>NC_071500.1:25000000-30000000 GCF_028408465.1 Anastrepha ludens
TGCTTGCATATTTCAGTTGTCTTCAATTTTTTGACAATTTAAAATTTTAAAGAAGAATTAATATACAAATTTATGTGAATACTCACATATGCACTTGGCTAAGGGAATTATAGTAGATCTTTGTAGGACTTTTAATAAATCGATGCCACTTAAGGTAGGCGGTAATGCATGAAGTCACCGTTTAGTTTTGACTTTGTCTCCTTGATTGGGGCGATAACCGTTTAAGCTATTTTAGCCAAATTTAACCAAACGCGTCAGTCATTTCTTTCCCTTGCTAAATGGCGCCAGTTGGACACATCACGTGAAAACAAGTCCTTCGCCACTTGATCTTTCCAGCCTACAAGTGGCTTTCCTCTTACTCTACTTTTAATCCGTTGGGTCTGCACTATGTACAGCTCATATAGCTCATAGTGCAAAGATCGAAAAATCGTTCAATCTTTCAAAGGAATGTTTCTCCCGAGCACTCCAAAGGCCGCTTCATCGGAAGGGCTAGCGGAGATTTTTTTGTGATGAGAATAGGGAAATATTAATGTACCTGCCAACGAAACTACGATACCCTAAGGAGTTTTTCTCAACTAAAAGATAGAAAAAGCTCATACGAACGAAGAATAATAAAATACAAGTATATCCACATTGAAACTGAATTTCGAGAGTGATTTTGCCGTGCTGTAATTTGAGAGGAGTTAACTGAAAGGAAAGTGTAAAGGGAATAGAAAGTGAAGAGTTGCTTGTAAGCAAAAAGTGTAAATTGACGTCAACTCAACAACTAATTCTCTTCGAGAACCGAGCAGTGGTGCTGCAATATGCGTAACTTTCAATATTTTCTCAACCGCGCATGCGATGGTAATTTACCTGAAATTTTGCAAACCATGTTTCGCGGTTCACTCGGTTGAGACGTGGTTTTGCTGCAGTTTCGCTTTTCATATTTTCGGTATATTTCCCAAGGAAGATCAATGTGACGTATCAGCTATTAAATAGTATTCGCCTTTACTATTCATCTCGTTAATACTCGTATATCCCTACACAACACTCTGCCCAAGTCTTGCTGGGAAAATCTGATCGAAAAAAATGATAAGTTTGTCAAGGTTTACATGCTAACTACATATAATAGAACCGCATGAAATGATTTCGCAGCAGACTTTGTAAATATTTCCTTTTGTAAATTAGTGCATAATACACCCTGCCGGAAATTTAATAGCGTAGAACCAGGAAAGTGCTTTTCCAGCATATTTGAAATAGAAGCTATGAGTATCAGGCACTTCTTACTGTAACTGATCGATTTTACCCGTCGGTGTCGTAAAAAATGACAATTGTTCTCTACTAATTCCGTTTGTAATCCCTAGGAAATGATAACATATGTATTCCACTGATGAGATCTAACAAACTAATCATCCCAAATACCCAGTAATAAGGAAATGAGGAAGTAGATAAGTGCAAGAGAAAATGATCTGAGTGTGGGTTCCAATTTAAGCATCCAATTCATGCTCACTTTCCTGCTTTTGCATGTCGAAGGAGGAAATGAGCAGCTAAGTACTAACGTTTCTGTAGAAGCCGTTGAGATGAGTAAGAGGTCGTGTCTATTCATTCAGCACTTCCTCCGCGAAATGCCCCGCATTGATAGGCAATTTCACCAAATGATATTAACTGGAATCGGCCGCAGTAACTGAATGGGTTGGTGCGTGACTACCATTCGGAAATCAGAGAGAATGTGGGTTGAAATCTTGGTGAAACACCAAAATAAAGAAAAAGTTTTCTCTGAAAGCGGTCGCACCTCGGCAGACAATGGCAAGTCTCCGAATGTATTTCTGACATGAAAAAGCGCCTCATAAAAAAATATCTGCCGTTCGGAGGTGGCTTGAAATTGAAGGTCCTTCCATTTGTGAACAATATTAAGACGCACGCCACAAATAGTAGAAGGAGCCAGACACCCAAGAGGGATATACTTATGTGCCAATTATATATATAGGTATATATATATTTGCATATATTTACTGGAATCAATTGAAAACCAATTAGCGCGGAGAAACTTCCCATCCGAGTATTGTTAGAGGGAGAGATCGGCATTGCAGCTTCTTACCTTTGTACATTATTTGCTGCCTCTCTTTGGTAACTGATGTGGGTTTTCCCGACATAATAACTGAAGTGGTTCGCAATTGGTAAAGTAGTACGAAGTTGTGCTGAACCAAGGAATAGAGATTTACATGGTTTGCTCTTTAACTATGGTGAAAAAGAAAATTGTGAGGGGAACTTCGGCTGCCACATCACAAGGGAGATTCGACAGCCGAAATCTGCACTATCATTTCACATGTATTCACACACTCGTCCAATCAGTCGTTGTTAAGATGGCAACGAAGTGAAATTTTTTTTTCGTATATCACTAACACAATCACACACAGTTGATTCTGTTAAATTCGCTGAGAGCCGAAAAACGGTCTGTTAAAGAGCACACCTTTTAAAATCTTTTCACCATGGTGCTGAACTAGAAATTTTCTGCACTAGTTCATGCCTTCTCTACAGGGCATGCATTCTAAATCTTAGTGAATTGGTACGAGAATGTGTGAATGTATTATCTGCATTTACGAGCCAATTTCAATTACGTTTTTACAATCAATGTCAAGTGTAATAAATGTGATTGCGTCTGTAAATTATACTACTCATAATAACCAAACAAACCAAATGCGTTGGAAGCACATTTCTGCAAAAGAAATACCAATATATGTATGTGTCTATATACATATGTATGTAGGGATGTATGAATATGTAAATAGAGTATACAATTATGTACCAAAACTTAATGGTTTTGCGCATACAAATGTATATGTATGTATGTGTAGTGTAATGGACAACGCTTCCTAATGGTGAAGCAATTAGACAATTAGCCATTCGAAATACGTTTTGCTCGATAACAAGGAATTTTGCATTATATTTTATAATTCTTAAATAGCGCATTGTTGAAACATTTGTTGATAGCGATAAAGCCCATACTGCCAAAATAATTTCTTGTTTACAGTTCGATATCTACGAATTAAATTAAAATGTATACATCGAGGCGCAGAAAACGTTTGATTATAGTTGTATTACCCTGCATCTGGCTTGCAAAATAATACTAGGAAATTTAGTGAATTACGTGGAAAGCAGCAACGCAAAATATTCTACTTGAATTGATACAACCGGTTTGAGTTAAAAGCGCTTAACTAAAGGGTTTTCCAATAGCAGGTGTTACAGGTGAATGATTAACGATTTTTTATGGCCGGAATTGGATGGTATTGATCTGGACAACGTCAACAAGACGGCACTACGTGCCACACAAGCAACGAAACTATTGATCTTTTACGGGAAAAGTTTCCGGACCCTGTTATCTCTTGAAGAGTTGATCACAATTGGCCATCGAGATCTTGTGATTTAACACCTTGTGACTTTTTTCTTTGGGGCCACGTAAAAGAGAAGGTCTACAGCTCAGGGTCGATTCAAGACCTCAAAGATGGAATTCGTGAGGCTATTGAGGACATAGGTCAGCCACTTTGCAATTCGGTTATGGAAAATTTCATGCAAGGATATTGTCCTGTAAGCGTGATCCTGGTGGTCATTTGCCTGATGTTATTTTCCACTATTAACGGCATACCTTCCTCTTTATAAAGAAATAAACATCCGATCATTTATAGTAAAAAAAAAAAATTTCTTTGAATATCAAAACAACGCCTCTTATTACAAAAACCCTTTATATGCCATCTGATTGATAGTGTTGCATTCGGCCAGCGTAGATTGTTGTTGTTGTTGTATTTGTTGTAGCAGTATAAACATTCCCCATACATATACGGTGAATGCTGCTGAAGCGACAGTCCTTAGCCGGATATAAATCCAGGTCGTTCCGGTTACGTAGAACCGATTGTCGTAGGAACGCCACCGTAGCCGAATGGGTTGGAATGCGTAGGTTCGATTCCTCGAAAGATATTGTTTCCCAATAGAGAGGGGTGGAAGAATATAGTGCGGTTCTAAAACGAACTGTGCATTAGTTGCGTTTATCTATTCCCCGGATATTCATACTGATTGGTGTATGCGATCACCAGAACCAACTTGCTTCTTTTATTCAGAAGTAGTTGTCACCTGGGGCGGTTCCCGTAGCTGAATGGCTTGGTGCGTGACTACCATTCGGAAGTGAACGGTTTCGAATCTGTGTGCACGAAATACAATTTATAGAAAATGTATTTTCTAATAGCGCTTGCCCCTCGGTAGGCAATGGCGAGCCTCCGAGTGTATTTCTACCACGAAAAAAGCTCCAATAAAAAATATCTGGCGTTCAGAATTGGCTCAAAACTGTAGGTCCTTCCATTTGTGGAAGCAGCACGACGCACACCATAAATAAGAGCTCCTTCTACAAATTATTTTTTTTTTTGTATTTGTCACCAACGAGACTTTTAAAATAATCCCAGTTTTGGAACTAGTATCTTCTCGAACAGCCAACAGGTCATAAAAAAGAGACATCGACTTTTGCAAAAAAGTCATCGACGTCGAAACAGTGCCTGTAATACGTCAAGGATGTAGTTCATTGGTGCAGAGTTACCATTATAATTGGTAATGAAATGGCTTTTGAGCTGACTGAGAATGACGCGACTGGAGACCAAGAACCTCTCTTGTTTTTGTGTTTTATCAATAGGACTGTCTTATGAGTTTATACACGTAGAACCTACTCCAATGAGAACTAAAAAAAGTTTCGAAACTTCTAGGAATTTTAGTGTTTTATTAAACCCATACGTTTATGTATGTACATTAAGCTCGTTGTTCAAAGTTGAAAGAACATTTATGCATCAGATTTTCTAAATTTCAATCTTTCGATTGGGCGCGGTTAATGTCTATTGCATAGGGGTAGAGAGTTCAGTTCACCCTACGAAGATGCAAACAATAAAAGCTGTGTTTTGTTTTTTAGTCTAAACTAAATAGCTACTCTACACCAGTCGAAGATATCACAAACAAATTTTAGCTTCGATTGGTGACGCTTAAGGTTGTCGCAAAGGGGGCAAAGTTCAGATTCCTCTACGGATACAACCAAAAAAAAAATTCAAATCCAACAGCAGTGCGACATATTGTGAAATTTTGTCTAGTTTTTTTATTTATGTATAATATATACTTCTGTCTTCAGTAAAAACCATATAACGCAAAGTTTCAAACTTTGCGAAAAATTAAAAAAAAAATGAAGTTGTTAGAATTCTGGTTATGCACTTTTGAAGCTCATTCAATTTTATTGTGCCAGCTTAAAGTGGCTCGAAATTCGCGTTGCGTTTGATAATCTTTTGTTTTTTGATGGTGTTATCATTTTCTGCCTTGCTCCACATTTTTTTATAAGACGAAAAGGCACAAAACCGCCGTCAAAAAAAATGTCAAACTTGCACTTTATTACCTCAAAATGTGATATAATGTTACATACTCGAAGTTTTTCTAAGAATTCTGATGAAAAAGTTTGAAAATTTGTTACATTTTATTTTAATTTTGTACGGAAATTGAAACTATAAGTTACTTGGTTTTTATTGTAGTATGAACTATATTTTATAAAAAAATAAATAAATAAAACGTAAATAAATGGTAAAACTTTCCAATATGTTTTGCGCTGCTTTTATTGTGCGCGCAGGTGTATGTGTATATGTGCTTATGCGTGTATATAATCGCATCCCTTATTTTGATATTTAAGCAATAAAAAAATAATTACATAAACGAAGACACTCAATCAAGAAATTCGAATGGCTTATAATATAAAATTCAAACTATAAGCCATTAACATTTGCAAGTTAAGAATCTATAGAAATAAATGTTGACATAAAATATTATACATATTAAATATAATAATAAAAATATTGTTTTAAAAGCAAAAATACAGTCCACAAGCATTAGTGGATATTTCCATAGAAACTGCTTGTTTTGAATTTGCCTTTTGTATTTGTTGTACCTGTACATAATACTTGTAAATATGTATGCATGTGCACAATATTGAAAATTTTTGCACAGCTTCCCATATGTGTTCGTTTTTGTTGGCTACGCATTTCGGAATTTTTGTTCTCTCTAATTCTTATTTTTACACATGGGCTAAAAAGTCCCGGACCTAACAAAGAAAACACGTTTGTTTTTGTTAAAAATTAGCTTTATTCATCAATGTAATTTCCATCAAGAACAACGAAATCATTCCAGCGCCACTTTTGTAGCACGATTTATCTTTTGCCTCAAAATAGGTCTCAGTTTCAGCGATAATCTCTTCATTCGAGCGAAATTTCTTATCGGCGAGCATTTTTTTAAGGTCAATTTTTTTTAGGAGTCAAATATGGCGAATACGGTGAATGTGTAGTGCAATTCGAAGTTCAATTCATGTAGTTTTCCCATTGTTTTGGTTGACTTGTGACTTCTTGTTTTTGGTCGACAATGAGCAGACGCGGCACCCACTTTGAACAAAGCTTTCTGATAGTCAAATTCTCAGAGAATATGAAGCCAATTCGTTCTTTTGATGTCTTTACGATGATAACTCACATAACTTTACTTGTCGATCATTCAAAACGATTTCGTGGGCTTTTTTAAGTTTTCCGGTGTTACCGCCTTTGGTGTCATTTGGGCGTCCACTGCGCTGTGCATCATCGGTGTCTCTACGCCCACGTTTGAAGTCAGCAAACCATCGTTTTATTGTTGTTTCTGATAGAGAGCAGTCCCTATAACGTTTTTCAAGTCATTGCTTCGCTTAAACAGTATTTTTTCCCATCAAGAAGCAGTGTAAAATTAAAACTCTAAATTCTTTTTATCCATTATTTCGAAAATAACAAAAGTAGCGTCACTCTTAGCGCAGTAACTCACGAATTATTGAATCGAATATCATGAGATTTTAACAGCTGTCTGCCCAAGGTTAGTACTAACTGAAAAAGAGGTGAATGCAATAAGACTAGTGCCGTCCATATGTTAGGCCTGGGACTTTTCAGTCCAGGTATTATTATATGGTATTTGTTTTTATTTTTATTTTGCTCTTAATATGCGAACAGGGAAACGCACGCGGTATATCTGCTTAGATTTTTCGCCACCACCCCCTTCTTGAACGGCACATACACGCGTATTTCAAACGCAACGACTGGTGGCAACAGCTGACATCTGGGAAATTTCTGAGATATGTTCATTTAAATATATTACATATATGAGCAACACATGTTTTTATGTACATATATTCAATACATTAGAGGTGTCAAGCTTTGTGGGGAAAATTTTAAAATTGTTCATACTTTTGATTAAGGCTTAGAGTATAAAATTCGATCAATTTCATTATTAAGAACCCCACGCGAGTTTAAGAAAAGAAAAATTTGCTTGGTACGCGAAAAATCGATTTTTCCTATTTTTTGTAACCAAATTAACTGTAAAAATTATTATTTTTTAACTTGAAACCGACCGATAGCGACGCGCAAACCCAATCGGCTGCAACTGTTACTTGGTTATTCTGACAATCCAGAATCCAGAAAACTATATTTTATTATTACCATTTTTTTTTTTGACAAAGGCGAAAATGTAAGCCAAATCGCTGAAATAGTGAATGGTGTTTATGGTGCCGATCGCGAAAATATTGGATTTTTTTTCCTCAAACTATATTTAATTTTTTCATCCTACTTCAGTGTAACTGATTTTTTAACCTTGCAAGGCACACTAAACCTGAACCCAATAGGATCTAATTTTTAATAATACACCTTGAGCGGTTAAGGCAAACAAAAATTTTGCGGTTCGCATGCCTATGAACATTTGGACACCCTTAATATAAATATGTTTGTATGTATGTATGCGTCTACCTATTAAATTATAGTTATGACGCGAGTTTTGTTGTTGTATCTTGTTTGGTTTTTTGTTGGAGTTTGGTAATCTATTTGATGTCTGCTAGAGACTCGCATGTTTCTCTGACAGCAAAATTATTAATTAGATTTGTCATGAAAACGAATTATTAAGTAGAAACAATGCATGCATATGTACGTATGTGCATGCCAGTCCAAACAGAAAACAGAAGCACGTATACATACATACATAAATGTATACATGAATTATTACTTAGTTGAATGCTTAGCTCGTCAAATGTAGGAAGTGCCATTTGAAAATCTGCAGCAAAAAATGAATATTCATAAGTAACATACATACATACATACATAAATATTAATTATTTTCTTTTCTGGGAAATTTGTTCTTTGTTTGGCTTGCATTCAGCAAGATTCTGTTTTATTCTATTTACATTATCTTGGTACTTCTTGCAAAGTGAACAACAAAGATTTCACTCGCCTGCCATGCTTTGTTTATATTTCGCCTTGAAACACCTTTACCATACATGCAACTAATTGTTGGTATGTTTACTACGGCGCAGATATAACAACATAAAGAAAATATGTAGAGCGACAGAAGTTCAAAATCCTTTTTATGAATATAAACAAAATGCAAACGACTCGCAGGCCACCAACGCCTAAGACACCCAGAAACGTGATTATAAATTCAAAGTATGTGTGTGTGTGTGCACCGTGGTGGCGTTGCTGTTGGTATTGGCCGATCGGTGGCTCTGTTTTAGTCTATTTTTAGGACATTTAGTTCAAACTTGAAAAACATTGAAATCGATTTAAAAAGGCACTACCTCCTTAATGTATGCGCTTTGAAGCATGCATTTGTACACATCCATATACGATTATGTAAACATATGTTTAGTATGTATGAATGTATTTGTATGTTCCTGCCACGCATACCCTGCAGAGAAATCTACTGTACTCTTGGTGTATTTTTACTAAATTTAAGGCGTTTCTGTTGCTTTTCATTATAAGCAACTGGTGAATTATACACGGCGATGCTGTAGAGTTGAATCCGCACCTTTCGTGACCAACGTTTATTTTCCTTTTTGACAATTCGAAACTAGTACCTAATTCTTCATACGAGATTTAGCTTGCTTTACATCTCTTAGCCTCTTAACAGGTGTATGTCAAAAGTGCATACTATCCACCAAGGCTCTTTAACATCGTCTTGGACACCGTTATGCAGAACTCCGCAAGATTAGGAATTGGGAGCCTGTAGGACCAGTTTGCTGACATCGACTACGCGGATGGGCATCATTTGCCTATTATTGCATCTAAAGCTGGACTGGTTTTCAGTTAGTTGGTTTGAGTTACTAACACTGAAAATACGCGTCGGCTCCTGATCGATTTACCCAGCTGGAGAAAGTACAATCTTTTCGCTATCTGGGTATCTATCATATCGGTGTCACGTGGCTCGAGTAAAGACACAAAAAACCGCATTAGGAAAGCTCTAGCAACATTTGGTTCTCTAAGTCCAATCTGGATAGTATCACATAATTCCGAAAGCATGAAGTTGAGAATCTTTAACCCTTCGCGGTTGTATGTCTATCCTCCGCCACCACAGCAAGGAACCCTACAGATTGTATACTGTATTTAATTATAGCATTAATAAATCTTGTTTATCCTTAATAATCTTGCATGTTATATATCACTGCTCTTTCAACGGAAATTAATTCCGAGCACTGCGGCCTCATGTCCAAATTTAATACGACTGCAAAGGGATAATTATAATGCTAAATCAACATTGCTCTATACCTGTGAAATATGGAATGCAACAACGGTTGATTTAAACGCACTGCAAGTTTTCACTAATCGATGCCTTCGTAAAACCCTGAAAATCTACTGACCCACCACAATTCCGGATGCTGATGTGTGGAGAATAACTCAGCAAAACCAAATACTCTTTGAGATTTGCAGAAGAAAATGGGGTTGAATTGGCCACGTAAGCAGTGGGATGACCTAACAAGAGCCGCTATTGATTGGGATCCCTAAGGCAGCAGTAAATGAAGAAGGCCATCAAACCCTTCAAAACGATTGTTGGATTCGAAAACATGCGCTATGAATTTAATCCGTAATGAAGCTGAGGGACAGCGCAGAACGGATCTGAATGAAAAGAATTTGTTGTGTCCCTTTGTTCTTCTCTGCAATCATAGGGAATAATACTACACATCTCTTTTTTGAAAGTCTTAATGAACAAACCAACACGTAACTGATTTGAATTATATTGAACACTTTTATATAGATGGACAATGGCACTGGGTCGAGAGTGCACCAGGGATCCTTAAATCCTTAAATTGCTCCTTTGCAGCATATTACAAGCTGAGATCTACACTATAGACAAAACAGCAACGTCGTTAAGACTAATGGACCACTTCCAGCAAACCTTACCACTTTTGTGGTCAAGGCACTGACCGGGTACCTGGTCACAGTGACATTGCAGGAAACTGCGAAGCCGACGAGCTGGCCAGCAGGGTGCCTGTGAGGCAATGTGTCCGCGAAAGGAGAGGATCGGGATCCCCTTGACAACCTGCGGTCTACTCCAACTCAGCGAACGCTGGGCAAGTACACGAACGTGTAGGGTCGCGAAGTCCTTCTGGCTACGTTTGAATAGGAGGCGTTCGAGGGATATCCTGGGGATGACAAAATGTCATCTCTCAAATTTCGTGGGCATCATCACGGGGCACTGTCCGCGAGGTATACATGCCGTGAGACTCGGAATTACTTCGAGTCCTTTTTGCGTCAGCTGTATGGAGGATGAGGTGGAATCATCTCAGCACCTGCTCCTTAGCTGCCCAGCCTTCGCGGGACTAAGATTCAAGTATCTTGGTTCTCACTTCTTTTCGGCGCCTGCTGATATAGCAGGTGTTGATAACAAAAATCTGATGAACTACATCAGCTGCATAATGAGGTTAACACAACCGCGGACTAGTCACCGTTCGTAGTCCACAAACACTCACCACTCCCCATCCCTTCCCTTCCTCCCCCTTCTTTGTCCTTCAATGGTATCACAAAGGACGAACCAAACTATTTCGTCCAAGTGGGCCCTACTCTCTGGGCAACCATTACAACCTAACCTATCCTAACCACTGACCGCAACGCGCGTCAATTCTAGATGTGTTAAATAATGCAGGAGGTTGCTTTCGGTTGTTTAACAACATAACACCATACTTTGTTGGGTTTCCGGCCACTCTGGAGTGGAGGGAAATGAAAGAGCGGATGAATGTGCAAGGAAAGGCTCTGAGCTTGAACTTCAGCAAGTGGTAGAGGACATAAGCATTCCTCTAAACGATTTATACACTGAAATTGAGTGGAGCGTAAACGCTGAAACCAATAGAAGGTGGTCTCTAATTACTAACTTGTCTGCTTGGATTCAACAGATGAACTACTCACGTCTTGACAGGTGTTATAATCACAGGTGGATCACTGCTCTATTGACATTCCAGCCAGTAGAATGAGTGTAGCTCACAATGACTTTCGCAGAAGCTGTGGAGATGAAGACGAAATTTAGTCGGTACAACACCTCTTTGTGAATGTCCTGCTCTTCAAAGCAGCCGTGCCAAATATCCTGGCAATGCAAGGGTATTTGTTTCTTTGAAGACCTGGGAAATTTGCAAATTGTCTCACTGGAGGGAATAGTCAACTTCATAAAAAGATCCAATTGGTTTAAGCAACTTAGGGGATGGTAAACAAATGCACGTATCACAATGGGCCTTAGAGCCACAGAGTGTCTTGTCTTAGACAAGCAACCTGGTTATCCTAACCTAAGGCAATTACATTACATTTAATGCGTTCAGTAAGTAACAATCAATCGTCAATGCGAAATATATTTGATGGTCTTTAAAAATGCTGTGAAAATGTTATAATACATCGTTTCTCTGCAGGGTATGTTCTTCTCACTCATTCAAACATTCACACGTAAACATACATATGGAATGCATCGAAATCACGCAAGTGAAGAGTCAGCCGACATAAGCAACATTGCCACCACAGCCAATGTGACCACCTTGGGCTGCTGCCGCCTAGAGCGTTCAATGCGCACTCATGCAAATATAAGAAAGTGTTTTAAATATTATTCTAGTGCAGACATACATTGAACGCCTCAATTTTGAAGTCGAACCCTGAACGATTTGTTTACACAATTTCCATTGTAAACAGAAGCAATGGCTTCTGAAGGAGTTTTTCTGCTTGCAAGTAATTATCCTTTGAATGATTTTCCGACATTGACCTCAAGTAAGGTCTCAACGTTATATGCATACATACTCGTATATATGTATATATTAGTATGTGCGTACATAAAATGTCTATGGGCGCATATGTATGTGTGTGAGGTGAAGTGACGAAAGGTTCTGCCTAAAGAAATGTATCTGCAGTTAAATTAAAAAAAAAACAAGAGTAAAATCCTGATTGAGATGCGAATATATTCTTTGGATAGGGGCAGTGAAATAGAATATCATAGTGAAACACATTAAAAGCCTTACAATAAACATTTAAAGTGTAATCAATTTAGAGCTATCGGATTTTAAATTGAAAAAAAAAAAAACGAGAATTTAAATTGATTGGCAATCTTTATTATTTTTGTGTAAAACCATTCATGACATTTATTTTTTAAAGTTAATCGCTTTCAAATGTTGACCGCAACTGCGCCGTAATTCGGCCATCCGTAAACACCAATTTTGAATGACTCGCTACTCGAAGCTACAATAGTTTATCCACAAAGCATTTAGACTTTAGATAGGGCAGGTATATAGGTAGGTGAAATGGTTGAAGTGCAAGGCTGCTACCCCTCAAGTAGCACTAAAGCGCCGTTTTGATACCATTATGAGACCTCCAACAGGCAAATATCTACAGCCTGCCAGAGCTTTTAATAAAATGGAGAATATTGATGGGATTTAGGTTAGCGCATTGCCCCAGGCTGTCGACGAAAAGAGCACTCAGTGACCTTAATCGTCTAGCTGTCAAGCCCGAACATTTACAGAGAAAGTGCTTAACAGTATCCTTCTCGGAAATGCCCCCACAGCTTCTACAATGGTAACTCCAGCTTTTCCGCATGTGTGTGGATCGTCCAGTGACCGGTAAATACAGCTACGAGTTTGGAAAGTGAATGGCGTGGAGGCCCCAGGTCTTTCTGAGTGCTTCGTATATAGTACAGAGGTCAAAGGATTTTCGAAATAGCACATGAAGAAATGGCTGCGGTTTCCTGAGAAATAATTTGTACAGTTCCCCTTTAACAACTGTCAGGGGGATACCGATGACTGTGTAGGAGGTCTCTGAGGCCAATTCAGTCCTCTTCCTGGGAAGCTCATCAACAATTTCATTTCCCTCTATGTTCCTATGCCCTGGACCCATATCAGAGAAATGTTACCTGCACACCTAAGAGATTTGATCTCCTCCTTACAGCAGTTTACTACTTTCGTTCTGCCCCATGGCGTCGACAGAGCCTTGATCGCGTCTTGACTATCGGAGGAAATATTAATATCTTCCTGTCTCCCGCGTTCCCTAAGCATTTCTCACGCCGATTCTATCTTGGAACCGTCAGTGAAGAGAAAGGAGCAAGCTTCGGTGCAGATTTTCCCCTCGATCCAATCCTGCCTATTAGACTTTGCATACCCCCAAAAATAAAAGTTCACGGGTGTGCTATCACAATCTACGGGTCCGACACTAGAGATAAATTGCTCACCGAAACGACAACGCAGTAAATCCGGGCTGTATGGCAAGTAGCGCCGTTCGCATCTTGTTGTAATCAAATCTTGTAGAGATTACGGGCTTCAATTTCTGGCATCAAAAATTCGGTTATCAGAGGACGATAGCGTTTGCCATTTCAATGTTACATTAGCGCCAGACTCGTCTTTGAAGGAATATGGGCTGATGACTCGCCCAGCCCAAAGACCGCACCAAACGGTTGTTTTCAATGGATGTAATGGCTGTTCTTGAATGGTTTCGGGTTGCTTGCTCTTCAGCCCAAATACGGCAATTTTGCTTATCGACGTAGTCATTAAGCCAAAAATGGGCCTTATCGCTGAACATCGCAAGTTTACAGAGCGTAGATTTTCGTAATACAATTTTACGATTTATAAACGTTATTGAGGGGAAGTCTTACCTTGATGAATTGTTAATAAATACTAAAAAAATTACGTATTTAGCTTGACAGTAGTCACGCGTGGTCTGTGAAAAAAGCCTACTGGAAAAAGTACCTCCAATCTGATCACCCTTTAGATATGTTTTGTGATGGTTTTTGAGGCCTATGTATTATCTGATGAACCTAAAATCTGACCCACATATTAGCACTTATTCCATTGCGCTGGAACTGACGATTAGCCAAAATAAGAACTTTTTATATCGAATTGATGCCTTCGATTCTTTGTTGAGGTAGTTGATATCTGGCTTTTGAAAAACTTATCACATACCTACGATAATATGGATCCCATAAGGACAAACACACAAATCGGGCCATTACTGAACAGATTGAAGCATGCTAAAAAACGCTTCACCAAAACGCTGACTAATAGATTAATAGATTGAGATATGTACGTATGTATGTATAAAAAATTGAAGGAATATTTTTCAAAAACACTTATTTATATGTATTTTTATTACCATCAAGACCAAAATATTTCTATTAAACACTATTTTTATTCAACCAATGGATCGGAAGTAAAATTTCCTCCGAATCGCTAACTATTTGACCACAAATCTTAATATTTGCAATTTGTTTATAATCACTAAATTGGCTTAAGTGAGTGTGCATACATAAGTATGCGTATGTGTATGTGTGTATCTACTTATATTTGTAAATATTGTTGTTCATGAGGATTTTGTTTTGGTTTTTTGCCGAGCTCGCCGAAATTACTTGTCAGCTTTCCTCGCAAATGTTTGTCTATTGCCGTATTGTCGCACGCTTAGTTGGTTTTATTGTTGTTGTTGTTGTATTATCGGCGATTTGGCCTCAATTCAACTCATTAAATTATGAGCGTCTAAAGGAAAATGACGCACATTTCGTATTTAGCAGGTTGTTTCACCTCTCCTTCGAGCAGCAACAAGTTAAGCATCAAAAGAACAGCTGAACTGGCTAGCAGATTGGCTGCGTCATGCGCATGTGAATTTCGATTTGAATTTTACATTTTGCACAAAAACAATTTGTAGACGTATTATACATATGCGAGAGTTAAAGAGTATTAAGCCGAGTGGGATTAGCCAAGGGGCCAAGTGGCAATGTGGCAAAGTGGCAAGTGGTGATTACTATTGGTCAGACGCACGTACAGCAGCCATACATACACACACATACTTAGCGGGTTGTCATTTGACTGTGGTCGGGGTTTAGAGCCCGCGAGAAAAAACATGTGTTTGTAGTTGAAATCGCGCTAACCTTAAGGTGGTCCATCTATGCAAGTGGTTCGGGATCAGCGCGAGGTACAAGCATACATACATATGGATGTGTGCATGTGCGAGAACGTTGTGAAATTTATTTAGCTTTGCTTGTGGCCAGTAATTTTGAACGCCATCATTTTGCGCCCCATGTGGCGTGCATGATTTCCTTGAAAATAATATGCAATATTGTTGATGAAAGAAATATTAGGGGCAAATTCGAATTTTTAAGTGATTTGTAAATTTAATTTATGTTCGCTCATAAGCACTTCCGCAGACGTTAAATGGACAAATGTGATTGAAATAAGCTCTGTTTGTGTAACATAAAAAGAAATTATAATGTCTGATGGCGTTTTTTGTCTTTATTAGGGTAGAATAGATCCAAACACTATGTGATCTGAGATACGATTTTTATACCCGCCCGCACTTGTTCACAAGGGCATTATTATTTTGTTCGCATGTCGGTTGGATGTAACAGCATAAACGAATAAAGACAGATGGACGAATACATATGCGTTAAATACCGTTAGCATTAGGACTTACGGACAGAAACAAGCGAGCTTCAGAGTAAACCGTTCATGCAACGGCCACATCAACAGTCTCCGAATTATCGTTGAACAGTCAGTTGAGTGGAGGACCATGCTCGATCTCGTCTTTATAGTCTTCAAAAAGCGTTCGATGCTTTACATCACGCCGCTATTTGTAACGCCTTCGAATGCAAAGGGGTCCCATCGAAATTGATTCAACTCCTCGGACGCAAGGTATCGGATAATGCACAAGAAACTTCTGGGTGACAAAATCAAAATAGGTGTACGTCAAGAATGTGTTCTCTCGCCATTTCTCTTTAACATCGTTTTGGACGTTGCCTTGAAAAACGCGTCGTCATCTAGAGCCGGTATTACCTGGGGACTGCAACAACGCCTGACGGATCTTGACTATAAAAACGACATTTGTATTCTGTCCCACAACAATCTTGACATGACAGCGAAGTTTCAAGAAGTGCAAGAAGCAGCTGAGAAAGCCGGCGTGAAGATCAATATTCAGAAAACTAAAGTCAGTCGTATAAACACACGAAATACGCAAAATTTCTCAATTGATGGTATCGATCTCGAAGATGTCCGATTGCCCATCTATTTAGGCAGCGTTATATCGGTCTCTGGAAGTTCAAGCGATGATATCAAAAGCCGAAAAAAGAAAGCTGTGGAGACATTTGGCTCTTTGCAGGCAATTTGGAACGCATCAAACTGCGCATATTTAACTCCAATGCAAAGTCGACTTTACTTTATGGTTGTGAAACGTGGAGTGGGACGCCTGCTGACACAAGCGCAGATGCCTTCGAAATATTCTGGCCAAATGTTATCACGAATGCTGACTTGTCGGTCAGAACCCAGCGGAAACCAATACTATTAGAGATTCGAAAGAGAAATGTTCTACGCAGAGGAAAACGTGACTTAAACAGAGCCGCCATTAAGTGGAACCCCCAAGTTAGCCGCAGACGTGGAAGACCAGCAAATATCTGGACACGACTGTTGAAGTCAGAAGTACGCACAATGCAGTTTAGCTGGAATGAAGTTAAGAGAACGGAAGAAATTCGTTGTGGCAATGGAATTTATGTGGTTGTGGAATTTGTGACGACGAGGACTTATGGACAAGTTTTCACAATTTATGTGTTTCTGATTTAAGTTTCATAATTTTTTTAATATAGTTTTCTACTGTAAAACCCCTACAAATCTTCGTTTCAAGCATTGTGCAAATTTGAAAAAAAAATGATCAAATTTCCATTAAATTTCACACTTATTAATTGGAGTTTTTAGCAAAATTTCCGCTTGACGTTTAATAGCCCATTGAATTTTTGTATAATAAAGTGCACGCTTCAAGTGACCCAAAAATTGCGCTTGATTTTGAAATTGGTTTTTTTGCTGGCTTTCTTGATTTCACCTTAACATAATTTTTGTATTAGATTTATAGAATTCATGTGATATTTTATGCTATCGGCTACACTGCACTACATAATAAGAAAAATAAATCACTTTGTATGAAATCTTCATATTTTTCTGTTTTTCTTCCCATAAACAGTTACCAAGTCAACAGTAAAAGTGCTGTGCCAAGATGACGAAGGAACAAGCAACCGCAATACCGGAAGAACTGTACAACCTTACACAATTGGCCGAGGTTACATTAGCTGCTGGACGACTCAGCACAACCAACATAACCGAAATTAAGGACTACATCAGACGGCACAAGACTTTGGAGTACCTCTCAGATGAGACACCATCCCCAACGACTACATCTGATGCCCCAATGACAGAACCACAAAGCTACGTACCGGCAGCACCTACCGCGAACGAGAGCAATGAGTTTTCGACTACTTTGTGGCGCAACAACCAGCAGTCGATTAGTCAAACTCCACCTTATGAGTCAAGAGAATTTCATAACGCCCAAATAGAACACCATATTCGCATTCCTGCCATAGCAATGACGCGTACAGCATTCTATTCATCCTCCGATGATGACTCAAACTACTACAGTCACAAGGTTTTTGATCGTAAGAAATTACGGCGCTCCACAATTTCCGACAACTCCCGCTATGATGAGCATTCGTGTAGCAGTTTGCCGAGCTGCAGTAGTGAGGAGCCATTTATGGGTTCCTCAAGTAACTCGAGCAACTCAGAGAGCATTAAGTTGTGCAATGGTTCTGAGGGAAGCGCCAATAGCAACCATTTGGCCGAAGATGAACACGTTTGTCCGGAGTGTGGCAAGAAGTATTCGACATCGTCCAATCTAGCGCGACATCGACAAACTCACAGGTAAATGAATCGCATGATCGAAAGGTTTATAATTTTTGCAAATACAAATCGCCAAACATATTTCGTGCTTACGAACTAGAAAACTGCAATCAAGACCTTTTGTTTTTATTTAGTAAAAAAGTTTTTTAAAAAGAGAATAGGATGATTAGTTTTGTGCTACATTTTTACATACAATAAATAATAATAAAATTTACAAGCGCGTAAATCTAATTCACAATAATTAATTTCACAGGTCAATAATGGACAAAAAAGCGCGACGATGCCCCTACTGTGAAAAAGTCTACGTCTCAATGCCCGCCTTCAGCATGCACGTGCGTACCCATAATCAGGGCTGTGAATGCCAGTACTGCGGTAAATGCTTCTCTCGGCCATGGTTGCTGCAGGGCCACATACGCACACATACCGGTAGGTGTAAAAAAGTGTAATCCGCAGTACCTTTGCCAATTTGTATGCTTGTATTTGTATGTTAAATTTTACTTCTCTTGATTTAGGCGAGAAACCCTTCAAATGCAGCGTTTGCAACAAAGCCTTTGCCGATAAATCCAATCTACGCGCACACATACAAACCCATTCGAACACCAAGCCACATACGTGTGGACGCTGCGGCAAAGCTTTTGCGCTCAAATCTTATCTGTACAAACACGAAGAGTCATCGTGCATGAAGAACAACCATCGTGTCGGTGAGTCGCGCTCAAACCGTAACTCTACCAATTCCGCAAACGCATCCTGTGCTAAAGCTATGAGCACACAATCGACTTCAGGTTCAGCCAAGTCCACCTTGGCGACAAAACTCTTGCAGAAGGAAAAAGAGCGACGACAAGCTACGATGGGCTATGCCGAAATTACACCGGAATCTGTAGAAAAACCCTTCGAAATCCATACCATTCTGACGCTAACGGACAGCAATGGCGTAAACAAAACGAATGTGGTGCAAGAGAAATCCTACACAATGCTTACGAGTCCCATGTCTCAGGAGGAGTATGAACGCTTCGAACGTATCAGTGTCATACAATCGGCCACGCCTAGTGATCTCATTTATCGTGAGCAAATCATTAGCGTTCAAGGCTTCGCCGACACAGCCACACATATGCCCATACAATTGTGTAATCTAAGAAATGAGATACATGAAGATCAGATGCAAGAGCAGCCGATGGACTTTTCGCCCAAAAATAATTTTACACATTCAACAAAGACGAGCCCTTTTGAATTGACCAGTAATTATGCAATATTGGCCTAAAGCATGGAGCACTCAAAATATAATATAGTTCAAAAAGACAATGAAACATTTGAAAAAGTTAGACTGTTAGTATGTTTGGAAGAATGAGACGATATGCTATAAAAATTGTGAGTTCTATAAAAAGTGCATATGCATATGGAAAATGCGTAAATGACCGGATTAAGTTTGAATTGATAACTGATTTTTATACGATTTTTAACAAATACCCAGCTAAAAAGTTTGATAGTTTTAAGCAAAAAAAAAACCGAAATTAACAAAGACTTAGTCGGCCTTTTCTGGGATATTCTGTAAGTATTTCGCAACAAGACATCCTTTTTGGAAATAGTGTTCGTCAAACGATTGAGTGTGCCTCATTTCAAAATTGAAAATGCTTAGTTCGAACCAACAGGAAAGACAAACCAATTACAGCATAATCTTCCACAGGTGAGCACTCATGCTTCCAGGGCTCTTGCCAGTTCTTAAGAGATGTACACATGGGATAATCGTTGGTACGAAAATCGCAACGAAGTTATTTGCACGTACGGCGCATTTGGCCTATTAAGCTGATATTTTTTAGAACCGGTTTTTTTAATCTGTGGCTGAGAGCCTATCGCCTGTAACGTTTGACTTGTCTTGCAAAATTTGGTGTACAACTGTTTTGCTTACACAATTTTACACTTTTCTTAGGCCTAGACAATTCTTTTTTCAAAGGATGCTTGTGAAGACTTTTATAAAATACTTATTGAACCTAAAGATTTTGTTAATATTTTAATTGCAATAAAATAATTCAATATGTTTGGCTCAGAACTTCGCAAACGTTTTGAAGTAGTGAAATAAATTCAGATATTAGTATAAACGAAAAACAAAAAAAATGCATTAAAAAAATAGTTTACCAAAGAAACATTTGCACTTGTAGTTTAATAGAAAACTGATTGTGATAATTCTGAAAAAGATTAGTAGTAGAAGATTACAAATTGTGTAATAAGTAGATACTTTCGTGTTTCTCACAATGAACTACATGAGATATAAGTAAATATATGCATACTCATACGCACACACACACACATATATATATATATGTATATATAACACATATTACATGCCTATGTATTTATAAAAAATGCATATGAACGTCTACATATATTAAGAATAAATATTAAAAACAAAAATGAGTACTTCATTCTATAACAAAAAAATAGAGTTACTTTAAAATGTAATAATTTGTGGCAACTAAATTTCATAATAATGTGGAAAGGAAAAGGAGCAAAGATATTTATCTATGTATTGTTTTTTTAACTATCTTACCGATTAAACCATATTTTCAATATTATTTACCATTAATATTAATACATTATAAAAAATATAAAGGAAGGACTAGACATTCAATTAGGCTGATAAAAATTGTAGATTGTGCTGAAAGCTCGCTTTCTCCCTTTCAAGCACTTCAACAGAAATTTTTTACTGAAATATATATTATTATTATTATTTTTATTGTATTTATGACTAAAATTACAAAAAAATATTTAAGCACCAGTTACCAGGGATGTACTGAAATGTATATGAAATTATTGCTTAAAACGATTTAGCAAATACTTAGAGTGGGAATTCTTGCTATTAAAAAAACAAAAAAAAAACTGAAAATGTCAGTATTGCGATCGGATTAGAACGTTTTCTCATTAAATCAGTGAAGGGCAAGAGTGAGAGTCGGTCGTTATAATCACCCACCAGAAACACCGAAAATATCGCAGGCGTAAATGCTGCAATTCAGGAAATGGGAATCTCTCATTATCTGAGAATCATTCAATATGTTCTTAGTAAAAGATGGAAAACTTAGTACTTCTAAATTTTTTTAAATTATTTTCCAACAGAATCTTCAATTTCAATGCTTTTCCAAGCGTTTTTCCAACTCATTTAAGTTAACCAAAAATTACGATATTTTAAGTCTGCTGCTATTCAAAAGTTTGAAATCTCTCCTTATAAGAGAATCATTCAATATGTTCTTAGAAAATGATGACAAATTTAATTGTTTTAAATTTTTTAAAACTATGATATTTTCCAACGCAATCTCCAATTTCAACGCTTTTCCAAACGTTTTCCCAACTCATTTAAGTCATGTAAAAATTAAGATGTTGGAAGGTCTTTAATCTGCTACAATTCAAGTTGGAGTCTCTCATTATATAATATGAGAATCATTGAAAAATATGGAAAATTTAATTATTTAAAAAATTTTAAAATTATTTTCCATATAATCTCAAATTTCAGCACTTCTCCAAGCGTTTTTCCAACTCATTTAAGTTATCCAAAAATTAAGATTTTGGAAGGTCCTCAGTCTGCTGCTACTCAGAAATTTGGAAACTCTCAGAAAAAGGTAGAAAAATCAATTATTTTAGATTTTTTTTTTAAATTATTTTTTAACGTTTTTCCAATTTCAACACTTTCCCAAGCGTTTTTCCAACTTATTCATCTAAAAGTCAAATAAGAATTAAGATTTTGGAAAATCCTCAAAAGAGGTAAACAAATTTAATTATTTAAAAAAAACAGAAATTATTTTCAAACGCAATCTCTAATTTCAACACTTCTTCAAGCGTTTTTTTCAATCCATTTAAGTTATACAAAAACTAAGATTTTGGAAAGTCCTCAAAATAGATATAACTTTCTCGTTCGACATAAGCCATTTTTTCAACTTTGAAAATAAATCACTAGGGACCAAATCCAGTGAATACGATGGATGCTGTAATAATTCCTACTTGAATAATTCCCCTTTAAAACAGCAGAGGTATGTTTAATCACTACTCGAGCTTCAATTTTTTTTATTCTTTTAAATAATCATAGGCTTTTTTAACTCAATCGACAATAAAAATAAAAACATATGATCACCAAAACTCAACTATCTAAACGTTCTCGTTGCAACGAGCGTCATCTGTTGTACACTCTAAGGACTTATTGAATGCGCCACGCAAAAACGAAGCTTGGCACTGCTTTGTTTCCTTGATTCAACTAACTCAAGAAATGAAGCATTTGAGTATTTGAAACACTTTCGATTGGACTTTGCAAAAGTTATGTTGTGTTCCTATTAAAAACACCACCACCTTTACTAGGGAATTTTTGACAGCCATCTGAAATATTGTAAAATGAAGTGATTTCTGAAATCTTCTTGACAGTTCATTTTGGTGAAATTATTATTTTTTCGATATATTCGAAAATGTTGACGTCTCTCCTCTTTGCACTCGTATATTCCCTCACACAAGCTTGGACACCTATATGCATGCATATATTTATATTTTAAGATATTATGTACATTCTAAGCAAAAAGCTGTCTGCTTTTAATGTTTTTTGAGCCTAGTATATATTATATATGAATTGAAAATGGTCTAAATATATTAAAATAAAAGAAGTAAAAGCAACAGTACAGTATTTTATGCAACGTACACATTGAGTTAGCTTTCCATAATATTTGTAATTGTAATACTTAGGCAAATCTGCACATAAGCCTGCACAAATATATTAATACATATTAGAAATACACTTACACACAATGATCTTAATTAAGCATAAATATATAAAGCATACGTATATAATATTTAGGTACCTTTGTATTTTAGACAGCTTTTTGCACCAATTCAATTTTATATTAGTGATTTTAGTTTGTTACTCACCAGTTATTCGTATTGAATAGATAATCGAAAAGTGAATATTTAGCGCTTAAATAAAGAACGAAAAATAATATTTATCTTATTGCAGCTGCAGCAGGTGTTTTTGCATTCATATTAATTTTATATACATGTATGTACGTAAGATATTTGTACTCTCTAATAGTGTTGTCTTTTCTCGAAAAAAAAATGCCATTTCATTATACCTGTATGTCGATATTATGAAAATATTGCCATATGCCCTGTGAAAATTTTTCGTATTTCATCTGAGAATAGAACAAGAAAAATATGACACTCCTATAAATTATACGAGCTGGCGCAAAATTAGACATTCAATGAATTTCAATGAAATGAATGTAAAAAAGTAATTTTGAGTGATGCAAATTTTATTTTCGTTAATTTATAAAAGGTGGCACAAAATTAATCATACAATTTATACAAAATAATAAAAAAAATTATTTCGAGTGATGAAAGTTTGATTTTTTTTTAACTTATAAAAGGTGGCGCAAAATGAATTATCCAATTTTTACTAAAAAAATTGGATTTCGAGTGATGAAGATTTGATTTTATTTATTTAATGTATACAAAATTGTACGCAAAATTAATCATCCAATTTTTACTAAATAAAAAACAATAATTTAGAGTGACGAAAATTTTATTTTTGTTATTTAATTTATGCAAGGTGGCGCAAAAATAATAATCCAATTTTTACTAAATAAAAAAAATAATTTAGAGTGACGAAGATTTGAGTTTATTTATATAATTTGTACAAGGTGGCGCAAAAATAATATTCAAATTTTTGCTAAATAAAAAAATAAATTGCATAAATTAAATACAAAAATAAAACTTCATTACTCAAAATTATTTTTTTATTTAATTTATGCAAGATGGCGCAAAATTAATCATCCAATTTTTACTAAATAAAAAAAATGAACACGAGTGGTAAAAATTTTATTTTATTTTATTTGTAAAAGGTGGCGCAAAATTAATCTTCCAAGTTTTGCTAAATAAAAAATAAATTGTATAAATTAAATAAAAAAATAAAACTTCATTACTCAAAACTTTTTTTTTTTTTAATTTCTGCAAGATGGCACAAAATTAATCATCCAATATTTATTAAAAAAAAAAATTTTGAGTGACAAACATTTTTCTTTTTTATTTAATTTATACAAGATGGCGCAAAATTAGTCATCCAATTTTTACTAAATAAAAAAAAATTTAGAGTGACGAAAATTTTATTTTTGTTATTTAATTTATACATGGTGGCACAAAAATAATAATCCAATTTTTACTAAATAAAAAATATAATTCGAGTGATGAAAATTTAATTTTGATTATTTAATTTATACAAGGTGGCGCAAAATGAATCATAATTGACCTTTACGCGCTCCATTGCTTGTATACTGCAGCTGTCTAGCTCACAAGTAAATAAATTATATATGGTTGAGGCACGGTGCCATTTGCAAAAATTATTAATGTGATTAATTTTGCGCCATCTTGCATATTTAATATAATATAATAAAATATATACATATCGGACATAATGAAATAGAACGATTTACTTCCTCTTTTCGAAAATAATTAAAGTTTTCGTACTACTATTTAGGCGAACTTGTGTACACTGATAATCAAATGGGCAACTCTCACCCTCACTATTTGCAGAGACTATAATTGTTTGAGAAAATAAAACGAAAATTGTATAGCTCTAACGCAGGGCAAAATGAATGCGACATTATAGCGAGAAAAGAAGACACCATAAAATTACACACATAATTTGTATATTAAAAATCACTCAAAAAACGGACGAGATGGTCTAGTCTTTAATTTTAAAAATTGAACTTTGATAAGCTTCAACTATATTTGTTAACTACATTTAAAATACTCGTTATTAAAATATGTGCACTCAGTAATAAAAATATGTATTTGTAATTTCTAGCTTTTAGGCCGTATATTGTGCAATATTTGAAAGAAAAAAGCATTAGTGGAATATGTCAATTATTGTAAAAGAAGTTGTAAGAATCCATTTCAAAATCTTCATTACCGAATATGCGATAGCTTGCATACAATGTTTGATACAGGCAATGACATATGCGTATGTAATTAAACGTGCATGTAGGTACCTCTAGCAAGAAATACTAATTTTACTCAAATTAAGGTAGTTTTTAATTATTTAATTTTAAGCATTGTTAATGTAGAAACAGCGCATTTGTATAACCTTTTTTTAATTTCCTAATTCTGCTTATACTTGTAGTAACATTTGTATGTATTATACACACATTTATTCGTTTTTTTTATGGATTGTACATAGCAACAAATATACAAAAGCTAATTATGCCAAAGATTATGTTTAGAGTTGCATTAAGTGCTCGTTAAATAAAAGAGCAAATGCCAAATAAAAAGAAAACAAAAAATAAAATAAAATGTATTATTTTGAATTGCTCGAATGCATAATTAAGCAGGATCAACTAATCTGGAACTATCTATGAGTTAAGTAGTTCAAGGTAATTTAATGTCATAGCATTTGCATTGAAAATCCTCGAATTTGAAAGAAAAATAGTACATATAAAGGGTGGGTCAACAGCATATTTCTAAAACTGCTATAAAAATATACGTCCTACGGGAAATGAGTTGGTGCAAGACTACCTATGAAAGCAAGAAGGATGGACGTACGGCAAGATGATTTCTTGAGAACAAAATGATATCCGCCGACATTTTTCATATACATACAGGTATTGAAATACATAGTTGAACAGTTTTTACCCTATTTTAAAAGTAATTTTATGTGGTCAAAAAATATGTCTTGAAGCACTTCAATTATTTCATTTCAATCAAGGAGGAGTATTTCAAACGAGGGAGGAGTATTTGTATAATTTTTATTTCAGTAGCTGCCGCCGTATGCGAATGAGTTGGGGCATGACTACCATTCGGTAATGCCCGGGGCGTCGTACTCAAAATGAGAGAAACACCAAATGGCAGGAAAAGTGGTTTCTAAAAGCGATCGTCCCGCGGTATGGCAAGCCACCGGTTGTACCGTATTTCTACTACGAAAAAGTTCCTCATAAAAAACTATATGCTACTCAGAGATGGCATAAAACTACAGGTCTCTTCATTTGTGGGAAAACATCAAGACGCATACCACAATTAGGAGGAATTCAGTTAAACACCCAACAAAGGGTAAATACATGGGCTGATACGACTACTGATTGATCGCAGGAGATCTACTGACAGGATCGTAGGAGACTCGTGACTAACTTTGGTGGCGTACAGATAGAAACCAGGCTCGTGATGTATATGTTTGTCCCGACGATCTATTCACGAGTCTGACTCGGCATATTCTTATTCATGTTTGGATCAAAATGTTCATCACGAGTCAAACTCGTTAAAGCACGGCAAGGGTTTAACGAAATGGCAAGTATCAGGTCAGTCTATAAGTTCCTGCGCATTTTACCCATAATCTCACTTTTGTACGATTTTTGCACACAAAAAATTATTCGCGGAATATAACGGAACTATTTATATTTTCTTTGAAATATTGTGCATTCAACAAGTGATTTTAATCGCGGATAGAAGCACTTGTTGTTAATAAATAAAATGGAATCTTCGAACGCGTATAAGAGGCATATTTTTTCTATTTTTTTGATAAAAGTGTTAAAAATGCAACAACTGCTGCTGCAGAAATAAACACTGTTCACGAAGAGGATACCGTGAGTGTAAGGACTGCGCAAAAGTGGTTTTCAAAATTCCGAAGTGGTAACTGCGACGTGGAGGATGCTTCGCGCGCTGGTCGCCCTGAAGTCTTTAACTCCGACGCGTGGAAGCTGAGCCAAATTTGACAATCGATATGATAGTTCAGAGGTTATATTCATCGCATGGAACAGTTCACAGGCACCTGGTTCAGTTGGGAAAAGTTTCAAACCTGGGAAAATGGGTTCCGCATAGGCTTTCCATCGCCAACCTTCAGCAGAGAGTGAATGTGTGTTCTCAGCTGCTGCAACGGCTTGAAAATGAAAGTTTTTTGAACCGTATCGTCACTGGTGATGAAAAATGGGTCCTTTAAGTAAATCTTGTTCGCAAACGCCAATGGTTAGATAAAGATGAAACACCAGAACCGACCCGTAGAGATGGCCTTCACCCCAAGAAGGTTCTCCTGTCTATTTGGTGGGATGTGCCCGGTATTGTTTATTATGAACTTCTGGAACCAAACCAGACGATAGCTGCTGATTATTATTCTCACAACCTATCAAACCTGAATGAGGCACTTAACAAAAATCGACTGCCTTTAGTGAATATACGCAAAGTTTTGTTTCACTACGACAACGCAAGACCTCATACCGCAAGGCAACCATTAGGCAAGCTGAACGAGCTCGGATGGGAGCGTTCCGCATACACCATACTCTCCGGATATTTCACCTTGTGATTATCACCTTTTCCGTGGACTTCCATCCGATATGTGTAACCAGAACTACTCCTCAAAAGAAGCTATAGAAAGGGATACAAAAAGTTTTTTTTAGCGGGGAATAAACAATTTGTCTAAACGTGTGGAAGACATTGTAAATAATGAAGGAAAATATATTATTGATTAATAAATACAAGGTGGCGCAAAAGCCTTGCGATGTTTTTTGGCTGTAATTAAAAAAAAAAATGAAAAACGTTGATTCTTCTTGTGGATTATTTTTATTTGGTCTTTTAATTTTTTTTACATCAAGTCGAGAATATGATGTCATGTAAATGGCCGCCGCCACAGTTGATTGCCATTTGAGCCCTTTTTGTGGCTTTTTCCATCACCTTGGCGTAAACTTCCGGCGATAGGTCCTCATATTATTGACGGATATTGTCTTTAAGAGCTGCAAGAGTCTGAGGCTTGTTGACATAAACCCGCGACTTCAAAAAGCCCCACAAAAAGAAGTCTGGAGCGGTCAAATCAGGCGAACTTGCTGGCCAGTGCAAATCGCCAAAACCGGAGATTAGGCGTCCGGGAAATGCATCCTTCAGCATATCGGTTGTGGCACGTGCAGTGTGTGCCGTTGCACCGTCCTGTTGGAACCACATGTTTTCCAATCCCAATTCATCAAGTTGCGGCAAAAAGAACTCGTTGATCATTGCTCTGTAGCGCTCACCATTCACAGTAACCGTTTAGCCCGCGACGTCTTCGAAGAAAAAAGGTCCGATGACTCCTCCAGCGAAAACAGCACACCATACAGTGACTTTGAGCGAGTGTAATGGCTCTTCGTGGGTTACACGCGGATTTTCAGTGCCCCAGAAGCGTAAATTTTGCATATTTACGTACCCGCTAAGATGGAAATGGGCCTCATCACTCATGATTATTTTTGATGAAAAATCATCTTCCTCTTGGTGGTGATTAAGTATGGCTTGAGCGTATGTTAGACGCGTTTGGCGGTCAGCAGCTAACAGCTGATGCACCGTCTGGACTTTGTACGGAAACATCTTCAAATTTTGTACCAAAATTCGCTGTAAAGACCGTCGACTGATACCCATTTGCGTGGCACGTCGTCTGGTCGATGTAGACGGCGCTTCCATGATATCCTCGGCTATGGCAGCAATATTCTCTGCAGAACGGCTACTCCGGGGTCTGCCACGCCTGGCAGCATCTCGTGTTGTGCCAGTCTCTTCGAGGCGAGCGGCTAAACGTCGCAGTGTTTCACCAGTAGGCGTTGGACGGCGAGGAAATCTGCGACGAAATTCACGTTGTGCCAAAGTCACCGACCGATTATTGGTCAAATAAATAGTCAGCAATATTCCGCGTTCTGGAGAAGTGTAGCGTAAAATTGTTTATTGACGTGTATTTCGCATGTGTTTACTACACAAATGTCAAAACAGAACTGACATTAGGGGCCAATCGCAAAATTTATAGCATTTTCTGATAGGAGGATTACTTTAGCGCCACCTGTTAGTTGAAACTGAGACCTATTTTGAGGCAAAAGATGAATCGTTCTACAAAAGTGGTATTGAAATGTTAGCGCGGCGCTGGAATGATTGCGTTGCTCTTGATGGAGATTACGTTGAAGAATAAAGCTAATTTTGAAAAAAAAAAAAAAAAACGTGGCCCGGGACTTTTCAGTCCATGTGCTTGCTGTCCTTGTAAAAAATGTATATATGTTATTCATATGTAGTTTTATAAAGAAAACGTAATACTGTAAGTATTATCCTAATAGAAACACCTAATAGTGATATGTTTTATGGTTTTATTGGATATATTTTTTCATTTATGTCTTAAATTTTTTTAAATATGTAAGTTTTAAGAAATAAGTAAAAACCGAACAGTTTGGAAAATCTTCAGTTAAAATTTTTTTGCAATAAATTAAACATTTTCATATTTTTGCAAAAAAAAAACATTTGCTTAACTTTGAAAATGGAAGGAATTTGTTTTGATCGTTCAACGGATTCTTCAGATTATTATTCTTTTTTTACACTCAAACGTCAACTCCATCTTGCTTTGCCGTTTGTCAATGGCACTCATGTCGAGATTTACCCACTGAGAACATAATCGTGTTTGTGGTAACGCCAATACGTATTTTAACAAATAATTAAATGTCAACTGCTCCATTGGCATGTCGATAGCCTGATAGCTTCCCTCTGCAATAAGCCGTAAAACAGAGGACAGTCGGAGAACTGGAATTATGGGCGACGACCTTGCTGAGCTTGCGCTGTCTTCAATAAAACTCAAAACGTATGTGAATGCATCTTTATTTAAACAGTCATTTTTGAAGTACTTAAGTAAACCTTTTCTTTAACTCCTTGCCGTGTCATTTAGCTCGACGAAACTCGGGCCTAAGTGTTACGTGTCAATGCGTGGTAAACATATCACAATAATATAAACCACTTTGTAACAGCAATTAGGAGACTCGTGACTAACTCTGATGGCGTACAGATAGAAACCAAGCTCGTGATGTTTATGTTTGTCCCGACGATCTCTTCACGAGCCTGGCTCGTCATATTCATATTCATGTTTGGATCAAAATTTTCATCACGAGTCAGACTCGTTAAAGCACGGCAAGGGTTTAACGATATGGCAAGTACTTGCATTGGTTCGTCCATACCGAAAGATTTGCTTGCATCTCTCAATATTTTTAACACAATTCTGAGAATCTGTTTGCCTTTCTCACTTTCCTACTCCATTAAAATCATTGCGCATGTCAATGAGTACATTTTAATTTGGAAATTCAGCTGACTTTGCAAAAAACTTGAAGATTATTTGCTGAATTTTTTTGCTTGCATTGAATCAGCTGTTGTAGAAATATCAAAATTTTACATTTGAGTTCACATGGAACCCACGTTTACATTTTTTCGCATTCGTAGTAGACGTTCGTATTCGAAGGTTTTCTACGATGGGTTCTATGATAAGGCTAATTAGTTTCACAGCTGCATCCGGTTATGCTTTTTAAGAGGAAAATATTCCATTCCTTACTGCCAAACAGCCGAGTACAACCATATATCGTCCCCTTAGTATTAAAATAGACTATAAATTTGTTGATGTTTTGAGAAAATGAATCTCAAACTTTTTGTCGAAAGTAGCTCTCACTCAAATCTCGTTATGTCTGTAAATATTTTTTATTTTTTGACTGACGTTTTGACCCACTTTGTGGAACTAGAATTTGACAAAATTTTGACCACATATAAAATCGTCGATGGAGAATCCAAAAATTCAAAAAAAAAAATAATACCCTATGAGCACATAGGCTATTGTTATACTAAGGGGACGATATAATTCTCAGCATCTTATTGCTAATAGCATACAAATAAGTATTGCAAGAGGGTGCTCTGTAAACTGGGATTTTGGTCTATCGGAGAACAAACAGCCAAAATGGGTATCCCTCACAATACATACAGTCACAGTTGTAAACAACCGGAGAAAAGGAATCAATCTTCCATTTCCTCTGTGAGTGCCCTGCCCTATGGAAGGACAAAATGTTAACCCTTGGCCAACCGCTGTTTGAGAGTCTCGAACAACTGTCTGACTTAGACGACAATAACCTAATAAGGTTCTTAAACCGCACAGACTGGAAGTAGTAATACTGTAAATAACAGTTAAACAAGTTGGTAACGAGGATGTGGCAACAAAATAGTGCGGAAGCGCTAGTTGGATTCTGGAAGTATCACCACTTTAACCAACCAACCACTCTCCCCTAACAAACTTTCGCCACTTTCACCGCACCAAATTCAGTACCGCATTACATATGATAATTGTTGGGGTTGGAGCGAAGTTGTTTTACGATAGTCAAAAATCGTCTTGTTTAAATACAATAAAATCTGGTAGGTAAATTTAGAGAGACTGCTAAATCTGGGCAGACGTCATATGACCTTGTGAGTGCCTATTTGCTAGTTCATTCATAACGGGGCTCAAATGCTACATCCTTTTACCTTTGCCTATGTTGCTGTTTATTTGAAATTCGATTCTTTCCAATGCTCTAAAATTGTCTGCATTACGGGCGTGTATTTCCGGAGCTGATAGTTTGATCAGCACTATAATAATTCTCTTCGTATTTAATACTCTTTCCGATAACCTTAGGCTATGAAAACTTAGTTGCAAATTTTATTTATAAAGCGTGGCTTCATTCATTTCACGTCAAAACTTTATATACACACTTACAAATATGCATATGCGTGTGCTATTTGCCAAATTTATATAAAATAGAAGCTTTAGCTAGTTTAGTAGTTGTTCCAATTGAAATTATTTACTTGTTCTATTATTTAAAAACAAAGAAGTATTGAGAGCACTTTAACCCATGAATTTAGAACAAAACTGAGCTTATCGGAAAGCTAACCTCCAACATCTTTGTTGGTATAAGTGTATACACATATATACATACTATACATACACATTTTCCGTACTTATGCACATATGTTTGCACGCACATATTTACAAACAAGTGCGCAAGGGTGCGTATTTCTATAGTTATACGCGCGATGTGCGCTCCATTGGCGCCAATAAATAAATTGTTCTAAAAAATCATTCAAGCAATTTGATTCAAGGCTATCATCACTTTAATTTGTAATCTTCACGTTTTGAACATACACAACCCCTATGTACAAGAATATGTATACATATGCACATTACTTAGAGTGCGGCTTGCAAATGATGTACTCTAGAAATTTTAAAGTACGCATGCCTTCGTTTGTGTGTAAGCATTGATAAAAGACGAATGTTGAAACCCAGATTGATTATATCACTACAATCTTCCATTGAATGAAAATTAATTAATTAAAATGTGTGGACTCGTATGCAAATCTATTTCAAACATCAAGAAAATAAATTGAATTTTACTAAATAGAACAATAAAATGAAAAAACAAAGTGTTTGGCAAATGGAATTTAGGTCGACGTGATGACATAATCGAATATTTATTATGAAATACTATCAGTAATAAATATAATAATTTCATTGGTACACACAAGCATCTTTATACGTTTCTATGTATATGCTATTTAATCAGCTATCTCCTAGATTGTCGTCAAAGAGACTTCTTCGTATCCTCAACTTACAAGTTGGGAAGTCAGTGAGGCAAACATTGAGAAAACATTCAAGTAAAATGGAGTCAAATATATGGATAGGTGAAATGGATTTTTCTACTTCTACTATTTATATACTTATATATAATTGGCGCCTTTTTGGCTGTTGGTGCCGACCTCCTCTTCCTATTTGTGGTGTGCGTCTTGATGTTTTTTTCACAAATGGCGGGACCTTTAGTTTTAAGCCGAGCCGAACGGAAGATATTTTTTTATGAGAAGCTTTTTCATGGGTGAAATACACTCAGAGGTATGCCATTGACTGCAGAGGGGCGGCCGCTATTATATTTTTCTTCATTTTTGGTCTTTCACCGAGATTCGAACCTACGTTTTCTCTGAATTCCGAATGGTAGTCACGCACCAACCCATTCGGCTACGGCGGCCGCCCATTCTACTATTTGGTTGGTTGGTTGGTTGGTTAGAGTGGTGATTCATCCAGAATCCAACTAGCGCTTCCGCACCATTTTGTTGCCACATCCTCGTTACCAAATTGTTTAACAGTTATTTGCAGCAGGACTAAATCCAGTCTGCGCGGTTTAGGAACCTTATTAGGTTGTTGACGTCTAAGCCAGACAGTTGTTCGAGACTCTCGAACAGCGGTTTGCCTAGGGTTAACATTATGTCCTTCCATAGGGCAGGGCATTCACAGAGGAAATGGAAGATTGATTCCTTTTCTCCGGTTGTTTACAACTATGACAGTAAGTGTTGTGAGGGATGCCCATTTTGGCGGCTTGTTCTCCGATAGACCAGAAGCCAGTTATGACTGCCGTAAGTCTACAGGTGTCCCGTCGTCCTATGTTTATTAATGTCGACGATTGCTTGAGATTGTAGGTGGGCCATAACGTTCTGCTGATTTTGCATTTCGTCTGGTCTCTCCATCTACAATCTGCAATTCGAAGGTATTTTAGGGAAATTGCATTCTTGACCGCACCTAGTGGAGTGAATACTGGTACTGCAAGAGCGCTATTCATGGCAGATCCCCCTCTTGCCAGTTCATTAGCCTTTTCGTTACCTTCTATGTTCCGGTGTCCCTACTTTGCTCCACCACTTTAGAGGTTGTTATAGTCGCGTCCAGCTCCTGGATTGCGGCTTGGCTATCCGAAAGAATAGCGATATTGCCCTTAAAAGAGAAATCTGCGATTAGTAACCTACAGGCTAACCCAATTGCTAGTACTTCCCCTTGGAAGACGCTGCTGGTATTAGGGAGACGCACAGATTTTTCATTTCCAAGTCTATGAGAATATATACCAGCTCCAACACCACAATCCATTTTACTGCCATCTGTATAGACTGTGGTATCGAAGTTGTTTAGAGAGAATCCCTTATTCCATTCTTTTTTAGATGGAAAGAGTGTGGCAAAATTTCTATTGAACGTTATCATCGGGACGATGTAGTCAGTCCTCACCGAGGTTAACTGAGTTTGTCGCAATAATAGGCTAGCGTGACCATAAGTTTTTCCTTTCCAACCTAAATGCACTCATGGTTTCCGTCTTCTTTATATTGGAATAACTACTATTTACTATTACTAATTTCACAATCGAAACGCCGGAAACGCTGAAAACGTCGCATAGCGTCTACTCATCCTTTTAACACTAAACTAATTCGCATTAATTCAATTTACGATGTGTGGCCATCAATACTTTCTTTCAATGGTTGAAATATTATTTATCCGTTAGACGATGTGTGGCTATGATTGAGCGTGAATGTTCGCAACCTTTCACTGCATCTTCATGGGGTGTCACAAATCAGTATTTTAGGTAAGGATATTAGTATCTTTTTTTTCGTTTGCCAATTTTCTTCTGCGGCTAGAAATACTGAGGATGTTTCTAACTTGCAATCGGAAAGTAATGCGCTCGTTCACTGGTGCAGTAACTCTGGCATCTCTCTAAACATGAAGAAATGTTTTTATGTTACTTTCGTCAAAACTTGAATTTTTGTAAATCATCTTATAGTATTGCTAATACTTTAATCTGTTCATGAATTCAAAGATCTAGGTGCCATATTTGACTCGCATTATTCATACAATAGTCTCATTAACTTTGTTGTATGTACTTCTTACCCAATATTAGGTTTTATACCGCGTAATAGCTCGAAATTGTCGGACCCCTACACTCTCAAATTTCTTTTTACTTCATTTGTTCGCTCTAGATTATAATATTCAAAATTCATCTGGTCGCCTTACCACCAATTTGCATTTGCGAGAGTTGAACGTATACAGAAGGTGTTCCTTAAATATGCTAATAGGTCGTTTCATTCTGAAAGAATCCTATAATTCTCGATTGATTTTTATTAACTTAAAGTCTCTAGAGAGTAGAAAGTCTATACTCTCACCGTCTATTGTTTTAGTCTAATTAAAGGAGAAATTAATTGCTCATTTCTATTAAGGAGCTTTGTCTTTGACGCTTCTACTAGACCTCTACCCAACACTTACCCATTTAATCTTAAAAACCTTTTCTGTTATTTGGTGTTTCATGCCCGGGGCACTACCAAATGCTAGCCGATCATGAAACCATACAGCTACAGCGGCCTTAGAGGCTGCTGGTCAGTTTTATTACTTTACCATTTACGTTCTTTCTGAACTCCGAAACGGAAAAGGCAAAAAAAGATACCCTCTTTTAAATATTATATATTATTGGGTAGTCGAAAGAGTCTTTTCGTATTTTGTCAATAGATGTCGTTGGAGTCATCTATCTCCAGTGCTACCAATCACATTGTGTCATATCATATGGTGTTAGAAAGGTGACATTTTAAGCTTCATTTAACCAAAAAAAAAATTAAATTCGGAGAAGTTGAAAAAAAGTTATAGCTGTTCAAAAATGAGTGAAAAAATGAAGAAATTCGCTATATTTTGAAATTTTTGTATAAAAAATGCAACGCAAGCCACCAATGAAATTTGTGAAGTTTACGGAGACGATGCTGTATCAGTTCGTGTAGTACAACAATGGTTCGCTCGCTTCCGTTCTGGAAATTTCTATGTGAAAGATACACCCCGCTCCGGTCGACCTATTGTTGAAAAAGTCGATGAAATTATGGAAAAGATTGACCAGGACCGTCACATAAGCTGCCATGACATCGCCAAGGCACTAAACATTCTTGATCAAACGGTTTTGAACCATTTAAAAACGGCTGGTTACAAAAAGAAGCTCGATGTTTGGATACCACTTGAATTGTCTGTGGAAAATTTAATGGACCGAATTAACATCTGCGATTCTTTGCTGAAACGAAATGAAATCGAACCATTTCTGAAGCGAATGGTAACAGGAGACGAAAAGTGGATCAAATACGACAATAATGTGCGAAAAATATCATGGTGCAAGGGTGGTGAAGCTCTACAAATGGTCGCAAAGCCAGGATTGACGCCTTGAAAGGTTATGCTGTGGGTTTGGTGGGATTGGAAAGGAATCATCCACTATGAGCTGCTCCAGCCTGCTCAAACGATTGATTCTACACTTTACTGCCAACAACTGATGAGATTGAAGCAAGCAATCGAAAAAAAACGGCCAGAACTGATCAGCAGAAAGGGCGTGATGACTCGGCAAAAACTGGGAGAGCTTGGCTGTGAAGTTTTGATGCATCCACCATATAGCCCTGACCTTGCACTATCGGACTACCATTTGTTTCGGTCAATGCAGAGCTCCCTTAAGGGAGTAAAGTTGGCTTCAAGAGAAGCCTGTGAAAATTACTTTTCGCAGTTTTTCGCCGAGAAACCACAAAAGTTTTACACTGATGGAATAATGTCTCTAGAAGAAAAATGGCAAAAGGTGGTCGACCAAAATGGTACATATTTGGTTTAATAAAGTTCATTATAAATATAAAAAAAATGAGTTGAAGTTTGATTAGAAATACGAAAAGACTTTTTCGACTACCCAATATATGCAATAAGTAAATTTGTTTAGGTTTTCTTACAGTACTTTATTTATAAAAAGTTAAAAAAAACATACAGACATATATAATATATTCAGTTTTTTTGTATGAATAGGAAGTTTCGAAATTCTTACCTCGTCAGTATAGGACTTTACTCCGAACTAAACTTCATACCGTCTTAGTACCGACCCTATGGTTGGAGCACTACTGACCTGATGCCATCCTGATACGTCAGAAGTTGCTGCCCATTTCAATAGAGAGCCATCCCTGTCGGATCTGTACGCTCCCACCCGCCATGTCCATACTATAGAAAAGTTAGTTTCAAAGTACGCTATCGCCAGTTTACTTCTATTTTCATCACTGTATAGGTTTCTTAGTTTATGCACTTTCCATTTTGCCTGCTCGCTGTATATGAGTGGTTCCTCAGCATCAGCGACACAAAGTTCTCGGGGCGAAACTGAAGCCGAGGCTATTTCCCAATTTATCTTTTGGATTTCTAAAGCGAGGCCATCCGAAAAAGCGCATGCTCCGCATCTTCGGCGACTGCTGGTGTACACTGTTCGCACCCAAAGCTATGACTATACACTTTAAAGCACCCGTGACCACTTAGAATTTGGTGGAGGTAATAGTCTGGCCCCTGTCTTTCTTTGGAAACAATGTGCAGTTCTAGAGAGGAAACAGGGCTTTCACCTTCTTTTTGTTGCACCATCCCTTTATGTCTTCTACTGCCCTTTGCTGCGCTGATTTACGATTTTTCTGAGTGCACATTGATCACCTTGAGTCTGGTTGTGCTTCATCGTTCTCCTTTCACATAGGTCACACCAGACTGTCGTATATACAATAGGGCGGGTCGATTTAAAAATCGCTCATTGCTCTGGGAAAATCGTATTCTAGGGATCAAAATAAGAAACCATACCTCCGAAGGAACCATACCTCTAAAACGAATTCTGATGTCCCCCAATTTAAAAATATCACCATTTTTGGCCTTTACATGAAAAAATCGCTAAATGGCTATGTTTTTTTCTTTATTTTTATTTATTTATAATAATATTTATTATTTATTTATAATATCTATTTTTTCTCTTAAGAAATTTATTTAGTCAGAACATATGTAAATGAAAAAATTAATTTAAGTGAGTCATAGAAAAGAAACTAAAAAGTTCGACCCAAATTGGGGGACATCAGAATTCGTTTTAGAGGTATGGTTCCTTCGGCAAAGTTTCTTATTTTGATCCCTAGAATATGATTTACATAGAGCAATGGGCCTAATATACAAATAAGTATAATGCATACATAGTCAAGTTTCAGAAATTCCAAGTCTGGGTTTTTATTAAACAAAACCATTAATTTTAGCTTTTTAATCTTTTTTTAAATTCAACTATCGCATTATTTCTTTGATACGAAAGTTCTTTTAAATAAAAATGTATCCCTAAAATCTTCTCTTGAACCGGCACTCGAAGAGTAACCAACTTCAAACTGCTCGTGCAGCTAATGCACGGCCATCAGCTGTCTGTTAGTTGCCTAAATGACAGTGTAGCAATTGTTCGTGAGCTCGAGCACCTTAAAGTAAATACATTTTTTGTTTATCACACCATTACTCGTTACAATAATTCTGGTAACATCGCGAACCGTCATGGAGATGGTCATCAAAAGACTGCAACGTCACGTGAAAGGGTTCAAAAAGTGAAGAAGCGACTTGAGTGAAATCCCCGACGAAGTGTCAATCAAATGGTGAAGGAACTGAAAATATCTGAGCGTAGCATCCGTCGCATACCGAAAAATTATCTCAAAGTCAAGCCTTACAAGATGCAAAAGGCGCATGATCTCACACCAAAGCAGCAACAAGTCAGACTTGAGAGAGCGAAGGAGTTGTTTCGCTTGACCGAAAGCGGTCAATTTCCGAACATTGTGTTTTCTGGCGAGAAAATTTTTCAAATTGAGCAATTCGTTAACTCCCAAACGATAGCCATTCATACGAGAATCTGAGTCATCGATTGGCCACCAGGAGGCAGCACCCGCCACAGGTAATGGTTTGGGCCGCTGTAACTGTAACCGCAGATGGGCGCTATCGTTTTTATCGAGCCTGCCGTCAAGGTAAATATTGGTAAATATTATCGGGAAGGTATTCTGGAGGTTGCTTTGAAGCCGTGGGCAAACAAAAATTTCTGTGGCAGACCATGAACGTTTCAACAGGACTCGGCACCCATCTCACAGAGCTCGAGGGAACCAAGAATGGCTAAAAAAACAACGTTCTGAACTTCATAACGTCCAGACAATGGCTTTTAAGTTCATCAGACGCGAATCCGATGGTTTATTCTCTTTGGGTCATTTTGGACAGCAAGGTCCGAACTAAAAGACTTATCAGTCTCGAGGAGCTGAAAAAAGCCATTGCCTGCGAGTGGACCAAAATACCTGCAAGTCACACTCGGGTTGCTTGCGATTCGTTTCTGGACCGTCTGAAGGCCACAGCCAAGGCAAAAGGCGGTCATATCGAGCAAAAGTAAATTGATTCTTAATTTTGTATTATTTTCACACATTTTTTACTTTTAATTGATTAAAAGTATTTTTCCAAACTAAATTTATGGCCTTTTCAATTGGTTACACTTCGAGTGCTGGACACTGCATTTCATGATTACTTCATTCAGTAGCTGCAATAACAGTCAGTATTTGGCATTTCATAACCCATGGAAAAATTAAAAACTTTGTATATTTTATTTTTTATAAAGGTGTAAAGGCTCAATATTTATTCAGAGGTAATGATTTAAACTCCCGTATGGGGTGTTCTTTCTGTGTCTACCATTCAAGTGTCAATTAAAAAACTTTTTTCGACTAAAATTAATAAAGATGTTCCGCAATTGCAACATATGCTTCTCATCAATGCCACATAAATTATAATTACCAGCAATAAATTTTGTTTGTCTGTAGCATAACATGGAATTATGTAGCACAGCAATGTCACCATTCATTAAAATACTTAAGAATTTTTCAATTCCAAGATAAGCAAGCCCAAGCTAAGGCTTGGCCAAAGAGAAAAAGTAAGTAATTAGTAAATTTAAATATCAATGAATGGAAAAAGTTGTTTTTTTGATAGGATCACTTAGTAACATCTTGTAAAAATACATAAGCGCTTAGATATGTAATTGTTTGTAAATATTTATGTACATTGATTCAATTTAACTTACACACATATTGACTTTATTGAAACTACTTGGGAGTAGTACGCGGGCGCAAATTAAGAATATACTCGCCCACATGCGTTCATAAATTGAAAATCTTGCCCATATTCAATGGTACCGTGCATCTGCCCGTGTGTATAAGTATAAGAAAGTAAGTAGGTCTTTATGTGCTCATCTTCTAAATAGACGAGCATCCCACAGTCGGCGCATTACTATGGGCAATGACAAAATATATTTACTTGTAATGGAATAGAATTTATCGCCACGATCTCACGGCGATCGATCGATTGCAAAAGCTTTTAATGGACTATCAGCATAGGGACACTGCTCCGCTGATCAGCGATCGCTACATGAGTAAAGGCAAAACATTGCCCAGCAGGCGGCAAATGACAAACATCAAGTGGAAACAGATACACTCAAAAGCAATTGTGCTGCGCGTCTGGACTTAAAAGAGTCCAAAGAATTTACTTAAGTAAGTCGAATACACACCCATATGTTCGTTCGTATTGTGTCTGTAAGTAGATGTTTGTTTATATGCACTTAGGTCAAAGCATTTGCAACACATTCTGTCAAATAAGTTCTGGTACTAAGTCTATAATGTTGGGTTAGGTTATACTGGCTGGCCGAAGCCACGGACATACCCATAACGATACCAGATCAGAGTCGTATTCTATTAAGTTGGTAGCAGTTTGTCCAGTTGAAAAGCACTATAGCACCTTGGAAAATAGGGAAATATGGGAAAAATAACTTGCAAAGTACGCACGCCTTTGGAAGTCAGCGGCATACAAGTAGATATCGCATATATTAGCGAGTTCAAAACTTACTATCCCATAAGAACTCAAAGTGGTGCCTAGTTCGGAGTTGATTTCGTATTCAATATAAACTTCGAGCGACTCTCTGTAATTTAATCGGTTCCGCGAGGCTTAACAATCTGTTTTCGGGGTGATAAGGATTTTGAATTATGTATTACCCCATTTGGGCTATGAGAAGACCAACTCAATGGCATATGTGAGCTTCTCGCCGTGTAACTACAAAATTGCTGAGGACTTTACTCTGATATCAACTCTGAAGAACTTGCTTCTTGCAAACACAATCACCGGTTCTCGAAGCATTGGACCTGTCGAAGGATTTCGATATAGCCAGCCACTCTAAGCCACTAGATGATATCCGACAGTTGACCCTCCTGCCGGGGCTGAATAAGTGGTCCAAGAAATATCTGCCATTTATCCAACCACCTATCTGCTTAACCACCAGAGGGAGTCTCACTGGTCTGCTATGCTGACGATTGTTCAATGATGGGATCCAGCAATGACATCGATGACTTGTGCTCCAAAGTGAACGCTTATCTCGCCAGCCTTTATTGCTCTTTTACTGCGAGAAATCTCCAGCTGTCCCCTCAGGTCAAACTGCGGCTAAAGGTGCAAGTCGATGAGCAATACCAACTCATAAAAACAACAAAATTTTGGGTGTCACTTTCGATAGTTTGCTTTTCTAATCAGCGCATACAACCGCAATTTCCACTAAGATCCAAAATCACAAAAAGGTCTTCAAATCGCTAGTCGGCAGCACTTAGGGCAAAGACAAAGAAAAGTTGCTGGCGACATTTTAAGCGATTGGCTAGTCGGAACTAAATTACGCTGCGCTCGTCTGGTCACCTGATACTAGTGATTCTTAGGGGATAAAGCTTCAGATCTATCAAAATACTGCTATTAGGACCGCCACGGTCCAACGTTCACATCGAGTCTTCCGTACTGCCGATCAAGGAGCACATTAAATTGCTCAGCAAGCAATTTCTGCTTGGGAGCGACCATAGGAATCACCCCAGCAGACATTTGCAAGCGTCAATCAAATCAGGACACACCTATTCGTCTACACCGACGAGATTCAGGATGAAACACAATTATAACTACTTGACAAACATTAAACGGCATTCACCGGGAAGCTTCACCAGAGTCGGAATCCAACCAGTACCTATTCCAGATGAAGAACTTCAGCTACCGCGTGAGACCTGCGTAACATCGGCTCCATTATATATATATAATTGGCGCGTACACCCTTTTTGGGTGTTTGGCCGAGCTCCTCCTCCTATTTGTGGTGTGCGTCTTGATGTTGTTCCACAAGTGGAAGGACCTACAGTTTCAAGCCGACTCCGAACGGCAGATATTTTTTATGAGGAGCTTTTTCATGGCAGAAATACACTCGGAAGTTTGCCATTGCCTGCCGAGGAGCGACCGCTATTAGAAAAACTTTTCCTTAATTTTGATCTTTCACCGAGATTCGAACCGACGTTCTCTCCGTGAATTGCGAATGGTAGTCACGCACCAACCCATCCGGCTACGGCGGCCGAAACGGTCTGGAAATTGTAGCAAGTTAAACTCCTACTTATCCAAAAGCGACGCCGACATACTCACTACATATCCGTCATGTGTAGGTACACCGCACTACCTATTCACATGCCTACTTACCGAACACCCTCTTCTTCTGGACCTAACCTGTACTAACAACACGTTTTCTGAGCCTACCGTTATGCGATGATGATCGGTGACTACACAGCACTGGCAGGGCCTAGTGAACTGCCAAAACAGCAACTGGCTGTCCATTTCAATAAATTTAGGATTTTAGGAACGAATCGGGCTATATACTGACAAAAATGCTGGGTCCACTAACATGCTTTCTCAGTTCGGATGTGTTTTTCAAACTGCACTTTTGAAATAAGTACTGAGCTATATTTGGCGAAATGTATGTACATACTTACAATTGTTGCTGTATACCAGTACATAGGCAAGCATAATTTTATGGTGATGTTACTGTCAAAGCAATCCCACATGCGGGAGTTCTTGAAATGGGTCAAAAGTCTATGACAATATCTTGTAATGAAGTTGCATATGTAGTCATAGTTGTTGTCTAAAGCAAAATCCCAGACCACTTGACGCAATACTCGCATGCTGCGAAGCAAATAAGTAATTATCGTTCCGAATACGGCTTAGTTGAACGAAGAAGAGACATTGAAAGATGAACAATTAACCAAAACAAAAAAAAAAAACAAAAAAGACTTGCTGTCGCTGCAGTGACACGCCACAAATGCCCACTAGACAGCTCTGCAGGAAACTAATCGAGGGAAGAGCTACGTTTCATTGCTGAAATGGAGCAGCAGCAGTGAATGGAAGTAAAATGATCGATTGGCGCGATCAGCAGTGTTGATAGGGTGTTTCAGAAATTTTCTACCAGCAACACCAGCATACTGAGCACATACAAACATACATACACATATACACATATGTGAAGGCATGTATTGCTATGCCTGTGCAAGTGTAAATTGTGACTATGGTTTGGAGACAAGCAGCCATTGCGTACACAAGCGTCCCTAGTACGCTTGTGTGTGGCGTGTCTTTGCAATCGTATTAAAATTAATGTAAATCTATAAAACTCTTCAATATATATTTTTTATTACTTGTTGCTTGTTCTTGTTCCTACACGCACTTACACATCGACAGTTATAAAATGAACTTACTCGTCTCAATTGAAGCTCTCCAATTGTGGGCCGAACGGTTGGCATTGCTGTTATTCGCAATCCAGTGGTTGTCGCGATCGGAAGCCCTCAATTCGGAATTAATCCTCGTAAGAAAAAAAATATTAAAAAATTTAACAAATCAAATATATAGAGTGTGTTTCGTTGAAAGGATGTGAATGTACATATGCTGTAGTGTACAAATAAAAATGCAGAATATGAGAAAGTGAAATATTTACATCTAAAAAAAAATATATTTATATTCATGTGACACATATCCTTGAGTAGTGAAAGCGAGCTTATATAAAAATATGATTACATAATAGTTATATGTGATGTATTGAGTTAACCAATTACAAATAATAAATCGTTACAGCTCGAGAAATCGTATTTCCTTTGAAAGAATAGTGGAGTGAATACATAACCTTAAAGAATTTGGCAACTGTGCGCGTACCTACGCCAAGGATAATTATGTTGCCCATTCGTTGGGCTTTCGTCGGCATTGCGCTGTTGATTGCAGCTACAAATGGAGCAACAATAGTAAGTCTCAATTCGAAATTTCTCAACTAACCAGTAACTAATCTAAGTAACCAAATCTTCGAAAACTGAAGCGCTACGCCAATTAAGACGAGTTCGAAGGATAACAAATCAACGCTATAAATAAGCGAGATACATTTTAAAAAATGCTTGCTCATTTTGTGCTTTTGGTGATATTCTAAAGGGGTTTCCAATAAGTGCTGTTATTTCAATATTCAAAGAAAAATGCTATTTTTTTAATATAAATGATCGGATGTTTATTTCATTATAAAGAGGAAGGTATGCGGCTAATAGTGGAAAATAACATCAGGCAAATGACGACCACGACCACGCTTACAGGACAATATTCTTTTCATGAAATTTTCCATAACCGAATTGCAAAGTGGCTGCCCTATATCCTCGATAGCCTCACGAATTCCATCTTTGAGGTATTGAATCGACCCTGGGCTGTTGACGTAGACCGTCTCTTTCACGTGGCCCCAAAGAAAAAAGTCACAAGGTGTTAAATCACAAGATCTCGATGGCCAATTGTGATCACCTCTTCGAGAGATAACACGGTCCGGAAGCTTTTCCCGTAAATTATCAATCGTTTCGTTGCTTGTGTGTGGTTGTGTGTTGCCTGTTATTGGAAACCCCTTTATATAAACTTGCTTCTTCATATCTGGCCAATGGGTTCAATGAACAAATGTTAAAAAAAAAAAATTACTTGCGTATTTACATCGAAAGCTAAATTGTATTTGTTGTAAGCTACAAGTAAACACGATTTTTTTTTTTTTTTGAGCAACAAAAAGATTCATTGGCGAAGTCAATTAAATGTTCAGAGCATAGAAATTTTGGAATACCGTTATGCCCAGAAAACGCCTTCCTTTCAACGGCAAATGCTTTTTACCGAGAAGATAAAAAATGGGAGTAGTTGGCAGCTAACACGTGTTGTGGTCATAAAATCTGTCCCAAGTGTCTATCAATGTGATGGCGCAGTCAACTTTTGGGGAACAGGGGCAGAAAATAGTTATTATTTCACGCTCGATATATGTATATATAATATAATTGGCTCTTACACCCCTTTTGGAAGTTTGAATAAGTTCCTCCGCCTGTTTCCACAAATGGAGGGGCCTACAGTTATGAGCCGAATCAGAACGGCAAATGGTTTTCCACGAGGAGCTTTCTCATGGCATGAATTTTGGCATTGCCTGCCGAAGGGTTACCGCTTTTAGAAAAAAATATTATTTTGGTGTTTCATGCACGGAGATTTGAACCTATCTAACCTTCCGAAATGGTAGTCACACACCAACTCATTCGGCTCTGGCGGCCGATATACGAGTAGTTACATGATTATAAAGGCAGGGGGCGAGCATTTTATTCTAATATGTCAAAATCGGTTTTCTTGAAAGTTTTTTCTACAAAATTTACTATAACGTCTAGAAATTTCTCTACTACAACTTTGTTATCAATGACTTTATAAAATTTGTTAAAATCAATTTTTTTTAATTATGTGAAACTTGCTATTATAATGCTATAGACACAAACAAAAACAACTAGGTTCCAATAATTGATTCTGATGAGAAGACAAAAAATGTAGGCTTGTCGGCGATTTGAAAATTTATGTTTGAATTTTTTTAAGGGAGTCAAAGCTCTCACTTTTTCACATTCTTATGATCAACAAGCATAGGAAACCATTTGATCGGACAACGCAACTGCTGGAGGAGAGCAAAAAACAAAAAAATGCGTGCACCCACGTCTTGAAAATATATGTACGTTTAGGGGGTTCAAAGTGTTCACCCTTTTGTACATTTTTATGTTAAATCGGCATAAGAAACTATAAATATTTTAGATATATGGTGTGTTCAGCCTTGAGCTACTCAATAGATGGGGTTCTTAGCTGTTTTGTGATTTGCGCGAAGGGCCAAACGTACTCATAACTAAAGACTATAGCGGGTTAAAATGTACCACAAAAGTATAAGACTTACTATAAGACTTCAAATAGAGAAAAGATCGAATTCAACTTAAACGCCAGAAAAAAGACAAAACGGCGACAGGTACGCTAATTTGAGTGGAATTTTAATTTGTGGAATACAGCATACTTTCAAACAGACGATGAGAGTTATAGAAAAAGTTAGTATTAGAAAAGTGTGCGTAATTTAAAACCGATCGAAATAATAATATTTCCGTAATATTATATTATATTTTATTAAAGAAACCAACGCAAGACTGAGTTTTGTCGAGGCAATATGCTCCTGAGTGGAGTGAATAAGGAAAACAAAATTATACAGGGTGGGCCATATAGCCTTTGCTTTTTGAACCACCTCTTTTTTTGAGAATGGTAACACAAATGACATGCCAAATGTGTTCATAATTTACTTAAACGTTTGACATTTACGAAATGGGGCTCTATATGCTTGAACAAAATTGAGAAATATTGAAAACCTATTTCCAAAGTGGTGAGTCTTCTTCTTCTTTTCTGATTTTCACATCGGTGGCTACGTCAATAAGCAAAATTGTCGAATTTGGGGCTCAGAAAATCCACACGTTACTGTAGAGAAGCAAATGCATCCCCAGAGAGTCACTGTTTGGTGCGGTTTTTGGTCTGGCGGCATCATCGGACCATTTTTTTCGAAAATGAGCGAGGAGCCGCGGTTACAGTAAATGGCGAACGTTACCGTGACATTCTCAAAGAGTTGTTTCCTAAAATTGAAAAGGATGACATGGACGACATTTGGTTTCAACAGGACGGTGCAACTTGTCACACTGCCAAAGTTACACTCGAACTTTTGGCTACCGTTTTTGAAAACCGAATAATCAGCCGAAATTCCGATATGAATTGGTCGCCTCGGAGCTGTGATTTAAGCCCGGTGGACAATTTTTGGTGAAGAGCCGTTGAGAACAAATGCTATGCGAACCATCCAGAGACAATTGATGCTTTAAAACACGAAATCGAAGTTGCCATTCATGAAATTGGAGCCCAAACAATCGAAAATGTGCTTAAAAATTGGGTTGATCGTACGCACCAGTTTATCACATTTACCAATTTCACTTGGTTTATAATAACTAGTTTTTTTTCGATTTTTGAAAATTACCGTTATATAGCATTTGGCTGTGCTTATTGGCCAATTTCGCTCATTTTCAATACCAAACTACTTTGTGTACCAACACTCATGGAAATGATCGACTAGATCGACTCCTCTCCTCGTTCTGTGCATTTTCGTATATGTGTGCCGGTATCTCAAATCCTTAAGCGGTTCCATTCAACCCTTATGTGAACTGATACTCTTGTGAACAAGTGCGTAAATATATAGACTCGATGGGTCTCAGGTTTTTGGATAAGCTTAAGCGGTTACATATGTCCAGCAGCGCCAAAAATGCGCTAAAAGAAAAACTGTTTTTAGAAGGAATAATAATGTAATATAAATAAATATAAAAAAATTTTACACATTACTGAAACTTTATAAAAAATTTTAGTTTAATTTTTCTTTACAAATATTAATATATAAAAAATCACGTGACCCAAAGTTCAATGAAAAAAGTTGCTCCACGATCTGCATCATTTCTCCTTGAAATGTTGATGGATCTGTGAAAAGTAAAAAAAATCTTGTAAAATAAAGTTGTAGTTATAGTTTGTCGAGCCGGATTTCTATATCTATAGAGAAAACACTTCGAATATTGAAAAAAAAACGCATCAAAAAATATTAAAAACTATATGAGTTATCAGGAAGACCGTGCCGGAAAAAGTAGTTCTGAGAAAAACGTGTTTAAAGTTTGAGGTACAGGAGCGCGCGGACCGCTCTGTACCTAGTTAATGGGCTGTAGAAGCTATAATATTGGGAATTCTTGCACGAAAATTTTACAGTATATTCTTAAGATACTATACTTTCGAAATATCAAAAAAAATTCGATTTTTTGAAAATTCTGGACGTATGTACATAAATAACTTGTAGACATTTAACAAACTACTTGTTACAACATCGTTGTATAATTATAATAATTTCTTTATTGTCACTTCAATTAAATGTTCCCCTTATTCCAACCAAAGACTAGATGACTCCGTACTTTAGTTGGGAAAGAAGGTTTCGCACTACAATTGAAGAGGAGGGATGGCACAAAAGCATGAAGCCTGGCCATAGAACTTTTCACATCTATACAGACGGCTCTAAAACTTCAGTTGGAGTGGGAGCGGGTATTTACTGCTCAAAACTAAGGCAGCCTATCAAGCTGCCAGACCACAGCAATATTTTCCAAGCTTACACTAGAACTAGAAAGAACTCAACAATTAATATATACGTGGACAGTCAAGCAGCAATAAAAGCAATAAGCTCATATAGCATTAAGTCAAAAAATGTTCGACAGAGCAGGGAGGCCATAGAGAGGCTAGCCGCAAAACAGTAGGCTGCATATCTATTGGGTGCCTGGTCACAAAGGTATTATGGGAAACGAAATAGTAGATGAGGTAGCAAAAATTGTTGTTAGACTACCTTTTGAACAAGAGAACGACATACCAAAACCGCCAAATACAACATACAATGAAATGCACGACTACATGAAAAGGCGAGTGGAAGATTAGTCCACCTAGCGACTAATCTAACCTCATGCAAAACAGCGAAAGTCATGTGTAGAACTAACGACAAAAAACTGACTCAATTCGTACTTACGCACTCGCGAAAGGACTACAGAACTATCATAGGTATGCTAACAAGCCACAATATATTGGCTGCATATGCGTACAAGATAGGGATTGCTAGCAACGACAAATGCTGGAAGTTCAGAGAGGATACAGAGGAAACTTTAGAGCACCTTCTGTGCGTTTGTCTGGCATTATCAAAAACGCGTTTAAAATGCCTGGGAACCCAATTTTTTGAGGGTCTGGAGGACGTCTCAAAAGCGGATCTCCCAGCGCTGCTTAGATTCGACAAAAGCGCTGACATCCTACTTTAGGTATTCATAGAGGTCGGTCTCCATCTGGTATCGCTAAGGACCAAAAGTTCTATGCGTGGCTTGTTGCCAAACAGGCTAACCTAACCTAACCTATTCCAACCAAAATTATTTTTTTTAAATATCTCTATTTTACTCACTCCACGCCCAAAACAAATCCTAGTTTTAAGGAGTTTTCTTTTAAGTACGAAAAGATACTAGGATTTGTTTCTGTTGTTGAAAAAAGAAATTCTTACCATTCCGACCTTAACCTTAACCTGCTTCACATCACCCTCAGAATGATTTCAAACAAACCAAATGCTCGTATTCATTGTGATCTCAAAGTACCCACAACAATTGAAGAAATAAGAAAATATGTCACATCACACAACACAAGACTCCAATCGCACTCAAACCCTTTCGTAACAGAAATAATTGCAAACCCCATAACCTTCACCAGATTCAAGAGAAAATCTTCCAAAGACCTCGTATGATAATAAATTATTACGTATCTTAAAATAAGTAATTGGGGTGTATTCTATAAATGTTTTTTCTCTTAAATAAATGAAATAGCTCTTAGTAAAAGTATTGCTTAATGCTTAAAAAACAGGTCGCAATAAAGAAATGGATTAAGAAACAAATGTATAATACAAATTCAAAATAAAGTATGATATCAAATCAATCCATTTTACCCAGTGTGAAAGCAGCCGAAACTCCAAAAGGCGCAGTTAAAGTTTTATGAGGCACCTTTCAAAAACACAAACATACTAATGCAATATTTTTAGTAAAGACTCTAAAATAAACACCTATATCTATATAAATCTTATCTGAGTTCCTGGGCACAGGAATATAGAGGGAAATGAAATTGCCGATGAGCTTGCCAGGAAGAGGTCGACAGAACTGGTTTCAGTTGTCCCCTTCTCAGACATCGGTGCTCCATTGACTGTTGTTAAAGGGAAACTGCACAATTTCTTTCTAAAAAAGCGCAACGCAGATGGAGGTTTGTCTCATCGTGCGCTATTTCAAAAACACTATGGCCACAATACGATAGAAACAGGACTCTTAAGGTGATGAGAATTCCCCGCCATTCAATTTTCAAACTTATTGCGGTGTTCACTGGTCACTGGGTGATCGGTACTCATGCGGACTACTATACAACCTCCATTGCAGAAACTGTGGGGATTCTGCAGAGAAATATACTTTTGAATACTTTTTTACAAATGTCCGGGCCTAGCGGCTAGGTGTTTGAGATTCCTTAGTGTACCTTTCGGCGATAAGCTGAAGCAGTTCTCCAGCCCAGATCCATTGTATCTCTTACACCCCATCAACAGTACTGGATGATTGTAGATGGTTTTGTAGTTTTTCGCAGGTAGTGCTATAAATTATGATAAAAAATGGCACTCTAGTGCTACTTGTGGTGAACCAGTGGTACTCTTGCCATCTAACCTATCTATCTACGTACGTACCTAAAATAAAAATACTAGAGTGACTAGCACATAAAAAAAGTTGGGTTCAATTTATTAATTATATGAAATTCGTCCCATCTGAAGTGATTTATGGGAGGCTAGACAATGTAAGTTTACGTAAATCTACCATCACTAAATCAAAGCCATTTATGCCTCATTTACTTAGGTTTCGCACAATTCTGTACATTTGATTATGATTGAATATCCAAATCCCAGTTCTGACGTTCTTCTTCTTCTTGATTGGTGCGATAACCACTTGAGCGATTTTGGCCGAATTTAACAAAACACGCCAGTCGTTTCTTTCTCGTGCTAACCGGTGCCAGTTGCTCACTACAAGTGAAGCTAAGTCCTTCTTCACCTGATATTTCCAACGCAAACGATGCCTTCCTCTTCCTCTGCTACCGCCAGCGGGTACGACATCGAATACTTTCAAAGTTGAAACGTTTGTATCCATTCGGGCGACATGAGCCTTCGAAGCCACTGGGTCTTTATTTGCTGCACGATGTCTATGTCGCCATAAATCCCACACAGCCCATTGTTCCATCGCCTACGATACTCACCAATGTGCAAAGGTCCAAACATCTTCTGTAACCCCAATACATAAAATACCTTCAAACTTCATAATGAAAGCTAGACAGTCGTTGCGTGCCGTATTCCTTTTAATTAAAGGATCAATATATAGATTTCGTAAAAAAGGTCAGATGTGCACATAAAATATGTTGAGACATGTTCGGTATCCACTACAAGCGCGGCACGGTCATTCAGCAACGTATCAATCGAGCTTGAAGGTACTGGCCCAATGCATTCTGGCTTTGCTTTGAAAACTTGTCCAGTCAAATGGACACTTTGAACCCTTTCATAACAATCAGATAATTCGTGAAAGGAAAAAGGAAACAAAGAAGTTAGTCATGTCCAATAATACTTAATGCATATTTGAATCATGATGTAAACTAGAAGCAGTGAAAAAATACAGCGATTTTTTCTTTTAATAGTAAAAATGTTCAAGATAAGACGCCAATCACGCCAACAACGAAAGTTTTGGATGCGCAATTATATTAGATCGTCAAAAGCGCGGGTATTTTCAGAGAGACGAGGACCAGTTCCAGAATGTACATATCATTTTTATGCTTTTCAATGGCATTTTCTGGACACATTTTTGAAAAGCAAATGTAAATAAACCGACTCTCTAACCTGCTTAAAATTCACAAATGAAGCTAAACTTAATCAAAATAAATGAACAGGGGTTTTCCTAATGTCAAAAGCGTTGAAAATAGAACGTTGAGCTGTTCTAAACCTCACCGTACTTCATTTGTTCTCATTTCATATATTAAATTTTAGTATTGTTCCATTAATTGTTGGCAGTTAACGAACCCCAGCCAGCCTAAATTGGGCCAGCACCTTTAGTGGAATGTATATGCCTCGTCACACCAATATAGCTCGAGAATAATTTGAGAGAAAACTGCTAATCACAGCATAAATAACAAATATATTGAACTGTATGTATTGTATATATATGAGCATCATGGTAATTTTATTAAATTTCACGAGTGGTTGTCCTTTCACCCTACTTTGGCTAGTTGCTATTGACGAAGTTCTGATAATGCTAAATAAGGGGTTAAGGTAGTGGCATACGCCGATGACTTGGTCCTGATGGTATCGGGACCGTTTCCCTCAGTCATGGCTGAGGTTTTGGAAAGGTAACTGATTGTACTCAGTTGTTGAGCTGCCACCTGCGGCCTCCGAGTCGACTCTGACAAAGCGGAGCTGGTACTATTTACCAGAAAATATAAACCTCCACCCTTTCGACTTCCCAAATTAAACAACCACGTTCTCCCGACTCCATCGGAAGTTAGGTATCTTGGAGTGATACTTGACTCCAAACTCCATTGGAAGCTACACATTGAAAATCGGGTAAAGAAGGCCAGTATAGCATGTAAACTTGCCTCAGTGCTGCCCTGAATGCCCGTTTGCATTTACTTCCCATCGACTTTTACGTCATGTCCATCGCAGCTCAAAGTGCAATTAGGTTAAAGGAGGTTGGCCTCTGGAGGCAATCTCTCAAGGGGCATGGTAGTATTTTCAGGCAGTTAACACCATATTTCTCCGAACTTCGAACAGATCTCTCTGACCGCAAACTAGAGTTTGAGGGTCGCGCTAGAACAATTTTTCCAAATTGGAAAGATTGGATCGAGGGGAAAATCTGCACCGAAGCTTGCACGTCTGCCTTCACTGACGGTTCCAAGATGGAGTCGGAGCAGAGGTTTTCTCTAAATCAGCCAATTTATATATTTCCTTAAAATTGCCGAATACTGTTAGTGTTTTTCAAGTAGAAGTCTTTGCGATCCTGCAGGCATGCAAAATGTTTAGGAAACGCGGTAGTGAGGGAGATATTAGCAAAACAGCATTGGAATGGAACCCACAAGGACACATACGAAGTACTTGAAGGCATTCTACCCTCCCTGAATTAAAAGCAGTTAACCAAAAGTGGGATGTCGTAAATATACCAGCGGTGAATAGAATAAAATTTAAATGTTTTGTTGAAGCCCTATATTCCCAAGTGGATCAAAAAAAAAAAGAAATATATATTATTATTAATTACATTACAGGAGTGTAACCGGCATCAGCTGTCTGTTAGTTGGTAAATGACAGTCCAGAGATTGTTCGTGAGCTTGAACACTTTAAAGTAAATAAAAGTTTTATTTATCGCACCACTACTCGTTACAATGATACTGGTAGCATCGCGAAACGTCATGGAGGTGGTCAATGACAATCCAGAGATTGTTCGTGAGCTTGAACACTTTAAAGTAAATAAAAGTTTTATTTATCGCACCACTACTCGTTACAATGATACTGGTAGCATCGCGAAACGTCATGGAGGTGGTCATCTAAAGACTGCAACCTCACGTGAAATGGTTGAAAAAGTGACTTGAACTTCATAATGTCCACACAATGTCTCTCAAATTCACAAGTCGCGAATCGGATGGTTTATTCTCTTTGGTCCATTTTGGAGAGCAAGGGCCGAACTAAAAGATTCACCAGTCTCAAGAGGCTGAAGAAATCCATTGCCCGCGAGTGTGCCAAAATACCTGCAAGTCACATTCGTGCAGCTTGCGATTCGCTTCTGGACCGTCTCAAGGCCACAGCCAAGACAAAAGGTGGTCATATCGAGCAAAAGTAAATTGATTATTAATTTCGTATTATTCTCACCCTTTTTTTTCTTCGAATTGAATAAAAGAAACTTTCCAAACTAAATTTACCGAATTTTTAAACGGTTACACTTCTAGTGCCGGACCCTGTATATTGTGCCGGACCCTGAATATTGTTCATTTTGCAGGTGCGGGGCATGTTTATTGTCCAATTACATCAATTTTTAACACCAACCGTTTCTAGTGCCTGAAATCTCCAATTTTTTTTTTAATTTTAGTAAATGCATTCTAATTATGTACCTTCTCGACGAAATTTATTATTTTTCCTGCTAACTAAATATGTACAACATGTCGAATTTGTGCTACAGAGTTTCAGTGAGATTGAGTACCGTGGCGTAGTTTTTGATGACAATTCTTTTTAATAAGAAACCACTAAAAGGTGAACAATAGAGGTATCGAATTTTAAATTGAAATAAAACAACGAAATTCAAATTAATTAGGCAATCTTTATTATTTTTCTCTAGAACCATTCATGACCTTTATTTTTTAATGATAATCCTTTCAAATGTAAACACCATTCGTAAGCACCAATTTTGAATGACTCGCTAGAGGACTTCGGTCGGTATTTCGTGAATAAGTTTAGTAATGTTGGCTTCCGATGCCTCAATCGAAGCTGGTTTATCCATAAAGCATTTAGACTTTACATACCTCCAAATTAAAAGTGCAAAGATATGATATCACACGATCTTGGTGGCCGATCCACTGATCCGAGACGAGAGATAAATTACTCACCGAAACGACTACGCAGTAAATCCATTGTTTCACGGACTGTATGGCAAGTAGTGCCGTCGGCGCATTGTTGGAACCAAATGTTGTGGATCTCACGGGCTTTAATTTCTGGCATACGGCCATTCGGCTACGGCGGCTGCCAGTGATATATATTTTTAATCTTATGTAAGTTATTTTAACAATAACAGTTCATTTTCGAAATGATCACTCTGCGCTTAATCAACGCAAACTTATTTGCAAAGCCAATGTTGTCTAGCTGAAACAGTGCAATTGAAAAGAAGTCGAAATCATCTTTTCTGACAAAACGCATTTTAACAAACAAACTGTCGCATCTGGTGATCAGAAAACCGCACATGACCGTCGTCAAGACAATACGTGCTCAGAGAGTGGCAGTTTGGAGCGATGTGTCTATATTTTGAAGCACTGGCGTCCTAGGCCCATTTTTCTTTGAAAATGCTACTGAAAACGCGCAACTGTGGCATGATAAACGATTTTTTGTGGTAGGAAATTGAAGATATTCTTTGGTTTTAGCGAGATGGCGCGCCATGCCAAACAGCCTGTACTACAATCAATTTTTTGCATAACAGTTCGGTAATCGTGTTAACAGCCATCTCGGCGATGTCAATTGGCCACATCTGATCTGCGATTTGACGCTGTTCAACTTTTTCGTAACGCATTGTGCAGAATCGAAATATGAAAGGTTTTTTAAAGACCATCTGCACTCGAAAAGTGTTAAGAAAACAAGAATACTTTCTTTAAATTTACAGCAAACTTTATATATATAGGTATACATATAATTGGCGCGTACACCCTTTTTGGGTGTTTGGCCGAGCTCCTCCTCCTATTTGTGGTGTGCGTCTTGATGTTGTTTCACAAATGGAGGGACCTACAGTTTCAAGCCGACTCCGAACGGCAAATATTTTTATGAGGAGCTTTTTCATGGCAGAAATAAACTCGAAGGTTTGCCATTGTCTGCCGAGGGGCGACCGCTATTAGAAAAATGTTTTTCTTAATTTTGTTGCTTCACCAAAATTCGAACCGACGTTCTCTCTGTGAATTCCGAATGGCAAACTTTATACTCAATTATTTTATTTCAGTGAATTTTGTAGAGTTATCATAAAAAAAAGGGGAACACCATTTTTTCCGAATTTCATTCCGTATATTATATTATGTAATCCTTAATTATTTCTTATGCATTACAACTACGTATAGTTATTAAAAGCAGATGTTTTTGTAATTTTAGCCTTCGAATGATGGAAGTGTAGCAGAATCGAGTTATGATGTCAGTAATGATCAATTTGATTTGGATAGATCCAAGCGAAGCGGAAGAGGCTAGTAAGTTTGTATGGAGAGATGTGGTTTTCATAACTTTTACCTACTTTGTTTTTGCATAATTTTAAGTTTGCGCGGTCAGACGCAATCTCAGTATCTGAATTTTGGTAAACCAGAGCAAGACGGCAAAGCTGAAGCAGAGGCTAATGAACACGGCTCCAGAACAACAGTTTGTACGACATGACAAACATTTTTTAAATAAATTCTATAAAATAATGCATGTTTACTCCCAGCTGGAAGCCATGGCATGGGACAAGCGCAAAGCCAATTTTCTATGGGGGACTGTAGTGAATGTGCAACAAGTCCCATTTACGGCAAGTGTTTAAATATCTTTTAAAGCTTTAGATGTTTTGACAAACATTATTTCATGTAGAATATCCGGCCGGCTCTCCGGATCCACTAACTTTAATTGGCGGCAGTGGTAGACCAGATGCTTTAATAAGTATTCCAGGTACTGGTGCAGGCGGTCAACAACCTGTTGGGCGATATGGTCCGGGTGGAATTAGTACGGCCGGTGGTCCTGGAGCCGCTGGAGCAGTGAGACCCGGTGGAGTAGTTGGACCGGGAGGCGTATTTCAGCCGTCTGGTGGAGTTGGTGGAAGAGGTGTTTTAAGACCCGGTGCTGGAGCACAACCTGGAGCAGGATATGGAGTGGGAGTTGGAGGTCAATCCACTGGACCTGGAGGAGAAAGAGTTCAGCCAGGTGGCGCGTTCAGACCTGGCGCAGGTGTACAACCAGGAGCTGGTTATGGCCCCGGTTTTGGCGTACCCGGAGGAGCAGGTGTTGGAAGTGCTGTTCAACCAGGTGCTGCATTAAGGCCTGGCGCTGGTTTGCAGCCAGGTATAATTTATGGTCCGGGTGCTGGTCAACCAAGTGGACCTGGTGGCGTTGGAGCACAACCTGGCGGAGTTTTAAGACCAGGTACTGGATTACAACCTGGTGCGGTAGGTGGAGCTCTAAGGCCTGGTGACATCGAAGGGGTTCCAGCTGGTGGCAGTTATGGTCCGGCTGTAGGTCGTCAACCCATCGGTGGTGATGGTATAGGGGCACAGCCTGGATCAACCTTACAACCCGGTGAAGCTTATAGACAAGATGTTGGCGGTCAACCTACTGGGCCTGGAGGAGTAGGTATAGGGGGAGGTATTCAACCAGGAGGGGATTTAAGAGCAGGTGGTAGACTTCCACCTGGTGGTGTATACGGACCTGGAACTGCCCTTCCTCCTGGACCAGATGGCGCAGGAATTAGTGGACCCGGAATTGGTTTAAGACCGGGAGCGCTTATACAGGGTGGCCCTCATGTAGGACAACCAGTGAGGCCAGGAGGCCTAGATGCCAGCGGAGGTGTGCAACCTCCTGCTGGATTAAGGCCAGGATTTGGAATGCAACCTGGTGGAGTAATCGGTGGTGGTGCACATCCCGGTGATATTTATCGACCTGGTGCTAGTCCCGCAGGACTTTATCAACCTGGCTATGCGCCCGGTTTCGGTCCTGGAGTAGGTTATGATGGAGTACACAGACCAGCAGCAGGCGGAGTCTATAGACCTGGAGTGGGCCCTGGAGCAGGCATACGTCCAAGTGATACCTATGGAGCTGGTGTTCAACCTGGTGATCGTATTTATGGATCTGGTTCGATTGGTCCAGCTCAAACTGGTGTACCAACCGGGCCTGGGAGTAGATATGGAGTCGGAATTGGAGGACAGCCAATAGGGCCAGATGTAAGCGGATCATATTGGCAACCCGGAGTAGGTGTTTCTGGCATACCATCTGCGCCCAGCAGTGGTACTTCACAGGGAGCCTTATACAGACCAGATCAGTCGGGTGGAATATACACTCCTGGCATCGGTAGTGCAGTTGGAGATCAACCGGGCGCAGGTCTACACCCAGGGGTAGGTTTGCGGCCGGGAGCGGGTTATCAGCCTGGCGCAGGTCTACAACCAGGCGCAGGTTTACAACCAGGCGCAGGTCTACAGCCAGGGGTAGGTTTGCGGCCGGGAGCGGGTTATCAGCCTGGCGCAGGTCTACAACCAGGCGCAGGCTATCAACCAGGTGCAGGTCTACAGCCAGGCGGAGGTTTACAGCCAGGAGCGGGTTATCAACCTGGCGCAGGTGTACAACCAGGTGCAGGTCGACAACCAGGCGGAGGTGTACAGCCGGGAGTGGGATATCAACCTGGTGCAGGTCTACAACCAGGCGCAGGCTATCAACCAGGTGCAGGTCTACAACCAGGCACAAGTCTACAGGCAGGCGGAGAGTTACAGTCAGGAGCGGGTTATCAACCTGGCGCAGGTGTACAACCAGGTGGAGGTCGACAACCAGGCGGAGGTTTACAGCCGGGAGCGGGATATCAACCTGGTGCAGGTCTACAGCCAGGAGCAGGTTTACAGCCAGGAGCGGGTTATCAACCTGGCGCAAGTGTACAACCAGGCGGAGACTATCAACCAGGTGCAGGTCTACAACCAGGCGCAGGTCTACAGCCAGGGGTAGGTTTACAGCCAGGAGCGGGTTATCAACCTGGCGCAGGTGTACAACCAGGAGCAGGTTATCAGCCCGGAGCAGGTTACCGACCCGGTGCAGGTCTACAACCAGGTGCGGGCATACATCCGGGAGCAGGATATCAACCAGGAGCAGGTCTACATCCTGGAGCGGGTATACAACCAGGTGAAGGCTTACAACCGGGAGCAGGCTATCAGCCAGGGGCAGGTCTACAGCCAGGCACAAGTCTACAACCAGGTGCAGGTTTACAACCAGGCGCAGGTCTACAGCCAGGCGGAGGTTTACAGCCGGGAGCGGGTTATCAACCTGGTGCAGGTCTACAACCAGGGGCAGGCTATCAACCAGGTGCAGGCCTACAACCAAGCGCAAGCATACATCCGGGAGCAGGCTATCAACCAGGAGCAGGTCTACATCCTGGAGCGGGTGTACAACCAGGCGAAGGCTTACAACCGGGAGCAGGCTATCAACCAGGGGCAAGTCTACAGCAGGGAGCGGATTATCAACAAGGTGCAGGTCTACAACCAGGCGCAGGCTTACAGCCAGGAGCGGGTCTACAGCCAGGCGGAGGTTTACAGCCAGGAGCGGGTTATCAACCAGGTGCAGGTCTACAGCCAGGCGCAGGTTTACAGCCAGGAGCGGGTTATCAGCCTGGTGCAGGTCTACAACCAGGAGCAGGCTACCAACCAGGTGCAGGTTTACAACCAGGCGCTGGTGATATTTACGGTACTGGTACTGGTACTGGCCCTGGAGTAGGTCCATCTGGAGCTTATCCTTCACTTCCACAAACAGTATCGACATATGGCCAAGGCGGTGGTGTAGGTACTGGTGCACCAACAGGTGAAGCTTATGGACTAATTGCGACAGGAACCGGAGGTACTGGAATAGGTGGTATTGGTGGTACTGGTGTTATCCCAGGTGGTGTGTCGACAGTACCCGGAGGAGTAGTCTATCCTGGAGCAGCTTCCCTTGGAGTGGGAGCTTTGGGTGAGTATAAAGTGGAAGGTAAATTTTACGCAAAGTCTATTTTATTGCAAATGTCTGTAATATAAAAATGTCTTTCTTAAGGGCCAAGTAACTTGATAACAGCATCTGGTGTGGGAGGAGCAGATGATGCATTCTCCCAAGCGGAATCTTCCATTAGCGATGGCCAAGCAGCTGCTAGTTCACAAGGCAAAAAGAATGGAGGTACTGCAAAATCTCAAGTATCAGGAACGTACAGTTCAGCTGGAACATTCAGTGCCAGCGCTTCAACATCTGATAGCGACCGTTCAGCCAATGCTCAAGTGAGTGGAAGCAAAGAAGGAGCTATGAGTCAGTCTCAAGGACAAGGTGGTGCAGCCCAATCGCAAGCTCAAGTACAAGTCAATTCGAAAGATGGAGGTACCAAGGCTTCCTCACAGAGCGGGGGTATAATCCATCAAAGTCAGAGCGAGGTATTGTATTGCGTTATAAAGAAGCGATGTTGTTGTTTATCTATTTTGTCCTATTCACTTTTTTTAGGTACAAGCAAATGATAAAGGAGGCTTGGCAGATTCACAGTCTAGTGGGCCGGGACAAACTTCGTCACAAGCTCAAATTGGTTTCCGGCCCAATCAAGATGGCAGCCCAGCAGTACCGACTAGCGGAGGTGGTCAAGCTTCTGCGCAATCTGGCAGCCATTCGGGCCAGAGTCAGTCGCAGATTCAAGGCACATCTAAGTAAGAAGCTCTTATATTATTACGTAAATCTAGCAACCCCTATTGAAAGAAATTGCAACAATAAAGTAAAACAAAAATAACATTTTTCCAGCTTCGGTGTCTCGTACCATGGAGCCGCACAATCAGCCTCTGGTACTAAGGAACAAGTTGCAAGCTACCGCGAACAGAATCGTGAATTATTTCATAGCATAAGCCAATTTGGAAATGCGGATGCGTAAGTCCCTCTATATCAACACTTTTCATTGCATAGGTTAAAAAACTATTTCTAGAGTGACTGACCGTGTAGACACCGTGTACGGTGGGCCTAGTGGAACAGCACTATCAGCTGATGGCGGCGCCTTACCTGATCTAGACCTGAAGTCTTCAAAGAGTGTTAAAGAAAGTAGGTTATACATAATAATACCAATACTGAATATTAATAAGATATTTTTCCAGTCGTCAACGCCAACAAAGTTACCGACGACGATTCCACATTAAACGAAGATGAAGAAGAGGAACCGTACGATGAATACGACGAAGACGATGAGTACTACAATGAAAATTCCGCAAAGTCCGATAGCAAAACCGACTCTCAATCATCATATCGAACCTATACACAAAATTCACCCACACAAAGCCAACAAGCCGCTGTGCCCAGTTCATCAGATAAATATCTCTTGGTACAAAATCAAAATGGCCGTGTTCAAAAATATCCATTCCGATCAACCACTGAAGTGGTACCTCGTGGCTTTCGGGGTACCGTTAATGTGGAGAAAAAATTCCACCCTAAGGCAGTAAAATCACAGCCTACTGATACTGGCCTTGATAGCGCCGAAGAGCAGGACTCAATCCAGCACCGAAAACCGGATAGTTATGTAACAGTCACCAAGTCGATTACTGGTAGTATGGACAACACGAAAAATCCACCGCAGGAAAATAAGAACTTCCAATCGACTTACTATACAAAGTCATCCACCTGTGGATATTTCACATTTTCCTGCAACATAGTATACGGTGCTAATGGCCGTAGTAAAATATGTCGTCCGAAAGCGCCAACAAATGGAAAATGCTAGATTTCCAAAAAAATAAAAAAAAATCATCGATATTTTTTATATCAGTAATAACTTAGTCGTAAAGATAAGCTGTAACTTAACTCGAATGTATTTTTAAAGCCCTAACAAAATGTAACATTAAAACTTACTTAAGGAGATTCATTGTATGCCGAGCAGTAAAATCATAGAAATGGCTTTAAGAAAGTGCTAAGGTCTATTTCCAAATAGGTTATTTTTCGAAACTTACTAATAAATACACTGCCGTGGAGAAAAACCGTTAAACAGATATGCTGAAGAGCTACTTATTGATAGCTTTGTAATAAATGTAATTATTGTTTTTTTTTTAACACATCTCTGCAGTTTTTATTGAAGCACCAATGTGGGCATGCAACACATGGGCTGAAAAATCCTGGGCCTAATACATAGATGACACTAGTTTTATTGCAATCACCTCTTTTTCAGTTCGTACTTCGGCCGCCGTGGCCGAATGGGTTGGTGCGTGACTACCATTCGGAATTCAGAGAGAGAACGTCGGTTCGAATCTCGGTGAAACACCAAAAATTAAGAAAAACATTTTTCTAATGGCGGTGGCCCCTCGGCAGGCAATGGCAAACCTTCGAGTGTATTTCTGCCATGAAGAAGCGTCTCATAAAAATATTTGCCGTTCGGAGTCGGCTTGAAACTGTAGGTCCCTCCATTTGTGGAACAACATCAAGACGCCCACCACAAATAGGAGGAGGAGCTCGGCCAAACACCCAAAAGAGGGTGTACGCCCCCAATTATATATAAATATATATACTAACCTTAAACAGACAGATGTTAAAATTTCATAATATTTTATTCATTGGTTCGTGAGTTACTCCGCTAAGAGTGTCGCTACTTTTGTTATTTTCAAAGCAATGGATCAAAAAGAATTTTTTGTTTTAATTTTACACTGCTTCTTGATGGGAAAAATACCGTTCAAGCGAAGCAATGCCTTGAAAAGTGTTATGGGGACTCCACTCCATCAGAAGCAACAATAAAACGATGGTTTGCTGACTTCAAACGTGATCGTAGAGACACCGATGATGCACAACACAGTGGACGTCCAAATGACACCAAAGGCGGTAACAGCACAAAATTAAAAAAAGAACTCAACAAAATCGTTTTGAAGGTAGCCACCCTTTTTCCCGAATCCTATTTCATGAAATCCTTTTTCCCGACAACCGGTTTCCCGACAGATATTTTTCCCGAATCTAATTCCCCGACAACTTTTCTCCCAAATCCAATTTCCCGACAACCTTTTTCTCGACAAATGTTTTTTTTCTTTGTTTAGACATTTTTATATCATATCATTCTTTATTGTTGTCATGGTAACAATATGACAAACCTTCAGTTTTGTTTATAAACTTGTAATTTGATATTTCAAATTAAAATATTTCTTGAACATTTTTGTTTTAATTCGAAAACATGGGGTCGTTAGGTAAAATTGTCGGTAACAAATTAAACATTGACGGTTACGTATATTTAAAATCGAGAGAAAGAAATGGAAAAACGTTTAGGCACTGTAATCGATTGCGGAAAGGTGAATGCAGTGCAAGAGCTGTAATGGTCATGAATAGTGACGATGTTATCACACTTAGAGGACCTGCACAATCAAAACAGGATTCACATATGTATATTAATAAAATTCCTTTTACTACTTATTATTATTTTTTAACTGTCGGGACTTGCATTTTCGGGAAAAAAGTTGTCGGGAAATTAGATTCGGGGAAAAATATCTGTCGGGATCAGAGTGCGTAGAGCGCTCAAAATTCACTCCTACTCTTTCAAGCTATCACTAAATGCAATAAAACTCATACAAAATATTCTCTGAGTAAATCATTGAGAGGATCTATTTTGCGTAAACTCCTCAAACACTTTTATTACTCATTTGTTTGTATACAAAGAGTTCTGGTCGTTCTGTGAGCATTCGCTTTGTTTTCTTCCCCCGAGTTTTGTAAATGATGCGCTCTTTATTTGAGCTCAAGTTTATATGAATTTATCAATGATAAGTAATTTGATATTCAATATTGTCCCTTTTTGCATTGCTCAATTATAAATATGCATTTCGAGCATATCCTAACCAATTTCTGCTTTATTTAATGAAAGCAATACTTTGCGAGAATAGTGAAGTTTATTTCATTTATTTTTTTTAAATATAAATCATAAATACAATAAAACTTATATGAAAATAAAAATTTCAAAGAATTTCAAAGAAAGAAAGTAAAAGAAAATTCATTAAAGTTGAGGTTCATTGAATTTAGTGAAAGTCGATTAAATATATTATTTAAGACTGATCGTCGTTCGGTTCGTCAAAATCTGTATTTTTGAATAAACTTTCATTCAATTTGATAAACAGCTAGAAAATCTGCCCATTTTTTACACTTTTTACACACGCGAAACACTTGCAAACGAAAACCAGCCACAAAAATGCTTTAATAAAAACAAACGGGGATAGAAATTCAAGTAGGAAAATGTGTCAATATAAAAGAGTGATAAAAAATGATGCTTTCAAAGAAAACTCACTGAGCATACAAAATGATTGCTACTGTTGAAGAGAGTTTATCATTTTTAAATAATCTGAGAGGAAAGAATAAGCTAGCGAACACTCAATTCGGTTGATGCTTTCAAAGAGCGCATGTTAAAAGAATGTCGAAAGAGGAATGTTAATAAATGATTTTTTCGCTCTTTCAAAAAATAACTGATGCTCTCTTGTTTGGTTTTAAGCAGAAATGAAAAACTCAAAACAAAATGCATTGAGTTGAGTTTTTATCAGCTGAATGAGGGATATTTTACTCATCAATGATAAGTATTTACGAACTCTGGTCGGGATACAGGTTGTCGGGACACGAGTTGTAAGGAAATAGTATTCCGGAAAAGAAACGGGAATCCGTTTTGAATGATCGGAGAGTAAAGTTGCGTGCGTTAGCTGAATCGTAAAGATATCAAAAGAACGAGTTGGCTTTTTATTGCATGAACATTTGACTATGAGAAAGCTCTGTTCAAAGTGGGTGCCGCGATTGCTCACTGTTGACCAAAAAATAGTAATCACAAGTCATTCAAAACAATGGTAAACCTACATGAATTGAACTTTATATCATATATGTGTGTATACTTATCATATTTGGCTCCCAGAGACTACAGACTGTTTAGAGAGAGAATTAAGAGGTTATCGCTGAAGCTGAGGCTTATGAGGAAGAGGAAAACTTCTTCTGCGTTGGAAAGGTAAGGTGGAAAAGCACTTGGCTTCACTTGGGGTGTTCAACAGGCGCCGGCTAGTACGAGAAAGAAACGACTGGGGGTTATCGTGACAATCAAGAAGAAGGCATCATTAAAACACATATTCTGCTTATATTAATTTGTTTCTTGGTATTTATTTAATTATTTGTTTTTTTTTTTTGCAATTATTTTTTTACGACTTATGTTTTCTATTTCACATTTCTGCTTGTATTTGCAATCTATCTAACTCAAGCTTGAGGTTTTACTTTACGTAAATGTCATCGTTTGAGTTGTGCTTTTTTGCAATTGGATACAATTTTTCCATACTTGTATGTGACACATAAATATTTTTCAGCATGTTTTTATAGTTATTTCTTTGTTTTTGTAGTAACTAATTTATTTTAATGAAAATTTAAAACTTCACATTTTTCTGGCACTACGCGCTAGAAGTGTGTTGTTGTTATTTTCGCAATACATGCACACATAATTCAAGTGCTGTTAGCTTGCATTATTTTTATTTCTATTTTTGTAGGTTTTGTAATTTTTATGAGAATTTTAAAGTGTAAAGACACTAAGTTTCACAAAATCTAGAATTTATAAGTTAGTGGTTGTTAGTTTTTTTTTATAGAATTTTGTGAATTTTACTTTTTGTTGTTGCGTTTTTTTGGTTTTTTGAATTTTGTAAATCTTTTAGTTTTGTCTCCTTGCTATTTAGCGATTTGCATACATTACAAATTTGTATTTAGTAAAAATCGAATTATTTATGCCGTGTTTTGCAACTCGAGATTTTTAGTAGATTTTTGCTTTCTTCTCATTTTTTTACTTACATATTTATTTTTATTAATTTGCATAGTTCATGTATGTATGTAGTTATTATGCTTATTTATGTAGGTATGTATATTTGTGTATGTTGTATATAAATTTGTAAAGTTGGGCTTATTTATTTAGAAATTTTTATTGTTTATTTTACTAACTTTTCATAGCATTTTCAGATTCACTTCTAAGTATTATTATTATTATTAATATTATTTAGTGTTCAGACACACATACATATATGTACGATAGATATAATGTTCGCTGGCTACTTTTACACAATAACTATGCAATATATGAACAGCCATAGAGTTAAATTTATTTGTGTTGTTTCTCTGTAATGCTAAATTTTACCTTTTTTCTAGATTTTAACGGCATTATTCTCTTACGTATGTATGTATGTGTATTTGGGTATCGTATTCCTTATATACGAGTACACACGAGTTACGAGTAACCATATACATATCTCAAACGATTTATTTAAAGACACGAAACGACGAGTAGTTAAAAATGCATTTCCCTCCTTTCAACTTGAAAACACTTTAAAAAATTGTAAGTGCTTATGCCTATAGATGCATCTTTTTATACGAGTAGGCTAAAAAGGGCGACAACTGAATGCGAATGCATGCGTAGCAATACTTGTACATTTGTGTATTAATATATGGATGTGCATGTACATGTCCTCAAATGCGTGTATTTTCTCGCATGCAAATTTGTAGATTTGCTATCTCTATCATATTCCAAGTTACGTATGATATACTATGGTACATAAATACATATGTATTGGTGAGTACAACTTAGGGTACATACTCTAGTATGCTTGCATTACTACACCTTCATAGATCTCATACGAGTATTTGTATATGTACATATACCTATATAAATAACCTAGCATCTTTTCTTTACATTCCTTTTACCGCAAAACTATATTTCTAAGGTGTAAAGAATTATACATACATCCTTCGAAAGGTGTTATGATGCTGAAAGAAAGAAAATTATTAAAATTGCAAATTTGTTTAATGCAAAGCGGAGAATCAATTAAAAAATGGCATTAAACAAATGGAAAAACCTTTATGTAAGCCTTCTAAGTGTATGCTTCAAAAATGATACCGAATTAAATAAAGAAACAGCGATTTACGCAGCGGTTTACGAATACGATTTAGGTTATGAGAGAGGTGAATATGTAGATGAAGGATAGCATAAACGCAAAGAGAAAAACAAAAATTAAAGTAGAAATAGAAATAAGGATACGTAATTAACTCAAAGATGAGGGTATATACATATAAACACCTAATAATAGAGCAAAGGTGAAGGTGAATATGTGTGTAATACAAATAAAGATAGTGTAAGTGGGGAGGAAAAATATTGAATATAAAAATAAGACAAAATCAAGTAAAAATAAAGAACAGGAGCGAAGTAGAGATAGAGACAATGAGAAAAAAATATATAAATATGAAAATATTGAATTTGAATAGAAATTAATTACAATGGAAATTGTTAATAGCCGAGTTTTTGAACACGGACAATACTAATGTTTGCAAGGTGGCGCAAAATTAATCATTCAATTTTGTTTATGAATAACATTCATACTACATTCAAAAAAAAAAAATTTTTAGTGACGGAAATCTTTATTTTGGCCTTTACGCTCCCTTGCTTGTGTGTTTGCACACTGCAACCGTCTAGGCCACAAGTGTCAAATCAAAAATCTTCCGATAGGATGACTAATTTTGCGCCAGCTTATTTAAATACTGGAAAACTCACAACTTCTACATAGACTAACCGTTCGCAGTTCAACGCTTGAAAATTTCTTATTTGTCAATCGAAAGCTCTTTTTTCATAATTTTATATATTAAATTACTAAAAAAGTACACACACACACTCATACAATTTTATTATATATCTGAATTATCATAAATTCTAAACTTCTATGAGCTTAAAATTGTGCCCTGCATTTACTTGAAAATAATATTCATTAACTTTTTAGACAGCATTTCTTAAAATTACTTAGGCATAAAAGGTGTTTCTTGTATTTTACAATATTATTTGTTGTCTTTAGAAAAGCGAGTACTAGTCAAATACCACCACTAAATTAACTGCTTATTTTGTATTACTATTTTACATGCGCAATTATTATGTGCTTATCTATGTATGTATGTACGTACTACTACGCATTTAAGCCTTTGATAAAACTTGAAAATTTTAAGTTTGAAAAAAATTACTGTTGCTCGGTGTGCTTCGGTTTATATTTGATTAATTTTAAACGCATTAGTATTTCATTTGAGTTTTATTTTTTATTTTATTTTATTTTATTTTATATATTTTATTTCTCTAAGTACATATATAGCCTCTGTTGTTGTTTTTACTCGAAGCTACTTTTTCATATTTTGGACAGTTATTTTTAAGCAAGATCTTTTAGCTTAAGCTAGTTTTTTTTTTATTAACTATATCTAATGACTTTAAGTTGATTATCCAAGAAATTTCACATCGATAGGACACCAAGTATTTCGGGCAATAATGTGTGCAATTCTACGAGTATCATTGCGTTCGTGGGTATGCGACGAAGGTTTGACCAGAAAACGTCTAAGGCAGAAGAGCTGCAGCTGCCGACCCGTTTTTGTACTCAAATACACCAACAACCAAAGAACGTATCTGTATTTGTGCAATAAGCTGTAATACCAGTTCGTTCCTCTAGCAAAACTCGGGTAGGAAATTTTAGCACACATACACACTAGAAGCTATTGGGGTTTAGAGTATGGCCAAGCTAATTTACGCGTTTTGGTAGAGAATCGGCCGAACAGCTTATCGATTTTAGAAGTTCTCAGAGTTTACTCAATGCCGATATTATTAAAGTGCAAATATATATTAGTTGTAGGACAAAACATTTCATGACGTTTATGTCTTCGGCTACGCCGTAGGTTAAATTCCTTTCATTAAATCGAATATTAAACCTTTTAAAAACATACTACCCAAAAGCTATGCGTAATTTTTATTTTAAATACTAAAAATTATGAACGTGAAGGCTTTTTATTATACCCACAAACATTTGACTTGGAATTCAAAGACACTGGAGGATCTATTCAAAAGAGGGCTGCGAAAAGTATAATCGGTCAAACTTGATATGAACCACTGCTCTATTCTTTCTACTAACGGCTAACTTTCAGTAACTTTAAAAGCTAATAAATCTGAAGTTATGAATATTCAGATTTCATAAATTTTGAATTCGATTCCTATAAAATCCAACAAATTGCCTGACAAACTCCACTAAGAAGTGTATTCAACATCACCAGTTAAAGATTGAGATTGTGACGATTTAATTATAACCAACAGATCGAAAGATAAGTACTGCATATTTACTAAGAAACCATTCAAAATTTGTTGAACTTGGTTTCATTTGTAAAGCGAAAATTGCATTCTCGGGGGCCGCGCAATTTCCTTTTGCGGCCTCAGTGTAATTTCAGTTAGAGAAGGTCTCTTAGCCTATCTAATCTAAGAGATTTATGTGTATATATAATTGGCTCTTACACACCTTATTGGGTGTCTGGCCAAGCTCCTCCTCCAATTTATGGTGTGCGTTTTGATAGTTTCCTACAATAAGTTTAACTCCAGTTCCAAGCCGACTACGAACGGCAGATAGTTTTTGTGAGGAGCTTCTTCATAGTAAAAATACACTCGGAGGTTTCCCTTAACCTGTCGATCGCTATTAGAAAAAACTTTTTTATGATTTCATGTTCGTACACTCAGTTTAGAATGGTAGTAACGCACCAACCCATTTGGGCAATGAAATTTCAGCTCCCTTTATATGTAAGTGGGTACGATCTTCCTAACTCTAGAAAGCCAATAAATTCATGTAAAATTTCAAGTTGGTACTAAAATTGAAGGACATATGAGCGAAAGTATCACTAAGAGGCGTTATAAATTTTGTGCATCTAATTGGTTTATAATATTTTTAATGCGCATTATCGATATTTTGATATATTTATTCAGTTAATATACCGCTTATGTTAATGAAAGGCATACAAATATGGTAAAAAAGTTTTTATATTCATAAGTTTTGCACATTTGCTTCATTCAATAACACAACAACAAAGATGTACAGCATAAATTGTTTTTGCCGGGCCTTATGCAGCACGCATTTCAAACAACAGAAAAAACGAACATTTACGTACTTAGCACTTAGCAGGCCATTATTATTTTGTTACAGATTTTTAATTAGGACACAAGGGATACTAGGTAATGTACAAAATCTCCAATGTTCCCGTTTTTATTTCTTTTTTATTTATTTTCAATTTCGTTGTTTTACCTAAGGATTTCATTTCACAGTAAAAGAAATCGTAAAAGTATTCTACTTTTCTTGTTTATCTTTTCGTTCTTCTTCTATTCAAGCAGTTATGCGTGCAAGTATTTTATTTTACGTTTTTTTTTTTTGGTTTTAGCTTTTTTTTTTTTAATAGTTGTGTCCGCCTTCTATCGTTTTCAAAGTATGTTTTGGTGGTTTGAGTGAGTGAAGAAACCAGTTGATTAGAGTTTAGAGATCTAAAAACGGTATACGAATATTATTATAACTACGTGTATGCTTTTTTTTGGTATGTGGTATGGTAATTTTTCTTGATGTCCATATTCTTCTAATGCCACCCGGATGATTGGCGTGTATGTGTTGCGAAGAAATGTCTTTTGTGTGCAAGTAGCATTAATAAAAAAATATCAATACTTATATGCTTTGCAGTATTAAAATGAGCTTGTTTTATAAACGACAACCAGTCGAATTATTGGCTTTAAGTTTCTGTGCATTGCCAAATAATTCGAAGAAGTCAAGTAGCAGAAGCATTTCGCTTTCATAGCAGTTGGCCAAATTGCACTGACGGTTGCGATATTCACTCTCACAAAAGTATCTACAAAATGTCTGCTTTCACATAAATATTTATTTGCTATTTTTATTGCTAGACACATTTAAATACTTTAATATACTTAAATACATACATACATAATATGTAAAATAGAGTGTCGCAACACATAAAATGTGCCGTTTTCCCATCGAAATTATAAAATTTATTATTTTTTAAGGCTGCCGCCAAAAAAAATTTCTGAAAATTATTAAGATTCACGTGCGCCGCACCAATTTGTAACACCTCAAAAATGAACACCTTTATAAATGAAATTACAAATTTCACTTCAGAGGATACACAAATTTAGGCCTAAAAAGCCTACATAAAATGTTTAAAATTTCTATCAACGAAATCAAAGTAATGATATTTTTGGAAGTACTTTCAAATCAGTCCAGCTCACGTAAATTTTAATAATTTTCTGAAATATTTTGGAAAAAGTCTTAAAATATAATAAGTTTTATAACAGCGATAAAAAAGTACCGATTTTTATTTTGCTTTGCCTGTTAATTCTGTTTCGAAAATTGCAGTCGAAATCCGATAACCTTTGGTAGTTCTGTATATTATTTGGTAGTTTTAGTACTCGGACAAGAAGAGAGTTATAAAATTTATGTATGTTCAAAACGGGCAAACCTAACCTGAAGCGAAATGTTTAATTTCCCAAATATGTAGAAAACTTATTGTAAACTAGATGAATAAAAGAAATTTGGTCAAATAAAATATTTGGATGAATTTTTTGTAGCAATTATCATAAAAAAATGTTGAAAATACTTCGCCGATTTCCTTTCAGTTCCGGCTATTTTATTTGTATTAGAGTAGACTAGATCCCTCAAAAACCGAACACACTTAGACTCTTAGAGTAAGAGTCGGATTGTGCTAGCACTAGAAAGGAAATAGCAGGCAAAGAATAGTTAACCCTTTGGGGACGAGTGCCGGCATATAGCCGCCCAGGTTAGTTCGTAGCTGCAAGGCTCCTGACGTCTGTCGTTCTGAGCGATAAGATACGCATAGGTATAGTAAAAGAGTCACGTTTTCATTCAAAGACATTAAGGGTCATTAGCGATGAAGTCTTATCTTCTTTATAATGTAAACTTACGATGTTAAACGAAGGTAGAGTCAGAACGATTTTCACTGCCAGAGGAACCAGTAGGCTTTTTATACATACATATATTTTATATTTTATCCTACGAATGATGGCTAAGCGATCTGGAGATGATACGTTAGATAGTAACAGTTCTGATGAATATTACTTTGAATCTGATAAGACGGAAGATGACGGCGTTATTTCGTCAAGTAGAGGTGCAATCCATTTTTGATTTCATGAAAAATGTTTCTTGTGTTAAATAAAGCCATAGTTTTTATAACGTTCCACGTATTTATATTCTTTATTGCGCACTCCAATATCTCTCGTCCGTCTAGCGGCTCCGTCCCCAAAGCGTTAAAAGACACCACAGTTGAATTTTGAATGTCAACCATTAAAGTTAAAGGAGCAAACGCCACTAAAGTTCCATAGGCGATCAACATCCACCCAGATTGACTCTCATGAGTGTTGATGAAATGGGCCCATACGAAATTGACTGCTTCGATAGCATGGCTTGAAATATTTGTAATATTGATTCTAACCACATGGAGAGTCTGGTGAAGGCGGTCGCAAGTATCGAAAGTTGTAGGTTGGTAAGCGCCGCAGTTCCAGCGACTTTACAACCTTTCACGTCCTCTTCTTCAGCGGGTTTTTAAAAAATGAAACTGAAAACCATCTTATCTCTACCACGCGGAAAGCCAAACCAAAAAATTCAAAATAAAATTTACTTATGGGAAATTATTTCTACGAATAAATAAGCTATTTACGGACCAGATTCTATCGGCCCCTACACTGGTCGAACATACTCGTATGCATCGCTTGATTTAGTTGAGTGGTAGATGGAAGGCAGGTTGCGCTTTGTCAGACAGTAAAGTCTTTGAAATCACCGAATGTAGAATAATAGAGAAGTCAATATATATATAATTGGCGCGTAAACCCTTTTTGGGTGTTTGGCCGAGCTCCTCCTCCTATTTGTGGTGTGCGTCTTGATGTTGTTCCACAAATGGAGCGACCTACAGTTTCAAGCCGACTCAGAACGGCAGATATTTTTATGAGGAGCTTTTTCATGGCAGAAATACACTCGGAGGTTTGCCATTGCCTGCCGATGGGCGACCGCTATTAGAAAAATGTTTTTATTGATTTTGCTTTCACCGAGATTCGAACCAACGACCTCTCTGTGAATTCCGAATGGTAATCACGCACCAACCCATTCGGCTACGGCGGCCGCCACTAGTCATATAAAATTAACACATAAAATGTTGGTAAAAAATTATGTTTATAGAATAAGATCTCTAACTGATATAGATTATAAACGGAATGGAAGGTCTTTGGTTCAATTTAAACGTGCACGAATCCAAACATATGAAATCAACTACAATGGAACACAGCATTTTCCTGAGAAAATTCCTCCTCCAGAAAATTATCAGCGAAAACATATTTTCAGCGTTGTAAACAATGTTATAAACAAGAAATAAGGAGGGTAATATCATATTGCTGCAAGAATTGTATGTCAAAACCTGGAGAAACGACACCCGCCATCTTTTCGTTGTCTTCAAAGCTGCATTCGACAGTACAAAAAGAAGTTATTTAAATGCCGCGATGTTCGAATTTGGTATCCCCGCAAAACTAATACGACTATGCAAGATGACATAGCTCAACACCAGCAGCGCCGTCAGATTTGGGAAGGACCTCTCCGAACCATTTGATACCAAACGAGGATTCAGACAGGGTGACTCGCTGTCATGTGACTTTTTTAACCTGATGTTGGAGAGCATCGTACGAGCGGCAGAACTTAATCACTCAGGCACAAAATTTTATAAGAGCGTACAATTGTTGGCGATTGCCGATGATATTGACTTCATCGACCATAACAATCGTGTTGTTAGCTCTGCCTTCTCCAAACTGTATAAAGAGGCAAAGTGAATGGGTCCGGTAGTGAATGAGCACAAAACGAAGTACCTCCTGTCATCGAACAAACAGTCGGCGCACTCGCGTATCGGCACCCAAGTCTCTGTTGATAGTTATGATTTCGAGGTTGTAAAATACTTCGTTTATTTAGGAACCAGCATTAACACCGATAACAATGTCAGCCTCGATCCAACATACATAGAATCTCTCTTGCCAACAAGTGCTACTTTGGACTACTTTGGAGTAGTAAAGTCCTCTCTCGACGAACAAGACTAACACTCTACGAGGCTCTCATCATGCCCGTCTTAACATATGGCGCAGAAGCGTGGACGATGACAACATCCGATGAAGCGACGCTTGGAGTGTTCGAGAGAAAGATTCTGCGTAAGATTTTTGGACCATTGCACGTTGTCAACGGCGAATATCGCAGACGATGGAACGATGAGCTGTATGAGTTTTACGACGACATAGACATAGGGTAGCGAATACAGATCCAGCGGCTACGTTGGCTGGGTCATATCGTCCAAATGGATAGAATCGCTCCGGCTCTGAAAGTATTCGATGTGGTACCAGCTGGTGGTAGTAGAGGAAGAGAAATAAGAAGATTGCTTAGTTGAATCTTTAATCCAGTCATTTACGTTTATAATTTTTTGCATTACTTAGTGTCGATGGCGCCATGACGATTTCGGGCGCAACCTAATTAAAAGTGCTGAATTAATGAAAATTAAATTTATTTAAGCAGAAAGCGTAAAACTATGCTTCTAATATTCTAAAAATGACAAATAAGGCGTTTTTCAATAGGTGTGCTTAAACTTTTTTCCGATAGGGAGGGCGAAGGACGCAATATTTTTTATTTTTCGCTTTTCATTTGTAAACTTCATTAGGATACATTTCATCATGGAACGCTACACACTTGAGCACCGATTGCAAATCGTGCAAATTTTTTATGAAAATAATCGTTCTGTTGCTGCTACTTTAAGAGCATTACGGCCATTTTACGGTTCTTCAGTGATGAAGCTCACTTTTGGCTCAATGGCTTTGTCAACAAGCAAAATATGCGTTACTGGGCAGAAAGCAATCCACACGTGATTCATGAGGCACCGTTGCATCCCGAAAAAATCACTGTTTGGTGCGGTTTACATGCCGGCGGCGTAATTGGCCCATATTTTTTCGTTGACGAGAACGATCGCCACGTTACTGTGAATGGAAATCGATACCGCGACATGATAAATGATTATTTTTGGCCGCAATTGAATGGTATGGACTAAGACGAAATGTGGTTTCAACAGGACGGGGCCACAAGCCACACAGCACACGCTACAATTGATTTGTTGAAGAGTAAGTTCGATGAGCGCATTATTTCCAGAAATGGACCGGTCGAATGGCCGCCGCGCTCGTGTGATTTGACGCCTCTAGACTATTTTCTTTGGGGTTATGTGAAGTCATTGGTCTACAGTAACAAGCCGGCGACGATTTGTGAGCTCAGAGCCAATATTGAACGCGAAATTGCTGGAATTTCGTCCACGTGCACGCGGTGGTCATGCAAAAGAAATTGAATTTCATATTTAAATGTACATACATATATGTTCAAACTGGATAATAAAAAAAAAATTAGTTAAAAAAGTCAAACCGTTTGTGTTTTATTCAAAAAAAAAGTTGAAGCGCTCTTACTGAAAAACGCTTTACGTTTAGTGCCAATTTTCGAACTTCCCTTGCGCCTACTATGCGTCAATGTGTTAAAGTTATTTAAATGCATCTCACATATTAATGTTGCCTACATACATATGCACATTGAAGAAATACACATGGGGAGCTACATGAAGTACATACAGTACCTGTGCATATACTCGCATACCTATGTAACACCTACATAATTAGTATTAACTCAATGAAATTCGTATCCAGGCTACCGGAAATCGACCGTATTTACATAAATGCATACGTGCACTGACTAGAAATATGCTTTATTATTATGTTATGCTTTTTAATTACTTTTTAAATATTTTTTTATTAATAATTTTTGTTTCTTCACGCTAAATACCATATACATATGTACGTATTGATCTGTGATGCTACATTTAAATAATGATTTTGTTGTTTTCACTAAAGGTTTGTTTAAAGTACTATAAATATTTTTAGAAATTTGCCACTCTGGTGTAATATAAAGCTATAAATAAAGATAACTTTAATTTTTTAATTAATTATGTGCTATATATATAATAAATATTATTACATACATATATGTATAAGTTTGTTTGTACGTACATAATTTGCAGCTACATTTATAGTTATAACCTATGAAATATTTGTTGACATATAAAAATATTTTTATTTTTTAATTTTTTGTATAATCATTATTTTTTAATTTTATCTCTTTGTTTGCTTTTTTTCTTTTTCTTTTGCTTTGTATATATAATGCATTGATACACTCATTAGATTTATGTAAAAAAAAGTGTATGTATGTATGTATGTACATATGCGTTTGCTAAAGATTTTATTTGTTTGCATAATAAATTGTTTTTTTTTTGTCACATTAATGTGTAATAAAATTTTTTAATAAATTCGAAGTTCATATATTTTTTACATGACATCAATAATTATTTGCCTTAAAGTGCCTAATAAATTACATATCATTTATTCATTTAAATTTATTATTATTAATATTGTAAACATTTACGTTTGCTATCACTACATGCACTGTTAATTAACAAATACACATATGTACCTTTGTACGTGTATGTGTGGATGCATACCAATTTTTGTGTGTTTTATTATGCATGCAAATTCAAATAAACGGCATTATTTTGTATTCAAGTTGTTATTTTAATTCATATATAAATTTGTCTTTTAATTCATTAATCATTTTTCTTTTAATTCATTAATAATTTTTCTTTTAATTAATTTATAATTTATCTTTTACATTATTGTGTATTCCTTGTGTCTTTCGAATTAGTTTTATCTTCAAAAAAGGTACCATAATTGAGTTCTTGTTCAACACCTTACCTTATACCTATTCTCCACCGCTTATTCCATACTATACTACTTGTATAAGGTAATATAATATCTTGTTTATGCAGTTACTATGCGTGTTAATTAATATAATGTAATAATAATTTTCGTTTACTAATTATTAGGTAGGAGAGATGCTAGTCTTATGAATTTCATACATCAACATTATTTGCATTTGTTTGCCTCTGTTCAAATTTTATAAGGCTATACGAGTATTTATTTAGTTAGTAGCTACAAAGTATCCAGTTAGTATGTAATGAATGTGCTATTAACTACGTACGTACACATATAAGTATGTATATTTATATGCACGTAAGACTATCCATGTCATAAGTTTCAATAAAAAAATGTTTCAATTACGAGTATGCAGTTAAACATCTATACGAGTATAAGTCACAGTTGCGTATATGTATGTGTATGTGAATGTATGTATTTAATTATTGAAAATTACATTGGAGTGAAATATAAAAACACATAATTTAAGTACATTTCTATATATGGTATATACATAATTTATATAAAAGCATAATGTCTACTATATAGAAGGATTTATTATGTATTCGATTTTATAGTATGTCAATAATATGTTGTGCAGACGAGGCTGTTTTGGTAGCTGATTGCGAGGATAATCTTCAAAGGCTTGTATCGCTTTGCTATAACTTGCAAAAAATACAATATGGAAGTTTTAACTGAAAAAACTAAATTTTTGTTGGAAAGTTGTAAAGTTGGAAATTGACCGCCATATGATAGAACAAGTAATGCCGAATAACGGTATGTTATCCAGCACACCTCTAAAAATCTTTTCACAATGGATTTCACAGATGTATACACGCACATAAAACGGGAATTCGGACATAGGTGCCTTCAGCTACAAAAGCAAGAATTACCAAACCGTCTATGATACAATGCGTATTTTTATGATTTATTATTTGACAGCATTTGTTTTTGTAATTTTTTAATAGATGTCTACTATACAAAACTTAAACTTTTCAGTATCAGCGTAAAATCGGTCCTCCGGTAAGGATCTCAGACCTGACTCATCTCTGAGTATATAAGCAAACGCCTTCAAAGGCTTATCAACAAATGCCTTGGAATTATATGTCCAAGAACAGTCTCCAATTCAGACCTTCTTTCGCTCACTGATAGCTGATTAATCAATCTTGAAATTAAAACACGAAAATGGGGCTGGAATGAACATACTTTTCGTAAAAAAGACGAAAATGTTGCCAAAAACCGGCGCAAAGCACGCCCACGATAAACTTGGATGCGCACAATCCTAAATGAGAGCTCTTCCATCGCCACCTAGCACGAAATTAGACATATTAGAAGAGCTTTTTCATAGCAGAAATACACTCGGTGGTTTGCCAATGCCTACCGTAAAATGATATCATACAAAAAATAGAAATATTGCTGGAATGCATTTTTTATTTTATTATAATCTGGTAGTTATTTATTTTTTGAATATAATAGCTGGCATATGTCCTCCGCGGCTACGAGTTGCATGCTTCATTCGATCAGCCCAATTTTTGACTACTTCTCCAATAAATCTAGTCGTATGGCGTCAATGATGGCATGCATATTGCAAGAAAGCAATTGTTAAGCGCGCTGTAATGGCAAGTTGCGCCATCTTGTGGCAACCAAATGTCGTCGATTTTTAGCTGATTAAATTTCGGAAAAAAATTCAATCAGCATAGCCCGAAAGCGCTCGCCATTCACCGTAACGGTAGCGCTTTCCTTATTTCAAAAGGAATAAAGACCGATAATGCCGCCAGTGCTCTATGAACTTCGCGAGCAGATTTTTTTTTTTTTTCAAGGTACATTTCTACAATTTGGAAGCATTTTTCTGGCGTTAAACGATTTATGATGACTTGCCAAACCTTACTGAACAAAATGTCAACACAGTTTGCCATTCTCAGTTGTCAAGAAATATATGTTAGGGTATCATGATTCAATTATTAAAGGTTTCATCACTTGTGACATTGGCATTTAAGAAGGGCGAAGAAAGTGGAAAAATTAAATACCTTTTTGGTAAAAATGGTAACAAAAAATGTTTTATTTTTATTTAAATTATAAATGGTACAAACAGAAATTGCCAGCAATGATATTAAAAAAAATGTTATTAAGTTAAAACCAGATTGATATTTTGTGAATTAATTTTTAAATTGAAAACTGATCACGAAGTTGGGAAGCTTTACCAATATGAAGCTATCATATTACCTAAGCATTATGGCACTAATGAACTCATCATAAATTTAGTTGACTAACAACAAGCTGTGAACATACTCTTGCCTTGCTTTACTATGCTATGCCCACTTAAGTTTGCAGTTCTGACCCAGAAGTCGCGATTATTCTTACATTCCAAACTACTTGACAAACTACCACGGGCATGAAACACCAAATGATAGAAAATGTTGTTTGTAATAGCAGCGGCTCCTCGACAGACAATGGCACACCTCCGAGTGTATTTCTGCCATGAAAAAACTCCTCATAAAAAACCATCTGCCATCAGGAGGCTATGATTAGTTACATATTGCTAAATGAGCTCGTGTTGGTAACTTATGTATTTTTAAAGTAACGTAGTAAGTACTTCCCTAACCTGTATTTGTAAGCCATCGGGCTCAAATTGTCAAAACGTCCATCTTTCACGCTTATTGCCCCAAAAAGATGCTTTATTATATCCTGATTTAAGCTGTATGTCAGTATGTTTTCCATATCGTTTTGGCTATTCACATACCGAGAAGGTTCTTATACACCCTTTTGAAAACGAAATGTTTTTCCTACAAATTTTACTTTTCTTCCACTTTTGCTAAAAATTTCTAGAGTTCACAAGTGTCTTGCTAAAGGAGCCGATTTGTCAAGAGGGAATGAGAATGCTGCTTAGAGCAAACATTTTATTATTGAATCATGTTGGGATATATGCCAATTCTTATTGCCGAAATAAAAAAAAATGTTTCATTCAATAACTATTTTCGAGATAATACTTATACCTCTACCTTCTCTGCTCTGCCCACTCATTAAATGGCAGAATTATATAAATTTATAATTAAGTTAAAGCATTAGTGGAGTGGTTATTTAAAAATGTTATGTTAATTTCTAATTTGATCTTTAAGAAATGTGTTTACTCAGCATGCAAGTAAAAGCAACTAAATTCAAATAGTGAGTGTGAATGTAAATTTCTGGCACATCTACATACACATTTTCATCGCACTAAATTATAATTTTTTGCTACTTAACTTTATCTAAAATTGTTTAATGCACTGGTTTCTTAGCATACACAGGGTGCTTCGTTACCGACTACAAAGACTTAAGGTTACATTCTGCGACTAATCTCATGGCAAAAGGTACCTTAAAATTGGGGTCCAACTTGAACGCCGTAGGAACGGCAACAATTTTTATTTGCACCTTTCCTTCCTAAAGTGCGTTTACGAAGCTTTGAGCCTTTAAAAGCCAATGAAATTATCTGCGAGATCAACAAAGTAAAAATTGTAAAAAAACAGAATTCGTAATAAGTTGTTTATTGAAACAACTAAAGTGTTAACTTGCTATTAATTTGGCATTTTTCGACAGCCGGTTATCTAATATTCAGAACATCATCACATTTTCAACTTTTCCTTTACTACTTTACCATAGAAGGGCATGAAGCACCAAATGACAGAAAAATTGTTAGCTAATAGCTCCTGAAAAAGCTGCTCATAAAAAACCATCGGCCGTTCAGAATCGGCTTAAAACTGTAGGTTCATCCATTTGAGAGAGGAGGAGCCCAGTCAAACTCCCAATTAAGGGCGTAAGGAACTTTCTATATATACAAGATACTCGTATATAATTTTTACAATAGGGGGGAAAGATAATCTTTTTCACTACTTATGCGAATTTCTAGGTACAGCTAGAGCAACCCTTTCGGTAAGCCTTTCTTGCAGTAAGTTAACATAAACAGTTTTCTGCTATATTTGGAGCTCACTAAATGGCTCTGATTAAAAAACAAAAAAAAAACAAAGACATAACACGAAAACAGCGGTAGTAAAACGGTAGTATCCCAACAGAAATGCTCAAGCAATTCAACAGCAACAACAACATATAGTCTGTGTCAGAAAAAAGGAACCGTGTTTATTCATGAAGTATAAAAGATATATATTTAAATTTTTTCCCCCATGAAAGTATGTACAAAACTACGAGTCGCAATTACTCAATAAGCCGTGTAATCTCCATCGTTGGAGTATATCCTGATATCTTCTCGGCATGCTTTCAACAAGCTTTTCTGCGAAGCTCGTCGACAAAGAGGACTAGATTTTGCGAACTTGACGCACGAGTTGCTTTAAATCGTGGACTGGCTTTCCGGCAAGATGCGTTTTCATTATTCTCCACACATTTTGGAGTTGACGTCTGGGGACTGGGAAGGCCAGTCCATTACTGTGACGCCATTTTCGTGTTTTGTTGTTTCTCAATGTGTTTTTTTGAGAGCAGTGGTTTTGATGATGTGGGACGGTAGGATGTGTTCGCCTCCTTCAGTCGACGTTCGATGGTGTTGATACTCACATCTATTCCCTTTTTAGCGAAAATTATGCGTGCTTGTCGTAGTCACATAAAAGGGTCCCGCTTAAAAAGTTGAACGATCACTTTATTCTGCCTTTTTGTCATCACTCGTTTCAAGCCTCGCTCGGAAAAGTCATCAACATTTTTGTACAGCTTATACCGCTGATTTCACATGACAACAAACTTTTTTGATTTCTTAATCACTTTTGCAACCGCGGCGTAAGATAATTTTGGCCTTTCGAATGCCTGCATATAAATACCGCCACTCATTTTTGTTTGGCTGCGTTTACGGGAAAGTTTCGAACGACACTAACCTGAGTTAGCACTGGTGTTGTAGCCCTTGAGTGGGACTATTACGCAGCAAAAAGCAGAATGAAATATATCTTGAATCTACAAGAAAAAGCCGGTTCTTTTCTTCTGACGCAGACTGTATGTAGTTGGTTGCTTATTTCGCATGCCTAAAGCTTGAAGTAGGGATGCCATACCATACCGTCATTAATTTACCATAACGATATTTATAATACATTCACATATAAATACTCTTTCGTTTTTCAGTCCGTAATTAAAAAGCGAGATTGCATATACAAAATTTCCCTCCGAAATTTGAGATTATAAAATAATCCTAGAATATAACCATATTTTTTACATACAACCCTGTATTATTGATAATTATTTTTACGAATGTAAGGTGAAACGTCAAAGTAAAGACTAAATAAAACGGACGCCGGCAAAGAAAACAGGTTTGCAGACATAATTCTAAAAAACAAATGTTAAATATTATTAATTATGCATTCGTTTTACAGAAAAAAGCGATCGCAGTGGTACGGAGAAGCAGTCGAATTTCTTTTGCAGTTGTGGCAAGAAGTACACCATATCCTTGGGGGGTATACATCTTCTAATGGCCCCATCTATGTCACCTGTAATCGATTACAGTGTTACCTATATGTTGGTTTGATCAGCAAATTTATGGCGTTATGGTTATATGGATGCGGCATCACAATGGGCTATAAGCCTGAGTGTGTCCTACAGGACAACCGCTTCAACCTAACCTAACCTAAGCTATGGTTTTGGTATCTCTACTTTGAGCTTAAAACTTTTACATCATATGTCCACTTTCGATACATCCTCGTAGTGCGGCAAGATAAAAATCAAAATGGCTGCAATTCCTAGGGCGTTCCAGTTTGACCCCAAGTTTGAGGAGTGGTCACAATACACCCTGTATATATGTGTGCGTACATACGTACTTATGTTAAGATATTTATTTATGTAATAGTAGTCACTATGTATATACGTCTATGTACATTGAAAATTGCAGTGCACGAAATTCAAGGTTTCTTACATTAAAGTTTATTTTTGTTTTTTGTTTTTGTAATTTCGAAATTTTTTCAATTTGTATATTGTTTTTGTGTTTTTTTTTTTGTTTTTTGTTTTGTTTTATTTTTTGTTCCACTGGAAATTTTATTTCTTTAAAATCAAATTTTATTTGGACGGGCATAACATCAATCTTTTTTGTAACTGTATCTAACTACATATACATACATATATCAAGTGCCATTGAAATTTCAAATACCTTCTTATTGTACGTGTGGTTGTTATGATTCAAATATTAAATTTTTCTGTTTTTTCTGCTAACTTGCAAGGTGCTTTTTCTATACTTTTTCGCTTAAAATCGCTACTTTTAGTATTTTTGTTGCTCAAATTTGTAGAAATTTGCGTCTTTTGTGATAATTTTACTTTTTATTAACTTTTGCTGGTTTTTATTTTTGTTTTTGTTAACAGCTACAGTTTTGATTTGTGTTACTGTTTAATTTGCTTTTAATTTTCTTAAGCATTTACATCTACATATAAACTATTTGGTGTTGCCTTCTTTCTAAAAATGTTGCTTTGATCAAATGTCCATTTTACAAATCATGCATACAAACAATTTGTATGTATGTATATGCAGCATTAGCTATTTGGTTGTTGTTTTGTGCTTTGCGATATTTTCTGTTAAATGCACAAAATTGCATAGTGAAACACATTCGAAGCAATGAAATCAATCATCTGAAGCTCATAAATTTGTGTCGTTTGGCTGTATGTAATTATTGTTTGCTAAAAATTCAGGCTTGTATTTAATCATTTTTCATTTTCTTATTTCTTATTATACTTTTAAATTTTAATAAAGCTGGGAATAGCAACAATCCGTATTGAGTTTTCCAACTTTTTTTCAGTTAGTTATTTTTGTTTGCTAAGAAATGTAATTTTCCCGTTTCCGTTTTTTTTTTTTGTTTTGCTTTGGTTATTGTTGCTTGGTGGGATAAACATTTAGTGAAATATTTCCATTAATTTGTTACTATTTCGACATATTTATACATTTATTTTCTTATATTTTCTAACTTTACTAAATTTTATAAAATCGATTTTTTTTGCATCGATTGTATTGATTTCTTGAAATAAAAAAGATTGTGAAAAAAACAATGTTAGTTAAAAAATTGGAAACATTTTAAATAAATATATAATATTAGAGCTGTGCAGTAGTTAGCAGAGATGTTAAAGAATGCAGCCATTGCGACTTAAAATCATTGCAGTCATTCAAAAGTGTTAGTTGACGCACTTTTTAGCCAATGGTGCGAGTCATTTATATATAATATTTATTTGCTTAAAGTTTTGAGGTGAAGTCCAAAATAAATACCACTGGTGTCATAAAAGTGTTTTTGATGACGCCATCTTTTTAATGAGTTAGTGCGTTGGAAGTTACATCCCCAGCTAACTTCCAGTGAAAGCTCGGAGACAATCGGTTCAGTAGAAGCGAAGTTATTGCGTCTAAAGTGTCAGTATGTTTGTGTCATAGGTACAAAAATGAGTTTCGAACAAAGAGGTAATATCAAATTTTGTTTAAAAGTCAGTAAAGTGTTTACCGAAACACTTCAATTCATGAAGAAAGTTTATGGCGATGATTGTCTGTCTCGTGCCAAAGTTCATGAGTGGTTTACACGTTTCAGAGTTGGTTGTGAGGGCATAAATGACAATGAACATACGAGCCGCTCAAAACCAGTAATCACCGAAAACTCCATCGAAATTGTTCGTAAATTGATCAAAAATAAATAGGAGTTGAATATCTCCAAAACATCGATTTATCGCATTTTAACTGATCATTTAGACTTACGAAAGGCTGTGCACGTTGCGTTCCGCACAAGTTAACTGAGGACCAAAAATTGCTCAGAATTCAACATTCGAAAAAACTCATTAAAGAGGCGAGAAAATACGAGAACTTCCTTTACAACATTGCAACTGGTGATGAAACGTGGTGTTACCAACATGAACCTAAAACTAAGCGTCAAAGTGCCGAATTGAAGGCCCCAGACGAGCCACCACACAAAAAATCGCGTTTGGAGAAGTCAAAAGTCAAGTCGATGCTCATTTGTCTTTACGATTCCAAGGGAATTGTCCACAAGGAGTTCGTGCCAATGGGTCAAACCGTCAATGCAATTTTTTATCTTGGCGTTTTGAAACGTTTGTTGCATCGCATTCGTCGAATTCGCCCTGAATACCGCGAAGGAGGAAGCTGGCGCTTATTGCGTGATAATTCACCATCGCATCGTCACTCTTGTGACTGATTTTTTTGATTAGCAATCGCATTTTAACCATAAATCACCGTATTCCCCTGATATGACATCCTGTGACTTCTATACATTCGGAAAATTGCATTTGGCCATAAAAGGAAAACGTTTTGCGTCCGTAGAGGTCGTCCCATGTAGAGGCGCCATGTAACGAGGCCAGCGGGGACAATTTTGAATAACTAAACTCGAAGTTATCAGAACAAAGCTCCTTTTTCCTATTTTAGCTCTGTGTCGTTTATTTTTCATTGCCTCAGAAACAAAAAAAAAAATGTAATCCCCATTTTAAACTTAATTTCATGGAAATCATAAACACCAAACACACAAGCCCGATATATCAAGGATTCAGCTTACTAAAAAACAAATTTTTAGCAAAATTAATCCATTTGCATTTTCATTTCCGCATTTTCACTTTTGCCTACTATTTATATTGGGCCGGAGTAATCTGCGTTGTTTGCCCTTTGTGTATACGAGCATAGCCATCATTGGTCGCCTTTACTCGTATAACTCGACACGATGATTTGCGCATCCTCTTATTTTTATACTTTATTTTTATACTTTATAAGAAGGAGACGAACAACCCTGGATCCCCAAAACCAAAATAATTTTTATTCGAGATTGTTTTTTTTTTTACTCAATGATTGAAGTCATTAATCTTTCCTGCTATTCATAATTGGTTAATCATTTTGCAGTCTTAGGTGCGTAATAAAATTCTAATTATAATTTTTCTATGCTGGCTTACTGTGACAGCAAAAATTTCACGTTATTCTGTTGCGGCCAAAAAAAATACAGTAGTGCCTATAATACAATTTTTTGTATGAATTTCCTGGTAAAATTTATAATTGAAATTAATAAGCATAGATTGAAATATTAGTTTGGGAAAAAATAAATGCTTTATTTTTGCGTAAAATTTTAGAGCAAATGGTTTAAGGCCGTGTTATGGTTGATCTTTAGCTCCTGGGCGATGCTACGAGTTCTAACGTTCCAGTCAACTTCGATTATTTCTATGATTCTATCGATATTATAGATATTTTCTTTAACATCAAAAATGCCTGAATGGAATCGACGAAACCAAACCTGCACGTTACAGCAGCAGTTGTTACAGTATCGCCACCATAAACACCAATCACGAATTCAAAATTTCAGTGGTCTGCCTTGCGTCCTCGCCTTTATCATAGAAAGTTTGTTGATTTCCATTGTTAATACCCTGTAACTCACAACTGAATGGAACAAACAAAAACAGCAAAATAATTTTATTGTGTGAAATGGGACCTTGACAACGAGCAAAAACTTTAAATTGTTTCATCGATACTTTACGAGATACCGATCACTACATCCATCTACCGAGAAAATAATGGATTTCTTTTTCCCAAAATTATTATGATTTTTGCAATAATATGATTGATGCATGAAGGAAACGATAGCTCTCCCGACAGTCGATTCTACATTTCGGAACTACCAAAATTTATATCCGGACAAGACTGTCACTCCACCAGCATTTTCCATATAACAACAATAACATCAAAGACATGATATCTAGACATAAATATCTATATCTAAGATGTGGCACAAAATTAATCATCCAATTTTGTTTTTGAATAACTTGATTTAAAAAAGAATTATTGAATTTACGCTAAATTATTTTATAAAGTAAAAAAAACAAAATAATCTATGTTTTTATCAAATAAAATAAATTATTATTTTCTCCTTAAAAGTGAAAAAACCCTTAATCAAATTTACTCTTTTTATATTGTCAATGAAAAATCCCTATTTCACTTCATTATTTTCATTTTCATTTAATAATTAATTATGAATTTAAACAATTACACAGGCCGACAAAATTTAACCAACATTCAGACCCAGAAACCAGACTATATATTTCCGAAGGTTTATGATGCGCTGAATCCAAATCTGGCCTCAGAATTGCTCTATTAGTTTGAGTTTTCGAGATATCCTAACCTAAAAGTGCAAAAAACCCCATTTTTGCCCATATTTGAGGTTATGTAGCCTTGCAGATGTTTTCTTTCACCAAAATTAAAGGATGGCATCTTTAAATACAATCCTTCTTTTTTCAAATGGCGTTTTGTTTGCTCAAATATCATTTTTTTTCGCAGAGATATCGCATTTTGAAATTTTCATGTTTCGAAATTTTCCTACACCTGAAAATCGATTAAGATAACATAGACATGATATAGTCGATTACTAATTTTCTTGGGTTTGAGGGCCTGAAATATATGGATTAATAGTATGTAAATTTGGAGTTTGTGGGTAAGCCTGCTTGCGGCATGATAGGGGTGGTTACTAGGGGTTAGGGCTGTGTGTGACTCGGTACCCAAAGGTTAGATAGTGTAGGGGTGTGGTGAGTCAGCACACTTATGGTGTGAGACAAAATTTTAAGAAAAATAAGACTCAATTCAAGAAAATTAGTAATCGAATATATCATGTCTATGTTATCTTGATCGATTTTCAGGTGTAGGAAAATTTCGAAACATGAAAATTTCAAAATGCGATATCTCTGCGAAAAAAAATGATATTTGAGCAAACAAAACGCCATTTGAAAAAAGAAGGATTGTATTTAAAGATGCCATCCTTTAATTTTGGTGAAAGAAAACATCTGCAAGGCTACATAACCTCAAATATGGGCAAAAATGGGGTTTTTTGCACTTTTAGGTTAGGATATCTCGAAAACTCAAACTAATAAATTAATTTTAGTTATCAATCCGAATTTTGCATGGACAGAGAAGCAGATATTAGTTTAAATTATTTCGGATACTTTTCCTTGTAGACTAGTGTTATTATTAAATAACGAAAAAAAAAAGTTTGATTGATGAAAATCTTTATTTTGATCTTCACGCGCTCCATTGCTTGTCTGTTTGTATACTGCAGCTGTCTAGTTCACAAGTGTCAAATATGATTGACGTATAACGGTATTTGTAAAAATTATAGACCTTTCGAAGGGTTGATTAATTTTGCGCTTCATTGAGAGAAATTTTGCATATTGCCAATGAAAAAAAAAAAAAACGATTACATTGGACCTTCCACCAGAAGAATAATCCAAATCACTTCAGCAAATCGGTGACTTGAGGCCAATTGGATTAAGATTGTGGAGTGGGTCTCGTGGTCGCCACAAGCAAATTTCAAATCAACAGATAATTTTCAACTTTTCAGCTTTAAGAACTGATACAAGGAGTTTCGCGCCATTAGAAGGAAACGAACATTTAGTGAGCTCAAAACAAAGATGCTGCGCTGCGCAAAAAAATATATACGAACTTTATTATATAATTCCTACTAATATTTTTTGATCAATTAAGTAGGTATTCTGGATGTTCTCAACCTAATGCTTTGGAGCAATGGCATTTTATTCGTTGATATCCGCACAAAGCACAAGTGATGTTAATTTCTAATCTAAATCTAATTTTGCTCAAGATTGCGGCACTTTTCGTGGCTACCAGTTCAATATTAATTCCGCGATTGAAGTTAATGGAGAAAGACGGTGCTGTTCCGCCACGATAACGCACCAGCACCTCATCTGGAGTTGTCGCCGCCAAACTGCGTGAATTGCTGCTGCGTGAATATTGTCCACCACTTTTTATACGTAGACTGAAAAATTAACACGCCACCGATAAGATTGAACATGTTGAAAATTGTTTTCTTAAATTCGCTCCTCGCCCTTTAAACTGTGGTGAGCCTATGCTCCCCCGCGTAACAATAGAAATTAATATATATGATATTTCCTAATAATTTAACTTCTATTTAAGAATGCTTAGTTCTAATGCATTTTTTTTTTAACTTTTTTTATTTATTGCGCTTTTAGCATTGCATCAACGGTTCGTTCGGCTGAATATTGATTGCGATACGCTGTGTTTGAAAACAGGCGAACTTATCTGAGAACAATCCATGGTGAAAAGATTTCAAAGGTGAGCTCTTTAACAGACCGTTATTCGGCTCTGAGCGAATTTGACAGAATCAGCTGAGGGGCTGACGTCACGTTCCCACGACAGTCGGTTCTTCGTAACCGGAGCGACCCGGATTAATATCCGGCCAAGGACTATCACTTCAACAGAATCCCCCGTATATGTAAATGGAATGTTTAAGCTACTACAACAACAACGTCACTTGAAATGTGTTTCCAAAAAAAAATTAAAATTGTGTTAGCGATATACGAAAAAGATCAACCAAGGACACTTCGTTGCTGCCTGAACAACGACTGGTTGAACGAGTGTGTGAATATGCGTAAAATTATCGTGAAACTTCGGCTGACAATAAGATTGTGTTAGTGATACACGAAAACAAATCAACACCCAAGTGACGTGGCAGCCAAAGTTCCCCTCACAATATTTTTTTCACCATAACTAAATAGCAAACCTGGTAATCTATCATCCTTGAGAACAATCAACTCCACTGTATAATGGGCATTTGCATGCAAGTTAACAGTTTTATGTTGGCCACGCTTTTAAGCGTACACGGTGTTCTAAAGCACGAAAATTTCACCTATTTTCAATTTTTTTTTTTTTGCCATTAAAAATTTAAAAATATATATATTTCAACTTTTCGTGTTGATTACTATATCTATTGAGCATACAAAAACATTTTGTATTTTTTTAACAATATTTATTAGTATAAAAATGACGCTGAAGATGACCCCCTTGAAAAATCGGACACGGATGGCGTAGGGGATTTCGAGACTTCTACTCAGCTGAAACACAAAATGCAAGAAGATTCTTAATCGTACTCTTTCTGATGAGTTATGGTCGGAACTAGGGGTATATTCAGAAACGCATTATAATGCGCAACGTACTTTTGCAGTGTTGGCAATGCGTTCAGAAATGCAAATATGGCAGTACTGCAAATGCATCGCGTTCAAAAACGCCATTTTTGTATCAAACGTCACGCATTATTTGCAGGACAAATTTTAATACTGCCGCTGATTACGCTAATATGATGTCTGATGAAAAGTGAGTATAAAACTAATTTTTTTAGCTTTTAATGCAAAGATATATTAAATATACGTTATTAAAACAATATTTTATTACATTTTTCTTGATTTTAGCGATTATCTAAGTACATCGGAAGTAAAGTTGTTTCTCAGAGTCCGACTGAGCATGGAAAGTGAATTTGCTTCAGGGAGGAGGAAAAAGAGTGTTTTGTGGAATAAGGTGGCGGAAGAAATAAAAAAAAGTGAATAAAGATTTGAAAATAGACGGGCAAATCGCGCAGCGAAAATTTTCTAATTGTTTCAAAAAAAGATTTTTTTTTTTTTTTTTTTGAAAATTGGAAAAGTAATGAATTACAATCACAATAAATTAAAAAGCATTAGCGACTAGGAAAAAAAGATTTATTTTTGGGAATTTTTCGTTTTAATGAACATCTTACTATATGTGATCTTTTTAGCTTTACACGTCTTTTTTTCTTAAATTTATCAAAAAACTATCACTTTTTACTTCAAATATATCGTCAACAACTAAACTCAATAATACTTCCGTTTTAGTGTAAAACGCGTTCATAAATGCAACAAATCTTTTTGCAAATCGTTAACAATTCTATCAATTGCATCACTTGTCACATTGGCAGTGTTGCCAGCGCTGCAATTAGTGCGCATTTATAATGCGTTTCTGAATATACCCTAGAACAAATCGAAAAAATTAAAAATTGACAAAATGGCGCGCTTTTGAAAAAAAAGTTCATAAAATTGGGTTTTTTCCACTAGCTTTTTAGTGTGAAGAATAGGAAACTATTTAAATAAAATTATGACTCTAGTTCCGACGATAGCCATACATGTGTGAATAACACATTCAAATTTCAAGTGATTCGGTTGAATTTTTTTTTTCATTCCCGCCGTGCCGAAAAAAATCGTTTTGAAATAAATGAGGCCTTTCACACACCGTTCATATCCTCATCTGCACGACATGTTTTTTGTAATGTTGCGATGATGCCGATAGGCTTATAGGTATGTACGCACACAATATGACTATTTACCATCCATGCACGAGTTGTCAATATGTCGGAGGACGAAGAGAAATTAATTGTTTCATATTATTTTCTCCATCGGAGGAGAAATAAAGGAAAAAGCAGGCACTGGCACGTTAGAAATTGAATTATTAGCATTTGAATTTCTATTTCTTGAAATTTCTAGACCCACCGGGCCCTCTTAAATGCGAAGCCTATCATAGTCGCGGTCTGAATTCATGTATACACATTCCGCCAACGACTGTCGGTGCCTAAAGGCAATACAACAACAACAAAAAAGAAATTAAAAACCATAACAATCTCAAACACTGTTTGAGCTCTTGAAAAGAAAATAGCGAATAAAACAAATAAAAACAAAGAAAAGTGTTGAAAAAATAATAATAAAAAAACCTAAAAATGTAAAAAAACATCTAAAGCAAAACCAAGCAGCTCTTAGCTGGCGGAATTTGGATAAAATGTAATAGAAAACAATGGAGAGAAATTATTTAAAATAAAACAAACACAAAAGTTTTCAATTTGCTGCATTTAAATCATATATTTAATATTTTAGTTGAATAATCTTTTGTATTGTTTTTTCTTTCTAATTTTTTTCAGTAGTAGGATAATACAAATAGAGTTAAGTTTATTTTAGTGTTTACATATGTATAGTATGTATTGTATATATGCAGTATGTGTATTATAAGGTAAACATATTCCATTAGCGTTTATAGATAATATAATATTTTGTATTTAACACATATGATTGAGTGGTTCGATTAAAAAGTACAAAATAATTTGTAAAACATACAGTAATTATATTTAGTTTTCTAGAACATTTAACTGTAATCATAGTATATAGTATATAAGCAATAATAGGTAATTAATATAATCCATATAATCAAAGTAGTAGTATACAAATATCAAAAGCACACTCTACATACTACAAACAGTGAATAATATATTGCCCTAACTCAATCAATGGATAATTCATTTTTTGTTTTGCCAACCACGAAATTATTAGGTATATTTGAATTGTTTTAAACGTTTGTATTAAATGTTCATCTAAAGCCTACTTATTAAATTGGTAAATAAAATAATAGTACATATTATAAGAAGTACAAAGTTTAGTAAACAAAAAATTGAAACATGTGTTGACCCAAACTCGAAATGGTTTTAAAGATGCTTTCATCCTTCCATATTTATGAGTATCTATTTCTTGTGTATTGTGTACGCATGAAGTGGCTAGTAAATTCAAAATTTCACATAAGCCTTTCTTATGGCCCATAACCGTGGTGGGGCGAGTGTGTGAGGTTATGTAAGAAAATTTTTATCAAGTCAATATTTGCTAATAAAACAGTTTCTGTGTATGCAAAAAATTGTCTAAACTATTTCGACAATAGCTGTTTCATACAAACAGAGCGATTTTGCGAAATACACTTCTCATAATTTCATCTACAGAACTTGTTAATTGTATTCGTAAAAATTAATAAACTGGCGCCTACACCCTTGAAAGGTCTTTAGACAAGACTTCACGCGCCTAAACGCTGTGCGTCTTGATATTGCGCAATAAATGGACTGATCTAAAATAGTTATGTTAGCACTGAATCGAATTTGTTTGTATTATTATTATTGTAGGAGCATAAGCATTTCCCATACATGTACACGGAATGCTGCTGAAGTGAATGGCAGTCCTTGATCGATGACGTAGAACCAACTGTTCCACGACAGATTTATATTCGGCCAAGGACTGTCACTCTAGTAGCCTTCCCCGTATGTATGAAAGTATGGGGAATGTTTATGCTACTACAACAACAACAAAAACTAACTGTTGTTGGTTTTTTTTATAAAAAGCGATGAGCTAGCGGTTAGAGATTGCTGCAAGAAAAAAGTGTAGTTTAATAGTGGGTATCGAAGCCAGGACCTACCGCCTGTGGATTACTCACAAAAACACTTTGCTACGTTAAAGGCCGATTATAAACTAGATTAACGAATTTTTTGTCCCAAAAATTCCTTACAAACGTACCGTTTGAATAATCAAGCGAGTTGACTAAGGTTAGGTTAGGTTAGAATGGTTAGCCAAGGAGTGGGCACACTTGGACGAAGATAAACGGATTCGTCTCTTGTGATACCATTGTGACGGAAGGAAAACTTAGCCAAGGGAAATAACTTGAATTTCTTAAAATCTCAAATATTTTGTTACCAATTTGCAAAATAAACGCAATAATTGAGATATATTTTTCGATATTTTTTCCACTACTTTCTGCTTTATTTTTATGAATATGCAAAACAGCTAGTCACACGAAACTTTTAATAAAAATAAAAAAAAACACAGAGATACACAACATCGCTCATATTTAACGATTTTTTACATTCCTCTCACTGCTCTTTTATGATGAAAAACCGCGCAGCAATTTTTAGGCGCCATTTTCATTCGATAAGCAAGCGGTCGCCGTAGCTAAATGGGTTGGTGCGTGACTACCATTCGCAGCGTGACACAGCGAACCTTCAGTTCGAGTCTCGGTGAAACACCAAAACTAAGAAACAGTTTTTTTCTAATAGCGGTCGCCCCTCGGCAAGCAATGGCAAATCTCCGAGTGTATTTCTGCCATGAAGAAGCGCCTCATAAAAAATATCTGCCGTTAGGAGCTGGTTTGAAACTGTAGGTCCCTCCATTTGTGAAACAACATCAAGACGTACGCCACAAATAGCTCGGCCAAACACCCAAAAAGGGTGAACGCGCAATTATAAGAAAATAAAAAAAAGCAATTTTGTAGACGTGATTTTTTTCGCAAAAAGCCTTGTAATCCAGTAGCTACAATGAATTATATTATTGGTGTTTTTAGGAAATGTGAGTTTTTCTATAGTATAAAATGTAATACAATTTTTTTTTCTTTTTTTTTTTGTGTAATAAACTGCAATGATGTGAATTTGCTACATTCTTATTAAATTGCATAGTTTTTTGCCTGTGGACATCAAAATTTTCTTAATACGTTGTTGGGTATCGTAAAAAACATTTATTACATGAATTTAACGCATTTTCACTAGAAGTGTAATGCAATTTTTTAGCTTCTGATTTTAAAACTTTAACACACATTTGCTTAATTTGTATATTCGAATGTTTGTTTGTTTACTGCGCATTCGCTTAATAATTTTACTATACATTTTTCGAAACCTACACACATCCATTTAGAATCATACGGAACTACATGCAATTTATTTAAACTTGAGTAAATGATTTAGAACTCTCTAAAAACACTCCATTCACACATAATTTGTGTGTGTATAACAAAATTTACGCAGCATTGCATATGTGTGCACATGGAATTACAATTTTCGTATGCTTACTTTAAATCGCTTATTCAGGTTAGGCCAAATTTTGTATGCTCTAATATCGCTGGAAACAGCGCACTTACATTGAACAATTAGAGCATTTTAAGTAAAGGTCATTCACAACACATTTAAACACATGAATTTATTATATATGTACATACATATAAATTTATATTTTTAGTTTGTCTCGCCATTTTCTTTTGCATATGCCTACTATTATTTAATTAATTATTAGCTACATGTAAATTCAAATTTTATTACTTTTGTAATGATTCCCTATAACTTTTGCATTGTAGTGTTTTGTTGTTATTGTAAGTCCATATTTTACTTAATAAACATTAATTTTTAAAAAGTTGATTATATTTGCGCTAAACTGTGGACAGTAGAAATCAAACAAATTAATAGTAATACGAATGTATCGTCAAAAGCTCTCCGACAATTGGCAGTTCTGGGTTTATGGTAGACCAGAATGAATTGAAAAAGCAATTTTTGCCGCATACTGATGATCTAATATTTAAACCCTTGCTTTTTTATTTATATACATACAAAATTCCATATAAAACTGCGGTTACTGCGCCCATCAAGAGTAATACTAATGCCAATTCTAGTACAATGTTGGTCATTTTTGTCCAACGGTCATAACTTTTTTTTACATAAAACAAGCGAAATTTCGTTATAAATTCAAAGGACTTGGGGAATCTCCGAAATTTCCTATTTCCTCAATAACTGGTTTTACATGCCGAAAAGAGAGAGATTTTATTTGACGATTGGGCATAGTTCAACCTTTAATGTTTCAATGGGCTAAGGCTAATTCGTATACGACTAACGACACTCGCGAGCGACAAAACCTCCAAGTGTATTATTTGATAATTAGACAATAAACGCCAATCTAGTATTTCATACGATGCAAACCGAGTAGTATAACGTTTCAATTTGACAACCAATCAACGAATAATCTCAATAGTGGTGCCATCCCAACAATCGGTTGCACGAAAGACTAGCGATTCTTTAACCTTTCATCTTTCTCTTTCATCAATTATTCTATTCAATATATACAGTTCCCAGTTAATCAATTCAATGCATACAATTCCCAGCGCTCGGTTGTAGTGTAATGATCCCAACTTATATACAGATTGTGACTCCATCCAGCCAACATTGCCCAGAATGCGAGCTCTGCCTTATTTCTCAAGCAACAGAAAAAACTGCCTAATAAGTATTCGAACTGCCCACAATTAAATGCGAGTGATTTACATAGTAGAAACAAGTAAGATTAGTTAGAATTTAAATGTTAAACTCTATTAGTTTAGTATATTGTAAACAGAGAATTTTTCGAAGTTTAATTTTTCTCATTACGTAGTGTTGATTGTGTTATTTTGTTACATATATATATATACTAAATATATATATTTGTTATTTTTTGTATAAGTGTTGCCCTAATACTAATTGTATTTCGATAAAAATTGTATATAAAGTTTTTTTGTATCTATGTATTGTATTTATGTATGTCTAATATAAGTTGTTTGTTACTTGTTTGTATTGTATTAATATTTTTTAGTTTCTTGTAACTTTAACATAATTTGTATTTATATTTATATGCTTGTATGTATAACCATTTAAAACCTACATCACAATAATTATAAGCTAAATGTGTTGTTTCTGTTAATATTGTTTCTTTTTTTTTGTTTTTGCTTTTGTTTTTTGCGTATACCACATCTTAGTTTGTGTATTACTACTTGTATTTTTTTATATATTTTATTTACTTATATTTTGTGTGGGTGTGTGTGTTTTGTCGCATTTGCGTTACACGTTGCCTTATTATCGTATTTTTTTGTTTAACTTTGTTTGATCCTTTGTTCTTATATTTTGGTGCCTTAAATTACTATTTCTAATTTCTATTAGTTTATTTTATTATTAAATTGCGAACATTTCAATGAAAGAAAAAACCTACTTCATTTCTTTTGTTGTAACCAATATCATATATCATTTAGTATACAGTGAAGAAAAAAATTAAATACGACACCATTAAAAATGTTTTAGCGATTTTGTATTTTATTTGTAATACATGCATTTATTTATGCGCTGTAATAGTAGTTGTAAAATTGAGTTCTTTTTTTCATACTTAATTTTTTCTTTTGTGGTGTTAATCTGCAGAGTAGATCAATTGTGTTTTTTGTCTTTTAAATCATGAAGCAGCGCTAACAAATATTATTTCTAGGCATACAAAGTGCGTGCATTTGCATTTTACTAAGGACTGTTACTGCCGCACACATAATTCTGTTAAAACAGAATATAGCATATTTATGCATGTGTAGAGCATTCCATGTTATAAATACTTCAACTAACATTATGTTATAGAAAAGAAGTACGTATTACTTTTGTATTTGTTTGTATTCTCTCTCTCTCTCTCTCCCTCTCTCTCCCTCTCTCTCTCCCTCCCTCTCCCTCCCTCTCTCTCTCTCTCTCTCTCTCTCTCTCTCTCTCTCTCTCTCCCTTTCTTGTCTTTAGTTCGATCACACACAAGTCGGTTTGCATTGGCACACAACTTTCGGGAGAGGATGAGAAATTTCATTTACATAATGTTAAAGCACATAACATACCTATGTGCTGTTACTATTACAGACACACTCTTTTGTGCACAATGACAAAATTAACATTTTTACAGATATTGCAAGTGTACACAATCGGAATAAAGTTAATTCTAAAAACAGCATAAGAATTACGAATAACCAGCAAGCAAGCGCTAGCTTTAGTTTTAACTTTATTTTAATTATAAATATGCCAGTATTAAGCCTGTCTTTCACATGAATTGTGCATGTCATTTCTTTTACACCAATACGATTTCGTCATCACACAATAGCGCATAACATATATACATTTACTCAACTCTATTGCAGTGTGCATACATATGTATGTACGTATGCATTCACCATGAAAAACAAAAACTACTACATTAGTGTAGTTACAAGGAGCATAAAATAGCTCTTAAGTGTTAATTTTTTGATTTGCAAATGTTATAAGCTAAAAATAATTATACTACGTATCATATGTATTAAAGAAAAAAAAAAAACAATGCAAGAATAATAACTTCGTATTAATTCTAGAGTTATATAATATAACAGAAATTTTGTATATGTACATATAAAGGCATGCGTATCATAGCATATAATATAAAGAGATAAAAGAGTGATAAGAATAAATTAGCTTAAGCATAAAAAAGTGGTTAATTCCAACCCAAGTAATTGTTTATTTCACTGGGACCAATACTAAACTAAATAGCACATTCATACCAAAACGCTTGTCTGTAAAACTGTGTAGTTATGCTGGAAAGAAGTCCATCTAATTTTGTATGCAAAACTCCACCCCCAACTACAGCCGTGCATGAAAAAGAGTTAAATATTTTTTGCTTATATGTAAATAAAGCAAACTAATAATTGACATGTTTACTACTATGTAATTATGCATGAGGAGTACTATAAAGTGTTGCTACATAACTGAATTAGCGAATAACTAATATACATATAAATTTATCATATATTACTTGTACATTAAAATGAAATATTTGTAAGCGCTTAGCACTAAATAAAATACGCGCTCCACGTTCGACACATTGCTCCTTTTAAAGCCTCACACACTAAGTGCAACAACAACATAAATTATCATAGTGCGTTTATATGTTAATGTATGCATTTATTTTTATTACAAATTACACCATTATTATTACTTCATTGTTTCTTTACAACCTTAAAACATAAAACAAACATAACGTTTTTAAATCAATTGCCAATAAAATGTATGTTATGTAAGTGTAAAAATATTATAAAATATAGCACAGCTAGGCAATTTTGTTGTGAAGCGAATAAAGAGAGTTGGTTGTTAATTTGAAAAATTTAGCGAAATGTTTGGACAGGCAACAGTTATTGAATTATGCAACACATATTTGGGTTGAATAGCAAAGTGCCACTTATTTTAAAACATACAGTATCGGACAAAACATTTACAACTGCAATGCAGCCTTCAATTTATTTTTTGTCATAATGTCATTCTTCACTCAATTACAATTCAATTTCACGCTATGGATACTAGAGCATCTGAGTAATATTTTCCAAAAAATCTTTTCAAGATCCTTTCCTTTTTGTAGCTGTATTTAAAAAAAAATTAAATTATCTAGCAACTATTAGCGACAAAACAATTGCAACCTTATGAGCTTAGCTATATAACAGTAAAAATGCTTGAGCTTGGTTTTGTTTTCTAACTGTTCTGAGTTTAGTTTAATCGTGTCAGTTTGTGAACATCAGTTTTGTGCAGAATTTGTGCCGATAACACAATTTTTTTGTAAAGTTGAGTTAAATGAAGTAATGGCTCGAAATAAGTTCGGTGAAATATTACGCGCGCGTGTTGTAGATGAATATAACAAAGGAATGACCCAGAAAGATATATCCATAAAATATAATATTCATAAGTCATCAATTTCTCGAATTATTGCGAATTTTATAAAAAACAAAACTATCGCGGTGGTGCATCGAGGAGGCCGACCAAGAAAAACGGATGAAAGAACTGACAAACTGATAGCGAGAGAGGTAAAAAAATATCCATTTAGAAGTGCCCCCCAATTGGTAGAGCTTGGGTTACCAATCAGCTCAAAAACTGCCAGTCGTCGCCTGGCTGAAGCTGATTTACGGACGTACCGACCAGCAAATAAGCCGCTTATTAGTAAGCGTAACCAACAAAAACGATTGCAGTTCGCAAGGGATCACATAGATTGGCCATTAAGCAAGTGGAAAGCTGTTCTTTTCAGCGACGAATCCAAATTTAATTTAGTCGGAAGTGATGGCGTATCCTACCTTCGACGCCCACGTAACAAGCGTCTTCAAAAATCATACTGTGTAAAGACTGTTAAGCATAGTGGTTACATTATGGTCTGGGGATGCTTTTCTGCTGCTGGTTTGGGACCACTCCATCGTATTATGGGCATAATGGACCAGTACGTTTACAGGGACATTATGGAATCGGTAATGCTGCCATATGCTGAGTGGGAAATGCCCTTGAAGTGGGTCTTCCAACAGGATAATGACCCGAAGCATACGGCGAAGGTCCTGAAATCATGGTTCCAGAGGAATAAAGTGGACGTAATGGAGTGGCCCCCACAATCCCCAGATCTTAACCCCATAGAAAACCTATGGGAAATAGTAAAAAAGAGAATTGATCGGACTAATGTGGCAAATACTGACCAACTTTTCCAAAGAGTCCTGGAGGCATGGAGAAATATACCACAAACGATAGTTGACAATTTGATAGCTTCAATTCCGAGACGATGCAGAGCTGTTATTCAGAGCAATGGTTTTGCCACGAAATACTAAGTTTAATAAAAATAGTTTACTGATTTCCTTTAGTTGCAATTGTTTTGTCTTATTAGATACAGGTGTTGGACACATTTGATTTTTAAATTTAAGATATGAACTGTTGAATTTGAATAAATTTGTTTTATTTACGTAAATCAACATCTTTTATTACAAATAAAGTGAAATTAACAGGTTCCAAACAAATAACGGCTGAGCAATCGAAAGTTTTCATTGCCCACATTTTAGTTGCAAATGTTTCGTCCAATACTGTAAGTGTACACTTAAAAAGGGTGAGGCTCTTTGTTCCACCTAGGAAGTATGGAAAAAAAACCAAATTATATATGTATATATAATATAATATATGAAGGGTATTGATTTTTAAGTGATTTATTGCGTTGTGCTACATATAAGCAGCTAGACTTTATTTAATTGAAATTAATTAATTTTTAATTATGTGCATTAATGTGCTGACTCATGAAAATAATATGAAATTCTTGGCAAAACTTTTATTATCATACAATCAGTTTGATTTGTTTTTTTATAATAAAAGCTCGAAAAGTAAAATTGTCGCGGAAAGACATCAAACAATCTAACTTGGTCAATAGGCACGCGGTAAGCTATTAATTTTTTTCGCATCCGCAGTTCGAAGGAGCTAGATTATTGAGGCCTTTACATGTTTTTTTTTTTTTTTTAAATTAATTCATTTGTTTATTTGAATGAAGTGCTTTTATAAATAAAAATTTGTATTTCAATACTAGCATATGATACCACTACCTTCCAATATTAGATATACTTATATGCATTTTAGTTTAATTTAAAAAAAAATTAACAAATAATAATTCATCATTGAAAGTTATAAGCGTTGAATTATTTATTTGTTTAAATACTAAAGTTATCGAGAATTTTTAAGTCACTATAAAAAAAGATTATTTAATATTACTTTTTGTAGGTAAGAAAAATCAAACGTTTTATTTATTTTTTACACAGTACATATAAAAATTGTTAACTTTAAAATTTTCATGAAAATTCTGCTTTTATTTTAAATTGTTTTTTTTTTATTAAAAACTGCTAACCGGAAAAAGCAAAGCGCTCATTTGCAGGACTTGCAACAAATTTAATTCCCACTAAAATTTTATATTTTTTGTGTCAAAATAGAAATTTATGTGTTCATTTAGAACAAGTTAAAGTGTAGACAATTAATGACAAAAATGTATTTATTTACTAAAATGTAATTTTCTACATTTATGTTAAGATTAATTGAATGCTCGGTAGGTAGGTGTGTGTGTGCATTTTGTGTGTGTGGCAATTTTATGTATGTGCTCACAAAATTTTTACACTCTTGTGCAAACAAGCGTACACACATTTTTTTTTTTTAAATATCTGTAGCTGTACAGCTGGACAACTAAACAAGTATGTATTTATGTACGTGTAATTCATCAAAAGCACTTTACGTATTTGCAAAAGTTAGTAACTCATAGGATTTTGCGTTTTTATTAAAAGGTTTGAGTTTACAATTTTAAACTATACCCTTTATGAATTTAAGGTATATTACTTATATATATATTATCTAATACATCAATTTCTTTATTGTTTCGAAACTGATTAGGTAGTTTAGGTAGTTATCCGTAGGGGGTGGCGAACAGTTGTAAATTGTGTTATGTGCTCTTAGCACGCGTATCTACATATGTATAGTTCTACATATTCTTCATTTTTTAAAGTACATTGTTACAATAATCACTTCTATTTTCCCTTTCTTACAAAAGTACAATATGTTGTTGTAAACTTACGCAATATAACAAAATATCAATAGGTGTAATATACATTATAATATTTGTAATAAGAGCCATAAGGGTAAATTATGTTAGCGCATAAATGTTGCAGTATTTTCTGTTATGATTCATGGTATAGTGATATTGATATATATATATATATATGTGTGTGTGTCAGATGTTTACTTACAGTCAACATGAATACGTATGTGTGTGTGTATAGTAAGTTTATCTGAACATTTTAAATTGTATGCAAAGATTGATAAACCCTTTGTGGTTGCTCTACCAAATATTATTGTTAGCTACATTTTCATTTTTCAAAGTTATTGCAACTATTTTTCTGTGTACAAAAATTACATGGTAAAACATTTATTTTACACATTTCTCGTCAAAAACAACTATTAGCATATTTATTGCTGCTATAAGTGTTTGTGTGGATGTGTAATAAGTTAAAGTAGCTGTCTAATTTTATGTTGTGTAGTTAAAGAAATCACGTATGTATGTACTCCATATTCATATAAATATTCACTATTCCATTACTTCAAAAAATTTGATTATAAGTTTTCAATTCTACATATATACAATACGAATAAGTCGAAGGCTTAGTTACTTTCTACACCTCCTGACAGTCGATGCGAGCGCGCACAACATTTTGTCTTTTAATGCAGTCACTGCTAACACAACTACTGTTAATGCAGTCACTGTTAACACAACTACTGTTAATGCAGTCACTGTTAACACAACTACTGTTAATGCAGCTAATAGCATTCCGCAGTAGCTCAGCTCTTATGGTTGTTATTGTTCGTTAGGTAAAATATTTGTTACATTTCCTAGCAGCTCGTTTAAAAATGCTGTTGGTAAATTGCTTGCTGTTGCAGCGTTTGCTCGCTGCAATATGTTGTTGTAATTGTTATTGTAGTTGTAGTTAATAGTTTGTTGCATTAGCATAACCCACCAGCGTGTAAAACATAAATTTTGATTATTCTCCATTACTGTTGTGTTAGTTTCTGCTAACGCTTGGGTCTCTGGCTCGGCCGTAAGTAATTTTGAATCATGTTCTCTATGTTGCTGTTGCTCCATTTGCTGTTCGTTTTGTATTTGCAGCTGTTGTGCCGACGTCTGTAACTGTTGCTGCAAATCGCGTATGACAATATTATTATTATTGTAATTATTTTTGCTGCATTTTGTTTTCATAAATCTGCTGTTGCTGCCAGTGCAATCAGATAAAAACGATCTGCATGAAAGTCATCAGGCGAAATATTATACATTAAAGTTTTGTTAGAGATAAAATACGATAAAATATACAATGGAAACTATAAACGATTTCATAGTAAAATAATCAAAGTAATTCATTTGTTTCGTTGGACTCACTCGAGTGTTTTAAACCAGTTTACTCTCCACCGTACCATATGTTCGTCGGAGCATAATGCGCATGCTTGCTAGCGGCAACTTGTGCTGGGCTGAGAGGACCAAATTGGCTGTACTGTGTGGGAAAATGTATATGGGCAGGCAGTGGATGCGATGGTATTACCTATGAGCAAAGGAATATGGCAATTCAGTTAGTAATATTTGAGCGAGAAAATAATTTTTTGATTATGTTTAAGTTTCATATAACACATGGGCTGAAAAGTCCCGGGCCTAACACATAGATGGCACTAGTTTTATTGCATTCACCTCTTTTTCAAATAGTACTAACCTTAAAGAGGCAGCTATTAAAATTCCATGATATTCTATTCATTAGTTCATGAGTTACTGCGCTAAGAGTGACGCTACTTTTGTTATTTTCAAGACAATGGATCAAAAATAATTTTTTGTTTGAATTTTACAATGCTTCTTGATGGCGAAAAAATACCGTTCAAGCGGTGTTGAAAGGTGGCCCCCTGGAAAGGTGTTATGGGGACCACGCTTCATCAGCAACAACAATAAAACAATGGTTTGCTGACTTTAAACGAGGTCATAGAGACACTGATGATGCACAACGCAGTGGACCTCCAAATGAGGCGGTAACACCAGAAAACACAAAATCGTTTTGAATAATCGAAAAGTGAAGTTGTGTGAGTTAGCTGACATCGTAAAGATTTGGCTTTAAATAACATGAGCATTTGACTATGGAGAAGGTATTGAAATGTTAGAGCGGCGCTGGAACGATTACGTTGTTCTTGATGGAAATTACGTTGATGAATAAAGCTAATTTTGAAAAAAAAAAAAAACCAAAACGTGTTTTCTTTGTTAAATATCGGTTTAGAGAATTTGTAGACTAGCCTTTCCATACAGCACAGGATTTATAGTCTGAGTTCATATAAAAAAAATTATTCACCATTCATTTCAATAACACAGGTCAACAACGTAGTAAACATAGTATTTTAAAGTATAAGTCTATTTCAAATGCCGTTGAGTTTGCTTAAATATCTTAATTTTTCACTGAGATATCGCATTTTGAAGTTTCCAAGTTTTATTGTGAATTTTTCGATATTCGAAAATCCATTGAGATAACATGAGACGGTCGATTACATAGTCGCACAAAAAACAAACATGGAGACTTCAAAATGCGATATCTCAGTGAAAAATTAGGATATTTGAGCAAACTCAACGGCATTTAAAAGAGGAAGACTTATAATTTAAAATATCACGTCTACTTTTTTATGAAGAGCAAAATCTTCGTAGCTACATAACCTCAAAAATGGGCAAAAACAGCGTTTTTTGCACTTTTAGGTCAGGATATCTCAAAGTCCTGACGTGACAGAGCAATTTAAACCCCAGATTCGGATTCTACGCAAAAAATTACTTAATTACTTACTAAATTACTTACAGAAAAAATACTAAACAAGTTGTGTGCTAAAAAGGCCTAAAGGTAAAGGCAGTACAAAACTCAAACCTATTTCGCATAACTCACCTGACGACTCGAACTGTTATGTGCTGGCGGCGGTGCTACTGCAGCACGATTATATGCATATGTGGGAGTCGCCTGCGATACAAACACTGTTGGGCGTCGATACATGTCACCCTGCGCATAAATATCCGGCTGCAGCATCACTGCTGTAGCAGCGGATGGCGAACCTCCGATTGGGGTATTCGCTTGATGCTGATGATGTGGCGGTTGTGGCTGTGATTGCTGTTGGGCTGATGGTGCGACCACTTGTACAGCAGTATGAGTTTGTTGCTGTCTATGGTATACTTGTGGTGCACCCCACGAAGGTGGCCCTGCAGCAGCTCCTGAAACTGCACCTACTACCACCGCACCGCCAACTGCCGATGAAGAGCTCTTCGAATGCGCCAATGGAGGTGCAGCTGCTGATGAGGATGGCGCATGCTGCACGTACACCGATGCAGATGAGGCCGTGGAGGTGACCTCACGCTTGTGATGTGCTGGTGGTGCTTGTGTAGCCGCGGCTGCCCACGAAGAACGTTTGTTGTCAACAACGACCGTGGTGGCCTGCTGCGGCGGATACTCATAAAATTCGGCTGGTTCCTGCTTCGTTGGCAAATGTGGCAAACTAGCAGTTTGGTTGCCTAAGCTGCCGCTGCAGCTGGCACCATTATTGTAACACTCATTCTGGGCCATGGCCAATATACGCTTTTTCTGCGACTGTCCCGGCTCGTATTTAATGTTCGGCTGTTGCTGCTGGGTAGGCTGCTGATATTGTTGCTGTTGTGGTTGTGGCTGTGAAACTTGTTGCTGATGTTGGTGCTGCTGGTGCTGGTGGTGTTGGTGGTGGTGGTGGTGGTGGTGTGGTTGTTGTTGTTGTGGTGGTTGTTGTTGTTGTGGTGGTTGCTGCTGTTGTTGGTGCTGCTGCTGTTGTTGTTGTTGTTGATGATGGTGATGGTGTGAAGAGGATGATGATTGTAATTGTTGGTGGTGGTGCAGCTGTTGTTGTCTAGGACTATTACCACCACTATGTACATGACTGCCACGACGACGTCCCTCCTCTGCCTCGTTGTCACCTACGGTTACGCATGGGATTACTAACTGAACGTGTTTGCTGTGACGATGAGCGATGCTGGTGGTTGCGGAAGAAGAGGAAGATATTGCGGGTGGATAGGGATTGGTAGTGGATAGGGTAGATGATGGATGAGATGAAGAATTGTTGGTGTTTGAGGATATGGAGGAACTGTTGCTAGGAACATGATGGTGATGGTTGTTGCTGCTATTGTTGCTACTATAATGGTGGTGGGTGGAAGTAGAAGTAGAATTGGAATTGGTGTTGGTTGCGGAAGTGGAGGCGGAATTGTTAGAGATGCTGCCGCAATTGCTAGCCGCATGTTGCTGCTGCTGTGGCTGTGGCTGTATTTGTTGATGATGGTGATTGCTAGCAATATATTGCGTCTGCATGAGTGTCTGTGTCGGCGTCTGATGGTTATGGTGAGAATTATGATGATGCGAATGCGAGTGCGAATGTGGAAGCGAGTGTGCGTGTGGCACATGTTGCTGTGCCGAGCATGCGGCGACCGCAGCCGCGCCAACGGCAATATCTGCTCCGGCTCCTGCACCAAATCCAGTTCCACTTCCGCTTCCGCCCTGCACAGCATTTGACGCTGTACTTCGGGCGGCGGTGGCATATTGATTACTGTTACTGTTACTATTACTATTGTTGTTGTTATTATTATGTACGCCACCGCCTTGACTATTGCTATTAATATTATTATTGGCATTATTGTTATTGCTACTGCTATGGCTATGGCTATTGCTACTGTTCGAACTACTTGAACATTTGATGCTGACATCAGCGCTATGGGTTAGATTTGAATGTGAGTACGTATTCGGATGCGACTGTGATTCATGCGACAACTTTGCCTTGGAATGATTAGTGATGCTACTAGTAGACGTTGAAGTGGATGTTGATGCATTACCATAGATGTTTGCAGCTTGGTGCTGGTGCTGGTGCTGCGGCTGTTGTTGCTGCTGCTGTGGTTGCGGCTGTGGCTGGGGCTGATGGTGGTGATGGTGCACATGCTGCGGCTGCGGTTGTAGTTGTGGCTGTTGTTGTTGCGATTGTGTTTGATGTTGATGGCCATTGGCACGGCACGACGAAGACGATGAAGAGTGTTGCAACAACGCTGGATTGGTTTGCGACTGCGCATGAGCGCGTTGCTTCATTACCGGTGCCACGGGTACTGGAGCAGGTGGCTCGTTGCCCTCATCCTCACTATCCGAAATCGTTATGACGGCCGATGGGGACGGCGTGTCATGAATAGTAATTGTTTGCTGCTTTACAATAGCGCCATGATGCTGATGCGAATGCTGCACCGTTTGTTGAGCCGGCTGTTGTTGTGGAGCGTGATGAGTTTGTTGGTGATAATTGCCACCAACACTGTTGTTGCTGCTACAATTATTGATAATGTGATGATTGCTATTGTTATAGCCTCCACCACCGCTGCTGCTGCTGCTGCTGTTAATAACATGTTGTTGATTGGCTGAGTTACTACTATGATGATGGTGATGGCCCCCACTGTTACTGCCACTCTGGCTAACAATGTCTGCGAAGGAAGGCAAATAGGAAATAAGAAACGTAAAAACAAAAAACAAAAATATGAAATTTTTGATCTCAAAGTCATTTCTTCCTTACTACTTGAAGAAGCCGATGTAATAACAGGTCCAGCATTGCTGTTGTAGCTGCTACCATAGTTGCAATTGTGATGACTATGATACTGCGGCGAAACGTGCGAAGCGCGATTATAGCGCTGCTGATGCGGAGGTGAACTCTCCTTTACACGCTTCTTAACAGGTGACAGCTGATTATTTTCCTTTTTGTCGTGACGCGGCACACGATACGAGTTGCTCTTAGTCCTACGAAACGAAGAATATAAAAAAAATGTTTACAATAGTGAGCTTTGATATTCCGCCACTCGTAATAGACGTTAACTTACACTAAATGCTGTACTGGAGACTCTTTCTTGAGATCATTTCTTGGTATATTCAAATGGTGTTTGGGATAAATCTCCTCAACATTCAAAAATGGTGCTGAATCGACAATCAACGAATGTGCTGGGGCCTGTTGCCACGATGGTACCAATGCCATCTGTCGCCCAGTCTGTGGCCAGGCCACACCGCTTGCTTGCACACGATTGGTCAGTAGCATACGTTGGCCGGAAGCCGGTTCCACCATCGATACTGGCACAGGCACATTCACATATTGCTGTGGAGGAACCTTTGAAATGTTTAATTCTCATTATATTTTAAAAGGATTCAAAATGGCACGTATACGTACTTGCAGTGGTGGTTGCATTGTAGCGCTACCCACAACAACATGCTTAGTGGGACTGGGCATGGTTTGGTAAGATGGCGGACACAAAATATTCAGCTGATGTTGGAACGCATCAGCACGCCCTTGGGTGTACTGACGTCCAACATTGCGGCCGCCATAGATTTGGTAGAGGCCCTCGTAAGCCAGTGGACGCTCACGCACTAGACGTTGCACTTGACTGGTCAGCTGATTGTTGATGGTAAACGTCATATTCTCAGTAGTGCTTGGTACAAAATTGGTTACCAACGTAGAGGCTGGTTGTACGCTGTGCAAATACAATTACAGAAATTAAAATTGCAAAATATTTTAAATCAACTCTGAAACAATAAAAAGTAATGGTTACTTACGTATGGAAATCGCCACGTCGGCATACTTCCATCATCTGTACTGACGCTTTTACATTGTTACAATAAACATAATCAACTAGGTGGGTGAGGCGTACAAAGGAATGGTTCAATGCCTCAGCAGGTGTAAGACGACGCTCCTGATCAATAGTCAGCATACGCTTAAGCAGGTCAATGAACTCTCGACGATCGGTCTTTTCGGCCAACAATTGGCCGCCTTCCAAGTCAGTAGGTACATTTACTTGGCCGATGTCATCTAAACAATTAAATATATATTTGCGTGCCTCCTTGCTTTTCGTGTTTGTCTCCGCTTCGTGTTCTTCCGTGGTCTTCAAACGCCAAAAGGGATAGGTCGAATCGACGTCGCGATAGAAAAATTTCGATGTCTTCGAGGCACTGTTCAACATGTGCTCCGTGGGCAGACCCTGTGTCTGTGATATGTACCTAAATAGAATTTAAGCAATTGCGTTATTCAAGAAACTCAAATTAAGAGAAAAAGTTAAAAACCACCTTATTTGATCGAACTCAGATGAGCCCGGATATAAGGGCCAACCCAGGAACAGTTCAGCCACTACACAGCCCAGTGACCACATGTCGATTGCCTCACAAAATGGCAAACCTAGAATTATTTCCGGTGCACGATAGTAGCGCGATTGCAAGTAAGTATTGCAAACCGTTTTGCTGACATGCGATGCGCTCCCAAAATCAATCACCTTCACTCTAAATACGCGCGAAAAGTGCATATAAGTAAGATGGTAAAAATAGTTAAAAACAAAAATAGTGAATGAAATAATTTATAGATAGCTCACCTATAAGGTTGTCTTACAGGATCTACCAACATAATATTTTCCGGCTTCAAGTCCGCATGAATCAAACCAAGTTGCTTCAATTTCAGCAACGCCGTTAAAACCTTGAGAGAAATGGGGAAGTATGGTTTTAAAAGATCATCGTCATCAATAAAGAAAATAAACTTCAAATACATATATGAATTTATATAAGGTATTCTGTTGGTAAGTAATGAGAAAATGTTTTTCAGATAAATACTGGTTCTAAAAATTATTTTATGAGTCGAAGTCAGATATGATATGTTGTTATATAAACCTTCAAGAAAAGATCCAGGGAACGTTCTGCTTCGACAGAATTGGATAAAAAAAAGTTGTTAGGAAGCTCGCTAGAAACTTTCCCTATTCGATTTAAGTGTTTTTTGTATTCGGATTAATTTTATGGCATGATACGACACTATGTCCCATAACTACTCTACCGTTGCACAAGCAAAGCGAAAGGGTGAAGAGGTAACCTTTCACAAGTCCTAATTATTATACATATATATATTGGGTATGGGAATAAGCTTCCGCCCTTGTAAAGGAAGTGTCGCTGCCGATACTATTTTTTGTGTTCGCTGTAGTAATATACTATACCCGAATGGGTTGGTGCGTGACTACCATTCGGAATTCACAGAGAGAACTTTGGCTCGAGTCTCGGTGAAACACCAAAAATTAATGGTCGCCCCTCGGCAGGCAATGGCAAACCTCCGAGTGTATTTCTGCCACCACACCACAAATAGGAGGAGGAGCTCGACCAAACACCCAAAAAGGGTGTACGTGACAATTATATATACTCGTATATATATGTAGTAATATACTGGTGATTTGAAGGTGTTTATATGAGGTCTCGATCGCCGTAGTTGACATTCGTTTTAAGCGTCAAGATCCTTTTTTATCTGACGTCAAAAATCGTGCCGAAAAACAGCATTTGCGGGAAGTTATACTTCATTATCACTTTTTAAAGAAAAGTGTAGCTCAAACGTGTCGTATATTGATCAATATTTACGGTAATCACGCTCCATGAAATACAACTTCTAAAGAGTGGTTTCAAAGCTTTCAAAGTTGGAATTTCGACGTGAGTGATAAAGATCGCGAAGGGGCACCGAAAAAAGTGGAAGATACTCAACTACAACAATTATTTGATGAAGGCGCATGTCGAACACTTGATGATATGTCTAAAGAGTTGGATGTTGACTGATCAATCGTCGATAAACGTTTGCACGCGATGGGAATGGTTCAGGAAGCAAGTAACTGGGTCACATCATTTGAAGGAGAGGGATATCGAGAGACGTTTGGTGAAGTGTGAGATGTTTCTTGAACGACGGAAAAGAAAATGCTTTCTGCATCGTACCATCACTGGCGATGGAAAATGGATCTATTACGATAACCTTAAGCGTCGAAAATGTTGGAGCCTGCCAGATGAACCAGGTCCAACGACAGTGAAAAAAATATTCATGCTTCAATGGTTATGTTGTGCATCTGTTGGGATCAGAAGAGTGTCATCTATTATGAACTCCTTAAACCATCTGAAACCCTCATTGGCGATCATTACCGACTGCAGTTCTCGAGAAAAGCGGGTTCTCAAAGAAAAGTGGCTGGAATGGGACGGTAGACATGGAAAACTGATTTTGCTGCATGACAACGCCAGGCCACACGTGGCTAAATTGGCCCAGAATTATTTAGAGAGATTTAATTCGGAAATCGTGCCCCAGTCGCCGTATTCCCCAAACATTGCACCTTCGGATTACCATCTGTTCCGATCAATGCAGTCAGCCCTTATTGGAGAGCAGTCAGCTCTTCTTTCGAGAGTATCGCAAACTGGTTCAATGAATGGATCAAATCAAAAGAACTCGATTTTTTCGAATGCTGCCTGAAAGATGGATGTTCTTCCACAAACGGAACGACTTACAGTTTTAAGCCGATTCCGAACGGCAGAAGAGCTTTTTCATGCCAGAAATACTCTCGGAGGTTTGCCATTGTCTGCCGATTGGCGACCGCTATTTATTAGAACAAAAATGTTTCTTCATTTTGGTGTTTCACCGAGATTCTCTCTCTCCGAATTCCGCATGATAGTCACGCACCAAGCCATTGGCCTAATTATGGAGCCTGGGTAATATAATATTATCGTACAAACATACTTATATATTGAATGAGAATGATAGAATACAAGATTGCGTCTTCCGAATTCGATATGTCTTCACATCCCATTGCCGTGCTATTTAGCTCGACGAAACTCGGGCCCAAGTGTTACGCGCAACGCGTGGTAAACAAATCAGACTAATGGACGAGATAATGTAACAGCAATTATGAGACTCGTGACTCACTCTGGTGGCGTACAGATAGAAACTAACATTCAATCAGGATCGTGATGTTTACGTTTGGCCCGACGATCTATTCACGAGCCTGACTCGTCATATCCATGTTTGGGCCAAAATTTTCATCACGCGTCAGACTCGTTAAAGCACGGCAATGGGTTAACGAACAAAACGAAGGGAAACTACTTGTTTGCGAAGAGGAAGAATAAACGAAAGTAATAGTAACTGCCAAAATACGAGAAATTATACACACAAACATTTTCTTGCCACAGCGCAAGGCAAATCTTTTAAGCCGACTCCGGTATCGGTAAATCACCGGATTTGTTTTTTTTCCTGTGTGTTTTCGCCGTGTTTATGTGACCATTTTCTACTTTGCCAATACTTTGCTTTGACGATTAAGCGTATAAAACATTGTTGTTGGTCCAGTGCCACCACCTTTTGGCATTTTGAGATTTATATTAATTTGTGCTTTCACAATTCAACATGCGGCACTTCATTTTCATTAGTTTGCTTAATGTAAATCTTCAAATTACAATATTTACCAGCCAATTACTTAATACTTACAAACAATTAATTTCTCTTTCTCTCGTTTGTTTGGTATTACTATAACTCATGACGTTGTCAAAATCGCGAAAAATAAAGTAGCGATTTTCGTAAGACGCCACCTTTAGTTTTCTTCACACCTTGATCACATTGTGCCGATGCATTTAAGGGGATTTGAGAAGCACTTCCCCAAACCGCCCCGTTTAACCCATTCGCGGACAAACCGGCAAACGCTGTCAACTTTGTGTAGAAACATAGAGGCAGAACGGCATTACCCGTCATTAATTATTGGAACAAATATGACAAACATGCAACACCCGCAGCCACAAAGACGAGACTTCCCGATCTGGTCTGTCCTAGGCTAACAAGTTTGGATTATAAATAAGACAGAATGGCTATATCCGCAAAACGTAAAATGTATATGTAATGTCCAAAAGTTAATTCAACTATTGATTTCAGTCATTTTGCTGCGTTCTCGAAGCGATTATCTTTATTATATCCGAAGATATAGGAAGTGTGCCAACGAAACGTCATACCAGAAACTATGAGGATGCCTTAGTCAGTCAGCATATGTTTTTCCAACTTTTACGGACGCTTACCGTTTCTGCGACCAATCTCGGGAGACTCCAATGCAACTTCCCCTGAAATGCAGCGCTATAGCGCGAAGAAGGTTGAGACATCTTGGCCAACTGCCGCCAGAAGAAAGGCATATACGCTCAATCCAACCCAACTCTAACCTGAGTTTAATAAGAGAACTGGGCTTGTAGGAGGTACTATGAAGACTTAAGGGCACAAAAGACCTTAAAGTCGAAGTTCAAACCACATAAAGAAACTAATCTAATCTGCTTTTCCAGCAGCGTTTACGGTGGTTAGAAGCTATCGTTTCTGCGCTGATAAAGCGTAGAGATTTCTTAAATAATTATGTGGTACATCTTTGGTAAAAATGGTCAGGTCAAAATCAAATTTACATTGAATAGATGTGGCTGCTGTGGAATAGGTGTGTGATACACATAAATTACATTTTATAAGTGAGCGCATAATTTAACGTTCTTTAGTTTTCTTTTTTTATGTTTGTTTTCACAACTATATTTAAATAATTTGATATCATGTTACCAACCTGCTCCAATATCGGCCGTATATATTTCAATGGTAGTGGTGAAAACTTGTTCTGCTTGAGAAAATCATAGAGATTCTGTTCAAGCATTTCAAAAACCAAGCATGTGTGGTTTTTGTGTTGGAAACACTCGAAAGCTCGCACAAAATTGAATTCATCAGCATTTTCCTGACTGAGCCGCGACAAAATTGACACTTCAATCTGTCCTTGACGTGCATACGACGGATGATTCTTTAAAATCTTAATAGCCACAATTTCTGAGGTGCCACGCTTCCAGCACTTAACCACTTGGCCGAAAGTGCCGCGTCCGAGAAATTCCAAGACCTAGAAAATATAAAACAAAAACAAATATTTTACAATATGAATATATTCAGGCGGTATATGCCGTATGCTCACCTCATACTCAGCGGAGAGCGAATAGAGAACTTCATGTTGAACCAGCTGGTAATCGCCGTCGGCACCGCTACTCGAACGCTTACTGGGGGGCTGCGTATTGGCGTGCCCCCCAGACGTAGCAACTTTTGTGTGTGCCGTCTTGAGGCTGTTGGTCGCTGTCGCCGCCGCCACCGCTGCCACCGTTGCGGATTTGGTGATCGCCGTTTGCGCTGAAGCAGATGTCGCTACTAATGCAGTTGTGCTACTTATCTGACCAACTCCAACAGTTTCGTTGCTGTTGCTTTGGCAATCAGTCACGGAAGCTGAACCAACAATGTACGAGGATGACGAGTAGGAATCAACGCAACCGCAATCACACTCTGCAAATATATAATGAGAAAATTGTGAGAATTGTATTTTATTTCAAAAATGTAGTTATTTATTTATTTTTTCTTTATTTAAGAAGCAATGATATTAGCAGTAAGGAAGAGAAGCGCGTTTCCCCCCGAACACACAAACTCTAATGGCCTCTGGAGACGATACAGCATGCTTGACTGAGCTTTGTGTGTGTTAGTGCAGTCGGGTGTCGTCGTGTCACACATACTTGTTGTCGGCTTTTGAATGATGAAAATCAAAAATTTTAGATATTAGCGTCAATCAGCCGACACGCACACATATAAAGTTCTTGTCAAACAATGCTTGACCGTCGCCAGAGGCCATAATACCAACACCGGCATCCCTCTCTACATGTATGGACAACTGCGGCCGCTAAAAGACATGCATATGTACATATGTATATGTAAGCGTTTGCTGATACTATGCAACACACTTTAACGCCGCCCAGTTGCCACTTACACGCAAAAGAATTAATTAAATTTCGAAAAACATTAAAAAGCAAAAGGCGTCAGCACACAATTTCCGGCAAGGAAAAATGGCAAATGCATACGGGCGAAAGGGTACTACCCAGTACTATCACAACATGTGGTAGGCATACAGAGCCGGGCAGAGCATATTGAACTAAATATTAATATAAACTTATTACCATATCATAACATTAAAAAATTAGCAAATAAAATTAAACAAAATTATTATAAAAAAAATGTTTATAAATGTTTGAAACAAACAAACATAAATGCCAAACATTGCGCGACAAAACATATTAGACTCGTCGCCATTAATCGTAGTAAGTGACGAAAATATCGTTATTTGTACACTATCATGCATATAATGCGTAGTTTATGTATGCTTAGTAAGATTTTATTTGATGAAGTTGAAGTGAGTGGAAAATGATTTCATGTGTTGAAGTCCACGCAAGTGCGGAAAGTCAGTGATTTCCATTTACTTAAGAGTGGCCAGGACGATTCTTCTGCATATGATCTAAGCAGCTCACAACTTCCGGGCCTCGCCCAAGCATCCTCTGGGTAGTACCCTCGAACATCTGTTTGAGAGGCGAAACAACCCAGGATATTTGGTTGGGGTTTGGAACCTGTCACATAAAAATCCTACGCCAATTGAGCAACAAAACAAAGCCTCAAATCACGTAAGCGGTCATCACGTCAATTAAGGAGAAGAAGAAGCTCAAGTGAGTACTTTAAATGCATTTAAATGCGCAGTTCTGCAGCGTTCTAGACCGGATGATTCCTGCGGAACTGATTCCGATTATTGGCTCTGACCCTTGTGGGGGAACCGCTGATCTACGGTTGGCCAATTCATCGGCAATTTCGTTTCCTTGAACACCGGAGTGTCCTGGAACCCATATAAGTACAAGCCTGTTTTGTATTGCGACCGAATTAAACTTCTTCTTACATTCGTGAACAATCTTTGAGGTTTGCTTCGCCTTATCCAGGGCCTTCAGTGCAGCCTGACTGTCACTGAAATCTCCAATCTGTTTCCCGCTCCATCTTCTCTCGATTAACAATTCGGCTACTTTTAGGATGGCAAAAACTTCCGTTTGGAAAACAGTTGCCATTTCCCCCATAGCAAAGTGATACTTATTACTATCGTTTAAGTACCTTACGGGGTATCACTATGGGTATAAGGTCGTCTTTAGGTACCAAAAACAGTGGATACTGCTCAGATAGCAACTTAAAGATTTCTCTGTGCCTCGAAGTCCCGGCGTCGTGTCAGAAACCATATTTGTGGAGTCTACACATTGCTTTTATTGTTTCTTGTTGTATCTTAAGATCCAAGAGGAGCAAATCAAGCATAGCATTTAGAGCATCGCCGGAGGGCTTAGCCTGTATAGTTCCCGGAGTGTGGACTTAACCATGCTTCGTTGCCACCAGACCACAGAGGCGTAAGTGATGATTGATCTGATAAGAGATGTGTATATCCATAGAACCACAGCAGATTTCAGACCCCAGATTTTACCAAAGGCTCTGCGGCATTGCTGAAAAATCCTTAATGCGCGATTCACCTCCAGAGAAACTTGTATCTCCCAAGACAGCTTCTTATCCAAGATTACTCCTAAGTTAAAGCCAAGTCCAAGCATAGTTTAACCCTTAAACTTAATTGTAAGCAGCCGAACAAGTAATGGGGCAGCTAAAAAACCACTTACATATGTTACGAAAAAATCAATTAAAACGTTTTCAATTTTTTCCTCAACTCATAAGTTGGTCAGTTAAGCCCTGGAAAACTCTGCACTTTTATTATGAATCCAAATTTAATTTGAAATATTTAGACGGAATGAGAAAAGTTAGATCCTCTATGTGGTCAAACTACAGTTAAGTATGGCAGAATGGTATACTGGCGTGGGGATGTTTTTCTGGATTTGGCATTGAGCCGAATAAATAATACAATGGATTGATTTATGTTTTACTATTTTACAGTTTGTGACACAATTAATTACTCAGTATAGTCTCCCTGAATATCAGCACACCAGTTCCAACGATATTCCAATTGATGAATTCCATCCCTGAAGTGAGAATCTAGAAGGGTGTTATGATCTCATCATTTGATTAAAAACGTTTTCCACGCGTGAATTCTTTTAGATTTGGAAACAGATACAAGTCGCTAAGGGCCAAATCTGATGACTATGGAAGATGCTTCAACAATTTGAACTTTAATTCATGGATTTTAGCTATTGTAAAAATGCTCTTCTGACGCGATTTTTTTCTTTCTTTCATACAGCTTTCTGAAACTCGAAACTGCCCAATGAGATGCCTAGCGCTTCTACTAAATCTCTTTCAGTCACTCGACGGTTTTCCAATATGAGATCCCGTATTTTTTCTACGATTTCTGGTGGTGTTGCTGTTTTTGGGCGCCCTTGACGTGGATCGACTTCAAGGCTTTTACGACTACGTTTAAGTTCAGCAACCCATTTTTCTACTGTACTAATTGATTGCGAAAAGTCCTTATACACTTTCAACATTCGTTCATAAATTTCCTTTAAAATCTTCAAAAAGTAAAAATTCAATCACCGCACGATACTTGATTTTTTTCATCGTAGAAAATACTGCGACAAGTTGATACTAAATGGCTTGCAAACAAAGAATGAATTGCGGATTGAAATTAAACTTTACATACGTGTATATGAAGAATGTACGAACATAACAAAAAAAAAACAAATTTAGGCTACCAGCAACGCCCTCTCTTATCGAAACGGAAAACTTATTGAACTACCTGCTAATAAAGTTTAAATTTGAAGTTGCTCATCGCGTTCATTTTTGTTATTTTTTTGTACCCGATGTGAATTTTCTTCTATATGAAGCATACATTCGGAAGTGCATTCCTGTGAATATATGAACAACTTCAAAAAAACTAAAAAAAAATTTCAATTAAACGACAAGAAAATAAAAATTCAATTAAAATAATAAAACAAACTTTCAACTTTTAATTAAAAAATAAAAATAAAAATAAAAATATGTTTAAATAAAAAAAAATTTTCAATTGAAAAAATTTTAAAAAATTTCATTAAAAAATATTAAAAAATTAAATAAAAATTTCAATTAAAAAATTAAATAAAACTTTCAATGAAAAAAATTAAAAAAAATTTTATTAAAAAGAATAAAAAAAAAATTCAATTAAAAAAAAGATTTCAAAAAAATTTTTTTCAATTAAAAAAAAAATCTATTAAAAAAAATAAAAACAATTTCAAATAAACAAAGTAAAAAAAGTTTCATTTAAAAATATAAAACAAATTTCATTTAAAAACATTAAAAAAAAAATGCAATTAAAAAAATAAAAAAAAAAATGTATTAAAAAAATAACAAAAAAAAAATGCAAATAAAAAAAATTTCAATTAAAAAAAAAGTTCAGCTAAAAAAATAAAAATAAAAAGTAAAAATTTCAATTTAAAAAAATTTCGATTAAAAAAAAACAAATAAAAAATTGAATTATAAAACAAGAATTCAATTTAAAAACGTTTCAAAATTTCAAACCTTCAAACTTATGTCAGAGTTTTTAGGAAAACTCTAAGTATGCAATTTTTTGACCGATTCAATGTTGATGCGATAAAGCGCAAGTATGAGGTGGCTTAAAATTCGTGTTGAATTTTGACATCCACTCCGTAGCTAACTCATAATTATCACTAAACAATTTTCTTCACATCGAAGTTATTACTTTTCCTCACAAAAAAAAAAAGAAAAAAAAAACACGTATTATTTGCATCACAAACAGCAAAACATAAAAATTAGAAACGAACACCTCAGGTAAGCCTCACATCCTACTTATGTACATATATACACATTCGTATATATAAATGTACATATGTATGTAAGTACATGCATGAGATGCCGACATCAATGACTACGTGGAAATCAAAAGATCAGTTAATCAGCAACGTATGTAAATGTGTGCGATGTTGCCAGATACCCAATCTAAACGAGTGTAAAAAGCCACACACACTCACACATATAGATATATACGTGTTTACTTTTTCTTTAGATTAACGATAGATATGTAGTTGTGTGCCAGCTTTTCGACCGGCGATTGCTAATCAATTCACCAGCTAAATTCGTATTCGTGCCTGTATGTAGATTGAGTTCATGTAACTAAAACGTGGTTTTTTCGACCGGCAAATGTTTAATGAAAGCCTGCTGATTGTATACGTATTGGTGTGGCTTGGCATTTTGCACTTTTGCGAAAAGGCCAGCACAAAACTAACGAGAAAAAAAAAATTTTTTTTTTTTTTTAATTTTTTTCTTGATTCTATGGTAATTGCGCCGCTCTAATATCGCTCAACAAACGCAGACATCCACCAGCTCAGGTTCAACACGAACGCAAACTCAACTGATTGCAATTGTTGCTTCATGTGGGCTGGTTTGACTTGAATTTCTTTCTTTCGAAACCGTTTTTAGCTTCTCAATAACTTCATAATTTGTTTGTCTTCGTTTCCTTAGCTATAGCTAATTGCAATATTTGGCTTCTCCATGGTTGTTGAGATTTGCAATCGTGTAACAAGATATTAGTATTGACAAACAAATTAAATAGGGAGAAATTATGCACGTTGGTCCAGAGAGATGTTTCCTTTTGAAAATTATTGGTTTATTCGAAATAGCAAACATTCCTCTCCATTATTCAGCCTCTCGGCTGAACCGTTAACGGAATTTCAGATTTCTTTATTTTTCATTTTTATTCTAAATTCTACAAAAATATCCTTGGAAAAAATATCTGGAAAATTGCCCAAAAATCTGCAATCGAATGAATGACTAGCGATCGCTGTCGTCGCACCGAACACGATAAAATTGTTTGTCTTTTCAGTGTAGCCGCTACAGATTCTTCATATAGTATAACATCGGTCTTGCACGATAACTCCCAAACTAGTTTAACGACGTCAAATCGCAGCTCCGAGTTAAACAATTGGCTTCGCCAAGACACGATTACAAAACTTGGCGTGCAAATAATCGATTATGGCATGGGCTGTGTTGCACGGTGTGCCATCCTGGAGAAACCGAAGATCGTCCAAATACATGACTTCAATTTCCGGCGACAAAACAAAATTTTTATCATGATTCTGTAGTGCTCAATTTTGACCGAAATGTCATTTCGAGCAACAGTTAAAAAAAAATGGGCCAATGATGCCACCGCTCGAAAATCCAACCCACCGCTCCAAACTGTCATTCTCTGAGAATGCCATTCGCTTCTCAACGACCACGTACGAGTTTTCCTATCCCCAGACGCGGCAGTTTTGCTTGTTAACATAGCGATCGCTACGTCAGAAAAGATGATTTTGACTGCTTTTCAATAAATGCACACAACTATCATACTTAGGCTACACAACATTGACTTCGGAAATAAGTTTGCAATATCTACCAACTCTGTGCAAAGTATTATCTATAATACAACGTTTCACGCATATATAGTATACTGACTTTCTGCCACGATTTCCATCGGGAAAGAGCCTCACTGTTAATATAAGATATGGTTAACACGTTGAGCGCGGCGTCGATATTTCTAGGCCGGCAAAAGCGGTTGCTCTCTAAGTTTACCATAATGTAAAATTATCAGCTATCAATTGCCGGTTCCTCTTTGAAGAAATAACCGGACAAAAAATTTCAGTTACGGAATTTCGCAGACAATTGGTAAAAACGGACTGGCACAACGTGTAGATTGACAAATTACACCTCGGGAAGGAAAAATTGTTCATAAATTACAGAAAAAGAAAGGAGATGTTCATAAAGTTCGGACATACTGTTCTGACTGTTATGATACAATTTCAATTTCATTTTGTTGCATGTGTAAATCCCAGCCACTCTTTTGCTTAGAATGCTTCAATAAAGCTCATTAAAAGTATATTTGTCTGCATTCGACAGGCATTCGGTCACACGATAATGTCGATTTACGGCGATCGCAGCGGGCAACAGGGAAAAGTCCCCAGGCTCCGGCGTCGCGCTTAACGTGTTAAAAAAGCACAATATGGATCTATAAGGGTCTTTCGGATGTTCGATGTTGTATTATATTATAGAGCATTTGTCGCAATCCTCAAAGAATAAGGTATATTAATTTAATTTCACCTCGAATGGTTTTATATCGTGAAAAAATCATGAGTATTTATCACGACCAATATCAAAGTTGAATGCGAGTACTTTACTTGACACTTAAGAACGTTTGACAGTTCACTATATGGAATTATACATATTTATTCATTATACATACGAATTTTAAGGGAGAGAATACAAAAAAAGGATAGAGCAAGAATAATTAGAGCAAACTTGAGCAAAAGCAAAATTAAAAATTTTAGAAAAAAAAAAAATTAGAAAACTGAAGAAATACCACGACTAAAAGCTATTCTGCCTCATCCTTATACGTTCTTATTGTTGTTATTGAAACAAACATTCGCCAAAAATGTTTGGGAAACGCTGCCGGGATGACAGTCCTTGGCCGGATATAAGACCGAGTCGTTCCGGTAATGTAGAACCGACGTTCTTAACCCGGGTTGCACAGGTCTCCTGGATTGGATGCTAAAATCATCTTGGTTCGCGAATTCAAATTAGCTGAATTTTTCTATATCTCTCTGGCCAAGGGCGGATATTTACTCAAAATATGCTCTGAAGTTGATAAAATCGGTTACCCATAACACAAAGTGAGTCAAAAGATATATCGTTCTAAAGACTATTTTGGTAGGTGTCACTTTTGAAGCTGTCATTTTTTGATATTTGACAAGTAGAAACTACGCCATTAACAAAATTTAATAACAATGGAACGATGCACGCTTAAAAGTATTAAAATTCACTATAAAAATGGTGAAAATTTGGCAAAGACGGTTCGTAAAACTCGAACATTTTTGAGTCATCGTGAAGCACCTTGTCGGACCGCAATTCAGAAATTGGGGAAAAAATTCGAGCTGTTGGGACAAGTTAGTGATGTGAAGAATAAAACACGTGCATGTCGCTCAAGAACAGCCGAAAATATTGCTGTTGTAGCCGAAAGTGTTGAAGAAAAGCCAGGTTTGTCCATTCCTCGTCGTTTTTTGGAATTAGGCATTCCACAAACGTCATTACACCGTATTTTGCATAAAGATTTGGGTCTTAAGGCTTATAAAGTCCAGTTAGCACAAGAACTCAAGTCGAGAAAATCCAAGAGTTATTGTTGAAAAACCTTTCTATCCTCAACGTGTGCCTGTTTGGTGCGGTTTATGGTGCAGCGGAGTCACTGGACCTTACTTTTTCGAAAATGAAGCTAGAGCAACAGTTACAATGAATGGATTGTGCTATCGAGAGATGATTAACGATTTTTTATGTCCCGAATTGGATGATATTGATCTGGACAACTTTTATTTTCAACAAGACTGCGCTACATGCCACATAAGCAACGAAACCATTGATCTTTTACGGGAATAAAACCCTTTACAAAAGTGATATTGAAATGTTAAAGCGGCGTTGGTATGATAGCGTTGTTCTCGATGGAAATTACGTTGAAGAATAAAGCTACTTTTGAACAAACAAAAACGTGTTTTCTTTGTTAGTCCCGGGACTTTTCAGCCCATGTGTTACATATGTATCAAAAGACAGACTTAAGTCGTTATATTTCAGTTGAATACTATAACTTTTTTTTTTTTTTGTCAAAAGTGAGTTGATATCTATGAAGTTCTTGCTCTTCTAAGCATTTTTGTTTTTAGTTTATTAATTGTTCTCCGAACTATATTACTTGATAATTGCCTTAATAGCACTTTCGATACATGTAAGCTTTGTTTTTAAATTACGTAATTTTGCAAATAGAAATCGGTGGTGCGTCCACACAAAGTTCCCCTAAATGAGTAATACATTTTTAAATGCGTATATTATAATATAATAAGAAGCTCGCCAATAAGGTGGGCGAAACTTTCCTTATTAACTCTGTCAAAAAGTTGTAAATTTCAATAACAAAAAAACCGCACATACACGCCTTTATGGTTATTTCTGTTTTATTCTGGTTGCCTGCATATTTACAAATGTTCATATGAGCTTGCGTGTATGTGTATGTACCAATCCCATGTAAGTGCATCAAAGTGTGTCAAATTAAAATGAACAAAAACTGGAAGCAATTAAATGTTGTTGACATTTTTGTGATTCGAGGTGAAATGTTGTCAATTTTGTAATGTTTGATTTTCCTATATGTGTATGGATATATTTGTGTGTGTGTGTGTGTGTGTGTGTGTGTGTGTGTGTGTGTGTGTGTGCAATGTACATATGTATAATAAAACCAAGGAAAACATAGTAAGTAGCCTACATTAACACTAGATTTGCGCGCCTTGACAGTATACCTTTTATCACTAAAATCCGTCTTTTTGACGGGTATATTAAAATGCAGTTTTTTTGTAAAACAATAAAATGTTTGCATTCAATAATACATTTTTTTACATATTTATTACATCTCATGCAAATATACCATAGTTAGATCTCTTTTTCTTACAAAATCCAATTTAGCAAGATTTTCACACATTTGGATTTTGTGCATCAGACAATGAATTTTTGTTTCAAACTTGTTTACTCATGTATTGACTGCAAAACAGACCTTACTTGCTTTGTTTTGTTTTTTTCTTTTTTCTGGATGTTTTATACCTATGAAATTAAAACTGTCTAACTGAAGGATTTTCGTAAAAACAGGTATACCTCCCCCTCAGAAATAATAAAATAAAGGCGTTCCAGAAAAAATGTGTGTGAGAATTTTTTAAGCATTAAATCGAAAATCCATCATAATTATGGGTTCCGTAAATCTAGTGATAAGGGATCGTATGACTAAGAAAGAAATAATTTGTTGAATGGTTAGATTAGATTATCCAGGTTGTTTGTCTAAAACAGAACACCCGACAGCCCTAAGGCCCATAGTGATACCTGCTTTTGATTTACATTCCCTAACTAAGTTGCTCAAACCACTTAGATCTTTTTAAGAAGGTAACTAGGCCTTCAAAGAAATAATCGCCAAGATATTTGGCATGGCTTCTTTCGAGTGCAGGACATTCGCAAAGGAGGTGTCGTAATGACTTAATTTCTTCTTTATCTCCCTAACTCCTGCAGAAGTTATTGTAAGGTATACCCAATTCTACTGGCTAGTGTACCAATAGTGCAGTGACCCGTTATAACACCTGTGAGGACGCTGGTGGTTGATCTGTTGCATCCAAGCAGACATTTTGTCCTTTTAAAATTCAGTTTTGGCCAGAACGTTCTGGAGACCCTGCAGTTAGTAGTCAGACACCACCTTCTATTGGTTTCCACGATTACGCTTAAGTCAATCGTAGTGTCTAGCTCAGAGCTTTTCCGCTCTTTCATTTCCCTCCACCCCAGAGTGGCAACAAAGTGTATTGGCTTGAAAGTGGCATGGTTTCTCTTGGCTTAAGAAACTGGTAAAGGTGTGCGGAAAACAGAGATGCCTGACGAGACATTATTCGGCAAGCTGTAACTCGGTAATGGGTTATTACGGTCAATTAAGTATGTAAGATTCATGTTTAGGATTGCCATCCTGCTGGATCCTCCATTTTAGTGGCATTTCTTTCAACAACAACACTTCATGTCTTAAAATATCCGTATACATAAAGTGATCCATTACACTATTTATACGGTGAATAGGACTGATTCCTTTTAGAGAAACATCCCTAGATGTTTCCCCGCCATTCTTAGTCGTTAATATTTAATGGGGCCTTGGTAGTCTCGCGTAAGTGCACTAGCCTGCCATCACAGAGGTTGTGGGTCCGAATCTCACGTAAAGCACTGTCCTCGCACTTTTCCAAATTTACCTACTTTCCCTGTTTCTAAAAAACAAAGAAAGAAAAAAAGCAAAACCTCATTCCTCAAACCCAAAAACTTATCCTTTCCATCCTTACTCCCGCACAATAGTCAGCGCACTATTTGCATTGTGGCTGCTAAAGCAAAGAAAAAAAGCACATCACGGTAATAGCGCAGACAAGCCACTGTAGCGAAGACCTCAACCATCAGTGTGATCCTTCTGTCAGAAAAATATGACGCACAGATGGCGCTCCAAGCAGTACGAAGGCGTTGTTCTTAAGCAACGGCAGGTGGGCATTCCCGCTACTTAAGCCTGCCGCTATTATCACCTACCCTGCCAGAAAGCAAATAGATTAACGAAACCAACGCAAGACAAGTTTTGTCGTGGCCCTATGCTCCCGAGAGGAGTGAATAAGGAAACAAAAAAAATTTAAGCAGATTTTGCATATCTAAAACGGAACGAATTTAGTAATTGAGTAAAGCCATTTAAATAAGCCAACTGGGTTATTTTCATCTAAAATATTGCTATTGGCAACGTAGTTGACTTGCAGTTAATTATATGTTTAAACTGCCGTTAGTGCGTCACCGCAACCATAATGAGAAAGAAAAAAAATTTACAATATTAGGGCTTGAAATAGGGCGTTAGGCACGTTGTGGTGCACGGATTTCCGAAAAAAAAAACAGTCATTTACATAACCGAACCACATCAAACGAACACGTTCCAACATTCCAACGATAGCACACAAACTATTACTCGTAGCAGTACTAATTTGCACTGGAAAAACTAAGCTGCCTCCGGTGTACGCTCAACGTGTACAACGCCAACACAGTTAACGAGTCAACGTGGATGCCACTATTTTTGTGTTGCTAATTCAAATTTTTAAATGAACAGAAAAAAAAAACGAATGAGTACATCCTTCATAGGAAAATAATGAACATTTACGTAAACCATTACACGCACGTTTTGCTGTTTGCCACAATTCATTGCATTCATATTGCGGCTATTTTGGCCATTTGTGTGTGTTGTTGATAGATAAAAATATTTCCATTAAGTTACTTCCTCTAGTAAGGCAACAAAACAGAAACATGTAACGCAAATATGTCAAAAACAGTGTTTCATACCTCGTGAGCAACTACAACAGCATAAATTTATGTAAGCATGTAATTCCCTGGGTGTAGTGTAGCACAGGAAAGTGAAAATTTCACTTTTCAAAGAGCCGAACTAACTTAACTGCAAAACGTTGAATTTAAAAACCACTTTAACTGAAATTCAAAAAAAATTTGCATATTTTTTATTTTTCCTGGAATTTGGTTCTTATTCTCATAGCCAAATTCAATAAATACTGAAGGGACTGACACACAGACTACCCGTTGAGCAATTCAAAGGACGAGCTGATATGGTGAATGCATACAGTCTTATGCAGAATATATAATATTTCAATATACCGGCCGATTCGAACTTAAATCAGTGTGCTCTTACATTCCACAAGAGGAATTATCCTCTAATCTTCGCTAACTGGCGCGAAATTATTTTTCCTAATATTGCATATAAGGATTTATAGAGCGTCGTATTGTGTGAAATGCTTAAATTAAATACACAAAATTTGTTGATTTTAAAAATATATGAAAATAAGTTGTCCTGTGGGACACTCTCAGGCTCGTAGCCCATTGTAATGCCGCGTGAGGGAGCTTGTCCCTATCTCTCCTAAAACTAGTGTGTGCTTTTCAGAAATTTTAGCATATTTCTGATTTCTGAGATCTTCCAACTCATTAAAAAATTGTTTACCTACAATAGAACAGTAAACCTACGTCTGGATAGAGGAGGGCAATGGCACAGTAAGAGCGAGATTGTCTCGTCCTATCCCTCATCTAGACAACTTCTACAGAAGTCATGTGTTTGCACACCCATCCTTTGGGCGTGTCTACCTATTAGGTAGTGCCCCGTTGGGACTGAACTCAGTGTGCTAAGACTATGCTTATTTTGGCTTAGCAGAGATTCTGTGCGTTTAGCATTATTTATTCAACACTAAATAAAAAACAAAATACATAAGTTCCTATATGAAGATAAGCAACTCATTAGTACAAATGAAATTTAATACATTTAAGATCAAATCTTAGAACAAATATCGTAATTTTATATGTAGTTTTGCATTTGTGCAAATACTACCGCTGCTATTAGATTATAAGACCTAATTTGCTGAATATCATTATATTAAGATAGATTGCAAATAAAATATTTACACAAAAAAAAAAAAAAAGTTTAGCATTGAGAGTCGGACGCAGTTGTCGGACGATTCTGCAGGTGGTTTCATTAAACAATCTTTCGTTCGCTGTTCTTACGATTTCTTCAAGGATAAGTAGCTTACATTTTTGCAGGAGGATGTTAAACTTGTCATTAAGTGACAAATAGTGTCGAATCATCAAACTCGTGAACTAGAAAGCTGCAGTATACAAACAAACAGGCAATGGAGCGTATAAAGGTCCAAAAAAAAATTGTTTTCTTTTTTTTTAATTTATTACTTTATTATTAACTTTTTTTCATTTTATTATAATTTTTTTTCGTTTTTTATTATTATTATTATTATTTGATTTTTTTTTTTGTTCATTTTATTATTATTTTTTGTCCATTTTATTTTTTTATTTTATCTTTTTTTCATTTTATTATTATTTTTTATTTTATATTTTTTAATTTTTATTTTATTATTTCATTAGTTTTTTATAATTTATTTTATTATTTTTTTAATTTTCTTATTTTTTGTTTTATTTTTATTTTTTATTTAATTATTTTTTTTTATTTAAAAAAATATTATTTTATAATTATTATTATATAATTAAAAAATTAACTTTTTGTTTTAATATTTTTTCCGTATTTTTTATTTATTTTATAATTTTGTTATTGTATTATTTTTTTTAGTTTATTATTTTTTGAATTTTTTTATTTTTATTATTTATTTTATTTTTATTTCTTTTTTATTTTTTATTTATTTTTATTTTTGTTTTTTAATTATTATTTTTTAATTAAAACTTTATGTTTGTTTATGTTTATGTAAAATGCTCATTGATCGAGAATTTCACAGCATTGCTGATCGGAAGTGGCGAGTGGAAACTACTTGCGTTACGACCAGAGAAATCTGGCCATCCTACAATCTGAAACAGACAAAAACCCTTATAAGTCTTTCGAAATACGAACTAAGGCATATAATATCTCTTATCACCGGCCACTGCCTTTTGGGCACTCACACACGTCGGCTCGGGGTTCCTCAAAACGACCTGTGCAGATACTGCGAGGACGAAGATGAGGAAGTATCGAGCAGGCATTTGCTGTGCAGTTGTCCCGGTCTAGCAAGAAGTCGACTCGCTCTTCTAGGCTCTCCAACAATTGACAATCTTTCAGTACTCTCGAACCTGAAAATCGAATCTCTCATCAAATTCTCGAAACGAATTAATATCTTTGACCAAAATCTACAATAAAAATCTCGGTTAGGTGGGGAAATCATATAACATAATGAGCTCTAGGGCAACACAACGGGCCCAACTTGCGGTCTATGTGGCACTCCGATGCGGGGTCACCCAACCAACCAACCAATTAAAACTTTTATTTTATTTTTTATTTTCTTTTTTTACTTTCTTTGTTGTTATTTAATTTTTTTTTTTATTTGAAGTTTTATTTTATTTTAATTTAATTTTTTTTTATTTTATTTGTATTTCACTTTTATTTATTTTTTGTTTTTGTTTGTTTTTTGAATAAAAGTTATTCAAATGCTCTTCACTTCTGTTTTTGTCCTGTGGGAATACCTTGGTTTTTTGCAATTATCATGAAAATGAAAAAATGTAAAACCTATTAAAGATAAAGATTTGTAGGATTTTCTCGCCTTTCAATAAAATTTTAGCTTTTAGCTAAAGAATGCCTAGTAGCTCTAAATTATATTAGCACCGTCTTCAAGGTCAGTCTTATATGGAGATAGAAATATTGAAGGAAATTGCAAGGCCGACGACCTAGCCAAAAAGGGTAGTTAATCTTCCACTGCTTGAAAACAGGGACAATATTGGAATTTCAAATTGCAAATTAAGGATAAAAAAGAATATTCTGCAGGAGGCCAATAGGTCACTTGTGTCACTTGTCAGGAGTATTTTCCCATGAATACTGTAGAAGCTGAAGATCCGAAGACGAGGAAAAAACAGTAGAACACGTAATCGCCGATTGTCCAGTCTTATAGCTAGGAGCAGACCAAGATTGTTAGGAAAATACTCTTTTGACTCTCTTACTTGAACTATCCCATCATACGCTTCATCAGAGCATCTAAATGGTTCCGATGATGAATAAACACTGAAGTTCTCGTGATACACAGGGGATACCGTAACGGACTTATATGATCTAAGTGAACTGACTATTCTGCCACAAAAACCTCACCTAACTAAACTATAACTTTCTATAATAAATTAATATGAAACAGCTTATATTTCGTCCAACCGAGTTCTTTATAATAGCAATAGCAGGGCGAAAAATTACCAAGTTAAAAAAAAAGTATGGAAATTTCTAACTTTTTAATCAGGAGCATATGTTTGGAAGTATTTTATAAGGAAGAAGAAATGCTCCACAGCTCATCGAAAAAAAAATTTCAAAAGTCAAATATAATTTGAAACAACTTGAAATTTGCACGTTTTTGTAATATGGATATTGAATGCGCTAGAGAACTGATTACACAGAATTTTTCCAAAAACTAAACATTTTGTTTTGTATTTTTTTTTTTTTTGTGAATTTTGCACAAAGTTTGAAGTTGACTTATAAAAACTGAAAAAAAATATTACAAAAATTACAACAAAAAAACAAATGGTTAACACTTGTTATTCGATGCGCTCCTAATATTTTAAACACAGGTTTAAACACAGGTATGTACATTAAGTAACAATGAATTTAAAACGCATTGGGCAGATCTGCAGAAAAGTTGGCTTTCCATCCCAGAGAATCCCACAGACAAGGAAGCCAACAATTTTTTTTGCATCATCGCATGTCAGGAGCTGCCCCTTTGCTAGCTTTTAATTCTCACTTCACAAAGTTATGTCCGAGCATGTCTACGTGCATACAATTATATTCGCTTTTGGTTATTCATAGAGTTAAGATTGACACCAAAGCGTTTTCATGGCCTTGTAAGGTTTTGTATTTGGTGACATTCAGTGACGAGTTTGCACTGTGGATCATAGGTTGTATATTATGCTTTAATATTATTAAAGTTATTATTATTTCACTTTAGTACAGCAGTTAAAAACAAATTACAAGTTTAAAACTTCAAATCTTTTATATACGAAGTTTATTATTAATAGATTTTGTAATAGTTTGTGATTGTTATTAACTCTTATAAAGGCAGATTTTCATTGCCAAGCTTTTACGAAAGACAAAAAAAACTAAATCCAGATACTATCGCTCCACCTTAATGTGCATTTACGCCAGTAATTTAAAATTCAGTTAAGCCCAAAAATCCCCGATGTCCAACACAAACTTTTCTGTGGCCAGACAACCCACGTGTTATTATCACATTAAAATATCCACACTTTTAGTCGAGATAGTTGGTTCCGCATAAAGCCGTAGGCACAAAAATGTTACGCCATTAAGGAGGATACAAAAAAAATGTATAGAAAGAGAAAGCATAAAATGAAACGTGCGAAATATGTGTAAACTCAGGCGAACTCTTCGGCAATCATACTGGGCACTAGGTAGTACTGGGTACTACATTCACTGTGCCGGTCCAAGTTCGATTTAATTTCCATGCCACATAAGCCACCCATTCACTCGCGCTATTTTTACTCTCCAACCGAAGCTGATGAAATGTTTAAAAGAAAAAAAATGTAAACACAAAAATGGAGGAAGGTGGAACATGTAATCAACTTAATGAAAATTCTATTTTTGCTCTATTGCCGGTGGGAATTGCCATCGTCGTCAAAGAAATGTCTATGTATAAGCAGGGCCCAATAAAATAAAATTAAAACAACTTATTTGAAAATATATAAGTATGTATGTACATGTAATACATATTTTTATACTAGCGTGGAAAAAAGTACACGCATACATATATAATGAAAAAAGTACACGCATACATATATAACGAAAAAAGTACACGCATACATATATAATGAAAACGTTGAAGGACAAAAGAGCAGTCTCAAAATATTGATTGAAAGTTCTCTGCTGCGTTAAAAAGTAAAACGGAATTAATTGCGATATTTCACAAAAGCTAACAACTTTAAGAAATTCACCGCTGTTCTAGAGTTGACACAGCGTAGGCTACAATAAGGGGCGGTCGATACCCGTTTAACGGCGTAATTTCTCTTTACTAAGGCAAGGCCATCATCATTCATACCCATAACATAAACCTTTCCATTTTATTGCAGCAACAGGGCGTTGTTATGACTTAAGCAGTTAAATAAACAAGTCGAAAGTATGTATGTATGTATGTACACATATATGTATGTATGTATGTATATATATGTATGTATATAGCAGTAGACACTCGAGCATATAACTCAAATATATTGTTATATACTTGTAAATACTCATATATTCTTAGCCAAGTGCGTAATTGGTGTAAATTTCCTGCTTACCAAAGTGATGATGAGCTTTCCTTTGAATTAATTGCCATTAATAAACACCTGATTATGAAATAATTGCGAGAAATTGCGGATATTTACCTAGAAGTAAAAGAGAAAAGATCAATAATTTAGTAAGAGTGCATAATAAATAGGCGATAGGAAGAAAGGAAGTAATAAAATTATCAAACAAATGACTGTGAATGACAGGGGAACTGCTTACATGTATACGAGGTGTGTTCAAAAAATAAGGTGAATTTTCATTTTTCATTAAAAAAAAATTTTATTTATTCATCAATTTATATTTTATCTCCCTCACAGTACTCCCCTCAGATATAATACATTTATGGGGTTAGGGGTAATCAAAAATTAAAAAAAAATTGAATTTTTATTTTTTTGCATTTTCATAAAGTATAATATCTCAAAAATATTGGGTGAAAATTTGAAGCGAATCCGACAAATACTTTTCGAGTTATTCAACAATTAACAAAGGGCGCTCGGACGCCCGATAGCAAAATTTTAAATGCGTTTTTCTCAAAACTATGTTTTTTGAACTGGTGATCGCTGTAACTTAAAAAACGCTTGGTAGATTTCAATAAAATTCATACTGCTTTTGGAAAACATGAAAAACTCGTGCCTGAAGGATTTTTTGTTGTTCAAAAATTTCGATTTTTTTTAAACAAATAATTGTCGGTTTTTTCCTCGAAAATCTGAAAAATATTTCCTGAGGCCGTCATATTGTTAATTTTGAAAAAACAAAAGCTTTTCTTGTCCTATTGATTTTAGATGAATCTCCAAGGACTTGTGATGATCACCGCAAGGGGCTTTTGGAGAAACGGGCGGCGATAACTTTTACAATTTTTTTTTTCTTTTTACTTTTGCTAAAGTCAAGTCGAAACATTATGTATTAATGCTATGTTTTTATTTTTGTAAAATAAAACAATTGACTAGCGAAAAAAAATTATTGAAAATCATGATTTTTTCGGGCCTCTGACTAACCCTAACCCCAGCGTTTTTTCCAATCCTCGAAGCAGTTCTGATTATGCACTTTTTGCCATGTCCTTGAGCTCTTCTCAACAATTCGGTTTTTATCTCCTCAATCGTCGCAAAACGCCGTCCTTTCATGGGCTCCTCCTCAATCTTGGAAACACTAAAACGTCGCAGGGAGCCAAATCTGGTGAATACATTGGCTGAGGCATGGTAACGGTGTTGTTTTTAGCCAAATAATCGCTCACAAGCAAAGATGAGTAAGCAGTTTTTTGACTCAGAGTACTTTCACCGTATGCCACTGTCAACATTTCAAGTGTTTTTGAGCACCGAATTCCATTTTTTACACAAAATTTGATGCAACTACTTTGATCCATTTTTTTTCGATCGCAGAAAATCGCCGAACACGAACCACACTCGTCTTATTTATGCCTCTCACAAACAAACTGAAGATGCTATATTTCTAAAACCTTGAACATATCTGCAAGACGAGTGTGCCTACATAAAAAATGTATGTATATATATATAATCGAAAGTCGAATGTACGTAGCCCGTAAAAATTTGAAATTTCATCTTTTTTTTTGAGCACACTTCGTATACAATAACAAGTGAAATCTCCATTCTAAAAAAAAAAAAAATTTTCAAATAGAAAGAAACAATATATATTTTGTGACTAATATCTTTTCAATGTTGCACGATTTTGAACTATTTATGTCCTTTTTATGAATGTTGGACCATCATTCCACGAACACTGTGGTTTCAATGATTTCTATCGATTCACGGCACTTTCTTTTCGTCGCCAGATTCAGTTTCGAGCGCGCTGAAGAATACAACAAAAGCTATGCGAGAATGCATCAGACCGTCAACCGGCTTTCAGCGATTTGGAAGCAATCGGCTAATTTACTCGAGCAACAGGTGATAAGACAGCAGAGGTCGGTAAGCATCGAAATGTGTTAGTACGAAAATTTCAACGATTAATCTCACTTTACATACTTTGTTTTCACTTCATTCGACTTAAATCCCCTATGATGTAATAGCCAAAGTTACTATCACAATTATGCTTCGGAAGCTTTGCTAAACCTTGTAATTTACCATCCTTGATCGTCGGGAATAGATAGTAGTCGCAGGGTACCGGTTTGCCAAAAAAAAAAACACTTGGACATTTAGCGAATTATGTGGAAAGCCACATCTCAAATTATCGACTAACCACAACCGGTTTGATTTGAAATCGCATAACTATTGGCGACCTGTTTAGTGGTGTCGTAGGTAAATTAAAAAATAGAGGCTATTGTGTGTGGGCTGCTGGAAAGCACTTGGGAAATTAACTACCCATTTTACATAAAGCCAAGTGAATGGCTTGGAAATACTGCGATTTGTGAGATTTAAACTAAACAAACTAATGAAAACGAGTGCCGCGTGTTAAATTGTGAAAGCACAAATGAATACAAAAATCTTCCAAATACAGTTTTTTTGCGTCCTTATGCGGAAGATGCCGTGGCAAGAAAGTGTGTGTATGTGTGTGCGTATAATTTCTTGTGTTTGGTTGTTTCCATTACTTTTGCCTACTCTTCCCCTTCATAAACAAGTAATCCCCTTTCGTTTGTTTGCTTATTCATGGGCTCTGACGACACAGCGAATTCGGAAGGCGCAACCTGATATTCTATTAACTTTGCGATAGACCCATAAAACTGAGGCGCATTCATACTAATAACTATAACCACACTTGCTCGATGACTTTGTTGTTGCTTTCACATGCAAATTATCGTCAAGTGAGCTGAACAGAGAGATAGCCAGCAAAGAAGTGGCGAATAGAAGAGGCCTTAAATGTAAAATATAACCGATTTGGGCTGTTCATGTTGCAAGTCGGAAGCAAAAGAATGCAGAAACTGTTCACGAAGAACACCATTTTAATCTTAAATAACGTTCGGAGGAATGAATATTTCGAAAAATTATACAAGACCCTTTTTAGAGCGTATATATGGGTCATTGTTGTACCCTTATTAGCTTCACATTCAACAAAAAAAGTTAAAAAAATTCCATATAATATTACATTGGAAATGCATGGTGAATTCGGCAATTTGAAAATTAAGAGATTTTTTATGATTGGATATTATTTTTAGAGCAAAAACTAGAAATTCATAATGCGGCAGGAAAACAAAAATCAATTTGGGAAATAACGGACATGTATGCTGGTGTATTTGTATATTACGTTTAGAAATATCAACGTTAACAATTCAAAAATACCTAAACCATAACTGAACTAAGCGCAGCCACAAGTTAAAAAATCAATTAAATGCAAGGCAATACAACAATGTGTGAATGAAAAAATTACGAGTTATGCCTGCAAGGAAGTTGTTAGCGACCACAACAGCACACACTCGAATACACACATCCATAAAAATAAAAATAGCGCGCAATGCACCCTGGTAGGAATTGACCAACGTAGTTTGCAAACTCAGTTTCTCGACAAAGGTTACTCATTGCAGATTAATTTGAATTAGACCTTATCAAGTTGTGAATTTACATTAAGTATAGCGATTATGATAGTGAACTGCTACAACAACAATAACAACAACAACATTATGATAAGGGCCACGAAACAAGCACTCAATATTCGACGCTTTATATGACAAAATCGCGCTTTCCCTTGAGCGACAAAGGCAAATTTATAACTAAAATATTCAGTGACCATTGGTGCAACTCTTGAGTAATGAAAAAATGTCGTATGGTCCGTAAACGAAAATTCAATTTAGCATTGCGCCGACATACTCCCATACGTGCGAGGTCACGCAACCGCGATGACTAGAGAATATTTTTCATATTAAATACGTAACCTTCTACTTTTGACCAATGAAATGCATCTACCTAATAAACGGCCTCATTTTACTTATCGTAGAGGAATAAAACACGCAGTCTTCCAAAGTCATACCTACTCGTATTCCAGGAAGACAGCACAACAAGTCATCGAGCCGAGTTGGTTGATAAGTTAAGATAAATATTTATATTTATTACTTTCTATTCAAAATAATGTCAGAATTCAGGAAAAGTGGCGGGGTAATAGTATTGGAATTTGTAGTGGCAGTCAAGCTGCACTAAGAGCCCCCGCTCACCCACGCTACTCTTCGACTTTAGTCGATGAGTTCTTCGAAATTAGTCAGTAAGACAAAACTGAACAGTGTTGCAAAACACAACAAAGTTTGTCTTATTAGAGTGTCTAGACTTTGTGGTATTACAGGGAACGAGTTGGCTGTTAAACTGCCTCTTCAAGCATACCACTGGGCCCTGAACCCTTTCTAGGTGTCAATCCTGCATCGATTCCACTATAAATTGACGACTTCAAGAGGTGTACCCATAGAAGACGTTGGTCTGAGTTGGGCTCCTGCAGAGTAGCTAAGTGCTTTGTGAAAGAATTAGCGGCGTTATTCCTAAAACTTAGTAGGAAGTACCTGAGAGTACTGATGGGTGTAATCGCAGAGCACAAGAGCATTTTCTCTGTAGATGTCCGGTGTTTTCTAGAGCAGACTTCGACTGTTGGAGTGCGATGTATTGAGTATGGATAAAGTTCATAATCTTGTTGTTGTTGTTGTTGTTGTTGTAACAGCATAAACATTCTCCATACATGTTCCTGAAGTGACAGACCTCGGCCGGATATAAATCCGGTTCGTTCCGGTTATCTAGAACCGACTGTCGTGGGAGCGTTCCCTCTATCTCTTCCTATTCGGGATCTCTTAAGATTCATCAATAAATTCAAAAGATTCGCATAAGAGTGACCGCAAACCAAATTTTTTAGTCTCACCATCCATACTGCACCCTCTGTCTCTCTATTCCTTCCACTGTAATCTGTCCGGGTGTAGTACAATGGACTGACTGAGTGCTTGGACCATTGCGCTTGAAATTCTCCTAATTGAAATCCAATAATATAACATTTTTGGTATGTAATGCAGTGCAGAATTGTCATTCAAAATGGAATTTCGAAAGAAAAAATTACTTCCAATCTTTTGAAAAAATTAGCGAATTCACGCCATATAGATTTGAAAGTATTACAGCTTCTAAGGGTGATGTTAAATATAAAAAACGGAATTAAATAAAAAAAAAAAACGATTTAAATAAAAAAAAAGATTTAAATAAAAAAAAACGATTTAAATATAAAAAACCCTGAAATCCTATAAACCAAGAAAACTCAATAATATTACAGTACCACGTTAATGCGTTTTTGTTTTTTGTTTTTTCAATATTAGACTATATACTCCGTGCGATTCTAACCAATTTTCTTACCTTCCGTGAGTAAATTATGACGCACAATGTAAACAATAATTCGCGTGGTATTCGATTCAATACTTTTCTGCTCGCTGTGCTAAAGCTCTGCTCACTCGACGAAAAATGTGCATGTCAAAGCAGCAACAAAGTTATCGGTTAAGATTCACCGCTAGCGAGTTTGTTATAACTCGATTAGTTTTTCAATGCTGCTAACTCTCAACACTCTACCGTAGCCTTTTAATTACAGTTGAATTTTACCCAAAATAATCATAAATTAAGAACCAAGGGATTTCATGCCAACGAATAAATATGTACATATGTTATGTATGTATGTATTCGAAATTGTTTTCATTTTAAGCTCATTACTCATTACATATTAATTTTAATTGTTCTCCTTTCTTTGAAGTCTCTGAGCACTCTTATAAGGAACGTATTTTTGGTTAATTACTAACTCTACTATAGCATAGACATATCATCCGCGGACCTGATTCATTCGCTATTAATAATATTTACGTGGATTTCGCCATTGAATTTGTCGATAAAAGCAAACACACTTGAAAAACTGTTGTTGGCCCACGATCATGGATGGATGAACTGTAGCGTCCGTTATGCATTGGCTGATTGGCTTGCTGGCAAAGCAGGTTGAACGCTAACAAGCGGAAGAGGAAATAGTGTAAATGTGAGTTAGTTTGAGGCGTGAATGGAAAGTCAACAACTATAAGTAGATTACTCGTACTAGTAAACCCAAAGAGAAGAAGATGTTCAAATATCGGGTGTTTTTTTTAACTGTATGAGAAAACTATCGATATCGATAACTGTGGTTTGATAGCTAAGAATGGAAAATGAGGTTGACATTTATGTTCAGTAAGGTTTGGCTAGTCATCATGAATCGTTTAACGTCAAAACAATGCTGGTGGAAATTTACTTTGAAAAAATAAAAAATCTGTTCGCGAAGTTCATAGAGCGAAGTGTTGAAGAAGACGCCGAAGATGAAGCGTTTTTGCTGATTAGACTCTTTTAGATTTATTATTCAAATATATTGGGAAAAAGTAGTCAGAAATTGGACTGATCGAATGGACCATGTAACACGTAGCCGCAACGGACATATGCCGGGTCCATATTCATAAAATATGTGGCATGAAACTATCTACCAGATTATAATAAAAGAAATCATTCCAACAATATTTCTGTTTTGTATTATAATTTTAATTTCTCAAGCTCTTAAAAAAGCACCCGATAGTTAATGTTCGAAGCTAGAAATGTGAAAATGTTGATGAGGAATACATAGAGGACGCGTCAGTGAACAATTTCTAGTTATCGCACTACAAAATATTAAAGCGGATTCAAATTATGTGATTTAATAAAAGAGGAAAATGGTAAATGGCTAGTGAAAGTCCTAAATACTGTGAGAATCGATTATATCCGATGAAATGTAACTTTATTAAAAGAATTAGTTTGGTGAAAAGATAACAGGAGATACGATGAAAAAGCAAGTTGAATGTTGACTAATTCTAAAGATGTGACACATTCAGATGTGACTACATTCAGAAGTGATTTTTCTTGCTGAATTTATGTGCACTTCAGCGCCTTTACAGCGTAAGTGAAAATACGTCTTGCCTGGTTAGAGCGTTGCGAAATAGGCATTTACAAGAAGTCTTATTTTTGAGATTTTTTGAAATGCTAAAGGCAATCCGAATGAACTTTCATTACACATGTTTTGAGAAAGGCCTAAAAATCCCTATTTAGAAACGAGTCAGAGTGATAAAATGTACTAACAAAGAATCTCTCGTTAAGTTGTACTATAAAAATTTGAGAACAAAATTTATATTTGAAATGTTTTTATGAAAAATATTTTTGATAAACTACACCTAATCCTCTTTTTGCACGATAAATGAGTTCCCAAAACATTTGTGTAAACACAAATTCGTAATGAGATCCCAAAAAATTCGTGTAAAAAGGGCATTAAGTGAAAACAATATTAAAAAATTATTTTTCAGAGTTCACTTAAGAATTTATTTCGCGCTCTCACATTTTAATTCATTAAATATATATATTATTATAAATAAAATAATTATTAAACGGCGGGAGCAAAATCTACTGAGTCTCAGAGACTAGTCCTGACACCGAGACTACTTTAAACGCTTCGTGTGTTATCGTTAGAAGTCGGTTGCTTGCAGCTGCTGCTAGCTACTTGCTCTCAAACGCTCCGCAGCGCCCGAACGCCCTTTGTTAATTGTTGATTAACTCGAAAAGTATTTGCCGACAATACTTTAAGAAAGTGTAAAACAAAAAGCAATTTTTTTTTAATTTTGACTACCCCTTAAGGGCTTAAGCCACCATAAAAAAATGCATTGTCTCTTCAGGCCTATTATTGTCTTCGCCAAAAAGGATATGTTCCATAATTATTAACGTTTGTTCGTGCTGTTAAACAGTTAAAGTAATTCAGCAAAAATCTGCCACGATTTAATTAATTCAGACAAAAAATATGCCATGGGTCGCTCGGACACCCGAAGTCGAAATGGGTTATCGTTAAGACAACCAAAAAATGGTCGTTAAAACACGATTTTAGGCGCCTGAATGTGCACGAAAATATCAAAAACATGCTGAAATTATGCACCTAAAAAAATAAATAGCTTAATTTTTCTTATGCACGTCTAGCCGGTAGAGAGCATTCCGAAATAGCGATCTAAAAAATAGATTAATAGATTTTTTTTTCGTGTAAAAATCTGTTGAATATTATTTAAAAAGTAGAGACACTGGTTAAAGCAAAACATTACAAGCTTAAAGCGTATTCAATTACATACATATTTATTTATTTGTTTTCCTTGTTCACTCTTCTCGGGAGCATAGGGTCTCGACAAGACTTAATCTTGCGTTGGTTTCGTTAATCTATTTGATTTCTGACAGGGTAGGTGATTAGCCTGCCGCTATCAGTCCTAGGTAGTGGGAATGCCTACCTGTCGTTGGTTAGGAACAACGCCTTCTTACTGCTTGGAGCGCCATCTGTGCGTCATATTTTTTTGACAGAAGGATCACACAGATGGTTGAGATCTTCGCTAAAGTGGTGTGTCTGCGCTATTACCGTAACGAGCTTTTTTTCTTTGTTTTTGTTTACTTTAGCAGCCACAATCCAAATAATGCGCTGACTACTATTGTGCGGGAGTAAGGATGGAAAGGATAAGTTTTTGGAGTTGAGGAATGAATTTTTATTTTTCTTTTTTTACAAACAGGGAAAGTAGGTATAGTAGGAATTTTTTTGGGATGGCAGACTGGTGCGCTTACACTAGAGACAGCTTAATATTTTTGTGACAATACCATAAATAGAAAAATAATTTTGATAAATAGAATACACTTGGTACAAAATCAATCACACAATAAGTATTGATTGGTAAATATTTAAACGAATTTCTTTTAGCAATCATCGCTAGCTCATTTCGTTGCATTTCTATAAAAAAAAAAATAATTATACTAGATTGTCTTGGAAAATATGGTAATATTGCATGGCATTGCTTACAGTTTTATTGACCAGCAATAAATATTTCGCTTGTAAAATTATATGGCACGGCTTTGACATTGGAAGACGAACGACTCGTATAATAAAAACAAATGAGTTGTATGCAAAGATGCATATGAATGAATTAATAAGCTTGTTTTTCAAACAAAAAAAATAAAAGGTTTATTTTTTAAGTTTGTTTTTTCAACAAACTAAAAAAATAATAAAGTTGATTTTTTAAACAAAATAAATTAAAAGTTTGTTTTTATTTAAAGGAAATAAACGATTTCCCATGTAATGTGTCCTTTTAGGTGATTATTTCGCCGGTGAAATTAAATTACTTATAATAATTATTATTCAAATGAATATAAAAAGATTTCTTACTAATCTTAAATTTCTGGGCAATGGAATAATCTGCCACACGCTGGTCCTAATCATCAATTTTCATGATTTCGTCGACATTTACGATTAGCACCCACCTCTTTGATGTTGCATTCCACACCGTTTCACCAGTGACACTGTTTTATACCTGTACAGTAACACAAAACTGGATTCATGGCGGATTTATACCCGCCCAAGGACTGTCACTCCAGCAGCATTCTCCGCGTATATGTACATATGGGGCATGTTTATGCTGCTACAATAACAACAACAACATAAATTGACAACTTTTGACTACAGTGTCCCCTCTCTTGAGCGTACACCTAGAAGACTGAAAATTTGTCCGCTTATGGAAGATGTCCGCATATGAGAAAAGTGAAAAAAGTGAATAATACATATGTTATGGGAGGTTTGACCGCTCAAGAGAAAAAGATTTTAAAAAATTCTTTAGGATTTGTGGTCTGTACTGAAAAACATAGCGCCTTATGGTGGGTGTCCGCTTAAGAGAAGTCTCCGTTAGGAGAGCGTACACTGTATTTATTTATTTACTTTTTAATTTCAAATAATTCTTTTATAAAAACATAGTTTATACTACAACAAAAACATTAAAAAGCAAGGTTTCAAACTGTGTACAAAATGTGTAAAACTTCGTCACATTTTCATGAAACAAAAATCATATTAAATATTTACCAGTTTTGAACTTTGTATAAAATATACAAAAATCGACAAATTTTCATCAAAATTACAAACTTTTTACTCAGAATTTCTGGAAAAAATTTCAAGTATGCAAATTTGAATTATAGTAAAAAGTGGAAACTTCAAGTAGATCAAAAATCGCACTGATTTTTGGGGCCTTTTTTTTTAGGTCGGAGTCTTGTATATTTCTTTTATTTAAGAGCTACTCCAACATTCGTTTTTTATATGGAAGAAAACACCCGACACCGTATAATTGTCAAAAATCAACCCGATTTTCGAACAACTTGAAACTTGCACTTTACCAAAATTCGATGATCTATAAAAGTGCATACCCGAAATTTTTCTAAAAATTAGTAAGTAAAAATGAATTTTTATGCAGGGTTGAAAACTTTGCTTTATATGGTTTTGTTGTACATATACCTATACCGTTATAAAAAAAATAATTGAAATTAAAAAATATAAAAAATAATTAAAGTGGTAGGTGTGCACTTTCTTTTGAAGCTGACTGTATATACTAAAAAGTTTTCCAATCGAGAGATGATTAACGATTTTTTATGGCCGGAATTGGATGGTATTGATCTGGACAACGTTTATTTTCAACAAGACGGCGCTACGTGCCACACAAGTAACGAAACCATTGATCTTTTACGGGAAAAACTTCCGGACCGTGTTATCGCTCGAAGAGGTGATCACAATTGGCCACCGAGATCTTGTGATTTAACACCTGGTGACTTTTCCCTTCTTTCCTCTTTATAATGAAATAAACATCCGATCATTTATATTAAAAAATTGCATTTTTCTTTGAATATCAAAATAACACCTCTGTTTGGAAAACCCTATATATGTATAGTACATATATAGGCGCACTACAGATGTCTAGCCTTTTTATTGCAGAAATATACTTGGCAGCCGTCAAATTTATGCAGTATTGAATAAGATACGAGGAACTAGGAAAAAGTCGGTAAGGTGCATGGGGAAAAAAGCATACAAAATAATTTTTAATTTGATATTTTCAATGTTCAGAGTTTTTTTAATTTTTTCAAAATAATCACCATTAGTAGAAGTAGTAAAGGGTGATCAGCTTGGTGGTACTTTTTCCGAAAGGGGTTTTTGACAGATCAGGCATGACTACTGCGAACCTAAATGCATAATATTTTCAGTGAAAATTAACATTTAATCGTGAAAAGACTTACGCCTCAACAACTTTTACAAATCGTACTCTTCTATTACGAAAATCGACGCTCTGTGAAAACTGTTAATCGCGCTCAAGCCAACTTATGATGTTCAGCGATGAGGCACATTTTTGGCTTAATGACTCCATCAATAAAGATCAATTTGAATTTTCGTTATTTTATTTCATTGCAAAATCCGATACCTCTAAATTTATCCCCCTTTAGTATTCATTTATTCATATTTAATATATAATATTTTTTTTGTCTTGTTCCCTCCACTCGGGAGCATAGGGCCTCGACAATACTCAGTCTTGCGTTGGTTTCGTTAATCTATTTGCTTTCTGACAGGGTAGGTGATTAGCCTGCCGCTACCAGTCCTAGGTAGTGGGAATGCCTACCTGTCGTTGCTTAGGAACAACGCCTTCTTACTGCTTGAAGCGCCAACTGCGTATCAAATTTTTCTGGCAGAAGGTCGCTAACCTCTGGGATGGCAGGCTAGTGCACTTACGCTAGACTACCGATAATAATTCTAAAAATAAAGATACAAAAATTTTTCCATTTTTAACTATACGAGTACAATACATTTTTGATATAGGCTTACGCCGTCTGTAGGTATGTCAATACATTTCTTTAATTCGTAGACCCACTATTGAAAGCAGTCTTCACCACCACCACCACCACCAGCCACATGCCCTGCTCTCTGATCTCTCTCATCTAACATCTTATTCCCTCTGGAACCAACCTGTCGAAATAGTTGTTCTAACTACCGTTAGATGAGTTAGACAATGTCGATTGGTGACTACACCGCACTGGCAGGGCCCCATGTACTGCTAGAATAACAACAGCAACATCGTGCCTAAATAACCTGCATAAATAGCGAAGCGGTTAGGGAGAAACTTTTCATTTAAGCCCTAATTCTGCCACCCGACACCAACTACGAGTACAAGAAAAAAAAAGTTTAGTGAACCATTTAAGATCTACACTGCAACAGATTGCATGCATTTTAAAATTAAATCGCAATAGATTTCATACAAATAGTATTTTAATAGAAAATGTTTAAAACGTCAAACAGGTGGCAATTGCGACTAAACAAAAAGAAGAAATGCAGGCAACCACACCAATAAAAAAAGTGAGGTAGAGAAATCATTCGCGGGAGTCCATGTAAACGGCAAATTTTATTCGGAAACACGTTTTCACGATTAGTCGCATTTGTTGAGCACAACGCTGTGGGATATTGTTGTGATTCAGGTATGTGGAATCATGAGAATTAATTTGCATAAAAAAATTAACTTTAATGGCACGAGGTACACTTACATATATTATAAATGCAAATGTATGGGCCCAAAACAAGCTTAAACTAAGTAAATACGGCGTCAAACTGCACAAAACTGGAGTGAAAATTTTAGGCCCATGATGAAGCCACTACGAATGTTTTTACAGCCGTATATAAATGCTGATGCACTCATTAAAAATTTAAATCCAGAAAAAGTAGCAATAAAAATAATTTCGTGTGATTGCACTTTGTGTTTTGTTAAAAAAACAAAAAATAATTTTTGATAATTAATATACGAAATTTTTGTTTCTGCCACATTTTTACAATTTTTATTTTTACATATACGTATGTATGTATGTATTTTAAAAACAAATTTCATTAGCAAACAAAAAATAAATACAAAAATCATTTTTGATAATTAATATACGAAATTTTTGTTTCTGCCACATTTTTACAATTTTTATTTTTACATATACGTATGTATGTATGTATTTTAAAAACAAATTTCATTAGCAAACAAAAAATAAATACAAATTCAAAAAACTGCAACAAATCAACGAACGTTGACGGTCGGTCGTTTTGAAATGGAATGCGGCGCAATGAAATGACGCGGATTCACGGCAAAGTGATTTCGGCTTGTTGCAGTGGGAACAACGAATCCACAACAGTAAACATAGCAACAATAACGCAAAAACGAAAACACACATTTGCTATGCGATGCGTTTCACGCCATCGAGCGCATGCAGTACACACCCACATATACATACTTAAGTACATATATATATTAGTGCATATCTATACAGGGTGGGCCATCTCTAATGTTTGAAACAGCTTTAAGTAAGAAACGAATGATTTTTTTCTTAATGTGGTTTTTTGTTTTATTTTTATTTGCCAAGTCTTCCGCTTAATTATGGAATACTAGGCCGCTCTCAAGTGGCGAATAGATGAAGCAACTGGTATAAATAAACACATCTTGGCAGCGCTGGAATAGAGCTACCTAAATTTTCATTTGTGTGTAGTGAGTTAAACTGCAATTAGCGGTCCAGTATCTTAGCCATAATCGTAACCATAGCAAAAATCTGCTGTTCTGATTAAACATATGGGCAGCACTGTAATCGATTATAGATGCCGTACCATAACGCCATAACCATAACCGTAGCCGTATGTGTATATTAAATTGTGGTTTTTCTCCGTAACCATAAGCAGCTGCGAAATACTTTGGATTTGTTTCCATATTTGCGACAAAAATTTGAAAATTAGTAGTGAGCGACGAAACATTAATTAACTTAGTGGAAAATTACACGTATTTTTAGGACAAAATGCAAATGTTGTAATTAATTCTACTTCAATATCAGTCACGTATGGTTACGTCACGACTTAATCGGCGAATGGTGAAATGTTGTGGCTATGGTTATGGGTACGCCTATGGTGGTATGGCTACGGCACCACCACCACTAATTGCAGCTTTATACCAGTTTTATCAGTTTTACTCGCTAGCGGCGAATCTTGCTGGATAACTTTCGGCTGTGCGCACTATACGAGCATTAAAACTAAAAAAAATTAAATTGTTTTAACCAATAAATTTACAGTTTATGCACACATTTCACAAATTGATGTACAAATTGCGCAGAAGGCGATTCTCTTCTACCGAACTGAGACCGTAATTTTCTTGCAGTTTCCACACGTTGATGTTGAGCAAACTTTCCGTCTTTAGTACCCATGTGTTTTAGTTGACACGTTAAAAGTAATCAATGGTTTAAGTTTCAAATGTTGGACAGCCCACCCTATACACCTGCATGTGCGTGTGATTATTGCAGCACATTAGTCGACGTGCAATGAGAGCGAGCCTCACTACCAACCGCCCGCCACCGCATCAACAAGTGCAGCAAAACTCAAATACGTTAAAAAAACAAAGTAAAACTGTATTATAGAAATTCCACTCCTCTCCGCCTTCAATCAAACGTTACAACAGCTAGTGCAAGTTGGCAATAAAATAACAATAAAAAATATATACCTGCAAGTTTTTTGGTAAAATTTTACGTATGCCAATTTCGAAAGCAAAAGGTGGATGGACTTTGCAATTCAAGGCTTGAAAAATGTGGAATAGTTGCATCAAACAACGTATGTGTCTGTATGTGTAGTGAATAACATATATAACTATATATATATATGACGCATATAGGTATGTATGTATATACGTATGTATATATATACATATATAATTGGCGCATACACCCTTTTTGTTCCACAAATGCGGGGACCCACAGTTTTAAGCCGTTTCCGAACGGCAGATATATTTATGAGGAGCCTTTTCATGGCAGAAATACACTCGGAGGTTTGCCATTGCCTGCCGAGGGGCGACCGCTATTAGAAAAACCTTTTCTTAATTTTGGTGTTTCACCGAGTTTCGTTCTATCCGAATGGTAGTCACATTCCAACCCATTCGGCTACGACGGCCTAGAAAATTGAAGTATCGGCCTTTAAGTGAAAAAAAAACCAAAAAAAGCTTTTAAAATTCTCAAATGCACTTGGATCGTATCAACGAGTTTCAATCAAAAGTAATATTTAGTGATGAGACTAAATTTAACATTTTTGGGCCAGATTGTTCAATATGTTCAGTTATGCAAGGTGGTGACAAGTGTAATGTTGTGGAGATACATGAGTGGAAACGTTGTCGGTAGCATGCAATTTATTAGTGATAAAATGGATCATCGGCCTTATATTCAAATATTTAAGGCGAATTTGAGTGCTAGCGCCAATAAACCTGGGCTTTCAGGTCATTACATCATCTTCCAGCAAAATAACTACCCAAAGCATACAGCTCACCATTAGTTTGGGGAAAAAGAAATTCAATATTTTCATGGTAGATGGTTGTAGTCGATTAAATAGTTTAAAGTTTTTGCTCGTTGTTAATTTCACACTAAAAATCGATCGACCATAAATAAAACAGTTTTATACCATTTGCGCAAAACTTGTATGCAAAACTAATGGATTTATTTTGCTCTAAAAATATTTATATATAGATTTATAGTTTTGCAACGCAGTGTAATTACATGCTTTTGAACATTGCCTCAACGAATAAACACGCACGTAAGCAATGTACTTGCGTACGTCCTTCGAGAAGTGTACCGACATTAAAATGACCTGATGTAACCCAACCCAAGCTGTGCAGCAGCAAACAATCAAAGAACAAACGAACCGGCAAACTAACAGACATAACCGCCAACCGCCATTGTCAGCCACTCAGTTCGTTAGTCAGTCAGTCAATCTGTTAGCCTAGTCAGCAAGGCAACAAGAAGATTACACCTCAGTCGGAGAGTGAAAAACAACTAAGGCCCACGAACGTCAAACGACGGCAATGAGCGACGATGACGGCAACGGCGTCTAATCTAAACGGCACATTGAAGTGCATACAAGCAGAACGCAGCGGATACAAGTCACACGCCACCCACTTACACCTCTCCTTTTACTACCAAACTAAAACTATTGCATTCTCAGAAAGTGAGCAGAGCACTCTAGCGGCATTTCTCAGTATAAGTATTTTACTCTTCACAAAAGAGAAGTGTACAAATTGTTCGAGCTCGGCTGGGTATAACGAATGGAAGGGAAGTGTTGACGTACTCTATGTGAATGAATGACGGGCGGACGCCCAGGCGAGCAGTTCGCGGCAGCTGGCGTTTACAACTTATCGCAACTAAACTAAACTATTCACTGCAAAAAAAAAAAAAATTAAAGTGAAAGGGGCCGACAAATAGAAAGCTAGGCAGCAGGACAAACAGCGTCGCAAACGCGAGGGTTAAGCGCTGAAAGAGTAATGCTACGAAAACGTTAAGTATTGTTGACGTCGAAGAGCGTAGCAAACTGTGCAAAATGAGAGCAAAGTAAATTGGAGGATACTGCGAGCATTATGGAGGCGTAAGAGGCATATTGTAAATAACAATAACAAAACCTTTTATATTTTACCATATTAAATTTTCTTTATTTCAGTCTTATTGGCGAAGCAACAACAAAGGCATCAATTAAGGTCACATGCACAGCAATAGACGTACAAGTACTTTTGTTTGTATCTATGCATGCGTGTACACATGTATGTATGTATGTGGCATGATGGGTAATGAAAGGCGAATGCACTGCCTTCAGCGCAATATTTTCAAGACAATTTAAAATGGCTGAAAAAAATTCGAATAGTTTTATTGCTTAGTTGCAAGAAAATACAGTTTTCAGCCATTATCAAATCATCATCACCAAAATAGGACGGAATTTCAGAATGATAATATTATATTCAAAAAAAAAAATACAATGGCGTGCATTTATTCCATGGAGAAAATACGAAAGACCGTCAGGAAAAATTATCAGAAAGAAAAAGGGATTTTAATTAATTGGAACTTTATTTTATTCGAATTTAAGGGGTTATACGCAGTTATGACTTTCAAAAAAATCGATTTTTTTTATTGCATTTTTGTAATGTACATATATTCAAAAGTATACGCACGAAATTTGAAGTAGATCTAAGCAATACTTTCGGAGTTATACCTAAATATGTAGAGATGCCTCGGCACGTTTTAAGGTAGGTATTGAAACTTTAAACGTGTTTTTTTCAAAACGGCATTTTTCAAGTCGGTGTACACGATATCTCGAAAACGGCTTGTTTGATCGGTCAACCGTTTTAACTCAATCTTTAAAGATACATTTTCTAGTAATTAATCGTTCCTTTTGTAAATCTGATACTTATTTTCCATTTTATAATCAATTTACGGCCAAATTTTAACGTAAAAATCGAAATCATTTCTTTTAAAAGCTGCCATTTTGTGAAAATTCACTATTTTGATTAGCCGAACGATTAATTACTAGATAATTTAATATATTAACAAAATTTGTTTGGTTTTTTGATTTCAGATAATCCAATCCTGAGTTACGACGTACACCGTAAATCGTCTTTTTTTAAAGGAGGTTCCAGAAATCGCCTGCAGCGCGCTCTATAATCAACATTTTCATAAATAAAAAATTTTGTTACGTTCTTGAAGGATGCTTTTATAACCGCCAAAAATTTTCAAATTAAAATATTCTGAAGTTTCTTCAGGATAAATCCTTGACAACCCGTCTTTTATTTGCTTCATAACTGCGTATAACCCCTTAATGGTCTCTAAAACTGCTTACCCAATTTTTTTTTTTTAATTCTGATTAAAAATTATTTATATTAAATTTTGATTACAAATTTTAAAATTTGATGAAAACTTGTCGAAATAGGTACAATTGTGGTTTCCAAGATTTGTGGTTGTGAAGATTTCCAGAATAGTGCATTGTTCATGAAAAATGGTATAAAATGCCATCAGAGATGTCAAGTCGGATGCTAATTTATTAAAACAAAAAAAAAATCGTTCCCCCCGTGAGGATCAAATAATTGTAAGGAAAAGTCGATCGAATCCTTTTATGTCTTCACGAACGATAGCGGCTGAAGTAAGGGCAGAATTAGGCTTAGTTGTGTCCAGTAAGCTCGTGCGAAGGCGTCTGAATGAAAATAAAATTTGGCCGCATAAGCAGAAAAAAACCGCTCCTATCAAAAAAGAATATTAAAGCGCGTTTATCATTCGCGCGTAGGCACCTCTTCGAAAAGACAGAGTTTTGGAAACGAGTATTTTTTACGGATGAAACTAAAATAAACCGCATCGGTCCTGATGGAAAAACGTATGCACATCGTGAAAAAAATCAGGAAACCAATCCACGGTACACAAAAAAGACGGTGAAGCATGGCGGCGGGAATTTAAAAGTTTGGGGGTCTTTTTCGTGGCGCGGGGTTGGGCCGCTGGACAAGATAGAAGGAAATATGGATAAGCATATGTATCCGAATATACTTAGAAATAATATGGAGCCATATTCTTTCAAGTTTATGCCAGTAAATAGGATATTTATGCACGACAACGATCCCAAATATACTGCGGGAGTGGTCAAAAACTGGCTTTCGTGTAAAAATATTACCCAGCTCGATTGGCCAGCACAAAGTCCGGATTTAAATCCAATCGAAAACTTGTGGAATGATGTGAAGACGATGGTTGGACAAAAACAATTTAAAAATATCGATGAACTTTGGGAAGGTGTACAGGAAGCATGGAACTCTATTCCTTTGAACAGATGCCAAAAGTTAATAGAGAGTTTACCACGCAGGTGTGAAGCAGTTATACAGAATAACGGCTATTCTACCAAATATTGATATGGTAAATAATAATAGTCAACAATCTTTTCTCAATTCTTACAAATATTTCATATTTTGACACTATGACCAAAAAAGAATTACTTCTATTTTATCATATTTTTACTAGGGAAAACTGTATAAAAAATAAATAAAAATAAATAATTGGCGCGTACACTTCTGTTAGGTGTTTGGCCGAGCTCCTCCTCCTATTTGTGGTGTGCGTCTTGATGTTGTTCCACAAATGGAGGGACCTACAGTTTCAAGCCGACTCCGAACGGCAGATATTTTTATGAGGAGCTTTTTCATGGCAGAAATACACTCGGAGGTTTGCCATTGCCTGCCGAGGGGCGACCGCTATTAGAAAAATGTTTTTATTAATTTTGCCTTCACCGAGATTCGAACTAACGACCTCTCGGTGAATTCCGAATGGTAATCACGCACCAACCCATTCGGCTACGGCGGCCGCCAGGGAAAACTTACAGTAAAAAATGGTAAAAACATACAATTTTTCGAGATTTTGGTATTAAAAATTGCGTATTGAGATATAGGTTCTTCTCAAAATAAGTTTATTTGTACATGTACGAAATTTCTGCATCAAGCTATGACAAAATAAATCGATTAAATCAAACAAAGGTCGATTTATAAGTCAAATTTAGCGTACAGGTAAAACTACAAAATCTCATGAAAATAGAAAACTTCAAAACGCTATAAAAAAAAAATCGAGCTAACTTTTAAAAACACAGCGAGGGTTTTGCTACTGAATAGGTATATTTTCAGAAAAAAAAGGTCCGGTGTGGTTTGATTTTGATGACCCCAAAATTGTCGCACAGTGTAATAAAGTGTTAAATATATTTAGTTAAAAAAACTGGATTTAATTTGGTTTCATATCATTTAATCGAGCATTATATTGAACTCTTTTTAAGTGCGCTAAACGTTTGACCATAGCTGTATGTATGTATTTACAAAAATATTATTAGACAAAACAACAAATAAAATAAATGCCAGAAACAAGAATATCGACAAAAGTTTTAAGAAAAAGTGAGCAAATACACTGTAAAACAAGGGAAGATAAGGAATGAAAAAAATAATTTTCCGAAAATTTTATTTTTTCATTTAAAAATGCCCAGGCTCAAATCATTCTTAATCCACGAATTAGAATTAAAAATCGACAAACAGGCTTTCGCGAATTTAGTAAGATCCAAATCCGGTAAATTTTACAATTCCTAAAAATCAATTATCTTCTTTGTAGAATGAATCAATTAATTCACTAATATAATTATCACTGTATTGGTAAAATTTTATTTTAGTTTTAGCTCAATTTACTTGTTCTTTTATTAATAAATGGTTTTTTTTTTACACTATCAATAATCAGTAAGAACCGTTGTGAGTTTGACTAAAATTACTTACTTTCTTATAAAAATAATTAAAAAATTACTTAAAAATAAATAAAAAATGACTAAAAATTTAATGAAAAAATGACTAAAAATTAAATAAATAAATAAATATTTTCTCGTGCCGTTAACGCTTTGAAAATTACCCTTGAATTTCCTTGGAAAAAATCATCTCTCCACAAAATTTGGTATAAAATGTTGACAGCCCAATTATTTATCGATATTATTTAATCTCTTTCTATAATAATTTCACTTTACAAATGTCCAACAACTTGTAACCTATTTTTATATGGAACTCGATTTCATCCAAAAAGTTGTTTGTAATCTCAATCTCTTATCAACAGACAGTGATGGCAAGACAAGCCTTCCAAGTGCATTTAAAACATGTAAGAGTTCTTTATAAAACCCATCTTATTGGAGACTGCGTGGAACTGTCAAAATGTTAATTAATATGCAAATAAGAAAGAAACCTTTTTCCAACAGACATTGGCTATTAATTCAACAGATACTTTTAATACTAAGCCAAAAAGGATTTCGCTTTTTTTATATCCAATCAAGTACGCATAATTCAAAGCAAAGCATAGCCACCAACAAGCCCGAAGCAGAAAAAAAGAAATTTCAAAACGAATTGCATTTTAAATGCATCGGTTCATCGTTCATTTTCACGTTGACGGCACAGCTAGCTGAGATTGAATTAGTGTGGACGAAATGATCGAATTTCATTCGCTTTAATTTGGTAACGTGGAGTGCTGTTTTCTGCTTTGGGCGAATTCACATAGTATGACAGGCGGTCGGCCGTAGTAAATACCAAGCCTTTATATGTGCATACAGTTGCGTACACTAAAACAGTTCATCAACTAAAACAGTTCAAGTATATCGAATTCTAAGAAAAATTAATTGAAGAGATAAGAGTAAAATTCTGATTCTACGAAAACGATTTATACACAATTTGATACAAAAAAAAATTAAAAAACAAAAAATAGCATTTGTCTAACCATCGGCAATTTCTTTCAAATGTCTCAGAAGCGTCTTACTGAAAACACACGACACCATAATTTAAGACTACAGTTCATTACAGTACTCTATCGGACGAATTAAAATTTAATATTTTCAGTTTCGGCGACACGTCATACTAAACGAGAAGAACAAGGCAAGAGAAGAAATAGGCCGTATTCAAATGGTTTGCGATATTTTATCTACGGTGGTGTTGAACAGCTAACCTCTAATGGATGGAACAGTAAATACCAATATTTGTAAACCGACGAAAGTATACAAACACTCTCGTCTTTATTGTACAGGTACATTATTTTTGAAATTTCATTAAACAATGCTATTTTTCTATTTCTGGTAAAAAGTTAGAAGAAATAGGATTTTCGAAAATGGAAGTATTTGAAGTCCTAGGATCGAAAAACGCCCAAGGCTTTACTTGAGTTGGAACTGGTAGTTGAAAAAGTATTGTATATTTAAGTATAGTGGCCATAAATGTGGATCAAAATGAAGGAAAATTTTTATTTATTATTTTTTTTCTTGTATTTATATACCTATATTATTTTTTTTTATTAAATATAATAACATTACAAAATAAAATATTAACGAAAAAAAATTATATTATTTTGAATCTTATGTTAAGCACAAATAACATTTTTTTTTTCAAAGCAAATAATAAAAACAAAAAAACTTATAAAAAATATTTAAAAAAAATTCTTATAATCTTATAATTCTCGTAACTCTTATATCTTATAATTTATATATATTTTTATAATAAAAAAATTATAGAAAAATATTATAAAAAAGTATTATAAAAAAATATTATTAAAAATTTTATAAAAAAATACTAATATATTAAAAAAATATTAGAACAAAAATATAAAAAAACATATTATAAAATATAGTATATGTATAATAATACTAATATAATAATAATAATAATATAAATAAAGCGCTTGCCAAAATAATAGCAACTGAAAGTTTTGACCAATTTTGAGTATTTTTCTATTGTTTGATTAATGTTCATAAATTTTCTATAGCTTAGCTCATTATAAAAAAAATTTTAAAAATAATATAAAAATAAAAAAAAAATTAAAAAAAAATAAATAAAATTAAAAAAAAATAAACAAAAATAAAAAATAAATAAACAAAAATAATATAAAAATAAAAAAATAATAATAATACAATAAAATAAAAAAAAAATTAAAAAAAGTTACAACAAACAAAAAAAAAGAGAAATAAAAAAAATTAAAAAATTAAAAAAATAATGAAAAAAAAATAAAAAAAATAAATAAAAAATAAAAAAAATAAATAAAAAATTAAACAAAAATAAAAAATTAAACAAAAATTAAACAAAAATAAAAAATTTAACAAAAATAAAAAATTTAACAAAAATAAAAAAATTAAATAAAAATAAAATATACTTTGAACATAAGTTAATAATAGTTTATTAAAGAACTTTCCAATGAACTATTTTTTCCAATATTTTTTTTTTTTTTTTTTTTTTTTTTTTTCAAAATATAAGCAGTTATTGATAATAACTACCATTTCCATAGAATATTTGATTTTTGCAATGATATTTTAGTGAGTTTTGTGCGGCGATTGGTCGTAGAACAAGAAAAGTTTGCAGCTGCTAAAAAGAATCCCTTTAATCTCTCTTCCATATGAAAGAAAATGTAATATGGTTTTGAAACTTCATACCAAATTTTTTCTACTGAAATTTTTGAAACTCTGAAGAAACTTTATTAATTTAGTTTTTTTGTGTTTTGTGCAAAAATATACAGAATATTTATTTCGAACCATCATTTAGCCCTCCGCTAAAAGAAATGTTTCAAATATTTACAGTTCAAAAGTAATGCAGCAAAGACTATTTTTGTTTTTGTGTCCAGATTTCCATGCCCGCAACCGTACATCCATCCAGCTGTACAAGGCTTGAGTTTGTATTGATTTGTAAATCGATACTACGCTACAGTGGCGCCAATGCAGTGACATCAAGTTGGGGAAAAACGAAGAAAAAAGCAACGTTACTGCATAGATTTACAATTTAAGCATGTATGTGTGTGTATGCATGTGTTAATGTTCGATGTAAACAGCAAATCCGATAATTTGCCTCGCATATGTATGCTATTTGCCGGGCCACAGATAGCTGCAGCGTCAGCAGTGACGGCAGTCAAAACGTATGGCACAGCGCACTCAATTCGCCTTGTTGATTTCGAGTGCAACGACACTAGTCCCCACGGTTAGCTTTGTTCAGCCTAGGCACACAAACATATTACGCTCTACTACTGCTCCTCACCTCACCTCCTCTACCAGCGATACCCACAGCTTCGACTTTGTACTCAACCGTAGACAGCAACTGTTGCACGTGGCTTGGCAGCGATGAAAGTGTATATGTGCCTGAAACGGTTTACAGTTTTGTGCCTCGGCAACAATTTGTCGTCGCCGGCGCACTGCGTAAGTACGTGTAAATAAGTTTATGTACACATATGGGCATTGAAGTAGATACACTACGCTACAGTTCAAACGCATGATATGTGTGATTGCTTTTATTTCCTTTTTAGTGATCCAATGGACGCAAAGTCGGTCTCAAGCATGCGGCACATCACGTCAGAAGCCGCTGCACAAGGGATAGCTATGGTAAACTTCGTTTCAGTTCATTTTCGCCATGGAAAGAGGTTCATGAAAGTTAACTTCGATTCAAAGGCGATATCAAACTGCAGGAATTTGTAAACCCCAGTAATATCATACTAATATTCATTGTTATTAATTTCGGCCGCGGTAGGCGAATGGATTTGTGCGTGACTACGATAGTACGCAGGTTCGAATCTCCGTGCATGAACATCAAATAATATAAAGCTTTTTTTATTATTGGTCGCCATTAGGCAGGCAATGACAAAACTCCGAGTGTATTTCTGCCTTGAAAGATTACCTCATAAAAACCGTTTGCTTTAAACTGTAGTTCCCCCTCCATTTGTGGAACAACACCGAGACGCACACCACTAATAGAAGGAGCTCGCCATGCACATAACAGAAGTGTTTTTATAATGGGGCCACCTGCCCTAATCGAAAGTAAAACACTTGGGAATTTAGCCACATGCAACTATTCCCACCTTAGAAAATCACAGCGCATTTGAGTTATATAAAATATTTATTAACGGTACGCTTCGGATAATTCAGTTTGGCATCCACGGTTAAGTTTGCTTCATTCTAATAGGATATACCGGCACAGCTTAACTCTTAAATCAAGTGCGTCATCCAGATCTTCAAAAAGTACTAAACCCATGAGCTTCCGCGCCCTCCTCCAGAGGGTATGGCATAAGAGGTGCGCTTAAGATTTCTGACTAACTCCTGTTCTTTGCTGTGGCTTCTACAGAAAACATTGAGGCGTGCTCTCAAATATAAAATTTAATAAGTTTCCCGAGTATGATGATGAGAATCTCCTCAACGACTTTTTCAGTAATCACGTCCAACGAGGGCATACACGAGGAAAGGTTGGACGGAGTGGCAGGAGTTCTTCACCAATGGTAAATTTTGCCTTCCAAATAAACTTTATCACCGTGTAAGTCGGCTGGCTGTTCTATATGCATATCTGGTTAAAGAAGTCAATGACTATTCAAATATCCAGGCAGTAAAATCAAGGTTCTAGATTCATTGACAGTACGTTAATGTCGAGAACGTCTTGACTTGTCTTTCATTCGCTTATGAACACCTTCTTAACGAGCTGATTGAGGTATCAGGACTCTACAGCAAATTGATTTCCCGGCATGCAGTTCGTCGGCTGAGCAAGGCATCTTTGAGGTTGTTGTTATAAAAGAAAAAACATTCAAACAACCATACATTACTCTTGGTTCCAATTTCAACAATCAACAATCTTTTTGATCTATCTGTAATGGATATCCAGCCGCCTACGGAACTTTCTTGTAGACAGGTAGCGTTTATATTTTTACTGTTTATTGCTGATTTACCGTCCAAAAATTTCTCTGGAGATTTCGCAATAAACTAAGGTTATAAAGTAAAATAAAGCACGTATTTAGAATTTAATAAACTTCAAGGTATGCAGTTTTATATTTAATTAAATTTCACTATAATAAAGTGTAAGTTCTAAGTCGTTCAAAAAACGCATGGTTTTAGGAATTTTCTTCCCTAAAAAGCACATGTTGGAATATCTTTTGTACTATAGCAGAAAGTGCTCAAATACGTGAACACCATTGAGAAGGTGTGGCCAATAACAGACCGTTATCCGGTCCTCAGCGAATTCGACAGAACCAGCTGATAGGCCGACGTAACTCGGGTCACGAAGCGGTTTGTTTGCAAAAACCACTGAGATTGTGTTAGCGATACACGAAAAGAATTAACCAATGGCACTTCGCTGCCGTCTGAACGACGACTGATTGAACAAGTGTGTGAATACATGTGAAATGATCGTGCAGAATTCGGCTGCCGATTCTCTCAAGTAGTGGTAGTCGAAGTTCCCCTCACAATTTTCTTTTTCACCTTGAACCGATTGAGCATCTATGGTATACGATGAAAAAGAAAGTAGGTCAATACATACAAAACTCTGAGGTAGAACTGAAAAAAGTGTTGAACAAAGTTATGGAAACCGGAAATTCCAAACGAAATTCTTGAAAAAATCGTTTTGTTCAATCCCTGCCTAGGGCCAAGCACTTATTGCTGCCAAAGGTGGTTAATCAGCATATTATATTAGAACATTTACTAAAATATTTATTCAATTTTTTATATCGAAAGCAAACGCAAAAATTACTCGAATGTTGAACAAATTTTAATGCTTAACAAAAATTAGTATGCAAATTATCTTCTTAGTTAAAAATTAAAAATGTTTTTGACCCCAAATTTTACATTTATAAAGCAAGATGAGCAAAATGGAGATGGTGACGCGAATACATAGCCTCTCCCTCTCAAATGTCAACCTCTCTTTCACGTGGCATCCCTTGTTTAAAACAAACGAGGCCCTGTCGACCCAGTGAAGGCGGGATAACCTTCCTACAAGCGAGAGGGAAATCCCTACGCCATGCCAGCCTGGAGGCAGTCTGGCAGCCCCGGATCCGAGGTCGGATGCAGAAGGCCAATTCCCTACTCATATTAAAATAACGGATTACAAAAACTAACAATACCAAAAAACTGATGACGACTTTCAGCTAGAAAAAAAGGGGATCTATGTTTCATCCAGGTATGTCCATATCCACTATGGGAAGATATATGTATACTATAAACCGCAGTAAGTGGGGAAAAAAGTGCAAAAAAATAATGAGGTGGTAAAGTTTGCAGCTTTTTCGAAAAAGCAAAAAATTAAAAAAAAAAAAAAAAAAAAAAAAAAAAAAAAAAAAAAAAAAAAAAAAAAAAAAACAAGTAAGTGTAACGTTTACATGACGCTTTTTCCAGACAAAAGTGTCGCATGTCCGGTATGGAATCGACGTAACGCTTACGGCGTACTGTTTTTACTGAGATAAAGTCCCACTTCTTAAATTTACTTTTTTGCCACTTTCGCGAATAGAAATGTTGGCTAGGAACGGCGCTATATATACCAACAGTTCTTCTTAAGGGTTTAAATCGCAGTTTCACGATGGCCAGCAACACGTCAAAGACTCCTCATAACACAAGGATGCTGTGCAAAAGAAAGGTTGCTATTTTTTCGTTGTTAAAAATCGAAGTTAGCCAACATGGATATGTAAATATATATAATTCTCGTTTACACCCTTTTTGTGTGTTTGGCCGAGCTCCTCCTTTTATTTGTGGTGTGCGTCTTGATGTGATTCCGCAAATGGAGGCACCTCCGACTCAAACGGCAAATGGTTTTGTATGAGGAGCTTTTTCATGGCAGAAATACCCTCGGGTGTGTGCCATTGCCTGCCAAAGGGTGACCACTATTAAAAAAAACCCGTTTTACAGTACACTTCGAAGCCCTACTAAATGATAGTAACGGACAAACCCATACGGCTACGGCGATCTAATATTTATATGCTAAATATTCAGTAAATTTTTCGTTTGTTTTAATTTTTTGTCTCATTTTGTTGTTTCATGCACAGAGATTCGAACCTACGCAGTTCCAAATGGGTGACTGCCAGCAACCCATTCAGGTACTGTCGACCGCCGCATGTATGATAAATGTCTTCAATTTAAATCTGCAAAAGGTCGGCATTTGAACATTGTATTCTTGCAACATACGCGCGGATTTCTCCGTCCCTAGATGAAACAATTTTGTTGCGTAAGATTGCCCTGAAATGGAAATGAGTCTTAACCCAACCATTTCGATTATAAAAGTATAGTTTGAATAAATAAACCCTCACGTTGGAAATAAGTTTGGAATACTGCCTCGCAGTCAAATTTTTGAGTAGAAAGAAAAAACAAATTTTCAGCTTCAAAATAACATCATATGATTCAAAAACTAAACTAGTGAATAGAGACATACATACATACATATACTCATACATACCTACATTTGTAAATATAAGCAGCTTAAGCGTTCTACTACTATGACTGCAAGTGGTTTCGTGCTTGATTTCAAAACAAGTAATGTAAGGAGAAGAAAACCATAGAAAAAAATATAAAAAATACAAATGTATGTATGTATTGTACAACAGCCAAGCTCGTAGACTTATAGATAGCACAGTTTAAAACAAGGTTGCGGCATATAACCGCATGCAACACACTTTCAGCCGGTTGAACAATAAAATATACGTTGATTAATACAGGGTATTTCAAGCACGAGATAATTATTATTATTATTTTTTGGTCACACACAACCTTTAATTAGAAGTTGAAGGTGTTTGGAACTGCACCTAACACAGACGCCGATTTTAAGGGATTACGTATTTCTTCGACAACCCTCGTCCACAGTGAAATGTAGAGGTGAAAAATTTACCAACATTGTGACCAAGTTAATTTTACATATTACACATGCACACACACATACGTATATAAAATAAATTTTATCTACTGCAATGATATCGATATCATACATTATTTGATTACCTTGTGCGTTGTTGAAGGCGTACATCGTGTGTGTGTGTATGTATGTATGTTTGTATATATTTATTTGTCTGTATACGTCTACTTGGTAAATATGTATTTAGGTAAACATATAAAGATAGCAGCTGAGTAAAGAAAATCAACACCAAAGCTTTCAAGAAGGAAATTTCAAGCGATTTAGTAAAATTTCTAACAAAGTATTTCATTATGTTTGGCGAAAGAAAATTAAGGAAAAACATCAAAAAACCTATAAAACAAAAACGGAAGAATGTAAAAAGACCTACTTAGGTATATATATTGTAATATATACCTTAGGCCGGGTCGATTTGTGGGGAGGCAAAAAAATCGCCCATTGCTCTGTGAAAATCATATTCTAGGGATCAAAATAAGAAACCTTGCCGATGGAACCATACCTCTAAAACGAATTCTGATGTCCCCCAATTTGGGTCCAACTTTTTAGTTTCTTTTCTCATGTAAAGGCCAAAAATGGTGATATTTTGAAATGATTGTATGGGGAAACCCCCAGGAGGGTTCCAGGAGGTGTGCCACTGGCATGGGTGGATCGGCCGTCCAAAGTTAGTGGGGGTCGGTCATACATTTGGACTCGATTGGAGCACTCTAAATGGGTCAAAGTGGGATTTTTCGTTCGACCCAAATTGGGGGACATCAGAATTCGTTTTAGAGGTATGGTTCCTTCGGCAAAGTTTCTTATTTTGATCCCTAGAATACGACTTTTACAGAGCAATGAGCAATTTTTAAATCGACCCGCCCTACTATATATAATATATAATATTAGTAGTGGTACTCATTTAAAGTCGCATACTTATGGTATTTTTTTGCAAACTTCGCTAAATGGCAATGCCGCAAATCATCCGTCAGTTTTTATATGAAATTTGTTTTGCGACAAAATAGCAACCACGCGAGAGTCTTTAATGGCGTTTATGTAGGTAGTAGCCCGGTGTGACGGGTTCAAAAAATCGATTTTTTTTTTACATTTTCCGGAAGAAAAACATCTTAAAAATATACTATAAAAATTTCAGACAGAAATTTTAATTATTTTTAAAGTTATAGCTAAAATAAGAGAGCGCGCCGTAGTGTGTATGAAAGCGTGTGACACACCAGCAGAGCAGCAGCTGTTGTCGAAACTTTAAACGCGTTTTTCTCAAAACCATGTTTTCGAAATTTCGGGAAATCACTGACACAAAACTATTCAATCGATTTGGCTAAAAATTTAACCCGTTATTCTAGACACAAATATCTAGATCACGGAACTTTAAAACATTTAATTTTTTAATAATAAACTATTTAATTTAAAAAATTTATGAAGAAAAATAATTAGATTTTGAGAACTTTTTTCACAAGTCCACCATTTTTTTTTTTTTTATGTATATTTTAGGTTCGGGACCTAAAATAAAGTCTACAGAATAATAATCTCTTTGAATCTTTTATTTCAGATGACTTTGGAAGGCTGTGTGTTTCCCCGAACCAACTCATCTTTTTTTTAATGACTCCACTTTGACGTCAAAAATTTTAAACAAATTAATATAAAATTAACTTTAAAAAGTTTTTTTTTATATACTTCAAAACACCAATAAAAACATGTAAAAACTTTAAAACGATCGCATTTTATTTTCTTTTTAAAAAAGATTCATGAAAAAACATCGAAATTTCGGTCGTTACACCGGACTACTACCTTTATGTCGCTAATCACTTTCAGCCAAAGTCGCGGTCTTTTGGTTTTTAATATAATATGGCTGACGTGTAAGTACATTTATTTTCAATATTACAATTCTATGCTATTATTTTGTTATACTAAGCAATGAAGCATTTGTGTACATATGGTATATCTATTTTTTAAGGAAAAATCAATCACGGATTAATGGCACTTTTTGGTAGACAGAACAGCAAACTAAAGATTTACTTTCGACTGTCTTGAACAATAGAAAGGCTAATCCAGAACAATTTGAGGTACTATTTTTAAATTTTTCACTTTAAGCTTTTTACACATTTTGCAAAATATTTCGGGAAACCAACTGCGCAATAATTTTATGATCGCATTATTAAGTTTTTCGTCAGCACTCAAGTGGAAAAATGAGATGGGAGCAGGACTACTGGAGAGCGGAGATGTATGTAAAACGTGTTTAAGTGAAGTGTTGATTAAAAAGTGTGAATAATATTCTCACAAGCAGTCTAAATGAATTGTAATAATTAAAAATGAGAAAACAAATGATCACTCCAGACAATTTTTTTTTCTTTTAAGTATAATAAATTAACCATAAGTTGCCAAAATGTGTTTTTCTCACAAAATGTATTATTTTCTTATAATCGTATATTATAAATACATATGTACACATAAACACATGACTACATATAATGAAATTGAATTTAATTTAAAATTGTTATTTACAAAAACTCAATACGCAATTGAACTCTATACAAATTTGTTTGAATAATTTAGCATTTCACAGATTTCTCCTTTATTAGTTGGAGCACTCGTTAGGGGCTCGCCAATATCGTACACAGAATCCTCAAGTTGGGAAACGAAATGTTAACCTTGTTGGGGTATAAAATAGATAGAGATACAATACAATTTGCATGATCGAGGTTAGTTCATAAGTTAATCTTTCTGTAGTAAATTCAAAATAAAATCGAAGGTTTTCCAAATTGCACGTGTGAGCTTTTTAAATCGCTATCTCTTAGTTCCCATAGAACTTCGTTTTACATTTAAGTACACTATTTGGACAATCAACAGCTCCTCCAATATTTTATCTTATTTTCTTTTCTATAGGAAAATCTAAGTTTAAACAAGTCAAATTAAATATCATTTAATACAAATTTATACCTTCGTTTCACAAATTCTGCAATCAATATCATTCAGCGCTGTAATTTCAAACGATTTAAGAAGTTTCTGTTTTTCACTTAATTTCGGCATTTTTTTAGTTCTAGTTTGGACAATTAAAAAACAGCTGACGTATAGAGTTTTACCATAGGGCGCTCATTTAACCGTAGTGACAAATTTGCCTTTTTTTCTCTTTTTTTTTCTTTTTTTTACATTTTGACAATGGATTGTAGGAGATATATGTTAACCCCACACCGACTAACGGGCATATCCATCAGAGGTAACTCAGTCCATGTGTTGACGGTTGGTTGGTAGGTAGGTGAAATGATTGAAGTGCCAGTCTGGCACTTTTCAAGTAGCTGTTTTGATACCATTATGAGACCTCCAACAGGCAGATATCTGCAGTCAGCCAGAGCTGTTGATATAATGGAGAAGATTGATGGGATTTAGGTTGGCGCACTGCCCCAGGCTGTCGAAGAAAGGATCACACAGTGACCTTAGCCGTCTAGCTGAAACACCCGGACATTTACAGAGAAAGTGCTCAACAGTCTTCTTCTCTGAAAGGTCCCCACAGCTTCTGCAATGGGGTTTAAACGGTAACCCTAGCTTTTCCACGTGTGTGCCGATCGTCCGGTGACCGGTAAACACAGCTACGAGTTTGGAAATTGAATGGGGAGGAGTTCAAAGGACTTTCTGAGTCCTTCGTATATGGTACTGGGGCCTAAGGGTTTTCGAAATAGCACATGAAGAAATAGAGCTCCATATTTTCTGCGCTTTCGGGAGAACTAATTTGTACAGTTCCCCTTTAGAAACGGAAGGTTGGATCGATCATTCGAAAAAAATAAACTTCTCAGCTCCGACTGCAAATAAACTTGGAAGTCCTGTAGTCATCTGAAGTCTACGCAAAAGATAATTATGCAAAAAGTGCAAACAGAAACCAGGCTTTCCAAATTTTAGTCAAACCCGCTTTATTCCATATATTTTGGTGGATTAAGAATTCGTATTAAGAAAAGTCAAAATGTGTCCACTGAATATTTGAGCCCGAAACGAAAAAGAAAAACATGCAATAGAATTTGTTAGTCAGCAGAGAACGTCCTCGAAGAAACTTGTGTGAGGGATAGGATAGATCTGAGAGCTATTGACCTGAGTTAGATCCTACGCGCAAAGTAGTGTTTCTCAAGTTTTGGTACGTTTTTGATTCTCTAACCCGCAATACAGGGTTTGATTGAAAAGTAATGAGCCTTACCGCGCGGAGCGTCTGCCAAGCGATCAACCGGTGGGGGAAAATGATCGTTGGACCTTCCCCTTCCACTAGAAACCGGTCCCAGTTCGCTGGCAACAGCGGCGCAGTCAACATCGCTCCGCGCGTGAAAGCTGTTTTAAAAGTGTGTTAGGATTTTACAGTGGCGAAAATGCAGCGATCGTTGGAGCAACGTTATCGATCAAATTTTGCGTAAAGCTAAACAGAACGAGTACCGAAACCATTGGGCTACTCAAGGAGGCTTACGGGGACCAATCTCTGTCCAGTGCCCAGGTAAAACGGTGGCACAAGTCGTTCAAGGAAGGCCGGAAGGACGTCGAAGACGAACAGCGATCTAGAAGGCCTTCGACGACACACCTCTGCATTGGCCAAGATGGGGGTTCTGGTGCCTCCCCACCCTCCCTACAGCCCAGACCAGTCCACTCCGGACTTCTTCTTGTTCCCGCGCCTGAAAAGAAAGCTGAAGGGGAGGCGTTTCGACTCCATCGAGGCGATCCAAAAAACTGTGACAGCCGAATTGAACGCGATTCCGGCGGATGAGTTTAAAAAATGATTCCTGTAGTGGAAGGAACGCTACCAGTGTTGTATTGACGCTCAAGGGTCCTATTTTGAAGAATTTTAGTTGTATAAACCAAAAGGTTTAATAAAACTGCTTAAAAAAAATAAGGCTCATTACTTTTCAATCAATCCCCGTATTACTCAATCATGAGAAGCAACCAGTACAATAAAAGTTAAGTGAAGATCTGCAAAAGCACCGGTGATCGGTAGTTTTCACGCGTGAGATGCTATAAGTCCGTGTTCCGTTAGTAGCTTAACTACTATTCCACAATCTACATATGGATTCTTTACAGGACAACAGATTGAGAAAAAATCGTGGCTGAGACCTCATGCCGCTAGTTCTTCATGTTGGATGCATTTCCAATACCGTAAAATACAGCAAAACAAGCACCGTCGCATTAATTCGATCCACAACTTTCGTTCATTTTCATGCCTCGATGTTTAGATTTAGACGCAAGAATTAATTTCAAAAGTATTCGTCCGTCTGTCAGTCGCGGTCGGATTAATATTGTATGTATACCTAATGACCTAATGAGAAGAGCAGAATTCAAACTGACTGCCTTTTATTTATTTAGATTTGTTTACTAAAAATTCAGCTGACAATCAGTTTTAAAAAAAATTTCAGTTTATATTTGAATCGATATTAAAATCTCAAAATCCAATAAGCATAAACAAAAAACAAAAAAGAAAGAAATATCTGCTGCCAACTCACATTACAACAATCAAACAGAGCGAGGCTAGCAGCAGCAAACATACAGGGTGTTTCATCTATATTTGGCACATACGGTTTGGTTTGTTGGTTGGTTGAAGTGGTGATTCATCCAGAATCCAACAAGCGCTTCCGTACCATTTTGTTGCCACATCCACGCTACCAATTTGTTTAACGGTTATTTTCAGAATGACTATATCAAAGCTATGAGAGTTCAGAACTTTATTAGGCTGTTGACTTCAAAGGCAGACAGTTGTTCGAGACTCTCGAATTGTGATTTGCCAAGCGTTGACATTATTTTCTTCCAAAAGGCAGGCCATTCACAGAGGAATGGAAAATCGTTTCCTTTTTCTCCGGTTATTTGTAAGTGTGGCAGTGTGTGTTGCAAGGGATACCCATTTCTGCTGCTTATTCGCCGATAGACCAACAGCTAGTTATGACTGCCGTGAGTATTCAGGCGTCCCGTCGTTTCATGTTTATCATTGTTGACGTTTGTTTGAGGTTGTAGGAGGGCCATAACGTTCTGCTAATTTTACATGCCTTCTGGCCTCCCCATCGACAATTTGTGTTTTGCAAGAATGTTTTAACTGTGTCCCAACCCCGCCCCGCATACATCGCAGAGTTTAGAGAACATGAAAACTCTTCCCGAAGATATTTGGGAAAGCACCTGGACCTCGTTTCGCCATCATTTGTCGCAATTCTATATCCCGCAAACCACTTTATGGAGAATTATGAAGAAAGACTTGAAAATTTTCTCTATAAAGTGCAATTGATTCAACTTTTTTTGCCTCTGGTTAAGCCGCATCGGTTGGAATTTGGCAGAAATAAGCTTTATTTGTGCAAAATGCACAAGTCTTTGAAATCGACCCATCATGCGTGATAAGGCACGTTTCACTCACAGCGGAGGGGTGATTAAACAATATTGTAGGTTTTGGGCACTGAAAATCCTCGAATCGTGCATAAACACAACCTCTGAATGATGCTAAAGCCACTGTTTGGTAAATCAGTTGAAAGATTATTGGATCCACCATTACGGCGCAACATTCTAAGAGGCACAGCAGACAAGGAATTTGCTTAAGACTTCAAAAATAACAATTTCTATTTGACTCGCCGATTTAACAGTGCCGGACTTTTTCCTGTGCAGCTACTTAAAGGAAAAGTTGTACAGTAATATACTACCTCGAAACTCAACTCTCTGAAGATCGATATTGAATATTCGTTTCCACGACAGTCGGCTCTACATTACCGGAACGACCACAATTTGTATCCGCCAAAGAATTATCATTCCAGCATCATTCATCAAACATTTACGAGGAATGTTTATGCCTGTTTATGTTATAACAAAAATAAAGCGACGCCATGGCTCCAGAAATGATACAAAATATTATGAAAAATATTTTCCTGCATTTTGACTGCACTTCAACCGCGCTCGTATTATTTAAAAAAAAATGTAACCGAAGGCAATCGAAGTTCATGAATTTTTCATTAAATTACTCAAAGTTCTCACAGTTCACGTATAGATGGAACACCCTGTGCACATATATAAATGCACTATTTGCAATAAGAGCGTAGCAGTTGCATTCGAGGCGAGTGAAGCTGAGTTGTTGAATTGATTTAAGTTGCTGTTAGATGGATAAATGCAGCTATAAAACTTTCTTATCTGGTTGCGGTTGATGGTCTGTGCGACGATATTTTCTGGTTTTGCATGTGATTGTAGTTGTACTGGTGATGGCCGGTCGGTAGTTGCACACTTTTTTCTCATGCCTTCCATCACATTTGTTATTATTGCTGTTATTTCGTGTTGTCCGCTATCGTTGATGATATCAAATGAAATGTACGAGCGGTGTTGCTAAGGCGATACAAATACAAACGTGCACAATTGCATGCAGCCAAAGCGGGAACAACAAAAACAACTACAGAGCGAAAACAACCACAATAATTCAGCCAAACGGTATTGCAAGCAACAACGATTGTTAGTCGCAGCAACAAATAAACAACAATATCAGCAGTAGCAGCGACAGCGACAACGACTGCAAGACACGATTCACGACGAGTGTGGCGAAAGAGCAGAGTGAAGCGAAAAATGTTTGCAATGAAGGATTCATTTCATTTCTGCAATATCATCACAAAGATATCGTCTCGTGTTGCATGCCACAAAAGAGAAAATGCGCCTACAATCAGCTGTAAAACAGGTTCCACTCTATTCATACCTAAATATTTGTTGCTACACAAGTTTATTGCAGACATCACTTCAGTGATTGTCGTATTGTACTTGCAATTACTTTGTTGCTTTATCAGTTAAATTTGTGTTTGTAACGATTGTATGCCGCCGGAACTTGTTTGTTGACATAATTATAATTTTTATTGAATACATCCCATGGTATTGTAGTCGTGTATTTGAGTAAATTGATTTGTTAAGAACTTCAATCAAAATGATCTCCAGCCACATATTAATTGGCTGCAGAGCTGCACTAATAACGAACGAGGACTCGAAGAGTTAGACGGGCTGCTCTAACAGCGTTTACTCGGTGACCTCAGAGGACCATTGTGATGCCAAGGTAGTAAGATTTCTCAAATCTTACAGCATATACCAACCCATGCCAAATCGAATCAGACGAGACTATATCTGAACACAACCTTTCGAAACAGAAAGTTTCCTGGGCCTACCGTTAGATCAGCTAGACGAAGACGACCGGGCATTTAGACTACACTAGACAAGGTTTAGTATTGCTGTAACAACAACAACAAGAAATGACTATGTCTAAACAGCCCAGGTCTTTTAAAAAGTGGCAACTGCAATGCCAATGTTTTGTTCGAATACGGAAGAATACAGTTTTTGTAATGAAATTTTCTTTCGTATTACTGATTTTGCTGTAGATGTACCACCGTGAGCAAGTTCTCGAAATAACCGCCAGAACTCAACTGAGTTCAGTTCTGTTTTTTGTTAGATTGCCACATCTGCATTAACTGTCCTACCAAATTTTATCGCCATTGCTGATATTTGTAGAAAATACACCATCTTGAGTAATTTGTTTTTTCTTTTTTTAATTGTAAAAATTGATTTGAATTTGTTGTTACGTTTAAATTGATTCAACGTTGGTAATGACACTGGTAATGACACTCTAAAGAAAACAGACGTTTAGGAATGGCATGTAGTGTTAAGCTGTAGTGTCATTTGATCATGATTTGATCTACGGACTCTCGATTCTGCGACCAATCTCAGGAGACTCCAATGCACCTTCTTCTGAAATGCAGCGCCGTAGCGCGGAGAAGGTTGAAACATCTTGTCCAATTGCAGCCAGAAGAAAGGCACCGTATAAATCCAATCCAGTTCCATCCTGAGTTTAATAAGGTAACTGGAACAGGATGAGGTACTGTGATGAGTAGAGGGCACAAAAGACCATGAGGTCGAAGTGAAAACCTCATTAAGAATCTAATCTAATTTAGTGTCAAGCCGTCGATATCGAAAGCTGATGAAGACATCAATAAAGTGGACGAAGAATTGATCAATAACCGGAAATTAACTTTCAGCGAGCTGTCAGGGGGCATGAATTTCAGGCAAAAAAACAAAGACCGCGCTGATGTCGCCAGATACATGATTTCCAAGGCAGAATCCGATGCAGCATTCATCAAACGCATCTTTACTGAAGATGAGATGTGGGTTTATGAGTAAAACACGCAGACATCAGGCGTGTGAGTGATGAGCTCCGAATGAACGAAGCAAAAAAAAAAAAACAGATCGTTTTCAGATACAAAAAGAAAGCTCACGGTTTTTATGGATTATTAAATTACAACGGTATTGTACATCACAAATTTTTACCAGAAGGTCAGCGTTCTCACGACAGTCGGTTCTACGTTACCGGAACGATCCGGATTTATATCCGGCTAAGGACTGTCACTCCCATACATGAACGGGGAGTGCTTATGCTGTTACAACAACACCAATAACAACAACCGGAAGGTCAGATAGTTAATAAGGACTATTATTTGGGTGGTTTGAGACGTTAACGCAAAGCAATTCGCCAAAAAAGAAAGGTGTGTGAGAAAACAACTCCGCCAGCAACGTCCCACCGTCGCATAAAGTAATCATTATCCATGAATTTTTTACCAAGAACGACACGAATACCATCGAAAATTCGCCTGATATGGCTCCCTACGATTTTTTCTGTTTGATCGAGTCAAAAAAACCACTACGAGAAACGCGTTTTGGCAGCCAAAATAAAGTAATAAGAAAATCGAAGATGGCTCTGATGACTAAGTATATGGAATTCTAGAAATGTTTCGAGAGCTGGATCAGACGCTGGCATAAGTGCGTTGCAGATGATGGGGCGTGCTTTGAAGGCAATAACATCACTTTTGAGGAATAAACTTGGATATAAAAAAAATAAATAAATAATTGGCGCATACACTTCTGTTAGGTGTTTGGCCGAGCTCCTCCTCCTATTTGTTGTGTGCGTCTTGATGATGTTCCACAAATGGAGGGACCTACAGTTTCAAGCCGACTCCGAACGGCAGATATTTTTTTGAGGAGCGTTTTCATGGCAGAAATACACTCGGAGGTGTGCCATTGCCTGCCGAGGGGCGACCGCTATTAGAAAAATGTTTTTATTAATTTTGCTTTCACCGAGATTCGAACCAACGACCTCTCTGTGAATTCCGAATGGTAATCACGCACCAACCCATGGCTACGGCGGCCGCCTTGGATACAGAGATATTATTATTATTATTATTTTTTAATTTTTTTATTTTTTTTTTTATTTTTTTTTTAATTTTATTTTTTTTTTTTTAATTTTTTTCTTTTTATTTTTTTTTATATTTTTTTTTATATTTTTGTTTTACCTTTCACTAACTTTTTAATCAAAATGGTATTGAGTTATTAAGCTGTAGGAGGACCTACACATGGTAGAAAAAGTCTGCGTTCACCCAGTGTTATAAAGTACTAAAATAATTTAACGTGTTTATCTTAAAACTCTCAGTTATTTCTTTTCACTTATTTCAAAGAAAATTATTCGTAGAGGCTATGAATAAACTTTTTTGGAGTTTGAGCTGCGTCGTGTTCAGATAACGGGATTGTATTACAGTTACTTAAATAGGCTGAGCAGAAAAAGTGTGCGTTCATTTCGAATAGTGACGATTATTTGCATGGCAATTACGTTAAATTTAATTTTAAATCATTCATGTAGTTGACGCGGTTAAGAACAAATCTAAAGAGGGAAAAATTGATATTAGAAATACATTTTTTGTTACTATGGACCAAAGGCGAAAAGAAATAGATATTGGTGAAAGGAAAATCATTGTAAGTTTGTGGCAAAATAGTAAGAGCTATCGTGAAATCGCGAAAATTGTTGGGAGGCAATACTTCTCGGTCCAAAAAGTGATAAACAACTTCAAGCAAACGAATTGTTTGGAGTCTAAGCCTCGTTCTGGGCGTCCAAAAAACTGACTGAAAGAGAAGAACGCAACATAACTAGTCTTGTGAAGTCTAATTCACGAGTAACAGCAAGCCAAATTTCAAAAGACATAGAAGTAAAATACCAAAAGAAAGTACATCCAGATACAGTAAGAAAAATTCTAAAAAGAATCGGATTTCACGGCAGAGTGGCCCGAAAAAAACCCTTCATATCGCGAGTAAATCGACTTAAGCGGATGGCTTTCGCCAAGGAATACGTAAACAAGCCACCTGTGTTTTGGAATAGTGTGATTTTTTCAGATGAGAGCAAGTTTTGCATTTTCGGGATAAAAGGTCGTAAAATTATTTGGAGGAAAAACGGAACGGCACTTGGAAATCAAAATCTGGTACCTACGGTAAAGCATGGGGGAGGAGGTGCCATGATATGGGGGTGTATGGCTAGTTCGGGCGTTGGAAATATACAGTTTATTGAGTCGATAATGAACAGACATGATTATCTCGATATTTTAAAAACGAATTTGAGAGAAAGTGCAATCAAACTGGGACTCGGTGAAAGATTTGTTTTCCAACAGGACAACGACCCGAAACACACAGCAAAGATTGTTAGGTTGTGGTTGTTGTATAATGTTCCACAACAACTTCGCACACCCCCACAATCACCTGACCTTAACCCCATTGAGCACTTATGCGACGTTCTAGAAAAAAAAATACGAGAGCGTACAATAACTAGCAAGGAAATGCTTAAGAACGCGCTTAAAGAGGAATGGGAAGCCATAAGTCCAGAAATAACAGCCAAACGAGTTGGATCAATGAAAAGACGCCTTCTAGAAGTCATAAAAAGGCGTGGATATCCAACTAGCTATTAATTTTAAAACATTTCTGTGATCTTAAGCCTTTTATTTTATTATTACTGAAGTGAACGCAAACTTTTTCCGTTTAGTTTGAATGGCCTTTTTAATTTTATGTGATCTCATTTTAAATTTGATTTAGTTATTGGTAGCGAAATATGTGTGATAGTTACGTTTAAGTGAACTAAATAAAACTCATTAAAAAAAATTTCTGAAATATTTATTGTTTTGAACTTTTTCTAATGCAAAGAATATTTGCATAGGTGAACGCAGACTTTTTCTACTATGTGGATGTCTTATATGAAAAAGCGAAAAAAGAAAAGGTATGGGTTTCGGGAAGCTATCCACATACACCCATTGTCAAAAGTATTTACGCAAAGCTGAAATTGTCACACTATTTACTAGAAAGCCTTTGTTCGTTGTTGTTAAATAACTGTAGTTTAACTGTAACTTTACAGTATGCAAAGATAACTGTGCAAATTCAAAGAAAGCAACGGTGTATTTCACATTAAACCAAGCGCTTAAATTTAATTTATTTTTCTAATATTTTTAGGTTTTATTTTATTAATTTTTCTTCACTTTTTTAATTTATTTTGTTATTAATTTTGTGTAAATTTTCAAAAGATAATTGAGCTAAAATTTAATATAATATTTGATGATTAGTTTAAATCGGCAACACTCGATTAAGGAAATGTTTGAGTTATATGTACGAGTATTTGTATCGGTAACTATTATTTGTTATTGTATTTGTGTGAACTACTGTTTAGCTCTTTAGAAATTGCATTATTTAAATGGGAAACTTGTTGGTAATAAGAAATTAATCACTTTTCAGAAGAACATAAACTGGTAAATTTCCCTCAACCGTTCCATGGAGGTGCATAACAGAACTGCGTAGTTTAGTTTCTCAACACAAACGCCTCCCTCCAAGTACTCACGCACTCAAAAGTGGCCATATGCCCGAACTAGGTCAAAAGCTGTTTCCAACTACCATCCCTCCCTTCAAAGCATATCGCGATGCATTTTATTTACATTCATTCGCTATTTTCGCTGGTAATTCGCATACCTACAATTTAAGTAGTGCAAAATGCATTTTCGAAAAAGGACAATGAGAACCAAATTGTTTTTGCTAAAACTATTTGCTGCTGTTCGAATTGTAATAAATTTGAATAAAATTCATCTTAAGTTTAAATTTGCTATTTTTTTTTTTTTTTTGTTTTGCATTTCAAGCCCCTCAAAGGTGTTGAATTATTTATGAGTCTAATGCTACCGCTTTTGTAGCTGTGCATATATGCATATAGTATGTACATATGTATATGGATGACGTTGTTGTTGCAGGAACAAAACAAAGAACGGCGTATATGCGCGTCAATTTCAATTTTAAACGGCATTCGAAATGGCATTTATTCAGTTGAACCAAGAGCTGCAACTGCGACGCCAAAAATAAGAGCAACAACAATGAAACCGGAAGCCAGATCATTGAACTCATCAGCCATGACGAAAAAAAAATTATAATGATAAAAAATAAAAATAAAATATTTATGTATGGTATATTTCCAAAGTCCAAAAAGTATTATAGAGTATAAGAGTAATATTTTGCTGCAAATAACTAAATAAACTATTTCATCCATTTTGGTTATATCAATGGCAAAGAGACCAGGAGCAATTCGCAGGGAATGGAATTTTTAAGAGGTTTTCTATGTTCTGTAATTTAATACCTATTTTATGTTCATAATGAGAATCGATCCTTGGACGATCCGCCGATTTAAACTTTGTATGAGGCATAAATGGAAAACGAAATTTTAATTGAATTGGAGGTGAAGAAAAACGTGATTTACAAATGTTGTGCTTGATAAGTTCGATTGCAATATGAAACGTGTTTATTTTGTTCAATGTTTTTTGTTTAAAATATATTTTATAGGGAAGAAAATGCACAATACCACCAACTAAAAAAAAATTATTCAAAATCAAAGCGATTTTTGAGGCATTTTATCAAACCTTCCACTTGATTGCGCTAAAATTTTATGGGCTAATATACTATAAAGATGAAATTGCACACTCAAATAATTTCTAAAGCTTCTGATAAAAAAGTTGGAAATATGTTTCAGAATTTCGTGCAAAGTCGGAACATTTTTTTCATGTGGCTTTTGCTAAGAATTAACTATATTTTTATTTGAAATTAGTCAAAGCGCTTAGCTCCCATCAGACTAAAATTCAGGTTACCGAGCCAGTGTAGCGTGTGCCAAGCAGGGGTAGCCGTAATCAGAAAACCAGCTGATTGGCTACTCACATGCGTATTAACTGACAAGTAAGTAAATATTTACTCCGATAGCCAGTAAGCAATTAGGGTCCCCGGCCAATGATGGTGCATTCGGGAACTGGTCAGAGAATGACTGACCTCATTTTCGATTGCACCCGCATTCTTGGACATTAGGCTCATCTGAGTTCCTGTTCATAGCGACATTGCGCGAAACTGTGAGGCGGATGGGTTGGGCGGACAAGGGACCTGTGAGGTGATTTCTCCGTGAAGGAATTATGATCCCCTTAACCACCTCCAGTCTGCTCCTGGAAAGATGGGCTTTGCGCCAACTCAGCGAGCGCTGGGTAAGTACACAAACTTGTAATCTCGCGAAATCCTTCTTCTAACCACGTGCGGATTTTGGAGGCGTTCGAGGGATGTTCTGAGGTTGACAAAATCGCAGCTCTCGAATTTTGTGGGTGTTCTCATAGAACACTATCCGCGAGGTGAGCATGCTGTGAGACTTAGAATTACCTCGAGTCCTTCTTGCGTCGGATATATGGAGGATGAGGTGAAATCATATCCCCACCTTCTCCTTAGCTGTCCTGCTCCCGCGGCGCTAAGATTTAGGCATTCTGACTCTTACTTCTTTGATACGCCTGTTGCTATGCCAGGCCTTGACATAAAAATCTGATAAACTTCATAAGCAGCATAAGGCGGTTAACACAACCGCAACGCAGTCGTCGTTCATAATCCACACATACTAAATGAAATTATCTACCTGGTTATGCACCTTCTCTTTGAATGCAGCGCTAGGACGCGGAGAAGGTTAAGACTTATTGGCCACTTTCAGCCAGAAGAAAGGTACAACTGTATCTTTTGCACACAATCGCGTAAGGAACAAAATTGTAATACCCTTGAGCATAAAGTGCGTGCGGGTATGGAAATGATAATCTAATTAGTTCTGCCATAAGTTCTGTTACAAGTTAAGTCCGTTATAGATATGAAATTACAATACTTTTTTGTAACGAAGTTAGTTTTATTTAATCATGGAAATATCAAAGAAAACAAACAATTTTTAATTTTCATTCGAAATGGTCACCATTTGCTTTTACAAAACCTTCAAACGTTTAGGACATTCAGCTATTGCAGCACACACCGCTGGTTGAATTAAAGATTCTTTGAGACTCTCCAAATTTTTGTGAGATCTGCGACACGCCATGTTTTCCAAATCTGACTACAAACTGTAGTCTAATGGATGCAGATCTGGACTTCCAGACGGTCAATCTGCTGCGGCTATGCACCCAGAAATATTGGGTGGTTTTTGTCTTATGTCCTGGAGCGGAATCTTGCTGGAAGATCCAACGCTCTCCATTCAAGAGAGTACAGCTCAACTGCTTCACCACGCCTTTTAAGAATTCTTCTTCCTATACTTTTAACCTTACACTCACTTACTTCGCAGAAATGAAGAGGTGTAACGCCTTTAGAATATACACCCCACCAAACCATTACGGAGGCTGGATGGCGGCAACGCTGAGCTCTTGGAACAACAATTTTCGCGTTGTTAGAAGCTTTAGCATAGATTTTGATCCTTTGCTTATTAAAAAGTTCTTCATCAGTGAAAATTTTCTCATCTGTGAAAAGAGTATTTTCATGGCCGTTGACCGCATGCCACCGTGCCACCCTTTTCGTCAAGTGCGTTGCAAAAGATGACCAGTTGAGCTACGCAAGACTTTCATGTGGAGATCATCTCTAATTAGTCTTGACATGGATCTGGTCAACACATTTCCCTGGACATGATTTTCTGCTTTCTAAGAGGATTTCTGCGAATTCTTTCTCTAACGGCTTTTATGGCTGCACTGGTTCTAAACTCGTGATGACCACCACTTCTTTTTCTGTCTGTCACTTCAGACGTTTGGAAAAAACGATGGATCGTGCGGTAAACAAATCTTGAAATATTAAGTTTTTTCAACAATTCGTAAATCTCTTTTACCACACTTTTGTAATGCTGGAGTGTGATTTTCGTTAGAGTTCCACGAGACTGAGTATAATTTACGAGTAGACAATGCATACGAACAAAAGCAAAAATAACGGAACTTTTTTTTGCGAATTTGTCCTCGCCGTATGCATTGTAAAATTTGTCACAGAATTTATATCAAGTCTAAGTACAATCAAATTATTTATATTTATTTACAATATTTCTTCGTTATAAAGCACTTGAAAAACAGTCAAAATCACAAGAAATGAGATAAAATAATGAAAGGCATAAAATTTAACAGTCATTTGAGTAAAACGGCTTGTGTTTTTTGAAAATTCGCAAACGCATGAATAAATGTGTATATATGTACATCAACAACATACGCCAACTCCTAAATCAAGTTAGTATATTCACACTTATGTATGTATGTTATTGTTGCTACATACGAACAAGTTAAGTTTGTGGTCATGAGTCATAAACCAACTACCAGACCAACAGCAGTGGGATGTCGAACAGTGCCAGCCAGCCAATTCACAAAACATTTGTTAAACATACATACATGCATCCATTTGTATATGCCTATGTTGTTGTGCCACAATGCCTGGGTAAGATGACGCAAAGAAACAGGCAACGAGTAGTGGGTTTGCAGTTTGTGCAATAATAAATGGCGGAGGTTGGCTGCGTTGATGGCGCCATCAACAAACATTTTTGCCGCGCTTGTTAGTAAAAGTTTTGCAATGAAAATTGAGCAGCAAAAAAGCTTGTTAAAACAATCGTAGAATCGTAAACGAAAAATGAAATGAAAGTCAAAATTACAGGAACAAACTACAGATCAAGCTATTGAATTCTGGCGAGCTGATACAAATCTTTTAGTTTGGGGATATGCGAGTACAAGTAAAAAAGGTTTCAAAAATGTTTAAAAACAGTTTCGTAAAACTTTGTGGTTCTCATTGAATTTTGTTCATTATTAATTGCAAATTGGACTAGTTTTATTTTTTATAACTACCGAAACCAGTCGAACTATATCGAAAAAGTATTTTCACGTAAAAAAAAAACAATTGGTAGAATTAATAATTTTTCAAAACCTACGCCCAAAACGATATTTTGGTTTCAGAGTCAGAAACGGATGTACCATACAGACACTATCGAGAGCTTCAAGTTTTAGGGGCTGTCGAACGATAATCCATTTGAAAATTTTGATATTCCAAAAATAAACGTTGTCATAAGTGCATTTTATTAAGACTTTATTACATCAAAACAGATGTCAAAAATATGAAGATATCATAGATTTCGGTAGCTGAATGAGTTTGCTCATGATTACCTTCGGCTCGAAGCTCACCTGAATCAAACTTACTGTGGGCATTTTGTATATTATATATTTTTTATATTTAATTATATTTATTATATAGATATTTATATTTTTTTTTTTTAATTTTTTTTTAACTTTTTATTTATTTATGTTTTTTTTTATTTCTTTTTTTTTATTCATGTTTTTTTTGTTTTTATTTTATTTATTTATTTATTTTATTTATTTATTTATTTTATTTATTTATTTATTTATTTTTATTTATTTATTTATATTTTTATTACCTTTTTAGTATTTATTTTTTATTTATATTTTTATTACCTTTTTAGTATTTATTTTTTATTTATATTTTTATTACCCTTTTTAGTATTTATTTTTTATTTATATTTTTATTTACGCCTTTTTATTTATTTATAATTATATTTTTTTTTTTTTTTTATTTTTTTTTTCTATATATTTTTTTTTTTTTTTTTTTTTGTTGTTATTATTATTATTTCTATACATATATTTTTTAATTGAAATTTTTTTCTTATTATTTTTTTTTTTCATTGTAACTAGTTAATATAAGCAACTAACGAACAATTTGTTTTGGGTTTTGCGTTATACAAATGAGTCATGATGCTCTGCCCACTCCTTGCAGAGAAGTTGGCTGCTGCGAGAGTTGATGCGGCTCTTTATGCTTCAGTCTTTCTTTCCACTCATTCCGGTCGGTGAGAGCTATTAACATGGTGAGAGAGAGAGAGCCTCTTCATGTGCGATATGGCATATTTTTGGATTAACGCAGCAATTGGCTCAATACCAATATCACGTTCGAGATCGCTACTGCGTACATACCAAGGGGCGTTAACATCACATCTCAAGACTTTGTTTTGAACGTTCCTACGATAGTCGGTTCTACGCTGCCGGAGCGACCCGGATTTATATCCGGCCAAGGACTGTCACTCCAGCAGTTATCCCAAGACTTATGCTGCTACAACAACAAGAATAACCACGTTGTTTTGAAACCGTTGTATTTGCAAAGTATTGCTGGTTCTTGGGCAACCCCATAGTTGGATTCTATACGCTCATATTGGTTTCTATAGCAGTACTTTAACATATGTGGACATATCATGTTCGTTCTATTTGAGTTTAGTATCTAAGGTTATGCCCAGCTATTTAACGGTGTCGGGCATGAAACATCAATTGATAGAAAGGTTTTTTCATAGCGGTCACTCCTCGCTAGGTATTAACAAACTACCGGGTGTATTTCTGCCGTGAAAAAATTCATAATAAATTCAAAAAATTTTCGTACGCAGGCGGCATAAATTTGTAGCTCACATACATAAGCAAAAATAGTATTCGTCAAATTGATAGTGAACTTATGTTGATTCCTAAAAAGCTTTGAAAGATAACAAGGAAGAAAAGGCCTTCTCTGCATTGGATAGATCAGTTAGAGCAGGGCTTGGCTTCACTTGGTATTTTCAACTGGCGCCGGTTAGCACGAGACAAAAACCATTGGCGACTTTGCTAAACTCGGCCAAAATCGCGTAAGCGGTTATCGCGCCAATCACCAGGAAGTTTCAAGTGAACCGGACTGTAAATATTTTGTTTTTATTTGTACTTAAATGAGAACTGGGTATTATCATAATGTATTTATGTAAGTATGTAAGTATGATAACCTTTGGCACACATGCCAATAAACGATCTAACGAATAGCGAAATCAAATTTAAAATTTAAGTTTAATTTGATTTCAAGAAAATATAATCGAGGTTAAAGCACCTGTATTCTTTCCGAGAATATTATAAAATTCATTAAAAAAGCTAGGCCTTTTTTCAACTACAGTCGCTGAGAAATTGGGTTGAAACGTAGACGCCAGCACTTTGACGTTGTCACGAAGTTGGCACAATACAACGTACAAAACAACATTAAGTCGGACACATTTCACACCAAAAAAATATGAAGCTTTCCTAGACATGTGAAATTCAACTTTCATAGGAATACAAGAAAAAAACGTGACAGTCTGGCCAAGATCGCACTATGATGAAAATAGCATCGCGCGAAAACGCTTAGTGCTTGCAACAACACATACAGCAAATTTGCTTTGGCGGCAAGCACAAGAGAGCCCCAAGAAAATACAGAAGTAGTGCCAGCCAGTAAGCGCAACTGGGAAAATAAAAACTAAAAGAAGCGCCGCCTTTGGCGCACACATTTTTGCTTTGCTTTGCTCTGTTTTGTTTTATGAGCACTTAGCTCAGAAGAAAAGTATCTATTATAATTGGACTTTATTTCTTTTCTACTGCGACAGCTCTATAATGCACTGGAATTAGCCGAACACATAAATACAGCAAACATCTACAACAATAACAACAACAACATACATATATATTAAAATAGTACAACAAATATGGCATGAAAACTATGCGGAAATGCAAAATTTTAATTTGTGCATGTTTTCGGTTTTGTTGCATATTTCGAACACACTGCAACGTCCACAGCTGATAGATGCTTCTAAATTTTAGCTGTTAAAATGATAATTTTGAGACAAAAATTTCTGTGTGCAATACCGTCGAAAGCGCAACGGACGAAGCAGGAGAAGCATTGAAAGGAGAAAGGCAATAAATGTCGGAGAATTAAAAAATTTCAAAATTTGATATTTTCTAAGATGCTGAAATTCTTAGTCATTTATTATTAGCAAAAAATTTTGCTATCAAGAATGAAATCATATAAAAGTGTGTGTGCTGAATATAACGTAAAATAATAATACAATAATGGCTGTGTTCGTAAATGCAACATGACGCGCAAACTACAATTGCATAACAAACAGAACGTTCAGAAATGCCAATATGGCAGCACTGCAATAATCAAGCGTTCAAAAAGACAACAATTCTATCAGTTGTCACTCATAATTTCTATCAAAAAATTGTTTACTGCATTTAACTACGATGTCTGATGAAAAGCAAGCAAAACTGTTTTATTTTAATTTTTGTATTGAAATTTAGTTAAATTATGTTAATAATAATTGTATAAATTATTATTTTTAAATTTTTAGAGAAAATCTCAGTAATGCGGAGACACAGTTATTGCTGAGAGTACGGTTGAATATGGAGGACGAGTTTAAATCGGGTAGAAGGAAAAAAAATGTATTGTGGAAGAAAGTTGTGACCGAAGTTAAAAATGTAAATCCCAATATAAGACTGGACAGCACCACAGCGCAGAGAAAATGCTTAAATCTCTTGGTAACGTACAAGCGCATTAAGAAAAGAAATAATTCTTCCGGTAGAGAAGCTACATCCTGGAGGTATTTTGAGGACTTCGACGAATTTTATGGTACAAGGCACTCAATGACTCCTCCAGCAGCAAACTATTAAAGTGAAACTATAAATTATTAATTTTCATCAAACTTATAAAACCTTACTTTAAAAGTGGCCCAATTCATTCGGAAATGGGAATAGAAAATGTCCTCGGGAAACGACTTTATTGTTTTAATAAACGATTTGTTTTTAGGTATTTTTCTTTTTAAAGACAAACATTTGTCCCTAAACATTTTTCTCTTTGACTTCAATAGCCTTCTTTTTCTTAAATTTAAAGAAAATCTATCTTTTCTTTGCTCACAAATTTCGTCTAGTGTTAGATTCAGCAAAATTTCCATTTTAGTATTATACGCGTTCAAAAATGCAAACAAACGTATTTGCAAATTGTCAAAAATTGTATAAGAAGTATCAAATGTCAAACTTGCAGTGTTGCCATTGATGCTTATGCTGCAAGTCATGTCGCATTTACGAACACAGCCAATATGCGCAACTAAACTACTTCTTCTTCTTCTTCATCCTGATTGGCGCGATAACCAATTAAGCGACTTTAACAAAGCGCACCAGTCAGAGGGACTTTCAAATCGCTAAATGGTCATAAATATTAATCGAAGTCCCGCAAAATCTTTAGGATTGCATGGAATTCCCCACTTCCAACAGAAAAAATTAAAGAAATTGAGCTTAAGAAGTTCAGAAAACTACTTAATCCTACTATCGCACTAAAGTGGACATTTCATTCCATATAAAAGGATCACTTCGCATCAATCGCATGACGCTTGGCGACTGATTCCTTGAGTCACCCCGGACTAACCATATTTTTTGCAGGGCATTTACTATTATTTACATATCTCGAACTTACCAACATTCATGCGTATGTATGTGCGTACAGTGTATAACAAGGAACTGTTTCAACATCAATATTTACCTGGAAAAAAAAGTAAACAAATTAATAGCTATAACAAGTCAGCTTAAAAGTGTAAACAAATATATTCGTAAAAATAATATTGTGAGCGTACATGTAAAGGGTGATCAATTTAGAGATATCGGGTTTTAAATTGAAATAAAAAGACGAAAATCAAATTGATTGGGCAATTTTGATTATTTTTGTGGTGAGCCATTCATGATATTTATTTTAAAGATAATCCCTTTCAAATGTTATCCGCAACTGCCCCGTAAATAACGTTACTATTGTTGGCTTCCAATGCCTCAATCGAAGCTGGTTTATCCACAAAGCATTTAGATTTTACATACCACCATAAATAAAAGTACAAAGATGTGATATCACACGATCTTGATGGCCATTTCACTGCTTAGAGACAAGAGATAAAAATTGCTCACCGAAACGAAGACGCAGTAAATTCATTGTTTCACGGGCTGTATATATGGCAAGAGGCGCCGTCTGGTTGGAACCAAATGCTGTGGAGGCATAGGGCTATGGGCCTCAATTTCCTGCATCAAAAAGACGTGTATCATGGCGCGATCGCGTTCGCCATTCAGTGTTACATTGGCACCAGCCTCGTCTTTGAAGAAATTTGGGCCGATGATTCCTTCAACCCATAAGCCGTATACCAAACGGTTGTTTTCAAAGGATGGCTAATGACTTCTTTAATGGTTTCGAGTTGAGCTTCAGCCCAAATACGGCAATCTGCTTATTGACGTAGCCATTATCCAAAAATGGGGCCCCATAAGGGCACCATAAGTTGGCCTAAGCTCGCGATGATCACTTTTCTCCTCGATTTTCGTAATACAATTGTACGATTTGTAAATATTGTTGAGGCGTAAGTCTTTTCATGATGAAATGTCAATGAATACTGAGCGAATTATGTTTTTCGTCTGTCAAAAAGAAACACTATTGGAAAAGCACCTCCAATCTGATCACCTTTTATACACATATACAGCGATGAACATATGTATAAAAGGGTTTAAGGCTTAATGTTTTTTAAGAGCCAGCAAGTGTTGGGAAAACAACTTATTCCTCACATCCAAGGCACATTAAACAGGTAGAGTTAATAGAGAAAAAAAAGTGATGCATTTTTTAGTTTTGGAATATCAGCATCTATGAACAATTATCGGCGGTTGATAGTAATTTTAAAAAATTTTATCATTTGAAGGCCAAATAAATTGAGAAAAAAAATTTAAAATTGCAACCATCCTTACTGCGGCTACCTCTTTAATGAGCCTTTCTCACATCTAGTAATAATAATAATAACAAACTCAAATGAGAATCCATTAAAACCACAATCAAATTATAAAAATGTGGGCAAAGTGACGAAAGTGGTGAAAGGAGCTGGGCACAACCTGAAAAAAGAGGGCAAATCGAGTTAAAACTAAGTTTTTGGGCAGAAGTTAAGATACTTTGAATGCGTGATAAAACAGATTTCCACCTTCCAGACGGGCAAAGAAATAGAAAGACGTGTGGCTTTTATATTAAGCGCAATAACGTAAATTGTTGCAACAACAACCACAGGACGTGAAAGATGCAAATCTTGTTGTTATTGTAGCAGTATAAGCAATCACCATATACAGAGGGTGTCCAAATTATTATACTCAAATCTATTTTTTTTAAATAATGTAAAAAGATCTAGCGATAACATACATATGTATGTTATAGGGTAGTAGTTATAATATTTTTAGTTTTAAATCATTACGTACACATCTGATAACACAGGTTTTTATAGAAATAAATTGAAAATTTTGCCTTGTAGAGATGGGGAAGTGTGCTAACCTCACACCAACTAAAAAAGCTAAAATTGTGAATATATGCGTCAAATAACTGAGTTACTAAATGTTTTGCAGTCCAGCGTTCGAAATATTAAAAAAAATTGGACGCTAAGAAACCGAATAAAAGTACAGAAATTTTTGTTTGAGTATAATAATTTGGCCACTCTCTGTATACGGGGAATGCTGCTGAAGTGACAGTGCTTGGCCGGATATAAAGCCGGGTCGTTCCGGTTACGTAGAACCGACTGTCATGGGAACGCTGCAAATCTTGTCAACCAGCTCAGCGGCGATTGAGGCTTACAGTTAAATTCTCTGAGAAGATATTTTCAATGCAAATGCTCTGCCCTTCGAAAAATGGACTTCAGAACTCTGCGAGACCACTCCCTGAAGTAACTGGTCATTATAACCATAATATCGCTGGAAGGATTATGTGAATGTGCCAAACTAAAATGTCCCTTACTTTACGCGTTATTATTGCTTGAACAGTTGAGTGCTAATAAAATATGATTTTATCGACAGCAAAATTTTTGCTTCATTAAAAGCACACAAAGTTTCGCGCTGTTGAACTTGAATTTCGTAAATGAGCTGACTTAGTTCAAACAGAAATGGTACAAAAAAATCACACCTTGGCGCATACATACATTTCAGATGTGTTTAAAAAAATCAATAAAATCTATTATTTTGGTATGGCGCGATGGTAGTTGACCTTCAACACAAATACAAAATAACATGCAGCACACGCACACTATGCTATACACATGAATGTGCATAGATTAATTGAAGGAATAAAAGCACATAATGCAAAACACAGTATTTGATGGCTCATTTATTCAATTTTTACTTCTTTTTGCTCTTTCTCATTTCGTTTCCGTAATTTCAAGTACACATTTTTTAATGGAATAAAAAAAGCAAATTTATGTAGTATGAATTTGCCATCGCTTATCTTTTGAAAACATGCTAAGCCACAACTACTACCACCACCACCACATTTAAGCTCTTGTTGATATTAAAAGCAGACCTTTTTGATTGCTAAACCACACATCCGTTGAGGTTCTTCTATTAAGGGGGAAGTCTACTGTGAATTTTTCAAAAAATCGATTTTTTTTTTATTAGCTTAAAAAATACTTTGAACCCTCTTAAATAAGGTACAATATGTGTTACAGCTGGCTAAATTTTTCTTCGTTGAAATTTCGACCTTTTCCCGAAGCGCTCCAAAGCGCGTACCTGCTATACTGAAACTTTAAACGCATTTTTCTCGAAACTAAGTTTTTGTATACGGTGTACACGATATCTCGAGTTCTGATAAATGAATCAGCTTAAAAATTTAATTATATATTCTCTGTAATAGTGTCTCTCGTCTGACATAGGATTTTTTTGATATCGTTATTTGTTAAATTGTTATAAACAATAGTAACATCAATTTTAGGCAAAAAAAAAGAAAAAAATTTCAAGAATTTTTTTTTCAACGCCAAAATTTTTTATCGACATAATCCTACGTCAGACGAGAGTCAATACTATGTATATGATAACAATATTTTGTTTTTTTGTTTTAGATCACCGAAACGTAAGATTTCATGTACACCGTTTAGGCACCTAAGAAAAGCGGGCCTGCGCTTGCAGAAGTGCCACAGCGGCCATTTTGAATATTTTGACTTAAAATTTTTTTTTCAAAAACTTAAATATATAATAAAGATAAGAGTTTAAATAGATTTTATGTACGAGCAATATTTTGTTAGAAATAAAATCCGGAAAATAAGCCTGTTTTTTCCCTTGTCACAGTAGACTTCCCCCTTAAACGAGCACTGCGTAACAAAGAAAAGAAAGTGGTTTGATATAAAATGTATCCTTTAAGGATGGTTCGAGTTTAATAGGTACTTCTTGTGATTTAATTAATCAAAGCAATAATTGTAAAATCTCAAAAACCATTCTAGAGCCGACCGAAATTCAATGGAATTCAAACGAATTTCCATGATACATTCTTTTAAATATATTTTGTCCTCCTCAAGGAAGTTTCCACCCGACAAAATATTCGTATATACTTAATTCTAGGGACAGTTGGTGTAAATCTTGTTTTATAACCAGTCTCCACTTGACACAGTTGTGTCCGCGGAGTGGTATTGGTAACAAATTGCAGAAAATTGGATTTTAAGTTGAAGTGTTTAAAAAGGGTGTGTTAAGATATCACAGCATACCAATCAGCCCCCTAATTTTCTCCTCTTTTTTGCCGGTAATATTAGAATTAACGCGCTCCCGCCGGCGACCGAATTTGTTGTTCTCGGCATCTGGCGGCTCTGTAACTCCAAGATTGTTTCATCGGACGGCGCTGTTGTAACCGTAATTGCTTATCGCTCAGTGAGAGCTGCCGACTATGCCTGCGTTAGATGTAAACTATTTTTCTCCTTTTTACTCAGAAAATCGTTACCAGTACATATTCTCAGAAAACCGCCCGATGAGACAATTACGTATGTACTACCAATGGTACAAGCCGTCCATGGGACAGTCCTCAATGTACCACTAGTGGTACACGCCGGCGGGAACGTGTTAATAGTGTTGCCAACTCCCAACTGTCTTTTGACACGGTCTTCTTTTACACGATTTTAAAATAATACCGTTCACCGTTAAACAAAATTTTACACAAAATTTTTGTTCTTGCACGAATCTCAAACCAAAAAATGTTTTTGTAAACAGAACATAATTCCTAAAAGAATGTATTATTATGTTAAAATGTTTCGTGTAAAATTACGTAAAGATAAAGGGTGATCAATTTAGAGGTATCGGATTTTAAATTGAAATCAAAAAATTAAAATTCAAATTGATTGGACAATTTTTATTATTTTTGTGTAGAACCATTCATGACCTTTATTTTTTAAAGAAAATCTATTACAAAGGTTGTCCACAACTGCGCCGTAATTCGGCCATTTGTAAACACCAATTTGAAATGACTCGCTGAAAGACTTCGATCAGTATCTCGGAAATATTTAATGTTGGCTTCCAATGGCTCAATCCAAGTTGGTTTATCCACAAAGTATTTAGACTTTACATACCCCCAGAAATAAAAGTTCAAAGGTGTGATATCACACGATCTTGGTGGTCAATCCACTGATTCGAGACAAGAAATAAATTGCGCACCGAAACGAAGACGCAGTAAATCCTTTGCTTCACGGGCTGTATGGCAAGTAGCGCCGTCCGCGTCTTGTTAGGAACAAATGTTGTAGAGATCACGGGCTTCAGTTTCCGGCAACAAAAAGTCGTTTGTCATGGCGCGACAGTTTCTCCATTCACATTAGCGTCAGCCACGTCTCTGAAAAATATGAGCCGATGACGCCCTCAGCCCATAGGCCAAACCAAACAGTTGTTTTCAATGGATGTAATGGCCGTTCTTGAATGGCTTCGAATTGCTCTCCAGCCCGAATACGGCAATTGTGTTCATTGACGTAGCCAATATGCCAAAAATGGGACTCATTGCTGAACACCGTAAGTTGGCCCTAGCGCGCGATGAGCGCTTCTCACAGAGCGTTGACTTTCGTAATACAATTGTACGATTTATAAACGTTGTTGAGGCGTAAATCTTTTCATGACGAAATGTCTATGAATACTGAAAAAAATTATGTATTTAATCTGTCAAAAAAAAACCCCCTCCAAAAAAAGTACCTCCAATATGGTCACGCTTTACTAAAAAAAACTTTGAGGTATTAGTAAAATAATATTTTGTAGAGTATGCCCTTGTGTCAGTAACAGTTTAGAGGCTCTTTAATACCAATTCCCCAAGCTCTTAGAAAGAAGCAAAAAATTTTGTCCGGTCGTTATCCTGATAGAAGCGAATTTTTTTCCGAATGTTTAATTTGGTCACACTTTGTAACCAATTTTCCTTTAACATATCCAAATATTTATGCCTATCTCCCTTTACTTTCAATGAAAGTTTAATTTCCGGGTCCTTCAGATATCATGTAACCCTTCCCTTCCACCGCATGTTTTATGGTTGTAGCTTTGCGTTTGGTTTTCATCAAAAAAATGTTTGCCATCCGAACTGAAAAGGTTAAACTTGCAATAAAAGCAGTGGCAATAAACTGCACAGTACAATAAAGTAATTATTTTTAGTTACATACCGAGTACTTACATAGATATACTCGTACGTACTGAAAACTAATATACAGTGAGTCAATAAAGTTTAAGTACACACATCAGTCAGATAAAAAAATTCATATGTTTCATTCAATTTACATAAAAATTTATTAGAGCTTGTATATTTCACATTGTAAATAAAGTAAGGAACATAAAATCATTCTTTTCAATTCATTACATACTAGCTTTAAAAAATAATAAACAAAAAACTTTGCACTATCGTGATTTCACATAAAAAAAGTTTAAGTACACTTTATAAATAATATTAAAAAAAGAACAAAAACAAAAAACGTGGAATAAATTAATATTTTGTTGGTCCTCCACCTGCATCGATAACAGCTTGTAAGCGTCTACGCATGCTTCTCACTAACCTTTTAGTGTCATTTTCTGCGATTTTGCCCCCACTCCTCTGATAACGCATTTTTAAGCGATCCCTTTGAGGTTATATTATGTTTCCGAATTCTTTTTTCTAACAAATCCCAGACATGTTCAATGGGATTTAGGTCCGGTGATTGTGGGGGAGTATACAGTTGTTTGCAGTTGTAAAGGAGCCATTCCTTAACAAAATATGACGTGTGCTTGGGGTCGTTATCCTGCTGAAAAATAAATGTATTTTCATCGAGCTCCAATTGCGTTGCACTTTGCTTAAGGTTGCTGCGTAAAATGCTTAGATATGAATGCTTATCCATAGTAGTTTCAATAGAGACCAATTTATCCACACCAGCTGCCGCCATACACCCCCAAATCATTATGTTACCGCCACCGTATTTGACAGTCGGTATTAAATTTTTTATCTGCATCTCGTCATTAGGCTTTCTCCATATTTTTGTCGCTCCATCCGGTCCATAAATATTATATTTAGATTCATCGCTAAATAATACGTTATCCCAAAAGGAATCTGGCCTTTCTAAGTGCTCCTTTGCAAAATCCAAACGTTTTTTTTTTTTATTAATAGGTGATATTAGAGGTTTTCTACGTGGAACTCTTCCATTGTAACCAGCTTTATGAAGTACATTTCTAATGGTCTGAGGATTGACGCTTGTTGCAGTTCCTTGTAGCAATTCATCACGTATTTTTGGAGCAGATTTTTTGGGATCAGCTTTGATGGCATTCAAAATATATCTCACTTCCCGTTCGGAAATTTTTTTTGGACGACCAGAACGTGGTTTCTTTTGCACATTTCCATTGCTGTTGTGAAAGTTAATAATATTTTGTACGCTAGAATGTGTTTTTCCAACAATTCTTCCAAATTCACGCAATGATTTTTTTTTTCCAAATACAATTTGATGATCAGTTTTCTTATTTCCATCGATATTTCTTTACCTTTTCCCATTTCGCCCACTTTGAACTAGCGCCTGTATACAAATGTACAAATTGTCAATAATAAAATGCTTCAAACGCATTTCTACACTTGTTTGCTAAAACCCAAACAAATTTAAATCCGTTATCTTTACAAAAACAACAACGCAACAATACATATTTGCGTGTTGTACTTAAACTTTTTTTGCGTAATTTTAGCGCTCATTGAGGGTTATTTTACGTATGCATCTAAAATGTATAACGGGAACAACAAAACAAACTGTTTTCATGACAACAATGTACTCTTTTAATGATACAAAGATAATGCATGAAGTTTTTTTTAACATAACTATGATAATTCTTAGTGTTTGTAAGAAATAACAAGGTGTACTTAAACTTTATTGACCCACTGTACATAAATATGCAGACTGTGGAACTCATCTACCCACAACGTAGCAAAATTGCCATTTGGCAAGACGACTATGGCGGGCAGACAGAGCAGTGAAGGGATGTGGTGCAAATAAACCGGGTGAAAACTTCGATTAGTCATCGGTGCTAATGTCGTCAACACCATCGCAAACGCCAAAACAAGCAACAAGCAAGAGTAACGCCACCATAAGTGACAAGAAATCGCAACAACACTTGCAAAACTGCAACCAAGAGAGCAAGTTTCCATATGATGATTCCTACGATGCGCTGCTCAATTGGAACCTTATGGGCTTTTATGCGTATTTTAAACTGCGTACATATCCACATACATACATGCATGTGTATACAAGCATAAGAGTAAAAAACGAATAAATTCAATACAATTCACTTTTATATTGTAATGTAATAACAGCAAAGAAGACAGACACAAGCGCTAATAACAACGCATATTGTAGCGCGGCAGCAACCAAAAATTTCCACGCTCTCACACATGCCGGCTAAAGAGTCATACATACATTAATACATAAGTAGGGGGAATAAGGTGGAGGAGTTGAGAAGTGAGAAGCGCCGCCAAACACATTATCGATTGAATCAATTTAAACAAACGAATGTGCTTACATCTACATATACATTTGTGTGCATAATAATAGCAGCGCGACATTTTGCAAACTGTTGACTATTTACTTATGTTTTATTTTATAACTTTTATTTGTTATGAAAATATAGTTCTTACTACAACAAAAACCATAAAACATAAAATATCAACCTTTGTAAAAATTTGAAAAATATTTAAAACATTTCAGCAAAATTTCAAACTTCTTAGTCAGAATGAAAAAAAAACAAAATGTGAAAAATTCTGGGTGCGCAGTTTTGTAGCCCATTCAATTTTGATATGGTAAATTAAAGTTTATTAAGGGGACAGATACCTGTAAACGGCCATATTTTCCCTGATTTTCATTAAAATTATTTAAAATGAAGAAGTCAATATATATATATTTTTTTCAAAATTGGCATACAGTTGATTTATACATTAAAATAATATAAACTTTTTTTTATTTTAATCATTTGAAATGGCGGATGTACACTCAATTCTTCCAGGAAGGTCGCAGCGGGGCTTTTCAATCGGCCGGCATTGTAGCATCGGTGTCAGTGACTTGAATACAAAAACCAAAAATTTGTTTTTTTATTAATGTCATAATTTCTATATAAATCAAAAACAAATGAAAAAAAAATTCGCGGGAAAAAATGCTTAACAAAAAAAAAGGAATTTTGAGGCGAATTTTCCTACTAAAGGGTTTTTCAATTGGCGCGGGTCGATTTTGGCGCCCCGTGGCAGCCATTTTGTTTTGATGACATCTGTCAAATCTTTTGTTTCTTATTCAGTTGTTTATGCCAAATCATCATGGCAAGTTACACGATTGAACAGCACGTTCAAATGATAAAACTTTATTATCAAAATGAGTGTTCATTAACGCAAACGTTGCGCGCATTGCGCTCATTTTTCGGTAGACGTGGTGGCCCTTCCTATTTCTTATGGCCCATATTGAACCATATGGACCTAGACGACATGTGGTTCCAACAGAACGGCGATACGTGCCACACAGCAAACGCCAATATATTCCATTTCAACATCTTATGGCCCTTATTGCAAAACCCTTTATTTTTGCTTCGAAAAAACTTTTTTTTTTTTGAAAAATTTTCGAATTGTTAATTCACATAGAAAGTAATATCATAAAAAAGATGTGTGCAAAATTTCAGGAAGATCGGTCAATAACTTTTCGAGTTATCGTATACGCGAATTCGAAAAATATAGTTTTGAGAAAAACGCGTCTAAAGTTTGAAAACATAACTATACCTCTCCCAGCGCTCGAACTCAAAGAATAAAGTCGTCACAGTCTATAATATAAAAAATACTTCAATTTACGTTCTAAATTTTTATTTAAATTTATATTATATTAATATTTTATAAAAATATTTTTTTTTTTGTTTTCGAAATTTTAAAAGTATCTTGGGCATTTTCTCAATAAATAAAAAGTAAAAACTTTGCAATATGTCACAATATGCTAATATAGTGAACACAGGTGTATCTATATATGTGTATATAAGCAAAAACAAAAACATAAAAAATATAGCATAACAACAACTGCTGCAAAACTGTTGCCATGATGATCGAAACGACTGTAACCGCGCATGTTCTGCCACCATCGCTGTTTATTGAGAGGATCGACCGCAAACTGGGTTTATTTACTTTGTCAACAAGCTGATAAACAACTGAAAAGCAACAAAACAAACACATATAGCAATGATAAGCGAGTCGAGTATTCGTTTAACACACATACGTGTATATGTATATGTGTCTATGCATACAATTTTTTGCGTCGCAGTTCTCGAGTTCTTCACAGTCGTCGTCAACGTCAACGTCAACGCCAACCCCAACATTGTAGTCGGTTTTGTTGACGATGACTTTGATGACTCCAACGCTATTTCTTTTCGTGAAATAGTATAAATAAATATCAGCGACATCGGGTATCGACGCACAGAATTTATTGAACATATAAATTAACGATGAATCTTGCTCCCCCTTTCACCACTCAGTTGTGTTACTTTTTAGCTTGGCATGTGTGTGTTGTTAGGCTGCGCTTGGTTTGTGGGATAGATTTCAGTACTTGCTATTAATTGAATTGAATTAAATAAAAAGTAAAGAAAGGCGATCTTTACTTACATGCATACACACAAACATATATACACGCGCACAGTTTAGTAAAATTTACTATTTCGAATCAAACAAACTCATAGACAACGAGAGTTGAGCTTGCAACATTAGAGAGACGGACAGAAATTTGGTTTTGGCGTATAAAAAGTGGGTCCACACAAACTTATTCGAACTTTATTTCTCCTATTTATCTCTTCTCCAAAGGCCGACGGACATATACATAAGTTTATCCCCAAACTAGATGAATGGATAAACTGAAAGCACGGCGAAACAGATTACTATCTAACCCAGATGCTCAGCGAACATGGTGGCTTTCTTGCGTACCTCCACCGTTTTAATCTAGCAGATAATTCGAAGATGAGAGTGCAGAACACGTGGCTTTTCACTGCGCCATATTTTATGAAGAGCGCTTCGAACTCGCAAATGTCCTCGGTGGCGTCCCTACCACAGATAGCCTTGTAACGCAAATGTTGGAACTCGAAAGAAAAATGGGAAGCAGTACACAAAAGTTTACAGCAAGGAATAAATAATAGGTCTATTTATAAGTTCGTGCGGTTTTACAACAGATGGCGTAACTTGATTATTATTCCATCGATCCACATTTCCAAACATTCATTGGAGAGCTACTGTCGTAAGGCACAAACGTCAGTATAAGTTTTTTATTTGAAGCGTAAACAACAATATTTTTACCACACTTGAAAATGTCGAATTTCGTGCCAAATAATGTGTTTTTGCGGGGAATTCTTCTTCATTATTTTAATATGAAGAAAAAAGCAGCCGAAAGTCATCGTATCTTGGTGGAAGTTTATGGTGAGCATGCTCTATCTGAGCGAACGTGCCAGAAGTGGTTTGCACGCTTTAAAAGTGGTGATTTTGGCTTGGAAGACGAAGAACGCGAGGGTGCGCCGCCAAAGTTCATGGATACCGAATTGGAGGAATTGCTCGATCAAGATCCGGCTCAAACGCAAGAAGAGGTTGCAAAAACTTTGGGAGTTGATCAATCAACCATTTCCAAACGTTTAAAAGCCATGGGAATGATCCGAAAGGTAGGCCATTGGGTGCCGTATGAATTGAAGCCAAGAGACGTTGAACGCCGTTTTATGGCATGCGAACAACTGCTTCAACGGCACAAAAGAAAGGGTTTTTTGCATCGAATTGTGACTGGCGATGAAAAGTGGGTCCATTACGACAATCCAAAACGTCGGGCAACGTATGGATACCCTGGCCATGCTTCAACATCGACGTCGGCGCAGAATATTCATGGCCTGAAGGTTATGCTGTGTATCTGGTGGGACCAGCTGGGTGTTGTGTATTATGAGCTACTGAAACCGAATGAAACGATTACGGGGGATGTCTACCGACGACAATTGATGCGTTTGAGCCGAGCACTGCGAGAAAAACGGCCGCAATACGCCGATAGACACGACAAAGTTATTTTGCAACATGACAATGCTCGGCCACATGTTGCACAAGTGGTCAAAACATACTTAGAAACGCTCAAATGGGATGTCCTACCCCACCCGCCGTATAGTCCAGACCTTGCGCCATCCGATTACTATCTCTTCCGATCGATGCAACATGGCCTGGCTGACCAGCACTTCCGTAATTACGATGAAGTCAAAAAATGGATCGATTCGTGGATTGCGGCAAAACCGACCGAATTTTTCACAAAGGGAATCCGTGAATTGCCAGAAAGATGGGAAAAAGTAGTAGTAAGCGATGGACAATATTTTGAATATTAAATTTGTAACCATTTTACGTCAATAAAGTTTCAAATTTCGAAAAAAACCGCACGAACTTATTCATAGTCCTATTAATAAAAGCAATTAGTAATAAAACTCCGAAGCTTTGAATTGGAACGCAAGGTGGAAGCAAAGAACCTTTTTTGAAACACATCTCCTGTGGCGTGAATGTATGCACGAACAGACGACAAGCACGAACGCGTGAGGTAAAGCCTCAAGACGAAACCAAACAGACGGCAAGACGATATCGAGAAACGAAATTACAACTTTCCGATGCCCCATCGGTCACAAAGCAATGGAGGCTTATCCATAGCGTATAACCCCCCAATATGCTATTTGCAAAGGAACCTAGACGCAGGTACCAATGTGATCGCTTCTTAACACATCAGTGCCAAAGACCTCAGGCCTGATTCGAGCGAAGGAGGGTCAGACGCACAGAAAGTGGTCCGCCGTCTCATCCTCCTCTTTACAAGCTGGGCAGAGTACACTGTCTGAGATGCCTACCGTCATCAGTCCAACTAGCTGTCTGCAGTCCCTTCTGCTTAGTGACAGGAGGACTTGCGACAGTCGGTCGGACATGATAGGCAACATCAGTTTGGTCCACCTGCAACCTCTCTCAGCCTGCCAAGCTCGCTTGTGGGTTAGAGTAACCTATTTGCTAACCGTGGCTTTGATGGCTGCAGAAGGGAGTGGCAGAACGGGCTCCGGACCAAAGAAGTTGCCTTCAGAGCCCATCCTAGCTAAGGAGTCGGAGGTCTCGTTACCCACGTGTCCCGAGACCCATGTTAGCATCAGGCTCTTATGTCTACCGACATAGTTGAGCCTGGACTTACAGAACTCGACTACTCCTGATTTGGTTGGCGGGCTGTCTATAGCCATGAGCTCAGCCTGGCTGTCGCTGCAGACACGTATAGATATGTCTCTCTATCTATTTTCCACAACAAAGTTCATCGCTACTTGAACAGCATACATCTCCTCCTGAAACACAGATATATGCATTCTAAAAGCAAAGTGCAGTTTTGCCCCGCTGGATTCCTCGTAGACCCCACAACCGGTCCTGGAGCCATTAGTGAAAATGCGAAAATAGTGTTTGCCGGCCTCCTTTTCAGAGTTTGACCTCAATTGAGCCTCTGGCAGCACATCGCTTTTTAAGTGCGACTCTTGATGGCAAGGAGTATGGTGAGAATCGTTAGATCGAAGTTCATGCCTTCTCTGTTTTCCAATGCCGGACAGGGGCCGTACCAGTTCGCATTGTGTTTCAGCCTGCAGATGGCCTTCAAGACCTCTCCGGGGATGAAAGCATCAAGTGGTGGTAGACCAACCAGAGCAACTAATGCCGGGCCAGAAGTAGTCGGAAAAGCTCCAGTGCAAGAGATGGCTACAGTACGTTGTAGTCTTGATAAGGTACTCCTGACTCCGACGAGAGGGAATCTACTCATCCAGACCACTGAAGCATAGGTGATAATAGGTCTTATCAAAGCCGTGTAATCCATAGGATTTTGCTAGGAGAAAGACCCCACACTTTCACAAAAACACCCTTGCCCCGCTGGAAAGCTGTCAGTGCTTTGGATATCTTTGTGACTTCCAAAAAAGTTTACTATCGGGGATTACTCCCAGATATTTGATAGCTGAATTGTGACTCTTTTTAGCTTAGGCAGAACGAGTTCATCAAGGTTCCTCCTTCCGGTAAAGAGTACAATACCAGTTTGGATGGGGTTTGCCGATAACCCATTAACACAGCACCAAGTGTCAATTTCGTAGAACCAACTATCGTGGGAACGACTTGGTCAATTAGTTCAATTATGGCACTATTGCGTTTGCTCATGCAAAAATTTGGAAAATTTCCATTTAAATTTCATTCTGTTTTGCGCACTGTTTATCTAATTTCGTGAAGCATTGACACTTTATATCAGTATTGCTATAGCGGAGTTAACCGAGTTGGAATAGTCTTTTCCAACTCGTGCAACTATACAAAAGAATACAACTAATGTTGTATCTGCAAATGACAGTGCTGTCTCATTCGAAAACAGACGAGTAGAACAATGACAATAGCAACAATGCAATTGTCAACAAGACGGAGTAAACAATGAGAAAGTATCAGTAACAGCTGCTGACATATATTCCACAATTCGACTTGTTTTTGTGCTGTTTCACTGTTTTTGAGATCTAAGTATGTACGGCCAGCTATGACAGGATCGGGCAGAGAGTAGGACAACGGGAGGCTGAATGAATACGAGTATACATGCATATAAGCTTTTTGTAATATTTTTTTCCTCTTTACTTTGCTTCTTATTACGAGGGTCGTTTGAAAATTATGTTGGAAAATAAAAACTACTTAATTGTTTGGGGTAAACCGTTTTCTTGTTTTTCAACATATCCTCTTATTTATATGTTTATACACTTCATCCAACGCTTTTCTAGTTTGTTCATCCCTTCCTTTAAGTCCAAAATAAGTCCAAGTCCAAATAAAAATATTTTTTATGGCGCCATCTTTTTAGTGAGTTAGTGCGTTGGAAGGTACATCCCCAGCTGACTTCCAGTGAAAGCTTGGTGATATTCGGTTCAGTGGTAACGATGTTATTGCGTCTAAAGTGTCAATATGTTTGTGTCATCGCTACAAAAATGAATTGCAAACAGAGAGTTAATATCAAATTTTGTTTTAAAATCGGTAAAACGTTTACCGAAACATTTCAAATGGTGGTGAAAAAAATTTACGGCGATGATTGTCTATCTCGTGCTAGAGTTCATGAGTGGTTAACACGTTTCAGAGATGGTTGTGAGGACATAAATAACAATGAATATGGACGCCCAAAATCAGTAATCACCGAGAACTCCATCGAAATTGTTTGCAAGTTTATCAAAAATTAACCAAAATCATAGTTGAAATTCATTCATTGACTTCCTGTGACTCATACCTATTCGAAAAATTGCATGTGACCATGAAAGGAAAACGCTTTGAGTCCGTAGATGCCATCCAAAAGGCTTGTACCGACATCCTGAATGACCTGCAACACTCCCTCGGAAAACTGTTAGATCGCGCAAAACAGTGTATCGAGGGCAGAGGGGACTATTTCGAACAAACAAACTCAGAAGTTATCAGAACAAAGCTTCAGTCGTTTCTATTTGAGCTCAGTCTTGTTTATTTTGGACTTCACTTTGTAGGATTGACCCGAATCTGGAAAATAGTAATGCGTTTCTGCAATCACCTAAGTCGAGGAAAATCACTCCCAACCACCACCCAATGCAGACGAAAAGCTCCAACTTCCCCGAGAGTCCCGCGTAACCTTGGCACAATTACGTTCTGGTTACTGTAGCAGGTTAAACTCCTACCTATCCAGAATCGATCCCGACATACTAAACATATGTCCGGCATGTGAAGACACCCGCACGACACTAATTACTTTTTCACATGCCCTTTAAAACCCTAACACCCCTCTCCCTCTGGACCCAACTTGTTGAAACAGCAAGTTTCCTGGGCCTACCGTTAGATGAGCTAGACGAAGACGACCTATGATTACACTACACTGACAGGGCAAAGTTACTGTTACAACAACAACAATAAAGGAAAATCAGTCAACTTCCTCGATTCAAACGAATGCCAAACACACAGAAATAGACCGATCTCGCTGAAACTTGGTGTGCGCTCTTCCAAGAGATGGTACTAACTAAACATAGCCTTGATGCACGCCAATAAGACTTGTAAGAACTTTTCAAACGACCCTCGTAGGTATAAAACATACATACACACATATTTTTTTATTCATAAAACAAAAGAGCTATACAAATATCACATACTTTTTTGCGCTTGACTTTTTCAACAAAATTTTGTGTTGACCTTTGCTGACATTGTTGTTGTTGGCCTCAATTTACTGCATTTTAAAAAACACGTCTGAAAAAATTTTTTAACACGAATATGATAGTCTGGTGTCATTTTTCTTCTTTAGACTCGTTTCTACCAGTGGGATATAAAGCAAAAAGGTTATTATTGTTTCAATTTTGGATATTACCTTCAACTCCTTCACTCTGGTCGGACTTCAGCTACAACCAGACTGTTATGCCGAATCAATGCACTTCTAGCAATTTCAAACATGAGCCAGCCATTTGGAGCTACAGAACTGGAAATATTTACATGCGGAGGACTCCGCCTATATTTTATTCATATAAAAGCAAAACAAAAGTAAAAATGTTGTCCAAAAAGTTTCTCTATTTTGTATTCCGCAAACAACAGTAACGAAAGAAACGAAAACGCAGAAGAGTTTAAACGAGCTTGAGCAAAGATGAACCTCCCTTCTCGTGAAAGCAATGATGTGACCATTAATGATCTCCCTCACGGCTTGTAATTTGATTAGGAAGTAAATTATTAGATATTGGTTGAGTTTGTTTCGAAATGTTGATAATTATGAAAAATTTAAAAAGATGCTGCTTAATAAAATCGGCAGCGAGCAAAGAAAAATATCAGTTATTCTACTGACAAGATATCTATCCAAAAAAGCGAAGATTCAGTACACATTTCTCAAGTGTTTACTGTCAACTCCACGCTCCGCTATGGTTGCCTCATTTCTCATGTGAGTTCGTAGTCGCTTATACAGCCACTTCACCAACACATTTATTGAAACGCTCTTTGCTGACGCTGCTTGAAGTGGACTGCATTTGATGCTTGATGAATATGTGATATGCAATCAAACATGTTCTTCATTTTGCTATGTCATGCAACACCTATCAGCCGGCCAAATCGGTTACTCCCTTCACCAACTTCATGGCCCAGTGGCCCTCTTTGAGATGAGTATACATACATGCAGCAACAAAATTCTCAGTATTATACTATTGACAAAAAGCGTCCAAATTGAGAATGTACATATACTATATTTATATACACTGATGGCGGCATTTCTCTCACTTAAAAAAACACTAGTAACTAATATAAGAAGAGTGATCAAAGTACCTGTTCCGCGACGAAAGGCGATTCAATTTAAATGGACTTGATGAACCTAAGCGTGCGTCATAAGGTGAGGTAGTAATGGTGTCGCAGAAGCTGTGGAGACCTTTCAGAGCAGAAGACCGTTGAGCGCTCTCTCTGTAAATGTGACAATTTAGCAGCTAGACGATAAAGGTCAGTGGGTGTTTCTTTCTTCGATAACTTTGAGCGGTGCGCCAACCTAAATCCCATTAGTCTTCTCCACTAAATCAACAGCTCTGGCTGGCTGTAGATATCTGCCTGTTGGAGGTCTCATAATGGTATCAAAACTTGGTGAGTGTCAGAGTGGCACTTCGAACATTTCACCTACTTCATGAAGTGGGCTAGGTTTTGCTCCAATTGTACCATAGAAATGGGGTAAGTTCCACCAAAACTGAGCTGCTCCATCCGGAGAAGTGGAATTTGCATTCACTTATCCGCAGGATAGCACCAGAATTCACTCTTCTAGCAGGACAAAAGAGACAAAAACTTATTATAAAAGCCCGCACGCCGTCCAGACACTTAAACCCCATTGAAAATGTTTGGGTTATCCTTTTAAGAGACTGGAAAACTGCGAGCTGCAATGCCAATAAAGGCTTGAAAAAACTTAGTTCGTTCTATGCTGATAAGTTGAAAAAAGTTGTGAGTTAACGCGACATCAACTTGTTATCAGAATTGTTTTTTTTTTTTAATATATGTGAATTATAGCTAAAAAGCATTATGAATGAATGAAAATGAGGTATGCACTTCGACCTCACGGTCTTCTGTGCCTTCATCACAGTGCCTCATACAAAATCAGCTCTCTCAATAAACCTAAGATGCAGCTGGATTTAGCTGAGCATATGTGCCTTTCTTCCGACCGCATGCGATCGAGATATCATTCTCCTTCACGTTATAGCATCACAATCGAGAGGAAGTTGTGTTAGAGGTTCCAGGAATTAATCGCAAATACGACATAAGTCAATGGACCATAGTGTATCCAAGCCTGTGAAGTTGGATGCGCAATCTGCAATGACAATGAGCGAGAGCCATCTTAGTTTGTCCCCAGGGAGTGTTACGAGTTTCTTGTACCTGTTTTGATTATAGCCTCCTGTAAAGACTTCGTCTGGGGTAATCCAATAGTTTGGTGCCAGCTTACGTCTATTAACTTTCTCTCCTCGCTTCTAAGCTCCTCCTTGACTTGATAGTGTGTTGTCCCATGACAAGGAAGAGGCCATACAACCTTTTTAATCAATACAACAGCCACTTCGTTCCTGATAAGATTCCGTACCTATACCTCTATGTCCTGGGACCCTTATGAGCCGGATGCAATCGGGCATTTCTGGTAGATTTATTTTCTCGATGCGCTCAAGAACTAATGAAGCCTTAACCTTAAAGGATGACAATTCTTTGTGTGCACCTGACTGTTGCTCATAACTGTAGTTCAGTCCACCTAGAAGATATTGGGAAAACTACCCACAGACCACATTTTTTGTCATATATTCAGCGCCAGGCAGAGGCAGGTGCTAGAATGCAAGGTGCCAAAATGGATATACATTTTCTAAAACTTGAAGAGGCTTTATTTGAATCTTAACATTTTTACTTAGTTAATGGCAAATATTGGGAAGCAAGTAATATTAATTTTATCCACACTTCGTCCCAACTTTAAACGAAGAAAATCTACATAAGTGAGTACATGGGAATCGCCAATAGTGTACGAATATGTAATAGCTGAACAACAATCAAAACAAAGAGGTTAACAAGTCTACACAACTCGATTGGCGTTACCTCGCCCCAACTACATACAGGCATGCATACATATATATATACATACATGCATATATATATATATATATACATACATGCATATATATATATATACATACCTACATATGCATATGTGTATTATACATACATGTTTACATGGATATCAGCAAATTTTCCCTCATTTCAAACGGAGTCGATTACTCAAGATGCTTTCAATTTCAATTCAACCGGGCTATTCGGGTCATGTTCTTCGATTTCGATGTAACTCAAGTATGTTGCTCTCTGGTCAAAATAATGAGACACGTATTTTTGTGTTCGCCCGAAAAAATTTTTTTTCAAGAGTTATCGGCAATTTTGTTTTTCGGCTCAAAATCGTTTTTTTTTTTTTCATTATATAAGAATTTTTTTTTTTTAATGCCCATAACTTAGTCAAGAATGAACCGATTTTAATAATACTGGGTTCAAAATGATCGTCATTAGATACACGAGCGTCTTAATGTAGAAACAATTGAAAAAAAGTAGTTGAAAAATTTTTATTTAGCAAAAAAGGAAAAATTTTGAAATTTTTTCGAAATTCAATATTTCAAAAAGTGTATTTTTTTTTTATAACTTTTTCCTAATCAAGAGGACACCTCAAACTTCAATTGAGCTGAATGCCCAGTAGTTAAAATGAGTTGTATTTGAGTCATGAATTTTTGAGTCAAAAACCTGTTTCGCACTTTTTGTTTTTTGGAAAATAAAAAATTTTCAACTACTTTTTTGCAATTGTTTCTACATTAAGTCGCTCGTGTAGGTAGGTAGGTAGGGTGGTTGTCGTAAGACACACTTAGACCTTCGGCAGGTCCATTGTGATACCACTGGAGCTGATCCTTACTCTACGTGTTCCCTTTCAAACCATCCGGTTGCTTTAATAAACGAGCAGAGCTTGGTTAGTTTTAGATGGGCTATATCCGCTACATTGGTTAGAAATGCTCGTGTAAGTAAGTAAGGACGATCATTTTGAACCCAGAATTATTAAAATCGGTTCATTTTTGACTAAGTTGTGGGCATTTAAAGAAAAGTTTTCTTATACTATAATTGAAAAAAATCGATTTTAAGCCGAAAAACAAAATTGCCGATAACTCTTGAAAAGAAATGTTTTCAGGCGAACAAAAAAATACGTGTCTCATTATTTTGACTAGAGAGCAACATATTTAAGGGGGGAAGCTGGTCTAGAGCGCAAAAAATGGGCATATTTTATGAATTTATTTTGACTCAACAAAGGAATCAATCGAAAATCTGTGAAATAGGTTTAATAATATAGCTTTCATGGTACAAATACAAAATTTTTCGTCTGAATTAATTTCAAAATGGCCGCTGTCCAGCAGTTCTCCTAAGGCGCCTTTTTTTCTAGTGGGTCCATTGCCGAAGACGTAAGCTCCTTAATTTTTGTCCTGGATGAAAAAATAAAATTTTTTTAGTTTCTATATAACAACAGAAAGAGACGTACGTAGGATTTTTTCGATATTTTGTTTTTTCGCGAAATGGTGCACGTTTGAACAAAAAGTTACAATTTTCACTATAAAGAACGACATAAAATTGTTGATTAAAAAAAAACTATGTAATATAAATAAAAAATCCTACGTACGTCTCCGGAGAAAGGTATTTCGAATGTATTGCCAAAATTTCGTAAGAATCGGTAAAGATTTGTTCGAGTTATGTCTTCGGCCAGTTTAAAAAAAGTGATTTCGAGAAAAACGCGTTTAAAGTTGTAAGTAGCGTTCGGGGCATACCTGCGAGGCACTGCCGTCGAATGAAAAATTTGGGCATTTAGACATTTTTGCTGGCATCCCTCATTTGGTATATTATTTCTAAGACCCTAAAGCACCTTTTAAGACAAAAAAAAATTTTTCGATTTTTTTCAAAATTCTAGACCAGCTTCCCCCCTTAAGTTACAACGAAATCGAAGAACACGACCCAAATAACCCGGTTGAATTGAAATGGAAAGCATCTCAAGCAACAGTCGTAAACACTAAAATAATCCATCGATCCAAAATTTAGTTCAATCAACGCAGGTGCCCATAAAAGATGTCATTAAATGAATGGCAACTGGACAAAATATTATTACACGTAAAACTTTTTAAGATATTTAATGTTGCCCCTAATTTACTACACTTTCCTTATATTCCTTTAAATTACCAAAATTTTTATTTGAAAACGGAAATATGTATAAGGAATTGGAATATTTCTAGCCCGAATTAACATAAAACAAAGTATCTTGTCTTGAAACATGCTTTTAATAATGTCCAAATTGTCAATTATAATAATTATAAATTTATTATTATAATTATAAATTCATTCGCGTTGAGACTTGTATGCCCGCAACTGTAAGCTGTATATGCAAAAATTGCCTTGCTCTTGGGTACAAAGTATGCACGTACTTACACACATATATTACATATGAGCGTATGCAAGTACTATTCAACTGTTTTCGAAAGTTATCAGCCATGAAATTTCGTTAATGTTTACTTTACAAATTTTATTTAAATTTTTTAGCTCGAAAACAAAGGCTTCTACTCATAAGCATACATACATACACACATGCATACATACATATATATTAAATATATATATATATATACTCCCATAAATACGTCATATAGTATACGTCGATATGTACTTGTAGTAGAACAGCAACATACAGCGTTTTTAGAAATGCATTCAATACCTTCTGCTATAACCTTCACAATCTGAAAATCGTTATTATTAATTCTGTCTATGCGAATGTGGAGTTCAATACAGATAAACGTAAACAAAAACGTAAAAAGAAAATAAAAATAAGCAAGCAAAAAGTGCTATTCAAAATTGCACTGCCTCAGGTAAACGAAATCATCCAAACCTAATTTATAAAATTGCAGGTCGGATGTTGGCTTCCTTCTTTGCTTCGAAAACTGCTAAAGGCGAGTAGAAATGTACGAAAATTGGTATATGACTTTACTTCTTCACTCCCTTCAAGGCTTCCCATAAGCTTACATTGAGCCCGAAACTTAAAAAAATTTCGTATTATATTCAGTGACTTTATATTGGAACAGAAAATTAAGAAACTGAAATAAAATTGCTCGCACATATTCTACAATACTTGGTTTCTCTGCTTGCTTCAAGTGTTTATAATTGGCTATAAAAAATGTAATATCAGCAAATTATTAAAATCCCAGTGCACCTAACTAATTAACCCAATAATAAAGCGGGGCATCAGCTATGCTCTCAGTTGTGAGTACAAATAATGATATGTGCGGATATGCATATGTATATATGTATGTATGTACACAAACATACTTGTATGGGTAAGAAAAGTAGGTTAAAGAAGAGGTTGAATCTGGAAACAGTGCAAATGGTGAAACTAATAATAAATAAAAATGTCTTTTGCATATTGAATTTCGATAGGGATATCTGCCGAACAATCATCAATCTGATTGATGATCAAAAATAGGGTCGAGCGAATAGCCGTATAGGACGATACAGAGATACAGTCCGCGACAAACAATGGCACATCAACAGTTTAACCCATTTTGAAAATTGTTCTCCTTTGCATTTAGGCTATTTTTTAGCCACTCTCTTGCCTTTTACTTCAATAGTGGAACTAACCTGCCTGCTTTCCACTAGTCAGGAATTATGAAAGTGACCAACGACAGATTGAGGACCTTTGTGAGGTAACCTACTCCCAATGGACCCATGTTTTTCTACACAAACACATTAGTTCCGTCGGCGCCAATGACTTTTGAAACATTCGCTTTGTTGATGACTGTGCCAGCACCTCATCGCTGGAGTAAACAAACGGTGCACAGTTGTTTCGCAGTTTTTGCAGCTGTCTGGCGGCAAAAAGAGCTCTCGCAACTCTTCGGATTCGATGAAGTACAGCCACCGAAGATGATTGCCAACTTGTCGTTGTACTTCGTGGGATTCGACAGGTCTTTACGGTGGAGCAATGCTTAGTCACACACCAGAGGTAAAGTTGCAGGTCTTCAGGTGCCCCGCCTATTTAATTCGCTTATGTTGAATTACAAGTTGCCGAATCTCCAAATTGAGATCACTTATTCGGAGATCCCCGGGATCGGGATGAAGCGAGCTGCAGCAGCGATAACCTTGCGGAATGCGCGTTCGCCCAAGCACACATCATTAGGGATGGGAAGAGCGGTGGAAGTGTCTTCGGTGAATCCCACGAAGCCGGCCCAATTAGCTTTGTTAAAGTTAAAGTGATTCGCGGAAGCAAAATCTGCAGGTTTTTCAATCGAAAGTTTAATGAGTAAATGATCTGATGTCAGAGATAGCATAGGTCGCCAGGTTATGATATTTATCAGACCAACATTAGCAATTGTTAGGTCAGGCAAGCTGCTGCGGTTACTTACTATCCTGGTGAGGGCTTCGTCGTTTACTGTACTAAATGTCGAATCGTCTCTTTGCTCTGCCAAAAGTTGCCCCTTACGGCCGTTTAGCAGGCTTGAGTGCCAGAGATCGTGATGCGTATTGAAGTCACCTACAATTAAATGGTTTTCACTACTGATAAGCGCACCATTTTCAGGTGATATCCAGCAGGAAAGCAGGTGACAGGGGGTATATATATATGTTAAATAATATAGATTAATGTTACTCAGGTGAACTTTACTGGGTCATCCGCCTTGATTAGGCCCTAATCATTTGTTTTTGTTCCCGCACCTCAAAAATAAAATGCGAGGTTTCAGCGCCTGAAGAAGCTGAAAATTGGTTGAAGCGAATGCAGAAGTATACTGACTTCCAAGGAAAATATTTTGAAAAACAATAAAGCCATTTTCATCATTATTTTACTGTGTTGTCGTTATTGGGCACAAAGTATGAAGAGCAGCCCTCGTATATGCATACATACATACATGCATATTTTACTTAAGGAACATACTTTAAGAAACTCAAGGGCAAAAAATCTTTCATTTGAGTGAGATCGAAAATGATCTGAAACATAAAACACTTAAGTTTTTGTTGCTGGTTTTGATAAATAAATGAACCAAATGTGCATTAGCCCTAGGAAGTTTGAAAATAATACAATAAATACGCTCAAGTGACGGTTAGAGAGTTGATGTAATGAAAATTTACGATCTCTCTCATTTATAGAGCTGTCTCCTCCACAAGTTTGTCTGTATTCGTTAAAGAACCCAATTCAAAGTGGAACCAACAACCAACCAAAGTAGAGCCCAAGTGGAAAGAAAAGCAGTTTGGCGGAAATAAAAACAGTTTGGCCTCACTTCGGAACATCAAGTAGAGGAACAGATAAATGCTTAAGATAAATATGCAATTGAGAGCACAGTATACGCCGCTTAAATGATACCCTCGCTTATTTTAATCAGCAGTTTCAACAGCATACAAAATACATATGTACAATTTTCACTCGAAACATTTTTTATAGAACAGAAACACGCCTTAATTTTCATTGTTCAGTCAATAAAAAGAAAATTGGTGATGAAGAATAGGGCGTTAAATGCATGCAATGCAAAGCTTGGTTACCAAAATTTATAAGCCAATAATTAGAAACCGATAAATTGAAAAATGTGTAATTTTAAATTTCCAATTAACCGAGGGATACTGTACTTGAAATATCGAATTGTGCACAATACCTCAATGCTGGGTAGAATACAACGAACGTTTGGATCTACGTGGGTATATTTATTCTCCATAAAACTATGAAGTATGAGTATTTGAATTCAATTTTGTAAGCCATGATTTTTCGTGTTCGTCCGTAAATAGCGTCAGTGATTCTAAATAGGACAACAAAAAACCAACCACCCTTGCTAGAAAATATTATTACAATACATTCATGCATACAGTACCTTTCCAATGAATTATGGCCAGGCTTTTTTTTGCCTTTTTCGAGTTTACACATCATTTAAATCGGCTGAAAATGGTTATCAACTGATAGATGTATAAGTAGAGCAAAAAAACAAAAAAAAAATGTATACAGGATGGCCCAGAAGTTAACAAAAGTAAGCGTCGCACTTTACAAATACATCGTGAATGAGCCAAGAAAAAACGTAAAAAGAATGAAAATTTTGAATAAATTTTCAAAACTTTCTTTGAAGCCAATTAGCAAAAAAGCAAGTAACACAATTTTTACTATTGATATGTAGTATAAAAAAGGGTAAGTTTTTTTATATAATAGTTTGGAGAAAAATAAATCAATTTTTTTGTTTTTTTGCTTAAAATTTTTGCGCAAATGGTTTAAAACTATTTTATGGTCGATCTTTAGCTCGATACTACGACTACTAACATGTCGGCCAACTTCGATTACTTCTGTGAGTTTATCGACAATATCGACATTTCCTTTAACATAAAAAAGGCCTGAACGGAATCGACGAAACCAAAATTTAACGTAATTAGCTGCTACAGTATCGGCACCATGAGCACCATTCACAATTTCAGCGGCTTGGCTTGGCTTACATTTTCGGCTTGCTTTTTCAAAGAAAAACTGTAAAATGTAACGAAATTTCTCTTTGTTGACTTCCATGGTTAACACCGTGTAACTCACAACTGAATGGAACAAAAAAAAAAACAGCAAAAGAATTTTATTGTGTGAAATGTCACCTTTACAACGAGCGATAAACTGTTTGATCGATACTTTACGAAATTTCGATCACTACAACCATCTACCAAGAAAATAGTGGATTAACCAATATTTTGAATTTGATGTAACCTAGATAATAGGACTATGAATAAGTTCGTGCGGTTTTACAACAGATGGCGTAACTTGATTATTATTCCATCGATCCACATTTCCAAACATTCATTGGAGAGCTACTGTCGTAAGGCACAAACGTCAGTATAAGTTTTTTATTTGAAGCGTAAACAACAATATTTTTACCACACTTGAAAATGTCGAATTTCGTGCCAAATAATGTGTTTTTGCGGGGAATTCTTCTTCATTATTTTAATATGAAGAAAAAAGCAGCCGAAAGTCATCGTATCTTGGTGGAAGTTTATGGTGAGCATGCTCTATCTGAGCGAACGTGCCAGAAGTGGTTTGCACGCTTTAAAAGTGGTGATTTTGGCTTGGAAGACGGAGAACGCGAGGGTGCGCCGCCAAAGTTCATGGATACCGAATTGGAGGAATTGCTCGATCAAGATCCGGCTCAAACGCAAGAAGAGGTTGCAAAAACTTTGGGAGTTGATCAATCAACCATTTCCAAACGTTTAAAAGCCATGGGAATGATCCGAAAGGTAGGCCATTGGGTGCCGTATGAATTGAAGCCAAGAGACGTTGAACGCCGTTTTATGGCATGCGAACAACTGCTTCAACGGCACAAAAGAAAGGGTTTTTTGCATCGAATTGTGACTGGCGATGAAAAGTGGGTCCATTACGACAATCCAAAACGTCGGGCAACGTATGGATACCCTGGCCATGCTTCAACATCGACGTCGGCGCAGAATATTCATGGCCTGAAGGTTATGCTGTGTATCTGGTGGGACCAGCTGGGTGTTGTGTATTATGAGCTACTGAAACCGAATGAAACGATTACGGGGGATGTCTACCGACGACAATTGATGCGTTTGAGCCGAGCACTGCGAGAAAAACGGCCGCAATACGCCGATAGACACGACAAAGTTATTTTGCAACATGACAATGCTCGGCCACATGTTGCACAAGTGGTCAAAACATACTTAGAAACGCTCAAATGGGATGTCCTACCCCACCCGCCGTATAGTCCAGACCTTGCGCCATCCGATTACTATCTCTTCCGATCGATGCAACATGGCCTGGCTGACCAGCACTTCCGTAATTACGATGAAGTCAAAAAATGGATCGATTCGTGGATTGCGGCAAAACCGACCGAATTTTTCACAAAGGGAATCCGTGAATTGCCAGAAAGATGGGAAAAAGTAGTAGTAAGCGATGGACAATATTTTGAATATTAAATTTGTAACCAGTTTACGTCAATAAAGTTTCAAATTTCGAAAAAAAAACCGCACGAACTTATTCATAGTCCTATTACCTAAATGTTACTGGCGAGAAAAAAGTTCTGCTTGAGCGAATTATCAAAAATGTCTACTAATAGGACTATCAATAAGTTCGTGCGGTTTTACAACAGATGGCGTAACTTGATTATTATTCCATCGATCCACATTTCCAAACATTCATTGGAGAGCTACTGTCGTAAGGCACAAACGTCAGTATAAGTTTTTTATTTGAAGCGTAAACAACAATATTTTTACCACACTTGAAAATGTCGAATTTCGTGCCAAATAATGTGTTTTTGCGGGGAATTCTTCTTCATTATTTTAATATGAAGAAAAAAGCAGCCGAAAGTCATCGTATCTTGGTGGAAGTTTATGGTGAGCATGCTCTATCTGAGCGAACGTGCCAGAAGTGGTTTGCACGCTTTAAAAGTGGTGATTTTGGCTTGGAAGACGAAGAACGCGAGGGTGCGCCGCCAAAGTTCATGGATACCGAATTGGAGGAATTGCTCGATCAAGATCCGGCTCAAACGCAAGAAGAGGTTGCAAAAACTTTGGGAGTTGATCAATCAACCATTTCCAAACGTTTAAAAGCCATGGGAATGATCCGAAAGGTAGGCCATTGGGTGCCGTATGAATTGAAGCCAAGAGACGTTGAACGCCGTTTTATGGCATGCGAACAACTGCTTCAACGGCACAAAAGAAAGGGTTTTTTGCATCGAATTGTGACTGGCGATGAAAAGTGGGTCCATTACGACAATCCAAAACGTCGGGCAACGTATGGATACCCTGGCCATGCTTCAACATCGACGTCGGCGCAGAATATTCATGGCCTGAAGGTTATGCTGTGTATCTGGTGGGACCAGCTGGGTGTTGTGTATTATGAGCTACTGAAACCGAATGAAACGATTACGGGGGATGTCTACCGACGACAATTGATGCGTTTGAGCCGAGCACTGCGAGAAAAACGGCCGCAATACGCCGATAGACACGACAAAGTTATTTTGCAACATGACAATGCTCGGCCACATGTTGCACAAGTGGTCAAAACATACTTAGAAACGCTCAAATGGGATGTCCTACCCCACCCGCCGTATAGTCCAGACCTTGCGCCATCCGATTACTATCTCTTCCGATCGATGCAACATGGCCTGGCTGACCAGCACTTCCGTAATTACGATGAAGTCAAAAAATGGATCGATTCGTGGATTGCGGCAAAACCGACCGAATTTTTCACAAAGTGAATCCGTGAATTGCCAGAAAGATGGGAAAAAGTAGTAGTAAGCGATGGACAATATTTTGAATATTAAATTTGTAACCATTTTACGTCAATAAAGTTTCAAATTTCGAAAAAAAACCGCACGAACTTATTGATAGTCCTATTACATTACGCGATACAGGAGGCCTACGGAAATTCGAGAGAAATTTTAAAAACATCCAGAAAGAAGATCGAAAAATAATTCGGATGGTCTTAGAAAAGTGAAGCATGAAATATTGTGAAGGATTTTGAAGTATGAATTCCTACAGCGCCTTTTTTATGAGAAAAGTTACGCCTTTTTTGTGGGAACAGTTTCGTTTTTATGAAAAAAAATAAAATAGTAAAAACTAACAAATTTTCGTAAAACGATGTCTAATATGGTAAGTTTTGGTCCGTTCCTCAATCAAAAACTTGGTTAGGTGATTTCAAGACACACAAAAAAGCTTTGAACCAATTGAGTTCAATTTAGAGCCAATTCCATTAAATTTCTTTCTTTTTGTATATTGAAGTTTCTTACCAAATTTTTGTTAAAGGAACGCGCCCCTCGGCCTTAAATGTAACGAATACGAAGTTTATATAAAAACGAAAGTGTACCAAAGTAGCAAAGAGAATTTGGAAGAAAGCATGCAAGATGTATTTATGGACTATTAGCTACAATTTAAAAGGAATGATAAGAAAAATGCAATTTTAGCAAGGCACCGCAAGCCAGTTTTTCAGTGCAAGTTTCACTATGCTTTCCTGTTAAACTAAATTTAAGCGCCCAATTTTGTGGGCGTAATAAATTCGGTCTAAAAATTAATCGCCGTTGAACTAGCAATGGAAAACTGACCTAAAAAATAGAGCCTGTCATAAAAAATAAAAGCGAATAGGTACTAAAAAAATGGGATACCTCATAAATTATTACCATATATTTGAACCAGCACATCAAACTTAATTTTTGAATTGATTTTTATCTGCAATTAAAGTTTAAGTAAACGTTTTTTAGTTGGTCTCGTCGCTCATAATTCAATGGCCAGTGACTGTACATAAATGAATTTTCGGATTTTAAGTGCCTCTTTTACAATGCATTATAACCAAATGGCTGACAGCTGTTTTCAACCAATTCAATAATGCCGTAAGGCGCCTAACGCAATGACAACAACTACATAGAGTAAAGTGGAACACATACATACATATGTACAAATTGATGCATATGTACCATGTACCTTATTTATCTGCATCAAGTACGAGACATATGTACATGGAAATACAGGGTTATCCAATTTTAAATCCCGAAAGTAGTTAAAAATTAAACCAACTAAATTTTAATATTGACGAAAGTTTTATTTTTTATTTTATTTAAATCAGAACATTAAGAGTGGAATACATGATGGCACGCATACGCGTCCGATTAAATGTCCTTCAAGTTTTGATTACAGTATCGTCACATTCGGTCGTTTTGTATGAGCGCAGTCATCCCAAGAATGATAGATTTATAGGATTGCTCTTTAACTATGGTGAACAAGAAAATTGTGACAGAAACTTCGGCTGCCACGTCACTTGAGAGATTCGGCTGCCGATTTTGCACGATCATTTCACATGTATTCACACACTCGTCCCATCAGTCGTTGTTCAGACGGCAACGAAATGTCATTGGTTGATTTTTTTGTTTTTTCGTATATCAACAATACAATCCCAGTTTTTCTGTACCGAAAGATGAACAAAAAAAAAAACTTAACAGGGGTTCCAAGTTACTGGATATATGAAAATCTTATGTTATTCAGAATCAGATAGTCCAATGTTTATGAAACTTGGTATGGTAGAGTTTTGAGGTCGCTAATGAAGCCAGAACCAAAAATTTTTAAATAGCGGACGATGTTGTTTTGAAATGAAGGAATGCGATTGAAATTCTTTTTTCTCATATTTATCTTATTCTGACCCTGTTTGTGACCATTGTGAGATTATCAAATAGAAAAAAAATGTAGGTTTTGCTGGTTTTTCTTCTTAAATAAAATAAATAATTGGCGCGTACACTTCTGTTAGGTGTTTGGCCGAGCTCCTCCTCCTATTTGTGGTGTGCGTCTTGATGTTGTTCCACAAATGGAGGGACCTACAGTTTCAAGCCGACTCCGAACGGCAGATATTTTTATGAGGAGCTTTTTCATGGCAGAAATACACTCGGAGGTTTGCCATTGCCTGCCGAGGGGCGACCGCTATTTAGAAAAATGTTTTTTATTAAATTTGCTTTCACCGAGATTCGAACCAACGACCTCTCTGTGAATTCCGAATGGTAATCACGCACCAAACCATTCGGCTACGGCGGCCGCCGGTTTTTCTTCTTAGATATAGTAAAAAGCTGTGCGATAATAAAACGATCAATATTGTCAAATGACATGCATTTAATGACTTAAATAACGCGTTGTTAGTGACAGATATCATGAACGGTTGCCAGATTCAGCGTTGATACGTGCGAGATCTCGAAATGGACAACCCTGTATAAACAGGTAGGAATGCGTAGAAAAATCTATTTCAAATAATTATTTATGAGTGCGTGAAAGTAATGGTAAACAGGCCGGCTGGAAATATGAAAGTGCACACCAATGAATTAGATTGCGAAGAATACTTACTGAAAACATATTAAAAATAATTAAAGAGTCTCAAGCTGTGAAATACAAAGAGAGAAACGTTAAAAATTACGAACGTAAACTGCTACAACAGCAGGAACAAAACCAACAACAGCTACCAACATAACAAGACGAGGGATGCAATTCATGTAGAACCGGCTGCCAACTAACACACTTCTCCCTCTGGAACCGCGACGACGAAAAAGGCATTTTTCCGTGGCCTACCATGTGATGAGATTGACGACGGCGTCCGATGACTTCACTGCGCTTGACAGCACTTCGTAAACTACTACAACAACCACCAATATAATGAACTACTTATACATACATATTCATATACAGCGGCTCAATAAAGCACTCGGACTCCCAGGTGATATGGTTTTAAAACTAAAAATATATATTAAAATGCAAATCTAATGCGTTGATGTGTCACATTTATTTTCGTACTTCAAGCGTACTTTTCAAAACTAAAGAATACACAAACAAACTTCAATTCATTCCTACATAGAAAAACAAACATAAAAACTTAGCAGAATACATGACAAAACAGAACTCCGGCAATTATATAAAGTATAGTTAGGCAAATAATATTTAAGAAAAAACAACATAATTAATATTTAGTCGGCAAGCCTTTAGTTTTTCTCACAGCATTCAGTATTCTTGGCATGGATTCGACCAGCTTCTTGTATGTTAAAGGATCTATTTTCCCCCACTATTCTTTAATAGCATCTTCTAGATCTTTCTTATTCCTCATAACATGCTTTTTTCAGTTGTTTTTCCAAATGAGCCCACAGATGTTCAATTACATTGATATCTGGAGATTGTGGAGGTTTTTCAAGTAGTTTAGGGCAGTTGTACATAAGCCATAGATGGACATCAAGTGCCTTATGCTTGGGATCGTTGTCTCGATAGTACTGGAAATTGCCCTTAATTCCCAACTTTTCAGCACTTTGGACCAAATTTTCTTTCATAATTGTTAGGTATTGTTTGTGGATGGACCATGGATGGCCGTTAATGAAGTACAAATTTCCAGCATTAGCGGTGGAGATACAACCTCATACCATTACCGATCCACCACCATGTTTAACTGTCGGACGCAAGTTTCTTTTTGCAGCAACTCTTCAATAGGTCTTCCCCACACATATCAGATTGTCCATCTGACCTAAATATGTTAAATTTACTTTCATCGGCAAATAAAACATGCTTTCAGCACTCGAAATCCTTATCCCCATGACGCTTTGCAAATTTTATTCTCTTGTGTCGGTTAATCTCGTTGATGAAACGTTTTTTTCGAGCAACTCTTCCATTATAATTATTCTTTCGCAACACTATACGTATCTATACTTTCGGAGCTGCAGTTAATATTAGCGTACTGGAGGATTTCTGTTGCGAGCTTAGGAGCGCTCAAATTTGGATTTCTCTTAATTCGTTGCACTATCCACCGTTCATCTGCATCCGAAAACGGTTTTGGACGTCCCGTTTTCTTCTTATTTTCCACGGATTTTGTTTCTTTGAAACGTTTTATCACGTCTTATATAGTGGAACAGGGTCTATCCACTATTTCTGCGATTTCCTGAACGGTTTTACCCTTTTCAACATGACTAATAATTAAATTTCTGACTTTAATTGACTGTCTACCCATGTTTATTATAACTTGGACTTTTATTCAACAAAACACGACTGAAATTTTACTTTAATTGATTACGTTTGGTTATTTCTTTGCACTGTTCTACCGAGAGAAAATTAATCGTTTTAAAGTGCCAACTATTCGCAATAATATCAGATGTTCAACTTCTTTTTTGACACAAATTTTGAGAATGCTGCATGATAAATTTTTTATATCAAGAAGGTAATAGATTTGTAAATTATTATTACTATTTTTATAATCCTATTTGAATACCCAAAATAGAAAAATATAAAAATAAAAATATTTAACTTGCATTTCATTCATACGTCCGAATTCTTTATTGAGCCACTATATGAGCATACACATACACATGTATGGGAACGCATACAAATAGGAATGAAACATGAAATTTGAGTGAAACTTCTAATTTAAAAATGTTTTCAGCATGAGACACTCTTCTTTTTTTTCGTTGAGAAAAGTTGAACAAAAACGCTCAACATTGTTGTCACGTTTTCTTTGATGTGCAGAAATAACTTTGCCTCTTGCGAAACATCTCAAGAGGCATTCGCATTTTACCTAGCTAAGTATGTAAAATATATCTACATATAATTAACTGTCTAGCAGAAAACGGAGGAAGCGTTTTTTGTTTTTGTAGGGTTTTGAATGACTAAACAAGTAGGTGAAAAATTTAACAAAAGTTAGCTAATTAACAATTAAACCGCTCATCATTGTATGTTTTTTCAAATCTCTTTTTACAAGAATATTTTTTTTTTACACGCATTGTTTTTCTTTTAAGCACCTTTCTGGTCTAGAATTTCGCAAAAGTCGTTTTTTTTCATGTTATGATAGTTTATACTTTCTAAAATATACCTGCACATTTTTATATTGAAATTCGTTGTACTTTAGACGTTACAGACCTTTAAAACGAGACCGGCTTGAAGTACGACGCCCAAGTATAAGCGCGTTAACCGTGTTTTTCTCCAAACTATTTTTTTCGAGTTGGCGGTGGTAATTTCTCACAAAGTACTGAGCCGATTGATTGGAGTTTTTAATATGTTATTGAGTAGACTTGTGACTCTCGCGGGTAGCAGAATTATAATTTTGTAATAAATTTTTATATTTTTTTTAAAAGCGAGGACGTGATAAAAAAATCTTTTTTTTTTGCAATAAAAATATAAAATATCAAAAAAAATTTAAATTTTTAATTTTTTTTTTTTTAAATCGGGTAGCAGATATACCATACCGACATATCTTCTGATGTATAATCGACCGAATTTTTTTTTTCAGACTCACCTGAGCAGCCCAATCAGTTACGCCCGTGGCATGTGTTAAGTCAGGGGAAGCAATTTTTTTTATTATTGTCATTGAAAAAAAAATTTTTTTTTTATTGTAAATAAAGAATTGATCTAATGGATAAAAACGATTTTCAATTGATACCGATTGTTTTTCTTCAATTTTCAACGCCTTCAATTTTCACGTCTCTAGACCAGAAAAGTGCCTTAACACAATTTTCAATATTTAATGAATTTTTGTTGAATCTCATAGTAAGATTTTTCGACGCATATACGAAGCATTTAAGTTAGTCTCCAGAAAAGTCTCTGGTACTCGGTAGGTTTTGAATTCTCCGTTTAATAATTTATTTCTTATAATATATTTAATGAATCAAAATGGGTAAGCACGAAGTAAATTCTTAAGTGAAGTCTAAAAACAAATTTTTTAATATTGTTTTAACCTAATTCTCTTTTTACCCGAACTCTTTGGGAACGTATCTATCGTGTACGTTTCCACCACAGTCGGTTCTGCGTTACCGAAACGACGAGGATTTTTATCCTTGGCCGGATATAAATCCGGGTCGTTCCGCTAACGTAGAAACGAAAGTCATGGCAGCTGCTACAGCAACACCAGTATCACATATTTAGTATAGGTGTATCCCTATTTATAGTGGTTTCTCTGTTATGTGAAGAACACAAATATAAAAAGTATTAAATTAAACATTCAGAATGTTTTGAAAGCTAAACCAACAAAAACGAAATTAAAATAGAAGCGAAACAACTTAAATCGGCCTTCTTTTCATGGTTAAGTCCAACCAATACAACCTTCGAATCTAAATCCGTAGTGTTGTGTGCAGCATAAACTAAATTTTTATATAAAAAATAAAAAGTAAATAAATAATCAAAACTTTGCTATATGTCGCGCTACTATCATTGCGAACGAACACAGGTGTTTCTTTCTCATTACAAATATTAATACTATAATACAGTAATAATAATAATAAAAACTACATACAAATAATTCAAATCAATATTTATTTATTTATTTACTTGAAAAACAATTATAAATAATCATATTACAAAATCAAGGCATCTAACAGCAAGGCTACTGGCAATAAAAAATAAACTGTATTGACAACACAAATTTATTAGAAAACTTCGCTCCAAATCAATTATAAAGTTTTAAAGTAATTCATTTTAGTGTTTACTGCCACATTAAGTATCTTAAGGGGTAGGGGTGGTCAGAATTTTCTTAAGTATAATCTGCCCTATCGCACAATCCATCGTAGCAAATCTCCGAATGTAAATGTCCGCTCCGAATCGGAGCAATTTTTTATCATGCAACCCATGTGAATTCGAAAAAGATGTTGCCATACGCATATTTTAAATTTTGACATTTCGAAATCAAATGTTTTGCAATAAATTAAAATTTCAATAAAGACAAGCGTAAATAAATTTAATTAGACTGCAATATATATTGGAAAAACAAAGCTTTTAAGTGTTATGGATTCTTCGTTGATATTTTCTATAATGTTGGTGGAGGCGGAAGGTGAAAGAAGTAGAGCGAATATGAAAATTCAACGAAAAATATTAAGGGACGCAAGCAATCCGCTCGATGTCGAGGACACAATGTAAGTATAGGAATAACTTCATAACTTCATAGGTTAACTTTATTTTATGAAACAGGTTTACTAAAAACTACCGCTTGAATAAGGCGGCGTTTTTGTACGTCTTAAGTGTCCTAGATGGAAATTCACGCTCAATGAGGTCGTGCTCCATCTCTTCGCTCCAGCGTTTGTCTTCCGTATTACGTTTTTTTGCAGAGGGTGGGTACCAGCATGGAGTGGGAAAGGACTTTGACATTCCCATGGCTCAATCCACATTTTGTGGCGTATTAAAAGACGTGTTACACACTCTTCAATGTCACCTATGTCCTCAGTGGGTGAATCTGGATTTAAGCAACGAAGAAAAAAGACAAGCAAAGATGGACTTTTATCAAAAATATGGATTTCCTGGTGCGATTTTATGTGTAGACGGAACACACATTAAAATTGTTGCGCCAGCTAAGGACAAATTCCTGTATTTTAATCGTAAAGGGTACTATAGCATCAATGCTATGATTGTAAGTCTTGAAAAAACTGATATTTCAAATATCTTTCTAATTTTTTATTTATTGCAGATATGCGATAATAAAATGAGAATTCGCTACGTGAATGCGCAGTATCCTGGCAGCAACCACGATGCTCATATTTGGAACGTAAGCAGCGCGCGAAATTTTTTTGAAAATAAATACCTAAACGGCGAACGAAACACTTGGCTTTTGGGTATGTGCATACACATATAGACCGTTTGAATAATTTTTTGCTAAAATGATTTTATTTATTCCACAGGAGACGCTGGATATGCTCTAGAGCCATGGTTAATGACACCTTTTCGTTCACCTACAACAGGAAGCGCCGAAGGAAACTACAATAAAATACATGCAAAAGCCAGAAATACTATAGAAAGGACCATAGGTGTATTTAAGAACCGATTCAGATGCCTTCTGGGTGCTCGTGAGCTTTATTATGAACCCATGAAGGTTTGCCAAATAGTGAACGTTGCCGCAGCATTGCACAATATTTGTATGCATTATCGCGTGGTTGATGATTTTTCAGAAAATGTTGAAGAAAACCATTTTAATCAAACGTGTGAACCTTCTCCTTCAACATATACTGATGCAGCTATTCGGATAAGGGAATCTATATCATCAACATTAACACGACTATAGTATTCAATTAAAAAATAGCAAGACTTACATATATGTATTATGTATTATATATATGACTGTTCTTTTTTGTTTTCCGCTAGCTTCCTTTTAATATAAGCCTTCCAGTCTAGCCATACCTAGTAAATACAATATATATACATATATACATACAAGTAAGGCACAGTAAACATTTATAGTTTTCAATAAAAAATGTGAATTATTATTTTTTTTTTGACAACGCTTCGAGGCTCTTATTCTCGACTTCTAACATTTGTTGTTTTATTTCATTTTTGGCCGCATTCAAGCACTCCATATTTCTATGGTGCCTACGCGTTTCTTCCAGGTCGGCGGCTTTCAGGTCGCACATTTTTTCCAGTGCCGAACACATTCTCTGCATAGTCGAAGCGAGATTGTCTAGCTTCATATCTTGCTGTTCAAAATGCTGCAGACTCTTTGCTTGGAAGTCCTTTTGAAGCGCTAGCTGCTCTTTTAGAAGATCTGCAGTACTTGTACCGACTCGCTTTTGGACAGTTGGTGCACGTCTCGTGAAAGAAGGACTGCAGTTATCCGACAGCATGGATACGTCCGGATCGGGTCCACTATTCTCTGCCTCGACAGTAGCAGGTAGTCCCACACTTACTGTGCCTGGGATACCGTGTGTGCTGGTCTCTAAAGCGGTCAGTCTGATTACTTCTTCTTCCATCTCATTAAAGTGGTGCTGCTTATAGCGGCCACCGCCAGTTGTTGTTTGCTCCCTCTTGTTTTCTGACAATTTTCGCTTTATATAAGCCTTCCAATCTAACCACACCTGAAATAAAAATATGTTGTGCAAACGGTTAATGTACTTATATACAGCCCTTTATTACCTTTTTCCAGCTTGATACATCTTTGGTTGGTGGGCCTATACTATTAAGCTGCTTCGCAACATTTTGCCAAAACTCGGCTACCTCTTCCTTCGAGCATTTGGAGAACCCCTGAGCAATTTCTGGCTTCTCCTTTATTAGTTCCAACAAACTAGCATACTGCTGACGTGTTGTTACAACTTTGTACCTGTAAAAATCAAATAAAAGTTCATATACTTAAAAAATTCCTTTTTGTTTATAGTTCAGTTAATATAGGACTTACATTTTACAGCTTTCGTTTTTTCTCCTTTTAAATTTTCTTTTTATTACTACTTCTAATTTTTGTCCGTTAGTCTAACGTTGTCGTAGAAAAATTGTACGAAACGGTAAGATTTGACGTTACGAGTGTATTCAGTGAATGCTACTCTACGAATTTCGAATGTGCGTTCGGAGCTATTCGAATTGTATGATTAAAATTTCTTAGTTTCTACGAAAAACTGTCTACGACGGATTCTATGATAGGGCTGAATATCTTAAAAATATTGTGTGAAAATTTGAAGTGAATCAGACAAATACTTTTCGAGTTATTCAACAATTAACAAAGACCGCTCGGGCGCTCCGGAGTGTTCGAGAGCAAGTAGCTGGATGCTGCACATATGAAAGTGGCTGATAAGCGCGCTAAGGATAACACTCGAGAAGGTAAAATGCTACGTAGGCAACAGCAAATCGATATTTTAGAAGCTGCTATGACGGCTGAAGAACTATTATATGGCCCAGGAATATGATGACACAGTGTAAGTAATTAAATAATTCGTCTAACTCTACATAAATCAATAGCAAAACTTTAAATGCGTTTTTCTCAAAACTATGTTTTTTGAACTGGTGATCACTGTAACTCAAAAACCGTTTGGTAGATTTCAATAAAATTTATATTGCTTTTGAAAAACGTAAAAAACTCGTGCCTGACAGACGAATTTTTTTTTCATAATTTCGATTTTTTTTTTCAAAATTTCGATTTTTTTTCAAAAACTTGGTTTTTATCTTTTTTCAAAAATTAAATTTTTTTTAACAATTAATTGTCCGTTTTTTTCTCGAAAATCTGAAAAATATTGTTTATTAAAAAAAAAGCTTCGACCAGGCACAAAATTATCTATTAATAAAACTAATTTCTCTTGTCCGATTGATTTTAGATGAATCTCCAAGGACTTGCGATGATCACCGCAAGGGGCTTCTGGAGAAACGGGATGCACTCAAAAAGCGATAACTCGTACAATTAATAATTTTTTTTTTGTTTGAAATTTTGCTAAAGCCAAGTCGGAAAATGATGTATTAATGCTACGTTTTTAGTTTTATAAAATAAAGCAAAAACAAATGATTGAAAATTATTATTTCTTCGGGCCTCTGACTACCCCTAACCACTTAAAATGTTGCAGAAAAATTGCAGGAATATTAGGGAAAAAACAGCTTACAGCTAGCTGCAAGTTTATCTGCTAAGACTGCTTTACTGGCTGAATATAAAATGCATAAATAAATTCATATTTTTGGTCTGCCTCTGCTAGGTAAGAGATCTCAAACGTAAGATTCAGTATAGTCAGAAGATGTTTTGCAGAAATTTGTTATCCATTGAAATTTCGTCCAAGAGAAATGTGTGCTCACAGTATTTCTTACTCTTCTTGTTGTGGAGTTTTCAAATGTTTTGGTGGAAATTGGTAAGAGAGCAATGTTTACTCAAACCTGCAGCGGATCGAAATATTCGATACATATTTATCACTTTAATTTAAGGTGCTTGATAAAGGATTTTATATAAAATAAAGTGCAAGTACAGCCCCTTTAAATATCCCTTGGATGTAATTCAAAATACCAGCATATGCAGTAAAAACGCCCAAAAATGGAAAGGAGCCGTTAACAAGTCTAAGCCACTTCATACTAAACAGCTGCCCAAGTAGAAGCAGCTGCAATATTTTACTCTCAGCAAACAATTCCATTGGAGAGCACACAGAGAAGCAACAATACCTAAACACCTGGCATGTTTCTCACTAAGCATTGCTGCTTCAAAATAGTATTACGAGAAATTCCAATGAAGGCAATGTGAAACAGAACAATGACAATCTGAGCAATTTGTCATGCACACAGGAGGATTTTTTACTTACTTAATATATAGCCAAGCAAAACAAGAAGAATTCGAGGAAAAAGAAATCCTTTATTTTTGTGTAAATGGTTTAAAACTATTTATGATCGATTTTTAGCTCCTGGGCGATACTACGACTACTAATTGCCGTGCCGGTCAACTTCGATTATTTCTGTGACTTTATCGACATTATTGACATTTTTTTTAACTTCAAAAATGCCTAAACGGAATCGACGAAACCACAATTGCACGTAATTAGCTGCTACAGTATCGGTACCATGAACACCATTCACAATTTCAGCGGCCTGCCTTGCATTTTCGCCTTTATCAAAGAAAAACTCTAAAATGCACAAGACTTTCTCTTTTTTGCCTTCCAGTGTTAACACACTGTAACTCACAACTGAACGGCATAAACAAAAAGCAGCAAAAGAATTTTTTTAGCGTGAAACGTCACCTTCACAACGAGCATAAACTTTAAATTGTTTGACCGATACTTTTCGAGATATCGATGACTACGGCCATGTATCGAGAAGATAGTGGTAGGTAATAAATAATTCTTTTTCTTCAAACTAATATTTATAAAATTGCGTGTATTGTTTATCAGTTGATTCAACTATGCATGTTTTTGAAATCTGTTACGCAAAGATATTTATTAGCAAACCCTTAAAGATTATCGGAGATTCTGACTGCCGTGAAAGAGAGAGCGGTGTAAGAGCACTGCTAGGCGCAAAATTAATAATCAATTTTTTTTTATTTCTTTAATTTTTTTTGTTTTTACTAAATAAACAAATTATTTTCAGTGATGGAAATCTGTATTTGGATATTACAATTTGTAATTGTTTCTGTTAAGTGGAAAATATTATATCGGTCAAGTGGCTGCTGCCAGTCTTGATACACATTTGTGCCCGTTTTATCGCAAGTTGAGGGGTACGGCCCCTGTGCGGCATTGGACAACACAGAAGGCATGGATTTCGGCCCAACGGTCCTACGTTTCCACGACAGTCGGTTCTACGTTACCGAAACGACCCGGATTTATATCCGGCCAAGGACTGTTACTCGAACAGCAGTCCCTGTATGGAAATATGGGGAATGTTTATGCTGCTACAACAACAACACAACGATCCTCGACATGCCCCTCGACTCTATGCCATCCAGAGTCGTGCTTGACAAGAGATACAGTGTGTTGCTGCCAGAGACTCAACTGAACTCAAACTCAAGAAATTAACCCGCAAACACTGTTTCCGCATTTACTAAAATGAAATCAAGTTGTTGTTGGCAGAACGTAGACTGTTGAGGGAACGATGAAACGAAGTGGACTGGTGCTGCAGTTTACTACGACGAAATAAATTATTATATTGAATGCTTTTTCAATATTTGCATATATTCACATTTCTACATTTCTGGTCAAAAGTATTAACAAATAACGCTGATCATAAACCAGCTAAACGCTTTTCGGGTCATTTAGAGGGCAACAAAAATCAAAACTATAAAAACTATAAAGGTGTATAACGAGCAAAAACAAAACAAGAATACAAAAAACAAAATTCAAAAAAATACAAAAAAAAAATACAAAAAAATACAAAAAAAATACAAAAAAATACAAAAAAAAAGATACAAAAAAATACAAATACATATTATACATACATATATGCAAGTTAAGCATTCCTAAATTGATTGGTATTTATATTTATCAACTGTCGCAATGGCTTTTACGAAATGCCACTTTCGGCTTGGCGGTTGCTCTCTAACAGAATTTCTACTCTCGTTTTTTACCTGATAAATATGTACATATGCTATATACTGTACATATTCAATCCATCTTTCACCATTCTTTTTTTACAAATATTTTTTTCTTTTGCATTTTTCAATTTATGCGAAGAGCATTGGAGGCCTTTAAAATGAACACCGGTCGATCTACCGGACAGCGCGCAATACAAATCCACGGCAATATAGTATGCATCCACTTGTATGCACATACATACGTCCATTAACTATTTTTGTCTTTTTATAGTTTATTTATTTTAGTTTATTTTATCAAAAAAAAATTTTTTTTTTCGTTGTTTTGACGTAAGTTTTCGCAGAAACATACAAATATATGGCAGGCGCTTTTTAATCTTTATTTTTTTTATTTTCGGCTGCTATTTATGACAATAAAATTCTAAAGCTATACGAAAGATATCATACAAAACAAACTAAATAAAGTATCCAAAATGCCACTCTCATTCGAGGATCTTATTTGCCAGAACGTGCGTAAATATGTCAAAATGTACATACCTACGCGATAATTAACAGGTTATTTTTATGCTTTGCCTTGTGTACTGTAGGTTTTTCAGATTTGAATTTATTATGTCCACAACTTGTTTGCAGAGCAGCCAACCAGCAGCACAACCTGGTTCAATCACAAATATGAAACCTTTGACAGATTAAGAAAACTAAAAACAATTTTGTTAAAATTGATGTAATTTATACGAAGTAAATCCTCTCGCGCTTTGTGCTTGGAAATGGCGGTCGACGAACTTTATATGGCTTCAATGTGTTTATACCTTTTTCTAGTTATGGCTAAATGTAATTTACTAAGCAGAGAGTGCTCGCACTGAGCTAAATTAGGCAGAGAGTGATTGATAGACTGACCGTTCCCACGACAGTCGGAACGATCCGGATTTATAGCGGGCAAATGACTGCCTGTTCAGCAGCATTCCCCGTATATGTATGATAAATATTTATACTGCTACAACAACAAAAACAGTGATTGATAGACAGGGTGACATTTTTGTTCAAAAAGCTCGTGTTATTCTTGGTGCTTGGGCTGAGACTGTCATGAGAACGAAGAACAAGGTCTTCAAAACATGCGATACATTTTTCATCTGAGCCAGATAGATATATGAATGAGGTTTGCACTTCGACCTCATGGTTTTTTGTGCCCTCTACTGATCACAGTTCCCTTACTAAACTCAGGATAGAGCTGGGTTGGATTGAGCGTCTATGTCTTTCCTCTAACTGCATTTGGCCAAGATGTCTCAACCTTCTCCGCCCTATAGCGCTGTATTCCAGAAGAAAGTGCAGGGAGCGTTTTGGCTGACAGGTCGCTACCCTCGTTCATACCATTTGTTCCGGCTGGGCTTCCTTATCCCCGGCAGCCTTCTGCCTCCATGGTTTCATGGTGACAAAGCTGAACCGGTAATTCAGTCGGTAGCTCATCCTTTTCATGGTTATGTACGAGTTCTCATCAATGCTCAGGTTTTCAAGATGCCGTTCTTAGTTTTCAGCAGCCCTATTACATATTTCGCAGACTTGTCTGCGCCCCTCGGCAGGTGACATTATGCATAGGGGGTATATCGCCCCCCTTTTTCGTGTCAAGTTGCGAACCTTTCCACGCCGCAAGCATCGGTGCCACAGCTGCTAACCACTCATCTGAGCCAAGTTTTGTAGCAACGTAATGAAAAGCATTTTTTTAGCGAAATGGGGCTTGCCTTTCTAAATTTCATGTCGAATAGGTGTTTATTCACTGTAGTACAGACTTATTATCATTCCTCCTTTCCGCAAAACGTCCTCGAGGATTGTTCGTTTTAGATATTACAATTTTTCGCCCGATTTTGTGCAAAAATGGCTTCAAAATCCAATTTTCGAACGATTTTAATAGTTTGTTTCTTAATTCTTAATTGGAAATAATTTTGGAAGAGATTTTCTAGGCCCGAATTAATTTTTCTTCTTTATAATATAATATATCAAAACACACCCTTGAGTAGGAGTAGTTTTATGAAAAAGTCAGAAAAAAACAGATTGCAAAACTAAAAATTAAACGTACTCCAATTCAGTTTGGAATTTCTAGTTCTAATCAACGCAAATACATCAGAGCAAGTACGCAAATTTCCAACTCCAATTTTCCCTTGAGGAGTGAAATCAACCCTTATATACCAAAAAACTTAAAACCTAATTTTTTTCATGGAGAAACTTAGAACAATCACTGGAAAAATTTTTTAAAATATATATGTATATATACGTTTTCGGGGTTACTATATCTGAATTCATTGTCCATTTGTCCTTGTGGGAAAAAATTGAAGGTCAGTTCAAGGTCAACCATAGCATACTGAAATGAAAAGTTAAAAAAAAAATTTATATACACTTTTTTGGAGTTTCTGAATCCAAATTCGTTGTCCATTTGTCCTTCCTGGTTCAAATTGAAGGTCTCTTCCAAAATCATTTCAGAGCATTTAAGAAGATATATATATTAAAATCGGTCGAAAATTGTCTTCTCTAGTATTTTTGAACAAAATTGGTCCAAAAATTCACATTGTTCGATGGATCGCTTTTACTTTCTTGTTATGCTTGCATAAATGTATTTTCATCACATTTATCATATTAAAATTTTTTCGTTTAGTTATAAAAGATATGTTCATTTCGCAACAAAAACCTTACAAAAATCAAAGTTCTAAACTTTGTACAAAACTATCAAAATTTAACAAATTTAACAAATTCGAAAAATTTATTAATTAATTTTCTTCGATATAAAGCACATGTTCGTACATACATAAGTCTTTAATACGTATGAAAAAGCGCAAAACATCGTTTGCAGAAAAAAAACCTGACAAAACTCAACGCGATTTTTGAGCGACTTCCAATTTACACTTTCTTGTCCTAAAATTGTATGAGAAATACAATTCATCAATATGCGGCGACCTTATCATAATGCCACTCACTTTATAGAGCCCCAAGAATTCTCATGACTTATGTACATACCACGGAGGTCTTAGGTTTTTGTTATATTGATTCGAGTTTATTTCACCTAATACAATTCTATGGTGCCTAGCAATTTTGCGCCCTGACCTTTCAACTTCTCATTAATTAAGGCTGCTATTAACCCTACTACTATTTTTCATTAATTTCGTCGACATTTTTCCATTACTAAAGAAAATAATTCTGCATTGCGTTGGTTGCAACTACTGCCAATTGTGCTTTTGCCGCTGCTACCTTTGTTGCTGTAGTTGTGGCTGTGTTATTTTCAGCGCGTTCTACTTAAAAATTGCAACGTTGGAGAAAAAAAATTATTGGTACGAAAGTCGCCGAGACAAGCGTGGATGTTTATATCCGTGGCGCAAAAGCGATTGTGTTTTTGCTGCTGTTGGTGATAAAGCGGTTCATGTGGTTATTGCTGTTGTTGTCACAGTCATTGTCGTCATTGTTTTTGTCGTTGTATTTTTCTTCGATTTTCTTTTTTTTTTGCAGCTTGTTTTCGTTGCAGTTGTGTGTCAACGTTGAATGCAGCTTTCATCATTTCAGTCTTTTGCTTTGCCGTTTGCTCTTTTTTGCTTGAATCTTATACCCGCGCGCACTTGTGCGTAAGGGTATTATTATTTTGAATAGATTTAGGCATGACTGGCAGTCCATTCGTCCGAAAACACGCGTAAAAATTAAAAAGAAAGAAAGTGATATTTCAGTTACAAATAAAGCAAATACATATACTCGCGTTTGTATGAATGAAAAGTGGGCGCTGCCAAACCCATTTTTGAATAACCATATGTATCTCTACAATGACTTAACGAAGTTGATATACGTCTAGCTGCCCATTTCAGTTTGCTAGGTTTGGCAGCCACATCGCACATAGAGACAACGATACCACTTAGACCACGAAATGCGTCCGTTGTGAGGCCATTTCAGTTAGATCCGACAGAAATTTTATTGAGATCGTACAAAAACCTTGCCCACTTTTTATCATATATGCCAAGTTTAAGTTTCCGTCAGTCCGTCTGCTGTTACCAGGTATAACTCTAATCGCACAAAGTTCGTTCGGAACAGAATTTAGCACTTCCTTACTTGTGGTAGTTATTCTAAACGAGAAAGTAGCAGCTACAACCCAGTGAGAACTACTGTTCAGTGAGAAATAAGACAATAACAGGCGGAAATTTGGCGCAATGTTTTCTTTTTATTTTTCTACCTCTCTTTCTTCTTTACTCTTTTGGCTTGGTTTTTTTTTTTACGTTTTCTTTAGTTGGCTTATGTGGCTACAGATTTATGGGAGAAAGTATATAAAAAGGGCGCTTAATATTCTATAGCGCAGAACGCAGTGGTAAGGTAAGCATAAAACGCATTTTTCTGAATGCACTGAACTCACAACGACTTGTGTGCATGCATACAAATGTAGTTATGTATGTACATTGATGCCATGCAGGAAATTCGAAGGCGCATGTAAACTGGCACTTTTCTAGTATATTTTTTACTACATAGTAGTTTGATGTCTCAGAAAATGTCCTCTAAGCCTAAAGTGAGCAAAGACCGGCCAACGGCTTATTTTTTAAGCCCCATATTCTTTTCACTCTAAACCCAGTGTCAAGGTCAAAAAAGCTCGGAAAGCCATGTGGCATGTGGAGCTCAAAAACGAAACTTAAAGCAGAAGGTACGCTTGAAAAAATGCATATATAAAAAACTTACTTCCATATCTAATAAATAAAGTGCTACCGAAGCAGTGGCAATTTAAATAGACATTTAAAATATCCCAATATGTCGTAAACTTCTGAAGAAAATTTGAGAACTGGAAATACAAGATATTTTTGTTGTTGTTGCAGCAGTTTACAAAACCTTGTCCAATATGGTGAAGTCATCAAGCAAGGTTGCTGTTGCATCAGTTCATCAAGCCTTCCCAGACACAGTAAGGTCACCGGTTTTTGTTATTGTTGTTGTTGTATGATGTTGTAGCAACTTACTAAACCCTGTCAGTGCAATGTAAATCACCGATCGTCTTCGTCTAACTCATCTAACGGTAGGCCCAGAAAACTTGCTGCTTCGACAGGTTGGGTTCAGAGAGAGAGAGGAGTGTCAGATGAGTGGGTTTGATGGGGCATATGTTGGGTATAAATAATAATAATTGGCGCGTACACTTCTGTTAGGTGTTTGGCCGAGCTCCTCCTCCTATTTGTGGTGTGCGTCTTGATGTTGTTCCACAAATGGAGGGACCTACAGTTTCAAACCGACTCCGAACAGCAGATATTTTTATGAGGAGCTTTTTCATGGCAGAAATACACTCGGAGGTTTGCCATTGCCTGCCGAGGGGCGACCGCTATTAGAAAAATGTTTTTATTAATTTTGCTTTCACCGAGATTCGAACCAACGACCTCTCTGTGAATTCCGAATGGTAATCACGCAATGAAAAATATTAAACATTTTAAAATATAAAGGGTGGGCCATATAGCGTTTGCTTTTTGAACCACCTATTTTTTTGAGAATGGTAACTCAAATGACATGTCAAACGTGTTCATAATTTACTTAAAGGTTTGACATTTACGAAATGGGACGCTATGCGCTTGAACAAAATTGGGAAATATTGAAAACCTATTTCCAAAGTGGCGAGTCTTCTTCTTTTCTGATTTTCACATCGGTGGCTACGTCAATAAGCAAAATTGTTGGATTTGGGGCTCAGAAAATCCACACGTTACTGTAGAGAAGCAAATGCATCCACAACGAGTCACGGTTTGGTGCGGTTTTTGGTCTGCGGTATCATCGGGCCATTTTTTTTCGAAAATGAGCGAGGAGCCGCGGTTACAGTAAATGATGAGCGTTACCGTTACATGCTCAACGAGTTGTTTCCAAAAATTGAAGAGGATGACGTGGACGACATTTGGTTTCAACAGGACGGTGCAACTTGTCACACTGTCAAAGTTACACTCGAATTTTTGGCTACCGTTTTTGAAAACCGAATAATCAGCCGAAATTCCGATATCAATTGGCAGCCTCGGGGCTGTGATTTAAGCCCGTTGGACTATTTTTTGTGGGGAGCCGTTAAGGACAAATGCTATGCGAACCATCCAGAGACGATTGATGCCATATCCAGCGATTTCATAGCTGTTTGACAGTCACTTTTAAGCCGACTCCGAACGACAAATGATTTTGAATGAGGAGTTTTTTCATGGTAGAAATACACTCGGATGTGTGCCATTGCCTGCCGAGGGGCGACCGCTATTAGAGGAAAAACTTTTTCTTCATTTTGGTGTTTCGTACACGGAGATTCGAGCATACCTACTTCGAATGGTATTCACCCACCAACTTATTCGTATACGACGGCCGCCGTAGTTCATACTACAACAAAAAGCATATAACGCAAAATTTCAAGCTTTGTACAAAACTTTAAATAATTTCATCAAACATTCCAACTTTTTAACCAGAATTTTTTTCTTAGTATGCAGTTTTATAGCCCACAGAATTTTGAGCATAGCAAAGTGCAAGTATCAACTGACGCCAAAATACCATTGATTCTTGAAAATTTTTTTTCGCATGCTCAAATTTTCAACAAAACCAGTCATCAAAACTCAACGAGAACTTGACGCTCGCACGACAGTCAGTTATAAGTTATCGGAACGACACAGATTTATATAAAACACTGCAGCAGCACTGCCCAAACATGAAGTAAATGGAATGTTTGTGCTGTTAAAACACCAACATCACTGAGTAAATTTGCCAAATTTACCAATTGTCTGAAAAAAAGAATGAAAATATCAAAATATAATTACTGGCAACGATTTGCATCACCCTATACAACGAAAAAACAACACCAATTAATATTAATTATATATTAATATTAATAAATTTTTTTTTTTTTTTCAAGCAGCTTCAATTGCACGTGTTTTGATCAGTACTAATTTATGTACAGTAGGCTAATTTATAGTGGGTTCTGTAGTTAAGAAAATACAAATGAATGTCGATATATTCAAGTTGTTAATTTAGATAAAAATATTTTTTGCTACACGCCTGACCTGTGTAAGTTACGGATAGCTGAGCTGCCAAAGTTACGGATAGCAAAGGAAAAAAATTCAAAACCCCCAATGCCACCGCTTTGAATCGCCGAGTTCTAGTCATGTGAGTACAATAGTCTTTCATCAATACACCATTTCATTTAAAAATATTATTTCTCTTATAATTTTATTAATGTTTTTATTAAAAATATGAAAAAAGAGAAAAACACTAACATTGAAAAAGAATATCATTTAATTAATTTCCATATTCTCTTCTATACTTTTTTTCACAATTTCTAGTAATTGTTATTGAGAAATTGTGGTTAATTGGTTGAAGAATTATGACTGGTAAACAACATACAAACAATTTTTTACCCGATTACAAATTTTGGATATACAAGCAATGCATCGTCATATTGACTGAGTTGAACATTAAAATACAGTGAAATGTGTACATTCGTCTCGGGCGTGAGAGTTTTTCATATGGTATTTATTGATTAAATAAATAAAAAATAATAATTTTTAATTTAAAAGAATGTAAAACATATTTATAAAAAAAAACAAATTAAAAAAAAAAAAAAATAAATAAATAAAAATTAAAAAATATTAAAAAATATAAAAAATATGTAATATATATAACAAAATATATAAAAAAATATATAAAAAATATTATAAAAAACTAAAACACATTGAAAATGAAAATAAATAAATAAAAATTAAAATAAAATAAAAAAATGTATAAAAAAAACTATGCGTGTAGCGTAGTTCACAAAACAGAACTTAAACTTTCAAGGCAGAAAAAGAAAGAGGGAGAGACCCGAGAGAGAGTGAGAGAGAGAGAGAGAAATAATATATATATATCTAAAAAGTTTACAACATTTGCAGAGAATACAAATAGACAAAATTTACAAAAAACGGAAAAGGGTCGACCGGTGTAGGTAAACACCGGACAAAAACCGTGGCAACAACGCGCACTACGCCGAGCGTTTATCACCCGCACAAACGCAGCGATTCCAGGACCGCAGCAACGGCACAAATTACCGCAAGGCAATACCAATAAATCCGACGCCGGAATGGATAGCATTTTATAGTACGCACAAGCACTAACCAGGAAACGGAAATAAGCGCCAAAAAGTAGGCACCAAAAAAACGCCAAAAAAATTGGGACCAAAAAACGTCCCAAACAGTAGACACCAAGGAAATATAACGCCAAAAAGTAGGCACCAAAACTATATTTCCTACAAGCTTGCACCAACCAACAATCGCCAGAAAGTAGGCAGTGTTATTTCTCACTAGAAATTAGCAACCACATGGAAAAACTCAGGAAAAATTGTCTAAAGTGTATCTATGATATATATATATGTTAAGGTATAGTTCTCTCTCTCTTTTTTTCTTCTACGTTATATCTTTTTCCTCTCTCGCGGAACGAAAATGCCCAAAACGTTGCATGGCCTTGAAATTTTACTCTCCATTCTCGCTCGTCCATCGACGCCTAAGAAGTTTCACTTCAATAAAATTAAAAACAATAAAAAATATTGAATTAAAAAATCTAAATAAAATAAAAAATGAAAATAAAAAACAAGATCAATAAATTAAAAATAAAAAATTTGTAGAATTCGCAAATAATACAAGCGAAGCCCTTGAAATTCAACATTCTGCTTATCAAGTAGCATCTTTCAAAAGACACATGCAAATTCCCTACTGATTCACCAAATAGTTTTATTGTGACAGCCATTTGAAATACGTAGATTCCTACAATCATTTTGGTAAAAATGGAACTTCGCATGCTCATTAAATACTTTTTTCCGCACACCAAACAGGAGCTTCAGAAGCTTGCGGTCTTACCAGTTCAGGCAACGTCAACAGTTGGTTCTTCGCCACCGGAATAATCTTATCCAGACAAGGCACGTTCAGCACGTCAGCAGCTGTAACAATGGTAACAACGCCCATCCTTATGGTCGCCTGATAGGCGGTAAGTTGGTAAATTTTATGATAAGCTAATTAAAAACATATTTCAATATTTGCTTTAAATAACTTAATTTATTTAGCTGTGTTTATTTGGTAAGCAGTTGTACTAATTGCATTGAAGTAGTGTACACTTGGTTAGTTTCATTTATGGACATCCCTCAAAACACACACTGCCACAGTTGAAAAAAAAACGGAGAAAAAGGAAACGATTTTCTATTCCTTCTGTGAATGCCCTGTCTTACGGAAGGAAAGAATATCAACCCTTGGCAAACTACTGTTCGAGAGTCTCGAACAACTTTGTCTGGTTTAGATGTCAATAACCTAATGGGGTTCTTAAACCGCACAAACTGAGTATAGTCAAGCTGTAAATAACCTTTAAACAAGTTGTTATATAGGATATGTCAATAAAATGGTGCGGAAGCGCTAGTTGTATTCTGGATGAATCAAAACTTTAACCAATTCCAACCTCATAGATGAGTGAGTATCGGATTTACGTCGATACCACACTTCCCACGACAGTCGGTTTTGCGTTACTAGAATTTACAATATATCCTGCCAAGGACTGTCACTCCCCTACACACATATATGGGTGATGTTTATGCTGCTGCAACAACAACAATGCCAACATGAGTGAGTATAGGCTTTAGATCGATACCACACTTTTTATTTGTATTGGCTTTCTCTAAGAATCTCACTCCTAGAACGTTCATACTCTTATTAAAGTGTTTCGATTTCTCAGAATTTGAATTTATTCCATTTTAGTGTTTGTATTAAACTGTAATTAAGAAATTAGCATTTTTACTATTTCTAAGTATGCGTGTATGTACATAAAAATTAATGGAAGAAAATTGACTGCCTTATAAAATAGAATTTTGCATATATGTATACACAAATGTAAAAACAAACAAACTAAAAGTAAACAGAACATGGAGCTAAAACGAAACGAAAGTAAAAAAAAATTCTAATAAGTGTTAGAAAAACATGAAGTAAGCACTCGGCTAATGGTAGTACTACGTAAATAAAACATTTTCGCACTGACATACTGAGTAGGCAACAATAATTTGCTATAACAATTAGCGAAAAAGGTAACTTCCACCAAAACTAGAGTGCCACAATGAAGCAGCTACGAAGGAATAAAAAATATTATACTGAAAAGAAAAATAAAAAATCAAAAAAATTTTAAAAATTATGTATTTGAAAAATTTGCCTTAGTAGAAACGAACAAAATTCATAACTTAGTTACTTAGAACTGGTCAAGAATGATAGAAACAAGAGTGCGCCTATCAGAGAGTGCGTGAGGTCACGTTTGCCAAGTTGTGCAGTGTTGCCCACCATTTGCTCTTCACAATAAATTTAGTGCTCATTATTCTTTCCATCATGGAACTGGTTAAAAGCCACGGATCGGCTCGGGTCGACTCGGAGAAGCAATAAAAAAGAAAGGGGAAATTGTTTTTATATGAAAAAGTTGATTTATGAACGAGTACGTAAACAAGCGAAAAAGACAAAATAAGGGAATTTTTGGGAAGAGCAAAATGCACTATACAGACAAGAAAGATCCAAGGTGGCGCCAAATTAATCATCAATTTATTTTTGAATAAGTTTTTTACTACAATAAAAAAAAAAGTTAGTTTGAGTGATGGAAATCCTTATTTTGACCTTCAAGCGCCGCATTGCTTATCTGATGGTAATGGATTCGTAATCGAATGTAAGCGATTATACAATTTAAAAGTAATAAAATTTTTTTAATATATATTTTGAACTATTTTTGAAAATATTTCGCTTTCTCTAGCTTCCAAGAGGCGACCCACATGTTGTATACCGGTCCACTACCTTATGTTCCTCAATCAAGAAAACTGCTTACGCCCCATAACTTGTGTTCCTTCAATCTTGCCTGCAATATGACTTGCAACAGTTAATATTTGGGCTTTCGTAGAATATTTCCCAAATAGTATGAAATTTTTCGTGGTTTGATGCGACTGTTTGTCTATTTCACAAATGTACGACGTCATTTGCAAAAATTATAAATCTTCCGCTTCTCACTCTTGAAAATTTGATGAACCCGTACTTTCATATCTTCCTCATTCATCTCGCTCGTAAACATTAACTCTCTTCAGAATCATAGGTCTATCAATAATAGTGCAATTGGATTTTCCTTATTTGTTAAGACGAATATGATTTAATAATTCTTCCCAACATCCTCTTCGTAACTTACTGGCGTCGGTTGGGCATAACGGGGAACTAATTATTTACTTAAAGCTCCTTTCGCGCGATGTATTCGTGAATTAAAAGCTTTGAACGAGCTTCGTATGTTTTACACTGCATTCTGTTCACTGTGTTTCTGTTTAAAGGGCAACTTTTTGAATCTTTTGAATTCTACTTTTTAGTTTTTGGATTTTAATTTACCTTGCGCTATTCGTAAGATTGTAAAATTGACTAAATAAATAATGGCATATATAAATTTCGCTTGCTATATCCAAGGCGAATTCATATAAGATGGTATTGTCTCATTAGCTGATTGGCACGGTGTACAGAATATAGAAGGTGGGGCCTTCCGAAAACCCTTACTTTATTTTTTGTAATTTTGAGAGCCGATGGCGTCATCTCTTCAAATAAGCAAAGACAGAGGTTACTTATTTGGAAATATTCAGTGAATGGCTTGATAATATTGTAAGATTATTAAGATTTGTGTTTTGAAAATTGAACAAATTAATAAAAATCAAGGCCGTGAGTTGCGTTGTGAAATCACGAAACACCCCCAATGCATTTTTTTTGCGTTTTTATGCGGAAGACGCCGTGGCAAGAAAGCGTGTATGTGTATATAATATGGTTGTTGTTGTTATTGTTGCAGCAGCATTAGCATTCCGGGGAACGCAGCTAAAGTGACAGTCTTTGGCCGGATATAAATCCGCGTCGTTCCGGTTACGTAGAACCGACTGTCGTGGGATCGTGACAGTGTTTGGTAGTTTCTATTTCTTTCGCCTACTCACTGACAAGTAATTCCCCTTTTCACAAAAAAGTAATACCCCGTCCTTTTGTGCGTGTATTCATGTAGCCTGACACCACGGCGAATTCAGAAGGCGAAACCTTTGCATTCTATCATCCTTGACCTTGTAATCGGCAGCTTGATCAAATTTAAATTTCAACATGGCGGCTTAACACGTAAATAACTCCATACCAAGGCGAATCCACACAAGGTAACTTCGATATAGCAACGGATTTGTTTTATTTCTCGCGATTGCTATTCGGAATGTCAAAGTGACCTGCTTCCTTGTTTTGTCTCATTTGTTTGTTAACATTATCTTTGAAATTTTTACGCTCAAACCAGCAAATGGCAAAATACATGAAACTGTTGTTGCTCTCCCGTAGTCATCTATGAATTCGCCTTGCCCCATGCACTACACAAAATGGCTTGATCGAACAGGATTTTTTGCCTCATTTGATAAGCTGCTTGCGTAGCGTATTTCGCTCTTAAGTCGCAATAAACAAAAATAAGCGCGTTAAAAAGAGCACGACGAGTGTACGAACGAAGCATAAGACCACGTAAAAATAATATAGTATGCATACATATACATACAAAAATTGAATCGGATATCATATAAAACCGAGACAACAACAAATGAGGCGACAACTAGCAGCAAAGCAACTTTAATTAGCGGTATATACTACATACACGTATTATGTACATATTGTACAATATTAACCCGCATACGTACATGGACACATATACATGTATGCGTACGTATGTATATAGCTCAATCAAAACGTCGTTCATTATTTTGCTGTTGCCATTTTGAGTTATCAGTCGGGCGTTTACAATAACAAAATTGATAACTAGCACTTCTGTCAACAGTAAACAACATCAAATGCCATCACAACGGCTTAATGGTTTTTTTATTTATTTTTACTTTTTGCTTTTTTTGTTGCTTGAAAATTTATCAGAATAAAATTCAAAGCTGCCTTAAAGGCACATTAGCGTTGTGAGTGCAAAAGGCAGCGTAGAATGGAAGTGCCAGATATTAGGTTTTTCCTTGTTCTTTACCCGTAAAAATTAGCCAGCTAAGAAATTTCAATACGCAATAGTTCATACAAACTGTTTAAACAGAAATATCAGGTAGAGACAGCGAAGTTCCACTGTTAAAACATATTTGTCTCACCGATTTTCTTGCAACACTGCAGTAACACCAACTGCCATTTCGGGGTTTGACAACTTAAATTTGATTTTATTGCGCCATTTGCATTAAAAATATATATCTGTACGGATTTCCTCGTTACGTGCATATCTGCCGATGTTTTCAATAGTTTTAGTGTTTTTATGGTCCGGTTTGCTTTTGAAAAAATGAAATATTAGGGCAGCGGCAAGTTATCCAGATAAAAAACGGAAATTTGAAAAATATTAAGAGACATTTAGTACGTACTTAGAGGTACATCAAGGCGTTTATATTACTTGTATAACTGCAAAACCCCTAGGTATTTTGCTCTCGCATTTTGATGGGATCGATGTCAAAAATCAAAATTCATCTTCGGTTGAAATGCCAAAATCCGACAATTATCGAGGCAAAAACAAAAATCTCGTTAAAAATAATACTAGCCTTGATAGATTCTCCTTGGTGTTGGTGGTGGTGTTACCAACTATAGACGTTTGGCGCTCTTCTACTTACAAGGGGAAATTGAGAGCGCAGTAACATTTCATTTTGAGGGAAAGTTGAAAAAGTATTGTAAAGCTTTTTCCGAATTTTTCTCAAATCCGTATTCCTCAAGTCGGTATGCCTTGCTCTTTAACTATTATGTTTTATCCAGCTTATATATATATATATATATATATATATATATATATATATATATATATAATTGGCGCGTACACCCTTTTTGGGTGTTTGGACGAGCTCCTCCTCCTTTTTGTGGTGTGCGTCTTGATGTTGTTCCACAAAATGGAGGGACCTACAGTTTTAAGCCGACTCCGAACGGCAGATATTTTTATGAGGAGCTTTTTCATGGCAGAAATACACTCGGAGGTTTGCCATTGCCTGCCGAGGGGCGACCGCTATTAGAAAAATGTTTTTTTTTCTCTTAATTTTGGTGTTTCGCCGAGATTCGAACCGACGTTCTCTCTATGAATTGCGAATGGTAGTCACGCACCAACCCATTCGGCTACGGCGGCTGCCGCTTCCAGCTTAATACCCGATAAAAAACAAATAATTTCAACTATAATTTAAATGAATGACACTCTCTATTTCGTATCGCATACCTACACATATGTTTACTCTCCAAGAAATTCACGTAGCAATGCGCGAATTACCATGTTTCGACGGCGCATTCGTATCACTTTGGCAGCTCTCCTTCTTGTTTTTGTTACTATTTTTTGCTATGATTATCGGATATGGAGAAAAATCCAGCTAAATACCCGATTTTACTTGAAATGGCATGAAAAGGAAGGGAAATTTACAGTTCGACCTTAAGATCTTTTGTGCTTCCTACTCATCACAGTACCTCATCCAAACCCAGCTCTCAATGTAAACCTAATATGGACCTGGGTTTGGTATGAACCCGTTTTCTGGCCGTATCCGGCCCAGACTTCTACTCTTTCTTCTCGCTATGGCATCATATTCGAGAAGGTGTGTTTAAGCTTCCGCAAATTGGTTAATTTATTTTATACACAAAAAAGATTGAATTAATTTGGTCTTGATGTGGTTGGTAACCTGACCTACTCGACATAATAACTTTCTTTGCAATATTTTATTTTTTATTTTTTGCTTCCATTATTGAATTTTGTTTCTGGTTAATTCTGGTCAATTTCTGATGAAAACTAGAGAGGCCAACGATTTGTTCGTAATTCGCAAGGTAATTGAGTCTGAACTACTTATAAATGAGGTAATTCGCTCTCAAAATTGTGTATGGCGAATTACGTAACTCGAAGTGTAATTGGAAACTGAATTACGAATGAGAGATCGAATTACGAATGGGGGAACGAATTAGGTGCCGTGGAACATAAAATAAGTATGGTTTAAATTTTTAAGTTTGTTTCAGTTGATTTATTTACTTGAGATTTTTGTTTGGATATGTCGATTAGTAGATCGACTTCTTCTTCTACTTTTTCAATTAACTTTTCATTTTAACACTCACCTGTTTCGCGTTTGCGTTTACTCGACGATTTTTGTTGCTGCAACTGCTGCCGTTGGTGCTGTTGATATTTGCTGGGCTCGGCTGCTCCGGGATAACGTATTGTTGACGCTTGCTGCTTTTTTGTCGTAGTATTGGGTACACTTGCCCCGTTTTTATTATTCACAAATTTGCTGTTGCTTACGTTGCTATTGTTGATACTATTATCGTCGTTGCTCTCTTTTAGTGGCTGTCTCTGATCCTGAGGCTGATCGCAATTACTGTCGTCGATATAAATTACACTCTGTGTTAAATTATGAGTACCGCTCGCGTTGTCTCTACTCTCTACTTTAGCTTCAGTAATGACTGTACTCTCACGTCGATTAGAATACTGTTGTTGTTGTGGTTGTTTTTTATCAGCGTCAATAAAACTACTCGGCGAGTGTTTTATATGCGACGAGGATGGATAAACAATTGTTGATGCGGTAGCGGCAGACCTTGCTTGTTGTTGTTGCCAGTGGTGCGATCTCTGTTGCGATTGCGACTGATTGTCGTCCTGATGTCTCTGCTGCTGACGAGACCGTTGTTGATGATTATGATGCAAATATGGCGACTGGTGGTTGTGTTGATGCTGAGTATGTTCTTGTTCTTGCTGCTGATGCAGGGCCTCGTCTTGCTCTACTTGCACTTGCTCCTGCCGCAGCTGTTGCTGTTGCTGGTGCAGTTCCTGCTCGTATTGAAGTACGCGCCGTTGTTCGCCCTCGTACACGGGGCGACTGGAGTAGTCGAAATCGGACGCGTTCACAAACGACGTTTTCATTTGTATTCGCTAACCGATGTAATGCAAAAATTCTTTGCAATCTAAATGCAATACAATGAAATCGCCACGTCTACTCGTCGGTCGCTGTTATTGCCGTTGAAAGTGTTGGTCGATGCGCCGTATCGCGTTCGTACGAATTATAACAATTTGTTGTTGTTGCCGTTGTCGAATTCAATTTCGTTAAACGTCCTCCACAGCGATTTGCACGCTTGGGTCTCACTGCCAAAAGTGCAGTTGATGGTGGTGTTGTTATTGTTGTCTTTCCACTCAGACTTGTTTTGCTGTCAGCTGTCGGTGTGTGTACGTCGATTGGTAACGCCGCTGCAGCAACAATTTCACTCGTCATTCGTATTATTTATGTTTATTTATTTACTTTTTATGCTGCCGGCATTTCCTTTTGATTTTATATCTTTGCTCCGTTATTTTGTTTGCAAATGTACATATGTATGTATGTATGTTTCTCGATATATTCTCGACTCAGTTTGAGTTTGGTTTTTATTTGAAATTTATCTGTTGGCAATTTTAACGCTGCTGACGTTGATATTAATACTTTTTTCCATTTTGTTTACATCGTATGTTTTTTTTTTTTTTTTTCTTGTTTTATTTTGTTGGATTAAAACTTAAGGGTAAGATTTTTCAAATCGTATTAGTGTCGTTTTAATCTGTGTACTTTAAGGGTTACTAGTGTATTTAAGATATTTTTTTTTTCGTTTAAATTACTAATTTACTGAATATATTATAATATTTACAAATCGATTTATTTTTGTTTGTTTAACACTAAATTTGAAACCAAAGTTGAAGAACAACTGCAAAGAAAGAAGAAAAGTAAAATAAGATTTTATTAATATTATTTAAATAATTCATTTATTCATTACATATCACAGTCAAGAGAATGCTGAAGGGTTACGCATATCGCCGATGCCGCTACCCGGCTCTCAGTGAATTTGACAGAATCAGCTTTTGATGAACTGACATAGTTGTTTCATTTTGCTTAAATTTTTTGTTTACAAACATCTTTTATCTATTCTCTTTTCTATCACGCCCCTGTTTACATGAACCTAACCCTTTTAATTTTTACTTGTTTGTGGTGTGAAGTTTTCAACGTTGTTTACCATTTTTTCTTGTCCCTTCCGCATAGCAGATGATTTCCTATAAAAAGTGATTTGTTGTTGTTGGTGGTGTTAGGTAAGTTAGCAGGAGTCAACATAAAAAACTTTTGTAGATCGCTGAAAGCCAAAGTCTTGCTGAGAAGGCATGAGTGAGCCTGTTGCGATTTAAGATTTTCAGAAAATACCCCTTTAGTTTTTAGTTGTTGTTAGTTAGCTTAGGAATAAAATCAAACATAAATGAGTCAAGATTTCGGTGCTGAGCACAGTTAAATATTTAGGAATAAACCTGGACAAGTTTTTATACTTCAGTCATCTCGTACATCATCAGTTGGAGCGGGCCACAAGGGCATACTTTTTATATAAACAGCTATTCTCTTCACGACATATATCCTCCTCTAGAGTCAAGATAATCATGTACCAATGTTTAATTATCTTGAGCCAAAAGGTTTAATAAAACTGCTTAAAAAAATAAGGCTCATTACTTTTCAATCAAACCCTGTATGTAGGTTTTTTTTTTTTAATTTGTATCGTCTGTTTTTATCTTATACAAATTTTTGTTTCAACTTATTAATCTTGTTTATTTAGATTAAGACCATTTATGTTCGAAATCTTTACAAATAAACAGAATTTAAAAAAAAAGTTAGCTTAGTTTTTAGATGCTAACTCATTTCTACATAGCTTGTTTTGAAACCTAATTTTTTCAATAAAAATTTAATTATTGAAATTTGGCAGTCCATGCGAACCAGACACTCAAAATGTTTTTTGCCGACGTCAACCCTCACCTCAAACGTTCATTTTATTATGCTAAAATTTCGTGAGCTATAAAACTGCGTACTCAAAAGTTTTCTAAACATTCCGGAAATTTGGAAATTTTGATCAAATTTTCTGAATTTTGTGTATTGCGTTGGGTACCTATGTACCTGTTTCAAAAAAAAAAAAACTATTCAATATTACTACCTTCACTTTATGTATATATTTATATTCGCCTAAGGATTGTCGCTTCAGAAGCACTCGCCAAACAATTATGGAAGAATGTTCATGCTGTAACAACGACAACATCAAGGCCAAATTACTTCGAGAAGGAGACAATTAACATTACGTATTTTCTGGAATCTAAAACAAGCTGGAGCTGTTACTACTCATACCAAGTGACGATAATTAATCGGATTGAACAGGTTTCTTTTTTGTCGAGACAGACTAGCAAGTACAGCACTCAGACAACATTAAGTCCATTGTACTGCACTCAGCTGCCTACAGTCCCTTCTGCTTAGTGACAGAAGGGTTTGCGACAGTCGGTCGGGCATGACAGTTTTGTCCATCAGCAGCTTGCCGAGCTCGCTTGTAGGTAAGAGTAATCCGTTTGCTAACCGTGGATTTGATGGCTGCAGAAGGGATTGGCAGAGCGGGCTCCGGGCCAAGGACGTTGGGCTCAGAGCCCATTCTGACTAAAGAGTCAGAGATCTCGTTACCCGCGATTAAACGATGCTTTGCCTTCAGAATATCAAAGGGATTTTCCATGAGGCTAGTTTATAAAGCTTGCCATGGAAAGGCAGATGCGCTAATGACAGTCAATTAAAAGTTTTAGAATTTGATGAAATTATCACAAAATTTCAAAAAATATCAGCCAATACTGCGTCTTGACATTTTGTCGTTGTTGTTGTAAGCAGCAAAAGCATTCCCCATACATGGACAGTGAATGCTGCTGAAGTGACAGTCCTTGACCGGATATAAATTCGGGTCGTTCCGGTAACGTCTTCCGGTAATGTCTTCGATATCTGGTATCAGTTTATAAACAAAAAGCATAAAGTTTTGTTGATTTTTTTTTTCTGTGATGGAATTCAAACTTAATAGTGTTATTGCGTTATATTTGGCTGGAAAATCACAACCAACCATTGTTCGTGAGCTCAGTCACCTCAAAGCGAATAAAATGTTTGTGTATCGCACTATAAAACTTTACAATGATACTAGTAGCATTGCAAAACGCTATGGAGGTGGACCAAAAAAACCGTAACAACGCCAGAAATGGTTCGGAAAGTGAAGGCTCGACTTAAACGAAATCCACGTCGAAGTGGAAGAAAAATGGTCAAAGAACTGAAAATATCGCAAAACAGCATTCGACGCATATTGAAAAATGAGCTCAAGGTCAAGGCTTTACAAGTGCCAAAAAGCACACGATCTTTCACCCCAGCAAAAAAAAAAAATTCGATGCGAAAGAGCAAAGGAGTTGTTGCGATTGCACGAACGTGACAAATTTCCTAACATTGTGTTTTCTGATGAAACAAATTTCCCAATTGAGCAGTTCATAAACGCTCAAAACGATCGCGTTTACTTGACCAAACGCTCATACGAGAATTTGAGCCTACGTATGGCCACTCGAAGCAATTTCCCATCGCAAGTAATGGTTTGGGCCGCAGTTACCGCTGATGGACGCTCTCCAATAGTTTTAATCGAGCCTGGTGCATTCGTGCAGCATGCAACTTATTTTTTGACCGCTCGAAGGCTATACTCAAGGCAAAAGGTGGTCATATCGAGTTAAAGTGATTATATGTTAAAATTGTAACCATGTTTGAACAATTTTGTCTTTGAAATCAATAAAAACTAATTTCACGCAAAAAACTTATGGTGTTTTGAATAGGTAACACTTCATATCGTTCACTTTGTATATATAATTGTCACCTACACCCTATTTGGGTGTTTAGCCGAGCTCCTCCTCCTACTTTGTTCCACAAATGGAGGAACCTACAGTTTCAGGTCGACTCCGAGCGGCAGATTTTTTTTTTATTTTTATGAGGAGCCTTTTCAAGGCAGAAATACACTCGGATGTTAGCCGTTACATGCCGAGGGCGACCGCTATTAGAAAAAACTTGCACCTTTCATTTTGGTACTTCATGCACGGAAATTCGGGCCTACGCACTCCCGAATGGAAGTCATGCACCAACGCATTCGGCTACGGCGGCCGGCAAATACATATGTATATATTTAAAATCTATTTTAAAATTTAAAAAAATCTTAATATTAATAAAGTTTTCAATACTCTGCACAACTTGGAGTTGTAAACAAAACTTTATTTAATTATTTTTTCAATATTTTTTTCCATCAAAATCGTATTCATACTGGCTTGTAACTTTCTACTTTAGCTTATTTTCGCTTGATCTTCTATCTTCTTTGTGGTATTTTCTTTTGTCAGCAGGAGAATTTCTTTTTGTACTTTTCAACCAAATAAACACTAATAGAACTCCGAAAAACACAGAACAATCAGTTCAGACGAAACAATAACAACCAAACAGAATATACATATGTATACTTTTCACTCTAGCTAGACGTTGTAGTCAGAAAGATTTTGGTGAGGAAAACTTCCAACACAAATACGAAATGTAGTGTAAAAAGTGTCGTGCGAATTAAGAAAGGAGAGCAGCAAAGCAAAACCAGAAAATGTAGAAGAGATTTCACAAAAGCCGGTTTGTTTGCCGCAGACGCTTGTTGGTTGGGTTGGCAGTTGGACCGTTTGACGAAGGTGGGTAGGTAGGCAGGTTGGTGGACTGGATTGCCGGCTGCTCGACTCTCGGCTTTTGCTTTGCTTTGCTGGCTGACGGGTTTACTTTAATGGCTGGGTTTTCAACTGCCGCTAGGAGGGCTAAGAAACAAGATTTTATTGTTGTATTTGCTGCTGCTGCTGCTTTTGCTGCTGACGCGGTATGTATGTATGTATATGGAGCCAATGAGGCTGCAAAGTGGAAAGGTGTTCTCGCGTCTGTAGGTAGACTATATGTTTGTATGCATGTACGTGCATATAAGTAGATGTTTATATGTGCCTGTATATTCGACAAAAAATGTGTGTACGTTTATGGAGCAAAAACCAGAAACTACGCAGCACAAACGACACTTAGTACTGGCATGTACATGTGTATGCACATACGTACATACATACATCCATGAAAGCATCCGAGTATGTGGCCAAAAACGATAATGACGGCAGTGTGGGCCTTTTGGGCGAGTCACAATCTGCCTGCTGCTCGACTGGTTACCTTAAATCGCTATGTAAGGCGTTGTTTGCATTTATTTTTACCTTCCATATTTTGTTCGTCGTCGTCGCATTAACACAATTTTCTCTTCCTATCATCGCAGTCTCTATGGCTATGGCGCAGTCTTTCGCTAAGAAAACCAACGCAATTCTACACGGAAAAACGTCACACTTCCTTTATAATAAATAAAACCAAAATTTTCTTAGTTTTATATAAAGGTTGTGTATACCGATGCACTTCTCTTCTCTTACAAAAACACCTCTTTAATTGAAACACACTTGAAAATTTTTCAATTAAAAACACGCGTGTTCCATTTCACTCACTATCGCACACACCTTTCTGCACTGTTGTCCTCAATGCTGCAACGCACAAAAGCTCCTTGGTAGCTGCTGGTGTTAATAAAAGGTGCGGCTGCTACCACTATCACTTTTGGCAAAATGCACTGCCACCACCATCAAATTGGTACAATTAATTGCTTCACAGCTTGATTATTAGTTGGCTATTGCTGGCTGCTAGCTGCTGTCTAACTGGCTTGGTGGCTTGTTGGTTTGCTTGCTCGGTTGGCTTGACTTTCTTCAAGCACCGAACGGGCCACTTTTCAACCGCGAACTTGAGTGTCCGCATTCGTCGATGTTGTGATTCACTCTGAATCATTGTGTAAGGCAACGAGCGACAACTACCAAGTTCCAACAATTTAACTAACTGCCTTGCGCCAGTCCACCATCCAGGCGCATCAGCAATATACCAGGCGGGCGCAGAGCCGATATAAAAGCAGAAAAGGATAACGTGGAAAAACAATCAAAGTTAACGATGGTTGTATGTTTTCTCTTGAATTTCCATTTTCCTCAGCTTTCGGAATAAAATTTTCTCTGCGGCTCATTTGTGCATAATTTACTCTCTTGTTTATTCTCTCTCTCTCTCTCTCGCTATTTCTATGATTCCATAACTGTATTGCTCGTTAACTTTTCTCCATACAGCGCATGTTCATTATACACCTCGCTACTTTCGTGCTAACTACCGCAATTACTGTTGCTGCTGCGACCTCCCAATGTGGCTACTCTCTACAAGACTCGTAGGCAAATGTGTAGTTATGGAGGTGTGCATCTCATGTTGCCCCCAATTGTTGTTAGTTGCTTTTGCAGTAAAGATTGCTGTTGCTTTTAGCAGCAATCCCCTAATTCGAATCTAAAACCACACTAACTCTTGTACAGGGTGGCTATTGCTTTTGTATTGTATGTTTTTTTTTCCAAGAAAAGGGCGCCTGAAAGGCATTTTGTATGCGCGTAGGCGACTGAGAAGCAGAGCAGAGCAGAGGAAGACCAGCCTAAACACGTCGCATAGAGCGGACAAAACAAAAACTTCAAGAGACACGCATTAAGGACATATAAATATTTGAATGTAGTAGGTTTCTCTTGCTCTCTTACTCTCCTGCCCACTCTGTAGTCACTTTCACGCTGTGACTCGTCTAAAGAAAGGATGTGGAGCGTTAATATTTAGGTGTTCGGCGACATACAAAATTATTCTCCGGGTAAACGGTGAACCGGCAACAAGAACAACTGTTGGTAACAATCAAAAAAACAAAACACTCTTATTCATATGCACGCATACATTTACATCAAAAGCCTTAATATTGCGCCATTGTCAGTAAACAAATAACAACTAGAATTCAATTAGAAACCAAGAAAATTTCGCAACTAATTATTAGCTATGTATGTGTCGTTATGGGGTTTTTTGGGAAAACTTACGCAAATTATTTATTTAATGCCTTTTTATTGCGACTAAAATCGTAAATTGATATGACGAATTATCAGGAAACTTGTGACATTGCAGCAAATAACGTTTCACATAAAATTGGTCCAAATACTGTAATAAAAAATTGGATTGACTTTTTCTAACGAAGAAATAATAATAGAGTAAATAAAATTCAGTTTCACGAGAAGCAAATGGCAAAGGAGCAATGCTGTGCTATTAATTTCATTCACTCGAATATAAAATTCCTCCTTTTTGTGAACTATCGTGGAAACGCCCCAACCTTACCAAGTAATTTTCGTCAATTCGACGAAAACCGTTGCTCTTTTTCCATTTTTCCCCCCATATATGTACTTGTCATATTGAACTCTTTTTTCTTTCTTGTTATGGTTTATGGTTATTGCAAATTAGTGTAGAAACCTCTTAACCTACATTATTCCTTAAAAAAAAAAAGACGGCGTCGACGAAAATTACCTTTACAGTATGTAAAATAATATTACCCTCTAAGCGATAAGAATTGACTGCATTAACAAACAAATACGCAATTTTTAAAATTAGTTGAAATAAATTTTAAATGGCTTTATTTCATGCTATGTTAAAAGTTTAATTTTTACTCATACTAGAAAAGTTATTTCTCAAGTTGCAACCTTACTAAGAACTGCCTAAGTCGGTACTCCACTAGTGTTTTTCGTTATTTAAAGGACCAGAGGGAGAGAAAAATGAGGAGCCCTAGTAAAAAATACATGACGTAACTGGGGTCATGACAGCCGTTTGTTTACAAAAACAAAACTGAGATTGTGTTGGTGATATACGAAAAAATCAACACAGTTAATCTTCATGTATGAGTATGTGAATGCGTGTGAACTGAGCTGACAGAATATTGCTGCCGAATTCCCGGTGACGTGTCAGTAGAAGTTGCTCTCTCAATTTCGTGTCTCACCATACTTGAAGGCCAAATCTAGTAATCTATAATCCAGTCGGTTCTACGTCAGTGGAACGACCCGGATTTATATCCGGCCAAGGACTGTCACTTCAGCAACATTCCCAATATATATATGGGGAATGTTTATGCTGCTACTACAACAACACCAAAAACAACATGTGTTAATTTAGATATGGATATGATATGATATGATATCGAGAAAAGTATTGAAGAAGAAATGTAATGAAGTATGCTCTTAATCCTGGAAATCTATTGTGAACTCTGCACTTAACAATACTTCATCCAGACTACTTAACAATTATACTTAAACCAGGACATCGTATTCAGAATATCAGGAAAAATTGTTTTAGGTAAAAAAAGATGAAGATCGGTAAATATTGAGGTTTGGTTAAATTCGAAAATAGCCCTTCCAATAGAGGCTTTACCTGCATAATTCTACCTAACATCATTTGCTTAGAAAGGCAACGAAACACGAAGATACCTCCACGGAACATTAAAATTTATTCATTCCAAAAGTAGTTGGCAGTCATAAACTTCATAAGCTACTTAAATATTTACTTGACTTTTCTCTCCGTCGTGCCTTTTGTCTCCTGAGATTTTCTTTAAAAAATTTTTATGCATCTATCAGATTCTTTGCTTCCGTTAAAGTTTTTATGGCACGCGATCCACAGGAGCCGCATATGATTGTGTACTGCTAAGGTGTTTAGTCCCTCTACTGACTACAGGACTAATGAGAACTTTACTACCAAAAATAACAGAAACCTTCAATCAAGTATGGGCTGTGTACGTATGTGCTACCTATTTTTTTTTATTGGAATCCTACTTTGAAAAATCATTTTTTTTTTTTTTTCAAGCCAAATAAGTTGGCTACATGTTGACTTATTGTGAGCATTAAAATTCCAAAAACAAAAAGAGAGAGGACATACTCATGAGTATCTGCTATATGTACATGGACACGTATAGAGAAATGAAAGTGGTTTTTCCTATGAATAACTTCACTACTTCCACGAATGCTTGCACTGGAGGATAAACGAGCCGTCGGGGACTGAGTGAAAGAAATTGGTTTTCCCCACACGTCAGCACTTGACACTTGTAGTTGAGAAAGAACAACTCTTGATTCTGGGATTACAATCGAAATAGAGTTTACTGCGAGCGCTACCACCACCACTTCGGCGCTCCTTTGCTTTCACTCAATGAAAACGAGAGGTCGATACATTGACAACGTGGCATAAGACAAGCGTCAAGTAGCGGAGGCCGCGCAACACCAACAACAAAACTAGTGACTAAAATTTCCCTGCAATTCATTGAGTGCGATTGTCATACTCCGTGTTGGTGCACGTGCGTGTGTTTATGTATACGTTTGTAACTGCGCAAATTGAACATTAAAAAGATATAATAGAAGTCGGTGTAGGCGGGTGGTGCCTATGCTTCACGCTGATTAGGAAAACACTGAATGATATGAAATGGTTAAATATGAAGTTATATTTGACGGTTCATGGGGAAAACACGTTAATAAACAGGCAGCAAACAAAAAAGGAAAGAAATTATACAAACTGGGGAAACATATGGAAGGCACGGAAAGGATGTACGTAAATATCTAAGTGGGTGCATTGTAATCAAGTATTCGAAGCGATGACAGCTCACTAATACTAGAAAATAAATCACAAATATACAGGGTGGCTGATGAAAGCCGCTACCAAAAAAAAATTGAATAACTTTTTTTCTTTTTAAGTTATCTGTTCCATTTTTGTTTTAATTTGCAGATTGATATTTAAAATTTATTAAAATGGATAACTGGGACACGCAAACAAGAATTTGGATAGTCCGCCGCTATCACGCACTGGAGTCCGTAGTTTTGGTACAGAGAGAGTACTCGGCGGCGATCCCCCGAGCAGATGGACCATAATGAGACTGGTGAATAATTTTGCTGAGCAAGGAACAGTCGCAAGAAGGCCTTATCATCGAAACCCACCAGTTCGGACGGAGGAAACGATCGCTGCTGTAGCTGCAGCTATACAAAGCAATCCAAGGGTTCCAACAAGAAGCTTATCTGATCAACTTGGTGTCAGCCGACAGTCTTTGCAAACAATAACGCACAAAGATTTAGACTTATTTCCTTACAAAATTCAAATGGTTAACAAACTGAACGCAGCAGACTTGCCGATTCGCTTGGAATTTTGCCAGAAGATCCTGCAAATGGTGGAAGAAGACCAAAACATGTTAAACTGCCTTTTCATGTCTGATGAGGCCCATTTCGATTTAAACGGCAATGTGAACAAACAAAATTGTCGAATATGGAGTACTTCTAACCCACAGATACTCCACGAGACGGAATTGCATCCTCTTCGCGTGACAGTGTGGTGTGCGGTTTCTTCACGCTGTATTGTCGGGCCTTATTTTTTTGAAGAAAATGGTCACACCGTTACGGTTACTGGAGACCGTTATTTGAAAATGCTGAAAGAATTTTTCTATCCAGAACTACGCCGAAAGAGAATTCCTTTCAACTCTGTGTCGTTTCAACAAGATGGGGCAACGTCTCACATAGCCCAGACTGTTATGACAGAGTTGCGACGAAAATTTCCCAATAAACTGATTTCAAGAAACTCCGAATTTCGTTGGCCCCCCAGGTCGCCTGACCTTACTGCACCTGACTTTTTCTTGTGGGGTTTATGTAAACAAGAAGTTTATAAAACAAAGCCAACAAATTTGGACGAACTAAAACAATCCATTCGGGCAACAATTGCGGCTATTCCTGTCGCAACTCTCAAAGCAGCAATGAACAACTTTTTACTAAGATGCCGCACTTGTGTCAACGAGCATGGGGGGCATTTAAATTCAATTATTTTTAAAACTAGTTAAGCTACATTTAATAAAATTTAATGACCTTCAACTTGAAAAAAAATAAATGAATTCCATACACTAAAAAAAAAATTATTTGAGTTTCTTAATGTAGCAAAATTCATCAGCCACCCTGTATTTAATTAAGGTTAGGTGCACAAGAGATTTATTTAAGTTAAAATTTAGACTCACATTTTCCATCTCCCGCTTGCGCTGGTTTTAAGTTTCTATGGGAAGGCAATATATGTATGTACATGGTTATTTCCACCATTTAAATTGTTAAAGGAAAGTTTCAAAACAGCACTACTTGCTTGCCCCCTGAGCACGAAAACCCACGCAATCTAAAAATATGAACACAGTTACCCTCAACACACATACTCGTACATACATATGTCTGTTCTCCTGCCCGAGATACGCATCTGAGAGAATGTGCATTGAAGAAATCATAAAAGAAAAAATAACCCCGGGCAACATTGTAGATCACATGCTGCAGTCGAAATTGGTGTGGGCCAAGATGAAAGAATGGTCCGCAAATGCGTTACAGGAACTGCGGAAAAAGGAATGGGAACGCAGTAAGGAACGAAGACAAAGAAGTAATGAAGGGTAGACGGAGAGAGAAATACAAATGAAGAGCCATAATGGCTAGCTTGGCCCTGCGATGCAATGCTTAAACGGCGGTACCGCAGGGCAAACGAAAGCTACAGAGGTCGGAGTTAGGGTTTAGTACGTAGGTGTACTGTTTCGCAAGTCCAGTTTAGTAGTAATAGTGACTATGCGTGGTCCCGAATGAGGTGCACCTTTAGCGATCAGTATGAATCGTGCATGCCGTCTGTATTGACGGTATCTATGTAAGATTCCCCCTTCGGAAAAAAAAAAAAAAAAAAAAAAAAAAAAAAAAAAACATATGTCTGTAACCTCAAATAGTAAACACGAAACCTCGTCAACCTTATTTGATGCATACATACATACATACATACATACATACATACATACATACATGCATATGTAAATACTATTAAAAGTTTTGCGCACTGAGCTCTAAAGAAATACAGTTGAATTTTGGTTAAAGTAATTCCCATCGATATAAATTTATTTGTGACATATCTTCCTTTTCATTTTCTTTTTATTATAGGCTTAGCTGTGGTTTTGGTTTCAAAACGCGAACGAATTTTTCGTAAGTGGTCGAACAGGTTTAGCCTCTATGAACGACATATTATTTCAGGGTGCTAAATAGAGAATATACAAATATACTCCTCAAAAGTTTTATAGGTTCTCTGTGGATACTAAACAAAAATTCAGGACTGGACTAAGATTATACAAAGTATGCTATTTATGTATGTATGTATGTACATGCTATGATTTACCAAAATTAAAGGCTTTGGCTAGCAATCAACTCAATTCTATACCGCCGAAATGAACTGGACTTAAATCGGGCCAAGAGCCATCACTCCAGTCGCATTTCCCATTGGCCTATGGCGAATGTTTGGTCCGTAAAGAATTTCATGAGTGAACAAAACGCACACCTACTATACATAACTGTAGAGTGTGAAATTTTCGAACGAGTGCTGGTCGAAATGGAATAAAACAAATTTAAATTGTCCAATATGCACAGTGAGGGTAAAGAAAATATTGTTGGGTACTCGGAAAGTGTAAATTCTTTTAAGGGGGAACCCCACTGTGATTTTTCAAAAAAAAATGTTTTTTTTTTAATTTTCTTAAAGTAGATATATTCAAAAATATGTTAAAAAACAATGTTACTTAAAATCTTGAAAATTGACGAAGTTATACCCAATACAATAACTGCAGGTAGTGACGGCTACAACGGCTAACTTCAGATGATTTTTCACCGCTGTATCGTGACCACCAGGGTGCATCAGTTTTTTATGACGTCATTGCATTAATATTAATAACAATTGTCATTTTTAATATTTTTTAATAAAAAATTGTGTCAGTATAGTTGAATATATGTTAAATAAATTATTATTTGTCCAATCCTCAAGTAATCATCCCTACTTCCAAAAAAAAATTCATGAAAATCACTTAATTTTCACGCGTTCACAGTGGTGTTCCCCCTTAAGATTTTTTTATAGGGTGGGCCATGTAAAATTTGCTTTTTGAATCGGCTATAAAAAAAACTAATCAATATTTTTTCAATTTTTTTTTTTATTTTGAAGATTGAACATTGTCATTTATGAATGAAAAATAATATCGTTCAAATGACTGCCACGACTGGCTTAACAGTAGGCCATTCGATCAACCCAATTTTTAAGCGCATTTTCGATTGTTTGGGCTCCAATTTCATGAATGGCAACTTCGATTTCGTGTTTTAAAGCATCAATCGTCTCTGGATGGTTCGCATAGCATTTGTCCTTAACGGCTCCCCACAACAAATAGTCCAACGGGCTTAAATCACAGCTCCGAGGCGGCCAATTGATATCGGAATTTCGGCTGATTATTCGGTTTTCAAAAACGGTAGCCAAAAATTCGAGTGTAACTTTGGCAGTGTGACAAGTTGCACCGTCCTGTTGAAACCAAATGTCGTCCACGTCATCCTCTTCAATTTTTGGAAACAACTCGTTGAGCGTGTCACGGTAACGCTCGCCATTTACTGTAACCGCGGCTCCTCGCTCATTTTCGAAAAAAATGGCCCGATGATGCCGCCAGACCAAAAACCGCACCAAACAGTGACTCGTTGTGGATGCATTTGCTTCTCTAAAGTAACGTGTGGATTTTCTGAGCCCCAAATCCGACAATTTTGCTTATTGACGTAGCCACCGATGTGAAAATGAGCTTCATCAGAAAAGAAGAAGAAGACTCACCACTTTGGAAATAGGTTTTCAATATTTCCCAATTTTGTTCAAGCGTATAGCGTCCCATTACGTAAATGTCAAACCTTTAAGTAAATTATGAACCCATTTGACATGTCATTTGTGTTACCATTCTCAAAAAAATAGGTGGTTCAAAAAGCAAACGCTATATGGCCCCCCTGTAGTATACCATCGAGCACCCGGCAACATACAATTTGATCGAACGATTTAGATTAGGCTTGTTGTTGTTGTAGCAGCATAAACATTTCCCATAGATATGCGCGGAATGCTGCTGAAGAGACAGTCAGATATAAATCCGGGTCGTTCCTGTTTCGTAGAACCGAGTGTCGTGGGAACGATTTAGTACATTGAGAATACGCTATTTGTTATTGTTGTAACATACTTATGGGGAATGGTTATGCATTTGAAACGCTTTTTGGTTATTGTTGTAATATACTTATATGATTATGCTTTTAAAACGCTTTTTGTTATTGTTTTAACAGCATATTCCTTCCCCATAAGTATGCTGGGAGGAGTGCAACTGAAGTGACACAGCTCTTTACTGGATATAAATCCGTTCCGTTAACGTTAAGCAAACTTTCGTGAGGGGTTATTTTTGCATATTTCCATAATATGTAAAAATAATTTGACAACTTTTAGGCTACCGCTAGACATGGCAAGAAAATGCTTGCGTAAGCCTGACAATCCAATGATTCTCAGGACGTATTTCAATACCAATCACACTATGCATGCAATGAAATTTTCGAAACTTTTTGGAAATGAAGTTTAATTTTCGGCTACTGCTTTTTGACTGTCCACACTGCGTCGGTGATGTAGTTTTTCAAATTAAATTGCGACTATGTGAATGGGTTTTTAGCAACTTTTCGTCAATTCAAGTGTTATTATTACCATGAACATTATTTAATAGTACTCAGATATTTTTGGGTCGGAAATTGTGGAATTAAGTATCTTAAAATTTAAAGCTTACATCTCTGAGACGATTTGGGTGTCTGAAGCGATCAGTTTTATTTATTTATAAAAAAACAAATAATTGGTGGCAATATTATAAAAAAAAACGGAGTTTCTTCTAACGCCATTAGCCTCTTTAATATTTTTTACGCATAAAGGCAGCGAGTACATAAATTTACTAATTTATTTATTATTTTTCGTTTAATTAACCTTTTTTTGTTTGTTCGAAAGTGAAAGGACTGCTTTCAACGGACTTTTTTTAATGAAATACCCGCGTAAAAATACATCTACTATAATTGTTCCCCATGCACTAAAATTGACAGTTCGCATGCGTTAGCTCAATGCAAATGGAATGTGGGAGGAATCCGTCGCTACCAATTACAAGATCTGACACTGGTCGATCTATTAACCGATCGGAGGTATCCCAGCAGCGAAACCGGATGCCATCTCCTTCAATCAGGAGCCACAAACCTCCTCGGCACTTTAAGTCGGGAGAATCGTCCAAAGGGTAGTCGGAGGAGGGGCAAACGCGCGACTGTCCTGCCGCCCGGACAAACTGCAGCATTGGATGATCCCAGAAGGACTGGTTTGCGCGGCACGTAAGTTAAATGGTACCTGCGCTACCTGGAAAAGAGCAAACCCTAGCGACAGCTCACCAGTTTGTGAAGCAATGGCTTCAGAATGTGCCTCAACAACCCTATGCAGCATCGGAAAAAGATTAAAGCGGATTGAGCTGCAGCTTTTACCTGCCAATGATTGAGCTGCAGCTCCTACCTGCCGAGCTACCCAGAGAAGATATCAATAAAGTCATTAAATTTGAGAAGAAGTTCAGAATTGAACTGGACGATAAAGTAATTTAGAGTACACCTACACTTGAAACGAAACTACAAAAGTATGCCCCGCACTGGTATACAGATGGGGCGAAGACACCAGAAGACATAGGCGCTGAAATATATGGAGTTACAAGAGGTAGGAATTATCTTATGTTAAGAGTATTTTGCGAGCCCAATAAAACCAATAGTAAAAAAATTTAAACAAATTGCGTGCTCTTATTTATTTGGCATGAGGCTGTATACGTAAACTACTATGACACCTTAACGTATGTTAAGTTTATGTCTAGACTATTTGCACTATTAGACTGTAACGAAGTTTAGAGAATATAAAAGCAATCAATTTTATCGATGGCTTATTTCGGTCCCTTCAAATTATCGTAATTCGACATTTTTCTACGCCTCTGGTTAGCGCTACATTAAAACTTGCAAGCTTGTGTTTTGCACTTTTTTGGACATTTTGCTTTTTGAGGGCAAATGCTATTAATTTCTAAGAAATTTAGTTATTTAATTTTAACTGAAAAAGTGAACCGAACTTGGGAGATTGGGCAACCGGAAAACCTGGGTTAAATAAGTATAAACCTTCGGTAGCTGTACATACACACCACGAAATATTCTAACATTATTTATACGTACGCATAGTCACTCTGTGCGCAGTAATGACTGCTCTGGTGTTGTGTTGTACCTTTGCTGCACTTTCTCAAACCAGGAGCTGAAAATGCAATCCAAACATTTGCAATTGAAGCTTCACAATCACTTTGTTCGTTGTTTTTACTTATTTTTTTAACTACATTCTACACTCTTAGCCGTATCCGCCTTTCCAATATCTCTCACAGCTACATTTGTTCACCATTTACTTGATTTTTTATTTTCTCAGATATTCAACTTGTCAAATAACTATAATTTTGGTCGGTATACGACTTTTTAGGTATTCATATTTCTAAATTTACATACTTTTCAACTGTTTCACTATTAACCATAACGTAACTTGTGGTTTTCGATATTGTGAAAATTTTATCAACTATGACTTTGCGACCGACCGACAACCGTGTATGTACGAGTACGTCTAGGTTACGAAACTTTTGTTTTAATATTCGTACATATATTTTGAGTATATTTGTGTAAATTAAAGTGTACGTAGCTAGGTATACTTTGGTTTTTTTGCTTTACACTATATTTTTAATAATAGATACCAAACTTTGCTTTACTAATTTCACGCAAACAACGCGTACACGCGACACGTCCACCAATACTCAACGACGATTCGACAAAAATGTAGTGAATTCGGCACTAAAATGCAGAGATGTATTTTGGGCTCGTCAATTATAGCATTGAAAGCCAGTTTGTTATTGGAAATTAAGCACAGAAAATTAGTTTTAATAAAAACAAACAAACAATATTACCTCTTTACATTTATTTTAATATATATTTAACTTGTGTATTAAAAAATTGTTTGATAACACATTTCAAAATGCATTAATCTGAAACCTTTCTGCAACACATAAACCCTGAAATTGTAAATAATAATGGCCGAAAGCATCAACCGAAGCATCTCGCTTGCACTTATCAGTTCATCCGTCATCAATGAATATTATTCTTGCTTTCTCACCCTATCTCACGAGGCGAGTTTATAGAAGGTGAAGTCACTGAAGCGCGAAGAAAATTTGCATCTATTTTGTTTTTGCAATTGCTAGATTGAATTATGATGGCACATCTACAAGGCAATTGAAGAACAGCAAAAAAAAAATATAACGTGAATTTTGTTATTGCTTGAAATCTCTAGAATGTCAAATTTGCCAGTGGCGTGAATTTAGCGGATATAAGAATTCTCTAACATCGCGTTTATACAAGGCAATTTTATGGGAGCAACTCGTAAATTGTGAAAGTAGGAAAGGAGAGGTCACTAAGTTGTTCGTGTTCGGGCAATTCACTTTGTATTTGCATTCTTTTCAATGTCGTTATAAGATGCAGAGTAAAAACTAAAGCAATTGCAAGCAATGAAGTTGCCTTGTATGAACACGGTCTTAAAAGCAGTGTAAAAGGCAAACAAACTTTGAAAACTGAGAGAACGGGCAATATTATAAAAAATGTTTAATCAAATGTTCTTGTTAATGTGCCTTGATTTGATTGCCCAAATTTATTATTATTATTATTAGAACGTAAACGAATTCCCAAAAAGATCAGCTGCTCTTTTAGTAACAACACACAAAGAAGCTTGAATGTTAAAATAAAATTGTACAATTTTTGATTTTTAAAAAAATAACTGACATATTTTTTTTCTTTCATCTTTGGTGGGTTAAGACAATACACTGCAGCATCAGCTGATTTTCCATTTGTTATTATTGTGCGAATGTGTATTTTGCTGCGAACGTATTTGTAATTAAAGTTCCTACATAGTTTTGCTTGGAAATGTCTAGGAAAAGTCAAGACATTCCCATACGACCACGCTATGGTATACCAGATTTAGGAAACGACGAGAATTATAGTGAAGCTGAAAGAATAACGTATAAAACCAGAAAGACTTCATCGAGCGCTATGGAACCTTCGTCGTACAGTGAAATTCCTTTTCTGGCCCAATATCCAGAAATGCAGGATACCACAGCGTCGGAAAAAATAGAACGGCACAGCAGTGTGGGCGAACCAGATGAGGAAGGCGAAGAGGACAATGACTCCAATTCATTTGAGGAAAATAAAACTCCAAGGCGCCCCAACTCATTGCACTGTGATTCCTGTAAGATCAAAATATTTCCAAAGTTACTTATTGATTTTTTGCAATAAATCTACTCTTTGTTGCGCTAGCTTTTCCGTATGAGCTGGAAGGTGCAACCAGTACAGATGGTCAAATGCGACACTTCGTAGCTGAAAATCTTGAAGAAAAAATACGAAGTGGTGGGTTTCTGGAAGTTTTACAGTTAAACTTATTTATTAATTTTTGTGTTTGCCTTTTAGATCAATTGAGTTACGCTTCACACAATAGCACACCTTCGGTGCCAAACAAGAACAGTAGTTTGCTAACACGACGTTTTTTACAAACGCAGCGTCCTCAAATCGACGCAAATGTATTGAATGACATTGAAATAGAAGCACAATATTTGGCCGCTTCGGTAGACAATTTGATGGAAAACTTGTGCAATTTGCTACATTCTGTAATTTCTATCACGATTTTACATGTTTATACTCAATAAAATACCATTTATTTCAGATATCTTCAATTACTGCCGATAACGTTGAGGTACACAAAAACGCAGTGAATAAACTGACCGATAGCATGGATGCCAACATCAAATGCATGTACACTATCATGGCAAAGACAGAGGAAATCACCAAATCAATGAAGCCAACAGAGCAATTGGGCCAGCGGATGTAAGTGTAATTTACGCAATGCAGTTTTGAGAAAAATGTAAAATTTATATTTTTTTTAGTCGAGAAATCAAGCGCCTCGTCGATATGCTCGATGGGACGATGTAGGATAAACCGTTGGTGGCGAAAGGTAATTCACCGAATCCCGCCTGCCCCCTCTTTTGACATCCTTAACATTTTTGTGTTATTATTTTAATTAATTATAATGTTCCATAAGAATAAAAATAGTTTTATGTATATTTAGTACTTTTCAACTTTCGCTTTCACAATACGCACACTGTCTACTGGTCTGTCATTTTTATCTGTTTCTGCCATACCAATACGTTTTACAACTTGCATTCCTGAATATACACGTCCAAAGATTGCATGCTTGCCATCTAACCACTGCGTAGGCGCTAGTGTAATAAAGAACTGAGAACCGTTGGTGTCTGGACCAGAATTAGCCATGGATAGTATTCCAGCGCCCGTATGTTTCAGATCCGTGTGAATTTCATCGGCGAATTCGCCACCATAAATAGAAGTACCGCCGCGGCCAGTACCAGTTGGATCACCACCTTGAATCATGAAGTCACGAATGATGCGATGGAATATCACATTGTTATAGTATCCACGGCGCGACAGTTCGGCAAAATTACGGCAAGTGTTGGGTGCGTGCTTCCAATAAAGCTCAACAGTGATTTCGCCCATGCTTTACAAATGAAATAAATATTTTAGGAATTAAACATTTGATATGGAAGCTATCAATGAAATTCTTATATTTACGTTGTCTCCAGCGTTACAAAGTGCGGTTGCCATGCCTTGTCGGGAATGCCAGAAACAGAGGCAGCAGCACTACTTGTTGTAGCTAACATTTTATTTATTATTTAGGAAATTGTGTTTAGAAGTGCAGGTATTTAAAATACAACACATAAATAAAACAAATTACTGTCACTTTTAGGGTTATGTTTTACCTTGCCATATCATGCAAATGTGCACTGTGCTACCACACTGCGCGTTTGTAATTGCTAGCAATCCTATTATTTTGAATGTGCTTAAAGTACGTCCACATATGCAGTAATTAGCAATGAATCCACAAAATTAATACCTATCCACAAAATTAATACCTATCGCAGATTACCTGCAAAATTGACAATCAGCTGTCAAGACTTTTTTGAAAGGTTATTCTTCATCGAAATTGGTTGGGAATATTAATAACGATATGAAGAAAAGACAAGGGGAAAGAATATTTAATTTAATCGCGCAATTGGCTGCCGTAGCAGAAATACGCATGCGAAATTCGATATTGCCAAAACGCCTATGGACGCACGTAAGTAATTGAGAGTATATCAGCTTTTTTATTAGTGAATATAATAATCACTGCGTGCAGGCGTATTGTAGGTGAGGCACGATAATGAACCCTCATCCTCACAACTCAACAGCTAGAAAGAGTGAAAAAGTTTTTAAGGGGTTATATACCTTCTGAGCCCGAAAAAATATCATAATTTTTTTTTTAAATATGTTTTAGAACTTTTATTCAAATGCGGCCGTTTTTTAGAAGAGGCTTGCCGTGATCACGGTAGCGCATGAGCAGGTCAACTGAAATCAAAAAAATTAAATGATTATTGTATAAAAATGTTTTTTAGTGAACCTGGACGGTTTTGCACCAAAAAAACGATTTTTGACGGGTTGAAAAATTAAAAAAAATTAATTCCGGCGAACTATACAAATATTTATAAAAAGTGAACTGTTCTGATTCACGAGGTTGTAACTTCGAATAATTAAAAACAAAGTTTATGCGAATAGGTTAAATAGTTTTTGATAAATATTGATCACCGCGACGGTTATTTTCAAAAAACACGACTTCGAAATAATCGCGTCTAAAATTTGATGCACTTTTAGAATATGCCATAAAAAATTTTCGATTTTTTAGTCCAACACAAGGTATATAACCCCTTAATTACCAACTTTCCAAGTCTAGGAGAGTAGTAGAGAACGCTTTCGGTCACTAAAATGCAAGGTTTAGAAAAATTAGGGAAGCCAAACAAATTTCGAACTCGCAAATAAACAAGAGCAAAAACAAGCGACGTACTATACTTAAGACCACAACTTCAGCGCAGAACACATAAGGGATTCACCCGCTTCGTTTTAATGTTCCTAATTTAACCTAATTAAAGCACTAACAAAAAATTTGTTCGACTAGTTTTAAATTAAAAGTTCTAATTTATCCGCAAACTTAAAATAAAAAGAATTCATTTATCAAATGTACATATTTAAAAAATTTTTCTAAATTGTAAGATTTATACACGCCAAGAATATGGCATACTTTACTATAGCACTTCCACGCAGATGTGGTACCGTCTGAAGGCCCAACAACCCAGAGCCGGAGCTGTGCTGGGTCCTGGAGCCAATCGTGAAAATGGGAAAACAGTGTTACACAAGGGATACTCTGTGCTGTTATCAACTGTGAGCCCAGACAGAAATCTGACTAAAGACGAAATCAATGATTTTATGGCTGTAGACGCGAGAAGAGAAGAGAAGAGAAAAAATAAACCTTCCGATTATCCCTCTTTTGACAAGTTTGACGTCAGTTCCCTTTCAAACAAAACAAACACAAAGAGGAGAAATTACATGTTTGTGAGAATTCGGTGAATGGCTTGGTAGTATTGTGATTTGATAGATTTCAACTAAGCAAACTATTGAGAACGAAGTTCCGCATGTTAAATTGTGAAAGCTCAAAGTAATATGAAGCCTCCAAATGCAGTTTGTTTGCGTTTCTATGTGGAAGACGCGGTAGCAAGAAAGTATGTATGTGTGAGTATAATTTTTTGTAGTTGGTTGTTTCCATTACTACTTTCCCTCTTCACAAACATCGAATTCCCTCTCTTTTGTTTGCTTATTTATGGGTTCTGACGATAGAGCAAATTGGGAAAGCGCAACCATGTACTCCATCATCCTTGTTTAACTCTTGTAGCACTCGATACAAAAATTTACCTGTTTGAGGGTTAATGTATTAATAATTTGATTTCACGCACAGATGTCGCGGTACTATGTTAGTGAGTTTAATTTCTGTGGTCTTTTCTATATAAGGCGAAAAGGCCACAAGGTGACTTTGGTAGACGACCTGATGTTTTCTTTTTGCTGCAATTTGGTATTTCGAATGTTGAGCCTACTTACTTCTTTGTTATTACGTTGTTTGTTTGTTTACGTTCTTATTAAAATTTTGACATTCCAAATACCAAATTACATACACCAAATATATGTAAATGGCGCTGTTCATCTACCGAAGTTACCTTGTATGAATTCGCCTTGCCTTGTAAATTGTCAACAAAAGGAATGTCAAAATCATTTGCTTTCTTCCCATTTTCATTTCATTCAACAACTTTCATCGTGTGCGTAAAGTTTAGTTTGCGGATAATTGTTATTAAGTTTCGGAAACAAACGAAAAATGTTACAAATAAGAAATGCATGTGATCGAAGGTAATAATTGGATCCGTCGTATTCCAATTGTTCAATTACTAACGTGACGCTAGTTTTAGTTATAACAAAGTTTCCTGATTTCTTGTCAATTTGTTTTCAAGGCATGAGACAAAGAAACATAGGAGAAAACGTACAAGAAGTGCAAAGAATGCGTAAAGACAACGTAAGAACCGATGATTTTGTTGTTCCTTGTATGCAACTTATTTTGCACAATCGAGAGGCAGAGTAAAGTTTTTCAAATTAAATTGCAAATGTGGTAAAAAAATTGTGCTTTTACAAGTAAATGCAGCAGTTCCACCTAATTCCGATTGTAACATCAGGTTTTTGTGACAGTCTAAACGGCGTGAACAAAACAGTAGGCGAAACCGATATGTAAAGGTAGACAACGCACAGAACTTTTGAGACAACCCACTGGAATGGTGTTATTTTGCCAATTAAATCGTATGAACGAAAGGAAAATATTAGTGTGTCGTTCGTAACGTCTAAATTACCGGTAGTGGCGAAGTGGCAGTGCATACAAGTGTGGGTGGTGGGGCAACGACAAGCGAGAGTGATTACGAATAAAAGTGAAAGTTGATGAAATAGTAAATATGCTTGACGCCAAGGCGCACAATGAATGCGCCTTGCTCCACGCTCTTTACATATGGGCAGGGTCATCCATGTTCCAAAAACTATTCAATTTTTCAGTTGCTTATGGCTAAAGTTTTTAAATTAGTTAACCACATAATTTGATTACCGCATGAAATTAGGAACTGATCTCCATTATTTCAGTCATCAGTTTCAAGTTATTTAAAATTGTTAATATGCCTTCACTTTAATTAGTATTTATATTAGAAGCTTATTAAAATACACTTGTAAACTTTAATTTGCACGACGCCGAGCAGCAAAAAAAGCTTAAAATCTCTAGCGAACGAACGCTTTGCCAGACGATAATAGCAAAGAGAACATATTTTAATTTATTGCAAAATTTTCCCCCAGGCAAATACATTCTACAAAGGTGATATCGCTTAGAGATGTAGCCAAGATCAGACCGTTAACCGGCTCTCAGTGACTATGAAAGAATCAGCTGACACGGCTGACACAGCTGATTGGCTGTTAAAAAAAAAAGATTGTGTTGGAGACATATGCAAAAATTAACACAGCCTCCGCTCATCTTACTTCTTTGCCATCTCAACAACCATGGTGAAAGAACTTAAGGAGGTATGCTCAATACCCACCGTTAACCGGCTCTCAGTTAATTTGAGAGAATCAGCTAATTGGCTAACGTAACCGGGGACACACAGCCTTCGCTCACATCGCTCCGTTTCCATCTGCACAACGTCTGATTGGACGAATGTGTGAAAACGTGTGAAATGAGCGGGTAGATTTCTGCTACTGAGCCCCCGGAGACGTGGCAGTCGCAGTTACTATCACAATTTTGGTTTTCATGATGGCCAAATAAGATGCTGCTCCACCAACAAAACAATCGATTTATTACAACCAAATTTATATAAAAAATATTTTCCAATTTTCTGCAGTAATCGCCTAATATAAACGCAGTAGAGCTTATTTCTATGAGGCCATCTTAAAAATAGGCTTCATGTGCTTAAGCTAGAAATTATTGTGGCTTTGTTAAATTAGACCAAAACAGTAATCTGGTTGTTGTTGTTGTAGTAGCATAAACATTCACCATACATTGAATTCCCCTTCAAAATAGGTGATTATTTTACATTTAAAAAAGGTACTCGAACTTGAAAACCATGATTCGACACAAACATACATACAAGTTTCGTGCATATGTAATGAGAGCATCAAGCTAAGGTCAATGGAAACCATGAGGAAAAGAGCTCTAACATCTTAGTTATATATATACGTACATATGTGCACATCTAAATGCACTTCTGATATAGTTATTAAAAAAAAAAGTTATTAAAAAAAATAGTTATTAAAAAAAAAAAATTATTAGTAAGTTGCCCAAAATTATCATGCCTTTTTAATGAAAATGTCCTCACACTAGGCATATTTATGTAATGTGTGCTATTAACCGTGTATTTGTGTATGTGCGCTCGAAGTGAAAGTTCAGAAAACTAGAATTTAATTATCCACTTAATGTTAAGTGAGATAATTCATAAATAAAAAAACTAATTCAAGTTATCTAAAATCGTGAATATTTAGAAAATAAAAATTAGTTATCTCCTTGATGTTAAATGAGATAAATAATAAAAAATAAAAACAAATTTAACGCCTTGCAAACCGCGAAAGCGCTTTTTCACAATAAACCCGCCGATTCCGAAAATGACTGAAATAGCGTTCAGTAATTGCAGCAGCTATAAAAAATAAGGGTAAATGGTTTTAAGTGCGCCAAAGAAGTGTAAAATAAAAACGCCAAAGGATACAGCGCAACAGCAGTTTATGGTATCAACCTTTGCCTACTTCCCAGCGAATGTTAAGAGCTTCATGTTTCGCAAGGTGAGTACAACATTTACAAATTTTGTTTTTAATTGTTAGAATATTTCTTTTTTATTACTTATCTATTTGTGTACCCCTATTTACATATTATCAAGAAAAAACCGAATGCTATAAGAATGAAAACAAAAAATATGAAACTCAATTTATGCTATTGGAACACCAATAACGAACGTACAGGCTCCCTAACATTTTTACCAGTTTTGACTATTTAGTTATTTATTTTTTACTTTTAAATAAAATATAAACAAACACACTGCGTTGCAAAAAAGATTGCCCCGCATGCCCCCCATCGGATTTTAGTCCGGGGACCGTGATGGCCACTCTAATACCGCAATCTGCTTCTTCTGTAACTAAGTGGCGCATGACGCATGTTTGGCTGTATTATCTTGAAATGTGGCCCTAAGTTATCCATAAAGTTAATCAAGACTTTCGTGAGTAGTGTATTTTTTTTTTTATCTACATACATAAATAATAATTATAATTCCTAAAATGAAAAAATAATAATGAGTAAAATTTCATTAAATAATAAATGAGAAAATGTGAGAAAAATATGAAAAATTGATTATTGCATATATTTTTATTAATTTCCCACAATTATTAATTTTCATAATGGCAGGTGTGCCAATACTTATGCCCGTGACAGTATGTACAATACACATAATGCGACTAATTACAGCCAAACCAAACAAAGTTCTTATCTAAAACAAAAAAAATATAAAGCAGTGTAAACAATAGCACGGATAAATAAACAAAACTAGAAAACGTAGACAATTACTTCGGTTGTCACTGGCGTTATTTGGGTTTTCTGCTGAGATAAAAATTCAATGAAATTTAAGTGGCAGTCATTGTTTTAGTGGGCCCAAGCTTACCGTACCATTATTAGAAGGCTAAAGACTTGTGTTCGCCACTTAACATTTTTTCTCTACTATTATATTTCGTTAAAGTTTGTTTTGTAGCGTACATACATACACATATGTATGTATTTACGAGCATATAGAGAGTGAATAGTGCAGGGCTAACCGACTGGATTGAATTAGCGGTGCCAAGTCATGCCGAACACAGTCGTGGATGGAATGCGTGGGCAAACTGCCTACGAACAGCGGTGAGCAGCAGCTCTGTTAGTGTGTGTGTGTGTGTGTGTGTGCAGATGCATTCTTATTTACACCTGTATGCGTGCTAAACTGAAAGAATTTGAAAGCCATAAAAGAAGCAAAACACAAATCAATGCCTTGAAGTAATAACTAGGTAAAGAAATCTACGAAAATGGAATGCAATTAAAAAGGCGGTTCAAAAGACCAAAAGACTAAGAAGAAATGTTGATCCGCAGCGCTGAAATTAAAAGACAAAAAGTTAGATAAAAGCAGAAAAAAGTAATGCAAGGCAGGAAAGTAAGTTTGGCCGCGCTTAAATTTATAGAAAATTTACATCTTTCTTTTTCTTCAAAAAATACCTCTAAAAGTTTTAATTTTTTTATGGTTTTATGCATCATAAATATTTTGCTGCACATGCATACATATATTCTTCTATATACATACATACATATATGTACATATACCTATAATGTAACCTTTATTGCGCGTTTGGCCGAGCTTCGCCTGCAATTTGTGCTGTGCATCAAACAATTTTATGTTGCCTCTGAAGGGCAATGGCTTCTTGGTCAACTTCAACTACTATATATGTATAATCTACCAAGGCAACAAGATAAATTCGTAACAACAAAATATATTTAGATGCATCCAAAATACAGGGTGGGCCATATAGCATTTGCTTTTTGAACCACCTATTTTTTTGAGAATGGTAACACAAATGACATGTCAAATGTGTTCATAATTTACTTAAAGGTTTGGCATTTACGAAATGGGACGCTATACGCAAAATTGGGAAATATTGAAAACCTATTTCCAAAGTTATGAGTCTTCTTCTTCTTCCGCGGTTACAGTAAATGGCGAGCGTTACCGTGACATGCTCAACGAGTTTTTGTTTCCAAAAATTGAAGAGGATGACATGGACGACATTTGGTTTCAACAGGACGGTGTAACTTGTCACACTGCCAAAGTTACACTCGAACTTTTGGCTACCGTTTTTGAATTCCGTTATCAATTGGCCGCCCGTTGGACTATTTTTTGTGGGTAGCCGTTAAGGACAAATGCTATGCGAACTATCCAGAGACGATTGATGCTTTAAAACATGAAATCGAAGTTGCCATTCATGAAATTGGAGCCAAAACAATCGAAAATGTGCTTAAAAATTGGGTTGATCGAATGGCCTACTGTAAAGCCACGATATTATTTTTCATTTATAAATGACAATGTTCAATCTTCGAAATAAAAAACAAAGCTTGAAAAAATTTTGATTAGTTTTTTTTTTATAGCCGAAAAGCAAATTTTACATGGCCCGCCCCTATATAACCTCATTTTTAGTGGCAATTACGAAAAATCGATCACGTTCTTGAAAAACACATAAAAGAGAGTGCAGTTGAGAGAGTCCACAAGGTACTCTCTTTGTCAGAAGATAACAGTTTTAATCAGAAATTTTGCTAGTCCATTCTGTCAAAAAAGTACCGGGAATTGTTCAATAAAACGCAAAATAATTGTTTAATCATCAAAATTTATTTTGTCGCCTTCTTCAGCTTCTTCAGCGAATTCTCCTCTATCGACTCAAATCGGCGTGCGCGGAGTGGCAGTTTAAGTTTTGGGAAAAGAAAAAGTCACATGGGGCTAAATCCGGTGGTTGTTCGATGATATTTGTCGAGTTTTTGGTCAAAAAAGTGTTAACAATATGCGCCTTGTGAGACGATGCGTTATCATGGTGCAAGATCCATGAGTTTTCCTTCGCATAACTTCCTAATAATATTCTTTATTTACCGTAGAACCATTTGGAACGCAATCCGAGTGCACACACGCTGAATAAACGTTGGGTTCAAAAATTCAGAAACAGTAACAACAAAAACAGAAGGATATCATAATGGAAAAGTGAATTTTGTGCGTCGATTCATCTCTACGGATGAGACTTGGGTCCATCACCATGATTCTTTTGGGATGCGAAGGGAATTTTGTTTGTGGATTACTTGCAAACTGGCAAAACATCAGCTATTCACTTTTTCGCACCAACACAATCTCAGCTTTTGTCGCTCCCTGTTGTAAACGAACTGCTGGCTCATCCCCTGTTACGTCAGCAAATCAGCTGAGCCCTTCAAAATCACTGAGAGGCGGTTAACGGTCTGCTGTTGGCAACACCTTCGGTATTCCTTTCCACCGTGCGATTGGTCCTATAATATATATAGACCTACACGCTTATCGATGCACCTAACTAACTCCCCCACAGAGCCCCACAGGGGTTACATACGTAGTGGTAAAATAAATAAATACATCATATGATATACGATGATATATATATATGTATAAGTTTGTATGTATGTCCATATGCATATAATTGAAAAGTATTAAATAATTTGTGAGGAGGCAATGCAGCGTGGCGGATAGTAAAGTCGAATGCAAGTGAACTGCTAGAGAAGTAGATGGAATAATGAGATGAAGTTCAGCTGCTGAAGAAATGCTTAAATTCACGTCCGCCCAGCGCATACCAATGCTTAGATGGGCGCGCGACCGGTTCGTTCAGTAGTACAGCGCGGAAAGGACACAAAAATAAAAGGCATTGGTGCAGTCCAAATCGCTCGACAGCTTGGAAATTATCAATAAAAGAACTACAACTCACGCAGAGCGGTGGAAGCTGGCGGCGCGATACTGTGGTGTGAAGCTACAAGAGCAATTTTAAACATTTCAATGCCACAAACAATGCAACACAGTGCAATCATTATATCGACGAGTTATGACGGAAGAAGAGAGGAGCCGAGGAGGAGAAGAAATCAGAAATGACGAACAGAATGAAGTAAAACTGAATGCTAGGATTAGTGGTCGAAATGTAATTTGCGAAATTTTCCAAACTTTAGACGTAAAACAATTTTACAACTTAAAAGTTCAGTACGACAAAGAATAAAGAAAGTTTGGAGAAAAGTAGCAGTTAACAATCATAAAGGCGAGCAACGAAAAAAATGTGTAGTCAATGGATAGGAAGAATCGTGTGCATTGTTGTGCGCCGTTGAATCGGAAGTTGCAGATTTGCGAAGTATATACATATGTATGTATGTGTGGCAAGCAGTCATTCGAACGCAAAATCCTCTGAATTTTTTTACTGTTAATGGGGCAAAGTGATCGATTCTAATTGATGGGGGAAGCAACTAAGTTGTAATGGTATTTTTTATGCACGTAAAATTGGATAAAGTTAATAGCAAGTAAAGTTTTTATTGAGAAAGATTCAGAATATCGACGATAAGTATATTTACAGTTCATAGGAATTCTATGAAATCATCAGCTCTTTTATGATTGATTATTTATAATACCAACTCGCCACCCCCTTGGAGAAAGTTTCAATGAGTAGAAGTGCAAATGAAATAAAAAAAAACTGAAATGATATACCTAAATAAAAGAAAATAATATAATACAAAATAAAATAAAATGAAATGAAATGAAATAAAACAAAATAAAATAGTTTAGATGAAATAAAATAATGTAAAACAACATAAATAAAATAAAATAAAAAAAAAATTAAAAAAAATATTAAAAAAAACTAAAATAAAATAAAATAAAATAAAATAAAATAAAATAAAATAAAATAAAATAAAATAAAATAAAATAAAGTAAAGTAATCTCTTCCGACATAGACTATCATGTAAGTCTTCCATCACCACCCTTGCTATTCTCCTGTTCACTCCCAACTAGGGAAGAATGGAAGACAAATCTAACCGAAATCGATGGCCCGCTGATTATATATACAGATGGTTCAAAACAAGACGGCAAAGATGGAAAAGATTCCAAATCCCCTCACATCAATCTATCATTTAGATTACCCGACTACTGTAGCGTATTCCAAGCGGAAGTATGCGCTATCTGGTATGCTGCGAAAACTCTCTTAGAAAATAGAATATCACTAGAGGATATCCGCTTTTTCACCGACAGTCAAGCGGCCGTTCGAGCACTCAGCTCCTCTTATACCCACTCAGATGTGGTTCGATCCTGTCTCTTATCTCTTAACGAGATAAGTGTTCAGAATTCTGTCCAAGTTATCTGGATACCGGGTCACAGTGGATTCGAAGGTAACTGCAAAGCTGATGAGCTCGCAAGAGCTGGAGCTGCGCAATCAAATGTTAGTGACTTACCCGCAATCCACATTCCGCTCTCAACATGTAAAATGCTCATCGATCGAGAATTTCACAGCATTGCTGATCGGAGGTGGCGAGTGGAAACTACTTGCGTTACGACCAGACAAATCTGGCCATCCTACAATCTGAAACAGACAAAAACCCTTATAAGTCTTTCGAAACACGAACTAAGGCATATAACATCTCTTATCACCGGCCACTGCCTTTTGGGCACTCACGCACGTCGGCTCGGGGTTCCTCAGAACGACCTGTGCAGATACTGCGAGGACGAAGATGAGGAAGTATCGAGCAGACATTTGCTGTGCAGTTGCCCGGGTCTAGCCAGAAGTCGACTCGCTCTTCTAGGCTCTCCAACAATTGACAATCTTTCAGTATTCTCGGACCTGAAAATCGAATCTCTCATCAAATTTTCGAAACGAATTAATATCTTTGATCAAAATCTACAATAAAAATCTCGGTTAGGTGGGGAAATCATTTAAAATAATGAGCTCTAGGGCAACACAACGGACCCAACTTGCGGTCTATGTGGTACTCCGATGCGGGGTCACCCTTAAACCAACCAACCAACCAAAGTAAAATAAAGTAAAATAAAATAAAATGAGATATGAAGTAAAATAAGATGAAAATAAAACCAAATAAATAATAAAAAAGACAAAATAAAATAATTTCAATAAAATAAAATAGTTCGGATGAAATAAAATAATATAAAATTATAAAAAAAAAAATTAATAAGCGTAAATATTTAAATTAAATTTTAAATAAAAGAAATGTAAATATATTAATACAAAATAAATTTATAGAATAATTTAATAAAAAACGAAATAGTTTATATTAAATAAAATATTATACTATAAATAAAGTAATAAATAAATTGTTCGAATACAATTTTGTAAGCGCTAAAGGTAAATACAAGACTCTATAAAAAATTTTCTATTTGTGATTCTCTATTTTAATTCTTTTTCCTTTTGATTTTTCAACAATTCCAATTTTCATTTATCACTATGGACGTACAGTTTGCCGAAATAAAATATATTGTATTTTCAGAAAATAAACAAGATTTTTTATCGCATATGCAGGTTGAATGCCTGCGATATTTCAAAATGTTTCATATATCTATTTCAAATTTGATTTATTGAATTACGCTGTGCATTTAACGCTCTCTGCCAAATGCACAAAGTTGCGCTGCCATCTATACTCATAACAACAAACAAACATATGTTATATGCACGTTAGGGATGTCCTAATAATCATGTTTCTTTTTTTATATCGAAATACAATAAATTTTGGTATTAATATATTTATTTCACGAAATTCTCTAAATTTGAAGTTGATTACAAAAACTTTTAATACAAGAGGTTTGAGGTCAAAGGGCAACGTTCCCGCTACAGTCGATACGACCCGGATTTATATCCTGCAAAGATTGTCACCTCAGCAGTATTTCCCAAAAATGTATGGGTAAACTGTTACAACAACAACAACTGCAAGGCGAAAGGCCAGCCAGATAGTTCTACAGGCTGGCCCAAGTAGTTTTTTTTTCTCATAGATTTTTTTAGAGAGACAGCTCTTTTCCACTAGAAATCTTTATAGAAAGTTGGTATCATATCTCCGCGGAACGAAGAGAATCGCTCCAGTCTTTAATAGCATTAGGAAATACTGCACTTCTGTTTCCAAAGTCAGTGTTGTGTAGCCCGAATAGAGCGTTTATTGAAAATATGTCAAAATCATATTTTCTGGCGAAGCTCATTTTCATCGCGGCGGGTAAAAGTCCGCATTTTGTTTGAAAATGGTGCTGAAAGCGTTATTTCGATCAACGGTGAGCGCCTATCTAGATAAACAAATTTTTGTGGCCATTGAAGACATAAACCTCGACGATCTTTAATTTTAGCAGGATGACGCGCCATGCCGCAGAGCTCATGCCACAATCGATCTTTTGCGCGCCAAGTTCGGTAGTGGAGTGCCGTGAAGGATCGATGTTATCCGAATAATCCTTTAACGATTCAAGCTCTTAGCTCTTAGAATAACAAGTAAGCCGTTTGTGAGATAGAGCCAAGAGCCGTAACTAAGGTATTGGAAAATCGGGTTAACAGAATGTGCTGCCGTGAAGCCAACCGAAGCAGCCATGAAAGAAATAGCAGCCTGAAAAAGAATTTAGAGATTTTTTTTTAAATATTTTAAAATAAATCACCATATAGATCACCCTATAAGCTTATATGCTTATGCGCGCTACCAAAACATACAGAATGCATTTTTAATTTTAAATCGTCGATTTGCTTTTTTGTGCAGTTTGTTATTCGAAAAAACTGATCCAAATTCAGCAAACTTTCCTTTAGCAAGTAAACAACGTTTAAGAAATGTTGATATGATTGTGAGGTTAGAATATTAGAAACGAAACTGACGCTGCTAGAAATAAAATTTGCATGCGCCAAACACCAACGTCCACCAACTGCTCAGATTGAAGCTTGAAGCAACTCAGAATCATTTTAGGGGTAGAAAAGGAGAAGTGGGCATTGTAAGCCATAAAAAGTAGAGTTTCTTCTATAACTTCAATTTAAAACTATATTTTTAACGAGAATTTATTAACCACTGTTTATTCACAGAAATTATATGAATGAAATATTATTTAGACTTAAATTGGGAAATTTCGCACGCCGAATGTTATCTTTTAAAGCTGATTTTATTTCCCTAAACTCTTATCCTTATCCTATTCTAAAGGCGTCAAATCGGGTATTTTTTCAGTCTTATTGCAGCAGAATATCGTGAAATTATTCTTACCAGGAATTTCGTTTGCAATAAATTGATTGTTTCATTAGATGTTTGGTACGTTGCGTGATCTTCTGAAACCGCAGAATGTCAATACGAGCATCCATATCATCAAAAATATATCAAAAAAACTTTGTTAAGACATTCACTTTTATGCGGCTCATGAGCGTAATCGAACTGTTTTCAGTAAGTTGTGCGTTTTCTACATAACTTCTATCAATAGAGACGCCATCAAATTGTGGCAGCTTTGGAGCGGCTTAAGAAGTTCGCTTGAGTTTAATAGTATTCATACATATTTTTTTTTTCATTCAAAATAATTTTGTTTTTAATATTTTGATGGTGTTTAAGCATGTTTTTTCCGGGATTCAAGCAACTACCAACTATCAGTAGTCACTTCAGTCACTTCAAAAGCGGTTCTCTGCATTTTGTCATGAAGTAGAATCATCCTTTAAAGTAAAAGTAAAATAATGACATCCCTAATGCTCATTTAATATAACGATATCACATTGCGCAATTTTTGAATTGTGTGCATCCATACTGAAACTATTTGCGACATTTAAAACGACAGCTAAATTCATGTATTTTTTAATATTCACACTTTTCACTTTTTAGCGGAGTTGTAAAATCATATATATACTGTGGAACAGTTATATAACACTGTGGAACAAATTCAGGTTAGCAAAAATTAGGTCCATTCTGAGAGTGGCGGGTGAAAATAGAGGCGAAATTAGAAGTCCCGTATCGCGCCGTTTTTTTATGTTAGTTCGAATTTTTTTTTAATCGGCCTTCGAAGTTTGCAGTCAAATGCCGATTTTCAGTATATTGTTTCATAAGTACCACAAAAATTTTCGAAATCAATTTTTTCAAAAATTGTAATTGTTGCACAGGTCTCTAGCAATAATAATACTTTGGCTTTTACAGATTGAAAAAATATCAATTAGTCGACGAGTTATAGCCAAAAAACCATATAAACAATTTTGCTCCGATTTCGAACTTCGAAGGCCGATTAAAAAAAAATTCGAACTAACATAAAAAAACGGCGCGATACGGGTCTTCTAATTTCGCCTCTATTTTCACCCGCCACTCTCAGAATGGACCTAATTTTTGCTAACCTGAATTTGTTCCACAGTGTAATTCACAAAACAGTACATACATACATATATATGTATTTGGGCTACATCATCTGACTTTTGTCGGAAGTTTACTATGCAGTCGTGCTCACATATTCAAGGGGTTCCGGTGGTCAAGAGCTCGAAAATTTAGAGTATTTTCAGGTTTTTTTTACAATAAAAAAATGAGAAACGATATTTACATTTCTGAGGCTTTTTATTTAACTTCTCGTACATACAAAAATGAAAAAAAAAAAAAAATTTAATTTTAATAATTTAAAAAATTGCGCAGGGTCAACCCTCTTGAAAAATTGGACCTGGACAAAAACCAGAAAAATTATTAATCACTATGATTGTAGCTATGTTCCGCTACTAGAATACAAAAAATTACAAAATGGCGCGTTTTTGAATTTCACACTCTAAATATCGGGGTGTTTCAGTTTTTTAATCTAACAAATAGGAAATAATTGAAATAATAATATGATTCTAGTACCCGCGATATAGCCTTTGTTGTTGTAAACAACATATTAAAATTTCAGACGATTCGGTTCAAGTTTTTTTTTTTGTTTTTTTTTTTTTACGAAACCAGGCCGAAAAGTGTCGTACAGGAGCGCGCAGACCACTCTCTACCTAATTAATGGGCTGCAGAAGCTATAATATTGGGAATTTCCGCATGAAAATTTCACAGTATATTCCTATATTTTCGAATATCGAAAAAACAAAAAAACCGATTTCTTCAAATTTCTAGACCATCGGGTCCTCCCTTAAGTCACCTCTTTTTATTATATTCGCAAGGTTTTTTGTGCTAAATTTCTTTGGTAGATTTTTCATACAATTTTAGTTGATTGTATAAGAACCTTGAAAATAAATTTTTCCGACTTTGTATAAAATTCATAAAAATTTAATCATTTAAAAAAATTATCAAATTTTTCAACTTTTTACCAAAATCTTCAGAAAACTTCGTTGCATGCAGTTTCATGGTCCATTAAGTTTTATTTATTTATTCACTCATTTAATAGTCTATGCAATATGCAATATTTCTTAGAGACTATATCCTTTTTGGGTGCGTGCGTTTTGATGTTCTTCCACAAATGGAGGGACCTACAGTTTTAAGCCGATTCCGAACGGCAGAGGAGCTTTTTCATGGCGGAAATACACTCCCAGGTTTGCCATTGCCTGCCGAGGGGCGACCGCTATTAGAAAAAACTGTTCCTTAATCTTGGCGTTTCACAGAGATTCGAACCTATGTTCTCCCTCTGAATTCCGAATGGTAGTCACGCACCAACCCATTCGGCTACGGCAGTTGAAAAACAGATTACTCTAAAATAATTCAATCAAAAACAAATTAAACTTATAATTTACTAGTTTCATTGTATTGAATGAAAGAAAAGGTAATATTTCCTGTAATTTACAGAGAAAGAATATTAGATAATACTAAGAATTTAGTTCAACAATTCATTTAGTAACAACAAATTGAAGTCGTATTTTGTTGAAGAAAAATCTAGGCCAATATGATTTGAAAGCGCATTAAATTCTCTCAGAGTTCTAGAAATTGGAGCAATGGAAGCATAATTAGTTCTCACCACTCCTGAAATTCCATTGAAATTAATTTTCTTGAGTAGCGATGGGGAGTCAATCGCCCCACATATCACATGAAAAGGAAAGTGAGGAAATTATTATTAGTGCGATTGTATTATAATTGGCTGGAAAATCACAACCAGCGTTTGCTCGAGAGCTTGAGCACCTTAACCTTAATAAAGTTTTTGTTTATCGCACTATTACTCGTTACAGTGATACTGGTAACATCGCGAAACGTTAAGGAGGTCGTCATCAAAATACTGCAACGACATGTTAAATGCTTGTGAAGTGAAGAAGTGACTTGAGCGAAATTCCCGATGAAGTGCCAAACCGTTCAGACGAGAATTTCAGTCATCGATTGACCACAAGGGGGCAGCACCCGTCACAGGTAATGCTTTGGGCCCCTGTAACTGCAGATGGGCACTCTCCAATCGTTTTCATCGAGCCGGGCGTCAAGGTAAATGCGAAATATTATCGGGAAAGTATTCTGGAGGTCGCTTTGAAGTCGTGGGCAGACAAACATTTCGTTGGCAGACCATGGACGTTTCATTAGGACTCGGCGCCGTCTTACAAAGCTTGAGTGAACCAAAAAAAAACAACGTTCCGTACTTCATAACGTCCACGCAATGGCTCTCAAATTCACCAGACGCGCATTCGATGGATTATTCTCTTTGGGCCATTTTGTAGAACAAGATCCGAACTAAAAGATTCATCAGTCTCGAGGCGCTAAAGAAAGCAATCGATCACGAGTGGGCCAAAATACCTGCAAGTCAAGTTCGGGCAGCTTGCGATTCGTTTCTAAACCGTCTCAAGGCCATAGTCAAGGCAAAACGTCCCCTTTCTGTGTTAACCTCGTAACTTCTTTTTTTTCGAAATTGAGATTTTTAGTTAAAAACACTCCTTAGCACTCCTGTTACGTAAAACAAAACATACAATGTTTATAATGATTATAGAATTTTTTTCAGAGCGTTTCGAGCGTATCTACTACAAGTATCGTATCAACTAAGTTATAACTTTTCATAGAAGTTAAGTAACTCTAAAAATTTTTATCGATTTATTGAAAATTATGATTTTGTAGATACGAGGTAAACACAGAAAGGGGACGAAAAGTTAGTGGTCATATCGAGCAAAAGTAAATTGATTCTTAATTTCGTATTATTTTCACCTTTTTTTACTTTGAATTGAATAAAAGTAATTTTCCAAACTAAATTTATGGTCTTTTGAATTGGTTGCACTGCGAGTGCCGGACCCTGTAATATCTAGTGAAAATTTTGGCAGAGTCAGCAACAATGCTTTCGAAAGGCAGAGTCATCGGTATTCGGTAGATTGCGCAAAGGTACCAAAGGAGATGTAGCCGTCCGATTAGCATTAGTGACGTCTCGGAAACAGCAACAATATTCGATTGACTGCGACGAGTATGAGTAAACAAACACTGTGAACATATCAGCCCGCATTATTTCCACGCACATTAGCTTCGTCGGCGACGATGTGACCCAATTTATGAAATCATTATTCAATTCTCCGTAAACTGTATTTTTGTGTCTTAATTTTTTCGTTAGTTTTTTTATTTTTTCTTTTTTTTCTTTGGGGTACTATTTCTAATAATTTCAACTTCATATCCCATTTTGACCCTGAATTTTTTCCAGCTTCCGTTGTAGCTATTTAAGATGACTAATCGCTAAGTATCCAATTCCCAAATCTCCATTTGTATCCTACCTGTTGTTTATACCCATTTACCTGAATTTGTTTTGCCTCGTTGACTGACGCTGGCTTCTAATACCTGTAGTAGTTGTGCTACCTGTATATATAGGGCATATAGATGTGTGTATTCGTATTTGTATGGCTGCGTGCATGTATGTATGTGTGTATTCGTATTTGTATGTATGTATGAATGCATGTAAGAATGTTCGAAGCAAAGTAATATGAATATAAATCATAGGAATGTGTCTGCTTTAGCGAGGCAATCAATAGAATACATGCCGAAATTGCTTGGCAGCTTCTGGCAACAGAAATGGAGTAAACTCGTTTATTTCTCAGTTTTACTAAGTAGTACTTGTTCATTTCAGTTTTGAGTAATTATCTTATGGGAAAAGTATGCATTTATTCTCCTCCCTAAATTGCTTAGTACCAAATGATCTCCTGTGGCAAACCAATTTCATTCAATTAATAGGGACTCGTTTTTGTAGTAATCCGGAAATGTATTTTCCGATTGCGATAGAAGATAGCAGCGTTTTTATGATTACAGCAATATATTCATACAAAACAATCTGCGTAAGGTGGTATACATACGAATATGTAGAAAAAAAGAAGAACGAGATTTATTTAACATTAATTGTTTAAAGTTCTTTTCTAATGTACGAGTGTTGCTATTTATATTTCTAGCCTTGGGCACTTGGATGTTGTCAGGCGCCATCTGGCATTTCCATTGGAAAGTTTGGCATATTTTACCACACACGCCCTCAGGAATGATTATGTGTAGGCCATATTAGGGTTGTTTACAGTGGCTTTAAAAATTCTTCTCTGCAAAAAATAGGAATCAAACGTGAACATTTTCGTGTGACTAGTTTTAGTCCAATCGTAGAGCTGCAACCTCTGACAGCCTATAGCTACTGCTTGGCCCGTGGACATGCCATTGATGCCTGTTTATGTAGTGAACTGCTTGATACAAGACAGACATCTGCTATAGCCACCTCTAGCCTGAGAGAGGCAGACGCTATATTGTGCCTTACGGCTGAAATGTGTTATGTGGATTGTTCATAGCTTCGGTGCTTATCATCGACCTTACCAACTTGGTCGCTTTCGGGATCATTGCACGTACTGAGCCACCTCATAACAACAAGATGACAACTCTCGAAAAGGAAAAGCTTTGCTAATAACTAAACAATTCTGAAGTGAGCTAAAATTTTTTGGAACATGTCAAACAAGTCTATTCAAACAAGACTATTGTTCGAGAGCTGAAGAGGCAGTCCTTGACCGGATATAAATCTGGTAATTAGGGTGATGTTTAATAATGGGTTATTCAATAGGTGCGCTTCAACTTTTTTCCGATAGGGAGGGCGAACGACGCAATATTTTTTATTTTTCGCTTGTCATTTGCAAACTTCATTAGTATACATTTCATAATGGAACGCTACACACTTGAGCAACGATTGCAAATCGTGCAAATTTTTTATGAAAATAATCGTTCTGTTGCTGCTACTTTAAGAGCATTACGGCCATTTTACGGTCCAGCCGGCGACGATTTGAGAGCTCAGAGCCAATATTGAACGCGAAATTGCTGGAATTTCGGCCGATTTATGCAAAAGAGTGGTCGAAAATTGGGTTCAACGATTGGACTTCGTAAAACGTGCACGCGGTGGTAATGCAAAAGAAATCGAATTTCATACTTAAATGTATATGTTCAAACTCGATAATAAAAAAAAAATTAGTTAAAAAAGTCAAGCCGTTTGTGTTTTATTCAAATAAGTTCAAAAGTTGAAGCGCTCTTACTGAAAACCCCTTTATAATACGTTTTCGTTCTCTGCATCTTTCCTTGCTATTGTGTTTCACAACGCCATTCTTAGCGAACTACCTGTAACCAGGAATCCATATTTTGCTTATCGATTATAGCAGTTTGGCTGCCCGAGTAAAAAGTAATAGGCCGACCAGTAGCAGTAGAGGTTACGAGCCAAGAAAAACCGCTGATTTTATCACTGCCTTTTTATCACGTTGCAGTGCGCAGGCGGACCACCTGTTTCATTACAGATTTTAAATCTGTAAAAATAGCCTTGGAACCTGAGCCCAGGGGAATGATATCTTTCCATTTGTTTCTCTCTAGGTTTCTTGTGAACAATTTCTTGCCAAATTATTGTACATAAGCAGTATATATCCATCAGCCCTATTATCGGGGAAAAATACAGATGCGTTGGGTATATATTGTAAATCGATGGTCTAAGTAGGTCCCATAAAATCAGCCCTAAAGAGACTTCGGAATTCGATACCAAGTGACATTGAATAATGTAAAAAAAATTAATTAAAGGCTATAGCGGCACTTTTCATACACGCAAAGCATACCACGAAGCTCCATGATTGTTAAGACATTTTTCAATTCCATTTACTTAAATTACGCCATGACCTAAAATTTGGTTCTTACTTATTTGTATACAAAGCAAGAAAAACAAAAACAACAACAACCAAAGCACTCCGCCGCAAAAGATTTGTGCTTGCAAATGAGCGAAAGCAGTAAGAAAAACAAAAGTTGAGAACTCATCAAATGTTAAAAGAAAAAAGAAATTCGTAAGAGGGAAAAAACTCATTCTCGGTATGCTGTTGCAACTTTTGTTGCTCAACAAGACAAAAACCTACTAAAGTGGAATTTGGCGTACAACCTCATCATCTGCCACAAATCCTTTGCAATGGCAAATCAAAAGCATCGAGAGGCAGGCAAGTGGAAAAGCAATATGCCTGGGAGACACACAAGACCAAAGAATTGTGGTAAATGTAAAAACAAAAATAACATTTGCACATTCTTGTACGCCAACAAACCAACAGATTAGTAGTAGTTGTGCAGCAACAATAAAAACTACAACACACGGGTAAAGTCTTTGCAGTTAGTTGCTTTGCTGCAGTGAGGCAGTTCTCGCTGCCTTAAGGCGCTTCCTTTTTAGGCCCATAGAAAATATTTCTTTGATTTCCATGCATGTAAGTAAGTGCGTTTGTGTTAGTAGTTTTAGTTAGTCGAACATCGAACAAATTTTTTAATATAAAAGGTTTTGTAATAAATAACAGAAACGATCCTCAACAGATGACTGTAAGAATCTGAACAGCTTCGACCCTAGTTTCATTACGCTCCTGATGTTTTTTTTTTTATTTTAAGAAAGATTAGTTGTACTGTTTTTTGTAATAGTTCTTTACTTCTAATTAAAAATGTCATTTAAAGGAATACACAAAAAAATTCAATGTGTTTACTCAACGCGAACAAACGATTATAATTATGAAAGACGATGTCTCCCAGACCAACTTAACCGAATACAGTATTAGTCCACGTTCCACGAACATTTTAAGCCGCAAAAATTACGGGGTGTCGCCGAAGATGAAAGGCTCGTACGGATTAAGATAAGTGCGCAAGAAAGCTTAGTTCAAGCCAATGTTTGTACATTCGATATATGGATGAACTTCTTTCATAAGTTTGATAGATGTTGTAGTACCTTCTCGACTTTCCTTCATATCTTTCCTCGATTGGATTGATTTCCTGGTGAAACCGAAAAGCTTGCAAGCAAAATGTAATGCTGAACGTATTTGCAGAATTGCTAATCTATCCACGCAATAGTCTTTAAGTAATCCGTCTGCTTAGTTTATAAAAACGGGTTCAAGGTTTTACGAGCACTTACTAGCAGCACTTGGTGAATTCTAAAATTGAATAATTTAAATAATGTTGCCCACTATAGAACCAGTTGCTCTTAAATGGAACACCACTGTGATTTTTCAAATGCTTTTGCATTTTCTTAAAGTAAATATATTCAAAAATATGTAAAAAAAATTTTAACTTAAAATCTTGAAAATTGACGGGTTATACCCAATACAATAAGTGCAGGTAGTGAGTTACAACGGCCAATGAAAACTTTAAACGCGTTTTTCTCAAAACGACTTTTCTGAACACGGGGCCCTCGATTTCTCGAAGCCTTATGAACCGATTTTAATTTTTTTTTTTATTTTTCTATTGGCTACAGTCGTATATAGCCGTTTTTAATAATTCAAGATTCAGATTAAGAATTTTTTGGGGTTTTTGCTTTCCAGATGATTTTTCACCCCTGTATCGTGGCCACCAGGGTGCATCAGTTTTTTATAACGTCATTGCATTAATATTAATAACAATTGTAATTTTTAATATTTTTTAATAAAAATTTGTGTCAGTATAGTTGAATATATGTTAAAAAAATTATAATTTGTCCGATCCTCAAATAATCATCCCTACTTATAAAAAAAATTCATGAAAATCACTTAATTTTCACGCGTTCACAGTGGTGTTCCCCCTTAAGGCACAAAACTAGTGTTTCAAACAAAACTATCGATTTTTTAAATACTACATTGTTGTAAATTTGATAGCTGAATAAAGCGTTGAACGCTTTGTATGGAGTTCTAGTTTTATCCCTCATTTTAAAGCTGGTCTACCCAGTAAATAAATATGCAATTTCTGTAACGAACTTACGAACCTGCAAATTTTTGCTTTTAGGTTACGGCTTTACTTAAATTGACTGCGATGAGAGAATGAGACTTGCCATACGCTCACTTTTATAATCTTTCAGAAAAATGTGAATATAATTATTTTTAAGACGACATTTATTTGACGTGACTTCTTCTCAAACAGCTAGAAAAAGCAGGAAAGAGAATATAAAACAAAAAAATATAATTTTCTACGGTAGGGAAAGTAAGCCAAGACCAACTACTTTTGAAAGGCACCACTTAATCTTTACTGGAGGCTTGAAAACTAGGATTAGTAGCTTTTTTAATTAAGAAAGTGCCTCTCTCCAAATCATTTACTTCCATTTTGGGCTGCTAAAATATTTTTGAAATATTTAAAGTTGATACCTTTTCAAATTACATTTGTTCTCCATACAGCCAGCGACAAAATAAAGTGTACACCACATTTTAATAAGCTTTGAGCATTTATTTATTTTTTTAGTTAGTTTTTTTGTTTTTTTTTTTATACGACAATAAAAACCGCATAACGTAAATATTCAAACTTTTTACAAAATTTATAAAAAATCGTCGAATTTTTATCAAAATTTCAAACTTTCTTCATAATCAGAATTTCTGTAAAAATTCCGACTATCCAATTTTGTGGTCCATTAAATTTTGTGCAAAATTCAAATGGCTCAAAAGTTACGTTTTCCTCCAAATAAAAAAAATTCGAGCATTCGTTTTCGAACAAAAAACAAAAAATGGTTTGAATTTTTATAAATGTTGTACAAAGTTTGAAATTTTCCGTTATATGGTTTTTGTTGTATGTAGTATCTATTGTTTGTTCTATTAAAAATAATTGAAATTAAAAAAAAGCGAAAACATGTTAATATGCGGTGCACACTTTGTTTTGACGCTCATTGTATGTATGGACATCTTTATGCATTGAAAAAAAGAACAAAAAGGAAGTGGATCATTGCGCACAATATTAAATGCTATTCTTTGTGTTTTTGTTTCCGAAAAATTTTAGCCGAGAAGCAGATGCGGGAATGAGACGCACACCTTTGTATCGCACAGGTAACAAACTGGAGCCAGGTAAATGCAGCGTGCATACAGTGGACTATTGAAATTTGCGACATGCCGCTGCTGCAAACTAGCAAAACCGAGCTACTGTAAAATGTTGATTCTTATTGGAGTGGCGTATCATTGTTGCAAAAACGCGTTGCTTATTACCTATCACAATGATTCCTTTCTTGTCCAAGGCTTGAATATATGTATTCTCTCTCGTCGGAGTAGACAGGCGAAACGGTACGTTTGTGGGGCTTTAGGGGGTTTCTCTTCTCTTTCAAATACACGTGCATATGCATGGGTGTGTGTGTGCGTGCGTGTGTATGGTATGCAAATGCGCACAATATTGCTTAACATTCAGTTGGTCCTACCTTACCTTCTTCCTCTACGCCCATATTCTTCTACTACCTTTGGCGTTGAAGCTTTACAAATGTTACAAAAGTACAAACTTCTCAAAGCACAAAAATAGGAAATAAAACTGAAATGAAAAATAGAAGAATAAATTAAATAAAACAAGTAAGGCAGTGCTAAATTCGGTCCGTACCGAGTTTTATATAATATATTAGTTTGGGGAAAAAGAAATCCATTATTTTTGCGTAAAATTTTTGGGCAAATGGCTTGAAAAGGGTTTATTGGTTGAGCTTTAGCTCCTGGGCGATGCTACGACTACTAACATGCCGGTCAACTTCGATTATTTCTGTGATTTTATCGACATCGAAAATGTTTGAACGGAATCGACGAAACGAAATTGCACCTAATCAGCGGTTCCAGTAACGGTACCATGCACACCATTCACAATTCCAGCGGCCTGGCTTACATTTTCGCCTTCATCAAAACTGTTAAATGTATCGAATTTTCTCTTTTTATTTACCTAAAAGTGGGCTGTGCCAGCGTACATTTTTCAAAACTTTACTTAAGCCGTAATTTTTAGGGCTCTTCGTTTGTACCAAATTTGAGTAATTTTGCTCTATTTATAAGAGGCATCATGTTTTTAGGTTTATTGGAAATTACCATTACATGGGAGGTGGGCACGATTATTGACCGATTTCGTCCTGTTTCAAAACCATACTACATATATTACCTTGGACAAGAGTAAAAAAGAAATTCGCATTTCGTGGTGTTGAACATTTCGCAAAATGCAGGAATCAAATGAAATTTGTTCAATAATAGTAATTGATTGCATTTTGTTTACATATTTTATTTTATATTTTTTTAATTTTATTTACATTTTTTATTTTATTTATAATTAAAAAAAAATTTTTTTACATATTTTTTAATTACATTATTTTTTTAATTTTTTAATTTTGTGTTTTTGAATTAAACAAATTTTTTTTTAATGTTTTAAATTTTTTTATTACTTTGTTTACATTTTTTTATATGTTTTAATTATTATTATTTTTTTTTAACAAGTGAAATTTATTTTTTTATATTTTTTTAAATATTTTATTTTATTTATAATTTTATTTACATATTTTTAATTGAAATTTTTTATAAATTTTTGAATTTTTTGTTTTTGATTTTTTTATTTTTATTCATTTAATTTTTTATAACTTTTTTAATTTTTTTTTACATATTTTGTTTAATTTATTATTATTATTTTTTTACATATATTTTAATTAAATTTTTTTTTAATTTTGTGTTTTTTATTTATTTTTGTTTTTTTTTTGTTCTTTGTTTTTTTGAATGTTTAACATTTTTTTATTACTTTCTTTACATTTTTTTAATTATATGTTTTTATTAAGTGAAATTTGTTCAATAATAGTAATTTATGCAATGTTATTTTATTTATTTTTTTTGCTTATTTTATTTATTTTTTTTGCATATTTTATTTTATTTATTTTTTTTTTACATATTTTTTAAATACATTTTTTTTTTAATTTTGTGGTTTTTTTTTTATTTATTTATTAATTTTTTTTGTTTTTGAATGTTAAACATTTTTTTTTTTTTTTACTTTGTTTACATTTTTTTAATTTTTGTTTGTTTATATTTTTTTAATTTTTTTTGTTTATTTTTTTTTTTTAATTTTTTTTGTTTATTTTTTTTTTTTAATTTTTCAATTTTCTGTTTTTTTCTGTGTACATACTGAAGAGAAAAACTTAAACAAAGTTGGTTGGACAATAATCGGCGTATACACGTTCCAACTTATTGTACAACCGCTAAATCCGCCCACCAAAAATTAAAACATTTTAAGCGCAATGCAACCGTTGGACCAACATGAAAATCCGTTTCACAACCATACCATATGGTACAACCGTTCATCCAACAAGGCCATGTTGACACAACGGTTGGAGCGTGTATACTCTGTAAAGATCTTTGTGGACAAGAGCGCGGGTAAAAGAAGAGCGCAACTTAAAACAAAACATGTGGTTTTTTTTATTCAAAAAGACAAGCGAACGAATCACAAATGCATTGCGCCGTTTTGCGCTGCTTCCTTCCTCTTTGCTCTGCTGTCTGTAGTTTTGCAGCCACTACATTTGCGCTCTGTTGCACATCCTGTTCCACATTTTATTCGGTGGTTTGTGTTTCATACTCTTTTAGTATTTTATTTTGCCCCTTTCATGTGTGGCATGCTTTGTTTGTTTGCGTTATTGCTGCACTTTCATTTTGTTATTCGTTCTATAGTTTTTAGTTCTCTCTCTCTAATTCATGTTTTATACCCTACACCCCTTACGGTTTCGTAACCTCGTTTTATGAGTACAGCAAAAAAATTTAAATAAAACAGAACAAAAAATTGAAATATTGGCTCTCGAATTCCGCATTTGCCCAAGGTTCTTTGCAGCTGACATCCTTGAATTAAATTTGCTTCTCTTCCACTCGATATGGTCTGTATTATATAAATATCTAACGGGGCATTTGAATAATTTTATTGATGAAAAGAAAAACACAAAAATCGATGCTCCTAAGCGTGCATCAGTGGATAATTTTAGCTATAGAGTCTTTTAAAGGACTGGTAAAGGTCGCAAGGCCTCAAATAAAATGTTAACTGAGGCTGACGTAAGATGGATATTGAGGAAAATCAAGAAAGGTCAACCATAAGTGCATTAGCGTTGACGAAAGAAGTTCAACTGATTCCCGGAAGTTCTTGTAAGAAGGGCGAAATCCTTTTGAATGAAGTTACTTGAGAACATGAAAACAAATTTAATCTTTTTGGCTCCAATGGGATGACGTTTATCTAGTAGCAACCTAATTTTTGTTTTTAATTATTTATAAAAATCACAAAATCACTTATGAGAAAATTGTTAAAATTTTCGAATCATCAAAATTTATATAATATTTTCGTTTTTATATATTACTTTGTACTTTGTTTTTAAGAAGAAATCGCGAAGTTCTTGCAGCTGGTTGGATGCGCCAACGAATTTTGTAGCTTTATTGCAGAAACATCTTTAAGCGTTTAAGAGTGTTTGTTGGAAGGCGCGAAGGAGTTATTGGCCACCAAAAATGTATTCTGTAGCGTTCAAGTGGTCGTGCAGATACCAGCCGCGTTGTTGGAAGCGGTCTGCTAACTTGCACACAGCACCAGATGACGTCAGAGTGACTGGCTTTACCGATCCAATATTCTAGACGGATTAGCGCCATTACATTTTACTTAAAAGGGGCAAAAAGAGCTCAAAATTTTCAAAGCTTTCAAATTCATTGAAACTTTTCTAAAGCTGTGTGAAGGCTGTGTGACCCGGTTACGTCAGCCAATCAGCTGATTCTTTCACATGGGCACCTGATTCGCTGAGGACCGGTTATCAGTCTTATATCTTTCACCATGACGTGGCAGCCAAAGTTACTCTCACAATTTTGTTTTTAAGCATAGCTATGTCCAAACCTGGTAAATGTATCATCCTTGGTGAATGCATCATCATTGGTTCAAATGACATCTACGGTCCTTTTTATTTGGTATAAATAAAACATACTCGCCTGGGCTTTCAACTATTCCCAATGAAATAATAATAACAAAAATAGTAAAGTGCCATTTGAAATTTTACACTTTAGCATAGAAAGAGTGGCAATTTGTCCTAAGGTAAGAGAATGTATAGGAAATTTGGTATCTCATGAACAGCCATCGAATGAATAGTTCGCCCTTGAGCTTTGGCCAATGCAATGGTATTAAATACCTTTATTAGAGGTAAATAAATTCTACAGAAAACAAGTAGAAGCAGCTGGGAACTACCTCAAGCTGTGCATGCTAACGGTCTATGTAGTTACATGCATACGAGTATATACGTGTCCTTGAGTAAATAGACATGCAAATTTGTGCTTTTCAAAAAATCTTGAAGGAAACCAAAACGCCAGAAATTATTGAGTTACACTTCCAGCCATGCTTTATTCTCCCATTTTTTTAAAAGCTTTTTTGCTTCGTGCTGCTTGTGGCCATCATCCCATCTTTATACCATAACCACCCACTATGCACTTAACTATGGCTCATATTTTTGCAATTCACATATTTTTCACGATATTTTGCAATTATTTCGCCTTCTGTGTGCAGCTGCAATAAAATTGCATTTCATTTACGTGCAAGCCGGCTTAAGAAATTTGTAAGGGAAACGATTTTCCTACAGTTGCGAACACAAAAGTCGTACACCAAATATTGCAGTATTTGTATTATTGTATTGTATTTGATAAAATATTCTGTGCTGTTTAGTTGATAATAGAAACAAGATAATTTTCCATATTTTTTTATAAGCCATTAATAGTATTTTCATGACTTAGTCTATATAATTACTGCAAGAATTGTATTACAATGCCAATTAAATTTTAATTATATAAGATATTCTGCAATAAATTTCTTTAATAATATTTTGTCGGGCTTTCCTTTTAGCTTTAGTAACATCACGACGAACGCCACAAATAGGTGAAGGAGCTCGGCCAAACACCTAACAGAAGTGTACCAGCCAGCTATTTATTTATTTTTAACGTCGGAACGCATACGCCATTGAATTGAACAAATTCTGCAGTGTACCTTTTGGAATTCCGTTTGCCTCATATCTAACTGAAGTTGATTCTTTCGGCTGCTCTGCAACCCACCCAATGTTTTATATCCATGTGCACTCCGCTCGGTAGCAGAGAGGCTCTACAAGACTCTTCCATCGTATACGGTTCTGGGCTGTTGTTTTTGCGCCGTCCCATGTGATGTCGGCATCTACTAGTTTGCGCAACATCGACTGTTGTGGTTGACTGTTGTGGTTGACTCTCATAGCCCTTGTCTTGGCGATGTTGAGCTCCAGTCCGACAGTGCGTGTCCGCCTTCGCTTGTAAGTCAAAGAGTTTGTGAGAGAGGAGGCAGATATTATTAGCGAAGTCCAAATTCTCAAAATGCCTGATGAAACTCCATAATATGCCTCTTTAGCACAGGGTCAATTGGCTCATAACGTCATATAAAACGATGGCGAAGAGAAGGGACGACATGTTGCAACCTTGCCTTACGTCAGTGTTGGTGGTGAATGGATCGCTGATGTTGCCGTTGTGTAACACTGCCAGTTTCGGGTGCGGATTATTTTAGCGGAAACTCTCTTTCTACTCCACGCCAGCCATATTGGGTCTTGTTTGATTGTGTAAAATGCCTTCTTAAAGTCAACCAACAGCGTGTAAAGCGGGGAGTACCACTCAACTGATTGTTCAACTAAGAAGCTAAAAGTGTTGGCTTGTCGTTTCTTTCTTGTGCTAACCGCCGCCAGTTGGGCACACAGAGTGAAGCCAAGTCGTTCTATGCCTGATCTTTCCAACACAGAGGAGGCCTTCCCGTTCCTCTGTTACCACCATCTGGTACCGCATGGAATGCTTTCAGAGCTGAAGCGTTTGTATCCCTTCGGACGATATGACCCAGTCAACGAAATCGCTGGCGCCTGTCGCCTGACGGCCGCTATAGCCGAATGGGTTGGTGCGTGACTACCATTCGGATTAAAACGTTCTCTACGTTGGTTCGAATCTCGGTGAAAGACTAAAATAAATAAAGAAGTTTTTTCTAATGGCCCTCGGCAGGCAATGGCAAACCTCCGAGTGTATTTTTGCCATGAAAAAGCTTCTCATAAAAAATATCTGCCGTTCGGAGTCAGCTTGAAACTGCAGGTTCCTCCATTTGTGGAACAACATCAAGGGTGTACGCGCCAATTATATTATATATATGTATATATATGCAAAGGTCCGAAAATCTTCCGCAGAATCTTTCTCTCAAACGTTACAAGGGACGCCTCATCGGATATTGTCATTTTCCAATATTCCGCACCATAACTAACGCCCTATATGGCTTTCATTATGTCCGTCCTAACACATTTTTTACCAACTCAATGTCCAATATTCAGCCCTTTGACAACCGTTGTTATGTTACGTATCTGATAAAACTGCAGCAGTGCCAAGTAAAATAAATCCAACGAAAATTGATCGAACAAAGTGTCGATGGCGAAAATAAAAATTTTGAAGCAAATTTAGTTGTTGGTATTTATCTTCCTATAAAAGAGTTAATTCAATCTCGCAGGAAATGGAGTTTGTTTTTAGTTCGATTTCGACTAAAGTTCACTGATGTTTAGCTCCGCTCTGCTCCGAAGTTCTGGCACTCTAAGCCATGCAATTTAGATACAGTTTAGAGCGCAAAATCATTCTATCCAACACAAATATAGAAGTATCCTCTAGACGTACATTCGGAACCAAGACGATTAAATTTGAATTTGTCTTTAAAAAATACAATTGCGTTGTTCTTTGATCTAATTGGGCAGTTTTTTGTGTTTTTTTGTTATGGTGGCTTTTTGGAAAAAATTCGAATGGTTAAGTCAAAATTTTCAAGTTTTTGATAAATTATTTTGGTACAATACTCTGAGTTATTGTTGTTGTGATTGTGACAGCATAAAACATTCAGCATGCATTTTTGGTTAATACTGCTGAAGTAATAGTCCTTCCCCGGATTTACATCAGGATTGGTCCGGTAACGGAGAACTGAATGTCACCATCTTCTATGGGTTTTCTACAAATACCATTAAAGTCGTATGTGCTGTAGCAAGTGAATTGCCTTCCAGTTAGTTTTTCTGTCACTTGGACCTCACATAATTCTCCAAGAAATATCCGTAGTGGACTGGCCGAATCTTACTTTCCGAATTATTTCTAGTAATTTTTTCTTTTTATAAGTCAAAAATATTACTTTAGTCCATTGTCAACCCCTTTTTATAAACCACAAGAATTTTTCTTCAAAGTTTACCAGTTGTCCAGTTTTTATGTCCGTAACTGTATGTTGGTAATAAATATTTTTTTATGCTTTTCGTGTTTTTATATATCTGAAAGCTCTCTCCTGCAAAAAGAATAATTTTTTGTCTTAATGAAATCCTCTTAGTTTTTCATGAATTTTTATTGAAATATTCTCTGTGTGGTGCAACATTTACAATACATTTATTGCAATCTTAATTTAAATGCAACTGTGTCTATACATATTTACATAAATTCGTATGGACTTCAGTAACCCATAAATGAGCAGCTCTTCTCTTTCATTTGGGCATTTGTATATCGATTTTGTTTTTGTTAATTTTTTACTCTACAATAACTTCATGTTTGTGTCTACCGTTCCTTGGGGATTTATGTCTATATTTATTGCTTGTATGTGGAAAATATATGAGCGCACCGGTGCATGCATGGCCTGTAAAATATGACCTAGTACAAGCATGTTTACCTTTGGTGTAATGTAAACTGCTCCCAAATGTACATACCTATGTTTGGGCGAGAGCGTACAGGGTTTTACGTTAAGGACGCGTGAAATGTGATATTAAAAAAAAAGAATAAGTGCTATTGGCATCTTTTTTGTTTTGTTTTTATTTTCATGTACGTTCGAAGACATTATTTATGGAATAAAAATTCGCACAAATAACCGCCGTGCCTTCACCGCAGGCGCCTTCGAAGAAGAAAGCGCTAATGATACCGCCAAATAAAAATCCACACCAAACAGTTTCTTTTCTTTCTCAAATCTGGGAAGTTTTTTTGTTTGCGTAACCATATAAGCAAAAATAAACGTTAAAAGGCCATGCAGCACAAAAATTGAAGAGATCATTTTGCTAACGGAGCACTGATTTTGAGAACAAACTTTAACACTTTCAACATGTTGCTGCTCCGTGACCGCTATACACTGTCACAGTTCGAGCGCGCCTATTAAAACACCCTTTGTAGCATGCATATGTCTTCCTAGATTTGCCTGCAATCCACAAAATTTATTAGGTTCATAACATTTGTGTTCGCTGCCATGAAGTTGGTTAGTCTAGGCAGCTACACGAAAATTTGATAGGTTACCTAGCTCTTTGTGTAATTTACGAAATTGTAAAATCACCGGTGTGCGCTTTCAAGTAAAGCGTCGGATTAGCACTGATATGCATATAAAAGTTTGGAATTAAATTCCCTTAATAATGATGTTTTTACCGATTTTTCGCTTCCAAGAGTTGCTTTTTTAAATTCCTAACTTAAATTAAATGGCGATTTTTAATTTAAGTTACTTTTGTATCATAGCCTGTAAGGATTATCATTCGAGAGTTAGATAAATAAATAAAAAACTAGACTGGCGCTATAAAGCCTTTCGTATTGCTTTCATACATACTCGTACATATTTACTTATAACATTTCGGGGTTACCGCGAAATTCATCTAGATACTTAAGCACATTATTTAGATAATTTCTGATTAATTTGGTTGGGTGACAGACGCCCAGAACTCAAAAGTTTCCGATATATTTGATTTGAAATATTAAAAAAAAAAACTCTTTTTCTGGCGTTATGTTCACTTTTTTTAAATGTTAGTTCATCGGTCCGATTTTTTATGTTTTTAGTTAAAGGCAACTTCTTAACCGATAAGATCTGAACCCAGCTCTGGTAGTTAAGCATGGCTGCTTGATAATGTTTTGAATTTACGATTTGTCACTATTTTTTTCATTTGTGTCCTATTTTTATCAAAAAAATTTTTGAAATAAAACTATTCTGAAAGTTACAATAATTTAATAATTAATATGTCTACCCAAAAACGTAGACAGCAGGAAGTCCAACATATAATATAATATTGCAAGAATAATATAATTGAATAAACTCAGCAGAAAGTCCAACATAACTCAACATCGCCACATTCAATTATTTGTTTAATAATAACTGTCAAATTTGCTTCAACCGAATGTGATGGCAATACAAGTGTAGGCATGCCATGTTATGTTATCGTTATTACGAAAATTCCGGGTAGATTACCAGGTTTGGCCAATCTGCTACGGTCAAGAACAAAATTGTGCGACGTCACCGGGCATTTTGCAGCCAAATTTTGTCCGCTCAGCGCTCATTTCACACGTATTCACACACTCGTCTAATCACAAGAATGAGAGAAACAAGATTTCGTCCATCAGAGAGTGCGTATGTGCACTTTGGTGCAGTGTTGCCAAGCACTTGCTCTTCGCAATAAATTTAGTGCTTCTTTATAACCAAAAAGCAAACATTTTTGAATTACGTGCTTGTTTTTGTTTTTAATTTACAGCTACCAAAACTGTAAGCTAAGAAATGTGTATAAGTTAAAAATAAGGCTAAAAAGGATGACTCTAGCATTTAATGCTTATGTGGAGAAGATGTCAGATTTCAGTGCTATTGAAAATTCGTTGATTATTACATCTAATCTGATGTTTTGAAAATGTGAAATTCATTTTTTGTTCCTTGTGCAAGAATATTAGATCTTCTGCTCCCTACTCTTCTTAACATTTAACAGCTTTTATAAATTTTTAAAAGCCTTTGAATTTACTGAATACGAACTGCAGCCATAGAGGTTAAGTCATAGCAAAAACAAAAATACCAGATAATACTGATGAAACCATAACGACCTCAAATATAGAAAACGAGAGTTTTCCGGCCTTTTTAAGGGTTTAGGGGTAGTCAGAGGCCCGAAAAATGATGGCTTTTAATAATTTTTGTTTGCTAGTCAATTGCTTTATTATAAAAAACTAAAAACATACCATTTACACATCATGTTTCGACTTAACTGTAGCGAAATTTCAAAAATAAAATTAATATTGTTAAAGTTATCGCTGTTTGTGTGGAGCCCGTTTCACCAGAAGTCCCTTGCGGTGATCATCACAAGTCCTTGGAGATTCATATAAAATCAATGGGACAAGAGAAATTAGTTTTATGAATCTTGTGCCTAATTGAAGCTTTTGTTTTCAAAATTAACAATATGACGGGCTCAGGAAATATTTTTCAGATTTTCGAGAAAAAAACCGACAATTAATTTAAAAAAAAATTCAACAATTTTGAAAAAATCAGCACGAGTTTTTTATGTTTTTCAAATGCAGTATAAATTTTATAGAAATATACCAAGCGGTTTTTAAGTTACAGTAATCACCAGTTCCAGAAAACATAGTTTTGAGAAAAACGCATTTAAAGTTTTTGTTTGCTTTTGCCCGGGCGCCCTTTGATAATTGTTGAATAACTCGAAAAGTATTTGTCAGATTCACTTCAAATTTTCACCCAATATTTTTAAGATATTATACTTTAAGAAAATACAAAAAAAAAAATCAAATTTTTACAAAATTCTGACTACCCTAGCCCCTTAAAGAAATTCTTTTAACATTAGTTTTAAATACAAGGGAATTTTGGAAACTGTTTTTTCAATACAGTCTATAGTATATAACCATAAAACATTTATTAAAAAAAAAAAAACGCACATAGTAAAGAAAATATGTTACACACACAAAGTTCTTTAGTAAGTACTCGTAATTCAATAAAAATTTGGAATTTTCTTTGGGTGCTTTTGTATATTCAAATTTAGGCAACAGTGCGGACACGAATCAGAGAGAATTTCATGATCGAAATTGTCGTAATAATACCCGATTGTACCCCATTAGAAGGTACTCTCTACACCCTTTTTTTAGGTGTTTGGCCGAGCTCCTCCTCCTATTTTTGTTGTGCGTCTTGATGTTGTTTCACAAATGGATATTTTTTTTATGAGGAGCTTTTTCTTGGCAGAAATACGCTCGGAGGCTTGCCATTGTCGCTATTAGAAAACACTTTTTCTTCATGTTAGTCTTTCACCGAGATTCGAACCTACGTACTCTCTGAATTCCGAATGGTATCACGCATCAACCCATTCGGCTACGGCGGCCGCCACTCTCTACGGATTATTTGCATAATATTTTACGGGGCATATGCTGAGCTATTTGGCTGGATTTTTTGACCAAATGGTCACAGACAATCAAAGAAGTGTGAGACGTTGCATTATTTTGGAATTGTCTCGCCGTAAATGTGGCGAATAGCTTTATTTTAGCGCCTTCTAGGTCAGGTTCGGTTGACCTGGCTGACTTGCTGCCACACATAGACTGGTTCGATACATAGCGATACCAGTTGGAGTTCATTAGTTATGTGTTTTGAAATAGTTCATCTGCATGGTGTCGGTTTTTACTGCGAATTTAAGGGGACATTTCCAACCCACTGCTGAAATGTCTTTTAATTCGTCAAACTGTGGTGCCCCACAATTTTTGAATAATGAAGGACATCCGCAAAGGAGATACTCTATTGTTTCTATTGAGTCCTGCTCCCTACATTTCCTCTGCCCGATATTCCTATCTTATAAGCATACGCTGCGTGTGGACTATCAAATAGTTCTACAATCTCTTCGTGTTAGTGATAGTATATTAAATCGAGTACGACTGTGATCGTCTTGTATACACAAGATCTTTGCATTCCTGCAAGTGGACAGACTTTTTTTCATCTTGTCCTAAATTTTCTGACCATATTTTCATCTAGTTCGCTATATAATTGACTGTGGTATTTCGTTAACAAGGCCCACAGTTAGACATACACCGTTTTTCGGTATATCGTCTACCATCTCATTGCCTGGAAGTCAATAGAAATGCAGCTCACAATATGCTGCCAACCTTTATACTACTTCCCTGCTCTGAAGAATTGGAATCTTGGATTGTATATTAGTATTAAACGATGTAATTGCTTTAAAGGCTGCCTGACTGCCTATGTAAAAGTTAGTCTTAGAGTTGGTCTCATAAATCCACGGACAAATTTAAATTTCATTTAATTAACAATTTACAAAAAGACCGCGCTAATGGCTCTTGTAGAATACTTTTCGTTAGTTAGGTTTGGTTTTCTAAGTGTTTTTTTTTTCTTCTTTTGGTTAAGCCAAATCCTTTGGTATTATTAACCTTTTACGCTAAAAATTAAGTTCCAAAAGCCGCTGACTCTATCGAGTAAACCAATCTAAGACGAGTTCTTGCTTGGAATAATTTATATTAAGGGGTTAGGGGTAGTCAGAATTTTCAAAAATTTGTTTTTTTTGCATTTTCTGAAAGTACAATATCCTAAAAATATTTTGTGAAAATTTTAAGTGAATCCGACAAATACTTTTCCAGTTATTGAACAATTAACAAAGGACGCTCGAGCGCTCCGGAGCGTTCGCAAAACTTTAACCCTTTCAATACGGATTTTTTAAGGGGAAAAAATATTTAACCATGAAAAGTTATTACTAGTGATCTAAATAGTATGTCCTCTTGTATAAATAAAGAAATTATTTCTAGGAATTGAGAAAATGTCCTGGGAAAACATTGTCCCACCCGTAATGAACACTCAGTAGATCTATAATTGTCGTTTTTCCACTTACTGACCTAGCACGTGCTACGATGGGAAGAAAATACACAGCGATGCAAAGAAATATTTGGCATTTAGTAAAACGAAAACACTCATTAGGACGTATGTGTCCCGTTAGTATTGACAGGGTTAAATGCGTTTTTCTCAAAACTATGTTTTTGAACTGTACCTTAAAACCGCTTGGTAGATTTCAATAAGAGTTATACTGCTTTTGAAAAATATTAAAAACAATTAATTGTCGGTTTTTTCTCGAAAATCTCAAAAATATTGTTTATTAAAAAAAAAAACAGCTTCGACCAGGCACAAAATTATCTATTAATAAAACTAATTTCTCTTGTCGGATTGATTTAAGATGACTCTCCAAGGACTTGTGATGATCACCGCAAGGGACTTTTGGTGAAAGGGGCTCCACAGAAACAGCGATAACTTTTAGTCGAAACATGACATGTTTTTATTTTTGTAAAATAAAGCTACTGACTAGCAAAAAAAAAAAAGATTGAAAATCATCAGTTTTTCGGGCTTCTGACTACCTCTAACCCCTTAAAGCTTTTAGCAGAGTGTGTTTAACAAATGCATATAGTCATGTAAATGGATATAAATAAAATGAATAATAGTTTAAAGAATTTTATTAATAATTTTGTATAGTGTGATATGTTTTAAAACAATCAGGAATGTGCAGTGGAACAAGATATTTCTCACATTCCTATACAGTTTCCCTGCGTTTATTCTGTTTCGCGCATACCTGTCATCTTCGTTGAGGGGTTTGTTTATTTTATGTACGAGGAAATTTTCTTAGAAAATGTCCCCACTGCTTTGCCTGCAACGCAGTTGTGCGTTATCCAAGGAAGTCCTTTCACGTGTTCGGTATTTAGGAATATTAACATTTTGTAAAATTTCTTCTGTAATGTCAAGCCGAAATTTTGAAAATGAATATTCTTTAGAATTTCGAATTTGTTTTGCTTTTGTTGCATGTTGTCTATATGCTTTTTTACAGTTAATTCAGTAGGCGCTCGCCTTTTTAACGCTAGAGAAGAATTAATCCTTAATGTCTTCCACAATCCAGTTCACATTATCTTTAATCACTTCTGTGCCACTTCCACATTCATATCAGAGAATGTTGCTCACATATTATGGTGTTGATTTATAATCAACGTCTCCTGCAGTTTGCAAAGTTTGCACACAACAAGCGCCTACGTTTGAGGCACCATACATCCATCCAGCTACCTGTGCAGGAGGTACATTCTGCGTAACGACAAACGCAAGCTGAGCAATTTTGAAATAGTGTTGAGGAACAATTTCCCCTTTATTGTGTAGCTATGTATGTGCGTACATACGTTCCATGCTTTCTCATTTTCATTATCTAGTCGCAGCTGTGCTACCTATTTGACTAGCCGCTGTGACTTTGACGCGCACGTTAGTAATTCCCAGTTTTGTGGTCTTGACTTAAGAACCTTTATCCTGCCATCACCACAAAGCACGTCGTAACACCTTAATCGGGCGCTTTAATTCGCAAAAAATACTTGGTCGCTTTGGTGCTTCTTAACGGTTCTTGCCACGGCAGCGAACAATTACTCCAGTTGTTATGGACATCATATTTACAGCCGTATGGTTAGCTGAAGCATAAAAAGCTCAACATACTGTGTTTAATCACTGAGCATCAAGCACATTGCGTACGCCAGGTTACGTACATAGTGAATACTACTGGACAAAAATGCTGCTGAATGTCCCGAACTCAGAATGAGTGTGCTAATGAAAAGTACTTGGTGTCCCTGCACATACGTTTGTATGTATATGTAGTTAGTCAGGAGGGAGTGTACATTTGTTTCTTGTTTGACGGTTCTCCGTTTTTGTTCAGCTTCTATGCTAGCTGACCACACTGGCCGCCAGCCAACGTCAAGCCGCTAAGCCACTAAAAGCGCCACCCCACAGTTTAGTTTGCCTTGCCACCTGCTTGATATTTCATTATTTTCTTGTTAATTGCTATTTCTTTGTGAGTTCCACATGCCAACGCGTGTACACCCAAAAATTCCAAAAAGTCAAACCATGAAACAAAAAAAACAAAACGAACGCTAGCAATTTGCAAAGAAAATTTGTTCAGAAGATTACGTGAAAAAAAAAGAAACGCAGTAAAAGCAGTGCCAACACTAAATGCAAAACAAGTCAAGCGTCGGAAATGTCATGGCTTGGTCTAAGCTGGTTAACTAGTCGCTTGGCGCGCTACGAAAGTGTTTGTGAATATTCTGCGAGTGGCTGTGTGGGTGTGCCAAATGCTAACGACTTTACTCAACTACCACTACAGCCCTGCATGAATGCAGGCGTTTTCGACGGTTACGTCACTTCCCAATAAACATTTTTGCTCGCCCTCTAGTTGAGAAGCATTTGATGGCTAAGCATTTTCCTAAATCTTAAACGTTAGGTCTTCAATGAATCCTATTATTGGGGGCATTAATATTTTTCCAAGCCTTAAATGAAATGAAAAACAGCGCGGAATATTCACCTGAGGTGAACAAAGGTTTGTGAATTTTTTTAATGTTTACTGGGTTGTCATACTGCAATGGTTGTGTATGTTACTATCTGTTATTAGTTATTAACTAGAAAGCGTACATATTTACGTACAAAAATTAGAGATGGTGCATGAGATTTTGGGCACTGCGAGACTCATTGCAAGTATTAAGTTGTTGAAAAATATTAAGATGGGCGAGTTTGCGAAAATTCCTATATATAAAGGGAATTTCAAAAAGAGGTGTTATTTTGATATTCAAAGAAAAATGCTAATTTTTAACATAAATAGTCGGATGTTTATTTCATTATAAAGAGGAAGGTATGCCGTTTATATTGGAAAATAACATCAGGCAAATGACCACCACGCTAACAGGAACTTTTTTTTCATGAAATTTTCCATTCCATTCCGAAGTGCAAAGTGGCTGCCCTATGTCCTCGATAGTCTCACGAATTCCATCTTTGAGGTCTTGAATCGACCCAGGGCTGTTGGCGTAGACTTTCTCTTTCACGTGACCCCAAAGAAAAAAGTCAAAAGTGTTAAATCACAAGATCTCGGTGGCCAACTGTGATCACGTCTTCGAGAGATAACACGGTCCGTAAATCATGTTATTATTAAAAAAAAAATAAATTTTAATTTGAAATGTTCACCATTTGCTTTATACTATTAGAAGATTCAGCTATTGCAGCACGTACGGTTTCATGGATATTGACGTCGCTGCCCAAACCAAAGACTGCTTGAGACTCTCCAAATTTCTGTTAGGCCGTGTTCCCCTATTTTAACTGCAAACTAATTATAGTCCAATGGATTCAGATCTGGACTTTCAGACGGCCAATCTTCTGCGGCTATGAACCCAGGAATTTTGCGTTTTAGACTTTGCTGGGTGGTTTTTGCCTTATGAGCTGGAGCGGAATCTTCCTTGAAGATTCAATGCTTTCCATTGAAGAGAGCATGGCTCAACTTCTTCACAACACTTTCTAAGACACCTTCTTGGTATACCTTCTAAGACATCTTCCTGGTACACTTTGAAATTAGAGAGAGAGAGAGAAATGGGAGATGTAACGCCTTTACAAGACACCCCACACCAAACCATTACGGAGGCTGGGTGGTGGCGATGCTGAACCCTTGGAACAACATTTTTTTCGTTTTTAGAAGGTTTAGCTTTTAGATTTCGTCGTTTTGTTTATGTAAAACTTTTTCAAGAGTGAAGATTTTCTCATTTGGGAAAAGAATATTTTCATGGCCGTTGACCGCGTGCCACCGAAAAAGCTGTTACATCTGTCGTGTCTACTTTTCTAAGCGACGGAAGGCTTTCATGTGGAGACTATCTCTAATTAGTTTTGACATGCATCTGGTCGATACATTCATTTTCCTGGACATGATTTTCTGTTTTCTAAGGGGATTTCTGCGACTCTTTCTGGAACAGCTTTTATTGCTGCTAGGATGACCACTTCTTTTTTGTTTGTCACTTCAGATGTTTGGGAAAAGCCATTGATTGTGCGGTAAACAAACATTCTCAAAATATTAAGAGCTTTCAGCAATTCGAAAATCTCTTGCACTTTTACCACACTTACGAAATTCAATCACTGCAATACGACTTTCCTTAGCTCCCCACTCGCCATTGTTAACAAGCGAAATTTGCCAAGAAACTGAGTATAATTTATGAAACAAAAAATGTACGAACAAAAAAAATTAAGGAACTTCTTCTGCAAATTTGAAGTGATCTAAGTGTTAAGCCGACTTCGTACCCAGATATCTTTTATGAGGTGCTTTCCATGGCAGAAATACACTCGGAGGTTTGCCATTCCCAGCCGAGGGGCGACTACTATTAGAAACAAATTTTTCTAGCATTTTGGTGTTTCCTGCATGGAGATTCGAGCCCACACACTTCCCAATAGTTGTTAGGCACCAAGCATTCGTCTACGGCGGTCGGCTATTCCGATATGTAGATTCCCTGTATATATTCCTATATATCCTGTTATTGTATTTAACTCATCATTTTATAGAAAAACTGACCTTGAATTTGTGTATACTTTAGTTAGGTTAGGTTAACCTGGCTGATTAACACTGCATTCCCGGAGACCAGCACTGACTCATAGTACTGCTAAGATCTTTTTTATTGCTGATTTTCTTTACTGCCATGTATCTCAATGAGCCGAAGAACGCAGAACACAGAACCAGAAAAGTCAATTTGCGAAATCCAACTTGTGACTTGCTCTTGAACTGGCGTAATTTTCTATTTCTTTTTCATGTTTACATTTATTGAACCTAATTTTCGCTATTTTTATCACTTCTAATCAATTATATTTCCTATCAAATCTAAATTTTGTTTCGATCTGCAATTTTTTATTCTATCATTATTGTCTCAAATCTATATTTGGAAGCTTATGTGAGCAAAGGGTCACTCTTGGCAGATATTGCACTCGGCAAGGTGTTCCAGTTCACCTTCACATCTTCTTTTAATATCACAGTCAGCTTACTCGCATCTCTTCGAACTCTCGGTTGGCCTTCACATCTTCTTTTAATATCACAGTCAGCTTACTCGCATCTCTTCGAACTCTCGGTTGGCCTTAGATATTATTGAACTTATTATTAGTTTTCCTATATTTATTAGCCAAATTAATGTCAAACGTCCTATTATTCAAGGCTCATAGATTACAAAGTCTGGCCATCCGTAGCAAAATTGCGAAAGTAACTTCGGTTCATTCGAATCTCAATGTTGTCATAAACAAACCGCTGTCACATCCTTTGTTATGTCAGCAAATCAGCTGATTCCTTTAAACTCGCCGAGAGCCGGTTAACAGTCTCATCTTGGCCAAACCTGCTGACTTCCCTCCCCCGTGCGAACAATTAACTGTCTTTAAACACGTATTTATTAACTAGTCCCGTCGAGTTCGTTGTCGATGCAGTGCTCACCTCTAATACTAACCAAACGAACTACTTTCTGTGACGGCTTCTAATTTGTTTATACAATTATTCTGTTTTTGTTTAGCCAAAAATTAAAATGTCGCCAAATATGCGGCAAGCAAATATTAAATGTTTACACTTTATCCCCCTTCTCTTTCCACTGGATTATTATCGATCTTCTTGGTGCTGCTGATGACGGTGTTGGTAATTTTTGTTTGCGTTTATTATCATCTTCTAGTCTTTGGTGGCTATTAAAAAAAATTTTGTAGTTTTTGTTGACTGACTCTATTACTAATTTGCTGATGTATACAGTTATGACTAAATTAAAAATTGAATTAGCTAATAATGGGCTGCAGAGCTAGCTCTAGCAGTTAGGTGCTTAAGCATTTTATGCATTTATACAGACAAATATTTTTTAATAGCTAAATTTATTACTCACAAAATGTTTAGTATTCTCCATCAACTTGACTTTAGTTTGGCAACAATGAGCAAAGCAGTGAATTAGCGGAATTCGTGAAATTCACATTAAAGGCGTAATAACTTTGCAGGTTTTCGTATAAATCCATTTTTTTTTATTTAAACAATAGTTTAGCGTTTAAACTGATATCCCCTTGGTTATTTTTAAAAGTACGCATGCAATCTATGTACAAAATTTGATTATACCAAAACCCCGAAGCACTTTCAAAGGCCATATTATATAGATTATAAACTTCTTTACATAAATAAATATAAATTAATTACAGATTTGAGCAATACCATCAGCTTCCTCCGAATACGGAAACGCGTCTTTGAGCCGATTGATACCAGACGTCAGGCCGGCCTCCTTAATCTAAAACTGAATAAAAATCCCTTATTTTTTAATAGTCGCAATATCTTGAAACTTTTTTTCTTAATTTTTTTTTTATAAAAATATGGTTAATTTTAGAAGAAAAACTCTATAAATCAAGCTTTGAAGCTAAGTACAAAATTCACAAAAATTTAACACGCCGTTGTGCACCCAGGTCGGGCCAGACCTTCTTCGACTTTGGACGTGAATTTAACATATTTCTATTATTGCAAACGACTTGAGCTTCCGGTTAGGTAGGTAGGTAGGTGGGTTGGCTGTCGTAATGACACACTTAAATCTTTCATAAGTCCATTGTGATACCACTGAAACTTATCCTTACCCTATGGGCTCCTTTTCAAACCATCCGGCAGCTTCAACAAACGACTTTTAGAGTTAAAAGTGCCGTATCAAGAGTGTAGAGCCTCCTTGTAGCTAAGCTTTCACATTCACATAAAAGGTGTCAGACTGTTTTCTCTTCCTCTGTATTGAGACAGCTTCTACAGAAATCGAAGTACGGGAGTCTTAACCTTCTAGCGTGGCTGCCTATTAAACAATAACCAGCTTTTTGATGGACCTCTGCTCCATTTCGGCCATGTCTGTCTGCTTAGTTCGCAGCTTCCGGGTAGCTTTCTAAAATTTAAAAAATGCTCCTCGAACAGGACGATAAAAGGACTTAAAAAGTTACACCTCCAGTTGGGCACCTCGGGTCTGGCTGGACCCCTATGCATTTACATGCTTTTGTGTGGGAATATGTGGCGCATTTGCCACATTTATAATTAATTTTTAAGTATCCCAGTTATATATTTTTAATTTCTTACCTTTTTCATTGGGTTTGGCGTGCATTGAGATACCTACAGAAGCAAAAATAATGGCTGAAAATATTTTGGTTTTGAAAAAAAACAAGAAGTTTTTTGTTTTGGTATTTATTTTGACCCATTTCGAGGAAGGTTGAAGAAAAAAATGTATTAAAATTAAATTTATGGTAAAATATGAAGTGACATTTTTTTATAGCTTCGGTGGAAGAGAGCTTCACTTGTACCAGAGCTTTTCGAATGCTGTTGACATATTAAATTCTTATATACAATACAAAAAAAAACGAGTTTTTCTACGAAGCTTTTCGCCTCCTTATGGGCAAAGACGACAATCTCTCTTCGCTTTGAGTGTATCCGCTCGGGTTGGTTGGTTGATGACAGTATTCCCATGGATAGTAATTGGTTTGTTGAAAAATGATTTGATAGCCAAACGAATAGTGAATTGAGAAATAACGGCTGAGTTATTCATACGTTTTTCGATGTTTGCAAAGACCAATGTGTTCGATAAAACCGTCTGACATCACTTTTTCTGAGTCCATCAACTTTCCGGCAAATACAAATTGTCCATTAAATTTTAGTATAATAAATTGTAGGTTTCGACTCGTTCAAAAATCGTGTTGATTTTTCACACTTTTTTTTTGCATACGTTGAATGCAAGGATTTGAAAAACTACCTTCAAAGTGTCATGTGGATAAAAAATGTGTATGGAATGAATCCCGCCTGCTTTTCTAAAGTACATACATATAATACTTATTTAGAATGTATATTTAATATCAAAAAAGGTACACGAGGGTTCTCCTTATTATTTGGCATCTTTGCAATTCGATATTTTTAATCGAAAAGTTTGGTATTTTTTAGCATAAACTTACAAACATACAACGTTTTCACTCACGAGCTTTATTTGTACTTTTTTCAGTGAGTTGGAAAATTCATTTCGCCCAAAAGGTGGAATTAACTCGTGAAATTTTTCATGCGATGATTTATTACTATTTTCCACGTGGATTATCGCGACAGGAGTGCATTGATTCACTCACTACGAACTTTAGCGTTGAAGCACCACATTTTTCCACTACGAAGCGTTGGTACAACGAGTTCCAACAAGGCCGTGGATCCTTGCAGGATGATTCTCGTGACAGCAGTTCAAAAACGGTGCTTGTGCCAAAAACAATCGATGCTGTACGTCAATGGATAATGCAAGAACGTCATGTGACATATCGTGAGATAGAGGCATTGGTGGAAATTAATGAGATCGACATAAATTCAATATTGCATGAATATTTGGTCGTCGATTTGTTCTCGTTGGATACCGCATAATTTGACAATTGGTGTAAAAAATGTCGAAGAAATTCAGCCGCGCTGGCTCAAAACACATCTATGACATCGTAACAGGTGACAAATCTTGGATCATTGCGTGTGTGAGCCGGTCATAAAATAGCAATCGACAGTATGCGTGTTCTAAGACCAGCTTAGTTCAATAAAAGTTGTTAACGGAAGATACACCTCAAAGCAAATGGGCGTCTGTTTTTTTTTTTCGGAAAATCTATCTAAATCTATACCTCTAGATAAGCGTCAAACAGTAAAGAAACTTAAACAGCCCAAGTGGTACACAACCGTTTTTTAAAGAAAACCAACCGCCGAAAACAAGTCTTTCTTTAACAAGGCAATACGCGCTCTCTCGTATTGGCTGACAGAAAAGAGTTTTGAGCACTCAAAAGATCGATCCGCCATACAGCTCTAATGTGGCACCTAATACAAGTTTTTTGTAAATATTTTTCAACTTTTGAAGAAGCCGTTAAACCTTTTAAACAGCTGATTTTGGAGGTATCCATTTCTGAGTGGCAAAAGTGCTTTGAAAATTGATTCAAGCGAATACTTCTGACTTCCAGGGAGAATAATTTGAAAAACCATGAATATACATACGTAAATCAACAAAAAGGAAATGAGTAAAATGATGAATAAGCAAAATAAATTAAAAAAAAAATCGATTTGGTAGCTTTTGCCTGCACAAGCAGTCCCAGGCAATATACATACATAAATAAAAGCCGGAAAATTTTTGCTGCTGCGATTGCTACCCATGTCTTTAATGCGGTGCCCGCACCCAACAGTAAATGAGAATTTCGGATGTCCGTAATTTAGGCGTAATTAATGTTAAACAAACACAAATAAGGCTCTGGGTCCATTATCATATCCTTTGTATCTGTTATGGCCCCCTTAGGGTGGTTTGATGAAGGCAACACTTATGGTGCGTCACGTAATGAAGGTCCAAATTTAGTGATCCCACTATTGTCGTTACGACAATGGCTTCATTGCTCAGCTTTTTTGCTTCTACACACAATGTGGATTACACATACTTACATACATACACAATTTTCATTATGCTAAGACAAAGCTTTCGCGGCTCTTCGTAAAATCCAGTTTCGCTTTGGTCGAAAAACAATCAATCAATCACAAATCAAACGCTCAACTGGTACGTAGATTAGAGAAGATAAATTTCATGTCAGACAAAATAGAACTCATTCACTCGTACTCACATCTGCGTGAGTGTTTTTGAAAGCTGCTTTGTATTTTATTTGCTTCGCCCTTTTTCAGGCTCGTTCACGTGCCTCTTGCTTTACTTTCTTTTGCTGCCTTTCGAAGAAGGACGAATGACCTCCGATATGTTTACAACATCGGTAGCAGACTTTCGTAATTGTATACAATTGCGCGCTCTCCACCCATCATTCTTTATTGCATACTTTTTTTTCATTCAACGGCTTTGCAGTACGTGCACCTGCATTTATGTATGTATGGATGTTTGCATGTATATGAAAGTTTACTTGTATGTTTTGCCGACAGAGTTATTAGTTTCAGTTGCACACAGATGTACACACAATTAAGCGTGGGTATGCTCGTTAGAAAAGCAATCCTTGATATGCCGCTATTCGTTCGCGCTGAACTTACAGCAGTACACTCGAAGGACTCGTTGACGGGCTGAAATACATAAACAGCGTACCGCATGCTCAAATGAACGATGCCCATTTCCTCGTTTGGTTTATTGATTGTTCGTTTGCGTATGTGTCGCACTGCAATGTTTTCGCAGCGCATAAAAACGCATAAACAAGTCAACGTCAACAATAAAGGTTTCAAATGCACGATGAAACACATTCAGATGTGTATGTATGCATGTATACATGCGTATAACTGTACAAGAAACTTGCTGAACAAAGATTTTCACACTCAAATGCAATTTAAAGCTACAGTTGCTGAGTTCATTTGGTCATACGAAATGTGATTTTTGGTTCGAACATATCCATTTGCTTTTCTTTCCCCTTTATACCCACGCGCACTCGTGCCCAAGGGTATTATAATTTTGGTCACATAAAGGTTGCATGTAATAGCATATATACGGATCGAGTTACATATAGACATATAAAAATAATGGAATTCTTTTTCCCAAAACTATTATAATATATGTATACCAAAATGCCCAAATTGATGAGCGAAGTCAATTTGCCAGTCTGCCCGTTCGTTTGTCCTGCCTTGCGTATGATAACTTGAGAAAAAATTAATTTATTTTAATGAAACTTGGTACACATATTACCCATTATTGAATTATTGAAGGTAGTTAGTTTCAAAAATGGGTGAAATCAGTCAATAACCACGTCCATTTCCCATGTAACGTAATTTTCAAAACTAAAAAGAACATAATTTCCTTGTTATAAATGGAACAAAGTTACTCGAATTTGGTACAAATGATGAACAAAATTAAAACAAATATGACGCAAGTAAAATAAAAACGGTTGCCACGTCCACTTTTTGGCAAATACATTCTGTGTCAGAAGAAAAGAACCGGTTTTTTCTTGTAACTTCAAGATATATTTCGTTCTGCTTTTTGTTGCATAATAGTCCCACTCAATTGGACTGGTCTTCCCAGTCCCAGACGCCAACCCCATTGAAAATGTGTGGGGAACTATGAAAACACATCTTGCCGGAAAGCCAGTCCATGATTTAAAGCAACTCGTGCGTCATGTTCGCAAAATCTGCTCTTCTTTGTCGAATTGCTACGCAGAAAAGCTGTTTCAAAGCATGAAGAAGATGCCAGGCTATACTCGACAACCATGAAGAATACACGGTTTATTCAGTAATTGCAACTCGTACTTTTGTACATACTTTCATGTAAAATTTTTTTTAAATATATATCTTTTATACTTCATGAATAATCGCGGTTCCTTTTTTCTGACACAGACTGTCCATATGTGCATCCATATAACGACTTAGCAAAACTATCCCAAACTTGATGCACGCCTTGTTCGGCACAGCATTTCGGTCCGATACAAGAACATTTATGTATATGACCGCCATTGCTTACCATATTTACAAATCGCAGCCAGTAAAATAGATTAAAATTCTTTTATTGTCAGGCCGACATACTTACATAGTTGAGATTTGTAGTATGTAGAGAAGGCAAGGAGGATTTGAACTGAATGAGTTAATATTACATGTTTACTAGCACGAACTTTTAAAGTACTTTGGTTTGAGCCAGACTCACTGACAACCCTTAGTTCGTCATTTTACCTTTGATTCTGGACATGGCACAGTTCTGAATTCAAAGCATTTGAAACTTTTGAACCAAAGTTACGCTTGGATATTTCGCGAGCCAATTGATACAGTGTGCTTCGTGCGCTCTGTAATGCGATAGAAATCATATGAATTATAGAACGATATTTTGTCTATTCCACTTAAAATGAAGAGCTAAAAAAGGCTACAAAATATAATATCAAGTCAGTGTTGAACAATAAGATGCTAAAGCTGAACATTTTTATATACTTAACAATCTGATTGTTTTTTACTGACATTTTGCCTTATTTTTTCTTTTATCCATTATCTGTCAACTGTCAGCTGTCATTTCATAACAGCCATGCCGACTTATTTACATATGTCCTTTGGCAGGCAATTTTTGTGTTGTGTCTAGACTTGGCTTGGATGGTTGGTTGCTTGAAATGGAAGTGTTTAGAATCCAACTAGCGTTTCTGCACGATATTGTTGCCTCATCCTTGTTACCAACTTATTTAACGATTATTTACAGCATTACTACTTCCAGTCTGTGCGGTTTAAGAACTTTATTAAGTTGTTGACATCTAAGCCAGACAATTGTTCGAGATTCTCGAACAGTGGTTTGCCAAGGGTTGACATCCTTTTCCATCATAGGGCAGGGCATTCACAGAGGAAATAGAAAATGGTTTCCTTCTTCTCCGGTTGTTTACAACTGTGACAGTGTGTTCTGTGAGGGATGCCCATTTTGGCTGCGACACGCGGCTTCACCCGCAAAGTAATTTTTCTTGAGCATAATAGAGCTAAAATGATATTTGTCTAACTATATCTTTTCTTGATTTTTCTTAAAACAATATACAGCTTAATTCAACGCTTACTTGGTATTCCCTGATCATAGCAACTACAAAAGCAGGTTTTCCCTGTGCACCACGATGTACAGGGGTGACGTAATGAAAGTAAAGGCAACAGGAGACGCGTACTATTTTCCTATTTTGGCAGACTTCCTCAGCACGTTTTGATACTAATTGGTACAATTTTTTAATATTTTCAAATATTTCTCGTTCAACCCCATTTTATTAAAGTACATTTAATATTTCAATAGTTCAAGAGTAGGGCTTATTAGACCTATCCTGTCATAAAATTCGACAAAGACAGATATTTCATGAGAGTCAACCACAATCAAGACATAGAATAGTTGATGAGCGCCCGGTGGAATTTGCCGAAGGCTTCTGCTACATCGGCTGCACTATCACGACAGACGGCGGAGCAGACGTTGCTCTCAACTGCGTGCCTGTAAACAAAGCACGGGAGGCGTTTGGGGAATGCCCACCTACGAAAAGGTTGATGTTGCGCAAGCTAGCAGATGCCGCCATTACATGGGATGGCGCAAAAACAACTGCCCAGAACCGTGCACAGTGGAAGAGTTTTCTCGACGCCCTATGCTCCCGAGTGGAGTGAACAAGGATATACAAAATGTACCTGTTGCATAGATCTTTAAATTTTAGTATTACAACTATTAGTTGCAAGTAAAGGGGTTTCCAATAACAGGTGAATGGATTGCGCTATCGAGAGATGATGAACGATTTTTTATGGCCGGAATTGGATTTTATTAATCTGGACAACGTTTATTTTCAACAAGACGGCGCTACGTGTCACACAAGCAACGAAACCATTGATCTTTTACGGGAAAAGTTTCCGGACCGTGTAATCTCTCGAAGACTCGATCACAATTGGCCACCAAGATCTTGTGATTTAACACCTTGTGATATTTTTCTTTGGGGGCACGTGAAAGGCAAGGTCTACGCCAACAGCCCAGGGTCGATTCAAGACCTCAAAGATAGAATTCGTGAGGCTATCGCGAACATAGGGCAGCCACTTTGTAAATCGGTTATGGAAAATTTCATGAAAAGGATATTGTCCTGTAAGCGTGGTGGGGGTGGTCATTTGCCTAATGTTATTTTCCACTATTAACGGCCACCTTCCTCTTTATAATGAAATAAACATCCGATCATTTATATTAAAAAATAGCATTTTTCTTTAAATATCAAAATAACACCTCTTATTAAAACACCCTATATTGTGTGCATTATGTTGATATGCTATCAAATATTTTTTAGGGATAATATGATTGTAAAGCAACAATTCCGAAATGAAGTCATTATGTGGACAATTTTCTTGTGTTTGGGTGACATCTCTTTGGGCGTCTTTTCTACCAAGTTTTAAAAGAAAGTTTTCTGTTCCGGCTTGTCACAAAACACTTTGCAGTTCTGCTGCGTTCTAGACTGGACAATTGCGCTTTATGTAAATTGCATACATTATCATTCAAGATTCATGTAGAACTGATTCCGATATTAATTTATCGATATTGAACTTATGAGATCCTAATACAGAATGTCAAAAATGCTTATAAAATAGTCTAGGGAACTCAAAAAAATAACATGTTACGAATCGAGAATGACAGATAACCAGCTAGTGAAATATCTCTATTTTTACGACTTCTTTATCAAACTGTCCCACTGTGTGTGTGTGTGTTTTTTTTTGCCTGACAACAATTACTGCCGGTGTTGTTGCAGTTGTCAAATGTTATACGTAGTGAAATTGCTCTTTGTCTGTATAGTTTTGTAGCAATAACAACAATTGCCAATAAAAACCAGCCACAAAAAGCCACAAAAATAGCAAACGTGTCTCTACATAGTTGCCATTGTGGTGGCTTTCATTGTTTGAATGTTGTTTATCTTTCCTAACTGTTGTTTTGTATGCAGTAATTTGTTCTTATTTCTTACGCGACATGCGTATGCACAAATACACATACGTACATATGTATGTGTGCATGCGCATAGAATATCGTTTACGTAGCTTGATTGCTGTCAACTCCTTCTGCTTACATTTCAACCCACTTTGTTTTGTTGCTGTTGGTTAAATTGCTGCAGTCATCGACATGTTTTATTGCCAATCGCTTCCGACGACCAAACGACGCGTCGTTGTCGTCGCATCTACACTAAACAATACCACTAAATATTCGTGGCAAAACATGTCCTTGCAACGTTACATTTTATAGGCACCTACGAGTATGTACATATGTGTGTGAAGTAGAAGCTACTTTACAGCCTCTTGTTACTTCTGACCATCCAATTGTCTTGTTGGCTCTCTGCTTGTCTGCTGCATTTTGTCCGCTTTCTGGCTGGGTCAATTGATTGTTCGTTGCTTGGCATTTCGGGGCCAACATTGTGTTAAGTTGCAAGCCATTTGGCAATTTTTGAAATTGGGCAGCAATTGATAACAGCACAAGAAGTGCAGGCATAGGAAGCACTTTGGGGCATAGTTTTCTGTATCCAGATGCTGCTACGGGTAATTGTGATGTTGGCAGCAATTTTTTTGAATTTTTTTGAATTTTTACGAGTTTCGTTTTGATTTCTGGTTCTGAATTTACTGGTGTCAGAGTGGTAGGGGAATGTAAGATTTTACAATACATAATCAATAATTGTCACAAGTGCATTGGTGACTTTGAAGTAATTAACTTCAAATCTTTATATAATAGACAAGGAACTCATTAAAACTTAGCCAAGCAGATTACCTCCTTTCATTGCTTCCTCTGTTGATGTATGCAAAGAATTTCATTAGGTTACTATCATTAGCCTGCTGCAGTGGAGCAAAACTTCAGGGTATGATGAAAAAAAAATAGAAACAAAAGTGAGCAAATGAATGTGAAAAGCGTCAAGTTGCTTGCAAAACTTTTGTACTTTAACATAATTACCAACTTGTCATAACTTCATTAACAAAAAAAAAATTAAATTCAAAACCAAAAACTCTCACTAAGAGTCAGATCCACACAGCTGAAATTGTTGCAGTTGTAATAAAGAAAAAAAAAAAAACAGCGTGAGAAGAGTGAAACTCCCTTAAATGTAGTAGTAGCATTAATAATGCAGAAAATAAACGAAATTGGTAGTAAAAGTGGAGGCCCCCAATGCAGCAATGCCAAGTCGACGATTTTGCTGTGGCACTTTCCGGCTGATGGCGCCGACGCACAGGACTTTTTGTAGCTATTGCAGCTAGCAGCTTCACAGAAAAAAAATTTATATATATAATTTAAAAGCGCAAAAAAGCGGCGTAGAAAAAGTAGAAATGCTAAAAGCACGCGTCACGCAATGTTGCAGCGGGAGGTGTGAATTTAAATTAATTCCAATTCTACTTTCTGCGCAAAACTTACCGAAAGACGAACAAATGTACATGAGAGCGCATACCTAATTATTAAAAAGTACGAAATATGTTTTCTTCTGACAAGTGACAACTTACCCTATGACCAGAAAGCACCGGGAATGTTTAAGGGGTTATACGCAGTTATGAAGCAAATAAAAGACGGGTTGTCAAGGATTTATCCTGAAGAAACTTCAGAATATTTTAATTTGAAAATTTTTGGCGGTTATAAAAGCATCCTTCAAGAACGTAACAAAATTTTTTATTTATGAAAATGTTGATTATAGAGCGCGCTGCAGGCGATTTCTGGAACCTCCTTTAAAAAAAGACGATTTACGGTGTACATCGTAACTCAGGATTGGATTATCTGAAATCAAAAAACCAAACAAATTTTGTTAATATATTAGATTCTTCTTCTTCTTAATTGGCGCTATAACCGCTTACGCGATTTTGGCCGAGTTTAGCAAAGCGCGCCAGTCGTTTCTTTCTCGTGCTAACCGGCGCCAGTTGGACACACCAAGTGAAGCCAAGTCCTTCTCCACCTGATCTTTCCAACGCAGAGGAGGCCGCCCCCTTCCTCTGCTACCACCAGCTGGTACCGCATCGAATACTTTCAAAGCCGGAGCGTTTGTATCCATTCGGACGACATGACCCAGCCAACGTAGCCGCTGGATCTTTATTCGCTGCGCTATGTCTATGTCGTCGTAAAGCTCATACAGCTCATCGTTCCATCGTCTGCGATATTCGCCATTGCCAACGTGCAAAGGTCCAAAAATCTTACGCAGAATCTTTCTCTCGAACACTCCAAGCGTCGCTTCATCGGATGTTGTCATCGTCCACGCTTCTGCGCCATACGTTAGGACGGGCATGATGAGAGTCTTGTAGAGTGTTAGTTTTGTTCGTCGAGAGAGGACTTTACTGCTCAGTTGCCTACTTAGTCCAAAGTAGCACTTGTTGGCAAGAGAGATTCTACGTTGAATTTCAAGGCTGACATTGTTATCGGTGTTAATGCTGGTTCCTAAATAGACGAAGTCTTTTACAACCTCGAAATTATAACTGTCTACAGTGACGTGGGTGCCGATACGCGAGTGCGCCGCCTGTTTGTTTGAAGACAGGAGGTACTTCGTTTTGTCCTCGTGCACCACCAAACCCATTCGCTTTGCCTCTTTGTCCAGTTTGGAGAAGGCAGAACTAACAGCGCGGTTGTTAAGGCCGATGATGTCAATATCATCGGCATACGCCAGCAATTGTACGCTCTTATAAAATATTGTGCCTGAGCGATTAAGTTCTGCGGCTCGTACGATGCTCTCCAACATCAGGTTAAAGAAGTCACACGACAGCGAGTCACCCTGTCTGAAACCTCGTTTGGTATCAAACGGCTCGGAGAGGTCCTTCCCAATTCTGACGGCGCTGCTGGTGTTGAGCAACGTCATCTTACATAGCCGTATTAGTTTTGCGGGGATACCAAATTCAGACATCGCGGCATACAGGTAACTCCTTTCCGTACTGTCGAATGCAGCTTTGAAGTCGACGAAAAGTGGTGTGTGTCGATTCTCCTTTCATGGGTCTTTTCCAAGATTTGGCGTATTGAGAATATTTGGTCGATCGTAGACCTTCCAGGTCTGAAGCCACACTGATAAGGCCCAATCAGTTGGTTGACGGTGGGCTTCAGCCTTTCACACAATACGCTCGCTAGAACCTTATAGGCGATATTTAGAAGACTAATCCCGCGGTAATTGGCACAAATTGCAGGATCGCCCTTCTTATGGATTGGGCAGAGTACACTTAAATTCCAATCGGCAGGCATGCTTTCATCCGACCATATTTTGCATAGAAGCTGATGCATGCACCTTACCAGCTCCTCGCCGCCATGTTTGAATAGCTCAGCCGGCAGTCCGTCGGCGCCCGCGGCTTTGTTGTTCTTTAGCCGCGTTATCGCTATTCTCACCTCGTCATGATCGGGCAGCGGAACGACAATTCCGTCGTCAACGATTGGGGTATCGGGATCTTCACTTTCTCGGTGACATGCGCAGCTGTCACTGTTTAATAAGTTCGAGAAGTGTTCCCTCCATAATTTAAGATTGCTCTGTACGTCAGTCACCAGTTCGCCGTCTTTGTTCTTACAGGAAAACGCCCCGGTCTTAAAACCTTCTGTAAGCCGCCGAACTTTCTGGTAGAATTTTCGGGCGTTGTTCCTGTTGGCCAGCATCTCAAGCTCTTCGCACTCACGTATTTCGGCCTCTCGTTTCTTCTTTCGGATAATACGTCTCTCTTCCTTTTTCAGCTCTCTGTAGCGATCCCACATGGCTCGCGTTGCGCCCGATCGCAGCGTGGCTCTATAGGCGGCATCCTTTCTTTCTGCGGCAGCATGACATTCCTCGTCGTACCAATTGTTTTTTCGGGCTCGCCGGAATCCGATTTCTTCTTCGGCGGCGGTACGTAGAGAACGAGAAATGTTGCTCCATTGTTCGTGGATGCCGGTTTGTTGGGCAGTACTCTCTGAGAGCAGGAGTGAGAGTCGAGTGGCGAATCTTCTGGCTGTCTGTTGTGATTGCAGCTTTTCGATGTCGAACATTCTTTGCGTAGGTAGATGCACGTTTTTTGCTGCACAGTTTGGCTGCAACAAGGTAGTGATCCGAGTCGATGTTGGGTCCTCGGATCGTACGTACATCTAATACACTAGAAGCGTGTCTTCCATCTATCACAACATGATCGATCTGGTTTCGTGTTTTTCGATCAGGAGACAGCCAGGTGGCTTGGTGAATCTTCTTATGCTGGAATCTGGTGCTGCAGACTACCATGTTTCGGGCCCCGGCGAAGTCGATCAGCCTCTGTCCGTTACCGGATGTTTCGTTGTGCAGGCTGAATTTTCCGACTGTGGGACCAAAAATTCCCTCCTTGCCCACCCTGGCGTTGAAGTCGCCAAGCACGATTTTTATGTCGTGGCGGGGGCAGCGCTCATAGGAACGTTCCAGGCGCTCATAGAAAGAATCTTTGGTCGCATCGTCCTTCTCTTCCGTCGGGGCGTGGGCGAAAATTAGCGATATGTTAAAAAAACGGGCTTTGATGCGGATTGTTGCGAGACGCTCGTCCACCGGAGTGAACGACAGTACTTGGCGACGAAGTCTCTCTCCCACAACAAATCCGACACCGAATTTGCGCTCCTTTACATGGCAGCTGTAGTAGACGTCGCAAGGTCCTATGGTTTTCTTACCTTGCCCCGTCCATCGCATCTCTTGGATGGCAGTGATGTCAGCCTTTACTCTCACGAGGACATCAACCAGCCGGGCAGAGGCACCTTCCCCATTAAGGGACCGGACATTCCAGGTGCATGCCCTCAAATCATATTCCTTATTTCGTTTGCAGGGGTCGTCATCAGCATAGGGAGGTCTCATCCGAGGCTTTTTCAAACTTTTCATTGGGGGGGGATTTTTAAGTGGCGGGTCCCAAACCCAACGCACAACCAGCTATCCTGGAATGTTTCGCCTTCTCACGTTAGCTCACTCCCGAACGGGTGTTCGGAAGCTACCCGAGGATACGTGGGCTAATCCCGGCCGTTGTGAGCTGCTTGAACCATATGCAGAAGAATCGTCCTGGCCATTCCCAAGTGAATGGCGATCAGTAACTTTCCCCACTTGCGTGGACTTCTACACATGGAACCATCCTCCATTATATTAGATTATCTAGTAATTAATCGTTCGGCTAATCAAAATAGTGAATTTTTACAAAATGGCAGCTTTTAAAAGAAATGATTTTGATTTTTACGTTAAAATTTGGCCGTAAATTGATTATAAAATGGAAAATAAGTATCAGATTTACAAAAGGAACGATTAATTACTAGAAAATGTATCTTTAAAGATTGAGTTAAAACGGTTGACCGATCAAACAAGCCGTTTTCGAGATATCGTGTACACCGACTTGAAAAATGCCGTTTTGAAAAAACACGTTTAAAGTTTCAATACCTACCTTAAAACGTGCCGAGGCATCTCTACATATTTATGTATAACTCCGAAAGTATTGCTTAGATCTACTTCAAATTTCGTGCGTATACTTTTGAATATATGTACATTACAAAAATGCAATAAAAAAAAATCGATTTTTTTGAAAGTCATAATTGCGTATAACCCCTTAAATAAAACAAAACAGGGTTAAATTTCAAGCAAATTTATTTTATCTCCTTCAAAATATGACCCGTCTGAAGCAACACACATTTGCCAACGTTTAACCCAGTCCGCCATGCACCCCTAGTAGGCCCACGAAGGGATGGCCTTCAGCTCTTTCGTCGCATTCTCTTTGATTTCCTGTATCAACTGAAATCTCCTTCCACGGGGAGGTAACTTCAACTTGGGAAACAAAAAGAAGTCGCACGGAGCCATATCAGGTGAATACGGTGCTTGCACGCTGGTATTTAGTTGGTGTTTGGTCAAATAATCCAGCATAATTGGGCTCGGTTATCATCATGCAAAATCCAAGAATTGTTTGCCCACATTTTCGGCCGTTGGTGACGTACAGGCATACACTAATGATTCGATGGCGCTAAAAAGTGATAGATGTGTGTCTTACAGTCTTACCAACATAAGAAAAAAATATAGACTAGTTCCCACGTGCGCGGTTCGTTTAAATTAAATATCCCCGGTACTTTTTGATCATAAGGTACATGCAGGAGCATCTCCAAATTGTTAAGGCTGAAAAAAATGTGTTTCCTTGGAGATGCGATTTGAAATATGCTTTTTCCTGGCGCTAGTTGGTTAGTTCAGCTGACAGGCCAACATATGGCTTCACTTAGACCGTAAGCATCAACAGTTTTAGGTACCATTGGACTCAACTTTCAGTACCAAGGATAATTTTTCAGAGCACTGTTGTCCTTTTGTGGAAAGATGACTCCCGTCGGTCTATCGACTATCGACTTCAAACCTTGAACCGAGTAGACGGTCTGACAGTCTGTCGAGTACGTTTTCATATGTCTCTATAGTCTAGGTAGGTGAAATGGTTCAAGTGACAGTCTAGCACTCCTCAAGTAGCACTGAAACGCCGTTTTGATTCTCTATAGTCTACTCCTGCAATTTTTGTCTCTTTTAAGGACCAGCTTGATTGCTTGTGCTTCCAAGAAGCAGTGCTCTAAACGCATGGTAGATATTTAATGAGCCTACTGAAATACGTTTTGCACATGGAGTTTACAAATCTAAAGTTCATGTGATGGCAAACCTCTCATTCAGGACCTGTCTTTGTAGACGTGCTAATCTTTTAATGTTTCTGCATGTCTGTGCTTTCGATTACCCGACGAAGGCATGCGACTTTGGATCCAGTAAACCTATCTATAACTCCTTCACAATGTAAAGGTATAAGGGCATCTGAAGGTAGATGTCAAAGTTTATTAAGTCGGTTGCATTCCGGCGTTAAGTTTCTTCACATATTGTTTATATCGAAATGGTTAATCGGTGGTATTCAGTGGATATCTGACATATTGAATATGAGATAGTGTTTAGCTACGCAAAGTTGCCAAATGAGTCTTGAGGTAATTAAAATTTTATGTTTCAGGCAGCCACCTTAGCCGAATGGGTTGATACCATTTGAAAGTGTCCAGGATTGAATCTCTGGACATGAAACATCAAATGATAGAAAACGTTTTTGTTCTAATAGCGTTCGCTCATTTCTGCCATGAAAAAGGTCCCTATAAAAACAGTTGCCTTTGAGAATCGGCTTAAAACTGCAGATCCTCTATTTGTGGTACAACATCAAAACGCACGCGAAAAATAGGAGTAAGATTTCGGATAAAATAAATGATTAAATTCTAAAAATCATTTTGTATATATTAAAATCAACATGAATATATTCATTATTATTCACTGACCTTAAATCTAGCCAGTTGATCAGGGAGGACTTTCAAAATATTATTAGTAGATGATACTCCTACTATCTGTGCGATTTTTTGGGTTTTCCAGCGTACCTCTTCTAGAAAAAGTTACTCGACTTTTTTAATAGTTTAAATGGTCTGTGGGGTGGTACCTGACTGAGGCCTGAAAATTTGCCTCCTCCCTCAGCGCTTCATCCCATAAACGCACATATAACTTGTTTGTAACAATTTGCAGCATTTCGGGGGTTAGGCCTAGATTTAATAACGAATATTGGCATTTAATTTGTCGAGTGCTTGAGATTTGAGGTTTATTAATGTACACTTTTTGCTTTCAATATGTAAAGCCACAGTAAATGTACGGTGCTCTCAAATTATCCGATCTAGTAGGCTTGTCGAAATCGCGGTTTTTGAGTTGACCTACCTAGGGTTTTATGGTCGGCCATATTCCCAACGGCGCCGCATATACAGAGTCAGCCTTGAACAAAGTGCATTTAATAGGGGTTTTCCATATGCAAGTCTTTCTTCATAATTCTCTATAAAGCGGTTTTCGGGGTGTTCAATTGAGACAAACGATGGTGAAAGGAGGTGACGGTGCTCTCACAGATGTTTTCACGAACAGTCTTCGTGTTCTCTAAACTCTACCATATACCAATTGACGGAGGTTGGTATGTACATAGATCAAATATTCCCGGAACATCCTCTTTGTGTTTATATTTAGCTCGCTCGATTCCTTTAAGCTGTTACATACAACAGTTATGTGAAGAAAATTATTATATCCGGGTATAATAAGACGGCAGGTTAATCACCTACCCTGTTAGAAATTAAAAATAGATTAAAGAAACCAACGCAAGACTGAGTCGTGTCGAGGCCTAATGCTACCGTGAGAAGTGAACAGGAAAAAAATATAATAATAATAAGACACACATGGAAATGTTTTGCAAATTGTTTTTGCATTCCATATTATTCTTGTACATATATGGATTACAATTTAAAAGGTTTTCTATTTCAAAACTTTTGCTGCAAGATTGTTTCTAGATGAGGCTTAGCTGTCCTAACGGGATATTGGAAAGGCCCGACTTAAGTGAGCTCAACTATCGAAACCTTTGCCCAAAAAAAATCTTTGAAAAACTGCGAACGATAAAGCTGCACACAGGGAACTAAAACCTGCGAGAAACATGAGCGCGTCAAGCGAAAGCAATATAGCTTTTTACCTGCTAAACTAAGTCCGCACATAGCATTTGACGTACGCAAATTCATCAAAAAGAACTCCTTCGAGATGTGTATGACCGTGACTAACAGGAATCATTGCAAAAAAAGGGAATACCACAGAGCAAATGTAGCAGAGCTAAAGTCAAGTGTTTGTACTTATTCACGTACAATCGGCATCGTCCCTTTGATGCTAGCAAGAAGTTTAATGGCAATCATGAAGATAATGATGAACTTGTTGTAAATAAAATATGAACGAATGAAAAAGCAGGACAATGAAGATTAGAGTAAAACGATGATGATGCCGATATGAGGATACTTATGATGCCGGATAAGTATAATGTAAGTGATAAGTAAAAGGAAAAAAATCATATGGTATACTCTAATATAAATTTAAATGAACTTCCTGTAAAAAGTGAGTTGTTTTAAGATTGCAATGAAGTATCTCAGTTCATGGCAATGAACGTGCTGATGACGTTTATCTGCTTGCCGATTGTGAGGAGTCAGCTATTGAAGTTCAAGGCATAAAGGGTATACGAAACAAAGGTAGCGGCAAGCTTCAAAGCTAGAAACAAAACACTTTAGCAAGAAAATTATTTAGAGGCAATGCTAGCAGCTAACTGTGGAGTGTATTACTTTTGTGGAGTATGTTGACGCCAAGTACAAGAACAAAATAAAGCTGCCGCACAGAGAGTTGACAACTAATGAGACTGAGGACGAATACGGGTTATTGGAAAGGGAGAATACAAACGAGGGTCGTACAAAAAATTCTTAGAAAATTCAAGTTGTGCTGTGTGCAGGTTGTACGAAAAAAAGGTTTGCCATTGATATTACGAGTACGCCGTCTCACACTCAAATGCTGTTGAAAGGTTAAGCCATATCGGTATTTGAGCACATAACGCAAAGGAGTTGTGCTTTATATCAAAATCTCGACGAGTTTCTGCATTTATCCTTTCATAACAGCATTCCAGATGACATGGGTCTAATTACTCATTACACAATTTTTGTTCAAATTAGAGCATCAGCAGTTTTTCTGAAACATCTTTCTAAGCGACCACTTTGTTTGAGGATTTTTTTGCTGGATAGCAGTTCATGTTCTGCTTATATCTACTGTTTGCTTTGCCTAATGGATTGGCGTTTAAAATATCTGAAAGTTTTATGCGCAGCTGACGCCCGCTAAAAGCTTGAAAGTAATTATTCCGTTACATATTCATATATATGTATATATACGCATACACATACACATAAATACAATCTAAAAACTGTTTACTACCTTTGAAATTTCTTTTACTTACTCCCAGCTTACTCATGTCAACGCAGTTCAGACCAAAGTGTGTATGTTGACTGAGATCAAAACAAAGCAATAAAACAAAGTCGTTGAAAATTGCGCATAAAAATTGCAAAGTGCAAAAACAAAAGCGGAATTAGAGAAAAAGAAAATACCAACAACAGAAGTAATAATAACAACAATGGCACGCTTTTGCCCTTGCAATGCCGTCGTAATTTACTGCACTTGCTGCTGCCTAATGTTGTAGAAAATAAAAGCATTAGTCAGGTTGCCGCGACATTCAAACCGCCAACTATGTACTGAAAACGTTACTCGGCGCTCCTAAAATGCAACAAACATTTGCAACACAATTTTTTAATTCCCCATTCACTTTGGTATTATTTTTTCAAGCTCTGGTTCTGTGCTGTTCGTGCCGCCTTCGCCTTCGCCGCGGTTGCTGCTGCTGCTACTGCTACTGCTACTGCTACTGCTACTGCTACTGTTGCGGCTGTGGTTGTGTCGGAAACGGAAGTTAAACAGCAAAACTGCAAAGAGCGGATTTATTTTAATTAACCAACACGAGCAAATGCAACGAAAACACCAACAACTTTTTCGCCGGCAATGGCAGTGGAAATTATGCGACCACCCGACCAGCCAGTTCCAGAGTATAACTGCTGCCGGCTTTGTAATGAAAGGCAGGCGGTTGGCGCAAAGTAGAATCATTAACGTCTACAATGTTGCCAGTGGTGGAAGCAACCAGCGCTGGAGTAGAGCAGCAATAACAGCTTGCTAGAATGGCGACGGTGGCTGCTCTTCAAATTACTTTGTGGCAAGCGACGTAGTGACGTGGTAGCGCGAAATGCGAAGTGCGGCTACCGAGAAAGGAATGACCCTCATTAAGTTAATGGTCATGGGTTGTTGCCGTGCTACTGGCGCACAGTGGAGCCGCCTCATACAAGTGGATACCTAAAAGTGAATACCTAAAAATTGTGTTTTCTCACTTAAAATAATATAAACAAACAAAAAATGATACCAGTATCATCTGGTTTTAAAATAAATAATCCAATAAATTAAATAATAATCCATTGGTATACATCTTGATATTTTTCCACAAATGGAGACATCTACAGTTTTAAGCCAACTCCGAATGGCAGGTGGTTTTTTATGAGGAGCTTTAACATGGCAGAAATACACTCAGAGGGTTGCCATTGCCTGCCGAAGTGCGACCGTAATTATATTTTCTATCATTTGATCTTTCATCCTCGACGAATCAAACATGGGCATTTCTGAAAGGTAGTCACGCATCAACACGTTCGCCTGTGGCGGCAATCATTTTCCAATAGTACGTTAGAATTTCAAATACGAGCGAGTACAGGACAAATTCATTGAGCGAATACAAGATAGGCCATTCAAATTGAAGGAAATGGGGGAACGCTACAAATTTTAACAGTTCTGTCCGATTGGTTGGAAACGCCACCAGACGTAGTGGATTTATATCTCAATTCTGTATAGCTGTGTGTATATTCAAAATATCTTTTCAACTAACAGATGACACTTTTATTATTCAAAGGTGGCTTAAATAAGCAGAATTGTTGGTTTTACGCCACTAAGAGCCTTCAATTAATTTAAGGCAAAAAAAAAACATATTTTATTGAAGGCGATGGCATGATCTAGCGCTATCGTAAGCGACAATGTCAAGCGTTGTCGGTGCATGAAAATGGGTATTGCGATGACAATTTGTCGTGAATATTCCATGGCTTACAATTGGTTTCAAAGAGATGGCGCTACATGTCACACAGCTTGGCGGGCAATCAATTTATTCAATCACGGATTAACATCGAACAATGGAATTTTTGATTAACCACCCAGGTCACCTGATTTAACGCGACTAGATTTCTTTCCCTGGGCGGACTTCTATTCCAAAGTATACGCCAAGTAACATTGGCCAAGGTAATGGATGTAAAGATTATCGCTAGGTTTTAGGTGGACACGACAAAAACTTTGCATCCAAGCTGTCTGTGCTTTTGGTGCATCGTTAAAGATGTGTGCGGCCTGGTGTTGTTTTATCGATTTACCGAGTACTTTTGGATTACGAACAAACGGTGGTACTAAACGGTTTTTTGGATAATCTTCCGATTACCATGATTTTATCTACGCCTGGCCCATTAGAGCGTGCCCCATCTTCGGCACCCATAATACTAGAAATGAGTTTTCGGAAATACCACTTTGCTGATGTATTCGATACTGCATTGAGTCCATAAAAAACACATTCTTTGAACGCCTGTCCTGACTTTTAAGCTTTGTACTAGTGTTTCTAAACACTATTGAATTTTCGTTTTCATTACCCCATTTTGGAACGCAACTGATCAACAACAAACAAAAAACTGTCAAGCACTTTTTTATGCGCAATGTGGCCATTGCATCGGACAATATACTCGTATATATCTTGACTAAAGCCATCTAGCGAATGGTAACAACATTTCGCTTTACCTAATAATAATAAATCAGACAGATTAAATACTTCGTCCATTAATGCACCATTCAATTCTAATCACAATGATCATTTCCCTTTTTAATACGGAAAGCTTTTAAAAATTTCCTTTTTTGTACTTGTTTTTATGATGCGCCCCAGTGTGCGCCTTACTGCCTCTCGAATTTCTAAACTCTTTCTCTTCCGCTATTAAGCGCCATTATTATTCTTGGTATTTGTTTTTGTTTGCTTGCTGTTGCTCGTTATACATATGTTGTGTAATACACATTTTGTTGCTGTTGTTGTTGTCTTTTTGGTGTTAAGGTGTTTTCATTATACTAAACCTACTGGGGCGGCGACTTGTGGCGCCACGAAACGAATGCGGCTTTGCAGCGACAACGTAAACTATTTTGTGTAGTATATCGCATAAGGAGTGGAAAATTTCTTATAAATAAGAATTTGTGAGCTCCTGGAGAAGGTATTTAATACAAATATGGAGAATAATTCTGGAATACATATACACATATGTATATGCTTCAATGCTGGCTTGCCTGTCATGGATTTGCGATTGCATCTCTTTATACGTTTTTGAGGGCTCGAAGCTATGCAGCAACCGAAAATTGGGCGGATGGGCCGACGCTCGACCCGAAGCACCTAAATCAAAGAAATTGATATAGAATTTTAATGCTGGCGTTATACATAATCGGTGTTAAATCTGGTGTTATTGCTATGAAGGACTCAACTACCTTGAAAATTCAGATTGAGTTTGCTCTCTGCCATTAACTTTATCATTAGCAGGGTCAGCAAATGTCTCTCGTATATGCTGAGACAGCGATTCAGTTCTACAAATCGATTCCTTTGTCCACATAATCGAGTAATTTCTATGTTTACCGCGATTTTTAGCATTCCACTGTTAGATCTGTTGAACAAAGAAATGTCTTCTTAGAGTGTCCTGGAGCTAGTCACTAGAGAGAGTGCATGCACGAATAGAGGATATTGGGTTTTATCTTAACGACTTTGCAACTCTTAGATAATCGGACTACCTTCTTGATTGGCGCGATAAACGCTTATGCGATTTTGGCCGAGTTTAACAAAGTGCGCTTCTTTCTCGTGCTAAGCGGCGCCATTTGACACTCCAAGTGAAGCCAAGTCTTTCTCCACCAGATCTTTTCAACTCAAAAGGGACCTTCCTCTTCTTCTGCTACGTCGAGCTGGTACCGCAGAGAATACTTTCAGAGCCCGAGCGTTTGTATCCGTTACCAACGTGCAAAAGCTAAAAAATTTACCGCATAATCTTTCTCTCAAACACTACAAGGGGCGCTTCGTCGGGTATTGTCATCGTCCAAGCTTTTGCGCCATACGTTAGGACGGGCCTTGTAAAGTGCTAGTTGTGTTCGTCGAGAGAGAGCACTTGTTGGCAAGAGAAATTCTTCGTTCGATTTCAAGGCTACATATTTATATTGGTTAATTTGTGCGACTCAACGGGTGGTTTTAGCTAAACAATGGTTAGTTTAAACTTGGTAAAGCAGTGCAGGGATTAGGTCATGGAATTGTGTTGAAATAAGTGTATCAAAATATTCAAGGTTTTGAAATCGCTTATGAGCAGTTAGACTGGAAAATCTTAGATGTCTCAGAAGAGGATGAGGTTATTGTGCCTTTGGGAATTATCACTCTGAACACCGGCAACACTTGGTGGATGGAAGTGTGTACACTACTGCAAGGTCTGGGTGGCCTTCTATAAAGCTAAAACTCACCAACTAACATACTAATAAATAGGCGATATAAGTTTATCTAAATAATTTAATGTTTCTTTTAGAGATCGTTGGGTGTTCAAGCAGCCGTCCTGTAACGTAACTGTCACTCGCCATAGACAGAGTGATCGTTACAACATTGCCTTTTGAAGAAATATGCACTGCCATACACTTTTTAATGAATCAGAAGTGCCAGCCTCGTGCTTTGATTTTTTTAATTGTAATTTTTCGGCTAAACAAGAAAAAAATACCAATGTAAACGAAGGCTCTACTTATTGCCCGAGGAGTGAGGTACTGCTTTCGACAGGGATTCATGTGAAGTATTTAGCGTTTGCTGCCGTTTCGCGCATGCTTGTTTCTTTTATACAAGCGTAAGTTTCGTTATTTAAATGCCACACCACGTTCATGCAGTCCATTTTCATGAGAGCTTCTATTAATTTATTTTATTACCATACATCCAGGCGCTTATGCCACATTATGCCGCTTATAGCTTTCCCAGATAAGTAATAAAGCTTCAAGTGAACCCATCAACTCATTTTCTTTATATTGCTTTGCTTTATAAATCATAAAATTCAATCTCAAGTGAATGGCATCTTCCACTCAACGCTCCATATAATCGTTACTTCAACATAAATCCTGCTTGTACTTACAAGGATCATTGCATTGTCAGCCAAATAGTGGTACATCTTCAAACCACAAATACATTAGACAGTTTAATCTCCGGTTATCGCGGTTGCCTGAAATTGAAAATAAAGGAGTTTCACGGTACCGCTCTCGACCTTTTGACAAAAAAAAAAAAAAAAAGTCCGCAATGGCTAAGCAGTAAGTGCGAAGAATTGCAGAGTAATCCAATACTTGATGCCACCGAAAATGGTAAATGGTTGATGGTGAATGGTGTTTTAATGCTCTACTTGGCAAATACTTTCAATTTGTAAACAAAATGGAAAGACGCAACATAAGGGCAAAGGCGGAGCCACAATCAGCGAGTAGCAAAGGAGCATTGGTGGAGTCGATTGGTTACAAGAGGTGATGGATATGAACGTAGAAAGTGCACAGAAAGCGCAAAAGCAAAAAACGCAAGAGAAAAAGTGCATATATAGTAGGTATATACACTCAACGAAAAAGTATTGTGCAGTGTTGATATGAAGGTATAATTTAGTATTGCTTGCACAGAATCTTACTTCTTTTAACAAATTAATTTTCTTATTATTCATATCATTTTCTTTATTTTTAAGTAAAAAAAAACAAATTCTGCAATAAATTATTTCCAATTATTTTGCGAAAAAAGTATTGACACATTTGTTATTATGCCATAGTAACTATACAAGCAACCTTACTACCATTCTCGAAGTAAAGGAATAGCGCGATGTATGAATTGACAGTTTTCTTCATTAGTTATTTCAACGTGCGCATGAAAAATGAGTAGAAAGCGAAGCAAAACTCCCATTGCTGAAACAAAAATTATTTTGATTCTCGGTTCTCATGGAAAATTATTTCCAGAAATTGGAAATGTTGTTAATAAAGGCCGCTGTAATGGGAGAAGTGTTTTAGAACGATTTAAAGGTAAACCAAATTTGGAAACCCGCAAGAGGTCGGCCCGACCAAGAAAGCTGGCAGAAAAAGAAGAGCGCCACGTAATAAAAATTGTGGAAAAGTCACGAAAGACTTCTTCATCTGAAATTGCAGCCAAGCTTAAGAAAAGCTTGACACCGAGGGGTCCCCCCCAGAGCAGTGTAAAATACTTTGAAAAAGCTGGATACGGGGCAAGAGTTCAAAGGAAAAAACATAGGCAAAATAAATCAGCAGCAAATATTTGAGTTCGCAGAATTATATAATCATAAAAATCCTGATTTCTGGAACGACGTGTTGTTTTCTGATGAAAGCAAATTCCTTTCTGCTTTACAAAACTATGTTACTTGTATTTTTGAGTTATTTAATTTTTTATTCGTTGAGGCTTAGAAATCGAGCATCCAGAAGGCAAAAATCAACATTTTCGACACCTGCTCTTCTTTGCTTTTCATCGAGGTCAAAAAGCTGCTGAAATAAAAAAAAATAAATAAATAATTGGCGCGTACACTTCTGTTAGGTGTTTGGCCGAGCTCCTCCTCCTATTTGTGGTGTGCGTCTTGATGTTGTTCCACAAATGGAGGGACCTACAGTTTCAAGCCGACTCCGAACGGCAGATATTTTTATGAGGAGCTTTTTCATGGCAGAAATACACTCGGAGGTTTGCCATTGCCTGCCGAGGGGCGACCGCTATTAGAAAAATGTTTTTATTAATTTTGCTTTCACCGAGATTCGAACCAACGACCTCTCAGTGAATTCCGAATGGTGATCACGCACCAACCCATTCGGCTACGGCGGCCGCCTGCTGCTGAAATAGCCCGGGACATTTGCGACGTGTATGGATAAGGTGTTATAGGCGAGTCTACAGCAAGGAAATGGTTTGCGATCATGAGACAATTCTCAATCACCTTCATTCAATGGGATTTACTGCAAAATTGGGAGCCTGGGGGCCTCACAGGCAAAATGAAAACAAAAGAAAGTCGCCTTCGAATAGCTTCTCAGAATCTCGCCCGCCATCGAGCTACACGCAGTCATAAATAGCGCTTTTTGTACCGAATCGTCAAGGGTGATAAGAAATTGTGCCTATATAGTACCTACAACAATGAAGTAGAAAAAAGAGTGGGAGTGGGAGAGGAGGGTGGCTCCAGGACAGGAGGTTCACTAAAATCGAGAGTCTAGCCGGATCTTCATCTAAAGAAGATCATGATATGTGTTTGGTGGAACTGGGAGGGCATAGTGCACTGGGAAATGCTCGAGAATAATGCCACGGCCAAAGAGGAGCTCTACATTGGCCAGCTACATCGCGTGAATGGGGCTATTCGACTGAAAAGACCTGATTGACATGGTCAGGACAGCGCCAGGCCCCATGTTGCACAAGTCGTCACAGCCGCACTCCAAGAGCTCGAATGAGAGGTCCTTCAGTATACGCCCTATTCTCCGCATCTTGCACCGACCGATTACCATCTTTTCCGCTCCCTGTAATATCAAGGGCGTTACCTTCGATAACAAAGAGTTCCTTAAAAACTGGCTCAACAACTTCTTTCACACTAGACCAGGCGATTTTTGGTGGAACTGAGTTGGAAAAAATTGACACGATAGCAACAGTAAAACACGGTAGCGGTAGGTGTAGTGGTATGAGCATTAATATCGGCATCCGACGATGGAAACATACAGCCCATTTATCTATGGGTTTACGAAACCATCGTATTTCAGACAAAGTACAACTGAAAGCAATAATAAATGAAAAATGGCTGAAGTTTAGATCGAATTTTATCCAAAAACTGGTTTCTTAATTGCCAAATAGACTAAGTGAAGTTACAACAAGGAAAGGATTATCTACACATTACTAAATTTTACCGTTAGAAACAAGAAAAAATTATTACTTAAGATTTTGGTCTCTTTTTTCACAATGAAATGCTTTTGAAAGAGGAAGTTAAAAGATGAAAATGCTTGTATATTTTATTTTTATCAAAGCAATTTACTGGCATACCTTTTAAATGCAATATTGTGCTAATCCTTTTTTCGGTGTGTGGTCATAGTGAATATGGTAAAGTATGCAAATATTTGTTATCGTTGTATGGCATATTATATTTTGACTGCCAGCTATTGCTTCTGGTTGTTGGTGGGGGGAAAACTATTTGTCTTCAATATCGATTGCTCCAGAAAATTGAAGTGATGGGGAATGAAGTGAAGGCATGAAAAAGGAAAGTGGAGCATGGTGCGCAATCTATTTGGCAGGATGTTGTCTGTTGAGTAAATAACGCGTTTGTGGTGTACATCCGAGATCTAGCTGTCGCATCCCTCACTTCAGCTTCATCCTCCTACGTGCAGGCGTAATGGCGTTATTGAAAATAAACTGTGTATGCTTATCCTCAACTGCGCGCAAAAACCTTGAGCCAAGCTGAGTTGAGCTAAGCTGAACACATAAAATAGAAAAAAAAACAAATATCGCATTGAGTCGATGGAGAATAGATAGATGGTTATTCCTTTGAATGGCTCCCATAACGAGTAATGACAATGCTTTGATCGCTATGGGCGCTGCTTGCTTCTTAATACTCTTGCTTGATCCCATTTACTTGCGACTCGGCACTTTGGTATACAGTAGGTTCTGTTTTTATGCGGTGGATACGTTCCGCAAGAAACAGCATAAAAAAAGCTACTAGTTCTATAGTAAAACTATAGATACGTTTCAAATGCTAAAACCGCATAAATCTGAAATAATGTAATAAAATCGCATAAAAAAGGGCACTAGTCCCATATTATAACTATAGATACGTTCCATAGACCGCATGAATCTGAAATAATTAAATAAAGTCACATAAACAAAATATTGTATTTTTGAAAATTATATCTTTATTTAAGAAACGTCAGAATCGAAAAATAAATTTAAGTCAGAAATAGAATCAGACAATACCCACATGTTGCGCGTTCGTTTAGGATTTGGCGTAAAATCACTTTCGTCACTTTAGGAAATGTACACGTCTGATCTAGATAGTTATGCAGGCGGTTCCATACTTGTAGGGTTAGCATTTCTGATGTAATCTGTGATGAGTTTTTGCTTAGCTGGTTTAGAATCTTATTTATATGTACAATTCCCGATAGGTCGACATGCATTTTGTAATTTAAAAAAAAACCGCACTATTTCAAAACCGCATAAAAAAAAGCCGCATAAAAACAGAACCTACTGCATTGTTAAATGTATTCTTATGAATACAGAGAATCATCGTTATTGAAAATCGATTATCACAGAGAAGAGGAGACAGTAATGGTGGTCATAATGTTTTAGGTTTGTGGGCATTACATTTGTTAATTATTTTCCGAGAGTTACATTCTGGGAAAGATATTGTATTAAGATATCATGTCAAGGATCCAAGTATTGGGACTTTATCGTAATTTTTTTTTTAAGTACTTTATTTGTAGGTTTGAGTAAAATAAAGAAAAAAAGAGCATACAAAGAAACTGAAAAAAAAGTTTTGAAATTTATTCAATGTTGATAATTTTGGTATAATTTTTTAAGTTAAAGTGAAATAACCTCGGTTCTTTTCAACATTAAAAACTATTTCTTTTTATTTTAATATATTTTATCCTTAAAAATTAGGAAAACATTTTTTTGTGAAAAAATTATATATGTAATTTGTTTTAAAATTTTTGGAATTTGTTTTTGCCGTTGTTGAGAAATACCCTCGTGTTGTTTTGTTTTTTTCCCTGTCCCTTTTTTTTTTTTTGTTTTTCTCCTGTTTCTGTTTTGTTGTTTTTTTTGTTTAATAGCTTAGATTACGTATATAATTGTCACAAAAATTTTTGTTTTAAAAGTATATTTTATCGTGAAATAATAAACAAAAAAATTGCTGTTTATTGGTTGGAAAGAAAAAGTTCGGTACAGGAGAAAACATGGGGTACTGCCAGCAAAATCGTTTTTGATAGAGAAATTCCTAATGCTTAGGCGTTTGAATGTTTTTAGCTCCATATTACCAATGCCGAAACTTTGTATAAAATGTGACCGAACGTCTCACTGTCTATGAAAAAGTGGACAGAATTTAAGTAGACAGGACTTAACCGATTTGATGGGTAAGTAACAAGTAAACCACTTAACGTCAGTCACGCCTAACGCTTCTTTGAGGCGCCCTATTGTCCTTTCAGTACTTGCCCTCCTCCTCTACACTGACAGGCCACAATTTGTTAGCGGCACACGCATACAGGATGGCAAATACAAACAATGATAGCTGCAGATTTTGCAATGAACTAGAAGAGAGGGAAACTCTTGAGCAGCTTCTATGTTCTTGCCCTGCATTAGCTAGAACCCGAATGAAACATTTAGGAGCTCTACAATATGAGAGGTTAGAATGTCTCTCGCGGTTAGACCTTCAGAGCTTACTTCGATTCGCAAAAGACACAGGCATATTACAAGAAGCCGACTACAAGGAACCGTAAGGGTCGAACTCCTTCTGGTATCACTAAGGACCAATAGGTCTATGTGATGGCTTTCAGCCAGCCAGGTCAACCTAACCTAACTTGCTCTCCTCTAAGTTGTTGATATGGTTAGAGTAGGTTAGGCTGAGGCGGTCGCCACACTCTCATACTCTTAACCCAACGGAAACTTGTACTAATCCCTACTAAAATCAATTTAAACTGATCAAAAATTTTACACGTTCCCTAATTTCTGCACTGCTGAGATATTCCAACTCAGTAAAAGAATTGTCTACCTATAGCAATGAAACTTCGTCTGGATAGAGGCAGCGGGGTATAAGCTGCAGAATCGTCTCTTCCTCTTCCTCATCTGCATGAGACATGTATCAGCACGCCTAGCTTCTGGTTGTATCTGCCTATTAGGCAGTGACATCAGTGCGCTAAGACTATATTTTGGCCCAACAGATATTCTGTGCGTTTAGCATTGAGAGTCGGCCGCAATTGCCTGGCGTTTCTGCAGGGGGGTTCGTTACGCTGGATATCGTTTGATATTCTTACAAATTTCTCAAAAATAAGATGCTTGCATGCCATTGTCTATGTACTCGTTAGGCAGTTTGGTGACGAATCTCGCTGGTTCATCTGCCCCACAATTCACCTCAGGCCACCATATTATATTTACCCGAAATTACTCAGTCATATCGTTAAGAGATGTGCGGCATTCAAAGCTACCTTGTGGGTTAGTGGTAATTCGAATAGTGAGGAACTTAAAAATATTCAAAGGCAAATGCACTTATGATTTTAGTGCAAAATTAGAATAAAAAAAACACAATTATCTGGTCAATGAAAGTACTGAATAATTTTCACAACGAATAAACTAAAAAAAAAAAAAATTATAACCTTCTAAAATTTATCTCAATGAGTTTCTAAAAAGAACTATGACGAGATTGCTGCCGTTATTGATTCGTTCTTGGGTTGCTTTTCTTTTGTCTTTTCCAACACATTTGCCAGCGCCACGGGTAAAATCGCTGCTATTTTTACTCCCTAAAAATACCAAGAGAAAGAAATCACTTCACCGATATTCGGAGATCTTAGTGACCAGCCAATATGTCTTCCCTTTAGAACCACACACTTCCGCCACAAAAATATTATGCGTCTTATTAGAACCTGTAGGTCTCTATAATTTTTTTAGAAATTTGTGGTAACACAAAGTGCGTTAGCTGTCGGTCACGGTGCCAGCGCACCAATTCTTAATATTGGATCATGATGGGCCTTCCAACCGTATTCGAATTCCCAGCGTATGGCTGCACCGCACGGAAGGGAGGCATATTTAGGAACCTTTGAGAAAAACTCACAAATGGCTTGTAGATAATGAAGGAATTGACAGATCGTATAGGCTTGCCAAAACCTAACGAAGATCCATTGCTATTAGAAAAATCTTTTTCTCTTCATTTGATATTTCATGTTGGGTAGAGACCATTCGATGGTTGTCTCACCATAAACCTCTTCGCTGTGGTTATGGGCCTTTTTAAAACCAAACGCCTATCTATGTACTGCTCGGCATTCGCGACACCAACTTTCGCAACCATCCAATGAATGTGGCTGGAATCATATTTATGGAGACATTTAAAAGCCCTAAACTTAAATAGATATTCAGATTATCGCCCGTTTCTTAGAAGCAGAGCTTTTAGACTCTTCTCACTCCCTCAATGGAAACTCTTATCAAATGCGTAAATAGCCAATTCAAGAAGAAAAAACATACAAGACAATAAAGCCTTTACGATTATGCGATTTCATTAGAGTTTACAAATACTTCTTTACATCCGTTTATTTCACTCGTGGCTCTAATCTGATTTATTATCTTCCAATTTTCTTGCTATCAAATTTGTCTCATTTTTTGCTTTTTATTTTACTTATGCATTTTATTCTGTATTGAGGCTGTAATCGGTTTCTATTGCCAATGCGATTGCCACTAATGGTGCTACTCCCTTGCTTGTGCTGTTGCTTTTATTGCCAATTACACGGTGCTACTATCTTGTATGGTTGCTATTCTGTCCTGCCATCAGGCTTTGTAATAGCGCTGTAGTTTTGCTACTTATTTTGTTTGATGTGTGAATTTGTTTGTGTTGTAGTGTTACGTCCTTTTCCACCGACACGCTCAAGCGTCATTCTGTAATCATCGTCTTCGCATATGCATAACGAGTACTTTGAAGAGTATTTCAAAAAATACACCAGCACCTGTAGGTCCTTCAGCTTTCCTGTTCATTCAATGCCATCCTGTTCACTCAATGCCGTCCTGCACAACCGTTGCTGAGCGCATTCTATTTCTACTATACGAAGATTTCTTGGTGTTGGTGCCGCTGAAATAATGTAGAAGGCAGTGATTGTTTTTGTTTTATTTTTATTTTCTATTCCAATTTTCCGGTATTGAGTTTATATAAATTCATTCAAAAGCAAATACATTCATCGAATCATCGAATAAGGCTGCTGAACGAGTAGAGAGTGACTGAATAAACTGCTTTGCTTCGTCACTGCTTATGATAGCGTCGCTAGTGCCCAAGGCAAAAGTTGAATCATCGCCATCTTTATACGTTTCTCCTGTGATTTTCTGATTATTGCTGTCAGGTCTCGTAAGTGGGAAATAACGTTGTTATTTTTACATATTTTCCCTAGGCGCTTTCTTACGGGGTGGGTTAGTGAAAGAAAGTAGAAGTTAAGATAAGTAAAGCAAAGAGTGTAAAATAGTAAATCAATCGGACTATAAAGACAGTATTTTCAAATATAACGTCCTTTGCGCTGACTTGCGGATTAATTCTTAATTGGTGAACGTGTGCAAGTTTTGTTTTGCACTGTTATTGAGATCTGAACTACGTATGCTGAAAATTGCAAGTCCCTACTTCATCGAGAAGTTAGTATAAAATCTTCTGCAAAATTTCCTGACAACCAAAAAGGCGACAATAAAAATTTTTCAAACTTTTTTTATATCATACTTTCCTTGATTTCACTCAAGCAGTTTTTTCTTTGAAGTTAAGCCTTTGAAGTTTAGCCCCACTTCAGCTTGTATTCAGAAGATTTCTTATCTATGTGCCGTAAATAAAAATACGTACGCACGTACACGCACTCTTCCTTCCGTTATACTGTTTTTTTATCACCTTAGCCGTTTGCGAGTACATTTTTTAAGCCACTTGCTGGCTGCCTTATCGGTAACAAGGACCCACCTGCGATACATTTAATGATTCTTGGTCGTATGCATGCACCTGAATTCATAAATGAAGATGAAACTTGTAAAATTTTAGCTCTAATGGAATAAGTGGTAAAGGGTTTTTCAATAAGAGGTGTTTTTCCCGTAAAAGATTAATAGTTTCGTTGCTCGTGTAGCCGTCTTGTTGAAAATAAACGTTGTCCAGATCAATACTATCCAATTCCGGCCATAAAAAATCGTTAATCATCTCTCGATAGCGCAATCCATTCACCGTAACTGTTGCTACATCTTCATTTTCGAAAAAGTAAGGTCTAATGACTCCACCGGACTATAAACCGGATCAAACAGTCATACGTTGAGGATAGAGAGGCTTTTCAACAATAACTCTTGGATTTTCTGAGCCCCAGATCCGACAATTTTGCTTGTTAACGAAGCCACCGAAGTGGAAATGGGCCTCATCACTCAAGATGATTTTTCGATGGACAATCAGCAAAGACACGACGTTGTTCTTGTGTTAACTGGACTCTATAAGCCTTAAGACCCAAATCTTTATGCAAAATACGGTGTAATGACGTTTGTGGAATGCCTATTTCCAAAGAACGACGAGGAATGGACAAACCTGGGTTTTCTTCAACACTTTCGACTACAACAGCAATATTTTCGTTGTTTAGTGCACATCGAAATTGCCAAGTTCGGTTGGCGTACGCATTGCTGAGCTTCGTCGGCTTTTAGCTAAAGGAACCACCTTCTTCGGTATGTAAGTGGCTCTCATAGGAAGTCTGTTGTTCCAGGGAATTGTTGTGCTTGTAGCAGCAATACTAAACCCTGCCAGTGTAGTGTAAATCACCGGTCGTCTTCGTTTAGCTCATCTAACGGTAGGTCCAGAAAACTTGCTATTTCGACAGGTTGAGCTCAGAAGGGGGTTAGATGAGTGGGGTTGATGGGGTATGTGGAAAGGTGGTTAGTGTCGTACGGGGTGCCTTCACATGCTGGACATATGTTTGGTATGTCGAGGTCAATTCCGGATAAGTAGGAGTTTAACTTGCTACAATATCCAGAACGTAGTTGTGCCAATGTTACACGGGTCTCTCGGGGTAGTTGGAGTTCTTCATATGCTGTGGGTGGTAATTGGATACCTATTGCGTCATTCGGGGGTCGAAAGCTTAAGAAGGTGGTAAGAGTCTCCCAATGAATGCCGTTTATTGTCTGTTTAAACACTGTCTGGTCCAGTAGTTGTCGATTCGTTTTGTCCTGGATCTCATCGACGTAGTTAAAAAGGTGCCTTCTGACGTGCCTGCGAGGTAGCTCTGGCTCAAGCAGGTGTTTACAAGGGTGAAAACTGCGGTAGTACTCTAGCAGAAACTTGCTTCGATAGAAGAGTTTGATATTTTATTCGCCTTCGTCATTTCATTGAATTGCTGACGATGATTCAAAATATTATATTATTTATAAAGTTAAAAAAATACAATATTTTTGTTTTAACGAAAATGTGAAAATTATCGAATTATGTTTTAAGAAATGTAAAAACGAATGAATAAACGAATTTCGAAAGGTTTTTTTTACTCATTCTCGCAGTAAACTTTTTCACATATCTAGAAGAAATTTAAGATATAAATAAATAAAAAAAATCTTCAAATAAATATAAAAGTTATTTGAATTAATATAAAATTATTAGTTTTTATTGACTGTACCAAAAATTTTATGTGATATTATCAGTTGATTTTCCTAGTAGCAAGTTACCTTTTTCCCCAAACCGGTATCTGGCGATGTCTTAAAAACTAAACTAAACAGATTTTTTTGTGGATTTTCGGACTCATCGTTCAATTTTACATTTAATTATTTGTACACCATCACCATTACCAGTAATTATTTGTATGCATGTGCAGTCGAGGAAGGAACTGTCAGCGGTAATTTTATTTCCATGCAGGTTCTTATGATGTGCAGTCCAAATTAATTCCATTGAGCTCTAATGAGAATAAGAGAATAATTTTATTTATGTTTTTCATTTTTGTTTTGATTCGTGGTGCTGTTGACTTTCCGGTGCTTCTTGGGAGGATTTTCTTTAATATTCCAGTCAGAGCTCTTCGTAGTTCAGAGTTCTTCTATGTTGGCCTCTCAAAATCTCTTTATGCCAATTTTTTTAATATTTATTATAAATAATTTAATTGTACTTTTTTTTAATGCCTATTGTGCTTAAAATGTGTCTACTTAGCCTATAAGAATCTGTTATATTCAGTGATTTATTATCAATTAAAAAAATATATAACATATAACAATATATAAATATATATATAACTATTGGGACTTATTGCGTTTACTAAGATGACAGCAAAAGAAATATTTATTCCTGAGGAAACACGTGTAATATCAGGGTGGTTGCAAAATAAGAAGAGTAAAAGAAAACCCCAGTCATAGCATAGCTCCACGCTTCCTGCCTCCCTTAGATTTCCACAGAAGAAGAACCCCAAAAGATGTGTGCAACTCTCCTTTAGTCTATTTATAGTCTCTGATGGTGGTGAGTAAAAGAGAGAAACATCTGCAATTCTTCCCCTTCACTGTTTACTTGCATAATCGCATTCCTTGGCATTTCATAGCTGTGTGTATTTTACAATAAGTAAATCAAAGAAAGCATGTTAAGGTCGGTAACAAAAAAAGCTCCTACTATGGATAAGTAGGATCTAGTAGGCAACATTTGAACTTTCGTCGTCAATGGAAATGCGATATAAAATACATCCTAGGTATGTTAGGGTGAGCTTCCTTCCCAACTTGTGGTGGGTGCTTTGATGTTGTCCTACAAATGGATAATCTACAGAAGAGCGGCGATAGCAGATGATTTTGTATGGGCAACTTTTTTACAACAAAACTACACTCAGAGCTTTGCCTGTCGAAGAGCGATCGCTGTTAGAAAAAACTTTGTTTTTATATTGTAACTTAATATTTCATATCTCCAGTAGGTTCTGAACACAAGACTTACCGAATGGTAGTTAGAACAAGCCCATTCGACTACGGAAGCATTTACTATATGTAACGGCCGTTTAAGGGCGTGAATAAAATCAAATACATGCATTTATGTCATAAATGCAACTCCACTCGTACACTTTCATCTGATACTTAAGATATTTAAAAAATCCATTTGCCCACGTAAATACATCCTGCGGAGAAGAAGAATACGTTATTTTTATACGTTTTGTAGTTATTTGCTTCTCGTTAGATTTGATCTCTCTCATAATATTTTATGTAGGATTCAGTGATGGCAGGGATTGCTACTTTTATAAAAGCTCCGCCATGAGCTTCATTTCAGCATGAAAATCAATCGTTTTTGTGCAGATGTACTTATGTATATGTATGTATACTTGTATATGCGCAATACATTAAGCTGGAGGGTATAGTAAGTATAAAAACAGTAATTACACAGATCATTCCGTATAAAAATATCCCAAAAAGGTACATATGAATGTGCATATGAGAGTACAAAATGAGAGTAGATGGAGAAAAAATTATCCAAAAAGAATTTTTAATTAGCTATACCAAATGATTTAACAAACTTTTAGCTCTCCTTAGATTTTGGCATTTTAGGAAACATGTATGCGCTCTGATGTAGTATGTATATTGTATGAAATTATGCGTGATTTAATGCTTTGATATTTTCACAGAAAATACAAATTGTTCTGCAGTTTCCCATACTTGCCGTAATTTAGTATTCAAGTGAAAATTTCTGGGTTTTCTCGCCCTTATTGTGGAGCTTAGTCTTAACCCTAGAACACACACCCGGGTACAAATGTATCCACTTCAACTTTGAAGTGTTGTAACTTTTGAACCGCTATACCTCTATACCGCTAACTTCTGATCTAGGAAGATTATTTAGTTTTTAGTTAGTTTAGAGCTACAGCCTTCCAAACACATTATATACGTAAACACACACCCGGGATACGTTTGTACCCCAATAGTAAAAATCCTCATAATAATCAAAAAAAAAAAACATTTTTTAAATAATTTTTTTATTTGAAAAATTAAAAATATTCATTTCACACATTATATTATTGACTTTTATTATAAAAAGGTATCTTATATCTAAGGAAAATCATGGCAAATAGAGCAATTTGTTGATGTGACCGAATGTTCAAGACACATTGGCTTCTTACATTTGGCGCACAGGTTTCTGGTTTTTCTACGGCGTGTTTCCTCTTGTGCGTAATATAAATAGCAAGATCCGGACACAGGACACCATTGATTCCAGCGGTCGGTTGAAATATGCTTCAATAGCAATTTTAGTTGAAAAATTTCGCGTCACTTGACGATTTATGGCTCTGGCTTCAATAATGGGCATACACAATGCTTCAGCCAAGCTGCGCAGAAACTGCTTACGCTTGTTGTTTGTTCTCCAAGGCAACATAGGGTTATTCAAATCGTAGACAATGTAGGCTGCAAGAGCTGTAATGTCCAACATGTTGAAGAACATCGCTAGTGGCCATCGTTTTGTTTGTCTTTGTGTTGGATATTCCGCAAACATTTGTCCATTCGATCAACACCACCTTTGGTACGATTATAATATTCAATTATTTCAGGTTTCCCACTGTCAGCTATTTCAGCATCATTATGCATGGTTGAAAGCAAAATTACTGCTTTATTTTTTTGGGAACATAAGAGCACATTGTCACATTATTTTTGAAGCCAAATGTCGTTGAACCAATTGTCCTGTTTTTGTTCTGCTTCATTTCTTGAGGAATATATGATTTGTTTTTGCGCAAAGTTCCAACGATCGTGAGTTTCCAGGTGAGAAGCAGTTCTGCAACTGGCAAGGTCGTAAAAAAATTGTCCATTGTAATGTTTCGGCCACTTCCTTGGTATTTGGCAGACAAATCTTTCACCACTCGTTCGCCTTGGTTCGTTTCCCTACCAGTTTCTGCTTGGCCAGTATATATTTGTCCATGCAGTGGATATGCATTTGTGGCATCGCAAATCCACCAAACCTTGTCACCATATTTAGCAGGTTTTGACGGTATGTACTGCGTAAACCGTGTGCGTCCACGGTAAGGAAATAATTGTTCATCAATCGTCAAGCATGAGCTGGGCTTGTAATGTGCAGCAAGATTATTGTTCATCATCGTCCACAACTCACTGATCGGTGCTGCTTTATCAGTTAGTAAGCGTGTTGCACGAGTGTTTTTATCGTCAAATCTTAGGAACCGCAATATCGAACAGAAACGGTTGACTCCCATTGTGGCGCGATATAAAGGATAGTTTTTGACGCTCCATAAATCTCGAACATGTTCTCCATTGCTATGGTTCGCACCAGTCATAATAAGTATGCCAAAAAATGCATACAGCTCTGTTATTGACACAGGCGTCCATGACTTAGGAGTTGTGTTTGGATGCGCATTGTTGTAAGCATTATAAGTTTCTTTTGCTAACTTATTTGTGTGGCGCATAATTATATCAGCCATTTCAACGTTCATGAAACATTTGAAAGTTTGCTCTATTGACAACATTTCAGTGCATCTAGCTGGTCCAGAACGTTCTCTTATAATATTTTGTCTGAGTACCTGACGACTTACATTTGGTTCTTTCATCCACTCAGTACCATCACGTGCAACAAATTTTTCGCCACTAGCAGGTAATTCATTATTTTCTTCTACTTCTTCTTCTTCATCGTCTTCTTTATCATCCTCATAGTCCGCATAATCAGGTAATACTTCTGCGGCACTTTTGCGAAACTTCAGCATCGTCATCAGCAATTTCAATGTCATTGAATTGAATTTCTTCTTCATCTTCTGAGTCAAAGTCATAGGGAGCGTCATCGTCACAAATTTCATCAAATAAAGATTGTATATATGATTCTCGCTGTTCCTCAGTTAGCCTGCATAATAAAAAAAATTAGTATATGTTTACATTCTTGCTTATTTTACATTTTTTACCTTCTATATGCTGCACTTGATAAATATTCGTTTCTTCTTGAAGTCATTTCGTATCCAGTTATTTATAGTTTCAGTTATATTTATTTTCACTTATATTTTCACTTCTTACACTTTTGAGCACCAAAACAATAATGAAAATATCAACAGGCAGCATTTATAACAACACCTCGTGTGAAAACAACCCTTGCAGCTGCATATAAAATACAAAAACCAGTTATACCAGTGTATTTGCTACCTACGTACCCATACCTTGCGCGACCTTTTTGCACATATCTTTTGAACCAGGTAGAATATTTCAATGAAATAAAAACCAAAATGTGTATTCGTTGTTACTCTACAAGTATATTATTATAAATTATATTATTTTGTTTTGCATTTATCAGGACAACAACAAAAATCCACTGTTGCATGTCCTGACTTTATTTGCCCATATCGCTGGAACCAGTAGGAATATTCGAATGAAATAAATACAAAATACAAAATACTTGTTATATATTAAAATATACATTTCAAAAAAAAAAAAATCATAGAAATCGGTTGAATAAGCATTAAAAAAACCGCAAAATAAGGTCCCGGGTACAAACGTATCCCGGGTGTGTGTTTACGTGATATTTTCTGGGTGTGTGTTCTAGGGTTAAATAAATTTTTTATTACCATGAGCAAGAAAAGTATCAAGATAGTTGCTTATGCGTACAATGCAGCCATCGTGATGATAGATAAAAGCACTCTCTAAGTGGGCGACCTCAAACGGTCCAATGGCTAATCCAGCCAAGACCGAACTAGTTCTGTTCACTAGAAGATATAAGATACAGAGATTTCAGTTATCGTCCTTAGGTGGAGTAACAGTAACCCTATTAAGCGAATCCATGTATCTTGGCATAATTCTGGACTCAAGGTTTTATTGGAAAAGGTACACGGGAACACAGGAATTTAAGAGGACATTTGGCAAATAATGGGGTCTGACACCGTATATAAATCACAGAGCGTACAATACGATTATCAGACTCATTTTGACTTATGGAGCTTTTATGTGGTTCAATTCTACCTAAAGAATCTCATAAAACTTTAACGATTAGCTTGTGTAGGAATAACAGGTACACTCCGATCGGTGTTAGAAGTGCGACATATTCCACCGATTGATTTTATGTTAAAGGGATAGCGACTAAATCTACTTCCAGGTTTAAAGCTGCAGGCATGCTAAAATAAAACACGCACGGTCATGCATCACTTCTACTATCTGTGGAACACTAGCAAGATGCATCGAAGACAGATTACCTGGTTCCCAAGATGGATTTAAACAGAGACTATAAAATACAAATACCCGACAGAAAGGATTGGCAGATCAGAGTCATATCAGATGATAGTGATCACCATATTTATACTGACTGCTCAAATATGGACAACGTCACTGAACGGGAGTGTACTCGGAAAAATTATTGTTAAATCGCTCCATTAGACTCCCAAACCGGTGTAGCGTCTTCCAAGCGCAGCTCAACCCTATGGACAAAGTAGCAAAAACGATAAGACTAATGGACTTCCCTCTGGCAAGCATTATCATTTTGTTGATCAATTCAAGACATGTTAAATAATGCAGAAGGTCGCTCTCGCTTATGCAGCAACACAACATCACACTTTGTTGGGTCCCCGGCTATTCCAGAGTGGAGGAAAATGAGAAAGCGGATGAGTGTGCAAGGAGGGCTCTGAGCTTGACTTTTAGCGAGTAATATATGACATTAGCATTCCTCTTAACGAACTGTCACTGCGATTGACTTGAGCGTAATCGCGGCTACCAATAGTAGGTCGTTTCTGACTACTAACTGCAGGGTCCCCAAAACGCTCTGGTCAAAAATGAGTCTTAAAAGGCAAGATGTCTGCTTAAACAATTTAGTTAGGGGATGGAAATCGAATTCAAGTATCACAATTAGCCTCGAGCCACCGAGTGCTTTGTTTTAGACAAGCAACCCGACTTACCAAACCTAATAAATTTAGTTTTCTGAAGGCGGAAATTAAATTGTTCTATCTTTTGTTCAACTTTAAATTTGCATTTGCTTAATAACTACTGAATAACTGCTCAACAACCGTTTTACCTGATTTTACCGTTTTTTACACTCTTCCACCATTCACCTATTTTACCAAGTTTAATGCTATTGCTGTTGTTGCGTAATAGTCTGCAACAACCTTTCTGAATGATTAGTTGATTAGCTTAGCTTAGTGAGAGTGGGAGAACCAATGATAGCGTGAGCTCACCCTGAGATTCTTACGGCTTTATTTATTTGAGCGCACTTCAATGTGCCCGCAAAATTTTCTTGTTCACAAGATTTTAAATCAGCTTAAGTGTTTGACCCATTCATATTTTCTTTATGTTAGAGCCGCTTATTTAGCCAATGTAAATATAAATTTCAAGATGAAGACGAAGAAGCTGCAGTAGGCCAAGTTTTCTCACATCGCACAACTCATTTCAGTGTAAACTTGTATGTATTAGGGCGGGAAAATTTTTCTTTCCACATCGCTCTTAGCAGACTCGGATTCTAATTATATAAAATTATAAGTTAATATTAACTTAAGTAATGTGGATGTTTTAATACAAAGTTGTGCAAAATAAATAATTTTTTATATTAATCTTTCATTTAAAGAAACGCAAGATGGCGTTAAATGCTCAAATAATTTTTTTGCTTGATGTTTTGGAAACCTTTGTTCGATTTGCATATAAAAAGCAAAAATGTATAACTTTGTTTTTTTTTTGTTTTTTAATTGATGCGTACACTTCTGTTAAGCCGAGGTCCTCCTCCTATTTATGGTGTGCATCTTGACTTTCTTTTTTATAATAGACTTTCTTTCTTATAATTTCACGTACACTCCAAATCTATTAAGCTGTAGCGTTTTTACCGAATACCTTTATTTAAACAAAAAACAATAATTATAACAATAAGTTAATCAATTATATATTTGCCGTTACTGTTTACACCCTCTTTCCACCTCTTGACCAATTTGTTGATGCCGTTCCCCCAATAAACCTAAAAATCGCCTGGTCTGGTGCCAAAAAAGTGGTTAAGGGTTTCGTCGGTTCAAAAAATCGATTTGTTTTTTTTTAGGCTTATTAATTTCTACAACATCTCAGGAATATTATCCTTAATTTTCAAGTCGATCCGAATAATAAATTCGGAGATACAGCCTTTGGAATGTGTGCGCTTCAAGCCACTTTTATTGTTACTCAAAACTTTAAACGCGTTTTTCTCGGAACCGTGTTTTCAAAGTAGGTTGTCAAATGCTCTCGAAAACTACTCAACCGATCTTGATGAACCGTGCTTGAACGAAGGATTTTTTTTTTTTTTCAATTACAACTATTTAAAAAAAATAAAATGTCTAGCAAATTTGACCGAAATTTTCATTTTTTTGGAAAAATGTCTGCCAAAATTCCAATTTTTACTTTTTTTTCTTTCCTTCGTTCGAGCACGAGTTTATGGTCTTAACTAAATAACTTATTTTTGTTTTTCATTTTTGATCAGCCTGTCAGGAGTTATGCTGACAACGCGGACGCACCTTTTTTTCGAGGAGTCACCGGAAATGACGTCACAATGAAGGAGTTTTAATTTTTTTTTTTTGAAAATTTCAGAAATTATTCTTTAAATATGTATCTATAAGACAGAAAAAAGTTTGAATTAAATAAATAATTTTTTACATAAAAAAAAATTTTTGAAAATAGGCCTTTTTTTACCCGACGAAACCCATATAACCCCTTAAGCCAGTTTTTAAGGACTTCTTTGTTTCCGAAGGTCCTCCATATGGTTTGAATGGGAGCGGAAAATATGGTAATCGGTTGGGGAATACGTCGGATGCTTAAGGACCTCCCATTCGAGCTCTATATACGACTTGTGCGACATGGGGCCTGGCGTTGTTGTGAAGGAGTGTGGTTTATCCATGGTGGGCGAGATGCTGAGAAGCAGTTTGAAGGCGATTTTCTTTCTTTTTTTGTTGAGCTCATGAGGCACCCAGGCTCCCAATTTTTAGTGAATCCCATTAAATGAAAGTGATTCAGAATCGTTTTATGATCGCGGTTTATTTTTTCCGTAAATTTACGACTGGTTTGCCGATCGTTCTCCTTCAAATGTGACATGACACTTTCTCTATATACGTCGCAAATGTTCCGGGGTGCTTCTGTAGTTTTTTGACCTCGATGAAACACAATTAACATAGTTTTGTAGAGCAGAAAGAGTTCTATCGATTGAATACTTACCCTTTGCCAAACGGCAAGCAAATCGCTATGAACTTTTTCCCCAACCCAAAGTAAGAATGATATTGAAAAAGTAGTTACATACAAATTGCTACGCCCTAGTAGCGTACCACATTATGCAGTTTGCAACATATTTATGTCCTACTTACTCTTTTGAAGCAACTACTCATCACAAGTTATATTCAGTTACTTATACCACTCTCAACGCAGTTAATGAATGTGAAACTTCCTAGTAATTCGCCAGTTTGGACGAGTTATAGCCAATGCTAAATTGTTTGCAGCGAAGTGAAGTAAGTTTTACAACATCTTTGTCTTTGCAGTTGGTGTTCTCTTGGGTAAGTACATTTTAAGTAAATGTGAGTTTGACTGTGCGATGTGTGCCCGCTGGCACCGAACTTGTTTGCTTCTGGCATATTTAAAATCATCACTATGTAGTTTGCATTTATTCCCTTTTCTATATAGGATGTGATCAAGGACATAATGTTACGTAATTTCTTCTAAAAAATGGTAGACTTGAGTATAAGTGAACTGAAATTATTTAAAAAAATTTTAGTTTTGAGATTTTTATGCAAAGATGAAAATATTAGTATAGAGTTTTTTAAACTGAAATAACTTCGTTTTTTTACATTTTTATAATTTTTCTTTTTAATTTTGTAGGGCATAGAATTCTTCTTCAAAAAATGTTTTGGACAAAAATTATATGTAAAAATGATAAAATAGGAGGCAACATTTTTATAATTTTTCTCATTACATTTTTAACATTTTTTTCATTACATTTTTATAATTTTTTTCATTACATTTTTATAATTTTTGCATTACATTTTTATAATTTTTGCATTACATTTTTATAATTTTCCTGTAATATTTTTATATTTTTTTATAACATTTTTATGCTTTTTTTTGTCATTTTTTGGGGTAGCGTATACTTAAAAAAATTGTTTGGGGCAAAAATTATATGTAAAAAGGGTAAAATAGGTAAAGAGCTCCACTGGAGGGTTGCACTTAGCAACAATTTTATAATTTTTTTCGTTACATTTTTATAATTTTTTCATAAAATTTTTGTAATTTTTTTATTACATTTTTATAATTTTTCTATATCATATTTATACACTGAACAACATTTTTATAATTTTTTTGTGACATTTTTATATATTTTTTGTAGTATTTTAATAGTTTTTTTTTAATTTTTGAGCTAACGTATACTTATTAAAAAATTGTTTGGGACACAAATTATATACTATTTAAGGGTTTCACTGGAGAGTTGCACCGAACAATATTTTTATAACATTCTTATACTTTTTATTTTTATTTTTTAGGGTAAAGATATTTTGTAATAAAAAGGTTTCGGACAATAATTATAAATTTTTATAAGGCTTAACTGGTGAGTTGAACTGAGCGAGCAATTCTTACGTACATAAAGGGTCTTTCAAATGCGAGTTTATTTTTAGCCGTGTTTACAACTAATAGAGGAAATGTTCAATCGAAAATCTATAAACATTAGTTCGATTTCGGTCGATCACTGCGGCAATTCTAGTGCTGTAAAAACCACTTTTCCCAGAAATTGTGGATTTTTCGAAAGTTGTACAAGTAATCATTCAGCAGAGCTAGGAATGAACAAGTTTATAGAAACCTTTCAACATGATTTCCATAAAGTTTTGATTTTTATTATTGCAAAATGTGTAAAATAAAGGAATAAGCAAGTTTGCCACCGAGAAGTTATGGCATTTACGCAGCAAACTGGAAAGATGGCGTGCAAAGCTCAATCACTCTGATACTTAAAATTGAAATGTGACAATATAAAGTATCTTCATTGTATTTGATTTGAAAAAATTATATTATCTTTTAAGTTCAAAGTGAAGCATTAAGCTGCTGTAACAGAACACGCAGTCTTCACCAGATGCCACGGCCACAGTCGCAATATGTGCTGAGGCTGATCTGAACTCAGACTTGGCTATTCATAATATTAGTTAACAAATTTGTTATGCTAGTTTTTTTTCCTGCCGGGTGTCATCAGTTAGGTTTGGGTGTACCCACAGTCGTCTTCTCTACCACCAGTTGTCTAGGCGCCTGATGTATGCACGAATGTATTATACTTATGTACTTACGTGAATTGCGACCCAATGACTTGTCTTCCGATGCGAAGAATTGTATTTCCATTTCCGTTTTCAATTGCCCTTATCACACACATACACGCACTCGTCCTTCATGCGCATACGTGCAGCTACTTCTGGTTGCGTGAGTGCCGTCAAAAATTGTCTATATAGTTTTATTTTCCAATTGTTTTCGTCTTCTTGCATTGCTTTTCATTTTTCTTCAAGTGTATGAGTGTTATGGCATGAGTTTTGTGCAGCAATTTGCAATAATGGAGCTAATTGAGTGAGTTTCCAGGTTCGCTTCAACAACAATACTCTGTTTACTGCTTTCTTTCGTTCTATTGTCGTTCTTGAATATTCATTGGAGTTTTCCTTGAATTCGTAGCTTTATCTTTGTACGTACGAGTATTATATCCGCTTCGGGGAAATTGATTTGCGGGCTTTGCTATGAATGAAATTCAAAGCAAACGACATTTTACTTAGAATTTTGCGATTTTGCTCTCAGTTGAATTGCAAAAGTTTTATAGAATAGTGGTGGCAACGAGCTCATTAAAATATTACAAAATAGGTATCAAGATAGAGAACCGAGGGCAACTTGAATCAATCAAATTAAGTAACAGTAAGGCATTAATGGTACGGCTAACACTGTAGAAAATAACAAAAAAAAAAAAAATATTATAAAGTTTTTGGACAAAGGGCTCTGGTAGGGAGAACAAAAAAAAAAATAAAGGTGTATAAAAGTCTCAAGTTTTCACGCTTTTGTGCGTTCTTATGTTAAATCAGCAAGGAAACTTGTGTGATTCGTACATTTTAGATATATAATGCAGGCATGAACAACACGCGGCTCGCCAAGTTTTTCTACAAAGGAGGTGGTCATCAAAAGACTGCAACGTCACGTGAAATGGTTCAAATTGTAAAGAAGCGGCTTGAGCGAAATCCCCGACGAAGTGCCATTCAAATGGCAAAAGAACTGAAAATATCTGACCATAGCGTCCGCCGCTTACTGAAAAATGATCTCAAAGTCAAGCCTTACAAGATCCCAAAGGCGTATGATCGCACTCCAAAGCAGAAAAAAGTCACTTGAGAGAGCGAAGGAGTTGCTTCGCTTCACCGAAAGCGGTCAATTTCCGAACATTGTGTTTTATGACGAGAAAATGTTTCAAATTGAGTAATTCGTAAACTCCCAAAAAGATAGGGTTTGTTTGACCGGCCGTTCACATGAGAATTTGAGTCATCGATTAGCCACCAGGAGGCAGCACCCGCCACATGTAATGGTTTGGGCCACTGTAACTGCAGATGGGCGCTCTCCAATCGTTTTCATCTAGCTCTGCGTCAAAGTAAATGCGAAATATTATCGGGAAAGTATTCTGGAGGTTGCTTTGAAGCCGTCGGCAGACAAACATTTCGGTGGCAAAGCATGGACGTTTCAACAAGACTCTCACAAAGCTCGAGTGCATCAAAAATGGCTAAAAAACAACATTCCGAATTTCATAACATCCACACAAAGGTTTCACATTCACCAGACGCGAATCCGATGGACTATTCTCTTTGAGCTATTTTGGAGAGCAAAGTCCGAACTAAACGATTCATCAATCACGAGGCGCTGAAAAAAGCCATTGCCCGAGAGCGGGCCAAAATAAATGCAAGTCGTATTCGGGCAGCGTGCGATTCATTTCTGAACCGTCTGTGGGGAACAGATTAAGTTTACCAAAGGCCACAATATCAATAATTAAACTGATCAATTTTATAAAGTCACGCGCGTTAAATCACTTTGGATTTTAAGAATTTAGGAAGAAAGATTTAGAAACTGAATGTGGAGACGTGGTGTTTAATACCTGAATAATGCTAAAAGGAGTATACAACTTAAAAAGCCTCCCCATTTTGGTGATAAATAATGGATGTGCGATTTTGTGTTTCTTATCATTAAGACTCAGCATCTCATTGATCTTCAAGGTAAAGGACAATTTATTCGCAATTTGTATAATACAATTCAGGGCTTTGAGTGCGAATTAGAATTGGGGCAACAGCACCTTTTGCAGAATAATGTGTCGCACTCTCCACAAAAAAAAAAAAAAAGAAAAAAAAAACACTTTACTACTTCTCAAAAATAGCAACGAATTTCAATTATGATTTCAAATGTTCAAATCTAAGAAGACAACGGTTTCTAAGAAAATGTTTTCCTCGCCATTTAATATCGATGTGGATACAGTTCCCGAAGAATTTCAAATTGAAGTGATGGACATGCAGAATAAAAAATCTTTATTAAGGAGTTATATACCTTGTGAGCTCGCGAAAATGGACGATTGTCATAATTTATTTAAATATTTTTTAAAACTTTTATTCAAATGAGGCATATATCATACTGAAGGGTAACTCTCGAAGAATACATTTCGGTGTTTTTATTTTAAAAAACGAAACGCCGTTTTTTAGAAAAGGCTTGCGGTGATCACGGTAGCGCATGAGCAGCTCAACTGAAATCAAAAAAATGAAATGATTATTGTAGAAAAATGTTTTTTAGGGAATTTTCTCGATATGAAAACCGCTTTGCACCAAAAAAACGGTTTTTGAGGGGTTGAAAAATTAAAAAAAAAAAAAAAAAATTAATTCCAGCGAACTATGCAAATATTTATAAAAAGTGAACCGTTCAGATTCACGTGGTTGTAACTTAAAATAATTAAAAAAAAGTTTGTGCAAATCGGTCAAATGGTTTTTTATAAATAATGATCACCGCGACGGTCATTTTCAAAAAACACGACTTCGAGATAATCGCGTCTAAAGTTTTGTGTGCACTTCATTTATGGATAAGGTCGCGCGCTTCCACGGTCTGTAGTTTTCGTTCTAGTGCTCCGATCTTTATGATTTTTTGAATTTATATTTTTAAGATGATGTACTTTTAGAATATGCCATAAAAAAATTTTCGATTTTTACGTAGTTTTTGCAGTAGACATAGAACAATTTTGTAAATCTTATAAAAGCCCTGTGCCCTGAGAAATTTCTGCCTTTGACGTAAAAGTACGTATGTATGTTTGTAAACAATTATTTTCACACATGAAATGCATCAAAAATTACCACCGATCAAGTAAGTGATGCACGATTAGAAAGCTGCCGGCTGACATTGATCGGCTTGTATCGAAAAAGCAGTGCCAAATTTCTCATTAAAAATTTCAAGTAAATTCGTTTTTCTGTTACCTTCTTGTTTTTTATTTATTTTGCATTAAAGTTTACATATGGAATATGCACTTTTTAATTTTATAGTTTTTTAAAGTAAACTTTTGTAAATTATTAATAAGTCTTATTTTACGTGCGCCCTTCACTATTTTTTTTAAATTTAAATTAGACTGTTGATCAAAAAGGCTGCTCACCTCTGATATAATGTGTTGAGGCGGCCGCCGAAGCCAAATAAGTTGGTGCATGGCTAACAGGTGGGGGAGTGCGTAGGTTCTACTATAATTTCAGTGCATGAAACAGCAAAATGATAATTTTAAAAGTTTTATCTAATAGCGGGCGCTCCGTGGCAGTCAAGGGCAAATCTCCAAGTGTATTTCTGTCATGGAAAAGCTTCTTGAAAAAAAAAAAAAAAACGATTTGCCGTTCGGAGTCGGCTTATAACTTTAGGTTGCTCCATTTGTGGAACAACTTCAAGATGCACCCCACAAATAGGCGGAGTAGCTCGACCTAACACCTAACAAAAGTGTTCGCGCTAAGTATTTATATTTATTTATTTTTTATGTGTTGAGGAGTTCTCTATAAAAAAAACAATGGAGAACTTCTCTGTGAAACATTTTAACCCTCTAACTCTCAGTATATAGTATAGAAATTTTTTGTCTCTCTGCTAGAATGGACCAAAAAGACTCATAACAGCGAAATATAGCGGGTTAAAATAAATCACAAAAATATTGGTTATAAAATTCTAATGTAAGTCTCTTAGTACATGAAGGCTGAAAATTTAACTTAAACGCCAGAAATAAGTAAAACCGAAAAGGGGTTTTGCAAGGGTTATTCTTCGTTTCTGGGTATTGAGAAAATTGTTTTCAATATACTTATACACTTTATGTAAATAAGTTACAAAAAACATTATCCGCTTTTAATAGTTGCCTCTACTTCTATTGCATTTTTATTATATTATCGTATCATGCTTTCCAAAATTCTGTGTTAACTTGAGCGAATTCGCCGCAACATTTTACATTGCATTGGTGTTGTCCTTTGTACGCAGAGTGAAATCCTGCACTTATCGTTTTAAAAAGTTGCAAGTCTGGAGCACTTCAAGCAAATAATAAGAAGCTAAGGCAACTGCAACTATAGTAAGCGCTGGCTTACGGTCAACTTTTCGGTGCCGTAAAAGTTAATGTCGCCTCCGCCGCCTTCGCGTGTCTGGCTGTCAGGCAAAGTGGACAATATAAAACTTTTTGGATGTGTAGTTTTTCGGGCAACGGACGTTATCTGCGTGCAGCAAATTCTCAACTTTTTCTCCATACAATTTATATATTCGACTTTTTCTCTACTTTTTTGCGCAATATTTACGGCCATCGTTGTTTGTATGTATGTATGTATGTATGTATGTATATTATGTATGTATGTATATGTGCACTTATGACAGTGAGTGCCATTAATATTCGGAATTTATTTTTATATTTTTTTAATTTTACATATTTTGCCAAAAGCGTCCATTAAATTAAAGCAAAGTGAATTAAATATAGTCAAACCTAATTTACATATGCGATAAAAATTTGCTGTTGATATGACTGACATTCATATTTTAAAAATAAATGAAATTTTTAGAATTTAGTGCTACTAAAAGTTGTTTTTCTACAGAAAATAATACTGCGCAAGAAGGGAAAGCTAGTTTTTGGAACAAAGGCAATGTTTCGTTTTCCATTACAACGAAGGCGAGAAATGTTATAAAAATTTGGATGAACGAGTCTTACCTGTGTATATTAAGATAAAATGTAAAATCAAGCGCAGAGGAATTAGTTCAGAAATAGCTCATTTATAATTGTCCAAACCTACTTCAACCGCCGTCACAATGCCCTGATATGAATGACGTGAAAAAGTTGTGGTTTATTGAGCCTCCATTGTCAGCAACATACATTTACGAAATTGTTATGTCTTCTCCAAATAAAATTTTTCTCAAAAATTCCTCTGAGTTCGCTCATTGGATTGCTAAATAAAAGTCAGAAAATAATGGCAATTTGCTCGCTTTAATTAATAGCTTTCACAAGCTTAACTTAAGACTGATTACTTTGTGCGCATGCATCCCTGCTTATGTACAGGTGGTTAAAAACTATTTAAATTTCTAAATGTAACTTTTGACAACTACTGTTTTCCTATCTGGTGTCAAGGCGAATTCATGTTTTTGATTTAGTATTTTATTCGCTCGGGTTTTGTTGCCAGTCGGTTCGCGAACTTTCGTGTTTTGCCACGATACAATTTCATCAGTGACCGACTTAAAAACGCAGCTTAAACAGGATAGTATTGAATTTTAGGAATAAAGGCACAACATTTAAATGAAATATTAAACATTTAAATGAAATACAGAGTGCGCCATCCTTTATGTCGGTATGTAAACGCTGAATAACTTTGTCCTTTACCAACAGATCATATTTTCGACATGTTTTCGATACGTCAACTCAGTACAATTTCAATCATGGATCGCTTTACACCAAAACAACGCGCTGAAATAGTGACGCTATACATCGAAAATAGTCATTCTATTGTTCTCAACGCGCATATCGCAAAAATATCACGGCAAACAGGCACCGTCTGACAATACGGGACAGTAGGAGATCGTTAACATGCCATGCCTTTCATCAATGACCAAGACTTTCCAATGAACTTGTTGAAGCAGTGAGGGAGAGCGTTGCCCAGGAGCCAACAAAGTCGTATCGTCGCCGCGCTCAGCATTTTGGCGTCAAACCACAATGCGGCGCATTTTAAAGGATGATTTAAATTTGTTTCCGTATAAAGTGCAATTGACACAAAAAATATTGCCGACAGACCATCCACGTCGCTTGGAATACGGCCAAACAGTCGCTCGAATGGTTTACACTGAACCCAATTTTTGGAAGCAAATTTTAATGATTGATGAGGCACATTTTAACCTCTCTGGCAGTGTGAATAAACAAAATTGCCGCATTTGGGGAACTGAGAATCCACACGAGATCTATGAAAAGCCATTGTATGATCGGAAAGTAACTGTTCGAGCCGGAATTTGCGCCAAAACCATCATTGGGCCATATTTTTACCGAGAAAACGAAACGGTCGACGGAAACCGACATCGATGGATGTTGGCTCATTATGTCTGCCCGCAAATACGTGAGAAAGGTTTAGACGGTTACTGATTTCAACAAGACGGTGCGCCATGCCACACTGCGAATGCAACAATTGAATTTCTGCAACGAAAATTCCCGAATCACCTGACGTAACCTCGCGGACTTCTTTTTGTGGGGTTATCTGAGTAGTAAGGTTTATGCCAACAAGCCGCAGAATATTGACCAGCTTAAGGAAAACAGTTGTGCCGAACTTGACGCTATAAAACCAGAAATGCTTGAAAAGTTCATGACAAACGCAGATCGCAAAGATCGCAGTTTGTGATCGTATTCAAAAAATAGTTTTAATAAATTGTAAATAACCAAACCAAACAAAAGTACCTCACTTATACAAATCAGTTATTTTTTTTTTCCAAAGTTATTCAATGTTTTCATATCGACATAAAAGATGGCGCACCCTGTACTACATAAAATAAAATGGTTACCCCAACGTATGCGAAATGTGGCTATAAAATAATGAATATTAATGACTTGTTATACTAGTACTTATTTATTTCTTTGTTGTTGTTTTTGTTTCGAAATGGGGACTAATTTAATAATTTATAATTTGTTATTATGGATGTATAAGAATATATTTTATGAACATTGTAGTAAATGCTTGAAGCACTGTACTACATACAGGGTGGGCCAGCTAACATATGAAACTTGACACATTGCAATTGATTTTTTCAATGTTAGTGCAATTATTGTTATTATCATTTGTTGCTGTCGCGCAGATTAGAGGTGCATAGTGCTAAATGTTGTTAATTATTCGCTTTTGCCTTAATCTAGTACTAAGTGAGGTTTTTGCCGACGCCTAAAAACTCGTCGAAAACCCTACGTGGCCATGATCCTCTGCGGAGATGTTTTTCAGAGTTATAGCCTAAAGCTGTTCTGCTTATTTCATTAGCTGGTTTGCGGATGGTGTGCACAATCCCCTTTCATTTACATTCCCGTATTTTAATAGCAATGGGTTTTTGTCCGCTTTTTGGAGGAGATGTTCATTTGAAATCCAGTTGTGAGACCTCCATATACGCAGGATTGTTCTGAGACAGCGGCTAACAAATGATAGTAAGCATTGTGTGGTAGATGCTGGTACACGCCAAGTCTCACAGCCCTTAAAAGTTCTTACTTTTGTGCGTTTTGTCAGTTGGTCAAGGTGTTCCATATTAATGGGATTCCATCAATAACCATTAAAAGTGGCAGTGACGATCATATGCAGCCATGCTTAACTCCTGCTACTGGCTCGATAGGCTCGGATAGAGCACCGTCATATAGAACGCTACATCGGAATTTGAATGTGCAATACTTCGGTTAATTATAGAACACTATTTGCACTGACTTCCAGGGCTGTTCTTGCAGCAGCTTCATACCGTGGGCCATACGTGCAACGAAGGGCAGGTTTAGGGCTTCTAAATCAAATTCTAGTTTTTGTTTTATTTTCATGTGACTAAATATCCTTATTTGTTCTATTGTGATTTCTACTTAATTGGTTTCATTAAAAAATGATTTTTTTTTCTTATCCTAGATTTTCTTTTTAGAACAATGAGAGAATTTCATATAGATAAATAAAATAAATTTTTAATATTCCCAATTTCGTAAGCCGCAGATGGTAACTTAACCCTTTGCGTTCGGCAAAATTTTCTGATGGGTGTGCCAACTAATCGCAGTAAATTTATTTTTCCGGAGTTATTTATCCCTTAGTGATTTAAAGTAAATATATGCATTTGGAAAACACAGAATTCGTTGAAACTGATTTATTGTACGTTTTTTATAGCTTTTCACTGATCTCAGTTCCACTGATCCCGGAAATCTTTCCTTTCTTCGTAATGACTTCTTGCCGCCAGATTGCCGGCATCGACTGTTACGACGACTTGCATCAACCGCAAATGGTTAACTTTCTGCCTTAATGCCAATGTACATTTGATGGCCCACCCTTTATATTTGTATAACCACATTGTTGGAGTTTATATGTTTTCCACATTGTTATACATTTTCTTTTCCTTTCTGGGTTATGCATTTTTTTGAGGTTTGTCCCAAAGTTTTGTCAGAAAATCTACAAAAGCTGACACATTCATAAAATTCAATTGCCGGCGGCCGGGAGCCACGTACCGCCGCACCGCATCGACAACCTATTATACTTGATGTTCTTCAACAAAAGTGGCTGGCTGGGGCGATAGAAAATAAAAGCCAACCGTCCGGTCAATACTACTACACTCTTCACACTTACTTGTACAACCTAGAGAGTGTTGTTGTTGGTATAAGGTCCAAAAGCAATGCGTTAGACAGTTTTCGAAAAATTTTGCATCAAGCCACATAAGCCACACATCCGTTTGCGGCGGCTGTGGCGACGGCGATGGCAAACATTGTTGCATGCCATCAAAGTGTGAAGTTTCCATTCAAGTGCGAATCGACACTGCAACCAGTATGAAGAGAATGTGTTAAAGCAATAAAAAAAGAGTTAAATATGGAAAAGCGCTGACGCCAATTCCGGTATGGCGCTGTGTCATGTCTGTCGCTCTGTTAGATTTCACTCGATTTAGGTTAGCACTGCGGCTTCCTGCTGCTGCTGTTGTTGTGCGGTGCTGAGGACATATGCATGTGTGGGGTGAAAGGAGGTAAGAGCAATAGATTTTTGCAAGCTGCTGCAACAGGCTTTTCCTTCCTTACTGTTGCGTTTAGATTTGCGCTTTTCTCATCCTTGCAATGTAATAAATTTCCAGGCCTCGTAATTTCAACTAAAGTATGCTCTGTGGGGCAGGCGATAGTTCGAATGTGCAGAATTTCTTTAAAGTTGAAATGCATGTTTGGTTAAGCTGAGAGTAGAATGTGATGAGGATTATACATACCACCACAGCCTTCAACAATCGTTTGCCTGCTGGCTTCCTTGTCGTAGCTTCCACACTATTCACACTCTCAAAAATTATGGGAGATAACCAATAAATTCGCAGCAACAATATTGGAAACATCGCACCTGAGGGTGATGTGGGGATATACATATATATGCAGAATAACTTAAGCAGTAATTGACACTTGCGGTTGCGGTTGCAGTTTACTTTACCAACCGTATGCGCGCCCGCAGTCATGTCACTTATACTCACTGATACATACACTCGTGTGCACAATAATAACACCGTTATTTACTTATTTGCTATTGATTTGAGTTTCTTTTATTAAAATATAGTAAAAATTAATTATCCTTAAATTGCTCCTTTATACTCCCAGATCGAAAAACGATAAGACTAATGGACTTACCTCCAACAAACCTTACCATTTTTGTTGATAGTCAAACAGCGATCAAGGCACTGGCCTCAACGCGCATCAATTCAAGATGTGGTAAAGAGAGATTACTCTCGCTTTGTTCGGTACCCGGCCACTCTGGGGTAAAGGGAAATGAAAGAGCGCATGAGTGTGCAATGAAAGGCTCTGACTTTGACCTTTGGCGCGTGGTAGAGTACGTAAGCATTGCTCTAACCGAACTGTACACTGCGATTGACTTAAGCGTAGTCACGGAAACCAAAAGAAGGTTATCTCTGACTACTAAGTGCAAGCTCTCGAAAGCGCTCTGGCCAAAACTGAATCTTAAAAGGACAAAATGTCCACTTGAATTCAACAGATCAGCTAGCAGCGTTCTCACAGGTGTTATAACGGGTTACTGCACTATTGGCACCTTAGCAATGGGTGTACCTCACAATGACTTCTGCAGGAGTTGTGGAGATACAGAAGAAATTAAAATTGAGAAATTCATTTCTTCTGTGAACGTCCTCCACTTCAAAGAAGCTGTGCCAAATATCTTGGCGATTATTTCTTAGGAGACCTGGAGAATTTGCAAAATATCTCACTGGAGGGACTAGGGAGCGACCTTTTTAAAAAGATCTAAATGGTTTAAGCAGAGCTTAGTTAAATGCCAATTAAGTACAGGTATCACAATGGGTATTAGGGCCTCAGAGTGTCTTGTCTTATACAAGCAACCTGGCTAACCTAACCTAGTAAAAATTAAATAAAAAAATAAAAAAAAATTACAAATTATCATCAAAATATCAGGCTTTTAGTTAGATTTAGTGTATATAGTTTTGTAGTACAACCAATTTAATATTGCACCGGCTTAAAGTCCATCCAATTTAAGGCCCTCGCCTGATTTTAAATGGGATTTTTTGGGGTTTTCCTTAAACGCGTGTATGACGGAAACGGAAAAAGATTTTTTATTTTTGTTTCCAGTATTTTATTTTTTGATCTATTTTAAAAAATAAGAGGTTCGTTCAAAAAGTTGTCAGCCTTCTGGTGCAGTATGCATGTCGTTATCGTGTGGACTACTATCTTAAAAAAATAAAAATTGAAAAAATGGCGGACGTTCAAAGTTGAAAGACAGTTTTTTGACCCTCTTTTTAGACTTTAAAAGTCCGAAAAAAATACTAAACATTTGTTTTTCGAATGACCGATAATGACATCAATTTCACGTCATTTAAATTTTATTTCAACAAAATCGGGTCAGTAGACCCGGCTATATCTGCGTCTATTGTCCATGTGATGATCATTTTTTGAACGAACCTCTTATGGCCAAAAAATTTTTTTATTTTTTAACAATGAATCAAAAAATAAAAAACTGGGAACAAATATAAAAAATCTTTTCTCGTTTCTATTTCACACGCTTTTAAAGAAACACGCAATAAACACCATTTCAAATGACGACCTTAATACTGCACCGGTTTAAAGCAGCGTTGAACTCGCGTTTATTTTAATAATCTTTTTTTTTTTTTTTGTTGATGGTGCTATGCATTTGCGGCCCTATATGAATGATCGAAATTTTTTTATATGGAGGAAATGCTTAAGCTCGCTAGCGAAATAAAATTTTCAGAACTCAACCCGATTTTTGCGCCACTTCAATCGTGTACTTTATCATACAAGAATTCAATGAGTCATAAATCTGCATACCCGCAATTTTTCTAAAAGTATTGATTCAAAAGTTTGAAATGTTTATGCAAATTTGTTGATTTTTTTTTAATTCTGTGTTTGAAAATTTATATTATGTATGTATATGTTTTTGTTGCAGTATGTACCTACTATGTTTTCATAACAAAAAGTAAAGTAAATAAAAAGTCAAAACTTTGCAATATGTCTCGCTGCTATTATTTGAACACAGGTGCATGTGCATACTTGTACTTGTGTGTATGTGTATGCAGTGCAGTTTTCACATGTCATCACCAATGACATGAGCTGTTCGAATTGTAACGATTTTTTTTTAATTTAACTTTTTCCCTAGTTTTCACATTGCTGCTAATTGATGCCAATCATAGCTCGCCAAGTTTTCCTTATAACCGCATCTGTCCTTTCCGTTTATTTGTTCCGAACATCAGCTGCACGCTACATATCTCATGTTTCTCTACACATACTCACACATCCCCCTTCCGCTTGACTAAAACGTACGCTTGCCTAGTTTTGTGTTTCAATTCCCTTTAAACATGATTAATCTCTCAGTGCTGCCTGTTTTCCTGCATCCTTGCCTCTCTTTTTTAAGTTTTTTTTTTATTTAATTTTAGGGAGACACAATTCCTGTTTGGAAGAGCTGCAGGGTTCAACAGAAGTGCACTAGTTGATTTGCGCGTGGTAAAGAATAGTAGGCGTACGGTAGTAAGGTAGCTAGGAAAAACTATGCGCGCTAGGTCGTACAACTGGCTTTTTTGCAGCTTGCAATTTTGCGGCCAATACCTCTGGCGCCTCTATCTGCCTACAGTTTATCGTAGTGAAATTTAATTTTCAAACTCTTACAATTGCTTGCCTGCATGTTTGAATTTGTGTGCCTCTCCAATACGATTTACGTAGGAAATTCTTTGAAATTTCTTAACAAGTATTTTTCCACATTTTTTCCTGTATTCCACCCTCGTTTGTTGCCAACTGCTGTTGTTCTTGTTTTTGCTTTTGTTGTTGATGTTGCTTGTATGGTACAAATTTGCCTGCCTCATGACCTGTGCGTCTACACATGATTACATATTTCTGCAAGTTTACCGATGAGCATTCGTTGTAACTTATGGGCAATTTAAATTTCTAATAGCGAGCGTAGAAGAAAGTTTTGGTGCTTTTGCCGCTGCACAAACTGCTGGCGAGTGGAAAACTGCCGGTTTTCACGATATGTTTACTCAGATATTTGCTTGCTTGGCTGGTTCGTTAGTTGCCATTTTTGCAGGTTGCAAGAGGGAACTGAAGATACTTTAAACAGAAAAAGGTTTTGGCTTTAATTGGATTTTCCTAGAAATGAAAAGGGAAGATAGTTTTTGAACTGTGGTCTTTGTAGAGTTTAAGATCCGCAAAAGACGCAGACTTATTATTACTATGGAGAAACTTCAAGGTATAGCTCCGTCTGGTACCACTAAGTACCAATATGTCTATGTGATGGCTTTCAGCCAGCGAGGACAATTTAACCTAACTTAGCGAATAGTGAACACTTTTCAATATGTGGTGGTTTTATAATAATTCCGGTGTTGTTAATGAAATCCAAATTTGTTGCGCCAATGTCAATTCCATTACTTAATATCCACACCTCGGCGTGTGAGTGAGAATCACTTTATACGATGGCGGCGGGATTAATTACAAGTGCATTCATGCATTAGTTACATTATGCGCCAGGCATACAACCAAGCACTCCTTGAGCTAAATGCTACGGTGGAAGTTTTAAAAATCCCAATGGGAAGAAATGGATATGTAGAGTCTTCTCCTAAACCATAATTCTCATTTCAAAAATGCTTCATGCTCATAAAAAAGTTCTATGCTTTTTTTCGCGACAAGCTCGTAAGTATTATTTTACTACCAACTCTTATAAAATTATTTTGATTTACTGGATTTAAGATTAAATTAGAGGTGACAAAACCATAAATACATAAATCTGCTGATCGAACCAATCTATGGGCAATACTGTAATCGAATAGAGGTGACATGCCATAATGTTTTTATTTTATTTTATTTTGTTTTTATTTTATTTTTAATTTTTTAAAAATTTTTTTAATTTTTTTTATTTTATTTTAATTATTTTTTATTTTTTTTTATTTTTTGTTATATTATTCTGCTGATCGAACCAATCTATGGGCAATACTGTAATCGAATAGAGGTGACATGCCATAATGTTTTTATTTTATTTTATTTTGCTTTTATTTTTTTTTTTAATTTTTAAAATTTTTTTTTAAATTTTTTTTATTTTATTTTAATTTTTTTTTATTTTTATTTTTTTTTATTTTTATTTTTTTTTTTTATTTTTTTGTTATATTATTTTTTAATATATTTTTTTATTTGCATTTTTAATTTTATTTTTTATTTTTAATTTTTTTATTTTTTGTATTGCTTTTTTTGGCGGAGTTTACAATGCCGTAATATTTTTTCACCGTAACCATACACAACTGATTGGTAGAGATTCGTAGATAATGCCAATATATTCATGAGCAAATTACTACTTCCCTTGTCACATTGCTCATGTTGTTATCGTTTTTTTAGTTTCTGCACTTTCGAAATGAACAAATGAATGTTAGTCTCAGCTGCTTATGCCTGTGGCACCAGTAATAGGTGACAGTTAATGTGGTTTGGTTAACACCACGGTTAAGTATGGCATTATGGTATGGCACCTCTAATTTACCCTTTAAATTCACACTAAATGTACCTACGCAAAATTGTCTACTTTCATCCTTTCTCTTCTCACACTCTGCGGTCCATTTTACAATTGTAGAAATAACATATACAAAGAAACAGTCTTGAAATTCTTAACGCCTGTCTTTCACACTCTACTCTACGCATTCCACCTAAATACTTTTTTCACGCCTGACACTTTTATTTAGTTTGCTTTGTCTTGCATTCTACTTAATTCAATACACTTTTTTGCGAGTAAGTTTATTACCGTTTTCTTTTCTCTGCTTGTGCTGTAGTTGATAAACTTTATAAATTAATTCCGAGCATTCCAATGCAGCTCAACGGGCAGTCTCCCAGTGTGGTTGTCCATCTACTGCATTGCCCTCCGGCCTATCCGTCCATTGTTTGAAGTGTTTTCTACGCCTTCGTTGCGTACATTTTTTATACCCTAGCTAGTAGTGTCAACTACAATGCAACCATCTGCTATGCGTGCATGCTTGCGTGCGTGTGCTGGACGTTCGCCAGACGAAGCACCGTTAAACTAACATTTGTCACCCGCTTGACGATTTGCTCCATTCGCAACTGACCTAGCTGTAGAAGTTGTCTAACAATTGGTTGGCTGTATGCATGACTTCTCCTCCGCTTTCCTGTCTGTCTGTTTGTCTGTCACCCAATGCTATCTTAATTTCTCTCCATCTCATTGCCTATTAGAGATTGCTATCTGTTGACTCTTGGCATGTGCTAAATTTTTTGCCATAATTTCTCATGACTCCACTTTAAATAAATTATTCCGATCCCGCTTTTTTATTTGTTGTGCTTTGTTTTTCCTTTCTGCTCCTTCTCACATTATTATTTTTCTCTTATGCAAATGCTAGGGCACCAATTAAATATCAGTTAGTAGTGTAGTCCCTTGTCTATTCTTGATAGAGTTTGTCTCTAATTAAGCTATAAATAAATTGTCTCATTTATTAAGACATTTCAAAGCAAGGACAAAGTAAGGCAAAGAAAAATTTAATAACTTTTTTAATATACCAAGTGAAATATAAGTTCTGGTAATGGTAATGCCAATGGTTATATGGGCTAGGCTAAGGTCTTTATAAACTGCAACCAGATTGATCTATTGTGCGCCCCTATTACTTAATTATAATTATTTAGTATACCGAGGAATCGAATCAGTTCCTTAGGAGGGAGCAATTGTAGGTCTTCCTCCTCTAGTAGGTATAAGTCCGAGGTTCTGTGACTCCTGTAGCCTAATGCCTCACAGTTGGTGTTCACAGTGTTCCATAGACTTCTAATGATCACAGCTGTACTAGATAACCCTATTGTGTTAAAGTGATTATTACAGGCAAAGTGACCTGTAAGTGTTCCGCAGAGTAATCTGAGGCCCTTTTATCTAGGGTTAGAGCAGATTTAGCGCTGTTGGCATTAAAATTGAAAAACTTTTGGGAGTTGTTGTTGTAGCAGCATAAACATTCCCCATACATGGACGGGGCATGCTGCTGGAGTGACAGTCCTTGGCCGGATATAAATCCGGGGCGTTCCGGTAACGTAGAACCGACTGTCATGGGAATTTTTTGGAGTGATTAAGGACACTTGTGCCGTTCCAGTGTTCCCTGATTTTAGTTTGGATGCATTTTTTGGTTTCCTGTTTTATATTATTTTTGTCAAAAACCGAAAAATGGGGTTGGCCCAACAAATAGCCCTTCAGCCCCTCTTTTGGCATAAAAGTCTGCCTTCTCGTTTTCTTCGTGTCCCTCATGTCCTGGTACCCAAATCAGTGAGTGCATTATTACACTCTATTAGGACTTTTGACTTGAATGTGAAGCTATTCAAGGCTTTGAGAACCGATTGGCTGTCCTAAAGTATTTTAATTTTTACTTTCTCGAACCCTTGATGATTTTTCAACAACTGCTATTGCACTCTATTGTATCAGAAATTTAGTAAGTTTTTCTAGAAACTCTAATTAAAAACCATGGGCTTACTAATTTTATTATAAAGTTTGAAATCTGGATTTACGTAATATAGTAGGTGATATAATAAGTTTTGCGGTTCGTTAAGAAAAACACATTCTTATCGCTTGAAATACACTGTAGGGTTGAATATAATCTCTCTGAACATCAATATACTTATTCCAATACGCTCCCACAGCTGTTATCATCATTTGATGAAAAATCGTTTTTCCACGCATGCATTTTCTTTATGTCTGGGAACAGAAGGAGTTCACGTGAATACGTGAAAACCTATTTTTTGAGAAGGGTATCACAAATGACATGTCAAATGTGTTCATAATTTACTTAACATTCACGAAATGGGACGCTATACGCTTGAACAAAATTGGAAAATATTGAAAACCTATTTTCAAAGTGGTGAGTTTTCTTCTTTTCTGATTTTCACATCGGTGACTACGTCAATAAGCAAAATTGTCGGATTTGGGGCTCAGAAAATCCACACGTTACTGTAGAGAAGTAAATGCATCCACAACGAATCACTGTTTGGTGCGGTTTTTGGTCTGGCGGCATCATCGGGCCATTTTTTTCGAAAATGAGCGAGGAGCCGCGGTTACAGTAAATGGCGAGCGTTACCGTGACATGCTCAACGAGTTGCTCAAAAAATTGAAGAGGATGACATGGACGACATTTGGTTTCAACAGGACGGTGCAACTTGTCACACTGCCAAAGTTACACTCGAACTTTCGGTTACCGTTTTTGAATTCCGATATCAATTGGCCGCCCGTTGGACTATTTTTTGTGGGGAATGGTATGCGAACCATCCAGAGACGATTGATGCTTTAAAACACGAAATCGAAGTTGCCATTCATGAAATTGGAGCCCAAACAATCGAAAATGTGCTTAAAAATTGGGTTGATCGAATGGCCTACTGTAAAGCCAGTCGTGGCAGTCATTTGAACGATATTATTTTTCATTCATAAATGACAATGTTCAATCTTCAAAATAGAAAAAAAATACCAGTCTAACGGTTAGACGCGATAGAAGTGAAATCTTCCGTAAAACAAACTGAGAGAGAATGAGACGAAAGCAGCATTAGGAGCGGGATAATTATAGGTTCATTATAATATTGCTATAAAGTTCATATTTTATTTTCTTCATTTTATAATTATTCTTCCTCAATGTTTTCAATTTCAACAAATGATACGAGTGGCTTATGATAGCTAAAATATGATACAAATGCTTTGGTTTCGATGTTGTCAACATATCTTCGAAATACCGCGTCAATTGTTGTTTTTGATCGTGTTGTCGATTCAGTGCGATTGTTACACATTTTTAAATTGAATGTTGTATTGAGAAAGTCAATTAAAGGAACCGCTGTGTCCAATGCAAAATTTACGTTAAAATCGCCACTTAAAATCATTGGAACTTTATCGTAATCTTTTCTAAGTATCCGCGATACTTCTGGTGTATACTTTATTAAATTTTCGTGAATGAATTCCGTGATGCTATTTATTGATTGATTCGGTGAAATATAAATTGCCACAATTAAAACTGTTTTTCCATTGCTCAATCTGGTTTCGCATGCACATATTTCTCCCACTTTAGAGAGCTGAACAGACAGTGATTCTAGTTGCTGTGCATTCCGATCTATCTGTGGAGTTACAATACGAGCACCGTCATTTTGATTGTGGTATATTGCAACACCGCCTGCTCTCGTTTGTGGTATTTTTTTTTCTGTCGATATTCACGACACTTTTTTGCATTATTTTTCGGCATAATTACGGTAAATATTTAAAAATGAAAATATTTACGAATATAAAAATACGGACACAATACAGCACACGCGGTTGCTGTTATGAGCGCCGTAACGCGTATATTACACAGACGTACTAATAAACACACAAACATTCGTAGGACGCTTGGTCTAAACAAGTATTAGGTAGTGTAGTATAGGTATACATAATGCCTTCTCGCTCACCGTGGCTCCGTAATGCGCAGGCGCGCATACATACGTACTAGCATACATACAAACATACATGCGTATGACGCTTGAACTAAACACCAGAGCAAGTAATAGGCAGTGTAGTATACATATTACAATACTCACTATACTAGCGTGGCTCAGCAGTACGCAGCCACACACATATACGTATATCAACATATAACGCTTCGTAGCCAAGAGTGGTGTCGCTTTTTCGTTTCATCGAGTCTCAAATCACTCCCACCGATTCTAAAGAAGTTTTCACTTCAAAAAGTTTGAAAAAATATTGATTAGTTTTTTTTATAGCCGATTCAAAAAGCAAATTATACATGGCCCACCCTATATTCGAAATTTGTTGTTTTACCAGTTTGCAATTAATTCACACACCGAAATTCCTTTCGCATCCCAAAAAACTGATGCCAACACTTTCTAGGCCGGTTTCTGGGCACGAACTCGCTTTGCAGTCGAAGAATCAGTTTCACACCACTCTTTAGCTTCTTGTTAAGATTTAGGGTCATGGTGATAGACTCAAGTCTCATCCATAGTGATGAATCGACGCACAAAATCCACTTTTCTTTGTTTTTTTTTTGGAAAAAAAACCGCTCTAAATATCGTTGATAAATTCGCATTAAATTAAATTTTAAAGTACTGCTTGGACTACATATGGTTGAGGGTTGTAAGACTATGCTGAATAAGTTGCTTATTCTTTTATAAAAATAATTGAATTTAAGCAAATGTGTATATTATTGGATTTTAAATAATTCATAATATTAATAGCAAAAAAATAAAGGTATCTAATGAATTTTATTTATTATATATTCTTAAAAAAAAAAATCCTCTCAAAAATTCGCATTCGAATGGTTTTTTTTTGTTCCATTGTTAGCAAACGCGGCACCCAGTGTGCGCACCAATACTTCAGTCAAAATATTGCTTCTACTACCTAGACCTTTTACTAAATCTCTTTCAGTCACTTGACGATTTTCCAATACGATTTCCTATTTTTTTTTGTACGATTTCTGGTGTTGCTGCTGTTTTTGGACATCCTGAACGTGGATCGTCTTCAAGCCTTGTACGACCACGTTTAAGTAATGTCGAAAAGTCCTTACCCACTTTAAACATTCGTTCATAAATTTCCGTTGCTTCTAAATCCTCCAAAAATAAGTATTCAATTACCACACGATACTTGATTTTTTCCATTGTAGAAAATACTGTAACAAGGCGATACACCAAGGAATGAATTGTCAGATTGAAATGAAACTTCACGTATGTTGATATGAAGAGTGGACCAACGCAAAGAAAAAAATAGGCTTGTAGCAAACCAGCAACCTAGTATATGGTTATTGTTAGAGAACGAGTTCCTCTTTTATTCAAAAATAATGAACATCAAAACAAAAAGAACGAGAAAAATTATCAAAACTGGTCAAAATGTTGATTGTGATCTTTTTTGTCGTGGGACCTAAGTGCATATATATCCGTATATTCATATGAATACACGTAAAAGCCTCAAATATTGATATAAAATCACACGCTACAAGTATATTACTCATATTACTCAAGTAATTTCATATTAATATACAAATTTTGTAATTCCAAGTGGTTTTCCTTTTTTATTTGCAGATTTATCATTGAAATTCAATCAATCGTCTCAATTATACCCACATCAACAGTACAGAAGGTATGCAATTGATATTTAAATCAGTTACGAATTGTTTATATTGTTTAAGTAAACGCATGCGATTATTTTACATGCCCTTACCTTTGATTTATTTCAGAGTTTATTAAATTAAAAAGAAAATCGTTTACATGGATTTCATATATTAGGGAACATTTCTCATATTCGGTATTATTTTTAGTGTAGTACATGTGCCGGGCGTATTCGTATAAATGCGGCACGAAATGTTGCGTATTTTTCCCCATCTGCGTCCTGCGTCTATTGTACTGGGGCCAAAAGGTTTTCCAAATAGAACACGAAAAAATGGAACTCGAAACTGTTTTGCGCTTTACTGAGAAATAAGTTGTGCAATTCCACTTTAACAACACTCAGCAGATGGCGATTGGCCGGTAGCAGACAACTGATACTAATTCAGTTGGCTATTTCCTGGCAAAATTATCAGCAATTTTATTTTCCTCTATGTTCCTATTTCCTGGAACCTAGATCAGAGAAATTTGTCTTTTGAGAGCGACGGAATTAATATAACAGTCGATGGAAGTGATTGCAAAATGATAGTAAGAGAAATCAGGTGTTTCTCCATTTACTGAGTATAGATCATTAAATATGTAAATAATTCTCGTATGCAAGGTGAAGTCCAAAATAAACAAGACTGGCGTCATAAAAATGTTTTTGATGGGTTAGTGCGTTGGAAGTTACATCCCTAGCAGACTTCCAGGAAAAGCTTGGTGACATTCGGTTTAGTGGAAGTGAAGTTATTGCGTCTAAAGTGTCGGTAAATTAGTGTCATCGGTACAAAAATGAGTTTCAAACAAAGAGCTAATATCAAATTTTGTTTTAAAATCTTTAAAACATTTACCGATACATTAGAATTGATGAAAAAAGTTTATGGCGATGATTGTCTATCTCGTGCCAGAGTTCATAAGTGGTTTACACGTTTCAAAGATGGTTGTGAGGGCATAAATGACAATGAATCTACAGCCTGCCCAAATCACCGAAAACTCCATCGGAATTCTTCATAAATTTATCAAAAATGAACCAAAATCATCGTTGAAATTCATGGAGTGGGAGTTGAATATCTCCAAAAAATCGATTTATCGCAATTTAATTGATCATTTAGGCTTACGAAAGGACTAAAAATTGCTCAGAATGCAACATTCAAATTCAACTCATTTGTTTTTACGATTTCAAAGGAATTGTCCGCAAAGAGTTACTGTCAATGGGCCAAACCGTCAATGCAATTTTCTATCTTGTCGTTTTGAAGCGTTTGTTGCATCGCATTCGTCGAATTCGGCCTGAATATCGCGAAGGAGGAAGCTGGCGCTTATTGCATGATAATGCACCACCTCATCCATCCACTCTTGTGAGTGATTTTTTGACCGGAAATCGCATTTCAACCATCAATCACTCACCATATTCGCCTCATATGGCTTCCTGTGACTTCTACCTATTCGAAAAATTGCATTTGACCATGAAAAGAAAACGTTTTGCGTTCGTAGAGACCATCCAAAAGGCTTGTACCGACATCCTGAAGGACATTCCGGTCAATAACCTGAAACACTCTTTCGAAAAGCTTTTAGATCGTACAAAACAGTGTATTGAGGGACTATTTTGAATAAATAAACTCGAAGTTATCAGAGTAAAGCTCCTGTCATTTCTACTTTACCTCAGTCTTGTGTATTATGAACTTCACCTTGTATACCCGCTCAAGTGCTTTCATCTCTCTCTCTCTCTCTCTCTCTCTCGTCTTCCTACTTAGCATCACGTATACGCCCGTGTGGCCGATTGATAGTATCATATAAGCGAGTGTGTTGTCGTCATTTTTTGTGCTTTTAACATTTCCTCGTCTAGAACCTTAGCCTTTGGCAACGCAGCAGAAATTCTAAATACAATTTGTGAAAAAAAATTCGCTCAAAATCCACAAAAATTCACTCATGGCAGCCCATCTCGCATATATTGCACTTTATTAATTGAAAAATATATAAAAGCATACAACAATTTTATTAATTATTTCCAGTATTGTATTGGCGACTGGGATTGAAAAGAAACAAAAAATGCCAACTGACCATTTTCCCTCTTAAGTGACACATGAAAAATATAAAAGTGCAAAAGCGCAGATTGAACTAAAGAGGAAGGCTATATGACTTTGGGATTTTCCAAAAGTGTGAACGAGTATAAACGAGTTCTTTCTACGTGCGTATGCATGTAAGCATGAATTTATGTATGTACATATGTATGTATGTATGTATACATGGATGTAAGTGTCCACGTATGTAGCTGCAAAATAAACATTTATGAGCTCATTGATCCGCCTGACATAAACGGATTAGATTGCTTTCAAGTCTCTATGCCATTTGCGCGAGAGCAAAATACGGTTGTGCAAGTTGTAGATATGTTTCGATGTAGCTCTGTGATGTTACATTTTGTTCTTCGTGTTTTTTTACTTTTTGTGTTTTTTTTGTTTAGTTAAGTTGTCTGCTTGTGTAGTAACAGCGTTAGTCTTCACTACTATTTTTCCTTTTATATTTTTTTCTTTAGTTGTTGTTTTTCGCTTTCATGGTTTATTCGTCCTTGCCGTATTCCTCGCAGCTTTGCAATTGTAAAGTAGCTTAATTTTACGCAACAATACACACATAATATTTTTTTTATAACGCTAGTTCCTTTTCTTATTATCGTTGTCCTGTTGTTTTGTGTGCATCCTTAATGATAAGATTTACAATTTTTATAAGCATTTGGTATATTCGTTGACCATAGCTAATTGGTTATTAATGCAACAGTCGTTGCTAACGAAATGTGCGAGTAGCCTGTCGATTGTAGTAATTTTTATAATTACGTTGCTGACTTTTAGGCTTTGGGATGTTGATTTGCGGGTAGGTATCTGCACTAGATATTATAATTCTACATTCCTCCTATTATTAAATACTATTTGTCAATGGAATTCTAACGGTAAGCTTAGTACAAATTCGAAGTCATTATTCTCGTTATTTGCTGCCGCAGTAGTCACAAAAACGTATCACCGACTTGACTGGTTTGCATGTCAATCTCATACACGCACGGCTCATCAGCTGTTATGATGCGCTTAATAAATGTTGGGTTCGAATTCACTTGCTCAAGCATGTCTTCAGCTACTTTCTTTCGATGAATTTTTTGAAAGAAATTCAACTCTCTTGGAACGAGTCGAGCAGTCACGCTTCTTGGCGTCTCATGTCTAATTGATGGTGTAAAATATTGCGAATTGATTCATGAGACACCCTAAGGTCACGAGCTACCTCTCTCAAACTCAAATGATGTCTTTTCAGCACCATTTTCTTAACTTTGTCTACGTTTGTATGCGTTGAAGATGTTGATTGGCGACCAGATCGAGGCAAATCTCCACGACGTCACGGCCCTCTGCAGAAGTCTTATACCACTCATAGACCAGTGCTTTTGATAAAGCACACTCGCCATGGCTTTCTGCAACATTTTTAACGATTCGGCACACGAAATCCCATTCAATTCACAAAATTTAAGACAAATTCTTTGTTCGATATTTTTAGCCATAGTGAAAATCGCAGAGCACACCTTAAATGGCAAAAACAAGCTAATAGACAGATCACGCTCAAACTCCGCAACACTATAGGGTACAGTTGTACCAACATTCCAGCAGAAAAAATTTAGACAAATATGTAACGCGCGCTTTTTAAATGAACAATTCCCGATATTTTTTTGACAGAATGGATATCCATGCAATATACGACCCACTTAAGTGAGTAATTATGTTCAATAATTTTGAAAATCTCTATAAAATCTGCTACCGGATTCAAGTTCCGCTAAATTTTCTGTTTTCACAAGACAAATGAAGGAGATAGATAGATAGAAAAGAGGGATAGAAACTTTACTGAAGATCACGAAAACAAACCTACGCCTCTTTAGGAAATTTGTACTAAATTGGAGCTTTGGATCATTAAACCTTAACCAAGTTAGAGTTTCACATAACGATTTATGTAGGAACAGTAGGGATGCGGATGAGGTAGAACCCAATCAGTAGTTTATAGGCAAATGTTCCGCATTTAGAATCATGAGCATATGTTTTCTCTGGAATTAGTTCCACTTATGTGAGTTATTGGATCCACCAAAAGGCCGGTTTGAACACTTTGGTGGACAGAGTAGGCCGTCTAACTAACCTAACGTAACTTGAGTTGGTTTATTTTATAATGAGGTTGCAGATATTAAAGCTAGCGACAGCTTCAAGGCTTCGAACTGGAAGCGCCCTTTTCCATTTAATGCAATTACCTGAGGGTACTACATAGAATACTCTCAAACCAATTGGAGAGAATGGACTTGAGAAGGAATGGTGGATGGTTGCGTTTGAAGCTCTTTATCGGTCGACTTTTTCAAGGCTACCATCGTAGCGAATAGCAGGCTGCCATTTCGGGTTCATGCTTAAAGCATGAAACTTAAAGTTTCAGTTATCAGTTGAGTTTTAATTTTATCAAGAGGCAGCCGCTTAACCTGATGACGGTTTTTCTTAAAATACATTTCCACCAAAGGCAGTTGGTAGTTTTGGGTCCAAGAGAATTATCAACTGTTTTCACTGCGTTAGGATGTTGGGATTAGATTTAAGAGTTTTAAGAATTCAACTAAGTTGGAGAGTTCTAGTCTACTGGCACATATACCATTGTAAGTTTTAAATTTTTGCATGTTTGTTTGGTCGTACTTGTTTTTTATTATTGAAAAAAAAAAAAGCTCCAAGAAAGTGCCTGTATCAGCCATGACTAAAGGCTACTCAGTTTCCACATCGCTTGAAGGAAGGTAGCAGCAACTATAGTAGTACGAATATCAGCTGTTTAAATGAGTGGTATTAATTAATTTTCTCGTCTGTAAATATGCAATTCTCAAGAGCAACTTCCGCTAGATGCTTACCATTTCATTCCTATAGCTATGGTCTGCACCGCTCAATCAGTTTATGAAATGAAATATACTGAAAACGTATGAGAAAGCATACACGCCTCCATAACTCATGTCATGTTTTGCCCGCTCCAGTAAAAATATTTCGCCAGAGCCCCCATATCGCAAGGTCGAACATTTTTGCATAATTAATAGTTTGTCGCATCTTATTAGTGACCACTAACAAGGCAAATGAGCTAATAAGCAAAAACTCCAATTAGTGCATGTTAGAATATCGGACAGTCTTGGAAATTCATAAGTATGAAAAGCGATTATAGCAGAGTAAAAGGGTTTTTAAATTCAAATAATCGGCACTTGATTCGATGTAATTACTCTACCTTTGCATTTTTTATCATTCCCTATCCCTATCGCATCGTTCAAATCACATCATCATTACTTGAATACCCATCATTTATAATGAGCACAATATTGATTTATGCCGTCGCTTAATTGACTTTCTTTTTTGCTTCTCCTTGCGTTCTCTTTTATATCCCTGGCTCTTACATCCCGTTGCTAGTCATCCACATGCCTCAATTATTCATCACATTTGTTTTTTAGTTTTTTTTTTAACTGTTGCTTCTAATCTGCTTCGCATTCGGTTGAATGGGGCGTGCACATTAGGGTTGTTCGAATATAAAGGGTGATCAATTTAGTGTTTTCGAATTTTAAATTGAAATAAAACATATTTCAAATTGATTGGGCAATCTTTATTACTTTTATGTAGACATTTATTTTTTAAATATAATCCATTTCAAATGTTGGCCGCAACTGCGACGTAATTCGGTCATGCGTGAACACCGATTTGAATGTCTCGCTGAAGGACTTCAGTCGGTATCTGGTGAAAAACTTTAGTAATGTTGGCTTCCACTACCTCAATCGAAGCTGGTTTATCCACAAAGCATTTAGACTTTACATCTTCTCACAAATAGAGGTCCGTAGGTGTGATATCACACGATTTTAGTGGTCAATCGACTGGTAAGTGACGAGAGATGAATTGTTCACCGAAACGACGACGCAGTAAATCCATTATTTTACGGGCTGTATAACAAGTATCACCGTCTTGTTAGATCCAAATGTTGTGCAAATCACGGGCTTCAATTTTCGGCATTAAAAAGTCGTTTATCATGGCGCGATCGCGTTCGCCATTCACTGTGACATTGGCGTCAGCCTCGTCTCTGTAGAAATGTCGGCCAATGATTCTTCCAGCCCTTAGGCGGCCCCAAACGGTTTGTTTTCAATGGATATAATGGCTGTTCTCGAATGGTTTCGGGTTGCTGTTCAGCCCAAAAACGGCAGTTTTGCGATGAACTTTCTTTGAAAGATTTGTAAACGTTGTTGTGGCGCAAGTATTTGTGATGAAATGTCAATGAATACTAAAAAAAGTATGTATTTAGTTTGACAGTAGTCAAGCGTTACCTTTTAAAAAAAACCCCTATTGGGAAAAAGTACTTCCAATCTGTTCACCATTAACAATTTTTCCCCTAGTTTGTTCTACGACCCAACACCTCAGACACTAATTTTTTATTTATTTAATATTTACCTGTGCTGTCAACGTTTTGGCATTTACATAAAAAATAGTACAATACCCGCTGTTTTATTTACAAAAAAGAAAAAAAACGTAAACTATTATTTTCGTGTAACTGTACTAAGTATTACGTTTGCATGAGCTCGATTTATGCTGAAGTCAGCTTTCGGGCGAGTGAATTTAAAATCCCATTTGTCACATTCGTATAAGTTAACACACATTCACACGTACCTACATATATACTTGCATGTGTAAAAGCTCACACTTAAAAGTTTACCCTCTTTATTGTCATTCAAACCGGAAACAAGTGATTTTTCATAATTTTATGCTTCTCTCCACTTCATGTTTCATACGTAGTTTGCATACATATAGTACTTACATATGTACATACTATATACCCACTGACGTACATAGCAGATGCTTATACATATATATATACATACATACACATAGATGTTCTTCTGAACACAGCGGTAAATATGGTATTAGAGCAAGAGCATCCTAAACGAAATTAAATCCGGCATTGTTCACTCACTTATGTATGTAGGTATGTATGTGCGCATAACTATCATATTTATGTACAAACATAAGCATACATACTCGTTTGCTATTACGAATATCAATTGTTTCTGTTTGCACATGCATATCACATGTGGAATGTAGGTCTTTGGGGTCTCTTTTTAATTTTTTAAACTAAACGTTTCATCTTGTTGCGCTCAGCCCAGCTGACGCATCAAGTTACCATTTTTTCACTGTCGGCATCCATATAAATAATAACCCATTCACTTCTGCTCCCCCCAACTCTCATCGTAAGCATCGTAACTCCTGTCCATCCGCGCAGTCACTCTACTTAAGGGGTTATACGCAGTTATGACTTTCAAAAAAATCGATTTTTGTTTATTGCATTTTTGTAATGTACATATATTCAAAAGTATACGCACGAAATTTGAAGTAGATCTAAGCAATACTTTCGGAGTTATACCTATGTAAATATGTAGAGATGCCTCGGCACGTTTTAAGGTAGGTATTAAAACTTTAAACGTGTTTTTTTCAAAACGGCATTTTTCAAGTCGGTGTACACGATATCTCGAAAACGGCTTGTTTGATCGGTCAACCGTTTTAACTCAATCTTTAAAGATACATTTTCTAGTAATTAATCGTTCCTTTTGTAAATCTGATTCTTATTTTCCATTTTATAATCAATTTACGGCCAAATTTTAACGTAAAAATCGAAATCATTTCTTTTAAAAGCTGCCATTTTGTGAAAATTCACTATTTTGATTAGCCGAACGATTAATTACTAGATAATCTAATATATTAACAAAATTTGTTTGGTTTTTTGATTTCAGATAATCCAATCCTGAGTTACGATGTACACCGTAAATCGTCTTTTTTTAAAGGAGGTTCCAGAAATCGCTTGCAGCGCGCTCTATAATCAACATTTTCATAAATAAAAAATTTTGTTACGTTCTTGAAGGATGCTTTTATAACCGCCAAAAATTTTCAAATTAAAATATTCTGAAGTTTCTTCAGGATAAATCCTTGACAACCCGTCTTTTATTTGCTTTATAACTGCGTATAACCCCTTAAGTACTTTGGACGCACGTATGTATGTATGGATGTGTGAACAGGCCGTGAAAAAACTGTAGGTAGGTAGGTGAAATGGTTGAAGTGTCAGTCTGGCACTTTTCAAGTAGCTGGGTTGATACCATTGTGAGACCTCCAACAGGCAGATATCTACAGTTAGTCAGAGCTGTTGATACAATGGAGAAGATTTATGGGATTTAAGTTGGCGCACTGACCCAGGCTGCCGAAAAAAGGAGCTCCCAGTGACCTTAGTCGTCTAGCTGCCAAACCCGGACACTTACAGAGAAAATGCTCTACAGTCTTCTTCTGTGGAAGGTCCCGACAGCTTCTGCAATGGGGGTTAAATGGTACCCCTAGCTTTTACGCGTGTGTGCCGATCGTTCAGTGACCGGTAAAGACAGCTACGAGGTTGGAAATTGAATGGCGAGGAGTCCAAAGGACTTTCTGAGCCCTTTTCTATTGTACTTGGGCTAAAGGCTTTTCGTACCATGGCATGAAGAAATGGAGCTCCATCTTTTCTGCATTTTCCTGAGAAATTTGTGCCTGGGTAGGAGGTCTCTGAGGCCAATGCAGTCCCCTTCCTGGCAAGCTCGTTAGCAATTTCATTTCACTCTACGTTCCTATGTCCTGGAACCCAGATCAGAGAAATGTTACCTGCACACCCAAGAGATTTGATCTTCTTACAGGAGATTACTATCATAGTTTCGTTCTGCACCATGGCGTCGTCAGAGTCTTGATCGCGACTTGACTATCGGGGAAAATGTTAATATCTTCCTCGTTCCTGCGTTCATTAAGACATTTTGTATGCCTGCAGGATCGCAAGAAAAACACTAACAGTGTTCGGCAGTTTAAAGGTGATAGATAAATTGACTACTTTAGAGAAAACTCCTGCTCCGACTCCCAATTCCATCTTGGAGCCGTCAGTGAAGACGGAAGTGCAAGCTTCGATGCAGATTTCCCCCTCGATCCAATCCTGCCTATTTGGAAAGATTGCCTTACCACGACCCTCAAACTCTAGTTTGCGGATAAAGAGATCTGTTCGAAGTTCGGAGAAATACGGTGTTAACTGCCCGAAAATGCTACCATGTCCCTTGAGAGGTTGCCTCTAGAGGCCAATTTCCTCTACCTTGATTGCTGTTTGAGCTGCGATGGAAATAACGGAAAAGTCGATGGGAAGTAAGTGCAAAACGACATTCAGGGCAGCACTGGGGCAAGTTTTACATGCTCCGGTGATACCAATGCATGCAGTCCTTTGCACCCTCCCCAATTTAGTGATATTATAGCCCTTACATATGATATTATAGAGCTTCCCACCAAACCAGGCATCCACACGTTAAAATTGGCAAACCCACTGCGTTGTACATCCCCAGCACGATCCGTGGCTTGAATCCACATTTTTAACCGAACATAGATTTGCAGGAGTAGAAAGCTATACTGGCGTTCTTTACTCGATTTTCAATGTGTAGCTTTCAAAGGAGTATCACTCCAAGATGCCTAACTTTCCATGAGAGCGGGAGAACGTGGTTGTTTAATTCAGTCGAAAGGCTGGAGTTTTATATTTTATGGTAAATAGCACCAGCTCCATTTTGTCAGAGTTGACTCGGAGGCCGCAAATGGCAGCCCAGCGACTGAGAACAGCCTTTCAACCTTTACAACCTTTCCAAAATCTCAGCCATGACTGAGGGAAACGGTGTGAAATAACTATAGCACCTCGACATTTTTACCAGTTCTTATTATTTTTCTGTTTTTTAAATCTTTTATTGACATAAGTTTTACACCCGCAGACGAATGAGTTGGTGCCCAGTTAATAAAATTTTATACTGAAATTGTATTCCAGTAATCAGTAAAAAAATAGTTTTACTGCAATTTTTTTCAGTAATCAGTAAACGTTTACTGGTAATGCAAACTAAATTGCAATGTGAGTAAAAAATTATTTTTACTGCATTTTTACTGCTACTGGAAAGTGCTCGTCAGTAAGTTATCATTTACAAGTGAACAGGTTCGAAACCTTAGGCACGGAACGAAATTGATAGAAAACGTTTGTTTTCATGGCGTTCACTCCTCGGTAGACGATGACATTCCTCTGAGTGTAATTCTGCCGCAAAAAAAAGGGCCGCATAAATCTGCCGTTCGGAGCGGCGTAGGTCCCTTTAGTTGTGGAAAACAACAAGCCGCACAGCACAAATAGGAGAAGCTCGGCCAAACACCCACAAAGGGTGAAACTGCCAATTGTCTGAGAAAAAACATAAAAATCCAAATTTAAAATATTTTACAAAAAATAAAAATCCAATCAACAAAATTGCATCGTTGTTAAAAATTATAGAAAAGTCGCCTATAGCTTATTAGAATTATTATTATCTATTAAATTGTAAATGTGAAGTTGCCTGTGGATTTTTTAATATTTTTTTCTTGATGTGTAACGTATTTTCTCCCCACAATAAATGTACGAAATTTTTTTGTTATTTGTCGAAAAGGCTGAATATTTGTGTAAAGTTAAAAATTTGGAGTTAGGTGGTTTTTGTTAGACTTCGAGCATGGTATTTGTTAGATAGCGGTATAGTATAGCATAAAAATAATGAATATTAGAAAAAGTCTAAACAGCTTAAAATATTGTGATGCTATAATTTTTTCGCGGTCTGTATTTAGTACTTGCAATTATTGTCATGTCAGCATCAGAGTGTCAACGTGTTGCGACGTCTGCTCTTGCATAAAGTGGCTACGTGAATAAATCAAAAGCACAGACTCACCAATCCCAATCGGCTGGGGTGTATCGGAACGGAAAGTCCATTTGTGAATCAAACGAATTCCAGCGCCTTGATGTGACAATTTTGTTGCTGCGACACGTAATGGCACCCACACATGTGAGAAATATTCATTTGCATGTATTTGTGTAGATGGGAATAAGAGGAAAAAAAAACTAGTAATGGCGCTGACCCAGTGAACGTTTTATCGCTGAACCGAGAAAGTGGTAATATGAATCAGCGCTTTTGAACAATTTGTAACATTAGGGCAAACAAACTATCTCGCTACGATAAGTGCGAGATATTTAAAAAAAAAAACAAATAAGAAAATTTGAAAACAAAAAAATAATATAATAAGAAAATTTGAAAAAAAAAAAAAATAATAATAATATAATAATAAGAACATTTGAAGCATATTTACCACTTCTTCTTCTTCTTAATTGGCGCTATAACCGCTTACGCGATTTTGGCCGAGTTTAACAAAGCGCGCCAATCGTTTCTTTCTCGTGCTAACCGGCGCCAGTTGGACACACCAAGTGAAGCCAAGTCCTTCTCCACCTGATGTTTCCAACGCAGAGGAGGCCGCCCTCTTCCTCTGCTACCACCAGCTGGTACCGCATCGAATACTTTCAAAGCCGGAGCGTTTGTATCCATTCGGACGACATGACCCAGCCAACGTAGCCGCTTGATCTTTATTCGCTGCGCTATGTCTATGTCGTCGTAAAGCTCATACAGCTCATCGTTCCATCGTCTGCGATATTCGCTGTTGCCAACGTGCAAAGGTCCAAAAATCTTACGCAGAATCTTTCTCTCGAACACTCCAAGCGTCGCTTCATCGGATGTTGTCATCGTCCAAGCTTCTGCGCCATACGTTAGGACGGGCATGATGAGAGTCTTGTAGAGTGTTAGTTTTGTTCGTCGAGAGAGGACTTTACTACTCAATTGCCTACTTAGTCCAAAGTAGCACTTGTTGGCAAGAGAGATTCTACGTTGGATTTCAAGGCTGACATTGTTATCGGTGTTAATGCTGGTTCCTAAATAGACGAAGTCTTTTACAACCTCAAAATTATAACTGTCAACAGTGACGTGGGTGCCGATACGCGAGTGCGCCGACTGTTTGTTTGAAGACAGGAGGTACTTCGTTTTGTCCTCGTTCACCACCAGACCCATTCGCTTTGCCTCTTTATCCAGTTTGGAGAAGGCAGAGCTAACAGCGCGGTTGTTAAGGCCGATGATGTCAATATCATCGGCATACGCCAGCAATTGTACGCTCTTATAAAAAATTGTGCCTGAGCGATTAAGTTCTGCGGCTCGCACGATGCTCTCCAACATCAGGTTAAAGAAGTCACACGACAGGGAGTCACCCTGTCTGAAACCTCGTTTGGTATCAAACGGCTCGGAGAGGTCCTTTCCAATTCTGACGGCGCTGTTGGTGTTGACCAACGTCATCTTACATAGCCGTATTAGTTTTGCGGGGATACCAAATTCAGACATCGCGGCATACAGGTAACTCCTTTCCGTACTGTCGAATGCAGCTTTGAAGTCGACGAAAAGATGGTGTGTGTCGATTCTCCTTTCATGGGTCTTTTCCAAGATTTGGCGTATTGAGAATATTTGGTCGATGGTAGACTTTCCAGGTCTGAAGCCACACTGATAAGGTCCAATCAGTTGGTTGACGGTGGGCTTCAGCCTTTCACACAATACGCTCGCTAGAACCTTATAGGCGATATTTAGAAGACTAATCCCACGGTAATTGGCACAAATTGCAGGATCGCCCTTCTTATGGATTGGGCAGAGCACACTTAAATTCCAATCGGCAGGCATATTTACCACTACTCCCAATTAAATACCTATTCTAAAAATGTATACTTATAATATACCTAAATAGTCGATTCATGAGAACATCGAGATATGGGTGCTGAGCACGGCTACAGATGAAATTATGTTAAGAACGTTGAGATATCAGCTTTGAAGGTTGTTCCGCAACACTTTGCGCTGTAGCACAAATATTCTCGACAGTACGTCCAGTTTTAGGGCTGCCAATCCCTTTTGTATTGTTTCTTTCACCAACCTTTGAATCGTCGGAAGGATTATTTTCACCAAAAAAGTCACGAGCTTTACCTTATGTTGCTCTTGAAGATCGACAACTTTCATTATAAGATTCAGTAATTTTAACGCGTTGCTCTATAGTATAAAATTGTACATCTGTGTACTTGACAAATGTCACAAATGACATAAAAGAAAAGATGCCCTCTAGGCTTCGACGTCGCTACTGACGTCTTGGCTTCATTTTTGAAAGACCCTTTATATTTCAATGCAAAACCAATTTGAATATATATATTTTTTTCAAACATATTTTCGATTTCAATCATATTTCGAGTATAAGCTAAATCTAGTTTCTAGAAATATCGACTTTAGCGCCATCTAGGGGATGCAGTTTTTTCTAAAGAATTTCTTTTTAAGTAGTCCATGCACATATTGTCCGAAATGAGATAAATCGGGGCATAAACACTATAAATGTGTCGACGCCAGTGCCATCTAAAGTGCCATAGACTCGCGAATAGTATTTAGATGGGGTTTTGTTTTTTAATTTAAATATGCATACAAGGATTGGCTTTTGTATTTTGCGCAGAAAAATAATAACGAAAATGCCTTTATTGGTTTGCAAAATTTCTCCTTTGAATTCAATACGCTTCTACATCCGCTTGAATCAATTTCCAAAGAACTTTTGCCAAAGCACTTTAGCCGCAAAATCAACTTTTTAAAGGCTTTACTAACTTATCCAGACACTAAAAAAAGGTTGACCTCGCATAAATTTCCTGGACTGTAACTCGATGCTTGACGTTGGAATTGGCTGTTGTGTTTTCACTTGTCAAAGTTTTTATAAAATCAATAGAATACTTTGATACAGCAGGCGGATCCAACAATTTCGTTTAGTTCTTATGCGTGGTACTGCAGGGTAAAGTGATTCAAGTGGTTTATCAGGCGCCATCAATAGTTATGGCTACACTTTGCTTTTAAGTGTCGTAGCCGCGCTTAAGCGTATTAAGTTTCTCAAACCACCCTCTTTCCCCAGTGCATTTGTTTGCTCTAATTAGAAAAAGATAAAAACCAGCAACTGCGTAAATTGTGTGAAAAAGTGCTCAAGTAATTTAATTTTCATGAGAAACATTTCGGGTTCAACGCGGAAACAATCGTGTAATTTATAGCGCAATTTGCGTTCCGCTATAATCTGATGTCAATAACTAAAACTGCAATTTCAGCCGAATGAATCTCGATAAGGATGGTACTCAGTTACTTACTGAATAACTTAGCATTAATTAATTAGTGGTGTTGTGTAGTCGCCTGTGTCTCATTATTTTATAATTTTATATTAATTAATTAAATTTTTGTTTAGATTTCCTGCTCAAAAGCATTATAGGAAGTCAAAAGTGGTTTGGGAAATTGATGCTGCTGCTGTTATTCGTATTTTTCTTTCATTTTATGATTCTTCACTTAAGTTCCTTGAATATATATATATATTGGGTGACATCAGAATTCGTTTTAGAGGTATGGTTCCTTCAGCAAAGTTTCTTATTTTGATCCCTAGAATACGATTTTCACAGAGCAATGAGCGATTTTTAAATCGACCCGCCCTAATATATATATGCATATTTATATACGTATTTTTATTTTCTTGTATTTATTTTAAGAACATGTTTGTTTTGTTGAGAATAACACTTTGCTTATAAAGGGTGATTAAGTCTCAAGGGCCGGTGTTGATTTTAAATAAAATACAATTTTTTTAGGAAATTATTATCATTTCTCTTTATTATGATAATATTGGTATGGCTCAATTACGTATGGAACAAAATATCGGCAAATTGGTCACCGCGGCCTCGGCTGCACACCTCCATCCGATGGTCCAAATTTTCGATGACGCTGAGGCATAATTGAGGTTCTATGCCGTTAATGTGCCGAATTATCTCATCCTTTAGCTGTTGAATTGTTGCTGGCTTACCGACGTACACCTTTTCTTTCAAATAACCCCAAAGAAAGAAGTCCAACGGTGTCGTTGACGTTTAAATTCAACATCAGCCCTTGAAATTTAACCACCCTTTATAAATGAGAAAAATTTTGAATTGGAATGCTTCTAAATGCCACTACTTGAGGCATATGCAGATAAGTATGTTCTGCCACTTACGTATGCGTGTATGCACGAATGCGTCTGTTTCTCTGTAATTCAGTCATTTCCATTTTCCTAACTTCCACTTTAAATACTCAAAGTTGATTTATCACTTTTATTTTAATTGCCGGTGCTTTAACCTATTTGTGCCACGCTTGCTCAAAGATTATCTTTTCTATATGAGGGCTGACATTTTTATTATGTGACTGGACGAGAAAACAAATATTTAGCATCCAAATGGCTTTACTGTTTTCAAAATACGTATCCTTCGATCAATAATATGAAAATGGTAAGTGCTTGAAGAATTACTTTTAGCATTAGTGACCGACAGTTTTTAGCATACCTTCTCCATAGCGCAGTGAAATGGCAATAGTAACAACATTTACAGCTTAAATTGATTAACGAAAATAGCCAAGTTTTCTGATTACTTATGTAATCATTCTCATATGTTTCGGTCTTACTTGATACCGACCATTCGATATCCCAAAGTTTAAACCATCCTTCACTGGAAAAAAATTAAATAAAGGAAGAAAATTATATATCATATTAAAATCATATTTAACTTATTTGTACAAGAGTTTTAATAAAATTCAAGGATTGCACTTCTGCCGTTCAACAGGCGACCCCCGAAAATTTGATAAGTTTCGAGATTTACTAGTAAAACTGTTTAGCTACAGAAAAAAATCGTTGAATAAAAATTTAAAAATATTCCATCGGAAATCATTTATTGAAAGAGCTGGGTATTATTTATATCAAAAGGGCTGGCATGAAAGTTGCAATCGTAGCAGAGGAATCACAATAGTTGATCTATTGTAATTAGTTCGTAATTTGTTTTACATAAACTAAAATGACCGAAATATTCAAGATAGTTGCCGCCGAAAGAAAAGGGCTAGAAATTGACTATAAATATTCTTCGTAGAATTTTTATGCGACTAGTAAGGGAATTGAAAAGTAGAGCTCTCTGTGGAAGAACCAAACTGATACTCTACAAAACGCTCATCATTTCTGTCCTGATATATGGCGCGGAAACATGGACGATGCCAACAGCAGATTATAGAGTTTTTTGAGCTTTCTCGGAAAAAATTCTTCGTAAGATCTTTAGTCTCCTCAGCGTTGGTGAGAAGTATCATTTACGGTGGAACAGCGAGCTATATGTGATATATAGGGACATGAACATAGTTAAGCATGTAAAAATACAGCGGCTACGCTGGCTTGTCGCTCATATGAAAGAAGATGCTCCAGTACGAAGAACCTACGAAACGGTACTCCAAAAAGAAAGACGTGGAAAGGAAAAACCACTTCTGTGTTGGAAGGACCAAGTGCTGCTGGACCTTCTAATTGGCACCAGCGAGCGTAGGACAGAAACAGCTGGCGGTCTATTTTAGATTCAGCAAAAACCTACGTCACCTAAGTAAGTAAGTAGTAATAAGAGTAGGAAGACTGATGAGCCTCAGACGAATATTGTATGAGGTTAGATCATATAACTTCACATTACTATGCTTTAGCCGAAAGCAGGTAGAAACAAACTAATCCAATCGCAGGCATAGAAATACAAGGTTTGCTGTTAGACGTGGACTGACTCGGGAGGAAAAAAATAAAAAGCACAAAAGTGGTAGTAAAACCTTGCTAGTCACTTATTACAACATTATTTATAATACTGAAGTCAACAAAGGCTAATATTAGCCCCTTTTTTGTTGAATATTTTTTATATTCCTGATGGGGAATGGGTCGCTGATGTTGCTAGTTCGAAGTTATCGTAAAGAGCTCTGATGAGGCGCATTATCTTTGCGGGAATTACCTTTCTACTCAACGCCAGTCATATTGAGTTTCATTTGATTGCGTAGAATGCCTTTTTAAAATCAACGAACAGCATGTAAAGCGCGGAGCGCCGCACAACTGATTGTTCTACTATGATGAGAAGGGTGAAATCCTAGTGCGTCCATTAAAGAGCTTTCGATACATTGGAGTCTGCCTTGTGTGATCGTGGCTAGAATTTTTTAGGTGGCGTTTAGCAGGGTTATTCCTCGCTTCACGATGATGCCTTTTGTTCACGACAAAGCAGCTTTTTATTGTCTCAAATGGCGGTGATATGGGGATGCAGAAGTTGCGCTGAAATTTGCGGGTTGGCGAACAGTAGTTGTGGCTGTATGCCATCTTCGCACGCGGTTTAGGGAAATATGTTGTTATTGTGATGCTGATTGTTGTTCACTGCTGAGAGCGATGTTGTTGAACAGGCTTGCAGCTATCACGTTAGGTTAGGTTAGGTTAAATGGCTGCCCTAGCTAAAGGGCTCACTTGGACAAATGTTAGTAAATTCGTCCATTGTGGTGCCATACATGGGAGAGGGAAAAGGAGATGGGAAGCAAGAAGGAGCCTTGGGATTAGATACGATGATGACCATACATTTTACGACGGCGCCGACGAGGGCTGATTTGCGTTCGTAGTTAGCCGTAACAAGCTACTAATGAACTTCACCAACTTTATGATATCTACACCGGCTATATCCGCAGGCGTAGCGAAAAAGTGAGAGGCCAGATATCTAAGTCTTTGCCAGACGAGAGCAGGGCAGCTGAGAAGAAGGTGTTGAGATGATTCCACCTCGTCCTCCAGACAGTTTCTGCAGAACGGACTTGAGGCAATCCCAAGTCTTACGGCGTGAACACATAACGGACAGTGTCCGGTAAGGATGCCCACCAAATTTGAGAGCTGTGGTTTTGTTAGCCTTAGGAGTTCCCTTGAGCGTCCCCGATCTACCCGTGGCAGTAGCCCAGCGCTCGCTGAGTTGACTCGAGGCCCATCTTTCCAGGAGCAGACCACAGGTTCTCAGGGGAACCCAATTCTCTCATTTCGCGACGAAACCGTCTCCAAAGTTCCCTGTCTAGCCAGCTCATCAGCCCAGCAGTTTCCCTCTATGCCGCTGTGCCCGGGAACCCAAATGAGCCTGATGATGAAGTATTCGGATGCAATCGAGAGAGAAGCCAGACATTCTCCGACCAATCTCGAGCGCACAAACAGCGAGCCCAAGGCCCTAATTGCCGATTGGCTATCGGAGTAGATATTTACTTCCTTAACGGTAATTACCGAATTGAGCAACCAGTCCACCGCTTCCTTAATTGCGGATACCTCCGCTTGGAAAACACTACAGTGGTCCGGGAGCCTAAATTTAAGTTTGATGGGAGGCTCCTTACCGAATACTCCCCCACCAACCCTTCCGTCCAACTTCGAGCCATCCGTGAACATGTTTACCATGCCTTGCCGCCGAATGTTGCACCCCGCCCACTCCTCCCTTGAGGGAATGTAGGTAGAAAAAGGTCCGCTCGGACCTAGCGTGGGTGTACAGTGGTCCAGCACCATAGGGATGAACTCAAAGTTTTTAAGAATGCTAGAGTGTCCGTAACTTAAGTCTAGCCTATGGCCCGAACACCTTAATCTGATTGCGGCGCGTGCAGCGGTAGTTTTTCCTACAATGTCCACGGGCGCCACATTCAGCATAGCGTTAAGCGCTAGAGTAGGAGTGGTACGAAGAGCCCCACTGATTCCAATGAGGGCAGACCTTTGAACCTTCTCCAGCTTCTTAACTGATACCATTCTTTCTAGCGAGTTCCACCAGACAAGGACTCCGTATAGCAAGATTGGTTTTATAATCGTGTTATAAAGCCAAAAAGTGACTTTAGGCGAGAGGCCCCATCTTTTGCCGATAGCGCCCCTGCAACTATACAAGGCGACTGTTGTCTTTCTGATTCTCTCCTCAATGTTTGGCTTCCATGTAAGACCTCTGTCAAGGATGAGTCCCAGGTACTTCACCTTGTCAGAGAGCACCAACGGAGCGCCCGATATTGAGGGGAGAAACACTCTTGGTACTTTGTATTTCCTCGTAAATAAGACGAGCTCCGTCTTCAGAGGATTAATCGATAGGCCGCAATTAGCGGTCCAATTTATAACTAGATTCAGATAACCCTGCATTAGTTTCATCAGAGTATCTAGAAACTTGCCTCTGACAATAAGTGCCACGTCATCCGCGTAGGCAATCACCTTACAGCCCCTCCCCTCCAGCTCCTCCAGCAGACCGTTAAGTACGGCAACCCAGAGTAGTGGCGAGAGAACACCGCCTTGCGGAGTGCCTCTGTTCACTTGCCGGCGGAGAGAGGTGTCACCCCATTCTGCCACGACCGTTCTATCGGTAAGCATCGTGTGGATAAGCCTTATAAGTTCGGTTCCGACTCCTAGTTTACCTAGCGACCTGGTGATTGCCTCCGGGAGGACATTATTAAAAGCCCCCTCAATGTCGAGGAAGGCACCCACAGTGAACTCCTTCTGGTGGAGGGACACCTCGATATCCTTAACAATTGTATGCAAAGCAGACTCTACCGATCTGCCTTTACAGTAAGCATGTTGAGCGTACGATAAACGCCCCCGAGGAATTTCACTCCTTATGTGCAGATCAATCAGCCTCTCCAGGGTTTTTAAGAGGAACGAGGAGAGACTGATTGGTCTGAAATCCTTAGGGGATACATGTGAAATCTTACCTGCCTTGGGTATGAAAGTTACTCTCACAGCCCTCCAAGATCTGGGTATGTAGCCCCTATCTATGCAGCTCGCGTAGATAGGAAGAAGCCAATGACAAGATACCTCAGCAGATTTCTGCAGTTGAGCCGGTATAATGCCATGGGGCCCAGGTGACTTGAAGGGTTTGAAAGAGTCAATCGCCCAAGCCAGGCGTCGCTTATTCAGCCAGAGGTGGTGGGTGTGTGGAGTGCTATGCGTCCTATCCCAGCCGATATTAAGCGAGTCCGGATTTGTCCGAAAATGGGCGTCAAGGAGTAACCGTAGTGACTCCTCGCTGCTCATGGTCCAGCACCCCGAGCTGTCTTTCAGGTACCCCATAGGTGTGGAATTCCTCGAGAGAATACGTCTGAATCTCGCGGACTCATGACAGCCCTCCACGCTTTCGCAGAATCTCCGCCATGAGTCTCGCTTCGCTTTCCTGATTTCGGATTTGTAAATACCCAGTCCTACTTTGTACAGTTCCCATCCCGAGGGAGACTTAAGCCTTCTGGCTCTATTAAAGAGCCGCCCTGATTTCCGAGAGCTCGGTTGTCCACCAAGGCGGCTTTTCCTTTTTGGGGGGCGGTCTTAGTGGACAAGCTCTCTCGAGGGCTCTGTTGCACGCAGCGGTGAATGTCTCCACCAATACATCTATAAATTCTTCCGAGAGATCCGCGTTTTCTTGCGGTGCTTCCGGAAGGAAAACCTGCAGGTTTCTGCAGTATAGGTCCCAGTCCGTGCTCCTAAGGTTCCTGTAGGAGGATCTATTCGGTTTGGTTTCATTCAGAGAAAACTGGATGTATCTGTGATCCGAAAAGGAATGAGCCCAGAGCACTCTCCAATCAGATATTCGATACCTTAGTGTAGAAGAGGCTAAGGTGAGGTCAAGCACCTCTTCCCTGACCGCCGTAATGAAGGTTGGATCCTTACCTCTATTGCAAATAACTAAGTCTTCGCCTTTAATAAAATCAAAAAGTGACTCACCTCTTGAGTTGATATCCGAACTTCCCCAGCAAGTGTGATGGGAATTTGCATCGGTTCCGATAATGACGTCGATTTTCCTCCGCCTCGCCTCAGCTAGGGCCTCCCTTAGCAGCAACGGAGGTGGCTCCACCTCGTCATCGTGCGCCATATAGGCTGAGATCAGCCAGAGTCTCCCGGTGGTGCTCTCCAGGCTTATAGATACAATGTCCTCATTGCTGAAATTAGGCAAAATGAATGCTTTTAGTTCTTTTCTGATGAGTATGCAGGATCTTGGTTTACCTGCACCACTGTGAACCATCAGTAAATAGTTTTTCGTCCTGATTCCAGAGATACCGCTACTGCTCAGCCACGGCTCCTGGATCAGGACTACGTCGACTCCACCTTGCTCAAGGTGGATCAGTAAGTTGGCGGAAGCTGCCTTAGAGTGCTGGAGATTTATTTGAAGAATCTTCATCTTCAATAATCTTCTCCAACATCCTGAGGTCAGCCTCCTCACTATCCGAGGCCAGAAGCCCCTCCTCCTCCGCCCTGTCGAACAGTTGCCCGATACTGAAGACTGACCCCGCTAGAGAGCGGGTGTCGTCAGCACTGCCCCCATCCGACATGACAGATTCCACATCCATCTCCACGGGAGCTTCCTCTACCGTGGGCCTATCCCCTCCCAACATTACCGGAGTTGCAGAGACATCACCCCTGGCATCGGTTTGGTAAACCTTCATGGCTACCTTCTCGAAACCATAGGTGATGATCCCTTTAGTTTCAGCAAGAGGTCCGAGGGACTCTGTATTTAGCAGAATCAGCGCTTGCCGAAAATGTCCTTCGGACTTCTCTGCCTTGACTACCTTCCAGTTATGCGTGAGAAGTTTCGGGTTACAGTAACGGAGGATTTCCTCCATATCCTCTGGAGCAGAGGGCTCTGAGGGAAGCCAGACCCGGGCGCGCGGACGAAGAGGTAGGTCCTTTTTGCTCACAGCTTCCAGCTTGGCTCCCTTCCAGACCTCCCCCACCAGAGCTACTGCCGCCCTGTACATAGTAGCCGACCGTTCATCGGCACACACTATCCGCTTAAAGGTGCCGTGGTGCCACCCGGCACTCTCACAGCACGGTGGAGGTCCAGGGTTTTCCCTTACCACCTTCATAAATACCGCAGAGATGGGCGATGCCACTATTTTCCACTCGTCCCTGGAAATGGCGCCATCTTCCCTGCTGTTGTCGACCACCCCCAGAGTGATGGATCCCGCCTGCTTAGCGACTTCGCTAAAAGATTTCGGCGGACCGCCCCCAGTCCTCGGCTTCTTCGGCCGGAGAATTTCCTCCTCTTGAGAGCGTTGCCGCTTCACTGCCGATTCTACTGGCGGTGCTACCGCACCCACCCTTTCCACTCGGCCTTTCTCTGCCCCACTAAGTACCATCCTGGCCCACTCAAGCGTCCTTAAATACTTCTCAGGTACCTGCGAAGCATTTTGGCCGCCGTAGCGTTCCAGGATTTTAGCGGCTATGCGTTGGTCAGAGAAGACTTTCCTGCTCTGTTCTGGCTGCCGTTTAGGCCTAGCAAGGTACCCCTGAAAAGAAGCCCCAGAAACCCCCGGAAAACTTGGGGAAAACCCCTTACTTGTACTGGCCATCCCCTCCAGTCCTACCTCACTACGGGTCGCAGGCGGTTCCGCAAGCGACCGTCTACCTACGTGAAGCGGGTTCCCGCTCACCCCCCCTGGGATGGTGCTCGAAGTCGATTCCGACTTCCTCCCAGAGCCCCACCCAGATAACGCTTTGAGCGTCGACTCCGACGCACTTCCGCCCCTACTTGTTTTGTCCCCCTGGACTGCCTCTCGGTTAGGGCTGGTTAGAGAAGGCGGTTACGCCCCTCTTTCCTTAAGTGAGGAGACCTTGGGGCTCGGCTCCGAATCCCCATTGCCGCCTAAATTCTTAGGGTTTTTGTAATTGGTTTTGTTTTTGTTGTTGTTGTTCATGTTTATTTAATTAGGTCCCCACTCGGAGCCGCTATCCATAACTCGAAAGTGTAGTCGTCCTTAAGTGATCCCACGGTTATCTGTGCCGAGGCAGGGAGGCCGTGCTAGGGTTGACGCATACCCTTATGAGGCATGCGTTCAGAGCCAGATCGGTCGCAAAGCGGGAGTCCTCTCAACCGCACCTATACCACCAACCCAATGGCGACGAGTTTGGAACGTACTCCGAGGCCTGCCAGGGTTTTAACGGGACGGGGGCAGTCACGACATTTGCCCACCAGCCGTTTCGGTTGAGTTTCACCCCAGCGTACTCAGGTGGCAGAATGCCGCAACCACCAGCTCAGGAAACGAAGTTCAAGTCCAGAAAGTCTAGAGAATGCCAAAAGAATGCAGGGCCGTCACCGTTCAGGTTTAAGGCCGTTAAGGCCGCAGATCATTTGGCGTTACCCAGGGTGCACCACGCGGAGGCGATCTGCCCTACACCCCATAGCAGCTATCACGTAGTATTTTTTATTTTCAAGCTTGGGAGAAAAGTTCTGACTGGGATTACAATTGCTCCCTTATTCAATTAAAAGTTGTTCCTCTTGAATTAGTTTAAGTTTTGTTTGCCACTTTACGTACTGAACCAATTCCAGCCTATTAGGCATTTGAGGCATTTGAAAAATCCGCGGAAGTACTGTAAATATTCCTTTTGGTACTGCTGTAAATTGAATTTGTTTATAATAGAGCAACATATTATACAGATTAGCCCTGATTAATTGTATACTTATGCCCAAATACCCCTACATTGTGCGATCTCCTCTTTTGTCACACCATCATTTACGCTCCACATTGCAATTCGTTTACTTTTTTTTTGGCTTATTTCCGATTTGATGGTACCACAACAATGCAACTTAACTTAATTTACGTTTAAAATCCATTAATTTTGCCATTAGATTATGTTTCGCTCACTGATACATTTTAAAACCTACACAAACTCGTCCACTTGTACACACAAATTGTGCTATAGTTTTGCCTGAGGTCAACAGCATTATTGCGGCAAAAGCTGCTCGCTCATAAACTCGTTGCATCTACAATTATATGATTTCCCCCACAGTGAATACTTAAATAAAGCGTGGCAAACTTCTGAATAACTCTCCCCACTGCCACATAGTATCTCGTCTATGTATAGTATGTGAATTATCCGATGTTTGTTAGGAAGTAATCTGTAATTTTGGCGCGCTGCATGTTTGGTAGCCATGGTTGCATGTGTGTTGTGCGTATCGTTGTCAGTTTGATAGTTATTGGTATTGCTAGAGGCTACCCTCATCAGCTACATATCAGCTAGACGGAATGACAGTCGTGTGTCATTTTGAAACCCGCTAAACAATTTGAGTTATACAGCTCTCAACCGCTTTGGCAGCTGCTGAGAAGTAACTGTGTGGTACGATGTGGTATGCGACGGGTATCAACAAAATTGTAACAGCATTTTTATTTTGGCATACAGGTATTAAATTCAATAATGAGCTGTGATCCACAACTGCTCTTTGTGATAGTTAAAATGCTTTTTATGAAATTAGCAACTTGTAGACATTTTGCCGAATGGTACACTTGTGCTTCCATACAGTAAGTATGGAAAGAATGTTGTCTCTTTCGTGGGAGTCAGGAGGACAATATCTACAACTCACTGTAGCCATCTGTTGCACTGGAGCTTATCCGACTATGTCTGGCCCGGCATTAGATGTTCTGGTTAGTCTACCACCAACTTATGTTTTCATCCAAGGAGAGGCCTTGAAGGCCATCAAACACAATGGGAATTGGTACGGCCCTTGTCCGGCATTTGGACAACAGAGTAGGCATGGACTTCGATTCAACGATCCCCGCCATGCCCCTTGACTCCATGCCATCAAGATTCGTACTTGGAAAGCAATACATTGTGGTGCTGCCAGAGACTCAATTGTGGTCAAACCCAGCAATCACTGTTTTCGCATTTTCATGCATGGCTCCAGGAGCGAGCACGGTTCCGGCTCTGGGGTTTACGTGGAATTCAGCGGGATAAAACTACACTTTGCTCTTGGAATGTACGCATTTGTATTTCAAGCGGAGGTGTATGCTATTCAAGAAACAATGAACTTTGTTGTGGAAAACAGATGGTGAGTCAGATCTGTATGTGTCTGCAGCGACAGCAAAGTCCTTCAATGCCCTTCATAGCCTTTAAGTTATGAGTTCCACTAGTGAAATGAGTTCTAAAAGGCTGGACTCTTTGCAATCTGCATTGCATTTACAGTTAAACTAACTCTAACTAGAACTAAACTAACTCCGTTCAAACTGATGTTTTATTTGCCGAAAAATCGGAACAATTTATAAAAGTCGAAATAATTTTTTTGACCGATCCTTAAATCGGAACGATTTGTAAACATTGTTGACCTGCATAAACATCGCTGGTTGATAGTTTGTCAAACTTTTTCAAAGTGAAAATATCTTAAATACATTAATTAAAATATACCTACAACAAAAAACGAAATGATTAATTCATTTCGCTATTACAGTATTATTTATATTACTATTTATTGTGAATTTGCTTTAGTAATAATCAAAAAAATGTACAAATACTTCTACTAAAAATCTATCACTATTTCACTAATTTCAAAAATGCCGCCACAATACACCTTAAAATCCCATATAAAATATTCCCTCTTTCCCCCCTTCTCACCCTACTTCATTATGCTCACCCTAACTTGACTAAATATTTCTGAACACATTCCTAAAAATTATTTATTACATTCCCGGTCGACATAAATACTCGTAATTTTAGTGCTAACATCTTTACTTCCGAACTGAAACATTGCTGTGGTCTCTAGCACAGCAGTGCGTATGAGTAACAAATCTTTGTTGTGAATTCTATGATATTGTGAACAAACCGAAAGTCCCTAGGCAAGAAAACAGAAATAGAGTATATACATAAATAAATTTCAAATATTCTGATAGCATCTTGTCTTGATAAGCGTTTTGTAATTGCAACATTTTGAAATTCCTTTAATACCATCTGCGTGCACTCCTCTCTTCGCAAGAGGCTCCCTTTGGTAACTTTATTGTTTCAATTTTCCACAGCCTGACTGAGATTTTGCTGCATCAGATTTACATTATTTGTATGTAGTTGGCGCGTATATTGAAATATGTAGAATACTTTCTTCACCACAAATTTCCTCCCTTGCTCTCTCGCTCTCTCTTGCATCTTTCGAATACTTTGCTCGGAAATCATTCTACTTTGCATGTTGTTAACTTTGCTTACAGTTTGTGGCCTTTTATTTTTATTGTTTTTTTTTTGTTTGGTGTTATTATTTTATAATATAGACGTTGTTGTAAAGTACTTCAACAGTTGTATGTGTGGTTTGGTTTGCCTTTGTCGTGTTACAAACACACACACATACTTAATGCTTAGTAAATACACAGTTACGTGTGCGTATATGCAAAGCCAGAAAGCCTAGTTTGCTTCATAGTAGTTTATATGCTTGTCTATATGAATGGCAACAATATTTTATAAAAAAAAAATTGAAATTTCTTCAAATGCTGTTGAAAAGGCCCCGGCATGCAGACATGAACACCTGTCTAACCGACTTGGTTGGCAGTATTTTTGCGGGTGTTTGGGATATTTTTTTTATTTTTCTTTTTTTCTGTTTTTTGTTAAAAATAAAGGGTATTTAAATAAATTGTGATACAAATTTGTGAGACTCACTTTCAATAATTTTTAAAATTCCGGTTCTATTGAAATTGGAAACTTCTCTTGAGTTTCATTTTGAATATTCTTAAAACACAAGTTAAGGGTTTTAAGCGATGTTTTAAATTGTCCCCGCCTCGTAGTGAGACTGTAGCATAACCGTAGTATTTGTCATCAAATTTTGTATAAAAAATGTAACATGTGGTTATTGCTATTAAAAATAAAATTAATTTAAAATAATTTTATATAAAAAAAAAAACGGCATGTTTTTGTGAGAATCCGTCAGATGTGTAAAAGAATGTCTCAAGTACTCGTATATAGGGGTTAGAACATGATGTTAGTTTGACCCTGTGTGTGTGTGTGTTTGGAGGCTGCATGCGTTTAGCAAATAAGTCTGAAAATTTTACAGGAATTTTCATTTAGATTTTTTTCTTTTTTACTTTTCATTTAGAAAAATTTTCAGGACATTTTTTTAAATTTTGATTTAAATATATTTTTTAAATTGTTCCCATTATAATCCTGAGAAACACGTACGCACATTGAAATTTATACAAATTTGTGCTTTCAGTATCGATCCATCTCCTGTATCGTATTTGCATAGCCTCAAGTGCTAAAGCGTAGGCTGGTTTGTTCTCACGTTGAAAATTAAAATTAAAATTGTAAAATTCACATAAATTTGGATTTTTCACGGCTTCATAATAAGTCAGATTCCTGTCGGAATCTGAAAAGGTGGCTTTTAACGTATCTGTGCCCACTGAGAATCTGCATTGGCTAAAAATTGTGCCTTCCATATCAAGATGTAGGAATTTTTTTCCTTGTTCACTCCTTTTGAGAGCATAGGGCCTCGACAAGACTTATCTTGCGTTGAATTCGTTAATCTATTTGATTTCTGACAGGGTAGGTGATTAGCCTGCCGCTATCAGTCCTAAGTAGTTGAAATGCCCACCTGTCGTTGCTTCGGAACAACGCCTTCTTACTGCTTGGAGCGCCATCTGTGCGTCATATTTTTCTGACAGAAGGATCACACAGATGGTTGAGATCTTCGCTAAAGTGGTGTGTCTGCGCTATTGCTACGGCTGTTCGCTTCCTCTTACTGGCGTCACTGATGCAATTTGTAACCGTGTGTTTTTCTTTGTTTTTGCTTGTTTTAGCAGCCACAAGGCAAATCATGCGCTGACTATTGCGCGGTAGTAAGGATGGGAAGGATAAGTTTTTGGGTTTGAGGTGTGAGTTTTTTTCTTGTTTTAAGAAACAGGGGAAGTAGGTAAATTTGGAAAAGTGCTCGGACCGCGCTTTACGTGGGATTCGAGTCCAAAACCTCTGGGATGGCAGGCTAGTAAACTTACGCTAGACTACCGAGGCCGCTTGCTTTGGCAATATTTCATATAAATCTGCAAGCAGGTTTGTAAAGAAGATTCCCCCACCTTGCTGACATATTAAAAGGGAACTCTGTTTCGTTTTTTCTGACACTCTCTTACTCGTAGCGTCTTCGCCATCGGTGGCGACTGGATAAGCATCTATTACTCGGAGGCCCTAATCATCTTTTACCCAGACTCGAAACATGACAATACTAAGATAAAAATGCGATTGTTTACTTTTACTTTTCCGCCTTCTCACTGTCACAAAATGCGAATGTACTAGTTCTGAACTATATTAGATAGTTTTGAGTTTTCCCGAAAGGGTTTATATCATCAGGTATAAGTTCACTTATCATTTGCGCTGAAAAGATTCATGCGTATGGAAAGAATTGTGATAAAGATATCCCTGCAACTTACTTTATTTTCAATTACGAATATGCAAATGGTGGTAGTAAAAATTATTTCATACAAAATGTGAAATGAAATGAAAAAAATGTAAAGCACGAAAAAAAAACAAAAAAAACAAAAAAAATAAGAATAAGAATATGCAAACCTTATAATTTAATAGCAGAAGTCAGTATTATATATCTTTAATCAATCCTTTTAAAAGTATTTTTTTTTTATTCTCTATTTTTTATTTATTTGTTATTGTAATACTCGCTGCTTGTAATACTTACAAGTTGTAAAAAGCTCCACTAGCTCCTTCTCAATACTTAAACCCCTGAGTTTCTCAATAATAAATGCCTCAATAGGCTTAAATTGTCAATGCCTCAAATTTATCACAATTGAATGGAATTTGAAAACTTCTCAACAGCTCTCTACTCAGCCAGCCTGACTGACTGTGGTATTGAGTTCAGATTGAGGGCATGCAAAGTAGCTGGCTGTGCTACTGCCACTTGTGAATGGAGATAGTGGAGCAGTAGCACAACTTTAGCGCTTTACAACTAATAATAATTCCAATTTACGACAAAATGAAAGATGTGCCAACACGCGCCAATATATACACATAGTCAAGCGCACAAGCAAAGGCATGCAAACACACATACTTACGTACTTAGAACTAAATTAAAATCAACTCAAATTCAAGACACATTTGCTGGCTGTTTATGAATTTCTAACAAAACTCAATTCAGGCAAGGCGTTCCTGCGTATATTTTGCCTACAGCTTGAGCGCTTTTATACACATATATTTATATATATATATATACCCGCATATATATAAATATAGTAACTGATAGCAAAGTTGCTTCTTCTTACCGATTTTCAGTGTCGTTGCTGCAGGCATTTTTGCTATTTGCTGTCTGTCGTTTGCTGCTTTTCCGTTTGCCTTTGGTTGCTTGCCATTTGTTGTTGTTGGCACTCATACTGTTGAAATGTTTCCTTAAAATTTCATTGCTAAATATTCAACTTAAAAGTTATGTAAATATTGAGTTGAGAAAGTTTTAAATAACTTTCTGATTGCTGCTATTGCTTGCTGCTACTGCTAGCATTACTTGCAACATTGCAACATACGCCACACTACACTGGACCAGGTACCTTAACCGAATATCTTCACTACTCTCATGGACGTCGCTTTACATTTTGTTGTTGTTGTTATATGAATGCTGAGGTTTGTTACCAAAGTGCCGACAGTTGGTTGGCTAGGTTACCTTACTTAGACTCCACCACCATCCTCTCCTGTTTTAGCCTTATTTACTGCACACCGGCACTGGTAGTATATGAGAATCTATTCAAAATTGTCCACAAAAAAGGTTACAGTAGTCGTTGTGATACCGCTGTAGAAATACATGTTTGTGCGTGTGTAATTTTTGTTTTCCTGTGAGTATTTTTAGAGTTCAAAGTTTGCCGGAACAGTTTGACAAATAATTGGCATTCCCTTTTCCGTTCCCAGAATCATACAAACGTACAAAGTAAATGGAAAATATGCTACCAAATAATTTCCGTTTGCTAGATTTACTTTTCTCAATTGCGTTTAGTTAGTAAACTTATTTCACATTCATATGGCTGATTGGGAGTGATAAGTAAAAGCTTAAGGAAGTATAGAAATTAGAATCATATTAAGGCCGGCGGGCCAATTAAAAGGTCAAAAAAATCGATTTTTTTTTCCTGAAATCAATAGCTTAGATATTCAAGAACATGAGACACAAATTTTCAGAGTTAAATTCCAAGTATATTATTTGCAGAGCTACAGAGCCGAGCGTAGTGCGGCGTCGAGCAACCGTGCGCTTATTGTTGTACTTTGAAGCGCGTTTTCTCGGCTTTTCATTTTCACGATTTTACCTAATTTATGTACACGATTGCAAAAAAACTAAACGAGCTATCCATTTCATTCAAAATGCGTTATCTTCAGTATTGTTTTCTCTTCTATGTGAACTAAAAAAAACATCCAAAAACTTTTTTTAAGCGACTTTTTTACCCAGTTGAAGAGTTTTTTTTCCTTGAAAAACCACTTTTTTTTTTCTACCGTCCCCAAAAAATTTTATTTCGAATTTTACGTGTTTCTCCCAATTTTCTTAGTTCACATCGAAGATAATTACATCAAAATTAATAATCTTTTTTGTTTTTGCTTTCAGATGAAAATTGCTAGTTGTATCTTGTACAGAAGTTGGATACTTCAGTGGCAAGGCGCTCTGGGAATCTATTGATAACTCGGCTTACAATATATTGTTGGAGATTGTACACATTTTTTTTTTTTAGTTCAAATATATATTAAACTATCCCCAAAACTTCATTTGGCTAATTGTTTTTTTTCTCATCCTACAACGCTTCGCGAAAACTACTGAATTTAGGACATCTAATTGGCCCGCCGGCCTTAATAGGCTCATAATATGGAAAAATTTACTGTAAACTTAGATTATTACTAGCTGAGCAACCGCAGCCCGAAATTCGCCAGAATCTAATTGTTTGAGTGATCAGCCTTCTGGCGTGGTTGGAAATGGGCTAATGTCCCGAGAGAATGATGAAGAGTTCTCTAACGTCTGCTTTGAGCTTTGCTACTAATTTGGATGTTATCACACATCTTAACATTCCATTCTCTGTCATTTTAATGTCTTAATATATCTTTGGATTTTCGTGTGAGCACTTGATGGATTACAACTTCATTTTCATCAAAATGTTATTAAGCAAATCAGCTCGTTAAGTTGCAACATCCAGAAATGTCAGTTCATATGAAGAGAGCTATGCTAAGTTGTTTAGAAAGGCAGAGATTTTTTGTTTTGTTTTTGTTTTGGAAATAAAGGGTAAAGATGTCTGAAACATTTTGATTGGTACCGTCGCACCAATGGGGCAAGCTTACACTAAAACTCATCTTCCGTCTTTGGCTGACTTCCACTCCGGCACCGCATTTGCACAACACTACAAAAGAAACCAGCGTCTAGGCTCTCTACCTATGATATATAGAGGTTATACGTCGCGATAGTCTCTATTACCTTCGGTATGAAGTAGATGGAACTTCGAAAGGGTGCGATAACGCCATCAGCATTATCGGCTTGTCTACGTCGTGAGTCGTTAACTCAAGCGTCTGAAACTGTTGTCGGTACGTCTGAGTCGACGGGAAGTTCGGTAAGATAAAACGCGGTCGAAGGAGTTGATGTTATTTAGCTCTAGCTGCCGTTGCTGAAACAGCTCTACTGTTCGCATTTCTTCGTTCTGCTTCCGTAGCGTACGCCACACTTGCTTGGCAAACTTACATTTAGCATTCCAGCAATGTTTTAAATTCATGGCTAACTCTTCACGTTCTCTTGCGAACCTTGGACAATAGAAGAGTGTGAGTCTAGCGTATTCTAACTCCACGGGGGCAGGTAGGACAGTGTGATGAAGCGAAGCGACCAAACCTGTACAGATAATTCTGGGAGCAGCCCGGTCCGCTCAGCATCCGAGAGACGAAGTAATCCACTGATCCGTGTCTTCATGGCAACCACATAGCAAGGATAGGGATGAGTTCGTGTGTGCAAGATCCCTAGACAGATATGCCAGGAATGGAATGGAAACTCGCTTTTAGATGGTGTATGTAGATGTAGGGTTAAGGTTAGATAGAGGCTATATGAGTTTCTAAATTTTGCAGCCTGATGACGTAATTTTGGCAGCCTAGAAATAGTGTCGAGAAATCCTCTTTGGCTAGCTCATCAGCTCATCGACGACCTCGTCTTCGGCAATGTTTCGACGACAATGTTAAAGACAGCATTCCAAAAGAATTCTGCATTCCACATTTGGCTGCTCGGAAACCGGAACTGGAGGTATATTTTTAGCCACAACCCAGCGCATTACCTTGGAGCCCCGACAGTATATGTCAAATTCTCTGTCTTGGTTAAGCATCGTCGGTACGAAACTTCCAAAATCTAATCAAAATTTTAATGGATATTAAAAATGAGAGAGAATTTTAACCCAATTCTCGTAGTCTCATAGTAGACATTGATGCGCAATGAGTTATTTGAAGATCAATAGGAAAGAAATTCGTTATATTCACCTTCTCTACTCTTTCTATTTTCATGTGAATAAGTATATAACACATGATTGGAGATCTACAATTATATAAATTATCAAGACCATTTTCGGATGAAAACTCTTCGTTTTTTGCAGGAATAAAAGTAGATATTAATTGTGGTGCTGGCCATTTAGCTTGAATAACTCGAAGTTTGAAATCTTAGGTTTGACAAAAAAAACATTATGAATTAAGTTTTTTTCGAGTTAATTGCCAGACATTGTTGCTTGTGTTGAAATATTAGAAAACGATTATTGTCCAAGCGAAATGTGTTAAATTTTGTTTTCGCCTGTAAGTATGCAACAAGTTCCGATTTATCAATTTATCGCCTTCACTCTCTTTAAGCTAGTCAATTGAGGGGCCTTTCAAAAGACGCGCCTAGATATTGTTTTAAAATAAAATATCAGTTCAGTCCATAAGTTCGTGCGTATTTTACCCATAATTTCACTTTTGTACGATTTTTGCATACAACAAATTATTCGCGGAATATAACGGAACTACTTATATTTTCTTTGATATATTGTGCATTCAACAAGTGATTTTAATCGCGGAAGAAGCACGTGTTGTTAAAAAATAAAATGGAATCTTCGAACGCGTATAAGAGGCATATTTTGTAATTTTTTTTATAAAAGTGTTAAAAATGAAACAACTGCTGCTGCAGAAATAAAACTGTTCACGAAGAGGATACCGTGAGTGTAAGAACTGCGCAAAAGTGGTTTTCAAAATTCCGAAGTGGTAACTGCGACGTGGAGGATGCCCCGCGGCCTGGTCGTCCTGAAGTCTTTAACTCCGAAGCCTTGCTCAAACTCGTGGAAGCTGAGCCAAATTTGACAGTCGATATGATAGCTCAGAGGTCAAATTCATCGCATGGAACAGTTCACAGGCACCTGGTTCAGTTGGGAAAGGTTTCAAAGCTGGGAAAATGGGTTCCGCATAGACTTTCCGTCGCCAACCTTCAGCAGAGGGTGAATGTGTGTTCTCAGCTGCTGCAACGGCTTGAAAATGAAAGTTTTTAGAACCGTTTCGTTACTGGTGATGAAAAATGGGTTCTTTACAATATTTCTGTTCGCAAACGCCAATGGTTAGATAAAGATGAAACGCCAGAACCGATCCTTAGAGATATCCTTCACCCCAAGAAGATTCTCCTCTCTATTTGATGGGATATGACCGGTATTGTTTACTATAAACTTCTGGAACCAAACCAGACGATAACTGCTGATTATTATTCCCATCAGCTATCAAACCTGAATGAGGCACTTAACAAAAATCGACCGTTTTTAGTGAATAGACGCAAAGTTTTGTTTCACCACGAAAACGGAAGACCTCATACCGCAAGGCAAACATTAGGCAAACTGAACGAGCTCGGATGGGAGCTAATGCCGCATTCACCATACTCTCCGGATATTGCACCTTGTAATTAACACCTTATCCGTGGACTTCAATCCCATATGAGTAAGAAGAACTGCTCCTCAAAAGAAGCTATAAAAAGGGATATCGAAGCGTATTATGGCTCCAAAGACAACAAAATTTTTTGAGCAGGGAATTAAAAGTTTGCCTAAACGTTGAGAAGACATTGTAAATAATGAAGGAACATATATTATTGATTAATAAATACTTTAGACATCTTTTTTATTAATTTTGAAACCTTGTTTAAAAAACGCACGAACTTATGGACTGACCTGATATGTAAAAATTTAGATTCGTTCAGGTTGTCACTATTTTTATTCAAAATTCGGCCCTTAGCAATTATATGCGGAATTGGCATGCTTTAAATTCCCACCATGGGCATGTCTACAGATGAAATAATGTTAAGAACATTGATATATTGGTTTTGAAGGTTTTTCCGCAACACTCTGCGCTGTAGCAGCAATATTTTCAATAGAACTTCCAGTTTTTGGGCTGCCAGTCCGTTTTGTATCCTCAACAGAACCGTTTTCTTAATTTTTTTTTTTCACCAATCTTTGAATTGTCGCCTCATTCGAGCGATTATTTTCACCAAGAAAATCACGAATATTGCGATATGTTGTTCTTAAAGACCGACCATTTTCCTAATAAGTCTCCGTAATTTAACGCGTTGTTCTATTGTGTAAAATTGTATACATATTGTACATACGTATATTAAAATTGAAAGGAAAGTCGGGTAAAATCTTTCAAGCACCCCGATAATTTATTTTATATACAAAAGTTCAAATTCGAAACTGTTTATGTAAAAAGTTTTTCATTTTTATTCACCGATTTCTTTTCTCTATTCTACTTAGTTTTTCTCTTATTCTCCTACACTCGACTCTATTTATTTTACATTATAATTCTATGCGCTCATTTTCTCCATGCCCTGCATGCGTTTCCGCTAAAGCTACATAGATATGTATATATCCATTCCCCGATTGTATCTCTACTCTGTTTTGCGTTCTGTACTGTCTAATGGAGCTTATTTTACGCCCCCAGCAATCAAAAGAAAAAAATTGTTGAAACATAAAAAGGAAAGCCCGCGGAGGTTGAACTTTTACAGCTTTTCTGCGTTATCATTGTCACCATCACAGACTGCCTGTCTTTTAAGAAAAACCTCACAAATTTAAAATCTCATCTACTTATGTATGTATGTGCATGAACACATATACACATATATATACGTACATGGATTTACATGCATTCGCGTATATTTATGGATAAGTGCGAACTGTTTCATCATATCTGTTTTTGTTGGTGTGTTACTGGGAATTAATTAAATTTATGTAGGCTGTAAATTGTGTATGAATTATTTTTTAAGACTTTGGATAATTCTGATTGCGATTGTAAATTTAATAAATATTCACCCGCTTTAAGTTAATATGCGATTCTCTTGCACCTATTGTAAATATTTTCAAAAATAGAATTATACGAATTTATATGCTCTGCATTTTTAATCGGTTTATCTCAGCCTAGTTCGCAACTAGTCCAATTTTATCGCCAATGCTTGTAAAAGTTTCGCGGTCGTGAGTAAATCTACCTCTGCACGTGTTTTCGATTTTTTACAGTTTTAAGAATGGATTTTAATTTGAAATAACCAGAGTTTGCGAAAACCTTGGAAATATTGGGATTTTGTTTCATTTTTGATACTCTAAAGAAAACAGCCGTTCACGAGTGGCATGAACGCTTCAGAAGAAATCGTGGTGCCAAAGAGGATGTCGAACCGCATACGTAGTGGTAGGCAGTCGACATCCGAAACTGATGAAAATATGAATAAAGTGAAAAAAAATTTGAGCAATAACCGCAAATTGACTATCAGAGAGCTGACAGAGGACTTAAACATTGCTTAGGATCCATTGTATTGTACACCACGCATTTTTGCCAGTAAGTCAGACAATGAATTAGGGCTTTTAATTGGGCATTATGAGATGTTTAAGTGGAGCAATTCGCGAAAAATATGATTTATGGGGAACCATCTCGTGGATTTTGCACCATGATAACGCACCGTTGCACAGTGTCAAAGAGGCATAAGTGCGTTGCAGTTGATAGGGAGTTTTTTGAAGGAATAAACCTGTATTTTGAATTTTCTGATTAGGGTGATATACCTTTTACTTCCTCTCTGAAGCAATGTATGTAGTGTCAGCCGGTTGGTAAGCTGACAGCGCTGCTGGCGGAGCTCCGACTATCAATTGGCTCAACTTAGCTCCTTGTGGTACCAGTTTAAGTACAGTCAGCAAATGGAGCAATCTCAAAACCGACTAGTTTTGAACTACATTTATCCTCTACGAGTTTGGTCAATTGTAATCGTTGGGTATATATAATTGCGTGCGAATTATGTAGCACTTTTGTGGCGGATAATTCATACAAGCGCAAAGATGAATTACATATGCATTGCAAATTTATGTATCAACAACTGTCGAATTGATAAGCTCATGGATTTTTATATTACGTTTGATAAAGACGTTGAAGTGACCGCTGATCCATTGTGCCCGACACTTGCAATTTAATTTCAATTGCAACATTTAATGCTTTTTCATATAGAAGTATAATTTGAAAACTATGCGAACGACATCTATAGAAATCACAGAATATATAAGTTAACTCACATTCAGTTTTATTTGAAATTAAATTTGATTAGCAGAAAATAAAAATTTAAAAAAATTGGAAAACAATTAGGAGCGAATCATGCATATCTTTGATTCGCTTGGCGAAAGAGTTGCACGAATGCACTTACAGGATATTTTTTTATTTGGTATTTTTTGCATTTACTTTTACTGTTACTGCGCACTCAGAATGAAACTGTAAATTGCACCATATCCACGATGGAGAGAATAATAAGGTAAAATTTGTTCAACTTATTCGAGTGTTGTTTGTGTAAGTTCGTTTTCTTACATTTTTGTAAGCGGTTTTACTTTTCTCTCGCTCAAATGTACCAGTTTGGAGGGGCTCCTCCTTCTTGTATTGGGCACAATCTTGTATTGTATCCTTTTTGCGACTCAACAAGTGTTGGTTGATGCGTGTTGGGAGTGATTTTTACACCCGCCATTCTATTTCTTGCTCTTTCTCCCTCTGTCTCTCTCTCTTTATCTCTCTGTCTCTCTCTCTTTATCTCTCTCTCTCTTTCTATATCTCTCTCTCACTTTCTCTCTGTCTGCCTCTTTCTCTTTCTGTATATCTCTCTCTCTCTCTCTCTCTTTCTCTGACTGATCACTCCATAAGCAAAGAAATACGTTTTTTAGGCGGTGCATAGTGAAAGAAATTAACAATCTGGTACGGATTATTTGGTATTTTCGAATTCCGCCAATATAGGGTTACCAAATAAGAACGGCGGGAAATCCATTTTAATAAAATAACAATGCAAGATGTCGATGAATTTTGACTGGCTTTATTTTGAAGCTAAATCTTTGCTATAATCTATAGAATATAAATTGCCGCCTTGGCTTGCCGTTAACACTTCAAGCGTTTGGTCCAACTTTCTTTGATCTGGTCCAATATTTACGGTGTTATTCCGGCAACGGCGTCTCGAATGTTGGCTTCGATCTCTTGATGTAGCTTCAGATAAAATAATCGCGAGGTGTCAAGTCGCATGATCGCGGTGGGCAGTTGCTGAACGCTCGCTGTGAGATGACCAAGCCGTCAAATTTCTCATTCACAACTTCTTCTACTGCGTACCTGGTATGGCACGTAGCGCTGTATTGTTCGATCACAGCTCGGATATATTGATGCTGTCGAGCTCTGGTCACATAAAGTCGGTTCGAGAACCGCTGACGGTAACGTGGTTTACTTAAGTAAAGTCTGATGATGCTGTCATGCCATAGGCAGCACCAGGCAGTCAATATTTGCGGATGCACTGTCAAACATTTGTGGTTTGGGTATGCGCCAATAGTAGGGATTTTCCTTTATGACATAAGAACTCTTCTATTCGCCATATCCCCGCTTGCTATTTTTATGCTTGATTAACTTGACGAAAACTTTTCATGCGAAAGCAACAACACAGTTATCGAGTAAGATTGACCGCTAGCGAGGATGGCTATAGGTCATTAGACCGCACTGCCTTACCAGCACATGTGATTTAAGACAGTTCTCTTCCAGCGTTGCCGACATATCTTCATTTGCTTCATCTATTCGCCACTTGCTAAGTCTTGAAAAAAAGAGGCCTATGGCCGTTGCGCCAAGAATGGGACACTTGAGAAAAGATCATTTTTTTGTCCGAAATTTGAAGCTGTATAGCAAATGCCACGGAATTTCGATAATATTTGTTAATCATTACTAAACGAGCAAGCGGTAAAGCTCTGAATATTTTTAGAGTTCAGCATGTCCATGGTGACTTTAGTAAAAGCTACTGAAGTGAAACAATTGGAAAACTATCTTTGCTATCTGACCACGCAATAAATTTGTTTTCGCTTTGTTTTAATTCGCCAGTTGAAACAGGAACGAAGAATTTTGTTTTCATTTTATCCAAGTTTGAACGTATCCCAAGACAATCTAAATAACTCTACAATAAGATTGTGAGGTCAAACAGCTTCCTTCCGAAAAAAATAATAAACCGACATCCGATAGCTCTTAATGGTGCTGAAAAATATTTCTCTGCATTTTTTTTATTATTGTGTTTTTAATATTTATTACATACTTTACCAATAAAAGTTAATTATCTTATGAGGTTAAAACTGAAACAAAACAAAAAAACAAAAAAAAAAAACATTTTAAATAAAAAAATAAAAAACATATTTTAAAAATTAAAAAAAAAGAAAAGAAATTAAAAAAGAATTTTTTTTTAAATAAAAAAATAATTAAAAAAAGAAACAATTAAAAAAAAAAATTAAAAAAAAAAAGAAAAAATTTAAAAAAAAAAAGTTTAAAAGTAAAAAAAAAACTAGTATTAATTGTAATTATAATAATAATAAAACAAAAATGATAAAAACCGTTTCTTTTTTCACGTTTTTCAGGTTTTTTCAGTTTAATTTTTTCATAAGCCATTTTTTAATACATTTCACATAATTTTTGAGGCATTGGTAATTATGTAATCTGTGTCAGCCTGGCCATTCCACTCATTGTGCTTTGGTGTTAATCGCTTTCTCACGTCAGTTTCAAATGCTTCCTAATCGTTCTAAGTGATAAATACATCAATAACAAAAAACAAAAAAAAAAAAAAACTGAACGGAAAATTTCTGGAATTCTGGTAATTAAACGGATAACTTAATTTCTTGAACCCACCGATGCTTTAAAGATTTAAAGATTTCTCCCCCGCACATTTGAACAGAACGTTTCATTTCGAGAAACAATAAAGAATTCAATGTACGAGTATGTAAATAAATATTTGCTATTCATTTCTTCAAACAAAAACACTTACAAATTTTGCTTGTAGTTTTTCTACATACATACATGCGTATGTGTTTTAGTGAAGGCCGCCAGTCGCACTGCATGCACCGGCGGAGACGAAGTACTCTCGTCTAGATGCCATTAGTCGTGTTAGTGTAGCATATCAATAGTATGCACACTCAGCTCATTTATCTGTCAGCGACGCGTTGCAACGCCGCGGCAATGTATTCCCGTCGAGTTTTTCTACGCTGCGGTGTGTTCACGCGCATATCCCTACGTCGTTGGCGTTTCACTGAGTACGCGTGCCAGTCAAGATATGTTGCTTGCACAGTTTGATTTACGATATTTTCTCTTCATTACATCAAAAACAAAAACAACACAAACATAAACAATAGAGCTGAGAACAGGGAATTGCGTATAAATCGAAAATTTCACGTTTCATTTATACGGACGTGTTGTGGCCCCAGAGTGCGTCTTCGCGGAGTCTCGCGTATTGCTACGGTGTCATGTTGCACAGTGGCTTAGATTTTTGTGTGCTAAAGAAATTTTCTTTTACTAATGGGTAAGCAAAGAAAAAGTATAACGTTTTTTTAATTTTAATTACTTTGTAGAATTTACCAAGCCGATCAATTGATATTCTCTTCGTTTTACGGTATTTTTTGGTAAAGCGATTTCTTGAGACCATTAAAATAAATGCTTCTAATTTAATATGTTGGATATTTTTCCCCACCAAATTGATTATAAATGAACATTTAGCTACCGTAGCCGAAGGGGTTCATGCGTCACTACCGTTCGGAAGTGCCCAGGTTCTAATTTCCGGGCATGAAACACCAATTGACAGAAAAAGTTTTTTCTAATAGCGATCGCCCCTCAGCAGGTATTGGCAAACCTTCCAGTGTATTTCTGCCGTGAAACGCTCCTCACAAAAGATAAAAGTGTAAAGCCCTCCATTTGTCGAACAACATTAAAACGCATACCAGAAATAGGAGGAGGAGCTCGGCCAAAAACCCAATAGAGGGTATAAGCGCCAATTATATTATATTTGTTTTGATTCGTGGCTATATCCCTTATAAACAATACCGAGGAAATTTTCTTTTGCATTTCTAATGTTGTCAAGGCTAACAAAAGGCATCTACTTTTATATGCTGATGAACTATAAGAAAAACGGAAGGCATTACTGGCAAATCTAGTGAAACATTTCTGAACCTTCTCAATTCTTAATGATGAACCCATATGGAATGGATTCCAGATGATGCTGTAATATTCGAGCTTTGATCTAACACGAGAAAAATACAAATTCGTTAGCATGAAGGATTCTGGAACTTATTTGAATTCCATACTGCGAAGTCGAACTTAGACGTAACCGTGAAGATCGTAAAGTCCATTTGTTAAAAAACGATATTTTCGATGTAAATATGACCCCCGAAGTCTTTCTTGCCCAATTTGTAATCGAAATCAATCACAACTTTGCGTCAACTGAAGCACAAGTGCTGGCATTTAGCAGCATTAAGAGGTGAGGAGTTATTACACCAAACTTCCAATCTTGTCAGGCCCTCTTGAGGTCCATGCAATGAGTTAAGTCCTCTATACGACTGTAAATTTTCAAGTCGTCTGCATGCATCAGACAGCGCCATGCCAAAAAACGTTTAGACTTTCGCCAACAAATGTCGCCGCAACATCTGTTAAATATTCTGGCTGAACACCATCAGCAACGACGAACTGTGCAGACTAACGAGGGAGAAACCCATCCTATGACAAATTAAACACAGAAAGTGGCGATGGGTAGGCTAAAGCTTAGAAAACCATCAGATATCATCATGATAATAACGCTGGACTGGAACCGGCAAGGGTGGTCGGCTAAAGTATATGTATGTACTTGGAGAAGGTCGATGTTGCGTGAACTAGCAGATGCCGACTTCAGCTGGGACGGTGCAAAAACAACAGCCCAGAACCGTGTACGACGCAAAAGTTTTGTCAAGGTCTTATGCTCCCGAGCGGAGCGAACAATCAAAAAACAAAAAGTGTGAGGGGCGATCGCTATTAGAAAAAACGTTGGCTACTATTTTCCATTCCTGTGCATTTAATTTTGTAGATTCTGTGCAGTAAACTGTTTTTTCTTGCGTTTCAATTTTCTAAAAGCACTACATCTTGTGCTCAAAGTACCAAGTTGCACCAAGGATTCTGGATTCTCGGAAACGGGTCCGACTATTTGGATGCAATTTTTTATGTTACTACCATTTCACTTTCTAGGGTTACCTAAATAGTTGATTTCACTAAGTTCATTCTTCAAAGGTTAATAATTTTTATAAAGTAAATAATATACATACATATGTAACACATGGGCTGAAGAGTCCCGGGCCTAATAAAGAAATTTTTTTTCAAAATTAGCTGTATTCATCAATATAATTTTCATCAAGAACTACGCAATCATTCCACCGCCGCCATCATCTAGCATTTCAATACCACTTTTGTAGAACGATTTATTTTTGTCTCAAAGTAGGCTTAAGGTTCAGCGATAGCCCCTTCATTCGAGCGAAATTTCTTACTGGTGAGCAATTTTTTAGGTCTGCGAACAGCCAATATTCGCTGACGAATACGTCGGTTGTAGGAGCAATTCAAAGTTCAATTCATGTCGTTTTGCCATTGCTTAGAATCATCAAACTCGTTCTTGTTTTTCGTCAACAGTGAGCAAACGCGGCACCCACTTTGAGCAACGCTTTCGCATAGTCAAATGTTCATGCAATATAAAGCCAACATGTTCTTTGATATCTTTACGATGTCAGCAGACGCACGGAACTTCATTTTTTGTATTCATAACGTTGATATTTTTCGTATTCATAACGTCATAATTTTGTTGATATTTTCTGGTGTTACCGTATCATTCGGACCTTCACTGCGTTGTGCATCGTCAGTGTCTTTACGAAGTCTTACGAAACTTTTCAAGCCATTGCTTCGCTTGCACGGTATTTTTTTCCATCAAGCAGTGTAAAATTAAAACAAGAAATTATTTTTGATCCATTGTTTTAAAAATAACAAAAGTAGCGTCACTCTTAGCACATAACTCACAAGAAAGAATAGAATATCATGAAATTTTAACGGCTGTCTGTTTAAGGTTAGTACTGAAACACTGAAAAAGAGGTGAATGTAATAAAGCCAGTGCTATTTACATATATGTTAGGCCAGAGACTTTTCAGCCCATGTGTTATGTACAACAATATGGGTAGTAAATGAAGGGCATGTTTTGCAGCAGCTTTAATGCAGACAATTTTTTTGAATAGGGTTGCCAATTAATTTCCAATATTAAATAAAAATTCAACTAATTATTTAAAAATATCAAATACCGTATAATGATGTGTATGTATACATATGTACCTGTATGTATGTAAAAGTAAAAAAATCCTGCAACAGATTTGTACGGAAAGGTATTGTTATTGTTATATACATACAATGTTACCACCTAATTTCAATTATTTAAAAATGAAATAAAATATCACAATATGCAAGTAAGAGAAGTGGACCCTAAGAAATATGTTTTGAATAAGCTTGAGAACCTTATTTATGTTACATATGGAGACCAATATTCATGGCTAAATGGACACCATAACCCCAGAAATGTCTCAAAATGTTATGAAAAATATAGGAAAAGGAGTGCAAATGTGCGTCACTCGAACATCTTGATATTGTTTACGGGTTTTGACCCAAGAATCTGTATTATATCAAGCAAAATTTTAAATAATGAATTAAAACTACAAAAAAAAAACAAAAAAATGTTTTAATGCAAACGTAACAAAGCGTAAAAAAATTAGAATTCATTGCTCACCAAAGTATTTTGCTTTTGACTAGGTGATGTATAAATATACTAGTTTTTATTAATTCAATATTTGGTATGATAACCATTGGAAACCGCTTCCAAGCGTCTTGGCATGGATTCTATCAACTTTCGTCAAAATTCAGTAGGTATTTTTTCCCATTCCTCGAGCAAAACAGGTTTTAGGTCACCTTTTAACGAAATTTTGTGTTCCCGTATTCTGTCTTCGAGATAGGCCCAGAGATTTTCTATGAGGTTGATATCGGGACTGGAATGTAAGTTGTCTTTGGGCATGGACAAATAAAGATGTTTATCCATCGTTCCATCTATAAATACTAGTTTTCCAACTCCCTGAGCCGACATACAAGCCCACACCATAACGGAACCCCCACCGTGCTTAAGAGTGGATTTGATATTTTTGATTCGCAGCTCTTGATTTGGCTTCCGCCATACCATAAAACGTCCGTCCGTATTGTATTTGCCTACATAACTAAAGATAATGGTTTTCCGAAACTCGAAACTTTTCGTTTTATATGTATGAGTTGGCGAATAAAAGCCTATTTTCCTTATTTACTTTTGAAATGAGTGGCTTTTTCCGTGCTGCACGGCCGTGAATATTGTTACTTCTTAGTACTCTGCGCACTGTCTCATCGGGTACTTGAATGTGAAGGGTTGTTTTTACCTTGTCATTGATTTTTGGGGCTGATACTTGAATGTGAGGGGTTGTCTTTACCTTGTCATTGATTTTTGGGGCTGATAAATGTGGGTTTTCGCGATTTTCTTTTCATATTTGGCGCTCTTCTCTCACTGTTAGCAACTATGGCCGACCAACTCGCGTAATATTTTCTAAACTACCGCGTTCTTTACACCATTTTATTACGTTTTCGATCGTTTGGCGACATCGAATAAGCATTTTATAAATGTATTTCGTAGACTTGCCTTCGTTGTGCAGATATAAAATAATATTTTTTTTCAAATGTAGTTAATTCGTTACTCTTTGGCATTTTCGTTATTCATAGTATCACATTACAAATAAAATGGTATAATTTACAACTAAAATTGATTACAATATGCACTTGCAGCCACCACTTGCAGCCGAAAATAGGAAAACTATATTAACTGAACTGTGTCAAGTTACGGTTTCAAAAACAATTAGCAAAATACTTTTGTAAGCACAGAATTTCATTGCTACGCACGTCTATTGTTGTATGCACGTAGACCATTTTCCAAGACAATGCTCAATAATACAACTACGCATTTAAATTATGATATTCGGATACTTAGTGCATACAAAATTCTAAATTTGTACATATGTATGTACAATTAAGTATGCAAAATACTTCTGTGAGTCACTGTATCTATGTACATAAGTGTGTAATAGTTTACATGCGTTGTGCTGCATGGGGTCATTATGGCGCTTACTTTTTTGTTTCTAATGGGGGAATAATTCGTACGGCCGCCCTACTGGCCTTCTACGTGCATACATACATACATACATACACGTGTATAAACACATATTGTCTGGCCCACTTTCCTTACGCCACCGCGCCCCTTTGCGCCTACCATCACACGTTACGAATACGAATGACTGCTTTTACGTTTTCCAACTGCACTGTCCCATTGAATGAAGAATATCCGAACGAATGAACTCACAGATGATATAAGAATGCGCTCAGGCAGGCATGTATTTTCTATGCATATACTCGTATATAGCATATTTGTATGTACGAACATTGCACTGCATATGGCTTTGAAGTACCATAGACTTGAAATATGTTGCTTCGTACGTGTGGTCATGTGTACATTTATCAGTTTGCTGGCTCACTATTATTGTGCGTCACGAGTTGTTTTTATTATTGCTGCTGTTGTTGTTTCATTGATAATAGTTTACAAGTTTGCTTTTATGGTTCTTTACAAACGCATTGTTACTACGCATTTTTATTTTTCTTTCTATTCATCCGTTTTTATTGTGTTCCATTGTTTATTTGTTCGAATTGCTTTGCCACACTTTTTTTATTATTGTTTCGCAATGTTTCTTCGGCGTATGCGTGTTCTACAAGTGTGCGCTGCTTCAACTAACGGCACCAGAAAAATTTAACATTAAAGCGCATGTGAAATTTGCTGTTGTATTGTCTAATGTGGGAGGAGTGATCGTGTGGCGCTGATGAGTGTGTATATGTGTGAGTGTATATGAGTTTATAAAATGCTAAACCGTTACAAAGCATTTGTATTTGCAGTTGTATGTTATTGAAATTATCCCTTCTGACTTTGTTATGGATTACCTGCATCTGCTGCTTGTACATGAAACGCTGGTGGCAGAGTGTGGCTAAAGAAAGTGTTGCGCCTCTCTTCGCTAGAGCTGTGGGCTAATGGGCTAGCTTGTGTGGGTGGGGTGATTTGCTCTAGAGTGCGAAGGTGTTAAGATCGATACGTAAACACCGATATGCACAGCTCGTCGACACCACGAATGCTTCCAACAAGCGTGGGTGCAGTGCGTAGGTGCTGGGAAATGTTTGCCTGTGGCATGCAAAGATGCGCGTGTATGTATGCATGCGTTTGCTATTTCGATTATCTCAATCATCATCTGCTGCTATTGGCTTGTTAATAATATTGTATGAGTATATTTAAACTAAATGCAAATAGAAATGTTGCTATGGAGAAAATGTGTTGGATTTATGGTTTATTAAAAACATTGTTGCTGATGAAGCCACGTAGAGATACATATAATTGGCGTACGGTTTAGACACATACTTACACATAGCCCATAAAGTCTGCGTACATCTTTAAAATATTTTTAAAATCATTTAGAACACAATTTAAATTTATAGTTCAAAACATATTTCAGGTATTTATTTTTTCATTACATTCTTAAGTTACAAAAACAAAAGAAAATAAAAAGATTCCTCACTTCGTTGTTTACGTAATGGTAAGTACTTGCAGCAACATGTAAATATGGCAACCAGAAAGTCTGCGTACAGTTTTAAAACATATGGCAAAAGAATAATAATGAAATGAAAAATTTTTTAATGAAAATATTCTCCTTGGAAGTCAGTAACTCCAAACCGAGCTGTTTAAGAGGTTGTATACAGTTAGAAGGCCGAAAAAAGCTGCACATATTATTCTATTTTTTAACTGTATTTTTAGACTTAGTATTAGTAAAAATATTTGATTGCTACAGCTGATCTCCGTGAGCTCCTCTCAAAAAACACGTTTTGCGGTGACCACTATATCTCTGAACTGGATGCTCTGAAATTAAAAAAAAAAAAAAACAGATTTCGTTAAAGTAATGTCAAATATCGTAATTAATCCAAGGAATAAGCAAAATTATTATTTTTTTACTAAATGGCTGTTTCTCAAAAAAAAAAAAAAAAAAAAAAAATCGATTTGTGATCAACATTTAGGCCTTAAATTGTTTATTAAAATTAATATTTATTTGTGCGAAAAAATCTTAGATTAATTACTCAAAACTATATTTAAGAAGCTCGTGTTAAAATTTGAGACTAACCGATTTAGCTGGTCACCGACTTCGAAAGCACAATTCTATATTAAGAAAACCCCGTTTAAAGTTTGCCTTGTACTTAACAAGCACTCTGAAACACCTTTTCAAATGTCCGTGTAACTTCGAAAATATTCAACGGAACGATATTAAATTTTCTGTGTGTATTCTTGGCGGCCGCCGTAGCCGAATAGTTTGGTGCGCGACTACCATTCGGAATTCACAGAGAGAACGTAGGTTCGAATCTCGGTGAAACACCAAAATTAAGAAAACGTTTTTTCTAACAGCGGTTGCCCCGCGGCAGGCAATGTCAAACCTCATCATAAAAATATTTGCCATCGGGAGTCGGCTTGAAACTGTAGGTCAGTCCATTTGTGGAACAACATCAATACGCACACCACAAATAGGGGGAGAAGCGCGCCCAAACACCAAAAAAAGGGTGTACGCGCCAATTATATAATCTATATATATAAAAAGAAGTTAAATTTCCTTGGTAATCTTATAACTCAAGAACCGCCAAACCGATTGGCACGAAAATTGTAGAGTTCTTTTCTATCTTTGAGGAGGTGGTTTGTGTGAAGTTTGATTGAAATCGGTGCAGCTGTTCCTGAGTTATGACATTTTATGTGATCACAAAGTGAAGAAGATCGTGTTCGACGAAATTAAGTGGAAACACAACAACACAGACGAAGAAATCAGTCGGTTAATAGTGAAGCACCAAGAAACCGTCGTGGGCGTACGTCCGTTTATGATATACGTCAAATGGACCGCGCGTCTTTCAATTACGATGCCACCATTGATTACAGCATGCATGCCTAAATTGGCCAAATGAATAAAGAATGCAAAGCAATTAAATTCAGAAACTAAAAGCCTGGTATGTGCTGTGCTGGTGGGAAAGTCAAATTGCCGGTGCTAGAACTTCCGCCAGAACCTTTGCATTCATTGGTTTTTGGCAATTCACCAACGTCGAAGCATTTCCTCTTAAACATTAAAAAATACAATTCATGCTTTCAAATGACATCTTTTGGAGCTACAAATATTATAAGAGATGGATTTATGCCGACGTTTAAGGTTATTACTTCGTTTGGAATAAACAATATCATATTTAATTTATGTGCCGTCACTGTGTTCGATGTTTTTAAAAATTCAGATCCGTTATCTACATATATTTCTCGAATTTTACAGATTCAAGGTCAAATATACCATAGAGCTGGGTCTTTGCTACTATTCCCAGAGGTCACCATCAATTTTTGCAAATATATTTTATTGGTGATGAGAATCGTGAATTAGATCAGCGCTGTGCAATTTCGACGAATACGAGAAGATCAAACGTGAATGAATTGCAAACAATGTTCCATCAACACAATGAATTGGTGAAACTGTTCAAAGTGGCACTCGATCTGATGCCCACCGATGACCACAAAATAATAATAAAAGCCGATAAAACACCAATTGGGGAGCACGCCAGACGATTCAATATAAAAAAACATTTTATGTATGGTGGTGCGAAGCCCACTGGGGAATGCTAGTATCTATATATTCTTAAATATATGTACATTAAGGAAAGAAAATTAAAAAAATCGATTTATTGAAAATTCTTTTCATCAGCTACTTCAGGTGTTAAAAAATGTAGACCTTGATTTTTATTTTCGATGTTTGGAAACAACAAGCAACCATTAGACTGTAGGGCGTATATTTTGTGTGCTTAAAAACTATCTTATCCGATAAGTGTCTTGGTGTCATTCCGAGGATGATTCGTCTTCGGCTGTTGGTTTTCCTTAATTCTTTGAGAACTTCTGGCAAACAAATGTTTGTGTACCACTCAGAATTGACTGTATTAAGTTTTTCCAGTGGTCCAGCTGCGACATCATCACATTTAAACAAAAACACATACGATATATATATCTCTTTTGCGAACAACTTTTGTGTTACTAAGCTCATCTTGGAATACTGTCGATTGCTGTTTTGCTTCCGGCTCATATGTATAGATCCAAGATTAGTCATCTGTGATGATGTTATAGAGGTGCTTTGAACCACCGTGTCTGAATTTCTTCAACATTTCCTTACACCAATCCAGACGAGACCAAAAAATATGTGCTCTTTAGGGATCCCTTACAATATCGAATACAACGAATTTAATAAAGAAATGGCTGATTGAAAGCTATTGTATTATACAGATAGCTCAAAGCTCGAGGGCAGGGTGGGCGAACATCTGGTGATCTCCTGCCGTTATTGGCTCCCCGACTACTTTCAGGCTGAACTGATGGCAATAATGAAAACCACGACACTGGTACATTGTGATGCGATATCTGAAAATGTTATCCATATTTTCACTGATAGCCAAGCGGCTATAATATCCCTCACAAAAAAGTGTCGACAACCTCCAAGGTAGCCATGAAATGCCGCACATCTCTTCACGAGGTGGCTGAGTCATTTCACCTAAAACTAATATGGGTTCCTGGCCATCGCGACAGAACCGATGACCTAGTGAGACTCTGCATCGAATTGACTGATGAGGCATAGCCTTACAAACATGCAAGCTACTTATCCTTGAAGAAATTGTAAGAGCAGCGAACGAAAGATGGAGTAATGAAACCATTTGCAAAATTACCCAACAATTGTGGCCGACTCTCAATGCTAAACACACAGAAGCTCTGCTAAGCCAAAATAAGCGCACAGTCTTAGTACACTGGTTTCAGTCATCACGGGGCATTGCCTAATTGGTAGACATGTCCAAAGGATGGGTGTATAAACGCATGACTTCTGTAGAAGTTGTCTAGATGGAATTGGAAGATATCAGTTCTGCAGAAATCAGAAATATTCTAAAATGGTTGAAAAGTACTTGTACAAACTGGTTTTAAGAGAGATGAGGAGAAGCTCCTCACGCGGCATCACAATGCGCTATGAACTTGAGTGTATCCCACAGGACAACCGCATCAACCTTACCTAACTTAACCTATTGTTATTAATGACCTGAATAATTCCGATAGAATTTTTGCAATTTTCTCACACGAGTAATTATCCAAACTGTAAAATACTAAATACGATTTTTTTTATTGAAATTTTTGATCATTGCAAAATATTGTACTGACCTTTCTGATATGAGGTTTTTTTTTTGTTTTTTCTCTACACCTCACTACCACTGCCATTCACCATCACAATATTTCTACCATACTCGCTCGCAATATTCGCTCATTGAATACAATTCTGTGTGAAGGCTGAAGGCCTCGATGGTAGTGCTGCGTTGCATGCATTTATGCAATTAATTAATTTTATTGTATACAAATATTTGAAGAATTTATGAGCATATGAAACTAAAAATGGCTAGCCGATGAACACTGGGAATTCCGTTGCTCATTTCCGAACATGAAATTGGTAAGCAACTATTAACGTTGGCATTTGCTTGTTACGTTACATACATACGATTATTTGCTCTGTCCATTAGCACATCCGTTAAATTGGCAAACAAAATTCAGATGGTAATTGAGAAAACCGTTTCAGCTTTTTCATTTGGAATCATAGGCATATGTGCTTGAATACATGGCATACAGGACGACAAAGAAACGGGCGGGAATTAGAGAAATAAAATATTTTGCTTATTACCACCTAATGCTATAAATTTATTCATAAAATTTTTAGGCTCAAAGAATTTATTCTGATTTGTTGTACAAATAGGAATTCATGATTTTTTTTGCAAAATGTGACAAATAGTTACCCTTTTTTTCTTGAAAATATTGCCTTCTGCAGGTGGGTACCAGATTCCATATACAAAAATCCTCCTTCTTGCAATAGGCATCTTCGATTCGCTACTTCCCCGCTCGCTAGGTTTGGGATTTGCTCGCTTGCCGAAAAAATTGCATGGAAGAGCAACAAAAAAGTTATCGAACAAAATTCACCGCTATAAATAACGATTTTCTCTTCCAATGAGTTTCATTAGACCACTGAGACTTTTGTTGCTTCAACTTTCTGAATTCGTTTTTGATTTTCCCGTCGTGTTCACATACCTTGCAATTGTTAGTTTTTAGTCTACGGTCAACAACGACATTGATTAGAACGAGAATACAAAGGGTATTGACAGAGACCGAGCATCACAGGCAACGAGTTGAAACAACAAAGGTTTTTCTTGTAGGAATGCGCTCTTACTAATATTCATTCATAAGTGCTGAAATTTTTGGCAGCTCTTTTCAAGTGCTACAAATTTATGTTTACTTATACCACTTGCTTCATCTTTTCGCCACTTGCTAGCGCTTGGCGAATCGAAGAGGCCCAAAATCTCCTTCCGCCCCGTTTTCTCTATCATTTATTAAACTGGTCACTAATACAACGGGCAACTAAGTCTCAGAAATCGGGCGCTCATCTACAAATCTCCAGTAATGGATCGGTCGTTTAATGAACTTTAATTTACGTACCCATACTCGAATTTCCGTTCGCTATTTCGGGAATTCTTTTGCCGCTCCCAAGCATATAAAAACCTTACCATAGGTCGGTTACTCTGGCGACAGTGCTGTAATATTTTGACAAAATTAATTTCCTAAGAATTACTGCCGGTAAGAGACTATGATTGATTTCCTATCTTTGAAAAACTTTGAATAAACTCATACGGGTTATGTGAGGCGACAAAAGATTCTCACGTCGGACGTGAGGCTTAAACTCAAAGGTAATAAGTGTAATGGCTATAGTTTGGTAACATTGGGACAATATATATAACTATAACAAATTTAACTGCAAGTGCTTTTCTATCTCTCGCTTACAGGATCAAAGAGGATTTCCTCAACTACGGTCCTACTCGTATGAAATCCTATTCATATTATTAAACAGGCAGCAACAGATTTTAAACATACCCTACTGATTCTATCTGGTGGCAGCTCCTTTACACGATTCTAGAACAAACGTTCTGGTTAAAATCCCCGTTTTGGAAAAGTGCTGGATTAGTAAATTTGTTACTACCGAATTCTGCTTCGGCAATAAGTTAAAATCAAAAATCTTTTTGGCATTGCAGTGTGAAAAATGGCCCACGGTATTTCAGGTTGAGGTGTTTGCAACGTCGAATTTTGATTAACGAATTTTTCCGATAGCCAGGCGGCCGTTTCTATTCAAACATTTATTTACAAGCTTCTTAAAGAGTAATGTGACATCCTTTATTCTGCGGTAGCAGAAAAACAGCTATGGTGTACTCGGTAATCGGGCACTACAGAATCGAAGTAAATTAGGCCGCCTAGGACGATCTGCTAACGTATTCACAGGGCTGAAAGTAATGGATGGTGTTAGATTAGATTATATTTTTATGAGGTTGGTACTTCGACCTCTTGTCTTTTGTGCCCTCTACTTATTACACAGTAGCTCATCCAGACCCAGTTTCCTTATTAAACTCAGGATAGAGCTGGGTTGAATTAAGCGTACATACCTATATGCCTTTCTTCTGGCTGCACTTGGCCATGGTGTCGCAATCTTCTCCGCGCTATAGCGTTACATTATAGGAAAAGGTGGTTTCAGCTGACCATCTGCCTGCTCTCATTTCGTTTTCAAAACCTCAATTTAAAAACAGTATTTTTAATAGCTGTTCATGCAGCTGCCAATACCAAACTAATAACGAAACTATGGTATTTTCTCATAAAAATGTCAGAAAGCAAGGATGAAAAAGTTGAACGCTTCCAGCGATAACAAATAAACGAATGAAACTTGTACATTCTATGAATATTTTCACAAAACGTTGCACCAATAAAAAAAGTTCCAATAAACTTTGTGCTTGGGGAAACGTCAAATGTGTTCTGCGCAACGTTATGTAGATGCCGCATGGATGGGGTGCAATTCGCTTACTTTATTGACCGCACTTTCATCGTACTAGTCTTGATTTTCTCTGTATTATTTTCCTTGCAGTGCCAACTGTGAAATGTACCTCAACCAAATAATTACTAGCATATGTACACATATGGTCATTAAACTAGGTACGCTACTTTTATCTATCGACTTCCTTGTGCCGCTCTGAAAAATTTAAACTATTATTGAAAGTTTGCTTTTTTTAGAAAGGCATCAATGCTTCGTTGTGAGGTTAAAGGAAAATTATATTAAATTATGTTATTTACATTTTCACTGATCGCCAGGTGACGATAAAATCGCTCTCAAAGCAATCGATAACCTGTAACGCGCGCTGTGTACATGAACAACTCCCGATATTTTTTTTTGTCAGAATGTATAATGAATGTCCGGTGGCAGAATTAGTAATTAAAACTGAATTAAAAAATAAATGTTGATCGTTACGTCGGATACTATCTAAAAATCTCTATCTTCCGTACTCCGTGCCACTCGCTGGAGAGGTGTTATCGGGATGGCATTAATATCGTGAACAATATTTTCTTTCAGTGCTGAGATGAGCGCTGGGTTTTTTTCATAGACAACAAAAAGTCCACAGGGATAAGATCGGGAGATCTGGGTGGCTAGGTGACGTCACTGGAACGACTTATAAGTTTGTTAGGGCAGAAATCACGCAGTATCACCATGGTATGGTCGTGTGTGGATGCGTCAAGCCCCGCTGAAAACATGTGTGTATACTGAAGACAGGATATCCTCTCATTAGTGGCAAAAAGTAATCGCTCAGCATGTGCCGATAAGAGATACCGTTTACAGTAATTGCTTACCCTCGGCGATTTTCAAAGAAATATGGAATTATTCCACTGCTTGAAAATGCGCCGCTTGATATTATAATAATAGTAGGTCCTGTTCTTTAGGTGATCAATAGTGGGTAATTTTCTTATTTACATTCCCATTCAAATTAAAAAGGGGTTTCATTACTCCGAAAGATTTTGCTTAACGTACGAAAACGTTCCAACATAATCTCGCAGAAATTTTTACACAAATTGTAATCATTAGGCCCGAGCGGTTGCATTATTTGGTTTTTGATTAAGAGAGTCTAAGATGCTAAGAGGGTAACCGATTTTTCTTACCTCTATGTATGTCTGGTGCTTAGAAGGAGAATTTATATGCAGTAAAGATGAAATTTTCTGATTTATATAGATCTGAGGAAAACAATAGTGTATTTATTATTATTATTATTTATTATATTATTATTTTTACGCGATAAGCTTACCCTACAAATTCGATGGATCCCGTAAAGATAGGTATATCACATATGAATCTTATAAAAGTAGAAAGCTTAGAAAAAATTGTCTAAATTTTTTGGAAAAAATTAGTAAACTAAGATGCAAAACAGTTGAAATCGATCAAGTGGTTTTCGAGATATTCCATTGAAAAGTTTGAATTCCTTCAAATTTACTGTTTCCATAAACCAGGTACACTAAGATGCATTAAGGATCAGTCAACAAATACGACCACCTACCATTTAATCGAGATATTCAAAGTTGGTGACCGCGGAAGTGCGCTACTTCTATGCCAAAAAAGTAATGAAATTGTATTAAAAAAATGCGTTTACGCGAAAAATTTGGAATTTGGGTGTGGCACCACCTACTTTCCTGTGAATAATAAAACACTTTTTACAGGGTCCGTCACTCGAAGTGTAACCAACTTCAGATCACACGCGCAGCGGATGCACGGGCATCGGCTGTCTGTTAGTTCGCTAAAAGACAGTCCAGAGCATTGTTTACAAGCGCGCGGAAGCATTTTGCCGAGAGTAAACGCGAAAAAAGAAAATCAGTAATGGATTTCAAACGCAATAGTGTGATTGCATTATATTTGGCTGGAAGATCACAACCAGCGATTGCTCGTGAGCTCAAACACCTTAAAGTCAAAACAGTTTTTGTTTATCGCACCATTACTGGTTGCAATGATACTGGTAGCATCTCGAAACATCATAAAGGTGGTCATCAAAAGACTGCAACGTCACGTGAAATGGTTCAAAGAGTGAAGAAGCGACTTGAGCGAAATCTCCGACGAAGTCCCAATCAAATGGCGAAAGAACTAAAAATATCTAACCGTAGCATCCGCCGCATACTGAAAATACTGAAAAATGATCTCAAAGTCAAGCCGTACAAAATCCAAAAAGCGCATGATTTTACACCAAAGCAGCAACAAGTCAGGCTTGTGAGAGCGGAGAGTTGTTTCGCTTGGCCGAAAACGGTCAATTTCCGAACATTGTGTTTTTTGACGAGAAAATTTTTCAAATTGAGCAATTCGGGAACTCCCAAAACGATATGGTTTATTTGACCGAGAATTTGAGTCACAGATTGGTCACCACGAGGCAGCACCCGCCACAGGTAATAGTTTGTGCCACTGTAATTGCAGATGGGCGCTCTGCAATCGTTTTTATCGAGCCGTCAAGGTAAATGCGAATTATTATCAGGAAAGCATTCTAGAGGTTGCTTTGAAGCCGTGGGCAGACAAACATTTCGGTAGCAGACCATGGATGTTTCAACAAGACTCGGCACGGTCTCACAAAGCTGGATTGAACCAAGAATGGCTAAAAAACAACGTTCCGAGCTTCTTGACGTCAACACAATGGCTCTCAAATTCACCAGACGCGAAATCGAATCCAATGGATTATTCTCTTTGAGCCATTTTGGAGATCAAGGTCCGAACTAAAAGATTCACCAGTCTCGAGGCGCTGAAAAAAATCCATTGTCCGAGAGTTAGCCAAAATACTTGCAAGTTACATTCGGGCAGCTTGCAATTCGTTTCTGGACCGTCTGAAGGTCATAGCGTAGGAAAAGGTGGTCATATCGGGCAAAAGTAAATTGATTCTTAATTTTGTATTATTTTCATTTCAAGGGGTCATATCGGGCTAAAGTAAATTTTGTATTATTTTCATTTTTTACTTTGAGTGGAATAAAAGTAGTTTTCCAAACAAAATGTATGGTCTTTTTAATTGGGAACACTTCGAGTGCGTAACCCTGTATATGAAGCTAATATTAAAATTCGGTTTCGCCCGAACTTAGACTTTTCTATCCTATTATTTTATTTGAGTAAATAAATGTTTAATTTACACTAAAGCACATTTTACTTAATGAATGATAAAGTTTTAGAAATATCACGTTTTTATTTACATAAACACATTGAGGGTTTCACAGGCGAACCTTCGCAGTTCCGGTCGTTTTGTTCGGCTGTAAGTGATGTCCACATTTGATAGTCAGTTTTGTCAAATACGCAACAAAAACAAAAATTAAGTATTTATTAGTTTACAGGAAGTTGTTTTTTGTCAGTGTGACTGCTGCACTCACATTTCTTCTTTGCTGTATTCTATTTGTCTAATAATCCACTTTTGAAAACGTTTGAAAAAGAAGTTAAAAATGTAGAGTTCATTTAAAAATATTTACAACGGAACAAAAGCTTTTAACTTAAATTTTTTATTTCATTCCAAATATTTAGGCAAAATTCAATCGTAAGTGAAAAAACTGTAGGCTTACGTCAATTGTAATTTTTTTTTCGTTATTTATTAAAAATTCAACAAAGCGACAACCCTGCCGGATGCCGAAAATACGCAATGCGGTATACGAATTTCGATGTTTTATTTTCGCTTTCGAATTCTTCTTACAAATATGGAAGCATATTCAGATTAAAATGAATATTACTCGCATATGTAGCAGCAGCTTACTTCATGTTTTGAAAATACCAAAACCTAAGCATTTATTTTTAGTTAATTTTGTGAGCTGGTGTTTCGTACATTATCCACTTTTACATCAACCTATGTATGTATGAAAACTTTTACGAGTGCAATAATATTCTCACGCATTTAGCCTGCGGGGAAATTCAGGAAATTCCAACTAATAAATTATTATGAATTTGGAACATATTTTTTGAAAATCAAAGTGGAGTTTATGCTTTGTGCTTTTATGTGTATGTGCTTTTAGCTTTCCGATGCCAATGAATAGAATGAAATGCTGTTCAAAATAAACGGTATACTGGTGTTGCCTTTCATATTTCACATACGAGCTTTAGTGTTTTTTTTTTCAGTGAGTTGAAAAACTTATCTCATCCCAATAATGGAATTAATTCGTGAAAATTTTTGTGCAATGATTTATTACGATTTTTTACTTGGATTATCGAGACAGAAGTGCATTGAAGCATTGCACTTAGTCACTGTAAAACATTCGAACAATAAGTTCCAAAGCGGCCGTCGATCCATTTAAGATGAACTTTGTGAAGTACATCCAAAATCGTTTGTTGTGCCAGGAACATTCGTAATTGTGCATCAATTGACGCAAGGTCGCCATGTGACATATCGCGAGACAGAGGCGCATTCTTAGCAATAATGGAACAAACATACATTCAATATTACATGAACATTTGGTCGTCAAGAAGATTTGTTCTCGTTGGATACCACATAAATTGACAGTCGCTCAAAAAAGGACTCGTATCGATTGGGGTAAAGAAATGTTAAAGAAACTCAGTCGCGATGGTTCAAAGCACGTCTATGACATCGTAATAGCTGAAAGGAGCTGGACATAAAACAGCAATCGACAGTAGGGGTGTTCCAAGACGAGCTTAATCTAACAAAAGTTGTTCGGGGAAGAAACACCTCAGAGCAAATGATCGCCTGTGGTTTTTAGGAAATTGTGGTTATGTCGCAAAACAAACTCAAAACAGCCAAACTCATTTGTTTGCCAGAAAAGTTTTCAGAGAATTAAAGGAAATCAAACGCCGAAGTCGAATCATCCTTCATCAAGACAATGCGAGCTCACAAGTAACGGCTCACAGAAAAGAGTTTTTGAGCACTCAAAAGATCGAATTAATTAGTCAGTTGCCTTGCAGTCCCGATTTAGCAAACTTCCCAAACCACAAACATAAAATGCGTGGCCAATGTGTTTCAACTCCTGCTACAGCCTTTAAACAGCTTGCTTTTGAGACGTATACTTCTGATAGGCAAAAGTAGTTTGACATTTGGTTTAGGCGCATGCCGAAGCACAATGTGAAGTCCAAAATAAAAGAGACTGGCGTCATAAAAATGTTTTTGATGGCGTCATCTTTGTAATGAGTTAGTGCGTTGAAAGTTTCATCCTTAGATGACTTCCAGTGAAAGCTTGGTTACATTCGATTCAGTGGAAACGAAGACATTGCGTCTAAAATGTCAGTATGTTTGTGCCATCGATACAAAAATGAGTTTTGAACAAAGAGCTAATATCAAATTTTGTTTTAAAATCAGTTAAACGTTTACCGATACATTTGAATGGATGAAAAAATTTATGGCGATGCCTTTCTCGTGCCAGAGCTCTCGAGCGGTTTACGTAAATTTATCAAAAATTTCATGATTTGGGCTTACGAAAGGTCTGTGCACGTTTCATTCGGCAAAAGTAACTTGATACCCAAAAATTTCTCAGAGAACGAGAACTTCCCTTACAACATTGCAACTGGTGAGGAACTAGACGAGCCACCACCCAAAAAATCGCGTTAGGAAAAGTCAAAAATCAAGTACATACTCATTTTTTACGATTCCAAGGGAATTTTCCACAAGGAGATCGTGCCAATTCAGCCAATCAGTGCATTTTCTATCTTGGCGTTTTGAAGTGTTTGTTGCATCGCATTCGTCGAATTCGCCTTGAATACCACGAAGGCGGACGAAGGCGCTTATTGCATGATAATGCACACTCTCATCGATCCACTCTTGTGAGAGATTTTTTTTGCCTAGAAATCTAATTTTAACCATCATTTTAACCACCATATTCACCTGATATGGCTCCCTGTGACTTCTACCTATTGGGATTTGTATTTGTACATCCTGAAGGACATTTCGGTCAATGACCTGAAACACTCTCGAAAAGCTTTTAAATCGCCCAGAACAGTGGGGACTATTTTGAATTAATAACCTGAAGTTATCAGAGCAAAGCTCCTCTCGTTTCTACATTAGCTCTGTCTTGTTTATTTTAGCCTTCACCTTGTACATTGGCTTCCAAGGAGAATATTAAAAAAAAAAAAAATAAAGCCATTTTTATTATTGTTTTACTGTGTTTTCATTGTTGAGCGCAAAATAACAGAAAGCGATGCTCGTATCAAAATAAATGAAATTTGCTATCTTTCGCTTTTTAACATCAAAAAGTGCCTCGTGACCAACTTTATCGGTGAAGTCAGTTCCTAAGCTCAGTTCAGCGCATCCAGCAACCAGCTCTATCGTATGAACAGATGGAACCATTTGGAAGCCACCTTGTACATGCCTCGTATATAAATAGTAGCGACACGTGGTCAAATATGCACTGAGTATCCATCCTTCAAACTTACAAAAACACTCTTCGCCAAGAAATATAAAACCAATAACACTATAAATGAAGAAAAATAAGTATGTATACTAGGGCGGGTCGATTTAAAAATCGCTCATTGCTCTGTGAAAATCGTATTCTAGGGATCAAAATAAGAAACTTTGCCGAACCATACCTCTAAAACGAATTCTGATGTCCCCCAATTTGGGTCGAACGAAAAATCCCACTCTGACCCATTTAGAGTGCTCTAATCGAGTCGAAATGTATGACCGACCCCCACTAACTTTGGACGGCCGATCCACCCATGCCAGTGGCACACCCCCTGGAGCTCCCCTGGGGGTTCCCCATACAATCATTTCAAAATATCACCATTTTTGGCCTTTACATGAGAAAAGAAACTAAAAAGTTCGACCCAAATTGGCGAACATCAGAATTCGTTTTAGAGGTATGGTTGCTTCGGCAAAGTTTCTTATTTTGATCCCTAGAATATGATTTTCACTGAGCAATGGGCGATTTTTTTGCCTCCCCACAAATCGACCCGGCCTAATGTATACATACATCTACTTTCTTATATTATTACTCTTACGCCAATACTTGAGTAGAATATTAATGAGTACATAAACCACTAATTGGTATGTGAATTGGAAATCAACTTCAGTTGCTTCTCTCCCTCTGCTGCACTACTCCTTAATGAAACTCATTTCATTCAAAATTATCTCACTTACATATACACCCAAAAATTACGTTGATTACCTTTACAGGCATCCCCATATTATCACCAATAAATAAGGAAATGCCATTCTAGTGGAAAGAAATGTACATCAAAATATTTCACCGTCTCAATTGAGGTAAGCCTAAGACTAAAATAGTACGCTGTCCTACGCATCTACATTCACCCTACTGCTGCATAAGTAAAAGGCTTTCTGACAGGTCACTATCATTTAAATTACTATCTCTCAAAGATTCACATTGAATATGAGACAGAGTGTCGCCACTGTCTGAAGGATGATGAAACCACACAGCATATCTTTTGCAACTGTATTGACTTGGCAAAGTCAAGACTGCAAATCTTTCGTCGAGATCAAATGGAACCGAAGGAAATCAAGAATCTTCCTGCTGGAGATATTTAAAATTTGCCCGTAAGACGGAAAATTTACTGAAAGAATTTGGCTTTCAATTCACTCCCAGCCAGAGGCAGGCAACATCGTGAGGAGAGGGCTACATCTACAACTACATCTAAATGTTTAATAAAACACAAAAGGTCTTTTAGGTCCCAGTGTCGGCCATTGGGCACACTACAAATTCTAAATTATTAATAACGGGCTGAATGTTAGTTTTCTCATGGTTTATCGCCTTAGACTATCCACTTTACAGCGTATACCTCAACACGATCGTGTAGTTCCAATGACTTTTAACTCTCACTGCAAAATCACATTATCTAAATATAGAGTGAAGTATCTATTCATTAATTGTTGAAAACGTTATGCCAACAAAACTTGCTGTAATAACAATTTAATATCCTTCGATGACTCAATCCTATGAAATATTTCACTTTGTCTTGCTTGCTCGCTTTATTATCTCTAGTTGCTGCGCGACTTCCTTCGAATATGACTTGAGGTGACTTTTTTCACCATGGTGGCCATGAAATTGACTTTTGCGCAGAGCTTTGTAACATATGTTCAGTAAGTAATCAAAGCAAGCGTGTAGAAAGAAAGTTAAAATGAAGAAAAGTATGTACGTCAAAAAGTTTCTTTCTCATCCTCGATTTGTTTCTTGATTTTGATTTTGGTTTTTGCGCGGGGTGTGAATATTGATAAATGATTCACAGTTTTGCTTTGCTTTTGTCCAACTTTTCAAGTTGGGTAGAGATGCTTCTGCTGCCATCGGTATTCTTCGTTTAATAGCGTGTCATTACGCCAACACAAACAAACTCACATGAGCGAAAAAAAAATCCATATTGTTTTCGGCATGTGTGATTTTGACTTTTTTGAATCAAGTCGGTTTGTGGTACACACTTGTGGGTACATATGTCCTTTTGCCTGCCATCTACAGGATACATACGCTAACACAAAATTACTTCACTTTGTTTTTTGTTGCTATATTTAGTGTCTCTCTGGGTAATGGATAGTATGACTGCAATCAACTCGAAAATATTAGTTTTTCTGCATGATATCCAAGGATGTATATACTAGGTTGTTCAATAAGTTTTGCGGTTCGATAAGAAAAACATAATTTTATGGTTTGAAATGCACTTTATTATATAGTATAATCTGTCTGAACTTCAACACACTTGTTCCAACTACATTTCATCATTTGTTGAAAAACGCTTTCCATGCATACATTTTTTTAGGTCTAGGAACAGATGACATTCGCTATGGGTGGAATCTGGTGTAAACGGTGGATACTCCAACAACTCAAACTTTAATTCATAGATTTTAGCCATTGTCAAAATGCTCTTGTGACACGGTGCAATGTCCTGATGGAAAATTATTATTTTCTTTTGCAAACTGGGTCTTTTTCACGATTTTTTTCCTTCAGCTGGTTTAAAAGGTTACAATAATATTCAGAATTTATAGTTTTACCAGTACGCAAGTAATCCACAAAAAAAGTTCCTTTCGTATCCCAAAAAACTGATGCTGACATAGATGCCCATAGTGTAGTCCTTCCTTCCGATGGCCTGGTCTATCCTTGCAGTGCCGATTCGCAGGTATTTCCGCTTTGATAGGCATACTGAAATGGGAAGAGTGGGTGAACCTTCAGCGACTTCTGACGCATATGCAACTCCACTAGCCGTTCGAAACTTTTCAGCATGAAAGAGTCTAAAGCTTTTGGGGCTAGTGTAGTCATCTCTCCCAACCTTAGCGATGTAGGCGACACTCACCATCCTCCACGAGCGTGGTATATAAGCCAGTGCCAGGCATGTAGTGAAGATTTTCTTCAGAGCTGCAGTCACTGACTCTGCTCTGCTTTCCTTCAGCATGCCGGGATAAATGCCATCTGGTTCGGGGGACTTGAAGCCGCCAAAAGATTTGATGGCAAATCGAATGGCGGATTCATTCACAGATCTGCCAACGTACCAATCACGCCGAGAAGGTGTAGCAACTCCGACAACAGCTTCTTTCATTAAGGGCTGTTGCCGGCCAATGCTTATCTGATTACCTGGAAAGAGAGAGTGCATCAGCCAGCTGAGTGTCTCACTTTGCTTCTCCGTGAAGGAGCCATCAGATTTCTTAAGTGACCCCTGCTTTGCGGTTGGATGCCTCTTCAGGATCCTAACCAATTTCGCTGTGTAACTCTGAGATTCAATACCGCCACAGAATCCCCTAAAAGAAGCCCTTTTCGACTCATGAATTAGCTTCTTGTAGTTCCTCTGAACATGACGGCATCGTTCCCAGTCCTCAGCAAGATTAGTCTTGAGGGCCCGGCTCAGAAGATTTTTCGACTCACGCATCAATGTTAGGAGCGCTCGATTTCACCACGGAACAGAAGTGCGATCAAGCAGAGGTCAAATTGGACTCAGAACATTCAACTAAGGTAGCGCTGAGTTTCTTAACTGCCAACTCCCTGTTCTTGCCGAAGTTTTGGTGGCGCCACGTCAAAGCCCCGCAACGTCCACTAAACTTCTGCCAGTCTGTTTTTCTGGGGGTTTCTGGACGGAAATGGCATTTGTGCCTCCTCGCCACACTGAAACTCAATATAGCTGTGGTCCGAGCACGAATCTTCTGCAAGGACTCTCCAGTCCCTAATTGACCACCCAAGTTTTGAATTTGATAAGGTGAGATCAATCACATCCTGCCTTCTATCAGTAACAAACGTAGGCTACCTGCCCTTGTTGTGTATGTTTAGGTAAGAGGAAGCGATAAACTCGAACAGCCGAGAGCCCCGCTCATTGCATTTTCTGCTTCCCCAGATTGTATGCTGGGCATTAGCAACACAACATAGGATAAGGCCAAGATTGCACCGCTCACAAAACCTCACGAGGCTTATGGCCTTCCCAGGTGGTGGCGCTTCCAGAGCATCGTAAGGAAAAATAAGCAGATGCAATCATAAATCTCAACCACTCGCTTCTACCCTTAAAATACACCTCAGCAGCTAACAGGTCTTGGCAACAGAATTGCTCAAGACCTGTCACAGTGAGATGGGATGATACTATAAGACCGGTCCTAGGTATACTCGAACTCCTATCATATAATAACGTAGCCCCTTTCAACTCGCTAAAGCCACAGAGGCAGCCCCTACGGACCCAGGGCTCTTGCACTGTTGTTATATGAGGTAAGCTGGGTAAGCCGTCTACTTAGGAGTGCAGTAGCGGCTTTAGAATGCTGCAAATTAGTACTTACGATATATCGATCACTACAGCCTTCTACCAAGAAAATAATGGACGTCTTTTTTGCTAGTTGCGGAACGATCGAATTTGTCTTGTTCCTTTCTTATATGAAATATGGAATATCATCGCAGATGTTTAACGAAATTTTTGTGATATTTCGGCATAATAACATTTTTTCGAGTCAAAACTCACACTATTAAATAGCGAATATATTAACGAAATATGTGAATGACTGAATTATTATTTCTAATTTTTCTCGGGTGAAGAAATTTCAAGATAAATCTGAAACTTTCGAGTGTATTTCCGCCATAAAAGCGTTTCTTCCAAAATCAAGTGCGGCACGTAGTCCATATAAAACAGTAGGTTCTTCCGTTTACCTTGACGCCAGGCTCGATGAAAACGATTGGAGACCGCCCATCTGCGGTTACAGCGGCCCAAGTCATTACCTGTAGCGGGTGATGCCTCCTAGTGGCCAATCGATCACTCACACTCTCGTATGAACGGTCGGTCAAATAAACCTTATCGTTTTGAAAGCTCACGAAGTGCTCAATTTAAAAAATTTTCTCGTCAGAAAACACAATGTTCGGCAATTGACCACTTTCGGCTAAGCGAAGAAACTCCTTCGCTTTCTGCAGTCTGACTTGTTGCTGCTTTGGTGTGAGATCATGCGCCTTTTGGATCTTATAAGGCTTGACTTTGAGATCATTTTTCAATATGCGGCGGACGCTACACGTTCAGATATTTTTAGTTCTTTCGCCATTTGATTGGCACTTCGTGGAGGATTTCGCTCAAGTGGCTTCTTTACTTTTTGAACCATTTCGCGTGACGTTGCAGCCTTTTGGCTACCACCTTCGTGATGTTTCTCGTTGCTACCAGTATCATTGTAACGAATAATGGTACGATAAACGAAACTATGTTTACTTTAAAATGCTCGAGCTCACTAACAATCGCTGGTTGTGATCTTCCAGCCAAATATAATGCAAACACACTAATACGTTTGAAATCCATTACTGATTTTCTTTTTTCGCGTTTACTCTCAGCAAAATGCTTGCACGCGCTTGTAAACAACACTGTGGACTACATTTAGCCAACTAACAGACAGTCGATGCCCGTGCATCAGCTACGCGAGTGCCGGACCCTGTAATGTACTTATTTAACTTTATAATTTACTTATTTTTTATAGTTTTAATGCAGGCAACGTACAATTTCTTAAAGTTTATAAATAACGAAATAAAAATTAAGTAGTTAGAATCTTTTTAAACAATTCTTTTAGTAACACTTTGAAGAGGTACTTTGTTCATGAACGGTCTAGGCCAAAATGATTTGAAAAGATATTAAACTCTCTCAAATCGAAGTGTTCGAAAATATTTAGTTCTAACCACCCTAATCAGAAAATATCATGATTTCTTAAGCTTCGCTGAGGAATATTGAACTAAATTTTCTCGACTGGCGATGGTGAGTCAATCGCCCCACTTATGAAATCGAAAACGAAAATGAGGCAGAGAATAGTACATACTTCAAATGTTTAGTGTTTTTTTAAATTAATGGGCAAGTAGCGACTTTTATAGGAAGGAATCGGATCACTGAAATGCAAAGAACGCAAAGCATAACTTTATGGAGACGTTTAAGACTACTAATCTTTTACTCCGTTTTAAGAGTACCAAAATCTTTGCGCAACTTCTCCAACGCAGTAGAGTCACGTTTCCGTGTTTCTACAATTTCTACTCTTTCTTCAAGGGATTTTACGCTTTGCTTTTGTGTGTAAGCTCAGCCTTAAGTTCTGCTATAAGTATGCAGTATGCACTCACCTGATTGCCTCGTTAAGGTTTTCACTGCACTCACGATTTTTGTCTCCAGTTGCGTGACCCACGCTGCACTAGCCGAACTCTCAGCTTTGCTCAAATTTTGCTTTGTTTTTGGACGCAAAAGCAAAGAAGTGGTTATGAGGCGATTTGATTTGATGCGGGTGGATATTTTTTAGGAAACCACTTAAAACAAAAAGCGAGAGAAATCAACAATGCACTTAACGGCAGCAAAAGTGATATAGAGCGGTAGAGAAGTAGCAGCTTTAATGGAAAATGAAAAAACGAAAAAGAAAGTTTTTGCTTACGCAATTTCTTATTTTTTTTCTCCCCTTGTTTTTGTATATAAAACAGCACTTATGCCGACACAACATCGCTCAAAGGACTTTGAAAAGTTTGATATTCTAACACAAAAGCAAATTAGAGTAAATTTTCTGAAAAAAACCGCGAAGATGAACATTTCTGTGTGGAGCGTGAGGAAAGACGTTCGTGCTCTCGAACAGCTTAGTTAGAGCGTCGACTCATTCGGTTGATTATTTGCAACAAAAAACGACGATTTTTTCAAGATCGACAACTTTAATAATAAGTTTCAATAATTTTAACACGTTTTTCTAAGGTGTACAATTGTACATCTTTCTACATGTACGAAAAGCGTTAAATGGAATCAAATAAATACGTTAAAAGAATTTTAAAAATATATTGTGTTATAAAATATTGCTTTTACTAGCACGGCTTACATGGAGATGCACGAAAATATTAGTAAATTTTCTATCAAAAATAAATCGCTAGGGAATTTTACTCTTTGATAAATTTTTCTTATTTCACTACTACTCGTATTTCTCTACTTTTAATTTTGCTATTACTCCTGCACACACAGCTTGCAACACTCACCTAGTTTTCCAACTTTTAAGGCATACATTCATGATACACACATACATGAATACAAACACCTAAGTAATTACATTTTGCCTTTCTACAAAAGTGAGTTTCGCAAAATTTATTGCAAAAAACATTTTATTTGCATGAATTCGTCTAAGCTGTATGACCATTTCAAGCTATCTGATACTGATAAATTAATCCTTTCATGGGGATATCTTATCTGTTAGACATCAAAAGCAAATAACATCCTCCTTTTTGGCAACGAATTTCATTATTACATTTTTTCATTTCGGTGAGATTATATGCATGTATGTATGTTGTATTAGCAAATCATACGAGTACATATATACATAAGTATAAGTGTGTGTGATTTTGTTTTCGCATAAGCCAAGCAAAATAATGAATATTAAGAATTTATATGATTGAATAATTCAGTCTTCCATAAAGACTTATTTGAGTTGGAGGATATACGTATGATCAATGCAAGCGTGTATGTATGTATGGCTGTGTGCGCCTTGCAAATATACGAATATGTACGACTTCCTTGCGTAATATTATCCACAATTATTTTAAAGTGTTGTCCTTCATATTTGGACTATGCATGAGTATGGGAATAATCTTCCGCTCCCGCAAAAGAGGTGTCGCCGTTGATACTATTTTTGTGTTTGTTCTAGTAATATACTGGTGACTTGAAGGTGTAAATGTGAGGTCACAGTAGTTGACATTCGATTGAAGCGCAAAGATTCTTTTTTATCTGACGTCAAAAATGTATACGTTCGTCCCAAAAAAACATCATTTGTGGGAAGTCATGCTATATTAATACCTTTTAAAGAAGAGTGCGTATTAAAATGGAGTTTTATGCGTTAATTGGCGCTACTACCAGCCAACCAACCAACCTTTGATGAGGTTTCTTTTACATATTTGGGACTGAGTTGCGGTATTGGGAGTGCGTAGCTTGAATTATTATTATTAGTCACTGAGTTTAGGATACTCCTATGAACATAACTACTCTGCTGCAGTAAACAAAACAACTATTTACTACTTGCGCTTGCCAAGAGAGAACGTTGGTTCGAATCTCGGTGAAACACCAAAATTAAGAAAAACATTTTTCTAATAGCGGTCGCCCCTCGGCAGGGAATGGCAAACCTCAGAGTGTATTTCTGCCATGAAAAAGCTCCTCATAAAAATATCTGCCGTTCGGGGTCGGCTTGAAACTGTAGGTCCCTCCATTTGTGGAACATCAACAAGACGCACACCACAAATAGGAGGAGGAGCTCGGCCAAACACCCAAAAAAAAAAAAAAAGGGTGTACGCGCCAATTATATATATATTATATACTTATGGTCATGCAAATCTATTATTGTGGCAAACTCAGTCCATCTCGGGGTTGACAAATTACATCATTCCAACGGTGACATTCAAAAGCAGTTTTGCCCCTCTCTTTCATCTCGGAAGGAATGGAGCAAGTGAATTTTACTAAACAACATCGACACTACAGTCTTTAAAGATAGCTTCAAAATTGATTGTGGTGTTGGGGCTGGTATATATTCTTTTAGTCTTTGAAATTGTCACACACTGTCACAGTTATAAACGGCCAGAAAAAAGAAACGATTTTCCGCCCTGCACTATGGAAGGAGATAATGTCAACCCTGGGCAAACCACTGTTTTAGAGTCTCGAACAACTTCCTGGCTTAGATGTCAAGGACCTAATAAGGAGCCAACATACTGGCCATTAACGTTTTATGCCCACAATGGGCTTGGAGCTGAGCGCAAACGAATGATGGTCACGTCCACACCATTCGATTACGGCAACTGCAAACGAAGGCTTACTATTTCTAATCAAGTGAAAAGTAAATAAAGCAAATATTAAAGGGTATCTTTTTTAGTATTTTTTGTAAAACTAAACCAGCCAATGGCTCGCCCTTTGTGCTGGGAAATTGCATTAGCATTTAATTTATGAAGTAAGTTGCAAACCTTAAAATATATATTTTTATACACACACACTTTCGACTTACAAGTATTTACCATATAGTAATTTGAACATCACAGCTCCGTTGTGCGTTTGAAGTGTCCAAATTGAGTTTTCAATTGTTGCAACTTCCAAACTTTCCTTTAATTGCACGGTTACAGGTGTATCATTGCAAAAACTAACGTTGGTTTTACTAGCTGTTTATTGCCGCTGCAGCGGCTGTCGTTGTGGTATCTGCTGCTGCTGTTGCTACTTTTGTTGTTGCTAATGGACCTCAGTGCACTCGCACTTACAATGACCTCATCAAATTGAATGTGTGGGCGTTGGTGTTGGTGCTGGTGTTGTTTGGTACGACTACTTGCCATGCTCTGCACTGCTTGCAGGTGTATGAGTATACAAGTAAGCCGACATTTGTTATTGCCGGAGCTTGTGCTGGTGCTGGTGGTGTTAGTGGTACTTCTAGTTCTGCTGCTCGTGCCGTAGTTGCTCTTGGTTGGTGGCACTCAAAAGCCATAACAAAGTTGTAAACCAATACACAGCGTTATCAGCGAACCAAACCAGTTCATCGCATGACTGGTTGGGCGTTCGGTCACTTTGGTGCACGGTACGCTTGGCCGCCAGAGAGAGGGATTATAGTTAAGTAATTGCAGCATTGCATACGCGGATAATCGCCTTTGTACTAGTTCACATTTACGACTACAAGTTGCACGTGTGGTTTGTATATGTATAGACATATACATACATATGCATGTGGGTATGTGCATGAAAGTGTAAAAGAAATCTAGAATGGGGTATTTTAACCATGCGGTTGTTGTTGGTGTTACTGTCGTTCCTGCCTTTTTCATGCTGCCGCTCGGAATGTTGTTGACGTTGCAGTGTTACTGGCTATGCGTATCAGGGCATGAGGTTACATGTTTTGTATTCACGATTTGTGAAATATAATAGCGAGGAGGAAACAAATTCAGCTTCATAAATCGACTTCAATTCAGAGGCTGAATGAAAGTTTTTTAAGCGAGTTGTAGTGATTAGGTATTAAAGATGTCGTACATTCTTTATTTCATTATTTTCCCAACACTTGGATGGCTTTAGTAAAATAAAAAGAGAAAAAGCACCATATTTTATAATTGAAAATAATGTTTATGGAGCAGATATGGACGATTCCGTCGATTGTCGAAAATGTTGATCAACTATTATTCAATTTACTGGGGCGATAACCGCTTACTCCATTTCGGCCGAATTTAATAAAGCGGGCCAGTCGTTTCTTTTTCGTGCTTACTGACACCAGTTGGAAACATCAAGTGAAGCCAAGTCCTTCTCCACCTTTTGGACGACATGACCCAGTCAACGTAGCCGCTGGATCTTTATTCGCTGCACTATGTCTATGTCGTCGTAAAGTTCATACAGCTCATCGTTCCATCGCCTGCGATATTCGTCGTTCGTTGACGTGCAAAGGTCCAAAAATCTTCCGCATAATCTTTCTCTCTCAAACACTCAAAGGAACTCCTCATCGGATGTTGTCATCGTCCACGCTTTTGCGCCATACGTTAGGACGGGCATGATGAGAGCCTTGTAGAGTGTTAGTTTCGGTCGTCGAGAGAGGACTTTACTACTCAATTACCTACTTAGTCCAAAGTAGCACTTGTTGGCAAGTGAGATTCTACGTTGGATTGCAAGACTGACATTATTATCGGTGTTAATGGTGGATCCTAGATAAGCGAAGTATTTTACCACCTCGAAATCATAACTGTCAACCGTGACGTGAGTGCCGATATGCGAGTGCGCCGACTCTTTGTTTGATAACAGGGGGTATTTCGTGTTATTCTCGTTCACGGCCAGACCAATTCACTTTGCTTTTTTATCCAGTGTGGAAAACGCCCGGTTATTAATGCTGATGATGTCACTACTGTAGACATACGCCAACAATTATACGCTCTTTTTAAAAATTGTGCCTGAGAGCTTAAGTTCTGCTGCTTGCACGATCTTCTTTTAAGCTTTAAGGGGTTATACGCAGTTATGAAGCAAATAAAAGACGGGTTGTCAAGGATTTATCCTGAAGAAACTTCAGAATATTTTAATTTGAAAATTTTTGGCGGTTATAAAAGCATCCTTCAAGAACGTAACAAAATTTTTTATTTATGAAAATGTTGATTATAGAGCGCGCTGCAGGCGATTTCTGGAACCTCCTTTAAAAAAAGACGATTTACGGTGTACATCGTAACTCAGGATTGGATTATCTGAAATCAAAAAACCAAACAAATTTTGTTAATATATTAGATTATCTAGTAATTTTCGTTCGGCTAATCAAAATAGTGAATTTTCACAAAATGGCAGCTTTTATTAAAAGAAATGATTTCGATTTTTACGTTAAAATTTGGCCGTAAATTGATTATAAAATGGAAAATAAGTATCAGATTTACAAAAGGAACGATTAATTACTAGAAAATGTATCTTTAAAGATTGAGTTAAAACGGTTGACCGATCAAACAAGCCGTTTTCGAGATATCGTGTACACCGACTTGAAAAATGCCGTTTTGAAAAAAACACGTTTAAAGTTTCAATACCTACCTTAAAACGTACCGAGGCATCTCTACATATTTACATAGGTATAACTCCGAAAGTATTGCTTAGATCTACTTCAAATTTCGTGCGTATAATTTTGAATATATGTACATTACAAAAATGCAATAAAAAAAAATCGATTTTTTTTTTAAAGTCATAACTGCGTATAACCCCTTAAAGAAGCCACACGACAGAGAGTCACCCTGCCGGAAACTTCGTTTGGTATCAGACGGCTCAGAGAGGTCCTTCCCAGCAATTGAGCCATACGAAGAAACTAATGGCCTGGAAGCCGCCAGCTTTAGTTAATGGGAAAGGAATTGTGTTCCATATACTTCGTCAGAAGTTCCGGGAGCTTACTTGGGAGGTTCTTATGCATCCATCTTGTAGCCCGGAACATTACTAGTCTCTGATTTTGCTGGAATTCGCCTCAACGGAGACTTGTGCAAATAGACTGCTTTAGTGTTTTTGAATTAATAGGGAGGACGATGTAGGTATATCCCGGCAAGGGGAATGGGGAAAGGAGAATGCTCATTCTGGCAAAACAACAACAACAACGTATATTTGACGTAAGTTTGGTTATTTGAACTATGGTAACTAAGGATTTCAACATACAAGGTGGCGCAAAATTTATCACCTTAACGGAATATTTATAATTTTTGCGAATGAAGTCGTAGGTCTATAATATGTGATAAGTGTGACTAGACAGCTGCAGTATACAAAAAAGAAAGTAAGCTATGGGCGCTCCAAAAGGTCAATATAAAGATTTCCTTCCCTCAATTATAATTTTTTTCTATTAAGCAAAAAAAAAGTTACTAAAAAAAAAATTGTTATGATGACTAATTTTGAGTCACCATCCATTATTGGTGGTTTGTGGTGCTCGTCTTGATGATGTTCCATAATTGCAGCGACCTACAGTTTTACTATAAACCCCCTCCGAACGGCAGATGGTTTTTTTATGAGGAGCCTTTTCACAGCAGAAATGCTTTCGGAAGGTTTGCCATTGGCCGCGGCTTCTATTAGAAAGAGCCGTTTCTTTTATTTGATATTTCGTAACCACAGCTGATTTCGAACCAAATGGTAGTCAGACACCAACTCGGTCTGCTACAACGATTAACTTTAATATCTACACTTCAAAAATAATGGATTTCTAATTTCGTTTTATTTTACCAAAAATTGTTATTTGATGATAATACATATATAGAAAAGAAAAAAACAAGTAATGTAGATTTTTATATTTAGCAAAAGATTTTACCCAGGAATTGCCCCTTTTGGGCGCTAAAGACACTAGCATTTTTCTAATCGCAAATGTATGTATGTACTTCTAAACACTTCCATATATACTTTTCTACTCACACAGATATGCTGCAGATGTAGAGGTCTATTTAAAATAATTTTTATTCGCCTGATATTTGGTCTTTGGTTTTGCGTAGTTCCGTTTGCCTTCACATTTGCTCTTTTTTATGACGAGATGTGCCTCTTATTTTATTATTATATATTTTTTTTTTTGTATTTAGTGCAACATTTTTTATATTACTTTTGCCAGTTTTTATGTGTTTTGTTGCTTTCGCTACCAATTCGCTGTTCTGAGTATACAGGATTACGGTTGTTGGTACGAAAATGTAGGTTACCGCCTACTATCCTCCTCGAACTTGTTATGGCCTTTGCTGCTACTCGTACCCTACATATATACGAGTACATACACACAAATGCACCTTCAAATTGTGTTGTGCATTCGCTTGAATGTACATACATACATTTTTTGTATTTGTAATTTGTTTTTGCATATCAGGATTTGCGGCATGGCAATGGATTTGTGGGGATTTACATTTAGCTTTAAACTCATTTTCACTGCAATTTAACGAATTTTATTGCGGTGCTTCGTATGTCATATATTTTCCTATCATCCCACCCATTTGAGACAACATAAAAACGAATGAATGAAATAAAGGAAGAAAATAAACCACATAAATTGTATTTTATTTTATGCGTAATCAGAAAATGGAAGAACCAATAATTTAGAGTGGGCATCATTGAATAAAATAAGCTAAGGCCGTTTTCTCATCTAACTTTTTGCGTTACAGCTCACTTTATCATAGCTTCTTGTCTCGAAATATACTTCAAATTTTAGGCTGACATAATTAAAGGTTGGTTGATGTACCCTTTAAAATTTGTGTCAAGGTTTATGACGAATTAAAGTAGGAATAATAAGGTCAGTTTTAAATATAACTTGGCACTAGCGAATTTATATTTCCCGGGCAGAAAACGAACAGAGTTAAGGGGAACTTTAAAGTAATAAATATTTAGTTTTTCGCCGCGCTTAGTAAACCCAGCGAAAGTCACGTTAAAAAATACATTCACTCTGAAATGCAGAGTGAGGTTCATGAGATGATGTTTAATGGCCGCAGGATTGCAGCGATGACGTATTTTTGGCCATCGATATTTTTATGACTGCAAAATAGCTGGATTCATTTCTATTTTCTCCGACGCGCTGACGGTTCATTTTTTGTTTTTTTTTCCATTGTACTATACTTGGATTCCCTTTTAATTTTCTTTAAATCTACCCGATCTCCGAAGGAATCTGAGTAGATCCTGTGGTGCCAAGGAGCCAAGATGGTCACTTCTTAACACATCAGTGCCAAAGATCTCAAACCTGATTCGAGCGAAGGCGGGGCAGACACACAGGAAGTGGTCCGCCGTCTCATCCTCCTCTTCACAGGCTGGGCAGAGTACACTGTCTGAGATGCCCAACCTTTCCATGTGCTTTGCCCACAGAAAGTGGCCCGTCATCAGTCCAACCAGCCGTCTACACTCCCCTCTGCCTAATGACAGAAGGGTTTGCGACAGTCGATCGGACATGACAGGTAACATCAGTTTTGTCCATCTGCAGCCTCTCTCAGCCTGCCAAGCTCGCTTGTGGGTGGTAGTTACCCATTTGCTAACCGTGGCCGTGATGGCCGCAGAGGGGAGTGGCAAAACGGGTTCTGGGCCAAAGAAGTTGGCCTCAGAGCCCATCTTAGCTAAGGAGTCAGAGGTCTCGTTACTCGCGATACCCACGTGTCCCGGGACCCATGTTAGCATCAGGCTATTATGTCTACCGACATAGTTCAGCCTGGATTTACAGGACTTCACTACCCCTGATGTGGTTGGAGGGCTGTCTAAGGCCATAAGCGCAGCTTGACTGTCGCTGCAGACACATATAGATCTGCCTCTCCATCGTTTTTCCACAACAAAGTTCATCGCTTCTTGAACTGCATACACCTCCGCTTGAAACACAGATGCATGCATTCCAAGAGCAAAGTGCAGTTTTGTCCCGCTGGATTCCACGTAGACCCCAGATCCGGAGCCATACTCGGTCCTGGCGCCATCCGTAAAAATGCGAAAACAGTGTTTGCCGGGCTCATTTTCTGAGTCTCCCCACAACTGAGCCTCTGGTAACACTACACTGGATCTCTTTTCAAGTACGACCCTTGATGGCATGGAGTCAAGGGGCATGGAGAGAATCGTTGGATCGATGCCCATGCCTTCTCTGTGTTCCAATGCCGGACAAGGGCCGTACCAGTTCCCACTGTGTTTCAGTCTGCAGATGGCCTTCAAGGCCTCTCCTTGGATGAAAGCATCAAGTGGTGGTAAACCAATCAGAGCTGACGGTTCATGGTTGTTCCTATGATTACTTGATGACAATTGATTTGCTTACAAGCAACAGAAGGCAAATAAGAGGCAAAAAATATTCGATTTGCACAATATAACCTGCGAATTATCAATAATTTGGAAAGAAGTTGTTTGTGTTGTAACAATGAGCTTCAACGAGTTGCTTCTCAAATATAGCAAACCAAAAGATTTAACTACAAAATGCCAGCTGAAATCCGTCCCCTCGCAATTGTATTTAACAGACCGAATTTTCCGGCGGAAGTCAATTGGCTGTGCCGCCATTTACTCGCTGTGCCGCTACAATTCTGTTTCGGGCCTTAGCCTGATGTTGCTGAACAAACCTTTGCCAGTCTAACGAACAAACTTAATGCTAAAATTTAACTCTGCATTTTTAATTATCATCACAACATACATGCGCACATGCATAAGGGAACGACTGGCACTTAAAAACATTTATCCTGCAAACAATGAATTCTGTATTAACTTGTGTATATTATTTCGATTAAAATGATACACTAAATTCTCATGGGATTTGATTTTAAATACATTTGTCTCCAATATTTTTGTAGCCACTTACTTTCTGTTATTGTATTTCTATAAAATATACGCTCACCGCCGCATGACTCCATGCATAAATAACTGAAAACAATAAATTTAAACTCTTGAATAAAATAATTATATTTATTTTGCGGATCACGCATGTTAAATGGTATCAAACTTTTCATAAACTCAAAATACTTATATATACGCACGTACGAGGGAGGTTCAATAAGTACCCGTGTTAGAAATGAAGACAGCATTTTTCAAACCCAAACCTTTTGAACCCCTCCAAAAAATAGGATTTGTGAAACACTCCAAAATACGTCTCTGTCTTGGCCACAACTTCTTCGTTTGAACAACATTTTTTTCTCGCGAGCCATTTCTGCATGTTAAGGCACAAGAAAACGTCGCAGGGAGCCAGATCGGGTGAATAGGGCGGGTGCTGCAACAATTCATAACGCAATTCATGCAGTTTGGCGGCTCCAACTCCGGATGAATGTGCTGGTGCGTTATCGTAGTGAAACAGCATCTTCTTTTTCGCCAAATGCGGCCGTGTCTCCTTCAATTTTTTGTGAAAGCGATCCAAAGCTCCCTTCCGTTTTCTGCAAAATCCATGAGGCTGACGCCGTTCGCATCCCAAAAAATCGCTGCCATGGCCTCTCCGACTGATGGGACTGTCTTCGTTTTCTATGGAGCAGATTCACCGGGAGAAATCCATTGTTTTGATTGTTGCTAAGGTTCCGGTGTGCAATGATGAATCCATATTTCATCAAAGGTGACAACTCGACGCAAAAATTCCCTCGAATCTCGCTTAAATTGCTCCAAACACTGCTTCGAAGTTAATAGCCGCATCCGCTCGTTGCTGCTTGTGAGCAAGCGCGGCATCGATCGAACCGACAATTTTTTCATCGCTAACTTATCATGTAAAATATTAATTGCCATTCCGGTCGACGCACCTATGGTCGCTGCTCATCAAAAACGGATGTTCGCCCACGTTTAATATCTAACTGTGGTCATAGAAGGCGAAGCGTCTCCATAGACAGCATCCAACTTTGCTTTTATCTTCTCGCATTTTTTCCGATTCAAAAATTCAACGAATTACGGAACGAGACTGCTCTTTTTCCAACTTAGCGAAAATCATGAAAAACATTTTACTCAAATAGCTGCCAAATCCAAACTAACCTATCAATCTGTCTGAAATTTTTTTTGCCGTCATTTGATAGATGGCAGCACACGATGCTAATACCAACTTCCCTGAGGAATGCCCTCTGTCTTCAAACATAACTACTTATTGAACCGCCCTCGTATGTGTAATAAACGTTTTTAGTACATCATTTAATTTCGAATAAGTTGAGGGTTAGTTGAAGTGTTTGTAATGTTGTATGTACGTATAAATGACTGCATATATGTTAAAGATGATAATACTGAAATTCAGGGGTTTCGGGGTTTGTCCCGACTTTCGTTACTTCGATAAGTTAATTTACTTTTACTTTAAACAGTTGGTTTAAACAGCTGACGCACGTTTCGTGTTTTTTGTTTGTCACTGTCAAATATCTTCTGTTTGGTCTATAATTTAACCATAAATCGTCTTACAAACGAACAGCGCTTGCAAATCATTGAATTTTATTATAAAAATGGGTGTTGATGACCATCAATTTATCGATTCGTCGCCGTTCGCAGCAATTGGGCCTCTGTTACTCAACAACGTGGACAATTTTGAGAAAGGATTTAGATGTGAAGCCTTTCAAAATACAGCTGGTGCAAGAATTGAAGCCGAACGACCTACCGCAAAGCAGAATTTTTGGTGAATGGGGTCTTGGAAAGTTGGCTGAAGATCCACTTTTTTATCGAAAAATTGTGTTCAGCGACGAAGCTCATTTTTGGATCAATGGGTACGTAAATAAGCAGGATTGTCGATTTTGGAGTGAAGATTAGCCAGAAGAATTGCAAGAGCTACCAATGTATCCAGAAAAGGTCACAGTTTGGTGCGGTTTATGGGCTGGAGGTATCATTGGGCCGTACTTCTTTAAAGATGCTGCGAATCGTAACGTAACCGTGAATGGTGAGCGCTACCGTGAAATGATATCCAACTCTTTTTGCCCAAAATGCAAGAACTTGACTTGCATGACATGTGGTTTCAGCAAGATGGTGCCCCATGCCACATATCACGCGTAACAATGGACTTGTTGAGAGGCGAGTTCGGTGAACATTTTATTTCACGTTCGGGACCTGTCTATTGGCCACCCAGATCGTGCGATATAACACCTTTAGATTATTTTTTGTGGGGCTATGTTAAAGCTCATGTCTATTCAGACAAGCCTGCTTCAATTAACGCATTGGAAGACAACATTAAAGCATTTATATGTGAGATACCGGCCGAAACATTGGAAAGAGTATGCCAAAATTGGACTAAGCGGGTGGACCATAAAATTATATGAACTGTACTATCGATTTAAATAAAAAATTTATGCATTTTTCTGAATTTTACGTTTGTTTTTTTGAAAAACTTTCCTATAGCTCTTAAAAAGCCACCCTTTATATACGCACTTATACATTGCGAAGACTATACGCGTAAGTCAGTTCAAAGGGATTTCGAAAGGGGAAATCAGCGTTAGATGCAGTCGCTTCAGCAATCCAGGTCGCAACGAATGCGATGAGTGGTACTCTTTGGCTAAATGGGACCAGAAATGCATTTGACTTTGCAAATTGGGTGAAAAGACGCCCAGAGAGAATTGATGTCCCCACTTACCTGAGGAGAATAATGCGGAGTTACTTTTATGGCAGAATTCTTTGGGCGAAGAAAGGTCGAAATAACGGAAGGCGGTTCTCGGGCCAATTTTCTCTATGTTGGAATTCCCGAGGGAATAGAGATAATTGGCTTCGCTGACGACATTGCGGTTGTATGCGATATCCGGAACAACGCCAGCACAAAACAAGCCATAGGAGGTCACTTTTGAATTTGGAGACTTCAATATATCCCGTTCCCGTTCCCGCAATCAAAAGCGCGGGGAATAATAATAGGTAAAAGGCTGTCTTTCAAAGCACACCTCGAGCACGCCAACAAAAAAAAAAACAAAAAGCATCAACCACTGTGAGAGCGTTGAGGCTGTTTAAACCAGGACCAAAGCGAAATCGCCGTCAGCTCCTAGCTAAAACTAAATTATGTATGGCGCGCGTATTTGGGCGAACAAAATGTACAATCTACCTCACGGTAGGCAGGAAGCATCGATAGGTTGCACAAAAATGTCGACAAAACTGCAAGCTGGGTTGTATTTGTTGATGATTATAGGTGCAAAATCCGTTGGAATTGCTACCTGCTCCTTTTCAAAAGTTATTCATATTTTTATATTTCATGTTGGGACAATTTGGAATCAATATCAAAAGTATAATCTCGTTTGAATTTGTATTATGCAAGAGAATAATAAAGAATCTTACGTAAGTTTTTAGCCGATTTTAATCGTTTCCAAGGTACACCACGTGGAGGTAACTTACTTTGTACCCTTTTTTTCTTTTTTTTTTTTTTCTTTTTTCAGTTTTTTTGTTTTTTTTTCAGATTTTTTGTTTTTTTAGATTTTTTTTCATTTTTTTACAATATTTTTAGATATTAAGATGTGTTACTATTTCTGTATATATTATTTAGAATTTGTAAACTTAAGTTTGTAAATTTAAACATGCTGTGATGAAAATGTAACGACAGCTTTCTTTAAGCGACTTATAAAAGATGGTTCATCTAGCAAATTTATTTTAAATCTATTCCAATATTTATTGAACTCGCTATGAACTGACTCTCCAGCCTGCTCGGACCATAAACCTAAGCCATCATTATTCAAGAATATGATTGCTTCCTCCAAATGCTCCAGGATAATATGAATTTTTAGTGTTTGAGAAATTTCAGTACTTTTTAAGGCTTCACGGAGTTCTTTTAAATTTTTGTTAAAGTCAGTAAGATCAGCTTACAGTACCACGTACAAGTTATCATCTTCAGTAGTGCCGTATTCAATGAATAAAGGGTGATTTACTGTACTGCGACATTCTTTAGACTTTTTTTGTCATTACCCAAGCTCTTGAATTTAAAGTAGTCATCTTTTAAATGCTTGTAGGTCTTTAAATCAAGATTTTTGTCATCACTGCTTATATAATTTTCCTCAATCATTTTACTATAACTTTTTAATTTATTTAATGTGACGAAGCAAAAAGGGCAAGGGTAGAAAGCCGTTGCAGTTTGCTGTCCATTGACCAATAGAACGAGCTTTAAATCTCCAACAAATTTAAATGGTATCTCGTCAATTCAACCAAAATTTTAAAATTATCATAGGTCTCTTTAATCCGAGGCACTATGTCTAATAAAAGCAATTTAAATACACTAGTCAACTTACGTTTATTTGCCATACTTCCACCAGTAGAGTAAGTTGAAACATTTTTTAGCGGCATTTATCGTAACTAATATATATAATATAGCTACATAATATTGATATACGTATTATATACCATGTATTGAGTATACAACACTTTTACATATCTATTTAGAAAATAACTTTTGATATTGATTCCAAATTGTCCCAACATGAAATATAAAAATATGAATAACTTTTGAAAAGGAGCAGGTAGGATTTCAATTCCAACGGATTTTGCACCTATAATCATCAACAAATACAACCCAGCTTGCAGTTTTTGTCGACATTTTTGTGCAACCTATCGATGCTTCCTGCCTGCCGTGACCTATCGGTTGTGCGTAATATGCGTATATAGCGCATTCAAGAAGGTGCCCGAGAACGCCGCCCTAGTAATATCTATACAATAAACTGACCTAGCAATGGAAGTTGCCCAAACAGCAAAAAGAGGCCTATGAGCTCGTCTTGTCGTGCGGAGTTACACAGTGAAAAAACGATGAATTGAACTAACTAAAGCTGTCATTAGGGGTACCTTAGCAATAACCGTAACCATAGCAATCAGCTGTTCTGATTAAACATATGAGCATCACGATTGTAGGTGCCACGCCATAACGCCATAGCCATAAACGTAGCCGTAATTTTGGTTTTTCCTCGTAGCTGTGAAATACTTTGTATTTGTATTGATACTTGCGATAAAAATTTGAATGTAAGAAATGAACGACGAAAAGTTAGTTGAGTTAGTGGAAAATTATCCATGTCTTCATGACAAGATACAGCTGTTTATGGTGAATCGAACAATGCTATAATATCACAGCTATGGCGCTATGACTACAACACCACTAATTGCAGCCTAACTGAGTTTTTTTTTTAATTGTGGATGACATTAATTTTCCAAGCACACGGAAAGTATTACCCTTTGCACTTAAGGCCTGGAAAAATATTCCTAGCAATTTTTAGAGTTAAAGAAAATGTAGCTTGTCCATTCTCAGTACATACATTCTCAAAACAATGGCAGAAGGAATCCTCGAAACAAGGAGAAGCGCATCTCAGTCTTTCTCTATCAGAAAAGAAATTTCCCTACAACCTTTTCAGGTCTCTTCAGGTCTGGTTGCTTTCCAAGTGCATTGCTACACCAGCGGCTCGCATGATTTTTTATTAGTTTTCAGTGACTCGGATCCAATTGAATGCTTTAAAGAACCACAGTTCGGCAAATTTATCACCACAGTGCACCGATACTCATGTAAGTGCAAGCTCATTCCACAAACACCGCAAGAGAAGTGATATTTGGTATCACATTCTGAGGGCATTATCGCCCAATCTCTGCCATGGTACAGAGCCCAGAGCCCAGTGCCCTCACCCATAGTCAGCAATCGTTTGGATAGCATGAAGTGAATTCGACTTGTGATTGTTTCGTTCACTCCATGAATCCTGACCGTAGATCACATAGAGGCAAAATTAGCGTTAGCTGCCTAAATATCAGAGTACAAACGGGAAGTACTTTGATTTTAACAAAATTTCTTCTTCTTAATTGGCGCGATAACCGCTTACGCGATTTTGGCCGAGCTTAACAAAGCGCGCCAATCGTTTTTTTCTCGTGCTAACCGGCGCCAATTGGACACACCAAGTAAAGCCAAGTCCCTCTCCACCTGATCTTTTCAACGCAGAGGAGACCTTCCTCTTCCTCTGCTACCACCAGTTGGTACCGCATCGAATACTTTCAAAGCCGGAGCGTTTGTATCCATTCGGACGACATGACCCAGCCAACGAAGCCGCTGGATCTTTATTCGCTGCGCTATGTCTATGTCGCCGTAAAGCTCATACAGCTCATCGTTCCATCGCCTGCGATATTCGCCGTTGCCAACGTGCAAAGGTCCAAAAATCTTACGCAGAATCTTTCTCTCGAACACTCCAAGCGTCGCTTCATCGGATGTTGTCATCGACTGTTTGTTTGAAGACAGGAGGTACTTCGTTTTGTCCTCGTTCACCACCAAACCCATTCGCTTTGCCTCTTTATCCAGTTTGGAGAAGGCAGAACTAACAGCGCGGTTGTTAAGGCCGATGATGTCAATATCATCGGCATACGCCAACAATTGTACGCTCTTATAAAATATTGTGCCTGAGCGATTAAGTTCTGCGGCTCGTACGATGCTCTCCAACATCAGGTTAAAGAAGTCACACGACAGCGAGTCACCCTGTCTGAAACCTCGTTTGGTATCAAACGGCTCGGAGAGGTCCTTCCCAACTCTGACGGCGCTGCTGGTGTTGAGCAAAGTCATCTTACATAGCCGTATTAGTTTTGCGGGGATACCAAATTCAGACATAGCGGCATACAGGTAACTCCTTTCCGTACTGTCGAATGCAGCTTTGAAGTCGACGAAAAGATGGTGTGTGTCGATTCTCCTTTCATGGGTCTTTTCCAAGATTTGGCGTATTGTGAATATTTTGTCGATGGTAGACTTTCCAGGTCTGAAGCCACACTGATAAGGTCCAATCAGTTGGTTGACGGTGGGCTTCAGCCTTTCACACAATACGCTCGCTAGAACCTTATAGGCGATATTTAGAAGACTAATCCCGGGGTAATTGGCACAAATTGCAGGATCGCCTTTCTTATGGATTGGGCAGAGCACACTTAAATTCCAATCGGCAGGCATGCTTTCATCCGACCATATTTTGCATAGGAGCTGATGCATGCACCTTACCAGCTCCTCGCCAACATTCTTTGAAACATAAAAAAAATATCTACTTAAATATTACTACATATCCTGCGTTGCTTATCAACTAATATCGGGATTTCCGGCAATTCCGGAATACCGCTGTCGTCATCCCTAGCATGTGTGTGTAATCTACAGTTTAAATTGCGCGCACACCACCCAAAACCGCAGTTTCTGGTAGCAAACCAAAAGCCATAAAAACCACGCTTTCGAGGTGCAAGGCAACGTTCAAGTGTAGTTAGGTGACTGAACTGTATTTTTTAATAAGCATTTGTTAAATGAATTAAATAACACAATGTGGGCACATACATTTATTTATTTTATTCAATTACGTGAAATATAATTATAAATGATTAAATTACATAATGAAGGCAACTAGCAACAGAGGCTATTTAAAAGTTCGCCATCAGCGGTTTCATTATCATTAAATGAATGAACCTTATTTGAACACTTTAATTAAGCTTGAAATTGGATTCATTACTACATGAAAAAAGTAAAAAATAAAAATCGTATTGAACTAATTTCATACGCCATCATCGAAAATACTTTCAAGGCAATTAAGTAATAAAACTGAATAAGCAGTTTGCATACATTTGATACGTAGGTTGCTCCTTCAGTTTTGGCATGTGGCTACACCGGATTGAAAATGTCAATTGCTAGCGTAAAATATTAAATGTTTCGTTGTAATCGCACTTAGAATGTTTTGCTTCGTGCTATTTCACATTCATCTTGGTCAAAAAACGGAATTAAATCGTTAATATTTTTATGCGATGATTTTCTTTAACTCGAGACGTGATCGCACTTTATATATATATATATAATTGGCGCGTACACCCTTTATGGATGTTTGGCCGAGCTTCTCCTCCTATTTGTGGTGTGCGTCTTGATGTTGTTCCACAAATGGAGGGACTTATAGTTTCAAGCCCACTCCGAACGACAGATAGTTTTATGAGGAGCTTTTTCATCGCAGAAATACACTCGGAGGTGTATTGCCTGCCGAGAGACGACCGCTATTAGAAAAATGTTTTTCTTCATTTTGGTGTTTCACCGAGATTCGAACCAACGTTCTCTCTGTGAATTCCGAATGGTAATCACGCACCAATCCATTCGGCTACGGCGGCCGCATTGCGAGCCTGGAGCCATCTTCTCGCCTTCATCGACGAGAACCAGAACCAGACACGACTACAACTACTGAATCATACAGCATAGAGACAGCCATTAAACGATATTTATCGGGACGCGCCCACCCTCTTCCTAAGCTCCCGACCCCGAATGCTGTTATTGGAGTCCAACCACCAGAGAAAGCATAGCTTCAGCTGGCTGGTGAGAGCAGCGTAACTTTTGCTCAATTAAAGACTCGATATTGTAAAAATTTAAACTGCCTCCGACATACTCAATATATGTCCGTCATATGAAGGTACTTCGCACCTATTCACATGCTCTTTCAAACAAACCCACCTAACACCCCTCTCCTTCTGGACCGTACCTGTCGAAGCAACCCAGTCTACGATGACGATCGGCGACTGCATTGCATTGGCTGGGCCTAGTGAACTTCGCAGTCCCAACAACTTGAAAAGAAAAAGTGTTGAAATAACGGCCTCAAAGTTTACAATAGGCTATGCCTCCCTTAGTAAAAGTAAAGGCAAATTTTTATCTAATGAGATGATCCTAATTAATATCGCCACTAATTTTTCACACGGCATGAAAGAGGAACTTCAGTTCATTTTTGCACGCTTTTCTAAAATTTATTTTTATTATTATGAGAGTGAGGGTAAATTTACTATGTAAGTAAAAATAATACTGATTATTATGCCAACTTTTGTTACGCATGCAACGAAAAATTTTCGATTTTAATACCTCTTTGCCATTGGTCTCACGCCTATTAAAGTATTTGCACAACTGCTATAATCAATTTTGTACGATCATAAAAAATAAAGCGCTGCAACGAATATTGAAAGTGATAGCAAAACAAACTGTTTCATTTAAACTTCTACAATGTAAATAAATAATTTATAATATTTTTAATTTTTTTATATTTTTTATATTTACAGATAACGAATTGTCAAAGCCCCGAGATATGTACCTACACATGTGACGGCTGGTCAGTAGTCAATTGACAAGCTGCGCATTCAGTTGAAGCGTAACGAGCCAACCAACAGCGTGAAACAGCTGGAAGGCGGATTAGAGTGAGTGACGCGGCAGATGAAAATAAAAGAGATATGAAATGTGAAACGCTTTTTGCAAACGGAGTTTGAATGGAGATCTACATGTAGTAGATATGAATGTATGTATGTGCACATATATAAATCCTATGGGATACAGTGTGGCAAAATACGATATTGGTGTAAACTGAATATTAAAAAAAAGAAATTCAAACTGACAGCGAACTACAGTAACTACAACAATAAATGTATTGGCAAGTGTTATAAAAAATATATGTATACATATTTTTTCGCTCCAAATGCATCGGATTTCGTAAATGATTATGAAATGAAACTTGACAGCTTGCAACATGTGGACTTCCACACAACGAAATACAATAAATAAAGACACGAAATGTGGCGGGCGACAAAAAAACCATCAGACGCTGGAAACAATTGCTATTCAAATGTACGATTCGTGGCAAAGTGTATCGATGATTTGACCAGGGCTGTTGGTGTACAAAATGGCCATAGCGCATGCGCAACGGCAAAGTGTTGAATATGTAAAAATTTGGAAACATATCAAATGGCGGCGAGACTTTACTGACTAACAAAGTGAAGAATTGTGAGAAAAACGAAGTATAGTTAGTAAGTGGCAAATTGGCGTATTTCGTGAGATAAAAGTGAAAATTTTAAATATAAATTTTTTAAAATAATTGTGTAAAAGTGTAAATGTGTAAGTGTGTGCTTTAAAAGGAGTATATTCTCTATGGACTTCTTTGCTTTGCGTCGCCCGTGCAAGTAAGGGTAGGTAATTATCTATTTCGTGGTGCAAATGGAAAAATTTGTCAAAAATTAAAATTAAATTACACGAAATTAAATGCATTTAAATGATTCATTTCTTTCTTTACTCATGGAAATATATTTTCCAAAAAAATCCGTAAATATTGAGAATAACTTAAATGTAAATGTTAATAAAAATGTAGATATGCAACGAACTTTTTTGACCAATGTTTCCATTTTCACTGCGGAGTAGATAATTATCCAAGCAAGTTTTAAAGCATAGTTTTGTAACAAGGAAATTCAGACTTGTGTAAAAATTTGATGAACTAAGAGAACAAAATTAAGCTACCAAAAAATGATAACAAATGTACAAATAATAAAAAAGAAAATAAAAAAAATATGTTAAAATAGGTATGGCATAAATTAAAAAAAGAGATGAAAACATAAAATATAAAATGAATTAAAAAGCAAAAATTAAATAGCAAATAAATTGAAAAATTTTAGAGGAAACAAATTAAAAGAAAAAAATAACAGAAATTATAAAACTTAAAAATTTTAATTAAAGGAAACACAAAATGAATTTAGTTAGCTAGAAAAAAGTATTAAATAATAATAAGCAAGTAGTAAAATGAATTAAAAAAGGAGTGAACGAAAAAAATTGAAAAAATGTATAAAATAAAATTAAAAAGGAGTACATGAAAAAAATTAAAAAAAAATATAAAAAAATTAAAGGAAACAAATGAAATGAAAAGAATAACAAAAATTATAAAATTTAAAAAAATTTAAAAAAAGAAATCAAAAAATTAAAAGAGAAACAAAATTAATTTTATTGGCTAAAAAAAGTATAAAATAATTATAAACAAAAAGTAAAATAAATAAAAAAAAATTGTATAAAAAATTTAAAAAAATATAGGGGAAAATTAAATGCAAAAAATAACAGAAATTATAAAATTAAAAAAAAAAATTAAAAGAAAAACCAAATTAATTTAATTAGCTAAAAAAGTATAAAATAATAATGAGCAAGGAGTGAAATGAATTAAAAAGAGAGTAAATGAAAAAATTGAAAAAAATTTTATAAAGTAAATTTGAAAAAAAGAGTAAATGAAAAAAGTAAAACAAATTATACAACTAAAATCAAATTAAAAGAAAAACAAAATTAATTTAATTAGTTAAAAAAAGTATGAAATAATAAGAAACAAGCAGTAAAATAAATTAAAAAAAGAGTAAAGTGAAAGAATTGAAAAAAGAATTAAAAAAAATGAAGGAAAAAAAAATTGAAAAAAAGAATTAAAAAAAATTAAAGGAAAAAAGAATTGAAAAAAAGAATTTAAAAAAATTAAAGGAAAAAAGTGAAATGAAATAAATTAATTATAAAATTAAATTAAATTAAAAAATTAAAAGAAAAACAAAATAAATTTAATTAGCTAAAAAACGTAAAACCTAATAATAAACAAGGAGCAATAATAATAATAGGGAAGGCAAAATTCGGTCTGGATCGAAATTTTTATACCCGCGCACATTTCAACAAAATTTTGTTTGGGCTGACTGTTAATTTTTGGAGTGAAACAAACTCATGGACAATGAATGTGGAAGTTTACAATATAAGACGGCCGGACGGAAATTTAGTCTTAACATATAAAAAGTAGGCGTTATCCGATCTCAATATATACACTTCTCACAAAAATTAGGGGAACAGTAAAATTTCCTAAATTACTTAGTAATTTTTGAAAAGCTGTATCTCGGTGAAAAATGATCGCACGGAGTTCCGACAAAAAGCAATTTTATTGTTGCTAAACAATTTTTTTTTGCAAATTAAGAAAAAGAAAAAAAATTTTGAAATTTGAATTTTTTTTTTTGATTTTTTTTTTTAATTTAATAAGATACTAATGCAAAAATGCAAAAAAGTTGAAAAAAAAATGTTTTTTCAATTTTATGTAATAATGTTTAGCCAATGTTTAAAATCATTGCACTTGCTCCTTTAATTCTTTTGTAAAATTTTGATCAATCGGTGCGGAAAAATGGCTTGATGGATCGCTTTAAAAACATGGGTCCCCACATTAATATTTGTAAGTGAGCGATAGATTTCCTGGAAAACCGTAAAAGGGCGTTTTTTTTTTGTGTTCACTTCAAACCAACGTTAAGGGTAAACAAATTTTTTTTCTCAAAACATTAAATTAGGATCTTATAGGAAATGTATTCTACTTTCCAAAATCATTGCCCCATTTATGGTGGGGTTATTAGTTGCTGAGATATCAATGATCAAAAATAAAATGGTCTTTTTTCGTTGACTGTATGGCTAGTTTTAGTCGGAAAAATTTTGCCAAACCCGTGCAATCAAAAAAACAAAAAGGAAAAAATTTCGAAAAGTTTTGTGTCGCCCTTTAACTGACGATTACAAAATAACCATTAAATGAAAAACATGTTTGCTCAAAGATCTTAAAACTAGAAGTTTAAAGCTTCAAATAGCTTTTTGTCGGAATTCCTTGCGACCATTTTTCACCGTGATACAAGTTTTCAAAACTCACTAAGAAATTTTGGAATATTTACTGTTCCCTTAATTTTTGTTGGAAGTGTATTTAACCTCCGTTTTGTCTAGGCTATACCACCAAGTAGTCCGAAATAAAAGTGAGGATAAATAGAAGACGAAATGTTATACAGAACAAAAAACCATTAACCACTGCTCACATACTGGGCTTCTTCTTTTCGCCAAGAGTTAGCCAGTGATGAATAGAGAAAGCAACTGCCATAAATAAACACAACTTGGCCGCGTTGTCATAGATAGACCTAGAATTACATTTGTTTGTGAAACAGTGAGTTATACCATTTTAATGGGGTATGCCCAATCTCGCTAGCGGTGAATCTTGCTCGATAACTTTGTTGTTGCTTTCACAATCACATTTTTCGTTAAATTAGTCGAGCAGAGAGATAGCGAGCAGAGAGGTGGCGAATAGAAGAGGCATATTGTAAATAATCTTAACGAAAACTATCTGCTTATATGTATGCAAGGCGAATCTATTCAAGGTGGTGGCATTCAGTAGAAATGTCAAGGGAGAGAGATAAGAAAAATTAAAGGAATTACAAATAAATTAAATTAGTTTGTCGCGCATTCATAACGCAACAACAACTTGCCGTCATTCCGTTTTACTGGCATTTCCAAAGTGAAGGCGAAATTAAGAAGACGAAATCAACTACTGCAATCACACCACCTTCTACAGATACACCTTGTATGTATTTATGAAAGTATCCATAGTATCCATCCATATGCAAGTATCCATTCGAAAGCAAGTCCATACGAAAAACAATTTATAATATATTTTCCAAAAGTGTGTATCTCTACATTTATCTCGATTATTTTGTGCTGTTTCATACAACTGTTATTGGAAAAAAATTATAATTGTCTTGTGCGCGGGTATAAGTAGGTATTTTGTGAGTTAAATGAATGAAGTTATTGCAGGCAAATAAATAAATTTAACTGATTAGTTAAAAACAGTAAAAAGCACAAATAAATAAAAAACTAAATTAAAATTGAAATTGAAATTTCTCACCATTTCGAAACTAACTAACTAAGTTGCGGACTTTTTTACAGAACTGTAATAATTTTCAAGTGCCGTACTTAATTTGAATCAAGATTTAAAACACTGTTGTGATAAATGATCGAAAACAGAAATAAATCAAAGCACAGCTCAAAGTAAAGCAAAGCCAAGTGAAAGCCAAGTCAAAACGACTCAAGCTTTCGGTGCCATAAGTAATACTAAACGTGAGGATTAACCCTCAAAGTGACACTATTTGGACGTTACGAAATTGAATAAGCTTCGAAACATATTTTACCGCTGGCAATATAAAAAAACAGCAAAAATCGCTATACGCAAATGAACAACGCCACCACCGACCAAAGGTTCCAAAACGAAAACTGTCAAAGCAAAATTAAAGCAAGAGATCACATAAAACTTATCAAGAAATACACAACAACAAACACCTTACCAAATGACAATATTAAATCGTCTGAGTCGTAGACGAAACATCAACAGTGATAACGGTAACAACGACTTTGCCGACGCTGAATTATTGCTGATAGCAACAACAAAAACCACCACCAACTCAGCGCCAACACGAGACTTGAAAGTAGCGAGCGGTGACACAAGGAGCAGCGCGACAAGCGGTCGCATAAAACGTTTGCGGCGACCAACAGCAGAAACGTCAGCGCTCAACCAACAACAACTGGCAACCAAACCGCTGACAACTACAATAACAGCAAAAATGAATGTAGATGCTGCTGCAATAAAAGAAAATCCACGAGGGCATACAAGCGCCGCTCGTATGAATAAGTTTGTGCCCGGGAAATCGCTCAAATATGAGCGACTCATAAATCAACCGAAACACGTTGTAATATCAACAACAACAACACGAGCGACAACAAACACAAAAACAGCTGACGACGTATCATCCAAAGCGGCACTAAATGCTAACGGTAATGAGTGGCTGGCACAAGAGCAGCAGCAGCAGCAGCCACAACAACACCGGCGCTTGGAAGATCAAGCACCAGGAACACCCTGGTATGACCCTTCATCGTTAGTACAATCTGCAATGCCTGCATCCACCGCCACCACACCACTAGGCACAGAAATACCGACAGTGACGGCTATGGCGACGGCGACAGGGGCAACAGCGGTGATGAAAAATTGGCAAACCCATTTGGAAGGCGCGGAAATGCATTTATCACCAGCAGCCATAGCCACAGCCACAGCCATGGACGTTGTGAATGCGAATGCCAATGCACATGCCAAACGCGGTAGCCGTAGAGGACATGCCAATGGAAATGGTGGCAATGGCTGGAGTGGCAATTATCAACAGCAGCATCCGCATCCGCCAGCAATAACGCAGCCAAACACACAAAGTCGTGGTAACAATGGCACCGGCTTTGGCAACACGAGCGGTAATGGCAACAGTTATGACAGCAATACGAGCAGCAACAACAACAACGGCAGCAGCAGCGCTAGCAGCAACAGCAACAGCAATAACAACGACAATGGTAATAATTTGAAATATTTTGGCAATGTCGATGCCAGTAATGGGACATTTGCGTCCGATACGGATGCTTTGCTCAGCTCTGTGCTGCCAAGTGCCGATATCATAGCGTCCGCCTACCATCAGCAGCAGCAAACCACCAGCAGGCATAGCAACAGCAATGCCAACTTGGCGCGGAATAGCAAAGGTTTCTACTACACCTCATTCACCAATAGCGACAACGTCGATGCTACAGCCACAATGCAACCCAACGCCTCATTGTATCACGACGCAACGATGCCATCGCCAGCGTATTCTGCCTCCTCAGCTGCGTCGGGGTCGGGTTCTACGTACGGGTCATCATCCACCGCCATTGCGTTGGCGTATAATTGTTGCAGTAATTTAATTGCCCGCTGCTGCTTCGGTATGCCTCTGCTAAAGGCAATCAATGTGCGACGATGTGTGTTGGCGTTGTTCGCCATAACGGTCGTTACGATTTTTTACTACACTCATTACGTTGATACGGGCGTTTTTGTTGGGTAAGTGGCATGCGAGCGAAAAGCTCGCAAATTTATATTACACAAACACATGTACACATACATACACATTCATTATATGCACCATCGTAACACAAGAATATGAAATATTGAAGGAATACGCTCACAGGTTTCAACTCTTATATGTCAGCATGTGGGTGCGTGCATCTGTATAGGTTGCAATATGTTTATTCTTCTTCATATGAGCAGCATAAAAGGTTGCCGCTTTACATATAGCTATGAAATAACGCTTGGTTGAAGTTTACTGCTACATATTTAATTGCTACATATTTTCCTATACTTTTGCAAAATGCGTTTTTGAGTAATCACGTTTTTACTGTAAACGAGCGTCGTGCACATTTATAAACATCCCGACGGGAAAATAAGCTGGTGTTGAATTGGCGCACTTCCAGTGATTGTGGACCCCTAACTTCCTTTGTCTCCCTTCTCTGCTCCATATAAACAACTGGTGAAGTTTACGTGAATATTTGCTCGAAAAGTTCAAATATCCTCTGTTGTTTCAGGTTTTTCATTGTGGACAGAGGAGATCTGGTACCCTCTGCGTACCTTTTCCGACAGTTCCGAACCAGTAACAAATTCGAAAAAATTGTCATCAGTCATTTTCCGTATACATGTAAATATAAATATAATAACCAATTAGTTAAACTCCTTTATCAGATAATTTCTATAGCATAGAGCTGAATACAAAACACCTAAAATTATATTCCAATTTTCATCGTTTTCTCCATTTAATGCTTTTATAACTTCTTCTTTTGTTAATTCTGATTTCTAACTAAATATTTCTACACTCAGCGAGTACAGGCTGTCTTCCAGTTTCCATTTTCTTCTTCGCTCAGATTACAGAGACTGCACATTTTTGGCACATTTCCGAATCTATTGACATTTAACAAAAGCAGGCCACATCGTGTTTTGAAAACCATGAGATATCTTCAATCCGCATTCCTTCTTTTATGTAGGTTGAACCCTTTGTTGTCCTAAGTAGGTAGGTTCGGCCGCCGCATCGCACATATGAAGAGCGATGCCTCCACCTGACAACGAAATGGGTTTGTTGTAAGCCGCAGGGGCTGAGCTACATTTCTCTTTTCAAATTGCACCATCCTGAGTTTTGGACAACGCGGAAATGGTTGTTGATGCCTAAAATGTATAAATTATCCATATTTAAGTAGGATCTAAAGTTCTCGGTTTCTGCTTCTGGCTGGAAGTTATGCAATGTCCTGACAATGTATGAGGGCCCCTACTAAGGCACTAATTTGAAGTCTACTCAATTTTGTAGTATTCCTGAATAGGCGTAAATTTATCCATGAAATTCATATCTTTGCCTTGACGTTAATTTTTTTCTAGCAACATTTTTTCGATAGGTGGTGCTGAACTCGATGCTTGTATTTGCAATCCGATTCAATCTATTTCTGAAAATTTTACCCAGCACGGCTTTGTAATGAGACTCGACCGGCTGTGAAAAAGTTATTAATTAATCTAGTCTATGGCACCGAGCTTGGATGACGTCATCATCCAATGAGGCATCCCTTGGAGTGTTTGAAAGAAATGTTCTGCAGAATATTTGTATTGAGACCCTAAAAAGAAATTTACGCCGCCCTCTGTGTAACGCTATGTAGGCTATGATTTACCTTTTGGTATAGAAGGAACAACATTATTTGAAGAAACGACATTAACTTCTAGTCTGACTACACTGAGGTCGTTCTTTTGATGTGCAGCGAACTGGGTCTGCCAATTTCGACGTATGTATGCCTGGATTGATGGAAAGCTCTTCGGAAGGGCTGTAATACCACTAAACTGCAGAGAGTACAAAAGACTGTTTGCATGGACATAACCAGAGCATATACACCTTGTCCCAGTGCTATACTGAATATCGTTTTGCACTTACTTTCCATCAAATTTTGCGTTATTTCCAGCGTTGCTCAAAGTGCAAAGGAGATTGGCCTCTGGAGGTAATCTCTGAAACGACATGAAGACTGCTGGTACCTCTGTTTTCCTTGACGGCTCCAAGATGAAATCGGGAGTCGGAGCAGGGATTAGAACTGCCGAATAGTAGTATTCCTTTCTTCGACAGCCTGGGGCAGTGCCTCGACCTAAATATCATCAATCTATTCCATTACATCAACAGCTATGGTCGGTTGTAGATATCTACCTGTTGGAGGTCTCATAATAGAATCAAAACGTTTACCAGGAACAACTATTGTGTGTCACACTCTGAATCCAGATATCGCCACTCGCAACATGAGCAACGGCGAAGTGATACACAATAGGCATAATCGTACTAGCTACGAATCGGAAGTTGATTCATTAGTTTCTATATTCCCTGCAGGGTATTGCATAAACTGTAGCATATACTACTACATACATACGTGTGTGGTACCTACACATGCATACATTTTAATCGTTTGTAGCATTTTAAAATTTTTTTATTGCATACTTTTGGGTATTCGTTAAAGGACGTTTAAGACAATTATGTTTTTCAAAACGGCGCCAAATTGAAAGCTCAACGGCTTCCCAACACTTAAGGGTGTCGGTATTTCTCCTTCAATTAATGAAAGGCCATTGAATTTGGGGGAAATGAATTAACTTATAAAATGGCTTTTTGGTTTAAGGAGTCGAAGAGATGATAGCGTTTACAGATGGGTGTACCGTCTGCCTTATCTGGCTCATTGCAGATTAATAAAAAAAACTATAAAAAAGTTATTTTGAAAAGTCACTGAAATAAATGGCAGAACATTTTTTTCAGACATTTCCAAGAAACAAAGCTAGGAAAGTACTGACATTTGTGAGAGCTTAAACATAACCAGTGCACTTTAAGTTGATCACATAAATTATTAGTCACAGAGCTGATTGCAAGAATGAAGGAATGTCCAAATCTCCTGTCGGCCATTTATAGATCCCATATTTCCTTGAGCTATCTTAACGAGACGTTTATTTTCTAGAATTCCAGATGAGAATTCCAACGAAGCTTTTGCTTGCCGAGCAATTCAATGGAAACAGAATACGCCCATTTTAACTACGAATGCAGTCCCCAATAGCTCCAGTTTCGATAAAATTATCGATTACCCCTCCGTTGGATACCCTTTTTAAAATCTGCGATGGGTGATCTTTTTCAATGATCCTTTTTAAAAGGTTTTATCCATAAATCAATAGAAAATTAAATTTTAGGAAGGCTTAGTCGGTAGAAGGTTCAGTCGCTAGCTATAATAGAAATATGTTGAATTCCCGACCAAAGTCGAGAAAGGATCATTTTCTCATCGGACGGTTAGGAACGATCAGAACCTGAAGAGCACACCACATCTTTTGACGTTTACAATTCTCTGTGGTTGTTTATTATGGACACTTGAGTGCCGAAAGCTGTTTTGTTTTTAGCCCTTATGGAAGGTGAAAAGACTCGTCTGGACTGATAGCGGTTTCATGGTGCTGACATTTCACATTTACTTTGTTTACCAACCCTGCTAGCAGAACCTTACTGAAAGTAAAGCTGAATATCTTTGATCTGAAGAGGGAACTTTTATAAATATCTCTAATTTGGTAAAGAAAGGATTTGTGTCGCAGTCAAAAGCCAAAGAAGTGGTTACATTATTTGAAAAAAAGCCTTGCCTCACTTACACTTCGAGATGCTGCCCGTATGTCGGAAGGATACGTCCAAAAAGTGCGTAAAAGTGAAAGTTTACGGTCATATAAAAATATTTAGCACCCAATCGAAATGATTAACCAAATAAAAGTGCTAAAGCACCTGCGCAAAAATCATACATTCTAGATATTTATAAATATTGCTGTTGGGTTATGGTCGATGAAACATACGACAAAGCATACTTTAGGCTGATTCAGAGCGCGGAGTTTTATACGTCAACGAAGAGAGGAGGAGTTCCAGGAGCCTTTTTAAAATATTTATTATAATAATTTAGATAAGTACAAGAGGTCAATTGGCGTTTTCGTTTAAGTTACTTCTCATTGAAATTTACTTCAGCAGTAAGCTTCTCATCGTCAAATTTGTGTGTGTCAAAAGTCTGCTTATGTGCCTTCTGCTAGCAGTTTGTAATGCTTCGTCAACTGTGTCGATATTTAAGTGGCGGTGAATGTCAGCTTTTGCCCTAAGTATCTTCGACTGGGAAGCTCTGTGCCAAACTTCTATACCGTACTTCCAAATTGGTGTTATCGTCGTTTTGAAGATTAAGGTTTTGTTTTGCAGCGAGAGCTTTGACTAAGGTCCTAGCAGCCAGTGCAGTTGCCGAAAGCGTTTTTAATTTAATTTCTTGTTATTTTTTTTTTTTTTTTTTGTTATATGGTCCTTCCAGTTTAGTTTAGAATCAGTTGTAATGCCTAATTATTTAGCTCTCGTATCTGTATTTGCGTCAGAGTTTCCAATCTTTAATGAGTCTATGGTTACCTTTCTGTTCGTGTAATTGCCTTCAATTGCTTTGTCGGTAAATTCTATACTTCACTTCTAGAACCAATCCAGTGTTTTGTTTAGGTCATTTTCTAAATTTGTTTTGGTTATATTCGGGTTTCTATGAGGTCCTATTAATACGAGTACAGTGTCATCTGCAAACTTCGCAATCATGTTGTTTTCTGAAAACGGTTCCGGTAAATCAGCGGTGTAGATGAGATGCAGAGCGAGTCCCTATACACTGCCTTGGTGAATTCCTGCGTTCATAAGTTTAATGTATGAACATGCAATATTATATTTAACGTACAATTTTTTGTCTTGAACGTAACTTTTTACTATTATAAAGTAGTCATTTAGCAACCGAAATTGGAGTCTGTGCAGTAATCCAGGGTGTCATACTTTGTCAAAGGTTTTAGCTACGTCGAGATATACATTTTGTTTTTTGTTAAAGTCTTTATTAATTTTGTGAGTGACTCTGTGCTCTCTGATAGGCTCTATGCAGTCAAAGAGTAGCTTCTGAAATATTTTTGATATTGTCGATCTCAATGATTTCGGCAATTTATGATATCCTTAGGAAGTATTTGAGCTTGAAGACACTCCTGGCATAAATTATTGCTCTGACGGGCATATGCTTTACAATTTTCTCTAGATGAGGTCATATCTAGAGGATTTGTTGTTTTTTAATGTCGAAATTATTTGCTTTATCTCTGCTATTGTAGTTTTTTTTGATGATTTGCTCGTCTTTATTGCTTGGTGTATGAGTCAAATCGAAGTCGTTGTTATTTTTATTTTGAAATAAATTTTTAAGTGTTGAGCTAGAATAGTCGCTTTTTCAGATGATACTCGGGCTTAGTGTACATTTGTGGTTCTTATTGGCGCGAAGTGTATTGTAGCTTCGACCATTTTTTTGTCGCCTTCCACATTGAATAGTTTGTAGGTTTTGTTGCGTTAGTACTTTTAAGGTCATTATTTAGTTTTTTCTCTTTTTCATATTTCAATAGTTCTTTAAAGTCTTTAGTTAAATTGTTAAGTTGTTTTTTGTCATATAGATTCAGTTCTGTTCTGACCCGATTTTGCAACGTGTCAATATAGTCGTCTTGCCATCAACTAGTATAAAAACTAAGGGGTAAATATTGTTCATAAAAGGACCACAACCCACCAAACTGTCTACTATTCCGACCCATTGAAAAATATTGGGCAATTGCTAAAAAACAAAAAAAAAAAAAAGAAATTAAAAATGAGCAGCAGTTTAAAATGAATTGGCAGAGAGCAGCAGATACTGTCGCTGAATGATAGAAGTCAAATCTAAATTGCACCATTTTGTTTATAACAAAGAGAATTTATATGCGTTTTTTTGTGTCCCATAGCTTAAAAAAAAGAAGAAAATAGAATAAAAAATGGTTTAATAGCTTATACAAATTTTATGTTACAATGAATTTGGCCTCGTCCAATATTTTTCGTGCCAATTTTTTATATGCATCAGAGCATACATACGCAGATAAGGTTAATGTTGATTTTTTGTATCATATTTGTGTGCTCGCCTACGTTCGTTTGAAATATGTGCTGTGACTTCTTTCCTTATTTTTAACAGCATAATTACAATTTGATATTTTTATTATAGTAGCTTTTATACTTTTATAATTTTGTAGTTCTTTTGCGGTAGTTAGTACAGCTACGGTTTACCTTTGCTTGCCACTTTGTAAACGTTTGGCTGCATGTTTGCACTGCTCCTGCTCTGTTAGTAGTTTATTTTTCATAATAATTTTTCTTATTTTATTTTATTTTATTTTTTTTTTTTATTTATTTATTTTTTTTTTTTATTTATTTATTTTTTTTTTTTTAATTTTTTTTTTATTGGATATGGGAATAATAATAAATAATGTCTACATAATATTATGTGTGAAGTATGTGCCATTGGAAGCTACTACTTTACTCCATTTTTCAGGCAGCATACAGTTTCCTCTAACGAAAAATTCGAGTTCTTTTGACTTACTCATACATTGAGCCAGTTTGCGATGCTCTCGTAAGAAGTGAACCGGTCTTCAGTAAGGGCTGGCTGCATTGATCTGAACGGATGGTAATCCGAAGGTGCAATGTCTGGGGAATACGGCAGATGGTGTTGTCATGCAGCAAAATCAGTTTGTCATGTCTACCCTCCCATTCCCGCCGTTTTTCTTTAAGAGCTCGATTCAAACGCATTAGCTGCAGTCGGTAACGATCGCCAGTGTTGGTGTCAGATGGTTTAAGGAGCTCATAATAGGTGACACCCTTCTGATCCCACCAGGTGCGCAACATAACTTTTGAAGCATGAATAGTTTTTTTTCGCTATCAATAGAACTGGTTCACCTGGCAGGCTCCAAACTTTTCGACGCTTAGGGTTATTATAATAGATCCATTTTTCATCGCTAGCGACGATGCGATGCAGAAAACTTTTTCTTTTCTACCGTTCAAGAAGCATCTAACACGTAACCAAACGTCTTTCGATATGCCGCTCCTTAAATTGATGTCGCACCCAGTTGCCTGCTTTCTGAACCATTCCCATCGCCTGAAAACGTTAACCGACGGTTCGTCTATCAATATGCAACCCTTTAGAAAAATGATCAAGGGTGCGACATGAATCTTCCCCCAATAGTTGTGGAAGTTGAGTATCTTCGAATTTTTTCGGTGCCCCTTCGCGATCTTTATCACTCACGTCGAAGTTGCCACTTTGGAAGCGTCGAAACCACTCTTGACAAGTTGTGCTTGATGGAGCGACACGTCTCAGCTGCACTTTTATTTAAAAGGTAATAAAGAAGCATGATTTCCCGCAAATGCTCTTTTTGCGGGACGAACGAAAACGTAGACATTTTTGACGTCAGATAAAAAAAGATCTTTACGCTTCAAACGAATGTCAACTACGGCGATCGATACCTCATATAAACACCTTCAAATCACCAATATGTATATTACTAGAGCGAACACGTGAATAGTATCAGCAGCGACTTATCTTTTACGAGGGCGGAAACTTAAGGCCGGCGGGCCAATTAAAAGGTCAAAAAAATCGATTTTTTTTTCCCCTGAAATCAATAGCTTAGATATTCAAGAACATGAGACAAAAATTTTCAGAGTTACAATATTTGCAGAGCTACAGAGCCGAGTGTAGTGCGGCGTCGAGCAACCGTGCGCTTATTGTTGTACTTTGAAGCGCGTTTTCTCGGCTTTTCATTTTCACGATTTTACCTAATTTATGTACACGATTGCAAAAAAACTAAACGAGCTATCCATTTCATTCAAAATGCGTTATCTTCAGTATTGTTTTCTCTTCTATGTGAACTAAAAAAAACATCCAAAAACTTTTTTTAAGCGACTTTTTTACCCAGTTGAAGAGTTTTTTTTTTTCCTTGAAAAACCACTTTTTTTCTAATATACCTTCCCAAAAAATTCGAATTTTACGTGTTTCTCTCAATTTTCTTAGTTCACATCGAAGATAATTACATCAAAATTAATAATCTTTTTTTTTTTTGTTTTCAGATGAAAATTGCAAGTTGTATCTTGTACAGAAGTGGGATACTTCAGTGGCAAGGCGCTCTGGGAATCTATTGATAACTCGGCTTACAATATATTATTGGAGATTGTACAAATTTTTTTTTTTTTAGTTCAAATATATATTAAACTATCCCCAAAACTTCATTTGGCTAATTGTTTTTTTTCTCATCCTACAACGCTTCGCGAAAACTACTGAATTTAGGACATCTAATTGGCCCGCCGGCCTTAATCCCATACCCAATATTTTTTTTATGTTTAAAATTTTTTAATTTTTTTTTTAATTTTTATTTCGTTTTTTTTTATTTAAAATCTTTTTTATTCCTTTTTATTTTTTATTTTTAATTAAAAAAAAATTTTTTTTTTGTATTTTGTTTTTTCCATTTTTTGTTTTTCCAGTGTCAAAACTGAAGGACGTACGATGCTATTTCCAAAAATTAAAAATTTTCCAGGTGCGCGATAAAGTTTGCGCTATCCATGTAAATGTGTGTGTGTATGTATGTGCATATGATATTTGCATTTGGCAAAACAAGCACATCGGAACAATGTTTTCCTGAAACGAATTAAAATTAAATTGAAAACAAATTTGAATTTTCAATTATTTTTGATTTACGCAATGAAATTCAAAAATCATTAACTGTCCAGCAAACTAAAATTTTTTCTGAATTTTCAATCAGAAGTGTACACAAATTTCCACATACGTACGGGAATTACTTACACTCATACATACACACATGCGTTCATTCAATGCAAATATGCCAACAATAATGACGCAATGAAAATGCAACATTCAACAAACTTTGGCATGCGGCCTGTGTGTCGTTGAAGTATTTTAACTGCTCTCGCCTCCATTTAATTATATGTGGTAAACCACCTTGATCGATAAATTCCCGGAACAACCGTCAGGTGACGCGCTAATTCAACTGATTTGAGTTCTGTTTTTGTTCTTTAAGGGGCCATCTCTCTGATTACGATGTCTTTTAAAATTTTATCGCCATTGCCTTTACAAAGCTACGCCTCTGCATGTGTTTTTGGGTTTTTACAGTTTTAAGAATGGATTTGAATTTGCAATAACGAGTTTGTATTAAATTTTTCATTAAAAAAATGATTCAATGATGCGAAAACCGTACAAATGTGGGAAACAGTTTCGGTAATGGGATTCTAAAGAAAACAGCCGCTTACGAGGGGCGTAAAGAGATCATGAGTCCGCATGCATAGTGGCAGGCTGCCGGCATTGAAAATTGATGAAAACATTACTAAGGCGAAACAAAAGTTGAGCAATAACCGCAAATTAACTATCAGAGAACTGGTAGAGGACTTGAGACTTGCTTATGCATCCGCTCAGAACATTGTAGTTAATGATTTAGGTATGCGCCCTGTTGCTGCAAAGTTGGTCACAAGCGACCTTAATTTCATACAAAACAGACAGCGTATTGATATCCCCAAATACATGATTTTCAAGGTTAAATCCGACCCGATATTCATTAAAGACATCATTAATAAAGGCGAGATGTGACGTGGGCTTGTGAGTAGGACATGAGGCCAGACATTACGCGAGTGAGTGGAAAGCTCCGAATGAATCAGTACCAAACAAACCATTTTCAGACAAAAAAGAAAGCGTGGCTCACGGTTCATGTCGATTAATGGATTACAACGCACTCTATTGTACACCACGAATTTTTGCCAGAAGGTCAGACAGTTAATAAGGACTACTATTTGGGTGTTTTGAGACGTTTACGGGAAGCGGTACGCTAAAAAGGAAAGGGGGGGGGGGGGGGGGGGGAACTCCAGCAGCACCAGGCACCGTCGCACGTTGCCATTACTATCCTTGATTTTTTAACCAAGAACGAAACGAGTACCATTCAACAGCCGTAGAGTTTCCCAGATATGGCTTCCTGTGATGTATTTCTGTTTGATCGAGTGAAAAAAAAACACTACGGTGAACGCGAAAGGAAGTAATGCAAAAATCGAGGACGGCGCTCATGGTTACACCGAAAATGGAGTTCCAGAAATGTTTCGAGAGCTGAATCAAACGCTGGGATAAGTATGTTGCAGTTGATGGGCAGCACTTTGAGTGCGATAATATCACTTTTGACGAATAAATTTGTTTTTTGATTTTCTGAATATATTCCCGGAGCTTTTTGCTCAAGGTGGTATATAACTACAGTATGTTTATTATGCTGCAACATTTTGGGTTCCATTCGAAAAAAAAGATAAACGGCAGCAGTGGTACTACGAACTTGCACCGACCTCAGCAGTTGCAATAGTTCCAAATAGTCTCTACAGTAGCTAAAGTATGAACGGGTGCAGCAATTACCACAAATACAAATACGTAAACTTGCATACAGGATGCATTCGAGTTTGTGTGTGTGTGTGTGTATGTGCGCACTTGCATATTTACTTTGTGCCATTTGCATTTCGGCTGAGAAAATTATGGAGTGCGGGAAATATTGTTGCTGGAATTGTTAAAACGTACTGTGGGATTGTGTTTAATCAACACATGTGACATGCCATGCACGGAGCTTTCTAAGCATTGTCAAACAGCATGGACCACCCCCTCCATTAGGCAAACCTCCACCCCCATCCCGCATCAACGCCAATTTACACAACACACTCGCCCGTCAGTCAGTTTTGATTTCGATATTCGAGTTTATTTTTGTGTGTCGTCTGCACTTGTGGCTACTGCTGCAAGGCGGAGTGGGGAATGGTGTGTCTCTTCTCGTTCCTCTACAACAATATTGAATTGCAAAATGAAATTTCCACAAAATACAATATTTCACGCAGTAGCAATTGCAGGAGCATGAGTGCGGCCACCGTTGCAACTTCTGCTACAGCTGTGCCATTGACGTTGACACAACCAGGCGGGCGGCAGTAGGTAGCACTGCAGCTGACAGGCATTAGCGTGGGCGGCTATGGTAGGCATTGCTGTTATCATTATTGTTATTGTGTTTGTTGTAATTGTATCAGTTTGTGGTGTACCACTTTTGCCGCTGTCAGTGTCAGCGTCATCATCATCTGGGTGCGCTTGTTACACCCCTCAGAAATCGAAATCGATTTGTTATGCAAAATTCATGCAAAGTATGACTTTGGGAATTTCGAATAGCATCACGAAATATGCTAATACACACGCGCATTTACACAAATTCAAAGTTTTGCTGTTATCGCTATGCATACGCATTTCCCCACTTCCGCACAGAACTTCGATTTCCGCTCACTTCCGTTGAAATGTGACGCGCATTAGCACGAAATGATTTGGTGGTTTCGGTTCAAATTTGAAAGTAAGTCGCGATTTCAGACTGGTTTTTCCGCCAAATGACATTATATTCTCACACATCCATACACAAATTCATATGTGGATACAGTGGCTCACAGCTTATTCCGCACAGTTTCAATTTAAAAGTTTAGATTATGCACAATAATTTGAAAAGTTTTTGTATTCTAATAAAAATATTAACGTAAATATTTAGTCGAAACGTTCGCAAGCTTAGCAAGTAGAGTAATACCCGCAGAAATACTGTCTTGCACACGCAAATGGATCAAATTCAGCAGCATGGCAAGAATTTCGCTCACATCCTATTTCATGCAGGCGTTTTTCCGCGTCGTTACGATGGCCAGTCGCAGGGGAAAGCTGCTTTTAGTAATGCCGTAGCCATAACGACATAGCCGTTACCATAACCATAGCCGTAGCATTACAGCATTTGCGATTAGTCATGCCGTAACCATAAACAGCTGATATTGAAGTAGAATTAATGGCAACATTTGTCATAAAAATACGAGTAATTTTCCATAAAGGCAATTAATTTTTCGTCGTTCACTACTAATATTCAAATTTTTATCACAAATATCAAAACAAATGCAAAGTATTTCACAGCTGCTTTCGTTTACGGGAAACTCCAAAAATTGAATAGAAGCTTACGGTTACTGTTATGGTTACGGCGTTATGTTGCAGCAGCTGTTAATCGTTTACGGCACAACTAATTGCAGCTTTAATGGCATTTTAGTTTCTTGTGCTATTTCTAATGAGTTTTCGACCGTCCAGTGATCAGTACCAAACTGTTTATCATATTACGACTATTGCGCAGAATAATTTGTCATAAAGCATGTCAAAACGGCAAAAGTGGGGGGAAATAATAATTACATCAGATCATTTGAGTAATGAAAACATTGAGCGCATCGTTCATAAAAATCGATTTTGTAGCACACCAAATAAAATTTGCTAAAAAAAAAAAATAAAACCCCAAACTATCGGCTCGCCACAAGTCTAGTGCTTGTGCGTACTATAAAGTGCTATCCATTCCGGCGTCGGATTTATTGGTATTGCCTTGCGATAATTTGTGTCGTTGCTGCGGTCCTGGAATCGTTGCGCTTGTGCGGGTGTTAACGCTCGGAGTAGTGCGCGTTGTTGCCTACACCGGTCGACCCGTTTTTTGTAAATTCTGTATATTTGTATTCTCTGCAAATGTGTGAATTTATTTAGGTATATATTCTTTCTCTTTCTCTCTCTCTCTCTCTCTCTCTCTCTCTCTCTCTCTCTCTCTCATTCTCTCCCGGATCTTTCCCGCTTTCTTTGTTCGCCTTGAAAGTTTCACTTCTGTTATGTGTATTACGCTACACGCACTTGTTTTTTTTTTTTTTTGTTGACGAGTCGAAGTTCAACTTCTATGGTTCTGATGGAATACTTACGTTTCTTTTTGACGAGTCGAAATTCAATTTCTATGGTTCAGATGGAAGAGCTTACGTTTGACAGAAATCCAATACCGAGCTCCACAACGGTTGCATGAAACCAACTGCTAAACATGCAAATCTAGCTGACGTGGAATTATCTGCGTGTAATGAAGGCCCCGACCGAGTCGCCCAAAATGAACGGTATCAAGCATTGATGAGATTGATTCGAGAACAGCATACGCTGGCACTACAATAAGCAGCAAAGAACGAAATTGCACCGGAAACTATCAGAAAAATAATTGGGTCAATACCAGTTAGGTTGCATTAACAATCTAACACTCATTTCCATAAAATCAAAGAGCAACAAAAAACAAAATGCCTGATCGGTTTTGATCGGTTGCGTAGTTTTCGTTTGGCGTTCGCTGAGAAATGGAAAATCAAAATGAATATTTTCGTCATATTTTGGTTTTTTATTTCTGCACAGGGAAAACCGCATCGCAAGCTCATGAAAAGTTATCCGCTATTTATGGTGACGAGGTCTTAAAGGAACGGCAGTATCAAAATTGGTTTGTCAAATTTCAGTTGATTTTTCACTCAAAAATAAAAAACGCTCTGGTCGTCCAGTTGAAGTTGATGACATCCTAACCAAAGCAATAATCGATTCGGATCGTCACAGTGCAACACGTGAAATTGCAGAGAAGCTTCATGTATCACAGACATGCATTGAAAATCACTTTAAACAACTTGGCTATGTTCAAAACTCGATGCACGGGTTCCTCACGAACTGAAATAAATGCATCTAACGCAACGCATTAACAGCTACGATGTGCTAAAGAAACGTATTGAAAATGATCCATTTTTAAAACGACTGTTAACTGGCGAAGAAAAATGGGTTGTTTACAACAATATCAAGCGGAAAAGATCGTGGAGCAGACCAGGTGAACCAACTCAAACAACATCAAAAGCTGATATTCATCAAAAGAAGGTTTTGTTATCTATTTGGTGGGATTACAAAGGAATTGTCTACTTTGAACTCTTACCATCCAACCGAACGATAAATTCTGATGTCTACATTGAACAACTAACGAAATTAAACAATGCAGTTGAAGAAAAGCGGCCCCAATTGACAAATCGAAAAAGTATTGTATTCCATCAGGGCCATGCCACTGGGCAAAATTTTTGGAGCTTAGTTGGTATGTTTTGCCACATTCACCATATCGTCCCCTTAGTATTAAAATAGCCTATACATTTTTTGATGTTTTGAGAAAATGAATTTCAAACTTTTTGTCGAAAGTAGCTCTCACTCAAATCTCGTTATGTCTGTAAATATTTATTATTTTTTGACTGACGTTTTGACCCACTTTGTGGAACTAGAATTTGACAAAATTTTGAATACATATAAAATCGACGATGGAGAATCCAAAAATTCAATAAAAAAATAATAGCCTATGAGCACATAGGCTATTGTTATACTAAGGGGACGATATAATCCTAACCTTGCACCATCTGATTACTTTGTGTTTCAATCTTTACAAAACTCCTTGAATGGCACAAATTTCAATAATTATGATGATGCCAAATCGTACCTGATTCAGTTGTGGGATTATGATGCTGCCTGAAAGGTGGCAAAAGGTCATTGATCAAAATGGGCAATACATTACAGAATAAAGTTATTTAGTTCCTTGAAAAAATTGTATTTGATTTTCTAAACAAAATCCGCCATTACTTAGTTGCCAACCCAATTTTTAGGATTAATTTTGATCCGATTAGCTGGCATTCATATATATTTCATTTCACTTTGTTTGTTAATTATTACGTGAAAAAAAGAAAAAGTGCCGCAGGTCACTGTTAATGCTTTAGCTAACAAAAATATAGGCAGGTGTGTTCATGATTTATGTAAATATTTTCATTGAAGAAAATTTAAGTTAAGTTGATTACAATTGTATGTTAACATTACATAATTACTGTGCATGATTATACTTCTACTAATTTTGGCGAAAAAAGTATGTATGTAAGTTGGTACTTTTTTGGCAAACAACAACAACAAAAAAACAAAAAAATGCGATCTAAAAATGGAAAAGTTTGAATTCGCTAACGCACTTCGTTTGTTGTTCAAAATGTACAATTAACGGTATTATAAACTCGGAATAAAGAGAAAGAGCTTTGCAAGCTTTTAGGTGAAAACAGCCAGAAGCATGGGTAAACAAAAAATGAAAAACCATTTGTGTTCAAAAAAAATTTCATGAAAAACTTTAAAGATGTTTTGCAATCAGGCATTTAAATGTTATAGCAAAAATGAAAATATTTCCAATTTAACATTTAGCAACGATATTATGCGCGTTTTCCGGCGGCAAACAATTTCTTTGTTATTGTACGACTATCATTTGTATGCTCCAAGGTATCCAAAACTCCAAAACTCATTGGAGTGGAGTTTCAAAAACACAAAATCGAACTTTGTACAAACAGAAATAATCAGTGTACATATACTTTGTTGCTACAAATATGTTTTATTAAACAGTACATTCACTTTCATAATTCTCCCGATGGTCAAACAAGCTAAAGGGTGATCAGATTGGAGATACTTTTTCCAAAACGGTGTTTTTTTTGACAAATCACGCGTGACTATTGTCAAACTAAATACATAATTTTGTTCTGTGTTCATTGACATTTCATCATGGAAAGACTTACGCGTCAACGACGTTTACAAATCGAAAAATTATGTTACTAAAATCAACACTCCGTGAAAAGTATTCATCACGCGCTCATGCCAACTTTTGATATTAAGCGATGAGGCCCATTGTTGGCTTAATAGCTAGGTCAGTAATCCAAATTGCCACATTTGGGCTGAAGAGTAACCCGAAACCATTAAAGAACAGCCATTACATCTATTAAAAACAACCGTTGGCCTGTGGGCTGGATGAATCATCGGCCCATATTTCTTCAAGGACAAGACTGGCGCCAATATAACAGTGAATGGAGAACGCTAACGCGCCATGATAAACGACTTGTTGAAGTCGGAAATTGAGGCCCTTCCCATATAGCTCGTCATTTCGGTGATCAATTTGCCTCTCATCTCCCACCAGTGGATTGTCCACCAAGATCGTGGGATGACACGCCTTTTTTTTTTTTTTTTTTTTTTTTTGTTTTGGCGGTGAGGTTGGGTTAAAAATGCTTTCGCACCATATATCATAGTAACCGTCGCTACTACGTGTGTGGAGATTCCACTAAAAATATCCCTCCTCTTCTCTTGAATTTTCCCTCCACCCCGGGACTACTTCCGCATTGCTTCCAGGTAGAGGGCCAAGACGGCATCCTAAGAAGGACACTTACTTACTCACCCTGCGTCCAGGGTCGCCTGTTTTGCGAAACCTGTGCTCAATGCTCTTCAGCATAGCTTTCCATTTCGCGCTTCTTTTTTCAGTTAATATCCTCCAAAAAATTTGCGACGGCTTTCCATTTTTCTTCGTCTATCATCATTTTCTCTATAATTTCTTCAGGTGTAAATAGCTCGTTGCAGACCTGTTTTCTCTACGTTCCACCTCTCGCATTTAAAGAAGGTGTGCTCCACATCATCATACTCAGTATCTCCATATATGCAGTTTGGTTGGCTCACTTTTCCCATTCGCCACAAATACTTGCGAAAGGACCCATGTCCGGACAAAAACTGTGTGAGGTAATAGTTAACCTCACCGCGCTTTCTTGCTACCCACTTTTTTAGATCGGGTATTAGTCTCGCTGTCCATCTACCATACCGTTCAGAGTTCCATCTTGCCTGCCAAAGTGTGAGCGTTTGAACTCTAATATCGGAGAAGTATGGTACTGGGATTCCTGTGTTTTTTTGCCTCCCATCTCCGTTTACGCTCTTGTGCTAGAATATCTATAGGGATGGTTCCGCTGATAACTAACACCGCTGCTTCAGATACTGTTCTGTATGACGAAGCCACTCTGAGAGCACAGGTGCGTTGCACAGATTGCAGAATTTTCCGCCTGCATAGTACCCTTATCTGCCCATATTTCGCATCCGTATAAGAGAATTGAGTTCGTCGTGTCCATTAAAAGTTTTCGCTTGTTCTGAGTTGGACCTCCAAGGTTTGCCATGAGCTTACTTAACATGCCGCTTACCTTGGCAGCTCTTGTGGCAGCATGGTTTATATGCGCCGCTCTTTTTGTCGATAAAGTGGCAACAAGAACTTGTATGTCTACTTCTAATGGGATACGTCTGTTGGTTAGAAGGATTAGCTCTGTTTTCTCTGTGGCCAGCTTTAATCCATGGTCTTCTAGCCATGTCTGGACTCGGATCATCACCTGATTTAACTTCCTTTTGGCTTCGTCGGTGTTTCGGACGATTATTACAGCTGCAATGTCATCTGCGTATCCCACGAAATGCGTATTCTCAGGCATCTCTATTCGATGGCACGCCTTTGGAGTTTTATTTGTGGTGAATGGAAGCCAACATTACTAAAGTTATTGACAAGATACCGACCGAAGTCCTCCAGCGAGTCATTCAAAACTGGTGTTTGAAAGGGATTTGAAAGGGTTTATCTTTAAAAAATAAACGTCATGAATGATTCTAATAAAATTTGCACAATCAATTTGAATTTAAATTTGTGTATTTTAATTTAAAATTTGATATCTCTAAATTGATTACGCTTTATTCACCTACTAGTAAATTTTTAACTAAAAAGTAAACTGATAAGCCGATTCAAGCAAGGACAATCAATTTGCCCGAGTCCCATCTGAAATCTCATTAAGTAAATTCTATTTGCTTCTGTAACTGTAAACATTGAGTAAGGAATCACAACTGAATGCTCTGGATTAGTGCAGCATGAAATATTTATACTTATTGATTTTAAAGGTAAAATCAGTGTCATGAAGCAACTGACAATAAACAGCAAATGCTGTGGCTTAAATTTGGCAAGCGCAAGTAGTAAATAGGTGTTTTGTTTACTGCAGCAGAGTAGTTATGTTCATAGGAGTATCCTAAACTCAGTGACTAATAATAATAATTCAAGCTACGCACTCCCAATACCGCAACTCAGTCCCATATATGTAAAAGAAACCTCATCAAAGGTTGGTTGGTTGTTCAATAAGTTTTCCAGTTTGATAAGAAACACACAATTTTATGGCTTGAAATACACTTTATTATTTAGAATACGAGTAGGCGCGAAGTTTCCTGAACATCAATACACTCCACTTCCAACGAGATTTCAATTTATGAATTCCATCCTTGATATGGGAATCTGGGAGGGCTGCAAAATACGCTTCCACAGCTGCTGTGACCTCATCAGTTGATGAACAACGCATTTCCCTCATGCATTTTTTAAGCCCTGGTATCAGATGGAAGTCGTTAGGGGTCAAATGTAGTGGATACGGTGGATGCTCAAACAATTCGAACTTTAATTAATGAATTTTAGCCATTGTCAAAATGCTCATGTCACAGGGGCATTGTCCTTATTAAAAAAAAAATGTTCTTCTTTTGCAAACTGGGTAGTTTTTCAAGAATTTCTTCAATTAGTTGGTTTAAATGGTTACAATAATATTCAGAATTTATTGTTCTACCAGTTTGGAAGTACTCCGTTGTAGACTCTCTCTCGTGGAAGTCAGAAGGACCTTATCGAGACCATCTGTTGCGTCGGAGCTTTTCCAACTACTTCAGGCCCGGCATTAGATGCTCTGATTAGTCTACCACTACTTGGTGTTTTCATCCAAGGAGAGGCCTTGAAGGTCATCTGCAGGCTGAAATACCATGGGAAGTGGTACGGCTGTTTTCGCATTTTCACGGATGGCTCCAGGACCGAGCACGGCTCCGGCTCTGTGGTCTACGTAGAATCCTGCGGGACAAAACTGCACTTTGCTCTTGGAATGCATGCATCTGTGTTTCAAGCGGAGGTGCACGCTGTTCAAGAAGCGATGAACTTTATTGTGGAAAACAGATGGAGACGCAGATCTATATGTGTCTGCAGCGACAGTCAAGCTGCGCTACTGGCCACTGATGATTATATGGGTCCCGGGACACGTGGGTACCGCGGGAAACGAGATCTCAGACCTTTTAGCCAGACTGGGCACTGAGGCCAACTTTTTTGGCCCGGAACCCATTCTGCCACTCTCTTCTGCAGTCATCAAATCCACGGTTAGCAAGTGGGTTACTACAACCCACAAGCGAGCTTGGCAGGCTGAGAGAGGCTGCAGATGGACAAAACTGATGTTACCTGTCATGTCCGAACGACTGTCGCAGTTCCTCCTGTCACTAAGCAGAAGGGACTGCAGACAGCTGGTTGGACTGATGACGGTAGGCATCTCAGACAGTGTACTCTGCCCAGCTTGTGAAGAGGAGGATGAGACGGCGGACCACTTTCTGTGCATCTGCCCCGCCTTCGCTCGAATCAGGCATGAGGTCTTGGCACTGATGTGTTCAGTAGCTACCACCTTGGCTCCTTGCCACCACAAGATCTACTCAGATTTCTTCGGAGGTCGAGTAGATTTAAAGAAAATTCAAAAGGGAACCCAAGAGCAGTACAATGGTCTTAATGCTGTCTGGTTCCTGTTCTTGCTAGTCTGTCCCGACACACACAAAAAGAAAAAAAAAAACAAAAGCAAAACAAATAAAGTTCCTTTCACATCCCAAAAAAACTGATGCTAGGCACTTTCTAGGCCGCTTTCTGGACACGACCTCATTTCGGAGTGATGAATCGAGGCACAAAATTCACTTTATCTTTACTCTACATTTCGCTGAGAAAGTCGAATTCGAATGTATTTTTGTCCCATTGGGAGTGAATGTGGCACCCATTTCGTACACAGCTTTCTTGAACCCAATACTACAGTCAAAACTACGACTTCTACTAAATCTCTTTCAGTCACTAGACGATTTTCCAATGCGATTTGTTGTATTTTTTCTATGATTTCTGGTGTTGTTGCTGTTTTTGTTCGTTCATTAATTGCCGTTTCTTTAAAACCTGCCACAAATAAAAATTTAATCACCGCTTTATACTTGATTTTTTTTATTCCCATACGTCGGTACTAAATGGCTTGCAAACAACAAAACAACGAGAAACAATAATTATAACAATAAGTTAATCAAATATATATGCGACGTTGCCGTTTACAACTTCTTCCCACCTCTCGACCAATTTGTTGATGCCGTTCTACGAAAAATCGCCTGGCCTGGTGCCAAAGAAGTTGTTGAACCAGTTTTTAAGGGCCTCTTTGTTATCGAAGGTAGCGCCTTTTATATAGTTTAACCGGCAGCGGGCAAGATACAATAGCAATTTGTCGGTGCAAGATCCGGAGAATATGGCGGATGCTGAAAGACCTCCCATTCAAGCTCTTGGAGTGCGGCCTTGACGATTTGTGCAACATGGGGCCTGGCGTTGTCGTGAAAAAGTATGGTTTAACCATGTCGGCAGTTGGGCAATGTAGTTGGGCAATATAGAGCGTGCTTGTTGTCCGTGGGGCACCAAACACATATCATGATCTTCTGTGGTTGAAGATCCGGCTCAGCTTTGGCGTGTCGCCCGGAACCACCCACTCCTTTCTTTGCTTCATATTGATGTATAGGCACCATTTTTCATCTCTCGTGACGATTCGGTACAAAAAGCGCTGTTTATGGCCGCGTGTTGCTCGATGGCGGGCAAGATGCTCAGAAGCAATTTAAAGGCGACTTTCTTTATTTCTTCGTTGAGCTCGTTGGTACCCAGGCTCCCAAATTTTCAGCAAATCCCATTGAATGAAGGTGATTGAGAGTAGTTTTATGATCGCAGTTCATTTTTTCCGCCAATTCATGACTGGTTTGCCGACCGTTCTCCTTCAAAAGCGATTTGAGACGTTCTTCATCGAGTTCAGAAGTCCTTCCGCTACTGGACATGTCATCGACGACAAGGTCCCCATTTTTGAACTTTGCCAACCTTTTTCGTGCTGTAGACTCGCCTTTGACACCTTCGCTATACACGTCGCAGATGTGCCGAGTTACTGCTTCAGCTTTTTAACCTCGATGAAAAGCAAAGAAGAGCAGGTGTCGAAAATGTTGTTTTTTGTCTTCTGGGTATTCTATTTCTAAGCCTCAAAACTAATAAAAAATTAAATACAATTAACATAGTTTTGTAGAGCAGAAAGAGTTCTATCGAGTAAATACTTACCCTTTGCCAAACAGCTAAAAAATCGTTATAAAATAAAATAAAAGAAAATATAAAAACGCTATGAACTTATTCCTCAACCCAATATAAAAATGTAATTATACGAGTATTAGTTGATTATTAAAAAAAAATGTAATTTGTGGGCAATAAATGTATAAACGTAGTATTGAAAACTTCGCAATATTCCCGCTGATCGCGGTCAAAATGCGACACAGTTGTCTCAGAATCACCCACTTGCATGCTTTTTTGAAATATTTGTTCTGACATCAGGATTTGTTTTGTTTTTTGTTTACATATAATCCCTTCTGCGGCTCACCGATTTGGTATTTCATTGTTAGCAAAGCAAAGTTAATATATCGAATTCTTCTTTAAGTTCCGTTCATTTATAAAAGTTCGTTTTCTTTGGTGTACAGGGTTTCGATACTCAATTAGCTGTTAGATTGATTTATTCTTTTTTTTTGTTTGCTTTGTTTTTGTAATGGTTGCATACATTCACGCAGCTCTTTGGTGGTGGTGCATCTGTATGCAGCTACTAAAATATGGGACATTAGTATGCACTTATTTTTCATGCCAATTTGAAGTCAATTCAAATTCCAGCCAAATACCGTAATCGCATAATAATGTTGTCCACACCATTTCAGTAGCATTTTTGCATTTGCATTTTTGGATTATTTGCATTTTTGGTATAACTATATAAGCATGTATAGTATGTGTCTGTGCAATTTAATTATATGTCACATGTTTTCAGTTAATTTTTAAACCACAAATGTGAGCGCTCAAAGTCATTTCCATTTCAAAAATTGTTCTACTTAGTAAAAGTCAATATTTTTCAAAATCAATTAAAATGGTTTTCGTGTTCATTCTAAATGAACTAATTTGCATACATGTATGTATACATATACACACATTAAGACTTGTGTGCACACATGCATGTGCACGTAATTAAAACAATAAAAAATTCATAATGTCAAATGATTGGCATACACACAAGCGAAATTTTGTAGCTGGGGTAGTTAAGTATTATTGTCTCTTATTGTTTTTTGCATTGTTGTAGTTTTTATTGGTAATCATGCATTTTCTCGCCTAGTTTGTTATTATTATTGCTTTAGTTATTATCGATGTTGTAGGGCGAATTTGTTATCGTTTAACTTGACTCCGCTTTAATGGCGTTATGTGAGGGGCAATAGGTGGGGAAAGGGTGATGTATGCAAATATGTAAGGGCTAAAGATGGATTAGAGCAATCACATATTTGGCGCCTTTAATACTAATGCGAGTAGCAAATTTTATGATATTTTGGTTTTGAGCTAATGCTGTTGCCATAGTTAAACTAATTTAGTGTGAGAGTGAATTTAGTGAATGAATTTGTAGGAGGTCTTATGCACAGTGTGCACGCTTCAACCGTTTTCTCAACACGAGTGCGCAATCAAGTAGGGGTTTTAGGGTTAAAATTATGCAGTTTGCTTTCGTGTTTTTACATTGACGATAACGATATGTTTTTGGTTTTTGATTCTAAGAAATAATTAACGAAGTTGCATTTAAAATGTATGCAATCATACCGGAAAGTAACTTGAAATTAATAGATTAATTAAAAAATAAATAGAAACAACCAGGCTGAAACACTAAAACTTAAAGATACGGTGCGCTAGATAGGGCTAGTATATTGGGGTTTATTTGGAGATGCTTGGTCGGGTAAATCCCGAGTCATTCCGGTAACGTAGAACCGGCTGCCATGGGAATGCTCTCCCTGGTCTCCTATGCTGACGATTGCACAATAACGGCGTCGGGCAATGACAATGATAGCCTGTGCGCCAAAGTGAACGATTTCCTCGCCAACTTTACAGCTTTTTCACTGGGAGGAATCTACTACTTTCCCCCTCTAAGTTCACGGCGACCTTCTTTACTACCCGGACGAAAGGGGGTCAAACTACTACTCAAGGTCAAAGTCGATGACACGCCAGTTCCCCCAAATTTTGGGAGTAACCTTCGACAGTTTGCTCTCCTTCTCTGCGCACAAAAGCGCAATTCCCACTAAAGTTCAAAATCGCAACGAGGTCATCAAATCGGCAAAGGCAAAGAAGTGTTGCTATCGTCATTTAAGGCAATTCGCCGGCTGGTTCTAAACTACGCTGCGCTTGTTTGGTGGCCTGGAACTAGTGACATGCAGTGGATTCGGCTTCAGACTCGCCAAAACACTGCTATTCGGAAAGTGACATGTGGCCTCCTGATGTCTTCTCTTCAACATCTACACTACGAGGCACAGATGCTATCTGTAAAAGAGCACAAAAAGCTGCTCAGCAAACATTTCTTGGTAGGGTGCTACCGTAGGTTTCGCCCATGTAGACACCTGATTGAGTCTCAGCTGCCTCCCAGCCACTCCAGGGGTTACCTCTTCAACTACGCCGACGAGGTCCTGGACAAAATGAATTGACAACTACTGAACCGACAGACATACAATAATCGACATTCATCGGGAGACCCTTACCATCTGCTTAAGCTCTCGACCTCCGAATGCCATAATCGGAGTCCAACCAGCAAAGGAAGAGCTCCAACTAGCCCGAGAGTTCCGCGTAACCTTGCATATACACGATCTGGATACTGTAGCAGGTTAAACTCCTGCCTATCCAGAATTGATCTCAGCATACCAAACATATCCCCGCATGACACTAACCACCTTTTCATATGCCCCATCAAACCCATTCATCTAACACCCCTCTCCCTCTTGACCCAGCAAGAATTCCCATGTGATGTGGGAGCCGAAGTTGCTCTCACAATTTTTTTTCACCACAGTTTACGAATCTGGTCATCCTTAAGAAGAAGTGTGTAGGAATGCAAAACAATTTGAAGATACAATTTTTTTGACGATTCTGAAAATAAATTTGACACGAGAACAAATGGAAGGTAGCGTTTTTAAGAAGTATGATGCCACATGAGCTATTAAATCGGGTAGCAAATCTTTATCAACCCGATTCTGAATGGAAGCCCCTGATTTTTCTGTATTCCCTTTTCTCCTCAAATTCAAAAAGATTTATTTCCATTTTCTGTTTACGCAAACGAGCTTTGAGAAAGTGAAATTGTTTTTCGGGGAAAAGTAGAGATGTATCACAAATGTAACTAAAGGGTTAATGTGATGGCGTTTTCCTCCAGCAAAGGGAGAGAAGCAATGTGAGAATTTAAAGTTGTTAGTCGAATTAAATGGCAAAAAGATGGTTTTAGGCCAAAACTATCAACATGCTGTCAATTTGGCATACAGGATGTAGGAAAATGCTGGACTCGCAAGAGGAATTTATAAAGTATTTTATGAGTAGGTAGCTGGAGACTAAGTAGCCAAAAATGTACTCAATTTTTGTATATAGTAATGCTAATAAGAACATGGATGTTTTTTGGAAATATTATTTATTTTTTACTCGTTTTGGAATGAATTTTATTTATATTATCACTTAGTACAATATTAAAAAATTCGGCCGCCGTAGAAGAATGTGTTGGTGCGTGACTACAATTCTGAGTCGAGCCTACGTACTCGTGTATGAAATTAGCATGAGCTTAGCATGAAGAAAAAGTTTTTTCTAATAGCGTTCGCCACTTGGCAGGCAATGGCAAACCTCTGAGTGTATTTCTTCCATGGAAAAGCTACTCACTCAAAAAAACCGAATTAATCGACTGTTCGGAGACGGCCTAAAACTGTAGGCCATTCCATTTGTGGATGAACAACAAGACGCACAACGCAAATAGGAGCAGGAGCTCAGCCCAACATTTAACAGAACAGAACATGCGCCAATTATTTATTAATTTTTTTTTTATTAAAAAAGTATTTTAGTTATGAAAAAGAATAATTTGAATTGAATAATTTTTTTGTACAGTTTTTATTAATTTTATATGAAGTTTTACAAGAAAAGGTTACCACTTTGCACCTGATTATATGTGTACTTTCTATTATGTTTGTTTGGGTCGGTGCTTCATTGATGAAATTTAAAAATTGATTTAAAAAAAAAAAACGAAATTGGCAAACCAGGCTTACTGCACTGCACGTAGCTTCACTCTAATCCAACAAAGAGCGCGAGGTGTTTTCGAATTTAATTTAATTTTCGAGATTTCATTCACTTATTTGGCTTCCATAATCCGTTTATATTTTGCTTTAATGCAAAATTTCTGCATGGCAACTACAACAAAATATATATTTATTATTAAAGCCAACACCTGCGCTAACCTTAAATGCTGTTGCACACTTCAAAAAAAAGAAACAAAAAAAATCTACTTGATGAGATGCAAATTAGTTGCATGCGATGCCAATCAGATAAGCCTGAGTGGAATTTGTAATTACCGCAGATATGCCATTACGGCATCTATATATAGACATAGACATATATACATGTGTAGATAGAAAATCGCATCAGCTGCAGTTACCCGCTGGCTCTAATCTGATTTCATTGTTGAAAATGGTTTGTTGTGTTGCTTTTCCAAAAAGAATGTGGGAGGCTCCCTTTCCAATTCTGTAGTAGCTAATGCCAACGCCTACTTCTACAAACGCCAGCGATGTGGATGTGGGGTATTCGAGTACTTTTCAAAACATTATTTATAGTAAATACTGATTTGATGGTGATGGTAAGATAGTTTGACATCGATTAGGTCCATAGCGATGCTACAGGGATGCGGTTAGGTTAGGTTAGGCTATGGTGGTAGTCGGTCTGTAGGACCAACTCACGTAGATATCATAGGTCCGTTGTGATACCATTATGCGCTACGGGATCCTTATTTATTTATTTTTTTGTTTGTGGAATCACTTTGTGGCTCTTATGGTCATCACCACGTCAGACATTTCCGCAAGAGAGTTGAATAAATATTTACCTAGAAAACCTGCTCTGATTTTAGCTAAGGTTGGATAATTGCAAAGGAAGTGCTCAACTATTTCTTCCTCCTCCTCATCTCTACAGCTTCTACAATATTTATGGTAGATTTAACGCCTAGTCTCAGGGTATGTCTGCTAAATGACCAATGACCGGTTATACAAACCATCGAGATATCCTCTCTTGAAAGGCTAAGCAGTTTTTTTGTCGTCTTCTTATTTATTTGCTATCATTTGGTGTTTTCATCTCTCGATTCCCGATTGGCTTCTTGACCTACTATTCTTAATTATTTATTTGCTCGTGGCCATAGGTGTGTCAGTGGTACTTCTATCACTGAGCAGTTGAAGAGTATTAATTTTCGTGGTCAGCTTATCGGTTTTCCAATTTCCCTCAATGTCTTTCCAAATAAGGCTGTCCTTGAATGTGACACTAATATCATTTAGGGCTTAAGTTTTCTTCATATTTCTTGTGCCGCGTGCTCTTATCACAAGTAAACCGTTCACCTCAAACAAATTCTGAGCCTGGAACTTTCATTTCTTTCTATAGAGAGCAGGTATTTTGTTTTGTGGTTCTTCTTCGCTCTTGCAGCATCTGTGGAAGTCGTTGTGTAGGGCCTTTAGTTTTTTGTGCTAGTCTCCCGATAATGTTGTGGCCTGTTACCAGTTTCATGGCTGTAGGTACATAATTATTTTCTGCTCTGCCTGAGAAGCTCTTATGAGCATCTCATTGTATTTAGTTGCCTTTCAAAGTCCGCTACGCTTTGACAACTGAGTTGCAATTATTTTTTCATAATATTTGTGAAATGAAAAAATATCGAGTTTTTCGTCTACGGTTGGCAGGCACAGATTCCATATCTCTCCTTTGATGCTCACTGCAGTCATTGTTCGGCAATTGGAGAAGTGTTTCAATCATAACTTAATTAGGTTACCAATGTCAGTTGCCAGGTCACATTTAAGGTGGTAGCGAAGTAAAAATAATATAGAAACATATTAGGGGCGAGCGTGTGTGGAAAGTGAGAGCCAAGGTATATAAACCTCAGCAAAGTAAGAAAGGTGTATACGCAAATATGATTCCATTTTATTATCTTTCATGCAGTTATTGCAGACGTAGCTCGAGGTTATACTGAGTCTCAGTTCATATATTTTCAATAGCCCACTAAATGCCACTGTGACTAAGTGGAGCCCTAGAAAACCATCCAATATTTGCGACCCATTCCTTGCCAGTAAAACTTTCCAACACTGCAAGTAAGTGCTACTGTCTCGTTCGCCAGCATCGAAATTAAGACCTACAGTGCACAAACCCATTAAGCTGTGCTACTAGTCCCACTGTATCTGACGCTATATAATTTGATCCATATCCTCACCAGAACTTCTGTTTGCGCTTGAGCATGAAAATATGCAAGCGTGTACGAATATATAAAGTAGTTTCCGTTTTGTTTTCTCCTTCTTCAGTTGCCGCAAAACTGATTAATTAAAATTTCCGCGCATTACTTTATTTCGATGACCAGAATGGGGCTTTTTCCTTTTGTGCTTATTGCTTTCAGTATTTTTTCTTTTCCTTCGTACTATGGATTTTCTCCATTATACACTGATTTCGTAAGTGCTCATAGTAAAAGTCATTAGCCAGTCGAATGGATAAATTAAAAAACGCAAATCACATTTTTCCACCTGTTGGCAGAAGCGCACTCTCCTTTGAATTAAAGCTCACCCGGCGCCCTGTAGCAGGTCATGCGAGCGAAATCATACCGCTCTTGCAACCGACAACACGATCACGCTGTCGCCAACAAGGCTGTCGTGGTAATCAACTAAACGTTCAGACTTCAATGGGAGTATTTATTTTCTTATTAATTGTTTGGGCAGGAAAATAAGGGAAAGTATATAAATATATATTTAAATATGCCCTCATAAGAAACCGGCAAATCGTTATCCCTTTTGACGAGACATGTTTTAAGAGATGTTCTGAAACAAAAAAAGTCCTTTATAAATCCTGTTTATTAAAAATTTTAAATAGGATTTCTCAATTTTTCGTGAAATTTGCAAATTTTAGAGAATGTGCGAAGCGAACGAGAGCAAAAAAATTGAATTTCGTTTTGGGTAAAATTATCAAATGCAGTTGAGCCCGTCGCCAAAGTGGCAACAGATCAGGGCAAACAGCTGTTAGCGGAAATCGAAACGGCACGTGCATGCCTCTCTGAGACCATTGAACTAAACTGTGTTGCCACCCAATAAATATTTGAGATGCATTAAAATCGGATCATTAATTGGTACACCTAGTAATATCGCAAAAAGCAACAAGGTTGATCAATGCTTTTACCGACTGAAAATATTTTGAACTTGAGCCAGAGCAATTAGACAAATATAGCCCCATCACTACTAACGAGCAGCTCGATGACGCAGTACTTCATTTTACGCAACATCCATTTACCAGCGTGGAGCAATCCACCCGCAACAAAACAGGCACCTGATGCGTCAAAGTACCGTTTATCGGAAGGCTGAAAAAAGGGTATGGCAGAAAAATGGAAACTACCGAAACGCTGCCAGTAAACCAAATCTCCAAAAATTAGTACGAAATTGAATTTAAAAAATTAACAGTTATACACAGCGATCACGTCATTTAAAAATTATGCATTCCATCGATTTCTGTCTGTGTGCGCAGCTGACAAAAGCACAGAGTATTCCTGGTGGGAGACGACTATATTCTTCCATAAACCAATTCAAGACAGCGCTCCTGCTGAAATCGACGCGAGAAACTGGGCTAAGAAAAGGGAGAAAAAGGCGAATCTATTTGCAGAGCGTTTGCAAAAAACTTGTAGTCCTAATGGAGGCACTTATGAAGCAGAATCTATTGTTATTTTTTTATGTTAGTACACTCGTCTCGATGATATTTTTAGTTTGTTTGTGAGAGGCGTAAATAAGTCAAGTGCTTTGCGTGTTCGGCGATTTTCTGGTATCGAAAAAAAATGGATAAAATATGTTGCATAAAATTTTGTGTAAAATATTGCATTAAGTGCTCACAAACACTTCAAATGTTGACAGTGGCATACACGGTGAGAGTACTCTGAGTCAAATAAATTTTAACATATGGTACAAGCTTTTCGCACGAAGTCCAGAAATGTGAAAGACGACGCTCGCTCTGGACGCCCCAGCACATCAACAACCGATAAAACTGTGGAGAATCGTAGAATCACCATAAGAGAAGTTACTGAGGGTGTCGGCATATCGTTTGGCTCATGCCAGGCACTCTTTTCGGAAATTTTGGGCATGAAGCGTGTGAGCATCGCCAAAGAATTGTTGAATTATGTCAGTGGATCATCGCTTTGGATCATCGATTTGCTGAAAGGGGGCACACAACTGGTGACGAATCATATGTATATGGTTATGACATCGAAACCAAATCCCAATCGTCCCAATGGAGGAGGCTAAGAGAGCCAAGACCAAAAAAGCACCCCCAGCTCGATTAAATGTCAAGGTTTTGCTCACTGTTTTCTTCGATTACCATGGCGTAGGGCTTCAGGAGTTCTTACCACAAAGTCGTATGGTAAATTAGGAGTATTACCTTGCAATTGTGTGCCGTTTGTATGAAGCAATACGAAAAGAACGCCGGAATTGTAGAAAAAAAAATCATGGCTTTTGCATCATGATAATGCACCTGCTCACTCATATTTGCTTGTGAGAGATTATTTAGTCAAAAACAACACCGGATTTACCAGATTTGGCCGCGTGCGACTTTTTCCTGTTCCCAAGGCTGCAGAGATCTATGAAAGGACATACCAAAAAGTGCATATCAGAACTGCTTCGAGGAGTGAAGAAAACGCTGGTGTATTATATCTGATGGGGACTACTTTGAAGGAGATAAAATAGAAATTGATGAATAAATAAATATTTTTTTAGACAAATGTTCATTCCCCTTATTTCTTGAACACACCTCGTATAATTCCAATCACACGTGAAGAAGTTGACTAGGAAATAAACCAAATTAAGCCTGAAAAGTCCCCTGCATTTGATTTAATAACGGCTGCAGTCTTTCGTAATCAGCCAAAAATAGCACTGTCTGTTAGACTAGTTTATTTATATATTTAAAATTCAACGAAGTCACAATGTTATCTACGCTTGTTAAATCACCCAACGAAGTGTCCTCTCACAGGCCAATACCTCTGTTATCAGTAATACCGAAGCTTTTTGAGAAAATACTTCTGGGACGTCTATAAGCTATCATTGGAAATAAATGCCTGGCATATATATACGTCTAACATAAACAACCACTCATATATACCAAATATGCATATGTATTTCGATTTTTTTCGCACTTTTTAACCGCCCGTATGAATAACTGGTACTCGCACACCTGTTTGGTACTAATTACTCGAATATTTGTTAGCGTCAGCTAGAGTGCAAGGAGTTTAATTTGAGCGAAGCTGTTTTTTTTTATTATTTTTGCTCTTTCATGGGCATATTTTGTTTTAAGTTTTATAAATTATTCAAACACGTGCATATAGCTTTGTAAAGCTGACAGATCAAATGAGAAATGCTGACAAATCAATTTGAAATTTTTTGTTCAGCAGGTCAAATTGTTCAAAAGCTGGAAAGTTACGAACAAATTTGTGAGCAGTTGGGAATTGAATGAAATTCCAGGAGAGTATAAAACTACTCGCACTGCTCGATATCCGGGCATATGGAGCTCTAGTAAGCATACAAAAATTACGTGCATGAATGCCTATGTTTGTATGTTTACTTATAAATACATATTTCACCACACATCTGCCATGTTTTCGTATTTATGGTTTATGAGGTGGCTATGTGTTTGCTTTTATTTCCGCTGTTGCCTTCAAAACTCGCGCATTCAAATTTAGCCGCTGCCATGGCGCTTGGATGCCAAAGCTAGCAATACACGCTTGGTGCATATGCAAGAGTGAAATTTTTAATTAAACGCATTTCGTATGTAAATTATTTTGGTGATTGATTTAAAAGCCTTTTGCTAGCAAAAGTACGATTGGTGGCTTACGGTTTGCTCCCAATTAACCGTAATTGCTGCAGTTACCTCTAGGGAGGTTTTCATTCACTTCCTGATGCACCATACTATCCATGTGCGCATGGTAAGCTAAATAACTTCGCCAGTGGTGAAAATGGCTATACAGTTACAGCAGAAGAGCACTAATTACTTCTTGCCTTCATTTACGGCACTCTGCCTTAGGGTGCGCGTGGGCGTATGAGTAACCATTTCAAATGATAATGCACATAAATGTTGGTGGCTATAGCATTTATGCAACGCATTTACAGAAGAGACCGTTTATGTTGGGCACTGTTGGTTAAGCGAAATTTCCAGAGCGAATATCCAGATCACACTTTTATTTATTGAATTACGAAATATTGCGAAGAAGAATTGAGTAGGAAGATAATTTTTGCAATGTACTCGTCTTCATTCACACTTGAAAAAAATACTTTCGGAAGAGGTTTTTAATTGTTCGTCCATAATTTCATAGGAGTCGCTCTCTATTTCTCGTGCATACTTACATTTCTATCGTTTTGATTTAATTACGCATTTTTAAGAAATAAACTTGTGGACAATAGGCGTTTGACATTTTGACCAGTTTTTGCTATTTCACTGTTGCTAATTTAGTATTTATGATTTTTTGATAGAAGTTTAACTCATTACACAACAAAAACCACATAAGTCGTATATCAAGCTTTGTACGAAAACTGTAAAAATACTATAAAATCGGTAAATTAAATTTTAAAATCTGAAATTCAAAATTTTTAATCAGATAATTTTAATTTCAATAAATCTAATCAGAAGTTTTATACTAGTTTTTTGTACGCAGTTTTATAGCTGATGTAGTATAATAGTTTAACAAAGTGTAAGCTGCAAGTGCCTACAAAATGCTAGTGATGCATAACGATTACTTTTCGCGGACGGTGCTAGCCAATTTCTTCTACATTAAAAAATTGTCGAACGTACTTAAAAAAACAATAATAATAATTTACGCGTACACTTCTGTTAAGTGTTTTGTAGAGCTCCTCCTCCCATTTGTGATGTGCGTCTTGATTTTGTTTCATGTATAGAGGGAGCTAAACATTTTAAGAAGACTCCGAAGTTCAAATGATTTTTATGAAGAGCCTACCGATCGTTATTAGAAAAGGCCTTTTCTATCTATCGTTTTTGGCCAGTATTTCAAAACTGTGCTCTTCCAAATCATAGTTACGCACCATATAGTCCATTTGCCTGCTTGCTCCGCCACCTAGCAGATTAAATTATAGTCTATGTCCGTGCCATGGGTGTCGTAAATGTACTGTTCAAATTTGGTTGAAATCCGTCGGTTCATTTTTGAGCCAAGTTGTAACAAAGAAAATGGCTACATTTGCTACATACACATAGATTCTCATAATCTTCAAATGGTTCATTTCAAATCATCACACTTCCAAATTACTACTTGAGTAAACAAGATTGAAATAAATACCTTAATTTTAAAAAAGTATTTTCATTAATGTATTTTCAATTATTTGGGCTATGATTTAGGAGAAAGGAAAATATATTTAGAAATACGAATTTTGAAATATCAGCAATACATAAATAAACAAATATAAAGGCCTCAGTCTCATTCCTTTGGCAATCCAGTATATCACTCATACACAATTACCGGCACGCACGATTTTAATTGCATTTGCGATTTTATGAAAACGTAGCTAGCCAATATTATTTGTGTACTTAAATTAAAATCGTTGTCTATTCTAAATTCTTGTTATAAATGTAGGTCTCATACATAAACAGCTATGGACCGTTTTCTCAAGTAGCTTTTAAAATGTATCTGTTTTTAAAAGAGTATTTTTTTGCGAAAAAAGCGATTTTGGCCGAATTTAACAAAGCGCTGCCCAACTGGCGCAAGTTCTTCTTCTTCATCTTCTACCACCAGCATCAAATAATTTCGGAGCCGGAGTATTTGTATCCATTCGGACGACATGACCTAGCCCGCGTAGAAGCTGGATCTTTATTCACTGCGCGATGTCGCGGTCGTCGTAAATCTTATACAGTTCGCCATTCCATCGCCTGCGAAAATCGCCTTTTCAAAAGAGTAAAGGTCCAAAAATCTTCCACAGAAACTTTCTCTGCAACACTCCAAATGACGCCTGAACGGATCTAACCAACATCCAAGCTTCTGTGCCGTACAATAGAAAGACTATGATGACATTAGTTTTATTCGTCGGGAGAGGACTTTACTACTCAATTGCCTACTTAGTCCAAAGTAGCACTTGTTGGCAAGATAGTTTCTCCTTTGGATATTAAGGCTAACTTTATTATAGGTGTTAAGGCTGGAAAGAACGAATTACTACTTCTATAGTGACGTCGGTGCCTACATGCGAGTTCGCCGTTTGTTAGTTTGATGGCAGGAGGTACTTCGTCTTGCCCAGCTTAGAGAAGGCAGAGCAAACAGCGCAGTTTTTAAGGTTAATAATAACAATATCATTCATATTTTCTATCATGAAGTTAAAGAAGCCACACGACAGCGAGATACCCTGTCTGACATCTCGTTTGGTATCAAGTCCTTCCCTTCGGAGAGGTCCTTCCCAATTCTGATGGAGCTACTGGTATGGCTGTATTAGCTTTGCGACCATAACAAATTCAGACAACGCGCACAAAATATGCAACTTCTTTTCGTGCTATCGAATTTGGCTTTAAAATCGACGAAAAGATTTTGTGGGCTGATTCCCTTGAATCTCTCAATTTAAACCTCTGTACTGCAAAAATTGAGAAATAGTGTGCCCATCTTTTGAAGATAGACAATGTCTGAGTTCAGCAATAAAACAATGCAGATTTTGTGCTCATTTATTTTGAGAGAGAATATTTTATGACGTGTGAGAGTGTCCATAAAAATGAGGCTAACAAACTTTACAGGTTTTACTGTACGGGCATTTGTTGTGCAAATGAAGGGATGGTGCGGGAGACAGTTCAGTAGTTAATTTTCAAAGGAATTGCTAATTGAAATGCGTTTGGCCCAAATACTGAAATCCAAGTTTCCCTCCCTCTTTCTTTCTTTACTTCGTTACTTTCCCTCTTTCTATGTGTATATTCGTGAAATGAAAGCTCAAAGGATAAGTGAATGCCTTACCACATAATTTTGACCTTTATTTGTGCATATGTGAACCGCACAAATTAATTGTGGTACATTGTGGAGCATCGTAAGGGTATTGAGTTAAATGCTGTATAAATATTTCATATAACATTTGAGCTTTTGACTTTTGCCATTAGTTGATATGTATGAGTGAGAGAGTGTTGACGATTTCCGCTGCTAAGATTTTCTGTGTGTAATTATTTACGGAAGGCAACCTAATCTAGTATATTATTTACTATTAATTAATTAATCTTTATTCATATTTTTTATACTTATTTCTTAATTCTATTACAATTTTAATGTTTTTACCTCGAATTTAATTTAATTTTAGTTGGCTTTTCATTATTTGTCCATTCGTTTACTAAGTAGTCTACTGCAGTTTCGCATGAATATTTCTTTCTGAATCCAGTTTTGAATTTATTTTGTTCCATATATTGTTGTTGCTGTTGTAGCAGTAACTTTGCCCAGTCAGTGTAATCACCGGTCGGTCGTCTTCGCCTAGCTCATCTAACGGCAGGCCCTGTTTGACATGTTTGGTCCAGAGAGAGAGAGGGGTGTTAGGTGAGTGGGTTTGATGGGGCATGTGAAAAGGTAATTAGTGTTGTGCGGGTGCGGTGCCTTTAAACGCTGAACATATGTTTAGTATGTCGGGGTTAATTCTGCATAGGTGGGAATTTCACCTGCTACAGTATCTAGAACGCAATTGTGCCAATGTTACGCGGGAGTCTCGGGGAAGCTAGAGCTCTTCGTCTGCAATGGGTGGTGGTTGGACTCCGAAGACGGTATTCGGGGGTCGGGAGCTTAAGAAGATGGTAGGAGTCTTCCGATGAATGTCGTTTATTGTCGGTCTGGTTTGTCATGGATCTCGTCCGCGTCATTGAGTAGGTGTCTCCTGACGTGCCTGGGAGGCGGCTCAGGTTCAATCCGGTGTCTGCATGGGTTGGACCTGCGGTAACACCCTAACAGAAACTGCTTTCTGCGCAGTTTATTATGCTCCTTCACAGGGAGAATATTGGCCTCGTTGTGTAGATGTTGAAGTGGGGACATCAGAAGACGTCCTGTCGCGTGTTAGTGGCAATAGCGGTTGTATGCGCTGAGAAGGAGAGCATACTGTTGAAGGTAACTCCCAAGATTTTGGGGTTGTTAACAGTGGGAATTGGCGTGTCATCGATTTGTACCTTAAGTTGCTGTTTGACCTCCCTTATCCAGATGGTGAATAGGGTCGCTGCGGATTTAGCGGGAGAAAGTTGCAGATTCCTCGCAGTGACGAAGCCAGAAAGCAGGCGAGATAGTCGTTTACCTTGCCGCATCAATGTCATTGCCCGATGCCATTATCGTGGTGGCTCGGGTAGTTTCGAGATATAGAAGTTAAAAAGCAAGTGTGAAAGGACACCGCACTGCGGAACTTCTTGCATTATTTTCCTTTGTTTAGAGATTTGGTCTCGAAATAGCACGGACGAATGACGACCATTCAGGTAGTTCGCGGTTCACCTCTTCAGTCCTGGCGGGAGTGTCGACTGTAAAATATCATCTAGTAGCGTGGCGTTGTTGACAGTGTCGAAAGCCTTTTTTATGAAGAACCCCAATCTAGCGGACTATGTTGACAAGAAGTATTGCCGTATTTGGGGTAAGGTAAATCCAATCTTCGTCATGGAGAAGCCACTGTCGTACAGCATTATTTAACGCCTTATTTTTCTTCTCAAGAATTGGAAAGGATCCGCCGTTAAAGTTAATGGCAAAGGTTACCAGCTAAATGAACCGATTTCGTGTTCCCATTATTTGAAGTTGATGACATAAAGGACTTATGTTTTTACCATCGCGCTACTATGTGCCCCAAATCCAACCTTCTGCACTGTCTGCGAAAATCGAATAATAAAACTATAGGTTCCTCCATCTGTGGAAAAATATCAAGAAACACACCACAAATAGGAGGAGAAGCTCTGCCAAACACCTAACGAAAGTCTACGCGCCAATTATTATTATTTTATTTATTTACAATGGCACAGTGGATGGATAAAGAACTTGCGTCTGCAATAGAAGCGTATTTCAAGGCCTATTCGTATGTAACTGCTTGACGTAAATTTTGTTCACGTTACAATATTCCACATTTACGTGATAAGGCCTCAAACGAAGATTTGATTCGCTCATGGGTGCGAAGGTTCCGCACAATAAGTTCGGTGGTAAACAGCCCAAGGCCGTGGCCTAGCCGTATATCGAAAACAAATGAAAATATTGAACCTACCGTTACAAGTTTGCACGATAATCCACGTCGGTCCGCGCGCAAAAGAACGCCTGCCCAAGGACTTCTTAAAATATGAGGGATCTTAGATTTCACCCGTTCGAAATTCAAATCGTGCAAGCGCTTAAGTCTAACGATTACAATTTACGTAAAAGTTTCCGCGTGACAATGTTCAAGCAATTTCGTACGGTAAACATAATTGTTTGGACTAATGAAGTCCATTTTCATCTAAATGGAAATGTAGATAAGCAAATAGCCATTACTGGTCACGTAAAAGACAGAATCCACTATTAAAATATCAACCAGCACTTTACAGTCTCAAGGTGGCGGTTTGGAGTGGAAGATTAAGCAGTGGAAAATGATTTTGAAGAGATTTTGGTATTCATTATTATGAGGCTATACTGAAAAATTGGCTCTGAGTTATCAAGAAATGTTTGGGGCTATACCTAATACGAAACGAGGTAGTCTCTATTGCGTATTTGAGATTTACTTCAATTGTTAAATGCAAACACTTTTGTTTTCTTCAATCTTCAAGCCCAGCAAAAATTCATGCTAACCTACCATCGTACCAAGGGGAAAACATTCTAGTAATTTTGGTACAAAAATTTCTCAAACCACCGCATTGATTAGTTCATCAACAGGTGAAATAGTATGCGTAGCTCACAACAACTTCCAATGTTCGCATTCAAACAATGCTAACTCATCAAGCATCGCCCTACCTAAGTTATGAAGTGAATTCATCAATTAGGTTGTGCATTTGTAGCCCGAATGGAGTCTTGCTGCTATTTCAGATGTATGCAAGTTAGTAGCAGACGCCACACAGCAGTATAATAGTCAGGTATAAGTAAAATTGAATCTTTACTTGCATCCACTAAGATGTTTAGGAATGAATGAAATTAATATGCTTTTTCCGATGCTGGTGGAAATTATTGAAAGATACGCACATAAATATGTATGAAATCGACATCTTCTTTGTTCACGCATTGTGAAATTAGATATCAAGTAAACACCATATCTGAATTTAAAGAGGCGATTTTGCTTGAAATTAATTATATTTTCTAAAACTCATCTATCCATTTTACCCTCTGTTGGGTCTGACCAAACCTTTTTCGACTTTGGAGGTGAATTTAATATATATATTTCTATTAAAGCAAACGACTTCATCTTTCAGGTAGCTTACAAAAATTAAATTTTCTATCGATTTATGAATATAACCTTCTAAAAAGAATCCGTGAAGAAGAAGAAAAAAGGATTTAAAAAGTTACAGCTTCAGTTGAGCACCTCGGCTCTGGCTGGACTCCTATACAAATGTATGGAAATATGATGCATTTTCACTATTCTACCTGCTTTTTTCTACTTTTTCATGGTAAATCTATTAGGTTGGGGAATAAAATCGTAGCGTTTTTACCGACTAATTTTATTTAAACAAAAAGCAATAATTATAACAATAAGTTAATATTATAATAATATTATATATTCGCCGTTGCTGTTTACAACCTCTACCCACCTCTCGACCACTTTGTTGGTGCCGTTCCGCCAAAAATCGTCTGGTCTGGTGTGAAAGAAGTTGTTGAGTCAGTTTTTAAGGACTTCTTTGTTATGGAAGGTAACACCCTTTATATGGTTTGACAGGGAGTGGATAAGATGGTAATTGGTCGGTGCAAGGTCCGGAGAATACGACAGAAGCTGAAGGACCTCCCATTCGAGCTCTTGGAGTGAGGTTTTGACGACTTGTGCAACATGGAGCGTGGAGTTGTCGCATAGCCTCATTCACTCGGACTAGCTGGGCAATGTAGAGAAGCAGGTGGGCAACAAGGAGGCTGTCCGTGGCAGTCTTTTCAAGCATTTCACAGAACTCCATGCCCTCCCACTCCCACCAAACTCATATCATGATCTTCTTTGGATGAAGAAGATGAAGATGTGACTCTCGGCGTTGGCGTATCTACTAGAGCCACCCATTATTTTCTTTGCTTCATATTGATGTATAGGCATCATTTCTCATCTCCCGTGAGGATTCGGTACAAAAAGTTCTGTTCATGACCGCGTGTTGCTCCATGGCGGACGAGATGCTGAGAAGCAATTTGAAGACGACTTTTTTTTTTCGTTAAGCTTGTGAGGCACCCAGACTCCCAATTTTTCAGTAAATCTCATTGAATGAAGGTGATTGACAATCTTTTTATAATCGCATACACTCTTCGTCGAATTCAGAAGACCTTCCGCTGCGAAACGTGTCGTCGACGTTAAGGCCCCCTTTTTTTTTAATTTGCAAACCATTTCCGTGCTGTAGATTCGCCTATGACTTCTTCTTAATTGGCGCGATAACCGCACACCAAGAGAAGCCAAGTCCTTCTCCATCTGATCTTTCCAACGAAGAGGAGGCCTTCCTCTTCTTCTGCTACCACCAGCTGGTACCGCATCGAGTACTTTCAACGCCGGAGCGTTTGTATCCGTTCGGACGACATGAATCAGTCAACGTAGCCGCTGAATCTTTATTCGCTGCGCTATGTCTATGTCGTCGTAAAGCTCGTTCCATCGCCTGCGATATTCGCCGTTGCCAACGTGCAAGGGTCCAAAAATCTTCCGCAAAATCTTTCTCTCAAACACTTCAAGCGTCGCTTCATCGGATGTCGTCATCGTCCAAGCTTCTGCGCAGGAAGCGAAAAGCTTCTTCAAAAATGTCTTTACTGTTGTATTGTAAGCATGAATCCAGTGTGACAACGGCACTTAAAAATTTCTGCAAGTTTTGCTCGCATTCCATCGAATCCATAAATAAATGCCATTTGATATTTTACCATAAATTTCATTGCAACCTTTTTTCTTCAACCTTCCTCGAAATGGGTCAAAATAAAGAACAAATCATACAAATAATCGCGAACGAAAATATTTTCAGCTATTAGTTTTGCTTCTGTAGGGGGCTGGCCAGACCCGGGTGTCCAACCGAAAGTTTTAAAAAAGCTGTCGAACGTAAGGTTAAGGAAATAGTAAGTTGCATGTACATTGGGGTGTATCACTTTGAAAAAAAAGGTGTTTTTTTTATCACAATTATAAAACTCATAATATTGTAAGACTTCCGTCATATTATTTCAGAAAAATATTAAGATTGATGCGTGATCTGAACCGAATGGGATTTATTTTTATTTCGTTGACAAACATTTTAATGTCGATTTTTTAAGCTTAAACTCTTCTTTGATATGGGAAAAATACTCATTTTTTTATAAAAAAAAATTCTATTTGTGATATAATTTCATATCAGTTCGGAAAGTCTGAAGATATAATAAATTTCACAATTCAAAGTGGGAAATCCAGAATTTTTTGACGAGTCACCCTAATGTGTATACATTATTCCTTTAAAAGTAAACTTAGCTAGTCCTTAATACAGAAACAACATCATCATTTTACCTTCAAAACACAATATAAATTTTCTTAACTCTCCATAACTTCCTCTTTGCAACCTTCAATCATTTCGTTCACCTTATTTTTTCTTTTTCGTCTCTTCCTCTACCGGTGGTTTTCATTGCTTTAGCTCGAGCAACCTTTTGTTATTCTTATTTTTCCCATTACGTGTATAATTTTCGTTGTTGTTTTTCCCAATTGTGTGCACATAATTGCATTCTTTTGTGTATTACATTCTTTGCATTCACCTTCGCTATGTTAACAACATCCATCTGCGCCATTAACTGCTCTCACCACCCTTGCAAGTAACCGCTAAACGTTGAGTCATTCATCGCACACATTCATCGCACTATTGTTGTGCTTTTGCCGGTGAACAATGCCATCGGCAATCTGATCGCCTCACCGTTATTTTTTCTTAATATTTCGTCCTTGCAATTTTCTCAGAATTTATTAACTCCTGGTGCAACGCTGCGCTTGCACTCCTCGTTCCTACTCATTCCGCCCTATTTTCACAATTTTTGTTCATTTTGGTTTTTAATTTATTTGCAGTGGAATGCGTACTGTGTGGATGTGGGGCTTTGTTAGCTGGTGGGTTGCCTGATGCATGAAGCCTATAATAGACTTACTTTTCTATGCTTCCTAGAAAAATTACATTCAAAAGTTTTGAGGAACTTTTGATTAAATGTTGTGATGCGTATGCAGCGCTCGAGTTTAAGGGGTGTTTTTGTTATAGTGCAGACAAGTAAGTTTAGTTTGTGACTGCCAATTATTCCGATACTTACGTAGTAGTTCGAGTAGTTCATAATCCTCCATCGATACCGGTTAAGAAGCTGGCTGAAGGCCAACTCTGGAGTCAGCGGCAAACATACATCGATGTACTCCTTTGATTCCATGCACCGAAATGTACATCAATATTTTTCAATACATCGGAAGGCATGAATCGATGCAGCTATTTGTATAGGACTTTACGGCTATTATTTCAAAATAAAATCAGGGTGGTCATATAGTGGTTTTCTTCTTGTTTTAAATCATATTTTTTTGGCAGTGACGACTCTTTCCCTTTGGAAATTTGGACAGAAAGTCCATATACTATATCCGCGAAATGGAATGAAATCCCATTAAGCTTCAACAAAGTTAGGAAATATTGCAAACTTGTTTCTTGCACGTGATCCTCGTATCTTCAAAGAGTAACAGTTTAGTGTGGATTTTGAGCGATGGCATCACTGACTCGTTTTTCATTGAAAATACTGCTGGAAATGTCATTTCGGTCAGAGGTTAACGCTAGAGGCGTATGTTAAGGGGTTAGTCTACTTTGTCACTTTAAAATTTTTCATTTTTTTTTTTTTGCATAATTTGAAAGTATATATATCCAGAAATATTGTGTAAAAATTTTAAGAAAATCCGAGCACTCTAACTATTTTTTTTTTACCTGAACATCAGTACCTTATTTCGTCTACCTGCGCGTATAGCGTGCATCGATGAACTTTAAACGCGTTTTTCTGAAAACAACGTTTTCAAAATCTAGCTCCACTGTATCTCAAAAACTAATCAACCGATTTTCATAAAATTTGGATCACCTATTCTAGACATAATTTGCACCAAATTGACGCTCGGGGGTTTTGAAATTTTAAATTTTTACTATATATTTTTTTTAAATATGCGAAAAAAAAACCGTTCTATCAAAAATTTTCCATTTTTATCAGCCATTTTTTTTGTCTTCATTAAAACCTAATATCCGAGGGTCATTTTGTAGCCAGTATCTTACTGAATCTGAAACATTTTGATTTTTTTGTTTCAGACAAGCCGTTCTTGAGTTCTGATGGAGCTGCCTCACCAACCCATGTTTGAGACGTTACGCTTCACTGCTATTTTTTTACTAAAAATACTAATATATAAAATTGAATAAAAAAAAATTTATTTCTGAATTTTAAGACTTTATTTAATAAATCAAACAAATTTTATATTACTATCATTTATAGTTTTTAAAAAAAAAAAATCACGAATATAGCCTTTTTTTCGAGTCTCCAAAGTAGACTGACCCCTTAAGCGATTTTTTGTAGCCGAAAGTTGAAGAAGTAAACTTCAACGACCTTTGGTTTCAGCCATATAGCGCGCCGTGCCACACAGCCTATGCCACAATCGATCTTTTGTACGCCAAGCTCAGTTTTCATGCGTTAACGTCCATTAACGATTCATATCCCTAAGTGCCATTTTTGAGTATTTGTGGATTACGATGACTGCTTTGCGCTTGTGTTAATCGCTTTATGCTGCTGATGAAGTTTATCAGATTTTCAGCAGACACGAGAAAGAAGTAAAAACCAAGATACTTAAATCTTAGGCCCACGGAAGCAGGGCAACTAAGGAAAAGGTGCTGAGATGATTCCACCTCTTCCTACATACTGCTGACGCAAAAAAGACTCGATGTAATTCCAAATCTCACGCTTACCTCGCGGATAAAAACTTGTGAGTACACCCACAAAATTTGCGAGCTGAGATTTGGTCATCCTCAGACGCTCCCTCGAACGCCTCCAATCCACACGTGGCCAGAAGTATTTCGCGACCTTACAAGTTTGTATACTTGCCTAGCGTTCGCTTAGTTGACGCGAACCCCATCGGTCCAGGAGGTTGTCAAGGAGATCCCAATCCTCTCCTTTCGCGGAAAAACCATCTCACAAGTCCGTTGTATGGTCAGCTCAGCCGCTTCGCAGTTTCCGAGCAATGTCGCTATGACCAGGTACCTAAATGAGCCTTATGTGAAATGTGAATTCGGATGCCATCAAAAGTGAAAGCAGGCATTCTCTGACCAGTTTCGAATGCACTGCCATTGAGCCCAGGGCCCCAATTGCCGCTTGGCGATCGGAGTAAATATTTTCTTTCTTGACAGTTGTTGCGCAAGCGAGTAGCCAATACGCTGCTTCTTTGGTTGTGGCTACCTCTCATAGAGACCTCTTCGCAAATTACTCCTCCGCCATCCCTGCCGTTCAATTTCGACGCATCCATAAGCAAGTTCCTTGTCTCCAAGTGTTGCACCGAGTTCAATCCTTGATAGAATGTGTCTGGAGTGTATTCCGCTTGGACATAGGCATACACTAATCCGTTGTCAGGGGGATGAACCCAAAGTTTGTAAGGATACTTGAGGGCTCGAACCTCTCAGCCTGATGGCGGTACGTGCAGCGGCAGTTTTGCCCGCGATGCCTGCAGTTACCACATTTAACGTTACATTAAGCGTTATAGCAGAAGTAATCTCTTTGAATGGGATGAAAAACAGACCTGCTATCAGCAGTTTTTCTGAAAAACCTCAAAAGGGTATTGCAATACTAATTTTTTTTTAATGGATCGATGCATCGACTATGCTTCGAGTGGAAAACGTTTAATTAAGAAATTTTAAAGTTCCGCAATTGAAGAGGACCTTGCCATTCCTAGTTACAAAACTTGCCCAACTTTTGAGGACCACTTTATACCATAAATCAAATTTTGGAAATTCCTGAAAATGTAATTGTCGTTTCCTATGTTATGTAGTCTGGACTATATGACGGATGTGATAGATTTTGTCATTTAAGGTTTCGCAACTTCTGATGCGTCGTGGAAGATACGTCCGGGTGTTACTTCTACTATGATCTACTCTTCAAAATCTTCTTTTAACACGCACCGTTTTTCCACTCGCAACCAGTAAATACCTTTGTTTCTCTCTTCCTTTTTCAGGTTTAAAATACCAGATCGGGCAATACCCGTTTATTTATCCGTCATTCGTATGATTGCTCGATCGATTATGAAATGTCTCGAATTGAAAATATCATAACTTTTCAGTAAAATGTGTTTTAAAGTAAAACGAAATAGGTATACAACTTTTTAACTTCAGAATTTCTCCACATAAGTTTGCCTCTAATCGTCTGAAACATTGATTCATTTTTTTCTAGTAGCCGCCAATCTCCGAATTTAATGGAAAGGTCTTTCATAAAATCGACCTAGCATTAAACTGTATGATTCTCCTTTTGTGGTGGAAATCTATGCACTTCAATTTGAAGATGAACCGGCTTCTGTGCCGTTAATTAAAGTATCGATTGTAGATGCAGAATCTTGCACTGTTCGCCGGTCCGTATTTAAACCCAACATGCAAACATCGAATGTATGCATGTCTCTTAATCCCTTCCTTGCGCATAGAAGCACCGCACCCATTCGCTTTTGTTAATTCAAAACAGTTTGCTATGCTATTTCGCTTGTGGCTGTAGTTGTTTCAGACTGAGCGCATCAAAAAAGTATCACTTGCTGATGGGATCTGGGATTGTCGTCGTCAGCGATATCTCATCGGTCTATTTGTCGAGGTAGTAGATGGAGCGCACGTTATTGCATTTGATAAGCATAGAATGCTGAAAACGAGACGAGTAGAACAGAAAAAACGTAATATTTCGGATGGTAGAAGCTGATGAGAGCAACGTCGTGTCATTGATGATGTGTTACGCTACCGCAACGAAAACCTTCCACATCGTTCGCATTTGCTTCCCGCTAGCTCCTCACAATCTTTAAGAATCGTTGCTGGTAAGCCAGCTAGACGTAGTTGGCTGCCATAGTACTCAGCTCCAATGTCTATGCAGTTCGATTTTTTGTTTATTTGCCTAGCAAATTCACTTCCTTCCCCACTCGAGTCAAGCTTTGGTGGTTTGTGTCTGCACAAATTAGTTTCAAATGCATAAATTTCGCAGAAACCACGGGCGCACACAGATTCAACAACTACGACGCACTTTCAGTGCACGCTTCAAATAAGTTCACAGCCGAGTATATAGTTGCTGACTTCCCTTCGGAGTGCACCATCCGTTTGGCTATCCGTTTGTGCTACTGCCTAGATGCCACACTGGCCTCATATTGTTAAAAAGCTGTATGGCTGGCTAGCTGCCTGGATTCTTGTTTATGGCATACTTGTATGTCTGGCTGACTATCTTTGAAAATCAGTCTGTCAGTTTGGTTCACACGTCTCCCTTCGCTACTTCTAGCTAGGCGCTTATTGTGTACCACGACGTCGTCCTTTGACTGGCAATAACGACTTCAGCTGCGCAAAAAAAAAGACACACACACAAATAGGGGAGTGAAAAGAAAACATTGCACAATGCGTTAGACGGAGGAGTGGCAAGCCGTAAAGCAAGCAACAGCGAAGCACAAACCGGAAACGGAACTTTTCGCTGAACACAAATAAATCACTGCCATTTTTAGTGCAATAATTTTTTTAGAAACAATATTGCGTGCTTTTGGGCGCACTTGAGCAGTGGCAATGGCTACAATAATTATAACATCCAGCATGGATAGCTCGAAATGCATAAACTACAGTAGTTTCGCCGAGTTGCTGTTGCAAGTGGCAACAATGTGCTAAATGTTGTCATGAATAGCGAAACTTTTTTTCGCTGCTACGTGCAATGTTTCTGCTAAAGCTGCACAAATGCAGGGTTTCACTCATTTACATACATTTATCCTGGCATTAGGGCAGTCCATACGCCTGCGAATAAAAATGCTTAAAAAAATTAGTAATCAGATTTAAATTTTTTACTATCACTCAGTCGGCAAAGCTGCCGCCATGCCCGTATGGGTTGCAGCGTGACTCCCACTCGGAGAACATAGGTTCAAATCTCGGCGAAACACCAAAATGAAGAAAAACAGTTTTTTCTACCATAGGCGACCTCGGCAGACAATGGCATACCTCCGAGTGTATCTCTGCCATGGAAAAGCTCCTCATAAATAACCAAATGTCGTTCGGAGTCGGCATAAAACTATCCACACCACAATATAAACACTATAAAAAAATAACATAACACTAAAAAAAGTTATTTGGAGAAGTTCTATTTTTGAACACAATTTTGGGTTGGGTTGCTATAAAATTGAATACGATTTATAGACATTTAGTCATTTCGTGACAATACTAAGATGCATTTATCAAACATTTTTGTTTTTTTTTGTTTTAAAGTTTATATAAAAAAGTTCTCGTACATGTACTTTTGCAAAATATCAATTAATACACTTAAAAATGTATTATAGTCATTTCGGCGCGTTATCTACCTTTTCTTATATTCGGTTAAGTAAAATTTTGCCGAGCACTTTCAGCGTTGTATTGAGAAAAATGGTTCTCAGTAATTAATTAATTAGTATGTCTTGTAAGCAATCAGACGGGTACTTTTCTCTTTCCCAAATAGCTTTCAAAAGAGGGTATAGACAATTTTCACTTGTCGTCGCTTCCGCTCTTAGCTTTTCTGTCGTTACGCCATCAATGCCTGCAGCTTTGTTCACTTTCAAAGTTTTGGTTGCTTCTACTATTTCCGCCATATCTAGGTAACTGCACTTGACATCGTATTCCGTCTATATCTTCAGGTACGTTATCACTTAGTTTTGGCGAAAGCTTCAGGATATGTTAAAAGTGTAGCACTGAAGTGCCAGCATTTAGAAACAAGAATATGATTCGGTTCCAGAAGGTATTCAGGAAAGGCGAGGTGATTGACTCATTATCGCTCATATAGCTTAACTTTTTCCACAAGTTCTTGACATCCAGCCGTGTGAGTTTGTCACTGCGTTTCTTATTTGATGGTCAAAGCCAATACCCGCTCTTCTCTTATTTCTTACATATAAAAGACTACCCCTCCGCATGTGACCAATACCCTATGATCAGAAAGTACCGGAAATATTTAATCAAAACAAAACAGAGTTTAAATTCAGGCAAATTAATTTTATCTCCTTCAAAATATGACCCGTCTGAAGCAACACACATTTGCCAACTTTTAACCCAGTCCTCCATGCACTCCTAGTAGGCCGACGAAGGGATGGCCTTCAGCTCCTTCGTCGCATTCTCCTTGATCTCCTCTATCGACTGAAACCTCCTACCACGAAGTAGTAATTTCAACTTGGGAAACAAAAAGAAGTCGTACGGGGCCATATCAGGTGAAAACGGTGCTTGCACGATGGTATTTACTTGGTGTTTGGTCAAATAATACAGCACAATTTGGGCTCGGTGCGATTGCGCGCTATCATCATGCAAAATCCGTGAATTGCTCCGAAGGAAAAGCGTAATGAAAGTTCAGCCGCTTCATTCACCTCAAACGCTGTTATTAGCTACCAACTGTTGGACAGATGCAAAAACGTTTTTTTCCTATATTCTGGTTCACCCTGCGTATTTTATTTCCTTAGTATCCGACATAGCGGCCGAGCGTTTCCTTACCCACCACTTGGTTAGGCGTCTGATTTAATAAATAAATGGAAAATATAATCGAAATTTAATAAACAAATGGATTTATTATGATTTATTATTACCAGTCCAAATAAAATTTCACTGAAGTGCGCGAGGTTATACGAATATAATATATTCTTTCCACATTGAATTTACAGGGTCCGGCACTCGAATTATAACCAACTTCAGACTGTTCGCGAAGCTGGTGCACAGGCATTAGTTGTCTGTTAGTTGGCTAAATAACAGTCCAGAGTATTTGCAAGTGTGCGGAAGCATTTTGACGAGAATAAACGCGAAAAAAAAAATCAGTAAGGAATTTCAAACGTAATAGTGAGATTGCATTATATTTGGCTGGAAGATCACAACCAGCGATTGTTCGTGAGTTCAAGCACCCAAAGTAAATAAAGTTTTTGTTTATCGCACCATTATTCGTTATAAACGTCACGGAGGTGACCATCAAACGATTGCAACGTCACGTGAAATCATTCAAAAAGTGGAGAAGCGACGGGAGCGAAATCTCCGACGAAGTGCCAATAAAATGGCGAAAGAACTGAAAATATATGACCATCGCATCCGCCGCATACTGAGAAATGATCTCAAATTCAAGCCTTATAAGATCCAAAGGGCGCATGGTCTCACACCAAAGCAGCAAAAAGTCAGACTTGAGAGAACGAACATTGTGTTTTCTGACGAGAAAATTTTTCAAATTGAGTTTATTTGGATTTATTTGACCGACCGTTCATAAGAGAATTTGAGTCATCGATTGGCCACCAGAGGCAGCACCCGCGCCACAGGTAATGGCTTGGGCTATTGGAAACGCGTCCACATAACGTCCATAAAATGGCTCTCAAATTCACCAGACATGAATCCATTTAATTATACTGTTTGGGCCATTTTGAAGGGTGAAATCCGAACTAAAAGATTCACCAGTCTCGAGGCGCTGAAAAAAGCCATTGTCCGCGAGTGGGCCAAAATATCTGCAAGTCACAATCGGGCAGCTTGCGATTCGTTTCTGGATCGTCTCCAGACCATAGTCATGGCAAAAGGTGGTCATATCGGGCAAAAATAAATTTTGTGTTACAGGTATTTTCATTTTTTACTTTGAATTGAATAAAAGTAATTTTCCAAACGAAATTTATGGCCTTTTTAATTGGTTACACTTCGAATGCCCGACCCTGTACTATACTGTTGCTTGTTGTATTTTTGTATCGAAATTTTATTTCTGTTGTTGTTGTAGCAGCATAAAGATTTCCCATACATATATGCTGCAGTGACATTCCTTGGCCGGATATAAATCCGGGTCGTTCCGGTAACGTAGAACGGACTGTCGTGGGAACGAAATTTTATTTCTGCTTTAGCAGGGTATGACAATTCCCTTTTTATTTAAGGCCGGCGGGCCAATTAGATGTCCTAAATTCAGTAGTTTTCGCGAAGCGTTGTAGGATGAGAAAAAAAACAATTAGCCAAATGAAGTTTTGGGGATAGTTTAATATATATTTGAACTAAAAAAAATGTGTACAATCTCCAACAATATATTGTAAGCCGAGTTATCAATAGATTCCCAGAGCGCCTTGCCACTGAAGTATCCAACTTCTGTACAAGATACAACTTGCAATTTTCATCTGAAAACAAAAAAAAAAAAGATTATTAATTTTGATGTAATTATCTTCTATGTGAACTAAAAAAAACATCCAAAAACTTTTTTAAGCAACTTTTTTACCCAGTTGAAGAGTTTTTTTTTCCTTGAAAAACCACTTTTTTTTTCTACCTTCCCCAAAAATTCGAATTTTACGTGTTTCTTAGTTCACATCGAAGATAATTACATCAAAATTAATAATCTTTTTTTTTTGTTTTCAGATGAAAATTGCAAGTTGTATCTTGTACAGAAGTTGGATACTTCAGTGGCAAGGCGCTCTGGGAATCTATTGATAACTCGGCTTACAATATATTGTTGGAGATTGTACAAATTTTTTTTTTAGTTCAAATATATATTAAACTATCCCCAAAACTTCATTTGGCTAATTGTTTTTTTTTCTCATCCTACAACGCTTCGCGAAAACTACTGAATTTAGGACATCTAATTGGCCCGCCGGCCTTAATAGATAAATAATATAATTATAAAATTATAAAATTCCCTTATCCAAATTTCCTTTTCTTCATTGAACTGTGGGACACTATAGAAATCATGCATACTTAGCTCACACTTTGAAAAATTATCCATTTACACATTTAAGTGCCACCCTAACATACACTAAATTACATGCAGATACTTTCCATTAACAAAATTTTCTGACAAGCCATTCGTCTGTTTAATTTTTTTTTTTTTTTTGTTTTTTTTTTGTTTGGTTTGTACGACCTTAGTGCGGCTAAGCTTCTTTGTAGGCAATGGACTTTTACTTTACTTCCTCCCTAAAATTTACTATAGCATGCAAAATTCTATGCCATTCTACAAGTTTGTTGTTATTGCGGTGTGTAGGGTGTAAAAAGCATAGACAAGTGAATTGCATAGAGTTTTCACTTTAATCTTTGGTCTACTGCTCGTTGAAAATGGAACGCTCTGTGGAACTTGCACGCCAACCGACATCAATTCACACGCACACATGCGCATAGACACGCTTTTGGGTTGTAACATCTACGCTGATAATTTATGTGCAATTTCAAGTGGAAAGATTTATGCACAAAATTCACTTCTGCCACACCACCCACCAAGGGCACATCTACATTTACATGCAACATGCAAATATTTCGTCGTAACAACATATCTCTCTGTGTGTGTGTGTGTGTGCCCTATGTGAGTCTGGCTTTCTCTTCGGTAGTCTTGTTTATGGGTTCGTTGGAGGATTTATTCTTGCTATTTAGCATTTTTACAAATAGTTTTATAAGCTTTTTAAAATACTTAGTTGGGTAACTTTTTATGGACATCAAATAGTTTCTGACAAATAGCATTATGTGAATGGTGCTTGGGCGGCAGTGGTTGGTGGCAGAGTTGTAGGGACAGTATACAGCTATGAACGCATAAACAGCGCACATTAGAAACTAACTAATATTGTCTTTGATTTTTTTTTCGGCATAAACTTTGTTTAAATTGGAGAGTTGTACGCCAAAAAAATAACATTCCTTTTAATAGAATTCCTTATGTCCGAATTTGGTGTTTCCTGAATACTGATTGGGAGTGGGCACATGAATAGAACATTTTTAAAACTTTGGTGCGTCTTGAAGCTTCATTTTTGTTTACTTTATTTTTCTAAATAATTTTAAAGTGATTGGTATTTTGAAAAATTGAGGCATAGTGAATAATGCACACCAAGAAATAGGGCTCTGGTATAGCGTATAAGAATCAGCTGTACGAGGTTGCCCAAAATTAATCATCCATTTGGTTTTGAAAATTTTTGTTTACTAAATAAAAAGACATTTTGAGTAATAGAAATCTTTATTTCGACTATATAGAGCTCAACTGCTTGTCTGTTTGTATACAGCAGCTGCTTACTTTACAAATGCCAAATATGTGTAATGAGTTTGGCAGCTAGACGATTAAGGTCACGGGTGCTCCTTTCTTCGACAGCCTGGTGCAGCGTGCCACCTTAAATCCCATCAATCTTCTCCATTATAACAACAGCTCAAGCTGGCTGTAGATATCTTCCTGTTGGAAGTCTCAAAATGGTATCAAAACGGCGCTTTAGTGCTACTCAGGGAGTGCCTGGGTGGTACTTCAACTAATTCACTGACTGAACTATAATGAGCAAGAGCAAGGTGAACTCTTTTAAGTCAACAAGGCAAATAATGCTGGAGATAAATCAAAAATGGCTGTTTCCTAGAGACGCCTCAAGCAAGATCAACCTTCTACCCGTATTAGCAGAAAAAAACCGGGCTTGCCAAAAAAGGACATTAAATCGCGTCTTATGTTTGTAAAAACCAACAAAGGCAATGCTTTTCAATTTTGGAAAAATGTTTTTTCTAACAACAAAATCAAGATAAATATATTGGAGCCAAATGGAAAGACGTTTGTACGTCATCCGCGAGGCCAAGCAGGTTTACACAAAAGACGTCTAAACGAGGTAGCGAAAGCGTCGTGGTCTAGTCTGCGGCATTTGAAGGTAAAATAAACCGGCTCCAGTATTTGCACATATTCCAGTACAAAGTGGGGTGCTTTGAGTAGGAATTTATGCTATTAAATTAAACATTTATGCAGGAAAATATTCCGAAGTAAATGAAGCAATGGCTTATTAGAGAAAAAATGAAGATCTGGAATAGCCTGCGCAGACACCCGTCCTTTATCTCATAGAAAACTTATGGATTGGTGTCAAAATAGAAAGCAAAAGTGTAAATTTCAAAAACTTTGAAAATTATAGATCTCAATCCCAAAGGAAAGATGCCAACATCTCGTCGAGAGCATGGTAGGTAGGTAGGTAGGTACAAGTGACAGTCCGTCTCTAAACCAACTCACTTAGACCGTTGCCGATCCATTGGATAGAACATCAACAGTTTATCGGCTACTCCTTGGTAAACAGTTTTTATTCCTAAGTATCATTTAAAAACGACGAGCCAAAGTATTTAAACCCCTAGAGAAGATATCTAACAGACAAGAGTCTGTCGTCTTGCTCCTTCTCATTAGTGTGGCTTTTGCAATAGTCGAAATGAGAGGTAGGTTACATTTTTGAGCATGTCGACATATGAGACAGTGGACTGTGATCAAAGCAACTAACACACATACATTTTTTTTGACCGATTTTGAGCGAATCGCGTCCCATTTTGGTCAAATTATTTGTGTAGCATTACATGTCCGACTATCAACCCATCTCTCTGAAGTGACACTGTTACTAGCACCACACAGTGTGAGGGTTGAGAGTGGTATGACTGCAATCCCCATTCCAAGAGGGAGACGAGTGTAGTACCCGATCTTGCTAATTTATCTGCCTTAGAATTCCTTGATCCGAAAATTGTCCGCTATCGCGTTAAAAGAGACGCCCGGCATTTGCGAGCAATGTTGACAACTCCACCAAATGATTTAATTTCCACTTGGCTATGGGAGTAGATATAGATTTCTTTAAAGGTAATCACATTTTTGCTTAACCAGATTGCTACCTCATTAATGTCTAGAATTTCAGTCTGAATTATGCTACAGCGATGAGGAAGACGAGCTGAAACGCTTACTTTTGGCTATCAATATAGCAATAGACATCAATACCAACTTTATCGCCAAGCTTTGAGTCATCAGTGAAGAACCGTAGACAGTTTTTCCGACCAGTTATATTGTAAACCCATTCTCATATAGCTGAAATTCTAGTACTAAATAAAGTACAAAGGCAGGACACTCACAGAAAAAGTGTTCAGTACTATCCGCCTCCTCTAAGCAAGACAGGCAAGTCGGGCCCTCTATGATTCCAATGGTGGCCATATGCTGACCCCAGGGGTTGTGTCCTTTAATGATACCGACCATCAACCGAACGTCTTTCCTTCCAAGTTTTAGTAGAAAATTTGACAGCTTTCTGTTCAGACTTCTCACAAAACACTTTGCAGTTCTGCAGCGCTTAGACCGGACAATCGCTCTTCAATCGCTAATCCACTTTGTGATTCCTGCAGAACTGATTTCGATTATTGGAGTTGGGTTGTTGGGTTACTATTTTAAAATTGTGCTATTAGCGGGTAGTAAAATGTTCCCAAATTAAAAGAGAAGACGAGTTGAGATTGTTTAATTTTTTTCTTAATACAGAAATAATTCACTTTTAGCTTAAAAACTGTGTCTTTTTTCATGTTGTTAGATATTTATTTTAAGTAATAAATTAACTTTTTGTTTACAAGCACCAAGTGTGGTATTTATGCGTCCATTGCTGTATGTATGCAAGCGTAAAATGCAGGATGTTTTGCTTTTTTAGTCCTTCCGGTTTTCAGTATATTTTCACCCAATATATTTTAAGCTTCTTTGAGGGAATGTGAGTGAAATAAATCGCAAAATTTGCTCCTCTTTGTGCCAAAAATAATTTGACATCGATTAATGCATCAGCCAGCACACAGAAATGCAAGCCTTATCTCTGCGAATTGTTGGAGCGAAATAATGACGTGTGATATTTAACTACCGGAGATTTTTTCGCTGTGAATCGAATATCCCTTCTGCCAACAGATACAGCTAGTCAAAGGAAACAGTGATTGTCGATTTTTCCTCTCTAAACTTTTGATAGTGAATATTTTTTTTAATGGTGATTTTCCACTGAATTGCATTTCTATTACAATTTTTCTTCTTGTGTGCACTATAGTTGAAATGTTCATGCTAAATGTAGCATTTGCTAAAGGAATATTTTATACAGCAAATTACATACCGATTAAAAAAAAACTTAAAGAATGCAAAAAATCATGCTAAATCGACTCCCCAGAATAGACTTACGACGTTACTTTCAAATTATTTTCGTAATACCTGTATAATCTTGATTTAAGTGGATTATATTTCCGAAACGAACAGAATGTTAAATAATTAATCCTGCCCGAGTCAACTTTGTGCGAAAAAAACCCCACACCGATGTGACCAACTTAAAGACCTTTTCGAATTTAAAAACGAAAATTGCTGAGTCAGTTGTGTTCTGTGTTCTGTGTGTTTCACTATTCCATATAAACACAAATTCTGCACCTCCGAATCCAACGTTGCATGCTGCTATATATACATATAATATATGTATATATATATATATAATTGGCGCGTACACCCTTTTTGGGTATTTGACCGACCTCCTTCTCCTATTTGTCCTGTGCGTCTTGATGTTGTTCCACAAATGAAGGGACCTACAGATTCAGGCCGATTCCGAACGGCAGATGTTTTTATGAGGAGTTTTTTCATGGCAGAAATACACTCGGAGGTTTACCATTGCCTGCCGAGGGGCGACCGCTATTAGAAAAATGTTTTTCTTAATTTTGGTGTTTCACCGAGAATCGAACCTACGTTCTCTCTGTGAATTCCGAATGGTAGTCACGCACCAACCCATTCGACTACGGCGGCCTCCTTAGCATGGGGATTTTCTATATTTCTGTGGGTACCACTTGGAGACTGTATTTCTCGTAGGTTTAAATTTATGTTTTTATGTCCGTAGCACGATAACCGTGGAGTACATCCATAAGTTACAAGCCTAAGGAAGTTTCTGAGGGAAAAGGCCTGATACTTGGTAGAGTGCGGCCGCTTCTAACTAGAAGAACAAATTTCTAAAACACCCCTACACCCCAAGGCTATTGAAGCCCTATGGAATTAATAGAATGTCTTTTTGGTTTGTAAAGAATTAGCAGCATTTGTTGAGGGTAAAGAGTTTAAATTGTTAAGACTCTTAATCCTGTGTATGAATTGCTAAGTTGAAAGATAATCAGTTCATTCCGAACATTATGTTTTCTGGCGCGAAAATTTTTCAAATTGAGCAATTCGTAAACTCCCAAAACGGTGGGGTTTATTGAACCGACCGTTCATACGAGAATTTGAGTCATCGATTGGCCACCAGGAGGCAGCACCCGCCACAGGTAATGCTTTGGGCGCTGTAACCGCAAATGGCCGCTCTCCAATCGTTATCATCGAGCCCTGCCGTCAAGGCAAATGCGAAATATCGAAAAAGTATACTGGAGGTTGGTTTCAAGCCGTGGGCAGACAGACATTTCGGTGGCAGACCATGGACGTTTCACCAGAACTCGGTACCGTCTCACAAAGCTGGAGCGAACCAAGAATGGATAAAAAGCAACGTACCGAACTTCATAAGATCCACACAATAGCTTTAAAATTCACCTTACGCGAATCCGATTGATTATTCACTTTAGGCCATTTTGGAGAACAAGGTCCGAACTAAGAGATTCATCAGTGTCGAGGCGTTGAAAAAAGCCATTGTCCGCGAGTGGGACAAGCAAGTCTGCAAGTCACATTGGGGCAGTTTGCGTTTCGTTTCTGGATCGTCTCAAGACCATAGTCAAGGCAAATGGTAGTCATATCGAGCAAAATTAAATTGATTCTTAATTTTGTATTATTTTCGCACATTCTTTACTTTGAATTAAATAAACGTAGTTTTCTAAATTTAATTTATGGCCTTTTTAATTGGTTACACTTCGAATTCGGGACCCTACATTTATAAAATTAATCAATCATCTTCATCCTGTTGATATTTGGTTCAATTCGCAAACAGCCCTTCCAATTGGTGCATTATGTGTTAAATTCGTTCTAGCCTTATCTGCTTGGAAAAGCAAGGAAGCACGAAGATGTGAAATCAAGCACCAAGAATATAATTTATCTCGTTCCGATTGGAGTTTGATCTGCGAAAAAAGGTTTAGATTGAACATCAACGAGTGTGGCAACGCTGCACCTTCGTTTAAAATAAGAATTAAGCTACTGGAGAAAAATAGAATGAAATCCCAGGCAAACGAGCTTGTCCATCAACACCGTCGAAGGCTTAAGAAAAGTTGGGGTAAAGGTTGTTATTTGCCAGAAGAGAATGCTGAGATACAATAGTCACTAAAGACAGCCAGATTTGTGAGTGTAGAATGACCCGATATTAGGTAGTAGTCAGGTCAAATACTCATGTTTATAGATATTTTTTAGGATTTCATTTTTGTTTAAGAAAATAAAATGCGATGGTTTTGATTTTATAGTATGTTATTATTGATATCAAATAGTATGCAAAAAAAAAATTTTTTTTTACATATTTTTTTGTAGTAGGCACCAAAGTAAGCGTCTTAAAAAAAAGATAGGTGGCTTGTCAACAAGATTTTAGTCCTTCAGGATATCTGAAACGAAAAAGTTAAACTGATTATTATTCTTTAGGCTTGCCATTCTGGCAGGTACTAAAATAGGGGTGCTTTTGAAATATACCAAAATATGTCAAAAAAAAAAAGTGTTTTTGTATACGATTTTTTTTTTCATAAAATGTTATTGTAATATAATATAATCCTTTAAGACAAATAACAAATTTTTAGAACGTAAATTTAAGTATTTCTTATATTATAGATCGTCAACCGTGACGACTCTATTCTTTGCTGGGAGAGGTATACCTCGTTGTATTCAAATTTTAGACGGGTTTTTCTCAAAACTATATTTTTCGAATTAGCGTACACGATAACTAGAAAAGTTATTGACCGATCTCCCTGAAATTTTGCACACATTTTTTTTTATGATATTACTTTCTTTTCCTAGTTTTCGAAAATTTTTCGAAAAAATAATGTTTTTGAAGCAAATAGGAGGAAAATTCGCCCCGAAATTAATTTTTTTTTAAGCACTTCATTCCGCGAATTTTTTTTGTCCATTTTTGTTTAACTCGTATAGAAATTTTGACATCAATAAACAAAAAAAGATTTGGTTTTTTGTATTCAGGTCACTGACGCCGATGCTACAATGTCCGGCGATTGAATGTACATCCGCCATTTTAAATGATTAAAATAAAGAAAAGAATTTTTATATTATTTTATTGTATAAATTAACTGTATGACAATTTTGAAAAAAAATATATTGAATTCTTCATTTTAAATAATTTTAATGAAAATCAGGGAAAATATGGCCGTTTACAGGTATCTGTCCTCTTAAAATAAATACATTAATATTTGCATATAAGCAAACAAACGTCGAGTCGTACTCATCCTCCTATACGTTCGAGTTTGGGTTTTGATGACAGAAATTTGAGCTTCGTAAATGTTGTATGATGTTGGTATCTCGTCAACGACGACATGCCCCGCGGAGTCTTTCAAACACTTCAAGGGACGCCTCATTGGCTGTCGTCATCGTCCAAGCTTCAACGGCATACGTTTCGACGGGCATAATCAGCGCCTTGTAGAGTGTTAGGTTTTTTGTCGAGAGATGACTTTACAACTCAATTCCATGCTACAGGTATGTTGTCCGTCTTATTACATTTAATAAGTTCCATTGAATGTACCTCACTTTTCGTGTCTATTTAAACTTTTTTATTTTTGTACAATTTTCTATTATGATTGTGACGAAGAATCTATTTTTTTGTTTTTGTTTTCCTGCTAGAAACAAATGTAGTAAAACGCGTACTTTTCTTTAAACTCAAAATTGGAAAGGTGCATTTATTGTGTTGGGGAATAAGTTCGTCTCGTTTTTATCGAAGACATTTATTTAAACAAAAAACTATAATTATATCAATAAGTTAATCAATTATATATTCGCCGCTGCTGTTTACAACCTCTTCCCACCTTCAACCAATGTATTGATGCCATTTCGCCAAAAATCGCCTGGTCAGGTGTGAAAAGGGCCTCTTTGTTATCGAAGGTAAAAGATAGTAATCGGTCGGTCCAAGGTCCGGAGAATACGGCGGATGTTGAAGGACCTCTCATTCGAGCTCTTGCAGTGCGACTTTGACGACTTGTGGGCCTGGCGTTGTCGTGAAGGAGTAGGTTTGGCCATGTCGATCAGTTCTTTTCAGTCAAATAGCCTCATTCACGCGGAGTAGATGGGCAATGTAGAGCTTGCTTGTCGGCCGTGGTTGAAGATCCGGCTTGACTCTCGGCATTGGGGTGTCTCCTGGAGTCACCCACTCTTTTCTTTGCTTCATATTGATGTATAGGCACCATTTCTCATCTCTCGTGACGACTCGGTAAAAAACCGCTGTTTATGGCCGCGTGTTCCTCGATGGCGGGCGAGATGCTGAGAACCAATTTGAAGACGAATTTCTTTGTTTTTTTTTTTTTCGCTGAGCTCATGAGGCTACCAAGCTCCCAAGTCTTCGGTAAATTCCATTGAATGTAGGTGATTGAGAATAGTTTTATCATCACAATTCATTTTTTCCGCCAATTCACGACCGTTCTCCTTCAAAAATGATTTGCAGGGTTTTTATCGAATTCAGAAGGTCTTCCACTGTGGGACGTGTCATCGACGTCAAAGTCGCGCATCGCCATTTTTGAACTTTTCAAACTATTTCCGTGTTGTAGATTTGCCTATAACACCTCCCCTATACATGTCGCAAATGTCCGGGCTCTTCTAACATAGTTTTGTAGAGCAGAAAGAGTTATATCGAATGAATACTTACCCTTTACCAAACAGCAAACAAATCGTTGTAAAATAAAAGAAAATAAAAACGCCCGAACCCAACATATATGTAATTGGCGCTTGCACCCTTTGTGGGTGTTTGGCCCCTCCTCTTATGTGTGATGTACGTCTTGATGTTGTTCCACAAATGGAGGGGCCCACAGTTTCAAGCCGACTCTGAACGGCAGGCAACTAGGAGCCTTTTCATGGCAGAAATACACTCGGAGGTTTGTGATTGCCTGCCGAGGAGAGACCGCTATTAGAAACAACTTTTTCTTCATTCGTGCTTCGCGCAGATTCGAGCCTGCGTCTTCCGAATGGTTGTCATGCACCAATTCATTCGGCTACGGCGGCCGCCAAATGATATTTCAATACAAAAATATTGTTGGAACGAATTATTTTTATTATACGCTGGAAGTAATTTCGTGGCATTTATTTTTTGAATATGATATTCGGTATATGCCTGCCGCGGCAACAAGCTGCATGGTGCATTTAATCAGTCCGATTTTTTACTGTTTCCAATAAGAAGATGATATAAATCTGGTCGTTAATTGTGGCTTGAATAGTGTAATAAAAGCGGGCTGGATGGCAAATTGCATCGTCTCGTTGGGCAAGAACGGCCCAAGTATGAACAGTACTTGATAGAAAGAGAGTAAAAATAATTACATGCATGCACACACATTCTGACAAATACACTCGGAGATCTGTCATTCTATACCAGGGGCGACCGCTAACTCTTAGAAACTTTCTTTGCGATCATTTGGTGTTTTATGCTCACAGTGGGTTTCGAAATCGGATCCTATTGAATAGTAGAGACACACAATCCCGCCAGTCGGGTATTCGCGGGAAACTCATACCCATAAATAGCAATTGATTATGTTGCACAAATATTAGCACATCAAAGTTACTGCTTAACAAGAAACTTTTCGTTCACATTTATTTTATTTCTCACCGTTTCGGCAGTTTCCGTCCCTTGAAGGAAAATTTTAGTCGCATCTTTTATATTTCCGTACATACATAAATATAATATAATATTAGAAGTATGTATAATATACGTAGAGGCACATGAGTATGCGAGTATACGTGAATGTGTACGGTTCGACTTTGTTGTTGATACGGTAGCGATGATTCAATTTCCTTTAATTTTTGCAAGTTCCCTTTATACGTGTGTGTACCAAAAACTTTTCATTTTGTTGACCCTGTAAATTGGAAGGCACGTACACGTGCACGTTTACACATACAATTAAAAACGAGTGAAACACAGCCTCATGTACATATGCGCGTATATTTAGGTATTCATGCGGAGGCGTCTGTACGTATGCTGAAATAATTATATCTATTTAAGTTTCCAGCTGAAAGTTCTGCACTTTTGTAAACAACAAATTCAGTTGATGGGAATTAGGGGAATACGGCTAGTAAATCGGCATTTTGTTATACACCAATTTTGTGTTTTGTTTTTTGTTATTCATTTGAAATTAATGAGTAAACCTTATAGTAAGTTTTCAAATACGTGCTAACCATGGCATAGTCACTTGATCTACGTTTCTCCATCTAACTCAGGTCGGTCTCTTGGTTCCAGACGTGACGTGCATATTGTGTGGACGAGAGCAGTATTGAGTGGCTCTTAATTTTTTGTTTAGATTTTTTTCGTTGCCATTTTTGATTTTGTTATGGATCATTGGTATATGAAAATCTGTGTGTATGTTCCAGCTTTTATCGTACCAAAAAATATTGCTAATGCCTCCAATTCACGGCGGACCTTATAAACTGGGGAACTTAAGAAAATTAAAGATTTCTAAGTGGGTGAGCGACTTGCTTATACGAGTATAGCGACGATGCATGTCTCTTCATTTCTTGAGTAAATTGTAGTCCTCCTTATCTGAAAAAGATCAAATAAAAATAATGGTTTCGCGAAGTTACAGCACCCGGTATATGGCGTTCTTTTACAAACTGGGTATCTTTCTGATCGATACATTTTTTATTCACCTGAAAATACTCTGCCGTGTGGGACTAATTAATCTTTTTCTAATAGTAACGGGTGATTTCTTAGTTATTATCTTTTTAAACATTTGGTTTAAACAGCTGACGCACGTTTCACTGTCAAACATCTTCAGTATAGTCTATAAATTAACCATGAATCGTCTTGGAAATCATTGAATTTTATTATAAGAATGCGTGTTCTGTTAAGAAAGTTTATGTGGTTTCAGCAAGACGGCTAACAATGGACTTGTTGAGAGGCGAGTTCGGTGAACATTTTATTTCACGTTCGGGATCTGTCAATCTGTCAATTGGCCACCCAGATCGTGCGATATAACGCCTTTAGATTATTTTTTGTGGGGCTATGTTAAAGCTCATGTCTATTCAGACAAGCCTGCTTCAATTAACGCATTGGAAAACAAGATTAAAGCATTTATATGTGAGTTACCGGCCGAAACATTCGAAAGAGTATGCCAAAATTGGACTAAGCGGATGGACCATTTGAAACGCAGTCGCCGTCAACATTTGCATGAAATAATCTTCAAACATTAAATTATATGGACTGTACTATCGATTTATATAAAAATTTCATGCATTTTTCTTAATTTTACGTGTGTTTTTTTGAAAAACTTTCCTATAGCTCTTAAAAAATCACCCTTTAGTAATAGTTTCTCACTTAATCAAAACTATGATCTTGATATAAAATGTAAAGAGAAATACCACAGTTTAGTTTAAATTTCGACTCGAAGTGTTTATTTTCGAATGGTTTTTGGTATTTTTAGTTTCATAAAGCTCAAATATAAGCGGGTTTGTAAATTTTGGAAATTAGTACCGTAAGTAAAATTAGTACCGAACGTATATTCGAAATTCGTAGAGTAGCATTCACCGAATACACTCGTACATAAAATCTTAAAGTAACGGATTAGAACGAGTAAAAAAGCCGTAAAATGAAAATTCTACATTAACTAAACTATAAATAAAAAGAAATTTTTAAAGTAAATGTACTTTTATGGGACTTCCACAGGTGTCCAGTTGTAACAACACGGCAGCAGTATACAACTTTGTTGGAGCTAATAAAGGAGTAATCAAACATGTCATTGATACTATAGTATCCTTTCCGTTTGTAGTGAAGCAATTTTTCTTTAGTGGGGGAAATAATTTTCATGTGCGTCGCATCCACACACAAAATTATGCCAGAAAATCTATATTTTTGATAGAATTCCATCTTGCTTTGCCGTTTTTCATTGGCACTCATGTCTAGATTTGCCCACTAAGAACACAATAGAGTTTGTAGTGATGCTAATATGCCTTTAAAAAAAAAAAAAAATAATTGGCGCTTACACTTCTGTTAGGTGTTTGGCCGAGCTCCTCCTCCTATTTGTGGTGTGCGTCTTGATGTTGTTCCACAAATGGAGGGACCTACAGTTTCAAGCCGACTCCGAACGGCAGATATTTTTATGAGGAGCTTTTTCATGGCAAAAATACACTCGGAGGTTTGCCATTGCCTGCCGAGGGGCGACCGCTATTAGAAAAATGTTTTTCTTAATTTTGGTGTTTCACCGAGATTCGAACCAACGACCTCTCTGTGAATTCCAACCCATTCGGATACGGCGGCCACGGATATGCCTTTTAGTACATAGCTAAATGTCGACTACCCCATTGGCACGTCGAAATATTTGCCAACTCCGTGCTGATAGCCTCCCTTCGCAAGAAACCGTAAAACAGAGGATAACCGGAGAATTGGAGTTATGGACGACGACCTTGCTGAGCTTGCGCTGTCTTCAATAAAACTCAAAACATATGGAAATGCAGCTTTATTTAACCTGTTTTAAACCGTATTTAAGTAAACTTTTCGTTAACAAAAAGACAAGCATTTATATTACATTGGTTCGTCCATATCGAGAGGGTTGCTTGCATCTCTCAATATTTTTCGCTCAATTCTGAGACTCCGTTTGCTTCACTTTTCACTTTCCGTCTCCATTAACGCAACCGCTCATGTCAACGAATACATTTTAATTTGAAAATTCAGCTAACTTGACAAAAAAATTAAAGATTATTTCCTAAATTGTCTTGTTTACTTGAAGTGAGCTGTTGTCGAAATATCAAAATTTGACATTTGAGTTTGGCAGCACCTTTTTCCTGTTCACATGGAACCAACGATTACAATTTTTTCGTATTCGTAGTAGACATTCATAGTCGAAGGATTTCTACGACGGATTCTATGATAGGGCTGATTACAATTCCATATCTACATAATATATAATGAATTTAACTTGTAATAGAACTTATGGCTGGACCATGGAAATTCCCTATCTTATTACTTACTCATTGGTGCAGTTCTTTGCAGCTCTGGGAAATATAGTCGATGCTTTGCCTTTGGAAGATTTCGTGTGCATTTGTTGGTAGTGTATTTGTATTTATGAATTTAATATAACATTTCTGAAACTGTATTATATAAGGTGGCGCAAATTAGCCAAAAAAAACAAAGATATGGTAAGGCTAATGGGATTTGGATGAGCAAGCGAAAGTTTTTGGATCTAAATTTCTATTCGCAAAAATATTCATATTAAAACCAAATGCATTTACACATAAATAAATAAAAACATGCACACACACACATTATCTTTTTAGTGGAGTGTTACATGTGTAAATGTATTAAAAATCATCACAAAAACACAACAACCACATGCACCCTAAAGACTGCATTAAAATTCCATACTTTGGGCGAGCATCGCCTGGGCAAACGGGTTGAAACCCGTCCAAACGCAAAGAGATAGTATTGGAGGCGCATATCACACAGTAGTGTGAACGAACGGAAGCGGAAACCTACACACAAGAAAGGCGCGCACACTACGATACATACGCATATAACGCCTAAAGGTGGTGTGTAAAGTGCAAATACAAATACAAAGTAAAACACAAAGCAGCCACATTAGTAGCCAAGCTAATACAAACAACAGCAGCAAAATAGGTAGAATATTTCGTAGTAAATGGCAAAAAATGCAAAAGTTTGCCTTGCTCTGCAATTGAGGTAAAAAAGCATAAAATCACAAAAGGCAAAAATAACAAACACAGCCAACGACATGCTCGCAGTGCCACCTTCACCCGGTCAATGTTTAGCGGCAACATGCATGGGTATCATTTGTGTGTGTGAGTGTGTGCGTTTGTGTGATGAGAGGGTTTGGGTTGTGTGATGTCGGAAAAACTTTGCCAGGTTTATGCTAATTTACTTTTATTACTTAGTTGTAGAGTAATTGCATTTCCGGCATTCAGCCCCTCACGCTGATTTCTCTGTACTCGCGTGCTAGTAGCAAGCGGCGTGTCATGTGTGACATGTGTGCGTGTGCGAGTGTTTGTGTGACAACTTTTATGCAAATGCGTACAAACAATTTTGTTTTATTGTTTATATCATTTGTTGTTGTTGTTGTTGTTTTTCGTCAGAACACCGTAAAAACAGCAATCTCATCGCTCAACTCTGCAACGACAGCTTTCGAAATTCACGCATGCATTGCATACTAATATCACGCATATGCATGAGCGTGCGCATATACAGATATTACATATATATGTATATCTATGTCTGTATATGTATGTGTTATGGAAAGAGTTATAAATTTTTATTCCTGCAGGGAAATCCACTGGCTGCAAACTGTTGCTGGTGCGTGTCTTCGACTCGAACAGGAAGCGACTGGGGAATTTAACAGCGCGCGATCCTGGAAATAATAATTTACTTAGCTGCTACATGCGGCTTTGGGAGATTTCAAACTAGTATTTAATCTCAAGAATTCGAGTTAATTTGTACATACAAATTAGCATAAGCACTGCCTACATTGGAGTTGGTTGTTACATAAAGGCCATTTGTACAAAAAAAAAAAAATTAGAAAAAACAATAATAATAATAATAAATTGTTAGGTGTGTTCAAAAATAAGGCTTTCAAAATTTCGAATGCATTCGATTTTCGATTGTTTGTTTTGCGGCATATCCTGTTTGTATTTGATTTTTAGGACTTATAAGTAATTTTCAATTAATAAAATTCAAATTGAAATCATGAAATATTAGCAACTAAGTATTTAGGAATGCTTCAAAAAATCGAATCATGTGTGCAACATATCAACAACAAAAACATGAACAGCAAAAACTGGCGTTACCATCAAAAACAAAGACAGAATACGAGGGGGTCCAATAAGTACGCGTGTTAGAAGACACCATTTTTCAAAAAAACCAAAAACAAAAAAAAAATCTTTTCCAACAAGGTCCATTTTAGAAAGTTACATTTCTCCCAACACACCGGTAATTTTTTGAACACCTCCAAATCCAAGGATTTCTCGAACTCTCCAAAATACGCCTCTGTTCGGCCACAACTTCCTCGTTTGAACAGCATTTTTTTCTCGCGAGCCATTTCTTCATGTTTGGTGATCAAGAAAAGGTCACAGGGAGTCAAACCGGGTGAATACAGCGGGTGCGGCAGCAATTCATGCAGTTTGGCGGCGACAACTCCGGATGAATGTGGCATTTTTTGCGAAAGCGGTTCAGTAACTCACTGCTGTAGTGCCCAGTGATCGTTATTCCTTTTTCTAAAGAATCCATGAGGATGATGCCGTTCGCATCCCAAAGAATCATCGCCACGACCGATGGGACTGTTAGCGACTTTTTTAAAGCAGATTCACCGAGAGAAATCCATTGTTTTGATTGTTGCTTAGTTTCTAGTGTCTAATGATGAATCCAGGTTTCATCAACGATGACAACTCGACGCAAATATTCGAATCTCGCTTAAACTGCTCCAAACACTGCTTCGAAGTTACCAGCCGCATCCGCTTGCTGTTGCTTCTGAGCAATCGTGGCACCTATCGGGGCGACAATTTTTTCATCGCCAACTTATCATGTAAAATATTAATTGCCATTCCGATCGACACACTTATGGCCTCTGTTACTTCGCGCACTTTTGTTTACCGATGAGTGAGAATCATGTCGGGGGCTTTTTGAATGATTTCCTCGGTAATCACATCTGCCGGGCGTCCTGATGGCTCCTCATCAAAAACGGATGTTCGCCCACGTTTAAGTTCGTGGTCTAACAGTGGTCATAGATGGCGAAACGTCCCCATAGACAGCATCCAACTTCGCTTTTATCTACTTTCATTTTTCCCATCCAAAAACAACAATCGAATTACCGAACGATACTGTTTTTTTGTCCAGCTTAGCTAAAATCATGAAATACTTCTTACTCGAAAAGCTGTCAACCCCAAACTAACCTCATAATCAGTCTGAAATTTATTTTGTGTTATTTGATAGATGGCAGCACACGATGCTAACACCAACTTCCCTCTGTCATCAAACACCGGTACTTATTTACCGCCCTCGTACTACAAAGAGGCAAGGAAAATTTCAACGAGTTACTTAATAAGCAAAGCGATATTGATCATGAGCACTTAGTGTATTATGCCCCGGGAGCAGCATTGAAGCACCAACAATAGACGAGGTGCAAGAGACCCTAGCGAGGAGCCTCTTAATTGCCGAATTGTCGATCAATGTTTCACTATCTGTCAGAGTTTTGAACATTTTTCGGAATACAATATTAATTTACACTTCCTATTTCTAGATTTTAAAGAGGCATTGGGTAACTTGAACCGAGCCAAAATTAAACCTCGCTTATAAGAAATGCCATCGCAGTAAAATTACCAAACTTGGTGAAGATTACACCGCAAAAAACAATTAGCAAAGTGCTTGTTCAAAACGACTTGTCAGACCCGTTCGAAGTGATCTCCAGAGTTAATCAATGAGATGCCCTGTGATCCTTGGTTTTCAACCTAGATGAAGTAGCTCATCATTACGATGTATGCAAATATGGGCATACGCAGATGACATAGCCATAATTACCCACTACGTAGCAACCTAGAAAAGAGCGCACTGCAAGTTGGACTATAAATTAATCTCAACAAAATCAAGTATATGCTGCGAACCAAATCAAAAAACAGCCCAGCTGGTCTTGTTTTGAAGCTGTAGAAGGATTTAAATATTTTGGACTGGTGCTTAGCGCCAAAGATGTTGCTGTGCCCAATGGCTATACAAGACATAGACTACGAGCTGCAAACAGGGCATACTTTGCACATATAAAGCAATTTAAGTCCAATAGAATATGTATCAGGCTCTCCTACGCCCAATTCGGACATACTGCTTTGAAGTATGACCGATGAAAATGAATGGTGTGAAGCTAATAGCAACATTCCAAAGGAAATGTTTGAGAAAACTATATGCCCCAATCATGTTGGCAGATGGCACATGTCGTATTAGATATAATCTAGAACCTGAATACCCCAATATCATAAAATCCATAAAAGCCCAACGAATATGCTGGCTTGGACACGTATAAAGAATGCCAACACAAGGATCACCAAACCGAGCCTTTCAGAAGCAATTGTATCAGAAGCCAACTAAGGGAAGACCAAAGACAAGAAGGACGGATTCGGTTATCGATGACCTCAAAAAAAAGAAAGAAAGAGAAAGATAGTGGCGAAAGCAGTGGTGCACGCTAAGAAAGAGTTTTTTCCTCTTTAATCTTCTTGTAAAAGTTCCTTCATCACTTAATACGGCAGATTCTGAATTAATATTTATTTTTATCCTTTCGGCTTATTTCATTGCAAAGATATTGGCTGAATCTGATACAGTTCTTATAGCTAAATTCTTGTGCTAAAATGAAATGTGAAATTTAGTGATTCCCGTAATTGCTTTGTTCTGGAAACGCTGTATAATATCAGTATGGGCCTTTGCGGTATATCCGCATAATTGAAAACCATATGCCCACACCGGTTTTAGCACTTAGTTGTCCATGGGGATCAACCGTTTAGTAGGTTTAGTATTTTGAGTAATTGAGTTCAACTGATTTGATGCATTTTTCTACTTGAGCTTTACATTCAAAGTCATGCCTAGATACTGGGCGCTATTGGCTATGACACTATCGTTGGCGGAATACATTCAGGTTTATTTAATTTTTTTTAATGAAATTCACGTGAACTGATTTGGTTTTATTAAATTTTATATTCCAATTTTCAGTCCATGTAACAACCTGGTTAATGGATATTTGACTGATACAAGGCTAAACTTGTTTTTTTGTGGTCGGTGACTTTCCGATATCCAAAAAATAGATCAGTTAGAAAAATAAGAATTTTTTGGTCAAAAATAACACCGTAGTCTGGAAAAGCGTTGCCGCAAATGTATTACAAGCGTATCTCTAGAGGATTACCTTGAAGAGGACAAAATAAATACTGAGAAATAAATAATATTTTTGGGAAAAAATGAAGTCACCTTAGTTTTTGAATCCCCCTCATATAGAGGGGGATTCAATATGCTTGTTAGACCTATGGAATATTTTTAATGTTACCTGTGCATACTTCTTTTTATAGAGTACACTAGGGTGGTTCACAAAAAGTCAAGTATGAGCCCTTTTTATGGCATTTTCCATCCCTTTGGCCAAAACTTCCGGCGATAGGTCCTCACATTCTTGACGGATATTGTCTTTAAGAGCTGCAAGAGTCTGAGGCTTGTTGACATAAACCCGGGACTTCAAAAAGCCCCACAAAAAGAAGTCTAGAGCGGTCAAATCAGGCGATCTTGCTGGCCAGTGCAAATCGCCAAAACGGGAGATTAGGCACCGGGGAAATGCATCCTTCAGCATATCGGTTGTGGCACGTGCAGTATGTGCCGTTGCACCGTCCTGTTGGAACAACATGTTTTCAAATCCCAATTCATCAAGTTGCGGCAAAAAGAACTCGTTGATCATTGCTCTGTAGCGCCCACCATTCACAGTAACCGTTTGGCCCGCGACGTCTTCGAAGAAAAAAGGTCCGATGACTCCTCCAGCGAAAACAGCACACCATACAGTGACTTTGAGCGGGTGTGGCTCTTCGTGGGTTACACGCGGATTTTCAGTGCCCCAGAATGTGTAAATGTTGCTTATTTACGTCCACGCTAAGATGGAAATGGGCCTCATCACTCATGATTATTTTTGATGAAAAGTCATCTTCCTCTTGGTGGTGATTAAGGATGGCTTGAGCGTATGTTAGATGCGATTGGCGGTCAGCAGCTAACAGCTGATGCACCGTCTGGACTTTGTACGGAAACATCTTCAAATTTTGTACCAAAATTCGCTGTAAAGACCGTCGACTGATACCCATTTGCATGGCACGTCGTCTGGTCGATGTCGACGGCGCTTCCATGACATTCTCGGCTACAGCAGCAATATTCTCTGCAGGACGGCTACTCCGGGGTCTGCCACGCCTGACAGCATCTCGTGTTGTGCCAGTCTCTTCGAGGCGAGCGGCTAAACATCGCAGTCTTTCACCAGTAGGCGTTGGACGGCGAGGAAATGTGCGACGAAATTCACGTTGTGCCAAAGTCATCGACCGATTATTGGTCAAATAAATAGTCAGCAATATTCCGCGTTCTGGAGCAGTGTAGCATAACATTGTTTATTAACGTGTATTTCGCATGTGTTTACTACACAAATGTCAAAACAGAACTGACATTAGGGGCCAATCGCAAAACTTAGGAGGATTACTTTAGCGCCACCTGCTATATTCAAAAAGTACGTTTTTTTCAGTTTGAAACTATTTGATGTTCATTTGTTTTGGGGCAGGAATTTTCAAATATTTTTTATTTTGAAAAAAAAGTCCCACACATTTTCAAATATGCTTAATATTATTTGAACGAAAATAAATTAACTAATACAATTCAAGAAGTGCATGCAAACAATTTAGAAAATGTGCCGCTCTTAATTGGAGCATAGGACGGAATTTAGTATCTTCCAACGGCTTCTATCATACGTATAGTTCCTCATTTGTCTTCAGGAACCCAATCGATTACTTTCATTACTCATCCACGCTCTCTTCGGGGGATCATGGCCTCTTTTCTCTTGTGGATTTTATTCTATAGCCATTTTTGCTATGTTGCTGTTGTCTGTGTGGCCAATCCAACTCCATATCTCTTTTTGATTTCCAGTGGGCGGTTGGGATTTCATTAGTGGGTATGTTGTTTGTGAGGGCGTGAATATTCTCTCACATTTTGCGGAGGCATGCGTCAATAAGATATGTACTGAAAAATTTCGGACAACCAATTTTGGCTGTTTAAATGCATTTATATAGGGAGTCGCATGCTGCATGAGCGCCCCCGATCTCAGCTGCATCTGAATTGATGCACAGACACGGAAATGTTCCCTCTCTCGTTTGTCTCTCTCCATTTACAACACCAGGGTTGGTTGCCCGATCGTTCAAAGAAGTGCTAGGGATCACTAGGGTTTACTACGGAAAGGTGAGTATAGGAAATAAGCAACAGAGGTTTCATTGGGCGTATCTCTGCCATTTAAACGCCCATTAATGTATTTTTTATTGAATTTACCAAAAAAAAAAGATTGGAAGTTGCCTGTGCCTTGTGGCTCCGATAAATCTCAACATAAAATTAAAAAGTTACGTATCTTCGCTTTTTCAATATGGAGCATATCTGATGGGCGTTGTAAAAAATATTCAATAGTTTGATTTTACTACAATATATAAGTTAGCGCATTGCACACTTGCAAAGCTAAAACAGAGATTTGATGATTCCCTTGAATCACTCCCACGCTACTGGCTGTTCGTAATTAGATCGCACAGCTTACTCCTACGCCTGCCCGTCTTTTGGATTTTGCAAATAAACAAATCTTACAGCGGTCAAGCTGATCATCAATTTACGTACGTGACTTTTGGCAGCTTGAGGAATGCAGCTGAGAATGCATTCGTACCAACATACAAACAAAGCTGCCGGCGCAACTACACCAACACAAACTCAATAGCTACACCGCAAGTAGGGATTTAGGGTAGATTGTAAGAATATAGTTTTTAGTTGAGATTGGAGTTTAATAAAGAACGGTCGAAAGTTGAGATTGGAGTTTAATAAACAACGGTCGAAAGTTGAGATTGGAGTTTAATAAAGAACGGTCGAAAGTTGAGATTGGAGTTTAATAAAGAACGGCAAAAATAGATAAGTGGCGCCCAACTAGCAGGACAACCGAGCCCAACTAGCAGGACAACTGAACCCAACTGGCAGAATAACCGAGCCCAACTAGCAGGACAACTGAACCCAACTGGCAGAACAACTGAATCTAACAACGAAGGATACAATCAACTATTTGTGGAAACGAAGGAAACCTGCACGGCAGAAATGATTGCAATACGTGAAATAATAATACTGTAAGTAATTGTTCGGTTTTGATCCAGTGCAAATAAAGAAAAGTTATATAAAGTTTTTGTAAAGCGAAATACCTTCGGCTCTTTCTTACCCTTTTTTTTAAAAAAAAAAAAGCAAAACAAAATTAACATGAGTGTAACTAGGGAACAGGTAATAGAAATTTTAAGACAACAAAATGAGCAAAATAAAAAAGAATTAAAAGCCCAGTTGGATGAAGTGATGCAAACTCTTCGGCGCTTAGAGCCGCCATCCGCGGAGAGTTACATTCCCGTGGAAATAAATCCAACTGTGGTCGGGGGCAACACAAATATGGATTAATTAAAATCTATACAAGAATTTAAGGGGGATACTGCTTCTTATCCGGCCTGGCGTTCCGCAGCAGAATTCGCCATTGGCTACTACAAAGAGGGTTCAGAGCAATATTATGTTGCCATGGGGATATTTAGAAACAAGATAGTAGGCCCCGCAAATGCAACGCTCGCTTCCTTCTCAACTGTTTTAAATTTTAAAGCTATAATAGCTAGATTGGACAAAGCATACGCGGACAAAAGACCGCTACATGTTTTGGAAACAGAGCTCAGCGTTCTGAGGCAGGGAAGTTTGTCAATCTGCCAATATTATGATACGGTAGACAAGCAATTAACACTCATAACAAATAAAAATATAATGACTCATTCAAACAATACGCAGCTTGCCGCCGCGCTCAATGATAGAGCTAGAGAAAACGCATTAAGAGTTTTTATTTCTGGCCTAAAGCGGCCGTTATGCGACATTCTATTTTCTGCCAATCCTAAAGATTTGCCTTCTGCACTGGCTACTGCCCAGGAGTTAGCGAACAACCGCATGCGTTATGATTTCGCCAGAACATTTGCGGTTAACAACGTAGCAACTACCACTAGCCCAAAATACCACAATAACTATCCTGGCAATCCCCAAATGCTCAAGGACACCCCTACTCCAATGGATGTAGACCGCGGATCCTCCGCATTCCGACGTACAAAACAGTCCAACCAGAGTTATAGAAAGGGAAATGCCGTGGGAGGGCACCCCAAAAGGGATGCTAATCAATACGTGAATAAACGGGAGCACAGAAGGGGAGATTCAGTAAATTCACGGAAGCCGAAAGTGCAACGGACCAACCATTTGGAGACAACCCCAGAGGTGGATCCACAAAAGAAAATTACTGTGGACCGTGACAGTGATTCGGATGTCGAGATCGCTTCCAATTTCGCGATGGAAGACGAGGTTAATTTTTTAGTATAAGGTCGCTCCTACCTTACATTACCAAGAAGGCGTCGGAGGGGCAGGAGCTTAGGTTACTGATTGATACAGGAACTTCAAAAAACTATATCAAAAATTTGAGCTTCCTAAAGGGAATTATCCCTGTGGAGAGACAGTTTACGGTCAAAACTATAAACGGATGTAATCTCATAGAAAAAAAATGTAAGGTTTTCGTTTTGGGGAAAGTCTCAACTTTCTTCATTCTTCCTAATATAAAGGGCTTCGATGGTATAGTGGGATACGATTTCCTTAAGGAGATAGAATCTAAAATTGATACGACATCCGGATACTTATATTACGAGGGTGGTAAGGAAAAATTAAATAACGTCAAATGTGAGCAAGTTAACTCCATATATTTGGACAAGGACTCGGTCCCAGCTCTTGTGAAAAACGAGTTTGACTCTATGATTAAAAAGAATTTTAAGGCCTTTGCCGAACCTAACCGCGCTTTGCCATTTAATACTAAGGTCAAAGCTAAAATTCGTACCACTTCCTCGGAACCAATTTACACCCGATCTTATCCATACCCGGTTTCGGCGGCAGGATTCATTAATAAGGAAATAGAAATACTGTTGAAAGAAGGAATTATCCGAAAATCTAATTCGGCGTATAACTCTCCGGTCCATGTAGTGAATAAAAAAGGCCTGGATGAATATGGTAAACAAAAGCTCCGCATGGTAATCGACTTTCGAAAATTAAACGAAAAAACGATTGCGGATAAATATCCTATACCAGATATTTCTACCATATTGGCAAACCTGGGCAGTTCCAGATTTTTTACTACTTTAGATCTAAAGTCTGGATTCCACCAGATAATCCTTGAGGAGAAGGACCGCGAAAAAACAGCCTTCAGCATTAACAATGGCAAATACGAATTTAATAGATTGCCATTCGGGTTAAAAAATGCGCCCAGTATCTTTCAACGGGCTATTGATGACGTCTTGAGAGACGACATTGGCCAAAGTTGCCAAGTTTATATGGATGATATAATCATCTTTTCAAGGGACGAAAAGTCTCATATTCAACATGTCGATAAGGTACTGGGGAAGTTGGAAAGGGCCGGTATGCGAGTTTCAGCAGAAAAGACTAAATTCTTTAAAGATAAGGTTGAGTTTCTTGGCTTTATTGTCTCTCGAAGGGGGATAAAAACATGTCCAAATAAGGTCAAGGACATAATCGACTATAGGAAGCCGGAAACACTTCGAGCATTACGCTCTTTCTTGGGTCTGTCAGGTTATTATAGAAGGTTTATAAGGGATTATGCGTCTATCGTCAAACCATTAACAAAGTATCTTCGGGGGGAGAATGGCCATGTGTCATCCCACAAGTCCAAACACACTAAAATAGTCCTTGATGACGAGGCCATTCAAGCATTTAAAAGGGTAAAAAGCATTTTGGCATCGGAAGATGTTTTGCTGTTTTATCCGGATTATGACAAAACATTCGAACTAACAACAGACGCTTCCTCTAGCGCTTTAGGCGCGGTCCTCTCCCAGAATGGTCGGCCCATTACAATGATTTCAAGAACATTATCAAAAACAGAGGAGAATTATGCAACCAACGAGCGTGAGCTCTTGGCTATAGTGTGGGCCCTTAAAAACCTTCGACATTACTTATACGGTATTAAAGACATCGTAATATTCACAGACCACCAGCCTTTAACTTTCGCTATTTCGAACAAAAATCCTAATACAAAAATGAAGCGATGGCGTGCGTTCATAGAAGAATTTTCGCCTAAATTTGTTTATAAACCCGGCAGAGACAACGTCGTAGCAGACGCTCTGTCCCGTCAGTTTTTGAATAATATGACTGATACAGATGCTACAGCACATAGCGAGTCATCGCTCTCAAACACAATTAAAACTATCCAGTATCCAGTAAACCAATTCAAAAGACAATTCATTTTGACGAAGGGGGATCATTATCACCAAAGTACAAAAATAATTTTTCAGAAAAAAATTCGTTATACTATAAATTACGACACAATAGTAAATTTGTTGCATAATCTTAAGAAACTCGTAAACCCTAGCGTTACAAACGCTCTTTGTTGCGATCTTCCGACACTATCAGAGATCCAGGGACCTCTTGTCGAAGCATTCCCGGGGGTTAAATTTATTCATACAGAAAAATTTGTAATCGATCTAACGAATCCGAACGATCAACAGGAAGCAATAGCAACGGAGCATGCCCGTGCCCATCGATCTCTGTCCGAGAATTTTAAGCAAATTCTATCAGAATACTACTTTCCCGACATGAGGAAAATGCTCAGGTCAGCTGTATCAAATTGCAAGATCTGTCTGGAAAATAAATACCAAAGAAAACCACCAAATCCGGAAATTGGGAAAACTCCAATCCCAGAGCACCCAGGAGAAATTCTCCACTTAGACATTTTAATTACTGGAAAGCAGCTATTCTTAACTGCTGTTGATAGGTTTTCAAAGTTTGCAATTGTTAAACCTGTTATTTCAAGATGTACCATTGATATAAAAGAAGCTTTATTAGAGGTATTAGGTATGTTCCAAAACACTAAAACAATTGTCACAGATAACGAAAGAGCGTTTACTTCAAATTTAATTAGAAACATGCTACGCGATCATTTCTCCATAGAACAGTTTTTCGTACCCACCTTACATAGCGAAAGCAACGGACAGGTCGAAAAGTTTCATTCAACCCTTTTGGAAATAGCCAGATGCGTGAAGGCACAGCAGCAGATAAGCGAGGTTAAAGATCTGATTTTGCTTGCTGCTTACAAGTACAACAGAACAATTCACTCGGTTGTAGATTCGAAACCAATCGAAATTTTGCAGAACTGCCCAGCGGAGAAATTTGGGGAAATTAGAGATAAATTAATAAGAGCCCAGAATTTAGTATTGAATAGATTGAATGAGAAAAGAATAACCAAAACATATCAGCCTGGTGAAAGGGCGTTTCTTCGACGAAATAAGCGATTGGGAAATAAATTTGAGAAGGTGTTCGTGGAAAAAATAGTAGAAAGAGATTTAGGTACAACAGTACAGATAGAAGGCAGGAAAATTCATAAAAGTAATTTACGATAAAATCAATTTCAGATTGCCGCTTGCCCTAGTCTTCGTCAGTAGAGCCAATTTAATTGACTACACCTCCTCACAAGTTATCACCATCCCTCGGGGAAATGTGGCTATTTATAATGAATTCATTTACCTCGTGCACGCCACCAACCTAACAGATTATCGCCAGATAGCTTACGAAAGCCGATGGTTCACATCAAAATCAAAAAATCAGGTAGTGAACGAAAATATTTTGAAACAGCAAGGTGAGGAAATACTACACATAACTCGCACTTTGGAAATACCTAAGAGAATTGCAAGGTCAATAGATTTTCTGGGGTCCGCCCTGAAATTTATAGCCGGTACCCCGGACCACGAAGATTTTGAACTGCTCTTGACAAAGGAAAGCATACTAATAGAAAACAACAATAGGCAGATTAGAATTAACTCCGATTTACAAAATAGAATTAACGAAATTACCAACCTAATCAATACACTTCGCGGAAATCAAACGGATTGGATATTAAAAGACGAGGAAACATTGCTCTGTGAAAATTTGGTAAGAAGAAATAACCATATAATCAGCCAACTAAACAGACTAGCACTCTCCATTGTGTTGGCAAAAAGTAATATCATAAATCCACTTATTTTGGATGACGAAGAGATGGATCAAGCGTTCAATTCCGAACAATTACCCTTTAGTTTAAGTAATTTACTTTTAGTATCTAAGGTAAAAATTTTGCAAAGTTCTGATGTTATTTACTATATTCTTAAGGTTCCTAAGGTTACAAATTTCTGTCAATTCCTAAAAATCTATCCTGTAGTCCATAATAATAGTATCGTAAAGCTAGAGACCACGCTTGCGGCAAAATGTAGCGATACGTTTCAACCACTCGAGAACTGCAATGACACTCTGGTAGCTAAAGTGTGCAAACCGGCTCACTCAGATTGCTTGGGTCAGATGCTAAATAATAACACAGCTAATTGTTCATCAGAATCGGCATATCACATACCATCAGTTCAAAAAATAGAAGAGGGCATCATTATTCTTAACAACGTGCAACCAACGACAATATTTGATCAACGAAAATTGGAAATAAGGGGAACGTATCTGCTTCTTTTTCGTGACTCTATCACCATAAATGATACAACTTACGTGGTAAAAAGAGAACCGACTTATATCCAACCACATCCTCCAAAAACCGTATCCATTAATTACTTGGAACACCATACGAGTTTGTCCCTACCATATTTGCACCAAATTTATATCGACAACATCTCTCGCATTCACGAATTGAAGGAGGGTATATCTGTTCATCGTAATTTGTTCTGGACGATTTTTTCTTTTCCTCCATTATTATTGATCGCAATAGCAATTTTTTTCATCCACCGCAGAAACAAATTAGCAAGTAATAAAGTAAAAACTCAGAGGGCAGTAGAGGAAATTTTGGCACGAGTCGAGGACGGCTCGTCTTAAGAGGGGGAGAAGTTAGCGCATTGCACACTTGCAAAGCTAAAACAGAGATTTGATGATTCCCTTGAATCACTCCCACGCTACTGGCTGTTCGTAATTAGATCGCACAGCTTACTCCTACGCCTGCCCGTCTTTTGGATTTTGCAAATAAACAAATCTTACAGCGGTCAAGCTGATCATCAATTTACGTACGTGACTTTTGGCAGCTTGAGGAATGCAGCTGAGAATGCATTCGTACCAACATACAAACAAAGCTGCCGGCGCAACTACACCAACACAAACTCAATAGCTACACCGCAAGTAGGGATTTAGGGTAGATTGTAAGAATATAGTTTTTAGTTGAGATTGGAGTTTAATAAAGAACGGTCGAAAGTTGAGATTGGAGTTTAATAAACAACGGTCGAAAGTTGAGATTGGAGTTTAATAAAGAACGGTCGAAAGTTGAGATTGGAGTTTAATAAAGAACGGCAAAAATAGAAAAGTTATATACTCCTTCTCTAAATTATATATCTTCTCGTAACTCATATATTATATTATATGATTGTGCACGTATGAGCCAAATTGTTCTCTAAATATGATTTTTATGAATAACTCAACACCGTACGCATCCTTTCATCATCCATCATCATAACAACTCACCAAAATTACATCAAATTCAGGTTCAGCGATTTCGTGGCCTATAGACCACATACACACCTACTTTCACTTTTATATAAACAACTATAAGATTTTCCTGCTGGGCTGCAGGATGTAGCATCATCTCACTTACACTCACAACTATGTAAATTTATGTTATTATGCCATTTTGTGTCATCAGTCATTTCATTTATTTATTTTAATTCAATTTTTATTCAAATTTGTTGTTACAGTTTAATTCAGCGTGACACCCGCCCTTCACCTCTTATTAACTGTCGCATGGTTAGCGGGAAGCACACACGGGAATCATCAAGAGCGCCCGATCATCGTTCTGAGGCGCGACTGCGCATCGATCCGAAAGTGCTGGTATTCGTGGAGACAACCTACTCAGGTCTCGGACGGGATATTGCCGAACTGTTGGTCTACAATAGAATAAAGTGAGTATGCACCCGCTATGGATTAAATTATTTCAATGAGGGCAACAAATTTTATACATACATACACATATACATATATAATATAATTGGCGCAAACAACGGGTGTAATTGTTGGTTGTTTAGCCGAGCAACAAATTACAGGATACTTTATTCTCTAATTGCTTTATATGATTTGACGGTGCGACTTTTGTTTTGTGAGTTTGAAAATTTGGTTGAAATTATTCAAAATATTTCAAAGTATTGCTCGCGCTATTGCTGAGATAGATGCCGAAACTATGGGGAATGTATTTCAAATTGGGTTGAGAAGGTGCGCTGGAGAGGTCCGAACAGGCAGCCATAGAAACAAGTTAATTTCACAAATTAAGTGAATGGCTTCTGAATAGAAAAAAAAAACTATTGTAAACTGTTAGACTGTATATGTTTTATCACATTTTTAGGAAATGGTATATTGGAGAATGCATACCAATTTGGAAATTTTTTTCGAGCTCTTTGTCTTTAAACGTTATATATAAGAACTAAACAAAAAATCATTAACAATTTTTCTAAATACTTTTAAGGGCAGTACCGAAAAAACTGCTCCTTTCAAATTCAAATTTCTTGCAAAGTAGTCGTTTGATCACACTTCTGTTTACCGTTTGACCGTATTAATAATCATTTTTTTACTAGAGTGCTTTCTTCTATTTTTGCTGCAGTTTCATCATAACATTGTTTTAGAAGGAAATACGTAGGAAAATGCTTTGCACTTCTTATCGATCGCATGGACTTTAGTGACAAGCCTGCAAACTTACAGCCCCGAAAAAGAAATTTCTTACAGGGAGCAAGCCAAGAAAGTTAGTGGAAATGGTGCAAACAAAATAATATCAGGTGTTTTTTAGCAGCATAAGAGAACTATCGATATCGAAAACTATGGTTTGACGGCTGAGAATGGCAAATTGTGTTGACATTTCTGTGCACTACAAACTTTTCCACACCAACCAACGTTTCCAAATTGTGTAAACTTACTTTGAAAAATCTGTTCGCGAAGTTCATAGAACACCAACGGCATCATCGGTCCTTATTTCTTTCCTGCAATAAAAAAAGGAAGATTAAGTGCTTCAATTATACAAAGAGTGAATAGACGGAATAATTCAAAAACATACAGAAGAAATAAAATCCCAAAATAACTGAAAGGCTGATGAAGGTTGGAAAGACAAGGTTGCGAAAAGTGTATGACCGATTGTTCCGAGATTTTGTTGAGTGCATTGTAATGAATGCTGAAAATTACGTCAAATCGACTCTAGAATATTACATATAAGTATATAATGGGCGCTTACACCCTTTTTGGGTGTTTGGCTGAGCTCCTCCTCCTATTTGTGGCGGGCCTCTTGATGCTGTTTCACAAATAGAGGGACCTAAATATTTAAGCTGATTCCGAAAGGCAAATAGTTTTTGATGAGGAGCTTTTTGATGTCAGAAATACACTCGCAAGCGCTAGATTTCTACATAAATAAAAATAAAAATAAAAATGTTGTCCAATGGGACAGTGGATGGGTTGATATCAAGCAAAAGTTTGCAAAAAGAACCTAATATGGCAGGATTGTTGTACTTGTGTACTTAACGCTACCAGACGAAAGCTAGTAGTCGAAGTTAATAAGAAAGAGTGACTTAATTGCCACTTATAATATTTTATTAAAATAAAAAAACATAATATTTCAGCAATATTTTGATCCGATTTAGCTACTCCAAATTACGCAAAATCCACTTTAGTGAAAAAGAAATACGTCAATTTGTGTGAGTGTTCGCAATGAAGCTGTGCCAAGTGTGTAAATATTCGCTTTTTTATGCACTTATCTTAAGCCGTGCAAGCCATTTTAACCGTGTAATTGCCTTTTTAACGAGGTTTCATTACAACACTCTTAAGAAAGGGTCAAGGGAAAGTTAGAGGGTTAAAATTTACAAAAAAAAGTTCTCACTAAATTCTACCATTGAAGTCTGAGCACAGAAATTTCATTTATAGCAATTTGATACGTGATATTTTCGATAAATTTATTGCACTCTCGGCCAAAATGTAGAAATTTTAATTCCCTGTGAAAAAAATTCGAGACCCTAAATTAGTATTGTCTTCGGCATAATTGGCCTGAGAGACATCTTCGTTATTATTTAAAAAAATATCATATAACTATGTATTTTTAAGGTTTTAGCATAACTTTGATTTTAAAACCTCCCACTGTTTTGTTTTTTTTTTTTGTTTTAGATTTGACCCAGGTTTTGGTTTCAGTAAAATTTAGTACTTTTTCACATATGACAACATTTTCGTTTATTTTCTATTTCATAAATAAACTTTTGAAGCGTCCGCAATTAGTCCTGTATCAACTATGGAATTCCACATAAATTTATGAGTGTTATTGCACAGATAATCCCACAATTATTTTATATTTCTGATTTTACTTCTTCCCATTCCTCATTTAGCGTTTGATTTCCACATAATCTATGAATGATCCTGCTCTCACAATTTAAAAAAAAAGCGTAAAATTTTCAAAATCATTGGCCCACATTTACATATTCCGACAGTCATTACATCATTCTTGTATTTAGAGTAATCCATTTCTATGCATTGTTATTGCGTTTACACGGGGAAAATGGGGTATGTACATTAATACATTGGTAAGATGGCTGGTATGTATGTATGTAGGTATGTATTATACACAGCGCTCGTTACAGTTGAATGACTTATTGTTGTTCACATCAGTCTGTCAGTCAGTCAGTCAATGAGTTAGTTCTTCATTTAGAGGAAATGGTTCATACACTTGCAATTGATGTTGCTGTACTGTCGCCATTCTTGTTGTTGTTATCTACGAGTGCATCGAATATTGAGCAACCGCAACATTCAGCGAATTAATTTCGCAACCAGAAATGGGCTGCCGCTGAAACAACCGCAACAAATGCATACTATGTTTGCATCGTGTAGTAAACGCCATACAGTATATATACTCACTCAACCACAGGGAATTGATAGAATACAAATTACGATACAACGCCTTAACATATGTTACACAATTTTTAAACATTCGCTACTACAGCTTAACTGTGGAATAAACGAGGACTAACAGATATGCTAATACGTGCAAATGTAGCTTGCATACATGCATACATATATAAATACATACATACATACATGTAACTACAAATACATCACTTATTTATTCATTTATTTGAATTTATGTTTATAAAATCTTACAAAATAGGAACACAATTAGGAACTTATTATTATTATTATTAGAAGGCCATTACGCACTGCGACCAGAGTTGATCTATTGTGCAAGACCTATTTTTGTAACCCTAGAGTTTAAGGCTTTTTATAAATTTTAGCACTATTGTGGGTTTGTTGTTCCAAAGATTACATGGAGATACTACGATACCACCAAGGTGGTGAAGTCTTTGTCTGCCCAGCGCAGGACATTCACAAAGCACATGTTCTGAGCTTTCTATATCCATTTCGCAAAAGCGGCAGACATTGGTCTCTGATAGACCAATGTTATTTAAATGATACCTCAGGCTGCAGTGACCTGTGAGGTATCCTGTTAAAAGACGCAGATCTACTCTGTTTAGTGAGAGTAGCTTGTCTGATATTCCTTTGTTCGGACTAAGAAATTGTTTGGCTTGACGCTGACCGGCACAATTTAGCCAGTGTGCAGCAAATTTCCTTTCTTCCCATTTCCTGAGGAATTCACTAATGTGGCTTTTCGTGAGTCCACAGAAAGGCTCAGGACCCGTAATACAAACTAGAAACTAAAAAGAAAGCAAATATAACATCCAAGCTTATTTAAGAGCTCCTCTCATGAAAACAAAATCAGAATACTAAAAATTGGTTTATCAATTTTACATTTTACAAGCGAAGCATGAAAATGCAGTGCTTCGTGAGAAATGCTAAAGCTTATATGTTCCTCCTGACAGTTGTTAAAGGGGAATTACACAACTTTTTTTTCAGGTAAGTGCTTAAAAGATGGAGCTATTTCGAAAACCCTTGGTCACAGTACAATAGAAGGAGGACTCCACGCCATTCAATTTCCAACTCGTCGCTGTGTTTACCGGTCATTGGACGAACGGCACACACGCGAAAAAGCTGGGTTTACCATTTAACCGCCATTGCAGAAGCTATGGGGACCTTTCTCTGTAAATTTCCGAGTTTGGAAGCTAGACGATTAAGTTCACTAGGTGCTGCTTTCCTCGAAAGCCTGGCGCAGTGCGCCAACCTAAATCCCATCAATCTTCTCTCTCTAAGGAGGTCTCTAAAAGGTATCAAACCGGTGCTACTTGGGGTGTACCAGAGTGGTACCTCAACCATTTCACCTACCTACTTATCTGTTTCTGCCCTGTTAGGTAAAACAATAAAGGTTCTTCAAAAATGGTTGAATAGCAAAGCCACTGAAAATATACTGAAATCTTTTGATTCTAAGGAACTGCGCTTAATAAATCGGGTTGCAAACTAGTGATTCACAAGGAGGGTTCAATAAGTACCCGTATTTGATGACAAAAGGAGTTCCTGAGGGAAGTTGGTGTTAGCATCTATCAAATGACGGCAAAACAAATTTCAGACTAATTGATAGGTTAGTTTGGATTTGGCAGCTATTTCAGTAAGACGTCTTTCGTGATTTTCGCTAAGATGGAACAGCAGAATCGTTCGGTACTTCGGGTTTTGTATTTGGATGCAAAAAATGCGAGGAGATAAAAGCAAAGTTGGATGCTGTCTATGGGGGCGCTTCGCCATCTATGACTATAGTTAAATTTTAGTTCAACGAATTTAAACGTGGGCGAACATCCGTTTTTAATAAGGAGCGAGCAGGACGCCCGGCAGACGTGGTTACCGAGGAAATCGCTCACCGACGAACGAAAGTGCGAAGTAACAGCCATAGATGTGTCGATCGGAATGGCAATTAATATTTTACATGATAAGTTGGCGATGAAAAAACTGTCGTCCCGATGGGTGCCGCGATTGCTCACGGTGCGCAACAAGCGAATGCGGCTGAGAACTTCGAGGCAGTGTTTGGAGCATTTTAGGCGAGATTCGAATGAATATTTTGCGTCGAGTTGTCACCGTTGATGAAAACTAAGCAACAATCAAAACAATGGATTTTCCCCGGTGAATCTGTTCCAAAGAAAACAAAGAGAGTCCCATCAGTCGCAAAGGTCATGGCAATGATTTTTTGGGATGCGAACGCCGTCATCCTCATTGATTTTTTAGAACAAGGAAGAACAATTACTGGACAGTACAACAGTGAGTTACTGGACCGCTTTCACAAAAAATTGAAGCAAGCACGACCGCATTTGGCGAAAAAGAAGGTGCTGTTTCAGCACGATAACGCACCAACACATTCATCCGGAGTTGTCACCACCAAACTACATGAATTGGTTTATGAATTGCTGCCACCTGCTGTGACCTTTTCTCGCTCGCGAAAAAAGAATTTAGCTCAAACGGGAATCGTTCATCGCCGAGATAGAAGCGTATTTTGGAGGGTCTGAGAAATTCTATTTTTTGGAGGTGTTAAAAAAATGACCAGAGCGTTGGGAGAAGTGTATCTGTCTAAGAGGCGACTAAGTTGAAAAATAAAATATTATTTTTGAAAACCTGGTGCCTCCATTTCTAACACGCGTACTTATTGTACCCCCTCGTAGCATAAATACTCAAAATGAGGAGTGTAGTCGATTTAGCCAAGGATGCGCTAAAGGGAAAACATATAAGTACATACATACATGTTATATTCATGTATAATTGTTGGAGTGTGATGCATACGCTGCAACTACATGTTTTGCTAGTCAACATATTTGCCGTCCTCCACCGCCAAATAAGAGCTCGCTTAGCCAAGACTTAGATGTTACTTAGTTGTCATAGAAACTTAGAGGATTTTATTCAGCACATCATAATAATGATGGCACCCGCGTTGTTTCCTCTTATCCATGTTTACAATGGTTTTTGTTTGCTATTTCTATGCTCTGTCTTTATTTTTGCTTTGACCTGTTTCTGTATGTTTTACGTTTGTACAAAAAATTTATTTCGCAAGAAATATCTGGAGGAATATTGCTCAAAATAGATAAACAAATGATACGGCAGAGTTATTCTTTCATGGCTCTCAATTGACGTAAAATACATAACTTATTAATCTATAGTCTGCAGCTTTCTATGTTTACTAAGTTGAGGGCAGCAGAAACACGTATTGCTCGTGTAGTATGTTGGCTTAACTTATGGAAAACTAAGTGCAAGTCTTTGCTAATAGGTCTCAAACGTATCGAATCCAGCGAATCGTTTGCTTACAGTAGCGCACCGAGAGAGAGAGAGAGAGTTAACGGGCAGTACCGTTAACATGTTACCTGTGCCGTACTCACGCACATTATTAAACTTGTCTCTGTTATTCTATTTTGTCCTAGGCTCTTTGTTTATCCCACAATTATACTACAAATCCTAACGTTGATGGGACTGCCAGTGCCATGTGATGCTCAATAAACGCATGCGGTGATATGATTGTCATTGCATTACTCCACACACTTACACATATACGAGTATATACGAGGGTTGTTATTTATACTTTTGACCCTGAGCACTTCTTACGTCGTCATTCGTCATCTGTCATTTCCATTGGATAGTGTGACATATTTTACCATAAAAGCATTCAAAACTTGTTGATGTGTGAGCCATATTAGTTTTGTTTACAGTGGCTTTAATAATTTATCTCGGCCAAAAAATTGAATTAATTCCCGAACGTTTTCGTGCGAATATTTTCACAGTTTTCGTCGGGGATTAACTATATAAGAATGTATCGACGAACTAAAATCATTATAGGGCGAGTATCCATCATTTGGTAGCGGCTGGCTAATCACCTACCCTGCCAGAAAGCAAAATAGATTAACGAAACCAACGCAACACAGAATCCATTCGAGGCCTTATGCTACCGAGTGGAGTGAACAGGAAAAAAAATGCATCATCATTTTGCATCATAAATCAATAAGTTTTATCATGTGCGCAGTTCGCTCACTGACGAATTCCGGGAAGGTTTCTAAAATCAAATTTTGTGCCAGAAAATATCGATGTTGTGAACGAAATGCAATATTGTCATGTCACACAACATAAGATTGCCATAGGCATTAGTATGACGGGTATCAATAAGATTTTGTGGTAAAAAGTGTGTGTTCGCGTTGGATCTCATAAAATTTAAAAGGCACGACAAGACAAAATGCTCTCTGAAAATGGGTCCTAACTAAAGCAGAAGAGTAGAGTATTAATCATCGAGGAGAACATTTTGAAAAACAATAAAACAGTTTTCTGACACCAATGTTAGTTCTTCCATTGTGAGGTCAAAAATATAAAATGTACATATAATTATATACAGTAGTGTGCGTTTGGGTGTAACCATACCAAAGTATTGTCAGTCCTTGAAACCACTTTGTGTTGTCACTACTGGCGATAGTAACACTTGACGCTGTCAGTTACATGACAGTTAAATCGGTCGTTGCCTTAAGGCTTCAATTTGTTGTGCTATTTCGTAACTGAATCCTTGCTTATTGCAGTGGGAGTGACACGTGTACCTGCCAGCCGACCTTTTAAGTGGGTGCTAATATTCGGATTGAAGCTGTAAATTTTGCAAGCAAAACATTGCGTAACATTGTTTGTGTACTCCTACATGACAGATATGAGAAAAGTTATTGTTCACATATGCTTCCGTTCTACCTGTTCTGTGCCACCTCTACCCATTTTCGAGTTTCTTTTGTTGAACGTTTTTGGCCTATCATATTGATTGCAAACTCACTTCACTGAACTTTAATTTGTCTGCTCTGTTTTTAACAACGTTATGATAGTCGACAGCAAATGGATAGGTATGTGAATCAATATATATCTATACTTAAATGTGTGTAAGTGTGTATCAGTAGCTAAGTATGTGTGGTCATAACCCTCTAGTATGAGTTGGTACTGTGTGGTGCTAGATTTAGTAGACACTGCGTAATGACCATTACTGCTACTTACTTTTTCCTTCCCTTTTTTAATGATGACAGTGATTGTATTCTTTTGCATTCGACCAGCTCGGAAAAACACTGGAAATCGGTTATATTTTTCATTTACTTAACATCTCGCTGTTGGACGTTTCGTTTTATTCAGGGCAAATCCATTTAAGATAATCCAAATTTGCAAAGTCAAAGTCTAAACAAACAAGCGAAAAAACAACAATAAAGCAGATTAGTTTGACGTTGAAACCACCACTGGAACCAGTGGTATTCTATTTTCGGTATAGCGAACAGAGCCGTCTCCGATTTTGCCATTACTTAATATCGGCTGCTAAAACGCGTTCACCTTAGTGATTGTTTGACTCGATCGAACAGAAAAAAATCGCAGAGATATCACGTGATTTCGATGGTGGTTGGATGATATTTGTTTCGTTCTTGGTTAAAAATTTACAGACAATGATGGCACTGTACGACGGTGGGTTTTCATGGTGACACAACCACGAGTTGTTTTCGCACATTCCTTTATTTTTTGGCGAATTACTTCACGTAAACGTCTGTCTGTTTTATATATTTATGTTTTTATCAGTTATCGATGTCAACAGCTTTCCACTACTTTCGTCATCCTCGATGGACTCAAGACCTCTTCTGAAGCGTCACCAATCAAAGTAAGAGATCTGTTTGTCAAGACTTACATTCTACTAAGTTTTCATAGAAACTTAGCCGTTTTCACTCAGCACGTCATCACGATTGCACCAGCGTTATTGTCCAAGTTTACAATATTGTTTTGTTTTTGCTTATTTCTTTGCTATGTCTTTATTTCTGCTTTTTTCGCGTTTGTTTTACATTTGCACGAGAAATCTATTTTATAAGATATATTTGGAGCAATATTGTTCAAAATAAGTAAACAAATGATACGACAGCATTATTCTGTCATGGCTTTCAATTTATGTAATATATAATTTAAAATCTACAGCTCTCTATGTTTTCTAAGTTAAGTGGAATTTAGGCTAACCAGAAACCATTAAGTTGGCCTAGGTGGTGTAAGATTATGTGCAAATGATGGCTTACAGAGCTCAAAGCATATTACGGCGAACACAAACAAAAGCGCCTTTAATTTGCCATTTCTCTGCTCGCTATCTCTGGGCTCTGCTCTCTTTACGAAAAATTTAAATGTGAAAGCAACAATAAAGTTATCGAGCAAGATTCGCCGCTAGTAAATACAACTGGCATATCTCACTATTTTCAATTCCCCCTACTCTCTTTCAAGAGAGTTTCATTAGACCGCGTTCATATCCAGAGGCTTTAGTTGCTTTAACTTAGCGAATGATATATTGGTGTTGACCGTCGTGTTCACACACAGCAACTCCATGGCTTACAATTATTTGGTTTTTGAGCTACAGCCAACAATAACACTGAGAAGAATAAGAAGAACAAAGGGTGTTTACAGAACACGAGCATCACAAGCGACGAGTTAAAACAACAAATGCTACCTTATATGAACGCGGTCTTACTAATACTCACTAAGTGTTTCCAAATAAATGTATTTTTTTATAGCTCTTTTACAGTGCTACCAATTATGTTTATTTGTACGAGTTATTGCATCTATTCGTCACTTGCTAGTGCTTGTAGAACCACAAAGAGCTAAAGCGTGAGTAACAGGACCTGCCTAATTTTTGTTTGTCTAAATTTTAGTTACTGCTAATGCACAGAATATGCACAAAAAGTATACAAAAAATTCGCCTCTACTTTGTCTCTTCGTATTAAGCTAAGGAAACGATTTATTTTTTCTTCTCTATATTCATTCTGTGGGATTTATTTTTATACTTATTTCGTTCGTCGATGGTTTACCTCGCGCATTACCAGGAGTTTGTGCAGTAAGTACCTACCAGTAACAAGCGATGTAAATACTTACAAGCGGTCAATCGGCAGAGCAGTATTAGAAGGAAATTCAATAACGTTGACATTCTCATGCATATATATTCATATACAAGTATAAGCTGGCACATGCTGACATATACTAATAAGTATATATGTGTGCGTATTTATGAATGTGTTTCTCTTTGTATCTAAGTTTTGCTGCAGTAATTCGTTCAGTTGCTCACAATTTGCCCAAAAAGAGTCATTAATGTTTAAACTGCTTTCAAACAATAGGTTTGTTTCCACTTTTTTATTGCTTGTTTTCGATTTGATCGCTTTCAGGTCGATTTCCTTCTTATTGTCTGTGGTAAAGATGTCATCCATATAAATGTTGTAAGTGTGTGTGCTGCTCAAGTGGATTGCTTTTTTAGTCATATGAATGCTTGATTTCTTTTCCAAATCATATATTGCCACATTAACGAGTGTATATTATTCAGAAGTATTTTGAATAGCTTTTATGGTGAAATTAGAAGCATGAACATGAAATTTGAATGCTTCAATTAGCTTCAATCGAAATAAGTTCATTTGCGTGTCCAACAAAATTGGCTGAAATAAAATAAACAATTTTCTGGAAAAGTGTAAATTTGGAGATACAGTGACTCACATAAGTATGTCAGTATTTTGCATGTGAAGCCTATTAAATACATTTCTCAACTTTTGTCCTTTTTTTACGATTTATCTATAAATTATTTTCAAGTTAATCAAATTAAAGCTTTATTAAACGTTGAAAAGACTCAAAAATAATTGTTATTTTTCATATACGAGTAAGCTTAAAAAAGAATCAGTATTCATTGCACACAAAAGTATTTTGACTTTGGCTAGTAGTGGTTCGTATGGATGTAATGTACATATATGAAGAGGGCGATCAATTTGAGGTAGCGGATTTTAAATTGTAATAAAATCACGAAAATTTAAACTGATTGGGCAATCTTTATTATTTTTATAAAGAACCATTCATTGCATTTATTTTTGAAATATAATCCATTTCAAATGTTGGCTGCAACTGCGCCAAAATTCGGCCATCCGTAAACAGCAATTTTGAATGACTCGCTGTAGGACTTCGGTCGGAATCTCCTGAATAACTTTAGTAATGATGGCTTCCAATACTTCAATTGAAGCTGGTTTATCCACAGAGCATTTCGACTTTGCATACCTCCACTTATAAGAGTCCAAAAGTGTGATATTACACGGTTTTGGTGGCCAATCCACTGGTCCGAGACGAGAGACAAATTGCTCACCGAAACGACGACGCACTAAATCCATTGCTTCCTTTTTTTACGAGCTATATGACAAGTAGTGCCGTCTTATTTGAACCAAATGGTGTGGAGATCAGGGGCTTCAATTTCCGGCATCAAAACTACGTTTATCATGGCGCGATAGCGTTCGCCAATCACTGTTACATTGGCGTCAGCCTCGTCTCTGAAGAAATATGAGCTGATGATTCCTCCAGCCCATAGACCCATAGAGTGTACCAAATGATTGTTTTCAATTGAAGTAATGGCTATTCTTGAATGGCTTCGGGGTGCTCTTCAGCTTAATTACGATAATTTTGCTTATTGAGGTTGGCCTAAGCGCGCGATGAACACTTTTCGCAAAGCGTTGATTTTCATAACACAATGGTCCGATTTGTTAATGTTGTAGAGTCGTAAGTCTTTCCATTATGAAATGTCAAGGTGTACTGGAAAAAAGTGCGTATTTAATTCAGCAGTACTTACGGCCGTATGGCGATAAATCAAATTTCTTGCATTGAATAAATCTAACTTTAATTTTTTAGTTGAGCCCTTTTGTCCTAGGAGGAACAACGGGAATATACATATATACATATATATATATATATATATATACATATATATATATATACAGTTGCGGTCAAAATAATAGTAGTGCTACTAAGGTATATAGTTTATTATGTTTATTTTTTCCTACTGACTCCTTTATTTTACTTTCTCCTTACAATACTATGTACAACAGTGCGTACAATAAAAAAGTACCGTTAAACCGGTCAAAGTTAGCATTTGTTTTTTCAGTCAAAATAATAGTAGTGCGAAGAGTTTGCTCTCAAAAAATACAAATAAAATACAAAATACAAATTGTTTACTTATAAAACAATTATAAAAGTGCTTTCACTGGTAAGTATTACATTTTGTTAGTGTATTTGTATATAATTTTGATTTAATTTGATTAAAACATTTTACAGCAATGGGACGAGGCAAACACTGCACGGCTGAGCAGCGGCAGCTTATAAAAAAAATGATTTCGATGGGGAAAACTTATAAAGAAGTGCAGGATATTGTTGGTTGTTCACCGACAATGATTTGTAATGCCCTTAAATACAAATCGCAGCCAGAAACACGTGGACGGAATCCAGCAATGTCCACTAAAATGATTAAGCGTGTGGTAAGATTTTCCAAAAATAATCCGTTCACGCCAGCAACAAAAATAAAAACGGAATTGGAAGTGGAAGCAAGCGTGGAAACTATTCGCAGGCGTTTGCGGGAACACGATTTTGTAGCTCGCAGCCCCAGAAAAGTGCCACTATTAACAAAGCGCCATGTGGCCAACCGACTAAAGTTTGCTAAGAGTCATTTGGAATGGACAGACGAGAGATGGCGAAATATTTTATGGACAGACGAGTCTAAAATTGTGCTTCATGGTGCAAAAGGATCGCGCCAATATGTCAGACGGCCAATTAACTCAGAATACAATCCGAAATATACCTGCAAAACGATTAAACACGGCGGATCCAGTATCATGCTTTGGGCATGTTTTTCTTTTTATGTAGTAGGACCGATATACTGGATAAAAGAAATGATGGATCGCCATGTATACGTAAAAATCTTGGAGGAGGTCATGCTACCATATGCTCGGGAGGAAATGCCGCTGATTTGGGTCTTCCAACAAGACAATGACCCAAAACATACAAGCCGATTAGCGAAGGAGTGGTTCCAGAAAAATAGGGTTGAGGTAATGGAATGGCCTGCACAGTCTCCAGACCTCAACCCGATTGAAAATTTGTGGTGCGATGTGAAAGAGGCAGTTTCTAATTGTAATCCAAGCAACAACAATCAGCTTTGGGAAACAGTGGAGCATGCATGGAAATCAATTTCCCAGGAGAGATTTGAAAATCTTGTAAATTCAATGAATCGACGTTGTGCTGCAGTAATTGCAAATAAAGGATACGCTACTAAGTATTAATAACATACTATTATTATTAAGAAATATTGCCTTAGTCTTACTTTAACATAAAATTCCTTCCAAAAGAACACATGTCTTAGTCATCCTTTTTTATATTAATCATACTACTATTTTTTTGACCGTCCATATTCGAAGAGTTCATATGAAATATCATTTTATTTGCATTACATTGGTTTTTTTCGAAATATTTTTTATAATTACATTGTTAAAAGTCATTACTTTTTAAAATAAAACACAACATACAAATTTTGCGGAAAAAAATCCCACTTTTTTTCAATTTCTTTCACATGGTATGCGCACTACTATTATATTGACCGCAGCTGTATATATATATATATATATATGTATAATATATTATATTTTTTACATATGAAAATTTGGAGATTACGCCTGCCACTGTCCGACTTTCGTCTACTTTCGACACCGTTGTCTCAAGATTAATCACCCTATCGGAAGATTTACAATTTTTGCCAATTGCGTCGTACTCCAATTATATTTTACACTTGTCAACTAGAGTATACAAACATATATCCAATGGAGCGTGTGTAAAGGTTAAAATAAATATTTCCATCACACAAAATCTTTTTTTCTCTTTTTTTTTTGATTTAGTAAAAAAGTTTTTCGAAAACAAAATGATGATTCATTTCGTGCCACTTTGTATTTCTCTAAATGACTAGTTGGCCTTTATTCATAGCTTGCTGGCATTTATGAAACGCCGCTGGCCATGTTTAACTACTGTGAAGGCAAAAAGCACAACCTCCATTGCGTATACGTCACTTACTGTATGGTAGCTTTAGCAGGCTAGCCATGTGAGTTTAGTTTAATTTAGATGAGTGCTTTCATTTATTTAGGTTATTTACGAATTTCTGCTTCTAAATTGAGTAAACTAATGCTAAGTTGAAGTTTTTGAAGCGGAATAATGGCTGACAAATCCATGAAAAGCACCATTTATATTTTCATAACAAGCAGTTAAGGAATCGCAAACTGTGCACACACGTACATGTTTGCTGTTCATGTTTGCATTTAAGCTGAGTAACATTTTCGAAGTACGCGTGGGTATTAGAAAGTCTTGTTTGTATGTTATACCCCATAGTTAAATACAGTGGTTCCCCGATAGCCATAAGTCAATAGGTGACTTTTACACTGCGAGTTTCTAAGTGGCAATGCATACATTTTTCTATAGTTTAGAACTACTAAGTACTGAATCTGGCATTTTCTCCCAGCGTATCTCACTGAGAAAAGTTTACACTACCACCGTTCTGGACTGAGACTTGTGTAGGACTGAAATCTATGTAATTGGCATCATAAGTATGGTGGATTTCGCTCCTATAAAACTCGCTTTCCGTATACAGTCAGTTAGTTGGATGAAAGCAACGCATTTGAAATGCTTGAACGAATTTTGAAGATTTACCCAATTTTTTCGATATCTTAGCGACGCGCACATAGTTTTAAGAAACCGAGTCCAAATGTTGAAGTCCATCTAGTGTACCCGATTTCACAAGCTAAGGAAAAGCTTAGAGGGATAAGTGAAGTAATTTGGACTTTGCATTCTACATTTTGACCAACACTCGATGAGCGAAGAACACGGAACTTAATGAAAAAAAAAATGTTTCAAAAGTGCATACAACTCGTCACTGGGCAATCGCCAAATGCCACCCGGTTTGGGGTCACCCAAAATTATTTCTGTTGGTGTTGTAGAGAAAAGATGAAGTCGAGAGGTCGTTTCGCAATTCTTGAATGAATGCTATGCACTTCGAAGAATACGTCTCCTATATCGAAGGCAAACTTCTCTGATAACCTGAATAGTGTTGTCATTTTGGGGGGCTTACTTCAGTTGGTGTAAATAAAAGGATACGGTCGTGCTCAAAATAATAGATACGCGATATATTGACCAGTTGTTATCATTTTCCTTCTATTTTTTTAAGTTTTGTTATTTTTTATAGACTTTTTTTTTATTTGATACAGTTTTCAAACTTTGTATATTACAAAATTGATAAAAATTTGAAAAATGTACATAAAAATTCAAAAAAAAAAAAACTTGGATTAAATTTAAATTATAAATAATAAATTCTGGTATAATAAGTACTCAAACTTATTGTGTATTTTGACGGTTTTGCGCATTTTCTTCACATAATTTTTTATATCGCCGAAAATGTTATTTTTTAGAGATTTAAATCTTTTTATTGACCTCAGTTTCGTGTTCAGTACACAACATTTATTTTTCAATAATAAATAATTCAAAAATTTTAAGTGCCGTCGCTTACAACTGTTTTGAGTGTTTGGCCGAGTTCATCAACTGATTTTTTATGAGAAACTTTTCGAGAAATACACTTGGAGGTTGGTCATTGTCTGCATAGGAGCGTCCGCTATTAGAAAACCCAAACTATACACTACCGAATGGTAGTCAAGCACCAGCCCATTCGTCTACGGCGGCCGCCGACTACTGCTGATTGAAAAAAGATGTAAGGAAAGGCAGAGTGTACCCCTTCTCAATCATCCTGTGCTAGAGAGACTACCCACACTTTTCAGCATATTAGGCCATACTAAAGTGATCTGTGTATGTTATGCTGTCGGTCACTCAATCAGATATCAGATCAGATTCTCTTTGAACTGATGAAAACCTTACCAATTCCATACCTGGTACACATTTGCAGTGCAAATCACTAGTGTTTTTATACCACACACATTTAGCTTTCTATTACTAATCTTATTGAAATAAAGTCATTAAATGAAGAAGCGAAACTAGAGGCAATAGGAATTTGATTGGCTTCGTTGCTAATGCTGATATGGAAAACGTTAAGCAAATAACTGTTACTGAGGATAACAGCAACCATAAAGTTCGTAATTGAGTGTGTGGGTGCTTGTTTGTATGTGTGTGCAATCGACCTAATAACTTGAGTAATTCGATAAAGCCAAGCCCAATTCAAATAGCAAAATGCTAAAATATCTTACCATACTTAAACTATGTATGTAAGTATGTATGTATATAAACATGAGAGTGTATGAGAATCGACTATATTAACTAACACTGTGGCATCAGCAAATGTTATGCCATAATAGAAGTATGTTAACCACGTTATCTTTGACGTCATCATCGATATTTTCTGCAGTAACTCATGTACTTCCAAAGCCTCTCTAAACCGCTGCTTCAATCATTTTCGACATACATACCAAATGCGTATCTACACGCATACACATGCACACATGCACATGTCGAGCCTTCCACATTATACTCGTATGCACTACTGGATGGCTTGCGTATGAGTTAGTTGTAAGTATGGAGCCTAAGTGGGGTTGACATGTAGCAATTTAGCGGGCCGAAGAGTAATAAGTTTGTGGGCATACTCGCATACATACATGCATATACTTGTACCAGCATGTACGTACAAGTAGCTTTCATATTTTAACTTCCAACAACAATCAAAGTTAACTAAGTTAAGCACTCCCCGCCACAAGTAATTTTCAAAGTAAATTAGATTGATTAGGCTTCCATTTGGGTATTCAGACAGTGCTGCATGGCATACAATGTGCTTTTCCGAGTATCACCAACACTCATAGAGAATTCATACGATCTAGAGGCCAATTGCGAGCATTGAAAGACGAAATGTCTCATGTAGTAATTGAATAGTTTTACGGGATGTATGGCATTTGAATATAACAGCAATTAAGCCTACAAATGAACCGATTTTCCGAATAATCGGTTCCAATGGTCAAAATACTTGGATCACTTGACATGGAATCCCTCATTGTTTGAACATAACTACGCTCTAGCGCTTATTGGTTTATTCTGCTGCTTTCGACTCAGATTTGTCCGAGGTATAAAGTGTTGCGGTATGTTGCTGGTAACGAACAAAGGACACAACATCTGCTGTAGAACATCGTGGATAACGACTTTGGCCACAAGTTTAACATTTCCCGCAAGAAATTATTGCAAATTTTGAATTGTTCCAAGTGTTAATTAATTTCCAATCTTCCCAAAAGGTTTACAAATGGAGTGTGGCATAGAATCTGGCATCTTCTTCTACCAAGTTTCATTGTGAGATGTATTCTATTTTCAGTCTAGTACAGCAAGCCGAGATCTATGCAATACAATGCGCGTTAACCGTCTTTTCGATATCGGTAATACAGAAACCCTCTGAACCCTTAGGACTAATACTAGTACTATCCACATGTCAGCACGGTATTAAAAAATTGGTGTGCCACTATGATTGATTATATAAAGGGTTTTCCAATAAAAGGCGTTATATTGATATTCAAAGAAAAATGCTATTAAGTGTGCAACTAAGTTCCCGCTGTCGATTCTAACATAACCTAAACGTCATAAACCACGCCTAGACATAGGTATGGTAAACAAACTGCTTCCACACATTAGCGATTTTGTTTTGGTATCATATACGTTTGGTTTTGTGAAAATGTCTGATTTTGTGCCGAATAATCGTCATTTCCAGGAAATGTTGATTTTCCTCTTTCATTCGAAAAACACTGCCGCTGAAGCGCATCGAGAGCTACAAAAAGTTAATGGAGATGCTGCTTTAAGTGAAACAACGTGCCGAGATTGGCTCCGTCGCTTCAAAAACACGGTGATTTTAATGTTGACGACCGTCCGCGTGAAAGAAGGCCAAACACCTTCGAAGGCGCTGAATTGGAGGCATTGCTCAATGAGAATCCGTGTCAAACGCAAGAAGAGCTCAGTATTAAGAGTTACCCGCCAATCCATTTCCAAGCGATTGCATACTTTGGGAATGATTCAGAAACAGTGGACTTGGGTTCCTTATGAGTTAGAACCAAGGGATGTTGAACTTCGTTTTTTCGCCATTGAACAATTGCTCCAGCGGCAAAAAAGGAAGGGCTGTCTTCGTCGCATCGTGACGGGTGATGAAAAATGGATTCATTACAGCAATCCAAAGACAAGAAAGTCATGGGGACTGCCCGGTCATGCTTCTACGTCATCGGCTCGGCCAAATATTCACGCTGCGAAGGTTATGCTATGTATTTGGTGGAACCCAATTGGTGTTATTTATTATGAACTGTTAGAACCAAGCGAAACCATTACTGGAGATCGGTATCGACTTCAATTGATGCGATTAAGCCGAGCACTGAGCGAGAAGCGGCCGGAATACGCGGAGAGGCATGAAAAAGTGATTCTATAGCATGACAACGCTCGGCCTCATGTTGCCAAAGACGTTACAACCTACCTGGAAACACTGAAATGGGAAATCCTACCCCACCCGCCATATTCTTCAGATATTTCAACGTCCGATTATTACCTGTTTCGATCGATGGCACATGGTCTAGCTGACCAGCAGTTCCATTCATATGAAGACATCACAAAATGGCTTGATCCGTGGATAGCCTCAAAATATGAACAGTTTTACCGCGATGGTATACGAGATCTATCAGAAAGATGGGGAAAAGTAGAAGCCAGCGATGGGCAATACTTTCAATGATTCACTTATAACCATATTTTCAGAATAAAGTTGTATTTTCATCAAAAAACAGCGAGGACTTAGTTGCGCACCTAATATTTTTTAATATAAATGATCGGATATTTATTTCATTATAAAGAGGCAGGTATGCGATTAATAGTAGAAAGTAACATCAGGCAAATGACCACCACGACCACGCTTACAGGACAATATACTTTTCATGCAATTTTCTATAACCTAATTGCAAAGTGACTGCCCTATGTCCTCGATAGCCTCACGAATTCCGTCTTTAAGGTCTTGAATCGACCCTGGGCTGTTGGCGTAGACCTTCTCTTTTACGTGGCCCCAAAGAAAAAAGTCACAAGGTGTTAAATCACAAGATCTCGATGTCCAATTGTGATCACCTCTTCGAGAGTTAACACGGTCCGGAAACTTTTCCCTTAAAAAATCAATGGTTTCCTTGCTTGTGTGGCACGTAGCGCCGTCTTGTTGAAAATAAACGTTATCCAGATTAATAACATCTAATTGCGGCCATAAAAAATCATTAATCATCTCTCTATAGCACAATCCTATTCAAAATAACAACTGTTATTGGAAAATCCTTTATTTTAGGAAAAATTGAAAGTCTTACTATTTTCCAAAGAGCAGAAATCATTGAAAAGTACAGAGTTGAAATTCTGTATAAAGCTTTTAATCGGAAGCTATCCGATGGCCCACCCTCAACATGTATACCAAAGTTGTCCCGATTGGTTCACAACCACATATATTGTATGTACAAGTATATCCTGTACATAAAGTTAGATGAGCCATTAACAAGAGCCAACCGTCGTTGTTTATTCTTTCCACTATAACTCATTATGACCAGAATGCAAGGAAGCACTACTGTGCTCCTCACAAATCTTTTTGTATTAAGAGTATTCTACCACAGGATTAGTTTGTTTCGCTTGGCGTTGGAGATTTGGAAAAGAGCTTATGCAAAGTACACTTCTGCTAGAAATGAGAAAATTGCACATATTTTAAGCAACTTAGAAGGGAGGCAAAAAGTGGCGCTGTAGCTGCTGAGTAGTTGAACTGGATGGCTAAGTATGTATGTACCAAAGATAGTTGAGTATGCAGCTAGATTTCGTGCGAAATCATAAATCAGGACTTGCCGCTTATTGCTGTCAAACACTGCAACACTTTTTCCATTGAAGAAGCTGACGAGAAGGTGTTGCGAATTTAGGAGTACATAGTATGTACAGTTGGCAACGAAGCGAAACTTTGTCATGTCACGTTGTTTATAATCATGTGACAAGCTAAAATACCGTCACACGATTATCCAGACCAGCTAGTTATAAACGCACAAATGCATACAAATATACAAGGTGGCGCAAAATTAATCATTGAATTTAGTGTTGAGTAACTTTTTTAGTAAATTAAAATTAAAAAATGATTTTGAGTGATTTTCTATTTGGGCCTTTAAAGGTTTTTTATAATATGGTCCTAAATGTGAATTATTCTTAAATAAAATAAAAAAAGTTTTTTTTCAGTACATAGGGGTTTCACATATGTATTTATCTCAATTACATATTGGCAAAAATTGGAAAAATTTAATTGCCATTAACAAAATAGGGCACGAAAACAAAAAGTAGTCAACAATTCAGCCAACATTAGTAATAGGGTTTTCAATACGGTAACAAATTAATCATACAAAAATGCTTAAAATTAACAAAATTAGTTTCTTTAGTTCCCCGGGAGAACAAATAGGTCTCAGTCGCACATGCCGATCCAACTTGCCAATCCACAAGTTTTCTATGGGATTTACGTAGGGTGATTGAAAAAAGTTTATGGCGATGATTGTCTATCTCCTGCCACGGCTTATGAGTGGTTTACAAGTTTCAGAGATGATTGTGAGGACATAAATGACAATGAACATACGGGCCGCCCAAAATCAGTAATCACCGAAAACTCCATCAAAATTGTTCGTAAATTTATCAAAAATTAACCGAAATCATAGTTGAAATTCATGGAATCGTAGTTGAATATCTTCAAAACATCGATTTATCACATTTTTACTTACAAAAGATCTGTGCACGTTTCATTCCGCACAATTTGACTGAGGACCAAAAATTGCTCAGAATTACACATTCGAAAGACCTCATTAAAGAGGCGAGAAAAGACGAGAACATCCTTGACACCATTATAACTGGTGATGAAGAGTGGTGTTTCCAACATGAACCTAAAATTCAGCGTCAAAGTGCCGAATGGAAGGCCCCAGACGAGACACTACCCAAAAAATCGCATTTGGCGAAGGTAAAAGTCAAGTGGATGCTCAATTGTTTTTACTAATCCGTGGGAGTTGTCCACGAGGAGTTCGTGCCAAAAGGCCAAACCGTTAATGCAATTTTCTACTTTGGCGTTTTGAAGCGTTTGTTGTATCGTATTCGCCGAAGTCGCCCTGGATACCACGAAGGAGGAAGCTGAAACTTATTGCATGATAATAGACCATCTCTTGTGACTGATTTTTGACTAGAAATTACATTTAACCTTCAATCACTCACCATATTCGCCTGATATGGATCCCTGTGACTTCTACCTATTCGGAAAATTGCATTTGGCCATTTTCCTTTGCGTCCGTAGAGACCATCCAAAAGGGTGGTACCGACATGCTGGAGGACATTTCGGTCAATGATTTGAAACACTCTTTCGAAAAGCTTTTAGATCAGTGTATCGGGCCAAAGAGGACTATTTCGAATAAATAAACTCGAATTTATCAGAACAAAGCTCCTGTCGTTTCTCTTTTAGCTCAGTCTTATTTATTTTGGACTTCACCTTGCACACTTATGGGCTTTATGCATAGGGTCTTTATCTTGGTATAGTTTAAAACTATGTATAATACCCATACTATGTATAATACCAATACTCACACTCACGTATTTCAGCCTCTTTTTTTCTGATAATACGTCTCTCTTCCTTTCTTAGCTCTCGGTAGCGATTCCAAATGGCTCGCGGTGCGCCCGATCGCAGCATGGCTCTATAGGCAGCATATTTTCTTTCTGCGGCAGCATGACATTCCTAGTCGTACCAACTGTTTTTTCGCGCTCGCCGGAATCCGATTCCTACTTCGGCGGCAGTAATAAGATAACGAGAAATGTTGATCCGTCGCTCGTGCATGCCGGTTTGTTGGGAAGTATTCTCTAAGATCAGGAGTGAGAGTCGAGTGACGAATCTTCTGGTTGTCTGTTGCGACTACAGATTTTCGATTTTGAACATTCCTTGCGTAGGTAGATGCACGTTTTTTCCTGCACAGAGGCGTGTGTGTAATTTGGCTGCAACGAGGTAGTGATCCGAGTCGATGTTGGGTCCTCGGATCGTATGTATGTACATCTAATACAATAGAAGTGTGTCTTCCATCTATCTCAACATGATCGATCTGGTTTCGTGTTTTTCGATCAGGAGGCAGCCAGGTAGTTTGGTATATCTTCTTATGCTGGAATCTGGTGCTGCAGACTACCATGTTTCGGGCCCCGACGAAGTCGATGAGCCTCTGTCCGTACCGGATGTTTCGTTGTGCAGGCTGAATTTTCCGACTGTGGGACCAAAAATTCCCTCGTTGCCCACCATGGCGTTGAAGTCGCCAAGCACGATTTTTATGTCGTGGCGGGGCAGCGCTCATAGGAACGTTCCAAGCGCTCATAGAAGCAATCTTTGGTCACATCGTCCTTCTCTTCCGTGGGGGCGTGGACGCAAATTAGCGAGATGTTAAAAAAACGGGCTTTGGTGCGGATTATTGCGAGGTGCTCGTCCACCGGAGTGAACGACAGTACTTGGCGACGAAGTCTCTCTCCCACAACAATTCCGACACCGAATTTGCGCTCCTTTGCATGGAAGCTGTAGTAGACGTCGCAAGGTACTAAGTTTTTCTTGCCTTGTTCTGTCCATTGCATCTCTTGAATGGCAGTGATGTCAGCCTTTACTCTCACGTTGACATCAACCAGCCGAGCAGAGGCACCTTCCGCATTAAGGGACCGGACATTCCAGGTGCATGCCTTCAAATCATATTCCTTATTTCGTTTGCAGGGGTCGTCATCAGTAAAGGTAGTTCTCGTCCGAGGCTTTGTAAATCTTTTCATTGGATGGGATTTTTAAGTGACGGGTGCCAAACCCAGCGTATAACCAGCTATCCTGGAATGCTTCGCCTTCTCACGTCAGCTCACTCCCGAACGGGTGTTCGGAAGCTACCCAGAGGATATTTGGGCTAATCCCGGGAGTTGTGAACTGCTTGAACCATATGCAGAAGAATCGTCGTGGTCACTCCCAAGTGAATGGCGATCAATAACTTTCCCCACTTGCGTGGACTACCACATATGGAACCATCCTGAGGGTTTACCTTTGTCAAATTGATTAAGCTTCTTTTTCTTTGGCTGCTCTCGATGGTATTCATCCCAAATTTCTAAAAGGCTTATTATCAAGCAGATTACCACATTTTATTTAGGCTCTGAATATCATCAATAATTATTTTCAGTGCTGAGTAGCTATTTAATGTGAGATTTCCATATGGGTATATAGATTTTTGGGAGGGATATGTATTCATTTATAGGTTTTTTTCTATTTCTTAATATGCCTGATGCTTTCTTCTGTGCTCCATATAAGTCGTGTGCCCTGTCTGCTGGGTATTTTTTCCGTTTAAATATTTTCATAATTCACAAAATTCAGATATGATTGACGTACCAAGCCATTTGCAAAAATCATACATCTTCTGATAGGCGCCACCTTGTACGAATATTATGTATATGAGTATAGCATGAGAATGACTAAAATAAATTGCGGCGTTACACTTTTGTTCGCTCCCACAAAGGCAGTCAAAATCAGTTGCTCAAATCAGTTCATCACTCACGCACTCACTCAGACGAGATTTTGATGGTTAAGATTTAACGATTTCATCCACTCAAAGTTTCATACACTTGTAAGTGCGTTTATACTTACTAGTACTTACTTAAATATAAACTAAAATATTTATGCAATCTACGGCAGCTTTATTTTATTCACGTAGATTGCATCTCCAACTCGTCGATAACGTCATTAAAACATTTAGAGTAGAATTTTCACTTAAGTGGAAATAACGAAGATTTCAGTAGGTTGATGATACCTTTTTCATTCATTTTCATTTATTAAATTAACACTCCAACTGTTTACAACAAAAACGCTCGCTTTATCGATTATATTAATCATTAACATATAAAAATGCATTCTTAGAATAAATCAATGAGACAACTACAATTTGGCTGAAATAAAATTTTTTCGGAAGTCATTTATATTAAAAAAATTCTCCAAAATCCACGCGATCTTTGAGCGACTTTGGACTTATAAAGGCTATAAAGCTGCATTCTTAGAGGTTTTCTTAAGATTCTGATTAAGATATTCCCCATTTTTTACATTACACTTCCAGAGAGTGTAGTGTAAATCGATATCGAGCACCATTGACTGTTTTGCCAGCTTTGAAGAAAAATATCCCTTGTTGATCATCGAAAACTTTCCAAACTGAATGAAATTATTTGAATTAGCCACGTGACGCGGCTTGTTAGTTTTCAATAATACTTGAGTAAGTTGCGGTTATGTTAGGTTATGCTGGTGGTCGGTCCGTACGCCCAACTCACTTAGACCTTAGACCTGGTCCATTGTGAAACCATTTGGGAGCTCTTATGAAGCGCTCAACTGTTTCTTCCTCCTTTCTTCCTCCTCCTCCTCCTCAGCTCTACAGCTTCAACAATAGCCATGGGAGAAAACTACAAGTCTGAAGTAATGTCTGCCAAATAGCCAATAGTCGGTTATACGAGCCCGCTTTTGACGACCTCAGCAAATGTTTGATATTTAAGGCCACCTTCTGTTTGTTTTTTGGCGACCTTTTCTTCCGCCGACCTTCCGTTGCCTTTTAGGAGTGACACTCGCTGGTTTTCCCAAGTCGCCGTCTAGAGGTACTGGCCCCTTCTATGGTAGCTTGCCGGTTAAACCTGGAAGCAGGTGTCGACCCCCGTCCCCTGTAAGAGGGTCAGCTGCGCTTCGTGAAGAAAATTTTGAAGATTATGCATACAAATTCGGCTTATTTTTTGGTTGGCTTCCGCTTAGGTTCAGGTTCAGAGTGATGAACACAAATTTGGTAATGTAGTCTGTAAGTAGAGGCAATCGGGTTTAGGACTTAAGCGAAAGTCATGGGAAAGCATGATACCGATAGTAAGCGACAAATAGTTTCTGTTACTCCCGTCGGAAAGATTATTTAAATCACATTGTAATAACGAAATATCTGAGATGCAAATAATTCTATTGACAAATTTCAAATCATCTTCATGCAGCAGGAACTTAGAGTGGTTAAAATAGACACGAATGTCATAAATAAAAACGAAGAAAGAGTAATGGACCACGAATGCTAAAATCCAACTATAAATATTTTAATAAAGGCTCTATACCTACATATTTTGGTAGCGAGGTGTGAGCTTTTTAGTGGTATGGTTGAAAAGGTCAAATCTCGCATTGGCAAGAAGGATTAGCGTTTGGTATCCTCCCTTCTGTGTGGCGTAATAACAACCTTAACGCCAACACAAAATTGTGGTTTTTCAAATCCAGTAATAATCCAGTGGCATCGGTTGGTTTCGGTTTTGCTTTACGCTTGCTGCAAATGAAAAGTAGTCACATTTATACTTTGGGGCCTCCTTTAAGAAAACCTAAATCGTTGCCATTTTCCGTATATTTGCTAAAAAAGGCGGAAGTGAAGGCAGTCGAAATGCTCATAAAACAACAAAAATGAAGGTAGATTGGTCACACTCTATGCAAAGAAAAAAATGTATTGCCGGAAAGGCACTGGACTGGAATCCTCTTGGGAATGCTGGTCGCAAGCCTATTACACCAAGAGAAAGTTGGAGGCGAGCAGTTGAAAAGGAACCTAGAAGCATCGGGAAGAGCTAAAGCGATTAAAGTACATTACCACGTATTACCCAAGATGGCGCGCAGGGCTGGTTTATACCCTATACCCGACGAGGGCTTGAGAACCGGAAGAAGACCCACATCAAAAGTGGTATGATTTGGTATTAACATTTTTGACTTATGTGGTCCGATTAGACAGGTAGGACCTTAACCAAAAAAGAATGTTTGAATGGAAACCTAACTTTTAAAGCTTCAACAACACTAAGATATACTATGCGAAGCAGTATCGGAAGTTTTAGAAAAATATGTATCGACAACATTTAATTGATGACACATTTTAAATGATGAAATCCAAAATTGGGAGAACTCAGTCGGGCTTGTAGCCGTGGAACGTCTATCGACAAAGCCATGTCGATAAATATTGTAAATAAATAAATAAATGGCGCATACCTTCTGTTAGGCATTTGATAGAGCTTATCCTCCACTTTCTGGCGTGCGTCTTAATGTTGTTTCACAAATGGTAGACCTACAGTTTTAAGCCGACTTCGAACCACAACGGTTTTTTATGAGGAGTTTTTTCATGACAAAAATACACTCGAAGGTTTGCCATTATCTGCCGAGAGGCGACCGCTATCAGCAACGACTTTTTCTTAATTTTGATGTTTCACTGAGATTCGAACTTGCGTTCTCTCTCAATTCGGAATGGTAGTCACGCACCAATCCATTCGGGTACGGTGACAGCAAGCCATGTCGATGCCAATCAATTATTTCTTTCACAAAGTAGTGCATTTTATATTTCACCACCTTTCCAAAAAGAGTGGACCAAATCGTGAGTTTAGAAAAGGCTCATAGTTTCTTACACCATTCCAAATTGGCTCCAAGTTTAATAATCGGAGTAATGGATGAAACTTTCCAGCGGTCAATAAATTCGCTTGTAGCGAGAGAAGTATTGAAAATTAATTTTAAGGGCACGCAAAGTAGAACACTGCACTAGAGAACGCTAGAGAAACGAAGGGAGTCCGTCTAACTCCCATTTTCTTATTGTCTGTATGGAAGAAATACCATTGATGACATCCTGTTTAGATACGGACCCGAATTACCCCAATTGTAGGAGTGGAAAGAATCAAGGCCGCTGGAATGTATGTCTATTGTAAAGTACTACGGTAGAAACAAATTTTACTTACAGAAATCAGCAAAACGCTTTACGGTATCAAGTATACTCTAAGATTTTAAGTAACTTTTCGCATTAACTTCGCGAAATAATTCTATACCTGTACTATGTACCGGATGATATGTGGTGAAGTGAAAAAACTCTCAAAAAACTTTAAATTGAAGAATGACATCATCTTTATATTATTCTTCTTGATATATGGCTCACCAAGGACATCAAGCGATGAGAACTTTTTACTTCACTTAAAATAAATACAAACATATGTTGAACTTCACTTATTTTTTTTTCTAAATTCCAATTTCAATGGCGTAACCCTATTTTGCTCTACTCCCTAAAGAATTTTCATTCTGTTTTTTTTGTTATAGCATGTAAGTACTACTACTCATACAAACATATATACCTCCATATATATGGTATTTTTTTTTTATTTTCCGCTCAACATATTCGTGTAAAGGAAAGCAGAACGAACACCTTTACTGTGATGGCTGCTGGTTTTGTCACTTCAGGTGATTGTATCTTTATTAGAAGTGTAAAAAGAAAATTGCCTGTCAGATTTCCTTACACACACGCATTGCGCCGGAACCATATCCACTTTGGCGGGGGCTTTTTTTTGTCGAGAAAGTTGCGTTAAGCTGACTGCTATGATATGCTGCTTATCAGGTATTCTCGCATAGCCATTACCCCACATAATTTATCGCTCCCCCACACCCAGTTCACTTGTCATCCATGCACTCAAACTCAGCTTCGATGTAGTCTGCGCTATCTTCGCGTAGTAAAAGTATGTAATGTGCCTCAATTTTCTTCCTGAAATGTTTAGTTTGAATGAAGTGGCGTATAAATGTTCATTTATGGATACCCAAAAGCGAAATTGCACCCTCCGAAATGAGCGAATTAACACGTCTGGATTGGTTGCATACATACATACATACATACATATGTACATACATACGTACATATGTACATACACTAGTATCGGCTTCGTTTTCATATGAGCATCACTGTGCCATGTCATTAGTTGTTTATGGCCATTAGCTTATGAAAATGGATTTGCGCTTTAGACAAGTAGAATTCGTGCAGTTGCCGCTATACGTGTTAAATTGCATATAAAATGAGTGAGTTTATCCAAATATTCGTCATGCTTTTACTTTGAAATATTATAATATGTTTATCTGACACCAAATCAAAGGAAAGCTTAATAAATTTACCCAATTAAATGTCAAGCACTACATTTCACAAGCTCCGACTCGCATTTCAATCAACTGGATTGCTATGATCCCATTGTGTGAGGGGCAATTCAACTACTTCATGTATGTATTCGTATGCACACACATATTCTTATGTGTTATACATATAGGTATATACATGCAAGTGCACAAAAAGTCATATATGTGCAATTGCACCGCTGCCAGCAGCCAACTGAAGCAACTTAATTGAACTGTTCTGTGGCGGTTTAGCTTTTAATGAGCGAAGCCTTTTCTGAAGTCAAATTCCTTGAATGCCTGCTTTTACCCTAAGAGCACGACACCATCTGCACATGCAATTTGCCTTTTTATTTTGCATATAAACCAACAAAAGCAAAGCTTTGAAGGGAGGGAGTTGGAGCATGGGAGTTGACGCCTAAATGTATGCATGCACATACGCATCAAAAGCAGAAGAAAACGATTGTATTTAAATGGCGGCAAAATGCAAGGAAAGTACTTCCATGCTATTACCCAGCATATTTTTCATGATACAAGCAATGTAAGATAAATTTTTATTTTAAATTTTTAAGTTAATGGATCAAAAAATAAAATACTGAAAACAAAAATAAAGAATAGCTTTTTGTTTCCGTTTTAGATGCTTTTAAAGAAACACCCCAAAAAAAAAACACCATTTCGAGGGTCTTAATTACAACTTTCGAATTATATACTCGTATATTTTGTGTATGGTGTTTGAAGACAACTTGAGAGTATAACTAATTAGCTTTGATTGTGTACAAAATTTAATGCAATTTCACGAATTTTTTAAGCTACATTACCTTATTGTACAACTATAAAATCGTTGAAGCGCCTTTCACTAGTGAATTAATTATACATAACTCTCATTCTCATGTAAATAAAAACAAAAAAACAAGAAAATATCTGCAATAACGGATGCGTGCCCGAACCAAATGTTATTTACTTATTCATATTGACCGTAACGGTATTAATTGCAGTCTTCGGAGATGAAATGGTGTTATGTTGATGCTTATTGCTTTCACGCTCAACTACACCTCATACTTTGTAATCCAGGAGATTACGATCAGGGGAGTTAGGCGGCCATAAGTTCGGTGTTATATGGCCATGGAAATTTTCAGCCATCCAATCTTGTGTCGACATCGCTTTGTGCAGAGTCTTGCTGAAAGATGTCTGTGGTGTCAACGCAACTCTATCAATCCAGCGTTTCACTAGTGTCTCTAGAACCTCGATATATGCAGCTGAATTCACTTTGTTGACCCCAAAACCTGAAACCATAGTGGCATGACTTCGTGTGCGTGAAGCACTGAAACAGCAATTTGTAATTTTTTTGGTTGGTTATTCAACATTTTTTTCGTGAAAAAAAAAATCATAATATCTCAAGGGCTTCAGAGTGTTTAATTTTGTTTAGACGTCCTTCTGATTGTGTGACTCGTTGATTTCGTATTTGCGCCGAAATAAACTATCTTCTGCTCATAACCTGGGATGTATACAGAAGACCTTCATGGACCACTTGACGTATAAGACTCTCAGAAACAGTAAGCCCCTCGTAGGGGACGTTATTATTTTGTGGAGTCCTCGTCAATGATCGCTTGCACTTGTTGAATAAATTCTGCAGATCGGACAGTGTCGCAATGCTCCTCGTGTTTTTTGCGTTTTGCACCAGACTCTGCATCGCCACCTGATGCTTCCAATTAACGGCGAACCTTATGAACGAATGAACAGGTGCTCTTAAGAAAATTACAGATTTGAAAGGCGATGTCGATGCTAATCATTTCTTGAGTTGAGCGGTCGTCAACGATGTCTTATCTGGAAAAAAGCACAGAAAATTAGGGGTTTCGGGAAGTTATAGCTGTTACATGCATGCCCTCAAATACCATATACATACGGTATATGTTAGAGATGCAAAAAAAGTACGTAATACTGTACAATGTCGAAGCACTTTTGCCACTCTGAATGAGGTACCTCCAAAACATGCATTCTGAATGCCGCAACCGCTTCTTCAGGTGTCGAAGCACGTTGACCTCTCAGTTTGTTTTTTACGTACGGGAATAAAAAGAAGTCATTCGGTGTCAAGTCAGGACTATAGGTGGATGACCCATTAATTCGATGTTTTGGGTGTTAAAAAATGCAGTTGTTTGAGCCGATGTGTGATAGCTCTCATTGTCCTGGTGAAGAGTGATCCGTCTTTGGCGATTGGTTTTCCTAATTTCTTGGAAGACAACTGGCAAACAAATGGTTGTGTACCACTCAGAATTTACTGTTCTGCGTTGTTCTGGCGGTACGGTTGCGACATGTCCAGTTTTTGCGAAAAAACAGGCGACCATTTGCTTGGAAGTGCTTCGTGCGCGAACAATTTTTGTTGGATTTGGCTCATCTTGAAACACCCATACAGTCGACTGCTGTTTACTTTCGGGCTCATACGCATAAATCCATGATTCATCGCCTGTCACGATGTCATAGACGGGTTTCGAAGCCCCGCGATCGTATTTTTTGAGCATTTCCTTCGACCAATCGACACGAGCCTTTTTTTGAGCGATTGACAAATTGTGTGGGATCCAACGCGAACAAATTTTTTTGACAGTCAAATGTTTATGCAATATTGAATGTATGCTGGTCCCACTAATACCTAAGATTGTCTCAATCTCACGATAGGTCACATGACGATCTTGCAATATCAGTTCGCGCACAGCATCAATGGTTTTCAGAACAACAACTGATTTTGGACGACTTTCACGAAATTCGTCTTGGAGCGAACTACGACCACGATTGGATTCACCATACCATCGATAAAAACTGGTCCTTGATGGAGCTTCATCGCCAAAAAATGAATTAAGTTCATCCATGCAATGTTGCTGAGTTAATCCACGTCGAAAGTTGTAAAAAAAAATCGCACGAAAATGTTCACGATTTAATTCCATTTTTAGACCGAGATGAATCTTTTAAGTCACTGTAAACAACACAAATAGCGCTGGTATTTCAAAACGTTCTGAGTACGTAAAAGCCAAAAAATGTCAAACTTTGCGATACAGCTGTCAGTTGCCAGATTGCAACACCAGGGTTGCCAAACCCTGCCAAATAAAAGGCACCCCTCGTATTTGTTTTTTTGTTTGTGCTCATCATTTGTATTAAGTTTGAAGAATTTCACTTCATTTATAATAACTATGACGTTTTTTTCTAGTTTGAAAATAACCTCGATGTGGAAGTTGAGCATGGGTATTGCCCGATTTCGCTCGAGTTGTCGTGCTCACCGCTTAGACTTAATAGTATGGTGCTATGGAAGACCCGGCGGTTTGGCCACGCTTCTATACTATATACTATAAATAGTTATAATGAAGAAATCGACTACTCCTTCCCTAAAAGCATCTTCGACAGGCTTTTCAAGACTAGCATGACTGAAGAGCATGGCAAACTCAAAGGCCATAAAGAAAAGGGGAAATCAATTTTTACACGGATTAGGATTAGAATTATCGACTTCCGGACTACTGTATCGTCTGTTCGGCAGAAGTCTTAGCCATTAAGAAGACAACTGTGTACCTTAACACTTGCGCCGTAACAAAAACTACAATAAAGATACTCTCGGACAGCGATGCGGCCATCAAATCAATGGAGACAGTTATACTACAGTAAGATCAAAGGATGCTCAGGAATGCCTGGCAGCTCTAAATTATATTAGCACCGTCTTCAAGGTGAGCCTTATATGGGTTCCGGGACATAGAGATATTGAAGGAAATTGCAAGGCCGAAGCCAGAAAGGGTGTTAATCTTCAAACGCTTGAAAACCGAGGAACTGTTGGAATCCCTATATCAATTTGCAAATTGAGGATAAAAAATATTATTTTCCAGAAAGCCAATCGGTTATAGAGAGAAGAGAATACTTAACCAGGCTAACCAGAACAGGAAAATTGCTCAACGTCTCAAGGGAAAACATCTCGAAGGTTACTGGGCACTCTTCTAGGCTAGGAGTATTTTCGCATAAACACTGCAAATGCTCTAGAGACGAGGAAGAGGAAGAACTAGCAGAACACTTTCTCTGTAATTATCTAGCCTTAGCTAGGAGTAGAGGAAGTTTGTTAGGAAAAAACCATTTTGACTCACTTACAGAACTATTCGAAGTTGTGATAAAACCTATCCTACGGTTAATAATAGATTCTAACTGGTTCCATGAAAAATGAACACCTTCCCGTGTTACATAGTGGCACCACATCGGATCTACATGGTCTAAATGAGTTTGCTACTGCAAGCAGACGACTGCCTCAAAAACCTAACCTATCGTGCTCACGGACACACATGGCTTCAATCACTCGCCTCATCTTTCTGTGCCTTTTGGTGTGCATATGCCTGCATCTATTTCGACTCCCTTACGCTGTGACATGCAACCATTATGGCAATAAAATTGAAATACCCTTGTGCACAAGTGCGCAGGTATAAAAATAACATGGTTCTGACACTGGAATATGATAAGAAGGTTAAAGCAATAATAGCTACCAAATTCCGCTCTTGAAGCGTATGTTGCTCTAAACAGAAGACAGATAGAGGGTTAATATATTGATGCCACGTAAAATTGCTGAACCTTTGTTTGCTGGTGATTTATTTGTTTTCGTTGTGTAGAATTTTTTTTGTCTTTAGATTTTAATGCTTAGACAGGTATTTTTTATTTAGAGGTATTTCAAAGACCCTTTCTTACATACCGATGCGACATTTTATTTAGCTCGGTCGGTATTAGGTGCTACCAAGTACTAGGCACTACTTAAATGGATACGAACACAATTTGTCATTTCGCTAGCCCAACCAATTTGTTCAACTACCACGCACACAAGCATACATAATTCGTTTATGCATGCACATACATTTACGTATACTCGTATGTGTGTAAATAGGTGTCTTGTTTAGCTTCCGCTTGCACACATTCACTTCCGTCGGTATTGTCGTGTTAATGAGGTTACGTATACGCCCCGATTTGTCTACGCCTCTGCTTGTTAGCACGCCGCTTATAGTTGTTAGCAGCCGCTGCCGACAATTCGAACACATGCTTGCTGATTGTTTTTCTATTTTCTTATGGTAGCACAACAATAATACATTTCTGTATTGGGGACAGCTTCAAAAGCGATTCTCCTATGGGACAAACCGGCATCAAGCAATTATGTAGATTACACACGGCCTACACTCATGGTGTATATGTGTCCGTACGTATGTATGTAGGTACGTGTGTAAGTGCGTTCTATTTAATATGCAATTATGATTCATGATATTGCTGCATCTGTTCTTGTCACTCCTGAGTACGTCTTTCTTTCCACTTTAGGTCGCCCCCTCTGGCTTTTATTCTTGCTTGCTAGTGCTAGTAATATGGTGGTTGTACGTACATATGCATGTATGTTTGATAGTATGTTATTGTTGTTAATTGCTTTTTACTCCAGAAGTGTCTTGTAGTGGAATTATTTCTATGCTGCCGATTATAATTACCATTTGCCGGCATTAATTTTTCTATTATTTGTATGTGGAAAACAACAACGCGCTGCCACACTTAGCGTCATTTCCATAGGCACTTACGAGTACGAGGGTTGTATTTTATATTTTCCGTTCAATGTAGAAAACACAGTAAACCAATAATGAAAATTACTTTATTGCTTTTCAAAATATTTTCCTTAAAAGTCAATACACTTGAATTAATTTTCAAACCACTTCTGCCACTTAAAAGTGGATACCTCCAAAATCAGCTGTTTAAAGGCTTTAATAACTTCTTTAGGTATTGAAAAACGTTGAACTCGCATTTAATTTTTGAAAGAAATCATTATGTGCTCATTAGATATATGAGGAAGATGATTCGATCTTTGAGTGCTCAAAAACTCTCTTGTGTGAATCGATACGTGAGAGCCCGCATTGTCTAGTTGAAGGATGGCTCGTTCTCGGCGGTTGGATTTCTTAATTCTCCGAAAACATAAGCACTATAACTAACCAATCAATTAGGAATTTGTCTATTTATGTCAACACTTTGCTAGCTAGAGCGTCATCGTTAGAGGCGCATACACTGCCAAAGGCTTTCAAGGTGCGCTGAACACGATAATGATATTTATTTTGTTAGACTGACTCGAAGCTATCTTGAAATATGCTTTCGATTCAATTATACGTCCTATAAACGAGTATAAACATACATGTATGGTATATATGTAACTTGCGCTTTCACCCTGTTTTGGGTATTTGGGCGAGCTCATCGTCCTAGTTATGGTGTGCGTCCTGATATTTTTCCATAAATGGAATAACCTACATTTTGATGCCGACTCCGAATGGCAGATAGTTATTTATGAGGAATATTTTCGTGAAAAAATTCTCGAAGGTTTGCTATTGTCTGCCGAGGGGCGACCGCTAATAGAAAAAACTGTTTTATCATTTGGTGTTTCGTGCACTTCAAACTCGGGCACTTCCAATTGATAATCACGCACTAACTCATTCAGCTACAGTGATCACAAGTGCTGGCTCGCGTATATCGTATCAAATACATTTATTGATTTTATTTCACTGTAAGCCCATACAAAGTCTATTACTTTGTGAAAAATGCGCTATAGAAGATGTATCCACCTTTTTAGTTTACAAGCAATAAAGACAATTTTTTTATCCTCTTGAAAAGTTTAATTTCTTTGGTCGTGAATGTGTTAATTTTCCTTTCTTTGCAGCACCTTTTTCTTTTTTACGCAATTGCAGTTTCTGCCTCCGTACAGAGGAAGTAGTCGACCTATGTGCCATGTGATGTGGTCCTTTCATTTCTTGTATCATTGGAAATGGTCGCGATGATAGCGATTGTGGTCTAGTTTGTAATTAAAGACAATTCACGAGTAGCATGCCAGGTGCACTAATATTAAGTAACAGCAAGCGTTGTTAAATTTTGGGAAAGTACCAAAAGTTCAGAATTTCTAACAGCAACACTCGCCTTTTATTTTTCTTTGAATTACGTTGCTTGCAAACGACACTAAATGCTTTGCTTAAACACCAAAGGATTTGCCTAACGGAATGTTTCTTACTGTTGCTAAAATAAACCTTTATTCAAACATTTTAAACTTCTCGCAATTTGGCGTGTTAATTTTTGCAAATATATTTATTTTCTTGCAACTAATATTATATACTAGGCTGATTCAATCGCTCTAGAAGCAGAAACAGCAACCGCATCAGGAAACCTTAAAGTTAGATATGCAGTCTTGCATTGGAAGACTAGCCGGCAGGAAAACACCAGCATGGTTACTAATATACATAATAAGAAATCTAAGCTGAATTTTGTTGTCTGAACCAAAACTTGGTAGACCACTTCTTGAACTTCTGAAACTTGCGCCAAAACTACATGAAAACGCCCCTGAGGTTATAGACGGAATAGATGAAATTCGACGCATTAATAAAATCAACTACAGGCACCCAGGCGTAAATAGTAGAAGCAGCACAATCTCTGAGAGTGAGCAAAGCTCCAGGCATCGATGGCTTTACGACAGAAATGCTTAGTGCAGAAGCGACGGCAAGTGCAAATCTTTTATACCCTCTTTTCAAGGCTATCTGGGAAAGAGAAAAGCAGCCGTCTGATTGCTTACAAGTCATACTAATCAACATACCAAAAGAAAGATCGCCCACTGATTGTCGTAATTGGAGAGGAATTATGTTACTCAATACAACAAAAAAAGTAGGCAATGCTGGTTTTCGCGTCGGGCATTCATGTATCGACGACAGTATTGTTTCATTAAGAAAATTAGTGAAATCTGGCAGCCTAGTGACTTTCGAAGAAGCATTCGATTATGTTAAAAATGAATACGTATTCAAAGCATTTGGACAAAAAGGTATGACAAATTTTGCAGTTTGAGAGAAACGCAATATTCGGGCTTTAAATGTAAAGTTATGCATGATGCAATGCTCGCAGATCCGATCAATGTAGTTGGGGGTGTCAGACACGGATGCATACTTTCCTGCCTACTGTTCCCCATTGTGATTGACGAAATTCTAAACAACTCAATTCAAAAAAATCCCAAAAGAGGTATCATGTGGAACTCACTTACGGTGGAGCATTACATCGATATGGATTACGTTGACGACAGGAAAAAGCATCCAAACTGCAAACTTTGTAAATCTATGTCAACGTACGCGCTTGGTGCCTAGAAATTTGAAGAGCAAACATTGATTTACACAAACGATGCAATCAAATCACAATCATTATTAAGATCCGTAAGAGAAAGTGAGCGTGGATTGGGTTTACTTTTCGAAAACCAGCACACGAAATATCAGCGATGGCTCTAGACTTGTCCTCTTAAGGTCCTAGCGACAGCCTACACAGCAACAATTTCACCTAGAAGCAAACTTTGTTTAGCTTGGTAAGAATAGAAGAAAGTGGAATTCATTGACTTTGACACTATACGCTTCATGATCGACGCTTAAGCAAACAGTAATAATAACTAATATATGCACTCAGTCGCAGTAGTCGAATGGGTTAGTGTGTAAGTTCGAGTATGGTGGAGAAGCACATTAGGACGAGGGTTCTAAGTCGAAAACCTCTCAACGTCAGACAACATGCCTATCAAAGTGGGAAATCTTGCGTATCGGCTCTGCACGAGTGCGTTAGTATAATCGAAGAAGGGGTTGAAGGAGCTTTCGACAATGCTAATATACCTTTGACTCTATGTCCTTCTAGGTCCTTCCTAAAACTCAGCAGGAAGGACCTGAGACAACTTGGTGGTTGTAATCACACGGCACAACGTCTGTGGTCAGCATATGGCTACCATGGGGGTCGTGGACAGCCCGATATGCCTATCTTGTCTTGAGAATAACGACACTGCAGAGTATTTTCTCTGCAGCTGTCCTGCATTTTCCAGAATCAGACTTAGAATATTGGGTTGCGATACACTGAGTATGGACAAAGTTCATACTCTTCCGGATCTCTTAAAATTCATCAATGAATCATAGAGATTTGTGGAAGAGTGACCTCAAACTAATTTATCCGTTTTTACCATCCACCTTTTATCTTTCCTCTCTCTATTCTTTCTACTGATATCTATCCGGGTGGATAGCAAACGCTTTTTCTAATAGCGGTCGCCCATCGGTAGGCAATGGCAAACCTACGAGTGTATTTATGTCATGAAAAAGCTTCTCATAAAAACCATCTGCCGTTCGAAGTCGGCTTAAAACTGTAGGACTCTCTATTTTGTGGAACAACATCAAGACGCACGCCACAAATAGTACGAGAAGCTCGGTCAAACACCTAACAGAAGTGTACGCACCAAATATTTATTTATTTTTCTGTTCTGAATATGAGTCAAATCGGATCTCCAAATACAGGTTTTCTCAGTATCTTAACTCCACGGGTAATAATTTCAGCTTATTCCAGTGAAAATCAGGTAAAAATCGATTTATTCGTTTCGCAGATTGGCCCATACAAACAGACAGCTCATTGGACGGACGGATAGGCAAAGATAAATTTAAAAATAAACTTGTAAATGAATTTAAAAAGTCATCACAGACAAACACTTCAATTTTATTTACGTATGTTAGTTCTTTCCACTGCCCAGAAAGCAAGTAAAAGTAAAACAAAATATGCAACAATATTATTGATAAAATACTAATAAATTTCACTGATTTATGAAAGTGAGGAAAGCCCATGTGCCATAAATCAAAATTGAAATGCATTTAAAGTGCTATTATCGCTTGCAAATGTGCTTTTTTAAATGTAATGCGCTTATCAATGGGGCGGCACTATTCTCACACCGAAAATTGCCATGCGCTTTTCGTCATTTACACACAAATATTTACACAAATTGGTGAGTTGAAATATGTGAGCCGAAACCAACGAAAGCCATTGTAAATAAGTAATATACCAATGAGAAACTTGAAATAAATGTAAAAATTACAACTGAATTCAAGTACATATGCACTTATAACATACATATATCATTATGATAGGGAGCGAGAGCATCGCAACTGAGTATTTGCTGGCAACTGCGAATGGGGAAAGTTGGCTCCCAACTTGCAGCTCATCTCTGTCGCAAACGTTGTGAGGGCAGGTGCATCGATATGGCACTTGAGCACATACTGTTGTCAGCGAAATGATGTGCAATTTTCATATCAACACATTCGAATGCCCCACCACAAGGCAACAGAGCAAATAGAGCAGTCTTGCAGTTATAGTCAACAAAAGTTGCCAACAATACTTGCATAGCAACGAGCAAACAGAATGCGATGAAAAATTAAATGAAATACGCAATGTCGGGCAAAATAAATACGAAAATACGAAAATAAATCAAATGCAGAATGAAAAACTGAAAAAGGGTCCTAACTGTTGGCATGCGCGTGCGACAATCGTATTTTTCTGAACACTATAAAAAAATTGGTTGGCTGCAGCGGTAGCGATTGCCGCGAGTGGAAACGTTGTCACTTTCTGTTTATCACCACTGAAATGTTGATATTCTCACTTTAATTTTTAAGCCTGCTGGCAGTCATTGGAACTGCCATTCCCTATGCCAAAAATTTCATTCCGATTTTGACATGCAGCCGCACTTATCAGCATATGGCAGTAGCAGGTAATGCACAAAAATATGCTACAAAGCGATACTCGTACCAAGAGTAGCACAGGTTTAAGGGTGAGCAGGTGAATAGCATACACAGCTGCGGAGCAACATAAGAGTTGCACTTGTTGTAATTTTTTATTGTTATGAGCGGCCACAATGCAAAAACTAGTAGCAAAAACAAACGTTTATGTTGGTTTTCCATAATTTTTTGTCCTGTGCGCATGGGGGCTGCTAAATAAACACATTTGCACATAGAGTGCAATATGTATATATGTATGCCGTGGTAGATGTGTTTAAATAGAGTGTTTCTTTAAGGGCGCGCAAATTAGAGCAGGATATATTTGATACTTTTGTGCGGCAGTTGGAAGTTTTTTAATGTTTTTAATTTCATGCTGGTCTATAGTTTAATTGCATAATATGAGAAGTTATAATTTTATTTCATGAGCATAAATAAATACACGAAATGAATAAATACTCGTACCAATTAGTCTTTTTGAACACTTAGAAAATCTGATTTTTCAGCACTTTTTGAAAGCCTTTTTTAGGATCTTTTAAAAACAAAAAAAAATATAAAATTTTTTAAGCACGAACACAAACTTAAGTCCTTGTGGAGTCCATCGAAAAGTGCACTCACAGTCGTACTCTTACCAGCCAATTGCTTGTTATAGAAATCGGTAAATGAAGCCAAGTTCTCTCTAATTTGATCTTTCCTATAGTGAAAAGGTGGCCACCGTAGCCGAATTGATTGATGTGTAACTACCATTCGAAAGTGCACAGATTCGAATCTCCGTGCATGAAATATCAAATGATAGAAGCTGGGTTTTCTAATAGCGTGCAATCCAAAAAGGAAATCGACGCAAAGGCCGTCCACGTCAAACTTGAATGCGCACAATCTCCCACGAGCGTATTGCAATCACCACCTGGTACCAAATCAGACACATAACGGCTAACAGAAATCGTTGGAGAACACTATTCCCCGCCCTATGTACCGACTAGAAGCGATATAAAATGCATAATAATGTTTTTCTTCTATAGTTTGCTTATTTTCAATTGAGAATGCCATTGCAACTTATAATTTATGAAGGTATAAAACAACGCATAGCAGGCGCCCCTCGACAGTCAATAACAAGCCTCCGAGTGTATCTCTGTCATAAAAAAGCTCTTCATAAAGAATAATTTCGGAGACGGTTTAAAACTGTAGCACCCTCCATTTTGTGGAACAGCATCAAGACGCACGCCACAAATAGTAGGAGAAGCTCGGCCTTAACAGAAGTGTACGTGCCAATTATTTATTTATTTTTCTATCCATGTTGTGCATATGAGTCTAATCGCATCGCAAATACAGGTTTTCTGAGTATCTTTATTCCACGGGTAATAATTTCAGCTTATAAATTAAAATAAAAAAGGCCTTTTTCCGCCAGTGAAAATCAGGTAAAAATCGATTTATTCGTTTCGGAGATTAAGCTCGGACAAACAGACAGCTAGATGGAAGGACAGAGCGCCTGCTCATACCGTTTTGAATACTTGCAGTAGTGAACGGCTCATTTAAAAAGCATGGAAATGGAGTGGCTCTTTCAGAATTTGCTGTGCAATGCTATTTCAGGTGTTCCGCTTATTCAATTTGAAATTAAAGCGTAGTTTTTTCTGCAAATAAATCCCGAAAATCGTTCACTTGCCTTCTTAGAAAAACGCTTTAAAATCACTTTTTTTATCGGGTGCTTTTTTTTATGGGCTTTAGAATTTAAAATGAGAAAAACAACAGAAATATTGTTAGAAAGAATTTTTTTATTGTAATCTGGAAATAAATCCATGGACTAAGTAGGCAATTGAGTAGAGTACTGTCCTCTTTCGACGAACAAAACGAACACTGTCAATTTCTCAGCATGCCCTCCCTAATTTATGGCGCAGAAACTTGGACGATGACGTTCATCCGATCAGACGTCCCTTGGAGTGTTTGAAAGAATGATTCTGTGGAAGATTGACCTTTGCATGTTGGTGAAAATATTCAATGTGGTAGCAGCTGGTGTAGAAAGAGAAAGACAGGTGGTCAGCTCGAGAAAGAAAGAACTAGCGCGCTCGACCAAAATCGTGTAAGCAGTTATCGCGCTAATCAAGAAGAAGAAGAAGAAGATAATTCCATGGCAATATGCTATCCGGCAATTGTTCGCCGTGGCTACGAGTTACATGGTCCATTCTATCAGTCCAATTTTTGATTACGTTTTCCAATAAATCTGGCCTCATGACGTTAGTGGTGACTTGTATATTTGCAATAAATCGATTGTTAACCGTGCTGTATGGTAAGTAGCGCCGTCATATCGGAACTAAATGTCTAAGAACTTCGCGAATAGAAGTTTTTTCAAAGTCAATTGCCACAATTTGTAAGCGTTGTTCTGGCTTTAAGCGATTCCTGATGGCTTGCCGAGGCTTACTGAACAGAAAGGCGAGGCAGTTTGCCATTCTCAGCTGTCAAGCCATAGCTAGCGATATCAATAGTTCTCATGCAGCTAAAAAAACACCCGATATACGAGATGCTTATACAAATGGTACATAAAACCATAACACACCTACCTACATACCTGCTTTTACCCATTCGACAGAATTCAAATGCACAGCCACTAAGGCACTTTTCTGCAATTATTTAAATTGAATTGCAATAATTGAAAGTTTTTGCTGAAACGTGTGTGTGATAATTAATTAAAAAATATATGTCCATGAAAAGTAAAAACAGTGAAATTCGAATTGAAAACGGTATGGCAAAAACTTTTGCTAATGAAAATGATGAAAAAGTTGCAAATGCAATGTTGCATAAAATTTATTGTTTTTGTTTGATTAAATTTCTTATTTCTTCTCTTCATCACGCATATGTATGTATAAATGTTTGTGTGTGTGAGAGAGTATGTTCCCTATAGGGAAAACTGCTAGTTGTGAACTACATAAAATAATACCAGTTCACTTTTCAGCTTGCTCTCCATGTTAGCCAATGGTATTTTTATGGCAAAATGTCAATTGCCCTGCCAATTATCAACGAAATAACAGCTGAAATAGCAGTTCATAGTATCCAAAACATTACAAAACGTGGGCCAATATGTTTCTGAAATAACCGGTTAAAATACAAAAAAAATGTGTCTTATCCATTCTAGCAATTTAAAATATTCTATTGCATATTTAAAGTGTACCCAGAACTTGCTTTTCTTAAAATTAAATCAAATCAGTTTTTTTCTAATTGCGGTCGCCCCTCGCCAGGTATGCATTTCTGCCATGAAAAGCTTCTCATAAAAAATATCTGCCTTCCGAGTTGACTTAAAAATCGCTCTACAGTTTCCTCCGTTTGTGGTGCAATATCAAAACACATACCATGTATTGTAGGAGGGGCTAGGGCAAATGCATAATAAAGGGTGCAAGCGCTTTTTTCCTATACAGTAATTAGTGAACAATTCAAAAATTGGTTGAAACTTACACTGTAAGTAAATCCTACAAAAATTGAAAGAAATTCTCAAGCAAAAACTTTCAATTATTGCAATTCTATTTAAATAATTGCAGAAAAGTGCCTTAGTGGCTGTGCATTCGAATTCTGTCGAATGGGTAAAAGCAGGTATGTAGGTAGGTGTGTAATGATTCTATGTACCATTGGTATAAGTATCTCGAATATCGGGTGTTTTTTTTAGCTGCATGAGAACTATTGATATCGCTAGCTATGGCTTGCCAGCTGAGAATGGACAACTGTGTTCTGTTGAGTAAGGTTTGGCAAGTCATCAACAAACCAAAACACAAACACTAATAAAAAAAATGAAATTTAAGATATTCATTTTAGGAACTTAAATGAAATTAATGGTAGAGTAGAATGGGGTAAGATAGGTCATTTTTTTTTGGAGAGCTCTTGCTACGGTGTTTTTGCATGGATTTTGAAAAATAAGCAAGATTTTGAAAGGTTATTTATCTGCTAACATTTTGGTTATACTTACTTGTGTTTGGCTAAATATTTTGGAAGCTGCATTCAATAAGACAAAGGTACTTTTTTTTCGATATTTTCAAAATCGGGGGGCACGATAGGTCACTATATGTGAGGGGAAAAGAACAATGTACATGGCTTGGAAATTAACGTTTTAACTTTTATTTATAGAGTATGAACACTGCACATGTTATAAAAGTTAGGAATTTTTCTTTAATTCATCACGCAAGCACGTAATGTTTCGAACGGAATTTTAAATTGTTTAGAGGCTGATCGAACACTAGCGCGATCTCGGACTGCCGCGATTGCGTTTTTTACGTCCTCTTCACTTAGTTTCGGCGTTTTTCGCACATAATTATGCACCATTTTGCTGCAAAAACAATTAAAATTTATTTTATTCCATTAAAAGTAGTGACCTATAATGCCCCCAGACGGCTGACCTATAGTGCCCCCAAGCACATGTTTTATGTTAGTGTCGATATTTTTTTAAAAAACAAAAATATCAAAAAACTGACACATTATTCGTGTTCAGCATCATTTTCTACGTAAAATAAAACTCACCTGACAAATATTTACTTACATTAAATGCACTGCACCGTAGAATAAAAAACATCCTATGTCGGAGAAAAGCTCACAAAAAACTAAACGACGCCAGAACTAGGATAACTAATCAATGGTGACGGCAGAAATGACAGTCGCGAACGTTGTTCCCCACCACGTATTCAATTCACATAAGACGAGTGATCTCTGCGAAAACAGTGCGCCGAAAACCCCACCTACCTATTGTGCCCCCATACCTATCTTACCCCATTCTACTCTAGTTAATATTCGAATACATATTTTAGGTATCCGATTGCTGCGAGAATTTTTCTGCGATGCCCCTTTTATAGAAAAGTTCTTTACCCAATAAAACCCCATAAAAATTTGTAGGACTTTCGGCACGTTTTCCTCACAGGTCCAGCCCGCGTTGTATTTAAATTATTATATAGGCGCTAAACACGTTTTTAAGATTTTTGCTAAAATAATGCAGCAATCTATCAAGGGTAAAAATATGATCGAAAATAACGCACACCGTCATAATGCGGTCTCCCGGTATCACGTTTTAATTCATCTTTATTAAGCCTTTTATAGAGTTCGAGACTGTCGTATAATCTGGGCGATCCAATATCCTCTAATGATTGGTCTCTACTAATGGTATTATTCAGCTAATGACGAAGCATGATTTCTTTTATTAAATGCCAATATCTAAAATACAATGTTTACGTAATAGTTAGGCTTTTCCATGCAGGGTTATTATGCGTAATTGTAGCGAGTGAAATAATTGCGCACATAAACGAGTATATGTATGTATGAATTTATGAGAAATAAAATTAAATTTCTTTTCGCAACAAAGCTCGAAAGTAGAATTTGCAGTTGAGAGGTAGATAAATGCCGAAGAAATTTCCTGTAATGAAAGTGAAATGTAGTGAAAACACATGCATTTTTTACATACAATTTTTTAAAGCTTTTAATAGGAAAAATATCTACAATATATTTCAGAATCTCTCGCTTTAAGGGGTTAGGGGTAGTCAGGCTAGTCAATTGCTTTATTTTACAAAAATAAAAACAAAGCATTAATACATCATGTTTCGACTTGACTTTAGTAAAATTTCAATCAAAAAAATTAATAATTGTAAAAGTTATCGCTGTTTGTGTTGAGCCCCTTTCTCCAGAGAGAAAAGAAGATTTAAATTTTTAACGGTTGCCTTAAGTCCGTGCTGCTGTGCGGATCCGAAACTTAGTTGGTAACTTCGACAACGAACGCAAAGCTGCAAGAGTTATAACAAACGAGGAGCTCTGGAGAACTACACACCAAAATAGCATCAACAGTGAAATAAAGAAAAGAAAATATGTATGGATAGGGCATGCCGCCTTGACTTGGAACCCGCTAGGAACGAAAAGAAGAGACAGACCATTGATGACTTGGCAAAGGACTATTCCCAATGAAACTGGAAAATCGTTTAATGAACTGAGATTTAGCCGCCGCCGTAGCTGAATGGGTTGGTGCGTGATTACCATTCGAAATTCACAGAGAGGTCGTTGGTTCGAATCTCGGTGAAAGTAAAATTAATAAAAACATTTTTCTAATAGCGGTCGCCCCTCAGCAGGTAATGGCAAACCTCCGAGTGTATTGAAACTGTAGGTCCCTCCATTTGTAGAACAACATCAAGACGCACACCACAAATAGGAGGAGGAGCTCTACCAAACACCTAACAGAAGTGTACGCGCCAATTATTTATTTTTTTAACTGAGATTTATGTCTAGAAAAAAAAAAAATGAAATGTTTGGAAAACTTTTGTTGAATCCCTAAGTTCCTAAAGGAGTATGGAATAATAATTATCACTAAAATATTGTTTTGATCAATTTGTTTATAAATATTTTATTATTTTTTTTTTTTAATTTTTCTCTTTTTCACTTCAAATTTTCATTATTTTTCCATTAAAAATAAGTAAGTGGAAAGCGGAATAACTTATTTTCACGGGGCAAATTAAGATATTACATACGTCCAAAAATGCGCTTAAAGAAAAACAATTTTTAGAAGGGATAACATTAAAAATAAATATAAAAAAATTGTACACATTTGTTATTAGTACTCAAATTTTTCTACTACTTAAATTTTTCATTACAAAAATTAGTACATAAAAAATCACGTGACCCAAAGTACAATGAAAAAAGTTGCTCCACGGCATGATTCAATTATTAAAGGTTTGCTCACTTGTGACATTAGAATTCTGACACTCCCTTACAAAAGGTCGCATTTAAAAAGTATGGCGAAAATGGAAATATTAAGGACCTTTTGCTTAAAATGGTAGCAAAATAGTCCTTTTTTGATTTAAATTAAATAATAAAAAAATATATAGTATAAACGGAAATCGCCAAGTATGATATTAAAAAATGGTTTAACTTAATGCCAGACTCATATTTTTTGAATTAATTTTTATATTCAAAACTGATCACGAAGTGTTGCCAATATGACTCTATTATGTTACCTAAGCATTATGACCTTGAATTCTTTCATAGAAGAAACGGATTTATCATAAATTTGGTTGACTAAAAACAAACTTTGAACATACTCGCGGCCATACTGTACTTTACCATGCCTTGCCCACGTAAGTTTGGAGTTTTCCCCACCCAGTCAAGATTATTCTTGCATTCATAAATACTTAACAAACTACCTGCACTTATTTAAACTAATTATTATTATATCGACGGCCGCCGCCGTAGCCGAATGGCTTAGTGCGTGACTACCATTTGGAAGTGCAAGGGTTCGAAACCGCAGACCTGAAACACCAAACGATAGAAAATGTTATTTGTAATAATGGTTGCCCTTCGGCAGGCAATGGCAAACCTCCGAGTGTATTTCTGCTATAAAAAAGCTCCTCATAAAAACCATCTGCCATCCGGAGGCTGTGATTAATTACATATTCTGAATGAGCTCTTGTTGGTAAGTTATGTATTTTTAAAGTAACCTTTACTACTTTTCCAACCTATATTTCAAAAGGCATCGGGCTCAAATTGTCAAAACATCCATCTTTCGTGTTCCTTGCCCCAAAAGATGCGCTATCATATCCTGCTTTAAGCTGTATGTCAGGATGTTTTGCATATCGTTTTGGTTATGGACATTCCGAGCAAGTTCTTGTGTTTGAAAACCCTTTTGAAAACAACATGTTTTTACTACACATTTTACTTTTCTTCCACTTTTGCTTAAAATTTCTAGAGTTAGCAACCCAGTGTCTTGCTAAGGGAGCCTATTTGTCAAGAGGGAATGAGAAAGCTGCTTACTAAGCAAACCTTTTATTATTGAATCATGTTCCACGGTCTGCGTCATTTCTCCTTGAAGTGTTGATGGATCTGTAAATTCTTGTAAAATATTTTGAATTTCGAAATATTTTGCAATTTACAGCATTTTAAAAAAAGCATGCGTTTTACGTCATAAATGTCACACTATAATTATGTTTACAAAATTTTTTAATAAAAATATCAAAAATCCGAAGAAAGAGAGAAACCACTTTTGAATATTTATAAAAAAACGAATCAAAAAATATATTAAAAACTGTATGAGTTATCATGCAGACCGTGCCGGAAAAAGTAGTTTCGAGAAAAACGAGTAGTAACGACCAGCTGCCGTAGCCGAATGGGTTGGTGCGTGACTACCATTCGGAATTCAGAGAGAACGTAAGTTCGAATCTCGGCAGGCAATGGCAAACCTCCGAGTGTATTTCTGCCATGAAAAACTCCTCATAAAAATAAAAATAAATATCTGCCGTTCAGAGTCTGCTTGAAACTGTAGGTCCCTCCATTTGTGGAACAACATCAAGACGCACGCCACAAAGAGGAGGAGGAGCTCGGCCAAACACCCAAAAAGTGTATATATATTGTATATATAAAGGTCAGCTGCCTCAAATGAAGGACAGCTACTGTGCGCATGAAACACTCATCGGGCAGTTACATTTTTTACCATAACTTTGTATCTATGGGTAATTTTTACAATCGTCTTCCACAGAAATACGCCTAAAACTATAACGAGTAATAATCTGTAAAAAATCCTTGTTTTTTAATTCTGGACGTATGTAACCCCTTAATGAACTGAGATTTATGTCTAGAAATCTTTTGTTGAATGCTTAAGATCATAACACTGCGTTACAAAAACGAACTTTTTTTCTGTCCTATGAACCAAATATAATTTTTCGGAAAGAGGAGAAAAAATAAAAATACACGTGTATCGGCGATTTTCATGTACACGTCAGAACTTTTTTTTTTATGTATAAAATACTAGCAAACCCCGCCCCCTTCACTGGGCACAGTAAAATAGAATAGATATGGTTTAGAACAGAAAATATATGATTTTCATATTATTTATTTCTTTATTCTTTATTCAAGCGCTTTGGCATAAACAATATTTTTTGTTTTTCTATTTGTTTTTGAGTAAATATAAAATATAAATTGAAAATCAGGAAAAAAGAAGATTGTTTTTAAATTTCAAATCAACGCATATGAATAAACAATCGTCTTTTTTCCTGATCATCCATGAATTTTTCGTTTCAATTTATATGTTTTATTAAGCATTGGAGCTTTTTTAACCATTATCCATTTATATTTTTCAAAAAAAAACGAAAAAATTTTTTTTTTCACGAACACATAATTTCATTCGGATTTCACATTAAATTCTCAAATTTCGTAAGAAATTCTTCACTGTTACAAAATCCATTCCAAAAAAATTCACAAACAATTTTTACATGTTGCACTTACGTTTTTTCCTTATGGCATCCAAATCAGAAAGAAATATAGACCCATTGTAACTCACACTGTCAATTTGACAGTTCAGTTCCGCCCCAAGCGTTAAAAAAGTAAGCGACATTATGGCTGGTTCAAAAGAACGCTGTACCCGTTGCCAGTGCTCCGAATTACAACCAAACTTTACGAAAACCATTTTCAATACTTACTTAATAATGTGCATAAGTTTGGTTTAATTCGGTGCAAAGTCACGGCGGGTCTACGTTTTGGCATATATTTTGAGACCCTAGTCATCAATAGGTATGAAAATTACCCCGTATTAAAGCACTTATCAACAGCTTTCATTTGATACCCATATTGTACATACACACCCAAAGGTTACCCGGGTCCACGTTTTGACCTATATCTCGAGACCCCAGTCACGTAGCGGCATGAAAAATACTCTGTACTAAAGCATTCGCCAACAGCTTCAATTTGATATCCATATTGTACAAACACATTCTAGGGTCCACGTTTTGGTCTCTATCTCGAGACCCTAGTCACGGAGCGGATGGAAATACTCTGAACTAAAGCATTCACCAACAGCTTCCATTTAATACCCATATTGTACATACACGTCCGAAGGTTACCCGGGTCCACGTTTTGACCTATATCTCGAGACCCTATCTAACAATAGGTATTCAAACTATACGGAAATCATCTTCATTACCTACTTAACAATGTGTGTAAGTTTGGTTTAATTCGGTTCAAAGACACGGCGGGTCCACGTTTTGGCATATATTTTGAGACCCTAGTCATCAATAGGTATGAAAATTACCCCGTATTAAAGCACTTATCAACAGCTTTCATTTGATACCCATATTGTACATACACACCCAAAGGTTACCCGGGTCCACGTTTTGACCTATATCTCGAGACCCCAGTCACGGAGCGGCATGAAAAATACTCTGTACTAAAGCATTCACCAACAGCTTCAATTTGATACCCATATTGTATATACACATCCGAAGGTTACCCGGGTCCACGTTTTGACCTATATCTCGAGCCCTATCCACCAATAGGTATCCAAACTATACGGAAACCATCTTTAATACCTTCTTAACAATGTGTGTAAGTTTGGTTTAATTCGGTGCAGACACGGCCGGTTAGCGAACACGCACAAAAAGTTGACTTTATTTTATATATAAGATTTTTTTCAGTTTGTGTCCGAAAAATCCAAATATCTTACGGAACCCTATCTTTTTCCAAAATAAAATGTAAGCCATGTTACTCGTGGAGGATGTAGCTTTCGAATGGTGAAAGAATTTTTAAAATCGGTCCAGTAGTTTTTGAGCCTATTCGTTACAAACAAACAAACAAACAAACAAAGTTTTCCTCTTTATAATATTAGTATAGATAGAGCTCGTAGTCCGCCTGTGTGAAAAACTTTGGATCAATTTTTAGCCCTTTTTCCGTGATCCAATCGCGCTGAATTTCTGCAGGCAGACTCGTGGAAATGTTTTTATTATGTAAAATTAAAAAAAAAATTTATCAATTCTCTAAAAACAAACTTTTTTCTAAATTTTCGGCATAACTTAAAGGACTCCAAATTTTTAAACAACTTATTAACCTTTAATTTATTGTTTCATACAACACACTCTGTGCCGTTTGTGTGTTTGTTACAGTTCCGGAAGTTCCGATCATCTGACAGTTGCGCTTCTAGGAGACATATACTTTGACAATTGTTTTAATTTCTGTTGCGCGAAAACGTCTTTCTGTATACCTATTTCATCTTACGAAAAATGCAGTGCCCGACTCGAAATAACTTTTGTTGCGTTTGTGGCTTATTCGCACCAAGTAAAAATTTTAAAAATATTACGAAAACAGTGGTTAATTCGTTTCAGAAAATATTCAAGACTGCTTATGTTCCTTACTTGTGATATACTCCGGAAGTCGTGTGCGACTATTGCTATAGAAATTTATGCAAGTTTACTGATGGAAGATCAACAATAAAGTACTCTGTACCAACAATTTGGCTACCACGTACGGATCACTGCAGTGAACTGTGCTACTTTTGCGTAACTTTTACTCAAACTAAAGGGTACCAATGCTTTCGCCGCAACAAAATTCCCTACGCTAATGTAGAATCGGTTATTCCAGCTCACCACTCCGGTTCTGTACTCACCAGAAGAACGTATAGCGGCTTCAATGGAGATTTTTGATGATGTTCCCGAATTAAGGGATGGAGAACCAACAGTAGCACAAACAATGCTATCAACATTTCTTGCATCGAATGCGAGATGCGGGGAACCAGAAGTATCGGAATTTGTACCAACACCCAGTGAAATTGGGACTGCAGGGCCGCATTTAGTAACGCAAGCCGACTTCAATGACCTTGTACGAGAAGGAAATTTGTCAAAGAGAACCGCCGAACTCTTTGCATCACGCTTTAAGCAGTGGAATATAGAGGCGGCTGATTTTAAAATAACAGCCGCTCGTGATCGACGTAGCAGTATTCCATATGAGGAACTTTTTAAATTGCACGAAGATCGGGAAAAAAACCTGGCTTATTGTTGTGATATTGATTCGTTGTTTGAAAAAATTGCTTACCCTCATATTTCAGAGGAGTGGCGACTTTTCATCGATGCATCGGTCAACTGCCTTAAAGTAGTGCTGCTTCATATCGGTAACAAACATCCAGCTGTCCCGATCGCATATGCCACCAACCTCGAAGAAACAAACGAAGGCATGGAATTAATATTACAGCTGATAAACTACCAAGAGCATAATTGGAAAATGTGCTGCGATCTAAAAGTGGTGGGATTACTCATGGGTGTTAAGCGTGGATTTCCAACCCACCAGTGCTTTTTGTGTACATGGGAAGGTCGCAAAAGAGATCAGCATTACACTGAATTTAAGTGGAAGCCACGAACATGCTACAAGTAGGCGTAGAAAGTACATTACATTAGAAACATTAAGATCGGTGTCGTATCAAATTTTGTTAAAAAACTGGATCGTGAGGGCGAGGCGATTGCAAGTTTGCGCAATATTTTTCTGAAACTGAGCGGAGCAAAGATTCATGCAGGTATTTTTTTTACGAAGGCTTTTAGTATTTTTATTAACTTTATTTAATGATGTATATAATTTAAGGTGTTTTCAGTGGTCCGCAGATAAAAAAAATAGTTGCAAGTTATGAATTTTCATCAAAATTGAATGCTATCGAACAACGTGCATGGAAAGGCACAGTTGCCGTTATTGAGCAGTTTCTTGGCAACAAACGAGCTGACAATTATAAAAATATTGTTGCAGAAATGATTACGGCATATGGCGAAATGGGCATATTAATGTCGCTAAAGATCCATTTCCTTCACAATCATTTAGATTGTTTCCCTGGTGATATAGGAGCTTGTAGCGATGAACATGGCGAGGGTTCCATCAGGACATTGCGGCTATTGAAAAGCGCTTTAAAAGACAAGACATTACGCATATGCTTGGCGAATACTGTTGGTCTATTTGTCGCGATACTGACACAAATGCTTACAAACGCAAAAATAAAAGGCCTAAGTTTCTTTATAAGCATTAAAATTGTAACAATTTTTAATTTTAATATAATAAAATTAATAAAAAAATTCGGGGTTTTATATCTCTATTGTAATGCGGAGTGAAATACCTTTCTTTTGATACCAACATCGGCATATCTGATGCAATTTTTTTTTTTTATTTCGAACAGGTGGCAACCCTGTGAAACATTGTCAGTGGCAACACCTAGGTGAAAAGTCTAGAAATGTGATACACTATCTGTGTGCCCAATTTCATTCAAATCGTTTAGCTAATCCTGAGATCGTGTGGCTATACAGATATGCATACAAGAATTGCTCGTTTAAAGTTATAAAATGCAAGAAAAAAAATTGTGACGTGTACATGAAAATCGCCGATACACGTGTATTTTTATTTTTTGTCCCCTTTCCGAAAAAGTATATTTGGTTCATAGGACAGAATGTGTTTAACGCGGTGTAATCACTAAAATATTGTGTTGATCAATTTGTTTATAAAATGTGTAATTTTTTCTTTTTCGTTTTAAATTTTCATTGTTTATTTTTTTTGTCAAAAATAAGTTTGCACTTTCTGAATTTGCGGCATTACTTATTTTAATGAAAAATTTTTGTCTGATTGATTACAAGGGGCTGTTAATTGCACGGCGCTAATTAAAGAAGCCACGTTTGAGCAGCTGTAGCGCCGCCGTTCTTATTTTTTGTTTCAAAAAAATTCTTGTACATGCATTTAAGCATGAATATTAATATGTAATTTATTTTAAGATAATAAATACTCTAAGTTTTTCGCAAAAAAATATTTTGAAAAACTCGTGGTCTGGAGGAGTGCCCCGCTTAATCCATAAGAGAGAAAGCGGTCGCTGCTACTCCCATGAAAATGCTTTTTCAAAATCTGTCTGCCGTTCGAAGGTCATATAAATTTGTATATACACACAGTCGAATAATTCAGAGGTTACCTATTTCCAGTACTCAAAATTCTTATCAACAGACTATTCTCTAGTACATGAAAAATTAAATTACTTCGGAACTGAAATATGAATAATGTCGCACTAGTAAATGATAGTTATTACATTTTTTAACTTTTTTCTCTATTTTTGAACTATTATCATGCCCACCTCAATATTGCGTCATATCAGATATATGACTCATATGTAGATATGTATGCACGATGTGAAACTACGAATGATATCTGTCAATTGTAATGACAGGCACACGTATACACACATGCATATGCGCCTAGGTATTTTGCATATATTTAGTTCAATATTCGCTCCATTAGTTACGTTTTGAATATGCATGTGCGCATCTAGCGGAAGTGGTCCTCTCAGCACGGCCAATGGTTACAAATAACATTTACACTAACCGCACACATGCAATTATGCACACACACACCCACACACAAACACACGAGCGCACAATGTAAATAATTTAATCGTTCCTAGCATAGAGCATAGAATCTCATTAACTGCGCTCTAAACTATGTCACTGTTCGCTTAACTACAAGACCAATGGGTAACTAAAATTGCATTATGCTTTATAAGCCTCTGGGCCTTTGCCTTTTAGTCCTGTGTTGCAGTAGGTATGTTATTGGTCGAGAGTTCAGTATCCGGTCAGTAGCTACCACACCGCGGGCAAAATGCTTAGTCACGCAGCTCATTGTGGTCATTGTGGCGTTGAAATATGGTTTTTGTTGTTGTGTAGCAGGCTTGTCGTATTCAATGATTGTCGTATTGTATGATGTATTTTTATATGGTGTAATATTGCATATTTGGTTTTGCAAGCGGAAACCGTGGTAAATCGAATTAAATATGTGCGTACATATAAACGTATATGGAAAATATGCCGATACTTATATTTTTATGTGGCAAATTTTAATGAACCAGTTTGGTAATTAATTACGATCCTATCAGATAGTAGCTTATATATATTGCAAGCTCGTTTAGGGCTGCTTTATGCGCAAAGGCGCATACACGCAATTTATTTTATTTTTATGTTTTTTTTTGTAATACCCGTTACGCAATACATTTAAAATGAATGCACACATACACACATACGCGCTAATGATAAACTACTTTTTGGCGACACTTCAACGCTGAACTTGTAATTATGCGCCCAAAAGTCGGCTTAAATTTCAGCATAAAAGCCTTTTTGTGTGCTTGGGTGTGTGAAAAACGATTCGCAACATATGTCACCGCATTGCTCCACCACTATTTGCTTGTTTTCCATCAACGTGGTCAACGCTGCAATTTTTTCTCATGTTTTTGTTTTTTTTTTGTTTTTTGCCATAAACACTGAAATGCAAAACTTGGTGCAGCAATCTCAGGCATTCTATTGTAAGCTGAAAAAAATTTAAATTAAAACGCCGCAACATATGCTAGAAACAAGAAGTTAAAAAAAAGCAAAGCTCACCATAAAAACTAAGCTAAAAATGAGCTGATAAAATAGGCGAACGTATACGAGTGCGTACAAATATTTGCACACGCCTATTCTCGTGTGTATGTATAAAGTGTGTGCACCCACCGATTGTTAAATAAATATAAAAAATACACATGCTCGATTGCGAAAGCCAAAGTATCCGGATTTGAAATTCGCTATATTCTATGTGCGTTTTTGCAACACGGCCGGTGGGTTAGCAACACCGAAAAATATACTACCTGCCAGACGTTTTTTTGAACGCGTTGCAATTTTTGAAAAAAAAGAAGCTTAAATAAAAGCTGGGTTTAAGGTTTCCATTCAAATTTAATGCATCAAATGCCGAAAAATGCAATTTTGTAAAGGTCCCTGACAACTGATTTCTAACTACAACAATTATGAATGTGACTTCGTAACCATTTCGGATTGCGATTTTCAGCTGATCAATATCGGCTACTATTTCGAAATCCAAAAATTATTGATTAGATAATCCAATTTTGAATAATATAGTTTTTGTAATATTGTAGCCATTTCAATCTCGAATTATTTGCTTGAGACTTAATATAATTTTCTAACTGTTTGAATTTTTTTTGCTTGCCAAAATTTTGAAACAACGATTATATTAGAAGAATAACGATTATGTTACCCATTCTGCACATCGATTTTCTTCTTCTTCTTCATCTCTTTTTCTTCTTCATCTTCTTTTTCTTATTCATATTCTTCTTCTTCTCCCTGATTGGCACAATAACCGCTTACGCGATTTTGACCGAGTTTAACAAAGCGCGCCAATCGTTTCTTTCTCATGCTGACCGCCGTCAGTTGGGCACACCCAGTGAAATCAAGTCTTTCTCCAACACAGAGGAGCCCTTCCTCTTCCTCTGCTACCACCAGCTGATACCGCATCGAATAGTAATTTGTATCCATTGGGATGACATGACCCAGCTAGCGGCTACGTCTTTATTCGCTGCGCTATGTCTATGTAGTCGTAAAGCTCATACAGCTCCATCGACTGCGATATTCGCTGTTACCGCATCACATACTTTCAGAGCCGGAGCGTTTGTATCCATTCGGACGTCAAGACCCAGCCAACGTAGCCGCTGTATCTTTATTCGCTACACTATGTCTATGTCGTCGTAAAGTTTAAACAGCTCATCGTTCCATCCCCTGCCATATTCGTGGTTGCCAACGTGCAAATGTCCAAAAATCTTGAGCAGAATCTTTCTCTCAAACACTCCAAACGACGCCTCACCGGGTATTGCCATCGTCCAAGCTTCTGCGCCATACGTTAGAATGGGTCTGATAAGAGCCTTGTAAAGTGTTAGTTTGGTTCGTCGAGACTTTACCACTCAATGGCCTACTTAGTCCAAAGTAACACTTGTTGGCAGGAGAGATCCTCCTTTGAATTTCAAAGTTGACATTATTACATTAATGTGATTTTCTAACGAATTATGATTAATTTTATTCTCTACTAATCAAATCTGAATCAGAAATCTAAATTAGATATTATCTAAAACATTTATTAGGGAAATAAAATAAAAATTAAATTAAAATATAGAAAAAAATTAGATTTCACAATGAATCTTATTGATACTATTTCGTAATAATTTCAGAATTCCAGCTCATACTTATATATTAAAAGTCACATCGTTACAACTTCAGGCTGAACTTTTTTACCAAGGTCTAAATAAAATATTCTAATGAAAGGCGAAAACTGTTTCGTAAAAGTTTCGTTAACTAAATTTTAATGTGGATAATTTTTGTTAATTAATAGAATCGGAATATTTATAGCAGCTGTGGCTGCTTTTCATTTTCTTAATTAAAAAAAAATTGTATTAAATAATAAACAAGACTTATAAAAACTCGTAAAATTTTCTAGTACTAATACTAATTCGAAGCCGACTAGATTATGGTTCTCCAATATGGAACCCATTCTACCAGTGTCATATAAATAAAATTGAAAGAGTCCAAAAAGACTTTACCAAATATGCGTTGTGTAAACTGCGCTAGCTTAAAGGGCTCCCTAGTTATATAGGCAGACGCAAATTGATTGGACTGCAAAGCCTTGAGGACAGACGAATCAACTTTTCGATTCTCTTCGTGTACAATCTTTTAAATTTCAATATAAATTGCTGTGAGTTACAGAATTTAATTACATATCAAACAGAGCACAATGATTTAAGGCAGGTTCGTTTATTTGTAGATCAACGGTATAGAACTTAGTATGCCCTCAATGAACCAATGGTGAGATGCATTCGATTCTGCAACAATTATCCTAGCCTCGACTTTAGACTAAGTTTATATAATTTTAGGCAGCAATTGTTTATAATCTTTAACTAATAATTAAAACTGACTTAGACTGAATAAACGGAATATAATTTCACAGCTGTGTATTGGCTTGTAAATGGCTTCCGGTAAAATGTTGCTAGCAACATTGATTGCCATATGAGAAGAAACGTCAAATTTCAACGCCCCATAATCAGTTGGCAAATTTTTGTAAGAAACGTATTTTTAAACAAATTAATACACATACACATATATCAACAGAAAAAAAAATAAAAAATTTACTTTCACTGCGAAGACATTTCGCTTAAAACCACCAAATCTTCTGAGTATTCGAACTCAAAAACTTCACTCGCAAAAGAGCTGTTAGTTTTCGCTCAATTTTAAATGTCATGTGAATTTGGAATAGGTGTCAAAAGATGTGGGGCGGTGTTTTCACGAGGGTACTACTGGGTACTGGGTACACTACTTTGCCATGAAATACAAACGAAATTTCACGCATATTTCATGACAATGCAATTTGTATAGATTTTGACAACCTTTTCATGTGAAACACGAACGTAGTACCAAGTTTAACCTGAGAATATAATCCAATGGTACCTACAGGTTCCACAAGGAGGAAGATGAAACAGCCAAATATTTGTTGGCATCGTGCCTAGCATTGATGCATTAGTGTCACGAACACCTGGGTAAACATACCTGTACAAGTATATTATCGGAAGAGGAAATAAATCTCAATAAAGCAGGACGAATGCTAAAATTTATTAAGGAAGTTAAATACAAGAAAATTCTCTAATTCCTTGAAGTGGGCACAATAAATATTTCAGGTCTCAGAGCTAAATCCTCTCATAATAATAATAATAAAAAAAGAGAAAGAAAATGTGCGACACCGTCAGGGGAAAAAAACCATTATAACAGGTGTCAAATTCAATGGGCAATAAAACTGAGTATCCACGTTTTAAATTTAAATTCTAATAAAATCAAAATAAATGAGAGTTAAAAAACAAAAGAAAAGTAATTTACACCACTGGTCAAGTTTCTGCGATTCTATTATTTTGTCCGTTATGTTTTAAAAGGCCTCTTCTATTCGCCACCTCTCTGCTCGACTAACTTGACGAAAAATTTGCATGTGAAAACAGCAGCTAAGCTATAGAGCAAGATTTCCCACTAGCGAGTATGACGGTACTTCACAAAACTGGTATAAATCACTATTTCAAAGAGCAATTTTTATTTTAGGCAGCTCTATTCTAGTGCTGCCAAGTTGTTTTATACCACTTATACCAATTGTTTCATTTCACTTGCTAACGCTTGGTGAAAGGAAGAGGCCTTATGTCGGATAAATGAAATATCGTAGCAGTTTCGAGAAAAAATTATGTAGCCAAATGTGATTTCCTTCCTTGTTGAAATATTTACTGTGAAGATATACAATAAAAGATGTAAGAATATAGAGAACAGCGTTGCCGATTGCCGATTTTTTTTTTTTTTTTTGGAAATGGCTTTTTTCTACCTTTCACATCATAAATATCCGAACTCTTCAAAGGTCTGTCTTTATATACATATATTGCTTCTATACAGAGGCATACCTGGAGGAAGTAGCGCCCATGCCAGTCCCTCAGCCGTCAATATTTATTTTTTTCAAAATCAATGTCCTCGAACCTCACGACTTCTGACATTTGATCGCGATGGGCAATATCGGGAGTTGAGTCGAACATGAGACCATAATACTTAGCCACATGAATGCTTTTAAGTAAACGTTGGCGAACAACAGCTGCCATAAGGTAAAGAAATTCATTCTGATACTTTCAACGTTTCTCAGGTGTTCTTTCATAACAGGATCGAATACCGTTACTAGTTTCAGCAAACCAAGAAAATTTCCGACATTAGAGTTGTCAAGCGTATGATTTAGGTACTCTCTGTGTCCTCGCAGAGCCAAATTTTGAGTAGCTAGAACCTTGATGCAATGAAGAATCCTTGTCAAAATTTCACGCCATTTAAGTTTTTCTGCCTCGAACTGTGACAATATTCGTGCATCAACAAAACCTTCATTTCGAGTAAAATGTAGCTCCATTTCTTTCCACTGTACAAAATGCGATGATTCTTGGAGTTTTCACGAATGATGATCGTCTCGGGTGCCTTCCGCAGATAAATCCCCTTTCTTTCTCCAAGGATGACTGAAGTTCCGAATTTGAAAACGGAATGCAGCAAAGAAAAAATGATAATTTTTTTAACGGGGAGTACTCCAGCCAAGATCGAGTAACTTCTTCACCACGTCCATCTCCTAACTTTTTCTTGAACCAACGAACGATTGTTTTTTGGTAGAAATGGCTCGTCAGAGTTTTGAAAATATTTCCAACCAAGCTTAATTATTTCTGGCCTGGTTGTGTTGCTTACTATTGCCCTCCCGGAATTCTCATCAAATTTCAGATGTCCGATGTCATAGTATTGAGTCAGGTTTTCTATTTCACTATTAAGTTTTTCGAAATCATTTGTATGTATAAAGTTATTTTCTGGTAATTTTTTAATTACAGAGTCGACAATCCTGAATTCTTGTATCTTTATTTAAAACTGAAGTACAAATCGCGATTGAATATACATTGAATATACAAATTTGAGGGGTAACTTTGCGCCCCCTAGAGTGGCGCCTATGGCACGTGCCCTGCTTGGCATACCCTAGTTACGCCACTGCTTCTGTATCACTTCCAAAGCTGCTGTAAATTTTGTTTGCGTTTGTCACTAAGCTCGACAATTTTACCATCTCTCAATCGACAAAGAATGTTACAGTAGTCTGAGCGATGGTTCGAAGACTTTTCATTTTATTTTCAATAAAATAATTATTTTCATAAAAAGTTGCTTATTATTGAAAAAAAGGGGGCATTCTTAAGCTTATCAATATGAACAACATATATGCGAAAATGTTGTTGGATGTTTTTATTAAGATTTTGTTCATACATTTTTTTTCAAATTATAATGAAAAATAGACTATTCAAAATTATGCCAATAGTTCAATAGTGCGAGTTCACGTCTTATTAATACGTATTTGTATCTTCCTCTCAAAAATATAACTTTCTCTTCGAATTTTTTACGAAAAATCGCAATTTCAAAAATGTCATCAACTTTTGTTTACTGTGGACCGGTGGTTTTTCACACGTAAATAAATATTCCCACGCGCTCGTACAGAACCAGGCACAATAGCTTGCGCCCATTACGTGGTTAACGCCAATAAACGCACGTTGTTGTTGTGGTTTCTGCCATTTCCCTTTTTTCTGTAAACAAGAAGCACAGCTATCCTATCAACATATTTCGTTGCTCTTTTTGTGTGTCCAGCTGTTGCCGAAATTGTCAAAAATGGAAATTTGTTGCTGCAACCTCAACCATTTGGCTGCTGGCTACTAGTCGGCTGCCGTCAGCTCTATTGTTTTAGCGTTTTCTTTTTTTTTCCTTGACTTTTTTGTTTCGCTTTAACGACATTGTGCCCCAAATCGTTGTTTTTGTTTGGCTGAAAACAGTGCTTATTTTTTCGGCTATGAAATTCTCACAAGCCGCTGCAAAATCCAAAAATTTCATCGAAAAGCTGCAAATGTGTGCGAAGCCATTTCGGTGTTGGTCAAATAACCATAAAATCATACTCCGTGTATATGCGTGAGTTTGTTTGTACATATATATGTATGCAGGTTTTTAAATACTCATATACTTGGCAGCTTAAGTTACTAGCAAAAATCGCGTCCTGCTAATAAACGATCCGGATTTTCTTTTAACTGTGTTGCCTGAATTGGAAAATTGCAGGTTATTTTTTGTGGTGGCAATGGCAGTTTGTATTGTATATACAAACATACACGCACATCTAAAATACGCAAACTATTAGATTTTTGTTGACTGAGAGATGGTAGCATAGAAAAGTTGGTAAAATATTTCAGAAAAGTTAAAGCATTGTTTAAGTTTTTTTAAAGTGAAACTTCTTAGGCGTCGATGGACGAGCGAGAATGGAAATTTCAAGGCCATGCAACGTTTTGGGCATTTACGTTCTGCGAGAGAGAAAAAAGATATAACGTAGAGGAAAAGAAGAGAGAGAGCTATACCTTATATATACACATCTTTGATGCACTTTAGGCTACTTTTCCTGAGTTTTTCCATGTGGTTGCTAATTTCTAGTGAGAAATCACACTGCCTACTTTTTGGCGCTTGTTTGTTGGTGCAAACTTGTAGGAAATATATTTTTGGTGCCTACTTTTTGGCGTTATATGGTTTTGGCTGTTTGCGGCATTTTTTGTTCCCAATTTATTTGGCCCTTTTTTTTGTGCCTACATTTTGGCGCTTATTTCCGTTTCTTGGCTAGTGCTTGTGCGTACTATAAAGTGCTATCCATTCCGGCGTCGGATTTATTAGTATTGCCTTGCGGTAATTTGTGCCGTTGCTGCGGTCCTGGAATCGCTGCGTTTGTGCGGGTGATAAACGCTCGGAGTAGTGCGCATTGTTGCCACGGTTTGTGTCCGGCGTTTACCTACACCGGTCGACCTTCTCCGTTTTTGTTGTAAATTTTGTCTATTTGTACTCTCTGCGAATGTAGTGAATTTATATAGATATATATTCTTTCTCACTCTCTCTCTCTCATTCTCTCTCGGGTCTCTCCCTCTTCCTTTATCTGACTTGAAAGTTTCACTTCTGTTATGTGTACTACGCTACACGGCACTTTTTTAATGAACTTACTAAACCTAAACTTACTAATACTCTCGCAATGATTCCGTGATTGATTCTTTATTATAGTCAGTCTACCTGCTGAACAATGCACTTAACTCAGCGGTCCTTAACCACTTTCATATTAACAAACAGAATCATCAAAATCATTTGATGAAGTCTTCTAAATAAGCCTGTGTATCGACGATGCTGATATTTGCATATAACGTGAATTTTTTCGCTGGAGAAAACTCGGAATGTTTGCAAATAAGTAGTAATCTCTGATGAATATGGGAGATGATAAAGCAATGCCTGGAGGATGATACAATGCCTTCAATTTGATAGTCGTTTTCATCGATGTATTCGCCGCGGCGTTGTCGTGGTCATTGTTCGGATAAGATATTGATGATGCATTCATTGGTGAACTTTATTTTGCCATCTTGCACAACGACTTTTTAAATTTTGATTTTTCATGTTTTTCGGAGTGCTGGTCTCAGAAGAATGTCCACTCTGCTCAACATCTGCGGTAGTTTTGTGACAACTTCTATGACAATGGCAAACCTCCGAGTGTATTTCTGCTATGAAATCTCATAAAAAATATATGCCGTTCGGAGTCGACTTAAAACTGTAGGTCCCTCCATTTGTGAAACAACTTTGTGACGGTCGTCCATCCAATAACGTTTGTTGTTCCAGAAACATTCGATGATGTGCGTCAATTGATAAGATCGTCTTGTCACATATTCTGAGATAAATGCATCCTTGGACATTAGTGGGATCATCAAATATTCAGTATTGCATGAATATTTGGGCGTCAAAAAGATTTGTTCTCGTTGAATCCCGCATAATTTGACAATCGCCCGGAAAAGTGTTCATGTCGATTGGTGTAAAGAAATGTTGAAGAAACTCAGCCGGGGTGATTCAAAGCATATCTATGGCATCGTGTACCAAATTGCCGAATGAGTACATGGACAATCACATAGGCAGATGACGTAATGACAGACAGATGACGTAATGAACCGCCTGCAGAATCGCCCGACAAGTGTGCCCGACTCACTATACTAAATGCACGGAATCTTTCTTCTCTTCTTAATTGGCGCGATAACCGCTTACGCGATTTTGGTCGAGTTTAATAAAGCGCGCCAGTCGTTTCTTTCTCGTGCTAACCGGCGTGAAATGGGCACACCAAGTGAAACCATGTCCTTCTCCAACTGATCTTTCCAACGCAAAGGAGGCCTTCCTCTTCCTCTGTTACCACCAGTTGGTACCGCATCAAATACTTTCAGAGCCGGAGCGTTTGTATCCATTCGGACGACATGACCCAGCCAGCGTAACCGCTGGATCTTTATTCGCTGCGCTATGTCTATGGCGTCGTGCACAGTCTTAGCACACTGATCTCAGTTTTAGCGGGGCATTAATAGGTAGGCACGCCCAGAAGCTGTCTGGATGAGGAAGAGAAGGAGACGATCTCGCACCTTCTGTGCCATTCCGAACGTAGGTTTATTATTCTAGATAGACAATTTTTTAGTGAATGGGAAGGTCTTAGTTCTACAGAAATCAGAGATGTTCTAATATTTTTGCCAAGCACTCACTGGTTTTAGAAGAGATAGGGATAACAAAACCTAACCTATGACATCGAAATCGGTGAGGTATCTACGCGTAAGCACCGGAAATAAAACAGCAATCGGTAGTATGACTGTTCCAAGATGTGCTTAATCCAACAAAAGGTGTTCGCAAAAGAAGCATCTCAAGGCAAATGGTCGCCTGTTTTTTCGGAAAGTCTGGTAATATCGCAACTGTACCACTAGTGAAACTTAAGATAGTCAATTTTGAGTGGTCCTCAAATATTTGTTTGTCAGAAGTTTTCGTAGAATTAAGAAAAAGTAACTGCCGCAGATCAATCATCCTTCACCAAGTTAATGCGGGCTCTCACCTATCGGCTCACACAAGAGAGTTTTTGAGCACTCAAAAGATCTAAGTAATTGGTATCTGCCTTGCAGCCCTAATTCGGCACCTAATGATTTCTTTTTATTTCGAAACAGCAAAAATGTTTTTCCTTTTGGAGAAATCCACTTCCAAGTGATTGTTGATGGACATTTCACTCCATGTATTTTGTGTCATTCTGTTCAGTGAAGTTTTTCAGGTTGAGACATTATTCTATCAATATATATTAGAAACTGATTGTATACTTTTATTCTTTGAATTAAATTTGACTCCATTCAGAAAGTTCTGCTGAGACCTCAGCCAATGATAATTTAATGTCATGGCAATGTAAGGAATGCATCAAATCTGCCCAGTCAAGCGCTTCCAATTAACGATTCGATATCAAGGTTGATTGTTGTTTTTTTTTTTTTGTAAACTTCACTAAACCTAGCGAAATCGCTTAGCCTCTCAATTTTTGGCGGCCATCTTAACTATCAGTAGGCCCAAAGGAGAATGACATTCTTCGTTACATTGGATCAGGTGCAAAGCGTTTTGGCCTTATTTCTGTTTTTCATTCGCCTTAGAACTGATGAGCTTTTTTAGAGAAAAAAAAACCAAAAATAACCACTTCGCAAAATAAACTTATTTCATTTGCCTATCCTGCATTTCCTTAAGGCGCATTCCAGAAGCATAGGTGCCGTTGCGGGTGTTCGAGTGAGCAGCAAAGAAAGATGTGAAAGTTAGCAAATACAGACAAATTTCCCTCCACTCCAACATACTCGCACGTGAACTCTGCCACTTTCTCTCTCGTTTCACTGGTACGTAGCAGTTTGTGTTGGATTTACGCATCTTCTTAATTACTTGTGGGAAATGGAGTTAAAAATTTTGTTGATGATGGCGTTGGTGGTAATGGCAAATGCAAATTAAGTCACCGCCAGTTGTTGCTAATGACTTCAAATTTTCAAAAACAAAAAAAAAGAAAAACCAAAACTAACCTTAGCCAGTGGTATGTGCATTGTTCCGTCAACCCATTACGCTAGCTCGTTCGCCGTGTGCTTCCGGCGTCCGTTGCAATTATGGCGGAAATTGTAATTTTAACTATTTTAAAAGTTTACTTTATGAATTTTAATAGAGTTGTCAACATGATAAAGAGAGGAAATATTGTAAGGTGTCCCTTGAATTCATATATTTAAGGAGTAACATACGTCCAGTAGCGCCAGAAATGCGCTAAAAGAAAAACTGTTTTTAGAAGGGATAACAATAGAAATAAATATAAAAAATTGTGATATTGTTTATTCATACTTAAACTTTATAAAAACATTTATTTTAATTGTTCCTTACCAAAATTAGTATATAAAAAATCACGAGGCCCGAAGTACAATGAAAAAAATTGCTCCACGGTCTGCATCATTTCTCCTTGAAATGTTAATGGATCTTTAAAAAGTAAAAAAATTCTTGTAAGATATTTTGAATACCGAAAAATTTTGCAATTTACGGCATTTTAAAATAAGTAACGTTTTACGTCAAAAATGTCACACTTCAATTATGTTTATAAAATTTTTTAATAAAAATATCAAAAATCCGAAGAAATAGAGAAACCACTTTTGAATATTTATAAACAAAAAACCGAATCAAAAAATATTAAAAACTGTATGAGTTATCATGCAGACCGTGCCGGGAAAAGTAGTTTCAAGAAAATCGAGTTTAAAGTTTGAGGTACAGGAGCGCGCGGACCGCTCTCAACCTAGTTAATAGGCTGTAGAAGCTATAATATTGAGAAGTTCCGCATGAAAATTTCACAGTATATTCTTAAGATACTATACTTTCGAAATATGGAAAAAAAATCGATTTTTTGAAAATTTCCGGAAGTATGTAATCTTTAAAAATTACAAAGGATAGAAACTTTAATGGATTCACTTTTTTAAATTAAAATTATTATAAAACCCTGTCTTCGAAATAAAAAGGTAAAAAGTACCTAATAATTAAAGAAATTAGTATGTACTTTATTGTGCTTATGAAACGTATGTTAAAGCATTACAGCATTTACTTTAAAATTGTTAAAATCCAATTTCAAAATTCGCCTCCGAGTAACTCTTGTCTTTTTTGAAAACGCTATGGCCTAAATACGACATTAACAGCTTAAGGTGATGGAAATCCCCTGCCATTCAATATCCAAACTCATTGCGGTGTTCACTGGTCACCGGGTGATCGGTACTCATGCGGAAAAGCTTGGAATTCCGTACAACCCCTATTGAAGAAGCTGGGGAAATCCTGCAGAGAAAGAGACAGTTGAACACTTTCTGTGCAAATGTCCGGCTCTGGCGGCTAGGCGCTTGAGAGTCCTTAGCGTGCCCTTTGGGGATAGTTTGAAGAAATTCTCCAGCCTAGATCCCTTTTCTCTCCTCCACTACATCAACAGCACTGGATGGCTGTAGACGGTTTTTTCTTCCCTAAATTTTTTCGCAGGTAGTGGTCCACATTATGGTATCAAAACGGCGCGTAAGTACTACTTGCAGGGTACCTGTGGTACTCTTGCCATCTAACCTTTCTACCTACCTAATTCTTGTCTTGTACTAAATACCATCGGCTTTTCAGCCTGTATGTTTTAGGAGCCACCAAATCTCTTGCTGCTCCTTGGCTCCACCAATTCAAATTTCAATTTCAACTCTTGTCTTATATAATAAATTAGGACGACTAAAACATCACTTGCTTTTGCTTGGTTACATATTGCATGTGCGTTTGTCCTCATCTCTACTAAAACCAGTGTGTAATTTTCACTATTATAGAAGGTCTCTCATTTTCACAGCACTGATATCATCTAATTTATTTAAAAATTGTCTACCTAAAATGGTAAATCTACGTCTGGATAGAGCAGGACAATGACACAGGAAGTGCAAGATCGTCTCTTCCTCATCTAGACAGCTTCTGCAGAAGTCAGGTGTTTGCACGCCCATCCTCTGGGTGTCTGCCTGTTAATTACAATATATGTAATTATATCATATTCCGTTATAACGGAAATTAGTGTGCTTTGTGTATGCGTAGTATTTTAGCATAATAATGGAGAAATTTACCAAGACCGTTATCTGTCGTTTTCCTAAACCCCCCGTTTGACACCTTTTTTAAAACCTTCGGTTGGGCACCCGAATCTGGCCTATTTTGTCCTATTAGAGTATCCTTTTTAAAAGGTTATATCCATAAATCGAAAAAAAAATTAAATTTTAGGGATCTACGTCGTTAGCTAGAATAGAGATATATTAAATGCACGTTCAAAGTCGAAAAAGCCAGTCGGGCCAGTCCCGGGTGCGCAACGGAGATTCAATGTAAGTCAAAGATATGTACCTGCTGCCACCGAAGTAATCGATTCTTCTTACTTACTTACATACGAAACTGTTTGTACTTAATATTTTCCCAACTGAGGGTTTGTTGTTGTAGCAGCTTTGCCAAACCTTCTGTCCACCACCGGTTTAGTCTAAGATTTCCGGCGGTACCGCAAATGAATTGTTTTGAACGCGTAGGTTGGTTTAAGTGGGCATCGGAAAAGATTCTTGCTATCGCGTCGAGCTGATTCTTATAGCGGCCATTTGTTCTATGTTTACTCTGCTTAATAGTCCGAATTTTATTTTATTAACATCCAGCCCCTGGTAAAAAATGACAATTTGACTCATCATCAAAAAATAAAATTTAAGTAAGAAACAAAAGAAATCTAAGAGAAGTCTGTATACATATGTAGGAATAGGAAACAAATCAAAATATGTTCATTGAACAATAAATAAAAAAATATATTAATTTCGCTTCACATTTTGCACGCGAAATGAAGCAATGTTGTTATCAAATTGGCACAAGTGCCTGATGATACGAAATTGGTGCTTAGTAGTATAAAACTAGCCTGTCAATCACTTATTTTTTGTTTCGTTAATGCTCCACGAAAATTAGATATACGAGAAATATCTGGATTTATAACTAGCCACCGGTACCGTGAAAGCGAGGCTGCAGAGGCAAATGCTTAAGGGCGATGCATTGTGGAGGGCGGCAAACAGACACAATGAGCTTCAAATAATGAATGAATGGAACGTCTGTCCTGATGTGTGGAGGTATTTTTAATAAGTGTTGTTGTGGAGAGCAGATATTATACTATACAATATCGCACATAGATCAAATCTCTACTATTATTCGTTATGTGTCGTTAAGTCCTAATGAAAACAATCAATGAACATTTTTGTTTTTTTTTCATGCATGGATTCAACGAGAGCTGGAATTACAAATAATATTATTGCTGAATTAAAAAATATAAAAAATAAACAGTATCAAATTGTTTCGTATATTTCTCAAAAACGGCCTCGGTCGGTAGTCTAGCGTAAGTGCACTAGCCTGCCCTTCCAGAGGTTGTGGCTTCGAATCCCACGTAAAGCACGGTCCTCGCACTTTTCCAAAAACAAAAAACAAAAATCTCATTCCTCAAACCCAAAAACGTATCCTTTCCATCTTACTCCCGCACAATAATAGTCAGCGCATTATTTGCATTGTGGCTACTAAAACAAGCAAAAACAAAGAAAAGCACACTGTTACACATTGCAACAGTGGCGCTAGCAAGAGGAAGCGGGCAGCCGCGGTAGTAGCCCAGGCACACCACTTTAGTGAAGTCCTCAACCGTCTGTGTGATCCTTCTGGTAGAAAAATGTGACAAACAGATGGCGCTCCAAGTAGTCGGAACACGTTGTTCCTAAACAACGACAGATGGGCATTCCCACTACTTAGGACTGATAGCGGCAGGCTAATCACCTACCCTGTCAGAAATCAAATAGATTAACGAAACCAACGTAAGACAAGTCTTGTCGAGGCCCTGGGCTCCAGAGAGGAGTGAACAAGGAAAAAATGCTGAAAATTACCGAAACGCTGGGCGATATTAAAAAAAAGTTGCTGAACAATATTCTCTCGAAAATAAATGTTATTTTCAAGTCAATCACGATCACTTTAAACCTCATTGTCAAAATAAAAAATTGGAATGACTACAAGAGACAAGCATTTTAAATATCGTTCGTCTATCCTATTTTGCCTTCTCCAAGTTACAAAAACGCGCTGAACGTTTATCGAAAGTGAATAGGCTGCGTTTTATTTGATTTACACTCGACTTTGTGCATACCGAAATTGCATTTACTTCGACCAAATATGGCAATAAGGAATTGTCCGTTATTTGATTAAGTTGCTCGTTTATGTTCATTGATTAAATCAAATCATTACTTCATGATGGCGGGGAAAAATCCCTGAATTTGGTATTGGACGAATTCATCCCAGCTTAAAACCTTGTATGCCATTCGAGTTGCCACCAGATTCGGCTAAATGTTTTCACTTTGCTTTGAATGCAGCCACATTTTGGGAGTTTGCCAAAGCCTGCCTTTGTACGTACATATGTATATCTGGTCCATCCAATTTCTCTAAAATAAATATAGCCGCTGGCCATCGTAGCCGAATGGATTGGTACGTGACTACTATTCGGAATACGTAGATACGAATCTGCGTGAAGCACTAAAAATTAAGAAATAAGTTTTTTCTAATAGCTGCCCTACCTCGGTAGGTGATGGCAAACCTCCGAGTGTTTTTCTGCCATGAAAAAGCTCATCATACAAATTTGCTTGCCATTTGGAGCCAACTTAAAACTGTAGGTGCCTCCATTTGCGGAACAACATGAAGATGCACGCCCCAAATAGAAGGAGTAGCTCGGCTAAAACACCCAAAAAGGGAGCCAATTATATTTGTATATAAATGAAAAACTAAAAGTAACTTTGGTTTCATTTACATAGGAAATTATAAAACTTTTATTGTAATTTATTTCCTTTAATTTTTAATTAAAACTATTCTTGGTAAAAATACCAAAAAAACGTTTTTTGTTTTATTTAATTCTATTTCAAATCCTCAATGTGACGCCGATATAGAGCGATGGATGACGTCACTGAAGCGTTGGCTGTGCAATTCTATTAGAGAACACCGAACTTCGACTTCGGCCATGTTCGGCCACAAAAGTTCAGTTACCGAACTTTGGCCAAACATTCCCTAAAATTCTTTTTAATCAAAAATTACATTATATACATACATTTTAAGATTTTGTAAACATTTTGTATACTGTTTAAAAATATACCTTTAAAATATGCATCTGCTGCTCCGTCGTGTGTCTAGTCAGTGCTGCGTCAACAAAAAATTGATGAAAAATCCATATTTTTCAATTATTTCTTGGCTAATTTTCATATATCGTTAATCTTTCCAAAAAATAAATCGATAATGATAACAAACTGTGCATTTCGCACCCATTTTCCATTGTCAGTATTCATATATTTTTATTTTTATTTTACAAAACTAACTGCGTTTTCCGGTTTTAATTTTTACAGGTACAAAATCGAAGTGGCTGGCAAAAGTCTTCCAGTGTTAACGAATCTCGACAAAGGTCGCTATGGTGTCATCGTTTTCGAAAATCTAGACAAGTATTTGAATATGGACAAATGGAATCGTGAGCTGTTGGATAAATACTGTCGTGAATACTCAGTAGGCATAGTGGGTTTTGTTAGTCCGAGCGAAGAGACTTTGGTTGCGGCACAACTGCGCGGTTTCCCACTCTTCGTTCATACAAATTTGCGTTTACGTGACGCGAGTCTCAATCCAGCTTCGCCAGTATTGCGGTTGACACGAGCCGGCGAAACAGCATGGGGTGTTTTGCCCGGAGACGACTGGGCTGTTTTTCAGCATAATCACTCCACTTATGAACCAGTTGAGTGGGCTCAACGCAACACGCAGGACTACCCCTCGGACAGTGGTGGACAAGTGCAATTACCGCTAACAACCGTGTTGCAAGATCATGGCCACTTCGATGGTATTCAGCGAGTTATATTTGGCAGCAGTTTGCGCTTTTGGCTGCATCGCTTACTGTTTTTGGATGCCTTGTCTTATCTGAGCCACGGTCAGTTGAGTTTGAGTCTGGATCGTATGATATTAGTGGATATTGATGATATTTTCGTTGGTGAAAGGGGCACACGACTGCGGCCGGATGATGTGCAGGCGCTGATAGCCACACAACGAATTATAGCAGGAATGGTGCCAGGTTTCCGCTTCAATTTGGGTTTCTCAGGCAAATACTATCATCATGGCACACGAGAAGAGAATTTGGGTGATGATTATTTGTTGCGCAATGTGCAAGAGTTCAACTGGTTTTCACACATGTGGAAGCACCAGCAGCCGCATCTGTATGATAATCTGACATTGCTAATGTCTGAGATGCAACTGAATTATGCGTTTGCGAAGGAACACAACATTCCCACTGACTCTGGTTACTCCATATCGCCGCACCATTCAGGTGTTTATCCGGCGCATGAGATACTCTATGTAGCCTGGAAGAAAATATGGGATGTAAAGGTCACTTCCACCGAGGAGTATCCACATTTGCGGCCTGCTCGATTACGACGAGGCTTTATACATCGCAACATCATGGTGTTGCCACGACAGACGTGCGGCCTTTTCACGCACACCATGTATATCGATCGCTATCCAGGCGGTCGCGATAAGCTCGATGAATCGATACAAGGTGGTGAACTCTTTCAAACATTAGTTTATAATCCTATCAATATCTTCATGACGCATATGTCGAACTATGGCTCAGATCGGCTGGCATTGTATACGTTTCAATCGGTGATAAAGTTCCTGCAGTGTTGGACTAATTTGAAATTGGGCTCGGCGCCGCCTATTCAACTAGCAGAAATGTACTTTCGTCTTCATCCCGAAGAGGTTGATCCCATTTGGGGCAATCCATGTGATGATCCACGCCATAAGAAAATCTGGTCGAAAACGAAAAACTGTGAATCGCTACCAAAATTTCTAGTGATTGGTCCACAGAAGACGGGCACCACTGCCCTCTATACATTCCTCTCCATGCACTCAAGTATCACAAGTAACATACCAAGCCCCGATACCTACGAAGAAATACAATTCTTCAACGGCAATAATTACTATCGCGGTTTGGATTGGTACATGGATTTCTTCCCGACCGAGCCAAATACCACCGCGACTACCACACCTCACTACATGTTCGAGAAAAGTGCTACTTATTTCGATGGTGAGGCGGTACCGAAACGTGCACATGCGCTCCTGCCACATGCGAAAATCGTATCGATCCTCATCTCGCCGGCGAAACGTGCTTACTCTTGGTACCAACATCAACGAGCGCATGGTGATGCGATCGCGAATAACTACAGCTTCTATCAGGTGAGTGAATTAGAAATGAAGGGAAGAGATTACGATTTTTTAATTAAAATGTATAGAGTGTTGATATACCGACTATTTTATTTGATGTAAGAAAATAACACGCTAACAGGTCAACTACTTTTAAGAAAACCTGTGTAACCTTACAAACGATTGATATCGAACAAAAACAACGCACGCCTTCTAGAAATTTGAGTTCCTTCGTACCCGTTGGTACTTGAGAAAAAGTTTAGTTATTTCAACAAACCTCGATATGCTCTTTGCTCTTCATATAGGGATGAAAATGTCCTAAACCCGATATAACGCTAAGTCACCAAAATGATAAAAATACGGTAAAATGCGGCAAGGATGAGAATGAGGGCCTTTTTACACTCGAAAGAGCAGGCCAATGCCAGTTTTAGATTTATTATGCAGAAATATGGGTCGATGATTCCAGCAGCCAAAAGGCCGCACCAAACGGTTGTTTTCAATGGATATAATGACTGTTCTTGATCGCTCTTTAACCCTTCACGGTGGTAGCCATTAAGCCAAAATCGGACCTCATCGTTGAATAAAATTCGAGCTCCAAAATGCAGATCTTCGGCGAGTTTTTCAAGAGCCCAACGTCTGAAATTATGACGCTTTGAAGGAGGGGTCGGATTCAAATCTTGTACTAGCAAATCAAGATCTTTGCGTAAAATCGCCCAAGTAGTGCCATAAGATAGGCCAAGTTGTTGAGATTGACGCCGTATCAATTCTTCCGGGTCTTCGGCAAAACTCTCATTTACAGCCGCATTATTCGGCTTATTTAATCGGTCGAGTATCATCCAATAATATAAAGTTATTCTCAATTTTACCGACGGTTTGTCGAATAGTACGTGTGGTAGGACGATTATGTGCACCATATGTTGGCCTGAGCGCGCGATGAACACGTTTCACAGAAAAAAAATGTATTTAGTTTAACAGTAGTCACGCATGATCTGTTAAAAAAATACATCGAATTTGATTACTCTTTATAAGTAGATTCTGCTGATCATGTTTTGTTTGCCTGCTTATTTTCGTCAAGCTCTAAGCAAATGCTTAGAGGAATTTGGTAAAATTCATGAATTATGAGAGCTACAAATGTTAGGCATGGAGCTTTTTTTTTTTTGTTTGCCAATTTCTTCTCCGCTCTATGGCTTGGCACTAACGCTATGTGTGTGTTGTATAGGGTTAGCATTTCGAGCTGCACTCGCTCACTGTTATCGATGAGATTTTGTAGCAGTCGAGTGATGTAATAGTCCTCTCATTTACGGAAGGGGTTATTATACCTGCCTTGGCTCGAACCAAGCTTGAGGTCTTTGGCACTGATGTGTTAAGAAGCGACCACCTTGGCTCCTTGACGCCACAAGATCTACTCAGATTTCTTCGAAAATCGGGCAGATTTAAAGAAAATTAAAAGAGAACCCGAGTGCAGTACAATGGACTTAATTGCGTCTGAGTGCTGTACTTGCGAGTCTGTTTCGACAAAAAAAAACAAAAAAAAAAAAAAAAGACCTGTCATTCAACTCTTTTCAAATGAATCCCTCCACCGCTGGACTAGTGAACTATCAATTTATTTTGCGATCATCCGCTTGACCATCAGAAGCAGCCCACAAAACATTAAGCACGAACTTGATGGTATTCAAAGTGGGTTAGAATGCTTCTATGAAACATGCATTTCTAAATCATTTAACTTGTTATTTAATCGTACACATCTTTAATTAAAAACCCACTTCAACATGATTTATAATTCAATTAAAATTTGCAATTTATTTCGTTATAAGTTAGCAAATACATGCATGTTTAGATATTTATATTTATTATATGTTCGTAAATACGAGTAGATAAATTAATCTGCCAGCTAGCTGCATTTCCCACAAATAAATAAATATGTCAAGCATAAAGTCAAGAATATTTGCATACGTTTACTAGTAAAGGGTATTTCAAAAGTGACGCCGCGATGTCAGTAATGAATAATTTTGTATTTCATCTTTGACATTTGGGAAGTAGGCAGATGTACAATTTTACACAAAAGAACAACGCGTTAAATTATTATATTAAAACTTTTATGAAAATTATCGATCTTTAAGAACAACATATCGCAAAATTCGTAAATAGTTTTTATAGAAATAATCGTCCGAATAAGTCAAGAACTCAATCGTTGGTAAAAAAATTTCAAAAAACTGGAGAGAAGGTAATCCTCGAGTAACTTCAGAATAGTCATTACATCACTAAAATGTAATATTTGGTATGGTTTTTGGCTGGTAGAATAATTGACTCGCTTTTTCTTCGAAGGTGAAAATGAAAGAACTATAGACAACTGATTGAATAGTAATAAATAAATAAACAAGAAATAGACTACTCTATTCCTATACTCACCTTCGACAGGTTCTTCAAGACGTGTATACCGTCAAGAAGGAAGTGGCAGACACCAAGACCATGGTAGAGCAAGGTCAATGATTATAAAGATGATTCCAAGCTAGACGATAAGATTGGCTTTGGAGTATTTTCGAAGGAATTATGACTGGAACTATCCGTTCGACTACCAGACTAATGCGGCGTCTATAGAGGTAGAGGTTCTAGCTATAAAAGACGTGGCTACATATCTAAATACGCATCCCGTAACAAAAACTGCTATAAATATATTCTCGGCAGCCAGGTAGCCACTAAATTAATGAATGCGACTATATTAAGTTCAAAGGTTGCACAGGAATGCTGAGCAGCCCTAAATGATATTAGCGTCGTATTCAAGGTCAGCTTTATTTGGGTTCCGGGGCACAGACATATTAATGAGGAGAATCGTAAAGCCGATGGTCACACAGACCAACTACCACCATAACCTAACTGATTGAATGATTTATTGCGGCCTGAGCTTGAAGAAGTAAACATAGACGAACTTTATTTTCAAAAAGGATGAAGCCACAAGTCACACAACACAAGAAAACATCGCATTATTCAGATCTAAGTTTACCGGTCGATTGATTTCGCGTAATTGCGACATAACTGGCTACCAGATCATGCGATCTAACTCCAATAGACTTCTGCTTGTGGGTTTTTCGACAAGGAAAATCTCTGTGTATAAGCCAATAACGATTCCAGAGTTCTTTTTTTTGGGGGAAGCATCGAAAGCATTTACTCCATCAGTGCTAGACTTTAACTCTAAACTTCCTACCGTCAATGTACCGAACCCATCACAGTTCTACCGTCGAGTACCTTACAAAATCATCGGGAGATGGTTAAGCACTATGTTGTACATCAATTGATCTTCACATGCAGTCCATCAAAAGTTGCATGCACTTTAATATTCCCACAGTTTTGCTTATTTCTGAAGGAAACCACCCCAGTTGGGCCTGTCCACAAACAAACAACATTTAAGTGCGCCTTTTGAAAGACCCTTTGCAATAAAAAATTGTGTGCCACATGCACAAATTAAAATCCGATTTTCTTACCACAATGCATTTGTCGACTTCATCATGCTGCTGGCGGTTGTGATAGACACACTGCTCGCAAAACCGACAGTTGCACCGAATGGATTGTCGATTATCTGTCAGTTTCAGAAACAACACTTAATAGGAAGACATAGGACACATGCCACCTGAAATATTGCACCAATACAAAGGATGATGAAGCAAATGCGATTATGCAACCAGTGATGGTCAACAAGAGCATGCGTGTTGATACCCTTCATGAAAATGAGTGAAATATAAAGTTTTCTGCCAAGTAGAGAACACTCAGACGAATACATGACGCATCGAAACTACATACCTGGTGGCTTGAATCTCGAATTATTCAGTGCATTGGTTTGTCTCATTGGCTGTGCGTTGATCAATGTGAATTGCTTCTTTTTTGTCTTTTAATACATGGACTGAAAGACTTACATGCTATAAGATCACTCAACATGCCTATACGAGTCCATCAACCAGAGCAACGTTAAAACGTTGGCTTGAAGAAAACCAGCATCCACTTTCACAATTCCAAGTAATTGTTGGCTTCAAGTGGTCTTCTCCAGAGAAAAGGAAGTTTTGTTCTCTATACCTTTTGGACTGATTCGGAGTGTGGTTCGAGTCATTTAGTCCAGCATATCACTGATAAGAAAAATAATGGTCTTACCTGGTCGATTAGCATTTCAGGTAGATCTTTTTACGTTCTAGGTCTAGGTAGGACGAAGCTTCTAAGTCCTTTCGGCTGGGGAATTGGAATAGTGTCTTTCAAGTAAAGGTTCTCGGGATAAGGGAAGTTTGCACGATAATCAGAAATCATCTACAACTAGAAGAAGTACGTTTTTTTTCAGTTAGTCAAGCGGCCATCTTAGCTATAAAGTCACCAACAACCAATTCAAAAATCGTTAGACAATGTAAAGAAGAATTAAATGTCTTAGCATACACAACAGACATCACTCTCATCTGGGTACCTGGCCATGGAAACATAGAAGGCAATGAGAAAGCTGATGAGCTGGCCGTACAGGTGGCTTCCTCTTGAGCATCCGAAGTGGTAGCAGTGGGCTGCCCCAAAGCGTCTAGAAAAGGAAGCAGGCTGTTCTCGGATACCGATACCTGCAAAATAGCGAAGGAAACAAGGCCAGATTACAAAAGATCTGATGAGCTGTTAAGAAAGCCAAGAACAGACATCTTTAGAATTATGTCAACAATAACCAGTCATTGACCTATCTGAGACGGTAGATGTAGAAGCTGCAGTAAAGAAGATTCTAGGGAGACAGTCTTCCACATTCTGTTGGAGTGTCCAAGTCTGGGTGGTCGTGGTCTACGGCATTGAATGCTGGGGGAAATTATCAATGAACAATTTGGTAGAAATTGCAGAAAGTAAAATATAATATATGACTTAGGCTGATTTATAATCAAATCAAGATGCTTTGACTAAATAACGACAGTGGTTCAATTAGTGGTGTACCAAAGTGGTACCTTTTGTACTAATGGAGTCTGGGGGGGTCACTCAGACAGCACCTCTACCAACCAACCAGCAATTATTATTATTAAAATTATTTTGGATTTCACGCTGTTCTCCTGCAGTGGGTGAAATCCTATTTATGCGGAAGGTGCTGTGTGGTCACAATTGATGGTGTTTCCTCTGAAACATTCATTGCCCGCTCAGCAGTGCAACATGCAAGGGTTTTAGGTCCACTACTCTCTGTGTTATTTATCAAAATCATTAATCTCATTTACTGATTTTCTATTATATATGCAAGCGACTTAAAAATATTTTCAGTTATAAAAAACACAATTTACGTTTTCAGACTTCAAACAAATATACACAAATTTGGTATGTGGTTTTAAAAATCACGGCTTCTTTAAACATCCAGAAATGCTATCATGTCACTCTTTCCAAAATCACTATTGTCATTCATACTTCCTATAGCATGTCTAATATTGTACTTCAATCTGTTAAAAAAATAAAGAGATTTAGGTGCGTTTTTTATTTAATAGTCACATTAATTTTTTTTTCCTGTGCAATAACAGTCGGTGCAATCAAACCATGTCCTAGGAAGGCTCTGAACGCTCTGACACACGTTATTCCGGTAGATCTCTATATCAAGAAGATGGCAACAATGAGTGCATTTAGATTAAATGAAGCGGGTCGCTGGAAGGAAAAAGCTCATGGCCATGCCAATCTATTACTGCGACAAACCCAGTATACCTCGAAAAGGACTGACTACATCGTTCCGACGGTAACATTCAGTAGAAATTTTGTTACTCTCTGGCATATATTCTCATAGACTTAAAATTGAAAGATCTGTGCGTCTCCCTAATGCTTGCAGTGTCTTTCAGGCGGAAGTACTGGCAATTGGGTAGCTAGTAGGCTACTAATCGCAGATCCCTCTTTTAAGGGCAATATCGCTATTCTTTCGGATAACCAAGCTGCAATCCAGGCACTGGGTTCAGCTAAAACAACCTCTAAAGTAGTGGAACAAAGCAGGACCTTGAGCGAAAATCATAAAGTTACCTTAATCTTGGTCCCGTGACATCGGAGCATTGAAGGCAATGAAAAAATCAGATGATCTGGCAAAAAGGGGATCTACTATGAATAACGCTCTTGCAGTCAAGAGTGCAATTTCCCTAAAATACCTCCGAATCGCTGATTGTAGATGGAGCGACCAGACGACATGCAAAATTAACAGAACGTTATGGCCCACCAACAACCTCAAGCAATCGTCGGCAATAATAAGAATGAAACGACGGGACGCCTGTAGACTAACGGCAGTGATAACTGGCTTTTGGTCTGTGGGAGAACAAGCAAGCAAAATGGGCATCCCTGACAACACGTACTGTCATAGTTGTATACAACCCGTGAAAAAGGAAACAATCTGCCATTTCCTCTGCGAATGCCCTGCCCTATGGAAGGACAGCCTGTTAACCCTGGGTAAACCGCTGTTCGAAAGTCTGGAACAGCTGTCTGGCTTAGATGTCAACAACCTAATAAGGTTCCTGAACCGCACAGACTGGATATAGTCATGCTGAAAATAACTGGCAAACAAGTTGGTAACGAGGATGTGGCAACAAAATGGTGGGGAAGCGCTAGTTGGATTCTGGAAGAATCGACACTTAAACCAACCAACATTAATTTATCCAACCAACATATCTTATCTTATCAAATCATATTCTGTCCTAGGTTTTATGCGACAGATTAGCTCAAATTTTACTGATTTTGAAATTGCTGTTTATTGTATTCGTTCGCTGTAGGTTGGAATACGCGCCGTTTATTTAGAGGCTGTAGCATACAGTCTACATACACATCACCATTAAAAATATTCAGTTTAACTCCATATAGCAATAAAAACTTTAGTTTTCGATTAATTTATGTAAAATTTATTTAGACTTCGACCGAGTCGAAACTACTAACGTCCTTATCTACTCCCATAAGTGCACATTGTAGTTTTTGTTTTTCTATATTTATATATGCACTTAAGAATTTATTCGTGTACTTACTCATATAAATATGTAAAATTGTATGCACATATACTTGTGTATTCATTCGACACTCACCTGCATTGCACAGATGTGCACTTGAGCGTTCGAACCGCTGCATTCACCACACTTTCAAGATAACAGCAAGGACCATATGCGCTGGAATATTCTGATTCATATGTGGTCACTCATGTCTTAGTGCATATTCACTGTCCATTGCCGCAACAGAACTGCTGTCCACACGCACACACATCCGAACACATTGAAAAGCTTACATAATCGTATGAAAACCACTTGCTTGCTTTCTAAGTCGGATTATCCTTATCCAAACTGGTTTTCCGACTGATGACCGAATTATGTGCATTTCAAGTAAATTGTTATGCAATTGTTTTGTATTCCCCCACACAAACACATCCGTGTTACTTCTAAGTAGTTTGTTGGTTGGACTAAAATGTTGAAACATCGTGTGTAGCCACATTTCGAATCCAATTTGTCAAGTGTCGTAATACACTCAGAGCTTGGCTTTTTTGTTTGCTTGTTTGCAATGTTGTTTAGAAATGCATATGACTAGCAGCGGTAAGACGGAAATAAAAACCACATATCAGTTTTATACTTGACTACGTGCGTGTTTTGGTAGCCCTAAAGGGAAACGATCCGCTTTCAACTAACAACATTTTGCTGTCTAAAGATGTGTCGAAAACAAGACATTTTTGCTGAATTGTAAATTTAAAATTAGTGCTGGTTTTCTCAAACATTTTACTTCCAGCATGCAATAGATTTTTGGTCTGAGAATTTTTTAAATGAAAGGAGTAGATTATATTTCATCGTTAATATTGGAAAAAAAATTCCATCCCAATGGGGAAGTTACCTATACGAGGTGTGTTCAAAAAATAAGGTGAATTTTTCAATTTTCGCAGTCTACGTACATTTGACCTTCAACTATTATGGTTATTATTTTTATGATGGTGCACTCGTCTCGAAGATATGATTACGGTTTTAGCAATATAGCCTGCCTAGTTTGTTTGTTTAGAGGCATAAATAAGACAAGTGCTTTGCATGTTAGGCAATTTTCTGCTATCGAAAAAAATGGATCAAAGAAGTTGCATCAAATTTTGTTTAAGAAAACGGAATTAAGTGCTCAAAAACCCTTGACATGTTGGCAGCGGCATACGGTGAGAGTACTCTGAGTCAAAAAGATGTTTACAAGTGGCACAAGCTTTTGACAGAAGGGCGAGAAGATGTGAATGGCAACGCCCGCTCTGGATGCCCCAGCACATCAACAACCGCTGAAAATATTGAGAAAGTGAAGAAAATTGTTATGGAGAATAGTCGAATCAGAATTAGAGAAGTTGCAGAGGATGTCGGCACATCGGTTGGGTCATGCCATGCAGTCTTTTCGGAAATGTTTGGGCATGAAGCGTGTAGCAGCGAAGTTCGTTCCAAAATTGCTGAATTTTGACCAAAAACAAGCATCGCTTCGGAATTTTTGAATGTTGTCAACGATTATCCGGATTTGCTTAAAAGGGTCATAACTGTTGACGAATCATGGCTATATGGTTATGGCATCGAAGCCAAAGCCCAATCGTCCCAATGGAAGAGTCCAAGAGAGCCAAGATCAAAAAAAGCACGCCAAGTTCGATCAAATGTCAAGATTTTGCTCGCTGGATTCTTCGATCACCATGACGTAGTGCTTCAGGAGCTCTTACCACAATGTCTTACGGTAAATAAGGAGTCATACCTTGAAATTACACGCCGTTCACGTGAAGCAATACGAAAACACACGCCCGGAATTGTGAAAAAAATGCATGGCTTTTGCATCATGACAATGCACTTGCTGACTCATCTCTGCTTGTGAGAGATTGTTTGACCAAAAATAGCACCGGATTCACTAGATTTGCCCCCCTGCGACTTTTTCCTGTTCCCAAGGTTGAAGAGGCCCATGAAAGGACAGCGTTTTACGACGATTGAGGAGATACAAACCGATTCACTGAGAGAGCTCAAGGACATGCAAAAAAGTGCATATCAGAACTGCTTCGAGGATTAGAAAAAACGTTGGCACAAGTGTATTATATCTGAGGGGAACTACTTTACTCTTACTTTACTACTACTCTGAAAATCGCGGAGTTACCTGAAGAGTAAACACTAGTCCCGAAGATCTGGAGTATGCAGATGACACAGTTTTACTCTCGCATACATATCAACAAATGTAGACTAAATTACGCTTGCTGGAGCATGAGTTCGCAAAAGTAGGACTTAAAATAGATATTAAAAAGGCGAAATCGAAAACGATTAACACCGCGTTTTTTGCAATTGAAGCAGAAAGCATTGCTGGCGTTGCAAGTTTTTGTTAATGAAGAAGTTTCATCTCCAAAGATGCTGGTGTAAGAAAAGTAACACCAGGCAAAAAGTAACAAAGGAAAAATGTAACCGAATAAATAAAGCACGCAAAGCATTTGGTAGGCTGCGAAGAATAGGCCGCTCCAACTGCATCAGAATATGCACAAAGTTCAAAATTTTTAGCGCGTGCATTCAGTCCATGCTGTTGTATGAAACCGAAACTTAATGGTGGCCAAGAATAAAAACAAACGAGAAGCTCTGGAAAATTACACACCAAAAAAGCATCAATAATGAAATAAAGAAGAGAAAATATGACTAGGCAGGGCATACTTTGCGGAAACCTTACGATGGATGCTGCCCTTGCCTTGGAATCCTCAAAGAATGAGATGAAGATGCAGACCACTGATGACTTGGCAAAGGACTATCCGCAATGAAACTGAAAAATCGCTAGAAATAGATATGTCTGGAAAACATATGTTGAATCTTGAAGTACTTGAAGGAGTATGGAAATAATAATAACAATGGCACTACAATTGTTTGAATGCATAACTAAGAATAAATTCTCATCATTCTCACACTAAAAGAGAACCTTCCAGAGCACTCTTTCTAGTCGGCGGCATATTTAAATGACAAGAGAACAATTGCAATTGGATGATGAACCTTTCCTCTTCATTTCAGTGAATCCCCATGATAGATTACGGCCAGCTGAACTTATTCTGTGAAATATTTTTAATTCTTACCACAGCGTCTTGAAGTATTCATGTAAATATTTAAACTCCGAAATACACTGAGATCGATATTGCTGAATCCTAAGTGGACTAGAGTTTCTTTGAGTTTCCTGTTTTCGTGTAGTACAATAATTCAAGTAAAACGTTCGAATAAGGCCGGCGGGCCAATTAGATGTCCTAAATTCAGTAGTTTTCGCGAAGCGTTGCAGGATGAGAAAAAAAACAATTAGCCAAATGAAGTTTTGGGGAAAGTTTAAAATATATTTGAACTAAAAAAAAAAAATGTGTACAATCTCGAATAATATATTGTAAGCCGAGTTATCAATAGATTCCCAGAGCGCCTTGCCACTGAAGTATCCAACTTCTGTACAAGATACAACTTGCAATTTTCATCTGAAAAAAAAAAAAAAAGATTATTAATTTTGATGTAATTATCTTCGATGTGAACTAAGAAAATTGGGAGAGACACGTAAAGTTCGAATTTTTGGGGAAGGTAGAAAAAAAAGTGGTTTTTCAAGGAAAAAAAAAACTCTTCAACTGGGTAAAAAAGTCGCTTAAAAAAAGTTTTTGGATGTTTTTTTTAGTTCACATAGAAGAGAAAACAATACTGAAGATAACGCATTTTGAATAAAATGGATAGCTGGTTTAGTTTTTTTGCAATCGGGTACATAAATTAGGTAAAATCGTGAAAATGAAAAGCCGAGAAAACGCGCTTACAGAGACGTACACAGAAACAATTCACTACAACGCCGCACTACGCTCGGCTCTGTAGCTCGGCAAATACTTGGAATTTAACTCTGAAAATTTGTGTCACATGTTCTTGAATATCTAAGCTATTGATTTCAGGAAAAAAAAAAATCGATTTTTTTGACCTTTTAATTGGCCCGCCGGCCGTAACTCCTAAACGCATAATAATTTGACAAGTGTCGGGTATTCATATTAGAATTTTGTAAAATTTGCTCCTTTGACTCTCTGAGTTAATCGATGTTTCTGATTTGGACCTTTCCATGCCCTGTGGCTGTCCGCAGCCTATTATATGAAAACTTGATAAGTAGTAATTAAGTAGGTTTCGTCCTACAAATAGCTTAGTAAGAGTTTTGTTCATTTGGCTAAAATTAACAAGTAAATAAAACATTGGGTGAGCACAGAATATAGAACTTCTGAAGTTTTCCGAAATCATTATTAAAATTTATATTTTGGCTTTAATAAACTAGTTTTTATACAAAAAGAGTAGTAACTTACGAACTTACTTAGAGGAGGACTTCCTCTTCCTCTGCTACCATCAGTTGGTACCGCATCGCACACTCGAACGGAAACACCCTGCTAACGTAGGCGCTGGATCTTTAATCGCTGCGCTATGTCTATGTCGCCGTAAAACTCATACAGTTCATCGTTCCGTCGGCTGCGATACTCACCGTCACCAACGTGGAAGGATCCAAAAATCTTCCGCAGAATCTTTCTCTCAAACACTCCACAGGACGCCTCATCGGATGTTGTCATCGTCCAAGCTTCTGCACCATATGTTGGGAAGGGCATGATCGGAGGAAGAGGCAGAGTCTCTTCAAAAATTCATTTGCAAATATCTAATGTAGCAAAACACGCATAGACCCTCGATCGAATAGTTACAATATCTGTCTATTTGCGCGCAAATTAGTGCAATGGGTGTATACATATGTATGTACAGGGTGTGTACGGTATTTGAGGAAAACTTGAGAGTAAAACTAACTGGCTTTTATTTATAAAATAAAATTTAAAAAAAAATAAAATTTAATGAAACCTCACGAAGCTCTTACACAGCATTAACTTATCATTTAACTATGAAATCATTCAAATAAATCTCCAATAGCTGCAATAACCTCCTCGATATGAGTCCGGAAACGATTGCGTGCCGAATCAAATGATTCTTATTCGTATTGAACATAACGGTATTAGATGCAGCCTTCAGAGAAGAAATGGTGTTATGTTGATGCTTATTGGTTTCACACTCAACTATGCCTCATGCTTTGTAATCCAGGAGATTAAGATCTGGGGAGGTAGAAGCCCTTAAGTTCAGTATTAGGTTAGGTTAGGTTAGCCTGGTTGGCAATAACCCACGCATAGACCTTTTGGTCTAAGTAGGGCTGGGAGCTCCGCTTTTGAGACGTCTTCCAGACCCTCAAACAGTGGGGCTCCCAGGCATCTTAGTCGCGTTTTTAATAATGCCGGACAGAAGGTGTTCTAAAGTCTCCTCAACATCCTCTCTGCATTTTCTGCATTTGTCCGTGTTAGCAATCCCTATTTTGTACGCATATGCAGCCAATAGATTGTGGCGTGTTAGCATACCTTTGATAGTTCTGCATTCCTTTCGCGAGAGCGTTAGTACGAATTGAGTCAGTTTTTTGTCGTTAGTTCTACACATGGCTTTTGCTGTTTTCCCTGTGGTCAGGTTAGTCCACCTAGCTTCCACTTGCCTTTTCATGTGGTCGTCCATTTCGTTGTATATTGTGTTTAGCGGTTTTGGTATGTCGTTCTCTTGTTCAAATGGTAGTCTCACAGCACTTTTTGCTATCTCATCTACTATTTCGCTCCTCATAATGCCTTTGTGACCAGGTACCCAGTAGATATGCAGGCTATTGTTTCCGGCTAGGCTTTCTATGGCCTCCCTGCTCCGTCGAACATTTTCGGACTTAATACAACATTATTGCTCTTATTGCTGCTTGACTATCCACGTATATATTAATTGTTGAGTTCTTTCTTGTTCTAGTGTAGGCTAGCTCCGCGGCTTTCCCCACAGCAAAAACTTCCGCCTGGAAAATACTGCTGTGGTCTGGCAGCTTGATAGGCTGCCTTATTCCTAGTTTTGAGCAGTAAATGACCGCTCGCATTCCGTCCGCCGTCTGTGTAGATGTGAAAAGCCCCATGGCCAGACTTCATGCCTTTGTGCCATCCCTCCTCTTCAATTGTAGTGCGAAACCTTCTCTCCCAATTAAAGTACGGAGTCATGTAGTCCGTGCCACCTGAGCTCCACTTTCCTATTGAGCTGTGACCGAAGGTTCTCCAGGTGAATACCCCCGCAGCCACTAGCCTCCTCGCGGATTTCGCTGCCAGGTTTTCCGCCATGAGGTCAATAAGTGGCATGCTGAGTATCATTTCTAGCGCCGCCGTTGGAGTGGTCTTCATCGCTCCTGTTATGCAGCGAGTCGTTGAGTAAGGTTCAGTATTATTATTATATGGCCAGGGTAATTTTCAGCCATCCAATCTTGTGTCGCCATCGCTTTGTGTGAAGGAGGAGAGATGTATGAGCACTACTCTTTCTAGAATCTCGACATACGCAGCAGATTTCACTCTAAATCCTTGAGTAAAGAAGTATGATAAGATGGTATGTCCTTTGTTGCCCACAACACCTAACACCGTGACAGTGGGTAGAAACTTCGTGTGCATGACAACAGAAACTTCTGCAGAATTGAGACGTAGTCATTTGTAATTTTTGCGGTTGGACTTAAGCTCAAAATTTTTTTCGTCAGAAAAAAACCATAACATCTTAGGCGCTTCAGGGTGTTTAATTTTGTTTAGAAGACGTTTTGATGGGATAAATTGGTGTTCTCATGTTTGCTTCGACATAAACTATCTTCTGGGCAAACCCTCAGAAAAATTGTGTTCTTTCACAATAACCTTCATTGATTTTGGAGGATCCTTGTCAATGAACGTTTGCTCTTGCTGAATAAAATCTGCAGATCGGACAGTGTCACAATGTTCCCCCGTATTCTTTGCGTTTTGCAACAGATTCTGCATCGCCACCTGATGCTTCCAATTCACGGCGAACCTTATGAATGAATGAACGGGCGCACTTAAGAAAATTAGAGACTTCTAATGTAATTAGAATATAGCAACCATAACTGCATGTCTCTTCATTTCGTGAGTCGAGTTGTACTCCTCCATGTCTTATCTGAAAAAGAGCAAAAAGGGAAGTTATAGCCACATATACTCGTATCCATCTCCGCAAATACCGTATGCACCCTGTACATACCATAATTGAAAAGCATTCAATTTAACTTCCGTCAGCTTCAACAATCTGCTACAGCCGAGACTTACAGCCAATAGCCTACTCTCCTCTGTCCATTGCGATCATTGCTTTCGTGATGATGTCCTTCAGAGTATTTTTACTGCTATGAGTCTTTACGTTATCGTTTGCTTAAAAAACGCCACACAATTAATATTTAATCAAGTGAATTGGAACTCGGGCCTGAAGGTTTTCACAAATCGAGCGTCCAGTGGTAGGCAAGGCTGCTGTGGAGCCAAACAATGTATCTTGCCTTATGACCAGGCGCGGAGTTTGATTGAGACTGAGGAGTCTCTTGTAAAATGTTGACACTGTTGTGTTTTTTTTTTTTTTTGTAAGCATATCATTCATATCATCATTCATTTTTCCTTCGATCTTTTCCGACTCATCGTTTTACTAGCACACTCTACTTGCATTCTCAATTCGAAAACAATGGATTAAAAATATATCATTTATCAGCAGTTTTGTGCCCTATGTAATGTGAGTCGCACTATTTCAGTTTTTCCTGCAGGGATGCTCACATATTCGAGGAGAAAAACCCCAATGGAGTACATCATGAGGGCTGATGTGTGTGTATGTGCGTGTGTAGTCAATGGGGCGTGATAACATGGATTTTCTCAATTCACACCTTGCACGCATTAACACATTCTCTCAGGCATTTCATTGCATACATACATGCGTGTGTGCGCGTGTGCATGAATTTGCGACTTACTGTTTCTTCACCCAGTTGAACACTTTATTTGTGGTTTATTTTTCATGCAACGTGTTGCACAATTTTCCGAATTTTCGGGTTTATTGTCTGCAAGTTTTTCAATTTGCGACCGCAATACCGTTTGAATTTCACTTCGTCATCTGCAGCCACTTGCTTATCTGCACTTCAATCCGGCCACCACTCATCGCTTTTCGCACACTTTACTTGCCGCATACTTTCTTCTCAGCTTGTTGCAATACAAGCATGTTTGTGGCACCCCAACAATCCAAGTCGACTCAATTTGTGGCCACCCTACTTACGTATTTAAGTACTTACGTTGCACATCTTTGGCTGCATTTGACCATTTAACACTTATCGGCTTACATTTATTGGAATTTATTTCCATCTCTATTTTAGAATGGTGAACTTGTATCTGTATACGTACACGAAGCAGAGCATGTCAAAGGCACAATTTTTTTGTTTTGTTTTGCACTAATAGAAATCGAGAAAATTGCATTTATTGATATGCGTGGATATATAGTGAATATTTACAAAGGTATAAAGGCATCTGTCATATTTGTTTTTACTTTAAGGTACTAGGTCATAAATTTTTTTACAACAACAGTTTTACAAAGCTATTTCAGAATTAAGATACAAAGATTACAAAGTTATATTTTATAGTATTAAGAAAATCAAGAAATTATGTGGATCAAAATTTCCAGTTATCGTACTGCACTTTAATCAATTTAGCAATAGACAAAACATTCGGGGAAATATAATTTCGCTTCAGTTTTCGTTAAATGTTTAATGAATGTGGTACTCACTGATCGGACAGCTTTTCAATATCGCTCGTTTGCTAGAAGACCAAAGTCATAACGAAATAAAAATAAAATAAAAAAATGGCTTTAAAGTTTATAATTTCCTCAGGCTGCATTCATACAGGGCAACTTTTGTTGCTTCAACTCGTAACTTGTGGAAGAGTGGGGGACGAGAAAAGGAGGTTTAACACGGAGTTGCTCGTGCTCGGTCAATATATGCTTTCAGTTCTTCTCACTGTGGTTGTTGGCTGTAGCCTGAAAACTAAAACAATTGCAAGCAACGTAGTGGTACTGTGAGAATGCGGCGAGCAACACCAAAGAGAATTCGCAAAGCTGAATCAACAAAAGTTTACCTGTGCAAACGCGTCTAAGTAAAAGTGAAGACATATTTTCTTCTAAAGGCTAGAAGTAACTTTAAGTCGTGAAATTTCGCCAGCAACATGCCCTTGGCTTGCCGTGAAATGTTGCTAGCAACATTGATTGTCAAATGAGAAGAAGAAACGTGAAAGTTATGAGCATCGCGCCAGAAGCAATTGGCAAATTTTGGTAAGAAACGTGTTTTAAACAAATTCTTCTTCTTAATTGGCGCGATAACCGCTTACGCGATTCTGGTCGAGTTTAACAAAGCGCGCCAGTCGCTAACCGGCGCCAATTGGATACACCAAGTGAAGCCAAGTCCTTCTCCACCTGATATTTCCAACGCAGAGGAGGCCTTCCTCTTCCTCTGCTACCACCAGCTGGTACCGCATCGAATACTTTCAAAGCCGAAGCGTTTGTATCCATTCGGCCGACATGACTCAGCCAACGTAGCCGCTGGATCTTTATTCGCTGCACTATGTCTATGGCGTCGTAAAGCTCATACAATCAAATCAGCAAACTTAAACATACAGGGCCCGCCATCTATCGTTACGGATTTGAACTAGGTATTATTTGAAGAATGGTAACACTTAGCTGCCGTCTGATTTGACAGGAAATTAGTTTTATTCTTCCGCTGAACGAAAATGGTTGTGTATACGCTCAAAGAATGCTGGGAAATATTGCGACATTACTTTGAAAATCATGGTAATGTTGCAGAATGTGTACGAAAATTACGTACGGCAATGGGAAGAAGAAAATCACCGAATAAAGCGTATGTGCGTTACTTTGCGAAAAAGTAAGAGAAACTGATTTGCTTATTGACAAACCAACGCGTGACCGACCAAAAACCGTGCGTACACCCAAAAATATTGCTGCTGTGGCCGAGAGTTTTCGTGAATCACCAGGAACATCAGTTCACCGTCGTTCTCAACAATTGGACATTTCGGAGACATCATTGAGACGAATTTTGCGTAACGACCTTGGTATGACGCCGTACAAAGTCCAATTGGTTCGGCAGCTGAAGCAAACCGACCACCCAATGCGTTTTCGCTTCGCTTCATGTGCTTGGGATCGACTTGAAGAAGATGAAGACTTTTACCGAAAAATCATCTTTTCGGATGAAGCTCATTTCCGTCTCGGCGGGTATGTTAAGAAGTAAAACTGCCGCATTTGGGGCTCAGAAAACCCGCACGCACTCAAAGAAAAGCCGATGCATTCACAACGAGTGATGGTCGATTGGTGCGGATTTTGGTCGAGAGGCATCATTGGTCCATTTTTCTTCGAAAATGAGCGAGGAGTGGCCGTAACCGGCAATGGAGAGCGTTACCGGGACATGTTGAACGAATTTTTGTTCCAAGAAATTGAAGAGGAGGATATTGGTGGCGATTTGACGCCTTTGGATTATTATCTTTGGGGTGCCGTCAAAGACCAATGTTATGCCAACAAACCAGCAACAATTGATGCACTGAAGACCAACATACGCGATGTCGTAGGTGAAATACATGCGCATACAATCGAAAATGTGTTGAAAAATTCTCAAGATAGTCGATGAATATCACACCATGCGCATCCCACAATACCTTTCAAGCTAATTGTTGTGCTTTCGAACGCTTTGTACGCGGTTCACCAGTTGCTGTCCACCCAGATGACGATCGTTTTGGTTCTGGAATGAAATGGTGGATCCATGTTTCATCCAATGTCACATATCGATGCATAAATTCCGGTTTATTATGAATCATCAACATGTTTTTGCTTTTGGTCAACAGCGAGCAAACGTGGCACCCTTTTTGAATAGAGCTTTCTCATAGTCAAGTGCTCATGCAATGTAAAGCCAACGCGTTCTTTTGATATCTTTACAATGTCAGCTAACTCACGCAATTTCACTTTTCGATCATTCAAAACGATTTTGGGAATTTTTTTGACGTTTTCTGGTGTTACCGCCTTTGGTGCCATTTGGACGTCCACTGCATTGAGCCTCATCGATGTTCATTGTTTTATTGTTTTTTCTGACAGAGCGGAGTCCCCATAACACTTTTCAAGCCACTGCTTCGCTTGAACGCTATTTCTTCCCATCAAGAAGCAGTGTAAAATTTAGACTCGAAATTATTTTTGATCCATTATTTTGAAAATAAAAAAAGTAGCGTCACTCTTAGCACAATAACTCCCGAACTAAGGGATAGAAAATCATGAAATTTTGAGCAACTGGCTTTTTAAAGTTAAGGAGGAGTTAGATAAAAGGTGAAAGCAATAACACTAATGCCATCTATGTTTTACGCCCGAGAATTTTCAGTCTATGTGCGGACTTAAAATCTAGTAGCCATATCTGCATACTTACCTAAAAAACTTTTTTTTGGATTACGACGCTCTTGGAGCAAATTAACGATATTTATTTCTTCATGTTAACTACGAAACACTGGGTCATCTAAGTTGCCTGTGATATCAGCGATTTCATGCTTAGTCAAACTTGGATCTTCACAAACAGTATCAAACACTTGCAATATGATTTCTGGTGTTGTTGCATCTTTTAAACGTCCACTGTATGGCTCATCTTCAACGCTTTGCCACCACTTTTAAACTCTAAAACCCTCGATACACAATTGAAAATGAAGAAGCAGATTCCATTAACATTTTTTTGTTATGAATTTTTGTTGCTGATAAATCTTTCGAAATGATGAATTTCAACTCAAGGTAATTATCGATGCATTCCATTGTAAAAAATACACTAACACAGCAACTTCAAAAAATTGCGTTAGAAATAGATTCAATGGTGTAAAAACCATAGAAGTGTTGGTAAACTATTTCGAGTGTCAGGTCATCGACATCGACAACTATCAATCAAGTCAAAGAAAAGTTAATCAATAACCGCAAATTAACCATCGGAGAGGTGGCAGAGGGCTTCAGCATTGCTTATGGATTCGTTCAGAGCATTGTAGTTAAAGTTTTGGGGTTTGCGCCGTGTTGCTGTAAAGTTGCTCGCTGGGCCTAAATTTCATGCAAAAAAAAGGATCAACGCGGTCCCCAAGACATGACTTCCAAGTATCAATCCGACTCAACATTCATCAAACGCATTGTTATTGGAGACGTGCCGTGTATTTGTGAGTACGACATTCCATCCAGACATCACAAAATTGAGTGATGAGCTCTGAATGAACCAAAACCAAAAAAAAAACCATGTCGTTTTCAGTGCTCACTGTTTTTATGGATTACCACGTTATGGTACACCGCGAATTTTTTCCAGAAGGTCAGGCAGTTAATAAGGACTACTATTTGGGCGTTGTGAGACGTTTACGTGAACCAATTAGCCAACAAAAAAAAGATTTGTGAGAGAACAACTCGTGAATTTTTCACCATGAAAATCCACCGTCGCACAGTGCAATCATTATCAGGAAATTTTACCCCAAGAACGAAACGAATACTATCCAACAGCCATCGAATTCACCTACGATTTTATTCTATTTGATCGAGTCAAAAAACCATTATGAGAAAACTGTTTTAATCGAAGACGGCACTGATGGCTATATCGAAAATATAGAAAATAGAGCTCCAGAAATGTTTCGAGAACTGGATCAAACGTTGGCATAAGTGCGTTGCAGTTGATGGGGCGTACTATGAAGGCGATAATATCACGTTTGATGAATGAACTTGTATTTTGAATTTCTGAATATATTCGGGGAACTTTTTGATCAATTTGGTATGCGAGCTTTTTGTGTTTTTGTTATCAAACTTCACATTGTCTTTTTTCGTTATTTGGACTTAATTCTATTCCTTATGACTTGATACTCAGAAACGGAAAATTATAAGTGAATGAGAAAGAATACAACTGAAGGAATCGTTGTTGAAAGAAAAAATAGAGAAAAAGAAGATTATATTGTATATATATATTTGGTGCTTACACCCTTTATTTGGTGTTTGGCGGAGCTCCTCCTCCGATTTGTGGTGTGCGTCGTGATGTTTTGCCACAAATGGAGGGAGCTACAGTTTTACACTGACTCCAAACCGCAGATGATTTTTTATGAGAATTTTTTTTTCATGGAGTTTGGCTACTACCTGCCGAGGGGCGACCCGCGCTTGCTATCGATTTGTGTTTCATGCACTTTCGAATGGTAGAAGCAGCTTACAAAACAAGTTTTTTTTTAACAAAAATTTCATTCTTTAAATGTCTACTTTTAGAAGCGAATTTTTACACTGAAAAGAGGAAACTATGAAAAGCCTTCTAGCCTACTTTTAATTAGAGTAAATAATCGAAGAAATAAGCAAAATACATTTTTTTGACAAAATGGCGGTTTCTCAAAAAAAAAACAAAAAATATCGATTTTTGACCAAAATTTCGGTCTTAAATTGTTTATAAAACAAATTATTTATCCGTGAGAAAAAGTCTTCGATTGATTACAAAAATATATATTTAAGAAGCTCGTGCTAAAATTTGAGACTAATCGGTTTAGCCGTTTTTGAGTAATGTTGGTCACCGACTTTGAAAACACCATTTTGAGAAAAACGTGTTTAAAGTTTGAAAAACACTTTACATACCCTCTGAAACGCCGGAACGATATTAAATTTTTTGTGTGTATTCTTGGCGGCTGCCGTAGCCGAATGGTTTGGTGCGCGACTACCATTCGGAATTCGCAGAGAGAACGTAGGTTCGAGTCTCGGTGAAACTCCAAAATTAAGAAAAAAATTTTTCTAACAGCGGTCGCCCCGCGGCAGGCAATGGCAAAGCTCCGAGTGTATTTCTGCCATGAAAAAGCTCCTCTTAAAAATATTTGCCGTTGAGAGTCGGCTCGAAACTGTAGGTCCCTCCATTTGTGGAAAAACATCAAACCGCACACCACAAATAGGAGGAGGAGCTCAGTCAAACACCCAAAAAGGGTGTATGCGCCAATTATATATATATATATATATATTCTTAAATATATGTACATTAAGAAAATATTTGAAATTTTTTGAAAACTCTAACTGTAGCATGAATAAGTAGGCATGTATAACCCTTATTGATCGCTCGTTATAAAAATAATGCCAAACTTACCACTTTTATTTTTACTATTTTTGAGCACACACGTTTCAGAAAACAAGATGAAAACACGGTGCTTTAATGGATAATAAAACTCGTCCACCTTATTTAGATCCGACTCAAAATTATTCAAACTAAGTTTCCGTCCGTCCGCCTTGCGATGTTACAAGCCACAGCTTCCATTGTCTATAAGGCCCTGTTTAATATTTACTAAAACGTGTGTTGTTGTGTGGATATATATTATACAATTTTATCGGACCGAATTCAGCACTTCCTTGCTTATTTTTAAATCCTAACAAAATTTGCCAGACACAATTCATGTGTAATAAACAAAATATATATAGAAATTAATTTGATTGGAAAAGGCAGATTAATGGTAACACAATTACTTATTTACCAACTTCGAATTCAATAAATCGCCTAGCCAATAATTATTCACATAACATCTATAAATGGCTTGTGATGTCCGCTTGGCCAATTATTATTATTGAACCGCAATCAGTAGAAACAGAGTTTCTGATTACCAAACAGCAAGTAGAAAATGCATATTTAGATTTAATTGGAATTGTGGTAATGGCCAAATAATCCATTGTTTTCCCCAACTAAGTGCTTACAAATATATCTATGTGTGTGTCAACATTTATTTTAATGTTTGCTTTCTATGGACGCTCTTCATAGGGTTTTTGTTTCAATTAACATCAATTAGTGGTTTTGGTAATTTGTTGTGTAGTTGCAAAAATCCTCCGATTGTTATTCAGCTTAGAGAATTGCAACAAAAGTAGCTAAAATTGTGTGTGAATTGTTTTGAAAGGTTTATAGAGGCTCTAAAATTATACAATATATTGTACAAAAATAAAATATAAGTTTCGTATTTCATTACTATATATTATTATTTTTAAATGAAAATAAAATTCGACGTTGTAGAAATTATTCTTTTCAAAATAATCTGCTTAGATTACTGTTATCTCAATGATGCTGCCAATGTTCAGTTTCGCTCAAAATTGAGCTGGACTATAAAAACATTTGGGAAGGATTATCTAAATCCTGCAAGATAAATCAGAACATGATAAAGTGGCACACTAACGGAACCCTCACCTGGGAAAGTGCAGACGCAGCTGTCTGCGGACCAGAGAGAAAGTATACTCGAAAGCGCTATATTCATACATAGCGCTAGATTCATACAAGTACTAGGTTGGGCAATAAGTTCATAGCATTTTTACCGAAGACTTTTATTTAAACAAAAAACTATAATTATATCAATAGGTTAATCAGTTATATATTCGCCGTTGCTGTTTATAATCTCCTCCCACCTCTCGACCAATTTGTTGATGCCGTTCCGCCAAAAATCGCCTGGTCCGGTGTCAAAGAAGTTGTTGAGCCAATTTTTAGGGGCCTCTTTGTTATGGAAGGTAAAGCCCTTCATATATAATAGTTGGCAAGGAGCGGGAAAGGGGGTAGTTGGTTGGTGCAAAGTCCTGAGAATACGGCGGATGCTAAAGGACCTCCCATTCGAGCACTTGGAGTGCGGCTTTGACGACTTGTGCAACATGTGGCCTGGGGTTGTTTTAAAGGAGTGTGGTTTGACCATGTCAATTAACTCTTTTCTTTAGAATAGCCTCATGCACGCGGTGGAGCTGGACAACGTAGAGCTCCTTGTTGACCGTGGTATACTTGTCGTGCATTTCCAAGTGCACCATGCCCTCCTAGCCCCATCAAACACATGTCATGATCTTCTTTGGATGAAGATCCGGCTTGAGACTCGGCTGTGGCAGATTTCCTAGAGCCACCCACTCCTTTATTTGCTTTATTTTGATGTAGAGGCACAATTTCTCATCTCCCATGACGATTCGGTACAAAACGCTCTGTATATGATCGTGTGTTGTCCAATGGCGTGCGAGATGCTGAGAAGCAATTTGAAGGCGACTTTCTTTATTTTTTTCGTTGAGCTCGTGAGGCATCCAGGCTCCCAATTTTTCGGTAAATCACATTGAATGAAGATGACTGAGAATTGTCTCATTATCGCAAACCATTTCCGTGGTGTAGACTCTTGCCAAAGAGTAAAACGGTCAATAAGGAATATGAAATATTACCTGCAAGTTGTGCGCAATTTGCGCGAAGCAATCCACCAGAATCGCCCGCATTTGTGGAAGAACAAAAATTGACTCTTGCATCACGATAACGCTCCTGCTCACACATCGTTGCTTGTGCGCGAGTTTTTGGCTAAAAACAACACACTAATGATGCCACAGCCACCGTATTCCCCAGATCTGGGCCCCTGTGACTTTTTCTTGTTCCCGAACATCTATAAATGGCTCTCCCAAATACGAGGCTCAATGAATTTCTCAAGTGGTGTTTAGCCGCACAATATTTGGGCTATCGAGCTCCAAGAAATCTTTATCCGTTATGCTTTGCGTTATTTGCATTTTTCCGATCCAATTCCATCCACACTCGTCGGTGCTCGCTCATTAATTTAAAAACGTTAGATATTAGAAGGACGAGATTCTCCCTCACTTCCGTTTGACTCACCAACACCAGTCGAGAAAATTAATTACGGTCCGCCTCGGGGAAGCTTACGAAATCATAATATTTTCTATTGTAGGACTAATTATGCTTCCAATTCTCCGATTTCTAGAGCTGTAAGAGATTTTACGGCGGCCGCCGTAGCCGAATGGGTTTTAATTCATTTGAACGAAACTCGTATGTCAAAAAAAAAATTGTATGTTTTAAAAATGGACCAAAAAATAAAATACTAAAAACAAAAACAAAAAATCTTGTTTCGTTTCCGTTTTACACGCTTTTAAAAAAAAACCCAAAAAACACAATTTCAAATGAGGCGAGGGCCTTAAAATTATAAAGTACTACTTCAATATGTTATAAAATGAATTGTCTAACTAGATTTTAAACTATAAAAAGTGTTAAATTTCCTTCATTAAAATGCAATAAGTAAATTTAAGTTCAATTAACTTTTGATTAATCTCTTTTTCATAGTCTAGAAGAAATACTGATCTTTTAGATTATTAAATGAATGCATAAATAAACCGAGCCATAAACGAGTTCACCCAGAAAGAAACATTTCGCCCCATTAATGCTGCTATTTCTCACACACAACTATCTCCGTTCCGCTGAAATACTTGAGTACTTACTTAAAAACTGTTCACTTCTATTTACAGGTAATCACAGCAGGCGATTCGGCACCCAAAGCTCTAAAGGATTTGCGCAATCGTTGCTTAAATCCCGGCAAATATGCTCAACATCTGGAACATTGGCTGGCCTACTATCCCGCCCAGCAATTGCATATTATCGATGGTGAACAGTTGCGTCTCAATCCAGTGGATGTGATGAACGATTTGCAACGTTTCCTTAAAATCCAACCGACATTCGATTATTCGAATCATTTGCGTTTCGATGTGAAGAAGGGATTTTTCTGTCAAGTGGTGAGCGAGAAGCGCAATAAGTGTTTGGGCAAATCTAAGGGGCGTCAATATCCATCGATGGACGAACGTAGCACCAAGTTACTGCAACGGTGAGTGTTTGAATGTAAATGCGCTATGTTTTGTACGCAAAGTTGGGTAAATGTGGTTGTCGTGTGTTTGTGTGCGTGAGGATTCACATATACGAGTATACGTATATATAATGAAATTGCAAAGTGTACGAATGCACTGTGATTGGTGAGGTGTGAAGTACAAAATAATGATGGCTGTTGTAGGTACACACTGTAGTTTGGCATGCGACCACACACAAACTTACACCCTCATATATATGCGCATTTGTGCTCACATAATTAAGTCACTTTATCATTTTACAACAGGTACTCGCAAAATTTTTCATGATAATTTTTATTCGTAACTTTTTTATCAAAAAACTTATAAATCAAGGTACGAAATTTACAAAAATTTAACAAATTTTCATAAAAATTTGCAATTTTATAATAGGAAAGTTCAGAGCATTACCGGGTATACGGTTTTATAGCCCATTTAATTTTAATAAAATTTATAAATAATTTCAATAAAATGTATGTTTCAAGACGCTCATAAATAAAAAAATGTTTATACGATTTTGAGAATTTCCTTCAATAAAATACACAGAATTTCGTGTATTTCGCATGACAGATACGTTCCCAAAAAATTCCTGTAAAAAGAGAATTAGGTGAAAACAATAAGAAAAAATTCTTCTTAGAGTTCACTGAAGAATTTATTTTCGGGCTCATACCTTTTAATTCATTAATTAATATATTATTAAACGGCGAGAGCAAAATCTTCCGAGTCTCAGAATCTTTTCCTGAGACTAATTTAAATGCTTCGCTCATGCCTCGAAAAATCTCACTCCAAATAGAGTGATTCAAGAAATATTCGTAAAATATTCAAAATCGTGTTAAAACAAAATAATTCGTGTAAAAAAAGAATTTTTTTCTTTCTTTTAAACTCGTGTTAAATCAAACTCTAGTAAAAAGAAAATTAGGTGTATGTGCTTTAGATGGAATTTATGCTTTATAAAAGGATAAAGTGACTTAATTATCTGCACACAAGTATACATGCACATAGAAATACGCGCGGCTTACGAGAAATGCCGAAAATCAATTGAGATTGTGTGGTATTTCCATGCCACTCTGAGGCGCCAATATCTGCATGATTTTGATGGTTTATTGCTGGAGTTTTTTAATTTCATTTGCATGATTCGCTTGCCTGCCATCGTGTGACAGCGAAGGCGGTTTAGGTAAAGTGCATTTCACTGTTTCCTAAATTTATTTTCCGCTTTTGTTTCACCAACTTCGGTACATTCGTCGCTGCAGTGTCACTTTGCTCGTTGCATTCGTGACGTGCCTAGATATGCACGTAAATGCGTTGCTTGGCCCAATGTGTTTTTGGTTCCTTTCTTTTTTAAGCTGCATTTTTCTGGTATTCACTCCCATACCATTGTTACCAAACGAAAGCCGGAATACAGCATCCTGCAGTGACAGTTTCAGCTCCTGCCTTCATTTAAGTTTAAAGTTTTTCATACAATTTGAAAAGTTTGAAAGTTTGCTCGTGTTGCTAGATTATCGACCTCATGTATGTTTGTATGTACATATGTATATGCACTGGCATGCCTATGCACTACTAGGGTTGCTTTTTTTTGTCGGGACAGACTAGCAAGTCTAGCAAGGCAGGACAGATTCCACTGATCTGCCTTTGCAGTAAGCATGTTGGGTATGCGACAAACGCCCCCGAGGAATTTCGCATCTTATGTGTAGGTCAATCAGCCTCTAAAGGATTTGCAGCAAGAAAGATGAGAGACTGATTGGCCTAAAGGGGAGACATGTGAGCTCTTGCCAGCCTTTGTTATGAACACAACCCTCACAGCCATCCAAGATCCCGGTATATAGCCCCTGGCTATGTAGCTCGCATAGGCTTACCATCAGGACCAGGCGCCTTGAAGGGCCCGAAGGAGCCAATGGCCCAAGCCAAGCGGTGCTCATCCAACAGCCAGCCCCGGTTCTGAAGACACATTGGTGTACTTCCCAAGCTGGTGCTGCTAGATACCGGATTCGTCGGAAAATGAACGTTGGGAAGCAGTTTTATTGATTCCTCGCCGCTCATCGCCTAACGTCCCGATTCATCCCTCAGGTATCCCAAGGGTGCTGAGCTCCTCGTGAGTATTCGCCTTACTCTTGAAGACGCATGACAGCCCTTCGCGCTTCTACAGAAGCTTCTCCAAAAGTCTCTCTTGACCTTCCTAATTTCGAACTTATCCATCCTGAGGGAGACTTAATTCTTTCAAGAGGCGTCGGCACGAAGCCCTAAGCCCAGAAAGCTCAGCTGTCCACCAAGGCGGTTTCTCCTTCTTAGGGAGCGTTCTAAGTGGACACGAGCTTTCGAGTGTCTTATTACCAGCTGAAGTGAAGATCTCCACCAGATCATCGATCGCTCTCTCCGAGAGATCTAAATTTTCCCTTGGTGCTTCGGGGGGAAGGTTTAGCAGATCCCTGCCGTATGTGTCCCAGTCCGTTCTCCTCAGATTCCTGTAGAAGGGTCTTTTTGGACGGGTTTCAATGAGAGAAAATTGAAGATACCTGTGATCCGAGAAGGAGTGGGTGTTAAGCACCCTCCAATCGGGAATTCGGTGTAACAATGAGGAGGAGGCCAGAGTAAGAAGGAGATGGCTCCACCCCGTCCTCATGCGCCATATAGGCCGACATCAGCCACAGCTTTCCGGCAGGGCCCTGTAGACTCACAGTCACAATGTCTTCATTGCTAAAATTAGGCAAATTAAGTTCCTTTCTGATGAGCATACAAGATCTTGGTTTACTTAACCCGCTATACGCCATCAGTTTATATATTTTCGTCCTGAGTCCAGAAATACCGCTGCTGCTCAGTCACGGCTCCTGGATCAGAACTATATCACCTCCACCTTGTTCAAGGCGGAGCAGTAAATTTACGAACGATAATCGATAATCCTCTCCAGCACCCCAAGGTCGGTGTCCTAACTCTCCGAGGCCAGAAACCTCTCCTCCTCCGCCCTGTCCAAGAATGACCTGATGCTTATGACGGACCCTGGTCGTGAGGGGGCGTCACCAGCACTACTAACCTCCGACGTGACGGAGTCTATCTCTATGTCCACAGGAGCTTCCTCAACTGTGGGCCAAATAATCACTGTGCGCTAAATAATCAGAGATCTCTTGGTTCCTAATTAATTTCAAGAATTCTTCATATTGCACAATCGAGAACTTTTTATTTAATTGCCAAGAAATTATCAGAATTAGGCGCTGATGCCATAATCGTTCGGCATCGTCATAATATGAAAACTTGCACCATTCGCTAATAATTTCAGCCTACCCTCGTGTGAGCATTCATGTGTTGTTGTTAATTTTTGTTGGCATTCCTTGTTCGCATTATTGGCGCTTCCTAATAATGTATACTTAATTAAATTTGGATTAAGTTCAGCTCATAATCGTTATTCACACACTCAACAAAGCATGAATAGGCTGACAGCAACTGAGCAACGGTGCTGTAGGATTGAAAGTTGAGTGTTAATTAATAGAAAATTTATAGTATTTACAAACAGATACATGAATTATGAAATTTTAATTGGAAATATTTGAAGAAAAATGTAATATTAAATGAATTAACTAAAATATAATTTTGAATACTTTATTGAAATATGAAATAAAGAATGCGTCACAGAAATTAGTTTCCATTGCTAAGTATTACTTTCTCCCTCCTTTAGGTTAACTTACTAATGGAAAACGATATCCATTATTTTTGCGTAAAATTTTTGCTCAAATTTTTTTTTTTTTATTATTATTATTTACATTGTAACTAGTTAATAAATTATAAACTAACGAACAATTTGGATTTATTTTTGTACAATACAACTAAATTTAAAAATACTCTGCATCAGGCTTGCAGGGAAATGGGCTACTGCGTGAGTTGGTGCGGTTTTTTTCGTTTCAGCCTTTCTTTCCATTTAACGGGGTCAATTAGGGCTGAGGCTTCGCTATTTACATGGTGGCGTAGTCTTTCCATATGAGACTTAGCGTTGATGTTGATCGAAGTGGCAACTGATTCGATGCCAAGGTCGCGTTCGATATCGGTGTTACGGACGTACCAAGGTGCATTAACAGCGCATCGTAGTACCTTATTTTGGAATCTTTGTATGGATTTTATGTTGGTTGAGCTTGAGCAGCCCCATAGCTGGATCCCATATGTCCAAATTGGTTTAAGCACCTGCTTATATAAAAGAATTTTATTGTATAGGGATAAGGCTGATTGGTTGCCCATAAGCCAGTACATATTTCTAAATCTGATATCTAACTCTTCTCTTTTCTTTTTAACGTGAGCATTCCATCTAAGCTTGGTATCTAGTGTCATACCTAAGTATTTGGCGGTGTTGTGATGCGGGATTTGTACGCCGTTTATATGTAGTGGCAGATATTTGATTTTCTTCTGTGTGAAGTCTAAATGAACCGATTTTGTTTCGTTTAGTTTTATGCGCCATTTAATGGTCCACTCGGAGATTTTATTTAAATAAATTTGAAGGTTTTTGATTGAGTCAATCTGAGTTTCTCCTACCGATAAGATGGCTGTGTCGTCAGCAAAAGTTGCGGTGGAGCAATTTATGTCAATAGGTAGATCACACGTAAAAAGAATATAAAGAATGGGCCCCAGCACGCTGCCCTGTGGGACGCCAGCTTTAATTTCCTTAAGTTCGGAATATGTGTCTTCGTATTTTATTCGGGAAAAACGATCGGATAAGTACGATTTTAGAACATTAAAATATTGTATTGGTAGAAGCGCATTTATTTTGTTGAGGAGCCCAATGTGGCAAACTTTGTCAAAGGCTTTAGACACGTCGAGAAAGACAGCAGAGCACACCTTTTTTTCCTCAAAGGCGTTTTCAATGATGCGAGTAATTCTGTGCACTTGATCGATGGTAGAATGTTTTGTGCGAAAACCAAATTGATGCACTGGTATTATATTTCTTTGCTTAATAATTATGTTGAGACGTTTGGCTAAAAGCTTTTCCATCAGTTTTGATATAATTGGTAGGAGCGAGATAGGCCGATAAGATGTGACATCATGCGCTGGCTTCCCTGGTTTATTAAACATAATTATTTCAGCAGTTTTCCAATATATTGAGATATGGTGCAATTTGAATGTGGCGTTCATTATTTCAGTAAACCTAGATATCGTGCATTGAGGAAGTTGTTTTAAAATTTCAGCAGTAATAAGATCATACCCAGGCGCTTTTTTTGATTTTAGTTCATTTATTTCACCAAGCAATTCGGAATCCGTAACAAGGGGAATTTCGGCATCAGTTTCATAGGTAAGTGGCTGCATTCCGGCTATCCTCGACGTGTCATATGGCTTAAAGATGCCCTCGAGGTACTCAGCAAAAACATTAGCTTTTTCTTTACTGCTTTTGGCCCAAGAACCGTCTTCTTTTTTGATTGGTGGGTACTGTGTTACTGGCTGTGAAAAGTTTTTTGTACATTTCCAGAGCGAGTAATCAGTGCTGCGTTCGTTCGATAAGCTCTTTAGATACGTACTCAGAGATCTGTTTTTAAAATCTTTTATTTTCCTGGAAATTTCTTTCGTAATTTTATTTAGTCGTTTTTTGTCGGAGGGAGATCTTGTTTGCTGCCATCGTCTTCGTATTTTGCGTTTTTCTGCGACCATATCTTTAATATCTTTGGTATATTTATGACCTGATGTGACAAACTTTTTTTCCGAAGTGCTACTCCAGGCTGCCAGTTGTATAAGGTTAGATAATCTTAATATTTCATCATCTAAATCGGAAGTGTTGGTAATTTCTACATTGTGATTATCCGCGGTTAAAACGTTCCTAAAGTATTCCCAATCCGTACATTTATTTGTTAGCGTAAATGGCAATTTCTTGATAAGCGCATTTTCATATAATGTTAATAAAATTGGAGAATGATCCGAGTTCATATCCAACCCGCTTTCTATGCTGATATAATTAGCTGATATTTTTTTGGCAATGAAAAAATCGATTAGGTCGGGTATTTTTTGTGAATCCGTTGGCCAGTATGTTGGAGTCCCAGTAGAAAATGTTATACATCCAGTCTGTTGAAGAGCTTTGCATAATTCTCTACCTTTTGTAGTGGTTAATCTCGAGCCCCAGTGTGTGTGCTTCGCATTGAAGTCACCGCCCATTAAAAATCGGTTGTCGTGACTATTAATTAGCTCTATGTATTGGTCGCATTTGATCTGATGTTTTGGGGGACTATAAACTGCAGTGACTGATAAATTCCTATCACTCTCCACTGTTATGGTTATTGCTTGAAATTCAGGTATAGAGATGCTGCCTTCTTCGTAATGCTTTATATTGTTTCTTATAACAATAGCAGCGCCTCCTCGTGCGGCGTTGTTTGGGTGAATTGAATGGTATGTATTGTAGTTTTTGAATTTGATATATGACTGCTTGGTAAAGTGCGTCTCGGATATTAGGCAGATGTCGATTTTTTCGGTTTCTAAAATCATTTCCAGCTCGCTTTGATGTTTAAACAAGCCGTTTGCATTCCATAGCATTATTTTTAAAAATTTAGTCATTTTTATTCAACTAGGTGTAGTGTTTTTTCGATCTTCTGCAATCTCTTTTCTAGTGCAGTCATATACTCGTTTTGTGTCGTTATTTTTTCCAATATTTGTTGTAGTATGTTAGCGTTTTCCGAGTGATTGTTTCCTTTTACTACCTGTGAGAATGTGGGTCTTTTAAGTGGTGTAGTATTGTTTTGCAAAATTGGTTTGCTGGTAAGGTTATTTGGGTAGCTACCTATAATATTTTTATTTATATTTTTGCCTTGAGTACTATTTATATTATTTTTTATTTTTGAGCCAGCTCGTTGATCACGTATCTTTTGTAGTTCTTTGGCAACAACACATCCCCTGTAGTTCGCAGGATGGGACTCACCACAATTGCAGCATTTTGGTTGTTGTTGTTCAAGCTTTGTGCATTCAATCGTTTTATGCTTCCCTGCGCATTTGACACACCTTGGTTGTTTGCCACAGTAGTTTTGCGTGTGCCCATACGCCTGGCATGATTTGCATTGCGGTATGAGTTTTGATTGCCTCACTGCTTCTATAGTAACAACAGAGTGTAAGATAGTTTTTACTTCATGTATTTTCTTAATGTTTTCACTGGAATCAAACGTAAGGAGAAACATATCTAAAGGTTCTTTAGTTTTCCATTTCAATTTATTGACTGCGCTGATGGCTTTAAGTCCTTGTTTTTGAAGATTTGATATTATTTCTCCTGGATCACTCGTATGATGCAAGTTCTTTACCATCACCTTAACCGGCCGGGCTTGCTTGTTTTCATATGTATACCAAGATAGGTTTTTATTGGTCAGCATTTTTGTCAGGTTTCTATAGTTATCAGGATCTGATGCATTGATTTTGTAAGTATTATTGTTTAGAAGTTTAATAAGAAACTCTTTTTTCATTTCCTTTTTCGCAATATTAAAAATTTGTTGGTAATCGCATTCTCCAGATATCATTATTGGTGGAGGTCGTGGGATTTTCTTCTCTTTTTGCTCAAAGGATGCTTTTGCAGTCACTTTTGAGTTAGAAGCCTGTATTTCAGGTGATACTTCAGCCTTCCTTTTCTTACTTGGCCTTTTTTTTAGGATCCAATCCGTCTCTCGTGCAAGTTCTTCTTCATCCGTTTCATATTGTACGTTAGTATCATTTTTTTTAGGAGGTGTACTATTTTTTTTAAGGTTTTTATTTTCTGTTTTGAGTAAATCTAATTCATTCTTTAACTCCATGCACATTTTTTCCATATTTTTTAACTGGTTAGCTTGTTGGCTTATTATGTTTTGATAGTGGATTAAGTTATTTGCCATAATTTCATGGTTTTTCGCTAGTTGGCCACCTCCGGGTGGAGGCGTTCGTTGCATAATTTATGTACTTCGTAGTGTGCGCTGGGATATATGTATGTTTAAACACTTATCTACTAACACAGCACTTTGGGTTCGAAGTTTAGTCGGTATAGTAGATACCTTTTCGTTGAGTCGGTAATGCAGTTAACGATGACAGCTGTTCTTTCGACCCACGAGATTGTTTGTTTACGTGATTGTTTACACTCTCTATAGCGGGTTTTTTTTTTGTTTTTTTTTTTTTTTTATTGTAATGTTTTTTTTTTTTTTTGTTTTGTTTTTTGTTTTTTTGTTTCTCTCTCTTCTATTGTTCTTTGTTTTCGTGTTTAGTCTACCGTACAATAATATATGTACATATATGCACAGCGAAACTAAAAACGCATGAATATGTATTTTGCTAATCACAAGTTTTGTTCACATGTACATATGTGTGTATATCAATAATCACAGGCTCAATATGTCACCATTAAAATGGTTAAAAGTCACCAACGATATTAATACACTTAAAAACTGCGGAGCGAAATCAAAACACGTCTGTTTCCTCCAAATGCCGAATACATCTCTTGAAAGTGTGTCAAATGGATCAAAACTATTTTATGGTCGATATTTAGCTCCTGGGCGTTGCTACGACTTAGGCACCGTAACATTACGTCTGCTTACCAAAGTGGCCGGTCAACCTCGATTATTTTTGTGATGTTATCGACATTTTCTTTCACATCAAAAACGCCTGTACTAAATAGACGAAACCAAAATTATACGTAATTAGCTGTCACAGTATCGGCAGCATAAACACCGGCCTGGCTTGCATTTTCGCCTTTATCAAACGTACTAATCTTCTTCTTTATTGACTTCCATTGTTAACACCCTGTAACTCAGAACTGAATGGAACAAATAAAAAACAGCAAACGATTTTATTTAGTGTGAGAATATCACCCTGACAACGATCATAGGCTTTGAATTGTTTGATCGATACTTTACGAGATATCGTTCACTACATCCATCTACCCAAAAAATGCTGTATTTCTGTGTCTCCCAACTTAATATTTTGCGCCCAATAATGAAGAGACAGTAAAATAATAATTTAAATGGCTTTTTTGTTTTTCAAAATATTATCCTTGGAAGTCAATACACTTCTGCATTGGCCTAAATCAATTTTCAAAGAAAAAACACGGCGACCATTTACTTTGAGGTGCAACTTTTGTTAGACTAAGCTCGTCTTGGACAATCCACCTGTTTTGTTTCCGACTCATATGCATAAGACTCGTCACATGTTACTATGTCATAGACGTGCTTAGTACCACCGCAGCTGAATTTCTTCAACATTTCTTTACCCCAATCGATATGAGTCCTTTTTGGGGCGATTGTCAATTTATGCGGTATCGAACGACCACTAATCCCACCAATGGTCTTTCAAAAATCGAATTAAAATCGACAAAATTATGCGCAGTCTAAGTAAGAGGTCCAAAAAAAGAGGGTGTCCTGGCGTGCATGCTTCCAACCCAACTAAATGAAAAGTTAGAGTTTCAAACTAAGGTCATCCGATGAAGGAATGTACAAAGAATATTCTAAAAAAATTTGCAGTAAATCGGTCCATTAGTACTCGACGTATCCTCACCGCCAGCTCGAAAACGTAGTTTTGAGAAAAACGCTTTCAAAGTTTTCAGAAGCGGTCGGATCGGAACCGATGCCATGTCACCAAACAGGCTGTAACTCAAGAAATTATAGGCTAAGGGCTATAACTTTTAAATGTGTAAAATTTGCAAAAATAATTTCGATTTTTTTGAAATTCTACACTAGAATACCCTTTAAAACTGTAGGACCCCCACATTTGTGGAAGAACATCAAGACGTGTGCCACAAATAGTAGGATAAGCTCGGCCAAACCCAACACAACGGGTGTAAGCGCCAATTATGTATAATCAGAAAAAACGAACCGCGATCATTCATGAAGTATAAAAGTTAAGTTTGAAATTGTTTTTACATGAAAGTATGTACAAAAATACGCGTCGCAATTACCCAGTAAGCCGTGTAGTCTTCATCGTTGTCGAGTATAGCCTGGCATCTTCTTCATGCTTTGAAACAGTTTTTAGCTCGTCGACAAAGAGGACCAGATTTTGCGAACTTGACGCACGAGTTGCTTTAAATCATGAACTGACTTTCCGGCAAGATGTGTTTTCATAGTTCCTCACACATTTTCAATGGGGTTGGCGTCTGGGGATTGGGAAGGTCAGTCCAATACTGTTTTCTTGTTTTGTTGCTTCTCAATGTATTCTTCTGAGAGCAGTGGTTTTGATAATGTGCCAAGGTAGGATATGTTCGCCTCCTTCAGTCGACACTCACATCTATTCCCTTTTTAGCAAGAGTTCCGCTTAAAAAGTTGGACGATCACTTTATCCTGCTTTTTTGTCGTCACTCGCATCAAGCTGCGCTCGGAAAAGTCATCAACGTTTTTGTACTCCTTATACCACTCACTCATTTTATTTGGTTGCGTTTACGGGAAAGTTTCGAATGACACTAACCTGAGTTAGCACTCGTGTCGTTGTCCTTGAGTGGGACTATTACGCAGCAAAAAGCAGAACGAAATATATCTTGAATTTACGAGAGAAAAATCGGATATTTTCTTCTGACACAGATTAATTTAGTTGGGATGGAAGTACAAGGTGGGCTATGTAGCGTTTGCATTTTGAACCACCTATTTTTTTGAGAATGGTAACACAAATGACATGTCAAATGTGTTCATAATTTACTTAAGGGTTTGACATTTACGAAATGGGACGCTATACGCTTGAACAAAATTGGGAAATATTGCAAACCTGTTTCCAAAGTGGGGAGTCTTCTTCTTCTTTTCTGATTTTCACATCGGTGGCTACGTCAATAAGCAAAATTGTCGGATTTGGGGCTCAGAAAATCCACACGTTACTGTAGAGAAGCAAATGCATCCACAACGAGTCACTGTTTGGTGCGGTTTTTGGTCTGGCGGCATTATCGGGCCATTTTTTTTCGAAAATGAGCGAGGAGCCGCGGTTACAGTAAATGACGAGCGTTACCCTGGCATGCTCAACGAGTTGTTTCCAAAACTTGAAGAGGATGACATGGACGACATTTGGTTTCAACAGGACGGTGCAACTTGTCACACTGACAAAGTTACTCTCGAACTTTTGGCTACCGTTTTTGAAAACCGAATAATCAGCCGAAATTCCGATATCAATTGGCCGCCTCGGAGCTGTGCTTTAAGCCCGTTGGACTATTTTTTGTGGGGAGCCGTTAAAGACAAATGCTATACGAACCATCCAGAGACGATTGATGCTTTAAAACACGAAATCGAAGTTGCTATTCATGAAATTAGAGCCCAAACAATCGAAAATGTGCTTAAAAATTGGGTTGATCGAATGGCCTACTGTAAAGCCAGTCGTGGCAGTTATTTGAACGATATTATTTTTCGTTCATAAATGACAATGTTCAATCTTCAAAATAAAAAAAAATTTTTGAAAAAATATTGATTCGTTTTTTTTTGATAGCCGATTCAAAAAGCAAATTTTACATGGCCCACCCTATAGCAACCATCAGATACGTCATCCAATGTGTTCCTTGCCCATCAGCTTATTTGCTTTCCCTTATTGAAGTTTTTAATTATATTATTTACGCACTAAATAATTTTGTTGCTAATCCTAATATACACATCTTTTCCTCTCCCCCCCCTGCAGCTATTATCTAAGCCACAATACAGCGCTGGTGAAATTGCTCAAGAAGCTGGGTTCTCGACCCATACCACAATGGCTGAAAGATGACCTCTCAACGGGCACGTGATAGTTAATGCGTTTCCGATGACAGCACAATAAATTGCGAAAACAATTCGAATTGGTATACATACGACTCAAACAACAAACTGATATGGAAAACGAGGCGATATACGAGGATGAAACGCCTAAAAGTGTACAATATAGACATCACAGACGTAACAGCTGGACGCGATTTAAGCGAAATTTATAAAAAGCAACGATGCGACGATGCGGTGAAAGCAGGTAAAAGCCGTAAATAAAAATTGGCATTCATAGATAATTGGCAAATTAACAGTTACGGATAGTTGTGCGTGAACAACAGGCAACTAAGAGAATGGGACAAAATTAGATCGAAGGCGTGAGAGGACGCCGTTAGAGTCAATATTTAGTTGATAATAAGCAATAAACACTAAAAAAAAAGCAAAAAAAAATATGTTAAATGTATGTAAGTTTGTATACGAGTAATAAACGAGGTTAATTTAGTTTTATTTAATAAATAGTCATATGAATGTATGCTAAGAGAAGCCGAGGCAGTCAAAAAATAGACGCGAACTGCATTTTATGTAATTAGAATAGTATTTACGCTTATATGTATGTAGTTGTGTGTGCACACATTTGAATATGGCTATGTAAATACTGCAAAATATTGTCTAATTGAGGTCATGTGCATAGTGTATAAATATATATAAATATGAATATGGATAGGCTAATTAGGTGCATACAAATAATATAACATACAAATGTAAAAATTAGTACATATCTTATGGGTAGTGATTGTTGTAATTGTTGTAATTGTATATTCAACTGTAACTGTAATCAGCAACTTTAATTTTGAGCCTAATTATGTAAATACGTGGGAAACGAACCACATTGCAGACTGGAAAAAGGTACACTACCGTTACGAGCAAAAGTAGGATTTCGCAGCTGTTCCTGAACTGAGCTCGAATAGACATTTTTTTTTATCAGATTTGAATTATATCGTAGAAACTAGTATTGTAGGTTTATTATATACATTGAGCTGAAAAAAGCATGAACATGGGTCCGCAGGCACAGTGAAGGACTTAAGCTTACATACCACAGCGTATTTTATTATTTCCCAGAAGGTATATAAGCGGCCACCGTAGTTGACTACCATTCGGAAGTCAGAGAGAATGTAGGTTCGAATCACGGTGGAGGATCAAAATAAAGAAAAAGTTGTTTCTAATAGCGGTCGCCCCGCGGCAGCCAATGGCAAACCCCCGAGTGTATTTCTGCCATGAAAAAGCTCCTCATAAAAAATATCTGCCGTTCGGAGTCGGCTTGAAACTGTAGGTCCCTCCATTTGTGGAACAACATCAAGACGCACACAACAAATACCCATACAAATCAAACTCCAAAGGTGTGATATCACACGGTTTTGGTGACCACTCCACTGGTCCGAGATGAGAGACAAATTGCTCACCGAAAAGACGAAGCAGTAAATCCATTGTTTCACGAGCTGTATGACAAATAGCGCCGTCATAGTGGAACCAAATGTTCATATGATCACGGTCTTCGATTTCCGGTGTCAAAAAGCCGTTTGCCACTGGCGTCAGCCTCGCCTTTGAATAAATATGTCACGATGTTTCCTTCAGCCCATAGGCCGCACTAAACGGTGTTTTACAATGGACAGAGCCACCATTACATTCTTGACTTGTCTCGCGTTGCTCTTTAGCCCAAATTCGGCAATTTTGCTCTTTCGCGTAGCCATAGTACCTCCAATCTGATCACTCTTTAGTATACCGATTGAAAATAGTATACCCTTTCTTCATTTCAAGATTGGTGCTTTTGAGTAAACGTCAATATGGGCGTATGTATAGTTCCTTGCATATGAGACAAGACTGCGTTTCAATTTATTTCCAGCCAGACATTAATTTTGCATGCGTTTCCAATTCATTCAAATTCAATTCTCTCCTAATAAGGCCCTTCTCTTTCGATGCTAAAATTTTCCTATATCTCTGTGCTACCTTCTGGCAACTGGTCATCAAAATAGATGCAGATTTATTAAAAGTTTAGTGATAAAATAGTATACCTAAAAAATAGTTAGATTAGTAATTGCACACCTCAGAGCATGCAACAGTTTTCAAAGCCTATTTTTTTACACCTTTACTATACTTTTTGTTCACATACTTGATTCTTCCGAAGCTACTTCAGATATAAAAGCTAGTGAATGAATCTACCAAACTTTGACTGAACTCAGTGGACGATTTAGCGTGCAATTCATGTTGGACAAATATATAAAGGAAAAATTCATTTTAAAGTACAAAAAAAACGCAATACTTTTTAATATTTGAAACACAAGTTGAGTAGTTACTCGTGGACGACTTCTTCCATCAAATGCTTGTAAAGTAGAAATACCTAGATGCACCTCTAATTGTGCATTTTGCATCTGGTGCCGTACTAGTTTCTCCCTGAAATAACAGTTCAAGAACTGAAATGTTCGATGAGTAGTTGGGTTTTAACTATAGTGCACTAATAGGAAAGTTGGATACACCTTGAAATGATGGTTTTGAAACTGGTTGTATACTATCTACTCTAGGACTAGTTTCACTACTTCCATAACATGCTTGTAGGGTATAAATATTTTAATTGATTGCATCTGTAGTTGTTTATTTTACAACTGGTCCACAACTAGTTACACTGGGACTAGTCCGATTACTTCCATAAAATGTTTTTAGAGTATAAATAAAAGAAATGACTGCATCTCTCACTGATCATTTTTCAACTGGTGATGTTCTAGTCACTCTCAAACTAGTATGACTTCCTCCATCAAATACCTGTTCAGGAACTGGAATATTCTATCAGTAGTTTGGCTTCCAACTCTAGTGCACTAATAGGAGAATTAAATATAGCTTGAATTTGTTTCGTTTTGCAACTTGTGCTGCTCTAGTCACTCTCAAACTAGTATGACTTTCTCCATCAATTACCAGTTTTTGAGCTGAAATGTTTGCTGATTAGTTGAGGTTTTCTCTTCATGTTTTTTTTGCATACCCTAAATGGTCACTTTCCAACTAGTACAAATCTAACTACATTGGAACTAGTATTCCTTCTGCCATGAAATACCAGTTCACGAACTAGAATTTTTGTAATTGCGGTTTTTCTAAAATAGTTTTAGTTTTAACTAACTGGTCACTGGTCTTCTCGTAACTAGTACAAATCTAACTACACTAGAACTAGTACGCCTTCTGCTATCAAATATCTGTTCATGAACTCACTGACTAGTTTGGCTTTTCACTGTTCCGCTAATCTTCATGTATTTGCGTATATTCGTTAATTACCAGGCGCAACCCTGGTCTGAAAACGTTTATAAATAATTGAGGCAAGGAAGTAAAATAAACACGACACGCAAAAATAATTGTTAGGGTCTGTGCTGGGAAAGTTATTGATCGCAAAAGCATATCCTTGTTTTCTAATGTATTTTACTGTTGGGCACGGGAATTTTCAGCCCATTTGTTAGCTTCTTTTAGAACTTTTTAAAACTGGAAAATTGTCGATTGACGTAAGTTTTTTTTTGTTATTACTTTTTTTTTTAAGGAAACTATTTTGCAGATAGTTTTCCAATTTATTGAACAATTCGAAAGCAGTAAAATCATTACTTTATTTATTTTTTACAATAAACGCAGCCTCTGTTTTTCCAATGTTGAGCCTAATAAGGAAAATCGAGCTTATTTCTTTTAAAATTTCATTCACAGATTCAATGCTGACGTTTATACCAAATGTAGTGAATGAATTATTTTTTATCTGGCAAAATTATGTTTGCAAGATTTGGTTAGTAAAACTTGTCTAATGGCTAATGTCCGGGCGCACAAGTTGTTTTCCTCGCAAGCGCAATAAAATCACGACGTAAACTTAACTAAATGTGTGCATGAAAAACCTTCACACTTTATCCGGAAAAAAGGGGACTTTTTCCATTTTTTCCATTTAGTACGTAACTGCTTACTCACATTTTTTATATTTTGTCCGCCTATGAGAAGTGCGCGCCCGCTCAAGAGAATTTTTTGTGTAGATTTTATCAAAAATAACTGCCCGCGTCCAGCCAAGAGAGTGTCCGCTTATGACAGATTAGGCTAGGTAGTGCTGGCTGATCTGTAAACCAATCTCACTTACACCGCTAGGGTCCATTGTGTTCCCCATTTATTAGGAGTCAAATTATTATTTTATGTAATTCTTAGTGCACGTCTTCGCGAGTTATAACAGGCTGTTCAGCCTTTTGTCAGCAATATCCTTCAAGGATGAAAAATACAAAAATACGGGTTCTACAGAGAGCAGGGCAGGGGCAGTGGCAGTGGTACGTATTCCAAAGTTCGCCTAGCTTACGCTTCATTGCATGTGTTATGTGTATGGGGTGAAACAGTGTCCCGTCAGACTGTAAGTTTTGCAGTGTTTCCTAGAAAGTGTTAAGATAAAGTTGGCAGTTTACTTATTCCAAATCCTTATCATAATTTTGGCAGTTTTGTACGAGGTTGAATGTTTCCATATCGACTGCTATTCCAGAGCTAGTTCCTCATTTAGTTCCTTTTTCAGAAAGGCAAGTGATGGGTATACGAGTATGTCTGACGTGCTCACTCTCGGCAAGCGAATAACTGCCTTAGCGAGCTCATCGGCTCTCTTATTTCCTTCTATTCCTTTGTGTCGTGGTATCCAGTAAATCGTGATCCGACCATTTCCGCAAGTTCATTCATTTTGGATCTGTATTGTTAAACACATTCGGAGTTAGTGCAAGGCGCCATAATTACTTTAATAGCCGCTTCGCTATAAATGAAAGTGTTTATATCCGAGTAATAAGAGATGTTAATTCCAGAGCCAATTGTTGCGGCATAGATTTCAGCTTGAAATATACTACAGTAATTAGGGTATCTGGAAGACTTTTGGAGATCAAACTGCGGATAAAAGACTGCAGCTCCTACTCCTTTCGGCATTTTGGACCCATCTGTAAAGAAATTATATGAATGGTATATGGATTTTAGAACTTTCTGTCATTCATTTTGCTCTATAATGTCGCTAGACTTTTTGCCAAATTTAACTCGTGGATTTACGTAGTCTGTTCTTCCGTTTGACACCAGAATGTTGCTGAGACCAGAAAGCTTCTGTGAGAATTAAGAGAAAGTAATTTGTCCCATAGCGACCGCCGTAGCCGAATAGGTTGATGCGTGACTACCATTTGGAATTCAGAGAGAGTATCGGCGAAAGATCAAAGTGAAGAAAAAGCTTTTTCCAATTGCGGTCGCCCTCGGCAGGCAATGGCAAACCTCCGAATGTATTTTTGCCATGAAAAAGCTCCTCATAAAAAAATATCTGCCGTTTGGATTCGGCCTGAAACTGCAAGTCCCTTCATTTGTGAAACAACATCAAGAAACACACCCTTTTTCGGTATTAGGCCGAGCTGTATAAGTTCCGTTTTTTACAATAGTAAAACAAAGTTCTTTTAGTTAGCGATTTTTATTTATCCGCTTTTACTAAGAGTTTTCTCTGCCAGATTGCCAAGAAGTGAATTATTATACTATTGACATCATTTAGGAAATCAAAAGCTACACATTTAATCTTCTATTTTACCCTATCCATTCTGTTGTCACTGCTGCCGCTAACGCCTTCGTCTCTTCCGCAGTTTTTTTTGTTGCAATTTTAGTCTCATTCACTTGCAATTGTATGGCAATGTTTGATAATCTGCCTTTATTGCTGATGCAGCACATAATCAGGTGATGTTTCTACTATTTTTTAGAATTAAAGAAAAGTGAGCTTGAAGCCAGTGTTAACTTATACTTAAAACTTGGCTTCGGGAAAAATGTCCGCCCAAGAGAGATGTCCGTCTAATAGAGGTGTCCGTTAGGAGAGGTTTCGCTATATACGAATTTTCTCATGCAACGCTATCCTGCCACCTCTGGCGAGCAAAAAATTGTGTTAGTCCAAAAAAGTTTTAAAAATGCCCATTTAGTTGTTTTGTTATTTTTATCAGTTTTAAAAATATATCAAAAATTATTCCGCTTACAAAAACTTTTTTTTTTTTTGGGACAAAAAGATTGCTCTGAACTCGTGAATGGTTCATCCTCCAACACTTTTTATGTACACATTAATGTAAAGCTTGCCATTTATTCTATCTACACATTTGATAGTGTGAATTAAATTAAATTAAATTTAAATTTTTTTCTCATCAAAATTTTTTTGTTTTGAATTGTTATTATTATTATTGTTTTTTGTTTTCTTTTTTTTTATTTTGTTTTGCTGTCCAATTAAGTATAATAAATTTATTGCATTAATAAAGCGCGAAACAATGATTATATGTATTTGGTAAATAGTAGAAGAAAGGCAATTCATTACCGCGAGAACTCCCATAACCGAACAGTTAGGAAATCCATTCACAATTTATAAATAAAAAACTAATCAAATATTTGAAATGAAAATAACTAAGTAAAATAAAGGATTATTTTCCAATGCACTTACAAAAAATTGGTTTCCATTTAAATTAGAATTTACAAATTACACTAAAAGTACTTAGTATTTACAACAACAATAACTATTATTATTATTTCTTTTTTTTTTTTTTGTTGCTGTTTTTGCAAGAGTATAAAAAATTGTCCATACACTTTGGGAGAATGTCGCTGAGGTGACACTAATTGGCCGGACATACAGCAAATTGCGCTGGTAAAGTAAACCGGAATTTTTCTATGTCTATTGACGATTTCAATTTATGTTTATGGCTGCTTTTCATATTTTAATTAGTTATGAATAACTCGTTTCAATGGCTTGAATTTTCCGTTATTTTTTTCAAAAAATTACTGAACCGATAAATTGGCTAGGCAAATCGCTTTATAGTAGCTGCCTTGAACACATCTTTAAATATTTAAAATTTAGTTAATATTATATTTGAACCATTTGCTTCCGCTGGTTTTTTTTCCTCAAGATAGAGAACATGAGTTATGGTACCGACGTGCGTTTCTAGGAACATTTGCAAATATACCCTGTGATCAGAAAGTACCTGGAATGTTTAAATAGAACAAAACAGAGTTAAATCTCAGGCAATTTTATTTTATCTCCTTCAAAATATGACCCGTCTGAAGCAACACACATGTGCCAACGTTTATCCCAGTCCGCCGTGCACCCCTGGTAGGCCGACGAAGGGATGCCCTTCGACGAAGAAGCTGTCGCATTCTCTTTGATTTCCTCTATCGACTGAAATCTCCTTCCACGAAGTGGTGACTTCAACTTGGGAACCAAAAAGAAGTCGCTCGGAGCCATATCAGGTGAATACGGTTCTTGCACGATGGTATTTACTTGGTGTTTGGTCAAATAATCCAGCACAATTTGGGCTTGGAGCGATGGAGCGTTATCATCATGCAAAATCCGTGAATTGCTTGCCCACATTTCTTCGTTTGTGACATTCAGCATCTCTCAAATGCTTCAAAACGGATAAATAATATTCTTTATTGACTGTCTGGCCCGATGGAAGGTACTGATGGCGCACTACGTCTTGGCAATCGAAGAATCACCTTCCCGGTACTTTTTGATCATAGGGTATTTAAAGAAAAAATCAAATCATCTTCCGTATAGGTGCGTGAATTCCACACCTGAGGAACTCCTCGCCTTTTGAAGCGATCAATGAATCAATGACTTATTCATAAGAGTAAGACTGCCAATCAGCCAGAGTATGTGCCATCGAACGAAACAAGTTATAGTCAGAAGGGGCAATGTTCAGAGAAAAAGTCGCACGTAGTACAGAATGCGGAGGTGTCACCAGTATCAGACAGTCAACCAGGTATCAGCAAATTTGAAGAACCAGCTGATTGGCTGATGTTATCGGGGTCATGACAACGGTTCGTTTATGGAAAACTGAAATTGTGTTGGTGATATATGTACGAAAAAAATCAGCACAGCCTCCACTCAAAAATGATAGAATAACAGATAGAAGAGAGAGAGTTCACTGCGACGTCATGTGTCGAAAATATACAAATAAAAGTAAGGGAAATTACTTGTTTTTGAAGAGGAAGAGACTGAATTGAGCTCAGAGACCTTCTAACCGGGTCATGTCTGTTTTTAAAGGGGAATTGCACAACTTATTTCTCAGGAAAGCGCAGAAAAGATGGAGCTCCCATTTTTTCACGTGCTATATCGAAAACCCTGTGGAATATACGGAGAACTCAGAAAGTTCTTGGGACTCCACGCCATTTAATCTCCAAACTGTAGCTGTGTTTACCAGTCATTTGACGATCGGCTCACACACGGAAAAGCTAGGTTCACCTTTTAACACCCATTGCAGGAGCTGTGAGGGCCTTTCAGAGCATTAGACATTAAGTGGCACTTATCGCGTGCCGTACCCTTTTTTCACCACACAATCTTACGCCCTTTGATTCCAAAGGCGCAAAACTTGTTCTTGGCGGAGAAAATAACCTTCTCTCGAAACTATCGAGGCTTATTGCTGTTTTTGGAGCTGCATAAACATTCCCCATACACATACGGGAAATGCTGCTGAATTGACAGTCATTGGCCGAATATATAATAAATCCGAGACGTTTCGGTTACGTACAACGAACTGTCGTGGGAACGTAGACTTGCTTATATGCTCGTCTGAGAAAGCAAAACACTTTGGCGCCTGTTAGCTGACGAAATGAAAGGCTTTTTGCGCGCGATATGGCCCTGATAACCTGCTTTCTTTCAAATTTTCCGAATTGTGTCAGTGCAGACAGGCTTTTTAAAACTTTATTGTACTTTTTGGGCAATTTTGGATGCTGGATGCAAGTCACGAGTCACGAGTTTCATGCTTTGTTATTATACAACAAGTGTACAACTAAGTTCTCGCTGTTTTTTGGATGAAAATAAAACTTTATTCTAAAAAAATTGTTACAAGTGAATCATTGAAAGTATTGCCCATCGCTGGCTACTACTTTTTCCCATCTTTCTGGTAGATCTCGTATAGCGTCGCGGTAAAACTGTTCATCTTTTGAGGCTTCCATTGTTCCATTATTCGGCACAAAATCAGACATTTTCACAAAACCAAAAGTCTATGATAGCAAAACAAAATCACTAATGTGTCGAAGCAGTTTGTTTACCATATGTCTAAGCTTGGTTTATGACGTTTTGGTTATGTTAGAATCGACTAGCACACACTGCTAGCGGCATCTATTGACAAACTTAGTTGCGCAGCTAATAATATTTTTCGTCATCCTGAACGCGGTCGGCAAACAAACACGCGGGTATCTTTGTGATTTTTTATCACTCTTTGCACGGACGAATGTGTTCTTGCAACAATCACGCCGATTTCACGATATGGTTTTTCCTTCTTTGAAAAGTTTTCCCTTCCAGAGTGCCTTATTTCCTTTCTTTTAGATGGCATTGTGTATTTTAAATTCGAAAATAAATTTAATAGAATAAAAAAAAAATTTGTTGCTTTTACGAAGACAAGTAAGAATATAACTTTCCGACACTTTTACATTATTCTGTGACACGGGGAATATCTGTTTTACTGGATGTACGAAGACTTTTCCTACGCTGCCGAATGAGGCTTTGTTGTAAATTTAACGATAGAAAAATGTTGCCGGAATTCAATTGCTTTAAATGCTGTGCGATTGTGCAAGGGACTAGCAATAGAATGTGAGTTTCTCCGAAATTTAGAAAAGATAAATTATTTTTGGATGAAAACAAATAAGACAGAAGCATGTACGCATACTTTTTCTGCCATGTGTATGCAATATATTTGCAATTCCGAAACTAATATCTACCAATTTCAACCTTTCACTTTATGAGTTTCACATACACACACACACTCACACACACAAATGCTACAGCTTTACTCACAACAAATATGTAGTTATGTATATAAAACTGAATGTTTTTGCGGCAATAAATGCAAAACACTTACTGAATTTTACACTACTAAAATGGAACATAATGAATTAAAAAGAAAAACACGACTGTAAGTGCAAGCAAAAACTAAACCAAATCTATTTTTAATGTATCAACTCTGCGTAAAAAATTCTCAAAGCTTTATATGTAAATGTATGTATATACGAGTATGTATGTATTTGTGCGCTGGATACTTTGCAAGTGGGAAAGTACGAGTCAAATATAACTGTACATGTACGACTATTTATAAAAAAAACTGTCTAACATCTGCTACTAGCACGTAATTGTTTATGTATAAGTGTCACACAAAAGAACGAATTAAAATAAGAGCCAATAAAAAAAACCTATGCAAGTAAGTTAATAAAAATGCAATGTAAACCTCAAAAACTTTATTGATTATAAAATTTTAATTATGTGTGAAAGTGTAACGCTTAGTAAAAAAAACCAAAAACAAAACAAAAGAACGCGAAAAACAAAACAAGGAAGGAAGTGGTGATTCGGCACGAACCGAATTCCGTATACCCACGCACATTAAAGTCAAATTTAGTTATGACTGGCTGTTAGTTTGTAATGAGCTGGAGAGCAATGCTTGAACAAGGTGAAGTCCAAATTGAACAAGACTGAGCTAAAATAGAAACGACAGGAGCTTTATTCTGATAACTTTGAGTTTTTATTTATTCAAAATAGTCCTCTCTGACCTTAAAACACTGTTTTGCGCGTTCGAAAAGTTTTTCTAAAGAGTGTTTCAGGTCATTGATCCGAATGTCCTTGAGTATGTCGGTATAAGCGCTAGCTTCCTCCTTCGCGGTATTCAGGGCGAAATCGACGAATGCGATGCAACAAACGCTTCAAAACGCCAAGAGAGAAAATTGCATTGACGGTTTGACCCGTTGGCACGAACTCCTTGTGGACAATTCACTTGGAATCGAGCATCGGCTTGATTTCTGACTTCTCCAAATGCGATTTTTTGCGTAGTGGCTCGTCTGGGGCCTTCCATTCGGCACTTTCACGCTTGAAATTGAAAAAGTCGAGCCAAGGAGCACCAGGAGATTGGGTGGCTCCTAAAACACTCAGACAAAAAAGCCCTTTATATTTAGAGCTCTGGAAAGAGGGTAGATAGTCAAGGAGGGCAGGAGAAAAGTATCAAAGAAAGAGATAGGAAAGAATAGAGACAGAGATAGAGATAGTTAGTCCTGTAAGCATTTTCCAGATTCTTTGGCAAATCTGTAAGTATCCTCCAGTTTTATAGAACGAATTTTGCTCATTCTCACGACATCGGAACGCAAAACTCATAGCATTGCTCTAGCAAAGACAGGACACTCACAGAGAAAGTGCTCAGTGCTATACGCCTCCTTCAAGCACGACAGGCACATTGGATCCTCAATGATTCCTATGGTGGTCATATGCTAACCCCATGGGTTGTATCCTGTAATAATACCGACCAACAAACGAACGTCTTTCCTTCCAAGTTTTAGTAAAAAGTTGGACAGTTTTCTCTTCGGACTTGTCTCAAAACACTTTGCAGTTCTGCAGCGTTCTACACCGGACCATCGCTCTTTATGTAAATTGCTTACATAATTGCTGATCCAATTCATGATTCCTGCGGAACTGATTCCGATTATTGGCTCTGGCCCTTGTGGGGGAACCGCTGATCTACGGTTCGCCAATTCATCGGCAATTTCGTATCCTTGAACACCGGAGTGTCCTGGAACCCATATAAGTACAAGCCTGCTTTTTTTCTTACGACAGAATTAAGCTTATTCTTACATTCTTGAACAATCATCGAGGTTTGCTTCGCGTTCTCCAGGGTCTTCAGTGCAGCCTGGCTGTCACTGAAAACTCCAATCTGTTTCCTGCTCCATCTCCTCTCGATTATCCATTCGGCTACTTTCAGGATGTCAAAAACTTCCGTTTGGAAAACAGGTGCCATTTTCCTCATAGCATAGTGATAGTTATTACTATCGTTTAAGTACCATCCGGCTCCAGATCCTATTTCATTCTTGGACCTAACGGTAAAGAAAATATCCGCTTAGTTTCAGGTTCAGGTTGGAAACGCCACGTTTCATCACCAGCTGCAATGTTGTAAAGGAAGTTTTCGTCTTTTCTCGCCTCTTTAATGAGGTCTTTCGAATGTGAAATTCTGAGCATTTTTTGGTCTGCAATTAACTTGTGCGGAATGAAACGTGCACAGACCTTTCGTAAGCCTAAATGATCAGTTAGAAGGGGATAAATCGATGTTTTAGAGATATTCCACTCCGACTCCATAAATTTCAACGATTATTTCGGTTCATTTTTAATAAATTTACGAACAATTTCTATGGAGTTTCGGTGATTACTGATTTTCGGCGGCGCGTATGTTCATTGTCATTTATATCCTCACAACCATCTCGGAAACCACTCATGAACTCTGGCGCGAGATAGACAATCATCGCCATAAACTTTTTTCACCAATTCAAATGTTTCGGTAAATGTTTTACCGATTTTAAATCAAAATTTGTTAATAGCTCTTTGTTCATTTTTGTACCGATGATACAAAATACTGACACCTTGTACGCAATAACTTCGCTTCCACCGAACCGAATATCACCAAGCTTTCACGGGAAGTCAGCTTTCACTAGGGATGTAGCTTCCAACGCACTAACTCATTAAAAAGATGGCGCCTTCAAAAATATTTTTATGACGCCAGTCTTGCTCATTTTGGACTTCACCTTGTACTAAGTTTGGGGGCGTTTTATTGGTTCATTAATTGTATTAAGAACATTTACCCAAAAGTGGGCGTGACACCGTAATTTGGCTTCATTTATAGCAGAGTTGTCACGTTTTCTGCTTTCTTGAAAATTACTAAATTACCGTTGTATGACAGGTGGCGTGATTATTGACCGATTTCGTCCATTTTCGATACAAACCTTGAACAAACGTTAATAGGTATGTGCGCCAAGTTTTATTGAAATATACTAATTTTTGTTGGAACTCATGGAATGGCGGGCAGGCATAGGTAAATCGTTTCTCGCCTCATTCCAAACCTTTTGGTAAATACTTGTCTGAACAAATTGTGCGCAAGTGTGCGTGGGTATAAAGAAAAAACCACAAAAATAGGCAAAACTCAAATAAGCAGGCAGCCTGGTGAAGAAGCAAAGTAAAATAACAAAAACATATTCATAAAGAGACAATAAAAAACAAAAACGATTAATTAATGAAATAAAAAATTATCTATTGAAAGATAAAATGCAATTTCGAGTTTTCATTGATATAAGAACATGGAGTGGGTGAAATTTTAGGATATTCTTCCAACTTGAGCTAAGCGTCGTTCTTCTGCAGTTTCCTGCAGCTTATAAATAGTGATCAGATTGGAGGTACTTTTTCCAATAGGGTTTTTTTTTTACAGATCACGCGTGAATACTCTCAAATTAAATGCATAACTCTTTTCAACGTTTACAAATCGTAAAATTGTATGACGAAAATCGACGCTCTGTGAAAAGTATTCATCGCGCCACGAGGCGCATTTTCAGCTTAATGGCTACGTCAATAAGCAAAATTCCCATATATAGGGTGAAGAACAACTCGAAGCCATTAAGATCAGCCATTATTTCCATTGAAAACCACCGTTTGGTGCAGACTATAGGCTGGTGGAAACATCGGCTCATATTTCTTCAAAGACGAGGCTGGCGCCAATCAGTGCCAAACAGTGAATGGCGAACACTATAACGCTATGATAAACAACCAACGATCCATAACATTTGGTTCCAACAAAACGAATCTACTTGCCATATAGAGGGTGAAACAATGGATTTACTGTGTCGTCGTTTCGGTGAACAATTTGTCTCTCGTCTCGGACCAGTGGATTGGCCACCAAGTTCGTGTGATATTACATCTTTGGACTTTCATTTGTAGGGGTATGTATCAGGGCAGTCCATAAGTTCGTACGTATTTTACCCATAATTTCAATTTTGTACGATTTTTGCATACAAAAAACTATTCGCGGAATATAACGGAACTATTTACTATTGTAGGCAAAAAGTAAGGTGAATTTGGTTGTAAAATGAAAAATCTTTATTTATTCTTGTAAATCAATTTCATCCCCTTCAAAATAATCCCCTCTCGCTGAAATACACTTATGCCAACGATTTTTCCAATCCCCGAAACATGCCAAATAGTCCATTTCCGGTATAGCCATCAGCACCTTCTTCGATTCAGCTTTTATCTCCTCAATCGACTCGAATCGCGTTCCCCGGAGTGATCTCTTGAGTTTTTGGAATAGCCAGAAGTCACACGGAGCCAAATCAGGCGAATACGGTGGTTGCGGAACGTTATGCGTGGAATTTTTGGCGAAATGGTCACGAAGAACGAGTGCAGTGTGAGACGGTGATGATTATCGTGATGCAAAAACCAAGAGTTGTTGGCCCATAATTCTGGTCTTTTTAGACGAATTGCTTCACGTAAACGACGCATAACGCTCAAATAATATTCCTTATTAACAGTTTGGCCACGTGGAAGGAATTCATAGTGCATCACACCACGAAAATCGAAAAAAACTGCCATCATGACCTTTATTTTCAGTCGGCCTCGCCTTTAGCACGATATTCGCTTGATTGGTCGGTTGTTTCAGGGTCGTAAGCATAAATCCAAATCTCATCTCCCGTAATGATGCATTTGAGCTTGTCCTGATAGTCTGAAAGCATTGTTTCACACACATCAACGCGACGGCTTTTTTCCAAGAAATTGAGAGTTTTCGGTACCAAACGAGATTTGACTTTTCGTAGGCCCAAATGGTCTTTCAAAATGGTTTTCACAGATCCTTCTGATATTCCGATCATATCAGTAAGGTCTTTAACAGTCAACCGACGATTTTTGAGCACAAACTCCTTCACTTTATTGACGTGTTGGTCATCTGTTGACGTCGATGGTCGTCCGGAGCGCTCCAAGTCATCAACACGTTCTCGACCCTCTTTGAAGTCCTTGTACCACTTATAAACATTTTTCTGCGACATGGTCGAATCACCAAATGCCTTCTGGAACATGCTAAACGTTTCCGCAGCCGAAATTTCATTCCGCAAACAAAATTTGATGGCACTTCTCTGCTCAATCAAATCAGACATTGTAAAAATCGAAAAATGCACTCTTGGTCGTTTGGTAAACACAAGCGTAAATATATTACTGATAATGACATTCACATGAAAGTTGGCCCAGATGTTATTAACAGTGTTGCCAACTCATGAAAAAATAATTAGAGCGAAATTTTAATCCCGCGAAGTTTGACAAATAAATTCACCGTACTTTTTGCCCACAGTATTATATTTTCTTTGATATATTGTGCATTCAATGAGTGATTTTAATCGCGGATAGAAGCACGTATTGTTAAAAAATAAAATGGAATCTTCGAACGCGTATAAGAGGCATATTTTGTACTTTTTTTATAAAAGTGGTAAAAATGCAACAACTGCTGCTGCTGAAATAAACATTGTTCTCGGAGAGGATACCGTGAGTGTATGGACTGCGCAAAAGTGGTTTTCAAAATTCCGAAGTGGTAACCCCGCGCGCTGGTCGTCCTGAAGTCTTTAACTCCGACGCCCTGCTCGAACTCGTGGAAGCTGAGCCAAATTTGACAGTCGATATGATAACTCAGAAGTCAAATTCATCGCATGGAATAGTGCACAGGCACCTGGTTCAGTTGGAAAAGGTTTCAAAACTGGGAAAATGGGTTCCGCATAGACTTTCCGTCGGCAACCTTGAGCAGAGAGTGAATGTGTGTTCTCAGCTGCTGCAACGGCTTGAAAATGAAAGTTTTTTGAACCGTGTCGTTACTGGTGATGAAAAATGGGTTCTTTACAGTAATCCTGTTCACAAACGCCAATGGTTAGATAAAGATGAAACATCAGAACCGACCCCTAGAGATGGTTATGAACTTCTGGAACCAAACCAGACGATAACTGCTGATTATTATTCCTATCAGCTATCAAACCTGAATGAGGCACTTAACAAAAATCGACTGTTTTTAGTGAATATACACAAAGTTTTGTTTCACCACGACAACGCAAGACCTCATACAAGGCAAGACCTCATGCAAGGCAAACATTAGGCAAATTGAACGAGCTCGAATGGGAGCTAAAGCCGCATCCATCATACTCTCCGGATATTGCACCTTATGATTATCACCTTTCCCGTGGACTTCAATCCCATATGAATAACAAGAACTACTCCTCAAAAGAAGCTATAAAAAGGGATATCGAAGCGTATTTTGGCTCCAAGGACAAAAAATTGTTTGAGCAGGAAATTAAAAATGTGCCTAAACGTTGGAAAGACATTGTAAATAATGAAGGAAAATATATTATTGATTAATAAATACTTTAAACATCTTTTTTATTAATTTTAAAACCACCTTTAAAAAACGCACGAACATATGGACTGACCTGATAAATGCTTCGTGGATAAACCAACTTCGATTGAAACATTTGGAAGCCAACATTACTAAAGTTATGTACTTACAAGATAGTCAGCAAGTCATTTAAAATTGGTGTTAGGGATGACCGAATTACGGTGCAGTTGCGGCAAACATTCCAAAGGGAAATAAATGTCATGAAGCACAAAAATAATAATGATTGTCCAATCAATTTGAATTTTCGTTGCTTTATTGCAATTTATAATCCGATACCACCACTCAAACACAACGCATACAAATTTTTTGTCACCATCTTTTGTTTTCTTCATTGGCGCGGTAATCGTCTAGCGAACTTTAGTCGAGTTCATTATCTTCTTTTATAACGCGAAGGAGGCCCTTCATTTCCTCCAGCAGGTATGGTGCAATAGACATTCATACAGCACAACTCCTTCAACAGAACTACATCATCTTTATTCACTGCTATATTCCTACATATGTCGTCCCATCGTTTCCGATATTCACCGTCATCAGCATGCAAGGGTCCCTTCGGGTTTGGTGTATTCCCCTCAAAAACTCCCAAGGCTGCTGCATAGGATGCCATCATCGTCTAAGGCAGTGTGTCATGCAGTAGGACTTACAAAGTGTGGTTTTTCTTCGTCAACAGGATGCTACTCTTCCAAAGTAGCACTTCCAACCGGAGATTATTTGTTGGACGCTCCGACTCAACGACGTTTGTGTAAACGAACTCATTTGCCGCTTCAAAAATATAAATAAATATCTATCACCAAGGCGCAAGTGCACAGTACCTCCTTTTATCAAACAGGAGCTACTGTGTTTTGATCTCGTTCATACAGCTTAGAACACTTTTTTTATAAAGGATGGTTAAATTTCAAGGGCCGATGTTGAATGTGAGCCACGCCTAAACGTCAAGTTTTTTTTCTGCATTTCATTTAACATTTTTCAATTTCAGACTAACTCAATTTAAAACATGAAAAGATACACAATCGAGCAACGCGTTAAAGTTATTCAGGCTTATTATGAAAACATGCGTTCAAATCAAAATGCATATCGCGCACCTCGTGATTTAGTGATGAGGCACATTTTCACCTCAGTGGATTCGTCAATAAGCAGAATTGCCGCATTTGGGCGAATGATAATCCAAAAGTGATTGTCGAAAAACCAATGCACCTACAAAGAGTGACTGTTTGGTGCGGTTTATGAGCCGGCGGCATTATTGGGTCGTATTTTTTGCAAAAAGAGGCCGGTGAGGCAGTTACTGAGAATAATGTTCGCTATCGTGGGATGATAACGAACTTTTTATGGCCCGAATTGGAAGATATGGATGTGGACGATATGTGGTTTCCACAGGACGGTGCCACTTGTCACACAGCTAACGAAACAATGGCTCTTTTGCGCGAAAAATTTGATGGCCGTATAATCTCACGTCGCGTCGATGTCAATTGGCCGCCAAGATCATGTAATTTGACACCGTTGGACTTCTCTCTTTGGGGTTATTTGATAGAAGAGGCCAGCAACAATTCAAGAGCTAAAGGATGAGATAATTCGGCACATTAACGGCATAGAACCTCAATTATGCCTCAGCGTCATCGAAAATTTGGGCCATCGGATGGAGGTGTGCCGCCGAGGCTGCGGCGGCCATTTGACCGATATTTCATTCCATACGTAATTGAGCCATACCAATATTATCATAATAAAGAGAAATTACAATAATTTCCTAAAAATCTTGAATTTTATTCAAAATCAACACCGGCCCTTGAAACTTAATCACCCCTTACAGCTTAGAGCACTAGCAGCACTTGCAAAAAAAAACTGTGCCTAACTGTGATAAAGTGCACCTAAGCCCCATATTTTCCATAGGAGGTGATGCATACACCTTACCTACTCTGTGCCACCTTATTGAATGGCTCAGTCATCAGTTAGCCAACTCTCGTGAGTTAGTTGTTCTTTCTCTGGTAGAATTCTAACGCGCGCCCGATCGCAGCGCGGCATTCCTCTTCATATCAGCTATTTTTCCAAGGTTCGGATGTCCACTTTCTAGACTTCCTGGAAGTCCGATGCCCACTTTCTAGACTTCATATGTATATGGTGATGGCCAGCAGCATGTCCATCCAATCCATGCCTCCCATATGCCTATTATATTATTTTATAACACTTGGGCAAGCTATCTATATTTTCTTTATTTTTTCGATCCAATCAAGTCACTGCATTTCGAGACAAGAACTACCAACTTAAGAAGATGCATACAAACTGCAAATGTGGAGTTTATCTTGGCAGCTGTGTTTGCAGTGTACATTGTTTTTACTGTTTACTTTTGTGATATTTTTAAACGGACTATCCGCTATCCAAATAAAACAAAAGATCGAAAGAAAACCATAGATATAAAATACATATTTTCTTCACCAATACGTCTGAATTTCCCTAGATTGGTGGATGTCAAAACACTTCCTTCACAAACTTTATCTTAATTTCAATCTTATTCAAATTTTTACTTTTATTTTATCAAATATCCCGAAACTCCTTCGAAGTTAAAAATTAGTCGCCTACGAAGTCTCGATGAATAACGAATTTCACTTAAAATTTGCTCAACTTGGTTAGGTTGAAGGAAGTGGATTTAAACATTATTGTTCCACTGCTTCTTCCCTCAACCGAGCAATGCTTGTGCGCAATTTGCATGTGCACTACTAACGGTGAATAGCAGAGGCTATTGGTGAAGCTTTTATGACGAGAAAACTTAAAAGTTCTCGTTTCAAAAAAGTTAGATTTATTTTTAAATATCTTATCACCCTGTACTTGAAAGATGCTTTGGTTACTGGGAATTAGATTTTACACCGCTTGCGGAAGTATTGCTTTTCTTAGGGTAAATAATTTTTTGCGATGCAGCTTTTTATGTTCGGATTTGCGAATATGCGGATATCCGACAGGAAGAAATTGTTCTGCCGTCAAAGGAAATAGTTAAGCCTCAAACTGTTTAAAATATATGTAATAAATGTGTACATATGTACATATACATATGCAAAATTACCAATTAGTTTTTTATTGTTTTCTCAATATTTATAATCAAATATTTTGTTTAAAATAAGTGTTTGTCTCATTAAATTGTGTATGTATGCTATGTATAAACATAACTACAAACACATATGTGTGTATACGTGTATATCTATACCACTTACTCATCAAAGGCTTGTCACATCCCAGTCGGAAATTTCATTATGTATGACTTTATGATGCATCCAACAGGTAGTGCATCCTTAAAAAAAGAGGTTGTCTGTAAAGTCGGTTTACTGACGATAGTTTAACGTGATAACGTCATAAGAAAATACTGATTGAATGGTTGCATTTTTCAAAAGAAAATTTTAATTTTATTTGTTTGATAGATATTTTGTATGGATATAGAGAATGAGTTAACATTAACATAACATAATATACTTTAACATAACATAACATAACATAACATAACATAACATAACATAACATAACACAACATAACATAACATAACATAACATAACATAACATAACATAACATAACATAACATAACATAACATAACATAACATAACTTAACACAACACAACACAACACAACACAACACAACACAACACAACACAACACAACACAACACAACACAACAGAACACAACACAACACAACACAACACAACACAACAACACAACACAACACAACACAACACAACACAACACAACACAACACAACACAACACAACACAACACAACACAACACAACACAACACAACACAACACAACACAACACAACACAACACAACACAACACAACACAACACAACACAACACAACACAACACAACACAACACAACACAACACAACACACACAACACAACACAACACAACACAACACAACACAACAAACACATAACATAACATAACATAACATAACATAACATAACATAACATAACATAACATAACATAACATAACATAACATAACATAACATAACATAACATAACATAACATAACATAACATAACATAACATAACATAACATAACATAACATAACATAACATAACATAACATAACATAACATAACATAACATAACATAACATAACATAACATAACATAACATAACATAACATAACATTACATTACATTACATTACATTACATTACATTACATAACATAACATAACATAACAAATTACCCCGTATTAAAGCACTTATCAACAGCTTTCATTTGATACCCATATTGTACATACACAACCAAAGGTTACCCGGGTCCACGTTTTGACCTATATCTCGAGACCCCAGTCACGGAGCGGCATGAAAAATACTCTGTACTAAAGCATTCACCAACAGCTTCCATTTGATACCCATATCGTACATACACATCCGAAGGTTACCTGGGTCCACGTTTTGACCTATATCTCGGGACCATATCTACCAATAGGTACCCAAACTATACGGAAACCATCTTCAATACCTCCTTAACAATGTGTGGAAGTTTGGTTTAATTCGGTGCAAAGACACGGCGGGTCCACGTTTTGGCATATATTTCCAGACCCTAGTCATCAATAGGTATGAAAATTACCCCGTATTAAAGCACTTATCAACAGCTTTCATTTGATACCCATATTGTATATACACAACCAAAGGTTACCCGGGTCCACGTTTTGACCTATATCTCGAGCCCTATTTCCAAAATAAAATATAATCCATGTTACTCGTGATGTAGCTTTCGAATGGTGAAAGAATTTTTAAAATCGGTCCAGTAGTTTTTGAGCCTATTCATTACAACCAAACAAACAAAGTTTTCCTCTTTATAATATTAGTATAGATATGGTAAATATTACCATACATTTTTTCCTTCATATATAATAAAAAAATAATAATAATAACATTAAAACAACAGGTATTATTAACAAACTTGGTTTTATTTTAAATTCTTCAAGTAAATCAAATTAATAATAATCAATAAGAAGGCATATGCCAATACAAATACGTGAATTTATATATGTACATATGCGCATATACATACATATATACGCTCACTTAAGTAGGAGAGAGCAAGATGTCGAACGTTGCCGTTCGTTTGCTTTGTTTGCTTTGTCGTTCGTTCCGCACTTTCGCTTGCAGTTCATTCAATGCAATGAGCAAGGTAACGACAAATGAGCAAGGTAACGGCAATGAGCGAGGTAACACTAATGAGCAAGGTAACACTAAAGAGCAAGGTAACACTAAAGAGCAAGGTAACGACAAATGAGCAAGGTAACTACATATGAGCAAGGTAACACTAAAGAGCAAGGTAACACTAATGAGCAAGGTAACTACATATGAGCAAGGTAACACTAATGAGCAAGGTAACACTAATGAGCAAGGTAACGACACATTTTTTCGTGCGTGCAGCCTGTTAAATCGAATTATAAGACGTTATCACGTCAAAAATTCTAAAACGATTTGATGACGGGCGCTTCGTTTTGTACCTGTCAACTAATAGAAATTCGGAGGCATGCTTGTACACGTTCCAAAGACAGTGAGCGAGGTTAAGAACCATTTTTGAGGTTAAGAAGCTACGCAGATTTTGCTCTTCATAAAAAAGTAAACATAGCATTTTAAAGTATAAGTCTTCCTCTTTTAAATGCCGTTGAGTTTGCTTAAATATCTTTATTTTTCACTGAGATATCGCACTTTGAAATTTCCATGATTCGGATTCTACGCAAAAAATTACTTCGGAAATGACACTACACTTTTATAGAACATTCCGAACCCATTTTTTTGCAGACCTGTGCAATTGATTGTAAAAATACAATAACTGATTAATAAAGTACTTTGAAAATAAATTATTCAAAACTGCAATTCATTTTATGAAGACGTCTTGCGTGAAATAATGTATAGCGGTGTAAAAGGAACGACATTATTTAAAAGTACATTCACTGCATATGCTAATCATGCGAGCATCAAAACTATCACTTTATAATAAGGTCTATATACAAAACAATTATTACTCTTATCTGGAAATACCAAATAGAAATATGGGGAACGGCTAAAAACACGAATCTTCAGTTCATACAGCGAACACAATCCAAAATATTACGAAATATAACAAATGCTGGTTGATTTATTTCCAATGAAGCCATACATCGTGACTTAAATGTAGACACAAGCCAAGAAACAATCACAAAATGTAGCACTAAGCATATACAGCGAGTGTCAGTTCACCAAACCGAACAAATGCGTAAAATAGTACCGGCAGAAAATATCAAACGAAGATTAAAGCGACTCACACCGACTGATCTAACAATAAGAAAAAAAATTAATAATAATAATAACAGATTCTCCTTACATTGATAAAAGAACATAATAGACCCGGATTGTACAAAAATTACATATTGTTAATATAACAGACTGTAATAAATAAAGGGGATATAAAAAAAACAAAACTGCATAGGCTTCGCAATAAATCCAGAAAAGTTAATCCACCCGTTCACATATGGCAGATTAGCTGGAAAATTGACAATAAGCGGTCAGGACTCTTTTGAAAGGTTTTTCTTAATAGAAATTGCTTTGGGGGCATATTTTAATGCTTTTGGTTTGTTTAATTATTTTTAACGATGTAAAGAAAAGGCAAAGCGAAGCAATAGTTAATTTACTTACGCAATTGGCTGCTAGTAAAATATACTTACTTGGAGGAAATCCGTAAATGACGTCTACTGAGGTTACAAAAACTGATGACAGCAATACGCTTGCGAAATTCCACATTACATTTCATAATAAGCAATAACAGGCCAAAGCGATTATGGACATACGCCTTTTCCTGTAATATAAATGCATAATTAATAACACCTAACAAAATTTTATTAGAATTATGTCTACAAAGCTACGTTCGTTGCCGGCGTCCATTTTATTTAGCTTTTATATTGACGTTTCTCCTTACATTCGTAATGATTATCGATAACACTGAAAACTGTTGTACTGAAAGAAGTATCTCGGATTTCGGGAGAGAAGTTTTGTATGGCTTTTTAACGAAATGGGAGTTAAGCACGAAAAAGTAGATAATCTATTTATACGTGACGATATTATAAGCCTAAAAAAAAAGGAAACCAACGGAACTCTCATAATTTGCAAGGCTTGAAATAAAATGTTTGTAATTATATGGTTATCGCACCAATTAAAAAGAAGAAGAAGTATACTTTTAGTCAACAATTTTTTAAAGCTTGCTGAGTGCTTTCAGAAACGGGATGCACAGAAGGAATCTATAAGAAAGAAGTACAAAAAACCAGGAACTCGTTCGTCGCCGCATTAAAAAATATGTTTTAAACCAGAAAGTTATTATGAGGCACACTTTTTTTGTACGCATCTAAATATGAATATAAATAAAATGTAATATATTGTATAATAAAGGTAAATTTTGACTTTTTGATTAAAAATAATATATTGGAGTGCGCTGCTTTAAAAATTAGGACTTAACAATTAACTTCGATTTTATTAAATATCCCGAAACTCCTTCGAAGATAAAAATTAGTCGCCTGCGAAACACTCTACTACCGGAATGTACAAAACCACTCAATGAATTTAGGGAATGCGATTGTAGAAAACTAATGAAAGAAGAGGGAAGGTAACTGAAAATAAGATTAAAATAAGCGATTGTAGGAAATGTCCATTCGAACATCATTTCCTGTCTTATCCCGGCATGTATAAACGGATGCATGACTTTCCTAGCACATCGCAAAGATGCTCTGTGGAACGTAGAGTACTTAAGCCCGAAACATTCTTGGGTACATGACTAAATAAGTAGATCAGAGATCGGCGAAGCTTACTCGTGCGAGCAGTACACTGAACACACGTATTCTTACGCTCTTAAAATCAGTCGTTGTTCAGTCGGTGTCAGAAGCAACATAAGTATTGGCTATGTTGGTAATTTTCTTATGCTGCAGTAGAGATACTGTACTTGGTTATATGAATAAAATGGTTTTAAAAAAATACATCTATACTATAAAGGTGAATGCCTGTACGTTGTCCGCGCATCACTACGAAACGACAACACCAAATGACGTAAACATTTTTATACATTCATATTTTCACTCAATGAAGGTTATAGGCATGTTTTTATGATGGAACTCCCTTCCCACAGGCCCCAGGCCACGCCACTACTCTCATTCGTCACTAATAATCGAATATTTGCTTAAATTTAATCTAAACAATTTTAGTTTTTCCTATTTCCCACTGCTTATAGCACACTCTAGACTTCATAATCTGCATAAGCTAATCAACTACATATGACCCAAATGCAAAATTCAAAAACGGTTTGAGATAGAAAATTAATAAAAATAATTTTGCTTGATATTTTTCTGATTGGTTGTTTTGATTTTATTCAACGAGGCAAAGAAACGGATTTCTGCGTAAGATTTTTGGACCTTTGCACGTTGGCAACGGCGAATATCGCAGACGAGGGAACGATGAGCTGTATGAGCTTTAGGACGACATAGACATAGCGCAGCGAATAAAGATCCAGCGGCTACGTTGGCTGGGTCATGTCGTCCGAATGGATACAAACGCTCCGGCTCTGAAAGTATTCGATGCGGTACAAGCTGGTGGTAGCAGAGGAAGAGGAAGGCCTCCTCTGCGTTGGAAAGATCAGGTGGAGAAGGACTTGGCTTCACTTGGTGTGTCCAATTGGCGCCGGTTAGCACGAGAAAGAAACGACTGGCGCGCTTTGTTAAACTCGGCCAAAATCGCGTAAGCGGTTATCGCTCCAATTAAGAAGAAGAAGAAACGGATGCCGGGTATTGTAATATTATGGTTATTAATAAAAAATTATTTTCTATGAATCTATTGTTTGTAATTCTCTTATATACATACATATTTTCAAATGCGTTTGATGATAATGCAGCGCCTTTTGTGTGATTTAAAATTCAAATAGAAATAATAATCCTACGACGCAATATACATACATTTTTATAATGTAAGCGACATATTTGAGTTCTGGAAAAATTTAGGTAATAGTTTGTATCTCAATTCAATCTCTTTTATGATATTATCATTTCTTATATGATATTTTCACTTTTTCCTTCCACGCACTTTTGCGAAATAATTTTTTCTGATTTTGAGTTAATTTGTTGTTTGAAAGAATTAGGTTTTTTGTCGTCAATTAAATTCCCTTTAAACTAAAGTAGGATTAAGTTCAAAAAAATTGTATGAAGTAATTCAGTTGCTCAATTTTTTATTGATGTTGGCTACAGAATTCATGTTTTTCGTACTTATATATGTATATATAATTGGCGCTTACACCCTTTTTGGTTGTTTGGCCGACTATATGCTCTTATTTGTGGCGTGCATCTTGATGGTGTTTCACAACATTATTTGATTATACAAATATTATTTATTATGTTTAATTATTTTATTATATTAATTTTTGCCACTCTTTTCACCACTGTACAATGCGATAATTCTGTACTTACCAACACGTAAAGCCAATTTTGCCGACCTCTACTATAGATAGATTACCATTTCCGACTGGGATGTTGCCCACCTGGTTAAATGGCTGTGTGAGTATGAGTACTCTTACAATAATGAGAAGTATGAAAGAGCACGGGCACTAAGAGAGAAAAGCTTATTCTCTTGCAAGCTAACACGCGGCTTTTAGCATTGACATACCGCGTGCTATCGTATCGCTGCAATAGGATTCTCTCAATAAAGTTTATTCGAAGTTAGAGAAATGTGTGGAATTTATTTAATATAAGAAAATAAAATAACATTTGTTGTATATAAGGCAAACAAGTTTTATAGGTTTTTTATTAATAAATTTAAATAAATGTTTGCAATTCAACTCCAAATTTTAAGAAGTTTTGCTTGTAGTTTTGTATATCTTAATCTTGCAGTGTAAAGTTTAGTATTTTAATTATACATGTATGAACATTTATTCTTAGGCTAGAGATAGAACAAATGTATATACATATTATGCTTAACATTACATATAAAAATGCTATGCTTACTTAAGTTATATATTTTTGTAGAGTGCCAGAAATATGTTAAATATATTTAGTATAAAAAGTAATAATTTAACATAATAAAATGAAATTATTTAATAATTGCTGCGGGTTTAATTTATGAAATGTGATATGTATAATTATTCAGTTAATATTAAATTGAAACAGAATTATTATTTTCAAATAAATAATTATTGTTCCATGTACGGGAGTTTATTTCATTTGTTATGAATTTGTCAAATTTTTTTTACAATTAATTTAATTTAAATTACATAATTGCGTCATTATTGGTTTTAGGTATTTAACAAAAAGAATACGGCGACCACTGTAGCCGATGGCTATGAAGCATTAAATTAAAGAAACAGTCGGCAGTCGCTCCCGACTGACAATGGCAAACCTCCGAGTGTATTTCTGCCTTAAAAAGCTCTCATAAAAAAGCAACTGCCGTGCGGAGGCGGCGCAAAACTGTAGGCCGCCATCTGCCAAACACCCAAAAAGGGTGTATATTATATTTGTAGTAAGTTCTTCAAATATAGAATTCTGTTTTTTTTTTTTGAAATACTGTATATTGGATTTATTTTATTTTTCATAAGTTTGACTGTGTGATTTTAAAAATCTAACTAACAATAATCTTGAAATTAATCAATACAAAATAGCAGTTTTTTAAACTCAGTAAGATGTAGAATTTTATGTATATATATATATATTAGTGGCGCGTACACCCTTTTTGAGTGTTTAGCCGAGCTCCTTCTCCTATTTGTGGTAGCGCGTCTTGATGTTGTTCCACAAATGGATGGACTTGCAGTTTCAAGCCGAGTCCGAACGGCAGATATTTTTATGAGGAGCTTTTTTATGGCAGAAATACACTCGGAGGTTTGCCATTGCATGTCGAGGGACGATCGCTATTAGAAAAAAAACGTTTTCTCCCATTTGGTATTTCACAATGATTCGAACCTACGTTCTCTCTGAATTTCGTATGGTAGTTACACACCAACCCACTCGGCTACGGCGGCCGCCGAATATAAAATATTTCAGATGATTATTTAGGTAGGTGTTTTGAACGACTTTCTAAATCAAAAAAATTACTTTTCGCTATATCTCCTGCCTACTCTATTAAACTTACTGCGAAAAATATTTATTTTGTTGTAACATCATAAATTACTCCCCATCTATTTTCGGCCAATACTGCTGAAGTGACAATCTTTGACCGGATATAATTCCGAGCCGTTTCAGTAACGTAGTAGCGACTACAGGGGCAACGATAAATATTATTTTCTTAAGCGTTTGCTCAGAAAACAATGAAGTACTAACTACAACTAGAAATTGCTGAATATTTATAAAACACATAAATCAAGCGCATTATTTTTTGTTTTTGTTGTTGTTTATGTTCAATTATACATTTTTGATTACTTTTATTTGAGGCGATTACTGATGATAAAAAATGTTTACACAGAATAATAATTAATCACTAAGCGCATTCATTAAAAATATTATCCAATTGGCATGCGTTATAACTCGCTGTAATCACCATCTGAAGTGTTTGCATTGAAGTCGCTAAAAGCTGTCCGCACATCTGTGACTGAACATCTTATTAGCTTCCTCTTAAGCAAAAAGCTCTACTTGCTGGCAACGCCAATTCATTCAAAGGTGGAAGATAGTGAAAGCAGTTCAGTGATAAATTGCAGGCGAAAGAGAATTTTCAGTTGTTTGCCAACGTTCTACGCGTGTGTTGGGGATACTTTATTTCGCATTGTGGAGCATAACTAGCCGCCGCGACATAGCACAGCAAAAGAACGAACGAGTGGGCAAGCAAGTGAGCCAACCCGATCCAGTGTCAGTGCCAGCGCCAACACCAGTGAGCTCCCCGGTGTTTGGATTTGTTGTGTTAGCTAGAGGAAGTGCGTTTGCAAACTCGCTTATATACGCGAACGTGTGCGTGTGTGTGTGAGTGTTTTGTTCATTTAAAGTGAAATATCAAGAAGAAAATAAGTAAAATTGCAAATTATGTGAATAAGCCCAGTAAATGTTTTTAGAAAAAATATAGTCGAATAAAATGATTTTCCTCTAATTTCTTTAAATAAAAAGTTCTTTCAATGCAAAGGAAATCAACGTCCAATATAAGTAAAATTTGATTGAAGTGCCTTCCTGGGAATCGGAAAGTGGAGTTGTTGCTTTTTAATTATTTCATTGTACGATACCGTATTGTAGACGGTGCGTTAGGAAAAAGTGAGCGTGTGAATAAGCGGGCGTGTCATTGCTGGTGCAGCTAGAGGATTCGGGGTGAATATGGCGCCGAGCGTATGTGTAACAAGTTTCCGTATGTTAATACGTCGAACGGAGCTGAGCAGTCATCTCTGTCGTGGACTGCGGCTAACACCAACCGGACCGTATTTGATGGTATGTCAGTAGGTTAAGAGAAGCAAAATATGCGAAAAGACACTCTAGTGCTGGAGAATGCGGAGTGAATGCCCAGAAAAGTGTCTGGTTCACTTTCTGCTTTTTCTTTTTTTTTTTGCTTATATCGTGTTTCAGGAGATCATACCAAAGGCGTCTGACAGCCGCTGCCTCAACGTATTTGGCATTGCACTTGAACATCGTCAGTCGGCAGGTTAACGACATTTACGACATGCGTTAATGTCTAATAAAATCAACGAACACAAAGCGAAAATTAGTGCTCAAAAGATGAGACATCAAAGGGCTAATGTTTAACGCATTATTTAGCGGATATGCGTATATATTTATTGATACTCAGTAGCTTTTGGGAATTATATGGCTCATGTGTTTTGGGATTTGTCACAAAATTTAAGTGAAAATTATGAAAATATACAAAATATTTAGGTATGCGGCATTTTCCAGAGTACAAAAATAGACAGTAAATCGTGGTAGTGCAATTTAGCAAAGAGCGAGCGAATTTGGTTTCATTGCCTTAGCGGTGTGCAAGACAAAGAGGCGGCGGTAGCGGGATCATGAGGGGAGACCAGACAATTCCAAACTCGCTTTAGTGCTCTATTTTTATATTACGTTATGTGTGTATGTTTATGTAAGTGGAGAGCAGCGAGCGGCAAAACACAAAGCAAAAGAGCGCCTAATTCTGACAGCACAACAAGGCAATGCTCGAATATGGAGAATAAGCGAGCGGCTGGGGTTTTAAACGTTTTTTTTTTGTTTGTTTTGTGTGTTCTGATAAGAATATTTTAGTAATGTTTATTTGCGCTTTTAACACCGTTTTTCAGCCCATTTGTTTTGGTATCAAAGGTGTTATAAATATGCCAGGTTTTTTTGGGGGTGTGTGTGTTCCCTGGGAGTAATTTATTAATTTATTTTTCGGTTCATGTTGTTTTTTTTCTTTTGGCCTCTGATTCCAATTAACCTGGTGCCGGTTGTTGTAGTGAATGGGTCTTTCGTTGTGGCTATCGTCGTGTTATAATTATACCCGCGCAGACTTGTGCAAGTTAACACCTCGTTCATGTTTATATTATACATACATACATATATCAACACAGAATAGCTTGGCCAGCGAATCCCACGCGCGGCAGGTACAAAAATGCATGCCATTAAATTATATTACACACGCAAGTGACAAAATGCTCGGCACTATGTCAACCAAAATCGTGTGCGTTTCCACCATTAAGCCCCAAATAAGAAATTAAGTTTTAAATATTGTGAAAGTTAGAATTAAGTTCAGATCGGGCAATAACCACTCCCACCGCGACTATATCATGTCTATGTTATCTTAATCGATTTTCAGGCGTAGGAAAATTTCGAAACATGAAAATTTCAAAATGCGATATCTCTGCGAAAAAAAAAATGATATTTGAGCAAACAAAACGCCATTTGAAAAAAGAAGGATTGTATTTAAAGATGCCATCCTTTAATTTTGGTGAAAGAAAACATCTGCAAGGCTACATAACCTCAAATATGGGCAAAAATGGGGTTTTTTGCACTTTTAGGTTAGGATATCTCGAAAACTCAAACTAATAGAGCAATTCTGAGGCCAGATTTGGATTCAGCGCATCATAAACCTTCGGAAATGTATAGTCTGGTTTCTGGGTTTGAATGTTGGTTAAATTTTGTCGGCCTGTGTTATCAATGGTCAATACCAAAATGGTCAATACCTTCAAATGGCTGAGTAAGATTTAGGTTTGATAGCAGTTTGACCATTAACTATGGCGAAAAAGAAAATTGTACGAACAACTGCGGTTGCTACATTACCTGTGCCTCGGCAACAAAATCATGTCCGCTCATTTCACACACACTTGCCTAATCAGTCATTGTTCAGCTGACACCGAAGCAACATGGGAAAAGACTATGTTAATTTGTTTTTATATATCACCTACACAATCTCAGTTTTTTCGTAAGCACACCTACACACCACATAACCCCTGCTATGTCAGTCCATCAGCTGATTCTGTTAAATTCGCTGAGAGCCGGTTAACGGTCTGATATTGGCCACACCCATGAGGGTAAGATTTTTAGAGGTGGTATATGTAGCAGACCGTTATTCAGCTCTGAGCGAATTTGACGGAATCGGCTGATAGGCTGCCGTCACTTGGGATGTGTTTAACGATGTGATGTGTTAGTGATATACGAATGCCATGAGCATTGGCTGTTTTGATTTTTTTCATATATCTCTAACACAAGCTAAATTTTGTTAAACATAACCCAAGTGACGTGGCAGTCAAGTTCCCTCAACAATTTTTTTTTTTTCGTAAACAAACCTTGAAATCTATGATCCTTAGGCCACTTCTGTAAGAGACTTTTCACCATGTTCGCTAAGAGCCGGTTAACGGTCTGCTTTTGGCCACCCCTCTGAATTTTTTTTACTATACCTATATAGTTACTCTCACAATTTTGCTTCGGATGGCCAAACCTTGTAATTCATTTTAAAGTCTAAAATCCATCTATGCACAGATCGCAGATTTTTTTGGCACTAAAAATTTGTTTAATAAATCTCCGAAACAGGGAACTGCATACATACTTACATCACGTAGGATTCGGTTCATTCCATTGTAAAAAAATACACAAACACATCAATTTAGAGTTAGTTGTAAAAAAAATAATTATTATTGTCAAATGAAAAATGCAAATTTTAAAACCGCATAAATTTTGATTGCTCTACTGGTTAATAGATGCCGCTTTCATCAATACTTTGCCACGAGCTCTATCACATGATTGGAAACAAATCGTTATATAAAGAAGCTGGGATTATGAATAATCGCTCTAAATCAATTGTGTACATTTTAAAGCGTCTGTAGTAAAATAAAGTAAATATTCTTCCAAGTATACAAAATTAAGCGCGCGAAAGCCTTTACATAAGAAGTTCAAAGACCAAATAAGCTTCAGTAAAATGAATCTCTCGAAACTGTATTTAAATTTGCTAATACTTTACTGCATATTTATTTGTTTTAAATTCTTTGATTTACGTATGAGTTTTGTTTTTGTTTTGATCTCTTCGCAGCAGTCTAACTCTCCGTTTATTTGCTCTCATATCGCCAAGCTGGTATTGAAAATAAAGTGAGAGCAAAGAATATGAAGAGAAATCGATAATCGGCAAAGTTATGAGAGCATTATCGTAATATTACATAAATATTACACACACACAATTGTGTGATCGTTGCAAACAGACGAAAGCCCCATAACTACTAAGTATTTATGTATTTATTATTTGTATTTTGATATCTAAGCTAAAAATATTTATTAATAGAAACGTTTTTCTCCTTTGCCTACAACTCTAGCTCAAGCTAAGCACAAATGCTGGAAAATCAAATATGTATGTGCGTACATAAGTAAGTATGTGTGGTGTGCCTATGTAACATTCGCATATCTTATAAATTATGAATATATGGATAGGTGCTTGTGTGTGCAAAAACCCAACAGTAAAAATAAGAGTCGATAAGCCTACGGATCGATCTTGTGTACCTCGATTTCTACTACTTAGATTACCAAGATGAATAAATTGAAATATATACAAATTATAATAAATACATAGCTACATTGTACAAACAGACACGCAATGGAGCGCGTAAACCTACAAAAAAAAAAAAAAAAGATTCTTATCACTCAAAATATATTTTGTTTAATTTAGTGAAAAAGTTATTCGAAAAAATTATGATAATCAATTTTGCGCCACCTACATTTATATAATAAGGGACGAGCAAATCTTTTTCTGAAATTTCACATACAACTTGAATAAATCGCTACTTTATCTTGGTAATTTATTGAAATAAACTTGTAGCAAAGAATGTTTATTATTCATGCAACGTATCAAAATTAAATTTTTGAATCCGTTAAAGTTGGTCAAAGTTCGACCAGAAAACAAGGCTAAACCGGCGTGCTAATTTATCGGCTTCTGTAAACCGAGAATACGAGGGGTGTTCAATAAGTACCCGTATTAGAAATGAAGACACCATTAAAAAAAAAATTATGTTTCAACACGGACCCCTTTTAAAAAGATACACTTCTCCCAACGCTTCGGTCATTTTTTTAACCTTTCCAAAAAATATGATTTGTCGAACTTCTTAAAATACTCCTTCGCCTCGTTCGAACTAATTTTTTTTTTGCGAGCCATTTCTTTATGTTAGGAGCAATAAAAAGTCGCAGGGAGCCAGATCGGGTGAATACGAGGAGTACGCCAGCAATTCATGCAGTTTGGCGGCGACAACTCCGAATGAATGTGCTGGTGCGTTATTGTGGTGAAACAGCACCTTCCTTTTCGCCAAATGCGGCCGTGTCTCCTTCAATTTTCTGTTAAAGTGGTCCAATCACTCTGTAGTATTGTCCAGTGATCGTTCTTCCTTTTTCTAAAAAATCCATGAAGATGACGCCGCATCCCAAATAATCATCGCCATGAATTTTCTGGTCGATGGGACTGATTCGTCTTCTTTGGAGCAGATTCACTGGTAGAAATCCATTGTTTTGATTGTTGCTTAGTTTCTGGTGTGCAATGATGAATCCAGGTTTCATTAACGGTGACAATTCGACGCAAAAATTATTTCGGATCTGGCTTAAATTGCTCCAAACACTGCTTCCAAGTTAGTAGCCGCATCCGCTTGTTGCATGGGCCGAACATTTTTTCATCGCTAACTTATCATGTAAAATATTATTTGCCGTTCCGATCGACACACCTATGACCTCTTTTACTTCGCGCTTTTTCGTTCGTCGATCAGCCAGAATCATGTCGTGGACTTTTTAAATGATTTCCGGGCGTCCTGGTCGCTCCTCATCAAAAACGAATGTTCGCCCTCTTTTAAGTTCGTTGAACCAATATCTAACTGTGGTCATAAATGCGATGCGTCCCCATAGACATCATCCAACCTCGCTTTTATCTCACATTTCTCCCCATCCAAAAACAAAAAGCGAATTACCGAACGTTCCTGCGCATTCTTCCATCTTAGCGAAAATCACGAAAACACGTCTTACTCGAATAGCTGCCATATCCAAACTAACCTATCAAAGTCAAAGTTTTTTTTTCGGTCGTCTGATAGATGGCAGCACACGATGCTAACACCAACTTCCCTCAGGAATCTCCTCTGTCATCAAATATGGGTATTTATGAAACCGGCCTCGTATGTTGCTAATTTTATGCGAAGTATTATGAAGAATATGCACATATGTATGTATGCATGTATAACTGCCATGCAGAGCCACCAATTACATTTTTTTGACAGCATCCAATAAAAATCTGTATTAAATTAATGAGACACAAACACCAGCGAGCGACTCAATTCTGTTACTGACAAAATATAACGGATTTAAATAAAGATAATGTATTGATGACGCATAAAAAAATGTACAAATGTATGTATTGCCTAATTCATCAATATCACCGGCATTTTTTCAACACACTGACATTTCATTGGTTTCCATGAAATTAAGTTAAATGTCAAATGTATTTCTATGATTCATACAAGTATGTACGTACATATATAATGTAGGTATGTATGAATGTCATTAATTCAATTAAAAATTGATTCAGTAAAAGAAATCATTTAATTTGCTCCTAAAAGTTAGTAATATGCTTTCCCGTAAATGTAGAAATACATATATACATATGTACATACACTACTGCATATTCGTGTAAATGCACTCTTAGTTACAGAGAAGGTGGTAACTCTCTCTTTTCTCAATGCATTTCTCACAACAACTAATGAGTTAGAAGTTTGGCATACCAGCGGAAATTTAGAAAAATAAGAACATTTGTTTAAGCGCACCTGGAGCCAATGAAGCCGAAAGCATTAAAGTGAATGAAAATTTTACTCTTTTTTTGCGGTAAGTTGATAATTGGTAAGTTTTTTTAGCAATTCAGGTGAAAAATTATTTGAATAATACGATTTTTAAGATCAAAATGCGGAAGAGGGAAAATATCTTAATGATTCTGAAAGTTGCAAATAAACCTAAACCATAGAGCAGGGTATTCAATTCGAGAGATTAGGCGAATAATCGGAATATCAGAGGCAGTAGTGCGCTCTCTAAAAAAGAAAAAGGCAAAAATTATGGCGTGGGAGAACCTAGGAAAGGCAATAAAAAACTGATTTATCGCCAAATAAACCAAATTAAAAACGCAGTCACTAAAATGTGCTTCAATAAAAGGAAACCTGTGTCTTCCAGTTTCGGGCCAGGCACACCGCACGCATTTTGCGCAACACAGCTCACGTAAAATGAGAAAAAAACCGGCGTGCAAGCCTGTGTTAAAAACGCATCACAGACAAAACCGTATAGATTTCGCTCAAAAACACATGCAGTGGGAAGCTGAGTAGGACAATTTTGTGTTCTTCGTAATTGGAACGATTTGCGTAACACCAACATACGTACGAATTTTTAACATAAAAAGAAACTTTGGTGGTGGCAGCGTTATGGTGTGGGCGGCATTTTCATCACGAGGAAAAACAAATATTTGCTTGGCCGCGAGCAAACTGAGTTCTAAAATAGGTATACACGGAATTGTTGGACAATGCTCTGATCTTGAATGATAAAGTGGATGAAGACAGCAAGATAACGCTGCTATTCACGTTTCCAAAAAATCGTTAAAATTGTGTGAAGTGGCCTGCTTGCAGTCCCGATTTGAATCCTTACGAAACTTAAACTTTGCATGCAATCTAAATTTCGGTTAGTTTGACAATATGACGTGAGCTCCCTTCGCAATACAAAACAAACGAACAAACCAAATAAAAGTAGCAAAAATTTCATGTTTCATGGCTCGATAATATTGTGATTTATGAGATTAAAGCTAAACCAGCTAATGCAAACGCAGTGCCTGTGATAAATTATTAAAGCACAAATTAATATAAAACCTCCAAATGGAGTTTGTTTGCGTTTGTATGCTGAAGACGCCGTGGCAAGAAAGTGTGTGTGCGTGCGTATGCGTATAATTTCTTATGTTTGGTTGTTTCCATTGCTTTCGCCTACTCTTCTTCTTCACAAACATCTTCATTTTGCTTGTTTAATCATGGGCTCTTACGAACGGCGAATTCAGAGGGCGCAATCTTCTTCTCTGTCATTCTTGATGCGGTACCAAGAATGATAGAAACAAGATTGCGCCAATCAGAGAGGGTCGTCACTTTTGCCAAGTTGTACAGTGTTGCCAGCTATTTGCTCCTCACAATAAATTTAGTGCTTTTTTATACCCAAAATGCGAAAATTTTTAAGTTTGGTGTTTGGTTCTTTTTGTTTTTAATTTAAAGCTACCAAAACTGTAAGCTACATACAAAAAAAACTGTATTATAAAACAAAAGAATGTTAAAAAAGGTCACTCTGAGAAGATTTCAGTGCTAATGCATATTTGCTGATTCTTATAAAGTTTGATATTTTGAAAGTGCAAATTCAATTTTTTGCTCCTTTTAAGTTAATGCAAGAATATTAAGTGTTCTTCTCTCTCAACTCTCCTTAACATGGAAAACCTTTTAACACATTTTAAAAAGCGTTTGAATTTACTGAATGCGTGTGCATCCTTAGTGAGACGTGTGCATCAAGAGAAGTATTCACAGTAAAAATAAGCAACAAAATACCAGAAAATACTGAAGAAACCATAACGACATTTTTACAAAAATAGTACCTTATTTTGTTACATAACCTGAAATATAGCAAATAAGTCCTTCCCTTAACAAAAGAGTTTCTTTTAACAGAAAAACTCAAATTAAATTGTACATATCCATAACACATTTATTAAAAAAAACGCACATTTTTAAGACAACTTCTCAAGCACACAAAGTTCTTTCAATAGTTCAATAGTTCTGTAGTGCAATAGAAGTTCGGTATTTTATATTCTTTAAATGGGCATTCGAGTGCGTTTTTATATCCAAAGCTAGGCAACACTGCAATAGCAAGAGAGAGATTTAACTGCCGAAAGAAGAAGAACACCAACAACAACTGCAATCGCGGGCAATGCGACCAGATGTTATTGTAAAAAAAGTAAAGCTAAGTAAAACTGAGTGAATTATTCAATTAATTTTTAAAAAATAACCGTTTTCTATGCCACTGAAATATTCTTAGATTTCTCTTCATCCCACTGTCATGCGAAAATCTGCATGTTTTTTTTTTTAACTGCCACCCTATCAGTTGCATTGATCTTGGCTTGTAGAGTACCATATTGTCACAAAAAAGCAGCACGAGAGAATCGTCTACATATTTGGAGTGGGCATAAAGTCTTAGGCTCAACATCCAGATGCACACAAAACACCGAATTATACGAGTGCTAAAAAAAGAATGTAAATTATTTAAGGAGTTACTAGCATTTATCAAAAAAGCAAAAAAAAAAAATTGGATAATTCTGAGCAAACATCCAAGTGTATTGAGAGGACATGAACACGATTCTTATAAAAAATCTACGCAGGTGGCACCCAACTGTAAGTCCCTCCATTCGTGGAAAAATATCAAGATGCGCATTCTATCTTGGCCAAACACTCAGCTAAGGATGTAAACGCCATTTATATATACATATGTATACATATATAACCCCTTTTTCCATTCACACATTCAACGTGTAATAAAGTGAAATCTATAGACGGTCGAGTGTACTTGTCCTCAAATTTATTTTACCCGACTTTCAGTTGATTTCACTTTAGTAAGTACGCCTATTATTCTATATGAATGATTGTATGAATAGTCATGTGAATGAATGAACGATGTAGTGGGGAGGATATGATTACAAGAGTGTGTATTTAATGCCTTTGCGATTTACGCAAAGGGCTCTCAACAAGAAAGGTTTTGAATGTGCCATAATTTTTGTTTCCGTTTCGTTTCGGTTGGTTTGACCCTTGAATGCTATTAGCTAATTGCATTTTTTGTTTAAATAATTAAATACAAGGAGCTATTAAAAGTTTAGTAAATATGCAATTACATTGTACGTATACTTATACAGGGTAGACCATTTGTTGGTGACTTTTTGGAAATGTAGTAAAATAAACTCAAAACATTATTTTCTGAAAAGTTTCTTTATTAGCAAGAAAAAATCGTCTAATTATAAAATTAATAAATAATTGGCGCATACTCTTCTGTTAGGTGTTTGACCGAGCTCCTCCTCCTATTTGTGGTGTGTGTCTTGGTGTTGTTCCACACATGGAAGGACCTACAGTTTTAATCCGACTGCGAACAGTAAATGGTTTTTATGAGGTTTGCCTTTGCCTTCCGAGGAGCAATCGCTATTAGAAACAATTTTTTCTATTATTTTATGTTCTTGCGGGTAATCTAACTTTCACATACATAAATGGTAGTCACACGCCAACCCATTCAGTTACGGCGGCGTTTAAAAATCTTCTGATTACATAGTAAAAAAAAAAGTGCGTGTAGCGTACACATAACAGAAGTAAAACTTTCAAAGCAGACAGATAGAGGGAGAGACCCGAGAGAGAATGAGAGAGAGAAAGAGAGAGAGTGAGAGAGAGAGAGAGAGAGAGAGAGAGAGAGAGAAAGAATATATATCTAAATAAATTCACAACAATTGCATAGAATACAAATAGACAAAATTGACAACAACGTGCACTACTCTGGGCGTTTATCACCTGCACAAACGCAGCGATTCCAGGACCGCAGCAACGCACAGTGCGGCCGATTCCCAAAAAGCTGGCCAAAAGTCGAAAAAAAAGTTTCTAGATAGAGTTTTTTTTGTCTTTGGGTTGGCTACAGTAATGCCTTGAGTAGTGAAAACCGTTCATAGCAACGTCCTGTACCCTAAGTATCCTCTGTATTTTCAGTCGCAACGTGTCCTTCGTTTGAGCATCGTATCGATGAATAGTGAAAGTTGTACACATTTGAAAGATTTTGTTATGGAGTAAATTGAAGAAATCCAAATGGAATCATCTTCGGAAGGTTAGTAAAATACGAGAAATCTTTAGTACATATCAATACCTCGACACAAAATTTTATTAAAGGTTACTCAAAAAAGTAATGGTTACTGAATAAAACAAGATTCAGCTGCTACCACTTGCTAATCAGCGACCCCGAAAACATATAAATTAACATGCATCTTGATTATGTTCTAGAATATACGCTATTTCACGTGAGGGGGTGGAAGGGGGTGGATTTTCAAAATTTTAAGATCAAATTCGTAATCAGCGACCCCGACAACCCCCGAGTAAGAAATTTTGAATCAATTACTTAATTTTTTGAGTTTTGGCCAGCTTTTCGGGAATCGGCCGCACTGTGCAATGGCACAAATTACCGCAAGGCAATACCAATAAATCCGACGCCGGAATGGATAGCACTTTATAGTACGCACAAGCACTAGCAAGGAAATGGAAATAAGTGCCAAAAAGTAGGCACCAAAAAAATTGGAACCAAAAAACGCCCCAAACAGTAGGCACGAAGAAAATATAACGCCAAAAAGTTGACACCAAAAATACATTTCCTACAAGTTTGCTCCAACAAACAAGCGCCAAAAAGTAGGCAGTGTTATTTCTCACTAGGAAAAACTCATGAAAAATAGCCTAAATAGTATCTAAGATATATATAAGGTATAGCTCTCTCTCTCCTTTTCCTCTGCGTTATATTTTTTCCCCCTCTCGCGGAACGAAAATGCCCAAAACGTTGCATGGCCGTGAAATTTTACTCTCCATTCTCGCTCGCCCATCGATGCCTAAATAACCTCAATAATGCAGAAATGTTAGAGAGACAGAGGGTGATAGAGAGAAAGAAATAGGATAGAATAGAGACAGAGGCAGAGATAGCTACTCCTAAGAGAGTTTTCCAATTTTCTTTGACAAATATAAAAACCGCTTAATATTTTCCTAAAAAAGGTTTCTTGATGCCGTCTGACCAAAATACAAATCAAAGAGTCGCTTGATATCAATGCGTAGGCCTCTCCATGACAACTCCTGAATTTTCTGTTCCCCGAATGTGACAAGTCGATTTGTTAACATATTCGAGGGGGTTAAATTATCGTCAGTTGGAAAGTTGATTTTCGGTAAAAATGCGCTTATTACATGGGCTCAAAAGACCCCGGCCTAACACATACGTAGTTGGCACTAGTTATATTGCATTCCCCTCTTTTTCAGTTAGTACTAACCTTAAGAAGGCAGCTGTTAAAATTTCATGATAATCTATTCTTTAGTTCGTGAGTTATTGTGCTAAGAGTGACGCTACTTTTGTTATTTTCAAAACAATGGATCCAAAAAAGTTTCGAGTTTTAATTTTACACTTCTGCTTCTTGATGGGGAAAAATAGAGTGAAGCAATGGCTTGAGAAGTGTTAAGGGGACTTCACTCCATCAGAAGCAACAATAAAACAATAGTTTGCTGACTTCAAATTTGGTGGTAGAAACACCGATTCATTGTGCATTATCGGAGGCTGTAACACCAGAAAATATCAACAAAATTCATTGTTTTGAATGATTGAAAAGTGAAGTTGCGTGAGTTAGCTGAAATCGTAAAGATATCAAAAGCATCCTTTGGCTTTTCATTACATGAGCATTTGACTATGAGAAAGCTCAGTCCAAAGTGGGTGGTGCTTTTGCTCTCTGTTGACCAAAAAGAAGAAGGTGTTGATGATTCCAAGCAATGGCAACGCTAGATTTGGCTCCCAGCGACAACTGGCTGTTCGCAGATCTAAAAATATGCTCGCCGGTAAGAAATTTCGCGCGAATGAAGATGTTGTCGCTGAAACTGAGGCCTCTTTTGAGGCAAAATATAAGTCGTTCTACAAAAGTGATATTGAAATGTTAGAGCGGCGCTGGAATGAGTGGGTTGTTCTTGACGGAAAGTACGTTGATGGAGCTAATTTTAAACAACGAAAAACGTAGTTTCTTTGGTAGGCCCGGTACTTTTTAACGCATGTGTTAGCTTATTTTTTTACCGGAAGAACGACGTATCTTGCAAATGTCTAATCATAAACTAAGTTTTTGAGATATTATATAACGGATGCTATTTAAGTTGTCAAAATTAAAAAAATGTATGGTTAAAATTCCAAACGCTAGATGTTCTACCCTGTATAATCACCTAGTTATAGGTGGTTGATTAATATTTCGAATCGTCTCATCCGATATTAATGATTTATAGCGGCTACAGTTCAATGGTATTTTGGAAACTCGCGAATCGAAATGTGGTCCATAACTTACTGGTATACTAACCATAGATATCTAATGAACTGTCGACTACAATCTTTAGTGCATACGTGCAATGTGAATAATGTGCTTTTTGAAGGATGAAGGATGGATTTTTACACTGATGACTGTATCTCTACACCGTCCATTTCCGCGATCAACTGTGCAAACTGATAGCTAGCTCTATAAAAGTGTGCCGAAAAATATTTCTCGTATATATTTCAATCACATATTGTAATTTTTATTATTTCTTTTATTTACTTTTTCCCGTTATAGGTACCTCTCAGCTTATGAGATAATTTTTCCTCCATTTAATAAGAGATGCTGTTTAGCTAATTTTCCTTCTACCCGAGTGTCTTTTCTAAAAATATGAAGCATCACCCCACAAAAAAAAAAATTATAAATTGTTGGCTAATTAATTTTGCCACGCAAACTAAACGTTTGACGAAAATGATTGCGAACACACACAAGGTGCAATGAATGCGGTAACCTTGACGTTTCACATTCATCCCCAACGTCATCAATTTCTTCTGCCTAGCATCGTAAGCAAAGAAGGCAAACATACATTAGCATCTACATAAGAACTTGTGTCCCTGTAAGAAAACTAAGTTGTTTTAGTTGTTCACCACTAATATTTCACAAAAATTGTATACGAGCTAACTACACGAAGTATATTTTTACTGCGTTTGCCGAAGAAGACTCCATTAGAACTCAACATCGGTAACTTGCCGCCAGGTTCCTCCTAGATAAAGGCTGGCATCGAGCGTAACCTCAGACATGAAGTATATTTCTACTGCGTTTGCCGAAGAAGACTCCATTAGAACTCAACATCGGTAACTTGCCGCCAGGTTCCTCCTAGATAAAGGCTGGCATCGAGCGTAACCTCAGACATGAAGTATATTTCTACTGCGTTTGCCGAAGAAGACTCCATTAGAACTCAACATCGGTAACTTGCCGCCAGGTTCCTCCTAGATAAAGGCTGGCATCGAGCGTAACCTCAGACATGAAGTATATTTCTACTGCGTTTGCCGAAGAAGACTCCATTGAACTCAACATCGATAACTTGCAATCAGTGCAATGGGGGGAGCCGTCTTAAGACCTGTTCAGACAATCTAGAGGCGAATCACGAAACCACTTCTACTTCGCGCAACGGTGCGTGGCCTCTCCAAAGTACCCAAAATGGAACCTCCACGGTTGCGAGACCTCTCCAAGGTACCCAAAATAGAACCTCCACGGTTCTCCGCAGCTCATCACAACTGTATATCTCCCATCCTCTATCATCCAGTACAAGTGATCCGCAAGCTATTTGTGTGGTCGACACACGCCAGTGATATTTCGAGATGAAATCTTCAAACAGAGGAGAATAAAACAACCGCGGCGCAGTTGTTGTTGTTGTTGTTGTTGTTGTAGCAGAATAAACATTACCCATACTTATATACGGGGAATGCTGCTGGAGTGGCAATCCTTGGCCGGATATAAATCCGGGTCGTTTCGGTAACGGAGAACCTCCTACTGTGGTGCTACCATGTAGCCAATTTCTGGAGGCCGACGGAATTCGTACATATACATAACAACCACTAAATCTCGCAGCATACAGCCGAGCTATTAACGACATTCACCGGGATTCTTTTCTTTTGCCACCTTTCTCAACAAACAGTCCATTGAAACAAGAAGTTTCAGCTGCCTTATGAGATCAGCGGTACGTTTTGAATACTGTAGCAGTTTAGACTCCTATTTATCGAGAATTGACCGACGTAGATTCGAATCTCCGTGATTCGTTTTTTCTAATAGCGGTCGCCCCTCGGCAGGAAATGGCAAACTTCCAAGTGTATTTCTGCCATGAAAAAGCTCCTCATAAAAATCATTCATTTGCCGTTTGGAGTCGGCTTAAATAGGCCGCATAAGCCAGTTAAAAAATAGTTATTTCATTAAGAGTGGAATGATTTAAATGGATTACCTTTTTTTTGTTGTTTTTTTAGTCAGCAGGTGCAAATCAAAATGTCAGAAACATCATCAAAGGTGCCGTCACACCAATGGTAAGTGGGACATGCTCCCACTAACACTATAACATTCCTTTTCCTGGGCTGATTTCCACCCTGGAACCGCATTTATGTCTATTGACACAACAGGTTCCTGCGTCTAGGTTCCGCTCCTGTGAGCATATGGAGACTTAACGCTATCGTTAGTATGCACTCCTCACACTACCTTTTCAAGCGGTTGTGGGGAAAATGAAATATCGGTGAATGTGCAATAGTCCGATACTCACAATCTATTGTCTTGCCTTCAGGTTGGTGGTGTTGTTAGCGTTTGACTAAAACTTCTGTATCTGTCGTCCGTTTGTCTAAAACAGTTCATCTCCACTGCCTTGCTGCTTACAAAACTTAATAATAAACGAAATATAATAAGTTTATAAGGTTTTATTTCTCTCTTTTTCCTTCTTCCTTTTTTGGTCAAAACTGTGGAATTCTGACTTAGCTGGATAAAGTATTGCACATAACGTAAAAAAATAATCAGACTGTCCTTTCTATCTAATTAATTAAATATTTTAATAGTTTCTAAATACTTCACCTATCTTTAGACTTCTACTGCTGCTGCCGCTGTTGTTGCTGCAGCTCCAGCTGCTGCTGTCGTTTCTGGGCTTTCCTCTCTCAGTCGATGTGGTTTAGCCTCTTCACGACTGTAGCCGCGAATGTTTTTACGGCGTCCCATTTAGTGATGGTCGAGCACGTATCCTGGACAAATCTTGTGTGGCATGGCGGGTGTTCGAATGCCTTCTTCAGCACTGCTCGTTCTTCACTGAAGCGTTTTCCGTGAAAGGCCACGAGTTCTGCGCTCTCGACTGTATTCGAGCAACTCGGGCAAAAAGAGCTGTCGGCCAGCTGGAAACGGTTGAGATATTCCAGGAAGCAGCCGTGTCCGATGAGTATCTGAGTTAGGTAGTAGTCGATATCGCTATGCTTCCTATTCATCCACACTTCAATATGGGGTATGAGTTGTCAGTCCACCGACCTTGGTTGACTCATCCCATCTTCTTTGCTATTCGGCCAACGATCGCGTTCTTTCTGCCGCCTTTTCTGCTACCATACTCTATTGTGTTCAAGCTTGATATTTCGATGAAATTTCGTAATTGAGCATAACCTTTTCAAGCCGTTTGAAACTAAAGCAATTGAGGCTAAAATACTGAAAGGGCGAAAATTGTGATTTAGACTGAGATGTTTTCCAGAATTTTAGGGCTTACACTTCTTCTCTCTTTGAGAGAAGCATTTGGTTCTATTGAGAAGCCTTTTATATTTTAGAGGAGCGGGGGTTTGCATTGCCTACGGAAATTCGAGCAGTAATTAAAGAAACCTGCAAAGTGTGCTCTATGTCCTCCTTACGAATTCCATCTTCGAGGTCTTCAATCCATCCTGGGCTGTTGGCGTAGACCTTCTCTTTCACGTGGCCCCAAAGAAAAAAGTCAGAAGGTGTTAAATCACAAGATCACCTCTTCGAGAGGTAACACGGTCCGGAAACTTTTCTCGTAAAAGATTAATGGTTTCGTTGCTTGGGTTGCACGTAGCGCCGTCTTGTTGAAAATAAACGTTGTCCAGATCAATACCATCAAATTCCGGCCATAAAAAATCAATAATCATCTCTCGATAGCGCAATCCATTCATTCATAACACCTGTAATTGGAAAACCCTTTAGTTTACCAACTTGAAACCAGCTTGAAAGGCGCTTACGTTTTTGGTCTTTTACTTATATCATTTTATTGGATAACCCAACTAGCGTATTTTGCCGGCTTTGTGTTGTTGCTCTATACGTACTTAACTCTCCGTTGAACACGTTTTTCAAAACCTTCAGTTGAGCACCCGGGATGGTCTGTTTTTGTTCTGCTCGTGGATCCTTTTTAAAAGGTTGTTTCCATAAATCGGTAGAAAATTAAATTTTTGGAAGCTACCTGGAAGCTCAAGTCGTTATCTATAATACAGGGTGGCTGATGAAAGCCGCTACCAAAAAAAAATTGAATAACTTTTTTTCTTTTTAAGTTATCTGTTCCATTTTTGTTTTAATTTGCAGATTGATCTTTAAAATTTATTAAAATGGATAACTGGGACACGCAAACAAGAATTTGGATAGTCCGCCGCTATCACGAGTCCGTAGTTTTGGTACAGAGAGAGTACAGGCGGATGTTTGGCGGCGATCCCCCGAGCAGATGGACCATAATGAGACTGGTGAATAATTTTGCTGAGCAAGGAACAGTCGCAAGAAGGCCTTATCATCGAAACCCACCAGTTCGGACGGAGGAAACGATCGCTGCTGTAGCTGCAGCTATACAAAGCAATCCAAGGGTTTCAACAAGAAGCTTATCTGCCCAACTTGGTGTCAGCCGACAGTCTTTGCAAACAATAATGCACAAAGATTTAGACTTATTTCCCTACAAAATTCAAATGGTTAACAAACTGAATGCAGCAGACTTGCCGATTCGCTTGGAATTTTGCCAGAAGATCCTGCAAATGGTGGAAGAAGATCAAAACATGTTAAACTGCCTTTTCATGTCTGATGAGGCCCATTTCGATTTAAACGGCAATGTGAACAAACAAAATTGTCGAATATGGAGTACTTCTAACCCACAGATACTCCACGAGACGGAATTGCATCCTCTTCGCGTGACAGTGTGGTGTGCGGGCCTTATTGCTGTATTGTCGGGCCTTATTTTTTTGAAGAAAATGGTCACACCGTTACGGTTACTGGAGGCCGTTATTTGAAAATGCTGAAAGAATTTTTCTATCCAGAACTACGCCGAAAGAGAATTCCTTTCAACTCTGTGTGGTTTCAACAAGATGGGGCAACGTCTCACATAGCCCAGACTGTTATGACAGAGTTGCGACGAAAATTTCCCAATAAACTGATTTCAAGAAACTCCGAATTTCGTTGGCCCCCCAGGTCGCCTGACCTTACTGCACCTGACTTTTTCTTGTGGGGTTTATGTAAACAAGAAGTTTATAAAACAAATCCAACAAATTTGGATGAACTAAAACAATCCATTCGGGCAACAATTGCGGCTATTCCTGTCGCAACTCTCAAAGCAGCAATGAACAACTTTTTACTAAGATGCCGCACTTGTGTCAACGAGCATGGGGGCATTTAAATTCAATTATTTTTAAAACTAGTTAAGCTACGTTTAATAAAATTTAATGGCCTTCAACTTGAAAAAAAAAATAAATGAATTCCATACACTAAAAAAAAAGTGATTTGAGTTTCTTAATGTAGCAAAATTCATCAGCCACCCTGTAGAAATATATTGAATTCACGTCCAAGATCGATAAAGCCAGTCTGGGCAGACTCAGGTATCCAACGGAGGGTTAATTCGCTGTGGTAACAAGTATTCTTTTTCAACTTGGGTAACTTCATAAATTTTCTAATCAAACGTTAATAAGTTGTTAGAAACGTTTCGATTCAGTTCCTACAGGGATGACACATTGGAGCATATGCAAATATGTTTAATAATAAATATTCATGTTCAGCTTGATTGCGGAATTTTGTCATTAAAAGAATTTTGAAATTATGCCAAAAATTATTTACATATGCACGCTGTCTAATAAATGGGCATACAAATATATATACGCGTCTTTGTTTAAGCTGTGATTTGTGAAATTTCTCTTAATGGGCTATTTGGCTAACCGAAAATTTATGCAGCTGTTCATTTTCCCAGAATTACTCATTCTACTTCGAGGATTTTCTTATATTCCACGTTCACTTTTTTGTAGCCGCAAGCCAAAACGGTTGCAATGTAAAAACCAAGAACCAATTTTTTTAACCTTCTTGCAATAATTAGCATAAATATGCGCATTACTGTTAGGGAATTAATTTCAAGATTATTTTATTATGAAATTACCTAAATACTACTTTTCTTTTCATTTTGACTACCGCCTTATTGCGCTCCGTAAAGTTCGTCCTTATGCCGCGAAAAATCCTAAAAACTTTCTCCTAACAATTTTTAAGTAGTGTTGGAAAGCAGGAAAGTGAAAACGAGTGGAAATGCTTTACGCTTCTGTCCGCGCTACCTTATTTGCATAAAGTTGCATAGTTCATTGTTTCTCCAGATATTCGCTCGCAATGCAATTTCAAGCTGCATTTTAAAATGATTGTCCTGAAAGTGTCAGTTGCATGTTTTTTTTCTCTTGCTAACTGAGATCAACGCCGTTCACGAGAATCTGAAATTTTTTGTCCTAATTTTTACATCGACTTGCAAACATTCAAATACTTTATTGTTTATTTTGACTGCACGAAAATTTTCATTAGCAGAGCTTGGAAGAAATTACATTTTGCTAGGTGTTTCGCTGCTTCTTTAAATTTATTTGAGAGAATTTTCTAATTCCAAGCTGGGACCTTAAAGTTAATTTGTCTTAGTCTAAACGGCATAGCCGAATGGGTTGGTGCTTGACTACCATTCGGGAATGCGTAGATTCGAATCTCCGTGGATGAACATCAAATAATAGAAACAGTTTTTTCTAATAGCGCTCGCCCCTCGACAGGCAATGCCAAGCCTCCGAGTGTATTTCTGCCATGAAAAAGTTCCTCATAAAAAAATATCTGTCGTTCGGAGCCGGTTTGAAACTGTAGGTCCCTCCATTTGTGGAACAAAATCAAGACGCACGCAACAAATAGGAAGAGGAACGCGGCCAAACACCCAAAAAGGGTGTACGCGCCAATTATATATAAATGTCTGGTGTTTACGGAGTGCACCAGAATACTTGCTTCATACAATTGGAAGTTTGGCGACGAAAATATAGAGACTGGCGTATTAATTCACTACAAATTGTCTTACACCCGGCATTAAGATTTTAAGCTTGCCTGCTCTAAAAGATCACTTAATGTTTCATGGCTAAAATACATAAATAAAAAAATAAAAATCTTTGATGTGTGCTCAAGATCGCTTATGTTTTATGGTGCACAGATTTGGGGTGTAGAAAAATATGAGACAGTACAGAAACTTTTGCGTTTCTTTATTAAAAAAACTGATATTTTAGCCTGCAAATATGCCGACTTACATGATCCAAATTGAAACCGAACTGCTTCCGCAATATTTGCATACTCTTAGATCTCATTCGTACTATGTTTTGCACTGTTTTTCTCTGCCGAATGACAGAGTTCCGCATATCCTTGCTAAAGAGACTGTGCGCCGGCAAAAAAATTGAAAGATTTATCGGGAAAACTTGAATATGGAGCCTCTAAACGTCATTCTCCTCCGCAGTTTATAGAAAAGTAAATGTCACAGAATTCTCGGTATTTTTAAACTCAGCGAAAAAATCTGCATCCCACGAATTGTTTGTCAGCGTTGCTAAAGTTTGATTTTTCGTGCAAGGCGAGGTCTTCTTAATCTAAATATTTACAAGGCTTTTTAACAAGTAACTTCCACCGTTTGTCGAATTATAACTTGGATGTCCCAGAAAATATTCAGCACGTCGTTGTCCTGTCTATACATATTTTAGTTGTGAACATTTTGATGAAAAGACATTGAATCTCTTAAATATAAGCATGATTTTGAATGGTAGTAGTCTTACAGGGTCCGGCACTCGAAGTGTAAGCAATTAAAAAGTCCATAAATTTAGTCCCGAAAATTACTTTCATTCAATTCAATTATACTTTAAGGGGAGGCGTATCAAAGAAGTAAGAGCCAAAATGCCTAAATCTTAGCTTCGCTAGGGCAGGGCAACTAAGCACAAGGTGCTGAGATAATTTCACCTCATCCTTCATACATCCAACGCAAAACGGAATCGAGGTAATTCTAAGTCTCACAGCATTCACTCCTCGCGGATAGTGTCCTGTGAGAAAACCCACGAGGTTTGAAAGCTGAGATTTTGTCAACCTCAGAAGCTCGCTCGAGCGCACCCGATCCACACGTGGCCAGAAGGACTTCGCGACCTTACAAATTTGTGTACTTGCCCAGCGTTCGGTGAGTTGGCACGAAACCCATCTTTCCAGTAGCAGACCGCAGGTAGTCAAGGGAATCCTAATTCTCTTCCTTCGCGGTGAAATCACCTGTCCCTTGTCTGGCAAGCTCATCCGCCTCACAGTTTCCCACAATGTTGCTGTGACCAGGAATCCAGATAAGCCTTATATCAAAGAATTCGGATGCAATCGAAAGTGAGATCAGACATTCTCTGACCAGTGTCGAATACACCATCACTGACCCGAGGGCCCTAATTGCCGTTTGGCTTACTACTTTTTTGAGTGAGTGTGAGTAACGAATCAGCTGTTTCTTTGATTGCGGCTACCTCTGCTTGGAGCACACTGCAGTGGTTTGGTAACCTGAAAGTGAGTCTGATGCGGAGCTCCTCGCATAATACTCCTCCGCCACCCTTTCCTTCCAACTTCGATCCATCCGTGAACCAGTTCCCCAGGCCCTGTATCCAAGTGTAGCCCCCTCGTTCACTCTTCCCTTGATGGAATGTGAGTGGAGAAAGTTCCGGTTGGACTAAGCTAGGGTATACATTGAACCGCCGAAAGGGGGATGAACTCAAAGTTTCTTAGAGTCCATAAGTGAGGTTAAGCCTAAAGCTCGAACCCCTCAGTCTGATTGCGGTACGTGCAGCGGCAATTCTGCTTGCGATGCCTACAGGTATCACATTTAACATTGCGTTGAGCGCTAAAGTAGGAGTAGTTCGAAGCGCCCCACTGATTCCGATGAGTGCAGTCCTTTAAACTCTCTCCAGCTTCTTCAACAAATTTCGTCTTCTCTAGTGAGTTTCACCAGACTGAAGCAAGAGTGGCTTTATAATGGTATTATAAATGGCCAAAAAGCAACTCTAGGCGAAAAGCCCCATCTTTTGCCTATAGCGTCCTTGTATCTATACGAGTACAAGGCGATTGTTGCCTTCCTTACTCTCTCCTCAATGTTGGACTTCCATGTAAGCTTATTCTCAAAGATAATGCCTAGGTACGTCACCTTGTCAGTTTCCTCTATTGAGGGAAGTTGAGCTCTGGGTATTTTATATTTGCCAAGAGATGTTAATTTTCAAGATTTTTTTTTTCGCTTGTGAGCTTTATTGATTGCATCATAAAATAGAAAAATAACAATAAAAACCAAATTAGCTATAGCTGCTTTCGATTTAATTCAGTATCGCCAATCGCTGGGAGTACACGTCTATATAAGTATGTACTTACATGTCTTAGCAAAACTGAACACAAAAACTTAAGAAGAATACCAACAATATTTTACATGTAAATCAACATCGAATGTTGGACAAGCGCAGGGCAAATTTGACATAATACGAATGTTCGCGTGACGCATAACTTGTGTCAGCACAAAATTTGCTTAAATCGCGTTCGTTTACTCGGAAAAACTTGCAAGTGGAGAGCGCAATTTGACATTTCATTTTGAGGGGATGTTACATTTCATTTTGAGGGTTGAGAATATTCTAGCCAGCAAGACTTTTTGGCATGTGGTTGCATTTTTGTCAACAAAGCAATTTAAAAAATGAGAAGCGTGAAATTCTTGAACTGCTACCGTCGTTATGACGATAATTGGCTTGCCGTCTTCCGATGATGAAGAAAATAAAAAGTTTTTCGAACTGAAGAGAAAAACGCAAAGCTCTTATTGAATATGCTTTGCCTTGGTGTGAAATGAAATAGGCTTATGCGGAAGAAAAGTTCGTATTTCACGAAGCATTTTCGTAAAATTTAGCCAGAAACTTTTAAAACTTGGAAACACAATTCCTTCGTAAAAATCTTTTCCAGCAGCATCTTGCAGAATTTTTTGCCTATATTCCACATCTACGAACTAACAAATATACATATGCATATTTTTCATTTCTTGCTTTTAGGTATTTCGAATTTTCAGAAATGTGTCAGCAGAACATTGAAAATTCAATTTTTCCTTGTTTTCCGTTTCTTAATATGTAATTTATTTTGTTCAACATACAAGCGCGGCAATTAGCTGCCATTCAAGCTGGCAAGTTTTTCGTTGGGGTGACAATTTGAAACATCTCTCTTTAAAAGAGAATACTTCAAAAATTTCACTGCTTGCTAAGTTTTACTTAGATTAGATTAGTTTTGTGGGAAGTTGGACAAGTCCAAGCACTCAGGCAGCAAGACCAGTGTGCTACACTCGGATAGACAACAGTGGAAGGAATAGAGAGACAGGATAGTTACAGTATACATGGTAAGACGGAGAAATTGGTTACAGGTCACTCTTCCGCGAATTTTTTGGGTTCATTGATGAATATTAAGAGATACCGAAGGGGAAGAGTATGAACGTTCCCACGACAGTCGGTTCTAGGTAACCGGAACGAACAGGATTTATAACCGGCCAAGTTCAGTCACTTCAGGAGCATTCCCCGTTTATTTATGGGGAATGTTAATGCTGTTACAACAAAAACAGGAAGATTATGAACTTTATGCCAGCTCTGAATCTAGAGAAAGTCGGCCAGCTACAGAGAGAATGCTCTGCAGTGTCCTCATTTTCACGACAAGACAGGCATATTGTGTCGTCAATGATTCCCATGGCAGCCATATGCTGACCACATGCGTTGTGCCCTGAGATAACACTTACTAGTACTCACTGGTCCTCTCTACTAGATTTTAGGAGAAATGTCGCTAATTTTCTGGTTGGTTCTTTCTCTGCAGTTCTGCTTGTCTCTGCAGGAGCCCAACTCAGACCAGCGCCTTCTATGGATAGACCTAATGAAGTCGTTAATCCATATTGGAATTGATGCAGAATTGACCCCAGTCCCAGTGGTGTGGTTGCAGAGCCTTCATTAGCTAGTTTATCAGCCAACCCGTTCCGCGCAATACCGCAGTATCCAGGCACGCAAATAAGACAAACTTTGTTTTTTTTTGTAACACTGTTCAGTTTTATCTTACATTCACCGACTAATTTCGAAGAGCAGCGTGGGTTAGCAAGGGCTCTCAGTACAGCCTGACTGTCACTATAAATTCCAATACTACTACCCCACCACTTTTTCTCAATTACTATACATGGATAAAATAATAACATTAGTAGTGCTCAAGCAGAAATTTGTTTTACTAATTCATTATGTATGCATGTATGGGTGCAGAGCATACAAAGAGACCTACTCACCAACTTAAATTGTTAAAATGTAAATTTTGGGCGTCTGAATATGTCAGCATTAATCAGATAAGCGACAATGGAAGCACTAAAGACACCAAAGGCATCAACGACATCAACGGCATCAAAGGCATCAAAGGCTTTAAAGGCAAAGCCAGACGATATATAATTTAACTATGAACCATAGCGAATATGTCTGAAAGCAGAAGCAAAGTGTTTACCAAAGCCATTGTCAACAATTCCAGTGTTTTAGTGTTCAGAAGAGCAGCAGCATTTAGAGCAACATATTTTGTATATACACTAATATAAATATGTAAGGGGTGTTTATTTTGGATTAATCAAACTTTCAAGTGCGATATGAATCAAATCAGCGATCAAAGTGAACACTTCAGTCTGGGATTTCGGCTCCGAAATGGCTCTCTGGCAAATTACCAAGAAAAGAATTACATTCGCATAATAAATGGTTTTCCAATAACAGGCGTTATTTTGAATATCCCGCTATTTCGGTAGATGCCACTTTTGAAGCTGTCATTTTTTGATATTTGACAAGTAGAAACTACGTCATTAATAAAAATGGAACGATACACGCTTAAACAACGCATTGAAATGATTAAAATTCACTAAAAAAATGGTGAAAATTTGGCAGAGACGGTTCGTAAGACTCGAACATTTTTGGGTCAACGTGAAGTACCTTGTCGGACCGCAATACAGAAATTGGTGGAAAAATTCGAGCTGTTATGATGTGAAGAAGAAAACTCGTGCACGTCGCTCAAGAACAGCCGAAAATCGAAAATATTGCTGTTGTAGCCGAAAGTGTTGAGGAAAACCCAAGTTTGTCCATTTCTCGTCGTTCTTTGAAATTAAGTATTCCACAAACGTCAGTACACCGTATTTTGCATAAAGATTTGGGTCTTAAGGCTTATAAAGTCCAATTAACACAAGAACTCAAGCCGGTCGATCATCAACAATGTCGTGTCTTTGCTGATTGGGTCGTTGAAATGCATGAAAATAATCCGGAATTCCATGGAAAAATCATCTTGAGTGATGAGGCCCATTTCTACCTCGGTGGCTTCGTCAACAAGCAAAATTGTCGCATCTGGGGCTCAAAAAATCCAAGATTTATTGTTGAAAAGCCTCTCTATCCTCCCTGCGTTTGACTGTTTGGTGCGATTTGAGGTCCGGCCTAGTCATTGGCCTTACTTTTTCGAAAATGAAGCTGGAGCAACAGTTACGGTGGATGGATTGCGCTATCGAGATATGATTAACGATTTTTTATGGCCGGAATTGGATGATATTGATCTGGACAACGTTTATTTTCAACAAGACGGCGCTACGTGCCACACAAGCAACGAAACAGTTGATCTTTTATCAAAATAACATCTCTTATTGGAAAACCCTTTATTTACAAAACGAGAAAGTTTTTTTAACCTTTTGTTTTGGGTAAGGTTCATTGCGTGTAACTTCTTGTTTTGAAACCATCACCAGAAATGGATCATGCATGGCATCAAATACCTGTTGTCCAAATGTGTACATTTTGGAGGTACGTCAAGTCAATGGCGCCGGATTAATAACTTAGAAGTCAGCATTCGGCGCATTTTAAAAAAAATTGGCTTCAGGTAAAGAGGGTTGGCCCCTAAGATATTTCTTATGGGTGTGAAAGCTTACATCTTCTTAGGATGAAAGGGCATATCGTCCCCTTAGTATTAAAATAGCCTATAAATTATTTGATGTTTTGAGAAAATGAATTTCAAACTTTTTGTAGAAAGTAGCTCTCTCTCAAATCTCGTTATGTCTGTAAATATTTATTATTTTTTGACTGACGTTTTGACCCACTTTGTGGAACTAGAATTTGACAAAATTTTGAATACATATAAAATCGACGATGGAGAATCCAAAAATTCAATAAAAAAATAATAGCCTATGAGCACATAGGCTATTGTTATACTAAGGGGACGATATGATCCTTACATCTGATGTAAAATATATAAAAAAATGTATGCAGGAAATCGCAAGAATATTATTAAATATTATTATTATTAAGTAGAATATGTAAATATAAAACTTATTATGAAGGAGAGTATCGGCTCGTTATCTTCAATACGAAAAATTAAAAATGTGAGAAAAACGAAATATACGAAGGCACTAACAAAAGGTCGGTACATTGAATTGAAGAAACGATACATTTTTTATGCTTATTTTTATTTTTAATCTTCATTATTTTTTATCTTCTCCACATAACCACCATTCATTTCAATACATGTTTTTAAGCTGTAAATCCAATGTTGAAACCAGTCCTCAAAATCGCGTTTTTGCAGCTGCTTAAGTGCAGCTTTAACCACATTTATTATCTCTTCATTGCTACCAAAGACTTTTTTTCCTTAGGAAATAACCAAAAATTTCACAGCACCAGATCCGGAGAATATGGCAATGAACGAATCTCTTCAATGGCAAAAAACGCAATGAACTTAGCTTTCATTTCAGCAGTGTGAGCTGGCGCATTCTAGTCAAGTAAGAAGTAGCGACGCAGTTTCTCATTTTTCCTGTTTTCAAGTAAATTTTTGAAAACTTTTCATAAGCAGTTTTCAGTGAATCATTTGGCAGTTACTGTTTGAGAAGAATCTGATGGAGTAGCAGCAACTATTTTTGCTCTGGTGAAGTAAAGCGCGATTATCAGTTTTGTTGGCTTTCCAAGGTATCCACCTTGCTCTTTTTGGGCTCCATACCATGGACTACTATTTTGTGTCCGGGTCATACTTCAAAAATCAAGCTTTGTCACCTATTACGATCATATTAAATTTCCCAGATTTTCTGTTTTTGAATTTGTTTTTAATTATTGAGCAAAATTTACTCTAGCTTCTTTTTGGCTCTGCTTCAAAATTCGTGCCACCCATCGAGCATATTTCGTAATACTGCCATAGCATTCAAGCTCAATTCACTTCATATCATTTCCTGTGTCATTCGTGAATCTTCGCCTATTTTTCGCTTCACCAAGGCCACATTTATCTCGTCGGTCGACGATTTTGGCCGTGTTCTCCACAGAAAAATGGCCAGTGTGAAATCATTGATACTACATTGATACTAAAACGATAGGGGTTATTTGACCGAACGTTCATACGAGAATTTGAGTCATCGAATCGCTGTAACCACTGATGGGCTCTTTGCAATCGTTTTCATAGAGCCTTACGTCAAGGTAAATGCGAAATATTATCGGGAAAGTATTCTCGAGGTTGCTTTGAAGCCGTGGGCAGACAAATATTTCTGTGGGCAGACCATGAACGTTTCAACAAGACTCGGCACCGTCTCACAAAACTCGAGTGAACCAAGAATGGCTAAAAACAACGTTTCGAACTTGATAATGTCCACACAATAGCTCTCTAATGCACCAGACGCGATGGATTATTCTCTTTGGACCATTTTGGAGAGCAAAGTCCGAACTAAAAGATTCACCAGTCTCGAGGCGCTGAAAAAGCCCATTGTCCAAAATATATTAACTGCAAGTCACATTCGGGTAGCTTACGACTCGTTTCTGGACGATCTCAAGGCCATAGTCAAGACAAAAGATGGTCATATCGAGCAAAAAGAAATTGATAATTTTGTATTATTTTTACACAGTTTTGAATTTGAATTGAATAAAAGTAATTTTCCAAACTAAATTTATGACCTTTTTACTTGGTTACACTTCGAGTGCCGGATCCTGTACTTTCAAATAGTCTTAAGAGATTGTCATTGAAAATTTCTGCAAGCTTAAGCTGACGTCGAAAGCCGTAAAGTATTGAGTAAGGAATTGGGCATTGCATCACTAATTTTACGTTTTCTCGTTTAATCGTAAGCATACCTATAACAAAGTAATGACACGATATATGGCATTGGTTCGTAGACATGCATATCAGTGGCCACTTTAACAAAGCGCGCCAGTCGTTTCTTTCTCGTTTCACACCAAGTGAAGCCAAATCCTTCTCCAACTGATATTTCTAACATAGAGGAGGCCTTCCTCGTCCTCTGCTACCGCCTGCTGGGCCGCGTCGAATACTTTCAGAACCGGAGGGTTTGTACTCAATCGGACGATATGACCCAGCCAACGAAGCCGTTGGATTTTTATTCGCTGCACTATGTCTAAGTCGTCGTAAAGCTCATACAGTTCATCGTTCCATCGGTTGTGGTACTCGCCGTTGCTAACGTGTAAAGGTCCAAAAATCTTCCACAGAATCTTTCACTCCAAGTGACACCTCAACGGTTCTTACCATCATCCAAGCTTCTGTGTCATACAATAGAACGACTGTGATGAGAGCTTTATAAAGTGTTAGTTTTGTTCGTCGGGAGACGACTTTACTACTCATTTGCCTACTTAGTCCCAGAGAGATTTTACTTTTACCACTTGTTGGCAAGAGAGATTCACTTTTGGATTGTTATCGGTGTTAATGCTGGTTGCTTAATAAACGAAATCTCTTACAACCTCAAAATCATAACTGTCAACAGTGACGTGGGTGCCGATACGCGAGTTCGCCGGCTGTTAGATGCCAGGAGATACTTCGTTTTGTCCTGATCTTACGAAGCACTAAGTTAATTGGTTCTAAAGCAATATTTAAACTCTTAGTCACTCGTAGTTGTAGCTTGAGAATTGATTTTTACAGAAGTTGGAAAAATTGTCAAGTTGTTCTATAAAATATTCTATGAAAAATATTTTCAAAACGTTTTAATTTAAAAATGTGGTTTTACTAATACTGAAATTATTATTTTGTGTATTATTTGGCAAAAGAAAAAATCGACTTCATGAAAAAACCACCCGTTTCATTTGTGCACAATAACCGCAAATGTCGTTTGCTGATTCACACCACAAAGTGTTGACAAATATTTATAAAACTTAACGCCAGCCACACAACAACAATGGCTCGTTAATACGAGTATTTTAAACAAGAGCGTTGAGATAAAGAAGTGAATCATAGTGAATACCACAATTAGTGAAAATTTATATTTAAAGTAATTAGAAATGGAAGGGACAGAGAGCCTGTGAATTGAAGTTCTCTTATTTATCAAAATACCAAATTAGTTTATATTTAATTATAATCAGATTTAAATAAATATAAAAATAAGTATCTTATATGTAAATGTGAAAGTTTGTTTGCTTTTAGTTTATAGACTTCTAAACCCATCTCCCGATTACGCTTTAATCTTTGAGATTTTGTACTTAGTACCGGTAGGAAGGTTTTCGAAGTTGTTTAGATCCGCTGGCGCTACGAAAATATTCCGAAAAATAATTTTCATGATTCGATTTGATTGAAACTCGGGTAATATTCAAAATACTTCAAATAAAAAGTTTTTTGGAAAACTAGAACAATTAGGAGGAGTTGTGGTCGAGATATAAAAAATCGTGTTTTTAGTTCGATTTGGGTCATATTCTTAATCTATATTAATTACCTAAAATTAGACATATTTGAAAAATTAGTCCGAATTTATTTGCATCCAGTGGGTGGTGCTGGAGTGCTGGTGCTGGAGTCGAAATATTTATAAAAATCTTATAAATAGTTTGATTTATCAAAGCTCTAGAGGTTTCAGAGCTTCAAAAAAAAAAGAACAATTGAATTCAATTTGTTTGGGATATAGGAAAAATTTTAGCTAGAAAAAATTGCTTTCCTCCAAATGTGTTATGTAAATGAAGAACACTTAACGTAAAGTAATGAATGAATGTAAATGATGTTTGCACTTCCACCTCCTGGTATTTTGTACCCTCTACTCTTCACAGTACCTCACACAAACTCAATTTCCTTGATAAACCTAAGATAGAGCTAAGTTGGGGGTTCTTCCGATCGCATCCGACCGAGATGTCTCAACCTGCCTCACGCTACAACATCAAATTTGAGAAGAAGGTGTGTTGGAGTATTCAGTAACTGGTTGCAGAAACGACATGAGTCAGTGGAACATATCGCAATCCTATGCAAATGACTACGTAATCTGCAGTGATTTGTAAGAATACCAGTATTCGCATCTAATTCTTAGGGAGGGTTATGAGCTGTCTAAACCTTCTTTGATTATACCTCCCCAGTAAAAACTTCGCATAGCCCTTTAATTTGCTGCCAACTCACGTCTCTTAGCTTTAGCTTTTCACATCTAAGCTAATCCTTGATTGTGTGTTGTCCCATAGCAAAGAAGTACCCGTGATATATTATATTAATAACGATACCCCAAACTCTCTAGCCAATGCATCCACTACTTCGTTCCCGGTTATACTTCTGTGAACTATGGCCCATATGAGCTGGATGCGATTGTGTATTCCTAGCGTGATTAATTTTTCGATACACTCAAGGACTAGTGGGGACTTAACTTCAAAAGACAACGCCTTCAGTGGCGCCTGACTGTCGCTTAAAGTGGCAATCCGCTCATTTTGGTGGTTTCTGTCTAAATTGATCTCTGCACATAGACAGATAGCATACACTTCCGCCAGGGAGATGCTGGGAAAACTACCCATCGGCATAGACCGCTTTGTTTTGCGGCCATATATTCGAGCTCCTATGCTTTCTGATGCCTTCGAGCCATCTGTATACCAGTGTAGGCTACATTGTTGGAGTTTCCTTTCAAGTGCAAGTGTGCTCCAGTTTACTCTATCGTCCTATTCAATTCTGAACTTCTCAAATTTACTAACTCTAGTAATATCATCCTTGGGTAGCTGGGCAAGTGTGAGCTACAGACTCGGCAATTCCATGTTCTTAAATGACATCACTTTTCCTTTACTAAAACCTTCCCTAGTCATGTTCAACAGAGTACGCTTGCTTAGTTGCTAAATATGAAGCGGTGTTAGCACGAGGATCACCTCCATCGCAAAGGCGGTTCTAGATAACCACGTGACTGCTCTATATGTTATCATTTTCCTAATTATCACATGATGGGCATCCTGATACATTTCAGGATTATTGATCTACAATCCCTGGCCTTTGCAGACTATGAGCCTCTTCGTTGCTTTGAGCAAGGTTGCTTCTACGTTACTTTTCCTGTTAAGCTTGGCATCCAGGGCAAGACCAATATATTCAACTTCGCCGACCATTCCAATAGCAACCCCGTCCATGTTTATTTATCTCATTTCTGGTAGCACTCTTTTTCTGGTGAAGAGAATTATGACTGTTTTGGTCGGGGTTGCTTCGCCTTCTCACATTAACTCGCTCGCAAGCGGATGTTCGTAGACTACCCAGAGGATAGATAGATAGATAGATTCTATAAGAGGTTTGCACTTCGACGTCAATGCCTTTTGTGCCCTCTACTCATCACAGTAGCTCATACAGACCCAGTTCCTTTATTAAAGTCAGAATAGAGTTGGGCTGGATTGAACGTATGTGTCTTTCTTCTGGCTGCAATTGGCCAAGATGTCTCAACCATCTCAGCGCTATAGCGCTGCATTTCAGGAGAAGGTGTATTGGTGTATCCTGAGATTGGTCGCAGAAACGACTAGAGCCCGTAGACTAAATCTCGATCATGTGCAGATGACTTCGTAGTCTGCAGGGGTCTGTGAGAATGCCCGTGAGCATTCTCAGTTCATCCTTGGGGGAGAGTTATGAGTTTTTTTCAACATCTTTTGGCTGTACTCTCACAGTAAGGATTTCGCCTGGCGTAGCCCCATAGTTTGGTGCCAGCAAACCTCTCTTGGCCCTAGCACTTCACTCCTGAGCTTCTCCTTGATGGTGTGTTTTCCCATAGCAAAGAAGGGTTGGGGCCCTCGTAATACCTCACTTAAATATAGCAACCTATCGGAATAATATAATCAATGAGGTGCCGGTTCGCGCAGATTCCATACATAATTCCTTGCATTATTTCTATATTTTATTTTTTGACGTTCTTAGTTTTTTTTTTTTTTTTTTTTTTTTTTTTTTTTTTTTTTTTTTTTGTGCGTTGTAAAAATACCGGAATATTTTAAATTTCCACATTTGACACCAGACCTTGTGCATCCATTAGCACATGAGTGGGAAGTTATTCATACCCCCATCCTGATGTAAGCAGTTACAGAAGCATTTTGTGCTACTATTACAGTCATAAGAGCAGCACCGCCTTACTGCTCGGGGTTCAGAGCCGAAGCAGCTGCTTTGCTTGAAGTAAGACTTTCTGTCTTTCAGAAAATAAAATCATAATTTGTAGCGATAGTAAATCTACTTTGCATGCTGTCCAGAACCACGCACACACACACACCAAATGATGTCTCAATAATAGCAAATCCAAAATTCGTAACATTTCTCTGCTCATGCAAACATTCGTGGCAACAAGTTTGTTGATAGAAGACCAGTAGGGGGAAATCGACAACCGTTTCACATTAGTGACTACTTCACAAAAAATGATATAAATACATACTCATACATAAATTAGCATAAGCTTACGTACGTGAAAGCTCCACAAGAGAATGTAGCAGTTTTCAACACCACTACAGAGTTGCTAGTTGAAATGAAACGAAAGTATTTTACGCCATAAATATATCGCATCAACGAGAAAAACATTCCTGCGTCTCAGAATTGGCCACACTTTAGATTCACGTGCTCATATTTTAAATGGCTCAACGAAGCCATCCATCCTGTTCTTACTGTTACTCAAGTGGCCACACAATAACGCATATCCAAAGTAGTTGCCCGCATCTGGAGCAGTTCTAAAATTCCGATTTTTTAAAAAGCACTAAAGTTGGCAATTTACGAAAAATATGTAAATTTATTACAAAATCCACAAATTAGGGATTTCAACTAATATCTTCCACTCAAACCTAAATTTTCTCCATTTATGCACACCTACACTAGGAATATAAAAGGCTGAAGACTATGCCAACCTGTGCTGCTTTAGTTTGCAAGTGTTACAGTTATTTATGATAAATATATAAATATAGCATTCAACTCAATTTTCTATTTCCCAATATGTTTGCCTGCCTGCCTGTCGAGATTTATCTGCTCACAGATTCATAGTTATTTATCGTTCATAGTAACCCTCATCAAAGAATTTTCCATTCCGAAATAAGTTGTTCTCTACCCCTGGGGAGTGATTTACAAGAATGCGGCGGGATATGTGTGCGAGTATACACTTGTGTTCAAAATAAAAGTATTGCCTTTTTTTGATTCAAAGCTTTGATTCTGTTTTCATAAAAGTTTGGCGCATTCTACATCAAAAACGATATGACTCGAAGCTCCAAACTATGTGCAACATTCACAACAAAAATTCAACGAATTCAAAAAAAAAAAACTAAGAAAAGTACAACAAAATGTTTCACTTTTTATTTTGGTTTTCTAGAAAAATGTTGAGTATGCAGTTTTATTATATTATATGAGCCATTGAAGCCATTCAATGTCAGTATAACACAGTGCAAGTTTTAAGTGGCCCGAATTATCAGATGAAAGACTTCCGAAAATATAGTTTATATGGAAGAAAATTCTCAACGTAGTTTGCAAAAAAATTGGCAAAATTTTTGTTTTTGAAGTGAAAACTTCTTTAGAATCGTTGGGAGTGATTTGAGAAAAAGTGAAACGAAAAAAGCGACCCTCTTGGCTACGAATATTACATATAAACGTAGCGACGAACTAAATAACTTTTAGGCCAACGCCGACAGTATGGCGCGATAGCCGAGCGGCTAGCAATGTGAGCTTCCGATCCAAAATTCTTGGTTCGAATCACAAGAAAAAAAATTTTTTTTTTTGAAATTTGCATTGTAGGACATTTCTGATTATTTATTGAAAACAGTTTTTTGGCTTTTCTATTTTTGGTTTAGATACTGAAAGTCAGTTTTAGTGAATCGATATAAATATTTCGTACATTAATTTTTGTGAGCGTGTAATTCTCAAAAGGTTTATTAGAAAATGTATTGACAAGGTAGTTTGTTGGTTGTGTATGGTTATCGCTTCTCGGCCTTATGGCTAAGATCAAAGTGTAGCTTAACATCTGATAGATCCTCCATCGGAGGACAACAAATGTTAAACTGATTTTTGGAAATGGGCGGAGTGTTTTAGGGGCTTGCTCCACCTCTGCCACGGGTTGGCCCGGTATTGCAGTACCGCCGGGATTTCGGCCCAAATTATTGAATAAATACAAGAAGAAATATACTAATACATTTAGCTTTGGTGGGAAGAGACATAAATTTTTATATGAATACAAGTAGACGAAAATGGAAGAAATTTGTAAGTCTGTTTCTTCGGTCCGTTTGGGTATTTTTTTTGACAACATCGAAACCAAAGCATTTGTATCATATTTTATCTATCATAAGCCACTCGTATCATTTGTTGAAATTGAAAACATTGAGGATGAATAATAATAAAATGAAGAAAATAAAATATGAACTTTATAGCAATATTATAATGAACCTATAATTATCCCGCTCCTAATGCTGCTTTCGTCTTATTCTCTCTCAGTTTGTTTTACGGAAGGTTTCACTTCTATCGCGTCTAACCGTTAGACTGGTATTTTTTTTTTCATAAAATGTTAATATAATCCTTTAAGAATATGTCAACAAATTTTTAGAATGTAAATTTAAGTATTTCTTATAAAGGGTGATTTTTTTTAGAGCTATAGGAAAGTTTTTCAAAAAAACACACGTAAAATTCAGAAAAATGCATGAAATTTTTATTTAAAGCGATAGTACAGTCCATATAATTTAATGTTTGAAGATTATTTCATGCAAATGTTGACCGCGACTTCGCTTCAAATGGCCCATCCGCTTAGTCCAATTTTGGCATACTCTTTCCAATGTTTCGGCCGGTATCTCACATATAAATGCTTTAATGTTGTCTTCCAATGCGTTAATTGAATCAGGCTTGTCTGAATAGACATGAGCTTTAACATAGCCCCACAAAAAATAATCTAAAGGTGTTATATCGCACGATCTGGGTGGCCAATAGACAGGTCCCGAACGTGAAATAAAATGTTCACCGAACTCGCCTCTCAACAAGTCCATTGTTACGCGTGATATGTGGCATGGGGCACCATCTTGCTGAAACCGCATGTCATGCAAGTCAAGCTCTTGCATTTTGGGCAAAGACAAGTTGGATATCATTTCACGGTAGCGCTCACCATTCACAGTTACGTTACGATTCGCAGCATCTTTGAAGAAGTACGGTCCAATGATACTTCCTGCCCATAAACCGCATCAAATTGTGACCTTTTCTGGATACATTGGTAGCTCTTGCAATTCTTCTGGCTGATCTTCACTCCAAAATCGACAATTCTGCTTATTTACGTACCCATTGATCCAAAAATGAGCTTCGTCGCTGAACACAATTTTTCGACTTTAAACTTTTTAAATAGAACACGCATTTTTATAATAAAATTCAATGATTTGCAAGCGTTGTTCGTTTGTAAGACGATTCATGATTAAATTATAGACCAAACTGAAGATGTTTGACAGTGAAAAAAAACACGAAACGTGCGTCAGCTGTTTAAACCAACTGTTTAAAAAGATAATAGCTAAAAAATCACCCGTTATTATAGATCGTCAACCGTGACTCTATTCTTTGCCCTCGAGCGCTGGGAGAGGTATAGTTACGTATTCAAACTTTAGACGCGTTTTTATCGAACCTATATTTTTCGAATATTTATAGAAATTATGACATTAATAAACAAAAAATTTTTTAGTTTTTTGTATTCAGGTCACTGACGCCAATGCTACAATGCCCGCCGATTGAGAAGCTCCGCTGCGACCTGCGAGAATTGAGTGTGCCGCCATTTTAAATGATTAAAATAAAAAAAATTATATTATTTTAATGTACAAATGAACTGTATGCCAATTTTGAAAAAAAAAAACGTTGACTTCTTCATTTTAAATAATTTGAATGAAAATCAGGAAAAATATGGCAATTTACAGGTATCGGTCCCCTTAAGATTCTATTTAAAAAGAGGAAAATGTTGATGACAATTTTGATTAACTTTTTTAAATTTTTTCGAGTTTCGTACAAAGTTTGATGCTTTGAGTTGTACGGTTTTTGTTGTACAGTGCACTATGGGTAGGTAGGTAAAATGGTTAAAGTACCAGTTTGGCACTCCACAAGTAGTACTAAAACGTCATTTTGATACCATTTTGAGACCTCCAACGGGCAGATAACTATAGCAAACCGAAGCTGTTGATGTAATAGAGAATGTTGATGGGCTTTAGGTTGGAGCACTGCCCCAAGCTGTTGAAGAAAGAAGCACCCAGTTACTTCAATCGTCTAGATGCCAAACCCGGACATTTACAGAGAGAAAGTGCTGAACTGTCTCCTTCTCCGAAAGCTCCACACAGCTGCTGCAATAGGGATTAAGTGACTAGCTTATGCTTATGCTTTTCTGCATGTGTGCCGATTGTCCAATGACCGGTAAATACAGCTACCAGTTTGGAAATGAATGGCGCGGAGTCCCCAGAATTTTCTGCATCCTGCGTCTATTATACTGCGGAAACATGGTTTTTCAAATAGTACACGAATAAATGGAGCTCCATTTGCCCTGCGATTTTCTGTGAATTAAGTTGTGCAATTCCCCTTTAATAGCAATCAAGAAGATGCCGATGTCTGGGACCTTTGAGACCAATTCAGTCGACCTCTTCCTGGAAAGCTTATCAGCAATTTTATTTTCTTCGATGTTTCTACGTTCTGGAATCTAAATCAGAGACATATTACTTGCACCACTTTGGATCTGCACCATGGCGTCGCGAGTACCTTGATCGCAGTTTGACTTGACAGTGCACACACATTTATAAAATAAAAAAAGAAATACAAAAAAGCTTTCAAACTTGAAGGCTCGTCACGCTGCTATTATTTTGAACACAGGTGTATGTATGTACAGATTATACATACATAATTTGATAACAGAAATTAATGATGTTATATATGTATAAATAATTGGCGCTTACGACCTTTTTGGGTGTTTGGCTGAGCTCTTCCTCCTATTTGTGGGGTGAGTCTTGTTGCTATTCCACATATGGAATGACCTACAATTTTAATCCCACGTGAAACGGCAGATATTTTGTACGAAGAGAAATTAGATAAAACATTTTCTGACATTTTGATGTTTCATGTACGTAGATTCGAGCCTACTCGCGTTCTAATAGAAGTCACGCATCAGCCCTTTCGGTTACGGCGGCCGCCTATCTAATGAATGCATTGGGATTATTGTACTGTTTGCATTTACTTAAATCTATTTAAACACTAACTGTAACTTACGATGTAACGAGCTTGCTAGAAAGTGTATTGCCCGATTACTTTTGCTGACCTGGATACGGTTAGGCGCACTGCTCACCTGCCACAGACTTAAACTTAGGGAATTCTTCTTGAAAGATGCGTGTGCAAATGTGGCAGGGGTTCGCCCGCAATGGTTTTTTCCCAGATTTGCAGAAGAAGACTAACGATTTTTGGTGCAGGATTTTTCAGTGAACTGAACACAGTGGCAGCTTTATAGCTACAAAGGCTGCTCAGGTTGATTAACTCAATGCATAAGTTTAAGGCAGGAAGAGGAATTTCAGACATGAGTCTATAGGTCCACTCTTGGCTATTTATGTGCTGCAAACATTGCCAGCAGTCGCCTCTAACTAACTTACGCTTACCCTTCGGTTTACTGGATTTACGAACTATAGAGTTGATAGACCATCGAATTAGTACGCAATATGTGCGAGATATGTAGGTATGTTCGAAGTGAGAGAATAATTAAATCTTCGCCCTATTTTAGTTGGCTAAGTATTTAATTCCAGTCAGTGCGTCACTTTTATCACTATTCGCATTTTAACTGCCACATTTCCTTTTAACTTTCTTTATATCTAATCGAAATATGAACGAAATGCAGAGTGTCCTGTGGCAGAGTTAGGAATTACAAACCAAATTAAAAAATAATTACTAAAACTAAAAGTTTATTCCAATAGCTTTGCACAGAATACAAGTGCGGATTCTGTTTTTTTATTATTTTCTCTAAATATTGCCCGTTTCGTCGGACATCTCTTGGCATCTGGAGAAGTGTTTGTCGGGCTGCTTTTAATCTCGTGAATGATGATACTTTCTTTTATTGCTGAGATGTTAGCTGGGTTTTTTTCATAGACTTTACTTTTGACGTAGCCATAGAAAAAGTCCGGGTAAGATCAGGCAACCTGGGTAGCCAGGATATGTCCCCGAAACGCACAGACGCGGTTTATCGGGCAAACTTGTAGCGAAAATTTCAATATTTTGCTTTGTCGAGATCCGGCTTTACGCTAGTCGGGTGCTGTTTGACACCGAAAACATTACCCGGAACTTCACACCCATGAACAAATCAACCCCAATCACTTGGGGTATCACGTAAATGTTTAATATTTGTAATGTGAACAAAATCTACGATGAGCAGTTGTTCACCGGTTCATCTGGACATAGTTACTAAATAACCCACATGAATAGCGAAACTAGCACGTTCCACTCCCCGCTAATACACTCAGCGGTTAGGGAGCAACTTTCAATTGAAAATCAATTCTGCTACAATCAATAAGTTTTACTATAATAAAGCAGACATAACGTATTTTTCTCTTGAAAATACCATAAATATCTACAGACTCTGTAAGGGACTTGTTGTTCCTCATGCTTGGGTACTAGACATTCATGGGTGCTTCACGGTTAGAGAAAATAAAGGGCAAGCTTTAATCTAAACGTAAGCCATCATTACATATACTACAGTTGACAAGAAGTCCACAGGATTTGGCAGGGAACTTTGTTCCCGCGATTATAAAAGAAGGGTGTTGCATCCCTTGGAAATAAACCAAAATATCGATATTCAGCTCTTGGCGCAGAAGCTCTTAAGCGATACATATCAATGTACGAGTATTGTGCATCGACAAGCATGCAAGACTGCTATATTCCCTCATAAGAAGAAGAAAGTTACGGGCTAGCAACAGCAGTTAGTTAAAACTCCCATTCATTGAAGAGAGAAGACTACTAACAAGCCCATATGACTGCCATATTTACCAATCATTAAGAGACTGCATAAATGACAAAAAGATGGTATCCATACTGTCTTCCATCAGTAAATTCTTTGAAGAAAGCGCTTCAGTGTTCTGGTAAATCAATTTTTCAAGAATCCGGACCATTTAACGGATTGGATATTTGAACAACTTCCCTGTCCAATGAGTCATTGTGACTCACGAAAACAATTTGGGATAAGTTCATGAGTCATATGTGATTCATTTCTCAATTAAATTTCGGACAACTTTTTTGGTATGTTACTCAAAAACTACTATGGAGTTCCTATGGGACTCATTGAACGTGGTGAAGAAAATTTTTGGTCTTACGTTCACAAAATAACCAAATTAATATAAATATATACGGCGTATGGTAATAAGTTTCCGTACTTTCTTAGCCAAAGTTACGAATTATTTAGACAATTACATAATAGATGGTATTATGTGAGATATGTGCTATTAGAAGCTACAACTTTACTCTATCTTTCAGGCAGCATACGGATTCCTCTGACGAAAAAATTCGAGTTCTTTTGATTTGATCCATTCATTGAGCCAGCTTGCGATGGTCTCGTAAGAACTGCATCGCTCTCCAATAAGCGCTGAATGCATTGATCGGAACAGATGGTAATCTGAAGTTGCAATGTCTCGGGGATACGGCGGGTGGGGCAAGATTTCCCAATTCAGTCCCTCTAAATATATCTGGACCGATTTAGCAACAGGTGGCCTGGCGTTGTCATGTAGCAAAATCAGTTTGTCATGTCTACCGTCCCGTTCCGGCCGCTTTTCTTTGAGAGCTCGATTTCAACGCATTAGCAGCACTCACTAACGATCGCCAGTGTTGGTTTCAGATGGTTTAAGGAGCTCATAATAGATGACACCGTTCTGATCCCACCAGATGCACAACATAACCTTTGAAATATGAATATTTTTTTTCGCTGTCGATGGACCTGGTTCTCTTGGCAAGCTCCAATATTTTCGACGCTTAGAATTACATAATAGGTGTATATTTCATCGGTAGTGACGATGCGATGCAAAAAACATTTTCTTTTCTGCCGTTCAAGAAGCATCTCACACGTCACCAAATGTCTGATGATATCTCTCTCCTTCAATTGATGTGACACACAGTTACCTGATTTCTGCACCATTCCCATCGCGTGCAAATGTTTACCGATGGTTTATCTGTCAACATACAACTCTTTAGATATATCATCAAGGGTTCCTTATGTGTCTTCATCCAATCCCTTCTTCGAAATTTTTCGATGCACCCTCGCGATCTTTAAGACTCACGTCGAAATGATCACTTTGGAAGCGTCGAAACTAGTTGATGGAGCATGATTACCGTAAATATTGATCAATTTACGACACGTTTCAGCTGCACTTTTCTTTAAAAGGTAAAAATTAAGCATGACTTTCTTCAAATGGTGTTTTTCGGGACGAACGTAGACATTTTTGACGTCAAAAAGAATCTTTACGTTTCAAACGAATGTCAACTCCTGCGATTGACACCTCACATAAACACATTCAAATCACCAATATATTACTAGAGCGAACACAAAAATAGCTTTTGTCCAATTTATGAAGAACGCCATGATTTCTTTTTTGCGCCAATGAAGGGACATACAATTTTATAGTGTTTCAAAACGGCATTTTTAGTTGAGAGCCTGTCGTTTTATTTCTCAAATCTAGTGCTTCAGTGGAAATTTATATTTCATACAAAACGGTTCTGTAAAATTTAGTGCACTTTTGCTTTGCTCGCCTCAATATCATTTCTGCCTTTTTTTCGGATCTTTATAATAAATGAATAATTAATGTGGTCTAATGTCTATTCTGTCACAATTTTCCACTCGTTTTATGTGTATCTGAGCTTGTGCCAAAATCAATGGAGAATGCACTAATGCAGCATGTAGAAAGTAGCATGGAAGTAAAGTGCGAGCAAAGAATAGAAGGCGACTCGTTGTCTGTAAGAGTTTAGCAAGTAGGGTATAGATAATACTTACATACTTATATGTAAGCGTATGTGTGAAAACTGCAGTAGGAAATGTTGGCGCTCAGTTGTCGGCGTCAAGAAAACTGCAAACGGCAGTTTTTATATATATTTAAGTATAAACGAGCAAATACAAAGGGTGAATTTCACATTCCAAGTTGTTGTTTCTTTTCAATAAATTTGAAGTAAACGATTTTTTTTCATTCATTTTATTTTATTTATTTCCTTGTTCACTCCTCTCGGGAGCATTGGGCCTCGACGAGACTTATTCATCGTACACGGTTCTGTGCTATTGTTTTTGCACCGCCCCATCAGTTGTTGACATCTCTGCTAGTTCGACATTTTCCAAGTGTTTTTTGGTCGACCGCGATCTCTGCTCCCTTGCGGGTTCCAGTCCAGACTTGATTTATATTTGATTAAGTTTTTATACGTCCATCCATCCACGATTTTAGTTGGGGTCAAGTAGGCCCATCAAGCCGTGAAGTTCTTTTAGGCACATGTTCCCACAACTCCTAACTTTTGTTCACGGCATCGACGTGAGTTATTTTAAAGTTAGTCTCAACTTTATCCGTAATCGGCAGGCTATGAAAATCCTCCGACCTTATTTCTGCCATGAAAAAGTTGTTTGGAGTCAGCTTAAAACTGTAGGTCCCTCCATTTGTGGAAAAATATCGAGAAGACGCACAGCACAAATAGGTGAAGGAGCTCGGCCAAACTCCCTATACAAGTTGTAAGAGCCAATTATATATGTATATACAGTAGAAACTCGATTAGTGCACGTAAAGAAAAGCGCCCTCGGTGTAAGTTTCGAGTTTGTCTGTCCAATCCAAGCATATATTGAATGCTGATACTGCATCACGTCGTTAGTTCCTTCACCAACTGTTGCGTCGTCTTCATTACAAGATTCTGAGGGAAGCTGTGGGTTCCAAATGTGGTTCAACAATCAATTGCTCGATTTCATATTTGGGGATTTGCTGCAATAGTTGAACTTCCCGAAGCAAAGTTGTAATCAATTAAATTTTGGATGCCTCATCAGCTATCTGTAATCGTAACTCTGAAAGTATCCCAATAGTGCCGTCATAATCCCAGTCAGATGCTCTTTCAGTTTTTGAAACGATGACTGTTGAAGTTGCAGTGAGAGCACCCCATTTTTCTGGTCGAGATTTCGCAGTGACACCGATAGCTTCTGCACGAGCAGCAATGTGTCTTAAAAGGGATTTTTTGTTGTACAATTCAGTAGGTCTTATAACGATTTCATCCATGGGCTGTATTAGAACCATACAGTTTAGAGAAAAGCACTTTACTAATATTTGGCCGTCGTAACTCTTTAACTCGCCTTCTTTAGGATGGCTGGGAGCAGTATCAATAAGAAAAAGTGCTTTTCCGGAAGAACTCACTTGTAATTGGCAAATGTGTGGCCCTTTGCTCCGCAAACCAATTGAATAACGCCTTTTTTTGGAAACACAGAAATCTTAAGAGTTTTCATTTTACCTGGATCAGATTAAGATCAGATAAAGAAGTTTGTTACTTTATGGACTTTTCATTTTTTATTTCGAGTTATTGTTGCTCTATGCACGTGAAAGTTTTTACCTAATGCTTTAATGGAAATTCCCGCGTTTAATTTATTCTGAACAAATTTCAGATTTTTTTTTTATTGTAAACAGCTTAAATTTTCTCTTTGCCATTATGAGCCCATACCATTCAAAATCAAAGGCAAAACTGTCATTTCGGCAGCAAATGAATTAGATGGTACTTCCTCTAAATGATTCAATTCAAAAAATGTTATTACAAGAATGACATCGACGGTACTTCCCCGAGCTTTATTCCCAAAAATACAACTTAAAAAGAGGAAAAGAGAAAGACAAAACAAACAATTTTTCAAGTATCAAAGTAAAAATTTTCTAATGAAAACAAAAAAAAAAGCAACTGCTACTGGGGACACCGATGTCTGAGATGGGATCAACTGAAACTATATTAGTTATGACGACTCCTTCCAGGCAAGCTCATCGGCAATTTCATTTCCCTCTATATTCCTGTGCCCAGGAACCCAGATAAGAGAAATGTTTCCTGCACGTTCGAGACGTTTGAGTTCCTCCTTACAGGAGTTGACCAGCAGAAAGCTGCAATATGACGACGACAGGGCCTTAATCGTAGCTTGACTATGGGAAAAAATATTAATGTCTCCCTCTCAACAGCGATCCCAAAGCATTTTGCAAGCTTGCAGGATCGCGAAGACCTCTGCCTTAAAAACACTGCTCGTTTCCGGCAGTTTAAAGGAGACTCAAATAGTGGCTGATTTAGAGAAAACCCCCCGTTCCCGCTCCAAATTCCATCTTGTATCCCTCAGTGAAAACAGAGGGCAGCTGTGGAGCATGTTCTAACATTATTAAAGGCGCCCATTATTAGGACGCCAAAGTGAATTGCTTTCCCTCCAAAGATTTCTCTATAGTCCTTACTACCTCATGTTAGGCTGGAGATAAACTGGTTCCAAAGTGCTCTCGATTGTGATAGTCGATCACTTTTTCGAACACCTTCAGAAAAACACATCAAGAACTGATGAAAATATTGAAAAAGTGAAGAAAATTGTTATGGAGAATCGTCGAATCGGTTGGCTCATGCCATGCAATCTTTTCGGAAATTTCGGGAATGAAACGTGTGGCAGCGAAGTTCGTTCCAAAATTGCTGAATTTTGACCAAAAACAACGTCTTTGAATATCGTTCAGGAATTTTTGAATGACATCCACGATAATCCAGATTTGCTTAAAAGGATCACAATTGGTGACGAATCATGTGTGACATCGAAACCAAAGTCCAGTTTTCGCAATGGAAGAGTCCAGGAGAGCCAATACCAAAAAAGCACGACAAGTTCGATCAAATGTCAAGGTTTTGCTCACTGTTTTCTTCGATTACCGTTGCGTAGTACTTCAGGAGTTCTCACCGCAAGGTCGAACGGTAAATAAGTATAAGTATTACCTTGGAGTTATGCGCCGTTTGCGTGTAGCAATACGAAAAAATACGCCTGGAATTGTGGAAAAAAATATTCATGACTTTTGCATCATGATACTGCACTTGCTGACACATCTCTGATTGAGAGAGATTATTTCACCAAAAACAACATTATCATGCCTCAGTCACCAGGGGGCCAACCCTGCAACTTTTTCTGTTCCCAAGATTGAAAAGACCCATGAAAGAACGGCGTTCTGCGGTGATAGAAGAGAGCTCAAGGACATACCAAAAAGTGCATTTCAGAACTGCTTCAAAAATTGGAAAAAATGCTGGCACAAGTTGATTATATCTGAGGGGGACTACTTGGAAGGAGATAAATTGAAATTGAGAAAAATGAAAATTAACCTTATTTTTTCAACACACATCGTACGCAAGTACGTAACTATTTTATTTCTTTCTTTATTTAAAACAAACTAAGAAAAATATTGCAATTATTTTTAGACAAAATAAGAAGCACTGGCTGCCAGGGCCTTCGGCTCGCAGGTAAATATTAAAGCAGAAAATTATAATAAAATTGAATTAAAAAACTATTTCAATTCTTTCCTAAAACCAATTTTTCTTTCACTAAAATATCTCATTAATTTCTAGAGGATTTAACAATCAGTTGCTGAAATTTATTTATAGAAGTTTTCCGCCAAATCACCGTCACCGGAGCGACCAAGTTTCCTCTTGCCTCTTACGAGCCCAGAATTTACATTATTTGCTTGGAGATTTCCCTCCATTTGACGAACAAAAAAAAAAGATTTTATTGTGATTATGACTCTCCTTGACTCCATTAATACCAAACTTGGCTCGAGTGAAAAATAAAGTTTTTATTTTTTGTTTACCTTCAACGCCATTTTATCGAACTTTTGCGAATGCATTTAATATTTATTTGTTGGCTGTGGTATTTTAAGAACTTTCTTATTATGCTGCCATATCACCTCGAGGGCACAGAAGTGGTGTGGAAGAAAATTAAAAATTCTTTATATTATATAAAATATGGAAAACGCTAAATTACAGGCTGCGATGGATATTTCACACACATAGACATACTTTTATACTATATACCGTAAATATATACCCAGTACGCTGCAGTAAAACGGCACCTAATACTTTGGTACTGCGTAGTTTTCTGACTGCCTTCGAATAAATGCACAGCAGAAAAGTTGGTGTTTGGTTTTGGATAGTAGCATCACCACGAACGATACGAATGCTTTTCATGTTATGGTGGTAAAACAAAAGCACAAAATCGTGTAAGAATGACGGAATACAAGATTACATAGGCTGAAGTGGAAAAATAAGCGTAATTTTGCCGTGACCTCATTGTAGATGTGGTGTGTGAGGGAACTAAGCGGAGAGTGTCAAACTTGTCAGAATTTGTAAACAAAAATTAAAAGTTAGGTTAGGTTAATGTAAGCAAGGAAGATAACAGAAACAAGAATATGAGGAAAAAAGTTATTTCCAAACAAAAAAGTTTAAGCAAAACACTGCTCAACAGCTGATTCTTTCACTGAAACCGAGTAGCGGCACCACAATATGCGCAACTTTCTCTGTTCTATCAATCGTGATTATCGTGCTTATCGCATGGCGATAGGCAGGTCGTTAGGTTGTAGGCCGTTAATTCCACGAATATTTAGTTTAAAAAATACGCGGTTTTTTAAGTTCAACAAATGAGGGTGTTTCAAGCTCTAGTTGCCTTTTTAAATTCCAATTAAAAATATTTTGATTCGGAATGCAGTACGGGGTGTGCTCAAAAAATATCGCGAATTTTCGGTTTTTTCAAAAATTGTTTATTTATTCATTAATATCTATTTTGTCCCCTTCAAAGTAATCTCCATGAGATATTATGCACTTGCGCCAACGTTTATTCCAATCTTCGAAGCACTTCCAAAAAAAAAATTTCTTTTTTTTTATCTTGTTCAGCTCCTCCTTCGATGCCGTCTTTATCTAGTTAATCGTAGCGTAGCGTCGTCCTTTCATAGGCCTCTTCAGTTTCGGGAACAAGAAAAATTCACAGGGGGCCAGATCTGGGGAATACGGTGGCTGTTGCATCGTTAGTGCATTGTTTTTGGCCAAAAAATCGCGCACAAGCAACGATGTGTAAGCAGGGGCGTTATCGTGATGCAAGAGCAATTTTTGTTCTTCCACAAATCCGGGCGTTTCTGGCGGATTGCTTCGCGCAAACTGCGCATAACTCGCAGGTAATATTTCTTATTGACCGTTTTACACTGTGGCAAAAACTCATGATGCATAACGCCCTGCATTCGAAGAAAACGGTAAGCAATACTTTTACATTCGACCGAACTTGGCGCGCTTTTTTCGGTCTTGATTCGTGCGGCAGCTTCCATTGAGATGATTGAGCTTTGGTTTCCACGTCATAACCATAAGCCCACGATTCGTCACCAGCTTTGACCCTTTGGAGCAAATTTGGGTCGTAGTGGACAGAGTCCAACATCTCATAAGCAATGATCATGCGATGCTGCTTTTGGTCGAAATTGAACAGTTTTGGGAAGAATTTTGCGGCGATCCGTCTCATGCCCAAATCATTGAGAAAATTCGAATGGCATGAGCCAATCGATATGTTTAGAGCCCCAGCAATTTCTCTAACGGTGATTCGACGATTGGCCAATACCATTTTCTTCACTTCATCAATTTTTTCGTTGATGTTGAAGTGCTCGGGTGTCCGGTACGCTTTTCGTCGTTCACACCTTCTCGGCCTTCTGAGAACATTTTGTACCACCGAAAACGTTGCTTTGGTCCAAAGTAGCTTCTCCGTATGACACAGTCAACATTCGGAATGCATCCGCGCACTTAATTTCGTTTTTCACCCAAAATTTGATACAGTTCTTTGACCCATCTTTTTGAATAGGTAAGAAGCGAAGACGAGCAGAAACACGTGCAAGCAAAGCAGGTGTCAACAATTAACTGAACATTCAAAATTACCGAACTCGTCGGCATGAGTGAGAGACATGAGTAAAAACATATCGCCACAAAAAAATCGAAATTCGAATATGCGTAACCTGCGAAAATTCAAAATTCGCGATACTTTTTGAACACACCTCGTATATCTTTCACTGGCATGTGATTAAAGCCTTGAAGCTATGGTTTTGAGACATATAAAACGTATAAACTTTATTCTTTAAAGGGTTGTGTACAGTTAGAGTTTTCCAAAAATTTCAAACAATGTTTTTTTTTCTAAACGTACATATCTTTAAGAATACACACAGAAAATATAATATCAATCCGGTGAATATTTTCGAAGTTACACGCAAATTTGAAAAGGCGTTTCTCAGAGTGCTTGTAAAATGTTTTTTAACACGAACTTCTTATATGTATTTTTTAATAATTAATCGAAGATTTTTTCTCACCGATAAAACTTTTTTTTATTAACGATATAAGGCCGAAATTTTGGTAAAAATCGATTTTTTTTTAGTAAAAAAATTTATTTTGCTGATTTCTTCGATTTAACATTACTTTAACGAAATCTTTTTGGTTTTTTAATTTCAAAGGATCCAGTTCAGAGGTATAGCGGTCACCGCAAAACGTCTTTTTTGAGAGGAGCTCCAGGAGATCAGCTGTAGCTCTTTTTCAAATAAATATTTTTACTAATACTAAGTCTTAAAATACAGTTAAAAGACAACATACTATGCGTATAAATTTTTAGATCAATAAATTTAAAAGTTTTCTCAGAAAAAGTTCGGTCTGCTAACTGTATAAAACCCCTTAACACCAGCCCCTGTACATAAAAATTAAATGAATTAGTAGTTTTGGCAACATGAAACATTCGCATCCGTTTAGCTAAGCTTGAAATACAAGGTGGCGCAAAATTTATCAATATTTTTTAGCAATTTGGTTTTTATATAACTTTTTTCCTCAATAAAAAAAATTATTTTAGGTGAAGGGAAATCTCCATTTTGAGCGTTATACGCTCCATGACTTATACTGCATCTGCCCAGTGGGTATGTAGATGAAATGGTTGAAGTACCAGTTTAGCACTAAAGCGACGTTTCGATACCATTTTGAGTCCTCCAATAGGCAGATATCTACAGCCAGCCAGAGCTGTCGATGTAATAGAGAAGATTGATGGGATTAGGGTTGAATAAAGGAACACCAGTGAACTTAATCGTGTAGGTAACAAATCCGAATATTTACAGTCTTCTTCACTGAAAGGTCCTCAGAGCTTCAGCAATGGGGATTAAATGATAAGCCTGTCTATTCTGCGTGTGTGCCGATCGTCCAATGACCGGAAAAAACACAGCTACCAGTTTGAAAATCAATCAGTTTAAAAAAAATCAATGTGATTTGTAAGCTACTTGAAACTTGCACTTTATTCCACAAAAATTTAATGGACTTATAATCGCAATGATCTGCATACCCAAAATTGGTTTAGAAATTCCGATTGAAAAGTCTGAAATTTCGATGAGAATTTGTTGAATTTTTTTTTCCAAATTTGCACAAAGTTTGCAACCAGAAAAACTGAAATGCAAACTTTTGTAAAATGATATTATTGATTCTTAAAATTGTATTATAAGTAAAAAAAAATGAAAACTACAACAACAATACGATATTATATTTAGTAAGCTAAATGCACATAGAAAAACCGTAATATTATTAACCAAAAAGGATTCTTAAAGAAATGAAATATTTATAAGCATATAATAGCCAGAGCTACGAAAAAAACGAAAAAGCTTGAATGCTCATAACATATGTATACATATGTACATATTTAAGTTAAATAATAAAAACAAAAAAAAAAATCGGGTTAGTAAAAGATGAAATGGATATCCTTCTGTGCTTCTCACATGAGCACGCAACACAAAGTTTTGTGTAATTTATGTATGTAGGTATAAAAGTTGATGTACTTATGCATATAAACTCACCTTCTGCTGGAAATGTTGGCTATAATTCGTATTTACATATACACATACGCAGTTGGAAAACATTTTAATTGGTCTGTAGCAGAATAAATCAGTTATGTTTGCTTGAATAAATCAGAAATTGCCTCGGAATGATGCAACACGTAATATTTGTTACTATATTTTTAATTGAGGTAATCTCATTACACTTAAGAGAGAAGTAAAAGTGAAATTTATATGATAACTAAATTAATATTTACTGCATGAGAAAATAACAGCACTGGCAATGGCAATAAGGTAAGTCGGACGAGTATAGAATCACTTGCTTATGAAGATTTCTGTACACGAATATGTTACATGTATACTACCTATACATACATAAGAGCATACGTATGTACATACTTGTGCGTATTTGCATATCCTATTCACGTATACATGCATGCGTATGTATGAATAAAAAAACAAAACATCATTGCTGTCCCCAAAGTATATTTAAGTATGCCTTTAAAAAGAATTTGGACCAATGGGAATAGACTGAGTTGGTTGAATGGCTTAACACTTGAGTGTTTATTAGTCTTTGAGTTCAATGAGTCTAGACTTACGAGCCTATTTACCTTTTTGTTAAGTTTTAAGCACAATGTGTGTGTCTTAATTAAACAAATCTCACTGATTATGTAATATAGTTGTACAACGAGGGACTTTCCTGTGCATAGAAGGATACGTTGCATTTGTTTTTGCTTCAATAATCTCTAATCATAAAAAGATGAGAAACTGTTATCCATTTGGGGTCCACCCGGCTACAGTTGATTTATTTCGTTTTTGTTTTGTTAGTAAAAATTCGAATAATAGTAGACGTAAGCACTCACAAGTGGAAAAGTGGTTACATATTCAGAATTTTATTTAAGAAAATATAAATTTTCAAAGCATTGGCGTCGCGGGAATACCTTCTGCTCAAATATGAACGAGACGTTATCAATAAAACGGTCCGCGGATGACATATGGCAAAAATAAATTTTTTGTTTTTTGGTAGGACTGTTATAAGCTTACATGGCAAATTTCAGCGTGATATGTTTGTTTGTTTTCTGTGCTACTGTAAACAAGTCAAGCTCGAGTGTGTTCTTCGAATTCTCTTTTATGACTTCAATTGTCTCAAAATGTTTTCCACGGAGCGGCAACTTGAGCTTGGGAAACAGGAAAAAGTCACATGGAGCCATATCAGGCGAATACGTTGCTTGCGGAACGATATTAACATTATTTTTGTTCAAATAATCGCGAACAAGACGTGATGTGTGAGCTGGTGCATTATCGTGATGCAAGAACCATGACTTGTTGTCCCACAATTCCTTCCTTTTAAGACGAATGTTCTCGCGCAAACGCTTTAAAACGTCTAAATAATATTCAGTGTTAACCGATCGGCCTTGCGGAAGGAACTCCGAGTGCACCACACCTTCGTAATCGAAAAAACAGTCAGCATAACCTTAATTTTTGACGTTCATGAGGCAAGTTTTCAACCGATGTACGGCCCTCTTTGAACGATTTGTACTACTGGAAAACACGTGCACGCGATAGAGCAGAGTCCCCATAGGTTGTCTGCAACATTTTTAAGGCGTCTGAAGCCGAAATTTTGTTGGAATAATAAAATTTCAAACAAATTCTTTGTTCAACTTGAATTTCCATCGTTAAATTCGAAGAACACACTCGAGTTTGACTTGTTTACAGTAGCACAGAAAACAAACTATGTGACATTTCACGCTGAAATTTGCCATGTAAACTTATAACAGGCCTACCAAAAAACAAAAAATTTATTTTTGCCATATGTCATCCGCGGACCGTTTTATTGATAACGTCTCGTTCATATTTGAGCAGAAGGTATATTAAATAAGCAAAATAAAAAAAAAACAGTTTTTGCTGTAAACTCACGTTTTTGAACGTAGAACAAATTTGGGGATAGCCCCTAAATCAAGAAAAATATTCTTCTTTTTTTCATATTTTCTTTTATTTTACAACGATTTGTTTGCTGTTTGGCAAAGGGTAAGTATTCATTCGTTAGAACTCTTTCTGCTCTACAAGACTATGTTAATTGTATTTTTGAGTTATTTAATTTTTTATTAGTTTTGAGGCTTAGAAATGGAATACCCAAAAGGCAAAAATCAACATTTTCGACACCTGCTCTTCTTTGCTTTTCATCGAAATCAAAAAGCTGCCGAAGCCGCCCGAAATATTTGCGACATGTATGGAGAAGGTGTCATAGGCGAGTCTACAGCATGAAAATGGTTTGCAAAGTTCAAAATGGCGTCTTTGACTTCGATGACACGTTTCGCAACGGAAGGCCTTCTGAATTCGTTGAAAAGTGTATCAAATAACTTTCGAAGGAGACGGTCGCCAAACCAGTCATGAATTGGCGGAAAAAATGAACTGCGATAATAAAACGATTCTCAATCTCTTTCATTCAAGAGGATTTTGTGAAATATTAGGAGCCTAGTTGCCCGACGAACTCAAGGAAATAAAACAAAAAAAGAAAGTCGCCTTCAAACTGCTTCTCAGCATCTCGCCTGCCATCGAGCAACACGCGGTTATAAACAGCGCTTTTTGTACTGAATCGTCACGGGAGATGAGAACTTATGCTTATACATCAATATGAAGCAAAGCGAGGAGTGGGTGGTTCCGGGAGATGCGTCAAAGCCGAGAGCCACGTCGGATCTTCATCCAGAGAAGAATATGATATGTATTTGGTGGGACTAGGAGGACATGGTACACTGGGAAATGCTCCAAAAGAATGCCATGGTCAACGCGGAGCTCTTCTTTGTCCAGCTTCATCGCGTGAGGTTATTTGCCTGAAAAGGCCTAATCGACATAGGCAAGCCATATTCCTTCACGACAACGCCAGGCCACATGTTGAACAAGTCGTCAAAGCCGAACGCCAAAAAAGCTCGAATGGGAGTTCCTTCAGTATCCGCCGTAATCTCCGAACCGTGCATCGACCGATTACCATCTTTTCTCTGTCAACCCATATGAAGGGTGTTACCTTTGATAATAAAGAGGCCATTAAAAAATGGCTTAACAACTTCTAAAACTTCTTGAAATCTAAGCAGAGCTAGGAGATTAGCTTTTCAGGCGTCCTCCAGACCCTCAAACAGTGGGACTTCCGGGCATTTTAAACGCGTTTTTGATAATGCCGGACAAACGCATAGAAGGTTTTCTAAAGCTTCCTCAACATCATCTCTGCATTTCCTGCATTTGTCCGCGTTAGCAATCCCTATTTTGTGAGCATGTGCGGCTAACATATTATAACTTGGCCTTTAATAGCTCTGTAGCCCTTTCGTGAGAGTGTAAGCACGAATTGAGTCGGTTTTTTGTACTTTGTTCTACACATAACTTTTGCTATTTTGCATGTGGTCAGATTAGTCCACTTAGCTTGCACTAGCTTTTGCATGTAGTAGTCCATTTCGATGTATATTATATTTAGTGGTTTTTGTATGTCGTTCTCTTGTTCAAATGGTAATCTAACAGCACTTTTTGCTATCCCATCTACTATTTCGTTTCCCATATTGGCTTTGTGACCAGGTACCCAATGGATGTCCAGCCTCCTGTATGCAGCTACAGCAAAAACTTCCGCTTGCAAAATATTGCTCTGGTCTGGCAGCTTGATAGGCTGCCTAATCCCTAGTTTTGAGCAGTAAATGCCCGCTCGCACTCCGTCCGCCGTCTGTGTAGATGTGAAAAGTCCCATGGCCAGGCTTCATGTCTTTTTACCATCCCTCCTCTTCAATTGTAGTTCGAAACCTTCTCTCCCAATTAAAGTATGGAGTCGTGTAGTCTGTGCAACCTGAACTCCTCTTTACTATTGAGCTATGCCCGAAGATTCTACAGGTGAATACTCCAGCAGCCACTAACCTCCCCGCGGAGTTCGCTGCCAGATTTTCCGCCATAAGGTCAATAGGTGGCATGCTAAGTATCATTCCCAGCGCCGCCATTGGAGTGGTTTCCATCGCTCCTATTGTGTACAGAGCAGCGAGTCGCTGAATCCTTTTCAGTGGCGTTAAGTATGTCAGTTTTCTTGTCGCAGTCCACCATACTAAGGCCCCAAACAGCTTAACTTTAACTACTGCCGTGTAGCATCAATGCATCAGAGAGGGTGATAGACCCCAAGTAAGTAACGCCCAGCATTCTTTTACATGCGTACAACGCATTACTGGCCTTTTTCACCCTTACCTCAATATTGTGCTTCCACAGTAATTTATTGTCCAGTTTTACTCCGAGGTACCTTGCATGATCTTTGAGAAGTAGTTCGTGATTGCCTAACTTCGGGAGGTTCCACGCCGGGATCTTATACTTCCTGGTAAAAAGTATCACATCTGTTTTTCCGCGCTTATCCCTAGCCCTGCGCGAGATGTCCATTGGTGTACAGTTTTAAGTGTCTTATTCATCACATTACTGATGGTGTCTAGGTATTTTCCCGTAACTACTATAGATATGTCATCTGCATACGCCATTACATTTGGTACCCCTCCGTCAAATTTCTTGTTGCTGTTCATTTGCTGCAAGTAACCATAATAGCGGCGATATTACCCCACCTTGCGGAGTACCTCTGCATGCATATTTGGTTACTCTTGTAACGTTCCACACCGCTCTTGTCTTCCTGCTAGCTAGTAGCTGCTTTATCCATAGATAAATCGCGGGTTGCACATTAAGTGACTCTATACTATTTATAAAAATATCTTTCGTCACGTTGTCAAAGGCCCCTAGAGCATACTCCTTGTATTCTAACGCCTTTTCTATGTTTAGTGCAAGTGAGTGAAGTGCAGTTTCAGTAGATCTGCCTTTAGTGTAAGCGTGCTGAGCCTTGGATAATTTGTCTGGCGCAATTGTGTCTCTAATGTCTTAACCCGGTAGCTGTAAAAAAAATTATCAAAAAATTATGTAAAATACCAGGGCTTTTGTTTATCCTAATCCAAGTTTTGTTTCTTAAAAAGTTTCACCTTGAGCCTTAAGTAAAGTTATCGATAGAGGTATTTTTGTTGTTTAAAATAAATTACATTTTATAAGTTCGAAGCCACATACTGACTAAAATACGCTGCATATGCACTTTGACACTCCATCTGGCATCCCTCATTCAAGGACTCAGATTTAGTGGCTATCACACATCGTTCGCGCATTTTCTCATGTCGTACAGTGTTTGCTATTATATAAGTAGGTGTATCAATCAGTCAGTACAGTTATTTATTACTTTACTACTTTTCCATTCTTCACTCTAAACTTGTGGTTCCGCCATCTCTTACGAATACATGCATCTGTACATCTGTATTTATGTTTTTGTGTTTCTTCTTATTAGATCCCAATCGAGTGTAGCACCTATAGGATACATGTACAACTACAGCCATAAGTGACCAGCACACATAAATTACTGCTCATATATGTATGTGCTATACTCTCTCGAGACTCAATGGAGTTTTGACATATACTCCATGATTCATAGCGGAAGCCTTTCTGTACAACTTAGCTAACATTAATTTATAATGTCTTGCTGGATTTTTGATTGCTCTGCGTCGTGTTGCTGTTATGAAAAAACACATAAATGCATGTTTGCCCATCTGTCAGTGTTTTCAACAGCTCTACAACTGGCAATTCGATGCACGGAAAACGATATTCAGCCCACAATACGAAATGGCAGAATTTATGTATATATTTCCTGAACAGCTCCAATGGGATTCATCTATCAGTTTTATTTTCTACAAGAAATGATGCACGTCTGAATGGCCAACTTACACTTTCAACTCAATAATGTATGTACTCATACATAGATGTAAGCATACATATATAAGTACATACGATTACATATATACATATGTATGTACAATGCATTTTGCATTTTATTGGCTATTGACTGAATTTTGGTACTAACGAAGGAAGAAAAATAGAAATCATTTATAATACGTTGCACTAGTGGCTGTGTGTGAATATGAAAAATTAAAAAGAAATTCCCAAACTCGTAACATAAAACGTACCTTTGTCGAAGAGTGATTAAGGTAAGTTGTTTACGAGGGTTGTACTTAATATTTTGCGCCCAGTAATGAAAACACAGTAAAATAATAATTCAAATTGCCTTATTGTTTTTCAAAATACTCTCCTTGGCACTCCACTCAGATGTGGATATTTCCAAAACGAGCTGCTTAAAGGCGTCAACAGCTTTTTCAAGCGTTGAGAAACGTTGACCTTTCAATTATTTTTTATGCTAGGGAACAAAAAGAAATCATTAAGTGCCAAATAAGGCAGCAAGGCGCATGACCCTTTAAATCCATCTTTTGAGTGCTCAAAAACTTTCTTGTGTGAGTCGATATGTGAGAGCTCGTATTGCTTTGCTGAAGAATGATTCATTTTCACCGGTTGATTTTACTTAATTCTCCAAAAACTTCCGGCAAACAGATGATTGCGTACTACTCAGAATTGGCTATTTCAAGTTGCTCTAGTGGTACAGTTGCGACATGATCACATTTTTCTAATAAAACAGACGATTATTTGCCTTGAGGTGTTTTTTCCTCAGTTTTTGTTGGATTAAGTTCATCTTGGAACACCACTACTACCGATTGCTGTTTGGTCTGCGGTTCATATGCATTAACTACCTAATATGGATTAATCACCTACTGCGATGTCAGTGACGTGCTTTGACCCACCGCTGCTGAATTTCTCAATATTTCTGTACACCAATCGACACAAGCCCTTTTTTGCGGTGTCCAGCCGACCAAATGTTCATGCAATATTAAATGTATGCTGGTCCCACTATTGCCCCAGGGTGTCTCTATCTCAGGATATATGTCATCTTGTAATGTTGGTCTAACTTCTTCCCAAGAAGATGTGTTCTTCTTCGCTTAAATTGCTAAGGGTGCAAATTTTCTGCGCATTTCCATACGTAGTTCCATTTAACTTTAGTAGTTTTTGCTTTGAAAATTGTTGTTATGTCTGCTAGCCGCATATCTCTTTGATATATGATTCCCCTTTTGAGGAATCTAAGTATTTGTGAATTCCAGTCGCTTTTGACTGTGCTTTTTGTGGCAGGAATCAGATCTTTTAACTTCATTTTGGTAAGAAGCTCCACAACAGTGATCTTGACAACTGCAGTCTGTTTAAACAACAATTCATAACGTAATTCATGTAGTTTGGCAGCGACAACTCCGGATGAATGTGCTGGTGCGTTGTCGTGGTGAAACCGCACCTTCTTCTACGTCAAATGCGGTCGTGTCTCCATCATTTTTTTGTGAAAGCGGTCCAATAACTCACTGTAGTATTGCCCAGTGATCGTTCGCCCTTTTCCAAAAAAATACATGAGGGTGACGTCGTTCGCATCCCAAATAATCGTCGCCATAACCTTCCCGGCCGATTGAACTGCCTTCGACTTCTTTGGAGCAGATTCACTGGGAGAAACCCATCGTTTTGATTATTACTTAGTTTCTGGTGTGTAATGATGAATCCAGGTTTCATCAACGGTAACAATTCGACGCAAAAATTCCTTCGGATCTCGCTTAAATTGCTCCAAACACTGATTCCAAGTTAACAGCCGCATCCGCTTGTTGTCCACCGTGAGCAATCGCGGCACCTATCGGTCCGCCAATTTTTTCATCGCCAACTTATCATGTAAAATATTAATTGCCGTTCCGATCGACACACCTAGGACCTCTGTTACTTCGCGCACTTTCTTTCGTCTATCAGCGAGAATCACCTAGTGGACTTTTTGAATGATTTCCTCGGTAACAACGTCTGCCGAGCGTCCTGTTCGCTCCTCATCAAAAACGGATGTTCGCCCACATTTGAATTCTTTGAACCGATACTGTACTGTTATAGATGGGGCTATATAATTACTGAAGGTAGTCATAGATGGCGAAGCGTCCCCATAGACAGCAACCACCTTTGCTGTTATCGCCTTGTATTTTTCCCATCCATAAACAAAACGGGAATTACTCGAAAAGAATGCCACAGTCAAGGCGAATTGAGTATTGAAGGTGGCGCCATTAAACAACAGTTACTTTAATCTGACGTCAGCTCCGTTCGCAATATAAAACGAACGAACAAATCAAACAAAAGTAGGAGAAATTTGCTTGTTTGTGAAAATTCAATGAGTGGCTTGGTAATATTGTGATTTGTGTAATTAAGTGCCGTGTGTTAAATTGTTAAAGCACACATGAATATAAAACCTCCGAATGCGGTTTATTGCGTTTTTATGCGGAAGATGCCGTGGCTAGAAAATATGTGTGTGTGTGCGTATAATTTCGTGTGTCTGGTTGTTTTCATTGCTTTCGCCCACTCTTCTTCTTCAAAAAAGAAATTCCTCTTCCTTTTGTTTGTTTATTGATGGACTCTTACGTCACGGCGAATTCGGAAGGCGCAATCTTCTTCTCTATCATTTTTGACCGAACGATACTACTCTTACTCGAATAGCTAACAAATCTAAACTAACCTATCAATCAGTCTGAAATTTGTCCAAGTGACACGATTTTGGAAATATGATTTTTCCTTAATCAAAAAGCCGTTATGAACTTTAAAAACTATATATGAATTTAATACAATTTCTTATATTTCATTCACAATACTTCATTTCTTATATCATTCAAGATAAGCCCACTGAAGAATTACTGATTTTTCTTGCTATATAAAAACTTTAGTGGCTCACTACATTCCAAATGTAAAATTACCACAGCAATTATACTACTTTAGAAAAGCAAACATTAATCGGCGTCTACTCTACAGCTTAGCCTTACGAACACATTTCAGAGTTTGGAGTACCGCTTGAGGTACTAAGACACATGTAAAGGTAGTAAGACACAGGTAAAGAAAGGCACCACCTTTTGTGTTATTAATGCGCCTATTGCCAGTTTACGAGCTACAAGTGCCTACACGCACACTTCTCGCCTTTCAGCAACATAAATGCCAAGGCCTTTTCTTTGTTGTAATTAAGTAAAATGGGTGTTTATGCACAGAAGAGGGCTTGGCAGGAATAAGTGCCAAATTAGATCCGCAATTAAAAATTTAGACAAAACAAGCATTCAGCTACCTGACGTGCTTTTCACATGACTGTGCCACAAGCTCAGTTGTGTGCACACTTATATATGTTTGGAAGGGGATGTAAATTTCCCTGCAAAGAAAGCCTGAATGTTTGAAATACGAGTACATTTTTTATTTACAGCACAGAGTTGCTGGTTTTTTACTTATAAGACACTATGGGCATCAGTTGTTGTACGCATAATAGATAATTTTCCTCCCAAAACCGTATAAATCCAAGTTTCATACACTACAGGCATATTAAAAAAAAAATCAATTAATTTTCATGAAAATTTCACTCTTTTTAATCAGAATTTTTGGAACTATTTCGCGTATGCAGTTTTATACTCCACTGTATTTGGAACGTGTAAGTTTCAACTGACCTTAAAATCACATTGATTTTAGACAACTTTTTTGCTGGCGCTGTTGGGTGCCTTCTTCCATATAAAAAATTTAGAGCTTTCGAGCACAATACCGTCAGTACAGTTGACTTTCGACAATTTTTACCCTAAGGTGTGTCACCCCTTTGAATGCTTCAATGCAATCATTTATGTTTTTCTTGCAAAAGACATGCTTGTAATTTTTTAAATGGCAGAAAAGGCATATCACCATCAACAAAAATACCGCACCGTTCTACAGAGCAGAATAAATGCGACATTATTACGAGAAAGGAAAACACCACTAATTAATGATAACTCTGTTACATGCTTAGTTTCGGCTCTATCTGCGCCTGAAAGTACCCTGTACACAATGTTAACATTGCTAACACTGTTATGACTGTTAACATAAACGACTGAGACTGTTAACATTGGTTTAACATTTTCTGTTAGTTATGCTCCGTCCCGAAAGATAGTTACTAGTTTTGATGCAATAAAAATTAAATGAAAATAGGCGAAAAAGAAACTCACATATTTTTATTTATTTATTTAATATATTATCTACCAATTACCCTTAAATACTGAAAATTAGTTCAAAAAATTTTAAGAAATTTAACTTAAAGCTACTTATTTCCATGCTGATGCTAAGATCTTTAACATTGTACTAGCTCTTGTCCGTAAAATTTAGTACTAGTTCCGATTTTTGGGAAAGGAAAGTTGTGTGTGTGAAAGAAAACTTGTTTCCTAAGACGGCGCAGTGTATAAATTACCAGTTATTTACATGGAAAAGTAAAGTAGAAGAAGCTAAGTTTGCTATTTGCATATATTTATTGATAAAGTCTCGTTCATATTTGAGCAGAAGGGATACTATATAGTAAATACATTTAATTATACAATAATTAGCTGCTGAAAACAAAATGTTATGCCTTAGCGCATGCTATCCACCCATAAAATACAACCTACATACACTGTACATACAGTTGTCGACAAAATAATAGGAGTGCCGGCATGCAAAAACATGCAACGTGAAAATTTCTCTAAAAAAGGTTTGTGTTTAAATTTTTTGGCATTTATAAGGCGGCTGCCGGGACTGTAGGGCAGACCAACTGGCAAGAGAAGGTACCTGTATGCCAAACATAAGTAATTTTGTGGAGGTACTTCTCGCATCTTGTAAGCTTCTTATTAAGGACGCACTAATCAGTTCTGCAAATCAAAGATGGATTAGCGTTACCACCTGTGAAATTGCTAGGCAAACATGGCCCAGGCTAAAGCTACGTCTGTCCAAGAGTATTATAAAATAGAGTAGACTTTAAATTAAGACCTTAGTAGGGGCTGCTTTGAGGGGCTGCATTGTCTCATAGGATATCATGCAAGGAGATAAGCCGTTTACACGCATGATTTCTGTCGTAGCTGCAGAAATGAGGAGGAGCTAGAAACAATTCAACACCGTTTTTGCACATGTCCATCTTTAGCCAGAAGCAGGAACCGATATTTAAAATCCTACTTCTTAACGAATATAGATAATCTATACACTTTAGGTATCAAGAACCTTTTACGCTTTGTCAAAAGCTCAGGATGGTTCAATATCGAGAGGGAAATGTAGCCCAGCCCCCGCGGCTCACAACGGACCCATCTCGTTGTCTAAGTGGCATCGTTGTATCTATGTCAGAAGAGAACGTAGGTTCGAATCGCGGTAAAATATCAAAATTAAGAACAAGTTTTTTCTAATAGCGGTCGCCCCTCGGCATGTAATGGCAAATCTCCGAGTGTATTTCTGCCATGAAAAAGCTCCTTATAAAAAATATCTGCCGTTCGGAGTCGGCTTGAAACTGGGACCTACAGTGGAAAAACATTAAGACGCACACCACAAATAGGAGTTTTCATAATTCAATCAAACGAGAACAAAAATTAAAAGTTCAATTCAAGTAATGGACTATGCATAAGTTCGTGCGGTTTTTTTCGAAATTTGAAACTTTATTGACGTAAAATGGTTACAAATTTAATATTCAAAATATTGTCCATCGCTTACTACTACTTTTTCCCATCTTTCTGGCAATTCACGGATTCCCTTTGTGAAAAATTCGGTCGGTTTTGCCGCAATCCACGAATCGATCCATTTTTTGACTTCATCGTAATTACGGAAGTGCTGGTCAGCCAGGCCATGTTGCATCGATCGGAAGAGATAGTAATCGGATGGCGCAAGGTCTGGACTATACGGCGGGTGGGGTAGGACATCCCATTTGAGCGTTTCTAAGTATGTTTTGACCACTTGTGCAACATGTGGCCGAGCATTGTCATGTTGCAAAATAACTTTGTCGTGTCTATCGGCGTATTGCGGCCGTTTTTCTCGCAGTGCTCGGCTCAAACGCATCAATTGTCGTCGGTAGACATCCCCCGTAATCGTTTCATTCGGTTTCAGTAGCTCATAATACACAACACCCAGCTGGTCCCACCAGATACACAGCATAACCTTCAGGCCATGAATATTCTGCGCCGACGTCGATGTTGAAGCATGGCCAGGGTATCCATACGTTGCCCGACGTTTTGGATTGTCGTAATGGACCCACTTTTCATCGCCAGTCACAATTCGATGCAAAAAACCCTTTCTTTTGTGCCGTTGAAGCAGTTGTTCGCATGCCATAAAACGGCGTTCAACGTCTCTTGGCTTCAATTCATACGGCACCCAATGGCCTACCTTTCGGATCATTCCCATGGCTTTTAAACGTTTGGAAATGGTTGATTGATCAACTCCCAAAGTTTTTGCAACCTCTTCTTGCGTTTGAGCCGGATCTTGATCGAGCAATTCCTCCAATTCGGTATCCATGAACTTTGGCGGCGCACCCTCGCGTTCTTCGTCTTCCAAGCCAAAATCACCACTTTTAAAGCGTGCAAACCACTTCTGGCACGTTCGCTCAGATAGAGCATGCTCACCATAAACTTCCACCAAGATACGATGACTTTCGGCTGCTTTTTTCTTCATATTAAAATAATGAAGAAGAATTCCCCGCAAAAACACATTATTTGGCACGAAATTCGACATTTTCAAGTGTGGTAAAAATATTGTTGTTTACGCTTCAAATAAAAAACTTATACTGACGTTTGTGCCTTACGACAGTAGCTCTCCAATGAATGTTTGGAAATGTGGATCGATGGAATAATAATCAAGTTACGCCATCTGTTGTAAAACCGCACGAACTTATAAATAGACCTATTAAAATAATTTGAAAATTAGTTCCACAAATAGGAGTAATTTATATAATGTAAGATTATTTAATATTTTATTTTATTTATTATTTACATTATAATTATTTATTTAATAGCCTCGATTTTTGAACACCGCATCACAGCTTCATGGCTGAGAGGCTATTCGATCCTGACTACATTTTAATGGAATTCCTTTCCATGCCTTTTTTACCACCTTCCATAAATCTCTAGAATTGGTTGGTTTTCGTTCAGCATTACTTTTTGTTTTTATGTCTGCCCACAAATTTTCTATGGGATTGAGGTCGGAAGACTGAGCAGCTCAACGCATAACCTCAACCTCGTTGACCCTAATCAATTATTTTGCTACCCTGTTTGTATATTTGGGATTATTATCCTGCTGATACACCCATTTCAGTGACATATGATAACATTACCTCATCTAGTAATATTTTCACATATGCCCATTGATGCATTATGCCTTCAATCAAATCAATTGGGCCTACTCCGCTAGCTCCTCCATACCATGACTTTAGCGCTGCCGTATTTGACCGTTTGTGTGGTGAATCAGGGACTATAGTCCGTGTTGGATGGGCGCCGAGCATACTTTCTGGAGCCTGTACTACCACATAATTCGATTTTGCTTTCATCTGTCCACAATGTATTTTGCCATTTACTCACGAGCCAGGCCAAATGCAAACTCTATACGGGCTTCCACGTGTTTCTTTGTCAGTAGCGGTACTTTCGTGGTCTTCTTCCAAACAATTTGTAATGCACCAAACGTCAATGCGCACGTTTCGGCACTAATTGGCAAACTAAGGTTGTCGCGGGTGACCCTGTTTAGAATGCCCAAGGGGAGAACAACTCGAAAGGAAGTTGGGTTACGCCCTGTTGGAGGCCGAAGAAGAGGACGCCCCAGAAAGAGATGGTTCGAAGACGTGAAAGTTTACCTTGAAAAGCTGCGGCTGCGTGGCGGCGGTGGAGGAAGGTAGCCTTAGATAGAGACAGATGGCGCAAGGTTGTGAATGAAGCAATGGTTCACCAAGGACTGTGATGTTAAGAAGAAGAAGTTAGCGCTCTTATTATTTTGTGGAAAGCAATAATAAATGTCGCAGAAAATAAGTAATTCTGCTCTGAAATAACTACCGCAGCAATAAAATTTTGCGTCATATTTTACTACTAGCGACCCTTTGGATGCACCGCTATAGTGCAGCGTTACTTACGCGTGGCACAAAAAATCTTATACATTTTTCATGCCGCCACTCCTATTGTTTTGTGACCCACTGTATGTATAGAAATTGAATTTTTTGCTAAAAATAACCCACAACATAAAACGGTTAAAAAACTGAAAATTATGAGCCTCTTCGAATTTCTGAAAACATCGGCCATTCCTGCTCAGTACAATTTCGACCACATGCCAACAAAGTGGGCGATTATTTAAGCCTTTGCCTTACTTTTAATGGCACATACTAAAGTATCAGAGCAGCAAGCAGTGAGCATGAGCGGCCACAAAAATCTCAAGTGACCAGAGAAAATCTACTCTGCAAATTTTGGTTGGCCTAAACATGAATACATATGCGCTTACGCACATATATACATACATAGGTATGTACCGTAATATATAACACACACATACGGGTTTGGCAAATGCTTCTATGTTTTTATGTATTTCTTGGAGATGTCAGCGGTAGGTGGCCTTTTTTGTTTGTTGTCTGTAGGCGTTATTATGGACGGCTAGTATTTTTAGATCTTTTGGCAAGTAGGAGCTGATATTATATTTTATGTTCCTATGCACGTACTTACATACATATACATATATGCATGTATTATATGAAACATTTGAAAATATAGGCTCATGTGTTCTTATTCGAATTGTTTTGTCAAGTTGTGGGTGTATCTGTAGATATTTGAGCGTTGGCTATACCGAAATTGCAATGTGACACATTTTATTGCCAAAACTTTTACTATAATAACAACACTGTCGATTCTGTCTATTTTGCATGCAATAGCAAATTTAGAAAATTTGGGAAAATACATCATATACTTTATTTACAGCTCAGTATTTGTACCTTATATTAGCCTGTGTAAGATTCTTTTCATCAAATTGTGTTGATTGCGATTACTTCGGAGGTAATAAAGTGTTTGTGGTATCAATCTTTTGAAACTTTTGCGTGGGCATTAAGCACTGAAATACGAGTATATGAAGTTTTAAAATAGTAAACGCACAAAGGTCACCGAAATTTCACAGACGGTGTGATTAAGAGTGAAGGCGGTTATTTATATTATGTGAACAGTATCAAATAATTGTTACCCAAATTTTTTAAGGAATTATTTTTTTTTAATATATGTTCTGCTTCACTTATTGTTAAGAGCATACTCCATAATATATTTAGAACAGTACTTTATAACATAGTGTTATTTTGCAACAACAGCAAAAACGCCAGCAACGCATTGTAAAGGGTGGTTAATTTTCAAGGGCCGATGTTGAATGTGAACCACACCTAAACGTCAAGTTTTTTCTGCATTTTATTTGACAGTTTTCAATTTCAGACTAATTCAATTTGTTAATGTTTATCAGGCTTATTAGGCTTATTATGAAAACGGGCGTTCAAATCAAAATGCATATCGCGGGCTTCGTGATTTTTTCGGACAATTTAATCGTCCAAATGTGCGTAAAATCGGAAAATTTGTGCGAAAGTTTGATCAAACCAGGTCTGTAGGAGATGTGAAAACACCAGTGCATGCTCGTACAGCTCGTACTGCAGAAAATATTGCTGCTGTTCACGATAGTGTGGTTGAAGAGCCGTCCACCTCAACTCGTCGTCATGTCCAACAATTGCACCTCTCACGCTCGTCGTTGATGAACATTATGCATAAAGACTTACATTTACAAGGTGTAATTGGCTCAAGAACTAAAGCCTCTTGGCCATTTCAAGCGTCGTCAATGGTCAGAATGGTGGCAGGAAATGGCAACAGTGAATGATCAATTTTCGAAGAAAATCATCTTCAGTGATGAGGCACATTTTCACCTCAGTGGATTCGTCAATAAGCAGAATTGCCGCATTTGGGCGAATGATAATCCAAGAGTGATTGCCGAAAAACCAAAACACCCACAAAGAGTGACTGTTTGGTGCGGTTTATGGGCCGGCGGCATCATTGGGCCGTATTTTTTCCAAAATGAGGCCGGTCAGGCAATTACTGTGAATAGTGTTCGCTATCGTGAGATGATAACGAACTTTTATGGCCCGAATTGGAAGATATGGATGTGGATGATATGTGGTTTCAACAGGACGGTGCCACTTGTCACACAGCTAACGAAACAATGGCTATTTTGCGCGAAAAATTTTATGGCCGAATAATCTCACGTCGCGGCGATGTCAATTGGCCGCCAAGATCATGTGTTTTGACACCGTTGGACTTCTTTCTTTGGGGTTATTTGAAAGAAAAGGTGTACGTCGATAAGCCAGCAACAATTCGAGAGCTAAAGGATGAGATACACATACACACGGCACATTAACGGCATAGAACCTCAATTATGCCTCAGCGTCATCGAAAATTTGGACCATCGGATGGAGGTGTGCCGGCGGCCATTTTTTGGTCCACACGTAATTGAGAGAAATGACAATAATTTCTTAAAAAAATTGTATTTTATTCAAAATCAACACCGACCCTTGAAACTTAACCACCCTTTATAAGACATCAAGAGCAACGCAATCATTCCAACGCCGCTCTAACATTTCAATACCACTTTTGTAGAACGATTTATCTCTTGTCGTTCTAGCGAAATTTCTTACCGGCGAGCATTTTTTTTAGGTCTGCGAACAGCCAATAGCCGCTGGGAGCCAAATCTGGCGAATACTATGGATGTGGGAGCAATGGGAGGTTCAATTCATATAGTTTTGCCATTGTTTTGATTGACTTGTCACACATATCCCAAATACCGAGGCCATAATCTTTCCAGCTGATTCTACTGCTTTCGGGCGCTTTGGACGAGGTTCACCAATTGGTGTCCATCCAGATGACGATCGTTTTGATTCTAGAATGAAGTGATGGATCCATGTTTCATCCAATGTCACATATCGACGTAAAAATTCCGGTTTATTACGTTTTAACATGTCCAAACACTGCTCAGAATCATCAACACGCTCTTGTTTTTGGGCAACAGCGAGCAAACGCGACACCTACTTTGAACAGAGCTTTCTCATAGTCAAACGCTCATGTAATAAAAGCCAACGCCTTCTTTTGATATCTTTACGATGTCAGCTAACTCACGCAAGTTCCCTTTTCAATCATACAAATCGATTTTGTGGATTTCCTTGATGTTTTCTGATGTTACCGCCGCATTTAGACGTCCACTGCGTTGTGCATCATCGGTGCCTCTACGACCACTTTTGCAGTCCGCAAACTAGCGTTTTATTGTTGTTTCCATTGCTTCGCTTGCACAGTATTTTTTTCATGAAGAAGCAGTGTAAAATTAAAACACGAAATTTTTCACTCTCTCAAGTCGGTCTTGTTGCTGCTTCGGTATGAGGTTATGAAGATATAAATCTAAAATGGCAAATGTTTCAAGCCATATGCCATGCCATTACCTTTAGGTGAAATGGCTCAGCCCTCTTGTTAAGAGATGTGGGGTATTAGTGAGGGATTATCCAAATAGCAAATCCATTAGTCATCCGGAACAAAAAGTTTGAGGAGATAATCAAATTTATCAGAAGCCTTCAATTATAGGCTTGTGGTCAATCCCAATAGACCACATCAGGGGTTGCAGTGCATTATTGCACAATAACATTAATAATAAAAATAATGACATCGTCAGAAAAGGAAATGGAAAAAGATTTGTGAGGCCTACCAAGCTACCACGAAACTCAAAAGCAGATTTTTGGAGCACTAAATTTACTTTGATTCTACACAATTTTCTTGAAGTCGTGGGATCCAGTAAACTCTTTAGGGGCAAGATCAGACTCTTCTTCTCAATCATCAGCATTCTACTCAACAGTCTCAGTTCGCATACGCTTTCGTATTGAAGAAATTGCAACAATTCTTGAAGAAGCAGCGCTTCAGCCAAATTTTCTGCGGTGGAATCACCTGCACGCTGCAGAAATTGAGTGAGATGGAGGGGTGTAACCACTTTTTTCCGTGAACTTTTTTATTTTCTTAAAAAAACGCATTGATAACTCAGTAAAATTCACCAATATTTGTTTGGGGTTTTCAAGCTCAAAATTTATCTGAAAAAACGTTTTCTTTCTCCCATAATTTCAATTGTAAGAGGTTTGAGCGGTTTGTATAAAGCTTTTCTACAGCGAAATTTTGCACTCTGAGTTAAAAAAGTTGTTACATCTACTGTCAAATTGCCAAATTTGAGACAAAAGCTACTCGTCTCCAATCGCTTCCTCATCGCTACAAATTTTTTGAGTGGAATTCATTAGGACACCTATAAGTACATATTTACTTACTTATAAAATTCGCATAGCCAAACGAGAATACAAAGGAAAGTGAAGTAAAATCATATAAAAGAATAGAGGAGACAAAACAAATAGCTTTAATAAGCGCATTAAAATTGACGAGCGCGTTAAGTGCGCCTCCTTGAGACATCTACGCGCAGAATGAAACAAATTGGTGTTGAAGGACAGACATAATAAAGCAAGGCAGTGAAACGAGACTAGAGTCACAATAACCAAGTAGTACAAAGGCGAAAATATGGCGCGGTCGTGTGGCAGTAATTTAAGCTCATCTCCGTTTTAATGTCGTGCCGCGCCAAAAAATAAGAAAAATAAACAGCGAAAAAACACAGAGCCCACGCTAAATGGGTAAAGAATAAAATTGGGGTCACGATTTGTTTTTTTTTTACTTCTGTTTTCACCATTTTTATTAACAATATGATTTGCACACCACTTGTACGGCGGTTATTGCAAGGCTAAAGTGCACTCAAATGATTTGTCAGGACATTTAACTGCATGAAACGGTTTAAACACATGCAACAAGAAGCGTTAGAGCGTTGGGTTCCATTAAATCTGCATATACACTTTTATATATACTGCTGCTTTGCGTGTGAAAGAAGTAAAGAGAAAAAAAAAGCAACAAAATGCTTAATTTGACGCTATAAACCTCTTTTACTGCTCAATTTAATGCACGCTTTTAGGCGTTTTCACAGATTAAGACGAACTTATGGCGCTAAATCATTGAAATATTGCATTTTCACCGCAAATTTGGCACAACATACATACGTATATATGCACGTGGTCTAGGCGTTAGTGTATGATGTTGTACGTACATAGATGTTTAAAAAAAGCTGGTTGGTGCTGCTTAAAAAATAATGTAGAAAAGCAACTCCTTCATATTTTTAATGGTTTTTGCGTACAGAACGAAAGTGTGCATGTCACCATGACAGGCTGGGCTTAGACAACAAATATATCCTTCTGATTTTTATCTACTTGACGCACGCACAGTGAGGTGCCGTGAAAAGAAAACTAATCAGCTTAATGCGCTGAGACGTTCGTCAAGTTGAAAGGTGTGTAAAGTATTCTTAAATTCTCTGTGTAGTGAATTTTTCGCTCAACTCATAATTTGTTCCTTTGTTGTTTACGAAAGTGTTTGCGAAATATAAATTTGGCTGCTTTCTCCATAACGCCAACAAGTTAAATATTAAACTTTAAACAGCGCCAATCACCGCCTAGCTCCTGACGGTAATGTTTTGCGAATAATCGCCTATGTTTGCACTTATATATAAGGTGAAGTCTAAAATAAACAAGACTGAGCTAAAATAGAAACGACAGGAGCTTTGTTCTGATAAGCTCGAGTTTATTTGTTCAAAATAGTTCCCTATGGCCTCGATACACTGTTGCGCGCGGTATATAGTCAAAGCTTTTCGAAAGAGTGTTTCATCTTTCATCGAGATTCGAACCTACGTTCTCGTCTGAATTCCGAATGGTAGTCAGGCACCAACCCATTCGGTTACAGTGGCCGCACTTTACTTTAGTACATAAACTTCACAGTGAACCTGATAAATTCACTGCAAATAATTTCGAACTGGCTAAATGGTGTGAAGAAGGCAAAGGGGGAAAATTGGCGCGACATCGCCAACAATTTAATTATTAATTAAAATTGGGTGAATCAGTTAATGAGCACAGAGAAAGAGGCGAGCGATACTTCACTAACTCGGAAGTAAATTTTCTTAAATTTAGCAAGAAACGCACACGAAATATATAAGACTAGCAATGCAGCACTAGGCTTCGCTTGCATATAAAATGAAATACTTAGTGCTAATTAGGTTAATCATGTAATGTAATTAACACGTTTTACTCCTGCGGAAAGCTAACTGGGAAGAGATGGGGGTTGGAATCCAGAATGATGCATTGTCTCTACACAGCAGTGGTTAGGCCAATTCTCTACTATGGTGCTGTAATATGGTGGAATACCTTTGAAACGGAAGTGAACATCAAGAGAATTGACAAAGTTCAAAGGCTTGCATCTGTTCTTATAACCGGTGCGATGCCAATCACACCATCGAAAGCATTGTATGTAAGTGACATTAAACTTTCTTCTGGTTGATCTGCAGGCAAGATATATCGCGCACAATGCGGCAATAATGCTGAACACTCTTAGTAAGTGGTCAAACACGGATTACGGTTGCGTTAAAGTCCTGGTTGGCACTTTGGAGCTTCCCGGATTGGTGGACTATGCATTTCCGTCTACACTTGCCATTACAACATTCTCAACCCTCCTAGCCTCAAGGGAAGAGTGAGAACGGAACGATGTAAGACAGGGCGAGTCCGTCTATGTACAGACAGATCGTTTTAAGCGCGAGAGCAGAGCGGGCGGAGATGTATATTTCGAACATCTGGGGATCTCCTTCAGTTTTCGGCACCCCGACTACTGCAGTATCTTTCAGGCTGAACCGATGGCAATAAAAAAACCGCAACACAGGTACAATGTGATGCGTTACTTAAAGATGATATCTACATCTTCACTAATGTCGACAACCTCCAAGGTAGCCATGAAATGGCGCACATCTCTTAACGAGATGGTTGAGTCATTTCATCTAAATGTAACATGAGTTCCTGGCCATTGTGACATTGAGGGTAACTGCACATCTGATGAACTAGCAAGACTCGGCACCAAGTTGACTGAAGAGTACACAGACAATGGCACAAGCATACACTTACAAACATGTAAGCCTCTTATTTGCGAGAAAATTATAAGAACAGCGAACGAAAGTTGGCTGATTTAATGTTAGCCATATTCATGCATTTTTGACTATTGTAGTTATTTTTCAAAATAATGCTATAAAATTTTCAGGTTAAATGCTTCATTTTTTAAAAAATAAAACGTAATGCAAGTTTACAAAATATTAAAAAAAAATAGCAAAAAAATATATTTAGTTCAATTTGAACGTCTTCAAATTCGTCATTAACGTTTTATTCTTAATACCGTTATCCTTGACGTTCTTTTTATGTCGTTAAACTGTCCTGTTTCTTGACTCGCGGTAAGCAAAATAAAGCGAAAAGTGTAGATTTCTTAATACGAGGGGTGCCTTTTATATTTCGGGATTTGGCAACCCTGGTGTTGCAATCTGGCAACTGACAGCTGTATCGCAAAGTTTGACATTTTTTGGCTTTTACGTACTCAGAACGTTTTGAAATACCAGCGCTATTTGTGTTGTTTACAGTGACTTAAAAGATTCATCTCGGTCCAAAAATGGAATTAAATCGTGAACATTTTCGTGCGATTATTTTTTACAACTTTCGACGTGGATTAACTCAACAACCATGTATGGATGAACTTAATTCATTTTTTGGCGATGAAGCTCCATCAAGGACCAGTGTTTATCGATGGTATGGTGAATTCAATCGTGGTCGTAGTTCACCCCAAGACGAATTTCGTGAAGGTCGTCCAAAATCAGTTGTTGTTCCGAAAACCATTGATGCTGTGCGCGAACTGATATTCCAAGATCGTCATGTGACCTATCGTGAGATTGAGACAATCTTAGACATTAGTGGGGCCAGCATACATTCAATATTGCATAAACATTTGGCTGTCAAAAAAATTTGTTCGCGTTGGATCCCACACAATTTGTCAATCGCTCAAAAAAAGGCTCGTGTCGATTGGTCGAAAGAAATGCTGAAAAAAATACGACCGCGGGGCTTCGAAACACGTCTATGACATCGTGACAGGTGATGAATCATGGATTTACGCGTATGAGCCCGAAAGTAAACAGCAGTCGACTGTATGGGTGTTTCAAGATGAGTCAAATCCAACAAAAGTTGTTCGCGCTCGAAGCACTTCCAAGCAAATGGTCGCATGTTTTTTCGGAAAAACGGGACATGTCGCAACCGTACCACTAGAACAACGCAGAACAGTAAATTCTTCTGTGGTACACAACCATTTGTTTGCCAGTTGTCTTCCAAGAAATTAGGAAAACCAATCGCCAAAGACGGATCACTCTTCACCAGGACAATGCGAGCTCTCACACATCGGCTCAAACAACTGCATTTTTGAGCACCCAAAACATCGAATTAATGGGTCATCCGCCGTATAGTCCTGACTTGGCACCGAATGACGTCGTTTTATTCCCGTACGTAAAAAACAAACTGAGAGGTCAACGTTTTTCGACACCTGAAGAAGCGGTTGCGGCACTCAGAATGCATGTTTTGGAGGTACCTCATTCATAGTGGCAAAAGTGCTTCGACAATTGGTTCAAACGCATGCAAAAGTGTATAGATCTTAATGGAGAATATTTTGAAAAACAATAAAGTGATTCTTCTTCTTAATTGGCGCGATAACCGCTTACGCGATTTTGGCCGAGCTTAACAAAGCGCGCCAGTCGTTTCTTTCTCGTGCTAACCGGCGCCAGTTGGACACACCAAGTGAAGCCAAGTCCTTCTCCACCTGATCTTTCCAACGCAGAGGAGGCCTTCCTCTTCCTCTGCTACCACCAGCTGGTACCGCATCGAATACTTTCAAAGCCGGAGCGTTTGTATCCATTCGGACGACATGACCCAGCCAACGAAGCCGCTGGATCTTTATTCGCTGCGCTATGTCTATGTCGCCGTAAAGCTCATACAGCTCATCGTTCCATCGCCTGCGATATTCGCCGTTGCCAACGTGCAAAGGTCCAAAAATCTTACGCAGAATCTTTCTCTCGAACACTCCAAGCGTCGCTTCATCGGATGTTGTCATCGTCCACGCTTCTGCGCCATACGTTAAGACGGGCATGATGAGAGTCTTGTAGAGTGTTAGTTTTGTTCGTCGAGAGAGGACTTTACTGCTCAGTTGCCTACTTAGTCCAAAGTAGCACTTGTTGGCAAGAGAGATTCTACGTTGGATTTCAAGGCTGACATTGTTATCGGTGTTAATGCTGGTTCCTAAATAAACGAAGTCTTTTACAACCTCGAAATTATAACTGTCTACAGTGACGTGAGTGCCGATACGCGAGTGCGCCGACTGTTTGTTTGAAGACAGGAGGTACTTCGTTTTGTCCTCGTTCACCACCAAACCCATTCGCTTTGCCTCTTTATCCAGTTTGGAGAAGGCAGAACTAACAGCGCGGTTGTTAAGGCCGATGATATCAATATCATCGGCATACGCCAACAATTGTACGCTCTTATAAAATATTGTGCCTGAGCGATTAAGTTCTGCGGCTCGTACGATGCTCTCCAACATCAGGTTAAAGAAGTCACACGACAGCGAGTCACCCTGTCTGAAACCTCGTTTGGTATCAAACGGCTCGGAGAGGTCCTTCCCAATTCTGACGGCGCTGCTGGTGTTGAGCAACGTCATCTTACATAGCCGTATTAGTTTTGCGGGGATACCAAATTCAGACATAGCGGCATACAGGTAACTCCTTTCCGTACTGTCGAATGCAGCTTTGAAGTCGACGAAAAGATGGTGTGTGTCGATTCTCCTTTCATGGGTCTTTTCCAAGATATGGCGTATTGTGAATATTTGGTCGATGGTAGACTTTCCAGGTCTGAAGCCACACTGATAAGGTCCAATCAGTTGGTTGACGGTGGGCTTCAGCCTTTCACACAATACGCTCGGTAGAACCTTATAGGCGATATTTAGAAGACTAATCCCGCGGTAATTGGCACAAATTGCAGGATCGCCCTTCTTATGGATTGGGCAGAGCACACTTAAATTCCAATCGGCAGACATGCTTTTATCCGACCATATTTTGCATACGAGCTGATGCATGCACCTTACCAGCTCCTCGCCGCCATGTTTGAATAGCTCAGCCGGCAGTCCGTCGGCGCCCGCGGCTTTGTTGTTCTTTAGCCGTGATATTGCTATTCTCACCTCGTCATGGTCGGGTAACGGAACGATAATTCCGTCGTCAACGATTGGGGTATCGGGATCTTCACTTCCTCTATGACATGCGCAGCTGTCACTGTTTAACAGGTTCGAGAAGTGTTCCCTCCATAATTTAAGATTGCTCTGTACGTCAGTCACCAGATCACAGTCTTTGTTCTTACAGGAAAACGCCCCGGTCTTAAAACCTTCTGTAAGCCGCCGAACTTTCTGGTAGAATTTTCGGGCGTTGTTCCTATTGGCCAGCATCTCAAGCTCCTCGCACTCACGTATTTCGGCCTCACGTTTCTTCTGTCGGATAATACGTCTCTCTTCCTTTTTCAGCTCTCTGTAGCGATCCCACATGGCTCGCGTTGCGCCCGATCGCAGCGTGGCTCTATAGGCGGCATCTTTTCTTTCGGCGGCAGCATGACATTCCTCGTCGTACCAATTGTTTTTTCGGGCTCGCCGGAATCCGATTTCTTCTTCGGCGGCGGTACGTAGGGAACGAGAAATGTTGCTCCATTGCTCGCGCATGCCGGTGTGTTGGGCAGTGCTCTCCGAGAGCAGGAGTGAGAGTCGAGTGGCGAATCTTCTGGCTGTCTGTTGTGATTGCAGCTTTTCGATGTCGAACATTCTTTGCGTAGGTAGATGTACGTTTTTTGCTGCACAGAGGCGTGTGCGCAATTTGGCTGCAACAAGGTAATGATCCGAGTCGATGTTGGCTCCTCGGATCGTACGTACATCTAATACACTAGAAGCGTGTCTTCCATCTATCACAACATGATCGATCTGGTTTCGCGTTTTTCGATCAGGGGACAGCCAGGTGGCTTGGTGTATCTTTTTATGCTGGAATCTGGTGCCGCAGACTACCATGTTTCGGGCCCCGGCGAAGTCGATCAGCCTCTGTCCGTTGCCGGATGTTTCGTTGTGCAGGCTGAATTTTCCGACTGTGGGACCAAAAATTCCCTCCTTGCCCACCCTGGCGTTGAAGTCGCCAAGCACGATTTTTATGTCGTGGCGGGGGCAGCGCTCATAGGAACGTTCCAAGCGCTCATAGAAAGAATCCTTGGTCGCATCGTCCTTCTCTTCCGTCGGGGCGTGGGCGCAAATTAGCGAGATGTTAAAAAATCGCGCTTTGATGCGGATTATTGCGAGACGCTCGTCCACCGGAGTGAACGACAGTACTTGGCGACGAAGTCTCTCTCCCACAACAAATCCGACACCGAATTTGCGCTCCTTTGCATGGCAGCTGTAGTAGACGTCGCAAGGTCCTAGGTTTTTCTTACCTTGCCCCGTCCATCGCATCTCTTGGATGGCAGTGATGTCAGCCTTTACTCTCACGAGGACATCAACCAGCCGGGCAGAGGCACCTTCCCCATTAAGGGACCGGACATTCCAGGTGCATGCCCTCAAATCGTATTCCTTATTACGTTTGCAGGGGTCGTCATCAGTGTTGGAAGTTCTCATCCGAGGCTTTGTTGCTGTTTTCATTGGGGGGGCTTTTTAAGTGGCGGGTCCCAAACTCAGCGCACAACCAGCTATGCTGGGATGCTTCGCCTTCTCAATAAAGTGATTTTCGATGATTAAAATTTGTTTTTGTTCTCTAATCCCGAAATATAAAAAGCACCCCTCGTAATGAATCATTTAACCCGAAAATTTGAATGTGGCTAACATTTAGTCAATTATGCTCGTCATTGTATACTTAAAGGGTCCCATAAAAGCGGCGATTAAATGTTAGTAGTGAATAATTCCTAGATGATGTCTTTTTTATGCTATCTTTCACATTTTTCACGTAGGCAGATGTCTAATTTAGACCATTAAAAAAACGTTAAAACGTATTGAAACTTATTATGAAAATGGTCCATGTTTAATATCAACTTATCGCAATATTTGTGCTTGCTTTGGTGGAAACAATCTTCCGAATAATGCAAAAGTTGATGAAAAAACTTCAAGAAACTCCTTCTATCGAGGATAGAAAAAAGACTGGCAAGTCAAAAATTTGACTTCTCCTGGGAATATTTCTGCTGTGGCGCAAAATGTTAATGAACAACCTTCAACACCGATACCTCGACGTTCTCAACAATTAGGCATTCATGAATCGACTGTTTAGATGTGCTCATGGTGGACATTTAAATGCTTTTTATAAAGTTTTCACAAATATTTATTAAGAGCCATCTTTCAACTAAAATCTCCAATTTCTATTGTGCGTTTTGATGTTCTCTGTAAATGGAGGGACCCACAGTTTTTCGCCGCCTCCGAAAGGCAAATGGAATGCACTCGGTGGGTCGCCATTGTATGCCGGAGAGCAACTGCTCTTCGCTAGAAAAAACTTTCGCTATCAATTGGTTGGAATATAAGTTAAGCAAGTCATATTGCTTATAAAATAAAACAACACTTTGTTTGAATGAAAGCTTTATTAACTTTATAAATTAAGTTAACTTTGCAACTCCTTAACGTAACAAGAACTGTCCTCGACAGGCAATGATACCGCCTTTTATACCCTCGAGATCAGTGGTAATCACCTGTAAGTGTTGTTGCGCGAAAAAGGTCGCTCGGATTCTACCGCTAGCAAGACAATTGTGTTGTTGCATGCGCATAAAGTGATATCATGGCATGACAAGTGGTACCGCTAGCCTGCCTACCAAGCATGTCAACCATGCGTTGCTATGCAATGAGTGGTTTACTAAAGCAGGCAAGCACTGTTGTCATTTTGGGCTACCTACCCAACACGACGCTGCTAGGGCAGGCGCAATGCATTGATCGAGCTGTTGTCATGCAGTTGATCTGCATGCTAAGCTCACGCATGTTGTGTTGCTATGCAGTCGGTGGTTAGTTGGGCCAGACAACAATTGTTGTGTTTTGGTCTGCCTGCCTAACATCCTGTTGCCAAGCCAAGCGCAAGCAGTGATCGCTGTTTGTTGTTATGCAGAGGGTTGTTTTGTGAGGCCAGGCGAGAGTCTTTCTATTTGCGCTGCCTGCCCGGCATGCTGTTGCTAAGGTAAGCGCAGGTAGTGATCATCATGTTTGTTGGTGTTAGGCTGCATATCAAACTCGAGCATTGATGTTGCTATGTTGTGATAATTTGTTGTTATTATAAATGGCAACAATATCACAATGAATTTTGTTATTTAGGTGGCGAGTATATTGGGACTGTTGGCAATGGGGTTTTTGTAGGCAAGTGATCACATCATACTAGTCTGTTGTCAGGCTGCATCGACTGAGCTTAGATGTCAGCACTGGGCTGACAGAAAAAGCGGTAGGGTATGTGACGTTTTGCAACGAAATGCTGTTGCTTTCGTAGGTTTCGGTATCATGCCTTAACTTATACAAGTATTTTATTCTCCAGCAAATATTCCAAGTTGATAAAAGGCGGCATGAATCCTTTGGCAGTAGGCAGCTTAAATATAGTTTCGCTTACTTTCTGAGCTGAGAGTAGACAGCTTGAATATAATTCCGCTTACAGTGAACACTCATAGAACATCCAAAATTGTAAAAGTTGTGTTCGCACTAAGTGGTTTTAAGACAATTATTTTCAATACAAATTTCATTCAATTTAGATCAGGTAGTAATTTAGAAAAATTATGTAAAAACAAGTATATACTCGTATGCATTACATTGACATATCAAGTTGCTGACTGTTAGTGTTTTCCTTGGTTTTCATTTGCCGACGAACATAATGCCAATTTTTGGATAACCAGAAGCCTTATGAATATCTTGTATATCCTCTCTTATGGTATAAAAATTAAATTAAATGCCCCTTAAACAAAAAATAAAAAAAAAATTCGCTTAGTTTTATATAATTTGTCTTATTTTTGGTTAAACATCTTGCCAGATATCGCTCTGTTTATTTAAGATTATCATTCTTTAAAATTTTCCCATTGATATTTACATAGTTGTAGGTTTGTATTATGGTATCCTCCAGAATTTATGTAAAACTCTAAAATATTATATTACCACTCAAATTTTCATAACTCGTTCTTATAAGAACTGGCTGAGCTGCTTTACAGCGCAAATTAACGAAATGGAGCAAAATGAAAATATACAAGAAACACAAGACGGCATAAATACGGAAGGAAGAACGAAATTCATTTCAGCGCGCTTCATGTGCTACCGTCACACTCTTTAAGTTGTCCTCCATTAAACACAAAGGGGGGCAAACATCATTAAAGAGATGTTATGTGGTGGGCAGCGTTCTCCACTGGATAGTTATTTAGCATAAAAACTCACACTAACAGTAACATTAGTTAACAGTACCATTAACATTAGCACTTATAGTATGTATGAGCTCTGTGTCTCTCTTGCTTTGTGCTGTATTCCGTACGCATTAACAGTAATGGAGCGCTCTCATTTGTGATTCGCAACTGACCAGCGTTGTTATGTGGGCCTCTATCTTTGTGATTCGATAGGATTTTAGAAGTCTTGGAGTTTCAGTTAAAAATTCCAGAGTCCATAACCAAAATGGTACGAAAAATCGGTACTGCCGTTTTCGAGTATTACGAAAAGAAGAAAATCGACTTTTGCTATTGTCGTTTTAATACTGCAGACAATTATTCTAAGAGTGATTGTAGCTCATATTATTTATTTATTTATTGAGGTAAATTAGTCTGCAGACACAAACTGTCTTACAGACTAATATTAATCTTAATGAGTAAAAAGAATATATACCAAAAAATAATGAAGAAATTTAATGAAAATTTAATTCTATCACAGCTCTCATTATGGGTCCATTTCTTGCATACGGATTTCTGATGAAGCAAATATGGAAAAAATCTAAATTACGAATCGTTTCAGATGGTATTAAAGGGCGAAAGATGAAGAAGAACCAGATCGCCCAGACTGCAGAGATCTCAAATTGATGAGCACGCATCTATGTAGAATTGTATAAGGATATGGGGTCATGAGAACGAAGGGCACGTAGAGAAAAGACAATGAAAACTTTTTGATTACGTTTAACTCATAGTTTATAACAACACTATTGTTGACGACGGCAGTGTGACGCGCAGTTAAAATCCTTTTTCGTAAGCTCCTTAACAGTAAATAAAGCTGCGTTTGTTAATCGAAAGCTGAAAACTTTATTGAGATCAATAAATTTACAATTCAATCTCAAAATTAATAGACAATTTTTCTCTTACACTTGTTTTATGCGGCGCCCACGCGCTTTCATCAACGGCTAAATGGAAAAGGAACTAAATTTGCTGCTATTTGACAGGTATTGATGGGCGAATGAGAGAAAAACGGAGAGATGAGAAAATGCGAAATGGGGTGCCAAAGTGACCTTTCGCAACAACTATTTTCCCGAGTTTCTACATGAGTAAATTTTTAAAAAATATTTTCCTTTTTTAATCTGATAAGTAAAAACTACAATCACAAAAATATATAACATTATTATCAGAGAAAAAATAGATTTCAGCAACATCTGAGTTAATTGGTGATATCGGTTAATTTGGTGAAAAAGCGCATATTTTGAAGATATGTTTTTGTAATACAGATGGCATTATTTTATGCAGCCAATTTCCATATAATAGTGCAACATTTGAACACCATTTGCCTTAATTTCCCTTGCAAAATATTGAAAATTGTGTGTAAGACAATGAGTGCCACAGGAGGTGCCACAAAAAGGTGGTTGCAGTGTACACCATAACTCGCAACAGAATCATCTGGAACATACACCTCGAAATACATTTGCTAAAAAAGTATATCTGAGAGAACTTTTTTCCGTTTTAAAATTTTTCGCAGCACTTAAAAGTCAAAAAACCGATGTTTGCCAAAAAAAAAGTCGCCTAATTTGGCGGCCGCCATAGGCGAATGAGCCATTCGCAATTCACAGAGAGAACGTCGGTTCGTATCCCGGTGTAACACCAAAATTAAGAAAACCATTTTTCTAATAGCGTTCGCCCCTCGGCAGGCAATGGCAAACCTCCGAGTGTATTTCTGCCATGAAATCTCTGCCGTTCGGAGTCGGCTTAAAACTGTAGGTCCCTGCATTTGTGGAACAACATCAAGACTCACACCACAAATAGAAGGAGGAGCTCGGCCAAACACCCAAAAAGGGTGTAGGCGCCAATTATATATATATATATATGATTTGTCACTGTAAGATTAATAAATTGTCCAAAAAAACTCCCGGCATATCTAATGAATTATGTGAAGAAGTAATTTGCGAAATGTAAAACAAGTGGTTCAATAGATTTTGTGTTATGGCGCGCAAGGACTTCAAAAATAAGAAGATGCAGCAGGTCGGACAGCTGTCGAACACGTGTAGAAACCAGCAACCTGTAACAGCAGTTACTCAAATACTCAAAACTTCGTCAATTTTGTTCCGGTCGGCATACATTTTTTTTTTGCCACAATATTCTATTGCATTTCATTTAAAAATATAAATTCCATTCTATTCCATTTAAAAATAAAAATGCAAAAGTTTAAATTCTGCGCATAATTTACGCGTAGTCCCACCTACGCTATGTAGTAGCAATTTAATAAACAGTTAAATGAAATACGGTGCAAATTACCTAATCAATCGATTATAAACGCACAAGGAAATTATAATAAAAATTAAAGACCTCTATTTGCATCATGAATTTTCACCTTCCATATGAACGCATCAATTGCAGATAAATTCTACAGCGACTGCATGCATTTATTGACCATCCACAAACCTGTATGTATATATGCATATATGGAGCTACATTAGGCATGATTATAGCAAATACGTGGATGCAATTTTTCATTTCAGAAAATGTCTATGATAGTAAGTCTATTTGTAGGCGTATGTGTAAGCTCGCTTTAGCTGACCAAAGCGCACACAGCCACTTTCATCGTACTATACAAAAACAGCATGCAATCAGACTGCAAATGAAAGCTATTGCCAACTACCAAAAAACTATTAATGCTTTTGAATTGTGCAGTCGGTAATTCAATGTTCATATAGCTGTGAATACAGTAGTTGCTGAAATGCTTGCCCCTGCATGCACCAATAAGGGGGTAAACAGTGGAGCTTACGGGTCGCTAGTATTCGCTAGCATTGGCTGGATGTTTTTTTTTTGTTTCATTTTATTTGTATGTACGTATACGTGTGTATATGCTTGTGTAAATATATATTTGTATGTGTGCATCCCTGTAGGGAATTCAATCCAATGCACTTTTTCTTAACTACTTGCCAATGATATTTCCACTACTTTTTGCTTGTTCTTAATACTTGGTTTTATTTACTCAGACGCATATAACAAAACCTAGAACTAGCAGTAAGTTTTTAAATCGAAATCTAATTTAACTGCTTAGTCCATTGAATAGACTCCTTTGATTTACGTTTCTCCATCTATCGCGGTGCTATCTCTTCGTCCTACGCGTGATATGCCGATTGTGTGCACGTAAGCAGTAGGCAGGAGGGTTCGGGTGGGTCTGCTATTTTTTAAAACATATTTCGCTGTTATTTTTGATTTTGTCATCAACCATAGGTATTTGAAGATATTTTTACTTACTTGCCTTTAACTTTGATATGGCCATGACACCAAACAACCCAGTTTTTGGTTAGCTGCTTATTATACCCATTGTACTTTTCTGCAGACAATAACAAAAACTGGACGTGTACTTTCAAATCCGTCCTGTTCACGTAAACCTGAGTATTTTTCCGAAATATTCTGGCGGAAGTCTTAAAATACAATAAATTTTAGAGTTCTGTCAGTCACAGGCAATAATCACCTAAGTCGTCATTAAAATCATGCTTTTGTGAAAAAGCACTTTATATAAGTATACCTTATCTATTTATTCAAAAAATTTAATGGTTGAGCTGCATTTTATAGGCACGTAAGCCAAGATTATTAATATTACGATTATTTTTGAATTGTTCAAGAAATATAAATATATATGTACTAGGTTAGGAACTTAGTCTAGTCACAAAAGATTTCCAATTATTTCCATTGCGTGCCAAAGTTCTTAGTTCGCTGAATGATTTGCTCGTCTTTCTGTTGATTGTCCTTCTCCATGTTGTTTTCGGTCAACTCCGATGGTGTCATGAGCTATTTCGCTCACAGGTTTGCGTAAGGTGTGGCCGATCCAGTCATACTCTTTTTTCATAATTTGTTTGTCAATTGGTTGTTGTTGTGTTGAAGCCCATAGCTGCTCGTTGCTAATTGTTCTCGACCACCATATTTTTTTAAATTTGTGTCAAGTAGCTCCTAATAAAAGTTTTCAACTTATTTGTGATAGAAACCGTCACAAACCAAGTTTCGGAGCCATAAAGCAACACCTTTTTTGGCGCAAACATTAACAATTTTTAATTTAGTATTTAGGCAAGCCTCTACTTGTCCAGATCTTATGTTGGCAAAAGCACATCTGCTTTTTTTATCCTCAGTAATAACAATACTCCCAAGGTACTCAAATTGAGTAACATCTTCTACTAGATTGCCACTAATATCTGAGCGTCATTCTTGGCATTGATTCGCATAGATTTCGTTTAATGGATGTTGATGTTGAGACCCGCTTCCTCACATTCTTCCGCGATCCGTGATATTAGTGTTTGCATAAAAGCATGACGATTTAATATAAAAACTCCAGGTCGCTTAACTTGCAACGCAACTCTGAGTATATGTCTTAACTTTTAATGTTAACAGTTTCTAGCACAGCATCCAGGGCTGTGGTAAATTAAAGCTTGGACAAGGCACAAGCCTATCTCGCTCCACTAGTAGACGAGAACGGCTCGCTGAGAATACCGTTACGCACAATACGGCATGAAGCGGAATCCTTCTTGATTCAAGTACTCTCCAGACAAAGTTTCTTTTTAATGCTTCGCCAAAGTATTGGCTCGTAAACCAAAATCCTTTAAGGTCAACAAGTTGAGCACGATGATGAGTCGACATTTCGGTATCTTCCAACACTTCGCGCTATGAGCTTTGCAAACAGATTTATTTTTATTTTATTTTTTAATTAAATTTCCACAATTTGGAAGCGTTGTTCTGTCGTTAAATGATTCATGACGACTTGCCAAACCTTACTAAACAAAAATGTCAACACAGTTTGCCATTCTAAGCTGTCAAACCATAGTTACCGATGTCGATAGTTCTCATGCACCTAAAAAAGTACCCGATATATGGACAGTTCATAGATGCTTGGAGTTACTTCCATTACACATTCAAAGCTGGGAGCTATAGGCCTAACTTTCAACGATTTCAGAGGTCAAAGTATATTAAAAAAAACACCTGTAAAACTTAATATTTCTATTAATCGGCAATCACTAGTCTTGCTATTTTTTCAGATTCTTGTACTTCGGCTTTCCGTAATAGATTTCGAGGTGATGTGGTTTATACGGTGATACTGTTAGTTCTATGTAATCTGTAAGCACTCTAGCATTTCTAGATTTACTAAATGAATAAATAAAAGTATGCAGAAGCCCATACGTTAAGTCAGTATGTATTTATCATTAGCTTTTTAAAAAAATATGTAGCGATTTACCGTAAATATAGACCTCCTTCTTCTTCTTCTTGATTGACGCGATAACCGCTTACGTGATTTTGAACGAGTTAAACAAAGCGCACCACTCGTTTTTTTTTGTGCTAACGGGCGCTAGTTGGACGCACTAAGTGAAGCCAAGTCTTTTCTCCAGCTGATCTTTCCTACGCCGAGGTGGACTTCCTCTTCCTCTGCTACCACCAGCTGGTACCGCTGCGAATACTTTCAGAGCGTTTGTATTCATTCGGACTACATGATTTTGAGTGATGGGAATTTTTATTTCATCCTCTACATTTATTTCTGTTGATGCTCATTTTCCATGACTTTCCGCTCATCCCATTTCGGCAGTTAGAAATCGTCTGGTTGATGTTCTTCGCTCTCAACGGCATCGCCAGCGACAGCCGATCAAGTCTTGTGGTTTCAATCTGTTCGAATCGAGTAGCTAAGCGCCGGACTGTTTGCCCAGTTGGCGCGACGCGATTACGAAATCGACGTCGATGTTCGCGTTGCGCCAACACCACCGACCAATTATTGGTAAAAAAAATCGGACTATTATTCCATACTGTTGCGAAGTATAGGGTCCCATCGCTTGTCTGTTTGTATACTGCAGCTGTTTAGTGCTCAAGAATCAAATATGATTGACGTACGATGCCATTCACAAAAATTATAACGCCTTCCGATAGAGTGATTAATTTTAAATTAATAATTAAGATAGAGTGATTAATTTTAAATTTAATATTTTGGTTTTATTACTTTTTTTTCAAGAATTACTTGTATGCCCAACCCTATACTCGTACACCTAACGATCAGAGCTGAAAAAATATGGTTAGCAATTAGAACAAAGCCGCTTTTTAAGAGCGTTTAATTGAGTGCATTGCCTCTTCCTTTAGCACACATTACTATACTACCGAACAGACATACATACATACATACAGCTCTATGACTTCTGACTAAAAAACTGCTCATTTTTGTCATCACAAACACCTCAGTACCTAAAGTGCCCAGCAGTGTCTTGTAGGGCTCGTGATAAACTTATGCATGCAACAACACCACCACTCAATGCCTTGTCCGTCTCACCTGAATGGTTAGTTACTCAGTTGGCAGCCGTTCAAATGTCCTTTTGGCGCCTGTGGTTTTTATGCATGCCACGAATGTTGTTATGCAATGAGCAAAAGTATGAAATAAATAACAAAAAATGAATTTTTTCAAGCCTGAATACAAAATTTAATTTGGTGCTCGTAGGCCGTTGTAGTGAATTGTAGCCATTAAGAACAAACTCACTGGGCTCGGTTTTAGTTAATTTTATTGTTTGGCTTATAAAAATTCTAGTAACACTTTTATGGCTTGAATTGAGTGAAAGAGAGATGTTAACTGGCTGCAAAATAAATAACGACCTGTCAACCACAAATACTCATGGCATCTACGAATAGAAAGTGAAAAAAATATTGTTTTTATTTATTTACTTAAATTTTAACAATTAGAGTGCATTTGAAATTGATTACTAAAAAGGAAAAAAATAAAATGTGAATGAATGTGTACCTACAACAAATACTATATAAGGTAGAGCCAGAACAGATAGCATCGCTTTTAATGTTGCAGTACGCAATATTCGACCTTACTTATTGATTTATTTATTTTTATTTATTTATTTATCAAACACACAACCATAATCTATTTACAATGTTTGAGTTGAATTCTAAAAGATTAAAACTAAAAAAAATAAAAAAATAAATAATTGGCGCGTACACTTCTGTTAGGTGTTTGGCCGAGCTCCTCCTCCTATTTGTGGTGTGCGTCTTGATGTTGTTCCACAAATGGAGGGACTTACAGTTTCAAGCCGACTCCGAACGGCAGATATTTTTATGAGGAGCTTTTTCATGGCAGGAATACACTCGGAGGTTTGCCATTGCCTGCCGAGGGGCGACCGCTATTAGAAAAATGTTTTTATAAATTTTGCTTTCACCGAGATTCGAACCAACGACCTCTCTGTGAATTCCGAATGGTAATCACGCACCAACCCATTCGGCTACGGCGGCCGGATTAAAACTAACATTACTAAATAGAGGGGTTTTAAGTAAAAGGATTTGAAAAGAGGTAGACTGTAAAAAGTGAATGTAGGAGGAGAGGAACAAGGAATCGTTAGAAGAACCTACAAGATGAATCACAAAATAAACAAGACTGGCGACATAAAAATGTTTTCGATGGCGTCATCTATTTAATGAGTTAGTGCGTTGGAAGTTACATCCCCAGCTGGCTTCCAGTGAAAGCTCGGAGACATTCGGTTCAGTGGAAGCGAAGTTATTGCGTCTACCATAAAGTGTCAGTATGTTTGAGTCATCGGTACAAAAATGAGTTTCGAACAAAGACCTTATATCAAATGTTGTTTTAAAATTGAGTTCATGAGTGGTTTACATGTTCCAGAGATGTTTGTGAGGACATAAATGACAATGAACATGCGGGCCGCCCAAAATCAGTAATCACCGAAAACTCCATCGAAATTGTTCGTAAATTTATCAAACAAGAACCGAAATCATCGTTGTAATTCATGGAAGTAAAATATCTGCAAAACATCGATTTATCGCATTTAACTGATCATTTGAGTTTACGAAAGGTCTGTGCACGTTTTATTCCGCACAAGTCAACTGAGGGCCAAAAATTGCTCAGATTTTAACATTCGAAGACTTCAATAAAGAGGCGCGAAAAGGCGAGAACTTCTTAACTAAAGGCGAGAACTTCTTAACTAAGCGTCAAAGTGCCGAATGGAAGGCCCCAGACGTGGCACCTTCCAAAAACTCGCGTTTGGAGAAGTCCAAAATCAAGTCGATGCTCATTTGTTTTTACGATTGCAAGGGAATTGTCCGGATGGAGTTCGAGCCAACGGGTCAAACCGTCAATGCAATTTTCTATCTTGCCATTTTGAAGTGTTTGTGGCATCACATTCGTCGAATTCGCTCTGAATACTGCGAAGGAGGAAGCTGGTGCTTATTGCATGATCCATCTCATCGATCTTGTGTCAGATTTTTTGACTAGAAATCGCATTTTACCCATCAATCACTCACCGTATGCGCCTGATATGGATCCCTGTTGTTTTGTTTTTTTTTTTGTTTTATGGAGGTGGCACAAAGTATTGAACGCCAAAAAGTGTGAGACTTGCCTCTCGGCTCACCCACTAAAAACCCACCCGAACTCCGTTTCCCTCCGCTAAGTAGTACTTCACGGGAGGGGGAGCGGCCTATTGCCTCTTCATGAAAATCTGCGCTTTTGTTCAGCGCGACGCAGTTTGGAGATTACTATTTGTGCCATATTACATAGGGCGGACCAATTTTCTTCGGACTCTATCATAATATCCACTAGGTTATCAGCCGTAATTGGCTTCCCCACCCTAGTGTTTAGTTCTTCCCCTTTGGATCCTGGATCATATGGTGCCCTGTGCCTTCTACCTATTCCTACCCTTGAAGGGAATTGTACTGAACAAAAAAATATATAATACAACCGTACTTTTCATTCGTTAAATATGGCGAACTTATATACGTGTTATGCATATGGAGCAGTTTTTTTTTCAATTTGTTTCAAACTTTTTACAACCTTGCAAGCCTACACCGGCCAAATATGTATATTCTTATTTCATCAAGAACATTAAATTGGAGTTTGATACAGTTTTTTTTTTATTTAGTTTAGTTTATATTAGTTCTTTTGGATATAAACTCAGACCGCCACTTGCCTTTAAATTGAAACAACAAATTCTGCCCACGCTTTCGTCTCTCATTATATTTTGTAATTATAATTAGATTTTAAAAAGGTTGATATAAAAATCATTTCAAAAGTCAATATTAATTAACCGCAATTAAAGTCAAATAGATTCGCTTGGTTGTATATTATATGCTTTCAAAGCCATGCAACCGCATAAATTAGGTCAAAAGTAAATAGTGAATGAGCAAATAATATATTACAAAGCAAAAAAAACAAACGCAAAACAAAAAAATTGCAAAAATTCGAAACAAAAATTGCTAAACCGACAACTAAAGAATATTTTTACGATGAGAGATGTAGTCGGATGGTAATTCTTATTGTTCGTGCAGAGTACAGACACAGTCTGCTGACTGAAAATTTAAACAAATTGGGCATATTCGCTTGTAAATATTTTACGAATTCTATCGCTATGATATAAAAAGCTCAGCGTTCTAGTTCATGAACTGGTTTGTAATGGAAAAAGACATACTAGTACGAGAGTAACTAGAATTGACCCAGTTGCAAGATGAACAAATAGAATGTAGAATGGTATGTATAAAATAAATATTATTATATTCTTCTTCTTCTTCTTAATTGGCGCTATAACCGCTTACGCGATTTTGGCCGAGTTTAGCAAAGCGCGCCAGTCGTTTCTTTCTCGTGCTAACCGGCGCCAGTTGGACACACCAAGTGAAGCCAAGTCCTTCTCCACCTGATCTTTCCAACGCAGAGGAGGCCGCCCCCTTCCTCTGCTACCACCAGCTGGTACCGCATCGAATACTTTCAAAGCCGGAGCGTTTGCATCCATTCGGACGACATGACCCAGCCAACGTAGCCGCTGGATCTTTATTCGCTGCGCTATGTCTATGTCGTCGTAAAGCTCATACAGCTCATCGTTCCATCGTCTGCGATATTCGCCATTGCCAACGTGCAAAGGTCCAAAAATCTTACGCAGAATCTTTCTCTCGAACACTCCAAGCGTCGCTTCATCGGATGTTGCCATCGTCCACGCTTCTGCGCCATACGTTAGGACGGGCATGATGAGAGTCTTGTAGAGTGTGAGTTTTGTTCGTCGAGTGAGGACTTTACTGCTCAGTTGCCTACTTAGTCCAAAGTAGCACTTGTTGGCAAGAGAGACTCTACGTTGGATTTCAAGGCTGACATTGTTATCGGTGTTAATGCTGGTTCTTAAATAGACGAAGTCTTTTACAACCTCGAAATTATAACTGTCTACAGTGACGTGGGTGCCGATACGCGAGTGCGCCGACTGTTTGTTTGAAGACAGGAGGTACTTCGTTTTGTCCTCGTTCACCACCAGACCCATTCGCTTTGCCTCTTTGTCCAGTTTGGAGAAGGCAGAACTAACAGCGCGGTTGTTAAGGCCGATGATGTCAATATCATCGGCATACGCCAACAATTGTACGCTCTTATAAAATATTGTGCCTGAGCGATTAAGTTCTGCGGCTCGTACGATGCTCTCCAACATCAGGTTAAAGAAGTCACACGACAGCGAGTCACCCTGTCTGAAACCTCGTTTGGTATCAAACGGCTCGGAGAGGTCCTTCCCAATTCTGACGGCGCTGCTGGTGTTGAGCAACGTCATCTTACATAGCCGTATTAGTTTTGCGGGGATACCAAATTCAGACATAGCGGCATACAGGTAACTCCTTTCCGTACTGTCGAATGCAGCTTTGAAGTCGACGAAAAGATGGTGTGTGTCGATTCTCCTTTCATGGGTCTTTTCCAAGATTTGGCGTATTGAGAATATTTGGTCGATGGTAGACCTTCCAGGTCTGAAGCCACACTGATAAGGCCCATTCAGTTGGTTGACGGTGGGCTTCAGCCTTTCACACAATACGCTCGCTAGAACCTTATAGGCGATATTTAGAAAACTAATCCCGCGGTAATTGGCACAAATTGCAGGATCGCCCTTCTTATGGATTGGGCAGAGTACACTTAAATTCCAATCGGCAGGCATGCTTTCATCCGACCATATTTTGCATAGAAGCTGATGCATGCACCTTACCAGCTCCTCGCCGCCATGTTTGAATAGCTCAGCCGGCAGTCCGTCGGCGCCCGCGGCGTTGTTGTTCTTTAGCCGCGTTATCGCTATTCTCACCTCGTCATGATCGGGCAGCGGAACGACAATTCCGTCGTCAACGATTGGGGTATCGGGATCTTCACTTTCTCGGTGACATGCGCAGCTGTCACTGTTTAATAAGTTCGAGAAGTGTTCCCTCCATAATTTAAGATTGCTCTGTACGTCAGTCACCAGTTCGCCGTCTTTGTTCTTACAGGAAAACGCCCCGGTCTTAAAACCTTCTGTAAGCCGCCGAACTTTCTGGTAGAATTTTCGGGCGTTGTTCCTGTTGGCCAGCATCTCAAGCTCTTCGCACTCACGTATTTCGGCCTCTCGTTTCTTCTTTCGGATAATACGTCTCTCTTCCTTTTTCAGCTCTCTGTAGCGATCCCACATGGCTCGCGTTGCGCCCGATCGCAGCGTGGCTCTATAGGCGGCATCCTTTCTTTCTGCGGCAGCATGACATTCCTCGTCGTACCAATTGTTTTTTCGGGCTCGCCGGAATCCGATTTCTTCTTCGGCGGCGGTACGTAGAGAACGAGAAATGTTGCTCCATTGTTCGTGGATGCCGGTTTGTTGGGCAGTACTCTCTGAGAGCAGGAGTGAGAGTCGAGTGGCGAATCTTCTGGCTGTCTGTTGTGATTGCAGCTTTTCGATGTCGAACATTCTTTGCGTAGGTAGATGCACGTTTTTTGCTGCACAGAGGCGTGTGCGCAGTTTGGCTGCAACAAGGTAGTGATCCGAGTCGATGTTGGGTCCTCGGATCGTACGTACATCTAATACACTAGAAGCGTGTCTTCCATCTATCACAACATGATCGATCTGGTTTCGTGTTTTTCGATGAGGAGACAGCCAGGTGGCTTGGTGAATCTTCTTATGCTGGAATCTGGTGCTGCAGACTACCATGTTTCGGGCCCCGGCGAAGTCGATCAGCCTCTGTCCGTTACCGGATGTTTCGTTGTGCAGGCTGAGTTTTCCGACTGTGGGACCAAAAATTCCCTCCTTGCCCACCCTGGCGTTGAAGTCGCCAAGCACGATTTTTATGTCGTGGCGGGGGCAGCGCTCATAGGAGCGTTCCAGGCGCTCATAGAAAGAATCTTTGGTCGCATCGTCCTTCTCTTCCGTCGGGGCGTGGGCGCAAATTAGCGATATGTTAAAAAAACGGGCTTTGATGCGGATTGTTGCGAGACGCTCGTCCACTGGAGTGAACGACAGTACTTGGCGACGAAGTCTCTCTCCCACAACAAATCCGACACCGAATTTGCGCTCCTTTACATGGCAGCTGTAGTAGACGTCGCAAGGTCCTATGGTTTTCTTACCTTGCCCCGTCCATCGCATCTCTTGGATGGCAGTGATGTCAGCCTTTACTCTCACGAGGAAATCAACCAGCCGGGCAGAGGCACCTTCCCCATTAAGGGACCGGACATTCCAGGTGCATGCCCTCAAATCATATTCCTTATTTCGTTTGCAGGGGTCGTCATCAGCATAGGGAGGTCTCATCCGAGGCTTTTTCAAACTTTTCATTGGGGGGGGATTTTTAAGTGGCGGGTCCCAAACCCAACGCACAACCAGCTATCCTGGAATGTTTCGCCTTCTCACGTTAGCTCACTCCCGAACGGGTGTTCGGAAGCTACCCAGAGGATACTTGGGCTAATCCCGGCCGTTGTGAGCTGCTTGAACCATATGCAGAAGAATCGTTCTGGCCATTCCCAAGTGAATGGCGATCAGTAACTTTCCCCACTTGCGTGGACTTCTACACATGGAACCATCCTATTATTATATTACTGTACTCAAATAAGAATACTTTAAACATTAAGATCGCACCCAGGGATTAGAAATAGAAAACGCAAATACAACTAAACCCACAAAACCAAACCGAACACGATACAAAGATTAGATCCTAATCATAGGAGAGCTTAGCACCAGTCCTGTATTTCTGTATTTCCATTAGACTGACACATAAAAATAATCACTACATGCAGCGCGTTGAGACTCAGAGACATAGAAAGCGGGACAACAAGATCGTACGATGACCGCAAGATCCTCCTACAGGGGCCCTCACTGCTCAAAAACAAATGAGACTTCACAATCCCCGAACTTAACCTCAGGAAAGTTTTTATGGTACATTTTCCACCGAGAGCCGGATGAAGGTGATTGGTAGATTCGATATTGGAATCTACACTGACGTTTCTAAGATAAAATGTGGACTATGCTAGCGTTTTCCAGTATTAGCACAATTATTGAAGCTTGCAAATCAACACAACAAAGAAATTGGTGCAAGAGTAGATATCTTTTCAGACAATCAAGCAACTAACAAAGCCTTAGATTCCAATTCAATTTCATCCAAACAATTTTTACAATCGAGAGAGGAATTAGAATTCCTTGGCCATTGGTTTCACATTACTCTAATATGAGTTCCCCGTTATAGGATTATGGAGGGTTATGAGATGGTAGATGAGCTAGCTAGAAAAAGCTCGGCACTAGACATAACTGAGGCGGTGGCAGTTGCTACTCTACATCCACACAACTCTGCTTTAACCAAAAGAAGGAAAAAGCAATTAACAACTTGCCAAACACCAAGAAAAACATGGCCGACATCCAAAAGACAAATTAGCTGTTAGGATGCTCTGCAACCCTGTAAAATAAGAGGATCATGCAGACAGACTTAACCTTCCTTTCAAGTCCATCTGCATAAGCTGTCAGGCGGAGGTGGTGAAAGAAAGTCCAGAGCTAGCTAGGGCAAGACTTCGCTCTTTCGGTACGCCTTTCGTACAGCAAATTAATGAGATCTCAGACGTCGAGGTAAAAAAAACAAAAACCCTCAACATCACACGAGAATAGCGGCTGTAAAACGGTGCTAGTCGCTAATTAAGATTATTTTAATAGAAATACTCAAACACTTCAACAACCAATGAATTACTATGAATATGCATAGTGAGTTCTAAAAATTCAACCTATCATTACTTCAAAGGCTGCACTGTGCGACAAGCACAGACCAACCCAGACTTTTTTACTATTTTCTGAAGGTGTGCTTATCTCAGCAATGAAACACTCAATGGATTTGCTCGAAGTCAGCTCGAATTCTTTTTTACGACCTACTAAAGTTTTCGTGTCCCGCCCCAAGTTGCTTTCGAAAAAGTGGAAAAATGACTAAAATATTATATATCTGGGCGAAATAAAATGTTAAGACATATGCAGTAAAGTCTCAATGGAAATATCCCTTGGAAAAACCTCTGAGAAAATAAATTAAAAACGTCTTTTGTGGATTAAAATGTTCTAGAAAATTGTTCATAGGAAAGTTTTACTAGGGTCTTCCAAGGCAAAGCCTTCATGTCACCAACGTAAAAGGTCGGTAAGAGAGGTGAAATGGTTGAAGTACTGGCACTCCTCAAGCAGCACTAAAGCGCCGTTTTGATACCATTATGAGACCTTCAACAGGTTGTTGATGTAATGGAGAAGAAGATTGGTACAATGCCCCAGACTGTCGAAGAAAGGAGCACCCAGTGACTTTAATCGTCTGGCGCCAAACCTGGACATGTACAGAGAAAGTACTCAACAGTCTCCTTCTCTAAAAGTTCCCCACAGCATCTGCAATGGGGTTTAAATGGTAAGCCTAGCTTTTGCGCGTGTGTACCGATCGCCCAATGACCGGTAAAGACAGCTACGAGTTTGGAAATTAAATGGCATATATTCCTCGGAAATTCTGAGTCTTCAATCTATTGTACTGGGGCCAAAGGGTTTTCAAAACAGCGCAAGGAGAAATGGAGCTCAACCTTTTCTGCGCTTTCTTGTGAAAAAAGTTATGCAATTCTCCTTTAACAATAGTTAGGGGGGTGTCGATGACCAGGTAGGTCTCTGAGAGCAATTCAGTCCCTTTCCTGGCAAGCTCGTCAACAATTTACTTTCCCTCTATATTGGTATGTCTCGGAACCCAGATCAGAGAAATGTTATCTGCACACCCAAGATATTTGATCTTCTCCTTACAGAAGTTGACTAGCTTGGATCTGCACTATGACGTCATCTGAGTCTTAACCGCGCATTGACTATAAGAATAAATGTTAATATCACTCTCGCTCTTTAAGCATTTTGGGAACTAGCGGTATTCGAAAATTTTAAGGAAATAGAGAAGTTGGCTGATTTAGAGAAAACCGCTACTCTTACTCCCGATTTAATCTTGGAGCCGTCCGTGAACGCAGAGGTACCAGCTTCGGTGCAGATTTTCCCATTATTCCAATCCTGCCTACTTGGAAAGACTGCCCTAGCACGACCCTCAAACTCTAATTTGCGGATAGAGAAATCGGTCCAAAGTTTACAGAAATACGACGTTAACTGCCCAAAAAGCTACAATGTCCCTTGAGAGATCGCCTCCAGAGGCCAACCTTCTTTAACCTGATTTACTTTGAGCAGCGTTGGAATTAACGTAAAAGTCAATGACAAGTAAGTGCAAAGTGACGTTCAAGGCAGCACTGGGACAAGACCTTCATGCCACGGTGATACCAATGCAAGCAGTCCTTTGCTCCCTCCTATACTATAGCCCTTCCGAAAAGTGTTCTCCAAACGTTTTCTCCATACGCTTAAATTGGCAGAACCATTACGTTGTACATCCACATTTTTTGCCGAACACAGATTTGCAAGAGTAGAAAAATCTCTAAAAAAATATTCAGAACAAATTTGTACCATTTTTTCACTTCTTTGAAAACGACTTGTGTCGCGTTATGAAAGCTGTAGTAGGTCTTTAAAAAAATCGAGTGAAACTCTGCAAATCCATCGAGCGTTTTATTACGGGATAGACGTACTTTCAGAAAATATTAACAAAGTCCAGGCTGGTTTGAGTTGCCATGAAATTATGACTCAGTACGGACCATGAAATCGATCGAAAGACAATCTATAAGACAACGGGGTATTTAAACAAAGATGCAAAAACAGATTTTACATTTAAATTTTATGAAATGTGTATTTTTTTTTAATAAATTCATATTAGGTCAAACGACGAATTGAAATATAAGAAAGGGTTTTATGTGGAGCTTTAGTTCACAAAAAAAATGTGTTTGTAACTTTCATTCAGCTATTTTTATTCTTTTTTTAAGCTAACCCAAAACTGGTGATTTTCACCACAAGTTGGACTAGATATTTTTTGTGTTATTCACCATTAACTTAGTAGTTCTTTAAATGCCATAATCTTGATTTACGGGCTGACTAGTCCATTAACTGGTTTAATGCTAATGCAGAGGCTGGTAATTGGTATTTCGTAAGGCATTGTCACATTAAAAATACGAGTTGCGAGCATAAGAAGAAGTTTGAAAATTAACAAATTCAGCACCAAAGCACACAAGCAGTTAGTTCAGAACTAATTGCTCAGACTGCAGGGCTATTTCTACTATATAAGTACAGCACTCACAATAATTTCAAGCAATTTTCATATTTTTGTTTTTGTTTAGTAATGCTGTATGACCGCTGGCGTCCATTTACTAAAGAGCCTGTTGGCAGTCAGTTGTCGACGGAATTCCGCATTAAAATAACGACGTCGCGTCGCCGCCTTGCCTTTTTCTAAGTCTTGTGTGAATGGCGTGAATGAAATGAAACGCTTGTGAGATTTGTCTGTTGTTTGCTTGCTCCTTTTGTTCAATTGCTCGATTTTATTTGCGTGCATTTACATTGTCAACAATAGCGCCTTTCATTTTTTTTTTGTTTTTTTTTTTGCTGCTTTGTGTTGTGGTCGAGCGCGCTCCTTTGTATTGCTGCTGCTGCTGCTGCTTAAACTCGCATTTGATCCTTGCACCGCACCTACTTGCCCTTAATTCAAAAGCTAAACACCTCGTTTTATCGTTTAGAATTTGTTGTGTTTTTATTCCACAACCTTCCTGAGTATTCTTATTTCTTTATATTTGCATGTTTGTTTGTCCATTTACTTTGCTTTATCCAAGATTCTTGGTGCGTCTTGTAGTCGGTGCTATTCACAAAATTTGCCGAGATTTTAATTCTCATTTAAGCTCTTAGAATCTTGTTGGAATTTTTTTATTTTATTTGTTTTTTTGTTTTTAATTGCCAAAATCATAAAAGTTTGGATTTCGCTTGCTGTTTCGTTGGCAGTTTACTAGCGCTGCATTAAATTTTATGGCCTTTAGGCCAAGTTGGTTACGATGCCTAATTAAGTATCGCAGTAGGGCACAGCGTTAAGGAAGGATTTTCGCTGTTATTTAAATAGTGATCAGAAGTACGCCAGTGATCTGTAAAATAGTTCTGTTGTGCAAGTGGAAAAACGTGATTATCCCTTATGTGCCTAACTAAGTAAATTAGCGTAGTACTGCCAGTTCATTTTAGTTCGTTTAGGAAAGTATTTGGTAATAAAATTCCAACGATGTGTCAGAAAATGGCAATCACGAAATGAGTATTCATGTAATCAAATTCATGGTGATAAAAAATTATGAAATAAAATTATTAAATTTGAATTATGCATCCTTATGGAGTGACACCAATCTGGCGGACGAAAAAAAGTCCTAACAGTGACGATTAACATATTTTGGAGGTATGAAAAAAAGTTTTTCGTTTAGTTTTTATTTAATAAATTTTATAACATATATCTCCACTGACGGAAATTAAATAAATTAATAAATAATGAACTTTCGGATGGAAGTTTTCGAAATCTCCTTTATAGCAGTTTTTCACGGGCGGACGATTTTCTTATAATGAGCAAAACTTACGTAGAACAATAAAAACAATTTCTTTTTTAATCCTGGGAAGTATAAAGGTGATCTTTGTATGAAAGTTTTTAGAAATCATGTATTTTTAAGCTTCTCTTTTACGCCGAGTAAAAATTATCTATCAACCGTAACCGTATGGGTTCGGGAATGCATGGATTCGAATCTCCTTGCATGAACATAAAATTTCTAAAATTCAAGTCTTTTCTAATAGCAGTCACCACACGGCAATCAATAGCAAATCTCGGAGTGTATTTTGGATATGAAAAAGCTCCTCATAAAAAATATCTGTCGTACCGAGTCCATTTGTGGAACAACGTCAAGATGCACACCACAAATAGGAGGAGGAGCTCGGCAAAACACGCGCCGTTTTTTTTGTTTTTCTTTAATCTATTAATAGCAACTCATTAGCTGAAAATATGTACTTACTTTTACCTAAGCAGGTCTTTTGCGTTGGAAAGATCAGGTAAGGAATGACTTGGCTTCAATTGGTGCGTCCAACTGGCGCCGGTTAGCACGCGAAAGAAACGATTGGCGCGCTTTGTAATCGCGTAAGCAGTTATCGCGCAAATTTAAAAGGAGAAGAAGAAGGCTAAACTTTAAAGGCGTTTTTGAGTTCTCGGTTTATGACGCTCTTCCAGAAAAAATTCAATTTGTGATCAAAGTCTTGAGTTTTTAAAGTTTCTGTGGAGTTTTTTGGATAAGAAGTAAAGTAACTTCAGTTTTCTTTTCTACCAACGTAACACTTTTCTCCCTTTGACTTTTGAAATTGAAGCTTCCAACAGCAAATGTCCTTACATTCGCTCTACAGGTCGCTCTCAAGGCAAAATCTTTTATTATTATATTTATTATGAGCCACGGAGGCGTATGAGTAATACGCGTATTATTTTCTTGGTGCACTTCATTAAGTATAGAAATCATTATGGTAGAGAAATTCAAATAAGTTCTATTGAATGAATAAAATACTAGACATGGAATTTGCTAACGATTTTCAGTTACTTCTAAAAGGCTCCGGCACATCCCAACCAATGCACGGTTAAAAAAGTGTTTTATTAAATAATAAATAATTGTGCAAGTGGCCTTAAAACTGGTTTTAAGTTATTTACCCATTTAAAATAAGGCCGTGGTTATGCTGGCGGACATGCGAATACGAAATGTATTTGCTCTGCTTAGTGTCGGGTGGTCATACTGAATTTGTTACGTAGTTGTATTCTGGACAACTGAAATTTAGATTGAACATTGTTTCGCTATCCTACTGGCAATACTAATCGATGTACGCGCTTGTAAATATAAGTATACTAGTCACCCAAAAAGTTCAAAATAGATAACGAAGTCTACAATACGACGAGAGTTGTTTGCAAAGTCCGTCCAACGTCACAGAGATGTCACTACTGGTGCATGTCGAAGTTTTTTTTTGTGCAAGTGCAGCACTCAGACACAATTAAGTCCATTGTACTACACTCGGATTCCCTTTTAATTTTCTTTAAATCTGCCCGATTTTCGAAGAAATCTGAGTAGATCTTGTGGTGCCAAGGAGCCAAGGTGGTCGCTTCTTAACACAACAGTGCCAAAGACCTCAAACCTGATTTGTTCATTATTTATTTAATGTATGCTTCGTATGAATTTTATATTTAAAATAAGTTTTTGAAACGTCTTTGTGTTTTATTATTTTAATTTTTAAAATTCTTTATCACGAAAAAAATAAATAAAGTTTCGCTTAACAACGTGAATTGTATTACCTATTTTTCAAAGTGAATTTCCGGCCTTTTTTTGTTTCATTTTGTTGTTTGGCGGCCCCCTTGGCCGAAAAGATTGGTGCCCATTCAGCTGTGCCCGTGTTCGGAACCCACTGTGGGCCTACCAAGTCACGAAAAATGTTGAAAAAGTTTTTTGTAAAAGAGGTCGTGCATCGACAGGCAATGTAAAATCTTCAAAGCATTTCTCCCTTAAAAAAATCACACAGAAAAAACTATTTGCTTTCGGTGGCGGCAGTTCTCCATTTGTCGAAAAAATTAAAACAAAGTCATGACGCATCTCGGCCAAAACCGACTAAAGATGTACGCGCAATTTATAAATAAATACATAAATTGTATACAGTCAACCAGGTATAATCAAGAGTTCCTCAAGCTTTTGCAGTCATGAGTTCAAAATATCGACAAAAGCTTAAAATGAATAAATAAATGCAATAATTTATATTTTTTTGAATCATATGTGAATTTTTTTTTATGTTAATCCGGCCTAGAGCTCACAAAATCGAATAAGATGGTTTGTAAAAAAATAAATCAAAATTTTCTTTCCTACGCCAGTCGGTTCTACGTTACTGGAACGATCTAGATATATTATACAATATATCCGGCCAAGGACCGTCACTCAGCAGAATTCCCATCCATACATGTATGGGGAATGCTTATGCTGCTATAAAACAAGTTCGAAAATTTTAACTAAAAAAATTTTTTTTCACAAAAAAATTAAGACTAAATTGTATATATCACAACGCCCGAATGCATATTCGTCTCCGAAAAATGTAAGTGCAGGCGTTCCACAAGGAAGCATTTTGGGTCCTCTCCTATATTTTCTGTATACCCACGACCTACCATCAGCAAGCAGCAAATAACTGCAATATTTCCGGATGACACTGCCATACTTGCAGTCGATACCGCTGTGGAAAACGCAACGAACAATCTACAAGAAGCTGCTAACCATATTCTACATGACCTAACAAATGGGGAATAAAGCTTAACAAAAGCAAGTCAGCACATATTGTGTTTTCCCCAAAAAACGCTATTACAAGCCAATCTTCAATAATAATCCCATATGGCGGCGAAGACAAATATCTGGACATATCACTTGATGTCCGACGGCGCTGGAAAGCCGACGTCCAGATGAAACGGGAAGCGCTTGACTTGAAACTAAATAAGCTATATTACCTCATTGGTAATCGCTCAAATTGATCTATTCGCAAAAAATTACTTAATGCAAAAAAGTAATCTGCAAAACAAAATCCTGCGGAGCGGAGTGAACACACTGTACTATATATAGTATATATTTATAACCATCTTGGCATTCCAACAGTCACTGAAGTAATGAAGCCATTTGCCATAGACCACAAAAGGCGACTAAACAAGCATATCAACGATGCAGCATTCAGCTTAGGTTAGGTAAGGTTAGCCAGGTTGCTTGAGTAAGACAGGGGCACTCGGTGACCGTAAGTTCCATTGTGATACCTGCTTTTGATTTCTATCCCCTAAATAAGTTACTAAACCATTTGCATATTTTTAAGAAGATACCTAGTCCCTCCAGTTACACATTTTGCCAATTTCCCAGGTCTTCAAAGAAATAAGCGCCAAGATATTTGTCATGGCTTCTTAGGGTGCCAAAAGGGCAGTGACACGTTATAGCATCTGTGAGGACGCTAGTAGTTGATCTGTAGAATCTAAGCAGACATTTTGATGTTTTTGGGCCAGAGCGTTTTGAAGGAGACCCTGCAGTTAGTAGGCAGAGACTATGTTCTCGCGTTACGCTCAAATCAATCGCAGTGTACATTTCATGCTTATGCCCTCTATACCACTAACGGAAGGTCAAGCTCAACGCCTTTACTTGCGCACTCAGCTGCTCTTTTATTTCCTTCCACTACAGGGTTGCCGGGGACTCAACTAAGTGTGGTGTAGTGTTGTTGTATCAGCGAGAGCGACCTCTTTACTTCGGCTGAATTCTTCTGAAAGACAATTAAAACGCTCAACGGTAGCAGACCTTATGGAGCGCATAGCGATTATAGCGTAAAATGCTTCTAAAAACAAGTCAAATTATCAAATGGTGCAATTGTACAACGCTTCTAAAAAATGAATAAGAATTGTTAATAAAAACCATAACCGCACAGCTTTTGGAAATAGCAACTAAAGGATCAATTAATATATCGCGAATATTTGATGTTGTGCCATCTTTTTCTACTACAATACTAATTGGTTACATACGTCCAGAATTTTCAAAAAATCCATTTTTTTCGATATTCCGAAAGTATAGTATCTTAGCAATATACTGTGAAATTTGCATGCGAAAATTCCCAATATTATAGCTTCTACAGCTCATTAACTAAGTAGAGAGCAGCCCGCGCGCTCCTGTATGTCAAACTTTAAACTCGTTTTTCTCGAAAGTACTTTTTCCGGCACGATCTGCATGAAAATTCATACAGTTTTTAAAATTTTTTTATGCAGTTTTTTTCAAATACTCAAACGTGTTTTCTCTATAGTCCGGATTTTTGATATTTTTATTAAAAAATTGTATAAACATAATTAAAGTGTGGCATTTATGACGTAAAACGCATACTTTTTTTTTTTAAATGACGCAAATTCCAAAATTTTGGAAAATTCAAAACTCCGGCTCGGCAGGCTATAACTTCAACTTTATTTTACAAGAATTTTTTTATATTTATTTCTCTTGTTATCTCTTCGAAAAAACAGTTTTTCTTTAAGCGTATTTTTGGCCACCAATACATTGGCCAGCTGATATTAAGGCTCGTCCTTTCTTTTTTTTTCAGATATAACAGAATGTATGTAGAACTTATATTTGTTTATATTACGATTTGCCGATGACACCAAAATATTGGCTGACAAAATTAATGACCTACAATATCTCCTTAAAGAAGTCAGCGGAAAAAGTCTGCAATACGGCCTAACTATTAATACCCAAAAAACAAAATTAACGGTTGTTTTAAAAAACTCTCAACAAATCACCAATTCAAACTATTATATATATACATATATGACAATTCCAATCCAAAGAGTATCCCGATTTAAGTACCTAGGATGTTGGCTCAGCGAAACATGGACAAATGACAGAGAAATTTGCTGTCGGATTGAAACAGCGAGGGGAGCTTTCTTCAATTACAGGAAAATTCTTTCCAATAAAAGCTTGAACTTAAAATTACGTCTTCGGTACCTAAATGTTATGTTTGGTCTGTTTTGTTGTACGGTGTGGAGACTTGGACTCGAAAGGTTACGAGTATGTATAAATTAGAGACGTTTGAGATGTGGTGTTATCGGCGGATGATAAAAATATCGTGGACAGACAAAGTTAGTAACAAAGAAGTCTTAACGAAACTTGGAAAGGATAGAGAGCTATTATTAACGCAAAACCGCATATTTTGGTCATATTTTGCGTGATCCTAAATATGAATTGTTGCAACGGATTGTGCAAGGTAAAATCGAAGGCAAACGTGGAATTGGAAGGATGCAAATGTCTTGGCTACGTAACATCAGATAGTGGACAGGATTAAGGACTATTGGGCAATTGGTTGAAGCAGTCCGAAGCAGAGACAATTACCATAATATTATAACTAATATGTTATAGTTTTTTTTTATGTAAAAAAGAAGAAAGCATTATTTATCACATTTGTATTAAAATTAATGAACTATTTATTACTCTGATCGCTTACATTCTGTATTAAGAACTTACAAATAAAGAAGAAATACGATATTTACATATAAAGGGTGGTTAAATTTCAAGGGCCGATGTTGAATATGAACCACATCTGAACGTCAACGACACCGTTGGACTTCTTTCTTTGGGGTTATTTGAAAGAAAAGGTGTATCTCGATAAGCCAGCAACAATTCAAGAGCTAAAGGATGAGATAATTCGGCACATTAACGGCATAGAACTTTAATTATGCCTCAGCGTCATCGAAAATTCGGACCATCGGATGGAGGTGTGCCACCGAGGCCGCGGCGGCCATTTGGCCGATATTTTGTTCCATACGTAATTGAGCCACACATTTATCATAATAAAGAGAAATGACAATAATTTCCTAAAAAAATTGTATTTTATTCAAAATCAACACCGGACCTTGAAACTTAACCACCCTTTATAAAACTTTTTTTTCACTTGAACAATTTTTTAGTTACACAACTTTTTTGTTTTTTCTTAACCCTTTACCGCATATCAGTCCACATATGGTGTTACAGTTTTGCTTCAATTTTATTTCCAAATTAAGCATTACAAAATAATACGATTTATTTGAATCCATCAAATATATATTTAGCAATAATAAAATGCAAACAATCTGTCTCTGATTTTATGGCATTTCGAAATAGCCTCACGTTTGTGCAAGTGGGTGAAAAAGCAGACTTGAAGTGTGAGTGATTCATTTTCAAAAAACGATAACAGAGTGAAACGTAAGTGCTTTTCCACAATAAAATAGTATTTTCATGGAATCTATGTACTCATCTTTATCTATAGATAATAATTTTTCCGTTTTTCAGGTGTTTTCTATACTTTACAACGAGTTTTTATGTACAACTTCTCCATTATTTTACTTTTAATATGTTTTATTGATAATTAAATAAAGCCATTTCCACCGTGAAACAATTTTTTTCCAACGCTTTAGTAATTCATGCTGTAACATTTTTTTTACTCAAAGAAGTACTTTTTATATTTTCGGCAAAAAAATATTCAATACATTCTTTACTCATTACGTTTACAAAGAGACCCAACTAATGTTATGTTGTTGATTTTTAATTCCTAATTTCTAGGGAAATCTGTGTTATTTGTTTCAGTCCCAATGTGAAATGAATCGCTCAGAGAATCAACAATTTTTGACACATTTAATTTCGAGTGGATTTATAGGTGTTATTATGTGCACATTGCATGTGTATTTGTAGTCACGTATATAGCATAATTGTACGTATGTACATATGTAGCATAATTTAAGGTAAAAACTTTATAAAGTAAAATTTTTTTTTTTGTTATAAATTTGTAAAATATGGCATTCATACGGCCCCTTTGCTCACTTTTTCGCTTTTGTTTGGTAAACGAAAAAACACTCCCGTTGATCTGCGCTTTTTAGTGCAATTTATCTCCCCACTTTTTTTTTTGCGTTCTCAACTTCAGTAAATGTCTGGCGATTTTCCATACTTCTGATTTATTCAAGTGCTTGATTGAATAAAACAAACGCATAGACACAAATACATACGCAAGAAGTACGAATACAAAAAAAAACAAAAAAAATAACCAACAACCAACCAAATATTTGGACTGTAGGCAAAGTTATTTTTAAACTTTTGAATGTCTCTTTGGAAAGTCAGCGTCGATTGACTTTATGCAAATGCACAAGGTGGCGCAAACGGCATCATAAATAATCAATTTTGTTTTTGAGGAACTTTTTTAATAAAAAAAAACAAAATAATTTTGAGTGATGAAAATCTTTATTTTTACCTTTAGGCGCTCCATTGCTTGCCTGTTTGTATACTGCAGCTGTTTCGTTCGCAAGTGTCAAATATGATTGGCATACCACGAAATTTTCAGAAATTATAAATTTTCCGATAGGTTGATTATTTTGCGCTGCCTTGTACTTGTATACATATATACGCTAGGGTTTAGATGTTGTGCTCTGGTTCGCGTTTAAATTTAATTGAATTTATTTTTTGGACGGCTTACAAAACATTCGCGTACGTTTCGTACATGTCTTATATCAGGTAGAGGAAGCTACTGGTTCCAAATTGAGTCACTATTAGCGATTTTAGAGATTTACCTAGTTCATACTCGTTTCTTTTCCTAAAGGAAGCACCAAGTAAACTTTGCGCTGGCATAATCCATATGTAATTCTTCAATTAGAAAAAAGGTCTATTCAGCCACCATAGACCCAGCGAGTGTGTGCAAGGATAAACCGTCGAATTCATTTCTGTCATAACAAAGCCTCTCACGAGAAGTCATCTACCATTCGGTTGCGGATTGAAACTGTGTCATTTGTGGGAATATATGAACACGCACAGAAAAAAATTGGAATATAAGCTTGACCAAAATACCTCTAAGGATTTGTAGTCCCAGTAGCAGTATTACTATTACATTATTCTTCTTCTTCTTCTTCTTAATTGGCGCGATAACCGCTTACGCGATTTTGACAGAGTTTAAAAAATAGCGCCAGCCAATTCTTTTTCGTGCTAACCGGCGCCAATTGAACACCCAAGTGAAGCCAAGTCCTTCTCCACATGATCTTTCCAACACAGGGAAGGTCTTCCTCGTCCTCGAGCCATGTGGGATCGCTACCGGGAGCTAAGAAAGGAAGAGAGACATATTACTGTTATTACTTACATATGTATATTACTACTATTATTTCTTTTTTCTCAATTTTTTCATTAGAAAATGGGTAATCAAGTTTAAAGCCATATATCGACATTTATCAACAAACTCTCCAGACTATCTATTAACTCGTGCTTAGGTTCCAATAAACTCTTAAAAATTTCATCGCACTTTATACGGTTGGGCCGTAACGAGGCTTGTTCACTTATAAGATGACTTTAAGAGATAATGAAAATATTTGTACAGTGAGAAATTTGTGCACTCTAATGTAAAACGACTCTCACTCCTGCTCTCGGAGAGCACTGCCCAACAAACCGGCAGGCGCGAGCAATGGAGCAACATTTCTCGTTCCCTACGTACCGCCGCCGAAGAAGAAATCGGATTCCGGCGAGCCCGAAAAAACAATTGGTACGACGAGGAATGTCATGCTGCCGCAGAAAGAAAGGATGCCGCCTATAGAGCCACGCTGCGATCGGGCGCAACGCGAGCCATGTGGGATCGCTACAGAGAGCTGAAAAAGGAAGAGAGACGTATTATCCGACAGAAGAAACGAGAGGCCGAAATACGTGAGTGCGAGGAGCTTGAGATGCTGGCCAATAGGAACAACGCCCGAAAATTTTACCAGAAAGTTCGGCGGCTTACAGAAGGTTTTAAGACCGGGGCGTTGTCCTGTAAGAACAAAGACGGCGATCTGGTGGCTGACGTACAGAGCAATCTTAAATTATGGAGGGAACACTTCTCGAACCTGTTAAACGGTGACAGCTGCGCATGTCATAGAGAATGTGAAGATCCCGATACCCCAATCGTTGACGACGGAATTGTCGTTCCGTTACCCGACCATGACGAGGTGAGAATAGCAATATCACGGCTAAAGAACAACAAAGCCGCGGGCGCCGACGGACTGCCGGCTGAGCTATTCAAACATGGCGGCGAGGAGCTGGTAAGGTGCATGCATCAGCTCCTATGCAGAATATGGTCGGATGAAAGCATGCCTGCCGATTGGAATTTAAGTGTGCTCTGCCCAATCCATAAGAAGGGCGATCCTGCAATTTGTGCCAATTACCGCGGGATTAGTCTTCTAAATATCGCCTATAAGGTTCTAGCGAGCGTATTGTGTGAAAGGCTGAAGCCCACCGTCAACCAACTGATTGGACCTTATCAGTGTGGCTTCAGACCTGGAAAGTCTACCATCGACCAAATATTCACAATACGCCAAATCTTGGAAAAGACCCATGAAAGGAGAATCGACACACACCATCTTTTCGTCGACTTCAAAGCTGCATTCGACAGTACGGAAAGGAGTTACCTGTATGCCGCTATGTCTGAATTTGGTATCCCCGCAAAACTAATACGGCTATGTAAGATGACGTTGCTCAACACCAGCAGCGCCGTCAGAATTGGGAAGGACCTCTCCGAGCCGTTTGATACCAAACGAGGTTTCAGACAGGGTGACTCGCTGTCGTGTGACTTCTTTAACCTGATGTTGGAGAGCATTGTACGATCCGCAGAACTTAATCGCTCAGGCACAATTTTTTATAAGAGCGTACAATTGCTGGTGTATGCCGATGATATTGACATCATCGGCCTTAACACCCGCGCTGTTAGTTCTGCCTTCTCCAAACTGGATAAAGAGGCAAAGCGAATGGGTTTGGTGGTGAACGAGGGCAAAACGAAGTACCTCCTGTCTTCAAACAAACAGTCGGCGCACTCGCGTATCGGCACCCACGTCACTGTTGACAGTTATAATTTTGAGGTTGTAAAAGACTTCGTGTATTTAGGAACCAGCATTAACACCGATAACAATGTCAGCCTTGAAATCCAACGTAGAATCTCTCTTGCCAACAAGTGCTACTTTGGACTAAGTAGGCAATTGAGCAGTAAAGTCCTCTCTCGACGAACAAAACTAACACTCTACAAGACTCTCATCATGCCCGTCCTAACGTATGGCGCAGAAGCTTGGACGATGACAACATCCGATGAAGCGACGCTTGGAGTGTTCGAGAGAAAGATTCTGCGTAAGATTTTTGGACCTTTGCACGTTGGCAACGGCGAATATCGTAGACGATGGAACGATGAGCTGTATGAGCTTTACGACGACATAGACATAGCGCAGCGAATAAAGATCCAGCGGCTTCGTTGGCTGGGTCATGTCGTCCGAATGGATACAAACGCTCCGGCTTTGAAAGTATTCGATGCGGTACCAGCTGGTGGTAGCAGAGGAAGAGGGCGGCCTCCTCTGCGTTGGAAAGATCAGGTGGAGAAGGACTTGGCTTCACTTGGTGTGTCCAATTGGCGCCGGTTAGCACGAGAAAGAAACGACTGGCGCGCTTTGTTAATCTCGGCCAAAATCGCGTAAGCGGTTATCGCGCCAATTAAGAAGAAGAAGAATGTAAAACTCTACGTGTCTTGTCGTTTCTTGAAAAAAAAAAAATTGAAAATGGTGAAGCTAGAAGCACCGAGAGAATGGCATCTCTTAAAACACTAATTCTAAAAAGTCCATTGTATTCAAAGCTCTGGAAAGTAATAGGGTTGATAGTCGAGGAGGAAAGTTGAGAAGTGACAGAGACAAAGAGAGAGCTGAGGAGATAGCTCTGTGAGAAATTATCAGATTCTTTGGCAAATCGGAAAATATCCTCCAGCTTGAGACAACAAATTTTACTCATTCTCATTCACACGCAGGACACTCACAGAAAAATTGCTCACTGCTATCCGCCTCCTCTAAGCAATACAGGCAAATCGGGACCTCAATGATTCCAATGGTGGTTACATGCTGACCCAATGGATTGCCTGCTGTAATAATACCGACCATCAACCGAACGTCTTTTCTACTAAGTTTTAGAAGAAAGTTTGACAGTTTTCTGTTCAATCTTGTCACATAAAACTTTACAGTTCTGCAGCTTGCTAGACTGGACCATCGCTCTTTATGTAAAGTGCATACATTGTCGCTGATCCCATTTATGATTTCTGTAGAACTGATTCCGATTGTTGGTTCTGGCCCGCTAATCCGCAGTTGGCCAATTCATCGCCAACTTCATTTTCGCAGTGTCCTGAAGCCCTTATAAGTAGAAACTTATTCCGTCTTGCAAGAGAACTAAGCTTCCTCTTACATTCCTGAACAATCTTTGAGGTTTGCTTTGTGTTCTCCAGAGCTTTCAGTGCAGCCTAACTGTCACTAGAGACTCCACTCTGTTTCCTGCTCCATCTCCTCTTAATTATCCACTCAGCTACTTTCTGATTGGCAAAAATTTCCTTTTGGAAAACAGTTACCATTCCTCCTATAGCGTAGTAAACGATAGTATTCAGTACCATCCGACTGCTGAACCTATTTCATTATTGAATGCATCGTTAAAGAAAATATCCGACAAATGTCTTTGCATGCCCTCTAGAGCAATGCTTACGCAATAGAAATTAGACATAAAATTTCGTTCCAAAAGAAACATAAGATCGTCCTTTCGTTGCTTAGTTGAACAAGTCTGATGTTCCCTCCTCATCATCTTCCCGACAGTAGTTCGAAAATTGTTTCATAGTAATTTTGCGATTTATCTAATGTTAAAACTTCGAACCACTATCGAGAGCTGCAGCTGTTTTAAGTGTCGATGCTCCATTGAATTTCTTCTAGCTACATATAGGCAAACAGATCACGAGAGCGGAGCTGACTCGACGTCCACGTCTCCAAGACCATACCACTGGTAAGCAAGGGAATTTTGCAAGGAACAAAAAATGATGAATTACCTTGGGTTTCATAAAAACTTAAACCTGAAGTAAAATAAAAAAGTTTTTTTGTGCGTAGGTGAAAAAGTGTGTGGCATTAATTTCTGTAGCACAAATTTAAGAAATTATCTTATGAACCCATTTATTTTATTCAATATCCATATAAGTGAGGGTATAAAATAGTACAAAAGAATATAAAGTCAGTAATTAATATACTATTTTTTTACTAATTACTAATTTTTTAAAATATTGTATTTATTTAATTAAACTCTTAAAAATATGCATACAAAATAAAAAAAATATAAAAGGTATTCTGATCTCTATCGAAGTGGGGCACAACTAGTCCGTGAAAGACTAGTCGGCTTTAACTGAAACATGACTTGACGTATTGTATCACTGAATCAGCCTTTCTTTGCACATTACTTTCACATGTAGCATGTAAGAGTGTGCACACATTTATTTATATTCATTTATTTATATACTTATTGCTCATTCATTAACTGGAATCCTTCCGCTTTACTTGACATATCGTTGCAATTTACGACACTTGCAAACATGAACGATTCAATTTAATATATTTCATATTATATCAAGAACATGACAATTGCAGACAATAAAAAACCCAGGTGGATGTGTATATAGTAAAGTTTATTTGCAAGTGTTTTTTTAGTTTTGTCACTGGGAGTGAAACTCAAACGGTAGAACCAATGGAGGCCACAGGCGTGTCATATGGAGCAAATAAGTTAAGGGGCTTCGACTCCAATACATGTTTTTCTAATATTGGAAAATTTCGGGAATTTCGGTCTAATATTTTGTTTCATTTCATTTGTTTATTGAGTCTTGATTCCAGAAATCTTACAGACCAGATGTTACAGAAAGTTCTTCATTTTAGTTGCCTGTTATTTGCTTTAGTTGTACAAAAAGTTTTTCTTATGAATAATAGAAAGTAACTCTAGCTGCAAAATGAAGACTTGGCATGGCAAAATCCACATCTGTATTTGTATACATTTTATTCATTTCATTAACTGCTGCAGTGGTGAGGGTAACAAAAATCGTCATTACATTTAACTGCTTTAACATGAAAAGCGCAAGGCGAAAAAACGTAATGCTCTGTTTGGTACATTGAAACGTATCTGCTTAATTAATGATTGACAGCCAATTAATGACTTATCAGCAAGCAGGAAGCTTTTTAAGATGAAAAGGGATCATCAAAATGTAGCGGTTGGGGGGCGAAAATGAATGAAATTACTTGTACTTGCCCAATTCTATCAGAGTGTGAGCCATAAAATGGATTACATATAATAGAATAATATTCCAACTTGGAACGAACTAGAGAATTAAACAGCGATTTTCTAGTATAAGGATTCCTTAAAGCTCTCACATGACGCATTTTCTCGCACTGTGCTCCGACTAGGAGCGCTAATACGTGCAGAGAAATGTTTCTCGTAGTTCTTTTTAAAAAAATCATCTAAAAGTATATATTATATTATATTAGCAAAAAGTAAAAAATTTTAAAAAAATTACGCTCTAAAAAAGCTATATTGGAGTAAGCCTTTGCCAAAACACAACCGACAGGGTTAACAAACGGAAAACCTAGATTAAGGTATTCTTTAGCAGCAGAAAGTGGAATTATTAGTGGGGATACACAGAGCGATAAATTTCATCCATAAAGGGTCCGACACTCGAAGTGTAATCAATTAAAAGGACCATAAATTTAGTTTGAAAAATTACTTTTATTCAATTCAAAGTAAAAAATGTGTGACAATAATAAACAGTTAAGAATCAATTTACATTTGCTCGATACCTTTTGCCTTGACACGGTCCAAAAACGAATCGCAAGCGGTCCGAAAGGGACTTGCCGGTATTTTGGCCCACGCGCGAACAATAGCTTTTTTCAACGCCTCGAGACTGGTGAATCTTTTGATTCGGACTTTGCTCTCCAAAATGGTCCAAAGAGAAGAATTCATCGGATTAGCGTCTGGAGAGCCATTGTGTGGGCGTTATGAAGTTCGAAACATTGTTTTTTACCCATTCTTGGTTCAATCGAGCTTTGTGGGACGGTGCCGAGTTCTGTTGAAACGTTCATGGTCTGCCACCGAAATGTTTGTCTGCCCACAGCTTCAAAGCAACCGCCAGAATACTCTCCCGATAATATTTTGCATTTACCTGAACGACAGGCTCGTTGAAAACGATTGGAGAGCGCCCATGTGAGGTTACAGTGGCCCAAACCATTAGCTGTGACGGGTGCTACCTCCTGGTGGCCAATCGGCAAATCGATGACCCAAATTCTCGTATTAACGGTCGATCAAATAAACCCTATCGTTTTGGGAGTTTACGAATTGCTCAATTTGAAAAATGAACACAATGTTCGGAAATGAACCGCTTTAGGTCACGCGAAGCAATTTCGCTCTCTCTAGTCTGACTTGTTGCTGTTTGGTGTGAGATCATGCGCCTTTTGGATCTTATAAGGCTTGATTTTGAGATCCTTTTTCACTATGCGGCGGATGCTACGGTCAGCTATTTTCAGTTCTTTCGCCATTTGATTGGCACTTCGTCGGGGATTTCGCTCCAGTCGCTTCTTCACTTTTAGAACCATTTCACGTGATGTTGCAGTCTTTGGATGACCACCTCAAAGACGTTTCGCGATTCTACCAGTATCATTATAACGAGTTATGGTGCGATAAACACAAACTTTATTTACTTTCGAGCTCACGAACAATCGCTGGTTGTGAATTTTCAGCCAAATATGATGCAATCACACTATTACGTTTGAAAGCCATTACTGATTACCTTGTTTCTCGTTTACTCTCTGAAAAATGCTTCCGCGCGCTTGTAAACAATACTCTGGATTGTCATTTAGCCAACTAACAGACAGCTGATGCCCGTTCATCAGCTACGTGAACGGTCTGAAGTTGGTTACACTTCGAGTGCCGGACCCTGCACTAATTTGGTCCTTTAAAGAAGTCAGTAGCCAATAATAAACCGCCGTGATTTAATTCTATGCTAGTGAACCTAAAAAAATGCGCAAAATAAGCAAAACTTTCAAAAAGTTTGAGTGCACAAATTCTAAGGAAGACTATGCACAATTTCGTATGTTGAGGAAAGACTTCAACTCCTCCCACAATTTCTTATTCTCCCAATATATGATATCCATTGAAACGAGACTAAAATCCAATCCTTCCAACTCCTGGAATCTCATTGACATCTAAAGAAAATCTAAAAAATCAAAATTTTCTGCTAGTTTAGAATATGATGGAAATGTTTCTAATAATGTCAAAAGTCCATATGACTTATTTGCTTGATTTTTTCAAAAGGTCTATGTTACATATAATGTTATTTCCTAATCTACCAGCTTCACATGTGCAAACTTTCAGCACTTTTGAGGTTAGTAGTGGTGATGTGCTTCTAACGATTTCTAAACTTAAGCCCAGCGCTAGATCAGATAGGGTAGTCATCACATCTTTTTAGAATTTGCGCCGTCTTGATAGCTTATGATTTATTATAGATTTTCACAATGTGTTTAAATGACGGAACTTTCATGGATTCATGGAAACTTGGCTCAATCGATTGCCTAGTCTATAAATCAGGTGATCGCAACGACGTCTGTAACTATAGGCCTATTATCAAGCATCGCACTATTGCCAAGTTATTTAACAATAGAAGCTATTTGATCACATAAATAAGGTTATATCTCATAGGCGCATCGAATTTTCTCCGACAGAGCAACCCATTCTACTCTCGGCTAATCAGCTGCAAATCAAATGGTAAGTGCGTTTAAAAACTGCGCCCAAACTCTGCATTTTACACAGATTTTTCGAAAGCCTTTGACAAGGTGGAGCACTTAATACTTTTGTTGGAAGTTGGAGTACTCTGAGATTAAAGGTTTCTTAAAAGGTAGAAAAGTACTTGTGCAAATTGGAGCTATCGCGTCTGAAATCACAGTCCATGCATGGTCTGGTATGCCCCAAGGAACTCATTGCAGGCCATTGCAGTTTACACTGCCTATAAACTTTTTACCTAACCATTTTAAGTTTGTCAACTGTTTAATGCTTGCGGACGATATAAAACTCCTTAAAGAGGTACATAACCTACCTAATGGTGCCTTCCTAATTGGTGCTCATCAAAAAAAATTTTTTTTTTGAATACCAATAAATATTTTTTTCCACCATTTACGAGAAAGCCAAATTTCTTTTCTTTTAACGACAAATTGAACAACTGCATCCTAAGTTGGAAGGGAGGATATGAAAGGTCTTGGTGTTATTTTTGATGCTAAACTCTCATCCACCAAACATATTGATTATGGGATATCCGAAGCATTTGCAGTGGTTGATTGCATGAAAAGAAATTCCACTGACTTGAAAGATCCTCAAACTTTGAAATCTCTTTATGTTGCCTTTGTACGATCTCGCATTGTGTACTGTGTTGTTACACTTAGGAAAAGGTTTCAAATAAAGCTGCATTGACAAATTATTTAATAAACTTCTTGTACTTCGAAACCAACGAAAATAGAGGGTGTATACCTATAAACTTTTGTCATCACTGTTTATCGAATTTCACGATATAAACGCGTGATGAAATTCCCTATCGTAGTTATGGAACAACATCAAGCCGCATGCCACAAACAGGAGGAGCAGCTCGGTCAAACAGCCAAAACGGGTATAAGCGCCAATTATTTATTTTTAGTTGTGTTGTAGGAGCGGCCCAGAATTGCAGCTTGTGCTCGCTGTACGCTCTTTGCCGCGAAGTTCTTGGCGAAAATTTTACTGCTATTCATTGCAGTTGCTGTCAAATAGTTTAACCTACGAAGTATAAAAAATTTGGGTAATATTTTTAAAAGTACGCATTGTTGATTTTTTTTTTTTGGTAATTAATGCTATTTTTCTGTTTATTTATTGCTTGAGAGAGAGAGAGAGAGAGAGAGAGAGAGAGAGAGAGAGATGTGGCCATGGGTGCATGGCTGATTCCTTTTTTCGCAAGGTTCGTTATTTGCGCATTGCGACTAAGTATCATATATCCAGCAATGTTACGGATTCTGTGTGAGGCGCACGATGCAATTACGTATGCAAACTGTATACATTTTCAGTATAGCATTTCATAAACCGATTAAGAACGTGACGGGGCAAATAAAACTGCACAGAAGCAATAAGCACAAACTGATGTTAAGGCTTGCATACTTATAGGCGAGAGAAATTCTAAACACAACACAATAAAGACACCGTTAAAGCGACTACAAAATTGTATTCAAATAAATATTTGTATCAGTGTTAAAGAGTGAACGATTGCGTGTAAGTATGCACGACACGGCAAAGCTCTTCAAATATTTACTTTCTTTCCAGTTTAAATTTCTCGGTGCAGTGGATAATGCCAAATAAAAAAAGCTTTTTTCCTATTTTTTTTTTCTCGTTTGAAATATTTTTTTTTTTTTCAAACCAATTGACTATGAAATTTAAGCAACTTGTGGTTAAGTGAATTATTACTAATAAGTCTTCAAAGAAAACGCAAAACACTATTTTTTTCTTAGTTTTGAGATGATATACATTTTCTTCAATGCAAAAAGTGTTATTAGGTGCCGCTGTTTGTCTATAAATGTCGCCAGCAGTGGGTGCTAGTCGATTCTAACATAACCTAAACGTCATAAACCACGCCTAGACATATGGTAAACAAACTGCTTCGACACATTAGTGATTTTGTTTTGGTATCATATACTTTTGGTTTTGTGAAAATGTCTGATTTTGTGCCGAATAATCGTCATTTGCGGGAAGTGTTGATTTTCCTCTTTCATTCGAAAAAAACGGCGGCTGAAGCGCATCGGCAGCTACAAAAAGTTTATGGAGATGCTGCTTTAAGTGAAACAACGCATCGAGATTGGTTCCGTCGCTTCAAAGACGGTGCTTTTAATGTTGACGACCGTCCGCGTGAAGGAAGGCCAAAAACCTTCGAAAGCGCTGAATTGGAGGCATTGCTCAATGAGGATCCGTGTCAAACGCAGGTAGAGCTTGCTTCAGTATTAGGAGTTACCCGCCAATCCATTTCCAAGCGATTGCATGCTTTGGGAATGATTCTGAAACAGGGGATTTGGGTTGCTTATGAGTTAAAACTAAGGGTTGTTGAACGTCGTTTTTTCGCCTATGAACAACTGCTCCGGCGGCAAAAAAGGAAGGATTTTCTTCATCGCATCGTTACGAGTGATGAAAAATGGATTCATTACAGCAATCCAAAGAACAGAAAGTGCGCGGTCATGCTACTATGTCGCCGCCTCGGCCGAATATTCACGCTGCGAAGGTTATGGTATGTATTTGGTGGGACCAAGTTGGTGTTATTTATTATGAACTGTTAAAACCAAGCGAAAGCATCATTGGGCATCGGTATCGATTTCAATTGATGCGATTGAGCCGAGCACCTGCGCGAGAAGCGGCCGCAATACGCGAAGAGGGATGCAAAAGTGATTCTACAGCAAGACAACGCTCGGCCTCACTTTGCCAAACCCGTTAAAACCTACCTGGAAACAATGAAATGGGAAATCCTACCCCAACCGCCACATTCTCCATATATTGCGCCGTCCGATAATCACCTGTTCCGATCGATGGCACATGGTCTAGCTGAACAGCAGTTCCATTCTGTAGAAGACATCAAAAAATGGCTTGATCCGTGGATAGCCTCAAAAGATGAACAGTTTTACCGCGACGGTATACGAGATCTACCAGAAAGGTGGGAAAAAGTAGTAGCCAGTAATGGACAGTACTTTCAATGATTCACTTATAACAATTTTGTCTGAATAAAGTTGTATGGAAATGGAATTAAGTGTTCAAAGACACTTGAAACGTGGACAGTGGCATACGGTGAGAGTACTCTGAGTCAATAAAATGCTTACAAGTGGTACAAGCTTTTTACAGTAGGCCGAGAAGATGTGAATGACGACGCTCGCTCTGGACGCCCCAGCACATCAACAACCGATTAAAATGTTGAGAAAGTGAAGAAAATTGTTATGGAGAATCGTTAAACCTCAATTAGAGAAGTTGCAGAGGAGGTCGGCATATCGGTTGGTTCATGCCCTGCCAACTTTTCTGAAATTTTAGGAATTAAGCGTGAAGCGTCATACATAGACATTCCACTAACACAGATACGGAAATTTCAACGCTTCTGTTGAGGCATTTTTGAAGAATAAACTTAAAATTTGAATTTTCTGAACTTTTTGCTAATGCTATTATAATCTTTTTTTTCTTTAAAGGATTTCAGATAAAAGTAGTAGGTGCACTGCATTGTTTACCTTTTTCATTTCTAAACATTTCTACTCCCCAATGAGCTCTTCCGATCACAGCAAATCCAGAGAACATCCACTTTAATTTATTCTACACATTTTTTTACATCGCCTCCATACTAATTTTGCGAGTTGATATGCACATACATACAAATGTATGTAACGCACACACAACTCTTTGTTTCTAGAAAATTCCATAGAAAGCAATCGTATGCCAATAATTTTCGAAATTTGAATTTCAAATTGGATTATTCCAATTTTTGTCTTCCATGAATCCTCCTTTTCAATGCGATTTGTATGCACCCAGTAACTCGTGTATGGTATGTACGTACATACGCACATGCATACATACATACATACGGATATACATATAAATGAAGTAGTATCAAATATCTATAGAATTTAAAAGTATCCTTTAAAAAATAAAATAAAATAGAAACCATAGAAAATCCAATTTTTCTATCTGCTATTTACTAGTAGCGCTTCCACTGAAATGATTTCGTATCTTTCTTTCGCAGAACTCTTGGAGCACAAGAAGATATTGTAAACAAAGTGACGATGCGTCAAACGAGCAGCAACAACAACGCACAGGTGAGTGGTAGTGTATTGCATACATGTACATATATATGTATATATATTAGGGCGGGTCGATTTAAAAATCGCTCATTGCTCTATGAAAATCATATTCTAGGGATCAAAATAAGAAACTTTGCCGAAGGAACCATACCTCTAAAACGAATTCTGATGTCCTCCAATTTGGGTCGAACGAAAAATCCCACTTTGACCCATTTAGAGTGCTCCAATCGAGTCCAAATGTATGACCGACCTCCACTAACTTTGGACGGCCGATCCACCCATGCCAGTGGCACACCCCCTGGAACTCCCCTGGAGGGTTCCCCATACAATCATTTCAAAATATCACCATTTTTGGCCTTTACGTTTTAAAGGTATGGTTCCTTCGGCAAAGTTTCTTAGTTTGATCCCTAGAATATGCTTAAATATATTATTATATATTTACAAACAAAGTTGCTGATTTCCAATCGATTCATACAGTTTGATACGATTTAGGATTTAGGACTTCTAAAGAAATATATTAGATAATTCATGCGCTCGACCATATCGAAAATTGCATACAAAATAACATAGCTTTGGATAAGTATAAAGAAACATTTTTTTTTAAACTTTTATACATGTATCTGAAATTTACTCTTTCGTCTCATCAGAAGCCATTTGAGTCTGATTGGATTAGACGAGGTGCTCCTAAAACGAGTTCACTCAGTGATCACAGAGGCTCATTGTGGTAACAAGTCCTATACCGACATGTTCCTAAATTATGCATTGGCCAATTCAATCAGGCTACGCCCTCCATGTATTCAAAGAGAGGTTCCCTGAAAGCGTAAATGTCTTTCTCGCAGTCCGAAGCATTCACACCGGAAGTGGTGATTCAGTCTTGCACTTCCGTATTTGTTTAGCTTATGCGGAATTTTTTATGTGGCACGCCGATCCTGGCATTCATATGACCAACAACCCAGTGCCCCGTTGGTATTCCCTTGGCAAACCTATTTATTCTTTTTCGAGAATCTTAGTAAGTTCCCTGTTGGTTGGTTGGTTGGATGGTTAAAATGGCGATTCATCCAGAATCTAACTAGCGCTTCCGCACCATTTTATTGCCGCAACCTCGCTACCAACTTGTTTAACGGTTATTTACTGGATAGTCTTCCAGTCTGTGCAGTTTAAGAGCCTTATTAGGTTGTTGACGTCTAAGCCAGAGACTCTCGAGCAGTGGTTTGCCAAGGGTTGACATTCTCTCCTTCCATAAGGTGGGACATTCACAGAGGAAATGAAAAATCGTTTCCTTTTTCTCTGATTCTTTATAACTGTGACAGTGCGTGTTGTGAGGGATATCCGTTTTGATTGATTATTCCCCGATAGACTAGAAGCCAGTTATGACTGCCGTTCATCGTGAGTCTCCAAGCGTTCCGTCGTTTTAGGTTTATCCATGTTATCGTTTGTTTGAGGTTGTCGGTGGACTAAAGCGTTTTGCTAATTTTGCGTGTCGTCTGGTCTCTCCATCTAGAATCCGTGATTCTGAGGTATTTTGAGAAAATTGTATTCTTGATTGCACCTAATGGTGTGAATACCGATTCAGCAGGAATGTTATTCATGGAAGAAGGATCCTCTTTCTTGTCAGTTAATTTGCTTTTTTGTTTTCTCCAATGTTCTAATGTCCCGTGACCCAGATTAAGGTAACATTATGGTTTACGTTCAATGTGGTAAAGCTATTTCTGCTTTGTTCAACAAGTTTAGAGGTTGTTGTAACTGAATCCACGCTGAACAGGAGGCTGGTTGGACTGATGACGGGCCACTTTCTACGGGCACAGCACGTAGGCATCTCAGACAGTGAACTTTGCCCAGCATGTGGAGAGGAGAATGGACGGCGGACCACTTTCTGTGCGACTGCCCAGCCTTCGCTCGAATCAGGCTTGGGTTCTTTGGCACAGATGTGTTAAGAAGCGACCTCCTTGGCACCATAAGATCTACTCAGATTTCTTCCGAGTGCAGTACAATGGACTTAATTGTGTCTGAGTGCTATACTAGCCAGTCTATCCCGACAAAAAAAAATAAAATAAAACTGAATCCAATGCCTGGATTGCAGCTTGGCTATCCGAAAGAATAGCGATATTGCACTTAAAAGATAAGTCTGCAGTCAATAGCCTACTCCCTATTGCCAGTACTTCCGCCTGGAAGACACTGCAAGTATTGGGAAGACGCACAGCTCCAACACCACAATTCATTTTTGCACCATCTGTGTAGGCTGTAATGTCGAAGTTCCTTAGTAAAGGTACCTTACTCCATTCCTCCCGAGATGGAAAGAGAGTGGCGAAATTCCTATTGAATGTCACCGTTGGGATTATGTAATCAGTCCTCTCCGAAGTGAACTGAGTTTGTCGCAATAATAGACTGGCATGACCGCAAGTTTTAACCTAAGTATACTCTTGGCAGCCATCTGCTTGATACGGAGATCGACCGGAGTGTCAATGCATTAAGGGCCTCCCTTGGACATGATCTAGATGCACCGACCGTAATTGCACAGGCTGATCTTTGAATTCTACGAAGTAGTTTCATATTGCAATCTCTGCCAAGAGCTTTGTATCAAACTACCGATCCGTATGATAAAATTGGTCGTAAAGCTGTCTAATACAGCTTTAACACGTTGACTTCCAACTACGAGATAACTCGTAGCATGATTTCCCTTCCAGGAAGCCAACTACGAGTTCTCTCGTACTACCTAAAACTACCACGTTTTGTGTAACTACGAGTAAAACCGTATTATAATAGTGTTAGTATCGATAAATAGCTTCTGGGAAAAGAAAAAAATTTTGGGTTTGGCTTCCGTGAGCTTTTTTTTATTAAAAAAAAAATTCATTCAATATAATGGAAAAATTAACTTAAATACAAGAAATAAAGTAATATATTATTGTTTGTGGAAGTTTTTAAAACAATTTTCCACACAAAGGGCTGGCTTCTCTGGACAGGCTGGACAGAAGTAACGCGTTTCTCGGCGTTTTTTTTCTTGGGTACATACACGACATGGCTTTGTCGGACGCTGTTTTTTTCCGTTGGTGGTAAACACTCTAAATAATGGAGCTCTTTAGATCTATTTGCAATCAACGCCATGACGAATTCTTCTCTGAACTTTATCAGTTTTATTTTAGATGAAGTTACTTTTTGGTAAATTCTGTGAGTAATTTTTGTATAATATATATCTCTATAATATGAAGTGAAACCTTTTTGTGCCATCTAATAGTCTTTCTTAGAGATGAGTAGTACGAAATCATTTGATCCGATCGGTCAATGCCAGACATTCCATTATTGTAATCTCGAATTATATTCGGTTTCATAGAAATTCTTCCATTGCGATTGGGCACCTCTACCATTTCAATAGCGTGCATGTTTGAAATGGAAAGGACTTCTCGTTTATCCTTCCATTTGCATACAGTAACAGGACCATTTGTCTGCCAAAAACACTCCCCTCTTTTTAGTTTACGATTTACCACATCTTTGGGGTGTCCTTTTCTGTTACTTCGTAGGATTCCACACACACATGTTTTTCGTGTATATAACAGTTTTGTAAGACTAACTGAATTATAAAAATTATCCATGTAAAGTTCGTAGCCTTTATCGAGATAGTCCTCAAATAAATGTAAAACAACGTCAGCAGTAAGACCTACATTATGGGTAGTTTCCTCAGATTTTCCGCTGTAAATTTTTATTTTTATTACAAGACCGTCGGACTCACATAGTTCATATGGTTTGACACCATATTTGTGTTTTTTATTTTTTATGTATTGGCGGAAAAGCAATCTTCCCCGCCATAGCATCATGGATTCGTCAATACAAATATTTTTACTTGGTACTTAGTTTTCACGCATAACATCGTTGAAATGATTTAGGATTGGTCTCACCTTGTATAATCTGTCAGTAGATGGTTGTGAGTTATCAACCAAATGAAAATAACGAAGTATCAACTGGAATCGATTGCGGCTCATATGTGTGCGCCAAAAGTTTACATTATATAGCTTGTTTGTGTTCCAGTAATGTTCTATTGTTGGAAAAGTACAAGGTCCCATTTGCAATAAAAGTGCAATAAAAACTTTCATCTCTGTAGCACTTACGTCTTGCCAATTTGATATCTTTTTAGATTTTTTATAGCATTTTGATTCCCATTTTCCAATGTTGCAATTTCTTGCGCAGCATATAAATTAGTTTGTTCTACCAGTAATGCAAGAAACTCATCCGAAAAAAATAAATCCACCAGCGTTTGTACTGTAAAATTTGATGTATCTAATTTCACACCAACATTTTCTTCGAAAAGAAATAATTTAGGATTGTGTTGAATTTCTGTCCACAAATCATCATTCTCATTTGACGTTGTTGCTTGAAAATCATCGTCATTATTATCAGATTCGGAGACGTCTTCAGGTTCGGAGATGGCTTCATCTTCACTATCACTTGTATTCTCAGAAGACTCATAAATGTCGTTACTACCATCGCTGAAATCATCTTCTGAATCACTTAGATTTGCGTTGTACTCAATTTCACTTTGATTCAGTGACCTTTTCTTATCCATATTGGGTTCTTGATAATTATAACAGTAATTTTATAGAATGTTTATAAATCTAGAAAGAAAGAAAATAATAATAAAATTATGATAATTATAATAAATAATAATAACAATAAAACAAAATACTATAGAAAGCAAAAATTATGTTTTTTTAGGAAAAAAAGGACCTACCTACTACGAAATAATTCGTAGCGAGTTCTTTCCCAGACGCCAACTACGAGATAACTCGTAGGTCCTTTTTCTCCTTTAAAAAACATCATTTTTGATTTTTGATGATACCAATGATCTAGAAATAGAGTTTTTAGTAATATAATGTGAAAAAATCAAAATGTCATTTTTGGCCAGTTTTCTGAAAATGGCCTTGGCAGTCAACGTGTTAAAGTATACTTACTACAACTAAGTTTGGAGTCCAAGATTACTCCAAAGTACTTTGTGCTGGATGAAATTGTCAGAGTTTGTCTATTAAATAGTGGACCAAGTCCAAGTTCCCCGTACTTCGTTCACGAAATGTTGGCCAAAGTGCATGCGATGCTATGCAGATGTTCATATCAGTCCACGTATTGTTTGTAGCTGTTCCAACCCTTTCTTCAACGTGTGCAAAGAGATGCTTGTGTGCTTCAAATCGATTCGCCTGGTCTCTATGCCACGCGCGTTGTCCTGATTCATCACCTGCTGCTTCTTTCCTTGAAGAACCACTATGTCGTGGGAGTCATTGCAGAATTTCGCTGTGTAGTGTGGACATTCATGAACATATTTTGAGTTGAACCTGTCGGCAAAAAAGGCGAATTTTGAAGGAGTTCGGCGTAGTTCTTTGCTTGGAAAATGTTGCAGTACTCCAGAAGTGTTTCAGTTTCTCTCAGTGAGAGTTGCTAGTTTTGCAATAATCTGTTCCAAATTTCTTTAGTTTTACGAATTGTTTTTCTTGCATACAGGCATGCCAAGTTTGCAAGTTCAACACAGAAAATTTTGTAATATAATTTTTTATTTCTAAGCTACTAATATAAGTATTATCTAAAAGTTTAGGAGTTCATAACACCTGTTTTTCATATAAACTATTCCTTTATACAATGTACGAGTATTCGAAGTGATCAAGGGACACGCCGCACTGCTAAATCCTCTCATAATAAGTACATATGTATGCCTCCAGCCAAGCTTAAGCTTAAATACATACCATCGCCACATTTGCTCACGGATATGCCATAACAACTCAAAACAACTGTCAACAACAATTCTGTGTCGGGCTATTCCTATATTTGCGGCATGTGCCGACACTTTCTACACGTTGTGGCAGCTGTTTATTGTGCTTATATATACTCGTGTAGCCACTCAGTCACAAGGCGTCATTTGCTGTTAATTAACTTTGAAAGCATCTGCTTTCGACGTACACAAGTGCGAGTATATTTGTAGTTATAGTACTCGTACACATACACCTGTGCTCAAAATAATAGGAGCTCAATGAGTTACCAAGTTTTAACTACTATTGTTCTATTTAATTTTTTTATATTTTTATAAAAGTTTAACTCAAAACTTAAAACTTTGTACGAAATTCAGTCAAATTTGCCAAATTAAAAAAAAAAATAGATATATAGGGGGCTTCAATAGGTGCGCTTTAACTTTTTTCCGATAGGGAGGGCGAACGACGCAATATTTTTTATTTTTCGCTTGTCATTTGTAAACTTCATTAGTATACATTTCATCATGGAACGCTACACACTTGAGCAACGATTGCAAATCGTGCAAATTTTTTATGAAAATAATCGTTCTGTTTTTCAATTGGCGCGGGTCGATTTTGGCGCTTTGTGGCAGCCATTTTGTTTTGGTGACATCTGTCAAATCTTTTGTTTATTATTCAGTTGTTTATGCCAAATTATCATGGCAAGTTACACGATTGAACAGCACGTTCAAATGATAAAACTTTATTATCAAAATGAGTGTAAACGTTGCGCGCATTGCGCCCATTTTTCGGTAGACGTGGTGGCCCTTCCAATTTCTTATGGCCCATATTGAACCATATGGACCTAGACGACATGTGGTTCCAGCAGGACGGCGCTACGTGCCACACAGCAAACGCCATTTCATTCCATTTCAACATCTACCCGCTCTTATTGAAAAACCCTTTATATAAAAATTTCCATCATTTGGCTTGAAAACTTTAGAAAAATGAGTTGTTGAGCATTTTGTTCCAGATAAAAGTCTTCCGAACATGTAGATTATATGGAAGAAAATTCTCAATATGGTATCCGAGCAAAAAAATTGTAAAAAATTAAAGAGATTTTTGAGCGGCTTCAAATTTACACTTTACAAATAAAATTTACAATTTACAAATAAAATTAAGTGAACTATAAAACTTCTTACTTTGAAATTTTCTAAAAGTGGGAAATTTTGATGACAATTTTTTTTTAATTTTAAAATTTTTGTGAATTTTTTGTGGATTGCACTACAACCTTACAAAACCATGAAAAAAAAATTAAAAAAAAGTAGGTAAAACTTGGTAATTCTACGCACTGCTATTATTTTGAGCACAAGTGTATTGCATATGGTCACCTTATTGTTATGTGAAGTGCTTTGTTAAGCATGTGACCACATATACAAAAACGTTATCTGTTTCTGTATTGCTTTTCAAACGGCTTTAAACTCATGTAAATGGAGAAATTCTGTCAAAGTGTGCTGATTAAATTTAGTTTGTGCAGTTTGAATAATTTTGGTTTAATTATTATAGAAGCCACATGGATATCCTTCAAAACATACAGAATGATTCTTTGATTTTCGCCTAGAGTTGCCTTTTGGCCATTTATAATACCATTATAAAGCCAATTTTGGTCCAGGGAGTCATAGTCTGGTGAAACTCACTAGAGAAGACGAAATTTGTTAAAGAAGCTGGAGAGAGTTTAAAGGACTGCACTCATTGGAATCAGTGGGGCGCTTCGAACTACTCCTACTTTAGCGCTCAACGTAATGTTAAATTTGGTACCCCGCAGACAGAATTGCGGCTGCACGTGCCGCCATCAGATTGAGGGGTTCGAGCTTTAGGCTTAACTTCACTTATGGACTCTCTAGCATCCTAAGAAACGTTGAGCTCATCCCCCTGTCGGCGGATCAATGTACACCCTCGCTTAGTCCAACCGGAACTTTCTCCACTCACATTCCATAAAGGGAAGAGTTGACGGGGGGCTACACTTGGAGACAGGGCCTGGTGAACTGGATCACGATGGATCGAAGTTGGAAGGAAAGGTTGGCGGAAGAGTATTTTGCGAGCAGGTTACCGGACAAACTTCAGTGTGTTCCAAGCAGAGGCAGGCGCAATCATCGATTGCATCAGAATTCTTCGACATAGGCATAATTTGGGTACCTGGACATAGTGACATTGCTGGAAACTGCGAAGCCGACGAGCTGACCTGTGAGGTATTGTGCACGCGCAAGTAGAGGATTGAGATCCCCTCGGCAACCTGCGCTCTACTCCTGGAAAGATGAACTTTGCACTAACTTAGCGAGCGCTGGGCAAGTACATGAACGTGTAAGATCGCGAAATCCTTCTGGCCACGTTAGGATCAGAGGCGTTCGAGGAATATTCTGAGAATGACAAAATCTCAGCTTTCAAATTTTGTGAACACCTTCACGGGGTACTATCCGCGGGGCATACATGCCGTGAGACTCGGAATTAATTCAAGTCCTTTTTGCGTCAGCTTTATGGGGGATGAGGTGGAATCATCTCAGCACCTGCTCCTCAGCTGCGTCGCTCTCGCGCGACTAAGATTTAAGCATCTTGATCCTCACTTCTTTTCTGCGCCTTAATTTCTTTTATCGCAGAATCTGCTGACATAGCAGGTCTTGACATCAAAAATCTGATGAACTTCATCAGCAGCATAAAGCGGCTAATACAGCCGCAATATAATTAGTCACCGTTCATAGTCCAAAAATATCCCGAAATGCAGATTTTTTCCGTTTTTATGAGTATGACGCCGTGGCAACAAAGTGTGCGTATGTGTGTGTATGTGTGTGATTTCTTGCGTTTTGGGAGTTTCTATTGTTTTCGCCTACTCTTCCTCTTCACAAACAAATAACTCCCCTGCCTTTTGTTTGTTTATTCTTGGAGCCTGACAACACAGTGTATTTGGGAAGCGTCATAGTTGAAGATGAAAGGTGTTAAATGTGTATGCCTTTCTGATGCAAGTAATCAAATTCTTGTCAAATTTAATACAAGCGTACAAACTTAATAGAGATTGAGAATTGCTCGTCTCTAGTCACGTTAATTATTTTTAATACGCATTTGAATTTATCTAATCCTCAAGGTTTGCTTTTTTTGAATGAGCTGAATTTCAATGACAATTTTCCCTCAGCAAATTCTCTGGACTTCAACTAGACTCACTTTTATCAAAATTGAATTTAAGTCAATTGGATTACGCGCAATCATTGATTATGTTTCCCTTAATTTAGAGGTAAAGGGCATTTTGCCCTCATAGGATTGCATAGAGAATCTGACCAAATTTATTGCCAATGAAGTAACTATTAATTCTTTCAATTTTAAATAAATTGAGTTGCAATCCAGACTTAAATTATTGAATTCTTCTTAATTGGCTGTCTGTTTGAACATAGTTTTAGACTTCAATTGTCTTCAGCCCAAAGCAACACATGTTGACAGGCGAATTTATTTATATTTAGATTTCAAGGCTGGCCTTATTAACTGTATTATTGCGAGTTACTGTTTGCCTTGCCCTCATTCCCCTCCATTTTTCGGTTCTCTAGCTAATAGCACATTTAAGGAGAAGAAAAATGTTGTCGCCTCGGTAGTCTAGCGTACGTGCACTAGCCGGCTATCCCAGAGGTTGTGGGTTCGAATCCCACGTGAAGCATGGTTCTCGCACTGTTTGCAAATATACCCACTTTTTCCTGTTTCTAAACACAAAAAAAACATCCGAAAAAAAACAATCCTCCCCAAAAACTTACCCTTTCCATCCTTACTCCCGCACAATAATCTGCGCATTATTTGCATTGTGGCTGCTTAACCAAGCGAAAAACAAAAAACAAAGAAAACCACACAGTTATACAATGCATCCATGGCGCCAGCAAGAGGAAGCGGGCAATCGCTATAGTAGCGCAGACACACCAAAATTTAGCGAAGTCCTCAACCATCTGTGCGATCCTTCTGCCATAAAAATGTGAGACACAGATGGCGCTCCAAGCATAAAGAAGGCGTTGTTCCTCAGCAACGACATGTGGGCATTCCCACTACTTCGGACTGCTAGCGGCAGACTAATCACCTACCCTATCAGAAATCAAAAAAAAAAACAAAAAAAAAAAAATCAAGATTACAGAAACCAATGCAACACTGAATCTTGTCGAGGCTCTATGCTCGCGAGAGGAGTGAACAAGGAAAACAAAAATGTTGTCGACATTTATCCGTTTTATTTGGTGAATCAAATTAATATAGTTTTTTATAATTATTCTTATGCAAATGGTTCCAAACAGTTTTCTGAACTATCTTCAATTACCGACTCTACGATCCACAAAATTTTATCAACATTTATGCCACCAGAGTGCACCTCATATGCAAAGTTCATACTAAAGTGGTGCACAAATGACTTGCTTATTACAAAGCAACAAGTCACACATTGCATGTGACACTGTTTGTGATGACAAAAAGCAATGTAGGCACACAACTTGAACAGCAACGAAGAAAAACTGTCTTCAACAAGAAATACTACTTCGGCTCTATCGACATTACACGAATTGCACGACGCTGCTTATATGCTTGCATGGCAATGGTAGAAAAACATTCTCATACAAGCTTTGCCGAAAGACATCAAGTACAATGTGTGAATTGGTGTCATATGTATGTATGTACGTAGTGTGTATTAGCACACTTTCGAGATGTATGAAAATTGCAAACATACACATTTCTTCGCTCCCCGCGCACTTTTGCGTATTAAGGGCAGAATATTAATAAATAACGGTAAACTTTCGATGAATAATTTTTAAAGCTATTGAAGTTATGAAATACGACAGCTTTTAGTAAATTTAAAAGCCAATAAAGTGCGCAGAAGAATATTTGCAGGCAAAGTGTAAGTTGTATTCAAATATTAATCAGAATTTAATTTTTATTCTACAAAACCATCATACCAAACATTAACTGCCTATTTGATTTTAAAATATCAGGAATTCATGTAAGTAAATAATCCACATTTGACACAATTCACTTGTTTGAATTGAATTGGTTTTCATTGCCTTTCAGTGTCATTGCTTTTCTTGCTATCTTGCCGAAATATGTGTGTAGTGACAATGCTGAGAGAGAAACAAGTCATGCAAAAGCATGATTTGGTTTTCTCTCTAGCTGCTATTGCCTGTTACTGTTAGTTGAGAACAAAACACTGCATTGTTGTGTGAATTCAGCAAATGACTTGAAAGCACATATATGTCGACTTGTGCACCACTTTAGTTCAAAATGGAGTATTGGAAGTGAAAGCTTCTCTGTTGCATTCAATACTGTAATGCACCCAAAAACATTGAAACGTGTGATCAGACTTTTCTCCTTCGTCAAAGTGGTTCTGAAAAATATGTAGAAAAGTACATAGATTTTATTCTTGTCTTTATTTTGGAACTTTGTAACACACAACTGGCTTCACTAAACACAAACCAGTCAAAAAGGTAATGCCATCTTTAAGTCTTTAAGGTTAACAAGAAGGTTAACAAATATTTCTTTTACTTTTACTTCAAAGCAACACATTAAGAGCATTAATTCCCGTTAATTTCTAAAATTTATTAATCATTGAAAATCAATATGAAATACCGCAAACTTTCACTAAAAGGTGGCTCAAAATTAATCATACAATTTTATTTATGAATAAATTTTTTACTAAATAAATAAAATTATTTTGATTTTTTTTTTAATTTCCATTTTTTCAGCAATTGTCCAACATTTTTCAATGGGTCTCAATAGTTGACAGTTGGGTGGGTTGTGGTTTTTTTGGAACAATATTTAGCCCACGATTTTCATACCAGTTAATGGCAAGACGGCTATAATGACAAGATGTCAAATCGGATCAGAAGATAACTGAGTCTGTATGTTGTTTTATGAGTGGCAAAAAAAACGTTTTTGTAAAGACTCCCTCATATAATTCCTTCATTTGAAATGTCCGTGGTAATGAACGTTTTGCTTTTTGTACCACATTGGCAAATGGCTTGGCAAAACAAATATTTTTGTCCAATATTTTTAGCTTAAGGACTACGTCTGATCAAATACAAATTTTTTATAGATATTTTTTAGGAATTTTTTTTTTAACGAAAATAAAATGAGGTCGTTTTAATTTTATAGTATGTTATTATTGACGTCAAATAGTATACAAAAACAATATTTTTTTGTAGTAGTGTAGCACCACGGTAAGTGTCTTAAAAAAAAGATAGGTACCTTGTCAACAGGATTTTGGCTCTTCAGGACATCTGAAACGAACAAGTTAAACTGATTATTATTCTGTAGGCTTGTCATTCTGGCAGGTGCTACAATGGGAAAATTTGTTTGAAAAATAACAAAATGGCGGACTTTTAAAAACATACATACCACACTATAAATCAAAACGATCGCATTTTATTTTCTTTTAAAAAAAATTCCTAGAAAATATCTATAAAAAGTGAGTATTTGACCAGACTAAGTCCTTAAAGGCGCCTGCGACTCCTCATATTGTTGTGCTGCTTAAAGTCTACTTTGGCGTATGTTTTATCGTCCGTAACCACCCAGCCATGTATATGAATATCTTCACTATATAATTTTCGCGCACGTGTTTTAGCTCTCTTTTTGTTTATTATTTCAATTGGGTCCCACAATCTTTTTATATGATCATAAACCTTCATTTTTCCGCACTTCTGGGGCGTTTCCTTCCGACATATGGGCCTCTTTTGCAGCATCGCGAAGTGAAAGCTCAGCTTTTTTCGAAATAATGCCCCCATTCTTTGGCTTTTTCTCCGCAAGCTCAGACTTAACCGGATACATTTGGAAGCATACGGATAATAGAAGTAGCAAAAAGTGAATACGTCAAAATAATAATTATAATAAACACTATTAAAATGTATGTATATTTATTTTTTATTTTCAGTTAGTTTTCCGCAAGTGATGAGTAAACATAATCAACTAGTTTTCTTTGTGTCCATTCTTTATGATCCGATGGAATGTACCCTATAATCAGAAACAGACCGGGAATATTTAAATAAAACAAAATATAATTTAATTTTAGGCCAATTCATTTTATCTCCTTCAAAATATGATCCGTCTGAAACAACACACATGTGCTAACGTTTAACCCAGTCCCCCATGCACCCCTGGTAGCTCCTTCATTGCATTCTCTTTGATCTCCTCTATCTGAAATCTCCTTCCACGAAATGGTAACTTCAACTTGGGGAAACAAAAAGAAGTCGCAAGGGCCATATCAGGTGAATACGGTGCTTGCACGATTGTATTTACTTGGTGTTTGGTCAAATAATCCAGCACAATTTGGACTCGGTGCGATGGTGCGTTATCATTATGCGATATCGAAGAATTGTTTGCCCACATTTCTTGTCGTTTAAGACGTACAACAACTCTCAAACACCTCAGAACGGATAAATAATATTTTTTATTGACTATCTGACCCGATGGACGGTACTCATGGTGCATTACGCCTTGGCAATCGAAGAAAACAGTCAACATCACCTCCACGGTACTTTTTGATCATAGGGTAAACATCCTGAGATGTATTTCTCCAAAGTTATCTAGCGGAGAACATTCAGCGCTTTCTACTTCACCTATTCAATAGCAAAGGTAGTGTATACCTTTGTATAAGGTTAAGCGGAGGAATCTGAATAGCACTGCACCTACGAGTATACCGGTGTACCCTGATACTGAGAGTTTTTTTGTATAGTTTATGCTTTATTTACTACTACTTGAGTGCAAGGTTTAACAACAAAACCTCAATAAATCCCATTATCATCTCTTTTTCCTTAATTTTAAATATTTTTCTAACATTTCATAAGCCATTTCAAAACTGCAGCGATTTGCTTGTCAAATGAAGTGATCAACAAAAAGCGTCACTTGCTGTATACTTACAGGCGAGAAGAAAATTGAATGCCACTCGCTTGAATAAATATATGTATGTATATTTATATGGAGTTAATATTTATAAATTTTAATTAAACAATTTAATTTATAATTTAACTTATATATTCGATATTCATAAAAACTTTGGAGTGACTGCATTTGGCATTTGGCTCGGCAATTGCCACAGCACAATTCTTCTCGAAGTCAATGAGTTTTTGGTACATTTTGGTTTTCTAATAAATAAAGCAATGAATTAAAAATTAAATAAAGAGTTAGCACAACTGTTAAAATATTAAAATGTAACTTCCCTACACCGTTATCGTTGTCGTTTTTACATTTCATAAATTTCGCTTTATTAGAAAGTGAGTGAATCAACTACGCTTAGCTGCGCATTTCGAAAATTTTAAACAACATAAAGCATTTAAGCACTAAAGAGATACCATAAATATTAGAATTGTTTTGATTTCCTCGTTCACTTCACAATTTATCCTCTAGGCTATCGTAGTCATAGCAATCGCTACCAAGCTTCGATTTCCTTCCGTCTTCCTCCTCATCTTCATCCTCTTCATAACGCGCATCTAAGTTGCTGATGCCATTCCGTGTGGCTATTGCAGCTAATTCGCCACTAACTGGCTGTTGCTTGCCCTCTTTTTTCGCCTCCTCACGGCGTTTTTCATTTTCAATTAACTTCTCGAAATCTTTTGTCGGATCATAAACTTCAAATTCCTCAAATTCGATATCATCGTATTTACGTTTCTGGAAGAGACTCTTATCGTTTGCCACATAATGGCGTACGACATTGTTGTCCCGCAGCGCCGTTGAGTTGGTTGTAATGACTGTCGTTATACTGCTGCCACGACTACTGGCTACACTCGTACGACCGTGTGGCTCCGGTGTTTGTTGATCGGCGCGGTGTATCTCGACGGGCACCACTATTTGTGCGGGCAGTTGCGTGGAGCGTGGTGCGAGTATTGGTGTCGTTGTTGCTGTGACTGTTGTTACTTGTGCTTTAACTTGAGTGCCCGCAGTGCGGAGTGCCTCACTCGGCGTTTGGCAATTTTCAGTGAACAGCAGTTGTTCTACATTTCTTAAATTAATTTTGTCTAAAACATCACAACTTTCATTGTTGGCAGTATCAAGAGCTCCGCCAACGTAGTCATCGTTTCGGCTCTTCAATGGCAAATTCGACTCTAATATTCTTTTGATGCCTGCCACGTTAGCTGACGCTGGTGTTGTTGTTGATGGGAACAAAGTTTCACTCTGATTGCCATTTTGTTTGGGGCTTATGGTGGCTTTGGCTTTGCCATCTGACTCTGCATGAAAATCTCTTCCTTGTTGCTGTTGCTGTTGGTTTTGCTTCTTGGTCATTGTGTAGGCTAAATCGACGTTTTTATTGCGCCAAACTTTGAGTGTAGCATTGCCATCTCCACTCGCATTATCTGCAGCACACTCCTGGGACTTACGTTGGTCCACGTGGCTCAAGCGTATATCCATGGCTGAGCTTTGATATGTTATTTCGTTACTCATTTCCGATTTATTATTTTCATAGTTGGTGCGGTCACATCCATTGCTTATCAAATTCGTTGGCTTGACGTCGTCTAAAGTATACGAATATGTAGTCATAGGCACATTTATGTGATTATTTACGGTCACTTGCTTTACTTCGCTCACTCCACCAACTAGCACTTGCCCGCAATCCACCAATTTTCTTGCAGGCGTTTGATTGTTGATTGTCAAAGGTTCATCCTTACCCTCCACTTGTCGTAGTTTCGTGCACTCGAAATGGTGTACCATCTTTTTGACGACCTCTGTTTCATCGGCGCCAGTTTCGACGATTTCGGCGCCAGTACCAGCCAATTCCAAACGGCTGCTGCAGCTGTTTGATTTGACGAGTTTGAATTTTATACCTAAAAACAAAAGAAAAAAGGAAATCTGAAAACAAATACGAACCAGATGGATACATACCAATATAACATATACAAATACAAGGTAAGACCGACGGGAACGAAAAGGAATTGAAATGAGCATTATACAGGGTGGGGGGTGGATGAATGCTGATGCATGCAGAAATAACTTTTTGTCGCAATTAATATAATTTATTTTTTAGTTTTATATAGTTTTTGCGTGTTTGTACATGGTGGCGCATCATTAATCATTTTTATTTTTATTAACCTTTTTTTCCTAAATAAAAAAAATAGTTTGAGTGATGAAAATCTTTATTTTTACCTTTGCGCGCTCCATTGCTGGTGTGTTTGTATAGTACAACTGTCTAGTTCACAAGGGTCAGATATGATTGACGTACGATGCCATTTACAAAAATTACAACACCTTCCGATAGAGTGATTAATTTTGCGCCACTTTGTATAAGGTGTTTTTAAGAGGTTAACAGAGTCCCATTAGCTACAATAGTTATTGTTTCCTACACCCGAATTTTGTAGAAATAAAATGTAACGATGATAGATTATTAGGTTTGGCCAAACTGCTGTGGGGAAAAACAAAATTCTTCGAGCAACTTCGGCTCCACTCGTCACTCGTCCAATTAGTCATTAGTGTTCAGACGGCAGCGAAGCAACATGAGCGAAAACTGTGTTGATTTTTTTCATATATCACCAACACAATCTCAGTTTCATCGTAAGCAAAAGGTTACCATGACCCCACTGGCGTCAGCCAATCAGCTGATTCTTTCAAATTTGCTGAGAGCCGGTTAACGGTCTGATCTTCGTCACACCTTCTGAATTCTTTGCACCATGAAATTTTATTTTATTTATTTTGGAATTATGCAGACTTATTCACGATCTAAACTTAATTAACATGTCGATCGGTAAGGACTACGAGTTACTATGCTTGTCCCACTCGTTCAATATTTTTCGACATCCTTGCAGCCTTCTGGCACCAGCGGTTTGTTCTTTTAAGCGGTTCTGTAAATCAATCTGGAAAACGTGTTGCGAAGTCCTAAGTCATTTAGATTTTGAAAACAAATGCCTAATATAAGGCATTTTTTGGACCATTTCTTCATAACTACAGGTTTTTCTTGCTGCAGCAAAAGTTATGATATCTGGTTCGCCTTTCTCGCCACCCTATTTGACCTTACACTTCAATGTCGAAAACTTTCAGTTGCCGTCGACCACCCTTTATTTTCGTTTTACGCAGGGAATTCATGTAATTTTCTACATTTGTGCGCACATATACTTACATACATACATATTTATATTGTTCTTATTTATTCAAACTCACCAAAGTGCCCCAATGAACTTTCTCTGTTATCGTCAGTAACTTCCGCTGAATTGCCCTTCTTTTTGTCATTGTGTTTATCATGTTGTTGTGGAAACTTGTGTGTCGTTGGTTGTTGGTGCGCACAATCTTGTGGTGGCTCGCAAGCATTACAACTCTCAATTTGTCGCACTCGACGCCTCGTCAGCGTCATTGTATTGGTACTTGCCGCGTTTACCTGTATATTGCCATTGTTGCTGGTGGCGCCATTGTAGCCACTGCCATAGTGCAATGGATCCGGCGAAGTGCTTTGCAACACACGTCCGCCGTAGTAGGTGACTGTGGAGCCACACTCCCTTATCTTCTCGAGTACATCCTGTGAATGTAAATTTTACTGATTTAATACTTGTTGTTTGTGCAGGCGAAATTAGGTGAAGTTATTCCGATTATAATTTCAAAACTCTTTGTGAATCAATAAATCACAATATTCTATTGAGTGTTTTATGCAATTGTAATGTTGCAACAAAAACTAACGCAAAATATACCTACATAGTCGTACAACTTTGAACGGTATTTAGGCCTAGCTCCCGATTGACCGTGAGTGTCTTTGTGTTGTGCCACATATAGAGAGCTTTGCAGTTTTATGTCGTCTATGAAGACAAAATGTATTTCACAAGAAAGTTTTGGAAGCCAGAACCCATCGCCGATTTCAACTGATGCAGTCACTTAAGTGAAGTAACATTAAGTCTAACGTAGGTCTGGATATCCGTAAGCAGGTTAACCTTCTCTAGTTTTGATATTTAAAAATGTCGAAGATCTCTACAACATCATAGACTGTCTAGCATTAATCTATATTGAGCATTCGAAAATATGTTTTGTTTTTTTGTACAGGAAATAAAAGAGCAGACGACTCAAAAGATGGTCCGTGGCTGCACTTGGAGAATCACGTCCAAGCATACAGGCCCTGTTTGGGTGAGTTGCAGAAAAAACTAGATGAGTTCCTAACGTAAGTTGATGCCTGCAAAGTTCGCTGTGGCCAGCGCTCATTGAGCTATATTAAGAACACAGAACTCCCTGAGGCTCTCAAAACCGCTTCTTACGAGCTTATTAAGGGTGCAATTGGTCCGCCGTAGCCGAGTGGGTTTGTGTGTGATTATTTCGAGTCTTTGTGCGTAAAAAAGCAAAATTATAAAAAGAAAAGTTTTTTCTAATAGCTGTCGCCCCTCGGCAGGCCATGGCATACCTCCAACGGTATTTCTGCCATGAAAAAGCTCTTCATAAAAAAACCATTTGGCGTTCGGAGTCGGCCAAAATCTGTAGGTCGCTCCGTTTGTGGAACAGCATCAGATAGTCACCGGAGAAGAAGCTCCGCCAAACACCTAACAGAAGTGTACGCGCCAATTATTTTTTTAATATATCGTCCCCTTAGTATTAAAATAGCCTATAAATTTTTTGATGTTTTGAGAAAATGAATTTCAAACTTTTTGTCGAAAGTAGCTCTCACTCAAATCTCGTTATGTCTGTAAATATTTATTATTTTTGACTGACGTTTTGACGCACTTTGTGGAACTAGAATTTGACCAAATTTTGACCACATATAAAATCGACTATGGAAAATCCAAAAATTCAATAAAAAAATAATAGCCTATGAGCACACAGGCTATTGTTATACTAAGGGGACGATATATTTATTGGTCACTGGACTGGCCCCGATTTTCGGAGGCACGCTAGACGATTTCTGCAAAATCTGTTGAGTTGAGGAAGCTTTGCCTAAGCGAGTTCCTCGCACCTCAAAAAACGTACTTCAGATTTCTGTTGAACCACTTCTTAGTCACAACCCTGCGCACTCAAAAGAAGCAACAGATAAAAGATAATCTCGTCGTGATGCGCAGGCAGCAGGTTAAAGCTTACATTTTGAGCTGATTAAATGCAGTTTGCAGCAGCCAATTATTATTATGACTTAAGACACTTTGATTCTCCTGATGAATAAAGTTAGAGTGTCTAGAGTTAAAGTAGCATAAATAAATTTAAGTAAAATTGTGACTTCCCTCTATCAATTATTGGAAGTCAGTCCCAGAAACTCTGTGAGCATTTCTATTAATAATGGATGCGGGTACTTCAACAGATTATAGTTGGGTTAAGCTTATGGTACCCCCAACTCTTGCTTTTTAGAGTACCGCTGCTCATAATAATTCAATGCTTCCACTAGAACTTTAATTTCGAACTAAAATGGCGGTTGTGAAATGTTTCTCTCAAGTCCAATGCCTGTGGACGCCTATATGTACAAGTGTGTATATGTTTGGATAGATACGGAAAAATTTTGTGAATTATACCTCTTGGTGCATGCTGCGTTAAATCTACTTCTGCCTGTGTTTTTTCGCATTTCTGCTGATGTAGCACAAAAATCCTATTACGATGGGAAATTTGAAAAGATATGCGGCACGTAAGGCCATAACTACGGCGCATAAAATAAGCGTAATTGAGCCAAATAAGCGCGCCATAAATCCATAGTAACACCTCATTTGCCCGCTGCTCACTTTTGCGAGCGCCTACGAGCGAAACACACTCACGTTTTGCCTTCTAAAGCCAAATTATAAATACGAGTATGTGTGACTGCAACATCAAGCAATATCACAACCACCATATTTCAGTTGTTCCCCCTTTCTCTCTCCGCTCACCTCTCTCATATCTCCTCATTTTTACACTTCAAAATACTTACTTTGCTTACATAATGCGATTCGTAGACCTCTTCATCAAGGTCTTCATCATCGGCGTCCTCGTTTTCCTCCTCATCGGTTGCTGGCCCATCATCGCCCAGTCGACTGAATTTATCTTCTCTTGTGAAATTTCGATTTTGTTGCTGGCTCGCATGCTGCTCATAAATGTCGGTTATGCGGTAAGTAGGCTCCTCACCGCCACGAATGGCACTGCTGCGTGGTCGTGGACGTGGACATGGTAAATGTCCATTATAATCATTTTCACCCCCAATCGTGCCGTCAATATGCGCTGACGTCTTATTCCGCATATTCCTATTATTATGCCCTTGGACAACCGTTTGCACGTGCACGCCCTTTAATGCCTCTTCATTGATTGCTTCTTGCTTCTCGGACGTGGTCGTTATGTCCGTTTCATTACACTCACAAGGCGATGACAAATCACCGCTAGAGATCCCGCTCGACAAGCTGGCCGTATCCCATTTGCGTGCCGTCGGACTTGCTCCCTTTGTTGGATGTTGGCCAGGTAGTTGCTGTTGTGTAAGCTGTTGTTGTTGATGTTGCTGGTGTTGGTGCGGCATATGCCCGTAAGATGTATCAATGGTAAGATAGCGGTACTTGCGTGCACGTCTAGCACGCGGGCTCGGCAGCTGCGTTGCTGCACTACGTTCCACAAATGTGTCCTCGTCCTGCGAAGTGTGTTGTAGCTGCATGCCGCCACGCGGTGTGGGCAACACATTCTCCTCGAAGAATTTGCGCACATTTCGCACAATATCGGGATTAGGCAACTCCTCTTCGTACAGTTCACGGTTCACGCGCACAGGTTGGTAAAAGAAGTGACGCTTAATGCCACCGCTGCCACCACCACTGGCGGTTTTTGCAACGCTATCACTCGCTTTTCCTACTCTCTGTTGGGGTTTCGTTCCCTCGTCATTACTCTGTGCACCTGCACTCATATGCAACTTTGCTTGCGGTTCCACTTTGCTAGCGCTATCTATGTTCACATACTGAATTGTGGCCTTCCCATTGTCACTGCTTTCGATTGTCTTTTGTCCCAATTTCTGCAATGCGGTCGCCGTTACGTTCGCTGCCGCGTGTGCTATGGTAGTGAGTGGGCGTTCGATTTTAGTGCGCACTGGCTCCACAATCACTACATTATTGTTGGCCAGCAGTTCTTGGAAACTGTACTCCTGCAGATACTGTATGAGTCCATCGAATTGTGCTTCCTTCTTGCTGCGCGGCATCATATTGTTACGCAGTAGTTGCTGTGATTTCAGCACTTTGTAGCGTATGTGATCAAATTGTGGCTCACCGTTGGCATCGTTTGCCAGCGATGCGGGGTCGTCCGAATTAGGCGGTACTGCGCTGACTATGGTCGCCTTCTTGTCACCATCCAATTCGACGATTTCAATGGAAGGCATAAAGCTACAGAACTCATCTTGACTGAAGCTTGAATTGGGATTGAGCAGCTTGGTAGTTGGCGGATTAACGACATTTTTATCAGTCTGCGATTGTGTCTGCTCGTGCGACTGTGCGCCCAAAATGAAATGTCTCGGTTCGGGTTGTGGTTTTTGTGGCTGCCGTGCTTGCTGTTTTTGACTTTCCTGCTCTTCTTGCGACCCTTTGGGAAGCTCATATATATTTTCCTGCTTGTTTGTATATTTCAGCGTCTGCTCTTGTTCTACTTCGATTTGCTTGTCATCTGCTACAGCCTCTTGCTTCTGCTCGTCCTCATCTTTTGCCAATTTCGACCAGTAATTGCGCACTGCGTCGACCTTTTTCAGATATTCATTTTCTACTTGGCTGTCTTCTACTCGTTTGGCCTTATTGAAGTTTATGCCAACGCCTTTATTGCTACTTTTGCTATTGCTTGCATTTTTACCAGCGCCAAGCATATCACCTCGGCGCTTATTGTCTACAACGTGCAAAATTTGTGGTCGCGACATTTTGCTGCCTGCGGCCGTAACGGCGCCCTCAGTGCTACGTCGCCGGAAAGAGTCGTTCGCTGTTAGAACCTTGACGGGACGTGCTTTGTAGATTTGCGTACTTAGCACACGACGTTCTTTAGATTTTATTGATAACTCGCAGTAATTGTTGTTGCTGCTGCTGTTGTCAAAGTTGGTTTTGTTATCATTGACATGTGCGTTCGTTTTATTGCTGCTGCTTTGGATATTCTTACTGTTGCCGTTAGTGTCTTTGGCTTTGTTGCTATTATTTTTACATTGCTGTTGACAGCAATGATGGTGAGCTGTTGGATGCTGTTGACGTTTCGGCTTGGAGGGCACACGCTTCAGCGATGCCACGCGTGTGTGCGTGCTGACAATTGTTGATTTATCTTTAGTGGATATCTCTCTTTTCTCCTGTCTTCTTATTGTTACATCCGCCAAGATGTTAAGCTTTTGGAGCTGTGGTCTACTGTGCGTCTCTGCCTTGTTAGCGTCTTTTAAGTTGTCGTCATTATCGATTGCGTCTTCCTCGATTATGTTGTTGTGTGCATCCGTCACAATTATGCGGAATTTACTGCCAGCACTCGGGTTTACTCGATTACCATCGGCCTGCTGTGTGCATAATTCATTTGAGATTGTAACTGAGTTCTGTATTTCCGTGGAATTCTTCAAATACTTAGCTTCTTCCGCACCAAGTGTTCTTTTACCAGTTTTCTCCTTAATTTCTTTTGCGCGTCGTTCAATTAGTTTGCTAAAGTTCTCGACTTCTATGTCGGGCGCGTCCTTTGGTTGCTCCTGATACTCACTTGTGCTTGTGTCCAGCGAGCTATTTGCTGTTACGTTGCTTTCAGTATCATCTGCTATATGTGAATCAGTGCAGTAGTTTTCCTTACTAACTGTGTTTTCTTGTGGGTCAATTTCCGTCGCTACCGCGCCGTCATCAACTGTCTTCCCTGTGATTTCCTCCACTAAACTATCTGGATATGTTGTTGTTGTTGCTTCACGTTGGTTTTGCACATCCACCCCTTCGTTGGCAATATTATGTGCTCTGACACACTTCTCCTTTACCTCCCGCTTCTTCGCCTTTTCCAAATGTGCTTCGTGTAATTCCTGATATTCCTTCTTTCTTGCCTTCTGGTGTGCACGACCAAATCTCTTGATTGAGTCGTAAATTTCTTCACTAGTTACTACTTCTTCTAGCTGTTGCTTCAATTTTTCCGTGTTAGTATTTTCTAATAGGTGTTTTGCCTTGTTGATGGCTGTGCTGTTGCTGGTGTCAGTGGTGTTGGTATTGGTGGCAGTGCTTTCACGTAAATAACAGTCATCCAGCTCGGTGTTGTTGACGTTGTAGGAAGATCTCAATTTCGCATCAATACACTCGGACACTTTGAGACTCTGACCAATGTTCAAATCCGGCAGACTATGATACTGGTTATCACTAAGATTCGTTTGGAATGGTAAGTACGTAAGTGAGTTGGCCGTTGATTGGCGTTTCAATGGCGCGAGCGGGTAATCAATCGGCGGCGAACCAGAAGTGGCGATTGACTCTAAACCACAGCTACGTGGCTGGACACTTGTCTCGTTGCAAGAGCTCGCGTTGGCTGTGTGTGATGCTGTGTCGTTGTGGCGCTTCCACTTACGTTTTTCCACCACAGAAAGGATTTTCGGTTTGCTGGCTACACTCGATGTTATGCCCACAGTGGATTGAGTTGCTGACAAAGTGCTGACTGTTGCAGGCTTAGCTACTACACCTGTCGGCAGAGCAGTGGCGGCGTTGGCTGCCACTAATGCCCGCGCACTTGCTACAGAATTGGGTGTAGCTGTCGTTGATGTTGACGTGGTTGTGTATGTAATTGTTGTTGCTGTTTCTGTGCACGTTGCTGGCGCATGACCTACTTTTAATATTTGTGTATACAATGTCGTCGATTCGAGCGTTTTACTCAATTCCTCCTCATCTGATACTGTCGCTGTGAGTGGAATCTTTTCAATTTTCGTATTTACTCTTTCCACTACACTAACTAATTGTTTTTCCTTTGTTGTTTGCGTTGCAATTTCCTCAGCTTCCGTCTCTGCCAATATCGTAGCTGCGCAAGTTACAGTAGCTATTTCGTTATCAGCTCCTTTTCCTGCTTCCTTGCATTCACCACTGTACTGCGGGTTGGTGTTCGGCTCATAAATTATATCTTCGATAGTGAAATGCAGTAAGGTTGCGGTTTCGCCACTCTCCTCTGCGAGTTTCGCCGTCGTCACATGCGTTGTACGCTCGTACGCTCCACACTGATTTTCGTCAATCAGCGTACTTTCGGAACCCTCTTCCGATGACAAATACAACGAGTCATAGGCAATAAGTTTCTCAAGATTTTCGCTCAAGGCACGCGAACGTTTTAACACACCACTACCGTGATCGTTCACGTCCGCAGTTGCTTCAGCAGCTGCTAGGCAACCAAAATTGTCAACGTCTTTGTCTGTGTAACTGATTATACTATGCAGTTCTTCTTCACCCTCGTCTTCTGTAGTCTCAATGCGTGTACGCGTTGTTGTGGTAAGACTTATTAGTTCATAACCTTCTTCGGCTGCATCTAATTTTGTAGTTTCTTTGTAGATCTTCTCAATCTTCTTCAGATCGTATTCCTGTTCGGACAACGATGCACTATCCGTCTGATCGTCCGAGTTACTAGTTGTAGTCTCGGGGAATGCGCTGCTCTGACTGTTCTCCTGATAGGAATCTGTCGCGTTGTGTAGCTTCTGCTGTGAACTGCTCAGCGTACGCTGCTGTCGGTGCGACTGATAGATGCGTGGCTTCTCACTTGCCAAATAGCTGACCGCCTCCTCGAGCGCTTCAAAGTCCAATTGTTGTTGCAGTTCGTGACTCTGGTGCAGTGAGTTTTTGAAATAATCCGAGTTCAAACTCTCCAAATCGCTTTTCTCATTGTGCCAAGGGTGTAATTGTTCAACAAGTCCCAATGTCAGCGCATCCAAGCGCTTCAAATTATCATAGTAATCATCCGCCTCACGTGACTGATGTGGCTGATTATGATGTTGAATCGGATTATGATGAGGTGGTTGTGCAACCGTGGGGCTTTGCGGGTATTGATGCGTCTGAGGCGGTTGATTGTTTTTGTGTGAGTGTTGAGATTGAAGGTTGTCGTGATTACTATTGTTGGCGCTGCTGTTGCTGCCGCCGCTCGTATGGTTATACTGATGATGTCGATACAGATGCGAATGTGGATGTGGATGCGCGTGTATATGCTGTGGCTGCTGATACAATTCTCCTATATCGCCGCTGGCAGCGTTGATGCTATTGTTGTGTTGCACCTTCTTCTGCTCGGCTGCACTTAAACCAATATCCTCGCATGTATCAGCAGCGTTGTTGCAACTACCACCACCGCCTGCGTGATGATGATGGTGATGATGATGCTTGTTGGCGCCGATGCTGCCGCCGCAGATTAATCTGTGGGGAAAACGTCACAATTAGTGATGACAGTAATTGTGCTTGCGATTGTTATTGTTCCACATTTCTTTGATGGGCATTGTGTAAGTTATTATAATAGTAAGAGTGTGTGTGTCAGTTAGTGCTTAAGTGAAAATTGCTGAGGAGCTGAACAGGGGCGCTTAGACAATAGATGAAAACACTAAAAAATAGTAACAGACAATTAAACATTGCTTGCGATGCGATGCTCTCCAGATAGATTTGCGTGCAGTGTAGACTTTGAATCGTTTAAAACATCACTCAACGCTTGACTAAACAGACAATTAAGACGGCTCTGTGGAGTGTGGGAGTAGGGGAAGATAGTTCAGCTTTGTGCAGTTTGAACGCACGCAATGAAGGTGAAACTACGTCTCGTTTCAGTCGTTTTCAAGAACTTGAGATTATAGATTTTCTCGTTTGCTGATTTATGCACTCAAATGAATGTATATATGTATGCATGTATGTATGTGTATAGGTAGGCACATATTTTGTGTTTTGAAGTCAGAACTATTTTCATTTAATTTTCTAGCTAAGCATACAAATAGCTAAAAAGATATGTTTACGTATACGCTGACGTGGAGGTCATACAGAGTTTCGGAAAATCAATCAAACTATGCAGCCACCGTAGCCGATTGGATGCGTGACTACCATTCGGAAGCGCACAGGCTCGAGTCTTCGAATGAAACACCACGTAATGAAACGTAATATTCACGGAGCAATTTTCCTTCTTGGGCGAATGGTTGCACACCTCGGTCCTGGTATACTGCCGATAATCGTCAACTTCAACGAACTGTTTAACATCCAGTTAAGGTTCATGTTTGGCGCTACTTCTCCGAAAAATATTTGGACGTTTATTCATTTTTACCTCCAATTTTAATGCAGTTTTTATGTATAAAATTTACCAAAAAGATTCATTGCCATACGATGCGAGGATATTTGGAAAAACTAGCTAACTTTGGGTTTAACGTGAAGACAACGATTCCAAGTATTGTAGTCGAAAGTGTGTGGAGTGGAAACAGCAAAATGGGATTGAAATGTTGGATTGGTCTTCACAGTCGCCTGATGCCAACCCTTTTGGAAATGTTTGGACAACGGTTAAGCAAAACTGAATGCGATACAAATGTGGGCGGTCACACAGTTATCAAGGCAAATTCAGCTGATTTGGAGCAGAATTTGCACAGAAATTAACTCCAAGTATGAGTCGAAGATGTGAAGCCACTACATCTGACGGTGGGTACTATGGGATTTTGTTGAATGTATCGTGGGTAATAAATACTACCACTCCATACAACACTCGAGTCTTAGAGTCGATTAATCGGTTAAATAGTTTCCAAGTTATGGCGGTCGCGCTTCTACTAGACAAATTGCATATTTGATCGGACAACTGCAGATGACCAGACTACAGCCGTTGAACCCCTCAATTTGAAAAATTATTTTACGTTACGAACTCTAGCGTGCCATAACACTTTGGTGGTTGTTTAGTTCCTGAAATGTCTACTCGTTCTTCGTTTATGTCTTCTGTTCAAAAATTTCATTCCGATATCTACACCCCCGAAATTATTATTAAGGCGCCACTTCTTGATAAATTTTGACTATTTACTTATTTCTTTTTTAGTTGAAATTATTAAAAACAAAAAACTTTAAGAACTTTTATATGGAGAAAATGTGAAGCATTTGAAGGGAAACAAATTATGAAAAGTCAACGAAAATTGTGAGCGACTTCACACTTGCGCTTTTAATAGGCTATAAAACTGTGTACCCAATTTTTTTTTTTTATTTTGATTAAAAATTTTGAAATATTGGTTAAAATTTAAAGAATTTTTATAAATCTGGTACAAAGTGTTAACCATATTTATGTAGAATGAACCATATTTTTGTTAAAAGAATTATTGAACTTAAAAAATAAATTAATAAATAGTAAATACGTAATAGCGAAATAAATAGGTAAATAATAAGTAAAAAAAAAATTTTTAATTAAAAAAAAAAATTTTTTTTTTATACTTTTTTTTTAGGTTTTTTTTCTATTTTTTGTTTTTAAGTAAATAGTCAAAACTTGTACCTTCAGTAGAATACCGCGAGGTTATTAACAGTATCTGAAACTTTAAGGTCGTTTTTCTTGAATTTTAAATTTTTTGATTTAAGTTAGGTTAGGTTATTGTAGTAGTCGGTCTATACGATCAACTGTGCGACAAGGGAACTTCATTTGATTTTCTTCGTGACACCATTTTGGGGCACTTTATGAAACGCCGAATTGCTCCAATCCTCATGCCGGACAGTTCCGTAAGAGAATTGAAAAAGTATCCACCTAGAAAACCTGCGCCGATTTTAGCTAAGGGTGGATAATTGCAAAGAAAGTGCTCAACTCTTTCGTCGACTTCCTCATCACTACAGCTTCTACAATATTAGTGGATGAAAATTCCTAGTCTCAAGGAATGCCTGCCAAACAGCCAATGACCGGTTATAAAAGCCACGCCCTTCGAGATATCATCTCTGGAACGGCTAAGCGGTTCCTTTGTATTTTTCTTATTTATGTGGCGCTCGTGGCCATAGGTATCCCAATGGTACTCCTATCACTGACCAGTTGAAGAGTAGTACCCCTCCTGGCTAGCTTATCGGCTTTACAATTTCCCTCAATGACTCTGTGCCCCGGAACCTAAATCGACCTTCAAAGCGGCACTAATATTATTTAGGGCTGCACGGTATTCATGTGCAGCCTTTGATCTTAGTAGAGCCGCCTTTTTTTGATTTAATGACCGTCTGGCTATCTGAAAATATATTTGTTTTAATTTTTGTCAACGCATGCGTATTTAGATACGTAGCCACTTATAGATAGAACTTCTGCCTGATGGATGCTGCAGTAGCGGTGGCCACGTGCTTCCCTACGAGATTTAGTGTAGGCAAACTGATTAGCACTTCCAGCGCTTTGTTTGTGGTAGTCCTCAAAGCACCAGAGTTGCATAAAAAAATCTGTTCTTTGGGTCTTACTCCTGATTTTAACGTAACTCGCCTTCGAGCAGATAGCCACCATACAAGTATTCCATATATAATACTAGCAAACCCGGCCCGCTTCGCTGGGCATACTAAAATAGAATAGATATGGTTTAGAACAGAAAATATATGGTTTTCATATTATTTATTTCTTTATTCTTTATTCAAGCGCTTTGGCATAAACAATATTTTTTGTTTTTCTACTTGTTTTTGAGTAAATATAAAATATAAATTGAAAATCAGTCAAGTTATCCCGTATTAAAGCACTTATCAACAGCTTTCATTTGATACCCATATTGTACATCACACAACCAAAGGTTTCCCGGGTCCACGTTTTGACCTCTATCTCGAGACGCCAGTCACGGAGCGGCGTGAAAAATACTCTGAACTAAAGCATTCACCAACAGCTTCCATTTGATATCCATATTGTACATACACAACCAAAGGTTACCCGGGTCCACGTTTTGACCTCTATCTCGAGACCCCAGTCACGGAGCGGCATGAAAAATACTCTGTACTAAAGCATTCACTAACAGCTTTAATTTGATATCCATATTGTACAAACACATTCTAGGCTCCACGTTTTGGTCTCTATCTCTAGACCCTAGTCACGGAGCGGCATGAAAAATACTCTGAACTAAAGCATTCACCAACAGCTTCCATTTGATACCCATATTGTACATACACATCCGAAGGTTACCCGGGTCCACGTTTTGACCTATATCTCGAGCCCTATCCACCAATAGGCATCCAAACTATACGTAAACCATCTTCAATACCTACTTAACAATGTGTGTAAGTTTGGTTTAATTCGGTGCAAAGACACGGCCGGTTAGCGAACACACACAAAAAGTTGACTTTATTTTATATATAAGATGTATGCATTTTTGTTTTTTTTAATTTTTGAGTTATGAGGCTCTTCCAGCAAATGAGTGATATATGAAACGGCTCTGCCAAATTCTACAAAACTGAATAAAAATCGAAGTGGTTTTCTATTTGCTTGAATCAAGTAAAATTTGAGATTTCTTACTGGACACCTCAATATCTTGAACAGGGTTCAACATGATGCAGTATGCATAACCCAGGCGAATGACCACACGGAACCCGTACTCAATTTTATACAGAGATACAAGGTTATATTCGCGTTTAAGGAAGATTGGAACACTAACCCAACATGGCCAAATGATGACTCATAAAAATGGTACTCAGATGGTTCCAAAACGCTCTAAGGTGTAGGAGCAGGAATAGTGGGCCCTCGAGCACACAAATCTCTAACACTAGGTACAGATACCACGATTTTCCATGCGGAGCTCTCCGCCATAATTAAAACAGTGGAAATCATATCCAAAAAGGGTTCGCGAAAGTAAAAATTAAAATACTTTCGGACAGCCAATCGGTGTTCAAAGCCTTGAATAGCTTCACATTCAAATCAAAAGTTCTAATAGAGTGTAACAATGCACTCAACAAACTGGCCACTCATAATCAAGTCTCACTGCTTTGGGTACCAGAACATGAGGGACACGAAGGAAACGAGAAAACAGACTTTTATGCCAAAAAAGGGACAGAAGGGCTATTTATTGGACCAACCCCATTTTTCGGATTTAACAAAAATAATATAAAACAGGAAACAAAAAATTGGATCCAAACTAAAAAATCAGGGAACACTGGAACGGCACAAGCGGCCTTAATCACTCCAAAAAGTGTTTAAACTTCAATGCCAACAGAGCAAAATCTGCTCTAGCCCCAGATAGAAAAGGCCTCAGATTACTCTGTAGAGCACTTACAGGTCACTTTGCCTGGAATAAACACTTTAACGCAATAAGGGGTTGTCTAGTACAAGATCATGCAGGTTCTGCTGTGATGAAGAGGAGTCTATGGAACACTTAATCACCAACTGTGAGGCATTAGACTACAGGAGACACAGAACCTTGGGCTTCTACCTATTAGAGGAGGAAGACCTACAATTGCTCCCTCCTAAGGAGATGGTTCGATTCCGCGGTGTACTAAATAATTATAATTAAGTAATTAGGGGTGCACAATAAATCAATCTGGTCGCAGTGCTAAAAGGCCTTAGCCTAACCCGTACAGCCATTACCATTACCATTACCAAAATTTGAGATAATCTAATGAAGCTCTGCAGAGATGCGAGAAACCGATGCGTAATAACTCCTACTTTACTTATATACCATATAACGGTGATTTTCAAATTTGCCCGAAAAGGCGATATTTCAATAAATAATAAAGAAAAAGTGCTAAAATTTAGTATAACGGGATATATCACAGAAAAAAATATGAGGGCATTTTGGACGGAAAATAGGACACTGCTGTTTCTTGGACTTTTCTGCATTTGTTGCCACATTTTTGGTTCGAAACAATATGACTTATAAAATAGAGCTTAACTTGACCTTATAATCTAACTAGCATACAATATTTGGGCACATTTTTTGCTAACACAAAGGAATTTTTGCAAATATTTATTCTGACATTTGAAATATAGAAACGACCACCACTGGTGCACATTTTTTAAAAATACATATATATGTACTTGTATGTATGTATGTACATATTCACATATGACTGACTGTTTATAAGTGGTCCATTTGTCAGCTATAGTCGCCAGTCTTGCATCTATAAGTGCATATGGATGTGTGTACAAACGCGCCAGCTTTCATCCGATGCCAATGAAATGACCTAGAAAATGCCTCAAGTAAAATAATTTGGGCGCCTTGTGTCAACTGAAAAAATTTACATAGAACAAAAAGTGAATTCTAATAAAGGGGAAAAAAGAAAAATTTTGAGTAAAGTACTGCTTCCGGTGGAATTTAGCTTTTCTGTTGCTTAAAAAAATGGCTCTGGTTAACGTGGTTGTGGTCGCATTCTAGTGTATACATACATACATTTACTTGTACGTTTTATTTACCTACGAACTTATGTTTGCATTTAAATGATAAAATGCGGTAAAGCATTTTTTGCTTCGGACAGCTTATAAAATGCATTTCATTTACCTCTGCATTTATCGCTTTTAAAATTTTGGTTTACATACATATTTTAATTACTGTGAAAATTCCAATATAAATTTAAATGTTGAAATGCTTTTGAGTAGTTTAAATTTGACTTGCGAAACTATTGGCAGACTTTTGGTAGTGAATTCCCATCAAAGTGTGAAAGAGTCTCAAACTATTTTCGAAAGTTGCAATGCGTGTATTGTTATCATTATGCCAAGATACTCCTGTTCCAACTTAAATGGGTTTTGTTTTTATCGAGCCCTAGAAATAAGTCCACTCAGAACATTCGACTACCAGGTAAAAAGCGTTTTGGCGAGTCTTGTATTTCTCATTTCTGGAGGAACACTGCAACCCTAGAGTATGTAGAAAGTGTGTTCCTCAGATTTTGACTGTAGACCTGTCTCTCTTCAAGCGGGAGTAAAATGGTTAGAGTACCAGTCTAAAACTTCCCAAGTAGCACTAAAGTGCCATTTTGATACCATTTTGAGACCTTCAACGGGCAGGTATCTACAGCCAAGCAGAGTTGATTATGTTAGGTTGGCGCAGAACGGAGCACCCATTGGCTTTAATCGTCTAGCTGCCAAACCCGGACATTTACAGGGAAAGTGCTCAATGGTCTTCCGAAAGGTACACAGAGCTTCTGCAATGGGGATTAATTGGTAAACCTGGCTTTCTGCATGTGTGCCGATCGACCAATGATCGGTAAGCACAGCTACAAGTTTGGGAATTTGAATGGCGAAGAGTCCCCAGAACTTTCTACTCCCTGTGTCTATTTTCCTGTGGCCAAAGAGTTTTTGAAATAGTAAACGAAGAAATGGAGCTCCATCTTTTCTGCGCTTTCCTGAAAAATAAGTTGTGCAATTCGCCTTTAACAACAATCAATAGTATGCCGATGGCAAGGTGGAAGATCTCTGATACCATTCAGTCGACCGCTTCCTGGCAAGCTCAGCAGCAATTTCGTTTCGCTCTATGTTCCTATGTCCTGGATCCCATATCAGAGAGACGTTACCTGTACAAGCAAGAGCTTTGATCCCTTCCGTGCAAGTGTTGACTAGTTTGGATCTGCATCACGGCGTCGTCAGTGCCTTGATCGCAGCTTGACTATCGGGAGAAAATGTTATATCTCCTTCGCTCCCTGTAGAAGTTTGTAATACATAAGTATACTCTGGCGTTTGATCATCTAACCCACAAAACCTGTAGCTGATTTTTTCAGCAAGTCCCATTTTACCACCAGTTAGGTGTCCATGCGGTGAGACTTGAGATTGCATCAAGTCCCTTTCTGCAGAATCTATCTGGAGGTCGAGGTGGAATCATCTCAGCACTTTCTTCTCAAGTACACTGCAGTACTCGTCGTGCAAAGGTGTAGACATTTGGGCTCTCACTTTTTCGCTACACTTGCGGATATTGCGGGTTTAAATATCACACATCTGGTGAAATCCATCAGTAGTTTGAAGCAGTTAATACGAACGTAAATTGCCACTATTGGTCGTCAGCCTCTAACCCAAAGTCTCTCTTACTTTTTTCCATCTGTCAGATTCCTTTCCTTCTCAGAAGAATTTTCCTTGCTTCAGAAGAATTTTTCAGTCATTCGCAAACTTCAAAGAAGTCTGCATTGTGGCACAGATCTCGGTTTGGGAAAATCACAGCAATGTGTTTAGTCATCAAAGCTTTACAGCCCGCTTGCGACAAACTTTTGTTCTGAAGCACTACCCGTCCCTAAATTACAGTACCCGAGCAGCGGGACCAGAACTAGCCAGAAAGCTTACATCTCCAAAAAATTACTTCTTATCAAGTGGCAAGTTTAAGTAGAAAATCGAATGCCTGTATAGACTGGTAAGATAGCCTGGTGAATGCATTGGTCATCCGAAATTTCTTGGAATAGCGATGTTTGCTGCACTCTTCGTCTTGATTGGTGTATTAACCTCCAAGCGATATTCACCCTGTTCAACAAAATACGTCTGTTGTCTCTGGCTCCCTAATTGGATACACCAAAAGATGCCTTCTCCACTGGTTATTATAAGTATATACACAATCTACTCTAGAAAAAAACCAACTTTTTGGTATAGGAGCAGAAGTATATTTCGTGAAATATTTTTGATTGAGGAATATATTTGACTTCGCTTCGATCAACAATTTTCTATGCTCTCCAAGTTAACTTTCTACATCGTTTCAGGAAAACAGTTTAAAATGTTTGTCACGATAGCTTGAATAGTTTCAAATAAACCACTTTCCTTTCATCGCCAAATAGAACTTAGGACATAGAAGGATACACAGGATTCGAACTCAGTTGAATATGGTGAATAATGCAATGAAATCGTTGATTTTTTTTGGGAATTTCACTCGCAACTCTTAACCGATTAGATGGTTCCCAGTCATCTGAGGAATACCTAAATTCATTCAGAGAAATTTTGTTGTTGTTTTTAATTAAATCATGCAATTTTTCGATATTTTCTGGCGATAATTTGTTCAGTGGCCGCCGTAGCCGAATTGGTTGTGAGCGACTACCTTTCGGGAGTGCGTATAGTAGACTCAAATTTCTGTGCGTGAAACAGCAAAGTGATTCTAAGTTTTGTTTCTAATTGCGGTCGCCCCTTGGCAGGAAATAGCAAATCTCCAAGTGCATATCTGCTCCATTGGTGGAACAACATCAAGACGCACGGCACAACTAGGAGGAGAAGTTGGGCCAAACACCTAACAGAAGTGTACGCGCCAATAATTCTCCAAAGTATGACGTCATAATATTTTTTTTGTTTTATAAAAAGTACGTTTTTTTTAACAGAATGTGTGTACATTTTTACAAATCCATATATATTTATATAAGTGTGAATGCAAAAGGTACGTCAGTCTCTGTTTATTTTCATTTTCGCATTGAATTCAACAAACTTTCTACCACTTCAAGCGTTAATTGAGTTTGCAAGCTGTTACAGAGCTGTGAATATGAAAAATCATGAATTGTTGACAAAAATAGCAAAAGCAGAAGCTGATGACAATATTGCAAACATGGATTAACAATTGACTGAAAGCTGCAACATTGTTCTGCTTAATAAATGTTATCTCAGTTTTTTCTCCATTAAGGTTTGTGTGTGGTTTATACATACATACATACTTATACGCGCTGTATATGTTTATTTATCCTCTTTCTACGAATAGAGTTAATTGGTACAAAAAAAAGAAAAGCAAGAAAAATATGGAACAAAAATTTATAATTTTTTGAAGCCTCGAAAATCGTGCCATAAATTCTATTGACTTACGTCGCTATACTTGAAGAAAAATTTTCAAATATTATATTTGGTTCTCCGTTTATTTGAACAGGAAATATATATTTTTTGTTATAGTTTATGATTTTCAAAACCGTACTCTCGCATGCTTTATTTGCTCATGAAAAACAGAGTAAAAAAAAACTGTTTTGAAAACTTGTTATCATATTAATGAAATAAATATCATGAAATAATACCCAAAACTGAGAGTTTATAATATCTTAAGATACTACGCGTTATAAGATCTTTTGTTTCTCATCATGTCCCTGTCATACCGTTTTAAGTTTATCCTATTGAAAGAATATCCAAGAAAGCCTTATCTGTCTGAGGCAATCCTCTACGCCCGTAATTTAACCTTCCAAATATATTATCTATGTTTGGTTGGCATCTTAGAAGTAATCCAACTTAAGCCCCAAAGCCACCTTTTGTTCGCTGTTCTTACAATTTTCTCAAAATAAGAGGCTTAGATGTCTGTAAGGGTGCGCCTATGCCTTTTGTCTGTGTACTCCTCAGTCAATTTGGTGCCAAGTCTCGCTCAAGTCATTGGCCGTGTAATTCCTCTCGATATCACAGTGACCAGGAAGTCATCCTACTTTTAGCTGAAATGACTCTGCCACATCGTTAAGAAATGTGAGACATGTCATGGCTACCTTAGACGTTGTCGACTACTTCGTAGTTCTTATCAGTATTCTTCCGTTTGAATTAAAAACTCTTAGCAATTTTTCGGAAAACTCTTTTTTTGTTTTAAACTTTAAACAAATTTTAATTTTTTTGGTTTATTCTCAATTCTCATAGCGGATTAATGTCTTAAATTTGCCATAAACTTTTATTTCGGACAAAAATTATCATTACCATTGCGTCATGGAAAAGTACTTACTTATGATGTATATATTAATGTGGCGCAAAATTAATCACCCGTTCGAAAAATTTATAATTTTTACAAATGGTATCGTACGTCAATCATATTTGACACGTGTGAAGTAGACAGCTGCAGTATACAACAGACAAGCAATGGAGCGCATTAAGAGGTTACGGGTGGTCAGAATTTTCAAAAAATTATTTTTTTTTTTAACTTTTTTTTTAATTTTTAAAAAAATATTGTTTTTAAAATTTGAAGTGAATCCCACAAATACTTTTCGAGTTATTAAACAATTAACAAAGTTCGCTCGGGCGCTCCGGAAATCGATAGCAAAATTTTAAATGCGTTTTTCGCAAAATTATGTTTTTCGAACTGGTGATAACTGTAACTTAAAAACCGCTTGGTAGATTTCACAAAATTTATACTGCTTTTGATAGTAAAAAACTCGTGCCTGATCGAAGAATTTTTTTTTTAATTTCTATTTTTTTTAAACAATTACTTGTCGGTTTTTTTCTTAATTAATTCTTAATTTTGAAAAAAGCTTCGATCAGGCACAATATTATTTATTAAGAAAACTAATTTTAATAGTCCGATTGTTTTTAGATGAATCTCGAAGCACTTGTGATGATCACCGCAAGGGACTTCTAGAGAAACGGGCTTCACACAAACAGCGATAATTTTTACAATTATTAATTAATAACAACATCAAGACGCACACGACAAATAGGAGGAGGAGCTCGGCCAAACACCCAAAAAGGGTGTATGCGCCACTTATATATATATATATTAATTTTTTTTGTTTTGAAATTTGTGGAAATTTTGCTAAAGTCAAGTCGAAACATGATGTATTAATGCTATGGTTTTATTTTTGTAAAATAAAGCGATTGACTAGCAAAAAAAAAATTATTGAAAATCATGCGCTACCTTATATATACTCTAAATAAATAATATATATGAATATCCTAAAAAGCCATTTTAATTATTTTATTTTTTCCTTCTGAAAAATATTGCTAGACAAAACGCAATTTTTATATCTTTTAAATAAGAGTCCCCTCAAGTGCAACAATAGAGTAACGTACGCATCGGTCACTCCGCATCGTATGCAAAATAGCTTTCTAGACAAGTACAGTATCTAGCCAGCGTCAGATCAACAGATTTCTTACGGTATGCGGCTCATATCTGTTACTTAAGGGGAAACCTTTTTTGAGTGCCTTGAAAGTATGGTATAAAAGGGCTCCAGAAAGGGTGGCAGACAGCACTGTTTCGAACAATGGAAAATTTGAAGGAGCCTTATAGCGATGGTGAACGATTTGCACATTGAAGACGATAAGTGAATTTACGAGTATACGAAGCTAAAATAAAATAGTTTACAGCATCAGCCTCGTTACTTGATAGTCAATTCGTCAAAGTTACCAGCAAAAAAGAAGGCAGTGAAGCCATTCAAGTTTAACCTTTTTTTACTTTTTTATAACTACAGCCTTTCATCTTTGCTTCTGGCATTAAACCAAACGCACATTTTTCGCACTTAAATAATCCAAAGTTCAACATTTAAATACTCTCGTTTCCAGTTCCTCACCACCAATTTCTCAAAATCAAGCCGCTGCCTGCAACTTGAGCTTTCCTAACTTCCAAATGGTTATAAAAAGATTTTTTGTTTTGAATCAAAAATTTTCTTTGTACTTTAATGGCAACTGCAGCAAATTTATTATGGCTAAAAACCAACAAACTAATACCACAAATACACTTTTAGCACTCTTCGAAACAAATTGTTAGCATTTTCGTTATTTTGCATTATATTTTGCATCTTTGAAAGCTTTTTGAGCACTTCTAAGTGTTGCATGGTTTATGAGCAGAACAAAATATTTTGGCAACACAAAGTTTGCAGCTGATACGTTTTTACGGTGGCGGGTGGCGGCAGCTGGTACAGGTAGAAGAGCAAAAAGTGCCAAGCAGAAATTGTAAATCGAGTCTATTGAAAAATTTCGCACACATCAAGCTAGTGAGTGAAAATGCCAACACACGAAAAAAATCAATAAAAAGGGGATTTACAGTGAGCATATCGCGAGCTGTTGCCGCACAGAACATGCAAATATTATACATACATCTGCATGTGCAAACTTTGCAAACGACTGCAGATAGCGGCTGGAGCTGCAAAATTTTCCACTAGATTGGCGTTAAATCTACTGCAGCCAACCGCATAGTTTGTACTAACGCATATTTTATGAAAACCTTTTGCACACACAAACACAGGAAACTTGCGAAACTGTGTGCACAACACTAACACTCACAAATGTGTTTACTCCACCTTGTGTAGAGGTTTTTCTCGCTAAGTGGCGCAAAATCATGGACACTTTTGCACGACTCACGTGATACAACATGCAAACGCACTAATACTCGCACATACATATGCACCTGTGAAGAGTGATGCACCCTTCTTTCTCTACACATATTAACACTTCAGGTTTTCAACTTTTTCATTTGGAATCGCGGCTGCCAGCAAAGCTTTTTGCCTAGTGCAATATTTTTTTTGCTTTAATAAAACTTTTATTTATTGTACTTAATCCACAATTTATCCTGAAATCTGTGTACGCTACCTGTCGCGAATCGGTAAAGCAACACTTCACAAGTAAAAGGCGTTTGGATATTCTTTACCGAGTTATTCGTTGACTATATAAAGTGTACAGCTCGCATGCGTGACCGCAAAATACTAAACTCTGGCAAATTAAAAATCGTAAGCCGCAGTCAGTAACTTGCTCACAACTTTGTGTGGTCAGCAGCGCCGCCGATTGACTTGATAAAGCTTACTAGCCGATCGTAGATTCATTCTCGCTGAAAACCGACCAAGCAAGCCAGCCGTGAAATGAAAATGGTGAGCGTGTGCCATTTAGTGTAACGAGGGGCACGCGATGTCATGATGACTTTTACGATCAACAGCGGCGCACAGCTACCCCTAATGCGAATTTCAGTAATGTGTCACCCGTCTCCACTGTGCAATTTGTTGGTTGAGCGGGTTACTTGCTCTGAAATAGCACACACACACACACACACACACACAAAAGCAGGCAAATAAAAATGTATTTGTAAGTGTATACGCTTTTAATTGAGTGCCCACTTATTTACTCTACGTAGTTAAAGACAATACAACAAGTGTTTTTCTAATTTGCAACTTTTCTCAGCAATAAGTACCTGGTTCGTCAAGAAAATGGAAATGCCGTAAAGATGCTCATAATGTTGTACTATAAATAAATACTCGTACACATTTGAAATGTGCACTGCAATAAATAAAAGCTGAATTGTGCACTTAAGTCGCCTCGCCCCTTCACCACGCCACTTCTTATGTGAATAAACAAAAATTGTAAGCGAGTGCCTGTCAAGCGAACCAAGTATTTTTGACCTTATTGTAAATTTTTCTGAAAATTGGTTTATTTGAAGACTTGAGTGTGCAAGAAAAAGGAAACCAAAAATAGAAAAACAAAATTTTTATAACTTTGAGATTTATTGTATGGTGAAAATTTAGGTGTAGTGCTTTTTAAACAGAAATATCTTAGATTTTTGCTTTCAACGTTTTTTATAGTGTTGTTGTTTACTTTTTTAGGATAAAATAAGCTTTATTGAAAACTTTTTTGCAAAAACAAAAAAAAAATTTTTTTAGTTGTTAAAATTTGTTGGCTTATTAGCTGAGGGATTCCCATAACTTGTCGAGTGATATTCAAATACGTATAGTGAATCAGTACAAAAACTGTTCCAGCGTAGCGTTAGCCTATACAGGTACATAATCCTATATTACGTACGTTTGCAAATCAATCGAAGAATCGCTACGTACATTAACATAGTAAGCAGATATACACATTAGTGCATAAGCATTAAGTTTTTAATTACAAAAAATATTGATATTATTTTAATATTTAAAAACAAATTCATTTTCATAAAAATGTTTTTTAAGAAAAATTAAAAAAAAAAAAAAAAATTGTACTTAATTAAAAAAAAAACAAAACAATATTTAAATATAAAAAAAATTTAATAGCCTCTATAATAATAAATATAATAACTAAGTTCCCTTATTTTGTATAATATTTTCAATATTTTTGTCGCTAAATTTGTTTCGTTAATTTTTTATAAAATAAAATTAGTTCATTGTGTAAGAAAACCGTTATAAATTAAATGCGAAAATTTGACAATTTAAAATAATAAACAGTAAAAAAACACTTTTTCGCTTTTACTAAAAAAATAATTTTAAATACATATATATATTTTATCAACATTTTTGTTTTTTTTCAACATATTCCCCTTTTAGAAAGATACACTTCTCCCACCGCTCTGGCCATTTTTTTAACCCCTCCAAACAATAGAATTTGTCGAACTCTCCAAATTTCAAACCATTCCTTCATGTTAGGGAACATGAAACAGTCGCAGGGAGCCAGATGCGAAGTAGGGGGGTGCGGCAACAAATCATAACGGAATTCATGCAGCTTAGCGGCGACAACTCCGGATAAATGTGCTGGTGGTGAAACAGCGCCTTCTTTTTCGCCAAATGCGGCCGTGTCTCCTTCAAGTTTTTGTGAAGGCGGACCAATAACTCTGTGTAGTATTGTCCAGTGATCGTTCTTCCTTTTTCTAAAAAAATCCATGAGGATCGCATCCTCAAAAATGATCGTCATGACCTTTCCGGCTGATGGGACTGTCTTCACTTTCTTTGGAGCAGATGCACCGGGAGAAATCTATTGTTTTGATTATTGCTTAGTTTCTGGTGTGTAATGATAAATCCAAGTTTCATCAGCGGTGACAACTCGACTCAAGAGTTCATTCAGATCTCGCTTAAATTGCTCCAAACACTGCTTGGAAGTTAATAGCCGCTTGTTGTCCACCGTGAGCAATCGAGGCATACTTCGGGCCGACAATTTTTACATCGCCAGCTTATCACGTAAAATATTAATTGACGTTCGTAGGTCGACATACCTATGGCCTCTGTTACTTAGCGCACTTTCGTTCGTCGGTGAGCGAAAATCATGTCGTGGACTTTTTGAATGATTTCCTCGGTAACCACGTCTGTCGGGCATCCTGATCACTCCTCATCAAAAACGGATGTTCGGCCAGGTTTAAATTAGTTGAACCAATATCTAACTGTGGTCATTGATGGCGAAACGTCCCCATAGACAGCATCCAACTTCGCTTTTATCGCCTCGCATTTTCCCCATTCAAAAAAAAAAAGCGAATTACCAAACGCTTCTGCTCTTTTTCCATCTTAGCTAAAATCACGAAACACGTCTTTTTCGAATAGCTGCCAAATCCAAACTAACCTATCAATCAATCTGAAATTTGTTTTGCCGTCGTTCTGCCAAGTTCTCACAGGAACGCTCTCTGTCATCTAACACGGGCACTATTGAACCGCTCTCGTATATTTGTTTTTAATAAAAATAATTTTCAACTGAAAATATGGTTTCATACTTTCCAATTTCATTGATAACCAAGCGACTTTCAAGCAAGTATGGCTCCTTACACTAGCTCGAAAAGTGTTCACCAGTGTATATCCAAAATGTATGGACTCTGCGAGAATAGGCAGATCACGATTTAGTAGATAGCAGGACACAAAGGAATAGAAGAAAATAAGAGAGCCGATGAGTTCGCTAAGGCAGTTATTCGCTTGCCGAGATTGAGCTCGTCAGACTCGTATATCCATCACTCTCCTTTCTGAAAACGGAGCTAAATGAGGAACTAGCTCGATAGGGGAACACTCAACCTCGTAAAAACCTGCGAAAATTATGCTAAGGACGTGGAATACGAAAACTACAAATTTTATTTTATCACTCTCTAGAAAAGACTGCAAAACTTTAAGACTTGGTTGGAGAGCTGACGGAATACTGTCTCACCCCACGTCTCACAGCCAAAATGGGATTAATTCAGAGCGATGCGTGTAACACATGCAACGAAGCGAATGATAAGGGTACTTTGGAACCCCCACTTTGCCACTGTCATGCCCTCTGTAGGAACCAACCAATGTGCCTAAGATCAACATATTTTTCGTCCTTGAAGGCTGAACGGCCTGTTAAAACTAGCGAAGGCGTTAAGAATTACATAAAATTATAACTTCGACTCCAGATACATAGCACTGGCAACACAATGGACTCTACGGGTCTAATTGAGATCTTTTTACAGGTCAGCCGGTACTACCTAACCTATGGCTTGGCTTTCCGTTACACCCACAAAAGCTCTGTTTGCAATGTCCAAGTGCGATGACCAAATTTATATTTTGAACGCAAATGCATTCAATAGTCAATACATATGTCAAACTTGTTAGTTGGAAAAAAGTTTTGTTTTATCTGTTTAGTTTGGATAAGATCACTTTTGAGTTGTTGGGGCCTTGCACAAATATGTACAAGCCTTTCTAGTTAAAAAAAAGTTCTTTTGCCAATAATGAATTATAAAACCTTAGCTAAATATTGGTCGAGTTAACGATTGCGTTTTACAATTCTTTTCAACTTTTTGTTTTTAATGATGGTTTGCGCTTATTCTGCGGATTTGATAGGGGCCTTGGTAGGTGAGGGATTTGATAATTAGAAAGGTTGGTTCGTGCTCTTCCCCATGGCCGCCTATCACTCAAATACTGTGTGACCGTAAAGAAAAGTTTAGTTGTAAATATATTCATTATTATTTATATATACAAGGAGGCGCAAATAAAAAAAAAATGATTTTCAGTGATGCATTTTTTTTTATTTTGGCCTTTACGCGCTCCATTGCTTGCCTATTTGTGCATTGCTAGTTCACAACTGTCAAATACAATATGATTGACGCACCACGCCATTTGCAAAAATTATAAATCTTCCGATACGGTGATTAATTTTGCGCCACCTTGTACTCGTAGTATGTGCATACATGTGTATCTGTTTGTATTTGTACTTACCGCTCGCGTTCACGTATGAAGCCGCGATTGACGATGCGCGCACGCGGTATCAGTTGCGATCGTCGGCTATTGTTGGCCGTAGTAATTTGTAAGTCGCTAAATGTCTCCTCACGAATTACGGCTAAGCTGCGCGAGCGCCGCAAACTACACGACTCGCTGCCAAAGTCGAAAGCTTGTAAAGTGGCCGCCGTCGCCGCCGCAGTTGTTGCGGCTGTGACTGTTTTTGCTGCGCTACTGCCAACGCCTCCGTTTCCGCCACCACCACTACTATTGTGATGCAGATGAGGTGGATGTAGAAGCTGGCTATTATCAGCTATGGGCCGCATGCATGCGGAAAATGAAAGAGATATTAAAATAAACTGAGGATGCCTGTGTCTTACGAGATGAAAATATATAGATTCTACTTATATAGCTAAGGAAAATATATATGTGTTTGTGGATGTGTTCGGATGTACTCGTATGGACAAAGTGTAATTTGGTTGTCATACGCAAACGATGAATTTCATATCATGAGTGCGGGGAAGTTAGTAAGTTTCTTTCAAAGATCATAGATTAGAAGTTTTAGCCACTCGGAGCAAAATTGTGAGAGTAGCTCCGGCTGGCACGACATTGACGATTCGGCAGCAGACTAGTGCGCGCTCACACATATTCTTACGCCCGCCCAATCAGGCAACGAAGTGACGAGCGATGCTTGCTTCGATTTTTTTTTAATCACCAACACAATCTTGGTTTTCTCGTAAATGTGAACGACCCCAGTTACGTCAGTCAAACAGCTGATCCGTTAAAGTTCGCAGATGGCCGGTTAACGCTCTGATATTGGTCACAACTTCTGAATTCCTTTCATCATGAATTTCTTTCTCTCTAATTTTTTATCAATCAATGACTTATATGAAAGTTTTTTTAAATGACGACTAGTGGTGAGCAAATGTCAGCCGTTGATATATGTAAGTAAACATTGAATGTTTTACGTATATTTGAAGGACTTTTATTTCATATATATTTTATTCAGTCAACACCGTGTGATGATGTTACTGATTTGATTAACTTTTTTTTGATATTAGTATTCTGCATTGTCTCTGACAATGGGGCTTATGGAAGGAAAGAAACGGAAGAAGATGGGGATAATGATAATATCTTCTCTTGCTTTTATTCGTGTCTGTCACTATCAGGCAGGTAATTTATGTACGGCCTAAAATAGTTTTAACTGGAACAAGAAATTTTACATGTCGGCTTTTAGAACCATCACTTAAACACTGACGGCGCGAATGTGTAACCGCAGCACAATGGGGATTTTTCGCCCAATTTTGTTAAAAAATCCAAGAGAAGGAAATTCTCGACTGATTTTAATAATTTTTTTTTCAATGCTCGTAAATGATTTTGGGAGACACTGTATGGACCCGAATTTCAATGTTTTTTTATTATATGGAAACACACCCTTGAATACGGGTACTTTTATCAAAAATTCAAAAAACTTTTCCATATAATTTGGACAACAGATTATATAATTAGGATGTTTTTTATTGCAGTTCTAAGCAACGGTAAAACATCAGAGCAAGTACGCATATTTTCAACCAATCTTTAGTGTTGAAATCATTTCCTTACTGACGAGCTATAAACTTACTTTCATGGAGAAACCTAGAATATTTAGGGAAAATTAAAAAAAAAATGAAGGGTGTGTTTTGATGTAATAAAAAAAGTTAAATTCGGGCCTAGACAATCTTCAAAACCATTTACGAGCATTAAAAAAAACTATTAAAATTGGATCCTGTAGCCATTTATAAACTAAATTGGTCGAAAAGTGCCCACTGTGCGGCGGTTGGGTCTAGAATTTTCATCCATTTCCGGGGGAAAAAGATTTTTCCATCTTTCGAACAGCTATAAAAAACTGACTTCGGACTGAACTGCCAGCACTCTCGTACTTAGTTCCTTTTCTAGAGAGCTGTGACCTTTAAGCTGTGATTAGAGAGAGCGAAAGTGTTTAGAGAAAAATTCAGCAAGTAATTGAAATAATTTGTTACCAACTTGGCCAACCAGCTCAAGGAAGTCTTTGTTATGTCCGAATAAAATTCATGCAGCTGGTATTAAAGTCTTTAGATTTGTAATATCTTATTTTCAAATGCCTCAACACTAAGCAACTGTATTTATTATAGCTTAACAAACCCTTTATTCGCCTAATTTAGCTTCGTGTGAGTTTTCTAGCTGTTCAATAAATACAGCGCATTTCGAATCATTGCCCGGAATCATATTGAGATTCAAGGTAATAATACTAACAAGAATTGGCCCTTAAACGTTTTTTGGGTACTTGGCCGAGTTCCTCCTGCTATTTGTGGTGTGCATTTTGGTGTCTTTCCACTAATGGAGAGACCTACAGTTTTAGGAAATCTTTTTCATGCAGAAGTACACTCGCAGGCTTGCTATTGCCTGCCGAAGGGCACCCACTATTAGAAAAAAACTGTTTCTGTCATTTGATGCTTCATGCACGGGAACGGGTTTCAAATCCGAGCACTACCGAATGAAAATAAAACTGCAAAATTTAAATCAAGGGTCCAACTAATTAAATCACCCTTCTGCAATATGAAAATGCAAATTTTCCTGATATTATTTGTTAATTGTGTATAAAAATCTTGCGACTAGGGGATCACGTAACTAATGGCTACAAGTCTACATGCACACATACATAAACTCACCGTAATTATAATCCCGGTATGGCGGCTCTTGTCGTTGTTCACCGTTATATCGTCCTATTAACGTTTCCTCCTCATCGGGCACTTCATCTTCATACTCATCTTCATATAAAGCATCACCCTCTGGATCCAAACGCCAATAGAATTCAGCAATATCCAAATGATCCTTACAACGATCCGTAAGATGGGCGTAGTCGAGTGAACGCGAATGACGCAGCTGACGATTGTGAGGCCAATGACTTGGACCGAAAGCTGTGCTGTGGCAGCTTGTGGCCAAATCCAAGTGCGAGATGGACTTATTGTTGTGTCGCCAGCCGGAACCACGCGTCGGACATTTGTAGTCTTGTTGCAGCGAATGTTCAGCCAAACGAACGCGATCCACGTAGTTGTACGTAAGCTCTTTGGTTCTTCTGAGTGTTTGTGTATGCGACATAGAGAGTGAGTGCGAGAGAGGGAGAAACGAGAAGAGAGGAAAAAATACGTATTATAAAAGGGCGGTGATTCACTTGCGCTGCTAATTGACTAACTAAAATCACTTGTGCGAGTAAAAGTGACCAATTTTTAATGCTAACGTAATATACATACATACATACGTACCTAACTATACAAGCCCAGTTTATGATATATCAGTAAATCTAGAGACAGTACAGTTTATGAGCTCAAATTTAATTGATTAGCTTTTTAATTGTGTACTTGATATAGTCAGCATTTTAATGGAGGCAAAAATAAGCGTATCGGATTGAAAAACCTTGAACTTTTATACTCTTAAACACTTCTACGCTTTCGTACATACGTACATACATATATGTATGTAGAAATTATAGCAATAATTTATTAAAATAATGCAAACAGAATTGATGCGAATTATTGCGGTAAATTGATTTTGTGGTTTCGATGTAGTCTACGTCTACGTCTCCGATTGTGCGAATGTGTGGTTAAAATGCAGCTACCTCACTTGCTGCTCTATTTCTTAAACAATACAAGGTGGCGCAAAATTAATCATCCAATTTGATTTCTAAATACATTTTTATTAAATAAAAGAAATGATTTTGAGTGATGGAAATCTTTATGTTTTTACCTTTACACGCCTAATTTTAAACATGTTTTTATACTGCAGCTCTCTAGTTCAGAAGTGTCAAATATGATTGACGTACCGCATCACTTGCAAAAATTCTAAATCTTTCGTTAACGGGCTTGTGCCACCTTTTATAATAGCAATGGCAGCAAGTGAGATATTTGTATGTTAATTGGTAAACAAATATTGTCATACCTGTTATTTGAATGCATGTATGTGCACCTGTGTGTCAAATACCACAATGCTCATTAATAATTTAGTTTAAAAACAAATTAGCATTTAATTTATTTTCTGAATATTTTATATAATCTAAAAATTTTTATACCCGGGGGTACTTGTACTGCTGGGTGTTTTAAATTTGCTCACATAACGGTGGTATGTAATAGACATATACGAGAGTACCTTCTGCTCAAATATGAACGAGACGTTATCAATAAAACGGTCCGCGGATGACATATGGCAAAAATAAATTTTTTGTTTTTTGGTAGGACTGTTATAAGCTTACATGGCAAATTTCAGCGTGATATGTCACATAGTTTGTTTTCCGTGCTACTGTAAGCAAGTCAAGCTCGAGTGTGTTCTTCGAATTTAACGATGGAAATTCAAGTTGAACAAAGAATTTGTTTGAAATTTTGTTATTCCAACAAAGTTTCGGCTTCAGACGCCTTAAGAATGTTGCAGACAACCTATGGGGACTCTGCTCTATCGCGTGCACTTGTTTTCCAGTGGTACAAATCGTTCAAAGAGGGCCGTACATCGGTTGAAAACTTGCCTCATGAACGTCGTCCAGCAACATCAGTAAACGACGAAAACATCGGAAAAGTAAAGGAAATTGTGCTTGAAAATCGCACAAATCGCAAAATCGGTTAACGCTGAATATTATTTAGACGTTTTAAAGCGTTTGCGCGAGAACATTCGTCTTAAAAGGAAGGAATTGTGGGACAACAATCACACATCACGTCTTGTTCGCTATTATTTGAACAAAAATAATGTTAATATCGTTCCGCAAGCACCAGTTTTCCAGTTTCCCAAGCTCAAGTTGCCCCTCCGTGGAAAACATTTTGAGACAATTGAAGTCAAAAAAGACAATTCGAAGAACACACTCGAGCTTGACTTGTTTACAGTAGCACAGAAAACAAACTATATGACATATTACGCTGAAATTTGCCATGTAAGCTTATAACAGTCCCACCAAAAAACAAAAAATTTATTTTTGCCATATGTCATCCGCGGACCGTTTTATTGATAATGTCTCGTTCATATTTGAGCTGAAGGTATATCAAAATGTTCAGAATGATGAGAGCAGTCGTAAAAATGGTAAAAAGACTTGATATATCTGTCCCAAATAAAACAAAATCACCGAAATTTAATGCCAGTAAAACTTAAAAATATAGGTTTGCCACGCGTACTTTTAAGAAAATGCCTGTATCTCGATAACAGTGTAATAAAACTCGGCTAAATTTAAGCCACGTATTCCGCCGCTCAGCTGAATCGACGTAAAGCTATTAGATGGGGTAAAGACCACACCCACTTTTTATAAAGAGTGAACAATTTAGAGGCATCGAATTTTAAATTGAAATAAAACAACCGAAATTCAAATTGAATGGGCAATGTTAATTATTTTTGTGTGGAACCATTCATGACATTTAGTTTTTAAAGATAATCTCTTTCAAATATATGCCGCAACTGCGACTTAGTTCGGCTATCCTTAACAACCAATTTTGAATGACTCGTGACTCGCTGGAGGACTTCGGTCGGTATCTCGCGAATAATTGTAGCAATGTTGGCTTCCAATACCTCAATCAAAGTTGATTTATCCACAAAGCATTTAGACTTTACATACCTCCACAAACAAAATTCCAAAGATGTAATATCACACGATCTTGGTGGCTAATCCACTGGTCGTAGACGTGAGATAATTTGCTCACCGAAACTACGACACAGTAAATCCATTGTTTCATAGGCTGTATGGTAAATAGCGCCTTCTGGGTGGAACCAAATGTTGTGGAGATCACGGGATTCAATTTTCGGCATCAAAAAGTCAGAAAGTATCATGGCGCGCTAGCACACGCCATTCACTGTTGCATTGGCTCCAGCCTCGCCTTTGAAGAAATGTGGGCCGATGATTCCTTCCGCTCATAGGCCGCAACAAAAGGTTGTTTTCATTGGATGTAATGGCTGTTCTTGGTTGGCTTTGCGTTGCTCTTCAGCCCAAATACGGCAATTTTGCTTATTGACGTATCCATTAAGCCAAAAACGGGTCTCATCGCTGAACATCGCTAAATTGGTCTGAGCGCACGATTAAAACTTTTCACAGAGCGTCGACTTTCGTAATACAATTGTACGATTTGTAAACGTTGTTGAGGCGTCGGTCTTTCCATGATGATATGTCACTGAATACCGAAAAAAATTGTGTATTTACTTTGACAGCAATAACGCGTGTTCTGTCGAAAAAACCTTTATTAGGTAAAGTACCTCCTATCTGATCACCCTTTGTGTCAATACTCAATTTTCGTTCATCCGTCAAATGTTACAATCCAGTAGACTATCACTGTCAATGAATGTGTTTACATAAAATTCGGTCCGGACCGAAATTAGGCTTCCTTTGTTTTTGTATTGGCATTGTTTATATGAGTATATCCGTATATACCCTATGATCATAAAGTACCAGGAATGTTTAAATAAAACAGAGTTAAATTTCAGGCAAATTTATTTTATCTCCTTCAAAATATGACCCGTCTGAAGCAACACACATGTGCCAATGTTTAACACAGTCCTGCATGCACCCCTGGTAGGCCGACGAAGGGATGGCCTTCAGCTCTTTCGTCGCATTCTCTTTAATCTCCTCTGATAACTTGAACTTGGGAAACAAAAAGAACTCGCACGGGGCCATACCAGGTGAATGCGGTGCTTACTCAATGGTATTTACTTGGTGTTTGGTCAAGTAATCCAGCACAATTAGGGCTCGGTGCGATGGCGCGTTGTCATCATGCAAAATCCAAGAATTGTTTGCCCACATTTCCGGCTGGCCAGGCAGACACTAATGATCCGATGGCGCTAAAAAGTGGCAGATGTGTGCCTTAGAGTCCTACTAACATAAGAAAAAAATGTGGACCGGTTCCCAAGTGCGCGGTTCGTTTAAATTAAACATGTCCGGTACTTTTTGATCATAGGGTATATACATATATGTTTCTTCACAAGCACTAGCAGCAACTTACTCTTGTTAAAGGCTGTGATATTATTTATCAAAGGGCTATATACATATATACAGCTGTGTTCAAAATAATAGGAGCGCGACCAATTGCCAAGTTTTAACTATTCGTTTGTATATTATTTAATTTCTTTGATTTTTATTTTTATTTTTATAAAAGTATAGTGCATCCACAACAAAAGCCAAGCGCCAAATTTTGTACAATATTCACAAAAATGTAGGCAATTTTGAAAAATTTGCCATAATAACTTTTAACTTTTTATTCAGAATTTTCATATAAACTTTCATAGTCTCACTCACTTTTACTAAAACGAAGAGTAAGTTTGAAGCCACGCAAAATTCGCCTTAATTTTTTGCCATTTTTTGTTTTTGCATACGATGCTCAGAATTTTTTTTTCATACAAAACACAAGTCCGTAAGATTTTTATATGGAAAAAAATGCTCAACAATTCAGCGAAAGAAAAAGTACCAAAAATCAACTATAATTTTAAGGTACCTAGACTTGTACTTTGTTTTACGATTATTGACTGCGCTCTAAAACTGGATAGCCAGAATTTTTTTAGAAATTCTACATAAAACGTTGGAAATTTTGATGTAATTCTTAAAAGTTTCTCTTAAATTTCGATATACTTTACAAAAAATTAAAAAAAAAAAATTAAAAATTGGTTGCGCTTCTATTATTTTGAACTCAGTTGTGTTGTATGTGTAACCAAGCGAGGCAAGTCAGTTCCAGCTGATTGCTTGTTTCAAATGCAGTCTTTCAATGGAGGCAATTCCAATATTTACCCGCTGCACATACATAAACATATATACCTAATAACATACATACCTATGTAAATATTCTATTCTATTCCAGTTGGGAGCATCAAGTGTAGTGATTTTTTTTGTTTTTTGTTTTTGTTTTTTGAATCACTGAAGGGTACAATAAGTATGCATACATATGTTCAAATGCATGATTATACAGAATTATAATACTCGTATAATTATAATTAAGGCTGGAAACATTGCTGTGTGTCTTTTATTTTATCATACGAACCATTCGGTTACAAAGCGTATTTTAAGTTCAAGCTTCGTTCATTAATAATGTTCAGTTAATTAAGAAATGCTAGTAAAAAAAATAGAATTTACTAAATTGAGTTCAATTTCGTTCAAGAATCATGTGAAGATAATTAAAACTCACTAAGAAAATGGTAGATCTATATTATGAAAGCTCAACTTTTTTCAAAATTTACGGTCATTATAATCTTTCAAGACAGCGCAAAATAAAAAAAATGGAACGAACAATTTGAGTTGTTGTTGTTGTTGCTGTTGTTGTAGCAGTAATACAAGCCCCGTCAGTATAGGGTATATCACCGGTCGTTTTCGTCTGGCTCATCTACAGGTAGGCCCAGGAAACTTGCTGCTTCGACAGGTTGAGTCCAAAGGGAGAGGGGTGTTAGATGAGTGGGTTTGATGGGGCATGTGAAAAGTTGGTTAGTGTTGTGCGGGGTGCCTTCACATGCCGGACATATGATAGGTATGTCGGGGTGAATTCTGAATAAGTAGGAGTTTAACCTGCTACAATATCCAGAACGTGCCAGAGTTACGCGTGTCTTACGGGGAAGCTGGAGCCCTTTATCTGCTGTAGGTGGTGGTTGGACCTCGTTTACGGGATTCGCTGGACGGGAGCTTAAGAAGGTGGTAACAGTCTATGTCGTTTAATGTCTGTATAAACACTGTCTGGTCCAGTAGATGTCTGTTAGTTTTGTTCGGGATCTCGTCGGCGTAGTTTAGTAGGTCTCTCCTGACATGCCTGGGAGGCGGCTCTGGCTCAAGCAGGTGTTTGCAAGGGTGAAACCTGCGGTAGCACCCTAGCAGTAACTGCTTGCTGAACAGTTTGTTATGCTCCATTACAGGGAGCATCTGTGCCTCATTGTGAAGGTGTTGAATGGGGGACTACAGGAGGCGACCGGTCGCTGTCCGAATGGCAGTGTTTTGGCATGTCTGAAGCTTTATCCATTGCGTGTCACTGGTTCCAGGCGACCAGACAGTCGCAGCATAGTTTAGAACCGGTCGACCAATTGCCTTAAATTTTGATAGCAACAATTCTTTGTATTTGCCCCAAAGTCCTGCCGGCAAGCGATTTGAGGACCTTGTTGCGATTTTGGACTTTGGTATGCGCAGAGAAGGAGGGCAAACTGTCGAAGGTTACACCCAAACTTTTGGGATTGTTTACAGTCGGAATTGGTGTGTAATTGACTTTTACCTTCAGATGTAGTTTGACCTCGTTTGTCCAGTTTGACCACCCCGGCTGCCATGGGAATGGAACAATTTGAGTTGGCTGGTTCTCTGCAAGATATAAAAGCTCTAAAGAACATTCGTTCCAACCGTTCAAATGAAGATATGGTGATTCGGAAAAGAATCTAAGAATATAAAAATTTTTCAGCTGAATGGCTTTCAAAGCATATAGAGATATGTGACCAATAGGGCGGGTCGATTTAAAAATCGCTCATTGCTCTGTAAAAATCGTATTCTAGGGATCAAAATAAGAAACTTTGCCGAAGGAACCATACCTCTAAAACGAATTCTGATGTCCCCCAATTTGGGTCGAACGAAAAATCCCACTTTGACCCATTTAGAGTGCTCCAATCGAGTCCAAACGTATGACCGACCCCCACTAACTTTGGACGGCCGATCCACCCATGCCAGTGGCACACCCCCTGGAACTCCCCTGGGGGGTTCCCCATACAATCATTTCAAAAGATCACCATTTTTGGCCTTTACATGAAAAAATCAGCTAAATGACTACGTTTTTCGTTATTTTTATTTATTTATAACAATAATATCTATTTTTTCTCATTAGAAATTTATTTAGTCAGAACATATGTAAATGAAAAAATTTATTTAAGTGAGTTATAGAAAAGAAACTAAAAAGTTCGACCCAAATTGGGGGACATCAGAATTCGTTTTAGAGGTATGGTTCCTTCGGCAAAGATTCTTATTTTGATCCCTAGAATATGATTTTCACAGAGCAATGGGCGATTTTTTTGCCTCCCCATTTTTTTGCCTCGACCCGGCCTAGTGACCAAAGTTTGTTTTGTTAACCTGAGATATACTGTTCTCACAAGAGTTGATGCCAAAGTAATAAAATTAAACAAGCTTTTAAGTTTTGCGATTTAAAGTGTGTGGTTAAACGTTTTGGAAAGGTCAAGTAAATTAAGAAAAGTCACGTAATTTTTGTCAATATTGAATCTACTGTCGTCTGAAACTTTTAAGAGTTCCATAGTTCAGCATCATTCGATCTCAGCCCCGATTGCAAAACAAAAATTGCAATATTACAATAGGTCGATAGTAGCCATTCGATTGCTGTATCGGAATAATTTTTGCTCTCTTCCAAGAGTTTCGAAAAATTTACTTGACAAGATAATATTTAGAGCCCAAGTACTATATATTTACGCTCAATAGCTTTTATTTTTATGGAAATACAACCTTACACATATAAGAAGCAGTAAGCGGTACTTGAGGGCAGCGAAATAAACGCTTGTTAAACGCTTTGACTTCCCACGAATTTTTCTGTAATTCTGTTAACTTAAAGTCTTGCGCGATTAGTTTCATATGATTTATACCTTTTCCCAATTCAATATAAGAGTTGTCTAAAATGTCTTTTGAATGATGCCTAACTGACAATGGAACTTCTCATCTCGTGATTGATCTGCTTGTTTTCCTTTTCGGAAAACATTTGTTTTTTAATCCCAATTTTATAAAATTTATTTATGGACATTTTGAATACCTCCCATGCATCATCTAAAACTTTAGTGGGGCCAGGGTTGTCACTAATCAAGTACAGCTTTGCTCCAATCAATTTTGGGCAAGCTTTCTTCAGAGCAAGTAATTCCTCAATACAAGGCGCCTTATCTAAAATATAGTTTACAGGGTCCGGCACTCATCAAAAGACTGCAACGTCACGTGAAATGGTTCAAAAAGTGAAGAAGCGACTTGAGCTTGACGCAGCATCCGCCGCGTACTAAAAAATGATCTCAAAGTCAAGTCTTACAAGATCCAAGGCGCCTGATCTCACACCAAGCTCGAGTGTGTTCTTCGAATTTAATGATGGAAATTCAAAGCATTTGTTTGAAATTTTGTTATTCCAACAAAATTTCGGCTTCAGACGCCTTAAAAATGTTGCAGACAACCTATGGGGGCTCTGCTCTATCGCGTGCACGTCAGACTTGAGAGAGCCAAGGAGTTGCTTCGCTTGTCCGAAAGCGGTCAATTTCTGAACATTGTGTTTTCTGACGAGAATATTTTTCAAATTGAGCAATTCGTAAGCTCCCAAAACGACAGGGTTTATTTCACCGAGAATTTGAGTCATCGATTGGCCCATTGGCCACCAGAAGGCAGCACCCACCACAGGTAATGGTGTAACGCAAGATGGGCACTCTCCAATCGCGTCGAATTCACCGGATATGGCTCACTGTGATTTTTTTTTTGTTTGATCAAGTCAAGAAAGCAAAGACGGAGTTCCAGAAATATTTGGGGAGCTGGATAAAATGTAACCATGAGTGCATTGCAGTTGATAGGGAGTACTTTGAAGAATAAAAGTATTTCCAATTTTCTTAATACATATATTCAGGGAACTGCAAATATTTTTGGCACTTCAACAAGAGATTTGATTGAAAAAAGTGTTCACTCCTACAATTAAATCCATTTGATACACTTTTAAACCGTTTAAGTCAATAAAAATTAAAAACATGTAAAATCAAGTACTAACAGAGACAATTAAAAATTTGCACGTTTGTTAACTCATTTCAAAGTAATAAAATCCATGTAACTACAAACCGGATTATCGCATTAAAATTTCAATTAATCTAGCAACACACGAGCGAGACAAAAATACAGACAGATGTCTGTCCCAATGCAATTAGTTAGAAGCGTAGTATGGAGCGGCGAAAGTAAAAGAAAGTGTCAACGTATGTATACTAATGGCTCTACGAAAGCATACTTATGTAGTTGTACGCAATAAAACTTCAGCGTTGGAGGCGAGTAAAACCAGTTTGCACGTGCCAAAAATAAGTTACAATACATATATACATACATGAAATTAATAAAAGTTTATTAAGATGTGTAAAAATGACTACTGTCACATTAAACGAAGCAGTGTTTTATGAGGAAATGCAAGTACACTGTGCAACAAAATATTTTTCAGTGCTGGTCGAGTGGATTTCAGAAATAATAAATACTATAGCAGTGCTTCACCAAAAATATTCCCGTAGAATAACTTAGCCCATTAAGTCTTTGACGAAAGGGCCGTTTTAACTCTTTGTTTAATGTCTTTTCAACTTAAGGACCGAAGTGTTGTACAGCCCGATTATGCGTACATTTTTCACAATGCCCAAGTCCAAGTTTATTCGGTAGCGAACTCCAATAATAGCTTCGAATGAAACACCTTGGTGGTCCAACCAAATAAACAGCACGATTCCCACTACACGTCATACAAATCTGCCATTATTCGAAACAATGTTGGACGTCTTGCGAATAAGGCGGATGGTCTAATACTGGAATGTTTTACTTTTATAGAAACTTCTTGACAGGCAATGCAGAATTATACGTTGTCAATTAGAGCCGGTTTTCGGTATTCTTTTACGACTTTTAGGTATAATTTGATTTTAGTAGATGGTTTAGACTTTCGGCGTCATTCTTAACATTACTGCCGTCAATTAGTTTCACCTCCTTACCTCTATATTTTCTCATGTAACAGCTTTTTGCTATAAGTATACTCGGTATGATCTACCAGTTCAATTTTTTTGCTGGTGGTAGTGCTAGTGGCCTAAATATACTACTTTACTTTTCCAAATTTATAACTGCGGACAAGTAGGTAGGTGAAATGATTGAAATACCAATCTGGCACTCCCCAAGTAGCACTAAAGCGTCGTTTAGATATTATTATGAGACCTCCAACAGGCTGATATTTACAGACACCCAAAGTTGATTGTGTAATGGAGAATACTGATGGGATTTAGGTTGGTGCACTGCTCCCGTCTGTCTAAAAAGGAAACACCTAGTGGCTTTAATCGCTTAGTTGCCAAACTCGGACATTTTCCGAGAAAGTACTCAACAGTCTTCTTCTCTGAAAGGCCTCCAAACTCCTGAAAGTGTTATTAAATTACAAATCTAGCTTTTCTGCGTGTGTGCCGATCTTCCAATGACCGGACGCCTACGTCAACACTAGCTACGAGTTTAGATATTGAATGGCGTGGAGGCCTCAGCACTGTCAGAGTCCTGCGTGTATTGCACAGGGGCTAAAGTGTTTTCGAAATAGTACACGAAGAAATGGAGATTCATCTTCCGTGCGCTTTTCTGAGAAATAAGTTGTGCGATTCTTCTTTAGCAACAGTGAAGGAGGTGCAAATGTCTGTGTAGGAAACCTCCTAGGAGACCAATTCAGTCTAAATCTTCCTAGCAAGGTCATCAATAATTTCACTTCCCTCTCGTTCTTATGCTCTGGAACGAGGATCAGAGAAATGTTACCTGCATACCCAAGAGATTTTATCTCCTCCTTACATGAATTGACTAGTTTAGAACTGCAATATGGCGTCGTCAGAGTTTTGATAGCGGATCGACTATCGGAAAACATATTAAACGCTTACTCGTTCTCTAAGCATATTGCATGCCTGCTGGATCGCAAAGACTTCTGCCTTAAAACACTCGCAGTTTTCGGAATTGTGAAGGAAATTGATGAATTGGCTGGTTAAGAGAAACCTCCCGATTCCATCTTGGAGCCGTCAATGAAGATAGCAGTACCAGCATCGATACTGACGAGTGAGACGCACGAAATATTTTTTTGTTTTAATTGGAGGAGGCTGTTTTTCATATTTTCATCTGCATAATTTAATTCTAGCCATTTTCATCAATTTCCTTTTTCTCATTTAATTTTACAACTCCCTGCCAATATAATATTTTAGTTGCAGTAAATCAGATTTTCCAGCATAACAACAACCTGTTGATAAGACATTAAAGCTCCGTTTCCGTCCACCAACATTTTCCTACTCTTCTACTATATTTCTCAAAAAGTCCTTTGATTCCTGGTTTTTCTCCACAAGGCTTTGAAAACCCTTCTATTCCTTGCAATGACACAACAGCAAAGTGCAAGCAAAGAATAATGCGTAAAATTTATTAAATATCGTTTTAAAGATAGAAATACATTTTCACAAAAGAACTCTAGTATCTTATAAGAGAAAATTCAACACAATTCTAAATTTTTAAATGCTCGCATAATCCTTATAAATTATATAATCCTAGCTATACAATTTCAGCAAAAAAAAACGCTGTGTGCTTAAAATTTGATTCCTTTACTTTTTCGCTCAAATCATATTAACGAGTAAATATACGAATAATTTTGAGATCATATTGTAACTATACTCCCACATTTTATATATACATATACCTTTCATGGTTTCTTAACTAATTAATCTCGTGGCACAACTTCGCACAGCTTCCTTCCATGCGCTTCTTAAATACTCGTTGCACTGCAGCTACTACTAAGAAGAACGCAGCCTTTTTCACATTTTTTATATTACTCATAGACTTGAGGGGAGGCCCTTCGTTCCACCTAGGAACCACGGGAAAATATACATATGTACAGGGTGGTCGTGTAATGTTTTTTTAGCCATACCTATGCTATTTGGTTAAAGACAGCTCCTTTTCCCTGGAAATTTTAACAGAAAGTCAGTATCATATCTACTCGGAGCAAAATGAATCGTTCTACCCTTGAAAATCATTGGCAAATATTGCCAACTTATTTCCAAAGTTGTGTCGCCCAAACAATGCTTTTGCTATGTTAATAAGTGAAATTAACAAGTCTGAGAATCAGAAAACCCGCACGTGATCGTCGAGCATCCAATGCATCATCAGAGAGTTGAAGAGGGTTGGTGTGGATTTTAGAGCAGTGGCATCGTTGGTCTATATCGGTCAAAGGTAAATGCTACAGAGGGCTTACAGACGTTTTTCTTCGTGGCCAGGAGTTGATGGCATGGGCTTGACGATATTTGTTTTAAGCAAAATGCTGCGACATATCACACATCTCATACCACAATCGAGCCTTTCCGCGCAAAGTTCGGGAATCAAGCCATTTCAATTGGCCACCTTGGAGTTGCGCTACAGTGACAAGACTTTTTTTGTGGTATGCCGTGAAGATCCTTGCTATGTGAATAATCCGTTAACTTTAAACGAATATCGAGCAAGCCATTTGTGAGAAAGAGCCAAAAACCGTCCCCAAAGTCTTGAAAGACTGAGTTAACAAGGTACGCTTCTACTAAGTCAGCCGAGGTAATCGCATGATTAGAGTCGTGTTCCATAAATAAGGGGAATATTTGTTCTTTTGGAAAGCTAATAATACTACCTTGATAGAAAAGTTGCCGTAATATACGAGAATTCGGAAAATTTTTAATACAACTGTATTCCTCAAGAGTGATATTACCACCTTCAAAGTACTCTCCATCAACTGCTATGCACTTATGCTAACATTTTATTCAGCTCCCCAAACATTTCTGGAACTCTATTTTTGGTATAGCCATCAGAGCCGGCTTGGATTTTTCCATTTCTGCTTTTCGGTTGATAAATCCGTTCCACGTAGTGTTTTTTTTTTCACTTGATCAAACAGAAAAAAATCGCAGTAAGCCATATGAAGGGAATTCGAGCGCTTTTAGGTGACATTGGTTTCGTCCTTGGTCAAAAATTCTTGCATAATGATGTGACTGCGCGACGATGCGTCATCAATGTGCATAATCGACGAGTTGTTTTCCCACAAATCCTTTCTTTTTTAGGGAATTGCTTTACGTAAATGTTTCGTAACGCCCAAATAGTAGTCCTTATTAACTGTCTAATCTTGTAATCCATTAATCCATAAAAAGCGCAAGCATCGATTACTTTTTCGACTGAAAATGAGGTGAGTTTTTTGGTCTTTATTCATTCCGAGATTGTAGTCTGGTTTGCTTTTTCTCGTTTCCGGTAATGATGCGTCTGACGAATGTTGTGTCGTTTTCAGCCTTGGAAATCATGTATTTGGTGACATCAACGCGATCCTTTTTTTTTGCATTAAATTCAGCTAATTTCGAACCAACTTTGCATCAAAACGGCGCAAACCCAAATCATTAACTACAATGTTCTGAACAGATCCATAAGTAATGTTCAAGCCCTCTGCCACTTTTGTTTAATTTTATTAATGTTTTCATTAGTTTTCGATGCCGATAGCCTGCCACTATGTTCGATCATCCTCGCTGGACTGACGATCTCTTCTGAAGCGTTCATGCCACTCATAAATGCCTGTTTAGTATAGTATCATTACCTAAACAATTTCTCAACATTTCTAAGGTTTTCGCAACATTAAATCAAATTTTTAACGGTAAATTTAATACAAATTCGTTGTTGCAAATTGAAATACATTTTTAAAACTATAAGAAATCGAAAACTCGCGCAGAGGTAAATTTACTGAAGACGTTGTAACTTTTCACAAATATCAACCAATGGCTATACAATTTTGGTAGGAATTTTAATCACAGATTTTGCAACTTTACAAAAAATAAAAATAAAGAAACAAAAACAGAACTTAAATCCCTTGACTTAGAGCGTCACCTGGCGGTTGCTCCGGGAACTTTTTGAACAAGGTGCTATATCGGAAAAAGTTGATATATGTTAATTTTTAAACAGAAATCACTATATGAACCATCCTGTGTGTACTCACATATGTACCTAAATATGTATGTAGTTCAACCAACGAGTATGCTTGTGTACATAAGTATGTGTGTACGTGTCAGTTAAGTGAGTATGCCTTGTAAACATAACTTATGCCATCGCGCAAAAGAGTTCCACTTTAACTCCGCCTCTTTTGCTTGTAATACCAACAGCAGCAAGTCGTAAATGCAATTTCTTCGCGTTCGTTATTGCTCTACTTTGTCTACCTCTTTTGCCCCCTCTTCACATTTGCTACTTGCTTTTATAGTACTTGCAGTCATAGATGGTTGACTGAAATCCTTAACGACTTGTGCGATTTTTTCCTCAATTCCCTCCTTTGTTGTGTTTTGTTGCCTCTACATAAATACAGCAGCAGCAGCAGCCAGCAACAATAAGTTATGAATGAACGCATTGCGGCGAGAGCAAGGCCAAGCAAAAGAGTACCAAGGTAATACTTGTTGCAAGTATGTTTGTTTAATAAATTATATTCAAGGATACAATTGGAACTCCTTGACTTTTTAAAAATGCCTGCCTGCCACTTATAGTTTTGGCTGCAATAAGAAATTTGTTTTTTTTTTTGTTTTTGTGTTCTTTGAAATTACTATTCCGAAGTGTACTCAAGTAATTTAACTGTAACTAAGCAACAAAAGTACTCCAGGCTCTAATGGTTGTGCACATCAAAATCTACTTAAATCATTTAAAAAGTTACCAATTTGCCAAATACTCAATTAAATGTTAATAAATTAGCATTTCCACTAAATGAGTTCTAGAAAACTTTGTCTCTACCGTTTTGAATGTACAGTACAGCGCACAGGGGCAAAAGTCGACATACGCCCGTTTTTTCCATTAGTGCCAAAGTCGGAAAAGTTTGTTGGAAAATATGTTGATACACTTTTATTTGAAAAATTTACCTACTCACAATAAACTGAAAAATTCTTTCTTTAATATAAATTTACAAATTTATGGCGGAAAAACGCGAAAACAACGTTGACAAAAGTCTAAATACAGAACTAAATTCATAGCCGTACAGAGGTAGGTTATGTTGTAATAACGGTAAAATATCGTTTGTTGTCTTTTTTCTTTTCTTTTATCATACATGGTGAAGTCCAAAATAAACAAGACTGAGCGAAAATAGAAACGACAGGAGCTTTGTTCTGATAACTTCGAGGTAATTTATTCAAAATATTCCCCTCTGGCCTTGCGCGATCTAGAAGCTTTTCGAAAGAGTGTTTCAGGTCATTGACAAGTCTTTTGGATGGCGTCTACGGACGCAAAATATCTTCCTTTCATGTCCAAATGCAATTTTCCGAATAGGTAGAAGTGATAGGGATATCAGGCGAATACGGTGAGTGATTGATGGTTAAAATGCGATTTCTAGTCAAAACATCAGTCACAAGAGTGCATCGATGAGATGGTGCACTATCATGCAATAAGCGCCTTCGTCCGCCTTCGTGGTATTCAAGGCGAATTCGACGAAGGCGATGCAACAAACGCTTCAAAACGCCAAGATAGAAAATGGCATTGACAGTTTGGCCCGTTGGCACGAACTCCTTGTGGACAATTCCGTTGGAATCGAGCATCGGCTTGATTTTTGACTTCTCCAAACGCGTTGTTTTGTATGATGGCTCGTCTGGGGCCTTCCATTCGACGCTTTGTCGCTTAGTTTCAGGTTCATGTTAGAAACACCACGTTTCATCACCAGTTACATTGTTGTAAAGGAAGTTCTCGTCTTTTCTCGCCTCTTTAATGAGGTCTTTCGAATGTTGAATTCTGAGCAATTTTTGGTCCTCAGCTAACTTGTCCGTAATAAAACGATCACAGACCTTTCCTAAGCCCAAATGATCAGTGAAAATGCAATAAATCGATGTTTTGGAGATATTTTACTCCGATTCCATGAATTTCAACGATGATTTCGTTTCATTTTTGATAAATTTGCGAAAAATTTCGCTGGAGTTTTCGATGAATACTGATTTTGGGCGGCCCGTTTGTTCATTGTCATTTACTTGGATGTCCTCACAACCATCTCTGAAACGTGTAAACCACTCATAAACTCTGACACGAGATAGATAATCATCGCCATATATTTTTTTCACCAATTCAAATTTTTCGGTAATCGATTTACCGATTTTAAAACAAAATTTGATATTAGCTCTTTGCTCGAAACTCATTTTTGTACCGATGACACAAACATACTGACACTTTAGATGCAATAACGTTGCTTGCACTGAACCAAATGTCACCAGGCTTTCGCTGTCAGCTAGGGACGTAACTTCCACCGCAATAACCAAATGGTTGTCGCGGCATCTGGAGTTGGAAGAATCGCTTTTATTGGGAGTAACTATATATTTCATCCTTTTATTCTTGTATGGAACATAGTTTCAAACCTTCGGTGGATAATTTGGAACTTGGTGTAGGTTAGACCTTTCGACAAGATAACACATTACACATTGTTAATCGTCCATCGCAAATCCCAGATTTGAATATTATTGGGGATGTGTGGGAAAGTACAGAAAAAAATTTAATTTTTCCGTTTACATTTTGTTATACTCAAGTCCAATAAAAAAATTGACGTCAATTTCATGAATACTTGGTTCACTGGACATGGAATGCTGTTATATTTTTAAGCTATGAGTCATAGTATGGTGGTGCCTATAGCAAAAAGCACTACATATATAGGAATGGGTACCACTAACTTTTAGAAACTAGCTGCCATATAGCACTTGATTGGTAATCTGGTGATGAAAAAAAATGTGTTTTCTTCGTTAATGTGCAAACTAGAGATTTATCTGTAGGAATGGTAGTGACCTAAAGTAGACTACATATGCGAGGGCCTGGCCTTTCTCGTATCAGAGCGATGTCTAAATTCGACGACCGATATAATCGAGGGGACACTAAAAGAGATCTACGAATAGCCTGGGAGAGGATGTGGGCCCAGACAAAAGAGGTTTAGTACTCCTTACAAGAAAGTATACGATTCCAATTTTAGCGACAGGCTAATCACCTACCCTGTCAGAAATCAATTAGAGTAACGAAACCAACGCAAGACAAGTCTTGTCGAGGAAGAAAAAGAAAGATTCCATTTTGGTATCCACCCAATTTAGAAAGAGACATACTTACTTCTGAATCATTCACGCAACACTTCGAAGGCAAGTAAGTACAGTAAACTGACATGGAAGTTGAATGTAAAAGAAAGGGTATGAAGGGTCTGCAAAAGAACCTTATCGAGCGTTCGTGGGGCCTACCCAACTAACTCGCATTGGATATGCACAGCTGGCATAAAACCCGTCATTTTCTATGGTATCTTTGTTTGATGGACGTCGATAGACAAAAGTACTAATAACCTCATGCAATCGTGAAAGGCATAGGTATCCTCCCTCGTACAATGTACTTATATGTGAACGTGTACAAAGTCCTGAAGAAAACTTTTTAGCGAGCATTTCTCTTGATACTTGGAACTTTCGCTGATGCCTCCTTTGTGAATATTATTTCATAAAAAATTCCTTTACATAAAAAATTTCTTAACGTTGTCCCCATTGAAGGAATGCAACGAAAGTAGGTATGTAATCCAGATAATCATTAGAACTTGAATAGCAGCGCTGCATGTTGAAGAAATTCAAATTAAATTTGATTTTCAAAGGTATGGAGAGGTAACTCGTCAATCATTAAAGATAAAAAAAAAATTAAATTGTTGAAAATGTTGGATTTATTCCATATAAGAATTGCCCCTCACCATGAAATGAGAAATCCCATGACATTTCTGTCACGAAATAATTTAGCACGGCGTATCGCGTACATTATTATTTTGCCTGTTAAAAAGAGCAGGCATCAGCCAGAAACCAGAACTATTTGATTTATTTAAAATAGGGAAATAAAAATGCACTAAATCCAATCAATAAATCATGACAATAACAACATTTCCTTGTTAAGTCAACATTGCAACCAAATATATGTTTATGTACATATGAACATCCACATATTTATATACATTTTGTATATATTAGAATACTGAATTCGCATCATACGCACCATAGTGGGTGTTTTATTTTTTAGCTGCATGAGAAGTATCGATATCAATAACTTTGGTTTGGCTGCTGAGAATGGCAAACTGTTTTAACATTGCTGTTCGGTAAGGGTTGTCAAGTCATCATGAATCGTTTAACGTTAGAACAACGCTTCCAAATTGTGCTCTGCTCTGTCCGCCTCTGCTGCTAGTTGTCGCCTTCATGTGTTGGCTGGTCTCCCGCACCTACGGATTCCTTAGGGATTCTAGCGCTGTCTTTACAATGACATCCCGTAGTTTTCACAATGTGTGACCGATCCATTTCCACTTGCGACGCATAGTTTCTATGAGAACTGGTGTTTGCCCGATAGCCGCCCAAAGATCATCGTTGCTTTTAATATCAGGTCAGAATATCCGCATTATCTTTCCTAGGCAACGGTTTAAGAAGCGTGCAATGATTGTGATATGCTTATTGTTAAGTTCCATGTTTCACATCCATACAGAACTACCGACTTCACGTTGGCATCAAATATTTTCAGTTTTGTGTGCCTGGAGGTGTGGATTGATCTCCATTCCTTGTCTAGCATGCCAATTGTAACGCGTCCCGTAGATATTCGGTTGGGTATGTCAGTTGTTGATCCGCTGTTTTTTGAAATTATGCTCCCATGGTAGCAAAATTCATCTACATCCTCAAGTGGCGTGTCGGCAATTTGAAGGGCTTGCGTTTCGGTGGTGTTAATCCGCATTACTTTGGTCTTTCCTATGTTAATTCTTAGACCTGTTTGTGCTACTGCATAGCATACCGCTTATAGTTTAGCTGATGCATCTGAGTATTTGTGCGATAGTAAACAAATGTTGTCCCATAGTCTAGGTTTTCAAGCCGGCCGCATAAACCCCAGGAAATACCCCTGCTGACCGCACACGCTTGTCGCATTGCTAGGTCCAGGACTAGGTGAAGATAATACACCTCCTTGCCTAACACAGGTTTGAACTTCGATACTACCACTTAAAGCATTTTCGTATTTCACGCGGTATGAAGCGCCCGAGTATAATTCTTTTATGATGGTTACAATTTTCTCAGGCACTCCTTTACTTTCAAGAGCTTTCCAGATTGCTTCATGATTGAGAGTGTCGAACACTTTCTCGAAGTCGATGAAGTAAAAGTAAAGAGGCGAGCGCCATTAAACCGACTGTTCCACGATCACTCTTAAGGAGTTTACATGATCGTCGCAAGATCGGTGGAGACGAAAGTCTGCTTGTGGGCATATGCCGGATATCATATTCAAAAAATAAATGTCATGCGAATTGCATTAAAAAAATTCATTCTAACAGTATTTCTATTTTAAAAAAGGGTTTAAAGTTGACAAGCTCTTAAAAAACACCCGATACAATACAGCTACGCTTGCCGCTTATAGACTGCAAATGCAATAAATTGCGTGAAATTTACATACGAACAAATAAGAAAGTACTAAATTCGGTTCGGACTGCACTTAGATAAATAAATAGATTTTCTACGAAGCCTGCACTTCAACCTCATGGGCTTTTGTGCCTTCTACTCATCAGATTACCTCATCTCGTTCTAGTTCCTTTATTCTACTCAGGATAGAGCTGGGTGGAATTGAACGTATATGCCTTTCTTCTGGCTCTAGTTGGCCGAGATGTCCCTACCTTCTTCGCGCTACATTCAAGGAGAAGCTGCATTGGAGTCTCCTGGGATTGGTTGCAGATTAAAATCAGTGGCTCCATATCCCGATCTGCAGTGGCCTGTGAGAATACCTGCAAGAATTCTCAATTTATCTATGAGTCTTCAACCGGTCCAAACTCATTGCAATAGAAACTTGCCTTGTCTCAAGGTTAATGTCCTTGTTGAGTTTCGCACAATTATCGAAACTTTTTTCGCGAATTATGTTGTAGAAAAGTGAGCGTAATTTTATCCGATCTCAATAATAAATATGTTAGATCCAAATCAGGCGGGTAGTAATACTTTTACTAAGTTTGAGCGAATTTTAGTAAGGCGTTATGGAGATGCAAATATTTACGCAAAAGTGAGCGTAACATCGTGCATTTTCCCAAATTTTTCTTTCATTTTTGATTTTTTTTTCACTTCAGGAGTCATAACCTTTATCAAATTTAAATAATTTTACATCATTTGTAATAGAAATTTCTTTTTTTTTTGTGAAAATTACCGTTATATGGCAGGTAGGCGTGGTTACTAACCGATTTCGCCCATTTTCGATACCAACTTACATTATACAAGGTGGCGCATAATTAATCATCCAATAATGTTTATTAGTAGTTTTTTTTCACTAAATAAAAAAGCTGATCTCGAGTAATAAAAATCTTTATTTTGCGTTTTAAGCGCTCCACTGATTGTCTGTTTTCATACTTCAGCTGTGTAGTTCACAAGTGGCGAATATGATTGACTTATGACATTATTTGGAGAAATTATAAATCTTCTGATAGGGTGATTGATTTTGCTCCATCTGGTATAAATGGCACCTTGGCAATATGTATAACAAGTCTAATTGAAATATAATAATTTTTGCTCGAACCATCGTGCGCACGCACGGATGGACAGGCGGGGAGGCACGATTAAAGCGACTCCTCTCATCATTCTGCACGCTTTGCTAAATATACTCGTATGTCTCTATCTTTCCCGATTCCTCTATGCTGTTACATACAACCCTTAAGTGAACGGAATTGTAAAACCTTTGTGCTCAAGTGTCCATGGGTATAAAAAATGCATTCAAATTTTGTACTCCTGTTTGTCAGAGATTCGTGTCACACCTGAATAAATAGACAACTACGCCCAATGCATATACATATTTATGTTTGTACCTCGGTGAATGCCATCGTTACGCATTCCGATTGGCCCGGGGCAATCAAATGAACAATGAAAACTCGGTTACATATTTTGACTATAAAATGCAATAATAATTTAATTTATGTGATATAATATTGGCAAATGCAGCTACCGAATTTCGCTATTGCCAGTGGCACATTGCACTAAACAATTGTCATACCGTGCCTTCATGTTAATATCTATGAATACATCCATATAAATGAAATGTGTATATCCGCAACAAAGGTTTATTGCTTGAGTAATTGGCAATCGCAGCGTGTACCGTATGAGTTTTCAGGTTATGCAATGCCTATGCTATGTATTTGTTGCCAACAGCAGCGGTAATCTGCACTCCTTCTTTTGTAAACACGCATTCGAATGTCGGTACGCGGCCTTGCACGAATTGAAACGTCAAGCAGCTAAAAGAGATGTGCGAGTTAATACGCGCCTTTGTAAAATCAGCTTAGCCCGTCCAGTCTGCCATGTGAAAAAATATTCATATCTATGGACATATACAGTTGCAGGCTTAAAAAATGGGACACTAACAATTTGCAGTTGTTGCGCATATTTCGATGCGTCTGTTTTGTAAATTAATTTCATTAACTCAAAGTATTGAGAAAAAAGTGGCAACGCTACTCAAAACATGTTTTGAATTAAACTGTTATTAAGCAGCTTTCGTAGACAAGTAAGAAAGTGCTAAACCGCACTTTTTAGCCACGCACATTTTTACTAATTATTTTTTTGGGCTGGCTGTTATTTTTTGAAATCAAACAATGAGATTTATAGCTTGTAACATCAGACGGACGTGCTGAAATTTATTCGTAACATAGTATAAAAAGTGACTAACATGGCTAAACCATACTTCTCTCATCATTCTGAACCTTTGAGTATGTACTCGTATATGTCTATATCTCTCTCGATTCCTTTAAGCTGTGCCTTATTTGTACAAAATTATAATACCCTTCTGCCCAATGCTCATTATATCCAAGATGCTTTATTTAATATAGAATTACATTAGTTTAAATTAAATTTTTGAGAGGTTGGTCAAGTCCAAGTGGTTTGAGTGGTCACTCCTCCGCGAATCTTATGGATTCATTAATGAATCTTATGAGATTCAGAAGAGAAAAAGCATGAACTTTATCTGTACTCATTAGTCTACTACAATCTTACCTCTTTTTCTCAGTTAGCCAGTATGCTTTATTCCGTTAAAAATATCATAGTCATCTGTCCTATAGCGACGAGTACTTAGTGTCTTCGTCTAGTTTCTCTCGTTATAGTTTCTCTGAACTTAACCATTGATATCTATCTGAGAGATCAAAACATCAGACTTCCAACCGAAACTAACGCTAAGGCACCCTATTGTGCGCTGGCACTGAAAAGAGTATCCATCATTCCGACAACTGGCGACATATCTGACGGTGGCCAGTGTTTTCTTCGTTTGCTCTTACGCTGTTTAACTTGAGCCTGAACGCCGCCTTCAACGCTTCCTTTCGAATTTGGGGATGTAGAGGTTGCAGTTTCAGGATGGCATTGTGGGCACCGCCAGATGTCGTACTCATAGCTCCTATGACACCCAAGCACACACTTCTCTGTAATCTGATTAGAAGTTTTACTCTGGAATTAACCACAGTAGCCTTCTACCAGCCTACAGAGGCGTATGTAATAATGGGTCCTATTAGGGTGTTGTACAACCAGTGTACTATCGCCGGTCTTGGACCCTATGTCTTGTCAAAGGTTTTCTTAAACTGCCAGAAGACTTTTATTGCTCGGGAGAGCTTCTGCTTGACGTGCGTGTTTCAGGTCTTTTTACTATCTAGGATTACCCCTAAGTATTTGACCTCAGAAAACAGTTCCACTGGCGCAAGCTGACGCAAAATTAATTACCCTATCAATCATATAAAAGATTAGCAACATAAATGGCTTGTTTTTTTTTGCGATTGTTTTAGACGACATTTTTAAGAAGAACTAAAGAAATAGTATTTAAAAAAAATATCATTTCGCATATTACCGCTCCTAGAGCGGCGACAAAGGCTCTCCAGTGTCTAATTTCGTTCCAGGTGAAGGTGGATGAGCTCTCATTTAGGATTGTGTCCATCCAATTTTGTCGTGGGCGTCATATGCGAAATCTTTCTTGTAGGTTCCATCGAAAAGCCATTTTGGCAACAACGTCGTCTACTCTACGCAGAGTACATTTGTATATCCTATCCAGTTCCATTTTCGTCTTTTAATTTCAAAACTGGTTGCGCGACTAGCAGTGAGCGTAGGAAGGTGAGCATTGGAGACCGTTCTTGGCCAAGAAATGCGGCATATAGTATAATCTTAAGCCATTTGTTGCTAAACGTTTGAAAGAGTCTTCTTATGTACTCAGAGATGAGCCAGGTTTCAGATCGATATATGACAACTGATTTTATGCTTGCATCGAAAATTCTTTGTTTTGTTCTTAGTGACAGGATACGAGTGCGCCACAGTCGGTTTAGCTGACGGAACGCTGTAAGTGCTTCATAAATACGTGCGCTGCCACATCAGACACTACGCAACCATCTTTTGTTATTTGGCTACCGAAGTAACTGATCTAATCCACATCTTCAATAATGGCGGCATTTTCGCTTTCACTGAATTCAAGAGATGATGTGTTCGTTATTTGTATTCTCATAAGCTTGGTTTTTGTGAAGTTTATTTTAAGACCGACTGCATGTGCATTTATTTCGAGTTGACGGAGTTTGGCGGTGGCACCAGCTAATGTGTGGGTCATAAAACAAATAACATCGGCATAATCCAGGTCACTTCATTTCTGATTTAGCCTCCACTGCGCATTAAGGTCAATTTCAAAATCACATTTGATTTCTATTTACTAAAAAATGTATGCGAACACAAAATTGGATGATTAATTTCGGGCCACCTTGTATTAGGGACCAATTCTTCAACATTATATTGTACAATTTAGGAATGGCCGACTCAAATCATTCGGCTGTCGTATTGTGTAACGATACGTCAAACAAATTCACGCTACAGCCTTCAATGTTCACTCCCCGTACGCAAAATATGGAATTTAAAATGTAAAAATTGCAGCCGTTTGAGAAAATCGCTTTTCGCCTATCAATTTTAGTGCATTTTTGGGGTTGTTAGACCACTGAAGCGATCAAGTTGGAGGCCTTCGATGAACTATTTTCGTACAAATTTTGCCACCGCCGTCTTCTTTCATGAACTATACTCTGCAGAAGTAGCTTTTTCGGCACATTATTAGCTGGATTTACTTTTCACATAGGCTGCTCTCCCCTATGTCATTAAGAAATTTTCGATAACAGTCAAAACTTTTTTGCTTATAATCTTAAAATTATAAATTTCACTGCAATTGCGGAAACACTTTTCACAATGCAAATATTGCATGAATTTATACTAAAAATGTAGCACTTGAAATGGAAGTCCGATTTTTTATGATCGCAACTGTATATATATATATATGCTATGGCATATGTATGTATGTGGGGAAGTGTGTCTGTGCATGTTAAATTTACCATTTACAAGTTTGATGTGTCGCTTGTCAAAGTGATTTGCATATGACGGAATTGAACGGATTGCAGATTTTTCAAAGAAAAAAATTTTATCAAGTGAATGTTGTTGTTGGTTTTGCATTTACGAGTTTTCCACACATTGCAGCAATTAAATTGCTTGTCAAGTTGTAAAGTCATCCCTGTAGGGACGCTTTTTATTGTTATTAACCCAGCCCAATTGTTACCCTCCTTTTGCTTAACAAAGACTTGGGGTGTAGTTTTCATAACCTATGAACTCTTTTTGTTTATGGTTGTTAGTCAAGTCATGAAAAGCAAAGTTTTTAAGCGCCTGATTTAGAGGTGTAGCTAAGCGCGTTCCACTTGTTAAAAGTGATGAACTGAGAGCGAAATATAAAAATAAAAAATTAACAATTTTTTATACTATGTTTCAAAAGAGTATTCTAAGTGTCTTGACACTGGAGATGGTACATGGTTCTCTGCAAACAGGCACAGTCTGTTCGTGGGTACAAGGTGGCTCAAAATTAATCATCCAATTTTGTTTTTGAATCACATTTTCTCTTCTTCTTAGTTGGCGCTTACCCGATTTCGGCCCAGTTTAACAAAGTGCGCCAGTCGTTTCTTTCTCGTGCTAACCGGTGCTAGTTGGACACACCAAGTGAAGCCAATCCTTCTCCACCTTATCTTTCCAACGCAGAGGAGGCCTTCCTCTTCCTCTACTACCACCAGCTGGTACCGCATCGAATACTTTCAGTGCCGGAGCGTTTGTATCCATTCGGACGACATGACCCAGCCAGCCTAGCCGCTGTATCTTTATTCGCTGCGCTACGCCTATGTCGTCGTAAAGCTCATACAGCTCATCGTTCCATCGCCTGCGATATTCGCCGTTGCCAACGTGGAAAGGTCCAAAAATCTTGCGCCGAATCTTTCTCTTAAACACACCAAGTGAGGCTTCATCGTCCATCGGATGTTGTCATCGTCCACCACGCTTCTGCGCCATACGTTAGGACGGGCATGATGAGAGTCTTGTAGAGTGTTAGTTTTGTTCGTCGAGAGAGGACTTTACTGCTCAGTTGCCTACTTAGTCCAAAGTAGCACTTGTTGGCAAGAGAGATTCTACGTTGGATTTCAAGGCTGACAACGTTATCGGTGTTAATGCTGGTTCCTAAATAAGCGAAGGGTTTTACAACCTCGAAATCATAGCTGTCAACAGTACCATGGGTGTTGACACGAGAGTGCGCCCTCTGTTTGTTTGTTGACAGGAGATACTTCGTTTTGTTCTCGTTCACCGCCAAACCCATTCGCTTTGTTTTGCATACGCCAACAATTGTTCGCTCTTATTAAAAATTGTGCCTGAGCAAATAAGTTTTGCGGCTCACACGATTTTTTCCAGCATCAGGTTAAAGAAGTCACACAACAGCGAGCCCGCCAATAGGATGGTTGCATATGTAGAAGTCCACGTAAGACAAGAGAAAGTCACTGATTGCCATTCACTTGGAAGTGGCCAGGACTGTCCGGACTTAGTCCAAGTATAATCCGCGTAGCTTCGGTACACCCATCCGAGAGCGAGCTAATGTGCGAAGGCGAAGCATCCCAGGATAGCTGGTTGTGCGCTGGACTTGGGATCCGCCACGTAAATGTCCCCGCCATGGCGGAGAACTTCTAATACTGAATCGCTTTTTTTTTAAATAAAGAAATGATATTGAATAACAGAAATCTTTATTTGGACCTTTACACGCCTCATTGCAGAATTGTTTGTATGTTGCAGCTGTTCAATTCACCAGTGTCAAATATGATCGATGTACGACACCATTTGCAAATATTAGAAATCTTCCGTTAGGGTGATTAATTTTGCGCCACCTTGTACAATAGATGTTCATATAGTTGAAAGATACAACAATCAAAAACTCGAATTATACATGATTTTAATTTCACTATAAGGGCATCAGTTCATAAGAAAACGGAATAGGTAAGGTTTTTTACTATTTTTGAATTTTTTTTTTTTTTTGTTGTGTTGTTTGTTTTTTTGATTTTAACGAAAGCTTGCACTCATTTTTTTGTATTCCGCCAGTACTATTTGCTTATGGTTTTTATACAATATTAATATCAGTACAAATCGCTATAATCCATGCACTCTTGCATGTCTCAACAGTCAGTCAACTGTTGCAACATTGTATTTGTTGTTGCTTTACATTTGAACAGCCTTGAATTTGCGTTTGTTGGTTATTTGGTTTAATTTTTGACTACATCTGTTACATTAATATAATTAAAAACAACATCTACATACCTACCACCTGCAAAAAAGAAAACTCCTAACGGCATTTAAATTATTAAATTCAAATGTACCTGCTGTACATACCCTGTAGAAAAAAGCCAAACTAGTATGGAAGCAGTCAAATTCAGATACTGGTATTTAACAGAAGAAATCATACTCAGCCTACGTAATTCCACAAGTTAAATTTGGCAAAAAGCCTATCTTCATTATGGAGCAAACTGGATGGTCGAAAGGTCTAGAATACACACACCATTCATACACACAATCTCTTTACAGATGGGCCTAAAATGGCGGAAGGAGTAGGAGCGACCGTATTTTTTCCGCAAAGTCTTTTAGACTCTCTAATTACTGTAGAATATTTCAAGCTGAAGCGAAAGCATCTGAATTGGCTCTAGAATTAACCCCTCTTAATACTCGGACTAACTCGGAATGTGTTCAACAGTGCAGATAATATCTTCGACTGCCAAATACATGGCAGTACCCAACCTAACCTAGTTCGTCAAAGACTAGAATAATACCAGTAGCAAAATGATCAAATAATCTGCAAGTTAATTGTTCTTTTTTTAGAAAAAAAAAATTTAAGACTAATATCTGAACGCTCCACTGCATAGCAATGATTGCTGAATTATGTCTAAATAGATACTGATAAATCAAGAGTGTTTCAAAAGTGACGCCTAGATGTCAGTAGTAAATAATTTCTAAATGGAACCTTTTTTATGTCATCTTTGATATTTATCGAGTCGACAGATATACAATTTTATACCCTAGAACAATGTGCTGAAATTATTGAAACTTATTATGAAAATAGTCGATCTCTAAGGACATCATATCGAAAAATTTCGTGATTGTTTTAGTGAAAATAATCGTCCGAATAGAATAAGTCGACACTTCAAAATTTAAAACTAAAAATTGGTTCTATCGAGTATAGAATAAGCACTGGCAGATCAAAAACTGGCCGTTTTGTTGAGAATCCTGCTGCTGTAACGCAATTTGTTGCTGAACAACCTTCAACATCTGTAGACGTGCTCATGGTGGATATTTAAATGATGTTATTTTCCAGGTATAATTGTCAAGAGCCGTATTTTTAATAATTAATTAATTAATTCTTACTTGTTTTATTTTAAAACAACAACTAGGCGTGACTTTTGAAATACCCTTCATGTTTATTTGAAAACTTCTGTAGCCAAGTTTTTGGTATGGGAATACTTTCTTAGCCAAAGTTACGAATTATTTAAACAATTACATAATACATGAGATTATAAAATTAAGGAAGTTATAACTTTACTCCATCTTTCAGGCAGCATACGGACTCCTCTGACGAAAACTTCGAGTTCTTTTGACTTGATCCATTCATTTAGCCAGTTTGCGATGCTCTCGTAAGAAGTGCACCACTCTCCAATAAGGACTGACTATATTGATCGAAACAGATGGTAATCAAATGTCTGGGAAATACGGCGGATGGGGCAAGATTTTCCAATTCAGTCCCTTGAAATATTTCGGGCAGCAAAACCAATTTGTCATGTATACCGTACCATTCCGGCCGTTTTTCTTTGAGAGCTCGATTCAAACGCATTAGCAGCAGTCACTAATGATCGCCAGTGATGGTTTCATATGGTTTAAGGATATCATAATAGATGACACCCTTCTGATCACACCAGATGCACAACATAACCTTTGAACCAAGAGTATGTTCTTTCGCTATCGATGGACCTGGTTCACTTGGCAGACTCCAACTTTTTCAACGCTTAGGGTTATCATAAGAGATGAATTTTTCATCGCCAGTGACGATGTGATGCAGAAAACCTTTTCTTTTCTGCCGTTAAAGAAGCATCTCACACGTCACCAAACGTCTCTCGATATCTCTCTCCTTCAATTGATGTGGCATCCAATTACCTACTTTCTTCGGCGCGATGGCGCGTTATCATCATGCAACATCCAAGAATTGTTTGCTCTCATTTCCGGCCGTTTGTGACGTACAGCATCTTGCAAACGCTTCAAAACGGATTGGATGTCTGGCCCGATGGAAGGTACTCATGGTGCACTGCGCCTTGGCAATCTAAGAAAACAGTCAACATCACTTTCCCGGTACTTTTTGATCATAGGGTATACTTAAGGATCATTTCTAAAGTAAGCAAATGATTTTCTTGCATGTCGGTTTTCAAAAAAGAGTATGTAGACATATGTGATGATAGCTTCAGAGTTCGCTTTACAAAATACTTTTACAGTATACGAGTACCAACTGCTTTAGACCACCCAAAACTGCACACCTTTGCTGCGTATGACTGTATTGGACATGAAAAGTGTTCATTTAGCTTCAATTGTAATTTCTTTCCTTTGTAAAAGACATGTCCACGAAGCATCAATAGCATGTTTTGGTGCAAATGTTCTTTTTTCAATATGTTTTTTTTAACTCATCTGAAGTGTTATTTCCACTCCCAAGAAAGTATATCGAGGTACAGTCAGTATTTATTCCTTACTATACCATTTCTGAAATTCATTTAAAAAATTAAGAGAAAGTTTTTTCTAATAGCGGTCGCCCCTCGGCAGGCAATGGTAATCCTCCGAGTGTATTTCTGCCATGAAAAAACTTCTCATAAAAAAATATCTGCCGTTCGGAGTCGGCTTGAAACTGTAGGTCCCTCCATTTGTGGAACCACATCAAGACGCACACCACAAATAGGAGGAGCTCGGCCAAAAACACCCAAAAAGGGTGTACGCGGCAATTATATATATATACATATATACCATTTCTGAACATCATTATTTGTGACTTTGAGCGGTTTACTTCCAACCTCTCAAAGTCACAAGTCAGTACGCTGACGGATTTATTTCGTTACATTCAGTTAAGTTTCAGTTTAACCTTTAAAACGTCAAAAAAAGAAGATTATTTCCAGTGCTGGGCACAATTATTTCACACCATTTACTATGAATTGTGTCCATACACTTGCATAGTAATGTAATATTCACTATTTTTAACACAATTAAAGTTTTTTGCAAGCATTCGAAACAATTTTATTCGCTACTTGCTGACATCAAATGAATCAGATGCCGATGAACCAGAAGTCGCATTAGAAAAAGACTTCAATTTAATAAAAAACGATTTTTCCAAAAAAAAAAAACCATGGCAGAAATATACTTGCAGCAGCCAGACACATAACATAAAACATGAATACATTTCATTGTTTTTTTTTACAATATTTATAAGAATTTGTTTCAATTTTTGTAGGGTTTACTTTGAGCGTAAGTTTTTTACTTACAGTGTAAATTATTGCACCTAAAAGAAATTTCATTTAATTTTAAGAAAAATCAAATTCCATGTACACTTTCAGTAGTAAATGGAATATCTTAAAACGTTGGAATGGAATGGAAAGGATATTTTCTTCATATTTTAACTGGCCTAAAATTGATTACTTTAAAAACATATTACAATACATTTTTTTGGTTAGCATGCACTGATATTTTGCTGGTGCATGGCCGAACACTTGACATTACGTAGGACAGCACCATTTTCGAAATATCATTTGGTAACATGGAATAAAAATAGAGCACGAAGTAGTTGAGCTGAAAAGTGAACTGGTCACAACTTATATTTTCCCTACAGGGTACAGGGTATACATTTATGTATGTATTAGTGGATCTGTACTTATCCACATGCATGCAGATAAATATGTATAAATAATTTAGTATTTAGTGCTTTCATTAAAATTTCATACATATTTTTGTTTTTAAGTAATAAATTATGGCAGAATTGACAAATGCGCATGAAAGCTGTGGTTTGGCAGAATCAGCTCATATTGCATAAAGCACTCCACTTGTAGAATTTATGCGAGCCTACCACAAGCATTTACATACATACATATATACATACATATATAGGTATGTGTTGCTTGCAAAAGTTTGGTTTAATTGAATTTGAGATTGGAATTTTTTCAAGTGAATTCATAAATTAAATACAATCGCTCAGTTATGATTCGCATCTAGAGTGTTTACGATACAAAGAGTGCGGCAAGCGGGTAACCCAGACCAGCATGCCGAGCATAAAGGAGTGCATTACTGTTTATTGGCGATTAAGTTCTTGCAAAGCTTTTTTTAGCATTTATACTTGTCGGTTGCAAAGCATTAAAAGCAACAGGCATTAACCCATAGAGCTTCAAAATTTATATGTCATTTTAATATTTCATTTGAATATAAAAAAATCTATATATATTTTGATCTGACAATCCATTATTTGCTATCAGACCCTTTATTTTTTCATAATGAAAAGAATCGAGTATCGTACAGTGGTAAAATTATTTGCTTTCGCAGGTTGCTCAGCAAAAGATATTCATAAAAAATTGTGAAAGTGTTAACATCTTTTCCTTCATATCCAAGAGTTTATTTAGAGTTTAAAAGCAGTCGTACAAGCGTTGATGATGAGTCACGTAGTACGCGGACATCCAAGAAGTGCAACAACTCCGGAGGTCAATACGCATGTGTTTGATACAGTTTGTGAAGATTCCAGTTTGACTAAGCATAGAATTGCTGATCCAATAGGTTTCTCTTACGCACGAGTATTACATATTTTGCATGAGGCGGAATTGCGGCTGCCATAGTCGAATGGATTGTTGTGTGACGACCATTCGGAGGAGCATAAATCCGAAACATCTATGAAAAGTTATTTCTAATGGCAGTCACTACTCTGGAGACAATCACAAACCCCCAAGTGTATTTATGCATTAAAAAAGCTGGTCATAAAAATCCATCTGCCGTTCGGAGGTGGCATAAAAGTGTAGTGCCCTCCATTGTGGAACATCAAGATGCACACTACCTATTAAAGGAAGAGTTCAACCAAACACCCAACAAAAGTCTACGCACCTATTGTATATCATATAAACCGCGTTGCATAATTATAAACGCTCAATAATCTTACCAATATTTTATAGAAATAATATGTTTAGACACATAATAAAGCCCAAAAAATGAGTGTTATTCCCATTCTTTTCAATAACCTCAAACATCCTGTTCGGTATTGAATCAAACAACTCTTGCACTAGTTGCGTGCTAAGTGAGTCCCACGAATGAAGGATGGCAGCTTTCAACTCTTAATTTGTAGGGACTGCTTATTTCCTCCATAAACTTCTCGAGCCAGTGCGTCACACACGTTCTCCTTGATATTGAGATCTGGAGGTGGCCACTTAAGAAAGGCAAACCAACTCAAAGTGCGATGAGTTCCCTATTATCTTGTTGGAAAACAAGATTTTCGTCAGAATATATTATATATTGAGAAATAACAGCAATTTATACGAAAGTAAGCTTATGTTCTTCCGAACTCATCCCATCAACACACAAAGTGGATATTGAGCTTTCAAAGTTTGCTCACAGCTCCGCGCACCATCAGAGATCCACCGCCAAAAATTTTTTTTTGCAAAATATCTTGGCTGTTCATTCAGAAAAGATAAAAAAATGTAAAATTTGTAACATGTACACGTTTTTGCGGCCTCGGTAGTCGGTAGTAGCGTAAGTGCACTAGCCTGCCATCCCAAAGGTTGTGGGTTCGAGCACCACGTAAATCACAGTCCTCGCACTTTTCCAAACTCACCTACTTTCCTAGTTTCCAAAAACAAATAATAAAAAGACACAGTTACACATTGCATCAGTGGCGCCAGGAAGAGGAAGCGGGCAATCGCGGTAATGGCGCAGACACACCAAATTTAGCGAAGTCCTCAAACATCTGTGTGATCCTTCTGTCAGGAAAATGTGGCACACAGATGGCGCTTCAAGTAGTAAGAAGGTGTTGTCCCCAAGCAACGACAAGTGGGCATTTCCACTATTTAGAACTGGTAGCGGCTGGCTAATCTCCTACTCTGTCAGAAAGCAAAATAGATTAACGAAACCAACGCAAGACTCAGTCTTGTCGAGGCTCTATGCTCCCGAGTGGAGGGAGCAAGGAAAAAAAATACATTTTTGAAAAGTTGATATATTTACTGTAAAATCACCAAATTCCAAACCAATCCATATTACAGCGAACAAGCGAAGGATTTCTGTCAGATTTTGTGGTCAGCGGTAAGTTTTGTAGGTGACTTCATTTTAGAGAACTTAATACTCTCCGCACACCTTAAAGCTCGATTTAACATAGCCCGAGAAACATTGAGATCACATTTAGCCTTGATATCATTTGTACTGTTTCGTGCCACGCGAATGAGTTTTCGAACTTCACGGGTGTTTACAATTTGTTTTCATCCACACTGATTATTTGTTTATTTCGAAGACGAATCGCTCTTCATCAAGCCATTGCGAATTCTCACATATCGGCTCACACAAGAAAGTTTTTAAAGGGGTAGTATGGTTAATTCGGTGTAAAACAAGCATATTTTTCGAAATTTTTTTTGTCGACACAGTTGATTTATTCAAAATTTTAAAATTACTTCATTATAAAGTCATATTTAAAGAATATTGTGTGAAATTTTCATTGATTTTTATGAAGAAATGAGTTGGTGACAGCGAATCTTCGCGGACGTCTCATAAAAAAGTTTTATTGCGGTGTCCCTCAGAACTCATTACTGGATCAACTAAAATCAAAAAACCAAATTGATTTCATCAGCTAATAAAGTTTCGCAGGTAACAACGTCGAGTTTTTTTTTTTTTAAATTTTGTCATATTTTAAAACAACAAAGTTTTCAAGTTTTTTTTATGAAAAATCGGTGTTTTGACTTCAAAGCGCTTTAAAAAATTTAAAAAAAAAAAAAAAAAAAAAATTCGACGTTGTTACCTGCGCATAAAGGATTGAACTTATAAGTCATTCGCCTTACAGCTCTGATTTGGCACCTAAGAAATCACGCACGAACAAATCATTTCTTTTCTATCCCCTGTACATTACAAATAAAATGTGAGGTCAACGTTTTTCAACGTCTGAAGAAGCTGTTGAAGCCTTTAAACAGCTCGTTTTGGAGGTATCCACTTCTAAGTGGCAAAAGTGCCTTAAAAATTGGTGCGAACGAATGCAGAAGTGTATTGCCTTCCAAGGAGTATCTTTCGAAAAACAATAAAGCCATTTTCATTATTAATTTTACTGTATCTTCATTACGCAAAATATAAAAGCTAACGCTCGTACCATTAATTTATACGTATAGTATAAGTAATTTATATTTAATATTCATTAGGTGGGCTTGGACTACCCTGAGTGGTTGATTACTGGTGGCAGCTTCGCTGTTCAACATCTCAAAAATATGTTTAAATTATTTCACTTCACTTAGTGCATAAATACATTCAAATATACTTATAATGATGCACGCAAATCAAAAATGTCAATCTCAGTAAGCAAGAAAATGAATCCGTAAACATTAAAGGCATGAAATCTGAAAAAAGTTACCAGAGCAAATAAAGTTTCCGTCATTCACCAGCAGCCAGCAACAGTCAACTGCAGTTGAAGTCTCCTTTTCTCAACGAATTTAATGAGCATAAAATTGCAATGCTAAATTGTTGGTACTTTTTTGGTAAATAAACTTTACAACATCTATATTGACACGAACAAAGGTACACAAAAAACGCAATCACATACAGCGATCAAATCAGCGTAGTCATGCACGTTGCAACGCCAACATGAACACAAACGCAATGTGGCAATTAAAGTTGTTCACAAAATGTCTAACGCTGTCGTGCTGATAGGCACCAGTCCTTGTTTTTGGTAAATGTCAACCACTTGTTTACACATCGATTATTTCACTTAATTTCGAGCTTGATTAGTTTGCACAAAGTCAATGAAAGTTGGTAAAAGAACATCGATGTGGATATGTAGGAAATCTTTTTAAATTAATTTTTAAGTATTTTTTCTTAGCTTGTTTGCCATTTTAATTCAATTTGAATTGGTACTTGCAATCAATTTTTTTTTTTTGTTTTTTATTTTACAATATCCAGCGAAAATCGCTATATTTTCACGCGCGTTCAATTATTCCTTCATTCAAAGCCGTCTGCTAGCTGTTGTCGTGAACGCGTCTCATGTTGGACTGTTTTGGCCACAAGCTTGCGCCCTCGTGAGCTTCATATTTTGAGTTGGCCAATTCTCAACCTAAGCGCGACTTCGGCGACGCAGCTATGTATTTACATATGTATATCTGTGTATATGTGCATATATAAATTTACACATAAGTATTAGCTTACCAGCAACCACCGCGTTGGCCCAATGCCAGTGCATCAAGCCCACGATCGCAGTGGCTGAGCTGCGTTGAGCGCTCCACAAATTTCCACACAACACGGTTTGAGTCATCCAATTTCAACCACCGGCTTCGGTTCGCCACGTTCTCTTCTCCCTCTAGCCACTTGGCTCTCCACCTGCTCTCTACTCTGCTAGACGTGCTGCGTCTCTGGCGCTTCACACATTTTCAATTGTGACAGCATTGTGGCATTATGAAGCCGAAATCTGTGACACTGGTGTCAACTCGGTGGTAGCATTACCACATTGGTTTGCTGTTGAAAGCGGCGAATAACAAAAGCAATACGAACGCAATACAATGGTTTGAGAATGACAATTTCTAAAGAGCAGCAATAGAAATTAAAAAAACTGCGCTAAAAATTTCTATATTTTTTTCATTTATGTACGTATGTATGCAGGTAGGTACAATACGAATATTTTTTTCTGTTTTCGAGTGAAATTAACGCGAAAACAAGTTGTCTATTCTAGGCGCACCGCTCCTCGTCTGCTAAATAGGTGTAGAAGATTGACTTCGTAGGCTCATAAATCAGTTGCACGAATTTTCACTTTTCACATTCACCGAAAGAAATGTATTTTTTGTTTTTTTTTTTGTTTTCAAAAATGCAGAAGAGTTAATTGTTTTTCTCAAGTTTCTTGCAACTGTTGAAACTGCTTGTAATATTTGTACTTATGCACAAATTTGTATTTGTGTGTGTGTGAGTTTGCGTGCTCGTGTACTTCAGCAATTTATATTTTTGTGAAACTTAATGCTTTAACAATTTTTAGTAATTTCTGATAAGCAAATTGTTGTGCTGATGCTGTGAATATTACATTGGAAAGCCACACTTTGGCAGTCACCCGAAGCAAGCGCAATCCCGTAACGATGATGTATGTATGTATAAGTGCACTACACTAGCCAGAAAAAATGTACGTAGAGTTTGCTTTCTACAATATTCACTGCGTTTGTTCATTAAATTTTTTCGCAATTTTTTTACAAAAAAAAGTAGTTCTTATACCGTGTACATCAAGGTTTCAAATTTTGTTCAAAATTCACAAAATTGAACAAAATTCAAAAAGTTGTCAGCAAAATTTCAAACTTTTTGAACAGAATTTTTAGAAACTTATTAGGTATGCAGTTTGGTAGCCAACTAAATTTCAGCATAATAAAGTGCATGTAAAAGAATGCTTGGAACCCCAGAAATTTATCCCCCCTCGCCGATGCATTGGTGTTACCCACCAGTAATCAGACAGTGAAGGTCTCTATGGCACTCTGGTGTAGTGGACCATGGTGGACTAGAAAATCTTCATGCATTTCGTCTATGTCAAAGGTTCAGCGACTAGCTGCTTTATGCATTACAGGGGCGCTTAGAATGACTCCAACGGTGGCCCTCGAACACATAATTGATTTACCACTGATAGATAATTTTGCAGAAAACCTTTTAGCGAATTCTGCAGGAAGACTAAAAACCCTAAACGAACTCTCATATAGGACCTGTGAACGCAGCTCAGTAACCCAGAACAAAATAGCGCAAAAAAAAGGTTCAAGACCGCTATCGAAAAAGAAGTATAGCGTAAGGGCTTTAGCTTAGCTCCAAACGCAATACACTTAACTTTTATACGGACGGTTCTAAAATGACTAGTGGATTAGGCGCTAGGATAATTTGTCCAGAGTTAGACCTAGGGAAATCGTATAAGCTTCCAGACTACTGAAGTGTATTCCAAGCTGAGGTTTTTGCAGTTGGAAAGGCAGCAGACCTAGCCTGTTTTACTACCGGGACCAACTCCAAGGTTAAATTTTACATAGATAGTCAGGCAGCCATTGAAACAATTACATTGTTTAGTATAACGTCCAAGATCGTTCTTCGGAGCAGGGCGGAAGTAGAAAGGTTAGCAGCGAATTGTAAGCTAAATTTCTATTGGAGTGCAGGCCATAAGAGTATTGAAGGGAACGAGATAGTAGGATCTTGTTAACGAAATACCAAAGTCAATAAAAAAATTACACAACGAACTAGACGAAAACATGATCAGAAAATTCATGACGAAATGGGAGAGTCTATCCACTTACAGGAATACAAAGATTGTGTGTAGACGATCACAGTCGTACTCGACTTTCTCTTATACTATCACTAACACCAAGAAATTATAAAACTCTCATAGGCGTGCTGACAGGACATAGCCCAGTATCAGCGTATGCTTATAAGATAGGAATCTCGCAAAGCGTGAAATGCAGGAAATGTAGAAAGCAGAGTTCAAGGGAGACTGTAGAGCATTTCTTTTGTGGATGTTCTGCGTTATTTAAAACACGCTTAAATATTTGGGGGCAGCACAGTTCGATGGATTGGAAGACAACCCAGTAGTAGGTTGGCCATGTCTCCTTAAATTCGTAATAGAAACAGGCACCATGCGGATGGACTATTTTAAAACGCATAAATAATGAACTCCATTATCTCCAACTCAAAACTCAAGTCCAAAAAAAAAAACAATTATGGCTATCGGAGCAAATATTTACTTTCTTAACGGTAATTACCAAAGTAAGCAACCAATCCACTGCTTCCTTAATTGCGGAAACCTCTGCTTGGGAAGCCTGAATTTGAGTTTGATGGGGAGCTCCCAGAATAGTCCCGCACCAACCCTTCCATCCAACTTCGAGGCATCCGTGAACATGTTGGCCATACCTTGCCGCCAAATGTTGCACCCCGACTACTCATCCCTTGAGGGACTATGAGTGGAATATGGTCCGCTCGGACCTAGCGTGGATGTACAGTGATCCAGCACCATGGGGATGAACTCAAAATGTTTAAGAATGCTAGAGTGCCCGTAACTTAAGTCTAGCTTATGGTCCGAATACCTTAGTCTGATTGCGGCGCGTGCAGCGGTAATTTTTCCTGCAATGTCCACGGGTGCCACATGCAACATAGCGTTAAGTGCTAGAGTAGGAGTGGCACGGAGTGCCCCACGAATTCCAATGAGGGCTGACAGTTGTACCCTCTCCAGCTTCTTAACTGATACCATCCTTTCTAGCGAGTTCCACCAGACAGAGACTCTGTACAGCAAGATTCGTTTTATAATCGTTATAAAGCCAAAAAGTGACTTTAGGCGAGTACCCCATATTTGCCGATAGCGTCCCTCCAACCATACGAGGCGACTGTTCCCTTTCTAATTCTCTCCTCGATGTCTGGCTTCCACCTAAGACCTCTATCAAGGATAAATCCGAGGTCCTTCACCTTGTCAGAGAGCACCAACGGAGCGCCCGCTATTGAAGGGAGAAGCGGACTCTACCAAGTGTGTGGAGTACTAAGCACCCTATCCCAGCCGATATTACACGAGTCTGGACTTGTCGGAAAATGGGTGGCAAGAAGTAACCTCAGTGACTCCTCGCTGCTCATCGTCCAGCACCTCGAGCCGTCTCTCACTTAGCCCATAGGTGTGGAACTCCTCGAGAGAATACGTCTGAATCTCGTGGACTCATTACAGCCTTCCACGCTTCGCAGCATCTCCACCATGAGTCTCGCTTCAATTTCGGATTTTTAGATTCCTAGTCCTACTTTGTCTGTCGATGGAGACTTAATTCTTCTGGCTCTATTAAAGAGGCGCCTACATAAAGCCCGGATTTCCGTGAGCTCGGTTGTCCACCAAGGCGGCTTTTCTTTTTTTGGGGGGGGGCGGTTTTAAAGGTCAAGCGCTCTCGAGAGCTCTGTTACAAAAAAAAACAAAAAACTCAGTGGGCTATAATCGAAAATTTTCTAGATACTCTGTTTAAAAAGTTTGATATTTTATTGCAATTTTTTTTAATTTGAGCAAAGTTTTGAACCTGAATTTTTATGGGTTTTGTAGTAGAATGAATATATTTTCATAAAAAAATTATTAACATAAAATAAGAAATTGTGCCATAGTTATTGATCGCACCATATTTTTCACCATCGAAATTACCCACAAAACTTTTAGCTTTTGATGAAAATTTTAACTAAATGAATCCAATTTATATTCATTTAATTCCTTTGCTCGACCAACGGTTTCGCGTGTTTCAGTTCGTCGTAAGTATGTCCAACAACGAGTAGCAAAAAAGCAAATAGTAAAAAATAACTCTAATTAGTTTTATGTATGTATGTATGTATAGTGAGTGCATATGCGTATAAAATTTCACAAAATAGACAAGCACCACTACCAGATATGCTGAACAGATGCACATACATACATAAATAAAAAAATAGACCGATATTTGCTGCAAATATTTTTCATTCATATTTGCTGCCAATTTAGGGCATCAACATCAACAACAAGCCCATGTAAAAACAACAATTTGAATATTGGCAAAAACATGCAGAAAATAACGAGCAAAAAAAGAACGGCGCAACGGTGTAGAAAGTACGCTGAACCAGGCGCAGATGTGCTTGTGCATGTGCTTGCCTACAGATCCACACACATACATGCGTAAATGTTGCCTAATGTGCATATGAAAAGAACTTAATATAAATGGACTACAGTCTGTATATAAGTAAACATACATGCATGCTTACAAGGAATGATTATTTTGACACTTGAGTTTATAAAAATTTACGTACACATATAAGGAAAGGGATGTATGCGTACATTAGGATGGCCCAAAGAAAAAAATCTTTCTTGTTCATGTTAACTCCCCGACTTGGTTCTATGGCTAAAAAAATGCGACATATATTTATTTTGTTTTTTCTTATTTAATATTTCCTCATGCCAACAACACTTTGAAAATTAATTAATTGAATTCATGTGGGAAAGCGCGGGTAAGTATTGGACTTGCAGTTTAGATTTCGACCTGGTATAGAACTTCAAAATGTCAAAATCTCTGGTAAGCTCAGTGATAATATCTCAACATTAGGGCGGGTCGATTTAAAAATCGCTCATTGCTCTGTGAAAATCGTATTCTAGGGATCAAAATAAGAATCTTTGCCGAAGGAACCATACCTCTAAAACGAATTCTGATGTCTCCCAATTTGGGTCGAACGAAAAATCCCACTTTGACCCATTTAGAATGCTCCAATCGAGTCCAAATGTATGAGCGACCCCCACTAACTTTGGGCGGCCGATCCACCCATGCCATGGGCACACCCGCTGGCACCCCCCGGGGGGGTTCCCCATACAATCATTTCAAAATATCACCATTTTTGGCCTTTACATGAGAAAAGAAACTAAAAAGTTCGACCCAAATTGGGGGACATCAGAATTCGTTTTAGAGGTATGGTTCCTTCGGCAAAGATTCTTATTTTGATCCCTAGAAAATGATTTTCACAGAGCAGTGGGCGATTTTTTGCCTCCCCACAAAAGACACTAAAAGTTCGACCCAAATTGGGGGACATTAGAATTCGTTTTAGAGGTATGGTTCCTTCGGCAAAGTTTCTTATTTTGATCCCTAGAAGATGATTTTCACAGAGCAGTGAGCGATTTTTTGCCTCCCCACAAAAGACACTAAAAGTTTGACCCAAATTGGGGGACATCAGAATTCGCTTTAGAGGTATGGTTCCTTCGGCAAAGTAATAGATTGTAAGATCAGACAGTTAATAAGGGCTACTATTTGGGCGTTATGAGACGTTTATGTGAAGTAATTCGCAAAAAAGGAAGGATTTGTGGGAAAAAAACTTGTGGATTTTGGGTTTTTATTTAGGTTTTAAAAACTATGGAGTAGAAATTTTCCCAAAACCAGCCCTAAAACCGCTTTGTATTACGAAAAATGTGTTACAAACAAAAACAATAAAAAAGGTTGTCTCATTTTTAGGCCATAGAACAAATTTCGGGGGTAGCATCAATAAAGAAAGATTTTTTGTGGCTACCCTAATGTACATATGCACATATGTTTCCACATCTGTGTTGCCGCCCGTACTGATTTATTGCCGACAATTATGACTGTCATTACATATTGCAATCCTGCACTTAATGGCGCCCTAGAGTAAGTCACAGTGCATATGGCGTTTAGCTGGCCACTAACTGAAATGTATATGAAAAATAACTAACAAACAAGATGGGCAATTCCACATATAACTGGTTTTTTTATTTGAAATCAGAGCACAGGCAATATTTTAAAAATTTTAGGATTTTTATTTTACTCCATAAAACAACCAGGTTAGATTAGGTTAGAAGATATGTGTTTAAAAAGTAGATCACTTAGAAGTCACAGGAGCCGCCCAACCATATTCTGACTTCTTTTTAAACCTTTTCGAATATTAGGTATATTATATTAACCTATCCATAGAGACTTTAAATGGTCCAGGTTAACAAAAAGAGGTTTCCAGAAATTTGAAACTCATGTTTCTGGCCAGTAGACCAGTGAAACGTTAAAATTTGTTTTTGAGAGTCCCAGCAAGTTGCACGTTTTTCATTGGAGTGTTGTCCAAAGTGAATACGATGTTCGAGATTAGTCCACTCACAGTTAGTAACTGGTCTAGTCTTCTCCTCAACTTGAGGAAACAGGAAGCACAGTGGGACTTATCTAATGGACACGATTACCCAAATCTTCCCTAAGACACACTCAGTCGTCTGCTTCTTCACTCCTCGATGTTATTCCTTTGTTGTCGAATAGATTCCCACTTCATTTCTGTTGAAAAATTTAGTGTGGAAGTTGGAGCCTAAGTCGATATCCGTGTTAAAATAATTGAAACTTGTTATGAAATTGAACGATCCGTAAGAACAACATATCGTGAAATTCGTGATTTTTTTGGTGAAAGTAATCATCCAAATGGGTTGACGAAAAAATGTCAAGATACTGGTTCTGCGGAGAATAGTAAAAGGACTGGTAGATCAGAATATTGCTGCTGTAACGCAAAGAGCTATTGAACAACCCTCAAGTGTTCAATAATTTGGCATTCATTAATCGACTCTTTAGTGGGTTTTACCTATAAATTAAACAAAGTTTAAAGCCAATATGTCTGGACTTTCGTTTCGGTTTAAGCTACTTGTCATACGGCCACAGATATGACAGAATATGTTTCAGAGAGTAGGAGTGGGGACTTGAAGCAGAAAACGGAGTTTGGCAATGTTTTTTTTTTGAAAAATAATGCCAGCAGGAAGACATACCTGACTTTGGACGTAAGAGAATCCAATTTGTATGGTAGTGGTGGTGGAGGTGTGGTCTGAGTGTCACATCCCAGACCCAATTAGCGCAAAAGTTGCTATTTTAATACACCATTTGTAGAACCACTTCTTTTTATTAGTCGAACCATCTTGATTTGACAATGAATCTGCCTATGTCGTATATTTTCCTTTCTGCAATTTCTCTCAAGTTAAACATCCAGAACTCCCCCAGCATTCTATGTCGTAGAGCACCCAAGCTTGGACATTCACACAGAAAGGCTGTTTCCTTAGATTCTTCTTGATTGCAGCTTCTACATCTATCGTTGTACGGTCACCCCATCTTCCTGGCATGGTCTCCCAAAGGGCAATGGAAGTTGACGAAGTTATTGCAGAAGACTGGATACTAAGATGTGGGTACCTTGGGAATTTGAACTCTAAAACAACTCATACTACAAGATTTGTAAAGAATGGCCAATCGCAATGACAACAGGGTATTATTTCGGCATGCCAACGACCACACGAACGATGGAACGATGAGCTGTATGAGCTTTACGACGACATAGATATAGCGCAGCGAATAAAGATCGAGCGGCTACGCTGGCTGGGTCGTGTCGTCCGAATGGATACAAACGCTCCGGCTCTCAAAGTATTCGATGCGGTACCAGCTGGTGGTATCAGATTAAGCGGAAGGCTTCCTTTGTGTTAGAAAGATCAGGTGGAGAAGAACTTGGCTTTACTTGGTGTGTCCAACTGGCGCCGGTTAGCAGGAGAAAGAAACGACTGGCGCGCTTTTGCTATTACAAGCTATAACTTCCATTGCCCATGAGTTTGTTTGATTCCAAAAATTAACAGCCAGCCGAAATAAAATTTTACTAAAATATACGCTAATCCGAATTTAGCGCTTGCTTACTTGTTTATTGAAATTTTAGAAAACTTTGATGTTTTTAATTTGAATTTTAGAACGTAGCGATTACTATTTTATGTATATTAGTTATTTTTTTTTTTTGCTATTTATTTTGCATTTTGCCTAAAATCCACCTCATTAATTCAACACAATTTCCATTTACATTTCTTTTTGCTCGGCTCTGGCTGTCATTGCGGCTCTTGATTGTTGTTCATTTGCTGTCAAAGTAATTTAAAATTACGTGGTGCATGCTGCATTTTTCTCTTTGTAAATATGTAGTGAATACTATGTAAATAAAAACAAACCACTCAGTTGAATAGCTTTGAATGGGGCATGCAACAGGTGCCAGCGATTGCCGAGTAATTAAGGACTTGCTGAAAAAAATCCCCATAACACCCACGCTGACATTCTTAAGCATGCATATATGCATATATACATATGACACTTACAGATGTACATACATGTACATACATACCAGTACATTAATACGTACAGGTGTCTGCACAGGTACATATATAAATATTTACCAGATGCGAATGTAGATATGCCGCAATTCTGCGCTTTATGCCTCCGGGCTTTTGTTACATTTCAATCGGCTGGCAGAGAAGCTGGCAGCGCCACGACTGAATAAACAAATTTCCTGTCACTGCCGCACGCATTCAAAGCCACCACCGCGACCAGGTCGAGAATGCGACACAAACATTTATAGCGCCGAACAAAATAAAAGCACTTCCGGTCCCAAAGATTGCTTGGGCTTTGAGTAAAAATGATGTGTTTAAATGTGTGAAAAGCTGTCAAGGTGTGCGTGTGTGTGTTTGTGGGTGTGTAAGTATGAATTTTTATTATACAGGTACTACGAGTATTATGCTATTAATTATTATGCATATGTTATGAGCCACCTTTTATGCCATTTTTTAAGGTACGCAACACTGCCAATGATAATGACGATGGTGATGATGACAGTGGCAACAAAAAATGTTGTATTCGACAATTGCTTCGTTGCTCTGCCGCAATGTCGCCTTGAAAAACAATTTCCATTCGCCTCACTTGCTGCTCCTGCACAAAAGCTGTCATTATGTAAATAGCTTGGGCTCACAAATGTACGTATGTATGTATGTATGTATGTGCATATGTGGCGGCTGTTGTTGCTGAGTGCGTGGCACATCGGCTATTAGTATGAATGTTGAGGGTTCAATTGCAAGTATGAAACAGCTTTTAGGAAACCATTTGAGCATTAGAAAACAGCGCATGTGTATGTATGTATGGAGCTTTAGAATTATCCAATTATAGAAGAAAATGAAAACGACCATCGGAAGCACAGAAATGTTTTGGCGGGGCCCGTCCAAATTGTATGTATGCGAATGAGTAGTGCCTGGACTCGAAACTACGGGCATGAAACATCCGGATGGTGACAACATCCGATGAGACATCTCTTCGAGTGTTTGAGAGAAATATTCTGCGGACGTAGGTGACGAGGAGTATCGCAGGAGGTGGAACAATGAGCTGTATGTGCTTTATGACGACATAGACATAGCGCAGCGAATAAAAATTCAGCGGCTTCCTTGGCTGTGTGGAATGGATACAAACGCTCCGGCTTTGAAAGTATTCGATGCGGTACCAGCTAGTGGTAGCAGAAGAAGAGGAAGGACTCCTCTGCGTTGGAAAGATCAGGTGGAGAAGGACTTGGCTTCACTTGGTGTGTTCAACTGGCGCCGGTTAGCACGAGAAGGAAACGACTGGCGCGCTTCGTTAAAGTCGGCCAAAATCGCGTAAGCGGTTGTAGCGTTACAATTTAGTATCGTTCCTAGTCGGAACATAGGACAGAGACTAACGCATTCCATCTATCACGATTTTATACAATACCTCGAAAGTAACCACCATATCGCACTTGTTACGTTAAAGCGTAACAACTCAAAATCTGAACATTTTCAGTAGAGACGAAAAACTGTTTCCGTAAATATTAATAATATAGGTATTACAAGGAAAAAAATATGTAATTGCACGAAAATATCATTCAAAACAATATAACGGTTGTTTCATTCTTATTTGTTTAGTAGTTGCGCTAAAATAACAAATTTTTGAGTTGTTACTCTTTTCCTTTTCTTTTTGAGTTGTTACGCTTTAACGTAACAAGTGCGATATGTAGAGTCGTGATTACCGACTTTCAAAACGTGGCCATTTGCTTGCGAAATTTTTCTTTTCAACAAAATGTGATACCTTGCAGACATATCATCGGTTCAATCGAAGTTCGCAAGCTATTAATCATCGTGGCAATAACACTTGGCCATCGATGTTGTGGTAAAAATCAAATAATCAGACACTTCAAATATCGACGAACCTTTTGTTTGGTAAATAAAATGTATTACACACTCGTCAAAGAGTCGGCTCTTCGAATAAAGAATAGGAAATCACCTGGTACATACGCAGTAACAAATGAAATGTTCAGTATTGGTCACTGTTGTTATTCAGTCATCCGCAATAGTTCATAAATGGAAAACAAGCATTCCCATCTCAATTTTGAAAAAAGGTAAGAAGTGTCATCCATCAAATTATAGATGAATTCAATCCCCTCGTTCTTTAAAATATTACTGCACAAACTTACACCATATTTGGTGGCAACATCGAACATCCACTCCTCATCAAAAACGGATGTTCGACCAGGTTGAAATTCGTTGAACCAATAATTGTGGCCATAGATGGCGAAGCGTCCCCATAGACTGCATTGAACTTTGATTTTATCTCATTTCATAATTTTTTTCATCCAAAAAAAGCGAATTTCCGAACGATTCTACTCTTTTTTCATCTTAGTAACCAGTAATCAGTAAACACTTCTTACTCGAATAGCTGCCAAATCCAAACTGATCTATCAATCAGTCTGAAATTTTGTTTGCAAAGAGGAATCGTCTGTCTGTCCATTCGTTCGTCCATTCATTCGTTCATGCGATAGCTCAAGTGAAAATTGAGATATCTGAGCGAAACATGGTACAATTCAGGTTTTTGGCCCTAACTAGAAATTAGCAAACACAAGGAAAAACTCAGGAAAAATAGCCTAAAGTGTATCTAATATATAAGGTATAGCTCTCTCTCTCTCTCTCTCCTTTTCCTTTACGTTATATCTGTTTTCTCTCTCGCGGAACGAAAATGCCCAAAACGTTGCATGACCTTGAAATTTTACTCTCCGTTCTCGCTCGTCCATCGCCGCCAAAAAGTAGGCAGTGTTATTTTTCTCTAGAAATTAGCAACCATAAGGAAAAACTCAGGAAAAATAGCCTAAAGTGTATCTAAGATATCCATATCTCAGGTATAGCTCTCTCTCTCCTTTTCCTTTACGTTTATCTGTTTTCTCTCTCGCGGAACGAAAATGCCCAAAACGTTGCATGACCTTGAAATGTTACTCTTCGTTCTCGCTCGTCCATCGGCGCCTCAAAAATTAATCAGAAAAAAGTAATAAAAATTGATAATTCGTCGCGCTTCTATTATTGTGAACACAGGTATATGGATTAACGAAATGGGCATGCAAATCGCACTTGGCATGAAAATGGTTTTCATGTAATCTGTGTAAAATCGGATATTAACTACTTAATAATAACCACTTACACCCAGCAAGAATTTATTACATAATCTTTCAGTAGCCAGTAAGGGAAAACTGCTTACAGTTGGTATCAGAGCTAACTTTTTCTTTGCAATTCCTTAAACAGTAAAGTGTGATTCCGAACGAATCATTTACTTGTTTTAATTATTTTTTTAGGCGCTTGTAATTAGACTTTTCTTTGATGTGCACAGTTTTTTTTACGCAATGTCTGCTCCCTTATTTCTTTTTACTAAATATTTTAATTTTCATTATTTACTTTATATTACAACTGTTTGCTATGATAACTAAAATATACTTAATTATTTACTGCACATAATATTTCTACCATAGACCAACTTGGGGTCACCCTTTGCTCCCTCATTACGTAGCACCTGGTTCATCTGCCATGTCGGAAAGATTTTTGAGACTCAGTACTCTTAGTACTCTTATCGCTGCTCACACACACATCGTGCACTATTAACATACGAGTACATACATACCTACATATGTTTGCGTACGCATGCGCAGCTGCTGTGACTCGCCTGCCGCATATTTGGCTGTCAACCAGGTCACTTGCAACAGTCATTGCTACCGCGTTAATTTCGTCTATACTTAAATTTTATATGTTTGCTTGCTTATGGTGTTTTATTATTATTATTTAAGCTGTTTTACATATAATGTACAACAACAAATAATTCGTTTAGGTGCTGCCGCTCCACTTTATTTGCCAAGTATTTCACTAGTCTATGTATTTTTAATCGAGCTGCTGCATTTGTCATATCATAGTTTTTGACTTGGAAAATAACCGGTGAAGTAATAGTTTGACGCGTACTTGGCAACAATTTAACAACAACACATGCTCAAACAGAGTTATTATTTAACTTTTTTATTATTTAACTTTTACCCAAGTGCCTCGTACGTATTACGAAAGTGTTAAACACAACTAAGCAAATTGTATACATACATGCACGTGTACATATGTATGATATGTGGACTAGTAGGCTTATAGGAGTCGTAGGGCGTTAAGAAATACCAATGCTGATTCCTACGAATGCCCATTCACGAATGCACTATTTTGTATGCAGATGATTTTTTGATATGCACAGCGCCAAATTTTGCCGTTCAATAAGACGAACGGTTGGTTCAGCGCACTAGACTGGGCTTGTTTACTAGGGCGGCAACCATTGGTCGCGAAAAGCTCAAGTCATTCCGGTTCGTAGATCCGGCTGCCATGAGAATGCATGATGAAGAATGAATGACCGAGCACAACTACAATTACTGGATCAGACCAAACCAAACGATATTCATCGCGAGTCTTTTACCACCTTCAAAAATACCCCCAGTCAAAAGTGCGTATGTTCGAATCTCCGTGCATGAACCACCAAAATGGTAGAAAAAGTATTTTCTAGTAGCGGTCGCCCCCCCCCGGCAGGTAATGGCAAACCTCAATGGTAGTCACACACCAACCGATTCAGCTACGGCAGTCGCTTCTACTATAGTATGAGTATACTTGATATTCTTCACACACTCGACATGTGGACTCAAATATTTTAAGTTATTTATCAGGCCAAAATTGTATAAGGAAGTTTTCGAAGTTTTTAAGAGAAATGGTCTCTGATGAAGTTTGTGAACCCTTCCATGTTTGCGACTTGATTAATGAAGCGACCACCTAATGAAAGATAATATAACCTTACGGTCTATAGATATAGTTCAGCGATTTAAAATCCTAAAATCCGGCGGTTCCACTAACTAGATCATGTCATTCAAGTGAATACGAGTGAGCAAGCCCTAGATATATTTATATGTCACTCGCAGAAAGCCTTATCTTCCTTTGAAAAGGCCAAGTAGAGAAGGACTTTACTTTTTTTAGCATTACTTAATACTCCTGGCATTACTAAATACTTGGCGCCCGCCGTAGCCGAATGGGTTTGTGCGTGAGTACCATTCGGAATTCAGAGAGAGAACGTAGATTCGAATCTCGGTGAAACACCAAAATTAAGAAAAAGTTGTTTCTAATAGCGGTCACTGCGGCCGGCAGGCAATGGCAAACCTCCGAGTCTATCTCTGCCATGAAAAAGCTCCTCAAAAAATATTTGCCGTTCGGAGTCGGCTTGAAACTGTAGGTCCCTCCATTTATGGAACAACATCAAGACGCGCACCACAAATAGGAGGAGGAGCTCGGCCAAACACCCAAAAAGGGTGTACGCGGCAATTATATATATATATGGGGCATTCTTTCTGAACGTGAGACCCCCTGCCCCCAGAATAGATTTTGACGAAAAGAGGTCTATGAGGGCTTAAAATGTAGGTAATTATGTTTACTTTCGAAAGCAAAGTGGCACTTCTTGAAATTCAAAAGTGCGGATCCTTCCTTCCTTATACTCCACAAGCTTGCTCACAAGAAAATTTTGCTTGCGCAATTTAAGGAAGATCGTGTTCTACGACTTATACAACCTTTAGAGCCAATTTAAAGACTTAATTAAATGACAGGTGTCACTATTGCTGTCAATAATTGAAAAGTCATTTAATTAAGTCTTTAAATTGGCTCTAAAGGTTGTATAAGTCGTAGAACACGATCTTCCTTAAATTGCGCAAGCAAAATTTTCTTGTGAGCAAGCTTGTGGAGTATAAGGAAGGAAGGATCCGCCATTTTGAATTTCAAGAAGTGCCACTTTGCTTTCGAAAGTAAACATAATTACCTACATTTTAAGCCCTCATAGACCTCTTTTCGTCAAAATCTATTCTGGGGGCAGGGGGTCTCACGTTCAGAAAGAATGCCCCATATATATTATTCCTATATACTTAATTTCAAAGATATAATCAACGAGAAGTAATATACAAAAATAAACTTTGAGTAAGAACTTATCTCTTACAAAGGCATAGCCTGAAAGCGATTTTTGAGGTTCGAGAAATTTAGTATAGAAGAATTTCAAATAGAGAAATTTAGTAAAAAAAAATTGAAAATGATCTCTGTTGCCTTATTTCCGGTACTTTTTGGTTTTGTTTTTACTTGCCTCTAATCGTTTGTCGTTTTCGTCAACTTTTTTATAAAAAAAATTTTTTTTTATCAAAATAACTTATTGATATGGATCAAAATAACTCATCTTATCGACACCAAAATACTCCGAATAATTTGAAATCTTCTGGATATAATAGAAAATGTGTTAAATTTGTGAAGTTCAATATTTTCAAGAAATAGAATGTAACTAAGAAGAATAATCAACTTTTCATGGCAAATAAATTTTAGCTTAATTTTTGTTAGGTTTTGTTTTGTTTTGTTAAATCGGAACGTTGGGAATATAGACTGAGTTGAATTAAATCTTGCCAAATTTCCTGGTGGTTCACGTATGTAGATGGTCAATGGCGAATTTCAAAAGGGAGTTTGCGCTGATAATTTATTTGCTTGCTTAAATAAAGGGAGAAAAAATCAGAACAATGATTGTCACGAAGGTCAGGTGAATGTATCAAATCTTCTGTGTTCGGTCTCATTGAGATCTATATTCTACTGTTTTTGGATGCCAGCTTCTCAAAATGCTATAGATTTAAAACCAAGTTGAATTCTATACATTTCAGTTTCGGCTGTTGATTTTCGAAAAATGCGCTTTATCGATAAGGGCTTCCGGTGGTAGTGGCAGAAAAAGAGTGGAAATAACAATAACAAGAAGAGGTGATTACTATTATTTGGTGTACTTTCACAAGCCGTTTAGTCGAGTTCCTAATCCTATTTGTGGCGTGAGTCTTGATGTTGTTCCCCAAATAGAGGGGCCTAAAAAAGGGGCGACCCATATTAGAAAAAAACTTTTTCTTCATTTTGGTGTTTCACTGAGATTCGAACCTACGCTATCCAAATGGTAGTTACGCATCAACCCATCCAGCTACGGCGAAAAACTATAGTGCCACTTAATTTTTTTTTTATAAGTTTTTATAAAAACACAGTTCATTCCATAATAATCCAAGTTTCAAAGCAAAAAAAAACTAGGTACGTATTGATTCTTGATTTTTTTCCCCTCTGAAGGTCCAACATTTTCTGCATATAAAAAAATCCTAATGCACAAGATAGAGAAAATATGCAGCACCACCAGGGGAAAAAATGATCAAAAATCAACGAAAATTTTGGGCCACTTAAACTTGCATTTTGTTGTACTAAAATTTAAAAATCTATTAAACTGTACTATATATTCAAATTACAAAATAAAAAACAATATGGTTAAAAAATTTTAAGCTTTGATGAAAATTTGTGGGATTTTTATTAATCTTGTGCAATAAAAAATTAATAAACATTAAAAAACAAAAAAACAGCAATTTGAAGTATTCAAAACTGGTCAACATGTTGTGGTCCTATGGTTTTTTGTAGGCTTTATGTCAAGTAAATCGACTCAATTCTAGATAGAATTTTCAGCTGGTATGAGGTGTGAGCTGGTTCTAAGTGACCGAAAGACTCGGATTTTTAACAAAAACAACTTCACCAATCTGACACCGTTTAGTTCGATGAACGCCATGGGATTCCCCATTGTCGGCTTGCGAACGTTTTATTTGTCCCCCGCCTTGCCCTTCAGAGCTTATATAATATATGTAGTATAGTCAAAAATAAAGCGAATATACGATATCTTACAGGAATAGTAAAGGTCAGAGGTAAAGAAGAAGCAGATCCTGTACAGCATTTCCAATGCAAGTTCACTGCACACCACTGCTTGGACTCGCCGAAATTTTAGACTTAATAATACGACGGGTGCCTTTTATATTTCGGGATTTGGCAACCCTTGTGTTGCAATCTGGCAACTGACAGCTGTATCGCAAAGTTTGACATTTTTTGGCTTTTACGTACTCAGAACGTTTTGAAATACCAGCGCTATTTGTGTTGTTTACAGTAACTTAAAAGATTCATCTCGGTCCAAAAATGGAATTAAATCGTGAACATTTTCGTGCGATTATTTTTTACAACTTTCGACGTGGATTAACTCAGCAACATTGCATGGATGAACTTAATTCATTTTTTTAGCGATGAAGCTCCATCAATTACCAGTGTTTATCGATGGTATGGTGAATTCAATCGTGGTCGTAGTTCACTTCAAGGCGAATTTCGCGAAGGTCGTCCAAAATCAGTTGTTGTTCCGAAAACCATTGATGCTGTGCGCAAACTGATATTCCAAGATCGTCATGTGACCTATCGTGAGATTGAGACAATCTTCGGCATTAGTGGGACCAGCATACATTCAATATTGCATAAACATTGGACTGTCAAAAAAATTTGTTCGCGTTGGATCCCACTCAATTTGTCAATCGCTCAAAAAAAGGCTCGTGTGGATTGGTCGAAGGAAATGCTCAAAAAATACGATCGCGGGACTTCGAAACACGTCTATGACATCGTGACAGGTGATGAATCATGGATTTATGCGTATGAGCCCGGAAGTAAACAGCAGTCGACTGTATGGGTGTTTCAAGATGAGCCAAATCCTACAAAAGTTGTTCGCGCATGAAGCACTTCCAAGCAAATGGTCGCCTGTTTTTTCAGAAAAACTGGACATGTCGCAACCGTACCACTAGAACAACGCAGAACAGTAAATTCTGAGTGGTACACACCCATTTGTTTGCCAGTTGTCTTCCAAGAAATTAGGAAAACCAATCGCCAAAGACGGATCACTTTTCACCAGGACAATGCGAGCTCTCACACATCGGCTCAAACAACTGCATTTTTGAGCACCCAAAACATCGAATTAATGGGTCATCCGCCGTATAGTCCTGACTTGGCACCGAATGACTTCTTTTTATTCCCGTAGGTAAAAAACAAACTGAGATGTCAACGTTTTTCGACACCTGAAGAAGGGGTTGCGGCATTCAGAATGCATGTTTTGGAGGTACTTCATTCAGAGTGGCAAAAGTGCTTCGACAATTGGTTCAAACGCATGCAAAAGTGTTTAGATCTTCATGGAGAATATTTTGAAAAACAATAAAGTGATTTTCGATGAATAAAATTCGTTTTTGTTCTCTAATCCCGACATATAAAAGGCACCCCTCGTATGTTATATATTTATCTAACTAACCATCATTACGTAATTAACCACTAACCTGGACACATTCGTATGTATGCACAAATCAAAGGTTAGAAATGGCCGTAGACAGCCAGGCTCACATTTGACTGCGAGTTCGAAGGCTGGTATGTTGTAAGTTTTTTTTTTCGTCACATTTCAGCAAAGAATCGCAGGCGTCAATCCGGTTTTTTCGTAAATCTTCAGTTTCTGAATTACATATTATTACACAAAGTTGATTTTATAAGCCCACTCAGTTACAGTTTTAAAACCGACATGCAAATGAGAAATGTAAAAATTATTAATTTGCCTTTGATATTCTCCAAAGCTTTCGCATATCTCCGCATAACATGACAGCAAAATTTGTCCCCTATGCTGCTGTGGTGGTCACTGTCAACTATCAGCTGTTATTAAATCGTTAGTGCATCCACCAACAACTACCTAGTGGGCGTACATCACTCGCATTGGCTATTAAGTAATGTTTTATTCTTTGATGGCATCTTACTGCTGTTAAAAGCTGCTTTTATCTAATATACCCTCTTGTCAAGCGTTCGTAAGTGAAAGGAATAAGTGTAAAGTAGGTGACATTGTGTGTACCAACACTTGTGCATGCATACGCCATGCGTGCTAACATCTCTAAAATCCCTCAACAATAATATCAGCACTTATGCATTGTGACCCTCTTGAGTGTACAAAGCAACTGCATACGTACGTGTGTAGTGATACCCGCAAATGTTGCAAGATAATATTGACCAACAATGATCACATTTATTTGTACGCCCACACATGCATTTGTGTGAATAAGTATCCGCCTGCATACAGATAAAGGGTAGCTGAAGAACTGCAACAGCTTGTGCAAGCTCGCATTTTATAATAAACGAGTGCAAATGGATGGAAGCGGCGACGACGGAAGTTCATTGTGTTTGACGAATGTGATTGAACAAAATACCAACAGATGGGTATCAAATGCACTTAACGGTTCGAAGGTGAACGTGACTCTGACAAAGCTATCGACAATGTTGCGATATGAGATGTTTGAAAGCGAATTCGCTACATATCGATTTTCTATGTACTTACATACATCTGTATGCCGTAACCCCAAAGATACAAAGGCAAAGAAATATTAATACTTGAACCGTAATTGGGATAATGTATAAGTAGTTGCATTGATGTGCATGCGCGCATAGATTTAATGGGAATTTAATGTTGCCCGTTACAATCGATATCATCTAAATATATCAAACACGTGATTGGGAATACAATAGCGTGAACACCTTTTGTGCTCAACAGGAGCATGAAGCATACGTGAGACTTGCAAAAACCGCGCATGAAGGAAGTGAATATTTTACGATTCTATTTAGATGCATAAATGAAACCCCACGCTTGACAGAAAAACTTTGCGTGTAACCTAATCCCAAAGCTTGGAAGACAACGCAACGGCCAAAGAATTTCAAATATGTACGACTTTTAGTTACTATGTACAGGGTGCGTACGGTATTTGAGGACAACTTGAGAATAAAACTAATTAACTTTTATTTTGCCCCATTTACTACCCATCTTCTATATTTCAGCTTTACGGTCTAGAATAATCCAGAAATACTTTTCCTTGGTGTCATGTGAAAGTCCTTTCCCATTCAGTGCTAGGTCTTGAAAGTGGGAACATTGGTATGTTGGTGTCACGTGAATTAATATAAAAAAATGTATAACACCGAACTTCAGGGCCAATGTCAAAGAAAAGTAATACTCTGTGTTTGATAAAATTGAGTCATAAAACTAGGGTTAGAAGAAGACTATTCGCACAATAACAGATTCGTATGAAACGTTATGCGGATGTCGGACGGGTGTATATTGAAGGCGTTAATTAATATATGAAACCGCTATCTTCTGACCAACCGATTAGCTCTCACATGCATTATCAAAAATTAGTATACTTTCAAGCAATCAAGAAAACTTGGGTGGAAAGTTTTTGTGCATTCACCTTGCACTCCTCAGATTATCATTGTTTTCATTATCTGTTTCTGGAATGAAGTAAAATTTAAGTCAATAAAATCCAATTGATCCAGCTTTTCACTCAGAAAAGTGTACTCTGATGGAATAATGACTCCACTCGAGAAGTGACAGAAGATCGTCAATCAAAAGTGATTCGTATCTGATTTATTGTTCACTTTTATTGCTGAAATTTTTAGATATGATAGCCAGAGTTTGAGAAACACCTAATAATTACAAATTCGTTGGCATAGAATGCTGGAATTAGTTAAAACTACATATTACTTTAAAGTAATTTTTTTAATGAAAAAAATACTAATCTCATGGTCCATGGGGAAATTACTGCGTCTTAATTTAATTTTTTTCTCCTGCTATGAGTAATCATAACAACCCTTCATTGTCTTTGTTAACAAAAGAGTTTTCAATTTATCCATGTCTTGGCTGTCTTGGCTGCCTTCACATCGAACAAAGGCTCTTTGATGTCGAAAATAATAACGTAGTGCTCGGAATGAATGTCGCAGATTGGCCACAAGTTAATTATGACTGTCAAACGCACACAGTACGTAAATGCGGTAAGTTTTTGCTTTACCACCAATCATGGATGCTGATGGCACTGCAAATGACTAGGCGAAACTACTACCAATACCTGCATCAAACGTAAGCAATAGGGTGCATATGCATGTAGGACACAAATTTTATGAAATTTCAAAGTCACATCCTAACCTAAAGTTTTATATTTCCTCCAAACGCCAGATGGTTTTTTATGAGAAGCTTTTTTATGGCAGAAATACACTCGGAGGTTTGTCATTGCCTGCCGGGGGGCGACCGCTATTAGAAAAAACACTTTCTCCACAATTTGATGTTTCATACCAACAGTGGATTTGGAATTCGGGCACACACACACCCATTCGGCTATAGCGGTCTATTTAAAAAGGATTTAGAAGTTCAGAGGAGCTATTGAGTTCCTTAAGTCAGAGAGTACAACAATAAAAAAACGGAAAAAATTGTATGGGCTAAAAATTAAAATATATCGCTTGGGTAGCCGAAAATTATTTCTTATGAATTAATTCTTAAGAGGCAATAGAGGTCTTCAAATATACGAATGTGCAAATTTTTTCGTCATACACTAAAAAAATTTCTCGGTACGACTTCTAAACTATTATAAAAAACAAAATACGTAAAACGAGGAGACATTAGGAAAAAGGAAACATAGAAAAAAGGTCTTAAAATTTCATATCTTTTCGATGAGTGAAATTGTTGAAGCACCATTCTGGCATGGGAGGACTAAAGCACCGTTTTGATACCATTATGAGACTTATTGACCGATCTCCCTGAAACTTTGGACACATTTTTTATGATATTACTTTCTATATGAATTTAAAGTTTTCGAAAATTTTTCGAAAAAATAATTTTTTCCAAGCTAAAATAATAGCAAAATTCGCCCCAAAATTCATTTTTTCAAGCATTTTATTCCGCGATTTTTTTAAATTCATATAGAAATTATGACATTAATAAACAAACAAAAATTTGGTTTTTTGTATTCAGGTCACTGACGCCGATGCTACAATGCCCGCCAATTGAGAAGCCCCGCTGCGACTTTCCTGGAAGAATTGAGTGTGCATCCGCCATTTCAAATGATTAAAATAAAATAAAAAAATTTATATTATTTTAATTTATAATAAACTGTATGCCAATTTTGAAAAAAAATATTGACTTCTTCATTTTAAATAATTTTAATGAAATTCAAGGAAAATATGGCCTTTTACAGGTATCTGTCTCCTTAATGGGCTTTAGGTTGAAGCACTGCCCCAGCATGTCGAAGAAAGGAGCACCCAGTGACCTTAGTCGACTAGCTGCCAAACCCGGACATTTATAGAGAAAGTGCTCTACAGTCTCCTTCTCTGAAAGGTCCCCACAGCTTCTGCAATTGGGGGTTAAATGGTAACCTTAACTTTTCCGCTTGTGTGCCGATCGTCCAGTGACCGGTAAACACAGCTACGAGTTTGCAAATTGAATGGCGTGCAGTACCTAAGACTTTCTGAATTCTCCGTATATTGTACTGGGACCACAGGGTTTTCGAAATTGCACATGAAGAAATAGAGCTCCATCTGCCCTGCGGTTTTTTTTAAGTTGTGCAGTTACCCTTTAACAACAAATACCGATGACCAATTCAATCCCCATCTTGGCAAACTTATCAGCAATTTCATTTTCTTCTATGTTCCTATGTTCTGCAACCCAGATCTTAGAATTTGATACTTATTAAAGTCTTCAAAGTGGCATAGCACATTTTTAGGCGTGCGATAAGCGTTAAAGCTACTTTTTGTCATCACTATTTACTTTTTATTTCTACATTTTGTGGCCTCCGATTGAAGCTTTTGTCCGGCCCTTAGTGCTTGGTGGCTGTTAGAACTTTAGTGTTGAGTTATCATTGTTAGTCACTTGAGCGTGGTTTATGCAGCAAAAAAGGCATTAAATTGATGAACTTTTGTTAGATGCAGTAGACCATTGAAAACTCATTTGGTTTTGTTGGCAAGTTGTGCGAATACTAAATAAAAAAATAACGAGAATTTACATTTCGGTTAACGTTGACATCAAATGCGGTATAGAAGCCAAACTTTTTGTGCAGACATGAACAATGCCAGCGACAACTTTCGGACAAGCCTGTAAGAGAAACCAGCTGTGTGTTGTTGGTTTTCTAGCAAACGAGCTTTTGGTGAATATTAAACTATAAGTAAGTATAAACTGCAATTACCCCCTACATGGAAATCATAGGTATTTTCTAGTAAAATACTCTATTGCTTCGTAAAAGAGAATCCTTCGCCGATGTTAAGTGAAAGTTTCATGACATGAAGGCGATTCGTAGGCATTGCAGAGGCAGAGGTACTGCGTCTGAAGTGGCAATAAGTATGTTTGAGCGAGCTTCACAAAAGGGAATATTTGATAATATAATACATCATATTTTTTATTGAGCTAAGGAAAACTTTTGCCGGAAAGTTTTGATTGATGGCTAACGTGTCTGGTGATGATTGGTTACCCATTGGCGGATGGTGAAAACGAATTCTTTGTGCGATGTATTAATATTTTGCAATACTGCCAAAATCATGCTTCGCTCTTACAACCAATTTTCTTCTAACGCATACAAGAGCAGTTTATTAATTCGTGCTTAGCGCGCATTCTCGAACACCAACCCATGTGACCAAATTAGAATTGGTGCCAAATGAAGCATACACAGCATGCAAGGAAGATAATGTTAATTGTAGCCTTGTCGTCTTCTGTGCTTCCTCGCCTGATTGAGGAATGTTGCGTAGCAGGGGTTCAGTAATCTACTAAAGCTTGGAAAACAGTGCAGCATAAGAAGCCTACGCCTTCAGACTCTCTTTTGCTAGTATAAGACACTGCTCTCTAGTTTATACGAGATCACTGAATTCCTTCAAATTTGTTGTTATAATTCTCTCTTCACTTGTAAATTACTTATACTCATACTTTCTGAATGCGACTAACTTTACTTACGGATTGTGGCAAGACAGGGTGAATATCAAATGGTCGAACGAGAAATCAAATCGACTAGGTTGTAATAGACGGAAGGCAACCTTGCAGTTTTTTAAACGTGCACACTATCCTAGAAGCTAACATTGACTCGGATCCTCATCTTGTCGCAGCAAAGATCCGCATACGCCTCAGCAAGAAGCGTTCCCCACAGACATAAGAAGAATTTGACGTCGGAAAGCTCCAGTCGTAACAAACAGTTAACCATTTCGTAACTCGGCTCACACTTCTGTTCTCTGAGAGCACTGCTCAACGAAATGATATCTGCGAGTAATGGCACCATAATTCTTGTTACGTAACGCCGCTGAAAAAGTCACAGGCCCCAAGGAACTACTGGTACGAGGTGATACGATACGCTGCGGTTGGGCGAAGATAAGATAGAGGCCGAAATAAGTGAGCGTGAGGAGCTTGAGATGCTAACCGACAGGATGAACGCACAAAAATTATATCAGAATGTGTGGCGGCTTCCAGAAAGTTTCAATATTGTGGCGATTTTCTGTAAGTACTAAGACGGTGACCGCATAATCGTCATCCCAAATACACTTAGGATATGAACTGACCACTTTTCCGCGTGGTCTACTGAAGAGTAACAGAAGAAATAACTACGAAGAAGAAGAGGAATCCGAGGGAACGATACAGCGATAATACAATTAAACAGTAACAAAACAGCTGGAGTCGGTGGGCTACCAACTTAGTTATTCAAGCACGATGGAGAGAATCTGGTGAGGTACATGCACCAGTTCAGTTTTCAAAATTTTATCGAACTAATTCATGTCTGCTGGTGGAACTATAGTGTTTGAAATCTGCCCATTCCACAATTCCACAGATACCAATTACCGAGAGATCAGTATTCTTAATATTGCATATAAGGTTCTGTCGAGCGTGCTGTACGAAAGAGTAAAGCCCACCCTTAACGAATCAACCGTTGTCCAAATATTCGACAAACTCAAGGCTTTTTCGATTTCAAAGTCGCCTTCGATAGCACAGAAAGGAGTTGACTATGTCCCGCGATGTTTGAAATTGGCATTCCTGCAAAACTAGTACGCTTATGCGAAATGACTTTGAGTAATACCATCAGCTCTATCAGAATTGGGAAGTATCTCCGAACCGTTTGATACCAAATAAGATTTCAGACATAGGGTGGCCCTCTATCGTGTGATTTCTTTAAGTTGGGGCAGAAAAAGACAGTACGATAGTCTACAAGAGCGTGCTTGTATATGTTGTTGATATCAACATCATCTGTCTTAACAATGACCCTATTAGTTCTGCCTTTTCCTATCTGTATAGAGCAGCAAGAAGATGAACGAGGGTAAAACGAAGTATTTCCTATCGTCACATAAAAGTCAGCGCATTCGTGCCTTAGCAATCCTGTCCAGTTGGCATTTATAAATTTGGAGAAGTAGAAGACTTAGTCTATTTGGGAATCGGTATCAACAAAGATCATAACGTAAGCTTTGAAATTCAACGGAGGAGCTCTCTTGCTAACAAGTGCTACCTTTGAACTAAGTAGGCAGTTGAATAGTAAAGTCGTCTCTCAATGGACAAAAATCACACTCTCTAAGTCGTATCAGTATACTGGTCCTATTACATGGCACAGAAGCTTGTTGGATAAAAACACCTGATGATGCGACGGCGCTTGGAGTGTTCGAGGGAAAGATTCTGGGAGGATCGCATTTGCGATGGAAAAATGAGCTTCACGGGATTTACGGCGACTTAGACTTGGTGCAGCGAATATTGATCCAGCGGGTACGTTGGCTGCTTATGTCGTCCGAATGGAAACAAATGCAGAGCCGGTATTCGAAAAATAATTATTCACTCAAAAAATAGTTAAAACTTGATAACTCATAGTGCTCTTATTATTTCGAACACAGCTGTACGTGCATGCGTATTTCCTTTGCTAAGCGTTTGGTTGAGGTGCTCCTCGAATTTGTGCCGCTCGTCTTTATGTTGTGCTGCAAATATAGGGCCCTTCAGTTCTATGCCACTTCCGAACGGCAGACTTTTTATTTGAGAAACTTTTCATGACAGAAATGCACTCGAATATTTGGCCGAGAAGCAAATTCTTATGCAACTTCTTTCTTAATTTAATATTTCATGTCCACAGTATGCGACAAAAAGCAATCAAGTACAAACTCAGCCGGCTACGTTAGCCGTGTTTTTCACAAATGTCCCTAGCAAAAATTAAATCACATTTTAACGAAGAATTCTGATTACTTTGAAACTAAAATAACCCTTTTTCTTTTGCTTTCTTTGCAGGTAAAAAAATTCTACACAGAAAATATCAAAGGTACAGAGCAGTTCAAATATGTGTATGTAAAAATTTCTAATTTAAATGTAAGTGTGTATGTTGTGGCTGTTGTGGCTCTTGTATTAAAGCATTAACAGTCATCTCGACTGCATAACATCCCACGCAAATTCAAGATTGTGCACAAAGAAATAAAGTGTTTGGAAAGAGGAAACAAATTGGCGTGGACATACAATTGCATACTTGCATATGTATATGTATCTTACTTCATAACTGGATTTATATAGAAACATTGACATACTTATTTACTTATATAACATACACCAGTAGTAATAACATAATAATAGAATGGCTATGGCAGTAGATGTACTCGCAAATTGTGCAGAAATAGAAGAAAGGAACGTGACTTGTCATTGGTTTTCGTTTGCGTAATCTTATTTGTAATACTCACTTTCACGATATATGTGTATACAATTCTCTTAGCTACTACAGAGTGCTAAACACAAAAGTTTACGTATCTAAAAGATTAAATAAAACAACTTATTTTCGGATATTTCGTATGCTTTAAAAAAAAACACAAAAATATCCAGATTTGATGAAATATGATTGCATGGATATGACTGTATTGACTCAAAGATATTAGATTACAAGCTTTGGCCATCCGAAGCGAAATTGTGTGAGTAATAGGTCCGTCACTATGGGTCCGTTGCATCCGTTGCGATAACGAATTTGACTGACAGCAAAATAGATTATGTGTATTTGAGTCGAAGACGCCACATTTCTGCCGTGCACCATGCCGGAATGCACAAAAATTGGTAACTTTCTACTTTTGCCGTGCGGTAAGTGTGGCTATAATGACAACTGTTTAAAGAAGAAAAATTTTGAATCGCGCAAATTTTTATCGAGAGTGTTTTTTATTACATCAAATTAAATGCAGAAAATGAATGGAATTTAAATGAATTGAGTTAATTCAAATGCACCTTCATCTTTTCGATAAATCCTTCAAAAAGTATAGAAAAGGCCAGGCTTAACTAATTTGTCATGAAAAATTAATGTGCGTCCCGAGCTCGATATTGTCATCGCACCCACCTTCTACAACCACCATAAATTCTTTTAAAACCATACATTTTTCCGCTTTAATAAGTATTAAATTCTCAACCACCAAAAACCTTTTTATATACAACGAAATAAAATATTTTCTTTCACGGCAGAAGTATCTGTTTGCGGCAATGTATTCATTGTGCGGCACGATACGTTTTAGACATCACCTCAGTCAATGCGATGCAGCAACGGATAGGCCTATAATTTCAGCTGTCGCGTCATCAGGAACTGGGCAACAGAATTATGCCTGCTCATTTCACACCCATTCACGCACTCGCCCAGTCCCAATCAGTCGTTGCTCAGACGGCTTTGAAGTAGCATGAGCGTTGTTTGCTTTGATTTTTTTCGTTTATTACCAAAATAATCTCATAGCCCCGGTTACGCCAGCGAAACACCTGATTCCTTCAAAGTCCTGATTCCTGCAAAATACGCTTCCACAGCTGTTATGATCCCATAATTTAATGAAAAACGCTTTCCACGCAAGAATTTTTTTAGGTGGTTTGAAATGTTACCATAATACTCAGAATTTATTGTTTTACTAGTTTGCAAGTTATCCTCAAACTAAATTCCTTTCGCAACCCAAAAAACTTGATGCTAAGACCTTCTTGGGCGATTTCTGGACACAAACTCATTTCGATGCATAAAGTCCACTTTAACATTTTGAAACCGCTCAAAATGTTGCTGAGAAAGCCGCATTCGAATGTGTATTGGTTCCATTATTAGTGAATGCGGCACCCATTTTGCACACAGCCAAAACTTCAATCAAAATATTGCTTACACTGCCTAATGAGATGCCTACGGCTTCTAGTAAATCTCTTTCAGTCACTCGACCATTTCCCAATACGATTTCCTGTATTTTTTCTACGATAACTCGCTGTTCTCGTGTTTGCTCCGGCATAAACTGTCTTCTGTGCGTAGTGTAGGATTTATACCGGAGATCTTCATGTACCACTCGACGGATAAGACTCTCAGAACTATTAAGCTCTCGCGAAAGGGTCCTCATCACTTTTGAAGCGTCCTCGTCTATAACCACTTGCACTCGTTGAATAAATACTGCAGATTGAACAGTGTCAAAACGTTCCTTGAATTTTGCGTTTTTCAACAGATTCTGACTCGCCGCCTGATGCTTCCATTTCACGGCGGATCTGACGAAGGAATGAGCGAATGCACTTATGAAAATTAGAGATTTCTAAATCGGTGTGACTTGCACAAATAGACGATAACTGCTTGTCTCTGCATTTCTTGAGTTAAGTTGTAGTCCTCCATGTCTTATCTGAAAAATGATTTCGGAAAGTTATAACCACAAATATGCTTGGGCGATTAAAATATATTCCGAGTAGGATCTAAAAAAGCTCATTAATACACATTCTCCATATATGTCTTGACCACAGCGCCACCTAGTGCACCGAGGTACACTCGTAAACCTTCCTTGACATGTTCGCATTAACTCACCGAAATTTTCTTCGCAATCAATGTATATTTCTAAGCCATATCGGAAACTCAAAGTCCCCTGGTTATGTTGGTTGGACAATTAAGAACCAAGAAATGCTTGTTATTGCCTAAAAATTAGTTATCCTCATATATTCTCGAAAATATTGGAAATACCATTTCTTCGAAAATTACTACCAGTATTGGAAACTCAATCAATCATTCAATCACTCAAAAAGTACAGAAGCGACTTGAGTGAAATCCCCGACAAAGTGCCAATCAAATGGCGAAAGAACTGAAAATATCTGACCGTAGCATCCGCCGCATACTAAAACATTATCTAAAGTCAAGCCTTACAACATCGAAAAGGCTCACACCAAGCAGCAGGAAGTCAGACTTGAGAGAGCGAAGGGGCTGCTTCGCTTGACCGAAAGCGGTCAATTTCCGAACGTTATGTTTTATGACGAGAAAATTTTTCAAATTGAGCAATTCGTAAACACCCAAAACGATAGGAGTTATTTTACCGACTTTTCATACGAGAATATGAGTCATCGGTTGGACACCAGGAGGCAGCACCCGCCACAGGTAATGCTTTGGGCCGCTATAACCGCAGATGGGCGATCTCCAATCGTTGTCATCGAGCCTGGCGTCAAGGTAAATGCGAAATATCGGGAAAGTTTTCTGGAGGTTGCTTTGAAGTCGTGGGCAGACAAACATTTCGGTGGCAGACCATGGACGTTTCACCAGGACTCGGCACCGTCTCACAAAGCTCGAGCGAACCAAGAATGTTCCGAACTTCACAACGTCAACACAATGGTTCTCAAATTCACCAGACGCGAATCCAATGGATTATTCTCTATGGACCATTTTGCAGAGCAATGACCGAACTAAAAGATTCACCAGTCTCGAGGCGCTGAAAAAAGCTATTGTCCGCGAGTGGGCCAAAATACCTGTAAGTCACATTCGGGCAGCTTGCGATTCGTTTCTGGACCGTCTCAAGGCCATAGTCAAGGCAAACGGAGGTTATATCGAGCAAAAGTAAATTGATTCTTAATTTTGTATTATTTTCACACTTTTTTTTACTTTGAATTGATTAAAAGTAATTTCTCAAACTAAATTTATGGCCTTTTTATTTAGTTACACTTCGAGTACCGGACCCTGTACAGCAAGCGTTTGACAAAGTCTGGCACTCAGTACTGTTATATAAACTAAAGGACATACTGCCCCTCCATTCTACCGTTTTTATGTTAATATATAGAGAGGAAAACTTTCGAAATTTACGAAATAAAAACCGGAGTTCCACAAGGTAGTTCTTTTGGACCAATGCTCCACACAAATTTCACTGCTGACATGCCAATACTACAGAATATTAACTATCAGTTGCAACCTTTGCGGATGACACTGCCATTCTTTCTTTTTTCCGTTCGGCTATTGAAATTGTCCAAATGCCGTTGAACGAATAAAAATTTGATTTTGAAAATGGAACATCCAAGTAAATGTCTCAAAATCTGTTCAAGCCACATTCATGCTGAGCTGCTCCAGTGTTAGTCTTAACCAAACTAGGTATCTCCGTCTACATTTAGATAGAAGACTAACAACACATCACAGCTAAAAGATCTCCACTTAAAACAAAAGCTCGTAAAATGAACTGGCTGCTTGGTCCAAATTTAAAGTAAGGACAAAACAAACAAATCTTAATAACAAAATTTTTCTTTACAAGAATATGTATGTATGTTAAACCTGCTGGTCGTATGGTGTACAAAACTGGAGTACTATAAGCAAATCGAAGATAGATGTGATCTAAAGATACCATTCAAAAACACACCGGGTGGTAACGAATGCTCCGTGGTATTTCAAAAGTGCACACATACACAAAGGCTTAAATATACCAGTGGTAATGTTGAAATAAAAAATACAGCACAAGATACATAAATGAATTAAACTGTCATTCTAACACTCACGCCATCAACTTGTTAAACAACAGCGAAGAAACGCAATGGCTAAAAAGATTACATGCCTTGAACTTGTCGGTTAGATCTTACGAATAATTTAAAAATGTAAATACTCATTTTTAGAATTCTTTGACCTATTTCAAGGACAAATTGCAAATGATGCAAAAAAGTTACTAATATATTATATGTTATTATCATTTATTTATTGTTTAATGACAGATTGTGTAAGCAAATCAAAATAATAATAAAAATAAAAAGAATGCACACAATTCTTTTTTTAAAGGAAAAAGGTGCGAAACATTCTCAGGGGAAAAAATCATAAAAAAACAACGAATATTTTGAGCGACTTCAAACTTCCACTTCGTCTTACAAAAATTGACTGTGGTCCCAAATTATTTCAAAAAAGTCTGAGTAAAAGTTCTAAAATTTTGATGAAAATTCGAATTTTTATAAATCTTGTGCAAAGTTTGAAACTTGGATTATTGTAGTAAATAAACGAATAGTAAAAACTTTTCAATGTGTAGTGCCTAACATATTCTGTTCGTAAAAACTATTTAAAGTTAAATAATTTAAAAATTGTAATAATACTCACAATCAGGATGCATAAAATCACTCACCGCTTGTCCTTGCGCGTTTGTGACGTTCGAAAATAGCCGTTGCCCATTGTGCCGCCATAGCACAGGCTGTGACTCTGTCCTGAACCTATTTTGAATGTTAGTTAATATTAGCCTTTCACTCGCGTACAAGCAATTTGCCAAGCTATAAAAAATGATAGTGGAGAAAACCAAAATTAAAGAATAAAATTAATTAATATAGACAAATTTGTTACTGCGGTGTCAAAATGACAACTTACTGTAAATATAAAAAAACGCTTTCAAGTCACTTTTTCCAAAATATCTATTGCCTTTCATACTTCTTACAGAGTATGTAACATTGTATGCTACTTTAATCTGTTATAGAATATTTTAATTTGATAGTCACATTAATTTCATCTTATCTACATCAAATTCTGTCTTAGGTTTTTTGCGACGGACCTTTTATACCCTGAAATTGCTATTTATTGTATTCGTTCGCAGTAGGTTCGAATACGCCGCGTTTATTTAGAGGCCAAGCCATAAATTTTTAATTGAAAGGATCGAAAGTGTGCGAAAGGTGTCTCTGAAACTTGTACTAAAATCTGTAAGATTTTCTGAACTTATCCAATTTTACACATTGAACAACTTCAAGTGTTTAAAATTTGGAAGACCGATTCTTGCTCTCTCGTTTGTTTTCTATATTATTAAAGGTGACATTGGTTGCCCATATCCTCAGCAAAGTGTTACTTTTCTTACACCTCCCAGAACTCTTCGTATTGCTCTTCGTTCCTATTTCAATAACTGCGATAAAGATTATGCTTAGAATGTTCCTACTCCCTAGATTTCTCAGTTTCAAAGAAAGAGTTTTCTGTACTATTGAACTCTCATCTCAAGTCTGAAATTATGGTTTCTTGACTTCTAGAAACAAAAGAAATAAAATATAAAAAAAATAAATTTCAATTCACAAACGTCCAAAAACTTGCACAGTATGCTTTATTTAAGAAAGAAACTGTATCAGTACAGGACTGCCATCTTTTATGTCGGTATGAAAATATTGAAAAACTTTGAAAAAAAAATCAACTGATTTGTATAAGTGGGGTATTTTTATTTGGTTTACAATTTATTGAAACTATATTTTGAATATGGTACAATATCAATCAAGTGGCTACCTTTATTGGCAATCACAAACTGCGATCTTTTTTCTGCGCTTGTCATCACCTTGACAAGCATTTCGGATTTTATAGCGTCGATTTCGCGTTGTTTCGGTGTAAAGCGATCCATGGTTGAAATTGTACTGAACTGAGGTATCGAAAAGTAAAAGTTAGTAAATGACAAAGTTATTCAGCGTTTACATACCGACATAAAAGGCGGCAGTCCTGTACTGATACAGTTTTTTTCTTAAATAAAGCATACTGTGCAAGTTTTTGGACGTTTGTGAATTGAAATTTATTTTTTTTATATTTTATTTCTTTTGTTTCTAGAAGTCAAGAAACCATAATTTCAGACTTGAGATGAGAGTTCAATAGTACAGAAAACTCTTTCTTTGAAACTGAGAAATCTAGGGAGTAGGAACATTCTAAGCATAATCTTTATCGCAGTTATTGAAATAGGAACGAAGAGCAATACGAAGAGTTCTGGGAGGCGCACCCTGTTCTTTTCTTAGAAATCTGAAATCCCTTCAAAATTGAAAAACATGTTAAAAATTAAAGAATATTTGTGAAGAGAAATTAAAAGATGTGATTAAACTATGTCGTTCTGCAAACATTTTCTATCAATTTGACGGAAAAGTGTATTTGTTCCTATGCAAATTCAATGGCAATTTTCAAAACCTTGGCAGCCCGGGTAAATATTAATGTATATATATATATTATATATATAATATATGTAGGGACTTATACCTATGTTTGGCCAAAGAACCAATTAGAGAGTAGCATCAGGAATTTGTTTTTTGTTTTTTTTGCCCATCTAAATGTATAAATTGATCATTCATACGTCGCGCGGTACTATTCGTGAATGTTGCTCATACGTCATGCCTAACTAGCATAAATGAAGATACATACATAGGTATTTGGGTCGCTTGGGTAGCTGTACAGCAAATTTTTTTGATTGTTTTGAATTTGTTGAAGCCAATTTTGCGGTTTAAATTCCTTTATAGATAATTATATGTGGCATGTTCACTATATATGTATGTATACACAACTGCTTGCCTAACATACGTATGCATGTAGCGATACTAACTATAAAGAATTGAAAACCCGCTTACGTAATTAGTGTTATAACAGAGTACTATGTACCTAATAATTATAGCAGCGAATGCATGTGGGCGCTTTGACGTGTCATCTTAGAAGAAAGCTCGTACCTTTGCTATAGCTTTGCTTGGCCTATAGTTAAATATCGAGGCATGATAGTGGTAAATCTAATGGGAGTTTATTACATACAAACAATGTAGGTACTGGAAATATTGGCTTTGGCTCTCTATGTTTAAAAATGGTGCAAAGGCTGCCACATACATACATATATCGAAAACTGTAAACGAATGATTATAGCTCATAAAGAGATAGGAATCTTTCTAAACCGCAAATGTTCTATACGGGTTCGGTTCGTCTTCGGCACCAAAATGAGCATAGGCGAGCATTTCCTAAACATTTTTTTTTTTTTAAAGTTGTATAAACATTTATATTAATATAGTTTTTGTAAAATTGTATGATAACTGGTAACAAAGCCCACATCTTCTGTTTGCTTTTCTGTATCAAGATGAAAAAGCCGATAAGCTGTGGTTTTTACATTATAATATAAAATTCTCCAACTATGAGTAGGTTTTAAATAATGACTATATGCACATAGGTAAAATATTTTTTTGTTTTTATTAATTTTACAAGCATGCGCTGAAATTAATGTGTCTGAAATTTAACTTAAACCCTTTTTTACTTCTTTATTAATAAAAATACAAAAGTGAAAAAAGGTAAAAGTTATTATATTAAGTGAAATTGAAATTTGAAATATCGATCCAAGAAGCACCCTATCATCAAACACTCAGGCATCAAAAGCTTCGGAAAGTCAAAGGGTAGATAGTCAAGGAGGAAAGGAGGAAAGTAACAGAAAGAAAAAGATAGGATAGAATAGAGTAATAGAGGTAGTTAGACCAGTGAGAATTTTCCAGATACTTTGATAAATCCGGAAATATCCTCCAGTTTGAGAGATCAAATTTTACTCGGAACCTAAAATTCGTAGCCTTGCTCAAGCAGATGCGGGACACTCACACAGAAAATACTCAGTGCCTTCCGCCTCCTCGAAGCAAGACAGGCAAATCGGGACCTCAATGATTCCAATGGTGGTCATATGTTGACCCCATGGATTGTGTCCTGTAATAATACCGACTATCAACCAGACGTCTTTTCTTCAAAGTATTAGAAGAAAGTCCGACAGCTTTCTGTTCGGGTTTGTCACAAAATACTTTGCAGTTCTGCAGCGTTTCAGACCAGACCATCGCTCTTTATGTAAATTGCAAACATAATCGCTGATCCACTTCTTGGTTTCTGCGGAATTTCGATTACTGGTCCGTGTGAGGTAACCGCTGATCTGCAGTTCGCCAATTCATCTGCAATTTCATTCCCTTGATCCCCGCAGTCTCCTGTAACCCAGATAAGTACGAGCTTGTTGTGTCTCTTTCAACAGAATTAAGCTTCTTCTTCCATTCATGAACAATCTTTGAGGTTCACTTTATGATCTCCAGAGCCTTCAGTGCTGACTGTCACTAAAGACTCCAGTTTGTTTCCCGTACCATCTCCTATCAATTATTCACTCAGCTATTTTAGAATGGCAAAAATTCTGGTTAGGAAAACTGTTGCCATTCCTTCCATAGCGTAACGATACTTATTACAATCGTTTAAGTACCATCCGGCTGCAGAACCTATTTAATTATTGGATGCATCGGTAAAGAAAATATCCGCCAAGTGTCTTTGAATGCACTCTGGACTACTCCAGTACTCTCGCAATCGACATCAAATTTCCTTCGAAATGAAACTATGGGTATTAGGTCGTCCTTAGGTGTCAAAAACAGTGGATGCTGCTCAGATAGCGTCTTGAAGATTTATCTGTGTCCCGAAGTTCCGCCTTCTTGCCAGAGGCCATATTTATGGAGCCTACACATTGTTTTTATTGCTTCCTATTGTATCTTAAGATCCAAGGGGAGCAAATCAAGCATAGGATTTAGGGTATCGCCGGAAGTTGTACTCGTGGCACCTGTAATGCAAGTTATTGGGTACTAGTTTCCTTCAATAAGCTCGCTTCGGTCTTAAAGTTCGGTCGTTCTCTTGCTGTAAGTATGCTTTTAAATAAGTGAACTGTATATATTGGGTGTTTTTTGAGAGCTTGCGAACTTAAAATGAAAATACAAAACAAAAATATTGTTGGAATAGTTTTGTTTTTATTATAAAAAGTAAATTATAAATATTATTTTTGGAATATGATATCCGTCATATGTACGCCGCAGGTACCAGTTACATGGTCAAACTTTTTCCAATAAATAATAAATAAGCCCCATCAGAAAAACGCGACGCAAACGATGATCATTTGGCTTGAATTCTTTCACGAGTTGTATTTTATGGACACATAAGCCAAAATCCTTCCGTAAAATTTTTCACGTAGTCGAAGAACAAAGGCCAATAACAATTGAGAACGACAAAGAACCGACCTTTCGGCGTCTTTTTCAACTCTTCGCTCTATGAACTTTCCGAACAGATTTTTATTTTTTTTAATCTAAATTTCCACAATTTGGAAGCGTTGTTCTAACGTTAAACAATTCATGATGACTTGCCAAATCTTACTGAACAGATATGTTACAACAGTTTGCCATTCTCAGCTGTCAAAACATAGTTATCGATATCGATAGTTCTCATACAGCTAAGAAAACACCCGATACATATGCAAAACTGTGCTTTTTAACAACCTGCTAATTAAAATTTTCTTTATTGTATTTCTTCCTATTTATTTATTTATCGATATTTGGTCATTTCCGTGTGCACTTCGCATGTAAAATATTATTCATTTGCTTATAAATATATCAATTTTTATTATTAAAATAGTAATTCGCATCCATTTTTTGTAAATTTCACCCCACAAGCTACTCATTCATTGCTTGCCATATTTTTCATGCCGCAGTAATTAACTTTTTGGTCATTTTTTTCGGTGTTGCCGCTTTAGCATTCACTCCATCGCACTAACTTCATTCCAAATCCATATAACAAAACAAAGACATGAATTATTTCTTGGTTTGTTCCATTTCTTTCAAAATTATTCCTTTTTTTCTTCTTTTTCTTTTATATTTCGTTCTAAGGCAAAACTAAAACAGTTAATGAAAATGCGGAACAACCAACCGCCAAAGAAAGCAACTTTGCATCAAAAAGCATGCAAGCGCATATTTTAAATCCAAATCTATCGCTTACAGCAGATGAAAATCTCTCAAAAGGTATGCTGAATCTGCCGGCGCTAGTGGTCATCGCTAGTACTGCAAAAATAGTACTGCACATGGCTTGCTTCCATTGCTCATCGCTAAGTCGTTAATCATCTAAATTTTCTTTTTTCTCTATATATTTTCAACCCAACACCCTTGCAAAATCTCTACATATGCATACACACATACACACTTGTGCATAACATGCTCGCAACGGTTTTTCTTCTTCAATGAAGAGGAGGATCTGACACAATTAAAAATTTCACAGTTACGCGCTCAACTACGCGTACATGGCTTAAGTCCTGTTGGCAAAAAGGATGTGCTGGTGCAACGCTTGCAAAACTATTTACAGTTAAAAGCAAAAAATACCATCACTCATAAATCATTTGATATGCAAGATGATCAAACGAAAACAAGAATAACGGAAGAGAAGTTATTAAAAGATGAAAAATTAACAGAAGAAGGCTTTAATTTGGCTGCAAGAAATGAGAAACTTTCACACGAAGCACCACAAAGTGAAATAAATGTGTCAGAAACTAAAATAAGTGGGGTGCATCGCAGTTCCATAGTTGACCAGCACACGGAAGAGCCATCATTGGCTAAATTGAATGAATTATCGCTCCCGCCAATAGCAGAGAAGGCAGCAGCCAATGCTGATAAAGGCGTCGAAAAGTCTAATGGACACCTAACAAGTACTTCTGAGTTAGTTGCCAGCCCAAAAATAAGTGGCAAGAGCGCTGCTGATGACGGAACAAATGATGACAACGACGATCGTCATGAAGACGATGACGAGAAATTTCAAAATCATTCCTACATTAAGCATTCGGTGGAAAATGTGGTTGGGAAGCAAGCTGAGGGTATGTACAGTCATTAGTCTCTTAATACTCACTCGTATGTGAAAAGGTTGCAAGAATATGCTACGCAAGTTAGATTTAAGGGTGACCACCGTACTAACAACATATTTTCTATTGGATTGTATTTTAGGATTATCTGTAAAATATGTATATTGTATAATGAATCGTGGGTATTATTTATAAACCATTAAGCATGGCAAGCACATCAACATGAACATCATTTGGATGACCTTCAAATGGAAACAAGTTTTCCAAAAGCTTTAAGACTTTTTACGAACATATTATCTACCTACTGTTAATATTTTTACACCATTTTTAGATTAAAATTTTCTCGAATTTTAGGATTTAACTTCTGTTGGGGGTTAATTCACTGCTCGCGTTAACAGCGGTTCACTACACCCAAATTATGTGTCATGAGTCTACGCTCCTTTGGTAGGAAAAAGTAACATAAAACAAAGTTTTCAGGTTTCTCAAATTAAACTTTTTTTTTTAATTTTAACTATATAACGAAACTCAACTTATGAATAAAACGTTTAAAAAAATGTATGTATCGACCGACACGCTACCGTCACCATGTTTCACTGTTGGCAATCATTTTTTTTATTCAGCCCTGTATCCTATTGCCTCAACACAATTTTTCTTCATATAGATACCTTGATACCAAAAATACAAAACATACTTTGCGAGATAATAACCCTTTTCCGAAATTCTGGAAGCTTGTGTACTACATATTTATGGTAGGCTCATTTTGCGAAAGTAACGCGTTTTTGCCTATTTATCAGGCGAAACTTCAAAATTTAAATGATTTTACTAATTACTTTATTTAATTCATTTAAGAGTACTTTTTCTGTCTTTAAAATGTTTGAAATGAAATTCATATATAGAATAACAAACCTCCTTCTAAATTTATAAATTACTGAAGAAAAAATGTACTGCACATACGCAAAAATGGTAAATTTAGGTAACTTAAAACATTTCAAAAACATAAAAAATATTCAATTAAGAGGCCAGCTGCATCAAACCCTCGTCGGGCAGTTACAATTTCTACCATAACTACCATCTATGGGGATTTTTTACCATCGACTTCCACAGAAATACGTCTAAAACTATAAAAAATAATGGTCTGTATAAAAATCGATTTTTTGAAAATTCTGGACGTATGTAACCCCTTAATTCAAACCCATTGAGGAAAAGTTTTTAAACCTCCCACAGGAGTATTGATATGGCCATTACGTATTTTTGTTTATGGTTTTCAGGCTCTCGTTACGCGATTTTCAACACTTTTCATGCCCTACAAAGCTTCAGATTACAGAAAATACCTGTGCCATGGTGGCACAGCAATTCATACCGGGTATTTTTTCTAATGGAATACTCGATTTAAGATAGTGAAATTTTATCAAATGTTTGAAATTTTGTTTGCTGGTAATAAAATGTATGTACTTTTGACGTGATAACGTCTTATAATTCGATTTAACAGGCTGCACGCACGAAAAAATGTGTCGTTACCTTGCTCATTAGTGTTACCTTGCGCATTTGTCGTTACCTTGCTCATTGCCGTTACCTTGAATGAACTGCAAGCGAAAGCGCGGAACGAACAAAGCAAACGAACGGCAACGTTCGACATCTTGCTCTCTCCTACTTAAGTGAGCGTATATATGTATGTATATGCCCATATGTACATATATAAATTCACGTATTTGTATTTGCATATGCCTTCTTATTGATTATTATTAATTTGATTTACTTGAAGAATTTAAAATAAAACCAAGTTTGTTAATAATACCTGTTGTTTTAATGTTATTATTATTTTTTGACGTGATAACGTCTTATAATTCTATGTAGCCGGCTGCACGCACCAAAAAATGGTGCTTGAACAGCATGTTGTTATTTTATGATATGTTATGTTATGTTATGTTAAAGTATATTATGTTATGTTAATGTTACCTCATTCTCTATATCGATACAAAATATCTATCAAACAAATAAAATTAAAATTTTCTTTTGAAAAATGCAACCATTCAATCAGTATTTTCTTATGACGTTATCACGTTAAACTATCTTCAGTAAACCGACTTTACAGACAACCTCTTTTTTTTTATGTATTTATTCTTTTTTTTTTTAAATTTGTATATGCCAAGTCTTGTGGCGTTACTTGGATAAATGTCACAGCCTAAAGCCACTGACATGTAAATGCTTTCCTTAAACCCAACCACAAAACCTCACAATTGCAAACGATGATAATACAAGCAGGAAACCCCACCTCCAGAGAAGCCGTTTCTAAATATTTACATACGTACATATGTATGTGTAACCTTAGTCAGCTCAATCAGTAGCTGTTTTCCTTTACTTATTTAATTCAACTTTAAATTGATTAATACCAACCGGCGTCGCAATTTTTCATGTAAAATACAAACAGCTAACGAACACCACAAACATCTATTATAAATACAGCTACGGTCAACTTATTAATTAAAAATGACAGGTAGTCCCTTTCATTGGCAGAGGTCAAGTTTTGCAAGGAACACCTTTTTTATTAATATTATTTCAGAGCAATGCATTTATAGAGAGGGCGTGTACATAACAAATTTTTTGCATTGATTCCGGTTAATTCGTAAAATTTCTGAATCATTGGAATCATTGAGAATCAGTGCAAATTACCAGAAGATTTAAAAAAATACTACAATAAAGGATAAATTAGCACAAGGTGGCGTAAAATTAAGCATCCCATTTTGTTTTTAAATAATTGTTTTCCTAAATAAAGCAAATGGTTTTGAGTGATATAAAGGTGAGGTGCCAATAGAGGTGTTATTCCCGTAAAAGATCAGTGGTTTCGTTGCTTGTGTGGCACGTAGTGCCGTCTTGTTGAAAATAAACGTTGTCCAGATCAATACCATCCAATTCCGGCTATAAAACCGGTAATCATCTCTCGATAGGGCAATCCATTCACCGTAACTGTTGCTCCAGCTTCATTTTCGAAAAAGTAAGGTTCAATGACTACGCCGGACCACAAATCGCACCAAACAGTCACACGCAGGAAGGATTGAGGATAGAGAAAGCCTTTGAAAAGCCTTTCAACAATAACTCTTGGATTTTCTGAGCCCCAGATCCGACAATTTTGCTTGTTGACGAAGCCACCGAGGTGGAAATGGGCCTCATCACTCAAGATGACTTTTCGATGGAATTCCGAATCATTTTCATGCATTTCAACGACCCAATCAGCAAAGACACGACGTTGTTGATGATCGGCTGGCTTAAGTTCTTGTGTTAACTCGACTTTATAAGCCTTAAGACCCAAATCTTTATACAAAATACCGTGAAATGACGTTTGTAGAATGCTTAATTCCAAAGAACGACGAGGAATAGACAATCCTGGGTTTTATTCAACACTTTCGGCTACAACAGCAATACTTTCGACGTGCACGGGCTTTATTCTTCATATCACTAACTTGTCCCAGCAGCTCGAATTTTTTCGCCAATTTCTGCATTGCGGTCCGACAAGGTGCTTCACGATGCCCTAAAAATGTTCGAGTTTTACGAACCTTCTCTGCCAAATTTTCACCATTTTAATAGTGAACTTTAATAACTTCAATGCGTTGTTTAAGCGTGTATCGTTCCATTTTTATTAATGGCGTAGTTTCTACTTGTCAAATATCCAAAAATGACAGCTTCAAAAGTGGCATCTACCGAAATAGCGGTCTATTCAAAATAACACCTGTTATTGGAAAACCCTTTATAAACGAGGTTTCTCCAAAAAATAAGGTGAATTTTTAAATTTCGCGGGCCACGTACATTTGACTTTTGATTAGTTTCTTTTTTTTTCTCGAAGATATGCTCACGGTTTTAGTTTGTTAGTGAGAGATATAAATAAGACAAGTGTTTTGCGTTTTCGGCGATTTTCTGCTATCGAAAAAAATGGATCAAAGAAGTTGCATAAAATGTTGTGTAAAAAATAGTATTAAGTGCTCAAATCTCGCATAGGTTGCTTTCAACTACTCCTCTTCGCCAACGAAAGCGGTTATGTGCTAGGCATCTCAATTCATTCTATTCCCTTCAGGCCGATGGATTTCATTTCTGCATCTATAGAGCGTCGCCATGTCATACGGGGTCGCCCAATTCCTCGACCGGCTTGCTGAAAAGAAATCCTCGCTCTTTTTCAGCGTGTGGCCGATTCACTGTAATATTTCAGTTGCTACATTCACGTCTGAAGCTTCCCTCAACATATCATCATTAGTAATTGTTCGCTGCCACAAAATTCGCAAGGTGCGCTGAAGCCAGCGGCTGATAAATGCTTCTAGTCTTTTCGTGATCGTCACCGTTACCGTCACCGATGTTATTGTTTTGCCACAGATGGGCGGGGATGCCGAAAGCCGACTTTCTGCATACATCATTGAATTTAGAACCACCATCTGCAGTGACCATGCAGCCAAGGTAGCAAAATTTATCAATGTTTTCAAACTGCTGCGCACGCACTACCAACGGCTCGGTTACAGTGCCATTAAGGTATAATGCCTGTGTTTTGTCAACATTGACTCTGAAGCCGGCTGTTTTCAACTTCTCCTACATGGCTTGAGTTAATAACTTCATGTCGCAAAGCTTGTGTGCAAGCACGACGTATGCCAGGTATCTGAAAAAGGTGTTTTGAGTGATGGAAATCTTTAGCTGCCTAACTCACAAGTGTCAAATATGGCATTTCCAAAAACTACAAATTTTCCGATAGGGTGATCAATTTCGTGCCACCTTGTACTTTGCCACACCCGTACCCGTATTTCAACTGTTGTAGAAGGAGGAGGTCAGCTCAGCGTTTGGAATTGACATTATTAAAAAATCTTCTAAAATCTTCGCAAACGGAATAATCAGCCAAAACGGTGATGTCGTCTAAAAGACTTGACATGGCTGCACTAGGCTATTTTTTGGCACGCCAGGTTATTCGAATTAAGTTGTAGTCCATCTTTAATGGCACTTTTTACACTTTTCAATAATGAAAAAAATTATTGAAAAATAGCCGAATTAAATTCCAAACTCAAAATGGCCCAACCTGTTCATGTACAGAGTATTTCAAAAAATACGTCTAGATATTGTTGTTTTAACAGGTTATATACAGTTAGAAGGTCGAAAAAAGCGAATTTTACAGAATTTTTTCTGAGAAAACTTTTAAATTTATTGATCTAAAAATTTGTACACATGCTATGTTAGCTTTTAACAGTATTTTAAGGCTTAATATTAGTAAAAAATATTTATTTGGAAAGGAGCTACAGCTGATCTCCGGGAGCTACTCTCAAAAAAGACGTTTTGTGGTGGCCAGTATATCTCTGAACTGGATCCGCTGAAATTATAAAATCAAACAGATTTCGTTAAAGTAGTGTTAAATCTAGTAACCAATCGAAGGAATAAGCAAAATAAATTTTTTCTGACAAAATGGTGGTTTCTCAAAAAAAAAATTGATTTTTGACCAAAATTTCGGCCTTAAATTGTTTATGAAAAAAAAAATATGTATCGGTGAGAAAAAATCTTCGATTAATTACTAAAAAATATATTTAAGAAGCTCGTGTTAAAATTTGAGACTAATCGGTTTAGCCGTTTTCAAGTAATGTTGGTCACCGACTTTTGAGAAAAACGCGTTTAACTTTTGAACAACACTTTCAAGCACTCTGAAACGCCTTTTTCAAATTTGCGTGTAACTTCGAAAATATTCACCGGAACGATATTAAATTTTCTGCGTATATTCTTAAATATATGTGCATTGAGAAAATAAAATAAATTTTTTTTTTTCAAATTCTAACTGTATATAACGCCTTAAATAAAAATGTAAACATTTAAATTCCTTCAGGTTTTACTATTTTTACTTAAAACGAAAAATGAAAAATTACATCATTTCAATGTCTACCATGAGCACAGACTGTCATCCGAGACCTAAAATTTTCAATGACTCGCTCACACTTCATCGCATTGTGTTCAGCCAGATCGATCCGAATTCTGTGTTTCAGCTGTGGAATCGTTGTTTACATATAAACATAGATTATTCTTATCAAAGAACCCCAGTTTGGTCTGTCAGTCCTTTTGCAATCCTCGACAAAACCAGTTTCTTGAAATTTCTTCATCAACCTTTGAATTATCGACTCATTCGGACAATTATTTTTAATAGAAAAATTATGAATTTCACGACATGTTATTCTTAAAGACCAACCAGTTTCATAATAAGTTTTTATAATTTAAATTTTAAAGCGTTGTTCTATCTATAAAATAATACGTCTGTCCACTTAACAAATCTCAAAGATGACATAAAAAAGATACTGTATAGGAATTATTCACTACTGGCATCTAGGCGTTTTGAAAGGTCCTTTATATTTAAAATAGTAAATAAAAAATCCTGTGTCGAATAGGGCGAAATTGCGAAATATCTTGCAAACGTATATAGTAAAAAAATGCCGCAAAAAAGAGCAAACGAAGTCAGGTGTAGTGTTTTTGGAGAAAATAGTGACTCACGATCTGTAGAAAGTATTAATGGGCATTTGCCCGAAAAGGCATAGTTTGCAAAGCCTTCGGCTCCTTTGGCTCCTTTTCTCTCAAAACGTACAGAATTATAAGAGATCGCTAAAAAATGCATCAGTTTGTACAAAAATGGGAAAAGGTTTGCTTTTCGTATGAAAAAAAGTGAAAGGTAATTCCGCGGGATGGAAAATCAAATTCTTGTCGCACTTACTAAAAGTTTAATTCCCAAAAAAAAAACCTTGGAAGTCATATTATACTTTGGGATGTTGGGTTTTTAACTCATGGCATGAAGTTGAGCTCATTACACAAATTATGGGACGTATGGATCAGCCCACCACACATTTCTATACTGAAGAGCATAAAGCTTTCTTATTGCAATGATAAGTAATATGCGAATCACAATAATATAAAAAAAAAACAACTTTCCGAAAACATATTTACGCTTCTTCTTTCACACATAGCAGCTTTTCGTCGAAACATATCAGCTTTCACTAGAAAATATTTCTCTATAAAAATGTTATTGAATAATTTAACTGTAAAATATCAGTTAGTGAAATTTCATAAAACTTCTTTAAAAAAAACTGATGAGGGTTAATTCAACAATCATAGGTAGGGTTTAAATTGTTGTGCACAATTTTTTTCTCTAAATACAAGAGTCATATTTGAAATAAATTTATGTATAATATTTCAAATAAACAAAATTGCATTCTTTTCTCAAAGTTTCAACCTAAATTGAGTTAAAATAAAGCAGAACTCATGCACAAATGCGAATGCTTGGAATTAGTTTCGTTCAGGCCCTAAACAACAATGAAGGATTCCCCGAGATTATGTGACCGGGAGGTGGTCGCAATATATGTAATAAATAAAAAATACTACGAAGTTAAAACATGTTTATGAACTGAGTTATATTAAATATAATGGCAACAACAACAACCAATACACATGGATTTTATAAGAAGAAGTGGTAAATATTGCTAGCGAAAATTTTAAGCATTTACAAAAACAAAAAAAAAGCATTTCCAAACACCAAAATTCTTTATGGCTGCGCTTCTAATTAGTTGACCAGTGCTGTAAGCACACATAGTCGTATGTACGTGAATTTGAGATTACATACATACTCTGTATATTTGCACACATACATATGTGACAATGTATGCGCTTTGCATCCATAATTAACGAGCCTTGTTTGTGCACGCAGATATGCAAAGGGACGAACACGCACTTCGACTCTTGCATGTGGCATGCCACAGGATTATTTATAAATATGTGTACATGTATACACTGTGTTAGGTAATTGTAGCACTAGTGCCTATTGACAAAAACCATATAAATCCAATTCAGAAGAATTTTACACTTTTTAATCAGCACTTTTTACGCAGTTCTATAGCCCATTGAATTTTGAAAGAACAAGTACAAGTTTGTGGTGACTCAAAAATCGGATTGATTTGTTTTCAATTTTTTGTTATGACGCTATTTTCTATTCTTTCCAAAGAAAAAATGTCAAAAATCAACGCGATTTTTGAGCCTCTTCAAACTTGCACTTCATTGCACCAAAATTCAATGGGCTATAAAACTGCGTACTCAACATTTTTCAATGAATTTGTTACATTTTTTTTTTTATTTTGCACAAAGTTAGAAACTTCTATGTATATGACTTCTGTAAGAGAATGGATTATGTTTCCATAAGCAAATTATTAATATTAAATGAGTAACTGAGAACAAAATGAGAAAAAATGTGTCAAAACTTGTCAATAAGTCCTTGTGCTTGTATATCTGCCATAAAAAGTGGCTCATAAGCAACCTTTTGCAGTTCGTAGGTGGCATAAAACTGTGTGACTCTCCATTTGTGTAACAACAAGAAGTCGCAACCCAAAATTAGTAGAAGGAGCTCAACCAAACATTCGACAAAGGATGTAGGTGCCATAAATACGTATACATACACATATAAAAATATGTATGTGCATATTTGCATCATCACCCATACACATATAGTGTAACAATTGGGAAAGTCAAAGGCAATAAGCTCTGAATTTATGCATATGTTGTGAATTTTGAAAATGTTGGTTGCTTCAGAAAGTCGGAGAGACGAATATATAAATACAGTTTGTCAAGAAAATATTTTGACTTACTAAAATATTCAAGACATTTGCTCTTCTTTAACTAAAACCATGGGTTCTTACTGAATTTGAAGAACCTTTCAAAATTATTTCATTAACTTACTTAGTTACCAGTACTCAGTCAGTCATAAAGTGATCGTAAGAGTGATTAGTTGATAAAAATATCAATTCGCACGTAAATTATAAAGAACCCAAAAATGCCTGGAAAACAGATATCGTTAGAATTAATTCAGTTAGTCTATTATAAAAAGAAAAAGCGTGTAATAGTTATCAGAAATGTTTCAGTTCGCCAAGTTTTGCAAAAGCAAAACATTCTGTCAAAAAAATACTGGGAATTATTCACTAATACGCAAAATAATTGTTTAACCCGGGATTTGTCGCTAGGAAAGTGCATACACAGACAGTCGCAACCGGGCAGGTCTATTTATAAGTTCGTGCGGTTTTACAACAGATGGCGTAACTTGATTATTATTCCATCGATCCACATTTCCAAACATTCATTGGAGAGCTACTGTCGTAAGGCACAAACGTCAGTATAAGTTTTTTATTTGAAGCGTAAACAACAATATTTTTACCACACTTGAAAATGTCGAATTTCGTGCCAAATAATGTGTTTTTGCGGGGAATTCTTCTTCATTATTTTAATATAATATGAAGAAAAAAGCAGCCGAAAGTCATCGTATCTTGGTGGAAGTTTATGGTGAGCATGCTCTATCTGAGCGAACGTGCCAGAAGTGGTTTGCACGCTTTAAAAGTGGTGATTTTGGCTTGGAAGACGAAGAACGCGAGGGTGCGCCGCCAAAGTTCATGGATACCGAATTGGAGGAATTGCTCGATCAAGATCCGGCTCAAACGCAAGAAGAGGTTGCAAAAACTTTGGGAGTTGATCAATCAACCATTTCCAAACGTTTAAAAGCCATGGGAATGATCCGAAAGGTAGGCCATTGGGTGCCGTATGAATTGAAGCCAAGAGACGTTGAACGCCGTTTTATGGCATGCGAACAACTGCTTCAACGGCACAAAAGAAAGGGTTTTTTGCATCGAATTGTGACTGGCGATGAAAAGTGGGTCCATTACGACAATCCAAAACGTCGGGCAACGTATGGATACCCTGGCCATGCTTCAACATCGACGTCGGCGCAGAATATTCATGGCCTGAAGGTTATGCTGTGTATCTGGTGGGACCAGCTGGGTGTTGTGTATTATGAGCTACTGAAACCGAATGAAGCGATTACGGGGGATGTCTACCGACGACAATTGATGCGTTTGAGCCGAGCACTGCGAGAAAAACGGCCGCAATACGCCGATAGACACGACAAAGTTATTTTGCAACATGACAATGCTCGGCCACATGTTGCACAAGTGGTCAAAACATACTTAGAAACGCTCAAATGGGATGTCCTACCCCACCCGCCGTATAGTCCAGACCTTGCGCCATCCGATTACTATCTCTTCCGATCGATGCAACATGGCCTGGCTGACCAGCACTTCCGTAATTACGATGAAGTCAAAAAATGGATCGATTCGTGGATTGCGGCAAAACCGACCGAATTTTTCACAAAGGGAATCCGTGAATTGCCAGAAAGATGGGAAAAAGTAGTAGTAAGCGATGGACAATATTTTGAATATTAAATTTGTAACCATTTTACGTCAATAAAGTTTCAAATTTCGAAAAAAAACCGCACGAACTTATTCATAGTCCTATATATAGGTGCATAATTAATAAAATATTTATTTTACGTAGGGAGCGTTTTTTTTTGTTTCTATGCAGAAAGGTACTTGAAGCAGCAGGGCACGGTATATTGTAGAAAAAAAGTTGGAAGTGGTTTTATTACCTCTGTGGTATTTTTTACCCAGTAGCGACGAACGCCCTGTTAATCATCAAAATGTATATTGTCGCCTTCAAAATAGGCTCCTTTCGAAGCAATACACATATGCCAACGATTGATTAGTCCAGTCAACAAAACACCTTTTAAATGCGTTTGAAGTAATCTCCTACAGCTCCTTCAGCGAATTCTCCTCTATCGACTGGCCTGTATTGACTCAAAGCGGCGTCCGCGGAGTGGCAATATAAGTTTTGGGAAAAGGAAAAAGTCACAGTTAGCCCCCTGTGGTGATAATGGTGGTTGTTCGATAATATTTGTCGAGTTTTTGGTCAAAAAAGTGTTCACAATATGAGCCTTGTGAGACGGTGCGTTATCGTTGTGCAAGGTCCATGAGTTTTCTTTCCACAAATTGGGCCATTTCCGACGCGTATTCCCTCTCAAACGTCGCATAACTTCCTAATAATATTCTTTATTTACCGTAGAACCATTTTGCACAAATTCCGAGTACACAACACCATGATAATCTAAGAAAACGAGTAGCATGACTTCCACTTTTGACCAACTTTTATGTGGGATTTCGGGTTTCGGCTCATGTGGATTGTGCCATTCAGCCGCCTGTTGACTGGTTTGCATGTCAAACTCATATTCATATGATGCGCTGGATAAACGTTGGGTCCGAATTCACTAGCTCAAGCATGTATTCAGCCTCTTCTTCCGATGAATTTTTTGAAAGAAATTCAACTCTCTTGAAACGAGTCGATCTGCCACGCGTCTCATGCTCAATTGATGGTGTAAAATGTTGCGAATTGATTCGTGAGACACGCTAAGGTCACGAGCTACCTCCCTCAAACTTGAATGATGGATTTCCAGCGCCGTTGAAGACGTTGATGAGTGACCAGATCGGCCATGTTTTTGATAAAACACTCTCGTTATGAGCTTTCTGCAACATTTTCAACGATTCGGCACACGAAATCCCGTTCAAAATACCCAATTTAACACAAATCCTTTGTTCGATATTTTTATCTATTGTGAAAATTGCAGAGACAATTGCAGGTGACTGATATAATTAAATGAAAAAAAAGGTTAATTAACTTAGTACTCTATCACCGAACTCGTATATTCGTTTCGGTAAATCGGCTGGCAAAAAGCAGCATGGAATTTACTTGGAATTGATTGCGGACTGATACCGCCCCAAAAAGTACTACACGTGGTTGCGGTATTTCGGAGGCATGTGATTGACTTCAACGAACTACGTAACTCGACTAAATACATATGTGTATCTATATGTCTGGCGAATGCTGTTTATGTTGTATGTGTGTATCACACATGTTGTTACCCGAATCTAAAACATTGCAAGCCAAAACACTGAACCTCAAAAAAAAAGCAGATAAACAAGCCAAATGAGCAGCAAACTACTAAAATACTTTCCCATCTCAGTGGTTTAACTTTGCCAACCAACCAGTCTAGCAGCCACGGTTCAGAATACAGAAGGATTTCTTTGGGAATTTCTGCTACCAGTACTACTGCTGCAACATTTCACCGAACATCACCAGCACCAATGCCACTATAGATGCCCTGCAGGGAAATGCCAAACTAGTATGGAAACATTATATTTCAGTCACTGGTATTTAATAGAAGAAGTCATACTAATTCAACATTGACTAGAATAATACCAGTAGTAAAATGATCAATTTTTTTGCAAATAAGTGGATTTTTTTTTTGAAAAATAATTATGGACGCTCCAACGCATCGCGATGATTAGAGAATTATGTGTAAGTAGATACTGATAAATAAAGAGTATTTCAAAAGTGACGCCTGTACTGAAAAAATCATAGAATGCATCTTTTCTTATGTCATTTTTGACATTTGTCAAGTAGACAGATGTACAATTTTACACATTGGAACAACGCGTTAAAATTATTCAAATTTTTTACGAAAATGGTCGATCTTTAATAACAACATAGCGCAAAATTCGTGTTTTTTTTGTGGAAATAGGTGAAAAATTTTCAAGTAACTAGTTCGGTCGAAGACAGAAAAAGGACTGGTACACAAAAAACTCGACGTTCTGTTGAGAAACCTGCTGCTCAAAGTAGCGAAAAGTGTTGCTGAGCAACCTTCAACTTTGGCATCTCGACGTTCTCAACAAATAAGGCATTCATGAATTGACTGTTTGGCGGATTTTACCTGCTTTACACTTAAATGATGCCATTTTTCAAATATGATTATTAAAAGCCGTGTTTTGAATAGAAATATAAAATTAGTGAAATCTGAAATAATCTACATTTTAACACGTTTTATTCCAAAACAAAAACCCTGTGCGTCTTTTGAAAAACTCTTTAGAATAAAAACTGGTTGAGCTGAAAAGTGAACTGGTAATATTCTGGTCCACAACTAGCATTTTTCTCTGCAGGGTACCCTCCTCACGATGGTATTAACGATGCTGTGGCATGTACGAGTACTAACGTGATATTTAGGAGAAACTAAATTTGCGTTTGTTTTGTTATTATTAGTGTTTTTGTGTTGCGGTTGGCGTAAAAGCAATGGGAAACGTTAAATCAGAAAAAATATCGAATGAGCTAAACCCGCCGAATTGAGGTCAAATTCAAAAATTTAGTGGTAGAGGAGAGTAGACTTGAAGGTTTAACTGATTAAAACTTTTAATTACCTAAAATGTATTTTAATGCCAATTTTTTTCAATCTTAAATCGATGTAATTAAATAGAAATATATTTTAGGTAGATTGCGCTACAAAAAAAAGTTATTTAATATTTTTGGGTTCGGTGGAGACAGTTGAGTGTTACAATTTTCCATCATTGAGGTATAAAGGAGAAAATTCATAATATTCTTCTTTACTATTGGGATTAAACTGGAAATTCGTAGAAGGCTGCAAAAAACTTGTGGTTAGTTACTTATGGGCCAAATGCAACAGAAAATCAGTGGTTCCAACGATTCCATAGTCAAGTAAGGAAACCAACAATTCTGTCAAATCATTGAAATCATAAAGTCGGACCGGCATGTAAGCACATATTCATTTGCCTAAGAACTGAAGAAAGAAAGAACGCTGACTATAGCAGGATGTCTCTTCTAACATGTGCTACTTTGTACTAAGTAGACAATTGAGTAATAAAATCCTCTCTTGACGAACAAAACTAACACTTGTCTGAACAATACGTCTCTCGTCATGCTCTTCCTAAACTTGAACGATAACAAACCTGGAGCGACGGCCCTTAGTGTATTCGGGACAAAAACTTTACGGGAGATTTATAGATATTTACGCCCTAGCAACATGAACGGAAAATGAGCTGTATTAGATACACGAAAACATGGGCATAGTGCAGCGAGTTTAAAATTCAGCAGCTCCACTAGCTAAATTATGACGTACGAATAGACACACACGCTCCGGCTCTGCAAATGCTCGAAACGATGCCTGAAGATGGTAGCAGAGAAAGAGGAAGGCAGTGGATGTGTTAGAAGGATTAAGTGGAGAAGGATTTGACTTCAATTGGCATTTGTAAGTGGCGTTGGGAAAGAAACTGCTAGCACTCTTTGTGAAGAAGAAGAAGAACAACTGGAGATTAGCCATGAAACAATTTACAACTATTTGGATATCACATGAACGGACGTATCAAACGAGCGCCATCGGGCCCAATTCAGACCTGTACTACTAACAACTGGTCAGAAACATTTTAATTAGTCCCGTCGCATCAACGACATGAGGAGCATGCTCACACTAAAACAAACCTCTCCTCTTCGGCTGACCTCCAACCGGGACGAGGTGATCGTGTCTATTGGCTTCAATAGAAACCTGCGTCCAGGCCCTCTGCTTGGGGCTTATGAATGTAATACTTCGTCGTCCAATTACTTACACTGAAGGTGGGATCATGACCAATACCGTCTTGTCACTGTATTATTTACTTGTGAATGATTAACTCAAGCGCCTGTGATTGTCGTCAGTTCGTCTCTAGTCGACCCCCTCTAGAACTCTGATTCTGAATGAATACAAACTCAGACGTCATAACTATCAGCCTTTAGCTGTTGCTATTGAAACAGTTTCGTTCGCCTTTCCTCATCGAGCTCACTCAGCGACCGCATCACCAGCTTAGCAAACTTGCACGTCGTGTTGAGATGTACATGATGCTCATTACATCAGACACGCTATTTACCCACACAAATGAGAACTTTCAATCAAGTTTTTCGTGAAAAGGTATAATAGAGTGGTAGCAAAGTTCCTTCTCAAACAGCGATGGGGATAGTACAGAAGATTTTCTTTGCCTGTGTCTCATCTTTGCCAGACTTAGATGATACATTTTTCGTGTTTGGATGCATTTAGATTGGACTTGCTACATTCTCTTACTCTCGGCAAACTGTGTGAAATTTGCAGAAGAGCAGTGAATTCCTACCCCAGCTGTTTTTTTTTTTTTTTTTGTAGCAGCATAAACATTCCTCATGTATGCGGATTGCTGCTGGAGAGATAGTCTTGTAAATTCGGGTCGTTCCGGTGACGTAGGACAGACTGTCGGGAGTGACACCCCACCTGCCTCTGCCTATGCTTTAAATACTCTTCCTAGGCTTTAAGTGTAATGAGTAATATTGCCTGAGTGCCATCCATAATCCCATTTCATTTCATTCGGTGCCATCCTTTATCGGTGGAGTCCCTTTCAGAGAAACTAGTGTAAAATTCATATTAAAATTTAATTATATTAATATTTTTGACCTAAAAACTCGAAAATACACCACTTTGAAATGTTTATTTAATATTAAAATTAAAATAATAAAAATGAACATTAATGCGTATTTACAGAGGTTGACAAACTATAGCCAACCAGGACACCCAAAAGTTGTGTCTAAACATGCATGGGCTGTAGCACACCTTTACTCCACATTGTACACAGATGGTATGCGAAAAAAAGGCTTGAGAACCGCCATTCTAGACGATTGCGGTGGGAAGGAACTGCCACAACAAAGCAACCTAAAAAAGAGTAAAGATAAATGTGATTAGCTTAGGTAGAGTGGGGTAACCAACAATAGCGGGAGCGAGCTTCTGGTCAGCTCGTTTAAGTGTGTATTCTTTTGAGCTTGATGGCACAAAAGGTTTGTTTGCGCACACTGCTGTGGTGCGGCTACATACCTTTAAATAGAAGGAGCCGTAAAATTAAATCGAAAGATTTATAATTTTTTGCAAATGGCGTCGTACATCAATCATATTTGGCACTTGTTAACTACACAGCTGCAGTATACAAATAGAAAAGTAATGGATCAAAATAAAGATTTACATCACTCAAGCTCATGTGTTTTTTTTATTTAGTAAAAACGTTGTTCATAAACAACATTGTATAATTAATTTTATATTTATCAAGCCTTGTGGCTCGGCGACTCTTAGAATGAGTTTTGCACGTAGAGGTCGAGCGTGATACGCTCAGCAAATAAATTGATAAACAAAAATACCACTTCCTGCATACCTATAGATGGGAATGCATTTAAGTGGAAGTCGCTTAAACATTAGAGCTGATCATCTTAATTATCCACTGCTCTTGGACGAATTTATTTATTTTTTTGTTAATTAAAAAATCTTAGAATGCCGTATTTCTTACAGACTATCAAATACAGATTAATGCTAACTAATTCAATCAAAAATAAATTAAACTTATACCTGCAATTTACTTGTTTCATGGTAATGAATGAAATAAAATTTAACATTTCTTATAATTCATAAAGAAAGAATATTAGAAAACACTTAGAATTTAGTTTAAAAATTCATTTAGTAACAATTTGAAGTGGTACTTTGTAGAAGGAAAATCTAGGCCATTGTGGTTTGAAAGCGTATTAAATTCTTTCAAAGTTCTAGAAATCGAGGCATTGGAAGCAAAATTAGTTCTAGCCACCCTTACCAGAAAATATCATGATTTCGTTTGCTTCGCTGAAGAATATTGAAATTAGTTTTCTCGAATAGCGATGGGGAGTAAATCGCCCCACTAACCAAATCGAAAACGAAAGTGAGGGTGACAATAGTCTTTCTAATATCTCGTGTTTCTCGATTAATTAGCAAGCACAAACTTTTATAAGATGGAATTGGATCAGAGAAATTCAAAGAACGCAAAGCACAACACCGTTAAATTCTTGACTATACTTGTGATTTAGCTTTCATGAGAGTACGAAACGTGTCGAAAAAAAATTTCTACCAACTCATTTTATACCGGCTGAAATGTTTTTCATGTATTGTTGACATTTAGTAGAATACAAAAAAATTGTCAGCTGCGCGGTAGAGGGGGGAAAACACGTCAGCTGAACAGGTGAACTTGTAAAAAAAAATTGAAAAGTAAAACTACTTTATGCCGGTTGAAATTTTCGAATATTATACAATAGTATTGATAAATGAAAATGGAAAAATAATCGTCAACTGATTGTCCGTTGGAGAAAAGACGTCAGTCGTAGCATTGAAAATTCCGCGGCCCGCCGAGATGTATGAACGCAAAGATATATTCTTGCTTCGGCTGACGGTCTTCCAACCACTATGAACGCAGATGACCATCATTATTATATTTTCATATGTGTCCAAAATTATGTAAAAAATTTTAAATCGGCATAAAGTAGTTTTACTTTTTTATTTATTTCACAAGTTCGCCTGTTCAGCTGATGTATTCTCCTCCTTCTACGGCGCAGCTGACTATTTTTATTTATTCTACTAAATGTCAACAATACACAAAAACAATTTCAGCCGGTATTAAATGAGTTGTTACAAATTTTTTTTCGACACGTTTCGCAGCATCCCACGCACGTGCCCACCGCTGACGGTTGGTTTCGTCTGCCTTCAATATTAAAATCATCATTTGGTCAAAATTACCCCTGGCTCCCGGACTATAAAAGCTTTCTGGGCACGTATTTCAACTTCAAACGCATGGACCAACAAATTCCGAACTCAAACGTCGAATAAAAGCAAGTACAGAATATGACTTTAAGATATATATATAATTGGCGCGTACACCCTTTTTGGGTGTTTGGCCGAGCTCCTCCTCCTATTTGTGGTGTGCGTCTTGATGTTGTTCCACAAATGGAGGGATCTACAGTTTCACGCCGATTCCGAACGGCAGACATTTTTATGAGGAGCTTTTTCATAGCAGAAATACACTCGGAGGTTTGCCATAGCCTGTCATTGACTTTAAAATGGTGTCATTTAAATTGAAAAGAGATTCTAGAGTCAAATATCACACCAAAATCAATAATTTCATTTGAATAAACAAGAACCACAGCGTAGTATTGTACTAAGTGTGTATAAGAGAACAAGATTTTGAATAAGAAACACAAAAGAACTTGCTTTCGTTTAAGTTTAACTTACGTATTTTGAATTTTATTTTATTTTATTTTTTTCTTTTTATTTCATTTTATTTTATTTTGTTTTATTTTATTTTATTTTATTTTATTTTATTTTATTTTATTTTATTTTATTTTATTTTATTTTATTTTATTTTACTTTATTTGAGCTTAATCCAGTGAAATTTTGCATAGAAATAAAACAATCTTTTTTGGGTAAATGCGTGTATTTCGACACCTTCATAGAAATAGCCCAAACTTTGTACACTTATTGCACATCACCTCAGTTAGATCTGACTTAAATATTATTGAGATCGGAGAAAAACCGTGTCCACTTTTAATACTAAATCTCCGTACGTCCGTCTGATGTTTTTTTTAGCTGCGTGAGAGCTATCGATATCGATAACTAGGGTTTGACAGCTGAGAATGACAAGCTGTCTTGACATTTTTGTTCAGTAAGGTTTGACAAGTCATCACGAATCGTTTAACGCCATAACAGCGCTTGCAAATTATGGAAATTTACTTTGAAAAAAAAAAAAAATTATAAATCAGTTCGCGAAGTTCGTAGAGCTCTGGCGACATCAACGGCCCTTATTTCTTTTGAAATGAGAAAGGAGCTGCCGTTACTTTGAATGGCGAGTGCTATCGAGCCATGCTGACTGAATTTTGGTTTCGAAAAATTTGTCAGCTAATTATCGACGACATTTGGTTCCAACAAGACGGTGCAATTTGCCATACAGCGCGCTTAGCAATCAATTTATACTCGTATATATTCAAGCCACCATTGACGCCATACGGCCAGATTTATTGGAAAAAGTGGTCAAAAATTGGACTGATCGAATGAACCATATAGCTCGTAGCTGCGACGGGCATATGCCGGATTCAAAAAATAAATACCATGAAATTATAGTATCTAGCAGATTATAATAAAAAAAATAATATTTCTCAAGCCCTTAAAATAACACCCGATGCAACTCTTATTGTTTAAAAGTTTGTTTGATTCCAGAGAGTAACAACCAACAGACCAAATTTAGCACTTCCTTTCTTTTATTTTATTTTTAAACTCAAACAAACTTTGTTAATTGGGTGGAAAGAAACAAGTTAAAGCAGCTTGCGGACTCCATGCCAAATAGAATAAACGAAGTATTTGAAAAATAAAACATATTAATTATTTAAAAATTAATTATTACAAACTAAATATTTTATTTAACCATAATTTAGAATATAAATGGTGATCAGATTGGAGGTACTTTTTCCAATAGAGTTTTTTTTTTGGCAGATCACGCACGACTACTGTCACACTAAATACATAATTTTTTTAAGTATTCATTGATTTTTCATCATAGAAAGTCTTGCGCCTCAAAACGTTTACAAATGGTAAAATTGTATTATGAAAATCGACTCAATTTATTCCAATATTCATCGCGAGCTCAGACAAAATTATGGTGTACATAACCATCCTACCGAACGACCTATTCGGCAAACCATCTACAAAATTTAGAATAATTTTACATTAGGGGATGATATTCGACCGATTAGACCACGTACAGTTTGAAATGAAGATAATATTGCGGCTGTAAATGAGAGATTTGCCGAAGACCCGGAAGAATCGATTCGGCGCCGATCTCAAAAACTTGGCGTATCTTATGGCACTACTTGGGCGATTTCACGCAAAGATCTTCGTTTGAAATCGTATAAAATACAGGTAGTCCAATATTTGAAAATTTACACATTTCAGTCGTTAGGCTCTTGAAAAACTCGTTGAAGATGTGTATTTTGGGACCCGAATTTTGTTCAGCAAAATGGCTCATTTTTCGTGAAGAGCTATCCGAAGTCATTCAGGAACAGCCATTACATCCATTGAAAACAACCGTTTGGTTCAGCTTATGAGCTGAAGGGCTTATTGGCCGATATTTCTTCAAAGACGAAGTAACAGTGAATGGCGTCGCGTCATCGTAAACTGCTTTTTGTTGCCGGAAATTGAAGCCCGTGATCTCCACAACATTTGGTGCCAACAAGACGGCGCTACTTGCCACATAACCATACAGCTCGTGAAACAATGGATTTTTACTGCGTTGTCGTTTCGGTGAGCAATTTATCTCCCGTCCCGGAGCAGTGGATTGGCCACCAAGATCGTGTGATATCATACCTTTGGACTTTTATTAGTGAAGGTATGTAAAGTCTAAATGCTTTGTGGATAAACCAACTTCGATTGAGGTATTGGAAGCCAACATTACTAAAGTTATTCACGAGATACGGAGTGAAGTTCTTCAGCGAATCATTCAAACTTTGTGTTTACGGATGGCGGGATTACGGCACAGTTGCGGCCAACATTTGAAAGAGATTATTTTTTAAAACTTATAGTCATGAATGGTTCTGCACAAAAATAATAAAGATTGCCTTATCAATTTGTTTTTCGTAGTTTTAATATACTTCAATTTAAAATCCGATTCCTCTTATTGATCACCCTTTATATTGCATATGCACTTATTTCCTAAACGGAATTAATTTGAACTTTTTTTTAATTTACATAAGCTTATTGAAATTGAGTTTCTTTATATTATATTTTTTGGTTTTTTTTTGTTCTTTAACTAAATTATACTGAAACGTTTAAGATAATTTCTGGTTTTAAAGAAAATGTTCTGGTGTTATTCCAATTCGTTCCATATATACTTATTTCCCTAAAATATGTCCGAATTAAATGTTAAATTACATATTTGCGGCACTCTGAGCGTATTGAATTTCTATGTTGATATTTTTTTTGTAATATTACACCGGCATTGGAAGCATAAAAAACTAAAAAAAAATCTTAAACTCTTGCTGGAACAGTATTCAATGAACTTAAACCAACATCGTGTATTGCTTCTACTTCAGTCATCGACTGCCAATATGCTATTTGTCTGCCATTTCATTCTTGAGCAATTGACACTGACTGCGAAGGAATAAGCAATTTCTCAAATGGATAATCAAACACATTTCCGTTTTCTTCGCCTTTGACCCGGTCTTGTAGAATTTTCGACATGTGCACATATTGGCAAAGCAAACACAAACATTCGAGTAAATAAGTTGAAAATTTTAGAATGTGGGTTAGTGCACATGTACATATGTCTCTACTCGTAGTTATTGTTGGTGAAACAAGCCGAACGCGTGCTTGCTACCGCAAATGAGCGGATGTATAGTAGGTGCACTCGGGGTAGCATTCTGGGTTACATGACTGCGCGAATAAATAAATATTGATTTCTATTATATAAACCGTCTGGAGTATCAGTCAATCTCACTTTGACATTTCACTTATCACTACACTTTGGAATTTCAGCTTGCAAACAAAATATGTTGTTACTTCAGTTGAAGTGATGTATTTGTGGTTTGAACTTTTTGTGGCAACAAATTTTATTGTAATTTTTTTTAACTAATTTTCCTTTGCCTTTACATTAATATATACCAATTTTCACATATTTTTCAAAATTCACTCAACACTTTTTTTTTTTTTTTTTTTTGCAAATTTATAGATACTAACTGTATTTAATTTTATGCACCGTTTTGCCGATCGTAGACGTAGGCGATCCGTCGGGAATGTCTGCAAACGCGAAAATCTGAAAGTTAACTGATTTTTAAATCCATCAATAAGAGCCGAACAGAAAAAACAAAATATACTAAGTACAAGTACAAGTACATCGTTACATGTACACGTAGCTGGCTGCAATAGTCATAATCATGAAATGCTTACTGAAAATCCCAAAAAATCAGAGTGCATGAAAATAATAATCAACAGTAGCGGTGGTGCAGGCGTGAAGGCGGCAATGACGGCCAACAACCGCAACTGGCAAGACAGCGAGCGACCAAATAGCACCACTTACCCACATACGGGTGTATGCATATGCATGTATGTATGTATGTGCATAAGTACGTACGTAAGTAGGTACTCGCGCACCAGTTATGACGCCAAAGACGCGCGCGCGCTAATGATTAATTGACTAAAGACGATGGCTGATCATAATGAAGCTGGTTGTGTACAATAATGCGCGCAATAGTGGTTGGTTATGTGGAGTAATGTTGACGATAATGAAGCCAATGAGAGTCAAGTGCGAGCTGTAGCGCCGCCACTGCCGCCATCAGCGCCACTGCGATTAACTCAACCATTAAAGAAATTTGATTTAGAAAGAAAATTAATACAAAACTCCACACGGTTTTGGCATGAAAATGAGCTGCTACCAAAGTGTACAACAATACGCTTGTACTCGTAGGCATGCACCATATGTGTGGGGATATGCCGGTGCACAGACTCACCCACCGCTGCTAACGAAACCAACAACAAAGCCTTTGGCGCACAATTGCTTTGGTGGGCCAACAGAATTTTAATTGTAGCAAAAGCCTGTAAATGTGGCAAATAAAACAAAACAACAAGAGAAAAAACATAGCTACAGAAAATAAAAAGAGAAAACTGAAGAAACATGTTGAACAAAATATAATAAAAGTTGCAAGAAGAAGATATTATTTGTAATGTTAGTAGATACTTAATAACTATTCACAATAATTAACCAAAAAAAATTATGCTCAGTAGGTTGCTCGCTTTTGCATTTAACGAAAAACACAACAAAAACAATGAATATATAATGTAACAATACATACATGCCACATATATATGGATATATACAACATATAAGTACATATTTACGTAACACCCTGCTGGAGAAAAGGCGGACTTGTATGGAGGAAGCATGGAGCATTTAATAGAAGAAATCATACAATTCGAAATCATACGAGTCGTAAAAAGTTCCATTTATCTGCACTTTAGTTGATTACTAGTTTTTTTTTTCTTAAATAAGAATCGCGATGATTAGATATTTACAGTCACTCATATCTTATTTGATATATTAGGTTGGGGAATAAGTTCGTAGCGTTTTTGCGAAGACCTTTATTTAAACAAAAAAACAATAAGTTAATCAATTATATATTCGCCGTTGCTATTTGCAACCTCTTCCCACCTCTTGGCCACTTTGTTGGTGCCGTTTCGCCAAAAATCGCCTGGTCTGGTGTCAACGAAGTTGCTGAGCCAGTTTTTAAGGACCCCTTAGTTGTCGAAGGTAACGCCCTACATAATGGCTTAATAGGCAGCGAAAAAGATGGTAATCGGTCGGTGCAAGGTCCGGAGAATACGGCGGATGCTGAAGGACCTCCCATTCGAGCTCTTGGAGTGCGACTTTGACGACTTGTGCAACATGTGGCCTGACGTTGTCGTGAAGGAGTATGGTTTGACCATGTCGATCAGGTCTTTTCACTCGAATAGCCTCATTCACGCGTTGTAGCTGGGCAATGTAGAGCTCCTTGTAGACGATGGCATTCTTTTCGAGCATTTCCCAATGCACTATACCCTCCTAGCCGCACCAAACACATGTCATGTTCTTGTTTAGATGAAGATCCGACTAGACTCTTGCCTTTGGGGTGTATCCTGGAGCCACCCACTGACTGATATATAGACACCATTTCTCATGACCCGTGCCGTATCGGTACAAAAAGCGCTGTCATGGCCGAGAAGCTATTTGAAGGCGACTTTCTTTGTTTTTTTTCGTTGAATGAAGGTGATTGAGAATCGTTTTATGATCGTAGTTAATTTTTTCCGCTAATTCACGATTGGTTTGGCGGCCGTCCCCCTTCAAAAGTGATTTGAGACGTTATTAATCCGTCAAAGTCGCGAATCGCCATTTTTGAAATTTGAAAACCATTTTTGTACTGTAGACTCGCCTATGAAACCTCCTCCATGCAATCACAAATGTCCCGGGCTGCTTCGACAACTTTTTGACCTCGATGAAAAGCAAAGAAGAGCAGGTGTCGAAAATGTTGATTTTTGCCTCCTGGGTATGTCATTTCTGAACCTCAAAACTACTGAAAAATTAAATAACTCGAAAATACAATTAACATAGTTGTAGAGCAGAAAGAGTTCTATCGAATGCACCCTTGGCTAAACAGCAAACAAATCGTTGGAAAATAAAAGAAAATATAAAAACGCTATAAACTTATTCCCCAACCCAATATTTAGCAATTTGTTGGATATCCTTTATTATCAATTACAGCTTTAAGCCTACGTAGCATGGAGTCAGCTACTCTTTTTTTTTTTTCTTTTTTTTTATGTATTCTGGACTAATTTGTCATGGATGTCATATTTGCTTATATTTAACTTCAAAACCGACCACAAATTTTCGATGACGTTCAAATCTGCCTTTGTGCAGGAGTTTCAACAATGTGAAGACATTTATATACTAACCACTTTTGTATTATTTGTGACTTGTGCTTAGGGTCGTTATCGAAAGTAATCTTCAATTTGTAATTTTGTAGGGCTTTTATCCAAATTGTCTCGCAGAAGTTTGAAATAAACATATTTGTTCATTGTTTCTTCGACAAAGGCCAAATTTCCAACTCCATTTGATGGCATTCATGCCCAAACCACAACATTGCCACCGCCGTTTTTAATTTTTTTTTTATTTTATTTCTTTTCCTCATTCACTCCCCTCGGGAGCATAGGCCCTCGACAAGACTTTGTCTTGCGTTGGTTTCGTTAATATTTTTGATTTCTGACAGGTTAGGTGATTAGCCCGCCGTTTTTTATAGTAGCTCCCAAATTTGGCGTTTGAGCTCTGCATTGGCTTCGCACCATATACAAAGTCAGCCATCTGGTCCAAATAATTTTCTTTTTACCTCATCTGCAAAAGGCACGACCCTCCAAAATGCTGGTGTTCTATTTAGATGGTCATGCGATAACTGCAATCTTTTACTTCTATTCTTTGCCTTTTGTAAAATATTATATTATTACGGGCTATTGTACCATTTAAATTTGCGTCCCTCAGTACTCTTCGAACAAGATTCGGGTTACCTAAATCCTTTCTGATCATTTCAGTTAACATTGGTGCGCTTGTTGCTGGATTTTTCTTCATTTGGCGCACTAACAACTCTTACGTTGTGAAAGTTTTATTTGGAGCCTGTCGTCCCTTATTTACCATACGATTTTCGGGCATGAAGCGTTCAATAATGTGTTGAGGTGTTGACGGACTTAAATGTATAACTTCAACTGTTTTCCGATGCGACATTCCTTTTTTAAAATCCTCTTAAACTAGCTCACGCTTTGCTCTCGAAGTTCGCCGTCAGTGAACACTTTTTTGTATTTAATGTTGAGAAATGGAATAAAAAAAAATAAATAAAAAAGTTGTATACTCTGTTGACCATTTTCGCAAAATATTATAAAATATAATGAGTTGGGTAACTAAGTTATTTCGAATTTCACTCATAGATGGCTTCAGTTGAGTTTTTAAGTTTGCAGACGTAGTACAAATGTGAAACACATTTTGTTATTTGATAATGGGCAATTCAACTGTCAATAAGTAAAAACAGTTTTTTGATCGGTTGCGTAGTTTACGTTTGGCGTTCGTTGAAAAATGGAAAATGATTCGGACCGTCACAGTACAACACGTGAGATTGCAGAGAAACTTCACGTATCACTTACATGCATTCAAAATCACTTAAACCAACTTGGCTTTGTTCAAAATCTCGATACATTGCTTCCTAACGAACTGAAAGAAACGCATTTAAGGCAACGCATTAACAGCTGCGGTTTGCTAAAGAAACGTAATGAAAATCCATTTTTAAAACGACTGATAACTGGCGATGAAAAATGGTTGTTAAAACAATCGAAAAAGATCGTGGAGCAGGCCAGGTGAACCAACTCAAACAGCATCAAAAGCTGATATTCATTAAAAGAAGGTTTTATTATCAGTTTGATGGGATTACAAAGGAATTGTCTACTTTGAACTTTTACCACCCAACCGAACGATCAGTACTGATGTCTACATTGAACAACTAACGATATTAAACAATGCAGTTGAAGAAAAGCGGCCCGAATTGACAAATCGATTTCACTAATGATGATGATGTCAAATCGTACCTGATTCAGTTTTTTGCTAATAAAAAGCAGAAGTTTTATGAACGTGGGATTATGATGCTGCCTGAAAGATGGCAAATGGTCGTTGATCAAAATTTGCAATACATTACACAATAAAGTTATTTATTATTTATGAAAAAATTGTCTTTCTAAAGAAAATCCGAAATTACTTAGTTGCCAACCCAATAAAACAAAAAAGATTATGTCTGTATCAAATAAGGTGTGCGTGACTGTATGTATGTTCTTTTCTTTTCAGGTTTTTCTTTAACAGATTTTTGTGGCAATTTTGTAAATCATTGGAATGGAATGGATGTCTCATTTTATATTTTAACTGGGCTGAAACTGGTTGTTTTAGAAACATATTGAACAAGAATTTGTTTGACTAGTATAAACTGGGATTTTAACTGATATTTTGTTGGTGCTTAGCCAGATAATTGGTATTTCCTAGGCAATGCCGTCTTAAAAATACAACTTGCTAATGGGGAGAAAATATGGAACGCGAACTGGTTGAGCTGAAAAGTGAACTGGGAGTAAATGTTCTACTTCACAACCAGTATTTTTTCCGGCAGGGTATATGTACCAAAATTATATGCAGACAGGCACACATGCAACACATGTGTATGTGCATGCTGCATGGCTCGTGCAGAGCTGCTGAGCTAATTCTATTCCTTTTTCTGCCGCAACAAGAGGGAAATAACAAAATAATACAAGCGCTAAAACAGCTCCTAATTTATGTTGCTTATTAAGCTCAACAAACCCGTCTCCACTCAGCAAAAATTGTTTACCAACGAATTAATCTTTTAAATATATTGAACATTTTTATGCTTTATCTGACACAGATGTGCATTTGTAGAAACTGTTGTCGTTGGAAAATTTCTATTTTCAAACTAAGCTGCATTTGTGGCGTTTTCACGCATTCAAAAAAGTTGTTTTTATCACAAGCTTTTAACATTACCGCGAACTGCACACTCAAATAGTTTTATTATTTAAAGGCTTAGGGTGCGCAGTATGCGTATTGAATAACATTTGGCGATATTTTGAAAATGTGTTTCCCTTTCGCTTTGTGATAATTATTATTTCAAATAAATGAAACTTTTTAGCTCAGTATTACGTCCTAAGTTTTTCAATAAGTTTTGCGGTTCGATAAGAGAGGGCATTGTTACAAGTGTAAATTTGTTTTTGTTTTATTGGTAAACTTTTCATATGCATGTACGTGAAGTTTAATTTCAACCTGTCAATTCATTCTTGGTTTACAAGCCATTTAATATCGACGTGTCACAGCATTTTCTACAATGGAAAAAATTGATTGAATTTTTATTTTTGGGTTTTTGGAAAGTTTAAAAGCAAAGGAAATTTATCAAAGAATGTTGAAAATGTTTAAGAACTTTTCGCCATCCATTACTATAGTAGAAGGATGAGTTGCTGAATTTAAACGTAGTCGTACAAGCCATGGAGACAATCCACATCAAGGACGTCCAAAAACAGCAACAACAAAGCCAGAAATCGTAGAAAAAATTTAGGATATCGTATTGGAAAACCGTCGACTGCCTGAAAGATATTTAATAAATGCCCTAGGCACTTCATTGGGCAGTGAGCCCAGTGAACCTGGTTCTTCGGGCTTGAGGAAAAAATTCGTGAAAAAAGACCCTGTTTGCAAAAGAAAAAGTTCCTTTTCATCCGTGAAATGCACCGTGCCACAAGAGCATGAATTAAAGTTCGAATTGTTAGTGTATCCACCGTATACGTCAGGTTTACGGCTTCCGTCTGTTTCCAGACATAAAAAACTGTATGCGTGGAAAGCGTTTTTCATCATGTCATGTGGTCATAACAGCCGTAGAAGCATATTTTGCAGGCCTTCCAGATTTTCACTTCAGGGATAGAATTCATAAATTGGAATCTCGTTGAAACAAGTGCATTGATGTTCAGGGAGAAGTGTATTTCAAACCATAAAATCGTGTTTTTCTTATCCAACTGCAAAACTTATTCAACAATCTAGTAATAACTGAGAATAAAAAGTCAATACGATTTATATTTTCATTTTGGGCTAAATTGGATCTCTATTAGACGCAGATCCGGGCATTCGATTTCTCATTCACAACTTCCGAGCGCTGCATTGATTGTGTAGCATGTAGAGCAATCTTGTTGAACTACCACTCGTATATATCGAGATTGTTAAGCTCTGGTCAATCGGTTAACACCAGGATGAAGGGAATACAGAAGATGTCGCCTTTCGAAAACCACTACTTTGTTCTTGGCAAATTTGAGTATTCAGTGTCGTCAGTACAGAAAATAAACTAACTTTTATCTCCAAATACATGTGTGCACCATATATTCTATCATTATTGGTGTCCCACTAACTTTTGATTATTCTTCCGCTTTTTTCGTGTGTTTATTTTTTGTACTAATGTAGTGTCACTTCGGAAGGCGCAATAGAGCATTTTTCATTCTTGGGTTAACATCACTTTATACCGAGGGCCATTGATCTTAATAATGACTCCTTCTTAATTAAAAATATAAAGTCCCATGACACCGCTATGTCATAAACTACTTGAAAAAGTCAATATTTGTGAATGCATTGTTGATTAGTTGAACACTTCCGGAGCGTGCACAAGCTCCAATAATTTTGAATTTGCTTGTTGACACAACCAAAGAGTCAAAGATGGGTATCGGTCAAAGAAGATGATAATTTAGCCAAAATGCGGATATAAGGCCACCATTTCTAGCGCCCATTTAGTGAATTCACGGCGTTATCTCTGGTCGATCGGCTTATATTCTTCCGTCAACAAAATATTATACAGATTTAGGCCCAAAGCCAACCGCAAAATACACCGAATCGACGTACATATGTCACGACTAATCAGTCATCTCCGATACCGTCTATGTTTTCTTTATATATTTTCCCCTTGTTCTGAGGTGAAATATAGGGCCACAATAAACAACTTAGATTAGACTTTTTTAAAGCGAGGGACTTCGCTTGCCGCCTTCTGCTTCGACTAGTCGTCTCCACATGTTCGATGGACTGCCGCATCTGCGAATTGTGGGTTCCAGTCTAGAGCTGCTTTGGAGATGTCTAGATTGGGTTCCCGTAAAGTATGGGTTCCAATCCATTTTCATTTCCGACGCCGGATTTCTAGTCCAGAGATTGTTGTTGGTGGCAGTGTTAGGCGAAAACAAAATACGCATGATCCTACGAAGTCTGTGTTTTTGTTTTTTCGGTTTGTTAACTCCACACCAATATCTAGCTAGTTGGTGAATTAAGGTCCAAAAAGCTCCTGCTCCTATTTGTGGCGTGAGACTTGATGTTGTTCCACAAATAGAGGAACCTCCAGTTTCAAGCCGACTCCAAATGGCAGATATTTTTTATGAGGTGCTTTTTTATGGCAGAAATAGACTCGGAGGTTTGCCATTGCTTGCCGAGGGGCGACCGCTATTAGAAAAATCGTTTTTCTCCATTCGGCTACGGCGGCCGCGTGAAATATACATTTTTTAAAAATTAGTTCAATAATTCACTCAGTTCAATTTACTTTTACTTCTTATTTATCATCTGGTCATGATGTCAGCGATAGCGATCGTGGTTGATGTTGGTTATTAATCGTGTGATACTTCTGTGTAACATTTTTTCGCTTTATTTAAATTTTTTCCAAGTTTGTTCTTCTTCTTCTCTGTCTCGCAACTGTAGTGGCTGTCTAGTTTTGCATATGAAAAAGCACTGAAATGCCTATTAATAGAAAAGAAAATAACAATTTTTTTTTCAATTACATGAAGAATTTTGTAGACATGCAAAATTGTCCCGTTGTTTTAAATAAATGTGTTATGGTTATGTACAATGGACTGTATTAAAAAAACAGAGATTTAAAAATCCATCTTTATATTTAAAACATATGTTAAGAGAATTTCTTTAAAAAAGGCCGTAAAACACTTTTTTGATATATTTGAGGTTGTGTAACAAATTAAGGCACTCCTTTTTAAAGAAAAGTCGTTTTCGGTTTTTGAGTAGTATGTGCTATTATTTGTGTGTTTATTTTTATAAATACACCTTTATGGGTATAATTCGCATTCAGTAAATTAAAAAAATTGAGTAAATTTAAAATTTATAAAAAGGTTTTAGGTGTTAAGAAGAGTTAAGTGAAGAAGATTCAATATTCTTGCATAACCTCAAAAGGAGTAAAAAATTTGCACATTCAAAACATCAAATTTTATAAGAATAAACAAATTTTCACTAGCACGTAAATCTCCTCAGCATAAAATTTAAATGCAAGAGGAGTGGTCTTGTTTAGCTTTTTTTAATTATAAAAGCTTTTTTTACCTACAATTTTCAACTTCAAATTGAAAAGAGAAACATACACCAAACTCAAAAATTTTCTCAATTTGGGTATAAAAGAGCACTAAATTTATTGCAAAGTGGTGGCAACGTTGCACAGCGATACTAATGTGACGTCATGCACTCTCTGATGGGCGCAATCTAGTTCCTATCATTTTTGATAACGAGCGATCTCACGATGAAATTCGCGTTACATAATGACAACTGAACTGAAATTTGACGGATTTTACTTTTTGACATGCTCATGGTGGACATTTAAATTATGTCATTATTCACATATACCTATTTATTAGCCCCTTAACCTACGATTTAGATTCGAAAATGTTGGGCCGAAATCGTATACAAGCTCGCTTTTTTAAGTCATCTAGTTTTAGCCCACACCATAGCACACGTAATATTCATTTCTGGTCTGATCACCGTACGCGAGCTATGCCCGTCATTGTAGGTTAAAGGGTTAAGAGTCCTATTTTGAATAAAAATATAAAAATAGTGAAACATCAAAGAAACTAAATTTTTACATGTTTTATTAGAAAACAATATCTGGTCGCGTCTTTTGAAACACCCTGTTTTAAAGGTAGTAACACTTGAGCAACAAAAACATTTACATGTATTTTGTTTTTATGAGTCTTAACTTAAAGTTTCCATGAGAAACAGAGCAACAACAAATAGAAGGTCACTTTGATAATCAAGACAAAAAATTGGAAAATCAGCTCTGTCATGCCGTCACCTGGAATGAATTCACATCGTATTCAACTATCTGCAAAATGTGAATTTTATGCTTATTAAAACTCAAGCAATTTACTTTCGCTTTATTTAATTCTGACTTCAATAATACAATGTTTGACTCTTGAACTTTTATTGTAAAGTTAGTTTTTTATTAAAATACCAGAATTTTTGCATGCTTTGGTTTGTTTCATTAACGCTATACTTTTAAGTATTCGTTTACGCTCCGTATTTTCTTGATTTACCTTCATAAAATGGCAATAAATATTAGCTATTATTCACTCACATTAACACAAGCGCGCACATCTACTCATAAATATATGCTCACAATCGCATATTCATATCACATCGAAATGAAATGCTAATAAACTTGCCAATTCGCAACATTTTCCAACAATAAACTACTAATGATAATTCAACATGCGAGATCGAAAAGAAAAATTCCATTCGAATTTAGCGTGAAGAGTCGTGCTCTAGAGAGCATTGAGAACATTTAACTACATAAAAGATGTCGATGTAGATAGATGAGCAATTAAATTTCTACCAGAATCCAAGGAGTCAATAACCTCGGCTATCAGCTAATACTTAAAAGTGACACTACGTTAAGGAAAAGTGAAGATTTGAAGGCATGGCATTCTCGAAATACTTTCCGTGGTATGAATTTTACTTTTTTCTAAACAACATCAAAATATTTGCAAAGGAGATGTGCTTAGTTATACTTATTTGGCGTGAAGCTTTAATGCCAGCACTCAGCTTTGATCTGTCCATACACTTATACGAGGGTTGCCTTTTATATTTTGCGCCAAATAATGATAACATCATAAAATATAATAGTAATGAAAATAGCTTTATTGTTTTTCAAAATATTCTTCTTGGAAGTCAGTACGCTAACGCAATCATTTGAACCAGCATTTTTTTCAAAGCATTTTGGCCTCCAAAGCGAGCTGTTTAATAGCTTCAACAGGCGTTAAAAAACCTTGACCGTGCATTTTATTTTTCTTGTTTGGGGCTATAAAGCGGATGACCCCTTAATTCGATCTTTTGTGTGTTCAAAAACTCTCTTATGTGAGCAGATGCATTAGAGCACGCATTGTCTAATTCGTGAAGGATAATTTGTCTTGGGCGGTTGGGTTTTCCTTACGAGTATTACTCCGAAAACTTCTGGCAAAAAAATGATTGTATATCACTCAGAGTTGACCTTTCTCAGGGTTCTTCAGTCGTAGAGTTCCGGCATAATCAGATTTTCTAAAAACATAGGTGACCATTTGCTTTGAGGTTTTGTTGGATTAAGCTCGTTTTGGAACACCCAACTGTCGATTACTGTTTTGTTTCCCCGCATAGATGTTTTCATGTGCACTGATCCAAGATTCGTCAGCTATTATGATGTCATAGACGTGCTTTGAACCACAACGGTGTAGTGTGTCCAACGCGAACAAATCTTTTTGGCAACCAAATGTTCATTCAATACTGCATGTTTGCTTCTCTCACTAATGTCCAATGTTGCATTATCAATTCACACACAGCAGTGCTTGTTTCTGGCACATCAACAGAAATGGCCTGGCCTTTACGAAATTAATCATTCAACTCTCGACAGCGACTTTGAATGTTATACCAGCGTTTCGCAGTAGTTGAAAATGGTGCTTCAACGCCAAAAATCGAAGTAAGTTTATCAATGCACTTCTGTCTCGATAATCCACTTCGAAAAACGTACTAAATCAGGGCACGAAAATTTTCTCGAGTTAGTCCCATCTTTTGGGTGAGATGAATTTTTGGTTGAATGGATGAAGGGTGTTCAGTAAAATTTGTCAAAAACTTCAGCTACAACAGCAGATGTCAAGTGTATGCTAAACAAAACAAGGGCGTCGTTCGGACGTATACATACAGTATGGGCGAGTTCGCAAATCTCCAGGCGCAATAAACTACAAATATTCACCTCAAGTGTGGTGTCTGTATTGTTGTACGCAAGTGAGACATGGCTAATCTCCAATACCATCACACAGGGGCTACAGCCTTCGTCAACAAATGCCTCCGCATCATCTAAAGAATATTCTGGCCCAACGTCATCAACAGCGACACGCTGTGGAGATCAAGGAATGAGGAGCCCATCCTATGGCAAATAAAACGCAGAAAGTGGCGATGAATAGGTCACACACTTAGAAAACCACCAGATAGCATCACGCGAGTGGCACTGGACTGGAGCCCGCAAAGGAGCAGAGGCCGCGGTCGGTCAAATATCACTTAGCAAAGGTCGATGTTGCGCGAATTAGCAGATGCCGACATCACATTGGACGGCGCAGAAACAACAGTGCAGAACCGTGTACGATGGAAGAGTCCTGTCAAAGCGGTATGCTCCCGGGCGGTGTGAACAAGAATATAAAAAAAAAATTTCAACTCACTGAAAAAAGAACAATAAAAATATCGAATTACAGTTCATCACACGTAGTGTTGCAAAGATGGCCGTGTTAAAAGACAGCTTATATATTCAGTGGATATTGACTTTCGTGGATTTCAAAATGCAGATGTCTACTCGATAATAGTCCAAAACTTTACACAAGGAAAATCAACTTCAAGTGCTCTCCGCCCGCGCATTGCTTCTCACAACTTTCTTGGAAAATAGTGATTAGTTTTTAATATGCGGTGGATAAAGAGAGCCCTGAATCATTTGCATTTCCATGAAAACTTTATGTTCAGAGGTCTTTAATATGGAAGAAAGTTCTCAACAACTCATGCAAAAAAAAAAAATTGTGAAAAATCAAAGCAATTTTGCTGACAATTTTTTTAAAATAAACTTAAGTAAAATTTTTGAAATTTCTTACGAAATCTGGAACATTCATTTATGAGGTTTACACAAGAAGCTATGTTTTTATTGAAAAATTACTGAAAAAAAGTTAGCATGAAAAATGTTAAAAATATTGTAAAAAATATAAAGTGGATTAATTATGGCTTATGTCTACGCCGAATTTTTTTTTTTTTGGCAGAGAATTATGAATATACATATTTACATACATGAGTACTTATATACATATTATATATTTTTTAAAGCCATTGTTGCAAAAAAATTTTGTCCACTCTCATCGCTTGCATTTACCTAAAAACTACGAGACCGATTTGATTTGATTTTGTTTTTACTTTTCAGGCGATGTTTGTGTCGAGTATATACAGGGACTTCCACACCTAACAGTGCCGTTGCCAAGTAGATTGGAAAAATGCCGATTTGCTCTAAGGCCTGTCTCACACAAAGTAGGCGATTTAATCGAAATGTTGAAAATTGAAGACCACGGTATCGATCGAGCGATTGTGCTGAATCAAAATGGCATACGGATATCCTCCACATGCTCCATCGATAGCCTTATGGATGAGCCATTCTGGTGAGTAAAAAAAAACATTGTTCTTTGTATGCAAGGATGATACATTTACATGGTTTGACCAATAATTATGATGAAAAACAAAATTGTAAGGAGAATTTCGGCTGCCAAGTGATGGGAGATTCGGCAGCCGAATTCTGCGCGATCATTTCCCGTGTAGTCACACGCTCGTCCAAAAACATATTCACACACTTTTCCAATTAGTCATTGTTCAGATCGCAATGAAGTGGCATTGTGTTGATTTTTTCTTATATCACTAACGCAATCTGAGTTTTTTCGTAAACAGACCGCTTCGTGACCGCAGTTACGTCAGCTTATCAGCGCCAAATACGCTGAGAGCCGGATAACGGTCTGTTATTGGCCACACCTTCCAGGTTCTTGTCTCCATAAAAATGAAGGTTCTCTTGCATCGGACTGTCACTTTGCTCTTAAAATTTTTGAGCGACTGCTAATTTTTCGAATCCATCGAACGTCTGCATGTAAAAATTAGGAATAACTATTACAAATTTGTATATGTTTGAACGCAATTTATATCTGCGTATATTTATCTGCATATATAATACGGGAACATCTAATTCCATCAGATCTGCTCCGTAAAGTTGGGCAAATTTTGGGCCTGCTATCAGTCAATGTAAAAAAACGTTAGGTAGTAACTCTTATCAGCAACGGAAAGAATACGAGTACGTCTCATCTAACAAACAACATTTTCGGTATATTTTCGAATTCGGGCAACGTTTTCAATTTGTAAGTTCGGGAAAACTGAGTCTTGCTCCCTATATAAAAGACCTTGAAACTAGCAATGCCCTGCTATTCTGCAGCATCTGGGGGTATATGTGTTGTATGCAAAACGTAGCATAAATTCTAATAACACAAATCAATAACATTAATAAAATATTTAATTATTTTCCAGGCTGCAAATAAATGACAACAAATATGAAGTGATCCCTCCAAAAAGGAAAAAAATCGACTCAGAAGACTTAAAGAATCTTAATGATATTAGAACTTTAGTTGCACAAGTAAATATGAATAAAAAGGCATTTAAAATATTTAATTTTTTACTAATTAACAAATAATATTTACCTTACAGTTGTACGAAGCTTTACACGTCGGCGAATATCATTTGCAAAAAGAGGAAGAGCTGGTGAAAAGAATAGAAAAATTAAAATTTGAAATTGCGCCACTAGAAATAGTAAGACTTAATGGCACTCCAACATTACAAAAATTATTGCATATTATGTCTTTATACATTTTTAGCAAAAACAGGAGCTGGCTAGACTCGCTGAACGTAAAACCGTCGTCGCAACATGGGTTGGACTCAGTTTGATGGCAGTACAATTTGGCGTTTTGGCGCGCCTCACTTGGTGGGAATACTCTTGGGATATCATGGAACCCGTCACTTACTTTGTAACCTATGGCACAACGATGGCCATGTATGCTTACTACTGCCTAACAAAAACGGTAAACATTTGAACGTTTTTTTACATATTTTATTTATACTGACTGGTTGTCCCAAAAATAGATACTAACAAAGTGGCAAGGTAAACCCATTGTCATATGAGTAAAACACGATAACAGAGACTGCCTAATTGGCACCTAAATTAACTCATCTGACACCCCTTCCCTTTGGTTCACACTCATCGAAGGTACACGTTTCCGGAGCTTACCGTTAGATAACCTTGATGGCAACACTTAGTGGTGGATTTGGACGATATAAAGTTCGAAACGTTTTTTTCAGCCATTCTTGGTTTACTCGAGATTTGCGAGGTGGTGTCGTGTCCTGTTGAAACGTCCATGGTCTGCCACCGAAATGTTTGTCTGCCCACGGCTTCAAAACAACCACCAGAATACTTTCCCGATAATATTTCGGATTTTCGCAATTACCTTGACGCCAGGGTCGATGAAAACGATTGCAAAGCGCCCATCTGCAGTTACAGCGGCCCAAACCATTACCTGTAGCGGGTGCTGCCTCCTGGTGGCCAATCGATGACTCAAATTCTCGTATGAACGGTCGGTCAAATAAACCCTATCGTTTTGGAAGTTTACGAATTACTCAATTTGAAACATTTTCTCGTCATAAAACACAATGTTCGGAAATTGACCGCTTTCGGCCAAGTGAAGCATCTCTTCGCTCTCTCAAGTGACTTTTTGCTGCTTTGGAGTGCGATCATACGCCTTTGGGATATTGTAAGGCTTAACTTTAAGATAATTTTTCAGTATGCGGTGGATGCTACGGTCAGATATTTTCAGTTCTTTCGCCATTTGATTGGCACTTCGTCGGGGATTTCGCTTAAGTTGCTTCTTCAATTTTGAACCATTTCACGTGACGTTGCAGTCTTTTGATGACCACCTCCATAATGTTTTGCGATGCTACCAGTATTATTGTAACAAGTAATGGTGCGATAAACACAAACTTTATTTACTTTAAGGTGCTCGAGCTCACTAGAAATCGCTATTACGTTTGGAATCCTTTACTGATTTTCTTTTTTCGCGCGCTTGTAAACAGCATTTAGTCAACTAATAAACAGCTGATGCCGGTGCGTCATTTGCGCAAGCGGTCTGAAGTTGGTTACACTTCGAGTGCCAGACCCTATAGATGATAGCACCAGCGCATTAGGCGAGATAGAGGTGCGTCATTTGCGCAAGCGGTCTGAAGTTGGTTACACTTCGAGTGCCGGACCCTATAGATGGTTGCACCAACGAATTACGCGAGATAGAGGCCATGTGGGGTAAGAACGCCCAATGGCAGCAGCAACATGTGGCCACAAACCATGTGGACCACTCCGCTTGTGTCTTGTGTATCTTAATGTGGCACCACCCGTCCAACTGATTGCATCTAACCAATGTAGAGTTTGAGTGGAGCCGTATTTAGCAAACGCAGCGGAAGTAAACTTGATAGCCACTCGTACCAAAACAAAACAACAAACTATAACAACTTCGATTATTTCTGTGATTTTATCGTCATTTTCCTGAAATTCAAAAATGCCCGAACGGAATCGACGAACCCGAAATTCCTCGTAATTAGCTGTTACAGTACCGATACCATTAACACCAGTCACTATTTCAGCAGCCTGGATTGCATTTTCGAATTTATGAAAGAAAAACTGTAAAATGTATGGAATTTTCTTTTTTTTGCCTTACATTGTCAATACCCACCTGAAGGGAACAAACTAAAAAATGAGTTGTTAGTGTGAAATGTTACCTTGGCAACGAGCACAAACTTTAAATTATGTGTACGATACGAGATACCCATGCGTGATGGGTAAGGGATTTCTTTTTTACCAAACTAATATTACAGGGTTTGATTGAAAAGTAATGAGCCTTCCCGCGCGGAGTGTCTGCCAAGCGATCAACCGAATCGCCTGGTGAGGAAAAATGGTCGTTGGACCCTCCCCTTCCACTAGAAATCAGTCCCAGTTCGCTAGCAACAGCGGTGCAGTAGAAGCTGTGTTAGGATTTTGCAGTGGCGAAAATGCAGCGATCGTTGGAGCAACGATACTCGATCAAATTTTGCGTAAAGCGAAACAAAACGAGTACCGAAACCATTGAGCTACTCAAGGAGGCCTCCGGGGACCAATCTCTGTCCAGTGTTCAGGTAAAACGGTGGCACAAATCGTTCAAGGAAGGCCGGGAGAAGATGTGAACCGGGTTCGTGAATTTTGGTACATTGACTGTCGTGCTAGTCTACGTGAGATCAGTGAAGAGTTAAATTTAACTTATTGCAATGTGCGGGAAATCGTGACTGGAAAACTTGAAATGCGCAAAGTGTGTGCCAAATTGGTTTTGGCTGATGAATAAAAGCAATTGCGTGTGGAAAAGAGTCGTGAAGTATTGGAAAGTGACGGTGCTTCCCCACCCTCCCTACAGCCCAGACCTGTCCCCTCCGGACTTCTTCTTGTTCCCGCGCCTGAAAAGAAAGCTGAAGGAGAGGCGTTTCGACTCCATCGAGGCGATCCAAAAAACTGTGACAGCCGAATTGAACGCGATCCCGGCGGATGAGTTTAAAAAATGTTTACTGCAGTGGAAGGACCGCCACCAGCGGTGTGTTGACGCTCAAGGGTCATATTTTGAAGAATATTAGTTGTATAAGCCAAAAGATTTAATAAAACTCCTTAAAAAAAAATAAGGCTCATTACTTTTCAATCAAACCCTGTATATTTTATTTCATTTCATGATCTACTTCTTTATCGTTACAACTTTCTAAATATATTCCCTTCATTTTAGGAATATAATTGCGAAACAGCCAGAGATCGCATGTTCTTGCTTACCATACACAAAAAGGCCAAAAGAAAGCGCATGAACATTGAAAACTATAATGTTTTGAAACGCCTAATTGCCGAAGCTGAATACGATTTGCGTCGGCTAAGGGATCCCATCAATTTGCAACTGCCGCCACATATGGATCGTGCACAGCGGCTCACACCAATTGAGCCATTGAGTGATGACGGCACCGAAACACAGCACAAAACCAGCGAAAGGAAAGCCGCCGGCTTCCGACTGCCCTTCTTAGAACCGAAAAATTAGATATTTGTATGCATACGAGTACATAAAGCACACTTTATCATTTTATGTATGTATTGTGTGTATGTAAGTTTCTCACTAAACAATGTTGAGTTGTTGAGTTTATCGAAAGCACAAATTAGCTTCATGCAAATACAGATATTATTGATGAAGGCATATAAGTAAATACAAACTTACATGCATGCAATTAAATATATATTTATTTTAAGTCGCACATGTTGCATAATACGATTTGTTCGTTCATCGTTTGTTCGTTTGTCAAGTTATTTCAATGTTTCAATGCGTTCTTATATTCAATCTTAATGAAAGTTGCTATTTTTAGCCTTAATCCTTGTATACCCATATTGATTAGATTGATTAGGAGAATTTTAAGTGGCCTTCTGATGGTATGTATGTACATATGTGTATTGATATCAGATCGATCGCTTCTTATACTGAATAGCTAAATTTTATTAAATTATTATCGCAAGACAATTGTTACCTGTTTGCCAACATATTTATGTGAGTGATTACAATTAAATAATTCATGTGACGGGCAAATCAAAGACGGTAAATTATATTGTAGGCATTCATTGTAGGTGGATTCGTGTAATGTGCAAAAACTTTGTACGACCACTAAAACCGCGGATGTATACTTTTGTGATTAAGTGCACAATCTTACCTGTAGATGCATAAATACTTATTTACCACTTGCATATGTATATTGTTCCTCACTTTATGAAATGCGGCCTTCTCACTATAAAATTATATTATTTATTTTTCTAAAAAGTGTAATTTAGTTTTAAAGGTTTATTCAAATAAATGTTTGTAATTTAATTGTTTATTTCAAATTTTGTTTTTCTGTTTTTTTTTTGTTTTTCTGTATTTTTAAACGATAACGCGCAATGCACTCAATAGTGCAATGCTTTGCGGGGAGCTACTACTAGTTTAAGGTTAAGCAAAAGTTTAAATCTCATTTTGTGTTTTACAGCAACTTTTCTAAATACAGAGTACTCTCTCTTAAAGGGTTAGGGGTAGTCAGAGGCCCGAAAAAATTATGATTTTCAATAATTTTTTTTTTTACTAGTCAATTACTTTATTTTACAAAAATAAAAACATAGCACAATACATCATGTTTCGACTTGACTTTAGCAAAATGTATGTGTGGTGCCCGTTTATCCAGGAGTCACTTGCGTTGCTCATCACTAGTCCTTGGAGATTCATCTAAAATCAATCGGACAAGAGAAATTAGTTTTATTAATAGATAATCTTGTGCCTGATCGAAGCTTTTAACAATATGGTGGCCTCAGGAAATATTTTTCAGATTTTCGAGAAAAAAACCGACAATTAATTGTTTAAAAAAATTGAGATTTTGAGGAAAAAAAATTCTGCGATAAGGCACGATTATCTTATGTTTTTCAAAAGCAGTATACATTTCATTAAAATCTTCCAAGCAGTTTTTAAGTTACAGTGATCACTAGTGCAAAAAACATAGTTTTGAGAAAAACGCATTTAAAGTTCTGCTCCGGAGCGCCCAAACGCCCTTTGTTAATTGTTGAATAACTCGAAAAGTATTTGTGGGATTCACTTAAAATTTGCTCACAATATTTTTAAGGTATTATACTTTAAGAAAATGCAAAAAACCAAAATGCAATGTTGTGAAAATTCTGATAACCCCCTTAAAGTTTCTTATAACGCCTTGGTCAAGGGGTTGACAACAATCCGGTTGTGTTTGCTTGGAGAATAATAACTTTAACATTTTTGAATTTTAGAAACGAGTATGGGAAGCCGTATTATCCAGAAATAGAACGACGCTCCGCTCTTGAAGTTGCATTTCTCTATCGAACTGCACGAGAAAATATGTCCTCAAATCAGATGTCATCCAAGCCTTTTTGTTTGATCGCCACGTAACGGGTGAATTTGTTTTTGCTGATTTGATTTTTTTGTGTTTGGAAATAACTTCCTTAATAGTTTGCTTATGCTCAAAGTATATTTTCCTGGATAGCAATTTTTTGGCTTCCCGGACAGGTGGACTATACAGTCTCGCCTATACTTGCCATTATAACATTCACGACCCTCTTACCCTCGAGGGAAGTGTGGGAACGGGTCGAGATAAGACAGGGCTAGTCCGTCCATGTATACATAGATGGCTCAAAGCTCGAGGGGAGGGTGGGCGGAGGTGTACATTCCAAACATCTGGGGATCTCCTTCAGTTTTCGGCTTCTCAACTACTTTATTGTCTTTCAGGTTGAACTAATGGCAATAATGAAAGCACTGGTACAGTGTCATGCGATACCTGGAGATAATATCTGCATTTTCAATGATAGCCCGGCGGCGATAAAATCCCTCACAAAACAGTCGACCACCTCCAAGGTAGCCATAAAAGGCCGTGCATCACTTAACGAGATGGCTGAGTCATTTCACCTAATGATAACATGGGTTCCTGGCCATTGTGGCATACAGGTGAACTGCAGAGCCGATGAACTAGCGAAATTCGGTACCTGATGAGTACATAGCTAATGATATAGGTATACAATATGTACGTATACACATGTAAACTACGTATCCTCGAAGAAATTGTAAGGGTAGCGAATAAAAGATGGCGGAATGAAGCCCCTTGCAAAATCGCCCGACAGTTGTGGCCGACTCTCAATGCTAAACGCACGGAACTTCTTCTAAAAAGAGGTAAGCACAGTCTTAACACACTGATTTCAGTTATTACGGGGCACATCCTAATCGGTAGGCACCCCCAGAGACTGGGTGTGCAAACACATGACTTCGGCAGAAGTTGTCTAGACGAGGAAGCGGAAGAGACGATCCCGCACCTTTTGTGTCACTGTCCTTCTCTATCCAGACGTAGATTCGCCATTTTGGGTAGACAATCCTTTAATGAATTGGAAGTATGAATCGGTTCTGTTGAAATTAAGGATGTCAAAAAATTTTTGAAAAGTTCGGATTGGTTTTAATAGGGATAAGAGCTAGTTCCCCACGCGGCATCACAATGGACCATAAGCCTGAGTGTGTCCCACAGTGGACAACCGCTTCAACTCAACCTAACCTAACGGGTGAATTGTTCAAATTTATGTTGCGAAATGCACGAGGTCTTGCAGATTTCCCAATAACAAAAAGGCGTTCTCTTTCTCCAGCCATATAGAGGCAGTGTAAAATCGTGAGCCTATCCGTATCCATTTTTCTACCTGTGCATTTTTCACCTGCTTTATCGGGTAATGCTCGGAAAAGCAGACCCGTCTCATCTTCATTATATGGTAAATGTTTTGCGAATCAAATCCTTCAATCAAATGGTTGGTACCTATTCGATAAAACTTTTGACATCATATTGACGGATTATGCGCTAAAATCGTCGTAATTCAGTCTCACTGAAATTTCTTTAGCTTTGCTCCTAGGTAAGTGTGGCTGACAAAGGAATGCCTTTATTTCGTGCCTTCACAAACCATTCGTAGCACAATTTATCAATATTAAGGCCTTTGGGGTTAAGCAGCTCATTAAAAACAAGTTCTTCGTATTTCCGGGATTTCCCTCTATGCCTACAAGTGTTATTGAATAAGCAAAAGCTGTACGAATATGGTAGATAGTAAACGTAAAAACAATGTTGTAGACTCTCCGGTTATGGGGAATTAAAATACCGTTTCGGGTGGAAAACAATTGTCCGCGTCCTGTTATGAGAGAGTTGTCCGCACAAGAGGGAAAAATTCTCAAAAACCCTTAAGAATTTTTTAGTATGAAAAAAAACTGTCTGTTTATGGGAGTTGTCTGCTGAAGAGAGGTGTCCGTTAGGAGAGAGAACACTGTACTTAAATTTAGGTTAGGTCAGTAAGGATTCTCAAAAGTCTGCATATAGATAATAGCGTTAATAATAAGTGGTTTTGAGCAGCATCGCATAAAGAATAGGGTTTCATTAACAGTCCAAGTACTGCCTCTGTACAACCACCTGTATTAACAGTCAATGTTCGGCAACAGTCAATGTAGCGGTCAACGTACGGTTTCTGTTATATCACTTGTATTAACAGTCAACTTTCAGTCTCTGTTAAATCACTTATGCTATGAACTGCTCTGAAGCCTCTATACAACCAGTATTTGCAATCAACATTGGGTCTCTTCTAAACCACTTGTTTTAAGAATCAACGTTTCTCTGTTAAATCTCTTTAATAACCGATCTGTATTAAAATATTTGTTTTAACATTCAAATATAGGTCCTCTGTTATACTAGTTACAAGTATATTAGCAGTCAACATTCTGCCTTTAATAAATCATTTGTAGATATTTAACGCCAAAGAATTGCCTCTGTTAAAATACTTTTTCCGGATTAAAAAAATTCAAGAGATATTATAAGTCCCCGGCTGCCGTAGCCAGATGGGTTGGTGTGTAACTACCATTCGGAAGTGCACAGGCTCCAAACCACAAGCATGAAGTGTTTTCTAATAGCGGTCGCTTCTCAGTAGGCAATGGTAAGCCTCCGAGTGTGTTTCTGCCTTGAAAAAGCTCCTTTCAAAAAACCACATGCGCTCCATTTGTAGGTTTTTATTATTATTATATTTTTTTTAGGTTTATTAGTATTATATATTTTTTTTACCTTGGTACACTCGTTTCGAAGATATGTTTAGTTTGTATATGAGAGGCATAGAGATCACTTAAATGAATTAAATAAATAAAAATTTGATGCAACTTTTCTGATTCATTTTTTTCGATAGCAGGAAAACGCTGAACACGCAAAACAGTTGTCTTATTTTTGCCTCTCACAAACAAACTAAACATATCTTCGAGCTACGTAGCCCGCGAAATTTGAAAATTCGCCATATTTTTTTAACAAACCTCGCACATATATTTATGTTGATTCTAACTCTAATAATTCATTATTATTGAATTATAATAAATGATAAAACATGGCCTTAAATATTTGATCCTTAAGAGGTCCCGGTGGTCTAATTCTCGAAAATTTAAGATATTTTCAGGAATTTTTTTACAATAATAAATATGAAGAACGATATTTAAATTTTTTAGGTTTTTTTTAACTTCTTTTACATACAAAAATTAAAAAAAAAAATAAAAATTTTAATTTTAATTATTTAAAAAATAGCGCGGAAGTTGACTCTCCCGAAAAATTGGACCTTCACGGTGGTCTTCATTTTGACCTTTTATTTATCTGAAGCACAAAAACCAAAAAAAAAATATTAATCAGTATAACTGGAGCTATGTCCCGCTTCTTCTTCTTCTTAATTGGCGCGATAACCGCTTACGCGATTTTGGCCGAGCTTAACAAAGCGCGCCAGTCGTTTCTTTCTCGTGCTAACCGGCGCCAGTTGGACACACCAAGTGAAGCCAAGTCCTTCTCCACCTGATCTTTCCAACGCAGAGGAGGTCTTCCTCTTCCTCTGCTACCACCAGCTGGTACCGCATCGAATACTTTCAAAGCCGGAGCGTTTGTATCCATTCGGACGACATGACCCAGTCAACGTAGCCGCTGGATCTTTATTCGCTGCGCTATGTCTATGTCGCCGTAAAGCTCATACAGCTCATCGTTCCATCGCCTGCGATATTCGCCGTTGCCAACGTGCAAAGGTCCAAAAATCTTACGCAGAATCTTTCTCTCGAACACTCCAAGCGTCGCTTCATCGGATGTTGTCATCGTCCACGCTTCTGCGCCATACGTTAGGACGGGCATGATGAGAGTCTTGTAGAGTGTTAGTTTTGTTCGTCGAGAGAGGACTTTACTGCTCAGTTGCCTACTTAGTCCAAAGTAGCACTTGTTGGCAAGAGAGATTCTACGTTGGATTTCAAGGCTGACATTGTTATCGGTGTTAATGCTGGTTCCTAAATACAGGAAGTCTTTTACAACCTCGAAATTATAACTGTCTACAGTGACGTGAGTGCCGATACGCGAGTGCGCCGACTGTTTGTTTGAAGACAGGAGGTACTTCGTTTTGTCCTCGTTCACCACCAAACCCATTCGCTTTGCCTCTTTATCCAGTTTGGAGAAGGCAGAACTAACAGCGCGGTTGTTAAGGCCGATGATATCAATATCATCGGCATACGCCAACAATTGTACGCTCTTATAAAATATTGTGCCTGAGCGATTAAGTTCTGCGGCTCGTACGATGCTCTCCAACATCAGGTTAAAGAAGTCACACGACAGCGAGTCACCCTGTCTGAAACCTCGTTTGGTATCAAACGGCTCGGAGAGGTCCTTCCCAATTCTGACGGCGCTGCTGGTGTTGAGCAACGTCATCTTACATAGCCGTATTAGTTTTGCGGGGATACCAAATTCAGACATAGCGGCATACAGGTAACTCCTTTCTGTACTGTCGAATGCAGCTTTGAAGTCGACGAAAAGATGGTGTGTGTCGATTCTCCTTTCATGGGTCTTTTCCAAGATTTGGCGTATTGTGAATATTTGGTCGATGGTAGACTTTCCAGGTCTGAAGCCACACTGATAAGGTACAATCAGTTGGTTGACGGTGGGCTTCAGCCTTTCACACAATACGCTCGCTAGAACCTTATAGGCGATATTTAGAAGACTAATCCCGCGGTAATTGGCACAAATTGCAGGATCGCCCTTCTTATGGATTGGGCAGAGCACACTTAAATTCTCTATGTCCCGCTACTAGAATAAAAAAAGAAAAAAATTTGACAAAATGGCTGGTTTTTGCATTGGACACTCTAAAAATCGGGTTTTTTTCAGTTTTTTAATAAAAAAAATATAAAGCAATTTAAATAATAATATAATTATAGTACGAGCGATAGCCATGATATTGTGAACAAAATATTAAAATTTCAGACGATTCGGTTAAATAGTTGTTTTTTTTTTGACAACACCAGACCGGAGAAAGTCGTTTCGAGATAAATGAGTTTAAAGTTTGAGGTACAAGAGCGCGCGGGCCGCTCTCTACCTAGTTAATGGGCTGTAGAAGCTATAATATTGGGAATTTGCGCATGAAAATTTCACAGAATATTCCTAAGGTACTATACTTTCCAAATATCGGAAAAACAAAAAACCGATTTTTTGAACATTCTAGAATATTAGCAGGGGAAGGGATGTCACCCACAACGAAGACTGCTGAAAAAACTTGTATCCAATAATTTACAATAGCAGAGTGCCCAGCGAGGACTTTTGTTTAAAATGTTAGACCTCTATAACAATCTGAAGACATTTGCATTTTCCTGGTTCAATTCGGCCATAATGTAAAGGGTTTTCTAATAATAAGAGTTATGAATGAATGGATTGCGCTATCGAGAGATGATTAACGATTTTTTATGGCCGGAATCGGATGGTAGTCATCTGGACAACGTTTATTTTCAACAAGACGGCGCTACGTGCCACACAAGCAAGAAACCAGTGATCTTTTACGGGAAAAGTTTCCGGACCGTGTTATCTCTTGAAGAGTTGATCACAATTGGCCACCGAGACCTTGTGACTTTTTTGTTTGGGGCCATGTGAAAGAGAAGGTCTACACCAACAGACCAGGGTCGATTCAAGACCTCAAAGATGGAATTCGTGAGGCTATCAAGGTCATAGGACAGCCACTTTGCAATTCGGTTATGGAAAATTTCATGTGAAGGATATTGTCCTGTAAGCGTGGTCGTGGTGGTCATTTGCCTGATGTTATTTTCCACTATTAACGGCATACCTTCCTCTTTATAATGAAAACTAGCATTTTTCTTTGAATGTCGAAATAACACCTCTTATTGTAAAACCCTTTACTTGAAGTGTAGCTGTGATTTTGGCTAACCTCTAAGTCCTCTAAACTCGTCAATGCTCCTAAACGGCATGAAAGGATTTTTTATTTCCGCCAAGGTGTAGAACAACCAACGTTATCCGGCCACATAACAGAGTAATCTGCATATCCCAAGATTAGAGGCCAGCTTACGAACCAAATTCCATTTCAGTGCATAATGTTGTAAGACCCGCTTGATTCCTGATTAATTCCTGGTTATATTGATATTTTTGGCGAGTGATTGGAAAAAAATCTCACCTGACCCGCACATTATGGCATGTTTACCGTGTCAGTGTGGTCGTTAAGCCGTTATCACTCCCTGTATTTTTTCTAGAAGAGAAATGTGACAGGATCCTTAGAAAGTTCCCTAGCTTAATTGGGAACTCGCTTCGTTTGAAGGAATGATGACTACTGATAGAAAATATTTTACTTATTGTACTAATGTTGATTATAGTTTCTTATTTCCGTTTTAAAATAAATTAGTGCACCTTTTTATTAAATTATGTTAGAAGGATTACAGACTTTAGCACAAAATGAAATTATAACCGATTAATATTTAGGAGAAAATTATTAAATGTAAGTTTCTATTAATGCAAAAATCACGCTTTGGAACACCTTTCACTGAGTACAGACAGTGAGTGTAGCTAAAATCGGACAGCGATATTTTCGTATATTTACGTGTTTTGGGTTAATTTATTATAAGTACACATTTATAGTATTGTAACTATAATAAAAAAATAAAAATGTAAGTCCCAAACTCTTTAAAAAAAAAGTTAAAAAGTCAGAAATTTCGATGTTTTAGAATTTGTTAGGGTATACAGTTTTGTAGCGCATTACGTTTTAGTAAAGAGTCTTTCAAAAGGGCGTCAAAAGTGGCGCCTAGACGTCAGTAGTGAATAATTCCTAAACCGTAACTTTTTTATGTCATCTTTGACATTTGTCAAGTCGACAGATGTAAAATTTTACACGATACAACAATGCATTAAAATTATCCAGACTTATTATGAATCCGGTGAATACGGTGGTTGTTCGATGATATTTGACGAGTTTTTGGTCAAAAAAGTGTTCACAATGTGAGCCTTGAGAGACGGCAAGATCTATGAGTTTTCTTTCGACAAATTGGGTCGTTTGCTACGCACATTCTCTCTCAAACGTCGCATAACTTCCAAATAATATTCTTTACTTACCGTAGAACCATTTGGAAAGAATTCCGAGTACACAACACCATGATAATCTAAGGGTGCGTGCATGTCAGAGATGCGATAAGCGATAAGAGCAGCGACAAAAGCATAGCGTCGAGCTTTAGTTTTGTGTGGTGTATAAAACAGAGCTGCGATAAGAGCGTTAGTTGCATTTGCAATTTAAGTTTTGAAAAGTGAAGAGCTATAATATTTATAATAATGAGTGATTCAGAGCAAGAAAATATGTTGTTGTTGACGCCAACTGCTGCATATTATCATCTACATAATACTGTAAGGGAAAAACGCCAGTTTTCGGCGCATCCTATAAACCAAGCAAGACTAGAACTCCGAGAATTTCACCATCTCTATAATAGTTTGAGACAGGATCCAAAAAAGTTTTTCGAATATATGAGAATGACAAGCGATACATTCGATTATATTCTGTCTCAAATTTCGGATCGACTGCAGCATAATTGGCAAAACTGCCACAACAGACCAATCTTGCAAGAGGAGCGATTGATGCTTACAATAAGGTACATACGTACGAATAATTTTATTGGAGAAAAATTAACATATTCATTGGTAAATAACAAAAAAAAAATGAAATATTTTAAACATTTAGAATATTGTGAATCTAAATCGGATATTCATTGTTTTGTGCATTGTCATCACATCTAGCCGTGGTGTTTTCAGTGTTACATTCAATATAAATAGGTATTGATTTATTAACCAGTTCATGTGTCAGCTACAATACTTTGCCACAATTTATCCAAAATGAACCTGTTGTGGTGATTTGGATCTTTTTGATCCCAAATTGCTGGTTTTAAAGATACTGCACTTATAAAATCTTCTGTGTCCATCATCGATAATAGCGAAGAAATTACTAGCCTACAATTTCTACGCTCTTATCGATGATAGCGAGCGAAGAGTGAGTTAGCGCGCTGCTCCGACATGCACACTTCTATTAAAATACATGCATTAATTTTCTACGCTTCGCTCTTATCGACGCTCTTATCGCTTATCGCATCTCTGACATGCACGCACCCTAAGAAAACGAGTAGCATGACCTTACTTTTGACCGACTTTGACGTGGATTGGGTTTCGGCTCATGTGGGCAGCACCATTGAGCCGCTCGTTGACTGGTTTGCATGTCGAACTCATATACCCACGTCTCATCGCCTGTTATGATGCACTGGATAAACGTTGGGTCCATTTGGGCCTTCAGCCACCTTCTTCCGATGAATTTTTTGAAAGAAATTCAACTCTCTTGGAACGAGTCGAGTAGCCACGCTTCTCATGCCCAATTGATGGTGTAAAATTGTTGAAATGGATAATGTATCACAAATCTGGCATCACCCATATTACTTAGACTTAAATGTCATTTATGTCAATTCATTAAATACACATTTTTTTCTCACTTCCTGGTTGTTCAAATAAAGAACACGTTCGAACAAGACTCCGCGATATTTTTAATAGGTTATGGGCCCAGCACGCTTCCACTGCGCCTGGATAGTTCCCATTTAACCACAACTGCGAAACAAAGAAAACATCTTGACAACAGAAGAAAATAGAAATCCATAGAAAGAAAAAAAAAGTGAAGTGCAAACTGAAAAATGAGTTTTTCGGCAATTAATATTGAACGTCTGAATAAGGAAAATTTTGATACCTGGAAAATACAGGTTGAGGCCATTTTAATAAAAAATGGGACGTGGAAATACGTGAATGGCAGCTGTATAAAACCAGAAGCGCCACCCGAAGCAGTGAACGAATGGATAGATAGCGATGCCAAAGCAAGGTCAGATTTGATATTATCAATCTCTCCAACCGAATTACAGCAAATTAAACAATGTCGTACATCGAAAGATATTTGGGATAAACTTCATTCGGTATATCAATCCCGCGGACCAGCACGTCAAGCAATGTTGCTCAAATCGCTCATATTGCACAAAATGACACCCGGTGATGATATGCACGAACATTTGCGAAAATTTTTCGACATTGTTGATAAGCTTGTAGAAATGGATATGGTCGTCATAGATGAACTATTGACCATCCTGCTATTGTATAGCATTCCTAACGAATACGAAACGTTCAGAATTGCAATTGAGACGCAAGAAAAACTACCGAAACTAGAAATGCTGAAAGTGAAATTATTGGAGGAGTTCGAAGCACGGAAACGAAATGAAGAAGCAGATCCCGAAGACGTATTGTATGCGAATAGACGTAACTTAAATAAAAGCAGAGGTCGACCACCAAACACAGCAAGGGAAGATCAACAGAAACAATCTTTCAAATACGCTTGTCACACATGCGGAAAGATAGGCCACAAAGCAAGAGATTGTAAATCCAAAAATTTCAAGCACAGAAAGCCACAACAGAGGCAAGAACAAAACTATTCGTCGTGCAAAGTTGAAGAAATCGTTTTAGGTGCAAGCAGCGTAAATATGAGTGGCAGATGGTGTCTAGATTCAGGGGCATCGTCGCACATGTGTGCATTGCGTGAAAAATTTCGACAGTTTAAAACCTTAAACGGCAAAACGTTAGCGTTAGCGAATGAGAGCTTTACGAAAATAGAAGGGCGCGGAATAGTGGAAATCAAATCGAATACCGGTTGTAATGTTACACTTAACGAAACATTGTATGTGCCGGACCTCCGAACAAATTTGTTGTCAGTGCCAAAAATGACTCAGCATGGTCTTGACGTGACATTTACCGGAAATAAAGCTATTGTAAAAAATGCTTCGACAGGCGCAAGAATCTTCGTTGCGGAGCGGAAAGAGAATCTTTATTACGTTGAAGAACCCTTTGAATTTACAGCCATCGCCAACATGAAACCAACATCACTTCAAGATTGGCACGAAGCTTTTGGCCATTTAAACGAAAAAGATCTAAAGGCAGTTATTGACAAGAAAAAAGTTATTGGAATAAACGCAAATACGAAAACAAACTTAACTTCATGCAGTACTTGTATTCAGGGAAAGCAGACACAGAAACCATTTCAGAAGTCGACTCGTGAAGCCATGGATGTTTTAGAGTTAGTACACAGTGACGTATGCGGGCCGATGAAAACGCAATCTTTTGCTGGCTCACGTTACTTTCTCACATTCATTGATGACAAGAGTCGATGGTGCGAAATTTACTTTCTAAAACATAAAAGCGAAGTTTTAGAAAAATTCAAAGAATATAAACGTTTAATGGAAAATCAATCTGGTAAGAAAATTAAATGTCTGCGAAGTGACAATGGAACTGAATACACAAGCAATGCTATGAGAAGTTTCCTCAAAGCCGAAGGTATACGACAAGAGTTTACTATCGAATACACTCCACAGCAAAATGGAGTGGCCGAACGGAAAAACCGAACCATCGTAGAAATGGCCAGATGCATGCTCATACAATCGGGCCTTCCTCCAGCATATTGGGCAGAAGCTATCAATACCGCAAACTATTTACGCAATCGCTGTCCATCACAAAGTTTAAATGGTGAAGTTCCCTACCAAATATGGATGGGAAGGACTCCACATGTCAGCTATTTACAAAAGTTCGGCTGCACAGCGTACATGTTAGACAAAAGTGCAAGTAAGTGTAAATTCAATTCGAAGTCCATAAAATGCATATTTGTAGGTTATTGCGACACGTCGAAGGGTTACCGCCTTTGGGACCCCGTAGCCAGAAAAATACGTCGAAGTAGAGACGTCGTGTTTGTCCCGCAACAGAATATAGACACATACGAAGAATTTTTAACGAAAGACTTCGAAATACATTCGCAGTTAGAACAAACGAAAGAAAAGGCACCGGTAAATTTTCCCGAAAACCAACAACAACAACCCCAAACAACTGGAGATTTGGGCGTTCAAGCGCCACGAGCTCTTAAACGAGGTAGAGGCCGCCGAAAGAAAATTAAGATTAAGTCCCGCGGTAGACCACGGTTAGAATACAATATGGTACCAGTTTTCGAAATGTCATCAAGCGACGAAAATTCTACCAGTGATCCGGAAGCGGTTCTCGAAGATGAACATCACAGTACAGCATTAGCCCATAGTACCGACCCAGAAACCAGTAAAGAAGCCCTCTCAAGTCCTGAAGCAACCGAATGGAAGAAAGCCATGATAAAAGAATACCGAACGCTTATGTCAAATAATACTTGGGAAATCGTAGATCGACCGGTTGGGAAGAAGATTGTCCAATCTAAGTGGGCTTTTCGAACTAAATACAAATCAGATGGCAGTGTTGACACCAGAAAAGCTAGACTGGTAGCAAAAGGATTCACCCAAAGGGCTGGAATTGATTATAATGAAACCTTTGCACCTGTCGCTAGGCTAAACACCATACGGCTGCTAATGGCTTTTTCAGCAGAAATGGGTTTAGAGGTCCACCAGCTCGATTTTGTAAGCGCATATTTAAACGGAACTGTAGAAAACGAAATATACATGACTTTGCCCAGCGATTTGCATGAGATATTGAGCGATGCTGAAGCATCTCAATACACGAAAGACAACGCCTGTTTATTGAAAAAAGCAATCTATGGCTTAAAGCAGTCGGGTAGATTGTGGTACCAAAAGCTAGATCAGAAGCTACAAAATATGAACATGACAGCATCGAAATGTGATCCGTGTTTATATATGTACAGAAGCAAAAACACTATTGCTCTTATTGCCATATATGTTGACGACATAATCGTAGCGTCGAACAACAGGCAAAAATTAGAAGAAATAAAAAATGAACTGGCATCTACTTTTGAAATGAAGGATTTAGGCCCGATAAAGTTTTGCCTCGGGATTGAATTTAATCAATGTATAAACACAAGAACTATTACAATGTGTCAATCGAAATACGTAAGTCAATTACTGAAAAAATTTAACATAGAAGAATGCAAACCGGTCGCCACACCTGCAAACGCAAGCATAAAGCTGTCTAAGGCAATGTCTCCGAAAACCGAAGAAGAACGTAATTCTGCAAGCAAACTGCCATTCCAGAATCTAGTTGGCTCACTAATGTACTTGGCTGTTTCAACAAGGCCAGACATCGCACACATCGTAAGCGTATTGAGTCAATTTAACACCAACTACGGAAGTGCACACTGGGTGGCAGCAAAGCGAGTATTGCGCTATTTAAAAGGTACACCGAATCTTGGAATGACTTTCACTTCAACCAAAAACAGCACCTTAGAAGGATTCGCCGATGCCGATTGGGGGTCAAATATTGACGACAGAAGATCATATACCGGGTTCACATTTAAATTAGCGAACGGAGCAATAAGTTGGGAGTCCAGAAAACAGCGTACAGTGGCTATGTCAAGCACCGAAGCTGAGTACATGGCGCTTTCTGATTCAACCAAAGAAGCAATACACCTGAAGAGGTTAGTCAGAGAAATAACCGGCGAAGACAGAACAGTAATCATCTACAATGACAACCAAGGCGCCGGTAAGCTAAGCAAAAATCCGATTTTCCATAACCGCACCAAACACGTCGATATACGTCATCACTTTGTCCGTGAATCTGTTGAAAGAAAAGACATTATTATAAAATATGTTAGCACTGAAGAGATGCCAGCGGACGTTTTGACAAAAAGTTTGTCAGCAACCAAGCACATTCATTGTATACAAAATCTCGGAATGAAACTGATTTAAGATTAATATTTCGGGAATATGTACTTAATTTAATTACTAATTTAACACACTTGAGTATTTATAAAATAAATTTGTAAGCGATGTCAGATTTGAGGGAAAGTGTTGAAATGGATAATGTATCACAAATCTGGCATCACCCATATTACTTAGACTTAAATGTCATTTATGTCAATTCATTAAATACACATTTTTTTCTCACTTCCTGGTTGTTCAAATAAAGAACACGTTCGAACAAGACTCCGCGATATTTTTAATAAAAATGTTGCGAGTTGATTCGTGAGACACGCTAAGGTCACGAGAGCTACCTCCCTCAAACTTAAATGATGGATTTCCACCACCATTTCTTGACTTTGTAGACGTTTTTATCCGATGAAGATGTTGATGGGGGACTAGATCGCGGCCAATCTTCCACGACTTCTCGGCCCTCTACAAAAGCCTTATAGCACTCGTAGTCACGTGTTTTTAATAAAGAACACTCTCCATTTGCTTTCTGCAAAATTTTCAATGATTCGGCAAGCGAAATCCTGTTCAAAACTTAACGTTCAAAAATTTAAAACAAATTCGTTGTTCGATATTTTTATCCATAGTGAAAATTGCAGGGCACACCTGAGGTTTACTGATATAATTAAATGCCAAAAACAAGTTAATTGAGAGATCACGTTCAAGCTCTGCGACCCTATAGATTAAATGAACAATTCCCGATATTTTTTTGACAGAATGTAATTTGCTCACCGAAACCACGACACAGTAAGTCCATTGTTTCACGAGCTGGTGTGGAGATCCCGGCTTCGATTTCCGGCACCAAAAAGTCGTTTATCATAGCGCAATAGCGTTCGCCATTCACTGTTACATTGGCGCCTGCCTCGTCTTTGAAGATTGGAATCATCCTATCTTACTGATCACTCTATACTTATTGCATCGTTTTTGAAGGAACATAACTAACGTAACGTTTTTGTTTTAAAATTCGTGCAAGAACAAAAATATCGTGCAAAAACATTTATTAGTGAGCCGTGTTATTTCAAAATCGTGTAAGAGAAGGCATTGTAAAAAGAAAGTTTAGTGTATGTAACTACTGCACTGGCAGCAGCAACCACTTCAGACTCGGGCTATGTTGCAATAAAATTTTTAGAGTTCTACAATGTTGCATATTCAGAAAAATTCTAAAAAATCCACTAAAAATTTTAAACTTAAATTCAATTTTGTACACTTTTCGTCAATCACCGTCAATAACCGTTTGCGATGGATCTTCATTTGTACTGTTTTTGTTAGAATATTATATAAAATATTTAGAAAAGCAAAATAAATTAACAAAAATTGCAAAAATAATTGTTCGATTTCCAATGGCACTCACTGTAAATGGTCAAAAATAATTACGTATGTAAAAAAAACGAAAAAAAAAAACACAGAAAGATGAATTTGTACATAAAAAAGCTTTACGAATGTGTTTCATGGTCAGAATGTAACCGAACCCCCCTAGAGCATATAAATATAATACATAAATATACCTAAATACATATGTATATACTTTTAAGAGCTAGAAATCTCCAATTAATACATACAGATAATGCACCAGTTGGCGCTTGTTTACGTGTACCAAGAGCTAAGCTCAAAGTAGCGGTGCCATAACCATAACTCCATAAATGGCACAGTCATAGCCGTAGTCGTACAGACCAATTGAATTTTTCGCCGTAACCATAACCAGCTGATTGTTGATTTGCTGTATTCTGGTAATGGTAACGATAATAGTAATGCACTATATTAATGAATAAATTACTAATTTCGTCGTCACTGCTCGTGTTGCTATCTTTTTTTAGTTTTGCTTTTCGAAATGTAGAAATAAATGTAAAATATGTGTAAATATCAGCTGCTTATAGCTATGGCATCAACAGTAGACGACAGTAAATATGGAAAAATATCAAAGACGCACACCATAAATTAGAGAAGGACCAATTATATATTAGGTTGGAGAATAAGTTCGTAGCGTTTCCACCGAAGACTTTTATTTAAACAAAAAACAATAATTATATCAATAAGTTAATCAATTATCTATTCGCCATTGCTGTTCACAACCTCTTTGTTGATGCCGTTCCCCCAAAAATCGCCTAGTCTGGTGTCAAAGAAGTTGTTGAGCCAGCTTTTAAGGACCTCTTTGTTATCGAAGGTAACGTCCTTCATATGGTTTGATAGGGAGCGGAAAAGATGGTAATCGGTCGGTGCAAGGTCCGGAGAATATGGCGGATGCTGAAGGACCTTCCATCCGAGCTCTTGGGATCCGACTTTGACGACTTGTGCAACATGTGGCCTGGCGTTGTCATGAAGGATATGGTTTGACCATGTCGATCAGGGCTTTTCTGTCGAATAGCCTCATTCACGCGGTGAAGCTGAGCAGTGTAGAGCTCCTTGTTGACCGTGGCTTTCTTTTCGACCATTTCCCAGGGGAACGTGCCCTTCCAGTCCCACCAAACACCTATCATAGTCTTCTTTGGTTGAAGATCCGGCTTGACTCTCGTCTTTGGTGAATATCCTGGAGTCACCCAATCCTTTCTTTGCTTGACATTAATGCATAGACACCATTTCTCATTTCCCGAGACGATGCGGTACAAAAACCGCTGTTTATGACCGCGTATTGCTCGATGGCGGGCGAGATGCTGAGAAGCAATTTGAAGGCGACTTTCTTCGTTTTTATTCGTTGTGCTCGTGAGACACCCAGGCTCCCAATTTCCAATTTTTCGGTAAATTTCATTAAATGAAGGTGATTGAGAATCGTTCTATGATCGCAGCTAATTTTTTCCGTCAATTCACGACTGGTTTGTCGACCACTCTCCTTCAAAAGTGATTTGGGACGTTCTTCATTCATTCAGAACGCCTTCCGCTGCGAAACAAGTTATCGACGTCAAAGTAGTCATTTTTGAACTTTGTAAATCATTTCCGTGCTGTAGACTCGCCTATGACTCCTTCTCCATACACGTCGCAAATGTCCCGGGCTGCTTCGACAGCTTTTTGACCTCGATGAAAATCAAAGAACAGGTGTCAAAATGTTGATTTTAGTTTCTTGGATATTCCATTTCTAAGCTTCAAAACTAATGAAAAATTAAACAACTCAAAATTAAATTAACATAGTTTTCTAGAGCAGAAAGAGTTCTGCCGAATGAATATTTACCGAATGAATTCCTTTGTAAAATAAAAGAAAAATATAAACACGGTATGAACTTATTCCCCAACCCAATATATGTATGTGCATATATATATTATATATAAATGTCGGGACACCACAACTAGATTAAGCTTATTACATTCTTAATATGTATCTTTAAATTTGTTCATATACTTTTATTCACTATTAATACTTTGAAATGCAACCATGTGTGACTTTTCATTTACTTTTAACTTCTCATTCTTTTGCTTTGCATTGTTGAAGTAATAAACCATATAATTTTCGGTCTCGTTCTTTTTGGATCGAGCCATACAAGCGAATACATCGTCTGAAATTATTAAGCAACCACATATATATATATGAATATGTTATGGTTAATACCACGGTTAAGTATATGGCGTTATGGTATGGCACCTCTAATTTAACCCTGAATGGCAATGGCACTTCAAACACGAAATTCAAAAATTTGTCACTGCAAACAGGCGCAAACTAACCTAATATTTCTCAATGTGCACCCACACATATTCACTCTCGCTCATACGTTTTGCCGCTCTATGCTAGAATTATTATAATTAAATTAGAATTGGCAAAAATGCTAAGGTTGTGGTAACAAATGAACGTAAAATTTAATTAAATTTAATTATCGATAAAAATGTATTACTGTAACTAAAAATTTTATATTTGCTCACTCTATCCTGTACTCGTATACTATTTTGCATGCCTACAGCCTCACTCATACAAGCACATAAAAATATGTAATACTAATTAGAGGCTTGCAAAGGCATATTTATTGATTATCCCTACTTCTAGTAACTATTTGCATAACTGAAATTCTAACACTTTACTATTTAAGCTACTAAAACGTCTGTAATACAAATAACAAATACGTACACAAAAATATAACTCAAAGCTTTTACTACTACCGAATACTTTAAAGCACGTAATTTAAGTAGAAATGTCCGCCACAAACAAACATATACTAATGGCAAATTTGTTAAAGTACTATACAACATACAAATTATTTTATTTTTACGGTTATCTGTGATTTTTGATTTTTTTTGCGCAACTAATTTCCGTATACAGGTTGATCCATCTAACGTTTGGTATTTAACTTGCCAATAAATATTCCAAGGGCACATTCTCACATGTGTTTCACTAATTTTTCCTTTTTAGAAATAGTAAACTTTGCCATTAAACATGGAAGACAATTTCGTTCGAAAGGGTTCCACTGCTGGCTTAACAGTAGAACAATCTTTCAACCCAATTTTTCAGACAACTCCTGCGAGTTGCGACACTTACTTCACCAATGCTAACTTGGATTTAATGCTTCTAATTTTTTAGTGTTTTCTGTGATCGAAAAATGTCTCCTCATTATATGGCGATCTTACGAAAATATTGGCATACGCCGTGTAAAAATGTTACACATTTAATATCAGCGAAGAATGACAAATAACAGGGAATGTAATATAATAAAATTTAACAATTTTTTAATTTTTTCGTAGCTTGAATTAAATTTTTCGAAGAAACTATTGAAGACAGATAAATTAAAATCAGTTGGACAACGCTCACCCTCACTTCGTGTTTGGAACCGGAATATTTATGCCTCAAAAATGCCTCAACGGAACGATGCTACCAAAATCGCACGTAATTAGCTGTTGCAGCATCTGCACCATAAACACCTTAACACCATTCACAATTTCAGCGGCCTGGCTTGCATTTTCGCCTTTATGGAAGAAAAATTGTAAAATGTACCGAATTTTCTCTTCGTTAACTTCCATTGTTAACACCCTGTAACCCACAACTGAATGGAATAAACAAAATACAGCAAATGAATTTGTTTTAGTGTGAAATGTCACCCTGACAAAGGTCGACGAGCACGAACTTTAAATTATTTGATCGATACTTTACGATATATCGGTCAAAACAGCCGTCTACCGAGAAATAATGGATTTATTTTCCCCCAAACTATTGGGTTGTTCGGAAAGTAATATCATTTTTTCCCGACAGAGCATTTAATTGTATTTTTCCACAGCTAACTTAAGTCGCATTGTCCGTATATGTTTTGACAGCTGATATATCAAGACTTGTGTGTGAATAAGTTCAATGGATTTTACGCAGTAGTTTTTGGTCGGTGCCCTTTTAAATAAGCACCATTTTCGTCATATTTTACTTTACTTTTTGACGTGATAACGTCTTATAATTCGATTTAACAGGCTGCACGCACGAAAAAATGTGTCGTTACCTTGCTCATTAGTGTTACCTTGCTCATTTGTCGTTACCTTGCTCATTGCATTGAATGAACTGCAAGCGAAAGCGCGGAACGAACGACAAAGCAAACAAAGCAAACGAACGGCAACGTTCGACATCTTGCTCTCTCCTACTTAAATGAGCGTATATATGTATGTATATGCGCATATGTACATATATAAATTCACGTATTTGTATTTGCATATGCCTTCTTATTGATTATTATTAATTTGATTCACTTGAAGAATTTGAAATAAAACCAAGTTTGTTAATAATACCTGTTGTTTTAATGTTATTATTATTTTTTGACGTGATAACGTCTTATAATTCTATGTAGCCGGCTGCACGCACCAAAAAATGCGTCGTTATCTTGTTCATGCGTCGTTACCTTGCTTGAACAGCATGTTATGTTATGATATGTTATGTTATGTTATGTTATGTTATGTTATGTTATGATATGTTATGTTATGTTATGTTATGTTATGTTATGTTATGTTATGTTATGGAGTGTTCGAGAGAAAGATCATGCGCAAGATTTTTGGACCTTTGCACGTTGGCAACGGCAAATATCGCAGACGATGGAACGATGAGCTGTATAAGCTTTACGACGACATAAGCGTAGCGCAGCGAATAAAGATCCAGCGGCTACGTTGACTGGGTCATGTCGTCCGAATGGATACAAACGCTCCGGCTTTGAAAATTTTCGATGCGGTACCAGCTGGTGGTAATAGAGGAAGAGGAAGGCCTCCTCTGCGTTGGAAAGATCAGGTGGAGAAGGACTTGGCTTCACTTGGTGTGTCCAATTGGCGCCGGTTAGCACGAGAAAAAAACGTCTGGCGCGCTTTGTTAAACTCGGCCAAAATCGCGTAAGCGGTTATCGCGCCAATTACGAAGAAGAAGAAATAAACTACTAAGTTGGATTTAACCTGAATTCAAGGTCTAAGTCCAAATCTTTACTTTGTTCAGTAGCGGGGTCTTAGAATCATCAAGCCATTTGTTATTGAAACAGACTAATTATTTGTACCAAAGAAGTATGAAAGAGAGCAAAAAAATTAAGTAGTAAAGATCGTACAGTTAAGCTAATGTGGAAGAAGACAAGAGACAGAAAGAAAGACAATACAGAAAAATACAAGTTTATCATAGCGCAATAGCGTTCGCCATTCACTGTTACATTGGCGCTAGCCTCGCCTTTGAAGAAATATGAGGCGATGATTCCTTCGTCCTATAGGACGCACCAAACGGTTGTTTTGAATTGATTTAATTGCTATTCTTGAATGGCTTGGCGTTGCTCTTCAGCCCAAATATGGCAATTTTTTTTAATGACGTAGCCATTAAGTGAAAAATGAGCCTCAGCGCGCGATGAACACTTTGCACAGAGCTTCGACGTTCGTTATAAAATTGTACGATTCGTAAACGTTGTTGAGGCGTAACTCTTTCCGTGATGAAATGTTAATGAATGCTGAAAAAAATTATTTATTTAGTTAGACAGTAGTTACGCGTGATCTGTCAAAAACCCTCATTGAAAAAAGTACCTTCGATCTGATCACCCTTTATTCTTATATTGCATATTTCATTTAGAAATGTGTCCATATTAGACCAGTTGATGGAGTACTTAAACATATAAGCCATTTTACGCCAATTGAAGATAATTTGGATAATCGGAATTGGGATACAAAAAGTTGTTGAATTTGGCAGTAACTCGCGGTGTCGCGGTATTTCTTCAAAGCTACCTATTTCATTCTGTATGCTTTGGTATAATTAAAATTATTTATTATCAGTTTGAGGATTGTATATCAATTCTAATTAATTAAATAATAGACAAACTAATTATGTTTATTCAAGTTGTAAATATTGTTTGAGTTATTTTAGTAAAACGAAAAAAAAAATATATAAATAGTTCCAACTATCAGGCTGTGTTTGATTGAAATAAAACCGATTCGTTTTTACGATAGTTAGTTTCTCCCTCATAGATTCAGGCGTTCTTTGAAATAAATATTTGGGCCAAACATGAAAATAAAAGCTCCTACGTAATTGGAATATCCATTTTTTATTAGGTAAATAAACTTTCAAAAATTAGTTACGCTTCAGTGCTTTTTTACTCTATATAGTAGTTAGGAAAAATAAAGAAAACAAAACCATTATAATAATAATAAATGTAGTTGTCTAAGTGCAAGGACACCACACCTAATGAAATATTTTTTTTTTAATTTTTCCTGCTCTCTTATAAATATATTAACGAATTTAATAATCTTATATGTAACCCAAGTAAAATGCACACAAGAAAATTGAACTAACTATACAATTACAAATACATATAATAAAAAAAAATTAAAAAAATATAAAAGAAAAAAGAAAAAAATGGAGTAAAAATTCTTCACTTGAAACGATACCAAAGCTAACTGAAAAGTACTAAATCTTATAAAGGCTATCTTATCCTTAACATACATATGTACATATGTATGTACGTTTATACATATAAGTGCTTTAATAATTTAAAATTTTAACTTTGACAATTAAATTTAAGTATTTATGTACATAAATGTTACTATTGTATAACAATCTAGTTAAACATACACAAACAAATTTAGCCAACGGTGTGAGCCATGAAGTGTACGCTTCGAAAACAAAATGAAAATGGCAAAAACCCAACTATTTAGTAATCATACAATCATTTATACATATTAGCATTTAAATATGAGCATTCTCCCTTTATTCCCAATCTAAACTTGAAACTATCCAAAAATGAACTCTCTCAAATACATACATAAATAAGTACTACTTAGTGCGAGGAATGAACATTGTAACGAAGCTGAAAAATACATTTAAAGCATTTCGAAGTTTAAAGCTGTTAGTTTAGGCCAAAAAAAAAAAATTTTAAATTTGAAAAACTCACATGCCACGAAATACTTTGTAAATAAATATGAAAAATACTGAAAGCATATTAGAAAATGAAACTGAGTAAACATAATAAACGATGCCATTTCCAACGAATTACAAAACGTTGTTTCATATATTTTTGGGTATGGGAATAAGTTTCCGCCCTCGTAAAAGAGGTGTCGCTGTTCATACTATTTTTGTGTTCGCTCTAGTAACATACTGGTAATTTGAAGGTGTATATGTGAGGTCTCGGTTCCAATAGTTGATATTCGTTTGAAGCGTAAAGATCCTTTCTTTATCCAATGTTCGTCCCGAAAAAACAGCATTTGCGGTAAGTCTTGCTTCATTATTATTACAATATATTTTAAAGAAAAGAGCAGCTGAAACGTGTCGTATATTGATATATTGATACAACTTGTAAAGAGTGGTTTCTACGCTTCCAAAAAGGCAATTTCGACGTGAGTGATAAAGATCGCGAAGGGGCAAAAATTCGAAGATACTCAACTACAACCATTATTGAGGGAAGACGCATATCGAACCCTTGATGATATGTCTAAAGAGTTGGATGTTGACAGATCAACCGTCCGTAAACGTTTGCACGCGATGGCAATGGTCCAGAAAGCAGGTAACTGGGTGCCACATCAATTGAAGGAGAGAGATATCGAGAGACGTTTGGTGACGTGTGAAATGCTCCTTGAACGACAAAAAAGAAACGGTTTTCTGCATCGCATCGTCACTGGCGATGAAAACTGGATCTATTAAGATAACTCTAAGCGTCGAAAATATTGGAGCCTGCCAGGTGAAACAGGTCCATCGATAGCAAAAAAAAATTCATGCTTTAGAAATTATGTTATGCATCTGGTGGGATCAGAGGGTGTCATCTATTATGAACTTATTAAACCATCTGAAACCATCACTAGCGATCGTTACCCACTGCAGCTAATGCGTTTGAATCGAGTTCTCAAGGAAAAGCGGCCGGAATGGGACGGTAGATATGATAAACTGATTTTGCTGCATGACAACGCCAGGCCACACGTTGCTAAATCAGTCCAGAAATATTTAGAAGGACTGAATTGGGAAATCTTGCCCCACCCACCGTATTCCCCAGACATTGCATATTCGGATTGCCATCTGTTCCGATCAATGCAGTCAGCCCATATTGGAGAGCGATGCACGCTCCGTTCCCACGACAGTGGATTCTACGTAACCGGAACGCCCCGGATTTATATCCGGCCAAGGACTGTCACTTCAGCAGTATTCCCCGTATATGTACGGGGAATGTTTATGCTGCTACAACAACAACAACAACAGCAGTGCACTTCTTACGAGAGCATCGCAAACTGGCTTCATGAATAGATCAAGTCAAAAGAACTCGAATTTTTCGTAAGAGGAATCCGTATGCTGCCTGAAATGGTGAAATGGTTGAAGTACGGCCTGGCACTCCTCAAGTAGCACTAAAGCGCCGTTTTGATGCTGCCTGAAAGTTGGAGTAAAGTTGTAGCTTACAAAGGCACATACTTCACATAATCTCATGTATTATTTAATTGTTTAAATAATTCGAAACTTTGCCTAAAAAAGGAGTATATAAGTAGTACACAAGGGTTGCCTTTCAACAGGGTCGCCTTTGCAACAGCCCGGTGACGTGCTTTAATTCGATATTCGTATCGAAAATTTTGGTATTTTTAGCATAAGCTTACATATAAAGATTTCACTTACGAACTTTATTTGTTCTTTTTTCAGTGAGTGGAAAAATTCGTATCGCCCAAAGGTGGGATTAACTCGTGAAAATTTTCCTTCGGTAATTTATTACGATTCTCGACGTGGATTAGACAGACAGGCGTGCATAGATGATATTGTAGGGTCTTGACCACTAAAGGATCATGGCCAATCGCGCCAATCAAGAATAAGAAGTGCATTGATCAAGTTACTTCGACTTTTGGCGTTGAAACGGCACGCTTAGTCTCTGTGAAATGTTGGCACAACGAGTTTTAACGTGGCCGTCGACTCTTGCAGGATGAATTTCGTGAAGGATGTCCAAAAACAGTTGTTGTGCCAGAAACAATCGAAGATGTGCACCAATTGATAACGTAAGATCGTCATTGATGTGATCAGCACTGATGTGTTAAGAAGCAACCACCTTGGCTCCTTGGTACCACAAGATCTACTCAGATTTCTTCGGAGGTCGAGTAAATTTAAAGAAAATTAGAAAGGGAATCCGAGTGCAGTACAATGGACTTAATTGTGTCTGAGTGCTGTACTGGCTAGTATGTCCCGACAATAAAAAAATGATCGTAATGTGACATATCACAAGATCGAGGCACACTTGCATGAACATTTGGTCGTCAAGAAGGTTTGTTCTCGTTGGATACCCCATAATTTGACAATTGTCCAAAAAAAAGGACTTGTGTCGGTTGGTGTAAAGAAATGTTGCAGAAGGATGTCCGGTGGCTTAAAGTAGATCTATGACGTCGTATCAGGTAAAGAATCTTGGATATATGGAAGCGAGCCGGAAGCGAATTCAATTGACAAAAGCAAGCGCCAGCCTGAGTATTCCAAAACGAGCTTAATCCAACAAAATTTGTTCGCGGAAGTATCACGTCAAAGCAAATGGTTATCTGTTTTTTTCAGAAAGCCTAGTCACGTCGCAACTGTACCACTAGAGTAACTTAAAGCAATGAATTCTGTGTGGTACACAACCACTTTTTTGCTAGAAGTTTTCCGAGAATTCATCATCCTTCACCAAAACAAAGCAAGCTCTGCTCACAGTAGCTCACATCCGCGAGTTTTTGAGCACTTAAAAGATCGAATTAATGGGTCCTCCCCCCTTACCGCCCTGACTTGGTACCTAATAATTACTTTTTCTAACCGAACATCAAAAATAAAAGCGAGGTCAATGATTTTCAACGCTTGAAGAAGCTTTTGCAGCCTTTAAACTGCTCGTTTGGAAGGTCACCACTTCTGGGAGTAAAAGAGAGGTAACCACAACAAAAGTGCTTTGAAAATTTGTTTACAGCCAAACAATTTTTACAAAAGTGTTACTCAAGCGTTAATAACTATGAAACTAGATGTCTTCCAGACCAACTTTACCGCAGACGGTACTACATAGTATAAATACCAGAGAGACATAGAATTTTAATGTTTTTGGACGAAAGTTCAATTGATTTATCGAAAATTTCAGGTATAAAAGAACTTCAAGTAAAACTTCTCTCTTCAGACTACTGCAGTAGGTTTTAACAAAGAATTTTCTCTAGTAGATATCAACCCTCCTACTCCTACTTAAATTGGTATATTCACAACTATAATGAAACATCGTTATAAAGGACAATTAGTAGAGGGTAAAGATGTTCCATACAAATTTTAAGCAGACAAATTTACGAGGTCGTTTCCACGACAGTCTGTTCTATTTTACCACAACCACCCGGATTTATACACGGACTGTCAGTACAGCAGCATTCCTCATACATGTGCGTAATGCTTATGCTGTTAAAACAACAACACGAGGTCAATGAAGATGAAAAGTGCATAAAGAACCTAGTTCAAGCTAATGTCTGAACATTTGGCATGGATACTTTTCTCAGAGACATACTCTTTCATACTTATTAGCGCTTGTTCGTCTTGAGCAACCACTTTGCGACAGTCTAATCAGTATAAGTAAAATGCAATTCATTTATAACAAGGAATTGAGTTTAGCGTGAAACTACGAACATAATCATTATCATCATTATTGTTTCCTTGACTCCGTAGCGGAACACCAACAACACCTACGCGCCACCTCGTACGATTACTCGACAATGTCTTCACCTGCTTCTTGCTTAACCCGAGTTGAGCCGTCTCGCGATCCACCGTTCCTTTCAAGGTTTCCTTTGGCCTGTGAAGCGCTCTTCCTCCCGCTGCAAGTGGATTCCATTCTATTGCCTTCTTAACTATGTTAACGTCTTCTTTGCGTAAAGTGTGACAAATCCACTTCCATTTCTCTCTTCTAAACCAAATGTCTAGCGGCTCCTTGCTTGCTTTTTCGACCAATTCCTTGCTTGGCATTATTTTTGGCCAGAAAATTCGGAACATAATCCTTAGACGGCGGTTGACATAAACTTGTAAGCGACTGGTTTTAGCGCTAGTGATTTACCAGGTAGAGCTACTGTACAGCAGTACCGACAGCACATTCGTCTTAATGAGCCTAACCTTTGAATTGGAACTTAGGCTATTGCTTCGCCATACAGAATACAACCAGTCTGGCTCTTCTGGCTTTTTCGATTCAGCAGCGTATGTCTACATTCGCGCCACCGGCCGGAGCAACATTCCTGCCTAAGTAAGTAAATTCCTTCACTGTTTCTAAAGAGGTACTCGCAATCTCCACACACCGCACATCTTCTTTCACAGAATCAGCACCTTCGTATTATCAAAATTGATCTTAAGGCTGGCAGACCTTACTTGCCTATGAATCGCGGAACCCATTTCCTTAAGTTCGGTTAGACGATGTGCGAGCAGGCATATGTCGTCAGCATAATCAATGTATTGTAGCGTGCTAGTTATCGTCCATGTAAGGCCGTAGTTATAAAGAGGGCTTGAGGCTGCTTCGAGGACGTCTCCTATTACTAAGGGGAACAACACGGACGATTGAATACATCCCTGGGGAACTTCGCATGGCTCCGATAGCTCACCCTTGTGCAGCACACGGCGTCTAGCGCCAGCATACAAATTTAGAATTGTCCCTCTCCAGCTACATATTACCTACCTACCTTTACCACTTGTTTTAGAGGTAAGCAAGTTATGAAAGGTGTTTTGTGCTATACCCATAGCCTGTAGATTATTGGACTATATATGTATATGATGAGCTCACCTTTGCACATATTCAAAAATAAAGCCCCGAAAATCTCCTTTTTATACGTCCTTACTTCTCAATGTTGCAGTTGAGGCTGGTTTGAGTGAATTTTGGCACATTATTGAAGGTTAATATATCCTTAACCCTTCTCATCTCATATTACATGTATTGTCACAGACAAAACAAAAGCCCTGAGCTTTGATAAATGGGCTTATATGGGAGCATAAATAAGGCCAAAAAACAGATTTATTTTTATGTTATTTGTTTATATACCGAACTACACCAACTGCAGGCACAGAACACCAAAAAAATGATAGAAAATGTTTTTTTCTAATATAACTCGGTCATAAAATACTATTACCGTTACGAGGCGACATAAAACTGTAGGCGACTCCACTTTTGGAGCGTCAAGATGGACTATACACTACCAATGAAACGTAGACCTTGTAGACCCACAAAGAAATCCATTACATTTGCGGAGAATACTTGCGCTAATGATTAAAAATTGTTTTATGGTTGATATTTAGCTCCTGGACAATGTTAACTCTCATCCGGTTTCTGTGATTTTATCGACACTATCGACATTTTCATTAACATCAAAATGGCTGGAAGGAATGACGAAACCAAAATTGCACTTTTACAGTATCGGCACCATAAACACCATTCACAATTTCAGCGGCCTAGCTTGCATTTTCGCCTTTATCAAAGAAAAACTGTAAAATGTACCGAATTTCCTCTTTGTTGACTTTCAGTGTTAACACCCTGTAACTCCTAACTGAATGGAACAAACGAAAAACAAAAAAATTATTTAAAATATTTAAATAAAATATTTAAATAAAGTTTTTCTCCAAACTAATATAAAGGGTTTTCCAATAACAGGTGTTAGATGTTAAACTGGAGAGATGATTAACGATTTTTTATGGCCGGAATTGGACGGTATTGATCTGGACAACGTTTATTTTCAACGAGAAGGCGCTACGTGCCACACAAGTAACGAAACCATTGATATTTTAAGGGAAAAGTTTCCGGACCGTGTTATCTCTCGAAGAGGTGTTCACAATTGGCCACCGAGATCTTGTGATTTAACACCTTGCGACTTTTTTCTTTAGGGCCACGTGAAAGAGAAGATCTACGCCAACAGCTCAGGGTCGATTCAAGACCTCAAAGATGGAATTCGTGAGGCTATCGAGGACATAGGGCAGCTACTTTGCAATTCGGTTATGGAAAATTTCATGAAAAGGATATTGTCTTGTAAGCGTCGTCGTGGAGGTCATTTGTCTGATGTTATTTTCCACTATTAACGGCATACCTTCCTCTTTGTAATGAAATAAACATCCAATCATTTGTATTAAAAATAGCATTTTTCTTTGAATATCAAATAACACCTCTTATTGGAAAACCCTTTATTTATACATCATAAAAACGGAATAACGTAACAATACTCTGTAAACTTTTCCAAGTAAAAATCAGTTTATTTACTGACTAATCAAGATTGAATCCTCTGTGTAATTTGTAAAGGGAAAGAAAATTGTTACTGTAGGGGTCCCACATAGCCAGCCCCGAGCCTTGACAAACATGTCAAATATTACTATGATTTGAAGTGCCCGCCAATATAATTTAACAGATTTTTTTTAACGTTCACCTCGCCCTAATATAAGCATATCTACTATATAAATCAGTTTGGTCTTTATTTTTTACAAAAGTACAAAAATTTCTTAATTCTACAACTACTTAGGTTCAAAACTACTTGAGTAGGCACATTCAATATTCTAAGTACTAATTTTACGAAACAAATGCAGCTACATGCACTTGATTTCGAGCCGAAAACACATTTCCGAATCCGTTGCATTCCAGCGCTCCACCTCTGCGATCGGTCTACTTGGTTTCAGGAATAACGTCAATTCATCATTGAGGGTTAGCGGGGAAAATTTATTCACAACCACGGCTTTTGTGGCACTGCGATAGCGTTCCATTAGCGGTGATTCATCGTCATTGCCAAAACTACGACCACGCTGATCGGGCCATTCATTTGTAGCGGCCACCTTTTGAGCCGCATCATCAATTATCCGATAGCTCGGCAATTTATACGGATTAAATCCAAGTTTCTTGCATATTTCACGCACGTCCTTCACATCTGGTGGATTGCTGCGCGGAAAACATTTGGTATGCCACACCCCATAGGTCTGTTCGATCACCTGACCATACTGAGGCAATTGCTTGTATTTGCTGAGAATGTGTGTTAGAAGGAGAGCGTGAAAGAGTTAGAAAGAAAGAGAGACAAAAAGAATCAGCTTCATCTCATGGAAAAGTCTATAAATCTACTTACATTTGTGGTGATTTTGTAAAACCTGTTTTTTCATTCACTATCTGCTGTGGAAATTCAAGACCAATACAATACTTCTCATCTTCGCCATTGGAACAGTCCGGTTCTTTGTCACAAACAAAATCGCGCGGCACACACTCTTTCGATGAGCTGTAAAATAAACATAGTTGAAGATTTTAATCCAGGGGTCATTAGCATAAGCAAGACTTTTCAGAACACTTGAAAACTAAAAAAAAAATTAAAGAACGAGTAACCGAGTAACCGAGTACAAATATTTAGTCTATTACGAAGTTCTTATTGCGTTGATTGGCATCAAAATTATGACCTAAGTCACGAGGTAAAGGCAGCTACCAGAAGAAAGATTTAAAAAAAGTAAGTCCGTACCAGCAATTGGGTTTCTCCAGCATTCTTACGTCTTCTGACCTCTCAAAAATTAGTGTGTGTCTTTTACTACATCTGGAAAACCGCTTTTATGAAATTTTCGAATTTATGACACATTGACGCATTATTAACTAAAAAAATATAATATTAAATGAACCTGGAACTCGTTCTACGTGTACAAACTAATCTAAATAGGCTAATAATTCTTTTTGGGAGTGGATTTTTTCCGTATTTATTTCCATATAAATACGAACCCAAAGCAATGGCCTGAGTTCTGACTATGTACAGGGTGTCCGGTAGTAGAATTAGGATTTTAAGGCTGAATTTAAAAATAAATACCATTAGTACACTTTTATTTTAATAACTATTACAAAGAAACAAATCAGCAAAATGATAGAAAAAGTTGTTTCTAATAGTGGTCGCCCTCGGCAGGCAGTGGCAATGCTCCGAGTAAATTTCTATCAAGAAAAATCTCCTCAAAAAACCGTTTGCCATTCGGAGACGGCTTAAAACTATAGGTCCCTCCATTTGTGGAACAACATCAAGAGGAGGAGGAGGAGACCAAAAATAGGACGAGGAGCTTGGCCAAACACCTAACAAAAGTGTACACGCCAATTATTTATTTTTGATTACAAAGAAGACAAGTGCGGATTTTATTGTTTTTAAATTATTTTCTCTATATGTTGGTCGTCGTGGAATCTGGCCTCCGTACTACTGCCACTCGCTAAAGAAGTGATTGTCGGGATACCTTTAACATCGCAAACGATAATTTCTTTTAGTGCTGAGAGGGTCGCTGAGTTCGTTTCATAGACTTTACATTAGAGGTAGCTCCACAGAAAAAAGTTCATAAGGGTAAAATCGGGCGACATGCGTGGCCAGGATATGTCACCGAAATAACTTATCAGTTTTTTTAAGAAAGAAATCACTCAGCATCACGTAGCATGGTCTCTCTGGCGATGTGCGTCGTTGTGTGCGGGGCCATTTTAATGAAACTACCGGAAGATAGTGTTATCTCTCATTGCAGACAGAAAAATATCGATTAACTTGCGCCGATAAGAGACACCGTCCACAGAAATTGCCTGCCCTTGACGATTTTCAAAAAATTATTCCATTGCTTGAAAATGCACACCAAAACGTCACTTTGGAGCTGTTAAATGGCCGTTAATGTTTTAATAGTGGGCTCTGTCCTTTAGGTATCCAATAACGACAAGTTTACTTTTTTACATTTCCATTTATATGAAAATGCGCTTCGTCGCTCCAAAAGATACTGTTTACCGCACGACCTCGCTCCAGCATAGCTTACACGATTTAATTTTTTTAAGGTGAACTCTAAGACCCCTCCTCATGCATACACAATAGTTTTTGGAAGTTCCCGGTCAATCGGTTTTTTGCGCATCAACTGACGCGGATTATCGTACAAACCTGTAGCGACGAGTTCAATATTTCCATTCATTTCTTGATGACCGGCTGGGCCCTAGCCATAAACTGTCTGCCACCGAACTTGTTGCCCGGGACCTTCGCATCCATGAACAAATCAAATCTTCACTTGGTGCATCACGTAAACGTAGAATATTGTAACGCGTACAAAATCTACGACGAGCTTTTGCACACGATTCAGTGGCGTTGAAATACGTTTCACTTGTCTCCTCGCCGCTCATATTCTCAGCAGTTAGGGATAGATTTTAAATTGAAAACCTAATTCTACCAAGGGACACCCTGCATATGTAGAACAACTTTTATTGGACTACTGGAAAGTATTGATATTTTTCACCCTTATTGTTTTCCTGTCTACCATTCATTTTACTCAAACGTACTAATTCTATTTAATTCTTCAATAAATCATTAACCCTCCGCTGGGCGTGAGTTTAACGTATTTCTATTATAACTAACGACTTGAGCTTCTAGATAGCTTCCAGATATAACCTTTTAAAAAGGATCCTTGAACGTGACGAAAAAAATATTTAAAAAGTTATACCTTCGGTTGGGCACCACGGGTCTGGCTGGAAGAGAGATTGCCGTCTTTGTCTACAAGGAAGCGAAAAACTTCGACGAAAAACTCGCTTCTATTGCATTGTATGCAAGAATCCAGTATGTCAAGAGCACTCAAAAATCTCTAAAATATGTTTTGCTTGCCTTTCACCGAATCCATAAATAAATATCATTTCATATTTAGCTCGGCCAAATACCCAAAATGGGTGTATGCGCGAATTATATATATATTAGGCCGAGTCGATTTGTGGGGAGGCAAAAAAATCGCCCATTGCTCTATGAAAATCATATTCTAGGGATCAAAATAAGAAACTTTGCCGAAGGAACCATACCTCTAAAACGAATTCTGATGTCCCCCAATTTGGTCTCAAATATGGACTGTACTATCCATTTAAATAAAAATTCCATGTATTTCTCTGAATTTTACGTTTTGAAAAAATGTCCTATAGCTCTTAAAAAATCACCCTTAATATAACTTTTTTATGTCACCTTTTCTATGTCACATCGATATCTCGACTTTCTCAACAATTCAGAATTCGTGAATCTACTGTTTGGCGGATTTACCTGCAGATGTGCTCATGGTGGACATTTAAACGATGTCATTTTTAATAACAAATATAAAAATAGTGAAACCAGATAGAATCTAAATTTTCACTTATTTTATTTTAAAATAACATATAGGCGCGTCTTTCGACAGACCCTCCTTTTTGTCTATAATGTAATAGCCTAGAAATTATATCAGAAGTTAAGTGCAACTAATACGGATTCACAACTAGTCTTAATTCGCATAATTTAAGCGTATTAAGGAAATTTTCGATGGCAACATTGCCGAAAAATGACAGTTAATATCTATGCCGAATAAAAAATAATGAAACTTTTAAAATGAAGCTCAAGAAACTCCGGTAAACCCGACTAACGCCACCTTCTGTCTAGGCTATAAGCTAAGTAAATGATATTTTCAAAGCGCAGAACGACAGGGCGTATGAGTTACTTTGTTTGAATATGAAACAAATACCTAAGCAACTTATTTCTACATTTGTTATAACTAGCAATCGGAAGTATACCCGCACAATCGATTCCATATGTGCGTAGATATACTGTCTTCTTTACTTACGTGCCACATTGAAAATGTTCATCAGTGCAATTACATAGCGCTGGACTTTCATCGCTTTTGTCCCAACAGTTTCGTACACCGTCGCATAATTTCTTTGGATCGGTGGCTCTGCAAATTGAAAATTGATTTTTATTCTGCTTTCTAAAGCAATTTGCGAAATTAATAAACTGAAATCTCTATTTCTTACTTACTGCAGATATGTGTAGCAAGAGCAGAGTGTAGGCTCGTCGGTCATGTCATCGCAGTCGGCTATATGATCGCAAAATTTCGTCTTTGGTACGCATTTATAGGTAGAACGGCATTTCAACTCTGACGCCTGGCAAACTGCATACAAATAAAAATTTATTAAAATACCACATTTAGAGATAAATTGAACTCGAGAAATATTTGGGTTCGTGATAAACTATTAAAACACCTAAAAAATTAAAAAAAGCGCAACTATGGACTTAATTCGTAGTTTCAATTCTAATATTGCTATTAAGTTAAGTTATATTATTATAGTTATTGTAGTACGAGCTCACTGCTCTATTTTCGCCCTTGCCATTTTAGTGCCACTCATATCATCTTCTATTTCCAGCTTAACCAAAGATGAGCTTCCACTGGCTCAAATGCCAATTTGGCTGTATTTTAATAGGTAATAGTAGATTTCACTAATGACTAAAATATATTAACTTAATAAGTGGACTCTCATCTTCGGAAATCCAACTGGTAGGTATTACTTGGATACTCAAACATATTCAACTTATAAAAATTGGAATTACCAGGTGTATACCTATGGAATCGAAATTCAAAATTATTAAAGTTTCGCTACGAAAGCTTTTCGATTCGAAGGCGATTTCTATTTCTTTCTTTTTGTTTAAACGCAGGAGTCGCCTTTTTAAATATTCTCTATATCTGCGGCATTTACACTCCGATCATAAAGTAGAATATATCGATGCAATAAAATTAAGGCTGACAACGCTGCTATGGTTAATTCCAGAGTAAAGCCCCTAATCAGGATACAAACAAGTGTGTGCTTGGGTATCACAGGTGCTATGAACCATTCTGAACTTGCAACTTCTAGATCTCAAATTCGAAAGAAAGGCCTTACAGGCTCAAGTTAAACGGAAATCTATGCCATCTTGAATGTATCATACTGGCCAATTGAGAAAAAGGGGCGGGATAATAGGATTGGAATTTTTAGTGACAGTCAAGCTCCACTAAGAGCCCTTGATAACCCACGCTGCTCAAAAGACCACAAAGTTTGTCTTATTTGGGTGCCTGGGCATTGTGGTATTGCGAGGAACCAGTTGGCTGACAAACTGGCTAATGGAGGCGCTGTAAGCATATCACTGGGCTTTGAACCCTTTCTAGTTGTCAATTCCACTATGGATTAACGTCCTCATGAGTTCTACCCATAGAAGGCTTTGGTCTGAGTTGGACCTTAGCAGAGTAGTCAAGAGCTTTGTGAGAGAACCAAACAGGAAATAAGCGATATTTCTCTTGAAACTTAGTAGGAAAGATCTAAGAGTGCAATCACAAGGGTACAATGCCTTTGGTCAGCATATGGCTACCATGGCTACCCAATATGCCTATTCTGTCTTGTGAATTTGGAAACTGCAGAACATTTTCTCTGTAGCTGGCTGGCGTTTTCTAGAATCAGACTTAGGCTGTTGGGTTGTGATTTACTGAGCATAGATAAGGCTTATACTCTTCCTCTTCCGGATCTCTTAAGATTCATCAATGAATCCAAACAAATTGCGGAAGAGTTACCTCAATACAAATTCTTCCCTCTTACCATCCATATTGCAATCTATCCGGGTGTAGTACAATGGTCTTCCTAAATGAGCTCTTGGATTTGTTCAAACCGTCACAAATCTAATCTAATCCACCCCACTGTAGTACTTCCTTTTCACATCACAGTTCTTATCACCCTAGGTAACGAAAACTAAGGCTTGTCCGTTGCCTGTGTAATTTACGGATATTTGAATTAAGGCTTTTGAAAATTACTAACTTTCCACAGTTATTGCTACGTTATCGCTTTATTGAAAAGACGTTTCGAACAACACTAATTTTCACCTCGCCGGCTATATCAATAAACAAAATTGTTGCATCTGGGCATTAAAAATCCTGAACGTTCTTGTCGAGTAACAAGAGCAGCCGCTAAATATAACAATATGGATTTTGGATGTCTTTTAATCCTCCTCTTTCCATTGTCAGTTGATCGCCTAGAATCGTTTAGAATTGATCTAATGCAGATAAACTAGAAATGATGTAGATCATTAAGGCGAGCCATTTGTAGGATAGAGCAGGAAAAAGTAAGCAAGATCTTAAAAGATTGAACGAACCTACTATGCCAGCCAGCCGAGGAAGAGGGCAAATATATGAACGACGACGATTAAGAATAGCGGACGGAAAAACTCTATATGCTGATAAGCAAATTTCGGCAAGCGGCCAATATCCAAGTCTGTTGGCTGCTCAGGCGTAGTTAAAGTGGGAGCCAAGATGTTTGAAACCTAACCTAGCAGCAAAGCTAGTGATGAGGTGAGGCCAACTCATTATCGTCCAGATAGCTGCCGCAAAAGGAGTTCGTTGTTATGTTCAAGCCCACCGCATAATTCACATTGAAAGGAAATGATCGACTATGACCTGCTCCCATCGAGCCAAACACTCAATTCGGATCTGCATATACTGTCAACAGTTGACAGTGACCAGAATTGGCGAATAGGACAATTGTTGTGCTCCATAAAGGCAACAGAAATTGTGAAAGTTTGGATACGAGGTTGCATCTCGCACAAAGAGAGACTTGGAATAATAAAATTGGCTTCAATACTAAAACTAAGGTCGAATAACCTTAACTAAATAAGTAAATAATTGGAGCGTACACTTTTATTAGGTGTTTGGCCGAGCTGCTCCTCCTTGTTGTTGTTCCACACTTGGAGTTACCTACAGTTTTATGCTTTTCCTTGGCAGAAATTCAATCGAAGGTTTACAATTGCCTGCCGAGGGGCGATAGATAGATATAACTTTTTCTTAATTTTGGTGTTCTACGGAGTTGCGAACCAACGTACTCCGAATTCCGAATGTTAGTCACGCACCAACTCATTCGGCTACGGCGGCCATCTTATAACCTTAGCTAGGTACCTTAAATAGCATTGTCAAACTAAAGCGAAAAAACGCTCCGGACTATTTACTTGGCCAATATAAATTTTGCACACCTTTCTGTCGCCCGATGCACATCTGTTTCTCTTCATCAGCACCGTCATGACAATCGCTCAATCCATTACAAATTTGTTCTTCCTCCAAGCACTCCCCAAGCATACAACGAAGAGTACTGCAAACTGGTGGCGCGTAAGAATACTCACATTTCGGTTGATCTGAAAGCCAGATAAAAGACAAATAACGATAATTTCATTTCTCTCTTTTATATGTATAAACGATTTACCTATCAAACTCTGTATCGCTCCATAAACCTTTTCGAGAGTGCGCAATGCAAATGAATCCTTAAAACTATAACAATTCGTATTATTATAGTCGAATAAAGCTATTGGATACCAGCCGGTATCCGTTTGCTTGCAAGCTAAAATACCCTGATCAACAGGCTCGAATGTCGTGCGGCTGATGTTTTTCTTGCCAAACTGTGTGCAAGTAGTAAAACGGGACATCGACGAGCCCAAAGTGTCGCTAGTTTCTTCGAAAGCTTCTTTTAACATGATTTCTTCCGACAAACTAGAAAAATCCTCTTCGCTAACATCCAACACATTGAGAAGCTTCGTAGGCGGCTTGCGCTCCACTAGACGATAACAGGACATATCGGAGGCTTTACAGAGTTCATCATTTTGTTCCTCAATGGCAGACACCGCTTTGATGCGACCACTGTGATCATCGTGTAGAATAGCAATGCATTGAGGATACTGAGCAGTTGTGTGGTTAGAGCTGTAACGAAAAAACTTGAATAACTGCCTATATGTAATTAGCTTTCGAGTCATGATTGGCTGCTTACAAGTCTGGAAAAAACGTAGGCAGCACGTGATATGTAAAGTGCACAGGCTTCTCCAAGTGGTACAGTAGCACGTTGCTCTTAGGAACTTGCTCAAAATTGTCAACACGTCGTATTTGTTCGTGCACGCTCTTATGGCGAAGGTGTTTCGTCTTACCTCCACCCAGAAGTACAGCGATGTAATGAGTATTGAATCTAAGAGGAGATCGAATATTACATCAATTAATTTTAAAAACGAATTCACGCTCACCTAACGCCGTAGTGGCACGTATCGTGTACCAGCACCCAATGCTTATCAACCAATGCACCGACACACCACAACCTACCATCAACGTAAACATCAACTACCCACGGCCAATGCAAATCTTCTATGGCTTCATGCAATTTGTTATCTATCAGCAATGACATATTTTTCCGGTTCTCAATTATTCCATCCAACTTATGCAGCAGCTCATCTTTCTTTTTCCACAAAACCGTCGTCGATGGCGGTGTTGCGAATACATTCGGCTTTCCATGTGTCTCCAGAGCTGGTTGCAATACGGATGACGGCACCGCTTCTGGCGGCCTTAACTCGCCAGCACTTACAGTCTTAATGGGTTCTACATTATTCGATTTAGCCTCACACTCTACAAAAATACCCAAACATTCATCGTTGATATGTTCTACGTATTGTATGCGGGCTTTGAATGCGAGCTCATCTACGCGAAAATGACGCTCGACGCTGGATAATGCGGAAAGCTGTGAATGTAGCTTCTTTTTGTAAATGTCTGGGTGAATAGGTACTATGATGTTGTGTGTTATGGGGTGAGTGGTATTATAGAATTTTAAGCTTTTGAAGCCAAGCTGGGTGCATACGTTGCTTGCCGTTTCAGCAATTTGCTTGGATAAGGGCATCTCGTGAGAACACACAACACTCCATTTGCCATTACTATTTCGTGAAAATATGCCTGCACTATTCAAAACAGGTCGCCTATCGACATCCAAAACAATTTCCCGGCCATTAGTTAAGGCGACTTTGAGGAGATAAAGGTATCCGATTAAGCGGCATTCACCATAACTAATTCAAAATAATTCCATACTTACAGCAGTCTCTTTCATCCTCATGAAAATCACACTCAACAATACCATCACAACGTTTCTGCATTGGTACGCACATTTGCGAGAGTGGACAGAGGAATTCATCAGCGGTACAGTTACCTAAACGTTAAATGATATTTATGTATGATGAAATATATTATATATGATATATATACATACCACAGTTCTCTTCATCGGTTAAATCTTCACAATCAGTTTTGCCATCACAAATTAATATACTGAGTGATCCTTTCAAAAAGTCGCGACAGCTGCAATCGTCCTCGTCCGTACCGTCCTCGCAATCCATAACACGATCGCAACGATTTTTCAGCTCGACTATTTGTGATATTCTGGAATATGAACCGCGAAAATGTGCAGGTAAGATTTTTTTTCTCGCACTCAATATACACGAATTCCAAGCATAAATAAATGAATGATTGAGAAGAAATACCTCGCCGAACATAAATCACACTTTATAAATATTTCGTCAAGCCCGGAGAATCTTGGCCGATCTCAACACCCCATGAAGCAAGCCTTGAACTGTCCGAAAGATTCTTTCGAAGATTTTTTCCCTTTACGTGCTTAGCGAATATCATAAGATGGAACTGTAAAATGTTTTGGGTATACCTGTAGTGCTGCAAATAAATATCTAGCGGAACCGCATACTAGGCCATGCCGTTCAAATGGATACAAACGCTCCAGCCCTGAGAAAGAGTAAGACCTCTTCCGAGTTGAAGTGATCAAGTGAAAAAGGTATTGGTTTTTTTTGATGTTTCTAATTGGCGCCAACTTCCATGATGTATTGTGCGATTCAAGGCGAAGCTTATTTTGAGGTGCAGAAGAGTGCAAAAGAGTCAAACTGCAAGAGAGCCAAACTATTGAGAGTAAAATTTCGATGTACTCTAATACTTCGTTTCATTGGGTACCATCAGTGACAAAGTAGATATTATCAGTCATAAAGTACATGAGGATAAAAGTTTCGCTAACGAAAACAAAAACATTAAATAAATATTCGGCGGTCGTAGGCGAGTTGGTTGGCGCGTGACTACCATTCGGAAGTGCGTATGATCGAGTCCCGTGAATGAAACAGCAAAATGATAGAAACATTTTTTTTAACAGTGTTCGCCCCTCGGTAGGCAATGGCAAAGCTCAGAGTGTATTTCTGCCACGAAAAAAGCTGCTCTTAAAGAACTACTTGCGGCATAAAACTATAGGTGCTTCACATTTAATAGCGCACTAACCGCCTATACAACAGAGCTCTACTAGGCGCATCATTCGTGTCTTCTCCTTCGTGTAACTCGCACCAATTAGAATTACATTAAGTTGAATTTCTCAGTCACATAATCCTTTCAATGCAGCTGATGTCCTCCTTTATTCCACCACGAACAGTAGAGGAATCAAACCCTAAAAAGCCACGACAAACTCGATCTACCTTCTAGATTTTATTGACCGCTGTGCCAAACATTAAACAAAGTATTATGCGAGGACATCAAGACATACGCCACAAATAGAAGAAGGAGCTCGGCCGACCACCCAAAAAGGGCGTAAGCGCCAGTTATATATAATATGTTTATGGGTAGGTAGGAAGGTGAAATAGTTGTAGTACCAGTCTAGCCCTGCTCAAGTAGCACTAAAGCGCCGTTTTGATACCGTTATGAGACCTCCAACAGGCAGATATCTACAGCCAGCTAGAGCTGTTGATATAATGGAGGAAATTGATTAGATTTAGGTTTGCGCACTGCCCCAGGCTGTCGAAGAAAGGAGCACCCAGTGACCTTAGTCGACTAGTTGCCAAACCCGGAAATTTATAGAGAAAGTGCTCTACAGTCTCCTTCTCTAAAAGATCCCCACAGCTTCTGCAATGGGGGTTAAATGGTAACCTTAGCTTTTCCGCGTGTGTGCCGATCGTCCAGTGACCGGTAAACACAGCTACGAGTTTGGAAATTAAATGGCGAGGAATCCATAGGACTTTCTGAGTCCTCCTTCTATTATACTGCGACCAAAGGATTTTCGAAATAGCACATAAAGAAATAGAGCTTTATCTTTTCTGAGCTTTTCTGAGAAATAACTTTAACAACTGTCAGGAGGATGCCGATGACCGGGTAGGAGGTCTCTGAGGCCAATTCAGTCTCCTTCCTGGCGAGCTCATCAGCAATTTCATATCCCTCTATGTTCCTATGTCCTAGAACCCAGATCAGAGAAATGTTACCTGCACATCCAAAAGATTTGATCTCCTCCTTACAGGAGTTTACTAATTTCGTTCCGCACCATGGTGTCGTCAGAGTCTTAATCGCGGCTTGAGTATCGGAGAAAATGTTAATGTCTCCCTCGCCCCCGCGTTCCCTAAGCGTTTTGCATGCCTGCAGGATCGCAAAGACTTCTGCGTGAAAAACACTAGCAGTATTCGGCAGTTTAAAGGAGACAGATAAATTGACTGATTTAGAGAAAACCCCTGCCCCGACTCCAGATTCCATCTTGGAACCGTCAATGAAGACACAGGTGCAAGCTTCGGTGCAGATTTTCCCCTCGATCCAATCCTGCCTATTTGGAAAGATTGCCCTAGCACGACCCTTCAACTCTAGTTTGCGGATAGAGATCTGTTCGAAGTTCGGAGAAATACGATGTTAACTGCCCGAAAATGCTACCATGTCCCTTGAAAGATTGCCTCTAGAGGCCAATCTCCTTTAACCTGATTGCACTTTGAGCTGCGATGGAAATGTCGGAAAAGTCGATGCAAAAGGACATTCAGGGCAGCACTGGGGCCAGTTTTACATGATCCGGTGATGTCAATGCATGCATTCCTTTGCACCCTTCCCAGTTTAGTGCTATTATAGCCCTTCCGAAGAGCTTCCCACCGAACTAGGCATCCATACGTTAAAATTGGCAAAGCCACTGCGTTGTACATCCACAGCACGACCTGAGGCTTAAGTCCCCATTATTTACCGAACATAGATTTGCAGGATTAGAACTCTATACGGGCCTTTTTTACCTGATTTTCAATGTGTAGCTTCCAATGGAGTTTGAAGTCAAGTATCACTCCAAGATACCTACTTCCAATAAGAGCGGGAGAACGTAGTCGTTTAATTTGGGAAGACGAAAGGGTGGAGGTTTATAAAGGAGGTTTCTGGTAAATAGCACCAGCTCCGTTTTGTCAGAGTTGACTCGGAGGCCGCAAGTGGCAGCCCAGCGACTGAGTACAGCCAGTGACCTTTCCAAAATCTCAGGCATAACTGAAGGAAATGGTCCCGATACCATCAGGACCAATTCATCGGCGGATGATACTACCTTAACTGCACCCTTGTTTAGCATTATCAGAACTTCGTCAATAGCAACTAGCCAAAGTAGGGACGAAAGGACATCACCCTGCGGCGTCCCCCTGTGAACGAATCTAGTGAATTTAACCCCTCTTGCGGCCCTGCAGCCAAGCAGGGACGAGATCCAGAGACGATAGGTCTTTCCATCTATAGTCTATCTAACGCAGTGACAATTGACTCCGCCCTGATGTTATTAAAAGTATCTTCCATATTTATGAAGGCCGCAAAGTGAATTGTTTGCCTTCCAAAGATTTTTCCACAGTTCCTACGACTTCGTGTAAGGCTGCTTCCGTGGAATTCCCGTTCAGGGAAGCATGTTGCGCTGTTGAGATAATTTGGATTCGTTGTGCTCTCGGATATGATAATCAACCAATCTTTCAAACACTTTTAGGATAAATAAGGTAAGTCTTATAGGTAAAAATTAAAAAGTACAAAAAACCTTCACACTTTTACAGTTTAGCATATCAGGCCTGAGCAGTCGGAATTGAAGAAGTCGTATTTCGGATATTATTGACCTTTCCGAGATTGAATTCCAATGAAAAAAGAGAATCACAAAAGAATATGCTCAGAACTCTGTTTTCCATAAGGAAGTTCTGAAAAGTTATTTTGGATCTTTAAAGGAACTTTTGAGGTTGCTAACGATTAAGTTTACATTAAAACGATTAGTTTTTCTCACCTTTGACATACAAATTTTCCTGGTATGCTTGAGTTAGTAAAATTTTTTGTATTTGTATCAGTTGACGTTTCCTGATCCGGGCTTGCATTTTGTTTCGTCGTGGAAGAAAGCATAGAATCAATTGCAGTTGTTGTAACCAAGTTTTCTACATCAAAAGGTGTCAGTGATACTGTTGTCATTTCGTTTGAAGACGAGGTTTCAGTTGTAGTTCTCATCGAGTTTATTTCCGTTGTTCTCATTCGCTTGGTACTCATTTCTGTACTTACCACCGTACTGGTTTTACCAGCTTCTGTCGTAGTAAACCTATTTTTACTAGTTTTGTTTCTTTCTTCCTCATCCTCATTTTCAATATGAACATTTCGAGCTGTATCCTCTGCCCTGCATGGTGGTGATGTCATCACATTCTCAGGATAATAATCACTCTCTGTTGTTGTCGATAGGACGTTCGTACCAGAAACCATATCTGGTGCAAAATTGTAAGTGCAACCAACTTCATCTTCACCTCCTAAGCAATCAACGACACGATTGCAACGTAGTTTCTTTGATATACAACGTTTTCCACCCCAGACACAAGTGTAGCCAGGGCACATTGAACGTGGTTGTATTTTCGAGGGGAATTTCACCGCTAATGCAATCCAGTCCAAGTAAAGCGCTACTCGAGAGTAAGCACCAACCTCTCCGGGACGCGCACAACCATTACCATGACTAACAACTCCAGCTAAGTACCATTCCTCAGTATTGTTGACACTACGACAGAATAGAGGGCCTCCAGAATCACCCTGGCAAGCATCACGTCCACCATCCACATCACCAGCACAAACATTCTCGGAATATTTATCCTCTAACTCGGTACACTGCTTTCGTATTGGCACCATCACCTCGCGTAATTGATCACCTGTATTGGTATTAATTAATCCAATTCGCAAATAATTTATTACCATCGGTAATGTTTACTTACTCCCAGGTCCTTTCTCACGCATCGCACCCCAACCCACAACCGTGCATAAAGTGTTCTCTTCCGGCCCCCAAATCCAATCTTCTCCGGCCGTCGTTCGTCCAATATCTGGCATACATATCGGTTTCACCCACCGATTAAACATAAGCGGCTCCCTCATACGTAACATCGCTAGATCGTTGCGCATACTACGCCTCTCATACGCTTGGTGTACAACCACATGGGACACTGCACGAATTTGTGTAGTACTCGAAAAGCTCAATCGACGAATCATGCCAGCGTGAATTTCGTAATAATAGTTATGGTAATTTAAGACGCAGTGGGCAGCGCTGATAATCTAATAAAGTATAACGTTAAAAAAATGACACACAACAAAGATTAGGCTGATTTAATTTTAACATAGAATGACGAATAGCTTAGAGAAAATTATTAGGTGCTACAAAAAATTCCAGAACTTTAAGCATTGTAAAGTGATGGAACCACCACTTTGATGTTGCATTCAATGCTGTATTCTGTCCATAAACAGCAGAATATGTTTTTAGCAACCTTCTCAGACATTTTAACTTGGTCGTAGTGGAACTGAAGAGTTTATCGAGTTTTCTGTTTTTTGATCTCTATTTAAGAACGCCGTAACACCCAACAGTGTTGTTTGTTTGAAGTGTTGCTCACTAAAGACATCTAGGTAAAAACGCCGAGAACTTTTTACTTCACCTAGTACTACTCGGGCATGTTTTAAGTTATTTAAAGAGGAAGTCAAAAACCAATTTGTGCTTTAAAGCTTTGATGTCAGAGTTTTCAACTTGCAAAAAAAGTAACAGAAAAAACATCAAGCGAGCCGTATGCGTTTACCATCCTTCTTGTAATTTAAAGGTATTCCCAGTTTAAACATTAGTATCAAAAAGTATGCTCGAAGTCAACTGATTTAAAAAAATTTGAGTGCGGATTGATTTCCTAAGAGGCGAGGTTGGCATTCAGAGCGGAATAATTACTGAAGGGCGATAGAGACGAGCCATTCTGATTAATCGTTCAGTAGAAAAGGCTTTGCCTTCCTTATTGCATCCTTACCCGTCACAATCGACTACGTTTTCTTATGCATCGCTTAGGCTTATCCACTGAGTCATATTGGTAACTTTGTCTTGACGGTGATGAAACCTCTGAGCATACCGTTTTTATACTAATGTTGGTTGGTTGGTTGGTTTAAATGGTGATTTGCCAGGAAACCAGTTAACGCTTCCGCATCATTTTGTTGTCACATCCTCGCTACCAACAAGTTATACGGCTATTTCTTCACGTATAAGTATATCCAGTCAGTGCGATTGAAAAACCTCATAAGGTTGTTTACGCCACTGCCAGCCAAATGTTCGATGCTTTCAAAAAGCGGCAAGGATTGACATCCCCGCCTTCCTGAGGCCAGGGCATTCACAGACCAAGTGGAAGATATTTTCCTGTTGCTGCGGTTGATTACAACTATGGGAGTATATATCGTAAGGGATACCCATTTTGGGTGCCTATAGACCTAAAGCCAATTACCACTGCCATAAGTCTGCAGGCGTCTCTTCATTTCACATTTGTCAATGCTGTCAATTGTTTGTGGTTATAGAGGAGGCAAACTTTGCATGTTCTGCTAACTTTGCATGTTGTCTGGTCTCTCCATCTACAAACCGGGATTCGTAGAGATTTTGTGGAGATTGCATTCTCGATTGCACCTAGTGATGTTATTCATGGCAGATTCCTCTCTTGCTAGTGCTCCCGCTTTTTCGATCTCTCACTGTTCCGTTGCCCCGAGATCCAGATCAAGATTGGTTTACGCTCAAGGGGCTATGGCAATTTCTGCTTTGTTCCACCAGTTTAGAGGTTTTTGTAGCCGAATCCAATGCCTGGATTGCAGCTTGACTACCCGAAAGAATTTCGATATTGCCCTTAAAAGAGAGGTCTGTGGTTAGTAGCCTACAAGCTTCCCGTATTGCCAATACTTCCACCTGGACGACACTGCAAGTATTAGAAAGACGCACAGATTACACAGATTCTAAGTCTATGAAAATATATACCAGCTCTGACACCACAGTCAATTTTTGAACCGTTCGTGTAGGCTGTAGTGTCGAAGTTGTTTAGTAAAAACCATTACTCGATTCCTCCTGAGATGGAAAGCGAGGTGCAAAATTTTATTGAAAATCACATACGTTTACGTCATACGTTTTTTCCTTCCAACCATTTAACCTAAATGGAGATCTACCGGGATAATATGTGTCAGTGCCCTGAAAGCCTTACTAGAGCAAGATCTAATTGCACCGACCATTATCTGTTGGTGGTGGCAACATAGAGCAAACGACCTCCGCGTTGGAGAGACTAAGTAGTGGAATTAAAACTAAAAAAAGTATTTTTTCTTGATTTCGCAACGCGATTTGGTAAATTATCAAATGATAGAAAAAGTTATTTCTAACATCGGTCGTCTCGCGGCAGACAAAATCAAAAAGCTACTGCTGATAAACCCATCTCGCGTTCGAAAGTATTATAAAGTAGTAGATCCCTCCATTTGTTTTACATTCAGCTAAAAAAGCCTAGCAAAGAATATACACACCAGCACATACACTCACTTACCCATCTTTCCGAATATATTGTTCCAGCACAGTGAAATTTGCCATCTCTATACACTGCAACCACAAAAGGCCATTGCATTGGTGTGCTGAATCTTCCGCCTACAATACGCCCATTAGAAGCTTCCAACTGTTGTGGGTTCTTAACTTTTCGCCTATCAGACAATAAATTTCTCTTCGATCGTTTCCGACGGAAAGGTGTCTTAATTTTCTTCTTAACCGAACCACATTTAGTTTGCGAGCAAGTAACATAAGCAGCTTTGTCTATCAGCTTGTCGTGTGCATCTTGCTGCTGACATGACGAGGGAAAATGTACCTGTCCTATCAGGGTTGGTTCGATAAATGGGCGATGTAGTACGATCTCACGGAATGTCACATTTGCCTTGGCGTTGTGGTCAGCTTCATTAGCACAAGCTGCTTGGGCCCACTTTTGAGCATTGTTACACACGGGAAACCATTCTCCACGATAATTGTGAAACAGGAAACCACTTGAACTGGAAACAGTATGCGACTAGAGGACAATTTTAAAGTGTTCCATAAGTATAAGAATCGCACATTTTTGCATGCCCTTTTAACTTACCATGTGATCCATTACATCTTTAACAATCACATTGCACTCAAGTTCATCCCGTCCATTCAGGCAGTTCATGACGCCGTCACACTTTTCGGTTGCGCTGTAACACATCGACACTGTCGATCGGTTAAAAGCGATATACTCTTCAGGACTATCGTAACAGGAAAAAACTGCGTCATTGCAACCAAAACAGCCAAGTTCATCTTCGCCCATCGGACAGTCGGCATATCCATCACATATACGATTGCTGGTCAGCCGATCTATGCAACGACAAGCTGCCTCATCGCTGCCATCTGAGCAATCAACATAACCATCACACCAAGAACTTACTCGGATGCATTCTTTGCCGCTGTAACAACTAGTATCGTCTGCCGATTCGCACTTGAAATTATCCACGCGACCCAAGTGGTCAGGAAAGTTCGTGTAGGAGGCATAAATGATGTCCTGAGAAAGATTTTGCGCACTTGAACGCATCTTGAAATTACTATTCGAAAATGTCATAGTATTTAAACCACTGTCTGGTCCATCAGGGTTTATACCGCTGTTATTATTCTCGGCATTATTTTGCACATAAGTGCAAAAGAATTGCTGTTGTTGTTTCCGTGGCGAAGCGGTATTTGTAAAAGCCTTCGGTATATTACTCTGGCTGCTGAAAAATAATTTCTTAATCATTGCAACATAACCGAAAAGATGCCATTGTACTTATATGTGACCACTTACCCGCCAGCACCTGTACCACCACTTTGCCTAAAGAAATTTCCCGTTGGTCCAAAATTTTGTGGTACAAAGAAAATTCCGTTTGGGACGTTGAACCCCATTGGACCGCTAGCAAAGCTACTGGCCATGTTACTGTAATTGGGTGTCCACATAGGGCTCTGGTTGGCCATACGGAAATTAGCAGGTGTTATGTAAAAGCATATTGGTATGGTAGGCATACCGAAATTAGGATTATAAAGAAACTGAGCTGTTGCTTTCATCGTCTCGCCCGTTACGGGAAAACCACCTGGACCGCGGCTTGTAAACCGCTGACCTGGAGCTGGTGTGAATCTTTCTGATTCGGTGTTCGTGTTTTTATTGCGTAACCTCTTTGCTACTTGATCACACAAGGTCAAAAACTGTGCATCTGAAAATATGTGCAAATGAAATGGTATACAATTTACTACTTACATATGCATAAATTCAGCAGTTAGATCGCGGCTAACAAAACAGAGAACGTTCCGAAATAAGTATCCGAAAAAGTACAATTTTTGAGCTTTTTCTGAGCGATTTTGGCGTGTTGAGCGCAATGCTCAATTATGGAAGCATTTTTTTAACATTCATCTAACGGCACTTAAGAATATTTTCAACATGCTCGCGTAGACCGAAAAATTACACATCTAGGGTTCCAAAAAGAATTTATTTATGAAGAAAAAACTCCGATATACGAAAATTTACAGCTCATAAGATTATTTAGGATCATTTTGTTTAGCCGGAATTAGCTTTAGACTTTATTAAAAAAAACATACCCGGAGAGTGGTTTAAATTTGCCGAGTTAACTTTCGCTCCAAAGCTCGTAAAGGTTTTCATATCCCCTGCATCGAAGTTGTCAATTAATTCTCCTTGCTGATCTGGCACTATAGCACCCTTACGAAATAATTCTTCCCACATTTTGGCATCGTATGGACTCACAGTTGGCCGTTTAGCAGCCTTATAGCTATACTGCCGTTCCCTCTCTTCAACCATATTTTCTTCACTCGTTGGATAATCTAATGGATGGGACGAATACTTGGCGCCTGTATGCGCCTTCTCACGATCTAACATTGTTCTTGGCGTTGCAGCGCAGACTCCACCATAGGTGATAATAACATCTGAAGTATTGGTAAAAATAACCGTTTCGTTCATTACCAGAACAGCTGTAGATTGTGTGATTGGGCCGCTGGTAATAGAAACAACACGTCCGTACCCATCTTTGGAGTCATCTTTTTCTTCATCACTTATAGCGTCATTCTTTAATTTACGTAGCCTGTCTTCTTCTTTTTCGACCCCTTCGGTGATGTTCTCCAATTCTTCGAATACATCGCGAGTTGACGTCGATGTGATCCTACTGGTACTAGTAGCAACTGTATCATTGTCATCGTTACCATCTATTATCCAACTTATTTTTTCAGGTTTCTGAGTTTCTGCATTTTCAAACTCATCTAAAATCCAACTTACTTTTTCTGTACCTATTGACATAATTTCCATAGATGCGCTCGATTTCGTCGTGCTAGAGAATGTATGCTCAGGTCTTTCAGTTGTTTCAGGCATCAGAGGCCTATCCTTGGGCATTGTTGTTTCACCATCATTTTCATAGCCATCTAAAATCCAACTGATTTTGTGCGAATAATTTTTTGTGGGTATTGACTTTGTATCATTCTGAATTTTCTTCAGCTCTGGTGTATACGGCAAACTCGTTGTCATTGACTCAATTTTTGTAACTGGTCGTATGCCTGGTGTCGTTGCAGCTGTATTCTCCTGTACAGAGACTTTCTCTTGAATACCATCATCAGGTCCATCGATTATCCAGCTATAATGAATATGTTTATCGTCAACGTTCGTACTAAAACTTGAATTGTTTCCACTTTCCTCTTCTGCTGCCGCACTGAAGCTAGTCTCCGTCGTTGATCTAACGAAATGTTCACTAATTTCTTTATTTTGAATGCTGCCCTCACCATGTGTTTGCATTTGTTTGTCTGATAACTTTTTCGATTCGTCAGAAGCCGAGCTGGCGCTTCGTTGCAACACTTCTTCATTATCATTGAATATTTCTTTCATTTTATCCATTTTGTCACTGATATCTTTGGCTAAGTTGTACAGCCTCATGAATGCAACCATGCACCCACTGCTGTTTATGGACTCCTTCTTGCAACGAAGATACTCTTTCTCCAACTTTCCTAACTCCAAACGAGTTCGTTTATTTCGCACCTTCGTATAGAGACTATTAAAATCTGGTTCATGTTGCAGAAATACCGGATCCAACATATCTGGCAAAGCTCTCGCGTATCGATGGCGAACTATTTTCGAACGCAAATGTTGTATATCCAAACTTTGATCATATTGACTGACAGGTATGTCGTCGTGAGCTGATACTTGGTCTATAGCGATTACAACCCCTTCATTTGGGGGTATATGGTCCGATTGAGAGCTATATTGTTTTGCCTTTAGAAAACTTAACACCTCAGCCTCATGAAGTTTATCTACATACAATTGAATATTTATTCGATTTACAGCACTTATGGTTTAAGTATATGTACGAAGTGTGGCTATTAAATAACGCGAGTTACTATGGCAAATATTGTACTAATTAACGCCTTCAATATACACCTATTGTTCGAATAGTCTTCTTCTAACCCTAGTTTTACGACTCAATTTCATCTCAAGACAGGATAAAAGTTACACTGCGTAACATCGAAGACGAATGTGGCAGATGATCTAAGACTGAAATGCTTTACTTGGCTAGTAACCGCTTATGAGCCTTATGTTATATTAAACATTTTTCCAGGGAAACAAGAAAAAAAACCAATTCTAATACAAGGTCATGACTGTGCGAGTACTAATATGTTAATGAAAACAAATGAAATGAATGAAACCAAAAGTGACGTCTAGCTGTCAGTAGTGAATACATCTAATTCTTTTTTTACACAATAGATACGTTTCCAAAAAATTCATGTCAAAAGGGAATTAGGTGAAAAAAATATTAAACAATTATTTTTATTATTTCATGCTCACGCATTTACATTCATTAAATATATTAATTTATTAAACGGTCAGAACAAAATTCACCGAGTCTCATAGACTTTTCCTGAGCTTTATTAGTCGAAAAATCTAACTTTAAAAAAAAATTCATAAAATATTGAAAATCGTATTAAAACAAAACAATTTGTATGAAACTTTTTTTTAATTTTGAACTCAAATTAAATAAAATTCGTGTCAAGAGAAAATTAGGTGTAATTCCTAGAAAGTACCTTTTTTATGTCATCTTTGAGATTTGTCAAGTATGCAGGTGTACAATTTTGCACTATAGAAATAAGCGTTAAAATTATTGAAATTTATTATGAAAATCGTCGATCTTTAAGAACAACAACGCACCGCAAAATTTTTACCGCGTAATTTTTTTGGTGGAAATAATCGTCTGAATGAGTCGACAATACAAAAGTTGGTGACAAATTTTTCAAGAAACTAGTTCTGTAGAGGTTGGAAAAAGAACTGACAGACCCGACTAGGGTTTTTTGAAAAGTAAAATCTTTGTGAGTAAGTCAACAATGATTTCTCAGCTGTGTGAGCGAATCATTGAAAATTTTAGTTCTCGTATGGCAGCCTGTAGACGTACTAATGGTGGGTATTTAAATAATGCGTCCGTTCATGTAAAAATTATCCAGTAATTTGCCTATAACTTAAAAAAAACGATTTTTTCGAATTTCTACACTAGGGTATTCTTTTTTTTGATATTCTCAAAGCTTAACCTTTCAAGAATATTTCCTTTAAAGGATTTGTTAAAATCTTAATTATTTCCAAAACTTTAAACCCGTTTTTCTCGAAACTATATATTTCAAAACGCTGGCTGAGTCATGTTGTCCTATTGGATACAAACGCTCCGGCTCTGCAAGTATTCGATGCGGTACCAGCTGGTGGTAATAGGACTATGAATAAGTTCGTGCGGTTTTTTTCGAAATTTGAAACTTTATTGACGTAAAATGGTTACAAATTTAATATTCAAAATATTGTCCATCGCTTACTACTACTTTTTCCCATCTTTCTGGCAATTCACGGATTCCCTTTGTGAAAAATTCGGTCGGTTTTGCCGCAATCCACGAATCGATCCATTTTTTGACTTCATCGTAATTACGGAAGTGCTGGTCAGCCAGGCCATGTTGCATCGATCGGAAGAGATAGTAATCGGATGGCGCAAGGTCTGGACTATACGGCGGGTGGGGTAGGACATCCCATTTGAGCGTTTCTAAGTATGTTTTGACCACTTGTGCAACATGTGGCCGAGCATTGTCATGTTGCAAAATAACTTTGTCGTGTCTATCGGCGTATTGCGGCCGTTTTTCTCGCAGTGCTCGGCTCAAACGCATCAATTGTCGTCGGTAGACATCCCCCGTAATCGTTTCATTCGGTTTCAGTAGCTCATAATACACAACACCCAGCTGGTCCCACCAGATACACAGCATAACCTTCAGGCCATGAATATTCTGCGCCGACGTCGATGTTGAAGCATGGCCAGGGTATCCATACGTTGCCCGACGTTTTGGATTGTCGTAATGGACCCACTTTTCATCGCCAGTCACAATTCGATGCAAAAAACCCTTTCTTTTGTGCCGTTGAAGCAGTTGTTCGCATGCCATAAAACGGCGTTCAACGTCTCTTGGCTTCAATTCATACGGCACCCAATGGCCTACCTTTCGGATCATTCCCATGGCTTTTAAACGTTTGGAAATGGTTGATTGATCAACTCCCAAAGTTTTTGCAACCTCTTCTTGCGTTTGAGCCGGATCTTGATCGAGCAATTCCTCCAATTCGGTATCCATGAACTTTGGCGGCGCACCCTCGCGTTCTTCGTCTTCCAAGCCAAAATCACCACTTTTAAAGCGTGCAAACCACTTCTGGCACGTTCGCTCAGATAGAGCATGCTCACCATAAACTTCCACCAAGATACGATGACTTTCGGCTGCTTTTTTCTTCATATTAAAATAATGAAGAAGAATTCCCCGCAAAAACACATTATTTGGCACGAAATTCGACATTTTCAAGTGTGGTAAAAATATTGTTGTTTACGCTTCAAATAAAAAACTTATACTGACGTTTGTGCCTTACGACAGTAGCTCTCCAATGAATGTTTGGAAATGTGGATCGATGGAATAATAATCAAGTTACGCCATCTGTTGTAAAACCGCACGAACTTATTCATAGTCCTATTAATAAAGGAAGAAGAAGGCCTCCTCTGCGTTGGAAAGATCAGGTGGGGAAGGACTTGGCTTCACTTGGTGTGTCCAACTGGCGCCGGTTAGCACGAGTAAGAAACGAATTTGTTAAACTCGGCCAAAATCGCGTAAGCGGTTATAGCGTCAATTAAGAAGAAGAAGATATATTTCAAAATGTGTACCTTGATTTCTCAGGTTCTACTTAACCGATTTACTTGAAATTTGGTGTGAACATTCTCAATAAATATATCTATCGTACTTACTCTTATTATAAACAAAATAAAATTTGTACTATTTTTAAAAAATTCCGAAAAGTAACAAAAAGTAGTAAATAAATTTATTATTTGGCCAAAAACAATTTTGTTCGACTTTTTTGTAGTAAGTACGATAGCAGCATTCATCAAGTTTAATAATCTTTTTTATTTTTTTGTTTCAGATTATTAGAATGCTTGCAATCGTGGTAGGTGTGGTGCGCCATTTTTTGTTAACCCCCCACTTCAACAACTTATAACTTTTTTAGTTTTTAGTTTTTCGTTTTTTGAGATTTTTAATTTTTTATGTATTTTTAAAATAGAATACCCCCTTAATCTGCGAAAATTCGCTCACAAAGAGTATAGCAAAACAAGTACATGAACGCAAAACCAGTAATAATTTGCAAGTTTTACGAGCAGCTGATTAAATTGTTGGCGAGAAAATCACAAAAATTAAAACTTTTTTCAGTTGAGCTTCTTCACATTAATTAAAAAAAAAGCATTAAAAATGCAAAATAACATCACATTGCTTCATTTTGTCCACAATAATTTGTTCCGTTTCATCATCGCTGTCAGATGAAGGATATTCTAGTATTGTTGTGGCAATCTCAGCTTTCTTCCTTGCTTCCGTCTATATGTATGTATGTATGTATAAAAAGGCATTCATTGCCAAATTAGTTAATAACCAAGAAGTATAAGAATAAAACATTAAATGCTTCTGCTTTGTGTTTCGGAAATGCGGCAACGTTAACTGGAGGCTGTGGTTAAAAAGTGCATACCTCTATATCATTGGCCTATTCCTATTTAACCCTTAACGGCGAAAGGCCACGCTACGAGGGCATAGTACTTGTGCGATAGAAAACGAAAGGCCCCAATATGGGGGCATGAAAAGAATTCAGTTTTCATTTCATTTATTTATCATCGCTGTAGTTTTCCTTAACAAATATTGCAATTTTGTACATCCCTGGTTTCTTGATCATACACTGACAAGAAATATTTGCTGTAATATAACGTTTTAAGGCGTAAATATTGTGGAATATTCACAACTGATCTGTCGCATTGATATTCACCTAATTTTCCGTCGCCTTATGGGCGAGTATTGCAAAAAAGCTCTTGGCCGTTAAGGGTTAATATATGACATCAGATAAATTTTATCTAAAATATATTTACTTACATTCTTTTAATCAGCATTTTTATTTAAATTTGAATTTTCACTCAATTCGCAAATTTTAAGTCGTTTTTAGGTCGTTTATTTTTATTTTGCATTCAGCTCTTTTTCTCACTTGCATATTCTTACAAGTAAAAATGTATCCAGTAAAAACTTACTACTTCTCCTCAAAATGAAATGCGACTTTGTTCTCTCACTTTCCCCACTATGGAAGTTTTTTGGATGCATGAACACTTAAACTTGATAATTTGTAACAATTGTTAAAAAATATTTGCTTTGTGAACAGACCTAATGCCACTTCTCACATATAATTGTTTTGAATAAAAATAGTGAATCCTGAAAGAATTTAAATGTTTACATATTTTATTTTAAGGCACTCGAAAACCACCCGACTGGCGGTTGTTGGCGTGCGACGCACGTCTAATTTTCCTTGATCACCGTCAGTCCCATTATCTAATAGCCACACCTGCCTCGTATATATAAATGTCATAAATTAATTAGAGTTTCCAAAATACTCACCAATTCTATTGGGTGCTATGGAATGATAGATTAAGATGGTCGTTAGTAGCAGTAGCATTACACCTGAAACGGCCAGCGTTCGAGTAAGCGCAGTTCTGAGGGATTTCCTTTGAGTTCGCGTGCCAAAGACCTCATTATCTACTAGAATACAAATATTTAAAAAATCTGGATTGTACAATAGCATTTAAATGAGTATGTCAACGAATCAGCCGAACAGACTAATCGATTGATAACGATTAATGCGAATATACAAAGATTATGATGATATGAAGGTATGCATCCAACACTCCAGATGCTTTCATTCCGTTTAATGTTCTCGGAACAAGAATGACCGAAATTACTATGAAAAAATTAATATTTGGCCTCGTCGAAAACAATATCTCTATTTAAACCTGAAACTTTGTTCAACTATCTGACAGAGCCTGACTTAAGACTAAATAAAAACAGGTTCAAAATATAAAGTATGACAGGGCAGGTTGTTATACCTATCTTACTCCAGCCGACTAATTGCACTTTCATTAATATTGCATTTTTTTATTTTTTTAAAAAGGGTAAAAAGGGAATAGATGTGTGTATCAACACCATCGAACGACGACTGAAGGAGGCGAACATATCCTACCGTCCCACATCATCCAAACCACTGCTCCTAAAAAAAACACATTGAGAAACGCAAGGCTTGGGCTAACGAAAAGATGGAACGCGATTGGAGTGAGGGTGTTTTCACGGATGAAGTAACTTTCTGGACTTGGGTTTCACTTAAGCGAGCTTGGCCAAGGAGTTATACTAAAATTGTACAGCGCACTGTTAAACATCCGGTGAAAGTGAATGTTTGGTATTGCTCCTCCGAGCACGGATGATCGGAACTCTTCACCCAAAATTTGAACGCCGAAAAAATGGTCGAAATTTACAATCGAGAACTTTTGAAGTGGGTGAAAGAGAAAGAAACAATGATTGGGTCTTGCAAGAGAAGAATGACCCAGAACACCAAAGTCGACTCTTTACGGCCTGGAAACAAGGAAATGGCGTCACAATAATGGACTGGCCTTCCCAGTCCCCAGACGCCAATCCCATTGAAAATGTGTGGGGAACTATGAAAACGCATCTTGCCGGAAGGCCAGTCCATAATTTAAAGCAACTCGTGCGCCAAGTTCGAAAAATCTGGTCTTCTTTGCCGACGAGCTACACAGAAAAGTTGGTTCAAAGCTTGCAGAGAAAATACCAGGCTATACTCGACAACGATGGACACTACACGGCTTATTGAGAAATTGCGACTCGTAGTCTTGTACATACTTTCATGTAAAAAAAATTAAATATATAACTTTTATACTTCGTGAATAATTGAACTAGCAAAAATTCGAATACTCTTTCTGTTTACCCAAATACTTAGAACTAAATATAGAATGAAAGGAGGATCGCACTTTGACCTTAAGATCATTTTTACCCTACACCAAAGGTAGGCAACCTGCGACTCGCGAGTCAGATGTCGCTCTTTGGTTATGAAGCTGCGGCTCTTTAGTTATTTTTTATTTTATGAAAAAAAAACGAGGACTAGGCACCGATTTTATCTCTCAGCTACATATGTACTTGTACTTGCTGACTGTAAAGAGTTATTAAACGAAATGGAGACTCAGTATTTCGACAATAAAGTGCGATGTTTTTCCAAAGGTAAATTGTTGAAAGAAATAAAAATCATTCATAAAAAGCAAACATTGAAAAGATGTTTAATGTGGTGACCCAAGAATGATAGAAACAAGATTGCGCCCATTAGAGAGTGCGTGACGTCGCATAAGCTGAGTTGTGCAGTGTTGCCAACCATTTGCTTTTGGCAATAAATGTAGTGATTTTTTATACCCAAAATGCGAAAATTTTTAAGTTTAGTGTTTGTTTCTTTTTTTAATTTAACGCTACCAAAACTGTAAATTAAAAAAATACTGTATTATTAAACAGAAGAATGTTAAAAAAGGTCACTCTGAGAAGATTTTAGTGTTAATGAAAATTTGATGGGTCGTATAAAATTTGATATTTTGCAAGTAAAAATTTAATTTTTTGCTCCTTTTAGGTTATGTTAGAATATTGAATCTTCTTCTCTTGAATCTTCTTCTCTTAACATTGAAAACCTTTTTACACATTTAAAAAGCGTTTAAATTTAAATGGTAAATGAAGAAATAACTGATATTAGATACATAAAAGCTGGAGTACCACAGGGTAGCGTACTCGGTCCTATACTTTATACGATTTTTACATCTGACATACCCGAAACCGAAAATGTCCTAATGGCTACATACGCTGATGACACCGCTATACTAGCTTCAAGTCCGTCCCCAATTGATGCAACCAATCTAGTTCAGATAGAACTAAACGAGATACAGACGTGGCTGGACCGATGGAAATTAAAAGTTAACACAAACAAATCTGTGCATGTTTTGTTTTCATTGAGACGGAAAGAATGCCCTTCACTCTATCTAAATGGTAATATAATTCCCAAACATGATACGGTCAAATACCTTGGCATACATTTGGACAAACGGCTAACCTGGAAATGCCATATTCAAGCAAAAAAAACCCAGTTAAAGATAAAAACAAACAAACTTTACTGGCTACTAGGACCAAAATCAACACTTAATCTAAATAACAAAATATTAATATATAAGACTATACTAAAGCCAGTATGGACCTACGCAGTACAACTGTGGGGAACTGCTTGCAATTCTAACATAGAAATTCTGCAAAGATATCAGTCAAAAACTTTAAGGCTTATCACAAGTGCACCCTGGTTCGTCACAAATAAAGCCATACATACTGATCTAAAAATTCCCTTTATAAAAGATGAAATTAAAAAAATTACCACAAAATATTTACAGAGATTAAGTTATCACGATAACCCGCTAGCAATTGCATTACTTGATGAAACTAATGAAATTAATAGACTTAAAAGACATCATGTATTAGACATTCCATTCAGAACCTAATAGATAAATCTAATATTAAAATGTATTAAAATCTAACACATAAGTCTGAATATAAGTGTACATTAATCGTAGTATACATATATATCATTATTGACCTCAATGGAGCTCAATAATATAAGTCAAATTGTTAATAGTTAGATAATTTGCTTATTATTTTAAAAATAGATTGCAAATAAACGAAAAAAAAAAAAAAAAAAAAAAAATTTACTGAATGCGAGTTAAAACCATAGAGGTGTAGTTGTTTTTCCGGTCCTTAATCCTTAATGGGACATAGGGCATCAAAAGGTGCGTTCATAGTAAAAATAAGCAACAAAATTCCTGAAAATACTGAAGAACCCATAACGACATTTTTACAAAAAGAGTCCCTTATTTTGTTACATAACCAAAAAAGGCGTTCTCTTAACAAAAACGAATAAATTAAATTGTACATAACCATAACACATTTATTAAAAAAACGCACATTTTAAGACGATTTTTCATGCATACAAAGTTCTTTAAGTAATTCAATAAAAATTTAATAATTTTTTTTTCTTTAAATTTTAGTGCGTTTTTATATCCAAAGCTAGGCAACACTGCAATAGCGAGAGAGAGATTTCACTGCTGAAAGGAGAAGAACACCAACAATAACCGCAATCGCGGGCAATGCGACCAAATATTAAAGAAAAGTAAAGCTAAATAAAACTGATTGAATTATTGAACTAATTTTAAAATATGTACATTTTGCAAAATTATAAACATTACTTTTAATTAGAACAGGCTAGAAAAATGTCATGAAGAAACAACTAAAACTTCAAGACTAAATAGCAAAAAAAAAATGCTTAATCAAGTTACGAAAATTTTAGTCTGGCCATACTGGAGCTAAAATCACGTGACTCGTTGCCAAATTCGCTGAGAGCAAAGTAACGGTACCACGATGGGCGCCATCTCATTATTCTTTCCGTCATGGTGGTGACCAATATCAGACTACCCGCTCAGCGAATTTCACAGAATCAGCGGTTGGGCTGACGTAGCAGGAGTTATGAATCGGTTTGTTTACGAAGAAACTAAGACCAACGACACTTCGTTGTCGTCTGAATAACGACTTATTGGACGAGTGTGTGAATACATGTGAAATAATCGTGCAAATTTTGGCTGCGAATACTCCCGTGACATGGTAGCCGAAGTTCCCCTCACAATTGTGTTTTTCGCCATAGTTATTGGCCAAACCTAATAAACTATCATTCTTGGTACTATTTATTCTCGGCTTACTGACTCTTAAATATTGCTTTCTGAGAGTTGATAGGGTAAATAAATAAGAGAACAAAGGAATATGTTGAAACATTTCCCTACATTCATGCAGTTATCTAATATCCAAGAAAAGAGGTCTTTAAAATTATATTAACTCTCACTGGTCATTAGTTCACAGAAAGCTTACTGCAAGAATTGTGCTATTCTACAACAGAACCAATCACAGTTGTTGCCTTGAAGAAAGAGAGGAAACAGTGTAGCATTCCCTATGTAATTGGCCCGCCCTCACATTCCTTGGGCATAGCACGCTTGGAAAGTATGCTAACAGAGCTGTCAGAGCCACAATGCGCGATATCAATAAATTCATAGGAGAGTGGAGAAGATTCGTCTATTTAGACTACGGCGTTATAATCCACGAGGAATGCTATAAAATGTTACTTCTACATGCTAGCTGAGACTCGGTTCTATGTTACCGAAATGACTTCGACTTAAATAGAACCAAGGACTACGGACTCTTAATTCAGCAGCATTCTGCAATTCCAAAATATGAGGGGGATGTTTTATGCAGTTGCAATGACAACTAATTGAAAGGAGTGCGTAGGTTCACCTCTACGTGAATGAAATAGCACAGAAATGATAGAAATTTTTTTTCTAAAAGCGGTCGCCCCTTTCTGCCCATGAAAAAGCTCCTCATAAAAAATAGCTGTAAGTAGTAGCTATAGTAATTATTTAATACATTAAGATATTATTATTATTATTTAATTTAAGTCGTTATCATAGAGAAGTATCAACCATTGATATTTTTCTCTTGATTTCTCACATTTTGAAACTTTTGAGAAAATTCGAATAAAAACGTCGAGCAAATAAATTTTCTATTACGAATACTCTTACTCACTTTATATATAAATACAGTGAACCAAAAAAAAAATGTATCCCAAAGCGTTTGGTCTTGGACGTTCGATATTTCCGACCAATTGAACTTTAAAGTAACTGAAAGAAAATTTTATTTTGTAAAAATCAATTTATTACCAAAAACTACGACTTACGATTAAAAAAATATTATTTATTTAATTAAAAATAATAGAATAATTACTACTTTGTGTGGCCACGTCTGGCGTCTAACTCAACTTGCAGCCCTTTTAAATTTATTTATTTATTTTTGTCATAGAAGTGTCATTTTGTGTAACATCGGGCGGTGTATTTTCCCATATATCCTGAAGTAGTCCAATTTGTTCATTATTCTGTCAATGAAGACAAGATTGCGTACGCCTTTTGTGCCAAGTGCGCCCTACACCTTGACACTGCCTCCTTTGTGCTTTACCGTTTTACTCAGATATTTGTTGATCAGCGCTTAGCGCTCCTTGCGCCACTTGAACCGGCGTCCAGCAGACTTCAAATGAAACAAAATTTAACTTGGACTCATCTATAAATTTTACAATATCCCAAGTCATTATCACGTAGATGCACTCTCTGGCATATTGTTAACTTTTACCAACATTTTTTGTTGATAAATATGGCTTGCTGTGCGCCATATATGCCCTAAAATCAAGGGAATTTGAAAAATTTCGTAAAATTTGAAGATAGACTCTTTTGGACCTTCTCCTCCTACATGGACTTCCTACTTCACCGTTTTTCTTGTACTTGGTAACAAAACTCGCACAATCACAGCACGGAAATAAAAGTGAATAAAAATAGCGGTTCTTACTAAATTTGTTTTTTCTTGTTCACTCCTATCGGGGGCATAGGGCACCGACGAGACTCTCAAGACCTCTGCTCCCTTGCGGGTTCCCGTCCAGTGCCAATCTCGTGATGCTATCTGGTGGTTTTCTCAATGTGTGACCTATCCATCGCCACTTTCTGCGTTTGAATTCCCTAAGGATGGGTTCCTCGTTCGTTAATCTCCACAGTGCGTCGTTACTGATGGTGTTTGGCCAGAATATTCTGCAGATGATGCGGAGGCATTTGTTGATGTACTAAATAAATGCATTTAAAGTGTTGCCAACGGAACGACAAGTTATTTATTTTTTGGTGCTCGAAGAAGAAAGTGTTTTTGTCTTTTTTTTAAGTTTTGGGTAATAAAATTAGTTTTACAAAATAAATTCCAGGATAGCTAGGACTTCCAACAGGCAGATATCTACAGCCAGCCAGAGCTGTTGATGCAATGGAAAAGTTTGAAGGTTGGAGCACTGCCTCAGACTGTAGAAGAAAGAAGCACCCAGTGACCTTAATCGGCTAGCTGCCAAACCCGGACATTTACAAAGAAAGGGCTCAACAGTCTCCTTCCCTGAAAGGTCCCCACAACTTGTGCAATGGGGGTTGAATGTTAAACATAGCTTTTCAGATGTGTGCCGATCGTCCAATGACCGATAAAGACAGTTAGGAGTTTGGAAATTGAATGGCGGAGAGTCCCCAAGACTTTCTGAATCCTCCTTCTATTATACTGCGGTCACAGGGTTTTCGAAATAGCACATAAAGAAATGGAGCTCCATCTTTTCTGTGCTCTTAGGGGGATGCCGATGACCGAGTAGGAGGTATCTAGGACCAATTCAGCCCGCTTTGTGGCATGGCATGAGCAATTTCATTTCCCTCTATGTACCTACCATATGTCCTGGAACCCAGGAAATATTGCCTGCACTCCTAAGATATACTATATGATCTCCTTAAGACTATTAACTAGTTTGAATCTGCACCATGGTGTGGGCAGAGCCTTGATCGCGGTTTAACAATCGGAGAGTGTTAATATCTCACTTACTCCTACTAAGCATTTTGTACGCCTGCAAGATCGCAAAGACTTCTGCTTGAAAAACACTAGCAGTATTCGGCAATTTTAAAGGGGTAGATAAATTGGGAGCTTTAAAGAAAACCCCTGCTACGACTTACGATTCCATTGGAACCGTCAGTGAAGACAGAGGTGCCAGTTTCGCTGCAGATTTTCCCCTCGTTGCCCTCCTGCCTATTTGGAAAAATTGTCCTAGCACGACCCTCAAACTGAAGTTTTTTGATCGAAAGATTTGTCCAAAGTTCAGAGAAATATGGTGTTAACTGTACAGCCATGTCCCTTGAGAGCTTGCCTCCAGAGCCCAACCTCCTTTAACCTGTTTGCACTTTAAGCAGCGATGGAAATAACTTAAAAGTACAAAACGACATTCAAGGCAGCACAGGGACAAGTTCTACATGCTACGGTGACGCCAATACATGCAGCTACAAAAATGGTGGACCCAGACGTGGGTGAATAGAATTGGTCCTTTATGGATGCCGTTCTGGGTTCTCTCGAAGTAATATAGAAAGCAGTTCTGGGAAGGGTGTCTCCCCAGAAGGAGCGGAGGGATCGTTTTAGTGGCTACACCACACGACGCAGTAGACGACGGTCGCTGTAAGGGCGAATGCATTTTGAACCCTACCTCACCCAACAAAAAAAAAAATACATGCAGTCCTTTGCACCCTCCCCAGTTTGGTGATATTATAGCCCTCCCCACTAAACCAGGCATCCATACGTTAAAATTGGCAGAACCACTACGTTGTACAACCACAGCACGACCCGTGGCTTGAGTCCCTATTTTTTGCCGAACATAGATTTGCAGGAGTAGAAGGCTATACTCGTGCAGGCCTTCGTTACCCGATTTTCAATGTGTAGCTTCCAATGGAGTTAGAAGTCAAGTATCACTCCAAGATACCTAACTTTCGTTGAAAGCCGGAGATTGTGGTTGTTTAATTCAGGAAGGGAGGTTTATATTTTCCTGAAACTATTTAAGAAAGAAACTGAAATAGTCTTTTAGTAACTGTTGGTTGCAACTTTAAAGTTTAAATGGTTTTAGAAATAATGCATGCCAAAGACAAAACTATTTGTTGTACACGTTTTGTTTTTGTTTTTTGTTCACTGTATATAACTACATATGTACGCATACTTGTAGGTATATAATGTATACATGTATATAGTATGTGCACCAAAGTTTTCAACACTTCACAAAAACTAGATTATTGCAAACCTACCCTCGGATAGTCGCTTTATTTTTGCCATCATTGTATCGATACATTCATTTATTTCAAATATTGATTAGCTAAATTCGAAATCTCTTGCGTTGACTTTTCCGTAAAAATTAACTGAAATTATAAAACACATTCAAGAATTAAGCATTTCGCTCTCTTTCTGTAGCATAAATTCATTTTTATATGTACACAGAGTTTGTCCACAATTGAAATTTTTTCCACCTCAATATCCACCAATATATTTATGCATAAAAAATGTAGATATATTAATGAGTGTTCACTACAAGTGAAAACACATGTTTCTATGCCGTCACAAGGATCAAATTGCACTTTCGTTATAAACAGTTTCATTCAATGCACAACACACTTTCATTAATCCAATATACCCATACATATGTATGTATGCACACATCCTAATGTGTATGTAATCCAAATCAATGTAATCCGAAACTCAGTGAGCTGCCTTGCAGATATGTAAAGCAAGTAGGTGCAAGCAATTATAATTCGACTCCCGCGAATACTCCGGCCAACCAAATTCAACGAACGACCGACCGATCACTTCCGTTTGAACGACACGGCGCGACTGTGCCCGGTAACGGCTTTCGACTCTGCTTTTTAATCATTTCAAAAAGTAGAGCATCGCTGCAAACCACCAAGAATCGACCCAAAATTGTAAAGTAAATTTTGCCATAACCACTGAATTTCGCTGGTAATTAATGAAATTCAATTATTTTTGTTTTTACTTTGGAACGCATATTTTGTTTAGGTTAGCAAAAAAATGCTGGATATTATTATATTGTCGCCTTTTTCGCGGGTGTGTTATTTTACATCATGCTTTCAAAAGAAAAACGTCAACAATATCGAAGAAAATAAATCAGAAAGTATTTTTTGCTATTTCATTATGGAAAATACTATGTTCGCCAGCAACGGGCATATTTTGCGTTAGTGGGTAGGTAGTTCGTGCACGCACCGCAGCATAAAGTCGGGGTTACTTTGGGGCATTGCTCCACTGCATAGTCAACACTTAAAAAATTCTGCAAGTTGGTAATTCTTGCAACGACGAAACGACACAAAATAGTACATAGGAGTGCAAATTGATAAAAAATCATCGAACCGAAACGGTCGAAGCTCTTAAAAAGTTAATTTAAGTGTTCATATTTAACGTGAATTAAAATTTTTTACATGAGCAAAAACAAAAAAAAACAACTTTCAGATTTAGTATTAAAGAACTGAATTATATTAAAATACATATTGTACATAACAAACAAACATAACATACAACCTAAAAAACTACTCGCTAAAAAACTACTCGCCACTCATTTTATAGTAGGGGAGACCGGGGATGGTTGACTAACTTTTGGCTTAAGCTCGTATATCTCTGATGTTTAATTTAATATAACAAAAACAACAATTGCTACCGATAAAAGAACTATTCAGGTACCTTAAATATAATAATATGACCTATATATTCTCTATTATAATACTTATTTTGATGATTTTATAAGCCCCTGACGCTTGGTCAACCTACCCCATGTCCGGGGTAGGTTGACTATGTTCATGGGGTAGGTTGACTTAGACAGTAATTAGTATAAATTAAGAGGATTGGTATAAAATAAAACACAAAAATTTACTAAATGATAGAAACTTTTTAATTAAAATGCACAAACTTAAATTCAAGATCCTTTTTCAGGTCATAAAGAACTTTGATAAATCTAAAAAACAATCTTTAATTCTCTCACTTTAAATCTTAAAAACGAACTTAAAAATAACCATAAGTAAGATTAATTCTTTGTACTTTCTTTTCAACTTTAATTGGCGAGCTATGACTCTATTAGGCACGTGAACTGTTGTAAGTCCCGTCTCATCAACATTCCAGATATCACCTGGGGTAAGATTTAATCGTTCGTAAACTGTTTTCAAATTACCAAAAAAATCATCATCGTTTTTCTGGTTGAACGACGTAGCTCTAGACAGGCTCGTAGCTTGAGGTGATCTTATTGATAATGAGGAATGACGTTTTAAAAAATTACCAAGCCAATCTTCGCCAGCCATTAATTTTGTTTTCCAAGATTCAGGCATAGTTTTATTATTCTTTTTTGCGTATTCAAATGCAAACTTGCGTGTCTCATACGGTGTCAATCCATAATAAATATCAGCAGCCGTCTTCAAATAAGCTGTCAGTTTGTTTTCTTCGTCATCGCTAAATATCTGCCTATTTCTTATGTACTCGGCCGTGTCCAGTGACAAATCAGCTCTCGTGAGGTTAGAATTACTTTCTAACTTATTTTTTAGTTTAGTTACATAACGATGCAACGTTTTGTACGGGACTTGGTATTGCTTTGACGTGGCGTTTTTTCTTTCATTATCGAAGATAATCGCGTGGCAAGCTCTTTCTATGATATCTTTTGGAGAATTACCCCTTTCAGATTTTCTTTTGTAAGTCCTCATTGTCTGTAAAAATACAACAGTAAATTAGAATGTGACAGAAGACTGTAGAGCAATTCCATGAGAGATGATCATGAAAGTAGGAGCGACTGGGGTTGGTTACCAATTAGTCAACCTGCCCCGAACAAAATTTGTCAACCAGCCCCTGACGCTATTTTGCACTTTAATTGCTCATAATATGCAAACTCTGGCACTAACATAGGAGCAATACTGCGTTATATATAGTAGAACTATTATGTTTTTATTTGTCATAAGAACAAAATTGTTTCTAACAGATACATAAGCACAATAACAAAAAAAATACGAGCTAAAAAATTACTTACCGAGAACCAAAACACAATATGTGATCTCACTCACGAACGCCTTGCGACTGCCGCGGCTCACTTCGCACAAGTTCGCGGGTCATGGGGAGGCATCGATATTCATGATTGGTTGATGAAAATCACGTGATTATGACGAGTTATTGTTACTTAATCTACCTGCCACTATAGCCAACCATCCCCGGTCTCCCCTAGTTGTTGTGGTAATGCATATAAATTCATCATAAATCTTGGTGGAAGCTACAGTCCGTAGCCAGATATAAATCCGTGTCGTGGGTACGACAAAAATTGTGCGCGATACTTCCAGTTTCCCCTTCCTCTTCAAATCTTCATCACAAATCGCATATGAGAGCCCCTATTTTTTCAGGCGCCACACTAAGATGGTACTCTCTATGAAAGTAACTGCTGCAGCCAAGCTCTACATGCTTGGCTTGCAATCTAATCTCAGACGTGCATACAGGGTCCGGCACTCGAAGTGTAACCAATTAAAAAGGTCACAAATTTAGTTTGGAAAACTACTTTTATTCAATTCAAAGTTAAAAAAGTGTGAATAAGAATCAATTTACTTTTGTTCGATATGACCACCTTTATGCCTTGACTATGGGTTTTGAGACGGTCCAGAAACGAATCGTGAGCAGCCCGAATGTGACTTGTAGGTATTTTGGCTCACTCGCGGACAATAGCTTTTTTCAGTGTCTCGAGGCTGGTGAATATTTTAGTTCGGAACTTGTTTTCCAAAATGGCCCAAAGAGAATAATCCATCGGATTCTCGTCTGGTGAATTTGAGAGCCATTGTGTGGAGGTTATGAAGTTCGGAACATTTTTAGCCATTCTTGTTTCACGCAAGCTTTGTCCTGTTGAAACGTCCATGGTCTGCCACCGAAATGTTTGTCTGCTCATGGCTTCAAAGCAACTTCCAGAATACTTTCCTGATAATTTTTCGCATTTACCTTAACGCCAGGCTCGATAAACCCTATCGTTTTGGTAGTTTACGAGTTGCTCAATTTGAAAAATTTTCTCGCCAGAACACACAATGTTCGGAAATTGACCGCTTTCGGCCAAGCGAAGCAACTCCTTCGCTCTCTCAAGTCTGACTTGTTGCTGCTTTGGTAGGAGATCATTCGCCTTTTGGATCTTGTAAGGCTTAACTTTGAGATCATTTTTCAGTTTGTGGCGGATGCTATGGTCAGATATTTTCAGTTCTTTCGCCATTTGATTGGCACTTCGTCAAGGATTTCGCTCAAGTCGCTTCTTCACTTTTTGAACCATTTCACGTGACGTTGCAGTCTTTTGATGATCACCTCCATGACGTTTTGCGATGCTACCACTATCAGTGTAACGAGTAATGGTGCGATAAACCAAAATTTTATTTACTTTAAGGTGTTCGAGCTCACAAACAAACGCTGGTTGTGATTTTTCAGTCAAATATTATAAGAGTGAATTCCATTACTGATTTTCTTTTTTCGCATTTACTTTCGGCAAAATGCTTCCGCGCGCTTGTCAGCAATACTCTGAACTGTGGTTTATAATACGTTGACATATAAGTAGATGATCTACTTTTTCGCGCTTAACTCAAAATCCGTAATTAAAAAGCGCGATTTCCCATACAAAAGTTCTCTCCCAAAATCTGAGATTATAAAATAATCCTAGAGAATACCGATACTTTTTGACATACAACCCTGTGTTTTCTATGTTATCGATAATTATTATTACGAGTTTAAGGAGAAACATCAAAATAAAAACTAAATGGAATGGATGCCGGCAAAGCAAACAGGTCTGTAAACACAATTCTAATAAAATGTTTGTTAAATATTATTAATTAGGGATTCATTTTACAGAAAAAGCGTGTGTTCATAAACGTTTTGTCCTCTTATTACTTACTATAAAGTACCATAATTTGTTGCCACCTCAGTTAGTAATAATTAAGGAAACCAAAAACACCGAAATATTCCACCAAAATCTATACTATAAAGGTGAATGTCTGTACATTGTCCGCGCATCACTACGAAACGACAACACAAAATGACGTAAAAATGTTTATACATTCATATTTTCACTCAATGAAGGTTATAGGCATGTTTTTATGATGGGACTCCCTTCCCACAGGCCCCAGGCCGCGCCACTACTCTCATTCGTCACTAATAATCGAATATTTGCTTAAATTTAATCTAAAAAATCTTAGTTTTTCCTATTTCCCACTATTTATAGCACACTCTAGACTTCACAATCTGCATAAGCTGTTCAACTATGACCCAAATGCAAAGTTCAAAAACGGTTTGAGATAGAAAATTAATAAAAATAATATTGCTTGATATTTTTCTGATTGGTTGTTTTGATTTTATTCAACGAGACATAGCAACGGATGCCGGGTATTGTAATGTTATGGTTATTAATAAAAAAATATTTTCTATGAAATTATTGTTTGTAATTCTTTTATATACATTCATATCCTAAATCCCTCAAAACTACTCCTACGTGAACGGGGCCGCGGGTTAAAGCTAGTAATTTCTATAAAGAAAAACCTCTCAAAGCAGGATTAACAGCTAATTGTAGATTTTGCAGGTAATCTGCCATATGGGAACCGGTGGATTAATTTTGTGGATTTATTGGTAATTAATGCATATGTGAACGTACTTTTATAGAACGCAAAGCTTACATCTGATAAAAATGTTCTTTAGGTGAATAAAATCTAGGCATGTTATATTGTCTGATATCTTTAATTAAATTAAATTAGGCAATTCAATTTAAATTTATTTTATCTAAATACTTACGGCCACCGTAGCCGAATGGGTTGGTGCGTGACTATCATTCGGAATTCAAAGATAATGTGGTTCGAATCTCGGTGAAACACCAAAATGAATTACAACAAGCGTTTTCTAATAGCGGTCGCCCCACGGCAGGTAATGGCAAACCGCTGAGTGTATTTCTGCCATGAAAAAGCTCCTCATAAAAATATCTGCCGTGTAGAGTCGGCTTAAAACTGTGGGTCCCTCCAAATGTGGAACAACATCAAGACCCACGCCACAAAGAGGAGAAGCAGCTCGGCCAACTACACACAAAAAGGATGTACGCGGCAATTACATATACATATAGGGTTTTTTAATAGGTGCGCTTCAACTTTTTTCCGATAGGGAGGGCGAACGACGCAATATTTTTTATTTTTCGCTTGTCATTTGTAAACTTCATTAGTTTACATTTCATCATGGAACGCTACACACTTGAGCAACGATTGCAAATCGTGCAAATTTTTTATGAAAATAATCGTTCTGTTGCTGCTACTTTAAGATTACGGGCATTACGAGCATTTTACGGCCCATTTAACAAGCCGTCCCGTTTTGGGGTTATGTGAAGTCATTGGTCTACAGTAACAAGCCGGCGACGATTTGTGAGCTCAGAGCCAATATTGAACGCGAAATTGCTGGAATTTCGGCCGATTTATGCAAAAGAGTGGTCGAAAATTGGGGTCAACGATTGGACTTCGTAAAACGTGCACGCGGTGGTCATGCAAAAGAAATCGAATTTCATACTTAAATGTATATGTTCGAACTCGATAATCAAAAAAAAAAATTTGTTAAAAAAGTCAAACCGTTTGTGTTTTATTCAAAAAAGTTCAAAAGTTGAAGCGCTCTTACTGAAAAAGCCTATATATACTTACAAAAAAAAAGTGTAAATAAAAACTGTAACTCTGTTTGTGGAAGTTTATTAATTGGCGTGAAATTTACCCGTGTCGTTTAAGTTAAAAAAGTAAGTATATCTACCGAAGATTAAGTAACAGGAGTAATAAAGGTTGGGATATAACTACTATATAGGTTTTTAACTTCAAATTAAAATTTTAATTTCAAATTAATTTTTTTTAAAAGCAATTTAAAATTTTTTTATTTCAAATTAATTTTTTTTTTTAATTCAAATTAAAGATTCTTAATTTCAAATTAAAGTTTATTAATGTAATATTGAATATTTACAATAAAAAATGAATAGGAAAAGGTTAAATAAAGCAATTTAGACAAAGCATTTAATGCAACGGTTGCTCCGCTACAGCCAGCGGTAGTTTCCTAGACATGTCAACGTAATAATTGTTGCAATCAGTAGAAGTTACAGTGCTCATTGATTCTTCAATAATCTGTACCAAATTTTGATTATTTTGACAATTTAATTTTTGAAAATACCTTTTCTATAGGATTTAACATGGGGGAATATGGTGATAGAAAAATTAACGTATGATTAGTGTTACTAATCTTTTCGCGTACTTCCCGAGTTTTATGGATTCTGGCATTGTCCAGAACCAACCATGCTTTTACAATGTTACTTTCAGCAAGTTTATTAAATAATCCATCGACAAATGTAATAAAAACATTTGAATTTACTGTTGAGTTAGAAATTACTTGAAAATGTATAATACCATTTAAATTCATGGCTAAAATTAATGAAACATTTCTTCCTCTTATTGTTGGAACTATTGCATGGGCTTTAGTTCTGCGAAGATGATAGTTGAAACCGGATTCATCAATAAAACTTATATACGTTCCCACGACAGTCGGTTCTACGTTACCGGAACGACCCGGATTTATATTCGGCCAAGGACTGTCACTTCAGCAGCATTCCCCATGTATGTGTGGAGAATGTTTATGCTGCTACAACAACAACATAAAAATTATTTTTATTTATTTATATGTAAGAGTAATAGTTATAAATAATCAATACAATAAAATTTAACAAGAACTCTGGCTACTAAGGCCTTTGGCTCAGAAAATATAAAAATTATTTTCTCAAGTGTTTGTGGAGCATTTCGTAAAAAATTGAGTGCATAATTTTTGCGTTGTTCAATTGTTGATTTGGAGTTTAAACGGTCCAGGTTGATTGTGGCGGTTTTTAATGGTATTTTTAAAGCTTTTATTGCATTAAATATCGTTGTTGTTGTCATGTTGACGTTTTTATTTTGAAACAATTTTTTTTTATATTTTTTAAAGTAATTGATGGATTTTCTTCAATTATTTTCTCCACATAGTTTAAAATCTTATCACCACGATTTCGTCTAATAATCTCACATCCATCCTTCTTATACCTTCTAATTATAGAAGTGGTTCTATTTTTATTAATTCCAGCTAATTCTGCTGTCTCTATAATAGCTTTACCTTCTTCATAGTACTTTATCAAAATCTCCTTTTTGTCAATACTCGTTTTAACATAATTTCCACTGCGGTTTCTGCAACGAGGAATTGGTAAGTTCTCCTCATTTTCTAAATTGCTATCATCAGAATCTTCTGCGACCTGCATTATTCGCCGATAATGACGCCAATAATGATTTTGAATTTTTAATATTTATTTTAAAATAAATAATAACTAGTATGTAACCCCCGAAAATCGGGTGGTCTTTTTTCCCACGGAAAGTAAACAGCATATGTGACACTTTTATATATTAAAAGTTATGATGATTAGAAAAGTGTATATTTTTATTCATATGTAATATGTAAGAACTTATGCATATAACATTTTTTGTCTCTCTCTCCTCATTTTTTAAAACTATTTAAAATTTTGAGTTTTGCAAAAAGGATCAAACGCACACAAAATTTGTAAATACATACATATGTTTATATATTGTAGTTCAATTGTACCATATATGAACGAAAACAAAAGTGGATGCTTCTACCAATCATATCCAATGCGTGACGTTTCAAACATTTATCACTTACTTACCTGCTCTATTCCTCCACTTAAAGTAGGAACTCTTCTACGAACTCTTCTTGGTCGTCCTCAAGGCATATTTTAAAATTAAATATGGATGTACTTTTTTCTTAAAATAAATTCTATTTTGCGTCTGCCCAAAACTCTTTCTAATTTGCACTGTTACCGTTGTTTTAAGTGAATTGACAAATTTCAAGTCAATTATCAATTCATACCAATTATTGCCATCACAACAAAATTTTGAAAAAAATTCGCAGCAACCGTTGGGACTATGTTCATGAATACATATCGCACTTGTTACGTTAAAGCGTAACAACTCAAAAAGAAAAGGAAAAGAGTAACAACTCAAAAATTTGTTATTTTAGCGCAACTACTAAACAAATAAGAATGAAACAACCGTTATATTGTTTTTAATGATATTTTCGTGCAATTACATATTTTTTTCCTTGTAATACCTATGTATATTATTAATATTTACGGAAACAGTTTTTCGTCTCTACTGAAAATGTTCAGATTTTGAGTTGTTACGCTTTAACGTAACAAGTGCGATATGTATTTATTAGTAAGGATAACAAAACAAAACAATTATTGAGAATCCAAATGTATACAATGCTGTGCTCATTAGAAAGGGAGCTAAACAAAGCAAACGTACTCATATACATGTATGCGTATATTTGTGTGTCATCTCGCTTTGCATAGACATCGCTGTTATCAATATGAAAATTTTGATAACTTTACACGCAAATATTTCATGAACAAATTAACCAATTTTAATTTTTATAATTTTCCGGAAATATGCTCATCAAAACCTTTCTTTTGATATATATTTCATATCTGTACATATTGTAGTTTAGTCAGAATAAGCGCCATGTTTTAAAATAATACTATAGATTCCACAACAACGAAAGATCAGAATCAGCACCTTTTCACACTAACCACCTTTTCACATGCCCAACAAACCCACTCGTCTAACACCCCTCTCCCTCTGGACCCAACCCGTAGAAACAGCCAGTTTCCTGGGCCTACCGTTAGATGAGCTAGACGAAGGCGATCGGTAATTACACTACACCGACAGGGCGAAGATACTGCTACAACAACAACAAAAACAACATCAAAATCAGCAAAAAAACATATTTGGAAAATAATAATTAATTAACATACCATATTTCATAAACTTTAACTTGAAATCAGAAATATTTAATTTGAATTTAAAAAAAATTTATTTGAAGTAAAAAAACTTTAATTTCAATTTAAAAAAAATTAATTTTTAAATTAAAAAATTTTAACTTGAAGCTTGAAACTTGAAAGCTACAAACAAAATCGAAAATAAAATTTTATACAAACCACCTATCAGAAAACTTGATGGCAGCTGGACTAAAACAAATCTTGGCAAGGCTGAAGTTCTCGCAAAACACTTCAAAAGTACTTTTACGAACAATACGCCTAATGTAAATCTTTTCCCGACCCACGCAAAAACAGATCCATGCAAACCAAAAAATGTTACATTAGAAGAAATAAAACAATGCATATGTAAGAGAACTGATCCTAAGAAGTCGCCAGGATACGACCTAATAACTGGAAAAATTTTAAGAGAACTCCCAGAGAAGGGGCTTATCTATATAAGGAATTTGTTCAATCAAATCTTGAACTTGAAATATTTCCCAAAAGTATGGAAAATTGCTCAAATTATCGCAATACCAAAACCATGCAAAGATCCTACGCAAGTAACTTCGTACAGACCTATAAGTCTACTACCAGTATTATCAAAAATTTTTGAAAAGTTGCTTTTTGACAGAATCGATCCCATTATACAAAAGGACAAAATAATACCTTGCCACCAATTCGGATTCAGGCAAAAACATTCCACCATCCAACAAGTTCACAGAGTTACAAACAAAATTTTAGAAGACATCGATAAAAAACGAACGTGTGAAGCAGTATATCTCGACGTGGCCAAAGCTTTTGACACAGTATGGCACGCAGGACTTCTACAAAAACTCTTGACTTATTTACCAACAGACTACTACGAACTAATGAAAAGTTATATAACTGGAAGACAATTTTATGTAAAATTCGAAGATAAGTATTCTGATATACTAACAATGGAAGCAGGTGTACCGCAAGGTAGTGTCCTTGGGCCACTTCTGTACCTTCTTTACACTGCTGATATCCCTACACCGGCAACTAAGAATTCTCTAATAGCAACATTTGCAGACGACACTGTCTTGTTAGCATCAGACAAAGATCCAAGAACGGCTGCTTATAAACTTCAGGAATTACTTGACAACACCACTCAATGGTTCGAGAAATGGGGAATCAAAATAAACGAAGATAAAACCGCCCACGTCACATACACTAACAAGAGAAAAAAACAATACAATCCAATATTCATAAAGAATAAACAAATCCACCACGACACAAGGGCAAAATACTTGGGTATGATTATAGACAATAAACTTAACTGGAAGTTACACATTGGACAAAAACGACGCGAAATCAAGACTAGGTTTAAACAACTTCATTGGCTTTTGGGAAAGAATTCAACGCTCTCACTAGAAAATAAGATACTAATATACAAAGTAATTATAACACCAATATGGAAATATGGCTCAGAGCTTTGGGGAACTGCCAGCAGAACAAATATAAAAATTATACAACAAACGCAAAATAAGATACTCCGTATAATATCAAAAGCAGAGTGGTATATACTAAATGATAATATCCATCGAGAACTTAAAGTAAAAACAGTCCATGAAGAAATACGCAACAACAGCTTAAGACACACAAACCGACTACTAGAACATTCTAACAGGGAAATTCGGCAACTTCCATTAAAAGAGGAAACCGAGACGAGGAGACTTAAGCGTAAACGACCAACTGACCTGCAGATGTAAATGGTGTCACAATTTTATGAATATATTTATTCATTAAATAATTAAATTAATTAAATATAGAGTTAATTTTTGTTTTTTTCTTAGATAAATGTATATAGTGGTATTGGCTTCTAAATACTGTTGAAACCCAAAAAGAAAGAAAAATTGTAAATATTTTAAGTTGAAATAGAAACAATAATAAAGGGTAAAAAAAAAAAAAAAAAAAAAAAAAAAAAAAAAAAAAAAAAAATTGAAGTTAAAAACCATGTATGCCATGTACAATATATAACGGGTTGGTGTCGAAATTCTGTCTGTACAAAATTCTAAAAACAAAATTCTGCTTTTTTAAATTCTGCTTTTTTAAAATTCTGCTTTTTTAAAATTCTGCTTTCTAAAATTCTGCTTTCAAAATTCTGTATTACAAAATTCTGTATTACAGAATTCTGTATTAAAATACAATGTTAACAATGTTAAAGAGGTAATGTAATTATTTAATTTATTATTATTATTATTTTTTATTATTATTCGAGATATTAAATAAAAAATAATAATAATAATTTTTTCTTCAGTTTCGATAGAATCCACAGTATTTTTGGTTAGAACTTCTTTTCGCGTGGGCGGCCTTCGGCCACGCTTTAAAAAAATAACCCTCATCAGACCGACTCCGGCTACGCAATCCACCGTATTTTTGCGTAGAACTTCTTTTCGCGTGGGCGGCCTTCGGCCGCGCTTCAAAAAAATAACCCTCATCAGTCCAACTCCGGCTACGCAATCCACAGTATTTTTGCGTAGAACTCTTCTAAAAAAAACGAACAGCTGCGAAGAATTATTAAAAAAAGAAATGAATTAAGTCACACTACATATTTAAAAAGAATTGCAAAAAATATTGTAATTGGCTAAACTAAAATATTGTTATCGCTTAAACATACCTATATGTATATTTATGAATAAAATGTTTATTTTGTTACTTCTTATATGACGAAAATCACAAAACTTGAATAAAGCAGAATTTTTCGCATTAAACATGCAGAATTTTGAAAAAGCAGAATTTTAGAAAGCAGAATTTTAAAAAGCAGAATTTTTTTGTAATTTGCAGAATTTTGTCATCCAGAATTTTGTAAAACAGAATAATGACACGCTCCCTATATACCCACTCTGATAACTGTGATGGAAACTCATGTTTTTGGTATAAAACCTATGTATGTAGAACTGTTATTTTCCTGATTTTTTCAACTTTATTAGAAAAAGCATTGCACAATTCACAAACAATGTATGCCGCAATCGAAACAAAAACTTAATTGACTTCATTCAAATCTTATGTTTATTTCATTCTTTGTGAAATTCACTTATCGTCTTTAAAATTTCACACGTTACAGTTATAACAGAGGCAGAAAACAAAACTTATATGTTTATTCATAAACATTTTACTCTACTAATATAATTATTCATATTGTAATATTCACTTTGTTCGCTTGCTCAATACAAAAATAAGTAATTCAATAATTGCCAAAATATTTGAAGATTTCTCCCAACACAGCACAAATACATACATATATTATATGTATTATGTGAGCTTTAGACGTAACTAAATATTTTTGTAACATTCGTTTGTCATCAGCGAAATCAAATTCAATTTTTATTGTATAAATCGGTCAAAATGGCATTCGATGCAAAATCTTATAGATAATAGTTAGTCTTCAGTTAACTACTGAAGTCCGTTTTACAATTAAACTGATGTCAAATTATTCTGCAGCTTACGTTGCTTGTACAATTCTTGTATGAGATCTCGAAACAACGTTGGATTTATATTGACACTAACTTTAAAAAGCAAAAACCAATCGCCAAAGCTTACATTCTCAAGAGCTCTCTGCACCTGTGACGCAGGCATTGATCGCAACTGCGTACTGATCATTTTCATTCGAAATGTTCTACTAGATATGAGAAATAAGCGATAGAGCAAATTTAAACCAGCAATTATAGCCATTATGATGAACCAACACCACAGAAAAGCAAAAATTTTCTCATTTAATATATTGAGCGGAAGAATGCAAAGAACATCGCGTTTGTTTTGAGAGCCACTTGGACCAAATGCATAGTAGTCACATTTGGCGATTTTCGGAAAAATTCGCGAAGTCATCCGATTCCAGGTGTCCCAATCATAACGGTGTATGGTAGCCAAAGCTTTGATGTATTTCGTCCAATAGTCGTTTAAGAATACGTTAAGCAACAGTATATTTATTACCTGAAATTCAATTGTTACTGTTTCTGCCAATAAATATGTATTGTGTGTATGTACAAATGAACTTAAATACTCACACTGATAAAAAAATTTAATACCTCACATGATAGGCATTTTACCATGTAACAAAAGTGTATGTCCTTATAATCCGATGTAAAGTACTTTACTAACAATTTAAGACGTTCCAAATAAGTGTTTTCCGGTACTAGAGCATCACCTACATATAAACACAAGCGTGCATACAAAATAATTCATTTATAATTTCAAAACGTACAGTTTTTTATATCATATACATTTTTGATACTCACCGACTTCGGAGCATAACTGCTTAAGGCGTTGCCCTTCCCACATCTTCCAAAGAAAAGATGGAAAGTAGAAGATAACCGACTGCAGCAAGAGTAACATGATGACCCACTGATAGTAACGCAAATAAACTCTCTCAGTAACACCTGGTATCTCCGAGGATATGCCCTCAGCTATATAAGGCGATTCGACTCCAGTCTGTGTGCTTAACAATTTATCACCATGTGGAATTTGATCTTGAACATCGTACACATTGAGCACATAGGTGCCCATTGTCCAACAGAAGGAATTTACGAATTCGCTGTATTTATCATCACCCATACATTGTATAGGCTCCCCGAAATACTGTTTGGCCGATAGCAGAAATGAGCAAGTCAACAAGATGACCACCGTACATTTGGAGTGCAATGTAAATACCACATCGTATATTCGAACTGATTTAAATTGCAGATATTTAGACAGCGGCTTCACAGCGGCATACATGGTTACCGTTTGTGGAACGAAAATTTCCAAAATATCGGACACGAGATCGGAAATTTTGTACTGATTTCAAAGTACAACAAACATACGAAGATGAAACTTGGATCTTCTTCGCAAAAAACCTCTTCAACACGCGCTTCAAACGAAAATTTCTTGGTTTTCTTCAAATAACGGATATTTTGCGCTTTCAAGAAATGCATTTTCTTTTGTGTACAAGTTATGATCTATTACAATACCAGTCAAAGCGAATTCATGCAAGGTGCTGTTATTAGATCAGCCGATTTGTTTTCTTTTTTCTTTTTGAATCAGTTTTTTTGTTTTTGCTTTATTTGTTTGTTGACATTTTGAATAAGATTTTTACATTAAAACCAAATTGGAGAAACACAATACATGTAAATGTGATGGTTATTCCACAGGTTTCGCCTTGTACAGGCGAACAGGCCAAATGGTAGCATTGCATCACTCGCTTAAAGCGCTTTAAATTGCAATGTTCCCTTTAGCAGCGCTGGTTGTTGCCCTTTAACATTTCTATTTCATCCGTTGTTTCGTTTTTTCTTCTAATTCTGACAACGCTAACTTAAATTTAAGTAAATTTTATAATTTTTATCTAATAAATTAAAACAACTGGAAAAGTTATGAAAAAAATACCTGGCGTTTGTTAGGATACCGCTCTAATTCTTTGAATCTTCTAGATGTTAAATATTGTCCAAAAAATGCTGCAAAGCTGAAAACAAGATTATTGCATATATACTATCTAACAAAGCATGAATTGTTGGTTGGTAAAAATATCATATTAATAATTATTAGTAATTTTTTTGAAAGTTTCTCAAGATCTTAGTAAAAACATGCTCAAATGATCCTGTTAAGCAATATATTTTCTAAACAGATACAACTCTACAATGAAAACGTCACTCATAACATGCGGTTAATCATGCTTGCTGCGGTATAGTGCCGAAGTGTACTGCATTGTTTAAGGGCTAAAAATATACCGTAAAGCAAATCGAATCGACGTTTTCGCTCATAAAAGCAAATGTATTTGTTAAACTACGAAATGGCAGCTGAAGTTAATACAGTGATGGCAAGAAATTCTTTAAGACAGATTTTCTTTAACAGGGATATTTCTGTTTAACAGAGTGTTTTAACATTATCTGTAGGTCAATGGGGTAAATGTATGTATTATAAAAAACATAACACTTATGCTTACAGCTTTGTTCCGTACTACTGAAAGAATTTCAGTAACAGCTTCAGTTTATTAATTACAAAAGTTAAAAATGTAAATAAACGCATTAAAACCAATAAAGCCCGTAAACTTTCATAACGTTATCAGTACCTTTTGGTATCTATCAAAACGTTGGCCGTGAAAATGTCAAGGTCGATTATATTTGTGGTTTATTTAACTGTGATCGGGTCATCGCTACATTTTGTCCAATAAGACGAAACCAAAGTGAAATTCCCACCAGCAGGTTGAGTACTAAAGAATAAACAAAAGCGAAAAAATGTATCCCCAAATTTTTCGATTAATTCACATTATCCAAGTTTGAAATATCACATTTATGATATGCAATAGAGGTGCAAAACTATCAATGGTATTATCATTAATTTTCCGGCATAGTTTAAAAAAACCATCTATGGTTACTTTTCGTAGTAAATTCTATATTACTATCCTTACACTGGAATATTTTTAGCATCTCTTAACCTTTAAATGCATAATGCTGCAATTCTAAAACAAACCACTCAGAACGCTGTGGCTATTGCTTGGACGAGAAATCAAGATAAAGTCTATTAAATTGCTATCTTTTTTTATGTTGTTTCGGCAATTTACTTGAAAAATTTTACATGTTTACTTTTGGCTATTGTGTTAAGGTCAAGATCTATCACATGAATGAGTCGTATTCTCTACAGTGATAACATCGATAGCCTTTCAAGAAATTGCGAAAACTATACCTCTAATGGGTAAAGCATTTGTCCACATTTTTTTGCCGACGACTGATTCCAAGGCGAGCTCATTAAAAGGGGTGGCACTAGGCTAACAACAACATCTTGTATGATACAATAGAATATCACATCAAAGCAGAAAACAAAGAAGTAATTTATTTATTTGAAACAAATTGTGCACTTTCTCATTATTTTATTTATATTCAAAAAACTTTATTTCGCAGCTTCATTATGCCTGTACAATTCGAACTGTACCACCCACTGTTACCGACACGACAGTTAGTTGTATTGTTTGCAGTTTTTCTTGTTGGTTTGTGTAGTATTTTATTTAATTTTATCGCACTTCGTCTGCAGACGCCTTATCCATTTACCATATGGTTGTGAACACTCCCATTTCCTTTAAGTAGGTACTATTTTACATACTATTTTGCATTTTATACACCCTGCTCCACACAGCTGTTGTGATGCGGCAAAGCAACACTACACACGGAAGTGGCCGACCCCTCATTGCATTAGCATACATTACCGTTAAAGTGCAGTTAGATCTCATCGAATGGTGAAAATTAGTTTAAATCACTCTTAAATTTGATTATAAAAAATTGTTAAAATCAAATGCATTAAATCGTTAAACTATGTGGTTGACAAATGAAAAAGTAAAAAAACCAACTCAGGTAAACAAAAGTGAAACATAATTCATTACTTACTTATTGATTTTTCTCATGCGCCCCGTTGGCTCTTCATTTCGTTTCTGCAACAATGTAGCTACAATGCTTCATATGGAATATCCACACCAAGCTATCTATGCACCGTTAAATCAGGTGATTACTGATTCCGACGAGGACTCTGAGGAAGAGATTCATAACAGCACAAAGCATCCAAAGCATCAAATATACCACCAAAATCAAGTGAATCAGAACGGAAGTGCTTGTAAAAAAGAGCCCCCAAAAAGTCTCGCCCTACAACAGCTGCAAAGCAACTTAAATACGGCACATATCACGAGTAATCATTCGCTTCCAGCAACAATTGTAGGTAAGTGGACAAACCGACATAGTTTGTATGGGAAAACTTTGCTATCGGATTATTGATAATCCGCGGCAAATTTCTTATAATACCAGTGTACACAAACATATGTACATCTACACATACATATTATGTTATGCTGAAGTAAACAAATTTTTTATAAGCCCGAAAATGTTTTATATTTTACTATGAACGCACATTAGAGTGGATTAATTTGTATGGAACGATTATTCTCGACAGCGTTCCTAGCATCTTCCTAGCTGTTTCTTTGTATTTTTTTTTCGTACATTACTCTAACAAAAATTCACCTTTTTAACACACTTTTATTAGGTCGGGTTGTATGTATGTATGTATGTATGTATGTATGTATGTATCTATGTATGTATGTATGTATGTAACGGAATCTTTGAGCTTAATTTTCACTGGCTTCTAAACATCTGATCGACTTGAAATTTTGCACACCTATCAAGGACCGATGACAATGCAATAATTTGATAAAAGTTTTCCATTATCCTTATTAGGATTGCCAGGATTAATATTTTCTTTTTTTACCTGTGGGCAAAAAGTAAGGTGAATTTGAATCTTTGAATCTTTTTTTAACACACTTTTATTAGGTCGGGTTGTATGTATGTATGTATGTATGTATGTATGTATGTATGCATGTAACGGAATCTTTGAGCTTAATTTTCACTGGCTTCTAAAAATCTGATCGACTTGAAATTTTGCACACCTATCAAGGACCGATGACAATGCAATAATTTGATAAAAGTTTTCCATTATCCTTATTAGGATTGCCAGGATTAATATTTTCTTTTTTTTACCTGTGGGCAAAAAGTAAGGTGAATTTGGTTGTAAAATGAAAAATCTTTTTTTATTCTTGTAAATCAGTTTCTCAGGCTCCCTCCACGAAATAAGTTCTTCATCCCGATTACTTCTTTATCACGGCCAATAACTGCATCGCTTTAGACTCACAGTCGATAAGAAAGGAATTAAATATTATATAACACGAATATATCGAATCATTAATTCACTGACTGCAATGATAACAATAATTTTCATTCATAATAAAAAATAGTTTAAAAAAAAACTAAAAAACACGCTTTTTTGCTAATCGAACTAAAAAGTAGAAAATAAAAAATAGTTTAAAAAACTAAAAAACACGCTTTTATTGCTAATCGAACTAAAAAGTAGAAAATAAATTTTAATGACAAAGAGACCTATAATGAAGTAATAGCAAATCGAACGAACAGTCATAGTCAACTACCTCAGAACAGAATTATAACAAAAATTAAGATACAAATAGAATAATTCAAATTAGAGTTAAAAGCGTGGGATGCTGGATATAGTAAATATTACAATCATTCTATTGGCAACTACCTATGTACAGAAGGTTATGAAAGTGAAGCAAAATGCATCCCACGCTTTTAACTCTAATTTGAATTATTCTATTTGTATCTTAATTTTTGTTATAATTCTGTTCTGAGGTAGTTGACTATGACTGTTCGTTCGATTTGCTATTACTTCATTATAGGTCTCTTTGTCATTAAAATTTATTTTCTACTTTTTAGTTCGATTAGCAATAAAAGCGTGTTTTTTAGTTTTTTAAACTATTTTTTATTAGATAGCTAAAACGGCATACTAGTTTTTAAAATATGTAAAATATTTTGGAAAATAGATTCCACGTAAACAAATTTTTGAATGATGTGGACTAGGAGACGTCATAGAAATCGTAAATTCAGAACTTAAACAAGTAGTCACTTTTAGCTCAAATTTTATTGCTGATTTTTATTAATTGACATAGGTACATATCTGTTAACTGAAAGCGAAAAAAAAAATCGGACCCTTGAACTAACATTTATAAAAAAGTGAATGTGAAAGCAAAAACATTTAAATATGTTATATACATATATATTTTTTTAATTCAGTGGAATTCATAAATGAACCCTTAGTTTGGCCCCATTTACGTGATAAATACAATAGTTTCTAAACTTAATGGTCCATTGTCATAGTATGCTCCAACTTATTTTGTATACTATATCTTAGTCATAGCCGTCTTAGATCCGGCCTTTCGCTTCGAGTTCGCGTTAAAGTTAGAGTAACGAAAATCTGTTACTAAACCAATTAGCAAAATGTCATTTACTGGTACCCAGCACCCAATTGTGATATGTCTATTCTCGTAGATTTTGGATCTACAGCGTTGCACGCATTCCGAGCTAGTCATTGCAGCAATAATTGCTTTAATAGCAGCTTGACTATCGATGAAAATATTTGTGCGAGAGTCGAGGGTCGTTAAAATTCTCAAATCCTATATCTTTCTACAATTCCCCTTTGATTTTAATTAACTTAAAGTCTCTAGAGCGTAGAAGGTCCATACACTCACTATCTTTTGTTTTTAGTGTAATTAAAAGAAAATTTAATTGTTCATCCTCATTACGTAGCATTCACTTTCATTTTCCTACGAGATCTCTACGCAATACTTACCCATTTAATCTTAAATTTTTTAACACGAATTATGCGCGTAATGCTCCAATTTGGTGCGCTCTAAGGGAATTCAATGAGATCTCAAGTTCTATTCCACTTAACTTTTCGGTTTCAAAGAATGAATTTTATAAATTTCTAAACTCTTTTTCTAATTTATTTAATAATTATCTTTAGTAATTTAAGCTAAGTGGTCTGTAAAAACAATAATTATGTTTTAGACTTGAAATAAAGGAAATTCCAAAGCTTTGGTTGCAGTATAGATATCAGCTTGAGATATGCTACAGTAATGGGGAAGCTCGAAATACTTTTGGAGATCAAACTACTGCGTGGTAATCGGATTCTAAACCCTTCCGCCAGCCATTATGTTCTTCAGGGTGGGCCATATAGCGTTTGCTTTTTGAACCACCTATTTTTTTGAGAATGGTAACACAAATGACATGTCAAATGTGTTCATAATTTACTTAAAGGTTTGACATTTACGAAATGGGACGCTTGAACAAAATTGGGAAATATTGAAAACCTATTTCCAAAGTCGTGAGTCTTCTTCTTCTTCCGCGGTTACAGTAAATGGCGAGCGTTACCGTGACATGCTCAACGAGTTGTTTCTAAAAATTGAAGAGGATGACATGGACGACATTTGGTTTCAACAGGACGGTGCAACTTGTCACACTGCCAAAGTTACACTCGAACTTTTGGCTACCGTTTTTGAAGACCGAATAATCAGCCGAAATTCCGATATCAATTGGACGCCTCGGAGCTATGATTTAAGCCCGTTGGACTATTTTTTGTGGGGAGCCGTTAAGGACAAATGCTATGCGACCAGGCTTCTTTTCAGAGTTTACTGGTAAAATAACGTAGTCTGATCTTCGGTGTATGTCCTTTATATTACTGTGACAAAAAAATCTTTGTGAGAATTGTCCAGTTTTGGCCAGCGTCTTTTGGCAGAATTTTACTACTAATTTGATTGGATACCAGTCGACAAATCTTTCTATTGCCGCTGTTGGGGTTGTGCTCATAGCGCCGGTCACATATTCAACTTCTCCAAGTATCGATGATGACCTATTGGGAATCTTGTACTTTCTTGTGAATAGTGTTAAGTCTGTCTTATGTGGATTTACTTCCAGACCGACCAATTTCGAGCACACCTACCTGAGATGATAACAGCCAAAACGTCCGCAGTCAGTTTTGGCTCGCTATCCTCACAGTTTGATGAGAATCTGATTCTTCACTAGATACCGCAGAAGAGGGGAGAGCACTCCTCCTGTGGAGTCTCTCGGCCGTCACTATCGTCGGATAGCACGTTCTATACTAGTTGACTCTAGGCCTTCCATCAAGGCTTCCGTGGTCATATTCTAAAAGGCTCTAGATATATTAAGGAAGACTCCCATCGCTTATTCTGTATAATGCAGGGCTTTCTCTACTTGTAGCTTTCGTGTAAGCATACTGATGGCAATAGTATGGGCAAAGTTAACGAATCATCTAGATTTTGACAGGCTGAAGAGTTGATCCTCTCTTCTTCAAACAGACTCCTTAGACACGCACCTCGGCCAAAAGCCTAACAAAGGATATATGCGTAAATTATTTCTATTTATGTAATCAGCGTCAACACAGCGAGCGCTGGGTTAGTGCGCAAACGTGCAAAGTCGCGAAATCCTTCTGGTCACGGGTAAATCGGGGGCGCTCAAGGTAGCTTCTAAGGTTAATAAAGCCACAACTCTCGAATTTGGTGTGTGTTCTTACCGGGTATTTCCCGTTAGGTATCCAGGCGGTGAGACTTGGGATTGCCTCAAGCCCTTTCTGCAGAACCTGTCTGGAGGATGAGGTGGAATCGTCTCAGCACCTTTTTCTCAGCTACCCAGTTCTCGACGGGCTAAGATTCAGACACCTGGGCTCTCACTTTTTCGCTACACGTGGTAGCAGGTTTACATATTACATTCCTGATGAATTTTATGAGCAGCTTAAAGCGGTTAACTTAATGTAATTAGCCATCGTTTGATCGTCAATCTTCAATCCAAAGCCTCTTCTTTCCCTTTCCCCCTGTTCAGTTTTTGTTACCCCTCTTCTGTTTTTCCTCTGTATGGCATCGCAATGGACGAATTTGATTCTTTGTCCAAGTGGGCCCTCGCTTCGGCAGCCATTTATCCTAACCTATCCTATAATAGTAAAAGCAATATTTTTACATATATAATTTTGGCATTATTATTATGATGATCATTCTTGATATCACTAATTTAACACAATTGCAGACTTTGAAAGATTATGTATGTAAATTTGCACATTTTTCTTTTGCAGTCAACCACTCGATTAATAAGCAAAGACCAGAGTCACGGCCCAGCAGCTACACCACGAATATGCAAAACTCATTCCGATCCGTCATGATGTCCGACATAGGCTTGAATGACCGTGCCAGTAGTTTTTCCAGTTTTAACAGCGACTACGACGAACGTCATCATATTGACGCAGATAACGTAGCTATTTTAGGGCGTGGCAGTTCAAAAGATCTCAGTAGTCATGAGCCCATGTCACCTGCACGTCGCTGTTGCTTTATATCTTCATTGTTCTTGTGCGTACTTGCTGTTTTTGGTTTCGTTTGGTTGGTGCCCTGCAATAATACATGCCCCGCCTTTGTGGATCAAGTACGAACACACAATTGGCTCAACAACTATACGAAAATCGAGCTCAAGGGAGGCGTTCACATTGTCAGCGGATTGCGAAATTGGGAGAATAATTTAATATTCTTGTATCGTGGCGATGCTTTCTTCCCGAATAGCAATAATGCAAAACGTAATGGAATTATCTCATTAATAGGAAATTCCGGCGCAGTGGCATGGTACGATGAAATGGTTGATGAGCCTGTGGCCATTGATTGTACACTCATTGATGTAGATCGCAATGGGCGTTCGGATTGTTTGGTGCTCGATGAATTTGGTGAATTGCGTTCAATCGATCCAATTTCAGGTCAATGGCACTGGCATTACAAAGAACGTTCGCCGCATAGAGTAGATGCATTAGACTTTCCAGTCATACTGCCGGACTTAGATGGTGATGGTGTGCTAGAGATATTGATGGTAACCAGTATGCCCTTCGAAATGCGCACACGCAATCTTGTGTACAAGGGTGAACTACGAGCTGGTAACCATAGAGTTGAGGAAAGGAATTTTTTGCGCATACTCTCTGGCCGCAACGGCAAGCCAATGGGCGATGGCTTTAAGGTGCAAGACTGCGATATAGTTCATAAGCTACAATTGGAAAATTCGCAAAAAATAACATTTAACTGTTGGCTGAACAATACCGAGGCTCAACGATCGAAAAACTTAGCAGACTTATTTGCACTCATAACTAACAAATCAATAGCAACAGGACAAAAGCTATTGCCGGCATCCAAAATTGCACAGCATCGTCATTACGGCCAACGCAAGGAAATTGACGCGCAACGCAATATTTACTCACTTAGTGGACGCGAACTAGTGGTGGAAAATCGTGGTAAATGCCCCGACGATTGCAACGTTACATTCGTGCTACGCGAAACGCGCAATAACAAAACTTTTATATTGCGAAATTTCACCGAATCGGCAATGTATGGCATGGTACCGGCACAATGGCATTTCAAAAACAGAGAAAAAGAAAAATCGGGCTTTATAATCAAATTTTGGAAATGGAATAACCCCAAAGAAGCACTTAATGAGGCATTCAAAGAGAATAACACCATGGCCTCAGCTAATAATGCGAACAATGCGCGCAACTCAGCGACATTCGCAAATAAAAAGGCCAAGTCCCACATTGCCAAAGAAAATACAACAAAAACAACAAAGCAAAACCATATTACATCAAATAAAACCAAGCGACAAAGTGTGAATGAGAAATCACGCAGTGAAGAGTTGGTGCACGACTTTCCCACCAAACCGTTCAGCGCATTCGATCATCTAATAAAGAAAAGGCGCACGTATACTTTACCGCTAGGGGAGCAGAATGTTACCCGCCTGCGGCGCAGCAGTAGCAGTAATTTACTGCTCAACAATTACAAAATGCAAATGATTACAGAAACTGTAATGCTGGTGATTTTCGTTGGCGCCGAGTATAGCATTGAAAATACCTCGCAGAGCAACATCGTGCAATTCTGTCGTAATGATCATAACGAGGTTATATGCCAACCGGATCTGAACAATCAGGAGAACTCGATGCTAATTGCCGATTTTGATATGGATGGTTCACAAGAATTGGTATCATATTCATCAACTTTCACACAGCATGGCGATGATCCGGAAGATTGGAGGTTGGTAACCTATGTGCGATTGTTGCGAATGCAAGCGGAGTTACCTGGTATATATGGAGAGAAGCAAATCGATTAAAATAGAATAGAAGCGCATGGATGATGATGATGATAAATGAGGAAGCGACATTTTGTAGCCAAATGTTAAAAATACTCATTCATACATACATACATATGTAGTATATCAAATTGTTCTCATATATTGTATAAGTATATCAATTTAAAAATCTATATATTACATTATGTACACATTGGAAATCTACAAGATGCTATATATGTATATAGCTATATACTTAAAAAATTCACATACGAGTATATACATATTTGCAAATGAGCCCCAAGGCTGATTTCAGCACCATTCAACGACAATGCTAATGACAAGTCGAGCCTAGGCAAATAATTTTTATTAATAAAAGCATTGATATGTGTAAATATTTTCTTTAATTTGTTTTACGCGTGGTATCGTACGAAAGTGCTATGATTTGTTAGCTCATAACGCTATTCGTTGGAAGAAAAAGCTCGCAATAAATTCAAATAATGGTAACTTAGTTTAGCATTGTCGTCGAGCGTAAAAAAATTAATCTAAACTATTGTATTTACATAATTACAGAACTACATTAATAGTTAATTAAACCTAATTAATCGAATTTTTCAAATAAACGTAACTTCAAAGTTAAAAATTCATTTGTTTCATTTATGGCATTACAAATCCACGCTTTAAGCTACCACCTTCTGTAGTTACTACGCCGGTACAGTTATAGCATCAAAACATATGTCATTTAATTCCATCGACGGCTCGGCTGGAGTCGTTAGTAATAAATGGCTCTTAACTTTAATCTTTGTTTTTGTCGCAGGCTCATTTTCGGTAATTTGGGTGTTTTTCTTGCCACACGACTTTTGCGTTTCAATCGCAATGTTTTCCACTGCCGTTTCACTTTTGTCATTCTTATTCTCATGTTTCACTTGATGTATGTCGAACAGAGCTTTATTTATGGTGGAGTATGGACAGATTTTGCACTTATATACATACGAATCAGCTACTTGTGGATGCTTTTGTTGAATGTGTTTCTGTAAGAAAGTAAAAAAAGTACTGATTGTTAATCGATGGATCTATACCATTTTGTTCTTATGGTTGTATGATGAATGGTTGTATTATGACATTCACAGTCCCGACCAGAGATAATTCAGATACCGCCAAGCCACGACTATGCATACATTCTGTTAAAAAAATATCGGGAATTGTTCAGTTAAAAAGCGCGCGTTACACATATGTCTAATTTTCTGTGCTGGAATGTTGGTACAACTGTCCTCCATAGAGTCGCTGAGTTTTAGCGTGATCTGTCCATTAGCTTGTTTATGGCATATAATTATATCAGTCGACCGTAGATGTGCTCTGCGATTTTCATTTGTCTTAAATTTTGTGTTTTGAACGGGATTTCGTATGCCGAATCGTTGAAAATGTTGCAGAAAGCCTATGGCGAGTGTGCTTTATCGAAAACACGGGTCTACGAGTGGTATAAGGCTTTTGCAGAGGACCGAGACGTCGTGGAAGATTTGCCCCTCAACGGATGAAAACATCGACAAAGTCAAGGAAATGGTGCTGGAAAAGCATTATTTATGTTTGAGGTAGGTAGTTCGTGACCTTAGCGTGCCTCACGAATCAATTCGCAACATTTTACACCATCAATAGGGCAGGAAACGCGTGGCTGCTCGACTCGTTCCAAGAGAGTTGACTTTCTTTCAAAACCGGAAGAATGTGGCTGAAGACATGCTTGAGCAAGTGAATTCGGACCCAACGTTCATTCAGCACATCATAACAGGAGATGAGACGTGGGTATATGAGTTTGACATGCAAACCAGTCAACAGGCGGCGCTATCCATGAGGCTAAACCCAAAAAACCATGTCAAAGTCGGTCAAAAGTGAAAGTCATGCTACTCGTTTTCTTTGATCATGGTGTTGTGCACTCGGAATTCCTTTCAAATGGTGCTACGATAAACAAAAGATTATTATTTGGAAGTTATGCGACGTTTGAGAGAATGTGGAAAAAAAAACTCATGGATCTTGCCCATGGTAACGCACCGGCTCACAAGGCTCATATTGCTAACACTTTTTTGACCAAAAACTCAACAAATATCATCGAACAACCACCGTATTCACCGGATTTAACCACCTCTGACTTTTTCCTTTTCTCAAAACTTAAATTGCCACTCCGCGGACGCCGCTTTGAGTCGATAGAGGCCATTAATGAGAATTCGCTGAAAGAGCTGAAGAAGATATCTTCAAACGCGTTTAAAAAGTACTTTGATGACTGAACTAATCGTTGGCATATGTTTATTGCTTCGATTGAACAATTATTTTGCGTTTTATTATTTATTATTCCCGGTACTTTTTTGAAAGAATGTAATTCCTACAAAACACAATCAAGGCAATATTTGCCGTGATTTAAACTAAGGTATCTTTAGAAATCCATCAAGATGCGTAAACTGCTTTTGCAGTACAAGGTTTGCTTACGAAAAAAAGAGATTATGTTGGTGATATAAAAAAAAAAACCAGACCAGTTTACACTCACGTTGCCTCGTTGCCGTCTGAGAAACGAATGATTGGACAAGTGAGTGAATACGTGTGACGATGATGAGCGGGCAGAAGTCTGTTGCCAAATCCCTGTGAGGCGGCAGCCGAAGTTACTCCCACAATTTTGCTTCGGATGGCCAAACCTGGTAATCTAACATCCTTGGCTGGTAACGGCTAATTTTATTATCGCTACGTTTTTGAAGGTTGTGTAGATAATATTAAAAAAAAAATTTTATAGTGAGAGAATTGTAAAACAATTTAAGTTTACAATTTAATTTTTTTAGCAAAACCTAGGTCAATCTATTAAAGATGGTATCGGTAAATCAGCTGATGTGTTTCTTTTTGCGTTTGCTTTGACAATTTAACGTACAAAACATTGTTGTTGGTCTAGTGTCACCACCTTTAATGAATGCGCATTGAAAAAAATCCTATCTATGAATGAAGGTTTGAAAATAAGGGTGAAGCTTCTCATCAGAGTAGGACTCAAAATGGTGGAAGAGTTCACTGCTGGATGGGAGAAAAAGGGTGTGTTATGTAGAAGAGTTGTAGAGGAAGTGAAAAAATAAGCAAAGATATAAAAATTGATGGAAATTTGGCACAATGTTTTTAAACCTGACCAAAAATAACAGTTATCTCGAATTTACGAATTGGAAAGGTTGCACGGATTCTGGAATTTAAGAAAAAAACTACTTCGTAAGAGGTATTGGATGAGAAATATTTTTTCTTTATCTATATACATATGTATATGTAACATACGAGGTGTGTTCAAAAAGTATCGCGAATTTTGTGTTTTTTTTTTTTCAAAAATATTTATTTATTCATTAATCTCTATTTTGTCCCATTCAAAGTAATCCCCATGAGATATTATGCACTTGTGCCAACGTTTTTTCCAATCTTCGTAGCACTTCAAAAAATATTTTTTTTTATATTGTTCAGCTTTTCCTTCGATGCCGTATTTATCTCGCCAATCGTAGCGTATCCGCTCATCCGTCATCTTTTCATTAGCCTCTTCAGTTTCGGGAAAAAGAAAAAATCACAGCGGGCCAGATCTGGGGAATGCGGTGGCTGTGGCATAGTTAGTGCATTGTTTTTGGCCAAAAAGTCGCGCACAAGCAACGATGTGTAAGCAGGGGCCTTATCGTGATGCAAGAGCCAATTTTTGTTCTTCCACAAATCCCGGGCGTTTCTGGCGGATTGCTTCGCGCAAACTGCGCATAACTCGCAGGTAATATTCTTTATTGACCGTTTAACCCAGTGGCAAGAACTCATGATGCACAACGCCCCTGCAATCGAAGAAAACGGTAAGCAAAACTTTTACATTCGACCGAACTTGGCGCGCTATTTTCGGTCTTGATTCGTGCGACAGCTTCCATTGAGATGATTGAGCTTTGGTTTCCATGTTATAACCATAAACCGACGATTCGTCACCAGTTATGACACTCTGGAGCAAATTTGAGTCGTCGCGGACAGAGTCCAACATCTCATAAGCAATGTTCATGCGATGCTGCTTTTGGTCGAAATTGAGCAGTTTTTGTACTGATTTTGCGGCGACCCGTCTCATGCCCAAATCATTGAAAAAATAGAACGGCACGAGCCAATCGATATGTCTAGGTCCTCAGCAAGGGTGATTCGACTATTGGCCAATACCATATTCTTCTCTTCATCAATTTTTTTGTCTGTTGTTGAAGTGCTCGGGCGTCCGGCACGCTTTTCGCCGTTCACATCTTCTCGGCTTTCTGAGAACATTTTGTACCACCGATAAACGTTGCTTTTGTTCAAAGTAGCTCCTCCGTCTAACACAGTCAACATTCGGAATGCATTCGCGCACTTAATTTCGTTTTTCACACAAAATTTGATACAGGTTCTTTGATTCGCCTTTTTAAATAGGTAAAAATCGAAGACGAGCCGAAACATGAGTGAGAGACATGAGTACCAGCATATCGCCACAAAAAAATCGAAATTCGAATATACGTAACCTGCGAAAATTCAAAATTCGCGATACTTTTTGAACACACCTCGTATATCTACTGCCCTGGAATATTTTTAAAGGCTTTTTTTTAATTTTCCCTTTGCGAATGTATTGATTACGTAAGAAAACATATTTTTCCAGCTATGAAATAATCTGCGTATTTGAATAAATGAAAATTGCATGCTCACCTGATAGGCTACACTTTGTATTGATTTGTAGTCACAGTGGACGCAGGCGTACATCTTTGCATTTGAGTTGTGAGTCATTTTGTGGCGCCGAAATGCGTTATGATCACTAGTCGAATAGTCACAGGCATTGCATTTGAAACGTCGTGCGGGCTCGTGTGACTGCATGTGCAACTTTAAGGAGGAGCGCGAAGTAAGTACGCGGTCGCACACTTCGCACTGCACAGCTGCGGCGGCGTTTTTGCATAAGTGTTCGCGCAACGTTTTCTGATGTGAAAAAACTGCATCGCAGTCCTTACAACGATGAAAATTTCGAGTAGGCACCGATGTAGTTGCAGACGAAAGCGTGGATCCAGCTGCTGCCAACGCTGGATCTTGACTTTCCGAAGTAATAGCATCATCCTTTCTAGGGTGATCACGTTTTGTTGTTGCTGATGTTGATGTTGCTTTGTTATGATTTCGATGCCAACGACGATGGTTTTTCAACTGTTTGGTATTCTTAAAAGCTTTGTCGCACTGATCACATTTATAGTTGCGTTCATCGTAATGAATTTTGGAATGTGTATTCAATAGGCGTGAATATATGGGAGTTTTGAAGCTGCACAATTCACAGCTATATAATTCCATGTCGATTTTATGCGTACGCCAGAGATGTGTATGCAATGAATTCCAGTTCGTGAATGAACCTTTGCACTCGGGACATGCCTTTGACGGCGGCGACGAATCGCTGCAATAGAATATAGATTTCTTTAAAGTAAATGACAATTCCAGAAACATGAAAAATTAGATTTGAAAGGTTTAGATGAACTTAAATAAACCAACACCAGCTTTCAAATTTTGAAACGACTTTATGCGATATTAAAACATTTCAATGAAGAAATTTGTTAACCCGATGCAGGCTTTTAGCAAAATGTTGGGGCAGAATCATGTAAAGCACATATTCCTAACTTTAGCTCATTAAAATTTTAGTATTTATTTATTATTTAGTATATATTTATTATTTAAAGCGTACATTATATTGAGTTCATCCTATTGAGTTCGTCCTATTTTATTAATTTTTAGACACTAACACAAAAAATCAGAACTTATTACAAATTTACGATAAATTTGTACATTTAAATGTTGGTCATTAAAGAGCAGCAAATGTGTTGCTAAAATCCGTACGTCTGGCAGCCCTAAGTGGGGTCTATGTTCTCACTATCCGACCAAGAACTGTCCCATCAGCATCATTCCCTTTACAATAATGGGGGAAAATTTCTACTATATAACAATAGGTTTTATGGTAGTAGCCCAGTGTGACGGGTTCAAAAAATTTAATTTTTGTTTTTACATTTTTCGGAAGAAAAACATCTAAAAATACAGGTACTATACAAATTTCTGACAGAAATTTTAATTATTTTTAAAGTTATAGCTAAAATAAGAGAGCGCGCCGTAGTGTGTCTGAAAGCGTGGGACACGCCAGCAGCAGGTGCTCTGACCGTCTTTAAACGCGTTTTTCTCAAAACCATGTTTTCGAAATTTTGGGGAATCACTGACTCAAAACTATTCAACCGATTTGGCTAAAAATTTAACCTAGACACACATATCTAGATCCCGGATTTTTAAAACATTTAATAATTTAATAATAATAATTTTTAATAATTTAATTAATAATAATAAATTTAATTTAAACAATTTATGAAGAAAACAATTTAGATTTTAAGAACTTTTTTCACAAGTCTCTTTTCACTCTTTGAATTTTTTATTTCAGATGACTTTGGAAGGCTGTGTATTTCCCCGAACCAACTCATCTGTTTTTTAAGGACTCAACTTTGACGTCACAAGTTTTAAACCAATTAATATAAAATTAACTTTAAACAATTTTTTTATATACTTCAAAACACCAATAAAAACATGTAAAAACTGTAAAACGATCGCATTTTATTTTCTTTTTAAAAAAGATTCATGAAAAACGTCGAAATTTCGGTCGTTACACCGGACTACTACCTTATGTTGCCTGAATGTACTGGATTTGTATCCGGCCAAGGACTATAGTCACTATAGCAGCATCCCTAAATAATTTTGGGAATATCTGTTGTTACAACAAGGCCGCACAGTTTCAAGCAAGGACAAGCGATGAGACAGACATGGCTAAATCGATTCTTCTCATCTATTTGGGTGTTAATAACACATGGGCTGAAAAGACCCGTTTCCACGACAGTCGGCTCTACGTTACCGAAACGACCCGGATTTATATCCGGCCAAGGACTGTCACTCCAGCAGCATTCCCCGTATGTAAGTATGGGGAATGTTTATGCTGCTACAACAACAACAACAACCCGGGCCTAAAACATAGATGGCACTAGTTTTATTGCATTCACCTTTTTTCAGTTAGTACTAACCTTAAAAATATAGCTGTTAAAATTTCATGATATTCTATTCGTTAGCTCGTGAGTTATTTGTGCTAAGAAGAAGAATAACTTTTGTTATTTTCAAGACAACGAATCAAAAAAAGTTTTGTGTTTTAATTTTACACTGCTTTTTGATAGGGGGAAAATGACGTTCAAGCGAAGCAATGGCTTGAATAGTGTTACGGGGGAAACAACAATAAAACGATAGTAAAATGAGGTGGTAACACCAGAAAACATCAAAAAAATCCACAAAATGGTTTTGAATGATCGAAAAGTGAAGTTGCGTGAGTTAGGTGGCATCGTAAAGATATCAAAAGAACGTCCTGGCCTTATATTGCATGACAATTTGACTGTGGAAAAGCTCTGTTCAAAGTGGGTGCCTCGTTTACCCCCTTGTTTTTGTTTCATCAAGACAACGTATCGTACCACAAGTCAATCAAAACAATGGCAAAATTGATGATGAATTGAAGTTCGAATTGCTCCCATATTATCGCCGTATTCGCTAGATTTGACTCCCAGCGACTACTGGCTGTTCGCAGACCTAAAAAACTGCTCGCCGGTGAGAAATTTCGCTCGAACGAAGAGCTTAGCGCTGAAACCGTGGCCTATTTTGAGGCAAAAGATGAATCGTACTACAAAAGTGGTATTGAAGTATTAGAGCGGCGCTGGAATGATAGCGTTGTTCTCGATGGAAATTACGGTGATGAACAAAAAAAACGTGTTTTCTTTGTTAGGCCTGGGACTTTTTAGCCCATGTGTTATATATGATTATATTTAACCAGATTGTCTAATGATCTAGGTAGGTAGGTATGTCTGGTGGCTGCCAATATGACACACTTAGACCAATCGTAGCGGCAAGCTAATCACCTACCCTGTCAGAAATCAAATACATTATCGAAACCAACAAAAGACAAGTCTTGTAGAGGCCCTATGCTCCCCAGAGGAGTGAACAAGGAGTAAAAAAAGGCCTATCGTAGGTCCGTTGTGATGCTATTGGAACTTCTTCCTTACACTATGGGATCTCTTTTAAACCATTTTGCGATTTTTATGAACGAGCTTAACTTCTTTAGTTTATGATGCGCCATATCCGCTACATCTGTTAAAAATGCACTACTTAGTGTGTAAAATATTGTTCTAGCTAATCCCTCACACTGACAAGGAGATGATTTATAGTTTCCTCCTCTTCTGTATTATAGCAGCTTCTACAATAATCGTAGTATGGAACTCCCAGCCTTCTAGCAGGGTTACCTATTAGGCAATGGCCTAATGCTCTAAGAAATAACTGTTATGTGAATCGTTGTGAACTATTTGCACTAGGAAGTTCATTAAATTTAATATTTATGTTTGACATACTTGCTATGGCACCTCATGTGATACTCTAGTGTGCTCGACTTCTTAAATCGAAAAACACATCCCGCAACTGTGCACTTGAGGTAGACGCCAGCTCCATCTCCGTTTAGCGGTTGCTTGCGAAGCTTTGTTATGCCTGTACGATTCGAACCGAACGGTCGACCACGCACCGAAGTTCCTCCCATTACCGACACGGCAATTGGAGTTTTGGTTTGCTGTTTTCCTTGTTGATTTGTTGTAGCTATCGATGAGGCTGTTGAAGTCTGCAACAAGGTGGCACTTGGTGCTTGCATTAGATTATTCGCCACATAAATTCGACCTCGTTCCGCAGGCGTTGATGTAGTGCTACCTGTATTGGTAGCCGTTACAGTTTTTGACATTTGAATCGTTGATAACATTGGCACAAGTGGCGGTACCGGTAAACCACTTGTAGCAACAATGGATGTTGCCGTATTCGCCGAAGTATTTATTGTGCATGTTGCCGTGCTCATTGGTGTGAGTGGCGGAATGTCGCCGAAGTTGATTAAGTAATTTTTTTGAGAAGGCACTTTATCAGATTTTTCTACAGGCGGGGCTGGATTTAGGCGTTCCTGTTTTAATACTTCCGGAGTGCTTGTAGACTGGCATACGCCCATTGGCTCGAGTTCTTTTTGCACCTCAGGCAAGGTAGCATTACAAACCGTAACGGGATCAGCAGATGGATTATCAGCGCTGCAAACGGGTTCTTGAATTATATCCACAGTAGAAGCTTCACATTCGAAGGTGAAATTCGTATTGCTTTGTTGCTGTACAACACCCGTTGCCAATGCAGTTTCTTCACCTTCTGCTAACACTGACCCGCCATTTACTCCAATATTTGCCACTGTGAGCTCCTCCATATCCGGTATGGAAATAAGTGACACCTGGGGTGTATCCAAGTCATGTATTATCTTCTGTGATGTTGGTAAATTTGGTGCCATTGTGCTAGTTATGATTTCCCTGATATCCTCACCAAGATCGTAGTCATCATGCCAACTATTTGGAGTGGAAAATTCGTTCAGCTTAAAACCTTCGCATCCGTACGATATTGCTTCAATTACATTGCTATCACTGCAATTTTCAACTGTCGACTGCGATTCACCATTTGCTTTTTTTAATTTCGTAAAACTATCGCTGATATCCTCTTCAGCCATATTACTCTGATTACCCTCCAAATTAGGCGCTATTAAGTTCTCAACCTCTCTTCGGTTCATTAGGTTCAATTCATCGACTGTACGCAGGTGCAACAAGCCTCGAGGTTCCTGAAACTGCGGTTCTTTTAATATATCAACGTTTTTGATAAAAATTTTCTGTTTTTGTACAGTAGAGTGATGTGCTGGTGGTGTTTCGCCCGTACAGTTCGATGTGTTGACCATAGATGTGCCCATTGGAGGGGGAGGCGGTGTAGGTTCAGTTATTAGCGGTGTTATCGTGTTCGGTGTTATCGAGAAACGACTCGATTCCATTAGAAAACTTTCTGAATTTGGTTCATTGCCGTAAGCGTAGCTGTCGGCGGAGGCAGATGATGTCGGATTGACCAAGAAGTTACTACCCGCACTGTCAAAGAGATATTGGTCTGATATGGTGCCAAGTGGTATTTGCGACATTCCACCATTAAATGTCGGTACTGTTGCATTCAGGTTGTCCACCGTTTCTAGATAGGAGGTGGCGATTTGTGGCAATGTCGGTTGCATAAAATTGAAATTCATTACGTTGCTCGTCGAATCCGTTAGGTTAGGAGCATTTATATTGCTCGAAAATGTCATCGGCTCTTTCAATATATCTACGTTTTTTATATATATTTTAGGTCTCCTAGGTTTGTCGTAATCATTTGCAAAATCAGCGATGACAGTATCGCTGGTGGTACCCAACAGAGGCTCTCTATTCGACACTACTGGATAATTATTAAATTGTACATTGTCGTCATTATCTCTTGCATCATTTACTTCGCCGTTGTTCGTTTCGCTGTTGTTAGCAACATGCAGATTCAAATCGCTGCAGACGTTAATAAAATCATCAAAGGATTGCATCTCATAATCACGTCGCACTAGCGCAGGTTCCCGGAGTACATCAACACTCTTAATGGAAATCTTTTGTTTCGGTGGATTCCTTGACTTATTTTCATCTACGGTAGGGCTCATCCTTTCAGCATCACTATTGCCGCTTTTGTTATGATATGTCGGTTCGGAGTTTGTGAGCATACCTATAAGATCTTGCTCCTCCATGCTTATACTACCAATGTTGACTAATGTATTGCAATCGTCGTTTTCAAAATGAAAGAGACTATCAGTAATGAGATTATCCTGCTGCTCGATAGGATCTCGATGCGGTTCTCGCAAGCATTCCACATTCTTCAAATAGATTCTACTGCGTCGTTGTGTTCCGTTCATACCGTTCAAGGACATTTCTGTTGGAGATGCTTCATCCGTGGTTTTTAAGTCATTAGTTGAGGATGTATGTTCTGTAACCTGGCTTTTATTTTTAAGAGCTCGTAGCAGTACTATTATATCCTGCTCTGCCATTAAATGATCTTCTCGCAAATGAATTTCCATAACTGTGAAAGCGTAGAACAGATTCTCACAACCTAGTTCCGGAAAAAGTAAATTAAAATATATTTTATTTCAAGAGCCAATGTGCGAAAAATGCTGTTGGTTATTTGTTTTTTGTTGTTAAATTAACCTGTTGGAGTCTAAAAACATTTATCGACAGACTTTTAACGCACGATAACAAGTAGTAGTTGCTTACCTGGACATTGAATTGATGGACGTTTTACAGAATTTGCACACATTTGAAAGTTAACTTGATGCATGGCATCGACATGAAGCTGTAACCCACTTTCACATAAACTTATAAAAGCACAATGGTGGCATTTATGAATGGCGGGAAGTGCATGCGAAGTGTCTTCCGAAGAGCATATCGTTGAGTCTTCAATATTTGACACATTTGCGTTTTCACTCCTGGCGTCTAAATTTGCCTTCTTTTTTTTCGCACAAATGTCCTTCTCATTTTGAATCAAACTTTTATTGGTGTTATTTTCACTGGTCTGTTGCGCTGAGCCTGGTGGCGTTGGTGTCGCGTTTATCCGCTCTTTGGCACCTTCGGCATTTTCAGACTTAATTGGCTCTGCCTTTATTTCTTCATGACTGCTGGTGGCACTGCGTCTAAATCGAGTACTGTTAAATGCACTCTGTGGCTGCACATCCGTTGTATGAATTTGTACAAAAGGAATTTGTGTAAAAGCATTGACATTGCCACTATTTCCATTCCCGGGTACAGAGGTCACCGTTTGTGTCATATCATTTGTGGACGCAAATGAACTGTTATACACCGATTGATGATGGAAACGGCGTACATGTTGATGTTGTAATTGTGTCAGAGGTGCAGTGTCTTTATGATAATCTGACTCAACAACTGGATGTATCGAGGTTGACGACGCCATTTCCACTGCCAAGTCCGATGGCTACAATATGGTCAAAGGGATAACAATAATATTGTATTGTTGTTTAAATAATCTTTAGAGCGGCTCACCAAACCAGAACCACTAAAAAAGTTCTCGTAACCGGAGATTACTCCTTCGTTCATAGTTACCACTATTTTATTTCCTGCCTGAATAAAATTTTTTGTATGAAAAATAAAGGAAACAATATACAATAACTTGCGATAGCAAGTAAGAAAAACGTAATACAAACACAATAAACAGCTGAGCATCGAAACTCTACCAAAACATAATAAAAAAGGTGGGCAGGTACCCGGTAATCAACCCTGTTTTTTTCAGTTGAAGGGTGTTCATAATTTTATTTTTTCTGGAACTAAATTTTTAGGGGTCGGTATTACGCACGAAATTTAAGTTAAACTTAAATTCCCACCTTTGTGCGAATTCTCGTAAATTTTAGTATCTAAACTAATATTCTACCGAAGGTATCCAGCACTACTTGAATTTAGATAAACAAGGTTCGTCTTCCGAATCCCATGTTTCGGCAGAGGCCATGAATAAACAAATAAAATGAAAGAGAATTACTTTTTTGTGAAGAGAAAGAGTAGAAGTAGGTGAAAGCAATAGAAACAATCAAATACAAGAAATTATACGCACATACACACTTTCGTGCTTTCACAATTTAATATGCGGTATTTCGTTTTCATTAGTTTGTTTAGTTTAAATGTCATAAACCACAATATTACCAAGTTATTCACTGAATTTTCTCAAGCATGTATGTTCTCTTCTTTTGTCTGTTTCGTTCCCTTATTTGGTATTGGTAAGGGACCTGATATTTGACTTGTCAAAATCGCCCAAAATAAAGTAACTGTCTAGGGAAGGCGCCACCCTTAGTATTCAATTCGCTTTTACTCGACGTGATGTAAAATCGCGTCTAATTTACGTTTAGGTAAATTACTCTTCGATTTTCAAGTAAAAATAAATTAAACATTTTGCCCAAACCCTTTATATTGTGGCAATTATTTCAATTAAGTAGTGTTACTCGCGACTATAATACAACAAAATGCCGCGGATAATGATAAAAGGAGGTGTATGGAGAAACACCGAGGTAAGTTTTACTTATAGCTTTTTTTATGGATTACTATTGACGGTTGTAACATGTCCTGATTTTCAGGATGAAATTCTTAAAGCGGCGGTTATGAAATATGGCAAAAATCAGTGGTCACGTATTGCGTCACTTTTGCATCGTAAATCCGCCAAGCAATGTAAAGCCCGTTGGTACGAGTGGCTAGACCCCAGTATTAAAAAGACGGAATGGTCACGGGAAGAAGATGAAAAGTTATTACACTTGGCCAAATTAATGCCGACTCAATGGCGTACAATTGCGCCAATTATTGGTCGAACTGCGGCCCAGTGCTTGGAGCGCTATGAATATCTGCTGTAAGTCAAGAAAAAAATCTAAAGAAGATTAGTGCAATTACTTTTATTGTATCCCACAGTGACCAAGCTCAACGCAAGGAAGATGGGGAGGATGGCGGTGACGATCCACGTAAATTAAAACCAGGCGAAATTGATCCGAATCCAGAAACAAAACCAGCGCGTCCGGATCCGAAAGACATGGATGAAGATGGTTTGTTCAGAAAATATATTTTTTTAAATTAAAAATACTACATATGCGTAATTTTTCATTTAGAATTGGAAATGCTGTCCGAAGCGCGTGCACGTCTTGCCAATACCCAAGGTAAAAAGGCTAAGCGTAAAGCACGAGAAAAGCAATTAGAGGAGGCTCGACGTTTAGCAGCTTTGCAGAAGCGTAGAGAACTGCGTGCTGCGGGTATTGGCAGCGGCAACCGGAAACGTATCAAAGGCATAGATTACAATGCGGAGATTCCATTCGAAAAGCGTCCGGCTATTGGTTTCTATGATACAGCGGACGAGAATGTGGAGAAACTTGGACCGGACTTTAATAAGATGCGTCAACAAGATCTTGATGGTGAATTGCGTTCGGAAAAAGAAGAACGCGAACGAAAAAAAGATAAGCAAAAGTTGAAGGAGCGAAAAGATAGCGATATGCCATTGGCCATGCTGCAAAATTTAGAACCCGAAAGGAAACGCTCGAAATTGGTTCTACCTCAGCCACAAATTTCGGATCAGGAATTGCAACAGGTTGTCAAACTAGGACGTGCTAGTGAAATAGCTAAAGAGGTGGCAGGTGAAAGTGGAGTCGAGACGACAGATGCGCTCTTAGCCGATTACTCCATAACACCGCAAGTTACATCGACACCACGCACTCCCGCACCTTTTACTGACCGCATTATGCAGGAGGCACAAAACATGATGGCACTCACGCACGTGGATACCCCATTAAAAGGTGGAGTTAATACTCCTCTGCACGAATCGGATTTCTCGGGAGTTCTACCAAAGTCTGCAACAATTGCAACACCCAACACAGTAATTGCAACACCATTTAGGTCAGTACATGAAACAAGAATACGCTAGGGTCTATTATAAAGTTTAATGTTGTTTTCCTTTACTTAGAACACAACGAGGAGGCGAAGCCGGAACACCTGGATTTGCAACACCAGCATCTAGTGCACTTGTGCCTCTGGGCAAAACGCCACATGTTGGCGTAGGACAAACACCCACATTAGTGCGTGATAAATTAAGCATCAACCCGGAGGAAAATTTAAATGTCGGCGATACCCCAGCAATTTATAAGAACTATCAAAAGCAATTGAAAAGCACACTACGCGAAGGTTTGGCAACACTGCCTACACCACGCAATGATTACGAAATTGTTGTACCAGAGCATGACAATCAGGAACCCGCTGAAACGACTTCAGTAAACGTAGTCGAGGATCAAGCTGATGTCGACGCACGTGAAATCGCCGAAGAGAATGCCCGGCGCCAGCGTGAATTGGAAAAACGTTCACAGGCAATTCAACGCCAACTGCCGCGCCCAACTGAAGTTAACACAAAGATTTTACGACCTCAATCTGAGAAACAAAATCTTACCGATATGCAAAAGTCCGAAGAGCTGATCAAACATGAAATGATCACAATGCTTTTATATGACTCAGTAAAAGATCCAGTGCCGGGACAATCGCAAAATAAAATTGAACAGCTACAAAATTACTTCAAAGCAAATCCATATGAAGAATTCAAGAAACCCGATTTAGAGAAGTCAGCAAACCTAATCAAGGATGAAATGGAAGTTGTTAAAGAGGGTATGGGACACGGAGATTTGCCGATGGATGTATATTCTCAAGTGTGGCAAGAATGTTTGGGTCAAGTGCTCTACTTACCATCACAAAACCGCTATACACGCGCCAATTTGGCGAGCAAAAAAGACCGTTTGGAATCGGCCGAGAAACAATTGGAGCAAAATCGACGCCATATGGCTAAGGAAGCGAAACGTTGCGCCAAAATCGAGAAGAAACTGAAAATTCTAACTGGCGGTTATCAAGCAAGGGCGCAAGCAATGATCAAACAATTGCAAGACACGTACGATCAAATCGAACAAAATTCATTGGCTCTGTCAACATTTAAATTTCTGGCTGAACAAGAAGCAGTCGCCATACCGAGACGTTTAGAGGTACAAAAATTTGGTATATAATACTTTCGTAACCATTATTATATCCGCACGCTAGTGCACAAGGGTATTCTAGTTTTGTTCTCATATCGATTGTGTGTAACAGCGTAAAGGAATCGATATATAGTAGATATAGGCAAATACTTGGTATACTCTTGCCCTAACTAATATTAATTCGTGCACAGTATACAGTTAAAGCCCATTGAAAGTGCATGCTGGAATTCTTTTATATGAAAGAAAAAAGTCTAGAAGCGTCAGCGAAAATCACTTGAAACTTGCATTTCGTTACACTAATCACGAGTATACTGTCAAGAAGAGAGTGGCAAACACCCAGGTCATGGAGAAGAGAGGAATTAAATTTGTATGCAGATGGTTCTAAGCTAGACGAGAGGGTTGGCTATGGAGTATTTTCGAAGGAATTAGGACTTGAACTATCCGTTGTTGTTGTTGTTGTAGCAGCATAAACATTCCCCATACTTACATATGGGAATGCTGCTGGAGTGACAATCCTTGACCGGATATAAATCCTGGTCGTTTCGGTAACGTAGAACCAACTGTCGTGGAAACGAACTATCCGTTCGATTACTATAGTGTTTATCAGACTACAGGCAGAAGTGGCTACGTATCTAAATACACAAACCGTAACAAAAACTACAAGAAATATATTCTCGGATAGCCAGACAGCCATTAAATCTATGAATGCGGCTATACTAAGATCAAAGGTTGCACAGGATTGCCGGGCAGCCCTAAATGATATTAATGTCGTATTCAAGGTCAGCCTCATTTGGGTACCGGGGCACAAAGATATTGAGGGAAATTGCAAAGTCGATTAGCTAGCCAGGAAAGGTACAACTCTTTAACTGCTTAGTGATAGAAGTACAATTGGAATACCTATGGCCACGAGCAAACTAATAGACAAAAACGGCATTATTCAAGTGGCCAATGGGCCATGAAAAGATGAAGATGCACATGCGTAACAGCTAGGCTACTGTGACCGCAAATAAAAATTTACTTATGGGAATAAGTTTCTGTCCTTTGTTAGCCAAAGTTACGAATTATTTAAACAATTAAATATTAGATGAGATAATGTGAAGTATGTGCCATTGGAAGCTACAACTTTACTCCATCTTTCAGGCAGCATACGGATTCCTCTGACAAAAAATTCGAGTTCTTTTGACTTGATCTATTCATTGAGCCAGTTTGCGATGCTCTCGTAAGAAGTGCACCGCTCTCCAATAAGGGCTAACTGTATTGATCGGAACAGATGGTAATCCGAAGGTGTAATGTCGGGGTAAGACAACGGGTGGGACAAGATTTCCCAATTCAGTCCCTCTAAATTTTTCTGGACCGATTTAGCAACGTGTGGCCCGGCGTTGTCATGCAGCAAAATCAGTTTGACATGTCTATCGTCCCATTCCGGCCGCTTTTCCTTGAGAACTCGATTCAAACGCATTAGCTGCAGTGGTGGTTTCAGATGGTTTAAGGAGTTCATAATAGATGACATCCTCTGATTCCACCAGATGCACAACATAACCTTTGAAGCATGAATATTTTTTTTCGTTGTCGATGGACCTGGTTCACCTGGCAGATTGCAACATTTTCGACGCTTAGGGTTATCATAATATATCCGTTTTTCATCGTCAGTGACGATGCGATGCAGAAAAGCATTTCTGTTTCGTCGTTCAAGAAGCATCTCACACGTCACCAAACGTTCCTCGATATCCCTTTACTTCAATTGATGTGGCTCCCAGTTACCTGCTTTCTGGACCATTCCCATCGCTTGCAAACGTTTACGGACGGTTGATCTGTCAACATCCAACTCTTTAAACATATCATTAAGGGTTCGAGTATCTTCGAATATTTTCGTTGTCCTTTCGCGATTTTATCACTCACGTCGAAATTGCCACTTTGGAAGCATCGACACCACCCTTTACAAGTCGTGTTTGATGGAACGTGATTACCGTAAATATTGATCAATATACGACACGTTTCAGCTGCACTTTTCTTTAAAAGGTAATATTGAAGCATGACTTCCCGCTAATGCTGATTTTTCGAAAAGAACGTAGACATTTTTGACGTCAGATAAAAAAGGCTCTTTACGCTTCGAACGAATGTCAACTACTGCGATCGAGACCTCAGATGTACACCTTCAAATCACCAGTATATTACTAGAGCGAACACAAAATTAGTATCTGCAGCGACTCAGCTTTCACGAGGATGGAAACTTATTTCCATACCCAATAAGAAAAACACAAAGGAACGGCTTATCAGTTCAAGAGAGGATATCTCGAAGGTCGCGGCTTGTATAACCGGTCATTGGCTATTTGGTTTAAGACTAGGAGTATTGCCCCATGAATATTGTAGAATTTGCAGAGATGAGGAATATGAGAAACAGTTGAGCACTTGCTCTCCGGTTGTCCAGCCTTAGTTAAAATCCGAACAGGTTTTCTAGGTAGATACTTTTTCAATTCTCTTACGGCACTGTCCGGCGTGGGGATTGGATCAATCGTGCGCTTCATGAGAGCCACAAAATGGTTCCATGAAGAAAAATAAATTAGGTTTTCGTGGCACACAGTGATACCTCGTAGAAACCGACTACCACCATAACCTAACCTAACCTACACTAAAATCTAATGCGCTGCAAAACTGCATGCCCAGAAAAATTCTAAAACTTCTGGATAAAAAGTTGAAAGTTTTTATGAAATTTTGAGAGATATGAAAAAAAGTTGTAATTGTAGTACGAAATTTATTTTTATAAAAAAAAAAAAAAATAGTAGTGTGTTTATAATTTTGCAACGAGGTATATAAAGGGTCCGTGTTTTTGTTTTTTTGTTTTGAAGTACAATCCTTCCGGTTAATGATGGAACACAACTTCATTCATATGGCTGCCAATTGGACTTTGTACGGCGTCATACCAAGATCTTTACGCAAAATTCGTCTCAATGATGTCTCCGAAATGCCCAATTGTTGAGAACTACGATGAACTGATGTTCCTGATGATTCACGAACACTCTCGGCCACAGCAGCAATATTTTCGGGTGTACGCACGGTTTTTGGTCGGTCACGCGTTGGTTTGTCAATAAGCAACCCAGTTTCTCTTACTTTTTTCGCAAAGTAACGCAAATACGCTTCATTCGGTGCTTTTCTTCTTCCCATTGCCGTACGTAATTTTCGTACACATTCTGCAACATTACCATGATTTTCAAAGTAAAATCGCAATATTTCCCAGCGTTCTTGGAGCGTATACACAACCATTTTCGTTCAGCGGAAGAATAAAACTAATTTTCTGTCAAATCAGATGACAGCTAAGTGTTACCATTCTTCAAATAATACCTAGTGGAATCCGTAACGATAGATGGCGGGCCCTGTATTAGAAGAAATAATAGGTGTACGAATTAATAGTGGTAAGGACAAGTCTATAACAATTTTGTTCAGAATGATGAGGAAAGTCAATCTAGCCATGTCTGCATGTTTGTCCACGCATACAGAACACAAAGATTTAGATTTGCTACGAGGTTTGCGCTTCGACCTTGTGGTCTTTTGTGCCCTCTACTCATCACATTACCTCATCCAGACCCAGTTCCCTTATTCAACTCACGATAGAGCTGGGCTGGATTGAGCGTAAGTGCCTTTTTTCTAGCTGCAGTTGGCTGAGATGTCTCAACCTACTCCACCCAAACAGAAGAACGAATTTAGTACTTCTTATGTTTTAATTTAATTTTTGCTTTTCTCTTCTACAGTCATTGCAAGAGGATGTGCGGCGCCAAATGGAGCGTGAAAAGGAATTACAACAGAAATATGCTAAACTGCTTGAAGAACTTGAACAGATGCATCAGGAATTAGACGCATACAAAATCAATGAAGGAAGTAATGGAATTTCAACATAAATTCTGTACAAGAACCAAAGCTGGAAGCTTTAGTGTGAATACTAAAAGTGAATTGCGAACTTTCATGTCTAAGTAAAAATAATAATTTCCAAATTTAAATAAAATTGAAATACTTCAGATTACTTTCAATCTAAGCGGATTTTTTTATTATTTTCTTTTATATTAAAATAAGATCATTCAGGTGTTTACATGAATGCGTAATAGCTGTGTAATATTTAGTTGTGAATACGAGGGTACAATAAATATTTTATTTGGTGCTACAATACTAGTAAGTTGATAAATTTCTTATTATAACTAAATTATGCCTATTATTTTGCAATCGACAACCACACACTTCGTGGATATTCAAATCTCTAAATGATTAAATTTTAAAATATCGCAACAACAACATTTCACTTTCGTGGTATGCGTAACTTACTTAAATTTCGTATGAAGTTTTACTCTTAAAATACATAAGACTTATATATTTTTATACACTATCGATATTGCGTATACCCATAATTGCATGTATCTGATCAATTGCATGCGCATCGTACAATAAAAATTTAGAATTGCGTTGCAGCACTTACGTGTAAATTCATTTTTTCTCTCAATTGTCTTGGTGATATTTTGGCCAATAACGCAATAATACCTAAATGAGCTGTCTTTAACGTATACGGAAACGGCCGAAGCAAAGCAAAAGATTAGACAAAAGTTCTATAATATAATTATTTATCATAAATTGGTAACGAATTCTTAATATTTTAATGGAAAAATGCACGAACTCAATGAACTAAACAACATGTATAGGTAGGTGCGATCAAAAGTACTCCACTTGAATGCAATTACATACATATGCACATATGTACATACTACATACAACAAAGTCGCAAATTTTATAAGTAAATTTCAAGTATAGGATTTTCCAAATAGAGGTGTTATTTTGATATTCAAAGGAAAATGCTATTTTTTAATATAAATAATCGGATGTTTATTTCATTATAAAGAGGAAGGTGTGCCGTTAATAGTGGAAAATAACATCAAGCAAATGACCACCACGACCACGCTTACAGGACAATATCCTTTTCATGAAATTTCCCTATGTCCTCGATAGCCTCACGAATTCCATTTTTGAGGTCTTGAATCGACCCTGGGATGTTGGCGTAGAAAAGAAAAAAAGTCACAAGGTGTTAAATTACAAGATCTCGGTGGCCAATTGTGATCACCTCTTCGAGAGGTAAGACGGTCCGGAAACTTTTCCCGTAAAAGATCAATGGTGTCGTTGCTTGTGTTTCAGATAGCGCCGTCTTGTTGAAAATAAACGTTTTCCAGGTCAATACCATCCAACTCCGGCCATAAAAAATCATTAATCATCTCTCGTTAGCGCAATCCATTCATTCATAACACCTTTTATTGGAAAACCCTTTATATTTCTTTCTGAAAATGTGTGTGTGTGTGTGTGTGTGTGTGTATATGATGCGAAATAGGAAATGTCGAACTAATATATTTAATATAATTGATGCTCTAAAGCTCGCTCTAAATAAAGAAAAATATTTATACAATAGAGTGCACATGGATAGCAGACTCAAATTGACAAAACAAAAATCTAAATTACATATAATATTTAATGGCTGGACAACATATATGTACATATGTATGCGTGTATATTTATGTAAAGTAATATATATTTACATATGTATATATAATATAATGTTTTTTTGTTTTTGTTTGTTTGCTTGTAAGCAGCACATGTAAATAGAGAAAAATGTTCTAACAATACATATGTATATGTATGTATAAATGTGGGTAGGTAATGTATCGTATGTATGTATGCATGTATGCTATTTCAATAATTATTGTTAATCGTCGTCATCAACATCATCGAGGGCGGCACTTGAGCGTGAGAGTTTCATGTACGCAGCACAAATGCATTCACACACAAAACGATATTGGCTCTGAAAATGGAATAAAAATTAATAAAAATTCAATTCGGGTTTCAAAGAGTGTCCTTTTTTTTTGTTTTTGAAATATTATGCTTACCACATTCTGCACCATGCAGGCACGCTGATCGCGCATTGTGCGCACAATGTCTAGAGGATAGACGGGCTCTCTGATTTCCATTAGCGCCAAAGCTGTGTCCATTAATATCAGAACACCTGTACGTCCAATACCAGCTGAACAATGCACTATGACGGGTGGATTTGCCGCACTGATACATCTGTAATAGTTAAAAGTGAAGTTCAATGTAAATATGAATACTAATTATAATAGAGTAACAGTAAAAAGGAAACAACAAAACATTTTGAAATTGTATGGGTCGCAATCACGTACTAGGTTTTTCAATAAGTTTTGCGATTCGATAAGAGGGCGTTTGCTATGCCTCATTTTTTTTTTTTTTGTTTTTAAAGTGAAACATCTTAGGCGTCGATGGACGAGCGAGAATGGAGAGTAAAATTTCAAAGCCATGCAACGTTTAGGGCATTTTCGTTGCGCGAGAGAGAAAAGAGATATAACGTAGAGGAAAAGGAAAGAGAGAGAATACCTTATATATATCTTAGATACACTTTAGGCTATTTTTCCTGAGTTTTTCCTTGTGGTTGCTAATTTCTAGTGAGAAATAACACTGCCTGCTTTTAGGCGCTTGTTTGTTGGTGCAAAATTGTAGGAAATATATTTTTAGTGCCTACTTTTTGGCGTTATATTTCCTTTGGTGCCCACTGTTTGGGGCGTTTTTTAGTCCCAATCTTTTTTGGGGGTTTTTATGCCTACTTTTTGGCGCTTATTTCCGTTTCCGGGCTAGTGCTTCTTGTGCGTACTATAAAGTGCTATCTATTACGGCGTTGGATTTAGCAGTATTGCCTTGCGGTAATTTGTGCCGTTGCTGCGGTCCTGGAATCGCTGCGTTTGTGCGGGTGATAAACGCTCGGAGTAGTGCGCGTTGCTGCCACGGTTTGTGTCCGGCGTTTACCAACACCGGTCGACCCTTCTCCGTGTTTTGTAAATTTTGTCTATTTGTATTCTCTGCAAAATGTTGTGAATTTATTTAGATATATATTCTTTCTCTCTCTCTCATTCTCTCTCGGGTCTCTTCCTCTTTCTTTGTCTGCCTTGAAAGTTTCACTTCTGTTATGTGTACTACGTTACACGCACTTTTTTTTTTTTTTTCTTATATTGACCCACTCTTCATATGAACGTACATATGTGAAGTTTCATTACGATCTGTCAATTCATTATTTGTTTACAAGCCAGTTAGTATCGACGTGTCACAGTATTTTCTACTATGAAAAAATCAAGTATTGTGCGGTGACTGAATTTTTAGTTTTGGGTTTTCGGAAGGTTTAAATACAAAGTAAATTTACATATGAAGGAATATTGAGAGTGTACAACAACGTTTCGCCATCAATTAGTACAGTAGAAAGATGGGTTGCTGAATTTAAACGTGCTCGTACAAACCTTGAAGACGATCCACGTCAAAGACGCACAACACCCAAAATCGTGGAAAAGATAGAGGAAATCGTATTGAAAATCGTCGAGTGACTTAAAGAGATTTAGTAGAAGCCGAGGCATCTCATTAGGCAGTGTAAGCAATATTTTGACTGAAGTAGTGGGTTTCAGAAAGCTGTGCGCTCGCTAACAATGGAACAAAAACACGTTCGAATGCGACTTTGTCAGCATCAACATCAACATTTAGAGCATTTTCGAAAGAATAACGTAGAGTTTGTGCGTCGACCATCACTACGGACGAGACTTGGGTCCATTACCACAATTCTAAATCGAAACATGAGGCTAAAGAGTGGTGTGAACCTGGTTCTTCGGCTCCGAAACGAGTTCGTGTCCAGAAATCGGTCAAGCGGTGTTAGCATCAGTTTTTGGTATGTGAGAGGAGTTTTGTTTGTATGGATTACTTACAAACTGGTAAAATAATAAATTCTGAACATTATTGTATCTTTTTAGACCAGCTGAAGGAAAAAATTCGTGGTCCGAAAATTCCAGTTTGCAAAAGGAATAAATTCTTTTATCATCAGGACAATGCACCGAGTCACAAGAGCAATTTGACAAACGTTCCCTTGACTGTCGGTTCTACGTTACCGGAACGACCCGGATTTATATCCGGCCAAGGACTGTCACTCCAGCAGCACTCCCCGTCCATGTATGGGGAATATTTATGCTGCTACAACAATAACAAGCATTTTGACAATGTCTAAAATCCATGACTTAAAGTTCGAATTGTTGGAGCATCCACCGTATTTATCAGATTTGTCCCCTAGCGACTTTCATCTTCCAAATTCTCACTTTAGGGATGGAATCCAGTTGACACAATATTGATGTTCAGGGATCCTATACTAAAGCGTTTTCAATAAAAGATAGATCTGAACTTTCCAGTGGCCATTTCAAAATGTCTATGTCGGTGTGGATCGGAGCCATACCCTTTAGCAGTATAAAAAGCTATCTCTGAAGGAAAGATATTGCAAAACCTCTTTAAGGATATTTAAGTAAATATCGGCACTCAATTTTCCTTCTAGATTGCTGATTTCCCTGGTCGCAAATGCATCCCCAAACTATAATACCAATTTCAACCGCCATAAATATGAGCGCATTTATAAGACAGTGGTTCTCCTTTCTTCCTCCACACATAGACTCTGCCAAATGAATATTTCCACTGAATCATAGATTCATTTGTCCAAAGTATAGTATTTTGTTCCAGATTTCTTGTCGTTTCAGAGCCATGATTTTGGTAAAACTCCATTCTTTTTTTCCTATTTAGTTTGCTATGGCACACATGGACGGAATCTTCATTGCGACCCACCCATGTTTGCCTTTTACATACAACCTTTCACGAATAGTTTGTGGTGAAAGTGCTTTATGGCGAAATGTGTGAATAAATAACAATATGATTACAGACAACCGTGGAAACATGGAATAGCGTTAGTACTCTATGTTTTGCATATTTTAAATATTGTAGGCTAATATAAATATTGTGAGATGGTGGAAACTTATCTATGTTATATACTGTAAATTCCTATATAACCTGGACTAGAGCTAAAATCACTAGGAAAATAGACGGGGGGTGTCCCCCGTTTTTATTTCATACTCACTGATGCACACTTGTCGCAACTGGGTTCTCATCCTCCGGCGTAACTCCATTGCTGGCAGCACATTTGCGTTCGCTCATCAACCCACCATTTTCATCGGCATCGGCGTCCAGCATTCGCACTTGCTTTAGACTTTCTTCGATTTCTTGCAGCAAAGTTTTATTACGTGCCACTCGCACACGCTCCGTGAATTCGATGAAGAGATTCGGATCAGATGGCACACAGTGATCGGGCCAAGCAAGGTACTGCATATGCTGAATGTGTCGTTGTTCGCCAGTACGTTTGTCACACAAAACAAATTCACGAAACACGAAGCTACCCGTCTCATCCGGTTGCTCACTAAGGCATTTCACTGAGAAACCATCTCCTAAGTGCAATTCATCGCCCGTAACTGGCCAATATTGGTGACACTTTTGTCGTCCAGCCTCCATAACTGTGGTTAGCATTACAATCAAATGGCTACTCTCTTGCTGCACCATGCGCCAAAAATCTGTTGTGGTGTTTGCCAGGGGTCCTTGCGTGGCGATGTAACGGTTTACCACTCCCCCAGGTATTTCCATATTTACGTAGTTTGCATTGATATAATCGCCGGTAATGGAATTCACTAGCGAAACGCGTGTGCAGTCATCTAAAAGAGTGGTAAGAAATCGTTGTTACATTTTTGCTTTTGGTTTCATGCTTTGCGCATAACTTGAACTTACATGGTGATATGTCACGATACCGATTCTTGATGATATTCTCTGGTTTGCGCGCCTCTGTAATCGCTAGTTCGGCATTTTTGCGATACATCAACTCGTACTGTGCCAACAGCGCACCAGATGCCAAACCATCGCTCAACAACAATAAACTTTGCGTAAATAATGCATCACCATCCAGTAGATTTGAGTGAGATCCAATTTCATCATTTTCCGGTACGTACTGATATAGTGGCTCCTCCTCCGACATTATAGTACGCGTCGCCTTTGGGCGTACAGTGAGCAAAAGCTCACCATTCTGTTGGCTGCGGCTGTCTCGTATCATCGTCACAACCTGGTCATGTTGTAATCCCACAACATCGCAACCATTTATCATAACCACTTCGTCGCCTTCACACACGCGTGGCGTGCAACGATCTGCCGGCGTGTTTGGTACCACCTTGGATACCTGAACAGGCAGTCCGAGATCTACGCCACCCTTAACATTGAAACCGAAACGGCCCTGTTCATCGGATTGCAGACGTATAGTCACCAAATCACTGCCACTTTCCAATGCTGTTGACGTATTGCCATTTATAAGAGTTGTGATTGCTGGGCCGAGACGTGTGGCAGCGTTATTTGAGGTTAACATCGGACTGTGAGCGTCCGAGCTATAGGCTGGCGGTATTGGGGAATCAAAACGTCTAGTTATAATTCCAGTGCCACTGAAAACAAATATGTAGGCACATTTTCAAATTCGACTCAAAGGACGAGGCACTTAGGACGTAACACTTACAGTTGTATATCGTATTCGTCGCTCTGCTGTTCCCAGGCCTTACGCGGCATTGTCTCAGTCTGCTTCGAAGTCACTTTATTGTCGTGTGGACGGCTCGTTTTAGTAATGGTTAAAATGGACGTATGAGTTACCAAAGCGGAAGACGTGATTTTACCATTATGTGAGAAGCTGCCGTTGCTATCCGAACCGCTGGTACCGTTGACCAGTGCCAGCGTTAACGGAGATGTGGCAACTGTGGAGCCAGCGGTTATGAGTCGTTTGCTCGGCGAACGGACAAATGCCTTGTGTACCGTACCGCGCTGCTTTGACTCCTGCACAGCCTGCAACTCTGTGCGCCCGGAATAATAGAATCTGTTTTGGTGAAATATAAAAGTACTGAATATACATTGAGAAATCATAAATAAGAAGTTGTGCGGGTACTCACTTCGAACCCAGGCTGATGTTTAAAAAACGTGGAAGCCGATGTGGTCGTTTTAGACGGAAGAAGGAATGGTGTTCCACACAGGATTTCCATAAAGCTTTCGCGTGCTTATGCGAACTCATGCTGAAGCCAAGCAAGGTATCATAACTTTCTGACTGATTATTAAAAAACAAAACAACCGTATGTATATACATTATTTGATTTAAGTTTTTTCATTAGTCTTGAGGAATCGCAAATATATTTGACTTTAGCTTACCGGTTCTCTGCGTAGCTGGATGAAGAAGTCTTTGCGTTTGAATGAAACTTTCACCATTTTCGACCAGGAAAAAGTATTTATACGTAACCCGTTTTGGAAAACTAATAAGCCAATCGCTGATACTCCCAGCTGAAGTTCTTTACCATTAGAGTCCTGTAAAAAATGGGTTAGCTTCAATCCTGATTTCTTTTGAGTACTGTACGCCAACTAATGCCTGTTCGAGCATTGATACTTAGTGCTATGAATGCATACTGAGTACAATTTCCAGTTTGTCTAGTTCTGAGTATTCAGAGTACTTTTCAGTACTCTGCAAGACGAACACAAGATGACTTCGATATAGCAGGTGATGGTTTTTTTTCCTTGCGATTTGGTGGTTTGAATGCCAATGCGATCTACTTCTTCGGTTTTATTTATATCCACATTGAAATTTTGTCATTCAATTCATGACACCATCAAATTGCAAAAAAAAAAAAAACAATACATGTAAATGCTGTTGTTGCTCTATGGGAGTCACCTTTTATGCATTTGCCTTGGCACTCAGTATAGCAACTTTTATAAATCGGGTACTGCGGACTCTTTTTAATCGAATACTTACTTTAAGGAATCCCGGTGGTCTAGAATTTTCAAAAAATCGATTCCTTTTTTTTTTTGATATTTGGAAAGTATAAATTTTTGGAAGGATATTCCCAATAAAATTTTTGGAAGAATATTCCCAGTATTTTTGATTTTACAGCCGTTTTAGCAGATAGAGTCAGATTCGTCCCGCGCTGGCATCAATGAAAAATATCGACTCTCAAAACATTAAACTCAATTATCTCAAACTACTTGTTTCGGCCTGGTGTTGTGAAAAAAAAAAAATACCAGTCTAACGGTTAGACGCGATAGAAGTGAAATCTTCCGTAAAACAAACTGAGAGAGAATGAGACGAAAGCAGCATTAGGAGCGGGATAATTATAGGTTCATTATAATATTGCTATAAAGTTCATATTTTATTTTCTTCATTTTATTATTATTCATCCTCAATGTTTTCAATTTCAACAAATGATACGAGTGGCTTATGATAGCTAAAATATGATACAAATGCTTTGGTTTCGATGTTGTCAACATATCTTTGAAATACCGCGTCAATTGTTGTTTTTGATCGTGTTGTCGATTCAGTGCGATTGTTACACATTTTTTAAATTGAATGTTGTATTGAGAAAGTCAATTAAAGGAACCGCTGTGTCCAATGCAAAATTTACGTTAAAATCGCCACTTAAAATCATTGGAACTTTATCGTAATCTTTTCTAAGTATCCGCAATACTTCTGGTGTATACTTTATTAAATTTTCGTGAATGAATTCCGTGATGCTATTTATTTTTTCTGTCGATATTCACGACACTTTTCTGCATTATTTTTCGGCATAATTGCGGTAAATATTTAAAAATGAAAATATTTACGAATATAAAAATACGGACGCAATACAGCACACGCGGTTGCTATTATGAGCGTCGTAACGCGTATATTACATAGACGTGCTAACATACACACAAACATTCGTAGGACGCTTGGTCTAAGCAAGTATTAGGTAGTGTAGTATAGGTATACATAATGCCTTCTCGCTCACCGTGGCTCCGTAATACGCAGGCGCGCACACATCCGTACTAGCATACATACAAACATACATACGTATGACGCTTGAACAAAACACCAAAGCAAGTAATAGGCAGTGTTGTATACATACTACAATACCCACTATATTAGCGTGGCTCAGCAGTACGCAGCCACACACATATATTTATATCAACATATAACGCTTCGTAGCCAAGAGTGGGGAGGCTACGAAGCACCGCACAAAGAGGAGACGGAGAATAGGGAACGCTGTATAACTGTGTTCTATCTCATTCTCTCGCAGGCTATATACTATAAGATCTATATGTATGTCTCTTTTTAGTGTCGCTTTTTCGTTTCATCGAGTCTCAAATCACTCTCAACGATTCTATAGAAGTTTTCACTTCAAAAACAAATCATTCAACTGACATCGTCTGACATTTTAATATGTTGTTCACAACATCAATGGCTATCGCAAGTACTAGAATCATATTATTATTTCAATTATTTCGTATTTTTTTGATTAAAGAACTGAAAACCCCCGATTTTTTGAGTGTCAAATTCGAAACCGCGCCATTTTGTCAATTTTTTTTATTCTAGTACGGGACATAGCTACAGTCATACTGATTAATAATTTTTTTGGTTTTTGTGTTTTATATAAATAGAAGAGCCAAAATGGACAACACCTTCCAGTCCAATTTTTCGGGAGGGTCAACTTCAGCGCCATTTTTTAAATTATTAAAATTTAAAAAAAATTTCATTTTTGTATGTAAAAGAAGTTAAATAAAAAGCTTAAAGAATTAGAATATCGTTTTTAATTTTTTTTTGTTATAAAAAAAAAATCCTGAAAATACCCTAAATTTTCGAGCTCTAGTGCACCGGGACCCCTTAAGTATCGATCCATATGAATATAAGTAAGTATTTATGAGAACTTTCTACATACTTCGACACTTTGCAGATTATATCCGCTCAAATAATGAAAGTTTGTTACGTACCGTAGCTTTGTGTAAATCAATGCCATATAAATCAAGTCGTTTCGCGTGTTCCAAATAATTATACTCTGCATCCGCCGGCAATTGACCGCGATGCAATTTATGTAACTCGGATATTTTTCGCTCGGCATCTGGTGTTTGTTCCAGCAACAGTTGCATCCCATTCAAATATCCTGGCTGATGTTCTGATGGGTTGAAATCGCCCAACTCGGCTAAAAAATAATAAGTCAGAAAATTTTATTTTTAGTGCTATTACTTTGCTATCTAAGACTCTATGTTCAAACAGACCAATTCGCTGAGGCAATCCATTTTAAATTGCGTCACTGAGTTTTGTGTTCACACAAATACAATTCAGCTTACACAAATACTATTTGACAGCTGAAGGTGTTTTGATTTTATTGGTGAAAAATTGAGTGTGAGGATAAAGGAGAATAACTTAACTTTAGAACGAATTTTAATAGTTTATAATAAATGCATTCAACTTTCTTAGCCAATCCAATCGGTTCAATTTGCTAATTCTTCAAAGTTTAAGCAGGCAGCATTAAAACAACATGCAACTCAAAGATCGTTGTGGAAGCTTGTAAATGAAATTAAAATAAGTTTTATTTCAACCAATAAAGTTCAATAGCGTTTCTTTTACTATAGAATCTGAAATCAATTGCAACGGCCTACTCTCGCAGCCCACGGACCTATTCCACTCAGTCTTCCCGTAAGCCGAGAACAGCAACTGTATACCACTCACTCCATGCCAGTGTCTTCCCTTTGGGTTTTGGCGCTTGCAACCTTTAATTGTTGTTTCGTCAAGCTCCTCCTCCAATTTATGGTGTGCGTCTTGATGTTTTTCCATAAATGGAGGGACCTACAGTTTTAAGCCGACTCCGAAAAGCAGTTGATTTTTTGTGAGGGACTTTTTCATGGCACTTAAAGGTTCACCATTGCCTACCGAGGGGTGACCGCTATTAGAACAAACGTTTTCTATCATTTCGCGTTTCATGCACGGATATTGATTAGTAAAACATATTTTCATTGAAAATTCGTCGTTATATTTTCCTCTATTTGCTTCTAATGTCTAAGTACGTTGATCGAATTGAAAAATTATAACACACAAATATAGTCACTATATCAGCCTTTTGATTTATAGTACATTTTATAAATTACCATTAAGAATTAATAGCAATATTTAAGGATAAGAATTCTTAATTTTTGCATAAGCTACTACAGACGCTGATCTTACTTAAATACAAACAAAGAAAAGTAACAATATTCACTTATAAACGCTTTTTATTAATTCAAGTTTTGATTTAAAGCTATTTTTTCTCAATAATACTACGAATTTTATAAAAAATCTATTATTACAAATGTTCTTCTAAACGTTCGCGCGATTTTTTTAATAAAATGTGAAAATTTGGAATAAAAAACCGCGCGATTTTTAATCCAAATTTTCGCCTGCTGCGCTTTTTTGTTTGAAAATGTACATACATATATGTATACATGTTACAAAAACAAAAATATTTTTTACAAATAGTGAAAATTTGGAACAAAACATCATGTTACAAAAAGAAATATTTTTATAAAAAGGCACTTTTTTTAGTTTTAAATATATATTTTTACATATACTGATTATAAAAATACTAAATTTTTCGCCAGGGTACTTATAAATTTTAGGCGGCCGCCGTAGCCGAATGGGTTGGTGCGTGACTACCATTCGGAATTTAAAGAGAGAACGTAGGTTCGAATCTCGGTGAAACACTAAAATTAAGAAAAACATTTTTCTAATAGCGGTCGCCCCTTGGCAGGCAATGGCAAACCTCCGAGTGTATTTCTGCTATGAAAAAGCTCCTCATAAAAATATCTGCCGTTCGGAGTCGGCTTGAAACAGTAGGCCCCTCCATTTGTGGAACAACATCAAGACGCACACCACAAATAGGAGGAGGAGCTCGGCCAAACACCCAAAAAGGATGTACGCGCCAATTATATATATATATATACTTATAAATTTTGCAATAATACAACATTTTTATAAATAGTACGAATTACAAAACCTGGATTAAATGGGTTAACAATTGCTTTATACATTTCTCTTCAACGATATTTCAGTACAAGATACAAATACGGTCGTAAAAACCTAATTTTTAAGCTTTTCCTGCGGATTTATAGGGATCCTAAGAGGTTGAGACTTTCATCGTTATGATGGTGTGACCTTGCTCTTTCTATTGGGCGGAGAAACGACCCCTACCCCTCCGCCCCCACCTCCAAATATATCGTGGTAGTAATTGAAAGTTTAGCCGATTTTAACGCTATTTCGTTTTCTCACTAAACAGACTTCACAGGGTTGCATAGAGAATCTTACAACATTTATTGACAATTCAATATTGATTATGAATTAATTGTCAATTAATAATTTAAATTTTGGTATGGTAAATTGGGTTGCAAATAAAGACTAAATGTACTTAATTGTCACTTAGATGCCTGTTTGGACATAGTCTTGCACTCAATACTACTCGGTACTTACATTGCACAGTATAGCTGGCAAGTAAACATTGCGTGTTGATGGAGCATGGCAATCTTCCCAGTATAATATTTCGTTTTATTTGCAGGTAAAACTGATATCGAGTATATTCCTCTTGCAAACGACTGGGATCACTTACATAAAACTGTAAAATCAACAACAACAAAATGTTAAGCCCAAGTAAATATTTATATTTACTCGAATATTTTTACCTTAACTCTAAATTCCAACGTTTGAGTAGCGTCATTTTCTAGAGCGAGGTTACTGCATTGCTTTTTAAATTGCTTATGCGCATCCACCCATCGCTGGAAGAGAACAAAAAAAAAGTATGTAAATAATATTATTATATTTTAATTAGTAAAAAAGGCTTTGTAAAAAGTGCTTACAACAACATCACCGGGCTTTTGGGGAAACAGCAAACCAAAATAGTCCCTTTCGGATAGCTCCAAGAATTGAAAAACATGATCTAGTAATTCAGATCCTTTAGCACGTTTCTGCAAAGAAAATTTAAAAATTAATACTGAAAAAAGGTCTATGAATATGTGTATGAAACACACAAACATTTTACGATTATTTTATGTTAATATGGATTTCAGTTTTTGTTTTATAGAGTACTAATCTCAAATATTTTTGGAAAATAAACAAATTTACTAAAAATTTCGTCAGACCGTCTTGTTTAACTATGAAATAAAATGGAATCAAATAGTCAATAGAGTTTTGTGCTCTAAAAACAAATTTAGCGTGTGCGACCCAAATTAATTGCCATAGCCGCCATTGTCAATACCCCAATACTTAGTTGGAGTGTTAGTTATTTTTCATAACAGCCAACCACAAAATTCAATAGTTTTTAAAACTTTTTGAAAATATTCTCACTTGCCGCCTTTGCAAATGAATGTACTTTTATTTCTTAGATCGACTTTTAACTCTCCCCACAAGTTCTCTATAGGAGACCTCAACATTATTCCTTTGGAAACATTCTTCTTCTCGTTTCGAGTTATTATTTTGTGAAAAAAGCCAATACGAGCATCAAATTGCATCCAACGTTAGGCTAGTCAGACAATGGCGTTAAGTGCAGGAATTAAGTGCTACTAATGCGGATTGACAACTAGACTTAATTCTCATAATTTAAGCGGATTAGGGGAATTCCCGATGGCAACATTGCCGAAAAATGACAGTTAATATATATTGTGAATGAAAAATAGTGAAACTTATAAAAAGAAGAAAAAGAATGATTGGATGCAAGGCTAGTTTGCACTAACACATTCGAAATTACATTAATTACAATATTTTTATATTACGGATCGGATTGAGAAATAGCATTTCAAGATTTTTTTTAATAAATATATATTTTTTAGTATCAGGGCAGCTAACCCGGATTTGCTGCCTCCCATCCATATTTTACTGAAATAACTATCCAATAAGGAAATCAGCTGTTCACTAATCCGCGTAACAACCATCTGTCACACTACAATTTCAATCAGAATTAAGGGGTTAGGAGTAGTCAGAGGCCCGAAAAAACTATGATTTTAAAGAATTTTGTTTTGTTAGTCAATTGCTTTATTTTACAAAAATAAAAGCATAGCATTAATACATCATGTTTCGACTTTACTTTAGCAAAATTTAAAGAGAAAAAAAATTAATAATTTTAAAAGTTATCGCTGTTTGTGTGGAGGCCAGAAGTCCTTTGCGGTAATGATCACAAGTCCTAGGAGATTCATCTAAAATCGATCGGACAAGAGAAATTAGTTTTATTAAAAGATCCTGATCGAAGTTTTTTTGACGTGATAACGTCTTATAATTCGATTTAACAGGCTGCACGCACGAAAAAATGTGTCGTTACCTTGCTCATTAGTGTTACCTTGCTCTTTAGTGTTACCTTGCTCTTTAGTGTTACCTTGCTCATATGTAGTTACCTTGCTCATTGCATTGAATGAACTGCAAATTCTTTCACCATTCGAAAGCTACATCCTCCAAGAGTAACATGGATTATATTTTATTTTGGAAATAGGGCTCGAGATATAGGTCAAAACGTGGACCCGGGTAACCTTCGGATGTGTATGTACAATATGGGTATCAAATGGAAGCTGCTGGTGAATGCTTTAGTCCAGAGTATTTTTCATGCCGCTCCGTGACTAGGGTCTCGAGATAGAGACCAAAACGTGGACCCTAGAATGTGTTTGTACAATATGGATATCAAATTGAAGCTGTTGGTGAATGCTTTAGTACAGATAATTTTTCATGCCGCTCCGTGACTGGGGTCTCGAGATATAGGTCAAAACGTGGACCCGGGTAACCTTTGGCTGTGTATGTACAATATGGGTATCAAATGAAAGCTGTTGATAAGTGCTTTAATACGGGGTAATTTTCATACCTATTGATGACTAGGGTCTGGAAATATATGCCAAAACGTGGACCCGCCGTGTCTTTGCACCGAATTAAACCAAACTTACACACATTGTTAAGGAGGTATTGAAGATGGTTTCCGTATAGTTTGGATACCTATTGGTAGATAGGGTCTCGAGATATAGGTCAAAACGTGGACCCGAGTAACCTTCGGATGTGTATGTACAATATGGGTATCAAATGGAAGCTGTTGGTGAATGCTTTAATTCAGAGTATTTCCATCCGCTCCGTGACTAGGGTCTCGAGATAGAGACCAAAACGTGGACCCTAGAATGTGTTTGTACAATATGGATATCAAATGAAAGCTGTTGATAAGTGCTTTAATACGGGGTAATTTTCATACCTATTGATGACTAGGGTCTGGAAATATATGCCAAAACGTGGACCCGCCGTGTCTTTGCACCGAATTAAACCAAACTTACACACATTGTTAAGTAGGTATTGAAGATGATTTCCGTATAGTTTGAATACCTATTGGTAGATAGGGTCTCAAGATATAGGTCAAAACGTGGACCCGGGTAACCTTCGGACGTGTATGTACAATATGGGTATCAAATGAAAGCTGTTGGTGAATGCTTTAGTACAGAGTATTTTTCATGCCGCTCCGTGACTGGGGTCTCGAGATATAGGTCAAAACGTGGACCCGGGTAACCTTTGGTTGTGTATGTACAATATGGGTATCAAATGAAAGCTGTTGATAAGTGCTTTAATACGGGGTAATTTGTTGTGTTATGTTATGTTATGTTATGTTATTTTATGTTATGTTATGTTATGTTATGTTATGTTCTGTTGTGTTATGTTATGTTATGTTATGTTATGTTATGTTACGTTATGTTATGTTATGTTATGTTATGTTATGTTATGTTATGTTATGTTATGTTATGTTATGTTATGTTATTATAAAGTATATTATGTTATGTTAATGTTAACTCATTCTCTATATCCATACAAAATATCTATCAAACAAATAAAATTAAAATTTTCTTTTGAAAAATGCAACCATTCAATCAGTATTTTCTTATGACGTTATCACGTTAAACTATCGTCAGTAAACCGACTTTACAGACAACCTCTTTTTTTTCATAATTAACAATATGGCGGCCTCAGGAAATATTTTTCAGATTTTCGAGAAAAAAGCGACAATTAATTGTTTAAAAAAATCGAAATTTTTGAAAAAAAAATCTTCCGTCAGGAACGAGTTTTTCATGTTTTCAAAAGCTGTACAAATTTTATTGAAATCTACCTAGCGGTTTTTAAGTTACAGTGGTCACCAGTTCAAAAAACATAGTTTTGAGAAAAACGCATTCAAAGTTTTGCTATCGAGCGCCGGAGCGTGCTTTGTTAATTGTTGAATAACTCGAAAAGTATTTGTCGGATTCACTTAAAATTTTCACACAATATTTTTAAGATACAAAGGGTTTTCCAATAAGAGGTGTTATTTTGATATTCAAAGGAAAATGATACTTTTTATTATAAATGATCGGATGTTTATTTCATTATAAAGAGGAAGGTATGCCGTTAAAAGTGGAAAATAACATCAGGCAAATAAATTTCATGAAATTTTCCATAACCGAATTGCAAAGTGGCTGCCCTATGTCCTCAATTGCCTCGAAAATTCCATCTTTCAGGTCTTGGATCGACCCTGGGCTGTTGGCGTAGACTTTCTCTTTCACGTGGCCCCTGAGAAAAAAGTCACAAGGTTTCAAATCACAAGATCTCGGTGGCCAATTGTGATCACCTAACACGGTCGGAAACTTTTCCCGTAAAAGATCAATGGTTTCGTTGCTTGTGTGGCACGTAGCGCCGTCTTGTTAAAAATAAACGTTGTCCAGATCAAGACCATCCAATTCCGGCCATAAAAATTCGTTTATCATCTCTCGATAGCGCAATCTATTCATTCATAACACCTGTTATTGGAAAACCATTTACTTTAAGAAAATGCAAAACAAAATCCAATTTTTTTTAATTCTGACTACCCCTAACCCCTTAACTGCGCCGGTAATACCAATTAACTCCACCGTCTGTCTAGGGTATTAGTGTCACTTAAAATAATTTAATAAAATAATGTACATCGTAACTTATAAAAATCCGATTCCACTATATGAAAAACTTCCTCATATAATTTTTAACCACAATGAGTCGTGACTTGTGTCACCGATCATTGGCCGTTAGGTAAGCACTCTTCTAGGCCAGGAGTTTTTTCTCATGAATACTGTAGAAGGTCTAGAAACGCGGAAGAAGAAGAAACGGTAGAACACTTCCTCTGTAATTGTCCAGCCTTAACTAGAAGGTTGTTAGGAAAATACACTTTTGACTCTCTTACGGAACTATCCGGTGTGGTGATGAAACCTATCCTACGCTTCATAAGAGCGTCTAAATGGTTCTATGATGAATAAATACTGAGCTTCCCGTGTGGCACAGTAGTACCACAACGAACCTACATCGTCTAAGTGAGTTGGCTATTCTATCCTGACCTACACCTTACAAACAACTCTTTCCGTAACTTGCTTTTAATCAGCATTTGTTTGTTGTATCCATATCCGAACAATATTTTTTGCTTCTTGTGAGCTGAGAATGTAACAAAATAATTTTTCTTAGCATGAAGTTGTATTCGATTTTACGAAGTTTTTGCTTCACTTTTCTGCGCAGAAGAGCTTAGGCTGAGACTGATAAAAAATACCATATTTCCGGTTCACTCGTATTTGCTAATATCTATACTTTTTGCAATATACATATAAAATTATTGATAAGCTTTATTTACGCATGTCTTTCGTGAAGAATTTTGAGCATGGCTGACTATCGTTTTCGACCAAGTGATTCAGAAAAAGTACACATTGATGGTCGGTGTTCGAAAATACATTTAGTATGAATGTGTAGATCCACGCAGAAATATGTATTTTAATACATACTTATATGTATGCGCTAGACTCCATTTGTGCTGTGAATGCACAGCCGAGTTGCTACGAGCTAATCGCTTCATAGCTCGAGTACGACGCAAGTTGAGTTTGCATTGATAATGTGTTGTGGATTGAAGTGCGTCACTTCCCAAAAGACCGAATGACTTGAGAATATTGTTATCAAAGAAAAATCGTTGAAAATCTATAGCAAAAGACTACTGCAGCAATCGGTAGAAAAATCAAAATGGAACCCTTGTGATAATATTTATTACTCGCGCAAGATTTCTATAACCTTGCACAACAATTTTAAGATAACACAAGGTGGCGCAAAATTAATCACGCTTTTGGAAAATTTATTCTTTTTGCAAATAGCGTTGTAAAGGGGTTTCCAATAAAAAGTGTTATGAATGAATAGATTGCGCTATCGAGAGATGATAAACGATTTTTTATGGCCGGAATTGGACGATATTGATCTGGACAACGTTTATTTTCAACCAGATGGCGCTACGTGCCACACGAGCAACGAAACCATTTCTCTTTTACGGGAAAAGTTTCCGGACCGTGTTATCTCTCGAAGAGGTGATCACAATTGGCCACCGAGATCTTGTGATTTAACACCTGGTGACTTTATTCTTTGGGCCTACGTGAAAGTGAAAGTCTACGCCAACAGCCCAGGGTCGATCCAAGACCTGAAAGATGGAATTCGTGAGGCTATCGAGGACATAGGGCTGCCACTTTGCAATTCGGTTATGTAAAATTTCATGAAAAGGATATTGTCCTGTAAGCGTGGTCGTGGTGGTCATTTGCCTGATGTTATTTTCCACTATTAACGGCACACCTTCCTCTTTATAATGAAATGAACATCCGATCATTTATAATAAAAAAACAGCATTTTTTCTTTGAATATCAAAATAACACCTCTGTTTGGAAAACCCTATACTTCAATCATATTTAGCACTTGTGAAGTAGAGAGGTGCAGTATAAAAGCAGACATGCAATGGAGCGCCTCAAGGGCAGAATAAAGATTTCCATCACTCGAAATCTTTTTTTTTTTTTTGTTTTTTTTTGAGTAAAAAAGCTATTTAAAAACAATATTGGATGATTATTTTGCGCCACCTTATATTATTTGTTAAACATTTATGTAAGCTTTTATCAACAATTGGACACTGAAAAAGAAGACTGCAACAAAGAGCCGCAAAAATAAACATTTCTTACAGAAGTGTCCAATTTTCAACGAAAAAAAAAAATTTTTTTTAATTAGAATGTATTGTATTCCAAAATAAAAGTTGTGCTCGATAACAAAATTAGCGAAAATTCTCTTCCAAAGTGAAGAAAAGTCAAAAAAGTTAACTAACACAAAATTACTTATCACTTGCAAAAACCGGTAGAAGAAGACATCAGCCACGATTACTTAAAAATTTTTGTGTTGTCAAAAAAATGATGACTAACATATTTCATTTACGCAGGTTTTTTGTTGTCATTTTTGCTATTATATTCAGCAATTTTAAGGAAATAGATAAATTGGCTGATTTACAGCCGATTCCATCTTGGAGCCGTAAGTGAAGACAGTGGTGCATGCTTCGGTACAAATTTTCCCTTCATTTCAATCCTGCCTGTTTGGAAATATTGCCCTAGCATGACTGTCAAACGCCCCTTTGCGGATAGAGAGATCTGTAGGAAGTTTGGAAAATATGGTGTTAGGTACCCAAAAATGCTACCATGTCCCTTGAGACATTCTCTGGAGACAATCTCTCTGACCAACCTCCTTGAACTTGATTGCACTTTGAGCACCGATGGAAATAATGTTAAAGTCGATGGGCAGCAAGTGCAAAAAGAGATTCAGGGCAGCACTGGGCAAGTTCTACATGCTACGGTGACGCCAATACATTCAGTCCTTTGCACCCTCACCAGTTTAGCGAGGCTTGAGTCCCCATTTTCTGCCGAACATAGATTTGCAGGAGTAGAAGGCTATACTGGCCTTCTTTACCCGATTTTCAATGTGTAGCTTCCAATGGAGTTTGGAGTCAACTATCACTCCAAGATACCTAACTTACGATGAGAGCGGGAGAACGTGGTTGTGTAATTTTGGGGAGTCTAAAGTGTGGAGGTTTATATTTTCTGATAAATATAACTAACTCCGTTTTGTCAGAGTTGACTCTGAGGCCGCAACTGGCTGCCCAGCGACTGAGTACAGCCTTTCCAAAATCTTAGCCATAACTGAGAGAAACGGTCCCGATACAATTAGGACCAAGTCGTGGGCTAGGTAGTATACCTTAATCCCATCCTTATTCAAAATTGTCAGAACTTCGTCAACGTAGCAACTAGCCAAAGTAGGAATGAAAGGACACCACCCTGCAGAGTCCTCCTACGCATGTATCTAGTGACTTTAGGCCCTCTTACTACCGCATTAACATTCTTGCAGCTAAGCAGGGAGGAGATTAAGTGACAGATAGGTCTTTCCACCCCTCGACTATCTTAATGGGTTATGTGCCCTCGTATAAGACCGTTTCCGTGGATTTCCCCTTCAGGTAAGCATGTTGCGCTGGAGATAATTTGCATTCGATGTACTCTCGGATATGATAATCAGTCGGTCTTTCAAATACCTTTAAGATAAATGAGGTAAGACTCATAGTCCTGAAGTTCTTGGCCGAGTCATGACCCCTCCTCCCTGCATTGGGTATGAAAACAACCCTGGCTTTCTTCCAGTTGGTGGGGACGTGATTGAGAGCGATACACGCCACGTAGATTTCTTGCAGGTCAGAAACCACCAAGGTACTTGTTTTCTGAAGCATCACAGGCAAGATATCAAAATCATATGTTTGAAGATCAAACGTTTTTATGATGGTAATTTTTGCTGGCTAAAATTTCTCCAGCACCATATGAACGTCTCTTCTACATCGAACAATCCCTTTACTTTGTGCGCTAAATTTTTGAGTTGTGAATAATTTCATGGCATTGGAGACCGCCTACTTACAGAAATTCAGAATAACTATTACAATTTTTTGCGTTATTATAGTGTTTCTCTTTTGAGGAAAGCCGACTTGGACTCCGACTTCGACTTGTATTTTTGTCTAGTAGTAACTAACACAAAGGTACAAGGCTTTAAAAATATCTTAAGGCATCTTGATAAATATTGCAAGATTTAAAACAACTTAACTTCAACAATATTGTTATTTATAAAAACAACTCAACTAGAGTTGTCAGAATACTAAAAGAGCATATTTATTTGCATTCTCAATTTATTAAGAGACCCTTAGGTTTTGCTTGTTTAAATTTTTTCTTAATTTCAGTAGATCTATTTTTGTTTTTCGTACAAATTCTACTCAACACAAGCACTTAAGTAACATCGCCAACAAAATTTGTTCAAGAGTAGAGTGTCACTGGCTACACTCAGTAGTTGGGCTGCCAGTTGGGGTCTCAGAGTCAATTCTAACAAACGGAGTTGATGCTATTCACCAGGAAATACAAGCCTTCCCCTTTTAAGCTTCCAAGACTAAACACCCAGTGTCTTACACTCTTATCGGAAGTCAAGTATCTTGGTGTAATACTTGGCCCCAAGATCTACTGGAAGCTGCACCATAGTAAATCGAGTTAAGAAGGCCAATATAGCCTTCTAAGCCTGTAAATCTATGTTCCCCAAAAAATAGGGTATCAAGTCACGTGTCGTATTCTGGATGTACAACTTAGTGGTTCTGCCAATTTTGACACATGGTTGCCTAGTTTGGTGGGTAGCTCTTCAGAGGGCTACAACACCACTAATATGGAGAGAGTGCAGAGAACTGCATGTGTGGGCATCACTGGGGCATATAGAACATGTCCCACTGCTGCCCTCAACCTCATTCTGCACTTACTTCCCGCGTATCTTCCAGTTAATTCCATTTCTGCTCAGAGCGCTATTAGGTTGAAGGAGATTGGCCTCTGGAGGCAACTTCCTGTAAGGCATAGTAGCATTTTGAAACAGATCTCCCATTCCTTCTCTGTACTTCGCACTGATGTCTCCATCCGCAAACTGGGTTTTGAGAATTGTGCTTGGGCTATCTTTCCGAGCAGGCAAGATTGGAAAGAGGGGAGAGTCGGCAGGGATATAGATACTTTTGTTTTCACTGACGGATTCAAGATGAAATCTGGAGTAGGAGCGGGGGTTTTCTCCAAATCAGCCAATAATTCGGTATCCTTTAAACTGCCGGAAATGAGCAGCGTTTTTCAAGCAGAGGTCTTCGCGATACTGCAAGCATGCAAAATGCTTAGGGATCGCTGTTGAGAGGGAGGAGACATATTTTTTGCGATAATTAAGCTGCGATCAAAGCCCTGTCGTCGCAGTATTGCCGTTCTCTTCTGGTAAGCTCCTGTAAGGAGGAGGAAACATTTCCCTTATCTGGGTTTCTGGGCACAGAAATATAGAGGGAAATGAAATTGCTGATGAGCTTGCCAGAACGCTTACAGTTATGGGAATCCCCCGCCATTCAATTTCCAAACTCATAGCGGTGTTCATTGGTCAATGAAGAAGATGTGGGGATCCTGCAGAGAAGGCGACTGTTGAGCACTTTCTCTGCAAATGCCCGGCCTTGGCGGCTAGGCGCTTGAGATTCCTTAGCGTGCCTTTTGGGAATGGCTTAAAGAAATTCTGCAGCCTAGATCCCTTTTCTCTCCTCCACTACAACAACATAACTGAATGGCTATAGACGTTTTTCTCTTCCATAATTTTTTTTTCGCAGGTAGTGGTCCACATTATGGTATCAAAACGGCACGTAAGTGCTACTTGTAGTGTACCTGGGGTACTCTTGCCATCTAACCTACCTACCTAGAATGTCAATATATTTTATAGAGATAAATGGAGCGTGATCATATGGTGGGATGTACATACGTGCGTCGACCAACACTGTCGGAGATGATTTAATAATAGTTTGGAACGAGCCACTTTTCGAAAGAACAGTGTTACCCAAGTATATTGAGATACTCCAAAACGTAAAGCTTCCATGTGCTGGAGATTATTTACCAGTAAAAAGGCAATTTCAACACGCGAATGATCTAACGCATACCTTCCGAAATCGCAGACCACGATCAGCCAATAAAAAAATTTGAATATCTCATGCGCAACTTATTTTGTTTTATTTCAACCCCCACTTTATTAGAAAACCATATCCATACCCATGTGTGTATACATATATGTACATAGATATGTTGGTACTTATGTATTGGAATGCAACATATTTTTAGTGTTCATTAGTTACTTGCACTTTGTTTTAAGTGCATTTGTTGGCCAACATTGATCGGTTTCATTACAGTGCACTTATACTTTAGTATGTATTTTGTAAATTACAAAGCAATTAAAACAGAAATAAATATGAAAACGTTAGACAAATAATTAGCGAAAGAAAGCAAAGAGCTTGAAATGGAAAGTCATCGATGGTACTGCGTGGGATGAGCAATGGATATACGAGTGTACTTACATATAATATATAGTACAGTAATGGCCAGAGAAATAGCGCACTGATAGAGTCCTCCATATGAATTGGTCTCTTAGAAAATTAACTGATATTTGTACATAAAGGATGATCAGATTGGAGATACTTTTTCCAATAGGGTTTTTCGACAGATCACGCGTGACTACTGTCAAACTAAATATATCATTATTTTTAATATTCAGTGACATTTCATCATGGAAAGACTTACGCCTGAACTGCGTTTACAAATCATGCAATTGTATTACGAAAATCGACGCTCTGTAAAAAGGGTTCATCGCGCGCTGAGACCCATTTTTAGCTTAATGCCTACATCAATAAGCAAAATTGCCGTATTTAGGCTGAAGAGCAAGCAGAACCCAATCAAGAACAGCAAATCCATTGAAAACAATCGTTTGGTGCGTCCTATGGGCCGAAGGAATCATCAGCTCATATTTCTTCAAAGACGAGGCCAGCGCCAATGTAACAGTGATTGGCGAACGCTAGCGCGCCATGATAAACGACTTTTCGATGCCGGAAATCGAAGCCCGTGATGCCCACACAACATTTGGCTCCAAGCAGACGGCGCTACTTGCCATACATTGTGTAAAATAAGTACCCGGAATTTATAATTTAAACTCTCCCGGGAATACCTGACACTTCAAATTTGGTTTTTTCATGTTGGTACACATGTCCTTGAATGCACAAGCCTTATTAGAACGGGATCTATTACTTAGTGTGTTTTATTCTGCAGTCAAAGTGAGTTGATCTTTTGTTTACTTGGCGAATTTTACTCAATTTTTTGCAAAAAGAGCATCGGAAGGAGGTCTCTGAAGACATGGTTTCCCGAGCTAATACGGACCCTACGTTCATGAAACGCATAATAACTGGTGATGAGACATGGGTCTACGAGTACGATATGCAAACCAGTCAGCAATCGTCTGAATGGCGCTTCGAGAACGAGCCGTATCCAAAAAAACCACGCCAAAGCCGGTCAAAAGTGAAGGTTATGCTCACGGTTTTCTTTGATTACCAAGGCGTGGTGCACTCTGAGTTCCTTCCAGAGGGCCAAACGCCAGAGGGTACCGCCCGAAGTACCCCAGCGAGTCATTCAAAATTGGTGTTTACGGATGGCCGAATTACGGCACCTTTGCGGCCAACATTTGAAAGAGATTATCTTTAAGAACTTAAAGTCATGAATGGTTCTACGCAAAAGTAATAAAGATTGTCCAATAAATTTGAAAATTCGTTGTTTTATATTAATTTAAAATGCGTTACCTCTAAATTGATCACCCTTTACAATAGTAGATAAGTTCGAGTCAATATAATCATTATTGAGTGTATGTTTTATGCCCCGGCGTACTAGTTGAGTAACTTTTAACAAAAATGTTGTTGAGATCGGATAAAAACCGCGCCCATTTTTTAAATGATAAGACTAAATTTCCGTCCCTCTGCCTGCGGTTACAAGCTACAAGGTATTAGGAGTAGTCAGAATTTTCAAAAAATTGGATTTTCTTTTTTTGCATTTTCTTAAAGTATAACATCTTAAAAATATTGTGTGAAAATTTGAAGTGAATCCGACAAATACTTTTCGAGTAATCCAACAATTAACAAAGGGCGCTCGGGCGCTCCTAAATCGATAGCAAAACTTTAAATGCGTTTTTCTCAATGCTATGTTTTTTGAACTGGTGATCGCTGTAACTTAAAAACCGCTTGGTAGACTTCAATAAAATTTAGACTGCTTTTAAAAGACATAAAAAACTCATGCCTGATCAGGGGATTTTTTTCGAAAATCAATTCAATTAATTGTCGGTTTTTTTCTCGAAAATCTGAAAAATATTTCCTGAGGACGCCATTAGTTAATTTTGAAAAAAAAATCTTCGATTAGTCACAAGATTAAAACTAATTTCTCTTATCCAATTGATTTTAGATGAATCTCCAGGGACTTGTGATGATCACCACTTCTGGAGAAATCTGCTCCACACAAATAGCGATAACTTTTACAATCATTCTTTTTTTTTTTTTTGAAATTTTGCTAAAGTCAAGTCGAAACATGATGTATGGTATTAATGCTATGCTTTTATTTTTGTATTGTAAAATAAAGCAATTACTAGCAAAAAAATGATTGAAAATCGTAAATTTTTCGGACTTCTGACTATCCCTAACCCCATAATTAACTTTGCCTATGCGCTTATTTGATGCCAAAAATTAACAGCCAGCTCAAATTAAGTTTTAATGAAACGTGCGTGGGTATAAAAAGTTTGGTACGGACCGAATTTAGAATTTCCTTACTCGCTTTTCTTTGCATTTTTTCTGTGAGCCGCGCGAATGCTCGGACGAGTGCGCTTACCAGTCAACGAAACAATAAACAGACAAAACGTAAAGCATTTAAACATATAAAAACATAAATGAGCAACGCTGTCTGTCTGCTACAACGTGATGGATATCTACATGCGTAAGTACTTTCTATTTAATCATTGACAGCAGATAAGTATTTATGTAGCAAAGTGGTAGGCTGGAGCGAAAATACAATTGCACTGTTGAAATATGGATTTTTTTATGTTAGTAGACTCTTTAAATGAAATGGATGTTATGGTTGGTTGGTTCGCTGATTGTCGACCAACTGTGCCGGCTACCGTATGGTTCAAATACCGTTTGAAGCATTAGGTATGATTTTTCAACTAACTGCATTTGGATATAAAGCATAACATAATTTTGTATATATAACTTTTTTTTTACTTTAAATTACACGCTTACCTCTATCCGAAAGGTGTGGGTTGTGTCATCTAAGAGCAGGACAGTGACACATTGTTGACGTTGTTGTTTCTTATCGCGCGCCAGTTCTTCACTTCGTAAACGACAATTTGCACTCAAATTACTCAAACGAAAACGTTCAAGCATTGCAATTGTCCATGGCAATGTAAAGTTAATTTTCTTTTGCTTTTCTCTAAAAAATTAAATCTATGACTACGTCTTAAGTATTTCCTACAATTATGTATGTATGCAAGTGTTGTCTGCAAAACAAGTGGTCAGTCGCTATTTACTTGGCTGGCTTATAATTTCATTGACAGGAGGTATATTCGATTTGTTTGTATCTCTCTTTTGCGATTTTTAATGTACCTCCTTTGCGTTGATCAACGTTAATTATGATGGACGTTGTTGTTGATCGCTGAATGGATGGATTCATGTGATGGATTGTGTTTTCTGTAATGAAAGATTTTCATAATTAAAAGGTATTGCTTAACATTTTCAATTAAAGAGTTTAATCTTTTTCATAAGATTTATTTATACTTTCTAAGCATTTTTTTATTTAATTTAATAAATTTTTTCCCGTGCATTTTACATCACGTTTGCTTTACAAAAGCCCTTGAGTTTTGCTCTTGTTTAGTGTCTGCGCCAGAACGTATCTTCGAACTTTTGGCAAAACAACTTAAGTGGACTTGGCACTTTTTGCGTGTATATCTACTAAATTGGCGCGTTCGAACGCAATATTTAGACTCTTAGTCATCCACAGTTAGGGTTTAAAAAGCTATCTTAATAAAAATTTACAATAATAAAAATAGATACACGTTTTTTCTCTTTTAAAGGGTGTTTTTTTTAGAGGTTAGGTTTTCAAGTTGTCACTACTTTTTTCGTAGATGGTCTTTTTGACAGCTGTCACTTGATTTATGCTCAGTTTGGTTTGCCATAATGAATAGACTTACACCTGAACAACGTTTGCAAATCGTGCAAATTTGGGCCCAAAACGAGATGGCCACCGATCCCGATTTTCACAAGAAAATTTTGTTCAGCGATGAAGCTCACTTTTGGTTGAATGGGTATGTCAATAAGCAAAATTGTCGCATTTGGAGTGAACATAATCCACAAGCCATTGCTGAGACGCCGTTACATCCTCAAAAAGTCACTGTTTGGTGTGCTCTATGGGCAGAGGGAATCATTGGTCCATATTTCTTTAAAAATGAAGCCGGCCATAATGTTACAGTCAATGGAGAGTGCTACAGAGCCATGATTAATGACTTTTTCGTGCCTGAATTGGACGATGTTGATGTGGACGACCTTTGGTTCCAACAAGACGGCGTTACATGCCATACAGCCAACGCAACAATCGATTTATTGAAGGAAACTTTTGGTGAGCGCATTATCTCGCGCCGTGGACCTGTGGCGTGGCCTCCAAGATCGTGCGATATAACACCGCTGGACTATTTCTTGTGGGGCTATGTGAAGTCGCTTGTCTACGCAGATAAGCCCGAGACGATTGACGTCTTGGAAGAGAATATTCGGCGCGTTATTGCTGACATACGGCACCAATTGCTGCAAAAAGTGGTCGAAAATTGGGCCTCTCGGCTGGAATTTATTCGAGCCAGCCGCGGCGGCCACTTGCCCGAAATCACTTTTAAAACATAATGGCAAACCCTTATCTTTATAATAAAGCTAAATTCTTGGCCATAACATTAAATTATATACGTTTTATTTCATCTTGAAAACCTAGCCTCTAAAAAAAACACCCTTTATAAAGAAGAGATGTAATCATCTAGAAGCCAAAACTTGTAAAATTCAAATAAGTGGCTTTGCCAAAGGTGCGTAGATCTATGTAGTTATATTACGAGTAAGTGAATATTAATTAATATTCCATGTCGTCATTGTGTTCCCCTATATTTGTTGATACGCTTGTACTCGTATATATGTACATATGTATCTATGTATGCATGTAGCCGCTAGCTGGCAATCGTCTCGGTCAGTATGCGTCGAAAATAAAAAAAACATTTCATCACTTCCGGCTGGCAGTGATGAGCAAAGTTAAACTTTGCCAATATGAATTATGCGGGCATCCACGTTCTGCATACACTTATGGTCATTAAAATAAGTACCCCCACGAAAATGCAAGTTTTTTTTTAATTATTAATAACAGATATTCAATTGTATGTGACTTTTATTTCATAGATTAATACAAAAAATAAAAATAAAAATTCAAGGATCTTTTAAGACTTAAACTAGTAACAATAGGAAAAAAAAGAAAATATTCTTGTGGCCAGTAAAATAGGTACGAAATAGACATAGACCAGATACAAAAAAAACTTAGTGATTATTTTATTTTTATTACTTTTTGATTTTGATTTATTCGATTTAGCATAGAATTTATAATCCTACGGCAGGTTTCTGTGTGAGTAGAATATCATAGTTCTTAGACTTTTTGCCATAAATCTTTCTTATTACAGGGTGCGGCACTCGAAGTGTAACCAATTAAGAAGGCCATCAATTTTGTTTGGGCAATTACTTTTATTCGATTCAAAGTAAAAAATGTGTGAAAATAATACAAAATTAAGAATTAATTTACTTTTGCTCGTTATGTTCTGCATTTGCCTTGACTATGGTCTTGAGACGGTCCAGAAACGAATCACAAGCTGCCCGAATGTGACTTATAGGTATTTTGGCCCACTCGTGGGCAATAGCTTTTTTCAGCGCCTCGAGGCTGGTGAATCTTTTAGTTCGGACCTTGCTCTCCAAAATGGTGGATGTTATGAAGTTCGGAACGTTGTTTTTTAACCATTCTTGGTTCACTCGAGCTTTGTGAGATGGTGCCGAGTCCTGTTGAAACGTCCATGGTATGCCACCGAAATGTTTGTTTGATAATATTTCGCATTTCTCTTGACGCCAGGCTTGATGAAAATGATTGCAGAGCGCCCATTTGCGGTTACAGCGGCCCAAGCCATTACTTTCAGCGAGTACTGACTCCTGGTGGCCAATCGATTACTCAAATTCTCGTATGAACGGTCGGTCAAATAAACCCTATAGTTTAGGAAATTTACGAATTGCTCAATTTGAAAAATTTTCTCCTCAGAAAACACAATGTTCGGAAATTGATCGCTTACGGCCAGCGAAGCAACTCCTTCGCTCTATCAAGTCTGACTTGTTGCTGCTTCGGTGTGAGATCATGCGCCTTTTGGATCTTATAAGGCTTTACTTTGAGATCATTTTTTAGTATGCGGTCAGATACTTTCAGTTCTTTCGCCATTTGATTGGCACTTCGTCGGGGATTTCGCTCAAGTCGCTTCTTCACTTTCTGAACCATTTCACGTGACGTTGCAGTCTTTTGATGACCACCTCCATGACGTTTCGCGATACTACCAGTATCAGTGTAACGATTAATGATGCGATAAACAGAAACTTTATTAACTTTAAGGTGCTCGAGCTCACGGACAATCGCTTGTTGGATTTTCCAGCCAAATATACAAGGTGACTGAGCTTAAGTAGAAACGACAGCAGCTTTGTTCTGATAACTTTGAGTTTATTTATTTAAAATAATCCCCTCTGTTTCAGGTCATTGACCGGAATCCGGAATGTCCTTCAGGATGTCGGTACAAACCTTTTGGATGGTCTCTACGGACGCAAAACGTTTTCCTTTCATAGCCAAATGTAATTTTCCGAATAGGTAGAAGTCACAGGAAGCCATATCAGGCGAATACGGTGAGTGAGTGATGGTTAATATGCGATTTCTAGTCAAAAAATCCCTGTGAACAATTCCCTTGGAATCGTAAAACAAATGAGTATCGACTTGATTTTTGACTTTTCCAAACGCGATTTTTTGGGTGGTGGCTCGTGTGGGGCCTTCCATTCGGCAATTTGGAGTTGCCGGAATGAAACGTGCACAGACCTTTCATGAATTTCAACAATGATTTCGGTTCATTTTTGGCAAATTTACAAACAATTTCGATGGAGTTTTCGGTGATTACTAATTTTGAATGGCCCGTATGTTCATTGTCATTTATGTTCTCACAACCATCTCTAAAACGTGAACAACACTCATGAACTCTGGCACGAAATAGACAATCATCGCCATAAACTTTTTTCATCAATTCAAATGTTTCCGTAATCGCGTTTTACCGATTTTAAGACAAAATTTGTTATTAGCTCTTTGTTCGAAACTCATTTTTGTACCGATGACACAAACATACTGACACTTTAGACGCAATAACTTCGCTTCCACTGCACCGAATGTCACCAAGCTTTCACTGGAAGTCAGCTAGGTTTGTAACTTCCAATGCACTAACACATTAAAAAGATGGCGGCATAAAAACGATTTTATGATGCTAGTCTTGTTTATTTTGGACTTCACCTTGTATATTTGGCGCGTACCCCCCTGAGATGCTGTAAAAATAACACAAGGTTGGCCAAATAAGGCCAACTAATGTTAAACAAGAATAACTTTTTTATTTTCTAATATAATGGGCACAAAAGACCGTGAGGCCGAAGTGCAAACCTCGTAGAATATCTATCTATGTATCTATATAATTGTTTGTCTTTTTTTGACTATTATAGTTGAAGTTTTGGAAATTTATAATGAATACATCAGTACACAACAACGCCTTATCGACTTTTTCTATCCATGTCAATGATCAATTATTATGACACAGCGAAGTTATTGTCAATATTTTAATTCAGGATCCGCCCCCACAGCCTTCGCAATTATAAGTTTGATCGGCTGTTTTTTTTTTTTTGGAGGAACGGTGAACAGCAGCCGACCGTTCTGGAACGGGAGCTCAGCGAAATATTCGCACTGAAAACAATGTGGAGGCAGACTGTTGCAAAAGATCCATCTATCTCAATTCATCATTGTTCCAGCCAAGTGGGCATTTCCTTAAGTTTCGCATACAAAATGCAAATTGCTATCGCAAGACCTGGCTTTACGTAGTCTACGTAAGTTTATGCGTGGATTTTGGCTCGTAAATGATCTGGTAATATTATGAGTAACAGAATGTTTTTTTTGTTTTTTGTCAGGACAACTAGCAAGTGCAGCACTCAAACATTAATTAAGTCTATTGTACTACACTTGGACTCCCTTATAATTTTCTTTAAATCTACCCAATCTCCGATGAAATCTGAGTAGATCTTATGGTGCCAAGAAGCCAAGGTGGTCGCTTCTTAACACATCAGTGCCAAAGACCTCAAATCTGATTCGAACGGAGGCTGGGTAGAGTACACTGTCTGAGATGCCTAGCTTTTCCATGTGCTTCGCCCACAGAAAGTGGCCAGTCATCAGTCCAACCAGCTGTCTGTAATCCCTTCTGCTTAATGCGACAGTCGATCGGACATAACAGGTAACATCAGTTTAGTCCATCTGCAGCCCCTCTTAGCCTGCCAAGCTCGCTTGTGGGTTGTAGGAAACCATTTGCTAACCGTCGCTTTGATGGCTGCAGAAGGGAGTGGCAAAACGGGCATCTTAGCTAAGGGGTCAGAGGTATTGTTACCCACGATACCCACGTGTCTCGGGAGCCATGTTAGCATTAGGCTATTATGTGTACCGGCATAGTTCAGCCTGGATTTACTGAACTCGACTACCCCTGATGTGTTTGGGGGGTTGTCTAAGGCCATGAACGCAGCTTGGCTGTCGCTACAGACACATATAGATCTGCTTCTCCATCCGATTTCCACAACAAAGTTCATCGCTTCTTGAACAACATACACCTCCGCTTGAAACACAGATGCATGCATTCCAAGAGCAAAGTGCAGTCTTGTCCAGCTGGATTTCACGTAGACCTCAGAGCCGGAGCCGTGCTCGGTCTTGGAGTCATCCGTGAAAATGCGAAAACAGAATGTAACTTTGCAAGCAAACTTTGTAACTTTTTAAAGCAAAACTTTCATAAATATTTCTCAGGTGCGTTTGCAACGCAATTCATAAACTTAAAATTTTAGACGAACACCCCTAATATGTTTTTTAAGGGGACCGTCTAGTTTAGAACTTTCAAAAAATCATTTTTTTTTTTACATTTTTCGAAGAAGAATGATGAAATGGAGAGTGCAGAAGGTGTTCCCTACGTTGCTGATTGAGTCCATTGCTGATTGAGTCCAGGCAAGATTTTTTTTTTCAATTTTATATTAAAAAAACTTTAAACGCGTTTAAAAACGCTAATTCCCCCTTAATGTTACGCTTCAGTTAAAAAAAGGCAAACTAGACATGCTTCTAAAGCCACTAGGTAGAGTACCAGTTCGGAACTAGTCAGTACCTCCACGGGGTTTATGTTGGTATGACAATCTGTTAGTCGGTGTGTGACGTTGAGCGTGTAGGCATTCCGAATTGTATGTTAAAAACAAAGTACCTACTTATGTAAATATAATTTCCTGTTGGCATCTAGCCGAGATGACCTAAATGATATTTTATTTTAATATTGTATAAACGTAAGCGATGAACCAACAACAAAAACAGCTGTGAAAACAAGAACGTCAACTTTGTACAATATTTCGCAGCGGTTGCAAATGAGAATGACGAAAGACATTCAAGCAAAATAATAAACATATTTTATTCTGACAAAATGAATACATTTCGACGATTAAATGCTTACGAAATTCTACAATATGTATATAATAAATTAATTATCATGATAATATGAGGCTTTTAATCTTGACGCCATCTTCTCCAATTCGCGTGCATCTTTTTATTCTCTCGGCAAGCCGTACGAATGGCAGATGAGATCTAAGAGGAGCTTTCCTACTTCTATATACTTCCACTCTCTTACATATTAAACAGGGGAAAATGAAAAAGTTCAGAAAGCTACTAGAAATCAGAGCACAAATTAAAATTTAGCTTTGCCGAATTTCGAGCAGACATAAAATTTAAAATTTTAAACATTGAAATTTTATTTATTTTTCAAGCTGACTCGATTTCGTTGGTGAAAGTTTGACATTCGCATTATAAAATGCATGCAAAGTAGAACATCGTTTGACCCCTAATATAGCAGCATCAACGAAGTTTTGTCACAAGCCGCAATTCTACCGGAAATTCAGTACATGTCAAGCGGCAACACCGTCTCTAACGGCGACTAAGTCAAAACGCGAAAATAGACAAACTGCGGTTAACGAACTGCAAATTATTCGCTGACAGCAACAAAAACACTTAATGTATACTATAATTTGTGTTTTTTATGTAAATCTGTATGGATGTTAACACGCTTTGACAAGTTGTTGATACAGCTTTCGCAAGTGTAATGCGAATTTAATACACCAAATGTTGATTCCGATGAGACGACTGTAATCCAAAAGTAAAATGAAATTTTTTGCGAATTTTAAAATTTGTATTTGTTTTTCTAAATCACTTTATCACTTTCAAAGTGCTTCCCAGGCTACAACAGGCATGCGTTCAATCCTCAAACAATTGTTGGAGTCGATTTGAGGAACTGCCTACAAGCACTTAACAATTCGGGTTTATCTCTTCAACTGCGGCGAAACGGTGCCTTCGAAGCTACCACTGGATATTGGGAAATAGCAGAACTCACTCGGCGCTAAGTTAGTGAATACCAGCAGTTGTGGAATACCATATTTGTTTGAAGTTTTAGGGAAATGCTTGCGCAGAACAAATGAGGAATATCCTAGTGTATTTGGCACCAAACAAGATTTCATTTTTTTCAGTTATAAGATTTATATTAAATGTTAGCAGTATTGATCAAGTCTCTAATGGTGCATCGACGATTATTGAGCACAAATCCTTTGTTTTTATTGACGTGATAAACGGGGTGATAAACGGTTCACTAGACAGAGCTAGTTTACTGGAGCGGCAGCCCTTAGTGGAGAAAAACCCGAGTCATTCCGGTAACGTAGAACCGGCTGTCATGGGAATTTTATTGACGTGCTGATCATCAGTTAAGAGGACAGATACCTGTAAAATTTCGAATTTTTTTTTTTCATAAAATGTTAACATTATTCCCTTAAGAATATGTCAAACAATTTTTAGAACGTAAATTTAAGTATTTCTTATATTATAGATCGGCAACCGTCACGACTCTACAGGGTGAACGATATGAAGTGTTACCAACTTCACACTGCTTGTATCTGTAAAACAGCTCATGACATCAAAGAAAAATGGCCAAAGAACTGAAAATATCGCAAGACAGCATTCGACGCGTATTGAAAAATGAGCTCAATTTCAAGGCTTACAAGTTCCAAAAAGCACACGATCTTTCAAAAGTTCAAAACAAAGTTCGGTGCGAAAGAGTAAAGGAGTTGTTGCGCTTGCACGAACGTGACGAATTTCCTAACATTGTGTTTTCTGATGAAAAAAATTTCCCAATTGAGCAGTGCATAAACACTCAAAACGATCCTGTTTACTTCACCGAACGCTCATACGAGAATTTGAGCCTACGTATGGCCACTCGAAGCAATTTCCCATCGCAAGTAATGGTTTGGGCCGGAGTGACCGCTGATGGACGCTCTCCAATCGTTTTTATGCAGCCTGGTGTCAAAGTGAATGCGACTTGTTATCGGGAAAATGTTTTAGAAGCTGCTTTAGAGCCGTGGACACGCAAACATTTCGGTCGTAGACCATGGACGTTCCAACAGGACTCGGCACCGTCTCATAAAGCTCATGTGAACCAAGAATGGTTAAAAAATCATGTTCCACACTTCATTTCGTCCACACAATGGCTTTCGAATTCGCCAGACGCAAATCCGATGGACTCTTCCATCTGGTCCATTTTGGAGAGCAAGGTGAGGACTAAAAAATATGTCAGTATGCGCTGAAAAAAGCGATTATACGAGAATGGGCCAAAATACCTCAAGATCACATTCGGGCAGCATGCAACTCATTTTTTGACCGTTTCACCGTCATTTTTGAACAATTTTGTCTTTGAAATCAATAAAAACTAATTTCACACAAAAAAGTTATGGGCCCCTATTATGAGTTGCATTCGATCTTCGATATTCGTTGGTTGTCGAAGATCGAAAATCGAATGTCAATTTGGTATTATGAGCGGTGCAACGCTGTCGAAATTTTCGTTGTATACCGAATTTAGAGTCGAATGCAATTTTGCTTTCGATTGTGTAGCGTATTGTGGGAAAACTTGTTAAAATGTAAGTTGTTTGCGATTATTTATTGTTTTATAGTAACCAAATAATAAATATATACTAATTTTGTTAATATTATGCAGGAATATGTTAATATATGTTAATATTTTGCGAGGAATTTACAACGGAGCTGAATTGCTTGGGACCACCAGTTAGAGCGGCAGCAAAATGGATTAAGGTTAATAATGTTTTTTTTTTGTGATGTTTATAGAAATACATTTTTATTTTTTTATTATTTTCCCTTGGCAGGTATGGGCTGAAATACGTAGAGGAACTGAAATACATATTTTTTTCGAATGACGAATAATTGAATAAAGAAAATTTATAACAAAAATAAAACAGAAACTGTGGCGTAAAGGTTTCTATTTAATACTTTTTAGATTTTTCTATAATATTCTAAGAATTTCATTTCTTATGTTTTCTGCTTCTCCGTTATTTGGCTCCACTTCAATATCTTCAGCATCATCGTTGAGGGTCTCATCGGATAACTCTTCATCCGGAAGTCGAACATTATAAAACAAGCAAATGTTGTGCAAAGCTGCACACACATTAATAATTTGTGTTGCTTTTTTTGGAGAATAGTGAAGAGCTCTTGGCTCGGGTGCACTGCTGCAACTGGTTTGTTGTACTGGACAGTAGGTTCATAAACGGCTCTTTAGATAATCTAAAGTTCTTTAAAAAACTGTAAGGAAATTTCTGTAATATTATGTACGTCAACACATTTTGAAAATACTAAACTTACTCAGTGGAAGCCATTTCAAGGGGGTTGGATGCGCCCCTCAGCTGTTTTCTACATCTAGCTAGTTCCACTAATCTTTCATCGAGCGTTGAATCGTCGAACCACAACTCCGTTGTACTCATTTTCACAAAAAATACTTTTTTTTAACTTTTAAAATTGTTGTTAGCAAAGAATTTCAACACAATCGGTTTTTCTTTTATTTTGATTTGCTGTATCAGCTGAGAAAAATTATCTATTGTAAATGCGTCGAGCGATCGAAATTCACAATAGTCCTATTCTTCAACGAATGAGCACCATAATACCAAATGAAAATTCGTTCGATCAGCACTTTCGACTATAGTCGAAGATCGAATGTTGCTCATAATAAGGGCCATGGTGTTTGGAATAGTTAACACTTCACATCGTTCACCCTGTATTCTTTGCGTTCGAGCGCTGGGAGAGCTATAGTTACGTTGCCGAATTTAGACGCGTTTTTCTCAAAACTATATTTTTCGAATTGGCGTACACGATAACTCGAAAAGTTATTAACCGATCTCCCTGTCTGACAATTTTGAAAAAAACATATTGACTTCTTCATTTTAAATAATTTTAATGAAAATCAGGGAAAATATGGCCGTTTATAGGTATCTGTCCCCTTAATAGAATGTATTTGCTGCATTCTTCCGAGCAGTATATGAAAGTGGTGAACTTCCGACTACTTTTTTTGTTAATTCAATGCCCATCAAAAACATTGACTCGTTTTTTTTATTCACCGAAGATGTTACAGGGTCCGGCACACGTCCGGTTACACACCAATTAAAAAGGTCATACATTTAGTTTGGAAAATTACTTTTATTCAATTCAAAGTAAAAAATGTGTGAAAATAATACAAAATTAAGAATCATTTTACTTTTGCTCGATACGACCACCTTTTGCCTTGACTATGGCCTTGCGACGGTCCAGAAACGAATCGCAAACTGCCCGAATGAGACTTGGAGGTATTTTGGCCCACTTGCGGACAATGACTTTTTTTCAGCGCCTAAAAGCTGGTGAATCTTTTAGTTCGGACCTTCCTCTCCAAACTGGTCCAAAGAGAATAATCCATCGGATTCCCGTCTTGTGAATTTGAGAGCCATTATGTGGACGTTATGAAGCTCGGAACGTTGTTTTTTACCCATTATTGGTTTGCTCGAGCTTTGGGAGACGGTGCTGAGTCCTGTTAAAAAGTTCATGGTCTGCCACCGAAATGTTTGTCTGCCCATGGCTTCAAAGCAACCTCCAGAATACTTTCCCGGTAATAATTCGCATTTATCTTGACGCCAGGCTCGATGAAAACGCCTGGAGAGCGCCCATTTGCGGTTACAGGCCAATCGATGACTAAAATTCTCGTATGAACGGTCGGTAAAATAAACCGGATTGTTTTGGGAGTTTACGTCAGAAAACCTAATGTTCGGCAATTTACCGCTTTCGGCCAAGCGAAGAACTCCTTCGCTCTCTCAAGTCTGACTTCTTGCTGCTTTGGTGTGAGATCATGCGCCTTTTGAATCTCGTAAGACTTGACTTTGAGATCATTTTTAAGTTTGCGGCGGATGCTACGGTCAGATACTTTCAGTTATTTCGCCATTTGATTGGCCCTTCGTCGGGGATTTCGCTCAAGTCGCTTCTTCACTTTTTGTAAATTAATATTTCGTGTAAAAATGTAAAATAATATTTCTTAATATTTACTGTCCCGCAGGATTGAATGAATATGGAGTTGTCAACTCAGTTTCAACGACAGTTGGGTTCATTATGGGTCTATTGAGTCATATTTGGGTAATGTTTATACAGCGGCCGCCGTAGCCGAATGGGTTGGTACGTGATTACCATTCAGAATTCACAGAGAGGTCGTTGGTTCGAATCTCGGTGAAAGCAAAATTAATAAAAAAAAAGAAAAACATTTTTCTAATAGCGGTCGCCGTGAAAAAGCTCCTCATAAAAATATCTGCCGTTCGGAGTCGGCTTGAAACTGTAGGTCCCTCCATTTGTGAAACAACATCAAGACGCACACCACAAATAGGAGGAGGAGCTCGGCCAAACACCTAACAGAAGTGTACGCGCCAATTATTTTTTTTATTTTTTTTATACAGTTACAACAACAACTTCGTTATAATTAAATTAATATGATAAACGAAAGTGAATTTTTAATTAAAGATTTCGCCCAAATCCTTAATTTCATTTACACGCCTTAGGGGCGAAATGGAGATGTGACATGGTGTCAATGATATTGGAACGTTTAGAAAAGGTCACGTGGAAACACTTGATTTAGTTTCAATGAAACGCGATGCTTAATTTGCATATCATTCCTTACAATATATCGATTTTTTTCGATATTCTTGGTTTTCTAACTTTTTTCTCGACATTTTTCCCCTTATTTTTAGTTTCAACTTATTACATTTCGACATACGAGACCCAAAGACCCGAACCGAATTTGCACTTCGTTACTTGTTTCTCAATTTGATACAAACCATGCCAAGCACTTCAGGTTAATAATTTTTTTTATTATCACATATACATACGTACTGTACACACATCCTTACATTTATTCATGTATACATCCATATCTCTTTTAACACAATCAGTGCTACATTCATGACATCAATAACGGCGATCGTATTTGAGAACATCTCAACCCAGTTCACAAGTCTCCTCTTTGGTTTATAATGTAATGGCATACCAACAATGCAAAAGTGTAGGTAGGATGCCGATTCATTTGGCATATGCCCTAGATGGTGACACTCAGAACTCTAAATTTAGCCGCTGATATATGTTTACGGCGTATGTACACACACATACAAGTATGCTGCCGTATGTTTTGTGCATAGCCATGTGCCCTTGTAGAGGGTATCTATCACTTCGAGCTTGTAAAGTTAAAGCCACAAATAATGATTAGGGTGAACGTCTGAAATAACTAGTAGAAGTATTTACATTGAAACCTTTATACATGTGCATGTACATATGTACTGCATATGCATACTCAAATATGTTAACATATTTTAAAAGCTGCTATGTATGTAAATACCCTGTCTTAATAATTATAAGCATGAATGCAAACTGATTGTTGCACAAACATTTCAGTATGATTTGTACAATTCGAAGATTATGCACATTTAGCGTAACATGAAAGGCTTAAGTTCTACGTTTTCGAGTTTCAAACCACTAAAGGGTTTGTTGGAAAACATTATAAGATATTGCACACGGTTGTCTGCAGTTACCAATTCGAACGATTCGTCTTGCTGCCCATTGTCATTTAGAATTTGCAATGTTGCATTAATTACGGCTTCGCCTAGTTTTTATAGCATTTATGGGGCTTTACCTCTGTTAGCACAAAAAAAAAAATGTATGTGGTCTACGTTAACGTTCGGATGCAAATATATTTACATATGCACACATGTGTGTGTATTGAATTATACACCTTTGTGTATTTTGCAATATTAAAACTTAAGCAAGGACGTGATGAAAATTATTTCTTTAATGCCAGTAGTGAAAATTAGAATTCGGAAAATTTGGTCTGAAGAGCAAAGTAATATTTTATTTATTTAATATTTAATTTATATTTATTTAATATTTTAATTGTATTTATTTACTATTTTATTTATATTTATTTATTATTTTATTTATATTAATTTAATTATAATTTATGTATTTACAGCCTAAAGAAAATTTCGCAGTCGGACTTTTAAAACGTATCTTTTAACAGATGTACATATGTAAACGTTTGTACACATTCATGGATCCTTAAAAAAAGATAATGTAATTTAAATGATCTACTTTGTAGCTGCCTACACTAATGGAAAATCGGGCACATTTAAATATTCAAAAACACCAAACGAATCAAATTTGCTCTCTCAGTTTCGAGGTTAGAAATACGCGTTGAAAATTTTGTTCGCATTTTTTTATCATGTAATTGACTTCCCTAGGACATATGTAACTCTCCTACATTTCTGAGTACATAATTATACATAACCACAACAGTCGGTTCTACGTTACCGGAAGAACCCGGATTTATATCCGTAGTTTGAGCAACCGTCTTCAACAATAAAACTTACATGTATATGTATTTGGCTACGCACCACATTTAAGTTATTTCATTTTATACATACAAATTAATTAATTTCTATAATGGCAATAGCGACAATTCGAATTCGGTTTGCAGAGCAATATATGTATGAACTTATTTTACAACTAACAACATTCCCTCTCATATTTTCACCGAACTTAATTCTTATCAGACAATGATCGCCCATTTTTATGTGAGTATTTTACAATACATTCAAGGCTCAAAAAGATAAGAATTAAACTTTTTTTTATATTCTTGCCATAAAACTCAAGATTTATTATGATTTTTACATATGTATGTATGTATTCAAATAAATTTACGCACTTACCTTTGTCGAAATATTTAAAATTTGAGCAAAGTGTTGAATTTTATATTCCTTCAAAAGCTATTTCCTTCTAAAAGGCAGTGTGAGCAGAGACAATTGTAATATTTTTTATGCTCCCCTCGTAACGTGCACAATTTTGTACTATGTACACACGTACATAAAGACAGCTACCAAATTTATTTTAAGTCAGTGAGAGCGCAAGAGCGAAGGGCATTAATAGCAAAAAGAAGAAGATGAGCACTCTGCGGATTTTTAAGTACTCACTATTTGCAACGAAAACTAAAACAACCAACAAATATTATATTATATTATATACACATATTTAACATCTTCTCTATTGAATTTGTATGCATAATATTTATTATTGAACTGTACCCGCAATATATATAAACAAACAGATATTATTTATGAACAAATGCAAGGAATTTTTATATTTTCTGCAATTCATTAAATTTACTTTTTTCACTTGTTAAAATTTACACAAACCCAACGAAAATCATTTCTTTTGGTACGAATATGCATATCGGAAATATCAATCATACTTATTCACACACGCATATGTACATACATACATATATCACAAAATTAAAATTGTAGACGAAGTGATTCCGAGAAGTTACAAGATTTCTTCGACTCGATGAGAGGATATATACGAAAACATTGGCAAAAGCACTTCACTTAATAAATTTCTCAAGTAAAAAACACTAACGTACATTTCTAGGCTTGTAATAAATCAAATAAAAACTAAAGCTGATTAGACGAACAAAATACCGTCTACCAACTAAAACAATATTTAATCTGACATTTCGCTTTAACACGGAAATCGAACTGAAAGCTAAAATTCAGACGGAGTCCACCACAAAGCAAACGAAGCAATTATGATGGCGGCTACAAATCAGAGTTGCACGGAAGCGTCAACTTGTAATTTTGACATGTGCGTAAATATCGACTAAAAAGTGCGACATTAATGGACCACAAAAATTATTTTGTTGTCTCTTTTCATTTCGTCCCATTTTCACATATGGCCAACTTGCGGTTCGAACATTTCATTTTCGAAAATGCCTCCAGAAAACCCGTTCGCAGTATTCGCGCATGCATACCGTGCAGTAAAATGAAAATCGAGTTATCAAACTATGAAATCACAGGCAATTTTAACCCTTACGAGCATGGTGGGAAGCCAGGTTCCCACCTTCTTTTTTCTCAACTTTTCTCTACAGATTTGATATTTATGAAAATGGGACCGAGAAAATTTATTTATATGATAATCCATATATCAAAGAATGTAACTGAAACTAAGAAAATTGTTTTGCGTGAATTTATAAACAATTACAGATAAACAAATTGAAAAAATCGTCTATTTGCAGGAAAAAATTCATTTTTCAACAAAGTACATAATGTATAAAGATGGGACATGATACTATAAGGTTTTTGGGGTTGCTGATTACGAATCTGAGGTCAGATTTGAGAAATTCAATATGGCGGATACAAAATGGCGGACATATTTTTTGAAAAATTGTTGGATACTCACCAAGTTTGATATTAGGGAGTTTTTGGGGTCGCTGATTACGAATTTTGGGTCAGATTTGAGAAATTCAAAATGGCGGATACAAAATGGCGGACATATTTTTTGAAAACTTGTTGGATACCAAAAACTCCCTAATATCAAACTTGGTGAGTATCCAACAAGTTTTCAAAAAATATGTCCGCCATTTTGTATCCGCCATATTGAATTTCTCAAATCTGACTCAAGGTTCGTAATCAGCGACCCCTGAAACCCTTAAAATTACATGCAATCATAAAAGCGGTTGGTAAGTAAAATGTGTGCTTCAAAGGGTTAAGACAACAAGGGCAAACAAAACTACGTTTGGGGGTATTTTTATAACTTGTATATTCACAATTCATTCCCTACATTTTTATTAGTTTGCTTAATTTAAAAATCACAAATTTTAAAATCACGATATTCACCAGGTCATTAACTGAATATTGGCAAACAAGTAACTACTAATGGTGATCACACTCACCAACGTAGACGTATCCCACGATGGAATAACGATCTACGATACAAAGGAACGGAACGGTGGTAAGAATTCATTTACTGGGGCTCTCATTAGTTTCATCGTGTCAGCTGATACGGGCATACGTTTAAGTCGGTGAGTGTGAGCACCATAAACAATTTGTTTGCTGTACCGACGTCTTCGGTTGTCAAAACCACGACAAATAAAGTAATGGGTTTTCGGAAGTTTTATTTAAACAATCTCAGCTTTCTTTAATAAGATCAGCAGAAAATGCTGCAATGTGAAGAATATTTGAAGAAAAAACTACGAAACATGATGGACAATATAAAAGAGTGAAGTGAACGTAATCTTCACTTTCATTTCAGACAGCAATGCTCCTCTGTTTCGTCATTTTCTCCAAAATCAAATCCGCCAACTATTTTACATTTTCTTTCCTAAATATATATGTATATGTATGTATGTAAATTGAAATAATCGGTGGTGGTATTCTTTCCATTAGCGTACGTTGTTAAAGCAGGCATATTGAGTATAATGATAGATCAGGCAATGGCACAGAAGATTGTCTCTTCCTCCTTCTCATCTAGACAACTTCTACAAAAGTTATGTATTTGCACACCTTTTCTTTGGGTCTACCCCCTTTTGGCAGAGCCCCGTTATGACTGAAATCAGTGTGCTACGACTGTGCTTATTTTGGCTTAACAGAGCTTCTGTGTGTTTAGCTTTGAGAGTCGGCCACAATTATCGGACGATTCTGCAAGTGGTTTCATTACGCCATTTTTTTTTTCGCTGTGCTTCTGATTTGTTCAAGGATAAAGGATAAGTAGCTTACATCTGTGCATACATGGATGGAACCGTGCTCGTCCCGCTCCCACACTTCCTTTGAGGGTAGGAGGGTCGTGTTAGTGAACGTTGTACTGGTAAGTGTAGGCGGGAGTGCATAGTCCACCAGTCCGGGAAGCTCCAAAATGCCAGCCAGGACTTACTTAGAGCGTTCAGTTTTATTATATTTGATCCGGCGAACCTTTTTGTTTTTGCAAAATCTACGGCTACGGGGAAGAAACTGTTTTTTGTTTTTGTTTTCTATCATTCATGAAATGAAATCAAACTGCATACTTACAATTATGGTAAAATATGTACTTTTCTTTAAACTCCAAATTTGTATTTAAACTTTAGTCTTTGACTATATATACATACATTCTCTCTTACCATACCAAAGTACTTATTAACAAAAATGACTAAATAACACCAAAATTAAGGCCAAATTCGGTCGAAATTCTTACCAGCTCTGAGTTACCCTCAAGTGATGATACGCTCCCATTGGATTACCATATCTGATCTCACATTTATCAATTCTTATTCACCGGGCATGCATTTTCATTCTGCAAACACCATTCCGGTTGAAGAGCTTCCGCGTGGATCCCATTAGCAACCAATCGTTCGCGGTGATACAATATACGCGATTCAGCTTCACGCCAACTATCAACGGGATTCGACCACAGACGCTCTGCTAATGCACTTGCACGGGGCCATAGTCGATAATCCAGTGTGAACTCATCAATTTGTTCAGACCAAATTGCTGATTCGCCTCCTAAAACCTGGGACTTGTAATCCCCAGCAATTTTATCTAGATTATTAGCGTATACTTTCTGCCAGCCAATGTACGGTGAACACCAGTTGTTACCATCGCCTACCCAACTAGGGCCACCACAATCAAAGTACAGGGCATCATTGTTCGAGATAATAACTCGATAACCTCGTTGTAGGATTGATTTAATGTCGGGGCTTGAGCCGCGTGTCCAAATTTGTATGATATATCTGGATTTGTCCAAATATTTATCAAGATATGGCTCTTGCGTAAGACTACTAGTCCACAGTGTAATTAGTGGTTTACTGTTATTCGATACTTGATCTACTCTTTCGAGTGCTTTTGTTTGAAAGTAACCCCAGAGTCGATGGAAATCGTTCTCATTCCAATCCCATCCTCTTAGATGCATCCAATCACGAATACTATCACTAGCATTCCAACATTTAGATAGTACTTCATCACCACCCATGTGAAACACGTCTGGAGAGAATAGTTGAAATATTTCGCGATAAATATCTTCCAGTACGGAATACAATTCATCTACAGTGGGGTCGAGTTGTCCGCATGGTGGTTCTCCACAATAACTTCTCCAAGGTTGATAATTTTCACAGGCAACCATTCCCTTATGTTGCCAGCCTTCACTGACGTGGGCGGGAGCATCAAATTCTGGCATCACCCGGATGCCACGAACTAGCCCATACTGTACAACTTCAGAAATTTGATTATGCGTATAAACCTTACTAGGCGAATATGCACCGAGCCTATGCAGTTCTGGATGAGATTTGATTTCAAGTGGGAAACTTTGCGAATCGGTGATGTGCCAATGAAATACGTTGAGTTTAACCATCGCTAAGGCATCTAAAAAATTAAATTAAAGTTTTTATGGCTTGCGAGTTCATAGTGGCGAAAATGATGTACAAGATTTCGTTTAAAAGATTGGTCAAGTTAAATGTATATATATACCCTGTATAAAGATCTAGGGTTAGGTTAGATTAAGATAAGATCTATAGTAGTTGACAATAAATTGTCTGGCAAATATTATAGCCTTAATAGCAAAAGTTTATATACTTTTGATGTAATAAACACCTTAGGAAGATTTACGCCTTGTGAGTTAACACTGGAAATATCGCTATCCATATGGATAGCGTTATATCTCTTTTCTCTCTCGCGCAACGAAAATGCCCAAAACGTTGCATGGCCTTGAAATTGTACTCTCCATTCTCGCTCCTCCATCGACGCCTAAGTGCCCATTTACACGAGGAGACATCTGGAAGGGAAACATTTTGTTCGAGGGTGAAGGACGGCCGCGGAAGAGAGAAGGGAATTTGTCTCCTGTACTGGCGACACACTTTGCTCTTCTTATTCGTATTTCCAATTTTAAAGCAATTTTTGACAGTTGCTTTATTTGTTTTCTTCTTTTGTCGGAGAAGGTTCTGAGTTATGTGTTGGTTATCAAGCAAACGGAAGATAACAAAGATGGCAAACATCCGAACACTGCTTGGGAAATGCATGATTATTTTTGCTAGTAAAGATAGGTATAATTTAAAATATATTATGAGGCATGTTTATGTTGAACTCTAATTTTCCCCGCATTTCTAGATACTCAAGTTAATTTTAAGTTAATTATTTATGTATGAAGTATTTTTAATTTAATTTTTTTTATTCAAGTACAATAATTTATAAATATATTTAAATAAAAAAACAACAAATTATTTATTATTTAACCAGTCTGCATTTTTCATTCATATATTTAAGAAACTGTTGTCGAACGCTCTCTGCTTTACATGTAAGCGCGTGCTAGAATACATCCGCACCAGACGATGCTAAAGTATTAAATGTCAAAATGTCGCGGAAACATTTTTGGCCGTGTGGCCGCGAATGAGACAAGAAAAGAGAATTTCCAGTGTCTCCCTTCCAGATGTCTCCTCGTGTAAATCGGGTCTAAGAAGTTTCACTTCAAAAAAATCTACCTTTGAAAGTTTTGTTTTCATTCGTACTTTCCAAAGATCTATTAAAGGTGGTGTCGGTAAATCAGCAGATTTGTTTTTTTTTCGCTGTGTCCATGTGCACATGTCTGCACAGAATAAAATAAGGCGAATTAATTTTTTGTTTTCTACTTTTCCAATGCTTTGCCGTGACAATCAAACGTACTAAATATTGTTGTTGGTCTAGTGCAACCACCATTAATAAATGCGCCTTGGTACTTTCATAATTTAGCACGCAGTACTTCATCTTAATTAATATCTCAATTTAACAAAGGCAATATTCACCACGACATTCACTGAATATTCACAACCCATGTACTTGTAAACAAAGGTTTGTTTATTCTCTGGGCTTGCATCACTCAATTTTCAAAATCACGACAAATAAAGTAGCGATTTTCGGAAGGCGCCACCTTCTATATTCTTTACAGCGTGTGAATTCACCTTCATAATTTTTACGGTATCTGCCATTTTCGAATTGGTGCGTTCAAAACTACCATTCATTTCTGCATTTCTGGGTAGGAAACACGAAATCATATAAAGCGGTCGTGGTGGAAAAAACACCAAGGCGCACAAACAAAACCAGGAGTTATGTCTAATACCCAAGAAAGGTTATAAAAGCAAAATAACGGTCTTCATATAGAATTAGGTGTTTAGTTAAAAAATCTATGCTCCATACTGCACTTACCTAAAGTTCGTTTAATGGACTTCACAGAATAGAAGTGTCTTGATGTGTCCAATAATATGCCTCGCCATTTATAAGCAGGTTTGTCCTCGATTTCGACCTTAGCCAAGAGTTGGTATTCCCGGCGGATATCATCGAAAACAATCAACTGCGATAATGTTTCCAAACCATGACGACCACCGAAATAAGTATTTGCTGAAATTTTAGCTATTGCGCCATGCTCTTTTGTTGAAGAGATCGACAAATTGTAGCTTTCATCAGTGTCCAGCGACAGGCGGGGAAGCTCATCGATCTCTGAAATTACCTCCACTACCAGCCTCAAATTGGAGCCGCCGGCGTTGAATATGCCAATCTCTTGTGCTTGACTTTTTAACTGCAGCAAAAATCTTTCTTTATTTGCTTCCCACAGTTGTTGTTGTTTAGTGAGTTTGGGAAACACGAATGTGATTGTGTTTATATCTACATGCAATATGATATTATCAGTGCGAATTATTCCCGTTGGTTTTGGCCAGACAGTTCCCACACTGTCGCCGCAAAGTAACCGACACACTGGCAGACTGATGGCCCTCTCTATAGTCTTATTCGTAAGTTCGACTTTTAAGCACCTGCTCTGCTGGCATTCGTAACCATATGCAACACTACGATTAAATAATAATACAAAAACATTTACATATACATACATATGTACATATGTGTACAGTTAAATGCATTTTTGTATGTACGAATTCAAGTATTCAAAACATGTTTTATTAACAAAGTTATTGTTGATATTTAACTAAACGAGTATTTTTGAACTTAATTATATGCTTACTTGTACTCTCCGCCAACCGCCAACAATCCGAAATTGAGAAAAGCAATCACAACACCAAAGATTGTAACAATATAACGTTCCATTTCTGGAGCATTCCTTCACCCGATTTTAATACAACCGACCTCACTGATGTTTGTCTAATGACTGACTTGATTACTTGATATTAGATTTATTTGTGATGGAAATATGTGCGTACACACTTGCATACGTAGAGCCAGCAATGCCACTCAAAAATAATTTCTTTACCAAAATTTAAAAAAAAAGTATCCAAAATAACATAATTATAGTATGTTAGTTAACAGCGCTTAACGTTTTTTATTTTGGAGTAAACGTAAATCAAAATATGGATGCATATAAAATAATTCACTTTTCTTATGATTTAATAAAACAAAAACATAAAACACATGTGATGTATGTATATATGTACATATGTAAGTCATTAAAAAAAGTATTATGCATTAGATATATATAAATATGTATGTAAGTTCATGTTACTAATTAGAGATCAGAATGTAAAACTTGACTTGTGTTTTCTATCTTTGATGAAAATGAGATCAAAAAGTAAAATGCATTCGATTAAAAACACTTTTTAACAGATTATACGTAGCACTCAACTCTTCTGATAGCAATTTACTTTTTATAACAAGCTGGTTTCTTTGCTTTGTTTTAATTAAAGCTTTCCTAAAGCGGGATTTTACAAAACGTCCGCGTATTCAACGTTGGGCATTAATATGATACGTATTGCCTTCACTGACTTCCACGCAAGAGGATGGCAGAGACTGAAGCAGAATTCCAAAAGCAGGCCCTTGGTCTTCTTGAGTAATGTGAGTGAATGGTTGGATTTTAATCGTCTTTTACAACAAATATGCTTTACTGCGAGTATATTCTAACCCCTAGCCCGCAGGGGAATGGTTAGCCTTCTATCCAACTTCTTTTGCCTTGAAGTATAAGTTAAAAATTCAAATTTGAATTTCGCTGTCAATCAAAAACGTTATCGGAGTAAAAACCAGCGATGACATGAATTGGCAAAACTCGATTCATCGTGCGATAACCAGTGACTACTGATGCCAATGCTGCCACATTAATAATAATAGTAATTGCTGGGTGTTTGTCGAACTCCTCCTCCTTTCATATATGATGCGCGTCTTGATATTATTCCGAAAAATTGTAGACCTACAGTTTTATGCCACCTCCGCACAGCAAATGGCTTTTATGAGAACCTTTTTCATGACAGAAATATACAAAGAGGTAGGCCATAGCCTGTCAAGGAGCAGTCGCTATTAGAAATAACCTTTTCTATCATTTTGCTGATAACAATTTCCGCGATGCTAAATTGTTCTTTTTTAAACCGTTGTCATTTGCGCCGGGCTTTCCGCACGAAGTTGTGTTGTCGCTTTAAATTAAATTACTGCTCATTGCGCTGGACTTGTGCGCGGACATCACAGATGGCGCTGCCGGAGAAGGAATAGCTAATTTAAGCGCGCAACTGGCTGCTAGTAATAAACAGTTGAAGGAAATCCGTAAACGACGCCTACTGAGGTTTCAAAAAATTATGGCAGCAACACCCAGGCGAAATTCGATGTTACATTTTATATCAGTAATAAGAGGACAAAGAGTTAATGTACACACCTTTTTTCTGCAACTTGAATGCATAATTAATAATATTTAACAAAAATTTTATTAGAATTATGTCTACAAACCTGTCTTCTTTGCCGGCGCCCGTTTCTCTTTACATTCGTAAAAATAATTATCGATAACACAGGGTTATATTTAAAAAAGTGTGGTAATAGTCTAGGATTATTTCATAATCTCAGATTTCGGAAGATGGGTAATCTCAGATTTTGTATGGGTAATCTCGCTTTTTAATTGCGGATTGGGAGTTAAGCACGAAAAAGTAGATAGTCTACTTATATGTGAACATATTATTAGACGAAATTTCATTTCACCTTTATTTGATGCCACAATTGAATGGGGCAAAGGGTCATTCAACAAATCGTTTGAAAAATTATACTTTTCTTCGTACAAACTCATGCTTAACTAAAAATCGCTTCATGGAAGCAATCAAGAAATCGCCTATGGTAGTAAAATACAATTTTCGTAGATCACAGATAACCCATGCAATGAAATAACGTCTACACTTCGTTCAGTATCTTAATCCACATCTTTATAGGCAAAAGGCTATAATCAAGGCGAATCTATACCTGATGATGTTGACTCCAAAAATACATTAATTTGGTGAAAAGTTTAAAATTTGTCTGCTATTCTTCCCTGAAAAAAGAAGAGGGGAAAAAATCGATTTACCCTCACTTTGACAATCAGGCACCAATCAGCTGATGAAACAAGTCCATCGCATTGGCAGCATTTTTGATAATTTTAGTTTTATAGACTTTGCAAAAAGGATTCACCCAGAATCTGGGCGTCATCCGTTCCTATTCATCGCATAAATCAAACAATGCTTTCATACAATCAAAAGCGGGAACTCTTAGTTCTGCTTACTTGACATCATTTTCAAAATAACTGTAACATATCATGATCATTGTAGAGATCTATGTAAAGTAATTTTGTACAAGCAACATGACAATGCCCATACTTAAAATAGTGTCATCGCATTCAATCAAATTTGATTGTTGTTATAAAGCGAACATCTGATTGTCTAGTTAAGAGAGCTTCCTTGACATTATCTATAAAAGGTGCAGTTGTGGGGTAATAAAAAAACGCTTTTTTGTTAGATTAAACGACAGCTGGGCGGCAGTAAACTTTTGTCTGTGGGATTCGCTAAACTAAAAATTATTTACTAAGCTAAAACTAAAAATTTATTAGAAAAAAATTATTTGTAGAAAAAATTAGGAAACAAATTTTGATAGATTATTAAATCGTAATATTAGAGACACAACACAACACAACAATTTATATCTCAAACGCTTTTAATATAACAACTCTGTTTCAATCAACATTCTTCTTGGTAGTATTTTGCCTTCTCTTCCACATACAGCTTTATTACGGTCGCTCGTATCTGGACTGCGGTTGCAATTTTTCCGAAATATTCAACTTAAATTCGTGAGCTGTGCAAATATAAGTCAAATAAAATCGTGAAAAAGATGCGTGAATTCGTTATGCAATGAGTTGAGATATATTTACGATATTTTGAATGCTGAAAGAAGGAATTATCCATACTTGAAAAGCATCTCAGCATACGGAAAAACAAGATAAAGGAAAAAGGGAAGCAGAAGAGCAGGCAGTTTTGGGCGATTTCGTAGCTCAGTCATTGATGAAAATGGGAAACGAGGCTTGATTTTGCATTGTTCGCTGCTGGTTTGTGCGACTAAAATAATCTGGTATATTTCAGTCCTGCTTGCACCGCTGTTCTTTATTGCAACCGGGTTGAATATATGACAGTTGAACCTCACGATACTAGCGCGTACCTGTTCAGACGTGTGCATTGCCGCGTTAAGAAATTCTATTGCATTTCATCCCATTGCTTTGGTACAGTTCAAAACTGAAGGGAATATTTGAAACTGTATTGTTTCACAGAAGCGAACAAAGGCGAAAGAGAATTTGGCTAAATGAAAAGTTAGGAAAATTTTACGAATGCGTCAACGAGGAAATGAAATAAGCGGCGTTTTTACAAATTGAATTTCCTCTTGAAGTAAAGGAAATAATAAACATTGCAGTTTTAGCATTGACAACGTTTAGTTCGTTGCTCGGAAAAAAATATTTTAAAGTGAAATAGTTCAGAAAGACTCAAGAAATTAAATAATTGGTTATTTGTGCGTATGTTTGTGCTTCGCTGTTTTCTTGACTTGCGTGTCGTGTAGAAAAAAAAGTAACAATAAAGAACAAGTGGTTTCAAGTTATTTTCATCCTGTACTGTGCAAAGTAAAGCGGCTGCCAATTTAACAACCGGAATTATATATTAATGTTAAAAAAAACTGTTTAAAAACAAAAGTAATATTTGCAACTATAAAATTAAAAAAAAAAAACATTGAGAAGAAAATTAATGTGATTGTAAAATGGAAATATCTTATCTTTAGTCAAAAGCCGACATTTTTATACCAACAAACGATATTTTCCAGTTTTAGTTCATTTAATCCTATAAAATATCTGCGAATAGTGCTGAGCTCTATCAATACCCTGAATCGGAAACATTATTTATATTTTTACAATATCGCGTGAGTAAATTAAAACTTCTAAAGGGCAATCTACATACAACTTTCATGTTGCGTTAGCTTTTGTGAGAGCAACGCGAGTGTTTGACTTCTTAAACGTCGCTTTGCAATTTTGCGCTGCATTGCGAATTCTGTGATGGGCAACTGTGTTTGGGGAGCGTTTCACTAACTTGATGCATGTATTTAACAACTTTTAATTATTATGGGTAATTATCCATTGTCTGAGGCACATGGGCAAACTATTTGCCTTCAAAATGCCTTCAGCAATTTCACTATAATTTGGTACTTTATACTATATTTTTTTCTTAAACTTTCATACGTGTTTTCACTTGTTTTTACATTTATATAAAAATTATTTCAATGAAAATTAGCTTAAAACTTAATAAAATGTGGAGGTAGTCGCTCATTTTTGAACACAAGCGATCGATGTCATTGCCGCACACAGGGTTGTCTCAGTATTTTGATTTACCTGTATAGCTCTGATCAAATATTATTTTGAAATAAAAAATTCCAAATTTTAGCAAGAAAAGATTCTGCGATTTATTTTATTATTATTAAATTTTTTATAAATATTAATTCAAGGAAAGAACATTTGTCCATTCCAAAGCCAACCCCATACATAATAAATTTGGCTGCCAATATATTAGTAAATATTTAAATCCTGCAATTTGGCCTTCTAACATCTTATAAAAATATTCAATTATCTGTATATTTTAAAAAGAGGCAATACTAATTTTTCGCTCGGCACTCCAATATTGTTTACATTTGTATTAACACTATATATATATATTTTTTTTGGAAATACAGTTACAATTTATTACTAATTTTATTTTATAAAAATGTATTTTATTAATAAATTTTGAACTGTGAAAGCTTCTTAATACTGGGGTCAATATGCATCGATTGACTTCTCGTTTTTTTTTTTTTATAAATTTTTCCACGTGCTACACGAAGTAGATAATTATCAGATTACGCATCATAGATTTTTGTTTGTTTTTTGTACTTACGCAGCGCAACTGACGTTTAGGAAGTTAGCCTTGTTAAGGGGGAAGTCTACTGTGACAAGGGAAAAAACAGGCTTATTTTCCGGATTTTATTTCTAACAAAATATTGCTCGTACATAAAATCTATTTAAACTCTTATCTTTATTATATATTTAAGTTTTTGAAAAAAAAATTTTAAGTCAAAATATTCAAAATGGCCGCTGTGGCACTTCTGCAAGCGCAGGTCCGCTTTTCTTAGGTGCCTAAACGGTGTACATGAAATCTTACGTTTCGGTGATCTAAAACAAAAAAACAAAATATTGTTATCATATACATAGTATTGACTCTCGTCTGACGTAGGATTATGTCGATAAAAAATTTTGGCGTTGAAAAAAAAATTCTTGAAATTTTTTTCTTTTTTTTTGCCTAAAATTGATGTTACTATTGTTTATAACAATTTAACAAATAACGATATCAAAAAAATCCTATGTCAGACGAGAGACACTATTACAGAGAATATATAATTAAATTTTTAAGCTGATTCATTTATCAGAACTCGAGATATCGTGTACACCGTATACAAAAACTTAGTTTCGAGAAAAATGCGTTTAAAGTTTCAGTTTTCAGCGTTTAAAGCTTTGGAGCGCTTCGGGAAAAGGTCGAAAATTCAACGAAGAAAAATTTAGCCAGCTGTAACACATATTGTACCTTATTTAAGAGGGTTCAAAGTATTTTTTAAGCTAATAAAAAAAAAATCGATTTTTTGAAAAATTCACAGTAGACTTCCCCCTTAAATGGCTTAATACAATACATAATATTAATTGTATTGAAAAAGCATACTTTACAATATTCATTGTTTCTAATAAATTACTACTTACATATCGTTTAATAATAAATAAAAATATTTATCAAATCAGCTGATAGTCAGTGCAAAGAAAAGTAGAGAGCTCCCAACTCTCTGTCTCGCATGTATTGATATCAGCTGTGAACCGGGCCACAGCGCCACGTGAAAATTGTATATAGTAAAACGGCCCTTCAAACTACATCCTTTTACTAACCACATGTCATGTAAAATATACATATCTATTATAAATATTTATAAATTAAAAAAAAAATGAGTTCTTTAAACCTTCAAATTTCAGTCCCGGAACGTTAAATCTTTTTACAAAATTTTCCACACATTGTATGCCCATGCATACAAAAATATGTGTACTAAAGCTACCTGCTTTATCCCAAAAGGTATATTTGCCTATATATTGGCATACCTGTCAAATCCTGTATCTATTAGGCGATCTGTCAAGGCAAGAAATTCAAATTTCGGCCTGTTCGGAGGCGGCATAAAATTTTAGTTACCAGTCGCTTAGCACGAATTAGTGGAAAAATTCGGCGAAACACTAGCAAAGGATGTGCGTGCTACACACATACATATATGCTTTCTCTCGCTTACTTTCAGCTGTCTTTTGTAGTTTGACAGCCATTTTTCTTATTTCCAAACACCTTTCATTGCGACAAGCCTAAGACCGCCGTTAGGCCTGCAGCAACCTATACGTTTCTATGCGGCCGAGCATAATGTGCAACAGCTGATTTGTATTCGTTGCAAATATTACCATGCGGCAAAGTAAATAGTTCCAAGAATGCATTGCCAAATTTGCAATCTCTATACACTCATACACTACCTGCTCAGCTGTCCGTCATCTAGCTTTGGGCATCGGACGAAAGGTACGCGCGCCTAGAATCTGTACGTCCGCCATTTAGTTATTTGTTTGTGCACTTTTTTCCCAACATCTTCGATATGCACGATAACGAAACTGTACCCCAATCGTTTCACAAATGTAGATCTGTTTTCATTCAGTCGAGACACTTGATGGTTGAGGGAAATAAAGTGGATAACCACCTTTAAGATCTATAGTACTTCTATAATTATTAATTTATTGTGACCTAAAGTCAAAATAGAACTTAGCCTAGTGACTTAATATTACCAGCAACTCTTTCATACATTCATAAATATTTAAAGAGTCGAATCACTAGGACCATTCATTATTTATTTATTTTCTCTTTTTCTCTTCGTAATACATTCGGCGAAAAAGTTTAAATCGACTTTTCTACTTTAAACGGATTACCAGATACAATGAGCAAAATAACGTTTAAAATCAATTTATTTAAATGAAAATTGTTTAGGAAACAATTCGTGTTTATCCATCGATCAACGCGTGTTACTGGTGGTTGTTTTTTTTTTATCAAGAGATAAATAGTGAAAAGCTTGCCTTTTCACAAAAAGGCTTCATCATTTACTCGTTCGTGTCGGAAAACGTTGTATGTGGAATGGATATTGGTGGTAAGTGTGCATTTCCCCTAAATGGTCATGTCACATCAATTCCTTATCCTATATTTGCAAATAAGTGCTTTGCTTACATTTAGTCACATTTGCTTACTCACACAACAAAAATTTAACCACAAATTTTTATCTATTTTATTTCAAATATAACCGCTGTAAATATAATTCATACAAGCTTACTTTTTGCATATCCTTTTTAAAACTAATAACACTTAAAAAAACTTTATTTACATACTTACCTCCGCAACTCTTTACTTCGAAAGGTGATCAACTAATTAGATTAGAAATAAATATATAAATATTAAATAAATAAATACACATTTCGTACAATCTCGGTGACTGCAATCCTTAATATCATGCAATTAATTTAATAATTTCCGCAGTATAACAAACCATAGCTTTTCAACCTTCGCGTTCTAACTCTGAATAAGGCTGATGCTATAAATAGCTTTACCGCGAAAAAGATGCTAAAGTAATGTATTCATATTTGTTTTTTAAATTATCTTATGTATCCTTTTGTAATTACCATAATATACGAAATTGCCTTGATTTCTGGTAGTTGCGATTACCGATCCTGTAAATACTTATGTATATATTATCGAAAATATAATGTCAGTGGAGGCAAAAGTTGTTAATTCATTTGAAAATATTTTCTTTCAAATTTGAATTCGTATTTATTGTAGATTATAGTCCCTTACAGAAGAGCCCCCCTGAGTTGTCAATCCTAAAATTGTATTATGTATTTGTACTAAATACAAACCTTGTACATATCTAAGGCGAATATTTAAAATCGCCCTGTTACATACCTGAACGGCGCATCCCAATGCTGGATTTAACAACCAAAAGGAAATGATGGCAAATATGTGTCCTATTAATTTTAAGTAATTTTTAGGTACTGAAACTACCTCTTCTATCTTCGCTCTTGTGCGCACGTTGCCATGCGAGTAGAGTATACAAGATCTTTAATAATACGTTTCTCATACCTTAACATTGTATTCTAGCTACTTTTCAAATCTTGTGAACTTAAAATATGTCTGCCTTAAGCTGCAATTAGTGGTGCTGTACCTTAGCCGTAACCCTAACCGTAACCATAGCAATCAGCTGCTCTGATCAAACATATAGACATCGCTATAAACGATTATAGGTAACCATAGCCGTATGTATCTATTCAATTTTGGGTTTTCCCCGTAACCGTAAACAGCTGTGAAATACTTGACATTTGCTTTGATAATTGCGATAAAAATTTTAATATTGGAAATGAATGACCAAAAATTTACTTGGTGGAAAATTTTCCGTGTTTTTATGGCGAAATGCAAGTGTTGTAAAATGCGAATCCTGTTTATGATTACGGCATGACAAATGCTATAATGTTACGGCTATGGTTAGGGCTATGGCATTATGGCTACAGCACCACTAATTGTAGCTTTATGCCTTCATGAAGCATACCCATCCACTCTTGTAACCGTTGATTTTTTCACTAAATTTAAGAAGTACTTTTAGTATCCTATACCATCGGTTGAAGATTTATTTTTGTGCAACTTCAATGTACTGATTTTAGCTTACAGAGGTCTTCAAAACTATTTATTATTTTAAAATCTTTTACTCACATTCTTAATGCAGTAAAGTAGAATACTTTAAAAGAATAGAAGACGTTTAAAGTTGGCTTTAGAGCACGCAATGACGAATGTAAAGAAATATTAAAAATACTAAATTACCCAATATGTGTGATAGTGGAATTTCAAGTATGTATAAATTTGCCAGAAACGCCAATGGAAATAAGTTGGAACCAGTGAGCATTGAACAGAGGCGCAAAACTACCTACAATAGCAATGTACTTTCTTTTTCCTTTTGTTCACTAGAATGTCAAATTCTATAAACAAAAATTGACAAATTAGAGTAATTTAAATTAAATATGACAATTTCGATACCAAATAAATATATAAAAATATCAAAATTCCAATTTTCAGTTCCTACCTGTTTAATAAGGCGAATCTATTAAAGGTAGTGGCACTAGAGGAATAAAAACATTTACAAGCATTTTGTTTTGATTAGTAAAATTTCCTTGACAAACAATCGAACAAATCAACAACAAGGAAGCAAAGCAGGTCACTTTGACATTCAAAACACCAATGCGCAAAATCAGTGCCACCGTCTTGAATGGAAGAGTATCTAAAAACCTCGTTTACTCAATGTGAAAGCTTAAATGATGTTATCACTAGACAACAAAAAATTATACTTTTGCCAACATGATCATATATCGAGCCTTATATTTTCTGTTAGTTATTAAGAATACAGCATTTTTTTAGTCTACAATCTTATTTTGCTCTGTATCAACTTTTTTTCAAGATTCAGTTAATTGTGTTGGTGAATAATTTAGTTTGCTTGTGTATTTAATGCAATCAGATCTCCCATTAACAACAACCAGCATTTTGTAAACTCTTTCAGTTTATAAGTTCTGTAAAGTAGGGGTTTTCCCCGAAATGCCAATCTATTTATGTATGCTGTAGGTCTACTTCCATGCAACCCTGTTTACAATATGCACATGTTTTGGAAATGCGACACTGGCAACCCTAATTTATTTCAATTTCAATATGCCGCAGCAGGATTTGTAAAGCTGCTTTTCGTTTTTCGCTGTTTGGCTGTTCCGTGCCAAATGTTCCGGGGAATATGTGATGATTGAAACGAGGCGAAAGTTGTTAAACGGCGACTGACTTATTTAATGATATGTCAAAAAATTTTATTCGCTAACTTGTGGCAGAAATAAATAAAATATTTCACGTGAAAATCGTGCGGAGTTGTTAGCGAAGTGAATTCACATATAAATGTCATAAAACGATAAAAGAATTGTGTTGTAATTCATGCGAAAAAACGTATGGGCATTCGATTGAAATCTGAATTGGTGAAGTGAAAAAAGTGGTAGCTACACCACAGAAAGGCCATGTAGAGAAGAAAAGAAATTTTGTATATAGGAAAAATGAAAATATTCGGCTACAGCTCAATATAAGATTGCTCTAAATTTTTCGCATTGAATGCTTTTGGCTAAAGTGCATGTTGTGAAAAAATTAAGACAAATTAAAATAATAATTAGGTAAAGTAACATGAATAGGAGAAAAATTGAAGACAATACACTACGTCGAAATCAGCATTACCGTAACGAGTAAAAGAAGAGACTACGAAAGATACCACGTAGAGAAAAGAGGACAAAAGTTTGGTAAAGGCGACAAAATTAAAGTACAGGCGAGAAGAGAGATAGGCGATTGCACAAAAGAGAACTAGAATTAAGTCATTCAGTCGACGCAGCAAAACGCTTGCGATTGCGGTGGCAGCGTTTTGACTGCTATAGCCCCAACAGCGGCGTTTGCATTGCGACGTTGACGCCAAATTTCTGCGGATCAAGTGGAAAAGGTTAAAATAACGACTAAAGAGAAAAAGAAAAGTTGGACGCCGACAGCACGACGAAGGCGGTGGCTGTCCGTCGTCCGCCTCAATGAGGATGAATTGAAGGAAAATTTCAAAAGCAACGAGTATAAATAAAAAATAACGAAACGTTTTGAATGGGAATAAAAATAAATAGATATATAAGTGAATATATTGAATTTAAAAATTTATAAAGCGCGCACTTAAACGTACGTTTAGTGCGTAAGTGCGTGCGTATACACGGTCAGCCCCGAAGCAACGGTACAGCAATAAAGTAAAAGTGTTAGCAAGCATCGCACAAAATGGAATACCTATGGGGTTTGTATTGGCTGTTTACATTTATGCACAGCATTCATTAATGATTTTTCCAAAGACTGCCTTATAGTATTTTTATGTTACTCTTTCATCTCAAAACAAAGGTACAGTGCTATCTTGGTAATCCGGACAGCCAGAATACCGACGCCGTGCGGATTACTGGAGTGTTCGTATTATAGATGACAGTATTATGAATAACAGTATGAAGATGAACATATTGTAGTTTTGTGGAAGAAATTTATCGTTCATAAAGTTTTATAAAATAAAAAAATATAAATATAAAATAATGTAAGACAAGTTTATTCCATTTATAGTTTTTTTTTTATGTGACTGCATACCACTTTTTTTTATTCATATTTTGGTACATACATATGTATAATTATACGCCATCACTAATTTCATGTCCGCCTGTTATGACAAATAGTAAAAAGGCGAATCCACGCAAGGTGACTTCGCTATAGAAAGTGATTTGTTGTTTTCTTCCGTTTTGCTGGTTTGAATATCAAATTGCATTACGTCTTTGTTGTTGCCTTATTTGATTGTTTACATTCTCATTGAAATTTTGACAATCAAACTGCTAAAATGCGAAAATAAAATGCATGCAAATGTTGGTCTAGCGAAGCCACTTTCTATAAATTCGCCGTGACTAGCAAAATAATAAATTCGTATATTAATGAACATGAACAAATTACCTATGTAAAATTATTTACAAAAATGCCGTTATTTAGCAAATACACTAAAAAGAGCGAAAATGCGCATTATTCGATTTAGTTTTCGAAGTATAAAGGAAAAAATGTAAATTGTCCGGTTTGTAGCAATGTCCGGATTGGAGATGTGTCTGCATTACGGAGATAGCACTGTGTATACAACTGAAGGCCATCTTGAGGCTTTTCATATGTGGAAAATGGGAATTTTTTTTTCTATTACTTTTTTAATTTTCCAGTTGGCGCATTATGAATATTTTTTTTACGCATTTTCGATCATTTAATTTTTGAAATTTTTTCTCTGCTTTATCATATGCTTAAAATAATTATTTAACTGTAACAGTCTTAGGTCAAGATATTTTTGAAACGTTTAAAATTTAATTAAGTCGTTTTTGTTTTAATTTGTTATGCTGTTCCTTGTTTGCTGTTGTTCCTCAGAGTATAGAAAGAGGCATACGTTTTTAAATGGTGCAGAGTGCCATTAATTTGGGATCGTCACTTCGCATGGCAACAATGTTTTTTTCCTGTACCTCGCCTGTTTGCGCAGTCATTTATTACTTTGGGGTTATGCAAGGCAATGCTCTGAAAGCTATTGAGAATTCGTATTACCTGCCAAACAAGGGAACCTAGGCATTCATATATTTATGGTTATAAAGACAATTCACTTTTATACAGCCGTAGTTAGTTTTGCTTAGTAAAAATTTCTTGCTCTGACTTCAAATAAAAATTGAATTTTTTTATTTTTTTTATTTATTTATTAATTAATTTCTTTTTATTTATTTTTTTTTTTTTTTATTTTTTTTTTAATTTTATTTTTTTTATATTGTATATTTAAAAAAAATTTTATACTCGTGTATTATTTTAATATTTTGTTTTTTTTTTAATTAAAAAAAAATTTTTTTTTTAATTTTTTTAAATTTTTTTTAACGTTTTTTTATATTTTTTTATATCCTTTTATTTTTTTTTTATTTTTAGGTAAATTACAAGATATGTATGTACATTTTTTGTAGTATAATGCGCTTAAGGGTAAATTCCAAATTGCTAACTTATTACACAATAAATAGTTCTTCAATCTATTAAAGAGTATTGATTTTGAATTCGATAAGTCTAGCACTAAAAAATTCGAGAAATAATTGAACCCTGAGAAAGCTCTATTAATTGGCTCAATTTCGTCCGAAAGTATGTCGCGAAGAAATGAAAAAGATAAAAGATATCGTCTGTTATTTAATGATAATAATCCAATTCATTAGCAACGAAAGTTATAAGATGGAATCGGTTCAGAAAAATATTGGAGTGCAAAGCAAAACGTAGGATTATTTTCAAGACTCTCCCAATCGATTTATATGAATAGTGTTAAAAAATGTCCAGATAACTGCAGCGTATTTCAAATTTGTGTTTGTTTCTCGCTGCCTCTGTTAGTTCGCCAATTCATTTGAGATCTGCCCACTCTAGGATGTTGTTAAGCCACGTAATTTTTTTCCTGCCAATTCCGCTGTCTTCCTCAATTTTTCCTTGTATCAGCAGTTGTAAAATGTCGTATATGCCCGAAATAAGTGACTTTTCTTTTTATCTCCGAAAGCATGCGCCTTGAAGTTTGCATTATATTTATCACTGTGTCAGTTCAAATTATTCACATAATTCTTCTATACCACCACATTTCAAAGGCTTCTAGTCAGTGTATGCTATGTCTAATGTCCAGGCTTCATCACATCCAAATAAAAGTGTCGACCATACGTAGCATTTAAAAAATCGTGTCTTTAATATAAATGCTACGTCCCGGCGTGGCAGTATTTTACTAGTCTTCATGAAGGCCGTCGTAGCAGTTTCTATTCTACAGCAAAGACTTTAGGCTATATAATGCTCGTATTAATATTGATAAAATCAAATTTATTATCGACTAATAGAAACTAATGAAATCTTAGATAAACCAAAAGAAATAAAACAATAGAAAGAGTCAGTAACTTGAAATATCTAGGAATATGGCTGAACGACTATATTTTATATATGTATGTAATTGTATAATTTAGGTTTTGAGGCCGTAATAGATAATTAATTTTTTTTTATCATATTCGATAGTTACAAAAAAAAAATCAAATAAATTTCACTTCCCAAGATATTTTGAACCTCAAAATATAGTTTGTATGAACTACATCTCCTATTTCTAGAGTGATCTCTTGGTACTCTGCAGTATAATGATTCTTTTGAATATTTGGTTTTCGGTATTCCATTTTATTGCAGTGTCGCCGAGTTGTTCCGCACATAGTTTTCGCCTTTTTTTTTGCAACCTTTGTCTTCATCGTAAGGTTGTATTGCGCCGTAAAACGTTTGTTACGAATACGTGGCCTTTGTTCATTATTTGCTTGTCGATTTGTCATGTCAGATAATAGAGTTAATGCAATACAAGTAAGGAAGGCTAGATTCGCTTCGGACGGTGCTTTATATACACTTGCGCATTAACACTCAGTTTTTGACTGCATGTTATTTTTTGGAACCACACTAACTCATAGACAATCAGATTTGTAGCTTGTAAAATAAAATAATCAAAAAATGGTATGAAAAATTTACAAATATCTTAAAATGTCGAAAAATTTAAGTATTTCACTAACTGAAAAATTGTTCAGTCACCAAGCCGAATCTGTTAAAGGTGGTATGGCAAATTTGTTGTTTTTTTCGCCGTGTCCATGTGGCTGTCAGCACAGAATGAAACAGGACGAATTCATTATTCGCTCTCTAGCTTGCCGTGACAATCAAATGTACAAAACATTGTTGTTGGCCAAGTGGCACTACCTTTAAGGAATGCGCCTTGTTCAGTAACCAAAATTATGTGATCAAAAAGAGCAGAGTGACAGCTCGATGTGAGCGAAACATTTATTTTGAGTTGGAAATATTTTAGACTGGAATAATTATCTCTCATAAAAACACATGCCTGATCCCGAAAGTATACGATTGATTACACTTTTTGTAAACGAAATCTATTAATTTGACTTTTGTGAAATTTAGGTTGTTCTGTGCTCTTTGCTGTCTTCTATGGCTTTTTGGTTCAATCTGCTTTAATTGTAATATTCGATTTTTTCGCTCCCCTACATAGCAACGATTTCAGTTTCAATTTATTAAGAAAACAATATATATATTGTAATAATAAACAACATTTATATTTGTCCCGTAACAACCAGAATAAAGCAGCTTGGCTCTCATCTCTTTGCCACGACTGCTGATATAACAAGAATTGATATTAAAAACCTGATGAATTTCATAAGTAGCACGAAGCGGTTAACACCGCTATAAATAAGTCATCGTTCGATTGTCTTCAACAAATACACATCCCCTCGTCCTCCTTCCTTTTTTCCCAGCCTTCTTATCGCCTTTACAATGGTATCACAAAGGATGATTTTTTTTAGATTTTCGTCCAAGTGGTCTCTCTCTATGGACAATAGGCCGGGTCGATTTGTGGGGAGGCAAAAAAATCGCCCATTGCTCTATGAAAATCATATTCTAGGGATCAAAATAAGAAACTTTGCCGAAGGAACCATACCTCTAAAACGAATTCTGATGTCCCCCAATTTGGGTCGAACTTTTAGTGTCTTTTGTGGGGAGGCAAAAAAATCGCCCATTGCTCTATGAAAATCATATTCTAGGGATCAAAATAAGAAACTTTGCCGAAGGAACCATACCTCTAAAACGAATACATGTCCCCCAATTTGGGTCTAAAAAGTTTCTTTTCTGATGTAAAGGCCAAAAATGGTGATATTTTGAAATGATTGTATGGGGAATCCCCCAGGGGAGTTCCAGGGGGTGTGCAACTGGCATGGGTGGATCGGCCGCCCAAAGTTAGTGGGGGTCGGTCATACATTTGGACTCGATTGGAGCACTCTAAATAGGTCAAAGTGGGATTTTTCGTTCGACCCAAATTGGGGGACATCGGAATTCGTTTTAGAGGTATGGTTCCTTCGGCAAAGTTTCTTATTTTGATCCCTAGAATACGATTTTCACAGAGCAATGAGCGATTTTTAAATCGACCCGCCCTAACGGACAACCATTTCAACCAAACCTAACCCGTAACAACTTTTTTGGATATTTCTGTGATAGGCACACGATACTTGTTACGCTCTTGATTTATATTGCGAATATATTAATTATACCATATTTTGTAGATAAATCGAAATAAGTAACAGAGGGGAGAAAAGTAGTTCAATTCAATTACTTCAACGTATTATATTAAAATCTTACAGGCTATAGTACAATATTTTGCGGAGATAACGTACAAGAAATATACTTCATGACTAACAATGGAAAATAGAAGACAAAATGCTATGAGAAGTAATGTTTAAGAGACAATTTGAAAGTATTATTGGGTCAAGAAAAACCTATATCGAACCCCACGGCGGCCGCCGTAGCTGAATGGGCTGATGCATTGCTACTATTCGGAAATACGCAGGCTCGAGTCCTTGTGCATGAAACACCAAAATGATAGAACAAGTTTTAGACAGTCAATAAACCGATATTCACCGGGAGACCGTCACCACCTTCTTAAGCTCGCAGACCAACCACCACCTATTGCAGATGAAGAGCTCCAGCTTCCCCGTTAGACAAGAGTAACACTGGCGTAACTACGTTCTGGATATTGTAGCAGGTTAAACTCCTACTTATCCAGAATTGCCCCGACATACCAAACATATGTCCGGCATGTGAAGATACTCCGCACGACACTAACCACCTCTTCACAAACCTACTCATTTAACACCCCTCTCCCTCTGGACTCAACCCGTCGAAACAGCATGTTTCTTGGGCCTACCTTTAGTTGAGCCAGACGAAGACGACCGGTGATATACCCTACACTGACGGGGCTTCTATTAGTGTTAAAACAACAACAATAAGTTTTTTCTAATAGCGGTCGCGACTCGGTAGGCAATGACAAACCTCCGAGTGTATTTCTGGCATAAAAAATCCCTTGATAAAAACCATGTACGGTTCGGAGGCGGCATTAAACTGTACGCCCCTCTATTTGTGGAAAACGTCAAGACGAACACCACAAATAGGAGCTCGGCCAAACACCCAACAAAGGGTGTAAGGTGACAATTATATATATATGTCTATAATCCCTTTATAATGGCATTAAATTCGAGTAATGCTCTTCGAATTGAAGCAAGAGGAGGGGTAAATGCTGGCACACTATTAAAGTTAAAACTTAAACTATTGGAAAATCTAATATAATCTAAATAATCTAATTGAAAACGAGTGCATTCTCTAGTTTATGGAGCAATTTTAAATGTGAAACGTTGTCAGCGTAAAAAACCCTATTTAAAAGATGATACGTAGAACTCAGAAAAAGATGCTCAATTAGTAAGCGCAGATCGAGCAGCAGCGAATCCCTGTTGGTGCGATTAAATATATTTTTAACTATCTGCAATAAACAATTTTTCTTTAACGACTTTTTCGAGAAGCTTCGACAGACAGTTTAGAAATGGGCCTGTAATTTGAGACTTCATTTTTATATCCTGTGATTTGAAAACTGGAGTGATTGAGGTCATCTTCCATCCATTAATAAACAAACCAGTCTGGTCTACGTTACTGGAACGGCCCCGTTTTATATCAGACCAAGGACTGTTAGAACAACAGCATTCCTTATGCATGCAACAACAGGGTGATAAATTAAAGATGAGGCATAAAGGAACACAGAAAAATACTAGATGTTGTCTAACTATGTTATTTTTATAAAAGTTAACGAAAAAAATGTAATATGAAAGACATTGCGAATATTTTAACATCATAAAGTGATTTATTTGTGTGTTAGAGAATTAAAAATAGGAAAATAGACTATACTGGGTTATATAACCCAGTCGACAGTGTTAACAAATGGTAGAGTATTAATTAAAGTTGCTTCTTCTTCTTAGCATCACAGTCCATGGTGAACCATTGCTTCATTCACAACCTTGGGGCCTTTGTCTTTATATAAGGCTACCTCCTTCCACCGCCGCCACGCAGCCGCAGCTTTTCAAGGTCAACTTTTACGCCTTCGAGTCATATCTTTTTGGGGCGCCCTCTTCTTTGGCCCCCAAAACGGCGTAATTCAACTGCGTTTCGAGTTGTTCTCTCTTTGGACATTCTAAACATGTGCCCGAGTAATCTTATCCTCTGAGAATTTAAAAAATCCTATTACAGTTTCATTTTTTGCTAATAGTTCCAACTCAGGATTATATCTAATTCGATAGGTCCATATATTTTTCGCAATATTTTTCTTTGAAATACCATTAGCTGATTAATGTCAGTAGTTTTTAGCGTTCATAGTTCGCAGCCATAGGTAAGCATGGGGCGGATAAAGGTTTTATATATCCTTAACTTTTGCTCGCGAGACAATAATTTAGACTTAAGCAGCTTCAAATTAGAAATGTAAGACTTATTTGCTGCTATAACTTTATCATTTATTGGCTGATATCAGCCAATTACTTTAGGTTTACAAACTTTTTTCGACACATTTTGATGTCAATACGTGGCTCGGTCTCCAATATTTATGATTTCGACCATTCAGAGTAGGTACTATACAACTTCCGAAAAGATGTTTCCAGTAATCGTTGGGAGGATGTAGTTTCAGGAACCAATCGGATTCGTATCCGATCAAAGATGTGAATATTTTTATTTTAAGAGAGATATACTATTCACTAGACAGGGCTAGTTTACTGGGGCGGCAGCCCTTGGTCGGGAAAAACTCGAGTCATTTCGGTAACGTAGAACCGGCTGCCATGGGAATGAGGGAGAAGCTTGCCTTGGTTTCAGATCTTGTATAATTAGGAGTCTAGCTGCGGGTCTAGAAGTGTAGAGCGGATTGTTGTTGTTGTAACAGCCTAAACATTCCCCATACATATACGGGGAACGCTGCTAAAGTGACAGTCCTTGGTCGGTTATAAATCCGGGTCGTTCCGCGCGTTGTTGTTGTTGCTTTAACAGTAATGGTTCCGCGCGACTTACGTAGCAGCTAAAATTCTTCCTTCGCAAAAGGTGGTGGCTAGGGTTAAATCGTTGAAACAACAGTGAAGCCCTAGCTACTACAGTACGTAGAATACACATCCCTGTGTCTTTATGAGACGCAATCTGGTTCGATTAATGCCGTTCAAATGATGTTCATATCTCGTCATTGAGCTCAAGCAGTTTTTTCCGATATGTTTGAAATGTTGGTCGGCTTCTAGCAGTTTTGTGCTGGGATGCCACTGCTATTGTTGTACCCTAGGCTGCACTGAATGCAGAAATGGAGTGTTTTGTGCTGTTACTGCAATGTGAGGACAGAATGCAATCGTCTATGTATTAAGCTTTGATACCCGTATTTCCTAGTGATCAATAAGGACATTGCGTTTTCCTTTTGCATTTTAAGTTACTGATCTCCCGGGAATTCGATTTTTATAAACTGCTTTTTAATTTCATTATTTCATTTTATGTTCTCACTCGCAATTTAAATCAACAACAAACTACTTAAACGCTCGCTTCTGCTAATACTAAATGCAAACACAAAACAAATAATTTATTGAAGACTTTTAAGTAATTTTTTCGTTTAATTAATTTTTTTTCTTCCTTCAGCAGGCGGTTATGTGTATATGAATGGGGATGCAGTGAAGTTACAACCACCTGTTGCAAACACATTATATGCCCATGTACCCGTTGAGACGGCTATGCTAGCAACGACCAATTTGTACGGCCCGACAACACAATTAGCAGCTCCAACAGCAACACACATCCCATTGATAGCGACCACAGCTCCGCAACCGCCCCATCCACAAGCCTTGCAAGTAGCCGCCCCTGCACCGCCCACACAACATCAGCACCAACACCAGCATCAACAGCTTATACCACACACCCATCCACACGCGCACACACACACACATAGTGCAGCTGTCGCCGCTGTTGCAGCCGCTGCCGCAGTAGCTCCGCACACACAGCAACCTCCCACTGCTGCTGCAACACTACAAACGGTGCCAGCTGCCGCGCATCAAACCGCACATTTGCAATACGCTCATCAGCCACAGGCAATGGCTCAAGTAGCTACTGGCGGTACAACTGTCACAACGATTGATAGTGCCGAGTACGCAGCCGCCGTCATGAATGGCACAATCGCGCAAGACGGCACGACCGTTTGCTATGGGCAACAAGAGGAGCTGCCCACTGGTGTGGCGGCAGGAACGAATTTAATAACTGTGGATGCTATAGCGGGCACGCCTACATCGGCGGGCGCACATCAATCCCTTGCGCAGCATCATGTGGTTGTAGCTAATGGACCGCATCAGCATCAACAAGTGGTGGCACAACAGCAGCATCAGGCGCATTCACAACATCAACAACAGCAACAGCAAACTATTATTACCAGTAGCAACAATCATACGGCCAATACAGTGGAAAGTTCTGGCATACCGCTGGACCAGCTCAAGCAGATGCTCTCAACGCAATTAGACTACTATTTTTCAAGGTAAATATTTTGATGGAATAATGACCATTAATCGTGTTGTAAATGCACCACTTTTTGACGTCTGGAATCATGTGACATAAAAAGTATATACCTTAAATATCTTATCTCCCAATGTAGAGAAAATTTAGCAAACGATACATACCTGTTGACTCAAATGGACAGCGACCAATATGTTCCCATTATCACCGTAGCCAATTTCAATCTCGTTAAGAAGCTCACAAAGGATATTAAGTTGATTACTGAAGTGCTAAGGGAGTCGCCAAATGTGCAAGTAGACGAGGATGGGTTGCGTGTGCGGCCAAATCATAAACGTTGCGTAATCATCTTGAGAGAAATATCTGATAAAACTCCATTGGAAGAAGTCAAGGTGAATATTGTAAAAAACATTTATTGACAGCATGAAAACATTTTTGCTGAAACTTATCAATATTAACACGAATTTTGTTTCAGAAAATTTTTGATAATGAAAGTTGCCCACGTGTAATTTCTTGTGAATTTGCGGGCAATAATTCCTGGTATATTACATTTGAGTCTGACGAGGATGCCCAAGCGGCTTTTAGATACTTGAGAGAAGACGTTGTACTGTTCCAGGTGGGTACAAGGATTAGGTAACACAGGTTTACAAAATTAAGTCGTTTTTGTTTTATATGGAAATGGTTTCCGATATGTTTTTGCGCGCCCAGCACGGCTAAGTAGTCCACGACGGTCGGTTCTACGTTATCGGAACGACCCGGATTTATATTCAGTCAACGACTGTAACTTCAGCAGCATTCCTGTGCATATATAGGGAATGTTTATGCTGCTACAACAACTACAATAACATGTAGTCCAAAAGTGAGAAGTTTGAGAAGTTGTAAGCTCAACATTTTAATTTTTGGGCTTTGTAAAATGTAAAATTTATAAATGCGCGATGTCAGCGATCCCAAAAACACCCAAGTAGTACCTAATTTTTATGAGCTTAGCGCAATAATTTGCAATTCGATCGTATTTACTGGGCTTTAAAGCGATAACTCCATTTTATTCAAAGTTGCTTATTTTCTGCTGGTTGTTATAGAGTAAGACTCAAGCTTTAATTTGCTTATAATTTGAAGTTTCTAGATTTTTGGAATAGGAATGGTAAAAATCCATAACGACATGTTTTTTTATATTTTTACGTCCCAATATTTCCAATTGTAGTGTTGAGCACTTTTTGATTGCAAAATCCAGTTTAGCGGAAACCATATCTCATATAAAAAAAGGCGTTAGACCTGTGTAGATTTAAATATTGCGCTCATTAAGAGTTTTTTAAGCGAATAACCTTCTATACCTTTTTATATCTAAATTTCCCATAGGGTAAACCCGTTATGGCTAGAATGAAGGCGAAACCTTTCATGACGCGGCTTCCTATCGCTGCGGTTCCACCGGGCATAAAGAATGGCTTTCGTTTGACCTCTCCCCCAGCTGCAGTGTATGATCCGAATGCCGCAGCAACAGTTGCATACAGTGCCGCACCGCAACGCTTCCTATACGCAACCAATGGCGCAGCAATGACGCAGGCGTCTGTACCTTATAATGCGCCAGTGCATCTTTTTGTAAGTTTTTTTTATCTCTTTCATCATTGTATTTGCTTCGATTGCGTAACACAATTTTACTATTTTCTTTTTGAATCATACTTCCAGCCATTCCAGCAGCAGCCGTTTTATCCGGGTCTCGTCGCCACTACACCGTGGCCACCGGCGGCTGCTGCCGCTGTAGCAGCCGCCGCTACCACAGCACACGGTCAAAATTTTTACGAGATAGGAAATGTGTTCGCCGCTAACGGTTTGGCACCTCAAGCGACTGTGCCAGCTGCTTATGCGACCAGTGCGCCACAGCAAGCCGCTGCTCCCTTGACAACGACGTCAAAGGGACAAAGCGGCGGTGGTCGCTACAACAGCCATCGTAGCAACACAAGCAGTGCTGGTGGTGGTGGTCGCAGCAAAATGCGGAGCAATAATGCACAGCAACAGATGCAACAACAACAACAACAAAACCAGCCCTTGCCGGGTATGATTGCAACGCTTGGCAATGTCGTTGGTAGCTTAGTAAGTGTGGTACCAACTATAATTGACCCACACCAACAACAGCAACAGTCGCAGCAGTCGCAAAATCAACAGCCTCAGCATCAAATGGCACAGCAACAGACGGCTTCAAGTCAAGTGCAACCGCAGCAGCAGCAACAACAGCCACAGCAATCACAGCAACAGCCTCAAAATACTAATTCCACAAGACATTACAGCAGTATGAAAAGTAGTGGAGGTAAGTCTCGATTTTTCGACTTGCGTTGAAGTAGCCATTTTTAAAAATTTCCCTTCAACTCAGGTGGTATATCAAAATCGTCAATGGAAAAGTCATACGGCGGCGGTATGTCAACTCACATACACTACAGCACGCAAACACAATCAGGCACCTCGTCGTCTCACCATCACACGTCGTCAGTGCAACTGCAATCCCAGCAACAGCAACAATCGAATGCAGTTGCTGGTGCCACTCATTTACAACAAGCTCACTACCAAATGCCTTCCTCAACTGCAGCAGTAGCCGCCGCAGCAACAGGAACAATACAACATTCTTCCTATTCACACGCTACGCCGACGGTGTCGGTGCAGCAACAGCACCACCATCAAACGCACCATCAACAGCAACAGCAGCAGCAACAACATTTGCACAACCAGCATGTTGCCGAGCTGCAAGACGATGGTGGTGTTATAGTTATCGGTGCTGGCGGTGAGATGCTACAGCATTCCCAGCAGCAGCAACAGTCTGTGCATCCCCATCAACAACAGCAACAGCACAATAGAAGTAACTTGTCAAGTTCGACATCGTCGTTGGCGACGTCGTCATCTGTCGGTGTCAGTATGGTGGGAAAGGAGCCGCCAGCGCATTGGACGCAGCCGCGGCATCGGCGTCGGAGACGTGACGACGACGGTAGCGTTATGACATATTCGCCAAGCACTCGACTTGGCGGTGGCGGTGGAGTAAGCGGTGGGGTCAGTATAACGACATTTTATACGCCTTATAGCACTTTCGTGCACAATGTTGTTGGGGTGGGTGGTGGAGTTGGAGTTGGTGGAAGCGACATGGGTGTAGAATTCGATGTAGGCAATGGTAGCAACATTGGATGCTTAGATAATACGAGCGGCATTGAAACTGGAGGAGGAGCAGGAGGAGTTGGCGGTGGGGAAGGAGGAGGGCAGCATGGCGGCGGCTTGCAGTCATTTACTAGCAACCCCACCATCACCACCACTACCACCACCACCACTACCGTCATCACTGCCATCAATAGCTATAGCGCGGCGAATTCAAACCATAATCTCAATTCAAATTTAAATGTAATTGCAAGTCCCAATCAGAATCTGAGCACGAATTCAAATCAGAGCCCGAATCCGAGTCCAAATCGTAACTCGTATGCGAAAACTGAACTAAGCCAAAGCCAAAGCCTTAACCAAAACCAACATAAGCATTATGGCCAAAATCAGCACCAAAGTCAGCAGCATAGCCAATCAAATCAAGCCCAAATAATGTCTAACAGCTTCCAAAACAGCTTCCACCACAACCAATATCACAATAATATTAATAAATTTAGCAATAATAATTCTGCCTCTTGTACTACCACCACCAATACTACCACTAATACTACCACTAAAACTTCTACTTCTACTAATGCTACTAACAATAATCATAATAATAATTTTGCTACAACAACAACTTCATCAATAATAACAAGCACAACAAACAATGTGAATACGCAAAAAGCAAAAATATTCATTCAATCCTCTACTTCGCAGCAGCAATCGTACATTGGTGGTGGCTCATCATCGCACCATCAATCGCAACAGCTACAGCAGCAACAGCAACAACAACAATCGTCCAACTCTGGCACTTCGCTTGCGTTAGGATCTAATAATAGCAATGCACTCTCAACACAGGCGAGTGGCGGCAGTGCCGGTGGACATCATAGTCAGCGTGTTGAGGGTGGTCATCATGGTGGAAGCACTGGCTACAATTCGCATCGTGACGAGCATCGGGGCGGTTACAAAGGCAATAATTATAATCCACACTACAATAGTGGTGGTGGCATGGGACATCACTCGCAGCATTCGGGTGCATCACATCATCACCACCATAGCGGCGGCGGTACATCACAGCAGCACCATCACCACCATTCGTCATCGCACCACACTGGCTCAACGCATCATTACCACCATCACCGTCACGAAGTCGGCGGTGGCGGTGGGAGTGGTGCCGGTGGGTTAAGCGGTGGTGGTGCGAATGGTGGTCATGGCATGGGCGACCGCAGCAATGATCGTAGTGGCGGACATCATGGCCAGCAGCAGATACAACAGCATGTGCCGCCGCCACAACCCCCACAGTTCGATTTAGAAGCGGCCGCATTTCCACCACTGCCAGGTTTGTTATTTCGCCCATAACTATTTCACAAAGTATTAGCCATTTCTTACTCCTTGGTGTAGATCTTAAATGAAATACTGAAACACGCGACAGTGAAACTTGGCCGTTCTTTAATAAGTTCATTGACCTTTTTTAATCAAAAATGTAATGTTTCCTAATTTATTTCCATATGATCCACAAAATGAAAAGCGACCTCATCGTCAACAGCATCCTCCTCGTTAGCGTCCTCTGGTGCGGCATCGTCAAATAGTAGTGGCAATAATAGCAACAGTGTTTCCGCGTCTAGCAATAAGCAAACTGCCAATTTGACTCCACATCATCAACAGCACCAACAATCGCAGCAGCAGCAACACCAGCAACAGCAATCATTTGGCGGTAGCGGTGGTGGTGGCGGCAGTGATGGTAGTGCAAGTGGAAACAATGATGTGCAGCTGCAAAAGACAAGCTCCGGCTACCTGCATCAGCAACCACAACTACAAGAACACAATCAGTGCTCAAGCCATTCTAATGCCTTACAGCAAACAAATAGTTCCTCGGCGCCTGTAGGTGGTGTAACAGCCAATGTCGGTGGTGGTAGCAACCACCACAACAATAACAGCAGCGCCAGCGGTGGTTGGTCCAATGAGAACCGTTTGGCAGATGTTGTGCGCGCTGGTGGTGGGGGTCCTGGTGGTAATAATAAGAGCAAACCCCGCAAAGATTCCGCCCATAATAGTAAACAGCAACAAAGTTATCAACAACGTAATACCAGTTCTAGTGCCGCCGGTGTTGCTGGTCTAAGTCCCACCTCGACAGCGTCCATTAACAGCAATATAGCCACAACCACCACCACAACCACAGAAGGTGCTTTTACTGCGGATGAATCAAATGCCGCAGCTGCAACAAAGTCGAACAATAAGTCTGCGACGCTGAGTAAACAAAATTCGAATTCGAATAATAACTACACCACCTCCGCCTCCTCATCCAACAACACTGTGATAAAGTGTCCAACACAATCCAATAACAACAAAAACAACAACGCCTATAGTCTGATTGGCGGCAACACGTCATATGACAGTAACACTGGTGAGACATACTGACGGTGATACGATTGAAATTGAAATTTTAATTCTTGATGCTATTATTTTAAATACCCAACATGCAAATATTGGGTTGGGGTATAAGTTCGTAGCGTTTTTACCGAAGACTTTTATTTAAACAAAACGAAACACTTACATCACTAAGTTAATCGTTGCTGTTTACTACCTCTTCCCACTTCTCGACCAATTTATTGATGCCGTTTCGCCAAAAATCGCCTGGTCTGGTGCCAAAGAAGTTGTTGAGCCAGTTTTTAAGAACCTCTTTGTTATCGAAGGTAACGCCCTTCATATGGTTTGAAAGGGAGCGTAAAAGATGGTAACGGGTCGGTGCAAGGTCCGGAGAATACGGCGGATGTTCAAGGACCTCCCATTCGAGCTATTAGAGTGCGGCTTTGACGACTTATGCGACATGGGGCTTGGCGTTATCGTGAAGGAGTAGGTTTGACCATGTCGATCAGGTCTTTTCAGTCGAACGGGCTCATTCACGCGGGGTAGCTGGGCAATGTAGAGCTCCTTGTTGACCGTGGCTTTTTTTCGAGCATCTCCCAGTACACCATACCCTCCCAGTCCCACCAAACAAATTCTTTGGATGATGATCCGATTTGACTCTCGGCTTCGGCGCATCGCCTGGAGCCACCCAGTCCTTTCTTTGTTTCATATTGATTTATAGGCACCATTTCCCATCTCCCGTAACGATGGGTACAAAAGCGCTGTTTATGACCGCGTGTTACTCGATGACGGGCGAGATGCTGCGATTGCGACTTTCTTTGTTTTTTTCGTTGTGCTCGTGAGGCACCCAGGCTCCCAATTTTTCGGTAAATCTCATTGAATGAAGGCGATTGAGAATCGTTTTATGATCGCAGTTCATTTTTTGCGCCAATTCACTACTTGTTTGAGATGCTCTTTGTCGGACTCAGAAAGTCTTCCACTGCGGGACGTGTTGTCGACGTCAAAGTCGCTATTTTTGAACTTTGCAAACCATTTCCGTGCTGTAGACTCTCCTATAACACCTTCTACATACACGTCGCAATTGTCCCGGGCCGATTCGACCGCTTTTTGACCTCGATGAAAAGCAAAAAAGAGCAGGTGTCGAAAATGTTGATTTTTTTCCATTTATAAGCCTCGAAACTAATGAAAAATTAAACAACTGAAAAATACGATTAACATATTGTAGTTTTTTAGAGCAGAAAGAGTTCTATCGAATGAATACTTACCCTTTGCTGAACAGCAAACAAGTCGTTGTAAAATAAAAATAAAAACGGTATGAACTTATTCCCCAACCCAATGCAATTCTGTAGTTAATTTGATAGTTAGTCTCGCGTGTTATAAAATAATAGGGACTTAATGCGGATAAAAAATTGAAAATTCCATCAACCGCCACAAAACGCATTCGTGACCTTTTTATTATTTCTATCAAATTAAATTTTTGTGAAATCTACAGTGCTGAAAATATGCTCTTTAAGTCCCAGAAAATATTGAAACTTCTTTGTTTGCTATCTAAAATTATGATGGTAAACATTTTATTTACTTGCTCCAAGTTAAAATTAATTTAACACAAAATCATATAGTCCTTAGAAATAATTACTACTATAAATCTTAACACGTATCACAAATTTTCTTAAAAATATGTTCTCATCGTACCATAACAAATAAATTTTTAGAGTTCCGAACGCAGTCCCATGTAGTTCTAAAGGAATAATTTGCATTCTAATACAAGGCATTAATGCCTAACCTTCATAACATCACAGCAAACGAACGCAAATGTACAAAAATTATGTATTTACAAAGACTGATGCTTGAAAAAGTTGCAGTTGAACTTATTAAGCGGATTAATCGCATTTTTTTTTTACTGATAGATTTATTTGAATTTGAATGTTTAACATCTTATACGAGTATATAAACAGGCAAACATGTTTTCTTTAAGGCCCTTTTACGGGTAAACTATATTTCTAAGGTATAAAGATTTATGTATCAATCGAAAGGCATTTTGATGCTGAAGGGAAGAAAATTTATAAAATTTCAAATTTGTTTAGATTAGGTTAGGTAGTGCTGGCTGATCTGTAAAAAGATCTCACTAAGATCTCTAGGGTCCATTGTGCTACTGGTGCTATGTATTTGGAGTTGCATTATTATTTTACGTAATTCTAATAGCGGTCGCCCATCGGCAGGCATTGGCAAACCTTCGAGTGTATTTCTGCCATGAAAAAATTCCTCATAAAAAATATCTGCCGTTCGGAGACGGCTTGAAGCTGTAGGCCCCTCCATTTGTGGAACACCATCAAGATGCACACCACAAATGGGAGGACGAGCTCGGCCAAACACCCAAAATGGGTGTATGCGCCAATTATATATATGTATATAATTCTTAATGCACGTCTTCGTGAGTTGTAACAATCCGTTCAACCTTTTGCCAGCAATATCCTTCGAGGATAGAAAATATGTTGATCCTATGCACAATTGCTGAGTCCTACAAAGAGCAGGGCAGTGGCAGAGCAGTTTCAAAGTACCCTTATCATTCGCCTTGTTGCATGTTTTGCACGCTTCGCTCTGGACTAATCTCATTTTGGCTGCCTGCTATGGGGTGAGGCAGTGCCCCGTTAGTACTCCAACCAATATTTTGCAATCTTTCCTGGAGAGTGATAAAATAAAGTTTATAGTTTTTGTATTCCAAGTCCTTAGCATAATTTTGGCAGTTTTGTACGAAGTTGAGTGTTCCCATATCGATTGCTTTTACAGAGTTAGTTTCTCATTTAATTCCGTTTTCAAAAAGGTGCGTTATAGGTATATTTCTGACGTGCTCACTCTCGGCAAGCGAATACCTGTCATAGCGACCTTCATCGGCTCTCTCACTTCCTTCTAACTTTTATGTGCTGGTATCCAGTAAATAGTGATCTGCCCATTTCCGCAGAGTTCACCCATTTTGTATCTGCTTTGTTGCACATATTCCGATTTGCTCTTCTTTTTCTTGAGACGAGTTACTCCAGTGACCAATAATTGCTTTAATAGCTGCTTGGCTATCAATGAAAATGTTTGCCCGGGTATTAAGAGGAGTTCATTCCAGAGCTAATTCAGCTGCTTTTGTTGCGAAGATAGAGATCGAGTGATAGATAAAGGGATAGAGATTAAGATTAAGAGAAGGAGGCAAAGATAAAAGAAAAATCTGGTTGAATTTCGACCACTCAACGAAAAATGGTAGTGTTAAATGTACTAACATCATTTCAATTTGCAGTCTCTGGTGAGAAACCAACAAACAAGACTGAGGATATGTTTGCCTGTGCGTCAACACATGAAGCAGAGTGTAAACAACAACAACAACATGCTACCAACGATAATAGCATCAACGAACAACATCATCAATTTAATCACCGCAGCAACAGCAACAGTGGTAGCAGCAGCAGCCAAATATCATCAGCCGGTATGATGAAACCTGGAAACCCAGTGCTATCGTCAACATTGAGCGCAGCTGGAGCGCTCAATAGTGTCAGCGGCAGCACCGGTACGCCAGCTATAACATGCAACGTAGCTACAATGACCACAAATTTCGCTGAATGTAGCCTAAGCAATCATAAGAAGCCGCCAGCGGTTGCAGATTTACTCGCCAAGAAGGCGACGCCAAAAGATGCTACAAAGCATAAGAATGCTTCAACATCTACAAATTCAACTTCCATAGAAAATATAGTAGCAGCGCAGGCAGGCATGCCAATGGCGAATGCAACTGTTTCGGGGGGTGCTGCTGCCGTAGTAACGAACAATAATAGTTCACGGTTGAGCTATGCGCAAGTCGCTCAACACCACAAGGAACGAGCCGCTGCTGATGGCAGCGGCAGCAGCAGCAAAGAAGCTTCTGTTTCAGGCAATGCTTCACCCGTGGCTGTGCCGAATAAAAACGAACACTCAGCGGCAACGTTGAGTATAAATAAAATTGAGACTGCCAATAGCAATAGCACGGCGGCGTCTGGATTAATTGCTCCAGCTATTGTGGCGGCGTCAGTGACGTCTGTCACAGAAAAGCAGACCGATAAGCCAATCGGCTCTTCTGCAGTAAGCTCCTCAATGCTGATAGATAAACAACAACGGGGCATAACGAATGTTTTAAGTCAAACGATGTTGAGTGCAGCCACCGTTGCTGGTGCTGGGGGCAATGGCGGCGGCAGCGGTGGTGGCGGCAACAATTCCGGTGCTGTGAACAATAGTGGATGTAATGTGGTTACATTACGCACTGATATTTCCAAAGATAAAGGCAAGTAAAACAAGTAAAAATATAGCAGATTACAAAATAATTCCCTTTGCTTTGAAGTGGGAAACTTTTCTTGAAAATATTTATCCCTAATACTTGTCTAAGTTTGCCTCTAACTTTTTCATTGCAGATGTTTTACGTGAAAATCGTCAAAGCACAGGTAGTAACAATAGCGGTAGCAGTAGTTTTAGTAGTAGTGGTGCAACTAGTAACAGTGGTACAATTACTTCCGCACCAACAGCGGGTGCACGTAATCGTGGCAACGACGGCAAAGAGAAGAACGTGCGAGAACGTCATGACACTGCCGAAAGCAGCAGTAGTGGGCGAAAGACTGGACGAAATTAGTCGTTATTTGAGATACGTTCGAAAGAAACATATATATATTTCACTTAGGAGCAGCATCACATACACATACACATACATGACACACAGCATTGCAAATGAACACACACACTTGCTAAGCAAATTGAAAACCACACATATACGCAAAAGGAATTGTAGCACAAACAATGCACGCAGCATCAAACTGCAACGAGAATGCAAGCGTTGTACGGCTAAACCAGAGTTCTAAAGGAATTTATGTATAAGAATCCAACAAATAAGTAAAACTCCAATTGCAAACCACTAGTGGAACACAAGCGTAACATGTGACAAGTGCCAATGCTTGTGAGAGAAGCGAACGTTTCCATAAGATATGCTGTAGTATGCACCAAAGTACGCTAATTTGAATTGTGAAAGTCGTCGAAGCTGCTTAACTATAGTTCAGAACCATTAATTGTGTCTGGCTTTATGAAATAGTGACACTACCAATTCTTCATATTACTACTGCTCTAAGTGGAGACAACTTTGTGTCCAACGAGCAACTACTGGGCTGCTATAATACCACTATACAACTACGTATATAGTTATAGTTACAAGTAGTTAGTACGGCTATATAGAAATACGAAAATTACGAACATAAACCGAAATGCTACAATCCGCAAGTTTTACTGCTGCAGCAAATCTACTAATTTACTACTACTGTACTATACATCTAATTAAATGCATGATATTATATTTTCGCAAAAAATAATTGTAATAAGAAAATGAAACAAATATTGTGGAGCAACAATATGCAGAAATATGGTAAGTCTAATATATCATACAATCAATGAGTATAGTAAACTTTGAATTTTAGTTTAAGATTTCGAGAAAACAAGCCAATTCACATCTTAAAGCACGCGAAGAATATGCAGTGATTAGCAATAAATCCACAAAATTTAAGCCATCCGTGGCATGCAACATGTGGCAGATTAGCTGTAAAAGTGACAATCAGCTGTCAAGCTGTTCATTTAAATTCGTTTGGTGGAGTGGTTTTAGTGTTTTTGGTTTGTTTAATTATTATTAACGACATGAAGTGAAAGCAAATAGAAGCAATAGCTCCGGCATGTGAAGGTACCCCGCACGACACTAACCACCTCTTCATATGCCCCCTAAAATCGACTCATCTAACACCCCTCTCCCTCTGGACCCAACCTGTCGAAACAGCATGTTTCCTGGGTTTACCCCTAGATGGGCTAGACGAAGACGACCTACACTGACAGGACTACCATTACTGTTAAAACAACAACAACAAGAAGCAATAGCTAGCGTTTCCACGACAGTCGGTTCTACGTTACTGAAACGACCCGGATCTATATCCGGTCAAGGACTGTCACTCCAGCAGCATTCCCCGTATGTATGTATGGGGAATGTTTATGCTGCTACAACAACAACAATAGCTAATTGAATTGCGCAATTTGTTGCTAGTAATATACAGTTGGAGGAAATCTGTAAACGAGGTCTACTGCGGTTGAAAAAAACTTTATAACAAGCGATAACAGGCGAAAGCGACTAGTGATTCGCAGTGAACGAAGCTATAGATTTGCCAAAACACTGCCATTCGGACTGCGTCGGGATGTCTATTGATGCCCCCACTTCAATGTCTACACGACGAGGTTCAGATGCTCAGCAATCAGTTTCTGTTAGAGTGCTATCGTAGGTCCCACCCATGCAGTCACCTGCTTGAGCCTGAGCCGCCTCCCAGCCATGTCAGGAGGCACCTTCTCAATTACTTCATAAAAGATCCAGGGCAAAACAGATCGACAATTACTGGATCGATCAGACAGCGTACAGACCGACAATAAACGACATTCATCGGGAGACACTTACCACCTTCTTAAGGGGTTAGGGGTAGTCAGAGGCCCGAAAAAATGATGATTTTCACGAATTTTTTTTTGCTACTTAATTAATTTATTTAACAAAAATAAAAACATAGCATAAAAACATCATGTTTTAACTTGACTTCACCAAAATTTCAAAAAAAAAAAATTAATACAGTGCACTCGCGGTAACTCGAATAGCCGCTAAGTCGAACGACGTGCTAACTCGAACACATTTTTTTCCCTATTGACTAGTTTGTAACTCGAACAATATTAAAGCTCTATAACTCGAACAAAAAAACAAATTTATTTGTACACACATTCTTTTCAAACATGTACATTTTGTACATACATACATATGTACTAGTATATGTATATAAATTATATGTATACTAGTGTATTGTCCATATGAATATTTCGACGTTAATATCCCGTTAGTTTTCTGGGAACAACATCTTGCATTGACCAAATTGCTTTAAATTTGTCATTTGTAGTGTATCAGTGCATGTGAGTAATGGATCGTAAAAGGTTGAAGTGTTTAACATTAAAAGAGAGGGCTGAAGTCCTTAACAAAATTAAACGTGGATGTAGTGTTACTTCTCTAGCGAAGGAATATGGGGTAGCCAAGTCCACCATAAGTCTTACAAAAAAGAAAGACAAGGCAATTTTAAAAGCAGTAAACAACACGTTTTTGGGTCCTGGGAAGAGGAGAACTTTAAAAGCTTCTGAGTTTCCTAAAATGAAAGCCGCTTTATACAAATGGTTTCTGTCCCAAAGAAAAAAGAATTACCCAATAAGTGGACTCATCTTGAAAAACATAATTTACAGGTCGAATTTACGCTTTATGATGTTAACAAATGGAATGATGGTGCCGAATTTACCGACACAGAAGTAATAATTGAATCTAGTGATTCTGAGTCTGAGTTAAACAACACAACTGAGACATGTGAGCGGATATCATCTGAGGAGGCAGTTAGCTCTTTCAATAAGGTAATTCAGTGGGCCACAACTGAACAAGTAAGCCCCGCAAAGGTTAACACTCTTCAATTGAGGCGTGAAAAAGTCATATTCAACATTGCTGCAGGCAAGAAAAGACAAACACACATTACAACTTTCTTTTCGGCCTAACTTTTCTGTTAAAGCTGACTTTTTTTGTGTAACTGACACAAAGACTGCCAAATATTTGTTGAAAAATATTGAAACGAATTAATTATTTTAAACATATTCATGTTCATATCCATATGTAAATAAATAAATAAATTTAATTGAAAAAAATCGATATCGATGACTGTTTTTTTAACATAGCACACTCAATTGATAAGTCGAACAAATTCGATAAATCGAACAGCGCCTGTTTTAATTAGTTCGAGTTATCGCGAGTGCACTGTAATTGCAAAAGTTATCGCTGTTTGTGTGAAGCCCGTTTCTCCAGAAGTCCCTTGCGGTGAACATCACAAGTCCTTGCAGATTCATCTAAAACCAATCGGATGAGAAAAATTATTTTTATTGATAGACAATCTCGAGCCGGATCGAACTTTTTTTTTTTTTTTTCAAAATGAACAAAATGGCGGCCTCAGGAAATATTTTTCAGATTTTCGGGAAAAAACCAACAGTTAATTGTTAAAAAAAAATCGAAATTTTTGAAAAAAAAAATCCTTCGATCAGGCACAAGTTTTTTATGTTTTTCAAAAGCTGTATAAATTTTATTGAAATCTACGTAGCGGTTTTTAAGTTACAGTGTTCACCAGTTTGAAAAACATAGTTTTGAGAAAAACGCATTTAAAGTTTTGCTATCGGCTCCGGAGCGGCCGAGCGCCCTTTGTTAATTGTTGAATAACTTGAAAAGTATTTGTCGGATTCACTTCAAATTTTTACACAATATTTTTAAAACATTATACTTTAAGAAAATGCAAAAAAAAAAACTCGATTTTTTGAAAATTCTGACTACCCCTAACCCCTTAAGCTCCCGACCTCCGAATGCCGCTATCGTAGTCCAACCACCGCCCATTGGAGACGAAGAGCTCCAGCTTCCCTGGGAGTTAAGCACGTAAAAGAAGATAATCTACTTATATGTGCACATTTAAAGTTTTCCCCATGAAGTAAGACTGACATATTTCCCGATTTTTTTTTTGGATTATTATTTAAAGAGATCGCTTTGCGAGAACTCTACAAAATTTTCATGTAATGACGCTGTTCAAGAGGAGAAGGGGGTATACTCGGTGGGTGAGTTCCTACTTTGCACTACTTAGCGACTCAACAAATCTGTAAATATTAAGTTGCAATAGAATCGGTGTAATATCCTTCGAGATATCGTCCGATAAACACGTTCCGTGGCCTGATAAAGCGCCTCAATAAGCCAGAAAAAATTCTAGAGGTTCTACAGAGTGTTAGTTTACTGACACTCATCTAATATCTAACTCCCTCTGGACTCATCCCTTTGAAACAATATGTTTCCTGGACCACCCGTTAGGTGAGGTTGACGATGACGACCGATGACTTCATTGCGACAACAAGCACAGGTCATACGACAGTCGGTTCTACGTTAGCGGAAAGACCCGACCACCCTGCCATCTAGAGAATATTTATGCTATTACAACAACAATAGTCACATGTCTTTTAGAATGGTTGCTATAACAACAAACGCATATTATTTGAGGGGATTCCTGGCCAGAAAGTCAATTGAATACGAGCAACGTTCAGCCCTGCCGATTAAAGCTACGTTCTCAGACATTCTTGAAAAAGTCGAAAAATTGATACTCGAAGGGGCTCGTTAGTCCATACAACTCTAAAGCCACCACTTGTCGAGCTTTTGGGCTATTTTTTCAATATAGGTAGTGTGAAAAGGAGATCAATTTATGATTCGCAGAGTAGCTGAAGTTGAAAATTTTGTACATTACTATGGATCTAAGTCCAAACAAAACTCAATGCGGTAGCAAAGGAAGTGCAGCACACCTTAGAAGTGTCACAATCGGGTGAACAATTTGTGGCTACTATTAAAAGAAAAAGAGTATTACCATTACGGGCAAATGGCTCCCTATACTTTTAGAAAGTCTAAGAGATGATATCAAAGAGAAGGTAAAAGATTGCTAAAGGCATGCTTTTTTTTTCTCGTAATGCGCATATTAACGAGGTTTATCTAGCGATGGTGGCTTTTAACTTTTGAACTTTGTGCAATATCTAAGAAGGAACAGGCAGAAAAATATTTTCATATTTCATTTCACACTCTTTGCTCTTCAATTCGCGAAATAAATAAGGAAAACGCCGAGTTCAAGTGTAGTGAAGGTGCAATCAAAAGGAGTTTAAAGAACTCATAACCCTCGCCAAGGTAAACTGAGAATGCTCACGGGCATTGTTGTTGTTGCTGTTCTTGTTGTTGTTGTAGCAGCAATACTAAACCCTGTCAGTGCGATGTAACTCACCGGTCGGCTTCGTCTAGAAAAGGGTAAGCCCAGGAAACTTGCTCACGGGCATTCTCACATGCCACTGCAGACTGCGTAGTCATCTGCATATGATCGGGTTTTGGTATATGGACTCTTGTCGTTCCTGTGACCAATCTCAGGAGACTCCTCCGATGCCCCTTCAACTTGAATGTAGCGCGAAGACGGTTGAGACGTCTTAGCCAACTGTAGCCAGAAGAAAGGCACATACGCTCAATCTAACCCAGTTTCATCTTGAGTTTAATAAGGGAACTGGGTCTGGATGAGGTACTGTGAAGAGTACAGGGCACAAAAGACCATGAGGTCAAAGTGGAAATCTCGTAAAGAATTCAATCTAATCTAATCTAATCTAATTTTTTTTATTTTTTAAAAGCTTACATGATAATAAAATTATTAGTAAACTCAAGCAAACGTAGCGCTTTCGGCTGGTTGGTGATGTATGTTGGTTCAGATACGACGGAGTAGGTCGGTGTCCTTAAGAAATGGGGCATCTTTTAAAAGTTGAACAGGATCTCTGTTGCTAATCTAATTTTTATCATACTAAGGGCTTACAACTTTTATATGAACTCTCACAGTGATGTACTATTTAATAATCTTTGTTTTTTTTTTACTTATTTCCAGCTGTTTTGGTTATGGGAAGGCGAACCGCGTACAATTCGCGGTGTTTGTATAAACGAATGGACCACTCAGAAATTATTCTTATTACTACTATTGATAAAAAATTATATATATACATATATATATGACATAATACAACTTATTCTTAGTTTTTAAGCAATTGATAAACGAAATGTCAAAATGTTAAAGGCAAAACAAAACTTGAGACAAACACGAAGCGATATGTGTAATTGTTGTAAATAGAGAAATTAACTTAATTTGTCAATATTATTATAATATTAATATTTTTATTCACATACACATAAATAACTGTTATGTGTGGTGTACATACATATGTATTAAAAATATACGTATTGAACACTAAAACATTATTATAAATAACTAAAGGCGTTATTAGATATATTACATACACATACATATATACACATGAATGACGCAATTGCACATACACACACACACACATACGCGACTATGAAAGATTTTATAAAAGGCTTATTTATACATACATACATACCTATATACATATGTGTTATATTAAATGAGATCGACAACCACAAATACGATATTAATTATATATTAAAATGGTAGCTAGGCATATTACAGTGAATACTAAAATACTAGAGAGGGAAAGTTATTGATCAGATTGATATGAAATTTCGAGTGAATGAGTTAATTTCTATGTTTATTTCCAGACGCGTGAGTAGAAAATGTAAATGTAAATGTGCGAAAATCACAAACGAATATAGGAAATCATATTAAAGGCCATAAAATAGAAAGTCTGTAGTATAGTTTCGAAGAAAACTCATTGAAAATTCGCTATCCTTAAGCCCGTTAAACAATGTAAGTTTATTTTTTAAATTTATTTCAAAAGTTGGAAAAAATCGAGACCAAAAAAAAAAGAAGAATATATAATATTAGAATTATTTAATGAATTTTGCGTTAGTGAAATGAAAATTTTGGCTGAAATTTTGTTTTAAGTCAACTTACTTTCGATAATACTATTACTATACACAATAAGCATCCTAAAAAGGATGAGCAAAAATCAAAATCGAGTTTTTTACGAAATGTTTATAAGAAAATATTTATTAATTTTCTGCAAAAGAGCAATCATGGTTTTTGTTTTTTTTTTATAGAAAATAAAAAATTAAATGCTAGATATCTTTTCACTGAATTAGGTCCGCTGTTATTGAATTAGATTGCGGCGAGGTAGTTGGTTGGATAGGTAGGACTAAATTCAAAAATAAAACATTTGTAAGTAATCTATGCTTAAAACGTCATGATTTATAGTATGTATAAACTTGTTCACGCCTTAAAAATTCCAAATGTACTGTACATAAGCGAGAGTGGAAGTGGAAAATTATATGTATATATATGTATGCATATATATGTATATATGAAATGTGTTGTAGGCTTTGTAGGTAACTGAATTAACAGCATATTTAATCAATTAAACATCAAATTTATATAACGAAGAACTAACCATGTAAAATACATAATCGAATGTGCCATAACAGAACAATGTGTGAATGAACGAACGAGTAAAAAAGAAAGAAATGCAGTAGAATGGTAAATAGTAAACAAAAAATGGATGACTAATTTCAGTTTCACTTCTATACATACACAATATTTTTTTTTAATATATTTTTGGTTTGTTTTATTTTGAGCCATACCTAAAAACGATTTTTCGCAATCAAAACCAAATTTTTACTAGTTTTTTACCTTAAATACATGCATACTTATGGTACATATGTGCAAGCGTAAAAGTATGCGACTTTCGAGAGCTCTATTGCCTTGGGCATAATGTTTTTTTTTTGTTTTTTGCAAGAATTTGCAGTAGCCAACTTACAATTTTCAGCAGTTGTTACGGTTTCTTTTATTCAAAAAAAAAAAAAAAAAAAAAATAATAATAAATTAAAAATGCGAAACTACATACAGCAACTGCATCGCCCGTTACTGCATATTAACACTACTAACTGCAAGCAAAATAATTGTTTGCTTTCATGCGACTAGCCGCTTTTGCTCTCGTAACGTAAAGGTTTCTTTGTTTAAAGGACAAACAAAAATGTACGCCATTTTCAAGGAGATTTAAATATGTTTAAATTAAGCTGCGCTAAAATACTAAAGCATTTCGCTACATATGCGGGTGAAAGACAAAGAAAAAAAAAATCGTTACTGCTTCTTGATTGACATTTTTTTCTGTAAATATTTTACTTCTATAACAAATTTAGCAACTAAGAAATAATGAATTTTTTGTTTTTAAAAAGCAAACTAAATGCTTAAAGCATACATGCAAAAGGCGCTTTTCTTATAATGACACATTCACACGTACATGTGCGAAGTTGTGTATTTCAAAATCCTTGAAGTGATTATGAATGGCTGGCAACTAACTTGTTTTTTTTTTTTTCTAATTTTAAGTCTTACATCAACGTTTTTGTTTAGCTGTCGCTCTTACTAACTGCTTTGACAGCCATTGAAATAAAAAAAATAAAAAAAGAATTAAGCAAAATATAATTTTTACACTAAAATTATTTAGCGCCTAACTGTAAATTTCATTGAATTCCTTTTCGCTACTGCATATATCTATAATATTTCTCTACTTTATTTTCATTGAGTAAGTGAGTGAGCAGGCGCAATTAAATATTAGATTAACTGAATGAAATATTTCATTATTAGGCATTTGTATACGTCATAAATTCATCATTTGTTTATTATTCAGTAAATTTACAATTACATACACACATCCTATTAAGTTTTTTAAGTTTTTTTAAAATCGTCTGCTTTTTGTTTTTGTTTGTCACATTTACGAAGCAATTGAACGAATTTCATTTATTGTTTGCACTCTCATTAGCTTATAAAGAATTCGGTTAAGTTGTTAAAAATATATTAATTCTAGAATATTGAATTTTAGTATTTGTTTTATACCGTTATTTTTAAATAATCGATTTGTTAGCAGTCCGGGTAGGGGCACTAGTTTTTATTGGTATATTAAAATTAGCTTTTCGCATAGAAAACAATTTTCTATTGCTAGTGTATTTGTAGGTATGCGTATGTGTGCGTAACGAAGAGAGGATATTCGAGCAGTTTTCAATATTCATGCGAATTAGTGAATATTTTCATGGGCAGGAGACGGCGAGGGGGAGGAGGGTTTAAAGTATCTGCATACTTACATATAGTCTTTGCATTGAACAAAAAAGCATGCATTAGTAGTCATATCATTTATATATTTTCTCGCGCAATTTCATGCGCATACGCGTATGTGTACTGTATACGTGTGTATGTATGTATCACTTAACAAATAAGTATGTACATGTAGAGTTGCGTATCCAGTTATACATACATACATACATACATACCTACATACATATGAAATTATGCAAATTTTATTTAAGGCTTCGAAATTTAAATGACTTATTTAAACGTAAAATTATTTATCGTTTCCAGTTGGAACTTAAAATGGAGTGAAATGTAGCAATATTAGGAGTTGTAAATATTTAGTTGTTGGTTATGGAAAAGGATGCACATACATACATATGTGACAGCGCATATGGTATGTAAATGTAAATATTTGCGTGTCTGTACATGGGACATACATATACAAGAAAACACACATTCATGCATGCATACATACACATATATATATATATATATATATATATATATGTATGAATTATATGTATATGTATATATATATATGTATATATATATGTATGTATGTATGTGTATATATATATACCTATGTAGATGCACTAAACATCATCTGTGTGCGCATTCGTGTGTGTGTGTGTGTGATTTGTGTCAAATCACAAATTTGGTTTTGATAATTTAATTTCTTCTTCAACGAAAGCAAAGAAGCCGAAATGTATATGGATCTAAGCTGCAAGCAGACAGACGGCATACAGACAGGCTAAACACATACATACAACAACACGCATATGTATAAATTAAATTATAACTGAATATTGAAATTAAATTTGTATTAAATATCGATGATAAATGATTTTGTAGTTGAATAAGTTAAATTGTACTTGTGGTACTATACAATAAGTTGACTAATTTATATAAGCATAGCACATATGTACATACATACATAAATGAATAGAATATGTATGTATATATATATATATATTTATATATAAATACATATACCTATAACATGTAAATATATGTATCAACTAGAAATATATATCTGATGTATACATACCTACATGAAAGAATGTAAAAATCGACAAACATGAAACAAAATACTGCGAGAATTATATGCTTGCGCATGCATATGCGCTGTACTACACAACATACATACATACGTATACACATAGGGCTTGTGCGTAAATGCAGTATTATAGTTGCACTGCATGGCTGACTGACTCTTACACTAACATCAATATACTATGTACATATTTACTGCATTGTGACTGCAGAAATCAGTTGCAGTACTGTCACTCTGCTTCTTTTGTTTTCAAATAAGACTTTTCTCACACACTCCTTTTTGTTGTTAACGGGAATGTTGCAGTGCAATTGTAATACTGCGCTTATGAATGAACCCTCACGCGTAGTATATAAAAGAGAGCAACAAAGAAAAAAAAGAAGTTTGTTTATTTAAATTACTAGCGCTAATACACCGCAAAGAAATGCCACACTTACCCATAGAAACACACATACACACACCACACACTCTTCTTATACAATATAAACAAAATATAGACATCGTGAGAAAATGAATTTAGCACTCATTTACATACACACACACATACGAGCGTCGTATATGCGAGTTTATTAGAAATCAATTTTTTTAGTCAGGTTTTTTTTCGCTTTGTTTTCTTTTTTGAACGTACCTTCACGTAAAGTCTACAACTAATAAAGTAAGTTAAACACGATATACAGCAACTGAACAAAAAAAAAAAATAGTCTATATACATACATATGAATTGATGAATAAAATATTTGTATATAGTGTGCTGTTAAGCAGCCAAAACAAAAAAAAAAAACAAAGGGAAGTAGGCGAGAAATTGGGCTGTAAAGGAGTGGGTGGGTAGTTGATACGACTCGAGAGGCAAACCTAAAACTATTAGATTTTATATGGTTGGTTATGTGGTTAATTTGTTTGGTTGATGCGCTTATTACATATCACAATATTATTGCAGCAAAAAATACATACATATAAATAAATGGATACCTTAACACTACACATTTTTGTTTGTAAATCCGATTTTTCTATAATTCATTATTATTATTTTTTTTTCTTTTCGAAAAATAATGTACCTATGCGCATATGTATGTTTTTTATTATTATTATTTTTTATTTCATTTCCTTTCTTTTAGTTTTCGGATTAATAGAGTTATACGCACTTACATGCTTAAAAGAAAAAATAAGTGACTAAAATTTGCGTTTAAAAACAAAAAAAGAAGAAAAAGTTTGTAATAATTTAACACTGATACTCGTATCGTACTACTGCAGTTGTTATTTAAGTTAATAAAGCGTTTGCATAAGTTGATTGCCAACTCAACTATGAATTTAAGTTTATAATTATTTATTATTGGGTGGGTCGGCGTGAATTTTTTTGTTTTAAAACATTTAAAGGGTTTTCTTTTTATTAGACGGTTTTCCAATAAGAGGTGCTATTTTGATAAAAGATCAATGGTTTCGTTGCTTGTGTGGCTCTTCTTGTCTTATTAAAAATAAACGTTGTTCACGTCAATACCATACAATTCCGGCCATAAAAAATCGTTAATCATCTCTCGATAGCGCAATCCCTTCACCGTAACTGTTGCTCCAGGTTCATTTTCTAAAAAGTAAGGTCCAATGACTACGCCGGACCACAAATCGCACCAAACAGTCACACGCAGGGAGGATAGAGAAAGCCTTTGAAAAACCTTTCAACAATAACTCTTGGATTTTCTGAGCCCCAGATCCGACAATTTTGCTTGTTGACGAAGCCATCGAGGTGGAAATGGGCCTCATCACTCAAGATGATTTTTCGATGGAATTCCGGATCATTTTCATGCATTTCAACGACCCAATCAGCAAAGACACGACGTTGTTGATAATCGGCCGGCTTTTGTTCTTGTGTTAACTGGACTTTATAAGCCTTAAGACCCAAATCTTTTGTGCAAAATACGGTGTAATGACGTTTGTGGAATACCTAATTTCAAAGAACGACGAGAAATGGACAAACTTGGGTTTTCTTCAACATTTTCGGCTACAACAGCAATATTTTCGATTTTCGGCTGTTCTTGAGCTACATGCAGGGGGTTTATTCTTCACATCACTAACTTCTTGTCTCAATAGCTCGAATTTTATCTCCAATTTCTGTATTACGGTCCGACAAGGTGCTTCACGATGACCCAAAAATGTTCGAGTTTTACGAACCGTCTCTGCCAAATCTTCCCCATTTTTATAGTGAATTTTAATAATTTCAATGCGTTGTTGAAGCGTGTATCGTTCCATTTTTATTAATGGCGTAGTTTCTACTTGTCAAATATCAAAAAATGACAGCTTCAAAAGTGACATCTACCGAAATAGCGGGCTATTCAAAATAACACCTCTTATTGGAAAACTCTTTAGTAACTTAACCCTTAACGGCGGAAAGACCCCAATACGGGGACATGAAAAGAATTCAGTTCTCATTTCATTTATTTATCATCGCTGTAGTTTTCTTTATAACTAATATAACTTCATAAAAAACTATAAATCAAGTAAATATATATTGAATTCATATCTAAATTAATCAGTTTCAATTTTTAGTTTTAGTTTTCATCCTTATAAACGTTTTACAATTTCCCCTAATTTTCCGTCGTTTATGGGCGAGTATTACAAAACAAGCTCGGTCGTTTAAAATAAAACAGTACGAAAAATATTAATATGACACATGGGCTAAAAAGTCCCGAGCCTAATAAAGAAAATACGTTTTTGTTTGTTCAAAATTAGCTTTATTCATCAACGTAATTTCCTGCAAGAACAACGAAATCATTCCAGCGTCGCTCTAAGATTTCAATACCACTTTTGTAGAACGGTTCATCTTTTGCCTAAAAATAGGCCACAGTTTCAGCGCTAAGCTCTTAATTCGAGCGAAATTTCTTGCCGGCGAGCATTGTTTTAAAGTTTGCGGACAGCCATTAGTGTCTGGCAGCCAAATCTGGCGAATGCGGTGGATGTGGGAGCTATTCGAGGTTCAATTCATGTAGTTTTGCCATTGTTTTTATTGAGTTGTAAGACGGTGCGTTGTCAAAATTTTTTCTTTGCCATATGCTGGCAGTTCTGTGCAATTTCGGCCTTCAAACGCTCAAATAATATTGTTAATACTATTTCCCTTTTCCACTGTTGATAGTATTTCCCTTCTCAAAATAGTCTATGAATATTACACGACGCACATCCCAAATACCGAGTCCATAACCTTTCCAGCAGTTTTTGTGCTTTCGGGCGCTTTGGTTGAGGTTCACAAAGTGGTGTTCACCCAGATGACGATCGTTTTGATTCTGGAATGAAGTGATTTGATATCTTTACGCTGTCTGTTAACTCACGCAACTTCACTTTTCGATCATTCAAGACGATTTTGTGGATTTTTTTAAGGTTTTCTGGTGTCACCACCCCACGCTTGAAGTCAGCAAACCAACGTTTTATTGTTGTTTCTGATGGAGTCCCCATAACACTTTTGAAGCCATTGCTTCACTTGAGCGATATTTGTAATTTTTCTCATCAAGAAGCAGTGTAAAATTAAAACTCGAAATTTTTTTTTATCCATTATTTTGAAAATAGCAAAAGGTGCGTCACTCTAAGCACAATAACTCACGAACTAACGAATAGAAGAATATCATGAAATTTTAAAAGCTGCCTTTTTAAGGTTAGTATTAACTGAAAAATAGGTGAATGCACTAAAACTAGTGCCATCTATGTGCTAGGCCCGGAACTTTTCAGCCCATGTATTGTTGTGGTAGGCCGGCCCACACTTTTGTTTGAGAGCAGCAGCAATCCTCTGGGGCATGCTGCGTGCAAGCTTTGTACATTCTGTTGTGCTTATGGCGCTCCATTCCACAGAAGTGATGCGTTGATTGTTTGATATTTGAGATAGATGTCGACTAAGCTCATCTCGAAGTTCGTTTTATGGGACCATAGAATATTCTAGCAACCTTGCGCTGTAAAGAAAATGTCTATTCAAAGATTTTCTTATTTTATTTTTTGAATGCCGTGGCTTCTTCCGGTATTTGCGGCCTTTAAAATCTGCTCCAAGTGCCTTCTACCCGTTCGAGCGCTAAGAGATTTCGTTATTTCTACAGACAGGCAAGACATCTGCAAGTTCGGCAGAAGATCGCTGTGTTCGCCCCACTCAATAATTGCAGCAATATTACGATCCTGTTACTTTTTTGATGGCCTGTTGCTGATACTCACTAGATTAGTTGCCATAGCCGCTGTTTTGCGCCGAAAGTGTTGCTTGAAAATATGGAAATATAGATCAATAATTTCATTTCATTTGAACTTAATTTTACGCTAGAATCAATAAGTAAACGATATTAAACTTCAAATTATTGTTTATTGAATAGAAACTTATTTTCCTCATCCACTTCAATTCTGCAGAGAAAACTTTTATACTGCGCTTGATTAGCTAATGATGAGCGTCAGATTGTCAACATTTAACTGACAGCCCGCGTGACGTTGGCATTGCTGCAAACATTTTGTGACAGAATGTGATGCTATCTCGAACACGCCCAAGTTTTACCGGCGCGTGGCGTGAGAGGCGCGCAGATAATTTTCGACTGATGTTTCAAAGTTGTTCAAGACAGGTCGTAGTTCTTCTACAAATCTGGAGAAACAAATATATAAATCCTGAAGTTCCAGGGAAGGAGAAAGTACCAGAAAAAGCAAGTGGAAATGAACTTACAAACTCTTCTAAGCAAGTAAAAAACAATTAAAAATTTGGAAATTACCGATGACCTAATCAGTGGAAGAGTTTGGATCCTACAATTTACACAATGGACGGCAAACTAAAGCCGGATTTGCATTCGCTAAAGCTCAACCCAATCTGAGTATCCGAAAACGGAAAACTGTGTAGTTCTCTGACAACCTGAATGCTTCGGATGGAAGAAGGCTTATGAGCCGAAAAAGAGATAAATATTGAATTCTAAGTTATGCAAAACAACTGTACAGTAGGAGAAGGTTATATAATCCTGCGAATTGCTCCTCTGGCTAAAATATTGGCTAATTCTGAGCATGGAGAGATTTAAGGATCGTTTCTTGTCCACTGATATAACAAAAGATGTGATGTTGCCATAAGCCGACGAAGAGATGCAACTTAAAGATGCTAACAGAACAACGACCCGAAACAAACACACATCTACAGTGTCTAGAGCCAACCTTCAGTGTAAAATAATAGAAGTTTTTTATTGACCTGCCGAATAAACGGATCTTATTCGGATATTATTGGAGATCGTTAACATAAATATGAAAAGGCAAAGTTTCGAGACAAGGATGATTTGTGTAATGGAAATAAAGGGTGATCAATTTAGAGGTTTCGAATTTTAAATTGAAATAAAACAACGAAAGCTCAAATTTTTTGTGTCGAACCATTCATGACATTTATTTGTTAAAGTTAATCTCTTTCAAATGTTGGCCGCAACTGCGCCGTAATTCCGTCATCCGTAAACACTAACTTGGAATGTCTCGCTGAAGGACTTCGGTCGGTATCTCGTGAATAACTTTAGTAATGTTGGCTTTCCATGTCTCAATCGAAGCTGGTTTATCCACAAAGTCTAAAGGCGTGATTTCACACGTTCCTAATGACCAATCCACTGATCCGTGACGAGAGTTAATTTGCTCACCCAAACGACGAAGCAGTAATTTCGTTGTTTCACGAGCTGTTTAGCAAGTAGCGCCATCTGGTTGGAGCCAAATGTTGTGAAGATCACGGGAGATCAATTTTCGGCCACAAAAAGTCGGTTCTCATGGCGCAATAGCTTTCGCCATTCACTGTTACATTGGCGCCAGCCTCGTCTTTGAAGAAATATTGGCCGATGATTGCTTCAGCCCATAGCCTTAAACCTTAAACGAAATGAGCTATCCAATTTTTTTTTAATGTAACTGACCAGTAAAAATATTTTTTCATTAAAACAAGAAAAAAAGTGTACAAAAAGCGGCACGGAGTTGAGAAAATTTGTATAACTTGAACAGCTTGTGGCGTGCATTTTGCTGTTGTTCCACAAATGGAGGGCTAAGAAAATTTCAAGCATCTAATTCACTGACAGAAAACTGGAGAACCGAAGTTGGTTGAAAACATGAATACTTTCGCTTTTAAGTAAAAATGTATCTCTAATTTCAAATTCTAATTTCCGTGTTTTGAATAGTTTTTAAATAAATTTTTTTAAGTTACACCCATTTATGCCTTTTTAAAAACTTTCGTCTAGAATTTCATAGATGGATATTCGCCTTTGTCTTTTAAAATCAAATGCGCATAGCCAAAGCATTTTTAATTATTTCTTTAACAAATATTTTTAATTAAAATTTCGATTTTATTTTCTTTTTTTGCTGAAAAGTGATTTTGTGCGTGAAATAATACTATATATTTTTTGAAGAAATATCAGACTCATTAGTTTTTGGCAGATCTTCTTTATTTGCAAATTCTTAATACAGAATGTAAGCGATCACAGTAATAAATTCTTCATTATTTTTAATACAAATGTGATAAATAATTCTTTCTTCTTTTTTTCATTTAACAAAACTATAAAATATTAGATATAATATTGTGGTAATTGTCTCTGCTTCGGGCTGCTTCAACCAACTGCCCAATAGTCTTTAATCCTGTCCACTCGCCTTTGTTACTTAGCCCAGACATTTGCTACCCTCCAATTCCTCGTTTGCCTTCGATTTTACCTTGCGCAATCATTTGCAATAACTCATTTTTAGGACCCAGAAAAATATGACAAGAAATATGCGGTTTTGCGGCACCTTATCGTTAATAACAGCTCTCGATCCTTTCCAAGTTTCGAGAGACAAGACTTCTTTGTTACTAACTTTGTGTGTTTACGATATTTTCATCATCTGCCGATAGCACCACATCTCAAACGCCTCTAATTTATTTATTGCATGATAATGCGCCATCTCATCGATCCACTCTTGTGACTGGTTTTTTGACTAGAAATCGCATTTTAACCATCAATCACTCACCGTATTCGCCTGATCCATATGACCCCTTTGTGACTTCTATCTATTCAGAAAATTGCCTTTGGCCATGAAATGAAAACGTTTTGCGTCCGTAGAGGTCAGCCGAAAGGCTTGTACCGACATCCTGAAGGACATTCCGATCAATCATCTGAAACACTCTTTCGAAAAGCTTTTAGAACGCGCAAAATAGTGTATTGAGGTCAGAGGGGACTATTTTGAATAAATAAACTCGAAGTTATCAGAACAAAGCTCCTGTCATTACTATTTTAGCTCAGTCTTGTTTATTTTGGACTTCACCTTGTATAATCGTAACCTTTCGTATCCATGCCTTCACACCGTACAACAAAACAGACCAAACGCAACATTTAAGGTACCGAAGACGTAATTTCATGTTCAAGATTTTATTGGAAAGAAATTTCCTATAATTGAAGAAAGCTGCTTCAATCCGACATCAAATTTCTCTGCCATGTTTCGCTAAGCCAACATCCTAGGTACTTAAATCGGGATATTCTTTGGATCGGATTGTCATATACATAAATGTTTAAATTGGTGATTTGTTGAGCGGTTTTTGAAACAACCATGCATTTGGTTTTTGGGTGATAATACTTAGACCGTATTGCAGACTTTTTCGCCGACTTCTTTAAAGAGATATTGTAGGTCATTAATTTTGCCAGCCAATATTGTGGTGTCATCAACAAATCGTATGTTATTTATTATAACGCCGTTGACTTTTATTCCTAAGTTCACTGATGCTATAGCTTCCTCAAATATATATTCCGAGTATAAATTGAAGAGCATTTGAGATAACATAATATACATTCTTGGCGAACTCCTCTTTCGATTGAAACATCACTCGTCACATCGTTTTGCAGTCTTACGTTCGCAGTTTGGCCTCAATACAAGTTGGAAATGCACCTTATTTCTTTTTCAATGATGTCCTTATCAAAGGTACTTTTGGAAGATACTAAGACAATATTCACCTAAATTAAAATTATGAAGTAGTTATAAACCTGCTTTCTAGCTAAACTTAGTTTAGAAGTCATATTCTGCAGAGTTAAGTTTAGCTTAAAAATTCACCCCTGTCTCTTAAACCTGGTTTTTCACAAGGATGTTAGATTACCAGGTTTGTCCATCCGCTAGGGTGAAAAACAAAGTTGTGAGAGTAATTTCGGATGCCACGTCACACAGGACTCGATAGCAAATTTTGCCCGCTCATTTCACACGTATTCACACACTTGTCCGTGAAGTAAGATGAGCGGACACTGTGATAATTTATTTCGTCAACCACCAACACAGTTGGTTTTTTTCAAACCATTTTCATGATTACATTTCCGATTACGTTAGCCAATCAGCCAACTTTTTCAAAATCACTGAGAGCCGTTTAACAGTCTGATCCTACCCACGCCTCTAAAAATCTATTTACCATGTTTTTTTCAGTTTCAGATTAAATCTGCTATCCAGCTGTCTACTTGATCAGAATCGCAGCGGACAGCGGGTGACGGGGTCGATACATTATAGCCTGAAGTGGCACAGAATTCCGGCGGGATGGATTTCTTGCCGTCGGTTATTTTTACGGCGGCAAAATAATTAGATTTATTTCTATTTTCGCCGACGTGTTGAAGGCTCAGGGTTCCTTTTCCGATCATTTGATGACAATTTATTTGTTTACAAGCAACAACAGGCAAATAGCAAGCAAAAGATATTCGATTTGCACAAGATATCCTGCAAATTATCAATAATTTGAAGCAAGAAGAAAAGAAGCTATTTTTTTAACAATGAGCTTCCACAAAATATATCGCAAACAAAAAGATTTCACTTCAAAATTAATTTTATTGTTCTACAAAATGCCAGCTGAAAATCGTCCCATCGCAATAGTGTTTTCTGTCGCCGTCGTAATTGTGTTTAACCGGCCGAAGTGGATTCGTCGTCCTGCTACAATTTTGTTCCGGGCCTAATTGAGTTTAAGCACCCAATTAGAATTACACTTAGTTTGAATATTAAGCACTGGGTCTTCGGAGCAATTTAGTTGATCGCAATTCAGTTTGATTTGATTTTGAAATTCATTAGAAATAAATAAACAAATATATAATTGGCGCATACAACCATTTTGGGTGTTTGGCCGAGCTCCTACATCTATTTGTGGTATGCGCCTTGATGTTGTCCACAAATGGGGGGACCTACAGTTTTGAGTGGCTATTTTTTATGAGGAGCTTTATCATGGCAGAAATACACTCGGAGGTTTGCCATTGCCTGCCGCGGGGCGACCTCTATTAGAAAAAAACTTGTTCCATCATTTTGCTGTCTTATGCGAGATTTAAACCTATGCACTTCCGAATGGCAGTCACGCACCAACCCATTCGACTACGGCGGCCGCCACCACAATTAAACTTAACCCTTATCGGCCGAAAAGCCCGAATTTATATCTAAATAAATCAGTTTAAATGCTTAGTTTTAGTTTTCATCTTTATAAACGTTTTAGAATTTCACCTAATTTTCCGTTGTTTTCTGAGCGAGTATTACAAAGAAAGCTCTCGGCCCTTAAGGGTTAATTTTAGATGCATTTCATTAGCCATTGGCTTTTTACGCTTTGGTGCACGTATAACTTTTCATAAGTCGCATAAATAAATAAAGCAGGTCTAACAGATTATCCATGTGCCCATACGCCCATACGTCGCACCCACACACGGTTTTTAACAAAGCATCAATTAGGCAAAACGTAGTATTTCAGAGATTTTTAGAGATTTACAACACTCAGGGCCAACTTTTCAGTGCAAGTTTAACCCTGCTTTCTCGCTTAACTAAATTTAAACGTTCAATTTTGCAAGGGTAAGGTTAGGCTAGTAGCCTGGTTCGCATAAAGCCACGCATAGACCTTTGGGTCCCTAGCGATACCAGATGCAGTCCGACCTCTATGAATACTGAAAGTAAACATCATGTAGGATGTCAACGCTTTTGGCGAATCCAAGCAGAGCTGGGAGATCCGCTTTTGACATGTCCTCGAGACCTTCAAACAGTGGAGCTCCCAGGCATTTTAAACGTGTTTTTAATAATGCCGGACAAACACACAGAAGGTGTTCTAAAGTTTCCTCAACATCCTCTCTGCATTTCCTGCATTTGTCCGTGCTGGCAATCCCTCTCTTGTACGCATGACAGGCCAATAGATTATGACCTGTCAGCTTACCTATTATTGTTGTTGTTGAAGTGGTTGAGTATTTCTACTGAAATAATCCTAATTAGTGACCAGCACCGTTTTACTACCACTGTCCTCGTGTGATGATGTTTTTTGTTCTAAGTCAGATCCATTTAGTGAGGTCTAAATATAGCAGCAAATTCTTTATCTCGATGTCTGAGATCTCATTAATAATCTGACAGAAAGGCTTACTGAAAGAGCAGAGTCGTGCCTTAGCTAGCCCTGGGCATTCACATAGGTAGTGGAAAAGACTTTCCTTCACCCCTTTCGTTTAACAGCTTCTGCAGATGGGATTCAAGGGTAGGTTGAGTTTAGCTGCATGATCCCCTACTTTCCAATGGCCTGCAAGGGTTGCAGTGATGCGTGAAAAGTTTGGTCGAGAGCCTGCTAACAGGTGATTCGTCCTTTGGATTTTGTACGAGGGCCATGTGTTTTTTGTTGTAATACATGTAATTAATTGCTTCCATTTTCTTTCGGCTAAAGCACGATAGTGTGAAGCAATTGATGCTTTTATTGTGTTGAGTGGAGGGGGGAGGGGGAGAAGGAGGGAGACTGCCACCGCCTCTGCTATGTCTAGTGTCGAAAATTTTCTTGCTAGCTCATCCGCTATCTCATGTTCCTATGACCGGGAACCCATATCAGTCAGTTTTTTGTCGTTAGTTCTACACATAACTGTTGTTGTTTTGCATGTGGTCAGATTAGTCCACCTAGCTTCCACTCGCTTTTTTATGTAGTCGTCCATTTCGTTGTTCAGTTTTCGTCGCTCAGTTCAAAAATTCTTCACAGTTCAATTGCCACTGAAAAAGTGACCTTCAAAGCAGTTTGATTCATTTTATGCGTTATTACTGTGTTTTCTTGAAATAATGCATCAATCCGAAAATGATATATTAGTGAAGTCGCCAATAAGAAAGCTTATGTAACAGTATATGCATACATACATACATAGAATCTATTTCCCTTGAAACCAAAAACAATATGCCATTTGTGGTATAAGGCATAAATCCTAAATGTATTCGCAATTGCGATAAAGAAGATGAAATCTTGAAATTTAATATATGTTTCAGTAGGTGCATATAAAATGAATACTGAGCTTAGTGTTAATTATTAAATAAAGAAAGAAAAAAAACTAGTAAATAATTATAGCGCTTGCATTTGTATGTATGTCAAAGGGAGCTTTTCAAACGCGTTTACTTTTTTTATTTTGCATCAAATCCACAACTACTTTAATATGAACATCCGCTTGTTTGTAAATCTTAGCTCTTGAACAGAAGTACTACTCATGAACATAAACATATACATACGAGTATACATACACACATACGCATACATGCATCTAAAATCGAAAACATAAGGCGTCTTTGTGTACTTTACAAGAAAATAATGTTTTCCAACTGACTGCATCTTCGTATCTCTAACCCGTACGAATAACTAATCCACGCAAACTACTTGCAAAAATTTGCCGCTTCGTACATACGAATACACAGCTGATCAGAAGTAATCAATAGCCGCAATCCCGTACCGGAATTTAAGCTCAAAGTGGAGGTGCCATACCATAACTCAAAAACCCTAACCGTAGTATTAACCTTAACGATATTTATGTCATCAATTATTGATGTCATAGCCATAAGCAGCTGATATTTACATATATTGTCACACATTTGTGCATTTCGAAGTGCAGAACCTAAAGAAAAGATAACAACAGTGTAGCAAATGATGTTGCAACCCAATCAACTGCTTATGTTTACGGCGAAAAACCAAAATTCAATTGGTCTCTATGGTTATGGTTATGACTACGGAATTATGGTTACAGTGTTGCCCATGTGTTGGTTTGATCAGCAAATTTATGGCGTTATGGTTATACCACCGCTACTTTGGGCTTTACTGGAGTGAAGGATGGTAAACAGAGAATGAACTGATGCAAAACCACATCTATGCAACCACATGTGCATATATATACTTTTATAAAATATTTGATTTTTCATATCACCCTTGAAATTTTATGGTAAAATGCATCAACACTTTCGGTCAGATGATGGGTCAATCGACGGCCAGATTTCTTTTAGGCTATGGACAAATAATGTATTTAGATTTTGTAATATATACAAGAATATTAAAAAACAAAAATTTATCTTCCACTTATGTATGTATTTTGAAGAATTATTTTAAATACTTATCTAAGTACTTATATGAATACGAATACCGACAAAATATAAAAGTAATTGCTAAAGTGCCTACTATGTAATTAATTTTTAATAATTACTAATGCTGCAATATACGAGTGCCCGAGAAGCGAGTGAGTGCAGAATTGAGTGTGGACTAAACCAAAAAAAAAAATACATATTTGGTGATATTTGGAATGTAGAAACAAACCAAAACAATATTTGAGTTTTACAATAGAACTGAAATTATTATTTTCTCGCATGGCTTGATTTTTTTTTGTCTTTTGCTTCATTACTTTGATTTTTTATGGTTTGCAAGGCCGTTGAAAAAGGAAATTGTAAGCTCCAGCTTCTTTCTCTTAAAGAAGGTTTTAACAACCCAACCAGTTTTGGCTTTCGAATCTTTAATTTTTCTTAATATTTTTGCTTCATTATTTTTGCACTTGGTTTTTGTGAACACAGAGGGTCCCGCCTTGCTTAAGCCATTATCAGCGCATACCGTGTCTACATATATAAGAACTCTCAAAAACTACTGTTAAGGTAAGGCCATTGAGGTATGATTTTGAGCTGTACATAAAAGTACATACATACAAAAATCTGGAGACTTTTACCGATTGAATGATGACAAAAATCATCTCTCATACAAACCGATTATTTGGAGCATACGTTCCTTTAAGTGTGACAATTTTAACCATTAAATTAATTTAAAGATTCATAGGCACTAATTTCAGATTATCATCCAATGGTCCGAGAAATTTTTTTGATTTCACCAAGGAAGTGTCGAGCGCTATACCCAGGTGCGACTTCACTGAAGCTTCGCTCCATTATCGGTTGTTAAAAGCCTTGCTGGAAAAAAGTTTAAGGCTGTAAGTAGAGAGTACACATTGAAGGGGGCCCCACTTCTACTTGCAGTGGATAACGTACATTACGGTATCATTAAACATGAAAGAGGGAAGAAAAAAAAGAGGAAAGTGTCAAAGGAGACAGTTAAGAATGCAGGTGGTCACTCTCACAACACACTTTGTTGGGTTCTCGGCCACTCTGGAGTGGAGGGAAATGAAAGAACGGATGAGTGTGCAAGGATAGGTTCTGAGCTTGACCTTCAGCGAGTGGTAGAGGACATAAGCATTCTTCTAAACGAGTTATACGCTGCGATTGATCTGAGCGTAGTCGCGGATAACCAATAGAAGGTCGTCTGCGACTAGTAACTGCAGGGTCTACAAAGCGCTCTGGCCAAAATTGAAACTTAAAAGAACAAAATGTCTGCTTGAATTCAATAGATCAACTATCAGCGTCTTCACAGGTGTTATAACAGATCACTGCACTATTGGCACCCTATCCAGTAGAATGGGTGTACCTCATAAAGACTTCTGGAGTAGTTGTGAAGATAAAAAAGAAATTGAGTCGATACAACACCTCCTCTGTGAATGTCCTGCCGTGAACTTTGAAACCAGTGCACCTGAGGAGTAGATAATTCCGCATCAATATCCTCCACACAGCTACTGCAGAAGGGACTACACGTTATGTGGAATACTATTGAGTGCATTTCAAATGGATAGTGTCCATTTAAGACACCGGCTATTAACAAGAATTGCTTATTATAGATCCTTAGAAGCCTCCACGTCCGCTCCCAGTACAAACGGGGCCGAAGGATTTTTTAAATTCTATGTTTGATTCTCTAGTGAATAACTTCTCGTCTTCCGACTTCGTCTTGCACTGGTATGATACAGCCCATTTTTTTAACATTTTGCGTCTTAATTTGTGGTCGACCTTCTTCAACGACCGCCGTAGTCGTTTGCTTTTATCTATAACGAACATTCCTTCTGGTTTCGATGCCTACTGTGGACACGGCAATGAAAAAATTCCAAGTGCATTTCTGCTATTGAAAAGCTTCTCATAAAACCACCTACCGCTCGGAGGGGGCCAACAATTTTAGATCCTTTAGAAATGCATACCACAAAATGGAGAAGAAGTTTGGCCAAACCCCTAATATAATATATATTTTTCATGTGGATGATAACCGCTCTTATTTTAAATATAACCGATGTCTTACGTTAATGATCGTCTAACGTTAACTCTGCCAGCCCAATATTAGTCGTCACAACTAATAACTATAATAAATAAAAAGTCGCATTGTTTATGCAGGGTTAAGATTGTAGTTAGACGCTTGTACGATGTAGAGAGCTCATTTTATGTCTATTGTGAGAAGCGTAGGCAGCAAGATAGGCTATCAGCCGACTGGTCCTTGGCTGATTTTGGCGGCGGTTACACAAAGGTGATTTTTTCTAATGATTTGCTTATTGGATTCTACACAATTTCACAAAAGATCCAAGGGGTTCTCATGGCGATTGTTCCAACCATTTGTTTTCAATTTTGAAAGAATTTAATAAAGGGCTTTAAAAAAAGTCCAAATGAAAATTACAGCCGATTACGAAAGTAGTTTAGCGCAGAAACGTTCTCTATACCTTTCGCTTGAAGATCTCGTATGTCGCTCTACGTATACTTGTATATTAGGCCGGGTCGATTTGTGGGGAGGCAAAAAAATCGCCCATTGCTCTGTGAAAATCATATTCTAGGGATCAAAATAAGAAACTTTGCCGAAGGAACCATACCTCTAAAACGAATTCTGATGTCCCCCAATTTGGGTCGAACTTTTAGTGTCTTTTGTGGGGAGGCAAAAAAATCGCCCATTGCTCTGTGAAAATCATATTCTAGGGATCAAAACATATGTTCTGGCTAAATAAATTTTTTAAGAGAAAAAATAGATATTATTATAAATAAATAAAAATAAAGAAAAAACATAGCCATTTAGCTGATTTTTTCATGTAAAGGCCAAAAATGGTGATATTTTGAAATTGGGGGATATCAGAATTCGTTTTAGAGGTATGGCTCCTTCGGGAAAGTTTCTTATTTTGATCCCTAGAATACGATTTTCACAGAGCAATGAGCGATTTTTAAATCGACCCGCCCTATTGTATATCCTTCTTGACCTAGTTCAGATTAGGTTAGGTTGTAGCGGTAGCAGGCTCATAGCCCGTAGTGATGCTGCATGGAGAAGTTGTCTTTATCTCTCCTAAAACCAGTGTGGGCTTTTCGAACAGTTTAGAAGATTCCTGATTTCCACAGTACTGAGATCTTCCAACTCTTTAAACAATTGTTTACTTTAGGTGGTGCATCCACATACATATGGATGGTGCAGGTTAGTGGCACAGAAAGTGGCAGATTATATCTTCCTCTTTCTCATTTAAACAGCTGCTGAGGTCGTGTGTTTGAAGGACAGACCTCTGAGCGTGTCTGCCAATTAGGCAGTGCCTCGTTTTAAGATAAATCAGTGAGCTAAGACTATGCTTATTTTGGCTTAGCAGAGATTCTGTGCGTTTAACATTGAGAGTCGGTTGCAATTGCCGGGCGATACTGCAAGTGGGTTCATTACATCATATTTCATTCGCTGTTCTTCCAATTTTCCCAAAATTTCCAAAAAATAAGTAGCTTACAAGTCTCTAAGGGTATGCCTATGTCATTGTCTCTCTACTTATCAGTTAACTTGGTGCCAAGTCTTGCTATTTCATCGGTCCAGAAATTCTCATCCAATTCGCAATGACCAGGAATCCATGTTACCTTTAGATGACATGACTCAGCCATCTCGTTAAGAGATGTATGGTATTTCATGGCTATCTTGGAGTTAGTCGACTGCTTTGTAAGGAATCGCCACCTGGCTATCAATGAAAATGTAGATTTTATCTCCAGATATCGCATCACACTGTACTTGTGCCAAGGCTTTTATTATTGCCATCAGTTCAGCTAGAAAAACATTTTAGTAGTCGCGGAGCTGAATAAACCTGCGTTCAACCTACACTCGACTTTTGAGCGGTGGATGGATGGACTTGCCCTGTCTTAGATTATACTAGATTGGATTTTCTACAAAGGTTTGCACTTCGACTCATGACCTTTTGTGTCTTCTATTCATCCTCATCTAGACCCAGTTCTCTTATTAAACTTATGTGCCTTTCTTCTGTTTGCCCTTGGCCAAGATGTCTCAGCCTTCTTCGCGCTGCGTTCAAGTCTAAGGTGCTATGCGCTATATCAAACGACAAGAATCAGTGGATCGTTTCCCGATCAGGTGCAGATGACTATGCAGTCTGCAGTGGCCTGTGAGAGTGCTCGTGGGTATTTTCAGCTTATGCTTGGGTAGGGTTATTAGTCTTTTAAACCTCTTTTGGTTGTACTCTCCCAATAAGGAATTTGCCTGGCGTATGCCCATAGTATGGTACCAGCAAACCTCCCTTAGTCCTAGCTTTTCACTCCTAAGCTTCTCCTTGATGATGTGTTGTCTTATAGCAAGGAAGGACCCGGTTTCTATTAATGGCGCGGTCGCAGTCTCTCTCTCGCCAACGTGTCCGCTACTTCGTTCCCAGTTATACCCCTGTGTCCTGTGAACCAGATCAGCCGGATGCGATGGTGCGTTCCTAGTAGATTAAATTTCTCGATACACTCAAGGATCAGTGAGAATTTGATCTGACAGGATGATAGAGCCTTGAGTGCCGTCTGACCGCCGCTCAGAATAGCAATTCGCTCATTCTGGAAATTTCTGTCAACGTTTATCTTTGCACATAGACAGATGGCATACACTTCCGCTTGGAAGAAGCTTTGCAAGCTACCCATCGTCACAGAACGCTTGGTTTTGGGACATATATTCCAGCGCCTATACCTTCTGGTGTCTTCGAGTCATCTGTGTATCAGTGCAGGTACATTCCTGGTGTTTCCTTTCAAATGCAGGTTTACTCCAGTTTAATTTGCCGTCGAATTCAATTTGAACTTTTTTTCGAATTTGATGATTTTAGTGATATCAGCCTCAGCAATTCCATGTTTTTAGATAACATTACTTTTCCTCTCCCGAAGTCTTCCCTGGTACATCGTTTCGTTTCCATTCCTCTTGAGGGTGTTCTTGAAATAACTTCGAAGCTTCAAATTTAAGTTGTATGCAACAACATTATTGAGTAAACACTTGTGTTTGTTCCTGAGCGTCACATTTAGCCTATTTGGTCAATAGAAACACTGCTGCTTTTGTAATGCAAATACATATTTATATAATTGGCGCTTAGACCCTTTTTGGGAGTTTGACCGAGCTCCTCCTCCTTTTTGTGGCGTATGTCTTGATGTTGTTTCCTGTTGTTTCACAAATGAAGGGACCTACAGGTTTAAGCTGACTCCAAACGGCAGATACTTTTTATGAGGAGCTTTTTCGTAGCAGAAATACACTCGGAGGTTTGCCATTGCCTGACGAGGGGCGACCGCTATTAGAAAAAATGTTTTTCCTCATTCGGGTGTTTCACGGAGATTCGAAACTACATTCTCCGAATTCCGAATGGTAGTCACGCACAAATCCATTCGACTACGGCGGACGCCTGTAGTGCAAATGCTTCTCTTAAGGGGTTAAATACAGCTAGAAGGCCGAAAAAAGCGAATTTTCCACAATTTTTTCTGAGAAAACTTTTAAACTTATTGATCTAAAAATTTGTACACATATAATGTTACCTTTTAACTGTATTTAAGACTTAGTATTAGTAAAAAATACTTATTTGGAAAGGAGCTATAGCTGATCCTCGGGAGCTCCTCTCAAAAAAGACGTTCTGCGGTGACCTCTATATCTCTGAATTGGATCCTCTGAAATTAAAAAACCAAACAGATTTCGTTAAAGTAATGTTAAATCTAGTAACCAATCGAAGGAATAAGCAAAATAAAGTTTTTTGACAAAATGGTGGTTTCTCAAAAAAAAAAAAAAATCGATTTTTGACCAAAACTTCGGCCTTAAATTGTTTATAAAAAAACGTGTTTATCTGTGAAAAAAAATCTTCGATTAATTACTAAAAAATATATTTACGAAGCTCGTGTTAAAATTTTAGACTAAACGGTTTTGCTGTTTTTGAGTAATGTTGATCACCGACTTTTGAAAACACCATTTTGAGAAAAACGCGCTGCCGCTCCGGCCTTGTACTTTCAAGCACTCTGGAGCGCCTTTTCAAATTTGCGTGTAACTTCGAAAATATTCAGCGGAACGATATTAAATTTTCTGTGTGTATACTTAAATATATGTACATTAAGAAAAGAAATCTATTTTTTCAAAATTCTAACTGTATATAACCCTTTAAATATGATCTGAGCTGCGGAGACGACATGCCGTGACCACCTAAATAAAATTATTCAAGGCTCTAACTGTGGGATGAAAAATCAAGTTTGCGCCACCGTTTGATTAGTGTAGGTCTCCAATGAGTACAATGATGAGCTTAGATGTGGCGGCAGTATACTTTCAAACGTTCTTCTTAAAAATTTAAGCTGAATTCGAAAACTTAAAGGTGGTTTTAAAATTAATAAAAAATGTGTTTAAAGTATTTATTTATCAATAATATATTTTCCTTCATTATTTACAATGTCTTCCCAACGTTTAGGCAAATTTTTAATTCCCTGCTCAAAAAATTGTTTGACCTTGGAGCCAAAATACGCTTCGATATCCCTTTTTATAGCTTCTTTTGAGGAGTAGTTCTTGTTACTCATATGGGATTGAAGTCCACGGAAAAGGTGATAATCACAAGGTGATTAAAATCACTTGTTGAATTCACAATATATCAAAGAAAATATAAATAGTTCCGTTATATTCCGCGAATAATTTTTTGTATGCAAAAATCGTACAAAAGTGAAATTATGGGTAAAATACGCACGAACTTAAGGACTGACCTGATACATGGGCCGCGTGAGTCTCAAATTTATATTCGTATTATGATTTTATTAGATTCGTATCAACAATTGAACACCTTTTGTTATTTGTAAAATATGTACATACATATTTATGTAAGCATATGAAAATATTTGTTTTTATTGTTGTACATTATTTTCTCTACATAAATGTTGTTAATTTCGATATTAGCAAATGAGTGTGAGTGGTAGCTGTAAATACAAAAAAAAAAAAATATTATAAAAAATTATACTGAGTGTATGATTGAGCGTGTGCACTGGGCGTTATATTTAGAATAGATCAACAAATTACTTAGAAAACAAAAATAATATAAAATTTAGAATACAAAATTAAAATTTGATGTAACTCAAATATTGACTTACACAAACAAATTACATTTATAATATAAAATATAATAAAATAATATAAATGAACGCTAATAAACTAGAAGGGATATGTAAGGAAAAAATTCACAATATGCAAATATTAAGTAAAATAAATAAATTCAATTCACAATCAAATACATATGTACATATAAACACATATACATACATATGTATGGTATGTGTAGCATGTGAGAAGCTGCTATAAATATAAAAAGTAGATATATGTATACACACACACACACACACTTAGTTACATATTCTAATTAAATTAAAATGGCGCGGCGAAGGGGTAGTCATTATTTGCAACGGTATAGTATAGTTTGAGTAATGCGTAAACACACATACATACATACATACACAATCGTACGTTCAAATCAAACTATGTATTGAAAAAATTCTAATAATGCTTTATAAAAATAACAAAAATGTACAGTAACAGTAATGCTTAGGAAAACAGAATTTTGAAACAGAAATTCATTGTGAGCACACATATGTACATATGTATGTACGTACGAGAACGAGTAGAGCTGCAGGCGAACTAGACACCATTGTGGAAATTATAGTACGTATTGAAAATTCCCTATCGAAAGCTAAAACAAAAAAAAAAGATAATAATAAATAATACACACCTTCGCACATATGTACATACATACATATGTATGTGTATGGATAATGTTTAAGTAGGTATGAAATAAAAAAAAAATTAAAACAATTATGCAACAAATTTTGTTACAAATAATGCAGCGTCAAATGAAGTGTGTATGTGTAATCACACATACATACATACATATGTATGTCTATTAAAGAATTCAAACCTAAATATGTATGTATCATTAATATGTAGTATGGGCAAACGTAAGGTGCGTGTGTGTGCATGTATGGGAGAGGAAGAGTGTAATAGAAAAGTAAATTTAGTAAATAACTGAAATACTAAAATCTAAAGGAAATTAGACGCTGTACTAAGAGTATCTGAATACTCGTAGGCCCCCAACAAGGATGGAGGAACAAATCAAATACCAATATATTGAGCAAACTTTAAAAGTAACATGCAAACGATTGAAAGTGGTAAATGTAAGAGACAAATAATAAAACATACAAACACACACAACACGTGCATACATGCATATATTCAAGCCAATAAAACAACAAAAACAAACTAATAGTTATTACTGAAATCAATTCACACAACACAAAAAAAAAACGCCAGATAAATGAAACCAAAATCTAATTCTTCGCATTACATATTTATGAATGCACAGGTGCATGTGTATGTATGTACATATGTACATATCTGCATAAATATGGGCATGCTAAATTAATTGATTAACAACGTCTACTTTGTGATCGCGAATATGCAGCCTAATATATTTTTGAAATATTTTTGCTTTTCATTGCCAAACAACCAACATCTGTATGTTCAGCTTTAAATTTTAACATTACAGCTATTTTCACTATTAGACAACACAAACGCTAACAGTGCGTTTTATTATGAATTCCGTACTTTTTTGTTTTGTTTTTTTTTGTTGGAAAAAATAATTTGTGCAGCATAAATATCAAATAAAACAAATGTAAACACAAATACATATAAAAATAATATTGAAAATATACATGAAATAAAAACAAACTACTATAATAAAGTCATGTTTATTTTTCTATAATTTTTATTTGAAGTGAAAATGTGTAAAACAGAAAATGTATAGATATATACCTAATATATTATTGATTAGTTTTTAATAAAATAAATTTAAATTAAAACAGAAAAAACCAAAACAAGAAGAAATGTCTATCTTTTATTTCATTTATAGTGTTTTCACCTACAGTGTGTCCCAATGTCGCTGTTGGTGGCCTTGCGTTAAGATGCAACTTTAAAGCTTTTCGCAAAGTTGCTCTGAAAATGTTCGATTCGGCGAAACGTCAACGAGTACAGACAGATGGAACTGTTGTAACACTCTGTTGCACGTCCTCTCCATGTTGTCTTCAGTGCGAATATTTCGCTGAGTACTCCCATGCGGCGGCCGCCGTAGCCGAATGGGTTGGTGCGTGATTACCATTCGGAATTCACAGAGAGAACGTAGGTTCGAATCTCGATGAAACACCAAAATTAAGAAAAACATTTTTCTAATAGCGGTCGCCCCTCGGCAAGCCATGGCAAACCTCCGCGAGTATTTCTGTCATAAAAAGCTCCTCATAAAAATATCTGCCGTTCGGAGGCGGCTTGAAACTGTAGGTCCCTCCATTTGTGGAACAACATCAAGACGCACACCACAAATAGGAGGAGGAGCTCGGCCAAACACCCAAAAAGGGTGTACACGCCAATTATATATATAAAGGGTGATTGTTTAAGAGCTATAGGAAAGTTTTTCAAAAAAACACACGTTCAATTCAGAAAAATGCATGAAATTTTTACCTAAATCGATAGTACAGTCCATATAATTTAATGCTTGTAGATTATTTCATGCAAATGTTCATCCGCTTCAAATGGTCCATCCGCTTAGTCTAATTTTGGCATACTCTTTCCAATGCTTCGCCCGGTATCTCACATATAAATGCTTTAATGTTGTCTTCCAATGCGTTAATTGAAGCAGGTTTGTCTGAATAGACATGAGCTTTAACATAGCCCCACAAAAAATAATCTAAAGGCGTTATATCGCACGATCTGGATGGCCAATTGACAGGTGCCGATCGTGAAATAAAATGTTCACCGAACTCGCCTCTCAACAAGTCCATTGTTACGCGTGCTGTGTGGCATATTGGCATCGTCTTGCTGAAACCACATGTCAAGCAAGTCAAGCTCTTGCATTTTGGGCAAAAAAAGTTGTATATCATTTCACTGTAGCGCTCAACATTCACAGTTACGTTACGATTCGCAGCGTCTTTGAAGAAGTACGGTCCAATGATACCTCCAGCCCATAAACCGCACCAAACTGTGACCTTTTCTGGATACATTGGTAGCTCTTGCAATTCTTCTGGCTGATATTCACTCCAAAATCGACAATTCTGCTTATTTACGTACCCATTGATCCAAAACACATCGCTGAACACAATTTTTCGATAAAAAAATGGATTTTCGACCAACTTTCCAAGAGCTATTCACCAAAAATTCTGCGTTGCGGTAGGTCGTTCGGCTTCAATTCTTGCACCAGCTGTATTTTAAAACGCTTTACACCTAAATCCTTTCGCAAAATTTTCCACGTTTTTGAGTAACAGAGGCCCAATTGCTGCGAACGGCGACGAATCGATAATTGATGGTCATCATTAACACTGACCGATATAGCTGCGATATTTTCAGTTCGCACTCTACGTAAGCGTGTTGGTGGTTTGATGCCCAATAATGTAAATTTGGTTCGGTGTAGTCACCGATCGTCATCGTCTAAGTGCCGATTTACACACGGGGACATCTGGAAGGCAGACACTGAAAACTGTCTCTTCATGCTTCATTCGCGATCACACGGACAAAATTGTTTTCGGCAACATTTTGACATTTACATCTTTAGCATTCTTGGTTCGGATATATTCCACAGCCCGCTAACATGTAAAGCGGAGAATATTCGTCAACAGTTTCTTAAATATTTCAATGAAGAATGCAAACTGGTTAAATAATAAATTTGCTTTTATTTATTTATTTATTTTTTTTGGTTTACATAAATATACAATATATATATCAGGTCAGTCCATAAGTTCGTACGTTTTTTAAAGGTGGTTTTAAAATTAATAAAAAAGATGTTTAAAGTATTTATTAATCAATAATATATTTCCCTTCATTATTTACAATGTCTTCCCAACGTTTAGGCACATTTTTAATTCCCTGCTAAAAAAATTGTTTGTCCTTGGAGCCAAAATACGCTTCGATATCCCTTTTTATAGCTTCTTTTGAGGAGTAGTTCATGTTACTCATATGGGATTGAAGTCCCCGGAACAGGTGATAATCACAAGGTGCAATATCCGGACAGTATGGTGGATGCGGCATTAGCTCCCATCCGAGCTGGTTCAGCTTGCCTTGCGGTATGAGGTCTTGCGTTGTCGTGGTGAAAAAAAAACTTTGCGTCTATTCATTAAAGACGGTCGATTTTTTTTAAGTGCCTCATTCAGGTTTGATAGCTGATGGGAATAATAATCAGCAGTTATCGTCTGGTTTGGTGCCAGAAGTTCATAATAAACAATACCGGTCATATCCCACCAAATAGACTGGAGAATCTTCTTGGAGTGAAGACCATCTCTAGGGGTCGGTTCTGGTGTTTCATCTTTATCAAACCATAGGCGTTTGCGAAAAGGATTATTGTAAATTACCCATTTTTCATCACCAGTAACGATACGGTTCGAACAACTTTCATTTTCAAGCCGTTGCAGCAGCTGAGAACACATATTCACTCTCTGCTGAAGGTTGGCGACGGAAAGTCTATGCGGAATCCATTTTCCAAGCTTTGAGCATTTTCAGTCCTTATACTCACGGTATCCTCTCCGTGAACAGTGATTATTTCTTCAGCAGCAGTTGTTGCATTTTTACCACTTTCATAAAAAACACAAAATATGCCTCTTATACGCGTTCGAAGATTCCATTTTATTTTTTAACAACACGTGCTTCTGTCCGCGATTAAAATCACTTGTTGAATGCACAATATATCAAAGAAAATATAAATAGTTCCGTTATATTCCGCGAATAATTTTTTGTATGCAAAAATCGTACAAAAGTGAAATAATGGGTAAAATACGCACGAACTTATGGACTGACCTGATATATAAAGGGTTTTCCAATAACAGGTGTTACATGTGAATGGATTGCGCAATCGAGAGATGATTGACGATTTTTTGTGGCCGGAATTGGATGGTATTGATCTGGACAACGTTTATTTTCAACAAGACGACGCTACGTGCCACACAAGCAACGAAACCATTGATCTTTTACGGGAAAAGTTTCCGGACCGTGTTATCTCTCGAAGAGGTAATCACAATTGGCCATCGAGATCTTGTGATTTAACACCTTGTGACTTTTTTCTTTGGGGCCACGTGAAAGAGAAGGTCTACGCCAACAGCCCAGGGTCGATTCAAGACGTCAAAGATGGAATTCGTGAGGCTATCGAGGACATAGGGCAGCCACTTTGCAATTCGGTTATGGAAAATTTCATGAAAAGGATATTGTCCTGTAAGCGTGGTCGTGGTGGTCATTTGTCTGATACTATTTTTCACTATTAACGGCATACCTTCCTCTTTATAATGAAATAAACATCCGATCGTTTATATTAAAAAATAGCATTTTTCTTTGAATATCAAAATAACACCCCTTATTAAAAACCCTATATATACCTACATACAAATATTTTTATACTTGAATAAAAAAATTATATTAAAAATGCTTCACATATACATAAAAAATTAGCTTAAAATTAACTTGAGTACTTAGCAATGGGCGGAAAAATTAGAATTCAACACAAATAAATAAATAATAATTTAAATAATCCTGCATTTCTCCAAGCAGCGTTCGAACGTTTGTCATCGTCAATTTCTTCCGTTTGATTAAAAACGAACACAAAACTCAGAACTTTCTCCTACAAAAGCGTGTCGCCAGTACGGGAGACAAAATCCCCTCTCTCTTCCCTGTTCGTCCTTCTCCCACGAACAAAATGTTTCTCTTCCAAAAATTTCCCTGTGTAAATGGGCACATACTCATCTAACGGTAAGCACAGGAAACGCGCTGTTTCGACAGGTTGGATCCAGAGTGAGAAGAGTGTTAGGTGAGTGGTTTTGAGAGGGCATGTGAATAGGTGGTCAGCATCGTATGGTGTGCCTACCCTCTTCCAGAACGCTTGGCCGCTGTACCTCGGGCCTCAAAACGCCCGCTCAAACTACTAATAATGAAAGCTGTGGGAGCTGATTGTGAATAAAAATATTGGCGACTGCTGTAGCCAAACGGGTTGGGGAGTGCGTCGGTTCGAAACTTCGAACATGAAACCACAAATGATAGAAAAAGGTTTTTTCTAATACCGGCAGACAGTGGCAAATCTTCGAACGTGGATTGATATTGCACGCGGTGACAGCCTTTAGATCTTTCAGCAAGGCTCTGCTCTTTCACAAAAAGCGATGGCTTCACAAGATTGGATGGCTGCAAATTTGTATGACCACGTCACACCGAACTTATGACCGCCTAACTCCCCAGACCTTAATGACCTGGATTACTACGTTAGAGCGTAGTGTAGCGAGAAACCAATAATTATCCTCATAACACCATTTTTTCTCTGAAGGCTGCAATTTGTACCGGTATATTTTATACTTATAGATATACTATAGACAGATATATACTTATACATAAATAGATTTATGATATAAAATCCACGCCAGGGTGGACAAGGAGGGCCTGCACAACGAAACATCCGGTCACGAACAAAGGATGATCGACTTCGCTGAGGTCAGTAACATGATAGTCTGCAGCACCAGATTCCAGCATAAGAAGATACACCAAGCTATCTGGCTGTCTCCTGATCGAAAAACGCGAAACCAGATCGATCATGTTGTGATAAATGGAAGACACGCTTCTAGTGTATTCATTTCACTTGGTGTGCCCAACTGGCGCCGGTTAACACGAGAAAGAAACGACTGGCGAGCTTTGTTAAACTCGGCCAATATCTGAGAGGATATCGCGCCAATTAAGAAGAAGAAGATATATGATAAGTTAATGTTGTGTAAAACGTTCGTGAAGTTTCATTAAATTTGGTTCAAAATAAAAGCTAATTAGTTTTTCTCCCAAGTTGTCCAAAATACCGTACGCGTCCTGTACGTATCGTTGTCAAGCCCATACTAAAAGCCAGGGGCTGAAATAGCGAAACAAAGAAAATTCAAATTGATTAGGTAATCTTTATTATTTCACGAAATTTATTTTTTAAAGATAATCTCTTTCAAATGTAGGACTTCACTCGGTATCTCGTGAATAACTTTAGTAATGTTGGCTTCCAATGCCTCGACCGAAGCTGGTTTATCCACAAAGCCTTTAGGCTTTACATGCCCCTACAAATAAAGTTCCAAAGGTATGATATCACACGACCTTAGTGGCCAATCCACCGGCCCGAGACGCGAGGTAAATTGCTCGCTGAAACTACAACGCAGTAAATCCACTGTTTCACGGCCTGTAGGCAAGTACCGCCGTTTTATTGGAATTAAGTGTTGTGGAGATCAAGGGCTTCACTTTCCGGTAACAAAAAGTTTTTTATGATGGCGCGATAGCGTTCGCCATTCACTGTTACATTGGCGTCAGACTTGTCTTTGAAGAAATATGGATCGATGATTTCTTCAGCCCATAGGCCGCACCAAATGGTTGTTTTCACTGGACATAATGGCTGTTCTTGAATGGCTTCGGGCTGCTCTTCAGCCCAAATATGGGAATTTTGCTTATTGACGTAGCCATTCAGTAAAAAATGGACTCCATCGCTGAACACCAAGAATTTGCCTGAGCGCGCGATTAACAATTTTTACCATTTTTCGTTATACAATTGTACGATTTGTAAACCTTGTTGAGGAGTCAGTCTTTCCATGATGATATGTCAATGAATACTGAAAAAAATTATGTATTTAGTTTGACAGTAGTCACGCGTGATCTGTCGAAAAAAGTACCTTCAAGTTGATTACCCTTTACTAGGTAGAGGAAGGTAGAAGAACCTGCATGGTTTTTGAGCGTTCGTAATATCTGTCAATCTTCCGCAACCCTACTGAGAATTGATTTAGTATGTTTTTGACAATGAGACAGTATCGAAAGTTGGTGCCTTGTCAATGTGAAACTAAACCTCGTACTGTCAGTATTGTAATCCCACCGCTCCAGTCGGGTATCAATTATTGACAAAACTGCATACTTACATTGATACTCATATTAAAAAAGAAATGCTTCAATTTGAGTTATCAGTAACGTATTTTTTTTATTAAATTAACACCTTATCATTTCATAGAGCTAAATTTAAATATATGATTGTATGTATGTATGTATATATTCACTATAATCTGAGTTCTATTGTATGTGTGTAATACCCACGATATTTCAAATCTATAGAGGAGGTGGTTAGAAAAAAAAATTTGGTGCTTATTTGGTGAGGTGATTATTAAGTGAAATTAATACTAAATGCCAAGATAAGGCTCAATACGAGGGTCACTATATATATTGTGTGCTTTGATAACCCTAGTCTAAAAGTTGTTAGGTACTAGCGGACATTTTTACTGCAAATTTAACAAATTTCAAAGCAACGTCATTTTGCCTTTAATGTGCGAATTGTTTTATTCACAGTTTGTTCAAAGTTTTTTGTTAAAAAAACTAATGGAGTTAATTTGTAAAAATCTTCGTCCGATAACTTCGATGTGGGTTACATGGATCTACATTTTGGGTTTTTGTATAGGCGACTGACTTCCGATGTTTGTTTGTACGCCAAACGAGATTCTGGCTTCTAAAAGCTCCCATCAAGTCATGGTTTAAAGAAAATTTAAGTAACGGGTGATCAATTAAGAGGAGTTTTTTTCATTTGCGTTTTTTTTTACAGATCGCGCGCGAGTTGTGGCAAACTGTCATCGTGGATTTGTTGAACAGCGTTTGGCATTTCATCAAGGAAAGACTCACACCGCAACAACGTCTACAAATTGTTCAACTGTATTATGAAAATCAGCGTTCTGTGACAAATGTTTTTCGTGCGCTTAGACCGCATTATGGTCAACATAATCGGCCTGCCTTAAACACTATTCGACATACCATCAACAAATTTGAATCCGAATATTCATTGGTGGATAATTCTCGACCGAATAGACCACGTCCAGCAAGAAGCATTGAGAATATAGCGGCAGTAGCAGTGAGTGTACGTGAAAACCGCGATGAATCGATTCGGCACCGTTCTCAGCAACTTGGACTGTCGTATGGAACAACTTGGTCAATTTTACGAAAGGATCTTCATTTAAAAGCATACAAAATACAGTTCGTACAAGAACTAAAGCCAAATGACCTTCCTGCACGTCACCGTTTTGCTGATTGGGCTCTTGAAAAGATTGAAGAAGATCCGCTGTTTTCGAGCAAAATTTTGTTCAGCGATGAGGCGCATTTCTGGCTCAATGGTTACGTCAATAAGCAAAATTACCGTATTTGGGATGAAGAGCAACCAGAACAGGTTCAAGAGCTACCTTTACACCCAGAGAAAACAACGGTCTGGTGTGGTTTATGGGCTGGTGGAATCATCGGTCCATATTTTTTCAAAAATTATGATGGCCGCAACGTAACTGTGAATGGTGCTCGCTACCGTACCATGATATCGGACTTTTTGCTACCTGAAATTGAATCTAATGATCTCTACGACCTTTGGTTTCAACAAGACGGAGCCACTTGCCATACAGCTCGTGAAACAATGACTTTATTGAGAAGTCATTTCGGAGAGCAGCTGATTTCACGTTTAGGACCAGTGAGTTGGCCACCAAGATCTTGTGATATCACACCTTTGGACTTTTTTCTTTGGGGATTCGTGAAGTCCAAGGTCTATGCTGATAAACCAGCTACGATTGAAGCTCTGGAAGCCAACATTACGCGTGTTATTCACGACATACCAGTCGAAATGCTCGAACGAGTGATTGAAAATTGGACCTTCAGAATGGACCACCTTAAGCGTAGTTGCGGCCAACATTTGAATGAAGTCATATTCAAAAAGTAAATGTCAAAGAATGTCCTTTCAAATGATAAATAAAGGTTTTGAACATAATTTACATTTTTTGTTTTTTTTAACTATTGAAAAAAGCACCTCATGATTGATCACCCGTTAGAAGTTGAAGTCTCTAGCACGTTAGGGTTTTGAGAATGGTAGGGGTAAAAACACGATTTTCAATAGTGACATTAAGGGCACCTTTTCGATCCTAGAATGGTGTTCAGCGCACAAAGTTACATCGGATGCCAGTTTCATGCAAAAAATACAAGTTGAAGCCCAAAATAAACAAGACTGGCGTCATAAAAATGTTTTTGATGGGTTAGTGCCATCTTTTTAATGAGTTAGTGCATTGGAATTTACATCCCTAGCTGACTTGCAGTGAAAACTTGGTGACATTCGGTTCAATGGAAGCAAAGTTATTGCGTCTAAAGTCTCAGTATGTTTGTGTCATCGGTACAAAAATGAGTTTCAAACACAGAGCTAATATCAAATTTTGTTTTAAAATCGTTAAAACGTTTATCGAGACATTTGAATTGATGAAAAAATTTTATGGCGACGATTGTCTATCCAGTTCATGAGTGGTTTACTCGTTTCAGAGATGGTTGTGAGGACATAAATGACAATGAACATACCGGCCGCCCAAAATCAGTAATCAACGAAAACTCCATCGAAAATGTTCGTAAATTTATCAAAAATGAACCGAAATCATCATTGATTTATCGCATTTTAACTAATCATTACGAAAGGACTTTGCATGTTTTATTCCACACAAGGTAACTGAGGACCAAAAATTGCTCAAAATTCAACATTCAAAAGACCTCGTTAAAGAGGCGAGAAAAGACGAAAACTTCCTTTACAACATTGTAACTGGTAATGAATCGTGGTGTTTCCAACATGAACCTAATACTAAGCGCCAAAGTGCCGAGTGAAGGTCCTAGACGAGCCACCACCCAAAAAGTCGCGTTTGGAGAAGTCAAAAACGAAGTCGATGCTCATTTGTCTTTACGATTCCAAGGGAATTGTCCACAAGGAGTTCATGCCAACGGGCCAAATCGTCGATGCAATTTTCTATCTTGGGCTTTTGAAACGTTTGTTGCATTGCATTCATCGAATTCGCCCTGAATACCGCGAAGTAGGAAGCTGGCGCTTATTGCATGATAATGCACCATCTCATCGATCCACTCTTGTGACTGATTTTTTGACTAGAAATCGCATTTTAACCATCAATCACATCCTATTCGCCTGATATCCCTGTGACTTCTACCTATGCGAAAAATTGTATTTGTCCATGGAATTAAAACGTTTAGCGTCCGTAGAGGCCATTCAAAAGGCTTGTACCGACATCCTAAAGGACGTTCCGGTCAATGACTTGAAACACCCCTTCGAAAAGTTTTTAGATCGCGCTAAACAGTGTATCGAGGCCAGAGGGGACTATTTTGAATAAATAAACTCGAAGTTATCAGAACAAAGTTCCTGTCGTTTCTATTTTAGCTCAGTCTTGTTTATTTTGAGCTTCACCTTGTAAGTGAATTGTGTAGACCTGTTTCATCAAAGCAATCGAGCATCGATCCAACTAACTGCACTTTTGGCGATGAAAAAAGTTGGGTTTTTGTCACATTTGAAGCATTGGAATACAAGTTCAATCGCGGACGATTTTCCTGAAGGTTGTCCTCAATCAGTTGTTGTTGGAAAACTCTTTAATGCTGTAAAAAACTATGACTTATTGTGAGATCGAGAGAAGTTTTAGCCGGAGATTATCTTAAAATATCTACATATAAAATATTTGTTCACGTTGGATCTCATAATTTTATAGTGGTCCGAGTGGATTGGCCTAAGAAAATAAATGTTGGGGGAAAAAATTCCTAGTGACAGCTTGTGAATCTTGGGTAGGTGCAAAATTCGTGTTTTCACACATTTTCGACACAAAAATTGTAATATTAGTAGGGCTTTTAATCTGTTTTCATTAACAAATTTATTGGCTTATACAATATACTACATACTAGGGAATGATTTTTTTACATAGCAAAAACTTTTGATTTTCCTAAAGGAAAATATATATTATAAATTATTTTTTGTTTCTAATTACATACGAGGGCGCTGCAAAAGCTCATGGAATGGATGAAGAAGGGTGGGGTTGTATTTTAATTAGCACTACTTAGCGGCCTAATAGTTATGAATATTAAATTTTAGTTAAATCGATTCATTTATCTTCGAGATACCGTCGGATAAAGAGTTTTTCGGGAAGAAGACATCAAAAAATTAATTAATTATTTCCGAGCTAAGCAATGAAAAACAAAACAGATCACATGGGAAGTATAATATTTTTTTACATGGACTCCCGTCGAGAAAATGCAATGATTTATAAGTGACATAAGTACATAGTTAATCTATTCAGGTAAGGCAGAGAGATAATCGTAGACGGTCAACGCTCCTGGCTGCCGATTGGGCAACGCAAAGTGTTGCAAATGCGTTCAAAATATATTAGAAAAAAAGTTGATGCTTGATTTTAAAAGACAAATTTTACTCTAAATACCACAGCTTTACTAATTCCACAACATATTTGAAATTGTGACTTTGGGAAGACTTAAGTTGAGACTAAGCTCTTTCAGGTTAATACTAAATTTTTAAGTATTTCTAAATATCAATAGATTTTCGAGGCCACAAATTTACTGTTGTTGGAGATAAAGTCAGAAAAGAAATAATGTTTTTTTTGTTGTTCACTCCACCCGGGAGCAATAATTATTTCATATTTAATTTCCATCACTTCTTCTTCATTCCGCGAGCTCGTTGGAGTCTTTTATATTTTTCCGCTTTAGCAACACTTCGTGCGAGGAGCTGTAATTCGATATTTTTAGCGAAAAGTTTGGTTTTGTATTATATTAAGTAAAAGCTTACATATGTATAATGTTTTCACTTATTCCAATTTTTTGTTTTTTTTTCAGTGAGCTGACAATTTCAACTCGCCCAAAAGATGGAATTAGTTTGTGAACAATTTCGTGCGATGATTTATTACGATTTTCGATATGGATTAGCTAGACAGGAGTGCATAGATCACATCGTAGGGTCTTAACCACTAAACGATCATGGCCAATCGCGCCAATCAAGAAGAAGAAGTACATGGATCAACTTATTGATCGCCACTCTTAGCTACTGTGAAACGCTGATACAAAGAGTTCCAACGTGTCCGTCGATCGTTGAAGGATAAATTTCGTGAATGCCGTCTAAAAATGGTTGCTGTGTCAGAAACAATCGATGCTGTGCGTCAACTGATAAGGCAAGATCGTCATGCGATATATCGTGAGATAGAGGCATTCTTGGGCATTAGTGGGACGAGCATAAATTTAATGTTTCATTAACAATTAGTCGTCAAGAAGATTTGTTCGCGTTGAATACCGCACGATTTGATAATTGCCTAAAACAGGACTCGTGTCGATTTTTGTAAAAAAATGTTGAAGAAATTCAGCCGCGGTGGTTCAAAGCACGTCTAAGACATTCTAACAGGTGCCGAAACTTGGATCCATACATACGAGCCGGAAACAAAACGGCAATCGACAAGACGAGCTTAATCCAACAAAATTTGTTCGCGGAAGAAACACATCAGAGCAAATGGTCACCTATTTTTTCGGTAAATCTAGTCATGTCGCAATTGTATTACTAGAGAAACTTAAAGTAGTTAATTCTGAGTTATAAACAACCATTTGTTTACGGGAAGTTTTCGGAGGATTAACGAAAACCTACCGCCAAAGACGAATCATCCTTCATCACAATGCGAGCTCTCGCGTATCGGTTCACATACTATAGTTTTTGAGCACTCAAAATATCAAATTAATAGGTCTTCCGAATTAGAGCCCAGATTTGTCACCTAATGATTTCGTGTACTTCGTGAACATCGAAAGTAAAATGCGAGGTCAACGCTTTTCAACGTCTGAATAAACTGTTGAAGCTTTTAACCAGCTCGAATTGACTTCCAAGGAGAATATTTTGAAAAAAACAAAGCTATTTCCAGTTTTATTTTGCGCATTTAGTCATTATTTTGCGCAATATATAAAATGCTACCCTCGTACAAGTATACATATGTAAGTATACATATGTATTATATGCTTCGATATTTTGCTTTCGACAGACCATTTTTGAAGCCTGTCAAAATGTATGTCAAGTGTTTTGTGAGCTTTACAGATCTATGCTCCTGTTCCGATTGCTTTACGCGTTATTGCAATATCACTACAACTTAAAATAGATCGACGTTGTGGCAGAATGTCTATCATCTAAATCTACTGGAAGACTGAACGCGTACATAGCTCAATAGGCATGAGTTCTATACGGATTATATGACTCCGAAATGTATCTGGGTGAAGAGATTCCCAACAACAATAGGAGAAGAAGGGTGGAAAAGAGGCATGAAACCTAGCTCCAATACGCTCCATATATTTACTGAGCAGGTGCAGGGATTTATTACGCAGAGCTAGACATCAGGCAGCCGTTCAAGTTGCCTGACCACTGCGGTAGCTTTCAAGCAGAAGTCTTTGCTGTAGGAAAATCTGCAGAAACAGCATTCCCAAACACATCCAGCAACTCCACAATAAATATATACGTTGATGGTCAAGCGGCGATAAAGGCAATAAACTCATATGAAATTTCATCATAAAAAGTTCTTAAAAGCAGGGAAGCTATAATGAGACTGGCCGCAGACAGACGGTTAACTGGACATAAATGTATTGTAGGACACTAAATTGTGAATGAGATTGCCAAGAGCGCTGTTTACATATCATTTGAAGAAGAAAATGGCATACTAAGCCTTTGAACATGAAAATACGGATAGACAGGAGGTGGAACAATCTAGCCACTTGCAAAACCTCGAAAATCATGTGTGTACAGAATGCAAATAAATACGTCAGATTCGTATTAGCCCTGTCTGGAAAGGACAGCAGAACTACCGTAGGTATTGAATTTGAAAAGGTCGAGCCAAGGAGCACCAGGAGATTTGGTGGCTCCTAAAACACTCAGGCTAAAGAGCCCATTGTATTTAAAGCTCTGGAAAGGGGGTAGATAGTCAAGAAAGGAAGGAGAAAAGTATCAGAGAAAGAGTTAGGAAAGAATAGAGACAGAGATAGAGATAGTTAGTCCTGTGAGAATTTTCCAGATTCTTTGGCAAATCTGTAAATATCCTCCAGTTTTAGAGAACGAATATTACTCATTCTCATGACATCGGAACCCAATACTCGTAGCCTTGCTCTAGCAAAGGCAGGACACTCACAGATACCGTAGGTATATTGACAGGCCACAATTTGCTAGCGGCACATGCATACAAGATAGGAATCGCAAATAACGATAACTGCAGATTTTGCAATGAACTGAAAAAGAAGGAAACTCTAGAATACCACCTCTGTTCTTGAGATCTACAATATGAGAAGTTAGCATGTCTCTCGGGGTTTAAGTTTCAGGGCTTACTTAGATTCGCAAAGGACGCAGGCTCATTACAAGAAGTCTACTACAAAGAAACGTAAAGATGAAGCTCCAACTGACACCCTTAAGGACCAATAGGTCTATGTGATGACTTTCAGCCAACCAGATCAACCTAATCTAATCTAACCGAACCTACTATAACTCAACCGTGTGTTCAGTAAAAAAAAGTATAGCTAAATAGGCAAGTCTAATTTTCCTTTAAAAACTATATCTGTATATATTTGTAAGGTTAGGTTGGGTTTTTGTGGCAGTCGGCTTAGAGTAGCCAACTTAGACCATGTAGGTTCATTGTGTAACACGGGAACCTTACTGTCCATTTTTTTCATGGAACTTGTTCGACTCTCTTATGAAGCGTAGGATAGGTTTTATCACTACACCGGATAGTTCCGTAAGAGAGTCAAAATGGTATTTTCCTAACAATCTAACTCTACTCCTAGCTAAGGCTGGACAATTACAGAGGAAGTTTTCGACTGTTTCTTCCTCTTCCTTGTCTCTATAACTACTGCAGTATTCATGCGAAAATACTTCTAGCCTAGAAGAGTGACCCGAACCACGACCTTCGTGATGTTCTCTCTTGAGAGGTTGAGCAATTCTCCTGATCTTTTCTTATTTGCGGCCAAATTAGCCTGGTTGTAACTTCAATAATTTCTTCTCTCCATGACCTATTGGCCTCTTGGTGAATATTATTTTTTATCCTTAATTTGCAAATTGCTATTGCCTCTGTTTGAAAGCAGTGCAAGATTAGCGCCCTTTGGCTAGTTCGTCGGCATTGCAATTTCCTTCAATATCTCGAGGTCTTAGAACGGGCAACCTTTGATCTTATTATAACTGCCTTCATGGATTTGATGGGCGCCTGGCTGTCCGAGAAAACATTTATCGTAGTTTTTTTTTCCCGGCGAGTGTGTTAAGGTACGCAGTTATCCCCTTTATGGCTAAGACTTCTGTCTGGTAGATCCTAATTTGTTTGAAATAACTTTATTTTCTATGGCTGGATCCATCCGTGTAAAAATTTGTTTCCCCTCTTCTTCGCGGCCTGCCTTTGAGTTTGCTATTCTCTTCTTGACGGGTTACTAGCCTTGAAGAGCCTGTCGAAGGGAATGTGTTAGAAAAATTACAAATTATTTATATTCAAACTAATACTTTAATTTTACGGTGTTTAATAAGTTTATTCCGAACTCTAATAGAATTAGCCATTTTTGTGTCTTAAGCAGGTATAAAATGTTTCCTATTTAAAGAGACTATAGGGACTTAGGGCTAGAGGGAACTAATAGCTACTCTATACAAGGTTGAAAATTTAAATATTTTGCGAGGTAAATTTATTATGTAACAGTGGTGTTTTTTGTTACGCAAGTTCATTATAAAGCAAACGCATGTAACCGTTAAAGCTTAGAGGCAAACTGATATCATAGTACAGATACGCCTGATTGATTACCTGTTGCGAAACAAATGAATTCCAGGTAATCATGGCTCACTGATAATAAGATTCGACCGCATGTCATGGGCTCTTTCATTAACGATTGAGTAGCGAGCAAACATGACGAGTTGCCTTACTTTAGAATAATAATAAAATAATAGACTGAGATATATAATATTAGTTTGGGGAAAAAGAATTCCAGTATAAAATTACAAAACTTTATTTAAGCTATTTCGCATAGTCCGATTTGGGTTAAATATGCACCGTTTTGATATATAATTTGTTGCCAATTTAAAGATAGCTTCATAATATCTCTTTCATAGAAGCCTTGGTCCTTATTGGCGAAAAATTCTAGCAATCGATTTTCACAATCTTCTCTTCATAGTAATTTCTTATCACTCAGGAAGTTTTGCAATGAGAGAAAAAACGTGGTAATCGCTTGGTACCAGGTCTGGCCTATATGGTGTATGCATCAAAACTTCCCAACCCAGCTACCGGAGCTTTTAGCTAGTCACTATAGTCTGATGGAATAGAACACCTCTTCTGTTGGCCAATTCTGGCCGTTTCTGGTCAATCGCTAGCTTCCAACGGTCCAGTTATTGACAGTAGAGATTTGAATTTAGTGCTTGGCCATACGGAAGCAACTCATAATAAATGATTCCTTTCAACGGCAATCTTCCTGGCCGTTAGTCCTGGTTTGGCCACCGTTTGAGCTGCTTCATTACGCTTTGCCCACGATCGTTTTCGCACAATATTGTCGCATGTGACCCATTTCTCATTCCCAGTCACCATTCCTTTAAGAAGTGCGTTGATTTCATTCCGTTTGACCAAGGTTTTGCAGATGAAAATTTTATACATCATATTTTTTGGTGTTAATTAGTGTGGCACCTAAACATCGAGCTCTTTTTTGAGTCCATCTTTGCGCAAATGGTATAAAACTGTTTTATGGTCGATCTTTGGCTGCTGCGCGATGCGACGACTACTAAAATGGCGGCCAACTTCGATTCTTTTTGTGGTTTTATCGACATTTCCTTTAACACCAAAAATGCCTGAACGGAATTGACGTAACGAAAATTGCACGTAATTATGTTAGCTATTACAGAATCGGCACCATAAGCAACATTCGCAATTTCAGCGGCCTGGCTTGCATTTTCGCCTTTATCGAAGAAATACTGCAAAATGTTCCGTTTTCTCTTTGTTTACTTCCATTGTTAACACCCTGTAACTCACAACAGAATGGAACAAACAAAAAACAACAAAAGAATTGTTTTAGTCGAAATGTCACCTTGACAACGAGCATAAATTTTAAATTTTTAAATCGATACTTTACGAGATATCGTTGACTACAGCCATCTACCGACGAAATAAAGGATTTATTTTTCCCCAAACAATATATCTCGAAAGTGTGCTCAAGGTCAAGCTTTTTCTCCAATTTGCGTTGTGCGTCTTAATATTTTCCTACAAGTGTAAGGTCCTGAAGTTATATGTTGTCTCCGAAGGCAATTGGTTTCTTTCTGTAAGAAACGTTTTCATTGTGGAAATACACTCAGAAAAAAATGTTTTTGATATTTTATGTGCACAGTGGAGAACGCACGCGGAATCTCCTATGAAGAAACATAATTGTAAAAACAAATTTGCAAAACTTTTTTAGTGCATTAAAAAGTCGTAAGCTGAACGAGTTTCGCATATTGGTTTCGAGATTATACTCAACATACATTTCTATATACAGTACTTAAATTGATAAGAGCGTTGCTCCAGAGTCCTAAGGTCTTAAATTTGCTACTCTACTTACATACTACACACATACATTTAAAAGTAGGTATACAAATATTTATACTTTTGTGGACAAAGTTGCGTTAACAAATTGAAGAACTTAGAGCATACGAATTGAGGCACATTGAAGAGGTAGCAGCAGTAGAACAAAAACAGCAAGAGCAATGTATTTTGTTTTTGTTTTTGTTTTTGCTCCCCATTATGTCAAAATCTATAAACAAAGACTGACAGTTTAAAGTAATTTAAATAAAATTTGACCATTTTGTACAACACATTTTGATTGAAAACATTGTAATCGGGATTTAGTGCCAGTAGCAGCTGCACCAGGGCCCTCTTAAAAGTGTCGGATAATATAAGGCTAAACATTGACAAAAAAAAAAGGTGTGTGTGTCAGCTCCGACACGCGACTGGAGTTTACTCCTTAAGAACGATTACCGTGATATTTAAAAATATATTTTATATGCAAAAGGAGTAAATGAAGACCTTTTCTATATTACTGGAAAAATATAAATTTATTTATTCTATTCGCTATAGTAAGCCACCTGGAATGAACAATTTTTTTGGGGTTTTTCTTTATTAAGCTGTCGTTGCAATGTCCACTTATAATAGCACTACAAATATCAAATAGGTATTTTTGATCCGTACTTAAATCTTTTTCACTGGATATATCTGGTAGTGTGAATATAATTAGTTTATAATTGACGAAAGAAAGCTTCTCACAATTCTTCAATTTTTTCTCTATTTCACCGTTAAAGCTTTCAGACGTAGAGCCATCAATGTATTCAAACAAATGTCTAAGCGGTGGTTCATTGGCGTGTAATTGGCAGATGAACCATTGTAAGGGTTTTTGAAGACAATCTCCTCCAAAGGTTCAGACGATATCACTGGTATATGTAGGTTCTCAACGAACGCACAAGCACTAGATAGGAAACGGGAATAAGCATCAAAATGTGGGCAGTGTTATTTCTGACTAGAAATTAGCAACCACAAGGAAATATATATTTTCTACAAGTTTGCACCAACAACCAAGCGCTACATGGCAGGCAGTGCTTTTTCTCACGAGAAATCTGCACCCACAAGGAAAATTTATTTCCTACAAGTTTGCACCAACAACCAAGCGCCACAAGATATGCAGTGCCTTTTCTCACTAGAAATTCGCACCCACAAGGAAAATATATTTCCTACAAGTTTGCACCAACAAACAAGCGCCACAAGGTATGCAGTGCTTTTTCTCACTAGAAATTAGCACCCACAAGGAAAATATATTTCCTACAAGTTTGCACCAACAAAGTAGCGCCACAAGCTATGGCAGTGCTTTTTCTCACTAGAATATAGAAAAAGGGCAACGCGTCACTTCCGTCAGCGTACACTTCCGGTGATTCACACGATCTTACTACCCATATTTTTCATACCATGGGCCTTATATATCGTTTCTTAAGGAGTAAACTCCAAAAAACGAGTAGTAGCAGCTGATATAGCAAGGCTTGTGTGTGAATAAGTTCAATTGATTATACGCAGTAGTTTTTGGTCGGTGCCCTTTTAAAAATGGAGAGCAATAAGCAGCATTTTCGTCATATTTTACTTTTTTACTATATATATAATTGGCGTGTACACCCTTTTTAGGTGGTGGTGTGCGTCTTGATGTTGTTCCACAAATGGAGGGACCTACAGTTTTAAGCCGACTCCGAACGGCAGATATTTTTATGAGGAGCTTTTTCATGGCAGAAATACACTCGGAGGTTTGCCATTGCCTGCCGAGGGGCGACCGCTATTAGAAAAATGTTTTTCTTTTAATTTTGGTGTTTCACCGAGATTCGAACCTACGTTCTCTCTGTGAATTCCGAATAGTAGTCACACACCAACCCATTCGGCTACGGCGGCCGCCGCTATAGAAAAGGTAAAAATGCTGTTCAAGCCTGAAAGAAATTAACCGATGTGTATGGAGAAGATGTGTTGACAATATGCCAGTGCCAGAACTGGTTTGCAAACTTTCGATCCGGCAATTTTGTTGTCGAAGATGCACCACGCTCTGGAAGGCCGGTTGATACTGATAAAGATGCGATAAGGCATTATTTGATGCAAACCGGCGAACAACAACACGTGAGATCAGTGAGAGGTTACATTTATCGAATTCAATGAACTTAACTAGATATTTATTCATTATACGAAGATCGTCTTTCATTTTCATCACAAAAAACCGAAATGACTTTCCGAACAACCGAATACTTAATTAATTTTTCAACTTCGGCTTTAACTCGTGTAGGAACAAATCTTAGTGATCGATTACAAGCAGTATGTGTCGGTAAGACCATATCCAACTTCTTACCTATAAGCAGAGGTGTACGTCAAGTGTATATTCTTGATCTCTTTTGCTTGTCGTGTATACTAATGACTTGTTTAGTGTGATTATATATAGAGATGTCCAGGTATCTGCCAATAATGTTCAATTATAACACATTGACTGAAAAGTCCCGGGCCTAACACGTAAATGGCACTAGTTTTATTGCATTCACCTCTTTTTCAGTTAGTACTAACCTTAAAAAAATAGCTGTTTAAATTTCATGATAATCTTTTCATTAGTGCGTGAGTTATTGTACTAAGAGGGACGCACCTTTTGTTATTTTCAAATCGATGGATCAAAAAGAATTTCGTGTTTTAATTTTGCACTGCTTCTTGGTGGGAAAAAATACCATTCAAGCGAAGCAATGGGTTAAAAAGTGTTATGGGTACTCCGCTCCATCAGAAACAACAAAAAAAACGTTGGTATGCTGACTTCAAGCGCGGTCGTAGAGACACTGATGGCATAACGCAGTGGCCTTCCAAAAGAGGTGGTAATACCAGAAAACACCAAGAAAATCAATCTTTGCTCTCTGTTGACCAAAAAGAAGAACGTGTTGATGATTCTGAGCAGCGGCAAAACTACATAAATTAAACTTCGAATAGCTCCCACATCCACCGCATTCGCGTACTGTAGTTCTACAGCCGTGGCGAGGTTTTAAATTTTTCTTTTGCATTTTTTTATTTGATTTTTTAAATGAAGAATCTTTCAAGAATATTCTGTGAAAATTTTAGATGAATCGGAACAAAACTTACAAAGATACAGCCATGTAAGTGTTGCTACCTACTCTGATTTTTTTTGTATTTAAAACTTTAAATTGTTTTTCCCACAACTTACGTTTTCAAAGTCGGTGCCCTTCATAACTTTGAAACTACTGCACCGATCCCTTTTGAAATTTTGAACTCTTTTTCTGTAGATGTTTTACAAGGTAACACCGAAGAGTTTTTTTTCGAATTTGTTGATACTTTGGTTTTACGGTAACTAATTCACCGATTTTTTACGCGAAAATCGTGTTTTTGACTTTAACGTGTTACCAAAAATCGAAAAGATGATCGAATCAGATGATTTAACACCGAGTTATGAGAGGCACCGCAAAACTACTTTTTTTTGAGATGCGTCCGAATAATTTCTGCCATTGCCGTATTTTTAAATATTTTTGGATGAACATTTCACAAAATATACTTAAAATTCTATAGTTTTATGTATATTAGTAAAAGATTTGACGAATAAATTTTAACTGTGTCATCAAAAAAAAATCATAAAAATGTGCCTTTTTTCCATGAATTAACGTTACCCCCCCCTTAAAGATACAATGGTGCCACTGAGATGTATACATTTCTATTTCAGTTAGTGTTAGGGAAATTATTTCTTTTCGTCTCAGAGGCTTGAAATCATACCTATATGCCTCACGCTGCTGGTCGGCAGTCTCCGTCGAGCCACGGAGTGTTAAGGAATAACTTTTTAACATCAAGTTTCAGTCCTACGCCATGTCCGACAAAGATAAAAAAACAACGTTCAAGAGGAAATTTATTTCTTTAAAGGTAAAGAGACAAATCTTGGATCGTCTTTTGAAAGGAGAAAAAGCAACTCCCGTTGGAAAAAACCTTAATTTGAATGTAGCAACAGTCCGGACTCGAAAGAAAAATGAAATAAGAAGTGCAGCTGCTGCAGGATCATTGACATCCGCAAAACGTGCAGCTCGCCCCCGGCCGTCAAAAATTGAGAAAATGGAAAAGGCACTTGGATTGTAAGCGACTACTGGCTGTTCGCAGATCTAAAAAAATGCTCGCCGGTAAGGAATTTGAGGCCAGATATCTCAAAGAACGACTAACTTGTTTTCAAAATCTTGCCGTTCACTAAACTTAGCCTCGATGAAACACAGTTGCTTGGTGACTGAATGTCAATACTTTGAGTTTTCTGTCCGTTTTTGGAATAATTTAACGCTAAAAATACAATGTATAAAAGAGAACTTACGATTCAAAAATGAATTGCTTCGATACTTTGCCGTTGTATGTACTCTATTTTTTTATTTTTTTAAACCTTCTACAACTTCAACTTTTTTACCACAACTACTTTTTTATCCCTAGTGAAATTTTAATTTTAATTTTATTGCTAAATTTTGTAATCTAGGATTGAAATATGTAATCTTTTCTTAAGGTCAATCATTGTAAAAATTGTTTGACTTAAAAAAAAACCATAAATCAGCTACTCTATTGCTACTACCTGTTCAATGTGCCTTGGTATGAACAAATTTTTAAATAAGTATCGACAAATATTTTTGATACATAAAATGTGGGCGTGGTTTTTATGCGATCGTAATAATATTTATGTATGCAGGATTGAAATGAGGTTGGGAGTAGTGTGTGGGCGTGCTCTATTAAGTCGTTATCGAGCAACATGTATTTACCTAAAATGGGAGTGGTACTACCCATTCTTTCAAAATTTTACTTTCAACTTCTTTCTTTTTTACCTTTACTAAATTTAAGTAACTTGCTTCATTTGTTAAAAAAATTTCACGTTTTTTGTTGTGTATTTTTTTATTTACCGTTATATGGGAGTTGGGCGAAATAATTGACGATATTTTCTTGGACAAATAGTAATATGTGAACCAAGTTTCATTGATTAAGTTTTGTTCGAGCTATCAAGCGCAGGGACGGACAGACATAAAGACTAAATCAATTCCTCTCATCATTCTGATTATTTTGGTATACACTCGTTTATGTCTATCTCGATTTCTTTATGTTGTTACATATAACCGTTATGTCAACAAAATTTAAAATACGCATAAATGCACCTGGCTATAAATCGTGAGCAGAGACTAAGAACTGGTAGGCAACTTAAATTTTCTTGCACACTTTTCTGGAATGCTGCGGGAGACGACATTGAACCTTTGGCAGAATATGCATTCGAGGCGTTCCGGTAGTCGAGACTTGACTGTCGTGAAATTGATGATAATTCTCTGTACAATTAGTGACAAAAAAGTTATTACAATGAAATAATGAGTTTGAAGAAGAAATGTTAAATAAATGAATTAATTTGTGTTCTTCTTCTTCAACTTCTTTCACTTCTTATGGCGTAGACAGACGGTGGTGTTAATTATATTTGTATATATAACTGGCGCTTGCACCCTTTTTGGGTGGTTGGCCCAGCTCCTCGTCCTATTTGCGGCATGCGTGGTGATGCTTTCCACAAATGGAGGGACCTACAGGTTTAAGCTGGCTCGAAACGACAGATATTTTTTTGTGTGAGGAGATTTTTCATGGCAGAAATACTCTCGGAAGAGTTTGCCACTGCTTGTGGAGGAGCGAAACTTAGAAAAAACTCAATTTCATTTCCTCATTTTGTTGTTTGACGGAGGTTTGAAACTACGCACCAACACATTAGACCACGGCGACTGGCTTAATTCGGATTTTTTTCAGGAATCAGGTACAATTCACAATTTAATCGGATTTGCGAAATTTTTGATGACAACATTATCGAAATATTACAGTTAATATCTATGGCGAATGAAAAATAATGAAACTTTTAAAGAGAAGCACAAGAAAGACTGGATGCAAAGCTAATTTGCACTTACACGTTCAAAATTACATAAATTGTTTTGATATTTTGGAGCAATTTAAGATTTTTTTAAATAATTATTTCTTAATACAAGACAGTTAACACCCGTATTTGTTGCTTGCGATTCATCTTCTACGGACAAAACTACGCAATAAGCAATTCAGCTGTTCTCTAATCCGCGTAACAATTGCCTGTCATATTAAAATTTTAATCAGAATTAACTGCGCTGGTAATCTCGATTAAGGGAGGGTCATGTGATACTTTGTTAGCAATCGGTGTAGGGAGTTAGTTTTATGCAATAAAACAAGGCGATTGCCTTTGTTGAAAATTGCCTTTAAAATTAAATAACCGTAACAAGCCTCAAAATTTGATTGATCTTCAGTACCAAAAACAAGACTACATTTTTTCAAAGGTTTTTGACTTGCTGAACCTAGAGTAGACCTCAGAATTGCTGCAAAGAGTCAGGATATTCTTGATTAGGAATGCAAGAAGTGCACGATTTTTCGCTATTTATTTATTTATTTATTTACAAACGTGGTATAATAATATAATTATTTTAACACGAGAATAGGAGCACTGGCTGCCAGGACCTTCGGCTCTCTGATTTGTTATATTGTAAAAAGGATTATGAATTAATTACAGGCAAGCTAGGTAAAGTCATGGTAAATTAGTTAAATAAGTTTCTTTAAATCGGTTTGTGCTAAGTAATCTGACATTTTTATAATATTTTCGTAGCATATATTTTTTAATAGTGATGATGGGATTTGGTCCCCAAAAATATTGCTCCTTACTGTGGAAAATTGTGTGCAGTTGTCGAGAAGATGATTTGATGTTAGTGGTGATGTAGGGCAGTGCTGGCAGTTTGGCCGGTTAGTTCTGTTGAATATATAGGAGTGGCTTGCAATCGTGTGCCCAAGCCGTAGCCGAACAAACATTTTTACATCATTGCAACGGCAGTAAGATGGATACTCGGGTTTTAGCCTGTTTGGATTAAATGTAGTGTATTGGTGCTGTATAGATCCCCATGTAACCAATTGTTTTTGATACAGGTGATTGACTACATATTTATTGAAGTCTTTTTTCGAAAACTTGTTAAATGTTTTGAGCGGTTCCATGGTGGCCAATTTAGCCCGTTCGTCCGCTGTTTCGTTCCCTTTAATGCCTGCGTGGCCTGGTACCCACATTAATTTTATGTTGTTGTTATTGCCGATCAGTTTGTTGCGAATTTGGGAAATAACATACGTTTTATTTCTTATATTCAGTATTGACGCTATTGTTGATCTGCTGTCCGTGCATATAATTGTTTTACGATTTGAGTTTTCAACAGAAATTAGCCCATTCAGGATTGCTGTGGCTTCAGCTGTGTAAACAGAGGCAAAATGGGGAAGGATGCCTGCTGAGACAGTGTTCCCCGAAGAATCCACGACTGCGAAGGATGTACTTGTCTCAGTTTTTGATCCATCAGAAAATATCATGTTCCATTCGCCAAGTAGAGGGTTAGTGAGCTCTGAGAATAAGCGTTGATAGGTTATTGGGCTAGTGCCACTTTTATTGAATTTTTCTAGTTCCAAGATGAAAAAAGATTTGTTTATGTGCCAGGGCGGGAAGTCTTCTTTTTCTGAGATTACTGGTGAGTGTATGCCAAGTTCTTTAGCCAAGTCGATGATAAGTCCAATTGTTGATTTCCGTTTTGGCGTTTTTTTCGGCTGAAGTTCGGTTAACACTGTTTCATATAAAGTGTTGCTGTTGCACAGAAATAACTTTGGAATGAGTTTCATGAGACATGCATCAAATCTTTCTTCTATTGACGGTAATCCAGCTTCAACTAATACGAATTTTATCGGAGATTTTGGAAACGCGCGTATGCTCCTGCTAACGGCCGTATGATATGGGGAATACAGAAGCTTAATGTTGCTTCTCGCACAATTGCCATATATCGGGAGACCAAAATCAATTTTGGACAGTAAAAGAGCTTTGGTTACATTTATAAGAGTAGATTGGTTAATTAAACAATGTTTTGATGATAAATATTTAACTATACTTAGTCTGACAGCCAGTTGCTTTCGTAAGTCTAAACAATGTTCTTTAAATGTTAGCTTTTTGTCAAAAATTATACCCAAAAACTTAAGACTAGTTGTATTGACAATTGGTATATCGTTATGAACTAAATTAAAATAATTACATTTATGTTTGCGACAAATATGGAAATTTTTACATTTCTTAATGGAGATTTTAGCACCTGAGACTTCGCCCCAACGAGCTATGTCTGAGAAGTCTTTCTTTACAGCATTTAAGTCATTAACTTTAGAAAACAATAATAAATCATCTGCGTAGCAAATGTGAGAAACATTTTTGTACTTGTTAATTACAGTACTGACTTCATTGAAGGCTGCCATGAACAGGATAACAGACAGTGGAGACCCTTGAGCTATACCATTATACAAAGGATGGTAATTAGAGTAGGCGTTGTTAACGTTTGCAACAAGTTTGCGGCTGGTGAGAAAATCTTTAATCAGGTTAAGTAACTTAACGCCTAGATTCCAATTTTGAAACTGACGAAGCACAACGTGAACTCCAACGCGGTCGAAGGCTCTTTCGAAGTCGATACTAAGGGCTGACAGGTGATTTCTGTTGGAAAGAGTAGTAGATGCGTTGTTTTCAAAAAAGAGAAGAGCATCGATTGTGCCCTGCCCTGCCTTAAAGCCTACTTGTCGTGGACTTATTAAGTTAAATTTTGTGGCATGCCAGGAGATACGCATTGATATAATCTTTTCAAAGAGTTTTCCCAGACAGCTAAGTAGCGATATCGGTCTGAACCCACTGACCTCTGTTGAAGTAGCATTTGGTTTAGGGATGGGGATAATTACTGCATTTTTCCACGCCTGGGGGTAAATTCCCTGGTTTAAGATATTATTATAGAGTCTTAAAAGTCTGATCTTCAGACAGAGAGGAAGATGATGTAACATGGGATATGATATACGATCGGCTCCAGGGGTCTTGCCCGACAGAGAAGAGAGGGTGGATTCTAATTCTATATGTTCTATCTTGGAGTCTAGGTATTGGGAAAAGGTGCAACCGGTGTTATCGTTGCTACTTAAGTATTGGTTTTTGGTAGTTACAAATGTTTCATGAAAATTAGAGTCATGAGAACTATCGGACCAAAATGAAGCAAAGTGGTTGGCTATTTCTTTTGGGTCAGTTATGGGACCATTTGAGTTGCTTAGAGAGATTGCCGGAGTTTGGGTGTAAGAGCCAGATAGTCTTTTAATATCGAGCCAGGCTTTCTTCGGATTAGTTTTATGATTAATGGACTCCGAGAATTTTTTCAGACAGTCTCATTTAGCTTGTTTGCACTTTTTGCGAAAAATTGCATTTGCTTTCTTATAGCGAATCAAATTGATGTTTGTTCTAAAACGTTTATATTCAGACCAGTAAAGTTGTTTCTCTTTTCTCAGCTGAGATAGTTCGGTTGACCAGTAGGGTACCGATTTTGAAAAGATTTTGTTCGTAGATTGTGGTATGGAAAAATGTGCAGACGTCCGAATTATTTTAGTTATCACCGCAGCTTCTTTATTTATGTTGTCAGAATATGGGTAGTAAGAGCAAAGATTAGATGTCACTTGTTGAAACATTTCCCAGTCAGCTTTGTTTGTTAGAAACTTAGGTTTGGGAGGTACTTTGTATGCCGATTGAGTGCGGAGCTCAGTGACGATGGGATAGTGATCGCTGCCATGCAGATCAGATAGGGTGATGGTTGTAAGTTTTGGTGCAATGTTGGATGAACAGATTGTTAAGTCAACGGTTGTGAAAGTTTTATGTGTAGAAAAGTGTGTTGGGCTATTGTCGTTTAGTATGGTAAGATTCTCTGAGAGAATTAGATCCTCTATAATAGCGCCTCTGGTGTTTGTGTTTTCGGATCCCCAAAGAGGGCTCCAAGCATTAAAATCTCCAGCGATTATAACCGGGGTTGAGACTGAGCTTATGTATTGCCTGAGTTCATTGCATGATATATTTTGTAGTGGTGGTATGTATATAGAGACAATAGTGAATTTGAAACTTAGTGCAATTTCTATTGCAATTGTTGCGATGTTGGACTGAATGTGTAGTTCTCTGTGGGGAATGGACTTCTTTACTAAAACCGCGATGCCTTGTTTGTTCGAATTGTTTTGTGGTAGGTTAAAGAAAAAACCTTTGTATTGAGTAGGTACCGCAGCTGCCTTTCCAGCAGCTAGATGGGTTTCTTGAATAGATATAACGTCAGGCGATTGTTCTTTTATCAAGGTCTCCAGCTCAGTGAAGTTATTGAAAAAACCGTGCATGTTCCATTGTATTATCTTAAACATTTTATTTGTATAGAATTATCGCAAAACGTAATGAGAGGGGATATGTTACATGCATGTCTATTGACAATCGTCAACTGTCATGTACTGATCTTCAGTATTGTACTGTGTTAAATTATGCGTTAGACCGTCATTGATAGCATGAGAGTCAGTTGAAGTTGTTGTGAGTAATTGAGTAATTTGTTGGTTTTGGTCTATATTCGTTTGTCCTATGATACTTGCGAGAGTAGATTCAAGGTTGAAAGAGGATTGTAAAAAGGAGTGAAGTGGTGGTGATATAGTGAGTTCATTAGTTAATGTATTTGTGGATTGTGATTCGTGTGTATGGATAATTTGTTGGGTGTTGTTGTTATTTGAGATGTTGGTTTGAGGTATATTTTGTTGGTCGATGTTGGAAGAATTATTTAATGGAATGTTGGATGGAGAGTCATTTTTTGATTTATTTTGTAGAATAGAGCGAGGTGAAATAATAGTGCTTGATGTTGGTTTTTCTTTATTATTAATATATTTTTTTGTGTTTGAGTTTCTCTTACTTTCGTGGCGAAAGATGTATCGAGTGTTGGTATTGTTTGTGCTTGGTAAAGTTTAATTGCTTCACGCATTGAGCATTTGTTTTTGCATTTTATTTTAAGTAATTCTTTCGATTGCAAGTATTTGGGACATGTGTTGGCTGATGAGGCGTGGTTGCCTGAGCAATTCGTGCAAAACGTGCGTGTACAGGAGGAAGTGTGAGGAGGAAGACTACAAGTAACACATGCCGGAGTACCATTGCATCGCTTAGTGGTGTGACCCAACTTTTGACACGTCTTACACCTCATGGGGTTAGGATAGTATGGTTTGACTTTAGCACTTCTCCACGATACTTCTACTTTTTCAGGTAATTCATAAACGTCAAAAGTGAGCAAAATAACACCAGTATGGTGTGAAACACTGTCAACCGTTCTACTAAACTTGTGTACAGCTATAACACCTTGTTTACTCATATTCTCTATGATTTCTTTTTCGTCAACATCAATGAGGCAGGGGGCATAAATTGTACCTTTAACACTGTTTAAGTTGTCGTTGAGTTTGGCTTCAATTTCACATACACCGTTTAGTTGCTTAGCGGATATAAATTTTTGCGCGATTTGCGGATTCTTCACTAATAGCAAGAGGTTACCTGTTCGAAGTTCTGTAATTGAAATTATTTCTTTACTAATAGACTCTAATGCTTTATGCACCGCAAAACATGAGTACTTTGATAGAGGTTTGTTGGTATCGATTGCACTGATAGTAATGAATTTGGGGTTATCTTTTTTTTGAACCGGCAAAGCTGGAAAATTCAATGGTGAATAAGAAGGTTTTTTCCGTTTCGTTTGTGGGCCAGGAGCAAGCAATGCAAACCTGTTGTCCCCGAGATTTGGTGGCCCGGGGGCCATAGTTGGTAAATTTTCCAAAAGCACACTTGTTTTTAAGCACTTATAAAGAAGAGGTAATTAATAAAATGGTAAATTAAAACTTTGAAAGCAAGCACGTGAACGTTAAGCAAATAAACTGAGAAATAGTCAACACAGAGAAACTTAGAATGAGTGAAACACGTCTACTCTGAGTAAACACCTGTCGAGAACTGATTTTTCGCTATATTTTAGGTCAAGTAACATCTTGAGATAGTTTTTTAAGTACATAACAGTGTCTCAAAATATAACTCTTTACTATTAAACTAAACTAGGCTATTAGACTTACAACTTCTCAGACTTTGCTTGCTGACCTAATCAATAATTCAGCTCTATCAAGAATTTCATGTGAATAAATGATTCCTACACAAGGTGAAGTTCAAAATAAACAAGACTGGCGTCATAAAAATGTTTTTGATGGCGCCATCTTTTTAATGAGTTAATGCGTTAAAAGCTACATCCCTAGCTGACTTCCAGTGAAAGCTCGTAGACATTCGATTCAGTGGAAGCAAATTTATTGCCTGTGAAGTGTCAGTAGTTTTGAGTGATCGGTACAAAAATGAGTTTTAAACAAAGAAGTAATATCAAATCTTCGTTGAAATTCATAGAATCGGAGTTTCATCCAGACAAGTTAACTGAGGACCAAAAATTGCTCAAAATTCAACATTCAAAAGACCTCATTAAAGAGGCGAGAAAAGACGAAAACTTCCTTTACAACATTGTAACAGGTGATGGAACGTGGTGTTTCCAAGATGAAGCTGAAACTAATGCTCAAAGTGACGAATGCAAGGCCCCAGACGAGCAACCACCCAAAAAATCGCGTTTGGAGAAGTCAAAAATCAAGTTGATGCTCATTTGTTTTTACGATTCCAAGGAAATTGTCCACAAGGATTTCATGCCAACGGGCCAAACCGTTAATGCAATTTTCTATCTTGGCGTTTTGAAGCGTTTGTTGCATTGCATTCTTCGAATTCCCCCTGAATACCGCGAAGTAGGTATCGCATGATAATGCACCATCTCATCGATCCACTCTTGTGACTGATTTTTTGACTAGAAACCGCATTTTAACCATCAATCACTCACCGTACTCGCCTGATATGGCTCCCTGTGACTTCTCCCTATTCGGAAAATTGTATTTGGCCATGAAAGGAAAACGTTTTGCGTCCGTAGAGGTCATCTAAAGGGCTTGTGCCGACATTCTGAAGGACTTTCCGGTCAATCACCTGAAATACTCTGTCCAAAAGTTTTTAGAACGCGCAAAACAGTGTATCGAGGCCAGAGGAGATTTTTAAAATAAATAAACTCCAAGTTATCAGAACAAAGCTCCTGTCGTTTTTATTTTAGCTCAGTCTTGTTTATTTTGAACGTCCACTTATAATGCAAAACAAAAACAAAGTAGTGAGGAGTTTCTTAATTCATTTTATAATTTATGAGACTAAGCGCACAGTAAGCCCGTTTCTTTAATTATTTGCTTAAATGCTAGTTGGAGCATCGCGCGCGCCCATATAGAAATTTAAAATAAAAAATTGTTTTCTTCTTTGTTGTTTTTTCAAAGTATATAACTAAATTTTTATTTCATCTCAGTCCCATCTCGACCTGACACATAAATTAATTTATAAGTGTTTCAAAATAAAAATTGTAACGAAATAATATCTTATTTGAACCATACAGTTAGGTAACTACTGCCAGAACGCCAGCGTAGTTGTAAATATATACTTTTAGTTCAGGATTACATCGTTAATAATGTTGACTACCTCTTACGCACAAACATTAAATTTACGTATAGTTTCACAATATAATTAATTATTAAAACAAAAATTTTTCAAGATTTTTCCCTTCAATTTTCTAAATGTAGGCTAAACAAAAAAGTTATTCATTATTTGTTGCATTAGCTATTTCAAGTGTTTCGTGTGTTACTGTGTGTATATGTGTGAGTACGTGTATGTGTATTTGTCTACAGTGCAAGTTTTCGGGAAATACTTAAATCTGTTTAAACATTTTACACGACTTGATATCATATTTTCAGTTAATAGAGGTCATATTTTTGAAATTTAACTGTTCGACGATGTGTCCGTGGTGCTATGTGTGGTGTTGCAACTGGCAAAAGCGGAAAATTTTCAAATACAAAAATATAGATATGCATAGGTCATAAACACAAGGAACACAATTATTAAGTAACGCAACCTGTAGATTTTACAAAAAATATAATTAGTGCTCTCAATGATGCTTGTCGCAATTCTCAGTTGGTTGGGAGTTTTCCTCGTATTATTAACATTAGTTTTCTTATTGCGAATAATAGTCATTACATTGTCTACTAACATCAAATTGCTTCCTATTGTTGGTGTTGTTGTTGTTGTTGTTGTTGTCGTTACTGTTTTTGCTGATGCTCTGCCAGCGTTGAATAATTTGAAGATGGAGTTTTGTTATTTTAGATCGAGATCCTCATCCGTGGATGATGACGTGGTTATGTTGCCACTGCCGCTATTGACGTTGGTATTTTTAGCGCAGCGTGCTATCAGTTCTTCATATGGTTTATTCTGTAGTAAACAGACAAGCACAACAGTCATATTGTCGCCACCCAGGCCGCCCATTTGGCAATCGGGTGCGAGACAGTGATTCATCAATTCTTCGCAAATCTCTTCCGGATACATGCCCATGCCGATACGTTTTCGACAAAAGTCGATGACTTCTTTGTTGCTCATTACGTCCCAAATGCCGTCGCATGCCAACACAATGAATTCCCAATCGGATGTTATTTCACGTGCCTCCACATCGGGATAGGCTAAAGCAATGAATGAGTAGCGGCGGTTGAGTAGAATGAGGTAAGCATGAAGATGAATGGAAAGAAGAATCAGAAAAATACATAAATATAAGAAAATTCATTTAAAATTAATAGGAAAATCTTATGAACAATAAAACATAAACAAAAAAAGAAATTACACATACATATGTACATATATAGGAAGCATTTTTATGAAGTGTACGCGCCCGCCTTTGTAGTCCAATAGAATGCAAATACACATCGGAAAATAAACAAACGAAAGCCGTTGGAGCGAAAAGGGGCCAAAGTGCGTATTTATGTATGTAGATACGTATTTAGTTATAAATATAGATCAACACGTTGCGATGATGAAAGCAATTGCCTTCACTTTATAAATTAAATGATCACATTTTTTTCATCGCAATTCACATTTTGTTGTTGGTTTCGCGTGGGCGCTAATGTTAGATCATACAGTGGGATAGCAATATCATTTCAATGGTAATTTTTTTTTTGGGAAGTATTAGTTTGGGGAAAATAAATCTATTATTTTCTCGCTAGATGGCTGTAGTGATCGATATCTCGTAAAGTATCGATCAAACAATTTAAAGTTTACGCTCGTTGTCAAGGTGACATTTCACACTAATAAAATCTTTTGCTATTCTTTGTTTGTTCAGGGTGTTAGCAATGGAAATCAACAAAGAAAAAATCGGTACATATCACAGTATTTTCTTTGATAAAGAGAAAAATGCAAGTCAGGCCTGCTGAAATCGTGAATGGTGCCAATACTGTAACAATTGATTTAGGGGACCCGGTGGTCTAGAAATTTCAAAAAATTGAGTTTTTTTTTCGATATTTCGAAAGTATAGTATTTTAAGAATAGACAGAGAAATTTTCATACGCAAATTCCAAATATTAAAGCTTCTACAGCCCATTAACTAGGTAGAGAGCAGTCCGCGCGCTCCTGTACCTCTAGCTTTATACTCATTTATCTCGAAAAGACTTTTTTCGGCCAGGTGTTGGCAAAAAAACAAAAAACAAACTATTTAACCGAATCGTCTGAAATTTTGATATGTTGTTCACAACATCAATGGCTATCGCCCGTACTGGAATCACACTATTATGTCAATTATTTCGTATTTTTTTATTGAAAAACTGAGAAAAACCTGATTTTTAGAGTGTCAAACTCAAAACTGCGCCATTTTGTCAATTTTTTTTATTCTAGTACGAGACATAGCTACAGTCATACTGATTAATAACTTTTTTGGTTTTTGTGTTTCAGATAAATAAAGGGGGTTTCAATAAGGGCGGGTAGACGTTGAAATGGAATAAAATGGCGTTTGCTGTGTGGCACGTAGCGCCGTCCTGCTGGAACCACATGTCGTCTAGGTCCGTATGGTTCAATATGGGCCATAAGAAATTGGAAGGGCCACCACGTCTACCGAAAAATGGGCGCAATGCGCGCAACGCTTGCGTTAATGAACACTCATTTTGATAATAAAGTTTTATCATTTGAACGTGCTGTTCGATCGTGTAACTTGCCATGATGGATGATTTGGCATAAATAACTGAATTATAAACAAAAGATTTGACAGATGTCACCAAAACAAAATGGCTGCCACAGGGCGCCAAAATCGGCCCCCGCCAATTGAAAAACCCTATAGAAGAGCCAAAATGGACAACACCGGCCAGGTTCAATTTTTCGGGAGGGTGAGCTTCGGCGCCATTTTTAAAATCATTAAAATTAGAAAAAAAAATTTTAGTTTCATAATGGTTTTAAAAGAAGTTAAATAAAAAGCCTAAAAAACTTAAATATCATTTTTCATTTTTTTATTGTAAAAAAAATTCGTGAAATACCCTAAATTTTCGAGCTCTACACCATTGGGACTCCTTAAGTGCAATTTTCGTTTCGTCAATTCTGTTCAAGCATTGTTGAAGTTAAAAAAACTGTCGAAAATGTCGATAAAATCACAGAATAAATCAAAGTAGTCCGGAATTTTAGTAGTCGTAGCATCGCCCAAGAGCCAAAGATTGACCATAAAACGGATTTAAACCATTTGCGCAAAAATTGTATGCAACAATAATGGATTTCTTTTTCCCTTAACTAATATTAATATATAAATATATGTAATTAGCAAAATTTAGCAACACCTTAATGTGACAGGCCTTGATACAATTTTTCAAGTTGCGCGGGCAGTCAAACTACGCACTGTGAATTCTTAAAGATACATAAACACGTGGCGCAAAATTTGATTGTTACAGTTTCTTAAAGCCTTAAGGGTTAGTATTACCCCTGTTTAGTGAATTCTATGACATATGTTTCCCAAAGGACTCCAAGTTGATTGGATTTACACTGACTTCTCTAAGGCATTTGACAAAGTGTCGCGCGAGATTCTAGTAAAGCTAGCTTGCTTGGTTTTTCACTCAACCTTTCTGCAAATGGCTTAAGTCATATTTGACAGACAGACGGTGCGTGGTAAAAGTTGATGGGAGTATTAACGAGCCACTTTGTTGCTACTTCAGGTTGCCCCCAAGGGCACATCTGAGGGACACTTCTTTTTGTCGTTTTTATCAATGACTTAAGCAAATGTTTTTTATTTTCGGATTTCTTGCTCTTCACGGATGATTTACACATTTTCTCATCTGTTAAGGACTCAGTGAATGCTCAGAAGTTTCAACTCGACAAACACAATCTTAGAATTTTGAATATTAAAATTTGTTTTCATTTATTATTTTCGTGGTGTCCTTACAACCGACTTTCGATAAATCAAATTGAACGCGTTCAAAAAAATATTTCTTGAGCTGCAATTAATGGTGCCGTAACCACAACGCCATAGCTGCAACTATAACCCAGCCGCAGCATTACTGCATTTGTCGATTAGTCATGCCGTAACCATAAACAGCTGCTATTGATAGCTCATTAGTTCTAACAGCACTGATAATTTTCCACTAAGTCAATTAATTTTTGGCCCTTAATTTCTAATATTGAAATTTTTATCGCAAATATCAAAACAAATTAAAAGTATTTCACAGCTGCTTACGGTTATGGGGAAAACCTATAATTTAATAGATACATACGGCTACGGTTATGGTTATGGCGATATGCTGCGGCACCGATAATCGTTTACAATGATGCGTGTATGTTTGATCGGAACAGCTGATTGCTATGGTTACGGTTATGGCTACGGTACGGCACCACTAATTGCAGCTTAAAGTAGACAAATTTTAAGTTCACAAGAGAAAAGAGAAGAGCAGTCCTTTCAATTTCCTTTATTTTCAGTGCTATTAATGGCATCGTCGACTGTCCAGTTCTATTTGAGCGGATAAGCTTTAATGCTTCACAAAAAAGTCTTCGCAATGTATACCCTTTTTATGGGGAAGACTTTAAGAGTAAATTTGCGAGTAAAGAACCCATTGCTGACGCACTTAGAGACAATAATGCATTATCCAATTCCAACCTACTAGATTTCGCTTTATCTACAGTCTGCGTCAGACGAAAAGAACCGGTTTTTTTTCTTGTAACTTCTAGATATATATTTTTTCGTTCTGCTTTTTGCTGCATAATAGTCCCACTCAAGAGCTACGACGCCAGTGCTAACTCAGATTAGTGTCGTTCGAAACTTTAACGTAAACGCAACCAAACAAAAATGAGTGAGAAGTACGCGAAGCGTTTTGAGGCGGTATTTTTATGCACGCAATCGAAAGGGCCGAAATTATCTTACGCCCCGGAATGATGTGATGTGGAATCAGCGGTATTAGGTGTACAAAAATGTTGATGACTTTTTCGAGCGCGGCTTGAAGTGAGTGACGACAAAAAAGCAGGATAAAGTGATCGCCCAACTTTTTAAGCGAGAGTCTTCTTTGTGACTACGCCAAGCACGATCAGTTCTTGCTAAAAAGGGAATAGATGTGAGTATCAACACCGTCGAACGTCGACTGAAGGAGGCGAACATATCCAACCGTCCCACATCATCGAAACTACTGCTCTCAGCAAAACACATTGAGAAACAACAAAACAAGAAAATGGCGTCACAGTATTTGGAATGGCTTTCCCAGTCCCCAGACGCCAACTCCATTGAAAATGTGTGGGGAAATATAAAAACGCTTCTTGGCGGAAAATCAGTCCACGATTTAAAGCAACTCGTCCTCTGTCGACGAGCTAGGCAGAAAAGCTGGTTCAAAGCATGCCGAGAAGATGCCAGGCTATACTCGACAACGATGGAGACTATACGGCTTATTGAGTGATTGCGACTCGTAGTTTTGTACATACTTAAATACTTAAATAAATAAATAAATTCGTCCACACCCGTAAAGAAGTTTTGGAAAACGTTGATTTCAAAGCTTGTCTTTATCGCAAAATGTTAGAAATTGCTTAGCGCGAGTTTCTTCTCAATTTATGGATTCATTTTGATGTTGTGCTACCGCAAAAGAGCGCTACAGTTTTAGATCAACTCCGAATGGCCGCCGTCGGCTTTTGTAAGTAGTTTTTTGCGGCATAAACGCACCCGGAGGTTTGCCATTGGCAGTCGTTGAGCTGGTGCCACAGTTAACCCTTTTACAGCACCGCTCGAAATGCGCGATGTACTCGAAATGCCTTGCGTCGGCAAGATCTTTAATGTTTGTTCTAATGAAAAAGAATATTACAGGATTACCAAAATTATTTATTTTCCTCAAACTTTAACAAAAACAATAAAATATTGCGAATTATTTCGTTATTTGTGATAAAAGAGAGTTTTTGTTCGTGGAATGATGCAAAAGGGCTAAAGAACAACTCTCTTTTATTATTTTACTCTTTCACGTTTAGTGTAGGCTTTGATTCTATGGTCTACTGCCTACTGAATGGTACGAAGTTTATTTCTCCTTTGTTTTAAACCTTTAAGCTTTAGACTGAACCTTAAGTTGCAATCAAACAATAGTTTTATTATATCAGAAATACAAACTGGACTTTGGTGGTGAAAATAGTGAAAACAATTAGGTTTTGTATAAAAACACATTTTTAAATGCAGGTGCAGATATGTATTTGAATAGAGATTTTATACCATCCATGCTCATTATTGATTCAAGAAATAATTGTCGTACAAGTTTAATATATGGCTGTATTGTATGAATGTACGAATATATAAAACCCATACCGGTTTAAGACAAAAAATTCGCTGGATATTTGCGAGCCCACTTTAAAGCGGTAAATGACCCATTGTAGCGTGCAGCTACAGATGACCGACAGATAGACAACGCACAGAATTCAATGAAACGGACATTTGGAAATACAAAGCAGATATTCAGGTATGCGCAAATAAACACAGTCCGGGGAAGTATTGTACATATGTTCAGTATAATTTACATTGTTTTTTTTGTTTAAAGGCAATTAAGTGCCTTTGCTCCTGCATGATGAGCATACGAGCACTCGTATGGTACGATGACTTGGTGTTTACTAGTACAAAGTGCGAAGCCATTTGTATGGTAGGTAATGTAAGCACAGTAAAAATTGCGTACTCAGAAATAAAACTGTGAGTGCAAAATCTATGCAAATGAAAACAAATTTTACTTGAAATTAATGTGAAATACCAGGTATGAGGCATACTTCGAAAAATTGTTATTAGTTTGATCCATATTGGAATTGGCTTTTAGAAAGAATTTTTAAATATTTTTATTTGTTAACTTAGCACAATTAGGCTTTCTCTGAAAGGCTCTTGGAAAAGTTATGAGAGAAGAGACAATTTTTCAACATATTGCGCATAATTTCAATCTACGTCATTGTCAATTTTGAACCAGAATACCGTTTTTAAGATTAAGTGTAATTTTTACAAGGAGCTTTCCACTGACAAAATTACATAATCCAGACAAACAGAAACAGAAGCAGTTTACATGTAAGTTCGGTATTAAAAGTGCATCGAGGAGTTAAAACTTAATTTCTTTTTCGACGTGATAAAGGCTCCACCGAACTATTTCGATTGAAGAACGTTTTAGCACTCTAACATCCGACTGCGTACTGCAATTAAATAAAGGTTGGGTCGATGTTGAATGTGAACCACACCTAAACGTCAAGTTTTTTCTGCATTTCATTTGACATTCTTCAATTTCAGACTAACTCAATTTGAACCATGGAAAGATACACAATCGAGCAACGCGTTAAAGTTATTCAGGCTTATTATGAAAACGGGCGTTCAAATCAAAATGCATATCGCGAACTTCGTGAAGAAAATCATCTTCAGTGATGAGGCACATTTTCAGGCACATAAGCAGAATTGCCGCATTTGGGCGAATGATAATCCAAGAGTGATTGCCGAAAAACCAATGCACCCACAAGGAGTGACTGTTTGGTGCGGTTATTGGGCCGTATTTTTTCCAAAATGAGGCTGGTCAGACAGTTACTGTGAATAGTGTTCGCTATCGTGAGATGATAACGAACTTTTTATGGCTCGAATTGGAAGATATGGATGTGGGCGATATGTGGTTTCAACAAGACGGTGCCACTAGTCACACAGCTAACGAAACAATGGCTCTTTTGCGTGAAAAATTTGATGGCCGAATAATCTCACGTCGCGGCGATGTCAATTGGCCGCCAAGATCATGTGATTTGACACCGTTGGACTTCTTTTTTTGGGGTTATTTGAAAGAAAAGGTGTACGTCGATAAGCCAGCATCAATTCAAGAGCTAAAGGATGAGATAATTCGGCACATTAACGGCATAGAACCTCAATTATGCCTCAGTACCATGACCAGTAATAGTTAGTCTGTCGCTACTTCTCGTACGATACAAAGGAAGTCAAAGTCTAGTTGCTAAAGTCAAGTACATGACTATCATTCGGTTGGTCCTGGATTTGAATCTCACTGTGGGCATGAGACTTCAAATAATATAAGGTGTATATCATTGCAGTCGCAGCTAAGAGGCAATTGCAATGCAGTTTTGATATGAAAAAGTTTCTCATTTTGGCCTTCAGAGGCCAATGGCCTCCGACAAAAAATTCCAGGTTCCGCCATTTGTATGGTAATTTCAAGACGCTCACCGCTAATTGGAGAAAAAAACGAGGCCACTGGTTTAACAAAGAATGTAAACGCCAATATATTCGTATACGTACACTACCGGTCAAAAGTTTGGGTTCACTTACATTATTTTGGAATTTTACACAATCAAATCGGCTTATTAGTGGTTTTGTTTTTTAAACGTGCGTTCTTCTACTAGTTTGAGTTTAGGAGATTGTTATTGTTTACAAAGTGACTGTGGGAGACGCTCAGATCAAGAATAAACGTGTTATGACTTGCTGCATTCTGTCAGTGCGTCTAGTGCCTATTACGCGTAACATCTTATTGCTGCAAAACTCGCTTCAAGAGTTATATTTTTAATTGTTTGTGTAATCTTTGTTATCAAAAAGGTAAGTAAAACAATTTTTTGTATTCCAAAAAATAATTGTTTTACAAAAACTTACATACAAGTCGACGTTATACAAAAATTATCTTCTAATTATTAAAATTTAAATAAAACTACATATTTCATGTTTTATTATTTAAAATGGGTCGGAAAGCAGAGTTTAGTGTAGAAACACGAGCAGTCATTGTAGCACTACGTGAAGAAGGCTATTCAACGCGAAAATTTGCTTCGTAATGTAATGTCTCTCAAAATGCTGTCATGAGAACGTTACAAAGAAAGAGCGATACTGGGTGCAATCAGAGTCGTCATCGTTCTGGGAGGTCTAAAACTACGTCAAAAGGAGAGGATAAGTTCATATGTGTTGTAAGCAAAAAAAATCGTTTTCTAACAGCCCCTGAAATTCGCGAACAACTCAATTTCTCGCGCGAGGCTCCAGTATCTGTTTCGACGGTATAGCGACGACTAAGAAACTACGGCCTAAAAGGGTGTGTCGCCGCCAAAAAACTTTTACTTCGAAAGCAAAATACAGTAAAGAGACTTAATTGGGCTAAAAAACATAAAGAGTGGACAACTGAACAATGGTCTAAAGTCTTGTTCACGGACGAGTCCAAATTTGAAATTTTCAACAAACGACGCCGCCAATATGTTCGCCGTTTTGTCGGTGAACACATGATGAACCAATGGGTTATTCCCACATTTAAGCATGGTGGAGGGTTAGTGTTAGTCTGGGGATGCTTTGCTGGAGACAAAGTTGGAGACATTGTGCAAATTGAGGGTATCATGGACAAAAAAGTCTACCGCAACATACTTCAACGGCACGCTTTTCCGTGTGGGAAAAGACTTGTGGGCAGCGGATTCGTTTTCCAGCAGGATAACGATCCTAAGCCCACTTCATAATTTTGCCAGGATTACATTGCAGCCAAAGAAAATCAAAAACAACTCAAATATATGGAATGGCCTCCTCAGTCGCCGGATTGTAACCCGATCGAGTTGCTGTGGGGCGAGTTGGACAGAGAAGTACGAAAATTGCAACCTACTAATACAAAACAACTTTGGACATTTCTGCAAAATTGCTGGAATCAAATAACAGCAGAATCTTTGCGTAAATTAATTGATAGGATGCCCAGAATATGCGATGCTGTAATAAGAGCAAAAGGCGGATATTTCGAGGAATCGAAAATATGAACAAATACTTGTGGGTTTCTTTAAAAGTTAACATATTTTGTATTAAACACAATTACTTTCTGTAAAATAACAATATTAAAAAATATTTGACGAAGAAAATCATGATTATTTGAAAATTTTTTACAATTTTTCAAGTGAACCCAAACTTTTGACCGGTAGTGTATGTCTAATGGACGCGTGACCGCCATACCTTGGACCCCATTTGACCAATTCGATTCTAACAAACTGCATTGTATGGGCCTATAATATTTATAATACGCAGCAATATATTCTGTAAAATGTATAGTCACCACCATTAACTATAATGGCTGCACATCTTTGAGTCATACTTTGAGTTAATTTCTACCCACGTTTTGGAAGTAATCGGCTCCAAATCACCGAATTTTCTTTTACGAGCGTTTGGGTGGCCGCCGTGGCCGAATGAGTTAGGGCGTGACTACCATTCGGAATTCGCAGAGAACGTAGGTTCGCATCTCGGTGAAAGACCAAAGTGAAGAAAAAGTTTTTTCTAGCGCTCGACAGGCAATGACAAACCTCCGAGTGTAATTCTGACATTAAAAAGCTCCTCATAAAAAAATACCTGCCGTTCGAAATGAGTGTACGCGCCAATTAAAGAAACAACTTTGCTTAACTTTTGCCCAAATATTTTCAATAGAGCTGACATCAGGCGACTGTGAAGGCCAATCCAACATATCAATCCCATTTTGCTGCTTCCACTCTATGCACCTTCGGCTTCGGTGCTTGGCATCGTCGTCCTCTTGTAAAATCCAAGGTTAGCTAGTTATTCAAAATATCTTCCCAGCTGATGGCAATGATGCTTTTTAATAAATTTTATTCGTCAAAATTACATTCAAATTGACGGTAAACAAATAAATAAATGCCCAAATCCTTTTTCGAAGAACCAGCCCCAAACAGTAACCTTAACTGGATGTTTCACAGTTCGCTGAAGTTGTCGATTATCAGCAGAACACCAGGACCGACGTATGTAACTATTCGCGTAAAAAGGAAGATTCACCCGTGAATGTTGCGTTTGTTCAATTCCGTTATGAATTTGCTTAGCCCATGCAAGTTCTTTTTCAATGTATGATAATGAGGGTAGCGTTTTTTTCAATGTGCTCCGAAATTTGCATGCAAACGTTTTTGAATCGTGTCTTTACATACAATACAACTTTTCCATAAAACTGCTTTAGCTTCCCGCACGATAAGCTTGGCTTTATCAAAAACAATTCAAATCTTCTGATCTTGCTTTGGGAAGGTATATTTTTTAGACCTCGTCCGACGAAGTCGTCAAAGTTTTTAACGTCTTCGACTTCTTCAAATATTTTGTTGCAGATACGCGTAACCTTTTTTTGGGCCTATAGGGTGTGTAGAAAGGAACATTGCTTCAAATCGTTTCTCCCGGAACCCATTTCCTAAAAACAATGTAGGCTTTCTAACAAATTGCACAACGCGAGAATGACACGCCTATTTAGCAGCATTTAAATTTTCTTTTATAACGGAACTCTAAGTGTGAATTTTGCCGGTCATGCTTCTATTAGACAGACCTTATATAGGTTAGGCTGCTTCTTATTTGACCTAAACTTTTCTGTTTTTTTGCATATATGCCATGTGCAACACTTTTATTATATTCTAAGACATAAAGAAACCTTAAGAATTTTTTTCGCATTTTTAGTAATATAGGGTGGGCCATGTAAAATTTGTTTTTTGAATCGGCTATAAAAAAAAACTAATCAATATTTTTTGAAACTTTTTTTTTTATTTTGAAGATTGAACATTGTCATTTATGAATGAAAAATAATATCGTTGAAATGACTGCCACGACTGGCTTTACAGTATGCCATTCGATCAACCCAATTTTGAAGCACATTTTCGATTGTTTGGGCTCCAATTTCATGAATGGCAACTTCGATTTCGTGTTTTAAAGCATCAATCGTCTCTGGATGGTTCACATAGCATTTGTCCTTAACGGCTCCTCACAAAAAATAGTCCAACGGGCTTAAATCACAGCTCCGAGGCGGCCAATTGATATCGGAATTTCGGCTGATTATTCGGTTTTCAAAAACGGTAGCCAAAAGTTCGAGTGTAACTTTGGCAGTGTGACAAGTTGCACCGTCCTATTGAAACCAAATGTCGTCCATGTCATCCTCTTCAATTTATGGAAACAAAAACTCGTTGAGCATGTCACGGTAACGCTCGCCATTTACTGTAACCGCGGTAGAAGAAGAAGACTCACCACTTTGGAAATAGGTTTTCAATATTTCCCAATTTTGTTCAAGCGTATAGCGTCCCATTTCGTAAATGTCAAACCTTTAAGTAAATTATGAACACATTTGACATGTCATTTGTGTTACCATTCTCAAAAAAATAGGTGGTTCAAAAAGCAAACGCTATATGGCCCACCCTGTATTTATGCCTATTCTCAGAAATTACTTAGAAGTACTTTATGCTAATAATGTCGATCACAAGTGCTCAAGTGCACACTTTGACACAGCGCGCAGTTTACTACTTTAAATTTAGAAAGTGTCAGCCATGGTGAAACGATTTTTAAAGGTGTTCTACGTGGCAGACCGTTATTCGCTCTGACCGTATTAAACAGATGTGCTGATGTCACTTGGGATGTGTTTCACAAAATTTAGCTCATGAAGGCGATAAAAATCAACAACACAGGCCAAATGACGTGGAGTCCAAAGTTCCCCTCAAAAAACAAATTTGTTTCCCCATATCTAACGAGCAAACATGGTAATCTATCCTTGAGTGTGACCTATGGTGAAAAGAATTAAGAAGGTGTGGCCACTAGCAGTGAATTTGTCAGAATTAGCTGATTGGCTGACGTAACTGGGGATGTGTTTGCAAAAAACTAAGTTTGTGTTAGTTATATATGAAAAAAATCCACACAGTTATTTGTTGTTGTTGTTGTAGCAGTATAAACATTCCCCATACATATACGGAGAATGCTGCTGAAGTGACAGTCCTTGGCCAGATATAAATCCGGGCCGTTCCGGTTACGTAGAACCGACTACCGTGGGAACGAACACAGTTACTTCACTTATGTTACTTCGTTGCCGACTGAACAACGTCTGATTGGACGAGTGTGACGAAGTCTCGTTCAATTTCGTTTTTCTCCATAGCGAAAGGCCAAACCTGGTAATCTATCATGCTTGACTTTGCCAATGGGTGACCGAACTGAGCCCACTGGGGCGTTCTAATGTTTGCAAGCGAAGGAATAAAAAATTACCAGCATGTGAGGTTTTCAAAGACGTTATTTATCACGTTTATATAACTAATTCAAGTGTTTCAGATACGATAAATTGTGGGAAATCTTATTACTATTTTCTCAAATTTTGACCAGTGATAGCGACCCCAAAAACTCAATCAAAAAAACTTAAAAAAAATCACGCGTTACTTATTTAAATTATAGGAGCGAATGGCGAGTTGACGCGGCTACATTGCGACAATTGAAAAATAAGAAGCATCCCAATATGTAAAAAAAAAAATTAATTTGCGCGTAAATTTCTGCTATGCGCTTGACCGAGCTCCTCCTCCTATTTGTGGCGTGTCTTGATGTTGTTCCACAAATGGAGGGAGCAACAGTTTTGAGCCAACTCCGAACGGCAGATATTTTTTTATGAAGAGCTCTTTCAACGCAGAAGTACATTCGGAGGAGTGCCATTGCCTGCCGAGGGGCGACCGCTATTAGAAAAAAACTTGTTCTATCATTTTGCTGTTTCATGCACGGAGATTCGAACCTACGCACTCCCGAATGGTAATCACGCACCAACACATTCGGCTACGGCGACCCCCACCCCAATATGTATACATACTAAACTGTAAATGTGCATTCCACGTCCTTTTGAATTGTTTGGAATTGGCTGAAATAAGTTGTAAAAGCTTTGAACTTCACGTTGTGTGACTAAAGGGCTCTCCAATAACAGGTGTTATTTTGAATTAGTTTGCGCTATCGAGAGATGATTAACGATTTTTTATGGCCGGAATTGGATGGTATTGCTCTGAACAACGTTTATTTTCAACAAGACGGCGCTACGTGCCACACAAGCAACGAAATCTTTGATATTTTACGGGCAAAGTTTCCGGACCGTGCTATCTCTCGAAGAGGTGATCACAATTGGCCACCGAGATATTGTAATTCAACACCTTGTGACTTTTTTCTTTGGAGCCAAGTGAAAAAGAAAGTCTACGCGAACAGCCCAAGGTCGATTAAAGACCTCAAATATGGAATTCGTGAGACTATCGAGGACATAGGGCAGCCACTTTGCAATTCGGTTATGGAAATTTTCATGAAAAGGAGATTGTCCTATAAGCGTGGTCTTGGTGGTCATTTGCCTGATTGTATTTTCCACTATTAACGGCATACCTTCCTCCTTATAATGAAATAAACATCCGATCATATGTATTAAAAAATAGCATTTTTCTTTGAATATCAAAATAACACCTCTGATTAAACAAGTTGCAAGTGGTCTAAAAAATTAAAACTTTGGATTTCTTTGGGATACAAAGTTTTTGTTCAATACTGCACAATTTAACTGCTTCCCAACTGTTAAAATGATTACACCTGCTGAGCAAAATAAAAGTATTGGCGCTCTAAAATAATTAACAAATAAATAAAATATAAAAAAATAAAAAAAGATTAAAAAAACACTACTAAACTAAACATATATACACACCAGTTACGATTTGTTCCTCAGGTTTCTTATTAGCATTTCGCTTGAATATGAAATCACCCAGTGCGCGTGATAGCGCTAAATTGCCATTTACACGATTGAACTCCACATAGCCGCCACCCTCATGTATGCGTTTTGTCTCCGCCTCATTATTTGGCTTATGGTCCAAAGACAAAGTCTCTACCTCTCCATTGATGCAAGCAATCGCACGAGAATCACCAGCATTGGCACAATACAAATGGTTATCCTTGATAAGTACAACAACGGCTGTGGAGCCGGCCATTTGTTCGCCCCATGACTCATTGTACAGCATCTCATAGTCGATATCTAGAAATGCCTAAAAAAAAAAACACCCGAAAAATGTATGTATTTATATGATTTGTTTACGCAATTATGTACATCTACATAAATACAATTGCACTAACTCACCTGTTTTAACGCCTTTTCAATGTTTTCTTTGTACTCGGGACGCTTTAGTATGAATTTGTGTAGATGTTTGCCGGCATATTGAGCAACTGTGGCGCCACCATGACCATCATAGACCGCAAAGAACGACGTGCCCGGATCATCGGGCAGAGATAGTATGTGTGTGTGCGAATCTTCCATGTTGATGCGCCATCCTTGCATGCAGCTAGATCCGACGCGGTACAATTCATTTTGGCAATACGCAGACTCTTTGGCTGTGACTGGTTCGGAAAGTGTTTGACCCATTTTATTGGTGGAGTGTTTGTGAAAAATGTGCGGCGGGTGTGGCAAGTACAACGACCTGGGAGTTTATTACGACTAGTAGCCCTTCTTTTGCTTATTACTTGCTCTCAGAGTTTTGCTTTATTAGCACAAATATGCAATCCGAAATAGGCGTGAGTAACTGAAAAAAATAACCAAATAATAAGAAAAGTTTGATTTTTTATCATGATTTTGGTTTTATGAGGCATACAAAAATGTAATGTAAATTTCGGCGCTTCGCCACAGCCCTACAGAATTTGTATATGCGAATTCACAAGCTCACCGTATCCAACACAGGAATTCACGCTTACAAGCTTTGCTAAATAAGATTTATTTGTTTTATGTAAAATATTGAATCATGAAACAATAACAGATTATAAGTCATTATTTCAATGTAATAAAAAAATATAGAAAAATGTCCCAAAGTAAACACAAATGACAACAGTCAAATTGACACACACCCAAATGATTTTGTCAGCCTATCGTCATTTGGAAAATATGAAATTTTTTTATGGAAACTACGAAGCGTGTCAGAAAATAAACAAAGACAAAGAAATGTAGAGAGTACAACCGGATATCAGGGAGATACATTTGAATCATAGTATCAATGCATTTGAACGTTTCTCACGCGTGAAGCCGTAATTGGTTGTCCGTTTCCCGTTTCCCTTCTCTGCCCACTCGCACCAGTGATGACTAAGCATAGCAATGAGTCGCGCGCGCAAGTTCCACTATTACATCATAGTAAATAATTAAGTTTTCATTTAAATTACAAGAATATTCTGAAGCGTACAAACAAGTTGCGGGCATGAAAATATGGTCAGACAGTAAGTTTGCATTTAAGAATTGTCGGGTGTAGGAGGTAGAAGGTCTCACGAGTGACAACTCAAATGTATTAAAAAAAGAAATGGCGCGTAAGCTTCTGTTCTCCTAAGTACAGAAAACACTGGATATGACTGACACTTGGGGCTGTGCGAATGGGCTATCGGCAAACCCCACCAAAACTGGTATTGTCCTCTTTACCAGAAGGAGGAAACTTGATGGACTCGTTCTGCCTAGGCTAAAAGGTGTCACAATCTAGCTATCCAAAGAAATCAAATATCTTGGAGTAATCCTCGATAGTAAACTTCTTTGGACGTCACACGTTGAAACAAAAACATTCAAAGCACTGACAACCTTCTGGCAGTGCAAAGGTGTCTTTGGGAAAACGTGGGGTCTTTCTTCTAGCAAGGTCCTATGGATCTATACGGCTATGATAAGACCTATTATCACCTATGCATCAGTGGTCTGGATGAGTAGACTCTCTCTCGTGGGAATCTGGAGAACCTTATTGAGATTACAACGCACTGTGGCCATTTGTTCCACCGGAGGTTTTCCGACTACTTCAGGCCCGGCATTAGATGCTCTGATTGATTTGCCACCACTTGATGATTTCATCCAAGAAGAGGCCTTGAAAGCCATATGCAGGCTGAAACACAATGGGAATTGGTACGTCCCCTGCCCGACACTGGAAAACAGAGAAGGCATGGACTTCGATTCAACGATTCTCTCCATGCCAGCAAGAGTCGTACTTGAAAAGAGATACAGTGTAGTGCTGCCAGAGGCTCAGTTGTGGGCCCGGCAAACCCTGTTTTCGCATTTTCACGGCTGGCTCCAGGACCGAGCATGGCTCCGGCTCTGGGGTTTACGTGGAATCCAGCAGGACAAAACTGAACTTTACTCTTGGAATGCATGCATCTGCGTTTCAAGCGGAGGTGTATGCGGTTCAAGAAGCGATGAACTTTGTTGTGTGTCTACAGTGACAGCCAAGCTGCGCTCATGGCCTTAGACAGCCCCCCAACCACATCAGTGGTAGTTGAGTTCTGTAAACCTAGGCTGATCTATGTCGGTACACATAACAGCCGGATGCTAACATGGGTCCCGGGACACGTAGGTATCGTGGGAAACGAGACCTCTGACTCCTTAGCTAAGATGGGTTCTGAGGCCAACTTCTTTGGCCCAGAGCCCGTTTTGCCACTCCCTCCTGTGGCCATAAAAGCCTCGGTTAGCAAATGGGTTACTACAACCCACAAGCGAGTTTGGCAGGCTGAGAGAGGTTGCAGATGGACTAAACTGATGTTACCTGTCATGTCCGATCGACTGTCGCAAACCCTCCTGTCATTAAGCAGAAGGGAGTGCAGGCAGCTGGTTGGACTGATGATGGGCCACTTTCTGTGAGCGAAGCACATGGAAAGGGTGGGCATCTCAGACAGTGTACTCTGCCCAGCTTGTGAAGAGGAGGATGAGACGGCGGGCCACTTCCTGTGCGTCTGCCCCGCCTTCGCTCGAATCAGGTTTGAGGTCTTTGGCACTGATGTGTTAAGAAGCGACCACCTTGGCTTCTTGGTACCACAAGATCTACTCAGATTTCTTCGGAGATCGGGTAGATTTAAATTAAAAGGAAATCCAAGTGTAGTACAATGGACTCAATTAATATCTGAGTGCTGTATTTGCTAGTTGTCCCGACAAAAAAAAAAAAAAAAAAAAAAAAAAGCTTCTGTTAGGTATTTAGCCGAGCTCCTCCTCCTACATGCGGTGGGCGTCTTAATGTTTTCCTCAAATGGAGGCGGTTTTACGCAGCCTCCGAACGGCAAATGGTTTTTAATGAAGAGCTTTTTCATGGCAGAAATACATCCCAATGTTTGCCATTGTCTGCTGAGGAGCGACCGCCATTAGCAACAACTTCTTCTACCAATCGGCGTTTCGTGCTCGGAGCTTTCACCCGCTTAATACAATTACTTGTCATTGTGACCTTTCATAAGGAGGTGGAATGCAAGCTAGAATTATATTTAAGTAGTTTAAAGTATTCTTAGAAAACGGCTGAAAGTAACGGCAGTACTTCGGAAACAAAAAGACGTACATATACTCTGTGAGAAACCTGCAAGTGAAAGCGAGATTTGTAAATCTAGTGCATCGAAGAAGAAGAGGACTAATTGCCCAAAGAGGAGAACCAATTCAGGACACATCAGAAGAAATAAAAAAAAAGCGTTAACTGAAGATGACGGCACAGAAATTTAAGATTCTAACACGCTGGTTCAAACTCGCGGTGATCCACCAAAAATCGATTGGGTAAAATAAAACCGAAATTGGACTATAATTAATTGAAAGAAGAAAAGTGTCTTTTGCAACTAATATTTGCTCTAAGCCTTGAGTAGAACCGATGAACGATATAGCGACTTACTGTTAGACAAGGTCTATTAGATCCTGAGATGAAGCGGTTACCTGAGTAAGATTTCATGCCATCCACTCAATATTTATATTCGCATACAAGTGACCTTATCTTTCGGGACGATGAGCACCTTGACATTTTGCTAAGGGGTAGGTAAACAATACACAATAGGGATTTCTTCTATAGACTATGTGCAAACAGACCAGTTAGCTGAGGCGAATAAGTTTTAATTTGTGTCAGTTTCAAATTAAATGAATTAGTATTTGACAGCTGAAAATGTTTTGGTTTTGTTTCTGAAAAATGGAGAAATACTTAATTTTACCATGAATTTTAATAATTTATGAAAGAAATATTGACTGGGGAAAAAGTCAATGCAATCGAGTTTTGATCGAAACGTGGCTTTGTTCAAGAAGCTGCTAATTTTTCAAAGGTTAAGGAGGCAGCATTAGAACAAAATGATACTCAAAGATTGTTGTGGAAGTTGGTAAATGAAATTACAACAAATTTTATTACAATCAATCAACATTTAATTCATTATAGAATTCGTTTAAGTTAAAATTAAAATAAATAATTGCGCGTATACTTCTGTTAGGTATTTAGCTGAGCTCCTCCTATTTGTGGAGTGCGTCTTGATGTTGTTCCACAATTGGAGAGACGACCTATAGTTTTAAGACTCCGAATGGCAAATAGTTTTTTATGAGGAGCTTTTTCATGGCAACAATACAATCGGAGGTTTGTCATTGCCTGCCGAGGGGCGACCGCTATTCGAAGAAACTTTTTCCATCATTTTGATTTTCCATGCACAGAGTTTCTAATCTACGCGAATGATAGTCACGCATCAACCCTTTCGGCTAGGCGGCCGAATAAATTTGGTCCCCATCGTTGTTTTGTGCTTCTCTATCACTTCATTTGCTCATTGAACAGACGCTTTCCTCTTCCCATTTATTTTAATTCTTTTTAACTTCTTTTTCTTGTTTCATTTTTGATTAGTTTTAAATAACAATTCAGTCTTTAAAAAGTTGGAATCAAAGTTTCACAGATCCAAATTTGTTGACTTTTGAAGTGAAACTTCTTTAGCGGCGGTCTGATATTTGAGCGAGAATGGAGAGTGAATTGGAAAAAATGTAACATTTAGAGATTTCGTTACGCGAGAAACAAAAAAAGATGCAACGTAGAGAGAAGGAGAAAGAGAGCTCTACATTTTCTATACATATGACATAGACTTCGTTGTAAGACAGAGTATACAGATATATAACATAGAGAGAAAGAGAAGGAGAGTTATACACCATAATGTTACGCGACAGTGAAAAAATCAGAAAAAAAGTTGCTGGTCATGTTGCAACGCATAATATCAGTAAAACAGCGGTAACAATCGGACGACGCACATCAACAATCCCGCCTAACAACAACAAAACGATTAACGCTAAACGATCACATTTACCACTAGTTTGTGCTTGTGCGACGACCATTCACAAGGCTCAGGGAAGCACGTATTCTGAAGTTGTTTACGAATATGATAAAAAACATTCGCAATCATTAGATTACGTTGCTTTATCACGAGATTGAAGGCTTGTGGATTATAACGAACGGAAATGATTTTAGATTCTACCATGGTCGACGAGCATCAGTCAGTATGTCTCATTTACAAGATGAATTCCAGAGACTATCGTTAAATAGACTGGAAACTGTGGATAAACAAATAATCGATTTCATGACTCAGAGAAGAGGGCTATCTGTATATACTCTTAATTGTCAGAGCCTACGAGCACATTCCGCAGATTTAACAGACTCTGTCATTCGCAAATCGAGTATAGTACTTTTGTCCGAAACTTGGTTAAACGATAACGAGGATATTAGTATACCAAATTTCAATTGCGTCATCAAATATAAGCGACTAAATGTTAGAGCTGGCGGTATGGCAATCTACAATACCACAATCAAGATGATAGCGTAAATATCGTCACACCAAACATGGAAATGACTGCAAGGCAGTCTCAGTCATATTCATCAACAGTCACACCAGTTGGCGATGTTTGCATTGCAGAATGTCAAACGCTGAATGGAAAAATTATTGTCATAGCCGCCATCTATATCTCACCGAACCAAAATCTTGATGACATAATATTATATATTTCATTCACCGCTCACTACTGGTTTGCAGCCACGCAGGTGCAATTGCACTTGGAAGAGGCGAAGACAAAATTCCATTGATTCTCGGGGGAGATTTCAACGTAAATTTCGGATCCAATGAGTCCTTGCCGTTGATTCAATTTCTTCGAGAAACATTCGGTTTGCAGATAAACAATAACCCTAAAGAATCAACAACAAAATCCGGAACTACACTAGAGGCAATTTTCACACGTTATCTAGAAAATATTGAATCACGTACATTTATTATATTTCAGCTATCACAAACCAATTATATCAGTATTACCAATTGAACCACCAACAGATGATAGCATAATGCATATACATATAGTTAATAAAATCGAATTTTGGTTACACAAATTTTATACTGTTGTATTTCTTTTGAAATTATCCCTGTCTCCTTCTCTTCCTCTCTCGCTCTCTCGCTCTTTCTCTCTCTCTCTCTCTCTCTCTTCACACACAGAAGTTTCACTTTTACCACGTGTACGATGCTGCACATGATTTTTTTATTCGAGTTTCTATAAAAATTTTGAGTACGCAGTTTTATAACTCATTAAATTTTACAATGATAAAGTGAAGATTGAATTTTTAACACCTTTTTTGCGGGATGATTTTTAACAATTTTTGTTGTTGATAGTATTGTGCATTTTCTACCGAAAAAAAATCATCTTTTTATGATTTATTATACTAAAATGGTAATATTACTTTAAAGCATTATAATCAAAGCGTACAAAAACTGAAACTTTTTCTGAATTTCCTACAAATTTAAAAAAATTGATTCATATGGCTTTTGTTAAAGAATGAGCTTTATTTTTTGTTAAAATTAGTTGAAATTAAAATCAAAATTTATTGTCACAACGAGTGCGACATTTTTTTCCGAGTGCACTTCGCAGGTTGGCATAGAGAATAAGACACAAAACTATTGCCAAATAATACTTATTTGGCAAATAAAAATTTGCATTTTTGTATGGTAATTTAAGTTACAATTAAGACTTAAATTGCTAATGTGTTCTTAAGTGCTAATTAGGTGCCTATTTGAACATAATCGGACACGGCAATAGTCCCAATTTCAAATTTTTAGAGAGCCTTTAGCTTTACTTTATACGCAGTACTTTAGAACCCACTTTACTTTTATTAAGGAATCGTGTGTGCTGTTACCTTCAATAAAATATCGTTCAAAAGTGACGCCTAGATGTCAGTAGTGCATAATTTCTAGACGGTACCTTTTTCATGCCATTTTTGAAACGCGTTAAAATTATTTAAATTTACTATGAAAATGCTCGATCTTTAAGAACATAACGCAAATTTTGGAATTTTTTTGGTGGAAATAATCGCCAGATTTCAAGAAACTAGTTCTGTCGAGGTCAGAAAAAGGCTAGCAGCGTAAAAGCTGAACGTTCTGTAGCGCAAAGTGTTGCTGAACAACCCGCAACATGGACATCTCGACCTTCTCAACAATTAGGCATTCATGAATCGACTGTGAACTTCTAAATTATGTAATTTTTCATATATGTATGTATGTATAATTATCAAGAGCCGTATTTTTAAATATACAGAATATTTATTTCAGTCCTTTTTTTTTGATAAGTTACAACACACAATAAAAATAATAAAATAATACAAAAAATTACAAACGATTTGCATATAAAAAAAGGTAATATTATAAAAATTTTAACTTTTTTGTGGGGCCGCAACTGTATTTGTTAAATATTGACGCTGAATCAAAGCTTAATTTCAAGAAATGGAATCACTGCAAGTAGGCGAGTATATCCACACACTTACACATAATTCATACAATACACATTCAGTAGTTATTAGCTCATAGCTAATATCTCGTCTTTGCTGTCACTCGGTAACAGCAGAGACGTACAAATGTACGCAGTTGGTTGCCTACTTTCGGCTACCCCTAACTTGTTTGGCCCAACACGTGATATTTACGAACGTTAAGTTAACAAACAAACGCTAACGAATCTTATCATCGCTGTATTGCTTGTAGTATTTGATGTAGTAGTAGTAATAAGAGAAACAAAATGTTTTGTTGGGTTTTTCTTTACTATGACCACAAAGATAAAAAATAATTGCGCTCATTCTGCGTTTTGGTCATGAAATAATCTGAAAATGAATTAATCGAAAAAAAAAATTATGAAATTATACCTAAAAGTTTGGGGTTTGCTGCAGAGGTACAAAGTAGCATTAAACATAGATTCTGGATTCATTCATTATTAAATTTTAAATAAAAAAAAATTCTTTTTAGCGGCATCGTTCGATTTTTGTGAAAAATGAAATTTGAATAGGTCGAGCCAAGGAGCACCAAGTGAATTGGTGGCTCCTAAAACACTCAGGCTAAAAAGCCATTGCCTGTAGAGGTCTGGAAAGAGGGTAGAAAGTCAAGGAGGAAAGTATCAGAGAAAGAGATAGGAAAGAATAATGACAAAGACAGAGGTGGTTGGTCCTGTGAGAACTTTCCATAGTCTATAGTAAATCTGTAAATATCCTCCACTTTTAGGGAACGAATATCACTCATTATTATTGTATATACTCACTACTCACGACATCGGAGCCCAACACTCATAGCCTTGCAATTCATGATTCCTGCGGAACAGATTCCGATTATTGGCTCTGGCCGTTGAGCCGATTTTTGCGACTTGCTTTTTAATACTAAATGCATGAATTTTAATTTTGGCTTCTCACGTTTAACCATTCCAAAGGTCAATTGGCGATGCTCAATTGCAAACCGAAGAAGTTTTTGCGCCGTCTCGTTACCTACAAAACAACAGACACTAGCGGAGTGTCAAGGCAATGAGCTTCTATTGTTGAATTGAAGCTGAAGAAAACTAAGGTGTTTCTGTCGGCTAACCTGGTTGTGGTAACAGATTTTTGGGATCCATCCCATCCATAATGTCGATTACCTTGAAAAGTGTTAAATGGTCACCGACGCGTAACAAAATCCGACCAAAACTAGCGCCGGTGGGGGCGCGTAAGTCCGCATTCTCAAAGTCAAATTCTTCAGATTTGCCCCACTGCGACTATTTCCTATGATATGGCGGTAAGAGATTTGGGGCGCATGAAGGGTATCAATAAAACTGACGCATATCTTCAAGGCTTCAGGTGTTTAATACATTTGACAAATGCTGGATGAAGTCTATCACATCAAATGGATATACTATATGTATGTATTTCTGGCGCTTACGCCCCTTGTTGAATGCTTGGCCGAACATCTAGATGTTTTCCATAAATGGAGAGTCCTACCACCTACGAAGGTCAGATGGTTTTTTATGAGTAGCTTTTTCATGGCAGCAATATATTCGGAGATTTTGCCATTGCCTGCCGAGAGAGACTGCTATTAGAAATAACTTTTTCAACCATTTGAGGTTCTGTGGCGCAGGTTTCCGAGCCAGGGCACTACTGAATGGTAGTCGCGGATCAACCCCTTCGGCCACGGTGCCCGCCAGTAGAATAAATATAGTCCTTTTTTTGATAGATATATACAAATTTCTACATTTGGGCCGTTTCTGGCAAGTGGATTGTTTTGTGCGTCTTAATATTTCGCATGTCAGATAGGTTTTATGAAAAATATTCAAGGGAAAATATTTTCGAAGACTTTCAGTCTTTATAACGGGTGTTTTTTAAGTGCAAAAATGCAGTTGTTTGAGCGGATGTGTGAGAGCTCTCATTGTCCTGGTGAAGAGTGATCCGTCTTTGGCGATTGGTTTTCCTAATTTCTTGGAAGACAACTGGCAAACAAATGGTTGTGTACCACTCAGAATTTACTGTTCTGCGTTGTTCTAGTGGTACGGTTGCGACATGTCCAGTTTTTCCGAAAAAACAGGCGACCATTTGGAAATGCTTCGTGCGCGAACAACTTTTGTTGGATTTGGCTCATCTTGAAACACCCATACAGTCGACTGCTGTTTACTTTCGGGCTCATACGCGTAAATCCATGATTCATCACCTGTCACGATGTCATAGACGTGTTTCGAAGCCCGGCGATCGTATTTTTTGAGCATTTCCTTCGACCAATCGACACGAGCCTTTTTTTGAGCGATTGACAAATAGTGTGGGATCCAACGCGAACAAATTTTTTTGACGGTCAAATGTTTATGCAATATTGAATGTATGCTGGCCCCACTAATGCCTAAGATTGTCTCAATCTCACGATAGGTCACATGACGATCTTGCAATATCAGTTCGCGCACAGCATCAGTGGATTTCGGAACAACAACTGATTTTGGACGACCTTCACGAAATCGGTCTTGGAGTGAACTACGACCACGATTGAATTCGCCATACCATCGATAAACACTGATGGAGCTTCATCGCCAAAAAATGAATTAAGTTCATCCATGCAATGTTGCTGAGTTAATCCACGTCGAAAGTTGTAAAAAATAATCGCACGAAAATGTTCACGATTTAATTCCATTTTTGGACCGAGATGAATCTTTTAAGTTACTGTAAACAACACAAATAGCGCTGGTATTTCAAAACGTTCTGAGTACGTAAAAGCCAAAAAAGTCAAACTTTGCGATACAGCTGTCAGTTGCCAGATTGCAACACCAGGGTTGCCAAATTCCGACATATAAAAGGCACCCCTCGTATATACAGTGTAGTCAACACAGCGGTTTCTTTTTAAAAATTTAGAAAAATACAATTTTTCTGTATATTATTAGAAAATATTCAAACCGATTTTATTCATGTGGCTGCCTCGATGGGATTCGCAGTATCGCTTTCTGTTAACCCAGTATTCCCCAAGTCTATGGTAATGGTTTTTTGCTCTTTCTCACGAATGGCTTGTTCGATATTCGTCTTAAGGGCCTGAATCTTAATGAATTGTACGCTTAACATCGGTCCTTCGCGGCACTCCAAAAAAGTCTCATGACGCCAAATAGCAGCTTCAAGGCGGTCCATTGACAACGCCGAGACGGCTTATAAGCTGATGATCGAAATTGGCGGGCAAAGAATCGATAGTGATATGAGCTGCGCGTCATGGTGAGCCATGCTGCTGAAACCAAAGATTGCCAAATATATGACTTCAGTTCCTGGCCATAAACAATTGTGCATCGTGCGTCTACAACGCTCACAGTTCACCGAAATGGCGTTCGCAGGAGCATTTTCAAATATGAAAATATGATAAACGTTCTGTACTGTTTTTTTGGCCACACCACCTTGACTTTGGAAATAAATGTGCAATATGTCCAAACGTAAAGCGATTTATTTCCTTCCGCGGAGATATGATACTGACTTTCTGTCAGGTTATCTGCCACCGCCAATATAACATACAGCCGATACGTCATGTAAATGCGCCTCAGGCTAGTAAATCGATTTCTCTTTACCAGCTGGATGGAGGATGTAAAACTACAGTTAAAGGTAAAAGTCAATGGTACACCGTCTGTTAATAATCCCAAAATTTTGAGTGTCACATTCGACAACAACGTCTTCAAGTTGCTAGCTGGTAGCACTTGGGGCAAATGCAATTGGCCGCCGGTTTTGAATTACGCTACGCTTGTCTGGTCGCCTGGCACCAGTGATACGCAGTGGACAAAGCTCTCCAGAGTGCACCGGTTCTCCAAACCTGTCAGAAGACTGCAATCAAAACAGTGATGGGATGCCAACTGATGTCACCCCTGCAACACCTTCCATGCTCCCGCCTAAGGAGCACAGCAAAATGCTCAGAAAGCTCTTTCTACTTGGGTGTTACTGAAGGTATTATCCCCGCACATTTGCTAAAGCCTGAACCTCCTCCCAGGAGTGTCAGGAGGCATCTCCTCAACTACACTGACGAGAACTAAGACAAAACACAACTACAACTACTGGACTGGACACTATTTAGACAGGTACTAAACGACATATTATATATCGGGATACTCTCATCACCTTCCTAAACTCCTGAATGCCGTTATCGGAAGCCAAGCCCCACCTATTGCAGATGAAGAGCTTCAGCTTCAATTGTGTTCTAGATACTTTAGTAAGTTAAACTCCTACGAGTATCTATCCAGAATCGACACCGACGTACTCAATATATGTATGTCCAGCATGTGAAGACGCGCCGTACGATACTAACCACCTATTCACATGCCCTCTCAAACCTACTCACCTAGCACTCCTCCCCCCCTGGATCCAACCTGCCGAAACAGCACGTTTCCTGGTCCTACCGTTAGATGAGGTAGACGCTGACGATAGGTGTCTGCACCGCACTGGCAAGGTTTAGTAATATGGTACAACAGCAACAAATAAATCGATTGAAACGTAACACTAGGTTTTCTATAGTTTAATTTCAACAATTAATACATTTCAAGTAAGTGTATTCGAAATGTTTATTCTTGGAGAAAAAACCAAAATTTCTTCAATTATGTAGAGGCAGGAAAAGTCCATGAAATTCTAAAATATGGATTTTATATGTATATAATATACCTACATATTATAAATATATTTATAAACAATGAGTGGCGTTAAATAAGTTGAGGTGCATATACAACCTGATGAAACACTTCATAGATAAAGATGAGAGCAGCCAATTGAATAAATATTGAACTAATTCAATACGATCTTACACACGCCCATACTTATGTGCTTGAAAGTGTTGCAAAATATTCCAGAGATGATTAGCACAAATACAAAAGAAAAATGCCATCTCACCCACGTAAAAAATCAAATTAAATGACTGACGGAAAATTTAAGACATTTAATTCTACAATTACTTGGAAGGGGCATAATGAAGGGAAACAGCAAATTGCAATAGACCCAAATTGTAAAGCTGTGGCCGTTGCATCTAATTTTATGTTTGCATGTTTGCAATTCCACTTTTTCGAAAGTTTAGATCTAAAAATACAAACGCAGGGAAGAAAATTTATTTTTATGACTGCAGAAAAAAGAAAGCGAAATAAATTCGAATGTGTCTGCCATAAGCAATGTGCTAAATACCTTTCATATCACCAATTTGATGAGAGCAAATACATATTTGCAGTTATAATTAAAGGCCTTCCTTCTCCATTCTCCAATACGTTACGAGTACTGATACTCGCACTCACATAGGTATGTAGATATAACGCAAAATGAAGAAGTGTTAAGAAAAAATCCTATGCGATAAATTTTCCAGATCTTATAAAAACTTGAATAATAAAAGTGCAGTCGGAAGTGTTGAATTAAAATATCGATAAGGAAAGCCCATCGATAAGATAATATTAAGGGCGCTGCATTAAGCTTATTTGTATTGAATTTAAGAGTAATTTTTTGTGTACCAACCGAATAGCGTTGTTGGCTGACAGGATGGAGATCTGAGTACGCTAGAGCATTTTTAAGTTGTTATAAAAAATTTAATTATTTGTTCCTATAAGGATTGATTTTGTTTACATTAAATAGATATTGAATAAAAGTAGGCATACAAAACTAAAATAATTTTACTCTCATTACAAAGAATTGAACTGAAAGAAGTATGTAATTGTGTTGTTGTTGCAGCATAAACATTCCCCATAAATGTTTGGGAAATGTTGTTGGAAAAATAGTCCTTGGCCGGATATAATTTCGGGTTGTTTCGGTAACATAGAACTGACAGAACTGTCAGTTTCTAGTTGTAAGATTGTTGATTTCAGGGTTCGAAGTGCTCTCTTGTCGTTTGCTACTGTCGTAGGTATTGACCACTACCTACTTTCAGCAAATTATTAGCAACAAGTGCATTACCTTTTCCGGAAATAAGAGCTCTCAGCTGTCCGGAAGTAAGAGTTCTCGGCTGCAGGCAAGACACTTTTGAGCTCTCCTATCTATACTCGTACCGACCACTGTCAAAATCAGTTGAGTCTTTGGAGAACTAAACGGCTCATTGTAATATGCTTATTGCAATAGTCTCGCAATGGTGCATCCAATACATGCACAGCACTTTTATGATATTATACATTGAATATTCATCCCAAACAATCTGAAGGGAGATTTTACCTATAGATCTCACTTTGGCAAGTAGCCAATTTATTAAAAAATGTTTTGGTCGTGACTTCCGGAGCATCAAGAAAAATAATTTGTTTTCGTCATTAATTATGGATGCTAATAACGCATTATAAATATTTTTTTATCAGAATTCAATCGATTCATGCCTTGAATCACAGTGTGCAAGTCGTGCTGGATCATATGCAATTTTTTTAATATTCCGTATTGTTTTCATTTAAATTCGTATTTACTGGTAAAGGCAACCCAAAAATCTCTCTTGTCTAGTTTAACTAATACGTCATCGAATATATTCTTGTTGATAATCAATTTTATTTCGCTTTCAACCATATTTTTTCTGTGATTTTGTCAAAGATCGCAAGGATCGGACAACTGACAGAGTGCAATTAAAATGGCATTTAAATATCTCACTGATCAATATCAACTTCGCTTAAATGTAATCGGTGCAAATGGTGCCATCTTAAGTGGACCACACAGATAGTGGATACATGATGCTCTCATCATCAGACGCCTCCAGCTTGTATACGGCTTCTACTTCGCATAATATCCCGGCCTCTCCGTCAAGCACCACAACTCCACAACACCACAAGGGCTCCTTGGAGCTCACCAGAGCAACACCACTTCCCCCTTCTGTCTTTTTGCTTGTTGCCCGAGATCACCTGTCACATTTAAACTTTGAAAGGTGCTTATTCTAAATAAAAAATTAAAACGCATACCACAATTTGTAGGCGAAACTCGACCTAAGCTTAAAAAGTCTGTATGCATCACATGCATGATGAGATAATGCCCGTCCTAACGTATGGTATCAAAGTGAGATTACAGATTTCAATATTGTCTACGGCGCAGTTCCCATGGATTTTTCCCTTGGGTATCGATGTCGATACCTTTGATATTTGGCATAGTGCAATAACAATAATATGCTGCAATGTGATGCATACAGATTTGTCAAGCTGACGCAGACAACATCCGATGAGGCGGCACTTGGAGTGTTCGAGAGAAAGATTCTGAGGTAGATATTTGGCCCTTGCACGTTTGGTGACGGCGTATATTGCAGGCGATGGAACGATGAGCTGTATGAGCGAATAAAGATCAAGCGGCTGCGCTGGCTGGGTCATGTCGTCCGAATGGATACAAATGCTCCCACTCTGAAAGTATTCGATGTGGTACCAGATGGTGGTAGCAGAGGAAGAGGAAGACCTCCTCTACATTGGAAAGATTAGGTGGAGATGGACTTGGCATCACGACTGGCTCGCTTTATTAAATTCGGCCAAATTGCGTAAGCGGTTATTGCGCCAATCAAGAAGAGGAAGAATGCCCAATGGCGACTCATGGCAAACGAGCTTCACTTCAAATGACGTTTCTCCTAGATGCATTCACATGTAGATGAGGAGGAAGTGGAGAACACTGAGCCCTGTCTAAGACACACATTTCCTTGAATGTTTAGCGGACTTAGGTTCAATACACATTCGAACTTTTCAATGTTTTATTAAGAAAACACAGATATTTTACCATATAGAATCGTAAAACGGGACAGAATTGAAAGGTCTCTGAAACCTAACCTAACTAATTCTGTGGGAAAATGGTCTGTTTAGAAAGTAAAACTGAGGAAACTGATTCTCTTCATGAAAGACAACCTATGCTCCACAAAGAATTAAAGGAAAACATATATGTTTTCATGAAAGACTGAATGCATACAGAGTACAGTCAACTGATGAAGTTCAGAAATGCGTGTGACAATCTCTTGATTGACTTGACTATTGATAGAGATTAAACGGCATTCACTGAGAGACTACTAACACCGTTATCAACCAAAAGCCCGCTAACACAGTCAGTGGAGACCAACCACCAATCAATGCAGACTGAAGAACTCCAGTTGCCTCATAACATCTGCGTGATACTACTTCGCAAATCTACGTTTTCTAGTTTGTGAGGTAGGTGAATCTAATATCATTCCTCATTAATATGACAAAAATGGTTGCTGCATGTATCAAAAAATCGTTTTTGTTGTTGTAGCAGCTTAATAAACCCTTGGTGGTGTAGTCACTGATCGTCTTCGCCTAGCTCATTTAACGGTAGACCCAGAAAACGTGCTGTTTTGAAAGGTTGGGTCCAAAGGGACAGGGATGTTAGATGAGTGGGTTTGATGGGGCATGTGAATAGGTGGTTAGTATCGTGCGGGGTGCTTTCACATGATGGACATATATATTATATTATTGAGGACGTCGGGGTCGATTATGGATATGTAGGAGTTTAGTCTGCTACATTATACGACATACAACCTAATTGGACTAAAGTTACGCGGATCTCTAGGGGTAGCTGAAGCTCTTCATCAGCAATACATAGATGGTGGTTATACTCCGTTAACGGCAGTCAGAGGTCGGGAGTTTAAGAAGGATGTAAGGGTCTCCCGATTAATGCCATTTAGCGCCTGTCTTCATATTGCCCGCTCCAGCCGTTGTAAGTTCGTTTTGGTCGCTCAGGTTCACAAAATATGGTACTTATAGTGACTTGTCTACGCTTGGAATGCGTAGCCGGTGTAACTCTGTTTTCGACTAAAATCGATCGACGGTTGAATTACCGCAAAAGTAGAATAATAATACATATATACTTCAATATTTATATTTCCAGATTAGCTTTTATTCTTATCACTGCATTCACACAGCCATCGGGTAGACACATACATACTTACTAACCTGTCCATACCTTCGCGCCTACACACATTTCTTTAGGTGTGTCGAGAATTCATATTCTATACTGATAACTGTTGATTTTAGACGACTGCTGAAATTCCAGTAAACTTATTTGATCAGCTTTTATTTACCTACTCTACATACATATATGCCATGTACATATGGACATTTACATCAGATGGTCCACCCCAAGCAGAACATTAAAAGTTAAACAAATTATATTGGGAAATTATAGGAAAACAACTGAGTTTAATGTAAACAATTTCAACAGGCCTCCACTTTCCGCCAGGCGTGAGTTCTGCCAGTTTAATGAGGTATAACTATACTCGCTAGCGGCGGGTCATGCTCGATAACTTTGTTGTTTTTTTCGTAAGCAATTTTGTCGTCAAGTTAGTCGAGCAGAGAGATAGCGAGTCGAGAAGTGGCGTGTAGAAGGGGGCTAATGTATGCATTCATAACCCATATCGAGATATTCGAATGCAAAGTCATGCAAGCGTAACTTTTCTTACTTGGATATTTCTATTCCACGTTTTGTTTTGACAAATGTTCTTAAAGAGAGATATTATACATTGACTTTTGCTCTCTAAAATCTTACTGAGGTTCAAAGGGTAAAAAAATGCATAAAGGTGCTGACCCAATACACGAGTTTTTGCTTGTTTTGCTTCAATAATAGTCAAATTGCCGCTTTGCTTCTTTCTTGTGCTAATCGGTGCCACTTTGAAGCACTAAGTGAAACGAAGTCCCTTCCACCTGATCTTTTCAACGTAGAGGAGGCCTGCTATCACCAGCTCGTAACGTATCAAATACTGTCAGAGCCGAATCGTTTGAATCCTTTCGGACAACATGACCCAGCCAACGTAGCTGCTGGATCTTTATTCGCTGCACTATGACAATGTCGCCGTAAAGCTCATGCAGCTCATTGTTCCATCGCCTGCGGTTCTTGCCGTCACCAACGTGCAAAGGTCCAAAAATCTTTCGCAGTATCATTCTCTCAAACACTCTAAAGGATGCCTTATCGGATGTTGTCATCGTCCAATCTTCTGCGCCATACGTTAGGACGGGTATGATGACAGCCTTGTAAAGTGTTTTGTTCGTCGAGAGAGGACTTTACTACTCAGTTGCCTACTTAGTCCAAAGTAGCACTTGTTGGCAAGAGAGATTCTTCGTTGGATTTCAAGGCTGGCATTGCTATCAGCGTTAATGCTGTTTTCTAAACAATCGAAGTCTTTTACAACCTCGAAATCATAACTGTCAACAGTGACATGGGTGCCGATACGCGAGTGCGCCGACTGTTTGTTTGATGACAGGAGATACTTCGTTTTGTGCTCGTCACCACCAGACCGATCAGTCGGATCAGTCGCCAATTCAAAGGTTGGTGAAAAAATTTCAAGGGTAGAAAAAGGACTAGCAGAACAAATACGGGACGTTCTTTGGCGCAAAGTGCTGCTGAACATCGACATCTTGACGTTCTCAACAACTAGGCATTCATGAATTGACTCTTTTTTGACTCTGATTTTACCTGTAGACATGGTGGACATTTAAATGATGCCACTTTTCACATATTACACTAAATTTTATATAAAAATAGTGAAACTTGAATGAATACAATTTTTTGCATTATTTATTAAAAAAAACTCTAGTTGCCTATTTATATACCTATATTTTTTTCACTTCGGCGCAATTCTTATATCTTAGCTGGCTTAGAAATCGTATGAATTTACCACTTGTAGACAGATAAGAGTGATAAGAGTGTTTACGAGGCGTTTGAGGAGGTGCATGTATTTATTTATTTATGAACGAATCATATTTTATTCTCTATTTACAAATATAATAACATTTCAAATGTTTTTATACTCTATCTCTTATCCAGCTCAATGGCTTAGTATAAACATAGATAACTTGAAAAAAAAAAAAAACGCTAAACGGCCATTGCCAAAGATAGTTATTTTTTATGTGTAACAAAAAAGCAATCGACCAAATTTAGTTTCCCGTTAAGGTCAATAGGCATAAAGTGAATAAATTAAGTTTAGAAAACGTGCAGTATTCGACATAATAGGACTATGAATAAGTTCGTGCGGTTTTACAACAGATGGCGTAACTTGATTATTATTCCATCGATCCACATTTCCAAACATTCATTGGAGAGCTACTGTCGTAAGGCACAAACGTCAGTATAAGTTTTTTATTTGAAGCGTAAACAACAATATTTTTACCACACTTGAAAATGTCGAATTTCGTGCCAAATAATGTGTTTTTGCGGGGAATTCTTCTTCATTATTTTAATATGAAGAAAAAAGCAGCCGAAAGTCATCGTATCTTGGTGGAAGTTTATGGTGAGCATGCTCTATCTGAGCGAACGTGCCAGAAGTGGTTTGCACGCTTTAAAAGTGGTGATTTTGGCTTGGAAGACGAAGAACGCGAGGGTGCGCCGCCAAAGTTCATGGATACCGAATTGGAGGAATTGCTCGATCAAGATCCGGCTCAAACGCAAGAAGAGGTTGCAAAAACTTTGGGAGTTGATCAATCAACCATTTCCAAACGTTTAAAAGCCATGGGAATGATCCGAAAGGTAGGCCATTGGGTGCCGTATGAATTGAAGCCAAGAGACGTTGAACGCCGTTTTATGGCATGCGAACAACTGCTTCAACGGCACAAAAGAAAGGGTTTTTTGCATCGAATTGTGACTGGCGATGAAAAGTGGGTCCATTACGACAATCCAAAACGTCGGGCAACGTATGGATACCCTGGCCATGCTTCAACATCGACGTCGGCGCAGAATATTCATGGCCTGAAGGTTATGCTGTGTATCTGGTGGGACCAGCTGGGTGTTGTGTATTATGAGCTACTGAAACCGAATGAAACGATTACGGGGGATGTCTACCGACGACAATTGATGCGTTTGAGCCGAGCACTGCGAGAAAAACGGCCGCAATACGCCGATAGACACGACAAAGTTATTTTGCAACATGACAATGCTCGGCCACATGTTGCACAAGTGGTCAAAACATACTTAGAAACGCTCAAATGGGATGTCCTACCCCACCCGCCGTATAGTCCAGACCTTGCGCCATCCGATTACTATCTCTTCCGATCGATGCAACATGGCCTGGCTGACCAGCACTTCCGTAATTACGATGAAGTCAAAAAATGGATCGATTCGTGGATTGCGGCAAAACCGACCGAATTTTTCACAAAGGGAATCCGTGAATTGCCAGAAAGATGGGAAAAAGTAGTAGTAAGCGATGGACAATATTTTGAATATTAAATTTGTAGCCATTTTACGTCAATAAAGTTTCAAATTTCGAAAAAAACCGCACGAACTTATTCATAATCCCACGTCCACTGATTTTTGATTCTGCGCAACATACATATCTACATTCTGTCAAAAAAATATCGGGAATTGTTCATTTAAAAAACGCGCGTTACACATACAAGTACAGGTAACCCTCCTATAACGCGGTACTTCTATAGCGCGATTTCGCTACAACGCGGTTTGCGAATTGCGGAATGTTTCTTATAACGCGACTCCTACAACGCGATTTTTAAGCATGTTTTAAATACATATTCTATAAACTGTATTCTATAAACACACAATTATCAAAAATTACTTGTGTATATGTGTATATCTATTATTCGTAGTCTCATAAAGAAATAATAATATGTTTGTATTATACATATGTACATACTAAAAGTGTTAGAATGTTTGTATGCACTATGGAATTTTGCAAACCGCAATTTTTTCAAACATTTACACACACGTTTTTAGATAAAACAAGGGGTTTCCCCGAAAATTAACTCTTGAGCACTGTTGCCAACTCCCTCTGAGTAACGAGAGCTAAAACACCTCAAAAAAAGAGCTAAAAAGAGCTAGAAAATTAAAAAAAAAGAGCTAAACAAAGAGCTAAGAGCTAAAAAAAATATTTGAGAGCTAACGAGCAAAAAAAGAGCTAGATCTAGCTCTGAAAGAGCTAAATTGGCAACAGTGCTCTTGAGAATGTTTTTGGAAATTTGATTTGGTTTAGTCATTCACAGTAAGTCGTGAAGAGGAGTTCAAACAAATTTTAAAACGTTTGTGAAACCATTTTTCGTATAATAATTTTGTAAAAATCAAGATAAATAGATTTTATAATCGGTGAGTTTCTGTTAAACTTTTTTTATAACTTAAATTAATTAATTTGTAATTTAGGCCATAAAAATGCCAAAAGCAAAGGAAAACGCATCATTAAAACGAAAGTTTATCACGATTGAAACCAAAATTCAAATTTTGAATCGGATTCAAAATCAAGAGAGAATAGCTGATGTTGCTAGACATTTTAAATTAAACGAGTTCACGATAAGAACCATAAAAAAAACGAAGATAAAATCACTTCTCGGCCAAGGACGAAGATAATAGAAAAAATGGAACAATCGCTAACGGTATGGATAGAAGATATGACGCAAAAGCGGTTGCCTTTGGATGGGAATATAATTAAACAGAAAGCATTAAAAATATTAAATTATTTAAAGGAAACAGGACAATCAACAACCGACGAAGATAACCACCAATTCGTGGCGAGCAAAGGTTGGTTTGAAAAGTTCAAAAAACGGCATGCTCTACACAATTTGAAAATTCAGGGTGAAACAGCATCCGCAGATGCTGATGCGGCGAATAAATATCCTGAACAGTTCATAAAAATTATTGAAGAACATGGTTATTTGCCAGATCAAATATTTAACGCTGATGAGACAGGTTTGTGGTGGAAAAAAGTGCCATCAAGAACTTTTATTTCGAGGAACGAAAGAGGAGCTCCTGGCTTGAAGGTTTCTAAGGACCGAATAACACTGTTACTTTGCAGTAATGCATCTGGTGATTTTATAACAAAACCAATGTTTATTAACAAGTCATTAAATCCACGTTGCATGAAAGGAAACAATAAAAACAATCTTCCAGTGTATTGGAGAGCGAACAAAAAAGCATGGATGACTGCCAAACTATTTAATGATTGGTTCTATCATTGCTTTGTTCCCGACGTAGAAAACTATCTAAAAAAAAAGAACTTGGCATTTAAAGTTTTGCTACTTTTAGATAATGCACCAGCTCATGCAACTGATTTAAGTCATCCAAATATTCAAGTTGAGTTTTTACCAGCAATGACAAGTGAAGCATTATCGATTGAAGAAAGCTCTGACGACCTCTCTGACACCGAAATCAAAAACTTTTCGCTAAAAAGTGTGGAGAAACTTATAAATCTGGCGAAGGAGTTGGAAGAGTATGTTTTGGAAAAAGATCCTCTAAATAGTAGAGCAGAAATGTTCAAAAGAAATCTTGAACATGATTTATCTGCCTACCAGGAAATCTATAAAGATTTACGAAGTAGGACAAAGCAGACATCAATAAAATATTTTTTAAGACCAGCAATAATAGCTGAACCGGATCAATGTGATAGTGGGTCAAGCTCGGATTTTGAAATAGAACGACCAAGAGCAAAACGTTTGAAGCAAATTATAATAAGCGAGGACGAGGAAGCGGATTTGTAGAAGGTTGAGATTTAAAATCCTCTGAAATATGTAGATTTGAAAATCCGTGTCTATTTTTCCCAGATTTTATTTTCCTTAGTTTTATGTTATTTAAATAAATGAATTGCTTTTTGCTGGTTAATTAAATGAATTAATTTATGTTATTATATTGAAATAGACAAATAGAAAAATATCTTTGAAAAGATAAATTTTTTTATTCGATGAAAGGTCTAATATAATTTATTCGGCTGAGAAAACTTTAAAATGTTACTTGCGTGATATTGTTTAAGAAAAGGAAAAATGGAGGAAAAAAAAAGTTTCCTACAACGCGATTTTCCTACAACGCGGAGTTTTTCAGGAACCAATTAATCGCGTTGTAGGAGGGTTACCTGTAGGTCTAAATTTTTTTGCTGGAATGTTAGTACAACTTTCCTCTATAGTGTCGCAGAGTGGCTTGTGTGTTGGAATTTAATGATATCATGTGGATAAAAATATCGAATTTGTCTTAAATTTTGTGTTTTGAAAGGGATTTCGCGTGCCGAATAGTTGAAAATGTTGCAGAAAGCCCATAACGAGTGTGCTTTATCAAAAACACGAGTCATTTTTGTCATTTCTTTTATGGTAGAAGGCTTTTGCCGAGTGCCGAGAAGACGCGGAAGATTTGCCCCGATCTGGTCGCCCGTCAACGTCGAACAAGTCAAGGAAATGGTGCTGAAAAACCATCATTTAAGTTTGAGGGAGGTAGATCGTGAACTTAACGTGCGTCACGAATCAATTCGCAAGATTTTAGACTATCAATTGGGAATGACATCCGTGTCTGCTCGACTCATTACAAGAGTTGATTTTTTTTCAAAAAATTCATCGGAAGAAGGTGGCTGAAGACATGCTTGAGCAAGTGAATTCCGTTGGATCCGAACACATCATAACAGGTGATGAGACGTGGGTATATGAGTTTGACATGTAAACCAGTCAACAGGCGGCTGAATGGCGTTATCCAAGAGGCGAAATCCAAAAAACCACGTCAAAGTCGGTCAAAAGTGAAAGTCATGCTACTCGTTTTCGTTGATTATCACAGTGTTGTGCACTCGGAATTAGTTCCAAATGGTTCTAATGTAAATCTATACTATAAAGGTGAATGTCTGTAAGTTGTCCGCGCTTCACTACGAAACGACGTAAAAATTTGTATACATTCAGGCCGCACCACCACTCTCATTCGTCACTAATAATTGAATATTTGCTTAAATTTAATCTAAAAAAATTTAGTTTTTCCTATTTCCCACTATTTATCGCACCCTCTAGACTTCATAATCCATATAAGCTGTTCAACTATGACCCAAATGCAAAGTTCAAAAACGGTTTGAGATAGAAAATTAATAAAAATAATTTTGCTTGATATTTTTCTGATTGGTTGTTTTGATTTTATTCAACGAGACATAGTAACGGATGCCGGGTATTGTAATGTTATGGTTATTAATAAAAAAATATTTTCTATGAAATTATTGTTTGTAATTCTTTTATATACATACATATCCTAAATCCCTCAAAACTACTCCTACGTGAACGGGGCCGCGGGTTAAAGCTAGTAAAGAATATTATTTGGAAGTTATGCGACGTTTGAGAGTGAATGTGCGTAGGAAACGACCCAATTTGTGCGACGACTTTTTTGACCAAAACTCGAGAAATATCATCGAACAACCACCGTATTCATCGCACTTAGTCCCCCCTGTGACTTTTTCCTTTACCCAGTCGATAGAGGCCATTAAGGAGAATTCGCTGAAGGAGCTGAAGAAGATCTCTTCAGACGCGTTTAAAGGGTGCTTTGATGATTGGACTAATCGTTGGCATATGTGCAATGCTTCGAATGGAGCCTATTTTGAAAGCGACAAAATAAATTATGATGATTAAACAATTATTTCGCGTTTTATTAAACCATTCCTGGTACTTTTTTGACAAAATGCAAGTGTAGATTTTACAGGTGAAATAGCGGTCTTAGATTTAATCGTCGCATGACCTCCATCTGGCAGCCCCAGTTTAAACTACTTGAACGTGGTGCGTGAGCTGTTAGCTCGATTTTTGTGGGTTCAACCCTAACTCGAGCAGAAAACCTATAAATTATAGAAAAATCATTATTAGGAAAACCAGAAACTTATTAAACTTCAATTTAGTTTTAGTGGAGGAAAGTTAATAGCCATATGCATGCATGTACAGGTGTTTTGCATTCAATTTTTGCATTGCTTTGCATAACAAACGGTTCAAATTTCAAAAGGCGGCATGTGAGTGGCGCGGTTTGCCTCAGATTGAAAGTTGACAAAAACGTTTGCGTTTTTTGCAATCGATTGCGTGTATGTGGCGAAGTTGGCGATTTTTGTCATTTCTTTTGATATTTCGAAGTGAAGACTCGACCGGAGAAATGGCAACATTCATAATAAACACTAAGCGTGGCAATCATTTTATACTCGACGGCGAACAAAGTGCAATGAAAATCGTCAAGCACGTTTGAAACGCATTTCTAGCGATTGTTATGATTTGTTGCGTGTTTATGGCACGCAAACAACGATAACACTGTGCCACAAAATGGACTAAAAAAAACGGGAGAAGAATGCGATATAGTACATAATTATATTACGAAAGAGGCAGAGTTTTAGAATAATGAATAAAAGGGCAGGTATCTCAAAAAGTCACACTGTTTTTGAAGTTTTTCTAATTTGGCCTCAAGTTGATTTAATTTATTTGAAAAACACTCGTTTCAAATAAAATTTGTTATTAATATAGTCTTACAAAATTTAGAAAAAAGAGGTTGTCTGTAAAGTCGGTTTACTGACGATAGTTTAACGTGACAACGTCATAAGAAAATATTGATGGAATGGTTGCAATTTTCAAAACAAAATTTTAATTTTATTTGTTTGATAGATATTTTGTATGGATATAGAGGAGGAGGTAAATGGAATTGCAATGGAATAGGTCCAGTTACATTTACACAAACGTGAAAAATGACGAAACATTTATCAAATTCATGAAAGATATCTTCAATTTCGATTGTGCATCAGACGTTAATAAGTCAACAACACTAAGAGGCACCATCATCGATTTGCCTTTTTAAAGACACTTTACACTCGCAACACTCCCTTTCATTTCCTACTTTTTCTATCATCGTCCTATTCTCAACCGAGAAATGGTTCATTACCATCCACACAGGAAGAAGGCATATGCAAATACAAGTATGTGAATTTATATACAAATGCGCATATACATACATATATATGCTCACTCAAGTAGGACAGAGCCAGATGTCGAACGTTGCCGAACGCGGGGACCGATTGTGCTCTTTGTCGTTCGTTCCGCGCTCTCGCTTGCAGTTCAAGCACATTAGCTTACATTTGCTTGCGTACGGAATAGATTCGTATATTTGATATGTTCATATGACTTGTATGCATCTTTACATATAGATTTGTTCTTTTTGAAAATTGCGCGAAATTGTATTTGCATATGCATGTTTATATACATATATTAGTATACAACATATCTTATAAGGTATATGGTAAATAGTAGCATACATTTTTTCCTTCATATACATATAATAAAAAAATTAATAATAATAACATTAAAACAACAGGTAATATTAACAAACTTGGTTTTATTTTAAATTCTTTAAGTGAATCAAATTAATAATAATCAATAAGAAGGCATATGCAAATACAAATATATGAATTTGTTTATGTACATATGCGCATATACATACATATATACGCTCACTTAAGTAGGAGAGAGCAAGATGTCGAACGTTGCCGTTCATTTGCTTTGTTGGTTCCGCGCTTTCGCTTGTAGTTCATTCAAGGTAACGGCAATGAGCAAGGTAACGACAAATGAGCAAGGTAACGACAAATGAGCAAGGTAACGACAAATGAGCAAGGTAACACTAATGAGCAAGGTAACGACACATTTTTTCGTGCGTGCAGCCTGTTAAATCGAATTATAAGACGTTATCACGTCAAAAATGTAATGACCCATATTTTAGTGGAATATTTCAACCCAATATTTCTTATTCGACGATCGCAATATAAGACGCCACTGGAAAATTAATCCATTTGCATCAACCAGGGTCATCCGCAACAACCTTAGTTTGCCAGTTAATTCCGAAACTGTGCGTAGACGTTTGATGCAACACAAATCATTCGCAAGTGGTGCACGAAAAGTACCGCTGCCGACAAAAAAACACTTTAAAGTCCATATAGAGTTGGCAGAAGAGCATGGACCCTGGCCCGTGAGTGAATGGCGAGATACATTTTGGTTAGATGAAAGCAAAATCGAATGGTTTCGTAGTACAGGCTCATGAAGTATGTTTTGCGATCACCCAACACGGGATGCAGTCCCCGTCTCACCACAAAAACGGTCAACCATGGCGGCACTCAAGTTATGGTTATGGGGTAGTAGCTTTTCATTTAGCGGAGTAGGCCCAATTTATTTGATTGAAGGTATCTCGAATTAAATGGCATGTGTGAAAATATTAGACGATGTAATGTTACTACATGCCACTGTAATGAGTGCATCAGCCGGATAATGATCCCAAACATATAAGCAGGGCCGCAAAAGAATGGGTTAGGGTCAACGGGGTTGAGGCTATGTATTGGCCTGCTCAGTCTTTCAACCAACCAATTCTAGAGATTTGTGAGTAAGGCAGATTTGTGAGTGAAGCAGTAAAAGAGGCTTGGAAAGGAATCCCATTAAAACGAGGATCTCATAGACTTTATGCCACGAAGCTGTGATGCACTGTTGAAAAATCGCGTTTATTCAACGAAATATTGCTTCTTTTCTCGTTTAATAAAGCCTTGTAGCCATTTTATGTTTAAAAAAATCTTCTAATATATTATATTTTTATCTTTTTTATGTGGAACTAATTTTTAATTTGTTTTTCTTAAATTGAAATTTTAATTTTTGTTTACTTTGGATTCAAATAAAGGGTGTTTTTTTTAGAGGTTAGGTTTTCCAGTTGGCACTACTTTTTTCGTAGATGGTCTTTTTGACAGCTGTCACTTGATTTATGCTCAGTTTGGTTTGCCATTTCATAATGAATAGACATACACCTGAACAACGTTTGCAAATCGTGCAAATTTATTACGAAAATAATGGTTCAGTTCGCGCGCTGCGTCCAATATTCGGTCGACATAATCGTCCATCAGAGTCACTAATTCGATTAACCATGGATCGGTTTCGCCCCACGTTTGCTCTAGTGGATAATACGCATCCTCAGAGACGTCGTACAGTGCGCACCGAAGACGCTATTGCTGCTGTGGAGCAGAGTATCGAAGAAGACCCGAATGAGTCCATCCGCCATCGCGCGCAGCAATTGGAGATGTGCCTATCCACTTTATGGAAGATTTTGCGGAAGGATCTTGGTTTGCGGGCTTACAAAATCCAACTCGTGCAAGAATTGAAGCCGAACGACCATCAAGCGCGTCGCACGTTCGGTGAATGGGCCCAAAACGAGATGGCCACCTATCCCGATTTTCACAAGAAAATTTTGTTTAGCGATGAAGCTCATTTTTGGTTGAATGGGTATGTCAATAAGCAAAATTGTCGCATTTGGAGTGAACATAATCCACAAGCCATTGCTGAGACGCCGTTACATCCTCAAAAATTGGTGTGCTCTATGGGCAGAGGGAATCATTGGTCCATATTTCTTTAAAAATGAAGCCGGCCATAATGTTACAGTCAATGGAGAGCGCTATAGAGCCATGATTAATGACTTTTTCGTGCCTGAATTGGACGATGTTGATGTGGACGACCTTTGGTTCCAACAAGACGGCGCTACATGCCATACAGCCAACGCAACAATCGATTTATTGAAGGAAGCTTTTGGTGCGCACATTATCTCGCCCCGTGGACCTGTGGCGTGGCCTCCAAGATCGTGCGATATAACACCGCTGGACTATTTCTTGTGGGGCTATGTGAAGTCGCTTGTCTACGCAGATAAGCCCGAGACGATTGACGTCTTGGAAGAGAATATTCGGCGCGTTATTGCTGACATACGGCCCCAATTGCTGCAAAAAGTGGTCGAAAATTGAGCCTCTCGGCTGGAATTTATTCGAGCCAGCCGCGGCGGCCACTTGTCCGAAATCATTTTTAAAACATAATGGCAAACCCTTATCTTTATAATAAAGGAAAATTCTTGGCCATAACATTAAATTATATACGTTTTATTTCATCTTGAAAACCTAACCTCTAAAAAAACACCCTTTATGTTAACTGCGGAAAGGTCAATGCAACTTACAGTCTGAGTCAGAAGAAAAGAACCGGTTGTTTTCTTGTAACTTCTAGCTATATTTCGTTCGGCTTTTTGCTGCATAATGGTCCCACTCAAGGGCTACGACGCCAGTGCTAACTCGAACGACCGAAACGTTCCCGTAAACTCAGCCAAACAGAAATGAGTGAGAAGTACGCGAAGCGTTTTGAGGCGGTATTTTTATGCACGCAATCGAAAGGGCCGAAATTATCTTACGCTTTGGCTGCAAAAGTGATTAAGAAATCAAAAAAGTTCGTTGTGATGTGGAATCAGCGGTATTAGGTGTACAAAAATGTTGATGACTTTTCCGAGCGCGGCTTGAAGCGAGTGACCACAAAAAAGCAGGATAAAGTGATCGCCCAACTTTTTAAGCTAGGCCCTTCTTTGTGACTACGCCAAGCACGATCAATTCTTGCTAAAAAGGGAATAGATGTGAGTATCAACACCATCGAACTACAACTGAAGGAGGCGAAGATATCCAACCGTCCCACATCATCGAAACTACTGCTCTCAGCAAAACACATTGAGAAACAACAAAACAAGAAAATGGCGTCACAGTATTTGGAATGGCTTTCCCAGTCCCCAGACGCCAACTCCATTGAAAATGTGTGGGGAAATATAAAAACGCATCTTGCTGGAAGACTAGTCCATGATTTAAAGGAACTCGTGCGTCAAGTTCCCAAAATCTAGTCTTGTTTGTCGACGAACTACGCAGAAAAAGCTGGTTCAAAGCATGAAGAAGATTTCCAGGCTATACTCGACAACGATGAAGACTACACGGCTTATTGGGTAATTGCGACTCGTAGTTTTGTACATACTTTCATCAAAATTTTTTTTTAAATATATATTGTATCTTTTATACCTCATGAATAATCGCGGTTCCTTTTTTCTGATTTTTGAAATAGAACCGTTATGTTATTGATAATTTAACATTGAATTTTTTTTATGCCGGCACTGCTATTATTTTGTGGACTTTCCAGGACTTCATTCCTCTTATGCTCGTATGTATTTTATAAAATCTAATGAATTCTAAAAAAAAGGTGCACTTGTTTTTGATTTTTTCGAAGTTACGTAGGTGGCGAGATGGGTTGGGTAGGAAATATTTGTGGCACAATAATCGGTACTCAAAAGCCTGTACTGCGATATTCTGCTTTGCGAAATTCTATATTCAAAACATTAAAAACCGTTCTCAGAATTTTTAGTACAGAAGGTTATATTCAGGCAATAATATTTAAATAGTTAGCGCTACCTGTGAGGGCGCTAATAATTGATCCGTTGAATCCAAGCAGATATTTTAACCTTTTAAGATTTCTTTTTTGGCCAGAGCGCTATGCAGACCCTGCAGTTATTAGACAGAGACCACCTTCTATTGGTTTCGGGCGATTACGCTCATGTTTGTGTTCTCTACCACACGCCGAAGGTCAGGCTCAGAGTCTTTCCTAGCACACTTGTCCGCGTTTTCACTTCCCTCCAGTCCCGAGTGACCAGGGATCCAACAAAGTGTGCTAACGCAGGTACCACTCTGGCCACCAAGCCCAACCCTCAAGAAAAATTAGAATACTCTGTAAGCTCAAAAACTTAATTATTAAGGGGGGAGCCTACTTTAGAGGCTTCAAAAAATCGACTTTTTGTTATGCATAAATGTCTTCCTAAACTATCCAAGAATGTGTCCTCAAAATTTCAGAAGCAAATTAAAAATATCAATAATATTTTCGGAGTTACAGAAGAAATTGTGAGCAAGCGTCGAGCAGGCATACGAGCAGCCGGATCGCTCGAAGTGCGATTTCTCGGTTTTTTATTTTTACGATTTTTCCTAATTGGCGGGAGAGATAGGGAAAAAGTTAAACGTCCTATCGAAACGAGATTACATTGATTGTATTCGGAATTAAAGTCTCTTCTAGTTGAACCTAAAAAACCTTAAAAAATTTATGATTAACCCACTTTTTAAACAATCTAAAGTGAATTTGTTTTTCCAAAAAAATGAATTTTTTTTTAATTAGCGAAAAATTGTTGAATTTCTCAGTTTTTGTTTAATTTTCTTGGATTAACTAGATGCTATACTATACTAAAATAAAATTTTTTTTGGGTTTTTGGTTTCAGATACAAATTACGATCTGCAATATTCCCACCGCATGACACATGCACACTCGAGGAGCCTCGGCAAAATGCTTGTACCAGGCATAATATGACATATATATTTTAATGAACAAATTTGAGAAGACTGTTGAAATATGTAACAATAAAACCTGAAAGTTTTGTTTCAATCGAATATTTCTTTCCTTCCCAAAAACAACCACGAAAAATCGATTTTTTGAAGCCTCTAAAGCAGGCTCCTCCCATAAATCACAGCCAAACTCCTGAGCACGGCGAACCATCCGACATTAAGCGCGAAACTACTGACGTATTCACAAAATTTTCTCCTGGGAATGCCAAATTCAGAGACCAACCAGCACCGGCACTTTCAGCTTGCTAGATTTTAATTTTATTTAAACTATTTATAATTCAAACTGTTCACAGCTATAGCTTAAAAATACACTCTGTTGTAAGATATCAAAAAAAATAATTTGTTTCGTCAGAAGTCGTCCCGACAAGGTTTTTGGCATTGATTAATGTAAGTGGTAGTCAGAGGTTGTTATTGTTCTTGCCTGAATATAAGTACCTACGTGCCAAAAAAATGTGCCATTCCAGCAAATTTAATCTAACACCAGACCTATGTATGTATATATGTATATGTGTGACAATTACTTTTGCTAAAAGTTAATATCTTAAAATTTAATTTTTAGAGACGAATTGAATGAAACAAAAGCGATAACAACTTAGGCCTAGTGAATTTATCACTTTCCAGATAGCGATATCAGTTTAAAAATATACTATACATACATATGTAAGAAGATAAACCACTGTGAATAAAAAGTCATAGCAACAAACACAACGAAAAGAAATATGTCAGATGGCTTTAAGCCGACCGTATTATGGAAGGCTACATATGTACATATGCAGTGAGAGAATATAAATATACAGTGGCTCACAGCTTATTTCGTGTGCCCGTTTATCAAAATAAAAAAGTTTAATATTTTTGTATAAACTTTATTTAGAAAAAAAACGTTAACGTACATTCAAAGATAAATTATTTCTTGTTACAAACATACATAAATAAACTTAAATTATTTCTTCTTAAATAATATATTTATAGCAAAATCAAAATTATAAGAAAATCCACGTCACACCTTATTTCGTGTGCTTAACCAAACTAGAAAAAACATGATTTTTTTTTTAATTTATTATGTTTTTACTAATCTAATATTTTGTAGGGTAGCCTTTTTGTTTTAATACAGCTTTTAACCGGGATTGCATGGAGCTAACAAGTTTTCCAGTGTATTCAGGAGATATTTTCTCCCACTCCACTTGCAATGCTGTTTTTAGATCTTGTTTGTTGCTTATGTTATGTTTTATAATTTTTTGATCCAGAATATTCCATAAATTCTCAATTACATTGAGATCAGGTGATTGTGCTGGCGTTTTTACCACATGAGGGCAATTCCATATAAGCCACCGTTGCACTAATTCCGACTTATGCTTCGGATCATTGTCCTGACAGAACCTGAACCTGTCCCGAATGCATAATTTTTCAGCACTTTGTAGTAAATTATTTTTTAATAAATTCAAATAAATAAATAAATCCATAATTTCGTCGATAAAAACCAAGTTTCCGACACCAGCTGTTGACATGCAGCCCCAAACCATTACATGGCTCCCACCGTGTTTTACTGTACCACGCAGATTCTTCGGGTCCAGCTCCGCGTTGGGCTTACGCCAAACGAAAGACTTTCCATCGGAACCAAAGAGGTTGAATTTGCTTTCGTCGGCGAAAATAACGTCATTCCAAAATGTTTGGTCTTTATTAACATGGTTTTCGGCAAACTCCACCCTTAATCTTCTGTTATGCTCATTAACAAACGGTTTGTTTCGAGCTGTACGACCATGGAAATCAGCTTTGCGCAGAATTCTTCTTATTGTTTCAGGATTACATGACTTATCAAGTACTTTTTCAACCTCTTTTGTCAAAGCTGGCGCACTAATTCGTGGGTCTTTTTTAATTTTTCTTAATATCCACCTTTCATCAGCTTCTGTAAAAATTTTGTTTGGAGCTTGGCGGCCTTTGTCAACCACTCTTTTTTCACGAGAAAAGCGTTGAATAATGTACTGTACTGTGGAAGTACTTAAACTTACAATTTCAGCAATTTTTTTCTGCGACTTTCCATTTTTGTAATGCGTAATCACTAATTCGCGCCTTTCAATCGACGTACGACGACCCATCACGGTGTTTTTAAATTAAGCTGGACAACCGACTACTTTCAATGTGTAAACTAAATAAGGATATAATCTAATATACTATGCAAAACAAATTTCTATAATTGCTAACCGGTTTACTGGCACCGATAACGGTAAAAGTGAACACACGAAATAAGCTGTGACGTCAATTTACCTAGTATTCTGTTTTTGTTGTAAATATTCTACTAAAGCAGAAAAAATTTGAATGCATTTATACATGTTTGTAATTAGAAATAATTTATCTTTGATTGTGCATTTAAATTTTTTTTAAAGTAAATCAAATAAAAATAATTTTACAATTCTTTAGTTTAACATACAGCCACACGAAATAAGCTGTGAGCCACTGTAGATGATCTCCATTTTTACACTTCTTACTTTACAAGAAGTCATGAATTGTGAAGTGTTTCAAATCAGTTAGCAACTGAAGAAATTAACACCGAATTACTACCACCAACCCCACACTACTATTCCTCATCGAATGAAGGATACCTTGCATACATACATACATATATACACGTTCTTGAATGACTGTCATGTGTACTGAATGTGAGTGCGATAAATGACGAGCATAAGAAATAAACAACAACACCGCAAGTAAATGAAGAAGAAGAGAAAAATAATTGTATGAAGCCTCAAAAGCAAAACAAATAATTTTTAAATATTTTTTAGATAATAAACAAGCGAAGAGGGTGTAGAGAGGAGAGGAAATGAGCGTAAAAATGCTGCGCATTTAAGTGTGTGCGATAAGTGTATGAATCAAAGAAATGCTACATTTTGTGTAAAGTGAGTGGGGGATAAATGCAAATTAATTGCAATTGAGCTTTATTGCCCTGAGATTTTGCAGAATGTTTGTTTTTATATTGCGCGTAATTTTTACCACAATATTTGTAAGAAAATATGATTAGAAATATGTTTATATTTAGTACTTGAAAGCTATTTTAAAATAAATATTGAATATAAAAATAAAATTTTTAAAAAAGAGCGACTAATGAGAAGATTAAAATACCTACTTTTGTTTATATTCAGTGCTAACGTTTCATTTTACTATAAATTATATTACAACTGATAAGAAACAAAGCTTATACAGGGTGACTTATTTTAAGAATACATATATGTACATATGTATATGTTAAGGTTGTTAATACCCGGCAGGCGTAAACACCTCAATAAATAAATTAAAAAATCATTAGAGAAGTGCTAGATTCGGTGCGGACTGAACTTTATAGATATATATTAGGCCGGGTCGATTTGTGGGGAGGCAAAAAAATCGGCCATTGCTCTGTGAAAATCATATTCTTGGGATCAAAATAAGAAACTTTGGCGAAGGAACCATGCCTCTAAAACGAGTTCTGATGCCCCCCAATTTGGGTATGTATGTATATAAGATAAATTATAATTGGCACTACGCCCTTTTCGGGTGCTCCTCCTCCTATTTGTGGTGCGTGTCTTGATGTTTTTCCACAAATCGAGGGACTTACGGGAACCTTATGAGAAACTTTTTCATGGCAAAAATACACCCGTAGGTTTGCCATTGTCTGCCGAGGACCCCTAATGGACAAACCTTTACAAACTTTATACTGTCGCGCTGAAAAAATGCGTTGATTTTTGAAACTTAGTTTGCAGGTAATGCATTTTCTCCATATAAAAAACTTTCGAAAGCCGAATTTCGAGCCAATTTAAACTGGTACAATTTATATATAAAATAAATAAATAAATAATTGGCGCGTACACTTCTGTTAGGTGTTTGGCCGAGCTCCTCCTCCTATTTGTGGTGTGCGTCTTGATGTTGTTCCACAAATGGAGGGACCTACAGTTTTAAACCGACTCCGAACGGCAGATATTTTTATGAGGAGCTTTTCCATGGCAGAAATACACTCGGAGGTTTGCCATTGCCTGCCGAGGGGCGACCGCTATTAGAAAAATGTTTTTATTAATTTTGCTTTCACCGAGATTCGAACCAACGACCTCTCTTTGAATTCCGAATGGTAATCACGCACCAACCCATTCGGCTACGGCGGCCGCCGTTTATATATACCAAAATTAAATTGGAAAAATTCTGAATGACTCTGAAAAAATTTTGAAATTTGGAGAACATTTTTTAATCTTGCACAAAACTTGAAGCTTTTATTTATATGGGTTTTGGAGGATTTTGTAATTTATATATTTTTATGAAAAAAAAAAATTAAATAAAAAATTAAAATTTATACATAAATAATAAACAATTTATATAAAAAAATAAAAAATTATATAAAATATAAATAAATAAAAAATGATATAAAAAAAAAATAACCAAAACTTTACAATACGTCACGCTGCTGCTATTGTGACATAGGTGTATAGAACTACAGTCATGGACACATAAATAGCACACTTGACTTTTGAATACAAAAAGTCGGGTTAACTTCCTAAAGGTCAGTTGGGCTGCAAAAGTACAAAGTCAGATGTTTCTGAACAAAAAGAGAATCATTTAAGTTTCCTAAATGCCAAAATCCAGTCATTGATACGCACCACAAACGCAAATTACTCATCACAGAATTGTATGATGCAAAGCATCGCAGTGGTATGAAAAAATTGCATCGCATTGGTTTTCGCATCTCCCAGTCATTGATACGCACCACAAACGCAAATTACTCATCACAGAATTGTATGATGCAAAGCATCGCAGTGGTATGAAAAAATTGCATCGCATTGGTTTTCGCATCTCAGTGCTAAATTGCAAAGCGACGTTTAGGAAGCCAGCCTTAATTTCAATCACTTCAACTTAACGAAAAAATAACTCAATCTTCAAATAGCATGGACATTTTAAAATTTTGCTATTTAAGTGCCCACTCTTAACTTATAACTAAAATCGGAAGTAAATAATTGACGGTAATTTTTATTGCATAGAAGAAAATTTGAATATGGGAATGAATATACGTAAACCTTCAAAATCGTAAATTTTAAACAAAGTCAATGACAATAAAAAAAAAATTAACACAGTATTAAATTAAAATGTGTGCATTTATATGCCTATGACCGTGTATGTATGTGTACAAGATTAAGTATGTTTGGCGTTTCCCTATGGACTCCGAAATCAGGGAACCGATTTTGATGAAACTTTTTGGAATGACGTCGTTGTAATATCAGAAAATTATCCCATAAATTTTTCTGGAATGCTGCTGGAGTGGCAGTGGCAGATATAAATCCGGGTCGTTTCGGTAACGTAGAATTATCGTAGGAATGTTCTAACTTTACACTCTAATGTTACGCTGCTATTATTGTGAACACATGTGTACACACATATATGTATGAATATTAATTCGGTATTTGTATGCATGCACCGATTGTAGGATTCACGGCTTTATTTCAATTAGATTATTTTTCTGACCTTTTTACTTAGCGACAGGTGTTTCATCATATCTGGTATTATATAACCCCATAGTTTATTTTTAGTATTTAGCAGTAAGGTTTTAATAATTATATTTTGAAATATGCCTTTGCCTTTTAACTCCAGCGGCATGTGGCCTGCTAACGCAAAATCCGGGCACAAAACTCCAAATGATAGAAAGTTCTTTTTGATAGCGGTCGCCCTCTGAAGGCCATGGCGAACCTCCGAGAGTATTGCTAGCATGAAAAAGTTGTTCATAAAAAACCATCCATCGTTCGGAGACGAAACAACACAGTGCATTCCTTCGTTTGTGGAAGACGCACAGCACAAATAGGAGGAGGGGCTCGGCCAAACAACTCTTAAAGGGAGTAAGCGTCAATTATACATACATATATACATATGTGCATTTGTATTATATATAATGGAACATTAAAAAAACATTAAAAAAAGCGCATTGAGACAGACAGACAGCATTTGAAGAGTATTTTTCCTGTTAATGGCGATTTTTAGTATAACAACTTCATTAAAAAACAACATAATAGGAATAGGATCTATATACGCATAGGTATTCACACACATTTTGCTGGTATCTGATTATCGAATATTGAAGAAAAAGTGCGCCAATTGAGCCTAAGCTAAGATGGTACCATTTGTCTGTTTATCCCTATTTCTTCTATTCGTAATTTGGGGATGAAAGACACGTATTGGTATGCACGTGCTTCCTCGCAGCAATTGGTAAATTTAAGAAAGAAAAATAAAACAATATTATTTATTAACAAAACTGGAAATATGGGTATATTTTAATTGCATTTTGTAGCAATACTACAAAATGCAGAGCACCGATTAGCCCACATTAACACATAAAATTAGGCAGCTATCTGGCTAAGCGCAATAAAACTAAAACGCTTACTCACCTGCCTGTCTTGGTATGTGACCGCAATTATTGGACTTAGAGCCCTATGGCACCCCGTAGCTGGAGATTTTGTTGGCGCTAAATGCGCTATTTACACTTAAATCTACTTCCTTGTGGTACTTCACCCGATGATGATAGTCCTGAATCGACAGCCGCTATGCCGAATTGCCAATAAAACAGTACGGTTGTTGTTGTTCTTTATGGCGGTTGGTTTTTTGCTCACTGTTATTGTTACTGCGTGATTCACTATTGTAAATGACCAATATTTAGTCGTACGAGAAATATACGATATCCAAGCAAACTGATTCCGATTTCAATGTGTGCTAGCCGCTATCGCTTGCGATTTTGTCGTTTTGGCGAGCGCTTGTCTAGAGCACCCCTTGACCGGAAAAATCTACAGTTCTTGATGTCGCCAATGCTCTTTATTTTTTACTTCCGCACTTTATCTTTATATTTATCCCTTTCACGTTAATTTTTAATTTATTTGTTTTTCTTGTAATAATTTCTTCCAACACAAAAAGCACAACAAAAACTGTTTCAGTTCGTTCCGCATTGATTCTCCACATGAAAATAAAAATGCTCAGAACTGCCAAGTGTTGCCTTAGCTTTGTTATAAAACTTTACGCTAATTTACTGAATCATAGAAAAGAGGGAAATTAAATTTTATAGTAAGAACTTGACTTAAGGGGATAACGGAAGCAATTTAAATTTAAAAGTCATGCAATAAAATTTTAATCCCGCAGCCACTATCTGATCGGAAGATAATTAATTGCTGTTATAATTGTTTTACCCAGTGGATTGATTAAGTATTGCAACACTGTTACTGGACGGCATAATTTAAATGACGTTTATTTACAGGCAGGCACCGTGGTTAAGTAAACAAAACAGGGTGTCGCAAGAAATCTGTGAAGAACAATATATGCACCCTGTTGTGAAATGAAGCTAACGCAGGGTGCACAATTTCAGTTTCGCATTTTGCTATCAGAAATGTTCATGATATGCGAATGCGGAAATGTTAAATAACATATTTAAATTGAAGATCAGCTGGCAGAGAACATAAATGAGATGAGCTAACGCAAATGTTAAATACAATTTCTTTGAGTTCTCAAATGAAGATTCGCTAGCAGAGAACCCATGGTGCAAAAGCATTCAGTAGGTGTGCCCAACATCAGATCGTTAACCATCAGAGCAGGCCTTCCTATTCCTCTGCTACCACTAGCATGTGCCACATAGAGTTCCTTCAGAGCCGGAGGGTTCATTCAGATGACTTGACCTAGCTAGCGGAGGCGCTGGATCTTTTTTCGCTGCGCAATGTCTATGTCGCCGTAAAGGTCAAACAACTCAGTGTTCGATCGGAGTTTGCATTAAATATTGCGTTAAAAATGAATTCAACGGTGCCAAAACCTTGGAAATGTTGAGGAACTGTTTCGGTAAGAATACTCTAAAAAACAGACGACAGCCGCTTACGAGTGGCATGAACATTTCAGAAAAGTTGGTGAGTTCATCAGTTGTTCGGATAAAGAACGTAGTGGCAGGCCGTCGACATGAAAAACTGATGAAAACATTAATAAAGTAAAAGGAAAGTTCATCAATAAACGCAAATTAACCGTCAGAGAGCTGACAGAGGACTTGAGCATTGCTTATGAATCTATACGGAATTGTAGTTAGTGACTTGCGTTGCGTCGTGCTGCTGCAAAATTGGCCCTAATGCTTATGAATTTCATGCAAGAAAGGGATCGCGTTGACGATTTCCAAGGCTAAATCTATCCTAACATTCATCAAACCGCATCATTACTGGAGACGAGACGAGACGTGGGTTTATGAGTACGACACGCAATCCAGACATCCGGCTTCGTTTTCAGCGAAACAAGAAAGTGATGCTCCAGATTGTTATGGACAGTATTGATAGAGTCAGAAAATCAGCCTGTTGTATTCTAACCACATATACATACGTTGCTCTCTCTCGCTCCGATGCATTAGCGTGGCGTTGGAGCCGTGCGCACATATATTCTCTTTTGCTCCGATGTATTTGCGCTCTACTATAGTAATATGGCGTTAGTGCTGTACGTTTACGCCTCACTCTCTTTCTCTCTCTGTTATATTCTAACGCCTTGTATATAATGTATACATGTTTCTCTCTTGCTCCCACAATACTAGTAACGTCGTACGACTTAGACTAGAGTCTTAGCGTAGGAGTGGGAGAAAAGACGAAGGACCGCACAAAACGGGGTCGTGAATAGCCTAAAGTGTATCTAAGATATATACAGTATAATCTCGATAATTCGGACAATTAAATACCAGAGGTTGTCCGAAATATCGAATTTTCCGGATTATCGAGTGGGTAAAAAATTTAATAGAAATCAGTAGATCAGTAATTAAATGAAATAAACTTTTATTTAATCTTAAATTGATTAATATTTAATGAGTTATATGTACATATATTAGTTTTTATTCGGCCGTAAAATAAATCAATATATTCGTTTGCCGCAATTTTGTTTCATTTCTCTTTCTGAAGGCAATATCTCTGAGACTCACAAGTTTTAAAATGTTTCCGGATGAAAATTCCTGTTCCTCTGCATATTTAATACAACTATCAAATGCGACAATAGCTTGAGAGTGCGAAATTTTAGGATCTTGACTTTCATTTTCGTCAAGACTGCTGTTCTCGTTATCTTCTTCCTCAATCTCGTTGATATCGAAATCAGTGTCGTCATTCAACCACTCAGTAATCTCGTTATCATTATATACATCAGGGGATATTTCAACAAGAAGATCAATTATTTTAGTTGAGCTGCTGGGCCGTAGCATCGCAAGAGGCAAATCATCATCTGAGTCCCATTCTTCGTCATAAAGAATTTTGTTAAAACATTTTCTGAGCACGCGTTCATCCACATTTTTCCAAGCATTAGACGATAAAAAAGCCACATCTTTTAATGTAAAGTTTTTTAAAGATTCCGGGAGATTGCTCGTTGGGCTGGACAAAAGTAGAGACAAAAAACTCTTCCGATAGTTTGTCTTTAAAATTCGGATAGCATTTTGGTCCATTGGCTGTATAAGAGCCGTGCAGTTTGGTGGCAAAAACATAACATATATGTCCTTATCGACATCCGACAGTGATTGGGGATGGCAAGTTGCATTGTCTAGCAGTAAAATGGCTTTGGCTGGTAAATTCTTTTCCTTTAAGTAACGCTTTACTTCTTTAACGAATGAGTTTTCAAACCAATTTTTAAAGATTTGCTCTGTTATCCAAGCATTTTTGGTATGGGAGTACCCAAGCGGAAGGTTTACATTTTTAAACGCTCTGGGGTTTTTGGCTTTCCCTATCATGAACAATGGAAGTTTATGTTCTCCGGTTGCATTACAACAAACTAGAAGTGTTACTCTTTCTTTTCCAATTTCGCGCCCGGTGCGGATTTTTCATTATGCAATGCAAGGGTTTTTTCTGGAAGTTTTCTCCAAAACAAAGCAGTCTCATCTGCATTATAAACCTGATCATACGTAATGCCCATTTCTGCAATTTTCTTTCGCAATTTTTCAATAAAGGGTTGCACAGCAGTAGAATCATTGGAAAGTTTTTCGCCAGATATTTTTAAGAATTTAATTCCATATCGGGAACGAAAATTACTAAACCAACCATTACTAGCCACAAATTCCACACTTTGTCCGTAAATTTGGGAACAGAATTGTTTGGCCTTTTCTTTGATGATTTCCGAGGAAATCGGTGCATTGTTTAGTCTTGCGTTTACAAACCATTTATACAAGTGGTCTTCCATCTTTTCAAACTCCGCAGGTCGCATAGTTTTACGCTTTCCAAGGCCACATTCTGTTCTAGCAATGTAACTGCAAAATATAATCAAAGGAGGGTAAACTCTTCTTACAAAATATTTTCGTTTTTTACCTATCAATCTTTAATCCACTTGATTTTATGTCCGAAATTGTAGATTTACCTATATTGTATTGCGCAGCTAGCTGTCGAATTGACTGCCCTTCACTTAGTTTCTTAAGAACTTCTTTTTTCTGGTCTATCGTTAAAAACGTATGTTTTTTCTTAGCTGCTGGTGCCATAGTTAAATTTATACAGTCCACAGTTAAAGAAATTATGGAGTTAATGTTTGAAATTAGCTACTGAACTACATGTTACGCAAATATGCTTATGAATATGAACTAGGAGGCTGACGAGCACTTAAACGCACTAGTCACGCAAAGTAGTTAGCAGGGGAGGATTATAAAATAAAATAAAAAATAACGGAATTCCTTTTTATTTTAGCATATTCACTGGATAATAAAGAAGTGTCCGAATTTTAGAGGTACATGAATACGTGGTGTCCGGATTACAGAGACTTCTATAGAAAGCGTTTTGGTGTCCGGATTACCGCGCTGTCCGAATTATCAAGTGTCCGAATTACCAAGATTAGACTGTATAAGGTATTGCTCTCTCTCTCCTTTTCCTCTACGTTATATTTTTTTTCTCTCTCGCGGAAATGCCCAAAACGTTGCATGGCCTTGAAATTTTAATCTCCATTCTCGTCCATCGACGCTTAAGAAGTAGGCAAGTAAGCGGTAATATACATATACATACATATATATAATATCTTTTAACTTCGGGTGGATCGTAGGAAAAAAAATCCTCCTCGAGGGATTGTTATCTTACCGCAATGATGAGGCTTAGTAAGTACAATATTCCTGAGAGCGATGCCAGCGGTAGCTTAACTACTGTAAAGCCAGTAAAGTCTTGTAAACAATTCATTTAGTTGCATCTGGCCACATATAAACGTGTTACTAGGGTACGTCCATATGCTTGGCAATTGCAGCGTGCAATGAAGGGTAGCAACTTTACTATTGGACTAGAAAACCTGTGCTAATCTACCATATTTTCGAAGGAAACTGATTTCTGATTAAAAAACAAAGTAACTAAAGTCGAAAAATAATCCGAAACCCAAGTTGACATGGTCGTTGACATGGTAGCACGAAACAGGCTACCTGAATTGGACATTGGAATGTGAAAACTCTCTACACACAAGAGTCCCACAACAAAAGTGGCAAGAAATTTAGGCAACATCAGTCAATAAAAGAAGTTCCCGAAAGTTCGGGAACTGTTGAAAATAAGTGAATTGACTTTAGTTTTTGAAGCGATTGAAACTACGATGAAACGAAGCTTTTTCACTTGATTAGAGGCAATCATTTTTATGGAAGAAAATGGTTATCAAAGTAACCGCATTTGTTCTAGTAACACAAGGGTTCATGATAAGTCAAATGAAGACTGTAATTTGCTCGAAAATAAATATGCAGGAAATTTTTAATCCATTTAACGGTATTTCGCAGCTATTGTAAGTTGCTTGATTTATTGGTTCACTTGAATAGAGGCACTCAGCTTGCCGGAAAAGGAACAGTGTTTTGAAGCGTTCATTGCGTTTGATCGAAAACTTCTTTTAAAAAGAAAACTTCTAATAAAATGGGAAAGCAGAAAGGTTTGACAGATCTCGAAAAAGGAGAAATCGATATCTTGACTTCAAAGGGGCTTTCCAATCACCAAATGGCCAAAAAGATTGGCCAAAGTCCAAACGTTGTGGATATTTACGTACAACAAGGTGATTCCTGTGGAACTACTTATACAGTACAAAGGCACCATTTTTTCAAACAATTTTTTTTTTCACCAAGTCCCCTTTTAGAAAGATACATTTCTCCCAACGCATCGGCTATTTTTATAACCCCTCAAAAAAATAGGAATTGTCGAACTCTCCAAAATACGCCTCTGTCTCATCGATGACTTCCTCGTTTGAACTAAATTTTTATCCCGTGAGCCATTTTTTCATATTAGGGAACAAGAAAAAGTCGCAGCGAACCAGATCGGGTGAATACGGGGGATGCGGCAGCAATTCATAACGCGATTTATGCAGTTTGGCGGCGACAACTCCAGATGAATGTGCTGGTGCGTTATCGTGGTGAAACAGCATCTTTCATTTTCGCCAAGTACGTGTCTTCCTCAATTTTTGTGAAAGCGGTCCAATAACTCACTGTAGTATTGCCCAGTGATTGTTCTACCTTTTTCTAAAAAGTCCATGAGGATGCCGCCTTTCGCATCCCAAAAATCGTTGCCATGACCTTTCAGGCCGATGGGACTGTCTTCGCCTTCTTTGGAGCAGATTGTCCGAAAGAAATCCATTGTTTTGATTATTACTTAGTTTCTGGTGTGTAATGATGAGTCCAGGTTCCATCAACGGTGGCAACTCGACGCAAAAATTCTACCACTTCTCACTTAAATTGCGCCAAACACTGCTTCGAAGTTAACAGCCGCATCCGTTTGTTGTCCCCCGGGAGCAATCATGGCACCAATTGAGCCGACAATTTTTTCATCGCCAACTTATCATGTAAGATATTAATTGCCGTTCCACTCGAAACACCTATGACCTCTGTTTTTTCGCGCATTTTCCTTCGTCGATCAACGAGAATCGGGTCATGGACTTTTTGAATGATTTCGTTGGTAACCACGTCTCCCGGACGTCCTGGTCGCACCTCATCAAAAACGGACGTTCGCCCACATTTAAATTCGTTGAACCAATATCTAACTGTGGTCATAGTTGGCGAAACATCCCCATAGACAGCATACAACTTTGCTTTTACGAGTACTTCTCGCATTTTTACCCGTCCGAAAACAAAAAGCGAATTACCGAACGATACTCCTCTTATCCATCTTAGCGAAAATCACGAAATACGTCTTACTCGGATAGCTGCCAAATCCAAACTAACCTATCAATCAGTTTGAAATTTGTTTTGCAGTCGTTTGATAGATTGCAGCACACGATGCTAAAACCACCTTCCCTCAGGAACGCCCTCTGTCAGCAAACACAGGTACCTATTGAACCGCTATCGTAATACTTCAGCTAACTTTTTTTAAATGATTTTTTTTATAGGTATGTATAAGAGATAACTCTCGAAAACTGTCTCTATATGATACTTTATGAAAAAAAATTTTAATACAAATATTAGTCAAATATCTTCTTTAAAAACTAAAAATTGCTAATATAATTTAAACGACGTGAAATAAAAAAGCTACACATTTTTGATCTCTCAGAATCAATCTAATGACTCATGTTTTGGGACGCTATCATCAGTCTCAGTCCTTTAAAAAGGCTTCGTATAGAGGATGAACTTTTTTGCCCGTCTTGGCTTTGTAGTAGCCAAGTATGATTTGTATATCGCGATAGGGGTAAAGCTCGCATGTTGAATTATCTCGCTTTGATGCGGATTATGGCGATACGCTGGTCCATCACTGTAGAATAAAATAAATTGATGGCGACGTTTTTATCTCAACTCGAGTTTTATATAGAATTTGCTGTACTTTACATGATAAAGGGTTTTCCAATAACAGATGTTATTTTGAATAGCCCGCTATTTCGGTAGATGCCACTTTTGAAGCTGTCATTTTTTGATATTTGTCGAATAGAAACTACGCCATTAATAAAAATGGAACGATACACGCTTAAACAACGCATTGAAATTATTAAAATTCACCATAAAAATGGTGAAAATTTGGCAGAGACGGTGCGTAAAACTCGAACATTTGCGGGTCATTGTGAAGCACCTTGTCGGACCGCAATACAGAAACTGGTGAAAAAATTCGAGCTGTTGGGACAAGTTAGTGATTTTAAGAAGAAAACCCGTGCACGGCGGGTTGTAGCCGAAAGTGTTGAAGAAAACCCAGGTTTGTCCATTTCCCGTCGTTCTTTGGAATTAGGCATTCCACAAACGTCATTACACCGTATTTTGAATAAAGATTTGGGTATTAAGGCTTATAAAGTCCAGTTAACAAATGAACTCAAGCCGGCCGATCATCAACAACGTCGTGTCTTTGCTGATTGGGTCATTGAAATGCATAAAAATGATCCGGAATTCCATCGAAAATCATCTTGAGTGATGAGGCCCAGTTACACCTTGGTGGCTTCGTCAACAAGCAAAATTGTCGGATCTGGGGCTCAGAAAATCCAAGAGTTATTGTGGAAAAGCCTCTCTATCCTCAACGTGTGACCGTTTGGTGTGGTTTATAGTCCGGCGGAGTCATTGGACCTTACTTTTTCGAAAATGAAGCTGGAGCAACAGTTACGGTGAATGGATTGCGCTATCGAGAGATGATTACCAATTTTTTATGGCCGGAATTTGATGGTATTGAACTGGACAATGTTTATTTTCATCAAGACAAGAAGAGCCACACGAGCAACGAAACCATTGATCTTTTACGGGAATAACACCTCTTATTTGAAAACCCTTTAGTTGTATTAGACGTCGTAAGGTGCGATGATATTCTTTACATGTCCCGTTCATTAAATGTTTTGGGTGGTGCTGATTGTAGCATTTTTCCTCAAGAGCTAGTCAGCAGCTAGTCGTCAAGAGCTGATAAACGTAGGAAAATCTGTTTGCTGATGGCTGCTTTTGGTGTTCTCGCCATTCGGTCCGCTTAGCAATTTAAAAGATACGGAAACAAGTAAGGCCAGTCACATGGATTTTACTCTAAATTCCCAAAATACTCTGCTCGATTACTATCCACTACACTCATAGCTAGAAACATGACTCTAATTGTGGCGTAGGATGAGTTTATTACCAGTCGCCTTCGCATGTTTGTTGGCTGCTCTAGTTCTTCCTCAATTCTCTACAATTTCGTTAATACTCGTGCAGAATAAAGTTTATTTATGTACTTACATATATACATATGCACATGAGGGTGTCTGTGATTTACATACCTATTACAATATATAACTTATGAAACTGTTGAATATTTTCTAAATTTCTTAAAACTAATGAATTTTCTAACTGAGCTGCTATTGACCGTTTACTTTCCATTTTTCAATTGGACTTTTTCGAAGGGATGTGCTTCAATGTAAGCCAATGATCTGAGGATATAATCCGGAATTGGAGGTGGTGTCGGCAGGTGAGCGCCCTTAGGTTGATATCCATTCTCATCGGCTGTGTATGATACTTGTATCGGTTGCCCCTCAGGCGAAATGTATGAATAGGAGCCTGTTGCATAGGCAGCGCCAACACCGCTCTCCTCAGCCTGAATCCTATTCGAAGTTTCATAGGCATAGTTGTAGCTGCCATCGGGTCGCACTTCATTGTCATATCTGAGTATTGAGGCATGCACGTCAGCAGGATCGCCGCCGGCGTAGGCGAGTGCGAACAGAGTTGTGACAATGAGAAGCTGCGCGTAAGAGATATACAGTGTTTTCGAATGTAGTTATAAGTAAAAAAATATAATGAACAAAATTTATGCTAAACTTACTGCTTTGAACATTGTCCTTGTTGAAATTAAATTAACTTATGCTATATAGATTTTTCTTTGATTATCAGCTTTGGCTGCTTGTGTTCTGGGTGGAAGTGGCTTTGGTACTGATTTGTTGAGAGCTTCAAAACATTTTTATATGTTTCGCAAGTGTAGCCCCCTGGTGTGCTTTTCAAGCACAACTTTGATTGTTTCGACAGCTGCACCTTTCTATGTATGTGTATTAGTGCGAATAGTTTAAATGCACACACATACACACATATATATATATATATGTACATATTTTTGCATCGCCGAGGCGTTACAGCCAATCAATCGAAAAAATGAGATATAGACAATCATAAGCAAATATATATTTAGTACACAACTTAAGCCGATTAATATAATTTTTTAGAGTAAATTTTTGTATATTTTAGTTTCGCTTAAAGCGCTTATCAGCTTGCCAATTTGATCGAGATTTATGATTTTTTGGTAGATTATAATTGTATAGATATATAGAAATATTTTGCTGACGCTTTTGGTTCACGGACGGTAGTCAAAACCAAAAAAAAGAATGAATGTGGGTACATTAGGGCGGGTTCAATTTTCATCTACTTTGTTTCGGCGACTGAAGTGTTCTGCTGGCAATTCTAAACTAAAATTGGAAGAAAACTTCTAAATTGGATTTCAAGTCTCCTTACTTAAGGCGTTAGAGGTAGTCAGAGGCCCGAAAAAATGATGATTTTCAATAATTTTTTTTTTACTAGTCAATTGCTTTATTTTACAACAATAAAGACATAGCATTAATACATCATTTTTCGACTTGGCTTTGGCATAATTTAAAAAAAAGTTAATAATTGTAAGAGTTATCCCAAGTTTAGTAATGTCCTCCTCTAGTTCGTCGGCCCATCTTTGTCTCGGTCTTCCTCTTGCTCCAGTATTGAACGCTCTGGTTTCTACAATTCTCTTCTGCGTCCCTTATACCGTCCAATGGAAATTCATTATGAATACAGGGTACGGTACTCGAAGTGTAACCAATTAAAACGGCCATCAATTTAATTTGAAATATTACTTTTATTCAATTCAAAATACAAAATGTGTGAAATAATACAAAATTAAGAATCAATTTACTTTTGCTCGATACGACCACCTTTTGCCTTGACTATGGCCTTGAGACGGTCCAGAAACGAATCGCAAGCTGCCCGAATGCGACTTACAGGTATTTTGGCCCACACGCGGACAATGATTTTTTTTTCAGCGCCTCGAGGCTGGTGAATCTTTTAGTTCGGACCTTGCTCTCCAAAATGGTCCAAAGAGAATAATCTATCGGATTCGCGTCTGGTGAATTTGAGAGCCATTGTGGGGACGTTATGAAGTTCGGAACGTTGTCTTTTATCTATTCTTGGTTCACTCGAGCATTGTGAGACGATGCCGAGTCCTGTTGAAACGTCCATGGTTTGCAACCAAAATGTTTGTCTACCCACGGCTTCATGACTGCTTTCGGCCAAGCGAATCAACTCCTTCGCTCTCTCAAGTTTGTCTGATTCCTGCTTTGGTGTGAGAACAAGCGCCTTGTGGATCTTGTAACGCTTAACTTTGAGATAATTTTTCAGTATGCGGTGGATGTTACGGTCAGATATTTTCAATTCTTTCGCCATTTGACTGGCACATCGTCCTGGATTTCGCTAAAGTCGCTTCTTCACTTTTTGAACCATTTCACGTGACGTTGCAGTCTTTTGATGACCGCCTCATGACGTTTCGCGATGCTACCAGTATCATTGTAACGAGTAATGGCGCGATAAACAGAAACTTTGTTTACTTTAAGGTGCTCGAGCTCACGAACAATCGCTGGTTGTTATTTTCCAGCCAAATATAATGCAATCACACTGGACTGGACTGTCATTTAGCCAACTAACAGACAACTGATTCCCGTACATCAGCTGCTCGAGCGGTCTGAAGTAGGATACACTTCGAGTTCCGGACCCTGTAGGATTTTTAAAATGTTCCTGAAAAATTGGAGGATGTATGGTAGTAAACGTGTAAAATTTTTATGATTTAGAATTATCTAATATCCTACACAGACGGCGGCGTTCATCGAGATTAGCGCAGTTAATTCTGATTAAAATTATAGTGTGACAGGCAGTTGTTATGCGGATAAGTGAACACCTGGATAGTTTTGTCGGTAAATGATGGACCGCAGGCAACAAATACGGGCATTAGTCCTGATATTAAGAAATAAATTATTTATATATTATTATAAATTTATTACAAAAAAATCTTAAATTGCAATTTCTCAAACTGCTCCGAAATATCAAAACAATTAATGGAATTTCGGACGCATTAGTGCAAACTATTAGGCTTCTTTTTCGCCAAGACTTAGCAAGTGGCGAATAGATGAAGCAAATAAACATATGTCAGCAATGCGGGTAGAGGGCTGCCTTAAATTACATGCGCTGGTAAGGCAGTGCGGCCTAATGTGCTATAGTTATACTCACTAGCGGCGAATCTTACTCGATAACTCGATAAAAAAAAATAACATTTCACATCCAGTTCTTCCAGTCCTTCCTGTTCTTCTCTTAAAGTTTTCATTCACAATAGATATTAAGTGTCATTTCTCGGCAATGTGCGGTGGTGATTTCCATACTAATGATGGATGACTTCAAGGTTTTAAAAAAAGTTTCGGCTTCTTCAATTATCGGGCGAAAAACGTTCTGTTAGTTGACCCGTTTAAAGAAAAACTAAAATGGCCGAATTTGAGCTGGGTGCAGGAATAACAGTTTATATTTTACGGGAAACAATGACGATCTTGAAGATAGTATGCCGTTGGCCGTTCAAGAAGGAAAATGGGGAGATAAACTGCGCTTTTTAATGTGCAATACTGTCGATCTCCTTTGTAGTTCAATTCCTGAGGTTTATTCTTGTGCCCAGATATGTAAAGGGTGATAAAGTCAGAGGTCTCGAATTTTAAACTGAAATAGAACAACGGATATTCAAATGGATTGGACAATTTTTAGTATTTTTTTGTGAAACCATTCATGACATTTATTTCTTAAAGATAATCCCTTTCAAATGTTGAGCGTAACTGCGCCGTAATTCGGTCATCCCTAAACACTAATTTTGAATGACCCGCTGGAGGACTTCGGTCGGTATCTCGTGAATAACTTTGGGCAATGTTGGCTTCCGATGCCTCAACCAAAGCTGGTTTATCCACAAAGCATTTAGACTTACATACCCCCAAAAACAAAAGTCCAAAGGTGTGATATCTCACGGTTTTGGTGGCTAATCGACTGGTCCGAGATGAAAGATAAATTGCTCACTGAAACGACAACGCAGTAAATGCATTTTTTCACGGCCTGTATGACAAGTAGCGCCGTCTTGTTGGAACCAAATGTTGTGAAGGTCACGGACTTCACTTTCCGGCAGTAAAAGGTCTTTTATGATGGCGCGTTAACGTTCGCCATTCACTATAACATTGGCTCCAGCCTCGTCTTTCAAGAAATAAGGGCCGCTGATTCTTTCAGCCCATAGGCCGCACTAAATGGTTGCTTTCACTGGATGTAATGGCTGTTGAATGAATGGCTTCGAGCTTCTCTCCAACCCAAATACGGCAATTGTGGTCATTGACGTAGCCATTAAGTAAAAAATGGGCCTCATCGCTGAACGCCATAAGTTGGCCTGAGCGCGCGTTGAACACTTTTCACAGCATTGATTTGTCAGATTAATAAATAAAATTATAAATAAGAAGACTCGAAATCCATTTTAGAGCTATGCTTCCATGGACCTGTTTGTTCAGAATGGTCTGTAAAACACTTCGGCTTTCGAAACAAGGCCATTTATATTTTTTGAGAACAGATTTACTCGCCCTAATGTCAATATTTGTAAGTACAAAAAAATTTAGCAGAAGCGAAATATTTGAAATGAAAATCAAATTTAATTACCGACACACAAATAAACATATAAACGTCAGATTTTTTCAAATTTATTAATCGGACTTAATTACACAGGATTCCATTGTCTCAAACAGCTTTTCAACAACAAACTTCAACTTACAATCACAAAAGAATTGATTATTAAAATTCAAATATTCTCCGTTATGTTTAAGATCTAATACTCACACATGCTACTACACAAGTGGGGTATACTTACATACGTGCACACATACACTCATACATACATATGCATATATAAAAACGTACGAGTCTACAGAAGTGTTACGCATAAAATATTTTAAAGATGTGCATCTTATGCAATTAATATGCATTTATTTGGTTGTATTTGCATACAGTTTATGATTTTTTAATCAACAATAGTGCACAAGTTTATTGGAAATGTCGCTGAACCCTTGAAAGAAACAATGCTAGTAGCAAAATAGCAGACAAATGGCGTGAATGCTAATAAAGATGACCAACTTTTGTGCGAGTAAAAACATAATGGACGGATGGATGGACGGAGTTCTTCTATTCATGTGTACACATACATACATATATAAGAAAGACTTGGCGGTCATATCTATATCGAAAATGTCTTTTTCTAAACATATAGTCTTTACAATGGTCATCATGTCCAGGTCTGTGCTCGGCTTTGCAGTAAGGAATTCAAAGGAGTTTTAGAATCTTCTACGCTGAAGGGTTTGCATTTTCTCTTGTTAGAATAAAACTCGACTGCAACTTTATCCGGGATCCATTCTATATGGGTTCATCTTTAAGAATTGAGAAGGTTCAGAAACATTTCACTAGATTTGCCATTCAAAGTAGTCCCCCTCAGATATAATACACTTGTGCCAGCGTTTCTTCCAATCCTCGAATCAATTCTGATAAGCACTTTTTGGTATATCCTTGAGCTTTCTGAGCGATTCGGCTTTTATCTCCTCAATCATCGCAAAACTCCGCGCTTTCATGTGCCTCTTTAATCTTGGGAAGAGGAAAAAGCCGCAGGCGGCCAAATCTGGTGAATACGGTAAGATAACGGTGTTGTTTTTGGCTAAATAATCTCTCCCAAGCAAAAGTGAGTGAGCAGGTGCATTATCATGATGCAAAAGCCATGCATTTTTTCCACAATTCCGGGCGTTTTTTTCGTATTGCATCACGCAAACGGCGCATAACTTCAAGGCAATACTCTTTATTTACTGTACGACCTTATGGTAAAAACTACTGATGCACTACGCCATGGTAATCGCAGAAAACAGTGTGCAAAACCTTAACATTTGATCGAACTTGAAGTCCTTTTTTGGTCTTGTCTTTCCTGGTGTTTTCCATTGGGACGATTGGGCTTTGGTTTCGATGTCATAACCATATATCCATGATTCGTCATCAGTTACGAATCTTTTAAGCAAATCTTTATCATCGTTGACGTCATTCAACAATTCCTAAGCGATGTTATTTTTGGTCAAAATTCAGCAAATTTGGAACGAAATTCGCTGCCACACGCTTCATGCCCAAAATCTCCGCAAAAAATTGCATGACATGAGCCAACCGATATACCGACATCGTCAGAAACTTCTCTCATTGTGATTGGACGATTCTCCATAACAATTTTCTTCACTTTCTCAGGGATGTTTTAGAAGTAGATCTTACATTTTCTTTGCGCATGCTTGACTCCAAATGGATACTGCCAAATTAAGAGGCGGAAGAATTTGGTTCACGATGTTTTCTTTGATGATTTTTCTTTCCGTTGAAAAAAAAAAAAAACGAAAAGTATCGTTAGCATCTTACTTCTTAGCATTCATCAGCGTTCCGACTAAATTTTCAAATAGTCCCAATTTAAAGTGAGTGCGTTTTATACAGGTAGCTCCTTCTGCAGACACTTACTGATATTAGCATGTTAGCAGATATAAGCCATTATATTTTCAGTAGATACCGAGTGCATAAACGGTGATGCGTGAATCCACTTCTTCTGTACTGCAATATTAAGCTCTTCGTTAGCATTACTCTACTATTCTTCCTTAAAACTATTCTGCTATTAATTTGTGTATTAGATTGTGAAGGTGCTAATGTAGGCCCATATGTAACGCGAATAGCTAGCAGTGCAGAAAAGTGAGAGGAAGGCAAGTTAGGAGATGCTACATTCTTCATTGTTGTTCACAGGCAAGGCACTACCATATTCCAAATGTGGTATAAGAGAGAAGAGGGATGATATTACAATGTTATGTCCTCATCAAACTTCTCTGGATCTTTAAAGTCTGTCGATAAAGCAGCTGACCAGTTCTCAATAGGGAATGGAAAAATTGGAGAGGGGGATTGTACAACATTAATTCCTCTTTACACTTCCATGTGATCAAAGAGAGCAGCACATCCAAGCTCCTTCCTTTTCAATGTGATAAGGTATTTCACTAATTTTCAGTCTAACTTTTTTAAGAAGTGCTTCACAGATGTTGATGATCCTTGTTTCTTTTGTACACGAGGTCCCGAATTCAGCAAACGGTTTCTGAACTAAACTTGTCCCGACAATTAGTTTTAACCACAGTGTGTAAGGGAATCTGAAATTTTCCTCCAAATACCTTCCAGAATATGTTTATTTTCGGTATTGGAGCCGCTCCTCGTAAGATGTTATTCGAAAATATATTATGGATATTTTTGAACTGTTCATAGCTCTCCAAAAGGCAGACTGATACTATATTTTGCCTCAAAGGAGTCTTTTGGCGCAAGTATATGCATCAACTTAATCCATCAGTACCAGTGGAAACTGTTCTGGTAAGTGCCGAAATAGTTATTTATGTCCAGAAGTCCGATCGCCGTGATGAGTAGTCCGCTCACACGCTAATACGTCCACACTCGGCTGCAGCTCACACGTTACTTCCCACGGTAGAACACATTAACGGTATTCTTAGGCATAGAAGGGACCTTCGGTATCATTCAGGCACTTAGCAAAACTGGCAAATGAGGCTTTTGTCTCTTCTAATGCCAAGTATTTGGGAATCGTGCGAAATCTGCGGTTTTCACTATCGATAAAAATATCGAAGAAAGAATTTGTCCTAAATTTTATGTTTTGAACGGAATTTCGAGTGCCGAATCGTTGGAAATGTTGCAGAAGGCAGAGTATTATAAGGCTTTTGCAGAGGGCCGAGAAGTCGTGGAAGATTTGCCCCGATCTGGTCGCCCATCACCGTCTTCAACGGATGAAAAAGTTGATAAAGTCAAGGAAATGGTGCTGGAAAACAATAAAACCATCAATTAAGTTTGAGGGAGGTAGCTTGTGACTAACGAATCAATTCGCAATATTCTACACCATCAATTGGGCCTGAGACGCATGGCTGCTCGACTTGTTCCAAGAGAGTTGAATTTCTTTCAAAAAATCCACCGGAAGAAGGCGGCTGAAGACATGCTTGACCAAGTAATATAAATTCGGACCCAACGTTTATCCAGCGCATCACAACAGGTGATGAGTTTGACATGCAAACCAGTCAACAGGCGGCTGAATGGCGCTATCCACATGAGCCGAAACCCAAAAAACCACGTCAAAGTCGGTCAAAAATTAAAGTAATGCTACTCGTTTTCTTTGATTATCATGGTGTTGTGCACTCGGAATTCTTTCCAAATGGTTCTACGGTAAACAAGAGATTATTTTTTTGGAAGTTATGTGACGTTTGAGAGAGATTGTGGAAAGAAAACTCATGGATCTTGCACCATGACAACGCATCGTCTCACAAAGCTCATGTTGTGAACACTTTTTTGTCCAAAAACTCAACAAATATCAACGCACAACCACAGTATTCACCAGATTTCGCCCCCTGTGACTTTTTCCTTTTCCCAAAACTTAAATTGCCATTCCACGGGGGCCGTTTTGATCGCCGCGTCGATGGAGGCCATTAAGGAGAATTCGCTGAAGGAGCTGAAGAAGATCTCTTCAAACGATTTTAAAAGGTGCTTTGATGACTGGAATAATCGTTGGCATATGGGTATTGCTTCGAATGAAACCTATGTTGAAGGTGACAAAATAAATATTGATTGTTAAAAAATTATTTTCCGTTTTATTGAACAGTTCCCGGAACTTTTTTGACAGAATGTATAATCTGTTATTTTTGAAAGAGGATATTCAGAAGGACTTTGGGATTGGAAGCCAAAACAGTGATGTGGATGTACCCGGCATTATTAGGCAAACTCCTCGTCAATCTATCCGCACATTGGGTATAAAAGATGAGCTGGGATCATGCCCATCTGAAGCATTCAGCCTTATCCTGAACCTGACTTCTATTGACTTTACTTATTTACTGCTATGCCGATTTCCTCGTGGAGCATTGGGCTTATACAATGGATCTAAATCGCACTCTATTAGGTGTTACACGGCAAATGTCATTCCAGTCGTAGTTTGCGGCATCGAGTTCCTGTCGATGGTTCTCCACCAAGTGTTCCCTCCAGGTCGTTTAGAACAATGGAAATTCCATTGTATTCCTCCTGCCGTATGATATTGTTCACGGGTTTGCGGAGTGTGTAATCTATTGAGCCCCACTTATGCCTACCAATCTCAATCGCTACAGTTTCTTGTTGGGTGGGGTGCCATAATTTGCTTCTTTTTTTTCTGGCCATCTTACACCAAGTATTCTTTGCCTACATTTGTTAATATTTACAAGTTTGAATTTTCGATTCGATGCGGAAGGAACCTTTCCATGTTTCGCATCCAGCATTAGTTTAACATTGGACTTAAAGGTGCACAGCCTTATTTCGCATGAGGTCTGGCACGATTTCCATATGTTTCTCAGCATGGCAAACACCGAATTTGCTTTTTTAATCTTTGTATCTACGTCTTCGCCAGTGCCGCATTTGGCTGTGATAACACTTTCCAAATACACAAAGCTACATTCAAACCATTCAAAGCATCATTCAATGCAGTCATCGCCTAAAGAGAGCGTTGGTGATGGCGTGGAGCAGAAGCCACCCTGTTTCGGGGAACTTCGCTTAGCTCAGTCGCTATGGCAGGTGACGTAATTTATGTTCACATCACGAATTATTAGATGCAAACTAGTCAAGTAGCTCGAATTGGAATTTCATTCAATGCCTCCGTTAATGGAAAACTCTCTGATCATAGAAATATCTGCGGAAACGAGAGTGCAAACGTATTAAATAAGGCAGTAGCACTGAAACGAACACCCTGACAAATCCAAAGAGGCATCCCATCACATAAATCCTTCAACTTCTTGACCAAGAATATAGATGTTTAAAATTGTAGCAAATTCGAATAGGACTAAAGATAATAGATTTCATGGTTTGCTTGTTAGGTATGGTGAAAAAAAATTCAGGGAGCTTTGGAGTGGCACCCCTCGAGTATGTTCAACAAAATTTAGCATGTGGTAGTGATATACGAAAACAATCAACACAGCCAATGATCATGCCATGGCATTCGTATATCACTAATACAAGTTAAATTTTGTTAAATACATCCCAAGTGACGTCAGCCTATCAGCCAAATCTGTCAAATTTGCTCAGAGCCGAATAACGGTCTGTTACAAAGACCACCTCTAAAAAATCGTTTACCATGGAATAGGACTACCCCGCAAAATAACCTGTAGAAGTTATTGCTTTGACGTTAGCGAGGAAACAGAAAACATTTTTCTATGCGAATGCCCAGTCCTGGCGTCGCTAAGCTATAGGACGCTGGAGACGTGATATGTGGTTATACAAAAATCACTCAAAAAATTGGATGCTTTTAAGCTTTTTTCAGCGGATCTTCCACTGAAAGGAAAAGCTTTGCGAATACCCTTTTTACCTGCCTGCCGCACAGAATGAGTAACCATTTCAATTGATTTACTTGTATATGTGTGAAAATGTTTGATAAACATAATACCCGTATATTGTTAAGATTTGCTGAAGGAACTTATTTACTATAATATTTCGATGCGTGGTACTTAAAAGTGTCTACGTTGCGCTGGACGACGGAAGCTATTCACTTGATGGCTGGGCGCTGCTACATGATGGAATGCTGGTTTTTGTTGTAGGCGTTGTGGCTGTTGTTGACGGGCGGCATTCTCATCATATGGATGAGAACGAATGTACTCCAATGACTTGAGGATTTGTGGGGGAATTGGAGGTGGTGTTGGCAAGTGATTACCCTGCGGTTGGAATCCGTTTTCATCGGCCAAATACGAGAGTTGGATTAGTTCACCTTCTGGAGAGTAGTATGAGTAACCACCACTGGCATGATGACCACCATGGCCTTCCTCTTGAGCGCTGATGCCATTCGATGTGGCAAAGTCAAGTTTATAGCTGCCATCTGCGTTTAATTGGCTGTCGTGTTTGAGAGTTTCTGCAGGGGCGCTTTGAGGATGGGCAGCATGAGCGACGCAGGCCATAGCGAAAAAAAGGATCTACAAAAAATTAAATAATATGAAATAAGTAATTGATTTTTACAGCAACGGAGTTCAGTAAAATTATTTATCACTTACGAATTTGTTCATTTTCACGGTGTTTTTTTTGTTTTGTTTGCTTTAATTCTCCACTGGAGTTGTTAGCTGTCGAAAATGCAGGATTGATTTGATGCTGATTAGCAGAAATTGCACAAGTTTTATACGAAAAATCACTTGTCAACCAATAATACAATCCAAAATGCAGCCAAGTTTGGCTTTTGTTATGTATATCAGTCATTAAGACGTTAATCAACAATCAACAAATTTGGCTTTGAGGTATGGTATCCCAAAATTGGGCTTATTCGATTGACCTAGTGAACGCATCTACATTTTGGTTGAATACTTAGATAGGTGCGGAGCACGTCTAGTACAGGGCCTTTCAGGTTTGTGTTTGTGCTTGATCTTGCGCGACAATCGTATGAAAATAATCCAAATCCACTATGTTTTTGCTGAAAAAATCATCTGCTTAGATGCAGTTCATTTCCATTTGAGCGAACAAAACTGTCGTATTTGGGCATTGACGCTCTATTGCATATGTATGCATGTGCATGTATATGTTTGTATGTACACGTGAATAAACCGATAATGAGCGCTCATTAAGAAAATATATTTCATTTAAATCTAAAAGAGAAACTGGAACTTGTAAGTCCCTGTATAAGGTTAGTGCGTCAACGTATGGCATGAAAACAAATGCGGTCAAATGATTAACAAGTTTGGACAACATCATGAATACGCGTACAATCCAAATGCAAATTCCTACATATACATATAAATGTTTTTAAGCGAGTTCATTGATAGCAAAAAAATCAGCAAATGTAAGAAATATGAAACTAATTAAAATAACAGAAGAAAGGCAGTCTTGTCTTGTTGAGTATTTTGAATTTTTTGAATGAAATGTGCTTGACAACTTGGCACTATGCAACAAGAATTCTATTAAGCAAAAATTGTCGCATTCGATATTCGATTGAATATCAACCTGTAGATACTGTAAAGTGATGCTTTCGAAATCTAAAAGTCTTGAAAAAGCCGAGCATTCGTATAAAAAGCGTTAAACGAGTTTTTCCTCTTTCAACTCCTACAGGAATGAGTGGCTCCGAATCTGGCGGTCATATAGCCAATAATCGAGTGCACCACTGGTATTTCATTGAGAAGCTGCATATTCGTTTTTGGACGCCGCAGTAAGTTTGCCGTACTTCATTTAACGAGTGTTGGCCAAAGTGAACTCGCTACAAGTGTTCAGATTCTTTTACTATTGGGTTGCGGAATAAGTTCATAGCGTTTTTATATTTTGTTTTATTTTACAACGATTTGGTTGCGGTTTGGCAAAGACTAAGTTTTCATTTTGCTCTACAAAACTAATATATGTTAATTGTATTTTTGAGTTATTTAATTTTTTATTAGTTTTGAGGCTTAGAAATGGAATACCCAGGAGGCAAAAATCAACATTTTCTACACCTGCTTTTCTTTGCTTTTCGTCGAGGTCAAAAAGCTACCAAAGCAGCCCGGGACATTTGCGAGGTGTATGGAGAAATGGTTTTGAAATGGTTTGCGAAGTTCAAAAATGACTGGAAGACCTTCTGATTTTGATGAAGAACGTCTCAAATCACTTTTGAAGGAGCAAAGCAGTCATGAATTGCCGAAAAAATGAACTGCAATCATAAAACGATTCTCAATCACCTTCATTCAATGGAGGATTTACCGAAAAATTGGGAGCGTGGGTGCCTCACGAGCACAACGAAAAAAAAAACAAAAAAAAAAACAAAGAATGTCGCCTTTAATTTGCTCTCAGCATCTCGCCCGCCATCGCGCAACACGCGATCATAAACAGCGTTTTTTGTACCGCATCATCACGGGAGATGAGAAATGGTGTCTATACATCAGTCTGAAATAAAGACAGGAGTGAGTGACTTCAGAAGATGCGCCAAAGCCGAGCGTCAAACCGGATCGTCATCCAAAGAAGGTCATGATATTTGTTTGGTGTGACTGAGAGGGCATGGTGCACTGGGAAATGCCCGAAAAGAACGCCACGTACAACAAGGAGCGCTACATTGCCCAGCTACATCGCGTCAATGAGTCTATTCGGCTGAAAAGATCTGATCGACATGGTCAAATCATACTCCTTCACGACAACTTCAGGCCCCATGTTGCACAAGTCGTCAAAATCGCACTATAAGAGCTCAAATGGTAGGTTCTTCGGCATCCGCCGTATTCCCCGGGCCTTGCCTCGACCGATTACCATCTTTTCCGCTCCTTGTGAAACCATAAGAAGAGCGTTACCTTCCATAACAAAGAGGTTCTTAAAAACTGGATCAACGAGTTCCTTGACACCAGACCACGCAATTTTTGGCGGAAGAGTATCGTCCAATTGGCCGAGAGGTGGGAAGAGGTTGTAAACATCAGCGGCGAATATATAATTGATTATCTTAATGCTATGTTTTTCGTTTAAATAAAAGTCTTCGGTTAAAACGCTTCGAACTTATTCCCACACTTCGTTTTCGCTACAATTTTTGAAAATAAAAAAACTTAGCAAGCCTGAAGCCTCGAGTCTGCAAATCGCTCTCGTTTCACAATCATTCCTTTCATTATATTTCAAAACCTGCTATTGGGAGTGCGTATGGAAGATGTCGTAGGAATTTTCAACATACGTGTTAATTTTTTTTATATATCACTAACTCCTTCCTAGGTTTTTGAAACAAACCGCTTCTTGACCCCAGTTACGTCAGCCGCTCAGCTGATTCTGTCAAATTTGCTTTGAGCCGGTTAACGGTCTCATATCGGCCACACCTTATGGATTCTTTTTACCATGTTCTGCAAGTCGCCAATGCCATAGATCTCAGCTTGAAAAACACTCGAGCGTAATAAATGATCGGATTTTTGAGTTTCTCTAATAATGAAAGGTAGGATATTTAATGGAAATTAGTGGCTTTTGTAGGAATTCACTTTTGTAAATACAGGGTTATATAATAAGAGGTGATATTATGATATTCAAAGAAAAATGCTATTTTTCAATATATAAATGATAGGATGTTTATTTCATTATAGTGGAAATAACATCAGGCAAATGACAACCACGACCCCGCTTCCAGGACAATATTCTTTTCATGAAATTTTCCATAACCGAATTGCAAAGTGGCTGCCCTATGTCCTCGAGAGTCTCACGAATTCCATATTTGAGGTCTTGAATCGACCTTGGGCTGTTCGCGTAGACTTTCTTTTTCACTTGGCTCCAAAGAAAAAAGTCGCAAGGTGTTAAATCACAAGATCTCGGTGGCCAATTGTGAACACCTCTTCGAGAGATAACACGGTCCGGAAACTTTTCCCTTAAAATATCAATGGTTTCGTTACTTGTGTGGCACGTAGCGCCGTCTTGTTGAAAATAAACGTTGTCCAGATCAATACCATCCAATTCCAGCCATAAAAATTGTTAATCATCTCTCGATAGCGATAGATAACACCTGTTATTGGAAAACCCTTTATATATATTTGGCAGTGTTACCACGTACTTTTAACAAATTCTGCAAATTTTCAAAGAAATACTGTAAAATTATAAAAAATGCGAAATATTTGTTGTAACATTAATATTTTACTAAAAAAGTATATATATTTCTGACCAGGGTGTCCTGATATTTTTGTTTATAAAAATCTTTAATCTTTGGTTTTAGCGATGTAGCGTTGAATTTCATAAAATTTCCTTAAGCAAGCTCTAATAAAGCGCATTTATTTAAAATATTTTCGGGTAGGTTTGCCAAATGTTATAACAGATTGCATTGGTCGGGGGGCAATTCGAAAATCTTCTACCCTAAATACCATTGGATAAGCTTATCAAATGGTTGCCGCCTCATTTGTGTTTGCCTTTTCGCTAGTAGATCCACGGATCTGCCTTCCCTGCGAATATCAAACATCCATCCTCCTTTTTAAACAGCGATCGCCCCTGGACGCAGATAGGTTTTATAAAAATATGTTTCTTATGAATGAAACACTCTCGAAATATACTATATATTTCTTGAAATCTATTGTTGTTTTTGATATTAAATGTAAAATATAGTTTTATTTTAAATGTAACCTATATTTGGAAAAATTCTAATTATTACTTGCCAGTAAAAAGTCTTCAAAATACACGTCGGCATTATTAGTGTTAAGGGGCGAAACCGGTTTAGGAGGCCAAAATTTTGGTGTTATTCGAGAATTTTTTGAACAAAGAAGGAATAATCAGAAATTGTTTAAGTTTAGAGGATATTTTGTTTATATTTTTAGGTAAACTTTTTTAAAGCTATTTCCGCGGGAGATAGTGGCGTTAGAGCGTGCTGTCCATGGACGATTGCCATCCGAGTGTCTTGCCAGTGGGAATTCCTGAAGTTGCAATTTTTCTCTGAAATCAACAGACATTTTTTTTTATTAACAACATATTTCTTAAGAATCTGAACCTAATTGTGGTAAAAAAATATTGAAAATTGCATGCTTTTGAGGCGCTTGAACACAAAGTAGTTTTTTATACCATATTTTTTCTATTTTGCTTAAAAAACCATATTTTAAATAATAATATAATCCCAAAATTAGGTTCATATAAATTAGAGTTGAAAAAAGAAAACATCCGGAAAAATTTTAGAACGATTGGTCGATAACTTTTTAAGCTAGAATGCCCACCAGTTGAAAAAAACTCGTTTCGAGAAAAACGCGTTTGAAATAAAGCATCGTATCGTAAGCGCTACGGGACCGAGCCGACGGGCGCTCACTTAAGTGCTTATAGCATCGGGAATAATACGAACTTAGCTTTAAAGTTTTTACCACATATTCTTGAGTAGTTATACTAACGGTTTATGCAATAAAATAAAAATCGATTTTTTGATCGATCCAAACCGGTTGTCCCCCTTAATTCTGTAGCATAGTGTAGATAATTCAAAAGTGCTACATAGACAAGTGCTAACATGATTAGATGCTTAAAAATCGATTTATAATTTCAAATTTAAATAAAAAGTAAAATGACTTACCTTCATATGCACCTCACATACAAATCGAGCCATACATACATATATTACATATATGGATGCGTGCACATATCGTTGTGTATGGGTGTGAATAAAATCCTACGCTTAATTATATGTATGAAAATAATCATCATACTATAATCATGCTTATAAACATATGCACATCCACATCTACGTACGTTTAAGTAATACATAGATTCAGAAACAGTGCGAAAACATCATGCAGCACGAACGCTTTGTGGAGCACCGTTGCTGAAGGTGTGATTGCGTTTCGTTGTTACCGCTATTTTCGCATTTTAAATTATTCATACACAAATGTCAAATAATTCGACTTCATAAATTACGAAATAATTTGTATACATTCGCATTCATTTATTTAAATTTATGGTTCCTCCCAATTTTCTTCCATTAGACCCAAAGCACAGCGCACTCGCAATGACATTTATTTGCATAGATAGAGGCTATCATGTGGATTGAACCTGTTCATGAAAATTGAAGATGAACAACATATATAAGTACAGGTAATCCTCCTATAACACGGTAGATAGGTTCTTAGAAAATGATGTGTTGTGTGAAATCGTGTTGTATGAGACCCAGAGCCAGTACAGAAACCGGCTTACTTAATCTAACACACCTGACCCACTCTCCCAATTACGTTACTTTAGAGGCGTTAATCAAAGTGTGAATTTTATGAGCTCATACGTGAACTCCTTCTTCAAATAGTTGAGTTTTTTTTACGTCTGATGAAAGAAATAGAGTTTTTACGTATTTGACGCTTTATTTCGTTCTTCTGAAGAATTTTTTAGCAAAGCTTATTTACATATTTCTAGTTTTTCACTCAAATCTTCTTAATCAACAAGTTTTACAAAAAACATAACCATAAAAAAATAACTTATATGCACATACAAGGAATATAAAAAACTCATATGAAATATATAATACATATGTGTGCGTGTATGTACATATGTAAAATCTTATCAACCAACTGGCTTAGAATTTTTTATTGCCATGATATGAAGAGTGAGCTTGTCCGCTGGCACCTTTGTATTCATCTTCGTGGGGATGAGCGCGATTATGTTCGAGTGATTTTAGAATAGCTTCTGGTACAGGTGGTGGTGTTGGTAAGTGTTCCCCCGTCGGATGGAAGCCATGCTCATCAGCGGTGTAGCTCAATTTAATTAATTTACCATCTGGTGCGTAATAGGCTGAATGGCCGCTCGCATGGTAGCCACCAACACCTGATTCACTAGCAGCGATACCATTCGAAGTTTCAAACTGATATTTATAGCTGCCATCATCTTTTAGATCGCTTTTGAAATGGCGCGTCTCAGCAGCGGCATCGTGATTAGGACGCGCTTGTGCGAAGTTGTGGCAGCAACAGAACACAATGGCGAAGACGAGTGCGATGACGATGGCGTTGTTGGTCTGCAAATAATTCGGATGACATAGTGCACGTAAAGTGTTTCATTCATAAAAAAAAAAGTATAATACAAATGTACTATATATGTATGGGGCAATCCTGTCACTTACTGCGTTGCTCATTTTGTTGTTTTCTGCTACGGTTTGTGCTGCTGAAATGAATGCTTCTGCTTTGAGAGTACAGACGAGAATGAGTAAGTGTCCAATCGTCCACTGATGCTTTTATACCAGCCAATAGTTCAATTTTTTTTTGTTTTCCTTTCGAAGTATTCCAGTGAATAGGTGAATCTGCTTGTATCTTTCGGGAGAAGAAATACGAGAAAAACTAAAAACAATAAAATCAAATTAGGATTAAAAGATAATTGGATAGTGCCGACCATTGTATGTAGCTCATTTCCAACTCCTAAACTGCCTATAGTATTCCTGCTTACGTTTCTTTTTTGTATAATAACTTTATTGCCACTTTGAGAGTTCAAAAACTGGGGAATTTTTCTTTCTTCTGGTTCAGTTAATTTTCGAATTTTATAAATATTTTCTTTATTTTCCCACTCAACTGCTCACGCCATCTATGAGGTCCAATCAGTTGATTTATGATGGGCTTCAGCCTTTCACACAATACGCACCCTAGAACCTTATAGGCGTCACATGCTGCAGGCAGGCATGCTGGAGCTGATGCACGCACCTTACCAGTACCGCGTCGGCATGTTTGGATAGCTCAGGCAATTCTAGTCGAATTTTCGGCCGTTTTTCCTTTTGAACAGCATCTCAAGCTCCTCCCACTCACATATTGTGGTCTCTCGTTTCTTCCTTCTGATAATACGTAATTCGCCGTACCAATTGTAGTTCCATTGCGCGTACATGCCGGATTTTTGGGTAGTACTCTCCGAGAGCAGGAGTGGGAGTCAAGTGGCTGTCTGTTGTGCTTGAAGTTTTTTGATGTCGAACATTCTTTGCGTAGTTATATACTTATGATGCTTTCCATTTCAATTCAACCGGGCTATTCGGGTCATGTTCTTCGATTTCGATGTAACTCAAATATGTTGCTCTCTGGTCAAAATAATGAGACACGTATTTTTTTGTTCGCCCGAAAAAAATTTTTTTCAAGCTTTACCGGCAATTTTGTTTTTCGGCTCAAAATCGATTTTTTTTTCATTACATAAGAATGTTTTTTTTAAATGCTCATAACTTAGTCAAAAATGAACCGATTTTAATGATTCTGGGTTCAAAATGATCGTCATTACTTACACGAGCGACTTCGTGTAGAAACAATTGCAAAAAAGTAGTTGAACATTTTTTATTTTGGAAAAATATATATCAAAAAGTGTATTTTTTTTTTGTAACTTTTTCCAAATCAAGAGGACACTTCGAACTTCAAATGAGCTGAATGCCCAGTAGCTAAAATGAGTTGTTTTTGAGTAATCCATTTTTGAGTAAAAAACCTGTTTCGCACTTTTTGTTTTTTGGAAAATTAAAAATTTTCAACTACTTTTGCAATTGTTTCTATATGAAGTCGTTCGTGTAAGTAATGGCGATCATTTTGAACCCCGAATCATTAAAATCGGTTCATTTTTGACTAAGTTATGAGCATTTAAAAAAAAAATTCTTATGTAATGAAAAAAAAAAATCGATTTTGAGCCGAAAAACAAAATTGCCGGTAAAGCTTGAAAAAAATTTTTTTCGGGCGAACAAAAAAATACGTGTCTCATTATTTTGACCAGAGAGCAACATATTTGAGTTACATCGAAATCGGAAAACATGTCCCGAATAGCCCGGTTGAATTGAAATGGAAAGCATCTTCTTTATATAATATATACGAGTATAATTGGCGCGTACACCCTTTTTGGGTGTTTGGCCGAGCTCCTCCCCCTATTTGTAGTGTGCGTCTTGATGTTGTTCTACAAATAGAGGGACCAATAGTTCCAAGCCGACTCCGAACGGCAGATATTTTTATGAGGAGCTTTTTCATGGCAGAAATAAACTCGGAGGTTTGCCATTGCCTGCCGTGGGTCGACCGCTATTTGAAAAATATTTTTCTTAATTTTTGTGTTTCATCGAGATTCGAACATACGTTCTCTCTAAATTCCGAATGGTAATCACGCACCAACCCATTCGGCTACGGGGGCCGCATAGTTAAATGTACGTTTTTTGCTGCACAAAGGCGAGTGTGCAGTTTGGCTGTAACAAGGTAATGATCCCAGTCGATGTTGGATCCTCGGATCGTAGGTACATCTAAAACACTAGAAGCGTGTCTTCAATCTATCACAACATTATCGATCAGATTTCGCTGGGATCTTAGTTTGCAAACTACCATGTTTTGGGCCCCGGCGAAGTCGATAAGCCTCTGTCCGTTACCGTATATTTCGTTGTGCAGACTGTATTTTCCGACTGTGGGACCAAAAAGCCTAAAATTAAGAAAGCTTGTGGCCCTCAGGAAAAAGATTCTGTGAAAGCGTGAAGCTTGCCATGAGTCCATGACGTTCACATGAATTCTTTCAAAGAGATTCGTCTCTATGGGCTAACAGAGGAACGAGTCTGGGTGCTGGACGATGAGCGGTGAGAGGCCACTTAAGTTACTTCTATTTTTCGATCTTAACTCGGGCAATTGCGGCTGGGGAATCATACCAGGAGTGGTCATTTGTTTTGTTCGGCTCTTTCAAACCCTCCAATTTACCTGGTACTGCTCAAGTGCAGAAATCTGCGGTGGCGTCTCATGAATGGGTGCTCCCCATCTATGTGAGCTCTATGGGCAGGGGTTATATACCCAGGTTAGAGAAGGCTGTGGGAGATACATTCACACCCAAAGCATGGAAGAGCTCACATGTTTCACCTAAGGATTTCAGGCTAATCTGTCTTATTCGTTCTGGAATCTGTCTGGATGTCTGGTTAAAAATCTGTTTCTCAGAAAGAGTTCGTAGTGGGTGTTTCTCGTGACATGGATAGGGATAATGTCCGCTCTGAGTCGATCAATAAGTCCCTGAATAAACTGGGGGGACAGAACGGACATTATCCGGTTTATCTACAGAATGGTCGTGGCAGAGTAGAGCGATGTCTCTCTCCACCCGCAGGTAAGTAGGGGCACTTCGTAAGGTGGTGTTTTCTCACCATTACTCTGTGACACTTAATATTAGAGGGAAGTTTTTGGACAATCTGTACGAATTATTGCAGGATTACCTAAACCTAGTTGTCAAATGGGCCGCGTATTGCGGTTTGTTGGCCAGCTCTTTCAAGGCGAGCTAGTCCTACTCAAGAGGAGATATATAATATATCCGGTCAATGTTCTAGGTATTTAATGTATTCTTCTTTATGATAAAGCTTACGTGAGGAGAGGATAAGGAAGGCAACAGTTGCCTTGTATGGGAACTCGCGTCTAGAGTTACATTCTCGATCTATAGCACAGTCATAAAGACAATTTTGTTGCATGCAATTCTTGTCTGGTGGAACTCGATGGGGAGTACGTAAAAAAAGTTGGAGAGTCCGAAGGTCTATACATTGCTAAATGTTGTACCCGCGGACATCACAAGTAAAACTGCTGCGGCAGGTGCAGCAATCAGACTGAGGTGTTCGGGCTACAAGTTTAAGATTTTACCATCGGATACTCTTATATGCTCAGCAAATTTGATTCCATCCTCATGGTTAGTTATCAATGCATACCCTTTTTGCCACCGAGTGGCACATTTTCTACTCCGGGGTGCGGCATTTGGAGGGAGGGTCTGGTAAACATTTCCACGAACGGCTCGAAGTTGGAAGGAATGGTTGGTGGAGGAATATTATCCGAAGAGCACTCCATTAAGTTAAAATTCTGGTCACCAGATCAATGGATTATTTTCCCAACGGAGTTAGCCGCAATCAAAGAAACAGTTGTGGAACTACTGTCAATCAGGTAATCATTGACTCGAAGTAGATTTGGACGGAACATTTTGGACAGTTTACCCTCCAATACAGCACACATCTTGAATCTACTGTTCACTGTCGAAATTTCTGAAAGTGGAAAACCGAATGATGTTCAAGGAAAATGCAACACCCTGCGTACTTGAAAATACACAGATATACGAACGAGGATGTTAGCATTTGAGACGCGAGGAGTTAACGCAGTTACTTGCCTAACTAATCATAAAAATACTGGCAAGCCATTACGCACATCTCAAAATTTGACTAAACAGCAGACCAGTGTCTGGGTAACCAAACATCTCATACCCACAATCAAAAAGATGGTCGAACAACAGAGAAATATTTGCTGTGAGAAGTGCTTATTCAGCAAATACCTAAAAATTATTTCCATAACGCATAGGCATAGCTTTAGGAATTTAGGGTTAGTTGTAGAGCTCAAACAAGTTGCACGTTCAGTTTGGATTACAGATTCAAATAACAAAACCCGGCTTAGCAAGAAGCTTTTTTAAAAATTGAACGATCAACCCTTTAGTTTAACTGGCGCCTGAACAGCGACTAAAGGCTCCTTAAGTGGTGGCGGGACTTCAAGACGCAAACCACAAATCAAATCTGGGAAGATCCTTGTCTTAAACACCTTTTGAGGGTATACGTGCCACTATATTAAGGATTTTATCATATCAAAATATACAAATTTATTAATTCTGCTTGGTTCGATATCGAAAGGATCAATTTTATGGGATCTGATGGCTTCCATTCAAAAAAATATTTTTATGAATAAATTGCTCTCGCTTTTGACATAGAATGTATTAACTACCTTTTTTTTTAAATATAGATAATATTTGGAAAAGTTCTAATTAGAAAAATAAAAAATTCTATAAATATTTTTGAAAATAGGGCAAATAGGGCCTTTTTATGGCATTTTCCATCACTTTGGGCCAAAACTTCCGGCGATAGGTCCTCACATTCTTGACGGATATTGTCTTTAAGAGCTGCAAGAGTCTGAGGCTTGTTGACATAAACCCGCGACTTTAAAAAGCCCCACAAAAAGAAGTCTGGAGCGGTCAAATCAGGCGATCTTGCTGGCCAGTGCAAATCGCCAAAACGGGAGATTAGGCGCCCGGGAAATGCATCCTTCAGCATATCGGTTGTGGCACGTGCAGTGTGTGCCGTTGCACCGTCCTGTTGGAACCACATGTTTTCCAATCCCAATTCATCAAGATGCGGCAAAAAGAACTCGTTGATCATTGCTCTGTAGCGCTCACCATTCACAGTAACCGTTTGGCCCGCGACGTCTTCGAAGAAAAAAGGTACGATGACTCATCCAGCGAAAATAGCACACCATACAGTGACTTTGAGCGGGTGTAATGGCTATTCGCGGGCTACACGCGAATTTTGAAAAATCATCTTCCTCTTGGTGGTGATTAAGGATGGCTTGAGCGTATGTTAGACGCGATTGGCGGTCAGCAGCTAACAGCTCATGCACCGTCTGGACTTTGTACGGAAACATCTTCAAATCTTGTACCAAAATTCGCTGTAAAGACCGTCGACTGATACCCATTTGCGTGGCACGTCGTCTGGTCGATGTCGACGGCGCTTCCATGACATCCTAGGCTACAGCAGCAATATTCTCTGCAGAACGGCTACTCCGGGGTCTGCCACGCCTGACAGCATCTCGTGTTGTGCCAGACTCTTCGAGGCGAGCGGCTAAACGTCGCAGTGTTTCACCAGTAGGCGTTGGACGGCGAGGAAATCTGCGACGAAATTCACGTTGTGCCAAAGCCACCGACCGATTATTGGTCAAATAAATAGTCAGCAATATTCCGCGTTCTGGAGCAGGGTAGCGTAACATTGTTTATTAACGTGTATTTCGCATGTGTTTACTACACAAATGTCAAAACAGAACTGACATTAGGGGCCAATCGCAAAATTTATAGCATTTTCTGATAGGAGGATTACTTTAGCGCCACCTGTTAGAACTAAAGCTCTCCGAATTAATACCGAATATAATATAACGAGCACTTTTTCATCTACAATAAGTCATTTGAAAACAATAAGTCGCTGAAGACCGTTTTTTTTACTTAGGCTCCATCCTTGACAAATATGGCGGCTCTTCGGTAAATGTCGTTAATCGGCTTGCGCAAGCTAGAGAAGCTTCCTGCACCCTAGGCCTAGTGTGAAACACACGCGACATTTACCGTCGTACAAGCCAAACATTTTCGAATCGAACGTAAAATCAACACTGTTGTACGTATGGGAACCATCGAATGAAGCACAAAAAGACATACAGAAAGAACAAATTTTCAATAGCAAATGACAACCTGTGAAACTTGGCACAACAGCACCTGATCAATACAGAAATCGTAAAACGTAAGTGGAATTGGATTGGCCATACGCTACGCAAACCATTATTGTTAAACTCGGTCAAAATCGCATAAGTGGCTATCGTGCCAATTAAGAAGAAGATACTATGTAGATACATAATTGGCAGTAATAATATATATAAAGTATCATATATGCGGTCGTCGTAGCCGAATGGGCTGGTGCGTGACTACCATTCGGAATTCAGAGAGAACGTAGGTTCGAATCTCGGGGAAAGACCAAAATGACATATATACTTTCATATGTATACACGCACCCGTACTGCACCCTTTGTCTGCCTCGTTTTGAGCTGGAAAGAAAAGATTTGAGTGACAGGGTTGGGAAGTAAATAATGGTTAGTAGCCTAGTAGATATCATGCTTGACTCAGAAGAACATTGGTCCGTTGTCCGTAATATGGCAAGAATAGTAATTGCCAAACTGCTGCGTCGCGCTGAACAGCAGTTCAGATTTTCATGTACAGGCAATAGGCCGCTCTTCCTCCTGTGAAGTATTACCTAACGGTCACCCCACGGGAAGGAAACGGGGCTGGGGTGGGTTTTTAGTGGGTGAGTCGAAAGACAAGTCTCACACTTTTCGGCTTTCAATGCTTTTTGCCACCTCCATAAAAAAAAAAAACAAAAAAGAAAATATGTATATACTCCTATAAACGCACGTACATACTTACATATGCACATCCAAATGTATGTACGTTTAAGTAATAGATGCAGGAGCAGTGCGAAGACATCATGCAGCATTAACGCCTTGTGGAGCACCGTTGCTGAAGGTGTGATTGCGTTTCTTTGTTACCGCTATTTTCGCATTTTAAATTATTCATACACAAATGTCAAATAATTCGACTTCATAAATTACGAAATAATTTGTATACATTCGCATTCATTTATTTAAATTTATGGTTCCTCAAAATTTTCTTCCATTAGACCCAAAGCAGAGTGCACTCGTAATGACATTTATTTGCATAGATAGAGGCTATAATGTGGATTGAACCTGTTCATGAAAATTAAAGTTGAACAACATATACATACGTACATATATAATTCTGCGTACTAGTGCTTTCGGAGCAAAATACACTCCATGAAATAGTACAAAATTATTGAAATTGGAATGGAGTAAAGCAAGCTGTGCATGATATTTTTATTATTTTTATTTAAAAGGTCTAAATGTGCCATTTTGTATGTAATGCGTCATCACTAAATATTCCACATGTGGCTCTGCTCCATAGATCCGGCTTAATTTAAGTTATGGTTATATTAGGAGCTTTGCTGACTTTAAGGGCATTGATCGATTGCAATTTATTGGCATAGAACCGTGACTACAAAAATCCTATAAGAAAAAGTCATACATATACTCTAATCGTTCATATATCCTTCATTCGTTCATTGTGCGGTTTGTAATGCCGTTCGTCGTCCGTGCCGTCTGCCGTCCGTGTTCACCATCGATCTGTACCTCTCAACCTTGACATTGATAGGCTCACCAACAACGTTTACGAAGATGTACCGCCACAAATAGTACCTTTTTTTTTTGCATTACCATCTGCTGAGCCTCGCGTGGCCATTTATCAAAAACTGCGCCTCGTCGCTGAAGATTATTTTTCAGCCTGAGGCTTAGTTAGAGAACAAAGGACGTTGTCTGTGCCTAAATTCCTCTGTAATTGTATCTTGTGCGGGTGCAGACCCAAGTCCCAGTGAAAGTTTACTAAAGGTCGTTTTTTTTTCTCCTGAGATCTCAATGAGTTTTGCTTACCTCCTACTAACTATTTTTTTTCACAGTCAGTTGAACTTAACTCATGCGACCTGACTCAATTACGTTGCTTTAGAGGCGTTAATCAAAGTGTGGATTTTATGAGCTTTAGCGTGAACTACTTCTTCAAATAATTGAGTTTTCTTACGTTTGATGAAAGAAATAGAGTTTTTACGAATTTGTCGCTTTATTTCGTTCTTCTGAAGAATTTTTTAGCAAAGCTTATTTACATATTTCTAGTTTTTCACTAAAATCTTCTTAATCAACAAATTTTACAAAAAACATAACCATAAAAAAATAACTTATATGCACATGCAAGGAATGTAAAAAAAGTCATATGCAATATATTTATAATACATATGTATGCGTGTATGTACATCTATACATATGTAAAATCTTATCAACCAATTCGCTTAGAATTTTTTATTGCCATGATATGAAGAGTGAGCTTGTCCGCTGGCACCTTTGTATTCATCTTCGTGGGGATGAGCGCGAATGTATTCAAGTGATTTGAGAATAGCCTCTGGTACAGGTGGTGGTGTCGGTAAGTGTTCCCCAGTCGGATGGAAGCCATGCTCATCGGCGGTGTAGCTCAATTGAATTAATTTACCATCTGGTGCGTAATAGGCTGAATGGCCGCTCGCATGGTAACCACCAACACCTGATTCACTAGCACCGATACCATTCGAAGTCTCAAACTGATATTTATAGCTGCCATCATCTTTTAGTTCGCTTTTGAAGTGACGCGTCTCAGCAGCGGCATCGTGATTAGGACGCGCTTGTGCGAAGTTGTGGCAGCAACAGAACACAATGGCGAAGACGAGAGCGATGACGATGGAGTTGTTGGTCTGCAAATAATTCGGATGACATAGAGCACGTAAAGTGTTTCATTCATAAAAGAAGTATAATACAAATGTATATGTATGAGGCAATCCTGTCACTTACTGCGTTGCTCATTTTGTTGTTTTCTGCTACGGTTTGTGCTGCTGAAATGAATGCTTCTGCTTTGAGAGTACAGACGAGAATGAGTAAGTGTCCAATCGTCCACTGATGCTTTTATACTAGCAAATAGTTCAGTTTTTTTTGTTTTCCTTTCGAAGTATTCCAGTGAATAGGTGAATTTGCTTGCATCTTTCGGGAGAAGAAATACGAGAACAACGAAAGACAAAGGCAAAAACCGAATAAATAAAATCAAATTAAGACCAAAAGATAATTGGATAGTGTCGACCATTGTATGTAGCTCATTTCCAACTCCTAAACTGCATATAGTATTCCTGCTTATGTTTCTCTTTCGTATAAAAGCTTTATTGTCGCTTTGTGAGTTCAAAAACTGGGGAATTTTTCTTTTCTTCTGGTTCAGTTAGTTTTCGAATTTTATAAAAATTTTCTTTATTTTCCCCCTTAACTGCTAACGCCATCTAAATGGTTAGATGAATTTTTAATTTTGAACACAGGAATTTTTCCCTGCAGGAAAAAAAACTGGCTAGTCCAAATTGATGCCTTCCTGACAAATTCCTGCATATTTCTCACATAGGCCTACTTGTATAATACAGCAGATGAAAAAAGGAACTTGGACACCGCAGAACGTAACAAAATTTTTGCAGAGACTATTCGGCGGCCGCCGTAGCCGAATGGGTTAGTGCGTGATTACCATTCGGAATTCAGAGAGAGAACGTCGGTTCGAATCTCGTTGAAACACCAAAATAAAGAAACATTTTTTTCTAATAGCGGTCGCCCCTCGGCAGGCAATGGCAAACCTCCGAGTGTATTTCTGCCATAAAAAAGCTCCTAATATAAAACCGTCTGCCGTTCGAAGTCGGCTTAAAAGTGTAGGTCCCTCCATTTGTGAAACAACAATGAACCATCAAAGGCAGACATGTGGACCACTGAGCAAAGGAATTGTGAACAAAGTTACATGCAAACCGTGCAGAGTAACATCGAGGGGAGAGTTGTTGTCAAGCTACCGTTTAAAGAGGCCCCTCATTGTCTTGGCCAGTCGTACGCAACTGCACTTCGAAGATTTGTTGCTCAGGAGCGGCGTATAACACGCTGTCCTGACCTTCACCAAAGATACATCGCATTTATGGAAGAGTATTCCCGCCTTGGGCATATGAGCATCGTTAAAAGGGTGGATTTCGATAATCCACATTACTATGTGCCTCATCATTATGTCCTGAAGCCAACTAGCACAACAACTAAGCTCAGGGTAGTATTTGATGCCTCCAGCAAGAGTACAACCCAAAGATCACTCAACGATATTCTTGCTGTGGGGCCTACTCTGCAGAACGATTTATATATCTTGCTACTACGGTTTCGATTATACCGTTACACACTTACTGCTGATATCGTAAAGATGTATAGACAAATTTTGGTGGATAAAAATGATCGCAAATTCCAATACATCTTATGGAGAAGTACGCCCCACGATGAAATACGCACTTACCAGTTAAACACGGTAACATATGGTACGGCGTCCGCTCTTTACAACGAGCACTTTAGGTATAAAATGGGACCAAATACGAGATATTTTCTTATTTTCTTTTCAGTCGAAACAACCTGTGAATGGACGTGGAACCAAGAGATCAATCTTATCTATTGCATCAGCGCTTTTCGATCCTTTGGGACTTCTCGCTCCGGTTATTATTACTGCAAAGATCATATTACAAGAAACAAATCACAACTCTTTACAAATTCATGGGTTTTGTGATTCGTCTATTCGAGCCTATGGCTGTGCTATTTATCTTCGCTCGAAATCAACAGAAGGCAAACCTACTATCACCCGTTTGACTGCCAAGTCGCGTGTAGCTCCAATTAAGAAGCAATCGTTACCTAAACTCGAGTTGTGTGGCGCCTTGCTGTTGGCACGTCTACTAGCAAAAATAAAACCTCTATTCAACGCCAACACCACTGTGTTTCTGCGGACTGATTCACAAATTGTGCTGCATTGGCTTGAACTGCACTCAGCTACCCTATCAACATTCGTCGGTAATCGAGTGTCAGAGATTCAAGATCTCACGGCAGATGTAAGTTGGCGGCATGTCCCAACAAAGTGCAACCCGGCTGATATCGTGTCACGAGACTGTACTGCACTTGAACTAAGCAGTTCAATTTGGTTTTCAGGACCATCATTCTTACAACTTGAATCCGAAAACTGGCCCAGCAATCAATGTGGCCAACTCGATATGGAAGAAGTTTCTCGAGAAAAATGTAAGTCAGCTTTTAAAGTAGTCATCGAAGAAAACTACATTTTGAAGGTGCTTGAGAGAAACAGTACATACAATCATTGCTTACGAGTTGTAGCCTGGCTATTTCGTTTTCATCAATTAACAAGCAGACCGCTTGAAACTCACCTAGACAAAGGAACTCTATCGCCTCAAGATTTGAAGCAAGCGCTGTGGTGCATTGTTTGGAATGTGCAACAACAACACTTCGCTGACGAAATACGGCTGATCAACCAAAACAAAACAATATCTGGGCAACTTAAATTTCTCAACCCGCTTCTGCAGATTTATGGTGGCTTTCGTATACTACTAGTGGGTGGGCGTCTTGAGCTAGCAGATTTGGCAGATTTTCATAAACACCCTATCTTATTGCCAGGAAAATGCCACTTCGTGGAGCTCTATATTCGACATTTACACATCACTCATTACCATGCAGGTGCTAAAGCACTGGTGACATTACTACGTCTTCAATTCTGGGTCATAAACGCAAGAGATGTGGCACGTCGCATTGTGAGATCTTGCATACATTGTGTAAGATATAAGCCGAAATTATTTCAACAGACGATGGGCAATCTTCCTGTATCACGTCTTACGCCATTAAGACCGTTCGCACGGTGTGGTATAGACTTTTGCGGACCAATTGAAACATACCTGCGCATTCGAGGCAAAGGACCATACAAAACTTATATAGCCATATTTGTGTGCTTCTCAACGAAGGCAGTGCACATAGAAATAGTATCTGACTTGTCAACAGATGCATTTCTGGCCGCACTGAAGCGTATGATCGGCAAGCGAGGATTACCAACTGATATATACTGCGATAACGCGACTAATTTTGTAGGTGCCAGCAGAAAACTTCAAGAGTTGAAAATGTTTTTATTTTATCAAAAACATCAAGAGTCAATTATAAATTATTGTACTAATCAGTTTATAAATTTCCACTCTATTCCCCATAGGGCTCCGCATTTTGGAAGCCTATGGGAGGCCGCTGTGAAATCAGCAAAGGGCCTTTTGAACCGCAGTGTGGCGAATGGTCGCCTTACCTTTGAGGAACTGAACACAGTGATGATTTCTATCGAAGCGATACTAAATTCACGGCCAATTTCACCTTTGTCATCAGACCCAAACGACCTTGAAGCACTGACTCCAGGCCATTTTTTAATAGGCAGCTCTCTTAAAGCAATCCCAGAGCGAGAGGAAATGTGCACCAACATGGATCATATTAGCAAATGGGCTCGCACTGTTGCGATCAAACAGTAGTTTTGGCGAAGATGGTCACATGAATATATAAACAGCTTGCAAGCGCGGACCAAATGGACGAGTGGTAATCCTAATGTATTCGAAGGATTGCTAGTGATTATCCAAGACGAGAACACACCTCCACAGCGATGGACTATGGGACGTATCATTAAGTGCATTGCTGGCAGTGATAATCGCATTAGAGTCGTCGATGTTAAAACTTCAAGAGGAATCTTACGTCGACCAGTTCATAAAATAGCTGTACTACCTGCTTGAAATACATTTCAACGGGCCCGAGATGTTTGGTCATATTATATGCGCCCTTTTTGACCACATCCTTGAACATCAGGTGATTAAGGGGACCAAATTAGAATTAAAACCTTTAGAATTAAGTATGTGTGAATGTATATAAGCCTGGCTATATGCAAAATAAAACAGTATACTTTTGGAGTTCATTGAATTTATAACGTTTTTCTTAGCATTGCCGCCGGACAAACAAACGAGTTTGTCTGTACATTTTCTACCATCACCACCGGCCACCAGATCATATTGCCAGATCATAAAAACAACTTTAAGGTTGCGTTTGTATGTGTATGAATGGAACATTGTTAAGCCCCTCTTGAAAAACTTAGTCATGTAATCGTACACTAAATCCTAAATAAACCATCTTCTCATGTTTGAATTTGCACTTTGAAAAGGCCGGATATTTACACCAAAATTTTGTAAAAACGTCTTGTTTGGTATTCTGTCTCAACATACAGTTCTAACTGAGGCTGATGAGATCGAGTTAAGACTCTTGTATCAGCCTTAACTGATCCTTGAATGCCCTTCTTGCTGCACTTTTACCTTCCTAGTGCCCTTAATTCACCAGATCGGTTTCTCCATTTTGAGTTTATCTTCCTAACGATAAATATGAATTACCTCCTGTTGATGAGGATCTCGTCACCTTCAATTTAGTAGCAATTAGGCAACCAGTCTGGTATTATTTATTTTTTGTTGTCAGAAGCTATTATTTTGCTAGGGTTAGAAACCTTTTTGGTAGACATTTAGCTATATAAAAAGGTAACGGTGCATTCATAATGCAAAGCATGTTCAAGGTCTACTCTGTCTTGGATTGAGATTATTATAAACCTAGCCTGAAGAGGTTTGGTGTTTTATTGTTTTATAATTCGACCAATTTTTGAATACTTCTGTGTTCCCACTGTGAAGGCAAAATTTTGAGCGATTTATATTAATTTTCATAGCCATTAGCTTAAAAAGCTGATATATACGGGATATTTTACGGAAAAATTCTAGTCAAATTGTTCTTCGGAAACCAGTATTGTCTCAAAACCAAACAGCTAGAGAAGTTTACACGGCAATGCCATGAGAAGTGTTAATTATTTATTTCGCGTCTTTTTGGTTTTGGTACTGAAAAAAATGTATATTTTCTCAATGTAAAGTTGCATATTTAGCAGGCCAAAAATTTACTTTAAACAAATATGAGTAATTTGAATATACATTTTTTGCAGGGTATGGATACTATACGAGGGTTGACCAATAAGTCAACGTATCTTCAAAGAAGATGCATGTTTTTAAATAATACATATCGCTCTGAGTCAGTCCAAACGATCTCGCCGTTTTCGAGGTATGGTGCACTAGACAGACCTACTTTACACTGACGAGATCCAGGACAAAACACAACTACAATTACGTAGCCGGACAGTATAAAGACGGACATTAAACGACATTCATCGGGAGATTCTCATCAACTCCCTCCGTTGTCGGACGAATCTGCCTCGCGTAACTTTGGCCCAATTACGTTCTGGTTAGGGTAGCAGGTTAATCTCCTACTCATCCAGAATCGACCCCGACGTACTCAATATATGTACAGCATGTGAAGGCACGCCGTACGATACTAACCAGCTATTCACATGCCCTCTCAAACTTACTCACCTATAACCCCTCTCCCTCTCGAACAAACCTGTCGAAACAGCACGTTTGTGGGGCCTACCGTTAGAAGAGTTAAACGAAGACGATCGGTGACTACACCGCATTGGGAGGGTTAGTAAACTGCTACTACAACAAAAACAACATCTCGTCGTTTTTAATCCATTTTTGTCAAATTATGTATGCATTTTTTAATTACTTCTCTCTTCTCAAGCCAGAAATTCATTATGGGTAGGTACTAAGAAATACGATTCCGGAAAATTTGACTCAAAAATCGGAGTTAAAAATATAACAAGGCTCATTTTCAGTTCATCACATTGCATTTTTTTTATTACATCTACATACTTGAATGTCATAAGCGTAAACTCCTCGTTTTCAACTTTAAATCTGTTTCTGAATTTGCATCCCTGAGTACCAGAACTTAAAGTTCATGACGGCATCGAACAGGCGGACTGTCTAGCAAAATTAGACACTTTATTTAAAATCCAAGGGCCAGCCAATTTACGGCTTCTAAATCTGGATAGAAAGGTTTTACAAACACTCCCTAGATTCTGTACTGGTCATTGTGGTTTTCGGAATCGGAATTTTCGGAAAATCAGGATTAGCAAGAAGGCACTTGCAGTTTTTGCAAGCTGGACGATTGAACTCCAGATCATATCTTCTGCGATTGTGTGACTCTCGCAAGGGGAAGACTCACAAATCTAGGTGGGGCGATTCCAAATCAATGACTGATATCGAACAAAAATTCTGATAAGGTACTCAACTTCATCAGAAGACTTCAATTACAGGATTGTGGTCATCGGTAGCGGTTGGAGAGCGGTTCCATGGCCTAATAAAAGCAATAAAAACAAAAGATGCCATATATGTATTTGAAAACTAAAATTTTTTGTTATTCGAGTTGGGATCGCGAGTTAAGTGAAATTGCGGAGTAGATTCTAAAATAATTTTAAAACAGGAGAAAATCAACTACGATCGGTGTAAATTACGGACGTTGGTGCTCAGTTAGGTAGGTAGGTATGTAGGTTAGATGGCAAGAGTACCACAGGTACACTACAAGCCCCAGGATGCCGTTTTGATACCATATTGTAGACCACAACCATCGACAGATTATAAAACTTAATGGAAAGAAAACCACCAGGATATACCCAAAAAGCCACACTAAGGAACCTCAAGAATCTAGCCGCCAAACCCGGACATTTGCAAATAAAGTGTTCAACAGTCTCTTCTTCTGCAGGACCCCCGCAGCTTCTACAATGGGGTTTGTACGAAAGTCAAAGCTTCTCCGTATGGGTTCTGATCATCCAGGAACCGGTGAACTCAAATTATGAGTTAGGAAATTGAATGGCGGAGGATCCCCAGCACTTTAAGCATCCTGCTTCAGTCATACTGAAGCCAAAGTATTTTGGAGATAGCACACGTTTAAATGAACTCTATCTGTCTTGCGCTTTTTTATGAAAGAAATTGGGCAGTTTGCCTTTAACAACGGTCAAGGAGACACCGATGTCTGTGATGAGGACAACGAAAACCGGTTCTGTCGACCTTTTCCCGGCAAGCTCAGGGGCAATTTGATTTCCCCTTATTTTCCTATGCTCTGAAACCTACATACGAGAAATGTTTCCTGCACAACTTTGATTTTATTTAATCGCATTTTTGACATAAAAAATGAAAGTAAAAAGTCATCCCTGAACCAGCACGGAATTTCGAATGGCAATTTGCGACGTCCGATTTAAGTCACATGTGTCACTTGACATGAAAAATTAGTACTTTTTGAGCGATCCTCGTACAACTATTAATATTTTATGGAATTCATATGTCCATATAAATACATATATACATATAAGCACAAATTTCATTGCTTCGTAACAATTTGTCTTTTGCGGTGGCTCCCATTAGCAGGTATACAGGCGGTAATTTTTCAAAAAGATATCAGCATCCCTACCTTTTTGACGGGTAATCGCAAAGTTTTGTTTTTATTTATTCATAAGTTAGCGGCTAATTAATTAAAACCAAAATTGACAAGGGGCTTAGTCATAAAAACTCGATAGCTGTATGCTTTTTCTAAGAAGGCGGAAAAGGTGTGTGCTAATTTAACTAGGGATGGCAGATATACATAAAATGAAATTAAAGTGCAGGTAAAACCGATAGTTTTGTGTGGAGTTAGCTTATAAGTTCATAACCTATTAAGGAAAAAAGAAAAAGTAGTCCGAGGTAACCGAGGGAATGCAGAGAATAAAGATTTGCCAACGCAAATACTAAACAAGCAGAAAAGTACAATCACCTGATATCGAATGGCACCTCTATCGTTATCGGTATATCTTGAATGGGGCAGGAATACTTGTTCTCCGTAATAAGTATTTTCCAGCAATAAAGGTTGTTTCATTTCATTTCTTTTCAATTAAGGATATACTTTCAAGGCCTTACAGACTAGAAGTGCAGAAGAGCGAAATTGTAATTTCTTAGTGACTAATTACAAGTGATTTGTTATAAATGAAAAGATCTAAACTTAGAGACAAACAGAGGTCTAGGCATAGCAAAATGGAGATCATAGGAGCTATAGATTTCATTAAGCTCAATGAATGCTCTAGTAATAGGGGCAAAATTAAAGTAATTAAATTTAAATAAAACAAAACTAGGTACATTGAAGCTTATCGGCTCATGAAGTATTGATCAGTCAACTAAACCATTAATACTCGTAACATTATAAGAATATCATCATTAGTTATTGAATGGCTCTATTCGAAAGAGGTTTCTGATCTACGAGCAGGCAATGGGTACTGTAAGATAGGACGCGATTACTAAAATGAAGTGGTGGAAGATCAAAACGAATTAAGCTACGTATGACTCACTGAGTTCTATCAGCATGAGAGTTACAGAATGGATTCCAGATTATTGAATTATACTAAAGTTTATGGACGAGCTAAAGAGGTATCAAGCATTTTTCTGTTGTATAGTAGAGATCTTCGAAGTCTTTCGGGCTTTAGGAATGGCAAATTGGCTAGGAAAGGTTAGGTTAACTGGCTCACCAAAACCACGCAGAGACCAATTTGATCCATAGCAACACCAGATCAGAGTCTTATTTTAGAGAAAATATGCATCACTAGAACTACTGAGAACTAAAAATAAATTATGGTATGTAATACAGGGTCCGGCACTCGGAGTGTAACCAACTTTAGACCTCTCGCTGTCTGTTAGTTGGCTAAATGACAGTCCAGAGTATTGTATTACAAGCGGATGAAAGCAATTTGGCGAGAGTAAACGCGAAAAGGGAAAATCAGCAATGGATTTCAAACGTAATAGTGTGATTGCATTATTCATACGTCATGGGGGTGGTCATTAAAAGACTGCAACCGCACGTGAAATGGTTCAAAAAGTGAAGAAGCGACTTGAGCGAAATCCCGGCGAAGTGCCAATCAAGTGGCGAAAGAACTGAAAATATCTGAACATAGTATCCGCCGCATACTGAAAAACGATCTCAAAGTCAAGCCTTACGAGTCCAAAAGTCGCATAATCTCACACCAAAGCAGCAACAAGTTAGACTTGAGAGAGCAACTTCTTCGCTTGGCCGAAAGCGATAAATTTCCGAAAATTGTGTTTTCTGACGAGAAAATTTTTCAAATTGAGCGATTCTTAAACTCCTAAAACGATAGGGTTTATTTGACCGACCGTTCATACGAGAATCTGAGTCATCCATTGGCAACTAAGAGGCAGAACCCGCCGCAAGTAATGGTTTGGGCCACTGTAACCGCAGATGGGCGCTCTCCAATTGCTTTCAACGAGCCTGCGTCAAGGTAAATGTGAAATATTATCGGGAAAGTATTCTGAAGGTTACTATGAAGCCGTGGACAGACAAATAATTCGGTGCCAGACCATGGACGTTTCAACAGGACAACAGGACAGTCTCACAAAGCACGAGTGAACCACGAATGGTTAAAAAACAACGTTCCGAGCTTCATAACGTTCACACAATGGCTATCAAATTCACCAGATGCGGATCCGATAGATTATTTTTTTTATGCCATTTTGGACAGCAAGGTACGAATTAAAAGACTCTCCGGTCTCAAGGTGCTGAAAAAAGCTATTGTCCGCGAGTGGTCCAAAATAACTGAAAGTTAATTACATTCGGGCAGCTTGCGATTCGTTTTGATTCAAGGCCATAGTTAAGGCAAAAGGTGGTCATATCGAGCAAAAGTAAATTGATTCTTAATTTTATATTATTTCCATAAATTAAATTTATGGCCTTTTTAATTGGTTACACTTCGAGTGGCGGACCTTGTAATGCCATTCAGCTAATACGACTGATGCATTACGTAGTTTTCTTTCGTATGGTTTTTGATCCTTGAACGGATGATACGATTTGAGCCTTGACTGACAAAATTGCAGTAAGCAGTAAATTTTGTAGTAATTTTTGTTGGTTGGTTGAAATGGTCATTCATCCAGAATCCTGTTAGCGCTTCCTTATCGAGTTAGGACACAGTCCAAATGCCATTCATGTTTCCTCTCTCAGTCCCTCTCTCGGTCTAGAACGCTGCAGAATTGCAAAGTGTTTTGTGACAAGTCCGAACAGAAAACTGTCGAAGGTATTATTACAGGACACATGGGGTCAACATATGACCACCAATGGAATCATTGACGACCCAATGTGCCTGTCTTGCTTGGAGGAGGCGGATAGCACTGAACACTTTCTCAGTGAGTGTCCTGCCTTTGCTAGAGCAAGGCTACGAGGTTTGGGTTCCGATGTCGTGAGAATGAGTAATATTCGTTTTCTAAAACTGGATTTACAGATTTGCCAAAGAATCTGGAAAATGCTCACGGGACTAATTATCTCTATCTCTGTCACTATTCTTTCCTATCTCTTTCTCTGATACTTTTCTCCTTCCCTCCTTGACTATCCACCCTCTTACCAAAGCTTTGAATACAATGGGCTTTTTAGCCTGAGTGTTTTAGGAGCCACCAAATCTCCTGGTGCGCCTTGGCTCGACCTTTTCAAATTTCAATTTTCAATTTCATGTCCCCTCCTGCCTATGTATGGTGTGAAGACGACTCTAAAAAAGTTTCCTGGATTTTTTGGGATATAGCCTAGGCTTAAACACGCTTTGAACATTTCCACAAACGATGGTAGAATAATATCAAGAATTTCCTGTAACATCTTAGGACGATCCTGTCAGATATGTGAAACGTGAAAATGGTTTGATCGCCCCTGGAATCTTCTCTATTGTTAGTATTAAATCGGTGAATTGGTTGTAGCGGATCCGCCGGATTCTCCCAGCATATATGTATATCGTGTTAGCTGCATCCCGGAAAATGAGCATTTAAAAAAGTACCACAGATTTTTCCACCGTAGAAATCCAAGGACCATCTGGTTTCTTGACCCAAGAAGCCCTTGAATGGTCTTTGGACAAAATACGGCTAAATCAAGCAGAATCTCTGGTAGATTCGATGGAGGAACAGAAATCTCTCCTGCTCTCTTTCTTCCGGTAATAACAAGCACCATCTGGTTTCTTGAGCCGAGAAGCCCTTGAATGGTCTTTGGACAAAATACGGCTAAGTTTAGAAGAATCTCGATAGAGGCACAGAAAGCTTTCTGGCGCTCTTTCTCCTGATACTATCTCTGACTTACTATGTAAAATTCTCAAACACCGTTTAAGGACCTGATAAATATTTTTATTTTGAAGTTCTGACATTCATGTGGCTTGACAAAAAAAAAAACGTAAAAGGTAATTATCAACGCATAACTGCAAATCATCATCTCATATTTCAAAAGCAGTGACAACCTTGTTCTTACACATTCTTTTCCTTCTCTTCTTCGTTTTTCTCTAATAAAATTTAATAGCTGTGGAATCATTGCCCGGCGCATATTATTAAAATATTTGAACACTTTGTTATACCCTTTAGATTTGCGTTGTTGGTGATATTTAAATTTTTTTTTTTCAATAATGAGTAAAATTTTACTGATAACTACTATTTTTTCAGTAATCAATAAAAATTTACTGGCTACTACAACTTATTTCAGTAATTAATAAGATTTTACTGGTAAAATGCATATCAAAAGCGATATCTATATTTTTATGACAATTTTACTGGCCCCCCACCTGATAATGTAGCCGTTTATACAATGTGTTAAAAGCTTTATGACAGAGTTGGGATGACGTCTTTTTGCACAGCCCACCACTAAGCTCTTCTTTTTTTGCTTACTGCAGTGCCCTTCAGGCTGAAGTATCAGCGATAATGAGGGCTGTGACGCATCTCGAACAGAACAGCCAGAAGTTAATGCACTCATAGTGCATTTAGTGATAGCCACGCAACAATTAGAATTCCAGGCAGAATCTCCCTTGCAGAGCAGAATCTCCCTTACTAGGGCCCGTGGTAAATGGAATATAGAGCGAAACTGTATTCCAGATGAACTTGCAAGAAAAGCAGATTCTCTAAGGAAAGTAAGGTATTTCGTATGCTATTTGCATTATTATTTAGAAATTTATTAGCAGAGAATTTATAAATATTCGTACATGGTGAAAGATCGAAACAAGGCACATACGTTCCGTCGGATTTCCAGGTAAACGTGCCTGATGAGAGCTTAGAGGCTGGAGCTTGGATAGTTCAGCAAGGGGGATGAGTGCATATAACTGTTTATCAGAATGCATCTAACTAAAACGGTCGTCCCTCGGCAGACAATGGCAAACCTCCGAGTGTATCTGTGCCATGAAAAAGCTTCTCATAAAAAATATCTGCCGTTCGGAATCGGCTTGAAACTGTAGGTACATCCATTTGTGGAACAATATCAAAACGCACGCCACAAATATTAGGAAGAGCTCGGCGAAACACCCAAAAAGGGTGTGTGCGTATATATTATCAATCAATTCAAAAATCGCCAGACATTGCAAAGAAGAACTTAATGTTTTAGCGCGTATGACGGACATCACTCTCATTTTGAAAGGCAAGACAGGAGGCAGCCTATGACTAATCTGAAGAGGCTGTCCCCGCAATTGTGCGCAAAAGGCAGATCTTCTAGCTATTCCAGAAGCACGCCGTTGAGGGATGGACTAACAAGGATACACGGCAAAATGACTAAACAAACGTGGACCAACTTCAACAAATCCAGAACTGACTAGTTGTTTAGAAAGCCACGAACAAACATCTCCAAAATTTCTTCAACAATAACCGGCCACTGGCCTTTTTGAGACCATGCAAGATGGGCTGGCCGTACAATGATAGATGAAGTAACTGCAATTAAGCGAAATGAAAAGGAAACCGTCTTTCTGAGTAAACGTCCAAGCCTGGGTGCTCTACGACATAGAATGCTGGTGGAAATTTCGCTGTTTAACTTGAAAGAAATTGCAAAAAAAGAATAGATGACATAAGCAGATTCATAGTGAAATCAAGATGGTTCGACTAGTGGTTCTAGAAGTGGTGTATCAAAATGACATCTTTTGTAAAAATTTTGTCTGAGCTGTATGGTGCTGGTGTCACACAGACAACGCCTACACCACCACCATTATCTCTTTAATGTGATCTTTATTTTTGGCCTACGTGAGCCATTGTCCTCAGCGACAACAACTCCGATTTACCAACCTACATACATACAGTCTCACAGTGCGGCCGATTCCCAAAAAGCTGGCAAAAAGTCGAAAAAAAAAATTTCTAGATAGAGTTTTTTTGTCTTTGGGTTGGCTACAGTAATGCCTTGAGCAGTGAAAACCGTTCATAGCAACGTCCTGTACCCTAAGTATCCTCTGTATTTTCAGTCGCAACATGGCCTTCGTTTGAGCATCGTATTACTGTCGATGAATAGTGAAAGTTGTACACATTTGAAAGATTTTGTAATGGAGTAAATTGAACAAAACCAAATGGAATCATCTTCGGAAGGTTAGTAAAATACGAGAAATCTTTAGTACATATCAATACCTCGACAAAAAATTTTTAGCTGTAGCAATACGTAGATACATTTTTTGCAATTTTTTTTATAAAATTTGAGTTTTCAAACTGTATAGTAATACAACGCCGTCATATGCTGCTTTGAAACCCATTAAAGGTTACTCAAAAAAGTAATGGTTACTGAATAAAACAAGATTCAGCTGCTACCACTTGCTACCTTGCGACCACGAAAACATATAAATTTACATGCATCTTGATTATGTTCTTGAATATACGCTATTTCACGTGAGGGGGTGGCCAATAGGGGTGGAAAGGGGTGGATTTTCAAAATTTTAAGATCAAATTCGTAATCAGCGACCCCGACAACCCCCGAGTAAGAAATTTTGAATCAATTATTGTACTTAATTTTTTGAGTTTTGGCCAGCTTTTCGGGAATCGGCCGCACTGTAAGTCTGTGTCAGAAAACAGGAACGGCGATTATTCATGAAGTATAAAATATATATATTTAAATTTTTTTTACATGAACGGATGTACCTACAAAAGTACGAGTCGCAATTACTCAATAAGCCGTGTAGTATCATTCGTTGTTGAGTATAGCCTGGCATCTAATTCACGCTTTGAACCAGCTTTTCTGCGTAGTTCGTTGACAAACAGTACTAGATTTTGCGAACTTGACGCACGAGTTTCTTTAAATCATGGACTGGTCTTCCAGCAAGGCGCGTTTTCATATTTCCCCACACATTTGCAATGGGGTTGGCGTCTGGCGACTGGGAAGGCCAGCCTAATCTGTGACGCCATTTTCTTGTTTTGTTGTTTATATACAAAGCTTTTATTTTCAATTAATTAAAATTTTTTTTTTTACCCAAAAATCACAAACTGCATTTTGAAACTGAGTCATAGTAGCACTTAAAAATTTAATAGTTCCCAATTAGCATAATCGATAATGGTAGGCATTGTCATCATCGAATACATACATACATATGCAGTTAAAATTTAAATTTGTGACCAAATTAGTGTTCATATTTTGTCTAATTTTTGTTACATCTTTTATATGTTTTTTATTTGCTTTATCGACTGTTGACCTTAATGCTAAAGTTTATTTGCTCAGCCGTTGCGTTAACATAGCCATTTCGGTTTTTAGTTTTGTTTTTGTTTTTTTACTAAATGCTGCAAATGATAAAAAAATATTTGAAACACATTCGATTAATTATTTAATATGCAATCAGTTCGATTATTGTTGGTGCATTAATAAAAAATAAGTTCTCACGCAGAATACGTAACATAAAATACAAAAACCAACAAAAACAAAAAGAAGTTATATTGACAGACCATGAAACGATAAACAAAAACAAAAAAATAAATAAAAGTGAAACGATAAATATCAACCAGGCAGCACATAGTACAAAACTTAAAAAAAAATTACAAATTTTACACTATGTTTCGCATAAATTCTTTATGCGAGACGTGCTTTTAAAATTTTAGAAAAGGTTAGGTTAGGTTATTGTGGTAGTCAGTCAGCACGATCAACTCACTTAGACCTACAGGTCCGTTGTGATACCACTGTGCTACACGGGAACATCATCTACCTTCCTTAGTGGAACCATTTTGTGGCTCTTATGAAGCGTAGTATTAATCCCAACCCCACATCAGACAGCTCTGTAAGAGAATGAACGTGCTCTAATTTTAGCTTGGGCTGGTCGGGCCTTGGTGTCGCACTATTGAATCCATTTTTAATGCAAAATTCAATACAAACTTGTTGTTGTAAAGTCCAATCCATTTTTAAAACTAAATATAAAGAATCGAAAACACGTTCAGAGGTAAATTCACTTAAGATGGCGTAACTTTTACAAATCTCGTCAGATCTTAAAAAAAAAAAAAAATGTGAAAACCGGCTTATGTAAAGTTAGTATTCATTGAAATGCATCTAACAAACTCCGAAGTCAAACAGACTACTCTGAAGCATATTTTAAAGTTCATTTAACACAGTCTGGAAAAAGTGGAGATGCTGAATTTTGGATTTGCCCACTCCAAGCACATCTGCAGGTTAAGATCACCCTAACAGTCGATTCGAGAATGCCTAATTGTTGAAAACGATAGCACTTTGCACTACAGAACGTCCAGTTTTTGTACTGCCAGTCCTTTTTCTATCTTCAACAGAACCAGTTTCTTGAACTTTTTTCATCAACCTTTGAATCGTCTACTCATTCGGACCAAAAAAATTCCAAAATTAGCCATATGTTGTTCTTAAAGTTCGAGTATTTTCATAATAAGTTTCAATAATTTTAACGCGTTGCATAGTCTAAATATCCATGGTTGAAAAATCACATCTGGCTACTTGCCACACTACCTACGCTATAACTACCGACTCCACTATACTGGCATTCTGCCACCCTTTGCCTCTGTTTTATCAGCAGAAATCATTGCCATTTTAGAAGCAATTAAGCTACTAGTTAAAAAAAAGAGGAAAATTCATAATACGCTCGATTTCACTCTCGCTCGTCAAATCAATATTAAGTATAAACAACTGCGACACATACCCGTACAATATAAGATCACTCCTGATCAAACACAATCCTAAAATTAAATTGGTCTGGATACCGGGACACTCCGGCATTGTTGGTAATGACCGGACCAAGCTGTCAAAGAAGCATCTCGACATCCATTCATTACTACCAACAACGTCAGCATAAAAGATATCAACCACTTCTTAAAAAGCACACACCAGGCACAACATCATAACCTGATATCACAAGCTTCTAATTGGTATCAACGAGTTTACCAAAAACAACACATAAACTGCTATTACTTAAAAAACGCTCAAAATTCACTTACCAGATTGGACGAAACAACAATTTTAAAATTACGATTAGGTCACACCAAGCTCACAAATGCATACCTTATAGACCGAAACACTTCCCCATTATGCACCATTTTTTTTTTTTTTTGTGTTTTGTGGTGGGTGAGGAAGGTTTAAAATGCCTTCGTACTTACAGCGACCGTCGTCAACTGTGTCGCATGGTGTAGCTACTAAAACAATCCCTCCTCATCTTCTGGGGAGACTCTCTTCCCGGAACTACCTTGCATTACTTCGGGAAGGCCCAGAATGGTGTCCATTAAATGGACCAATACTATTCACCCACGTCTGGGTCCACCATATTTGTAGCCAGCTTCATGCTATAGGCTCGTCTTCTAATGTCTCAGTGCCGTCATACCATTATGCACCATGTGCCAGACTAACTCAACGCTACCCCAGAACAAATCCTCGATACTTGTCCTTCTGTAACACAACTACGAACACAAATCTTCAATAAAGACAAACCTTCTCACCTTCTCTCCAACCCGAACTTAGAAAATATGCACAAAATCCTTACCTTCCTAAAACTATCCAACCTGTATCAACGTATATGAAAACGTAAATTCACAAGTGTAGCTACTTATACATATGTATATAAGTAGAACACATTAATTTAACGTATTAATAGACATTCAATCTAATATAACCTTAAACTAATTAACTACTTAATTTTAAACTCATAGCATATCTTAAGATCTTAGAAATCATAGCTATCGCCTTTTTACAATTAGCTTTAAGTTTTGTAAACTTTTCTAACTGCTATAAATAAATAAAAAAGGGACCGTCTAGGAATTATTCACTACTGACATCTAAGCGCTACTTTTGATAGACCCTTTACAAGGTAGTGCAAAATTAATCACGCTATTGGAAAATTTATAATTTTTGCAAATGACATCGTACGTCAATCATCATTTTTGCTAGGCTGCTGCTGTATACCAACACAAGCAATGGAGCGCGTAAAGGTCAAAGGTAAAGACTTCCATCACTCGTTTGTTTTTAATTTTGTCTCATATATATTTAAAATAATTTCAACAAAATTTCTGTGTCTAAAAAATTTCACCTTTAAACATTTTTGCGAATTTGCCAAACATTTTTACAACTATTTTGGAATTTCTTGCTTTACTTTGGATTGGTTAAGGTTACAAAATTTAAGAATTTTTAAATTAAAAATTTGTTTTTTATTTGAACTTTTAGAAATCCTTTAGAAAACTTGCTTAGACAAAATCGCAAAAATTTATCAGCCAAAATTTTTACGAATATTTTTGAAATATTTTATGAATATTTAGAATATTTTTGCTGCTTTAGTATATATATACATCGCTGTTGTTGAGGACTTGAAGTCTTAAAATTTATAATATGTTGATAATTTTGAACTTCCAACAATTTTATTGATCTAATTTTCTTAGTTTAATTTACATAAAATTATTGTATTGCACACAATTTTGCTCTATAATTTTACAAATATTTTGAAATTTCGTCACTTTACCTTTGATAAGATAAGTTTAAAATACTGTAAAATTTTTTATCAAAAATCCATTCACTACCAACGCAGGCGTAAGGCAAGGTTGTCCCCTGTCGCCCCTTCTCTACGCCTACGTCATGAGCCAATTGAATCTGCACAAAAGAGGTATTGTATAGAGTCATCTTCAGGACCCAAGTATTGGTGTAGACATCTGCCTCCTCTCTCACAAACTCTCTGAGATGCCAGCCAAGGTGGACGAGTGGTCACGCTGGCACGCACTGTCGGACTGGAGGTCAACATCGCCAAGACGAAGGCTATGAGAGTTAACCACAATAACGCAAAGCAGATATTGGTTGACGGATGTCCGGTGGAATTCGTTGAAAGCTTTGTTACCTCGGCTGCATCATCACGGTAGATGGTGGAGCAGATGAAGATGTAAACTGCAGGCTAAACAAAGCAAGGGCGACATTCGGTCGAATGCATACGGTATGGAGCAGTTCGCAAATCTCCAGAATATTCGGCTCATTCGTAAAGACAGTATTGTTTTACGGAAGCGAAACATGGCTGGTCTCTAACACTATCACATAGAGCCTACAATCCTTCATTAACAAATGCCTCCGCATCATCTGTAGAATATTCTGTCCAAACACCATCAGTAACGACGCATTATGGATATTAATGAACGAGGAACCCATTCTTAGGCAAATCAAACGCAGAAAGTGGCGATGGATAGGTCACACACTGAGGAAACCACCAGATAGCATCACGAGGATGGCACTGAACTGGAACCCGGAAGAGAGCAGAGATCGCGGTCGACCAAAAAGCACTTGGAGAAGTTCGATCCTGCGCGAACTAGCAGATGTTGACATCCCATGGGACGGTGCGAAACTAGCAACACAGAACTGTGTATGATGGACGAGTCTTGTCGAGGCCCTATGCCCCCGAGAGGAGTGAATAGGGAGGAAAAAAATAAATAAAAAAACAAAACAATTTCTAAATACCAGTTACATTTTTTCGAATAATATATTTACTTGTGGATTAAAATTTAGCTGCTAAAAAATATCTAAAAAGTTTGGAAAAGTTTGATGCAGGGATATCTGAACGTAGTAGTTAGATGGGCAACGGATTGAGGCCTGTCGGTGAATCCTCTTAAGACGGAGCTCGACCTATTTACGAAGAAATATAAAATACCCAGATCTCCCCTTCCCTCACTAGGGTGCGCTCCTCTGATGCTTTCTGACAAGGTGAAGTACCTAGTTACTATCCTTGACAGCGAGCTTACATGGAAGCCCAATATTGTGGAAAAAGTGAGGAAGGCAACAATCGTCTTGTATGGGTGCAAGGGCGAAATTGGCAAAAGATGGGGCCTTTCGCCTAGAGTTGTTTTTTGGCTATATAATACTATTGTAAAGCCTATCTTTTTATATGGAGTCATTGTCTGGTGGGACTCACTAGAGAAGACGACATTGGTGAAGAAGCTGGAGAGAGTTCAGAGGTCAGCACTCATTGGAATCAGTGGGGCGCCTCGAACGACTCAGATTGAGGGGCTCAGGCTATAAACTCAAACTCACTTATGGACACTCAAGCATCCTTAGAAATTCCGAGTTCATCTCTCTGTCTACGGATCAGTGTATACCCTCGTTTAGTATAACCGGAACCTTCTCCACTCATATTACGTCAAGGGAAGAGTGGACGGGGGGCTATACTTGGGGGCAGGGCCTGGTGAACTTATTCACGGATGGATCGAAGTTGGAAGGAAAGGCTGGCGGAGGAGTCTTTTGCGAGGAGCTCCCCATCAAACTCAAATTCAGGTTACTGGACCACTGCAGTGTGTTCCAGGTAGAGGTAGCCGCAATCATGGAGGCATGGATGCTCACATGCGTACTAACAGTCAAGAAAGTAAATACTTACTCTGACAGCCAAGTGGCAATAAGGGCCCTCTGGTCAGTGACGGTGCATTCGAAACTGGTTAAAGAATGCTTGACCTCACTTTCGACCGAATTCTTTGACATAAGCCTCATCTGGGTTCCTGGTCACAGCGACATTGCGGGAAACTGTGAGGCGGATGAGCTGGCCAGACAAGGGACATGTGAGGTGATTTCCCCGCGAAGGGAGAGAATTGGGATCTCCCTGACTACCTGCGGTCTGCTCCTGGAAAGATGGGCATCGCGCCAACTTAACGAGCATTGGGAAAGTACACAAACTTGTAAGGTCGCGAAATCCTTCTGGCCACGTGTGGACCGTCAGCGCTCGGGCGAGCTTCTGAGGTTGACAAAATATCCGCTCTCAAATCTCGTGAGTTTTCTCATAGGTCACTATGCACGAGAAATGCATGCTGTGAGACTTGGAATCACTTCGAGTCCTTATTGCGCTGGATGTATAGAGGATGATGTACAATCATCTCAGCCACTTCTCCTTAGCTGCCCTGCTCTGGCGCGGCTAATATCCAGGCATCTTGGCTCTTACTTCTTAGCTGCGCCTGCTGATATAGCTGGCGCTGACATTAAAAATCTGATGAATTTCAGCAGCAAGACAAGGCGGTTGACGCAAACGCAGCATAGTCATCGTTCGTAATCCACACCCGAATTATTTCGAATCGCTAAACCTTCACAACTACAACAAATCAAATAGTACAAATATGGGCATTAGAATTTCATTCAGAAATTGTAAATTCAAATGCCTTTAGAAAAAAGCGCCAACGTCGCGCATTATTTTCCAACTAATGCCAGACGAAGCTGGTAAGCGAACCCACCTCCCGTACGAACAAACTGTAGGAAAATAGTTTTTTTATTCAAAACAAAATTGGATGATTAATTTTGCGCCACCCTGTATTTTATGTCAATATAGTCCGCTGAGTTGTCAAACACATCTTATTTAATACACCTTCAATATAAATATTTTCAACCAAAATCTTTGACATAAAAAAGACGGAACTTTATAAGGAAAACAGAAGGTTTTGGTTACTCCCCATATGTGGAATACAAAAATGAAATAAAAAGAAAAAATACCAATATTGTTTATCTCGTAAAAAAAGTTGACAGTATTACGTCTTTCTATTTCCTTCTTTGTTTCTTCTTTTTTTGTGAATGAGAGTGAAATATTTACGATGGCAACGATTTTAGTCATCGAAATCAAAACATGACCGAATGGCCAATTTAACGGTGGAATTAACAAATTGATACAAATGGAGCAGCTACAACAACAACACAAGTCAATAACGCCAACAAACGCAACAACAACTGCCGAAGACGCATTGTAAGCATAATTAGGAACGATTGTTGAATGGCCTAAAAAGAAACAAAAAATATCAACAAAAAGTAATAATAAAAAACGTGTAAAAAAATAAACTAATTGGAGAGTGGCACCTTTTGGTTTTAGATGACTAAAAAAAATTCGGTAAATTATTGCTAAAAATAACGTTCGCACATTTCTCATTCATCATCCGTGGCTGTGTCTGTATGTACGAGTACACATGAACGAATTTAAATAATTACGTAAATTTGCATAAACGGCTAATAAATAGCAATGGATTGAATAAAAGATGGACAAAAGAAAACTAACTACGAAAAATAATTACATATGTACAGATTGAATTTTTAAGCGATGTTAGTGTTGTTAGCTCTGCATCTGCATGCGCACTTGTTACATACCTGTGTGACATACAAACAATGAGATACTTTTTTATTATAGGCTCAGTAAAAATATATATAAACGTACGTACACGGTGAATGGACGCCCAGGCCAGTGTGGAGAGGAAGATGACTTTGAATTCATGTTGACCTTGTTAGTCAACAACAACAAAAACATGAAAAAAATAAAAATAAATAAACAGGTAGTTCACTATGCAACTTCTTAGTCTGCCCGTGCGCTCCGTGCCCTTCGCTCGTACTCAGGCACACAATTCGAGATATATGCATCTGATTGAATTTAGGTCAGGTTTGATGAAAGCGAAATGGAAAACCAAAAACCAAAAAAAAGGAACAACAATCAACAAAGCAACGAACCAATTGTAGTGAAGTCGCAGTCGCAAAAGGTGTCCCACGAACAGGAAATAAATACGTACGCTTGCATGTAAATGGCTGTGGGCATGTCGCAGCGTGCACAAGAGAGACGCGAGGCTAAAAGAAATGAATGCCAAAGAACCTGTACAACACGTATTCGCGTGGCAAGTGCAGTATTCAGTTGCGGCATGCACCATGCAACACTTAGGCATACACACTTACGTGGACCCCTATAAGAACAGTAACAGTCATTTAAGCGATCATTTGATGGCCACTGCTGATGTAAATGTTCGGCAATGCTCAGAGCAAAGTTTCTACCACTTTTTTAATGCCAATGTAAAAAATGGTTCTAGATGCATATGTCTGATTCAGCATCTTTCGCTAATTTATAAAGATTGCCGACAAATTACACTGCTCACTGAATAAATTATGCCTCTTTGAAGTCAACGCTGAAATAAATATTCGTCATATATGGCAAACCACAGTTGACTAATTCAACTTGATGTAACTACATTTGAAATTATGAAGCCAATATACAAACCACTCGAAAAGCTTTTTGGAGTTTCGTAAAATCAAAAAGAAGTGCGCTGCCATTCCACCTGACGTATTTTTCAAAGATAAAAGTGCACTCTGCGAACCATGCGGCTAATCGCTTCGCCTATTTTTTCATCCAATTTTATTACTCCGCCTGTTAGTGATTGTGAGTTTGAGTATGATGAATAATTCGTCTGTTTTTTGGTTTTTTTTTCTTTAAGGAGGTGAAAATCAAAATGTCAGAAACATCATCAAAGTGCCGTCGCACCAGTGGTATGTGAGGCATGCTCCCACTACCACTATAACAGCCCTCCTTATCGGCAAAGTTCCACCCTAGGACCGTGGTAACGATTGGGGTACAATTTTCCCAAAATCACTTTCCCAAAAAAATTTTTTCCCAAATTTTTTTTTCCCAAAAAATAATTTTCCACCATTGACACATTTCGTCAAGGTGGAGCCGCGTTTATGTCTACTGACACAAAACAGATACCTGCGTCCAGGTTCCTCTTACATGGGCGTATGGAGGCTATACGCTATCGATAGTATCCATTGCTTCCACTTCATAAGTGGTTCTGCAGCAAATGGAACAACGGAAAAGGTGTCGCAAGTATTACCGACATGTGGTAGTCTGATACCGTCTTGAGCACTAAGCTCAGCCGCCTGTTATTTGTCGTCAGTTCGTAGGTAGTCTACCTCCAGTCAATAGCTGCTGCTGAATTCTTCGCTGCGTGTTGCGTTGCCACTCTGCGCGTTGAAGATATAACCCAATCATTGATGCAAAATTAGTTGCTGCATTCCAGCAAGTATTTGATGTGATCATCTTGGTGATTAGATTTTCCGGGCACAGCTGACCACCCAGAAGTGCTTCAAGCGTTAGGCGCTCCTCTCCGAAACGATCGCAGTGGAAGAATACGTGTTTCGCACTTTCTATCGCGTTGTTGCAGTTTGATTAAATCTATGGAGGTACTCCAAAAAACAACCATGACCACTCCGTATTTGAGTGAGATAGTAGTCAACGTCTTCGTGTTTCCTGGTCACCCATTGGCTAATATTTGAAATAAGCCTATGAGTCCAACGTCCGTTAGTTGATGAATCCCATCTGTTTTGCCATTCTTCTATCGAATACTGTCTCTCTTCGGCTTTTTCTTCTAATGACGGCTTAGCTTGTTCCTTTGCCTGAATGTAGGCTGGTAGTTTGCTAGCACTAACGCTTATTGCGTCTCTCGAGACCGTTCTGTAGCCACAAGCCACCCTTATTGCACTTCGGCGAAGTACCTGTGCTGCGTATTGTATGCTGGACGTTTTAGCTTCGGCCCATATTGCGGCAGCGTAAAAGACTACGGAGTCTACAACCGTCGATAAGACACGTATTCTGCTGCCTTGCGGGCAACATTCGTGTAAGCGCTCCATTGATAGCATCAGCTTTTGCGCTTGCTGCAGATAGGTGTTGCTCGTAGCTAAGTCGCCTGTCTATTATCACGCCAAGATACTTAATCGACTCCTTAGAGAGTATTTCATGGGTGCCTATGCGTAGTTTTATTTCCTCCTTTTTTTTTCTCCGCCCACTGATGAGTACCGCCTCGGTTTTTTGGGCAGCCAATTCCAATCCGGATTTGGCCAACCATAGCCTCAACCTTGCTGCTGCGTCATTGCTTTTTGATTCCTGGTTTGAGGAACAGCACAAGTCGATGAATCTTCCATCTATTTGGGAAAGTTCCCTCACTAAGACAAGTTTCGTGCAAATTCACAAAAGGGTGTGGTTTCGTATGTACAGCTGTCTTAAAGGCAGCGTTGGGTATACCATCTAATTCCAGCGAACTGTGCAAATATTATATTTATAACAAGTGAACCGTTCAGATTCACGAGGTTGTAACTTCGAATAATTAAAAAAAAGTTTATGCAACTAGGTCAAATAGTTTTTGATAAATAATGATCACCGCGACGGTAATTTTCAAAACACACGACTTCGAGATAATCGCGTCTAAAGTTTTGCGTGCACTTCATTTATGGATAAGGTGGCGCTTTTCCACGGTCTGTAACTTTCGTTCTAGTGCTCCGATCTTTATGATTTTTTGAATTTATGTTTTAAGATGATGTATTTTTAGAATATTCCATAAAAATATTTTCGATTTTTTAGTCCAACACAATGTATACAACCCCTTAAAGTTCAATTCATGCAGTTTTGCCCTTCTTTTGATTGACTTGTTACACGTTGTCGTTAATCCACTTTTTCGTAGTCAAAGGCTCATGCAATATAAAGCCAATAGATTCTTTTGATATCTTTACGACGTCAACTAATTCATGCATTTTCTCATTTTGATCATTCAAAACGATTTAGTGGATTTTTTTGATGTTTTCTGATGTTGCCGCCTCATTTTAACATCCACTACTTTGTGCATCATCGGTTCCTCTACGCCCGGGCTTGAAGTCAGCAAACCAACGATTTATTGTTGTGTCTGATGGAGCGGAGTCAACATAACACTTTTGAAGCCATTGCTTCGCTTGAATGGTACTTTTTCCCACCAAGAAGCAGTGTAAAATTAAAACACGAAATTCTTTTTGATTCATTATTTTGAAAATAACAAAAGTAGCGTCATTCTTAGCACAACAACTCACGAACTAACTAATAGAATATCATGAAAGTTGAACAGCTGCCTTCTTAAGGTTAGTAATAACTGAAAAAGTGGTGAATGCATAAAACTGGTGCCATCTATGTGTTAGGCCCAGGACTTTTTAGCCCATGTGTTAAAAGATCATATATTTTTTGCACTTAAAAGCTTAAGAGGTCCCAAGCAGTACGGCTGCATACCTGGCAAATCGACTGTTTCAAATTTGGCTGCTTTCTCAGACAGAAGATTGCATATCACCTTTTCCGAAAGGTTTCTCTAAGTCTTTTGACAGAGCTTCGAACACAATCCTTTTTAAGAAAATAGCACGCCTTGGCTTGCTTTACATATTTCTGCGTTGGCTGTGATTGTTTTGACAATCATCATTCATATTCTTTTATAGTGCCATCTGGAGTCCCATTCTACTACCTATTTTGGCCCTTTTGCTATTTGTTTTGTTTATCAATTACAAAAAAAAAATTTTTTTTGCCAAATTTTTACTTTATTTAGCGTAAATCTATAACCTTAAAATTTATTTTATTGTAAGAAACCATCGAATCAATTAATCATCCAATTCACCAAATGATCCAAATGGACAAAGTGGTCAACTATTTTTAAATATTTAGAAATGTTATCCCATTACTTTCGCCAAGCGCTTTTTCGCCCGTAAGATTATTTTATCTCTAATTTTTGTCTGAGATCGGTCAGTGAAATATTGGACTTAGGAGTCATTATTCACTTTTACTAGTCATATAAAGTATATAATTTCGAAATCTTAGCTTGTGTAAGGCGCAACAGTAGATTATATAATATTTTAGGTTGGTTTATTGGGTGGTTGGACAAGTCCTAGCACTCAGTCAGGAAGACCCTTTTGCTACACCCGCATAGATTACAGTGGAACGAATAGAGAGACCAGATTGAAAAAATTGGTTCTTTCATGAATCTTTTGGATTCATTGATGAATCTTAAGAGATACAGAAATGGAAGAGTATGAACTTCATCCAAACTCAGTATATCGCCCCCCAACAGCCTAAGCCTGATTGTAGAAAATGCCGGACAGCTACAGAGAAAATGCTCTATAGGAGCATATCCCATTAGGATAGGCATATTTGGTCGTCAGTGATTCCCGTGATAGACATATGCTGACCACAAGCGTTGTGCCCTGTGATTACATCCACAAGTACTCTCAGGTCTTTCCTACAGTACAGAATTTACAAGTCTTTATTACCCTTAAATTGCTCTACACAAGTTTTGTTCTTTTTACAGTGGAATATGCATGATTCAGCCGGAGACCTCATCATGTCTGTCACTTTACTCGAATAAGTGGTTGAGTATGTCTTCTGAAATCATCCTGATTAGCGACCAACACCATTTTACTACCACTGTCCTCGTATGATGATGTCTTTTTTCGTTTTATTTTTGTTTTTGCTTCTGAGTCAGATCCATTTTGTGAGATCCAAGTATAGCAGCAAATTCTTTACCTCGATGCCTGAGATCTCATTAATTTGTTGAATGAAAGGCTTACCGAAAGAGCGTAGTCGTGCCCTAGCTAGCCCTGGACATTCCCGTAAGTAGTGGAAAAGACTTTCCTTCACCCCTTCCGCTTGACAGCTTCTGCAGATGGGATTGAGGGGGAGGTTGAGTCTGGGTGCATTACCCCCTATCTTCCAATGGCCTGTAAGGGTTGCAGTGATGCGTGAAATGTTTGGCTGAGAACATCCTAACAGGTGGTTTGACCTTTGGATTCTGTACGATTGCTATGTGTTTTTTGTTGTAATACATGTAGTTAATTGCTTCCACCTTCTTTCGGCTAAAGCATGAGTGAAGCAATGGATGCTTTTATCGTGTTGAGTGGGGTGGAGACTGTCACCGCCTCTGTTATGTCTAGTGTCAAACCTTTTCTTGCTAGCTCATCCGCTATCTCATTACCCCGTATGTTCCTATGACCGGAAACCCATATCAGAGTAATTTCATGCCAATGACTAAGCAGTTCTAATTCTTCTCTTCATTGTTAAACCAAACTTCATTTAGTTTGGATGAAATGGAGTTGGAGTCTAAGGCCTTGATAGCTGCTTGACTGTCTGAAAAGATAGTTACTATTGCACCAACTTCTTTATAGAGCTTTAGTGATTTGCATGCTTCTCTGATCGCTAATAGCTCTACCTTGAACACGCTGGCATAGTCAGGAAGTCAAATTGACTGAGATAGGTTGAGCGGCTCCGAATAGAAGCCAGCAGTTCATCTTAAAACCGTCAGTGTAGATTTCAATGTCGTCTCTTCCAAACACTTTCCCTTTGCCCCATTCGATTCTCGGTGGAAAACGTACTGTAGAGTCTTTCTTGAAGTGAAGGTCGGGGACTGCGTAGTCTGATCTGTTTCTGGGCAGCGAGGGCCCCTGTATGAGGATCTTGCTGTGACCGTACGACCTTGTTGTCCACCGTCCTATGTCTCTGAGTCTCACCGCGCTGCAAGTAGCGATTGTTTTTATATGTAGGTCTAATGGTAATAGATGAGTTAGTACATTGTGCGCTTCAGTAGGACTGGTGGTAAGCGCCACATTGTTCTTTGTATCTTGTTTAGCTTGGCTTGGTTGTATTTCTTTTCTATTGCGGGCCACCAGGCTAGTGCCGCATATGTTAGTATTGGCCTTACAATGGCTGTGTAGGACCAATTGGATATTTTTGGATGGAGACCCCAATTTTTATCCAACATTCTCTTAGACGTGTAAAGTGCTATATTTGCTTTTCTTACACTGTACTCTATGTTGGGATCAGCTGACTTTGGGATCAAGTTACAAGTATACTTTTTCCCTGCATTTTCTTAACATTTCCTTAACAATAATTGTGGATAAGAGGAAGGGGAAAAATGTGGAGAATTAAAGTTCGCAGAATGTCGAGCGAACATACAGGAGGAACGGCAGAATAATCCACCCTCCGGACGTAGAGATGAAATGAATGCTGGGCATCCGAACCGACTGAACAGGGTGGTACAAGTTATACAAATATTAGTTCGGGGAAAAAGAAATCCATTATTGCTCGGTAGATGGATGTAGTGATCGATATCTTGTAAAGTATCAATCAAAGAATTTAAAGTTTATGCTCGTTGTTAAGGTGACATCTCACAAAAAAAAATTGTGTGCTGTTTTTCATTTGTTCCATTCAGCTGTGAGTTACAGGGTGTTAACAATGGAAATCAACAAAGAGAAAATTCGGAACATTTTACAGATTTTTTTAGATAAAGGCAAAGATGCAAGCTAGGGCGCTGAAATTGTGAATGGTGATTATGGTGCCGATACTGTAACAGCAAATTACGTGCAATTATGGTTTCGTCGATACCGTTCAGGCGTTTTTGATGTTAAAGATGTACCTCGCATAGGCAGGCTCGTCATCGAAAATGTCGATAAATTCATTGAAATAATCGCCCAGGAGTTTAAAGATCAACCAGTTTTAAGCCATTTTCGTATTAGTTTTACGCAAAAATATTGGATTTTTTCCCCGAATTAAAATATTGTTGTGAACGGGTAATTTCTTAAATAAACGAAGAAGAAGAGGAAGAAGATATCTTTTACGATTATTCGAACTCTTGTAGCGTGGAATTAGACTGCATGGAGATCATACTGGTCAAAATACTGGTTATTCCGTTATGGGCGCTACCGCAAATCTCTCTCGTTATCCGACAAACTGCGTGCTCCGCTTTTCACCACTTTGAATTTACGCATTAATTTTTTCTGGCCCGTTATTTCCAACTTCAGTGATCTGAAGAATTGAATTTTTAATAATTTTTTTGAAAATGTACCCATGATTTCGTAAATCACACGCAAATTTTCAATGCCGAGGGCTTGCACGCGCTTTTAGTCTGCACTAATTAATATTTTATTTCTAGTTCTGGCATTATTGGTTTCACTCATTCATATATTTTTTTTTTAATGTAAAAAATGTAAAAAAAGAGCTTAATGTCTTTTTTGCATCAGTTTATGTCCAAAGCAAATATATGGAAACATTTTACCTATATTATGTACTGGTAAAGAAATTTGTATGTAATATACAATACTAGTAAAAAAATGTGTATGTATTAGTTCATCAATCATCCAATTCTTGTAGGGGCATTTATGCTTGTAAGTATTCACGTGCAGTAACGTTGTTGCAGATGTTTTATCAGAGTACGTAGTTCCTTTTTCGCGGTGGTTGCTACAAAGTAGTTCCACATGCAAATATACATACATTCATACAATTCTGATCGATAAATTAGCAGTGGCTTATAACAAAAGTATTTAGATTTTGTTCTGATTTAAGTAATAACTGCTAATTATGTAACTTTTTAATGCCACATAATAGCCCTAATCATGAATTTATATGCACTCGTTTTTGATGTTTTGCCACAAATGGAGAGACCTACAGTTCTACCCCACCTCCGAGCGATGGATAGTTTTTTATGAAGAGCTATTTTACTTTAGAAATACACTTGGAGGTTTGTCATTGACTGCCGATGAACGATCGAAGATTACACCGTTAACCGGCTCTAAGCGAATTTAAGAGAATTAGCTGATTGGCTGACGTCACCGGGTCAAGGCAGCGGTTTGTTTACGAAAAAACTACAATCTCAGCTTTTGCTGGTGATGTACGAAAAAAATCAACACAGTCTCATATCAAGTTACTTCGTTGCCATCTGAACCATAGATGACTAGATGTGAAACTCTTTCATTTTTGAGAGAGAGCGCGCCCATGAGCTCTTTTCAAAACTTGGCAGCATTCACATATTATGGGATTTCGAACAGCTTATAGGCGTAATGGTGGGCTGCCAGAGAAAACGCGCCAAAAAAAAACTAACGGAAGCAGTTCGTTTTTGCTTAATGGAAAAATGACGCAATGAAATATTTGTAATTATGTGTCTTAAAATTAATTCAATTGAAACGAAATATTTAAATTGAAGGAAGTTTTAGAATTTTCCAAAGCCTCTAATATTTTATTGAGAGCTGTGTGTTGGTTTAAGTAAATTTGTATATACGTAAATAGTTTATGGGTGAAAAGCGTAGGTAAGGGAATTGAATTTGAGTTTGAGATATTTTACAAAGCTTAAAGGTAATCTGCTTTAACTTATTCTGTTCGTTGATTGAGAATTTTGTATTTTTTTGCTTATTTATGTACAAATAGGTATATATGAGTATACGAGTGATATTAGGCTATTGGGCAACCGCACACTAAGTACTAACCTCAATGGTGGTGTGGCAACTAAAAATTCCCAAGTTTTGTTTAAAAAATACCCAATTCATGTTTCTACCGGTGTGGCAATATTGGCGAATGTTATAAAAATGCACATTTTTCAGCGCCCTCACGAGCAAAAGAGTTTCACATCTAGTCATCTCTGATCTGAACAACGACTGCTGACAGATTGGAGGCGTGTGTGAATACAATGAGCGGACAGAATTCTGTGCCGGTGACGTAGCAGCCGAAGTTACTCGCCCATTTCCGTTTTTCACCATAGGTGAATACCAATCCTGATAATCTACGATTCTTTGTTTCGGGGCATTTGGACGAGCTCACGTTAAGTAGAGACATTTTTTAATATTTCTAGTACCGTATGCGTTTCTTTATAACAATACGAGTAAATTGAATGCAAGATATTTGTACTAAGTACTATTTTTTTTTACATTTTACTAAACATTGTACGGGTTCAAACGAACATTATTAAGAATTTGCTTTCGCTAAGGAAAACTTACAAGTTCATCCAGAATTTGCTAAGCTGTTCAGCGCAAATGATTGCTAACGCTAAGAAATGGGTGCCAAAAAGCGAAACAAGAGGTCGCAAAGCAGCTCTTCCGAGGCCAGAGCTGAGAAAAGTAATAGCTTCGGCGCGTTGCGAGCTCTTTTATACCTCCAAAATGATTAGAGATGAGCTAAATCTGAATGTGGATTCCTCAACAAGCAGAAAGAAGAAGACACCTGAGAAAAATATTATTACTGCAGCCACAACTAGTGACCATTCGATGTCACCTTGGTGTCGTTACTTGTTTCTAGTGTCGGAACAAAGTATCGACTCCTGATCGAAACTAATTGCTTTGTGAGTATGTATCGAGTATTGGCTTGTAAGTACAGGTATCGACATAGACACTAGCCACGACATAGACAGGCCAGAATAAAATTTGCTGAAGATCACCTGAATTGGAAAGTTCAAAAATGACGGAATCTTTTACGGTTCGATAAAAGCATTATTAGTTTATTTAGTCCGGAGCAACAATTTGGACGCAGACAGTTTGTAGAAATACGCAAGAATGCTTCTTTTAGAAACCATGGTTGCCAAGTTGTACCTGGAGATAATGGAGTCAACCATGCTACCACATACGGAGTGGAAGAGGCTTCTGAAATGCGAGTATCTGCAAGGCAATGACCCAAAGCGTACCAGTAAGTTGGTAAGAAATTAATTTGCTTCAAAGGGGTTAAGGTCATGAGCTGGCCTGCTCAGTCTCCTGAGTGCAATCCTATTGAAAATCTTTGGAAAGTTGATAAAAAAGCTGTTGGGAAAGAGAATCATTACAAATGTGAAAGAGTTAGGGTGCAAGCGAGGTAGGGTTTAAAATACCTTCGTACTTACAGCAACTGTCGTCTTCTACGTTGAGTGGTGTGGCCACTTAAACAATCCTCCCCTCCTTCTGAGTAGATACCCTACCCGGGGCTACTTTCTGCATTACTTCTGGTGGGCCCAGAACGGCATCCATCAGAACATCTCCTTCCGCGAGCCATCTGTCACATCAAAAAAACTTGTGTTCAGCATCATCGCTCGGCGCTTCAGTGTATACTCGTATGCAGTTGGGATCGCTTATCTTGCCCATGCGGTAGAGGAATCTCCGGAAGTATACGTGGCTGGAAAGGAACTAAGTTAAGAAGTAATTCACTTCCCCGAAGTTCCTTTGAACTTATTTGCGTGTTGATGGAATGAGTTTCGCCGACCATCTGTTACTCGGTTCAGTGTCCCATCGGCTTTGCCACCGCAGCATGGTTTGGCAGCATGGCTTGGCAACTCCGTTCCGCGATGCTAACGATGATGTGTTTCTTCTTGGGGTACCCCGCATCCTCACATCACACCATCACAATCATGAGTACCGCTGTTCGTTGTACAACCTCCATTGCTTTGTGCTTGGCTTCGCAGTTTAGCGTATCTCCCCATAATTCGCTGATGTACAGGAGAACCGAGTTTGTGGCCGCCATGATTACCGATCTTTTGCTCTGTGTTGGCTCACCCATGTTTGCCATTAATCTGCTTAACATTCCCGTGACTTTTGCAGCCGCATTCCGTATTTGGGTCCCGAAAGTAAGCCGGTAGCCAAGTTGAATACTTAGGTATGTATATATATATAATTGGCGCGTACACCCGTTTTTTGGGTGTTTGGCCGAGCTCCTCCTCCTATTTGTGGTGTGCGTCTAGATGTTGTTCCACAAATGGAGGGGCCTACTGTTTCAAGCCGACTCCGAAGGGCAGATATTTTTTATGAGGAGCTTTTTCAAGGCAGAAATACACTCAGAGGTTTGCCATTGCCTGCCGAGAGGCGACCGCTATTAGGAAAATGTTTTTCTTAATTTTGGTGTTTCACCGAAATTCGAACCTACGTTCTCTCTGTGAATTCCGGACGGTAGTTACGCACCAACCCATTCGGCTACGGCGGCCGCTGTACTTAGATATTCCACTACTTTTTTGGGTCAGTAGTGTCGTCTATTTGTATATTATGTTGGCTTCGAGTGGCATGTGACCCCGTGTCATCAGGATGACTTCGGTCTTATGTTTGGCGAGTTTCATGCGATGCAGGTGTTTTGGTGGACTCGATGCTTCGAAAATGCGCTACAGTACTCGTCGAAAAGGCCACGCGATGAAATATTAATAATTTAAGCCTTATTTTGTAATACACACCGAATTTATTCCTTTAAGTTTTATTTTTGATGTGCTTTTGAAATGTTTCTTTTCGTTTGATTATTTTTTTTTTTTAAAACGGAGCTTTGTATTTATCGTCGATAACTGCGTTTCTTATAAGCTTAGAAATCTCATATTGAGATATTTTTGAGATATTTCCACTATTTGCCACTACTATTGTTTCGAACAGAGCTGTACATACATATTGGAGTCGCTGTGGAGCGCAATTGCATAAACTTAAAAAGTGTATGCGTCAGCCTTTAAGTGTCTTGTCAGTTTGGGTGCTTTGAGCCAGCGAGTGCGACAGCAAATGTAAGCCATTCGACTTCACCTGTCGAAAAAACCAAGTAAAGTGCTTTTGTGTAGAATCGCGTTTCAGGGAGCAGTGAGTGGCATAAAATGCATAAAAGTACACATCCATTTACATGCACATACATACATACCTACCTTGCCCTTTTATAATTTATTTCAAACAGTTTCCAAAAACACTATCGATTGTTGGTTATTGGAAGGTCAACGACGTGTTCTTTTGTTGGCATTTTCAAATTTGTCAGAGTCTATGGGACTCGGCTTGTCAGCAAAAAGTTTTTCTTTAAAAATGCGCACGAAAAAAAGTGCGGGGGAATCAAAACCGAAAATCTTGGTGGCTAGTCAAGAATTTATAGACACTTAAAGCTCATTGTTGTCTGGTTTGTTGAGGCTATTCTACTTCACTGTATATTGAAATGCTAAAGCTAGAAAATAGGAGGGTCCAATATTAGGAAAATTAGGAATGGGAAAATAAATTCAAAACGATCAGATTGTGGTATGCAGAAGACAATCTTTAGTGTTTAAAGTAAGCGAACGCAGTCAGATAATCGCATTCAGATTATTAACTTCGCTACTCAAGTAATTATAGGAAATCTGATTTACTGAATTGAATGAAATCCAGTATTTTTTTCCTTTTGTTTTGCAAAATATTGTTCTTCGTGGCAACATTTGGCAACACCTTCCTGTCTAGCAAAGATGAGCACATACTTAATGAATTGTTATTTAAAGTCTGTGGCAATAGATATAACTGTAATCGGGATTGTAAATTTTTCACAGCTGCGAGATGATTAAAAATGCCTAGACGACAGGACTAGTATCGAAAATTTGAAATTTGAATAGGTCGAGCCAAGGAGCACCAAGAGATTTGGTGGCTTCTAAAATGCTCAGGTTAAAAAGCCCATAGTATTTAAGCTCTTGAAAGAGGGTAGATAGTCAAGGAGAAAAGGAGAAAAGTATCAGAGAAAGAGATAGGTAAGAATAGAGACAGAGCCGAAGGTAGTTAGTCCTGTGAGAATTTTTCAGATTCTTTGGCGAATCTGTAAATATCCTCCAGTTTTAGAGAGGGAATATTACTCATTCTCACGACATCGGAACGCAAAACTCGTAGGCGTGCTTTAGCAAAGCCAAAACACCCACAGCGAAAGTGCTCAATGCCATCCGCCTCCTCCAAGCAAGACAGACACATCGGGTCCTTAATCATTCCAATGGTGGTCATATGCTGACCCCATGGGTTGTGTCCTGTAATAATACCGACCATCAAACGAATGTCTTTCCTTCCAAGTTTTAGTAGAAAGTTTGACAGTTTTCTGTTCGGACTTGTCACGGTTCTCACCAGCGGTTAACAGCCTCTCAGAGAGCATTTCTCACTTTATAATGGTTTGATTAACTTCATGTCCTTCCGCAGAGGAACATATTGAGCCAAAAGTGGTACTATCAAAAGCCATCTCAATGTCCACGAACACGTCCATTGTGTACTCGTCAGCTTCCAGCCCGGCTTCAATCTTGCTAACAAGATCGTGTAAGGCTGCATTCACATGATTTTCCACTCTGGTAAGGGTGTTGATTTCTATGATACTACGTGGACTTCTCGACAATACCCCCACTTAAATATATTTCTGCACCACTCGTTCTAGACTTTAATAACTGATTGGTCTAAAACTTTTTGTTAGGTTTTCGGAATAAATACTACTATTACGCGTCGCCATTGGGAAGGTATATGACCAAGAGCAAGATAGGCTGTGAAGAACCTTTTCAGGGCCTCAATCAGCCTGTTAGTTCCACTTTTACAGCAAGCATAAATAATTAAGAAAATAACGAAAAACGTTTAACAAACTCAAAATTAGATTCAGAAGAGTTGCCATCTGCAAGGTCAAATATTTTCCTTCTATAATTTTCGTGAAGCGAAATTCTTTTCCACGTGACCTTTCACGCAAAAGAGACCTTCTTGTTCCTCTTCTACCACCGCATCGAGTTTTTTCAACGCCGCAGAGTTTATATCCATTCAGACGACATGATCCAGTGAAACCGCTGGATCTTTATTCGCTGCGCAAAGCCTATGTCGTCGTAAAGCTCATATAGCTCATTGTCTCATCGACTAGAATACTCGCCGTCCCAAACATTCAAAGGTCCCAAAGTTTTTCGCGAAAAAATTCGTCCAGAAAGTTTGGTGGCTTAAAGGAGCTTTCAAGACTAGGAAATCTTGCTATAAGAACAAAAATATCGACCTCGTGGAGATCGTGGAAGTGTGCCCTACCCAATCCATAAGAAAGGTTATCCTTCAAATCTGTACTAGCTAACACGGAATTAAAATAAATAAAGATACGTAATTGGCGCGTACATTTCTGTAAGGTGTTTGGTCGAGCTCCTCTTCCTTCTTGTGGTGTGCGTCTTGATGTTATACCACAAATGGAAGGACCTACAGTTTTAAACCGACTCCGAACGGCAAATGGTTTTTTTCTGAGGAACCTTTTCATGGCAGAAATACACTCGGAGGTTTGCCAATGCCTGCCAGAGGGCATTGTTGTTTCATGCACGGAGATTCGAACCTATGCAGTTCGAAATGGTAGACACGCACCGACCCGACCGCTCACGCTAACGCGGAATTAGTGTTCTAATTATCGCATATAAGGTTCTAGCCAGACCAAAGCACGCCTTCAACCAACTGAATGGACCTTATCTTTGTGGCCTTAGACTTGGCAAACCCATAATTGTCCTGATACTCACAATATGCCATGTCATAGAAAATACCCATAAAAGGATAATCGACCCACACATGATGACATTGTTCAATACCAGCAGCTCCGTCAGAATTGGGAAAAATCTCTCTAAGCCACTTGATAAAAAACTAGGTTTCAGATAGGTTGATTTCTTTAACTTGATGTTGAAAAAGTGGGAGCCGCAGAGCTTGATCGTTCAGTCACAATTTATTATTTATTATAGGAGCATATAATTAGTGTCTTATGCGGATGATATTGACATCAACTGCGCTCTGCCTTTTCGAAGGTGGATAAAGAAGTAAAGCAAATGGGTCGGTGGTGAATGAGGACAAAATGAAACATCTCCTGTTGTCAAACAAACAGTGGTGATTTCGAAGTAGTAAGAGACTTCGTTTATTTAGGAACTCGCCTTAACATGAATTATAATGCCAGCCTTGAAACCAACGGAGAATCTCTCTTACCAAAAAATGCTACTTTGGACTAACTAGGCAATTGGGTAATATATTCCTCTCTTCACGAAAAAAAACTAATACTTTTTGAGTTTCTCATCATCAACATCAACCTCGAAGTGGTTAAGTAAAAGTTTCTGCGGAATGTTTTGGCACATTTGCATGTTACCTATGGCGAGTATCGTAGGCGATGAAGCATTGATCTGTATGAGTTTTATGACGATATAGACGTAGTGCAGAGAATAAAGATCCAGCGGCTTCGTTGACTGGGTTACGGGTTATGTCGATGTATTCGATGCGTTGCCAGCTGGTAGTAGCAGAGGAAGGGAAAGACATTCTCTGCGTGGGAAAGATCGGGTGGAGGCGGACTTGACGTCACGTGGTGTATCCAATTGCCGCCGATTAGGACAAGAGAGAAACGACTGGCGCGCTTCGTTAGACATGACCAAATCGCTTAAGCGCCAGTCAAGAAGCAAAATAATTTGTATCGATGCAAACAATCAAAGGCAAATACAGCTGACACTTCCACACCTATCAATGATTTTGAATAATCGTTATGTCTGTACACAACTGTAATGAACATTTTGGATTTAATTTTAGTTCGATACAATGAATTTTCTTAGTAGTCCATTCCAAAGGCCAAGGTGCACGAATTTGCCCTTCAGAAATTTTCACATTTGACCAGCTAAGCAAGAAAGTTTTGATAATTAATCTTGCGCATTGTTTATAAGATATGAAAAGTTAATGAACCAAATACTGAAGTACTGTCAGCACAATAATAAATCATAACTAAATTATGGATGTACATATGTATACTGATGTTGTGATTGCACGAAGTGAATAGTGAATAGTATAAATACACTGGTCTACGAAATTCACTTATTGCTTCATAATAGTGTGAGCTGAAATCTTTAGCGCTTCAGGTTTTTTTGAAAACAAGAGGTTCATGCTTGAGTGTTCCTTAGTGAAAACGTTTGGCGACAGAAAATAATCTTTCGATGAACGACTTTGTTATGTTTACCAAGCGGCGATGTATATCTTCCATATAAAATGTGGGCAAAAATAGAATTATGAATGTATTTAATAGAAAATTTGTATCTTAGGAATTTCCACTTGACTTATCACCAAACTAAGTCAATTTTTAGATTCCCTTTGAATACTATACTTTTGTTTTCTAAAAAATCAACTTTTTCTTCATTTCGCATTCCCCGCACTTAAAAGGAATACATTCAGCAATTCGCAATAAGCATTGAGCCCATGAATGTGAGGAAGATCAACCAAATTTATAATCATCAGAATTTGAGGCTTTTGAAAATTCTAAAGTTTTCATCTCAGTCGGGACTTCTGAATATATACATATGTAGGTAGGTAGACAGTTAGGTGAAATGGTTGAAGTGCCACTATGACACTCCTGAAGCAGCACTAAAGCACCGTTTTGATACCATTATGAGGTCTCCAACGGGAGATATCTACAGCCAACCAGAGCTGTTGATGTAATGAGGAATTTTGATGGGATTTAGGTTTCCGCACTGCCCCAGAAAGTCGAAGAAGGAAGTGACCTTAATCGTCTAGCTGCTAAACCTGGACATTTACAGAGGAAGTGCTAACAGTCTCCTTCTCCGAAAGGTCTTCACAGTTGCTGCAATGGAGATTAAATGATAAACCTGGCCTTTCCGGGGTGGAATCTCCAAAAATTTCTGAGTCCTGCGTCTTTTGTACTGGGGCTAAATGGTTTTCGAAATAGCACATGAAGAAATCGAGCTGCAACTCTTCTGCGGTTTCTTGAGAAATAAGTAGTGCAATTCCCATTTAACAACAGTCAGGGCATTGCTGATGATCGGGTAGGAGTTCTCTGAGACTAATTCAGTTGAGCCTTTCTTTCTTCGTTCTGGCACCCAGATTAGACAGCAGGGATAATATTTATTAGAAATTTCTTGCCCACTTTATACTGTTATAAGCTTACATGGCAAATTTCAGCGTAATATGTCACATAGTTGGTGTTCTGTGCTACTGTAAACAAGTCAAGCTCGAGTGTGTTCTTCGAATTCTCTTTTATGACTTCAATTGTCTCAAAATGTTTTCCACGGAGCGGCAACTTGAGCTTGGGAAACAGGAAAAAGTCACATGGAGCCATATCAGGCGAATACGGTACTTGCGGAACGATACCGTGGACCGTTTTATTGATGACAACTCGTTCATATTTGAGCAGAAGGTATGGCAATCTTTATTTTGGATGAGAAGAAAAATATAAAATGCAGTTTTATACAAATATTTTAGAAATGGATCTGCCGCCCGCTTGTTATTATTTTCGGACTTATGGGCCTGCAACCCGACTTCACCTCACTTCCATTAAGTAGATTGTGTATTTTGAGTAGCTGTTCAAGTCCAAAATGTTTCCGTAAAGCAAGCCATATTTACGTACTGTACAGCCGCAGTAAAGATAAAACGAAAAGAATTGGGCTTTTCGCTTTATATTGCGCTTCATGAGCAGATTCGGCAATAGGTCTTCAACGATGCATCTCATAGCAGATCAATCGGTGCCACTTTGCACATAGAATAAATGCAGATTAGGTTTGACTGAAGTGACTGATTGATCTTCCCAACTGAACCACCCAGTGACCTGATGAATTTTTATTACCTTTAAATCACTATAGAAATCTTTACAGGAAAGCTTATCTGTGCTTCTGAGTAATTTAGCGTATCATCGGATTATAGTTGTTGTTGTTGTTGTTGTAGCAGTATCTTCGCCCTGTCAGTGTAGTGTAAATTACCGGTCGTCTTCGTCTAGCTCATCTAACGGTAGGCCCAGGAAACTGGCAGTTTCGACGGGTTGGGTCCAGAGGGAGAGAGGTGTTAGATGAGTGGGTTTGATGGGGCATGTGAAGAGGTGGTTAGTGTCGTGCGGGGTACCTTCACATGCAGGACATATGTTTAGTATGTCGGGGTCGATTCTGGATAGGTAGGAGTTTAACCTGCTACAATATCCAGAACGTAGTTGTGCCAAGATTACGCGGGACTCTCGAGGAAGCTGGAGCTCTTCGTCTGCGATAGGTGGCGGTTGGACTCCGATAACGGCATTCGGGGGTCGGGAGCTTAGGAAGGTGGTAAGTGTCTCCCGATGAATGTCGTTTATAGCCTGTCTGTATACTGTCCGATCCTGGAGAGGTCTGTCCGTTTTGTCCTGGATCTCGTCCACGTAGTTGAGGAAGTGTCTCCTGATGTGCCTGGGAGGTGGCTCAGGCTCGAGCAGGTGTCTGCATGGGTGAGGCCTACGGTGACACCCAAGCAGGAACTGCTTGCCGAGCATTTTGTTATGCTCCTTAACCGGGAGCATGTGCGCCTCGTCATGTAAATGGTGGATAGGGGACATCAGGAGACATCCTGTCGCGGTCCTGATGGCAGTATTCTGGCAGGTCTGAAGCTTCGTCTACTGCGTATCACTGGTTCCAGGCGACCAGACAGGCGCGGCATAGTTCAGAACCGGTCGGCCTATTGCTTTGAAAGTCGACAGCAACATTTCTTTGTCTTTGCCCCAAGTGCTGCCGGCAAGCGACTTGAGGACCTTGTTGCGATTCTGTACTCTCGTTGCAATAGCGGTTGTGTGCGCCGAAAAGGAGAGCAAGCTGTCAAAGGTGACTCCCAAAATTCTGGGGTTGTTTATCGTCGGAATTGGGGTATCGTCGACGTGTACCTGAAGTGGCAGCTTGACCTCCTTTGTCCAGGTGGTAAATAGGGTCGCCGTGGATTTAGTGGGAGAAAGTTTTAAGTTTCTCGCAGTGAAGAAGCGAGAAAGACTGGCGAGGTAGTCGTTTACTTTTGAGCATAGGCCATCAATGTCATTGCCCGACGCCATTATCGTGCAGCCGTCGGCATATGAGACCAGTGAGACTCCCTCTGGTGGCTGGGGGAGTTTCGAAATATAGAAATTAAAAAGCAAGGGTGAAAGGACACCACCCTGCGGTACTCCTTGCTTTATTTTTCTCTGTTTTGAGGTTTGGTCTCGAAATACTACCGACGAGTGACGACCACTCAGGTAGTTCGCGGTCCACCTCTTCAGCCCTGGCGGGAGTGTCGACTGTAAAATGTCATCTAGTAGCGTGGCGTGGCTGACTGTGTCGAAAGCCTTTTGTAGGTCCAACGCTACTAGGACAGTCCTCTCGCAGGGGCGGTTTTGGTTAAGGCCGCGGTTTACCTGGGTGTTTATGACGGTGAGTGCCGTGGTGGTACTGTGCACTCTACGGAAACCATGCTGGTGTGGGGCTGGAGTCAGGTGTTGAGTGAGGAGTGGGAGTAGAAGGGCCTCAAGTGTCTTCACTACTGGGGAAAGGAGAGTTATCGGACGATAAGACTCCCCTTGGTTGGCGGGTTTCCCAGGCTTCAGCAGTGGGACCACTCTCCCTAATTTCCACTTATCAGGAATGATGAGAGTGGCCATAGACAGGTTGAAGACCTTTGTGAGATATTCTACTCCCAATGGACCCAGCTTTTTCAGCATCAGCATGTTTAGTCCGTCGGGGCCAATGGCTTTTGATGGTTTCATGTGTTTGATGGCCCCCTGAACCTCGTCGCTGGTGAAAGTAAGCGGTGCACTGTTGTAGGGCAGTTTGTGCAGCCGTCTGGTGGCACAACGTTTGGATCTGTCGACCGGAGGATGCAATATAAATTGCCGGCTAAAGTAGCTCGCGCATCTCTTCGGGTCCGACGAAGTACGACCGTTGAAGGTGATATCCACCTTGTCGTTGTGCTTCGTCGGGTTCGACAGGGACCTTACGGTGGACCAGAGCTTGCTCACACCAGAGGTGAAGTTACAGGACTTCAGATGCTCTACCCATTTGGTCCGCTTATGTTGGGTGACCAGTTGCCGGATCTCCAAATTGAGATCCTTTATACGAGGATCCCCGGGATCGGCCTGGCGTAGACGGTCACGCTCGTTTGCCATAACGGCTGCTTCGGCTGGGAAATTGGGACGTAATTCCCGGATCCGTCCAGCAGGTATGAAGCGAGCCGCGGCGGCTGTAATCGCCTTGCGGAGTGCGCGTTCGCCTGCGCGCACATCGGTGGGAGTGGGTAGGGCTGCGAAGATGTTCTCAGTAAATTCCGCGAAACTGGTCCAATCAGCTTTGTTAAAGTTGATATATGACCGGTGATCCGCGGAAACAAAATCGGCGGGTCTCTCGATCGAGATGATAATGGGCAAGTGGTCTGATGCAAGCGATAGCATAGGTCGCCAGGTTATGCTATTTATCAGTCCAGCGCTAGCAATTGTTATGTCAGGCGAGCTGCTACAATTGCCCACTACCCTAGTGGGGGCGTCGTCGTTTACAGTGCTGAACGTCGAATCGTCTATCTGCTCTGCCAATAGCTGTCCCCTACGATCATTTGGCAGGCTTGAATGCCAAAGATCGTGATGCGCGTTAAAGTCACCTACTACCAATCGGTTTTCTCCCCTGATGAGCGCACCAATATCGGGGAGATATCCTGCCGGGCAGCAGGTGACAGGGGGTATATAAATATTGTAAATTTCGAGCTCGGCATCGCCTGACCGGACAGCTATACCTTGACGTTCTAAGGTGCTGTCCCTGCGGTCGATGCCTATAAACGCTAGGCCACCACCGTTGTCTCGCTCGCGGTCCTTTCGGTGCACGTTATAGCCGTCCCTGGTAATCAGGGGGGAGCTAGCGTGCAGTTTTGTCTCTTGGACCGCAGCTATCTTAATTCCGAACCGACTCATGAAGTCGACTATCTCGTCAATCTTACTCGTTAGTCCGTTGCAGTTCAGTTGCAAAAGCTTGAAGCTTCGCGGGAGCGTCGTCGTAATTCGGGGGTGAGGGATGCGTGATGTTGTCTGCGTTGGTCCTGCTGTGCGTTCCGCAAAATGGGGAGTGGCCTGATGTTGTCGGGTGGCCGCGCCACGGTGGGCGGTTGCGGGTGCAGAGCTCTGCAGCAGGGGGCAACGTAGTCACGTGTCCACTCACGGGTGGTGTGCAGGCCGGAGCACCTCCGAAAGTGACACCAGCCACTGCAAGAACTGCATTGGACAGTTGTCAGGTTCCGAGGTACTACGGTCTGGCACACGGAGCAGACTGTGCGGGGGACCAAGAGCTGCTGGTTTGTCCCCGCACTGGGGTAGGAGCAGGAGGGTTGTGGGTTGGAGAGGGAGTCGTGTTGCTCTTGGGGGCTCCTGGCCGTTGAGGTGTTGTTAGTGGCGGCAGTGTGATGTGCCGGCACTGAGGGCAGTGTCGCCGTAGAGGCGGTGACCGCCTGTGAGCGGGCCACATACCTTGTGGACCACTCCCTGTGAGTCTTAAGGCCTGAACAGGTCTTAAGATGGCACCACCCGTTGCACTGGTTACACCTAACCGAGGTGGAGTTCGGGTGGAGCCGTTTGTGGCAAATGCAGCAGTAGAATACTTCAGGTCCGGGGTTGGGTTCGACGCCAGCCCGGAAGAGAAGTATTTGGAGCAAACTGGCTGCAATGAGTTGCTCCTGTGACGAAAGGTTTAGGGTAAAATACGGTGCACTAGACAGGGCTAGTGTACTGGGGCGGCAGCCCTTGGTCGGGAATAAAAACCCGAGTCATTCCGGTAACGTAGAACCGGCTGCCATGGGAATGATCGGATTTTAGTCTTCTCCTTTGGTAATGTTAGAGATTTGTTGATCCAGTTGGAACTCCCAATGTCCGTCAACACTACTGCGCTGGCCCTAAGCGCTCATTTAGAATGTTGAAAACATAACCCTATCTTTTTTTCAGAAGCTCCCGAGACTTTTTATATAGAGACAGAACCATCAGCAGCTGATAGTGTACGACTACCTCAAGAACCTCAACCAACTTACTGGGTTCCAGATCACTCTGGAATAAAACGTAATGAAATTGCTGATGAACTCGCTAAGGCAGAGTCGCAGCAGATTTTCATGACTTAGAACCATCCTGTGGTATCAACTGGAAAAAGCTAAATGCAGGGGAAATATGAGTCACTATGAATCTACCATCGAGAATTCCCCCAGCTTTCTATGTCATAGAGCACCCAGACTTCGGCACTCCCACAGATAGTGAAAGATTATTTCCTTAGATTCTTCTTGATTGTAGCTTCTACATCTATCGTTGTACGGCCACCCCATTTTCCTGACATGGTCTCCCAAAGAGCAGTGGCCGGTTATTCTTGGCATAATTTCTTAATAACTCGTCAGTTCTGAATTTGTTGAAGTTGGGTCACGTTTGTTTAGTTATTTTGCAAGTATCCGTGTTAGTCCATCTGTCAACGGCCTGCTTCTGGAATAGTGAGAAAATCACCTTTTTACGCATGCCTTGCCGACAGCGTACTTCTATCGCTTCAGAGTTGTTATAAGATGTCTCCCGTCTTGCCAGTTCATCAGCTTTCTTATTTACTTGTATGTTCCTATGACCAGGTGAGAGTGATTTGTGTAGCTGAAGCGTTGGCCGACGACATTAAGATTAACTACTAGGGAAATGATGTAAAGAAATTTGAAAAACGAGTAACAAACGTTTAAAATTTACTTACTTCGACAAAAAAAAGAAGGATATGCAAAATTTATGATACTTTAATTTCAGGATATTTATTTAATAGCGCCTAAGTAACTCAATAACTCAACGATAGACCGACTACCACCATAACCTATCCTAAATGAGACAAATGCTCAAATTTATTGAGGAAGTTGGAAGCAGAGAAATACTTTGAAGGTATGAAGGGAGCACAATAGATTTTTCAGACCTAAGTACTGCTGATGAAGAAATAGTTAGTTTGCCTAATAATTCTGTGTGACACGATTTTTGTGGGATGATAAGCTCCTGAAGAGTTCCAACCATGAAGATAAGCACAATTTTTTTGGTGGTAAAATTTCATATTTGCCAAAGAAATTTCGAAATGTTTTGAAAAAATGGAAATTACGTTTAAAGTATCCAGAGGGGAAGATAATGTGAATGAGAATATAATTTGAGGATAAATTTTCTTGTAAAACATTTTAGCCCCTATTGGCTTTAATGTGGGAGTATTTTTCACACTGACCCTTTGACAAGTATCATACTTAAAATGATCTCTAAACGGAGTTAAAGGATTAAAGGAAATATGAATATACAAGTATTAATTGGAAAATTTCACTATCGGTCTTCTCTCACAAAAACTTTCCGAATTTATTGAATATCCAAAATTGCTGAATTTTGACAAAAACAACGTCGCATGAGCATCGCTCAGGAGTTGTTGAATGACGTCAACGACGATAAAGATTTGCCTAAAAGGGTCGTAGCTGATGACGAATCATGGGTGTATGGTTGTGACATCGAAACCAACGAGTCCAGGAGAGCCAATACCAAAAACAGGACGCCAAGTTCGATCAAATGTTTTTCTCACTGTTTTCTGCGATTACCTTGGCGCAGTGCATCAGCAGTTCTTAAAACAAGGTCATAAAATAAATAAAGAATATTGCCTTGAAGTTATGTGCCGTTTGCCTGAAGAAATACGAAAAAACGCCCGGAATTGTGTAAAAAATTTATGGATTTTGCATCATTTTAATGCACCTGCTCACTCATCTTTGCTTGTTAGAGATTATTTGGCTAAAAACAACACCGTTATCATGCCTCAGCTACCGTAATTACTAGATTTGGCCCCCTGCGACTTTTTCCTGCTTCCTAGATTGAAGAGACCTACGAAACGACAGCGTTTTGCGACGATTGAGGAGATAAAAGTCGAATCGCTGAGAGAGCTCAAGGACATACCAAAAAGTGCATATCAAAACTGCTTCGAGGATTGGAAAAAACGCTGGCACAAGTGTATTACCCTATGATCAGAAAGTACCGGGAATGTTTAAGTAAAACAAAACAGATATAAATTTTAGGCAAATTTATTTTATCTCCTTCAAAATATGACCCGCAACACACATGTGCCAATGCTTAACCCAGTCCTCAATGCACCACTGGTAGGCTGACGAGGGGATGGCCTTCAGCTCCTTCGTCGCATTCTCTATGAATTCCTCTATCGACTGAAATTTCCTTCCACGAAGTGGTAACTTCAACTTGGGAAGCAAAAAGAAGTCGCACGGGGCCATATCAGGTGAATACGGTGCTTGCACGTTGGTATTTACTTGGTGTTTAGTCAAATAATCCAGCACAATTTGGGTTCGTTGCGATGGCGCGTTATCTTCATGCAAAATCCAATAATTGTTTGCTCACATTTCCGGCCGTTTGCGACGTACAGCATCTCTCAAATGCTTAAAAACGTATAAATAATATTTTTTATTGACTGTCTGGCCCGATGGAAGGTACTCATGGTGCACTATGCCTTAGCAATCGAACAGTGAACATCACCTTCCCGGTACTTTTTGATCATGGGGTATATCCTTCTACTTCGAAAGAGATAAAATAGAAATTGATGAATAAATAAATATTTTTTGAGACAAATGAAAATTCATCTCATTTTTTTAACTCACCTCGTTGGTTTTTCATAAAAATTTTTCAACTGTAGCCATGATTGTTGGCTACTTTGGGGTACCTTCTGGCCCACCGGGGTGACACCTTGAAAGCTATTCTAAAGTAAATATTTTGCTTCTAATAATTGTTATTTAAAAGGGCTTGAATACATAATCGGTTAGGTATGCAAATAAGTAAGCAGCTACGTTTTTATAGTATTTGGGTCAGTTATCAATTACGCGCATGTTAAGCCGCATGATGCTTCGATATTTTTTTTTTTTGAATACTGCCAATTGCACCTCAAAAAATTATTAATGATCCGAAAAATTTTAAACGCTTAAATTATTAAAATACCTAGAAAAAGGTGAGGAAAAAAATTAGTTGAAATTATGCGGAGCAAACTACGAATAGTTTTCAAATTGCAGATCATCATTAACATTGGTAATCTTCTTGCTGTTCAACCAAATAATTACTAGTTCACTATTACAATATCACATCAAATTGTATTTGTAGTGGTGTCGTTGCTCGCTAATACAACATTTTTAAGAGGCTATTAATGTTTTCTTGCAACTGGTGAGTATTAGGTGGCTCTGCAGTGGCTCGCATCTATTTTGTTTGTATGTATGTAAGTACGTGTACAAACAACTACTCAGTTGGCAACACACTGAGCAACGAGAGCAACAAATTCAAATTGTAATTGAAATTGATGAGTGTTTGAGTGCAAAGTCGTTGATGTACTTCGATGAATTTTGTTGGTTTGCAAAGGTGCGTGTTCGTTCGTATGTTTTTATGGGAGTGTGTGTTTGTGTGTGTATATGGATGTTGGTATGCATATCAAGTTCAGTTAGCGATTTTCCGCTTCTCAATTTTTCATTTTAAAAATCTGTTTCCTCTTCAAAGAGATCCAAGCGGCTGCAGTCGGCGAAGTACCATTTGAGTTTGTAGTACCAAACATTTGTGTGTAAATACATCCATACACATGTACAGACATACGTATTCGTTCGTTTATGGTTTTTGCAAAGGTATTTTGTAATTATTATTATTTTACCACTATTTTGATTTCCAGTTTGTGAAAAGATTTTGATTTTGGATTTTCGGCGCACCACTGCTATTCATCGATTTTTACACGTTGTGCACATCTGTGGTTACCACAGTGTTTGAGTAAGTATGTTAGTATGTATGCATGTACTTAAGTACGTGTACATGTGTGTGCTTAGGTACTTTGGTAATTGTGAGTCGTGCAATTAAAATCTTCGCGTATAAATGCGAATACGTTGACAGGTGTTGATTCAAAAACAATTTGAGTTTTAAAGTATCCACAACGTATTTGGCGTTATCGTTAGATTGCAAATCAATACTTAGAAAAAATGTCGAAAATTGTAAGTGTGCAGTTAAAGAAAAAGGATAATAAGGCAAAACAAATGTAGAAATTTATACAAATAAGAATTAAGAATGTTTTTAAGTGGTTAAAAAACGGAAATGAAAAATTCGTACTTTTTTAAAAACTGTAATTGAAGTGCATAAAAAATTAAAAACAAAAAAATTAAAAATTAAAAATTAAGGATACAATTTTGGTTACAAAATTTGCAAACTTAAAAAACACCAGTCAAACTAAAATAAAATGATAAACAAAAACTAAGAAAGCCGGTGCCAGAAAAAGGCTATTTAATGAAGGATAAAAATAAATTTTAAAAATATGTTAAATAAAAAAAATTAGAAAATTTTTAATAAAAAAATTTAAGGCTATTTAACAAAATGCTTTACTTGAACATTTTTTTTACATAAAAACAGTGAAAACTGTCTCAAACAGATTATTAGAAGCGGCTATTTTTTAAGTCTTCGCATACATTTTTTGAACTATAAATATTTGTGAATAGGATTGCCAAATCTCTGTCGGAGCGAAATTGAGTAAAAAATAAAATCGAAAAGGCAAAAGGTTGGGGAAATTCTTGCAGTAAATTTCTAAGTCACTGCATTTTGAGTTTCCACGTAAATTTTTTAAACTATAAATATTAGTGAATAGGATTGCCAAATCTCTGTCGGAACGAATTTGAGTAAAAAATAAAATCGAAAAGGCAAAAGTTTGGTGAAATTCTTGCAATAAATTTCAAAGTCACTGTTTTTTGAGTTTCCACGTAAATTTTTTTAAACTATAAATATTAGTGAATAGGATTGCCAAATCTAAAAAATAAAATCGAAAAGGCAAAAGGTTGGGGGAGTTCTTGCAGTAAATTTCAAAGTGACTGTTTTTTGAAAGTCACGAAAATTTGAAATATAAATATTTGGGAATAGGATTGCCAAATCTCTGTCGGAGCGAAATTGAGTAAAAAATAAAATCGAAAAGTCAGACGACGTAAATTTTTTTAAACTATAAATATAGGAGGAGATAGGAATAGGAGTGCCAAATCTTTGTCGGAAAAAATTGACTAAAAAATGAAATCGAAAAGGCAAAAGCTTGGAGGAATTCTGAAGAAAAGCCTAAATTACAAAATCGCTAACAAAATAGTCTTTACTTAAAATTAAAATTCATATGTGCTATTGCTCAGCATATTACGATTTTATTTAAAATTTAAAGTTTGTGCAGCCCAGCATCGCGATTTTTTTTGCATTGGCACTGTGTTCTTCAACCTATTGAGCGATATGGCGGGCCAGAGCACCGAAAATTGTACCAGAACTCGTAAAATAGTGCTAGCCCACGCTTTCGTACAGCCACTTGGCTAACACTAGAGCCCATTATTAGTTAAGTGGCATAAATCAAGTTAACCCAACCTAAACATTTTTTACTAATAGGTCTATTTATAAGTTCGTGCGGTTTTACAACAGATGGCGTAACTTGATTATTATTCCATCGATCCACATTTCCAAACATTCATTGGAGAGCTACTGTCGTAAGGCACAAACGTCAGTATAAGTTTTTTATTTGAAGCGTAAACAACAATATTTTTACCACACTTGAAAATGTCGAATTTCGTGCCAAATAATGTGTTTTTGCGGGGAATTCTTCTTCATTATTTTAATATGAAGAAAAAAGCAGCCGAAAGTCATCGTATCTTGGTGGAAGTTTATGGTGAGCATGCTCTATCTGAGCGAACGTGCCAGAAGTGGTTTGCACGCTTTAAAAGTGGTGATTTTGGCTTGGAAGACGAAGAACGCGAGGGTGCGCCGCCAAAGTTCATGGATACCGAATTGGAGGAATTGCTCGATCAAGATCCGGCTCAAACGCAAGAAGAGGTTGCAAAAACTTTGGGAGTTGATCAATCAACCATTTCCAAACGTTTAAAAGCCATGGGAATGATCCGAAAGGTAGGCCATTGGGTGCCGTATGAATTGAAGCCAAGAGACGTTGAACGCCGTTTTATGGCATGCGAACAACTGCTTCAACGGCACAAAAGAAAGGGTTTTTTGCATCGAATTGTGACTGGCGATGAAAAGTGGGTCCATTACGACAATCCAAAACGTCGGGCAACGTATGGATACCCTGGCCATGCTTCAACATCGACGTCGGCGCAGAATATTCATGGCCTGAAGGTTATGCTGTGTATCTGGTGGGACCAGCTGGGTGTTGTGTATTATGAGCTACTGAAACCGAATGAAACGATTACGGGGGATGTCTACCGACGACAATTGATGCGTTTGAGCCGAGCACTGCGAGAAAAACGGCCGCAATACGCCGATAGACACGACAAAGTTATTTTGCAACATGACAATGCTCGGCCACATGTTGCACAAGTGGTCAAAACATACTTAGAAACGCTCAAATGGGATGTCCTACCCCACCCGCCGTATAGTCCAGACCTTGCACCATCCGATTACTATCTCTTCCGATCGATGCAACATGGCCTGGCTGACCAGCACTTCCGTAATTACGATGAAGTCAAAAAATGGATCGATTCGTGGATTGCGGCAAAACCGACCGAATTTTTCACAAAGGGAATCCGTGAATTGCCAGAAAGATGGGAAAAAGTAGTAGTAAGCGATGGACAATATTTTGAATATTAAATTTGTAACCATTTTACGTCAATAAAGTTTCAAATTTCGAAAAAAAACCGCACGAACTTATTCATAGTCCTATTAAAATTTATGCAGAAAATCATTTCACAAGCCTTTGCGGTGGAAATCACTCAATTTACGATTCAGCAATAATAACAACAAAAACAAAAAGAGCAAAAAATATTTACTACAAGCTTCAAACAGCAGTCTCAATTCAATACTGACGAATGACAGCTGCTAGAATCCTAATATAAATCACAACTATGAGATTCTCTAGACATTGACGAACTTAGTGTCGCTAAACTAAAAAGTTTACAGCAAATATTTGAAAGTATAATTTAATTTTTTTATATTTTTTTCTAACCTTTGCTAAAGGAATTTGCCTTTTTATGTTACATATCTCGAAATCGCATAGACTTATCCCATTTTCTTACCCCTACTATGAAAGAAAAAAAACTTTTCATGTCATCCTCATAAGAAAAATCATCTGCCGTTCGGAGTCGGCTTAAAATTATAGGTTCTTTCTATTCGAGGGAAAACAACAAGACGCCCGCCACAAATAGAAGAATAAGCTCGGCTAAACACCTAACAGTAGATTACGCGCCAGTTCTTTTTTTATATTTATCTCGAACTGCAAAGTGTTGCCAGTTACGCTTTCTATAAGTTTCGTAGTTTAAATTGTTTAGCAAAATTACATCGCAAATAAGTAAGTCTTGACCTACGAAAAGGAGACCAAAGGAGTGTACATTTTTTTTTAATATAATAATATTTCTTTAAATATTTAGTCTGAAGGCTTAGTAATTTTGTCAGACTAACGGTTTTTGTAACATCTAAAAGGAATATTCGATCATTCTAGGGATTACCATACAGGGCTGAGGATGGCTACTCACTTAGGCTTAAGGGGATCTTTTGGTTTTTTTTTTTGCAGGGAAAACTGAAAAACTCTTATGAGTATTGCAATACCGGTATAGCAGCATCCACTGCTTGTAGTCTCACAGCTACACCTACCCACTAAACACCTCTCCCCTATCTACCATTCTTCCCGCATAACTGGCAAAAAGGTATTACCTCACGGGACTGGTTAGCACCGTTGACGCCTACAAAGCTCTGTGCGCCTTAAATCTTTCTTGAGCATAGTGTGACTATTGGAACGCGACGTGATTCATTTCTTCTTCGCTTTCCGTGCAGATTGGACAGTTGGGGAATTATTACGGTCAAATCTATGGAGTTATTTTCGAAAGATGCCGTGCCCTGAAAGGAATTGGGTTGGGTGGTAGTTAGTTTCCCCATGGTTCTTTTCTAACCATGTTTCCTTTTCTAAGAATGAGTAATAGCTCATGCGTTCATCTACTCTGCCGTGAACTGTTCCGCCGGTCTTGCCAATGGGCAATCGCTCGATGCCTTTCTTCTACTGCAATTTCTTTACGCTTTGCTCTACCGTCGTGTTCGGATAGTCTTATATATGTATACTACATATTTTCTACCAAAAATGCCTACCAGGATTAGTCCTGCAATGACGAATGAAGCGACGTTGTATGGAAGCCGCAAATAGTCCGCAAAGCGCTTGGCTGATAGACAGCTATCCCTTTTTTTGTGATTTCAGGAGGTTCTGTTGTGATAAATACGCTAGGCAATGAGCAAAGATCACAATAACAAACGCAGAAAAACAAACGTTTCACACAAAAATAGGAAGAGGAGTTCAGGAAAATGTCCAAAAAAGTATACAATATAAGCGCCCTTTGTGTCTGACGAGAGCTCTGCTAGAAAAATGTCTGAGACAAATGTTGAATGAATGAGTGAAGGGAAGTTATCCAGAGCTTGTATGCGTGGCTGTATAAACATAGTTTGAGTCAAGGGAAAGCAAGTAGTAGAAAGTAATATCCTGGTTTCTGTAAACTTTTTAGAATTGTGAATATTTGCATTATCGCCAGTATAAGGTTTTGAAGCTTCTTTGGTAGATGGGATATTGCTTGGGATATTTCCATCAAAATAAAAAAATTAAAAATCGCAGGGAAAATATAGGAAGAAATTGCTGACCTATCCGAATCCTCTTGCTACGGCATATCACGTCTACAACGAAAAGATCGCCTTCGCTGGTGGGAGATACGTAGATAAAAACGAACCCACCTAACGAGCTAACAGGCGGTAAAACTAGGTTATGACTTAAAAGCTTAAGGCTGAAGGCTTAAGTTAGTTATAAGCGATTCAGTAAATTAAAAAAATTTCACAGGAAGATAGTTGAGTTAAGTTTTGAGAGATTTTAGTCGAATTGAATGCAAGGTTTTACTGGGTATCCACGTAAAGCACGTTCCTCGCACTTTTCCAAATTTACCTACTTTTCCTGTTTCTAAAAAAAACCTCTTTCCCTTCCCTCAAACCTCAACCCTTCCCAAAAACGTATCCTTTCCATCCTTACTCATGCACAAGAAAAACAAAGAAAAACACATTGCATCAGTGGAGCCAGCAAGAGGAAGCGGGCAGCTGCGGTAAATTTAGCGAAGTCCTCAACCAGCTGTGCGATCCTTCAGGCAGAAAAATGTGCAACACAGATGGCGCTCCAAGCAGTAAGAAGGCGTTGTTCCTAAGCAGTGACAGGTGGGCATTCCCACTATTTAGGACTGGTAGCGGCAGGCTAATCACCTACCCTATCAGAATTCAAAAAAGATTAACGAAACCAACGCAAACCTGAGTCTTGTCGGGAGCCCTATGCTCCCGAGAGTGAACAAGGAAAAAAAACTGGTTAGCCTATAAGTTGATTCTTGATCGCAAGCTTGGTTAGTGGTAACCCAGATGGCATATAACAGAATGTGGCGAGGAAAACATTCTCTCTTTCGTTGATTTGCAGTTAAAAATGGCTTAGTCCTGCCTTCATCCCAAGATGATATCTAGGTGTTTCACTTCATTGAAGTACTAGTTGCTGACTCATATTTAGTAAAATACGCCAATTGTCCAAATCAAAAACAAAATATAAAATTTAAAAAAAAAAATTACCTCGAACATAAACAAAAACAAAAAAAAAAAGAAATTTTATAGAAGTAAGAAAAAATAAAAATGAAAGAAATTTTATAAATGAAAAGAATTACAATAACTTATTGTAATAATACATAAAACCAAGAATAACTACAAAACACACACAACAAATAATGCCCAACTGCTATACGAATGAACTGGTCAACTGTCAAAGAAATCACAGCAAGTGATAGTCAACTTCCTGTCATGCAATATGATACTCGTAACACTAACAAACTACATAACATACGGGTGTAGTCCATTGCATCCGCTTACCGGATATACGTACAAATATATTTACCAATTAATTACAAACCTCCGCCTTTTCCATCCTTCTAATTCACAAATTCTTCCATTGCAGTTCGCTCTCGCCGTCGCCGCCCTGTGTGCCTCCTCCATTTGCCTGAGTAATGCGCTGCCAGCTGTCAGTGAGTTGTATGGTGCTCCGCTAAAAGGTGCAGGTGGTCGTGGTGGTGGCGCCAGTAGTGCTGATGCGCACGCCGAAATACGTAGCTTCACCAACGATCTGAAAGAGGATGGCAGCTATAACTACCAGTTTGAGACCAGCAATGGTATTGCGCAACAAGAATCTGGTGTTGGCGGTTACTACGCCACTGGCTCATCGCAATACTATTCGCCCGAAGGTCAATTAATTCAGCTTACTTATACTGCCGATGAAAATGGATTCCAGCCACAAGGAGATCATTTACCCACTCCCCCACCGGTGCCAGAGGCTATCCTCAAGGCATTGGAATACATTCGCACCCATCCGCAACAGGACGAACAGCAACAGTATGGCTCGCAGCAAGGCCGTGGCAGTGCATCGCTTCCACAGCAAAAATATGGCGCACCCTATCGCAAATACTAAAACGTTTGATGAGTCGTGAAAACATACGTTCGCCCGCAAATGCATAGGATTTCTTTCCCATAACTACCATTGCTCTTTGATTTGTATATGTGTAATTGTAGTATTGTGAAGATTGAAGCCTTTGTCAAGAGATTTAGTTATTGTTTTGAAAATATAAATGGATTGCTGTAACGTAGATGCTGGAAGTAATCTCAGCAACATGTGATAGAATGGTTAGTTGTGGAGTTTTGAGTGCTGACATTTGTTGTTGTGTTGATTACACTCTCATGAAAAAAAAAACAAAGAAGGAATACTAAAATATTTCATCTTTTTGTTAGTTTTATATGATGTAAATAAATTTTTGTATTGAAGATATAAATGCTCGTTTTCATTATTATGTCATGTGACAGTAAAAGTTAAAGACATAGACATAGCGCAGCGAATAAAGATCCAACTGGCGCCGGTTAGCACGAGAAGGAAACGACAGGCGCGCTTTGTTAAACTCGGCCAAAATCGCGTAAGCGGTTATCGCTCCAACTAAGAAGAATAAGACAGTAAAAGTTATCCCGGAGAAGCTTCATTTGTACGCTAAACTATAAATATTTATAATACTTTCCCTACATAAATACACTCACATGAGAAGCAGGGAAGCGTTCAGAAGCTCCGCGTAGAGGAGTTGTAAAAAGTATGTAAATTCAAGTTTAAATTCGAAGGATCGCACCATCGATTATGTAACCGATGAAGCTGTCAACTGGTTGCGTGAAAAGGCGCCAAAACTGTTCGGAACGGCCAGTCCAGAGTAAGGCGCTTATTACGGAGACAATATGCCGGAAGTGCATCTATTGCCAGTGAACCTACCGTGTGCAGCTGTCATTCAAACAAAGAAGGCTTCGGACCTCATCATCCCTCAGATCAGGTGTCCCTAACACACTTGTGGAGAGTACTCACCAACAAGGAGCTAAAAACTGTGAAACTATTAACAATAGGCAACGACGACCCGACACGCTCCCACGGCAGTCGCTTCTACGTTACCGGAACGATCCGGACTTACATCCTGCCTAGGACTGTTGCTCTAGCAGAATTCCTTGTAATTGCATGGGGAATATTTATGCTGCTACAACAACAACAACCAGTGACTAAAATCTATCAAGGAGAGCAACTGTAGGGTCGCCTTCAGATCCGGTACGACTCCGGTTATACAAATAACGCGGTAATGGAAAAACTGTGGCTGAAGCGACATCAGAGGTAAAAACACCCTCAAAAATTGCGGAAAGCTCAGCTAAGGAAGCAGGCCGCAATCAAAACGACATCAACATTGGGATTACAATTTCAAAGTTAGCTGAAGAAATGAGGTCCCGCTGCAAGTATTGCGCTGCTTCCTCACGGAAGTGAGGGATTTGGCGACATTGAAAGCGGTCTTGAGGCGTTGAGGCAACTTGGAAGAAGAAACCGCCAGTCACGTGCAGGCATTGTGTCGGGCACTGATACATAAGCGAGAACACCAGCTAGGTAAACATATTTTACGAGAGGAGGAAATAAAAGTCAGTGAAATGGGACTAATACCAAAATTAATTAAGGATGGACTTAGAGAAGTACTAAAACCCATGAAGTGGCACAATCGGTCTTTCAGGTTGCAGCTCTAATTCACGGCATATTAATAATACTAAAAGCACATGTTAAGGGTGATAAGGTTGGAGGCGCTTTTTGCCATAGGATTTTTTTGACAGATTTTTTTATTGTTCATTGACATTTCATTATGGAAGGACTGACGCCTCAACAACGTTTGCAATTTACGAAAATCGACGCTCAACTTATGGTACGCACTATTCAGCGAGCCATTGACTGATTGGACTAGAGAATAGATGCGCTTACAAAATAATGCGCCTGTAAGAAGAAATCATTCGGGGCCGATCTCAACAACTTGGTACTACTTGGGCCATTTTATACGAAGCGTTATAATTTCATTCGTTAGGCTCTTGAAAAACTCGCAAATATCTGCATTTTGGAACCCAAATTTTGTTCAGCGATGGGGCACATTTTTGGATTAATGGCTACGTTTGCCTATTTACGTATTTGGGCTGAAGAGCAACCCAAAGCCATTTAAGAACATCCATTACATCTATTGAAAATAACTGGAGAAATCATCGCCCCATATTTCTTCAAAGACGCGGCTGTCGTCAATATAATAGTGAATAGTGACCCCATCGCATCATGATAAACGACTTTTTGATGCCGGAAATTGAAGTCCGTGATCTTCACAACATTTGGTTCCAATAAGACGGCGGACGGTGCTACTTGCCATACAGCCCGTGAAACAATGGATTCACTTCGTCGTCGTTTCGGTGAGCAGTGCGGGATTAGGAATTCCCATCACTTGTTAAGACTTTTCCTGCAGAGTATGTTTGTATGTTGTAGTCGTCGCTACAGTACCTTGACTTTTCCAGTGCCCTTAGCCTCTTCATCGTGTCGGCTGTTACCTCCTTTGCCGATCTCAAGATTTCACTGCTTTCCAGAATACTTTGAATGGGAGATTCGGGGGTGCAGTTCGCCTTGTGTTGCCAAATCGAGGGCATTCGAAGAAAACATGGTGCACATCTTGAATGAAATCGCCTCCGCAATGGTCGTATACATAGGATCAAGCAGGACTAAAAAATCAGACTTTGGCGTGTGTTCTACTGAGCCAGCATTTCAAGATCGGAATTCAACGACACGTGCAATGGTCGTCTGTTGAACTGCCCCATCTTTGCTGCCAGGTTTGCATACTAGTTTCTCTTGCCACCGGGCGTTCGATTTTGCTATCAAAAAGCTTTGCTGCCTCTTCTGTCAATATATCAATTGTCGCATATAATATTACATTGATATATTGAGTATATTGATATAATGAAGAGTCGATATGTTGACTGAATGTAGCAGATGTATGACAGGTGCCAGCAGTTGACACCTTCGTGGCTTTGGCCCCCACGCATTTAATATACGCGATAATACTGAAGCTTTTTTGCCAGTAAACCCCAGGTGGTATCATTTATACGAGTAATTTATACGAGTAAACCTACCTATTTGTGATATACCTATGCGATGATGCAAATAAGTACAGTCCACTCCACTTAAATATAATTTTTGGTTTCTTTTTTATGTATTAGCCTTTGATTTAAATGCATTTCAGCGAAAGACCTTTGTTGCTAGTGCAATTATATCTTTAATGATTTATTATTGTACAAATGTTTATAAAAAAAAGAATAAAAAAATAAATAAAAATTAAATCAAAAGCATTTACTTTAAAGTGAGTCGAACTACACCCATGTTCAAAACATTTATACAAACGCCTTCTCATATTTATTATAATTCTTTATACGGCGGTCGTCGTAGCCGAATGGGTAGGTGCGTGACTATCATTCGGAAGTGCGTGGGTTCGAATGTCCAAAATGGTGGAAAACGTGTTTTCTAATAGCGTTCGCCCCTCGGCAGACAATGGCAAACCTCCGAATGTATTTCTGGCAGGTAAAAGCTCGTCATAGAGAATATCTGCAGTTCGGAGTCGACTTAAAACTGTAAGCCCTTCCATTTGTGGATCATCACCATAGGAAGAATGCCACGAATAGAAGAATGAGCACGCCACGTTATATAGAAGGTGTGCATTGTTATTGACCTGGTATTTGTTTTGTTGTCTCTGGGCTACGCTCTGTTTTTTATTGGTATCCAACATCATGTTTTTGCAATTTTGAAAATTATTCTTAGGAGAAAGGCGGACATATGTATTTATTATCCTGGCGATTATTTGCCTACCTATTTTAAGTCAAGCGAAATATTTATGTCAATTGTTTTCAAATTTCATGAAGACTTCTTAACTTTTACCAGACTTATCGCTGCCGCCATAACTACGTGGAGTTGTCCCATCCTATCGATCGGTATCGGATTTGATGCCCATTGTTGAAATGAAACACGAAATTATGAAATACGATTTTCTAATAGCGGTCATCTTTCGGTAATTATCCGAGCTCATTTCTGCTATGAAAAAGTTTTTCATGGAACTTTCTGTTGATCGGAAGCGACTTATATTTTTTATTTCATTTCACATTATAGTACAACATCAGAAGTACATCATATACGAGTACTTCTTCGTACTGGCTGTTAAAAACTACAGTTATGTGAATAAAGTTATATACCCTAGTCATAGTTATGTTAACTTAAAATCGGCTCTAAAAATTTTAAAGCAGGCTTTAATTTAAAGTATACTTATTCTTAGTCAAAGTAGAGTTTGAGCCGGTTCTTTCGCTTACAATTGGCTTTAAAGTTAGAGGAACTAAAGCATAGGAACTAAATCTGGAAATAAAGAAAAAAAATGGTATGCACCGTTTTGAAAATATTGAGTGGGATTTAGCATCATTAATAGGCATACTAGACATGAACAAATGGAGCTCCATCTTTTCTGCACTTTCCTGAGAAGTAAACTGTACAATTCCAGTCAGGGGGCTGCGAATGGCCGGAGGTGAGGCCTCTGAGACCGATTCAGTCCCCTTCCTGATAAGCTCACTGGCAATTTCATTTCCCTCTGTGTTAATATGCCCTGGAACCCAGATAAGAGAAATGTTACCGACACACACAAGAGATTTGATCTCTTACTTGATTAATTTGGATCTGCACCATGGCGTCGTCAGCACCTTGTTCGTGGCTCGGCTGTTGGAAAAAATAGTAATAACTCGCTCGCTCTCACGTTCCCTAAGCATTTTGCACGCCTGCAGGATGGCAAAGATTTCTGCCTGAAAAACACTAGTAGTATTCGGAAATTTTAAGAAAATAGGTCTAAGAAGGTTGGTTGGTCGGTTAGAATGGTGATTCATCCAGAATCCAACTAGCGCTTCCGCACCATTTTGTTGCCACATCCTCGTTACCAAATTGTTTAATAGTTATTTGCAGCAGGACTATATCCAGTCTGTGCGGTTTAGGAACCTTATTAGGTTGTTGACGTCTAAGCCAGACAGTTGCGCGAGACTCTCGAACAGCGGTTTGTCCAGGGTTAACATTCTGTCCTTCCATAGGGCAGGGCATTCACAGAGGAAATGGAAGATTGTTTCTTTTTCCTCCGGTTGTTTACAACTATGACAGTATGTGTTGTGAGGGATGCCCATTTTGGCGGCTTGTTCTCCGATAGACCAGAAGCCAGTTATGACTGCCGTAAGTCTATAGGTGTCCCGTCGTTTCATGTTATTAATGTCAACGATTGCTTGAGGTTGTAGGTGGGCCATAATGTTCTGCTGATTTTGCATTTCGTCTGGTCTCTCCATCTACAATCCGCAATTCGAAGGTATTTTAGGGAGATTGCATTCTTGACCGCACCTAGTGGAGTGAATACTGGTACTGCAAGAGTGCTATTTATGGCAGATCCCCCTCTTGCCAGTACATCAGCTTTTTCGTTACCTTCTATGTTCCGGTGTCCCGGGACCCGGAGGCTATTCCTACTTTGCTCCACCACTTTAGAGGTTGTTATAGTCGCGTCCAGCGCCTGGATTGCGGCTTGGCTATCCGAAAAATAGCGATATTGCCCTTAAAAGAGAAATCTGCGATTAGTAACCCACAGGCTTCCCCAATTGCTAGTACTTCCGCTTGGAAGACGCTGCTGGTATTAGGGAGACGCACAGATTTTTCAATTCCAAGTCTATGAGAATATATACCAGCTCCAACACCACAATTCATTTTACTGTCATCTGTATAGACTGTGGTATCGAAGTTGTTTAGAGAGAATCCCTTATTCCATTCTTTTTTAGATGGAAAGAGTGTGGCAAAATTCCTATTGAACGTTACCATCGGGACGATGTAGTCAGTCCTCACCGAGGTTAACTGAGTTTGTCGCAATAATAGACTAGCGTGACCATAAGTTTTTCCTTTCCAGCGGCCCGCTTCATTTAACCTAAATGCACTCATGGTTGCCGTCTTCTTTATATGAAGGTCTATTGGAATAACGTGTGTCAGTGCATTGAGAGCCTATCTAGGACATGATCTGATTGTCCAAGAAAAAACTGGGTCAAACTTGCATTTCAGTTCAGTGCTGCAACAGTTTTTCTTGCTGTTAAGCGCGTTGCAGTTAAGCAGAGTTGACTGTACATGCATACATTTAATTTTGTTATTACCGTTACACATTATGACCTTATTTTGTAGTTCAAATCAGCCAATGAGCCAATCTTTTGCTCATTCATTCAAATATCATTTGTTTTGTTGGTAACCTGACATTTTCAGATGAACGCTTCACATAAAATTTTCATGAAGTTCGGAATTTTGATGGTTTTGCACATCAAAGCGGTCAGCTGTAAAACCAATTTTTGTGTTTCTGCAACATAAATATTGTAATTACCTATATTTTATATAATTAGACCGGCATAGCGCTTTGGTAATAATGAATGTTGTGCTTACCGAATTAATACTAAAAAAGGAAATAGTAGAACCTCTCGCTTGTTATTATTAGGTATGCGACTTTTTTTTGGTTTTGTTGCGCTAGCTGCATGCGAGCTCTTTAATATTCCTTTAATAAATAAAAATAAATAATTGGCGCGTACACTTCTGTTAGGTGTTTGGCCGAGCTCCTCCTCCTATTTGTGGTGTGCGTCTTGATGTTGTTCCACAAATATAATATATATAATATTCCTTTAGCTGGAAGAATAAAGCTTTTCTCCTGTCTTTGTCACGTACTATCTGCCCAATGGTGGTTAAAATGTTTATCTTTCCAGTTGTGTGCTAATAGTCTCCTTATGTTACCTTAGAGAAGAAAGACGGTTCATTAAATATTGATTAACATTAGAACTACCCTTTTCTACCAAATCGGCCATTTTGACCGATGCGACCCATTGGATGGGTTTTTTTGCCCAATAGTGCTGGTCATTTATCAGGGCTTTGAAGAATTCATCCCATTGTGTTGTTGATCTTGAAAGGTCTCCAAAAATTATGCTTCGCTCTTGCGTTGCCAGACACCCCCACGGGCGGATTGCTATTATAGTGCTACTCGAGATACTTACAGGAGACTGTCGTACACCATATCACGCGGTAAAACTAGATCTGGTGCAAAGTGATTAATGTAGAATTTTTACCGCAGGTAACGCTAAAGGTACCCTGAAGTAGCTTCTGCGTAATTGTACATATTTTGCAGATTGCGACTAAATTTCAGCACTGGCTTGATCTGCTGCCTTTCCAACTGCGGAAATCTCAGCCTGGTACGCACTGCAGTAGTCTGGAAGCTTATGCGACTTCCTTAGGTCTAACTCTAGAGAGTAAATCCCAGCCCCTACTTCACTAGTCATTTTAGAACCCTCCATATAAAAGTTAAGTGCATTGCGGTTTGAGCTAAAGCCATTACGCCATCCTTCTTTTTCGATAGTGATCTTGAACCTTTATTACTCTTTAAAACCCGAAGCCATATAGTCCATATTGACTACATGGTTCTGATTCATTGCGCTATGTTCACAGGTTCTGTATGAGAGCTTGTTTACCGCCTTTAGTCTTCCTGCAGTCTTAGTCTTACATAAGAAATTAAACTAAGCTACTCCTATCAGTCTCCTGGGTCTGACAGTTTGCTTGCATATACAACAAGTAACTATCAAAATAGCAATGCATACGAGTAGATGTATGTACATATGTTCATAGTTAAAACTCAATTAAGAATACTTGTACACATATACAAATTTGTAGTAATTTGAAATTTTCGCATTGATTTTCAGTTTTTGTGTAATACTCGTCACTTGTCGGATTTGTGGTCGCGCCAAAGAGGCTGTCCACTACCAGTACAATCACTTTCATGACATTAATGCGCTTGCCCAAGCGAGTGAGTGAGGATATAAAATCTGCAAGCCAATAAACCGAAAGTAAAATCAAAAACAACAACAAAATAACGAAAATGTAGCTAAATTTCAGCTGTCATCATAAAACGAAGCAGTGTACGAGTATGTTAAGTATTTTTTATTGTAAGTAGATGCGCTGTGCGGCCTATTAAAATGTTAATTGGTTTCGTTTTTTTTAGGTGCAGCGATGTGTTGCAGTGGGCGATTATAACACGCACCCACAATCGGTGTGCATAAACATTTGCATAAGTAGTTTAGAACAAGTAAGGACGTGCTAAATTCGGTCCGAAACACACTTTATATACTTGCCCACATTTTAGTAAAATTTAATTAAGGCTGGCTGTTTCGTTTTGTAACGTCAGATGAACGGAGCAAAACTTAGTATTAACGCATAAAAAGTGGGCGTGGTTTTTATCCGCTCTTACTAAATGCATGTCGGAACAAATTGAGGTGGGGAACAACGCGTGTACCAAGTTTGGGGGACTTTTATTAAGGGGATATATACAGTTAGAATTTTCAAAAAAATCGATTTTTTTATTTTATTTTTTAAATGTAAGAGCTATAGGAAAATTAAAAAAAAAAGTAAAATTCAGAAAAACGCATGAAATTTTTATTTAAATCAATAGTACAGTCCATATAATTTAATGTTTGAAGATTATTTCATGCAAATGTTGACCGCGGCTTCAAATTGTCCATCCGCTTAGTCCAATTTTGGCATACTCTTTCCCATGTTTCGGCCGGTATCTCACATATAAATGCTTTAATGTTGTCTTCCAATGCGTTAATTGAAGCAGGCTTGTCTGAATAGACATGAGCTTTAACATATCCCCACAAAAAATAGTCTAAAGGCGTTATATCGCACGATCTGGGTGGCCAATTGACAGGTCCCGAACGTGAAATAAAATGTTCACCGAACTCGCCTCTCAACAAGTCTATTGTTACGCGTGCTGTGTGGCTTGTGGCTCTTTCATTTTGGGCAAAAAAAAGTTGGATATCATTTCGGTAGCGCTCACCACTCACAGTTACATTACAATTCGCAGCATCTTTGAAGAAGTACGGTCCAATGATACCTCCAGCCCATAAACCGCACCAAACTGTGACCTTTTCTGGACACATTGGTAGCTCTTGCAATTCTTCTGGCTGATCTTCACTCCCCAATCGACAATTTTGCTTATTTACGTACCCATTGATCCAAAAATGAGCTTCGTCGCTGAACACAATTTTTCGACTTTAAACTTTCTTAACAGAACACGTATTTTTATAATAAAATTCAATGATTTGCAAGTGTTGTTCGTTTGTAAGACGATTCATGGTTAAATTATGAACCAAACTGAAGATGTTCGACCGTGAAACAAAACACGCAACGTGCGTCAGCTGTTTAAACCGACTGTTTAAAAAGATAATAGCTAAAAAATCACCCGTTACATATATTGAAGAATACACAGAGAAATTTTAATATCGTCCCGGTGAATATTTTCGAAGTTACACGCAAATTTGAAAAGGCGTTTCGGAGTGCTTGAAAGTGCTTTTCAAACTTCCAACGAGTTTTTCTCAAAGCATTACTCGAAAACGGCTGGACCGATTAGTCTCAAATTTTAACACGAGCTTCGTAAATATATTTTTTAGTAAATAGTCGAAGATTTTTTCTAACCGTTAAATATTTGTTTATAAACGATTTAAGGCCGAAATTTTGGTCAAAAATCGATTTTTTTTTAAGAAACCGCCATTTTGTCAAAAAAATTTATTTTGGTTATTCCTTCGATCAATTACTAGATTTAACACTACTTTAACGAGATCTGTTTGGTGTTTTAATTTCAGAGGATCCAGCGCAGAAATATAGTGGTTACCGCAAAACGTCTTTTTGAGCGGAGTTCCTGGAGATCAGTTCCTTTCCAAATAAATATTTTTACTAATACTAAGTCTTTAAATACAGTTAAAAGATAACACAATATGTGCAAAAATGTTAGATCAATAAATTTAAAAGTTTTCTTAGAAAAAAATCTGGAAAATTCGCTTTTCGGCCATCTAATGTATATAACCTCTTAAATCGTCATCGAGATAAACGCATTGTCCCGAAAGTGGGCGTGAAACCGCCAATTTTTCAAAATTTTACTTGCACCTTATTTTTGTTTGGGTTCGCCATTCGCACCACATTCGAGGAATTATGGTTTATTTATAAGAGAGATATCGCGTCTCTTTTTGTTCAAGATTACCTTTATGCGGGCAATAGGCGTAGTTATTAACAGTTTCCCATATTTCCAATACTAACCCATTTTGCACAAAGCGCGTTGCGTGCACCAATTTTCATTGAAATATATAAATTTTTGGGCGGGTTATCATGCGCACGGACGGACGGACGGATGAATCGCTATGACTAAATCGACTCCTCTCATCATTCTGACCATTTTGGTATATTAGATTGAGATTTAGGTTTATTTTAGGTTCGACCTCATGGTTTTTGGTGCCCTCTACTCATCATAAAATCTCATTCAGACCCAGTTCCCTTATTAAATTTAAGGCAGAGCTGGGTTGAATTGAGCGGATGTGCTCTTCTGTTGGCTGCAAATGAGCGAGATGTCTCAAACAGTCTCCGCACTATAGCGCTGCATTGAGGAAGAAGTCAGTGTACCGCATCCCGATCATGTGCAGATGACTGCGCAGTCTGCAATGACCTGTGAGAATGCCCGTGAGTGGGTAGTTATATGTTTTTTAAACCTATTTTGGTTGTACCACCCAGTAAGGATTTCGTCTGACGTATATTAGTCCCATAGTTTAGTGTCAGCAAACCACCCTTAGCCCTAGTTCTTCACTTTGTAGCTGCTCCTTGATGGTGTGTTACACCATTGGAAGGAAAGACTCGGTCCCTATTAACGACGAGGCCGCAGTGTCTGTTGCCAATGCGGCCGCTACTTCGTTCCCAGTTATACTCCTGTGTCCTGGTTACCAGATCAGCCGGAAGCGATTGTGCGTTTTTAGCAGATTCAAAGCCTGGAGTGTTGCCTAACTGCCGCTCAGAATGGCAATTTGCTGTTTCCAGAAGTTCCAGTCGAAGTGAAGTTCCAGCCCGAAGACAGATGACATATATTTATTTTTGCCTGCAAGATGCTTGGAAAGCGACCCATCGACACAGAACGCTTGGTTCTGAGGCCATATATTCTAGCGCATATGCCTTCTGGTGTCTTCAAGTCATCTGTGTAGCAGTGCAGGGTAGGTACACCACTGCAGTGTCCTTTCAAATGCATCTGTACTCCTGTTCCCTTGTCATTCAGTTCAATTCTGAACTTCTTTTCGAATTTGTTGACTTGAGTGATATCATCGCTGCCACCCAGTGGGTAAGTGGGAGCTGCAGACTCAGTAATTCCATGTTTTGGTATACGCTCTCGGATGTCTTTATCTGTCTCAATTCTTTTTACCCGTGCTGATTTTCGGTGGATTTGAGGTGTTTGATTCGCAGTTCTTCATATGACTTTCACCATACCATGCTCGCCGTGCATCCGATTCAAAAATGTTATAGTTCAAAACTCAAAATTTTTGTTTTAGTTTTTGGCGAATAAATTTCGTTTTTTTTATATATTTCGACAGTGAATATTGTGGCTCCTGCGTACTCTGCGTCCTGTCTGAATTGTTTCCTGTTAGTTCGTTGCAGGTTTTTATGACTGATATATTTGGGATTTCGTAATTTTAATGCTGTCTTTTGTTAGCAAAATCCTTAAAGGATGAAAAATATATTGATTCTAGGCACATTTGTCGAGCCCTGCAAAGACCAGGACATTGGCAGAGTGGGTGTTTCAAAGTATCTTCAGCATTTGCTTCGTGGCATGTGTGACACGCATCGTTCTGGACTCATTCCTTTTTGGTTGCGTGAGTCGCGTCACTACTCCAACCAATATTTTGCGGTTTTTTTCTAGAAAGTGATGAAATAAAGTTTGCAGTTTTTGTATTCCAAGTCCTTAACATAATTTTTGGCCGTTTTGTACGAGGTTAGATGTTACCATAACGACTGCTGTTTCAGAGATAGTTCCTCATTTAGTTTTGTTATCAGAAAGGAGAGAATAATTCTGGTCTGCTCATTCTCGGCAAGCGAATACCTGCCTTAGCGAGCTCATTGGCTCTCTCACTTCCTCTTTCACACAGGGATAGCCAGTGTTCTGGTATCGAGTAAATAATGGTATCCATTTCCGCAGAGTTCATGCATTTTGGATCTGCATTATTGAACAGATTCTGAGTTACTCCACAAAACAATAACTCCTTTAATGGGCGCTTGGCTATCAATGAAAATGTTTGTCTGAATATTAAGAGTTGTACAAATTATTTCTCAGGAAAGCGCAGAAAAGATGCAACTCCATTTCTTCATGTGCTATTTCGAAAACCCTTAAGCCCTAATACGATATCCGAAGGACTCAGAAAGTCCTTTGCACTCCTCCCTATTCAATTCCCAAACTCGTAGCTGTATTTAACGGTCACTCGACGATCGGCACACGCGCGGAGAAGCTAGGGTTACCATTCAAACCCTATTGTAAAAGCTGTGGGGACCTTTCAGAGAAGGAGACTGTTGAGCACTTTCTTTGTAAATGTTCGGGTTTGGCAGCTAGACGACTAAGGTCACTGGGCGCTCCTTTCTTCGAAAGCCGGGGGCAGTGCGCCAACCTAAATCGCATCAATCTTCTCCATTATATTTAGAGTTGGAGGTCTCATAATGGTAGGTATCAAAACGGTGCTTCATTGCTACTTGAGGAGTGCCAGGCCGGCATTCAACGATTTCGCCTATCTACCTAAGAGATGTTGATTCGGCTGCTTTTGTTGGGGCACAAATTTCAGCTTGAAATATACTACAGTAATTAGAGACTCTGAAAGACTATTTTTTCAGCCAACAAGTACTCGGCACATTAAGTAAAAAAGAGTAAAATTAAAATAACCTTTTTTGCATTTTTCTTATTCTTATATCACTACAAACTCGATGCTTCACAATAAACCCAAGTGCATTTTTTGTACGCAAAATATAATCTTACCAGGCATTGTTGTGCACTTTAGACACTAAGATATTTGTTATAACAACAATGAGCAGTTTTATAGGCAGTACTAAAAAGATACCCGTATTTGGATAACCCGGTATTCCGTAGTCTGATGCGGTTCATTGCATCTTGTCAAATCGAAATTGGTAATAAAGTTACGGACATAAATATATGAGCAGCACACGTTAGCGAAAATGTAATATGTACGTATGTATGTAAGTACGTTAACACATTAAAGGGTGATAATTTTGACTTGCTGTCAGGCGTGGAAAATAACACCTATGTTAGTTGTTGTACACCTGTTTGTAATTTATATGCACCCACCGGCATTCAGCTTATGACTTTTGACATTGAATACTTCACATTCATGCATAGTCGGCCATTATAGGTGCGATAAATTATGTTTATAGGTAATATTTTCGGCGTTGAAAGCTATTTTTATTGGTCATATTCCCTCTTTTATCACCACAATAAACTGCAATCTCAGTGCACGTAAAAACATATATGGCCAAATTTAGAGGCAATAGTTGGTTTTTCATGCCCTGGAAGTAATCGAATATTAGAGGTCAATAAAAATCGCTGAATGAATAATCACAGGTCGCCGTGCTCTTTGTGTCTGAAAATTCCATGAAATATTATTTCGGTGGACATTTTTTCAAAATTATGAGCATGAGTATTGAAAGATGGATGGAGGGCATTGAAAAATTTGATTTGATTTGAAGGGTCGAAGCTGTGGTGAATTGGAGAAAGCGGCGCCATAACTTTTTGTTTTGTGGAATCATTTTTGGAAAACTTCAAAAAGTATTTAAACGTTAAAGGCTTGGAAAAATTTAACACTAAACCTACCGACATTTCATGCCTAAGCCTACCATGAGCGCCCAAAAAACATATGTATGTATGTATAGTATTTTAGCCAATTGGATAGTAAACAAGATATTTTTAGAAGTCGTAGAAAACAATACGGGAAATCGGATTGGAAAATCGTCCAGTGTCTGAAAGAGATTTAGTAGAAGCCCTAGGCATCTCATTGGGCAGTGTAAGCAATATTTTGACTGAAGTATTGGGCCTTTCAGAAAGCTGTGCCCACAATGGGAGGCGCATTCGCTAACAATGGAACAAAAACACAATTCGTATGCGACTTTCTCAGCAACGTTTAGAGCGTTTTCGAAAGGCTAAAGTGGAGTTAGCGCATCAATTCATCACTATGGATGAGACTTGAGTGTATCACCATGATTCCAAATCAAAAAATGAGGCTAAAGAGTGGAGTGAACCTGGTTCTTTGACTCCGAAACAAGTTCGAGTCCAGAAATCGGCCAAGAAGGCGATAGAATCAGCTTTTTGGGATGCGAAAAAGATTTTATTCGTGGATTACTTGTAAACTGGTAAAACACTAAATTCTGACAATTATTTGTAACCTTTTAGATCAGTTGAAAGAAAAAATTCGAGAAAAAAGACCCAGTTTGTAAAAGAAAAAAAATATTTTTCATCAGGACAAGGCGCCGTGTAACAAGAGCATTTTGACAATGTCTGAAATCCATGAATTAAAGTTCCAATTGTTGGAGCATCCACCTTATTCACCAGATTTGGGGCGGAGCGCCTTCCTCTGTTTCCAGTCCTAAAAAAATGCATACATGGAAAGCCTTTGGTATTAAAAAATGAGGTTACAAGCGTAGAAGCGTATTTTGCAGCCCTTCCAAATTCTCACTTCAGGAATGAAATTCATAAAGTAGAGTCTCGTTGGAATAAGTGTATTCATGCTCAGCTAGACTATACTGATTAATGAAGTGTTTTTCAGGACATAAAATTGTGTTTTTCCTATCGATCCGCAAAACTTATTGAACAACCTGGTATGTATGTATTTTTTACATTTGATACATATTTTATTTGTATTATGAACTTTGACCTATTTTATTTGACAAGATTTCCGTACAGAAGAATCACTAGCATTTTTGTTTCTGATGAACATTTTTTGCTTAGTGGTCTTTCCTTCTAATATTCGGCCCCAAACTCTACTGGCAATTGAAGTAAAAATCCTTGTCTCGACATTTCTTCATCCGTAGTTTCTTTATATAAAATCCAAGCATTTTTTTTTTCCCTTGTTCACTCCACTCGGGAGCATAGGGCCTCGACAAGACTCAGTCTTGTGTTGGTTTCGTAAATCAATTTTGATTTCTGACACGGTAAGCGATTAGTCTGTCGCTACCAGTTCTAAATAGTGGGAATGCCAATCTGTCGTTGCTTAGGAACAACGCCTTCTTACTGCTTAGAGCGCCATCTGTGTTTCACATTTTTCTGCCCGAAGGATCGCACAGATGGTTGAGGACTTCGCTAAATTTGGTGTGTCTGCGCTATTATCGTGGTCGCCCTCTTCCTCTTGCTGGCGCCACTGATGCAATGTGTAACGGTTTTTTTGTTTTTTTGTTTTTTGCTTGTATTAGCAGCCACAATGCAAATAATGCGCTGACTATTGTGAGGGAGTAACGATGGAAAGGATAAGGTTGTGGGGTAGAGGAATGAGATTTTTTTTTTGTTTTTTTTTTAGAAACACGGCAAGTAGGTAAATTTGGAAAAGTGCGAGGACTATCTGCTATATTTTCTGACAATTTAATCGGCTACATCTACACCAAATTTTGTGCTATTGTAAAATCGAAGTGTGGCTGGTATACGAGTTCCATTTTTTTCAATTTCAACGAATGAATGCTTTGAACTAAGTATCAAATGGTTGTGGGCTCTGGGAGTAAATCCTAATATATCTAAAAGTATTTCATATTTCATTTCAATAGGCATAAACAATTTGCGTCTATTGAGATTGGAAGTCTGCATGCCACGGCATTTACAAACGTACTCGACTGAAATGTTTCCGTAATCCTTTACTATCACTGCAAGCATGTTCCGTATTTCTCCTCTCAATTTTCGCAAAGTTTATAAACACCTGTAGAAATGTTTTCCATAATAACTAAATACATAGTTATCCAGAGCAATCACGTTACACGACGCTACGCACACGCCACTTGCACGTTTTGCACGTGTGAAAAAGAAGAAAGCACTAACCAAGGCATATCTATAGAAGGTGGTGTGATTAGAGGAGTTGATTGCTTGTTGAAGTGCTAGTACAACGGAATGACCGAAAGTTGTTGTTGTGTTGTGAATGCGCGACACACTAATTTTATCTATTCGTCATTCATTCCGTTATTCTATTATCTCTCCCTTGACAGTTGTAATTTAAAAAATGTTGTTGTTGCTCGAATGCTACCACCATGAATAGATTCGCCTTGGCATTAACACTACTCCTGCACCAGTTCATTCATTTGGCGTTTTAAGCCACTCACTCCTTACCCATCTGCCGTTCGGAGTTTGCTTAAAGGTGTAGGTCGTTCAAATTGTGAAAAAACATCAAGATGCACACCACAAATAGAGGGAGGAGTTTGATCAAACACCCAAAAGTGCCATTTAGAGATTAATACTTAGGATTAACCATTTTAAGGCCAGTTCTTTCATCAGATCATATTACTTTTCCTAAATTACTATTTTTAGGCATTCGCTTGTTTTAGTTTCTTAAAAAACTTTTCTTATCTCAAAAAGAGGTTGTCTGTAAAGTCGGTTTACTGACGATAGTTTAACGTAACAACGTCAGAAGAAAATATTGATGGAATGGTTGCAATTTTCAAAACAAAATTTTAATTTTATTTGTTTGATAGATATTTTGTATGGATATAGAGGAGGAGGTAAATGGAATTGCAATGGAATAGGTCAAGTTACATTTACACAAACGTGAAAAATGACGAAACATTTATCAAATTCATGAAAGATATCTTCAATTTCGATTGTGCATCAGACGTTAATAAGTCAACAACACTAAGAGGCACCATCATCGATTTGCCTTTTTAAAGACACTTTACACTCGCAACACTCCCTTTCATTTCCTACTTTTTCTATCATCGTCCTATTCTCAACCGAGAAATGGTTCATTACCATGCACACAGGAAGAAGGCATATGCAAATACAAGTGTGTGAATTTATATACCTACATATGTGCATATACATACATACATATATATGCTCACTCAAGTAGGACAGAGCCAGATGTCGAACGTTGCCGAACGCGGGGGCCGATTGTGCTCTTTGTCGTTCGTTCCGCGCTCTCGCTTGCAGTTCAAGCACATTAGCTTACATTTGCTTACGTACGGAATAGATTCGAATATTTGATATGTTCATATGACTTGTATGCATCTTTACATATAGATTTGTTCTTTTTGAAAATTGCGCGAAATTGTATATGTATATGCATGTTTATATATGTACAATACATATATTAGTATACAACATATCTTATAAGGTATATGGTAAATATTACCATACATTTTTTCCTTCATATATAATAATAATAATAACATTAAAACAACAGGTATTATTAACAAACTTGGTTTTATTTTAAATTCTTCAAGTAAATCAAATTAATAATAATCAATAAGAAGGCATATGCAAATACAAATACGTGAATTTATATACATATGTACATATGCGCATATACATACATATATACGCTCACTTAAGTAGGAGAGAGCAAGATGTCGAACGTTGCCGTTCGTTTGCTTTGTTCGTTCCGCGCTTTCGCTTGCAGTTCATTCAAGGTAACGGCAATGAGCAAGATAACTACAAATGAGCAAGATAACTACAAATGAGCAAGGTAACGACAAATGAGCAAGGTAACACTAATGAGCAAGGTAACGACAAATGAGCAAGGTAACACTAATGAGCAAGGTAACGACACATTTTTGCGTGCGTGCAGCTTGTTAAATCGAATTATAAGACGTTATCACGTCAAAAAATATTGACGAAATTCAAGCCATTTGATGGCTTAATAATCTTCTGAAAGAGTCACAGAAGACTCTGGGCGACTTGTCGGTAAATCTTCTGGGGGTTTTGTGGCAAAGTTAATAACCTAAGACTTTCCAGCTAATACAGGCTCACCCTGGAGCCTTTAGTTTATAGATATAAATTAGATAAGATAATACCTATGTATATATATGTATCCCCGTGGCTCCTAGGTGGGAAATAGGTCCTCAACAAACAGATTTAAATTTGATATATTTGAAGCTAGAAATTCAATTTACCTCCACGAATAGCCTGCTTTCTGTGTTTCTGTATCCAACTGTCGTCTACAAGTGTTGGCTGCTCTCGCCGGATTCCAATCCAACGCAGCTTTTGTGAAGTCGTCCAGGAGTTTACTGTCACTTCGTACTTCGAGGAAAATGGATATTTGTTTAGTACCAGCCCATTGGTCAGTGTTACTTGTGGTTTTAGGCCAGAATCTCCGCATGATTTTGCGTAGGCAACGATTAAAAAAGGTTTGCAACGTTTGCAAGTCGCACTTGTTCAGGTACCACGTCTCACAACCACATAGGACCACTGATTTTACATTGGCGTCGAAAATCAGCAACTTCATACGTCTGGATATGTGTGCCGATCTCCAGAATTTTTCTCGCATACTAAAGGCAGAACACCCTTTTGATATGGGTTTGCGAATATCTACTGCTGATCCGCCATTTTTTGGGATAATGCTGTCAAGATAGCAGAATTCAATTACTTCTTCTAAGAGGGTGCGGACGATCTTAAGGGGGTAGTATGGTTAATTCGGTGTAAAACAAGCATATTTTTCGAATTTTTTTTTGTCGACACAGTTGATTTATTCAAAATTTTAAAATTACTTCATTATAAAGTCATATTTAAAGAATATTGTGTGAAATTTTCATTGATTTTTATGAAGAAATGAGTTGGTGGCAGCGAATCTTCGCGGACGTCTCATAAAAAAGTTTTATTGCGGTGTCCCTCAGAACTCATTACTGGATCAACTAAAATCAAAAAACCAAATTGATTTCATCAGCTAATAAAGTTTCGCAGGTAACAAAGTCGAATTTTTTTTTTTTTTTTTTTTTTAATTTTTTAAAGCGCTTTGAAGTCAAAACACCGATTTTTCATAAAAAAAACTTGAAAACTTTGTTGTTTTAAAATATGACAAAATTTAAAAAAAAAAAAACTCGACGTCATTACCTCGTGAATAAAGTAAAGAAACAAAAAAACCAAATTTGAAAAGAATCGGTGCAGTAGATATGAATCTACAGTGGACACCGACCGTAAAAAAGGCAAGTGTGAGAAAAACGCGTTTAAAGATTTGTGAAGATTTTTACAGCGTGAAATCCGGTTGGAGAGGTAGATACTTAATCCTTTGTGTCTTTGTCAATTTTACTCTAATGCACTTCAAACTTTCACACAATAATCTTAAGATGTTATAGAATAATTTAAAAAAAAAAAAAAAAAAAAATGAAAAAAAAAAAATACCATACTACCCCCTTAATGGCTTTCGTGTCGGTGACACATAAATATTACTTTAGCAATGTTGATCTTTGGCTCTGTTTGAAAATATAAAAGGTGAAACAAGACTGGCGTCATAAAGTGTCAGTATGTTTGTGTCATCGGTACAAAAATTAGTTTCGAGCAAAGCGCGAATATCAAATTTTGTTTTAAAATCGGTAAAACATTTACCGAAACATTTGAATTGATGAAGAAAGTTTATGGCGATGATTGCCTATCTCGAGTCAGAGTTCATGAGTGGCTTACACGTTTCAGAGATGGTTGTGAGGGCATAAATGACAATGAACATACAGGCCGCCCAAAATCAGTAATGACCTCCATTTGAATATCTCCAAAACATCGATTTATCACATTTTAACTGATCATTTGGGATTACGAAAGGTCCATGCATGTTTTATTATACACAAGTTAACTGAGAACCAAAAATTGCTCAGAATTCAACATTTCAAAGACCTCATTAAAGAGGCGAGAAAAGACGAGAACTTCTTTTACAGTAACTGTAACTGTTGATAAAATTTGGTGTTTTTAACATGAATCTGAAACTAAGCGTGAAAGAGCCGAATGAAAGGTTCCAGACGAGCCACCACGCAAAAAATCGCGTTTGGAGAAGTCCAAAATATGGTCGACACTCATTTGTTTTACGATTCCAAGAGAATTGTCCACAAGGAGTTCGTGCTAACGGCCCAAACCTTCAATTCAATTTTCTATCTTGACGTTTATTGCATCGCATTCGGCGAATTCGCGCTGAATATCGCGAAGGAGGAAGGAGGCGCTTATTGCATGACAGTGCACCATCTCATTGATCCACTCTTGTGACTGATTTTTTGACTAGACATCGCATTTTAACCATCAATCACACGCCGTATTAGTCTGATATGGCTCCCTGTGTCTTCTACCTATTCGGCATTTGGTCATAAAAGGAAAACGTTTTGCATCCGTAGAGGTCACTTAAAAGACTTGTACCGACATCCTAAAGGACCTTCCGGTCAATGACTTGAAACACTTCTTCGAAAAGTTTTTAGATCGCGCAAAACAGTGTATCGAGGCCAGAGGGGACTATTTTGAATAAAGAAACTCGAAGTTATCAAGAAAAAATTCCTGCAGTTTCTATTTTAACTCAATCTTGTTTATTTTGAACTTCACCGTGAATGCGAGTGTTTATGCGCCATCAGGTATTCGCATAGTCCAGGTGTTCTAGATACCCGTTCAGACCCTTCTATTCTCCACGCAAACTTGCCGCATAACTAACTACAGTGAATTACCACGGCGAAAGCACACATCCCTATCTTACCCCGGTTTGTGCTTCAATACTAAAGGGTTTTCCTATAACAGGTATTATTTAAATATATGAAGGCTATCGAGAGATGATTAACGATTTTTTATGGCCGGAATTGGACGATATTGATCTGGACAACGTTTATTTTCAACAAGACGGCGCTACGTACCACACAAGCAACGAAACCATTGATCTTTTAAGGGAAAAGTTTCCGGACCGTGTTATCTCTCGAGGAGGTGATCACAATTGACCACCGAGATCTTGTGATTTAACATCTTGTGTCTTTTTTCTTTGGGGCCACGTGAAAGAGAAGGTCTACGCTAACAGCTCAGGGTCGATTCAAGACCTCAAAGATGGAATTCGTGAGACTATCGAGGACATAGGGCAGCCACTTTGCAATTCGGTTATGGAAAATTTCATGAAAAGGATATTGTCCTGTAAGCGTGGTCGTGGTCGTGTCATTTGCCTGATGTTATTTTCCACTATTAACGGCATATCTTCCTCTTTATAATGAAATAAACATTCGATCATTTATATTAAAAAATAATATACAATAGCATTTTTCTGTGAAAATCAAAATAACACCTCTTATTGGAAAACCCTTTAGCACTAAAAGAATTTTCATGAGCAGCAAGCGCCCGTGGAGCTGGCTGGTAATTTTATAGGGCACTCACTCCTTTGCTCGCGAGAACAAAGATGCGCATGCTTTGGTATGTCGGCCATAATTATTAGAGAGGGAAAACCAAACTATCTCTTAAAATTACACAAAGGCACAATAAGGGTTTTTATTGGGGCCCTAGCGAAGTACTGTACTAAATCGCTCATGATTTCGTTCATAAACAAGCAACAACTTTGACCACAGGGATGTGCCTAGCACTAACAGAGGGCACCTAAACTGGGCAACTATGCTTCCGGTTAGTAATACTTATACAATTTTCCTGCATATTCCTCTACCTACCTAAACTATTTCCCAGTAGAAGATACACTTTTGTGAGTTTGACGAGTCGCGGAAGATTGTTTCGTGATCATAAATGTTTGCTTGGTTGTACAAATACGAATGTTTTACAGATATAAAAATACAGGCATTGCATTTGAATTTAATTATATTATATATCTACACACATACATATATGTAGGTATGTACTACATTACACAGCGTTGTCTGGAACCTTCTTTGCCACAATGCCAATAATTATTAGAGTATGATTAATGATCAGGCGCTTATCGAAGAGTATAATGGGTGTGCATTATCAGGAAGCTAAAGTATTTACTATCAATTTGAAATATCTCATAACCTATACAAAAAAAAAGAAGAATAATAATGAAATGAAACGTTTTAGATGAAGGCCGTTAGTAAAAATGAGATTAATTGCCAACAAATTCTGGGCACAGTTCATTTAGAGTCATCATTCCACCAAAACGGAGTTCCTGCTTGGCAAGAATAATATCTTGTTTTAAGTGATTTGTGTATAAATGTAAATAGCTCACCATAAGCTAACCTGCTTGGCCACAAATTGTGGCAATCACCTACGATTATTCACTGAATAATCAATTTGGCTGTGACTGTGAAGATTATAGTTTGGCGCCCGCAGCTTTCTAGTTAGACCATAATTGGTTTGACCGTGAATTTTTCATTTCTATAGCTCTTCCAAATGTTGGTGCCTCTTTTCGGTATTTCCTGGCAAGCGTATCTATTTTTTAGTTGTATCTGTGTACAAATGCTTAAATGATGGATGAGCAGCTAATTGCGTACAATGGACAAAGTATGTCCGCGTGTTTGGGCTTGTTTCCTACAAAAGCGAAAAAAATAGGCAAACAAATAAAATTGAAGAAAGGCAAAACAGCTCATTGGATTGCTAATTTAAAATGGTACAGACACCGCGAATGCTGGCAATCAAATCAGATGAATTGCTGAAAAAGAAGCATTCAGTAAATAGATTGGCGTGAGTTAGTCATTAGAAAACTGGGCGCAGTTAGTGGTGTTAGAAATGGTTTCAGTGATTCGGCTAATATATAATTTATTACAGTTCTGCTTAGTAATTCGAAAAATTAAGAAGAATGGAATTTTTTGATAATATTCACAAAAATTAGCGTTGCACCAAATTAATAATTTTTCAACTATATTACAATGTGCCAAATATTTTGAAAGAGAAAAGAATTGCGGTCAGCAAGGCTTTTTATTTTACTTGTTCTTCTTCGTGATTGGCGCATAACCGCTTAAGCGATTTTGACCGAGTTGAACAAAGAGCGTCAGTGATTTCTCTCTCGTGTTAACTGACGTTAAGCCAAGTCCTTTTCCACCTGATCTTTCCAACGTAGAGGATACCATCCTCTTCCTCTACTACCACTAGCTGGTACCGCATCGAATACTTTCAGAGCCGGAGCGTTTGTATCCATTCGGACGACATGACCCAGCCAACGTAGCTGCTGGATCTTTATGCGCTGCGCTATGCTTTTGTTGTCGTAAGGCTCATACGGCTCATTGTTCCATCGCTTACGATACTCGTCGTCGCCAACGTACAAAGGTTCAAAAATCTTCCGCTGAATCTTTCTCTCAAACAGTCCAAGTGACTGATGTTCTCATCGTCCAAGCTTCTACGCCATGCCAAAGGATGGGCATGATGGATCCTAGATGAACGAAGTCTCTATTTGTTTGATGACAGAAGGTACTTCATCTTGTCCTCGTTCACCAACAGACCCATTCACATTGATTCTGTATCCAATTTGGAAGAGACAGAACTAACAGCGCGGTTGTTAAGGCCGACGATGTCAATATCATCGGCATACGCCAACAATTGCATTCTCTTACAATATAAAAAATTGTGCCTGAGCGATTAAGTTCTGCAGCTTCTACTTTTTCTACATCAAATTAAGTCACACGAGAGCGAGTCACCCTGTCTGAAACCTCATTTGGTATGGAATCAAATAGCTCGGAGATGTCCAATGAGAACAAGCACAGGCCTTCGGCACTGCACTGCTGGTATTGAGCAACGTAATTTTTTTTATTTTACTACACTTTGGCAGCTAAAATAATATCTGCGATGTGTCAAAAAATGTCTCCAAAGGGTTGAGTCTTTGACGTAAAATGAAAAATCAACCCTTTAGATAAAATCTGTTTCTTCATCTCGGCGGCTGTGCTGACAAACCACAATTGCCGTATTTGCGGGGTCGCAAAATCCACACGTCACCAACGTTGCTTTCAACTCTGTTTGACATATATGGCCTTTTGTCTTAATAGGACAACACTCTGAGCCATATAGTTTATTCGCTGCTTAGAAGCTGTGCTTTGACTCCATTGGGCTATTTTTTGCGGCGTAATTTCGTGCCAAAAACCATTTCAAGACCAACGAATTTAAAAAATCGAATGATGCAATTTTTAAGAGAAATGTCTGATTAAGCAAAATCCATACCTTCTTTCCCCAAAAAGTAGTACTTTACCTTAGAAAAATGTTAGTGAAGTTCTAGAAGGATTTTTTTAGGAAAAGGAAGACTGATCACTGGACAATACTACAGGGAGTTAATGGGCCTCTTTTACAAAAAATTGAAGGAGATGCGGCCGCATTTGGCGAAAAAAAGGTGCTATTCCACCACGATAACGCACACCAGCACATTCATCCGCACCTACGTATTCACTCGATCTGGATCGCTGCGACTTTTTCTTGTTGCTCAACATGAAGAAAGACTCGCGGGGGAAAAAAGTTAGTTCAAACGAGAAAGTCATCGCCGAGACAGAGACGTAGTTTGTAGAGCTGGATAAATCCTATTTTTTGGAGAGGTTAAGAAAATGGGCGTGACGTTGAGACAAGTGTATTTTTCTTACAATGTTGAAAAAAAAAAAAATTAAAAAAAAATGGTGTCTTCATTTCTAACACGGGTACTTATTGGACTCCCCTCGAATGTGAGATCAGGCTCATTTAGTTGTAGCGACATTACAAGTGCCTTCGAAAAATCATTATTACCTGCTGAGTTTCGAATAGCTTTCGGCGTCATCTCCAAAGATAAACGAAAAAGATCAAAAACAACACCAACAATCAAGGTTGAAATTTACATAGGTTTAAAAGCTTTATTTATTACTTTAAAAGCTATTTACATTTTCCTAATTCCACCAAATAATTAATCACTTAACAGTTTTATCCAATGAGAATAAGCACAGACCTTCGGGGCAGGCTACCGCATACGCTTGGCCCGTCGGCATGAAAGGCCAGAGAAACTTTTATTTTTCGTTTTAAGCTTCTACTTGCATTTTTCCCCCTTTTGCACCCCGGGCATTACCACCCTCCAGTTCTTCAAGTATTTCAACGAGCGCCATATTACCAAATTCTGTAAGATTGCAGCGATTTTTAATTGCGTCAATTGCAATTGAAATTAACAATAAATTCACACACCTTTAGTTACATTTTCGCTGCTCACATCCAAGCCAACTATGTTTAGCTATGATTTTGCGTTATTTCGAGCATCTTGACATACGAGGTGTGTTCAAAAAGTATGCCGAATTTTGTGTTTTTGCAAAAATTATTTATTTATTCATTAATATCTATTTCGTCCCCTTCAAAGTAGTCCCCATGAGATATTATGCACTTGTGCCAACTTTTTTCCAATCTTCGAAGCACTTAAAAAAATCATTTTTTTTGTCTTGTTCAGCTCCTCCTTCGATGCCGTCTTTATCGCGTCAATCGTAGCGTATCGTCTTGCTTTCATGAGCCTCTTCAGTTTCGGGAACAAGAAAAAGTCAAAGCGGGTCAGATCTGGGGAATACGGTGGCTGTGGCATCATTAGTGTGTTGTTTTTGGCCAAAAAGTCGCGCACAAGCAACGTTGTGTGATCGTGATGCAAGAGCCAATTTTTCCTCTTCCACTAACCCGGACGTTTCTGGCGCATTGCTTCGCGTAAACTGCGCATAACTCGCAGGTAATATTCCTTATTGACCGTTTGATCCTGTGACAAGAACTCATGATGCACAACGCTCCTGCACTCGAAGAAAACGGTAAGCGAAACTTTGAAATTCGACCGACCTTGGCGCGGCTTTTTTCGGTCTTGGTTCGTGCGGCAGCTTCTATTGAGATGATTGAGCTTTGGTTTCCACGTCATAACCATAAATCCACGATTCGTCACCAGTTATGACCCTCTGGAGTAAATTTGGGTAGTCGCGGACAGAGTCCAACATCTCATTCGCAATGTTCATCTGATGCTGCTTTTGGTCGAAATTGAGCAGTTTTGGTACGAATTTTGCGGCCACCCGTCTCATGCCCAAATAATTGAAAAAAAAAATAGAACGGCACGAGCCAATCGGTATGCCTAGGTCCTCAGCAACTTCTCTAACGGTGATTCGACGATTGGCCAATACCATTTTCTTCACTTCATCAATTTTTTCGTCTGTTGTTGAAGTGCTCGGCATGCCAGCGTCCGGCACGCTTTTCGTCGTTCACATCTTCTCGGCCTTCTGCCGATAAACGTTGCTTTGGTCCAAAGTAGCTTCTCCGTATGGCATAGTCAACATTCGGAGTGGATTCGCGCACTTAATTTCGTTTTCCACACAAAATTTGATACAGGTTCTTTGATCCATCTTTTTGAATAGGTAAAAATTGAAGACGAGCCGAAACTCGTGCAAGCAAAGCAGCTGTCAAAAATTAACTGAATATTCAAAATGGCCAACTCCCCGGCATGGGTGAGAGATATGAATACCAACAAATCGCCACAAAAAAATCGAAATTCGAATATACGTAACAAGCGAAAATTCAAAATTCGCGATACTTTTTGAACACACCTCGTATGAAGAAAAAATTCCTATTAAATTTTAAAATTGCATAATTTTGTTAAAACCTTGCCGATTCTCACGCTATCAGAAAATGTCAACGATTGAGAAAAAAGTAAAATGACTCAAACGAATAAGTGTTTTTTCCAACACATTTTTAGTGTGAAGAAGTTTGCGTTTTACTACTATAATAACCGAAAACTTTAAAGCGAGCAACAACAACTAAGAATCCGATTTTTCATATGGGAACGAGAAAGCTGATTGAATACAGAAAGGACTATAAGTTCGTGCGGTTTTTTTTCGAAATTTGAAACTTTATTGACGTAAAATGGTTACAAATTTAATATTCAAAATATTGTCCATCGCTTACTACTACTTTTTCCCATCTTTCTGGCAATTCACGGATTCCCTTTGTGAAAAATTCGGTCGGTTTTGCCGCAATCCACGAATCGATCCATTTTTTGACTTCATCGTAATTACGGAAGTGCTGGTCAGCCAGGCCATGTTGCATCGATCGGAAGAGATAGTAATCGGATGGCGCAAGGTCTGGACTATACGGCGGGTGGGGTAGGACATCCCATTTGAGCGTTTCTAAGTATGTTTTGACCACTTGTGCAACATGTGGCCGAGCATTGTCATGTTGCAAAATAACTTTGTCGTGTCTATCGGCGTATTGCGGCCGTTTTTCTCGCAGTGCTCGGCTCAAACGCATCAATTGTCGTCGGTAGACATCCCCCGTAATCGTTTCATTCGGTTTCAGTAGCTCATAATACACAACACCCAGCTGGTCCCACCAGATACACAGCATAACCTTCAGGCCATGAATATTCTGCGCCGACGTCGATGTTGAAGCATGTCCAGGGTATCCATACGTTGCCCGACGTTTTGGATTGTCGTAATGGACCCACTTTTCATCGCCAGTCACAATTCGATGCAAAAAACCCTTTCTTTTGTGCCGTTGAAGCAGTTGTTCGCATGCCATAAAACGGCGTTCAACGTCTCTTGGCTTCAATTCATACGGCACCCAATGGCCTACCTTTCGGATCATTCCCATGGCTTTTAAACGTTTGGAAATGGTTGATTGATCAACTCCCAAAGTTTTTGCAACCTCTTCTTGCGTTTGAGCCGGATCTTGATTGAGCAATTCCTCCAATTCGGTATCCATGAACTTTGGCGGCGCACCCTCGCGTTCTTCGTCTTCCAAGCCAAAATCACCACTTTTAAAGCGTGCAAACCACTTCTGGCACGTTCGCTCAGATAGAGCATGCTCACCATAAACTTCCACCAAGATACGATGACTTTCGGCTGCTTTTTTCTTCATATTAAAATAATGAAGAAGAATTCCCCGCAAAAACACATTATTTGGCACGAAATTCGACATTTTCAAGTGTGGTAAAAATATTGTTGTTTACGCTTCAAATAAAAAACTTATACTGACGTTTGTGCCTTACGACAGTAGCTCTCCAATGAATGTTTGGAAATGTGGATCGATGGAATAATAATCAAGTTACGCCATCTGTTGTAAAACCGCACGAACTTATTCATAGTCCTAGTACATTGTACATAGGTATTAGTCACTCATGCAAGCTCCCTCACAAGGCACTCAATTCTGTGAGCAACTGCAAGCTACATGCCTATGTATGTATGTGTGTATGTTTGCATGTAAATTTAAATTAGATTTTGTGCGCATTTCAGAAATTTAGACAAGCAAAGCACATTGCGGTTGGATTATCAGCACTCTCATTACATCTTAGGCTTAGGCTCTAGAATTGTGTAAATGTGAACGCGTCTGTAAATTTGTACACGTAAATAGGTATTTACCATCTTTAATATAAAATAAATGAGTTCTATGACTGAAGTAAAGATGCTTATAAACTAGCAACGAACAAGACTTTCCACCAAATTCTTTGTGGCCTTAAAACCCGATTATGAGCCATTACAAATGCGAATATGCATTGGTGTTTATGATACCCCAGAACAAACCACAAATTCAGAACTAGTGGTTTTTCTGAGAACTAAAATGATGCTTAGTTGAAAAATAACTGTTATGTTTAATTACATAATAAATACCGATTTGTGACTAACACTTTTTTTTACTAATGTGACAATGTTGACAGGCGATTTCAAATAAAAACCACTCGGTGTTCGGAGGTGGCATAAGTCCACAGATTCCTGCCCTCCATACCGTTTACATACCACCTTGATAAAAAAGTTCCGGAATATATTCAGAAAATTCAAAAAATTCGTTGGAGGAATAAGTTCATAGAGTTTTTATATTTTCTTTATTTGACAAAGATTTGTTTGCTGTTTGGCAAAGGGTAAGTATTCATTCGAAGAACTCTTTCTGCTCTACAAAACTATGTTTTTTGTAGTTTCGAGTTATATTATCTTTTGTTCGTCTTGAGGGGACATTTGCGAGGTGTATGGAGAAGTTGCCATTCTGCTGCACGGAAATGGTTGCAAAGCTCAAAAAGGGCGACTTTGACGTTGATGGCACGTCCCGTAGCGGAAGGTCTTCTAAATTCGTTGAAGAACGTTTAAAATCACTTTTGAAGGAGAACGGTCGCCAACCCATCGTAAATTGGCGGAAAAAATGAGCTGCGATCATAAAATGATTCTCAATCACCTCCATTGAATGGGGTTTACCGAAAAATTGGCAGCCTGGATGCCTCACGAGCTTAACGAAATAATCAAAGAAAGTCGCTATCAAATTGCTTCTCAGCACCTCATTCGCCATTGAGCAATACGCGGTCATAAATGTCGCTTTTTGTACCGGATCGTCACGGGATATAAGAAATGGAGTGGGTGGCACCAGCAGATACGCCAAAGCCGAGAGTCAAGCCAGATCTTCATCAAAGAAGATCATGATATGTGTTTGGTGGGACTGGGAGGGTATGGGGTCCAGGTCCCATTTGTATAAGTCGTCAAAGCCGCACCCCAAGAGCACGAATGGGGGGTTCTTCAGCATCTTCCGTATTTTCTGGACCTTGCACCGACCGATTACCATTTTTTCAAGCCCTGCCAAACCATATGAGGGGCGTTAATTTCGATAACAAAGAGGTCCTTAAAAAACTGGCTCAACAATTTCTTTGAAACCAGACTGGGCGAACCAGAACGGTATCAACAAATTGGTCGAGAGATGGGAAGAAGTTGTAAACAGCAACGGCGAACATGTAATTGATTAACTTATTGATATAATACATATATTGTTTTTTGTTTAAATAAAAGTCTTCGGTAAAATCGAAGTTTATTCCTCAAAAGTGATATTATCGCCTTCAAAGTACTTCCTATCAAATGCAACGCGCTTATGCCAGCGCTTGATGCAGCCCTTGAAACATTTCTGGAACTCTATTTTCGGTATAGCCCGATATAATGCTGATAGCCGTCTTCGATTTCTGCAGTACTTCCTTCCGGCTGTTAAAGGCGTTTCTCGTAGTGGTTTTTTGACTCAAGCCATACCTGGTGAATTCAATAGCCGTTAGACGGTATTCGTTTCATTCTTGAACAGAAATTCACAGATACTGGTGGCACTATGAGACGACGCGTTATCATGGTGCAAAATCCAAGAGTTGTTTTCTCACTAATCCTTTCTTCTTTGGCGAAATGCTTCAAGTAAATGTCGCATAACGCCCAAATTATAGTCTTTATCCAGTTGAACTGCCTGACCTTCTGGAAAAAAATCGTGGTGAGGATTACTGTTGTAATCTGTAAATCCATAAAAACCGTGAGCTTCGCTTTCGGTTTTTTGACTTAAAACGACGTGTGTTTTTTTGTCTTGGCCCATTCGGAGTTTTCCACTCTCTCGTCTGATGTCTGGAGTGCGTGTCGTACCCATAAACCCACACTTCTCCAGTAATGATGCGTTTGATGAATGTTGGCCTTGGAAATAATGCCTTCGGCGGTATCAGCGCGGCCTCTTTTTTACATGAATTTCAGGTCCTTTGGGACTAGGTTTGCAGCTACACAGTGCAAAGACAAATCATTAACTACAACGCCCTGAACGAATCCCTAAGCAATATTCGAGACCTCTGCCCGCTTTGTGATGCTTAATTTGTGGTTATTGATAAACTTTTGTTTCTCCTTAGTAATGTTTTCATCAATTTTCGATGTAGCGGCTTGCAATCAGGGTAAATTCAAATCCATTTTTAAAACTATAAAAAAATCGACAGCACTCAGGATTTTATCAACACGGCGTAAGTTTTACAAATGTCAAGCTATAGAAAATATGTTAATTATGCTAACCATAGATGTGGCAACCTAACAAAAAAAAAAAAAAAAACACCAGTCTAACGGTTAGACGCGATAGAAGTGAAACCTTCCGTAAAACAAACTGAGAGAGAATAAGACGAAAGCAGCATTAGGAGCAAGATAATTATAGGTTCATTATAATATTGCTATAAAGTTCATATTTTATTTTCTTCATTTTATTATTATTCATCCTCAATGTTTTCAATTTCAACAAATGATACGAGTGGCTTATGATAGCTAAAATATGATACAAATGCTTTGGTTTCGATGTTGCCAACATATCTTTGAAATACCGCGTCAATGGTTGTTTTTGATCGTGTTGTCGATTCAGTGCGATTGTTACACATTTTTAAATTGAATGTTGTATTGAGAACGTCAATTAAAGGAACCGCTGTGTCCAATGCAAAATTTACGTTAAAATCGCCACTTAAAATCATTGGAACTTTATTGTAATCTTTTCTAAGTATCCGCGATACTTCTGGTGTATACTTTATTAAATTTTCGTGAATGAATTCCGTGATGCTATTTATTGATTTTTTTTCTGTCGATATTCGCGACACTTTTCTGCATTATTTTTCGGCATAATTGCGGTAAATATTTAAAAATGAAAATATTTACGAATATAAAAATACACACGCGGTTGCTATTATGAGCATCCCCAGCAAAACCTGCGTGACCGAAACTCTAACACAATTACATTTTTTTGAATGTTACAAACACATATGCACGCAGGTTTTGCTGGGGCGTGACCGAAACTCTAACACAATTACACATATGCACTCGTATTTGGAAAATGTGTAAACAGTAAGCAAACTTTATTCATATATTTTTCCTCATTTTTGCATCAGTAAAATTAAACAAACGCCGTAGCCGAATGGGTTGGTGCGTGACTACTATTCAGAATTCACAGAGAGAACGTCAGTTCGAATCTCGGTGAAAACACCAAAATTAAGGAAAACTATTTTTCTAATAGCGCTCACCCCTCAGCAGGCAATGGCAAAACACCGAGTGTATTTCTGCCATGAAAAAAAGCTCCTCATAAACATATCATAAAATAAAAAAATAAAATAACTGTATAAAAAAATTTTTTTTCTTGTGATTCGAACCAAGGATTTTGGATCGGAAGCTCACATTGCTAGCCGCTCGGCTATCGCGCCAATGCTGTCGGCGCTGGCCTAAAAGTTATTTAGTTCGTCACTACGTGTATATGTAAAAATAAAATAACTGTATAAAAAAATTTTTTTTCTTGTGATTCGAACCAAGGATTTTGGATCGGAAGCTCACATTGCTAGCCGCTCGGCTATCGCGCCATGCTGTCGGCGCTGGCCTAAAAGTTATTTAGTTCGTCGCTACGTGTATATGTAATATTCGTAGCCAAGAGTGTCGCTTTTTTCGTTTCACTTTTTCTCAAATCACTCCCAACGATTCTAAAGAAGTTTTCACTTCAAAAATTGATTTAAAGTGTCACCTGGGTGTTGTTCAGCGTACTTTTTCATCGAGGTGGTATGCACATTTTAGTTAGAAGAGATAACTCGTCAGCCTTGAAATCCAACGTAGAATCTCTCTTGCCAACAAGTTGCTACTTTGGACTAAGTAGGCAAATGAGTAGTAAAGTCCTCTTTCGACGAAGAAGACTAAAACTGTACAAGGCTCTCATCATGCCCGTCCTAACGTATGGCGCAGAAGCTTGGACGGTGACAACATCCGATGAAGCGACGCTTGGAGTGTTTTAGAAATGGATGGAGAAGGACTTGGCTTCATTTTGTGTGTCCAACTGGCGCCGGTTAGCAGGAGAAAAAAACAACTGATGCGCTTTGTTAAACTCGGCCGAAATCGCGTAAGCGGTTATCGCGCCAATTAAGAAGAAGATATATTCTTAAATGTGCGAGTACCAGCATTTATATTATTATTACTTAAAATCTGTTTTAAGTGTTTGGCTGATCTCTTAGTTCTATCTGTGGTGAGCGTTCTTGATTTTGTTAGAGAAATGGAGGGACCTACAGTTTTTTATGGCGCTTCCGAACGGCAGATGATTTTTATGAGTAGATTTTTTCGTGGCAGAAATACAGTCGATGGTTTGCCCTTGTCTGCCGAGGAGCAATCGCCATTGGAACAATTTTTCTATCATTTTGGTATTTCATGCACGTAGATTCGAACTTACGCCCTCCCGAATGGTAGTAATGTAACCATTTGACTACGGAAGCCGCTACTCACCCGTTTATAATTAGTTATAGTGTTGAGGATTTACTAAGCGGCCGCCAATGCAATTTCCAGCTGGGATATCACTTGCATACATTTTAGTATTTACATATTTACAAGAAAACATATTTGCTTATATTTTATGCATACCGGTCATCGAGAATTTCAATAAATTAAAATACTTTAAATAGAAAAAAAAACTGTAGAAGAAAAATTTGTGCAAAAAGTGTTTGTAGGTGCATTTGAGAAGATTACTTGGCAATAAAAATATACGTAAAAAATACTTGTAGCAGTTTTACGATGAGAAATCTTGGAGTTATTTGGATGCTTGTGTTGATGCTGCATCAGTTTTACTTTTGATTGCTTGAATGCATTACATATTTTGCTCAACTCGTTTATGTGTAAGCTATAAATTTGTGCAATATCAATGAAAATCCGTTATGCATCGGATATTTTATCACCCACTGAAATACTGGGATTCTCATGACGCGAGTATTTGCACATTTTGAATGCGTTTGGAAATATGGAGAATAATTTTTAATGATCTTTACTTAATTTATGAGAGTTTATATGAGAGAAGACGAACGCTCAGGGCCATGAGATAATCTGCTAATTGGAAAGCAGATTGAAAAATTATTCAAGTTTAGTGTCACTTTAATACGAATTGTAAATAAAACACAAAACAAGAAAATGTCAAATTTACTTTTTCAAACTTTAGTTCTCAGTCCAGTCTTAGCGTTCAAAAGATGCAAATATTTAGGCGAGTAGGTTGGCGTCAGTATCGTGCGAGGTGTCTTCAAGTGCCGGACATATATTCAGTATGTCGGGGTCGATTTTGTATCGGACGCTTAACCTGATCCAATATCCAGAATGTACGAAGGTTCAATAAGTAATCGTGTTTGCTGACAGAAGGCGTTCCTGAGGGAAGTTGCTGTTAGAATCATCAAACGACGGCAAAACAAATTTCGGACTGATTGATAGATTAGTTTGGATTTGGCCGCTATGCAATGGAAGAAGAAGAGTATCGTTCAATAATTCGCTTTTTATTTTTGGTTGGGAAAAAATCTGAGGAGATAAAAGCAAAGTTGGATGCTGTCTATGGGTTAGATATCAGTTAGATATTGGTTTAACGAATTTAAACCTGGGCGCTCCTCCGTTTTTGATGAGGAGCGATCAGGACGCCCGGCAGGCGTGGTTACCGAGGAAATCATTCAAAAAGTCCACGAAATGATTCTCGCTGATTGACGAACGAAAATGTGCGAAGTAACAGAGCCCATAGGTGTTTCGAGTGGAACGGCAATTAATATTTTACACGATAAGTTGGCACTGAAAAAATTAGCGGGAGCGGCTGTTAATTTCGAAGCAGTGTCTGGAGCAGTTTAAGCGAGATCCGAAGGAATTTTTGCATCGAGCTGTCAGCGTTGATGGAACCTGGATTCATTAAGCAACAATCAAAACCATGATTTTCTCCCGGTGAATTTGGAGTAGATTCAGACGCAGACAGTGCCTTCAGCCGGAAAGGTCATGGCGACGATTTTTTGGGATGCGAACGGCGTCATCCTCATGGATTTTTTTGGAAAAGGATGAACAATCACTGGGTAATAATACAGTGAGTTATTGGATCACTGTCACAAAAACTTGCAGGAGAAACGGACGTATTTGGCAAAAAATAAGTGCTGATTCACCACGATAAGGCATCAGCACTTTCATTCGGAGTTGTCGCCGCCAAACTGCATGCATTTCGTTGTGAATTGCTGCGGCACCCCGATCTGGCGTCTAGCGACTTCTTCCATAACATGGCGAAATGACCAGCGTGAACAAATTTTCAAACGAGGCAGAGGCATGTTTGAGGAGAGTTCTACAAATCATATTTTTTGGGGATGTAAAAAAATGGCCGGAGCGTTGGGAGAAGTGTATCTCTATAAAAATAAAATTGAAAAATAATAAAAATGTTTTTTGAAAAACTGGTACCTTTATTTCTAATAGGACTATGAATAAGTTCGTGCGGTTTTTTTTCGAAATTTGAAACTTTATTGACGTAAAATGGTTACAAATTTAATATTCAAAATATTGTCCATCGCTTACTACTACTTTTTCCCATCTTTCTGGCAATTCACGGATTCCCTTTGTGAAAAATTCGGTCGGTTTTGCCGCAATCCACGAATCGATCCATTTTTTGACTTCATCGTAATTACGGAAGTGCTGGTCAGCCAGGCCATGTTGCATCGATCGGAAGAGATAGTAATCGGATGGCGCAAGGTCTGGACTATACAGCGGGTGGGGTAGGACATCCCATTTGAGCGTTTCTAAGTATGTTTTGACCACTTGTGCAACATGTGGCCGAGCATTGTCATGTTGCAAAATAACTTTGTCGTGTCTATCGGCGTATTGCGGCCGTTTTTCTCGCAGTGCTCGGCTCAAACGCATCAATTGTCGTCGGTAGACATCCCCCGTAATCGTTTCATTCGGTTTCAGTAGCTCATAATACACAACACCCAGCTGGTCCCACCAGATACACAGCATAACCTTCAGGCCATGAATATTCTGCGCCGACGTCGATGTTGAAGCATGGCCAGGGTATCCATACGTTGCCCGACGTTTTGGATTGTCGTAATGGACCCACTTTTCATCGCCAGTCACAATTCGATGCAAAAAACCCTTTCTTTTGTGCCGTTGAAGCAGTTGTTCGCATGCCATAAAACGGCGTTCAACGTCTCTTGGCTTCAATTCATACGGCACCCAATGGCCTACCTTTCGGATCATTCCCATGGCTTTTAAACGTTTGGAAATGGTTGATTGATCAACTCCCAAAGTTTTTGCAACCTCTTCTTGCGTTTGAGCCGGATCTTGATCGAGCAATTCCTCCAATTCGGTATCCATGAACTTTGGCGGCGCACCCTCGCGTTCTTCGTCTTCCAAGCCAAAATCACCACTTTTAAAGCGTGCAAACCACTTCTGGCACGTTCGCTCAGATAGAGCATGCTCACCATAAACTTCCACCAAGATACGATGACTTTCGGCTGCTTTTTTCTTCATATTAAAATAATGAAGAAGAATTCCCCGCAAAAACACATTATTTGGCACGAAATTCGACATTTTCAAGTGTGGTAAAAATATTGTTGTTTACGCTTCAAATAAAAAACTTATACTGACGTTTGTGCCTTACGACAGTAGCTCTCCAATGAATGTTTGGAAATGTGGATCGATGGAATAATAATCAAGTTACGCCATCTGTTGTAAAACCGCACGAACTTATAAATAGACCTATTAATACAGGCACTTATTGACCCCCCCTTGTATTTGAGCCAATTAGTTGATAGTCTTTACTTGTGATTCAATAAAATTTGTGTTGAGTAAAAAAAATTTACTGAGAAAAAAGTGAGAGTCTACTAGGAACTGAACAACATTGCGGATATTGCGATTCTTAGAAATAGCTAATATAGTATAGCTTTTTAAAGGCCACACAGTGGTTTAGAGAGGACGAAGTAGAGTAAGAATACGATAGTTCCGGTGTCTAGGGGTCTCTAACTGGCCTAAGTGCCACTTCACCTAACCTAACCTACCTCTTTATTTTCGAAAATTGTGCCGAAAGAGAGAAACTAAGATATTAACAAATTAGAGATTTTTTGTACTTATGCCGCGTTCTCAAAACAATTTCTCATGTGAGATGTTCTGCACTCGTTAATTTTGCGATATGCACTTATGTATTAACGTATGTATGTATACGAGTATGCATTTATATGGTCACATATGCTATTTACAGCTTTTGCCCATTCGCCTTGTAAAATATTTTGTTACGTCAAATTTAATTTCCAAAAAGATGTTCATTAGCTACATACACACACACACGCAGATGTACACTAAATTTGATACACTTTGACCCACTTTATAGCAACCTGTAACCTGCTGGTGTGCATATTCGTACTCTTATTCATCCATACGTACATGCAATCATTTACGACTGGTAGGCAAGCTAGCCTGAATAGTTTGAAGCAATACAACGGCTGTTAATGTGATTGACTGTAATTATTTCAAGCCGTTTCCAATTTAATTACCTAGACATGAACATAAGTTTGTATGTAGCTTTGAAACTACTTAGTTACTAACGTAGTTTGTCTTTCGCTCGTAAGGATTAGATGTTCTTGAAGACGTACCCTGCAGGAAAAATCTGAACTAGTAAGGTAGACTACCGATTAATGCCGTTTTGGGGGTTGAGGTGTAAAAACAATCGACAGCCTTAGTTAGTGTGGGACTTTAACGCCACTAAAAGCACCTCAAGTCCGACGGTTCATCCTACAGGGAGACCATCTGTAGTTCGTGGTGAGCAATAAGCTCAATCTTCTGTTATGTTCGTCTGCTGTTCGTCTTGCTGCATTTTATCAATGCAACAGTTGTGGTTGCTGCCGCGTTCGTCTCGCATCATTTCTTCGCCCAAATTATAGAGGTTTGCAAACACGGCCGGATTTGAATACACCGTCGCTTTAAATGCCGCATTCGGTATGCTATCGCGCCCAGATGCTTTGTTATCATTAATTCGCGCCAAAGTGCTTAATACTTCTGGCACTGTAACCGCACGAATCTCATCATTTTCTCTCACTTGCGTGCAAATGCTGCTGCTTTCCTCCTGTAGAGGAAACAGTGAGATGACCACCTTCTCAAGCAGTTCGGAGCAAGTTGGTTGAGGAGTTTGGGGACCTCTTACTTTGGACATGACTGTTTTATAGGCAATACCCCATGCGTTGTCATCCGCGTCGTCGTTGAAGCATCCCGTTTTACTTGCTTCTATAGCTTTCCTTAACTTCAGTCGGTATACTCTAAATTCTGCCCGTAGTTCTTCGAGCACTGGTCTTCCCCTCGCTCTTTGAGATCGCCTTCTTTGTTTTTTGCACGTTTCGCGCAGCTCAGCTATCTCATTCGATCACCAATACACCGGTTTTTTGTTAGCAGGTTTTTTGCATCTAGGCATCGATAAATCACAAGCTGCTTCCATATGACGCGTTATCTGGTCGGCAGTAATATCTGACGTGCCACCGGTAATTTTTATCCTTCCCATTTTTCGTTGAAGGCTTTAATGTTAAAAGACCTGGCCTTCCATGTTTTCGCTTGTACTCTGTGACAGCCTGGCTTTTTAATGGTTTTGCTGATATCTATTGTGATGGGGAGCTGCTCGTTATGCGCGTATAATTTGTCCCCCATTTTCCATTTGACGTTTATCGCCATAGCTCGGTCTGCGAAAGCGACATAACGCTAGTAGTAGTGGCAGGTAAATACCTAGACACCGTGAGCGACATAATGAATAATAACCGGTGGTGCGTCGCAAGTCTCGGTACTTGGCCCAACGCTGGGGAACGCAATGGACAACGGCTTGCTTAAAGTGGCCCTTCCCGCAGGAGCAACACTTGTTGGATCCGCTGATGACATCGCGCTGGTGGTATTGGACAAACGTCTCGTGCCACTGACGGCCATATGCAATGACGCAATTTCACGTATACGAAAATGGTTGATAGTAGGAACTTGTAGCGCAGAAGACGTAAATAGTCTTGCCAAGGAAAAGGAGTTCACGTGAGGAGATCATGATAACAGTAGGCGAGCACTTCATAAGGTCTTAGCCGTACTTGAAGTATCTAAGAACCATCATTGACTCAACAAAAAAGCGCAGCTAGTGCACAGTGCTCTTTCAAACATAGGAGGACCTCGGGAAGAAAAACGACAGCTGCTTTCAATTATCACCACATCCGTGATAACATACGCAGCGCCGTTCTGGGCAAATGCGGAAAAATCGGTTTGAAAGAATAAGAACCACACATACACTAAGCCCGTTTAGAGTAGCGAGCGCTTATCGCACTGTTGCAGATGATGCCATATCAGTCATATCGAGAAAAATCCCTATAGATCTCTCGGTCAAAGATCTGCAGAAGCTTTATAATCTAGCGCGAGAAATACCGCTCGGTGTTATTAAAGAAGGAGAGCGACAGCGAATGATCAGGGAGTTGCAGCAACGTTGCGACCTTTCAAAAAATGGTCGTTGGACACACAAACTGATATCAGACATAGCGAAATTGTATCTAAAGAAGCACGGGGAAGTTCTATGTGACACAATTGCTGAGTGGTCACGGATGTTTTAAGGAGTATCTACACCGCTTTAATTTGGAAAACGACCCCTTTTGCCTAACTGCCCCGTCTGCCCTGACGAACCAAAGAGTGCAAGATATGTGCTATTCCGGTGCCCGCGTTTCGACACCGAAAGAGAAGACCTTTGCAGGGTTTTTGGCGAGCATCCCACATAGGCAAACCTTACGCTGCAAGTGTGCGATAAACCTGGAAAATGGCTGGAATTAAGTGGTGTAGCAGCGCGTATAATGAAAACGCTGCGTGACGAAGAATGAGTTCGAAAGGCGAACCTGCGCCAACTACAGCCTGATCTCCAAGATTATAGAAATGCAGAAGAGTCGTTGCAAGACGAGCGCCGAACAGATTCTCGTACTGACAGAGACTGACTGATTTGTGTTAATGTACTCTATAACGGCCTCCCGACGTATTACTTAACGACAAAGTTGCGGGAGGAGCAACTGTTCGGACAAGAGAGATTTTAGTTCGGGTTAAAGTCCCACACTGATGGCCACAATGGCCATAGGCTTTCGATGCTTTCCTCGAATAAAAAACGCTCGCAACAGTGCATTAATGGGTAACTCAAGCATGCTTGGAGATAAACGTTGATACTTTTCATAAGGCGGTTGAAGATTCCGAAGCTACCTTTGAGTAAATTTTGATAGCAAACTATCATGGAAGCACCATATATTATATTAGAGAGAAAGAAAAAGGTCAGTAACGCACTATATGTATGTAAAAGAATGCTGGCAGTTACATGGTGTCTAGCTCCTTCCATAATATATTGGTGCTACTCAACTGCAGTAAAGCCAACTTGACGGTGCTCTGGTGGTGAACTGCGCTAAGAAAAACGACAAGCAAAATATCTGTGGAAAGTATTCAACATCTTGGTGCACTCTGCACTACTGGGACAATGAGAACTACTCCATCGGCAGCGCTTAAAGAATACTCAACCAGCCACCGATCAACATTGTGGCAGAAGGTCTAGCAGCTAAATCTGCCATAAGACTTAACGGAACGGCTGAACTTACCTGTAAACCATTCGGACATAGTTGAATAGGCATTAGTTATAGGGCTAACACGAATTCATTATCATCAACTTTTGGCCCTACAGCTCTTTGTGAGCTTCGGCCTGCTGCACACTGATTTTTCCAGAGTCCTTCCACCTTATTTCCTGCAGGGCCACGGTATCCATTCTACACTTTACAAGTTCCGTCGCTATTTCCAGCTTGCAGCATGGTCCTTATAGTCCAAGAGCCGAGTTTTAATTCATTTTTCCTTTTTCTATTTATCCGGTCGTCTACGTTGTTTTGGGCTGTTATCCGAGGCTTTTGTGTAGCTTTCATGACAATAAGTTTGCGCTGAGTGGGTTGTCAGTCCTACGTCAGTGGAGCTGGAGTTCAGTCAAGTGGTTATAGCGTTATACCGTCCATATTCGGTCGTCAGTGCCTCGTTTGTTATCGACAGGATGTACCAGCATGTAGGAGAGGCTGAGTGTTGAATAGGAGAGGCTTTATAATCGATTCACTACTCCATTAACACCCCGGATTATATGTCTGCGAAATGAACTGGATGAAGAGATTCCGAACAACAATAGAAGAAGAAGGGTGGAAAAGAGGTATAAAACCTAGCTCCAATGAGCTCCATACATTTACTGACGGCTTTAATATTATATTTACATGATTAAATAAAACTCACTTCATTAAAAAAAGTGTTATAATTTCATATCTATAACGGACTTATCTTATGGCAGGACTAAGTATATATATACATATCTAGTCTGCAAGGTTATTGTAATCATTGATTTAAATAAAATGAAATGAAATTAATCACATTTGAAATGAAATTGAGAACAAGCTTTTCTCGAGTTCAGAGCAACAAAATTGTTGCATTTATGTTTGCCTTTTAAGTGGGCTGAAGTTTTCAATTAGAAATACTGATGAGAGTAAAGGTTAGAGATTGGAGAACTACTCAGCATCAAGTAATTGTTTATTGCCTAGTGTAAGCTTCCTTCCTTGGAAGAGCCAATGATTCTTGCCATGCAACTCAATTGCAATGCTTCAGTTTGTTTTCATTAGGTTTCTCAACTGGGTGGTACGCGCTGGTTATTAATTAATATTCTGCATAAATGCTGTGTGTAGGTGAGTGTTGGGTGGGTTACTGTGTGGGCAAACAACAGTCATCTTTCAATTAATTCTTGCGCAATAATACGCTCTTAGGTATAACATTGATTACTTTTCAGATGTACAAGTACGTAGTTATTTATGTATGTATGTCGTTTGGAGCATTTCACATTAAAAGAAGTCTATAAATAAATGTCCATCGTGACTAGAAAAGTTTTGCAATCTTGCCAATATTTATGAAATATGATAGAAAATAGTTTTTTTGGTCTGAAATTATTGTTTTTTGTGCTTAGCTTTGGAGGCGATTTTGTAGTTTAAGCTTTTATATTTTCTGTGCATTGCTCTAATCCTTCCTACCGTAACCGAATTTAGTCAAATCATTTTGACCGATTCTTAAATTTACTGATGCCATTTATACTACTGCCGATATGTCCGCTAGTTGTCACAGCACTCACTTTCGTGCTGTCTCATATCGTGTGGACGTAAGCCCAGATAGTCAAGAAGATTTGATTGCTTAATTTTTGAGGCAGCGATACGTCTTAATTATATTCCCACGAAATGGGCAGAAGTAAAAGTGGTATTCATTCCCAAAGGAGGGAAAATCACACATACGAACCCAAGGGATTTCAGGCCAATTAGCCTATCATCATTTTTGTTAAAATCCTTAGAGCCGCTGCTAGATGTGCATATCAAAGGAAAGATTAGCGACAAACTATCACCTTCCCAACATGCATACAGCAAAGGTAAATCAGTGGAAACAGCGCTCCACGCGCTAGTTCGCACAGTTGAGAAATCACTTCACTAGAAAGAATATACCCCCTCTGTCTTTCTAGACATCGAAGGTACCTTCAATAATATATATCTGGAAGCAATTACCACTTTGCTTACGGAAATGGGAGTAAACAGTGCAATAGTCTCGTTTATAGAACGAACGCTAACTGGGCGACCGATAAGCGTAAATTTGAGTGACACATCCATTAAAAAATTTCTGATCAAGGGTACACCCCAAGGTGGGGTAATATCTCCACTTCTGTGAAACCTAACTTTCAATAATCTTCTACAAGAACTTGAAAAAATGGGAGGTAAAATAATATCATGATCATGCCGATGATATTGTAATAACAATCTCGGAGAAACACCTTCCAACATAATGTGATCTCCAACAAAGGTCGCTCAACAGATGATCACTTTGGTGTAAAAGTCGAGGACTTGAAGTAAGTCCGGAAAAAACGATTCTGATACTGTTTAGTAGGAACAATGGAATATACCTGCTCTTCAACAAATATTTCTGGGAGGGAGAAAGGGCAAAATATCTAAGACTTGCACTAGATACGAAGCTAAATTGGAGACTCACAGTCGCAGACAGAGCACGAAAAGCTATGACCGTATTGTACACCTGCGGAAGGCTTATTGGGAAGAAATGGGGAACCGAGAATGATACATTGGCTCTACACCGCAGTGGTTATGCCAATTCTCTACTATGGTATTGTAATATGGTGGAATGACCTTGAGAAGAGTGTGAACATCAAAAAATTTTACAAGGTTCAAAAATTAGCATCTGTTCTGATAACCAGTGTGACGTCAACCACATCATCGAAAGCATTATATGGGTCATTAAACTTTCTTCTGTAAGATCCGCAGGCAATATATAACGCACGCAGTGCGGTAATAAGGCTGAACCCTCTAAGTAAGTGGTCAAACACGGATTATGGTCACGGCAAAATTCTGGCTGGCATTTTGGGGCTTCCCGGAGTGCACTCCCGCCTATACTTGCCATTACAGCGTTTACGACCCTCCTACCCTTAAGAGAAGAGTGGACGATGTAAGACAGGACGAGTCCAGCCATGTATACACAGATGGCTCAAAGCTCGAGGGCAGGATGGGCGGAGGGCGAACAACTGGGGATCTCCTTCAGTTTTCGGCTCCCTGACTGCTATAGTGTCTTTCAGGCTGAAGTAATGGCAATAATGAAAGCCGCGACACTGATGCAGTATGATGCGATACCGGAAATAAAATCTACATTTTCATTGATACCCAAGCGGCGATAAAATCCCTCACAAAACAGTCGACAGCCTCCAAAGTAGCCATGAAATGTCGCACATCTCTTAACAAGATGGCTGAGTCATTTCCTCGAAAGGTAACATGGGTTCCTGGCCTTCGCGACATTGAGGGTAACTGTAGAGCCGATGAACTAGCGAGACTCGGTAACAATTTCACCGATGAGTACATAGACAATGACATAGGGATACCCTTACAAACATGTAAGCTACTCATCCTTGAAGAAATTGTAAGGAAAGCAAATGAAAGATGGTTTAATGAAGCCAACTGCAAAATCGCCTGTCAACTGTGGCCGACTCTAAGTGCTGAACGCACAGAATCTCTGCTAAGCCAAAATAAACACAGTTTTACCACACTGATCTCAGTTATAACGAGGCACTGCCTAATAGGTAGACACGGCCAAAGGTTGGGTGTTCAAAAACATGACTTCTGTAGAAGTTGTCTAGATGAGGGCAAGGAAGAGACAATCTCGCACCTACTGTGCCACTGTCCTGTTATATCCAGTCGCAAGTTTATTATTCAGGGTAAACTATTTTTTAATGAGTTGGAGGGTCTCAGTTCTGTAGAAATCGGAGATATTTTAAAATTTCGGAAAAGCTGGTTTTAGGAGAGATAGGGACAAGCTCCCCACGCGGCATCACAATAGGCTATGAGCCTGAATGTGTCCCACAGGACAACCGCTTCAACCTAACCTAAGCCCAGATAATTTTACAGGAATTGTTGGAGAGTTTCCACGTAATCTTATATGCGACAACAACAGCAAGTTCCATTGCAAGTTATATTCCAGCAGCGTTTTATATTTCTACATACATTTTGGTTCATTTCGTTGCACGAAAATTTGCCCAAAGTTCTCTAATTACTTTGCACTTTTGATAGCGTCAACAATTTTGCTTCTCTCTTTCAGAGAGTGCAATCGAATTCATCTTTATGTTAGTCAGATAGGGCATTCAATTACAAGACAGATCTCAGCCGTACCGACATACTCCACCCTCTCAGTTCTATGTATGTTTTAATGAGCAGCAGTCCACAGAGGAGAAAGAACCATTGCTTCTCGTATAATTCTATTATGTAGGCGTTTGACTTGGCTTGTATTTAGTCTCCTTGTTCCTTGCTTTTATGCCATTTCACATGGAGTCAGTTCTACTAGTCGCAATCTCCAGATTATTCGATTTTGGCTCGTCCTGATGTTTAAGTTCGCACATTTCATATCACTTTCTATTTGCTTCGTCCTTGTATGTTGTGGTCGACCTGGCTTCCTCGGTGCAGTGGCAATGTTTAATACGTTTTTTTCCAGCTCTGATTCAGGCTTCCTCTGGACATGTCCATACCAGCGAAGACGACTTTCATGTATTTGATTGAAGTCTTAACCACGAATGAATCCATTAGGCACTTTGCCCAGCATTGTGCCCGAGGCTGACCATCTCAACATTTTCATTTCTGCCGTTTGAAGTTTTCTTTCGTGTGACCTTTTTATAGGCCAGCATATGGCTTCATATAACAAAGTGAGAGGCTGGCGGTTTCATATATTTTGCTTTTTAGGTGAAGTGACATTCTTTTGTCACAGAGCACCTCGGTTAAAGTCTTTCATTTTAACCACGCCGAGTTAACCCTATGCTGCACGGTTATATGCAATCGCATAAAGGAATCGAGACAGATATAGACATATTTATACCAGAATGCTTAGGATCAGTAGAGGATTATAAGGGGAGAGGTATTGAAAATGAACGAGATCACTCAATATTCACGCTCTCTACCATGTAACGATAATATAAAAAAAAGAAAAAAACGTGATATCTCTGCTGTAAGTAAATAAAAATTATTTAATTTTGTAGAAGCAATAAGCCCAAGAAAAGAAATACGATGCAAGAAAAATTTGTAAAAAATGGTGCAGCACAAATGATAGGGTAAACATCTCGATAACTCTTTAATATAAAAAATTAAATAAATAATGGGCGCGTACACTTCTGTTAAGTGTTTGGCCGAACCTCCGAGTGTATTTCTGCCATGAAAAAGCTCCTCATAAAAATACCTGCCGTTCGGAGTCGGCTTGAAACTGTAGGTCCCTCCATTTGTGGAACAACATCAAGACGCACACCACAAATAGGAGGAGGAGCTCGGCCAAACATCCAAAAAGGGTGTACGCGCCTTTTATATACATACATACATAAATGACCACCACGACCACTCTTACAGGGCAATATCCTTTTCATGAAATTTTCCATAATCGAATTGCAAAGTGTCTGCCCTATGCCCTCGATAGCCTCACGAATTCCATCTTTGAGGTCTTGAATCGACCCTGGGCTGTTGGCGTAGACCTTCTCTTACACGTGGCCTCAAATAAAAAAGTCACAAGGTGTTAAATCACAAGATCTCGGTGGCCAATTATGATCACCTCTTCGAGAGATAACACGGTCGGGAAACTTTATCCGTAAAAGATCAAAGGTTTCGTTGCTTGAGTGGCACGTAGCGCCGTCTTGTTGAGAATAAACGTTGTCCAGATCAATACCATCCAATTTTCGGCCATAAAAAATCGTTAATCATCTTTCTATAGCGCAATCCATTCACCTGTAACACCTGTTATTGGAAAACCCTTTATTATAAGGATCGTATAGAAAAACTATTTTAAGACAAAACTTCCGTCCGTTTATAGTTACAAGCTATAATTCTCAATGCCTATAACTCTCCGTTGGACGCCTTTTTAAAAACTGGCCTTTTTTCGTCCTTTTTTCGAGAATCCATTTTGAAAGATTATATCCAAACGATAGAAAACTAAATTTCAAGAAGCTACTTAGAAGCTCAGCTCGTTAGCTATAATAGAAATATGTTCAATGCACGTCCAAAGGCAATAAACTCTGACCAGATCCGGGTGCGCAACGGAGGGATAAGTTTGTTTGATTTAAAAACATTAACAGACAACCCAAATTAAATTTTACTTAAATGCGCCGAGAATTTGGCACTTCCCAACTTGTTTTTGTTTTATATGTTTTTCTGCTGCATTACAGCCTACAATCAACTGTGGCTCGCCATTAGGTGTCTGTCTGTTGACTTGTCAATTCGTGTTTACTTGTCTGACTTTTGTGTTCATTGGCGACAGCAAAAGGTCCTTCCAACGTACATAAACTGTTAAGGCTGCTCATTAGATATGAGTGCATGTTTGCTCATTTCTTTTCATGGGTACACACTGCCGTACAGTTCATGCCACGCAAAAGTATGCGTACATGTGCACACACACCCACACTCACAAACGTTCGCATACTGTGTGGGAATTCTCATGATTCGCTCGCATTGCGCACATTCTGCGAAGCTTAAGCGAATGGCATCTAATTGTATTTATGCATTTTGTAATTTAGCAGCAATGGAATATGTTTTTCATGCCTTTACCAACCCCCCCTGAAATGTATCGTCATATTTCCTCCTATTTTATGGCACATTTTTCCTTCGTAGTTTGTTTTCTTCCTTTTTTCTAAGGTCTTATCTAATAATGCGCATATGTGTGTATGTGTATTTGTGTGTAGGTAGAGTTCTAAATGTATGCACATATTTACATTTGTGTATGAATGTGTGCCAACATGCCAGTTTAATAAGATTTACCTCGACAGTGAAATGATTTTTCTACGGTTGAAATGTTACGGAGAAGCTTCGCTGCACATTGGTGACATTTGCGTGGCTGGCGTAGTCGAGCGCACAGTGGTTTGGAGTTAAATATCTAATTGTAATTATATAGGGTGATTCAAGGGAGATGCAAAGATCTGCAATTATTTGTGATATATAAAATCCATTTTTTTCTTTTTGGGCTTTGTCAAACTTATTCAAGGAGCGATTCTCAGTTGGAAAACGCCTAGAATTGATCCAAACGTTTTATAGAAAAGGTCGAATGGGGTCAACTTGTGATGCTCAACTGTCTTCGTGTTCTCGTTCTTCTCAATGTTATTATTGGTTGTAGAATGAAAACTAACAATTGTAGGGTGTGTGAACACGACGAGCAACACCGAAAGAGAATTAGCAATGTTGCAACATCAGAAGCCCTTTGTATGAACGCAGTGCGTGGGGTTCCAAGAAAAAACACGCCATCACTAGCACCCTGGAACGCAGATGTCAAGCGATGGCAAAGCCGATGGTACACTGAATCGAGTGAGAGATGGACGGCGCAACGCATTCCAATAAGAGGTGAATGGCCTCAAAGGAACTTTAGGGAAGTGAACTATTTAATAACTCAGTCCGAGAGGATAATTCCGGAAATACCTATACAGCATTGGTAAGGTAAGCGACTCCAGGTGTAACCCCGATTGATGACGTTGAACACACGTTCTTTAGTTGCGACAGATGGCTCTTTGAAAGAGGTGGTCTGAGGAAGCAGATTAGCAAAATCGCGCCGACCAAGATAATTAGCAAAATGCTTGATCGCGTATAACGAAAAAAAGATAGACCTTGACGAAGGCAGACAGAGGCATAAGAAGACGAGTATATAATATAGTATGAAGCTGGCTACAAATATGGTGAGCCCAGGCGTGGGTTCACTGGTCTATTTTATGGACTCCATTTTGGATCCTTCCGAAGTAATGCCGAGAGAAATTCCGGGAAGGGAGTCTCTCCAGAAAAGGAGGAGGGTTTGTTTTAGTGGCCAGACCACTCAACGCATGCAAAGACGTTGGCCGCTGTAAATGCGAAAGCATTTGAGCCCTACCTCACCCACCAAAAAAAAAAAAAAAAAAATAATACTCGCTAGCGATGACTCTTGCTCTAAAAATTTGTTGCTGCTTTCACATGCAAATTTTCTGTCAAGCGAGTAGAGCCCAGATATAGCGAGTAAGGAAGTGTCGAATCGAACGTGCGAAAAATCATACGGATAGAAAAATTCGTTTAATGACGATTGATCTTCGGGTACTATAGGTGAATATACGAATACATTTGGTCTTAAAAGCACTGACGCCTGAAAGTGGCTTTTACCTGCGAGAGGGATCTACAATTAGCATGATTGTATAAGTCATTCGCGTATTTTTATTTCTACCTTCATTTTCAGTCTAATGTGAACTATGTTTTTGAAGTCCTCATAGTGCTGCCGACCTATTATTTTTTATAATCTAATAAAGTAGAAATCAAGATAAACATTCTTAGATAGAAATAGCATTTGTCAACCAGTTTTTAGTTCCTAACTACGGATTCGAGTACGAGTTTTTGATGTTTTGGACCCCTGACTAGTGTCGAGAGCGTTGAATTTGAAAAACACCATCGTCCACAGTCTAAGGATTGCAACTTTTCAGCGGCAGTAGAATTAATACTTTCTTTTAGGCTAGAATATATTCAAAGGCCTAACAACCTACCGGTGACTAGGCATGAGTTTCCAGCATCCAATCATTCGAGTGACGTTTCTGAGGTGAGCCAAAATCTAAATGAAGAGAAAGTCCAAACAAATTCAAGGATTTTCCTTAACCACCGTAGTATTGCCAATTCTTCAATTCGAATTTCTAGCACCAGGTCAAAAAGTAAGTAGGGAGTTTTATATGGGTGCACTGAAGCATTTGAAGAAGAATATTTGTAATAAGAGTATGGAATTTTGGAGAAATAATTCGCTTGCTGCCGCTCACCAAAGTCATTAGGGTCCCATTGTACTTGGGCTATGATGACAACGGGTGCTGCCTAACATATATCCGTTTTATAGCTGTGTTTTTAACATGGTCGCCTACAGCAACTTAACACACACGTGGCCGCTTTACACGAAAGTGCTAAGCACAAACAAAGCGTATTAGTGTGGATCGAAAGTCTAAGGATTGCAACTTTTAAACGGCACGAAACTTAGAACCGCTAAAGTAGTGGACCAAGTGGGTGTGCTGATATAACTTGGTCCTAAAATAAGTGATGACAAATTATCAAGTGACTTTATAAAGTTTATTTTTTATTGACGCTGTAACCACTTAAGTACTTTTAGGCTGAGTTCATTATAATAAACCAGCCGTTTCTTTCTCATGCTACCTGACGCAAATTCGAAATACGAAATTTGTAGTAGTAGTAGATTTATTAAATCTAAAAACACACTGATAGGATCCAACAAATGCGTCCACGTTGAGTTTTACCTTTTTTCACAAAAGGTGTTGATGTGCAATATAAATATAGCTGATGGATGCAATACAATTTTTTCAGGGAGAGATTTTTTGATGCACAAGAATCGTTAACAGTTTCAAGATTTGGAACAAGGGGCGAAAAGGTGGCACTTTTTTATTTTTATTATTTAGTCTAGGACAAATATACGTACATATCATTACGGCCTAATACGAATGCGAAAGAAGAAATTAAAATGAGTATAAAAGCATTAAATTAAAGAGGATTATTACAAAGATGAGTAATTAGAGTACTACGAAGGGCATACCTAAGAAAAGCAAAGCAAATAGTTGAGGGTGCGTCCGATAGTTGAGGATATGCATATATGTACCTATGTGGACGAGCGAGAATGGAGAGTAAAATTTCAAGACCATGCAACGTTTTGGGCATTTTCGTTCCACGAGAGAGAAAAAAGATATAACGTAGAGGAAAAGGAGAGAGAGAGAGAGTTATACCTTATATATTGTATAGTAATTTACCATCATAAATCCATATATTTTCGGTTGATTATTTGCGCTTGACCATCTGATTTTTGACAGCTTAAATTTTGCATTATTTTACTACGGGCATCAGTCACAACGCTCTGTTTAAAAATCGGCTTATTTAAGGTTTCTCGCAATGTTAATCCTTTATGTGGGTTTTCCGAATTGTTGCTGCAATGAATGAAAAGCGTTAACCAAAAGATTTTAGATTGCTTAGACTTGAACACAGGGAAATATATTATATTTCGACATACCTACAATTTCTAAACTGCTGATGGTCGAGCAATCTTTTTGGTTTTAAATATTTCGTCCAAGCTCAGATCCATAGTCGTTGCGTACCGTATTTGTTTTTTTCCTCGATAATTGGTAAATTAAGACTTTTTTAACTAATTTACCTTCAAATATTACGAGTACGACTGTAAAAAAAAAGCCGACTGATGTTTAGTGCATCGTTGGATGCGCTTGCTCTATTATGAATAGTATGTAAGCAGTGCTATTAGGTAAAAGCAGGACACTTATGTCGAAGCATTCACAAGGCAGATTCAATTTGAAGAATGTTTAGGAATTAACGCAGTTAGGGCCTCCGCACACGGGTCGTATTGGCAGTGGCTTGTGCGCGCACAATGCAACTATCTATCGTAAAAGTACGAGTTGTCAATATATCGTGCGATGAAGGGGAATTTATTTGTAAATTTTGTGTATTTGTATTCTCTGCAATTCTCTCTCGGGTTTCTCCCTCTTTCTTTGCCTACCTTGAAAGTTTCACTTCTGTTATGTGTACTACGCTACACGCACTTTTTTTATTTTGCTACAACTTAACGCAAGAAATGAAGAGACATGCAGTACTCGGCGAATGTGCAAATCACATCGATTCAGAAATCTCTAATTTAATTAAATGAGCCCGTTCATTCGTTCACAAGGTTCGTCGTCAAGCAACAGGTGGCGATGCAAAAGCTCTAGCAAAATGCAAAAACATGTGGAACGTTCTGACACTTCCGATCTGAAGTATTAATTCAACAAGTGCAAGCCATCATTGACGAGGACCCTTGCGACGGAGCTTAATGTTTCTGAGGGTCTTATCCTTCGAATTATTCCATGGAGTCAGCATATGACCCCCATTGGAATCATTGAGGACCCAATGTGCCTGTCTTGCTTGGAGGAGGCGGATAGGACTGAACACTTTCTCTGTGAGTGTCCTGCCTTTGCTAGAGCAAGGCTACGAGTTTTGGGTTCCGATGTCGTGAGAATGAGTAATATTTGTTCTCTGAAACTGGAGGATACTTACAGATTTGCCAAAGAATTTGGAAAACTCTCACCGGACTAACTATCTCTATCTCTGTCTCTATTCTTTCCTATCTTTTTCTCTGATACTTTTCTCCTTCCCGCCTTGACTTTTTATTCTCTTTCCAGAACTCTAAATACAATGGTTTTTTAGCCTGAGTATTTTAGGAGCCATCAAATCTCTTGGTGCTCCTCGGCTCGACCTATTCAAATTTCAAATTTCAATTTCAATCGTAACTGCAAGCAATGACGTTATCCACTGAGGGAATACGGAATGAATCCCACTTCGGCTTAACAAGTAAGAGTTTGTGCTACAATCTATCAAATGCTTCAGAAAAGTGAGAATTATGGCATAAAATATTTCCTACAGTTCCTAACTTTCATTCTTGTACATTTACCGGAATTCTTTTGCTGCAAAACCAATTTCTAAATGAACTTAATTACAAATATTCTGTATGTGAAACTCGTTCCGTCCTAATGCGTCTACATACATACATACATGCGTACATACATACATATACTCATTTGTACCTTCCATCTGTGACACCCCCATGCTCATGTATGCACCTGTACATATATCTTCCTCTGTGGGTATGTATGCGTATTACTTGTATAATCATGAACTTGCATGGAGCGTCGGCTTTGTTGCTCCCATTCACACATTCACACATCCACAAATACTCACACCCATTGCGTTGTGTGTGACGCTTTGTTTCTATAGAATGTCATGTGTTGCAGTTTTGACGCTTTGCTGTATAGCTGATTATTTAAGTGTATATTGTCTAATGTCAATTCACTGTGATGGCACATTTGTGCTGGCTGTAGACTCTTTTTGTGGGAGTTGTGTGTGAAATAGATAGACTTTAACCTAGTTTAAATTTCACCCCACCTTCCACATCACTAACATTTGATATACCCATTTATGAATATGAGAATTTATAGTAAGTACGTGTACATGCATGCATACATGCATACATACATATACATGTACAGTATATTGTGTTTTATTGCAACAATGCCTGCGTTTAAAATTAAATGAATATTGACAGTTGCCATCGATGCTAGAAGGGCTATAAAATGGAATTGCTTGTCACACACACTTATGAAGTTTATACGTATGTCTGTATAGGTGTCATTGTTTGCTCACTTAGTTATCGAAAAATAATATACTTTATGCATAAATAGTCTAATGAGAAAACCAACAACAATAATTTATGTTTTGATTAACTTTTAATGCTGTTTAACCAGCTCGATTGCATGCAATTTGCTCGATAGGCGAAATCATGGATTGTGCACAGTGGAGGGATATTGGCACACGTCCACCAGCTCAGTTATGGCAAACACTTGTGGTCTTCGCCAAAATAAGAGATGGAAACCGAAGCTGACTGACAAGATTCTTGGTTAGGTTAGATTAGCCAGATTGCTGGTCTAAGACAAGACACTCGGTGGCCATAAGACTCATTGTGGTATTTGCTTTTAAATTTTCATTCCCTAACTAAGTTGCTTGGGCCACTTGGATCTTTTTAAGTGGTAAGTAGTCCCTCCAGTGAGACATTTTGTAAATTTCCCTGATCTTCAAAGGAATAATCGCCAAGATATGTGCACGTCATTCACAGAAGAGATGTTGTACCGACTCAATTTCTTCTTCATCTTCACAACTCCTGCAGAAGTCATTGTGAGGCACATTTATTCTATCGGCGAAGATTCCAATAATGCAGTGACCCGTTAAAACTCCTGTGAGGACGCTGGTAGTTGACCTGCTGAATTCTGCTGAATGACATTTTGTCCTTTTAAGATTCAGTTTTGGCCAAAGCGCTTTGGACACCCTGCAGTTAGTAGGCAGATACCACTTTCTATTGGTTTCCGCGATTACACACAAGTCAATCGCAGTATACAGTTCGTTAAGAGGAATTCTCGTGTTCTCTGCCATTCGCTGAAGGTCAGCTCTTTGCATACTCATCCGCTCTTTCATTTCCCTCCACCCCAGAGTGGACGAGGATTCTAGCCTCTCAATCAAAATCAATGCGCTTTCCTGACGAAGCTACCACATCCCAGATAGAATTGCTAGCAATCTGGAGCCAAGATAGCTTCAGGAATAGCCAGGCTGTCATTTAGGCGGTAAACTCAAATGATACGAGTAGAGCGTCCAAACTTGTAATGTTATGTTTGGAGGAACTAAACTCAGTCAGTGTACGATACAAATGAAGGTGTTGCTACTAAGCTTCAAGATGCTGTCAACCAGATTACCTCCTGGACCAAAAAGTGGAAAAGTATATTAGTTAAACTAAATATGAGCAAATCAGCCACATGCTTTTCCTCTAAAAAAAAAAACAGAATACAAACCAATCTTTATGGATGCATCGTCAATGAAGCCAAATATTTAGGTATTAAAAGCGATGAAAAAATACGCTAAAAAGCGCATCTAAAAAGGAAACGTGACGAGCTCGATTTGAAACTCAAAAAACTTCTTAGTGCCTTGATAAGTTCCGTTACAAGTTAAGTCCGTTATAGATATGAATTACAATTACAAAACAATATCGGGAATTGTTCATTTAAAAAGCACGCGTTACACATTTGCCTTTTTTGCTGGAATGTTGGTACATCTGTCCTCTGTAGTGTCGCAGAGTAGATCGTTTTTGGCATTTAATTATATCAGTCAACTGCAGATGTGCTCTGCGATTTTCACTATGGACAAAAATATCTAGTAAAGAATTAGTCGTAAATTTTTGAATCTTAAGTTTTGAGCGGAATTTCGTGTGTCGAATCGTTGCAAATGTTGCAGAAAGCGCATGGTGAGGGTGATTTATCAAAAGCACGGATCTAAGAATGGTATAAGGCTTTTACAGAGGGCCGAGAAGTCGTGGAAGATTTGCCCCGATCTGGACACTCATCAACGGATGAAAACATCGACAAAGTCAAGGAAATAGTGCTGGAAAACCATCATTTAAGTTTGAAGAAGGTAGCTCGTGAACTTAGCGTGTCTCACGAATCAATTCGCAACATTTTACACCATCGTTTGGGCATGACATCCGTGGCTGCTCGACTCGTTGCAAGAGAGTTGAATTTCTTTCAAAAAATTCATCGGAAGAAACCCAAAAAACCACGTCAAAACTTCCTTGATTATCATGGTGTTGTGCACTCGGAAGTCGCTCCAAATGATTATATGGTAAATAAAGAATATTATTTGGAAGTTATGCGAATATTAGTTGGAGAGAATGCGCATAGGAAACGGCCCAATTTGTCGAAAGAAAACTCACGGGTCTGGCACCACGATAACGCACCATCTCACAAGGCTCATATTGTTAAGACTTTTTTCACGAAAAACTCTACAAATATCATCGAAGAACCACCGTATTCACCGGATTTAACCCCTGTGAATTTTTCCTTTCCCCAAAACTTAAATTGGCCATTAGGCCATTAGGAGAATTCGCTGAAGGTGCTGAAGCAGATCTCTTCAAACGTGTTTAAAAGGTGCTTTGATGACTGGACTAATCGTTGGCGTATGTGTATTGCTTCGAATGGAGCCTATTTTGAAGGCGACAAAATAAATTTTGATCATCAAACAATTATTTTGCGTTTTATTGAAGAATTCCCTTTACTTTTTTGACAGAGTGTATACTACTTTTTTTTAGCGAAGTTAGTTTTATTTAAATAATAAAACAAAAGATTTTAATTTTATTTCGAAATGGTCTCCATTTGCTTTTACAAAAGCTTTCAAACGATCAAGTCATTCAGCTACAGCAGCACGCACGGTTTCCATGGAGGTTTCTGTGAGGTTCTCGACAGATCATGATCTCCAATTCTGAACATAAACTGTAGTCCAATCGATTCAGATCTGGACTTACAGATGACCAATCTTTTGCGGCTATGAACCCAAGAATATTGTTTTTTAGCCACTGTTGGATAGTTTTTGGCGTATGGGCTGGAGTCGAATCATGCTGGAAAATCCAACGCACTCCATCGATGAGAGTACTCCACTCAATTACTTCAACACGCCTTCTAAGACATCCCTCTGCAACATTTTTGCCCCGGCCCTAACTCCTTTTTCCCAGAAATTAAGAGATGTAACGCCTTTACAGGACACTCCCCACGAAATCATTACGGAGGCTGGATGCTGGCCACCCTGAATCCTTTGAAAAACATCTTTGCGTCGTAGTTTTAGCATAGATTTTGTCGCTTTGCTCTATTCTCTAAAAATTGAGTTCCAAGCAAATTATGGGGGTTCTTCGGGCTTAAATTTATATTAAATAAAATAAAATACTTACGTGAAGATAAATTAAAAAAAAAAATGTCATTCATAAATTTCACTGGCCCTTATAACGTATTTCTTTATAAATCATAAAGTGGGCAAAAAGTAAGGTGAATTTATTTGTCAAACTTCGCGGGATTAAAATTTCGCTCTAGTTATTTTTTTCATGAGTTGGGAGCACTGTTAATAACATCTGGGCCAACTTTCATGTGAATGTCATTATCAGTAACATATTTACGCTTGTGTTTACCAAACGACCAAGAGTGCATTTTTCAATTTTTACAATGTCTGATTTGATTGAGCAGAGAAGTGCCATCAAATTTTGTTTGCGGAATGAAATTTCGGCTGCGGAAACGTTTAGCATGTTGCAGAAGGTATTTGGTGATTCGACCATGTCGCAGAAAAATGTTTATAAGTGGTACAAAGACTTCAAAGAGGGTCGAGAACGTGTTGATGACTTGGAGCGCTTCGGGCGACCATCGACGTCAACAGATGACCAACACGTCAATAAAGTGAAGGAGTTAGTGCTCAAAAATCGTCGGTTGACTGTTAAAGACCTTACTGATGTGATCCGAATATCAGAAAGTTCTGTGAAAACGATTTTGAAAGACCATTTGGGCCTACGGAAAGTCAAATCTCGTTTGGTACCGAAAACTCTGAATTTCTTGGAAAAAAGTCGTCGCGTTGATGTGTATGAAACAGTGCTTTCAGACTATCAGGACAAGCTCACATGCATCATTACGGGAGATGAGACTTGGATTTATGCTTACGACCCTGAAACAACCGACCAATCAAGCGAATATCGTGCTAAAGGCGAGGCCAGACCGAAAAGAGCACGTCAAAGTCGTTCAAAAATAAAGGTTATGTGACAGTTTTTTTCGATTTTCGTGGTGTGGTGCACTATGAATTCCTTCCACCTGGCCAAACGGTCGTTTACGTGAAGCAATTCGTCTAAAAAGACCAATTCGTCTATGGATCAACAACTCTTGGCCGTGTGACTTCTGGCTATTCTCAAAACTCAAGAGACCACTCCGGGGAACGTGTTTCGAGTCGATTGAGGAGATAAAAGCTGAATCGAAGAAGTTGCTGATGGCTATACCGGAAGTGGACTATTTGGCTTGTTTAGGGGATTGGAAAAATAGTTGGCATAAGTGTATTTCATCGAGAGGGGATTATTTTGAAGGGGATGAAATTGATTTACAAGAATAAATAAAGATTTTTCATTTTACAACCAAATTCACCTTACTTTTTGCCCACAGTATTAATCTCCTATCCAATGTTTTCGTTTTTATTTTTCTTTCCTTCAGTTGCCTTCGCATTGGTTGTAAAATTTTAACACTGCGCATTAATGAATAGCCCCATATAACATTTATTTGCAATTCAACACATTTTCAGTTCATTCCTCTATTATTTATAAATTTAATACTTTTGTTTTTTGGATGCTTCAGAGTATTGCTCGTATATCATAAAACATGCGCAACTTAATCGCACAAAGTGCTCTCTCTCTAATACTCAGATGATATGCTGGTGGCTTAATGTGTTTTCAAACGTGCGAATGCACATGGAATTTCAGTCACGTTTTGTTGAAAGTGCCTGTAATATAGTTGTGTAGCAGAACTTTACATTTCTCGGTATACATAACAGTGAGTATAATAAGTAACTATTTTGATAGTTATGTGTTCAGTTGCTGTAATATTTATTATAACTAATACAGACATGTTTATTTATGGAGGTATACATATATATAATAACCTGCAGAGAATGCCTGAACTGGTGAGCTAAATATCATATTTGGTACAGAAATTATGCATTTCAGCCAAATGAGAACCAGTCTGTAATTGACTACAATTTTACTAGTAGTTAAATATTAAGACAATAAATGACTTTAATATTTTGACTATTTTAATGTATTTTGCTTATTTAATTTACAAGTTTTTGCTATAAAATGAAAATTATTAAATAAATACATTTTTTATAAACTTGTTCAATCATGTCAAAATTGATTTTTTTTCTCAATACAACATTAGATCCGGCCCAAACATAGAAACATATACACACACAAAATCTCCTTAATTTCGGTTCATAACTTCCAGCGACTACCATTCTCAAACCCAGAAACAGAAAAGTTCTTCTTCTTCTTAATTGGCGCTATAACCGCTTACGCGATTTTGGCCGAGTTTAACAAAGCGCGCCAGTCGTTTCTTTCTCGTGCTAACCGGCGCCAGTTGGACACACCAAGTGAAGCCAAGTCCTTCTCTACCTGATCTTTCCAACGCAGAGGAGGCCGCTCTCTTCCTCTGCTACCACCAGCTGGTACCGCATCGAATACTTTCAAAGCCGGAGCGTTCGTATCCATTCGGACGACATGACCCAGACAACGTAGCCGCTGGATCTTTATTCGCTGCGCTATGTCTATGTTGTCGTAAAGCTCATACGGCTCATCGTTCCATCGTCTGCGACATTCGCCGTTGCCAACGTGCAAAGGTCCAAAAATCTTACGCAGAATCTTTCTCTCGAACACTCCAAGCGTCGCTTCATCGGATGTTGTCATCGTCCACGCTTCTGCGCCATATGTTAGGACGGGCATGATGAGAGTCTTGTAGAGTGTTAGTTTTGTTCGTCGAGAGAGGACTTTACTGCTCAATTGCCTACTTAGTCCAAAGTAGCACTTGTTGGCAAGAGAGATTCTACGTTGAATTTTAAGGCTGACATTGTTATCGGTGTTAATGCTGGTTCCTAAATAGACGAAGTCTTTTACAACCTCAAAATTATAACTGTCTACAGTGACGTGGGTGCCGATACGCGAGTGCGCCGACTGTTTGTTTGAAGACAGGAGGTACTTCGTTTGTCCTCGTTCACCACAAGACCCATTCGCTTTGCCTCTTTATCCAGTTTGGAGAAGGCAGAACTAACAGCGCGGTTGTTAACGCCGATGATGTCAATATCACCGGCATACGCCAACAATTGTACGCTCTTGTAAAATATTGTGCCTGAGCGATTAAGTTCTGCGGCTCGTACGATGCTCTCCAACATCAGGTTAAAGAAGTCACTGGACAGCGAGTCACCCTGTCTGAAACCTCGTTTGGTATCAAACGGCTCGGAGAGGTCCTTCCCAATTCTGACGGCGCTGCTGGTGTTGAACAACGTCATCTTACATAACCGTATTAGTTTTGCGGGGAATTCAGACATCGCGGCATACAGGTAACTCCTTTCCGTACTGTCGAATGCAGCTTTGAAGTCGACGAAAAGATGGTGTGTGTCGATTCTCCTTTCATGGGTCTTTTCCAAGATTTGGCGTATTGTGAATATTTGGTCGATGGTAGACTTTCCAGGTCTGAAGCCACACTGATAAGGTCCAATCAGTTGGTTGACGGTGGGCTTCAGCCTTTCACACAATACGCTCGCTAGAACCTTATAGGCGATATTTAGAAGACTAATCCCGCGGTAATTGGCACAAATTGCAGGATCGCCCTTCTTATGGATTTGGCAGAGCACACTTAAATTCCAATCGGCAGGCATGCTTTCATCCGACCATATTTTGCATAGGAGCTGATGCATGCACCTTACCAGCTCCTCGCCGCCATGTTTGAATAGCTCAGCCGGCAGTCCGTCGGCGCCCGCGGCTTTGTTGTTTTTTAGCCGCGTTATCGCTTTTCTCACCTCGTCGTGATCGGGTAGCGGAACGCCAATTCCGTCGTCAACGATTGGGGTATCGGGATCTTCACTTTCTCGGTGACATGCGCAGCTGTCACTGTTTAATAGGTTCGAGAAGTGTTCCCTCCATAATTTAAGATTGCTCTGTACGTCAGTCACCAGTTCGCCGTCTTTGTTCTTACAGGAAAACGCCCCGGTCTTGAAACCTTCTGTAAGCCGCCGAACTTTCTGGTAGAATTTTCGGGCGTTGTTCCTGTTGGCCAGCATCTCAAGCTCTTCGCACTCACGTATTTCGACCTCTCGTTTCTTCTTTCGAATAATACGTCTCTCTTCCTTTTTCAGCTCTCTGTAGCGATCCCACATGGCTCGCGTTGCGCCCGATCGCAGCATGGCTCTATAGGCGGCATCCTTTCTTTCTGTGGCAACATGACATTCCTCGTCGTACCAATTGTTTTTTCGGGCTCGCCGGAATCCGATTTCTTCTTCGGCGGCGGTACGTAGAGAACGAGATATGTTGCTCCATTGCTCATGCATGCCGGTGTGTTGGGCAGTACTCTCTGAGAGCAGGAGTGAGAGTCGAGTGGCGAATCTTCTGGCTGTCTGTTGTGGTTGCAGCTTTTCGATGTTGAACATTCTTTGCGTAGGTAGATGCACGTTTTTTGCTGCACAGAGGCGTGTGCGCAGTTTGGCTGCAACAAGGTAATGATCCGAGTCGATGTTGGGTCCTCGGATCGTACGTACATCTAATACACTAGAAGCGTGTCTTCCATCTATCACAACATGATCGATCTGGTTTCGTGTTTTTCGATCAGGAGACAGCCAGGTGGCTTGGTGAATCTTCTTATGCTGGAATCTGGTGCTGCAGACTACCATGTTTAGGGCCCCGGCGAAGTCGATTAGCCTCTGTCCGTTACCGGATGTTTCGTTGTGCAGGCTGAATTTTCCGACTGTGGGACCAAAAATTTCCTCCTTGCCCACCCTGGCGTTGAAGTCGCCAAGCTCGATTTTTATGTCGTGGCGGGGGCAGCGCTCATAGGAACGTTCCAGGCGCTCATAGAAGGAATCTTTGGTCGCATCGTCCTTCTCTTCCGTCGGGGCGTGGGCGCAAATTAGCGATTTGTTGAAAAAACACGCTTTGATGCGGATTGTTGCGAGACGCTCGTCCACCGGAGTGAACGACTGTACTTGGCGACGAAGTCTCTCTCCCACAACAAATCCGACACCGAATTTGCGCTCCTTTACATGGCAGCTGTAGTAGACGTCGCAAGGTCCTATGGTTTTCTTTCCTTGCCCCGTCCATCGCATCTCTTGGATGGCACTGATGTCAGCCTTTACTCTCCCGAGGACATCAATCAGCCGGGCAGAGGCACCTTCGCCATTAAGGGACCGGACATTCCAGGTGCATGCCCTCAAATCATAATCGTTCGTTTTGCAGGGGTCGTCATCAGTATAGGGAGGTCTCATCCGAGGCTTTTTTAAATTTTTCATTGGGGGCGATTTTTAAGTGGCGGGTCCCAAACCCAACGCACAACCAGCTATCCTGGAATGTTTCGCCTTCTCACGTTAGCTCACTCCCGAACGGATGTTCGGAAGCTACCCAGGGGATACGTGGGCTAATCCCGGCCGTTGTGAGCTGCTTGAACCATATGCAGAAGAATCGTCCTGGCCATTCCCAAGTGAATGGCGATCAGTAACTTTCCCCACTTGCGTGGACTTCTACACATGGATCCATCCTCCAGAAAAGTTAGTTTTTAGAAATGGTCTTATTGGTGCTTTCCATTTCAATTCAACCGGGCTATTCGGGTCAGGTTCTTCGATTTCGATGTAACTCAAATATGTTGCTCTCTGGTGAAAATAATGAGACACGTATTTTTTTGTTCACCCGAAAACAATTTTTTTGAAGATTTATCGACAATTTGGTTTTTCGGCTCAAAATCAATTTTTTTTAATTATATAAGAAAATTTTTTTTTTTAAAGGCTCATAACTTAGTGAAAAATGAACCGATTTTAATAATTTTGGGTTTAAAATGATCGCCATTACTTGCACGAGCGACTTCATGCACAAACAATTGCATCTATTATATTTTCAAACAATAATGGTAGAAAATACTGAGTTATTCTTGGTTGGCAACTAAGTAATTGCGGATTTTTTTAGAAAATCAAAGACAATTTTTTCATGGAACTAAATAACTTTATTCTGCAATGTATTGCCCATTTTGATCAATGACCCTTTGCCATCTTTCAGGCAGTATCATAATCCCACGTTCATAAAACGTCTGCTTTTTATTAGCAAAAACCTGAATCAGGTACGATTAGACATCATCAACATTATTGAAATTTTTACCATTCAAGGAATTTTGTAAAGATCGAAACAAAAAGTAATCGGATGGTGCAAGATCAGGACTATATGGTAGATGTGGCAAAACATCCCAACCAAGCTCCAATCATTTTTGCCGAGTGACCAAAGATGTGAATGGCCTTGCATTGTCATGATGGAACGCAATACTTTTTCGATTTGTCAATTCGGGCCACTTTTCTTCAACTGTATTGCTTAATTTCGTTAGTTGTTCAATGTAGACATCAGTACTGATCGTTGGGTTGGGTGGTAAGAGTTCAAAGTAGACAATTCCTTTGTAATCCCACCAAACTGATAACAAAACCTTCTTTTGATGAATATCAGCTTTTGATGTTGTTTGAGTTTGTTCGCCGGGTCTGCTCCTTGATCTTTTTCGCTTGATACTGTTGTAAACAACCCATTTATCAGTCGTTTTAAAAATGGATCATTTTCATTACGTTTCTTTAGCAAATAGCAGCGGTTAATGCGTTGCGTCAAATGCGTTTATTTCAGTTCGTGAGGCACCCATGTATCGAGCTTTTGAACATAGCCAAGTTGTTTTAAGTGATTTTCAAGGCATGTCTGTGATACATGAAGCTTCTCTGCAATCCCACGTGTTGTACTGTGACGATCCGAATCGATTATTGCTTTGATTAGGGCGTCATCAACTTCAACTGGACGACCAGAGTGAAAAATCACCAGAACGAAATTTGGCAAACCAATTTTGACACTGCCGTTCATTTAAGGCTTCGTCACCATAAACAGCACATATCTTTTTATGAGCTTCCGATGCGGGTTTTCCTTTGCGGAAATAAAAAAGCAAAATACGAGTATGACGAAAAGTTTCCTTTTGATTTTCCTACGACCGCCAAACGTAAACTAAGCAACCGATCAAAAAACCTTTTTTACTGATTGACAGTTGAATTATCAACTATCAAATAACAAAATGTGTTTTACATTTGTACTACGTCAGCAAAGCTAAAAATTCAACTGAAACCATTTTAAAGTGAAATCCTCAATTACTTAATTGCTAACCTATTTCTTGGATTCTAAACTGGGGAGGGTGCAAAGGACTGCTTGTATTGACATCACCGGAGCATGTACAACTTGTCCTAGTGCGGCCCTTAATGCCGGTTTGCACTTACTTTCCATAGACTTACACGTTATTCTCATCGCCAAAGGAGGTTGGTCTCTGGAGACAATTTCTTAAGGGACACGTATTCCTCTGAACGTGAAAAACTGTAACGACTGTCTTCACTGACGGCACAGATTGAATCGGGAGTCGGTCCAGGGGTTTTCTCTAAATCAGCCAATTTATCTATTTCGTTAAAACTGCCGAATCCTGCTAGCGGTTTTGCGGCAGAAGTCTTTGCGAGCCTGCAGGCATGCATAAAGTTTAGAGAATGTAGTGAGTGAGATCAACATTTTTCCCGATAGTTAAGCTGCGATCTGAATGGTAGTCACGGCGGCGTGAAACATTCGTGCATGAAACACCAAAATTTAAGTTTTTCTAATAGCGGTCGCCTCTCGGCAGGCAATGGGAAACCTCTGAGTGTATTTATATTTTCCCATAAAAACACTCCTCATAAAAAATATCTGCCGTTCGGAGTGGACTTAAAACTGCAAGGCTCTCCATTTGTAGAACAACATCAAGACGCACGCTACAAATAGGAGGAGGTGGTCGGCCAAACACCTAACAGGAGTTTACACGCCAATTGTTTATTTTATTCATTTTTTAAGCTGAGCTCTGACGACTCAATGGGGCAGATCCAAATTGGTCAGCTCTTGCAAGAAGGAGATCAAAAATGATGTGTCTGTGCAGGTAACATTTCTCTGATGTGCGTTCCAAGACGTAGGAACATACAGGGACATGGAATTGCTGATGAGCTTGTTAGGATGGGTTCGACTGAGGTCTCCCACCCGGTTAACGGCATCTCTTGACTATTGTTAAAGGGATATTGCACAACTTATTATCAGGAAAGCACAGATCAGATGGAGCTTAATTTCTTTGTGTGGTATTTTGAAAGTCCTATGGCACCGGTACAATAGACAATAGAAGGTTATGGAGATTTCTCGCCTTTCAATTTCTAAACTCGTAGCTGTGCTTACCTGTCATTGGACGATTGGCTCACGCGCGGAAAAGCTAGGTTTGCCATTTAGCCCCCCTTGGGGAAGCTGTGTGGATCTTTCAGATCAAGAGATTGTTGAGCACTTTCTCTGTAAATGTCCGGATTTGGCAGCCAGGCGATTAAGGCCACTAGTTGCTCCTTTCCTCGACAGCCTGGCGTAGTGCTCCAACCTAAATCCCGTCAAAGTTCCCCGTTACACCAACAGCTCTGGTAGGCTGTAGATATCTGTCTATTGGAGGTCGCATATAAAGGGTGTTTTTTTTAGAGGTTAGGTTTTCAAGATGAAATAAAACGTATATAATTTAATGTTATGGCCAAGAATTTAGCTTTATTATAAAAATAAGGGTTTGCCATTATGTTTTAAAAATGATTTCGGGCAAGTGGCCGCCGCGGCTGGCTCGAATAAATTCCAGCCGAGAGGCCCAATTTTCGACCACTTTTTGCAGCAATTGGGGCCGTATGTCAGCAATAACGCGCCGAATATTCTCTTCCAAGACGTCAATCGTCTCGGGCTTATCTGCGTAGACAAGCGACTTCACAAAGCCCCACAAGAAATAGTCCAGCGGTGTTATATCGCACGATCTTGGAGGCCACGCCACAGGTCCACGGCGCGAGATAATGCGCTCACCAAAAGTTTCCTTCAATAAATCGATTGTTGCGTTGGCTGTATGGCATGTAGCGCCGTCTTGTTGGAACCAAAGGTCGTCCACATCAACATCGTCCAATTCAGGCACGAAAAAGTCATTAATCATGGCTCTATAGCGCTCTCCATTGACTGTAACATTATGGCCGGCTTCATTTTTAAAGAAATATATACCAATGATTCTCTCTACCCATAGAGCACACCAAACAGTGACTTTTTGAGGATGTAACGGCGTCTCAGCAATGGCTTGTGGATTATGTTCACTCCAAATGCGACAATTTTGCTTATTGACATACCCATTCAACCAAAAGTGAGCTTCATCGCGATGGCGGATGGACTCATTCGGGTCTTCTTCGATACTCTGCTCCACAGCAGTAATAGCGTCTTCGGTGCGCACTGTACGACGTCTCTGAGGATGCGTATTATCCACTAGAGGAAACGTGGTGCGAAACCGATCCATGGTTAATCGAATTAGTGACTCTGATGGACGATTATGTCGACCGAATATTGGACGCAGCGCGCGATGCATCGCGCGAACTGAACCATTATTTTCGTAATAAATTTGCACGATTTGCAAACGTTGTTCAGGTGTAAGTCTATTCATTATGAAATGGCAAACCAAACTGAGCATAAATCAAGTGACAGCTGTCAAAAAGACCATCTACGAAAAAAGTAGTGCCAACTTGAAAACCTAACCTCGAAAAAAACACCCTTTAGGTATCAAAATGGCGTTTTAGTGCTACTTGTGCAGTGCCAGAGTGCTACTTGAACCATTTCACACCCACCTATTCCTTATTTTAGATTGCGCTTACTAATTCAATTCAATTTGTGATATTTATTAATGCTTGAAATTTGACAGTGTCTCGTCAGCATTTGTATCAATAGTCGAGTTGAAAGCTTAGGCTGAAAATATTGAATGACAATCAGTCTATGAATAAGTGTCCACATATCCAAATGGTCAAGAGTGAGAAAAACACAAAATGTACTCGTAAACATGTTCTAAAGCTTTGGAGAGATTGTAGACAATGAGAAAAGTTGAGTTTGTATAAAATTATAATGCAACAAATGTACACAGGTTCATACTCGTCCGTATGTATTCATGTTGTTGGGATGTCTAAAGAATTTGCCTGTCAGTGGCCTTGAAGTTGATGACTGCGGCTGTCTAAGATTATTGAATCATGAAATCATGAAATTGAATTCCTATGCTAAAAGGTATCCGTTCGCATGCTGACTAAGGTGACACAATAAGTCCCCGCATTGCGTTGCCATTGCAAATCGAACATTTTGCTTGCTTACTTCAAAAGAACGTACCCTCCACTTTCGATCGAAATCATCTTCCACTGGTGTACTCAATTTCGGCGTTGTCATACAGGGAAAATGCTTAAAGTTTTCTTTTCATTCAATTGAAGTCATCACACCAGAAATTATCTATAAAATCCCAAATTCGATATTGGACAATGGGAGAGAGATGTAGTGCTAACATCCAGAGTTCGAAAGCTATTCACATAGATCAGTGATGTCAGTTTCGGAAGATAGATGAAACATTTTCTTAAAAAAAAAAAAAAACAATTAAATAATTGGTGCGCACACTCCTGTTAAGTGTTTGGCCGAGCTCCTGCTCCTATTTGGGGCAGGCGTTTTTATGTAGTTCCACAAATAGAGAGACCTACAGTTTTGAGCCGACTCCGAACGGCAGATATTTTTTATAAAAAGCTTTTCCCTAGCAGAAATACACTCAGAGGCTTGCCATTGCCTGCCGAGGGGCGACCGCTATTAGAAAAAATTGTTTCTATCATTTAGTTGTTTCATGCACAAAGATTCAAACCTACGCACTTCCAAATGGTAGTCACGCACCAACCCATTCGGCTACGACTGCCGCCGAAACGTTTCATTACAATTGACAATGGCGTTGACAGTTGCGTTTGGCGTTGTTCAATCGCAGTCTGAACGAGTTTTCTCAACGTGTCATACCAATGAACGAAGTATGAATTCATCGCAGTACTCAAGATACCAAAAAAACACCCGGAACAGTGGACTTATTATGGTGAATCGAAGCCAAAGAAAGTCAAGATGAGTTTGCCTGTCATCTGGGCGCAGTGATTCGGTACAGATTTGAAGGAAAAAATTACCGCATTTGACAAGTCGCGGTGCAAGCCACCAATAACTAATTTGCTTGCATGAATTACTTACGAATCACTTCTTCATCTGGCATAATTCCAAGTTTAGTCCTCTTCGCGTATTTACATTTTGAAAAAATGGATAAATAGCTCGACCATAATTGATATGGATCGATTCAAGAAATCTACGAAATACCAAACACCTACAGTGCACTCGCGGTAACTCGAATAGCCGCTAAGTCGAACGACGTGCTAACTCGAACACATTTTTTCCCCTATTGACTTCTTTGTAACTCGAACAATAAAAAAGCGCTATAACTCGAACAAAAAAACAAATTTATTTGTACACACATTCTTTTCAAACATGTACATTTTGTACATAGATACATATGTAATAGTATATGTATATAAATTATATGTATACTAGTGTATTGTCCATATGAATATTTCGGGGTTAATATCCCGTTAGTTTTCTGGGAACAACATCTTGCATTGACCAAATTGCTTTAAATTTGTCATTTGTAGTATATCAGTGCACGTGAGTAATGGATCGTAAAAGGTTGAAGTGTTTAACATTAAAAGAGAGGGCTGAAGTCCTTAACAAAATTAAACGTGGACGTAGTGTTACTTCTCTAGCGAAGGAATATGGGGTAGCCAAGTCCACCATAAGTCTTATAAAAAAGAAAGATAAGGCAATTTATGGCTTGCACTAACGCTACCGGCAACCATAAGCTTAAACTTCTCGTTATTGACAAAGCAAGAAATCCTCGTGTTTTCAAAAATTTTAACTGTCCGGTGGAGTACAAAAATTCCAAATCAGCCTGGATGACTTCGGCGATTTTCAAAGACTGGTTTCATAATTCGTTCGTGCCGCAGGTAAAATCCAGATTCATTAAAACAATTTTTTTAACCAAGTTAAATGACTTTAATATTTAGGTAAGAAAAAATTTGAAAGATGGGGATTACCTGAGAAGGCTCTTCTTCTAATTGATAATGCCCCATCACATCCCAACGAAATCGAATTAAAGTCCGAGGATGGTTTAATTTTAACTATGTTTATGCCGCCGAATGTGACACCATTGATCCAGCCAATGGACCAAAATGTAATTCGTATAACGAAACTATACCACAGAAATTTTCTACTGGCTTCCATTTTCAACAATCGATCGAAAAATCGATATCGATGACTGTTTTTTTAACATAGCACACTCAATTGATAAGTCGAACAAATTCGATAAATCGAACAGCGCCTGTTTTAATTAGTTCGAGTTATCGCGAGTGCACTGTATTTTCAAAGTTTCGAGAAATCGTTTTACTTCTGGACGTCAAAAAATTTAAGCACCGTTAGATGGAAAATATCAACCAAAAAGAGATTCTGTTGAAAACAAAAATGTTTCTATCGCAAATAGAATATTTTTTGTTCTTAGTTTAACTTTCAGGTACTCATTGAATGACCTCGTACTTGCAGGTGCGTACTACGCTTGACCTAATTATACGTAGATATGCAGGGTAAACATGTATAGGTAATTGAAATGAGCCAGTGTTTACAATTGTGTGTGTAGATGCAGATGCTTTTGAGCAGTTCGCAAGAATCGATCTCTGCCTTCTATGCTATCCGGTATATGCTTCCATATTTATTAAGTTTTTTAATCTAAATAATGCGAAGTTCCTCTAAGATTAAATAGAAGAAGAAAATATAACTGCAGATTACGTTAATATTCCATTTAAAGATAATTTAAAATTAGTTTTAGTAGAGAAGAAATAAATAGCTGAAGAATTTGAGAGCAAATTAATTTATGCTAAGAAGGATTAATTTCTGATTCCTGCTAAAAAAATGTCGTTATGTTTCTGTAAATTATGAGAGCAAGGACACATCACAGGTTTAAAAGTAATTAATGATGTTTTAACCTAATAACCAGACCAACCAATCACTTTGTAAAACTGGCCACTGCGTCAGAAACTTCATAAAATGTTTGTTTCTCATGAAGTTTTTGAGATATCGCCAAATAACGATTTTGATTAAAACGGCAGTAATAGTAGGTTCCAGTATATGAAAAATCTGTTAATCGTTCAAAACAAATTAAACGTAATAAAATCTCCTTGCTTATATTTCATTGAAATTAAACGTTTTCAAGATCACAAAGTTAATAAACAATTTTTGAAGTGAAACTTCTTATGCGTCGATTGACGAGCGAGAATGGAGAGTAAAATTTCAAGGCCATGCAACGTTTTGGGCATTTTCGTTCCGCGAGAGAGAAAAAAGATGTAACGTAGAGGAAAAGGTGAAAGAGCGCTATATCTTATATATTTTAGATACACTTTAAGCTATTTTTCCTGAGTTTTTCCTTGTGATTGCTAATTTCTAACGAGAAATAACACTGCCTGCTTTTTGGCGCTTGTTTGTTGGTGCAAACTTGTAGGAAATATATTTTTGGTGCCTACTTTTTGGCTATATATTTCCTTGGTGCCTACTTTTTGGGACGTTTTTGGTCCTAATTGTTTTGCCGTTTTTTTTTGGTGCCTACTTTTTGGCGCTTATTTCCGTTTCCTGGCAAGCACTAGCCTAGTGCGTACTATAAAGTGCTATCCATTCCGGCGCCGGACTTATTGGTATTGCCTTGCGGTAATTTGTGCCGTTGCTGCGGCCCTGGAATCGCTGCGTTTGTGCGGGTGCGCTCGGAGTAGTTCGCGTTGTTGCCACGGTTTGTGTCCGGTCGACCTTTCTCCGTGTTTTGTAATTTTTGACTATTTGTATTCTCTGCAAATGTTGTGAATTTATTTAGATATATATTCTTTCCCTCTTTCTCGGGTCTCTCTCTCTTTCTTTGTCTGCCTTGAAAGTTTCACTTCTGTTATGTGTACTACGCTACACGCACCTTTTCTTTTTGCAAAAATATGAACATTTTTTATTTATATTGTAAGAAATATGTAGGTATATGTACAAGAAAACGATTTTCTAAAAATCTCTTGCAGGATTTTTTAAATTTATATTTCAAAATTTTTTCATGTTATGTTAGGCGATGGTGATGGGCTTTGGTCTTTGTGCCGAACTTTAAGATATCGATACCCATGGGCGTGGCAGCAAAAGCCCGAAGTCCGTTCTGCCACTCCCTTCTGCAACCATCAAATCACGGTTAGCAAACGGGTTACTTCATCACATAAGCGAGCTTGGCAGGCTGAGGGTGGCTGCGGATGGGCAAGATGGGCATGTCCGATCGACTGTCGCAGATCCTCCTGTCATTAAGCAGAAGCGAGTACAGACAGCTGGTTGGACTGATGACGGGTCACTTTCTATCGGCGAAGCACATGGAAAAGGTAGGCATCACAGACAGTGCTCTTCGCCCAGCATGTGGAGAGGAGGATGAGACGGCGGACCATTTTCTGTGCATCCGCCCGTTCTTCGCTCGAATCAGGTTTGAGGTCTTTGTGTTAATAATGGTAAGAAGAACCCACCTTGGTTCCTTGACTCCTGGCACCACTAGATTCACTCAGATTTCTTTGGAGATCGGATAGATTTAAAGAAAATCTAAAAGGGAACCCGATTGCAGTGCAATCGAGTTATTGGTGTCTGAGTGCTGTACTTGTTAGTGGTCCGGACAAAAAAAAAATACAAACTTCAAAACGCACCTCCATTTTGTCAAACAGTTAGGCTTTAGGCTTATAATTAGATTTATGCTACCTTGAGAAAAAATTTCCCGGGATACATAAAGAAAATTCAAGTGATATTATCGCCTTCAAAGTACCTCCCATCAACTGCAACACATTTATGATAGCGTTTGATGCAGCTCTCGATACAGTTCTGTATTTTCGGCATAGTCCTCAGAGTCGTCTTTGAATTTTCCATTACTTCCTACCGCCTGTTAAAACGCTTTCCTCGTAGTGGTTTTCGAACTCGATCAGAATCAGAACAGAAAAAAATCGCAGAATGAAAATATTCACCACAGCAGGTGAATTCGATATTCGTTCTTGGTAAAAAATTCACGCATAATGATGGCACTGTGCGTCGGTGCGTTATCATGGTGCAAAATGTTGTTTTCCTACAAATCCTTTGCTTCACGTAAACTTTTCATAACGCCCAAATAATAGTCCTTATTAACTGTTTGACCATCTGGCAACGTTGGTTTTGGGTATTGGTTCATTGGAGCTCTTCTTTCATTCTCCTGATGACTGGATTGCGCGTCGTACTCATAAACCCACGTCAAGCAATGGTACGCAAATCAGTTGACGTGGAGCGTCACCTGGCGGTTTTGCCGGTAATTTTTTGATCAAAGTGGTATGCGCTGCTGTCTCTCACACTAACATCAAAGCTCGTTCAGAGTACCCTGGGAAGAAAGAAACCGTTTTGTTGGGCTGGGTACAAAACCGTGAAAGTTACGATGGCAACTAATGGACTACGAAATTAAGTGCTGTCGCTAAACTACATGAACCAGAGTTGTTTTGTGGACTTACCCAAGCCCACATAAGAGAATTTATCAAAGATTGACAGGACAAGGAGTTCACAACACACTGGATGGAGATTCCAGAACAGAGGCAGACTAAACAATTTAGTCTTCCCTTTAGAAGATCATCAAAAAGGTCCCTTAAGTTGGACAGACAGGGCTTACGACACTTCCTGGATGCTACAATTGGCATTGTAGTCTTCGTTATATGGATAGTGCAACTCTAGAGCTCCCCTCTGTGCATATGTAAATTTTTCAAGCCGAAGATCCACACTCCCAAGATCGTTCGGCTCTAAATCAAATTAGTGTTATAGAACAAAAAGTCCGAAGGGTACTCAAGTTTATCAGATGCCTTTAATTATAAGAAATCACGATCGAGCAGAATAGGTAAAATCAGAGGTGGCAATGCATTATGGCCTAATAATAATAATATACACTGGCATGGCTGGGAAGATGGTTTAGCAAAGTATATTTAAAACAATTTATTTATTAAAAAAAAACTTCAGGTACGATGAGGAAATTGATTCAATCTACTAATTCTAGAATTATTAGAGGTTTTATCAAAAGGTGGTACTAGAAGAAAGGTGTTAGTACTGTGTTTCCGAAACGGAACGAGGAAAGGTGATTGGTAAAAAATATTTAAATATCATTCAGATGAGTAAGAGATGATTAATATTGTAACATTTGCATACATTTTAATGGTGTAATGGAGCGGTTTGAAGATTACGATTTTTTGTTAAAACGTAATGTATACAGTTCAACCATTTTTGTAAAGGTTGATAGCTGGTGATGAAAAGTGGGTCCCATATTAGAAAAATAGCAGAAAACAAAGTACGCAAATCACTGTGAACGCTAAAACCGGATTAAGTTGTGCTGGGTGTTTGGTGGAAATATAAGGGAATCATTCACTGAGCTATTGCTTTCAGGCTAAGTACTCAACAACTTGGTCAGAAGCAATCAGAATGGCGAATATGAAGAATGAATGGAGTTAGTTATTCCATCAGAACAAAGCCTGACGGCGCACTTCTATAACGGCTGGGAATAACGAACAACATTTTCAAAATTTGTTTGATGGTACCTACAAAATTGGGGCGTTATAATTGGGTCGAGAATTTGAACGTTCGCGGAATTATAAAATTGCCTTCAAAAGGGACACCAAACAGGCGGCGCATATCTGGATGCCGAACTAAAGCGACGAGGTTCGCAAAAATGTTTACTTCGTCAAAAAAAATTATTTATGTTATAAAGGGTGGGTAAATTTTAAGGGCCAATGTTGAATGTAAACCACACCTAAACGTTTTTGTTTTTTGAATTTCATTTGACATTTTTCAATTTCGGACTAACTCAATTTGAACCATGGAAAGATACACAATCGAGCAACGCGTTAAAGTTATTCAGGCTTATTATGAAAACGGGCGTTCAAATCAAAATGCATATCGCGCACTTCGTGAAGAAAATCATCTTCAGTGATGAGGCACATTTTCACCTCAGTGGATTCGTCAATAAGCAGAATTGCCGCTAATCCAAGAGTGATTGCCGAAAAACCAATGCACCCACAAAGAGTAATTGGTTGGTACGGTTTATGGGCCGACGGCATCGTTGGGCCGTATTTTTTCCAAACTGAGGCCGGTCAGACAGTTACTGTGAATAGTGTTCGCTATCGTGAGATGATAACGAACTTTTTATGGCCCGAATTGGAAGATATGGATGTGGACGATATGTGGTTTCAACAGGACGGTGCGACTTGTCACGCAGCTAACGAAACAATGGCTCTTTTGCGCGAAAAATTTGATGGCCAACTATCTCAAGTCGCGGCGATGTCACTTGGCTGTCAAGATCATGTGATTTGACACCGTTGGACTTCTTTCTTTGGGGTTATTTGAAAGAAAAGGTGTACGTGGATAAGCCAGAAACAATTTAAGAGCTAAAGGATGAGATAATTCGGCACATTAACGGCATAGAACCTCAATTATGCCTCAGCATCATCGAAATTTTGAACCATCGGATGGAGGTGTGCCGCTGAGGCGGCCATTTGCGAATATTTTGTTCCATACGTAATTGAGTACTATATACTAGTACATACACATATATATATATAAATACATATATACGAGTTGTGTAGAGATATGTTCAGGACCAATACAACAAAATACCAACAAAAAATCGATTTTCGAATGCACGTTGCCCGCGAAATCTTAGAAGTCACTTTACTTTTTTAGCACACCTCGTAGACATACATACATACATTTGCGTATTATATGCAACATATACCGAGTGCCCTGCGTTTGTTTCACTTTCTATTTTCATTTCCCTTAAACTTCATATTCATAATTTTTGAATTATTTTTGGGTACGCCCAGCTATTATTTACATAGCATCTCTATTATTTTTTTTCAATGCACAGTACATTCATTGCTATGCTTACAAACAGCGATGGCTGCTTTAATAAAAATGCCAGGTATATTTGAATAAAAAATCTGCCAAAAAATAATTCAACATTTATGATTTTCAAATTTATGGAGCCACTTCTTGGTTCTTTATGCTTTAAAAGCAACTTTACACATTTTTCGCATTCCTCTCAACCCACTTTTTCTTTTCTAATTTCTAAATACAGAACTATTGCACCCACATGTATGTATGTGCATATGTAAATATAAAATATATAATTGATGCTTACACTTTTCGCTGGGTATTTGGCCGAACTCCTCCTCTTATTTGTGGTGCGTGTCCTAATGTTTTTGTCCTCCTACAATTTGATGCTGCCTCTGAATGGTATATGGTTTTTTATGAGGATCTTTTTCATAGCAAAAATACACTCGGATGTAAGAAACAAAAAAAGAATTCTTCCATTTGGTGTTTCATGGCTCAAGTATTTTCTAACGAAAGGTAGTCATGTAGAAACCCACTCTGCTACTGCCATTCGGCCTCATTCATGGCGTCATTGAAAGTAAATAACAGCAAAAATAACTGTATAAGGGAGTGCATTATAGTTAAACAGGGCTAAAATCAAGCAACGTTGCGAACGACGATCAGCAAGAACATTTGAGGAGAGGAGAAGTAAGTGGAATGAGCACGAGGAAGTGGGTATGGAAAAAGTTGTTTCATACAAAAAGAAGCAAACAACAAATATAAAACAAATAAGGAAATGCTAAATTGAGCCGATAGTCAACCAAGGCGAATTGAGTATCTAAGGTGGCGCCATTAAAAAAAAGTTACTTAATTTTTCGCGATTTTGACAAGTCTGACGTCATCTCCCTTCGCAATACAAAAGAAACGAACAAAACAACCAAAAGTAGGAGAAATTACATACAATACAATTACATTACATTTACGACATGGCGAATTCGGACGGCGCAATCGTATATCCTATCATTCTTTGTGATGAACTTCATATCCAAAGCGGATTTATTACAGGTGATGGCATCCGCTCAGTTGTTTTTTTCGCCGTAGATATGAATAACGTCAAAATTACATCTCTGTTTAACATCTCTGTGTTTACCTTGCAATTTTTGTACATTGAGAATTTATAGTTGACGATTCAAATTATATCTAAAGTGAAATATTACAAAAAAGAAGACATGAAAAAGTGGGTATTGGGTTTGAAAAACGTTAAGCGGGGTAAGATACCCTTTTTTGTCGTTTCTGCGGGGGAACCGAAACGGCAAGCGTGGAGGAGAGCTCGTTTATTTTAACGAGATCGAATTCAAAAACCAAAAACCAAAGACTCGTATGAATTTTAATTTTATGGTTTTATTTAAAAGTCGATATCAGATACGCGAATGTAACCAAAAATGGGTACCTTAATTCAAAAATTTTTGTTCATGGTATTTCTGTTTTTTTGCTTTATTAACAACAGAGATGATATGTTTTCTACTTTTGTAAAAACTACCGCCAATTGGAGGTGGGCGAGGTTATTGGCCGACCTACTTTGAACGATTTACAGATATAATATTGGGCATGGGACTAAGTTTCCGCCCTCATAAAAATGGTGTCGCTGCTGATACTATTTTTGTGTTCGCTCTACTAATATAGTATATGTGAGGTCTCGGTCTCCATCGCTCGATCCTTTTCTATCTGACGGAAAAAATGTCTACGTTCGTCCAGAAACAGAAAAAACAGCATTTGCGGGTAGTCATGCTTCATTATTACCTCTTAAAGAAAAGTGCAGCTGAAACGTGCCGTATATTCGTTTCGACGCTTCCAAAGTGGCAATTTCGACTTGAGTGATACAGATCGCGAAGGGGCACCGAAGAAATTCAAAGAAACTCAACTACAACCATTATTGGATAAAGACGCATGTCGAATCCGTGATGATAAGTCTCAAGAGTTGGATGTTGGTAGATCAACCGTCGGTAGACATTTGCACGCGATGGGAATGGTCCAGAAAGTAGGTAACAGGGTGCCACATCAGTTGAAGGAGAGGGATATCGAGTCACGTTTGGCGACGGGTGGGATGCTTCTTGAACGGCAAAAAAGAAAGAGTGATGATTTTTAGCTATTATCTTTTTAAACAGTTGGCTTAAACAGCTGCGCACGTTTCGACTTTTGTTTCACTGTCCAACATCTTCAGTTTGGTCTATCATTTAACCATGAATCGTCTTACAAACGAACAACGCTTGCAAATCATTGAATTTTATTATAAAAATTTGTGTTCTGTTAAGAAAGTTTATTGCGCGCTTCTTCCATTTTATGGTCAGTTTAATCAGTGGGTCGAGCGGCTATTCGAGCTATTGTGACCAAATTTAGAAACAAATTTACATTACTGAACATCAAACCACCAACATGCTTACGTAGAGTGCGAACTGAAGAAAATATCGCAGCTGTATCGGCCAGTGTTAGTGATGACCATCAATTATCGATTCGTCGCCGTTCGCAGCAATTCGGCCTCTGTTACTCAACAACGTGGAAAGTTTTGAGAAAGGGTTTAGGTGTGAAGCCTTTCAAAATACAGCTGGTGCAAGAATTGAAGCCGAACGACCTACCGCAACGCAGAATTTTTGGTGAATGGGCTCTTGCAAAGTTGGCCGAAGATCCACTTTTTTATCGAAAAATTGTGTTCAGCGACGACGCTCATTTTTGGATCAATGGGTACGAAAATAAGCAGAATTGTCGATTTTGGAGTGAAGATCAGCCAGAAGAATTGCAAGAGCTACCAATGTATCCAGAAAAGGTCACAGTTTGGTGCAGTTTATGGGCTGGAGGTATCATTGGACCATACTTCTCCAAAGATGCTGCCCATCGTGAATGGGGAGCGCTACCGTGAAATAATATCCAACTTTTTTTTTGCCCTAAATGCAAGAGCTTGACTTTCATGACATGTGGTTTCAGCAAGACGGTGCCACATGCCACACAGCACACGTACCAATGGACTTGTTGAGAGGAGAGTTCGGTGAGCATTTCATTTCACGTTCGGGACCTGTCAATTGGCCACCCAGATCGTGCGAGATATAACGCCTTTAGATTATTTTTTGTTGGGCTATGTTAAAGCTCATGTCTATTCAGACAAGCCTGCTTCAATTAATGCATTGGAAGACAACATTAAAGCATTTATATGTGAGATACCGGCCGAAACATTGGAAAGAGTATGCCAAAATTGTACTAAGCGGATGGACCATTTGAAACGCAGTCGCGGTCAACAATTGCATGAAATAATTTTCAAACATTAAATTATATGGACTGGACTATCCGTTTAAATAAAAATTTCATGAATTTTTCTGTATAGCTCTTATAAAATAGCTCTTAAAAAATCACCTTTTATTAAGATAGCCCTAAGCGACGAAAAAGTTGTAGCCTGCCAAGTGAGCCTAGCCCATAGACAGCTAAAAAAATATTCATGCTTCAAAGGTTATGCTGTGTATCTGGTGGGATCAGACGGGGTGATCTATTATGAATTCCTTACACTATCTGAAACCATCACTGGAGATCGTTACCGAAGCTAATGCGTTTGAATCGAGCGCTCAAACGCATAAAGAGGCCGGAATGGGACGGTAGACATGTCAAACTGTTTTTGCTGCATGACAACGCCAGATCACACGCGTTGCTAAATCGGCCCAGAAATATTTAGAGAGACTGAATTGGGAAATCTTGCCCCACACGACGGATTCCCCACACATTACACCTTCGGATTAACATCTGTTTCGATCAAGGCAGTCAGCCCTTATTGGAGAGCGGTGCACTTCTTACGAGAGCATCGCAAACTGGCTTAATGAATGGATTAAGCCAAAAGAACTCGAATTTTTCGTCAGAGGAATCCGTATGCTGCCTGAAAGATGGAGTAAAATTGTAGCTTTCAATGGCACGCACTTAACATAACACCATCTATTATTTAATTGGGTAAATAATTCGTAACTTTGGCTAAGAAAGGACGGAAATTTATTCCCATACCCAATAGTTTTTGCTCGGGCAGACAGACATACTGACCAACTCGGCTCCTTCCATCCTTCTGAGCATTTTAGTCTATATAAATGTATTTCTATTCCTTTATACTTAGAATACCGTGGAACAGAAGTACGCGTGGGTATACTCGTAACAGAAACTTAGTACGAAGTGAAGCAACAGGAAATGGGAAAATACAATGGGTTCGTCCATTGTAAGGAAGTTCGTTAAACTTTTGTCAGCAGCTGCTTTAATGATGATAATAAAGCGTCTACGAAAGTTCGTGATTTTATCTAAAGAAAGCCAAAAACTTCAATGCGCTTAACATCACAGGAAATGTAAAGCCGAAAAAGGGTACTTCAATGGGTTGCAAAGAATTTATGCGTACGTGTAAGCGGAGTTGTGAGAAGAATTTGTTACTCGATGGTTCAATGCTACCATAGGTAACCTCGTGTATATGTATGTATGCAAGTATGCAAGTATGTATGTATGTATGTGTGTATGTATGTATGTATGTATGTATGTATGCATGTGTGTATGCGTTTATGCATGTCTGTATGTAGCTGAGTATATGCAGTCAAGTTCTGCCGAGTTTGAAGCTACAATAACAACTTGGCTTTGAATTATGTTAGCAAAGACTGCACGTGGCTATAAATTCTTAGACTGGCATTTTATTTGATCTCATAAAGAATTTACGGATAGTCAAATGGGTTCGATTAATATATAAACCACAAGTATGTATAATAAATTGCCGACTGAGAAGCACGCAAGAAGATGATATACAAATTCTTATTTATGGCGAAATGCGTAAGCTCTGATATGGATTATTTTTAGATGCCCTAAATATCAGAAGAACCAAATTTATTCAGCTAAAAAAGAGGGTCGTTTGAAAAGTCTGTGCAAAGTCAGAGAGATAGCACTACTGGCACATAACGAGGCTAGGTTCAGATAGTAGCATTTCTTGGAAGAACACACAACAAGTTTCAGTCAGATGGGTCTATCCCTTTGTGTTTGGCATTCGTTGGAATCGAGTAAGTCGAGTGGTTTTCTTTTTCTATCACGACAACGCATGAGCGCACGCCTCAGCAGTTGTGGTCGCAAAATTAATGGAAATAGGGTTCCAACTCATTTTTCAGACTTGGCTTCCTTGTCTTATATCTCTCAATTTGAAGAAACGGCTGGCGGGAAAAAGATTTTATTCAAACGAGTAGTGTGATTGCTGAAAATAATGGCTATTTTTTAGAACTGGACAAGCAGACTTCAACCAAACAGAACAGCGTTGGCCGGAGTGTAATGTACGAGTATGTCGAAAAAAAAAGACTTACCTCAAAGGTCACACCGGGGCCGGTCTAGAGCTCGAAAATTTAGGGTATTTTCAGGAATTTTTTTTACAATAAAAAATGAAAAACGGTATTTAAATTTTCAAGGTTTTTTATTTAACTTCTTATTAAGGACGCACTAAACAGTTCTGTAAATCAGGGATGGATTAGTGCCAATACCTGTGAAATTGCTAGCAAACATGGCCAAGGCTAAATCTATGTCTGTCCAAGAATATTATAAAATTGAGTAGACTTCAAATTAGGACCTTAGTAGGGGCCCTTACATGATATTGTCTCATAGAACATTATGCACGGAGATTAGATGTTTATACGCATGATTTCTGTCGTAGCTGCAGAAATGAGAGCCAATTCAACACCTTTTTTGCACATGCTCGGTTCTAGTCAGAAGCAGAAACCGATATTTAAGATCCTACTTCTTAACGAATATAGATAATCTATACACTTTAGGTATCAACCACCTTTTACGCTTTGTGAAAAGCTCAAGATGGTTTGATATGGAAAGGGAAATGTAGCCCAGCTCCTGTGGCTCACAACGGACCCATTTCGTGGTCTAAGTGGCATCGTTGTCTCTATGTGCGATGCGGCTGCCAAACCTAACTTCTTAACTTCTTTTTTTAATTTTTTTTTCTTATTTTATTTTCAATAATTTTAAAAATGGTGCTGAAGTTCACTCTCCCGTGAAATAGAACCGGAACGGTGTTGTTCATTTTGGCTCTTCTATTTATCTGAAACATAAAACCCAAAAAAAGATTAATCAGTATGATTGTAGCTATGCCCCTATGTACTACAATAAAAAAAAATTGTTAAAATGGAGCAGTATTGAATTTGCCACTCTAAAAATCGGCGTTTTTCAGTTTTTTAATCAAAATAATACCAGTGCTTTTTCCTTTTTTTCTTACCTTTTAAGTGGAATAATTATTTATAATTATTACTCTTTTCAATAAATAAATAAATAAAAAAATAATATGATTATAGTACAGGCGATAGCCATTGATGTTGTGAACAAAATATTAAAATTTCAGACGATTCGGTTGACTAGTTTTTTTTTTTTTTTGACAACAGCAGGCCGAAAAAAGTCGGTTCGAGATAAATGAGTTTAAAGTTTGAGCGCGAGTTACCAACCCAACACCCGTGTCACTAGTTCCCTGCAACGGGATTCAACAACACATTTAAATGTAAGAAACTGAAAACACTGAAATAAAAAATCACTTCTGTTTTTGCATTCGAATTGAGCAGACGTTTTATGTGCAGTGGCAAAACCCACACACACTCGCACACACACCATCCAGCTCCCGATGGTAACTCGCGCGGACTGCTCTCTACATAGTTAATGGGCTGTAGAAGCTATAATATTGGGAATTTGCGCTTGAAAATTTCACAGTCTATTCTTACGATACTGCACTTTCAAAATATCGAAAAAACCAAAAATCGATTTTTTCAAATTTCTAGACCACCGGGTCTCCTTAAGTAGTTTTTATTTTTGCACGAACTTTTCAAACGATCCTTGTGTTTCCTTCAATGTCTATTTAGCGGCATCACAAAAGTAGTAAATTTTTGCGAAATAGCGATATCAAACATAATAGCCGTGGCTTGTTACGCGCATATGCATCTGCGCTTACAGCAAAAAAAAAGAGCTACACACACGAACAACTTTTGGCATTACTCCTCAATCATCGCTCTTTTTCAAATCAATGCTTACTGAAGTAATTTACGAACAGAAAAACGCTCACATCTTGCGAAAAGTTGGAGGGATGGTAAAATAATAATGAGAAGAAATGTTAAAAATATTCATGCATTAAAGGGAAAGCATACAATTTTTTGTTCCTAAAACTTAAAACTGAACTTGGAAATAATAAAACGTATTACGAATAGAAAATTTTAATTTCTACGATTCTATCTTTTTTCTTTCTAATTTTTTAAATATATTTTTAACTCTTTGATTTAAATACTTAAAAGAAAATATATTTTTTACTTATCAATATTTTTTTTTATTAAATAAAAAAACTTTTTTAAGCGTTTTAAATATTAGAAAATTAAAAAATAGTATGTAGAATCTTATTAATACTATAAAATATATTTTTGAGCAATATTCTTTAGTTATAGGCATTAAAACATTTTTTTTTTTAAATAATTCCAAACAAAATTCATTGGTATTAAAAAACAGAAGAATTTTAAAAATATTTAACACAAAGAATTCTTAAAAACTAGCTTAAAACACTCTAAAAATATTCAACAATCATCATCATCATTTTCTTTATCTTCCATTGGATCAATATTTTATTAAAACATATTTTAAATTTTTAAATAAAAAGTGACCCTCCAAAAAATTTTAAAAATAACTAGAAAATATTACAAAAAAAAAAAATTACTAGAAATATATTTGTGCCAACATTTTACTAAAATTATTACAAATGCTTTTATTGTGGGTAGCTTTTTGTTTATTATTTTGCTAAAAAATATTAGAAAAAAAGTTTAAACTTTATAGAAAAGTATTAAATATTTGATAGTTTTTAATTTTTTTCATTTTATTGTCCGCCAAATTGTAAATATTGTTGAAAGAATTGAATATTTAAGCCCAATTTCCAAAAAAAAGAACAAAAAAATAATAATTCATTTTGTTCTCCATTTTGAACCGTATTAATTTTTTCAACTCGCAAATAAGAAAAAAAACGAAAATTTGTAAATTAAAAATTTTAATTAATATAATAGAAAAATATGTATTGCCTTAGATAGATAGATAGATGCCTTTATTTTTAACAAAAATCTTACAAAATTATATACAATATTTTTTACTTTATTTAAATGAACATGTGGCAATGTTTTTAAAAGTCGTCTATGGAAAAATTGGGTCTATATTTATTTATAAACTTATTCATCTATAATAATTTGTCTCTACTTTAAAACACCGGTAATAAAATTGATTATTTAAATAATTATTATTTTTTTATATAATTCTTAATTTTTTCCATAAAAATTATTTACATCATTTAGAACATGAAGGATTTCGGTATTACGAAGGAGGGGTTTTCCAATGGCAGGACAACGGTGTTGATATAATATTGGGCATCGTCCAAGAAGTCTAGGCCTTGGTAGTCTAGCGTAAGTTCACTATCCTGCCATCCCAGAGGTTCTGCGTGTGAATCCCACGTAAAGCACGGTCCGCTTGCCTCCTCCAAATTTACCTACTTCCCCTGTTTCTAAAAAAACTAAATTTCATTCTCGTACAATAGTCAGCGCATTATTTGCATTATGGCTGCTAAAACAAGCAAAAAAAAGAAACAAAAAAGCAGTTACACATTGTATTAGTGGCGCCAGCAAGAGGAAGCGGGCAATCGTGGCAATAGCGCAGACACACCAAATTTAGCGAAGTGCTCAACCATCTGTGCGATTCTTTTGGCAGAAAAATGTGAAACACAGATGGCGCTCAAAGTAATAAGAAGGCGTTGTTTCTAAGCAGTGACAGGTAGGCATTTCCAGCACTTAGCACTAGTAGCGGCAGGCTAATCACCTACCCTGTCAGAAATTAAATAGATTAACGAAACCAACGCAAGACAAGTCTTGTCGAGGCTCTATGCTCCCGAGAGGAGTGAACAATGAAAAAAAAAAAAAAACAAATCGTTCAAGGGAATGCTGAATGGTTTCCTTCTCATTTAAGCTACATATTTGCTGTTTAATTCCATTTATTACATATATATAAAATTTCATTTAAAAATAACATTCAGTATTATTTCTAATTAAAATAAAAAAATACCTTGCACCGACACTCGAAGTGCACGGGCATCAGCTGTCTGTTGCTTGGCTAAATGACAGTCCATAGTATTGTTTACAAGCGCGCGGAAGCATTTTGACGAGAGTAAACGCGAGCTCGTGAGCTCGAGCACCTTTCAGTAAATAAGGTTTTGGTTTATCGCACCATTACTCATTACAAAGATACACGTAGCATCGCGAACGTCATGGAGGTGGTCATCAAAAGAGTGCAATGTCACGTGAAATGGTTCAAAAGGTGAAGAAGGGACTTGAGCGAAATCCCCACCGAAGTACCAATCAAATGGCGAAAGAACTGAAAATATCTGACGATAGCATCAGCCGCCTACTGGAAAATGATCTCAAAGTCACACCTTACAAGATCCAAACAGCGCATGATCGCACACTAAAGCAGCAACTAGTCACACTTGAAAGAACGAAGGAGTTGTTTCGTTTGGCCGTAAGCGGTCAATTTCCGAACATTGTGTTTTCTGACGAGAAAATTTTTCAAATTGAGCAATTCGTAAACTCCCAAAACGATAGGGTTTATTTGACCGACTGTTCATACGAGAATTTGAGTCATCAATTGGCCACAAGGAGACAGCACTCGCCACAGGTAATGGTTTGGGCCGCTGTCACTACAGATGAGCGCTCTCCAATAGTTTTCATCGAACTTGGCGTCAAGGTAACTGTGAAATATGATCGGGAAAGTATTCTGGAGGTTACTTTGAAGCCGTGGGCAGACAAATATTTCAGTGGAAGACCATTAACATTTGAACAGGACTCGGCACCGTCTCACAAAGCTCAAGTAAACCAAGAATGGCTAAAAAACCACGTTCCGAACTTCATAACGTCCACATAATGACTCTCAAATTCACCGGACGCGAATCCGAATCTTTGGACCATTTTAGAAAGCAAGATCCGAATTAAAAGATTCAGCAGTCTTGAGTTGCTGAAAAAAGTCATTGCCTGCGAGTGAGCCAAAATACCTGCAAGACACATTCGGGTAGCCTGCGATTCGTTTCTGGACCATCTCAAGGCTAAAAATGGTCATATCGAGCAAAAGTAAATTGATTCTTAATTTTGCATTACTTTCACATATTTCTTACGTTGAATTGATTAAAAGAAATTTTCAAAACTAAATTTAGGTCCTTTTTAATTGGTTACACTTTGAGTGACGGGCCCTGTAAGTAAATAGCATAAACAGGCGAACAGCTTGGGAGCATAAACATTTTCTTTATGAATTGCAGTTGTAATTTAAATTCTTGAGGAATCGAAAGAGTGCTCCTCTAACGATTTTCAAGCGCTCCAACGCGGCTCCTTCGTGCTTCACCTTCGACGTCTATAATACCAGAATGGCTCCAATGATTCACCATTCTATTGCTATTGCACTCATTACTGTATAGGATCTATAAAAGCATACAATTTGTGATCGCCTGCTCTTACTTTTCATATTTTTGAAGTGCACTGCCACCTCTAAACTACCGCATAGGTACATACATACATTTCAATTGCATGCTAAGCGAGTGGGCATTTTGGATCGCATGTCTACTACCAAGTGCCATTTGCTCTCAATTCGGCTATGATGAAGGTCTAAAAACAATTGCATTTTTATTAATCACTGCGATATGTTTGAGTTTGTTTCGAAATAGCAATTTTTTGCTTCTCAACTGCTTGAATGAAGCGCAACAAACATTATTCTTCGTCATAAACAGCTTTTGTTTATTTATTGCGAATAATAATTTCGTGCGTAAAATTCGACTAAGGCGGCATAACTTTTATGGTGTTTTAAAAATAGCAGTAATTTAATTTCGTTGAAGTTTGTCACAAACTTTTATGAAGCTCGAGGTTGGCTTAAGAAGAATCATGCGGATTCTTGTGAAAATTATTAAAATTTTTTAATGAGCTTTAAATACTGGCTATCTTTAAAATACACAAATTTATGATACACGAATAAATTTTTTTCAAAAATTTACGGTTTTTGGCTGCTGATTTTTTAAAGACGTAAATAAAGCTTACTTTTACTGTCTATCCAATGCTGAAATGTAGTCAATGGCTGTTGTTTGGATATTGAATAAATATATGAATAAATATAAACTACATGGTATATATACTAGGTTCTCTGTAGTTCGATAAGAGAGAGCAACAGGGCTTATGAGCGAATAGATCTACTGTAGATGCCCTTCAACAAAGTGTAGAAAAGTCCATTGAATTTAATGTTCCAGCTTACATTTGCTTCGCTGACTTTGACCGAGTTAATTTGATATATCATACCCACTGTCATTAAAAATCAGAACGACGGATGTAAAACAAAAATAAGAGTAGATGGAAAATGTATTGAAGAAGTTCCTTGCGTAAGCTTAATATGGCAAGGCGATTCGTTTAGTCCAATACTTTTTAATATAGTAATGGATCAAATAATAAAGGCTGCCCAACCTTAGATGGATACCAAATTGATAGCGTGAGCATACCAATTTTATGTTATGCAGACGATGCTGCTTTGGTAGCGGAATGTGCAGACATTATCCAAAGATTGCTACACAAATTTATTGTAACATCAAAACAAGGAGGTCTCAAGAGAAAAAAAATAAGTTTGGTAGTTTTCGAAGATCCAAAAATAAAAACGACAGGAGCTTTGTTCTGATAACTTCGAGTTTATTTATTCAAAATAGTTCCCTCTGGCCTCGATACACTGTTTTGCGCGATCTAAAAGCTTTTCGAAACAGTGTTTCAGATCATTGATCGGAATCCAGAATGTCCTTCAGAATGTCAGTACAAGTCTTTCAAATGGCCTCTACGGACGCAAAACGTTTTCCTTTAATGGCCAAATGCAATTTTTCGAATAGGTAGAAGTCACAGGGATTCATACCAGGCGAATAGAGTAAGTGATTGACGGGTAAAATGCGATTTCTAGTAAAAAAATCAGTCACAAAAGTGGATCGATGAGATGGTGCATTATCATGCAATAAGCGCCAGCTTCCTCCTTCGCGGTATTCAGGGCGAATTCGATGCAACAAACGCTCCAAAACGCCAAGATAGAAAACTGCATTGACGGTTTGGCTCGTTGTCACGAATTCCTTGTAGAAAATTCCCTTGGAATCGTAAAAACAAATTAGCATCGACTTGATATTTGACTTCTCTAAACGCAATTTTTGGGTGGTGACTCGTCTGGGGTCTTCCATTCGGCACTTTGACGCTTAGTTTCAGGATAATGTTGGGAATACCCCGTTTCATCACCAGTTACAATGTTGTAAGGGAAGTTCTCGCATTTTCTAGCTTCTTTAATGAGGTCTTTCGAATGTTGAATTCTGCCCAATTTTTGCTCTTCAGTAGTAGAAAGTCGAGTTGCTGAATTTAAAGGTGTGTTAACTGATTTATATCATTGTTGGATAGAGTTACAAAAAAAAAAATTAAGAAAACTCAGGTTACGTTCAAGAGCCGTGAAAGCAATTTGAAAATTGTCTGGGATGCTTAGGTGGTGTAAACGAGAAATTGGCGGAAAAAGAAGAAAGATCTAGATGACGACGACTGGAATAAGTGGAAAGGATTGTAATATAAAGAGAATAGCTGGCTGTTGCATCTATTTTCACCACAAATAAGTTAGAAAGTGTAGAAGATTCAGATGAAGAACATATCTTGAATTCTGAACTCAGCTTGCCGGACATTCCCAGCCATGAACAAATTTCAAAAAGAGGTAGAAAGAATCTCATAACACCTAAACTACTTGCAGCTTTAGATAGATGTCAGTTAAGCATTAGAGACTCCGTTTACATTCCACTTGGTCTGTGTACCGACGATTTACCTATTAACAAATCCTCGTATCAGCGAGTTCGTACTGAAACTAGAAAATCAAGAGCAGAAGCCATAAAATTTGACTTCCAAAACAATGTACCCAAAGTAGTTACAGTCCCCTGGGATGGAAAACTATTATCCGGGTTGAATGTACGAAGTTCAAGAGAAGAACGCTTGATTGATTCTAGAAACACTCAACCACCTATTAATTTCATAAGAGAACGTGGCGCCGAGCAGTTAATATTTTATAAGGCAGAATGAGATCAAGGTTTTTTAAGAGATGACTACCGCGAATTGGTAGAGGGAAAATTAAAACTAAGACCCCCCGGAGCTATGCATTCTTTAAAAATATGTTTACTTCAGTCACCATGCAGAATAACTGCGAAGGGCTCTACAAGATACTTGCTTATTTGTCGTGATGTTATATGTTGAAGCTTGGCTCGAATGCACAGTGCCGATCAAGGCCTAGCCAAGATTTGCGTTTCTTGAAGATGTTAAAAGAGTACGAAAAAGTTTCCGCAATAATTTCTAAAGCTTCTATAAGTAAATTAAGTCCTCACTTGTGGTATTTATTTAAAGAGATATTCATTTTATAACTGTTTGATGATGAAGTTTATAACCAAACTAAAAAGAAAATGATTGTCAACTTCAACAAAACCTCAGTTTTAGCAAACGCTATGACTCGCCGAAGGTAGAACTGGCTCAAAAGTTGTTTGGTAAGTTAAATTGATTTTTTGTGATATTTTTAAATCTTTTGTTGATTTTTTTTGTTATTTAACTTATTTTTCTTTTTTTTCAGACAAAACACTGGATTATTTCGGATCGGTGAAGAGCAAACAATTTCTATCATGACTGCAGATCGACGACAGTTTTCTAAAGAAAGATGCATCTTCTTGGGATAAAAATGCTGCTTTTCTAAAAGACGAGTAAGTGATTTGAGTGTTGTGAATAATGCTGCTGAAAGGGCCGTTAAATTAATACAAGACGTTAACCGACGGTTCTAAGATGGAATCGGGAGTCGGAGCCGAGGTTTTCTTTAAATCAGCCAATTTATCTATTTCCTTTAAACTGCGATCCTGCAGGCATGCAAAATGCTTAGGGAACGCGGGAGCGAGGGACATTTTCTCCGATAGTCAAACCGCGATTAAGGCTCTGATGACGTCATGGTGCAGAATGAAATTAGTAAACTCCTGTAAGGAGGAGATCGAATCTCTTGTGTGTGCAGGTAACATTTCTCTGATCTGGGTTTCAGGACATAGGAACATAGAGGGATATGAAATTGCTGATGAGCTTGCCAGGAAGGCCAGACTGAATTGGCCTCACAGCTCTGGCTGGCTGTAGATATCTGCCGGTTAGAGTTCTCATAATGGTGTCAAAACGGCGCTTTAATGCTACTTGAGGAGGGCCAGACCAGCACTCCAAACAGTTCACTTACCTACCTTAATGGACTTATCATGGCTGAAGAAGAACCAAAACATTTCTCTCTGCGCTGTGACCAGGAAAATAGAAAATTCTATCCTACTCTAAAAAGAAGACCGATTGTTTTTACTTTATATTTTTAATTAAATATTAATGTTCACCTCATTTAATTTTTACTTTTATTCACTTAATTTATTGCATTTATAGTGATTTTATAGCACACCGAAATATCAGGACAAAACACGACTTTTACTAAACTTTGAAGCTCGGTCGGTACTGGTTGCCATTATGCCAGAAAGATGATATTCTATTATATATTTGAGCATCGTATAAAATTAGTAAAAAATGTAGACGGTCTGCATTTCGAAATTAGAAAAACAATTTTTTTTTGTCATATAAGGAACACCCTAATATAAATCTTTATATATAAAAATGAATTTTTGCCTGCATGTCATCGATGAACTCAAAAACTAATAGACCGATTATTATAAAAATTGGGATATATATGTATTTTTCCACGGAGAAGGTTTGTAGGATATGCTTATTGATATCACTCGCCACCAGGTGGCGCTGCAGAGTAGCAACTTCTTCCGTGTTCAACCGTGCATTGGAATCGCTTGAACGTACACTGCGAGATTTGAGAGGAAACAGACGGATGTTCGGTGGCGCACTCATTTTATTGTCTGGTGATTTTCGACAAACACTGCCCATTATACTACGTTCAACAACCGCTGATGAACTTAATGCATATCTTAAATCATCAGTTTTATGGCGTCATTTACAGAAATTGACTTTGAAAACTAGCATGCGTGTACAACTAAAACGGGATGCACCGGCTGGAAATTTTGCAAAACAATTATTGGATATTGGAAATGGGCGAATGGAAATTGATGAATCTACACAATGTGTCACCCTGCCAGCAAACTTCTGTAAGAAAATTTTCCCAAACATTGCACCAAACTACAAAAATCATCAGTGGCTCAGTACGCGTGCTATATTAGCAGCCAAAAACATCGATGTCAATACCATCAACTTCACCATTCAGCATGGGATACCCAGTGAAACGACAACATATAAGTCCATCGATACTGTGGAGAATAAAAACGAGGTTGTCAACTAACCAACTGAATTCTTGAATTCGCTTGATTTGCCAGGCATGTCGCCGGATGTGCTTACATGAAAATTGGCGTACCCATCATTCTTCTTCGAAACATAAATCCACCACGACTTTGCAACGAAACCAGACTCTCAGTCAAGAAAATGATGAACAATGTTAGGAGGCAACAATTTTGACTGGAAAATTCAAAGGTGAAGACATACTGTTGCCACGTATCCCAATGATCCCGACAGATATGCCATTCGAATTCAAACGTTTACAGTTCCCGGCGCGACTCGCTTTCGCAATGACTATTAACAAAGCACAAGGACAATAGTTACAAGTAAGTGGATTAAATTTAGAGAATCCATGCTTCTCACATGGACAGCTCTATGTGGCTTGCTCACGTGACGGAAAATCTTCTGATTTATTCGTCTACGCACCAGATGGAAAAACAAGAAATATTGTGGATCCCACAGCACTTCAATTAACATCGAATTGAAACTAAACTTTGTAATGTCACAATTTTTTCGAAATAAACAAAATATATTAAATAAAATGGTTTAGAATGAATTGAATATTTGTGTACTGATCTTTCTTTAAAGTTATTTTTCTTAACTTTATTTTAGTTGTTGGCGTAGCAACGAGCGCCGGGTACAGCTAGTATATATGTATATAAAATGGAACTGGTGTACTATATATGTATATATGTCTATTAATAAATAAATAAATAATCTTATAAATAAGTAAAGTGTCTTCGAGTACAAGCACTGTAAGCAAACAGTCACGTTTATAAAACGTATGTAAGTATCAACATACCTATAAGTAAATATGCACCTTTTGTATGTATGCACCCCATTAATAAGTGTAACGTGTATAAATATGGCGCGTAAAGCATTTTCATTCATAAATTCTATCAAACACATAATTGACATACACACCCACTTACAACTTAACTGAATTCACCATGCGACTGTTATTTTGATAACAGTGAGAGAGCGCCGAGAGAGCGCCAAAATATGCTGTTAGCACAAAAATCACTTGTGTCCTGTGACTCCTGCATGTACTTAGTTAGCTTCAAATATCCAGTAGCATTCCTTTATTGGCCGTTGTGGTGAAAAGTACATAGGACCGGAAAATCAAAGAGGGTCTATGCCCCAAATACTTGGCGTAATTTTTTCTTCTCAAACGAAAAGTGAAAACAAAACAAAGGTGATGAAAAGAAGAGATTAAAGTGAATATCAGGAATACAAAAAAAAAAAATAGCCCTAGTGGGAGCTGTTTGAGGTGCGTGTGAGTGCAGTGCTAGAAGAAGGAAATAAGAAGCAGAAGGAACGGCTGTATGCAAGCAAATAAGTTGGCGCGTTTCCGTCGTCACAACTGCTGTCGCTGGTCGTTAGGTGTGTTAGTGTCGTAACGGTAAAGCATGCTCGACTTATATACATACATATATTCTATATATGTATATGCATATATATGTATGCAGCTATTCAAATCGAGAGTCAGAGTGCCAGCAAAAGTTGGCAAATGAGTGACTGAGTGAGGGAGTGTGAGTGTGTGTGAGGAAGTTAGTAACTAAATAGTGCACAGCAGCAACTTTTGTTGCGGCAACTGTGAAAGTGTAAATAAAATTTGTATAAGTGGCAAAAAGGCAAATATAATTAATAGAAAAAAGGTGGCATTGTGCATTGCAAATCGGTGAGTTGGCCTATTGTGCGGCGTTGTGTTGCAACAAACTATTCACCATTGTGTCAACAAACTATGCGATCTATTGTATTTATACGAGTATTTGCATATATAGTTGACAAGCAGGGAGCGTTCTTGAAAATATAAATAGAAGTGGAAGCAGTGATGCTCTTAAATTTGTGTTCCTCGAGGGTATATATAATATTATGGCGATTCTGGTTATTAATATTAAAAAAATAAGAATAAAATAAAATAAAATAAAAACGAGAGTTTAAAATTCGAAACCAATTTACTTTGTCAAAGCGTGCAGCTGTAAGGCTATTATATAGCAACATCTAATTTTAGATAAGAGTTTCAGGTATTTATACATCCAAATATATTATTAGGAAAAAAAAGAGTTCTCAACATTTTTTCGCTTTATATCGAAGAAGATATTACATTTCTTATAAATAGTATACTAAAATGCAAATGGTCTCTAACAGTTCTTAGAATAATCTGCTTCTTCCTGGGCTATGAAATAAGTATTCACGTGCCGGTTTGAATCAGTAATATAGTATACATGGTTTTATCAACCACTCTGCTATTGCATTCTCCACTTTATTGGGGGGCTATAAACAACACATATTTTTGTGGCCGCCTTCTACGACTTTTCACCTTGGCCGTAGTGACACTAAAGAATGTGTCGAATTTTATTTATTCTGCAACGCTAACACCTACAACTGGCTTCACTAAATACAAAACAGTCAAATATCTGTTTATTTACCTTAATATACCTATGTATGTAATTACCTTTATATGGCCTATTGACAAAACAGAAGGAAAAGAACCTAACAAAGAGAAAAAAAAGAAGGGGCTTAAGATTAGGATTTAGAATTAGAGGATGAGGACCAACAGTGGCTAATTATGTTCTTAGTAACCGCTTCAGGCTACTGCTGAATTTCACAGCAATATCCGCAGACGTAGCAAAAAAGTGGCATAGCCTAGATGTCGAAATCTTTACCCGACGAGAGCAGGACAGCTATGAAGAATGTGCTGAGATGATTCTACCTCATCGTCCAGACAGCTTTGGCAGAAAGAACGACTTTAGGCAATACCAAGTCTCACCGCATGGACACCTAACGAACTATGTCCGGTAAGGATACCTACCAAATTCGAGAGTTGTTTTGTAAGTCTTAGAAGCTCCCTCGAGGGCCCCGATCTACCGGTGACCAAGAGAATTTTGCGATTTTGCACGCTTGACGTTAAGTTGACGCGAGGCCCATCTTTTTAGGAGTAGAGTACAAGTTCTCAAGGGAACTCCAATCCTTTCGTTTTGCAATGAAACCTTTTACAGGGTCGTCTGTCTAGCCAGCTCATCAGCCCAATTGTGACCGGGAACCCAGATGAGCCTAATATCAAAGTATTCGGATGCAATCGAGAGGGTAATCAAGTCTTTCACGACTAATTCTATGACGCACAATCAGCGAGCCCAACGCCCTAATTGCCGCTTGCCTGTCGGAGTAGATAGTTATGTCCTTGATGGTAATACATAAGTGAGCAAGCAGTCCACTGTTTTCTTAATTGAGGCTACCTCCGCTTGGAGGACACTACAGCTAGATGGAGAACTCTTCACAGAATACTCCCTCACTAACTCCTCCGTCCAACTTCGAGCCATCCGTAAACAAATTTACCCGGCTTTCTCTCCATATGTTGCACAACGAACACTCCTCCCTTGCGGGAATATGAAAGCGGGAAAAAGTAGCGATTGGATCCAGCGAGGGTGTACAATGAACTCAAAGTTTTTAAGAATACTAGAGTGTTCGTAGCTTAAGTTTAGTTTATAATCGAAATCTGATTGCGGCAATGCCCACGGGTGCCACATTCCTCATAGTGTAGAGTGCTAGAGTAAGAGTGGTCCGAAGCGCCTCACAGGTTCTAATGAACCTGTGGCGGACCACCTTTGAACCCCATCCAGCTTCATTACTTTTGTCATCCTTTGCAGCGAGTTCCACCAGACAAGAACTCCGTACAAAAAATGGGCTTTGTAATTGTTTTATATAGCGAAAATGTGACTTTAGGCGAGAAGCCACATCCTTTGCCGATAGCGTGCCTCCATCCATATAATACGACTATTGCCTCACTAATTCTCTTCTCAAAGTTGGGCGTCTACGTTAGCTCTCTGTCAATGATAAGTACCAGTTACTTTATCCTGTCAGAGAGCACCGGATCTTTTTCACCGCTATTGAGGGGAGAAAGACTCTAGGTATTTTATACTTCCCCGTTAATAAGACAAGTTCCGTCTTCAGAGGTTTTACCGAGAAACTGCAATCTGCGGTCCCTATCACAACTACATAGATTTAGATAACCCTGCATCAGTTCCATCAGAGTATCTAATAACTTCTCTCTGCTAATAATTGCCACGCCATCCGCGTAAGCAATCACCTTGTAGCCTCTCCTCTGCAACTCTTCTAGTAAGTCGTTACGCAGAACAACCCAGAGTAGTCGCGAGAGAACTCCGCCCCTGGAATAAAATGGCGTCTAGGTCCATATGGTTCAATATGGGCCATAAGAAATTGAAAGGGCCACCACGTCTACCGAAAAATGGGCGCAATGCGCGCAACGTTTGCGTTAATGAACACTCATTTTGATAATAAAGTTTTATCATTTGAACGTGCTGTTCAATCGTGTAACTTGGCATGATAATTTGGCATAAACAACTGAATAATAAACAAACGATTTGACAGATGTCATCAAAACAAAATGGCTGCCACAGGGCGCCAAAATCGTCCCGTGCCAATTGAAAAACCCTTTAGATCAAACAAATAACAGCTCCGTTCATGAAACAAATAATTTGTAACAATTGTTACGAATGCTCAAGAATTGGAATTATGAACACGTTATGAAAACTTGTAAAGTAGGTGAAGTGGGAGAGCAAAATTATATTTCAGTTTGAAAGGAAGTTGCAAGTTTTTACCGGAATTTGCAAGCAAGAAAAATAGCTGATCGCAAAGTAAAAATAAACGAATTGAGTCAAAGTTGTAAATTTAAATAAAAATGGAGAAGTAAGTAAATATATTTTAGATAAAATTAATAAAGTTTATTTGAGGTTGTATATTAAATAGGAATCGGCCAATGAATGTGTGTATGTATGTACTTCTGAAATACAGAATCCAGTCACCGTTGCTGCATACGTTCTGAAATACAAATCGCATTGATTGTTTCTTTTGTATTTTAGGCTTGTACTTCTTGGTTATTAACTATATACAGTATTATCAAAAAATCCACATTATTTTTTTACAATTATTATTTAAAAAACTTTCATCGATATTGTGATTGAATTCTTTCTATATACGTAAACCTTCAGGATTTCTTTCCCATAATTACTGTTTTTGTTTTCTTATCCAAATTTTGTAAAAGTAAATCAAAGTTCTCGTTCCACTTCCTTATATTTTCAATTTCAAAACTCAACTCAATATTCAGCTTTCTCGACTCGGAACTGATTTTGGCCAAAAGATATTTCTTAGCACGATAAATTTCGACAAAGCTTTAAAGTTTCTGACAAAACTAGGCAATTCCTGTTCTTAACGTCATTTTCTTAATTAAGCTTTGGTGCCAATTTTACATCATACACCTCTATATTCCGTAGGTATTGAATTGTTCTCTCAGGAGTATAGGGCTTCGACAAGACTTCTTCGCCTTACATGGTTCTGGGCTGTTGTTTTTGCGCCGTTCCATGTGGTGTTGGCATCTGCTAGCTCGCGCAACACTGACCTTCGCCAAGTATTCTTTGGCCGAGCGCGACCTCTGCTCCCATGTGAATTCCAGTCCACTACCATTCTAGTGATGCTATCTGGTGGGTTTCTAAGCATGTGACCTCCCCATTTCCACTTTCTACGTTTGATTTGCCTTAGGATGGGTTCCTTATTCGATAATCTTCAGAACGCGCCGCTACTGATGTGCTCGACCAGAATATTCTACAGATGATGTGGATGCGAGTTTTGACGAAAGATGGTAGCCGCTGTGTGATGGTGTTAGAGACCAGCCGTATTTCACTTCAGTACCATGATACTGACTTCACACATGAGCTGAATATTCGCAGTTTAGAGTACCTGGAGATTTGCGAACTCGCCCATACTGTATGCAATCGGTGGCAACTTCACCTTCTCCGCCGTCTGCCGTGATAGCACAATCGAGGTAGCAGAAGCATTCGACAACCCGGCATCTGTCAACCATGGAATGTTTTGCTTTATTGTGGAGAGTTTGTGAGAGAGAAGCCAGATGTCTACGACAATATATCGGTCCTGAAGATGACTGCATACAATACTTCTTTTGTGCAGATTCAATCGGCTCATGACGTCGTCTAGGAGAATGGCGAAGAGAAGGCGCGACATGGGATCACCTTGACTTGAGTATGCGTTAGCGGTGAATGGATCGCTGATGTTGCCATTGTGAAGCACTGCTTAAAGTGCTTTAATGAGGCGGATTATCTTAGCGGGAACTCTCTTTCCGACCTTTCTGCACCACTGTTAAATTATAAACACACTACAAAATCTTATAAAGATGTATTTCACACTACAACGAAAACCATATATGTAACTAAAATTTCAGACTTAGTAGAAATTTTAAAACATTTTTCAAAACTCATTTTTTGTGTATGCAGTTTTATATCCCGTTGAATTGCAATAGTGCAAGTTTGAAGTGACTACAAAATACTTTAGATTTTTTTTTATTTTTTTCTTTCGTTGAGGTGTCCCGCCGTTTCCTGCATACAAAGTAAATGCTCGTTTTTTATATGGAAGAAAAAGTCCAGCAAGTATACTTTTACATAATTCCTTGGCAGCTTGTGGTACTTAGAAATACGACTTTATTAGATAATAAAATTGATAGTAAAAATATTTGCAAGCTGTTTAAGCAACGATAGTTTAGTAGACCCTATATTACCCTATCGAACTAAATCAAATATTGTTGATGGGCAACTCTGAGTGCTTAAAATAGCTATTATTTGAAATCAGTGCCAAATATTCGCTGCTCATGACTGTAGCGTTGTTGGGAAGCGGTTACAATTTAGAATATCTCATTCATTTCAACTTTATGATTAAGTGCTGCCTACTCACTTCACAAATGATTATTTCGTTTGGCACGCAAAGAGTTTTAAAACTAGTGTTTGTATTATTTTGTATTTAATTGGCAAATTTATCCGCCTTTGGGTTGTTGGTGCCTTTAACACAAACCCTCTCCCACTTCTTTTCGTTGGATTAAAATTATAGGGGCATTGCAATAATGTGGCACAAACTTCTAATTAAGGGTAAAATTTTAACAGTCCTCTAATTAAATTTGAATAAATCCCAAAAGTATTGAATCGGATATCTGCTTGTATTTGTTTTTGTAAGAATACCGCTGAATAAAGCATCCATATTTGTGAGAAAATCCGTTAACAATAAATTGTCCACGCAATAGCACGAATCAATAGGAATTTTGCCACACTCTTTCCATCTAAAAAAGAATGGAATAAGGGATTCTCTCTAAACAACTTCGATACCACAGTCTATACAGATGGCAGTAAAATGGATTGTGGTGTTGGAGCTGGTATATATTCTCGTAAACTTGGAATTGAAAAATCTGTGCGTCTCCCTAATACCAGCAGCGTCTTCCAAGCGGAAGTACTAGCAATTGGAGAAGCCTGTAGGTTACTAATCGCAGATTTCTCTTTTAAGGGAAATATCGCTATTCTTTCGGATAGCCAAGCCGCAATCCAGGCGCTGGACGCGACTATAACAACCTCTAAAGTGGTGGAGCAAAGTAGGAACAGCCTCACCAACTTGAGTGAAAACCATAGAGTAACCTTAATTTGGGTCCCGGGACACCGGAATATAGAAGGTAACGAAAAAGCTGATGAACTGGCAAGAGGGGGATCTGCCATGAATAGCGCTCTTGCAGTACCAGTAATCACTCCACTAGGTGCGGTCAAGAATGCAATTTCCCTAAAATACCTTCGAATTGCAGATTGTAGATGGAGAGACCAGACGAAATGCAAAATTAGCAGAACGTTATGGCCCACCTACAACCTCAAGCAATCGTTGACATTAATAAACATGAAACGACGGGACACCTGTAGACTTACGGCAGTCATAACTGGCTTCTGGTCTATCGGAGAACAAGCCGCCAAAATGGGCATCCCTCACAACACATACTGTTACAGTTGCAAACAACCGGAGAAAGGGGAAAGAATCTTTCATTTCCTCTGTGAATGTCCTGCCCTATGAAGGACAGAATGTTAACACTGGGCCAACCGCTATTCGAAAGTCTTGAACAGCTATCTGGCTTAGTTGTCAACAACGTGATAAGGTTCCTGAACCGCACAGACTGGATATAGTCCTGCTGCAAATAACTATTAAACAATTTGGTAACGAGGATGTGGCAACAAAATGGTGCGGAAGCGCTAGTTGGATTCAGGATGAATCACCACTCTAACCAACCAACCAAACCAGCACGAAAGGAATTGAAATAGTACTTTGTTGAAATATATAACCAAAAACTATTGTACTAATAAACAAAAAAATAAATAAATAAATGGCGCCTACACTTCTGTTAGGTGTTTGTCCGAGCTCCTCCTCCAATTTATGGTGCGTGAAAGTTGTTTAAATAGAAATATTTAGCGTTCTTTTTAACATAAAAAAAACAAATTTTTTTAGGGCAAAATATACTTTTAAAAAAAACTTGTTTTGGAAATTATTCGAAAAAAATTTTTGAAAATCTTTGAAAACACCCAACCTTAGACTCTTTTCTTAGTTTTTATTTATAACTACGATTCCCGTAATTTTTCGAGCTATACCAAATTCATATATGTATATTAGTATAGGGAAACAGTATGTGGTATGAATCAATAACAAAATATTTGCTTAGTAAACAGCTTCCTGGATTCATTTTGACTAATTGGCTCCCAGATACTGGATTGCTAACTCGAGAAATTTTTAGTAAAAGTGGAGGAAGACTAAAACTTCAATGAAAATTACTTCGTTTTGAAAAGAGTGTGCTTATGAGCAAGAGCTTGCTGGATATCTCCAGGACCAGAACGTTATGGAATATACCGAGACATACCGCTTTAATCAGGATATAAAAAGCATTTTTTGAAACATTGAGCGCGAAAGATGGAAATTTTGACAATGCCCGGCCTTTCAAATATTCCCTATATAAAACTACTACTAAGTGGATTTAAAAATACTTAAGTTATCAACAAGAGTTCATTTATCAAGAGTTCAAGAGTTCATTTATTTCGCAATGTCACCACTGACAGAACAGGATAACAAACTTTATTGAGATCACTCTACTGTCGACTGTCTTCACATTTACATAAAAATGAGTTCATATCAAGACAAAAGATTGAACTTGTGAAAAATAGTATGTACAATGAATTGTAATCAAATAAGGTAAAATGAATATAAAGAGATGCTAAATATATAGAATTAGTGATGACAGCAATGTGGTATGTAATTACTCGCAGCCCGCAACACCGCAACTTTTGCTGCTTGTGGTAACGTGCAAACGGATGAAACCGAGTGCCTTCGCCTAAGTCACACATCAATGGAGAATTAAAACGGCTTTCTTTTTGATGATGGTTTCTCATTTCACAAGGAGCTTCTCTTTGAGGACGCAGTGGAATACATTGCAGACGTCATTATAGGAAAGCTAGGACTAACGCAACATGTTTTAAGCGATTCTACTTTCACATGGGTGGATGAAGGATTCAGAGCGCGTGAGTGCCAGCGTCGACGTCAAGAAGCTTTTTCCCAAACAAGAATGTATCAATTGAAATTTTATTGAAATTCAAAATAAAAAATGTAATATATTAAAAAAAAATATTATATTAATTTATAATTAATTAAATATTTCATTTCAACTCAAGATAAACAAATTGGAAAAAGAAATTATTAAGTTAGTTTTCAAATAGTTAATAATGTTAGAATAATCGGCAAGGAATAGTAAAGTAAGGTATAAGTATGTTGAAAGTTTTTCTTAGTCAATTAAATTTATGATGAATCCGCTTCTTGTAGGTAAGTACGTAGGTCAAATAGTTAAAGCACCAGACTGGCACTCCCTAAATAGCATTAAAGTTTCGTTTTGATGCTACTATGAGACCTCCAGCAAGCGAATATTTACAATCAGCCAGAGCTGTTGATGTAACGGGGAAGATGAATGGGATTTAGGTTGCCGCACTGCCCCATGCTGTCAAAGAGGGAGGCACCCATTGACCTTAATCGTCTAGCTGCCAAACCCGAACATTTACAGAGAAAGTGCTCAATAGTCTCCTGCTCTGCAAAGTCTCCACAGTTTCTGCAATGAGGATTAAATGATAAATCCATTACAAAAATAATCAAGAAAACAAAAAGTATTTTTTGTTCTAGAAAATTAAAACCAAATTCATGAAAATGTTATAGAAAACCGAAGATTATTATTATTTCTATTCTTCTTCTTCTTAATTGGCGCGATAACCGCTTATGCGATTTTGTCCCAGTTTAACAAAGCGGCCAAGTCGTTTCTTTCTCGTGCTAACCGGCACCAGTTGGACATACCAAGTGAAGTCAAGTCCTTCTCCACCTGATCTTTCCAAACGCAAAGGAGGCCTTCCTCTTCCTCTGCCACCACCAACAGGTACCGGATCGAGCACAACTTCCTCAATAAGTTTTAGTAGGATAACTACTTTATTTCATTTTAAGATATTTCACCTTAAAAAACTATAAAAAATTTTCAAAATTTGTAAAACTCTTTTCAAACGTTTTTAAATTTTCTTCTCATTGTGCTCGAAAACGCAAATGAATCATTTTAAGGAAGGATAGAGTATAGAATAGAATAGAATAGAATAGAATAGAATAGAATAGAATAGAATAGAATAGAATAGAATAGAATAGAATAGAATAGAATAGAATAGAATAGAATAGAATAGAATAGAATAGAATAGAATAGAATAGAATAGAATAGAATAGAATAGAATAGAATAGAATAGAATAGAATAGAATAGAATAGAATAGAATAGAATAGAATAGAATAGAATAGAATAGAATAGAATATAATAGAATAGAATAGAATAGAATAGAATAGAATAGAAAGAGCATCGTAGCTTTCATTAGGAAGCCTGAAGTTGTAACCCCCCAGGAACTTGATAACAGGTGAAACAAGAACAGTTCTTATGTTCTTAATTAAAATAGTTTTGTCTTTACAATGGGTGCTTAAAACGAGTAGAGCCATCGACTATAATATTGATATATTTTCAGACGGAATAATTTAAAATATTTATATAATGGCACCTTTTTCTTCATTTTTAATTCAAAGGATTCAGTTTCAAATGTTGTTTTATAATATGCAAAAATAACAAAGACTTCAGTACGCACGAAGTGCTATTATTTAAACTCAAAAGATTGCTAGTGAAAATTCGTTTAAAATCATTTGCCTATAATTGAGGCAGCGGGATAAGTATTTATACAAAGCTCTACAATTACAGTAATTTAAGATATTTACCAGGTATATACCTATGAAATGAGACGTTCAGCTATTAGTCCATAGATGTCGCTAGGAGTATTTTTAAACCTTCCCAAATGTCTTGTTTTTTTCGTCTGTCATCTGTCAACAATATCCAGTTCACTGTTTGTTACCTTTCATACAACAATGCACTTTTGCCTTCAAACTACGATTTGCGGACATCGTTGATTTCCTGTTATCAATTGCAGAAAAACGCTTCTTAAGCTCATCAAATGCTTATAGAAGCTTATGGAGGACATGCTCTAAGTAGAGCACAGTGCTTCAGGTGGTTTGAAAAATTCCGAAGTGGTGATTTTAGCGTGGAGAACGAGGACCGTGGCCGGCCACCGAAAGAGTTTGAGGACGCCGAATTGCAGGCATTGTTGGATGAAGATGATGGTCAAACGCAAGAAATGATGGCAGAGCAGTTGGGAGTGACCCAAAAAACCATTTCCGAACGTTTGAAAGATATGGGTATAATTTTAGAGGTCAGAAGATGGGTGCCGCATGAACTGACTTGATGACAATGCACCGCCACATCGAGAGCGACTCGTCAATTGGTGGAGACGTACGATTGGGAACCGCTGGTGCATGCGGCTTACTCACCAGACTTGGCGCACTTTCCGAGCAGCGCTTCAATTCTCACGAAGAAGCCAGAAAATGGCTCGATGATTGGTTTGCGGCCAAAGGCGGCCAATTTTTTTGGCGCGGCATCCACAAATTGCCTGAGAGATGGGAAAAATGTGTCGCTAGCGATGGCTATTATTTTGCAGATTAATTTTGTAACGATTTTTTGTTACAATAATAAACGTTTGAAATTGAAAAAAAGCCTTATTTCATTGGTATCTACGTCCTTTCACCAAAGTGCTCTACACAAAAGCTTTTATAAATTGCGTAGATGCCTATGACGCGTTGGATGCTTCCAAGGACACCCAAATTACAAACTGTACAGGTGGTAGAAAGTAAATTCTTAGAAGGCCTCACATCTAGGTTAAGAAAACCTCCTCTTGCGCGAAAAATTAGGTTAATAGCGTAGGCAGAAAATCATTACCGAAATGTTTACTGTCTCTAAGTGTTAATTTGGTATGCAAATCGAGTGATTTTAATTTAACAGCAGCGCCCAGAAATGTTGAAAGTTTTTATTCTTAAGATTATGTAAAAATGAGGGTATGAACGCAGACAAAGATTCAAGAGTAAGCACATTAACAGGCTCCATATTTAACACTAGCGAGATCTTCTACTTCTACTTTTTTACCCAATGAGTGCCGCGGTGTAGAGTCTCCTCGGCAAGGATGCGCGTATGCCTGTGACTTGGCTGAATAAAACACCAAGTACATTTGTGCGCGGAGTGCTACCTAGTAACGCTACCTAGAGTTTATGTGCAACCCAGTAAATTATCTCATCTTATTCAATATCTCATCTATTGTCTCATTCAGTTATTTTAACCTCCCTCAGGCCTGCTTCAGTCAATCGCAGCTACCCCCGCCTTTTCATAATCTCATTTTGCATTTTTGATTGGCAATGTGAAATACTTTGCGTTTAGTTTAATAAAGTGCGACTCGAGTAGTTTGCATAGACCACCAGAACAACTCGACTCGGTCCTACAAACAACGTTGTAGTTATGAATATTAATGCTTTGCGTAAAATCGCAAGTTAATACACTTGGACCATTCTTGCTTCCCATTGACCGCATTGACTGCCTGAAATTATGCTGTCTGAATCTTACAGATGCAATCAGTTGGAAATGACGATTACAGCAAATCCATTGAATGCATTCGTTAACTTGCTTTTGAGTGGAATAAACCCCCGCTTTGATGTCTCTGCTCACTTTATGGTGCTTCACCTTCTTCCCCGGTCTTGGACGCATCGTAAATTCTTTCATTTCATTCAATTCTTTCAGAAGTAGCTGCTGGCCATAATAAACAATGCGTCAAAAGCGCAAGCTGGTTTCTGACAACTCCTCCTGTGGGCGAGCTTACATAAAGATGTGCATTATAAAATACCCAATTATTTTGTAGGACAGCGCGTTTGATGTCGGAATGAGAATACTCGTACACTGTTCGCTGTGTCCCTTTGGGTAAACTGAATTCTTATTTTTGTTCATGACATTCCCTGTTCTGCTTCCTTTGATTTTTTTACTCATTTACGGGCGTCCTTCACTGACCAAACCAACATACAAGCAACTAACTTGAGAATAGAAAAGAACTTAAGTGCGTAAAATGCGAGCATAAAACAGTTTGGACCGAATTTAGCACTTCCTTACTTGCTTGAAATTGCTGAACTTTTTAATTAAAGACGTATGTTTTAATCCTATTATACTTCAATGCGTTTGATAATTTGACATAGCAGCTGGGCATCTCATTTTTTAAGTATTTTTTGGAGCTTTCAGCTTTAAATATTTTCACCTTGCAAAGAAAAGTTTTAATTTTTAAAATTTATATTGGCGGCAAATGATTTATAGTCGAGCTACTTACGACTTTGAACTGCAAGTTTATGTATGTATGTATGTAAAAAAAAATAGAAAAGTGATATCAGAAGAAGGGAATATTTTTTGAGCAATGATGACTTTTTATTGGAGGTATTGATTCGGGCTTTATAAAGTGACTAATGTTGCTGTTGTAAAATCATGTAATACACACTTTGCCTTGCGAGGGCGTACTTATACTTACCAGTTGCTCGTTTAACTTGAAACTGAACGTGAAATAAAGTTAGAGATGGAAGGAAGTCATAGATGCGACAGACCATCGAACACGAGGCAGAGGCGCTACAAGCAGGCCACCCTTGGGGGCAAGTGAGGTTCCATATTTAAATAACTCTAATTTTAAATTGTTTATTGAGTGCTTATGATTCATTAATGAACTATGGGAAAATATAAAAGTGGGCGTTTGAAAAATCCGTGCAAAAATTAAAGCTACTAAATTGTTTGGGGAAAACTAAATATTTTTATTTTTCGTCATAGTCTCCTGTTAGGTATATACGTTTCGTCCAACGCTGTTCTTAATTGTTACACACTTCCGAAAACTAGGATTTGTTCAAGCCAGTAAACTAGACATTCGTTTCTGCAATCAGGTCCTCGTTCGAATAAAATTTTTTCCCCGCCAGCCATTTCATCAAATTGCGGGAAAAATTGTAGTCCGAGGGATCCGAGGTAGCTCTCCGTTCATTGCAGAAATTGCTTCTGGTCCCCGCCGGATGGCGACCGAAAAATAGTTGTCTTACGGTTGCGTCAATAGCTTTATGCTGCTGCTCAAGTTCATTAGCAGGTTTGAAAAAAGAAATGAAAGCCAAGAGTGCTCAATCTTAGCCCCGCGAAAGCATGATAGCTAAGGGAGTAGATATTTACTTCCGTAACCGCTATTACTCAAGTCAGCAATCAGCTGCTTCTCAGCGTGGAACATACTACAGCGGTACAGTAGCCTGAATTTAAGTCTGATGGGGAACAACTTGCTGAGTACTCCACCGCCTTCCTATGTTCCATCCAATTTTGAGTCATCTGTGAACAGGTTCACCAAGCTCTATCTCCAATTGCTCCAACCAATCCACTCTTCTTTGCTGGAATGTGAGTGGACTAAGCGAGGATGTATGCCAGGGAGTTAAACTCATGGTTTTTTAAAATACTTGCAAGTTCGAAAGTAGTGTCAAGTTCGACCAACTCTCACTCTGATTGCGCCACGTGCTGCGGCAGTTTCGCTTGCGATGCCTACGGGTACTACATTAAGCATTGTTTTAAGTGCTAGAGTGGGAGTGGTTCGAAACGCACCACAGTAGGCCCTTGAATTCTCTCCAGTGTCTCCACCAACGTCGTCCTCTGCAGTGGGTTCCACCAGACAAGGACTGCATACAACTTTGGGCGAGATTCAATGCATCCATACAAAGCGTCTGTTGTCCCCCTTGGGCCTTCGTTCGGGCTCCCTCTGTAAAAGACTAGAATTAGGTTTTCGTCAACAACATTTTAGAATTAAGAACGGAGACGGTTTCATCGCAAAATGAATGATTTGGGTTCCCTTGAAAATCGTGGTCTGCTGCTGGAAAGATGGACTTCGCGCCAACTCAGCGAGTGCTGCGCTAGTGCGCAAACGTGCAAAGTCGCGAGATCCTTCGGGCCACGAGTAGGTCGGGGGCACTCGAGAGAACTTCTAAAACGTTTAAAGCTGGAGGATCAGGTGGAATCATCCCAGCACTATCATCTTAGCTGCCCTGCTCTCGTCGGGCAGAGATTTAGACATCTGGGCTCTTACTTTTTCGCTCTACCTGCGGATATTACGGTTTTAATGCGGGTAAATTCATCAGTAGTTTGAGGCGGCTAATTGCGAATGTAACTTGTTGGCCGTTTTCTTCCTAATTCCAAGGCCACTTATTCTTTTTTTTCGACCTGCCTGGTTCCTTTCCTTCTCCTTTCCCCTGTATGGTATTACAATGGACGAATTTCGAATATTTGTCTAAGTGGCCCTGCCCCACAAGGGCAGCCATTTATCCTAACCCAAGTAACAAAACTGCAGCATTCAACGGATTTCCGGATTTATTGCCAACAGATTAGCACCTCTTCTGGAGTTTCGTCCATCAGCGCACAGGGCTTTTGATATCTCAAGGGTTTGCCATGAATAAATAAATATTCATAAACGCCATATTTCGGTTTTGCGTTTTTGTACTTCCACGTTTTAGAATGGCAAAAGCAAATTAGGTATTAAATATTGAACGTCCTATTAATACTAAGTTGGACAAACTTATGAAAACGCGTTTAAAACAAAATTTTTTCGATTTGTGAAAAAAGCGTATCAATTTCATTATACCCGGCCAGAATCCACTACTTAAGGTTGCAATCTTGTAGCGGTAAGCTTCATAAAATATGTAAACTTAATCAAACTCAAACTTTCGTCTAAAATTACACTCCATCAGTGCGTCCCAAATTGGGCATAATTGCGGCCGCTGTGGCAATGACAACTTATTAAATTTCTTGCTACCGCACACAAACTGGGCTAATTTGTGTTGTGGGATTTTTAAGATACTGCCATTTATTCAGCTTGCGTATACGGAAAAAATTTGTGTGACTCTAAGCTGAAATAATAAATGATAGCAATAGCTTAAAAGCAGAAAAAAGCCTTGAAACCGTAATACCCCAGCCAATTTGGTAAGTAGCAAAAAGTGGTTGAAAAAATTGCTATCTGCATACACCTCGTGCTTTTATGGTATTTCAGGCACAAGCGTTTGAAGCTACTAAGTATGGACTACCTATTAGGGAGCGTTGAACTTGCTGCATACGTATATATGTATGTGTGTGTATGCATTGGATTAGCTGAATGAAGAGGAAGGCCTGGTTAGGCAATAGATGGTGAAGCGGATGGTGAAGTTCTCACTGAAAAATGTAACGCTGATTATATTGCCCATTTTTCAAAGCCATAATTTTTAACTACTTTTTACATTTGCGTTAAACTTTAAATATAACTAGACAATGAGATCTCTTTCGAAATGTGAAAAAAATTTGAAGTATGATAAAGAAGGCAAACCAACACGAATACCTGCCAACAAATACAACAGTAACAGCGCGTTTTGGAAATGCACAGTAAAGGGTCTAGGAAACTGAGCTTCAATAGGGGATTCTCCATGTCTTGCACGGCTGCACTATGCACGCTATGCAAAAGTCCTCTTCTAAAAGTGCAAGCGTACGAGGGCACTCATATTGCGCGCTGCAAACTGCCAATAAAAGAGTAAAAACCAACTAGCAGAGGGTCGCATTCGTCATGCTATACAATTTCTGAAGCCGCCTGAAGATATGCATGGATTTCGCTACAGATGTTGCAAATATTTTTTCGCTTATATTTGTTGTTTTTTTTGCGATCGCATGGAATGCAAAACTGTGTAATTTGTGCAATGATTTTGCAAGGCTAAGGGAATGCCTTTAATTTTTTGTTTGTTTTTTCAGTAACGATTCTTATTCATTTTTTAAAAGTATGCTTTTTCTAAAAAAAAGAATACTAATAAGCAATTTTCCCTTGATAATTTAAGCATTGCACAACACAGTCTCTACTCTTTCTCCAGAAGACCTGTGTTGTTCGTTTTAAACGTCTTCGAAAATAATTCAACCGAAGTAAGCTGACTGATGCATCGTTGACATAACTTTTAGCCGTTGTTTATGAGCCAAGGCAAATAGCTTCATTACTGCAGTCACGATTGGCATGCCAAGGTCACGATGAAGGTCGCTATTTCTTATAAAGCGTTTTTCAGTAAGAGCGCTTCAACTTTTTTTTTGAATAAAACACAAACGGTTTGACCTTTTTAACTAATTTTGTTTTTATTATCGAGTTTGAACATATACATTTAAGTATGAAACTCGATTTCTTTTGCATGACCACCGCGTGCACGTTTTACGAAGTCCAATCGTTGAACCCAATTTTCGACCACTCTTTTGCATAAATCGGCCGAAATTCCAGCAATTTCGTGTTCAATATTGGCTCTGAGCTCACAAATCGTCGCCGGCTTGTTACTGTAGACCAATGACTTCACATAACCCCAAAACGGGACGTCTTGTTAAATGGACCGTAAAATGGCCGTAATGCTCTTAAAGTAGCAGCAACAGAACGAAAATTTGCATAAAAAATTTGCACAATTTCCAATCGTTGCTCAAGTGTGTAGCGTCCCATGATGAAATGTTTACTAATGAAGTTTACAAATGACAAGCGAAAAATAAAAAATATTGCGTCGTTCGCCCTCCCTATCGGAAAAAAGTTGAAGCGCACCTATTGAAAAACGCTATATATTGGTGCGCAACTAAGTTCCCGCTGTTTGTCAATAGACGCCGCCAGCAGTGTGTGCTAGTCGATTCTAACATAACCTAAACGTCATAAACCAAGCTTAGACATATGGTAAACAAACTCACAAAACTTCGTTTGATTTTGTGCCGAATAATCGTCATTTGCGAGAAGTGTTGACTTTCCTGTTTCATTCGAAAAAACAGGCGGCTGAAGCACATCGAGAGTAACAAAAAGTTTATGAAGATGCTGCTTTAAGTGAAACAACGTGCCGAGATTGATTCCGTCGCTTCAGAGACGGTGATTTTAATGTTGACGACCGTCCGTGTGAAGGAAGGCCAAAAACCTTCGAAGCAGCTAAATTAGAGGCATTGCTCAATGAGGATTCGCGTCAAACGCAAGAAGTGCTTGTTTCAGTATTAGGAGTTACCCGCTAATCCATTTCCAAGCGATTGCATGCTTTGGGAATGATTAAGAAACAGTGGACTTGGGTTCCTTATGAGTTAACACTAAGGGATGTTGAACGTCGAATATCGTTTTTTCGCCTGTGAACAACTGCTCCAGCAGCAAAAAAGGAAAGGTTTTCTTCCCCGCATCGTGACGGGTGATGAAAAGTGGATTCATTGCAGCAACCCAAAGAGAAGAAAGTCATGGGGACTGCCCGGTCATGCTTCTACGTCGTCGCCTCGGCCGAATATTCACGCTGCAAAGGTTATGCTATGTATTTGGTTGGACCAAGTTGGTGTTATTTATTATGAACTGTTAAAACCAAACGAAACCATCACTGGTGATCGGTATCCGCTTCAATTGATGCGATTGAGCCGAGCACTGCGCGAGAAGCGGCCGCAATGCGCGGAGAGGCATGAAAAAGTGATTCTACATCATGACAACGCTCGGCCTCACGTTGCCAAGCTCGTTAAAACCTACTTGGAAACACTGAAATGGGATATCCTACCCCACCCGTCAGATTCTCCAGATATTGCGCCGTCCGATTATCACCTGTTCCGATCGATGGCATATGGTCTAGCTGACCAGCAGTTCCATTCATATGAAGACATAAAAAATGGTTTGATCCGTGGATAGCCTCAAAAGGTGAACAGTTTTACCGTGACGGTATACGAGATCTGCTAGAAAGATGGGGAAAAGTAGTAGCTAGCGAAGGGCAATACTTTCAATGATTCACTTGTAACTGTAATTTTTCAGAATAAAGTTGTATTTTTATCAAAAAAACAGCGAACAGAACAGAAAACTTAGTTGCGCACCTAATAATATGGCGCGTTTACTATGCGCCGCAGAATTTGTTTTTTTCAGACGTTGGATGGAGGTGATGCACGTTGGCTAGCGCATCCTCAGAATTGTAATATATCATACAACGTAAGTCTAAACTGGTCTTAGTTGTCTTTGTTGTAAATAAGTAGCCTGTTGCGGATTGATAAGCTTGAGCGCCTACCAATGAGGTAATATAGCTTATTCAAATTCAAGTCAAGCTCTTCTCGTTTTTTCTTGACATGAGCTTTCTAGCACAGTTTGGAATCAAGTGTCATGCTCAGATATTTGGCCTCGTCGACGTAGGGGATTATCGACGAATGACGACGGGGAATGGCAAACGATACCGGATTTTGGAGCTTGTGATCTCCAAAATATTTGGTTCCAACTGGACGGCGGACGGCGCTATTTGCCATGCAGCTCGGTAAACAAGGGATCCAGTAATTGTCTGTTCGTTTTGTCCTGGATCTCGTCGGCGTAATTGAGGATACCTCCTGGGAGGCCGCTCAGGCTCAAGCAGGTGTCTAAATATGTGAAACCCAAGCGGTAGCACCCAAGCAGAAACTGTTTGCTGAGCAGTTTGTTGTGCTCCTTTGCAGATAGCATCTGTGCCTCGTTGTGAAGGTGTTAAACAGGGAACATCAGGAGGCAAACCGTCGATGTCTGAACTGCAGTGTTTTGGCTAGCCTGGAGCTTTATCCAGTTCCAGGCGACCAGACAAGCGCAGCGTAGCTTAGAACCTGCCGGCCAATTGCCTTAAATTTTGAAAGTAAAATTTCTTTGTCTTTGCTTCAACTGCTTCCGGTAAGCGATTTGAGGACCTTTTTGCGCTGTTGGACTTTAGTGGCAATTGGGGTTGTGTGCTCAGAGAAGGAGAGCAAACTGTCAAAGGTTACATCTAAAATTTAGGGATTGTTAAGAGTCGGAATTGGTGTGTCATCGACTTTGACCTTCAGTTGCAGTTTAACTTCCTCTATCCAAGTCGTAAAGAGGGTCCCCGTGGACTTTGTGGGGGAAAGTTGTAGATTTTTCGCAGTGAAAAAGCGAGAAAGATTGGTGAGGTAATCATTCATTTTGGTGCACAGGTCATCAATGTCATTAGCCGACGCCATTATCGTGCAATCGTCAGCGTAGACTAGGGAGACTCCCTCTAGTGGCTAGGGAAGCTTTGAGATATAGAAGTTGGACAGCAAAGGTGAAAGGACACCATCCTGCGGTACCCCCTGCTTAATCTTCCTCTGTTTAGAGATTTGATCTCGAAAAATCACTGACGAGTGTCGATCACTATGTGGGCCTGGTGGGAGGGTCGACTGTAAAATGTCATCTAGTAGAGTGGAATTGCTGGCAGTTATCGAAAGCCTTCTTCAAGTCGAACGCAATTAGCACAGTTCTCTCGCAGGAGCGGTTTTGGTAAAGCCCGCCATTTATCTGGATGTTTATGACTGTGGTGGTACTGTGCATTCGTCGGAAGCCATGCTGATGTGGCGCTGAGGCTTTGTGTTTCGTCAGGAATAAAGAGAGGATCCAAGGACATATGGAAAACCCCCAATGAGATACCCTACTCCCAATGGGCCCTGGTTTTTCAGCATCAGCATGTTAAGTCCGTCAGTGTCACTGGCTTTTGATGATTTGGTTTTGTTGATGGTCCCTTGAACATCATCACAAGAGAAAGTAAGTGGCACACTGCTGTTCGTTAGTTTGTGCAGCCGTCTGGTGGCGTGATGTTTGGATCTATCGGCCGGAGGATGCAGTATGAATTGCCGGCTAAAATAGCTTGCGCATCTTTTCGGGCCCGTCGAAGTGCAACCGTTGAAGGTGATAGCCACCTTGTCATTGAGCATCGTCGGGCTCAGCAGGTACCTCACGGTGGATCAGAGCTTACTTACACCAGTGATGAAGTTGTAAGACTTCAGGTGCTCAACCCATTTGTGTTGGATGACCAGTTGCCGAATTTCTAAATTGAGATCCCTTATGTGGAGATCCCCGCTCGTTTGCTGAAACGTCTGCTTCGGCTGGGAAATTAAGTTCCTTATCCTTCCGGCTGGAATGAAGCGAGCCGCAACAGCTGTGAGCACCTTCGCCTACGCGCGCATCGGTGGGATAGGAAGAGCGGCGAATATGTCCTCAGATAATGCGTCGAAGCCGGCCTTAGCTTTGTTGAAGTTAATATAAGACTGGTGATTCGCGGAACCAAAGTCGACAGGTCTCTCAATCGAGACGATAATGGGCAAGTGGTCTGATGCAATCGATAGCAGAGGTCGTCAGGTTATGATATTTATCAGCTACATATTATAATTTCAGGCGAGCTGCTGCAATTGTCCACTAGTGTTTTTCATATGAATAGCTGCGTTCTTTTGCTGAAATCGTTATTCACTTTCGAAAAGCGCTATAAATACAAGAAGATATTCAAAGAGTGTGTCCTGCTAAGCAAAAGCGTGCATACCACCACATACAAAACTAGTGCTCGGCCTGTATTATTTTTTACGCTGTCCAAGCCATAACAGGTATTTTTCCTTGTGCTCGCTTTCACATTATCCTCTTCTCTTTCCATAGATCATGCCTCCTGATACCCACCTAAGCCATCCAAATTGAATTGTTTCCCATCGCTGCAGACGGCGTACTCCCAAATTGATCCTCTTGCATTGAACTGTCTTTTCCCACAATCGCCATTGTCTGAAATTCTTTGTTCTCGATTTCATTTAATTCAATTCCAAATGAAGTGAAAACCGTGTTGAAAAAGTCGTATGCTAAAGAAGCAGTGTGAACGAAAATGTGAATAAGTTTGAAATGAGTAGCAGATAAAATCACATTGCAACAAATCATCCACAAATCAACACAAAAACACGAGCTAATAGTTAATGAGTTGAGCTACTGGTTGATCTTTTATTTATTCGCAGATTACATCAGCACAAATTTATTGTTTTGCTTAATAGCTTCTCATCAGTGAAATTATCATTTGCAGCCGCACTACCTGTTTACAGTAGGTTAGAAAAAAAATCTCTAACTCTATAATTATTCACATCACTGTAAATAAATACAAGTAAACGTGTGTCTAATCTGTATGGCTTAGGAAAATTCTTTCACTAATCTTGGCACCCATACGATCACAAAATATTATTGCACTGGCTATTGCATCATCTGGAATTGCGGCAACTCTTTTGGATGGTGGCCGAACGGCGCATTTAGCATTGAAACTGCCGTTGAATTAGCAAAACCCTGAGGCACCAATATGCAACATCAGCAAAAACTCTGGAATGGGGAAAGTACTCCAAACGTGTCGAATTATCATATGGGTCGAATGTACAATGTCTCACAAGAAAGCATTGGAAGCGCTTGATCGTACACTGCGAATTTTGAGAGGAAACAGACTCTCAGTCAAGAAAATGATACCCATGTTATCGAGGCAACAATTTGACTGGAAAATTCAAAGGTGAAGACGTACTGTTGCCACGTATCACAATGATCCCGACAGATATGCCATTCGAATTCAAACGTTTACAGCTCCCGGCGCGACTCGCTTTCGCAATGACTATTAACAAAGCACAAGGACAATCGTTACAAGTAAGTGGATTAAATTTTGAGAATCCATGCTTCTCACATGGACAGCTCTATGTGGCTTGCTCATGTGTCGGAAAACCTTGTGATTTATTCGTCTACACACTAGATGGAAAAACAAGAAATATTGTGGATCCCACAGCACTTCACTTAACATCGAATTGAAACTAAACTTTATAATGTCACAATTTTTTCGAAATAACCAAGTCAATAAAATGGTTTAGAATGAATTGAATATTTGTTTACTGATTTTTCTTTAAAGTTATTTCTCTTAACTTTATTTTAGTTGTTGGCGTAGCAACGCGCGCCGGGTACAGCTAGTTTGTTTATAAAATATTTCGTTTTTACATTTTTTTACGACACTACAGAAAAATAAATCTTAGACCAACTTCGACCTACGCACTTCCGAATGGCAGTCACGCACCAACTCATTCATCTACGGCGGCCGCTCTTGAACTCTTGATTTACCACGCCCAAAATCGATCTATTTTGTTTCAGGACAACACGTGCAAATAGCGATCTTCAAAATTTTGTTGTCCCACTTTCAGAATATACATACACATCAAGTATACGAAAAGAGACGTAGTTGAGCGGAGAATCTTCAACATTTTTTACAAAGTTTTAAAGTGTTTTGGGTATTCGAAGTAAGGGACGTACATATTATTGGACTGCATAAAATTTTCTTGTCGAATGTTTAATAAAATATGTTATGCTTAAATTCAAGAAGTGAAATCAATGTACACAGTTATTCTTGTGTTGACATCGAAGCCTTAGTTTGGTTGATAATTTTACATACAGCTAAGCCTAGTAGCCGAATCAGTTGGTGCGTGACTACCAATCAGAAGTCCGTAGGTTCGAATCTCCGTGTATGAAACAACCAAATGAAGGAAACGTGTCTTCTAATAACGGACGCCCCTCGGTAGGCAATGGCAAACCTCTGAGTGCATTTCTGACATGAGAAATCTCCTCATAAAAAATCATTTGCCATTTTTTATAAATTTAATTTCTTACTGGTAAAACAAAAATTTGTCCTTATACTACTTACAGTTTTATCGCAGCAATTTTTGCTTTTTGCTTCAGTCAATTTGCTATTCTCACTTTTTCTTTCTTTGCACTTATTTCCAGACTTTTGAAGAGACGAAGAGTTAGTGCAAATAAATAAGTAGAGTGTAGCAGTTGGAATAAATATAATAAATATTTAGAATAAGTTTTGGCCAGACTCACGTTCTTACTTAAAATTTCTATTTTACCAGTTGAAAGAGATTTGTGTGACTTCCTGCCATTGGACATTCACTGGTACGACTGACAAACGGCAACAAGAATTGCTGAAATGACGGACAAATATGCACCAAAAGCATTTACAGTAAAAACATTGCTCCAATTTTGTTTCAGTATGCACTATAGTATTTTTGGGACTTTACCATGCCATTGTATGTGTTTGTGAGTATGTGCGTATGCGTGTATGGGGCAGAAAGTGGCGTGGCGCACTTCGGATCTTGCGTTTGGAAGTATTTGCACAACATTCCGAGCGTTTTATTTTTGAAGAAATTGGTTAAATTCTGAAATGCTCACGCGCACTTGCTGACACACTCACACACTCAATTCACAGTGCTGGGACATTCATTCAATGTGCTTTCGTACCCACGCTTAAAGCTGAACTAATGTACGCACAAACATTTTGATGAGTTGACAATGCGTGTCAGCTTTTTGAAGAAGTCAATTTATAAAAATAAAGGTCTACGTAGTAAAGTTGCTGACATGTATTTGCATTCCCACCAGTTCATACAACTGAAGTCAGCTAGTAAATTCGGTCCGGAACGAACTTTGCATACTCGCGCACATTTTAGTGAAATTTAATTTGGACTAGCCGCCAAGTTCTGGTATCGATCAAACTCAGCTCAGGTAAAGAGAAACTAAAGCATTTTTTTTTTTTTAATTATACCCGCGGCCAAATTAAATGTTATTAAAATAAGTGCGAGTATAAAACGTTCGGTTTGGAACAAATTTAGTTAGTTTGCTTACTTGTTTCTTAATTAAGTCTGATTTTAAGAAGATTAACTATGATCCTTTCTATTATGGGGTTATTCATAATGGCTTTGGTTCAAGCTGATATGGCAAAAAGTGTCAGAATTTGGTAGGCATCTTCTCAGAGACTAAAGAAGACAAATATTTTTGGGCATAGGATTTTTAAGCGAATTGGCACAATTGAAAAAAACGCCAGCTGCTTAAATTCGTTGACGTCACGAACTAGTTTGAGTACGGGTAGGAATTTTGCTTCCATGTGGTACCAAAAAAGACCCTACTGCAGGTCTATGTGTGATGACAGAACTGCCAGCAGTCATCTCAACCCAAACCAACCCAACCCTTTCTATGATTTATTCACCCATGTATGTATAAGTATGTATATATGTATATACTCAACTCCTCATATGCATGCAAAGGATGTAGGTATGATTTTATGAAAGCTAAAAAATGTATGTATGTCTGTATGTAAAACATGCCACACACTATATTTCAACTGTCTCATTTCACTTGTTGGCGTTGAACTTGAAAACTCAAAAACAGGCCAAAGCGAAAGACAAATAAAATACTAACGTTGCCTTAAAAGCACATCATTTATCTAAGCCAGACACACAAAAAACTTATTAAACGTATGCTCAAGTACATCCTAACTGCGCACTGTGGGTAAAGTTTGAACAATTTTCGAGCTAAATTAGGGTCAAGACTACTCTGAAGTTTAGATAACTTCAAAATGAATCTTAGGGAATCAACAGATGTCGCTCGAAGAAAACAAGTTTTTTGTTACGTTTATTAGGGTGGTACAATTTGTGCGATCACCATGTTCCACCAAACAGTAAGGTTTTTTCGATTTCTATAGTTTAACTATAAAAGAAAGTGTTGCATAAACTAGAGCCCTACACACCTGCGAGCAGCTCGATTTACTTCTTACTGCTTAACTGTTTAAATGTTTGTTCGAAATTTTCGAGCTTTGAGCAGCTAAACGAGAATTGCTGATTTTATTTTTCAGCATTTCTTTAGGTTTCCAACGACGTTAGCACTGTGTGTAAATAATTTATAAAACAAAGTGCTGACAAAAAGTCAATATGATCGAAAAGATTGCTCGAATTTCTCGAAAAAGTACTCGAGAAATGTACTCGAGTTTATGCTAGAAAATTGTTGAGTAATGAGTCTTGAATAGGTGTGCGAGTACGTAGGCAGGTAGTTTGGTAGGTGAAATGGTTGAAGTGCCAGTCTGGCACTCCTCAAAGCGTCGTTTTGATACAATTTCATAATGGCCTCCAACAGGCAGATATCTACAGCCAGCTGTTGGTGTAAAGGAGAACGCTGATGGGATTTACGTTGGAGCACTGCCCCAGGCTGTCGAAGAAAGGAGCTCCCAGTGACCTTAGTCTTCTAGATACCAAACCCGGACATTTACAGAGAAAATGCACACCAGTCTCCTTCTCTGAAAGATCCCCACAGCTTCTACAATGGCAACCCTCGTTTTTCCGCGTGTGTGCCGATAGTCCAGTGACTGGTAACACAGCTACGAGTTTGGAAATTGAATGAGGGTTAAGGACTTGAATCATGAACTTGATCAGCGTACTTGGCTTAATGCTGGGTACTCACCACCCTACTCACCACGCACGCCAGGTACAGATAGGTTTGCTCGTTAGGTATGGTAAAAAAAAATTTTGAGGGGAACTTTGGATTCCACGTCGGATTCATTCAAAACGAATGACGTCGGCATATCTGTTAAATTTGCCGAATAACGGTCTGCTAGATAAGCTAGGTTAGGTTAGTGTAGTTTCCCAAGGAATGAGCACACTTGGACGAAGAAAAATGGATTAGTTCTTTCTGATACCATTATGAAGGAGGTGAGGTGAAAGAGAAATACCGATGGGATGCAGAGAGAGGGTGGGGAGAGGGGGAGCTGGAATCGTTAGGAGAGTGGAGAGTGTTTAGATTGGGACTGTGCTGCGTTTGCGTCAATCGCTTTGTGCTGCTGGTGAAATTCATGAGATTTTTAATGTCAACGACAGCTCTATCAGCAGACGTAGCAAAGGAGTTAGTGCCAAGATGCCTGGATCAGGCATCTACCTGGTCTGCTAGGTAGTACTCCTCTAAAAATCTTTTTACTATACGCCAGGTAGGCTTGTAACTGGCAGCCAAAAGGGCGACGGCACACTCTCTCTTGCACCATTTTAGGCATCAGCGATTATTCAATTTTTAAGCTTAGTTTTAAAATTAATACAGGATATTTGTATTTATAGTAATTGAAAGGCGAATAAAAAAAATATATGAAATAAAAGGGCATAAAACTAAACAAACTAAAATTGATTAAATAAATTATATAAAAATAGAAATAATTATACAGTTAAGTTATTTCGAAATACCATAAAATCATAACAATTTTTTGCGTTTCATTATTGCTAAATATATATTTGATGGGCTAAAATAATAAAAACTTAATTTAGAAATAAAATTGAATCCAAACTGCAATTCCATATATGGGTCCACCTGCGGTAAAGAGTTAAACGAAAAATTTTGATTTTCGCAAAATATTATTTTGCCCCTTATCAGCTAGTTTTACAATGTGCTTGCCTTTTTACGACTATTAGATACAAAAGGCTTATATTTTAGTTTATAATATCTAATAATTTTTCTTATTTACTGTACCATATTTACCATTTTCTACATTCAAAATCTTGTCTGCTTTCAATGCGAAGTAATTGGGATCTACTTTGTAATGTTGCTTGCCGACATAACTCCATCTCAATTCTTATCTACAACACGTCAAGTTACCAATTGAACGCATATTTTCGTTACCTGTCGCAAGTCTTGTAAAGGCGGAATAGCGAAATTTAAATATTCTAGCAAAAGTTCGTAAGTAAAATTTCGGGCGGCAGTTGACTCAGATAGAACACTACCATTATTCAAATCGACCATATCTAAGTAACCGTAGCAATCGTAATTAATAACTGATTTTTATGCACCCTTAGTAAGCTTGAATTCTGTAGCTTATGTTTGTAAGATTGGTTTTACAGATATATCGTATAGCTTTCCTGCCGTCGAGCAGTATAGTGAAGAATACATTTTCTGCATGTGCGCATTATGCGTTATTACTAACAGCTACATTTATGCATTTTTTGTTGATTTTAAAGCTGCCTTTGATAAAGTACCTAGGAAACTGCTCATTCACAAATTACTAGGTGAGGACATCTTCCAAAATTTGGGCATATCTTTTAAATTTGGTAACTTCATTGAACTAGTATATATAGAAACAAGATCCATAATACGGACAGGTGAAGATTATCCAAATGATTTTGAAATGTTCTCTGTGGTAAAGTAAGGGTGCCTGATGTCTCCTCTACTTTTTGCGCTATATTTAAATTTCTTATATGAATATTTTAGTGGTGATTTGAAAGTTGACGATCTAAATATCAGGCTGTTTCTGTATGCCGATGATGTAGTTATTTTGGCGGATGAAATACGTTTCAAAAAATGATAAATAATCTAGGGGCTTACTGTGAAAAATGGAGTATGGAATTTAACCTAACCAAATTGGAAATAATTTTTTTTAAAGAATGGAATATAATCAGGCGTGAAATTGGAACTGCAATTCATAAAGAAAATTGTTAAGCTCCCAAACTGTTCGTCTACTTATGCTATTCACTTATATTTCGAAACAGGTGTCGAGTGTGGCCACATTTACCCGCTTGCATTACACTTGAATTATATCCAGAAAACAATCTTTGCATATGAAGCTTTGAGGCTCCCAACAAAAATACTAAGAAAAGTTTGCTGGGCTATGGTTTGAAATCAAATAGGATTGGTTTACAACTTGAAATGGGACAAATACATTTTATTACCGGTTCTTTAACGTAGAGGCAATTTATTATAGGTGAATTATTTTGTAAATAAATATCGACCTAATTTATGGCAGACGACTTTTAAAGTCATTGACGTTTGTTCATTTGGTGGTAATTCATCCAGAATCCAACTATCGGTTCCGCATGGATGGATAGTGATATTGCCCTTAAAAGAAAAATCTGTGATTAGTAGTCTACAGGTGTCCCCAATTGCCAGTATTTCTGCCTGAAAGACACTGCAGGCATTAGGGAGATGCACGGATTTTTCAATATTAAGTCTATGAGAATAGATACCAGCTCCAACACCACAATACATTTTATTGCCATCTGCATAGACGGTTGTGTCGAAATTGTTTAGCGAGAAAGATAGAATTGTTCATTTAAATGAGGTAACAAATATTGCAAGATTTTTTGCCAGAAATAAATGAATCTATCTTTCTATCTATCTACCTAGTATCGCAATTTTTTAAATAACAATTTTGAAAGGGGAATCCATTTCGTCAAGAGAATAGCACTTTAAGCGAGAAGCTGTGAAAGTTTGCATTAAAGTATATTTAATGTAAACCTTTATAATATAAAAAGCCAATGTTCTTTTTTGTGGTTTTAAACATTACGTGTGTTTAGTTTGTTTCAGAATTTGTTCCAAAATACTTCACAACATAATTTTTGTTGTTTTCAGTATTAAAAAATTGGGGTTTATCCCTAAGACTTTTGAGCCTTTTACATCAATACATCGACTGATTGAAAGTTACAAAATCGTGTATTTCCTCTTTGAAGTTTCTCCCTCCGATCACAGTCTTAGCAGATTCAAGAATTGAATTCCATATAGCATATTTGAAGAACAGCCTTCACAAGTAGGAACATTTAGAGAGAACCAGAGTTTAATACCAATTAATATAGATCTCATGAACCTGAATTTTTCGTAAAGGTAGTTGGGAGTTTTGAATGCAATTAGCGTGTACATAAATATACAATTTCTAGCCGACAGATAGTCAAAAATGCTGCAAAATGCCATCATAACTTTGGAGATCATAAACGTAAAACGTAACATTAGACAGTCAACATAGAGCCAAGTTTGCTCAGCACGTGCTCAGAGTATGTGCTGTGTGATACAACGAGTATAAGTCACTAGTCTTTAAAGGCATAAATTACGTTGAAATTCTTAATCTACCTAACACAGTATTCACGTTATTTAAAACTTTATTTACATGGTCGGAATAGCTAAACACAGAATTACAACAAAACCTAAATTTTTAATCTTGTCAGTGAGCATCAGGGCGTTATTACCAATAGAGAATTTTGGAATACATATGACTTCGCCGCAGTTAGGCTAAGAAATAGCAGACAGGCAACTATTCATTCTAAAACCCAAATCCTCAACTATACCAGTTCTACTGTACAAATACAATTGAATATTATGAGCAAGATCATGGACAGCGACATACTGACACACATCGAATATATCATTCCAAAAATACTAAACAAAAGGAGACGAAGAACAGAACATTGCGGAATACCGGAACATACGAAATATGACATGCCAGCCTTGCACATTACCTTTTGAGTTCTTCCTGAAAGGTAGCAGATTTTTCTGATTTGAGGTTTGTCGGATTTATCAGAAAATCCAAAAACGTGTTAAGCTTTTTGCAACAAAGGTTACGATTTACCGATTCAAAAGCCTTAGAGAAATCCAGAAGGTACAGTTGTCAAACTGCAACCTTATGTCATCAAGTATTTTTATCATATCCATAAAGCAGCTCAGCGTAGGTCTAAACCCAGACTGCAGGGGATGCAATACATTATTTCCCTGAGCAAATGATGAAATTTGTCTTGCCATCGGCGACTCGCACACCTTTGAAAAGGCTGGTGAAATGCTTACAGGTCTATAATCACTAGGGCTTGTAGCATTGCTGTTTTCGGCTACTGCATGCGGAAACGGGAAGAATAGAAAGTGTGAACATATGCACCTTTTCCCAAAAGAATCGAGTGGATATATAAACAGAAACAAAAAAAAAATGTCAGAAACTAAAATTTAGACATTTTATGATATATGCAAACGTTTTAAGAGCAGATAAATACATACATAGCAAAATAGGCGAGGAATGAAGCACATTTTTTTAAGTTTTAAGTTTTAAGAGCAAATGAATACATTGTCAAACAGACGAGCAGTGCAAACAGTTCATTTGTAATTGCAAAAAGTGCAAAAAGTAATTTTTTCAATAAAAAATTTGTAGTCTCAAAACCTATTTTCGACTTATGATTGCCTCTATAAATTCTCTATAATTCAGGAGGAAAAAAATAGAAACAAAAATCGAGCCATCCAATGTATTTGAATGCTTGCTTATACTCGTATGAGTTGTGTAAGCTGAATTCCAAAATAAGTTGATTTTAAGAAATCATTTTTTTTATTCAAGCTAATTCACTCCCTACGGAATATAGCAATTTACAGGGCCTAAAAATGTGTTGAAAAATTTTTTTTTACAACGTACCATTGAGGATGTCAGTACAAACCCTTTGAAACAATTACTATATAAGACAGCTAAACGCTTTGCTTTTATTGGCTAATGCATTTCTTTAAAAATGTAAAAACATAGATAACAGTCAAGGAAGTGCTAAACTCGGTCCGTACTGAACGGTTTAATACTCGCGCACATATTAGTAAAGTTGACTTAAAGTCTACGAGTTTGTTTGATTCGAAAATTTAGCAACCAGCGCAAATTCAATTTTACTAAAATGTGTACAGGTATACAAAGTTTGCCTGCAGCCGAAGTTAAGCAGTTTTTACTTGCTTAGAAAGTACCGTTATATGGGAGGTGAGCGTTTATATTGATCGATGTCGCTCATTTTTATTGCCACACTTCCTAGGATAAAAGGTAATAGGTGTGCGATGTTTCATTGAAATATACGGGCAAACACACATGGCTAAATCGACTCCACTCATCATTCTGAGCCATTTGGTAATTTGTGTACAATTCCCTGTATACAAGTACGCGCAGGTATAAAAATATGTAAATAGTATAGCGTTTATGGCGAGCTATTTATTCTTACCTTGTAGCTCGCTTCGATTTACAGAAGTATAACAGAAGGTTTTTCGGTAATCTATTACACCGTGTGACAGTAAGAATTATTATGCAAAAATTTTACTTGCACATGAGATTATATATTTTATGGAGTAATGCTGCATATTCAGTATTCAAATTTCTAGTTAAGTTAGTTTGGTAAATACTTTGAAGTTTCAAAGTACCAAATTTACCAAAATTTTTTAAATATTTATGCTCACTCTATGAAATTAGTATGAATATTAAATAAAAGTGAATATATCTCGCTACTATAAATTTTAGTTTTTTTATCACCAGGACAAATACTATGTAACGGGTGATCAATTAAGAGGAGTTTTTTTCATTTGCGTTTTTTTTACAGATCGCGCGCGAGTTGTGGCAAACTGTCATCGTGGATTTGTTGAACAGCGTTTGGTATTTCATCATGGAAAGACTCACACCGCAACAACGTCTACAAATTGTTCAACTGTATTATGAAAATCAGCGTTCTGTGACAAATGTTTTTCGTGCGCTTAGACCGCATTATGGTCAATATAATCGGCCTGCCTTAAACACTATTCGACATACCATCAACAAATTTGAATCCGAATATTCATTGGTGGATAATTCTCGACCGAATAGACCACGTCCAGCAAGAAGCATTGAGAATATAGCGGCAGTAGCAGAGAGTGTACGTGAAAACCGCGATGAATCGATTCGGCACCGTTCTCAGCAACTTGGACTGTCGTATGGAACAACTTGGTCAATTTTACGGAAGGATCTTCATTTAAAAGCTTACAAAATACAGCTCGTACAAGAACTAAAGCCAAATGACCTTCCTGCACGTCAACGTTTTGCTGATTGGGCTCTTGAAAAGATTGAAGAAGATCCGCTGTTTTCGAGCAAAATTTTGTTCAGCGATGAGGCGCATTTCTGGCTCAATGGTTACGTCAATAAGCAAAATTGCCGTATTTGGGATGAAGAGCAACCAGAACAGGTTCAAGAGCTACCTTTACACCCAGAGAAAACGACGGTCTGGTGTGGTTTATGGACTGGTGGAATCATCGGCCCATATTTTTTCAAAAATGATGATGGCCGCAACGTAACTGTGAATGGTGCTCGCTACCGTACCATGATATCGGACTTTTTGCTACCTGAAATTGAATCTAATGATCTCTACGACATTTGGTTTCAACAAGACGGAGCCACTTGCCATGCAGCTCGTGAAACAATGACTTTATTGAGAAGTCATTTCGGAGAGCAGCTGATTTCACGTTTAGGACCTGTGAGTTGGCCACCAAGATCTTGTGATATCACACCTTTGGACTTTTTTCTTTGGGGATTCGTGAAGTCCAAGGTCTATGCTGATAAACCAGCTACGATTGAAGCTCTGGAAGCCAACATTACGCGTGTTATTCACGACATACCAGTCGAAATGCTCGAACGAGTGATTGAAAATTGGACCTTCAGAATGGACCACCTTAAGCGTAGTTGCGGCCAACATTTGAATGAAGTCATATTCAAAAAGTAAATGTCAAAGAATGTCCTTTCAAATGATAAATAAAGGGTTTGAACATAATTTACATTTTTGTTTTTTTTAACTATTGAAAAAAGCACCTCATGATTGATCACCCGTTATATTACATTATTGCGCTTTGAAAATGTAGCCTTAAATATCTGTGAGATTTCCAATGATTTAAAAAAATATATATATAGTTATATATATATTAAAGATATTACATATATGCTTACTTAGTTATACATGTCTCAGCCTTATTCTGCTAAGTGTTTCATAAACCCGTAAAAACAAAAGTTAAACTTTCTTCCTAGAAAATTAAGTATACGCCAGGGATACCTTTAATTGCGTTCTTCCCTTTGAAATTTTAAAGTCATTTAAAAAATGAAATTGATGAGCAAATGAAAAACCGAGTATGCAGCGCTAGTACTTAAAATCCATAGCGTCACGTGCATGATATATTTTTCGTGATAACAAAAAAAAAGTTGATTTTTGTCGAACGGTGTTGTATTTATGTATGCCCGATTATAACAAGTACACAAATTTCCATATCTTTATTGCCATAAGTGCACACTTCAAATTGTATTGGATACAAAAATCAGATCTCGACAACAAATGCTTGCTTGTGTAGATGTTGCAAAGTCCTTTGAAGAGCCAACACTTCTTCTGTTGACACAAACACTACCTAAGTACAATTTCGTAGAAGTTCTGTCCTTTTATGCAACAGCGATGGACCAATTTCGTTGCCATTGTTTACGCCCTTGGCTTTGGTGGGTGACGAGACAATGATGCGTCGGGTATTTGTCGTTGACTTTGTAGACCAGATGACGACATGGCGTATACGTAACTTTAGCTTATTGAAATTAGTAAAACCGAAATAAGCACAACCAACAGCTTACTTTAAGGCGCTTTGACTTATTCTCTCCATTATATTGTTTGTTTGTGTTATGTACACGTCCATACACAAACTTCAGCCAAGCGTGGATGTGTGTATGTATACACACATATATACATTTGTATGGAAGTGTAAATGCCTTGCAGACAAATGACTCTTTGGATAAGTTGCTTTTGGTCGTTTTTGTTGCCTGCTGCCTAACTGTTTTGCAACATATTTTACACATACCTGTGGGATGTGTTTTTAAGAGTTTGAGAATTTAAAATGTTAAAACATAATGGAAATATTGTTGGAAGGCATTTTTTGTTTTTGTATTATATTAATCTGGTTGAAAATTTCATGGCATTTATTTTTTGAATGTGATATTCGGTTTGCGTACAACGCGGCTACGAGTTACATGGTCTATTCCAGGGTTCTATGAACTTCGCGGGCAGACTTATTTTTCGTTAAGTAAATTTCCTCAATTTTGAACCCTTGTTCTGGGGTTAAACAATTCAAGAAGACCAAACTTTATTGAACAGAAATGTCAACACAGTTTCCCTTTCTCAACTGTCGAATCATAGTTATTGATGTCGATAGTTCTCATACAGCTAAGAAAACACCCTAAACATATTTATGCACAAGGTGGCACAAAAATAATCATGCAATTATGTTTTTTTGAATAAATCTTTTACTAAATAAAAAAAATTATTTTGAGTGATGAGAATATTTATTTTAACCCTAACGCGTTCCATTGCTTGTATATTTGTATACTGCAGCTGTCTAAATCACAAGCGTCAAATATGATTAACGCAAAGCGAAGTCATTTGTGCCACCTTGTATATAAATATATTTAGGTTTGGCGAATACCACACTTGTGTGTTTGAGAGTATCGCAAGTGAAAGCAGCTTTAACTTAAACCGATTTGTGGATTGTATGGAATTAAAAAAAAAATAATTTAAGAATCATCACAGAAATTCTAACAGGCCATTGCAGATTAAATCATCATCTTACTAACCTAGGAAAACACACCAATGGAACTTGCAAGGTCTCTAGCCACGAAGATAAAACCGCCAAAATGTGCAGTCATAGATAACCTGCACTTAGACATAAGCAGGACAAACACCTGGGTAGATATATTTTAGCAGAAGAGGGAAAAAACTAAATAGGACAAATACTAAAATTTATTGAGGAAGTTGGGCTCAGGGAAATACTCAGAATCCATGAAGGGGGCACAATAGATATTTTAGGTCGGAGTGCTAAATCCCCTCATCATAGTAATAATTATAGTTCTGCCTACGGAATTTGACATGAATATTCATATAATTCCTTTTTTATGTACTTTCCTTAGGAAAGAAACGCACATATTTATGCATGCAGATCTTAAAATAGTTCTAGTCCTTGGCCGACTATCGTACCGCCCTTGATTCTTCGCTTGCCAGTGATGCGAATATCCACTTAGAAGAAATTACTTAGCTTCACTTTTGAGACACAATTCACTTTGTTTGTTTACTTTTGAAAATTTACAACAACTTTTGTGTGCACCATTGACGAAACAGATACTTATTTCAAGTGCTGAGCAATTCACCTTTTGGTAAAATTGGTGGCGTGTTGGGCGCGTGATAAAGTATAAGGGTAAATTATGATTGTACTCAGTCATGTAGAAACAATATTGTGGAGCTTCGTCTAAGTGCAAAATTTTGACTGATATTGGTGGGGTGACATTGGTGACAATTTAATGGCGGGTAAGTGTGAGTGAGGGAATGAGCGAATCACAACAAATAGGCAAAAACACGCTTATACACGAACTAATAGAAATAATAGTAATGTCTAGCCGCAATAAGTATCATTACGCTATAGCAGGAATGGCTACTGTTTTCCAAACGGAAATTTTTGCCATTCTAAAAGTAGCTGTATGGATAATTGAGAGGAGATGGAGCGGGAAGCAAATTGGGGTCTTTATTGAGAGTCAGGCTGCACTGAAGGCTTTGGAGAACACAAAGCGAACCTCAAAGAGTGTTCATAAATGGAGGAAGGAGCTTAATTCTGTTGAAAGAGACAGAACAAGCTCGTACTTATATGGGTTCCAGGACACTCCGGCGTTCAAGGACATGAAACTCCTGATGAATTAGCCAACTGTTAGCGGCTATCCCATTTTGACAAGAGCCAATAATCGAAATAAATTCTGCAGGAATCGTCAAGTGAATCAGCGACTATATACACAATTTACATAAAAAGCGATGGCCCGGTCTGGAAAGTTGCAAAACTGCACTGTGTTTTGTGACAAGCCCGAACAGAAAAGTATCGAACCTTCCTCTAAAACTTTGAAGAAAAGATGTTCGGTTGATGGTCGGTACTATTACAGGACACAACTCATAGGGTCAGCATATGACCACCCATGAAATTATTGAGAACCCGATTTGTCTGTTTTGCTGTCCGAGGGTAGCACTAATCATTTTCTCTGTAAGTGTCCTACATTTGTTAGAGCAAGGCTGCGACTTTTGGGTTCCTATGTCTTAAGAATGCGTAATATGTATTCCCTCAATTTCATATTTTCAGATTTGCCAAAGAATCTGAAAAATTCTCACAGATCTACCTACCTCTATGTCTATACTATCTTTTTCCTTCTGTCGATCCATCAAAGTACTAGTAATAACGCAGCAGTAAGTGCTGTGCTCACTTCAAAATCAGCAAAATCAGTCGATTTTCCGCCATTCACATGACTTCCACAATATGGCGAACTTCCCAAGGCGATCGTAAGTAGCCCTGTTAACAGCCTGTAATACTCTGTAGTGCAGCGATCGGCTGCAGACCATTGCTGAAAGAGCGCTCTCTGAGTACGTATATGTCTCCCACGTATATGCAAACGTTATAAAAACACAAAAGCAGGGTGGGCCATATAGCGTTTGCTTTTTGAACGACCTATTTTTTTGAGAATGGTAACTCAAATGACATGTCAAATGTGTTCATAATTTACTTAAAGGTTTGACATTTACGAAATGGGACACTATACGAGGGGTGCCTTTTATATGCCGGGATTAGAGAACAAAAACAAATTTTAATCATCGAAAATCCATTTATTATTTTTCAAAATATTCTCGATGAAGATCTATACACTTTTGCATGCGTTTGAACCAATTGTCGAAGCACTTTTGCCACTCTGAATGAGGTACCTCCAAAACATGCATTCTGAATGCCGCAACCGCTTCTTCAGGTGTCGAAAAACGTTGACCTCTTAGTTTGTTTTTTACGTACGGGAATAAAAAGAAGTCATTCGGTGCCAAGTCAGGACTATACGGCGGATGACCCATTAATTCGTTGTTTTGAGTGGTCAAAAATGCAGTTGTTTGAGCCGATGTGTGAGAGCTCGCATTGTCCTGGTGAAGAGTGATCCGTCTTTGGCGATTGGTTTTCCTAATTTCTTGGAAGAAAATTGGCAAACAAATGGTTGTGTACCACTCACAATTTACTGTTCTGCGTTGTTCTAGTGGTACGGTGGCGATATATCCAGTTTTTCCGAAAACACAGGCGACCATTTGCTTGGAAGTGCTTCGTGCGCGAACAACTTTTGTTGGATTTGGCTCATCTTGAAACACCCATACAGTCGACTGCTGTTTACTTTCGGGCTCATACGCGTAAATCCATGATTCATCACCTGTCACGATGTCATAGACGTGTTTCGAAGCCCCGCGATCGTATTTTTTGAGCATTTCCTTCGACCAATCGACACGAGCCTTTTTTTGAGCGATTGACAACGCGAACAAATTTTTTTGACAGTCAAATGTTTATGCAATATTGAATGTATGCTGGTCCCACTAATGCCTAAGATTGTCTCAATCTCGCGATAGGTCACATGACGAGCTTGCCATATCAGTTCGCGCACAGCATCAATGGTTTTCGGAACAACAACTGATTTTGGACGACCTTCACGAAATTCGTCTTGGAGTGAACTACGACCACGATTGAATTCCCCATACCATCGATAAACACTGGTCCTTGATGGAGCTTCATCGCCAAAAAAAGAATTAAGTTCTTCCATGCAATGTTGCTGAGTTAATCCACGTCGAAAGTTGTAAAAAATAATCGCACGAAAATGTTCACGATTTAATTCCATTTTAGGCCCGAGATGAATCTTTTAAGTTACTGTAAACAACACAAATAGCGCTGGTATTTCAAAACGGTCTGAGTACGTAAAAGCCAAAAAATGTCGAACTTTGCGATACAGCTGTCAGTTGCCAGATTGCAACACCAGGGTTGCCAAATCCCGAAATATAGGCACCCCTCGTACGCTTGAACAAAATTGGGAAATATTGAAAACCTATTTCCAAAGGGGTGAGTTTTCTACTCAAACTGTGAGAAATTTCAAAAAAAAGATTTGCCAACAAGACAGTTTGTGGATCAATTTGTTAATCGTGTTCATGAAAGTGGATCGTTAATGGATAAAACAACACGCGAACGTGCTCCTACAGTGCGTACACCCGAAAATATTGCTGCTGTAGCCGAAAATGCGCGTGAACATCCAACAACTTCAACTCGTCATCGTTCTCAAGAATTGTACATTTCACGCACTTCTTTGAACAGAATTTTGCATAAAGACCTCGGTATGAAGGCTTACAAAGTTCAATTGGTGCAAAAACTGAAGCCTAATGACCATCCAGTGCGTTTTCGGTTCGCTCAATGGGCTGAAAATCGTTTGACCGAAGATGAGCATTTTTACCGAAAAATTAGCTTTTCTGATGAAGCTCATTTTCACATCGGTGGCTACGTCAATAAGCAAAATTGTCGGATTTGGGGCTCAGAAAATCCACACGTTACTGTAGAGAAGCAAATGCATCCACAACGAGTCACTGTTTGGTGCGGTTTTTGGTCTGGCGGCATCATCGTACCATTTTTTTCCGAAAATGAGCGAGGAGCCGCGGTTACAGTAAATGGCGAGCGTTACCGTGACATGGTCAACGAGTTTTTGTTTCCAAAAATTGAAGAGGATGACATGGACGACATTTGGTTTCAACAGGACGGTGCAACTTGTCACACTGCCAAAGTTACATTCGAACTTTTGGCTACCGTTTTTGAAAACCGAATAATCAGCCGAAATTCCGATATCAATTGGCCGCCTCGGAGCTGTTATTTAAGCCCATTGGACTATTTTTTGTGGGGAGCCGTTAAGGACAAATGTTATGCGAACCATCCAGAGACGATTGATGCTTTAAAACATCGAAGTTGCCATTCATGAAATTGGAGCCCAAATAATCAAAAATGTGTTTAAAAATTAGGTTGATCGAATGGCCTACTGTAAAGCCTGGCGTGGCAGTCATTGAACGATATTATTTTTCATTCATAAATGACAATGTTCAATCTTCAAAATACAAAAAAAAGTTTGAAAAAATATTGATTAATTTTTTTTATAGCCGATTCAAAAAGCAAATTTTACATGGCCCACCCTATACTATACATGCGGGGACGCTCATTGAGCGCACACACTCTCACGGAATGACTTGTTCGAATCTGTAAGAATGCTGTTATTGTTGTTGATGTAGCAGTATACTTGAGCATGTCAACCGCTGCGGTGGAGTATTGAAAATCTTTCTACGTGTTTGTATGGGAGTATGTAAATAAATATATGTGGGTTGTTTGAGATGGATTGTTGATGTAGCATATCTCAAGGGGCGCTTTTTTTACTAGTGCAGCACACATTGTGAACAAAGTTCGGTTTTTTATATTTAAAATCTGCTTTTGAAATTTAAAATGTAAAATTAAAATGTAATGGAATTTTATTAAACTTCCAATTAAGTTTTACGTTGTTACAGCATAACCCTTTTTACACTCTCACACTCAGCTAATATATTTTTTTAAATTAAATTATATGTAGATGTGCACTTAAAATGTAATGTAATCAGTGAGACATTTTCAATAAAAAGAAATAATTATAAAGCAATAACGCGAGAAACGACAACAGGAAACTCCTCTATTAAGGGCAGCAAAGGCAGTAACCCAATGGCGGATACAACGAAAATTCCAACAACAAAATCGCTCCTTACAAAGTACATACTTGTGTGTTTATAGTCGCAGCAGGGAAATATTGCCATGGAAATGGTCTGAGGTGTAGGTGTTTGTATCCCCACGTTACTGCTGTTGCTGCTTTCCCACTTACTTGCTGCTTACTCACCTACTCACTCCGGTGCATTGCAAAATTTATGTGTAAAAGTTGGTAGCGAATTTATCAGGTTTTTTCTTTCATTATTCGCTACCATGTTGCGCGCATTTTATAGTAATTATCGTGAAAATTGAGTATGACAGTTGAGAAATGAAGTGGATGTGAAATAACCATCGTTATGCAAAAAAACAAAAAAAAAACAAAAACGCCAACGTCAACTTAATTATTGCCAATGTAATAATAACAGTCATACATAAAACATTTGTCCACCTCTATTAATAACTGTAGCAATAATTGGTTCACCATTCATAAATATGTATGCATCTCTAGCAGTAATGTGAATACTTTCTACTTTGTAAACGCGTTCGTTCCCTCAGCCACCACCAGCAGTCGAAATACTCCACCGTTAGATGTCATATTTTTTATTTGATTATGACCTTAACTCAACTTTGTTGGTATAGTAATGTGTCATCATCACTTGATGCGACAGTCAAGAGGGTCACTAATAGCACTAACCGACTGCCGGTCAGTTGTATGTTTGGATGTATGTGTGCACTGTTTGTGTGTAGTAGATTTCAAAAATATGTATTGCGCCGTATATTTTACGAGTATTATATAATACGCATTATGATGTTACTGAAGGCGCTGGTGTGTGATGATGGATGAATTACCGTTGATGTGTTTGCTTTTGCCCTTCTTGAAAAAACTGTTACTGTTGTTCGCAAGACACTTGCAAGTCATCGAGCTAACGAGCATCTAGGGATTTATTTGATTTAGTAGTTTATTTTTTTCCGCTGCTTCGACGCCTATGCGTCTACACGTAGAGCGGTCTGTTGAACTGTAGGCGTTTGTATTTTTCATTATAAATATTTGCGAAATTAATTTAAAATATTTATCTGCCCATGTGAGATGCAAGTGAAGCTTGATTTCATACATAATTACTTACTATCTTTATTACGTTATCTTCAATACGTAGTTCTGCTCTACCCCTACAAGGTTCCAAGAAAATGTTGTTTGGTTCGAAAACATGCTACCAGGTCCGTCCCGTTCTATCTATCACAGCCCGGATGTAATTAAATCTTATTCCTTGAAATACAGACTTAGTAACGTAATGCTTTACTTGGTGATCAAACAAACTTACAGCTATGGTCAGACATTTAGCGCACTTTACATTATACTGATAAATAATGCAGTTACTTCTAAGAGAGTGCAAATTTTCCTAATTTTGTTTTCAGCATGATAAGAGTTGTTTATGGGTCTCTTCAAATGCCCAAAAAATAACTGTTATAATTCTTTCGTATTTGTTATTGCTTATTTTTTTCTTGAGTTCTGTCTCAATTACGTTGGACAACTATTTAGCGCACTTACATGTGTTTTTCTCTTACATGCGATCGGTTCGGCAAATAACTATTTTTTGTGGTGAATATTTAATTAATAACGTATATTATTTAAATTTTTGCTAAAATGGCTAGAGGAAAGTGTTGTTCAGTTGAACAAAGAAAAATAATATGGAACCTTTACCAAATGGGGACCAATCAAGTGAAGATTTCCAGAATAGTGCATTGTTCAAGAAAAATGGTATAAAATGCCATCAGAGATGTCAAGTCGGATGCTAATTTATTAAAACAAAAAAAAAATTCGTAAAGCTCCGCCACGTAAAAGTTCCCCCCGTGAGGATCAAATAATTGTAAGGAAAAGTCGATCGGATCCTTTTATGTCTTCACGAACGATAGCGGCTGAAGTAAGGGCAGAATTAGGCTTAGTTGTGTCCAGTAAGCTCGTGCGAAGGCGTCTGAATGAAAATAAAATATTTGGTCGCATAAGCAGAAAAAAACCGCTCCTATCAAAAAAGAATATTAAAGCGCGTTTATCATTCGCGCGTAGGCACCTCTTCGAAAAGACAGAGTTTTGGAAACGAGTACTTTTTACGGATGAAACTAAAATAAACCGCATCGGTCCTGATGGAAAAACGTATGTGCATCGTGAAAAAAATCAGGAAACCACCCCACGGTACACAAAAAAGACGGCGAAGCATGGCGGTGGGAATTTAAAAATTTGGGGGTCTTTTTCGTGGCGCGGGGTTGGGCCGCTGGTCAAGATAGAAGGAAATATGGATGCATATGTGTCTGAATATACTTGGAAATAATATGGAGCCATATTCTTTCGAGTTTATGCCAGTAAATTGGATATTTATGCACGACAACGATCCGAAACATACTGTGGGAGTGGTAAAAAACTGGCTTTCGCAGGAAAATATTACCCAGCTCGATTGGCCAGCACAAAGTCCGGATTTAAATCCAATCGAAAACTTGTGGAATGATGTGAAGGCGATGGTTGGACAAAAAAAATTTAAAAATATCGATGAACTTTGGGAAGGTGTACAGGAAGCATGGAACTCTATTCCTTTGGACAGGTGCCAAAAGTTAAGAGAGAGTTTACCACGCAGGTGTGAAGCAGTTATATAGAATAACGGCTATTCTACCAAATATTGATATGGTAAATAATAATAGTCAACAATCTTTTCTCAATTCTTACAAATATTTCATATTTTTTACAGAAATCAAAACTGCGCTAAGTCTTTGTCCAAATCCTACTATGACCAAATTAGAATTTCTTCTATTTTATCATATTTTTACTAGGGAAAACTGCCTACTTTAAGTTATTTTGTCTTATAATAAAGTGTTAAATATATTTAGTTAAAAAAAACTGGATTTAATTTGATTTCATATCATTTAATCGAGCATTATATTGAACTCTTTTTAGGTGCGCTAAACGTTTGACCATAGCTGTATATACAATGAGATGTATAGTATAACTGGTAACACTAAACGGGAAGACGAAAATTTAGCATTAACATATAAAAGCTGGGCGTTTTTATGCCATCACGATAATATTTCTGTCAGATATAAATGAGGTGGGCGTGCACTAAATTTGAACGATTTTTATTAAGTTGCTACCGCATTGCGTAATGCGCATGCTAAACGTACTAGCAATCGTGCTATTCGGTAAGCAAATACCTGCCAAATCAGCTCTTAGATTAAGAAAAATAAACTCATTCAGAACGAGTCATAAGTATCATTCGACCAAATCAAAGAGATTTGCCTCTATTCCCTTTAAAACAAGCTTGTGTAATATGAAGGCCATTCATCATCATCAAATTGGAATTACAGTCCAAGGTGGACCATTGTCTCCTCTACAATATGCCTCCATTCTTCTCGACAGCTCGCTTGCCCTCTATGTTGTGAGATTCCCATCTTTCGTACATAGTCTTCTACGTCTTGTAACCATCGTCGCCTTAGCCAGCCTCTCCTTCTTACACCCTCATTAATTTAAATAAATCCTTCATAACAATGCTTAGTCGAAAGAAGATTGGGACAATAGGCTTATGCGAAATAAAAATTAAAAACCAGCCGTCACAAACTTAGATAGCAAAGTCGGTGGAGGGATCTACTCCTAAAAACCGTAGAGAAAGCAATAATTCCGCCTACCTCATCACTGTAGTGTATTTGAAGAGGAAGCCACTGCTATTAAGAAGGGACTTACAGCGGTGAATACAAGAATACAAGAATACATCAGAAATTTCGTCATCAATGAAAGCTCTAGAGTCTAAAATGCACTCTTCAAAAACAGTCATAGAATGTTATAAATTCCTAAATGACGTATCCTAGTATTTCAATGTAAACCATATTTGAGTGCCAGGTCGTAGAAATATAGCAGGGAACTGTAAGCAGATGAACTCGCAGCAAGCGTTCAACCCAAACTATTCAATCGGATAAAGCGTTGATACCCATGCCCATAGCCACTTGTCAATTACTGATAGAGAGGCAATCTAATGTATATTAAACGACTGTAAAAATACAGCAGGCAATGGCAAACCTCCGAGTGTATTTCTGCCATGAAAAAGCTCCTCATAAAAATATCTGCCGTTCGGAGTCGGCTTGAAACTGCAGGTCCCTCCATTTGTGGAACAACATCAAGACGCACACCACAAATAGGAGGAGGAGCTCGGCCAAACACCTAACAGAAGTGTACGCGCCAATTATTTATTTTTTTTATTTTTAAAAATACATTTGCTTCTTCTACGCTTTTAAGTACTCTTTACATTGTGCTCTACTCAAAGGAGAATGCAAATCTCTCTTTCACTTCGTACAAGTCCGATACTTCTCGTTGGTGGCATACGACTGGGGTTCAATAAGTACCCGTGTTAGAAATGAAGACACCATTTTTTCATTTTTTTTTATTTTTAAACATAGTCACCTTTGAGAACGATACAGTTCTCCCAACGCTCCGGCCATGTTTTTAACCCCACCAAAAAATATGATTTGTCGAACTCTCACAAAAATGATTTGTCGAACTCTTAAAAATACGTCTCTGTCCTCGTTTAAACTAATTTTTTATCACGCGAGCCATTTCTTAATGATAGGGAACAAGAAAAGGCCGGGTGAATACGGGGGGTGCGGCAGCAATTCATAACGAAATTCATGCAGTTTGACGGCGACAACTCAGGTTGAATGTGCTGGTGCATTATCGTGGTGAACCAGCTCCTTCTTTTTCGCCAAATTCCGTCGTGTCGCCTTGAATTTTTTGTCAAAGCGGTTCAATAACTCACTGTAGTATTGTTCAGCGAACGTTCTTTCTTTTTCTAAAAAAATGTTGAGGATGACGCCGTTCGCATCCCAAAATATCGTCGCCATGATCTTCCCGGATGATGGGACTGTCTTCACCTTCTTTAAAGAGATTCACTAGGAGGAATTGGATTGTTTGGATTGTTGCTTAGTTTCTGGTGTGTAATGATGAATCCAGGTTTCATCAACGGTGACAACTCGACGCAAAAATTCCATCGGTTCTCGCTTAAATTGCTCCAAGCACAGCTTCGAAATTAACAGCTGCATCCGCTTGTTGTTATTTGTGAGCAATCGCGGCACCAATTGAGCCGACAATTTTTTCATCGCCAACTTATTGGATAAAATATTACTTGCAGTTCCCGTCGACATACCTATGACCTCTGTTACTTCGCAAACTTTCATTCGCCGATCAGCGAGAATCATGTCGAGGACTTTTTGATTGATTTCTTCGGTAGCCACGTCTGCCGAGCGTCCTGGTCGCTCTTAATCAAAAACGGATATTCGTCCACGTTTAAATTCGTTGAACCAACATTTAACTGTGGTCATAGATGGTGAAGCGTCCCCATAGACTGCATCCAACTTTGCTTTTATCTCCTCGCATTTTTCCCGATCCGAAAGCAAAAAGGGAATTACCGAAAGATACTCTTCGTCTCCATCTTAGCGAAAATCATGAAAACACCTCTTACTCCAATAGCTGCTGTACCAATCAGTCTGAAATTAGTTTTGCCGTCGTTTGATAGATGGCAGCAGATGATACTAACACCATCTTCCCTCAAAAACGCTCTCTGTCATCAAACACGCGTACTTATTTAACCGCCCTCGTATGTACAACTGTTATATGAACAAAATTACAAAATCCTTATGCACAAGTGCGCGTGAAATATAATTTGTGAATAAAAAGAGATTGATAAGTGGAAGCATCTGCTAGTCTTCTTCTCAGTGAATAATAATATTTTCTTACTGAAAATGAAATCGCATTTTAATTTACTCAAAAATAATGCACGTAATATAAAAAAGAGGAAGCAAATAATTTAATAGATGATTCTAAATTAATCATCCAAATTCGTTGTTGAATAACTTTTTCGGTTACTAAAAGGAAACAAAAAATTATTTTGATTGATGTAAAGCTTTATTTTACGCACGCGGTGACTAATTTTGTCTCTCCTTGTATAAATACCAAATGACCTTTGTACAGGGAAGCGTTTAATTTGCTCTATTCGAGAAGCGTACCAAAAATCAGCTTTGGTCATGAAGCTGGCTTTCATTTCAATGAATGGATAAATGACCAACATACGTATGATATTTATCGATTTTGGAACATCACCTACTAAAACAATATACATCAGCATGAGATTAATTCCTAGAAAGTCACTGTTTGGCGTCATATCGATCAATCATATTTTATACTAGTAAACGAGACAGCTGCTGTATACAAACATACAAACAATGGAGCGACGCGTAAAGGTCAAACTAAAGATTACCATCAGTTAAAATCTTTTTTTTCTGTTTAGCAAACAATATTGAGGTGATAAACAACAATTTTGACCTTAAAAACAGCAGACAATTCTACAAAAGAGTAAAAGCGCAGGTGAACTGGCAGTGCTGATACCCACAGTCAAGACTAACAGCCCATAAATGCACAGATGCTAGCATACAAATTAACAGAAAAAAATTGGTTATAAAACGATGGAAAAAGTAGTTTTGTGATCTATAAGATTTTGAAGAAACAATTCTGAAAACAACAGATTCTGAAAATACTGCGCAACAAAAACGAGAATAATAATTGTTTGGGCGAACCGGAGACACCCCTGCATGAACTGCGTGAAATCGTGGACAAAACGAAACATTGTAAATCTCCGGGTGAATACAACATATTTACTTCTGAAAAACCTTATTATGGTGGAGCGTGCATATGCTGCTCATAGATTTTAGCAGGTTTTGACAGTAGGTTAGGATAGATTGACCTGGCTGGCTGACACCAGATGGACCTTGACCCTTACGCTTCCTTGTAGTAGACTTCTTGTAAAAAGCCTGCGCCTTTTGCGAATCTAAGCAAGCTCTGAAGCTCTAACCTCTCATATTGTAGAGCTCCTAAAAATTTCATTCGAGTTTTAGCTAATGCAGGGCAAGAACAAAGAAGGTGCTTAAGAGTTTCCCTCTCTTCTAGGGAAAATCTGCAGCTATCATTGTTTGCAATTCCCACTTTTGACAGTGTTATTCGATGAAAAATCTCAGATGTATTGACTGCGCTTGGAGTTAACAGAAAACTTATTAGACCCTTAAATGCGTCCTTAACGGACGCAATCAAGAGCCACAATTCAGCAGAAATGCAACGAAATACAAGTTTTATTTAGCATTAGCACTGGAGGGAGGCAGGGTGACAGTCTATTCTCTGTAATTTTTAACTTATGTCTGCAACATACAATTAAAAACTTCACCCTCTCCGGAAACATACTAAATCGTTCAGGTTTAATAATTGCCCATAGGGACGACATCGCCTTTCTTGCTCGAAATAAACGCTAACTTAACGAGTTATTCGAAAATACAAAGACAACAGCAGGGAGAGTGGGGCTCGGGGCTAACTAACAAAAAACCAAGTATATGATGCTTTCTGATAGCATTGAGAGACGAAGGCCAAACGTAAGTTTACGTTAAACTTGGATGTAGATACGGGCTCGCACGTAGACCAGAATTTGATCCATAGTGATAGCATGTATTTAAATGGAGACTTTAAGAACTTTATATTTTGTCCAGTTTAGAAAACTTAAGTGGGCTGCTAATTTTGTAGTCAACCATACTTTCGAGTGTTGGAAATGATGTAGAAACTAAGCAGTTTGTTCTTATTTTGGTAAGTGCAGGACAGTGGCAGAGTAGGTGTTCCAGAGTGCCTCTCGCGTTGTCTTGTTTTCATATTGTGCATGTATCGTTTTGTACTAGCTGCAGTTTGGCAGCGTACGATGGATGCATAGTGTGCCGTCAGTATCCCCAATACAAGCTTACACTCTTTCCTGGGAAGAGATAAAATATAGTTTGTTGACTTGGCATTGTGCCTGCATAGCATAACTTTCGCAATTCTGCATGAGCTGGATCTTTCCCAACTTGGGTTTGCTTCTGGAATCATTGCTGCATCAGCGAGTATATCCACTCGTTGATTGCAGAGCGCTGGTTGTATACTGGCCGTGCTAGCTGCAGGAAGATTTGTGCCTGCTTTGGCTAGTTATCCACATTCTCATTTCTTTTAATTCCTTTGTATGCTGCAACCCAGTAGATGGTGGCTTGTTTCTCAGTTTTTAGCTCGCCCGTTCTTAGCTCATGCATTCTGTTCCGGTATTGTCGTACGTAGTGTGAATTTGTCATTATAGCTGCTTTTGCTTTGATGGCTGGCGTCTGTGATCTCTGTACATCCCGGAAAGTGAGTTTTAGTGGGAACCTCGATAGTTTCTCTTCCGTCCTTGGTCCATTTGCCTGTATCTTTGCCGATCAGTGTTGGAATAACATAATATTTGGCGAAAATTTTCCGAAGTCTTGATGCTTTCGAAATTTTGTCCAAATTGTCGCTGAAGTATCGCCAAGAGCACCTTATGGCCTTCCTAACCATCTTTTTATGATATATAAACTTTACAAAACGTCGTATTTCCTCCAACACTCATCACAATCTGCAAGTTTAGCTAGTTCCCGAAATTCTCTAAGTTCTTTTCGTTGCTTACCAATATCCTTGTTCCACCATGAGGGCTTGGACTTACCGCTGAGCCGTGTGAGCGGACAGGATTTTTGGTATGCAAGAAAATAACTTTAAGTCAATCCACTTTTGAAGGTGTTGATAAATTCAAGTATTTGGGCGTCCTAATCACAAACGACAGCTGGCATAAATAAAGCAATAGTGAGACCCATTGCTACATATGGCTCGGAAGCACTCGAAAAAGAATAAAAGAATCTCGCAGAGTCTTTAGGAAAACGATTTTCAGGACGGTAAATGGCCACAGACTAAACGAAAGAGGTGATTACATAATATGAATTGAAAAAGAGTTACTCCAATTTATGCAAGATGAGGACATTATCAAGTTCAGCAAAGCGCAAAGGCTATGGTGGATTGGACATATTCTGAGGATGTCACTCAAAAACTAATAATGCTGCACAAGCCTACGCCAATTAGAAGAAAAGGTCGCCCGCGTAAGTCTACCAAAGCTCGAAGTAACCAACTGGAAATATCTAGCGAGAGGCAGAGAGGCCTCGAGTAATATCGAAAGCTAAAACCCACCAAGAGCATACCTAAATTATGGAGAGAACACTTCTCGAACCTGCTAAATAGTGATAGCTGCGCATGTCTCAGATAATGTGAAGATCCCGATACCCAAATCGTTGACGACGGAGTTGTCGTTGCGCTACGCTAACGCGGATAAAGAACAACAAAGCCGCAGGTGCCGACGGTCTTCCGGCTGAGTTATTCAAACATGGCGGCGAGGAGCTGGTAAGGTGCATGTATCAGCTTCTTTGCAAAATATGGTCGGATGAAAGCATGCTGAAGCCCACCGTCAACCAACTGATTGGACCTTATCAGTGTGGCTGCGGACCTGGAAAGTCTACCTTCGACCAAATATTCACAATACGCCAAATCTTAGAAAAGACCCGACAGAGAGGAGAATCGACACACACCATCTCCTCAATATGAGCAGCAGCGTCAGAATTAGGAAAGACTTCTCCGTTTGATACCGAACAAGGTTTCAGACAGGGTGACTCGCTTTACATGACGTTGGAGAGGATCATGCGAGCCGCAGAACCTAATCAGGCACAATATTTTATAAGAGCGTGTGTTGGCGTATGCCTTAACAACCGCGCTGTTAGTTCTGCGTTCTCCAAACTGGATAAAGAGGCAAAGCGAATGGATCTGGTAGTGAACGAGGACAAAACGAAGTACCTTCTGTCATCAAACAAACGGCGCCATTTGCGTATCGGCACCTACGTCACTGTTGAGATTTATGATTTCGAGGTTGTGAAAGGCTTCGTATATTTAAGAACCAGCATTAACACCGATAACAATGTCAACCTTGAAATCCAACGTAGAATCTCTCTTGCCAACAAGTGCTACTTTGGACTAAGTAGACAACTGAGTAGTAAAGTCCTCTCTCGACGAACAAAACTAACACTCTACAAGACTTTCATCATGAACGTCCTGACGTATGCGTGGACGATGAAAACATCCGATGAGGCAACGCTTAGAGTGTTTGAGAGAAAGATTCTGCGTAAGATTTTTGGACCTTTGCACGTTGGCCGCGGCGAATATCGCAGGCGATGGATGAGCTGTATGAGCTTTACGGCGACATAGACATAGCGCAGCGAATAAAGATCCAGCGGCTTCGTTGGCTGGCTCATGTCGTCCAAATGGATACAAACGCTCCGGCTCTGAAAGTATTCGATGCAGTACCAGCTGGTGGTAGCAGAGGAAGAGGAAGGCCTCCTCTGCGTTGAAAAGATCAGGTGGAGAAGGACTTGGCTTCACTTGGTGTGTCCAATTGGCGCCGGTTAGCACGAGAAAGAAACGACTGGCTCGCTTTGTTAAACTCGGTCAAAATCGGGTAAGCGGATATCGCACCAATTAAGAAGAAGAACACCCACCCACCTTGGATTGTAATGCTAAATGATGATGAAAAAATTATTCAAAAGCAAAAAAATGTAGGCTATAAAAAGTCGCGCAATTAAAGAAGAAAAATAATTAGGTGTTTCTAAAAAAAACACGAGCAAGCCTATCAAAATTTATTCTAGTCTACCAAGCGAAAAGAAATTCTAAAAATGTTGGTAGAAAAACCGCGCAAACAACAAACATTGGTAATGGAATGATTCGCTTTTGACGAAATCTTATTAGTACTGAATCAGAATTTTTTTTTTCCCAGCGCATATTTCTCCTGTGTGTGTATGTGTAAGCGCGAATATATGTATGTAAGTGCGCATGTATGTATGTATTTATGATTTGATGGTTTGCTTCCATGACTGCATGACTGTGCTCATTTAATAGTGGCTAATTCGTTTTTCGATGATTTTATTTCGCAGTAAAAAGAAAAGTTCGCAGTAAAAAGAAAATGGAAGGTTTTAATTTTGCCAGAATTTATTAATTTTTTTTGGCATGACTCAGCAACTTAATGTTGATGAAAACACATACATATAGGGCAACATTTAAAATGAGTGCAGCTCAGGTTTTCCTTTTTATGCCTCTGCTTCTCTTGACGCAATATTTTGCATTTTCTTGGTACTTCCAGAAACTAATATTAAAATTCCACAGAATTTGCGCAAGTAGCTGAAAAAATATTTAATTTGAAAAGTGTAAAAGTAGAAGATGGAAATACCAGAATATAATGAAACACGTAACACATTTTTGATATCGGTTATGCGCATTTAAATTTCATTAATTATTAATTTGAAAAACGGAATTGAGCTCACAAAATAAAAATACGAAAACTAAATATTTGAAGGCCATTAAAACATTCATTTACAAATTTCTGGAATGCGTGACAAACGCAGGCATAGAGTAAAACAAATATTTTTGGAATTTCATACAAAAAGTGTCAGAAGTATTCTAAGCGGGTCAGCACCGCTACATATATTCAAAAGTATACGCACGAAATTTGAAGTAGATCTAAGCAATACTTTCGGAGTTATACCTAAATATGTAGAGATGCCTCGCACGTTTTAAGGTAGGTATTGAAACTTTAAACGTGTTTTTTTCAAAACGGCATTTTTCATGTCGGTGTACACGATATCTCGAAAACGGCTTGTTTGATCGGTCAACCGTTTTAACTCAATCTTAAAAAAAATCGAAATCATTTCTTTTAAAAGCTGCCATTTTGTGAAAATTTACTACTTTGATTAGCCGAACGATTAATTACTAGATAATCTAATATATTAACAAAATTTGTTTGGTTTTTTGATTTCAGATAATCCAATCCTGAGTTACGATGTACACCGTAAATCGTCTTTTTTTAAAGGAGGTTCCAGAAATCGCCTGCAGCGCGTTCTATAATCAACATTTTCATAAATAAAAAATTTTGTTACGTTCTTGAAGGATGCTTTTATAACCGCCAAAAATTTTCAAATTAAAATATACTGAAGTTTCTTCGGGATAAATCCTTGACAACCCGTCTTTTATTTGCTTCATAACTGCGTATAACCCCATAAAGCACTGGCACACCCCGAGCAGTTTTGCCATGACGATGGTGACTTGTACTACGCAATAATTCCTTAACATATAAATTCCAACAGACATCATCGCAGTTTCTAAAAAATTTTGAAGAAATATAAGGCTGCTTATTTTCAAATAACGGGGCAATAAAAATTGTTTATCTATACTTATTTACCCACTAGGAGATTATCGAACCGATTAAAATATCATAAATTCATAAAAAAACTCTCTAATTAGGAAATCATTATATTTTAAATAATTTAAAATTAATTGCATTTTTAATTTTTTGTGATTCACTTTATGGTAGAGAACATTGCATTTTATTCCTTGTAAAAATGTATGCTTATTATTAACTCTTATTTGTTGATACACGTTTTCGACGAAATTATGAAGAAAAAGGCTCGAAAAAGATTTGTTCTCATTGGATACCGCATAGATTGACAAATGTTCAACGAAGGACTCATTCGATTGGTGTAAAGAAATGCTGAAGCAAATGTCGTAGCAGGTGACGAATTTCGGATCTATGCATATAAGCCCGAAACAAAACAGCCATTGGCAGTATGGGTGCCCCAAGGAGAACGTAATGCAACAACAGTTGTTCGCGGAAGAAACACCTCAAAACGAAAGATCGCCTATTGTTTCGGAAACTCTTGCCATGTCGCAATTTTATTACTATAGAAACTTAAAAAAATCAATTCTGAGTGATACACAACCAATTGGTTGCCACAAGTTTTCAGAGAATTAAAGTAAACAAACCGCCGTTTCTTCTCACGCATCGTTTTTGGGTACTTAAAATAACGAACTAATGGGTCATCGGCATTGCAGCCTTGATTTGGCACCTAATAAAATTCTGATTTCTTTTTGTTCCCGAACATCCAAAATAAAATGCGAGGTTGATATTTTTCAACACCTGAATAAGCTGTTGAAGCCTTTAAAAAGCTTATTTTGAAGGTATCCACTTCTGAGTAGCAAAAGTGCTTTGAAAACTGGTGCAAACGAATGCCGTAGTGTATTGACTTAGAAGGAAATTGTCTTGGAAAACAACAAAACACATTCATTATTAGATAGATAGATTATTATTTATTATGGAAATATATATTACAGAAATATATTATTTTTACGTTTTTTAAGAATATGCAACAATCACCCAAATGATATTCGTTTACAATTAGCTGTTTATATTTTAAAGCACTAGCGATAAAACAAACTCGTCCATTCCATCCGCCTGAAGTAATTCCATTCAATATATTACTAACTTCATCTTGCTCTACGTAGAATTGACTAAAGTGTGGATATTTTATTTATTTCGAAATAGGGCACCTTCCTAAGAAGTTTTCTACTTCGCTTAAGTTACAAAGAGAGCAGTTTAAGTTTTTTGTCTCTTCCTTGTTTTTGTGTTCTCGAGGTAATTAAGATCGTAGCTGGCCTGCAAAATCTATGAGATTTTACAACTTTGAGCCGTATCATTGAAAAAGCTTTTACCAACATTATGATCTGGGTCCTTGTATATGCGGGTGCTTTTCAAAGTTCTTTCCCACAGTCCCTGTTTGTTCGACGAGCTCCCAGTTGAAAGGAATACATCTACGTTAGCATTCCACAGCGTCCTATCTGATACGTCCGAAGTCAGATTTGGATTTAATTAAAGTTCTGAATTGCTTTTACATAAAAGATTTACCTTTGAAAGATACTCCATAAGTTCATGCGTTTTGAAGGTTTTTTTAAGATTAATAAAAAAGATATTTAAAGTATTTATTTACCAATAATATATTTTCCTTTATTATTTACAATGTCTTCCCAACGTTTAGGCAAATTTTTAATTCCCTGCTCAAAAAATTTTTTGTCCTTGGAGCCAAAATACGCTTCGATATCCCTTTTTATAGCTTCTTTTGAGGAGTAGTTCTTGTTACTCATATGGGATTGAAGTCCACGGAAATGGTGATAATCACAAGGTGCAATATCCGGAGAGTATGGTGGATGCGGCATTAGCTCCCATCCGAGCTCGTTCAGCTTGCCTAATGTTTGCCTTGCGGTATGAGGTCTTGCGTTGTCGTGGTGATACAAAACTTTCGGCCTATAAACTAAAGACGGTCGATTTTTATTGAGTGCCTCATTCAGGTTTGATAGCTGATGGGAATAATAATCAGCAGTTATTGTCTGGTTTGGTTCCAGAAGTACATAATAAACAATACCGGCCACATCCCACCAAATAGACAGGATAATCTTTTTGGGGTGAAGGCCATCTCTAGGGGTCGGTTCTGGTGTTTCATCTTTATCTAACCATTGGCGTTTGCGAACAGGATTATTGTAAAATACTCATTCTTCATCACTAATAACGATGGGGTTAAAAATACTTTTCAAACTTTTCAAGCCGTTGCAGCAGCTGAGAACACTCATTCACTCTCTGCTGAAGGTTGGCGACGGAAAGTCTACGCGGAACCCATTTTCCAAGTTTTGAAACCTTTCCCAATTGAACCAGGTGCCTGTGAACTGTTCCATGTGATGAATTTAACCTCTGAGCTATCATATTGACTGTCAAATTTGGCTCAGCTTCCACGAGTTCGAACAAGGCGACAGAGTTAAAGACTTCAGGAGGACCAGTTACCACTTCGGAATTTTGAAAACAACTTTTACGCAGTTCTTAGACTCACGGTATCCTCTCCGTGAACAGTGTTTATTTCTGCAGCATCAGTTGTTGCATTTTTTAACCACTTTTATAAAAAAATTACAAAATATGCCTTTTAAACGCGTTCGAAGATTCCATTTTATTTTTTAACAGCACGTGCTTCTGTCCGCGAATAATCTCTTGTATGCAAAAATTGTACAAAAGTGAAATTATGGGTAAAATACGCACGAACTTATGGACTGACCGATATTAGCATGAACATATCTTAAGTGGAGTTGTAATGCATATAAATGACAACTTGGAAAGTCGGTTTCTAAAAAGAAGCAATAAGGCGGTGCATTTGTTGGCAAGTTAGAAATTCTTTTTAAAAAATTCAAATGAGTTTTATCTACTTCATCAAATAGGTCAAACCCCCAAAATTGAGCGGCGTGACTTTGTAAGGCTCTTGTTACTAACCAAAAGATATTCCATTTTGTTGATAATTTTATTTTGTCTTTGACCAGAAAAGTTCGCCACGTATCGTTTATAAAAGCTACCCTGCTTCTTTTTAAAACATCGTTCGTAGTCGTGGATTCTTCGGGGAACACTGTCTCAGCAGGCATCCTTCCCCATTTTGCCTCTGTTTACACAGCTAAAGCCACAGCAATCCTGAACGGGCTTGTTTCTGTTGAAAACTCAAATCTTAAAACAATTATATGCACGTACAGCAGATCAACAATAGCGTCAATACTGAATATAAGAAATAAAACTTATGTTATTTCCCAAATTCGCAACAAACTGATCGGCAATAACAACAACATAAAATTAATGTGGGTACCAGGCCACGCAGGCATTAAAGGGAACGAAATAGCGGACGAACGAGCTAAATTGGCCGCCATGGAACCGCTCAGAACATTTAACAAGTTTTCGAAAAAAGACTTCAATAAATATGTACTCAATTACTTGTATCAAAAGCAATTGGTTACATGGGGATCTACACAGCACCAATACACTACATTTAATCCAAACAGGCTAAAGCCCGTCTATCCATCTTACTGCCGATGCAGTGATATCAAAATATTTGTTCGGCTACGGCTTGGGCACACGATTGCAAGCCACTCCTATATATTCAACAGAACTAACCGGCCAAACTGTCAGCACTGCTCTACATCATCACTAACATCAATTCATCTTCTCGACAACTGCACACAATTTTCCACAGTAAGGAGCAATATTTTTGGGGACCAAATCCCATCATCACTATTAAAAAATATATGCTACGAAAATATTATACAAATATCAGATTACTTAGCACAGACCGATTTAAAGAAACTTATTTAACTAATTTACTATAACTTTACCTAGTTTGCCTGTAATTTATTCATAATTCATTTTATAACAAATCAGAGAGCCGAAGGTCCTGACAGCCAGTGCTCCTATTCTTGTGTTAAAATAATTATATTATTATACCACGTTTGTAAATAAATAAATAAAACATTTTTTTAAGCTTAACTTTGGTGTCAATTTTACATTTGGATAATTATATTCCGTCGATTTGGTATTTGTTCTCCTTTGAACGTCCACTTCCCTCTCATTGCCAACCTTCCTCCTTGACGGAAAACCATTATTGCTGACTTTGCTAAATTTACTTGAATATTCCTTATGATTTTTCTAGATTATAAATCATTTTTTGAAGTTTATCTACAGCTTCAGATAACATAAATATGCCACGGCATACAGAAGAAGCCTAACATTCATATTCTCAATCCAGGCTGCCAACTCCCAAGCTGTCACGTAAATCATTCAGATAAATCAAAAAGAATAACGACGACATCAAACGTCCCTTACCATTTTACTGTGCTTTCATTATTGGACGCAAAATATAAAAAGAAACCCTCGTAAAGACGAAATAAGTAAATGGAAGAAATAAATTGCTTTAAGTAAATTAAATGGCATCATCATTACTTTTTAATATGGCAGCATCTTGTGTGCACGCGAGCACACAAGCACTCTACGCTGTCCAATCGCAAATATTTATATGTACTCGTACAAAGAAAATCAAACTCTACAAATCGGCGATGTTATTATTAACGTTAACAAGGTTTCCATTGCCAATGGAGAGATGTGTGCCGAAAATCTTGTACAACATGTGCCCCCCTCTGATGTTCGATGTGTAAAGACTAGCAACGATGGATGCATGGGTCAATGTGCGATAAACTTTTTAAAAGGTGATGCATATGAGCTGTGTGTGCTCACTTGTACAATTTTCATTTTCTGTTTTCTATTTGTAGCAACAACATAGCAAAGGTACATTAAATCGTTGTGAGTCTAAATATCTACGTTGAATGTCTCACGTAGGCGAAAAGAATTTGACAAATGAAATAATTTTTTACAATTTCTTACAAATTCTAAGTTTTGGTGAAGGCGAGTCCTCTGGTGTGTTAGTATAAGTAGTGGAGGCGCTGCATAGTGAAAGATTTTATAGATCTAACTGGATTTATGGATCTAACTGGAATTTATAAAATGTACAAATTATGAGATTTTGATCTGACAATTTGGATTTGAGTTGTTTGTACAAATTAATTATAAGAGTTTTTCACAGTGTTTTTATGACACGCGATGTTACGCTTAAATGAGAGAATTTGTACTTCGCGAGGTGACAACCGTCGGCGTTTATTTCCAAAATTCAACTGACTTAAATATGACCTTAATTCTTAAACGTAAGCTAGCCCTAAGCTCCAAGGATGCTGGCCTTGCACTTTACTGCAAGGAATCGTATTTCGTGGCGTGGCATAGCTCGCAACATTGTTGTGCGTCGACGTTTCCGCTGCCAACTGTTATTTTTTGCTTAGCTGGTCAGTCGTGTTAACTTACACATTGGCTGATGGAATGAATTCGATGGGATAATTCAAATATATTCATGGAGCAAATCAGTTTTGTCGCTAGAGCAAATTTTAATTATAATATTATAAAGTTCACCAAATTAGATTCCCCTCGAACAAAATTTTTTTATGATTAAACTTATTAACTTTAAGAATTTTAAGCAAAAAAACAAACAGTAAAAATAAATAAGTATTAATGCATGTAATATAAAAATATTTGATATATCCACGATAAGGTGGGCCGAATTGTACGATTTCTCGGTACGATTGGAACGATTTTTCTTGACTTTACTTTTTTACTTGAATTCTACATACAATTCTAACAAAGCAAGTCCATAAGAGCGTAGCTCTAAAGCAAATTCCCAGCCACTTAATTTTAGTTTTCTACAGACATGGTCGAAATGAGGTACATTCAATTTTTTCGCATGGTGATCTAGGAGGCAATGACCTGGGATCAAAGCAACTAACAAAGAGACGTTTTTCTTGACCGATTAAGTAGCGTCTTTGCGTAGTCAAGTGTACCCTGCTGAATATTACCAGGGAAGGCTTCGGGAGAGGAAAAGTGATGTCATCTAAAAACATGGAATTGCCAAGGCTGCAGCTCCCAATTACCCAGCTACCCAGAGATGATATCACTAAGGTAATCAAAATCCAAAAGAATTGAGCTGAAGAATAAGTTAAATTCGAATAGACTTGCATATGAAAAGCATTTTCAGGAGTCCACCCTGCACGAGTATACAAATAGCGCGAAGAGCCCAGAAGGCATAGGCCCTTCAGAATCAAGCGCTCTGTGCCGATGGGCAGTTTTCAAGCATCTTCCAAGCGGAGATGTATGCTTTTTGTTTATGTGACAGTCAGCGGGAAATCTTGTCAATATCGCCCTGTAGGATGAAATCTCCACTGGTTCTTGAGTGCATCGAGAAACTTCATCTACATGGAACGCACAACTGAATCCCGCTAATTTGGGTCCCAGGACACAGGGATATAACTGGGAACGAAATAGCGGATGCATTGGTGAGAGAAACTGCGGTCTCGCCTTTAATAAGACTGGAGCCCTTGCTTGCTGTGGGACAACACCTTGAATAAGAAGCTCAGAAGTGAAGCGCTAAGTCTAGGAGAGGTTTGCTGCCACCAAACTATTGCGCTACGCCAGGCGAAATCCTTACTGGGAGGGTACAATCAAGAGAGGTTTAAAAAACTCATTCTCTAAGGATAAACTGAGAATGCTTACAGACGTTCTCACAGGCCACTGCAGGCTGCGTAGTTATCTGCATATGATCGGGATTCGGACTACGGACTTTTGTCGTTTCTGCGATCAATTTCAAAAGATTCCAAAGTACCTTCTCCAGAAATGCAGTGCTTCAGCGCAGAGAAAGTTGAGACAAGTTGGACAACTTCAGCCCAGCTCCATCCTGAGTTTAATAAGGGAACTGGATCTGGATGAGGTACTGCGATGGGTAGATGGCATAAAAGGCCATTAGGTCGAAGGACAAACCTCATATTGAATCTAATGTATTCTGGTGTCTTAGGGCGCTTGACGTTTCACATTTTCTTTTTTGTAGTATTACATGTCGGAGATGCTACCTGCACCACGCAGCTGGTAGGTTGAGAGGGGTATACCTGCAATCTCCGTACCAAGAGGGAGGCGAGCGGTAGTGCTCTCTCTCGCAAATTTATCAGCCTAACAATTCTCTGGCCACTATGCCTTAGCATCCATATCAGGTGGATGTGAAAATATTCCGCTATTTAGTTAAGAGATGCCCGTCATTTGCGAGCAATGATGGAATTAGTGATAACAACATTGAGAGACTTAAAAGTAGTCACATTTTGCCTAACCAGGCAGCCCTCTCATAATACAATACTATTTTCATTTTATATTTAATATATGTATTTATAACCCATTTCGATCCGTTTCTTAAACTATTTTTATTTAAATATATTCTTGTTTTTATATTTTATGTTACACAGTATTTTATTCCTACTACAATTTTCTCTTCAGTCTGCTGTTATTTAGTGAGAATAGATACTCTGAATACTTCAGCTGATTCAAAAAACATTTTTACTAAGGCCCTTTTTTTACAAATTCTACGAAACAGCAACAAAAACAACATAAATACCATGACGTAAAAAATGTGACGTGGGACGTATTTCATCTGACATTAAAATTTAATAAAAAAATAATAAATAATTTCTAAAACCAAAACCATTTTTAAGAGACACAAAAGCACAACAATCTAAAATTAGTCACATTGAAATACTGCCACAGGTACGTGAATGTCGTCATATCATGTCGGCGGGAAAACCATTTCTATTTTTGATCCGTGAATTGCCAAAAATCACTTTAGGGCCAATTATGGAACTATTTGCGCGTTATATGTGAAGCTTATTGTTAAAATAATAAACGTTTTATATGACGGTTTTTTTTTTAGTTGGAAATATTACGATATTTCGATGATATTGTGCATACGATTGCCGCCTTCAGGATGATGGAAATGCTCACATTACAAATAAATTTCACAGTAGGCGTTAGCAGTAAACTAACTTTTTTGAACCCAGCTTAAATAGAACAAGTGAATATTAAATTTATTCATTTATCTTTATTCTATAAGTAATTTTTCCGTAGGTTGAACAATTCTTAGTTTTGCTGCTGCCCATTTCAAGAGTTTCTTCCGAATCAATTTTATGGCTCCCACTTACGAATTTGTAGTCATTAGCAAAACTACATTTGATGACGTTTTGCTCTTTGTTGCTTATCCTTTTTCGATAGCGAATGAGCAAACGACTTGAGTTGAGCTTTATTTGTCGTGTTGCAAAGCTCTCTGTGGCAATGCTACTGTCAGACTGTTTGTAGCAGTATGAAAGACATTGTTTTCTTTACGTTTAACAAATTTAAACTTGTCATCATATCACACGTACGAGCGTCAGCACTTCTTTTTAAGCGACACTCAAGAAACTATTTTGCAGTTTTCCAATTTTACTTTGTGACATTAAAAATAAGATGGATGAGATAAAATAAAGTTTTATAATGATTTTTTAAGCTAGTATTTTGTATTCGTTTTGTAAATACTAAAATGGCCCCAATGAGGAATCTTTCCAATTGTGTAATTCATATGCCCATCAAATATAAGTTTGTTTTTTAATATGAACTAAAATATTTGAATACTTCTTTTATTTGTAATTCCTCCTTCACTAAATTCAATGTAAGTCTATTTCAACACAGCCATTTACTATGTATAAATTGTTTAGGTTCCGGTGCATGTTTGGTTGTGGCGTGTTTATGTTCGGGCGCACTTGATACAAACAGAAAAAAATAACTAATATTTGAGGTAAACCTACAAAAATTTCCACTTCGTTGGATATTGTTGAATTTATCGGGACAGTACATAAGTTCGTGCATATTTTACCCATAATTTCACTTTTGTACGATTTTTGCATACAAAAAATTATTCGCGGTATATACTGATTTCTGTCAAATTTCATAGTTTCGAAACCATTGTGATTAAAAATTTATTTTTACTAATATCCGTATACTTGAAAAAGAATATCGACTTCAACCGTCTTGAGTGCCCTGTTTGGGTTAGAAAATATCGAAATTATAATTTTATTATCCCTTAATTCTTCCTTCCAATCAGATAGCGTCATATTAAGCGCTGGTTCACAAGAATGCTTTTTCTACATCTAGAAGATTTCTTATCTGCAAGATATTGTACTTGTTGATTTTTATAAATATCTCAATACTTTTCCATCCATTGGCAACCGAGATTGATAAGGTCTGCACTGTTCTGGCCTAATTGTCATCTAAATTTGCTATTTTTATTATCGCAAAGTGGCGGGGAAAAGTTTTATATCAATGAAATTGAGACGAGCGAATATTTAAGGAGAGGAGGGATTGATTTAGTCGCCACACCACTCGTCGCAGTAGACGACGGTCGCTGTAACTGCGAAGTCATTTTGAACCCTACCTCGCCTTTTCTGCTTTAAAACCAGCAAGAACTATTTTAAAACTGGTTAGCTACGACAGCACAATGAACAGCCAAACATTTTTTTTATGCACTTTTTTTTTAAGAATAACTTTAGTTTGAGGCTATACTTCCAAGAGTGAAGTGGTCGGAAAGCAAATTTTATCCTCGTTGTTGTCGATATCACAACTTTCAAAATGACGCTAATTCGAGGCAGTTCGATCGAAATTCCCACTGTACACCGCGCCGTATGAGCGACCTTTTGTATTTAGCGAAATTTATACGGGAAACACGTCTGAAGCACCTGAAAAGGATGGGAGCTCGTGAGCTGTATACGCACGTACTACATGTCTGTATGTAGGCATGAAGGCTCATTTACGACGGCACACCACTTGTTATATGACGCGTTTATGACAGTGACTGATTGTCAACAAAGTGCGAAAAACGCCGGATGCCTTGCAATTGTTTTCCCTCTCTTATAAATATACCTATAATATACAGTGGCTCACAGCTTATTTCGTGTGGCTGTATGTTAAACTAAAGAATTGTAAAATTATTTTTATTTGATTTACTTTAAAAAAAATTTAAATGCACAATCAAAGATAAATTATTTCTAATTACAATCATGTATAAATGCATTCAAATTTTTTCTGCTTTAGTAGAATATTTACAACAAAAACAGAATACTAGGTAAATTGACGTCGCAGCTTATTTCGTGTGTTCACTTTTACCGTTATCGGCACCAGTAAACCGGTTAGCAATTATAGGAATTTTGTTTTGCATAGTATTTAGATTATATCCTTATTTAGTTTACACATTGAAAGTAGTCAGTTGTCCAGCTTAATTTAAAAATACCGTGATGGGTCGTCGAACGTCGATTGAAAGGCGCGAATTAGTGATTACGCATTACAAAAATGGAAAGTCGTAGAAAAAAATTGCTGAAATTGTAAATTTAAGTACTTCCACAGTACAGTACATTATTCAACGCTTTTCTCGTGAAAAAAGAGTGGTTGACAAAGGCCGCCAAGCTCCAAACAAAATTTTTACAGAAGCTGTTGAAAGGTGGATATTAAGAAAAATCAAAAAAGACCCACGAATTAGTGCGCCAGCTTTGACAAAAGAGGTTGAAAAAGTACTTGGTAAGTCATGTAATCCTGAAACAATAAGAAGAATTCTGCGCAAAGCTGATTTCCATGGTCGTACAGCTCGAAACAAACCGTTTGTTAATGAGCGTAACAGAAGATTAAGGGTGGAGTTTGCCGAAAACCATGTTAATAAAAACCAAACATTTTGGAATGACGTTATTTTCGCCGACGAAAGCAAATTCAACCTCTTTGGCTCCGATGGAAAGTCTTTCGTTTGGCGTAAGCCCAACGCGGAGCTGGATCCGAAGAATCTGCGTGGTACAGTAAAACACGGTGGGGGCCATGTAATGGTTTGGGGCTGCATGTCAACAGCTGGTGTCGGAAACTTGGTTTTTATCAACGAAATTATGTATAAAACTTTTTATTTGAATTTATTAAAAAATAATTTACTACAAAGTGCTGAAAAATTAGGCATTCGGGACAGGTTCAGGTTCTATCAGGATAATGATCCGAAGCATAAGTCGGAATTAGTGCAACGGTGGCTTATATGGAATTGCCCTCATGTGGTAAAAACGCCAGCACAATCACCTGATCTCTATGTAATTGAGAATTTATGGAATATTCTGGATCAAAAAATTAGAAAACATAACATAAGCAACAAACAAGATCTAAAAACAGCATTGCAAGTGGAGTGGGAGAAAATATCTCCTGAATACACTGGAAGACTTGTTAGCTCCATGCAATCCCGGTTAAAAGCTGTATTAAAACAATAAGGCTACCCTACAAAATATTAGATTAGTAAAAACTTAATAAATTAAAAAAAAAAAATCATGTTTTTTCTAGTTTGGTTAAGCACACGAAATAAGGTGTGACGTGGATTTACTTATAATTTTGATTTTGCTGTAAATATATTACTTAAGAAGAAATAATTTAAGTTTATTTATGTATGTTTGTAACAAGAAATAATTTATCTTTGAATGTACGTTTAAGTTTTTTTTCTAAATAAAGTTTATACAAAAATATTAAACTTTTTTATTTTGATAAACGGGCACACGAAATAAGCTGTGAGCCACTGTATGTACTTGAATGTGCGCATGTACTATTTATACATGCCGGTTTAAGTTTGTCATTAATTCACTTTTACCAAATTTACCACAGCACTTATACTTAAACAATGAAAAATAACAAACGACTCACTCTGCCACGTGCTGTGATCCGAAAATTATATTATATTTGTACAATGGATATACAAGGTGAAGTCCAAAATAAACGAGACTGGCGTCATAGAAATGTTCTAGATAGCGCCATCTTTTTGATAAGTTATTGTGTTCGAAGTTATATTCCTAGTAAAAGCTGACTTCCATTAAAAACCTGGTGACATTCGGTTCGGTGGAAACAAAGTTATTACGTCTAAAGTGTCAGTATGTTTGTGTCATCGGTACAAAAATGAGTTTCGCCCAAAGAGCTAATATCAAATTTTGTTTTAAAATCAGTAAAAAATTTGACGAAACTTTTGAATTGATGAAAACAATTTATGGCGATGATTGTCTATTTCGTGCGAGAGTTCATGAGGGAGTTACACGTTTCAGAGATGGTTGTGAGGACATACAAGTAAATGGCAATGAACATACGGGCCACCCAAAATCAGTAATCACCGAAAACTCCATCGAAATTATTTGCAAATTTATCAAAAATGAATCGAAATCATCATTGAAATTTATGGAAGCGGAGTTGAATATCTCCAAACATCGATTTACCGCATTTTAACTGATCATTTGGGCTTAGGAAAGGTCCGTGCGCGTTTCATACCGCACAACTTGACTGAGGACCAAAAATTGCTCAGAATTCAACTTTCGAAAGACTTCGAAAGAAAAGACGAGAACTTCCTTTGCAACATTGTAAGTGTTGACAAAACTTGGCGTTTCCACATGAACCTGAAACTAATCGTCAAAGTGCCGAATGGAAGGCCCCAGACGAGCTACCATCTAAAAACTCGCGTTTGGAGAAATCAAAAATCAAGTCGATGCTAATTTGTTTTTACGATTCCAAAGGAATTGTCCACATGGAGCTCGTGTTAACGGGCCAAACCGGCAATGCAATTTTCTCTCTTGGCGTTTTGAAGCGTTTATTGCATCGCATTCGTCGAATTCGCCTTGAATACCGCGAAGGAGGAAGCTTGCGCGTATTGCATGATAATGCATCATCTCATCGATCCACTCGTGTGACTGATTATTTGACTAGAAATCGCATCAATCACTCACCGTGTTAGCCTGATATGTCTCCCTGTGACTTTTACCTATTCGAAAAATTGCATTTGGAAAGGAAATCGTTTTATGCCCGTATAAGCCATCCAAAAGGCTTCTACCGAAATCCTGAGGACATTCCGGTCAATGATTTGAAACACTCTTTCGAGAAGCTTTTAGATCGCTCAAAAACAGTGCATCGAGGTCCCCGCTGGTCTGAATAAACAAACTCCAAGCCATCAGAACAAAGCTCCTGTAGTTCTATTATATTTTAGCTCAGTTTTGTTTATTTTGGACTTCACCTTGTCCAACAATGCCAAATGGCGAATGAATGTCGCTAAATGTGTACGAAAAAGAAGAATAAGAAAAATTAGGGGCGCACCAATAATTTGATAACCGAAATGCTTTTAAGCAGCTAAGTGACCATTTTATTGATTTAAGCGAATTTGATACTAAACATACAGATGTACTTCAACTATGACAAACGAATATTTCGCTAATGTATGTACGTACATATAGATCTGTCGTCACAAGCAATAACTGCTTCAGTCAAAAATTATACATTCGAGAGAAGCACTGCACTGTACCTGCAAATTACACAGAAGCCTATGCTGAGACTTAGCCAAAATTTAATTCAATTAATAATTAAATAAAAAAGATTTTTTAGGCAGGTAGGGATTTCACGTAAATATGTGCTTTTGTTGGTGGAATATGGTTGTATACATAACTCGAATCTTTCTCAAATCAAGTCAGGCAGTTATTGAGTCAGCCCGCAAATATATTTCTATAAGTAATTGTATGAAGAAACAATACGCTTCACTGTTCCCACAAATGTACATTAATTATTGTAATTATTATTTTGATAACATTTTTGTGAAGTTGGTCTGTATAAGAAAGAAATATACATAATTATTAGTGAACGTCTAGGTTGACTTTGAATTCTTATATTGACATTTGTAGAAGCTCTATAAACAAGGAGAGCTCGAAAATAGAAAGCCGTAACTGTGTGACAGCCTATAAAGAAATAAAAAAGAGGTTGTCTGTAAAGTCGGTTTACTGACGATAGTTTAACGTGATAACGTCATAAGAAAATACTGATTGAATGGTTGCATTTTTCAAAAGAAAATTTTAATTTTAGTTGTTTGATAGATATTTTGTATGGATATAGAGAATGAGTTAACATTAACTTAACATAATATAATATACTTTAACATAACATAACATAACATAACATAACATAACATAACTTAACATAACATAACATAACATAACATAACATAACATAACATAACATAACATAACATAACATAACATAACATAACATAACATAACATAACATAACATAACATAACATAACATAACATAACATAACATAACATAACATAACATAACATAACATAACATAACATAACATAACATAACATAACATAACATAACATAACATAACATTTTTTTTTTTTTTTTTTTTTTTTTTTTTTTATTTCCATTATAAATTACGATCTGTTAATATTAACAATAAGTAATTGGTGTTAGGGTTTGGAGTTAAAAGGTCCCTTCCCTTTGAAAGAGAACATTATTGTCTTTGGTGGTATTTAGTTACAATTTTACTAATACATAGTTTTCTATAATTTTATATTATTATATTTTATTTTATATTACAGTACGAGCAAGATCTGTGGGTGTTTTGCGCTTTAGTCTTCTTGGTTTAAGTTCCATTTCCGGTATCAGTCTCATCTCATGGTTTTTGTGCTCTAATAGTCGCAAGATGTGCTTACTGCTGCTTCTTTTTACTGCTTCAGTGACAGTGTCTATGCCGAGGTCGCGGTGAATATCGTCATTTTTTATATACCAGTTTGCGTTTGTGATGGTCCTTAGCATCTTAGATTGACTTCTCTGAATGATTTGTAGGTTTGATTTACTGGCAGTCCCCCAAATTTCTAGTCCGTAGGTCCATGTCGGTCTGATTATTGATTTGTATATCATTTGTTTATTAAGTAAGCTTAGGGTTGATTGTTTTCCTAGTAGCCAGTAGAGTTATCGGAATTTGTTTTTCATCTCGTTTCTCTTGTTTAGTATGTGTTTTTTCCATGTGAGTTTTGAGTCAATCGTTATACCTAAGTATTTTGCACTTGAGTGTATTTTTATGTCTTCCCCGTTAATTTGGATTGGATATCTTGCAGATTTTCTCTTCGCGTATATTACATGTTGTGTTTTGTCTTTATTGACCTCAATGCCCCATTTTTCAAACCATTTTGTTGTTGCTGATAGCGTATCTTGCAGTGTTTTTGTTGCTGCTTCTTCATTGTGGTTAGCTGACATTAAAACTGTGTCGTCTGCAAATGTAGCTATCATTGATCCTCGAGTAGTTGGCGTTGGTATATCTGCTGTGTATACTAAGTATAGTATGGGGCCCAGTACGCTTCCTTGAGGTACTCCAGCAGTCGCCGTCAAGATAACAGAGCACTCATCGTCATATTTTATGAAGAAGTGTCTATCAGACATGTAGCTTTTAAGGATATTAAATATGTTAAGTGGTAAAATGGTTTTTAGTTTATATAGAAGTCCTTTGTGCCATACTCTGTCAAAAGCTTTCGCGATGTCCAAATACACGGCAATGCAATATTTCTTCTTATCGAAGTCGTCTGTAATTTTGTTGACTACTCTGTGAATCTGTTGCACAGTTGAGTGTTGTTTTTCGGAAACCGAACTGGTGTGAGGGGATAACGTCTTTTTGTTGTAGAATCGGGGCAATTCTGTCAAGCAGTATTTTTTCAAACAATTTAGAGAGGATGGGCAGCAAGCTAATTGGTCTGTACGAGCTAGCAACAGTGGCGTTCTTGTTTGGCTTGGGGATCGCTATAACTTGTGCAACTTTCCATGCTTTTGGGAAGTATTGTAACCTAATTATTCCGTTGAAGAGGTATCGTATGTATTTTATTATAGTATCGGGTAGTTCCTTTAGTATTTTCCCATTTATTTGGTCATATCCCGGTGTCTTTTTGTCTTTAAGTTTCTTTATATAATATTTGATTTCTTCTTTTGTCGTGTTTTGTATTGTGTGGTCTGCATTCTCAATTGTGTTCGGCAGATTAATGTCTTTATTATCCATGCTATTTGTAAATATTGTTTTAAAGTGGTCAGCTAATGTTTCAGCCTTTTCTTTGCTTGTTCTAGCCCATGTGTTGGAGTTTGTTTTTATTGGAGGCTTGTGTATGATTGTTTTAGTGAGTTTTTTAGTTGCTTTCCATAGGGAATAGTTGGTAGCTGTAGTTGTTTCGAGGCTGCTAAGGTACTTCTTCAGTTGGTTGTCATTATGTTCTTCGAGAATTTTTTTGAGTTCGTTTGATGATTTGTTTAGTTTAGCTTTATCGGCTGGGTGTTTGGAGCGTTGCCAGTCTTTCCTGAGTTTGCGTTTTTGTTTGATTTTGTCTAAAATAAAAGCAGGGATTTTCTTTGTTATTAAGGTGTCTAATATTGGTGTCGATTGTGTTACTGCTTTTATTATGTTATCGTTTAAGTATACGATTGCATTGTCCAGTTCGGAGGAGGATTTCAAAGAGACTCGAGTTTCCATGTTTTCTTTTATGACATCACGAAATATATTCCAGTTCGTCTTATGGTTATATAGCGAAGTGATGGTTTTTCTAACAGGTCTATCCTGGAGCGTTATTATTAATGGTGAGTGGTCTGATGATAAGTCAAGGCATGATTTTATTGCAATGTTTTCGTGAGTTAGGTTTTTCGTAATACAGAAGTCGATTAAGTCAGGAAGTTTTTTATTGTCAGTTGGCCAATACGTCGGTTCTCCTGTGCTTAATATGCTGTTGTTATTTGCCTTAATGGCCTCATATAGGTGTCTTCCTTTCGTGGTGGTTATCCTAGATCCCCATGTTACGTGCTTAGCATTGTAGTCTCCCCCTGCTAGGTATCGATTTCCAACTGATTTAAGATAATCAAGGTATTGGTGTGTTGTATTATTATACTTGGGTGGACAATAAACAGCTGATATATTTATTGGGCCAGTCAAAGTGTTGATGCAGACTGTAGTCGCCTGTATATGTTCTGCTTTGTAGCCATCCATTTCTTCGCATTTTATTGCTCTTTTTATTATGATAGCTGTGCCTCCATGAGCTTTGTTGTCAGGGTGATTTGTATAATAAATATCGAAGTTTGGTATGTTTATATAGGTCTTCTCAGTGGCATGGGTTTCGGAAATGAGCATGATATCAATTGCATTGTCTGTTAAAAATATTTTCAATTCTAGTAAGTGGCGGTATAGTCCGTTAGCATTCCAGATAGCGATTATTAATTTATTGTTTATCAAGTTTAGTTACAAGCAAGGTTATGATATTCATCATGTTCTGATACTGATCTGTGGGTGGCGTTGGCGTTGCTGGTAGTTCTTTTTTACGGAGGGAGGGGAATTTTTGTATTTGTAGGGCTTTGTAGACCATGCATCCTTTATAATTTGCGGTGTGATTTTCGCCGCATAGGGCACATTTAATTTCATTTTTGTTGGAGGAGTGATGGATTTTGCAGTTAAGGGTGTTATGTTTACCAGCACATTTTACACATACTGGGTCTTTTGTGCAATAATTCTTCGTGTGGCCATATTTTTGGCAGTTTGTGCATTGGGGGATTGTCCGCTTTTGGTGAGGTGGCTCAAACGTGACTCTGCAGTGTAGAAGGGTTACTATTTTGTAGATTTCCTTGTTATTGTCTTCTGCTTTAGTTCTATAGCGAAAAGCGGGAGAGGTTGTTTTGTGTTACTGCGTTGAATGTTGTGTATGTTTAGCACTTCATGACCAAGTTCTGCTAGTTCCATTATGATTTCGTTTTTATCAGTTGCATGATGAACGTTGCGAAGTATTACTTTGAAGCCTCGTTGGTCTTTAGGTCTAAATGTGTAGAATTTTGTTTCTTTATCTTTTAATAGTTTCAGAATGTTTGTGTAGTGAATGCTTTCTTGTGGTTGGATTTTAATTTCATTTGTTGAGAGTGCTTTAAGTTCGTATTTTGTATCAGTTAGTGATTTAAGGGCTGTTGTTAATGCATGTACATTTTCAACGTTTTGCACATAGATGGGTGGTGGTTTAAGTTTGCGTTGTTCTGTTTGGATTTGTGGTTTTGTTTTCGGTTCTGTCCCACTGTCAGTATGTAGTTCATTCGTTTCAGTTTCTTGTGCTAGCAACTCAAATCGGTTGCTTGAATTAGGCTTGTCCAGCCAGTACTCTTTGAGTGTCTTTTGTGCAGTGTTTTGAGTTTTGTTTTTATGTTTTTTATTAGTGTTCATCTGTTCGTTTGAGTTGTTTGGGGACTGCCCGTCACGATGTCGTTTTAGGTTTTCTTGCTTATTTGGTTCTTTGGGGCTAATGGTGTAAATATTTTGTACTTGCGATGTTGTGGAAGTTTTTGAAGTTACTGCCGAAGAGGAAATCAGATGTGCCAGGGAACATACTGATGTTGTAGCTGCTGTGTTTGCTGTTGTTGTTGTGTTGGTTGTTGATGTTATTGTGGGAGGAAGAGTGGAGAGAGCGACCTGTTGGTTTGGTATTGTTAACAAAGTGGAGGAGGATGTACCGGTTGATGTTTTTGATATGTGCGGGAGAATTGGAGTTGATGGTGATGCGCACTGGGCACTCCAGGGAGTATTGATATTGATATCTCTATCAGGCGCGTTAAGGCAACTGTTACCTTGGGTGTGGTTTGGTGCGTGTGAATATGTGAAATATGCATTATTCACTTTTGTTTTTGTTTGAGGCGTTATTCACGCTCATTTTTTTTTTTTTTTTGTTTTTTTTTTGTTTTGGTGTTTTAAGAAATTAATGTGTTTTAGAAAATGTCAGCTGGCAACACTGAGGAAATTTGATTTATGCAGAGGCACAAAAAGCTTGCATATTTTTAGGCCGAGCTTATTGTAGCTGGCTGGGTTCGATTTTTGGTTTATTGTTTGGCCGCCTTTGTTTGATGTTTTTGTTATTGTTTTATTTTTCACTTTGGTCAAGCTTTGAGCGCCAAATTTTTAATAAGGAGAATTTACTTTTATTGTACACTATTTGTATGTTATTTTATACACCACCGATTAAGAAAATTTTCTTTAATCGGGTTTGCACAAATTTATATTTTTTTGCCACTTTATACTCAGGTAATTTTTCATCACTGATGGATTCACTTTCGGTTGGGTTAAGGGCTGCCAACTAAACATAACATAACATAACATAACATAACATAACATAACATAACATAACATAACATAACATAACATAACATAACATAACATAACATAACATAACATAACATAACATAACATAACATAACATAACATAACATAACATAACATAACATAACATAACATAACATAACATAACATAACATAACATAACATAACATAACATAACATAACATAACATAACATAACATAACATAACATAACATAACATAACATAACATAACATAACATAACATAACATAACATAACATAACATAACATAACATAACATAACATAACATAACATAACATAACATAACATAACATAACATAACATAACATAACATAACATAACATAACATAACATAACATAACATAACATAACATAACATAACATAACATAACATAACATAACATAACATAACATAACATAACATAACATAACATAACATAACATAACATAACATAACATAACATAACATAACATAACATAACATAACATAACATAACATAACATAACATAACATAACATAACATAACATAACATAACATAACATAACATAACATAACATAACATAACATAACATAACATAACATAACATAACATAACATAACATAACATAACATAACATAACATAACATAACATAACATAACATAACATAACATAACATAACATAACATAACATAACATAACATAACATAACATAACATAACATAACATAACATAACATAACATAACATAACATAACATAACATAACATAACATAACATATCATAAAGCATTCACCAACAGCTTTCATTTGATACCCATATTGTACATACACGTCCGAAAATTACCCGGGTCCACGTTTTGACCTATATCTCGAGACCCTATCTACCAATAGGTATTCAAACTATACGGAAATCATCTTCAATACCTACTTAACAATGTGTGTAAGTTTGGTTTAATTCGGTTCAAAGACACGGCGGGTCCACGTTTTGGCATATATTTCGAGACCCTAGTCATCAATAGGTATGAAAATTACCCCGTATTAAAGCACTTATCAACAGCTTTCATTTGATATCCATATTGTACAAACACATTCTAGGGTCCACGTTTTGGTCTCTATCTCGAGACCCTAGTCACGGAGCGGATGGAAATACTCTGAACTAAAGCATTCACCAACAGCTTCCATTTGATACCCATATTGTACATACACATCCGAAGGTTACCCGGGTTCACGTTTTGACCTATATCTCGAGACCCTGTCTACCAATAGGTATCCAAACTATACGGAAACCATCTTCAATACCTCCTTAACAATGTGTGTAAGTTTGGTTTAATTCGGTGCAAAGACACGGCGGGTCCACGTTTTGGCATATATTTCCAGACCCTAGTCATCAATAGGTATGAAAATTACCCCGTATTAAAGCACTTATCAACAGCTTTCATTTGATACCCATATTGTACATATACAACCAAAGGTTACCCGGGTCCACGTTTTGTCCTATATCTCGAGACCCCAGTCACGGAGCGGCATGAAAAATACTCTGTACTAAAGCATTCACCAACAGCTTCAATTTGATATCCATATTGTACAAACACATTCTAGGGTCCACGTTTTGGTCTCTATCTCGAGACCCTAGTTACGGAGCGGCATGAAAAATACTCTGGACTAAAGCATTCACCAACAGCTTCCATTTGATACCCATATTGTACATACACATCCGAAGGTTACCCGGGTCCACGTTTTGACCTACATCTCGAGCCCTATTTCCAAAAGAAAATATAATCCATGTTACTCGTGGAGGATGTAGCTTTCGAATGGTGAAAGAATTTTTAAAATCGGTCCAGTAGTTTTTGAGCCTCTTCATTACAAACAAACAAAGTTTTCCTCTTTATAATATTAGTATAGACAACATATCTTATAAGGTATATGGTAAATATTACCATACATTTTTTCCTTCATATATAATAAAAAAATTAATAATAATAACACTAAAACAAGAGGTATTATTAACAAACTTGGTTTTATTTTAAATTCTTCAAGTGAATCAAATTAATAATAATCAATAAGAAGGCATATGCAAATACAAATACGTGAATTTATATACATATGTACATATGCGCATATACATACATATATACGCTCACTTAAGTAGGAGAGAGCAAGATGTCGAATGTTGCCGTTCGTTTGCTTTGTTTGCTTTGTCGTTCGTTCCGTGCTTTCGCTTGCAGTTCATTCAATGCAATGAGCAAGGTAACGACAAATGAGCAAGGTAACGGTAATGAGCAAGGTAACTACATATGAGCAAGGTAACACTAATGAGCAAGGTAACACTAATGAGCAAGGTAACACTAAAGAGCAAGGTAACACTAATGAGCAAGGTAACACTAAAGAGCAAGGTAACACTAAAGAGCAAGGTAACACTAATGAGCAAGGTAACACTAATGAGCAAGGTAACACTAATGAGCAAGGTAACACTAATGAGCAAGGTAACGACACATTTTTTCGTGCGTGCAGCCTGTTAAATCGAATTATAAGACGTTATCACGTCAAAAGGAAAAAAAATGAGAAATTTGTTTTTTGTGTGGTAACCTTTGTTTTTTAGGTTTTTTTTTGAAGAAATAAAACTAAATAATTGGTTCGTGGCATTTGTGGCATGCGTCTTGGTGTTGTTACATTTTTAAAGAAATTGATATTCGTGTTATGAAAATAATAGCTAGAGCCTTAAGCACAGCTTCCGGCACTCAAAGTGTGACCAATTAAAAACGCCATTCAATTAGTTTGCAAAATTACTTTTATTCAAGTCAAAGTAAAAAATGTGTGAAAATAACACAAAATTAAGAATCAATTTACTTTTCCTCAATATTACCACCTTCTGTCTTGACTATGGCCTCGACAAGGTCCAGAAACGAATCGCAAGCTGCCCGAATGTTACTTGCAGGTATTTTGCTCCACTCGCAGGCAGTGGAATTTTCAGCACCTCGAGACTGGTGAATCCTTTAGTTCGGACCTCGCTTTCTAAAATGGCCCAAAGATAATAATCCATCGGATTTGCATCTGGTGAATTTGAGAGCCATTGTGTGGACGTTATGAACCTCGGAACGTTGTTTTTAGCCTTTCTTGCTTCACTCGAGCTTTGTGAGACGGTGAGACGTCCTGCTGAAACGTCCATGATCTGCCGCAAAAATGTTTGTTTGCCCACGTCTTCAAAGCAACCTTCAGAATACTTTCCCTGAAATATTTCGCATTTACCTTAACGCCAGCCTCAAAGGATTGGAGAGCGCCATTACCTGTGGCGGGTGCTGGGTCCTGGTGGCCAATCGATGACTCAAATTCTCGTATGAACAGTCGGTCAAATAAACCCTATCGTTTTCGGAGTTTACGAATGAAAAATTTTCTCGTCAGAAAACGCAATGTTCGGGAATTGACCGTTTTCGGCCAAGCGAAGCAACTCCTTCGCTCTATCAAGTCTGACTTGTTGGTGCTTTGGTGTGAGATCATGCGCCTTCTGGACTTTAAAGGCTTGACTTTGAGATTTGATTTGATTTTTCAGTATGCGGCGGATGCGACGGTCAGATATTTTCAGTTCTTTCGCCATTTGATTGGCGCTGCGTTGGGAACTTCGCTCAAGTCGCTTCTTCACTTTTTTAACCATTTTACGGTACGTTGCAGTATTTTTATGAACACCCCCATGACGTTTCGCGATGCTACTAGTATCATTGTAATGAGGAATGGTGCGATAAACAACAACTTTATTTACTTTAAGGTGCTCGAGCTCACGAACAATCGCTGGCTGAGATTTTCCAGCCAAATATAATGCAATCACGCTATTACGTTTGAAATCTATTATTGATGTTCTGTTCTAGCGTTTATATTGGTATATATATAATTGGCGCGTACACCCTTTTTGGGTGTTTGGCTGAGCTTCTCCTTCTATATGTGGTGTGCCTCTTGATGTTATTCCACAATGGGAGGGACCTACAGTTTCAAGCCGACTCTGAAATACACTCGGAGGTTTGCCATTGCCGGCCGAGGGGCGACCGCTATTAGAAAAATGTTTTTCTTAATTTTGGTGTTTTCACCGAGATTCGAACCGACGTTCTCTGTATGAATTCCGAATGGTAGACACGCACTAACCCATTCGGCTACGGCGGCTCGCGTTTACTCTCGGCAAAATTCTTGCGCGCGCTTGTAAACAATACTCTGGACTGTCATTTAGCCAACTAGCAGACATCTGATGCCCGTGCGCGAGCGGTCTGAAGTTATTGTAGTTACACTTCGAGTGCCAGATCCTGTATTTATGCTTCCAAAAGTAACAGTACATAGATTAAACAGAACCTTTTTTCATTGATAGAGTTCTTCCATGCTGAATGCTACGCTTATGTAAACTAATCCACCTAGTATTAACTTTTAAGGATTTTTAGATGCCCGTTATATTCGCCCTATTTCAGACCCGTGCCCTTTAAGATGGGACGTTTAGTACTACATTCGACTGTTTGTCTCTGTTTAAACATTTTTTTCTCTAGACCATGATTAGTCACCCAGTAAATATAGTTTTTAGATATACATGTGACAGACATACGCTGACACACATATGTATGTTTTTTTGCTTGCACTTTGTAAATGCTTTCCGGGCTGAATACTTTATCGTTGACATGTGTTCAATTGCTTTTGCTATTTCTCTTAGTTTCTCCATTTCTTCAATTAAATGGTGGAATTTTCCTCGGCTGTCCATCATGGTAGCACCGCCTGTTTGCCCTTTTTGCGGTATTTCTCTGCAATGGTTCAGTTATCTAAACACTTGAAATTCCAATTTCCGTTGATGTCCATCTTGACTGCTGCTGCTAAATTGACGCTGTCTAATTCGGACGTGTTAAATCGGATTTTGTTTGTTTGTAGTTAAACGGATCCGAAATGGCTTTCACTTTAACTATCCGATGAGTTGCTGTGTTTAATTGCTTTTTAATCGCCGATGTTTCGCTAACACACACACAAACCATATGTAAATGCGTGAGTGTGTGGTTTGCTGAATCAATTTGAGAAGACAGTTGACATTTTAGCAATCAAAACTGTCTTAGAATTATTAAATTGATAGATGAGTTTTTCAGCGCGGCAAAAACTGTTTGGATTGACGTAGATGGGCTATTTCGGGTACTAAAACATCTAATTTTTTTAATATTGAATTGGTGAGCATACTTATAACTATACATACATACATAGATAGATTGGATGATAAAAATACTCTACATATAATACAGACAAATACTACAAAGTTATTAGAGGATGAAAATCTACTTATACAGGAAGCTGTTACCTCAAGCCAACTACGGTGTATAAGTCACAGTCTTCCGGCAGATAACAACTTATAAACTGCTAGCCTGGCTAGTACCAGACGAAAGAAACAATTAGAAAAAATCCAGCTGGTAAAAAATTGGGAAGCTTCTCTATACTAAGGGATGTAAGCAGAGGTCTCAAACTCGAGCTTTCACTTCCAACTACCAAAAGTTATAATACATAGGAAAGTTTCAGAAAATGCTATACATTTTGCGATTGGCCCCTAATGTCAGTTCTGTTTTGACATTTGTGTAGTAAACACATGCGAAATACACGTTAATAAACAATGTTACGCTACACTGCTCCAGAACGCGGAATATTGCTGACTATTTATTTGATCAATAATCGGTCGGTGACTTTGGCACAACGTGAATTTCGTCGTAGATTTCCTCGCCGTTCAACGCCTACTGGTGAAACACTGCGACGTTTAGCCGCTCGCTTCGAAGAGACTGGCACAACACGAGATGCTGCCAGGCGTTGCAGACCCCGGAGTAGCCATTCTGCAGAGAAAATTGCTGCTATAGCCGAGGATGTCATGGAAGCGCCGTCGACATCGACCAGACGACGTGCCACGCAAATTTGTATCAGTCGACGGTCTTTACAGCGAATTTTGGTACAAGATTTGAAGATGTTTCCGTACAAAGTCCAGACGGTGCATGAGCTGTCAGCTGCTGACCGCCAATCGCGTCTAACATACGCTCAAGCCATCCTTAATCACCACCAAGAGGAAGATGATTTTTCAAAATTCGCGTGTAACCCACGAAGAGCCATTACACCCGCTCAAAGTCACTGTATGGTGTGCTGTTTTCGCTGGAGGAGTCATTGGACCTTTTTTCTTCAAAGACGTCGCGGGCCAAACGGTTTCTGTGAATGGTGAGCGCTATAGAGCAATGATCAACGAGTTCTTTTTGCCGCAACTTGATGAATTGCGATTGGAAAACATGTGGTTCCAACAGGACGGTGCAACGGCACACACTGCACGTGCCACAACCGATATGCTGAAGGATGCATTTTCCGGGCGCCTAATCTCCCGTTTTGGCGATTTGCACTGGCCAGCAAGATCGCCTGATTTGACCGCTCCAGACTTCTTTTTGTGGGGCTTTTTAAAGTCGCGGGTTTATGTCAACAAGCCTCAGACTCTTGCAGCTCTTAAAGACAATATCCGTCAAGAATGTGAAGACCTATCGCCGGAAGTTTTGGCCAAAGTGATGGAAAATGCCATAAAAAGGGCTCAAATGGCAATCAACTGTGGCGGCGGCCATTTACATGACATCATATTCTCGACTTGATGTAAAAAAAATTAAAAGACCAAATAAAAAGAATCCACAAGAAGAATCAAAGTTTTTCATTTTTTTTTTAAATTACAGGCAAAAAACATCGCAGGGTTACTTTTGCGCCACCTGCAAGTCAGAGGAAGATCTGCTGGTATCATCCTGTGTTAATAGAGGCTGCCCCACTGCGGTGTGCTGTCTACATTGCTCAGGTGTATGTTGATCGATCCTCTTCTCACCACCTTACATGATCCCAAGTGATGACAGCTTAATATACATATATAATATATATATATATATAATTGGCGCATACTCCCTTTTTGGGTGTTTGTCCAAGCTCCTCCTCCTATTTGTGGTTTGCGTCTTGATGTTGTTCCACAAATGGAGGGACCTACAGTTTCAAGCCGACTCCAAACGGCAGATTTTTTATGAGGAGCTTTTTCATGGCGAAAATGCACTCGGAGGTTTGCCATTGCTTGCCGAGGGGCGACCGCTTTTAGAAAAATGTTTTTCTTAATATAATTTTTGTGTTTCACCGAGATTCGAACCTACGTTCTCTCTGTGAATTCCGAATAGTAGTCACGCACCAACCCATTTGGCTACGGCGGCGTGGTACTACTTTCGAGAAATCTGAAAGCAGGCAGAATAAGCACTGCGACGCCATGGTGAAAAGCATTCAGATGTGTGGCTTACATCACACCACTAAACGTCTTTCAGCGATTTTGATGGAATCAGCTGATTGGGGACGTAACCGGGGTCATGACAGCTGTGTATTTAAGAAAAGAACTGAGATTAAGTTAGTGATATACGAAAAAAATTAACACAGTCTTCACTTATGCTCTTTTGAACAACGTCCGAACAACGACTGATTGGGCGAGTGTGTTAATATTTGTTTGTATTTTGTATTTTTGTTACGACATTAACGTTGCTCTTGACAACGTTTGCCGTCTAAATATGTTTTGCATACACACATACATACCTATATGAGATACTAACACACTACTGCATGAATACATTAAAAATATGGCGAACGCATCATAGCTCATCATTTAGTGCTGCTCTCATTCATCCACCATTTTATAAAGTTTCCAAAACTTTCGTTTTCACTAAAATTCTGAATCATTTTCGTAGTTTTTCAACAGTAAAACAGCCAACAAAAAACAAAAGTTTCCCATGAAAGTATGTATTCTGTATGTATCTGTATGTAAACAGAACTAGAAATTCATGAAAAATACCCTGTAGTCAAGCGTCCTAGTTGTAAACTACTACTCACAGTAAGTATGAGCAGCAGTCAGGTGACAGGTCGACTAGTCATGTAACTGAAATTTTTAGTGATGCCATACGAAATGTCAACTGTCAGATGTCGATCAGAAATGTACCAGTCTCATACTAATTTAAACTAGACAAACAATTATTATCCAGTAGAGGGCGAAAACCGCTACTTTGTGATTAAAAAGGAAATTAGAAAATAATATAAATTCACGAATACACAATAAAAAACATTTGATTTTAATTTCAAAGGTGCCACCACACAATGGTATGTGGGGCACGATCCCACTAATACTTCAACATTCCTCTACCTCTATACAAAAGTATAAGTATAAAGAGTTGGAATAATGCGCTTTTAAAAGACTGCAGAATTGCTCAGGTATGCCTTTTCGATCCAGTGCAATAAATATAATCGAAAGCCCTTCAACCACTTCAATGGTCGTTGAGTACTGTAAATCCTGGTTGAACTATGTCGGTAGACATAATATCTCGAAGCTAGCGTGGATCCCGGAACACGTAGGTATCGCGGGTAACGAGAACTCTGACTCTTTAGCTGGGATGGGCTCTGAGGCCAACTACTTTGGCCCAGAGCCGGTTTTGCCATTACCTTCTGTAGCCATCAAAGCCACGGTTAGCAAATGGGTTACTACATACAACCCACAAGCGAGCTTGGCAGGCTGAGAGAGGCTGGAGATGGACTAAACTGATGTTACCTGTCATGTCCGATCGCAAATCCTCCTGTCATTAAGCAGAAGGGAGTACAGACAGCTGGTTGGACTGATGACGGGCTACTTTCTGTGGGCAAAGCACATGGAAATGGTGGGAATCTCAGACATTGCACTCTACCCAGCTTGTGAAGAGGAGGATGAGACGGCGGACCACTCGAAGACGCGATCAGCTTGGCTCCTTGGCACCACAAGATCTACTTAAATTTTTTCGGAGTTCGGGTAGATTTTAAGAAAATTAAAAAGGGAACCCGACTGCAAAACAAAAAAATCAAACGCCAGAATAATGCTTCCAAATTATGCAAATTTACTCTGAAAAAATAAATATGTTCGCGAGGTTCCTAGAGCGCTGGTGGCATCATCGGTCCTTATTTCTTTCGAAATGAGGATCTGGCTTTGCGCTCAATGGCGAGCTATGCTGACTAGATTTTTGTTTCCAAAAGACGGCGCAACTTGCCATAGAAGCGCGTAACAATCTATTTATTCGACTGGTCCAATGGGTCGTGTAACTCGTAGCCGCAGCGGACATATGTCGGATATTATATTAAAAAAAAAGAACGAATGCGAGGAAACTACCAGCCTAAAATACAAAAAAAAATCATTCTGAAAATATTCTTATTTTGTGTTATCATTTGAAGTTCTCAAGCTCTAACAAACACCCAATACTTACGTGAGCATTTACACATTTGTTGAAATAGTTTTCCTCCCCAACTCCATGACAATTTTACTACTACCACGATGAGACTAAAATACGGATAATGTAAAATTATTTTCATACAAATAAGTTTTACATATCTACACATACATAGGCACACATACATATGCAAATGTGAAAATGGTGCATGGTATGATTTTTCGAATGGCGAAAGAGCAGAAGGCACATTGACAGCGCAATAGTCAAATACAACACATTAGCCGAAATGGAAGCATGAAGGAGCAAGCCACCAGCGTACTACTACTTATATACATACTACGTAATGATAATGTCTGCTGGTTTCATAAAAGTTAAGATTATGTCTTCAGCCATTAGAGTATACGGCACATGCTGCTACATCTGCTATCACAGGAAAGAAGAAGTTGACTCTGCATTGGAAATTTCAAGTATAGATGAATTTTTTTACATGCTATTTTAGGTTGGTGCCAGTTTATCCACAAAATAAAGTACGACTTTTATCGCACTTTTTATAAAGTTAGTCAAAATTGCCAAGACCTTTCAATCGAATTGGCAAGCTTCCACCAAGTCGTCATTTAGTAGCTGTTACACGAGTACATATTTGTATGTAAATATTATCATTCGAATAGCGTAGAGCACTCATTGGAAAATACTACAACAGTTACGCAGACAGCACTTAACTCAGCGATTGCCTGAAGGTGCATCAGTGCAGTCCAAAGCTGAATTATTGTACATTTTGTTGCCATTCAAATGTGCAGTAAGTTCAAAGATTAAAAAGCAATTCATAAACAATATCGGAGAAGGCTAAAAGGGCGACAGATTAGAAAATGGGTACATGTCTCTTTGGGCGCCACATTTGTAACAGATCAATAGAGGGTACACCAGCAACAGATGAAGCGTAAAGGGCACCGTTCAATCTGTTTCTTGAACAATTTTTTAACGATATATGGATACACGAAAATAATTATCCAATTTTTTTTATAACGTTTTTATTTGAATTTGAATGATGAAAATCTTTATTTTGACCTTTACGTGCTCCGTTGCTTGCCTTATTGTATATTGCAGCTGTTGACGTATAACGCCAATCATAAAAAACTATTTGCCGTTCGGAATCGGCTCGAAACTATATATCCTTCCATTTTTGGGGCAACATCGTGCGTCTGTCTCAAATAGGAGGAAGAGGTTTGATAAAAAAATAAGGTGAGTTTTCAAAATCGCAGGCTACATGCATTCGTCTTTCCACTATTATTATTTTTTTTTTATGTTGGTAAACTCATCTCGAAGATATGTTAACGGTTTTAGCATTGCTATATTGTTTAGTTTGTTTGCGAGACGCATAAATAAGACAAACATTTTGTGTGTTTGGCGATTTTCTGCTATTGAAAAAAATGCATCGATGCATGCATAAAGTTGTATCGAGAGTACTCTGAGTCAAAAAAACTGTTAACAAGTGGTACAAGCTTTTCACAGTACGTCGAGAAGATGGGAATGACGACGCTCGCTCTGGACGCCCCAGCACATCAACAACCGATGGAGATGTTGAGAAAGTGAAGAAAATTGTTACGAAGAATGAGAGAAGTTGTTGAGGATGTCGGAATATCGGTTGGTTGTATGCCATGCAATCTTTTTGGAGAATTTGGGCATGAAGAGTGTGGCAGCAAAGTTCGTTCCAAAATTCCAATTTTGACCAAAATCAACGTCGATTAACATCGCTTAGGAATTGTTGAACGACGTCAACGATAATAAAGATTTGCTTAAAAGGGTCCTAATTGATGACGAATTATGGGTATATGGTTAAGACATCGAAAGCAAAACCCAATCATCCCAATGAAAGACTCCAGGAGAGCCAAGACCAAAAAAAGTACGCCAAGTTTGATCAAATGGCAGGGTTTTGCTCACTGTTTTCTGCGGTTATCATAGCGTAGTGCATTAGCAGTTCTTACCAAAAGGTCGTACGGTAAATAAGGAATATTACTTTGAAGTTATGCACCGTTTGCGTGAAGAAACACTAAAAAAACGCCCGGAATTGTGGAAAACAAATGCATGGTTTTTGCACCATGATAATGCACCTGCTCACTCATCTTTGCTTGTGAGAGATTATTTGGCAAAAACAATACCGTTATCATGCCTCAGCCACCGTAATCACCAGATTTGGTACCCTGCAACTTTTTTCGGTTCCAAAGATTGAAGAGAGGCATGAAGGATAGCGTTCTGGGACGATTGAGGAGATACAAGCCGAATCGCTGAGGATATGTATATATATATACATCAAGGATATACCAAAAAGTGCATATCAGAACTGCTTCGAAGATTGGAAAAAACGCTGGCACAAGTGTATTACCCTATGATCAGAAAGTACCGGGAATGTTTAAGTAAAATAAAACAAATTTAAATTTCAGGCAAATTTATTTTATCTCCTTCAAAATATGGCCCACAATACACATGTGCCAACCATTAAGCCAGTCCTCAATGCACCACTGGTAGGCTGACGAGGGGATGGCCTTCAGCTCCTTCGTCGCATTCTCTTTGATTTCCTCTATCGACTAAAATTTCCTTCCACGAATTGGTAACTTCAACTTGGGAAACAAAAAGAAGTCGCACGGGGTCATATTAGGTGAGTACGGTGCTTGCACGATGGTATTTACTTGGTGTTTGGTCAAATATTCCAGTACAATTTTGGGCTCGGTGCGATGGCGCGCTATTATCATGCAAAATCAAAGAATTGTTTGCCCACATTTCCGGTGGTTTGCGACGCACAGCATCTCTCTGCTTAAAAACGTATAAATAATATTCTTTATTGACTGTTTTGCCTGATGGAAGGTACTTATGGTGCACTACGCCTTCGCAATCGAAGAAAATAGTCAACATCACCTTCCCGGTACTTTTTGATCATAAGGTATGTCTGGGGGGACTACTTTATAGGAGATACAATAGAAATTGATGAACAAATAAATATTTTTTGAGAAAAATTACAATTGACCTTATTTTTTGAACACACCTCGTATTTAGATCTCTTTGACGTGATTCTTTACTGGTAAGCGCCATGAGTTATTAGATTTCCCTGATGAATTTCTGCAAAACTTCTATGGATAAACAAGCGCACAAAAATATGCAACGAGATCGAAAGTTTGAATCTGGTGATGTCTTTGGTTAGTCAAAATATTTGCATAAAACCCTTTCAATGTTCGAAAAGAAAAAAGTAATAATAAAACAAAAAACATCATTTATTTAATGAAAAAAAAAATTAAATTCAAATGGCAATGGAAAAAATAAAGATATTTAGTCGCATGAAAAAAAACTGTGCTTTGATTTCGAATCGTCGCTTGATTTCAGCAAAGTTTTCTAAAATTATTTCTACCACACTCTCAATGCATTTGTGATTAGTGCAAGAAGGAAAACTTCCCTTTAAAAAATGTCGAAGTGATCGCTGTTACCACATTTCAAAATCGTCTAAAAAAACCGTTTAAGGCGACAGTTACTTGTAAACGGCCATATGTGCCCTGATTTTCATTAAAATTATTTAAAATGAAGAAGTCAATATATTTTTTTTTAAATTGGCATACAGTTTATTTCTACATTAAAATAATAAAAACAATTTTTTTTATTTTAAACATTTAAAATGGTGTATGTACACTCAATTCTTCCAGGAAGCTCGCAGCAGGGCTTCTCAATCGACGGACATTGTAGCATCGGCGACAGTGACCTGAATACAAAAAACCAAAAATTTTTTTGTGTATTAATGTCCCAATTTCTATGTGAATTAAAAACAAATGAAAAAACAAAATGAACAAAAAAAAAATTCGCTGAATAAAATGCTTCAAAAACAAAAAAATGAATTTGGGGGCGAATTTTCCTACTATTTTTGCTTCGAAATAATTATTTTTTCGAATAATTTTCGAAAACTTCCAAATTCACATAGGAAGTAATATCATAAAAAAGATGTGTGAAAAATTTCAGGAAGATCGGTCGATAATTTTTCGAGTTATCGTGTACGCCAATTTGAAAAATATAGTTTTGAGAAAAACGCGTCTTAAGTCGGCAACGCAACTATAGATCTCCCAGCGCTCAAACCCAAAGAATAGAGTCGTCACGGTTGATGATCTATAATATAAGAAATACTTAAATTTACGCTCTAAAAAATGTTTACATAATCTTAAAAGATTATATTAACATTTTATGAAGAAGCCAAATGTTTTTCTTTTCGAAATTTTACAGGTATCTGTCCCCTTAAAGGAAGAGTTGTTTAAACGCACTTTGTAATGCAAACCCAATGCCGATTTTTCACTTAGCAGCCAATTGAAACTAGTTTGTTTAGTCTCATTGGCAATACTCTTCAGATGACGTTAGAGATAAACATGTAAACGAAAGTAGCGAAGGCTGATCAAAGAATGGACTAACTATCACAACAGGGAGAGATTACAATACCAAATTACTCGGCAGAATACAAAGATCAGCCTGTGCAATAACGGTCAGTGCAATCAGATCAAGTCCTAGGGAGGCTCTCAATGCACTGACACACGTTATTCCAATAGACCTACACATTAAGAAGACGGCAACCATGAGTGCATTTAGGTTAAACGAAGCGGGTCGCTGGAAAGAAAAAACTTTTACTCATGCCAGTCTACTATTGCGACAAACTCAGTTAACTTCGGTGAGGACTGACTACATCGTCCCGACGGTAACATTCAATAGGAATTTTGCCACTCTCATAGACTTAAAATTGAAAAATCTGTGCGTGTCCCCAATGCCTACAGTGTCTTCCAGGCGGAAGTACTGGCAATTGGGGAAGCTTGTAGGTTACTAATCGCAGATTTCTCTTTTAAGGGCAATATCGCTATTCTTTCGGATAGCCAAGCTGCAATCCAGGCACTGGATTCAGCTACTACAAACTCTATGATGGTGGAACAAAGTAGGAATGCCTGGAGACTAACGGCAGTCATAACTGGCTTTTGGTCTATCGGAGAACAAGCAGCCAAAATAGGCATCCCTCACAACACAAAAGGAAACAATCTTCCACTTCCTCTGTGAATGCCCTGCCTTATGGAAGGACAGAATGTTAACCCTGGGCAGCCCGCTGTTCGAGAGTCTCGGGAAATTGTCTGGCTTAGATATCAACAACCTAATAAGGCTCTTAAACCGCACAGACTGGATATAGGCATGCCGTAAATAACTGGTATACAAGTCGGTAACGAGGATGAGGCAACAAAATGGTGCGCAAGCGCTAGTTGGTTTCTGGAAGAATGACCACCAAAGCAACCAACCAACCAACCATCACAACCCAACTTGTGTATAACCTATTCATCTATTTGACTGCTCAAGCTACGACATTAGGACGTTCAATCGTCTTAGGTTAGGTCACGCGATAACGTACCGATTAACCTGAGCTGCATTAATATGTATGCCAGACTCGCATGGCGCCCTCTTTTGCTCATGACAAAAAATTAAAAAAATTAAAACTTTTTTGTCAATGCTCTATGAAAATTAACGGACTCAAAAATTTAAACAACCAATTTATTGAAAAAAATGTAGGCAATTACAAAAACAAAAAACAAAAATGCAGTTCTTTTTTCAGCGAATAAATATGAATGATGTTTTATTTTCGAACATAAGAAACGAATGGGTTAATTCTGAAGATTAAAGTTAATAAATTTATTGAACATAAATTTGTACTCTGGTATACTTTTTTAATATACTTTGGATCAACAAAACAATGCTCTCAGCCTATCAGCCGTTCAAATAGTTGAGAATGAATGCCTAAAATTAATTAAGGGTAACAATATTTGACACCTGTCGTAGCCGGATAGGTTGGTGGGTGCCTACCATTCGGGGTACGTAAGTTCGAAGCTCCGTGCATGAAACACCAAAATACCAAACAAAAACAGGGGTTTCTAATAGTGGCCCCCCTCGGAAAGCAATGGCAGTACTCCAAATATATTTCTGACATGAAAAAGCAACTCATAAAAATATCTGCCGTTCGGATTTGGCTTAAAACTATAGGTCCCTCCATTAATGAAACAAAATGAAGAGGCACACCACAAAATCGAGGAGGAGCTCAGTCAAACACCTAATAGAGGCTACTACAACTCAAAGCTACTAATGTTCATTATATTCAGCGCAATTAATAAATATATCAAACTCTTTACTATACTCTTAGTATTGTGAGTTGAAGGCCTAGTAGCAACCGCTTGTTCTTGGTAAATAGATTAAAATTAGTTTTATAATCAGAATTTTTTTAGAAAATTTTTAAGGGGTTAGGGGTCAGGTCAAACGCCCGAAAAAATGATGATTATCAATATGTTTTTTTGCTACTCAATTGCTTTATTTTACAAAAATAAAAACCATGCTTTCGACTTCACTATAGCAAAATTTCAACAAAAAAAAAATTCATAATTGTAAAAGTTATCGCTGTTTGAATGGAGCCCGTTTCCCCAGAAGTCTTTTGCGGTGATCATCACAAGTCCTTGGAGATTCATTTAAAATCAATCGGACAAGATAAATTAGTTTTATTGATAGACTATCTTGTGCCTGATCGAAGCTTTTTTTTAATTAACAATATGGCGGCCTTAGGAAATATTTTTTAGATTTTCGAGAAAAATAGCGACAATTAATTAATATTTAAAAAGAAAATCGAAATTTAAAAAAAAAAAAGTCCTTCGATCAGGCACAAGTTTTTTATGTGTTTCAAAAGCTGTATATGTTTTATTAAAATTTACCAAGCGGTTTTTAAGTTACAGTTACATCAGCAGTTCAAAGAACATAGTTTTGAGAAAAATGCATTTAAAGTTTTGCTATCGATTTCCGGAGCGCCCGAGCACCCTTTGTTAATTGGTGAATAACTCGAAAAGTATTTTTCCGATTCAATTCGAATTTTCACACAATATTTTTATACTTTAAGAAAATGCAAATTTTTTTTTTAAATTTTGACTACCCCTAACCCCCTAATAAATGTTTATAAAATTCAAATAAATAGTCAAAACTTTGCAATATGCTGCGTTGCCATTATTATGAACGCAGATGTATATTCTTATAAATTTTCATGGTATCCATATCCGTATGCGTTTGTGTACGTAGCAGCAAAGCAGACAACATTCACCATGAGTCGCCAAAGGTCAGCTCCTCTTTAGCGCAAATGTGTGAGTAGGTATAAGTATGTAAGTGCTTAGCCAAGCACATATGCAGATGTTTTTGCTCATAAGTACTTAATCATGTAAGTGTACACTTAAGTTCGCTTGTACAAGTGGCAGAAACTGCCAATGCTTGCTGCTGGACCTTGAATGACACTAGGCAATGGCAGCTGTGGTGATGAAATGAAATAACTTTTGTGTTTTGTTAATTGAATCATTAGCACGCTGTTTTGCGCCAAAAACTTACTAGCAGAATTTCACAATCAAATGAACAAAGAAAAAAGGAAATGTTCCCATTAAGGCGAGTAAAATGTAATGTATTTTTCGAATTCAAATATAAAATTTATGCAGCAGGCACTTTGTAATTAGTGGTATAACGTTTTAATTAAAAATATGAGCTCAAAAGTTTTCAATTAAAAAATTTGTGGCAACCCTGTTCAAAAATATTTCTGGTTTAAGTGCTCTTTCCTGTCATACCAATTTCGTTATATTTCACTTAACTTACATATTTTATTAATTTTTAATGCTCAACACTAGTCAGTAATATGTCTCGATTAAGGATTTCTCAATCACTTCTGGTTGGATGCAAATATTTTTCACTTAACTCAATTTATAATTCAGTGGCGCGCTGCCCAGTACTAAGAGAGTACAGAATACATTTTTTTGGAAAATCCGCAATAGAAGAATCCTCGCTCTTTATAACCTCTTCCCACCTTTCGACCAATTTGTTGATGCCGTTCCTCCAAAAATTGCCTAGTCTGGTGTCAAATAAGTTGTTGAGACAGTTTTTAAACACCTCTTTTTTATTGACGGTAACGAGTTTGGCTTTTTAGGATGGTTTGACCATGTTGATTAGGTCTTTTCAGTCGATAGTCTCATTCACGCGGTGTAGTTGGGCAATGTAGAGCTCATTGTTTACCGCGGCATTCTTTTCGAGAATTGCCAAGTGCACCATGTCCTCCCAGTTCCACATATCATGATTTTCCTTGGATGAAGATCCGACTTGACTCTCGCCTTTGTCGTATTTCCTGATGCTACTCACTCCTTTCTTTGCTCCATATTGATTTTTTGCTCCGGGAAATTTTTTTGGTGCGAATCGTAACGTAACTGTGAATGGTGAGTGCTACCGTGAAATGATATCCAACTTTTTTTTTGGCCAAAATGCAAGAGCTTGACTTGCATGACATGTGGTGCCAGCAAGACGGTGCCACATGCCAAACAGCACACGTAACAATGGACTGGTTGAGAGGCGAGTTCGGTGAACATTTTATTTCACGTTCGGGACCTGTCAAATGGCCACCCAGATCGTGCCATATAACGCCTTTAGATTATTTTTTGTGGGGCTATGTTAAAGCTCATGTCTATTCAGACAAGCCTGCTTCAATTAACGCATTGGAAGACAACATTAAAGCAATTAGCCGAAACATTTGAAAGAGTATGCCAAAATTGGACTAAGCGGATTGACCATTTGAAGCGCAGTCGCGGTCAACGTTCGAATGAAATAATCTTCAAACATTAAATTATATGGACTGTACTATCGATTTAAATAAAAATTGCATGCATTTTTCTGAATTTTAGGTGTGTTTTTTTGAAAAACTTTCTTATAGCTCTTAAAAAATCACCATTTTTAAGCACCATTTCTGATCTCCCCTGAGGATTCGGCACAAAAAGCGCTATTTACGATCGCGAGTTGCTAGATGGCGGGCGAGATGCTGGGAAATAATTTGAAGGCGACTTTCTTTGTTTTTTTCGTTGAGCTCTTGAGTCACTCGGGGTCCCAATTTTTGGGCAAATACCACTGTATGAAGGTGGTTGAGAATCGTTGTATGATCGCAGTTCATTTTTTCCAGCAATTCATTTCTGTTCTGGCTACCGTTCTCCTTCAAAAGTGATTTGAGGCGCTCCCCTTCTCACTCTTCATTCAGCGGTTAGGGAAAAACTTTTATTTTAAAACCTAATTTTGCCGCCGGACTCCCTGTATATGGCGCTCTTAAAACGCATTTTGATTCGACTTAGGAACAAGCAGCCTCATAGTTTCGATACTTGTAGTTTACATTCATCTTTTTATATTAAAGCTCTTCACACCGAGGCTGTTGCTTCGTTACTAAGCCGTTTTACGTTATTTTGTTTTTGTAAATCCAATAACGATGCGCTGCAGTGGCAACCATGGAGATTTCATCGATTGATTGATTTAAAATATCAGTCGAAAACTTGATATTTCAGGGATTATTTCATTCTGGATGAAATGAAGCTAACTCGCAAGCGATTAAGCTGGTAAGGTGCACCATCAAACCAATAGAAATAAGTCATAAAGGCCATTCATCTCAAAACACATTTGCCGAATTGCTGGCAAGTAAGCCGCTAAAGTAAGGAAATTTGTGTGATTTCCCCCGTTATACGAGGACATTGCGACCCTTTTCAAGTGATATTCATCATCATCATAAATTCCTAGAGTTCCAGTGTGGAACATAGGGCCACACGAATTCCTTCCATTCGGGTCTGTTTTGCGCCAATTTCTTAACTTCATTCCAGCTAAGCTGCATTGCGCGGTTTTCTGAATCCAGTAGTCGTCTCCGGCTATTCGCTGGTTTTCCACATCTGAGGCTTCCTTATGGGAAGCGTGTAATGAGCTGGTGTCAGCTAACGTCGCATTCCATGTTTCACAACTACAAAGTAAAGTTGTCTTTACATTGGAGTTGAAAATTCCCAGTTTTATGCGCCGTTAAATTTGTGATGCGTTTCAAATTGCCTGTAGAGGGCAAATGCCGCCACAGCTTTCTTTATTCCAGAGGCGGATATAACGTTGCCTAAATAGCAGAAAGATTGAACATTTTCGGGATCGATACGATCAATTGAGAAATTTTGCATATTTGATAATGACTTGCTCTTCTTTTTTTTGATTAGCGCAGTAACCGGCGCTTTAAACATGACACAAGGTCTTTCTAACTGGATATTTATAACGCGGGATAGACTTTCCCCAACTTGCATCTGCTGTAAATCCATATTAATCGTCATTAAGTGACGTCCGAGCAGTGTTCAATAAATTTCCTTTTCTACGCTATGTTAGGGCTTTTTCCTGCTGGACGACAACACTTTCTTCTCCCCTTCCTTCTCTTTTAAGAACTAGAGGGTCTATGACTTACTACTTTCCCTCTTTCCGTTTCCTAAATCGCATGCTGTACTGTTTTCCGCGAAACGATTATAATTCCTGACTACCTCAAAATACGGAAAATGAAAGAAAACAGTTTCAATCACGGTTTTTGTACTCGAATTGTTTGAAATATTACATGTAATTGCTTCACTTCACGTCGGGACTTGTATTAAGCTGACTTAAATTCTCTATGAGCTCGTGACATCCCTGTTCTTGCAAATAGAAGTGGGCGATGGGATTAGCGTTTGTACATAGAAATACTTCTACTCACATCTCATATAATTTTATGCATTTATATTGTAAAGTACCACTCTAGTTTTCCTTTTTGCTGAATTTCCGAACCTCTGCAGCACAGTTCCTAAATGCGGATTTTGCATAGCTACGCGATTTTAAATCAGAGCTACTTGCCTAAATTTATGCATATGTCAAAGTCGAGAAATAGAAGTGCCAATCATTGAATCATTTCCCTTTTTTCCTCCATGTTTGCTTGTATGTATGTATGTTTGACTCCTTCAACATTATACTGGCATACAAGTTTTGTTGCTTTCTCGACTTTTACTACACTTCATTATGCAAAAAATAAGGTAGTTTCGCGCTGAATTTCTTTTGCCATAAACTGTAAATTGGGTGTTAAAGAAAAGAGGGAAATCTTAACATCGAACATATTTTGAATAGAAATGCAATGGCAGACCTTCGCGTGTATATTCGGCATGAAAAGAAAAACCATCTGCCATTCACACTAGTCATAAAACTGTAGGTCTTTTCATTTGTGGAACAACATCAAGCGGCGCACCACAAATTGGAGGACTAGCTCGGCCGAACACCCAAAAAGGGTGTAAGGGCCAATTATATATACATACACACATATATATATATAGGGTTGCCAGTTGCTTAATAATTTGAGTTCAACAAATAAAAGAATTAATAAACGCGAGGTTATGCGCTCTTACCATGCCTCAAACTCTATTCAATAAATGTTGGTACAATTTTCTGCTCAAAATGGCTGGATCCCATCTTAGAACGGGCACTTTGACTAATAGTACTACTTTATAAAAGAAAAACACTACCAAATACAGTCTGTGTCAGAAAAAGGGAACCGCGATTATTTATGTGGGAATGAAGTGAAGAAACTACCGTGACTTGACTTCACGAGAGGAGTAAAATGAAAGTTAGAGTCAGTCGAAGAGTAACGCGCACAAAGTTAGGACGGGCTTAAGTTTTGTTTTATCATTTTTTCCAAATATTCATCAATTAAAATAATAAACGAGTTAAGTGGTTCGATATCGCGTAAGTAAACCCGATTAAAACAACAACCAACGTTCATGAAGTATAAAATATATATATTTAAAACTTTTTTTTATATGTATGAAAGTACATATGTACAAAACTACGAGACGCTATTACTCAATAAGCCGCGTTTTCATCGTTGTCGACTATAGCCTGGCATCTTCTTCGTGCTTTGAATCAGCTTTTCTGCGTAGCTCGTCGACAAAGAGGACTAGATTTTGCGAACTTGACGCACGAGTTGCTTTAAATCGGGGACCAGCTTTTCGTCAAAATGTGTTTTCATAATTCCCCACACATTTACAATTAGGTTGGCGTCGGCTGACAGAGCAAGCCAGTCCAATACTGTGACGCCATTTTCTTCTTTTGTTTTTTCTCAATGTGTTTTTCTGAGAGCTGTGGTTTTGAGGATGTGGGGCGGTAGGATATGTTCAACTTCCTTCAGTCGTCGTTTGATGGTGTTGATACTCACATCTATTCCCTTTTTAGTAAGAACTGATCGTGCTTGGCGTAGTCAGCTTAAAAAGTTGGACGATTACTTTATCCTGCATTTTTGTCGTCACTCGCTTCAAGCCACGCTTGCAAAAGTCATTAACATTTTCGTAGATTTTATACCACTGTTTTCACATCATCACAACGAACTTTTTTGACTATTTAATCACTTTTGCAGCCGCGGCGTAAGATAATTTCGGTCCTTTCGATTGCGTGCATAAAAATACCGCCTCAGAACGCTGCGCGTACTCCTCACTCATTTTTGTTTGGTTGCGTTTACGGGAAAGTTTCGAACGAGACTAACATGAGTTAGCACAGGCGTCGTAGCCCTTGAGTGGGACTATTATGCAGCAAAAAGCAGAACGAAACATATCTTGAAGGTACAAGAAAAAAACCGGTTCTTTTCTTCTGACACAGACTGTAATTATGCGTTGTTTGTAGTGTTTCATGATCATCTAGCACAAAGTCCATCCTTAAATGATGGAAAGGCTAAGAAGTAGCTTACCGTCAATAAAGGCTCGATGGAAAGTAAAAACTTCTTGGTGAAATGGCACGATTTAGTCATGTATTCCACATCTTCTATGCCATGTATTTGGAGACTGAAAATAATGTTTGCATGATAGATAAAATAATAGACTTTCAACGTCAGATATGACGAGTAACGCATTTGGCTCTATGTGGGCACATCCATAATGTGGTACGATGGAGAGAATAATGAGGGGGCGCCAATTGTAGTAGCATTACTTTGCTTTTAACGAATATGTCAATATCAGCTGGTTATCGTGACGTCACCCTACTCAATTTGTGAGCGGTGTGACCAGATTATCATTTTCTTAGCTTGATTTAGAAGTTTTTGTTCGATCTCTAGCCTCGGAGAGTTAGTTCTTTCTTCGTGACATTTTTCCAGCTTTTTGTATTTAAAATGTAATGTTTGTTGCTATGTAAAATTTATATTTTTTAAAAATTAGTCCATTAATTCAATCAGTTTTATTTAGCTCTACTTTTTTTATCATTTGGTCACATTGTCGACGAGGGCGACCATTTGTGTGTAACATTTTTCCACTTTATTTAGAGTTTTTTTTCCAAGTTTGCTCTTCTTCTTTTTCTTCGAGCAGTCAAATCGGTCTCCCGCAAATGCAGTGTTACCTAGTTTGGGATATATAAAGGTACTAAAATGTTAATTAAAAATAGTGCCAATTTTTTATTGAACTACTTAAAGAACTTAGTATTCGTGATGAGTTCATTGCGTGCGTGTTTCAAAATAAATGTGTAATGGTTATCTACAATAGAATGCCTTGAAAAAACAGTTTTAAAAATCCCTCCTTATATTAAAAAAAAATCCTTAAATATCTTTCCTTGTATTTAAAACTTATGTTAAGAGAATTAAACAAAAAAAAAAACCGCAAAACACTTTTTTGATATATTATATTTGAGGTTATGTAACAAGAGAAGGTACTCTTTTTTCAAAAAGGTCGTTGTGGTCTCGTCAGTGTTATCTGGTATTGTTTTTACTATAATTACATCTTTATAGCTTTCATTCGTATTCAGTAAATTCAAAAGCTTTAAACATTTATGCAAAGGTTTTATAGTAAATACTAGCGGACCCTCTGCCTGCTTCGCTAGGCATATCAAAATTAGAAATGAATAATGAACACTCGATTTAAATTCACTCTATGTGTATTTATTCTTTTTTTACAATATAAAATTAATGTTAATTTTAAACTTAAACTAACGCAAAGCCTTTTCGTAAACTACATTTTTTGTTTCGCCCTGAGTTGTGGTATAAATAAACAGAACTGATTGCTTTCCTACACGTGAACATGATACATATAATTGTCCGTGCGAGAAGCATGGATATTCTAAGTCAATTCCGCATAATTCCAGCGATTGTCCTTGTGCTTTGTTTATTGTCATTGCAAATGCAAGACGTATTGGAAATTGCAATCTTTTGAAGTCAAAAGCTAAATCTGGTGGAATCAGTGGAATACGCGGAATCAATACGTCTTTCTCTTTGAATTTTCCTTTTAAAATTGTTGCTTCAATAAGATTATTCATGACCTTTTTGACTGCTAATCTTGTTCCGTTACACAATCGTGGCTGATTTAAATTTCTAACTAAAATAACACTGTGGAACAAATTCAGGTTAGCAAAAATTAGGTCCATTCTGAGAGTGGCGGGTGAAAATAGAGGCGAAATTAGAAGACCCGTATCGCGCCGTTTTTTTATGTTAGTTCGAATTTTTTTTTAATCGGCCTTCGAAGTTTGCAGTCAAATGCTGATTTTCAGTATATTGTTTCATAAGTTCCACAAAAATTTTCGAAATCAATTTTTTCAAAAATTGAATTATTGCACAGGTCTCTAGCAATAATTTGGCTTTTACAGATTGAAAAAATATCAATTAGTCGACGAGTTATAGCCAAAAACCCATATAAACAATTTTGCTCCGATTTCGAACTTCGAAGACCGATTAAAAAAAATTCGAACTAACATAAAAAAACGGCGCGATACGGGTCTTCTAATTTCGCCTCTATTTTCACCCGCCACTCTCAGAATGGACCTAATTTTTGCTAACCTGAATTTGTTCCACAGTGTAATTGGTGCACCAACTTTCAATTGTAAGCGATGAGCCGGCAGTCCAGGTAAATCCAAGGAATTTAAAAATTCTGTTGGATAATTTACAGCGTCATCTTGATTTACAACTGTATCAATTGATTAAAATATTACAATCTCACCAGGCACATCATTTAAAATATTCGCATTCAATTGACCAACATTCTTATTTTTCGCAGCCAATATTGCTCTTTCAGCTAATCAATTGTGGTTTTGATAATTTTGCGCAATATTTGGAAAAACACTTGAAACTAATTCTTGTTTTGTGTGTGCGAAATTACAAAAATTATCTGGCAAAGTAATTAAGCCAGTAGCAGCATCAATAGGCTGCATTATTTTTTACATTTTGCTCGTCGGCTTTCGCGTTTTCTTTCCTTGGTTTTAGACTTTCACCACAAAAAAATTACGCAAACCCATGAACAAAGTTATACTAATAGAAACCTGATCTTAATACTCGAGCTACCATCCAATTAATACATTTTATTTTTTAAAAGAACATTTATGGCGACTGTCGATCCATATTGATGGATTTCAAAAAATGTATGGATTCAACCGCTGAATAATTTCGTATATTTTAAATCCATCTAAACTTTTACATTTGCGCATTTATATATATGTATTTAACATTTAATTTAAGTAAACGTTTCAATATTTGTCCAAAAACTTTGAACTTCGAAAAATACAGGCTTATGGTTATTAATGGAATCAAATATATTTAATGAATTTTTATTTTATCTAATATAAATCATAAAACGTTCAAATGAAGCTCAAAATATTTTTCCAGTTTAAAAAAAAGCTATGTGCTTTGATGCCGTGTCACCCATGCATAAAAAGGAAAGAAAAGAGAGGACAACTATTGCGTTACGAATAATACAATCGCATAGGTCACTCGACATCGAAACAATGTTATTCATGTCTGTGTATATTCTATTCATTTGCGTGTATTCTCATTCCGTATACGTAATGTCCGTATAAGGGAAACACGCAAATATTGTATTATTCACACTTACACAACGTACGCATACTTTTACCGATTTCTTTAAAACTTCACATAAACCATCTATGTACTAATACCAATGATCTGTGAAAGTTTGATTGAAATCGGTGACTTCGTTTAGGCGTGAATCGGCGATTAACGAACACAAAAAAACGTCTCCATTTTTATATATAAGATTAGGAAGAGGTGAGAGAAGCAGATTCAATATTCTGGCACAAACGCAAAAGAAGCAAAAAATGAGATTTGCGCTTTCAAAACATCAGACTTTGTAAGAATCAACAAATTTTCATTAGCACTAAAATCTTCTCAGAGTGACTTTTATTAACCTTACTTTGTTTAATAATACATTTTTTTTTAACTTAAAGTTTCGGTAGCTTTAAATTAAAAAAAACACCATAGAAATTTTCGCATTTTAGGTATAAAGAAGCACTAAATTTATTGCGAAGAGCGAATGGTTGGCAACACTGCATAGCTCAGCAAATGATTGGCAACACTGCACAACTCAGCTAATGTGACATCACGCACTCTCTGATGGGCGCAATCTTGTTTCTGTCAGCAACGAAGCAACATGAGCCAAGACTATGTTGATTTTTTTCGTAGATCACTAACACAATCTTATCGCCAGCCGTAATTCGTAAAATCATTTCACACATACAAACACACTCGTCCAATCAGTTGTAGTTCGGACGGCAACGAAGTATCATTGGTTGAATTTTTTAATACATACAGTCATGTGAAAAATAATAGGGAAAGGACCTTTGAAAATTTTCAAAACATAACTCTGCTTCAGCTTTACTAAATTGTACGAGGTTATTTGTGTAATTGCTTGCTGGGATGCCGTTGAAGTAAAATACCGTTATCAAAGCAAACACTTTTTGCGTCGTTTCATAATTTTTGATCTTTTTGTGAAGTGAGTTCAATTTAGTGTGTGTGAGATAAAATTAAATTAATATTTATTCAAAAATACTGAGGATTTTAAAGAACTACAAAGAATAAAAGTATTATATAAAAGATAGAGTGTGTGCATAAATTAAAGAGATAAGCAAATAATACAATTTATTCAACCATAATGGTCAGAGGGTAACATTGCAGCGTCCAGCGAAAAAGGGAATTTTCATATAGACGAAATATTAAACTGTTCTACGAGAATGGTAGAAAATGCCGTAAATACACGCCACATAAGGAAACACGTAGGCGAAAAACAAAAATATCTCCAAGTCTTGAAAACAATATAGTGAGATTTGTTAAAAAGGGGGTTCTTTTACTTTTCTTGCAACTTCAACTAATACTAAAAGTGAATTCTCCTTAAATGTCGACACATCTACTATTCGCAAAAGACTAATTAAAAAATATAGAGTCAAAAAGACCACGTAAAGTACCTCTTCTGTCGAAAAACAATATTACTAAAAGGTTATTTTTTGCGAACAAGCATATCAACTGGTCAGTGCAGAAATGGCGGAATATCATGTGGTCGGATGAGTCTAAATTTAATATGTTTTATCGTGTCTGTGGTTCCCAATACGTTCGCAGGCCAGTGAACACCGCTTTCAAACCGCAATATACAATTAAAACCATTAAACATGGTGGAGGCTCAATTATGGTATGGGGATGTTTCTCCTACCAAGGTCTTGGTCCGGTATACCGAATCGAGGAGAAAATGACAGCTGCGACTTATTGTACTATTTTAAATGAGGTAATGCTGCCTTATACTGAGGCTGCTGCCACTTCGATGGGTGTTTCAGCAAGACAACGATCCGAAGCACACATCGAAGCTGGCCAAGAAATGGTTCACCTATAACAAAATAAACATACTGGATTGGCCTTCTCAATCACCGGATCTAAATCCCATTGAAAACTTGTGGCAACATTTAAAGGTAGCTTTGAGAGGAAAGAAAGCGACCAACAAAGGCCAAATCTGGTCAATAATAAAGGAAGCTTGGGAAAGTACTATATTCCTCAGGCCACATGCCAGATGTTGGTTGACTCCATGCCTCGACGGTGCATGGCTGTTATACAAAGCAAAGTCTGTCCAACAAAATATTAAAAAGCGAAAATAATTTAATTTATAAACAATTTATAAATGTTGAACTTTTGTAGCTGTCCCTATTTTTTTCCACAGCGCTAAATAACTTCAGCTTTTAAAATTTTGTTTATTTTTATTGTTTGCAAAGAATTTGAGTATTTTATTTTATTATTTTTAAGCTATATCATTGGCCTATTTAAAAATAAAACACTAACCCGAAATAACTGAAAATAATGGTTTTATTTGTATTCGTAAGATTTTATATGAATCAAGAGATCTGAAATCTTCTCACCACAAGTATTAAATGCAAGCGTGAATTCTTCTAGCCTTTTTTTAATTTTACAATTTTTTTTTAGCTTACAGCTTGGTAACTTTAAATTCAGAAATGAAACGAACACCAAACTCAAAAATTCTCGTACTTTGGGTATAGGTTAGGTTAGGTTGGACAAATATTCAAAATTCGTACGTTGTGATACCATACCGACGAGAGGGGAAGGGAGGGAAGAAGGGGGCGTGGGATTAGGGGATGATGATTATGCACATTTTCGATTGCTTGGGCTCCAATTTCATGAATGGCAACTTCGATTTCGGGTTTTAAAGCATCAATAGTCCCTGGATGGTTCGCATAGCATTTGTCCTTAACGGCTCCCCACAAAAAATAGTTCAACGGGCTTAAATCACAGCTCCGAGGCGGCCAATTAATATCGGAATTCAAAAACGGGAGCCAAAAGTTTGAGTGTAACTTTGGCAGTGTTACAAGTTGCATCATCCTGTTGAAACCAAATGTCGTCCATGCCATCGTCTTAAATTTTTGGAAAAAAACTCGTTGAGCATGTCACGGTAATGCTCGCCATTTACTGTAACCGCGGAAGAAGAAGAAGACTCACCACTTTGGAAATAGGTTTTCAATATTTCCCAATTTTGTTCAAGCGTATAGCGTCCCATTTCGTAAATGTCAAAGCTTTAAGTAAATTATGAACACATTTTACATGTCATTTGTGTTACCATTCTCAAAAAAATAGGTGGTTCAAAAAGCAAGCGCTATATGCCCCACCCTGTAAATGGCGAAATCTTGTTTCTATCATAATGACAGTTAAAGTATTTTGGTAATGCAACTACGGTTATTATGCACGCTGCACTGCACTTTTCTCGCACATGCTGAGGCGTCAAGGATCGCCTTGCTTCTTCAATTTCTGCAATATCTAAATACGAGTCTGCAGCTCATCTTACTAAATAATGATAAAAATATGTTAAATTATAATTATAAAAGTAAGTGCATTTAAGTGCTTTAAATAATTTAAAATTTCGCTCACCTTCCGGTTATTTAATAAAAAAAGCAAGTTCGCTGATGCGAAAAATTTTTTTCTAACTTTTTGTAGAGCAATTTCATTTGAATAACGAAACTGAATAATGAATGATTTTCGCCAAATAATATAGTAGTTTACCTTCAAAAGACAAAATCAAAAGCAGAGTTTATGCCAAATAGCGGCTATGGCGACTATGAAGAAGAAGTGAAACTTGTGTAAAGGCTCATTGAACAGGCAGTAGCAGCAGTTGAACAACTGACTTGCTTTGTTTCTATTTATTTGGCTACCAAATTGCCAAATTTTATTTAAATTGCTCTAAACTGTCATACTTTGTTTGACGAGCTTGGGACCAAAAGCAAATACAAAATGCATTACTTTTTTTGTTTTTGCTCAATTGCTGCTTTTTGTTGAATATGTGTGAACTAGATTTGACTTATTAAATCATTCTTCACACCACCGGGCTGCATTTCCCGATATACTAATACAAATACTTTGCTTTAAAAATAATGACTTCACATGCCGTTATACGAATTAATAAATCGCTGACTGCTGTCGCATTTATATCTAAATGGGTACATAAAGATATGCCACATGCAGGCACATACGGGTTGTGCAAGAGATTTATGTAAGCAAGTGCTTTATTGCAGTAGATATGTGTGTATTATCTAAGCAACGTTAAATAGTGGCTAATTGGCTATTAAGGTGGCAGATGTTGGCAATTAAGGCTTAGACCCTCTTTAATTCGAGTGATGAAAATCAGGAGCATATACGCATATGCAGATATTAATTTTTTGAAGCAATTAAGCTGGGTTATGAAATGTATAGTTGAAAGATCGATTTAATGTACAGAACAAGCAATTGTAAAACCAACAACTGTCCGGGCTTAAAATACCAAATTATAGAAAAAGTTTATTGAAGTAGCGGTCGGCCCTAGGCAGACAATGGTAAACCTCCGTGTGTATTTCTCCCTTGTAAAAGCTCCTCATAAAAAACTATCTGCTATTAGGAGGCGCCATAAAGCTATAGGAGAGAAGCCTCACCAAAACGGGTCTAAGTGCCAATTACATATATTGCGTTGGGGAATAAGTTCATAGAATTTTTATATTATTTTACAATGATTTGTTTGTTGTTTGTCAAAGGGTAAGTATTCATTCCGTATAACTCGTTCTGCTCTACAGAACTATGTTAATTGTATTTATGAGTTATTTATTGTAATTTTTATTAGTTTTGAGACTTAGAAATGGGAGGCAAAAATTAATATTTTCTTTGCTTTTCGTCGAGGTCAAAAAGCTGCCGAAGCAGCACGGGACGTTTTGACGTCGATGACACGTCCTGCAGTGAAATACCTTCTGAATTTAATGAAGATCATCTCAAACAAGTCGCCAAATGACGGAAAAAATGAGCTGCGATCATAAAACAATTCTCAATCACCTTCATTCATTGGAATCTATCGAAAAATAACACGAGCATAACGAAAAAAAACAAAGAAAGTCAAATTGTTTCTCAGCATTTCGCTCGTCATCGAGTAATACGCGGTCATAAACGTTGCTTTTTGTACCGAATCGTCACGGGAGATGAGAAATGGTGTCTATACATCAATATGAAGCAAAGAAAGAAGTGGGTGGCTCCAGGAGATACGCCAGAGCCGAGAGTCAAGTCGGATCTTCATCCAAAGAATAAGGCTATTCGATTGAAAAGACCTGATCGACATGGTCAAACCATACTCCTTCATGACAATGCCAGGGCCCATGTTTCACAAGTCGTCAAAGCCGCACTCCAAGAGCTCGAATGGGAGGTCCTTCAGCAGCCGCCGTATTCTCCGGACCTTGCACCGATCGATTACCATTTTTTCCGCTCCCTGTCAAACCATATGAAGGGCGTTATCTTCGATAGCAAAGAGGCCTTTAAAAACTGGCTCAACAACTTTTTTAACACCAGACCCCGCGATTTTTGCGGAACGGTCAAGAGAAGGGAAGAGGTTGCAAACAGCACCAGCGAATATATTAAGATTGATATAATTATTGTTTTTTGTTTAAAGGAAAGTCTTCAATAAAACGCCACGAACTTATTCCCCAACCTAACACAAATACGAGTATAAACGTGGCTGCAGTTAAAATAAAAATACTGGTGAGACTGTAGAAATAAGAATGTATCATTTATAAATTTGATATATGTAATTTGGGAAAAAAAAATGAATTGATATATCCAAATAAATTTGTTTGTGAGTTGAACCTAACCTGGACTAGGGTGATCCTGAGCCAGAAATTGATTAATGGTGATACCAAGTTTTAGGAGAGTTTAAAAACTTTATTTTTTGTCTTTTATACTCAGAATAGGTGATTTAAGTAGGCCGCTAATTTCTTCACCTGCCACGCTTTCTATGGTTGAAAATGATACAGAAGCTAAGCAGTATAGTCGTGAAAATGATATATTTAAATGGCCTATAAAATTTGAACTGATTGAAAGATATCGCTGTTAATACTTTTCGGTATTTGATCAGTATTTTTCAAATAACCAAAGTGTCTTTAAAGGTTCTTTTTTCATAACTTTTAGAAAAATTCTGGGTATGTAGTTTTATAGCCTATATTACTATCTATACTAATATTATAAAGAGGAAAACTTTGTTTGTTTGTTTGTTTGTTTGTAACGAATAGGCTCAAAAACTACTGGACCGATTTTAAAAATTCTTTCGCCATTCGAAAACTACATTATCCAAGAGTAACATGGATTACATTTTATTTTGGAAAAAAAATAGGGTTCCGTAAGATATTTGGATTTTTCGGACACAAACTGAAAAAAATCTTATATATAAAATAAAGTCAACTTTTTGTGTGTGTTCGCTAACCGGCCGTGTCTGCACCGAATTAAACCAAACTTACACACATTGTTAAGAAGGTACTGAAGATGGTTTTCGTATAGTTTGGATACCTATTGGTGGATAGGGCTCGAGATATAGGTCAAAACGTGGACCCGGGTAACCTTCGGATGTGTATGTATAATATGGGTATCAAATGGAAGCTGTTGGTGAATGCTTTAGTTCAGAGTATTTTTCATGCCGCTCCGTGACTAGGGTCTCGAGATAGAGACCAAAACGTGGACCCTAGAATGTGTTTGTACAATATGGATATCAAATTGAAGCTGTTGGTGAATGCTTTAGTACAGAGTATTTTTCATGCCGCTCCGTGACTGGGGTCTCGAGATATAGGTCAAAACGTGGACCCGGGTAACCTTTGGTTGTGTATGTACAATATGGGTATCAAATGAAAGCTGTTGATAAGTGCTTTAATACGGGGTAATTTTCATACCTATTGATGACTAGGGTCTGGAAATATATGCCAAAACGTGGACCCGCCGTGTCTTTGCACCGAATTAAACCAAACTTACACACATTGTTAAGGAGGTATTGAAGATGGTTTCCGTATAGTTTGGATACCTATTGGTAGATAGGGTCTCGAGATATAGGTCAAAACGTGGACCCGGGTAACCTTCGGATGTGTATGTACAATTTGGGTATCAAATGGAAGCTGTTGGTGAATGCTTTAGTTCAGAGTATTTCCATCCGCTCCGTGACTAGGGTCTCGAGATAGAGACCAAAACGTGGACCCTAGAATGTGTTTGTACAATATGGATATCAAATGAAAGCTGTTGATAAGTGCTTTAATACGGGGTAATTTTCATACCTATTGATGACTAGGGTCTCGAAATATATGCCAAAACGTGGACCCGCCGTGTCTTTGCACCGAATTAAACCAAACTTATGCACATTGTTAAGTAAGTATTGAAAATGGGTTTCGTAAAGTTTGGTTGTAATTCGGAGCAGTGGCAACGGGTACAGCGTTCTTTTGAGCCAGCCATAATGTCGCTTACTTTTTCAACGCTTGGGGCGGAACTGAACTGTCAAATTGACAGTGTGAGTTACAATGTGTCAATATTTCTTTCTGATTTGGATGCCATAAGGAAAAAACGTAAGTGCAACATGTAAAAATTGTTTGTGAATTTTTTTGGAGTGGATTTTGGAACAATGAATAATTTCTTACGAAATTTGAGAATTTAATGTGAAATCCGAATGAAATTATGTGTTCGTGGAAAAAACAATTTTTTTCGTTTTTTTTTTTTTTGAAAAATATAAATGGATAATGGTTAAAAAAGCACCAATGCTTAATAAAACATATAAATTGAAACGAAAAATTCATGGATGATCAGGAAAAAAGACGATTGTTTATTCATATGCGTTGATTTGAAATTTAAAAACAATCTTCTTTTTTCTTGATTTTCAATTTATATTTTATATTTACTCAAAAACAAATAGAAAAACAAAAAATATTGTTTATGCCAAAGCGCTTGAATAAAGAATAAAGAAATAAATAATATGAAAACCATATATCTTCTGTTCTAAACCATATCTATTCTATTTTAGTGTGCCCAGCGAAGGGGGCCGGGTTTGCTAGTATGTAATAAAGTGCCAGTTTCAAGTAGCTCAAAACTCTCGTTGATTTTTGACACTTTTTTTCGGTGAGGTATTGAGCATTTGGTTCCGTAGGAAAGATTGCCGTGCATGTGCTTGTCAAACATCAATGCGAGTTTTGAATGACTTCCGACTTAAACTATTGGGCTATTATAGCCCATTCAACTGCGTAGCTAAAAAATTTTGTAGATGGTTTTGCGCCATCTGCGAAGTGTGCAGATATTATTGTGTTCTGCTCATTGGTAGATAAACACATACATACATACTGCCTTTAGTTAGTCAATGAAGGCTGAAGTACGCTGTGACTACAAATCGGTGGAAGATGCTACTTTTGAGACTATAGAGTACTGACTGATGGCCCTATTTACCTTTGACATATTTGGGTTCGTGCTAAATTTCGAAATGGCTTTAATTTCTGGTATCAACAAGTTATTGATCACTATTACATTGGCGCCAGCCTCCGATGATTCCTCCACCTCATAAGCTTCACCAAAAGATTGTTTTCACTGGATGTAATGGCTATTCTTTAATGGCTTCGAGTTGCTCTTCAGCCCAAATATGGCAATTTTGCCTATTGAAATAGCTTAAGCCAAAAATGGGCCTCATCGTTGAACACCACAAGTTGGGCTAAGTGCGCGGAGAACACTTTTCACAGAGCATCGATTCTCGTAATAAAGGGTTTTTCAATAAGGGCGGGTAGATGTTGAAATGGAATAAAATGGCGTTTACTGTGTGGTACGTAGCGCCGTCCTGCTGGAACCACATGTCGTCTAGGCCCATACCACCACGTCTACCGAAAAATGGGTGCAATGCGCGCAACGTTTGCGTTAATGAACACTCATTTTGATAATAAAGTTTTATCATTTGAACGTGCTGTTCAATCGCGCAACTTGCCATGATGATTTGGCATAAACAACTGAATAATAAACAAAAGATTTGACAGATGTCACCAAAACAAAATGGCTGTCATAGGGCGCCAAAATCTACCCTCGCCAATTGTCAGGCCATGATGAAATCCTTTGGCAGGAGGAAATTTACTAATCTATTATATATGAATATGCTCCAAATGTTGTGATGCCAACTGAAATCCAGCAGGAGATGTGACGATGTGACGTTGCACTTTGTTGCGTCGACACACCATGCAAACTCGCATCCAAGTGCAGGAATATTTATTGATAGCGCTCGTCACTAACTTTTGTGAATAGAGTGTTTCTGGCGACGAATGCCTTGTGCTTCATTGAGAATCGCGGTACACGCGCTGTCATATTTCCAGATATGTGTGCCACGTGTCGATAATAGCCACGAAGTGGGTATTGTACGTAGGCCATGAATAACAACGTTCATCCTCCATATAACGGTTGTTTTCAAGAAATTAGAAAACTTGATATTTCTGTTTTAAATAAAGCAAAGTTGCTTAAAAAAGTAATCCGATGATTTCATTTAATCGGAATTTCAAAATGAAGTTATTTTTGTTTTTTTTTAGTCCTTTACTACAAAAATAATTCCAAGTATTTAATTGGAAATCGCCCCCTTATCTACTTGAAACAAAATCAAAGTTATTGTAAACTTTGAAGAGTTCATTGCCATGCGAGTCTTTAATTTGCATGCATGTAGACGTAGTTGCTTTTGTTTCTTGTGCTTTTGTTATTGCTGCCTATGGGAAAACTAACAATTTGTCGACGCTTTCGAAGTGAAAGGTTACAAACTTTCAAACTTTACTTCTGACTGTGTATGCACGTGCGAGTGTATATTTCATTATTTGCTTTGTGCTGACCTCCAAACCAAATCACCAAAGCAAAATGAATATCTACACGCATGCATATGCGCATATATGTGAAGGACCTTTCGAAAGAAGTGCTTCGGTGTTGGTTTAAAATAAAATATGTAAACATTTTGATTCTTTCGGGTTTCAGTATTTTTATTCAAAATATTTCGCTTAAGGAGTTACATACGTCCAGCAGCGCCAAAAAGAGAAAATAGTAAAAATAGGAAAATAAAATAAAAACTGTTTTTAGAAGGGATGACAATAGAAATAAATATAAAAAAATTTTATACATTTTTTATTAGTACTTAAATTTTATAAAAAAAAATTGCGTGACCCAAAGTACAATGAAAAGAAATTTTAATTAAAAAAAGAATTAAAATAATTTTTTAAAATAATTGAAATAATTTTTTTTCTTAGCTTAAAATAATGAAAATATTTTTTTTTAATATAATTATCATAGATGCTTTCCATTTCAATTCAACCAGGCTATTCGGGACATGTTCTTCGATTTCGATGTAACTCAAATATGTTGCTCTCTGGCCAAAATAATGAGGCAAAATGTTTTTTGCAAAATAAAAAAATTTCAACTACTTTTTTGCAATTGTTTCTGCATGAAGTCGCTCGTGTAAGTAATGACGATTATTTTGAACTAATAATCATTAAAATTGGTGCATGTTTGACTAAGTTATGAGCATTAAAAATGAGCCCGGTTGAATTGAAATGGAAAGCATCCATAGTACCTATATAAAAAATCACGTAACCCAAAGTACAATGAAAAGGAAGTTTCTCCACGGTCTGCATCATTTCTCCTTGAAATGTTGATGGATCTGTAAAAAGTAAAAAAATCGTAGAAAATAAAGTTGTAAAGTTGTTGATTTTTGAATTTCGAAAAATTTTGGAACTTTCGCCATTTAAAAAAAAAAATATGCGTTTTACGTCATAAGTATCACACTTTAATTATGTTTATAAAATTGTTTAATAAAAATATCAAAAATCCAACTCGACAGATTATAGAGAATACACTTCGAATATTAAAGAAAAAAACGAAGGCATCAATTTCAACAATCGATCAAGTTCACAGGCTAAATCAAGTTATAGAAAATTCCTTCGAAAAGAAAAAAGTGTGCTCTCCCCTCTTCTTAAATGTATGCAAGGTTTTCAATAAGGCATGACAAGGTGACCTTCTCAACAAAATACAAGGGCTATTACCAACTCAATATTACAATATTTTAAAACCCAACTTATCCGATCGCTTCTTACGACCACACGTTTTCTGACCGGAAAGAAATTAAAGCTGGTGTCCCACAGGGTAGCGTTTTTGGGCCGAGCCTATACCAAATTTTCACATGCGATTTTCCTACCCATCAGAACTGCGTCACAGGAACGTTTGTAAATGACACCGCTATGTTGTCAGTTGGAAATACACAGATTGAGTCAAGTACAAACCTTCAAAAACATTTATATAGAATCTATGAGTGGACAGTTACTTGGCACATTTTTTTCCTTGTTCACTCCTCTCGGGAGCATAGGGCCTCGACAAGCTTCTGTTTTGCGTTGGTTTCGGTAATCTATTTTGATTTCGGACAGGGTAGATGATTAGCCTACCGCTACCAGTCCTAAGTGGTGGGAATGCCTTCTAGTCATTGCTAAGGAACACGCCTTCTTACTGCTTGCAGCGCCATCTGTGTCGTTTTTTTGTCTTTTTTTAAAAACAGGGAAAATAGGTAAATTTGGAAAAGTGCGAGGCCCATGCTTTATGTAGGATTCGAACCCACTACCTCTGGGATGGCAGGCTTGTGGACTTACGCTAGACTACCGAGGCCGCGAAAAAATTAAATGAAAAAAAACCATTCATATTGACTTGACGTACAATAGAATGAGATATCTTCCACTATACATAAATGAAGTGCAAATACCGTATCATAACATAGCTAAACGCCTGGGTATGGCTCCTGCACCATACTCAGATGGAGTGCTCACGTAAAAACGAGAAGGGCAGAACTTGATATAAAATTCATAAACATGTATTGGCTTATGGGTAATTGATCAGCTCTATCCACTTATAATGAAATACTTCTCTACAATCTGAAGCTTAAAGCAATGTGGGCGTATGAGATCCAACTATGGGGTTGCTCAAGCACCAGAAACATACTTCAAAACCAAAGGTTCTAAAATAAACTCTTGCGAAGGGCTACTAACATGCCCTGGTACCATATATACGCCTCAGTGACCTTGAACGCGATCTCGGCATAGATGCCCTTGACGTCGTGATTGGAAAAATTGCCGTAACTCTCATGAAAAGGGTATCTCATCATGTCAATAATGAAGCCGCAGCCCTCACCAACCAACACAATTGGTTTGAAAGCCGAAAGCCAAAAACCAAATCTTTTGCACGTCTTGTGCAAAGCATCATCATATTAATTTTAATATATAACAATCAGAGAAAATTGTCTGTCAGCTTACTTATTGTTAACTCGTCACACTGCAAATGAGATAACAAAAAATAAAATAAAAAGAGGTTGTCTGTAAAGTCGGTTTACTGACGATAGTTTAACGTGATAACGTCATAAGAAAATACTGATTGAATGGTTGCATTTTTCAAAAGAAAATTTTAATTTTATTTGTTTGATAGATATTTTGTATGGATATAGAGAATGAGTTAACATTAACATAACATAATATACTTTAACATAACATAACATAACATAACATAACACAACATAACACAACACAACACAACATAACATAACATAACATAACATAACATAACATAACATAACATAACATAACATAACATAACATAACATAACATAACATAACATAACATAACATAACATAACATAACATACCATAACATAACATAACATAACATAACATAGCATAACATAACATAACATAACATAACATAACATAACATAACATAACATAACATAACATAACATAACATAACATAACATAACATAACATAACATAACATAACATAACATAACATAACATAACATAACATAACATAACATAACATAACATAACATAACATAACATAACATAACATAACATAACATAACATAACATAACATAACATAACATAACATAACATAACATAACATAACATAACATAACATAACATAACATAACATAACATAACATAACATAACATAACATAACATAACATAACATAACATAACATAACATAACATAACATAACATAACATAACATAACATAACATAACATAACATAACATAACATAACATAACATAACATAACATAACATAACATAACATAACATAACATAACATAACATAACATAACATAACATAACATAACATAACATAACATAACATAACATAACATAACATATCATAACATAACATAACATAACATAACATAACATAACATAACATAACATAACATAACATAACATAACATAACATAACATAACATAACATAACATAACATAACATAACATAACATAACATAACATGACATAACATAACATACATAACATAACATAACATAACATAACATAACATAACATAACATAACATAACATAACATAACATAACATAACATAACCTAACATAACATAACATAACATGACATAACATAACATAACATAACATAACATAACATAACATAACATAACATAACATAACATAACATAACATAACATAACATAACATAACATAACATAACATAACATAACATAACATAACATAACATAACATAACATAACATAACATAACATAACATAACATAACATAACATAACATAACATAACATAACATAACATAACATAACATAACATAACATAACATAACATAACATAACATAACATAACATAACATAACATAACATAACATAACATAACATAACATAACATAACATAACATAACATAACATAAAATAACATAACATAACATAACATAAAACAACATAACATAACATAACATAACATAACATAACATAACATAACATAACATATCATAACATAACATAACATAACAAATTACCCCGTATTAAAGCACTTATCAACAGCTTTCATTTGATACCCATATTGTACATACACGTCCGAAGGTTACCCGGGTCCACGTTTTGACCTATATCTTGAGACCCTATCTACCAATAGGTATTCAAACTATACGGAAATCATCTTCAATACCAACTTAACAATGTGTGTAAGTTTGGTTTAATTCGGTTCAAAGACACGGCGGGTCCACGTTTTGGCATATATTTCGAGACCCTAGTCATCAATAGGTATGAAAATTACCCCGTATTAAAGCACTTATCAACAGCTTTCATTTGATACCCATATTGTACATACACAACCAAAGGTTACCCGGGTCCACGTTTTGACCTATATCTCGAGACCCCAGTCACGGAGCGGCATGAAAAATACTCTGTACTAAAGCATTCACCAACAGCTTCAATTTGATATCCATATTGTACAAACACATTCTAGGGTCCACGTTTTGGTCTCTATCTCGAGACCCTAGTCACGGAGCGGATGGAAATACTCTGAACTAAAGCATTCACCAACAGCTTCCATTTGATACCCATATTGTACATACACATCCGAAGGTTACCCGGGTCCACGTTTTGACCTATATCTCGAGACCCTGTCTACCAATAGGTATTCAAACTATACGGAAATCATCTTCAATACCTACTTAACAATGTGTGTAAGTTTGGTTTAATTCGGTTCAAAGACACGGCGGGTCCACGTTTTGGCATATATTACGAGACCCTAGTCATCAATAGGTATGAAAATTACCCCGTATTAAAGCACTTATCAACAGCTTTCATTTGATATCTATATTGTACAAACACATTCTAGGGTCCACGTTTTGGTCTCTATCTCGAGACCCTAGTCACGGAGCGGATGGAAATACTCTGAACTAAAGCATTCACCAACAGCTTCCATTTGATACCCATATTGTACAAACACATCCGAAGGTTACCCGGGTCCACGTTTTGACCTATATCTCGAGACCCTGTCTACCAATAGGTATCCAAACTATACGGAAACCATCTTCAATACCTCCTTAACAATGTGTGTAAGTTTGGTTTAATTCGGTGCAAAGACACGGCGGGTCCACGTTTTGGCATATATTTCCAGACCCTAGTCATCAATAGGTATGAAAATTACCCCGTATTAAAGCACTTATCAACAGCTTTCATTTGATACCCATATTGTACATACACAACCAAAGGTTACCCGGGTCCACGTTTTGTCCTATATCTCGAGACCCCAGTCACGGAGCGGCATGAAAAATACTCTGTACTAAAGCATTCACCAACAGCTTCAATTTGATATCCATATTGTACAAACACATTCTAGGGTCCACGTTTTGGTCTCTATCTCGAGACCCTAGTTACGGAGCGGCATGAAAAATACTCTGGACTAAAGCATTCACCAACAGCTTCCAATGCAATGAGCAAGGTAACTACATATGAGCAAGGTAACACTAATGAGCAAGGTAACACTAATGAGCAAGGTAACACTAAAGAGCAAGGTAACACTAAAGAGCAAGGTAACACTAATGAGCAAGGTAACACTAATGAGCAAGGTAACTACATATGAGCAAGGTAACACTAATGAGCAAGGTAACGACACATTTTTTCGTGCGTGCAGCCTGTTAAATCGAATTATAAGACGTTATCACGTCAAAAAACTTTTGAATTGTCGACTCATTCTGATGAATAAAAATATAATGAAAAATCTAATATGTGCCTACTTGACAAATGTCGAAGATAGCATGGGGCGTCGCTTTTCAAAGACCCTTTACATATGAAAAGCACGAAACGTGATTGAAACTTTCTGAATAATTTTGTAGTTTAGTTTAACGTTTTAATAGATTCTCAAATAAATAAGTGCTGAAGAAGTTCGATGATGTTAGTGAAAGTTTCGGAGTTCTGATTGCTTAAGTCAGAGCTGTAAACAAAGCTGACATTAAATTGGATTGCAAGCACATAACACATGGGCTGAAAAAAACACGTTTTCTTTGTTCAAAATAAGCATTATTCCAATAAGAACAAAGCAATCATTCTAGCGCCTCACTAACATTTCAATACCACTTTTGTAGATCAAATTCTTTGCCTCAAAATATGTAGGCCTCAGTTTCAGCAATAACCTTTTTGCTCGAGCGAAATTTCTTACCGGGTAGCATTGATTTAGGTCTGTGAACAGCCAATAGTCGCTGGCGAATACGGTGGATGTGGGAGCATTTAAAGTTCAATTCATGCAGTTCTGCCCTTCTTTTTACGGTGCTCTGCCTTTAGCCCACTTTTTCATAGTCAAAGGCTCATGCAATATAAAGCCAATCGATTCTTTTGATATCTTTACGACGTCAGCCAATTCACGCAACTTCACTTTTCGATCATCGAACGATTTTGAGGACTTTTTTAATGTTTTCTGGTGGTATCGCCTCATTTAGACGTCCATTGCGTGGTGCATCATCGGTGTCTGTACGCCCAGGTTTGAAGTCAGCAAATAATATTTATAGTTGTTTCTGTTGGAACGGAGTCCGTATCACACTTTTCAAGCCACTGATTCTATTAAGCGGTACTTTATCCCGTCAAGAAGCAGTGTAAAATAAAACACGAAATCCTTTTTGATCCTTTGTTTTGAAAATAACAAAAGTAGCGTCACTATCGGCACAATAACTCACGAACTAATATATAGAATATGATGACATTTTTACAGCTGTATCTTTAAGGTTAGTACAAACAAAAAAAGAGGTGAATGCAATAGAACTAGTGCCCTCTATGTGTTACTCCCGAGACTTTTCAGCCCATGTGCTAATAGACGCCATTTTGCAATATTTTTTTTTCCACTACTATCAGTTAAAAGGAATTGAATACAATTACATTTTGATAGCAATCACCTTTGAATTACAATCTTCCTTGAGCTCCAACTTTGTAGGTTTTCTAGATGAAATTTATTTTAATGAATAAAATGAATAAAATTTAGGATCCACAGAAATAAAAAAGGGAAAATTTTACTTCACAAAACCATTTATCTGCAGTGATAGTAATTTTTGAAATTATCAGAAAGCGACCAACGTTGCGAATACTTCAATAAGTCACCGAACGAAAGCATGTTTTTTATTGCAGCAGAAGAGGACAATATACAGTGAAACCGCGACGTAACGAGCGTCTATAAAATAAAAAACTCAATGTAAGAAAATGTTTGCTGAGTCCGCTGTTTCTTTTCTGACGAAATTTTCCTAAATCGCTCCATACGAGTTTATATATATAATGGAAAAATGTTGAGCATAAAAACCTTCTAAATAGCTTGACGGTAGGAGCCCCTTTAGCAATAACCTTTACATAATAAAGTGGCACGCGTTGAGCTCACATTGCCAGTTTTTTTAATTGCTGACAAAATGAGTTATCCAGTGCAGGTCAAGTCGATTTGCCTACGCGACAAAACTGCAACAAAAAAGCTCCAAACATTTTTGAAGGCGAAGCATTCTACACCACATCATATATTTGAGGATTAAATATTTGTAGAAAAAGCGCTGGATAAATTTATACAAAATGAGCACAAACAAATTAAAATAACAGAAAATTTGTTCACGAATTGAAAACTTTTAATGATGCTTGTAAATGGTTCTTGTATTTCTCTACTGCTTGAGCTGAAAATAAAAACCGAAACTGTATCTATAGCTAGGGATTTTTTGTCCTAAATTTCAAAAACCTGCACCAAAAACAAACAAACTATGTACATTTTTGACCTTTGCTTTCCGCTTTGCATTTATTTATAAAACTTTTATATTTTTGTTATGAGTTTATCGTCAACACAAAGATAGATACGAAATTATTATATATACAATATATATTATATAATTGGCGCGTACACCCTTTTTGGGTGTTTCGTCGAGCTCCTCCTCCTATTTGTGGTGTGCGACTTGATGTTGTTCTACATATGGAGGGACCTATAGTTTCAAGCCGACTCCGAACGGCAAAACGAAAAACTTAAAATTAACAAAACAGTAACTAAAATGTTGAAATATGTCCCAGAATAAGATTTGAGTACTATAAGTAAAAAGTGGAATGGAAAAATAATTTAAGAAAAAGGTGACGCCTAGATGTCAGTTAAGAAATAATTCCTAGACGGTACAGTTTTTCGTGTCCTCTTTGACATCTGTCAACGAGGCAGATGCACAATTTTACATGATAGAATAACGCGTGAAAATTACTAAACTTAACTTAAACTGAAATTTTATGCCGCCTCGAAACAGCAGATGATTTTTTACGAGTAGCTTTCCATGGGAAAAATACAGTCGTAGGCGTACCGTTGTCTATCGATCGCCCCGCTTCTAGAAAAAAAAGTTTCTATCATTTGGTGTTTCATTCCGAGGCTTCGCGGCATTCAGCTACGACGACCATCGTACTTTAAAGTGTTAGAATATTAGCGAAGAAACTTGAGGATCTATCAATAATATTATTTCATACTACAAGCAGAATCAACCCGAAATCTTCAGCTTGGACGATGTCAACTTCCTGCCTGCGTTTATTTAAATTTTTTAAATAAAAAATCAATCAAAGAAAGCACAACTGCTCAATCAAATACTACTAAAAAGAGTAGAAAAGAAAATAAATATTTGTGTACGAGTGCATGAATTAAATAAATAAATGAAATAACGAATTGTCAACAATTTAGTCTACACTAGTGCTGCTATCCCAATCTACTCGTAATGCTTTGGATATACAAACGTATTTAACAATTGCATGCCCTAGGCAATGCACCCTCGCCATCACAGCATTAAAAGAACATAGGGAAAAACATGTGGGGGGGGGGGGGGGGGGGGGCAGTCCACTCCTCTACATAATTATTTGAATAACAATTGTGCTTATCCTCTATGTTAAAACGTACAACGAACGGTCTGGGCTGACATCCATGTAATAATGAACTTGTGCAGGCATGGAAGGCCCCTGGAAATTAACAGGAAATTAATTAAACCAGACGCAATCAAATTTAGCTGAACTACATTTTTGAATAAGAAATATGGCAGCAGTTAAATTAGTTTAAGTTAAAGTGATTACCATTCCATTTGTATGCGTACGAAAGTAAACTTAGGCGAACTACTCCAATGTATTACAATACTATAAGTATATTAAGAAGAGCTCTAAGTTCTGTCTTCCTGTAAAGTTGAACCACTAAGTGCGCTTAATGAGGCGGTATACTCGTAGCGAATGTTCGCCGAACTTAGATATGCCAGCAAATCAAAGAAGTGGTTCAGTGAGTTTAGTTGCGATAGCAAGTCTAAGAAGTACTTCAGATCAGCACAATCATAGGTGGTGTTTTAAGCTCGCCATATCCACCTTTACTATGCAGTTTCAGGAAAATCATTTGATATGGAACTCAATCTATTCATCTGACATTAGACAGTTTCCAAATATAATTGCACCTACTGCCTCTAAGGGGATAGCAAAGGCATTTTTAACCCAACCTCATCGTGAAAAAAAAAGAAAAAGAGGTTGTCTGTAAAGTCGGTGTACTAAAGATAGTTTAACGTGATTTTTCAAAAGAAAATTTTAATTTTATTTGTTTGATAGATATTTTGTATGGATATAGAGAAGGAGGTGAATGGAATCGCAATGGAATAGGTCAAGTTACATTTACACAAACGTCAAAAATGACGAAACATTTATCAAATTCATGAAAGATATCTTCAATTTCGATTGTGCATCAGACGTTAATAAGTCAACAACACGAAGGGGCACCATCATCGATTTGCCTTTTTCAAGACACTTTACACTCGAAACACTCCCTTTCATATTTCCTACTTTTCCTCTCATCGTCCTATTCTCAACAGAGAAATGGTTCATTACCATGCACACAGGAAGAAGGCATATGAGAATTTATATATAATACTAGCAACCCGCCCTGCTTCGCACGGGTATAAAATATATACCCTATGTCACTCACTGAAAAAATGATTAAAATCGATCCAGTAGTTTTGGCTTATTCATTATTGCCCGTGGCCCGCACGCGTTAAATTTGGAGTAAAACAATTCTCCTTTCTTTATAGCATGAAGATTTCCTGCTATCTTTGGGATATCTAAATTCATACCCTACATTTTTGCATATTAACTTTTTGCATTTTTACATATGTATTTATTTTATTTTTACAACAATTACAATACTATATTACAGAATGTCTTTATATACAACGTTCATAGCCTTCTTGTCATTAGACAATACAAACATGTTTTCTCTAGAGGTTACTCTTGAAAGAGCGACATACAGTTGGCCATGTGAAAAACAGTCAACACTCAAATCTAAGCCTGCAACGTTGAAGGTTTGACCCTGAGATTTATTAATGGTCATTGCAAAAGATGTCTTTACCGGAAATTGTAAGCGTTTAAATTGGAATGGTAGATCCGATGGTATCAGAGGGATTCGGGGAATCAATACATCTTCTCCGGTACCACATCCTGTGAGTATTGTGCACTCTATTATGAAAGTTTTCAGTGATTTTACCATCAAACGCGTGCTATTGCAAAGTTTAGGTGGACTTAGGTTTCTTAATAAAATAACAGGACAACCTATTTTCAGCTCCATTTTGTGAGGAGGGAGTCCAGACGGTTTCAAAGAATTTAGAAATTCTGTAGGAAATTGAACAGCTTCTTCCAAATCGAGAACAGTATCGACCGAGTAGTATATTTTCGTCGGCGCATCAATCTTTGAAATAATCAAGTTATTTACTTTATCTACTTGTTCGTTAGTTGGTGACAGAATAGCTCTTTCTTTAAACCAAGATATTGTCTTATAACTTATGTTATCAATGTCTGGATAGACATTGTTGACTAACTCTTGGATGTTGTCTATCAAAACACAAAGGTTTTCTAGGTTAATCCTTCCCTCACTTTGTGTTAATTCTCCATTGCCAACTTTTAGCAGCATCTCTGGAAATAGCCTGTTCTCTCGTGAAGATGACGAAATCCTCATATTAGTTTTAAGCTCTAATTTATTGACATACGACTAAAGGTGGGATCTTTTTAGCGAAGCATTTATTTCGTCAGCACGTGTTCCTCGAGTCACAACTGGTAGGATTTGACGGAAATCTCCTGAGAACAGAATTGTACATCCACCCATAGGTGCATTTTTGTTGCGCAAATCGCGCATTGTCCTATCCAGTGCTTCCACAGACGTCTTGTTTGACATGGTAGCTTCGTCCCAGACTATTAATGAGCAGTCACGCATCAATTTTCCTGTATTGCTCTGTCTAGAAACACTACAGACGCTGTTATCATCATCGGTGGCGATTTTCAGCGGGTGCTTCATTGTAGAGTGTGTGGTTCGGCCTCTTTCCAAAAGAGTAGCGGCAATGCCGGATGACGCAACAGCTAACGCAATTTTTCCGGTAGATCTCAATTACTAATTACTGTTGTAATATCTTGAAAAATATTGTTTTTAATTATATGCTGTAAAGAGCCATATACATACATAGATCTATATGAAAACAACAATGTATTTAAGGTATTTAATTGGATAAGGATTAATGTTGTACCCATTTGTTGAAATCGCTTCGAAAATAAGCTATTAGTTGTCGTAAAAAGTAAATGACAAAAAATGTTATTGTATGGAATTGATAGCAAACTAAACGCGCTCCGAATCAATAAAAACTATTCAAAAACTGTATTTTAATTATGTGCGATTTACTAATATAGAACCTGAAAATAGCGTTTTATTTCGCTGTAAAATTGTATGTACATAATATATAATTACATGGAATTCAGTACATACATAGATACATATGTACATACGTCCGAAATGAAATAATGCGAGCGATTCGTAAATACATACATACATACGTCACCATACGACGTAATTCAACATTAATGAGGTGTGGTGAGATTATCGCTTAACGCCTATTGCTTCATTCGGTTGACAGCGAACACACACACAAACAGCTTTTTTGGAAAAAGAGCTGCTTTTGTTTAAACAATTTTGGTTAAATAACAAATAAATCAATTTTTTTTTTGATGCAGAACGAAAGTAAATATTTCAAAGTTAAACTTCAAGAAAGTTTCATTTTAATTGGTTGATTCGTTTATGATTTATGGCCGTGAAAACAAAAAAATTATGTTTTTTTGCCACATTTTGACCGATTGCCACGCCCCCTTTATATATTTCTTCACATTATATAGATATAAACCTTCCTCTTCAATCAATCTATCTTTAAAAAAAAACCGCATCAAAATCCGTTGCGTAGTTTTAAAGATTTAAGCGTATAAGGGGACATAGGGACAGAAAAAGCGACTTTGTTTTATAATATGTAGTGATATATGCGCATATACATACATATAAATACATATACAGTCCAATCGTGATAGTCCGACACATACGGGACCGACTCGTTGTCGGATTATCAAATATTCCGGACTACCGAAGGTTCCATTTAATGACACGAAAAGACAGAAAAAAATCACATCAACACCGTCAGAAATCGTGAGAGAACTGGCGTCGTTCAAATTTAATGACAAATACGTTATGACCGGGAAACAAAACACAATTCCCCTCTGCTGCTCTGCTACGATTGATCAAAATAAAATAATGCCAATTGCATCCATAGACGTTATGAGGTTGTCGGATTACCGAACGTGTCGGATTAAGAAATGTCGGACTATCACGATTGTACTGTATATGCTCACTCAAGTAGGACAGAGCCAGATGTCGAACGTTGCCAAACGCGGGGGCCGATTGTGCTCTTTGTCGTTCGTTCCGCGTTCTCGCTTGCAGTTCAAGTAAGGTAACGCCGCATGAGCAAAATAACGCCGCATTTTTTGGTGCGTGCAGCCGGCTACATCGAATAATAAGACGTTATCACGTCAAAAAATGGGATAAGTAGCAACTTCGACTTCCTTTCACAGGACTTTGGGTTAGATGTCCTTAACCTTTCCACATTCTGAGCATATTTCTCCTAGAGTAGCTCGAGGTCCTTCCGAAGTTTCTGGAACACGTTTTATGCTTATTTTATTACATATTCGGATTTATTTAGCATTAGTAACCGACAGTAAAGCTAAGGAAGCAACCAAAGAGCCATTGTACTTGTTCGAATACACTCTTCCAGAAGATATAAAAAAACTGGTAATGCGTACCAATTATGAAAGTTTTCTGAACAAATGGAACCAGTACCAACATCACTACAAATCCTTCAATCTCTCGAGATTGAAAAACCAATATCCGTCAAATTCATCATGGCGAAATATTAAGACCGTTGTTCGTCTGAGAACTGGCCATACAATTTCAACCCACTCGTATTTGCTAAATGGTTTGCCGAAACCCCCGTGCCCGTTTTGTGTATTCAGCGAGTTCACCGTATCTCACTTCATGGATATATGTTCAGGAATCCAAAATATTAGATCATCGGTGTTGAAAAATATCAAACTATCTGAACTTCTGGAGCAGATAACGGACTATAATATCAGTATCATAAACCAATTCGTTTCTTGCTGTAAATTTAAAATTTAACTTCATAGGCTTCTACGTTATCTGGTATACATAGTAGTGGTTACTTCCACATTCCCTCGATTGTACTATCTTCATTTCCTCTCCAGTATAGGTATACTATATTATAATCTTGCAGCTAGCATAGTAAACTTAGTATAATATAATTATTTCCTTTTTTCTTCTTTATCGATATTATTAACCATTTAAAACAATAGCCGAAGGCCTTAGCAGCCAGTGCTTGTTGCCTTTTTTTCTTACCTTAATAATCTATATATATAAAAAGAAGTTACATTTCCTTGGTAATTTTATAACTCAAGAACCGCCGAACCGATTGACACAAAAATGTTAAAGCTCTTTTCTATCTTTGAGAAGGTGGTTTGTGTGAAGTTTGATTGAAATCGATGTAGCCGTTCCTGAGTTATGACATTTTATGTGAGTAATGGTTGTAAATGTACTATGTTAATATTAATTTGCTGTCGTTCGAATTCAGTTGACAGTTCTCTTATGTGCTTTGAGTTCTTTTATATCGTGCTCTCATTGCGAACAGACATACTTTTGGTGAGTGTTAACCATGTGTTTGTTTTAACCACGTACACACATTGAACTTTGAATTAAATTTATTTTTATATATTTTCGTCCAAAATTACTTGAAATACATACATACATACATTCAATTAGTAATATACTGTACTGAAAGAATGCCACGTGCAAGACGAGCAAACATTGGGAGACGCTCACGTCAATCAAATGCTACGGCGTTAAATCGAAGATCACAAAGTGAAGAAGATCGTGTTCGACGAAATGAAGTGGAAACACAACGACACAGACGGAGAAATCAGTCGATTAATAGTGAAGCACCAAGAGACCGTCGTGGGCGTACGTCCGTTTATGATTATATGTCAAATGGAATGCGCGACTTTTAATTACGATGCCACCATTGATTACAGCATGCATGCCTACATTGGCCAAATGAATATAGAATGTATACATTGCAAAGCAATTAAATTCAGAAACGAAACGCCTGGTATGTGCTGTGCTGGTGGGAAAGTCAAATTGCCGGTGCTAGAACTTCCGCCAGAACCTTTGCATTCATTGGTTTTTGGCAATTCGCCAACGTCGAAGCATTTCCCCTTAAACATTAAAAAATACAATTCATGCTTTTAAATGACATCTTTTGGAGCTACAAATATTATAAGAGATGGATTTATGCCGACGTTTAAGGTTATTACTTCGTTTGGAATAAACAATATCATATTTAATTGATGTCCGCCCCTGTGTTCGGTGTTTTTAAAAATTCAGATCCGTTATCTACATATATTTCTCGAACTTTACAGATTCAAGGTCAAATATACCATAGAGCTGGGTCTTTGCTACCATTCCCAGATGGTGACCATCAATTTTTGCAAATATATTTTATTGGTGATGAGAATCGTGAATTAGATCAGCGCTGTGCAATTTCGACGAATACGACAAGATCAATCGTGAACGAATTGCAAACAATGTTCCATCAACACAGTGAAGTGGTGAAATTGTTCAAAGTGGCACTCGATCTGATGCCCACCGATGGCCACAAAATCATAATAAAAGCCGATAAAACACCAATTGGGGAGCACGCCAGACGATTCAATGTACCAACGATTGATGAAGTAGCCATTGTTGTGGTTTGTGAACAGTTTCGGCCACGAGATATTGTTTTGTATCGTAGAAATGAGCAATTACAACGAATTTCAGAACTCCATAGCTGTTATGATGCCTCGCAATACCCCATTTTGTTTTGGAGAGGGGACGATGGCTATCATATCAACAAAGTTTAATTACAAGTTTTTATCGGCTCTTTCACCTTACCTGTATTTAGGTGACCACCACAATCAAATTTTAAAAAAGTACAGAAAAGGCTATTGTAACATCTTTAGAAAGTATGTTGAATGAAAAAAATCAACTAATTCAACTGTTTAAACATTTTACGAGTTCTATAAAGAAAACTTAATATGAAAAATTTCTTTCGATATAAAAAACATTTTATGTATGGTGGTGCGAAGCCCACTGGGTAATGCTAGTTATTTATAATTATTACTCTTTTCAATAAATAAATAAATTTAACATTTATTTTATTGTATTTTTTCTCATTTCTTATTTCTTCCCTATAGCTGCTTTACAGTCATATGGAACAGTTATAGCCAAGGCGCATTCATTACAAGTGGTGGCACTAGACCAAAAACAATGTTTTGTACGCTTGATTGTAGCAGCAAAGTATTGGCAGAGTAGAAAAAAAAGAATGAATTCGCCTTGTTTCATTCTGTGCTGACAGGCCCATGCATAGGGCGAAAGAAAAAACACAAATCCGCTGATTTACCAATACAAACTTTAATAGATTCGCCTTGGTTAGAGCTCTCTTATATAGATTGTCAATGTTCAGATACGAGTTCTGTTGCTTGTTTAGAATGATGCTAATCGATTTTAACTGAGCTCCACACTGCTTATGATTGGGACTTAAGATATTATATTTTATAATTCTTCTCTTTCATGACGCTTTCGGTATCAGCAGAGTTTAACCGCTCATGTCGAACAAAACCAAACTTAACATATTATTTTCGCCCAGTTGCATGACGTAAAAAAATTTGTGCAATGAAAAAGAAGAAGAGAAAATTTCTACGTTGAAGCGACTCCACTGACAGGTTATGCCATGCCGTGGAACTATTCGATGCTGCATTTGCTGGTGGTGATAGAACAGTAAGAGGCGTCTTCTGCTTTGGAAGGACTAAGTAGAGAAGGGTATGATCCCACTTTCTCTTATGAAACAGAAGAAACGTCTGGGTCGCTGTGTTGTTACTGTTCCTACCAAGAATAATTAAAGTGAATTTGACGTTTCGGAGGCATCATTCGCAAATCTGATATTAACTTCAAAGGTGTTCACTATATTGCTCTGAAGTGATACTTGATTTTTGGGTTCTTTAAGCCAACAGCAATGGTTAAGCAGAAAAAAAGCATGAAACCGCAACTTTACTGAGACGAACGTTTGGTGACCGAATACTCACACGTAGTTTGTCTGCCAACTTACAACTGAGGTCACTTTTTCCATTGATATTCCCTCAAGGGAGCAGAGGGAATGGTATAATATTTGGAGGCAGGGTAGGACAGACATTTTTACGGATGGCTCTTGTTGAACGGAGGAGTTGGTGGGGGAGTATTCTATGAGGAGCTCCACATCAAGCTCAAATAAAGACGCTGTGGATTGGTTGCTCACTTCTGTAATTACTGTAAAAGGGGGTAAACATCTATTCCGACAGCCAAACAGTGATTAGGGCCTTGGGCTCGTTATTCGTGCATTCGAAATTAGTCCGGGAATGCCTGAGTTCTCTCTCGATTGCATCGGAATACTTTGATATTGAGCTCATTTGGGTTTCTGGTGACAGGGCGTAGAGGGAAACTGCTGGGTTGATAAGTTGGCTAGACGGGGGACCCTGGTGACGGTTTTATCGCGTAATGAGAGGATTGGGCTTCCCTTGAGAATCTGTGTTCTGCTCCTCGAAAAATGGGCCTCGCGTCAACTCAGCGAGCGCTGGGCTTGTGCGCAACCATACAAAGTCGCTAGATCCTTCTGACTACGGACAGATCGGAAGCGCTCGAGGGAACTTCTAGGGCTAACAATGCCGTAGCTTTCGAATTTGGTACGTATCTTTACCGGACATTGTCCGTTAGGTGTCCATGAGGTGAGACTTGGGATTGCCTCAAGTCTTTTTTGCAGAAGCTGTCTGGAGAACGAGGTGGAATCAACTCAGCACCTTTTTCCGAGTTGCCCTATTTTTGTCGGGCAAAAATTTAGACATCTGGGCTATAACTTCCTCACTTCTCCTGGTGAAATTTATCAGTAGCTTGAAGCGGTTAATACGAACATAAATTACCGCCGTTGGTCGTGATTCTCTAACCCAAAGCCTCTTCTATTTGCCTGGTGCCATCTGCCTGGTTCCTACTCTTCTCCTTTCGCCTGTATGGTATTACAGCGGAAAAATTTTTGATTTGTTATTGAAGTGGGTCCCTCGGAATTGCAGCCATTTATCCTACACAATCTAACTTGATCTACAATCAAGCTCGCGTAGTTTAAGCTCTTTGAATTAATTTTTGTAGTAGTGCTCAAAGTCACAAGTCTATACCAAAAACATTCGGCATATTATTGCCGAGTAAATGCCGTTATGCTGGATGGTGATCATAAGACGCAACCATTGTACAAAATTTCAAGTAAAACACTCTTCTTCTTCATATTTTCTTTACAGGCACCTAGGTGTGAGTTTGACTGAGCTTTAAGAGTGCGACGGTGTGAGTGCCTGGTTTTTTCGCTTGAGCGAATTGCTATGCCAAATTACATAGAATTTCTATAGTAACATTAATAACAATTGAATATCGACAAAAAAAATTTCCAAATATACAAAAATAAATATTTGTAATAAATTTTTTAGCTGTAATAATGCTTTTTTATTGAGAAATATTTAAATTTGTGCAACATGTTTTTTTATACAATTTTCTATGAAATCCAATTTTTGTATGCAACCAAAATAGAAAAGAATATTTTGGAATCAGGTGGTCTTAGCTGTGAGCATTGTTTTGGACTGGTTTTGACGACTAGCTGTGAGTGTTTTTACTTATGGATCTGTACAGTGGTGGCAGTAGGGGTTGTGGTGTGACTGAATTTAAAATTTTTGTTAGAAAAAAAAGTTCTGCACCTCTAAGCAAACACTCTTTACAGCATTAAGTGATTGCATTCCAACAGCTAAAGGATTGGCATGCTTTGATGTAATGTCTCAATCGCTTTTTCACTTCACAAATCCATGCACGAGTATTTATGTTTGTATGTATGCGTTTGTGTTCATGGTGTAAAATCGTTTCGCTATTTATTATTGCTATTCATAGTTGAGAATCTAGGAGTGCGAATGTGTGTTCGAAGCCACTCACGTCTTCTCGTTTTTTCGCAGCATCGTTATACATACGTATGTATGTGTGGTACTATGTCTCAATAAGAGAGAAACTTAAATAAAAAAATGTCTGAAAAATAATAATATATTTATACATAAAACTAGTTGTGCAAGTATATACGTATGTTTTTGTGTGTATTCCCTATAAACTCCGGAACCGCTTTATCGACTTTAACGCAATTCCTTTGAGCTGTTGTGAGCAAACCTGCGAATGCTTAGATGTTTACATGGATTCGGTAAGGGGCGCTGGGTTCAAAATATTTATAAAAATTGTATTTGAAGTCCGAATTCACTAACGTCTAATAAAAATGTGTATAAGCCAAGAAAAGATAAATAATTTAGCGAAAATAAAGGGAATGGTGTAGAGTGTGCACATTTCAAAATCAAGATTTACTTAGATAGCTTCATAAGTATTTCATAGAAGTTTTAACGTAGAGTCACATATTCCGGAAACATATTAAGTTTCCGACGCTCACATTAGAAAATATTATTGTTTTTGGTTTTGGCGCACCACTAAACTATAACTGACATTTGCTTTATCGGCTCAAAGAAGTGGATCGGATTAGAATTGGTTGGTTTTTCAAAATTATTGCATATTAGTCAGGTCGTGTGGTGCAGGGTTGCTTATTTCTCGGGGTGAACTTAAACTTTATTTATATAATATGAAAATCATTGTTCTTGCATTACCCGAAAATTTCAGAAAATATTTGAAAACAATATTTGATTTTGTCTCAAAAATATTTTCTGTGAAATTTTATGATTTGTTAAAAGTAAACTGCCTATCTAACACGCCCCCGAGTACCTTGTCGAAAAATTCAGTTCACTAAATCGGTCCGAGCACTTAACCTGCTTAATATGAAAAACAAGTCTTTTTTGTTTACAAGCCAATTAGTACGACGTGTCAAAGTATCTTCTAAAGGGTTTTCCAATAAGAGGTGTTATTCCCGTAAAATATCAATGGTTTCGTTGTTTGCGTGGCACATAGCGCCGTCTTGTTGAAAATAAACGTTGTCCAGATTAATACCATCCAATTCCGGCCCTAAAAAATCGTTAATTATCCCTCGATAGCGCAATCCATTCACCGTAATGGTTGCTCCAGCTCCATTTTCGAAACACTAAGGTTCAATGACTCCGCCGGACCATAAACCGCACCAAACAGTCACACGTTAAGGATAGAGAGGCTTTTCAACAATAACTTTTGGATTTTCTGAGTCCCAGATCTGACAATTTTGCTTATTGCTGAAGCCACCGAGGTGGAAATGGGCCTCATCACTCAAGATGATTTTTCGATGGAATTCCGGATCATTTTTATGCATGTCAACCACCCAATCAGCAAAGACACGACGTTGTTAATGATCGACCAGTTCTTGTGTTAACTGGGCTTTATAAGCCTTAAGAGCCAAATCTTTATGCAAAACACGGTGTAAAGACGTTTGTGGAATGCCTAATTCTAAAGAACGACGAGGAATGGACAAACTGTGGTTTCTTCAACACTTTCGGCTACAACAGCAGTATTTTCGGCTATTCTTGAGCGACGTGCACGGGTTTTACTCTTCACATCACTAACTTGTCGCAACAGCTCGAATTTTTTCACCAATTTGTGTATTGCGGTCCGACAAGGTGCTTCACGATGGCCCAAAAATGTTCGAGTTTTACGAACCGTCTCTGCCAAATTTTCACCATTTTTATAGTGAATTTTAATCATTTCAGTGAGTTGTTTAAGCGTGTATCGTTCCATTTTTATTAATGGCGTAGTTTTCATTTGTCAAATATTAAAAAATGAAGGCTTAAAAGCAAATGAAATTTATGAACAAACGTTGAACTTTTCACCATCAATTAGTAGAACTAGTAGAAAGATGAAGTGTTCAATATATTTTATGACGTGATCGGACAAGCCTTGAAGACGATCCACATCAAGGATGTCCAAAGACAGCAAGAATACCAGAAATCATACAAAAAATTCTGGGTATCGTATTGGAAAATCGTCGAGTGATTGAAAGAGATTTAGTAGAAGCCCTAGGCATCTCATTGGGTGGTATAAGCAGTATTTTAACTGAAGTTTTGGGGGTTTCAGTAAGCTGTGTGCAGAATGAGTGCCGCATTCGCTATCAATGAAGCAAAAACTCATTCGAATGCGACTTTCTCAGTAACGTTTAGAGCGTTTTCGAAAGGCTAAAGTCGATTTTGTGCATTGATTCGTCACTATGGATGAGACTGGGTCTATCGCCATGATCCTAAATCAAAACAGGAGGCTAAAGAGTGATTTGAATCTGGTTTTTAGGCTCCGAGTTCGTGTACAGAAATTCGTCAAGAAGGTATTACCATAAGTTTTTTGGGATGCGAAAGGAATTTAACTTTACTGACGACTTGCAAGCTGGTTAAACAAAAAAAACTAAATAATATTCTTAGCTTTTATACCAGCTGGTGGATGAAATTCGTGAAAAAATACCCAGTTTGTAAAAGAAAAAAATTATGTTCCATCAGGATAATCTACCGCGTCTCAAGAGCATTTTGACAATGTCTAAAACTTATGAATTGTAGTTCGAACTATTAGAGTATCCATTGTATTTGGATCCAGATATGCCCTGTAGCGACTTCCATCTGTTTCTGGACTTAAAAAATTTACGCGTGGAGGTGGTTTTTCATTAAATGATGAGCTCATAGCAACTGTGGAAGCGTATTTTGCAGCCCTTTTACATTCCTACTTCAAGGATGGAGCTCATAAATTGGAATCTCTCATTGGAACAAGCGTACTGCTGCTCAGGGTGACTATACTGAATAATTAAATGTATTTCAAACCTTAAAATTATGAGCAAACTTATTGAACAAAGCGCAATACACTGGGCGCTTTAAAAATATACCCCCATATTATTTTGCCTACTTAGTTACTAATATGCACGTACAAATATACGCCCTTCTAATGCTTCCTTTTTCTTCTTCTCCTACTTCTACTTTTTTACAGCCAACTATTTCTCTCTGCCAAATCTTTTTCCCAAAAATACCTTTAATTTTAATGTTATATTAAGCTTTTCTAATTGAGCGCAAACACTGTAAAACAACTAATGGCTTTGTGTTTGATTATTAAATAAATAAAATTAATAAATAAATAAATTTGTTTACATTGAATCAAAAATGCTATGCTTTATTTATGAAGTGTTTAGAATATATTTAAAATATTATTACTTGCTGTAGTAAATAAAAAAAATGTAGTAATCCTCCCCATAAAAAATCAAATTTACTAACTGCGAGAATTTTTTATATTTAATTTACTCTCCTTTTTTGTTTTCCCATGCGAATCGTCATTTTTCTATGAGAATATTTTTTCAGCTGTAAAAAAATAAAAATCCATGTATATAAATCTCTACAGTTAACTAAGCACGCAAATTGCGCACTTTACTGCAGGGACTACGCGCACATGCATACAACTTTGTGGTCGATGTGGTATTGCATCGCTGCACCACGGGCCTTATACGTATCATAGCAGATGATTAATGGGAATGTGTAAGAAAATAGCCAGCAACAATAAATGAGAATTTAATTTACAATACGAAAACATAATTTCCATGGAATAGCCGGATTTACGTTGATCTAGTTTTAATACTTACACGAAATATTTCCATGAAATAGTTAGAATATGGATGATGTCAGTTATTCGTTTAGTAAAGTAAACTCTTTTGGCAATTTTTATATCCCGGAGCACTTGTGGGCAAGGGTAGTATAATTTTGTTCACATAACGGTTGTATGTAATTACTTCAAAAATTTAAATAGATTTAAACATATATACTGCACTATTGCCCCCGTACGACACTAACTCCCTATTCCCGTGACCACATAATCCTACTCATCTAAGCACCTCTCCCTTTGTGCCCAACCCGTTGAAATAACATGTTCCCTGGGCCTACAGTTATATGAGAGAGACGATGATGACCGGTGACTACACCGCATTCGCAGCGTTTGATGAACTGCTACAACAACAACAACACCAGTAAGCAAATCTAAACAAATATATAATATGAGCAAACCTTGTCGCGTCTCTTTTCGGCTCAATCAATTTTCAGATAAAGTATTTTTCTTCGTGTCATGTATGCTTCGAATTAGAAAAACATTGGACCATAACGACGATCTATCGAGTCAATTTGGAACACAATATTTCTTATCGCGTAGCTAATATATGTTTCGAATTCCGAAATTGGATGAAGGCCTCCTATCGGAAAGCCCTTCGATTTTCTTCAAATAGCGGATACCTACTTTTTTAGTTTACATATAAATATACCATATACATATAAATTTACATATATTCTGCCAAAAAAATGTCGGGAATTGTTCATTTAAAAAGCGCGCGTTACACATATGTCTAAATTTTGTTTGCTGGAGTCTTGGTAAAACTGTCCTCGAAAGTGTCGCAGAGTAGTTTCTTCTTGGCACTTAATTATATCAGTCAACTGCAGGTGTGCTCTGCGATTTTCACTATGGATAAAAATATCTAGCAAAGCATTTGTCTTAAATTTTCGAACATTAAGTTTTGAACGGGATTTCGTGTGCCGAATCATTGGAAATGTTGCAGAAAGCCTATGGAGAGTGTACCATTTTATATCATGAATTGCTCGTGAGACGCGTGGCTGCTCTACTCGTTCGAAGAGAGTTGAATTTCTTTCAAAAAATTCTTCGGAAGAAGGTGGCTGAAGACATGCTTGAGAAAGTGAATTCGGACCCAACGTTTATCCGGCGCATCACAACAAGTTATGAGCCGTGGATATATGAGTGTGACATGCAAATCAGTCAACAGGCCGCTGAATGGCGCTATTCACATGAACCGAAACTCAAAAAACCACGTCAAAGTCGCTCAAAAGTGAAAGTCATGCTATTCGTTTTCTTTGATTATCATGGTGTTGTCCACTCGGAATTCACGGGTTCTACAGTAAATAAAGATTATTCTTTGCAAGGTATGCGAGGTTTGAGAGAGAATGTACATAAGAAGCGGCCCGATTTGTGGAAAGAAAACTCGTGACTCTTGCACCATCATATCGCACCGTCTCAAAAAGCTCATATTGTGAACACTTTTTTGACCAAAAACTCGAGAAATATCATAAAAAAATCACCATATTCACCGGATTTAGCCCCCTGTGACTTTTCCCCCTTTCCCAAAACTTAAATTGCCACTTCGCGGGCACGGCTTTGAGTCGATGGAGGCCGTTAAGGAGAATTCTCTGAAGGAGCTGAAGAATATCCCTTCAAAGACGTTCAAAAGGTGCTTTGATGACTGGACTAATCGTTGGCATATGTGTATTACTTCGAATGGAGCCTATTTTGAAGGCGACAAAATAAATTTTGATGATTCAACAACTATTTTACGTTTTATTGAAGAATTCCTGGTACTTTTTGACAGAATGTATTTAGTATAATTGATTCCTACATCCTTATAGGGTGTTTGAGCGAGCTCCTCTTCCAATTTGCTGCATCTTGATGGTTTTTTTTCATGCTTGGGGTTTGGAACCCACGCAGTACCGAATGGTAGTAATTGGTGTGTTCGGCTGTGGCGGCCAGCTTTTTCAGAAACCTAATACAAAAATTAATCAGAAAAGCTAAAATCGTTAAATAAGTATATTTTAATTATGCCTAAACAATAAAAATCAGTTACAAATAACTAAATATTGATTGTTTTTTTTTTACTTATAAGCTCAACTTATTTCAGTGTCTGTATAGAACAAATACGAGCTATTTCGATCATTTTGAAATCAATTTTTGCTATTGAAGAAGCTCTCAGGTATCTTTCAAGCCAGTTTTATACACACTTGGTCCCAAGTTTGGACTACCCTGAGAGATCTGGGATTATGGCGCGTTGTTAAAAATATGTGGGGCCTGCCATTTTTCGCTGCAATGCAAAATACTTTCTATCGGCGAATTCTAACCGCAGTTAACGTTCCCATAAAAATCACAGGCGTCAATTCCAAAACAGATCATGAATATTACTCTTCGCGACCCGCAATTTAAGTACTAGAGCAACTTTTAAGGTAGACAAGGTTTTTATAGTTTTAAAAGAGAAAGAAAATATTGGCGTGCACACTTCTATTAGTTGTTTGGCCCAGCTCCTCCTTCTATTTATGGCGTGCGTCTTGATGTTGTTCCACAAAATGGAGGCACCTACAATTTTAAGCTATATCCGAACGCCAGCTGTTTCATGGCAGACATACACATGGATGTTTACCATTGCCTGCCGAGGGGCGACTGCTATTGAACACAAAAAAAAAAAAACGTTTTTTCATTTTGGTGTCTCATGCGCGGAGATTCAAACCTACGCACTCCCGAATGGTAGTCACGCACCAATTCATTCGGCTACAGCAGCCGCCGAATAATATGCCCAGAAATACAAATTTTAAAAGGCAATAAAAAGAAAACACATTTATTTTTACCTAGCCAGAATAAGTTTCTAATTAGGAACCGAATCGAGCCATAAGTATGATGTTTAGAAATATTTTGATGCCGGCGTCAGCTAGAAGGCAATATTTTCCGAACACAAGTTCAACTATCGGTGAATGTTTTAGAAAATTCTTTTCATCGATTCCGGAGATAACTGTGTTTAAACAGTAAAAACGACAGTCACAGTTTTTAAAAGTGGGCTTAATGCATTACGTTGCACTTACCACGTCATCCAGAACACATTTTTTAATATATTTTTTTATAATAATTCCCATATTGCGGCTCTACATTTGTATTGTGAAATTCATTTTATTATTGCATCCGCGCAAATAATCGTTTGCATGCTTTACTTTGTCATTTTGTGAAAAGATGCTGTCAGCTGCACTGAATATTCACCAATTCATTTATTTAATCGGCATCTTCCACTATTGTCAGCTTCTATTGTTATCGCCACCAAAGCAATTCAACAGCAGTCCACTTAGCAAGCCTCAAACCGCAGAATAAGTTATGCATGAAAGTACTGCCTTTGCACTCTTTTCCACATGCCGTACTTCCCCGCTAACCAATTATTTATCGCCCAGCTGTCAAAGCAATGATCGATACTTCATACGCCATGGCCCTTCATTGCGGCCATTTAAACCAATTCGTTGACCTAATTTACTTAGTATGACCAGTTTGTTATGCTGCTCTATTTATTCTTTTGCTAGTTTATGACGTTACACATTTAGGTTAAGCATCAATTTTGAATTGGATTGAAAAACAATGGGCCTTTGACTTTACGCTAACAAAATTAGCATAAAAGGGAAAAATAAAATGAAAAAAGGAGAAGTGGGAAAAATAGTTAATACAGAGGAGAGTGCACACCGTAATAGCACAGCGGCATTTTGCGAAGTTTTTACAATTTCTCTTTATTATTATTATCACTATTATAAATCTTTTTATTACTACAACAGATTAAATTTATTATTACAACAACACCCCAAAGCTTCACACTTTACACAAAACTTAAACAAATTAATAGAATTTCCGTCAAAATTTCAAACTATTTTAAGTAAAAATTTTTAGAAAAACCTAATATAATATTTTGTAGTCCAAGAAATATTTCTAGAATATTTTTTAAGTTTCAGGTGGCTACATATATATTGCATTGGTAAGCAATTACTAAACAATTTTCTTAAACAAACACCAGATCACCTAACTCCTACATAAAATCGGTCGCTGTATGACAAATTCACATAATTTTTTCTGCCAAGTACCGCACTTGCAAACAATATAGCACCTCAACATTTTGATAGGTTTTGGCTATTTATTTATATATTTTTTAATTTAAATTCTAGTTTTTTTAATATAGCTCACTCTACAATGAAGACACAATCATCAAAGTTTCAATCTTTGTACAAGATTTATCGTTAAATTTTCGTTAAAATTCTAAATAGTTTACGAGAATTAAAAGGGCAATTTGGGTACGCAGCTTTCTAGCCCATTAAATTTGAGTGGAATAAAGGCCAAGTTTGAAGTGGCTCAAAGGTCTCGTTAATTTTTGATAATAATTTCCTCCGAAAATATTGAGCATTTTCTCCATTAAAAAAATTCGAGGATTTGTTAATTGGAAAAAAAATTTGCAACACTGCCAGCGTTGATTTTTGAAAATTTTTTCTCCTGAAAATATTGGGCATTTTCTCTATATAAAAAACATGTTGCGGATTTGTTAATTGAAAAAAAAAAAATTGCAACACCGCCAACAAAAAAATTATAAAAAATCAACAAGCGACAAAAAAGCAATCAAAACAGTGGCCCCCGTAGCCGAATGGATTCGAATCTCCGTGCATGAAACAGGAATTGATAGAGAAAGTCTTTTCCAACAGTGGTAGTCCCTCGGCAGTCAATGGCATACCTCCGAGTGTATTTCTGCCGTTCCAAGTCAACTGAAAATTGTAAAAGAACCTGCATATGTGGAACAGCATCAACACGCACGCAATAGGAGGGGGAGTTTGGCCAAACACCTAACAGAAGTGTGAGTGCCAATTATTCATTTATTTTAGAAGTGCAAACATTTTTTCTTGAAATTCTAATTAAAAACTGTAGAGCTAAGATGTAAAAATTGTTGAATTTTTAAAATTTTTACACAAAATTTGAAAATTAGGGTTATATGTCTTTTGCTAGTTTTAGTTAGGTTACGTTAGCCTGGTTGGCAAAACCACCACCACGCATAGATCTTTTGGTCCCTCGCGATACCAGATGGAGTCCGACCTCTATGAATACTGAAAGTAGGCATCATGTAGGATGTCAGCGCTTTTGGCGAATCTAAGCAGAGCTGGGAGACGTCTTCCAGACCCCCAAACAGTGGTGCTCCCAGGCATTTTAGACGCGTTTTCAATAATGCAGGGCAGACGCACAGAAGGTGTTCTAAAGTTTCCTCAACATCCTCTCTGCATTTTCTGCATTTGCCCGTGTTAACAATCACTATCTTTTACGCATGTGCCGCCAATAGATTATGACCTGTTACCATACCTATGATAGTTCTGCAGGCCTTTCGCGAGGGCGTAAGTACGAATTGAGTCAGTTTCTTGTCGTTAGTTCTGCACATGACTTTTGCTGTTTTGCATGTGGTCAAATTAGTCCACCTAGCTTCCACTAGTTTTTCCATGTAGTCGTCCATTTCGTTGTATATAGTATTTAGCGGTTTTGGTATGTCGTTCTCTTGTTCAAGTGGTAGTCTAACAGCACTTTTTGCTATCTCATCTACTATTTCGTTCCCCATAATGCCTTTGTGACCAGGTACCCAATAGATATGCAGCCTACTGATTGTGGCTAACCTTTCTATAGCCTCCCTGCTCCGTTGAACATTTTTGAGCTTTACTTTTATAAAAAATAATGAAGATTAAAAAAAAAACCAAAAGAAGAAAAATAGCTAAGACTTGTCCAAATGTTGATGTGCTACCATTTTGGCGTGAGGTGTACATAAAAAACGCTGAAATTTTATAAAAATGTGCGACATCCAGGAAAATTTAATAATTTAATTTAATAAGTTAGAATAACCTCTAAAGTAAATTTTAGCCGTATTCAAGATTTACCGTATTTTTGTATGTATGTTAGTGGAAAAAACTCAGTAAATAAGTTATTGTTGGTCCTATGGTCCAATAGTGAATTGAGTTAGTCCTCTTGGTGATTTCACAATGGATTCAAGTGAAACTGATTTTCGATAAAACTACACTTATTCACTGCTGGAATCTTATGAATTCATTGAAATTATAAATTCTATCTCTAGCTTTTACGAAAATTACATAGTTCTAAGAATGCACGAAATGCAAATGTAATTGAAAGTATTGACGTTGCTAGGAACTTAAAGCCATTTATGTAGCACTGCTAGTGTGGCTATTGCTGTTGTTGTTTTGTTTTGTCTAATGAACATTAGCAGTTAATTTTAAAAACTGCAAGTGTGTTCGTTATCATAAGAATACAGTTAGCGTAAGAGTCCTGTGTAGTTTCTTTTTTTTTGTTTTGTTTTTTTGGTGGGTGGGTCGCACTTACAGCCACCGTCGTCTACTGCGTCTTGTGGTATGGCCACTAAAATGATCCCTCTTCTTCTTCTGGCGAGACACCCATCCCGGAACTGCTTTCTATATTACTTCGGGAGGGCCCAGAACGGCATCCATAAAGGACCAATTCTATTCACCCACGTCTGGATCCATTATATTTGTAGCCAGCTTTCATGCTATAGGCTCGTCTTCTTGTGTCTCTATCTATGCGGCTTCGCTTTGTTTCACTGTGTCGAGATCAATATTTTTTTCCGTAGTACGTTCTCGATGTATTTCGTTACCGCGTTCCGGCTGTTCTCGCGTTCAAGCATTTTGTTGATTATGTTGCCCGGTGTGATGTCGCCAATCTGCTCCCTCTGAGCTTTTCTTTCTGCGAGCCATTTGTTACAACTGAAAAACGTGTGTTCAGCGTCATTTCTCAGCGCTATGCAGCATATGCAATTGGAATCGGTTACCTTGCCCATGCGATATAGGTTTCTTCGAAAGAATCCGTGGCCCGAGATGAAGTGAGTGAGGAAGTAGTTCACTTCCCCGAAGTTCGCTTGGACCCATTTGTCAATTGATGGAATAAGTTTCGCCGTCCATATGCCACTCGGTTCAGTGTACCATCGACTTTGCCACCGCAACATGGTTCGGCATCTCCGTTCTGAGAAGCTAGTGATGACGTTTTTCTTCTTGGAGTCCCACGCATCCATTCGTTCCCGGGCCATGAGGTCGACGGGTATCTGTCCACTGATCACGAAAATTTCTGCGCCTGAGACAGTGTGTAATAGGCGCGCACACCTGTTTTGGGTGTTTGGCCGAGCCCCTCCTTCTATTTGTGGCGCGCGTCTTGATGTTGTTCCACAAATGGAGGGACCTACAGTTTCCAACCGACTCCGAACGGCAGATATTTTTAATGAGGAGCTTTTTCATGGCAGAAATACACTCGGAGGTTTACCATTGCCTGTCGAGGGGCGACTGATATTAGAAAACACTTTTTCTTCAAGTTTGGTTTGTCACCGAGGTTCGAATCTACGTTCCCTCTGAATTCCTAATGGTACTCACGTACCAATCCATTCGGCTACGGCGACCGCCAGCCAGCATAGGTAGTTAAAAATTCTTCCCAAAGCGAAGTTTAAGGATCTCCTAAATTTTAACAATAAATTGAAAAATTTACTCTTAAAAGCTTCTCCCGATAAACCAATTCAAACAGTATAACTGCACGCCTCCTGGCAGTTGTCGCAGAACATTAACTGATCTTCAAAAATACTTCAGCATTTTACTTGTCGTGTTGTGTGAGTTTTGTTTAGATTTTTGTTTCTGATATCTTGATTCTCTTAACGGGCATTATTCCACAATTCTTCGTTTTTTTATTTCTTTTTATATTTTTACTTGATATTCAATCTTTTTGACATATTTACTGGTTTCGCAATTCCACTGATTATATTTTTTCTACTGATATGATTTTTTGATTTTCTGTCATTCTTCTTCCTAATTGGCGCGATAATCGCTTACGCGAATTTGGCCGAGTTTGACAGAGCGCGCCAGTCATTTCATTCTCGTGCTAACTGGCGCCAGTTGGACTTACCAAGTGAATCCACGCTCTTCTTCAACTGATCTTTCCAATGCAAGTGAGGTCTTCCTCTTCCTCTGCTAACATCACCTGGCACCGCATTGAATACTTTTAGAGCCGATAGAGCGTACATATCTATTCGGACGACATGACCTAACCAATGTAATCGCTGGATCTTTATTCGCTGCACTATGTCTATGTCGTCGTTAAGCTCATGCAGCTCACTGCTCCATTGTCTGCGATATTCGCCGTCGCCACGGTGCAAAAGTTCAAAAATCTTCCGCAGAATCTTTCTCTCAAACACTCCAAGCGTCGCTTCATCGGATGCTGTCATCGTTCAAGCCTCAGAGCCATACGTTAAGACGGGCATGAAGAGAGCTTCTTGGAGTGCTAGTTTTATTCGACGAGAAAGGACTTTACTACTCGATTGCCTACTTAGTCCAAAGGAGCACTTGCTAAGAGAAATTCTATATTGGATTTCAAGGCTGATATTATAAGAAGTGTGAATGCTGGTTATTAGATAAACGAAGTTTCTTACAACCTCGAAATCATAACTGTGAACAGTGATGCGGGTGCCGATACGCGAGTACGCCGACTGTTTGTTTGATGACAGGAGGTACTGCGTTTTGTCCTCGTTCACCACCAGACCCATTCGCTGTGTTTATTTATCCAGTTCGCTTTCATGGTTGAAATATACATACAGATGCAACGTTTGATACCCTACTTGCGGCACTTCAAACTAAATTTATATATAAATAGGAATAACCAACCTGTGCGTTGCTAATCAAAAATTAAAAAAAAAACATATGATTTTCAGACTTATTTCCAATAATTATCAAATTTTCCGAGTTGGTAGGGAAATTTAATTATTCGTACCAGTATACATTTTCCATAAATAAACTCCTCCGAAATGGGCTATTATTTCTTTGGAAAGCCCGTAATGCGCTACGAGTAAAAGAAGTGTCCACCGGCCTGTTGCTAATTAGTTGACCGCAACTCTATCTTCTATAACTCGTATACATATTTCCAACCTCTGCCATATTTTTCCGTGTTTAAAATTTTTATCATGCAGTCACTTCAGTGTATGCTCCCAATTTGCACTCTTCTCTCTCTCTCTTCCGCTACATGCTCGTATTTTAGTATGCGGTCACGTTCCACACCTTTTTCATATAGGAACTTTTTTAATTTATTTGCTTACTGTTGGTGAGTTTAACGTGTAAAGGCTTTCGTTATGCTTTTACAGTGCATTCGGGCAATTCGTGCAGCAAAATTTTCCCAATGCATTATACAAAATCGCATTCAGTATAAAAGTGTGCACACACATGCCTACATACATAGTGTCGTGAGTGCGATAATAGTGAAATAGCGTAGCTGACTCGGCCTTAAAAAGGAGCAAACAAAAAAAAATATATAAAAAATATGAAACGTGTTTTCTAATATGCACATGGATAGTTAGTTGACTCCCCAGTTATATGGTTCATAATACAAAGGAAGGGAATTGCATTGCGTCATCCACGTATTTTTATAGGGTATATATATAAATATTTGCATGTAACGAGGCTTTAGTAAACTGACTTAAAATAGTAAAAGTCCTAAGTAGTGTATGGTTTAATAATAAAGCCTCAATTTACTACAATAATTTCGAACGAAAACATTTTTCCAGGGACTCGTACGCTGTTAATGATGTATTGTAATTGCATAAATACATACATACGAACGTAAGCGCTTGTGTAGCACTGTACGCCTCCTGAAATGTACGTATGTATGTATTTTACAAATATTCGTAGTTTGCAGGTCTTAACTCTTAGTAAGAATTTACAATAAATATTTTATTTAAAAAATAGTGGATTTAACGGTTTAATGTAATAATTTAATGGAGTTTAATGGTCGATTAATAGCGAAAAGCATTAGCTGGTTTAATACACATTGGTGCAAACTGTTTGAGAGCAAAAATGATTAAATAGTAGAGAAATAAAAATATATGTATATATAAATATTCATATACGTATATAAAGGGTGGTTAAATTTCAAGGGCCGATGTTGAATGTGAACCAGACCTAAACGTCAACGACACCGTTGCACTTCTTTTTTTTGGGGTTATTTGAAAGAAAAGGTGTACGTCGATTAGCCAGCAACTATTCAAGAGCTAAAGGATGAGATAATTCGGCACATTAACGGCAAAGAACCTCAATTATGCCTCAGGGTCAACGAAAATTTGGACCATCGGATGGAGTTGTGCCGCCGAGGCCGCGGCGGCCATTTGGCCGATATTTTGCTTCACGCGTAATTGATCCATACCAATATTATTATTATATATTAAAGGGATAAGACCAAAATTTCTTTAAAAAAATTTAACTTAACCACCCTTATAGTAGATTGGGAAATAAGTTCGTAGCGTTTATACCGCAGACGTTTAAGTAAACAAAAAACAATAATTATTATTAATAAGTTAAATATTCAATTATATGTTTGTCGTTGCTGCTTGCAACCTCCAGCCACCTCTCGACCAATTCATTGATGTCACTCCGCCAAAAATCGACTGGTCTGGTATCAAAGAATTTGTGGAGACAGTTGTTTAGGACCTCTTTGTTATCAAAGGTAACGCCGTTCATATCGCTTGACACTTCGAGCGGCAAAGATGTTAAGCAGTCGGTGTAAGGCCCGGAGAATACGGCGGATGCTCAAGAACCTCCCATTCGAGCTCTTGGAGTGCTGCTTTGATGACTTACGCAACTTGGGGCCTGGTGTTGTCGTGAAGGAATATGGATTGACCATGTCGATCAGGCTTTTCAGTTGAATAGCCTCATTCACGCGGTGTAGCTGGGCAATGTAGAGCTCCTTGTTGACTGTGTCATTCTTATCGGCCACTTCCCAGTACACCATTTCCTCCCAGTCCCACCAAACACATAACATGACCTTCTTTGGATGAAGATCCGACTTGACTCTCGGCTTTGGTGTATTTCCTGAAGCCACCCACTTCTTTCTTTCCTTCATATTGATGTGTAGGTACCATTTCTCATCTCTCAGGACGATACAGTACAAAAAGCGTTGTTTAAGTCCGCGTGTTGCTCGATGGCGGGCGAGCTGCCGGGAAGCAATTTAATGGCGATGTTTTTTTCTTTGAGCTCGGGAGGTAACCAGGCTCCCAATTTTTCGGTAAATCTTATTGAGCGAAGGTGATTGAGAATCTCTCAGCTCATTTTTTTTTGCCAATTCACAACTCGTTTGGCGACCGTTCTCCATCAGATGTGATTTGAGATGATCTTCATCGAATTCAGCAGCAATTCCGCTGCGGGAGGTGTCATCGACGTCAAAGTCGCTAGTTTTGAACTTTGCAAACAATTTCCGTGCTATAGACTTATCTATGATACTGTCTCCATACACGCCGCAAAGGTCCCATGCTGGTTCGGCAGCTTTTAACCTCGACGAAAAGCAAAGAAAAACAGGTGTAGAAAATGTTGATTTTTGCCTATTGAGTATTCCATTTCTAAGCCTGAAATTTAATAAAAATTTAAATAACTCAAAAATACAATTAACATAGTTTCGTAAAGCGGAAATATTATATATTACTGTTGGCAAAAAGTAAGGTGAATTTATTTGTCAAACTTCGCGGGATTAAAATTTCGCTCTAGTTATTTTTTCATGAGTTGGCAGCACTGTTAATAACATCTGGGCCAACTTTCATGTGAATGTCATTATCAGTAATATATTTACGCTTGTATTTACCAAACGACCAAGAGTGCATTTTTCGATTTTTACAATGTCTGATTTGACTAAGCAGAGAAGTGCCATCAAATTTTGTTTGCGGAATGAAATTTCGGCTGCGAAAACGTTCATCATGTTGCAGAAGGCATTTCGTGATTCCGACGTCAACAGATGACCAACACGTCAATAAAGTGAAGGAGTTAGTGCTCAAAAATCGTCGGTTGACTGTTAAAGACCTTACTGATATGATCGGAATATCAGAAGGATCTGTGAAAACCATTTTGAAAGACCATTTGGGCCTACGAAAAGTCAAATCTCGTTTGGTACCGAAAACTCTCAATTTCTTGGAAAGAAGTCGTCGCGTTGATGTGTGTGAAACAATGCTTCCAGACTATCAGGACAAGCTCAAATGCATCATTGCGAGAGATGAGACTTGGATTATGCTTGTGCTTATGCGAATATCGTGCTAAAAGCGAGGCCAGACCGAAAAGAGCACGTCAAAGTCGTTTAAAAATAAAGGTCATGATGACAGTTTTTTTCGATTTTCGTGGTGTGGTGCACTATGAATGCCTTCCACCTGGCCAAACTGTTAATCAGGAGTATTATTTGAGCGTTATGCGTCCTTTACGTGAAGCAATTCGTCTAAAAAGACCAGAATTATGGGCCAACAACTCTTGGTTTTTGCTTCACGATAATGCACCGTCTCACATTGCACTCGTTCTTCGTGACCATTTCGCCAAAAATTCCACGCATATCGTTCCGCAACCACCGTATTCGCCTGATTTGGCTCCGTGTGACTTCTGGCTATTCCCAAAACTCAAGAGACCATTCCGGGGAACGCGTTTCGAGTCGATTGAGGAGATAAAAGCTGAATCGAAGAAGGTGCTGATGGCTATACCGGAAATGGACTATTTGGCATGTTTCGGGGATTGTAAAAATCGTTGGCATAAGTGTATTTCATCGATAGGGGATTATTTTGAAGGGGATGAAATTGATTTAAAAGAATAAATAAAGATTTTTCATTTTACAACCAAATTCACCTTATTTTTTGCCCACAGTAGTATATACATAGTTAATCGATTTTGGAATTATTGTTGTACATACTTGATTTAAATTATTCTAGTTTACTTACTCTCTAATTAAGTGGAGAATAACGAAAATATTTCATTTTCGCTGCGTGTTTGCCAACCTCCCTTACATTCAACGATCCTATGCAAAGCTTGCAGAGTAGCATTAATCACACCGAAAATAGTAAACAAAAACAACAGCTTTGCAGAAAGGGCGAACTGCAGTTAAATGTGCGCGCGGAAATTTAAATGGAAAATGCCGGAAATTTTAATACGAACAAATCAATTTTTACATGCTTTGGGAACTACGAGTAACAATTTCTCTGATAATATTATATAGAATATTATAAGAAACAATGTACGATTTATAAATATTTATTTATTTTATTTTATTTTATTTTATTAAAACAAAAATATGCGTGGAGAATCAATAATTAAAATAAAAAAAGAGAACAAAACTTTTTATATTCTCAATATTGGATACATATACAAGTTTCCCTAACGGATCCCCATATTTCTTTTTTTCCACCAACAGGTAAAAATCGATACATCAGCAGACCTCGAACACTACAAATAGCCTCAGATGTGAAATAGAAAGTAATTATCATTACTATTCCCTGTTGGCCAGTTGTACATATTTGTATGTAAGTATACCACCCTTTTAATATGCTTCCTTTAATAATTCAGTTGAATAAATATATTTACATTCGTCCATTGCCATGTTTGCGCCACAAAGTGCCGCTGATTCCACTAATTATTTTACACAGTTTTCTTTTCCACTTCTTTTTCCAGCATATTTACATATACACCAACTTATGTATATATGTATGCACTTTCCTTCTGTTAGGAAATTATTTCCCCATTCGCTTATATATTGCACAACCCTTGTTCGTACGAACTTCATACATATGGAAATAGTGGAAGTAGTAGTTGATGCGCACGAGGATCCCAATCGTTATACAATTTTCCACAATATGAATGGAATATGCATAGGGTCATATTAACATATATGTATGCAGGATAATTACATACACATATATACAAACATATGCTTGTGGAAAACTTAGCATATTTTGTTTATGGAATTACGTAGAATACACATATATTGATATTTCTGTGGTTCTGGATTTTCTGTATACTCGCAGCTTTGCTAAAATGCAAACACCTGCTAGCAGTCCCGTGCCTCTGCGGTCATTTAAAGAGGCAAAATAATTACCCACATTCGCATTTATTTATTTACACAAATAATGACACTCTACACATAATCTAAAGTATTAGTTTGGAGAAAGAGAATTGCCTTGTTTTCTCGGTAGATGGATGCACTGATCGGTATCTCGTAAAGTATCGATCAAACAATTAAAAATTTGCGCTCGTTATTAAGTTGGCATTTCTTACTAATCAAATAATGTGGGGTTTTTTTGTTTTTGTTTGTTATTGTTGTGAGTTGCAGGATGTTAGAAGTCGGCAAAGCGAAAATTCGGTAGATTTTACAGATTTTTTTTGATAAACGCAAAGATGCACGCCAAGCTGAAATTGTGAATGGTGTTTATGCTGCTGATACTGTAAGAGCAATTCTGGTTTCTTCGATTCTGTTTAAGCATTTTTGATGTTAAAAAAATGCCGATAATGTCGATGAAATTACAGAAATTTTACGCAACAATAATGGCTTCCTTTTTCCCCAAACTAATAATGTATTTTCCAATAACCGGTGTTATTTTGGATAGCCATTTATTTTGGTAGATGCCACTTTTGAAACTGTCATTTTTTTAATATTTGGCAAGTAAAAACTACGTCACTAATAAAAGTGGAACGAAAGACGCTTAAACAACGCATTGAAATGATTAAAATTCACTATAAAAATGGTGAAAATTTGGCAGAGACGGTTCGTAAAACTCGAACATTTTTGGGTCATCGTGAAGCACCTTGTCGAACCGCAATACAGCAACTGGTGAAAAAATTCGAGCTGTTGGGACAAGTTAGTGATGTGAAGAATAAAACCCGTGCACGTCGCTCAAGAACAGCCGAAAATCGAAAATATTGCTGTTGTAGCCGAGAGTGTTGAAGAAAACCCAGGTTTGTAGATTCCTCGTCGTTCTTTGGAATTAGGAAACGTCGCAAAACGTCATTACACCGTATTTTGCATAAAGATTTGGCTCTTAAGGCTTATAAAGCCCAGTTAACACAAGAACTCAAGCCGGTCGATCATTAACAACGTCGTGTCTTTGCTGATTGGGTGGTTGACATGCATGAAAATGATCCGGAATTCCATCGAAAAATCATCTTGAGTGATGAGGCCCATTTCCACCTCGGTGGCTTCAGCAATAAGCAAAATTGTCGGATCTGGGACTCAGAAAATCCAAAAGTTATTGTTGAAAAGCCTCTCTATCCTTAACGTGTGACTGTTTGGTGCGGTTTATGGTCCGGCGGAGTCATTGGACCCTACTTTTTCGAAAATGAAGCTGGAGCAACCATTACGGTGAATGGATTGCGCTATCGAGAGATGATTAACGATTGGAAAATCCTTATAAGAAAACCCTATATTATAAAGCAAACTCCTTCTACCAGCAGTGGATCCTGAGTGGAGCTAAAACTGAGAGGAGCTATCAAATCTTTTGGTGCTCCTTGGCTCGACCTAATCAAATTTCAATTTCAGCAGTGGATCCACAAAGCATACAAAGGCAAACCTTTTTTTCACCTCTTTAATTATGGTGAAGGACGAAATTGTATGGGAAACTTCGCCTGCTACTTGAGAGACTCGGCAGTCGAATTCTCCACAATCATTTTATATGTAGTCACACACTCCACGATCTGTTGTTATCCCATGATGAAAAGAATAATGAAATTACGCCTGTTGTGCTACCGTTAATTTCTTCTCAGCGAATTCGACATTGAGTGACGTCGTATTAGCACCAGTATAGCCAGATTACCATTTTCGTTACTTGATTTAACACTTTTTTTGTTAATTAGTATCGGTGTTTTAGTTCTTTTTTCATGACCAGCGTGTCCTAATTAAAAGTAATGTTTATAATTTTGTAAAATACACATTTTTAAAAATTTATTCAATAATTCACTCAGTTTTATTTAGCTTCACTTTTTGATTTAACATCCGGTCGCATTGCCCGCGGTTGCAAGTGTTGTTGGTGTTCTTCTCCTTTCAGCAGTCAAATCTCTCTCTCGCTACTGCAGTGTTGCCTAGCTTTGGATATGAAAACGCACTAAAAGCGCCCATTTAAAGAAAATAAAATGGCAAATTTTTATTGATTACTTAAAGAACTTTGTTTGCGTGACAAATTCTCTTTAAAATGTGCATTTTTTAAATAAATGTGTTATGCTTATGTACAATTTAAATTATGAGTTTTTTGTTAAGAGAAACTCTTTTGTTGAGGGAACGACTTTTTTGCTATATTTGAGGTTATGTAACAAGATAAGGTACTCTTTTTGTAAAAATGTCCCAATGGTTTCTTCAGTATTTTCCGGTATTTTTTTGCATATTTTTACTATGAAAACATCTCTTGATGTCCTATGTCCACTAAGGATTGACGACCGGAAGAAACGATTACTCCATTATGGGTTTAATTCGCATGCAGTAAATTCAAACGCTTTTGAAATGTGTAAAAAGGTTTTCAATCTTAAGAGTTGGGAGAAGAACATTTAACCGTTCACCTTACATTCCTCATTTCGCACCTAATGATTTCTCTTTGTTCCCGATTATCAAAAATAAAATTCGAGGTCTGGCTGAAGAAGATGTTGCAGCCTATAAGCACCTCGGTTTGCAGATGTTCACTTCTGAGCGGCAAAATTGCTTTGAGCATTTTTATAAGCGAATGCAGAAGTATACTGGCTTCCAAGGAGAATATTTGGAAAAATAATAACGCCATTTTCTTTACTATTTCAATGTATTTTCATTATTGGGCGCAAAATATAAGAGACAACCCTCATACTTCCTTGAGGTATTCCACAAGTGGCAATGAAAGGAGCGGAAGATTCACTCTCAATTATGATAAGACAGTGCCTTTTACATTATATACAATATATAAAAAAATTCTATGTGACACACTGTCAAAAGCTTTGTGGATCTAATCTGGACTTGAAAGCCCAGACGAAAATTATTCAATTTCGAAACCATGATATAAACTCTCAGGAATTAAGCTTTTAGTAGCAAAGTATAATTTTTGTTCAACCTTTACCGCATACTAGCCCATATATAGTTTGGCAGATTTGATTAAATTTTACTTCCAAATGAAGTATTATAATATAATTGAAACTAGTTTAATCCATCAAATTTATATTTAAAATTTAAAACTAACTCAACCATCGGACACCCTGTATATATGTGTACATATACAATATATACATATAGATGATTGACGTATGCATCCTTTGCTAGGTGTTTAGGGCACAAATATATTCGGCTTCAGCAGACAGAAACCCTTTTATTTTATGTGCAGATTTATTTATGGGCAGATTCAACTCAACTTCAGACGACACTGGTTAGTGCAATGTTTTCAACTGAATACTTTTTCCCGACGACGTTCTATGAAGTAACAACTGTGACCCTCTTCGTTCTGAGTTGATTCCATTTCGGACATCTCATCGCACATCACAAACTATGCACAATCGGTCCTTAATGACTTTACACTGCCCTATCTCATTTTTTTACTGCAGGGCATAGCTGGAAGAAGTGAAGAAGTACAATGCAGGAGGAGTTTTTTACATAACTGAATTGAAATTGCTTCACCATTTTTTGATTTAAAACACTGGCAATGCGACACTGGAAATGCAAGTCACGCAGTGTTCAAATGCTAAGCGCATGATTAAGGGGAATGTGCTTGTGATTTTAATGTTGTTAGCACACCAGGTACGTGTTTTTGTATACATACATGTGAGTGTGTGTGTGTTCATTTATGGATACTCGTACACTTCCGCTTCACAAAGTGGGGCATAGGGGATACAAGTTGAAGTTTTCGTTTTGTTCTAGTTTCCCGCTGTTCTTTATAAACAGAAATACAAAAACAAATACAAATAGAAATACGATATAAACTCGCTTATGAAGACGTAGGAGAATATTTTACAAATGTTGGAGGCAAGAGCTAACAAAAAGTTTAAAAAATTCAGGTCTACATTAGGGCAGCTCACAAATATTGTAATAATTCTTATTATTATGTAATTGTAATGGCAACACAACAAGAATCGCAATATTTTTATTTATTTATTTAGTAATCGAAAAATGGGGTACTTCTTACATGCTACAAAAAACAAATAAATGCTACAAAATTCAAGCAAAAATAAAGTAACTCTATAATTTACTTATTTCCTTTTAATGAAGAAAAGCTAGCAAAAGCTAGCCGAAGAACAATATTAGATAATACTTAGAACTCAGTCCAACAATTTATTTAGTTACTTTTCGAAGCAGTCCTTTGTAGAAGAAAAATCTATGGCAATATGATTTGAAAGCATATTAAATTCTCTCAAAGTTCTTTAACTCGGAGCATCATCTCCATCATCAAGTAGCGATTACAGCTCAGGGTGAGCTTTAGCTTCATCCACAATCCTCTTCCAATCTGCACGGTTCATAGCAACAGATCTCCAGCTCCTAACTCGTAGCTTTTTCAGGTCGGCTATGGCTTGGCCAAGCCAGGTTAACTTCGGACGTCCTCGGGCTCGGGTCATTAGACAATTCGTTGATAAAAAAGATTTTTGGGGGCGGCTGTCTTCCCAGTGTGCCCTAACCATCGAAGTCTTTGGGATTTAATGCATTTCACGACGTCTTCTCCCTGGCATAAGCTTAGCAACTCATCGTTGTAGCGGATTCGGTACGTTCCATCGTTGCAGCGTATGGGGCCAAACACCCTTCGGAGTACTTTTCGGAGCATAGGAAGCATAATAAGTTCCAATCATTTTAACTAGAAAATTTTATGATTTCTGAAGGCCTTTTGACAAGTTTTTAGGAGTCGATGAAAACTTAACGTAGCCTCAAATTAAGGCAAAGGCGAATAGTCGAAAATATTGGCAATCTTTTGTTTCGGCACCATGCTCCTCTAATCGTTGCAAGAGCAACAAATAATAATAACAATACAGGCAGCATATAAAGTATCTTTACCGAAAATTTCAACACTAAGAAGGTTTCCGCCCGACAGGTACCAAGAATGTCAACAGAAGAACGCCAGTATAAGCGACCTAGTAATATATTTCAAGAGAAAATCTTTGCCCAACTTCAAATCTATTCAAAGGTGTTTCGTATTTGACCTGTAACCATTGTGATTCTGCTTCACATCCGAGAGTAAAAGTACACCGGCACACAGCAGATTTAGCAAATATTTTGTTATATTGGGTTTTTCACTTTGCCAAGGTTCATTATATCGAGACGTTACTGTTTTTTGATTACACCTTATTCGCATATATATGAATATCTACATAGTCTGCGATACAGTGTTTCGGTAGTTAACTTCCCCCACCGTCAATCTGAACATACTTAGGTTAAACGCACGTCATTTCAAAATGTTAAGGTATTTATGGGATAATGAAGTTTTTTTTACCTTACTTGATCGAGTAAACAGTTTTTATATTGCGGTTTATGTATCTTGGGAAATCGCCAAATTGAAAGCAACATACCCCACAAGACATTGTCAATGACTAGACATTTGCTACCCTTAGCACATCACAATAAAACGTAGTTGCTTTGGCAATTGCTGCAAATGGGAGATAAGAATTAATTGTGTGTAGTTACAGTCGAACAATCAGACACATAGGGGCTTTCAATAGGGACATAACTATTATGTTTTTAAATGAAGCACAAAATAAATATAAAATTCTATATTACAGTAGACTGGTGGATAAACAAAAGGTAGGTCGACAACGTGGATTGGTTCGATTAGTGCACTAAGAATGTTCTCTTCATATCACCTCAACGTTATAAAATATCTCCTTCCTGCTGATTTTCATTTACTGCAAGACTCATTTGCTGTGAAACTTTGAAAGTTTTAAGATTCATTTCAGATAAAATTATTTATTTTTAGTCAATATATAAGTAAGGTTTTATGCTCTAACTTGTAACTCTAAAAACTCTGATATAAATAACAAGACACAGTTTACGTATGATCTGAAACAGCATTCTACAGATACTTAGTGTTCTTCGCCCGAAATCCATTGAGATTATGTTATTTTACTTGTATATGCGTACCTTTATATGCCTACTTATACACCAAGGGCTGTAAATTGAGTAGAAGATGTTCTCTGATTCCCTGTGGTAAAATATCAATCCATCTGTTCATAGTCTTTTAAAGCTCAAACTTTTGCTATTAACGAATATTACCGACTTTATTTGTAGAAGCGCTGGGTATGTTACAAAATATTCAAAACGAGCATGCGGCAATTTTTTATTATAGTTTGGCTGTCATTTTGGCCTTTCACAACCATTTCTGGACTAGTTAACCGATGCATAGTCACAAACAAGAAAAATACTATGATACTTTATTCCCAGCCTCACCATCGACAGACTCTTCAAGACGAGCATACCGTCGAAAAGAGAGTGCCAGAAACCAAGGTCATGGAGAAAAGGGTAATTAATTCTTAAGATGGTTCCAAGCAAGACGATAAGCTTGGCTATGGAGTATTTTCGAAGGAATTAGGGCTTGAAATATACGAGTACTACCTAACTACTGCAGCGTCTATCTAATAAGTGGTTACGTGTCTGAATTCGCATATTTTAACAAAAACTACTCTAAATATATTCTCGGATATTCAGGCGTCCATTAAATCAATAAATGCGGCTATACTAAGATCAAAGGTTGCACAGGAATGCCGTGCAGCCCAAAATGATATTAGCGGCGTATTTAAGGTCAGCCTTATTTGAGTTCCGGGGCACAAAGATATTGAGGGAAATTGTAAAGCCGATGAGCTAGCCAGAAAAGGTACTACTCTTCAATTGCTCAGTGATGGAAGTACCATTGAGATACCTTTGGCCACGAGCAATTCGAATAGATTAGATTAGATTTGAGCGGGGTTGGACAAGTCCAAGCACTCAGCCAGGAGACCATTGTACTACATCCGGATAGATTTCAGTAGAAAGAATAGAGATAGCAAAGATAAAAGGTGGGTGGTAAGACGGATAAATTAGTTTGAGGTCAGTTTTCCACAAATCTCTTGGATTCATTGATGAGTCTTAAGAGATCCGCATGAGTATGCACTCAGTATATGAACCCAATATCCTAAGTCTGATTGTGGAAAATGCAGGACAGCTACAGAGAAAATGCTCTGCAGTGTCGTCATTCTCAAGGCAGGCTACCCCATGGTAGCCATATGCTGACCACAGACGTTGTGCCCTGTGATTACACCCACTAGTAATCTCAGATCCTTTCTGCTGAGTTTAGTTTGAGGTCAGTTTTCCACAAATCTCTTGGATTCATTGATGAGTCTTAAGAGATCCGCATGAGTATGCACTCAGTATATGAACCCAATATCCTAAGTCTGATTGTGGAAAATGCAGGACAGCTACAGAGAAAATGCTCTGCAGTGTCGTCATTCTCAAGGCAGGCTACCCCATGGTAGCCATATGCTGACCACAGACGTTGTGCCCTGTGATTACACCCACTAGTAATCTCAGATCCTTTCTGCTGAGTTTTAGGAGAAAGGTCGCTATTTTCCTGTTGCTATTTCCTAACTTTGTTGTTTTTTGCAACACTGTTCAGGTTTGTCTTACATTTACCGACTAACTTCGAAGAGCAGCGTGGGTTAGCAAGGGCTTTCAGTGGAGCTTGGCTGTCACTACAAATTCCAATACTGCTGCCCCGCCACTTTTTTTCAATTAGCCAGTACGCCACATTCACGATAGCATAGACTTCCGTAAGGAATACCATGGCCATCTGTCCTGTGGCATAGGAGTATTTAGTGTCTTCGTCTAAATACTATCCAGATCCGCCACCATCCCTGGTTTTGGATCCATCGGTGTAGAAAATCTGCTGATATCCCATCAATAGGTTCTCTGAACTTAAGCAGTGATCTCTATCTGGGATCAAAACATCATACTTTCTGCCGAAGGTAACGACGGACACCCGATTGGCCACTGGCATCGAGAACAGTGTGCACTGCTCGGACAACTGGTGGTATATCTGACAGTGGCCAGTGCTTACTTCATTTCCCCAGACTCCGTTTACCATGAGCCTGTACGCCGCCTTCATCGCTTCTTTTCGAATTTGAAGATATAGAAGTTGCAAGTTCATAATGGCATTAAGGGCATCACCAGAAGTCGTAATCATGGCACCTGTGATACCCAAGCACACACTTCTCTGTAGCCTGTTTAGGGCTTTTACTCTGGAATTAACCATTCTGGCTTTACACCATACTACAGAGGCGTATGTAATAATGGGTCTAATCAGGGTGATGCACGCCAGTGTACTATCGCCTGACTTAGACCCCATGTCTTGCCAAAGGATCTCTTACACTGCCAGAAGACTTTTAGTGTTCGAGAGACCTTCTGCCCGACGTGCTTTTACCAGGTAAGCTTACTATCTAGGATTGCTCCTATATATTTAACCTCAGAAGACAGTTGCAGTGTTACCCCTTTCAATGTGGGTAGTAACAGGGCCTCCATATTGCGTTTCCTAGTGAAAAGCACGAAGGTACTTTTTGTAAGATTCACCGAAAGACCATGCAATTCGCACCAATACTCAATCTTATTTAGAGCTACCTGCATTTTATTTCATATAACTTCAAGTGATCGTCCTGAGATTAATACGCACACATCGTCTGCGTAGGCTCGGATGGGCCCAATTTCCTGCAGATCATTAAGAAGAGAGTCCACCACGAAGCACCAAAGTAGGGGACGCCTTGTGGGCAACCCTATTAAGAATAACACTTTACAAGAGGCTAATAGGGTATGGCATAGAATGATATGCGTAACAGCTAGATTATTATGGCCGCAACTGAACAAGAATAAGGCTAAGGAACTGGTTTGACTTTGAAGAGAGAATATCTGGTAGGTCGTGACTTGTAGAATCGGTCATTGGCTATTTGGCAGGCTTTCCTTCAGATTAGGAGTTTTCTCCCACGACTGTTGTGGACGTGGAAGATGATGAGGAAAGTGAAGGAACAGTTCAGCACTATCTCTCCTGTTGTCCAACTTAAAATCAGAGCCGGTTTTCTAGGCAGATACTTTTTCAATTCTCTTACGGAACTGTCCAACTTGGGTAATGAACCAATCCAGCTCTTTATAACAGCCACAAAATGGTTCCACGAAGAAAAATAAATTAGGTTCCCATGTCACACAATGGGAGTACAACGGACCTAGTTGAGTTGGTCGGACAGGCTAACTAGCATCATAACATAACCTAACCTAACCTATATAGAACTCAACTGAATAGTGTTTGTTTTATAGATTTGTTATTAATATATACACTGAAGAGACTGAGTTCCTTAATAATTCCAAGCAAGGAATAGATAATGTCACCAACAGATTATTGAAATATCACTTAGCTAGCGAAAATCTAACCTATAAACGCGTGGCTAGAATTCAATCGTCGGGGTTATTAAGTTATTAGTATCCACGGCAGGAGAGTGGATATTGCCTAAAGTGATTACTTATGAAGCCTGGAAGATGATAATGCACAAAAGATAAAGTGTTTTCCAATAAGAGGTGCTGTTTCCATATTCAAAGAGATGATTAACGATTTTTATGGCCGGAATTGGATGGTATTGATCTGGACAACGTTTATTTTCAACAAGACGGCGCTACGTGCCTCACAAGCAACGAAACCGTTGATCTTTAACGGGAAAAGTCTCCGGACCGTGTTTTCTCTCGAAGAGGTGATCACAATTGGCCACCGAGATCTTATATTTTAACACCTTGTGACTTTTTTCTTTGGGGCCGCGTGAAAGAGAAAGTCTACGCCAACAGCCCAGGGTCGATTCCAGACCTCAAAGATGGAATTCGTGAGGCTATCGAGGACATAGGACAGCCACTTTTCAATTCGGTTATAGAAAATTTCATGAAAAGGATATTGTCCTGTAAGCGTGGCCGTGCTGGTCATTTGCCTGATATTATTTTCCACTATTAACGACATACCTTCCTCTTTATAATGAAATGAACATCCGATCATTTATATTAAAAAATAGCATTTTTCTTTTATTATAAAAAAAAAAACCTTTAGTTGAGCCTCTTATAAAAAGCAATCTGATAGCATTGACGTACAATTCTGAAAAAAGGGTCCGAAATATTTTAGATTATATCAACTGCCTTGCGTTCTCCGCAATCCGTGGTTTTTGAACGGCACTTAGTTGCCTTTGGGTGTTGAGTTCTTTGCAGTCAATTTAATTTAACCCAACCATAAAATCCTTTGTGATTCATCCACTTTTTCATTACGTGACTAAAACATTGACGTTTTAGTAAACTGTGTTGTTTCGAAGCTCTTTAATAACTTAAAACGACTCCAGCAAAAAAAAAAAATTAACGGCTTTCAATGAATTTGGACCATTTATTCAGGCTAAACAATTGCCAAATTCTTTCAAAAGAACAATTATTTAACCAAATATGTGGCATTTGGCAGAAAGCGGATAACGCTTACATCCTTCATTGGAAGATTGGCCGAGCTCCTCCTCCTATGTGTGTATACGTCTTCTCGATTTTTCACAAACTGAGGGACGTTTCATTGTTTTTATGAGGAAATTTTTCATGGTAGAAATACACTCGAAGACTCGCGATTGCCTGTCGACAGCGGCCGCCGGTTTTTCCCGTCCGGGGCTTCCAATCATTTCGAAAGATTGTCACGCACAACCCCATTCGGGAGCATTTATTTGTCTAATTCTCATTTCTTACCTATACCCTGAACATGTGAAGCAATCATTTTCAGTAAATCTTCGATTATTATCAATGGAGTGGCTAATATGGCTTTTCACTGCAGATTAGTTATGTGTAAGTATAAGTAGATATACCACACAGTGGTCGTTTTATTACAGAACTGGCCATGCGATTTGTTGTATGCGTGTAGGTACTTCACTTTCCATAAAATGCTCACATATATATATTGTATATACATACTTACTTGATCTTTCTTTAAAATACTTTTAGCCAGTACCTTGAAGCTTCAACTTTCCGTTGCCAAACGCACAACGCAGGATGATATAAACTTTTCAACAAGATGTCCCAAATGTGAAATTTAATTACACAACTGTTGAAAAAGGCAAAACCCAAATGCCCTTATGAGAATTATTTTATTAAATATTTTATTTAATATAAATATTTATCACATTGAATTACTCTGCTTTCAATCTAACCATGCATTCTTGCTCTTTTGAGTATGCGAGAATTATGAGAATTATTTTATTAAATATTTTATTTAATATAAATATTTATCACATTGAATTACTCTGCTTTCAATCTAACCATGCATTCTTGCTCTTTTGAGTATGCGAAGGACATTAATAATTGAGTTCATACCATTGAAGAGGCAGGAAAAATATTAATATGGGCAACCTGCACTACCAAAAACGATTGTGTACAAAAAGCTGAGTATTAATTTTCAAGAATAGAATTTGCATACCCGTCAGCATAGTTAGAAGAAAGAAGCTTTGTGAGTAAATTACAACAATTAAATGAAAACAGACGTGATGTTATGCATTACAAATATGGGGCGCGTGCAGAGCAGAGAAAATATCGTTGAAAAATGTTTAATGCAATGACTCAGGTCATTTCCCTTATCTCTAATATATTTAAAGTCAACATTTATTTTGCTTTTAACTTTTCTTTTCTTCAATATTTTCATTTATATTATATAAAATCTGAAACCCGCAAGAACGCCATTTAAAGTAAGTAAGAGCAATAAAGTTGTTTAAAATGCGCTTTCGCAGCCAACTAAATACTTATGGCTATGTTGGTAATGTCCGATTTTTATTTTTATTTTTATTTTTATTTATAATTTTTGCGGTTGTTATTGCTTGACTTTGACGAGGGTCGTCGCGCACAGACCGCATGTCACAGTGACTGGGTGAATATCTCATGCAGATAAATAGAATAATAATAATACAGCATCTTTTGCGGGTTTAACTTATGCGCCATATATTACATGCATACATATTTATATATTTTTATATATTGATGGCTGAGTCAAAAACGTGTACATAAATTTTAAGTTGATCGCACGCGCCACCAAGCTCGTGTGATTTAATGTCGCTCATACGCCCCACACGTACATACAATTGTGCAGAAAAATTCCTTGCAGGGAAATACACTCGTACCCAACTGGGACGCTTATTGGAATTTAGAACCATTACTTGTTCATGATTCGACTCATTTATTAAAGAGAAAATTCTGCACTTTGCTTGATGTATTTAATTTATTAATATAATATATAATAATAATTATAATTTGGTAACTGTAGTGTGCCCAATGGCCGACACTTTGACATAAAAGATTTTTTGCGTGCTATTACAAGTAGTACATCTAGGCTGAGCTTTCCATTGGTACCACGATATATTTGCTTATAATGTCTAAGTGCGTGGACCGAATTTAAAAATTATAAAACGCAAATGTAGCCACTATATGAGCCTTTTGATTTATAGTACTTTTCATAAATTACAATTAATGCGGTCCTTCCGCTGCAGGAAACATTTTTTAAACTCATCCGCCGGAATCGCTTTCAATTCGGCTGTCACAGTTCTTTAGATCGCCTCGATGGAGTCGAAACGCCTCCCCTTCAGCTTTCTTGTCAGGCGTGGGAACAAGAAGAGGTCCGGAAGGGACAGGTCTGGGCTGTAGGGTTATAGGTTTTTCAGCCGAAGGAGCACTTCTTTGTAAAATGCCGCGTTTACAGTGCTTCCTGGAGGTACAAACTCCTTGTGGACGATGCCTCGAGAGTCGAAAAAGATGATCAGCTTGGTTTTGACCTTGGATTTCGACATGCGCGCCTTCTTGGGTCGTGGCGACTGGCTTGTGTGCCACTCCGCACTCTCTCTCTTGCCCTCAGGATCGTACTCAAAGCTCCAGGTTTCATCTCCTGTGATACAATTGTCTAAAGTATTATCCTGTTTGTCACTTTCCAATACTTCACGACTTTTTTCCACACGCAATTGCTTTTCTTCATCAGTCAAAACCTTTGGAACCAATTTGGCACACACTTTGCGCGTTTCAAGTTTTCCGGTCACGATTTCCCGCACATTGTAATAAGTTGAATTTAATTTATCCTTGAGTAGCCCAATGGTTTCGGTACTCGTTTTGTTTAGCTTTACGCAAAATTTGATCGAGTAACGTTGCTCCAACGATCGCTGCATTGTCGCCACTGCAAAATCCTAACACACTTTTAAAACAGCGTTCACGCGCGGAGCGATGTTGACTGCACCGCTGTTGCCAGCAAAGTGGGGCTTGTTTCCAGTGGAAGGGGAAGCTCCAACGATCATTTTCCCCCACCAGCCGATTCGGTTGATCGCTTGGCAGACGCTCCGCGCGGGAGGGCTCATTACTTTTTAATCAAACGCTGTAGTTTTCCGCAAGTGATGAGTAAAAGCACTTGACCAGTTATTTCTTATCCTTTCTTCAGGTAACCCCATAAAATACATTGGCTGTATGAGATAGTAGCTTAAGTTTGATTTTTATGTCAGCTTGTTCCAGTAAACAAATTTAACGATATTTTTTTAATAACTTTAAATAAAGAATAACGATAATAAATCCAAAATTAGAAAATTATGCGAACGTGTTAGTATTTACACTATTAGTGAAACAATTTCATTTTTATCTCAAGCCGACTTGAGCTTCTATGAAATACGACCACAGAATAAATCGCACCATAATATTTTTCGGTATATTTACAGTTTATAACGAACATTAATAATATAACTTTTTTTCTATTTCTAATGCTTCAAATATCAAATAAAATATCACAGCATACAAATAGCCGAAATTTAAATACGTGCGTGTGTGTTCGAATATGGCCAAAATAGAAAAGTGTAGAGAAGATTTCGCAGGCACGTACTTTATACGAATAAAGAATACAACTTTTTATTTCAAACAATTTTAATTATATTAGTTTCTCGTATTGTTGACCTTCTTCAAGTACATATCAGCTTCATAACAAATGCTTCTATTCATTTGATTGTCTCAATTGTATGCCACATTTTTATAAAATGTAGGAAGAGTCATCAGTTACGTCGTTGCCACACTCACTCACACCATAACGAGTGTTTGTCACAGAAGTCTGAATTAAATGTAAAAAGTAAAAAAAAAAAAACAAATCTGCCTACTGTGAGGCCTTTGGGCATTTTAAACTTCGCTTGTCGTTGTGTTTTCATATACAAATTGTGGTTGCACAGAATTAGTTTTTGTGGCAAAAGCGGTCTGAAGGGACCGGTGTGTAGTTCAAGCTTTAAACATTCACTGACGCAACTGTGTATAAATTTAGCAACAAACTATAAAATAATAAAGGCTAAAAAATTAATGCTAATCCGTAGTCAACAAAATAAACTACAAACTACAAAAACAAACTTGTTTCAGACCATCGAAAAGCAAACTATTCGTTGCTGATGACCGAAACACACAATGAGTTTTCATTCAATGGATTTTGATACTTTGTGACAGCTGTCCATTGCGATCAAATCACTGAAATCCACAACAAAGGTAGTCAAACATGAGTTTACACTTGGATATAGAATAAATAACATCTAATCTATAGGTGTGCATGTATGCAAACATATGTGAGTACATCCTACAAAATCGTATATTTGTTGGAGTGGTGAATATTTTCTATTGTGTCCATGCGCTTGTGCGTGACTACCATTTGGTAGGTCTCGAGTTCGACCCAAACAATGCGGTCTAATAGCGGTTGCTCCTCGTCAGTTAACGATAAACCTCCAAACCTCATAAAAACCACCTGCCGTTCGGGGGCGGCATAAAACTGTAGGTTCCCCCATTTGCGCATTGTAGCTCGACCAAACACCCCATCCGATTCCGATCATTGCGTCGCTTCTCCTAGCATTTATGGGGCGAAAATCTGCATCAACATCGTCTGCCGGCAATAAAATAGTTGAAGGTCTTTTTCGCAATTCTGCTGCCGTCCATACAGAGTGGGTGTCCAAACCATCTCAGCAACGGAGCTTTAGAGAAAGGCACAATGTATTAACCTGATACCAGCTGTTCGATCCTATAATCGTATCATTTCTTTAAGAGCCAACAGCTTCTCTTACTGGTACAAATATCCTTCTTAGGATTTTGTGCTTACAGCGGAGAAGGTAGGTATTTATATTAGATGTCAGTGTCCATGCTTTGCAGCCATATACTGCTACTGGTCTTGCGAGGGGTGCCTTTTATATGTCGGGATTAGAGAACAAAAACAAATTTTAATCATCGAAAATCACTTTATTGTTTTTCAAAATATTCTCCATGAAGATCTATACACTTTCGCATGCGTTTGAAACAATTGTCGAAGCACTTTTGCCACTCTGAATGAGATACCTCCAAAACATGCATTCTGAATGCCGCAACCGCTTCTTCAGGTGTCGAAAAACGTTGACCTCTCAGTTTGTTTTTTACGTACGGGAATAAACAAAAGTCATTCGGTGCCAAGTCAGGTCTATACGGCGGAAGACCCATTAATTCGATGTTTTGGGTGCTCAAAAATGCAGTTGTTTGAGCCGATGTGTGAGAGCTCGCATTGTCCTGGTGAAGAGTGATCCGTCTTTGGCGATTGGTTTTCCTAATTTCTTGGAAGACAACTGGCAAACAAATGGTTGTGTACCACTCAGAATTTACTGTTCTGTGTTGTTCTAGTGGTACGGTTGCGACATGTCCAGTTTTTCCGAAAAAACAGGCGACCATTTGCTTGGAAGTGCTTCGTGCGCGAACAACTTTTGTTGGATTTGGCTCATCTTGAAACACCCATACAGTCGACTGCTGTTTACTTTCGGGCTCATACGCGTAAATCCATGATTCATCACCTGTCACGATGTCATAGACGTGTTTCGAAGCCCCGCGATCATATTTTTTTGAGCATTTCCTTCGACCAATCGACAACGCGAACAAATTTTTTTGACAGTCAAATGTTTATGCAATATTGAATGTATGCTGGTCCCACTAATGCCTAAGATTGTCTCAATCTCACGATAGGTCACATGACGATCTTGCAATATCAGTTCGCGCACAGCATCAATGGTTTTCGGAACAACAACTGATTTTGGACGACCTTCACGAAATTCGTCTTGGAGTGAACTACGACCACGATTGAATTCACCATACCATCGATAAACACTGGTCCTTGATGGAGCTTCATTGCCAAGAAATGAATTAAGTTCATCCATGCAATGTTGCTGAGTTAATCCACGTCGAAAGTTGTAAAAAATAATAGCACGAAAATGTTCACGATTTAATTCCATTTTTGGACCGAGATGAATCTTTTAAGTTACTGTAAACAACACAAATAGCGCTGGTATTTCAAAACGTTCTGAGTACGTAAAAGCCAAAAAATGTCAGACTTTGCGATACAGCTGTCAGTTGCCAGATTGCAACACCAGGGTTGCCAAATCCTGCCAAATAAAAGGCACCCCTCGTGTCGTTCTGCAATAGCTTCAGTTTGGCAGCGTACGATGGATAGATAATGTGCCGTCACTATCCCCACTACTCGATTACACTCTCTCCTGGGAAGAGATAAAATGTACTTTGTGATTGTGTTATTGTGCCTGCGTAGCATGATTTTTGCAATCCTGCATGAGCTGGATATATCCCAACTTGTGTTTGCCTCTTGAATCGTTGCTCCATCTGGATCCAGTCGTGGTTTGAAGAGAGCTGGTTGTATACCAGCCGTGCTAGCTACATGGAGATTTGCTAGTATATCCACTTTCTCGTTTCTTTCAATTCTCTTTTATCTTGGAACCCAGTAGATCGTGGCTTATTTCTCAGTTCTTACCTCATCCAACCTGTTCCTGCGTTGTCGAATGCAGTTTGAGTTTGTCATTACAGCTGCTATTGCTTTGATGGCTGCTGAGCTGTCAATGTAAATGCTTATTTGAGAGTTCGGGAAAGTGTTCTCTAGTCTGCTGCTTTTGCTACTGCGTAGATCTGAGGTTTAAACAAACTGCAATAGTCCGGTAATTTGTATGAATTTTCATAGTCAAATACCGAACAGAATACTGCGGCTTCAGCAACCTCTTCCGTTTTGGAACCGTCTGTGTATTGGTTAAAGGTGTGGCACGTTGAAAGTTGTCTCTTACGCCATCCATTCCTTTCTAATATTACCTTTAGTTCTCCGCTTCAGAAATCACGTAGTCTGAGTTAGCCTTGAAACACCAATATTTTTTCAAGAGCGGTCGCCTCTCGGCAAGCAATGACAAACCTCCGAGTGAATTTCTGCAATGAAAAAGCTCCTCATAAAATATTTGTTTCGGTCGGAATGGGCTTAAAACTGTAGGTTGCTCTATTAGTGGAACAACATCAAGAAGCATTGGAGGAGGAGCTCGGCCAAACACTCAAAAAGGGTGGTTTTCTACGTGGCGAATGCCAAACCCAGCGCACAATCAAATACCCTGAATTGTTTCGCCTTTTCACATTATCTCGCTCTCGAGCGGACGTTCGGAAGCTACAAGAGTATACTTGGGCGAAGCGCGGAAGTTGTGAGCTGCTTGGACCGTACGCAGAAGAAAAGAAAACTCTATTAGCGATTTTGAGAGTTGAATTGGAATAATTTTAGAGTTTGGTTTGAACTCTTTTCCTACCTATTCGTTTCGCTATTTTAGTTTCTATTAATATAGTCTAATTACACTGCCCTGCATCGGTTTTGCGAATAAGATGGGACCTAGTGATCCCGAAGGGAATTTTCGCGCTAAGCACGAATCCGAGTTCAAAAATTTTCCATCACGTCAGGTTTTCGAGAAAAAGGGGGTTGAAACCCCTAAAAATAGCGTATTTGGCCATTTTTCAAAAATTGTGGAGCAGAACCCTAATGTGCTACGATCTTCGTTATTGTCAGTAATTGAAGGTTGAACTTTGCTCTTTGAAATAAGCCCAAACCCATATTGTTCGCATGCACCCTTAGAGTAGGGGGTGTACTTATGCCTACGAGTAGTAGAGTGGGGGGTGTACTTATGAATTTGATTTTTTTTATTTCTTTTTAAATGGAATGTTTGACTTCAGATTTGTAATCAGCGACACTAAATACCTTAGGATGGAAAATTTTTGAACTCGGATTCGTGCTCAGCGCGAAAATTCCCTTCGGGAACACTAGGTCACATCTTCTTCGCATCAGAAAAATTGAAATTTGCAGGGCAGTGTTATTTATTTGGCCATTTTGGTACCATTTATCCTGTTTTTTTTCACAGGTCGTTCAAAATAGCGTCACAGAAATTTTTTTTTTCAAAATTCCAAATCAGTCAGCGTAATCCTTTATTATATTTTTTTTCTTAGAGAACTTTATTCAAATTTTTATCACATTTTTATTTTTTAAGAAGTTTTTGAACTTTTGTTTGTCTAACTGTTTTACCATTTCGCCCGTATGCTTGCCTGCATATTAATATGCCAGGCCACCTACATTTTGGAAAATGACATTTGAAATCTGCTAATAGGTAAACAAAAAAAGATGCATATTTTTTATTTGGTCTTTAGTGTCTCACAAACCTCCAATATTTAGTAAATTTAAAACCAAAAAACTAAAATTAAATTCATATTTCTCTTACATATATACATACATAAAAATATATTTAACTTAAACGTTAAATAATCAAAACATTGCTTGATAGCAGAAGCTCTTCATTTTCCGCTTCAATTCGTTTTACATTTCGTACGTTCGTGATATACCGTTTCTTGCTGTTGTTGTTGTGCATGCCTATTAGAGTACCCTTCCGGCTGTGGTAAACACTTCCTATTCAATTTCGACTTTGAATATTTTCACACACACGTACACACAAGCAAATGTGTTCAATCATTCAATAACACAACCATTCACACACACACATGCGCACTCCAGGGGGTATTCTAGTCTAGAAATTTGAAAAAATCGAAAATTTTTTTTTTCAAAATTCGATAGTTTAGGTATTCAAAAATATCTCCCTAAAAGGATTTTGCAAAATTCGAATTATTTTCGAAATTACAACTATTTTAGTGACGCGACAGCTAGACTACTAGACGGCGAAATTCAAACGCGTGTTTCTCGAAACTACTTCGTTCGATACGGTCGGCACGATATCTCAAGTTCTAATCAACCGATTTCTTGAAATTTGTCATGAATATTCCTTAAATATATCTCTATCGTATGAAGCTCGAAAAACTGGAAATTTCAATTTTTTAATATGTGTAAACAATTCGAGAAAGCTTAAAAATAAGAGAAAAATCGACCTCAATTTTTTGAGTAGCCGCCATTTTATGGAAAAAATTTTTTTTTCCGTTTTTTCTGGTTCATACGATAATGACATTCATATTAATTAAGAATTTGTATTTTTTTTTTTTCAGATGACCACAAGGGTAGAAATCGTGACGACGGGGACACTGCCTTTTTCCCCCCCTTCCACTTCAAGGACGCATAACTCTATGAAAATTCATTTTTTTTTTTTCAAATTTATTTTGTGTGCTCCTAATATATGAATAAATAAATGATAAAAAAATGTATCGTAAAAATATCAATTGCTTTTTTTTTATTCGTCAAAAAATGCTCGAAATTCGGGCCTCTAGACTAGAATACCCCCTTCAGCGCAATTTTCCACAAAAATTGTGAGTGTAGTACAGATTAAAAATAGCCTATAGTTACTTATAAACATATAAACATATATAGTTGTATGTACAACTACAACTACAGACATATATCGTATACAACACAATTGGATGCATTGTTGCCGACTCCAGCAAAATGATTTGCACCTCAACTGCGCCAATATTTTCGTGTCTGAAACTGCTACCTACATTCGAGTAAAATCGACTTTTTTGCTGAGTATTAATTCTGTGTTCAAGCACTGACCCGGCCCATTCACACTTTCGGCATCTCCCTTCACTTTAATTCCGCCAAACAATCCTCCATACGACGCACGAATACGGGCGATAAGTTCCACTCGGACTGCGCACAACCTCTGGGGCCAAGCAGATGCAGTGCAATATGATCGCGGCACTCGATTATGCCGTCCCCATTGCAATCGCGCGCATATTTGCTGATGTAGGCAGCGACAGCGCGGGTCGCGCAGTAAATGTTGTTGACACAGTGGTAGTAAGCTGTAAGAAGAGCACAAAAAAAGCATGTAATTCATGTAGAAAAAGGCAGGCGGCTTAGTAAATGGATGAGTTTGTTTGTTGGATGGCGAACTTATAGCATTAAATATAGCTTGGCGATGGGTCGAAGCAATGGTTGATAGCAGATGCAGACTATCAATTTACGCTGACCCCTTGCGCTCTGTTGACTCGCAAAGGTGGTAAATGTAAGTTCAGCTTTTCAATCAACATGTTAATGTCAAACTTTTGCACCGCCCTCACCGTGCAATAAAGTGTGCTTGCGCTGTGGCAATAGAGGCAATTACTTTTTTTCTTTTTGCTGTTGACTTTGCTGATTGACTTTGTTCAATCGTAGTTTGGTACGCGCATATTGGAAAACTGTAAAGTTTTTAAGTTATTTGACTGCAGCTCTAAGCATACACGGCTGCTTTTGAAGGTTTAAAATACATACATCGAAGAGATGCTGCGTTCTGAAGGGGTTGTATACAAAATTTATGTTATATTATTCCTTCAATGCCATATATAACTAACGGGTGTTGCTTAACATATGCTGGTCCCTGCTAAAAATGTCAATTAGGCTCAACAACAAAAAACACAAATTTAAGCAATAAAAAGGGAACAGTAAGAGAAGTATGTAAATTTAAAGAAAAAAAAAACAAATTTTGGGAAAAAGAAAGGCATTATTTTCTTGGTAGATAGCTGCAGTGATCAATATCTCGTAAAGTATCGATAAAAAAATTTAAAGTTTATGCTGATTGTCACTAAAAAAATCTTTTCCTGTTTTTCTTCACTCCATTCAGCTGTGAGTTACAGGGTGTTAACAATGGAAGTCAGCAAAGAGAAAACTCGGTATATTTTATAATTTTTTTTTTTTTTGCAATTTCAAAAGTGCAAGCCTGGCCGCTGAAATTCTTAATGGTTTTTATGGTGACAATTCATCCCCATGGTACTAGATCACTGTACACCCACGCTAGGTCCGAGCGGAACTTTCTCCATTCATATTCCTTCAATGGAAAGAGTGGGCAAGGTGTAACATTTGTAGGCAGGGCATGACAAACATGTTTACTGATCGCTTGAAGTCGCACAGAAAAGTTGGTGGGGAAGTATTCTACGAGGGGCTCCACATCAAGCTCAGATTTTGGCTTCTGGACCACTGTAGTGATTTCCAAGCGGAAATAGACGCAATTAAGAAAGCAGTGGATTGGCTGATCGCTTCAGTAATTACTGTAAAGCAGGTAAACATCTACTCCGACAGCCAAGCAGCAATTAGGGCCTTGGGCTCGGATTCGAAATTAGTCAGGGAATGCCTTAGTTCTCTCTCGATTGCATCGGAATACTTGGTATTAGAGGGAAACTGCTGGGCCGATGAGCTGGCTAGAGGGGAGATCCTGGAGATGGCCTCACCGCAACTTGAGAGGATTGGAATTCCCTAGAGAATCTGTGGTCTGGTCCTGGAAAGATGGGCCTCACGTCAACTCAGCGAACGCTGGGCCATGGGTAGATCGGGGGCGCTTGGGAGAACTTCTCAGACTAACAAAGGCGCAGCTATCGAGTTTGGCAGGTATCTTTACCACACATTCCCCTTTAGGTATCCATGCGGTGCGGCCTGGGTTTGCTTCACGTCCTTTCTGCAGAAGCTGTATGGAGGACGAGGTGGAATCATCTCAGCCCCTTCTTCTTAGCTTCCCTACTCTCGTCGGGTAAATGTTTAGACATCTGGGTTCTCACTTTTTCACAACACCGGTGCATATTGGGGGTTTAAATATCACACATCTGGTGAAACTCATCAGCAGCCTGAAGCGGTTGATATAAACGTAAATTGCGAATGTTAATCGTCATCCTCTAGTCTAAGACCCTTCTTCCCTTTTTCTTCTACCTGTCAGGTTCCTTCCCTTTTCTTTTTCCCTTCCATTCCTCCTGTATGGTATCACAACGGACAAATTTAAAATGCTGCGAGTGCCTGTTTGTAGGCTTTAAGTATATGTAGACAATTTTGTTATGTGGGGTCAAGAACCCCGACTTTCTTTACATATCAAAAAACGCTATCAAGTCACTTTTTCCAAGATTTAGGTGTAATTTCTATTTATCAAAATCCTGTTATGTCTTAGGCTTTGTACGGCAGAATGGTTCAAATCTTACAGACCCATATACCATTGGTAGCGGCAGACTAATCACCTACCCTGCCAGAAAGCTAATAGATGAATGAAACCAACGCAAGGCTGAGTCTTGTCGAGGCCCTATGAAATTGCTGTTTACTTCGTTTGCTCCTTTGGAATACGCCGGATTTTATTTGGAAACCATGCCATACATTTTTCATCGACAGGATCGATTGTGTACAAAAAACTCTGAAAATTGTACTAAAAAAAGAAAACAAATAAATAAAAAAAAAAGCCGTAAAATTTCCTGATCCTAACCCATCTTACACATCAACTTTAAAAGCCTTTAGGAAGTAGAAGATCGATTCTTGCACCCTCGTGTGTTTTCAATGTTATTAAATGCAACATTGATTGTCCGTTTGTGCTTCAAAGCATTAATTTTGTTAGACCACCCAGAACTTTTTGTAAAGTGGTTTCTTTCTATATAAATAAATTTAATACAAATTACACTCGTAATGCTCGCATTGAATGTCTTACATTTCTCAGTTTCAAATAAAGAGTTTTATGGACAGTTGAACACTATCTTTTAATTTAGTTAGGTTAGGTTGGGTAAATCTGGCTGATCTGAATGGATTTCAAATAGAACACAGGGGTTCCCAGTATTACCAGTGTTGTTGGAGCTTAAACACAATTCCTGATGGTACATGTCTTGGCGAGTTTTAATAAACAGTTCGAAATTTGTTCAGCATTATCCTTCAGAGATAATCCCAGGTAGTTGTAATTAGTTCTGCTTAGAGCAGGGGAGTGTCAAAGGAAGTATTCTAACGTACTCCTTTCTTCTTCGCATAAATTACACGCGTCGTTCTGGATCAATCCCATTTTAGATGTGTGATGCGGAGTTAGACAATGCCCCGCCAGTACTCGAACCAATATTTTACATTCTTTCCTTGGAAGGGATAAAATAAAGTTGATTGCTTTCGTGTGCCAAGTTCGTAGCACTATTTTGGCAATCCTGTGAGAAGTCGAGACTTCCCATATGAACTGTGCTTCCGAAGGTAGTTCGTTGTCTAGTTGAAGAGTGAGGGATATATAGTATACTAAATATGTTTGGCGTACTCATCCTAGACAAGCGGGTGTCTGCCTTAGCAAACTTGTTAACTCTCAAATTTCCCTCTATTTCCTTGTACCCTGGTGTCCAGTAGATTGTGACCCGTATATTCTTGCAGAGCTCGTCCATTTGTGGTCTAGCTGTAGTGTTGCACGCATTCCCAGCTAATAATTACAGCCACTATTGCTTTAATAACAGTTTGACCCCCGATGAAGATGTTTGTGCGAGTGTCGAGGGGAGTAAATACCAACCTAATTCCGCTGATTTGGTTACAATATAGTTTAGTTATATGTAAGTTTGTAATTTAATTATGCAAATATTTTCATTATTTTTTAGGTTTACTAGTTAGTCTGTTAGTCTGAAATTATGTTTTTGACCTGTTGAAATATATAAATAAAGGGTTTGTTCTATACCTTCCATAAATCGAGTTTAAAGAAGCCCTGTTAAAATAGAAATATCAGTTGAGGGCCGCGAATTTCACTCTCTCATATCTGACTTAACAAATTTTTTGCCATCACTGCCTTAACATTAGCTGTTATTTCGTCGATAGACAACTCAATTTTCCTTCTACCAGGTCATTTGCATGCGGAATACAGCGATCCGTTTTGCATGAAGCCATTTTGTACATGACACGTTGAGACAGGAAGTTGCCCACACATAGAAGATTGACAGATGTTAAGACATATTTAGTAGAAGGTATACATCTGGAGTGAGTGATTTCTGAGCAGTGAAAAAAGTTGAATTAAAACCTTCCCTCAACTGCTTAGTTTAAAAAAGGCAAACTTCTGCTGTTGCATAAAATTTATATTTGTGTGTCTGCGTATTTTTCTCTTGAAACTCAATCTAAATCTACAGCAAGAAAATACTTGAAGCTCTGTATGTGACTTTTGGCTTTGAATCAAATTCTCACTGCAAACTTGAAGTGCAAATGCAACCAAGGAGGACCGAAGAAAAAGCTAAGACTACTCATATGTATGTATGTATGGTATATACTAGTATGTGTGTGCATAGAAACCTTTGTGTGCACTCTGAAATTTCATTACTAAACTTGACTACCATGTAATAGCAGCTCGCTTTAATAACCAGAGGGAGCACAGCTAACACCTAAATGTAAGTACACCTGCACTACTTGAATAGCGCAGAGAAGGTAACCCACGACTTGGGGTATTCAGTAGTCATTTGTAAGTATATATAGGGAATATATGAAGACCTATGTACATATGTATAGTTTTTGTACATGAATGCAAGTGTTTGAAAGCGACTTACTTTTGGTTGTATTGCTGTTGTTGTGCTCATCGCCCTCAAGTGCTGGCTTACCAGCATCCAACCAGTAGGGGCGTGATATGCGAAAAACGCCACAGTCCACATTATTGCCACATGTAGCTGGGCGGCATTCGGTTGTAGTCTCGCAGATGCATTGCATACAAGCTTCGGTTATGTGTCGCGAACGACTATCCATATCAGGTAATGCATTCCATCTTGGTTGTGAAGCCTTAGCCGCTGTGACAGAGGAAGTTGTGAAAGAGTTGCCGGATGTTGCTGCAGCAGCTGAAGGAGCTCCAGATGATGCCGGTACGGATGCCGAAGAGTGGGCGTCGATTGTCGTAGGTGTCGTTGCTGCGGATGAGATTGATTTTGTGTTGTATTAACATTTTCAACATGAAAATCATTGTTTGAGTAGTTGTTGCCTCCTGTTACCCGCTGTGAGCGTTGCCACAGTACGGTCAGGATTGTTTCTGGTGATAATGCCGTCATTATAGTCATAGTTACGGTGCCACCGTGCAACAACGTTGTCAACTATTTATGTTATAAAAGTGCTGCGGATTAAGGTTCGACATGTTGATGATTTCGACGACGATGGCTGTGGTGATGGTCGAGCTCGTAATGTTGGTGAGGATGGGAATTTTAATCATATCGGCTTATTGTTAATAGTAAACGTACTGATGGGTGTGTGTTTGGTTGGAGTTGGTGCAAGCAATGCGTCGGCTGTGTGTGAACAAATTTGAAATAATGGGAGTGAGTCAAAGTGTGGTGAGTTACATGCGCAGGTGTAAAGTAGGCAAACCTACAATTGCAATGATCTTTATACCCGTGTGAATTTGTGCACAGTTGAACAGGTGCACATAGCAGTTGTATGTAAGAGCATAAATGAATCGAGAAAGATACATATATACATATAAGTATATTACATTAGGGCGGGCGAATTTGTACGGAATTGTTTTGTTCGGCATCATTCGGACTCGACATACAATTTCAAGAAAAAAGTCCATTGTAGCATAGCTCTAAAATCAAAAAAAAAGTTCCACATCAAATCTTAAAATATTGTAAAATATAATTTTTTTTTTAAGTTTTAGTTTGAATTATGTAGCTATAAAAGAATCAACTAGTCACTTTTTTTATTACATTATTAAGGTATCACGCACTTATATGTAGTGGAATATCGGTAATTCGTAACGAAGTTCGGTCTCTTGTAAAAGTTGGTTAAGTTTCAAGGGCCGGTGTTGATTTTAAATCAAATACAATTTTTTTAAGAAATTATTATCACTTTTCTTTATTATGATAATATTGGTATGGTTCAATTACGTATGGAACAAAATATTGACCAAAGAGTCGCCGCAGTCTCGGCGGCACACCTCCATCCAATGGTCCAAATTTTCGATGACGCTGAGGCATAATTGAGGTTCTATGCCGTTAATGTGCCGAATTATCTCATCCTTTAGCTTTTGAACTGTTGCTGGCTTATCGACGTACGGCTTTTCTTTCAAATATCTCCAAAGAAAAAAGTCCAACGGTGTCAAATCACATGATTTTGGCGGCCAATTGACATGGCCGCGACGTGAATTTTATTCGGCCATCACATTTTTCGCGTAAAAGATCCATTGTTTTGTTAGCTGTGTGACAAGTGGCACCGTCCTGTTAAAACCACATATCGTCCACATCCATATCTTCCAATTCGGGCCATAAAAAGTTCGTTATCATCTCACGATAGCGAACACTATTCACAGTAACTGCCTGACCGGCCTCATTTTTGAAAAAATACGGCCCAATGATGCCGCCGGCCCATAAACCGCACCAAACCGTCACTCTTTGTGGGTGCTTAGGTTTTTCGACAATCACTCTTGGATTATCATTCGCCCAAATGCGGCAATTCTGCTTATTGACGAATCCACTGAGGTGAAAATGTGCCTCATGTTGTGCCTGAAGATGATTTTTTTCGATATGCATTTTGATTGGAACGCCCGTTTTCATAATAAGCCTGAATAACTTCAACGCGTTGTTCGATTGTGTGTCTTTCCATGATTCAAATTAAATTAGTCTGAAATTAAAAAAATGTTAAATGAAATGCAGAAAAAACTTGACGTTTGGGTGAGGCTCACATTCAACATCGGCCCTTGAAATTTAACCATCCTTTATAACTATTGTACTAAAAAATGTATGTAATTTTTCCCCCTTTACTTGCATATCTGTTTTTGAAATTTTATTGCTTTATTGCGAAATTACCTTCGAAAATACATTGTACTGACTCGCGATATTTTTCCATTATGACTGAATTCTATTACAATAAAATGAGTCAGTAAAATTTTTAAACTTCCGTGGTTTATTAGAATACAGCCATGTGAGAAAATAATTAAATAATTAAAAAGTATCTATCCTGAACTTTCACCAAATAGGTTATACATAATTTGTATTTTTTATTATAATTTTGTTCTAAAAAATCCAGCCATTTCTTGAGTGCCTAAAACCTATAATAAGAAATATTTACTTTATAAGGGAAGGATGTATTTATAGCCTCTTTCGATTTTGTGAGCATTTTTTTGTGAAAAAAGTGTAACAATTTTGGTGAAGATTTTTAAGACTAAAAATAAATCCATTGGTTAATATTTCGTGTAATTGTACTTTATGTGCTGAAAAATAGTACCATAAAATATTTTTTTATTTTTATTAAAAAATGGCAGTGATACTCAAATAAGGCTTTAAACTTTTCGCTTTGTTATTTTTTTTTATCCTTTGAATTTTCTCCTACAATAATTACCCTATTTGTAATATCAAAAAATTAATCGCAAAAATTCATTCTTTAAGGGGACAGATACCTGTAAAATATCGAACAAAAAATTTTTTTTTATAAAATGTTAATATAATTCTTTAAGAATTTGTCAAACAATTTTTATAACGTAAATTTAAATATTTCTTATATTATAGGTGGTCAACCGTGACGACTCTATTCTAGCGCTGGGAGAGGAATTTTCATGTACTCAAACTTTAGGCGCATATTTCTCAAAACTATATTTTTCGATTGACCGATCTCCCTCAAATTTTGCAAACATATATTTTGTGATATTATGAATTTAAAGTTTTCGAAAATTTTTCAAAAAAATAATTTTTTCGAAGCAAAAATAGTAGGAAAATTCGCCCCAAAATTCATTTTTTTTAAGCATTTTATCCCGCGAATTTTTTTTTCCATTTTTGTTAAATTACAATATATAGAAATTATAACATTAGTAAACCAAAAAATGTTTGGTTTTTTGCATTCAGGCCACTAACGCCAATGCTACAATGTGCTCCGATTGAGAAGCCCCGCTGCGACCTTCCTGGAAAAATTGAGTGTACATCAGCCATTTTAAATGATTAAAATACAAAAATTTTATATTATTTTAATGTATAAATAAACTGTATGCTAATTTTGAAAAAAATATATTGACTTCATCATTTTAAATAAGTTTAATGAAAATCAGGGAAAATATGGCCGTTTACAGGTATCTGTCCACTTAAAATAGAACACATCTTATTTAAAAAAAAACTTAAATTATTTGTGACAAACTTAAAACAAAAAAGTGACCACTTCAGATATATGTTTTCTTAAATTTCTCATCAAATATCAATGGTTTTAAAAAAGTTATCCTGAAGCCATATTTAGCCTTCAAGAATAACTAGCGGCCGCCATAGCCTAGCATAGCAGTACAGCGGTTCGGAGGTGCACAGGTATCTCCGTGCATGAAAAGGCCAAACGACTTTTTCTAATAACGGTCGCCCTTACACTAGCAATAGCAGGCCTTCGAGTGCATTTTTGCCCTAAAAAAGCTGCTTATAAAAACACCATTTGCCATTCAGAGCCGGCCCCTCCAATTGTATTGTAGAACACCATCAAGATGCACACCACTAATAGGAGGAGGAGAAGCTCGGCCAAACAGCCAAAAGAGGGTATAAGCTCCAATTATTTATATACATCGATAAGTTAACGCTACGAATTTAGCGATGCTTACACGCTTAACAGACTTTCCGCTGACGCTATGTCTGACAGCTTTCGGTATCATACTCGTATTGCCCAAATGCACTAACCGTGAAAAACCAGCAACGTACGTGTTGGATGCACATGCTGCAAGCTTAAGTTAAGAATTATGATTAGCTGTAATTTAGTTCTAAGATGAATTTAATAAAATAAAGGTCTATTCACAGCGCGCTAAAAATATTTTTTAAGGTAAAATTAACTAATACAGACAGTAACTAGGATATACCTATGCAGCTCGGTCGCCGTAGCTAAGTGAGTTTGCGCGTGACTACCTTCCGTTGGTGCCTGGTTATGTGGACATAAATCATGGAAAAAAAGCTCAAAACTCTAAGTTCCTGAGAAACTCCGGCATTATGCTCTGATCGTCAGGAATAACAGATCCATTAATTGGTATATAGGGGGATCTAAGCACATTGAAGGCGGAAAACTAGGCATTTCCTTTTGTTTTCGCCTGAACCATTACTGCAGCGTAATTCGGACTATTACAAAAGCTACTTTACAGATAGAATGCGGTAAAATTTTACATTTTAATCGACAGCTAGACGGCTACGAGTAAAACATCCAAAGGAAAGAAGTAACTGACTACAAAAGCGGCTAAGAAATGCCTCAGAACTGTGCATACCATTCGCGCGCTACTAACCTCTTTGCATTTAAAACTGGCCGCACTACTAAGCAATGTTTTCGGAGGCGAACGGATATTTCACACTGTGATAGTATTGCTTCTTCGACAATTATATACAACTTTCGCAATCTTAAGAAGTGGCAATTTTGTATCTTAACATGACCTCCGAGCTGAAAATACTTTCTAACTTTAATCCACAAAGCAATTTATATTTGGATCACTCTGTGCTATTTGACGAACTTGCTTTGTTTTCCCAGCTATGCGAGCACACTAGGCGCTGCTACTGATTTATTCGGTTCCAACTGCTTTATTTGTACATTTATATTGTACTTTCGTTCCATCATTTGTGGAATACTCAAGTTACGTTTCCATCACACCTTTCCGCCTTTAGGACTCCAGTGATTGAAGTTAAGAAAAATAAATAATACTGGTTTTAAATTTCTATTGAGATTATTTATTTTTTCCTTGTTCACTCCTCTCGTGACCACAGGGCCTCGACAGGATTCTTCCATCGTACACAGTTCTATGCTGTTGTTTGCACCGTCCCATGAGATGTCCGCATCTGCTAGTTCGCTCAGCGTCGACTTTCTCCAAGTGTTATTCGGTCGGCCGCGACTTCTGCTCCCTTGCTGGCTCCAGTCCAGTGGTGATTTTTTCAATGTGTGACCTATCCATCGCCACTTTCTGCATTTGATTTGCCTAAGAACGGGTTCCTCTTTCGTTCATCTGTGCAGTGCGTCGTTACTGATGAGGTTTGGCCAGAATACTCTGCAGATGATGCGGAGGCATTTGGTGATGAAGGATTGTAGCCTCTGTGTGAAAGTGTTAGCGACCAGCTATGTTTCGCTTCCGTACAACAATATTGACTTTACGTATGAGCCGAATATTCGTAGTTTATTGAATGAAATCCAGAAATTCACTCAAAAATTACATTGTGCACTAAGAGGGCACCATAAGTAATGCTGCTTTAGGGCCTCAGCCAATGCATGGTAGTCAATCCTCAATGAGATTTTACCCATTGTTGATTAAGTTCTTAGTTTTTTCGTCAAAAACGCATTCAAGCATTTAAAAAATCATATAAGAACTTAAATTGATTTCAAATATAATTCTTACCAACAGAGGGCCCTGGCAGCTAGTATTTATTGGGTATGTGAAGAAGTTTCCGCCTTCGTAAAAGAGATGTCGCTGCTGATACTATTTTTGTGTTCACTATAATAATATACTGGTGATTTGAAGATGTATATGTGAGGTCTAGGTCGCAGTAGTTGATATTCGTTTGAAGCGTAAATATCCTTTTTTATCTGTCTCAAAAATGTTTACATTTCCGAAGTTTTTGCGGGAAGTCGTGCTTTTAAAGAAAAGTCGTTTCGTTGCTTCCAAAGTTGCAATTTCGACGGGAGTGATAAAGATCGCGAAGGGATGAAGATGCCGAACCCTTGATGATATGTCTCAAGAGTTGGATGTTGACAGATCAACCGTCGGTAAATGTTTTCACACGATATGAATGGTTCAGAAAGCAGGCGACTGAGTGCCACATCAATTGTGGAAGAGGGATATCGAGAGACGTTTGGTGACGTGAGAGATGAAACTTGAATGACAGAAAAATAAAAAATAGTTTAAAAAAACTAAAAAACACACTTTTATTGCTAATCGAACTAAAAAGTAGAAAATAAATTTTAATGACAAAGGGACCTCAAATTAGAGTTAAAAGCGTGGGATGCTTGAAATAGTAAATATTACAATCATTCTATTGGCAACTACCTATGTACAGAGGGTTATGAAAGTGAAGCAAAATGCATCCCACGCTTTTAACTCTAATTTGAATTACTCTATTTGTATCTTAATTTTTGTTATAATTCTGTTCTGAGGTAGTTGACTATGACTGATCGTTCGATTTGCTATTACTTCATTATAGGTCCCTTTGTCATTAAAATTTATTTTCTACTTTTTAGTTCGATTAGCAATAAAAGCGTGTTTTTTAGTTTTTTTAAACTATTTTTTATTTTCTACTTTTTAGTTCGATTAGCAATAAAAGCGTGTTTTTTAGTTTTTTTTTTAACTATTTTTTATTTTTAGTATATGTAGGTGTTTACGAGTAATATACTATTACACAACCGCACACTAAATACTAACCTCAATGGTGGTGTGGAAACTAAAAACTCTCAATTTTTGTTTAAAAACACATGTTTCTACCGGTATGGCAATATTGGCAAATGTTATAAAAAATGCACATTTTTCAGCGCTCTCACGAGAAAAAGAGTTTCCCATCTAGTCATCTATGTTGTGTGTTCCGAGTCGATCAGATTTTTAGAAGCCAGTGAAAATTAAGCTCAAAGATTCCGTTACAGTCATTCATACATACAACCCGAGCTAATAAAAGTGTGTTAAAAAAATAAAATATTAATCCTGGCAATCCTAATAAGGATAATGGAAAATTTATCTCACATGTCTCACACTACACTCGTTCTTCGTGACTATTTCGCCAAAAACTCCACGCATATCGGTCCGCAACCACCGTATTCGCCTGATTTGGCTCCGTGTGACTTCTGGCTTGAGTGTATTATGCATCGCCAAATAAACACGTTTTTGAATAGCAACGCCTTGGTGAACACATTGCAGTCGGGGTTTAGATGTAGTAGGAGCTGCACCACAGCACTCCTAAAAGTGTCTGATGATATAAGGCTCAACATTGACAAAAGGCATGTGACCTTTCTAACTCTACTTGACCATTCAAAGGCATTTGACTCCGTAGACCATAAGCTCTTAATTCTGAAGCTTAAAAACTTATTTAGCTTTTCAACGTCGGCCTTGACTCTTATAGAAACGTATCTTAGTGACCGATTACAAGCCGTATGTAGTGATAATACCATGTCAAACTTTCTCCCTGTAACCAGAGGTGTACCTCAAGGCTCTATCCTTGGCCCTCTTTTATTTGTCTTGTACATTAACGATTTGTTCGGTGTGATTAAATATAGTGATGTCCATGTATATGCTGATGACGTTCAATTATATGTTAGTTGTCCCATTAGCTGCATTGATATTTGCATAAGCAATATGAATTCTGACTTGAGCCTCACAAGCAAGTGGGCTTCTGAAAATGGGTTAATTCTTAATCCTGATAAGTCCCAATGCATCGTTATTTACAAAAAATATATCAAGCTCGATGGCTATACACAAGTCAAACTAAATGGCGCTGAGATTAAATATGTGGGCAATGTTAAAAATCTAGGGGTTACATTTAATAGAACTTTGACTTTTTACTGTCATAGGCAAAGTTTATGGTATGCTCCGAAATTTATGGACAACTCAATATTTTACACCAGTAAACACTCGACTGCTACTAGCTAAAACGTATTTGTTACCAACGTTACTGTATGGTTGCGAGTTATATACTCCTTGTGATAGTGTGTGTCGTAGTAAGCTTAATGTTTTGTATAACAACATTGCTAGGTACGTGTACTGTAAAAAACGTTATGACCATATTTCAGTATTTGCGAAAAAAATTGCTTCCGTATCCTTTAACGACTTGCTTAGGTTTAAATGTTTAGTTTTACTCCACAAGATCATAAACACTCAAAAACCCAGATACCTCAAAGATCGACTTATGCCTTCAAAGTCCTGCCGCTCGTTAAACATAGTCCCGATGAAATACAGTTGTTTGGTGACTGAACGTCAATACTTTGTGTTCTCTGTCCGTCTTTGGAATACCTTACCTTACAAAATTAAAAGTATAAAAGAAAGCTCGTGTTTCAAAAATAAATTGCTTCGCTATCTTGCCGAAAATTGCTGAATGTACTTTAAATCTCTTCCCATTAATCCCTACTCCTGCTACCACTATTTTTTACCTTACTTTCCTTTTAATACTTTCTCCAACTTATACTTCTTTACTACTATCTGTAATTTTAATTTTAATTTTGATTTTACTGTTAATCCTTTTATGTCAACTATTTAAAAATAATCTATGGTTGTATGTTTTGACTTTAATAATAAATAAATAAATAAATAAATCCCAATAAGGATAATGGAAAACTTTTATCAAATTATTGCATTGTCATCGGTCCTTGATAGGTGTGCAAAATTTCAAGTCGATCAGACTTTCAGAAGCCAGTGAAAATTAAGCTCAAAGATTCCGTTACATACATACATACATACATACATACAACCCGACCTAATAAAAGTGTGTTAAAAAATACCAGTCTAACGGTTAGACGCGATAGAAGTGAAACCTTCCGTAAAACAAACTGAGAGAGAATGAGACGAAAGCAGCATTAGGAGCGGGATAATTATAGGTTCATTATAATATTGCTATAAAGTTCATATTTTATTTTCTTCATTTTATTATTACTCATCCTAAATGTTTTCAATTTCAACAAATGATACGAGTGTGATTGTCAACATATCTTTGAAATACCGCGTCAATTCTTGTTTTTGATCTCATTCTCTCTCAGTTTGTTTTACGGAAGGTTTCACTTCTATCGCGTCTAACCGTAAGACTGGTATTTTTTTTTTCTGTCGAAATTCACGACACTTTTCTGCATTATTTTTCGGCATAATTGCGGTAAATATTTAAAAATGAAAATATTTACGAATATAAAAATACGGACGCAATGCAGCACACGCGGTTGCTATTATGAGCGTCGTAACGCGTATAATACACAGACGTACTAACATACACGCAAACATTCGTAGGACGCTTGGTTTGAATTTTTTATACATATGTATGTATGCTATACTATGGCCTAGCCTATGTACGTACATACATATTTGTGTTCTGAACTTCCAGCAAAACAATGCTTATTAATATACACATATGCATCTACATACAACCGCACACACAGGCCACTCACTTTATTGCTGTAAATGCGTATGTCGTCCAAAGCTAAAATTCTATGCCTAGCGACTACAAGAACAAAATGCATTAATAGGCGCAGGCGTAGCGGCCATCATCCTAGTTGCCATAGCGCTGAACAGTCGCGGCGGCGCCGAACAGTTTCAACTATTGTACTGTGCAACAAAAACTCATCATCAAAAAATTGATTTATAAATTCGAGCTCATAGTTCTAAGAGCAAGTACTTTCATTCATAAAACGAGCCGCCCATATGCTAATTTTCTCGACAATTCGAACATAGTCAATATTGGAATATTTCGCGTAGAATTATTTGCCAATATTCAATTTTTGTCAAGTCGAGTGCCCGCGTCTCCGTAAATATGTTTGCACCCATATATGTATGTAAATATATGTTTCTAAATGCTCGACAACCGCAGCTGCCTGTTCAAGGTTACTGTACATTAGGCCGGGTCGATTTGTGGGAAGGCAAAAAAATCGCCCATTGCTCTGTGAAAATCATATTCTAGGGATCAGAATAAGAAATTTTGCCGAAGGAACCATACCTCTAAAACGATTTCTGATGTCCCCCAATATGGGTAGAACTTTTTAGTTTCTTTTCTATAACTCACATTCATTCATTTACATATGTTCTGACTAAATAAATTTCTTAAGAGAAAAAATAGATAATATTATAAATAAATAAAAATAAAGAAAAAAACATAGCCATTTAGCTGATTTTTTCATGTAAAAGCCAAAAATGGTGATATTTTGAAATTGGGGGACATCAGAATTCGTTTTAGAGGTATGGTTCCTTCGGCAAAGTTTCTTATTTTGATCCCTATAATACGATTTTCATAGAGCAATGAGCGATTTTTAAATCGACCCGCCCTACTGTACATGCAATGCTGTGCCTATGAATGTGCGCTGTGCCTATGAATGCGCGCTGGATTTCTTGAGAAATTTTACCATATGTTTTGCTGTGGCGAGGCACATATGTACATACACACAACATATATACATATATCCGCATATATATATTACATACATATATAAATTCACAAATTTAAATTTGCTTATGCCATCCTTCTGTGTGCCTGGTAATGAAGCATTTTCTATACATACATATATATACGTATATCTTTTTTCTTCTTCTTTTTGGTGTCGCTTTTTCGTTTCACTTTTTCTCAAATCACTCCCAACGATTCTAAAGAAGTTTTCACTTCAAAAAGGTTTTCTGCATCGCATCATCTATCTTGATCTATCTACATATGTATATCTATTACTAGCAAACCCGGCCCCCTTCGCTGGGCACACTAAAATAGAATAGATATTGTTTAGAACAGAAAATATATGGTTTTCATATTATTTATTTCTTTATTCTTTATTCAAGCGCTTTGGCATAAACAATATTTTTGGTTTTTCTTTTTGTTTTTGAGTAAATATAAAATATAAATTGAAAATCAGGAAAAAAGAAGATTGTTTTTTAAATTTCAAATCAACGCATATGAATAACTAAGAAACAATCGTCTTTTTTCCTGATCATCCATGAATTTTTCGTTTCAATTTATATTTTTTATTAAGCATTGGAGCTTTTTTAACCATTATCCATTTATATTTTTCAAAAAAAAAAAAAAAACGAAACAAATTTTTTTTTCCACGAACACATAATTTCATTCGGATTTCACATTAAATTCTCAAATTTCGTAAGAAGTTATTCACTGTTCCAAAATCCACTCCAAAAAAATTCACAAACAATTTTTACATATTGCACTTACGTTTTTTCCTTATGGCATCCAAATCAGAAAGAAATATTGACACATTGTAACTCACACTGTCAATTTGACAGTTCAGTTCCGCCCCAAGCGTTAAAAAAGTAAGCGACATTATGGCTGGTTCAAAAGAACGCTGTACCCGTTGCCAGTGCTCCGAATTACAACCAAACTTTACGAAACCCATTTTCAATACTTACTTAATAATGTGCATAAGTTTGGTTTAATTCGGTGCAAAGACACGGCGGGTCCACGTTTTGGCATATATTTCGGGACCCTAGTCATCAATAGGTATGAAAATTACCCCGTATTAAAGCACTTATCAACAGCTTTCATTTGATACCCATATTGTACATACACAACCAATCGTTACCCGGGTCCACATTTTGACCTATATCTCGAGACCCCAGTCACGGAGTGGCATGAAAAATACTCTGTACTAAAGCATTCACCAACAGCTTCCATTTGATACCCATATTGTACATACACGTCCGAAGGTTACCCGGGTCCACGTTTTGACCTATATCTCGAGACCCTTTCTACCAATAGGTATTCAAACTATACGGAAACCATCTTCAATACCTACTTAACAATGTGTGTAAGTTTGGTTCAATTCGGTTCAAAGACACGGCGGGTACACGTTTTGGTATATATTTCGAGACCCTAGTCATCAATAGGTATGAAAATTAACCCGTATTAAAGCACTTATCCACAGCTTTCATTTGATACCCATATTGTACATACACAACCAATCGTTACCCGGGTCCACGTTTTGACCTATATCTCGAGACCCCAGTCACGGAGCGGCATGAAAAATACGCTCTACTAAAGCATTCACCAACAGCTTCAATTTGATATCCATATTGTACAAACACATTCTAGGGTCCCCGTTTTGGTCTCTATCTCGAGACCCTAGTCACGGAGCGGCATGAAAAGTACTCTGGACTAAAGCATTCACCAACAGCTTCCATTTGATACCCATATTGTACATACACATCCGAAGGTTACCGGGGTCCACGTTTTGACCTATATCTCGAGCCCTATTTCCAAAATAAAATATAATCCGTGCTACTCGGGGATGATGTAGCTTTCGAATGGTGAAAGAATTTTTAAAATCGGTCCAGTAGTTTTTGAGCCTATTCATTACAACCAAACAAACAAACAAACAAACAAAGTTTTCCTCTTTATAATATTAGTATAGATGATGATACACCTAAGTGTCGAAAAATTTGGAGCCTGCCAGGTGAACTAGGTTCTACAACAGCGAAAAAAATATTCATGCTTCAAAGGTTATGTTATGCATCTGGTGGAATCAGAGGGTGTCATCTATTATGAACTCCTTAAACCATCTGAAGCGATCACTGCCGATTGTTACCGACTGCAGCTCAAAGAAAAGTGGCCGGAGTGGGACGCTAAATGTGACAAACTGATTTTGCTGCATCACAACCCCAGGCCACACGTTGCTAAATCGGTCTAGAAATATTTAGAGGGCTGAATTGCACCTTCAGATTACCATCTGTTCCGATTAATGCAGTGAGCCCTTATTGGAGAGCGTATCACTTCTTACGAGAGCATCGCAAACTGGCTCAATGAATAGATCAAGTCAAAAGAGTTCCAATTTTTCGTCAGAGGAATCCGTATGCTGATTGAAAGATAGAGTAAAGTTGTAGCTTCTAATGGCACTTACTTCACTTCATCGCATGTATTATTTAATTGTTTAAATAATTCGTAACTTTGGCTTCGAAAGGACGGAAGCTTATTCCCATACCCAGTAAATTAAATTAAATAATAATCCAAAGACCAATAGTAAAATTTTGCGAGCAAATTTTTGTAGCACCTTTTTAAACTACTAGGTATTAAAATCGATCTTTAATCGGGTCCCAAATAAGCTTTGTAAAAGTTCAGCAGAGGGTAGCGAAGATGTTGAAGAAAAAACAAAAAATTATATATTATTTACAACAGAGGAAAGGTTCGAGCTGCTGAGCCTTGATTTATTTTATTATTATAACGAAATCTCAACATTTTTTTATGCAGTAGAAAACACCCAATATCGCCAGCAACAAAAAACAACAATTATCAAAAATCAGCATCATTTTTGAGCTAGTTTTAATTTTTTGAATTTTATTGCACCAAAATTCAATGTGTTGTAAAACTGCATGATCGAAATTTTTCTAAAAATGTTTATTCAAAAGTTTAAAATAATGATGCACATGTTTTGTTTTTTTTCTTTTTTTGTTTTTTTCTTTTGAATTTGCACAAAGATTGAAACTTGGATTTATAAGGTCGCTCTCTCTCATCCAACAACACAACACCACGCTTTGTTGTGCCCACGGCCACTTTGGAGTGGAGGGAAATGAGAGGAAAATCCCTGAGCTGGAACTTCAGAAAATGGTAGAGAAAATAATCATGCCTCTAACCGAATTATACACTGCGATTGATCTGAGCGGAAACCCATAGAAAACGGTCTCTGACTACTAACTGCAGGGTTTCCAAAACTGAATCTTAAAACGACAGCATCTTCACATGTGTCCTAACGGGTCACTGAACTATTGACACCCTAGCCAGTAGCGGGACCGTTCCTCATCATAACTTCTGCAGGAGTTGTGGAGATGAAGAAGAAATTGAGTTGGTAAAACTCCTCCTCTGCGATTGTCCTGCACATCAAAGAAACCATCCCAAATATTTTGGCGGTTATTTCTTCGAAGACCTGGGAAATTTGCAAAATGTCTCACTGCACGGCCTAGTTGCCTTCTTGAAAAGATTTAAGTTGTTTAAACAACTTTGTTAAGGGATTGAAACCAAATGCAGGTGGCATAATGGAGCTTACGGTGTGTCGAGCAACGTTGGAGCAGCGAGTGACATGTCTTAGACAAGCAACCTGGCTAACCTAACATAACCTAAATAAGTTACTGTCCCTGTACTTTAATTATGAAACGCACTTTAAATAAGTATAAGAACCTTTTTAAGCTTATGTTATATTTTTTATTATAAGCTGGTAGATCATTTTTGGGATTTCTTTTTTAATATAATTTGGGGCATATGCCCGATTCATTCGGTCAGTCCAATTTTTGAGTACTTTTCCAATAAATCTGGCCGTAAGGCCTCAATGATGGCTTCAATATTGGAATAAATCGATTGTTAAGTGCACTGTATGACAAGTTGCGTCGTCCTGTTAAGACTGATTAATTTTTGAAACCAAAAATTCAGCCAGCCTTGCTTTATTTCGAAAGAAATAATGCCCTTTGATGCCGTCAGTGCTCTATGAACATCGCGAACAGATTTTTTTTTTTTTTTTTTTCAAAGTAAATTTCCACAATTTGGAAGCGTTGTTCTGACGTTAAAAGATTCTTGATGGCTTGTCAACACTTACTGTACAGAAATTTCAACACAGTTTGCCATTCTCTGCTGTCAAACCATAGTTACCGATATCGATAGTTCTCATGGAGCAAAAAAAACACCTTATACATTATTTTTTTATTTTATTTTAGCATTTCGCGAGCACTCGAATAGCTTGAGAGCATTAGTTAGATTATGGATGCCTGCTTTCCGAAATTGATTGCCGTTATAAAGAACTCTCTCAAATAGCTTCTCAGGTTTTGACATGCAGTAGTTAAAATATATACCTTTCCTTGCTTTTTGATTGCACCTTAAGACCTTACCCAACACAATACCCTCCTGCCTGCAATATGCCGGCAATTTTAAACAACACGAATCGAACACGGAACACCAACAATAAAGGAGTTATAACACAAGCACACAAAGCTCTGCACCAACAAGATAACGATTTTTCCCACGCGTGACAAGACAAGAAATCAACATTTTTTCAGTAAGTCTGCTTGCGGCCAACTCTCAGCCATTTGCCAGTTTGGCATATTGATTGCACTATAAACTTACCAACCGAGCCGGCTGCTGGGCTATGCTGGTCGTGATGAAGTCTGCCAAGATGATGTTTCTGTCGCAAATGCAAATAAATGGAACCGCTAATCAGCAAAAGCGACACAAACAGCGATGAAACGGTGAAAACGCGATGCCAATTCACTTCCGCCTTGGAATTGCGGGAGCTGCCACTCACGCCGCCATTGCCGCTGAGGCGACGATGCGCGCCAACAGCGGCATCAACAACCAGACCATTGTGACCGCCGCCATTCGTAGCATTCACCTCTAATGGGTTAGAGTTCATGTTATTATTAGCGACGGCATTGACGCTGTTGAGCGCCGCTGCATTGTGGTTGGCAGGTCGAATATCCACTATGAACTTCGTTTCTGCAGATAATTTTGGTTTGAATGCACTTTCGTGTACAGTGCGCATGGATGCGGCGACAAATTTACCGGGTCTTTCGCGTAAATACTTTTTGAGTTCGATAATTTCTTTGAAAATGAAAAATTTTGCGTTTGAGGCAATTTGCTTGCTCTTTCAATCCGTTTTAAAACGTTGCGCACAAGCTACTGTTGATCAGCTCTGACGTGAGTTGAGTGCTGACACTTGATGCTGTCTCTGTGGTGGCTTTGTTTTTTTTTTTTTTATTTTATTTTAGTAAAAAGCTACTTTGTGTTTTCCGAGATTTTTGCTTTCGCTGATAACCTCTACAGCTTCTATGTAGCCATTGAGTTGCTGAAAATTATCAACTGATTATTGTTTGCATGCTTTTACTGACAGTTTCTATAGCGTGATTGAAGCTAATAATCGAATGCTTGAGAAGATTGCCAGATAGGCTTGCGGTGTCCGTGTATGTATGTAGATATTTATTCCAATGGCATGTATGTATGAGAGTTTGTTATTATTAGTAAATAAAAATACGATAACAATACAGAAACGTGTTTCCGTGCCTTTTCTGAGCATTTCTTTCTAGTACAACAATAAAAATGCTTTGAAATAAAGCCAAAACAGCCGCAAAGCTTAAATTTACATATTTTCCGTATGAATGCCAGTTGTGGTAACATTTTTGTCGACTTTTTAGAAATCTAAACAAAATTTTTGGTGGAGTACAGCTCATACATTTGGAGGACAGCCTTCAGCTCCAAAAAATAAATAAAATGTAACTATAGCCGTGTAATAGGCCATGAAATCAAATGAACCACATAAGTGACCGGTTTTTATTCGTAAGACAAAACTTAATATAAGTTGAGTGGGCTGCTCTTATTACATCTGCTTGTAGATGTAACGGGTCTGTTTTAGAGGTTTATAACATTGTAATTTGCGATGAGTTTTTGATTCGTTTTATATACCATTTGGGTGGTCATCAGTTGCATGCCCCTGTGCCTGGAATTATCAAATAATGGAAAAAATGGTTTCTAATAGCGATTGGAGACAAGCCTCGGAATGAATTTTCGTTTGAAAAAAAGTTTTCTGCAGTTTTGTGTATGGTGATGCCAGTTGTTTGTTACAAGTAGTGGCAGACGGAAGCTGGAATTTCGGCCTAAATCGAATATATTCGGTGTCAATAAATATTTAGCCGAACACTGAAGCCGAAGCAGGACTTTTAAATAAGATTTCAAGTTTTGAAAATAAAACCCAAGATTTAAGTCTTTTAATTTTTATTTCATAACAAAAGGTTTTTATAATTAATTTTTAAAAGAAAAAAACCCTCGAAACCTACCAAACTAAAACATTAAATCGAAAATGTTCAGTCTGGACGTATATTTGAATAATATGTATAAAACTAGGAAAGTTTCTAACCTATTTTGTGCTAAAATAGACCTTAAGCCTTATAAAGGGTGATCAGATTGGGGGTACTTTTTTCCAATAGAATTGGTTTGACAGATCACGCGTGACTACAATCAAACTAAAAACATAATTTTTTGAGTATTCATTGACATTTTATCGTGGAAAGGCTCACGTCCCCACAACCTTTACAAATCGCACATTGGTGATACGAAAATCGACGCTTTGTGAGAAGTGTTCATCGCGCGCTAACTTATGGTGTTCATCGATGAGGGGTCAATAAACAAAATTGACATAGCTGAAGCGCAACCCGAAGTCATTCAAGAACATCCATTACATCTATTGAAAACAACCTTTTGCTACGGCCATGGGGTGGAGGAATCATTGGCCCATATTTCTTTAAAAACAAGGCTGGAGCCAATGTAACAATGAATGGCGAGTGCTATCGCGTCATGATGAACAACTTTTTGATGCTGGAAATTCAAACTCATCATCTCCAGAACATTTGCTCCCAAGAAGACGACGGACGGCGCTACTTGCCATACAGCCCGTGAAGCAATGAATTCACTAAGTCGCCAATTCGGTGAGCAATTTAGATCCCGTCTCGGATCAGTGGAATGACCACTAAGGCCGCGTGATATCACACCTTTGGACTTTTATTTATAGATATTTTGATACCAACATCGACTCGGCTCATTACCTTGTTGCAGCCAGACTACGCACACGCCTCTGTGCAGCAAAACATCTCACTACGCAAAGAATGTTCGACATCGAAAAGCTGCAATCACAACAGACAGCCAGAAGATTCGCCACTCGACTTTCATTCCTGCTCTCAGAGAGTACTGCCCAACAAACCTGCATGCACGAGCAATGGAGCAACATTTTTCGTTCCCTACGTACCGCCGCGGTGAAGAAGAAATCGGATTCCGGCGTGCCCGAAAAACCAGTTGGTACGACAAGGAATGTCATGCTGCCGCAGATAGAAAGGATGCCGCCTATAGAGCCACGCTGCGATCGGGCGCAACGCGAACCATGTGGGATCGATACAGAGAGCTAAGAAAGGAAGAGAGACGTATTATTCGAAAGAAGAAACGAGAGGCCGAAATACGTGAGTGCGAGGAGCTTGAGATGTTGGCCAACAGGAACAACGCACGAAAATTCTACCAGAAAGTTCGGCGGCATACAGAAGGTTTTAAGGCCGGGGCGTTTTCCTGTAAGAACAAAGACGGCGAACTGGTGACTGACATGCAGAGCAATCTTAAATTATGGAGGGAACACTTTTCGAGCCTGTTAAACAGTGATAGCGGCGCATGTCACAGAGAATGTGAAGATCCCGCTACCCCAATCGTCAACGACAGAATTGCCGTTCCGCTACCCGATCATGACGAGGTGAGAATAGCGATAACGCGGCTAAAGAACAACAAAGCCGCGGGTGACGACGGACTGCCGGCTGAGCTATTCAAACATGGCGCCGAGCAGCTGGTAAGCTGCATGCATCAGCTTCTATGCAAAATATGGTCGGATGAAAGCATGCCTGCCGAAGAATAATTATGATCAATCCAAAAATACTTGTATAAATCCCATGAAAAAATTTGTAGAAAAAAAACATTTTTTTAATATTAAGTAAATCCGTGTTTGAATATGGTAAAACTCCAAAATTAGGAAAATTTAGAGACAAGAAAACCTCAAGGGCTGGAGCCGAATCATGCTGGAAGATCCAACGCTCTCCATTGGAGAGAGAACTGCTTAACTGCTTCAACACGCCTTCCAAGACATCCTTCTAGTAAACTGTCACTCCGCTTTAACCCCATTTTTGCTGAAATGAAGATATGTAACGCCTTTACAAGACACTCCCCACTAAACTCTTCCGGAGGCTGGATGGTGACCACGATGAACCCTTGGTACAACATTTTTTGCGTCTTTAGAAGTTTTAGCATAGATTTTGTTGTTTTGCTTATTAAAAATTTCTTCAACAGCGAAAATTTTCTCATCTGTGAAAGGAGTATTTTTATGGCAGTTGGCCATGTGCCACCGAAGAAGCTGCTTGCATCTATCGAGTCTAATTTTTTGTCAAAAGATGGCCAGCTAAGCGGCGGAAGGCTTTCATGTGGAGCTCATTTCTAATTACTCTTGACATGGATCTGATTGATACATTTATTACGCTGGATATGATTTTCTGTTTTCTAAGAGATTTCTGCAAATTCTTTCTCGAGCGGCTTTTATGGTTGCATTGGTTCGAACCACGCGAGGATCACCACTTCTTTTTCTGTCTGTCACTTCAAATGTTCGGGATAAACTCGTGCGATAAGCAAACTTTCTCGAAATATTAAGTTTTCCCAGAAATTCCTAAATCTCACTTGCACTTTTACCACACTTTTGTAATGCAATCAATGCAATGCGAGTTTCCTTAGCTCCCCCCACCATGGATAACAAAAGAAATTTGTCACGAAACTGAGTATAATTTATGACAATGCATATGAACAAAAGAAAAAGGACGAAACTTTTTTCTGTGAATTTTTTCACGCCGTATGCATTGACTAAGTATATTTTGTTTTTGCTGTTGCTTCCTCCCATGTGGTTTCAAACAAAATTTTATATCTTATAAACCAAATAAAGAGCAAACAATCGAATCAGCTACTCTACTGCTACTACCTGCTCAATTTGCCTTGACTAAAACTCAATGACTTTGTCACGAAACTGGTGTCGAACAAAATCGATTACCTTTGATTGCTATGAAAGCATGTGTTTTCCCTCCTTCTGGGTGAAATCTGCCCATATGATTTCGTAAAGTTGGCAACAGACTTTTCCTATCGAAACTACTCGGTGTCACGTTTTCCAACACAAATTGCTTCAACTTTATAAATTTCTTATTTTACAGTCAGTTGTGTATTTGAATGTTTTGGTTGCGCTCTTGTTTAGCGTTATTATGATACTGAATCTGAAATATGGCTCGGAAGACACATTTTCCAACATTTTTTAATGCGGAATTGGAACAGCTTGTGAACGAATAAGTAGATGAAGATGCGAACAGCCATGCTTTCGATGGAAGCGATTAGCTGCATGTGCGAAGCAGCGAGGCGGAAAAATCAGAAGCGATGAAGAGGGAGAGCAACACAAATATGAAGTTATTTCGAACGAAGAAGGAGTCAATTTGGAAAAGGTAGCTGGGTAGAAAATACTTATAAGTATAGTGAGTCAAAGTGAAAGCTATGAGCTCAGGTGTTACTCATTGCGCCTCGCTTCGAATTGATACATTAAAGCACTCCTTTCTAAGTTTCTTTGCGTCGTGAATTGAAAAAGTTATTACAGAACGCACAAACCCATGTAACGAACAAATTTCATGTATATGTTTCATTTCGTTTATTAGGTCTATGGTTACAAGCCTTGCAGACGAGAGGTACAAAATAACTTAAATTTAAAAATTTTAAGGTAAGACTTAAAAGATTTAAATACTTTGATTCGACCTTAGATAAAAATAGAGATCTTGGAAGAACGAAATCAAGTCCGAGACCATTAAAAATCCTATTAGTTCCATTAAGAGGCCTAGTAATAGGTGCAATATTTAAACAATTTGATTTGAAAATTTCAACACGCCACGGAAAGCGAAATGCAAAACCTTTTGGGGGATATAGAAGTTTATCTGCTTCAGTAGTTCTGGACAAATAGTGATATAACATGCAATGTAATAGATAAACATCACAAAATATCTTATAATACGCTTCAAGGAAAGTGATTTCAAATTTATTAAAATACAACAGGCCCCATAAGACGGGCGTGGCTCGTTAAAATGTAAAAATATTGTAGAGAAAACCGGAGAAAGTTGGACTCTCGATCCTTCGGGAGTAAATTGGATTCAAAATTATTGGAGAATATTCCAACTTGGAACTTCATAAATAATTTTAAAGTATTTTCCTGTCAATTCTACCACTAGTGACTGTGATTTGTTCCACCTCGTTGGAGAAAACATTTTTAAAAAGTAATTTTATTTGCAAAAAACTCGGTTTTTGAAGAACTTTTAAAGTATACAGAATTCTAATATATAATTCTGAAAAACAGTACTTCATTTATTTTGTGTATTAAAAGATGCCTCCAATTTTGGCGTGTGATCTTTTGGTACTATTGTATGAGCCACGGTTATAGACATTATTTCTTATTTTCAATGTGCAACATTCGATGTTTTTTACGTCAGTACCTGCCGGTACCTGGCGGCCCCCGTAGTCGAATGGGTTGATGCGTGAATAATGCGGAATCCAGAGAGAACGGAACCTACGAATCTCGGTGAAAGACCAAAATGAAGAAAAAGTTTTTTCTAATAGAGGTCGCCCCTCGGCAGGCATTGGCAAACCTTCGAGATTATTTCTGCCATGAAAACGCTCCTCATAAAAAATATCTGCCGTTCGGAGTCTGCTTGAAACTGTAGGTCCCTCCATTTCTGAAACAACATCAAGACGCACACCACAAATTGGAGGAGGAGTTCGGCCAAACTCTCAAAAAGGTTGTAAGCGCCAATTATATATATATAGGGTTATTCAATAGGTGCGCTTCAACTTTTTTCCGATAGGGAGGGCGAACGACGCAATATTTTTTATTTTTCGCTTGTCATTTGTAAACTTCATTAGTATACATTTCATCATGGAACGCTACACACTTGAGCAACGATTGCAAATCGTGCAAATTTTTTATGCAAATAATCGTTCTGTTGCTGCTACTTTAGGAGCATTACGACCATTTTACGGTCCATTTAACAAACCGTCCCGTTTTGGGGTTATGTGAAGTCATTGGTCTACAGTAACAAGCCGGCGACGATTTGTGAGCTCAGAGCCAATATTGAACGCGAAATTGCTGGAATTTCGGCCGATTTATGGCAAAGAGTGGTCAAACATTGGGTTCAACGATTGGACTTCGTAAAACGTGCACGCGGTGGTCATGCAAAAGAAATCGAATTTCATACTTAAATGTATATGTTCAAACTCGATAATAAAAAAAAAATTAGTTAAAAAAGTTATATCGTTTGTGTTTTATTCAAAAAAGTTCAAAAGTTGAAGCGCTCTTACTGAAAAACCCTATATATACCTGCCGGTATTTAAGGTAACGAAAAGGCAAAAGGGCGATCTGTCATGAATAACGCACTTGCAGAATCGGTATTCACACCATTAGGGCAGTAAAGAATACAATTTCCCAAAAATACCTCCGAATCGCGGATTGTAGATGGAGAGACCAGATAAAATGCAAAATTAGCAGAACGTTGTGGCCCACCTACAGCCTTAATCCATCCTCAACGTTGATAAACATGAAGAAGAACAAGCAGCCAAAATGGGCATCCCTCACAACACATACTGTCACAGTTGTAAATAACCTAATAAAAAGGAAACAATCTTCCTCTTCCTCTGTGTGGTACCGAAGACCCTACCAGTTGAGCTTCTATACTGCTCGGGGACGAGATTTTAGTCGCCTTTTACGGCAAGCACAACTTACCTCTAACCTCGTTTTTCAGTGCACTGCCTTTAATTTCCTATGACAACGGTTTTCAAGTTTTCCATATAAATCTGTGTCGAAACCACGGATCACCCTTGTCTCTTGGCCTACAATATGCAAATGTGGTATATCACACCAGAGGTACTGCAACAGTTAGTCAAACCAACTTGCATGAGTATGTGTGTATAAGTGTGTGCATGTGTACTCGTACATAAGTATGTATGCTGATCGGTGCCGGGCTTTTATTTGCTTCTTTATTTACACACTTATTTTTGCACAGTTTTCCTTTTTCAGCTGGCTTACACTGACTGCAGCTGACGTAATTTCCATTTCCGGCCACGTACCTCGGCTTTGAGAGCAACATAGCTATTTTTGTTGCCAGCTGGTGTACAAGGCTTTTACATCTTTCCGTTGTGTTTCACATTTACAGTTGAAAGCAAGTTAAATGTATGCCATTTTTAACGTTTCGATTTTACCGGTACTTTCCCAAGCAACTGTCCTGCCGATATGTTGCGGTTTACCGGCGCTATCTGTATTGACAACTGTTTGCAATCGAATTAAACGGAAATGTTTCTCGGGACTTACGTTAGGGTGAGTGATAACGAATTGAATACTCATTTTGTGTAAGAGAATGTGCGTGTGAAAGTGGATCTAACAGTTGGCAGTAACTTTTGGCACTGAAATTTTATTTGCTTTCCATAAGGCGACTACTGCAAATATTTAAACTCTCTTCGGTATTTTCCACTGAAATTTGTATAAATGTATTTTTCTCCTATTCTGTGGGAAGAAATACAATATATGTATCATATAAATAATTGGAGAAGGGCACAAGAACAGATCTCACTGTTCTTGTATTGGCATTGGACAGTTTTTAATGGTTTAACTACGGATTTTTCTTTGATCAAAAAGTGTCTTTCCCGAAACCGTTTTTTAATGAGCGGACAGATGGCAATTTATCGCATGAATTGAACTAAAGTTTGGTAAGTAGCTTAAGCATTAAATTGAATTTGCAAATACGTATGTTCAGGGCGGTCCATAAAATGTTTTTTATTCAATTAAACAAAATTACAAAAAGCAGTTTTTCTCTCTATATTTTCTGTATTTTGTATATATCGAATAAACAAGCGCATTATTTATGGAACATAATTCCATTTTGCAGGTTTTGTCCATTACGCTCATCCTGTCACCCTTGGTGATGTCTCATTTATTTATTCATTTATGCATTAATGTCTAACAAAATTCTGAGTAGACATTTAAGAGACTAATTTAAAACTACAATCCAAATAATTTTGAATATTTAAGCTTAAAAAGTTGTTGTTCGATGATATTAATCGAGCTTCTGGTGAAAAAAGTGTTCATAATATGAGCCTTGTGAGACGGTGCGTTATCATGGCGCAAGATCCATGAGCTTTCTTTCCACAAATTGGGCCGTTTCCTACGCACATTCCCTCTCAAACGTCACATAACTTCCAAATAATATGCTTTATTTACCACAGAACCATTTGGAGTGAATTCCAAGTGCACAACACTATGATAAACAAAGAAAACGAGTATCATGACTTTCACTTTTGACCGGCTTTGACGTGGTTTTTTCGGTTTCGGCTCATGTGAATAGCGCCATTCAGCCGTCTGTTGACTGATTTCTATGTCAAATTCATAAATCCACGTCTCATCACCTGTTATGAGGTACTGGATAAACGTTGGGTCGGAATTCACTTGCTCACGCATGTCTTCTGCCACCTTCTTCCGATGAATTTTTTTAAAGAAATTCCATTCTCTTGGAACGAGTCGAGCATACACGCATCGCATGTCCAACTGATGGTGTAAAATGTTGTGAATTGATTCGAGAGACATGCTATGGTCACAAGCACCCTTAAAGTTAAATGATGGTTTTCCAAAAGCATTTCCTTGACTTTGTCGAAGACGTTGATGGGCGACCAGTTTGGGGCAAATCTTCTACGACTTCTCGGCCCATTGCAAAAGCCTTATACCATTCGCAGACAGCCGATGGAGTCCGGTGAGATAATACAACTAATTACTCAATTCGACAACTTTGCCTAAATACCTGAATTCTTAATTTTCCCACTAGTTGCTGCACATTTTCGCCCGCGTGACTCGCGAATGCAATTTGTTGTTGATGTCACGCGCAAAGCTGTAGACGCGTCGTCGGCAATATTGGTGGGAAAAGAGTTTGGCCGGATGCGCGTTTGCTGGTGTTAATTTATATAGGTACTAAACTTTATATTTCTTGGGAACTTCAATTCGAACTGTCAAAAGTGCACCAGTACTATATTCTTCATAGGCATAGGGCTTTCCAGCCCGTTTATGTACCTGTAGATCATACAATGTCTTATTTAACGCTCGAGGATTTCTATTCTCGCTCTGTTAAATGCTGAAAGGGAAAGTTTTTTCACATGTTTAAGAGTCTTTGAATAGGCGTTCAGCGAAAAAAGTAAAAAAAACATCAAAGTGTTTTCACGTAAAAATAGTGAAATGAAATTAAACTTTTTTCTCTTTTTTCGTTCTATGTAGCTTCGCAAACAACTGCCAAAGACTTTTTATATGCACAGAAAATATTTGAGGGTATTTATACATACAAGAATGTAGATTCGATTTCTCTAATGATCCCCTGTATTTGGCTTAGATGGTAGATTGTTTGTGTGACGGAGGACTAATAAACAGTTGAAGCTGAAGTATCTGTGTGCGACTGTAAAACACGATAGTCGAGGTGTAACAGTTTGAGATTGCATATTAACATCAGGCCTGGGAAGATTTACTTTTCATTGTTGGAATACAAATAAAGGCAATTTACTCGGAATACAAATAAAGGCAATTTACTTCAGAGTGCCGAAAAGTTGGCTCTACGACGAGACTTCAGGTTTTATCGAGATAATGACCTTAAGCATAAGTCGAAAATAGTGCAGCGGTGGCTTATATGGAATTGTCCACATGTTATGTAATCAACATTTCAGTCTTCCGACTAATAAAATTTATGGGCTTTATTGGAAAAAAACATCAGAAAGCAAAATATTTCGCACAATTGAAAAATGCTCTGGAAAACTGGAAAAATGCACACAAAATTTAGTCGATTCAATTCAAAATAGGCTTAAGACCATCGCCTCATTTGAAAAAAAATTAAAATTTTTTTTTCTTATTTATGTATATAGATTAGCGGCCTCGGTAGTCTAGCGTAAGTACACTAGCCCGCCATCCCAGAGGTTGTGGGTTCGAATCCCACGGTCCTCGCACTTTTCCAAATTTGCCTCCTTTCCTATTTCCACAAAAAAACAAAAAAAAAAGAAACTTATTCCTCAAGCCCAAGAACTTTTTCTTTCCATCGTTTTCATCCTTTCTCTCGCGCAATAGTCTACGCATTATTTGCATTTGTGGCACAAACAAAGAAAAATACACCAGAGACGCCAGCAAGAGGAAGCGCGCAACCGCGGTAAATGTGAAAAATGTGAAAAACAGATGGCACTCCAAGCAGTAAGAAGGCGTTGCTCCTAAGCAAAGACTGGTGGGCATTCCCACTATTTAGGACTGATAGCGCCAACTTAATCGCCTACCCTATCAGAAATCAAATAGATTAACGAAGCCAATGCAAGACAAGTCTTGTCGAGGCCCTATGCTCACGATAGGAGTAAATAAGAAAAAAAATGTAGATTAAATATTCAAAAATATCGTCCTCAAAAGATTTTTCGAAATTCCGAATATTTAAAGAGATATAGCCATTTTAGTGACGCAACCTCTACAGCAAAAATTCAATATTAGTGCTCAGGCAACCTTTCTGTCTTTTTGATTTCAGACACCTGTGCGTCCCGGAATCCGTGTCGCCAGCAACATATCCACTTTTTTGGTAAACCATTTTTGAATGGCAACTTTTTGAACGAACCTGGTATGGCCAGAAAAATAATTTAAAACTCTTTTTGTATTTGAAGAAATGTGAACTTGATTTTATTCTTTGAAGATACCAAACACTTTTTTTAGATTTTTCTAAATTAATTTCTGCGAATGGCACCCTAGACTGAATCATATGGTTTATAAGCCAAGCAAGCGCTGGATATGAGGTCTGCTTTTGGTACTTTAGAGCCAAAGGCTTTTTAATAAGATGCTTCCACAAGAGCTCAAAGTGAGTTGAAAGTTATGTTGAAGCGCTTGGTTTGCGGTAAGTGAGTTGCACTACTATAATTGGTGCTTTCAGCGAAGGTTATCCTAAAACGTATTCTAGCATTAGCTCTTTAAGTTACACTAATAGAATATCTATACCCGACATGTTTTGCTTACGTTTTTTCTGCTTTGATATTTACTTTCATAGCGCAACCACAAAGTTTTAGTGCGGCTATTAGTGCAGTTTCACAGCACAGACCAGAATTACAAAATAAGTCTTTGTGAATGGATGGAATGAAGCATGGACAAGATGAAGAAAAATCAAATAAAATCCTTTCACTTCACGTTATCACAGCACGAGAATTGACTTCCTAGGTTTCATATTTTACGAGAAATCTGTTCGCCAGGGAAGTAGTTTTAAAAATAAGGTAATTTCGAAGAATCGCTGCGTCGCTACCCTCTCAAAAGTAGTGCTACGCTTTTTTCCACACTGCTAAAATAAAACGCTAAAGTCAGGCGTTCAGCGGTCATCCATAATATTTTATCGTTTACTCGAGAGACGAAGTGGTTTTCCCACATTGGAAATTAGGGGGGAAACTTGAGCCCAAACTAGCGGTATCCTAATATTCTTCCAGGTCTAAAAGGGCTCCCTTTATAAGGAGCGACAACCATTAGCCCCCACTAACCAAAACCAGACCCAACCTTGACCCCTTTTTTCGAGCGCCATATTGGTATTCTCCCTAAACACTTTCATAACCGAAAAACTGTATAATTTCATTAATTATCCCCCCTTTAACTTTGACTGACTTTATGAATTTAAGCACATTTCTTTCGACCTCCTTTCTATGTTTACGTCCAAAGTAATTAATTATTCACTGCGAAGTCAAATGTAAATATTGCAAATGCAACGAAAAGCAAGCGAAAACTTAATAAACCAAAGTTTTTGACCTCATTTTCTAAGCCTTTGCCTTATTTGTATGTATATATATAATTCATTTATGTATATACTCGCATATAATCAGTGTAAATTTGCATTTTTCGAAGGATATGCAAGCGATACGTACATAAATATTTAAAGCTAGGTTGCAATTAATTAATAAAAGCCAAGACATATGGTGTAAAAGCACAGCTTTATAATTACGTTTATAAGAAGCGTAGGTCTGTGTATCTGCGCTCTCTGCATGTATTAGTGTCTTGTTTTACCATTCATTACTAATTTAATTTTCCAGCGAATTACAAATACCAAATGAATAATGTCGAATTGACCTCTGCTCGGAATTATCTGCCTTGTGTGAGGATGTATAAGGAAATGCATGTATATATAAGTTTATATGTATGCTATGTAAAAAATTGAGATGGCAAGAAAAGCAAACTTGTAAACAAACAAATCTCCTGAATATAAAGTTGCATAAGAAGATGAGTTAGATGGGGGAAGCCTCATAAGTCAGTAAGCAGCTGATGTTCGAGGAAGAAAAAAATTAATTGTTCGAGTGGAGAATACACATTACTCTCTTAGGAAGAAATTAATTAATTAGCAAATATCGGATGCTTTTTTAAGAGCTCAAGAATTTAAAATGATAATATAAAAATTAAATATTGCTGGGATCAATCAATTTTTTTTATTACAATCTATTAGGAAATTCCATAAAATTTTTTAAAATAATATAATATTCGGCATACGTCCGTCGCGTTTAAGAGTCACATGGTCCATTCGATCACTTTAAGCTTTGTCTATGGTTTCCAAACAATTTTAATAATACATCTAAATGAGCCCAATTAGCAAAAGTACGACCCAAACGATAATCATTTCGCTTCAATTCTTACACGAGCTGTATTTTATAGTAACGTGAGCCAAGATTCTTACGCAAAATTTTCCACAAAGTCGAAGGACAAATACCAAATAGTTAAAAACGATGCTGAATTGGCATTTCAGCATCTTCTTCAACACTTCGCGAACAGATCTATTTGTTTTTTTTAAAGTAAATTTCCTCAATTTGGAAGCATTCTTCTGGCGTTAAACGATTCATGATTTGCCAAATCTTACTGAGCAGAAATGTCAACACAGTTCGCCATTCTCAGCAGTCAAACCATAGTTATGGATATCGATAGTTCTTGTGCAGCTCAAAAAACACTCGATACATATATAGGTATACTAGCTTATACCCGTGGGTTTCACCCCACATTTCTATCAAAAAGTATACAATGTAAATAAAACAACTTTAACTTTTTTAAGCCAGTTTAGGTATTATTTAAAACGATCGGATATACGACATTTTTTGTTATATTATTTTGAGTATAAATAAAAAGGTGTTTCGGTGCGCCAACTCTGGAGCAGGCTACATATAATTGGCCATGGGTAAAACATGAGTTGGTTAGATTGACTCCTGCTACAGCTAATGATTGTCCCTGAGCTTTATTTATGGACATTGCGAAAGCCAGTCTAATAGGAAATTGGAGGCGTTTAAAATTGAAAGGCATATCCGTCGGTATCATTGGAATTCTTGGTATGAAAACTTTGTGGTTTTCAAAATTTCCTGATAAAACCACAGCTTCTATAACATTCAGTAAAAGTTTCGTGATGATTAGCCTTGTGCCATTGCATAAACGTGGAGAATCCAAATTACGCAGCATAATTATCATGGCCCCCTTTTTAAGCATCAGTCGATGAGGAGGAATTCCTGATGGGTCCAAGGAGTTAAGAAACTCAACGGGATAATGAACAGCCTGGGATTCTTCGACGACTGTGTCAATGGAATGATAAGTTGTGACAGTTCCTGGTAGTATTTCTTGAATTTTGGAATTAATGACATTTACATCGTCATTCTTAGGTGCCAAAATTGCCCTTTCTCGAAGCCATCTATAGTTTGTGTGATTGGCTGAAATATTTGGAAATACCCTTTCTATCAAAGCATCGACTGATAACATAAGTTGACAAAAACCTGGAGGAAAAGAAATTAAATTTGGTGGTAAAGAAACTGGTATTTTTCCATTGCCTATTGTAAGTAGTTGTTCAGAAAAAACTTCTGCTGAAGCATCTCCTCCCAAATGTGCTCTCATATTTGTAGAAAGAGTCAATTTTTGAACGTAGTCCCATAGGTATGACGATTTTAAGCAGGCATTCACTTCATCTGCGGCGGTAATCTTTCCCAATAAGAGATTGCATTCAATTCATCAATACCTCTATCGTTGATAATATAAATTCGTTTCTATATCAAATGGTCTAACCCCCATTTTTCTCTAAGCTCATATTTTTTCTAGGAGTACTAAATACTAACTTCATTAAACTTTTTACCAATTTTTGGTATTCTACCATAAATGCGTCCAGTAATATGCAGTATGAAAAATCCCATTTGTACAGGAGGTGTCACGCCCCATTTCTAACTATCACCAGTTTTCATGCAGGTGTTAGGTATTAACCTTATATAATCTTTTACCGAATTTCAGTTGTCTAGCCCAAATACTTCCGGAGATATGGACAATGAAAAATTGCATTTATATGGGACGTGCCAAGCCCCCTGTTTCGTTTTTCTCAGTTTTCTTGGAGGTGTTAGGAATTAACCTCATATAACCCCTTCCCAAATTTCATTGGTCTAGCCTAAATACTTCCAGAGATATAGACTATAAAAATTCCAGTTGTATGGGAGGTGCCATGCCCCCTTTTTCGTTATACGCAGTTTTTCTGGATGTGGTAAGGATTAATGTCATATAAGCCTTTACCAAATTTCAGTAGTCTAACGTAAATACTTCCAGAAATACGGACTGGTAAAAATTCCATTTGTATGGGAGGTGCCACGCCCCCTTTTTCGTTATACGCAGTTTTCTGGATGTAGTAAGGATTAATGTCATATAACTCCTTACCAAATTTCAGTAGTCTAACGTAAATACTTCCAGAAATACGGACTGTTAAAAAATCCATTTGCATGGGAGGTGCCACGCCCCCTCTTTAGTTATACGCAGTTTTTGTGGATGTAGTAAGGATTAATGTCATATAACCCCTTACCAAATTTCAGTGGTCTAACGTAAATACTTTCAGAAATACGGACTGTTAAAAACTCCATTTGTATGGGAGGTGCCACGCCCCCTATATATATCGAAATATTTTTTAGCCTATGACCATCCCGGTAAGGTATCCAGTTCGTGTTTCAAATTTGGTAACGATCGGTTTATGCGTTTAGGACGCAAGTCGATCTATAGATATAGATATATGTAGATATATAGATTTTTTCAAATTTTTGATTAACCGTAGGAAGTATTGATTGCGTTACTCATACGCACTGACATTCAATGGATTTGGTAGGTTTCGTTAACTTTTGTTCAGTTAACCCTTTGCGGTCGATGCCACCACAGAAAATTAAAGGTTTCCATGTTCAGCAGATTTGAGATCTGTATAAAGCTAGTCACTCTGCAGGTCACGCATTATAACATTTGTGTTCGAAATTTAAATTAGATTAAATTTAAACATAATAATTCCCAAAAATTAGTCGAATGCTAAGACTTCATACCAGTGATTGTTCAGCGAAAAATCACAATTTGGAAAATTACAGAAAAACTTTCATATGCATAGATAAGTTCTATTCACCACAATAAATCAGTTTCAAGTAATTCTGGGTTTTCAAGTATCCATCCTTTAAATCAATAAGGAAAAAATAGTTCCGAAAAGCTAAATTTGCTCCGACAAGCAGACGAAATTCATCACCATTTCGGAAACCTTATATGTATATATACTTTTGCATATGGCATCAGACATTAGTCATATTTGGCACTTGTGAGTAAACATAAAACCAATGAAACGCGTTAAAAGTAAAAAACAAAAAATGTCTATCAATCAAAATTATTATGTTCCTTTTATTTTCTTAGTTATTTAAAAACAAAATTTGTTGATTCATTTTTCCTCACCTTTTTCTCCTCCCTATGTTTGAGCGGCCGACGCCGTCGAATGGATTGGTGCGTGACTGCCATTGGGAATGGCAAACCTCCGAGTGTATTTCGGCCATGAAAAACCTCCTCATAAAAAATACCCGTTCGGAGTCGGCTTGAATCCGTAGGCTCTCCATTTGTGGAACAAAATCAAGACGCACGTCACAAATAGGAGGCAGAGTTCGGCCAAACACTCAAAAGAGGTGTACGCGCCAATTATTTATTTATTTATTTATTTCATTAATTAATACTCTAAAAAATACAGCATTTCTTGCAGACTATGAAAACAGATTAGTGCTAAATAAATTAATCAAAGTAAAATTAAACTTAATATATAATTAACTAGTTTCAATTGTAATGAGTGAAAGAAAAAGATAAAATTTCTTATAATTTACAGAGAAATATTATTAGATAATACTAAGAATTTAGTTCAACAACTCATTTAAAACCAATTTGAAGTGATTCTTTGTGGAAGAAAAATCCAGGCCAGTATGATTTGAAAGCGAATTAAAATCACCCAGAGTTCTAGAAATCGGAGCATGGGAAGCATAATTAGTTCTTACCATCCCTAACCAGAAAAAATCATGATTCCGTAAACTTCGCTGAGGAATATTGAAATTGATTTTCTCGAGTAGCGATGGGGAGTCAATAACCCCCTTTTATCAAGTCGAAAAGGAAAGTAATGGAGAGAATAGTCTTTCTAATATCTAGCGATTTTAGATTTATGAGCAAGCACCGACTTTTATAGGATGGAATTGGGTCAGTGAAATTTAAAGAACGCAAAGCATATTGCACAAAAGCTTTCTGGACACGTTCAAGCCTACTAATATGGCAAGCATAATATGGTATCCAAATAAAGATTGTATATATAATATATATGTTTGGACTCTGCTCGCTTCACAAGATTCATCGCCAGCAAATATGGTTATAATAGTCATTAAGCACTTCCAAACAAATCTAGTTTTGGCAGCTCCTTTCCAGTGCTCCCAATATTTGTTTCCTTACTCCAGTTGCTTCATCTATTCGCCACTCACCAACGCATGGCGAGTCGGAGAAATAATAAGACTCTTTTTACTTTTAATTTTAACTGTTAAATATCAAAAACTAAAATAATATGAAGTCGAAAACCAAATTATTACAATAAATAATTTAAAATAAATTAAAAAACGGTATTACCTTCTTTATTTATTTGAGTTTAAACATGGTTTCTAACTTTTTTTAATTCAAACAATTTTGATTTGCGTCCATACAAAAATATTGATTTGCTGGTTAAGTCGCTATAATCCTAAACCTTTAAAAGTGCCTCGTTTTTAAGTTTTCGTTTAATATATTGTAATATACAAGTATGTAATTCGTATTTTACTATATATACATATATAATTAGCGCGGATATATAATTAGCGGGTTTTTGGCCGAGCTCCTCCTCCTATTTGTGGTGTGCGTCTTGATGTTGTTCCACAAATGGAGGGACCTACAGTTTCAAGCCGACTCCGAACGGCAGATATTTTTTGAGGAGCTTTTTCATGGCAGAAATACACTCGGAGGTTTGCCATTGCCTGCCGAGGGGCGACCGCTATTAGATATTTTTTTTTTTTTTTGGTGTTTCACCGGGATTCGAACCTTCATTCTCTATGTGAATTCCGAATGGTAGTTACGCACCAACCCATTCGGCTACGGCGGTCGCCTCTGCATGGTTAGAACCCTTAATTTAGCATATCAGGACATCTGTTCAAAAAATTCAGGGATACGAAATGCGCTGGAAATAATTGCAAAATAATTTTTTATCTTGATTCATCTCTTAAGTGCTTATATGGAACAGCTTTATTATTCATTTAGTACTATTTATTGCCTGGTGTATTCAGCGTATTTCGGTATAAAAATTTGGTAGATCAAAGCGTATCTTCTGCAGCAACATTGATAATGTTGCCTACACCACCCTGAGGGTATCGCTGGGACTGAAGAAAATATTGAAAAAGCCTACGAGTGGCATAAAGATACTTAAAGGAGTCCTACTGTCATTAATAACTTACCTCATCCTAGTCGTCTATCCCCCTTTGTGATTGATGAACATATTCAAACAGTTAAGAAAATTTTACTCCGGAATATTTGTGTGAGCACCAGCAGATTTTCTTTGTCTAGCTCGGATCGAGGGAGTGTTATGTGAGTGGACCTAAGCCTCTTTGAACAAAAATTATATCAATGCTATTCGGCAGCTTCATGTTCACTTGGCATGACACCTACGCCCTCAGCTGAGGCAGTAGAAAACAACAGCTGAAGGCGATTCATAAGTCGGCCTATCAAAAGTTTTTGGAAGATTGGAAGAAGCATTGAAATATATTTGCTAGATATTATGGTGGTTGCATTGGTAGGAACAAAATATTGTATATATCAACCGTTTCCGTTTTATTGACCAAGTTCGAACAACATTTCAACAGATGTTCAGAGATTCACAGATTTTGCAAATTGAGAATTAAGAATCCTTAAGGTTATTTCTAGGTAGTTTTAGGCCGCGAAACTCTTTAGGTGAGGAAGTTTGGAAAATATATATATGTTGTTGAACTAATTTATTTATTCTATTAACTGATTCTGAAAATTGCATAACTTAAAAATAACTGTTTTTTACTTTACTTCGCTATTTCCCATCGGTATGTATTATTAAAATTCAAATTGGTCTCGCTTGAGGACGGATTGCCCTAAGTTGTATTAAAAAAATTAATAAAGGAGAAAATAGTTCAAAATTTAATAGAGCGAGGTGAGCTTTGGCCACATGGAAGATAAATGTTTTGTGTTGATATTTTATTAATAATTCAGTATGAGAAAAGTGCAAATATGTACCTACATATTTTTATTGTAACATCTTTACTGCTAGTCGCTGTGCTATTCGGAACGCGTTGCGACCTGCACACACAGGTCGCCTGCACGCGACGTAATGAGTATAATTGCACTATAGGGCATAGTACAACTAAAGGGTCTTTCAAGTTCTTATTTGTTTCTATGGATCATTTTAGACTCATCTATAACTATAAAAAATGTTATAAAAATAAAAGGGGCTTTTCACCAATTTACAGAACATTCGGAAGTGCGTAGTTAGAATCTCCGTACATGAACATTAAATAATACAAACATTTTTTTTCTAATAGCGGTCACCCCTCGGCGCGCAATGGCAACTCTCCGAGTGTATTTCTGCCATGAAAAAGCTCCTCATAAAAAATATCTGCCGCTGGGGGTCGGTTTAAAACTGTAGGCCCCTCCATTTGTAGAACACCATCAAGGCACATAACAAATTGGAGGAGCTCGGCAAAACACCTAACAGAAGTGAACGCGCCATTTCTTTATTTATTTTAATAGAAATTTTAGTTACAGATTTGTATACATTATAGAGGAAGCAAGAAAAAAACATCTTGTAAAGGTTAATTACTGACTTATTATATTATAATTTTCGCTTCTTTATATTACTCGCACTCAAGGTCAATTAACTGTAACTGACTGTAATTACACAGTCCAAAAATTTCACAAAACCATTACTCCGCACTCCCAAACGCTAATTATTATGAAAGAAGAGGCTTCCCAGAGCAGCCTAGTCGAAAATATTACTAACCCAGAGGGTAAAATTTATTATTCACGGGAGTTTGAAGTCTTAACATTTTGACGTGCAATTAATTTACCTTAAATATCATTTATAAAACGGCTTTTCCACCAAAAGCCGAATGGAGAAAAGGGAAGGTGATTGGTAATCTAATCGCTATTGAAATCTACACTGACGGTTCTAAGATGATTCTAAGAAGAAGGTGTAGGAGCAATATGCGTTTCCGGTCATAGAAATATAGAGGGTAATGAGATAGCAGACGATCTAGTAAGAAAAGGTTCGGCACTAGACATAACAGAGGCAGTTGCTACCCCTTGCAACACAATAAAAACATCTGGAATATTTTTAACATACACGTTTCTTAATCATTTACAAATCAATCCAATATATTTAACTTAACTATAATAATAAGAAGAAAAGAAGCAGTAGGAAAAGAAAAGAAGGATTTAGAAAAGAAAAAAAACAAAAGTAGTATGAGTAATTAGAGAATGTAGAGAGAAATTTAATGCGCTACTTTAATGCAATCAAACACTTTTAAAGTAATTATAGACTTATGCCCTGAAGTTAAATCTGTCAAATCCAGCCTTCACAGTGTCGGGTAATGCGTTCCACACTTTAACAGCGTTAATGAAAAAGATGATGCTAGGTAATTAAATGTTGGAACGATGAATTCGTTGCGTCTGCGAGACCTTCTGGTATCAACTTCTCTTTCAGATAGGGAGGAGACTTGAATAATGTAAATTTGCACAAAATAATGCAATTTCTATCAGACAAATAACTATTAAGGCAGCCTAGTAACCTAGCCTAGTAACCTTGATCGCCAGGCAGAGATATGGACAAATGTTAAAAACATCATTGACAAAAATACTGAATAAAAGCGGACCAAGGTAGACCCTTGCGGAATACCAGTGTGTACGTATCTAGACTGAGATGTTGATTTACTGGTCTTGACCTTCTGCGTTCTGTCACTAAGGTAGCTGGCCATGAGCTTCACCGCACTGTCTTTGAAGCCGAAATAGTGTTTAAGCTGCAAACATAACAATTTGTGATTCACTGAGTCAAATGCTTTAGAAAAGTCAAATAAACAAAGTAGAGTCAAGTCTCCGTTGTCAAAACTAATTCTAATGTCGTCCAGTATTTTAACCATTGCAGTCGAGCAACTGTGACTTTGTTTGAAGCCAGATTGTAGTGGAGAGAGTAGACGATTGTTCTGTACAAATGATGAAATTTGCGTGGCCATCAAGCTTTCGCAAACTTTGGAAAGGTGGGCAGTATGCTGATAGGTCAATAGTCACCAGCATAAAGAGCATTTGTCTTTTTTGTGACTAGGAAAACTATAGCCTTTTTCCATACTGCTGGGAAACATAAACTAGTCAAGCAATGGTTTATTATATGGGTAAGGAGTCCTATTATATATTGGATGACTATACGGGCGAATTTTAGCGAGATGCCATCATCGCCTTCTTTATTTTGGATAAAGCTTTCAGGACATCTACTTCACTAACTGTTATAAATTGAAACTGTTCTTTTAGAGTAGCACAAGGTGAGGACTCTTTTAAAATAGAAGCACAATTTCTTTTCTTCCCAAAACTAATAAAGTAGTAATTAAATTCATCAAGGTCAATATCATATTCGGGACTTTCCTTGCCATGAATTTTCAATTTTTTTAGGTTGCGCCACAGTTCTCTTTTTGGAAGTGACGGATCAAGTTTTGAGTACCTGTACCAACGTTTCGCTTGTCGTATTATTGCACTTTCGAGTTGTGCCAAGAACATGAACTATTAAAAACATTTACAGAACGAAGCGGAACATGCATGTTAAATAACGAGGATAGGATACGGTTGAGAAAGTCAAGTTTATTATCAAGAGTTCTAAGAAACCAACATTCATTCCAACTTATAAAACCCATGTCTGAATACAAAGAATTAACATTCAACGATTTAAAATCACGATACTCGTAGGTGGCACCTAAATTTGGACGATTCATCACAACATCTAAAGTACAAAATATTAAGTCATGGTCAGAGATAAAGTCAGCTTGGTCAAATTTAAGAATATGTGAAAAGTCACATGTTATAAAATAATCAAGAAGACTAGGTTGGGAGTTATTTGAACATTTCGTTGGTGTAACTCCGTTAACTACAAGAAAAATATGGCCGCTGTACAACATCCAGAAGACAAATTACCTGTTAGGATGCTCTCGCTCAAACATTTCACGTATTACTGCAACCCTTACAATCCCATCTGCAAAAGCTGTTAAGCGGAGAACATGAAATAAGGTCTTTTCTACTATTTATACCGGATCTAGCTGGACCAAGATTTGCTCTTTCGGCAAGCCTTTCTTAAAACAAATTAGTGAAATCTCAAATATAGAGATAAAATTGCATTGTGCTTTTGTTAGATCGAGATTAGAGGATGCCACTGTTATTTGGAAACCATACCAAATAGTTCTATCTAACCGGATTGAGAGAGTTCAGAAAGTTTTTCTTCATTTTGGGCTTCGATCTTTAAACTTTTTCTTAAACTTTACTTCAAAACATTTTATAGCAGACGATCTATTCTCATTATTAATTATTTATTCGTATCACTGCTCGAACTTCCTTTTGAATAAAATTCAATTTAGTATTCCTAATAAGAAACCTCGACGATACGAAACCTTGAAAATTGTCTTCTTGGGAACCAATTACGGGGTGAATACTCCGATTTCCAGGGTACGTGTGGATTTGAATTTGTTACTCAGTTTTTATGGTGCAGATTTTACGTGGCCGTATGGCTTCTTAGTCAACCATCTTAAATCGATTTTTATAAGTAATTATTAAGCTATTGTACATTAGCTTCACCTAGTCTGTAAAATTTATCAATTCAAAGCCAAATAAATAAAAAAATAAAATAAAAAAATAAAAAATGTTTGCTGAATCAAAAAACACAAATAAAAACAAAAGGAAAACAAGACGAGAACAGTGGTAGTAAAATGACGCTAGTTGCTAATTAAGATTATTTCAATAGAAATCTCAACAACTTCACTAATAACACCAACAACAACCTTCTAACTACTGCTTAAAAGATTCTCAAAAAACTAACAATGAAAGGTTGTTAAAAGTGAAAATTAGAGAATAAAAAGGTGCACGAAAATTTTAGTAAATTTACGGAGTGTCGCCGAAGATAAACAACTTTTACGGACTAAGCGTTGAAAAGCTGAGTTCAAGTTAAGGCCCTCACCTCATTTGAAATGATGTTTTTAGGTGTTTCTTTAAAAGCGTGTAAAACGGAAATGAAAAAGTATTTATCATTTTTGTTTTGAGTATTTTATTTTCTAATCTATTGTTAAAAAATAAACATTTGGCCATACAAGGTTCGTTCCAAAATTGCCAGCCTTCAAAAAATGGTTTTCCAAACACATGGTGTGTCGCCAGCGATACGGATGCGGGGATTCACAGGTGACTGAAATCAAATAGACAAATAGTCTGTGGAAAAAAAATTTATTTTCAGTTGTTTTATGAATAATATTTTCGTTAAATTAATTGCACTTTCCGCCAAAATGTTGAAATTTCTACCCCCGCGAATAAAAAATCCCGCCCTCTGAGCTAGTACTATCTTCGATGAAGCTGGTCTCGGAAAACTCCTATTTCATAATTATAACCGTACACTCCACTGTCTGTAACCACTATTGGGCAGTGCTATTATTTGTTTATGTAAACTTACATATGCAGACTGAACGTAAGTGGGTCTGTGTATTCACCAATTACATGTAATATTACCTGATGTTTTAAAAATACTAGGCACTAATGCACCTCAGTTGCTCACTAAATCTATAGCTAATCTGAAGCAAGCACATAAACACCCTAAAAACATGCCTATCTGGCTTAAGGCAAACAAACAACAAATTACTTAAGCCCACAAAGTTTAGTAAAAATGGCGCACAGTCGCTAATTGAAGTGCATAAATAATTCAAAGCAAACGCTAAAAAACAACACAAATACCAAACACAATAAAATGAAAATTCAATGGAGTTTTTAAACTTGTTGTGACAGTGAAAAAGTGAATCGCTGATGTGAGGCTTTTTCTGCTGCCTATTCAGTTATTCATGGCATAGCTGAGCAGTGCAGTGGACTTCATATTATAAAAAATATGCAGTTGGGAGAATCTACACGAAAAATGTTTTATTTAATAAAAAATGTGAGAAGGAAGATGTGGCTCAAGTGAGATTGGAAACTAAAGGGTAATCAAATTGAAGGAACTTTTTCGAATAGGGATTTTTTGACAGATCACGCGTGACCACAGTCAAACTAAACACACAATTTTTTCAGTATTCATTAACAATCCATCGAGGAGAGACTTACGCCTCAGCAATGTTTACAAATCGGAAAATTGTACAAGTATTCCGAAAATCGATGATCTGTGTAAAGTGTTCATCGCGCACTGAGCCAACTTATGGTGTTCAGCGATGAGGCCCATTTTTGGCTTAATGGCTAGGCCAATAAGCAAAATTGCCATATTTGTGCTGAAGAGTAACCCGAAGGCATTCAAGAACAGCCAATTCAGCCTTTGAAACCAACCGTTTGGTTCGGTCTATGGACTGAAGGAATCATATGTCTTCAAAGTCGAGGCTGGCGCCATTGTAGCAATGAATGGCGAACGCTATCGCGCCATGATAAACGACTTTTTGTAGCCGAAAATTGAAACCCGTGAGCTCTACAATATTTCGATCAAACATGACGGCAGATGGCGCTACTTCTCATACAGCCCGTCAAAAATGAATTTACTACGTCGTCGTTTCGGTGAGTAATTTATCTCTGGATAGGCCACCAAGATCGTGTGATATTACACCTTTGGACTTTTATTTGTGAGGATATGTAAAGTTTAAACATTTGTGAATAAACCAGCGCCTATTGAGGCATTGAAGGCCCACATTACTAAAGTTATTCACGAGATATCGACCGAAGTCCTCCAGCGAGGCATTGAAAATTGGTGTATGGAGGGAATTACGGCGCAGTTTCGGCTAACATGTGAAAGGGTTTATATCCAAAAAACAAGTTGATTGAATGGTACTACACATAAATAATAAAGTTTGCCCAATCAATTTGAATTTTCGTTGTTTTATTTAAGTCTAAAATCCGATACCTCTAAATTGATCACCCTTTACACAATTTGTACTGAAATTTGTTTGAGCTGCTTTATCTAGGCTACTGAATCCCTAATGGATAACTCGAAGCATTACTCTTTGCAAATAAAAAGTGGACGATGTTTTAATAAATTTCGCTTCATATACAAGTTGGCGCTAATTTTGTTATTGAACAAATTTTTTACGGAACGAAAAAAAAGATGTTGAGTGATGGGAACTTTTATTTTGGCCTTTACGCACTCCATTGCTTGTCTGTTTGTATGCTGCGGCTGCCTATCCATATGCAAATTGTAAATATTCGATAAGATGATTAACTTTGCGCCACCTTGTACATACTGATCCACTAATTAAACATTTTTTTAAGATAGAAGCAACAAATTGTTTGCAAATAAAATAAACACCCAAAAGTTTATATTATCAAATAGCACTTCTGTATAGAGGCCGATTGCGAATGAATTGAGAAGTCATTGAGTTGGTGTTTATGCACTTAGGGTGAATTTTCAGTACAAAGTACAGCTATTCAATTAGTGCAAAATTGCATAACCAGGCCCATTAGACTATTCCTTTTATGAAATGAAAAATATATTTCAAATGTTTACCTACTTTATTGTTTCAGCATAATCTTCTAGAAACTCATTGCAGTTGCTCCACTGGGCTTGCAATTTATGAACTTTTCATTCGCAATTATTAATAAAAGCATTAAGCCATTCCAACTATGTTTTTAACACTTTAAAATTTTATGATTACGGCATACCCTAGTGGTTCCCTGCCTTTGAACTAAATCAATTAAAACAGTTTTTGTTTTTCAGTAATAAATTTTTTCTCAAAAACATAAAATTACGTTTACAAAATTAATTAATGGAATCTTTCCACGAACAGGAGTCTACAATTTAATGCTTCACATTGGTTGGTGCCTCACCGGCTACACACATATGCGCGTACATTCATATACAATTATGTATATGTATATGTACTTGTATGTATATGAGTGTTACTAGGAAATATCTAGTATCTAGCAGCAACTATCAAATGCCAGCTACTCGCTTGCACGCAATTCAGAAAACCACAACAAGAGCGCCAGAAAGGACAAGTGGCCAACTCACGCGACGCACAATTACCACACCAGCTCACATCTGGATTAAGTGGCAAACGTTGGCATTTAAACTTTTAAGCTCTTATTCAACTAAGTAAAGCAGCCGCAAAGAGTTGGACGAACACTCTTACACGCATACACACACATATGCACATTGCGTGCAGGCATATAAACTACCTACGTACGCATAGAAAGATTACACGTACAAGTGAAAACAAGTGCATGCATATATGTATATATTTGTATGTATATGGGATAGTAGGCATCTCAGTTGGCCACGGCATAAAACCGCTTTGGTTTTGTGGGCTCACTGGGCGTATGAGTGTTGAATTTGTAAAATTTAAATTGCAAGACTAAACCATATTTTATGCTAATTTAATTACGAGACAAACAGAATTTTTGAGACAAGCTTACGAAAAAAAATAGAGAAAAGATGGGTTGAAAGGAAATATATCGGTCGAAATAATAAAGAAGCAGGGAGCATACAACTAATCGCGTTCGAGGCAAGTTTGTGAAGAGAAAAAGTTAAGAAGTGTGTGCCTGAATAATAGCGGCTGCCTGAATATTTTACCTCATTGCAACTTAGAAACAGTTAGCGAATACTTTGTATATTTAATTAATAACATTTCGTGCTTGAGTTGAGTGCAAAGGGAGAACTAAATTCGTTTTCAAAGGGAGTTTTTTATATTTGAGCAACTATGGCTGAGCTCGAAATGCTTCAGCGGCGGAAGAGGTTGGTTGCATATTATATCATGCCATATCATATCTTACAGTATCATTCCAAAGTATTGAAAGCACGAGAGTATGCGTAAATTTGTGGAAAAAGTTGGAAGCAGCTGTCATAAAATTTTTATTTAATTTTATTTTATTTTATTTTTTTTTGTATTGCATCCCAATAAAGGAGTGATTTATATTAATTGGCGACAGCTTCGCTGCAAGCCAATAATTTATAACAGGTACAAAGATTACAATTAAATTAATGTCTATAAATATTATATAAAATAGTTAAAAATTTAACAAACAAGAAACACGTTTACTGTAAAAAGTTACTGTAAAAAGTTTGTTTTATTTTATTTTACTTTGTTTTATTTTATTTTATTTTATTTTATTTTATTTTATTTTATTTTATTTTATTTTATTTTATTTTATTTTATTTTATTTTAATTATTTTATTTTATTTTATTTCATTTTATTTTATTTTACTTTTATTTTATTTTATTTTTGTTTTATTTTATTTTATTTTATTTTATTTTTTTTTATTTATTTTTTTTATTTCATTTTATTTATTTTTTTTTTTGTTTCGTTTTGACCGCCGTAACCGAATGAGTTGGTGCGTGACTACCATTCGGTAGTGTATAAGTTCTAATCTCCGAGCATGAAACACCAAATGACGCAAAAAGTTTTTTTCTAATAGCGCCACTTTTCGGCAGACTATGACAAACCTCTGTGTATATTTCTGCCATGAAAAAGCTCCTCATAAAAAACCATCATCGGAGGCGGCTTAAAATTGTAGGTCCCTCTATGTGTAGAACAGCATCAAGACACCAAAAATAGGAGGAGGAGCTCAGTCAAACACCCAACAGAAGTATACGAGCTAATTATTTATTTCTTTTATTTTCTTATATTTCGTTGCCACCTCGCACATTCCTCAAGGTAGTAATTTTGCGGCCCATGATCGTTAGTGCTTATCTTTTTTCCACTTTTTGTTAAACGTGGATGATTTAAAAATATGTTCGAGGTAACGAAATTTGCAGACTCGAATTCAAATGAAGCGCTATTGCAACGTGCTATAGTAATTTAAGTATTTTTACGATGGCAAAAGCTTGTTTTAAATTTTCCACATACCCCCAAAATCTTATTTATTGTTTCTCGTCACTGGCTGCATTAAAAAATTGCCAACTTCGCTAATTTTTTACCGCTTCGTTAAAATTTTTAAATAGTTTTATAAAGAGGAAGATATAAACTTCCTTAGCAAGGAGCACTAAGATCGACTCCAATGGCAGCCTTGGGATACATACTTGACTTGTGTTTGCAGAAAACCTTGCAGCGAAATCTTCAGGAAGACTAAAAGCCCTAAACAAACGCTCAAACAGCAGCTATGGACAGAGCTCAATAAACTAGAAAATTATAGCCAATATGGACTATGTAGCTTAGGTATTTAAAGACGAAAAGGGTTTCAAGATCAGTACGGATGGCGTAAGGACTTAAGCTTCAAACGCAATACACTAAACTTTTATACGGATGACTTGTGGAGTAGATGCTGGGATATACTGTCCAGAGTTAGACATAAGGAAGTCGTATAAGCTTCCGGACTACTGCAGTGTGTTCCAGATGGAGGTTTTCACAGTTGGAAACACAACAGACGAAGCCCATGTAACTACTGGGACAAACTTCAAGGTAAACATTCCCATAGATAGTCAGCCAGCCATTAAAGCAATTACTTCATTTAGTATAACGTCCAGGATCGTGATTTGGAGCAGGGAGGCAGTTGAAAGGTTGGCAGCGAATTGTAAGACGCATTTCTATTGGCTTCCAGGCCATACGCGCATTCAAGAGATCAAGACAGTAGATGACACAGGGAAAAACGGGGTCTCCCTACCTTCAGATCTTGTCAACGAAATACCAAAGTCAATACGAACACTACACAGCGAAGTAGAAAAAAGCATAAATAGAAAGTTCAGGAGAAAGAAGGAGCGCTTTTCCACTTGCAGGAATGCAAAAATCATTTGTGAATAAGACGATCAGAGACGTACTACATTTATACTATCAGTAACATGAAGAGATTGTCGGAGTATGTTAGGCGTAGAACATAGTTCAGTAGCAGAAATCTCGGTTAGCAAGGCATGCAGGAAATGTAGGGAACAGGGCTCAAGGAAAACTGTAGAGTATCTCCTTTGCGTATGTCCTGCGTTATTCAAAACACGCTTTGATGGATTGGAAGATATCTCAGAAGTGGATTGGAAATGTATCATTAAATTTGCAATAAAAACAGGCACCATGCGGGTAGACTATTTCAAAACGCATACACAATGAACTCCAACAGGTATCGCTATGAACCGAAGCGGCCCATGCGTGGCTGCAATTGAACCTGCTCAACCTAAGCTGACATAAGTCGGAATTGAAAAAAATATGAAAATAAAATTTTTTTTTTTCAAAAAATATTTTCAACATTGAAAACTATTTTTATTTATTTCTGATTTTCTTCAACATTACTCAGAAGGTAGAGTTTTCCTTCCTAAAAAGCTCCCTAGGTGTAAGAAATCGCTATGTATATGTTTCGAAAGCATAAACTCGTTTTTACAAAACCGTCACAAAATATTGAGTCGCTCAAAAAGGAGCAAAATTATGAAAGCAAGCATCGAAAAATCGACCTTTTTTTAGCAAACCATAAAGATTTTGGGGGTATATGAAAAATTAGAATCATGCTTTTGTATTGTACTCAACCATACCTACAATATCTACTATGCCAACTCATAAGCACATAGATGACACTTCTATTATTTTGTAGCAATAGCGCCCTTCTCTCAATGTCAACAAATGATTTCATGTTACTTTTACTTGGCCCACCAATATTTTCTTTGCCTCGTATTCGTATTCGTATTTCATAGCGCTCTGCGGTCTATTATAAAGCGTTTTTCAGTAAGAGCGCTTCAACTTTTTTTTTTTGAATAAAACACAAGCGGTTTGATTTTTTTAACTAATTTTTTTTATTATCGAGTTTGAACATATACATTTAAGTATGAAATTCGATTTCTTTTGCATGACCACCGCGTGCACGTTTTACGAAGTCCAATCGTTGAACCCAATTTTCGATCACTCTTTTGCATAAATCGGCCGAAATTCCAGCAATTTCGCGTTCAATATTGGCTCTGAGCTCACAAATCGTCGCCGGTTTGTTACTGTAGACCAATGACTTCACATAACCCCAAAGAAAATAGTCTAGAGGCGTCAAATCACACGAGCGCGGCGGCCATTCGACCGGTCCATTTCTGGAAATAATGCGCTCATCGAACTTACTCTTCAACAAATCAATTGTAGCGTGTGCTGTGTGGCTTGTGGCCCCGTCCTGTTGAAACCACATGTCGTCTAAGTCCATACCATTCAATTGCGGCCAAAAATAATCGTTTATCATGTCGCGGTATCGATTTCCATTCACAGTAACGTGGCGATCGTTCTCGTCAATGAAAAAATATGGGCCAATTACGCCGCCGGCATATAAACCGCACCAAACAGTGATTTTTTCGGGATGCAACGGTGCCTCATGAATCACGTGTGGATTGCATTCTACCCAGTAACGCATATTTTGCTCGTTGACAAAGCCATTGAGCCAAAAGTGAGCTTCATCACCGAAGATGATTTTTTGGAAAATTTATAAATTTTCATAAAAAATTTGCACGATTTGCAATCTTTGCTCAATTGTGTAGCGTTCCATGATGAAATGTATGCTAATGCAGTTTACAAATGACAAGCGAAAAATAAAAAATATTGCGTCGTTCGCCCTCCCTATCGGAAAAAAGTTGAAGCGCACCTATTGAAAAACGCCTTATATATAGCAGGCCGGGTCGATTTGTGGGGAGGCAAAAAAATCGCCCATTGCTCTGTGAAAATCATATTCTATGGATCAAAATAAGAAACTTTGCCGAAGGAACCATACCTCTAAAACGAATTCTGATGTCCCCCAATTTGGGTCGAACTTTTAGTGTCTTGACCCGCCCTAATATAATATATAGGTATATATATAGGTATTATTTTTGATACCAAACTGTCCTTTAAAACCCACATTGATTTTTATAGTCTAAATCATAGGCTAAGCTTAGTTTCATTAAGAAACTTATTACGTGTGCTCATATTTGGAGTATGGCGTCTTGAATTTTAAAAGCGGGCCAAGAAGCAACGAGAAATTTGCATCTCCTAAACACTCAGACTAAAAAGCCCATAGTAACTAAAATTCTGGAAAGTAAAAGGGTTGATAGTCAAGGAGGTAAAAAAGAGGGGTGTAACAGAAAGAAAGAAATAGTGTCACGTAACCTTTAAACCAACACTTAAGAAAACATGCCGAGATTAAATCATTCTAACCACAGAGTTAATTTCGAAGTCACCACCTTTTAATTGCATTTCTTATTCGCCATATACGCTTTTTGAATTTGCCTGCTTTTATGTCGCTGTGAAAAACGGCGAAGTAAGACCGACGCCGACGAGCAGTGAAAGAGTTCGAGTGCAGAGTCGCAGTAGTGAAGTCGCAAAAATATTCATTATCTTTTAGAAAAGGCTAATATAGCCGAATTTAACGTTTGTAAAATGATACATTGAATTTAATAAAAGAAATATTCATATGCAGTTAAATGTGTTTTTGTGGACAAAACGTAATAATCGGACATCCTGATATATTACCCGTACGCCCCCTCGTGACAATAGGATATAATGGAGACAGAGATAGCTAGTACTGGGAGCATTTTCCTGATTCTTTTCCGACTCCTCAAAAACATCGTGTCCTTAATGATTCCAATGAAGTTCATATGCTGACCCCATGGACTGTCTTCTGTAATAGTACAGACCATCAACCGAACGTCCTTGCCTCCAAATTTTAGAACAAAGTTCGACAGTTTTCTGATCAGATTTTTCGCAGAATACTTTACAGTCTGGCAGGGTTCTAGACTACACCATCGCTCTTTATGTTAATTGATCAGGTACTTTCCCTACTTGCGTGAACTTCTACACATGGAACCAGCCTCCATGCTCCCTGTTGCCTTACCTCATTTGAAATGGTGTTTTTTGGGTGCTACTTTAAAAGCGTGTAACACGGAAGCGAAGCAAAGATTTTCATTTTTATTTTCTGTATTTTATTTCTCAATCCATAGCTATACGAGGTTCTTTCAAAAGTTTGTCAGCCTTCAAAAAATAGTCTTCATATGGAAAATGGACACAGATATAGCCGGTTCTACCAAGCCGATTTTAATGAAATAAAATTTAAAAGAGGTAGAATTCATACCGTGTGAAGTGCCGTCATTTGGAAAACATACTACACATTTTTTCACATTTTCGGACCTTTAAAGTCAAAAAAGGGTCAAAAAACGGTTTTTCATCTTTGAACGTGCGCCATTTTGTCAAATTTTATTTTTTTTAAATATCGTCGTTCATACGATAAAGATATTCATACCTGCATGGAACAAGACCCGTTTTGTCTTTTTGATTTCAGATACCTGTGAGTCCCGGAATCCGTGTCGCCAGCGACATACCGTTTTTTGGAAGACTATTTTTTGAAGCCTGACAACTTTTTGAACGGACCTCGTATAGTTAAAAAAAATTTTAATTTTTAACAATGGATTGAGAAATAAACTACTGAAAATAAAAATGAAAAATATTTTTTCGTTTCTGTGTTACACGCTTTTAAAGAGACGCCTAAAAAATACCATTTCAAATGAGGCGAGGACCCTAAGCTAGAAAACTAGCGAGGTTTTGGTGTGTGTGATAGGTTTTTCCTAGATATGATGCGCGTTCTTTATGTCTCTCCGACTCGTTTCCTTTCTGTAGTGCTCGCTCATTAAAGACTCAACTTAAATTGTTAGGAAAGAAAACCTTTGCATTTAGCCTTATTTGGTTAGCCACTATTTGTCCTTGTCTTGTGGAACGTACTAATTTAAATATTTCGCAAAGTTACCCTCCGGCTTCCCTATACATTTCAAGCCAGCAATTATAAAATAAATTATGCTCCGGATAATCTTCTTTCCCGAGATATTCATGAATCCAACGCAATTGCTAATTCTATCGAACTCGACTTTTCACGGTCAAAGTCACCTTTTGTGAGTATTTATACTCATTGCTGTAATTTATGCAAATTTATTTAATACCTTTTCACATTCTCTTATTCTGGAAAAATATTTTGAATAAATAAATACAATAATTAACACCACCTGGCACACGCCTCCATATTTAAGGTTTCCTTACAACAGCTGATTGCGAGAGCCTTCTTGAGAACTGTTTGCTTGGATCATTTATTCAATATATTCAAAATCAAAATTCAGAAAAATGTGAAGATATATGGAATTAATTAGTCATTAACTCCAGTTAAGAAAACAATGCAACTCCCCTGACAATAGGCGACACCAACAATTGAAATCTGTGCAAATTCGAGTCACGTGTAAAGCTGGCTCTTTTGCAACCAAACATTTCGCATTCGTTACCTCCTCGATTTAATTATAGCTCAGATCAATTTGAGTACTTAACCCGACTTCACTATTTCTTATCCCCACTATTTGTATAACTAAAGTGCTTACGTCTGTATTAGTTAACAGATTGGTAGCAATCATTTTCAGCAAGCGCCAATTCAGCAGCAGAGACGCCAGCCTTGTAAATGAAACTCTGTAGCAGCAACACTTTTTAGTTCATTAATCAAAGAAAGCAGCATCAGCGGTTGGAGCAACATTTATAATTACAAAAAACCATCAACAGCAGCAGCTTGCAATAAACTAAGTAACTAACCGTTTGCCTTCCTAGACTCGGAGATTAATAGCGATGACAGACGGAGCAGCCACATTTAATTGCATCAATCGTTGCTGCTGCTGCTATTTATGTAATTACAAGTGCTCATGCACTTATACGAGTACATACACAGCTATGCAGTAGAAATTAACAACCTCTGGCTCACACTCGAATAAATCTGTGCTGCTATTTGTATGTTTTCAGTTTAAATTTTCAAAAGTTTAAAGAGCTTTTCTGCAAGATTTGAGATTTATAGACTTATCAGCGAAATGCACCGCATATAGTATGTTAGTATATGCATATACAGTATACGGCAAAACTATGTACCTAAGCATCTCAAATATTATTTCATTCCTACAATATTTTCTCCTCCAGCACAATAATAATTAAACTAAGTACAAGGTGAAGTCCAAAATAAACCAGACTGGCGTCAAAAAAATCTTTATGATGGCACCATCTTTTTGATGAGTTATTGTGTTTGAAGTTATATCCCTAGCTGACTGCCAGTGAAAGCTTGGTGACATTCGGTTCAATGGAAGCGAACTTATTGCGTCTAAAATGTCAGTATGTTTGTGTCATCGGTACAAAAATGAGTTTCGAACAAAGAGGTAATATAAAATTTTAGTTTTAAAATCGATAAAACGTTTAGCGAAATATTTGAATTGATGAAAAAAGTTTATGGCGATGATTGTCTATCTCGTACCAGAGTTCATGAGTAGTTTACACGTTTCAGAGATGGTTGTGAGGACATACAAATAAATGTCGAAGAACATACGGACCGCCCAATACCAGTAACCACCGAAAACTCCATCGAAATTGCTCGTAAATTTATCAAAAACGAACCGAAATTATCGTTGAAGTTCATGGAATCGGAGTTGAATATCTCCAAAACATCGATTTATCACATTTGAGCTTGGGAAAGGTTTGTGCACGTTTCATACCGCAAAACTTGACTGAGGGCCAAAAATTTCTCAGAATTCAACATTCGAAAGACCTCATTAAAGAGGCGAGAAAAGACGAGAACTTCCTTGACAACATTGTAATTGGTGACGGCACGTGGTGTTTTCCACATGAATCTGAAACTAATCGTCAAAGTGCCGAAAAGAAGGCCCTAGACGAACCACCACACAAAAAATCGCGTTTGGAGAAGTCAAAATTCAAGTCGATGCTCATTTGCTTTTACGATTCCAAGGGAATTGTCTAAAAGGATTTCGTGCCAACGGGTCAAACCGTCAATGTAATTTTCTATCTTGGCGTTTTGAAGCATTTGTTGCATTGCATTCATCGAATTCGCGAAGAAGGAAGCTGGCACTTATTGCATGATAATGCACCATCTCATCGATCTACTCTAGTGACTGATTTTTTGGCTAGAAATCGCATTTTAACCATCAATCACATTCGCCTGATAAGGCTCCCTGTGACTTCTACCTATTCATTGCATTTGGCCATAAAAGGAAAACGTTTTGCGTCCTTAGAGACCATCCAAAAAACTTGTACCGACACCCTGAAGGACATTCCGGTCAATGACCTGAAACACTCTTTCGTAAGGCCTTTAGAACGCGCAAAACAGTGTATCGAGGCCAAAGGCGACTATTTTAAATAAATACACTCGAAGTCATCAGAACAAAGCTCCTGTCGTTTCTACTTTAGCTCAGACTTGCTTATTTTGGACTTCATCTTGTATAATGGCGCCTACACAGTTTTTTGGGTATTTAGCCGAGCTCGCCTCCTATTTGTGGTGTGCGAAGAAACCTACGTGGAGAAACTTACAGTCTGTGGAGCTTTTTCGTGGCAGAAAAAAAGGGGTGACCGCTATAAGAAAAAATATTTTCTGTCATTTGGTGTTTCATGCACGGAGACTCGAACCTGTGCACTTCCAAATGATAGCTGCGCAACCATTTGGCTACGGCGGCCACCATTATATGAGAGTGCTATGTGCGAATATTAAACATAGATTTAATGGATTAAGCGCAAAGAATATGTATGACATGTGATTTTATATAATAGCAGGATACCGATCCTAAACACGTCCAATAGGACCTTGAAAAGCCATGATTTAAACCCAAGAGCGTATTTTTAGCAATATTTCGCCAGTAAAATCAATCGATCCTCTTCCCCATCAAACAAAAGAGATTTTTTTGAGAAACTTCTAAATGCTTCAAAGAAATACCATAAATCCAACTTCAAACCCTGGTCCATAGTATGTCTCGACGCCTTCCGGCTATGAATAACGGAAAAGGTGGCAACACTAAATATATGGGTAACATGACATACTTATTGTAAATATACCAGAGTATGCTTGCTTTTTTCGCTATTGAACATCTTTGTTTTACAGGTAAAAGCCTTGCAATAAATACTGGATTCTTTTAATTTGCTTCTTATAACCATACAAAAATTTAAAAAAAATTAGGTTGATTAACGGTTTTTTTTTGAAAAATATTTATATTAAAATTTAAAATCTCCCACACTAGGGGTATATATTTTTATCGGCTACTGTATACCATATACCTTCATATATGGGACCTCTACAGTTGTATTCGCGTTTGCTTTTCGTAGTTGTTTCAGCAAAACGAGAATTAACTCAGTTTGAGTTTTCTGTTAAAACTTTCGTTTCTCGTTGTTGCTTGGATTGTTGCACTTATCCCTTCCAATTGAACTATTTACCCTAGTTCCAGTTCATTGAGCAATTTCAGCTTCGTTATACATATTTGCTTATACGATTGGTCGCATTAGGCCGGGATGCAATATTTCACTTTTATATTGGAAGCTTCCAACGAGACGTTTTGCAATTAATTTTTACTTTTGCGACTTTTTAAAAACTTCGAAAATTTTTTTTTTGTTTCTTGACTATTTTAAAAAATTACTTTTTAATACTTCAACTAGTTTGGTTTGTAGTGAAAATTAGTTATTGTGCAGACAGCAAAAGTAAACTCTCGAAGTGCTTACAAGAATTTGCAAGACCTTAACGACAACTTTAAACAGCGCAATTATAATCTTGAGATGTGCGAATGTCCAGTACTTCGAAAACGGCTCTTAAATTTACTGCGGGACCACATTTTCGAGGACTTAAGGGGAATACTTACTATATGGTATATACCTATGAAATGAGACTTTCAGCTATTGGTCCATAGAAGTCGCTAGGAGTATTTTTAAACCTTCCCAAATGTCTTGTTTTTTCGTCTGTCATCTGTTAATAATATTCAGTTCATTGTTTGTTACGTTCCATAAAACAATGGCTTTTTTGTTGCTCTTAAAAATGTCGAATTTCGTGTCTTCAAACTACGATTTGCGGACATCGTTGATTTTCTGTTATCAATTGAAGAAAAACGCTTCTCAAGCTCATCAAATGCTTATACATAGAAGGTTATGGTGGACATGCTCTAAGTAGAGCACAGTGCTTCAGGTGGTTTGAAAAATTCCGAGGTGATGATTTTAGCGTGGAGAACGAGGACCGTGGCCGGCCACCGAAAAAGTTTGTGGACGCCGAATTGCAAGCATTGTTGGATGAAGATGAATTGTCAAACGCAAGAAATGATGGCAGAGCAGTTGGGAGTGACCTAAAATACCATTTCCAAACGTTTGAAGATATGGGCATGATTTTATACGTCGGAAGATGCCGATCGGCATCACAAAGTAATTTTTCTTGATGACAATGCACCACCACATCGAACAAGAGCGAACAGGGAATTGGTGGAGACGTACGATTGGGGCCCGCTGGTGCATGCGGCTTACTCAACAGACTTTGCGCCTTCCGATTATCATTTGTTTGCATCAATGGGCCACGCACTTTCCGAGCAGCGCTTCAATTCTCACGAAGAAGCCAAAAAATGGCTCGAAGATTCGTTTGCGGCCAAAGACGGCTAATTTTTTTGGCGCGGCAGCCACAAATTCCCTGAGAGATGGGAAAAATGTGTCGCAAGCGATGGCTATTATATTGATTGTTAATAAACGTTTAAAATTTAAAAAAAGTCTCATTTCATAGGTATTCAAAAACGACTGGGAGTTGCCAAAATTTAGAATATTATAAAAATGGTTTGATTGTTTGCAATTTTTGTTTATTCCCTTTAGAATAATTTCGATGGTAACACCTAGCAACAAAAATCGGCTTTTTTTTATTAGCAGGGAAATATTTATATGCGCGTAAAATTATTGATTTTATATAGGAATTTACATTTTTAATAAATTTTAAAGTCTAAAATCAGTAATTCCTCTACGATATTAATATGGGTATCAAATGAAAGCAGATGTATCCAGTTATTAAAAACAAAATTTAGTTTGGTTTTCACCAGAGCATATGTAAGGGGCGTTAAATTTGATCGGTATTTGGTAAAATAACAATCAGCTCTTTGACTATTAGCATTTAATAGTCAGCTACGAAATTTAAGTTTAAAATATCAAAAAGTAAAAAAAAAGTAACGGATAAATTTGATATTTCAAAGACTTTTTTAATTATTCAAAAGTGATTCAGCTGGTGCGAAAGAGCATCACCAAACTAACCGAAAACGAATTAGCCAGAATGGCTAACCTACCAACCGCCAAAGTAAAGAAATTGGTGTGAGCACCTCTACAGATTTTGTATAGCATCCATGGCGTATACTTTATTTCATAGGAGAAAGTACCGGCCTGGCACTCCCCCGTTTTGATACCACTATGACACCTCCAAGAACCAGCCACTTCTATTGCTGTAGTGAAGAAGATTAATGGGATTTAGTTTGGCACATGAAGAAATGGAGCTCCATCTCTTCTGCGCTTTCCCAAGAAATAAGTTGTGCAAATCCATTTAATTTACAACATTCAGTCCTCTTCTTGGTAAGCTCATTAGCAATTTTATGTCTTGGAACCCAGATCAGAGATCCCTGCGCATCCAAGAGATTAAGAAATTTGATCTCCTGCTTATAGGAGTTGACTTGTTTGGATCTATACCATGGCGTTCGAGCATTGAAGTACCAGCTCCAGTCCTGTCTACTAAGAAAGATTGCCCTGACATGTCCCACAACCTCCAATTTGCGGGTAGAGAGATCTGATCGAAGTTCAAAGAAATGCGGCTTTAACTGTCCAAAAATTCTACCATGTCCCTTGAGAGACTACCTCCAGAGGGCAACCTTCTTTAACCGGTTTGCACTTTCAGCTGCGATGGAAATAACGTGAAAGTCTATGGGAAGTCCTGGGACAAGTTCTACATGCTCGGGTGATGCCAATACATACCGTCATTTGCACTCTGCCCAGGAGGAAAGTTCAACTAATTTTTTACGTTGCTATAAAACAGCAAGAACAAAGTTAAAAACGAGGCATATATTTATTTTATTTTAAATGCAGCAGTACTGTATACATAAAACCTATAATTTCACGTGCATATAAAATGTTCTCAGTCTAATTTTAACTGTCGCTCGGTGTAACCTACACAACAGCGATGCAGCCGTATTGTAATAGCAGCGCACTCACAGCACTGCACCTAGCGAAAGGTTGTTTTAATTCTTTAGTTCAATGCTCCACTAATCAGGGCCCTATACAAAAGACAGAAATATGTAATTTTGGTACTCGTAGTAAGCCGCAGCTAAAGATCGCACCACGGTCTTGCTCTTCGTAGCCATCGAAATTCTCAGGGCATCAATTCTTCTGTGAACAACGCAATACACCGTTTCCTTCAAAATTAATATAGTTTCTAGAATTTGTTATATCGAAAATATTACATAATTTTCTGATTAGGAAACCATTAAAACCAAAATTTAGTTTTTGGTGCATTATACTTCATCAACAAAAAAATGTGGAGCAATAATAAAAAATTCAGGCATGAGTATTTAAGCAATTTCTGAATTATTAGGTGCGCAACTAGGTCCCCGCTGTTTGTCATAACCTAAACGTCGTAAACCAAGCTTAGACATATGGTAAATAAACTGCTTCGACACATTAGTGATTTTGTTTTAATTTCCAGCAAAAATATCACATCATAAAACATAATTTAATCCAAAGGTTATCGAGGGTTGCCTTTTATATTTAATGAAAACAGAGTAAAATTATATTGAAAATGGTTTTTTTGATTTTCAATACATATCTGCACTTGCTTGAAGGCCATTCTCAGAAGTGGATGCCTCTGAAACGAGCTGTTTAAAGCTTTCAACAGCTTCTTCAAGCGTTCCCAAAACTTCGATTTCTCATTTTGTTTTTGCTGTTCGGGAACGGAAAAAAATCAATAGTTGCCGAATAAAGGCCATAAGGCGAATAAGCCATTAACTCGATCCTTTAAGTGCTCAATAACTCTCTTGTCAGAGCCAATACGTGACGCATTGTCCTGGAGAAGGTCTATTCGTCTTCGGCTGAGTTTCATGAACATTTTTTTGCATCAATTGACACGAGTCTTTTGTTGGGCAATTTTGAAATTATCCAATGAGCACAAATCTTTTTTTTTTGTTTTTTTGTTTTTTTTTGGAAATACTTTATTTGCAATCTATCTTAGAATACAGATATTCAGCAAACGAGATCTTATTAATATACCTAATGACAGCATAGTATTTACACTGGTGCAAAACTACATAGAAAACTATAGCATTTTTTTCTTTTTACAATTCTTATGCATATTTTATGATGTTATTAAATTTAATTTTTACTCGAAAATTGTATAACTTACTTCATGTATAACTTATATTACAATTTTAAAATTTATTGGAGCATTTTAACAATTTCATATTTAGCTCTTTTTTTTTTTTTTTTTTTTTCTTTTTTTGTTTTTTTATTATTATCATTAAATTGACGAATTTAAAGGAATGGCAAGTCTAAGACATGATTGCGCTTTAATCGTCTAATTTCATTGGTTGTATCAAACAAGCAAATAGCATTTGTGTTTACATGATTTGACAATCTTTCAATGTATCTCTTAGAATATATTGAGATTTCTCTCTTAACAAATGGAATACCTAGATCTATGTGTATGGCTTCGTTTGTGATAAACCAAGGTGCATTGACAAGTATTCGCAAGGTCTTTGACTGGTAGCGTTGCAAAATCTCCACATTGGACTTACTAGCAGTTCCCCAAAGCTGTATACCGTAGGTCCATATAGGCTTCAATATAGCTTTATACAATCTAACCTTGTTTTCTAGACTAAGTTGAGATTTGCCCCCAAGTAGCCAGTACATTCTTTTGGTTTTATTTTTGAACTGTTGATGCTTAGCTTTAATATGATTTTTCCATGTGAGGCGTCGATCAAGATGCATTCCCAAGTACTTGACTGTGTCGCTAGTAGGAATTTGATGACCATTTAAATACACTGGAGGACATTGTTCTCTTCTTAGTGTAAATGTAGCATGACTAGACTTTTCATGATTAATATTAATTTTCCATTTATTGAGCCAAGTTTCCAAAGTGTGTAACTGATTTTGTAGCAGGGAGGAGGCCTCTGCAGGGGACTCACTAGAAGCGATGAAGGCTGTATCATCAGCAAAAGTCGCCACTTCTACCTTTTCTGTTGTCGGCATGTCGTAAGTAAATATCATATACAAGACTGGGCCTAAAACGCTACCCTGAGGCACACCTGCGTTGATACTATATATTTCAGATGACATATCTTGGTGATTTACATAAAATTGCCTGTCGCTTAGATAAGATTTGAGCACTAAGTAAAAATGTGCTGGTAGAAGTTTTTTAATTTTAAAGAGTAGTCCCATATGCCAAACTCTGTCGAATGCTTGATGTACGTCAAGAAAGGTTGCAGAACAGTATTCTTTTCTTTCAATCGCATCTGTAATAACATTCACAATTCTGTGGCATTGTTCTGGTGTGCCATGCCCAACTCTAAACCCAAACTGATGTTCAGGAATGATATTTTGATCCTCAATTACAGGTAACATTCTTTTCAAAAATATTCTTTCGAATATCTTCGAGAATGTTACGAGCAAACTAATGGGGCGGTAGGACTTGACGTTATTTTCAGGTTTGTTTGGTTTTGGGAAAATCTTCTTGAAGGCAAAATTGTCATTCAATATTGAATGTATATTGACCCCACTAATACTAAAGGACGCCTGAATTTCAGGATATGTCACATGATGATCTCGTGTTACCAATTGACGCTCAACATCGATTGCTTCTGGCACAACAACTATTTTTGGACAACCTTCACGAAATTCCTACAAGGATCGAAGACCACATTGGAACTCTTTGCACCCGCGTTTCACAGTGGCTAAATGTGTTAATAAAACGCCAAAAGTCGAACTTAGTTAATCAAAACATGAAAATTTTCACAAGTTAGTTTCATCTTTTGTGGGAGATGAATTTCTCAACTCACTCAACAAAGAAGAAAATAAAGTTCGTACAATTGAAATAAAACTTAATTAATTAAAAAGCGTTGTTATCATCCAGAGCTGGAAAAAAAGCTTCTAGCTCTACCACTACTTATTTACTGTTTGATCTGGTGGAAGGAATTCAGAGTAGACCAATTTGGTTTAACACAGAAATCGATCATCGAGATTTTGATTAGGTTCCTTTGCATAGCTTTCTAATGAGTTTTTTTGTTAAAAATATTTATAAAGACATACTTATATATATATATGTATTTGCACCTTCTCGCCGGTCATGATGCATTCAATAAAATTCTGGTTCAAGTAAAGCTTTTCTTTGGCAGCAGTAATTGAAAATAAGTCAGTATCTTCAGCACATGCCACTCTTCAACTCGTCTCGTCCTCAGAGATGTTCTATGATCCATCCACTTGTAAACTTATGATTTGTATATATTTAGAAATAATAGTTTAAGCTTTTAACACTGGTTTTCTTCCGTTGAATCGGCTTCGATGATACAAGCACTTGTATAATCTATATGTATAGGTATGATCTATGTGTAAGAGTATTCGAATACATTGTCATACGATTTGAATTCATCTTAAGTATAAATAACTGCTGGTCACCTACATAAACGGACATGCTCTTTGATGTCTTCCAACTAGTGAACATCATACGCACACGACTTTACAGTATCGCTAGTAATTGCAATGCAAGTGTGAGCTGAGTGCTGGGAGAGCGATCATTGCAGTTAACAGCGAACATCATAGGGTTGCATAGCATGTTAAAAGGTTTTTAACAGATGGCAACTGCAAGTATGTGCCAACTGCTGTAAGGACTAGTGCAGTTAACAGCGAAAACCATACGCATCCCTTGCAGTTGCAACGTAAATGTGAGTCGGCTGCTGTGAGAGTGCACAGAGCAGTTAACAGTGAAGAGGAATTAAGTATGAAGCTCACCTTCATCCAATTAGAATTTGTAAATAGAAGTTCTGTTGCAAATGCAACAATTTGGAGATCACTAAAGTTATCTTTAATAAGTTTAGGGTATTTTGGTAAATTTTTAATTTTTATTAAGTAAATATTTAAAAAATTACTTACTATGTGTTCACAAAAAATGAAAGTTTTTACATTTACTATGTGAAAGGTGATGGCGGCCGAATGGGTTGGTGCGTGACTAACATTCGCAATTGAGAGAGAGCGTAGGCTCAAATCTCGGTGAAACATCAAAATGAAGAAAAAGTTTTTCTAATAGCGGTTGCTTCTCGACAGGCAATAGTAAACCTCCGAGTGTAGGTCTGCTATGAAAAAGCTTCTCATAAAAATGTCTGCCGTTCGGAGTCGGCTTGAAACTGTAGGCCCCTCCATTTGTGGAACAACATCAAGACGCACCCTACAAATAGAAGGAGGATCTCGGCCAAACAGGGTGTACTCACCAATTATATAAATGTATATATGTGAAAGCTTTCAAAAACATAGCCATTTATATTAGAATCAGGGCAAACTGTTAATTCAGAAAGTAATATTGAGCCATTAAACAAAAAAAGCGTAACTACAAATATTAAATATGATTGACGTACGACGCCATTTGCAAAAATTATAAATCTTACGATAGCGTAATTAATTTTGCGCCACCTTGTACGTGCTTTCATCCCTAATGTATTCCGGTACTACATTTCAAATCAACGCATTTAACCGTGATTTGACAAAAAGTTCCTCAAATGAACCAACAAACAATCACTTCCATAGCCCATGGGGGGTAATTAAGTATTTTATGGAAGTTGCTTGTACTTGTATTTGTATTTGTAAGTAGTTGTAGTTGTTGCTCTAAGTTAAGTTATTTTCTAGTAAATGCAATAAGCAAAAACTTTTTGAACCTAGCTGCATGATTTGGGAACAATTTATGGTATACAAAGTTTTTCGAGACTTGCATACATAACTGTAATATACCTAAATATCGCATTTGTACGTGCACGAGAGGGTAACTGGGTAATTAAATTTCGATTACAAAGTTGTTCTCAAATATGGCGAGTACACAAAAAGGGTTTAATTGTGTATGTAAATTTTCAAATTAACATAAATTCACAAATTCACTGTGAGAAAGTCTGTGTGGCAATGTCCTTACAGGTTTTGTTTTTGTAATTTATGCACGTGCTGCAGTTATTTTAGTTCAAGCGTTTCAAGTGCTATTTATCAACAAATGCCTGCACAACATTTTTGTTTACTTTTTAATTTTTATTTATTTATTCAGTCAATCGAACAAAAAATGCTTACTAACTATGAAACTAAAGTTCCTAAAACCAATTAAAACATTTACATAGTAGGCTGTGTAATACTCCGCAGATTAGAGACGCACAGTGATTCAGAGCTCACATTCAGCGCGAAAAAAGTCATATCTCCTATCTTGAGCTTTTATTCTCAAACTCGAATACGCTTATTTTCTTTAGAAGGCACTCATTTGAAATTTTTTCTCATTACTTCTTTTAGTACCGAAATTTTAGCCTAAGTAAAGTCACCAGAAAATGCAAGATGCACTATCCGTTAGATTTTAAAAAATATCACAGTATTGACCTTAAATTGAAGGGAATGGGAAGTATTTAAATACTGACAAAATTTTAAAGTTTTTTTAATTTATCCATTTACATAATTTTTCCGAAAGAATGTCATCTCTAGGTAAATGTATTTTTGTGTGTTTTTAACATAAATGTAGATATTTGCAAGTACACAGGTTCCAATTTCCGTGCCTGAAACACCAAATGACAGAAAAATGATTTTTCTAATAGCGGCAATGACAAACCTCCAAGTGTATTGCTGCCATGAAAAAGCACCTCATACGAACCCAACTGCCCTTCGGAATCGGCTTAAAACTGTAGGCCATTTGTGCACCATTTGTGCAATAACATCAAAGCCCACACCATAAATTGGAAGAGGAACTTGACCAAAGCCACGACAAAAGGGTAGAAATGCCCATTATATGTATAACACAAGGGCTGAAAAGTACCGGGCCTAACAAAGAAAATACGTTTTTTTTCTTGTTAAAAATTAGCTTCAATCATCAACGTACTAGAAGTTTCCATCAAGAACAACGCAATCCGTCCAGCGCCGCTCTAACACTTCAATACCACTTTTGTAGAACGATTCATCTTTTGCCTCAAAATAGGCGTCAGTTTTAGCGATAACATCTTCCTTTGAGCGAAATTTCTTACCGGCAAACATTAAAGGTCTGCGAACACCCAGTAGTGGCAGGAAGCCAAGTCTGGCGAATAAAGTGGATGTGGGAGCGATTCCATGTTTAATTCATTCGGTTTTGCAACTGTTTTGATTGACTTGTAACACGATGCGTTGTCATCATAAAACAAAATGAGGAACAAACACGTCACCCACTTTGAACAGAGCTGTCTCGTAGTTAAATGCTCATGCAACATAAAAACAACAGGTTCTCTATCTCCACGACGTCAGCTAACTCACGCAACTTCACTTTTCAATCTTCTCTTCTTCATAATTAGCGCGACAAGCGCTTAAGCGATTTTGGCCGAGTTTAACAAAGCGCGCCAGTCAATTCTTTCGCGTGCTAACCGGCACCAGTTGAACACACCAATTGAAGCCAAGCCCTTCTCCAACTGATCTTTCCAACGCAGAGGAGGCCTTCCTCTTCCTCTGCTACCATCAGCTGGTGCCGCATCGAATACTTTCAGAGCCGAAGCGTTTGTATCCATTCGGACGACATGACCCAGCCAAAGTAGCGGCTGGCCGCTGGATCTTTATTCGCTGTGCTATGTCTATGTCGTGGTAAAGCTCATACAGGTCATCGTTCCATCGCTTGCGATATTCGCCGTTGCCAACGTGCAAAGCAAAAATCTTACACAGAATCTTTCTCTCTAACGCTCCAAGCGTCGCTTTATCGCATGTTGTCATCGTCCACGCTTCTGCGCCATACGTTGGGACGGGCATGATGAGAGCCTTGTAGAGTGTTAGTTTTGTTCGTCGAGAGAGGACTTTACTACTCAGTTGCCTACTTAGTCCAAAGTAACACTTGTTGGCAAGCGAGATTCTACGTTGGATTTCAAGGCTGGCATTAATATCGGTGTTAATGCTGGTTCCTAAGTATACGAAGCCCTTTACAACCTCCAAATCATAACTGTCAACAGTGACGTGAGTGCCGATACGCGAGCGCGCCGACTGTTTGTTTGATGACAGGAGGTACTTCGTTTTGTCCTCGTTCACCACCAAACCCATTCGCCTCACCTCTTTATTCAGTTTGGAGAAGGCGTAACTAACAGCGCGGTTGTTAAGGCCGATTATGTCAATATCCATTTCCACCGGCTATGTAAATGACCATGTTACGCAAAGCCATTGCTTTGATTGAACGGTCTTTTTCCCCATCAAGAAGCAGTGAAAAATAAAAACACGAAATCCGTTTTGCCCCATTATTTTGAAAATAACAAAAGTAGCGTCACTCTTTGCACAATAACTCACAAACTATTGAATAGAATATCATGAAATTTTAACAGCTGTATTTTTAAGGTTATTGAAAAAAAATATAGGTCTATCTACCACATGTGTTAGGCGCGGGACTTTTCAGCCCATGTGTTAGGGACGTATTACTGTGATACAAAATATAGTTGATGTAAGAGTATCTCTTCAATATGCTGTACCCAATTTTCTTTTGATTCTTACTAACTAACATTGCACATCCTTCATTCGACACTTCCCAAAATAATCACTTTTGTTACATCTAACTTTGGTTGAGCTCAAAGCCAAAAAGTTGTCAATTCCTAAGTTTTTTAAGAGCCCATTTTATACAAATTTTAAAGCCAAACTATACTTTATTTTTTAAATAAAACATTTTTTTAATAAATGGAAATTCTTGTTTATTGCCATTCCAGATGCACCACTAATCGAATTGGATGAATAGAAACTGAACAACAACAATGCAATGTATCTGCTATCAGCAGTCAACTGCGTGGAATTGAAAATTTCATTTAAAGTGGTACATGCCTGTGTATCCGTTTCCGCCGGCTATGTAAATTGCCATGTTACGATTCAATAAAAATAAAAAATCATAGAAATTACAAAAAACAAAAAATTGGATTTTACAAGTTCCACCGGGATCTAAATGTGACGCGAAGCACATACAAAGAAATGAATGAAGCTTGGAGCTTTTGACACTCCAAATATTCGGATGACAATACCAACACCAATACCAACGAGATTTTTTTATAATCCGAAATGGGCTATTTTGAACATTTGAAACTAGACCACCAACTGCAATTCTTTCGAATTTAAAATATATTTTTAAAATTCCTATAACAAAAATCGAAATAAACAAAACACACGCAGTCACATACACACACATATACATATATATTTATATATACTACGTATTGTGCTCTAGATTAGAATAACACACGAATTCGAATTCGCCATATCGATTATTGCTAACAAATTTGCGAGCTTTTTACATATATATTTGCCGGTTGATGGGTGCGTTTGATGTTATAGATGTTGGCAAAATGGAGCGATGTCGAAATTGGTTTTGTGCGCGTAGTAATAATAATGACTATGCCGAGCTGGCCATAAATGATCCACTAAAAAATCTAATCAATTCCATTTCGGATACAAAACGTGATCACGTGCGCGACACGAGTAGTAATAATGGTGGTGGCGCCATGACCACAATAACGGCCGCAACAACAGCAGCGGCATCGACGACCCCCTCGCATGTGGTAACCTTTCTGGATGATGTTGGTGCTAGTGGTACTAATGGTGCGGTTACGACGAGTAGTCGTGTCGTGAGCCACACAGAGTTGCATACACCATTGGCTGATGGCAATTTGGATGTAATCGAAGCAGCGGAGGATTTCGCCAATGGTACTAGCATCGGTTTGTCACTATGTGATGATAGTGTACCATCTTCGAAGAACTGCTATCGACTCATTATGCTGGGGTAAGTGAAAGCGAATTTTGCGCGTCAATGTAAAATATTTATATGCGTAAAGACTGAGACATGGGATATTATTAATCAAAACAAAAGTACAAATCTATAAATTTCAAAACGGCATACCTCATGGCTCTCGCCTTTCAATAAGACTTTTTGAATGTCCTGCAATAAACTTTGTGGTATTCTCTTCATACATGAAGAGCTAGATTTTCCAGCTTACGCAGATTACTTTACATATATCAAGGTCATCAAAATTGACTCTGTGAGTGTGTTGACGAGCAGCGAGTACTGCAAGTGCACAGTGGTGAAAAGAGTAGAATGTACGAACAATGAAAAATGAATACTGTTGCATTCCACTATGATAAACTATATATACGCCTAAGAGTATATTTTTAATATTTTGTATGCATAATAAAATAAGAAGCATTGATTCTGTAATCAGGTAGGTAGGTAGGTGAAATGGCTGAAAAGCTCCTGGCGCTCCTCAAGTAGCACTAAAGCGCCGTTTTAATATCATTATGAGACCTCCAACAGGCAGATATCTACAGCCGACCGTAGCTGTTGATATAATGGAGAATATTGAATGGATTTCGATTGGCGCACTGCCACAGGCTGTCGCAGAAAGGAGCTCCCTTGTGACCTTAGTCTTCTAGCTGCCAAACCTGGACATTTACAGAGAAAATTCACAACAGTCTCCTTCTCTGAAAGTTCCCCACAGCTTCTGCAATGGGGGTTAAATGGTAACTCTAGCTTTTCCGCGTGTGTGCCGATCGTCCAGTGACCGGTAAACACAGCTACGCGTTTGGAAATTGAATGGCGAGGAGTCCAAAGGACTTTCTGAGTCCTTCGTATATAGTATTGAGGCCAAAGGGTTTCGGGAATAGCACATGAAGAAATGGAGCTCCATCTTTTCTGCGCTTTCCTGAGAAATAATTTGCGCAGGTCCCCTTTAACAGCTGTCAGGGGGATGCCGATGACCGAGTAGGAGGTCTCTGAGGCCAATTCAGTCCCCTTCCTGGCAAGCTCATCGGCAATTTCATTTCCCTCTATGTACCTATGTCCTGGAACGCAGATCAGAGAAATGTTACCAGCACAGCTAAGAGATTTGATCTCCTCCTTACAGGAGTTTACGCATTTCGTTCCGCACTATGGCGTCGTCAGAGTCTTAATAGCGGCTTGACTATCGTAGAAAATGTTAATATCTCCCTCGCTCCCGCGTTCCCTAAGCATTTTGCATACCTGCAGGATGGCAAAGACTTCTGCTCGAAAATCACTAGCAGTATTCGGCAGTCTAATGGAGATTAGATAAATTGGCTGATTTTAAGAAAACCCCTGCTCCAACTCCCGATTCCATCTTGGAACCATCAGTGAAGACAGAGGTGCAAACTTCGGTGCAGATTTTCTCCTCGATCCAATCCTGCCTATTTGGAAAGATTGCTCTAGCACGAGCCTCGAACTCTTGTTTGCGGTTAGAGAAATCTGTTCGAAGTTCAGAGAAATACGGTGTTAACTGCCAGTAACCAACTTCAATGAAAAATTAAGCAATTCAATTTCAAATAACCCCATAGAAAGAAGTCCAATGGTGTCAAATCACATGATCTTGGCGGCCAATTGACATTGCCGCGACGTGAGATTATTCGGCCATCAAATTTTTTGCGCAAAAGAGATATTGTTTCGTTAGCTGTGTGACAAGTGGCACCGTCCTGTTAAAACCTAATATTGTCCACATCCATATCTTCTAAGTCGGGCCATAAAAAGTTCGTTATCATCTCACGATAGCGAACACTATTCACAGTAACTGCCTGACCGGCCTCATTTTGGAAAAAATTCGGCCCAATGATGCCGCCGGCCCATAAACCGCACCAAACAGTCACTCTTTGTGGGTGCAATGATTTTTCGGATTTTCTTGGATTATCATTTTCTTGGATTATCATTCGCCCAAATGTGGCAATTCTGCTTATTGACGAATCCACTGAGGTGAAAATGTGCCTAATCACTGAAGATGAAGATGAAGACGAGGTGCGCGATATGTATTTTGATTTGAACGCCCGTTTTCATAATAAGCCTGAATAACTTTATCGCGTTGCTCGACTGTGTATTTTTCCATGGTCGAATTGAGTTAGTCTGAAATTGAAAAATGTCAAATGAAATGCAGAAAAAAAACTTGACGTTTAGGTGTGGTTCACATTCAACATCGGGCCTTGAAATTGAACGACCCTTCATATACTTTAAAATCTGTAGCTTCACGTACATATACAATTTTTTTCCGGATAACTTTTCCTGTTGCACGGTGTTATACATAGTACATATATCCCCTCAAATGAAGTGTTAGTGGTAATATAAAATAAGAAAAAATATCTGTAATTGACGCATACATTCTTTGGTGAGTATTTGGCCAAGCTTCTCATTTAGTTGATGGTGTGCCTCTTGAATATTTTCTCACACATGGAGGCACTTGCAGCGGATTTTTATTTGTGAGAATTTTCGCACTCGGAGATTTGCCATTGCCAGCCGAGAAGCAACGATTATGAGAATTAGAAGAAACCATTTCCCTCATTAGGTGCTTCATCATGATAACAATGGGTTTTGATTCCTGGCACAAGCCCATTCGGCTATGGCAGCCTCCTTTTATACCTGCACATAATTGCTTACATATAAACGGATTCAATAACTCAAAACTAATTATTCGTAATCACTTATTCCTGCAGCTGATTGCCTGATAAGAAAAACAATTGAATATCACCATTCCTGCTGTATGTAATTATATGTATGCGTGTATGTATATTTGTACATTTATTATTTATATGTAAATCGCACACAAATGTAAATGATTTAATGATGCGACGTTACCACGCAAAAATGGAAATGCGAGGTGTATATTAAATTGTGGAGAAATGCTGGTGTAAGCAGTAAACAAAAACACTCACGCTTCCTTCGCCCCACTCTTCTTTGCTGCGGAATGCCTTTATTAAATTTTGAAAGTATTGAATTTACTCGCAGTCTGTCGTGGAACCTCCATGTATAAGCATGCATTAAGGCGGGCCAATTTGTTCTTCAAAAACCTCACTTTGATCAAAAGGGTTCCCGGAAAGACGACCAGGTGACGCTCTAAGTCAACTGATTTCATTGATTTTTTTTCTTGTCACTTTGCCACATCTGTGATTAACATTCCTAACAAAATTGTATCACCATTGCTTGATACTTGCAAAAGCTACGCCGTCTTGAGTACATTTACCTCGGCACGTGTTTTCGATTTTTTACAGTTATAAAAATGAATTTGAATTTGTTAGTTGTCGCATTAAATTGTTATTGTATTCAACTTTGTGTTAAAAAATCGATTCTATGGTGCAAAAACCGTGGAAATGTTGGAAAACCGTTTCGGCAATGATACGCTAATAAAAAAAAAGCCGACAGCCGTTTACGAGTGGCATGAACGCTTCAAAAGAGATCGCGAGCCCATCGAAGATGACGAGGTAATGGCAGCCCGTCGACATCGAAAACTGATGAAAACATGAATAAAGTGAAAGGAAAGTGAACACCATCTGGATGGTATTCCTATACGTCGCCTCACGAACGTCACGCCAGCTGTTCCAAATGCCTGCAAGAATGGAAAGAACCGATTTGTGTTATTTCCAAGAAAATGGGCGAGGGTAAGAAGCCTTGGTTGTTCAAGAAAATCTAACTAAATGTAAACTAAACCTGCCTGAAAGTTTGATTCATCAGACCACAGCAAATTCGGCCAATCTTCCTCCGTGAAATGTTCGTATCGGATTAGCCATTATAAACGCGCTTCCGGTTTTTTTCTGCAAATCAACTCTCCGACATCCTTTTAAACCCTCTTCCAGAAGCCTTCTTCTAGCTATTCGAGCACTAATGGATTTTCCAGTTTCTTCCATCAGGGTAGCTGCAAGGGCAGAAGAGGATTTCTTACGATGTTTGAGAGACCCGCGCATAAGTTTTCGGTCTTCCCTCTCATTAGTGAGGTATTTTCTTCCACTTTTTATTTTATTAAGAGGACAGGTACCTGTAAAATTTCGAAAAAAAAAACTTTTTTGTTCATAAAATGTTAATATAATCCTTTAAGAATATGTCCAAAAAATTTTAGAACGTAAATTTAAGTATTTCTTATATTATAGATCGTCAACCGTGACGACTCTATTGTTTGCGTTCGTGCGCTGGGAGAGGTATAGTTACGTTCCCGACTTTAGATGCGTTTTTCTCAAAACTAATTATATTTTTCAAATTGGCATACACGATAACTGGAAAAGTTATTGAACGATCTCCCTGAAATTTTGCACACTTCTTTTTTATGATCTTATTTTCCATGTAAATTTACAATTCGAAAATTTTTGAAAAAATAATTTCTTCGAAGCAAAAATAGTAGAAAAATTCGCCCCAAAATGCATTATTTTCTTTTTGAAGCATTTTATTCCGGAATTTTGTTTTTATACATTTTTGTCTAAATCATATAGAAATTATGAATTTAATAAAAAAAAAAAATTTAGTTTTTTTGTATTCAGGTCACTGACACCGATGCTACAGTGCCCGCCGATTGAGAAGCCCCGCTGCGACCTTAATGGAAGAATTGAGTGTACATCCGCCATTTTAAATGATAAAATAAAAAGAAAAATTGTTTATATTATTTTAATGTATAAATAAACTGCATGTCAATTTTGAAAAAAATATATTGACTTCTTCATCTTACATAATTTTAATGAAAATCAGGGCAAATATAGCCGTCTGTCTTCTTAAGGTGGGATTTTGTCTACGCAAATCGCTCAATGCCACATTCGGCTGCGCACCATGAACATCCAAATTGGCAATTTCAACCTGAGGATTTCCTTCGTCACTTAAAACTTTAATTCTCATTCTTTTGTCGGTACAAAGTTCACTTTTTTATGCATTTCAATTAAAAATAAATTATTTACATCTGCTTGATAATTTTACATTAAATTTAATATTACAAAATATTTGAAATATTCCTTTAAAAATGTAACTTTTTAGACTTTAAATACGATACTGAAGTCTGTTTTCAAAAAATTTGTTACAAAAAATGTATTAATAACTTTATAAATGGTGGTTTTTAAGGATTTGTCAAAATTTTTTTCACGAATTGTGGCATTGTTTCAACATCAAAAGTTAATTAAAATAATTAAAATCTGTTATTCGGGGGTTTGCGAGGTCGCTGAATATGAATATGAAGTGAGATTATTTAAAATCAAAATGGCGGATCCAATATGTCGGACATGTTTTTTTAAATTTAATGGATCCTCTTAAGATTCAATACACGGGGGTTTTTATCGTTCCTGATTACGAATCCGATATCAGATATTGATACTGTGATTTATGCTGAAGAAAATAAGCCAAACCGGATTGAAAAATATTAATATTTAAAAAAGTTACAAGGGTTTTTAGAAGTTTAAACTTTAACTGTTGTTTTCTCGAAAACTTGTTTTCGCACGTAAGGTACCTTTTCGTAGACCAGGTCACATATAAATATTCTTCCAAAAAAAGTAAATAATTGGCACATGCACTTCCGTTAGGTATTTGGCCGAACTCTCCCTTTCATTTGTGGTGTGCGTCTTGATGTTGTTCCAAAAAATGAAGGGGCTCGCGGTTTTAAGCCGCATTAAAAACTAAAAACAATTCGAAATAAGGAAGCTCGAAATACATTTTAGAACAATGATTCTATTATTTTTTGTTCCGAACCGCCAGTGGAATACTTTGGTTGCGGAAACGAAGTAGAAAAAAACTGTAAACAGCCCTAATGTAAATTGTGGGTAAATTAAATGTGCTTAATTACCTTATTATACGTCACGACTTTTAACAGCTCGGAAACGGTGAATAATTAGCGATTGTATTCATTTGGAAGTTGAAGGCAATATACACTCACTACTGCTTTGGTTGAAACATAAATGGATTGCGGAGAAGTTGTACACTTCACATTGATAAAGTTGATGAAAGTAATGGGAATGATAAATTTAGTAATCAGAGTGCACTTCTGCCGATAAATAGAATTTAAAGTTTTTCTCCAAGATTTTTTTTCTTCTTTTTAATTGGCACGGTAACCCTTTACGCGATTTTGGCTGAGTTTATTAAAGCGGGCCTGTCATTTCTTTCTCGTGTTAACCGGCGACACACCAAGCAAAGTCAAGTCCCTCTCACCCTGATCTTTCCAACGTAGAGGAGGCCTTCCTCTTCCTCTGCTACCACCAGCTGGTACCGCATCGAATACTTTCAGAGCGTAAGCGTTTGTATACATTCGGAAAGCATGAACCAGCCAACTAAGCCGCTGGATCTTTATTCGTTGCGCTATGTCTATGTCGTCGTAAAACTCATATAGCTCATCGTTCCATCGCCTGCGATACTGGCCATCGCTAATGTAAAAAGGTCCAAAAACCTTGCGCAGAATCTTCCTCTCAAACACTTGAAGCGTCGCTTCATCGAATGTTGTCATCGTCCACGCTTATGCGCCATACGTTAGGACGGGCATGATGAGAGTCTTGTAGAGTGTTACTTTTGTTCGTCGAGAGAAGACTTTCCTACTCCATTGCCTACTTAGATAGCACTTGTTGGCAAGAGAGATTCCATGTTGGATTTGGAATTAAAAAAAAATGTATAATTCCCATAATTGTATGTATCTCTAGGATATACCTCCTTAATAAATATTAATAACTATTTATTTGTAAAAAGCAAAAGGAAAACATCGAATAGTTTTGGTGTACGGTTTCTAGCCTCAAATTCGATAGCAATTAGGAAATGTTTCCAAACATTAAACCCTTAATCCATTTTGTGCTGTTTGATGTGACTGCTGAAAGCTTATTTTCAGCCATACATAAATCAAAAGTGAACAGCTTTATACTCCACTTGAGGTATATTTTTTCTATGCAGGGTGTTCATACTAATCTCAAAATAATTGTTTTTTTTTTCAATTTTTTTATAAATATCTTTTGAAAAACAAGAAATCTCGTAGCAAGATTACGGGTATACCAGATGTAATCCGAAAGTGCAAGTCTGCAACTATAAAAACTTGGCCAAGTTCGGCATGAATTGTCTCGAATATGCGCTTAGTCATCCCATAACTGTTTTGTATATTTTTCAAATATTTATTCTAAGATATTGGCGCTGCATGAGTGCTTAAATTTTCAATGTTGTATGCATTGTTATTTTAGTCAAACTTCCAAATATTTAGTTCGCTTTTAACTCATTTGTGCATCCTTAACGAATTCTAGCTAATTGTTATCAAGTTTTGCAAAACAAAACTTCTCTGAAGCAACAACTAGGAAATATATAGTATTTAGATACCTAATAGAAGCACACTTACATATTTTAAGCTCCCTCTTGAACTTCTTCAACATTTTTATATTAATAACAAGTGACTTTCAAAAACAAGCCCAAGAGCTGTCAAAAGTTAGCTAAAAATACAATATATAAAAATAAACTCTTGGTAATAAAAGGGAGACACCTTTTATTTACTGCCGCTCTCGGTGCACGTGTCTTTTTCACACACACAAACTAATCAGCAATTACACTTTTGTAAAGCTGCCAGAATATATGCATGTATGTACATACCTATACATATGAGCATATCAGTATACACTCCCATAGCACAATACACGTATACACGCGTGCAACCAAGGCAGGTTTTGGGGTTCAAAAAAAATCCTGGTTGGGCGCTTGCTTCTATTCATACATGAAATGCCGAAAAGGAAAATAGGAACAAAAGCCGATACAAAAGGAACAATGAGCACATACATGTGCATACACCTATATATGTACTTGTATATATGGATAAGTGTATGTAGTATCCCTGCAGGGAAATCTACTAGTATCAAACTTATGCACTTCTACCAGCTCACGTTCCCCACCCCTTTGCCATTTCGTAAGAAATTGTCGCCCACGTTACCTAACTCGTTTTACTCCTGTAACGATTGATAATACTGGCGTATACAGTGGGTTATAAAACTCATTTTCCCCTTTAGCACATTGCTTCGGTGGCTGGCATTACATACCAAACACTTTTAGCTCTAATTGCAAAAAGTGCAACGATGAATGTAGCAGTGATGCTCGAGGACTCAGGCTATACTGATGTAAGTCTCGGATATTCCAGCCATACACAGATAAATATTTGAAATGCTCTGTATGTGAGAGTGTACTAAGGTAGAGAGCGGATGGCATACGGCGGAGGACAAACAGAGGTTACGCCTCTTTTGTGAAGGAAGAAATTTATAACTATCAGATTGCGGAAATTAACTTTGTGCACAAGTTGAACGTCTACTATCTAGAAATCTCTTGGCTTCTAAGGGATGAGGAAATTACGATGTCTGCAGATGTCTAAACAATAAACAGTGGCATATGATCTGTCATATTTCTCTAAGAGAAATCTTCATATCATACTTACCGACTATCACATCGTCTCTCAATTATATGTACGAGCCGTTTTCCATAAAAATTATAAAAATGTATTTTATTTTAGATGGATATGTTTAAACGACTTGCAACACTTTCAACATCAGCAAAAAAATTATAATAACTACGGGATCTCAGTTGGATAAACCGAATTTTAGGAAGTTTTTTAAATACTGTTTTTGAAGTTGTTTTGCAAAATTAACTACCGGATCTCAGTTGGAACAACCCAATTTTTTATAAAGTCTTTTAAGTACTTTTTTTTAAGCTTTTTTTACAGTACTGACTACGGGATCTCAATTGGATCAAACCAATTTTTTTATGAAGGTTTTTAAATACTCTGTTTTGAAGTTTTTTTACAAAATTTAGTACGGGATCTCAGTTGGATCAAACCAATTTTTTATGAAGTCTTTTACATTTTTTTTTTATTTTTTTTACAATATTAACTAAGGGATCTCAATTGGAACAAACCAATTTTTTTATGAAGTTTTTTAAACAATTTTTTTTAAGTTTTGTTTTTACAATATTAACTACGGGATCTCAGTTGGAACAAACACATTTTTTATGAAGTCTTTTAAATTTTTTTTTTTAATTTTTTGTACAATATTAACTAAGGGATCTCAATTGGAACAAACCAATTTTTTATGAAGTTTTTTAAACACTGTTTTTGAAGTTTTCTTACAAAATTTACTACGGGATCTCAGGTAGAACATAGCAATTTTTTTTTATGAAGTCTTTTAAATTTTTTTTTAAGCTTTTTTACAAAATTAACTACGGAATCACAAATATTTCCTATTACTATTCTACTAAAATTTTGTACGATCTTGTTATGCTATTAGTATGTTTTACCTTTTTTTAAGTTTTCGATGATCAAGTTTTCGAAAATAGTAGTGGTGCATTGGAGAGATATGTGGTAATACATCAGTCATATCTGAATGTGATCCAGACCTACCATGATGATATCAAAGCGCTAGTACTTTGTTTCCAAAGTTCTGTGGCATTCCCCGTAAGAGCAATAAATTGAGTGGTTTAAAACCTTATTCTCAATAAATGAAGCTTCATAGAGCATTACATATGTCTTACTTTTTAAAACCCTTATCCAACATATCTTCAACCAATTTCTCCAACTTCTTCAGCATTGATACTTTTTCACCTTCTTAGAAACGCATCTTGTAAGGGTTTGATAGAAACTTGTTTCAAAATAAAAATGTTTATATTTTCGGCATTGTTTTATGATAGTAAAATAGACTGCCGGAACATATAATAAATAATTGTTTCTTATAGAGCTCTCGGTAGTTCGAAGCAGAACAAAAAACAGTGCTTTGAATACAAAAATTTATGGTAGATAATTTTTACGCCGTTCTTGGGGACTGAACAAATTAAGCCAAATTTAAGGCAATTTCATATTTTTATTTTGTAGTGTAGTGTAGTACACATATCGCTGAAGGCTATTACATGTTGTTGCACGTTTACATTTTCTAAATGCTTCAAACAACAAGAAGCAATTTCTTGGACACCCCTGGCTGACTTAATATTCTATAATAAACGGCGAAAAACCGAAATTCCGGAAAATATAAAGAGGTTTATGTGATTTGTACTGTTGTCACACTTATAAAAATACACTGAAAAATTACGTAGCACAATTTTTAATTAAATAGTAGTAAGTCTCAAAAAAATAATTAAAAGGGGTGGTTAAATTTCAAGGGCCGATGTTGAATGTGAACCACACCTAAACGTCAACAACACCGTTGGACTTCTTTCTTTGGGGTTATTTGAAAGAAAAGGTGTACGTCGATAAGCCAGCAACAATTCAAGAGCTAAAGGATGAGCTAATTCAGCACATTATTGGCATAGAACCTCAATTATGCCTCAGCGTCATCGAAAATTTGGACCATCAGATGGAGGTGTGCCGCCGAGGCCGCGGCAGACATTTGGCCGATATTTTGTTCTATACGTAATTAAGCCATACCAATATTATCATAATAAAGAGAAATGACAATGATTTCCTAAAATTGTAAAAAATTGTATTCTATTCAAAATCAACACCGGCCCTTGAAACTTACTCACCCTCTATTTGTAACTTCATTAACTACGAAAGTTTGTGATGATAGAAACATTGAAAATGTTAACAGTTTTTTGTTAAAAAATTATAAATAAAAAGTTCATAGTATTCATTTTTACCATGAACAAATTCTTTGTAAAATATTACATCCCAAAAAAGACGGTCCATATATGCATTTAGCTTGACGAGTGTTCAAAGAAAGTGTCTGACTATTTCACAAGATGTCGTTAAACTTAGAGTAGCCACTAGCAGCAGTTGTCCAATTCTTGGGTTCACTGAGCCTCTCTTAACCTAACAAATGGTTCCTCACAAGAATACCAATGGGGCACCGGGGCACATATCGACTTCTCTGGGCCGTGTAAAGAGCAGAAAGCGATATAATACATTCTGAACTTACTATGCGAAACTTCCCGACTTCTAAACAAGTGCTTTGAATTTCTTCGTAACCACATTTTCGCGCATTTGGACGGAATTCGAAAAAACTAGGGCGGTTTTGGATTAATAGACATGGCCATTTATTGAATTCTTTTTAAGAACATCCTGCCTATGTAAAATAAAATGTTATACAACATAATTTTATAACTAATTAAATTTTTCGTAAAATTGAAATGGAACCATTAATTTGGTCTAGAAATTTGAAAAAATCGATTTTTTTGCATATTTTCACGGCTTAGATCTTCAAAAATATGCCCTTCACCGGGTTTTTCAAAATTCGAACTATTTTCGGAGATACAGCGAATTTTGTGACGTGGCATCTAAGCCGGCCGAGTGGAGCGAATCGCACAATGAACGGCAGATGTTACCGGACGTCTTGAGGACACGTTCTTTCCAGAAAATCCTTTGTATCCCACATAACTTTTATTTATTCTACACATATATTATATATACTTTGTACTTCTATAATATATACCTGGAAATATATCGCCGATAAATCCAGAGTGAGTAGTAAATATTGGGATCTAAGTTATTCTACTGGAATTGTTGCTCAAACTTCAAACGCGATTTTCTCAAAACTACTTTTTTTGAGATGGTCGTCATGATATCGCAAGTTCTACTTGACCGATCGCTTTGAAGTTTGATCAGAATTTTTTATTATACATCTGTCTATCGCGCCTGACTCGGATTTAGAAAAATTCTAGTTTGAAATATTTTTAAAAAATTTGAAAAGGTAAAAAAAGAGGGTAAACATTTTTTTTTTCAAGTTTACGCCATTTTGTGAATTTTTGATTTTTTTTGATTTGGCGTAATCCGATAGCGACATCCTAACTAGTGAAGAATTTTTTAATTTGTTTGTTTTAGATCACTACAAGGGTTGGAATCATGTCAACCATGGAGCACTGTTTTTTTTGTGGCCCCCACTCCGCCAGCCTGTAATTCCACGATTTTTTATTTTTTTTTTTTAATAATTTTTTTTTATAATATACTTTTCCAATATTAATAAAAACCATACAAAAATGGAGAATAAAAATGTTTTTCATTTTTTTTAATCTTTTTTTTAAAAATACCTAAAATTAAGGCGTCTAGACCAGAATACTCCCTTAATTTACCATTTTTCAATTGGATTGAACCGCAAATTTTTCCTGTCCACCTCATATAAGCAGGTTATTGCCTTAAAGGGCAAAGTCATCACACAATGCCACGGCCATTATGGGATATAGCGGCAATTGTTTGTGTTTACGTGCCGGCTTTAATACTCGCAACAAACAAACAAACGTTGCCATGCACGAAGTTTGTTTCACTAGTTCCGATTTCCTTTGCAGGTATTCAGCAGACAGTGCAAGCATTTTCATACAGTGAAACCTCAATATGGATATTCGCATTTTGAATTACCTAAAGAATTAAACTTCTAATAAAATAATTTTACTATATTTATTATTGAAAAATAAATTATTTATTCAGTTAAATCCATAATAAATATATTAAATATTATATTTCTAATAAATAGATTAAATAAAATAATTTAATGTTTCCTCCTTAAACGTAAAAACGCTCCTAATAAAATTTACTCCTTTTCATAAAAAAAGGCACAAAGTATAACAAAGAAATTCCGAGCATGAAAACTTTGGGAATATATTCAGGGTTAAAGTTCCGTTAACCAAAGCGTCCATGTACTAAAGTATCGACTCAAAAGCCTCTACATAGCGAACTATGTATGTGTATGTATATGTTGACGGTTAGAGATCCGTTGGCTTAAGACTCCACAGAACGAAGTGTAGTGCGTTGAGTGTACATTGTCAGACATACAGTTTTACTTGCTGTCTAAAATGCATTAAAACTAAAATGTAAAAGCTCCACAAATTATTCGAAGCGAGGCGGTTGAATTTGTATAAACAAACTAAAATCACAGAATATTTTTACACCAATTATAATTTGATCTTCTTCAATTTGTTTGATCTCTAAACTATAAAATTGTATTTAAATCACTCTAAACAGTTAAATTTGGTTTATAGATTTTTATATTTTAGGGAATAAATGCAAAAACGGTTTTGCTCCACTAACACCTGTTCAGTGTGCTTTGCAGCAATTTAAAACTTGTATTTAATCATTAATGGCAAATCAAATTTTTTTTTTTTCAAATTTGGAAATTTCTTATCAGGCCTGTTTATGCGCACTTCCCCTTAATTTCCACTTCCGCCCATCCCTGGTCATTTCCTATTCCTATCATCTCCACTTCCAGTCACCTCCACTTTTTGCCAATCTCCATTTCTAACCACATCTGCGTTCAACTAACTCTCCCTCTGCTCACTGCGGTCTCATTTTCATTTCCGTTCACAGTGACTTCGCCTTCTAATCCATCTAACCCTCTAATCAGCTTAGCCTCTGGTCACTTCCGCTTAATTCCCACTTTCGTTTCTGGTAATATTCGTTTTTGAGCGTACAATTGTAGGCGTATACTAATAATATCATCGACATCATTGGTCTCAACAGCGCTGTTAGTCCTGCCTTTTCCAAAATGGATAAAGAAGCAAAGTGAATGGGACTGATGGTGAACGAGATCGAAACGAAGCACCGCCTGTCATCAAGCAAAAAGTCGGCACACTCGCGTATCGGCACCCACGTCAGTGTTCCCAGTTATGATTTCGAGGTTTTAAGAGACTTCGGTTATCTAGAAACCAGCATTAACACCGATAACAATGACAGCCTTGAAATACAAAAGAGAATATCTCTTGCCAACAAGTGTTACTTTGGACTAAGTAGGCGATTGTGTAGTAAAGTACTCTCTCAACGAACAGAACTAACTCTTATAAGACTCTCATCATTCCCGTTCTATCGTATGGCGCAAAAGCTTGCAGGATGAAGCGTTCTTTGGAATGTTTGAGAGAAAGATTCAGCGAAAGAATTTTGCACTTAAGCGACGGCGACGGAAAGTATCGCAGGCGATGAAACGATGAGCTGTATGATCTTCACGATGACTTAGACATATAGTAGCGAATAAAGATCCAGCGGTTTCGTTGGCTGGGTCATGTCGTCCGAATGGATACAAACGCTCAGGCTCTGAAAGTATTAAATGCAGTACCAGCTGGTGATAGCAGAGGAAGAAGAAACCTCTTCTGCGTTGGAAAGAGATGGAGATGAACTTGGCTTCACTTGGTGTGTCCAACCTGTCCTGGACACTTGGTGTGTCCAGCGCTGGTTGGGCTGAGAAGGAAATGGCTGGCACGCTTTGTTAAGCTCGACCAAAATCGCGTAACCAGTTATCGCGCCAATCAAGAAGAAGAATGTCCGTTCATAGTCGAACCACGCCTTTAATCTGTCCTATTTCTTATCACTTTCACTCCTCTTTCAACAAAGTCTTTGCTCTGTTCCATCAGAAGTAATTTCTGGTTCTCATCATCTTTGTTTCTATTCACTCTCGCGTTTTATTAATCTCCGTTTTGACACACTTCCGGTTCTTGCTATCACGTCTCCGGTGATTTCCGTTTCTAGGGCTTCTCGGCCTCTAATATGGCCTCTTTTTTTTGTTACAACTTCCAATTCTTGGCCTTTTATTATTATTTTTTCTTTGTTCACTCCACTCGGGAGCATAGGGCTTCGACAAGACTCAGTTTTGCGTTGGTTTCGTTAATCTATTTGATTTCTGATAGGGTAGGCGATTAAGTTGGCGCTATCAGTCCTAAATAGTGGGAATGCCCACCTGTCGTTGCTTAGGAACAACGCCTTCTTTACTATTTGGAGCACCAACTGTGTTTCACATTTTTCTGCCAGAAGGATCGAACAGATTTGGTGTGTCTGCGCTATTACCACAATTGTCCGCTTCCTGTTGCTGGTGCCACTGTTGCAAGGTGCAACTGTGTCTGTTTCGTTTTGTTTTTTGCTTGTTTTAGCAGCCACAATGCAAGTAATGCGCTGACTTTTTTGTGCGGGAGTAAGGATTGGAAGGATACGGTTGTTGGGGTTGACGAATGAATTATTATTTTTTTGTGTGAGAAACTAGGAAAGTAGGTAAGTTTGGAAAAGTGCGAGGAACGTGCATTACGTAGGATTCGAACCCACAACCTCTGGAAGGTTAGCGCACTTACGCTAGACTAGCTTATATGCCTCTAATCAACGTTGTCTCACCTTTCGTTTCCTTTTATGTTATATTACTTCTGCTCTTATTTCATCTCCGCCTCTAACCAGTCCAGCCTCCGAGCACTTCCGGTCCTTGTGCTAATATGCAATAAATATAACAAAGCATTCGTCCAATCCCTCTATATTTATTATATCGAAGTTTCACTGTACTCCTATGCTCATTGTTCCACAAGCACAAGCATTTTTCTTATCTTCCTTATTAATTAATTAAAAAAAAGGTGGTTGAAAATGAACTATGCCGATACCTACCAACCGCTGCCAGATTTATTACAATATTTTTTATATTATATAATTAGATAATTAAGCCAGAAAGAGAAATAAATTTAAAAATAATTTAAAAGCTTTTGTCATTATTCTCTCCGAGATAATTAGAAAGTTTATTGTCTAAAATTACAAAGGCTGTGTATGTGAACCGATTGGGTGGGCTATCATAAGGCGCACAAACATCCCTATGTTTTACATGAGATGCTGGTAGCATGCAATGGATTTAATCCTCTAATATTGTAGTGAGAATCTGGACAACATTGTGGATATCTTTATCCGTAAATTAGTCGCACAACAGCAGTGGTTATTTGGATGCTTATTTCGCTTTTTTGTCTGCAATTTCGTTGCTGTAAATGCCAACGTATCCAGGTAGTCACATTATTTTTATATGGTTCTTACTTTGTATGGGCAGGCTGGTAATTTCTAATATTAAAGGAGTGCCCTTTATGTGGCTCTCACTACATTTGATGAATTCAGTCCCCATTCGGAATGCACATTTTAGTATACAATAACGGTAAAATGGCAAAATATGCAAGAAAAATGGTAAACCTGTTTTTTTTTTTTTTCGTCAAAGCAAATGTGGTGCTGTTGTCAGATTTAGTTGCGTCCGTCTAAATAAAGTCGCAATCATCACCTTCAATGTTGTTTTGTGCATTGTTTCTAAATACTCGTTTGCGTTGGTGGAGTTCTTCGGTGCTTAAGAAGGTGGTTAATAAACGATGGAGTTCTAAATAAATTTGGTGCTTACGTTGGAATTAGAGTCAGCGTTGAGGTAATTATTAAATTTTGCTGTTTAGTTAGAATTAAACATGAAAATAAGCGTTTATAAAAACACCCGACAGCCATGGCAGCCAGCACTTCACATCTTTAAGTGAAGTGATTAGCTATAATTAATGCTCCTTTAATAATAAGCTCTAACAAATCCACTCAAAAGAAGTTACTGTTGATTTTATTATTTGTTTTCGCTGCTTTTGTACACTTTTATGCCAACTTTGCAAACTTATTTTCGGATGCCTTCACCTTTTCAGGTCTTCACGTGTGGGAAAATCATCAATTGTGGCACGATTTCTGGGCAATCGCTACGACGAGGCATACACCCCAACCATTGAAGATTTCCATCGAAAGCTTTATCGTATACGTAATGAAATCTATCAGCTGGATATATTGGATACATCGGGCCATCATCCATTTCCAGCGATGCGACGTTTATCCTTTATGACTGGTGAGTAACTAAATATGTGCATTTGTCCTATACTCGTATTATAGGATACTTTTACAAAGCTTCTTAGCGCTTAACGCAAATGTCTATTCATGTAATATGCAGTGTGAGACAAAAAAAATTTCCAAGAAAAAAACCAAGTACTGGACAACAACAATCATCTATATTAATGTCAAAAAGCAACATTAAATTAAGAAATAAACCGAATAATGGGCAGCGCCCCAACTAAGAGCCTGCTGGATACTCTGCCTCATGACAAACCGCTCTGAAATGGTATTAAAAGCATTTCGTTATGGCAGCTTGATTTAGAATGTGTCTGGCTATGAGACATGAATAGCTTTGTGAATCTCAGCACAGCGCTCAACTAGAACAAAGGGGGCAATAAACGATAGCGTGAGCCAACAACGAAAAGCAATAAAACCCATATCCCGCGCGGTTTGGCAGCAAGTAAGCTTACACAAATTTTGAAGCATCGAAATTTTGAAGGAGGAGATAAAAAAGGAAAGTGCCGTAAAAAGGTCAGCATTTCTGTTGTAGTCAACTTGCACAAGCACATACATATATCTGGGCTTGTCGAGTGCTGGCGAATGACAATTTTTTCTGCATTCGTAGGCGTGATCCAAGGACAACATATTGACTGAGTTTAGATTTAAGTAATCCTGCATAATGTTTTTGAACTAAAAAGAACTTAAGCATTTGACAATTCTGTAGCCAGCAGTCGGACGTTTCATTTTATTCAAACCGAGCAAAACCAAAATTTCCAAGTTTTTCTTTTTTGCACGAATTTTGCTTTTGCAATTTGTTGGGTTGAGTGTAGAAATTTCAATCGAAATGTAAACAAACAAATGGAACAACAACAAAAACGCAGGCCACTTTAGCATTGAAACGATCTAATTGCAAAAACAAAAAAGCAAATCCGCTATCCTACTGCTATCATCCGGTAAGAATGCGCATAGGTTTCACGTACTCGGAAGTATCCAGCAATTTGACGTTTAGCTGGAATCTCCCAAGTACATTCCAGCGGTCCATTCACAATAGTCTCCTTTTTTGCTGTACAATCACCATTAATCAGATCGCAAATAAATAAGCGGAAGATCTTCTGAATTCGTTGAAGATCTCAAATCACTTTTGAAGGAGAACGGTCGTCAAACCAGTCGTGATTTGGTGGAAAAAATGAGCTGCGACCATAAAACTATTCTAAATCACCTTCATTCAATGGGATTTACTGAAAAATTGGGAGCTTGGGTGTCTCACGAGCTCAACGAAAAAAACAAAGAAAGTCGGCTTCAAATTGTTTCTCAGCATCTCGTCCGCCATCGAGCAACACTCGGTCATAAACAGCGCTTTTTGTACTGAATTGCCACGGGAGATATGAAATGAGGCCTGTGCATCAATATGAAGGAAAGAAAGGGGTGGGTGTCTCCAGGAGATACGCCAAAGCCGAGAGTCAAACCGGGTCTTCATCCAAAGAAGATCATGATAAGTGTTTGGTGGGACTGGGAGGAAATGGTTCACTGGAAAATGCTCGAAAAGAATGTCACGGTCAACAAGGAGCTCTACATTGCCCATCTAAGCCGCGTGAATGAGACTAATCGACCGAAAAGACCTGATCGACATGACCAAACCATAAAAAGCCAAACTCTTTCTCGACAACGTCAGGTCCATGTTGCACAAGTCGTCAAAGCTGCACTCCACGAGCTCCTTGAAAACTGTCTCAACAAATTCTTTGACACCAGACCAGGCGATTTTTGGCGGAACGGCATCAACAAATTGGTCGAGATGTGGAAAGAGGTTGTAAACAGCAACAGCGAGTATACAGGGTGGGCCAAATAATACCTACTAATGTTAAACACAAATAACTTTTGCAATAATCATTTATTTTGGTTAATTGTTTTTATACATTGAATATATTTCATGGAAATTATGTATGAAATATTACATCAGACAAATGTCCACCATTTTGCTCGATACGAAAATTGGCTCTTTTTAACGCGTTTTCCATTACACCACATAATGTTTCTGGTTGAAGGCTCAGTATTTCGTCCCGAATATTTTGCTTCAGCTGTCTAATAGTCTCTGGTTTATTAAGATACACTTTGCCTTTTAAATATCCCCATAAAAAGAAGTCGGGCGCAGTCAAATCTGGCGAACGAGGGGGCCAAGGGAAATCTGAATTTTTGTAAATCAGACGTTCGCCAAAAATTTCACGCAGCAGGTCCATAGTTTACCCAGCAGTATGTGCAGTTGCTCCATCTTGTTGAAACCACAAATTAGGATACTGCTCCGCCATTGGCCGCAAAAAGTTTTCAATCTATGTTCAGTAAGAAGCTCCTGAAATCGATTCCGGCGTTTCATCCTCATTTTCGAAGAAATATGGGCCGATAACTCTAGTGGCCATAACACCGCACCAAACAGTACATTTAGATGAGTGCAACTGATGTTGGTGTGTTGCCCTTGGATTTTCAGAGCCCCACAATCTACAGTTTTGTTTGTTGACATAACCATTTAAATGGAAATGCACTTCATCCTACATCAAATTAAAATGTTGCCGATATTTACGCTGCGTTAAAACAATTGATCGTTGACAAGAATAGAAAAACTCGATAATTTTAACGCGTTGTGTTGTACTGTAGGGTTTCATAATAAATTTCCAACAATTCAATTATAACCTACAAATAGAGAAAAATAAATATGTCAAAAAATAAAAAAGTTATTTGTGCTTAACATTAGTAGGTCTTATTTGGCCCAACCTGTATAACTGATTAGCTTATTGATCTTATTGATATAATTGTTGTTTTTAAATAAAAGTCTGCGGTAAAAACGCTACGAACTTAGTCCCCAATCTAATATAAAAAACTTACAAAAATAACTTTCTAGGCAGACTGAGCCCTAACAAGGCTTTATTGGATACAGGTTATGTTACATAAATTATGTCTTAAAAATCAGCAAATGTGTAAAGCTAAAATACTCAAGGTCACATCAATATGCTTACGTATATATATGAACGTATATATGCTTACATCTCCGTTACAAAATGTAGCATTTTTATTTTATAAGCCATAGGTGAGTGCCACTTTGTAGGCGTTTGGTCTATGACCTGGCGGCAGATATTACTCTCTAAGGCGATTTGATTTCGCTGCCTGCATTAGTTTCTACGGTAGTTTATGAGCTACTAAGCCGTCCATGGTCGTACAAAAATACAAAGTGTAAGTGGAAGTCAAAAAGAACCATAAAATATTGAAAAGGTGTCTCAATAGGGACGTAACGGAGTTCGATGGGAGTAGCAGCTCAGCACTTCAAATTATCAGAAGACTTTCTGCTTCCTAGTGTAATTTGAGGTAGTAAAGGTGTAGACCAAAATATTTATGGAAAATTCGTGTGCAAGAATAGTGTGGAATCAGAAATTGTCAATTTACGTTAATTGTACGGAATGGTGTGAATTGGCTCATTTTGAACTGAAGCACGTCCCGCAGTGATGTTCTCGGTACTTCGACCCGTACTTCGCCTCACTGGCACAAATTTATTCTCCATAGACTGCGTAGACTGCCTGGTGCGAATACTACGGCCGACCTAAACACCTTCAAAGTATAAGCATTGACTCAGATTTTCAATTGTAATTTTTAATCATTTCTTGACGTTTCGAATTTCACCATCATAACCCTTGAACGACGTATCGGTATTGCCGATGAATAAGAAAAATTTAAGAGGTCATTTATTTTTCTTCTTTCATAGCGTTACAACCCGGGGTGCGTCAAAGCTTCAAAATGCTCCTCCAAAGCGGTATATCTTGTGCTGTTGCTTCGTAGTTACGTATTCCCAGCTTCTTAAGATCGTGTTTCACTGCATCTATCCAACTGTTCCTCGGTCTGCCTTTGGCCTTCACGCCTATTAGCTTTCCTGTCAAGGCTTTCTTCACGGTACACTCAACAGACATACGGATCACATGACGTAGACATCTTATGCGCTGCGCTTTAACAAAATGCACAGCTGTCTCGTTCTGAGTTAGATCGTTCAGTTCAGAGTTCAATCGGATTCTATAGGTACCATCATCCATTCTTATTGGGCCAAAGATCTTTCTTAAAATTTTTCTTTCCATGCGAACAAGGCATCTGTGCAGGCTGCCTCGATTTCAACAGATATTTGGTTTTGCCCTCGTTTACAAAAATGCCAATATCGTTCGCAATTTTGTTAATTTTTAAGAAAATTTCTTTTTAGTCATTCCTATTTCTTGAGAGAATAGCGGTGTCATTTGCATAGGCACATATTTGGGTTGTTTTAGTTATCTAGGTACCACCTTTGTTGACTTCCCTTACGGCAAAGTGCAGCATCAAATTGAATATGACTGTTGATAGGGCATCACCTTGTTTTACACCTGTTTCAATAGGGAACGACTGTGTGAGCTTTCCTTGAATGATCACTTTTGCTTGTGTGTTTGTGAGCGTTGCGCTAACGAGCCTTATTAGTTTGGCAGATATTCCAAGAATAAGCAATATGTGCTGGATCCTATCTCGTTTAACACTGTCGAAGGCTTGTTTAAAGTCAATGAACAAACAGTGAAAATCTAGCCCGTATTCATAGTGATTTTCAAACATTTGGCTAAGAATAAAACATTGGTCGATTGTAGACTTGCCTCTACGAAATCCGCATTGGTAGTTTTCAATTATTCTTTCAGCATATTCGTTGATTCGTTCATAGAGAACATTTGTAAAGAGCTTGTAGGCCGTGTTAAGCAGTGAGATACCACGATAATTATCGCATACTCTTTTATCACCTTTTTTGTGTACTGGGAAGATTATGCATCCTAGCCAATCAGATGGTATGGATTCTTTTCCCATGCGTCTATTATTAAATGGTGGAGACACTTACTATATGTAACTCCTCACCACCTTCTTTCAGGAGTTCAGCCGCTATAGAGTCTTCGCCGCTTGCCTTTCCATTTCGAAGCTTTTTAAGGGCCACGATAATTTCGTCAAATTCTGGAGGAGGGATGATGTTTTCAGCTGTAGCTATAGGCCCCCAAGGTGAATGCTCTTCTTGATTCTTATTATTTATAAGATTGTCAAAATGTTGTCGCCATCTTTCTAAGATTTCTTGGTCAGTTTGTAATAGGTATATCACCATTTTCAGATAAGCAAATATTTATTCTAGGCTGAAATACTGTCGTTTGGTTTCTAATTTTCCGATAAAACTGAGCCGCGGTACACTCTGCATTTAATTTTATTTTTGATGGATCCTTTATTCTTTTTATTTGTAACTTTTCTAGCTGCCGATCTCTTTGAAACATATTCCGCTCGCGCTCTGCGGGTGCCGCTCGTTATAAAGTTGCGCCAGCTTTCATTTTTGGTGCTAATAAGCTCTTTACATTCATCATCAAACCATTATTTTTTTGGATTGTTTCGGTAAGTAGCCAAGCACCTCCTTGGCCGAACTAGATATTCTCTTTGCTACCGCTTTCCATTCCTCTACAGCATGATTTGGACTAAGTTCATCCAATTGCGCACCCAACGTAGATTGGAAGCTGATTTAAATTTCTTTATCTGAATAAAGTTTTTCTAAACTTTTGTGAAGGTGTCATGACTTATTGTTTTTTACGTGAAATGGGGCTGTCAGCCCTAAGTCCTTGCCTTTCAGCAAGTTTGCGGCAGGAATTTTTACCGAGAGCATTTGCTCAGCGCCAGGGTGTTAGGGTTATCCCGCCCTTACTCGGTCGACATTGCCTGCCTCGTTGACGATAACAGGCCATTTGTATTAAAATATAAAATTTTTTGTGTCTCTATTAAAAGCCCCTTTGTCCTTGACAGTAAATCGCCAGCTGCCATTTGACATGTCTAGCGATCCCCAACGTACAACATTTGAGTACTTTACGCACCACGCGACATACAGTGGCTATGACTATAGGTTGTTAAGTATATTTGTATATATGCATGTGTGTGCGTACCAGCAACATTGAGCTTTGCAGGAAATGCCATACAATCGAACTAAGGCGATTTGTGTTTGGATTCACGTAGTGACGCTGTGAGCTATCAAATAAAAATGCACATTTATGAAATCTGTCGATTTGTACTTTTATCTGTATTTGAGCTACGGGTAGACACAATCTAACCAAACGTAGCACATAAACGTAGAGCAACAATAAACATTTGTACATATGTATAAGTAAGAATATACGAGTATGCCTGAATAGATATGTTTTTCATAGTATTGTGTTCTATACGAATTATATAGGAAATCTTTCATTATTCCTTATTCAGCTTAAGTGCTGTTTATTTATTGTAGTTTTCTCTTTGAAGTTCTCTCAATTGCGAGGTGCGTAAAATACTGTGATTTGTATGCATTTATTAGGTGAAAAAAAACATCTGAATGTTTTCCGCTAGTTGCATTTATTAAGCCATATCTCATGATCTGTGTATTATGGCTAGCGAAGCGAATTTAGCAATCTCGAATTGTAAGCAGCGAATTCGCTACAAAATGGTGAACGAGTGTCGAAAATGAGTTTTCTGTATTGCCATTGGAGAAAAAACCACATTCGCTTCGTCATTACTGTCAAAATTTGGCTACTGCTTAGGTTGCAAACACAGTGCACGCTGAGACGAAGACGAAGATGAAGACGAAGCTGAAGACGAAAAACAGTGCAGAACAAATCGTATGAATTCGCTCGTTCGTACGCATAGTGCGCGCTGTGACGAAGACGAAGACGAAGATGAAGACGAAACGCAAGCAATCAGCTTCAAACGCTGCTGTACTGAATTTGAAGACGAATCGCTTGCTAGTTACCGTGGTTTTTGGTTCGTGGTTTGTTCTGTTTATGCTTTGGCATGTTAATTAAGTTAAGACAGTCGATAAACAAGTAATTAAATGAGAAGTAATAATCAATAAAAGGCATAAAACTAAATATATTTAAAATTATTTTTTACCTTAACGTCACAATTAGCCTTTCAGCACATATATGTTAATTGGCGTTTTATTAAAATTAGTCCAATTTTTAATAATAAGTGGCTCAATTTAAATAGAATATAATCAAATGTGCTAATTGTCATTCTGGTATATTCCACAAATTTCTTTTCATTGTGGCGCAGCTCATCATACAAATGATGAAATTCACCAAATGCTTCTCTACCCAAATTTATAGGGTGTACTTTTTTATTTACTTTTATACGTTTTAATTTAAAATATAAGCTTTGCTCAATCAGTAGGTCATCATCTGATGAGGAATCCATTGCGACTAACATAACAAAAGCGCAACCTATTCGTCTTGCACTGTGCAACCTATTCGCTTACTCGCAACGCAAGCAATTTCTCTTCAGCTTCGTCTTCGTCTTCGTCTCAGCGTGCACTGTGTTTGCCACCTTATTCTGTTCGCATTAAACAAATTGAAAGGACGTAAGTACAGGGTTCGCCATCTTTCATGTCAGTAAGAAAACATTGAATAACTTTGAAGAAAAAAACAACTGATTTGTCTACAACAATTGTCTTATTTGTTTTGGTTATTTACAATTTATTAAAACTTGTTTTTTGAATACAATTACAATCAAGTGGCTGGCCACCTTTATTAGCAACCACAAACTGCGATCTTTTTTCTGCGTTTGTCATCACTTTGTCAAGCATTTCGGGTTTTATAGCGTCGATTTCGGCACGACATCAAACGACGAATAGTATTGTCAGACGGTGCCTGTTTGCCGCGATACTTTTTGCAATCTGCGCGTTGGGTTAGAACAATAGAACGACTATTTTCGATGTATAGCGTCACTATTTCAGCGCGTTGTTTCGGTGTAAAGCGATCCATGGTTGAAATTGTACTGAATTGACGTATCGAAAACATGTACATATGTTGAAGTCGATCGGTTGGTAAATAACAAAGTTATTCAACGTTTACATACCGACATAAAAGATGGCGCACCCTGTACACTCTAAACTTATGTATATAGTAATATAATTAATAATATCTCAATCTAAATTAAAAAAAGGGCTAGTTATATTATACTAAAAAAATGTACGAGCTAAACAGCCTGAACTAAAATTTTTGGAAATAAAAGGAAAAAGGAGGAGTTGGAAATGAAGCAAAAGAAGCTGGATCTCAAATACAAAACATGGATTTAGAATTAAGAACCACAGCTAATGAAAATGAAATCAAAAATAGTTGAATACGTGAAGTAATGTTAAGTTTAATATTTTATGAAGTGAATGAATTTAATTTCTGATTTTTATTTATTTTTTGTGAACCTGCAATCGAAGTGCAACCAGTTAAAAAGGCCATAAATTTAGTTTGGAAAATTGCTTTTATTCAATTCAAAGTAAAAATGCGTGAAAATAATATAAAATTAAGAATCAGAGTACTTTTGTTCGATATGACCACCTTTTGCCTGGACTATGGCCTTGAGACGGTCCAGAAACGAAAGCTACGCGAATGTGACTTGTAGCTATTTTGGCCCAATCGCGGACGATGGCTTTTTTAGCTCCTCAAAACTGATGAATCTTTTATTTCGGACCTTGCTCTCCAAAATGGTCTAAAGGGAATAATCCATCGGGTTCGCGACTGGTGAGTTTGAGATCTATTGTGTGGACGTTATGAGCTTCGGAACGTTTTTTTAAGTCATTCTTGTTTCACTCGAGATTTGTGAGGCGATCCCAAGTCCTGTTGAAACGTCCATGGTCTGCGACCGAAATGTTGGGCTGCTCACGGCTTCAAAGTAAACTCCAGAATACTTTTCTGATAATATTTCGCATTTACCTTGACGCCAGGCTCGATGAAAACCATTGGAAATCGCCCATCTGCGGTGCCTCTTGGTGGCTAATCGATGACTCAAATTCGCGTATGGAAGGCCGGTCAAATAAACCCCTTTCGTTGTGGGAGTTAACGAATTGCTCAATTTGAAAAAATTGTCTCGTTAGAAAACACAATTTTCGGAAATTGACCGAAGCAACTCCTTTGCTCTCTCAAGTCTGACTTGTTGCTGCTTTGATGTGAAATTATGCGCCTTTTGAATCTTATAATCTTTGACTTTGAGATAATTTTTCAGTATGCGACGGATGCTACGGTCAGATAATTATTTTCAGTTGCAGTCTTTTGATGACCACCTCACACGTGTCTCGCGTTACTATACGAGTTAAGGTGTTCGAACTCATGAACAATCGCTGGTTGTGAATTTTCAGCGAAATATAATGCAATCACACACAAAGTAAATGATTTTATATTTATTAAATAATTCATCCGCCTACAAAACATCAGCTGCTTGCCTTCTAGGGGCAGTAGGAGCATAAATCGTAATATACGTTCCATCAGCGCAACCATACCTGATCTAGAGAAATATTTGTTCCTTGCCTGTTGCTTCTCTTGTTCGGTCATTTATGTGCTTATTAAGACACTGCAAATTTCACTTTCTAAAATGGCCAGCATCTCCTTTAAAGTAAACAAAACTGTGAATTGAAATTCCTTCCCGACAGTTTGTTGGTAACTGCAAGCAAATAATCTTAGCATACAACACAATTCTAGCATTGACATTTTGAATGATGGCTGGCGGCAATGAAATTTATCCTAATTTTGTCCAGCACAAATGCGTCCTTACTTGGCCGAAAGTTCGTTATAAATCTACAAATGCAAATATGTAAGTACATACATATGTAAAACACATAATTTGCTTAAAAGTATTCATGTTTCTTCGAATGGATTAACTGCACTAAATACTTACAATGCGGTGGGCAGCCCCCTCATATTGAAGTGATTTCTTATGACGAAGAGGGTTAACTTCCGGCTCCACAGAGGCGGATAAGTTCATTCGCCATTCACAATACAAATTTTAGATGTGTTCGCCAAACCGATCTTCTTCTTCTTAATTGGCGCGATAACCGCTTACGCGATTTTGGCCGAGTATAACAAAGCGCGCCAGTCGTTTCTTTCTCGTGCTAACCGGCGCCAATTGGATACACCAAGTGAAGCCAAGTCCTTCTCCACCTGATCTTTCCAACGCAGAGGAGGCCTTCCTCCTCCACCAGCTGGTACCGCATCGAATACTTTCAAAGCCGGAGCGTTATTCATTCGGACGACATGACCCAGCCAACGAAGCCGTTGGATCTTTATTCGCTGCGCTATGTCTATGCCGTCGTAAAGCTCATACAGCTCATCGTTCCATCGTCTACGATATTCGCCGTTGCCAACGTGCAAAGGTCCAAAAATCTTACGCAGAATCTTTCTCTCGAACACTCCAAGCGTCGCTTCATCGGATGTTGTCATCGTCCAAGCTTCTGCGCCATACGTTAGGACGGGCATGATGAGAGTCTTGTAGAGTGTTAGTTTTGTTCGACGAGAGAGGACTTTACTGCTCAATTGCCTACTTAGTCCAAACCGATAGTCCGCCAAATTTGTTCGCTCCGTAAGTGACACTACCAGCCCATATTTCATCGGATCAATGAAAAAATTAAATTTGATAAATTTTTCAATACCACTACAACCAAGGTGAGAAGTTGGAGTAAGCGGCCAAAAACATATGTGGAATTTATAGACTCAATGCAGTATCGAATGCAATAGCAAAGCGGTGGTGCCCATGTTTCCGTGTTGCTAATATGAGCGTCGAAGGTTAGGTACGTCGATAAAATCATGGAAATGATGAAGCCACTGTCCAAGAATTTAAAATTTCTCAGGAAGCTTTTTGCTATTATTTTCGATAGGATAATTATCAAAATAATTATAAAGTAAAATCAAAAAAAGTTAAAAGAATTTATTAACTTTTTTAGCTGCTTGACAGCAATGGTAAAAGTATTGGACAGTATTCGAATTAATTTTGACAGTGGCGGCCTAACACTTTTGTGTTTTCTAGTTTTCTCTATTGTAATATGTTTGCCGGGATTAGCCCACGTATCCTCTGGGTAGCTCCCGAACACCCGTTCGGGAGTGAGCTAACGTGAGAAGGCGAAGCATTCCAGGATAGCTGGTTGTGCGCTGGGTTTGGGACCCGCCACTTAAAAATCCCCCCCAATGAAAAGAATTACAAAGCCTCGGATGAGAACTGCCTTTACTGATGACGACCCCTGCAAACGAAATAAGGAATATGATTTGAGGGCATGCACCTGGAATGTCCGGTCCCTTAATGGGGAAGGTGCCTCTGCCCGGCTGGTTGATGTCCTCGTGAGAGTAAAGGCTGACATCACTGCCATCCAAGAGATGCGATGGACGGGGCAAGGTAAGAAAACTATAGGACCTTGCGACGTCTACTACAGCTGCCATGTAAAGGAGCGCAAATTCGGTGTCGGATTTGTTGTGGGAGAGAGACTTCGTCGCCAAGTACTGTCGTTCACTCCGGTGGACGAGCGTCTCGCAATAATCCGCATCAAAGCGCGACTTTTTAACATCTCGCTAATTTGCGCCCACGCCCCGACGGAAGAGAAGGACGATGCGACCAAAGATTCCTTCTATGAGCGCCTGGAACGCTCCTATGAGCGCTGCCCCCGCCACGACATAAAAATCGTGCTTGGCGACTTCAACGCCAGGGTGGGCAAGGCGGGAATTTTTGGTCCCACAGTCGGAAAATTCAGCCTGCACAACGAAACATCCGGTAACGGACAGAGGCTGATCGACTTCGCCGGGGCCCGAAACATGGTAGTCTGCAGCACCAGATTCCAGCATAAAAAGATACACCAAGCTACCTGGCTGTCTCCTGATCGAAAAACGCGAAACCAGATCGATCATGTTGTGATAGATGGAAGACACGCTTCTAGTGTATTAGATGTACGTACGATCCGAGGGCCCAACATCGACTCGGATCATTACCTTGTTGCAGCCAAGCTGCGCACCCGCCTCTGTGCAGCAAAAAACGTACATCTACCTACGCAAAGAATGTTCGACATCGAAAAGCTGCAATCACAACAGACAGCCAGAAGATTCGCCACTCGACTCTCACTCCTGCTCTCGGAGAGCACTGCCCAACAAACCGGCATGCGCGAGCAATGGAGCAACATTTCTCGTTCACTACGTACCGCCGCCGAAGAAGAAATCGGATTCCGGCGAGCCCGAAAAAACAATTGGTACGACGAGGAATGTCATGCTGCCGCAGAAAGAAAGGATGCCGCCTATAGAGCCACGCTGCGATCGGGCGCAACGCGAGCCATGTGGGATCGCTACAGAGAGCTGAAAAAGGAAGAGAGACGTATTATCCGACAGAAGAAACGAGAGGCCGAAATACGTGAGTGCGAGGAGCTTGAGATGCTGGCCAACAGGAACAACGCCCGAAAATTTTACCAGAAAGTTCGGCGGCTTACAGAAGGTTTCAAGACCGGGGCGTTTTCCTGTAAGAACAAAGACGGCGATCTGGTGACTGACGTACAGAGCAATCTTAAATTATGGAGGGAACACTTCTCGAACCTGTTAAACGGTGACAGCTGCGCATGTCATAGAGAATGTGAAGATCCCGATACCCCAATCGTTGACGACGGAATTGTCGTTCCGTTACCCGACCATGACGAGGTGAGAATAGCAATATCACGGCTAAAAAACAACAAAGCCGCGGGCGCCGACGGACTGCCGGCTGAGCTATTCAAACATGGCGGCGAGGAGCTGGTAAGGTGCATGCATCAGCTCCTATGCAAAATATGGTCGGATGAAAGCATGCCTGCCGATTGGAATTTAAGTGTGCTCTGCCCAATCCATAAGAAGGGCGATCCTGCAATTTGTGCCAATTACCGCGGGATTAGTCTTCTAAATATCGCCTATAAGGTTCTAGCGAGCGTATTGTGTGAAAGGCTGAAGCCCACCGTCAACCAACTGATTGGACCTTATCAGTGTGGCTTCAGACCTGGAAAGTCCACCATTGACCAAATATTCTCAATACGCCAAATCCTGGAAAAGACCCATGAAAGGAGAATCGACACACACCATCTTTTCGTCGACTTCAAAGCTGCATTCGACAGTACGGAAAGGAGTTACCTGTATGCCGCGATGTCTGAATTTGGTATCCCCGCAAAACTAATACGGCTATGTAAGATGACGTTGCTCAACACCAGCAGCGCCGTCAGAATTGGGAAGGACCTCTCCGAGCCGTTTGATACCAAACGAGGTTTCAGACAGGGTGACTCGCTGTCGTGTGACTTCTTTAACCTGATGTTGGAGAGCATCATACGAGCCGCAGAACTTAATCGCTCAGGCACAATTTTTTATAAGAGCGTACAATTGCTGGCGTATGCCGATGATATTGACATCATCGGCCTTAACAACCGCGCTGTTAGTTCTGCCTTCTCCAAACTGGATAAAGAGGCAAAGCGAATGGGTTTGGTGGTGAACGAGGACAAAACGAAGTACCTCCTGTCTTCAAACAAACAGTCGGCGCACTCGCGTATCGGCACCCACGTCACTGTTGACAGTTATAATTTTGAGGTTGTAAAAGACTTCGTGTATTTAGGAACCAGCATTAACACCGATAACAATGTCAGCCTTGAAATCCAACGTAGAATCTCTCTTGCCAACAAGTGCTACTTTGGACTAAGTAGGCAATTGAGCAGTAAAGTCCTCTCTCGACGAACAAAACTAACACTCTACAAGACTCTCATCATGCCCGTCCTAACGTATGGCGCAGAAGCTTGGACGATGACAACATCCGATGAAGCGACGCTTGGAGTGTTCGAGAGAAAGATTCTGCGTAAGATTTTTGGACCTTTGCTCGTTGGCAATGGCGAATATCGTAGACGATGGAACGATGAGCTGTATGAGCTTTACGACGACATAGACATAGCGCAGCGAATAAAGATCCGGCGGCTTCGTTGGCTGGGTCATGTCGTCCGAATGGATACAAACGCTCCGGCTTTGAAAGTATTCGATGCGGTACCAGCTGGTGGTAGCAGAGGAAGAGGAAGGCCTCCTCTGCGTTGGAAAGATCAGGTGGAGAAGGACTTGGCTTCACTTGGTGTGTCCAATTGGCGCCGGTTAGCACGAGAGAGAAACGACTGGCGCGCTTTGTTAATCTCGGCCAAAATCGCGTAAGCGGTTATCGCGCCAATTAAGAAGAAGAATATGTTTGATTCAATGGTCTATCACCTGCTTTGTATGAAGCTGAAATACTATTTGGTTGGTTTCAAAGACAGTTCAGTGAAGCTTATAGCCAGCTATCTTGAGGATAGAACACAAAAAGTCAAATCAAGTAAATCCATATTCCAGCCTAGGTCGGTATATGCTGGTGTCCCACAATGTTACGTCCTCGGCCCGTCTATATTTCGTCTTTATTAGTGCTGTTGTTTTTTTGTGTATCAGGCGTATACCGATGGCACACAGTCCGTTTGGTTCAGTTGATTATGAAATAAAATGGTTATTAAAGCACCTGTATTTGATTTAGTAACACAGTGGTTTCTTATAATTTAAGTGAAGACTGTACTTTGTTCGAGAATAAAGATGCATCAAAATATTTTTCCATCTAACGGTACTTCGAAGTAGTAAAACCTCAGTAGCTGTAATACTATGCTTGATTTATTGGTTCACTTGAGTAGAGGCACTAACCAAATAAGAAAAAATTATATTAAATATAGGAACTTTTGTTTCTTTACAACAGAGATGTTAAATAATGATTAGATAATGCTAATGATTGCTAATTAACCTTCTTTTATGAAATTCTCTAATTCATTAAACAATTAGAATGAGTTCAACTAATTCCCTTTCGATAATTGAAATTTTTATTCCAATGGTAAAACTAATTGCAATTAGTTGCCATTAGCAAAAAAAAATTGGTTTACCTTTACAATTAGAAATCTAATTGACTTCTGCTAATGCAATTAGATATTCAATTAGCTCGAATTAAAATCAATTATTTTGATATTTTGAAACAAAAACAATGAAATATTCATAATATGAATTTCACATATATATATATTACTTATGTACATAATATGTACTACGTATATTACATACATGAACATCTATTTAACGTATGTACTAATTGTTTATTAACTAGAATGACCGGGTATATTCGCTTTCAGCAATACGAGCTTTTCAAAAGAAAAGTCAGGCAAGCGACTCCGCCTTGGACTATTAATAATGCCCGCAAAGGAAAATAGTCGCTCCACAGGGCCTGAAGGCGTAAGCGGCGTGTTGCAAAACAGTGCTATGCCCTTTAATGTGGGATATTTGGACCATATATTTGAAGTTTTATCATCATCATTCAAATATTGATGCATCATATTCGAAATAAAATTTAATAATTCTTTGCAAAAAATTTAATTTTATCAAAATAATTAATTCTAATTCAAGCTTATTAAATATCTAATGGCATTAGCAGAAGTCAATTAGATTTCTAATTGTAAAGGTAAACTAATTTTTTTTGCTAATGGCAACTAATTGCAATTAGTTTTACCATTGGAATAAAAATTTCAATTATCGAATGGGAATTAGTTGAACGCATTCTAATTGTTTGATGAGTTAGAGAATATAAACCAATTGCATCAATTGCTAATTCTAATTGGAATTTAACATGTTTGCTTTACAACTAATATATTATTTAAAGTTTAATAGTTTGCGCTGCTATCTTTTTTATAAATTACTTCGTAAATACGTTGATGAGTGATTTTTTGCAAATTACCCAGATAGCCTAGTGAAATTTAAGATCAGGCCGTTTTTTGTGCTAAACACAAATCGAATATCACAATGGCCTGAAACTCCTAAATATGGTGTTTATTGCCATTTTTGAGATTATTTTGACTTGAGTGCATTCACCTTTCGTTTTGTTACTTTAAAGACAGCCTTAATCCACTTTTGCCTGAAAAATTACAAAACAGTACATTTTTTTGTATTTTACTGTATTTTGTTTAGTTTAGTCTTGGAAGCTAAAAAGGTGGAGGCTTGGATTTCCTGTTGAATAGCATCAACTCCGTTTTGTCAGAGTTGGCTCTGAGACCGCAACTGGCAGCCCAATTACTGAGTGTAGCCAGTGCACATTCTAAAATGTCAGCCATTACTAATGGAAAGCGTCCTGAGAACATTAGGACCAAGTCATCAGCATATGCTACCACCTTTACCGCACCCCTGTTTAAGCGAGTAAAAGCTACTAGCCAAAGGAGAGGCGAGAGGGCGCCGCCCTGTGGTGCACCCCAATGTGCGAAGCTAGTGATTCTAGCCCCTCCTGCCACATCATTCATTTCCCTACCACCAAGCAGGGACGAGATAAAGGTAGATAGGTCTTTCTACCCCTAGCCTATTTAGAGCAGTGGCAATTGACTCAGCCGTAACATTATTAAAGGCGCCATCTATGTCTATGCCGCCAATGTGAATTGTTTTCCCACCAGAGATTTCTCTACAGTCCCTACTACCTCATGTAAAGCTGTCTCGGTAGATCTCCTTTTCAGGTAAGCGTGTTGAGCTGTAGATAGTCTGGTTTCAAAGTGCTCTCGAATGTGATAGTCGATCACTCTTTCGAACACCTTGAGAATAGAGGAGGTAATACTTATGGGTCTGAAGTCCCCTCCTTCCTGCCTTAGGAATGTAGACCGCCTTGGTTTTCTTCCAGCTTGCAGGAACGAGGCTTAACGAGATACACGCCAAAAATATCTTTTGTAGGACGGCAAGCGCCAAGGTTTTAGTCTTCTGAATCATCACTGGCGTGATATCATCGATACCTGGAGATTTTAAAGGGGAAAAACTATCGATTCAACAGTTTATTCTGTTAACGGACAGAACAGATGCGAGAGACATCACACGTAGCCCCTCCTGCCGATTCGCGCCTTCGTTACAGACTGGAGCAATATAATTTTCCGGGAAATGGGCATCAACAAGGATTTTTAAAGATTCACCTGCAGATTCAGCCCACTCCTCATTCTTTCTTTTGACAAGAGTTTTACAAGAATGCTCCTTGGAGAGGACCCTACTGAGTCTGGCCAATTCTTTTACGGATTCAATGGATTCGCAGTACTATTTTCAAGAGTTGCGATTCGCATCTCTTTCAAAATTACTTGGTAATCCTGGAAGTTCGTTATTTGATAACATTTATTGAACACTCTCCTAACCTTCTCTTTCAAGTCGGTCAGCGTTTTACTCCATCAGGGAGGAAAATATTCCTTGCTAAACAACCAGTGTCTTACACTCTCATCGGAAGCCAAGTATCTTGCTTTAATACTTGACCCCAAGCTACACTTGAAGCTGCATATAGAATATCGAGTTAAGAAGATCCGTATAGCCTTCTACGCCTGTAAATCTATGTTCGGCAAAAAATGGGGACTCAAGCCACGTGTCGTACTTTGGATGTACAACTTAGTGGTTCTTCCAATTTTGACATATGATTGCCTAGCTCTTCAGAAGGGCTAAAACACCACTAAACTAGAGAGAGTGCAGAGAACTGCATGTGTGGGCATCACTGGTGCTTGTAGAACATGTCCCACTGCTGCCCTCAGCGTTATTCTGCACTTACTTCCTGTGGATCTGCAAGTTAAATCCATTGCTGCTCAGAGCGCTATAAGGTTGAAGGAGATAGGTACCTCTGACTTTACTGAACAACGACTGATTGGACGAGTGTGGGAATACGTGTGGAATGGGCCGTCAGAATTCTGCTGCTAAGTCCCAAACACGCATTCGAAAGCGAGCTAAAAATAATATTTTTTGTTCATTTTGTAAACTATTATGCTACTTAATAATTTTTAGACAATCAGGCGCTCAGAAAGGAGTCTGACAGTGGAACAAAAGAACATTAAGAGTTGTCTCTTAAGATACTCTAACGCTCGATAGTTAAAAAATGTGAAACGAAGAAATTGTGAATTTTATCCGAACTTTTGACTGACGTTTGTGTTTATAAAGAGTTTCACCCTAAGTTTTCCCCGATGTCAAAGCTATTGATTACTTCGGAATAAAGCCAATTGGATATAGAGCAAGGATTGACCTCGCAAAAACAAACAGGCAATGGATTCCGATTCAGCAACCTCAAAAACATATACCTCAACTTTTTTTTTTTAATATTTCCGGCGGATATTCTATGTTTGACTTTGAACTGATCTTAAATACTGACACCAAAAGGACAAACTGATAATGAATTCGGACTCAGCAACCCCAAAACCGGATGTATCAATTTTTTGAAAATTTTTCGGGGAATATTCTAGGTTTGTCCTTGAAAAAAATTTGTTTTTAAGTTTTTATGTAGATTGGGGATGGTTTCATTTCTTAAGGGGTTATATACAGTTAGAAGGTTGAAAAAACCAAATTTTCCAGAATATTTTCTGAAAAAAATTTTAAATTTATTGATCTTAAAATTTGCACCGTTTAACTATATTTTAAAACTTAGTATGTACTAATAAAAATATTTTTTTAGTTTATAAAAAAAAATTATTGGTTAGAAAAATCTTCGATTAATTACTAAAAAATATATTTAAAAAGCGCGTGTTAAGGTTTCAGACTAATCGGTTTAGCGGCTTTCGAGTAGTGTTGGTCACCGACACCATTTTGAAAAAAACGCGCTGCCACTCCGGCCTTGTGCTTTCAGCACTCTGAAAGGCCTTTTCCAATTTGCGTGTAACTTCGTAAATATTCACTGCGTATATTCTTAAATATATATAGATATATACATTAGGCCGGGTCGATTTGTGGGGAGGCAAAAAAATCGCCCATTTACTGGGGGACATCAGAATTCGTTTTAGAGGCATGGTTCCTTCGGCAAAGTTTCTTATTTTGATCCCTAGAATACGATTTTCACAGAGCAATGAGCGATTTTTAAATCGACCCGCCCTAATATACATTAAAATAAAATTAAAAAAAATCGATTGAAAATTCCAACTCTATATAACCCCTTAAGGGGTGTTGGAAATTTGCGTACTTGCGTATTTGAATAGACACAATTTCTTATTTTTAAAGTTTTGCTGAATTTCATTTCATTTTCCCTATTTAAGGGTGTGTTTTGATGTAATAAAAAAATAAAATTTGATATATGGGCTCACTTCCAAAATCATTTACGAGCATTTAAAAAAAGAAAATATTAAAATCGGTCAATAATTGGATTCTGTAGCCATTTTTGAACAAAATGTGTCAAAAGATCTCCTCTTAAGACGTGGCGGATTAAATTATCCTACCAATTTTCTTCTTCACTATAGTTAATGGCAAACTTGGTAATATATCATCGGTGAGTGGAACTGTTTCTAAAGATGATTGTGTCCTGGTATTTACAAGCTATAAAGAGAAAACCTAGATAAATTTCGCCTATCAATTAATCTGATACCTTAATTTCTACTTACTTATCAGAATACATATTGACCAGCTTAAAAGGAATTCCATTGGTTAAGGGCCAATGAATTGCTTCTTTCTTTCCATATATTTTAACTCAGCTATACAGCTGGCCTAACTTAACATATTCAACAATAAATGAAGACCTTGTCAAATCTCAAAATTCGACCCGTCCTAGTGTACGAAGAAAAATGCGCACATGCACCTGCGTTCACTATGAAAGCTCTCTTGTCTGTGTCTGTAGGTTGACATGTTTTGACAGTTCTCTTACTTTTGCGCTTGTTTGTCAATTAAAGCCTCATTCCCATTGTTCATTTTGTCCGATATTATCTACTATATATGTCCATGTAGATATATACGTACATATTTACAGTATAAATATGTAAGTGAACGCATATTTATGGTCCTCTGAATTGCCATTTGGAAGTAGCAGCAAACAGTAACAAAAATACCGCATGTGGTGTGCATAAATTTCTTAATTTGCATTTTTTACTTGCGTGCGGAGCAAAACCAACATACACCCTTCGACAAAGTGATGATCAATATATAGACCAGTTTTGGCTATTTTTCTGCTTTTTTTGTTTGATGCTCATTATTGGTTTTTTTTTTTTTTTTTTAAGAAAAATATAGCTCATTTTCTACCAAACAACTATGCAAATCCAATTCTCAGTCAGAAGAGCTTGAATCAAAATCTCTCGAACATCGAGCAATGCTGTCAAGGATACAAAACATTATTCCATTGAGGTGTGTATTACCTGTTATGGAATGTTAACCACGCGAAAAGAATGAGATTTGAATTCAGTAGTCAAAGAAAATATAACTGTACTTTGTTACACTGACGGATACAAGATGGGTTGTGGCCTCGACGCCGGTGTATATTCGAAAGACCTCGCAGCTTCCAAGTCTTTTTGTTTGGGGAACTGGAATAGTATCTTTAAAGCAGAAGTTCTCGGGATAAAGGAAGCTTGCAGGAGAATTAGAAACCATCCACAATAACTATCAGATAGTCAAGAAGTAATCTTAGCTTTAAAGTCACCTATAACCAATTCAAAAACGGTCATTTAGACATCACTCTCATCTCGGTACCTGGCCATAGGAACATAGAAGGAATTGAGAAAGTTGATGAACTGACAAGACAGGTGGCATCCTATAACGAATATAACGAATACGAAACAGTAGAAATAGACTGTCTCCAAGAAGTGCGCAAAAGGCAGATCTTCTCTCTATTCCAGAAGCAGCCGTTGACAGATGGACTAACAGAGATACCTGAAAAATAACTAAACAAACGTGGCCCAATTTCAATAAATCCAGAACTGATAAGTTGTTAAGAAAGCCACGAGCAGACATTTTCCGAATTGCGTCAACAATAACCGGCCACTGACTTTTGGGGAACATGCCAGGAAGATGGGGTGGCCGTACAATGATAGATGCAGAAGCTGCAATCAAGAAGAATCTAAGGAAATAGTCCTTCACTAACTGTGTTAGTGCCCAAGTCTGGGTGCTCTATGACATAGAATGCTGGGGGAATTCTCTATGGTTAACTTGAAAGAAATTGCAGTAAAGAAAATAGACGACATATGCAGATTCATAGAGAAATCAAGATGGCCCGACTAATAAAAAGCAGCGGTTCTACAAGTGGTGAATTAATATAACAACTTTTGTGCTAATTTGGTCTGGGATGTGTCACTCAGACCACACTGCCACCAGTTACGGTAGCATTAAGGGAACTTTGGGAAGATTAAAGACTTATTTGCACAACGAAAAAGGAAAAGAACGACTCAATGAATTAGCGCTGCTAACTATTCACCGAGATATTGTAGTCACCACCGTAAAAATACTTAATATTTTGGCTAAGAAGAAAAGGAGAATCAATATTACTTTGTGAATTCACTGGTTTTTTGATTACTTAGTACATAGAAAAATCATGCGTACGTTCTACTAGTTATAAGTGCCCATTGTACACAAGGTGAAGTCCAAAATAAACAAGACTGGCGTCATAAAAATGTTTTTGATAGCGCCATCTTTTTAATGAGTTAGTGCGTTAGAAGTTACATCTCTAGCTGACCTCCAATGAAAGCTTGGTGACATTCGATTCAGTGGTAGCGGAATTACTGCGTCTCAAGTGTCAGTAGGTTTGTGTCATCGGTACAAAAATGAGTTTCGAACAAAGAGCTAATATCAAATTGTGTTTTAAAATCAGTGAAGCGTTTACCGAAACATTTGAATTGATGAAAAAAGTTTATGGCGACGATTGTCTATCTGTTTCCAGAGTTCATGAGTTTACACGTTTCAGAGATTGTTGTGAGAACATACCTACAACTAAATAGCAATCATTTACCGCATTCGTTTATGGCTCCCTGCGACTTCTACCTACTATATTTGAAAAATTGCATTTGGCCATGAAAGGAAACCGTTTTGCGTCCGTAGAAGCCATCCAAAAGGCTTGTGCCGACATCCTGAAGGACATTCCGGTCAATCACCTGAAACACTCTTTCGAAAAGCTTTTAGATCACGCAATACAGTGTATCGAGCGAGAGGGGACTATTTTCAATAAATAAACTCCAAGTTATCAGAACAAATCTCCTGTCGTTTCTATTTTAGCTCAGTATTGTTTATTTTGGACTTCACCTTGTATTACTTTATAGATAGATTTTATATGGTGATCTCTATGATTACTATTACAAGTTTCTTGAAATTCGTAATGCTAACGTTACAGTAAGAATTTTTCAGCAATTGGCGTTATACAGGGTTTGATTGAAAAGTAATGAGCCTTATTTTTTTTTAAGCAGTTTTATTAAACCTTTTGGCTTATACAACTAATATTCTTTAAAATAGGACCCTTGAGCGTCAATACACTACTGGTAGCGGTCCTTCCACTGCAGGAAACATTTTTTAAATTCATCCGCCGGAATCGCGTTCTATTCGGCTGTCACAGTTTTTTGGATCGCCTCGATGGAGTCGAAACGCCTCCCCTTTAGCTTTCTTTTCAGGCGCAGGAACAAGAAGAAGTAAGGAGGGGACAGGTCTGGGCTGTAGGAAGGGTGGGGAAGCACCGGAACCCCCATCTTGGCCAATGCAGAGGTGCAGGGGAAGGCGGTGGGCGCCGGCGCATTGTCGTGATAAAGGGTCTAATTGTTGACGAGGTCGAGCCGAACCCGGGCGACGCGGTTTTTCAGCCGAAGGAGCACTTCTTTGTAAAATGCCGCGTTTACAGTGCTTCATGGAGGTACAAACTCCTTGTGGACAAGGCTTGTGTGGAGCTTTACGCAAAATTTGATCGAGTAACGTTGCTCCAACGATCGCTGCATTTTCGCCACTGCAAAATCCTAACACACTTTTAAAACAGATTTCACGCGCGGAGCGATGTTGACTGCACCGCTGTTGCCAGCGAACTGGGATCGGTTTCTAGTGGAAGGGCAAGGTTCTACGATCATTTTCCCCACCAGCCGATTCGGTTGATCGCTTGGCAGACGCTCCGCGCGGGAAGGCTCATGGCTTTTCAATCAAACCAAATCAATGGTATACGTAATAGGGCAATAATCTGCGAAAAAATGCATCTATTCTACATAAATTAACCAATTTATTGTTTAAGCGATTCATTAAGAATTTTCAGAGTGAACCCCCAAAAAGAATTCCTAAATCCGTTCCTGAATTTTTCTATATCTGCATTTATATGGTTTTCTTAAAAAATTAGATATACTTGAATAAAAAAAAAACATTCACAAAAAAATAGTTTTGACCTGATGAGAGATGCTGTACGTCGCAAACGGCCGGAAATGTGGGCTAACAATTCTTGGATTTCGCATGATGATAACGCGCCATCGCACCGACACGACAAATTGTGATAGATTATTTGACTAAACACCAAGTAAATAGCATCGTGCAAGCACCGTATTCACCTAATATGGCCCCGTGCGACTGCTTTCCTAAGTTGAAGTTACCACTTCGTGGAAGGAAATTTCAGTCGATAGAGCAGATCAAAGAGAATGCGATGAAGGAGCTGAAGGCCATCCTTTCGTCGGCCTACCAGGGGTGCAGGTGCATGGAGGACTGGGTTAAACGTCGACACATGTGTGTTCCTCCAGACGGGTCATATTATGTTTTTTATTATATTTATTTTTATTTAAACATTTCCGGTACTTTCTGATCATAGGGTATGAATTAAGAGCGTACAGTTTGACTTCTGGGCACACGCACATTCATTTTCGCTCACAATAAACTTCCGAACTCACTTCAGAATTAATTCATTCAACCGAAAATCGTTAGCAGCAAAATTTCATTCCAGTTGCGAGTTCATTTATTTAGTTTTTCTTTTTTTTTTCTTTTTTTTTTCTTTTTTTTTACTAGTATATACTTATTACGCTTCTTTGCTTTGGAAAGTTGATCGATTCCATTTTGTGATTTCATGCGGCGAAAGCCAAATTCTTGGTTGCAATTATTTAAAAATTTGCAAATTGAAATTTATTTTTTCCCCCATTTTAGGCGATATTTTCATTTTAGTCTTCAGCATGGATTCGCGTGAATCCTTTGAGGAAGTGGTGCGTTTACGTGAAAATATACTCGAAACTAAATGGGCGGCGCTTAATCCAGGATCTGGTTTGAAGAAGAAAAGTTTGCCAAAAATTCCAATGGTTATTGCCGGAAATAAATGTGATCGTGAACCCAAGTAAGTTAAATCAACTGCATTTATAACATTTCTATTATTATTTCAGTGACAGAGTTCGCTATTCGCACGGCACCCATCAACGTGGGTTTGGGTAAAGATGAAATGACAGCTGTTGATGCAAGAGAAATCCGAAAATGGGGACAAGAATGCAAGAAGAAGAAGAAATTACACAAATGTGACGTCAACCACACAGTAGTTCTATGAAATTCGGGGAGAACTAAGTAGCGGTACCGCGATCGGTGTCGCCTTATTATTCTGGAGAGAATTCAGAAAGTGTGACCAACTTAAGACCGTTAACCGGCTCTCAGCGAATTTTGAAGAAATCAACGGATTCGCTGAAGTAATAGCGGCTTGTTTACGACAAAACTGAGATTTTGTTGGTGATATAAGAAAAAATCAACACAGCTATTGCTCATGTTACTTCTCTGCCGTGTGAAAATAGCTGATTGGAAGACCGTACGAATACGAGTGAAATGAGAGGGCAGAATTCTACTGTCTAATCATCTATAAAATGGCATTTGAAGTTGTTCTTACAATTTTGCTGCGGATGGCTCAACTTTGTAATCTATCAGCATTGTATGCTCCTATTATTCAGTACCTAAGTAAGATGTAGTCTGTTCTGTAGAGAACGGCCATTTTCTGTAGAGTTCGTTGATAGTTCACCACCAGTATACAATTGAAAGCGACAAAGCTTAGAGCGCTAATTACCGCTAGACTGTCACTAAATATGAATACGAGGGGGGTATAATAGTATAAGTACATAAGATTTGGCGAACTGTCCAAAATTCACCTCTGTCTCGCCGATAACTTCCTGATTTGAACTAAATTATTTTCCCGTGAGCCACTGTTAGGGAACAAGAAAAAGTCGCAGGGAGCCGGCTTGGGCGGTGAGTACGGGGGCGCGGCAGAAATTCATAAGGCAATTCATACAGTTTGGCGGCGACAACTCCGGATGAACGTGCTGGTGCATAATCGTGGTGAAACAGCACCTTCTTTTTCGCCAAATGCAGCCGTGTCTCCTCCAATTTCTTCTGAAAGTGGTCCAATAACTCACTGCAGTATTGTCCAGTGATCGTTCTTCCTTTTCCTAAAAAATCCATGAGGACGACTACGTTGCATCCCAAAAACTCGTCGCCATGACCTTTCTGACCGATAGGATTGTCTTCGCCTTCTTTGGAGCAGATTCACCGCGAGAAATCCATCGTCTTCATTGTTGCTTAGTTTCTGGTGTGTAAAGATGAATCCAGGTTTCATCAACGGTGACAACTCGTTACAAAATTTCCTTCGGATCTCGCTTAAATTGATCCAATTTTTTCATCGCCAACTTATCATGTAAAATATTAATTGCCGTTCCGGTGGAAACACCTATGACCTCTGTTACTTCGCGCACTTTCGTTCGACGAGACATACCTTATCAGAGCATTTTCAGCGATAGCAGTCTCAATCTGGTTGCCTTTATATGACTATGTAATACAGCTTACTCTTACACTTTTCAACTTTGAGTAAGATGAGAAGTTGGAAAACACTGCCAATTATACTTGCGTGGAGAATAAGCGTAAGCTGCCGAAGATGGCAAATAAGTCATCTGCACTTGTAGTGACGCATAGGTTGGCATAGGTTATGATGGTAGTCGGTCTGTACGACCAAGTAAACCAAGAAATAAGCAAACCTGCCACATCTGGGAATCGGCAAAGCCGCACGTGATCTTCGAGAGCCAATGCATCGTCAAAGAGTGGTTATTTGGTTACCACCACACCAAACCCATTTCCTTTCAAAAATCCTGCTAGAAACGACAGTTCGGTCTAAGATCAAAGCGCTACATAGATAGTTAGGTATAGTGATACCACCGGGGCTGTCCCCTCTCCTCACTCTACGTTGTCCTCATTGAACCAACCTCTGGCTTTGATATAATTAACAAGACTTGTTATTTTTATATAGGCTACTTCTGCCAAGTTATTCAGGGAGCTTTTTCCTTAAATTGAACCTTCTTCTATCCAGGGCCATGCATCCGAATAGAAAGTGTTCTACGAGGGGTGCCTTTTATTTGGCACGATTTGGCAACCCTAATATTGCAATCTGGCAACTGACAGCTGTATCGCAAAGTTTGACATTTTACGAACTCAGAACGTTTTGAAATACCAGCGCTATTTGTGTTGTTTACAGTAACTTAAAAGATTCATCTCGGTCCAAAAATGGAATTAAATCGTGAACATTTTCGAGCGATTATTTTTTACAACTTTCGACGTGGATTAACTCAGCAACATTGCATGGATGAACTTAATTCATTTTTTGGCGATGAAGCTCCATCAAGGACCAGTGTTTATCGATGGCATGGTGAATTCAATCGTGGTCGTAGTTCACTCCAAGACGAATTTCGTGAAGGTCGTCCAAAATCAGTTGTTGTTCCGAAAACCATTGATGCTGTGCGCGAACTGATATTGCAAGATCGTCATGTGACCTATCGTGAGATTGAGACAATCTTAGGCATTAGTGGGACCAGCATACATTCAATATTGCATAAACATTTGACTGTCTACTGGCATGCCTACCAATCAGACAATGACCTGTTAGGACGCCGAGAAGATTTCTCATGTTTTTCCTCTTTAGTTTCAACAGTCGGTTTGTACGCCCCATATTCCATTCCGGGCACGTCATTCTACTAGTTGCACAGGTCAGGGACTGAACCCATAGCCTGTTGGCAGCACTGATAGTGTGGTTATCTATACAGGTAAGCATCAGTTGCTAAAGGTATAGGTATGTTCGCTTTGTCTGGTTGGATCGGTAATGTGGTAACCAATCTCGCCAGTTCATCTGCTTTGCAGTTGCCTTCTATGTCTCTATGATCCGGCGCTACATAAATACTCATTCATTTAAAAGATTTATCTACCTGTTTATTTTAAATCCTATTCTAAAATTTATTCAATTACTTTACTCTCTCGCAGAAATGTTCAACTGGACGAAGTGATGGGCTATATTGCCGGTCAGGACAATTGTTGCGTCTTCGTCGAATGTTCGGCGCGACAAAATTTCCGTATCGATGATCTTTTCTATGCACTCTTTATGGTTTCAAATTTACCATTGGAAATGGCACCGAATCATCATCGACGTGTCGTGTCGGCATTTGGAGCACCATCACCTTTGCCGCCGCACACCACCGTGAGTGGATCGAAAAAGAATGCACTCTCTATTAAGCGACGCTTCAGTGATGCCTGCGGAGTGGTAGCACCGAATGCGCGACGGCCCAGCATACGAACCGATCTCAATTTGATGCGCTCCAAGACGATGGCCTTGAACGAGGGCGAAGGAGCGGGTGTGACGCGTAGGAATTATTGCGGATTAATGTAAATGTAGGCAGTACTTATATATATATATGTGTATATTTACACGAATATCTACATATACATAATCTTATGTGTATTCGAGCGATGATTTCAGTATGTGATACAATCATAGAGAGTTCTAGTTAAACGCATGCACGTTAGGATATAAATAAATACAATAAACTTCTAGTGAAATATGAATAAATACATGCATGCAAATGCGTTAGCGAAAATGTATTTCAATACAGGTAAATATACACACATACACGTAGATAACAGATATACATACACATAATGCTGATTGTGGATATTTCGTTGGTGGTGAATCATCAGTGTTGGAAATTAGGAAATGGTTAGCGAAACAATTTATGCCAGAATTCTATGCGTTCGTAGATTAATTGATTACATTTTTTTGACTTTTCTAATGATAACGGTAATAACAGAATATCAATCAATAATAAGAGTTTAAATCATTGTACCTAAATGCCCAACTAATAATTTTATAAATATATTGTAATACTTATACATATCTGCTTTAATTTAGTATCTCGTCCAAATAAAATTATAAATAAGTAAATGCTAATGCCAACTGTAACTTAACCATATTTCCTTAAGTAAATCTAAGACATTTCAAAGGTTGGTTCAAAATGTACAGTGACGTGGTTTCGCATCGGTAACTTTCATATGAAATAGTATAGCTTATGCTTTATGGTATTTAATACCTAATATTAACCAGATTTATTGTACATAACTTGGAGAATGAGAAACTCTCTAATAAAATATTAAAATAATTTTTTAAATAAATCGTCATGCATTTATAAGATCGTAAACAATTTTTTTTAAATTATAGGTATTTAATGGTATGGCAAAACGATTGAAACTCGACATGTATGAACCTCTGAATGCCCCAGCACAATAGGCCCAAGCGTCAGTACAAACTGTAAGAAGTGCTATAAGTGCTAGGACTCGGAAATTTGAGACTTACATTTTTATTTAATATTCATTTAATTGTGTGTAAGGATAATGAAAATAGTTCTTGTAGCCTAGACAGGCGGTGGCGTTAATAGGGATTAACGACTTAATTCGGAATCATCTCAGAAATAAAACGCAACCAATGCGAATTGACAAATAGACTTCATTCTCATAACTTAAGCGGGTTAGACGAATTTTCGATGGCTACATTGACGAAATATGTAACCTTTTCTGAAATCTTTACCGCAAACTAAAATTGTCGAGGTCTCTGTTTATTTAGAATAATAGTTGGTCCAATGGGGTAGCTTCGGTTTTTATACTGATTCAAATGAAAAAAATTGAGTGTATAAGAGTTTATTTGGCATTAATTTTTTTTTATAAATTTTTAGTTTTATTTGTATGGAGATTTCCAGAGAGTTTGACCAGCAATAATGGGCCCACATAATTTTGCGTTTTCCTTGCTCTTGCCATTGTGAATTCAACTCTTTACAAAGCATTGAACAAGTAGCTACTTTGGTCCATAGTTTCCTAAGTAGTTCTTATTCAAAGATTTAAGAAGCACTGTAATAGAGGTAACCTTCCAGCGGGTAATAAATTGTAAATATGTCATCCACTTTAGGTTGGTATACGAGGGGGCCTCAATAAGTGCCCGTGTTAGAAATGAAGACACCTTTTTTCAAAAATTTTTATTTTTTTATTTTTCAACATAGTCGCCTTTTAAAAAGATACACTTCTCCCGACGCTCCGTCCATTTTTTTAACCCCTCCAAAGAAGAGGATTTGTACAGGTCTAAAAAATACGCCTCTCTCTGGCGATGACTTCCTCGTTTAAACTAATTTTTTCCCCGCGAGCCATATCTTCATATTAGGGAACATGAAAAAGTCGGAGTGAGTCAGGGCTGGGGTGCGCCAGCAATTCATAACGCAATTCATGCAGTTTGGCGGCGAGAACTCCGGATGAATTTGCTGGTGCATTATCGTGGTGAAAAATCACCTTCTTTTTCGCCAAAATGCGGCCGTGTCTCTTTCAATTTTTTGTGAAAGTGCTCCAATAACTCTCTGCAGTATTGTCCAGAGATCGTTCTTCCTTTTCCTAAAACATCCATGAGGATGACGTCGTTTGCATACAGAAAAAAAATCGTCGCCACGAAATTTCTGGCCAATGGGGCTGTCTTCACCTTCTTTGGAGCATATTCACCGGAAGAAATCCATTGTTTTGATTGTTGCTTAGTTTCTGGTGTGTAATGATGATTCCAAGTTTCATCAACGGTGATAACTCGACACAAAAATTCCTTCGGATCTCGCTTAAATTGCACCAAACACTGATTCGACGTTAACAGCCGCACGCGCTTATTGTTGCTTGTGAGCAATCGCGGCACTAATTGAGCCGACAATTTTTTCATCGCCAACTTATCATGCAAAATATTAATTGCTGTTCCGGTCGAAACACTTATGGCTTCTGTTACTTCGCACACTTTCGTCGATCAGCGAGAATCATCTCGTGTACTTTCTGAATGATTTGCTCGGTTACCACGTCTGCCGGGTGTCCTGGTGGCACCTCAACAAAAACGGATGTTTGCCCACGTTTAAATTCTAAACTGTGGTTATAGATGGCGAAGCGTCCTCATAGACAGCATCCAACTTTGATTTTATCTTCTCGCATTTTTCCCCATCCGAAAACAAAAAGTGAATTACGGAACGATACTGTTCTTTTTCCATCTTAGCGAAAATCACAAAACACGAATAGCTGCCAAATCCAAACTAGCTTATCAATCAGACTGAAATTTGTTTCGCCGTCGTTTGATAGATGGCAGCACACGATTTTAACAGCAACTTCCCTCAAGAACGCCTTCTGTCATCAGACACGGGTGCTTATTGAACCGCCCTCGTAAAGAGAAGAGCAGCAAAAACAGAATGCAATGTTAGTTGTTCGAAATTACATTAATTGTTTTGTTATTAATTACTTTGTACTTCTATTTGAAATTTTCATTAATTAATATTTACATACGCATATGCATGTATGTGTGTGCATATCTATGTATATGTGAAAAGCTCATTTTTACTACATCAATTAAAAACTCGAGAATTCTAAGGAAATGTTAGCTTTGCTGTGAAAAGAAATCAAAATTCATTTGTGAAAGGGTGCGGTTAAATAAAATATGAGATGCAAATCAAAAGCGGAAGCGATGAAATATTTTACTATGTAAGTACAATAAATAAAGCAAACACAAATTACAAATTACCATTGTAAAACAAATGCCACTTTAAGCACACCGACTACTGTTCCAAAAGAAGCTGCAATTTATTATATCAAATAACAGAAAAAAAAGAAAAATAAAAAAATAAAAATGAAGAAAAATAAAATCAAATGAAGGAAACTAATTCCATATCTACAGAAACCCACCAAATCTTTACGCACGTGTATACATACATACGTACCTATATCTACTCTTGTATTTGCTCTAATACTTTTACATTTACTTGCTCTCCGTTCTAAATGTGGTTTCATATCAAACTAAAATACAAATGCATACTATCAATATTTAACTATACAAAATATACATACAGACACACAGACACTAATAGACTATAATTTATATAATAAGCTAAAATTGTATTATTAGAATATATACATACGGATGAGGATTGCCAAAATAAAAAAAAATGTTTTCTAAGTGCTAATGGTGCTCGCACTCACCAACATAAGCGTACGCCTGTATCAGCTGACACGTTGAAACTAATGAGAGACCCATGTAAATGAATTCTCACCACCGCAAATGAATTCTCACCACCGTTCCGTTCCGTAGTATCGTGGATAGTTGATGTCGGCTTTGGATTGTTTCCGTAGAATCGTGACAGCTGATTGCTCTCTGGCCCCACAGCGTTGCCAAACAGTGCATTTAGAAATCATTTACAAAATAAACTTAGAAAAATTTCAATGTTTTTAATTGAACTATTTGCATTTGGTGGTTTTTGACTTTCATTTATTATACAATGAAAAATTGTAACTGATACCGCGGATGTGTGAAAAAGTGTGTATGCAAAAATATCAATGGCAACATTATGTCAATACACCCAAACACAAACTTGCACAAACCGATGTATTGTGTAAATATGTATGCGAGTAAAAGTGATTTTCTACGGGATAAGTTTAGCTCAATTTTGTGTATCCTACGAGCAACGGAAGATACTACGATATGTTGGTGAGTGTGAGCACCATAACGCCTAAATTTATTCCATAGCCAAATCATTTATTCCCTGGCCAAAAAAATGAGAATTTTTTTTTTATTTCCCTTTTTTTAATATTTATCAACGCTTTGAAAATTATCACTTAATTCTCATGCGGGAAACGCACTTTTTCCTAGATTTTGTATAAAATGTTTACAGATCGATGAACATCGTACCCTAGGCTTTATTAAAAAATACTTAAGCCTCTAATGCAGGAAATAATAAAGTGTTGAAAAAAAAGCTTTTCATGGTGAAAATAGCTTTAATTAATTATCAATAAACCAAGTTAAAAGAAAAATAATGAAAAAATTTTATATTTTGCTTTTTTTACGTTGCCTTATATAAAATCCAGTTGTAAAGTATAGAAAACAGTTGAAAAGCAGAAAAATATGATATCTAGTCCATGAAAATATTTTTTTTGGCAAAAAGTATTTACGTTTTATTTACTCTGTTATCGTTTTTTGAAAATGAATCGCTCACATTTCAGTTCTGCTTTTTCGCCATTTGCACAAAAGTGAGGTTATGTCGAAATGTCATAAAACTATAAGCAATTTTTTGCCTAAAAGTTGCTTTGAAGCCGTGGGCAGACAAACATTTTGGTAGCAAACCACGGACGTTTCAACAGGACTCGGCACCGTCTCACAAATCTCGAGTAACCCAAGACGGGGTAAAAAATAACGTTCCGAACTTCAAAACGTCCACATAAGGGCTCTCAAATTCACCAGATGGGAATCCGATGTATTATTATCTTTAAGCATTTCTTTATTTATTCTCTGGAGAGCAAAGTCCGAATTAAAAGCTTCACCAGTCGCGAGGCACTGAAAAAAGCTATTGTCCGCGAGTTGGCCAAAATACCTGCAAGTCACATTCGGGCCGCTTTCAATTCGTTTCCGGACCGTCTCAAGGCCATAGTCAAGGCAAAAGGTATTCATATCGAGCAAAAGCAAATTAATTCTTAATTTTGTATTATTTTCACACATTTTTTACTTTGAATTAAATAGAAGTAATTTTCCAAACTAAATTTATAGCCTTCTTAATTGGTTACACTTCGAGTGCCGGAACCTGAAGGTTTTTTTTAAATTTGTTTCCTAAGAAATAGTTAATTTTGTCTTTTTTTATTAACAATTCTTAGACATTCTTTAACAGCGTTATACAACTGAAACTAATATAATAGCTCTCCATAAGGTCTGATACTGTTGTGCTTTTTAATCGCGTTCGAGAAGAACTCAGCCGAAGTAAGCTGGATGGAGGCCCGGAGCCCGTTTTGCCACTCCCTGCTGCAGCCATCAAAGCCAAGGTTAGCAAACGGGTTACTACAGCCCACAAGCGAGCTTATCAGGCTGAGAGGGGCTGCAGATGGTCTAAACTGATGTTACCTGTCATGTCCGAGCGACTGTCGCAAATCCTCCTGCCATTAAGCAGAAGGGGACTGCAGACGGCTGGTTGGACTGATGACGGGCCATTTTCTGTGGGCAAAGCACATGGAAAGGTAGGGTATCTCAGACAGTGTACTCTGCCCAGCTTGTGAAGAGGAGGATGAGACGGCGGACCACTTCCTGTGCGACTGCCCAGCCTTCGCTAGAATCAGGTTTGAGGTGTTTGTCACAAATGTGTTAAGAAGCCACCACCTTGGCTCCTTGGCTCCACAAGATCTACTCAGATTTCTTCGGAGGTTGGGTAGATTTATAGAAAATTAAAAGGGTATCCGATTGCAGTACAATGAACTTAATTGTGTCTGAGTGCTGTACTTGTACTAGTTGTCCCGACAAAAAAAAGAAGCTGGATGGTACATCATGAACATGACTAGTCGCTGTTTGAGAGTCATGTCAATTGTTTTGTTACTTCAATCACATTGGTATACCAAGATCATGACGAAGGTCACTATTCCTTATGCGTTTACTATGCTCCGCAGAAATTTTGTTTTTCAGACGTTGGATAGAGGTGATGTATTAGGTTGGGGAATACATTCGTAGCGTTTTTAGCGAAGACTTTTATTTAAACAAAAAACAATAATTATTATCAATAAGTTAATAAACTCTTTATATGCTCGCCGTTGCTGTTTACAACCTCTTCACACCTCTCGACCAATTTGTTGATGCCGTTCGGGCAAAAATCGCCTGGTCTGGTGTCAAAGAAATTGTTGAGCCAGTCTTTGTTATCGAAGGTAACGCCTTTCATATGGTTCGACAGAGAACGGAAAAGATGGTAATCAGACGGTACAACGTCCGAAAAATACGTCGAATGCTGAAGGACCTCCCATTCGAGCTCTTTGAGTGCGGCGTTGATGCCTTGTTCAACGTGGGGCGTGTCGGTGTCGTGAAGGAGTAGGTTTGACCATGTCGCTCAGGTCTTTCTCATTGATGTGGTGTAGCTGGGCAATGTAAAGCACCTTATTGACCACGGGATTCTTTTCGAGCACCTCTCAGTTCCAAGAAACACATATCTTGATCTTCTTTGGATGAAGATCCGGCTTGACTCTCGGGCTTAGCGTATCTCCTGAAACCACCCACTCCTTTCTTTGATCCATATTGATATATAGACACTATTTCTCATCTCCCGTGCTCCATGGCGGGCGAGATCATGACAGGCAATTTCAATTTTTCGTTGAGCTCGTGAGGCACCCAGGCTCTACATTTTTCGGTAAATCCTATTGAATGAAGGTGATTGAGAATCGTTTTTTGATCGCTGTTTTTTTTCTGCCAATTCACGACTGGTTTGTCGGCCGTTCCTCTTCAAACGTGAAAATATTAACTTCATCGAATTTAGAAGGCCTTCATCAGGCCTAATGTGATTGAAACTTATCAGCCTTTTTGTTAATAAATTAAAAAAATTAAAATAAGTTAGTAAATAATTTTTAAAAAGTCATTGCTTATTTATTACTAGGGCCTTTGAAAGTGTTCGGTCCAGTTTCGGGTGAAAATGGCCCAATTTCAGCCTTCAAAATCGATGTTAGGTCGTTTTCTCTTAATTTTTAAAGCGTTAGCGCCAAGGGATAGATTTATAACAGTAAAAACATAAAATAATAGGTGTCAAATTTTTTTGGCCAGAGAACAAATTTAGAGGGTCGCATTAAAAAAAGTGTTTTTTTTGGCTCATCCTAATAGATAAACAAACATAGGTATATACATACATATATGAACGCATAATAGCCCCCATATCTAGGAATAAATACACGTACACACATTTAAATAATATTTAACTATGTAATAATGTGTTGTCGAATAACTCATTGAATGGCTTTAAAAGTACTTACATACATACAGACAAATGTATTTAAAACTCTATATACAATTAAATATTATATAATAAATATATTAAATTTCTCGCTTAAAAGTTTAAATGAAAATTTGTTAAATTATTGAAGTTCAAAGTGATCGATAAGTTTAAGCGAAAATTATACAATTAAAAAGTCATTTTATATGTACTTAGAGTTAGTTTACACACACCTAACATACATATACATATGTATATAGTATACATATTTTATGTACAATACATTTCTGTAGGTGCAGTACTTATTGCATATAAAAAAGTTGAAAATGCCGCAGAAAACCTTTCTTGTATACATTTTTTCTTTCAAAGTCATCTCCATGAGATATTATGCACTTGTGCCAACGTTTTTTCCAATCTTCGAAGCACTTCAAAAAATCATTTTTTTATTTTGTTCAGCCCCTCCTTCGATGCCGTCTTTACCTCGTCAATCGTAGCGTAGCATTGTCCTTTCATGGGCCTCTTTAGTTTCGGGAACAAGGAAAAGCCACAGGGGGCCAGATCTGGGGAATACGGCGGCTGTGACACCATTAGTGTGTTTTTTTTTGGACAAAAAGTCGCGCACAAGCAACGATATGTGAGCAGGAGCGTTATCGTGATGCAAGAGCCAATTTTTGTTCTTCCACAAATCCGGGCGTTTCTGGCGCGTTGCTTAGCGCAAATTGCGCATAAATTGCAGGTAATATTCCTTATTAACAGTTTTACCCTGTGGCAAGAACTCATGATGCACAACGCCCCTGCGATCGAAGGAAACGGTAAGCAAAACTTTTACATTAGACCGAACTTGGCGCGCTTTTTTCGGTCTTGGTCCGTGCAGCAGCTTCCATTGAGATGATTAAGCTCTGATTTCCACGTCATAACCATAAACCCACGATTCGTCACCAGTTATGACCCTCTGGAGCAAATTTGGGTCGTCGCGGACAGAGTCCAACATCTCATTAGCAATGTTCATGCCATGCTGCTTTTGGTCGAAATTGAGCAGTTTTGGTACGAATTTTGCGGCGATCCGTCTCATGCCAAATCATTGAAAAAAATCGAATGGCACGAGACAATCTATATGTCTAGGTCTTCAGCAACTTCTCTAACGATGATTCGACGATTGGCCAATACCATTTTCTTCATTTCATCAATTTTTTATTTTTTGTTGAAGTGCTCGGGCGTCCGGCACGCTTTTCGTCGTTCACACCTTCTAGGCCTTCTGAGAACATTTTGTACCACCCATAAACGTTGCTTTGGTCCAAAGAAGCTTCTCCGTATGACACAGTCAACATTCGGAATTCATCCGGCACTTAATTTTGTTTTTCACACAAAATTTGATACAGGTTCTTTGATCCATCTTTTTGAATAGGTAAAAATCGAGGACGAGCCGAAACACGTGCAAGCAAAGCAGCTGTCAACAATTAACTGAACATTCAAAATGGCCGAACTCGTCGCCATGAGTGAGAGACATGAGTACCAACATATCGCCACAAAAAAATCTAAATTAGAATATACGTAACCTGCGAAAATTCAAAATTCCCGATACTTTTTCAACACCCCTCGTACACACATATATTTATTGCAGTAAGTGAAGCAAATTTCAAAAGTGCGAAATATCAACACAGCGTCGCCAGAAAGAACTTTTTGCAAAATAAATAGAAAATTATACCAAATTCACATACGCAATCAAAACTTTATTATACACAGTTGAACTGTTATACATAATATATGTGGCGCAAAATTAATCACCCTATGGGAAAATTAACAATTTTTGCCTAGCGCCCTACATCAATCGTATTTGACGCAGCTGCAGTACTAGGTTGTTCAATAAGTTTTGTGGCTCGACAAGGAAAACACAATTTTATGGCTTGAAGTACAATTTATTGTTCAGCATACTCTCCCTGATCATCAATTGAATTCCATTCCTGAGGTGAGAATCTGGAAGAGCTGCAAAATACGCTTCCACAGCTGTTATGACCTCACGATTTGATGAAAATCGCTTTCCACGCATGCATTTTTTTACGTCTGGAAACAGATGGAAGTCGCTAGAGGCCAAATCTTAATCTGGTGAATACGATGGATGTTCCCGCAGCTCGAACTTTAATGGATTTTAGCTACTGTCGAAATCCGCTTTTGACACGTTGCTTTGCCCTGTTGTAAAATAATTTTTTTCTTTTGCAAACTGGGTGTTTTCTTAGAATTTTTTTCTTTCAATAATATTCAGAATTTATTGTTTTACCAGTTTGCAAGTAACAGACAAAAAAAATTTTTTTCGCATCCCAAAAACTTTGATTTCTTGAACGAAGTCGTTTCGCAGCCGTTTTGAAGTACTTTGACCTAGACTTGCAGGGAAATGGGCTAATGCGTAGGTTGGTGCGGTTTTCTTCGCTTTCTTTCCATTTACCGGGGTCAATTAGAGCTGAGGCTTCGCTATTTACATGGTGGCGTAGTCTCTCCATATGAGCGATTATGTTGATCGAAGTGGCAACTGATTGGATACCAAGGTCCCGTTCGATATCGGTGTTGCGTACGTACCAAGGTGCGTTAACAGCGCATCGTAGTACCTTATTTTGGAATCTTTGTATGGATTTTATATTAGTTGAGCTTGCGCAGCCCCATAGGTCGATCCCATAGGTCCAAATTGGTTTAAGCACCTGCTTATTGTATAGGGATAAGGCTGATTGGTTGCCCATAAACCAGTACATACACAGTATGTTCAATAAATAACATAACTTTTCAGATGTAGAATAAAACACGTATCGTACTGTGTTTGAAAGTTATTTTTTATTCAAAATAGTCACGAACGAAATAGAACGATCAACCAATTTCTGCATGGACTTTTTTATGTCATCTAAGGGAATGTTCTTCAACACCTGTGTCACGGCTGCTTGAATGGCTGGAATATCATCATAAAACGCAATTTTCATGGCAATTTTCAATTTAGGAAAAAGAAAATAGTCGCATGGTGATAGATCAGGAGAATACGGAGGGTGGTCGATGACACAAACATGTTTTTGCATCAAAAATTCACGAACATTCACCTGCATTATCATGCAATAAAAACAGCTGTTTCCCCTCCGGATATTCAGGTCTTACACGAACAATTTTGACCACAAACGATGTAAAACTTGTAAATAGTATTCTCCATTAATAGTTTGACCTTCTGCAACAAATTCCTTGTGTACAATACCCTTGGATCGTAGAACGTGATCAACATTGTTTTGATTCTTGACTTCTGAAAACGCAATTTCTTTGCTTTTGGCTCCCCTTTCGTCTTCCATTCTGCAGATTGACGCTTAGTTTCAGGGTTATATTTGAAGCACCATGTTTCGTCACCAGTTTTGATCGAATCAAGAAAATCTGGATCGTTTTCAGCTGTTGAAATGATGTCTTTACAATGCTCTACACGAGCGATTTTTTGATCTTCATTTAATTGGTGTGGAACAAAGCGTGTACAAACCTTTCTTTTACCCAAATCGTCAGTTAAAATTTTCCAAATAGTACGAGGAGATGAAATTAATTCTTCAGCCAACATTCTTACAGTGAAATTTACTTCAACAGCAATGATTTCGCGGACTTTTTCCACCAACTCAGCACGATTACTTGCTTCTGGACGATCACTTCTTTCATCATCATTCAAATCTTCACGACCATTTTTAAATCGTTTAAACCAATTATATACATTTGAACGAGCTAAACAATCATCACCATAAACTTTTTGCATCAATTCGTACGTCTCACTAAATGTTTTTCCAAATTTAACACAGAATTTAATATTTGCTCTTTGCTCCATTGTATTTTTACGACCCAAGCACGAAACATACTGTCAATAAAAGGCTCGTAACTTTTTAACCTGTCAAACGATTTACATGAAGTTGGCTGCGGTTGAGAGCTGACGCTTGTACCTTTTCAATATGATCAAAGGTTAATAGATAGCTCCACGTGTTCCATGATTTAAATAAAAAGTTCTGTTATTTATTGAACATACTGTGTATTTCTAAATCTGATATCTAACTCTTCTTTTTTCTTTTTAACGTGAGCATTCCATTTAAGCTTGGTATCTAGTGTCATACCGAAGTATTTCACCTAAGCTTGGTAAGCTTTTTCGAAAACGCTCTAATGTAGCTGAGAAAGTCACATTCGAATGTGTTTTTGATCCATTGTTAGCGAATGCGGCGCCCATTGTGCACACAGCTTTTTCAAACCCAATACTTCAGAAATAATATTGCTTACAATGCCCAATGAGATGTTTAAAGTTTCTACTAAATCTCTTTCAGTCACTTGACATTTTTCCAATACTGAATACAGTATCTTACGATGTCTGGTGTTGTTGCTGTTTTCGGACGTCTTTGGCGTGGATGGTATTCAAGGATTCTACGACCACTTTTAAGTTCAGCAACCCATCTTTTTATTGTACTATAGTAATTAATGGCGAAAAGTCCCTGTACACTTTCAACATTCGTTCACAAATTTCGTTTGGTTTTATATTTTCCTAAAATAAAAATTCAATCACTGCACGATACTTGATTTTTTCCATTTTAGATACTGTAACACATCCATACTAAATAGCTTTTAAACAAATAATGATAAAAGATTGAATTGAAACTCCACATATGTATATTGATACCACCAAACAAACAAAAATTAGGCCAGTAAAAACTTATTACAATGCTTACGCAAAACTTATTGAGCGATCTAGTATACTTCCATTGCTTGGAGCTGGTAAAGGTTATTCATTAAAAAAGTTATTCCACAACAAAACTGGACGACTAATTTTGCGCCACCTTGTAGAAAATCCTTTCGTATAAACATTGTTTTCTGATAAGCCTTTCCTTATACACATTGGCTTTTTGCATTGTGCTTGGTGCAGGCAAAGTCTTTCTCATATACAATAAGTTCTGTACTCAACTTGCATATAATAAATATAATATGGCTTTAATAGCTACTAACTAAATAATTCATATTCAAAAATTAATTATGACGATTACACACATACACACATATGCATACATGCATGTATATTTACCATATATAATAAATATAAGTGCATATAAAAATATACAATAAACAAGCAGCAAATTGTAAATTATGCAAAATGCAGAATTCGAATTGTTGCCTATAAACAATACGCATTAAATGCCTAATTATTATAACTGTTAAATACATTTTTGTACTTTATCGTTCAGAGGGCTGTCAACATTTTTATGACAGCTTAGACATAGATTTTTGTAATGTAAAAACCAAAACTGTGTTAAATAATTTATTTAAATCTGTTAATATTTTTACTTTTCATATTTTATTGTTAAAATTTGAAATTTTGAATTCAAATAAATGCCCGATAGAAAAATTCTGATAATCCGTTGTATATCGATTAGTAACGCCGTTATGTGTTTAAAGGTTTTTGAAAAGAAACATAAAAATGGTGGCTCGCCGCAAGAAGCAATAATTAACACTAAAATACCAGAGCGATCAAATGACCGCTTTTGAGACTTTAATCAAAATTATTAAATTCCTGGTTTTTATTTTTCTTGAACTTACTGCACGACTTTTTCTATAATATATAGCTGTTTAATTTTTCAATATATATGTATTCCTCTTCTTCTTTCGTTTTTCCTGATAATACTATGTACTCTAACGTTGTCTACCATGAGCGGTCTTTTTTTCTGGATTTCAGTTCCTTCTTCGAATTCTCTTTTCTGACTTCAATTGTCTCAAAATGTTTTCCACGGAGCGGCAACTTGAGCTTGGGAAACAGGAAAAAGTCACATGGAGCCAAATCAGGCGAAACGGTGCTTGCGGAACGATATTAACATTATTTTTGTTCAAATAATCGCGAACAAGACGTGAAGTGTGAGCTGGTGCATTGTCGTGATGCAAGAACCATGACTTGTTGTCCCACAATTCCTTCCTTTTAAGACGAAAGTTCTCGCGCAAACGCTTTAAAACGTCTAAATAATATTCAGCGTTAACCGATCGGCCTTGCGGAAGGAACTCCGAGTGCACCACACCTTCGTAATCGAAAAAGACAGTCAGCATAACCTTAATTTTTGAGCGGCTTTGGCGTGGTTTTTTGGGTTGATGTACGGCCCTCTTTGAACGATTTGTACCACTGGAAAACACGTGCACGCGATAGAGCAGAGTCCCCGTAGGTTGTCTGCAACATTTTTAAGGCGTCTGAAGCCGAAATTTTGTTGGAATAACAAAATTTCAAACAAATTCTTTGTTCAACTTGAATTTCCATCGTTAAATTCGAAGAACACACTCGAGCTTGACTTGTTTACAATAGCACAGAAAACAAACTATGTGACATATCACGCTGAAATTTGCCATGTAAGCTTACAACAGTCCTACCATCCAACAAAAAATTTATTTTTGCCATATGTCATCCGCGGACCGGACCATAAAATAATGATCATTCTTAGATTACTTTCTCTCTACGCGACATTACAAATATTTGCGACGTGATTAGTTCTATTTTTTAATAATAAAATAGGCTGCAGAATTTGAGTAATAAACAAACAAAACGAACTAATTTCTCCATTTTATTATAGGTGGATTTTTCAAACACAAATTCAAAAATTTAGCCCTAAAATGTCAATGCAAAGGAAATTGCTGGAAGAAATAAATAATATAAGCGAACTATGCTCTGAAGTTGATGAAGAAGAAAATTCTGGGAGTGATGATAATATATACCTATAATCAATTAGACACTGACTCTGAGCGATTCGACACAGATAATTACGATGAGAACATTGTGAACACGCGCAGGGGACGAAAAAGAATCTGATTATTCTCCAGTTCCGAAGATGAATGTGGAGAAAACGATCAGAATATTGAAACTTCAGTTGATGGAACTGGTTGGCAAAAAATTCAGCAAGGTTCTGGATCTGGAAGATCTCTGCTTCATACTATTTTCAGAAAAATATCAGGGGCAACGGGATATTCGAAGCGCAACATTATGAAGGGCAAGGAGTGCATTTTCGTAGATACTTGACCAGGGAATTATAAATCATATAAAAATGTGCACAGAATCATAAGCACGCCGAATTTTAGGATCCAAATGGAGTATAACTTTCGAAGAGTTAAATGCTTTCATTGCAATTTTATATGCACGTGGTGCATATGAAATAAGAAACTTGAACGTTTCATATTTATGGAATAAGAAATGGGGTCCTGCATTTTTTTCACGAGCAATAAACAGAAATCGTTTCACAGAAATTATGCGATTTATACGTTTTGATATCCGGAAATAACATCTACAATTTCACTGCAGCCAGGCGGCGATAAAATCCCTCACAAAACAGTCGACAACCTCCAAAGTAGCCATGAAATGCCGCACATCTCTTAACGAGATGGCTGAGTCATTTCGCCTAAGGATAATATGGGTTTCTGGCCATCGCGACATTGAGGGTAACTGTAGAGCCGATGAACTAGCGAAACTCGACACCAAGTTGACCGATGAGTACATTGACCATGTCATAGGCATACCCTTACAAACATGTAAGCTACTTATCCTTGAAGAAATCGTAAGGAAAGCAAACGAAAGATGGCGTAATGAAGCCACCTGCAAAATCGCCCATCAAATGTGGCCGACTCTTAGTGCTAAACGCACAGAATATTTGCTAAGCCAAAATAAACACAGTTGTAATACCGCATAAATAAAACACGGTTTTGAGTTTTTAATTCAGCTTTTATTTTTCGCTTTTTCCGCTACCTTCTTTTCAAACATTCCCAAATCAACTGTCAAAACTATCCTCCTCGCTCTCAATCGTGGCGCTCTCCGTTCCGCTCGAACAGGGTTGCCACATCCCTCCTTTGTTCACCAGCTTGAGCTTTAACCTTTGGCCCGAAGAAGTAGTTCCGGTAAACCCAGGGAGATCAGATTGTTCAGAGTTTTGTTTACCTGTGGAAGAAATAGAATCCGGAGGAGCGGTCACCGAAACAAGTGTTTCGGGAGCTAATGAAGAACTGTGAGACTGGGTCCCCGTGGTGGGTGGAATTGATGGTCTTTTCTTTAAGTGTGCTACATTTCTCATCAGTGTTCGACCTCCACCAAACAACTTTACTACGTTTCCCTTCCTTTCTATAACCTTATATTCTGTGGTGTCGAAATTAGGAGTAAGTTTGTGTGGAAACACGACATTTTTCAAGTAAACTTTGTTCCCAACTTCTATATCTATTTCTTTGGCCCCTCTCTTCCTATCAGCAGTTTCTTTCCCTTTCTGTTTACTCACGCAATCTCTGTCTCTCTCTACCGAATCCGAAACCTCTCCCATTAAATCCTGGATACTTGGTATTTTATCACGGATTACCCGGCCGAACATTAATTCAGATGGAGAAGTACCTGTGCTGCCATGAGGTGTCACATTGTACATAAGCATGAAATTTTGTATTGCTTCTTTATAATTTTCTTTATTTAGGTGGGCTATTTTCAGTTGCTTACCAAGATTTGTATTCATATTTTCTACCTCGCCATTTGCCTGTGGCCAATATGGAGGCGTTTTGATTTGTTGGATGCCACACGTCTTACAATACTGCTGAAATTCCATGCTTATGTACTGCCTTCCATTGTCGGTTCGTAAATATTTAGGAAACCTAAGTCTACTGAAAATTTCTTTCATTGAGTCGATAATGATCGACGAAGATATCGACCGTAGAAATTTAATCTCCATATATCTGGAGTAGTAATCTATTAAGACAAGTATATATTCACTGTTCGGTAAGGGGCCCAAAAGGTCTGTGGCTACACAAATCCATGGTCCTGTAGGAAACTGAGTTCTACTCATTGGGGCTGGCTTTAAATCTCTTGATACTAAGATGCAATCACGGCAATTCTTTACAAATTTTTCTACCTCGCGATCTATTAGTGGCCACCATACCTTCGATCGTAACCGACGTTTCATAACAGACTCCCCCGGGTGACCTTCATGTGCCAATTCAAGAACTTTCTGACGCAATGTGACCGGAATAATAATGCGTGTCCCCCTCAACAGAATCTGGCCTACAGTTGAAAGCTCAAATCTAAACGGATACAACTTATTTGAAGATGCTGCTTCCCAAGAATTATTATCCATACATGACATTGCGTCGATAATTTCTTCATCGCGCGTGCTTTCCTCTGCCACTTCTGAGATGGACATCGACACAGGAATAGAATTTTCAATGACTCGCAAGATGTTGTGTTCTCCCTCTAAGTCAAAACATTGCGCTTCTGCTGGTTGACAAAGCCGGGATAAAACGTCCGATATGTTTTCTTTTCCAGTTTTATAAATTACTTTAAATTTGTATGCTTGCAAACGCAGAAGCCACCTCTCGATCCGGGCTGGTGGTTTTGATGTGGGTTTAAATATTGCTTCCAGTGGTTTGTGGTCGGTGACTAGTTCAAATTCGAGGCCTGTTAGGTAGAAGTAGAATTTTTCAACTCCCCACACCAAGGCTAGACTCTCTTTCTCTGTTTGGGAGTATCGCTGCTCTACTTTTGATAAGCTCCTACTAGCAAATGATATAATGTTTGGCTTCGTTTCTTCTAGCAATTGGACCAGTACAGCTCCTAATGTCACTTTACTAGCATCAGCGATCAAACGTGTCTTTTTGTTTGGATTAAAATACGACAACTTAGTGACTTCCGCCAACCTCAGTTTAAGATCTTCAAATGCATTCTTCTCGACCATGCCCCACACAAACTTGTTTTCTTTGATGAGAAGACGTCTCAGCGGCTCGGTGCGAGTGGCTAAATCCGGGATGAACTTGCCTACATATGTTACCAGGCCTAGAAAACTCCGAACTTCTTCCTTAGTGACCGGGTCACGAAATGTGGTTATCGTCGTTATCTTCTCTGGGTCTACTTCAATTCCCTTGTCGGATAAAATGTGACCAAGGAATTTTAATTTGTTTGTTTTCCAAATACATTTCTGATGGTTTAGCAGAACGTTGTTTGCTTTGAAAATTTCGCAGACTTCATTAACATTTTTGTCATGTTCCTTCTCATCACTACCGAAAATAATGACGTCGTCTATATAGTTCATAACGTTTGAACAAGGTGATAATTGCTGTTCTAACCTTCTTTGGAAAATTTCTGGCGCTGCGTTAATTCCAAACATTAATCGTTTATAGCGAAAAAGTCCTCGAGGCGTAATAAACGTTGTGATTTCTCTACTGGTTTCATGAAGCTCGAGTTGGTGATAAGCGTCTTTAAGATCCAACCGAGAGAAAAATTTGGCGTTTCTCAATTTCGTCATAAACGATTCGAAGGTGGGAAGCGGATAATTTTCGCGTAAAATTGCTCTGTTTGCCAAACGCATGTCCAAACATATTCTAATGTCGCCGTTTTCTTTAAAAGCTAATACCATCGGTGATATCCAGGGGCTGTGACCTATCACCGGTTCGATTAAGTCTAGGCTTAGTGCTTCATCAAGTTTAGCCAACACTTTTTCTTCCAAAGCTACCGGAATATGTCTCATCGGCTGTTGTACAGGTTTTATCTCTGGGTTAATGGAAAGTTTGAGTACAACTTCTTTCCATTTCGGAAATGGTTTCACAGGCTCAATATGGTTTAGGTTGGAACCAAGTCGTAACACGTTCAGTTTAATTGCCGTTTCACGGCCAAGCAGTGATTGTTTCCCATTCTCAATAACGAAGAATGAGGCAATCATCTCGGGATTGTTATCAACAGATATAGGAGCCTCAAAAACGCTCATTACCTTAAGCAATTGGTCCGAGGCGTAGCTTCTGAATTGGTTATGGGTATTTGAGCGAACGTTGAAAAGCGTAGCTTTTGCTTTTTGTAAATGCAACCAGTCAGTTTGACTTACCAGATTAAACCGAGACCCAGAATCAATTATTACGGAGATCGAATGACCCCCAATTTTCACTTGTATTGTCTCTTCTTCATCGTCACTTAATATGTTAAAACAGTGACTTTCGAGTTTAGGTTTATCTGCGTCGCAACCGTCATCACTAACCAAACGAATGTTATTATATTTACGTTTTGAGTTTTTAAAGTTAGATTGGGTAGAATGTCGTTTTAAATTTGTCCTGCATTTCCGTGCGAAATGCCCTACGCGACCACATTTATTACATTTTATTAGTTTAGCTGGGCACAACGAGCTATTATCAGCGTGGCTATTTTGACCACATCTACCACATTCACCACCTTGGGCAAACGAAGCCCGTGCCTGGTATTTAACTTTGTTAACTGAACTAATTCCATCTGTGTCAGATATCATGGTTTCTGATTGTTGATTTATTTGTTCATCTACTTGGCACGCCGCAATGACTTCGTCCAAAGTACGTTCTTTTTCAAGAAGTTTCTTCTTGAGCTCTTTTGATGCCCATGCATCAATAATTTTATCTTTAAGGCAGATTTCTTCAATTTCATGTTTTGTAGTGCCAAAAGAACATTTATTTATCTGCTGACGTAATTTTAAAACAAATTTTGCAAAAGTTTCACCTTCGGTGCGACATATAGTTCTAAACAAATGTCTTTCGAAAATAGAATTTTGCTTTGGAGAAAAGTGAGCATTTAGTTTATCAACTAAAACTTGATAGACATCGTTCTTAGCTGTCTCATTATATGCTTCGATCGCACCTGGCAAAGAGTAAGCTACGGATTGCACTTGCGTACCTGCCAAATGTAAAAGTTTGTTTTTCTTTTGCTTTACTGAAACGATATCTTCAGATTCTAAATAAATTTCAAACGCTCGGAGCCATTTTTCCCATTCAATACGCAACGATGATTTTTCTATTGCTTCGCAAAGAAACGGCTTTATAATTAGCTCTGCCATTCTGTGTGCCTGCCTGAAAAGTAAACAAAATGACATTTCTTATGATTTAATTATCAGCACCTTAATGCTTTTGGCATTTGCGAACTAATTACAATTTACATATCGTTTATGTGTATGTGCAGCCCGCACTTTAGCGCAACTTCTGACTTTTGTCAGATAATCTTCTACAGCTCGCAATTTAGCGCAGCTTCTGACTTTTGTCAGATAATCTTCTACAGCTCGCAATTTAGCGCAGCTTCTGACTTTCGTCAGATAATTTTCCACAGCTCGCAATTTAGCGCAGCTTCTGACTTCCGTCAGATAATTTTCCACAGCTCGCAATTTAGCGCAGCTTCTGGCTTTCGTTAGATAATTTCCTACAGCTCGCAATTTAGCGCAGCTTCTGACTTCCGTCAGATAATTTTCCACAGCTCGCAATTTAGCGCAGCTTCTGACTTCCGTCAGATAATTTTCCACAGCTCGCAATTTAGCGCAGCTTCTGACTTTCGTCAGATAATTTTCCCACCGGGTCGACAATTACAATGCAAAGAAAAATAAAACACGAAGCAACTGAACAGCGGCAGCACACACACACACAGAAAAAGTTAATACGTGCACGCAAAATAGTTATAGCAATGCTTTTTGCATATACTCACCCTATTTATCCAATTATTTTCTTAAACCACGGTTATATTTCGTCCTTCTTTTTTTTTACTCGTCGCCAATGTAATACCGCATAAATAAAACACGGTTTTGAGTTTTTAATTCAGCTTTTATTTTTCGCTTTTTCCGCTACCTTCTTTTCAAACATTCCCAAATCAACTGTCAAAACTATCCTCCTCGCTCTCAATCGTGGCGCTCTCCGTTCCGCTCGAACAGGGTTGCCACAACAGTCTTAGCTGATTTCAGTCATAACGGGACATTGTCTAATAGGTAGGCACGCCCAAAGGATGGGTGTGCAAACACATGACTTCTGTAGAAGTTGTCTAGATGAGGAAGAGGAAGAGACAATCTTACACCTTCTGTGCCATTGTCCTGCTCTATCCAGACGGAGATTTGCTATTCTAGGCAGCCAATTTTTTAACGAATTGGAAGATCTCAGTTCCGCAGAAATAGGAGGTATTCTAAACTTTTTGAAAAGCACACACTGGTTTTCGGAGAAATAGGGAATGCTCCCCACGCGGCATCACAATGGGCTATGAGCCTGAGTGTGTCCCACAGGACAACCGTTTCAATCTAACCTTCGTTTTGATATCCGAAGCGAAGCGAGCGGAGCCAACGTCTGCAGACTGACAAATTTGCTCTCATCTCTAAGGTATGGAATGCATTTATAGAAAATAGTCAAAACTACTACAAACCAGGTGCAAATATTGCTATTGATGAACAGCTATTTGCAACAAAATCAAGATGTCGATTTACGCAATAAGTGCCCAATAAACCCGATAATTTCGGAATCATGTTCTGGTTGGCATCGGACGTTGAAAGTAAATATATTGTAAATGGATTTCCGTATTTGGGAAAATATGAGACGAGGCCATCAGCAATACCATTTAGTGAACTTGTTGTTCTCAAACTCACTGAATCATTTATAGGGGGTGCGGACGAAATATAACCGCCGATAATTTTTTTACAAGCACATCTTTAGTAACAAAACTTTTATCAAAAAGAACTACCTAAGTAGGAACTATTCGTGCGAAAAACAAGGAATTGCCAAAACCTGCAAAAGAAAAGAAAGACAAAATGGCACGTTTTTCAACGCAGCTTTACAAATCAAATTATTGTACTCTAACAATTTACAAAAGCAAACCGAACAAAAAAGTTCTCTTACTAAGTTCGAAGCATAAATATGTAAAAATTGAAGAAGCAGGTAAATGTACCTATACCTGAAGCTATTGTAATAGCACAAAATCTAAATCTAATATATGGGTTGCCCAGGTATTTTTCAATATTCTGGATTCAGCTGCTAGAAATGCTTGCGTGACTACCATTGGGAATTCACAGAGAGAACGTAGGTTCGAATCTCGGTGAAACACCAAAATTAAGAAAAACATTTTTCCAATAGCGGTCGCCCCTCGGCAGGCAATGGCAAACCTCCGAGCGTATTTCTGCCATGAAAAAGCTCCTCATAAAAATATCTGCCGTTCGGAGTCGGCTTGAAACTGTAGGCCCCTCCTTTCGTGGAACAACATTAAGACGCACGCCCCAAATAGGAGAAAGAGCTCGGCCAAACACCCAAAAAGGGTGTACGCGCCAATTATAAAGGGTGGTTAAGTTTCAAGGGCCGATGTTCAATGTGAACCACACCTAAACGTCAAGCTTCTTTCTGCATTTCATTTGACACTTTTCAATTTCAGACTAACTCAATTTGAACCATGGAAAGATACACAATCCAGCAACGCGTTAAAGTTATTTAGGCTGTATTATGAAAACGGGCGTTCAAATCAAAATGCATATCGCGCACTTTCGAAGAAAATCATCTTCAGTGATGAGGCACATTTTCACCTCAATAGATTCGTCAATAAGCAGAATTGCCACATTTGGGCGAATGATAATCTAAGAGTGATTGCCGAAAAATCAATGCACCCAGAAACAGTGACTGTTTGGTGCGGTTTATGGGCCGGCGGCAACATTGGGCCGTATATTTTCCAAAATGAGGCCGGTCAGGCAGTTACTGTGAATAGTGTTCGCTATCGTGAGATGATAACGAACTTTCTATGGCCCGAATTGGATAGGCATGGATGTGGACGATATGTGGTTTCAACAGGACGGTGCCACTTGTCACACAGCTAACGAAACAGTGGCTTTTTTTTGCACGAAAAATTTGATGGTCGAATAATCTCTCGTTGCGGCGATGTCAATTGACTGTCAAGATCATGTGATTTGACCCCGGTGGACTTCCTTCCTTGGGGGTTATTTGAAAGAAAAGGTGTACGTCGATAAGCCAGCAACAATTCAAATGACAATAATTTCCTAAAAAAATTGTATTTTACTCAAAATCAACGCCGGCCCTTGAAACTTAACCACCCTTTATAAGCAAACAACGGGAGAAAGAATATCGCGACAAGAATTTTTATTTCAGATTCGAGTCTTTTTTCTAAAAATGTACTCCCGAAAAATAAATGTTTTTTAATTATTATATGATAATTATTTTGTGTTTATTGTTTATGCTAAATTCTGTATTAATTACAATGAACTGGAAAAGACTATAGTGTTTATTTCAAAGGCGGTCGTTTGACCGCCATCGCACAGTGCGGCCGATTCCCGAAAAGCTGGCCAAAACTCAAAAAATTAACTAATTGATTCAAAATTTCTTACTCGGGGGTTGTCGGGGTCGCTGATTACGAATTTGATCTTAAAATTTTGAAAATCCACCCCCTTCCACCCCTATTGGCCACCCCCTCACGTGAAATAACGTATATTCAAGAACATAATCAAGATGCATGTAAATTTATATGTTTTCGGGGTCGCAAGGTAGCAAGTGGTAGCAGCTGAATCTTGTTTTATTCAGTAACCATTACTTTTTTGAGTAACATTTAATAGGTTTCAAAGCAGCATATGACGGCGTTGTATTACTATACAGTTTGAAAACTCAAATTTTATAAAAAAAATTGCAAAAAATGTATCTACGTATTGCTGCAGCTAAAAATTTTGTGTCGAGGTATTGGTATGTACTAAAGATTTCTCGTATTTTACTAACCTTCCGAAGATGATTCCATTTGGTTTTGTTCAATTTACTCCATTACAAAATCTTTCAAATGTGTACAACTTTCACTATTCATCGACAGTAATACGATGCTCAAACGAAGGCCACGTTGCGATTGAAAATACAGAGGATACTTAGGGTACAGGACGTTGCTATGAACGGTTTTCACTACTCAAGGCATTACTGTAGCCTACCCAAAGACAAAAAAACTTTATCTAGAAACTTTTTTTTTCGACTTTTGGCCAGCTTTTTGGGAATCGGCCGCACTGTGCATCGGTAGAAATATGTATATATCTATTCTATACGATACTTTTTATTCTTTGCCTTTGATCTTATCAATTTGATGATATCCATTTGAGAAAGGAAAAATTTAGGCAACAATTGTCCATATTTGAAAAGATGACAAAGTTGATATTAACAAAGGTGGTGGACTTTAGTCTTGTATAGACTGCGGGTACTGTGGAATTCCCACAGGGTGTCTCATGTAATAAGAAATCAAGGAACAATAATCTTTTAGGGTAGTGTATTTACGAATATTAAGCTTCTTAATCATCCTGTGTGCGCACATATTTTCTACTTAGCCAAGTTGCACACCATTCATGCTGGCGCTGCCTTCAGTCAGAAGTTCGTACTTGCGCCCATGCCATAAGGTGGCGCATCATAGGTTGGCAGATAATAATAACCGGTCGCACTGCAAGGTTTAAAATAAAATATGAAACGTAATTTTTTTTTTGTAAATGTAACTAAATTATTTCCAGTAAAATGATTGAACTGTAATTTTTTTCCAACACAAATATGTGCAAAATGTGATATACTCACCTTCTCGACACTTCCTCTCCCATATACACCACTTCACTTTCATCCACCGCAAGATTCGTAGCTCCAGTTTTTATTTTCCTCCGACAACCATTCACATTCAAAGCTTTTATGCCATTTAGGGTACAGGAGATTGCCGGAAAATTCTTTGGTTGGCCTATAGACTCGGCATACAAGAAGACGGCGCGATTATGGCTGCAGCTGTCTGTAGAGCATGAAATTTGGTCAATTTGATATAATATGACTCAGACTCATGTGCAAGTAGATTTTAAAAATATTATATATGCATTACATGTAGGTGGCGCAAAATTAATCATGAAATTTTGTTTTTGAATAACTTTTTTATGAATTAAAAAATTATAATTTGAGCGATGAAAGTCTTTATATTGAATTTACGCGTTCCTTCGAATACTGCAGCTGTCTACGTTGTTCACATATTGACTGTAACAAAAAGTGGGGATTTCCTACCTTGTTTCCATCGTATCCGATTCCTCACAAGAGCTGAGCAAGATCTTGCTGAAACTGACGGAAATGGGCTTGAAAAAATTTTGAAATTTTTTTCACAAAAGTTATATGTAGAGGTGGCAAAAATCCAAAAAAAAAAGTCCCTAACAAGGGACTTGAATAAGTTGAACAAGCGATTTGAGTAAATGGGGTATCGTTCCAAAGGCTTTAAGCCTAACAGTTGGGTTGGTTAGTTTAAGTGGTGGTTCGTCCAGAAACAAACTAGCGCTTCCGCACCATTTTGTTGCCACATCCTCGTTACCAACTTGCTTACCAGTTATTTACAGCATGACTATATCCAGTATGTGCGGTTCAGGAACCTTATCAGGTTGTTGACATCTAAGCCAGATAGCTGTTCAAGACTCTCGAACAGCGGTTGGCCCAGTTTTAACATTCTGTCCTTCCATAGGGCAGGGCATTCACAGAGGAAATGGAAGATTGTTTCCCCTTTCTCCGGTTGTTTGCAACTGTGACAGTATGTGTTGTAAGGGATGCCCATTTTGGCTGCTTGTTCTCCCACAGACCAAAAGCCAGTTATGACTGCCGTTAGTGTCCAGGCGTCCCGTCCTTTCATGTTTATCAATGTTGACGATTGCTTGAGGTTGTAGCCCGTTCTGCTAATTTTGCATTTCGTCTGGTCTCTCCATATAAATTGTACTCTTGACTGCACCTAATGGTGTGAATACGGATTCTGTAAGAGCGTTATTCATGGCAGATCGTTTTCTTGCCCGTTCATCTGCTTTTTGATTACCTTCAATGCTCCGATGTCGCGGGACCCAGATTTAGGTAACTTTATGGTTTTCGCTCAAGGTGGTCAGGCTAGTCCTGCTTTGTTCCACCAGTTTAGAGGTTGTTGTCGCCGAATCCAGTGCCTGGATTGCAACTTGACCATTCGAAAGAATATCGATATTACCCCTAAAAGAGGGATCTGCGATTAGTAGCATACAAAGCTCCCCCACTTCCACCTGGAAGACACTGTTGGTATTAGAGAGACGCATAGGATTTTCAATTTTAAGTCTTTGAGCTCCAACACCATAATCCATTTTACTGTCATCTGTATAGGCTGTAGTGTCGAAGTTGTTTAGTGAGAATCCCTTATTCCATTCTTTCCTAGATGGAAAGAAAGTGACAGCCTAATAATATTTCAGTTTGATTACCTTGATAATGTTTCCCACAAAATATTGTTTTATAAGGAACTACCTTTTAATTTTTCATATTTCGTTCCATGTGGCATGTTTTATAGTTTAAAACATTACCATAAAGAGTTAGGGGTAGTCAGAATCTTCAAAAAATTACAATAATTTTTTTTGTTTTTTCATTTTCTTAAAGTATAAAAACTTAAAAATGTTGTGTGAAAATTTGAAGTGAATCCGACAAATACTTTTCGAGTTATTATTATTATTAGAAGGCCATTACGCACTGCGACCAAAGCTGATCTATTGTGAAAGGTCTATTTTGTAACCCTAGAGTTTTAGGCTTTTTAAAAATTTTAGCACAATTTTGGGCTTGTTGTTCCAAAGATTGCATGGAGATACTACGATACCACCAAGGTGGTGGTCTCTGTTTGCCCAACGCAGGACATTCACAAAGCACATGTTCTGAGCTTTCTATGTCCATTTCGCAAAAGCGGCAGACATTGGTCTCAGATAGACCAATATTATTTAGATGGTACCTCAGGCTGCAGTGACCTGTAAGGTATCCTGTTAAAAGACGCAGATCAACTCTGTTTAGTGAGAGAAGTTTGTCAGATATTCCTTTGTTGGGACGTAGGAATAGTTTGGCTTGACGCTGACCGGCACAGTTTAGCCAGTGTGCGGCAAGATTTCTTTCTTCCCATTTCCTAAGGAATTCATTAATGTGGCCTTTTGTCAGTCCACAGAAAGGCTCAGGACCAGTAAGTTGCATATTTGCTCCTTGTTTTGCAAGGTCATCAGCCATTTCATTTCCCTCATGTCCCTACTACTTTTCGAGTTATTCAACAATTAACAAAGGGTGCTCGGGCGCTCCGGAGCGTTCGTATGCTGAAAAAATGGATGCTGCACGTATGAAAGTGGCAGATAAGCGCGCTAACGATGACACTCGAGAAGGTAGAATGCTACGTAGGCAACAGCACAACGATATTTTGGAAGCTGCTTTGACGGCTGAAGAACTATTGTATGGCCCAGGAATAGATGACGCAGTGTAAGTAATTCAATAATTCGTACACCTTTACATAAATCGATAGCAAAACTTTAAATGCGTTTTTCTCAAAACCATGTTTTTTGAACTGGTGTTCAGTGTAAGTTAAAAACTGCTCGGTAGATTTCAAAAAAATGTATACTGCTTTCGAAAAACAAGAAAAAAAAAACTCGTGCCTGATCGAAGGATTTATTTTCAAAAATTTTGATTTTTTTTAACAATTAATTGTTGGTTTTTTTCTCGAAAATCTGAAAAATATTTCCTTAGACCGCCATATTCTTAATTTAATTTTAAAAAACTTCGATCAGGCACAATATTATCTATTAATAAAACTAATTTCACTTCTCCGATTGATTTTAGGTGAATCTCCAAGGACTTGTGACGATCACAGCAAGGGACTTCTGAAGAAATGGGATCCACACAAACAGCGATAACTTTTACAATTATTAATTTTTTTTTTAAATTTTGCTAAAGTCAAGTAGAAATATGATGTATTATTGCTATGTTTTTATTTTTGTAAAATAAAGCAATTGACTAGCAAAAAAAAATTATTTAAAATCATCATTTTTTCGGGCCTCAAGTACCCCTAACCACTTAATTTTCCTGGGTATTTATTTTTTACATTCGGTAATTTTTTTTGTTTTTTTGTTTGGTAGTTCATCTTCAAACAGTCATACCTCAGAAGTCTCGGAAAATATCTTGTTTAAGAGGTTATTTTTCAATATTTTTAATGATTTTAGTTAAAATTAAATTTGAAAATTACAAACTAGACCCTTTTAAAAAAGTATTTTTTATATTTTGTGTAAAAAATTGTGAGGATAATCAAACTGAAATACCATCAGACTTAAAGCCATCACAACGATAAGCTATCTATTCAAATCGGATTTGAAAATGTTGTAGTACTTCTTATTAAGGACTTCTTTGATCTTTTCCATACCCATAACTTCTGTGAAAAAAATGTGAAAACTTTTCCAAGTACATTTCCATCAGTTTGAGCACGAATTTTAGCGAAATCGAAGGCCTAGTTATATAATCTGGTTACATTTAATTTCGAATAGCTGTGTGCGTGTGTTTGTAAGTATGTACGTATGTACGTAAGTACTTACTTATGGTCGAGTGAACAAGGTGGCGCAAAGTTAATCATCCAATTTTGTTTTCGAATCAATTTTTGCTAAATAGAAAAAAAATGAGTTTGAGTGTTGGAAATCTTTATTTTGGCCTGCTTTGACGGTGCTTGTCTGCTTATCTACTACAGCTGTCTAGTTCACAGGTGCAAAATATGACAACGCGTTCAACGCCATTTGCAAAAATTATAAATCTTCCGATAGAATGATTAATTTATTATTGATCAATAATTTTGCGCCACCTTGTATATACATATGTACTTACATTGCTCAAATATCAACTGCTTGGCTATCAACAGCACATCCATATCGCCACACCCTGGTTGTGGGGTGTTTCCAAAATTTGGATAAAAATCGATGTTGCCGCGTGGAGTGCCATCGCCAAATACGGGAAAATCGGTGTGTATTACATCGACAAATTGCGCAGCTGAGCGGTGCAGGCCATCACTTGAGAGCGGAGTGAAAAGTGGCAAAGCCGGGTCTAACCCAGTCACACGACCCAGACTGCCATTAAAGTAATCACCAAGATTGCCGGCAATGTGTGCACCTAAACTATGACCGATGATGTGCACGTCAGCGGGAGCGATCTCGTGCTTGCTAATGAAATGAGCGGAGGTTAGATTATTTAACATTATTAAGCATTACTTAACCTGTGCATATATTTTACATTAGGGCAGATCGAGGCATTTTGTTGCTCATAGAAGCATTAAACTAATTATTTTATTTTTATTATTATTAAGAAAGAGAATTTTATAGGCAGCCGGAATGAATGAGTTAAAAAATAACACAGGCCGACAAAATTTAACCAACATTCAGACCCAGAAACCAGACTATATATTTCCGAAGGTTTATGATGCGCTGAATCCAAATCTGGCCTCAGAATTGCTCTATTAGTTTGAGTTTTCGAGATATCCTAACCTAAAAGTGCAAAAAACCCCATTTTTGCCCATATTTGAGGTTATGTAGCCTTGCAGATGTTTTCTTTCACCAAAATTAAAGGATGGCATCTTTAAATACAATCCTTCTTTTTTCAAATGGCGTTTTGTTTGCTCAAATATCATTTTTTTTCGCAGAGATATCGCATTTTGAAATTTTCATGTTTCGAAATTTTCCTACACCTGAAAATCGATTAAGATAACATAGACATGTATAGTCGATTACTAATTTTCTTGAATTGAGTCTTATTTTTCTTAAAATTTTGTCTCACACCATAAGTGTGCTGACTCACCACATCCCTACACTATCTAACCTTTGGGTACCGAGTCACACACAGCCCTAACCCCTAGAAACCACCCCTATCATACCGCGAGCAGGCTAACCCACATAACCGCAAGCAGGCTTTCCCACAAACTCCAAATTTACATACTATTAATCCATATATTTCAGGTCCTCAAACCCAAGAAAATTAGTAAGCGACTATATCATGTCTATGTTATCTTAATCGATTTTCAGGTGTAGGAAAATTTCGAAACATGAAAATTTCAAAATGCGATATCTCTGCGAAAAAAAATGATATTTGAGCAAACAAAACGCCATTTGAAAAAAGAAGAATTGTATTTAAAGATGCCATCCTTTAATTTTGGTGAAAGAAAACATCTGCAAGGCTACATAACCTCAAATATGGGCAAAAATGGGGTTTTTTGCACTTTTAGGTTAGGATATCTCGAAAACTCAAACTAATAAATTAATTTTAGTTATCAATCCGAATTTTGCATGGACAGAGAAGCAGATATTAGTTTCAATTATTTCGGATACTTTTCCTTGTAGACTAGTGTAATCGGCAGCAGATATTAGAAGGAATAAAATGTTGCATAAAAAATTAAACTTTTCTGAAGACGAAATGTATTCAGTGCTGACTCACAGTACTCAAAAGAATGAATAGGCGCCTACGATTCGCCACTTCTCTGCTCGCCATGTTTGGGCTCTGCCAACTTGATGGAAAATTTGCATGTGAAAGCAGTAACGAAGTTATCGTTAATGGCAACGTTTAGTTTTTGGTTTATAGCCAATACAAAATATTGACAAGAACGAGTATCACAAGTAACGAGTAGAAGCAACAATGGCCAGTATGAACGCAGTCTTATCCAGACTCATTAAGCTCATTAAGAGTCTCCAAAAAATGTAATTTTTGGCACCTACTTTCCAGTGCTACTAACATTTGGCTCCTTATACCAGTTCCCTCATCTTTTCACTACTCGCTAACGCTTGGCGAATCGAAGGCAACTAATATATGCCCATAAACATTAAGGCGATATGTATGAAGATACTTTACAACCCTTTTTTGGATTATTACTGCTCAATTTTGTTACATCGTTTACTTTTTACTTACTCTAGAAAATCTTTCAATTGCTTGGCAAAATGTTTCGCAACCTGTGCAACGGCTTTACGAGTGGTCGGATAATCCAGAGCTGCAGCATCAGACCAGTCGGCGAGCAGCACGTTGTCCTTACCTTTAGAAAGATATGCTTCAAAGAAAATTAATGTCAGCGTTAAAACTTTTCAAATATTTTTCTTTTCTGTAATGTAATACATTAACATTTTGAAAGTGATCAGAAAGTACCGGGAATGTTTAAATAAAACAAAACAGAGTTAAGTTTGAGGCAAATTTATTTTATCTCCTTCAAAATATGACCCGCCTGAAGCAACACACATGTGTCAACGTTTAACCCAGTCCTCCATGCACCTTTGGTAGACCGACGAAGAGATAACCTTCAGCTCCTTTGTCACATTCTCTTTGATCTCTTCTATCGACTGAAGTTGTAACTTCAACTTGGAAAACAAAAAGACGTCGCACGGGCCCTATCAGGTGAATACGGTGCTTGTACGATGGTATTTACTTGGTGTTTGGCCAAATAATCCAGCACAATTTGGACTCGGTGCGATGGCGCGTTATCATCATATAAAATTGTTAGCTCACATTTCCGGCCTTTTGCGACGTACAGCATCTCTCAAATGCTTCAAAATGGATAAATAATAATCTTTATTGACTGTCTGGCCCGATGGAAGGTACTCATGGTGCACTACGCCTTGGCAATCGAAGAAAACAATCAACATCAACTTCTCGGTACTTTTTGATCATAGGGTACTTGTAGAAGGGGTGACCACCAAGTTTAGTATAATTGCAAATAAGAAAGTATGAAATCGTTACAATTGAACTGCCAATATTATCTTGAACGTTAGTCGTATTATAAAAGAAAACAAGTTAAATTTTCTTACTACACTTAAAATTATGTCATTCTATGCATTATATTAGTACCGGACAGAATCGATGATTAAATTTGGTAAGCATTCGATAGTCAAAAGTATCGGCAATAACTGATTCTTATAAGTATAGATACTGAGTGTTCAAAAGTACTCAGCACTGAGTAATTAATTGATATTTGTATTCACCATCGATTCTTGGTACTCAGTATCAAGTTCCAAATAAATACTCAGTGTTCACTTACAGTGCTCCAAAAATTCATGTACACTACTGCCCTATTTTAAAGTCAGTAATGCTCAATGGCGGCCGCCGTATCCGAATGGGTTGGTGCGTGACTACCATTCGGAATTCACAGAGAGAACGTAGGTTCGAGTCTCGGTGAAACACCAAAATTAAAAGAAAAAGAAAAACATTTTTCTAATAGCGGTCGCCCCTCGGCAGGCAATGGCAAACCTCCGAGTGTATTTCTGCCATGAAAAAGCTCCTCATAAAAATATCTGCCGTTCGGAGTCGGCTTAAAACTGTAGGTCCCTCCATTTGTCAATTATATATAAGTTAACACGCTGCGGTACCCAACATATTGCATTCCCACACCTTACCGATACACGTGCCGCTGCATCAGCATAATCGCTGTTATTCTATAGGACAACCCAACACCCTAAGTCAAGGCCAGTTACATATCAGGTACCACGTACTAATGCTAACGCACTAAGAACGGAGCCAGACGCAGCGTCAGCAAATTATGTTTCACACGATTGTGAAATACTTGCACATGCCACCAGTGCATGCCAACCGTGGGAAGCTAGGGGCGGAGCCAGCATACCAAGACGCGGCGCACCTGAAGGCAGCGGAACGACCCAAACCTATAAAGGCCTGCAGCGCACATCAAGGGGGCAGTTGCGTAGTGGACATTAACGGTAGCTTGTAACATTTACCTTTGTAGTAAATAAACCTTGTAAATTCTAACTTTGATCCTTTAGTGTTTCATTTGCAGGGCAAGTTGGCCCTTCAATTTTTTTGAGTGTATTGGACTGAAAGTCCTTTTCTGGAGCCCGAGCAGGGACCAGTAGTGAAGTGACAAAATAAGTTGGAATTAGCTAAGAGCTAGAAAATAAAGCGAAAAGAGTCGCTAAAATTAAAAAAAAAAAAAAAATTTTTAAAAAGTGTAAAAGCTAAAAAAGCTACAAAAATAAGTGAAAGAAAAAAGTTACAAATAAAAAAGAGAAGAAAAATTTAATAAAGAGTGTAATACAATTTTTAAACAGCCAAGGGCTACGAAAGTGAAAGTGGAAAAAAAAGTTCTAAGGGAAAATAAAAATAAATTCTCCTTTAAATAGCCAAGAGCTACAAAAGTGAAAGTGGAAAATAGTCGAACAGCCAAGGGCTAGAAAATCAAAGTTTTAATGCTAACAGAGATTCTGTAAGTAACCGCTATATATTTTTTCTCTTCTCGTCTTAGCTTTTCCAGGAAGGATTCACTCCAAGTTACGGTGACGAATTTGACGGGTGCAGTGAATGCACTCATGGAACAACTAAATGGTTTAGAGAGGCGTGTATCGTGCTTGGACACACTCCAAAGCCGGGTCGCTTCGATAGAAGCTGCTACTCCTGCTCAAAGTACGGTGGAAGCTCACGTTCAACCCCGAGCTCCAACAACTGAGGAGGAGCTAAGAGATATCTCGAGGCTTCCTGACTCCGTAAAGGAGTTACAAATTTTCAATGGCAACCCAACAATGTTTGTATCATGGGTGCACGCTGTTGAAAGCATCCTTACCGATTTCGAGCCGGTAAAGAGTAAGCCAATCTATCGTGCAATCTTACAGCACATTCGCCAAAAAATACGAGGCCCCGCCGATACTGCCCTCATATCGTATAGCATTTTTGACACTGACTGGGCCGCCATGAAGGAGTGTCTATCGCTCCATTATGCAGACAAACGAGACATCTGCACCTTGGAGTACCAACTCCACCAACTCTCTCAAAAGAATTCACGGCTCGATGATTTCTACGGAGCCGTGAATCACCAATTTGCGTTGATTATCAACAAACTTAAAACTGAGAATTATTCTCAGGAAACAGTGCGTGTACTTATAGACACGTACAGAAACCGCGCATTGGATGTTTTTATCCGCGGGTTGAATGGGGATCTTTCGAAGATGCTCCTGGTTCAGCGCCCAAAAACTCTACCCGAGGCATATTCAAGGTGCCTCGAAATACAAAATACAAACCTAAGGAATTACACAGTGCATTCTCCGCGATTCAATAATCGCATCGTCGCACCTATGAATACGATGCCAGAACGCATGCATGGCCTAGAGGGCAATAAAGCACCCCCGCTACCACCAAGGATAACCTATCGTCCCCAAGAGCGACGATATCCCTTTGAAAATCGAGGTGGATACACTGTACCTAAACGAGATCCTCCAACAACCTCTCAGTCACCCGTCGAGAAAATGGACATAGACCAATCTGTCCAAACACGTAGAATAAATTACATGAATAGGCCAAATCCCTTTAAGCGGGGTGCAAGGTCAGACAACCTTCCGCGGAAACAGCAAAAGCTGTTCAATATAGAAACAGAAAACACCAAGGACGAAGTGAATAACTATGTAGCGGATACACAAGACGCACAGGAGGAGAATTTTTTATCCGACGGACATCTAGCATACCTTACATAGAGTATGTACTACCAGACGGCCGCACCCTAGATTTTCTGATCGACACTGGTGCCAACAAAAATTTTATTAGCCGAACGGTCGTAAGGCAAGGCAATCCAGTCGACAATCCCTTTTCCGTTAGATCAGCTGGCGGAAATATTACCATAAAAGAGAAAATTAATTTAAACCTATTTAAGGACGTAGGTAATGACTCCGAGACAACCTTCTTTGTACTCCCAGGATTGACGTCATTTGACGGAATCATAGGAGACGACACACTTAGGGATATAGGCGCTATAGTTGATAGGAAATCGAACATCCTAGCCGTAAACAAATACAAAATTCCATTGAAAGCCCGAATGTCCACGCAGGTGAATTATACGTTGTCTAAGGATCTCCCACTTCAAACAGAAGGGAAAGTGCGTAACCTTATTGGTAAATTTAGCAATCTTTTCTTACCCCTAAATGGAAAGGAACTAGTGGACACTTGTGTACGCGCTGAAATCAAGACAACAACTCATGAACCTATTTATAGCAAAAGCTACCCGTATCCATCTTGTATGAGAGAGGAGGTCGACCGACAAGTGAACGAGTTGTTGGAAGAAGGAGTTATTCGACCATCCAGAAGCCCATATAACTCTCCTATTTGGGTGGTGCCTAAAAAACCTAAGCCAAATGGAGAGAAACAGTACCGTATGGTGATAGATTACAAAAGGCTTAACGCCGTAACTATCCCCGACACCTACCCTATTCCTGATATAAACGCTACCTTGTGTAGCCTTGGTAACTCTCGATACTTCACAACCATTGACTTGACTTCTGGGTTCCACCAAATCCCTATGAAAGAATCCGACGTACCGAAAACTGCTTTCTCAACGATGAACGGAAAGTATGAGTTTTTGAGATTGCCTTTCGGCCTTAAAAACGCGCCGGCCATTTTTCAACGCATGATCGACGACGTATTGAAACAATTCATTGGCAAAATCTGCTACGTCTATATAGACGATATCATTGTGTTCGGCAAGGATGTTGACGATCATTTGAAGAATGTTGAAATGGTATTTTCCCAATTACTACAATCCAACCTTAAAGTGAATTTAGAAAAAACGTGTTTCCTGCAGACAGAGGTCGAATTCTTGGGATATATCATCACTCCCGAAGGAGTTCGTCCTGACCCAAAAAAGGTCGAGGCCATGAACTCGATCTTGCCACCATGCAATTTAAAAGATTTAAAAAGTTTTCTGGGAATGACCTCCTACTATCGAAAGTTCATCCGGGACTATGCAAAAATAGCTAAGCCCCTAACAAACCTAACGCGCGGGCAAAATGCACAAATAAGGGCAAATGCATCAAGGAAAGTAGCAATACAACTTGACAGCGCGGCCTCACAAGCTTTTACTGATCTAAAACGTATGCTAACCTCCGCTGATGTTCTGGCATTTCCTGATTTTGGCAATCCATTTAACCTAACCACTGACGCATCAAACTACGCAATTGGTGCAGTCCTGTCCCAGGGAGATATAGGTACAGACAAACCAATCGCATACATTTCTCGTTCGCTGAACAAGGCTGAGGAAAACTACGCCACCAATGAAAAAGAAATGTTAGCTATTGTTTGGGCATTGGACAACTTGAGGTCGTATCTGTACGGTGCCAAAAAGATAAGGATAAATACTGATCATCAACCCTTAACCTTTGCCTTAAGCTGTCGCAATTATAACGCCAAGCTTAAACGATGGAAAGCAAGGATTGAGGAGTATAATTGCGAACTAATCTATAAACCGGGAAAATCGAACTTGGTTGCCGATGCTCTTTCTCGCCTCAAAACCGAGTGTAACATATTGAATGAGTCTGTTGTCGCTCAACCTCCATCTGTATCGGGTCAAGAGCCTACAACAAGTGCAGAACCGGAAATCGACGCGACCTCCGAAGGCACGATGCACTCAGCCGATCAAGACAGCTCAGACCTAGTACCACATGTGGAGGCCCCCCTTAACGTGTTTCGAAACCAGATTATTTTTAGAAATGGAGATCGCCCTCGATGCCTCGAACATCCTTATCCAGGCTACAGTAGATACTACGTTTCATTTCCTGAATCCGATGTCAACGCACTGGTTAATATCTTACGGGAGTGCCTCAACCCGAACGTAATAAATGGAATTAAAATTCCCGAAGAACACCTCGCCGCACTGCAGGACACATATGTTAATAACTTCCGGAGATACAGAATCAGGATAACACAGCGATTAGTAGAAGATGTTACAATTCCTGACAGGATATATGAAATAATCGAGAAAGAGCATAGGCGAGCCCATAGAAACCCTCGCGAGAATAAAATACAGATACTTGAACAATTTTACTTTCCTTCAATGTCCAGACAGATCAGAGACTATGTCAAGCAATGCGATACTTGCAAACTAAACAAATACGACAGGCATCCCTCGAAACCGTTCCTTCAACAGACGCCTGTACCTAGTTATCCCTGCGAAATTCTGCACATCGATATTTTTGAGATGGAGAAGCAGAAATATCTTAGCGCAATCGACAAATTTACGAAATTTGCTAAATTATTCCCAATAAAAAATAAATCTTCAATTCACATTCGGAGGAAGCTTACTGTTCTCCTGCACTATTTTTCCGTGCCAAAAATGCTAGTTATGGACAATGAAAGGGGATTTTTAACCCCTCTTGTCCTAAACTATATCCGATCACTAGGTATAGAGGTTTATCAAACCCCAACACAAAGAAGTGAAAGTAATGGTCAGGTTGAGCGTTTACACTCAACATTGATAGAAATGTACCGCTGTATTTCGGTTGAGTTTCGCCGGCCCACCCCTAAAGAACGCATTTCAATTGCTGTAGACAGGTATAACAACACCGTTCACTCCGTTATCAAGCGAAAACCGGCGGACATATTTCTCAACCGGACCTCAAGAATAAACTATCAGGGTTTGGTAAATTTCAGGGAAAAAACCATGGAGGATATAAAAGCTCTATTAGAAAGGGAGCAAGAGGTCAGAAACGCGAGGTTGAACACCAAACGCACCCCTCCGCGTTCTTTCGATACCGGAGATGAGGTGTTCATTTCAAACAAACAAATTAAGGCCAAACAAAAGCCATTATATAAAAAAGAAACGATTGAAGAAAATCGAAACGCAACAATACTAACGCAAACAGGAAAAAAGTTCCACAAAGCGGATGTAAAAAACATCTAAAGATAACATTGGTCACAAGGCAAATCTTATGCTTAGATTCTCTGGCCCCAGGGTATGGGTGCAAATTTTTTGCAGCCGATGTCGTCAGATGTTGGTTCAATTCCAAATAACTCGATGGTTCGAATGATTGCAATCGGTGTGGTTCAACTCCACCACGAGGTCTATGCTTTAATTGACGTGAAGCCACTCGTGCCATGAGTAGGCCATTTGCAACTATCAACGCTTATGGCTAAAAGGGATCAACGCGAGCCTTCCAATGTCAGCTGAGAGAAACGCCTACATTCCGATGCAAAATTACGCAACTAAGTTGTACACAAACACCTAAAAGGTGCAAAGAAAAAGAAAAAACAAAAAACAAAAAGAATGCTACCAAAAAATTACTAAATCACTAAGCATTAAAGTATGAGATACCATTGGTCAAAGGGTTAATAAGAAGCTTAAGATCAGTAGAATTCGGAGGTACGAATGCAAGCGTTAACGCGCCTGTAGCCGTTGAAGTTATAGTGGTTCAATTCCATTTTTCTCACTGGTGTGTGGTAACCGATGCGGAGGGGTTCAATTCCCCCAAAATGATCTTCTGCTTACTTGCGTGAAGTCATCCGTGCCATGAGTAGGTCGCTTGCAATCATAAACGCTTGCGACTAAAAGGGATCAACGCGGACCTTCCATAGTCAAGTTAATACCCATATTCCAATGCAAAAATTTAAAACACAATTTTTTTTACAACAAATAAAGATGGGTCCAAAAATATGGAAAAGCAAACATACGCAAAAGGCAAAAAAAAAAAAAAAAAAAAAAAAAAAAAATATATATAAATAAAAAAGCAAAAAGAAAAAAATTTAAATTAAATACTAATATAAAAAAAGAACTATAAAAAAAAAAGAAAAAAGAAAAAATTTTAATTAAATTTACTAACAAATTAACTAATTAACAATTTGAAATTTTTTCATAACCAACTAACAATTTTAAACCTTTCGATAACTAAAATAACACTAATCGAGCTTAAAGCAACTCCCAACCAACTACTTCACTACTGGGTTCCCAACTAACGAAAATAGAAAAACCTTTTTTAACACAATAGACTTCACCAGCTTTTACTAATTCACCCTCCACTGCGCAACTCAAAACTAGGATAAGTCCCTAGAATAAGGAGTAGACACTAAGTTCGCATACTCTTAAGAAATTTACTGTTCGAATGAGATATTTGAAATAGAAATAGAAATAGAATAGCTTAGTAAAGTAGACACTAAGATGATAATTTTGTTCGAATGAATTATTTGAAATTCCATAGAATAGCTTAGTAAAATAGGCACTAAGATAATAATTTTCCATTTTTTATGTAAGCAAACAATTTACTAACATTACTATAATTCATAGCATCTGCCTCTGCGCAACTGCGCACTCTTATGAGATATTTGAAATAGGCTCACCATTGGCCACTATACGAGATGGGTATGGCTGGATCATCGATGGACACTTTAAGCTCATTCACGTTATAGATCTAGAGCGTTATGACTTGACAACGAATCAACTGGAACATTTACTAACCAACCTCAATGAAACAACAACAACCACAGAAGTACTGCTGTTCCAACTAAACAGAATTCGCACACACTTGGATGAACTGAGAGGGCACAAACTTGCGAGATCGAAGCGATCCATCAATTGGATAGGGTCTGCCTGGAAATGGATAGCTGGGTCACCAGATGCGCTCGACTGGGATAAGGTCCTTAACAACGAAAACTCCCTTAACCAAAATAGTAACAGGCAATACAAGGTAAACAATGCAATTTTCAAAAAAACTAACGAAGTATTGCAGAAGCTAAACAGCGTTGTGACGATCACAAATGACGTCGTCGATCGAAGAACCAGGGAAAGGCTCGAGCAGGATGTCCAAAACAAGATAGCTATTCTGAAGGAAGACGTGAACGAGCTGATACGCGCCTGCCAAATGGCTAAGGCGGGCATCGTCAATAGCAATCTCTTAAGCAAGGAAGAAGTTAACCAGCTTGTTGGCGAGATTGACATCCTTCCATACAGTAATGCCATTGAAGCCATCGAGTATAGCAAACCTTCGATCTACACCAACAACACGCTATTGCTGTACGTGTTATCTCTGCCTAAGGTCACGGAGGAAAGATTCAACCACCTTATCACACGAGCTAATGTCCAGAAGGGCCATCGGATAGAATTGGCGTACAAAACTATCCTTATAAGCAAACAGGAGACGTTTGGCATAAGGGGAGACTGTTTGCACCTATCCTCAGCAATGGTATGTGAAAAGAAATCCTTGGACCTGCTACCGGAGGCTGGTTGTTTGGCTCGTCTCCTCAAGGGCGGAGAAACAAGTTGTCCTTACTTGACAAGCAACGCATCTACCGTCGAAGTAATCAAAGATGATACTATTTTCCTAAACAATTTCGTTGGCAACATAAGTTCAGGTAAAACCACTACTAATCTTAACGGTTCCTATATTCTCCGTGTAGACAACGAGACGGTAGTAATCAACAACCAAACATACTCAAGCATTACCACCTCAGGAGTTCAGGTGCTCCCACCAATCCTAACTAGCGTCACAAACCGCACAATGGCTATAAACCTCGATCTGGTACATGGAATGGCAATTGACAACTTGCAAATATTGAAGCACCTTAAATCTGAGACGAATTGGTTCATATTATCCGAGGGATCGGGACTACTGTTACTTATGGTGATAATTTGGTTTATCTGGAGGAAGCTCACAGCAAGGATCCACTTACCCGAAATAAAAATCGAGAACCCACTTAGTCGAAGGATCGAGAAACGTCCTTCGTCACCTAATCTGCGGGACGCAGATATTTAAAGGGGGAGGAGTTAACACGCTGCGGTACCCAACATATTGCATTCCCACACCTTACCGATACACGTGCCGCTGCATCAGCATAATCGCTGTTATTCTATAGGACAACCCAACACCCTAAGTCAAGGCCAGTTACATATCAGGTACCACGTACTAATGCTAACGCACTAAGAACGGAGCCAGACGCAGCGTCAGCAAATTATGTTTCACACGATTGTGAAATACTTGCACATGCCACCAGTGCATGCCAACCGTGGGAAGCTAGGGGCGGAGCCAGCATACCAAGACGCGGCGCACCTGAAGGCAGCGGAACGACCCAAACCTATAAAGGCCTGCAGCGCACATCAAGGGGGCAGTTGCGTAGTGGACATTAACGGTAGCTTGTAACATTTACCTTTGTAGTAAATAAACCTTGTAAATTCTAACTTTGATCCTTTAGTGTTTCATTTGCAGGGCAAGTTGGCCCTTTAATTTTTTTGAGTGTATTGGACTGAAAGTCCTTTTCTTATATATAATGCTCAATTCATTACAAGTCTGTCAAAATTTACTGCTTACTGCAGTTTTGTTCAGTTATCAGTCAGGGATCGAATCGTTACATCCGGATCAAAATCCATACGGATAAAATTTGTGTGATACGTGAGTTGTATTAGCTGAATGGGATTATTACATATCATAATTTTTTTTTTAGTTCACAATAGTTTTTAAGTTTCACCATGTTTTGGATCATATTTTTAAATCAAAATAGTTGTGGAATTGTCAAAACAATCAAAATTGTGAGGAAAATTCTTAAAAAAATTTAGTCAATGCTGAAAAAAACGGACTTACTACTCTTTACAAAGAAGTTCTCTATCGCTGAAATCCTGCACCAAATACATAGACAATAAATTTATGACCTTTTTACTTGGTTACACTTCGAGTGCCGGACCCTGTGTGCATTCAGATTTCTAGATGTGAGTGGGTTGACTACCTGGTCGAAAATAATATACTACCTACGGTTCTTTACTGAGTGCTCAAAGCTTGACTGTAAAAAGCGTTTCGGGCCGTCTTCCTACTCAATATAGTGTATTTCAGGCTAAAATTCTAGCCAGTAATGAGGTAGCTGTCTCATTAGGCAAAAATGTGACTACTTTTGGGGACTTTAGTCTATATTTACTCCGATAGCCGAGCAGCGATTAAATCTCTTGGTGGGATTGTCACTAACTCCATCACTGCTCACAAATGCCGGTCGTGGCATACCAGGGAATTGTAGGTAGGCGAATTATCGAAAGATAGAGCACTACCACTCGCCCTCTCCTACAACCTGCGTCGTTCAAGCAGCAGTCTACGCAAGATGGGTTGATAGTCTGACGTTCAATGCTACAAGAAGAGTCAGGCGCTTAAAGACTCTACTTAATCGGCCAAGGAAAAGCGTCTCTATGTTAGTTGCTTTGATCAGAGGCCAATGTCTCCTGGGTCGACATGCGCAAAGATTGAGCTTACCTCATTTCGTCTATTACAGAAGCTGCAAGAATGAGGTGGAGGAAGAGTCTGTCAGACAACTTCTCTGTTACAATCCTGCGTGGCATGGGACTAGGTTTAGATAATGATGTTCTTAGGGATATAAGTGTCAGTTTGATCAATGGGCTTGTACTTAAAACAAAATCGTTTAACGAGGAGTAACAGATGAACTGGATCGGCAACGGTCCAAACGGCAAACCGTAAATTCTATAACAACCTGTCTAATATTTCAAAAGTTCGTCAAGAAGCAGTAACGAGCTAGTTTGGCTCACTTAACGTAGCATGGCATGATAACTCTCTTGCGTGTAACTGATCAGCCAATACATAACTAAAGATTGTAAAGCATATGGACATTATGAATCATTAACGCCGCAAGTTCGAGCGCCTGTAACATTTCGATAGCCTCTCTATTGAAAGATGTTAAGTAGAAAATCTATAATTTACTGAAATGATCTTCATTTCGGTTGAGAAATGCAAATATAGGATTATTTTCGTCTTTATAGTCATCTCACATAGACAGGAATAAAAGAAATTATGGAAAAATTTTAGTCGGTTAGGCAGAAACCAGCAGTGCCGGCTAACTATTCAGTTGAAAATATCGTTGCTGTAAAGGAGAGTGGAAATGCTGGAAAAACATCGATGATTCAAAAATATCGCTGTTTTTCTGACGAGACTTTCAGAGTGATATTTAAAGTATGGCATGGAGGTTTATTTTTGTGTTTTGGCAAAAACTCGTTATTTAAAGTTTGCCATTCAAGCAAAAACAAATTGATAAATGAAGTAATTTACTTCAGTAGCTTCGATTTTTTAAGATTCGCTTTAATCACCCCGTTCATTTTCTCCACATTAAATTAAATCGCGTTTTAAGTTAATAAATAATAAGAGAACAGACATGCAATCAAAAGTATTTCTAAAAAAAGAATTTGTCATTGCTTGAAAATTTTATTTTATATGATATCTACGTTTTTTTTTTGCTTGATGCAGTAGTTAACATATGAAATAATATCTGAAATATCCTATGCAATCGATCGGGTATCGATGGATTTATACCCTCTGATGTATCGAAAAATATCTATACGCCTTTCTATGCATCGAATCAATCGATCGATATATTTTTGCCACTCACACCCCTAACGGAAAGCGAAATATCAGGCTTACCGTCAACACATTGCGAAATCGGAATATATTAGCAACGTTTTTAGGATACTCGTTGGATGGATACTCAAACTCGAACTTGAAAGACTCCGTATTTTGATTTAATTTTCCACAATAGCTTCGAGTGAGCTTTGCATCCAATTAGATTTTTCCGAAACGGTATTTATAATCACAAATTATGATATGAAAACACGCTAGGCACTATGTGAAGTATTATTAGCCTCACGTATTTTGGGGGCTGCTTTAACATTTCCAAGTCATTAAACCTTTCATTTAATGGTTTATGGCTTTATCACACGAAAGACTCGGCCGATATTTATTTAGATAACCCGTTCAGTATATTTTGATTCACTGTATCACATTGCGCTATCCGAGGTTCGTTCAAATTCATCTCTTCAGTTTTGGCGCATGTTCCCGAAAAAGCGTTTTCAGCCGAATTTAAGAAAAGAAGGTCACTACCTCAGAAACACCATCAAATTGTAGAGCTATGCAGTTGCATTGGCTTCTGAACAATGAATCTCAAGAGATTACCAAGTCGTCAGAGGCAGCAACTATCTCTGTTAACACAGACGTCGAGTTAAAAATGCGGCTCGGTCGAAATTTCTTTGAATAAACGAACAACGGTCAACACAACACTCAATTCTGAAATATATTTTCAATATTTAAAGACGGCGTGACTACCTATTTCGCACCGGCGGAATGCAGTGCTGATTTCTTGTCATTTTGTTCTTTGAGCCTGTCGATTTCGAAATATTAGAAAGGAACCAGCCACTTTTTTCTAGACTAGCAAAATTAGAATTCCAAAAAACTGCGCTCGATAACGAATTGACTTGGCAACTGGAGTTGTGCCTAGTTATGAGGGATGCCACAACTCCTCGATAAATGTATGAATTATTACCACGCCTCTTTAGGCTCACTCGCCTTTTCTCGTACTTACCATTTCTCAACGGAGTAATGGAGAAATGAGAGCGACTGCTAGTAAATCCATGTATAATCAGTTTGACATCTGCTTTCGAAGGCAGCTCTTGCACTTCGTTCAAGATGAGTTCATCACTTCCAACACCTGAATTCACGCTAAATAATTTTAAAATAATTAATCTTAAGCGATTATTCTTCCTCATTCCAATTTCGAAATACCCACGGTTTTTGATAATAAATATTGGCTTTCGATATCAGTTCATCGAGTTGTATGTTATGTCCAAACACTGCAGTCGCTTGAACGGGAAAAGCGGTGCTTTGCATTACAACAACAAGTAACAGCAATTTCACAGACAACATTTTGAAGTTTTTATTTGTTTAATTTATTTTAAAAAAATATTTTTTCTGCGTTTTCACACTGAAACAAGAACCGATTTTTTCATACGACCGCTCGTGCGTTGGCTTAAGATGTATTCTAGCCGGATTTTCCGAAACCTTCTTATATTACTGAGATTGGAGGCTCGCGATAGTATAATTTGCTTAATCGCGTGTTAGGCACAATTTTTAATGCGAGTACGATAAACTTAGGAAAATTACTTGCAATTTCCATTATAACTTTGATGGCATCACAGGTACTAGAAATGGCATTCATATTTTACTTAGATCATTAAGCGTTTGCGCAAGCAATGCGCTTTGCACCATACAGTCAATTCTAGATAAGGCAGTCAGTCATACAAGTGTTTCATAAATTACTCTAAAATTGTATTTAATTGAGATAAATATTTTGGGTATTTTTAAATTTGAAATAAATTTAAGAAATTTTAACCGCAAACTCTCAGCTGCTTGCATTTGATTAATGAATCCCTAATAGGGAAACGATTGACAGTTTGCACCTTAAAATGCCTTATGCTCTTAAAGTGCTTTATGCCCACCTCCGTCAAAGCCGGTCAGCCGCAAAGGTGCAGTGGTCACACAATTTATTCGTACACTCACACCTGATACTTAGCTCGAATTATACAAAAGAACAAAATTTTAGTATATTCGTAGAGTGTAACATTTTTATTCAATATTTAAGGAACAAAACCTGCAAAATTCATTTCTGGAATTAGAGAACTTAAGCGGTTACATACGTTCAGAATTTCAAAAAAAAAAAAAAACGATTTTTTACAGATTATTATTCTTTAAACCTTCAGGCGTATTTCTGTGGATATCAGTTGTAGAAATTCCCCATAAATACAAAGTTATGGCAGAAAATGTAACTGCCCGACGAGAGTTTGATGCGCACAGGTAGCTGTCCTTCGTTTGAGGCAGCGAAAATGCACTTGAAAGTTCAAACTCGTTTTTCTCGAAACTACTTTTTCCGGCACGGTCTGCATGATAACTCATACAGTTTTTAATATTTTTTTATGCGGTTTTTTAAGTATTCGAAAGTGTTTTCTCTATAGTTTGTGGAGCCGGATTTTTGATATTTTTATTAAAAAATTTTATAAACGTAATTAAAGCGTGACATTTATGACGCAAAACGCATAATATTTTTTGAAATTCAAAAATCCAGCTTTTTTTAACTAATTTTTTTTTTATTATCGAGTTTGAACATATACATTTAAGTATGAAATTCGATTTCTTTTGCATGACCACCGCGTGCACGTTTTACGAAGTCCAATCGTTGAACCCAATTTTCGACCACTCTTTTTCGACCGTCCTGTTGAAACCACATGTCGTCTAAGTCCATACCATTCAATTGCGCTCAAAAATAATCGTTTATTATGTCGCGGTATCGATTTCCATTCACAGTAACGTGGCGATCGTTCTCGTCAACGAAAAAATATGGGCCAATTACGCCGCCGGCATGTAAACCGCACCAAACAGTGATTTTTTCGGGATGCAACGGTGCCTCATGAATCACGTGTGGATTGCTTTCTGCCCAGTAACGCACATTTTGCTTGTTGACAAAGCCATTGAGCCGAAAGTGAGCTTCATCACTGAAGACGATTTTTTGGAATTATTTGGATTTAAAGTAGCAGCAACAGAACGATTATTTTCATAAAAAATTTGCACGATTTGCAATCGTTGCTCAATTGTGTAGCGTTCCATGATGAAATGTATACTAATGAAGTTTACAAATGACAAGCGAAAAATAAAAAATATTGCGTCGTTCGCCCTCCCTATCGGAAAAAAGTTGAAGCGCACCTATTGAAAAACGCCTTATAACTACAACGTATTTTACAAGATTTTTTTGACTTTTTTCCGATCCAACGGCATTTCAAGGAGAAATGATGCAGACCGTGAGCAACTTTTTTTGCATTGTAATTTGGGTCATGTGATTTTTTATATGCTAATTTTTATATTGTAAATAAAATTAAAATAAATTTTTTTATAAAGTTTAAGTACTAATAAACAATGCACAACAATTTTTTATAAATATTTATTTCTATTGTTATCCCTTCTAAAAACAGTTTTTCTTTTAGCGCATTTTTTTCGCTGCTGGACGAATGTAACCCCTTAAGACAATAACGAATTAAGGCACAATTTTATGCAAAAATATTATTCGTACACAGCAGTATGAAGAATATTTTATAAAAAAAAAAATAATAGAAAACACTAGTAATCAGTTGGGCCGACTTTAGCTTTAAGGGGACAGATACCGGATTTTCATTAAAATTATTTAAAATGAAGAAGTCAATATATTTTTTTCAAAATAGGCATACTGTTTATTTATATATTAAGATAATACAAAACATTTTTCTTTTATTTTAATAATTTAAAATGGCGTATGTACACTCAATTCTTCCAGGAAGGTCGCAGCGGGGCTTTTCAATCGGCGGCCATTGTAGCATCGCACAGTGCGGCCGATTCCCAAAAAGCTGGCCAAAAGTCGAAAAAAAAGTTTCTAGATAGAGTTTTTTGTCTTTGGGTTGGCTACAGTAATGCCTTGAGTAGTGAAAACCGTTCATAGCAACGTCCTGTACCCTAAGTATCCTCTGTATTTTCAATCGCAACGTGGCCTTCGTTTGAGCATCGTATTACTGTCGATGAATAGTGAAAGTTGTACACATTTGAAAGATTTTGTAATGGAGTAAATTGAACAAAATCAAATGGAATCATCTTCGGAAGGTTAGTAAAATATGAGAAATCTTTAGTACATATCAATACCTCGACACAAAATTTTTAGCTGCAGCAATACGCAGATACATTTTTTGCAATTTTTTTTATAAAATTTGAGTTTTCAAACTGTATAGGAATACAACGCCGTCATATGCTGCTTTGAAACCCATTAAAGGTTACTCAAAAAAGTAATGGTTACTGAATAAAACAAGATTCAGCTGCTACCACTTGCTACCTTGCGACCCCGAAAACATATAAATTTACATGCATCTTGATTATGTTCTAGAATATACGCTATTTCACGTGAGGGGGTGGCCAATAGGGGTGGAAGGGGGTGGATTTTCAAAATTTTAATATCAAATTCGTAATCAGCGACCCCGACAACCCCCGAGTAAGAAATTTTGAATCAATTACTTAATTTTTTGAGTTTTGACCAGCTTTTCGGGAATCGGCCGCACTGTGCCTCGGTGTCAGTGACCTGAACAAAAAAACCAAACATTTCTTTGTTTATTAATGTCATAATTTCTAAATGAATTAAAAACAAAAAAGTCGCGGAATAAAATGCTTAAAAAAAAAATTAATTTTGGTCGCCCCAAACTTTCATACTGTTTTTGCTTTGAAAAAATAATTTTTTCGAAAAATAGAAAATGAAAGTAATATCATAAAAAAGATGTGTGCAACATTTCAGAGAGATTGGTCAATAACTTTTCGAGTTATCGTGTACGCCAATTCGAATATATAGTTTTGAGAAAAACGCCTCTAAAGTTTGAATACAACGTAACTATACCTCTCCCAGCGCTCGAACGCAAAGAATAGAGTCGTCACGGTTGACGATATATAATATCAGATATAATAACTGCTTCCAAACGTCGTTGTATACTTTTTGCCAATACCTTGGTTTCAAAGAGCTGCAATTTTCTCCCACTCAACACGTAAAACTGTCTTTAATTACGCCTTTGATGTTATTTTGTGCTTTCTGATTCTCCTTTCTAAGAGCTCCCAGACATGCTCAATTGGGTTCAGAGCCGGTGATTGAAAAGCTGTTTAAGCTGCTTACAGTGGTAAATAGGCCATTCTTACACGAGATAAAATGAGTGTTTCGGGTCATTGTCTTCTTTAAGCAAGAACCCTTTAGCATTCAGTCCAAGTTTAACGGCACTATCATGCAGATTATTCTTCAAAATGATTAAATACAGAAGTCCATTTTATCATTAATAAAAACCATTTTTCCTACTACAGTTGCAGCTATGCACCTCCAAACCATTGCATTTCCTCCTCCATGCCTAACGGTAGAAATACGATTTTTTCAGCTTTTAAAGCGGGGAGCGCCACTCACTGATTGTTCTACTGTGTACGGGGAGTGTTGGTTTGATCCACATAGTTTCAGTGAGGGCGAATTTAGCTTGCTCGTCTCTTAAAGAGTGTTCGATGCATTGGAGTCCGAGAGAGTCTATTGAGAATTATAGAATTGCGGATTTTTTTAGAAAATCAAAGACAATTTTTTCACGCAACTAAATAACTTTATTCTGCAATGTACTGCCCATTTTGATCACTGACCCTTTGCCATCTTTCAGGTAGCATTATAATCCCACGTTCATAAAACTTCTGGTTTTTATTATCAAAAAACTGAATCAGGTACGATTTAACATAATCATCATTATTGAAATTTTTACCATTCAAGGAGTTTTGTAAAGATCGAAACAAAAAGTAATCAGATGGTGCAAGGTCAGGACTATATGGTGGATGTGATGGAAAGGATACGTTTTTGGGTTTGAGGAATGAGACTTTTTTTTTGGTTTTTTTTTATTTTAGAAACAGGGAAAGTAGGTAAATTTGGAAAAGTGCGAGGACCGTGCTTTATGTGGGATTCGAAGAACCCACAACTTCTGGGATTGCAGGCTAGTGCGCTTACGCTAGACTACCGAGAAAGAAAAGACATATACGATCTTTATTTTCAACAGGATGGAGCCACAAGTCACAAAATACGAGAAAACCTTGCATTATTGCGCTCTAAGTTTCGAAGTCAATTAATTTCACGTAATGGTGACATAAACTGACCACCAAACCATGCGACCGAACACCAAAAGACTACTTTTTGTGAGGTTTTTTGAAAAGTAATGGCTATATGAATAAGCCATCAAGAGCTGAAACCCAACATTCGCATCGACTCCTGTACTCAACGCGATAATGTGTGAGTGAGCCCTTGCAAATTTTAATTCTCGTATGGCAGCCTGAAGACGTGCTGATGGTGGACATTTAAAAGATGCCACTTTTCACAAATAATTGTTAAGAGTCGTATTTTGAGTAAAACAAATGGAACCTGAAATAATCTAAATTTGTGCATGCCTTATTTTAAAACGGCCGCCGTAGCCGAATGGGTTGGTGCTTGACTACCATTCGGAATTCACACCAAAATTAAGAAAAACATTTTTCTAATAGCGGTCGCCTTTCGGCAGGCAATGGCAAACCTCCAAGTGTATTTCTGCCATAAAAAAGCTCCTCATAAAATTATCTGCCGTTCGGAGTCGGCTTGAAACAGTAGGCCCCTCCATTTGGAACAACATCAAGACACACACCACAAATAGGAGGAGGAGGTCTGCCAAACACCCAAGAAGGATGTACGCGCCAATTATTTATTTATTTTTTATTTATTTATCTAGGCGCGTCTTCTGAAATACCCTTTATTGCAATTTTGCAAATGCTAACTCAGCACTAATTTTGTACAACATGGCATTACATTTATTTCAAATGTACGGTTGTGAAAATTAAAATTTAAATATCATAAAATACATTTTACATTTTGACATATACATATATACAGACATACATACATACATACTAAGTTAAATAGTTAACATAGAAGCTCGATTTGAGTATATTTTGTGGCAATAAGTTAACATTTAGAAACTTTTGATTTTCTTTGATACAAAACATTGAACACAACACCATTTCAACGTCAAATGGCAAATACGTTGCACCCATCAAGGAAGCACCTGGAGAGGTACAGACACTCGTATCTATTTCATATTCAAGTAAAGAAAAAATCGTACTCGTATGCTGTTGAACTATTTGCGTTGCAGATCGCCATCATTGCCCACCGGGCGTATCATCATGCGCACAGCTTTCAGCGAATAAGCGGCTCCACGGAACTCATTCCAGTACACGCCTTCATACAAAGGTGTATTGTTGTAATTTTGGGAGAAGTATTTGCCATTCAAATTACTACAATAAAGCAGAAAAATACATAAGCATTCACTTGGAAATTAGATGGCAAAGATACTTTAGATATACCTCATGTCACACCAGTTGTACCACCAGGCACCGTTGCGCGACTGCGCACAATTGCAGTCCACACAGCCATCATTGTCGTTGTCGAAAGTTGAGAATTTGCTGCCTGCATGGTAGGTAAGCGAGTCACCGGCATCACCCTCGTACTCTCCTACGTAGAAGTGGAAGTAAATTTAATTAAAAATATTTTACATATTTCATTTTTCTAAATTTTATATGCAGCTTCACTCACTGCCTCACCTAATAAATTAAGCGCATAGTCTTCCTTCTCGCTGCCAATGGCAAATAAATTATAGCGCGCATACCGATTTACACCATCGAAATCCTGCAGCAAAATCAACAGTTCATGCACTGCCGACGCAGTGAGCGCATGCAATTTATCCAGGCCGATGAAAAATTCACCACCCAAATTGCCAAAGCCAGCCTGATATTCCAGCCAGCCGCGATAGAAGTTCAATTTGCCATTGAAACGATTCTGAATAATAGTCCAGCCGCCGCCAAGCGTCTCCTCGTCGCAACGCACATAGAACGGCTCTGATTCGGGTGTGAGTTGGAGGCGCAAGATGCCATTCGCAGTTGGGGCGTCTTGGGCACAGCTGGTGGCGAGCGGCTCCGTTGGATGATTGGTGGCGTAGAAGTTAGTTGACGATTGGCGATTGTTTTGGCGCCGAATGCTGCTGAGACGGCGAGACACCATGCTGCAGGTATTGGAATGGAATTGAGATAAATACACACATACAAATATTTTAATTGCGAGTAATTAAGAAAATTAAAAATAATATACACCAATCTGAAATATTTTTATTACTGCCATCATAACAGGTGAGTCAGTTGGGTTGTTAAAAATACATTTATGTATGTACCCACTCGTACGCTACTAAGTTAATCACTCTATCCATTTACTGTAAGAAATTGGCTTGGCTTAAAACCTAATCTCTTATTTAAAAAAAAAAAGAGGTTGTCTGTAAAGTCGGTTTACTGACGATAGTTTAACGTGACAACGTCATAAGAAAATATTGATGGAATGTTTGCAATTTTCAAAACAAAATTTTAATTTTATTTGTTTGATAGATATTTTGTATGGATATAGAGGAGGAGGTAAATGGAATTGCAATGGAATAGGTCAAGTTACATTTACACAAACGTGAAAAATGACGAAACATTTATCAAATTCATGAAAGATATCTTCAATTTCGATTGTGCATCAGACGTTAATAAGTCAACAACACTAAGAGGCATCATCATCGATTTGACTTTCTCAAGGCACGTTACACTTGAACACTCCCTTTCATTTCCTATTTTTCCTATCATCGTCCTATTCTCAACAGAGAAATGGTTCATTACCATGCACACAGGAAGAAGGCATATGCAAATACAAGTATGTGAATTTATATACCTACATATGCGCATATACATACATATACATGCTCACTCAAGTAGGACAGAGCCAGATGTCGAACGTTGCCGAACGCGGGGGCCGATTGTGCTCTTTGTCGTTCGTTCCGCGCTCTCGCTTGCAGTTCAAGCACATTAGCTTACATTTGCTTGCGTACGGAATACATAGATTCGTATATTTGATATGTCCATATGACTTGTATGCATCTTTACATATAGATTTGTTCTTTTTGAAAATTGCGCGAAATTGTATATGTATATGCATGTTTATATACATATATTAGTATACAACATATCTTATAAGGTATATGGTAAATATTACCATACATTTTTTCCTTCATATATAATAATAATAATAACATTAAAACAACAGGTATTATTAACAAACTTGGTTTTATTTTAAATTCTTCAAGTGAACCAAATTAATAATAATCAATAAGAAAGCATATGCAAATACAAATACGTGAATTTATATATGTACATATGCGCATATACATACCTATATACGCTCACTTAAGTAGGAGAGAACAAGAAGTCGAACGTGGCCGTTCGTTTGCTTTGTTTGCTTTGTCGATCGTTCCGCGCTTTCACTTGCAGTTCATTCAATGCAATGAGCAAGGTAACGACAAATGAGCAAGGTAATGACATATGAGCAAGGTAACACTAATGAGCAAGGTAACGACACATTTTTTCGTGCGTGCAGCCTGTTAAATCGAATTATAAGACGTTATCACGTCAAAAAATTAAAAAATATGAATATATTAAGTGGTGCGTACACTTCTGTTAGGTGTGTGGCCGAGCTCCTTCTCTTATTTGTGGTGTGCGTCTTGGAGTTGCTCTACAACTGGAGGTGCCTGCCGTTTTAAGCCGACTCCGAACGGCGGAGGAGCTTTTTCATAGCAAAAATACACTCGGAGGTTTGCCACTGCTTGTCAAGGGTCGACCGCTATTAGAAAACACTTTTTCTCTTATTAGACTGGTGAAATATAAACACTTACTGACCTTAAACAAGGTCACCCTATCGGAAGATTTATAAGTTTTGCAAATTTCCTCGCACCTCAATCATATTTGACACTTGTGAACTAGACAGCTGGAGTATACAAAAATACAAGCAATGGAGCATTTAAAGGTCAAAATAAAGAATTCCAACACACAATACTATTTCTTTTAATTGGTGAAAAAGTTATTGGGCCGATTAATTTTGCGACACCTTGCATTTTTGCTTCTCAGTGTATAATATATGTAATAAAAAAAAGGGAACAAGATTATTTGTGTAACCACCGGGCCTTTTCGAAGGCTAATATTACAAAAAATAAAGATCCCGAATTCGTTTGACAAATTTGGAAATTTACTAAAAAAAAATACTGCAGGCGAGTTCGAATTAGCTGCCTAATTGGCGATGATGAAAAAACGAATGATCAAAATTATGAAATGCAAAAGCGGAGAGAGCTGCTGGCTCCTCTACAGAGGATCGATGATACCGCTCTGCAAAACTGGCAGACCAAATGGAACGATAGTGGGAAGGGAAGAACCACTTTCACTATGATCCTCGACATACAGAAATGGATCCGGAGAACATATGAAAACGTTACCTTCATGCTGACACAGTTTTTAGCTGGGCATGGCTGTTTCAGGCAGTATTTGTGCAAATACAAGCACACAGACTCCCCATTTTGCCTATACTGCCAAGAAAAAAATGAAACGCCGGAGCATGCCCTGTTGGAGTGCTCTAGATTTGATGGGGAACGAAGCACGTGGAGCTCAAATATCGGCGAGAGCATGATAGCTACTAGCCTAGTACAATATATGCTAGAATCTGAAGAAACTGAAGAAACGTGTAACTATGGTTGTAACGTAGCCTCAACAATTATGAGAAGGCTGAGACATGATGACAACGAACGCAGACAAATGAGTGAATAAACACATCCTGCCCCGTCGAAGGAATATCTTAACTGGTAATACCGAGGGGAAAAAGCAGAACAGCGAAGCGATGGGGTAGTTTAGTCCGTAGGCACTACGAAACTCAGTTCAAAAGAGCCGGGGAATATTGCATGTGAATCGGGCATACGTATGAGTCGGTTCATACGTATCTTTAGAAGATTCCACCTCCAAGGTCCGCATACCAAAAAAAAAAAACCCACGCATAGGTCGAAGAGCGAGCAAAGTCCAACAGCAATAAAAATTACATACAGGATCTGGCTCTCGAAGTATAGCTAATTACTTTTATTCAATTCAAAGTAAGAAATGTGTGAAAATATTACAAAATTAAAAATGAATTTACTTTTGCTCGATATGACCACCTTTTGCTTTAACTATGACCTTGAGACGGTCCAGAAACGAATTGAAAGCGGCCCGAATGTGACTTCCAGGTATTTTGGCTCACTCGCGCACAGTGGATTTTTTCAGCGCCTCGAGCTCGGACCTTGCTCTCCAAAATGGCCCAAAAGGAATAATCCATCGGATTCGCGTCTGGTGAATTTGAGAACCATCGTGTGGTAGTTATGCAGTTTGGAACGTGGTTCACTCGAGCTTTGTGAGACGGTTCCAAGTCTTGTTGGAACGTCCATGGTCTGCCACCGAAATGTTTGTCTGCCCCCGGCTTTAAAAGCATAGTCCAGACTAATTTCTTGATAATATTTCGCATTTACCTTGACGCCAGGCTCGCTGAAAACGATTGGAGAGCGCCCATCTACGGGTACAGCGGCCCAAACCCTTACCTGTGACGGGTGCTGTCTCCTGGTGCCCAATAGATGACTCGAATTCTTGTATGAATGGTCGGTCAAATAAATCCTATGGTTTTGGGAGTTTACGAATTGCTCAATTTGAAAAATGTTCACTTCAGAAAAAGAAAAATGTTCGGACTGCTTTCGGCCAAGCGAAGCAACTCCTTCGCTCTTTCAAGTCTAGCTTGTTGCTGCTTTGGTGTAAGATCAGGCGCCTTTTGGATCATGTGAGGCTTGACTTTGAGATCTTTTTGCAGTATGCAGCGGATGCTACTGTCAGATATTTTCAGTTCTTTCGCCATTTGATTGGCACTTCGTCGGTGACGTTGCAGTCTTTTGTTGACCACATACATGACGTTTCGCGGTGCTACCAGTGTCATTGTAATAAGTAGTGGTGCGATAAATAAAACTTTATTTACTTTAAGGTGCTCGAGCTCACGAACAATCGCTGGTTGTGATTTTTCAGCCAAATATAATGCAGTCCCACTATGACGTTTGAAATCCATTACTGATTTTCTTTTTTCGCGTTTACTCTCGGCAAAATGCTTCCGCTCGCTTGTGAACAACACTCTGGACTCTCTTTTAGCCAACTAATAGACAGCTGAAGCCCGTGCACCAGCTGCGTGAGCGGCCTGAAGTTGGTTACACTTCGAGTGCGGGACCCTCTAGATGTTATGATTGTGTTTTTGTTGACTTTTGCTGTTGTAGCAGTGTAAATATGGGGCATGTATGTGTATGTATGGGGCATGCTGCTGGAGTTACAATCCGGGTCGTTCCGGTAACGCAGAACCGACTGCCGTGGGAACGATTGACTTTTGTAGGTTAAGTTAGGTTAGGTTGAACAGGACACCTAACAATAATTTTATTTTGCCATTTTAATTTTCAGAAAAAATTATGTAAAAATATCAAACGAACTTTTACTTAAAAAATTAAGATTTTTAGAGAGATTAAGCGCAACGTCAGCACCTTCTTATGTCTCTCAATACCTTCTTTAAAGCTTTAAAGCAATTATAATTGAAGGTGACAATTTACTATGCGCATCACGATTACCGCACACTTCATTTAAATTGATTTGCATTAAATAAACTTAACAATGCTGAGTGCCACAAAACTCTTTGATCATTGCGCCACAGCAAAGTGTAACCCATCGACATACAAACTTAGTTGCTGGTTGACACATCATTGTAATTCATACCACTTATACCAGTATGTCTGTATGTATGTGTATACATACATGCAGCAGCTACAAAAACTGATTGGCACTTGGGCATCAGCCACGAAGTGCGTCTCGAACGCAGCGAGTGCATTTCGCGATTAAATTATGGAATATATCCATGCAGGGAAAACCGAAACTTGTGACGCAAATAATTGGTTCCGAACTACTTAGTAATATTTTGAAAACTACGAAGCACTTCAGTACGCATGACGTGAATAGCCACATCTTTCGGTGAAGAGTGGCAAATTTAATCACACAAATTTGTTTTTGAATGACTTTTTTACTATATAAATATTAGAAACAGAAACATTATATAGAAAAAAATCATAATCTATTGTGCATATAACTGAAAAATTATCTTCATAGTTCATTCATTTAGGAAGAGTTATTTTGTAAATGTTTTAGTCCCAAGAAAGATTTGGCAAGTTAAACCCTAATTATTGAAAAAAACTGTAAAATGTGAGGCAGTAAGGTTCGATCAATATTTGTATCAATATTGAAGTTTTGACTTTGCTATTGTTTACACTTTCTCCTGATTTGCTGGTACAATGAATGGAAAGTCAAGGGATTATTTTAATCGAAATAAGAAGCAATTGTGAGTTCAATAATTCTTTTCAAACCAGACTTTAATAAGAGGCAGCTGAAAAGGCTATGAAAACAATTGTGAAAGCATTAACTTCTTTCAAACCAGACTTTAATAAAAAAGAAGAAAATGAAACATCTTGGGCAGCACTCAAAACTGTCAAACTTTCTACTAAAACATAGAAGAAAAGACGTTGGGGGTCAGCATATGACCACCATTGGAATCAATGTGGACCCAATGTGCCTGTCGTGCTTGGAGAAGGCGGATGGCACTGAGCACTTTCTCTGTGCGTGTCCTGCCTTTGCTAGCGCACGGCTACGAGTTTTTGGTTCTGATGTCGTGAGAATGAGTAATATTCGTTCTCTATTTACAGATATTTACAGATTTGCCAAAGAATCTGGAAAATTCTCACAGGACTAACTATCTCTATATCTGTCTCTATTCTTTCCTATCTCTTTCTCTGATACTTTTCTCCTTCCCACCTTGACTATCTACCCCCTTTTCAGAGCTTTAAATACAATGGGCTTGAGTTTTTTAGGAGCCACCAAATCTCCTGGTGCCCCTTGGCTCGACCTTTTCAAATTTCAATTTCAAACATCTTGGGCATTCATTTCAATAAACCCTACAAAGTATGTAGGCAGGCAGAATGGCTGTCGTAATGACACACTTAGACCTGTTGTAGATCCATTGTGGTGCCACTGGAACTTTTGATTACACTATGGGTATCCCTTTAAGGAGTTAGAGGTAGTCAAAATTTTCAAAAAATTGGATTCTTTTTTTTGCATTCTCATTATCGCTCCGGAGCGATCGCAAAACGGTAAATGCATTTTTCTCAAAACTATGTTTCTTGAACTGATGATCACTGTAACTTAAAAACCGCTTGGTAGATTTCAATAGAATTTATACTGCTTCTGAAAAACATAAAAAACTCGTGCTGACCAAAGATTTTTTCTTTTTTGGTTTTCAAAAATTTCGATTTTTTTAAACAATTTATTACCGGTTTTTTCTCGAAAATCTGACAAATATTTCCTTAGACTGCCATGTTGCTGATTTTGAAAAAAAAAAGCTTCGATCAGCCAGAAGATTATCTATTAATAAAACTAATTTCTCTTATCCGATTGATTTTAAATGAAACTCCAAGGACTTGTGATGATCACCGCAAGGAACGTCTGGAGAAACGGGCTCCACACAAACAGCGATAACTTTTACAATTAATAATTTTTTTTTTTTTTTTTTGAAATCTAAAAGGTTTTCCAATAAGAGGTGTTATTTTGATATTCAAAGAAAAATGCTATTTTTTAAAATAAATGATCGGATGTTTATTTCATTATAAGGAGGAAGGTATGCCGTTAATAGTGGAAATTAACATCAGGCAAATGACCACCACGACCACGCTTACAGGACAGTATCCTTTTCATGAAATTTTCCATAACCGAATTGCAAAATGGCTTCCCTGTGACCTCGATAGTCTTACGAATTCCATCTTTGAGGTCTTGAATCGACCTTGGGTTGTTCGCGTAGACTTTCTTTTTCACCTGGCCCCAAAGAAAGAAGTCACAACGTGTTAAATTACAATATCTCGGTGGAAAATTGTGATCACCTCTTCGAGATATAACACGGTCCGGAAACTTTTCCCGTAAAAGATCAATGGATTCGTTGCGTGTGTGGCACGTATCGTCGGCTTGTTTAAAATAAACGTTATCCAGATCACTACCATCCAATTCTGGCCATAAAAAATCGTTAATCATTTCTCGATAGCGCAATCCATTCACCAATAACACCTGTTATTGGAAAACCCTATACATTGAGGTACACATAGGTGAGGCTATTTAAAGGCGAATGAGTAATTGGCACTTTCTATGCCGTTGCGGTCTTAAATTCCCAGAAAATTTTAGGAACGCGAACTAGTCATAGTTCCTAAATCGCTGTAAGTGCGCCAGTTTGGTGCCTATGTTTTTTCCTGCTGGGTATCCTACTCATAAGACATATTCCAATTACATACATACATTACATATACGCATCTACTCACTTTGACAATTTACTAATATTCGCTTCAAGATGATTATTCAACTCATTGACTGCTGAACGTGTCGATAGCAATAAAGTGGCCAATGAATCAAGTCTGTCTTTGTCTGTGGGCATCTGCGGCAATCGATCGACGGCATCGCGCGCTGTACGCAAGACGATTTCTATAAAATTTAGCAAAAACCAACAACACAGTATTTTAATTTTTTTATTACACAATCAAAATACATGAATGCAATTGAGCATGAAGCATATTTGGCATATTTTTCGCAAAGCACCATAAGCAATAATTAAACAAATTTTTTGAAAATGCCCATTCTGACCTTCTTTTTGTCTCTCATGAATCAAGTCACCTTTCAATTCGTCAATATTGCGCTTTGTCTGGCGCTCCATGTAGTCGAGAGTGTCGAGACGTTTGAGAAAGTCTGCTTGCTGCACAGCCAATGAGTCCAAACGACCCATGTTATTCGATTCAAATTGGCCCATCCTGTAAGCAAATAATAATTAGATTGTAATCGATTTGAATTTAGTGCTAAAGACGTAATTGAGAAAATTTAAGTTTTATAACATGCTAATTTTTATACGAAAAATAATAATCTAATGGAGCCATGCTAAATTAAGATGGTGGCCAGATAATAAATGAAAGAGCACTTTTTGTTAAATTATATAAATTGCTGGATTCTAAAATATTGCTTTAATTTTTAAATACTTCTAGTTGTAGCTTAAAAAGTCATCTCAATAAAAGTTAGAATAGGAAATATACTTTTTTGTTTTAAACAGGTCCAGCTACTCTCCAAAATATGGTTGGATGAAATCATGTCGAACGACTGGAACCTAAGCGTGTTCTGCCCTATCCTCAAGAAGGGTGATCCAACAAACTGCGCAAATTACCGTGGGATTAGTCTACATAACGTCTTATCGAGCGTATTATGTGAGAGACTGAAGCACATCGTCCAAGAACTGTGTGGACCTTATCAGTGCGGCCTCAGGCCTGGTAAGTCTACTATTGACCAGATCTTCACGATGCGCCTAATCCAGAAGAAAATCCAAGAACGACAAATCGATACGCATCACCTTTTTGTCGATTTTCAAGCTGCTTTCGATATCACCAACAAGAACTGCCTCTACGCCGCATCTTCTGATTTTGGTATCCCCGTATAACTAATACGGCTATGCAAATTGACGTTGAGCACTACGTTAAGCTCTGTCAAGATCAGAAAGGACCTATCCGAGCCGTTCCATAACAAGCGTGGCTGCAGACAAGGCAGTTCCCTTTCGTGTGTGACTTCTTTAATCTTCTACTGTACAAAATTATTCGTGCTACTGAGTTGAACCACTTTGGTACTACGAGTATCTACTACCGAAGTGTCATATTATTGCCGTATGGTGACGAGATTGATATGGTCCATCTCCACTCTGGAAACTGAAGCAGAAAAGCGCATCTTGCGGCGAACGAGACTAAAACAAAGTACCTACTATCAACGTACAAAGAGTCTTCACGTCTTGGACAACAAGTCACTGTTTGCAACAGCGAATTTGAAGTTGTGAAAGACTTTATTTATCTAGGTACCAGTGTTAACAGCTAGAACAATGTCAGCCTAGAGATTAAACAAAGGATAACTCTTGCCAACAGTTGTTACTTTGGGTTTAGTAGGCAATTGAGAAGTAGAGCCTTCTTTCGAAAAACGAAAACAACGCTATGCAAGAGCTTAATCATCCCCGTCCTTGTATACTGGGTAGATCTTGGACAATGACGAAAACTGATGGGAGAGCACTCAGAACGTTCGAGAGAAAAATTTTCCGAAAAATCTTTAGTCCTCCTCGCGTGGGCGAAATTGAGTTCCGTATACATTGGAGCAGCAAGTTGTATGAGCTATACCGAGATAATGAACGAAAGTGCTCCGGTACGGCAGTCCTTTGGAAAGGAACCGACTGCTGGTCGACGAGGAAGAGGAAGATCTAATCTACGTTGGGGGCACCAAGTGAAGCATAACTGACAGCACTCGGTGTCACCAACTGGCGCCAACAAGCGGCGAATCGACGTAGATGGCGCAATGTTTTAGATTCAGCCTTAATCGGCATAATGGTTGAAGTGCCATCTAAGTAAATAAGTATGTATAATTAGATGGTTCCATTGAACTGCAACTCTTCCGAGTTTTCAGTTTTTTTGTGCTGATTTGTTGTTCAAATATGAATCAGTGAAATCCATCTCCATTCACAAACAATAATTTTCTTGAGCACTTTATTGCGATATTTTTGATTTTTCAGTGATATACTTAGATATCAATATCTATCAAAGAGGAGTTAGAGAGGGTTTATATTTGATGATCCTGCTATCCACTGTGTGATGGGAATGAAATCTGAGGCCTTTTTTCTTAGCCATATTCGGAAATGAGCTCCGACTGTGTTGATTTTTTTCGTACATTAACAACACAATCTCAAACAAACCGCTATCATGACGTCAGCCGATCAACTGATTCTTTCAAATGTACTGAGAGCCGGTTAACGGTCTGATATTGGCCACACCTTCTGAATTCTGAATAGCAACGAAGCAATATGAGTGGAGATTTTGTTGATTTTTTCCGTATATCACTAACACAATTACGCAATCATTTCACATATATTCACAACAGTCGGTATTCAGAAGGCAACTAACAAATTTTTAGTTTTTTCGTAAACAAACCGATTCATTACCACGCTACGTCAGCCCTTTAACTGATTCTTTCACATTCGCTGAGAGCCGTCTAACGGTCTGATATTGACCATATTTCATTTATCTATTGGTAAAAACTCCGCTAAATTCTATTTATCCCTTCTCAATATTAACGCGTCCACAGAGACAAACATAAAAACATAAAAAGTTTTTCAAAACGGTCTTTGTATATTCTTTAATATTCCCCACATCATCCATGTTTTTTCCATAATTTGTTCAATGTACAGACACAATGACTTAAAAAATTTTTAGAGCATACACACTTAGTTGAAAAAAAAAGTTAATTAACCTTGCACTAAAATAAACCTCCATACATTTGAGTGTAGTCGATAAATTTATACTTGCAAAACCCTGTACAAATTATAATCTGATGATTTTCGTTTTCTATTCATCTTTGTTTACAAACAAAAACCTTGCACAACATAGATACATTACATATACAGGATGGTCCAAAAACATGTATATATTTTTCAATCATATTTTGATGGTTATGAAACATGTGTTCAGAGGCTGAGCTGTTGATTTACCAGTCTACAGAGTCATATAAATGAAAACGTATACTACGGTCCAAAAATTATATTTTTATTAGGTTTTTTTTGAAGAAAATCCAACTTTATTCTGAAAAAATGGTAACAAGTGAATCATTGAAAGTATTACCCATCGCTGGCTAATACTATTTCCCATCTTTCTGGCAGATCTCGTATACCGTCGCGGTAAAACTGTTCATCTTTTGAGACTATCCACGGATTAAGCCATTTTTTGATGTCTTCATATGAATGGAACTGCTGGTCAGCTAGACCATGTGCCATCGATCGGAACAGGTGATAATCGGACGGTGCAATATCTGGAGAATATGGCGGGTGGGTAGGATTACCCATTTCAGTGTTTACAAGTTTCAGATTTGGCAACGTGAGACCGAGCGTTGTCATGCTGTAGAATCACTTTTTCATGCCTCTCCGCGTATTGCGGCCGCTTCTCGCGCAGTGCTCGGCTTAACCGCATCAACATAAGTCGATACCGATCCCCAGTGATGTTTTCGCTTGGTTTTAGTAGTTCATAATAAATAACACCAACTTAGTCCCGCCAAATATAGCATAACCTTCGCAGCGTGAATATTCGGCCGAGGCGACGACGTAGAAGCATGAGCGGGCAGTCCCGTCGACTTTATTTTCTTTGGATTGCTGTAATGAATCCATTTTTCATCACCCGTCACGATGTGATGAAGAAAACCCTTCCTTCTTTGCCGCTGGAGCAGTTGTTCACAGGCGAGAAAACGACGTTCAACATCCCTTGGTGTTAACTCATAAGGAACCCAAGTCCCTGTTTCTGAATCATTTCCAAAGCATGCAAATCGCTTGGAAATGGATTGGCGGGTAACTCCTAATACTGAAGCAAGCTCTTCTTGCGTTTGACACGGATCCTCATTGAGCAATGCCTCCAGCCTCCAATTCAGCGTCTTCGAAGGTTTTTGGCCTTCCTTCACACGGACGGTCGTCAACATTAAAATCACCGTATTTGAAGGGACGTAACCAATCTCGGCACGTTGTTTGACTTAAAGCAGCATCTCCATAAACTTTTTGTAGCTCTTGATGCGCTTCAGCCGCCGATTTTTTCGAATGAAAGATGAAAATCAACACTTCCCGCAAATGACGATTGTTCGGGACAAAACCAGACATTTTTACAAAACCAAAAATATGTGATGCCAACACAAAATCATTAATGTGTCGAAGCAGTTTGTTTACCATATGTCTAAGCTTGGTTTATGATGTTTAGGTTATGTTAGAATCGACTAGCACACACTGCTGGCGGCATCTATTGACAAACACTTAGTTGCGCACCTAATATTTGTAGTCCGAATGCAGCATGGAAAGAAATTAAATCCAACATTTTGGAAGCATCAGAAGAAGCTCCAGGGAAACGGCTAGTAAGCATTGCTAAGGCTAAAGGGAACAAAACCGCCCGATTCACCGAAGTAGTAAAACGGATATATATATATCTATAATTGACGCGTACACCCTTTTTTTGTGTTTGGCCGAGCTCCTCGTCCTATTTGTGGTGTGCGTCTTGATGTTGTTCCACAAATGGAGGGACGTACAGTTTCAGCCGACTCCGAACGGCAGATATTTTTATGAGGAGGTTTTTCATGGCAGAAACACACTCGGAGGTTCGCCATTGCCTGCCGAGGGGCGACCGCTATTAGAAAAATGATTTTTTTAATTTTTGGTGTTTCACCGAGATTCGAACGGACGTTGTCACTGTGAATTCCAAATGGTAGTCACGCACCAACCCAATCGGCTACAACGGCCGCCTTCGGTCGCTTCTCGGCCTTATGGATAAGATCAAAGCGTAGTAAAACGGATAACTGGAAGCAAAGAACGTTACACTGAACAAAGAAATTTAACAAATAAAAAAATAAGAGACATAAAAGAATCGATCCACAGATTTATCGCAGTATAACCTTCCTAAGCTCAGTTCAAAAGGTTTTCACTAAGATTCGCAACTCCGTGGGAAAAAATAAGTATGTGAACATGGAAAATAAAACGCGAATTTTCAAAGCAATTGTAAGGCTGCTACTGACTTATGGAGCAGAAGTTCGTCGAAGGAATACGCCAGAGTCCTTATAAAGCCATGTTTGCCGTTAAAGCAAAAAGAGGCATAGCATCGTCTTTTTTGCCTGGCGAAGAAATCGCAAATATTGTAACCGAAGAACAACTTGAAGAATTTGCCAATACTTCTAAAACCGACAGCTTGAAGAAACTGTTAATGCTTATAAAAAAAAATTGAGCGGTGGTCATACCGAAAACCATATTCCAAAGAAAAATATTGAAGAGGACCTACAACCTACAACGTCTTCACATCAAATTCTGACTGAAAAACATGAGTTGATTTCTACAAAAAGAGCGGCCGCGAAAGAAAATCTTCTACTGCAAGCACCAAAAATCTTACGAGCCTCACAAAAACCAAATCCGCCTGCTCTAATTGGTGATAATGTACGAATACGAGTCCCCGATGTCGACCGTAGTCGTACAGATAACCGAAATGTGTTAGCGGTTGTTTTTCGAATAGAAGACTCCAACTTCTTTAAACTGGCAAATAAAACTAGTACCCTCAAGCAGCTTTACACACGTAAGCAGTTCGTAATTTATAAAGAAAAGTTACTTTCCATAGATAAGATTTCTTTTCAAGAAATGTCGCTGAGAGAAGCAGGGGGGCAAGGCTGTAGACGCTTTCATTGCAAAAGAAAGTGTTCTACAAATAAATGCAGTTGTAAAAGCAAGGGACTCTTGTCCAAGTCAAAGCGTCATAATAGTTTAAGTTGTTGCAATAAATAAGATTTGAATCAATTGAATTTGAAAGTCGACATTCTCCAGATTTCGGTGTTTCACTGTAACAAATACATTATATGATGCGGGAATGTACAACAATTTATGTGTAATATCCCTAAATATTAATATGAATCTATGTTTCAATGTATATATACCAGGACGTTCAATAATGTGTGTGACTGACACATAGATGGCGGCACTAGTACTAAATCAATTTTTTTTTTCGAAAGTTGGCAACCTTTTTAGGCTTACTGTCAAAATCATATGTTAATCCCACCATTTGTTTACAAGTTACAGTGCTTTAAGTGACGCTACTTTTGAGTTTTTAAAAATAATGAATTCAAAGCAATTCCGTGTGCTGATTTATCATTGTTTTTTAATGAAAAAAAAAAATACTGTTCAATGCCAGGAATGGCTTGAAAAACATTATTCGGACTCAGCTCCATCAAAAAGAAGCATTTGTTATTGGTATGCCGAATTCAAACGTAGTCGTACAGACACCGATGACATTTCATCTACTGGAAGGCCAAATGACGCTGTTATTCCGGAAAACGTTGAAAAACCACTGAAAATCATTATGTCCGACCGTAAAGTGAAAGTGAGGGAGATTGCCGACATTCTAAAGATATCAGCAGGCAGTGTGCACACCATAATACACGAACATTTGGGTATGAAAAAGGTGTTTTCCAAATGGCTGCCGCGTTTGCTCACACCGGAGCAAAAACAACAACGAATCGATGATTCAAAGAGCTGTTTGGACATGTTTACGCGCAATAAGTCGGAGTTTTTGCGTCGGTACATCACAATGGATGAAACATGGATCCACCATTTCACTCCAGAGTCAAATCGGCAGTCTGCTGAGTGGCATGCAGCCGGTGAAAGCCGCCCAAAGCGACCAAAGACGCAGCAGTCGGCTGGCAAGATTATGGCGTCTGTATTTTGGGATGCGCATGGAATAATATTCATCGACTATCTCCAGAAGAGGTAGACTATCAACAGCGACTATTATATAGCGTTATTGGAGCGTTTGAAAGACGAAACGGCCTCATATGGCGAAGAAAAAAGTGTTGTTCCACCAGGACAATGCATCGTGTCACAAATCAATGAAAACGATGGCAAAATTGAACGAATTGGGCTTCGAATTGTTTCCCCATCCACCGTATTCTCCAGATTTGGCCCCCAGCGACTACTGGCTCTTCGCGGACCCCAAAAAGATGCTCCTTGGTAAGAGATTTGGCTCAAATGATGAAGTAATCGCCGAAACTGAGGCATATTTTGAAGGCAAAGAAAAATCGTCTTACAAAGGCGGTATCGAAAGATTGGAATGATTGTATCTCCCTAAAAGGGGACTATGTTGATGAATAAAAACGAATTTTGGCAAAAAAATGTGTTTTAATTAATTAGTCACACACATTATTGAACGAAACTTTAATGTACAAATATGTAATATATGTATCCTAATTGTTGTGTGAAGAAAAACAGGCAAAGCCTATAATAAAGGATAAAGAAGAAGAATATCAAAGAAGAAGTCAAAATATACCAAAATAAATTAATATTTGTCCATTTAATTTAATTTTTATTACTCAACAGTAACGCCCCCACGCAACTTCTCGAGAGGTAGAGAGAGGAGTGGGTGTATACTCGTACTTTTAAAACCTACCTACCTAAGAGTACCTACTCTAACATGTTAGACTTAAATCTTGACTGCTCATATTATAACTGTCAAGTAACTCGTCGGCTTCTGGACCACCCTGTACATTTTATTTATAAGTAGATAAGTAAGTACAAAAATAGTGAAGTTCGCTCAATTTGTCAATCAATCAACTTGAGCGACTAATGAGTTGGACGGCATACGAGTCAACCAACTACCACTCGAAGTATAAATACATATTTATTTATTGTGTGTAAATTAGTTTTATTTTTGCACTATTTTCCAGTCCGCAATTGCAGCGTTAATAAGAATATAAGCATTAGGATGAGCCAATTTTGTCACTAGTCTGTCGTATGACATAGATTGGGTTGAGAAATCAGAAGTCAATTAATTACATATCTAAATAAAACAAGTAAGTAAGTGATTAATTCGGTCCACACTGTCCAAATTTAGATTTATAGCAGCTATACGAATTAATAGTGATCACTTTCTGAGTTGAGTTTTTTAAGTAGTCACGTTACTAGTAGAAAATAAACAATAACAAAACAGTTTCTTTTCTTAATATAAATTACACCACCTTTCAAATAAGTACAAGGTGTCGCAAAATTAATCACCCTATGTGAATGACATCGTATGTCAATCATATTTGACACTTTTGAACTGTCTGGCAGTATACAAAAAGACAAGCAGTGAAGCGCGGAATGGTACAAACACTTTGACGACGACAGACGACAGGTAGTATTTGGTTAATAATTAAATACACACGGCCTTATGCAGTCCATTAACGGACTAATCTGTCGTGCAACTTGGGCTCGTTGTACAGCAGATTATTGACGCGTTAATGGCTTTATTGTACAACCAAATTTTTGTTTGACAGACGGTTTGATGAAAATCAAAAGATTTTTATATTTTTTCGCACTATACAACAGATTTGAATGTTTGTGGTTTTGTTTGATTTTTTTACTTTTCCTCCACTTTTACTCAAAATTTGTAGAGCTACCAACCCAGTGTCTTGCTAAGGGAGCCGATTTGTCAAGAGAGAACGAAAAAGCTGTTTACTGAGCAAATTTTTATCATTGAATCATGATATGACTCCTTTTTTCTGCATCCTCTTCAATTATTTCACATATTCCAAGTAGAGCTAGCTGCTGACTTTATGACGACATTTGCAGCCAAGAAAAGTAGTGGCGAAAGTAGTCCATGCGTTTATATGCACTATAAAGGTCAAAATTTCAAGTTGTTACAAATATTACTGCGAATGATTTTAAACAACATTTTCAAAGCCTACTAAACCAACCGCAATTAACAAAAGACATTTATTAAGCAGCTGCGCTATGTAAAGATGAATATCTCGATAAAGATACAAATTTTATGGCAGTCGAAAAAACCATTGAAAATGCTAAAATAAATAAAGCACCAGGAGAAGATAGAATATCTTATGAACTGCTAAAGTTTGTTTCGCCAGAATTTCTTTTGGAGTTAATAAAGGAACTTTAGAACACCTTCTGTGCGTCTGTCCGGCATTATTAAAATCGCGCTTAAAATGCATGGAAGCCCCATTGTTTGAAGGTCTGGAGGAGGTCTCAAAAGCGGATCTCCCAGCACTGCTTAGATTCGCCAAAAGCGCTGACATCCTACATGATGTCTACTTTCAGTATTCATAGAGGTCGGTCTCCATCTGGTATTGCTAGGGACCAAAAGGTCTATGCGTGGCTTATCGCCAACCAGACAAACCTAACCTAACCTAACAAAGGCATACAACATAATTTTTGAGACCGGAAGAATCGATAAGATTCCTTTTAAAAAGGAAGATGTAAACAGCCAGTAACTATCGGGGAATATCTTTTATTGATTCTGTCGCAAAGGTGTTAATGGGATTGATTAACGCAAGACTTGCAAATTGGGAAGAAAAAAAACGTGCTTACAGAATTCCAAGCCGGCTTTAGAAGAAACTATTCAACTGTAGATAACATTTATAATCTTGCGTCTATTGTACATATAAAGTTTCATGAAAACCAAAAAGTTTATCTAGCAAAATAACGAACCTAATAGGAAATATCTACCAGATCTGCGGTTTGGACGGGAAAAAAAGTATCAGACTATTTTGAAACCTGCACTGGTGTGAAACAAGGATGTCTGTTGTCGCCATTATTGTTCACTTTATACCTAAATGATTTGCACGACTATTTGGAATGTGGACTATTGGTTGAGGGCACGAATATACAATTTCTCCCTTATGCCGATGATATTGTTCCCCTGGCGGATAACCGTAAAGTCATGCAATCCATGATTAATATCCAGGAGAAATACTGCGCTGAATGGAATATGGAAGTAAACCCAAATTAATCGGAGATGGCAGTCTTTAGAAGAGGTGGACGACTTTCCCGGGCAGAAAAATGGTGGTACCAAGATAAAAAAATTAAATTGGTGGCAAAATATAAATATCTTGGTGTCATTCTCACCCCCAAATTGGCCTTCAACAAGCACTTAGAAGCCAGAAATACCTCAGCAAAAGCTAGTATAAATTGCACATGGAACGATTTTTTAGCGAAGCCATTCATTTTATTAAAATCGAAATGGAAGCTGTTCCAAACGGTATGCAGAGCGATACAAACTTACGCAGCGCAAGTTTCGATGAAGTAAATAAACTTCAACGTTATTTCATTGAAAGAATCCTCAAAATACCCAAGTTCACTCCGAATTATGCAATAACACTAGAAACTAATTTAGAGGATCTGGAAAACCATATACAAATACAATTGCAACAGAATCCCACACAAACTAACACAAGGCATCTTAAGTAAGTAAAAATGTGTTTTGGTTTAAGCATCTGAACGACATGGGAATGGAGTTCGGTCTGAAGTTTGAAGAAAACATCACCGCTACAGATTGGCAAGATCGCTGTGTACAACTTCTTACCAAAATGAAAATAAAAGATCTCAACATGGCAAGGCAAAAAGCACAGTTAAGCGCGACGCGAATTTATAAACATTTAGGCTACTCAAAAAGGGATTCATATACTAAAGAAGATATGCGGCTAGCTGAAATTACAACAATTTTCAGAGCATGATGTGGTTTACTGAAGCTAAATGCAACCACGTATGGAAATAACCAGAAAATTTGCACCCTCTGCAATTTAAACGAGGAAGAAGATATGCAGCACTGCTTCGTAAGGTGTCTGGTACTGAAGATCGGAACAAGATTCCTAAACGAAGCGAAGCTAAATGAAGCAGAAGTAATAGATATACTTAATGGCCACAGTTGGAAAAGACTAACTTGCTTTATATAGGGTGAACGATATGAAGTGTTCACACTGCTTGTATCTGTAAAACAGCTCATGACATCAAAGTCAAAAGTGTTCTAATGAGAGTTCAATATATTGTTTAAAAGCCATCAAAAGCATTTGCGTCTCAGTTTTGTTGAATTTTTTTTTCTGTGATGGAATTCAAACGTAATAGTGTGATTGCGTTATATTTGGCTGGAAAATCACACCCAGCCATTGTTCGTGAGCTCAGTCACCTCAAAGTGAATAAAATGTTTGTGTTTCGCACTATAAAACGTCACAATGATACTGGTAGCATTGCAAAACGCTATGGAGGTGGACCAAAATAAACCGCAAAAACGCCAGAAATGATTCGGAAAGTGAAGGCTCGACTTGAACGAAATCCACGTCCAAGTGGAAGAAAAATGGCCAAAGAACTGAAAACATCGCAAGACGCATTCGACGCATATTAAAAAATTAGCTCAAGGTCAAGGCTTACAAGTTCCAAAAAGCACACGATCTTTCACCCCCGAAAAAAAGAAGTTCGGTGCGAAAGAGCAAAGGAGTTGTTGCGCTTGCACGAACGTGGTGAATTTCCTAACATTGTGTTTTCTGATGAAAAAAAGTAGCCAATTGAGCAGTTCATAAACACACAAAACGATCGTGTTTACTTGACCGAACGCTCATACGAAAATTTGTGCCTACGTATGGCCACTCGAAGCAATTTCCCATCGCAAGTAATGGTTTGGGCCGCAGTGACCGCTGATGGACGCTCTCCAATAGTTTTTTATCGAGCCTGGTGTCAAAGTGAATGCGACTTATTATCGCATAAATGTTTTAGAAGCTGCTTTAGAGCCGTGAACACGTAAACATTTCGGTCGTAGACCATGGACGTTCCAACAGGACTCGGCACCGTCTCATAAAGCTCGTGTGAACCAAGAATGGTTAAAAAATCATGCTCCAGACTTCATTTCGTCCACACAATGGCTTTCGAATTCGCGAGACGCAAATCCGATGAACTATTCCATCTGGTCCATTTTGGAGAGCAAAGTGAGGACTAAAATATTATATATGCCAGTATGGGTGCGCTGAAAAAAGCGATTATACGAGAATGGGCCAAAATACCTCAAGATCCCATTCGTGCAGCATGCAACTCATTTTTTGATCGTTTGAAGGCTATAGTCAAGGCAAAAGGTGGTCATATCGAGCTAAAGTGAATATATGGTAAAATTATAGTCATTTTTTAACAATTTTGACTTTGAAATCAATAAAAACTAATTTCACACAAAAATGGTGTTTTGAATAGGTAACACTTCATTTCGTTCACCCTGTATACTCAGTAGGCCGGGTCGATTTGTGGGGAGGCAAAAAAATCGCCCATAGCTCTGTGAGAATCATATTCTAGGGATAAAAATAAGAAATTTTGCCGAAGGAACCATACCTCTAAAACGAATTCTGATGTCCCCCAATTTGGGTCGAACTTTTTAGTTTCTTTTCTCATGTAAAGGCCAAAAATGGTGATATTTTGAAATGATTGTATGGGGAACCCCCAGGGGAGTTCCAGGGCGTGTGCCGCTGGCATGGGTGGATCGGCCGTCCAAAGTTAGTGGGGGTCGGTCATACATTTGGACTCGATTGGAGCACTGTAAATGGGTCAAAGTGGGATTTTTCGTTCGACCCAAATTGGGGGACATCAGAATTCGTTTTAGAGGTATGGTTCCTTCAGCAAAGTTTCTTATTTTGATCCCTAGAATACGATTTTCACAGATCAATGAGCGATTTTTAAATCGACCAGCCCTAATACTCAGCCTTACGCTATAAAGATTTTCTTATTGCAGAGATTAATTTTAGATTAAGTTTTGAGCTGTGACAGACAATATTGTTTTTGCCACAAATTTATTATTTCTTTCTTTATGTATTTATATAAATTAACCGATTTTAAAAAGAAATAATTTTTTCGGTTTTATTAACATTTATTTACTTCTCCTAATACTAGGAGTAGCCGATATTACGAACGGTTACAGACGCGAGTCAGCCACGGAGTGATTTTACAATTGTTAATTAAACAATTAGAATCTCTGGTCTGTTGCTGCGCTGCCGTCATTGCCTCTGCCAGCGCATCCGCCTCAGTTCTTGAAGGGGTTACATTGGTTTCGTCGGGTAAAAAAAGGCCTATTTTCAATATTTTTTTTTCTAAGTAAAAAATTGTTTATTTCATTCAAACTTTTTTCTGTCTAAAAACATATTTAAAGAATAATTTCTGAAATTAAAAAAAAAAAAAAGCTAAAACTCCTCCATTGTGACGTCATTTCCGGTGACCCCTCGAAAAAAAGGTGCGTCCGCGTTGTCAGCATAACTCCTGACAGGATTATCGTAAATGAAAAACAAAAATAAGTGTTTAGTTAAGACCATAAATTCGTGTTTGAACGAAGGGAAAAAAAAGTAAAAATTGGAATTTTGACAGACATTTCACCAAAAAAAATGAAAATCTCGGTCAAGTTTGCTTGACATTTTTTTTTTTTTTTAAATAGTTGTAATTGAAAAAAAACACAAAATCCTTCGTTCAAGCACGAGTAAATTGTATCTCGAACAGCTGTGTAAAATTTCATCAAGATCGGTTGAGTAGTTTTCGAGAAAATTTGACAACCGACTTTGAAAACACGGTTCCGAGAAAAACTCGTTTAAAGTGTTGAGTAAAACTATTATTCGGATCGACTTGAAAATTTAGGATAATATTCTTGAGATGTTGTAGCAATTAATAAGCCAAAAAATCGATTTTTTGAAGCCACGAAACCCACGAAACCCATGTAATCCCTTAATGCAATTCAACATGTCGTTTTGTTTATTTTAATGTTTTGCATGGCATTCTTAAATAGCAGACTTATCGTCAGCTTTTCTTGTGGGAAAATAATGTGTGGGTAGCTGGCCTTGATATTGACGGAGCACATCTTGTTATTGTAGCAGCACATAAGCAGGTGCAGTTTCATATTACTTCACAAATGACAAGTCTCAGCTACAAAAGGAATCTGCAAGTTTTTGTGAATAAGCACGTAGCCGGTGTTAATTTATATTTAAATGAATTATTTTATAAATTATTGAAATGTAAGATGCAATATTTATAAATAAAAAAAGAATTACCAAAGGCCAAAATAAAGATTTCCAACATTCTAAATATTTTTTATTTATTTAGTAAAAAAGTTATTGAAAGCGTATATTTGTAAAGAATTCTACAATGAGTTTGAAATGTGGGTATAAAAAAAAATCGTTGAGGCACGAATTAGTAGGAATTCGATCAAGAAAATTAACCCTTCACTTATAGAAAACCTCTAAATATTGTAATTTTCTTGCACCAAAAACGACCTACCCTTATGTAATGTCCATATGTATCTACTATACGTATTTATGTGCACTGAATGGGATGATTTTAATTTCGTGGGTACACAGCTGTAATGCAGAATTGGCGCTCTTACACTTAGTAATTGTTGGCTGGCGTCAAGAGTATGAATACACACACACACACATACATACGTGAGTTCAAATTTTCTTGTTCAAGTACTTAATTATGCAAGATGCATGCCAGCTACCGAATGAATTCAATGTTGCACACTGGAACTCTAGGTATTTATGCTTGTTGATGATGGTAACGATGGTGATGAAAAAAAAATGAATTTATTTTTGTGTATATTAGTACATACATACATACATAGACATGTATATGCGTTTATGTGTATGTTATTTCAAGCCCATTTGTTTGCAAGTTGAAGGCCATTAATCGCATCGCTTGGCTTTTTCAATTATAAATTCGAAACAATAATAACGATCAATTTAATAATAAATTTAGAATTGATCTGCGTTAGCATTTCTTCGCATACAAATACATGGAATGAGTAATTGCACTCGGCCAAGTTATCAGTGAATCTTCATTCGACATACCATTGGAATATAGAAAAAAAAAAAAAAAAAAGATTGGTTTTTGTGTTCAAAATGAAGGGCGTTGTTGCTGAAATTTGTTTTTCAGCAGAAATTAAATACGAATATAGGGTGATTCAAGGATGATGTAGGTTTTTAATGGCAATCATTTTGGATTTGTTAAATTTTATGCATATTTTTTTATTTTTTGAAAATTTTCCCCCCATTGTGGAAATTGTCAGTTTCGCCTGTGAATAAACAAATTTGCGTGCATTCAAGCGTGCGCGATTTAGAAAATTTAAATTAAATATTCAAATTGCCGATTTTTTTGGAGTCCACACTATGCGCTGCAGTGGATGGCATTGCCTACGCATTTTTTATTCAAGCTTTTATTTTGTGGTGTTGCGTTGAAACAAAAATCTCGAAAATTTGCGCTATACTGTGAGCCATACTTCGTTATTAGGCGGCATAAAACTGCAGGTTCCTTCATTTGTAGAGGTGCACAACACAAATAGGAGGAGAAGTTCGGTCAAATAAGCGAAACGGTGAAAGCGCCAATTGAATTAGGTTGGGGAATAAGTTCGTAGCGTTTTACTGAAGACTTTTATTTGCACAAAAAAAAAAAATAATTATATCAATAAGTTAATCAATTATAAATTCGCCCTTGCTGTTTACAATCTCTTCTCACCTCTCGACCAATTTGTTGATGCCGTTGCGCCAAATATCGCCTGGTCTGGTGTCAAAGAAGTTATTGAGCCAGTTTTTAGGTAACTCTTTGTTATCGGAGGTGACGCCGCAGTATATGTATTTATACAATAGGACAAACCAACATTTTTTTTTTTTCTGAAAAACAATTAAACCTAATTCACTATGGAAGAAATAAAGACATTTAGACGCATGGAAAAAAACTATAATTTGATTTTGACTCGCCGACTGTTTTCAGAAATTTTTTTTAGTCCCAATAGTTACAAGATGTGCAGCTCCATTCAACACTTTTGAGATATGTTATTCTGGAATACACTCCATCTCAGTTAATTATGGCCAAATATTTTCATTTTTTTTTGTGCGAATAATTTAATTATGTTCTCAGAAAAGGGAAAGCTAAAAAAGTATCCTCTGTCAATGGTAGCTCCTGTAATATAATTGCTGACATTTCTTTTACCAACAATCGGTCGGTGGTGTTGACGCAGCGTGGATATCGACGTCGATTTTCTAATCGTAATGTGATGTGCAAAGATCCAATATATCCACTTAAAGTCATTGTATGGTGCAGTATTTTTTGGAGGGAGGACTCATTGGAAGGTATTTTTTTTGTTTGTTTTTAAGATCGTCATCGGCAATACGGGCACTGTTACTGGCGAATGCTACAGGGCCATGATAAACGACTTCTTGCTGCCGGCGTTAGATGAGCGGCGCTCGATGCACATGAGGTTTCAACAAGACGATGCGATGCAACCACGCACAAAGCATTTCGCACAATGAATATTGGAAAGAAAGCATTTTCTGCTCACGCAATCTCCCGTTTTGACGATTTGGCATGGCCACCAAGATCGCCTGATTTAACCATCCAAAACTTCTTTCTTTGGGCCGACTCGTATTCGCGGGCTTATGGCAACAAGCCTCAGATAGTGAGATAAGAAGAATGTTTGACAGGAGTTCGTTATCATCAGGAATCTTGCGGAAAGTCATGGAAAATACAATAAAATGGCACAAAAATGTATTAACAATAGCGGCAACCACTTGACGGATATCATCATTTCCACTTAACAAAAAAATTGCAGAAGCCCAAAAAACATTTTCCATAATTCAGAATAATTTTTGTTTTTGTTTTATTTATTAAAAAGTTCATTCAAGAACAACATTATTAATTTTGTGCCACGCATCAAACACGCAGTGGAAACGGTTGACAACTCTCTCAAAGCCAAAATCTGCCAAACCTGGGTTTGTCTTTGATGGAAACGTATTATAAATCGACCCCTCTCATCATTCTGAGCATTTTGATACATACATAAATATTAGGTCACTTTATATGTATATATTCGCAGTATTTCTATATGCCTAGTTTTAATATATCATTTACTGTATAGCAAAAGCTTTATAAATCAATGTTCCAAACTTTGTCCTGAATTCACAAAAATTAATTGAATTAAAAAAATGTTTATCCAAATTTTCAACTTTTTTATCAGAATAGAAACTGCTGGGTACACAGCTTCATAGCCCACTCAATTTTAGTATAAGTATATTAAAGCATATTGAAGTGTGAGTTTGAAGCCACTCAAAAACCGCGTTGATATTTGACTATTTTTTTGCATAGAAATTAGTAATAGAGTAGCAGTTCCAGATTTTTCATGGAGACAGTCAGATAACTGACTCCTTTTATTGACGCATTGTTTAGAAGTAAAAAATAATATTTGCTTTTCATACACCTCTTATCGGTCATTTCGCAACTGGTACAATTCTAGTTACTCTTGAACTGGTAAGCCCACATCTCTCAAATATCATCTCCTATGTAGTAGTTTGACTTTACGAATGCAGGTAATAATACTAAAACCAACACCAACAAACTCTTCGAAAATAAATAGTGCTAAATAAGACCATGTTTTATTTTTTACGTTGTTTAATTAACACTTCAAATCTGCAGCCACTCATAATTATATTCAGCTAATCTCTAAAAGGTGTTCAATGGTAATTTCATTTTATCTTGTTTTTGTAGTTTTTTTTTTTTGTAGTTAAACTAAAGCATACCAAACCTTGTTAAATTCCACTGGTGACCTTTGTATTATATTAGCTGGTCAAACCATTTTTAATAAATAAAAAGGAGAAAAATCATTATTTTAATATTTACCGTAGTTTATATTTCTATACACATACGAGTATATGAATGTATGTAGATGTGTGTAAGGAATTGGTCATTAGAAATTTAATGCATCTAAATAACAATCTCACAGCCCCTTTTATGTACAAAAAATTTATTATTTACGAAAGAAAATTTTATGCAAATAATGATTTTTATTACAAAAACTAGTTTTGAAGTGTAAAAGTTTTGCCTTTTTTTAGAGTACCTCCCATTAGTGCCTTAACGGTAACATCTTCAATCTTCTGACTCACAGCATGCCACTTTTGTTGAAGATCTTTTACATGCCTAGATATATATTTTGTCCACTTTAATTTTCTTTTTACTAGAGCCCAATAATATACTGCCATAGTTGTAATCAACCGGAGAAAAAAAAAATATATTCCACTTGCTCTGTGAATGCTCTGCCCTATGGAAGGCGAGGATGTTAACCCTTGGCAACCGCTTTTTGAAAACCAGGAAGAACTGACTGGTATAAACGGAAACAATCTTATGAGGTTTCTTAATCTCACAGACTGGAAATGGTTGTGAAGGAGTAAACGTACAACTTGTTGGTAGTGCGGATGTGGCAACAAAATGGTGTGGAAACACTAAATGGAATCTTGGTGAATTACCACTGCAACCAACTAACCAACAGCCCAATACCACTCGATTGGCCGCAGTTCTGGACGATATAACTTTTCTCTTACCATTTAAAAGCAGCTTAAGTCTAGTGGCATAAGGCGAGATCAGGCCAAAAGAAGTTAAGCATGATGATGTAAAATTGGCCATAGTATCTTTTCTAAGCGGCTGCCGGCCTTAACAACCGCCTTCTCCAAAACAACCGCCTTCTCCAAACTGAATAAAGAGGCAAAGCGAATGGGTCTGGTGGTGAACGAGGACAAAACGAAGTACCTCTTGTCATCAAACAAACAGTCGGCGCACTCGCGTATCGGCGCCCACGTCACTGTTGACAGTTATGATTTCGTGGTTGTAAAAGACTTCGTATGCTTAGGAACCAGCATTAACACCGATAACAATGTCAGCCTTGAAATCCAACGTAGAATCTCTCTTGCCAACAAGTGCTACTTTGGACTAAGTAGGCAATTGAGCAGTAAAGTCCTCTTTCGACGGACAAAACTAACATTCTACAAGACTCTCATCATGCCTGTCCTAACGTGAGGTGCAGAAGCGTGGACGATGACAACATCCGATGAAGCGACGCTTGAAATGTTTGAGAGAAAGATTCCGCGTAAGATTTTTGGACCTTTGCATGTTGGCAACGGCGAATATCGTAGGCGATGGAACGATGAGCTGTATGAGCTTTACGACGACATAGACATGGCGCATCAAATAAAGATCCAGCGGGTACGCTGGCTGGGTCATGTCGTCCGAATGGATACAAACACTCCGGCTCTGAAAGTATTCGATGCGGTACCAGCTGGTGGTAGCAGAAGAAGAGGAAGCCCTCCTTTGCATTGGAAAGATCGGGAGAGAAGGACTTGGCTTCACTTGGTTTGTCGCCGGTTAGCACGAGAAAGAAACGACTAGTGCGCTTTGTTAAACTCGGCTAAAATCGTGTAAGCGGTTATCGCACCAATTGTGAAGAGGAAAATCATTGCAGAACGCAAGTATAAACCTATCTTTGTTCTCCATTTTCGATTGGATCCGTGGTGCTGTTGACTGTCCGTAGCTTCTTGAGAAAGTTTTCTATAATAGTCCATCCAGAGCTCTGCGTAGTTCGGAGTTATAATATTATATGTTGGTCTCTCAAAATCTCTTTGAATTACAAAAAGGCGACTGGAAGAAAGAGATGCGCGAGCAATGGACCGATTATTGACTCATCAAGTAGCTAAAACACCAAAAGAAGCCGCAAAAAATAGTAAAAAACCCATCAGTGAGCGGACAGCATGCAAACCGCTGAATAATCAAGTTGGAGGCCGCCATCAAGCCATAAAAGCCAGCAATTTGTGATAAAAACGTGAAAGCGAGACTGCGATTCTGCAGAAAGTACGAACACTGGAGTGCGGATGACAGGAAAAGAAGGATATGGTCTGATGAGGCCCATATTCACCGTTTCCAGTCGGATGTGAAGTAGTATTAATGGCACCACCCGCATGAAAGGCTGCAAAAACATCAAGTAAAGCAAACGATGAAGCATGGCGTTGGTAGCTTTATGGTCTGGGGCTGCTTCACGTTGGGAACATTGGTCCATTGGTACGAACATTCAGAAGAATTAAAAAAATAGACTCTTTGAATATTTTACATCCCAATTTGCCGGATTTTATTAACCTAAACGCATATCCAACAATAGAGGTTATGTTTCAGCAAGACGGAGACCCGAAACATGCCACGAGAATTGTTCAAGAGTGGATAAAAAATCAGAACTGCCAGCTTTTAGAATGGCCACAGCAGATTACTGATTTAAACCCTTTTAAAAATCTTTGGGCTATTCTAAAGAAACGGCTAGCATCTTACGAAATGGCCCCAAAGAACATCGACGAACGATGGTCAAGAATTCAGAAGTAATGGCAAAATCTTCCACACTCAGCTATTGGAAAACTGGTCGAGAGCATCCCAAAGCGTATAAATAGCGTCATTAAGGCTGAAAGTCTGTGGACAAAATATTAATATTAAATTTTATGTAATAAAAGTTATCGGCGAGCCAAATTCACTAAACATACAATAATTTTTTCTTATTTTTGGGTAATCTTTTTTGTTTTTAAATATTTAGAAAACTTGAGTTAATAATTGAAGCATTACCTGAAAATTAGATATTATTTTGAATTAATTATTTTGAAGCTGATTTGATAGCAGCCATCAAAAATGCACGAATATGCGAAACATTTTCCGGTTCTGCACGCGACTGTACATTCAAGCACCCACACAAAGTTAATACCCAATAACAGATTTAATCAAAGTCTTTAATTTATTCCTGTATGTGTTTTAATAATTTTCTGAAATTCTTCTGCTGGCTCCTTTGAAAGAAGAAACTTTGCAGAAAGCAACCTACTACTAAAAAGTTGTCTACATACATACATATTAAAACTTAGTGCAAGTATGCCTCTATAAATAAATTGATTAATTCATTACTTAAAAAATTCACTTACTTTTTTTCTATATTCTCCAAGCGTCTACGTAAATCCTCATCCAGTGATGCCAAAACGCTCACGCGATCATGCAAATTCGTTAAAAGATTCTCGCAATTTTTAGATGTGCCATCGGAGCTCGGCGCTGCCACTGATGTACGAAAGTGCTGCATTGGCATTGCATAAAAAGTAAATAAAAAAGTTAAAATTAATTATTTTTCATAATATTTTTTCCCCGATTTATTTAAAATTGTATATATATCTGCATATGGCAAAATAATTCTAATTGATTTACAAATTGATTTTTTGATTTTGCGCCAACCCCGGAAAAAATCATTTACGAGTAAACTTCCTAACTATTGCGCTGTGTTTTAAGCTGTGATCTTTGCTGTCAAGAAAGCAGCAGAGCTGATATGTACAGATGCAACAATTAAATGCGCAATAAATTACTACGTAAATAGCCAAGCGGCTATAAAAACGATCAAATCATAACGTCTATCATCCAAAAATGTCCATGAATGCGAGGAAGCAATTAACAAGCTCGCTCGTAACCGAGCTTTGTTTATATTGGGTTCCGGGGTATAAATGCGTAGTGGGAAATGAGACAGTGGATGAAATAGCTAACGAAAGCACGAGACTTACAGTGGATCAAATAAGTCAGGTACTTAAACTCCTGCGCACAATTTAAAATTAACAACAGAAGCACATCTTAAGAAGCCAAGAGACAGATGGCTTAGTTTTAAACAATCGCAAAGTTGCCAGGGCCATGGATAAACGCGCACATGATGACTGGTATACTAAATCGGTTATATTTCTAGATAGACGGAGCTATACCTTGAAGCATCTTCTATGCTACTGGAAAACTAGACTATGTTAACTGGGTGCTCTTAGTTTTGAAAGACTGGAAGACATCCCTGAACTGGAGCTTGAGCGACTCCTAAAATGTAAGGAAGTTTTTTTTCTGTTTCCTTGTTCACTCCTCTCGGGAGCATAGGGCCTCGACAAGGCTTAACTTGCGTTAGTTTCGTTAATCTATTTGATTTCTGACAGGGTAGGTGATTAGCCTGCCGCTACCAGTCCTAAGTGGTAGAAATGCCCAACAGTCTTTTCTTAGGAACAACGCCTTCTTTACTGCATGGATCGCCATCTGTGTTTCACATTTTTCTGCAGAAAGATCGCACAGATGGTTGAGAACTTCGCTAAATTTGGTGTGGCTGCGCTGATGCAATGTGTAACGGATTGTTTTTGCTTGTTGTAGCAGCCACAATGCAAATAAAGCGCTGACTATTGTGCGGGAGTATGGATGGAATGGACTCGGTTTTTGCGGGTTTGAGGAAAGAGATTTGTTTTTTTAGACACAGGGAAAGTTGGTAAATTTGGAAAGGTGCCAGGACCGTGCTTTACGTGAGATTCTAGGCTAGTGCACTACGTTAGACTACCGAGGCCGCCTATATTCAATAAAAGTGAATGTGATTCATATATTCGCTACAAAAAGAACTCTGATCTAGTATCGCTATGTACCAAAATGGTATCTCCGTGGCTTCGGCCAGCCAATATAACCTAACCCAGCACTAACGAGTATAAAGTTTATTAAAAAAATTAAGAGTAAAACTTTGATGCCGCTGTTTAGGATTTAAAGTATTTAAACGATTCAAAGTACTGCCCCTAATTTGCAGGTATTTTAGTCTATCTGAGTACGAGTAGCACACGAATCCCTGAGTACGAGTAGCTCACGAACTCCTCATCTTTAGAGACGATCCATGAATCGATGTATTAACTTACCGCTTTATAAAACCGATCAGCCATCGATCGAATCATAATAAAGTTAAATAAAGCAGCAATGGTTCGAGATATCAAATTGGTTTCACCTTTATTTTAAAGCAGATCGCTTGCCTGAATTTCATTGGCAGTTTTTCATGACTGGATCCCACATGTGCAGCGTTATTCCAGCAATACCATCTCGAATGTAAGCCACGAGCTTGATTTCTCAGTGCAACTACGACCTTGATCGAGCCCTAGAGAAAATATCTGAGAAGTGAATGTGCACCATGGAAAGATCCAAACATCAAATTTCTTCTTCCCAACTTCAAGCGTTGCGTCACTTATATGACATGTAGTGCCATTTTATGGCATTTAGGAACCAGAGCTGAGCTATATGGATATTTCTCAGCAATAGAAAGTCACAGAAAGTTGGTGAACATCGCGCTATATCGAGGAATATTTACAGTAACTGTGTCTCTTTTCTCATTTCGAATATTCGAAGGTCCGATAATGCCGCTATGTCATAAACAAGCAGACAATATTTGTGAACGCATTTGTGCTAGATTGCATATTTTTGGATTTTGTGCACTCCATTGTCGGAAATTTAGCTTGGTGATATAGCGGCTGAGTCAAAAATGGGCCTCATCCGAAAAGAGACGATATTTTGGGAAATTTTTATTTTTTTTTAATAAGTTCCACATATTCGGCAAGCGTGAAACGATGCATGATGAAATATCAAACGCTACTGAATATTTTGCCGTAGCCGAGTGGGTTGGTGCGTAACTACCATTCGGAATTCGAGGAATGTTGGTTGAAATTTCTGTGAAACACGAAAATGAAGAAAACGAATTTTCTAATAGTGGTCGCCCCTCGATAGGTCAAGGCAAACCTCCGAGTGTGTTTCTGCCAAAAAGTTCCTCATAAAAAAATATCTACCTTTCGGAGTCGACTTAAAACATCAAGATGCACCCCACAACTAGAAGGAGGTGCTCGACCAAACACCCAAAAAGGGTCTAAGCGCCAATTATATGTATATATATACTGAATAATTTGACAGCCGGAGTTCATTGGAATGTAGGTGAAATCGTTGAAGTACCAGTTTGACACTCCTCTTGTAGCACTAAAGCGGCGGTTTGATTCATAATGGTAGGTAGATATCTACAGTCAGCCAAAGCTGTTGATATTACGGAGAAAGTTGATGGGATTTAGGTTGGCGCATTGCCGAAGGCTCTCGAAAAAAAGAACAATCAGTGACCTTAATCGTCTAGCTGCCAAACTCGGACATTTACAGAGCAAGTGCTCAACAGTCTCCTTCTCTGAAAGCTCCCCATTGCTTCTGCAATGGCGTTAAATGGTAAACCTAGTTTTTCTGCATGTGTGCCGATCGTCCGATGATCGAGTTTGGAAATTGAATGGCGCGGAGTCAGCAGGACTTTCTCTGTCCTACATATATTATATTACACTGGAGCCACAGGATTAGCCTACGAGGTAGCACATAACGAAATGGAGCTCCATCTTTTTTGCGCTTTCCTGAGAAAAAGTTGTGCAATTGCTCTTTAACAACAGTCAGGGGGATGTCTATGACTAGGTAGGAGGTATTTGAGACCAATTCAGTCCCCTTCCTGGCAAGCTCATCAGCAATTTCATTTCCGTCTACGTTCGTATGTCCTGAAACACAGATCAGAGAAATGTAATATAACATAATGGAAAATGTAATAATTGGAAAAAACTATCATTCCTATTTGGTCACCCATATACATTAAATAAAATAATACTGTTTTGAAGATTTAATTATTTTTTGGATAATTTATCATACACACAGACAGGCACCCTGTATATTACATATCGACAAGGTAGACAATAATGTATTTATTTGGGTTTTGACCTCCATAACCCCTCTGCTTTGCGTAATTGACATTATCCACGTACGCAATTACAAGTAATAACGAAAATACGAGGGAAAAGTTAAATGTATGCCAAACTTGACAGCCTACATAATTTCTTCAAGCATCTCCATCAAAAAACAAAACATTTTAACGCGTGTGTATGTATGTTAATATCTCCCAACGATGTGAAGAAACGGGATTTTTACGCAAATACTCGCAATGAATAGGTGATCAGACTGAGAAAAAACCAAATCGATTGCCCTGACAATCGCCAATGCCAATGGCAGATCATCAATTGAGCGGAATAAAAGTTGTTCGACAAGAATTCGACTTAAGTGAACTCAGATGTTGGCTTTGTGCGGGCTTTACGTAAGCAGGCGTGTGTTCACATTTGGACTTATGTGGCTATTTATACAAATATATGTACATACATATGTTTGCGGAAACGTTGTACATCCAAATTGATGGCGAAAAGTTAATATTTGAAAATACGTGGACGGTGCCCTACTTACAGTGTAAGTAACTCGAGTGACAGGCAAAAAATTAAAGAAATTTATAATTTTTTACAACATATGTACGAGGGGTGTCGTGATCAGAGAACAAAAACAAATTTTAATCATCGAAAAACACTTTATTGTTTTTCAAAATATTCTCCATGAAGATCTATACACTTTTGCATGCGTTTGAAACAATTGTCGAAGCACTTTTGCCACTCTGAATGAGGTACCTCCAAAACATGCATTCTGAATGCCGCAACCGCTTCTTCAGGTGTCGAAAAACGTTGACCTCTCAGTTTGCTTTTACGTACGGGAATAAAAAGAAGTCATTCGGTGCCAAGTCAGGACTATACGGCGGACGACCCATTAATTCGATGTTTTGGGTGCACAAAAATGCAGTTGTTTGAGCCGATGTGTGGGAGCTCGCATTGTCCTGGTGAAGAGTGATCCGTCTTGGCGATTGGTTTTCCTAATTGCTTGGAAGACAACTGGCAAACAAATGGTTGTGTACCACTCACAATTTACTGTTCTGCATTGTTCTAGTGGAACGGTTGCGACATGTCCAGTTTTTCCGAAAAAACAAGCGACCATTTGCTTGGAAGTGCTTCGTGCGCGAACAACTTTTGTTGGATTGGGCTCATCTTGAAACACCCATACAGTCGACTGCTGTTTACTTTCGGGCTCATACGCGTAAATCCATGATTCATCACCTGTCACGATGTCATAGACGTGTTTCGAAGCCCCGCGATCGTATTTCTTGAGCATTTACTTTGACCAATCGACACGAGCCTTTTTTTGAGCGATTGACAAATTGTGTGGGATCCAACGCGAACAAATTTTTTTGACAGTCAAATGTTTATGCAATTTTGAATGTATCCTGGTCCCACTAATGCCTAAGATTGTCTCAATCTCACGATAGGTCACATGACGATCTTGCAATATCAGTTCGCGCACAGCATCAATGGTTTTCGGAACAACAACTGATTTTCGACGACCTTCACGAAATTCGTCTTGAAGTGAACTACGATCACGATTGAATTCACCATACAATCGATAAACACTGGTCCTTGATGGAACTTCATCGCCAAAAAATGAATTAAGTTCATCCAGGCAATGTTGCTGAGTTAATCCACGTCGAAAGTTGTAAAAAATAATCGCACGAAAATGTTCACGATTTAATTCCATTTTTGGACCGAAATGAATCTTTTAAGTTACTGTAAACAACACAAATAGCGCTGGTATTGCAAAACGTTCTGAGTACGTAAAAGCCAAAAAATGTCAGCTGTCAGTTGCCAGATTGCAACACCAGGGTTGCCAAATCCCGACATATAAAAGGCACCCCTCGTACATAAGTTTTTTAAACCACGAATATCGGAGAAAAACTGAATGATCTTACATTTAAAAATGGTTGGAAAGTACACATCATTTTTCAAAACTTCCTATGAAACAATTTATCAAAATAAACTTTTCAACACAACAATAACTCGTCTAGAAATGCGGGGGAGGGCATAGCAGCTTCATATAAAAAATGTATACAATTACATATATAATTATAAAAAACCTGTTCTTCTAAAAGCAGCTGAGCTTATAATAATAATATATAATAAAGTAAAGTCGTTTTTTTTTTTTAATTGTAGACTTAGAAGTAATCCTGCTAATTTGATACCTAGTGAAGCATTATGCACACAAATGATGATGTAAAGCATTTTTTTTGTCTTATAAATATCTAAAACTTATTCTCGTCAGCGCGCCGATATCCCAACAGCGCAGCCATGAGATTCTTCTATTGCTACATTCTCAACTTTCGCAGCTTCAACGGGCTACAATATACTTTTTTGTTTTTGTTGTTGCAAACTTCACTTTAGTATACTGACTCAAACTACAATTGAATCTAAGTAACAGTCCGCTTTTTCCAGATATTATACGCAATCGAATCTCGGTGAAACACCAAAATTAAGAAAAACCTTTTTCTAATAGCGGTCGCCCCTCGGCAGGCAATGGCTAACCTCCGAGTGTATTTCTGCTATGAAAAAGCTCCTCATAAACAAATCTGCCGTTCGGAGTCGGCTTGCAACTGTATGCCCCTCCATTTGGAACAACATCAAGACGCACACCACAAATAGGATGAGGAGCTCGGCCAAACACCCAAAAACGGTGTACGCGCCAATTATATATATATATTTATAATACGCAATATTACCAGTTCCTGGGGTGCCACCTTCATCAAAAAATTCCCTGAACAACCGCCAGTTGACGCTCCAAGTCAATTGATTTTTGTTTTGTTTTTGCTTTATTTTGTTTAGTTCTGCGATTAACATTTCTACCAAAAATTGTATCGCCATTAGTTGACATTTGTAAATCTTATGCCGTCTTGAGTAAATCTAGCTCTGCACATGTTTTTGATATTTTACAGTTTTCAAAATGGAATTGAATTTGCAACACGAGTTTATATAAAAATTTGCATTAAAAAATTTATTGTTGCGAAAACCTTGAAAATGTTGGGAAATCGTTTCGGTAATGATATTCTCAAGAAAACAGCCGACAGCCGTTTACGAGTGACATGAACGTTTCAGAAAACTTATGAAGGCAACAATTTCTACTTGGTAAATCTGAAAATATTTCTTCTTGGGTAAATATGAAAATATCCAATATCCATAGTTGGCCAATTTGTCGGCAATTTCATTCCCTTGAATACCGCAGTCTCCCGAGACTCATAATCCGTCTTGCAACATAATTAAGCTTCTTCTTACATTCCTGAACAATCTTTGAGGTTTGCTTTGCGTTATTCAGGGCCTTCAGTGCAAACTGACTGTCAGAAAACTTCAGAAAACTTATGAAGGCATCAATAAAGTGAAAAAAAGTTGATCAATAACTGCAAATTAGCCATCAGAGAGCAGGGGGAGGACTTGAACATTGCTTATGGATCCGTTCAGGACGTTGGATTTACAAATTTTGGTGCGCGGGTGAAAATATAGCCAACATTGGAAAAAATGGAGAAAAATGAAAAAAAAAATCTATTTTCCGTAGGTTTGGTTTGGCAGCCGCATCGCACGTAGAGACAGTGATGCCACTTAGACCACGAAATGGGTGCATTGTGAGCCGCAGGTGCTGGGCTACATTTCCCTTTCCATATTGAACCAACCTGAGCTTTTGACAAAGCGTAAAAGGTTGTTGATACCTAAAATATAGAGATTATTTATATTCATTAAGAAGTAGGCTCTTAAATATCAGTACCGCCTTCTAGCTAGAGCCAGACATGTGCAAAAAAGGTGTTGAATTGTTTCCAACTCCTCCTTATTCCAGCAGCTACGACAGAAATCATGCATGTAAGCGTCTAATCTCCTTACGCGGTTACCTATGAGACAATGTCCTATGAAGACCCCAACTAAGATCGTAATTTGAAGTCTATTCAATTGTATAATATTCTAGATTCATAGATTTAGCCTTGGCCATATTTGCGTAGCAATTTCACGGCTTTTGGATCCATCTTTGATTTACAGAACTGATTAGTGCGTTCTTAAAAAGAAGCTGACAAGTTCCGCGAGGTACCCCCATAAAATTACTTATGTTTGGCATACAGGTACCTTCTCTAGCAAGTTGGTCAGCCCTACAGTTCCCTGTACAGTTCTGTGTGGCCTGAAACTCAGCATAATATAATACGATACTCTTTGGCCATCTTATAAAAAAAGAAATAAAACACGAAAATGTGCAAGATCATTAAATACAACCGTGAATACTGTCTTACTTAAGAATTTCACAGATATTTTTAAAGCTGTTACGTGGCTTTGTGTTTGTCACACTACACAAACAACAACACTCGTAGAAAGCATCACTCGGTCTACCATACACATGACAGAGCTTTCGCATTTTGTTGTTGTTGTTGTACAACATTTTTCGTGTACATCTTTCGTAAACTTTTTTCTTAATTTATTTTGCTGTAGAAGTCTGATTGAGCAGGTGCAATGAACTCTAACAGCGTAAAGTGCATCTTCGCGTGGGATTTATTAACTTGCTTTATTTACATACAAATATTTTTGCGTTAAATGAGCGAAATATTCTCTGCTGCTGTGAGAATTATAATTTCACGCTCTCACTTAGAGGGGTTTTTAACAGTTTTTCTTAATGCTTTTTTTGAAAGGTACTCTCATTAATTTTTAAGTTACATTGTATTTTTGTGATGAGCCTGAAGTGGTAATTAGTGAATAAAACACAATTCTCTTTTGGTAAATTTTAATTTGTAATCCATTGTAATATTGTTTTTTTTTTTGTTGTAATACGGAGAAAGTGTATTAACCTTTTTGCCGAGTAAGCAATGAATTCCAGTTTTTTTTTTGTAATTTACAGACTGCTATTTAGTTCGAGGTAAAATATGATATGGCGGCAGCCGTGGCCGAATGGGTTGGTGCTTGACTACCATTCGGAATTCAGAGAGAGAACGTCGGTTCGAATCTCGGCGAAAGATCAAAAATTAAGAAAACGTTTTTTCTAATAGCAGTCGCCCCTCGGCAGGCAATGGCAAACCTCCAAGTGTATTTCTGCCATGAAGAAGCTCCTCATAAAGCTATCACAAAAATATCATAAAAATACCGTTCGGAGTCGGCTTGAAACTTTAGGTCCTTCCATTTGTGGAACAACATCAAGACGCACACCACAAATAGGAGGAGGAGCTCGGCCAAACACCCAAAAAGGGTGTACGCTCCAATTATATATATATATATATATATATATAAAGCTGGAATCTCAGGTCATACTTCATACCGCGGTCGTCATAGCCGACTGGGTTGCTCCACCAATACCATTCGGTAGTGCACGGGTTGGTGCTGAAGTCTGGACAATAAAAGTTAATGATATAAACCAGCAATTACAATTTGAAAGAATCATAGTGAGAAAAATCCTCACTATTCGGCTTGAAAGCGGCACGTATCGCATCCGTTACAACGAAATTGAAAGCCTTATTTATTGGTGGTGAAAATGTAATACGTTTTATTAAAGCGTTAGGGATTAGGTGGATTGACCACATCATAAGAATACCTAACGAAAGAATTCAAAAAAGGGTGTTTACCATGCGTCCAATTAAAGGAAGAGAGGCCGACCAAGAAAGAGGGGCCGACCAAGAAAAAGAGGCCGTCCAAGAAAGAGATGGCTTGATGACGTAGAAGCAGACTTAAAAGCGATGAACGTTCGTAATTGGAGAAATGAGGCATAAGAGAGACTGAATTGGAGGAGGATCGTTGATGAAGCTATGTTCCACCACTGACTGTGAAGCTAAGAGAGAGAAAGAGAAAGAGAGTGCACCGTGTTGGTTCGAAACCTCGCCATGAAACACCAAATTATAAAAAAAATGTATTTTCTCATAGTGGTCGAAATAGCAAACTTGCGAGTTTATTTCTTCTTTGGTAAATCTGAAAATATCCAATATCCACAGTTGGCCAATTTGTCGGCAATTTCATTCCCTTGAACACCGCAGTATCCTGAGACTCATATAATATAAGTGCAAGCTTAATCCGTCTTGCAACATAATTAAGCTTCTTCTTACATTCTTGAACAATCATTGAGGTTTGATTTGCGTTCTCCAGGGCCTTCAGTGCAACCTGACTGTTACTAAAGACTTCAATCTGTTCCCTCTCCATCTCCTCTCAATTACCAATTTCGCTACTTTCAGAATGGCAAAAGTTTCCATTTGGAAAACAGTTGTCATTCCTCCCATAGCGTAATGCTACTTATTACTATCGTTTATGTAACTTCCGGTTCTAAAATCTATGTCATTCTTGGACCCATCGGTAAGGAAAATATCCATACAATTTCTTTGAATGGACTCTGGATTCCTCCATTGCGTGTCATTGAATTTGCTTCCAAATGAAACTATGGGTACAAGTTCGTCTTTAGGTGCCAAAAACAGTGGACTTTTCTGTGTCTCGAAGTTCTGTCTTCGTGCCAGAAACCATATTTATGGAGTCTACACATTTCTTTTATTGCATCCTGCTGTATCTTACGATCCAAGGGGAGCAGATTAAGCATAGCTTTTAGGGCATTGTCGGAGGTTGTACTCATAGCATCCGTAAAGCATACCACACACTTCTTTGTATTGTGCCAGAAGTGTGAACTTAACCATAATCCATCACCACCAAAACACAAGGCATGAGTGATGATTACTCTCATAATTCACATCCATAAAGCAACAGCAGGTTTCAGGACCCAGGATTTACCACAAGCTCTACGGCATTGTTGAAAGATCCTTAATGCGCGAAACACTTTTAGCGAAACATGTGTTTCCCAGGTCAGTTTCTTATCCAAGAGTGCCACACCTTTCAGTGCTGGAAGACTCAGTCCATGCAATTTCCAATTTCTCGTGAACAAGACCAATGTAGTGTTGTGTTGATGGGAAAATAAGTGAGTTATTTATATAATTCTAGCGTCTAAGACCTGAGAGAACCACGTGGGCAATAATTGGTTAGATTGCAGAGAGTAGGCGCATAAGAATAGGCTCGGCTTTATAGTATATTTCTAAACTGACTAAAAACTATTAAATAAACTCTCTATGGTAGGTAAGTCTACTCGCACTCGTCGCATTCATTAGACCTGAACCTTTCTTATTTTAATATGTCTCAGTGAATGCAGAATGCTATTCAATGCTCAGTTCCAGTCTACAGCACTAGAAATGTTATTCGTTCGCGTACACTATTACCAAAAAGTACCGGGAATGTTTAATTTAAACGAACCGCGCACTTGGGAACCGGCCCACATTTTTTCTTATGTTAGTAGGATTGTAAAACACACATCTGTCACTATTTATCCGTTTTGGAGGGTTTGAGAGATGCTGCACGTCGCAAACGGCCGGAAATGTGGGCAAACAACTCTTGGATTTTGCATGAAGATAACGCGCCATCGTACCGAGCCCAAATTGTGCTGGATTATTTGACCAACCACCAAGTAAATACCATTGTGCAAGCACGGTATTCACCTGATATGGCGCCGTGCGACTTCTTTCCGTTCCCCAAATTCAAATTACCACTTTGCGGAAGCAGCTTTCAGTCAATAGAGGAGATCAAAGAGAATGCGACGAAGAAGCTGAAGGCCATCCCTTAGTCGGTCTACCAGGCGTGCATGGAGGACTGGGTTAAACGTTGGCACATGTGTGTTGCTTCAGACGGGTCATTTTTTGAAGGAGATAAAATAAATTTGGCTGAAACTTAACTCTGTTTTGTTTTATTTAAATATTCCCGGTACTTTCCGGTCATAAGGTCTGTCCAGACAACCAGAAAGACCGCAAACCATTTTTTATCCATAAAGAATCCCTCTTTTCCTTGTTCCTGATGCATTTCGTTGTAAAGCACCAATCTTTTTCCGTGTTTGGTCTATATTTTTGGATATGCAGCAAACTTTAAAATTGTCAGCCTATCAGAAATGGCAAACAGCTGACGTCATTGTATGTTGTGAAATTTGGTCTTGAAATATTTTAGAAAACTCTTCGTAAAAACTATTTGAATATTTTCAAGTGCGCAGAAAATTTGTCGCAGAACTTTTTATTACTACTATTTTTGATTAATAGCAAAGCTGAATATAGAAATTATTTTTAGTCAATTGGTTTATTTAGCAGGAAGCGTATTTTTATTTTATTTATTACTTTTTCGCATTTCATGTTGCAATATTTTAAATAAATTAATAAACATAAACTGGAATATTGTTTTTTTTATATATTTTCACACACACCCGATGATTCCACCTGGTCACATTTGTGCGTGTTGGATGCGTTTGAAAACTTTGTGGCGGCAATTGTTGGCACCAAGCGCAATCGCTCAGCAGCACGGCCAATAAGGCGGCTAAGAAAAAGCTTGTAAAATTCATATTTCTTTTCTTTTCTTCTTTTTTCGTTTTGTGTCAGAATAAATGGTGCTCAATAGGTGGTTCGGTTACTTTTTACTGGCCGAAAATTCTGCTTCTAAATTAAGTAGTTTTTAGCACTTTGGTATAATCACTCTTTCAACATTTCAACTTATGTTTGTATATACGCAAAATTATGCAAATTTCAGAAGCAAAGAACAAGATTTCTTCAGTAATCCCCAGCCTTGTTGCTGTTATCAATGGCAAATGCTTATATGTTAATTATTATTATATTTTTAATGATCACTTCTTCACATACACACACACGCGTTGACGTTCAGCTATAAAATTAATTATATACAGGTAGTATTAAAACAAAACATAAGAGACTAAAAAATGCCGCACGTTAGAAAACCTTGCGAATAATTTTCATGACCACATTTGAATTTCGTTCCAAAGGCAATGTGCGCATCACTCAACTTGCGCGTCAATACTGGACGCCGCCAATCCGATCGTTAACTGGTTGGCTTGACGCTTTGCCATGCTCGGCTAGCTAATCTCCCACTCGTCTGAGGCTTTTGATTCAAGATTCTCTCCATCGTGCTTTTAATTTTGTATTGTGCTATGTATGAAGCTCTCCCGCTCTCATTTTAGTTGTTTTATTACAATGCAATGAGCTTTATTTTTGTTTCTTGTTTTTTATACATAATCAGTTGGCTTCTTATCGCTTTGAGTTTGGATTCGGTTGAGGAAACCCCCGCGAAATACCAAACACATGAAACTGTGTCTGAAACCCTTACTTGCATATACACACATACTTTCGTGAATAAGCACAATCGTTTAGCGTCGCTTACTTATCGTTTACTTTCAAGCGTAAAGGGCTCTGGAAAAACTGGGTACAACTATTTTTTTCGTTTTCGTCATTGCTGTTACAAAAACTTATACAAATATATATGTAAGTACTCGCATATAAATAATTTTTACGTCATGCAGATGAGACATGAGAGGTCTGAGCAAATGCATATGTATGTATGTACTCGTATGTATGCACTTGGATAAGCTCATTCATTCACACTCGTCATTGGTTTAATGATTTAATACCTTTCAATAATATATTTATATGTAGGTATGTATATTTTCGATTTGTGGAATATGGGTGAGTTTGCAGGCTCGGATAGTGATGGCCTTTCATTTTGGATTTTTAAACAGACTCACGTTTAATAAGGCGTCAAGTGCGAGTTAATCTTTTTTCATTTGCATGCATATAGAATGGGCAGCATGCATTATTATACATACATACACACTCGTAAAAGTAAATAACCAACAGCAGAGTTACTAAGAATTTGACAAATTCGTGGGTCTCGCATAATACTGTTTGTAGGAAAGATGAAAACAGCTTACATTCGTGCTCATACTCATACTCATACTCATACTCATTCTCATACTCATACTCATACTCATACTAATACTCATGCTTATACTCATACTCATATTCATTGTAACTTATATCACTTTTTAAATTTATATTCGTTGGTACTCTTCTTGATAATTTTTGACTGTTTCAGAAGAAGCATATAACCCAGCTTCTCATGCAAGATATATGTGGTTTTTCAATAACAGGTGTTAGGTGTTAAACAGGAGAGATGACTAACGATTTTTTATGGCCGGAATTGGATGGTATTGATCTGGACAACGTTTATTTTCAACAAGACTGCGCTACGTATCACACAAGCAGCGAAACCATTGATCTTTTACGGGAAAAGTTTCCGGACCGTGTTATATCTCGAAGAGGTGATCACAATTGGCCACCGAGATCTTATGATTTAACACCTTGTGAATTTTTTCTTTGGCGCCACGTGAAAGAGAAAGTCTACGCCAACAGCCAAGGGTCGATTCATGACCTCAAAAATGGAATTCGTGAGGCTATCGAGGACATAGGGCAGCCACTTTGCAATTCGGTTATGGAAATTTTCATGAATAGGATATTGTCCTGTTCGCGTGGTCGTGGTGTTCATTTGCCTGATGTTATTTTCCACTATTAACGGCATACCTTCCTCTTTATAATGAAATAAACATCCGATCCTTCATATTAAAAAATAGCATTTTTCTTTGAATATCAAAATAACACCGCTTATTGGAAAACCCAAGCACCTTTTATTGTATATAATTTGGAGCCTTTAAACTGCAGGAAATCCTGTATAGGAAGTGACCGAAATTTAATGAAAAAAAATACTACCATTGATGAAAAACCGGCTCAAAACGACCATCGAGAGAAAACCCTGCAAAAGGAGTCCTAGCTCGTCTTCCCGAGATTAAAGCAAAATTATTACTAAAACTGCTCTATCCTGAAACTAAGCGTCAAAGTGCCGAATGGAAGGCCCTAAACGAGCCACCACCTAAAAAATCGCGTTTGGAGAAGTCGAAAATCAAGACGATGGTCATTGGGTTTTACGATTCCAAAGGAATTGTCCACAAGGAGTTCATGCCAACGATCCAAACCGTCAATGTAATTTTCTATCTTGGCGTTTCGAAGCGGTTGTTGCATCGCATTCGTCGAATTCCCACTGAATACCGCGAAAGAGGAAGCTAGCGCGTATTGTATGATAATGAACCAACTCATCGATCCACTCTTGTGACTGATTTTTTGACTAGAAATCGCATTTTAACCATCAATCACTCACCATATTCGCCTGATATGGCTCCCTATGATTTCTACCTATTCGGAAAATTGCATTTGGCCATGAAAGGAAAACGTTTTGCGTACGTAGAGGCCATCCAAAGGCTTGTACTGACATCCTGAAGGACATTCCGGCCAATGACCTGAAACACTCTTTCGAAAAGCTTTTAGATCGCGCAAAACAGTGTATCGAGGCCAGAGGGGGCTATTTTGCATAAATAAACTCGAAGTTATCAGAACTAAGCTCATATTGTTTCTATTTTAGCTCAGTGTTGTTTATTTTGGACTTCACCTTGTAGACCACAAGGGTCCGTATGTGGTTACAGCGACCCAAACAATTACCTATGGCGGCTGCTGCCTCCTGGTGGACAAATCGATGACTCAAATTCTCGTATGAACGGTCGGTCAAATAAACCCTATCGTTTTGTGAGTTTACAAATTACTCAATTTAAAAAATTTTTTCATCAAAAAGAAATTTCGGAAATTTCAAGCGAAGCAACTCCTTCGCTCTCTCAAGCCTGACTTGTTGCTGCTTTGATGTGAGATCAAGCACCTTTTGGATCTTGTACGGCTTGACTTTGAGATCATTTTTTAGTATGTGGCGGATGCTACGGTCAGATATTTTCAGTTCTTTCGCCACTTGATGGGCACTTCGTTGGGGATTTCGCTCAACTCGCTTCTTCACTTTTTGAACCACTTCACTTTTGAACCTCCATGATGTTTCGCGATGCTACCAGTAACATTGTAACCCGATAAACAAAAACTTTATTTATGTACTTTATGGTGCTCGAGATCACGAACAATCGCTCTTACATTTGAAATCCGTCATTGATTTTCTTTTTTCGCGTTTATATATACATATTATATATATATATATATAATTGGCGCGTAAGCCCTTTTTTGGTGTTTGGCCGAGCTCCTCCTCCTATTTGTGGCGTGCATCTTGATGTTGTTCCACAAATGGAGGGACCTACAGTTTCATCCGACTCCGAACGATATTTTTATGATATTTTTGTGATAGCTTTATGAGGAGCATTTTCATGGCAGAAATACACTTGGAGATTTGCCATTGCCAGCCAAGGGGCGACCGCTATTAGAAAAATGTATTTTTTAATTTGGTGTTTTCACCGAGATTCGAACCGACGTTCTCTCTCTGAATTCCGAATGATAGTCACGCACCAATCCATTCGGCTACGGCGGCCGCCTTTACGTCGCGTTTACTCTCGGCAAAATGCTTCCGCGCGCTAATCTGGACTGTCATTTAACCAACTTACAGACAGCTGATGTCCATGCATCAGGTGCGCGAGCGGTGTGAAGTTGGTTACACTTCGAGTGTCAGACCCTGTAGCTCAAAACACTGCATGTTTGGTGAAGTTTGTGCGCCACCATTACCCGAACTTGCTCACGAGCAACTTGCCATATCACCCAAATGGATTGACATTGCGGCCCCTAATTTTAGTGACACGTTTTTAGGTTAAATGCTTAAAAGTGAAAAAAGTTGTGAATAGATAGGGGTCTGGCTAAACACACTTACTTACAAGAGTAAATTTTAATCAATTTCAATATCTCATTTGCCACTCTGTAGTAAAAGAATGCAGGTGGTATTCCATAAAATGCACGACAGGTGAATGGACGACTACTTAACTGCTACTGGCTATTAAAAATTAAAAAAAAATATTATATTTCATAGTTCTATAAAGCATCAAACTGTATCTATTTCAAAGGCTCCGCATTCGTTCGTAGCGCTAATAAATAATTATTGCTCCCTCTGTATTCGTAAGTGGAACTAGAATAGATTAGAATTTACTGCCATTTGTCTAATTTACTATTTTTGCATTTTTATTTTTATTGTTTTTTCTCCTTACTATGCAACTATGTTGAGTTCTATTAAACTTCTGTAATTTTTTAATTGTTATTATTTACGCCGTTTAATTCTCTGTGGTCGCGCCAGATTATCAATTCAATAGTTACCCATGCAAGTATGTAGGTATGTACGCATATTCATTTGCGGTTGTGGCGGCTAGCGCTAATATCATGATTGTGCTGTGACTTCTTGTTGCAATTGTTGTAAGCGCATAGAAACCCTCTATTCCAAAAAAAATACATTTTTTATAAATGAAAAGAAGTTATGTTTGGAAAAGCATTGACGATGATTTTTCATGCGATTGTATCACTATGGAATTTTCGAAAAGTTCACATCTTGCTTTAAAATGTTTTTAACCTTTTAAAATGTGGCACAAAAACGGTCATCCCTAAAACAAAATTCCGAAATCCTCCCTAGCCTCATTTTGGTGTCATATGTTTGGGTGAAGAAAAAGTTCTTAAGGGTTGTTAACCTTATTTCGATGATATACCTGTAGGTTAGGTTGACCTAGCTGGCTGAAAGTCATCACATCGATCTATTGGTCCTTAGTGGTACCAAGAAGCCTTACGTTTCCTTGCAATAGGCTTCTTGTAATAAGCCTTCGTCTTTTGCGAATCTAAGTAAGCTCTGAAGCTCTAACCACGAGCGACATTCTAACCTCTCATATTGTAGAGCTCCTTAACATTTCATTCGGGTTCTAGCTAATGCAGGGCATAAACATATTGTAGAAGGTGTTCAAGATGTTCAACAATATAACTATGCGCCTATCCTTATCTATGTTCTATTATCCTCATGCCAATGTAAATGTTTCCAAACAATTTTCTGACTAATCTTCAATTCCAGGGAGATGAAGTAGTTACTCACATACCGGCCTGACTCGACGATTTGCATGATTCTATCGACATTTTTGACAATTGGCATCGTTGGAATCACGACTTTAGGGCGGACGAACTATCAATGATACAATGGTTGTATCGAATTTTTTACTAGTTTGCGTTGCTATCAATGGCTTTTATCCACTATTAAAAAATATCAATCGTACTGGCGCAAAACAATTCGATTGGGAACTAAAGTTGGAGTAGGTAAAATGCATTAAATTTAAAGGCTATGAATTAAAGTTAAAAAAAACAACTTTTCGTCATAGTTCAACTTTCTTTGGTGAGGACGGCTCTAAACATGGAAAAATTCTCAACAAGGATGAGCAAAACTCCGTTGTATTCCACCAACATCACGGAATCTGAACTTATATTCTGCAAATCTGGACTAATTATCAGTTAAGTCGGAATGGATCTCACAATAGAATAAGGTATTATGTTTAGTAGGGCGAGTCGATATAAAAATCGCTCATTGCTCTGTGAAAATCGTATTCTAGGGATCAAAATAAGAAACTTTGCCGAAGGAACCATACCTCTAAAACGAATTCTGATGTCCAGCAATTTGGGTGGAACGAAAAATCCCACTTTGACCCATTTAGAGTGCTCCAATCGAGTCCAAATGTATGACCGACCCCCACTAACTTTGGAAGGCCGATCCACCCATGCCAGTGGCACACCACCTGGAACCTCCCCTGGAGGGTTCCCCATACAATCATTTCAAAATATCACCATTTTTGACCTTTACATGAGAAAAGATACTAAAAAGTTCAAGCCAAATTGGGGCACATCAGAATTCGTTTTAGAGGTATAGTTCTTCGGCAAAGCTTCTTATTTTGATCCCTAGAATATGATTTTCACAGAGCAATGGGCGATTTTTTTGCCTCCCCACAAATCGACCCAGCCTAATATTTATCCTTTCATTCAATTTTTTGCTTTAGTTTTTAATAGATTTAAATTAAATTTTAATTTAGATTTAATTTTAAATTGGTATTGCATTTTTTATTTTTAACCTCGCATTGAGCCAATAGAGTTAGTTTACTTGCTCTACTTTGTTGTTGCATTCGATCGTATTGAGTACAAAAAACTGCGTTCATACAGGGAACCTTTTTTGGTTTCCACCTAGCAAATTCTCATTTAGGGTTCCCTTTCGTGTTTACAACCGACAGCTTAAAATTTTTTTTAGTTTTTAATGATAACGAAAAATTATCACTGATAGACAAGTGGCTATTAAAGCAATTATGGCTCCTTGGACTAACTCGGAATGTGTTCAACAATGCAAATCTAAAATGGTTGAACGCTGCGGAAATGGGCAGGTCACTATTTAGTGGATACCACAACACAAAGGAATATAAGGCAATGAGAGAGCCGATGAGCTGGCGATGAGGCAGTAATCGCTTGCCACGATTGAGCATGTCAGAAATATTTGCTCTCTCCCCTCCTCCTCCGTCACTTTCCTTTTTGAAAACGGCACTAAATGAGGAACTATGTAGTTAGCTCTGAAAACGCAGTCAATGGTGGTTTCATACTCAACCTCGAACAAAACTGCCAAAATGATGCTAAAGACTTGAAATACGAAAACTACAAACTTTATTTCATCACTGTCTAGAAAAGACTGCAAAATATTGGTTGAAGTACTGACGGGACACTGTGTCACCCCACATCACGCAGCCAAAATGGGATTAGTCCAGAACTCCGCATGTAACAATGCAACGAAGCGAATGCTAGGTGTACGAGGGGTGCCTTTCATATGTCGGGATTAGAGAACAAAAACCAATTTTAATCATCGAAAATCCATTTATTGTTTTTCAAAATATTCTTCATGAAGATCTATACACTTTTGCATGCGTTTGAACCAATTGTCGAAGCACTTTTGCCACTCTGAATGAGGTACCTCCAAAACATGCATTCTGAATGCCGCAACCGCTTCTTCAGGTGTCGAAAAACGTTGACCTCTCAGTTTGTTTTTTACGTACGGGAATAAAAAGAAGTCACTCGGTGCCAAGTCACGACTATATGGCGGATGACCTATTAATTCGATGTTTTGGGTGCTCAAAAATGCAGTTGTTTGAGCCGATGTGTGAGAGCTCGCATTGTCCTGGTGAAGAGTGATCCGTCTTTGGCGATTGGTTTTCCTAATTTCTTGGAAGACAACTGGCAAACAAATGGTTGTGTACCACTCAGAATTTACTGTTCTGCGTTGTTCTAGTGGTACGGTTGCGACATGTCCAGGTTTTCCGAAAAAACAGGCGACCATTTGCTTGGAAGAGCTTCGTGCGCGAACAACTTTTGTTGGATTGGGCTAATCTTGAAACACCCATACAGTCGACTGCTGTTTACTTTCGGGCTCATACGCGTAAATCCCTGATTCATCACCTGTCACGATGTCATAGACGTGTTTCGAAGCCCCGCGATCGTATTTTTTGAGCTTTTCCTTCGACCAATCGACACGAGCTTTTTTTTGAGCGATTGACTAATTGTCTCAATCTCACGATAGGTCACATGACGATCTTGCAATATCAGTTCGCGCACAGCATCAATAGTTTTCGGAACAACAACTGATTTTGGACGACCTTCACGAAATTCGTCTTGGAGTGAACTACGACCACGTCCACGATTGAATTCACCATACCATCGATAAACACTGGTCCTTGATGGAGCTTCATCGCCAAAAAATTAATTAAGTTCATCGAAAGTTGTAAAAAATAATCGCACGAAAATGTTCACGATTTAATTCCATTTTTGGACCGAGATGAATCTTTTAAGTTACTGTAAACAACACAAATAGCGCTGGTATTTCAAAACGTTCTGAGTACGTAAAAGCCAAAAAATGTCAAACTTTGCGATACAGCTGTCAGTTGCCAGATTGCAACACCAGGGTTGCCAAATCCCGACATATAAAAGGCACCCCTCATACTTTGGAACACCTATTTTGCCACCAACCTGCTCTTTGTAGGAGTCGACAAAAGTGCCTAGGATCAACATATTTTTTATCCTTGAAGAACATTGCTGACAAAAGGCTGAATGGCTTTCGAATACTCACCAAGACGTGTTTTATGAATTATATAAAACGATATCCTCCACGCGAGATACATAGCACTGGCAACTCAATGGACCCTAAGGGTCTAATTCAGATCTGAAGTACATTTCAATATATAAATAGGCGCTCAAAAGTGACACCTAGATGTCAATAGTGAATGATTCCTAGATGGTACCTTTTTATGATATGTCATCTTTGTCATATGTCAAATTATTGAAATTTATTATAAAAATAATCGATCTTTACGAACATAATGAAAATTCGTGATTTAATCGTCCGAATGAGTCCACAATTAAAATTTTGATGAACAAATTTGTACAAACTTGTTCTGTCAAGTAAAAAAAGTACTGGCATATCAAAAATGGAACATTCTCTGAAGAACATTGCTGCTGTATCACAAAGTGTTGCTAAACAACCTTCAACATCGATGCCTCAACGTTCTGCACAATTAGCCAATCATGAACCGGCTGTTTGGCGGATTTTAGCTGCAGACGGTCTCGTGGTGGTCCTTTAAATGATGTAATTTTTCACGTATAATTTTTAAGATTTTTTATTTTGAATAAAAAGAGGGAAACCTAAAAGAATCTGAGCTTTTGCATGTTTTATTTTAAAACCACATCTAAGCTCGTCGACCCTTTATCTACCTAATAAATACCTTATATAAAAGGTGGTTAAGTTTCAAGGGCCGGTGTTTATTTTGAATAAGGTACAATTTTTTTAAGAAATTATTGTCATTTCTCTTTATAGTGATAATATTGCTATGGCTCAATTACGCATGAAACAAAATATCGGCCTAGTGGCCGCCACGGCCTCGGTGGCACACCTCCATCCGATGGTCCAAATTTTCGATGACGCTGAGGCATAATTGAAGTTCTATGCTATTAATTTGCCGAATTATCTCATTATTTAACTCTTGAATTGTTGCTGGCTTATTGACGTAAACCTTTTCTTTCAAATAACCCCAAAGAAAGAAGTCCAACGGTGTCGTTGACGTTTAGGTGTGGTTCACATTCAACATCGGCCCTTGAAATTAAACCACCCTATATTACATAATTTTTTTCTTTCTTTCTAGCCCATTACTTCAATCGCTGAGTGGCGTTCAAAAAACAGGTTCTCCACAAAGTAGACTATTCCCAGAGAACATTGAAAAGATGAGTAATTTCAGTAAACAAAAAATTATAAGAAATCGTCTGGGAAACTCCGTGAAATGGAAATGGGCATTCTCAGCGATAAATGGCCAAAAATTATTTCGTTGCACCATTCGCCTGATTTAACATCGTGCGTCTATTTTTTGATACAGGAACTATCATTAATTGAGTGAAACCATTCAAGCTGGTCTGGACTACCATCCTTAGCAACATTCCTAGAAAGAAGATAGGTAGATTATTCCTTTGATAGCTTGGAAAAGCATTCTAAATTGGAAAGGCGAAAAGCGAATATGTACACACCAATTGCTTTTATATGTACATATATTTGCGAAAATTCCTGATTTTTTTTCTTGGAATAGAGGGTGCATGCATAGGTTTCTACATGCGTCTGTGTACATAACCCAATTAATTATTTCTGTCAGCATCTCTGTGAATATCTACATACCATAAATTCATGTGTTATTGGCGCGTGCCGCAAATTTGCAAACAAATGCAAAAAGGCAGACCGAATGCAGTACGCGTTTAAATAAATTAATGAAAATGTGTAGCACAATAAATAAATATTTTTAGTACATTAAGAATTTATATTAGAGCAGCGTTTGTTATGCCACATTGAAATTCATTTCCACACAAAATAATAAAATTTTGCAATTCCGAAGAATAATTTCAGTTAGTTGTGTTTGATTGAATTTCTCGTTTAATAAAAAGGCCAAATTTTATTGACTATTCCATACAAATTTTTGAATCCCAGACCGTCAGTTGAATTATTGGAAAATTAAAAAAAGTAACAATAGCGTTCGCCCTTCGTCGAATGCACAGAAAGTCGTGCAGAAGAAAAAGTCTCGTCGACAAAACTTAAACCAGAGTCACGATATATTTTTTCCTTTTTTCACGCTGGTCAGAGTGGTCCCACAACGACAGCTCAAATGATAAAGACGTAAAAGCACTAAAGCACTAAAAGCTGAATTCAAGGCCGTTTTAAGCTGGTTGGCGCGGTTTATGGTTACTGTTAAGAACGAGATACCAAAACAACAACAAAACTCTACGTTTTTCATGTGCCTAAAAATACTGATTCAAGGCCGCCTGGTCCGAAGCCGCAACATTTCGAGGAATCACAGAAAGAGCAAAATTTGGATTTCTTGTTGCAATTGGTAAGTGAAACACCTAAAACATATGAATTGAACAATCTGATTTTTGAATTTTTTAAATACATATAAAAACCTGTTTTTTCAGACAATAAGTGCTAGACGCCGAATCGCCAAACATCTTTTTGTTAATGTAACAATGTTCCCCCTTTCTGGAAAACTAAAATATTTATTTACCGCGAGAAAATATTTTTAATCACCTTTGACGGGTTTTTACGGGTAGGTACGAGTAATGTATGTCCGGCCGATTGGTTGTTTTGTTGGTTTAAGTGTTGATTCACCAAGAAATCAACTAGGGCCTCCGCAGCATTTTGTTGCCACATACTTGCTACTTGTACTTAGTACTACAAGTTATACGATTATTTCTTTAAGATTATATCCAGTCTATCAGGTTGTTTGCGTTTATGCCGGCCAGTTCTTCGTGGTTTTCAAAAAGCGGTTTGCTAGAGTTAACAGCCGTGCCGTCCATAGGGCAGAGTATTCCCAGGGAAAATGGAAGATAGTTTCCTTTTGCTCTGGTTGATTACAACTATGGCAGTATATGTATCATATATTGTCAAGTGGATGTCTGTTTGTGGCTGTAGGTAGACCAACACGTTCTACTGACGTTCCAAGTTGTCTGATATCTCCATCTACAATCCGCGATCCGTGGATATTTTGAGCAGATTGCATTCTTGATTGCTACCAAGTGGTGTGAATACCGATTCTGCCTGCTCGTTATTCATGGCAGATCCCCTTCTTGCTAGTTCATATGCTTTTTCGTTACCTTCAATATTCCGGTGTCCCAGGACCCAGATTAAGGTTACTTTATGGTTTTCACTCAAGGTGGTAAGGCTATTCCTACTTTGCTCCACCACTTTAGAGGGTGTCGTAGCCGAATCCAGTGCAAGGATTGCAGTTTGTCTATCCGAAAGAATAGTGATATTGCTCTTAAAAGAGAAATCTGTGATTAGCAGCATACAAAGCTTCCCCAATTGCCCCTGAAAGACACTGCTGGTATTAGGGAGACGCACAGATTTTTCATTTCCAAGTCTATGAGAATATATACCAGCTCCAACACCACAATCCATTTTACTACCATCTGTATAGACTGTAGTGCCGAAGTTGTTTAGAGAGAATCCCTTATTCCATTCTTCATTAGCTGGGAAGAGAAAGTTATCGTTGGGACGATGTAATCAGTCCTCTCCGAGATTAACTGAGTTTGTCGCAATGATAGAATGGCAGGACCCGCTTCATTTAACCTAAATGCACTCATGGTTGCCGTCTTCTTTATATGTATATTAGGTATATTGGAATAACGTGTGTCAGTGCATTGAGAGCCTCTCTAAGACATGATCTGATTGCACCGACCGTTATTGCACATGCTGATCTTTGTATTCTGCCGAGTAGTTTGGTATTGTACTCTCTCCCTAGAGCCTTCCACCAAACTACCGAACCATAGGTCGTATAACCGTCTTATACATCCATAATGTATGCTTAGGTTGAAGACCACATCTTCTTCCAAGCATACATTTACAGGCATATAAAGCAATTTCTGCTTTCCTTACCCGTTCTTCGACGTTTAATTTCCAGCTATGTTTGGAGTCCAGAATTACCCCTAAGTACTTTGTACTGGTTGAAATTGAGAGGGTTTGTCCGATAATATTTGGTAGAGTAAAAATTGGCACCTTATATCTGGTGGTGAAAAGCACAAGTACTGTTTTACGCGGGTTTAAACTTAGGCCACTGCCTGCATCTCAAGAGTTAAGCTCGCCTAACGCCCTTTGGATGATCCCACTGAATCGTTTTAGAACAAAATCTTTACGCCATTAGCACCGCATCATCAGCGTACGCCACCACTTTTACCCCACCCCTATTACCTTGCTGATCTTAAATAGCCAAAGAAGTAAAGATAGTACTCCCCCTGTGGAGACCTCTGTGGACCTTCTTGGTTATGTTGATATTACCCATATTAGCTTTGATGATCCTGGTTTCTAGCATAAAGATTACCCAGTTACTAATGCAGCTGTCCGCCTCTAAGTCTATTAACGCCCGTTCGATGTCATCTGTACTAACATTGTTAAAGGCGCCTTCTATATCCAAAAATGCCGCCAGGATATAATGTTTGCTCGAATTACCTCGTAAATCGCTGTCTCTGTAGATTTGCCTTTAAGGTATGCGTTTTGTGCAGTTGATGTACCAGAGCCCTCCAAAGAGCTTCTAGGTGTATATCCAAAAGTCTTTCAAAGTTTTTAACAGGAAAGACGAAAAACTGATTGACCTGAAGTCCTTCGCTGATTCATGTCCCCTCCTACCTATTTTTGGAATGAAGACGACCTTGACTAGTTTCCAACTTTCTGGAATAGGGTCTAAGTTTAAACACAATTTGAAAGAACTATAGTTTTATACAAAAATAATGATATTTAATACACAACAAAGAAGTAGTCAAAATTGATAAAAAATATCGCGTCCCTAATTAGGTGCACGCAACTGTGTATGTATTGTATGTAAATGTATTGTATTTATGTATATATATGTGCCTAAGCAGCTACAATAAATGGATTAAAGTAGTAAAGTAAAGTAATTTGCATGTCTACACAGTAATGAAATATATCAGCATCTCACAAAATCCAATAAATTGCAAATTCGTACAGTTTTTTTATTTTTTATTTTTTTTTTGAATAACTTACAGAGCCAATAACATACCTATGGGTAGATAAGTGCTTACAAGCACATGTAGCTCTGGAAAGAAGAAAATTCAATCAAAAGAAAATTGCAGCTTTGATTTACGTTTGAAAATTAAAATTGACTAGACTTTGTTCGAGCGGCTCTAAACATTTAATTTAGGGCGGGACTGTTTTGAACAGGTGAAAGGATGACGAAAGTTGGAAAATATTGAATAACAAGCATATAGTACAATTCTTAGAAATTTTCACTCTAAGGGAAGAATACTAATAAAATTATAAGTAAAACACCAAATTCGACATGAGGCATGCATAAAATCCTGGAGCAGATTTTCGCTAATTTTATTGGCTGCGTATATACAAAGGTACATATTACATACACGCCGGAATATTTTCTTTTTACAAATACGAATTAAGTTTTTTGTTCTGATTTCTTGGGCATTCGAGCTCTGATGACTACTCGCTGCAGAACTGTGTTATTTTATCCCATGCAGTTGAACAGTGAAAAAAATCAACCTGCCCTAATGCACTTTAATGCTACTTACATGACTCAATGCCGAGTATAGTTATTTGTACACATGTGAATATAAGTATGTATTTATGACGTAATAGCACTCGGTGCGCAACATGAACTCTTGAAGTCGCAGTGGGCTTGGTTGACAACCAAGATGATGGTACATACATACATTTTTAATAGCTTTGATGGTGACTATAGCTGGCAAGTCCGACCTATTGTGAGTAAAGAAATTGTTTCCATTCAAATTCTTAAGGCAGCCTTGTTGAAGTTTACCGAAAACCTTTGTTTCTGTTTTACAAATTTGTACCATATTGGTCTTACAACGCAACTGGTGAAGTTCATAGAGAATATATACAGCGATACAAAGACAGTTGTATGGAATGGCTCAGAAATTTCAGATATTTACATTCAAAACAAACTCAGGTGTCAAACGGGATGCTTATAAACGACTTAAAAGCTTAGAAGGAGGATTAAACAGAGCAGGGAAAGATATTAGACTTCTTATGTATGCGGCGGATAGCATTTTGTTAGCGAATCACCCAGACAAACTACAAGAAATGATTAATAACCTTGAAAGCTACTGAAACCTGTTGAAGTAAACCGCTCAAAGTCTCAAATAATGGTGTTGAGAAAAGGTGGGAAACTTACCAAAGAGGAGAAGAGGTATTATATAATACTAAAGAAGAAATACAGACTCTGTCTCGATGTTCTTACTTGTATATATATACATATACAGTGTGAACGATATGAAGTGTTACCTATTCAAAACACCATAACTTTTTTGTGTGAAATTAGTTTTGATTGTTTTTAAAGACAAAATTGTTCAAAAATGATTACAATTTTAACATATGTTCACTTTAGCTCGATATGATCACCTTTTGCCTTCAAATGGTCTAAAAATGAGTTGCATGCTGCACGAATGTGATCTTGAGGTATTTTGGCTCACTCTCGTATAATCGCTGTTTTCAGCGCATTCATACTGGCATATATAATATTTTAGTCCTCACCTTGCTCTCCAAAATGGACCAGATGGAATAGTCCATCGGATTTGCGTCTGGCGAATTCGAAAGCCATTGTGTGGACGAAATGAAGTGTGGAGCATGATTTTTTAACCATTCTTGGTTCACACGAGCCTTATGAGACGGTGCCGAGTCCTGTTGGAGCGTCCATGGTCTACGACCGAAATGTTTACGTGTCCACGGCTCTAAAGCAGCTTCTAAAACATTTTCCCTATTATACGTCGCATTCACTTTGACACCAGACTCGATAAAAACGATTGGAGAACGTCCATCAGCGGTCACTGCGGCCCAAACCATTACTTGCGATGGGAAATTGCTTCGAGTGGCCATACGTAGGCTTTTTTACCAACCCATTCGGCTAGGGCGGCCGCCGGCTGATGTAAATACTTAAAAAAAATGATGAATAAAATATTTCAAAATTTTGGATTCCTTTTATCTATTCAGTGTTGAATGAAAACATTTAGAAATCTTTACTAATAGGAATTGAATTTTGTATGAAATTTTTATTTCGTGCCTTAAACTTAACTGTGAATACAAAATTTGAATATCTATGAAATTATACCTCTGAGCTATGTCAAACCTCTTCATACCTTCGCTATAGTTCCGAAGTCAACCCAAATGCCGAGTTTGGGCAATTTCTCTTTTCTAATTATTGAAACTTTGATAGGAATAATAACCAATGTCGTCAGTATAATTTTTTACCTTTCTTTTTTTTGCTTAAATTAAAATAATGTATTTAATATTTGATACTTGTACTAAATGTCCAAGGAAGCTACCTTAAGAAGTGACCGATTTCAAATATTTTTCGAGTTTTGCTTGAGGGGTCTTTCAAGCATGCGTTAGATGTTATTTTGAAATAAAATATGTACAAATTTAGATTATTTCAGGTTTTCACTATTTTTATAAGACTCTTAACAATCTTATGTCAAAAATGGCATAATTTAAATGTCCCCCATGAGCACGTCTACAGACAAAATTCGCCAAACAGTCGATTCATGAATGCCTAATTGTAAAGAACGTCCAAGAGTCGATGTTGAAGATTGTTCAGTAACATGTTTCCTTACAGCAGCAATATTTCCAGCAGAATGTCCAGTTTTAGGTCGGCCATCCTTGACAGAATCAGTTTCTTGAAATTTTTTCACCAACCTTTGAATTGTCGACTCATTCAAATTATTATTTCCACACTTTTGAAAGTGCCTTTACAATTTCATTAGCAGCATTCTAGGAACACTCATTCTATTTTGTGCCAAAAAATAGCAAAAATACACTCGGCGGTTCGCCATTGCTTGAAGAATCGCGTGTCTCGTGCCCACAGTGAGTTTAGAATACAAGCCTTCCCGAATGATTGTCACGCACAAATTACGACCTTTGTTGGGTGTTTTCCCTTCATAAATGGACTACAGTTGTATGCCATTTCGGAACGGCAGTTGATTTTTATGAGAATCCTTTTCATGGCAGAAATACACTCGGGTCGTAGCCACGACCAACCAATTCTGCTGCGGCTGGCGCCAAATTTGCTTGCCTTAATTAAAGACTTGAATGTGGAACGGCACGATAAAGGAACATTGCTTCATTGCTTAATTTACTGGCATACAAACAAATTTTTTAAGTTATTCAAATTATAATAAAATAATTTTTATTTGTAGAAAATTGCGCCAAAGAAGGTATGACGGGATTGCGCAACTTATGATTTTTCTACAAAAAAATTCCTTGATGCAATTTTCTGTTGGCTTATGCAAACAAGTCATTTCAACTTTTTACCTTTTCTGACTAACAGCAGTTCAATCATAATTATTTGCTACAGCATCATTACCTTTAACCTTTCATGGAGTCGTTCATTTCTGCAATATGAGTTCAAATTTAAAGAAATAAAATAAAATGCAATAAAATTAATTTTAATTTTGGCTGTGTATTGTCAAATAATAATTTTTTCATAATAGTCATGTGTAGATTTGTAAATAAGTACTTACGTTTGATTTTCTTTTGTTTGGGGAAATGCAATTTCTTCGCGTCACGAATACATTTGAGTGCATTTTCTCAGTTGATGTTGTTGAAAATGGAGAAAAAATTTATAACATAAGTAGGTAGGTAGGTCTCTAAACGAACTCACTTAGACCTTTAGGTCAAGTCAATGGAAATATGACGAAGTAATTATGATACTGAAGGCGAATAAGCCTGAAAATAACATTTTTTCACATCGACCCATTTGTCGGCTGGTTACATTTTCCAAGGCAATCGAAAAAAATATTGTTGAGAAAATTGTGGATAGTGATGGATGCACCTGCTAGCATACCGGAACCTCAGTTTAGGTTTAGAAAGGAATATGGGACACCTACCAGGTATGAAACGAGACTTTCAGCTATTAGTCCATAGATGTCACCAGAAGTATTTTTAAACCTTTCCTAATGACTTGTTTTTTTCGTCTGTCATCTGTCAACAATATTCAGTTCATTGTTTGTTACGCTTCATACAACAATCCATTTTTTTCGCTCTCAAAAATGTCGAATTTCGTGCCTTCAAACTACGATTTGCGGTCATCGTTGATTTTCTGTTATCAATTGAAGAAAAACGCTTTTCAAGCTAATCAAATGCTTATAGAAGCTTATGGAGGACGTGCTCTACGTAGAGCACAGTGCTTCAGGTGGTTTGAAAAATTCCGAAGTGGTGATTTTAGCGTGGAGAACGAGGACCGCGGCCGGCCACCGAAAAAGTTTGAGTACGTCGAATTGCAAGCATTGTTGGATGAAGATGAATGGTCAAACGCAAGAAATGATGGCAGAGCAGTTGGGAGTGACCTAAAATACCATTTCCAAACGTTTGAAGATATGGGCATGATTTTATACGTCGGAAGATGCCGATCGGCATCACAAAGTAATTTTTCTTGATGACAATGCACCGCCACATCGAACAAGAACGACCCGGGAATTAGCGGAGACGTACGATTGGGAACCGCTGGTGCATGCGGCTCCAGACTTGACGCCTTCCGATTATCATTTGTTTGCATCGATGGGCCACGCACTTTCCAAGCAGCGCTTCAATTCTCACGAAGAAGCCAAAAAATGGCTCGATGATTGGTTTGCGGCCGAAGACGACCAATTTTTTTGGCGTGGCATCCACAAATTGCCTGAGATATGGTAAAAATGTGTCGTGATGGCTATTATTTTGAAGATTAAATTTGTACTCATTTTTTTTTAATAAAAGTTTGAAATTAAAAAAAGGTAAGTAGTACCAGTGAGTTGTGAATGTCAAGAAAAGTACTGTTGTGCAGTCGTCTTTGATGTACAGCAAGCGTTTGGCACGCTGGTATTTTATACAAAATAAAGAAATGGCTTCCGGCGCCATATTTTCTATTAATTAAATCGTACTCAAGTGATAGACACTTTTATGTTCTACAAGAAAACGAAGCATCCTCAATAAAAACTATTAATGCTGGAGTTTCTCAAGCAAGTGCTTTGGGGCTGGTGCCCTAAATTATATTAAAAGTTGCACTTAATGGTTCCGGAATTGCCCAAAGCGATACTGTTAAATATCTTCAAGTTTACCTTGATCGAAGACTAACCTGAAAAGTCCACATCAAAGAAGAACTGAAACCACTTAAAATTAATACAAAAAAAATGTATTGGCATTTGGGTCGAAGTTCCCAAGTCAGTCTTGAAAACACAGTGTGCCCATACAAGACTATATTAAAGCCTGTCTGGGCTTATGCTATTCAACTTTGAGGTACAGCAAGTCACTGAAATGTAGAAATTTTACAAAGATATCAATCGAAAGCTCTTCACTCTATTGTATGCGTGCCTTGGTTCATTACTAATACCGAAATTTGAGTTTTTTCAAAAACTATTTATTTATTCATTAATATCTATTTTGCCGCCTTCAAAGTAATCCCCATGAGATATTGTGCACTTGTGCCAACGTTTTTTCCAATCTTCGAAGCACTTCAAAAAATCATTTTTTTATCTTGTTCAGCTCTTCCTTTGATGCTGTATTTATCTCGTCAATCGTAGCGTAGCGTCGTCCTTTCATGAGCCTCTTCAGTTTCGCGAACAAGAAAAAGTCACAGTGGGCCAGATCTGGGGAATACGGTGGCTGTGGCATCGTTAGTGTGTAGTTTTTGACCAAAAAGTCACGCACAAGCAACGATGTGTGAGCAGGGGCGTTATCGTGACGCAAGAGCCAATTTTTGTTCTTCCAGAAATCCGGGCGTTTCTGGAAGATTGCTTCGCGCAAATTGCTCATAACTTGCAAGTAATATTCCTTATTAACAGTTTTACCCTGTCTCAAGAACTCATGATGCACAACGACCCTACAATCAAAGAAAACGGTAAGCAAAACTTTTACATTCGACCGAACTTGGCGCGCTTTTTTCGGTCTTGGTTCGTGCGGTAGCTTCCATTAAGATGATTGAGCTTTGGTTTCTACGTCATAACCATACCCACGATTCATCACCAGTTATGACCCTCTGGAGCAAATTTGGGTCGTCGCGGACAGAGTCCAACATCTTATTAGCAATGTTCATGCGTTGCTGCTTTTGGTCGAAATTGAGCAGTTTTGGTACGAATTACACGACGACCCGTCTCATGCCCAAGTTATTGAAAAAAATAGAATGACCCGAACCAATCCATATGTTTAAGTCCCCAGCATCTTCTATAACGGTGATTCGACGATTGGCCAATACCATTTTCTTCATTTCATCAATTTTTTCGTCTGTTGTTGAAGTGCTCGGGCGTCCGGCACGCTGTTCGTCGTTCCCATCTTCTCGGCCTTCTGAGAACATTTTGTACCGCCGCTAAACGTTGCTTGGGTCTAAAGTAGCTTCTCCATATGACAAAGTCAACATTCGGAATGCATTCGCGAACTTAATTTCGTTTTCCACAAAAAATTTGATACTGGGTCTTCGATCCATCTTTTTGAATAGGAAAAAATCGAAGACGAGCCGTCACAAATGCAAGCAAAGCAGCTGTCAACAATTAACTGAACATTCAAAATGGCCGAACTCGTTGGCATGAGTGAGAGCTATGAGTACAAACATATCGCCATAAAAAAATCTAAATTCGAATAAAGATAACCTGCGAAAATTCAAAATTCGCGATACTTTTTGAGCACATCTCGTTAACTACGAAAATGAAATATTGAACTCCAAACAGCAGATATATTTTTATGAGGAGCTTTTTCATGACAGAGATACACTCGGAGGCTTGTCATTGCTGGCCGAGGGGGGGTGACCACTATTAGAAAAAAGTTCCGTGTTACACGGAGATTCAAAGCTACGTACTCCGAATTCCGAATGGAAGTCCCCCATCAATCGGCTACGGCGGCCACCCTAATAACTCAGCTTTAAATTTGTTACATAGACAATAGTTTGACTAATAGAAGACTGAAAAGATATCATACATATTTTAGAATTCTGGGATAAAGTTTAAATCTATTAATTTGAGTTCACAAGCTATTCTTGTTAAAGTTAATTTTAGCAAATTTGCTTATTGTCTCTGAGATAGATGGCAAATAATAAATGAATAAAAAAACTTACACCTTTGCAAATCCATTGTGATACCACAGCAGCAGTTTATCTGCTACTCAGCATTGAAGGCAATAGCGAAGAGATTAAACTCCTAGGCAAATGAAAATGAAGGGGAGTACTTTTCTATTTGTTTCTGTAATGTTTAGACTCTTGGTATTCTTCTCCGATAAGAATATAATACTTTCATTAAATAAATGCTCAAAGTTTCATCAGATAACAATTTAGCATTTAATGGATGAAAATAAATATTTTATTGGATTTAAGCCTTGAAGAACAACAAAAACTTCCAGCCAGAAGTAGTAGCTCAATGATATCATTTGCACCGAATGGCTTATTATTATTGAATTATCACAACAATTGTCAATCACGGCTATAATTGAAAACTGAAGCAAACTGTTTTTGTTGCTTTTTGTTTTTGGTTTTTTGCTTCAGAGATCAATGCGCAGCGATTGCTTGCAGTGTTGCCAACGCCAATAAATCTGAGTCGCTAGAGCCAATATCAAAAGTCGCTAGAAAGTCGCTAACTCACTCAGGGGCGGATCCTAAATTTCATTCTAAGAGATGCACAAGAGGCCAGCTGCGGACTTACAATTTTTAGATGAATTATAATTAAACCAGTAATACCAACTCTACTGAAATTTTGAGATCAACGGAAGTTAGTTTCAATCTCCTAAAATACTGCTTTTTTTCAGAGGTAAATCCATTATTTAAGCAACCTCGAGATAGATTTAAATATTTTATATTTACTTAAAATGATTTAAAAAGTAAGTAAGCTAGAGGATAGTAAACAATCAACTGAGCCGATATCAATTCAATTGTTTCACGTACAGAACATAATAATTCCCCGACCGCATTGCTCTTATGTGATCAGTGGTAAAAATAATTTGGTTACTCATTACAATTGTGTGAAACAAGGTGTAATTCAATTGGAATATATTTTATTATTTCTTAATACAACGTATGATTTTTGCTAATTTCATAAAAAGTTTTAAGGTAAAAATAAATTTAAAATATCAATTATAGATCGATAATTTATCAACGATAACACACCAATAGGTAGTGCTTTATTTTATCTATAGTCAGTAAATTGTTACTCTAGAGTATGGAAGGTAAAGGACATTCACGGGTAACCAAGTTGACAGAAAAGTATCTATTGCTTAAAAAAATTATATATTGCCAAAAGTCGCCAGATAAGTCGCTAAATCATTTTTGTCGTCAAAACTTTTTTTTTGTCGCAAAGACTCAGTTCTAGCGACAAAGTCGCTAAATTGGCAACACTGATTGCTTGTCAAACAGCACGACTAAGAGACTATGGAAAAATGTAACTAGTAGGGAATCGAACACTGCAAATTAGTTATAAGAAAGAAATACTCAAACATAAAAATAAGTTTTTTATTGGTAAATTATTCACTAGCACACGTTTCTAAGTAATGGGAGAATAGAAAAACCCTCATACGAATTGCATTTGCAAATATTGGTTTTCAGTGGCAAGTGACAATGAATGTGTGATCATTAAAATTCCCTAGTAAATGTTAAAACCTGTTTTGACCTACAAATGCTTTTGGACCTTTCATTTTGCATTTGTCATATATATTTGTATAGCACCTACGACTTGTATATAAGTATGCAGAATGTGGGTTAATTGTTACCGGTGGCGCAAAATTAATCACCCCATCGGTAGAAGATTTATAATTTTGGCAAATGGCATCGTATGTCAATCATATTTGACACTTGTGAACTAGACAGTTGCAGAGAAGCAATGGAGCGCGTAAGGGTCTGAATAAAAATTTATTTTTTTACTTACTAAACTTTTTAACAATTTTGAAAAGGGCTGTAGCCTAATTTCTAATATAAAATTATATAAATAATCTAATATTTTAAATAGTTTCTATAGACCGATATATGCATGTGTGTGTAAGTAACAAATATCTATAACTCACCACACCTTGTGTCCAGTAATGATGCGTTTGATGAATGTTGAGTCAGATTCAGCCTTGGAAATCATGTCTCCGACGATAGCACTCCGGTTCTTTGTTGGAATGAAATTCAGGTCCTTTGTTACCAACTTTGCAGCAACACGGCGCAAATACAAATCATTAACTACAATGCTCTGAAAGGATCCATAAGCAATGGCCAAGTCCTCTGCCAGCTCTCTGATGGTTAATTCGCAATTTTTGAACAACTTTTCCTTCACCTTACTGATTTTTTCATCAGTTTTCGTTGTCGACGCCCAGCCACTACGCAGGCCGTTCGTCATGTCCTATAGACTAACGATCTCGTCTGAAGCGCGCATGCGACTTGTAAATGGCATATTTTTAGAGTATCATAACCGAAACAGCTTTCCGACATTTCTATGGCTTTCGCCCTATTGAATTCAGTTTTAACGCAACATTTTATAGAAACTCGTTATTCCAAACTCAAATTCATTTTTAGATCTGTAAAAAAATGTGCGGAAGTAGATTTACTCAAGACGGCGTAGCTTTTACAAATGTCAGACAATGGCAATAAAATGTAGGCAGAAATGATAATGACAGATGTGGCAACCTAACATGTAAAGCAACAGAAGTCAAATCAGTTGACTTAGAGCGTCACCTGGCGGTTGTTCCGAGAACTTTTCGATCAGGGTGGTCTATTGTGGTCAAGCTAATTATTGTATGATAGTTAAGCACTAATATACAGGGCTCTGACTGATTTTAATGAAATCTCAAAAGTATTGGGTTTCCAAATAACAGGTACTAGGTGTTAAACAGGAGAGATGATTAACAATTTTTTATGGCCGGAATTTGATGAAATTGATCTGGACAGCGTTTATTTTCAATAAGAAGGCGCTATGTTACCATTGATCTTTTACGGGAATAGTTTCCGGACCGTGTTATCTCTCGAAGAGGTGATCACAATTGGCCACTAAGATCTTGTGATTTAACACCTTGTGACTTTTTTGTTTGGGGCCACGTGAATGAGAAGGTCTACGCCAACAGCCCAGGGTCGATTCAAGATCTCAAAGATGGAATTCGTGAGGCTATCGAGGTTATGGAAAATTTCATGAAAAGGATACTGTCCTGTAAGCGTGGTCGTGGTGGTTATTTGCCTAATATTGTCTTTATAATGAAATAAACATCCGATTATTTATATTAAAAAATAGCATTTTTCTTTGAATATCAAAATAACACCTCTTAGAAAAAACCCCTATATTATGAATTTTCTATTTAGTCATTTAGAAATAAAATTGAATCTGTGCATTCCTGATATAGAGTTTGAAAGATTTTTTTATTATCAAAGAGAAAATAAACACTGAATAGCTTATCTAAACCAGTAACGACAACAATGCATTATAACTTTCATATTTAGGGTTGTGCTGTTGAGAAAATTCCACTCGGTACAAATATCCTCCGCTGATAATCCCGAATTCAGATGTCGACAGCTCAGCAGGTTTAGGCTTTTAAAATCAAATTTTGACTTTGTATAGATAAAACTACTTATTTAGTTTTAAACTAATTTTCCGAAAATAGTTCGATCATTAGAAGCCTCCAATTATGTTAATTTTTCCAAACGGGCTTTGTTTGTTGTGTTGCTCATATACGCTGTCGTATGTGGGTAGGTGCATTTTCGAGGTAATACCCATATGTAAATGCAACAAGACCAAATAAGCCGCTACCACACCTCAACATTTAAATGGGATTAATGTGTCAATATTATTGTTGTTGTATACAAATGTAGACGCTAAACCTGAATATATTAACACCTTCTTGCCAGAGGCGTAGTTAAAAAGTCAGCCATAACAGGAAAAAGGGGGTGAATTAAACGAAATCCCCAATATATAGGTACATATGTTGCATAAGAAAAAAAAAACATATTTAAAAAAATTTGTTATAGTTTCACCTTACAAGGAATTGAATAAATCAATTATTTAAATATATATAAAATTCTCTATGAAATGGGAGAGCATCGAAATTCCTGGAAAATAAAATTCCAAACACAGAATCCCCATCTAAAAAATAATCCCCAAAATTATAGTCCTCAAACACAAAGTCCCCAAATTTGAAACCCTCAAAACCCCATCTCAAAATTCTTAATTATTTGCTTAGAGTACATACAGTAGCTTTACTATTTTTGTGTAGAACCATTCATCACATTTATTTTTTAAAGATATTTTGAATAACTCAGGAGGTTTTGGTCGGCATCTCGTGAATAACTTTTGTAACGTCGGCTTCCAACGCCGCAATTGAAGCTGGTTTATCCACAAAGAATTATAACTTTACATGCCCTCACAAATAATAGTCCGAAGGTATGATATCACATGATCTTGATGGCCAATCCACTAGTCCGAGACGAGAAGTAAATTGGTCACCGAAACGAGGACGCAGTAAATCCATTGCTCCACGGCCTGCATGGCAAGTAGCGCCGTCTTGTTGGAACGAATGTTTTCAATGGATATAACGGGCATTCTTGAATGGCTTCGGGTTACTCCTTAGCCCAAATACGGCAATTTTTCTTATTAAAGTAGCCATTAAGCCAAAAATGGGCGTCATCGTTGAACACCACTTTTCACAGAGCGTCGATTTTCGTAATGCATTTGTACGATTTGTTAACGTTGTTGAAGCGTAAGTCTTTCAATGACGAGGCACATTTGAGCTCTCTGGCAGCGTGAATAAACAAAATTGCCGCATACGGGGAACTGAAAATCCATACGACATCCATGAAACGCCATTTCATGACCGGAAAGTAACCGTTTGGGCCGGCATTTGCGACAAACCCATCATTGCGCCATATTTTTACCGAGAAAACGAAATGGTCGATACAAACCGATATCGATGGATGTTGGCTCTTTATGTCTGCCCGCAAATGCGTGAGAAAGGTTTAGTCGGTTACTGGTTTCAACAAGACGGTGCGCCAAGCCACACTGCAAATGCAACAATTGAATTTCTGCAACGAAAACTCCCTGGAAGTCTAGTGTCAAAAAGAGGCGACATCGACTGGCCCCCCAGATCACCTGCCTTAACCCCCCGGATTTCTTTTTGTGGGGTTGTCTGAAAAGTAAGGTTTACACCAGGCGCAGACTGGCAGCTTAAGGCAAACATTCGTGCCGAAATCGATGCTATAAAACCCGAAATGTTAGACAAGGTGATGACAGACGCAGAAAAATGATCGCAGTTTGTGATTGCTAATAAAGGTGGCCGGGCACTTGATTGATATTGTATTCAAAAAATAGTTTTAATAAATTGTAAATAACCAAAACGAATAAAAATACCTCACTTATACAAATCAGTTGTTTTTTTCTTCAAAGTTATTCAATGTTTTCATACCGACATAAAAGATGGCACCCCCTGTATAAGCTAACACAAGTTAGCTGAACTATGCTAGCAGCTAGAAATTTCTACTTTTGGAATGAGGAAGAAATTTAATATTTGAAATAAATATGCAAGTGTAATGCAACCTATCTTTCTTCAAACGGAACAAAATATATTCCTCTGTAATTTTATTCCAATTTTAGGGTCCATCAAAATAAAAATGCGATGTTTAGCTTTCGAAAACTTAAATTCTCTTTCGGAAATTAATATTCAAATGCAATCAAAGTTGCTGTAAAGGTTTAAAAAATGTTTTCGCTTGCACCTTGACTTCTGAGATGCAGTTATTTCAGCAATAGTCATTCCTGATATCAAATTAAAATTTTGCAAAGTCTTGCTGGAAATTACTGTGTCTCACACAATAGATGATGTCGAAGATAAAGTTAAAGAATGTGGGCTGTAGTTTAAAAGACATCAGTAGGAGAAAAGAGTAAGTGCAGCCTTCCATAAGTGCAAATATAAAATTTCTCGAATTCAATGAGGAGTCCACAGCTATTCTATTAAAAAAAAAACCAGCTTGTGAAATTTTTGTGAACCACTTCTTCGTTTTTTAGATGAAAATTAATATACAAGGTGAATTCCAAAATAAGCAAAAATTAGCTAAAATAGAAACGACAGGAGTTTTGTTCTGATAACTTCGAGTTCATTTATGCAAAATAGTCCCTCTGGCCTCGATACACTGTTTTGCGCGATCTAAAAACTTTTCGAAAGAGTTTTCAGGTGATTGACCGGAATGTCTTTCAGGATGTCGGTTTAAGCCTTTTGGATACACTCTACGGGCGCAAAACTTTTTCCTTTCATGACCAAATGCAATTTTCCGATTAGGTAGAAGTCACAGGGAGCCATATCAGGTGAAGGCGGAGAGTGATAGTTGGTTAAAATGTAATTTATAGTCAAAAAAGCAGTCACAAGAGTGGATCGATGAGATGGTGCACTGTCATGTAATAAGCGCCTCCTTCCTCCGTTGCGGTACTCAGGGCGAATTCGACGTTTGCGATGTAACAAACGCTTCAAAACGCCAAGATAGAAAATTGCATTAACGGTTTGTCCCGTTGGCACGAACTTCTTGTGGACAATTCTCTTGGTATCGTAAACCAAATTAGCATCGACTTGATTTTTGACTTCTCCGAACGCTTTTTTTTTTGGTGGCTTTGACGCTTAGTTTCAGGTTCATGTTGTAAAGGAAGTTCTGGACTTTTCTCGCCTTTTTAATAAGGTCTTTCAAATGTTGAATTCTGAGCAATTTTTGGTCCTCAGTTAACTTGTGCGGAATGGAACGTGCACAGACCTTTCGTAAGCCGAAGTAATCAGTTAAAATGCGATAAATCGATGTTTTGTAGATATTCAACTCAGATTCCGTGAATTTCAACGATGATTTCGGTTCATTTTTGATAAATTTACGAACAATTTCGATGGAATTTTCGATGATTACTGATTTTGGATGGCCCGTAGGTTCATTGTCATTTACTTGTATGTCCTCACAACCATCTCTGAAACATGTACCATAAACCACTCATAACTCTGGCATGAGATAGACAATCATCGCCATACACTTTTTTCATCAATTCAAAAGTTTCGGTAAACGTTTTACCGATTTTAAAACAAAATTTGATATTAGCTCTTTTTTCGAAACTCATTTTCGTAGTGATGACACAAACATACTGACACTTTAGACGCAAGTCAACTAGGGAAGTCAACTAGGGATGTAACTGCCAACGTACTAACTCATTAAAAAGAAAACGCCTTCAATAACGCCATTTATAACGCCAGACTTGTTCATTTTGGACTTCACCTTGTAGTATATAAAGTAGTAGGAAGTTTAGTAGGGTATACAATTTTGTACTTGAATGACGATGATAGATCATTGATGGTTTGCACCGCTTTCCCACTATAAAGCAAAAGGTTTTTAAAATATAGCACACCTCTGCATCACCTTTTTTCTTTGGCGGAATCGTCAATCGATCAACAAAGCCAAATCTGACTGATTATACGATAATTTTGAAAAATTGCTTTTAGAAAAAATCAAATAAAAAGTAATTATAGTTTCCTATTTTTGGTGAGCTTCTACTCAAAATTATGGTTCATTTTGGAAAAAGTTCCTTATACTGCTTCAACTCATTGGTCTTACTTTTATTCTTCAAGAAGGCGTGCTATTTTACTAAAAAATGTTAACTGTCGCTAAAGATTTTCACTCGCACTAAATATTTAGTGGTAGTGCATTTTTTTCCTATCACTAAAGGTTTTGTGACCATGCAGTTTTTTTCACTATCGCTAAAAATTTAATGATAGTTAATTTTTCTTTTCACTATCACTAAATATTTAGTGATAATGCAATTCTTGTTGAAACTACCATTAAAGAAGTGGGGGTAGTGAAAGGCTTACTGCATTTCTTTTTCATGATCCTTAGTTTCATACGTAAGTTTCCAATACCACCTTAATAGAATTTCGTCGATTGCCAAGAAATATAGTCAATTGGAAAATAAATAATTGGAACAGGATTTCTTGTACACGGACAATTTTATTTAAAATGCAGTCTAGTAAAAAAGACAAAGAAGTGTATAAGTACATATTTTACTTAATAACAAAAGGAATTTTTCCCTTAACCACCCCTCTTTTCCTACGTCTACGTCTTCATAAGTTTATGTAATATACCTGACTAATTGCTGTCAAGGTGTCTGTGGTACCTAAAATAGATACCAAATAGAACTGAAGTCAGTGTTGTATTGTTAGCTCGTTTCAATTGCATTCCATTGTTATATTGTACAAATGCTCATACATGCCGCCGCTGTGTGTGACATACATACAAATGCTCATACCTCTATTTAAATATACTATATTATTCGTGACTTTATGAATGGCTTTACTGGCGCTATAAAGATAACTGCTGCAAAATACATATTTTACTTTAAGTGACTAAGGGGTTATATTCAAGTATATTTATTACGAGCAAATTAGTATGAATGGACATTGATAATTAGACGCTTGCTTGGAATAATAATTACCATAACGTTTTAGTGCACAAAAATAAAAACAAAGCATAATAATATTACTTCAATCACATCGATACATACACGCACACATACATAGATGTGTGCATGTATGCTTAAGTAGAATCACAGTTATGATTATCAACATAATCACAATTTTAACCCATTTGCCCAAACCGGAGATCACTCCATGAAACTGCCAGTAAAAGTGATTTATATTGCGAGACTATAATTTGTAAAATCAAAAATTATGCTTTTATTTGACTCACAAATGACGCCAGTCAAACTGTATAACAGATATTGCCAATATTTGCGGCAGTCAATCATTCAGTCTATACTGTTACATATTGCCTAATTTATTGCCTTGAGGCGACCGATGAATATCGTTTCATGATTTACATTTGGCTTCGTTGAGTTTAACATTTCAAGCGCATGCAAAGCGCGTCCGGCAACAATTCATCAAATTTTTCAGCAGCCAGACTAATAGTGGTCCTGAACGATTTGTCGACAACGGCATGCCATTTGTTTCGGCAATTAATTTCTTTTATTTATCCCATTGAGAGCAAATAGCGTTTTTGTTTTTACTTTTTAGCAATAGGATCACTTAGCTTTGTGATTAACTAAAGCCGATGAGAGGTATGATTTGAAAAAAAAAAAAAACAAAGGTGTGTATGGCTTTTGGTATTTTATGTAATACAAATTTGTGGAGAGCTAATTTTTTTTTAACCGGTAGACGTATTGTATTATATTTCGCAAATGAATGGATATGTACGTATTTTATCCAAGGTGGCGCAAAATTAATCACCCTATCGGACTATTTATAATTTTTGCAAATGGCATCGTATGTCAATCATATTTGACACTTGTGTACGCGACAGCTGCAGTAACCAGACAGACAAGTAATGAAGCGCGTAAAAGTCAAAATAAAGATTTTCATCACTCAAAATAATTTTGTTTTTTTAGTAACTCTAGTAATCAACTCTTACTAATGTAAAAATATAAATATATTATAGATTTGCTGCATTCTGATGATTATATTTCAAGATTTGACTATATTTAAAGATTGCACACTTTGATTAGCTTTGTAAAAATGGGCAATAAATACGATTTTTTAATGCGAACTCCTATTATTGGAAAAAAGAAATCAGAAGCTTAAAATATTAATGAAACTAGGCAAGATCAAAAGCTATTATAATACGCAAAATATGTGTCATACAAGGTGGCGCAAAATTAATCATCCCATTTTTATTACCTATTTTACTAAATAAAATAAATAATTTTGAGAAATAGAAATCTTCATTGTGACTTTTACAAGCTGGCGCAAAATTAATCATCCCATTTTTTTATTGCCTTTTTGACTAAATAAAACAAATAATTTTGGACCTTGTAAATCTTTATTGTGACTTTTACAAGCTGGCGCAAAATTAATCATCCCATTTTTTTATTGCCTTTTTGACTAAATAAAACAAATAATTTTGGACCTTGTAAATCTTTATTGTGACTTTTACAAGGTGGCGCAAAATTAATCATACCATATTTTTCTTGTTTTTTATTATTAGATATATCTTTATTACTAAATAAAACAAACAATTTTGGATAATAGAAATGTTTATTTGACTTTTACAAGGTGGCACAAAATTAATCATCCCATATTTTTGTTGTTTTGTTATCTTTTTTTAATAAATAAACAAATAATTTTGAGCAATGGAAATCTTTATTGTGATTTTTACAAGGTGGCACAAAATTAATCGTCCGATAAATTTTTTTATTGTCTTTTTTACTAAATAAATCAAATACTTTATTGTGGCTTTTACAATATAAGGTGGCTCAAAATTAATCATCCCATTTTTTTTTTCTCTTTTATTAAATAAAACAAATAATTTTGGGTAATGGAAATGTTTATTTGACTTTTGAATGGTGGCACAAAATTAATTATCCTATATTTCTGTTTTTTTGTTATCTTTTTTACTAAATAAACAAATAATTTTGAGCAATCGAAATTTTTACTGTGATTTTTACAAGGTAGCGCAAAATTAATCATCCCATTTTTTTTTCTTTTTTATTAAATAAAACAAATAATTTCGTGTAATGGAAATCTTTTTTTGTGACTTTTACAAGGTGGCGCAAAATTAACCATCCCATATTTTTGTTTCTTTATTATCTTTTTTACTAAATAAAATAAATAATTTTGGGTAATGGAAACCTGTATTTCGGATTTTAGGAACTACATTGCTTGTTTGTTTGTACACAGCACACAAGTGTCAAATGATGATTGACGTTCGAAGCTATTTACAAAAATTATAAATCTGCCGACAGGTGATACAAAGAATTCTGCGAAGCCAGAGTTTCATTTTGTTTGTTACTTCGTCGGAGCCAAGTTTGCATAGCCATAGTACAGGACTGACTTAACGTTAGTGTAGAAAAGGCTCAGCTTCGTTTTTCTTGTCAGCTGCGTCGAATACCAAACAATTTTTTATTGATTAATAAAATAAAATGGAAAAAAATTCTGGCAAAGAACTTAGCAAACATTTATCTTCGCCCAATCGCCGTTTTCAACTGCTGTGATATCGGCTTATGTTTTTCTCTCTACAAAATTCAAATTATCACTTCGGCCGTTTGCAGTTAATAGTTCAGTTTCCTCCTATAAACCACGGGAAATATGTATACATATAATATATATGTATCCTTGATACCAAACTCAACCGGAGACCTAATGTAGAATACAGGGTGAATAAAGCTAATATGGCACCTTACACGTGTAGGAGAATGTTGGGTAAAAAATGAGGCCTTCAACCAAAGTTATCCAATTGATCCAACACAGCCATTATAAGACTGTAAGTAGTCTAGTCTGGTGGCCCACTATGGAAAAGAATTCAGCCAAACCAAGCTAAACAAGATATAAAGATCAGCATGTATGTCAACTACAGGAGCACTTAGCATGAGTCCTACTGAAGCGCTTAAAGTGCTAATACATCTGCTACCATTAGACTTACACATACATACATAAAAGCCATGGCCACATGCAGCGCGGTAAGACTCAGACATATAGAAAGCTGGAGAACAAGATTGCACGCTCACAGCAAAATTCTTCAAAAGGGACCCTCACTGTTTAAAAACAAATCAAACTTCAGAATTCCTGACCTTAGCTTCATGAACAACTTTACGGTACGTTTTTGATGATGTCGAGATCTACACTGACGATTCAAAGATCAACTGTGGTGTGTGAGCTGACCTCTATTCGGAACCGCTCAACTTATTCAAATCAAATCCTGATTTTGCCAGCGTATTCCAGGCAGAACTATTAGCAATCAGGGAAGCTTGCAAATCACTGAAACACTACAAAGAAATTGATGCAGGAGTAGCTATTTTTCCAGTCAGTCAAGCAGCTATCAATGCCTTAGACTCTAACTCCATTTCATCCAAAGTAGTTTCACAATATAGAGAGGAACTAGAACTGTTTGACCACTGGCTGCAAATTACTCTGATATGGGTCCCCGGACACAGGAATATAGAGGGTAATGAGAAAGCAGACGAGCTAGCAAGAGAAGGTTCGGCACTAGACATAGCAGAGGCGGTGTCAGTTGCTACCCCATTCAATACAATAAAACCATCCATTGCACCAAGAAAAATATGGCCGTCGCCATCCAGAGGGCGAATTACCTGGTAGGATGCTCTCACTCAAACATTTCACGTATTACTGCAACCCTTACAGGTCACTGGAAGGTAGGGGATCATGCAGCCAGACTCAACCTCCCCTTCAATCCCATCTGCAGAAGCTGTCAGGCGGAGGGGGTGAAAGAAAGCCTTTTCGATTCGTTATGCGAATGTCCAGGTTTAGTCAGAACAAGACTTCGCTCATTCGAAAAACCTCTCCTACAGCAAATTGAAATATGAAATCTCAGTGGTAGAGATAAAAAATTTGCTGTTATATCTGGATCTCACAAAATGTATTTGATTAAAAAAAAAAACAAAAAAAAAAAACAGACATCACACACGGCGTTAGTCGTTAATTAAGATTATTTAAGTGTAAATACTCAACCAGCTCAACAACAACAATGTATATATGTATGTAGGTGTAGAGTACATTTATTTATGTGGGAGTGCTCATAATCATATCCATACATATATTCAATTTATTTGATTCTCGTTACATGCTTCTGTGAAACATTATTTAGTTCACCATATGGAGGTACCGCATAGAGCAAAAGCATAAAAAAACAACAGATGCCAAAAATATAAAATTCGCACCTAAGAAAATCGCAAGCAGACTATTAACACCACCGACACTAAGTACTTCACAGTAAATGCTTCTCCAACAAATGTTTACGGTAAGCAAAATGTTTATTCTAGAAAAAATTCTTTGAATTTGAGAATATTCGCTTTCAACTCAACTCAATCGAAACGCAAAGAATTGTTTATTAATACAGCAAACCACGAAAATTTCAAATTTATTTAGCCTTAATCGCATACAGGAGCCTTGATGAGTATCTTGGAGTGTTCATATGGCACGTGAAATACACATACATATGTATGTACATACATATGTTCTGATATAAGTGCACATTAAAATTTTTTTTTTGCTGAAGAAGAGGAAAATAATTGAAGAATAAAAAAAGATTTCAGTTTGATATATTGCAGATGCCTTTCATTTATTTGCAGGCCAAATTTTCGGAAAATTTCGGTCCAATTTTGTTAGTGTATACTGAAAAAAATTGTTTTCACTATACTATACACACATACAAACATACATAGGTAAGTTAAAATTAGTTGTTAATTTTTTTTTTCAATTTTTATCAGAAAGTACGAAAAACATTTTATTTTGTTTCCACTTAGACCAACAATTATCTGCCTTAAATTCTACGAAAAAGTACTTGCCAAAAAAAATTTTAATTATAAATCCTCATATCTCGAAAAGCACTGAATATTCCTTTTGCAAAATTTATGCTACTGCATAGAAGAGCTTTCTTGCCAAATTTCTTGAAAATCGTTGCTATACATTTTTAGGCGGGTATATTTGAAGTGTTCTGCACCATACCTATATCACACTTGGGCTGAAAAGTCCCGGGCCTAACAAAGAAAACATGCTTTTTTTATTTTATTCAAAATTAGCTTTATTCATCAACGTAATTTCCATCGAGAACAACGCAATTATTCCATTGCCTCTCTAATATTTCAATACCACTTTTGCAAAAACAATTTAAGCCTCAATTTATGATTGACCTCAAATAGGCCTCAGTTTCAGCGTTAACCTCTTCATTAGAGTGAAATTTCTTACCGGTGGGCATTTTTTGTGACCGAGTGATTTGTATTGATGAAACAATATGATGAGCAAACGGGGCACCCACTTCCAACAGAACAGAGCAATGTGGAGCCAATGCCTTCTATTGATATCTGCACGATGTCAGCCTTCTCACACAACTTGACTTTCCAATCAGTCAAAACCATTTTGTGGATTTTTTTTATGTTTTCCGGTGTTACCGCCTCTTTTTTTTCTCCTTCTTCTTCTTAGCGTCACAGTCCTTGGTGAGCCATTGCTTCCTTCACAGCTTCTTACCATCGTTCTAGATTTACAGTCACTTCCCTCCAACATTGCACGCGCATTTTCCTAAGATTAGCTTCCACATCTTCTAAAAACTTTTTCCTCGGGCGTCCTCTTTTTCTTTCTCCAATTGGGCGAAGATCCAGTGCCTTTCTCGCTGATCGCTCCCTTGGCGTTCTAGACACAAGTCCCAGCCATTTAAGTCGTTGAGACTTAATAAATCTCATTATAGTTTCTCTCTTACCTATGTCTACCAGTTCGACATTGTGCCAAATGCGATAAGCGCCATCTGCCAGTCTAAGCGCACTATAGATCTTTTGGAGCACTCTTCTTTCAAAGCACATTAGCTGTTTTGTCTCGTTAGCTTTCAGCGTCCATAGTTCACAGCCATATGTAAGGTGTTACCGCCTCTATGCGCCAATAATGCAATGTTTTCCCATATTGTCTGACTTTTGGCTCCATCCTGTTGAAAATGTCTATCGCCGAAAAGTTGGCCACACAAATCTTCAATCAATTGCCTATAGCGATACCTGTTGGCAGTCACAGCTCTTTCAGTTTCATCTTGGAATAAAAACGAGCCAATTATTTCAGCAGGCCAAAAACCACACCATACAGGTACATATATCATAGTTCATTTTGATAGACGTATTGATTTTTCTGAAATTTCACTTCTTTCATGTATCCATGGTTAAAGTTGTAGATCTGTCTACTAAACAAATGTCAGAGATGACATCAAAAAGGATACCGTTCAGGGTTCGGTGCATAATTACACTTCATAAAAAAAGTTAAACAGGTAAAATCAAAGATTCAGAATGGCCTATTAACATATTAAGGAATAGCAGATACCACAATTACCAAACATATTGGGCAGTACCATATATCGATGGGTTGGGGAACGCCATTCTGATAAGACCAAAGATCGTCCAAGTGAACGAAGTAATTTCTATTTAACCACAAAAGAGATGAAATCAAACTCAAGACGTAATGGAGTTTTCAGCAGCATTGAAAGAAAGATCAATAGTGCCACTATACAAAATACGCACAAATGCGTTTTCCCAACCGTACGGCGGATGCGGCAAATTGGTTTATTAACATTGTTCAAGCTGGGAGATTTACAGGAATTGAAAAAAGCACACTCATTTCAACCACCCTGTATGTTATTGTTAGTGTACTATCATATACATATATGCAATATTTCATGTATTTTGTTTTTTATTAACTCTTGTTTTGTTCGATTCACCAGGTCATGGCCATTGTTAGTAAGTTAACTCATTCACAGTTCATGCCACTGCAAAGTCGAAATAGCATTTTTGTTTAATATTTTTTTTTTCCATATTTATTAGGATGCCCAGCACGTCGTGTCTTCTGCAGCTGTGATTGACTACTAATGATTATGTATTTATGTATTTCCGACATCTTGAAGCATGCATCTTGATAAGGTTGTAAGTGCTGCTTACAATTGAGATGTTGGCGACGGAATACTTCTTTATAGCTTTTATTAAAATGAATAGTTCATTTGCCTTGTCATGACGCTTGCAAAGCACAGAAAGAAATTGTACAATATATGGGGCTATCATTTTTCCACTGAAATAGTGAGGTATGACTAAATGAAGTGACCATCTGCCATTCGGAGTCGCAATAAATCAATTATTCGACTCAACATCGTTTCGCGCTATAGAAGTTTAAGTTAGACGTTCAGGAACCCAATGAAGGTGCACAACCCCATATGAATCACATTACTACCGGGCATTAATATTTTAGAACGTCTGCTCGGTCATCTTGAAGGCGGTTAAATTACAACGGTTTTTGAAGCGCCAATTGAAATTCCATATGGCTTTATTGCTCCATTATAAAATTTCAAATTTCTTCGTTGAAATACAAAAAATGACTTTAACGCTAACAAAGGTTAGTGGATTTTAATTTAAAATTTCTTTTATGAATTTACTTATACACTAAATTGTACATTTTTGCGATGCTCCAAAAAATTTAATATATGAGCGTAAGTTCTAAATAATTTTTAAGCTAAATTCTTCATTCATATCGAACTTACAGTCTGTGTCAGAAAAAAGGAACGTTAATATTTCTTGAAGCATAAAAGATATATTGTATATTTACATTTTTTTACATGAAAGTATGTAACAGGTGGCGCTAAAGTAATCCTCCTATCAGAAAATGCTATAAATTTTGCGATTGGTCCCTAATGTCAGTTCTGTTTAGACATTTATGTAGTAAACACATGCGAAATACACGTTAATAAACAAAGTTACGCTACACTGCTCCAGAACGCGGAATATTGCTGACTATTTATTTGACTTGGGAGTGGCCAGGACGATTCTTCTACATATGGTCCAAGCAGCTCACAACGGCCGGGATTAGCCCACGTATCCTCTGGGTAGCTTCCGAACACCCGTTCGGGAGTGAGCTAACGTGAGAAGGCGAAGCATTCCAGGATAGCTGGTTGTGCGCTGGGTTTGGGACCCGCCACTTAAAAATCCCCCCCAATGAAAAGAACTGCAAAGCCTCGGATGAGAACTGCCTTTACTGATGACGACCCCTGCAAACGAAATAAGGAATATGATTTGAGGGCATGCACCTGGAATGTCCGGTCCCTTAATGGGGAAGGTGCCTCTGCCCGGCTGGTTGATGTCCTCGTGAGAGTAAAGGCTGACATCACTGCCATCCAAGAGATGCGATGGACGGGGCAAGGTAAGAAAAACATAGGACCTTGCGACGTCTACTACAGCTGCCATGTAAAGGAGCGCAAATTCGGTGTCGGATTTGTTGTGGGAGAGAGACTTCGTCGCCAAGTACTGTCGTTCACTCCGGTGGACGAGCGTCTCGCAACAATCCGCATCAAAGCGCGTTTTTTTAACATATCGCTAATTTGCGCCCACGCCCCGACGGAAGAGAAGGACGATGCGACCAAAGATTCCTTCTATGAGCGCTTGGAACGTTCCTATGAGCGCTGCCCCCGCCACGACATAAAAATCGTGCTTGGCGACTTCAACGCCAGGGTGGGCAAGGAGGGAATTTTTGGTCCCACAGTCGGAAAATTCAGCCTGCACAACGAAACATCCGGTAACGGACAGAGGCTGATCGACTTCGCCGGGGCCCGAAACATGGTAGTCTGCAGCACCAGATTCCAGCATAAAAAAATCCACCAAGCTACCTGGCTGTCTCCTGATCGAAAAACGCGAAACCAGATCGATCATGTTGTGATAGATGGAAGACACGCTTCTAGTGTATTAGATGTACGTACGATCCGAGGACCCAACATCGACTCGGATCATTACCTTGTTGCAGCCAAACTGCGCACACGCCTCTGTGCAGCAAAAAACGTACATCTACCTGCGCAAAGAATGTTCGACATCGAAAAGCTGCAATCACAACAGACAGCCAGAAGATTCGCCACTCGACTCTCACTCCTGCTCTCGGAGAGCACTGCCCAACAAACCGGCATGCGCGAGCAATGGAGCAACATTTCTCGCTCCCTACGTACCGCCGCCGAAGAAGAAATCGGATTCCGGCGAGCCCGAAAAAACAATTGGTACGACGAGGAATGTCATGCTGCCGCAGAAAGAAAGGATGCCGCCTATAGAGCCACGCTGCGATCGGGCGCAACGCGAGCCATGTGGGATCGCTACAGAGAGCTGAAAAGGGAAGAGAGACGTATTATCCGACAGAAGAAACGAGAGGCCGAAATACGTGAGTGCGAGGAGCTTGAGATGCTGGCCAATAGGAACAACGCCCGAAAATTCTACCAGAAAGTTCGGCGGCTTACAGAAGGTTTTAAGACCGGGGCGTTTTCCTGTAAGAACAAAGACGGCGATCTGGTGACTGACGTACAGAGCAATCTTAAATTATGGAGGGAACACTTCTCGAACCTGTTAAACGGGGACAGCTGCGCATGTCATAGAGAATGTGAAGATCCCGATACCCCAATCGTTGACGACGGAATTGTCGTTCCGTTACCCGACCATAACGAGGTGAGAATAGCAATATCACGGCTAAAGAACAACAAAGCCGCGGGCGCCGACGGACTGCCGGCTGAGCTATTCAAACATGGCGGCGAGGAGCTGGTAAGGTGCATGCATCAGCTCCTATGCAAAATATGGTCGGATGAAAGCATGCCTGCCGATTGGAATTTAAGTGTGCTCTGCCCAATCCATAAGAAGGGCGATCCTGCAATTTGTGCCAATTACCGCGGGATTAGTCTTCTAAATATCGCCTATAAGGTTCTAGCGAGCGTATTGTGTGAAAGGCTGAAGCCCACCGTCAACCAACTGATTGGACCTTATCAGTGTGGCTTCAGACCTGGAAAGTCTACCATCGACCAAATATTCACAATACGCCAAATCTTGGAAAAGACCCATGAAAGGAGAATCGACACACACCATCTTTTCGTCGACTTCAAAGCTGCATTCGACAGTACGGAAAGGAGTTACCTGTATGCCGCGATGTCTGAATTTGGTATCCCCGCAAAACTAATACAGCTATGTAAGATGACGTTGCTCAACACCAGCAGCGCCGTCAGAATTGGGAAGGACCTCTCCGAGCCGTTTGATACCAAACGAGGTTTCAGACAGGGTGACTCGCTGTCGTGTGACTTCTTTAACCTGATGTTGGAGAGCATCGTACGAGCCGCAGAACTTAATCGCTCAGGCACAATTTTTTATAAGAGCGTACAATTGCTGGTGTATGCCGATGATATTGACATCATTGGCCTTAACAACCGCGCTGTTAGTTCTGCCTTCTCCAAACTGGATAAAGAGGCAAAGCGAATGGGTTTGGTGGTGAACGAGGACAAAACGAAGTACCTCCTGTCTTCAAACAAACAGTCGGCGCACTCGCGTATCGGCACCCACGTCACTGTTGACAGTTATAATTTTGAGGTTGTAAAAGACTTCGTGTATTTGGGAACCAGCATTAACACCGATAACAATGTCAGCCTTGAAATCCAACGTAGAATCTCTCTTGCCAACAAGTGCTACTATGGGCTAAGTAGGCAACTGAGCAGTAAAGTCCTCTTTCGACGAACAAAACTAACACTCTACAAGACTCTCATCATGCCCGTCCTAACGTATGGCGCAGAAGCTTGGACGATGACAACATCCGATGAAGCGACGCTTGGAGTGTTCGAGAGAAAGATTCTGCGTAAGATTTTTGGACCTTTGCACGTTGGCAACGGCGAATATCGTAGACGATGGAACGATGAGCTGTATGAGCTTTACGACGACATAGACATAGCGCAGCGAATAAAGATCCAGCGGCTTCGTTGGCTGGGTCATGTCGTCCGAATGGATACAAACGCTCCGGCTTTGAAAGTATTCGATGCGGTACCAGCTGGTGGTAGCAGAGGAAGAGGAAGGCCTCCTCTGCGTTGGAAAGATCAGGTGGAGAAGGACTTGGCTTCACTTGGTGTGTCCAATTGGCGCCGGTTAGCACGAGAAAGAAACGACTGGCGCGCTTTGTTAATCTCGGCCAAAATCGCGTAAGCGGCTATCGCGCCAATTAAGAAGAAGAAGAAGAAGAATTTATTTGACCAATAATCGGTCGGTGACTTTGGCACAACGTTAATTTCGTCGCAGAAACACTGCGACGTTTAGCCGCTCGCCTCGAAGAGACTGACACAATACGAGATGCTACCAGGCGTGGCAGACCCCGGAGTAGCCGTTCTGCAGCGAATATTGCTGCTGTAGCCGAGGATGTCATGGAAGCGCCGTCGACATCGACCAGACGACGTGCCACGCAAATGGGTATCAGTCGACGGTCTTTACAGCGAATTTTGGTACAAGATTTGAAGATGTTTCCGTACAAAGTCCAAACGGTGCATCAGCTGTTAGCTGCTGACCGCCAATCGCGTCTAACATACGCTCAAGCCATCCTTAATCACCACCAAGAGGAAGATGATTTTTCATCAAAAATAATCATGAGTGATGAGGCCCATTTCCATCTTAGCGGGTACGTAAATAAGCAAAATTTACGCTTCTGGGGCACTGAAAATCCGCGTGTAACCCACGAAGAGCCATTACAACCGCTCAAAGTCACTGTATGGTGCGCTTCGAAGACGTCGCGGGCCAAACGGTTACTGTGAATGGTGAGCGCTACAGAGCAATGATCGATGAGTTCTTTTTGCCGCAACTTGATGAATTGGGATTGGACAACATGTGGTTCCAACAGGACGGTGCAACGGCACACACTGCACGTGCCACAGCCGATATGCTGAAGGATGCATTTCCCGGGCGCCTAATCTCCCGTTTTGGCGATTTGCACGGGCCAGCAAGATCGCCTGATTTGACCGCTCCAAACTTCTTTTTGTGGGGCTTTTTGACGTCGCAGGTTTATGTCAACAAGCCTCAGACTCTTGCAGCTCTTAAAGACAATATCCGTCAAGAATGTGAGAACCTATCGCCGGAAGTTTTGGCCAAAGTGATGGAAAATGCCATAAAAAGGGCTCAAATGGCAATCAACTGTGGCGGGGGCCATTTACTGACATCATATTCTCGACTTGATGTAAAAAAATTAGAAGACCAAATAAAAATAATCCACAAGAAAAACATCGCAAGGTTACTTTTGCGCCACCTTGTATAAAACTACGAGTCACAATTACTCAATAAGCCGTGTAGTCTTCGTTGTCGAGTATAACCTGGCATCTTCTTCAAGCTTTGAATCAGCTTTTCTGCGTAGCTCGTCGACAAACAGTACTAGATTTTGCGAACTTGATGCACGAGTTGCTTTACATTATGGACTGACCTTCCGGCAAGATGCGTTTTCATAGTTCCCCACACATTTTCAATGGGGTTGGCGTCTGATGACTGGGAAGGCCAGTCCAATACTGTGATGCCCATATGTTTAATAAGAACAGCTGATTGCTGTGGCTACGACCACAGCTAAGGTACGGCACCACCAACTGCAACTTAACAGTGGCTGCGTTGATTTTTTCGTATATCACCAACACAATCCCAGTTTTCGCCAACCTCTGTCGTAAAGAAACCGGTGTCATGACCTCGGTTACGTCATTCAATCAGCCGATTCCTTCAAAATCGCTGAGAGCCGATTGAGAGGCTGATGTTGGCTACACCATTGCATTCTGTACATCGTGGAAAAAATAATAGCAAATTGAATGATGGCTTGAATTTATGATGAATTTGTAGCTGTGTGACGAGTGATGTTTCAACTAAAAGATGAATTCACAAAGGATGTGTTTTATCACCGATGCTCTTCAATTTATACTCGGAATATATATTTGCAGAAGCTTTGGCATCAGTCAACTTACTAATAAAAATCAACGGCGAAGTAATAAATAGCATTCAATTTGCCGACAACAACAATATTGGCTGACAAAATTAATGACTTGCAATATCTCCTTAAGAAATCAGCGGAAAACGTCTGCAATATGGCCTAAGTATAAACACATAAAAAAAATGGATGGTTGTTTCAAAAAGCTCTCAACAAATCACCAATTCAAACATTTATGTATATGACAATCCGATCCAAAAAGTATTACGATTTACGCACCTAGGCCGTTGCCTTAGCGAAACATGGATAAATGACAGAGAAATTTGCTGTGGGATTGAAGCAGCGAGGGGAGCTTTCTTCAATTAGAGGAAAGTTCCTTCCAATAAAAGGTTGAACATAAAATTACGTCTTCGGTATCTCAAATGTTACGTTTGGTCTGTTTTGTTGTTCAGTCTGGAGGCATGAACACTAAAGGTTACGAGTATGAATAAGTTAGAGGCGTTTGAGATGTGTTGATATCGGCGAATGATGAAAATATCGTGGACCAACAAAGTTAGTAACAAAGAAGTTTTAACGAAACTTAGAAGGGATAGAGAGCTGTTATTAACGATAAAGCGCCGCAAAACCGCATATTTCTTGTCCTATTATGCGTCGACCTAAATGTGAATTGTTGCAACGGAGTGTGCAAGCTAAATCGAAGGTAAACGAGGAATTGGAAGGTAGCAAATGTCGGGGCTACGTAACATAAGAGCGTGGGCAGTTGGTTGAAACAGCCCGAAGCAGAGACAATGACCATAATATTATATCTAATATTTTATAGTTTTGTTAAATGTAAAAAATGTGAGCCGTCATGGGACGCCTGGCAGATGTGAAACATCGTGTGTGTACAAGTAATATGCATAAAAGATAATATTATTACAGGAATTAAATATAGCCTAATGAAAAAATGAAGTATTACGAATTTCTTACAGAAAACGGTAACTTTATTTAATAAACATTTATTTACATGTGATATCAACATTCGATATTAATATCAAGCCACAATTTAAATAGTTTCATCTGTGACTTCAGTAATATTATAGTTATATTCGATATTTCCTCTGCCGGTATTACTGTAACGATTGGTCGATAATAACTAAAGTACGTTACAAAAGTATTGGATGAAATGTTATCAAGATATCTCACAAATACAGCATCTATTGTTGTTCCATATTCGGTAGTAGATTCTCTTGGATTGTTGTTGATTTGCAATTGAAATTCTTTTTGAAGTGTGCTTTGAGTGCTGAAATTTTTTGAATTTTCAGGTGGCGCAAAATTAATCATCCAGTTTTGTATTTGAAAATTATTAAATAAAAGTTAAAAAAATTAAATAAAAAAATGACTTTGAGTGCTGAAATTTTTTGAATTTTCAGGTGGCGCAAAATTAATCATCCAGTTTTGTATTTGAAAATTATTAAATAAAATTAAAAAAATATTAAATAAAAAAATGATTTTGAGTGATGGAATTTTTGAATTTTCAGGTGGCGCAAAATTAATCATCTAGATTTGTATTTGAAAATTATTAAATAAAATTAAAAAAATATTAAATAAAAAAATGATTTTGAGTGATGGAATTTTTGAATTTTCAGGTGGCGCAAAATTAATCATCTAGATTTGTATTTGAAAATTATTAAATAAAATTAAAAAAATAAGAAATAAAGAAATTATATTCAGTGATGACTTTTGACCTTTACGCCCGCCATTGCTTGCCTGTTTTTATACAGCAGCTCTACACTTCACAAATTTCAATTTTGATTGACGTACTGCACTATTTGTAAAAAATATAAATAATCCGATAGCATGATTAATTTTGTGTCACTTTGTATGATAATCAAAATGTGTCTTTAAAATATGCCTTCCTCCATAGGCTTAAACTTTTTATTCAATTTCAACTTTTGCTCATTACGAGCTGGCATATCTCGAATTTGCTATTAAATAAGTTTGCACTTTTTATTTCGAATTAATAAAGCAATAAATTTGGCATTGCAAAATAGTTCCACTTGGTTTAAATAATTTAGTAATGAAAACTCTTTCTGCTGTGGCTCTGCTTTCTGTGACCTTTAGATATTTTTCAACTCAAGCTCTGACCTTCGTCATTTCTTCGCACAGAGGGCGCGCCTCAAAGGTGCCCACTCTAGCCAGCCTTCCAGTTTCCCATGAATTCTCTGTAATCGAATTCCTATTATCTACATAGCAAATTACCGAACACATTCAAAAATACATAAGACCCGATTTACACGAGGAGACATCTGGAAGGGAAACATTTTGTTCAAGGGCGAAGGACGGTCGTGGAAGAGAGAAGGGATTTTGTCTCCCGTACTCGGCGACACGCTTTGCTCTTCTTATTCGTATTTCTTATCTTAAAGCAATTTTTGACAGTTGCTTCATTCCTTTTCCTCTTTTGTGGAAGAAAGTTCTAAGTTATGTGTTGGTTTTCAATCAAACGGAAGATAATATCGATGACAAACATCCGAACCCTGTTTGGGAAATGCACGATTATTTTTGCTAGTTAAGTAGGTATAATTTAAAATAGTTATGGGACATGTTTATATTGGTTTCTAATTTTTCCCTGCATTTCAAGTTAATTCTAAGTTAATTATTTACATATGAAGTATTTTTAATTTAATTTTTTTTATTCAAGTATAAGAATTTATAAATATATTTCAATAAAAAAAAAAAAACAAATTATTTATTATTTAACCAGTTTGCATTTTTCATTCATATATTTAAGAAACTGTTGTCGAACACTCTCTGCTTTACATGTAAGCGCATGCTGGAATACATCCGAACCAGTCGATGCTAAAGTATTAAATGTCAAAATGTCGCGGAAACATTTTTGCCCGTGTGTACGCGAATGAAACATCAAAAGAGAATTTCCAGTGTCTCCCTTCCAGATGTCTCCTCGTGTAAATCGGGTCTAACGCACCAACATTTACTAAGCACTCACGAGCATCCAACTTGCCGCTCTTTACCAACTCTACATTTGTCTCTCTTACATGGCACACATACTAACACACTTTAACCCACATCATTTGTGAGTTGTTCGAAATTGCCTTAGCACTTCTCATACTACTACATATAAATACTACTACACAAGGCAAGCGTCGCCACACCAACGATTCGGTTTACAAGTGAGCCAATAGATGTTTCACATCAAAAAGAAGAAATAATTATTTATCACATTAAAATTAATGATTTCAATTTCCTACTGTGATCGCTTACATTCTGTATTAAGAATTTTTCATTAAGAATTTGCAAATAAAGAAGAAGATAGCTATAGCGTTGCCATATTGCAAGTACTGCATAAATCCATTGATAAAAAGTTCCAAACTCGAAAAAAAGCATCGAGTAAAAAACCCCTTACATACTTAATTAGCGTGTACACCCCTTTTTGGGTGTTTTTTACCGAGCTCATCCTCCTATTTCTGGTGTGCGTCTTGTTGTTGCTCCTTAAATGAATGAACCTACATTTTCAAGCCGACTCCGAACGGCAGATATTTTTTATGAGGAGCTTTTCAAGGCAGAAATACACTCGAAGGTTTGCCGAGGGGCAGGAATCTTTTTCATTATTTTGGTTTTTCATGGAGATTTGAACCTACGTTCTCTCTGTGATTTCCGAATGGTAGTCACGCACCAACTACGTGAGCAAGTATTGACTATTTATTTACAAGTAGAGGGAGCGAGAAATCAATAACTTCGGTTTTTAAGCGAGATATTTAAGTAAAAAATTGTGCTGCAGTCTTGCCAACAACAGCGCACATAGACATCAGTTCGCGTTTTCCAAGAAAAAATTAAAAATGCAAATGCCTTATTTCAATTTTTCCATCCACTCATTCGTTTTATTTATTTCAAATATCGATTTATAATTTTACTTAAATTTAAGTTAAACACTGCATTCCATCTACATTTTTACTTATTTATTTTATATTTTGTATTGTTTGTTTTAATTCATTAAAATCCATAATTTCTACGATTTGCATTTTCTTCAGCATTTCGACTCAATAACGTTCACATCTAGCTTTGTCTTTTTTTTATTTTTTGTTTTTGGTTTTGGTAGTTAATTTTTTTTTTGTTTTACTTCTCTAAATTTCTACGATTTGATCATATTTCACGCTACGTAATTACTGTATATTTTTCCTCACATTTTCGAGTTTAGTATTTCCTTGTTTTGAGTTTTAATTTCTTTGTTGTATTATTTATTTTTAGTTTTTGTGTACTTTTTCTTACAAATTATATTTAAATTTTGCTTACTTACGTTTACTACAATATAAATAAAATTGATTTCATATAAATATTCAATAACATTCAAAAACGATTATTTTTTACTTTTGTTCTGCTTCTTTTAACTTATCTCTTTTACAAATTATTGTACATTGTTGTTTTTGTGTAAGTATCTGATGTTTTTAGTAAATTCTCTACAAATTCATGCCCGTATTTCAAATATAGCTAACCACCTATTCTTATGCAAAAAATCTATTAAAACATTTTTTTTTTTTTAATTTTTTCATACACCTGTGCTGTGTTCCCGAGAATATCAGCGCAACATATTCTAAAGTTTTGACCAGTTGCTTACTTTTTGTTAATTTTTTTTTGTTTTTTTTAATCAACATAAACAAAAATCATATTTATATTTCAGCAAAATTTCAAATCTTTTAGTCAGAGGGTTTCGAAAACTTGTGGGTATGCAGTTTTGTAGCCCATTCAATTTTGATATGCATTCTGTAAAAAAAGTAACGAGAATCGTTCAATAAAATGCAAAATGATTGTTTAATCATCAAAATTTATTTTGTCGCCTTCAAAATAGACTCCATTCGAAGCAATATACATTTGTCAACGATTAGTCCAGTCATCAAAGCCTTAAAGGTGCTTTGAAGAGACCTCCTTCAGCGAATTCTTCCTAATGGCCTCTATCGACGCGGCGATCAAAGCGGAGTCCGCGGAGTGGCAATTTAAGTTTTGGAAAAGGAAAAAGTCTCAAAGGGCTAAATCCGGGGAATGCGGTGGTTGTTCGATGATATTTGTCGAGTTTTTGGTCAAAAAAGTGTTCACAATATGAGCCTTGTGAGACGGTGCGTTATCATGGTGCAAGAGCCATGAGTTTTCTTTCTACATTCTCTCCAACGTCGCATAACTTCCTAATAATATTCCCTATTTATAGTAGAACCATTCGGAATGAACTCCGAGTGCACAACACCATGATAATCAAAGAAAACGAGTAGCATGACTTTCACTTTTGACCGACTTTGACGTGGTTTCGGCACGTTGAGTTCCGGCTCATGTGGATAGGCACCATTCAGCCGCCTGTTGACTGGTTTGCATGTCAAACTCATATACCCACGACTCATCACTTCTTACGATGCGCTGAATATACTTTGGGTCCATGCTCAAGTACGTCTTCAGCCACCTTCTTCCGATGAATTTTTTGAAAGAAATTCAACTCTCTTGGAACGAGTCGAGTAGACACGCATCGCATTCCCAATTGATGGTGTAGAATGTAGCGAATTGATTTGTGAGACACGATAAGGTCACGAGCTACCCCTTTCAAACTTAAATGATGATTTTCGAGCATCATTTCCTTGACTTTGTCGTCGCTTTCATTCGTTGAATAAGTTCATGAGCGACCAGATCGGGGAAAATCTTCCACTTATCGGCCCTCTGCAAAAGTCTTTTACCACTCGTACATCAGTGTTTCTGATAAAACACACTCGTCATAGGTTTTATGTCATTCAGAATCGGCTTGAAACTGTAGGTACATCCATTTGTGGAAAAATATCAAGAGGCGCGCCAAAAATGCAAAGAGATAAAAGCAAAGAGGGAAGCAATCTAGGGAGCGTCCCCCCGCCATCTATGGCCACAGTTAGATATTGGTTCAACGAATTTAAACGTAGGTGAAGATCCGTATTTGATGAGTAGCGATTAGTACGCCCAGCAGACGTGGTTATCGAGGAAATCATTCTAAAAGTTCACGACATGATTCTCGCTGATCCACGAACGAAAGTGCGCGAAATAACAGCGGCCATAGGTGTTTCGACCGGAACGACAATTAATATATTGCGTGATAAGTTGACGATGAAAAAACTGTCGGCCCAATGGGTGCCGCGATTGCTCACAAGCAACAACAAGTGGATGCGGCTGTCAACTTCAAAGCAGTGTTTGGAGCTGTTTAAGCGAGATCCGAAGGAATTTTCGCGTTGAGTTGTCACCGTTGATGAGACTTGGATTTATCCCTGGATTTATCATTACACACCAGAAAGTAAGCAACAATCAAAGTAATGGATTTCTCACGGTGAATCTGATTCAAAGGCTGTGAAGACTGTCCCATCGGCCGGCAAGCTCATGGTGACGACTTTTTGGGATGAAAACGACGTCATCGTTATGGATTTTTTAGAAAAAGGAAGAACGATCACTGGAAAATACTGCAGTGAGTTATTGGACCGCCTTCACAGAAAAATTGAAGGAGGCACGGCCGCATTTGGCGAAGAAGAAGGTGGCGTTTCAGCACAACAATGCACCAGCACATACATCCAGAGTTGTCGCCGTCAAACTGCATGAAATGCGTTATGAATTGCTGCCAATTCACCCGATCTGGCTCCCTGCCTCTTTTTCTTGTTCTCTAATGTGAAGGAATAGCTCGCAGGAAAAGTATTTAGTTCAAACGTTGAAGTTCGTTTAGTTCAAACGTGGAGAGTTCAACAAATCCAATTTTGTGGAATGGTTAAAAAAAATGGCCGAAGCGTTTTGAGAAGTTTATCTTTCTAAAAGAGGACTACGTTGAAAAACAAAAAAGAAAAACAAAATTAAAAAAAAATGGCGTCTTCATTTCAAAAACGAGTACTTATTAAACCCACCCCAGTTTAAAGTGGGTCAAAATCCAAGAGGAATTTTGATAATATTTTTTGTTTTTGCTACAATTTATCAAAAATCAACGCGACTTTTCAGCCACTTCACACTTGCACTTTATCAAAATTCAATGGCTTATAAAAATCAATTCTGTTCTAAAAACTCTGATGAAAAAGTTTTTGTGAAAATTTATTGAATCGTTAAAATTTTGGCTTATAAAAATCAATTCTATTCTAACAACTCTGATGAAAAAGTTTTTGTGAAAATTTATTGAAATATTAAAATTTAATTTTGTACAAAAGTTTAAACTCATATAAGTTTCATTGTAGTATAAACTATATTGTTCTAAAAAATTAAAAAAAAAATTGTAAAAAAGAAATAAATCGTCAAAATGTTCTACTATTTCGCGTTGATATTATTGAGAACGCTGGTGTATGTATGTACGTATTTATCTCCTAGGCCATTGAAGGCCGTGTGAGTGGTTTAGTGATTTTTTTTTTTTTTTTGTTGTATTAATATTTTTATTTTTTACATTAACTAGTCTAAATATTTTATATTCTAATTTTAAAAATATACTCCCTACTAAATAACTACGATTTAAACTTTTTATTTTATACTTTATTTACATGCCAGCGCACTCATAACACGCATTTCACCTTCACCAAATCATTCGATTCTCTGCTCTAGTATGGGTGTACGCACCATTTGCTACATACATAAATGGTATGCAATTTTATTTTAATTTTAATTTTAATTTTTTTTTCACTATTACATAGTAAACTAGTAGTTTAGTTATTTTCGCTAGTAAGTTTTACGTATAATTTTATTTAAATTATTTATTTATTTGCGGTAAACAATTTTTTAGTAGATATTTTAAGTTGAATTTGTTTTTAACAAAGGTACGGTTTAAGTTGTAAAATTATCGGTACTTTGAGATTTATGCTTCATTTGTTTCTACGATGCTAAATGGTTTTTGATTTGAACTTATTTTTTATAAGCCATTGTGGACAAAAAACTACTCCAAAATCAGAAATAGCATTAGAGGCCTATAGCCAACCGTTGATGCCTTTTCGTCTAACTACATTCATAGCTTAATCGTTGCAATAGTTGCATGTTGTATGGCTAATTAGCGGTGTATGAAATATCCTATCGACTACTTTGTTCCATAAGTTTGATTTTTGTTAATTTATATGTACACTTGCATATCATTTTATTGAAATTTTGCCGCTCATTTTCTAATTTTGGTATTTTTATTCTTGTATTTTTTTATTTTTTTTTGGCTGAGCATTCGTCAAAATGCTTCACAGCTACACAAAGGGAAAGGTGGCGCAAAATGAATCATTAATTAATTGATTTATCTTATTTTTGAGTGGTGGAAAACCAAATAAAAGAAAATGGTTTTGCCTGCTGGAAATCTTTATTTTGGCCTTTACGCGCACCACATCTTATTTGTTTTTATACAGCAGTTATCTACAATAATTCAAAAGTATCAAATATTATTGACGTACATTGATTGAGGTCACTTACAAAAATTTATAAATCCTCCGTTAGGGTGATTAATTTTGCGCCACCTTGTACAAACGATCTTATACACCTTACTATGTACATCTGTGCATGTGTTTATATTCCATAGTCGGAATTCTTCTATGGCTGTATAACGATAACACTAGTTTACGACGGTTTCACGCATCAGATGCAAGTTAGCTAAATTTATTTGGCTCGCCAACTTTGAAAATTGCAAAAAAGATATATTAAATTAAAATATATATATTTTTTTTCAAGAAGTTCCAAAATATACCAAATATTACCAATAATTATTTAAATGGTGGTTAAATTTTAAGGGCCGATGTTGAATGTGAACCACACCTAAACGTCAAGTTTTTTCTGCATCTCATTCGACATTTTTTTTAATTTCAGACTAACTCAATATGAACCATGGAAAGATACACAATCGATCAACGCGTCGTCAATTGTCAGAATGGTGGCAGGAAATGGCAACAGTAAATAACCAATTTTCGAAGAAAATCATCTTCAGTGATGAGGCACATTTTCACCTCAGTGGATTCGTCAATAAGCTAAATTGCCGTATTTGAGCTGAAGTGTAACCCGAAGCCGTTCAATAACAGCCATTACATCGATTGAAAATGACCGTTTGGTGCGGCCTAGGGGCTGGAGGAATCACCGGCCTATATTTCTTCAAAGAGAGGCTGGCGCAAATGTTACTGTGAATGGCGAACGCTATCGCGCCATGGTAAACGACGTTTTGATGCCGAAAATTGGAAATTGAAGTCCGTGATCTCCACAACATTTGGTTCTAACTCCAACAAGACGACGCTACTTGTCATACAGCCCGTGAAACAGTGGAATGGCCACCAGGATCGTGTGATATCACACCTTTGGACTTTTATTTGTGTAGATATGTGTCCACTTTGTAATGATGGAGGAAATGGAAGTCAACACTACTAAAGTTATTCAAGAGACACCGACCGGAGCTTTCCAGCGAGTCGCAAGTAATTCAAATTGGTGCCGAAACTGCGCCGAAAGTACGCCGACATTCTTCCGGATGGCCAAATGACGGCGTACTTTAAGCGCAGTTACGTCCAACATTTCATTCTATACAAAAATAATAAAGATTACCTAATGAATTTTACTTTTAGTTGTTTTATTTTAATATAAAATCCAATATCTCTAAATTAGTGACTCTTTATTTGTACTGTGAAGTTTTATTTTGTGCGGAATTTAAATTTTTTTTTTTTTTTTTTTTTTTTTTTGATATTTTCACTTTGAATTTTGCCTAGTAATAATTTTTTATTAACTTTGATTCGTAGAAATGGAATATCCCGGAGACAAAACTCAACATTTTCGACAGCTGCTCTTCTTTGCTTTTCATCAAGGTCAAAAAGCTGCCGAAGCAGCCTGGCACTTATGCGACGTACTTATATGGAGAATGTGTCATAGGCGAGTCTACAGCACGGAAATAGTTTGCAAAGTTCAAAAATGTCGATTTTGTAGACCATGACACGTCTCGCAGCGGAGTGCCTTCTAATTTCGATGAAGAAGGTCTCAAATCACTTTTGAAGGAAAACAGTCGCCAAAGCAGTCGTGAATTAGCGGAAAAAATGAACTGGGTTCATAAAACGATTCTCATTCACCTTCATTCCAAGGGATTTACCTAAAAATTGGGAGCCCGGGTGCCTCACGAGCTCAACGGAAAAACAAAGAAAGTCGCCTTCGAATTGTTTCTCAGCATCTCGCCCACCATCGAGCAATACGCCGTCATAAACAGCACTTTTCGTACCGAATAGAAACGGGAGATGAGAAATTGTGCCTATACATAAATATGGAGCAAAGAAAGGAGTGGGTGTTCCCAGAAGATATGTCAAAGCCGAGAGTCAAGTCGGATCTTCATCCAAATCATGAGATGTGTTTGGTGGGACAGGGAGGCAATGGTGCACTGGAAAATGCTCGAAAAGAATGTCACGGTCAACACGGAGCTCTACATTGCCCAGCTACACCGCGTGAATGAGGCTATTCGACTAAAATGCCTGCCTGATCGACATAATCAAACCATACTTCTTCACGGCAACGCCAGACTTCATGTTGAACAAGTCGTCAAAGCCATACTCTAAGAGCTCGAATCGGAAATCCTTCAGTATCCGCCGTATTCTTCGGTCCTTGCATCAACCGATTACCATCTTTTCCGCTCCCTGTCAAACCTTATAAAAGGCGTTGCCTTCGATAACAAAGATGTCCTCAAAAACTGGCTCAACAACGTCTTGACACCAGACCAGGCAATTTTTGACTAATTGGCATCAACAAATTGGTCGAGAGGTGGGAAGTGGTTGTAAACAGCAATGGCGAATATGTAATTGATTAACTTATCGATAAGAATTTTTTTTTTGGTTAAATAAAAGTCTTTGGTAAAATGCTACGAACTTAATCCTCAACCTTATTAAAATCTTTGCTTCTGACAAAACTGATGGAGCGATTTAGAACACTTTAGGGTGGGGATCTGCAATTTGGGGACAAGTGATCTGCAATTTAATAATCAAATTTGGTGAACAAAGAAAGATGATTAAATATTTATAACTCGAAATATGCTAAGAAAAAAAGGAAAACGATTTTCTCAGATTTAAGTGCCAGTTTCTTGTCTTCTTCTTATGAAATCTTAGTTTTGGTGCCTATAATTTTTGTGCACTGATTTCAAATGGTACGATTGGGAAATATGACTGATAATGCAGTTTTGAGGTCAGCGAGCCAAATCAAATTAAAATATTTCAATTGGCTTAGCATGCAATTTTTTTTACAGCTTTGTAAACTAGTGTAATCGATAAACTTCTACAATGGAATGTGAAAAAAAATTATATCTAAACAATGATTGAATGGAGCGAAGCTGTGTGTAGGCTCTATTATTTTTATGTCTTATTTTGCTAATTTTCTTTTTTTAAATCGACATAAGACTATTTTTTAAACTTTCACTCATCAAACATTTTACATTTATTTAATAGCATGTAACTTTTCTTATGTGTAGCTAAAAACGAATACGAGTATGAGCAAAAAAATTGCAATGCAAAATTTACACAATGGAAAAATATTAAAATATCGCTTGCGATCTTTTATTGCTTTACTTAAAACTATGGACGTAACTCCGGGATGGGAATGTGCAGAGTGCGTTACAAAATTTTTTCATACATATTTCATCTTTTTCATGTATATGCATGTGTGTGTTAATATGTAAATGTTTTCGTTAAATGTGTGCGTTAAATTCACCGAAAATCTTCTAATCTGATGGTGATGCAATTCTTGTTTTTTTCTTTTCATCCCAAAAAACGTGTGCCCAACATTTTTTCACATATTTTATATACAGTGAGCTGCAAGTAAAAATTTCCGATTTACATAAATAATTACCAATGTGCGAATGCTTCGTGATGTGCTTAGCAAAGAGTTGAAATAATGCATTGAATGTTCAATTAAAATTTTGCTATGCTAAGCTACTCTCGAACACAAAAGCTGCAAAATAAATAAACATATTTTTTCACTATTTTATTGAATGTATTTTCCTGTAGCAAAATTCAAAAAACATTTTGTTTATTTATTTTTTATTTTATACAATGCACTACATTATCAGCAAATATGCCACAGAGATACAAAATCGAAAGAGATGTTCCGCCACCCATCGTTTATACAAATTTCATAGCCTTCGTCTGTATAATCCATAAAACAGACCTGAGCGAATAAATCACGCGAGTAGCGAATGAAACGATGTGGCTCGAAGCATTTCATATGCACAAAATTCTAGCATAAAAAGAAGAATTCGTCTAACTATTGAGTGGACCATATTTTCCTAGTTGTAGCCCAAACAGAACTTAAACCCTGCTTAGTTTTAGGCGAGTTCAATCAGCCTCTTTATTAGTCCAGATCCAGAAAATATTTTCCTCATCACTGCAGCTCCATTGGTAATCGGCATGTAGGGTTCCGATCATAATCCAGAAGCCCTTTGTATTCTTGTGAGTAAACGAATATTCGGTGTTTAGAGCCGCTGTACATAAGTTCCATGCCGCCGTAGCCGCGTGAGTTTGTGCGTGAGTACCACTTGGTCTCTCCGAATTCAAAACTCGCTGTGAGCACGTGTGAACCATGTGACACATACTTCTGAGTGTGCTGTTAAAACGAAAATTCTTGTCCTAAGAACCATTTGCCATATGGGCCAACATCAATGCGCATACCACAACTGAACTTCGACCTAACACAAATTATGTAAAGGATGGTTAAATTTTAAGGGCCGATGTTGAATGTGAACCACACCTAAACATCAAGTTTTCTCTGCATTTGATTTGACATCTTTCAATTTCAGACTAACTCAATTTGAACCATGGAAAGATATACAATCGAGCAATGCGTTAAAGTTATTCAGGCTTATTGTGAAAACGGGCGTTCAAATCAAAATGCATATCGCGCACTTCATCTTCAGTGATGAGGCACATTTTCACCTCAGTGGATTCGTCAATAAGCATAATTGCCGCATTTGGGCGAATGATAATCCAAGAGTAATTGCCGAAAAACCAATGCACCCACAAAGAGTGGCTGTTTGGTGGGGTTTATGGGCCAGCGGCATCATTGGGCCGTATCAGGCAGTTACTGTGAATAGTGTTCACTATCGTGAGATGATAACGAACTTTTTATGACCCGAATTGGAAGATATGGATGTGGAGGATGGAGGAGGTTTCAATAGGACTGTGCCACTTGTCACACAGCTAACGAAACAATGACTTTTTTGCGCGACAAATTTGATGGCCGTTGGACTTCTTTCTTTGGAGTTATTTGAAAGAAAAGGTGTACGTTGATAAACCAGCAACAATTCAAGAGCTAAAGGATGAGATGATTCGGCACATTAACGGCATAGAACCTCAATTATGCTTCAGTGTCATTGATAGTTTGGTCAATATTTTGTTCTACACGTAATTGAACCATACTAATATTAGCGGGTACGTAAATAAGCAAAATTTACGCTTCTGGGGCACTGAAAATCCGCGTGTAACCCACGAAGAGCCATTACACCCGGTCAAATTCACTGTATGGTGTGCTGTTTTCGCTGGAGGAGTCATCGGCAATGGCACACACTGCACGTGCCACAACCGATATGCTGAAGGATGCATTTCCCGGGCGTCTAATCTCCCGTTTTGGCGATTTGCACTGGCCAGCAAGATCGCCTGATTTGACCGCTCCAAACTTCTTTTTGTGGGGCTTTTTGAAGTCGCAGGTTTATGTCAACAAGCCTCAGACTCTTGCAGCTCTTAAAGACAATATCCGTCAAGAGTGTGAGGACCTATCGCCGGAAGTTTTGGCCAAAGAGATGGAAAATGCCATAAAAAGGGCTCAAATGGCATTCAACTGTGGCGGCGGCCATTTACATGACATCATATTCTCGACTTGATGTGAAAAAAATTAAAAGACCAAATAAAAATAATCCACAAGAAGAATCAAAGTTTTTCATTTTTTTTTTAATTACAGCCAAAAAACATCGCAAGGTCACTTTTGCGCCACCTTGTAATATTAATGGACTGTCAACTATTAAAACCGAGTGAAGCTATCACAGGGGAATGGCAGGGAAGAGCGCAATTATTGTATTTGAGGCGAGCATTGAGAGACACGTCAAAGCCATTATCCAGCATGACAAGCTCGGTCTCGTATCACCAAAGGGATGCAGGCATACTTAGAAACAATCTAGTGGGAGAGGGGGCCTTCCCTATTTAGCAGGTGAAAACGATGCTTGTTGTTCCTTCTGATAAGTATTTTCTTCGACCGATAGCACTTGCTTGAGGTGAGCTGCATTCTTACTCAGATGAAAAAGTTAAAAACCTAATCGATTCAGCGAGAAGTTCTTTGGGTAATGCTTCGAAACGTAAAAATATTAATGGCTTAAATTTTGAGAAAAAATGCCAAACAGCTGAAGTAAAGCAGTGCACCTTTTTCTGTATGTGTGTATGTATGCTCAGCGAATCCGTTTAATTCCTGTTTATTTAGCATCGAATTAGATAGATTTTGTATGTAGCTAAATTTGTGTTAGTGCGTGAAAAATCGATTTTGTTATTTGTAATTTTGCTACTGCTAAGAAATATTCATTGCTTCCATTGTCTTTTAATATATTTACTTATTTTTTTTGTTTTGTGTGCGCATAGGGAAGTCGCATCCATTTGCTTCATGTAGTCTTTTCTACTTTTCATATTCCATATCTTTACTGTTTCCTATTTTGAATTATTCGGTTGCTATTCTTGTTGTCTTTGCCATTTTGATTTAAGTTCAACTATTTTTGATCAATTTTCAAGTACATCCAGCATACGAGTATCTATACACCCATAAATTTGTTTTAATACATGCGCATATGTATGTATGTGTGAGTGTACATATACTATAAATATATTCCCATATGTTTATCCATTCCATTTGCTTTCTGACAGAGCTCGCATCGTTTTCCCTCCAACATTTTTTTTAAGTATTTTTTTGCTTTCATTCGTTTTAGCATTTTTGTTCGCTTTGGACAGTACGAATTTTTTATCGCAATTTTTCACGAATTTTTTTAATGGAAGTGTGTTGCTATACAAAGTTTTCTATAGTTTTTATTTATTTCGCTATTGGTAATTTTTTTAGTACTTAATTTTTCGGTACTTGAAATTGGTGGTTTCCTGTTTATCAGTTGCTTGAATATTTGCATTTAAAAAAACGACTTACTGTATTTATTTCAGTAAATACGAGGTGGCGCAAAATTAATCATCTACTATTTCTTTTTTTTATGACTTGCAATAATTAGTTAAAAAACGTGATTTTGCGTGATGGAAATCTTTAATTTGAGCTTTACGCGCTCCATTGCTTGTCTGCTTATGGTCGACGTTGAAAAAATCACAAATCTTCCGACAGGGTGATTAATTTTGCGCCACATTGTATGTACCTATTTACATTTATGTATGTGTGTATAAAAAAAGAACGTAAATTTGCTTCCAAACTGTATACGACTACGTATACACCATTTCATAAACAAGGTGAAGTCCAAAGTAAACAAGACTGAGCTAAAATAGAAACGACAGGAGTTTTGTTCTGATAACTTCGAGTTTATTTATGCAAAATATTCCCCTCAGCCTCGATTAACTGTTTTGTGCGATCTAAAAGCATTTCGAAAAAGTGTTTCACGTCATTGACCGGAATGTCCTACAGGATGTCCGTACAAGGCTTTTGGATGGCCTCTACGCAGACGCCAAACATTTTTACTTTTATGGCCAAAAGCAAATTTCCGAATAGGTGGAAGTCACAGGGAGCCATATCAGGCGAATACGGTGGGTGATTGATGATAAAATGCGATTTCTAGTCAAAAATCATTCACAAGAGTGGATCGTTGAGACGGTGCATTATCGTGCAATAAGCGTCAACTTCCTCCTTCTCAGTGTTCAGGGCGAATTCGACGAACACTTTAAAACGCCAAGAAACAAAATTGCATTGACGGTTTGGCCCGTTGACATGAACTCCTTGTGGACAATTCCTTTAAAATCGTACAAACAAATGAGCATCTACTGAATTTTTGACTTCTCCAATCGCGAATTTTTGGATGGTGGCTTGTTTGGGACCTTCCATGCGGCACTTTGACCCTTAGTTTCAGGTTCATGTTGGAAACACCACGTTTCATCACCAGTTACAATGTTGTAAAGGAAGTTCTCGGCTTTTCTCGTCTCTTTAATGAGGTCTTTCGAATGTCCTCAGTTAACTTGTGCGGAATGAAACGTGCACAGACCTTTCGTAAGCACAAATGATCAGTTAAAATGCGATAAATCGATGTTTTGGAGATATTCAACTCCGACTCCATGTATTTCAACGATGGTTTCGGTTCATTTTTCATAAATTTACAAACAATTTGGATGGAGTTTTCGCTGATTACTGATTTTGGACGGCCCGTAGGTTCATTGTCATTTATGTCCTCACAACCATCACTGAAGCATGTAGCATAAACCACTCATGAACTCTGCCTCGAAATAGACAATCAAAGCCATACACTTTTTTCATCAATTCAAATGTTTCGGTTTTCATTTTACCGGTTTTAAAACAAAATTTGATATTAGCCCCTCGTTCGAAACTCATTTTTGTAGCGATACACAAACATACTGACGCTTTAGGCGCAATAACTTCGCTTCTCCTGAGCCGAATGTCACCAAGTTTTCATTGGCAGTCAGCTAGGGATGTAACTTCTAACGCACTAACTCATCAAAAAGATGGCGCTATCAAAAACATTTTTATGACGCCAGTCTTTTTGATTTTGAACTTCACCTTGTAGGTATATATGTGTATATGTACGTAAGTGTGTATGTGTACACAATTCAGTTAACATTGATATATAATATTTAATTGGGTTCAGCTATTTGTGTAATGGGCTTATTTGGTATGGCTTAGTATGGGTTATGCTACTGGAGAATTGTTCTTATTATACTAACGGAAATCTCGACATATTTATTTTCCAATTTTCGTCAGTTATTCAATAACTATGCACTTATATAGAATTCGGTTATTTTACTTATACACACATATACACCTTAATTGGTTTTTGATGTTGTTTTTTTTTTGTATATTATTTTTGTAAATGCTATTTTATTTTACGTACGTACCTACATTTATGTACATAAACCGAAACGTCGATAATAAATTGCCTTTCGACGTTTCACTTATTTTCGTACATTTTTAAAAGGTTAAGTTATCGCAGGATGCTCTTGAGTTTTCTTTTGAAACATATTTTATAAATTTGTTTTTTAAACGCAAATTGAAAAGAACCAATAGAACTACGAAAATTTTTTTGCAAGCATTCAAGTTTAGCTGCCTTTACTTAAACTTATTTTCATCTATGTGCAATTTGGTGAATTGAAAGCGCCGTCTAAATAATTTTCTAAGCGCCAAGAATTTATGATTCTAAAAGAGTTTTTTCATCGTCATCATCCTTATACTAAAAAATTCGGCGCTAAAATATTCTCCTCTTTTGCATATATTTACCATTCGCCCGATTTCAATGAAACATGCGCAGATTTGAAGGAAATATTAGGTTCGGGAATAAATTGGTAGCATTTTTTCACATTTTCTTTTGTTACAGCGATTTGTTTGCTGTTTGGCAAAGGGTAAGTATTTATTCGATAGAACTATTTCTGCTCTACAAAACAGTGGGAATTGGATTATTCAGTTATTTAATTTTTTATTAACTTTGAATCGTAGAAATGGAATATCCCGGAGACAAAACTCAACATTTTCGACAGCTGCTCTTCTTTGCTTTTCATCAAGGTCAAAAAACTGCCGAAGCAGCCTGGCACATATGCGTATTTGCAAGGTGTATGGATAAGGTATCATAGGCGAGTCTACAGTACGGAAATGGTTTCATAGTTCAAAAATATCAACTTTGACGTCGATGACTCATCCCACAGCGGCAGAGCTTCTAAATTCGAATTCCTCATTCAAATGCACTCATCGCATGATGTACTGGGAAATACTCGAAAAGAATACCAGAGTCAACAAGGAGCTCTACATTGCCCAGCTACACCGCGTGAATGAGAAAGACCTGATGGACATGACCAAACCACACTCCTTCACGACAATGCGTGACCTTTTGTGCACTAGTCGTCAAAGCCACACACCAAGAGCTCGAATGGGAGGCCCTTCAGCTTTCGCCATATTCTCCGGACCTTGCACCGACCGAGTACCATCTATTCCGCTCCCTGTAAAACCACTTCGACCACAAAGAGAAACTGGCTCAACAACATCCTCGACATCATTTCAGACGATTTTTGGCGGGACGGTATCAACAAATTGGTCGAGAGGTTGGAAGAGGTTGTAAGCAGCAACGGCGACTATAACTTATTGATATAATTATTGTTTTTTGTTTAAATAAAAGTCTTCGTTATGAACGCTACGAACTTATTCGCCAACCCAATAACTTCCTTTAATGCAGAAATGTTAATCCGGATATATAAGAGGCGTGGTACTTCCTATATAAACTGAAATTTCCAAATCGCTTTTCTCAGGAACCACAAAAGCTACAATAAGATAATGAAATTTGATACAGTTACTCGTACATTAATTGCCAAAGCCTTTCTTATGATAAAAAGTGGTAAGTACTTGAAAAAAGGGGCGCAGCATCTCACATATAAACAGAAGACTTCATGCCTGTGATCTGGGACCGCTGATGTTAATTGCATTTTTGGATTATTTAATTTTTTATTATTAAGTTACTGAAATTTCTTACAGTTACATAATTACGTTTGCCGTACTCAAGGCGAAAAGCATTAGGAATTCGAATTTGCATGTGGTGGTGCAAATATGTACTCCCATAAAAACTTGAATCTCATATCGTGTCAAAATAAATAAATCAACGAAATTTCAAAATCTTAATTCAACAATTTTTAAGGATCGCTACCAGTGTCTGCAAAAAAATTGGCACAGGAAAATGAAAAAAATGCATCTCTAGCTCAGGAGCTCTACACTAACTCTCTCCTCGGCCGCGCTGAGGTGAAGGATAAGGATCGTGGAACAAATTTTCCATTGCCACTGGCTACCTCATACTGCGTCCTTGGTACAAACGATCGACGGATTTTAGCTGGACTGCCAACATAACAACAGTAAATATTAAAAAAAACATAAACACTAGGGTGGTCAAGAAACATTTTTGTCGCATGCAGAAGAATCTTCCTGCATAGATGGTGCCCTATTTGAAGTCCCCACAAGTGGAGACATTCCTGTTCGCCATTCATACGCCTCGTCGATTCTTCTCAATGTGGTCCAAGCAGCTCACAACTTCCAAGCTTCGCCCAAGTATCCTCCGGGTTGCTTCCGCATATCCGTTCGAGAGCAAGCTAATGTGAGAAGGCAAAGCAACCCTGAATATCTGGTTGTGCGCTGGGTTTGGGATCCGCTACGTAAAAACTCAAAGCGTATTATTGTTGGTGTATGCCAACTCTGTTAGTTCTGCTCTCTGTTAGCAACCGACTCTGTTAGCAATCGCGCTGTTAGTTGTGCCTTTGCCAAACTGCATGAAGAAGCAAAGCGAATGGGTCTGGTGGTGAACGAGAACAAAACGAAGTGTCTCCTGTCTTCAAACAAACAGTCGGCGCACTCGCGTATCGGCACCCACGTCACTGTTGACAATTAGGATTTTGAGGTTGTAAAAGACTTCGTTTACGTAGGAACCAGCATTAACACCGATAACAATGCCTGCCCTGAAATCTAACGGATAATCTCTCTTGGCAACAAGTGCTACTTTTCTGCTACAAAACTAACACTTTATAAGACTCTCCCCGTCCTATCGTATGGCGTAGAAGCTTAGAAGCGGATAACAACATTCGATAGGTGTCCCATGGGGTGTTTGAGAGAAAGAATCTGCGCAAGATTTTTGAAACTTTGCTTGTATGTTTTACTTTGCTTGTATGTTTTTATATCGTAGGCGATGGAACAATGAGTTGTGTGAGCTTTACGACGATTCGCTGCACTATAATAAAGATCCAAAACTTAGGTAGGTAGGGTGGCTGTCGCAACGACACACTTAGACCTTTCGTAGGTCCATTGAGATACCACTGTAACATTTCCCTACTCTATGAGTTCCTTTTCAAACCATCCGGTAACTTTTATAAACGAGCAAAGCTTCGTTAGTTTTAGATGCGCTATGTCCGCTACATCAATTAAAAACGGCGTATCAAGAGTATGGAGCCTCCTTATAGCTAAGTTTTCACTCTCACATAGGAGGTGTCTGACTGTTTCCCCTTCTTCTGTATTAAGACAGGTTCTACTGAAATTGAAGTACGGGAGTTCTAACCTTCTAGCGTGGCTGCCTATTAAACAATGACCAGTTAATACCCGTATCATTGTTCTTATAGCTTCTCTGTTAAATCTTAAAAAGATTTTTGATCGACCGCTGTTCATTTCGGCCATGTCTGTCTGCTTAGTTCGCATGTTGTGAGATTTTGCCAGTTTGTATTTGCCTTGTTGATGATTTTTCTATCTATAAGTAGTTTACAAGCGGCTATAGGCATAGCTATCAGCGTCTTATCCAATTGGAGATCAAGCGTTGTACCGGTTCGAGCAAGTTCATCTGCCTTGCAGTTCCCTGCTATATTCTTGTGGCCTGGCACCCAAATAAGGTGCACTTTGTAGCGCTTAGATACGTCATTTAGAAGTTTAAAACATTCTAAGACTGTTTTTGACGAGTGTATTTTAGATACTAGCGCTTTTATTGCCACTTGACTGTCCGAGTATATGAAGACTTAATTTGTGGATAATACTCTCGTTTTTATTAGCGTCAGTCCCTCTTTTATGACAGTGACTTCCGTCTGAAATACACTGCAATGATCAGGCAGGCGAAATGATCGGCCAACTTCGAGTTTATCGGAGTAAAGCCCTCCACCTACTCTGTTGTCTAGTTTTGAGCCATCTGTATATGTAGATGTTTATATCATTTTCTCTAATAATAAGGAATGGGATCCTCTTTGGAAGGAAATACTGTGACGAAGGTTTTATTTAAGTTGATATCCTTGGTATTACAGAAATCCAAAACTTCCTCTCATATTAAATGCATGGCAAGCTTTTTGGGCTTTGCGACATCATTAAATAACAACCGTTACAAAAAAGTTGTCCCTTCTTTTTCAATAAAGAATAAACTGAAAACACAAATTTTCACCAAATCATATTAAAACACAAGCAAAAGAACAATAGGCGCATAAATAATATTTACTTTTGTATATTTATTTACAATATAATCAAATTAAAAGCTAAATTATAATTAATTGGCAAAAATATTTACTCATATACAAATGTTGAAATTAAATTTAAGCAAATATCAATCTACTAATAATATTTTTTTTTTGTAATTTTTAGTTTTTATCATAATTAAAATAAATCTTTTTAAGCAGGAAGACAAAACCAAACAAACTTTCCCATATTCGTACAATCGTACTCGCGTTGTTGCTGCAGCGGTTTTTTTTATAAGAATGGGCAAGATCAATTGCGAAGCGCTGAAACTTTAGATGTCCAACAAAGTGGAAAGACTTTGAGTATTCCTCCTTATAAGTATGCAGAAATATTTTTACACATCGTGACAAAAACAAAAAAAAAAAACACCAACCGACAAACTATTATAAAGAGCTCTTTGTGCTTTCTATTGTATCATTTTAGAAGATGGTTCCACGTGTAGAAGTCCACGCAAGTGGGGAAAGTTACAGATCGCCATTCACTTGGGAGTGGCCAGGACGATACTTCTGCATATGTTTCAAGCAGCTCACAACTCCGGGGATTAGCCCAAGTATCCTCTGGGTAGCTTCCGAACACCCGTTCGGGAGTGAGCTAAAGTGAGAAGGCGAAACATTCCAGGATAACTGGTTGTGCGCTGGGTTTGGGACCCGCCACTTAAAAATCCCCCCCAATGAAAAGGCAAACACTCGGATGAGAACTACCTTCACTGATGATGACTCCTACGAACGGAAGTCCTCTCTCGACGAACAAAATTAACACTCTACAAAGCTCTCATCATGCCCGTCCTAACGTATGGCGCAGAAGCTTGGACGATGACAACATACGATGAAGCGACGCTTGGAGTGTTGAGAGAAAGATTCTGCGTATGATTTTTGGATCTTTGCACGTTGGCAACGGCAAATATCGCAGGCGATGGAACGATGAACTGTATGAGCTTTACGACGATATAGACATAGCGCAGTGAATAAAGATCCAGCGGCTACCTTGGCTGGGTTATGTCGTCCGATTGGCAACAAACGCTCCGGCTTTGAAAGTATTCGATGCGGTACCAGCTGGTGGTAGCAGAGGAAGAGGAAGGCCTCCTCTGCGTTGGAAAGATCAGTTGGAGAAGGGATGGATTCACTTGGTGTGTCCAACTGGCGCCGGTTAGCATGAGAAAGAAACCACTTGCGCACTTTGTTAAACTCGGTTAAAATCGCTTAAGCGGTTATCGCGCCAATTAAGAAGAATAGTCATTTTTACATGCTTCTAAAGTAAAGTTAGCTTTATCGACCTCTAGCTGACAACAAAGTAATTCATATCTAAAGATTTATGCCGAGTTTTTATTTCCGAAACCTACATGAAAAAGAGCCATAATGAAGAATTTTTATGACCGTAGAAAAAATAATTTTAATCTTTAATTTAATTTTAAATTTTTAGCGAAACAACCCTTCTTAGGCTGCATTGTCGAGATCGCACTGCGCAGATTTAAAAGCAGTTGGTTATTCTGCTATTCAACAAATTTGGAAGCATTGAAATATTGTATTAACCTAAGAATATTCCCCAAGTCGGAACGACACAAGAACTGTCATGGCAGCAGCATTCCCCAAAAATGTGTGGGTGAAACCAAAATGTTTAGAGAAATAAATTTTAGTAAACTTTTGTGAATCGCGACGAGGTAAGCACTGCATATAGGTATTACATTTACGATTATCCTTCAACATCGGGCCCTGAAAATAATTGCTTGACTATGAGGCAAAGTGAATAAACTGAGAACAAAATAAAAAAATATTTTATCAGGTGGAAAAAATTGGAAAATTCGTTCAAGCGCACAAAAAATAATAATTTAGATGATTTCTTAGAATCACATAATTACAATTAATTACAACAAAAACTAGATCAAAGGAAGCTTAGTTCTACAAATTTTGTACCAGAAGTGTCGATTCAGCACATTTACAGCTGCTCCTACAGTGTTAACTTCGCTCGCGCCAGCAACATGTTAAGGGTTGACAGATTCATGTTAGCGCTCGTGTATATAACAGCATATGTTAGTTGCACCACAGACTGTTAATTTAACAGTAACATTTGCGTCTTCTCACTTTCTAACATTCTTTGGTTGCGAGGACAGCAGTTTTCAAAACAGAGCTTCATTCTTTGCAGTGTTTTGTTCTAACAGGTCTGAGAGTGCGTTGGCGTTTCTTATACGGAGAAATATTAGAAATTATTTAAATGATTGAAAAAATAAAATAAAAATTAGTATAAAAAGAAGTATGAAAATAATTGAAAAAAAGTTGAATATTTTCGGTCATTATAATCGTCCAACAGAGCATGACATAAAAAAGTATATCGAATAAGCTCAGGCGACTGGTACGGAACAGGACCTAAAATGTCTTTTGGCATGGTTAGATGCGCACTATTTTCTAGACAATTTTTTATTTTTCCCGAAAATATAGCTGGATAGGCGTTTTCCGCACTTTATTCTGCAATAATTTGGCAAATTTGGCAAAATTGTCCAATTTAACGCTTTCGGACTATTTTCTATGGATCTATGGATTTCAAAGACGGACTTTATGTGAATAAACCAGAACAAATTCATAAAAAATTAGAAAGGTATGAAAAAAGATATTCTGTGCAAAATTTTCGAGATATAGCACTAATAGTAGCTAAATGAAGTATTATAAAGGATGGTTTAATTTCAAGGGCCGATGTTGAATGTGAATCACACCTAAACGTCGAGTTTTTTTCTGCATTTCATTTGACATTTTTCAATTTCAGACTAACTCAATTTGAACCATGGAGATATACACAATCGAGCAATGCGTTAAAGTTATTCAGGCTTATTATGAAAACGAGCGTTCAAATCAAAATGCATATCGCGCACTTCGTGATTTTTTCAGTCAATTTAATCGTCCAAATGTGCATACAATCGGAAAAATTGTGCAAAAGTTTGAGCAAACCGGGTCTGTAGGAGATGTGAAAACACCAGTGCATGCTCGTACTGCAGAAAATATTTGCTGCTGTTCGCGATAGTGTAGTTGAAGAGCCGTCCACCTCAACTCGTCGTCGTGCCCAACAACTGCACCTCTCACGCTCGTTGATGAACGTTATGCATAAAGACTTGCATTTACACGCTTACAAGGTGCAACTGACTCGAGAACTAAAGTCTTTTGACCATTTCAAGCGACGTCAATGGTCAGAATGGTGGCAGGAAATGGCAACAGTGAATGACCAATTTTCGAAGAAAATCATTTTCAGCGATGAGGCACAATTTCACCTCAGTGGATTCGTCAATAAGCAGAATTGCCGCATTTGGGCGAATGATAATCCAAGAGTGATTGCCGAAAAATCAATGCACCCACAAAGAGTGACTATTTGTTGCGGTTTATGGGTCGGCGGCATCATTGGGCCGTATTTTTGCCAAAATGAGGCTGGTCAGGCAGTTACTGCGAATAGTGTTCGCTATCGTGAGATGATAACGAACTTTTTATGGCCTGAATTGGAAGATATGGATGTGGAAGATATGTGGTTTCAACAGGACGGTGCCACTTGTCACACAGCTAACGAAACAAGGGTGATTTTGGGTGAAAAATTTGATGGCCGAATAATCTCACGTCGCGGCGATGTCAATTGGCCGCCAAGGAGCATGTGATTTGACACCGCTGGACTTCTTTCTTTGGCATTATTTGAAAGAAAAGGTGTACGTTGAAAAGCCAGCAACAATTCAAGAGCTAAAGGATGAGATAGTTCGGCACATTAACGGCATAGAACCTCAATCATACCTCAGCGTCATCGAAAATTTAGACCATCGGATGGAGGTGTGCTGCTGAGACCGCGGCGGCTATTCGGCCGATATTTTGTTCCGTATGTAATTGAGCCATACTAGTATTATCAGAATAAAGAGAAATGACAATAATTTCCTAAAAAAAATTGTATTTTATTCAAAATCAACACCGGCCTTTGAAACTTAACCACCCTTTAGTTAAGTAAATATCACCGAAAATTTCACTAACTGAAGCAACATCTTCCAGCGTACACGCAGTGGATATTTAGAACGCATCATTTAGTACTCACATATTGAAGACCCTCTATCTACTAGTTGTGTAAAAAAACAGATAATACACTTCTATTCAAAATTTGTGTTAAATTTTAGTTAAAAAAATGTGGCGCTTGAAAGACCCTGTACAGTAGTAAACAACAAGTAATACGCTTCAGGTATACTTGTAAGTTAATTTGTTTTACATTTCAAGTTATATCATAAAATATCACAAACTCAAGTCGTGACCTTTATATCTATAAAAGGAAGTGTCTAAAACAGCGCTCAAAGCCAAAATTGCATTTTTTCAACACTTTGACAGAAAATTTCTACGGCTGAATTTTTCTGTACTATCCCATAAATTAAGGAGAATGGCGCTTCGCTGGTTAGTTGAAAGGATGACTAAAAATGATTCTTACTAGAAAGCACTTTGCCCTAAATTTTCACAAACCCCCAATGCGTTGGAACAGAATTTTTCATTACTTCACCAAAATGTATTCGCTTGGTAGTGTACGCGAGGAAAAAATCGTATTCTTTTTTTCGACCTAAATTTCTTTGAAACTCTAACGCGTCAAAGTGGAATTTTCCATTGATGTGCCAAAATATTTATGTGAAAAATGACTAAGAGACTAGTCAGTCAAGGTTATGCTCTGGCCTCTTCCCTCTTGCCACTTGGTGTTATTGTTGATTTTCGATTCAAACGTAAATGTCAAAAATATTGTTTTTGTAAATGCTGTTCCTTAAGTATATATCGAGAAATATGATATCAACTTTTTCACATTTTTCTCGCTATTTCAAATGTAAGTATTAACTACAAATTGCCGGCCGCTAGCTACAATAGTAACTAAGGTTGTTGTTTTTTTTTTTTCGTTTTTTTGCTTTTCTGTGATTTTTAAAATATTGAAAGTTGGTTCTGAATGTTTTTTAATTTTTTTTTCTTAATTCCTGTGTAGCGACGGTAGCCCACCCATGCCTAAATTGTTGCCTTCTGCGTCAATAATAATAATAATAATATTTGTACAGGTGGCGCAAAATCAATCACCCAATTTTGTTTCTGAATGACTTTTTTACTAAACAAAAAAAAATTTTTGAATGCAGGAAATCTTTATTTTTACCGTTGCGCGCTCTATCGCATCTGTCTGTTTAGCTCACAAGTGTCAGTAGTGCAGCTTTTTAGCTGACAAGTGTCAAATATGATGAACGTACAACGCCAAATTGCCAAAATTAAAAATCTTCCGTTAGGGTGCTTAATTTTGCGCCACCTTGTACGAGCATATCTTCGCTCCAGACTCACTTCATACGAAACGGAAAAAACCTTGCGTGCGTGGGAAAGTGCTTACGCTCATCGAGGACCTGAGGGCCTTGAGGCACGTGATCAATACACATACAAGTACACATACTTAATAATTCGTACTTTAGTAAAATAAATTTTAAACTATTTTAGATTGATTTCCTTTGTTTTTGAATATAGTTGTAGTTTTAGTTGTTTATGAATATTAAAGTTCTTTTGAGTTTATGATTTTGAGTTGATTTTAGTTTAGTTTAGTGTCTGTCTATTTGTTGTTTATTCTTAATGCTACTGTTTCGGTAATTGTATTTAATTTTGACATGTTTCACTACGTTTCTTATTTTATGTTGGTATTCCAAAAATTTGACACTGCTTTGCGTTTTCTGTTTAATACTTTTAAAACTTGTTTCCCTTCAATTTCACATTTGTTCGTTAGTACTTACAATTTTTCGCTTTTCACTTTTTCGAAAATCATTATTGGCCTAAGAAGTTTCAACTGTTTTAGCCTTTGCTATTTTTTGCTACAATATTTGTTGTTCAAATTCTATTAAAATGTTAAAAATATAATTTTAGTGCACATCTTATAATTTTCTGTTTTACTTTTATTACTATAATTGAATCGATTTTGTTGCTAAGTGATATTTGCAAGTTTTTATATTTTCGTGTTATTTTGCAATTTTTCTTATTTTTCTTAATTTTTCTTTATTTTTTTTTTTTGTTTCAATACAAGTCAGTATTTACATTGCCATATAATAATTGTGTGTCTCTGGCTGGGTGTGTGCATGTTGTTATTGTTGTTGTTATGTTCTACATAGTCACTTTAGTTCTTTTACTTAGTACATTTTTTTAAATTTCTTTTTGTTTTATATATTTTCTTAGATTTTCTTAGATTTTCGCTGGTAATTAACGAATTTTATAAACCAAGAGTAGTTGTTGTTTCATCCATCTTTGCTTTACAAGTAAAAGTATTACAAAACAAAAATAAAAAAAATATGTTATACAAATTAGGTTTGCAGTAAAAAACTTGAATTACAATATTTATGGCTGTTGCTGCTAACAATAGAAACGTACACCATCCACCGAAAGGGTTTGCTTTAATTTTCATTTACTTAGCCGGTTTGGTTCAGGAAACAAATGAACACCCTCTACGCTGAATATTGATGTCTCTGTAAGAGAAAAAAAAGATATTTATAACGTTTGTTTTAAATTTAATATACTCTGGAATGCAAAATGTAATGTTGAGAGCAAGTTTTATTCAAAGTCAAAATATATGAAGGGTGGTTTAGTTTCAAGGGCCGGTGTTGATTTTGAATAAAATACAATTTTTTTAGGAAATTATTGTCATTTTTCTTTATTATAATATGATAATATTGGTATAGCTCAATTACATATGGAAAAAAATGTCGGCCAAATGGCCGCCGCGGCCTCGGCGGCACAACTCCATCCGATGGTCCAAATTTTCGATGACGCTGAGGCATAATTGAGGTTCTATGCCGTTAATGTGCCGAATTATCTTATCCTTTAGCTCTTGAATTGTTGCTGGCTTATCGACGTACACCTTTTGTTTCAAATAACCCCAAAGAAAGAAGTCCAACGGTGTCTTTGACGTTTAGGTGTGGTTCACATTCAACAGCGGCCCTTAAAATTTAACCACCCTTTATATTTAATAATATTAATCATAATATTAAGTTTGCGCTTAATGCGGAATGGCTGTCAAAATACATACAAATTGCGCAGCCGTGAAATATGCGTGAAAATTTGAACGTATCAGACGGCAAAGTAGTACTCAGGTTACGCTGTGAAAACGCCGCGCCACATGCTAGCAACATGATGACAGCAGCATGATGCCAGCAATATGAGGACAGCAACATGAGAACAGCAACATCACGCCAGCAACATTTTCTCACACCGGTTTAAAGCGCACGATGCAACTAAAAGCGAGAACTGTTCGTTGCGAATGAAGTGCCTGAGTTCGAATGCTCCGAAGATATGGCATTTTTGAGCAGGCACGTTTTCGCAATGAGTGTAAGTAAATCTTCTTCATATGTTTTTGTGTCAATATACTAGATTGTTCCAGAAGTTTTTTGGTTCGATAAGAAAAAAACAATTTCATGATTTGAAATAATTTTTATTATTCAGTATAGCCTCCTTGAACATCAATACACTTATTCCAACGAGATTCCAATTTATGAATTCCAACACTGAAATGAGAATCTGGAAAAGCTGCAAAACACGCTTCCAGAGCTGTTATGACCTCATCATTTGATGAAAAACACTTTCCATGCAAGAATTTTTTTAGGTATGGAAACAGATGGAAGTTGGTGGAAGCTCTAACAACTCGAACTTTAATTCATGGATTTTAGTCATTGCCAAAATGCTTTTGTGACGAAGCGCATTGTCCCGATGAAAAAGATTTTTTGTCTTTTGCAAACTTGGTCGTTTTTCACGAATTTCAGCTGATCTAAAGGGTTACAATGATGTTCCAAATTTAATGTTTCACTTCTTCTTCTTCTTCTTAATTGGCGCGATAACCGCTTACGCGATTTTGGCCGAGATTAACAAAGCGCGCCAGTCGTTTCTTTCTCGTGCTAACCGGCGCCAATTGGACACACCAAGTGAAGCCTTCCTCTTCCTCTACTACCACCAGCTGGTACCACATCGAATACTTTCAAAGCCGGAGCGTTTGTATCCATTCGGACGACATGACCCAGCCAACCTAGCCGCTGGATCTTTATTCGCTGCGCTATGTCTTTATCGTCGTAAAGCTCATACAGCTCATCGTTCCATCGCCTGCGATATTCGCCGTTGCCAATGTGCAAAGGTCCAAAAATCTTACGCAGAATCTTTCTCTCGAACACTCCAAGCGTCGCTTCATCGGATGTTGTCATCGTCTAAGATTCTGCGCCATACGTTAGGACGGGCATGATGAGAGCTTTGTAGAGTGTTAGTTTTGTTCAGTTGCCTACTTGGTCCAAAGTAGCACTTGTTGGCAAGAGAGATTCTACGTTGGAGTTCAAGGCATTGTTATCGGTGTTAATGCTGGTTCCTAAATACACGAAGTCTTTTACAACCTCAAAATTATAACTGTCTACAGTGACGTGGGTGCCGATACGCGAGTGCGCCGAGTAATCCACCAACAAAACTCCTTTCACATCCCAAAAAATTGATGCGAAAACCTTCTTGACGAATTTTTGGAAAAAAACTCGTTTCGGAGCCGAAGACCCAGTTTCACACAACTCTAGAGGCTATCTTATTTTAATTTAGGATCTTGGTGATCGATTTAATCAAGAATTGGAAAAACATTTGTAAAATATGTAGGTAGTTTTCTTTTAAAACGAAAAAACAAAAAATTAATCTAATTACCTAGTTTTATGTAGGTTATTGACTGAAATATAAAAGACTTAAAATGTCTAAAATAAGCTACCCCCTTTGAGCAGACACCTCTCTTAGGTGGACAAAAGTTGACTGACGACGAGTGTCTGCTCAAGGGAGGTTTAACTGTAGTTTGATTTTCGATATTTTTACATTCCATAAAAAGACTTGCGAACATCTGCTTCATATGGAAGAAAATACCATACCCAGAAGTTTTCTAAAATTATTTTTTATTTTTACTTCTCCCTTCAATTCGATATTTCAAATTTGTGAGGGATCACGGGATTAATATTAACTAAGTATGGGATTTTTGGTACCCGAAAAACACTGTTTTCTTAGCTGCATGAGAACTATCGTTTGATCTCATAACTGAGAATGGCAAACTGTGTACACATTTCTGTTCAGTAAGGTTTAGCAAGTCATCTTTAATCGTTTAACGCCAGAACAAAGCTTCCGAATTGTGGAAACTTACTTTAAAAAATAAATGTATTCGCGAAGTTCATAGAACAATGGCGGCATCATCGGTCCATATTTCTTTCGAAATTAGAAAGAAACTACCGCTACGGTGAATGGCGAGCACTAACGAGCCACGCTAATTGAATTAAACAAGACGGTGCAACTTGGCTCACACCGCGCTTAGCAATCGATTTATTGCAATATCAAGCCACCATTGACGCCATACAGCCAGATTTATTGAAAAAGTAGTCAAAAATTGAATTGATCGAAAGGACGTTGTGCTATAACTCGTAGCCACGGCGGACAAATGCCGGATACCATATTCCAAAAGGTAAATACCATGAAATTATCAACCAGATTATAATTTAAAAAATTATTCCAATAATATTCCTTTTTTATTTTATTATCATTTTAAGTTCCCTTAAGCTCTTAAAAAACACCCGACGTATATGCCAAAATAATTTGGCCTGATACGCGATTTCCTATCGACAGAATAAATTAAATTATACTTTCGCAGAGACTGTAGCGCTTTAGAGGCAGGCACCTAATTGCGACGACTGCAATTAGGAAGGCAGGATGTGGTTTGCATGGTCTGACGATGCATTCAATTGAAAATCACATTTGCGGTAGACTATGTGCGAGTAAATTTGCCAATGTTATTGGTTGCTATCATAAGCGTAATTCAATGGTTTTATAAGAGCTGAATTAAATTGCCAATTACAAAAACACACAGCCATAGGTTTCTGCGCAAATGAATGGCATCTACACTCAGCAGCAAAATTTTACGTACGTACTTATTGATCAGGCGGACAGAGCAGGCCGTTCCTGGAGTCAAATGAAACATCTAGCTTTAAACAAGCGAAATTATAACTTCTTTATTGAGGCCCTATTTTTCATCTAGAAACTATGGGAAAGAATATAATTATATATGGAAATTAAAGTTAAAAATATATTTATTTTTTAACTTTTATGGTCCATTACTTTTTAATATATTTATGGTAAAAATCATTCGAGATGAGAATAAAAAAACGCTAAAATACCAGTACTAATAAAAATGGTGACAGCAAAAGTCATTGGCCATTCACCCTGGTTGTCGTGGTTAAGAATTTGCTGACGGAGCCTGGGAGAACGGGTTGCAGGGTTATAGCTTAAGCGAATGATGTATCACTTATCGTAATGTTTCTAAATACTATGTACGAATTGACGCACGATTTCTTAAACGAGACGTGGACTGCAGAATATTTTCCAGAGAGAGATATCCAGAGATCAACATCCCTCAATAGGTGGTGCTCCGTTGGTGCTGTGAGACAGGATAAAGTAACTGGAACTTTCGTTTCTTTTCAGCTCTAACTTTCCATACTACAGTCTGATTTCCACCCGAAAAACATCAAAAGTCCGCAATTTTGTTATTTTTCAAAAAAATTTTCTCGTTTTAACACCTGCCAAAATGACAAGCCTACAGAATAATAATCAGTTTAACTTTTTCGTTTCAGATCTCCTGAAGAGCCAAAATCATATTGACAAGCCACCAATTTTTTTTTAAGACGCTCACTTTGGGCCACACTACTACAAAAAATATGTAAAAAAAATTGTTTTTGTATACTATTTGATGTCAATAATAACATATTAATAGGACTATGAATAAGTTCGTGCGGTTTTACAACAGATGGCGTAACTTGATTATTATTCCATCGATAGTATTCATATAAAATCAAAACGATCGCATTTTATTTTCTTAAAAAAAAAATTCCTAAAAAATATCTATTAAAAGTGAGTATTTGGCCGTGCCTTAAGTAACAGCAACAGTGTCATTGTCAAAAGGTAGGACCTCTCGCTTTGGACTATAGTTTGGACTTATATACTAATATAAAGACAATACTATTCGAGTATAGGGTCCTCACCTGATGGCACTCGCTGGAGAGAACGACGTTGACTAAGAATCCCGAGAGACTCCAAAGACCTGATTTCATTAGAATCAATGAGGCGATTCGGACTACTGCTATCTAGCGTTCAACGTAATGCTATGGTATGAATATGGTACCCGTAGGCATCGCAGGCAAAACATTCGTTGGGCGTGCTGTAATCAAACTAACAGGTTCGGGCTACAAGTGCACTCCAGCTCTCTATGAAATTTTTAGTTCATCCTCGTGGTGACTAATTAAGGCACACCTACGCTGGATGTCCATTCATATTCCCTTATAATGCATAGGGCGGAGTGCGGCATTTAGAGAAAGGGCTAGGTGAACCTTTTCACGGATTGCTTCGAATTGGGTGGAAAGGTTGGTGGAGAAGTATTTTGCGAGGAGTTCTACATTAAGCTTACGTTTAGGCTACCAGACCCCTGCAGTGGATTCCAAGTGGAGGAGGCCGCTTTCAAAAAATGCTTTGATTGGATATCACTTTTGTAATAACGATCAAGAAAAAAAAGTTATGGTGAAATAGCCCAGCTGCAATTAGAGCCATGGACTCGCTGATGGTGTGCACGCAACTGGTCGGAAAATTCTTGACTTCTCTTGTAATTAAACGCATAACCTGGTCGCAGGAACATGCCAAGAATCGGTTAGACAGACGGCTTAGCTAGACAGGGGACACGTGGGTTGGTAGCTCGGGGGACCAAAAAGGAATATTGACTTACTTAATTCCAGTTACAGCTAATGATCACAAATTTCTCAATTAAAACTCCGGTTGAATTTTTAATTTCAGGTAATTTCAGTAAAATTTGAAGCCCATTTGACTTTGACGTCAAACAAATTTAATCCTTTCCTACAGCTTCAAACTCCATTTTGACAGGCAAACACATTATTTTTTCTCTGAGATTTTGTCTGTTGAATTCCGAGTACAGACCCGAATTTGACACATCAAGAATCATCGGAAAATTTAATTTAATTATTGGTTCATGGAAAATAAAGCAGAAAGAAAAATTCGAAATGCCTCTATTTTGAAGCCGATGCAGTGCAAGGTATACCGTACCAAATGCCGGACTCATAACTCGAACAAATATTAACCGATTAACTTGAAATTTTAGGGTGGTTCCATGTGTAGAAGTCCACGCAAGTGGGGAAAGTTACTGATCGCCATTCACTTGGGAGTGGCCAGGACGATTCTTCTACATATGGTTCAAGCAGCTCACAACGTCCGGGATTAGCCCACGTATCCTCTGGTTAGCTTCCGAACACCCGTTCGGGAGTGAGCTAAAGTGAGAAGGCGAAGCATCCCAGCATAGCTGGTTGTGCGCTGGGTTTGGGACCCGCCACTTAAAAAGCCCCCCCAATGAAAACAGCAACAAAGCCTCGGATGAGAACTTCCAACACTGATGACGACCCCTGCAAACGAAATAAGGAATACGATTTGAGGGCATGCACCTGGAATGTCCGGTCCCTTAATGGGGAAGGTGCCTCTGCCCGGCTGGTTGATGTCCTCGTGAGAGTAAAGGCTGACATCACTGCCATCCAAGAGATGCGATGGACGGGGCAAGGTAAGAAAAACATAGGACCTTGCGACGTCTACTACAGCTGCCACGTAAAGGAGCGCAAATTCGGTGTCGGATTTGTTGTGGGAGAGAGACTTCGTCGCCAAGTACTGTCGTTCACTCCGGTGGACGAGCGTCTCGCAACAATCCGCATCAAAGCAAGATTTTTTAACATCTCGCTAATTTGCGCCCACGCCCCGACGGAAGAGAAGGACGATGCGACCAAGGATTCTTTCTATGAGCGCTTGGAACGTTCCTATGAGCGCTGCCCCCGCCACGACATAAAAATCGTGCTTGGCGACTTCAACGCCAGGGTGGGCAAGGAGGGAATTTTTGGTCCCACAGTCGGAAAATTCAGCCTGCACAACGAAACATCCGGTAACGGACAGAGGCTGATCGACTTCGCCGGGGCCCGAAACATGGTAGTCTGCAGCACCAGATTCCAGCATAAGAAGATTCACCAAGCTACCTGGCTGTCTCCAGATCGAAAAACGCGAAACCAGATCGATCATGTTGTGATAGATGGAAGACACGCTTCTAGTGTATTAGATGTACGTACGATCCGAGGACCCAACATCGACTCGGATCATTACCTTGTTGCAGCCAAACTGCGCACACGCCTCTGTGCAGCAAAAAACGTACATCTACCTACGCAAAGAATGTTCGACACCGAAAAGCTGCAATCACAACAGACAGCCAGAAGATTCGCCACTCGACTCTCACTCCTGCTCTCGGAGAGCACTGCCCAACACACCGGCATGCATGAGCAATGGAGCAACATTTCTCGTTCCCTACGTACCGCCGCCGAAGAAGAAATCGGATTCCGGCGAGCCCGAAAAAACAATTGGTACGACGAGGAATGTCATGCTGCCGCCGAAAGAAAAGATGCCGCCTATAGAGCCACGCTGCGATCGGGCGCAACGCGAGCCATGTGGGATCGCTACAGAGAGCTAAAAAAGGAAGAGAGACGTATTATCCGACAGAAGAAACGAGAGGCCGAAATACGTGAGTGCGAGGAGCTTGAGATGCTGGCCAATAGGAACAACGCCCGAAAATTTTACCAGAAAGTTCGGCGGCTTACAGAAGGTTTTAAGACCGGGGCGTTGTCCTGTAAGAACAAAGACGGCGATCTGGTGACTGACGTACAGAGCAATCTTAAATTATGGAGGGAACACTTCTCGAACCTGTTAAACGGTGACAGCTGCGCATGTCATAGAGAATGTGAAGATCCCGATACCCCAATCGTTTACGACGGAATTGTCGTTCCGTTACCCGACCATGACGAGGTGAGAATAGCAATATCACGGCTAAAGAACAACAAAGCCGCGGGCGCCGACGGACTGCCGGCTGAGCTATTCAAACATGGCGGCGAGGAGCTGGTAAGGTGCATGCATCAGCTCCTATGCAGAATATGGTCGGATGAAAGCATGCCTGCCGATTGGAATTTAAGTGTGCTCTGTCCAATCCATAAGAAGGGCGATCCTGCAATTTGTGCCAATTACCGCGGGATTAGTCTTCTAAATATCGCCTATAAGGTTCTAGCGAGCGTATTGTGTGAAAGGCTGAAGCCCACCGTCAACCAACTGATTGGACCTTATCAGTGTGGCTTCAGACCTGGAAAGTCTACCATCGACCAAATATTCACAATACGCCAAATCTTGGAAAAGACCCATGAAAGGAGAATCGACACACACCATCTTTTCGTCGACTTCAAAGCTGCATTCGACAGTACGGAAAGGAGTTACCTGTATGCCGCTATGTCTGAATTTGGTATCCCCGCAAAACTAATACGGCTATGTAAGATGGCGTTGCTCAACACCAGCAGCGCCGTCAGAATTGGGAAGGACCTCTCCGAGCCGTTTGATACCAAACGAGGTTTCAGACAGGGTGACTCGCTGTCGTGTGACTTCTTTAACCTGATGTTGGAGAGCATCGTACGAGCCGCAGAACTTAATCGCTCAGGCACAATATTTTATAAGAGCGTACAATTGCTGGCGTATGCCGATGATATTGACATCATCGGCCTTAACAACCGCGCTGTTAGTTCTGCCTTCTCCAAACTGGATAAAGAGGCAAAGCGAATGGGTCTGGTGGTGAACGAGGACAAAACCTCAAACAAACAGTCGGCGCATTCGCGTATCGGCACTCACGTCACTGTTGACAGTTATAATTTTGAGGTCGTAAAAGACTTCGTGTATTTAGGAACCAGCATTAACACCGATAACAATGTCAGCCTTGAAATCCAACGTAGAATCTCTCTTGCCAACAAGTGCTACTTTGGACTAAGTAGGCAATTGAGCAGTAAAGTCCTCTCTCGACGAACAAAATTAACACTCTACAAGACTCTCATCATGCCCGTCCTAACGTATGGCGCAGAAGCTTGGACGATGACAACATCCGATGAAGCGACGCTTGGAGTGTTCGAGAGAAAGATTCTGCGTAAGATTTTTGGACCTTTGCACGTTGGCAACGGCGAATATCGCAGACGATGGAACGATGAGCTGTATGAGCTTTACGACGACATAGGCATAGCGCAGCGAATAAAGATCCAGCGGCTTCGTTGGCTGGGTCATGTCGTCCGAATGGATACAAACGCTCCGGCTTTGAAAGTATTCGATGCGGTACCAGCTGGTGGTAGCAGAGGAAGAGGAAGGCCTCCTCTGCGTTGGAAAGATCAGGTGGAGAAGGACTTGGCTTCACTTGGTGTGTCCAATTGGCGCCGGTTAGCACGAGAAAGAAACGACTGGCGCGCTTTGTTAATCTCGGCCAAAATCGCGTAAGCGGTTATCGCGCCAATTAAGAAGAAGAACTTGAAATTTTAACGGTATATTTACATAATATTCAGTTATGAAATGCGGTTGGATTTTTCTATATATTACATAGTTTTGTTTACTAAAAATTAAAATATTTTCAAACGAAATTTTTTTAAGCAGAAAACGCACAAAATATTACAAATATACATAAAAAATATTTCCCAAACAAGGCAAAATGCTCGTTTTTTTAAGAGAGGCTTTACTACAGCAAAAATTCAAGAAAATATTAAGCTGTTCAGAATATAGTCCAAAAATTGTAAAAAACGGCGAAAAATGTATACTTTGAAAATTTTTAATATTGTAGATATGGTGATGTTTTTCCAGATATTACAGGCAGTTAGTAGGTGTTTAATCTCTTTTAATTGTGAGCTTTTTCAATGGAGAAAATAAATCATTTCATCGCTAGTAGCAAAGAAATGCCACTACTTTTAGAAGACAATTTTTTTTCAGTCATCAGCTACAATTGAAAACGTAATCATAACGAGTTCCGAAAAAAATTGATGACCTTTTCTAAAATGGGGCGATACTTGAAAATATATATTCAGTATCAGGGTAAACTAAAAATTAAAAATTTCGAATAACATCTTTTCATATTTTGGCCATCATTAACAATTTTTGAACCAGAACAGCACATCGGCAAAAAGTATATAAAACAATAATCTGGAACCAGGATAGTCAAGCAACTACCACTAGAGTCGATGAGATATCAACAAGCTTCTTTCCAACACCTAAAAAGAAAATCACAAATTTTCAACCCATAAGCACCGCAATCGAAGACGAATTAACGCCCATCGCATACAAAGAGCTTCAGCTGCTTCGTGAGGCAAATGATGGCTACAGGGTAAATTCCCATTTATATAAAATTCAACATTTAATATTCATCATATGTACATATAATATGTATGTATGTCATGGTTGTGAAGTTATCTCGCAAAACAATAAGCTTCTCTTCACTTCACCCGTACGAACAACTCATCTAACAGCCCTTTCCTTTGGTCTGACATCAAGAATTCGCACGTTTTTGGAATCTACCGTTTGATGGCATTAACAATGCCAACTATTGGTCAACCTAATCTTTTCAGACTCGGAATTACTTCGACTCCTTTTTGCGTCAGCTGTATGAAGAATGAGGTGGAATCATTTCAGCACCTGCTCCTTAGCTGCCCCGCTCTCGCGAGACTAAGAGTTAAACATCTTGGTTCTCACTTCTTATCTGTGCCTGCTGATATAGTAGGTCTTGATATCAAAAATGTGACGAGTTTCATCAGCAGCATAAAACGGCTAACACAGCCGCAAATTAGTCACCGTTCATAGTCCACAAATACTCAACTCCACCCCTCTTCTTTTAAAAAAAAATAAATAATTGGCGCGTACACTTCTGTTAGGTGTTTGGCCGAGCTCCTCCTCCTATTTGTGGTGTGCGTCTTGATGTTGTTCCACAAATGGAGGGACCTACAGTTTCAAGCCGACTCCGAACGGCAGATATTTTTATGAGGAGCTTTTTCATGGCAGAAATACACTCGGAGGTTTGCCATTGCCTGCCGAGGGGCGACCGCTATTAGAAAAATGTTTTTATTAATTTTGCCTTCACCGAGATTCGAACTAACGACCTCTCGGTGAATTCCGAATGGTAATCACGCACCAACCCATTCGGCTACGGCGGCCGCCTATCGTTTTCCTTCACCTCTTTTTCCCCCCTTACTTAGGTAGTACAAAGGATGAACCAAACTGTGTTCGTCCAAGTGGGCCTTCTCTTTGGGCAACCATTACAACCTAACCTAACCTAATTTTTTCAGAACTTGGAAAGCTACTAGTACAACCAAAAGTATGATAACAACAACAAACTGACTGCCATTTATTAATATTGGGGTTTTTTAAGTTCACCTACACCTTCAAGTTAAGTTTAAAATAAACAGAATAACTATTATCTGAAAAGCAACCGAGGTCGGCAACAAAACACTTGCACATATCTACATAACTGCCACCGTAACCTAACCTGTCCTAAGGCACATCTTTTTTCTGGATGAACCACAACTATCTTCCTCCGGATTTCTCGATCCGCCACCTAATCGCCACCAGTTTTTCACATTCCTCCCTTTGAGATCGTCGATAACTGCATCTACCCATATTTCCTTTGGTCTGACCTTAGTTCATTTCCCATACGATTGTTTCTTCAAGGCTCGTTTGGTGCTCTTTGTTCTCGCATTCTGTTTACGTATTCAAGCCCACATATTCGCTGGGTTTTTATGTATTTTAAGGACACATCACCTCCAGCAAATCGTAAGAGGCGTCTAAAATCCATACCTCAGCCTCTTAGTTATGAGCGAAACAGGTGCAGAAATGGCTTGGTGATGATGGGAATACTATCGTCAATGAAGCGTCTACTGAAATTTTTTGAGAAAGTTGTGCACAGAGCCCAAGAAATACTCCAAATCCATGAAGAGGGCACAATAGATCTTTCAGGTCGCAATACAAAGTCCCCTCATAATAATAATAATATCCTCAAGCGCATGGAAAGAATTTGCAAATTGTGCATTCAATGAAAATCCAATCAGTTGATAAAAAAAAACATTTGTAAATATAAAATAACTTTTTTTTTAATATTTTCTTAATCTGGCGGCCGCCGTAGTCGAATGGGTTTGTGTGTGAGTACCATTCGGAATGCAGAGAGAGAACGTAGGTTCGAATCTCGTTGAAACACCAAAATTAAGAAAAACATTTTTCTAATAGCGGTCGCCCCTCGGCAGGCAATGGCAAACTTCCGAATGTATTTCTGCCATGAAAAAGCTCCTCATAAAAATATCTGCCGTTCGGAGTCGGCTTGAAACTGTAGGTCCCTCCATTTGTGGAACAACATCAAGACGTACGCCACGAATAGGAGGAGGAGCTCGGCCAAATACCCAAAAAGGATGTACGTACCAATAATTTTTTTTTTAGTTATTTCTCGAATGTTGTGACAGTCGAGCTGCACTGAAAGCCGTTGCTAACCCACGCTGCTCTTCGAAATTAGTCGGTGAATGTAAGACAATACTGAACAGTGTTGCAAAACACAACAAAGTTAGGCTTATTTAGGTGCCTGGACTTTGTGGTATTACAGGGAACGAATTAACTGATAAACTGGGTAATGAAGGCTCTGCAAGTATGCCACTAGGCACTGAACGCTTTCTAGGTGTCAATCGGTGTCGGCAACGATTCAACTATGGATTGACGACTTCATGAGTTCTACACAATAAAGCGCGTTGGTCTGGGTTGAACTCGTGCAGAGTACCCAAGTGCTTTGTGAAAGAACCAAACAGGAAAATAGCGAACTTTCTTCTAAAACTGAGCAGAAAGTACCTGAGAGTACTGGTGGGTGTAATCACAGGGCACAACGTAAGCATATGGTCAGCACGTGGTCAGCATATGGCTACAAGGGGGGTCGTTGACAGTCCGATATGCCTATCCTGTCTTGAGAATGACGACACTGCAGAGCATTTTCTCTGTGGCTGTCCGGTGTTTTCCAGAATCAGACTTAGGATATTGGGTTGCGATATACTAAGTATGGATAAAGTTCATACTCTTCCTTTCCCGGATCTCTTAAGATTCATCAATGAATCCAAGAGATTTGTGGAAGAGTGACCTCAAGCTAATAATATCCGTATTACCACCCACTTTTTATCTTTTTTATCTCTATTCTTTATACTGAATTCTATCCGGGTGTAGTACAATGGTCTCGTGACTGAGTGCTTGGACTAGTCCAACCCCCCACAAATCTGATCAAATCTAATTCCTCGAATGTTTTAAGTGATATTTAAACTACTGCATGCCAAAATTTCAGAAATAAGTTCTTAATCCCAAAAATAAGTTTTTAAGAGCTAAAACTTGGAAAAACTTAATGCAATCCGTGCGGGGCTACCTCCTCCAACCTCTCTCTCCAACTTTTGTTTAAATTTGATTTTTCACTAAGTAGGTTTTGAGTTTAGCGGCTGAGTGTATTTGTGTGTGTAAACTACATAATATGATTTCATAATATTTACACAACTGCTTGCAAGCTTAATATCAATTGAGGTAATTAATGAGATATTTCCATGGACTCGTATGTATGTATGTGTAATATGTGTGAATGCATTAGACACACTCGATATCAATAACTGTATGCACGTATGTATGTATGTGTGTATAGACATAAGTCTGATTTATTAGTAAATTGGTTTGTACTGTGACATTAATTCCGCTTTGGACGAGAAAGCCGCACACCTACACCACTACATACCAAATATATGTATGTAGATGAAACCGTACCTTCCCACAGCCATTCATTCAACTCCTCTTTAATTATTTTGCTATATATTCAAAAGTACTAAAACGAGTTAGGTTGAATGTGAATATGGAATATGGTCAATCGCATAAAATATAGTACAAGTATATTCACCGTTAGATGCGTAAATATGCAATGGTTATTATTACTGCACTGGTAGAAACTATATTCGTTTGAATGCTTAATGGAGCAACAGAAATTTCTGGATGCCATATAATGAAATAGTTAATGGATTCGCAGTAAATTGAATGAGTGACTGAATGAGTTTTAGAAAGCGAAGTAATTCGTTATTCATTTAATTTTAGGCTCACTAATGTTATTTTAATTAAATGTCTAGTGAATATACATACATACAATGCGCTCCCGTTATTTGTTACACAACTTTAGCTAAGCTTAATTTAAAAAATGTGAAAGAGCAAAGCAGGAACTTTAATAGAAACTAAGTTCTAATGATTTTGTTTTGGTATCATATACTTTTGGTTTTGTGAAAATGTCTGATTTTGCCGAATAATCGTCATTTGCGCGAAGTGTTGATTTTCCTCTTTCATTCGAAAAAAACAACGGCTGAAGCGCATCGAGAGCTACAAAAAGTTTATGGAGATGCTGCTTTAAGTGAAATAACGTGCCGAGATTGGTTTCGTCGCTACAAAGACGGTGATTTTAATGTTGACGACCGTCAGTGTGAAGGAAGGCCAAAAACCTTCGAAGACGCTGAATTGGAGGCATTGCGCAATGAGGATCCGTGTCAAACGCAAGAAGAGCTTGCTTCAGTATTAGGAGTTACCCGCCAATCTATTTCCAAGTGATTGCATGCTTTGGGAATGATTCAGAAACAGGGGACACGGGTTGCTTATTAGTTAAAACCAAGGGATGTTCAACGTTGTTTTTTCGCCTGTGAACAACTGCTCTAGCGGCAAAAAAGGAAGGGTTTTCTTCATCGTGACGAGTTATTTATTATGAACTGTTAAAACCAAGCGAAACCATCACTGGGGACTGGTATCGACTTCAATTGATACGATTGAGCCGAGCATTGCGTGAGAAGCGGCCGCAATACGCGGAGAGGCATGAAGAAGTGATTCTACAGCATGACAACGCTCGGCCTCACGTTGCCAAATCCGTTAAAACCTACCTGGAAACACTGAAATGGGAAATCTTACCCCACTCGCCATATTATCCAGATATTGTGCCGTCCGATTATCACCTGATATTTTCGCTTTAATTAACATATGAATGGCATACCCAAAGAATGAAGGCTCGAATAGTGTTCGAATTTTTCTATTTTGAAATTTAGCGTAATCGCACTCAGACTACCGCGGGCATTTCTCTTGGACCTGCAATCGATTTTTCGGTCAAGTGAAATTTTATTTGTAAAGGGTGTTTTTTTAGAGGTTAGGTTTTCAAGTTGGCACTACTTTTTTCGTAGATGGTATTTTTGACAGCTGTCACTTGATTTATGCTCAGTTTGGTTTGCCATTTCATAATGAATGGACTTACGCCTGAACAACGTTTGCAAATCGTGCAAATTTATTACGAAAATAATGGTTCGGTTCGCGCGACGCATCACAAGAAAATTTTGTTCAGCGATGAAGCTCACTTTTGGTTGAATGGGTATGTCAATAAGCAAAATTGTCGCATTTGGAGTGAACATAATCCACAAGCCATTGCTGAGACGCCGTTACATCCTCAAAAAGTCACTGTTTGGTGTGCTCTATGGGCAGAGGCAATCATTGGTCCATAATTCTTTAAGGGGGGAAGCTGGTCTAGAATTTTGAAAAAATCGAAAAATTTTTTTTTGTCTTAAAAGGTGCTTTAGGGTCTTAGAAATAATATACCAAATGAGGGATGCCAGCAAAAATGTCTAAATGCCCAAATTTTTCATTCGACGGCAGTGCCTCGCAGGTATGCCCCGAACGCTACTTACAACTTTAAACGCGTTTTTCTCGAAATCACTTTTTTTAAACTGGCCGAAGACATAACTCGAACAAATCTTTACTGATTCTTACGAAATTTTGACAATACATTCGAAATACCTTTCTCCGGAGACGTACGTAGGATTTTTTATTTATATTACATAGTTTTTTTTTTAATCAACAATTTTATGTCGTTCTTTATAGTGAAAATTGTAACTTTTTGTTCAAACGTGCACCATTTCGCGAAAAAACAAAATATCGAAAAAATCCTACGTACGTCTCTTTCTGTTGTTATATAGAAACTAAAAAATTTTTATTTTTTGATCCAGGACAAAAATTAAGGAGTTAACGTCTTCGGCAATGGACCCACTAGAAAAAAAGGCGCCTTAGGAGAACTGCTGGACAGCGGCCATTTTGAAATTAATTCAGACGAAAAATTTTGTATTTGTACCATGAAAGCTATATTATTAAACCTATTTCACAGATTTTCGATTGATTCCTTTGTTGAGTCAAAATAAATTCATAAAATATGCCCATTTTTTGCGCTCTAGACCAGCTTCCCCCCTTAAAAATGAAGCCGGCCATAATGTTACAGTCAATGGAGAGCGCTATAGAGCCATGATTAATGACTTTTTCGTGATTGAATTGGACGATGTTGATGTGGACGACCTTTGGTTCCAACAAGGCGGCGCAAACATGCCATACAGCCAACGCAACAAACGATTTATTGAAGGAAACTTTTGGTGAGCGCATTATCTCGCGCCGTGGACCTGTGGCGTGGCCTTCAAGATCGTGCGATATAACAACGCTGGACTATTTCTTGTGGGTCTATGTGAAGTCGCTTGTCTACGCTGATAAGCCCGAGACAATTGACGTCTTGGAGGGAATATTCGGCGCGTTATTGCTGACATACTGCAAAAAGTGGTCGAAAATTGGGCCTCTCGGCTGGAATTTATTCGAGCCAGCTGCGGCGGCCACTTGCCCGAAATCATTTTTAAAACATAATGGCAAACCCTTATCTTTATAATAAAGCTAAATTCTTGGCCATAACATTAAATTATATACGTTTTATTTCATCTTGAAAACCTAACCTCTAAAAAAAAACACCCTTTAGGTATTTTCAAACTTATAATCAGTCAAGAAGTACGGGTGGATTATCCGAGAAATTGCACATATATACACACACGGGCAAACTTATTCACACAACAACTAATTTTTTACTTTAAAATTAGATTAGATTCATGGGGGTTGGAGGAGTCCAAGCACTCAGCCAGGAGACCATTGTACCACACCCCTATATGTAGAATTCAGTAAAAAGAATAGAGATAGGGAAGATAAAATGTGGGTGGTAAGACGGAAAAATTAGTTTGAGGTCACTCTTCCACAAATCCCTTGGATTCATTGATGCTTCTTAAGAGATCCGGGAAAGGAAGAGTATGAACCTTATCCATACCCAGTATATCGCAACTCAATATCCTAAGTCTGATTCTGGAAAACGTCGGACAGCTACAGAGAAAATGCTCTGCAGTGTTGTCATTCTCAAGACAGGATAGGCATATCGTGCTGTCGGCGACCACCATGGCCGCATGGTCTTTACTTTTTACAAGGTGGCGCAAAATTAATCACCCTATCGGAAGATTTAAAATTCCTGCAAATGGCATCGTGTATCAATCATATTTGATGCTTCTAAACTACACAGCAAGGAATGAAATGCGTGAGGATCAAAATAAAAATTTTCATCACTCAAAATCAGTTATTTGATTTAATAAAAAATGTATTTCAAAAATAAAATTACGACTAATTTTGGCCACCTTGTAAAAATACTTGAGCCTTTTCACTTTTTCGGTCAGGAATCTGGAATTTCTTTATTCCACATACCAACTTGGTCAATTAATTTCATGCCCAATCATGGCATGCTTGTATATTTATTGCAAAAATTCAAATTATCTTACATCATTTTTTTATTTCTGGTTGTAAACTACCTACTTATTGTCTTATAAATAAATAAACCCCATAATTAAAACGTACAATGGAAGCCTTAAGTAAAGTAAGATTTAATTCATTTGCTAAATACCAAAAAACATGGGCATGTACTTACACACGCATACATACATACATATGTACGAGTGCATGCTTGTTTTCTCATAAAGTAACATGGAAGAAATTGTGTAGATAACGAAAAAGCAGAGAATCAACAAACCGGCGCAAAAGAGTTTGCACATCATTGCCAATGGACGTATGTGAATGTATGGAAGTGCGCATTAGCAGTTGGAAGCGCAAGCAGGCAAAGTGCACTGGCAAGCAACGAGTCAACGAAGCATTAAATGCAAATTGGAAAATGTAAGTTCATACAAAAAACACCGAATGGGGAAATCGTTACGACTATTACAAACACTTTTTCAAGCACTTGAATGAATAATAACAACAGTAATAACAACACAACGCCTGTTAAACACACGATATTGCACATGAAAATAGACTAGGAACTACGTTACTCCATTCCACGTTCGCCCATTTTAGTGGTACGTTGCATTGGCCACTGGATAGCTTTGAATCGTTTGAATGGAGTTTTTCGCCTCCAAAATATGTGTAAAGCCCTTTGTTGTGCGGCACAAAAACGCACATGTAATGCGAGTGAGCGCTACTAAGCAAAACTGCTAACCATGGCCTGCCCTAAAAACTGTGAGTTTACCAGCGAAGTTGGAGTGAGAAAGGAAAAACGCCATATAACATAGACACATCGCTTGGCGCTGTTAGCATAAAAACCCAAATTCAAGCGCATTGCATACACCCATCCTAAAATGACTGTGCATCCGCAACAAAAAACACAAGAAAAAAAAAACAACAAAAACAAGTAAACACAGTGTTGCTGCTGCCTTGGTTTTGTGGCACCATTATTGCCAGCATTGCATTACATACAATAGTTTTGCGAATGATGCTATCGGCTACACCGCATGTTTTATGAGTGTTTGCGACAGTTTGCAAATTCGCGTTGCATTCCGCTATTGGTATTTGCGATTGTTTTGCGACGACAACAAGGACTCGGGAGCAATTGCCGTGCTACAATGCAATATCCCATATAGCTGGCGAGGCTGAGCGTAAGTGTGTGCATATAGAAAGTGGGACACTCAGTTGATAAGCGGTGATAAGCAATACTGCGCAGTCGTGACTTTAGATGTGAAAAACGCCTTCAACTCAGCAGACTGGGGGCACCTTCTGAAGGCACTTAAAAAGCTATCTGTTCCGGCATACATATATAATATTGTCAGAAACTATCTGAGCGATCGAGTTTTAGAATACGACACAGAAGGTGGAATAAAAAAGTATAAGATTACAGCAGGTGTGCCACAGGGCTCAGTGCTAGGCCCCACGCTTTGGAATATTATGTATGATGAAGTGTTCCGACTCCCATTTCCAACAGATGTACACATCGTTGGCTTTGCGGATGACATAGCTCTCGTAATTGTAGCTAAACTGGTGAGCGATATCGAAGTCAAAGCAAACACTGCAATTGCTACCGTAACAAACTGGCTGGATAGCGTAGGTTTATCCATTGCAGCGGAGAAAACGGAAGCGGTCCTCATCAGTACCCGCAAGAAACCAGAGATAGCCTCTTTCAGCATAGGCACACATAAATTTAAATCGTCTCGTCAGCTCAAATATCTGGGTGTTATAATTGACGACCGGCTCAGTTTTGGCCCACATGCGGAATATATAACCCACAAAGCATCAAGAATGTTCAGTGCGCTCTCTAGAATGCTCCCGAATGTGGGTGGGCCGAGAAGCAGCAAACGCAGGCTATTATCTAGCGTCATCGCATGCACCCTGCTATATGCAGCACCAGTATGGGCAAAATCCATGAAGGTAAAAGCATATAGAAGACCGTACGAAGTCATGTACAGACTTTGCGCACTGAGGGTGATAAGCGCATATAAAACCACCTCTGACGAAGCGGCAACGGTGATCGCAGGCATGATTCCGATAGATATATTGGCGGAAGAAAGAGCGAGAGTGTTCGTGCAGAAAGAACAGGACCACAGTAACATATCCGCGATCATAAAAAGAGAGAAGGCTACATCCATGCTGAAATGGCAGGAGCGTTGGGAAAACGCGACAAAGGGAAGGTGGACTTATACACTAATCCCAAAAATCGAAAAATGGCTAAATAGAAGCTATGGTGAGCCTAATTTCCAGCTAACGCAATTTTTGACAGGCCATGGTTGCTACCAGAAGTATCTACATCGCCTTAGGATACGTGATTCGCCTTTATGTCGAATATGCCATGAAGAGGAAGATGCAAGACATGTATTTTTTGTATGCCCGCGATTTGTGACTATCAGAGAGGATTTAGCTTCACTATCAGATGATCCGATAGTACCAGAAAACATAGTGGACATCATGATGTCTTCAAAGTATGCGTGGGATAAGATCTCGGCCGCAATTAGCCAAATAATTTATGCATTAAAGCTCGCAGACATATCCGAGGTCAGCGGCAGATAAACAGACGAAACTTGACAAAGGAACGAACTCTTAAGTCGACGTGTGACAAGTATGGTGGGAGGGGGTGGACAGGCCCAACTGGGGTGGTTTGCTTCGGTAACAAACAAAACTGGGGGAGGATTAAAGTACATGCAACTTTTGACGGACTGCATGTGAAGTGTAACTGACGTAGAGCCTAGAGTTCAACCGCCTTCCCGACGATTTACTTAACGGTAGTACCGGGAGGGGATCGGTACATGGACGGTAGGAGGTTTAGTTTGGGTTAAAGTCCTACACTGACGGGGTACAGGCTTTCGATGCTTCCTCCTCGTAAAAAAAAAAAAAAAAAAAAAAAAAACACTCAGTTGATATGTACGAGTACGAGTATGGCGAGCACAACTGTGTGGCGCTGTTGATGCTGGCTTGCAGATTGGCGCTACAAATGTGTTTGCCTTCAGAAGGTTGTGTGGCTGCTTATAAGTACTCTTTTAGTACTTGGTCGGGTCGTTCGTTCGGTCGTTGGGTAATGAAGTGACTTGGTCGATGGATTAACTCATGATTTGTGGTAATGATAAAATGGTGATTTGGTTTTATGGATTATTTGTTTTATGGGAGTGCATTTAAGGGCTCCACAGAGTGAAGCGTCATAATGTATGGTGCTGATTGGCTTTTAATCAGGTTGTTAGGGTGAAGTTGTGCGGAAATCCAAGTGGATGGGTATGGTAAGGTTAAGCAGTGTGCGGCTGAAAACAAAAACGAGGTTGATTAACCTCAAGCAACTTGGGTACAGGTGCATTTTTGTTTATAATAAAACATGGTGAAAATTTTTACTACATTCTGAGCCGTTTTCTTATCGTAAAAATATAATATAACAGTTATTACAACTTCAGATAAATTGTTTGTCACTTTAAAGTGCTCTTTAACTCTTTCGGCATGACAAGGCATGAGTGATTTATTTGAGAATTAAAATTTGAGCTCAAACACTTTGAGCCTAGCTAAAAAATGTGCAAGGAAATACCAACTGGCTTTTAAATACAGTGGACCGAGAGCTTAAAAAGCGCTTGACAGAACGGAAATATTTACCGCCACTATAAAATCGATTTTTATAATTTTAAAATTCTGAGTAAAAAAATTCAAATTTAGGTTGAATTTTTATAATAGTGAGGTAAAAAAGTTACATAATTGGTGAGAGTAGGTTGAACTTTTATAATTTTTTTATAAATTCTGAGTAAAAAAGTTAAAATTTGGGTGAAAATTTGTTGACTTTTTATAATTTTTAAAACTTTTTTTGTTCTGAAAATTCTGAGTACAAAAGTTAAAAACCTGGAAAAAATACCTATGTTATATACGTTTTTTTAATTCTTTGCAGAAAGGGTAAAATTAAGGTGAAAATTTGTTGAATTTTTATAATTTTCTAAATTTTTTCTGAAAGTTCTGAATAAAAAAGTTAAAATTTGTGTTGAATTTTTATAACTTTTTTAATTTTTTCTGAAATTCCTTAGTAAGAAAAGTTAAAATTTTTGTGAAAATTGGTGCAATTTTTATAATTTGTTCTAAAAGCTCTAAATAAAAAGGTTATTTTGTTGAACATTTGATATATTTTTAGCTTTTTAAATTTTTTCTCTAAATACTTAGTAAGAAAAGCTTAAATTTTTGTGAAAATTGATTGAATTTTAATAATTTTTTTGAAAATTTTAAATAAAAAGGTTAAAATATTATTGAAAATTTGTTGAATTTTTAGCTTTTTAAATTTTTTCTGTAAATACTTAGTAAGAAAAGTTTAAATTTTTGTCAAAATTGATTGAATTTTAATAATTTTTTTGAAAATTTTAAGTAAAAAATTAAGATTTTGGTAAAAATTTCTTGAATTTTTATCTTTTTTTAAATTTTCTCTAAAAATTCTATGTAAAAAGGATAAAATTTTGGTGAAAATTTATTGAACTATAATTTTTTAGATTTTTTCTTAAAATTTTGATTAAAAAAGTAAAAATTTGCGCGAAAATTGGTTGAAATTTTTTTTACTTTTTTCTAAAACTTATGTGTGAAAATGATATACTGTTTGTGAAAATTTTTTCAAGTTAAACTTTTACTTTTTTTTTAATTCTTTCTAAAAATTCTTAGTAAAAAAGTTAAAATTTTGGTGAAAATTGGTAGAATTTTTCTAATTTTTTGTAATAGTTCTGAGAAAAAGATGAAAATTTTGGTGATATTTTTTTGAATTTTTACGATTTTTATGTAAAGTTCAAAATTTGAAATTATGGGGTTTTCGTTAATCAATGAGTTATGCTTTTATAAAACAAACCAATGAACACTCAAAAAAGGAATAAAAGGAATTGAAGTTGAAGAAAATGTTGAGCTGCTACGGCTTTTTGCGCGCTGTATTCACACATTTTAGAAGTATGCCTATCCCTGTGTGCGTATCCTTCGCGTATTTACATATGAATCTGTTTGCTGTCTGTAGTAGTCATCAGCAAACAGTCTACTGTATTCGCACATATACAATTACATATGTATGTATGTAGGTGTGTAGGCATTGTAGTGATAAAAAACAGCTTTTTAGCGAGTAAGTTAAGTAAATGTTTAACTTTTTAATTAAATTACTTTGCTTGCAACAACTTTTGCCAAACTTCTTACTATTTCCAAACAGTTTCGTCAACTGTCATTTGTAATGATGAACGTACAGTTTTTGTTATTGACTTTGGCAATTTTCGCTGAAATACTGGAAATTCATAGACGTTGTCGTTTCATTTAACGGTGGCAATGATTATGTCAATTTTAAATTCGACTTGAGTTTACAATGCTCGGTGCAAATAAAAGAGCTAACTGTCACTGACATTGCATATCTATCCGTCTGCTTGTCTGCAGGTGTTCTTTTATTTGTGTTTTTGCAGGTATTTTGTATTTTCCAGAAACTTTTTCATTAAATCCCTTTTAAATGGTGCATGATAGTAGTAGGTTTTGCGCTTGAAAACGCAAACTGATTATCAGATTTTTCAATTCTGTCTCTATGTACATTCGTACTTTTACTTATGTGTTAAAAATCAGAAAATGAGAGTCAAACTATTTAAAATATTCTTCAAGACGTCTTTTAAACAAATACAAAGAGTCACCGAGTACAGTTTTTTTGTCTGAATTTATTACTACTCACCATCGGGTAACTCATAGAGTTTTCTCGGCAACGGCGCGAAGTAGGGATGCTGCAGCGCTTCTTCAGCTCCTATTCTTTGTTCTGGATTTAATTGCAGGAAGGCATTCGCTATCGTTTCACCATCAACGATGTCATAGAGTCTAGGAAAATTGTGACCTAATTTACGGGGTCGATAAAAACCTGCGTGGAATGGAAAATAGATATTAATGATGCTATTGGCAATAACAATAATAATACTAAATATTCATATATCAAAGATAATATACAGCGGGCTTCGAAAAATAAGCATTAACGCCAAATTTTATTTGACATATACAAACTGTTATTCCAATATATTTTTTCTTCATTAAACTCAATTTTAATATTTAATTAAAGATTGTTTTTTTTTTATTTCAATATTTTTTCCGCTCTCATTTTTTACCACTAGGCGTGGCATGACTGCATTGCAGTTATTAATCCAAGTATCGAAATGTGTGTTTTTAAATAATAGGGGTATTCAGACTAAGGTCAGCAAAGCTAAAAGGCGCTATGCTGTAATGCTTTACAACGGCAACTAAGTAATTGCGCATTTTTTTTAGAAAATCAAAGACAATTTTTCATGGAACTAAATAACCTTATTTTGTAATGCATCGCCCATTTTGATCAATGACCTTTTGCCATCTTTCAGGCAGCATCATAATCCCATGTTCATAAAACTTTTGGTTTTTATTAGCAAAACACTGCATCAGGTACCTACGATTTGACATCATGGACATTATTGAAATGTTTACCATTCAAGGAGTTTTATAAAGATCGAAACAAAAAGTAATCAGATGGTGCAAGGTCAGGACTATATGGTGGATGTGGCAAAACATCCCAACCAAGCTCCAATAATTTTTGCCGAGATGTGTGTGGCCTTGCATTGTTATGATGAAATACAATACTTTTTCGATTTGTCAATTCGAGCCGCTTTTCTTCAACTGCATTGTTAATTTCGTTAGTTGTTCAATGTAGACATCAGAATAGATCTTTCGGTTGGGTGGTAAGAGTTCAAAGTAGACATTTCCTTTGTAATCCCACCAAATAGATAAGAAAACCTTCTTTTGATGAATATCAGCTTTTGATGTTGTTTGAGTTGGTTCGCCTGGCCTGCTCCACGATGCTTTTCGCTTGATATTGCTGTGAAAACCCCATTTTTCATCGCCAGTTATCAGTCGTTTTAAAAATGGATCATTTTCATTACGTAGCTGTTAGTGCGTTGCGTTAAATGCGTTTATTTCAGTTCGTGAGGCACCCATGCGTAGAGCTTTTGAACATAGCCAAGTTGTTTTAATTGATTTTCAATGCAGGTATGTGATACATGAAGCTGCTCTGCAATCTCACGTGTTGTATTGGGACGATCCGAATTGATTATTGTTTTGATAAGGGCGCCATCAACGTCAACTGGACGACCAGTGCGTTTTTCACCTTTGAGTTAAAAATCACCTGAACGAAATTTGGCAAACCAATTTTGACACTGCCGTTCTTTTAAGGCCTCGTTACAATAAAAGGCACATAACTTTTTATGAGATTGCGATGCGGGTTTCTCTTCGCAGAAATAAAAAAGCAAAATATGACGAAAATGTTTTTGATTTTTCCATTTTTCAACGAACGCCAAACGAAAATTACGCAACCGATCAAAAAACTTTTTTAACTGATTGACAGCTGATTTGCCAACTAGAAAATGTGATTTACATTTGTACTACGTCTGCAAACCTAAAAATTCAACTGAAGTCATCTATGAGTGCAAAATCCGCAATTACTTAGTTGCCAACCCAATATTTTGTCTTGGCGAAAACTCTTCAATATCAGATAAATCTATAACAGATAAATTTGCAATACAAATCGGTGTTAGATCATGTATTTTGTGTTGACAATTACTTATCTACTTATTCGAATCCTGAAACAGCTTTTCTAGCGAAGGAAAATAAGATAAGAAAGGCAACCCCATATACCCGTACGCTGAGATGATAAAGTAGAAGAAGTTATTACAATCTGAAGGCGCCTTCGATTCGGTACTTCTCTACTCGCTTTGCTTGGGCTCTGCTCTCTCGGAGCAAAATTTTCATGTGAAAGCCGCAACAAAGTTATCGAGCAAGATACGCCACCAGCGCCACGTCGTAAAACTGGTATAACTCTCTATTTTCAATGCTGCCAAATCTATCTTCTGACTATCTTATTGGTAAGACTTATAAGATCGCGTGCATACAAAGCAAATTTTGATGCTTCAACTTTGTGAATGCTCTTTTCATGTTGGCCACAGAGGACAAGGAGGACGAAACGATAGAAAAGGTAAAATTTTCTATATTCATACGTTTTTATATATTAAATTTTATGAATCAATTTCTAAAACAAAAAATTTAAAAATAAAAGAGTCATCAAGGGGGTTACGCGTTTATCGTGGCTCGCAAGTACCTCTCTAATACTTTTGACAACCATCAGGCCCATTCAGATTAAACTTTTTTCAACACTAAACATGATGGATTGCCATTCATTATCCCAGAACTCATGATTATCGGTGAATTGGAAGCTATCTGCGTTGTGGCGCGGGGTAAGTGTCTATTTTAATATTTTAAATTCGAATCTGCACTCAAAATTTGTTGTATTCTTCTCTTCGTAACATTGTGAAGTAAGGTTCACATCTAATTTGGTTAGGGCTCAAGTTTTTATTGACAGCCATCCATCTTCTCTGTCTCGTACACCTGTCGTCGGCTTTGGATCAGTTCTTTAATTTTTCAATATCCATCAGAATTTCTCAAAAAGTTGTGGATGGTATTTTTATTTCGATTTATATTTTAGCGCTTTTTTTGCGAACGGAGAGTCCCGATTTAGTATGAGCTAGAATACTAGCGCCTTCCTCGGCAGATATCTGTGTTCCTTTTGGCATAGTCTCGTAAAAATTTATTTTCGCCTATGAAAATTATTTATTTGCTAATGGAAACTACTCAAAAACGGGTGTATAAAAATATCACGCATTTGCCACAATAAGAAAAAGATCTTAGCGAAAGAGCTTCACTCTTATAACTAAATATTTTCAGCAAGGAACTCAAATTTCTTTGCTTGAACGTAAGGCGACTTGAAGTAAAATACAAAATAATTTAAAACTACCGCTAGTTCCTTCACACATTTAAATACATTTATAAGGCAACTCAAGAAAATATTATGCAGCTATTTTAGACGAAAAATTATGAAGTTGATTCGTCCTTATAGCCATTTTGCTTAGTGTAATAGTAGCCTTTCAAATGTCTGTCAACACATTTTAGTATGAAAAAAATGTATTTAAAAGAATGTCAGGCAAAGTTCAGCACGTAGAAACTTCCTTTGTCCTTCGAATGAAGCAATTTACAAATACTAAGGCATTATACTATTGTACTCTATATACTTGCATATTACCAGTGGAATCAACACATATTTTTTAGTCATTAACTTACCTAACTTATGCGGCTTATAACCAGGGAAATGTGTTACACCCGGCCACGTCTCTTCAGTGGGTGTGCCAAGTAATTTAAATATTTTATCCAGTTGGTCATATGTATCACGTATACCGGGGAATGTTGGCATGCCAGTTACCATTTCCACAAATATACAGCCGACACCCCACATATCCAGCGATGTCGAGTATTCAGTGCTGCCAAGCAGAACATCTGTGGAATTAAAAAGAAAATTATATATGTAAATAGTCGAACATATTCAATGTACATATATGTATACATTTGTATGTATATAACGTTATAAAAGTGGACAAAAGGTGCTAGCAGCACTTCTTTTTTTTCTAAAAGAAAATCTTCTTTACAATCCTCTTAGTTTGTATATGCAGTGGTGAACATAAAAAAAAAAATTAACAGGAAATCTAACTGTGATCGACGTGCCTTTTGCAAGCCACATTAGCTTCCATGTCTAATCTTAGAAAAAAGTTTAAGAAACAGTTAAGGTCGACTGTATGCCAAATATAAGTACTTTTATGGGGGTACCTATCGCAACTTGTAAGCTTCTTGTTATGGACGTAGTAATAAGTTCTGTAAATCAAAGATGAATTAGTGCCAATAGCTGTGAAATTGCTAGGCAAACATGGCCTAGGCTAAATCTACGGCAGTCGAATAATATTATAAAATTAAGTAGACTTCAAATTACGACCTTAGTAGGGGCCCTCACAGGAGGTTGTCTCACAGGAAACCGCGCAAGGAGATTAGGCGTTTACATGCATGATTTCTGTCGTAGCTGTAGGAATGAGGGTGAGTTGGAAACAATTCAACACCTTTTTTGCACATGCCCGACTCTAGCCAGAAGTGGGAACCCATATTTTAGATCCTACTTCTTACCGAATATAGATAATCTACGTACTTTAGGTATCAATAACCTTTTACGCTTTATCAAAAGTTCACGATAGTTTAATATGGAAGGGGAAATGTAGCCCAGCCTCTGCGGCTCACAACGGACACATTTCGTGGTCTAAGTGGCATCGCTCTATCTATGTGCGATGCGGCTGCCAAACCTAACCTAATCTTACCTTACCCAACCTAAGGTCGACTAACGCAACCAGATGTTCTATAACAACTTAAAATAATTTATTTATTTATTAATAAAAATATTAATAAATATTACTTAAATATTAATAATAATTAATACTAAATCTAAAAAATCAAAAAAAGCCATTCAACACCATCAACTACTCAATTTTTTCTTGGGGACACTGAGGCCTCTCCCATTGATGCCTGGTGATTTATTTGTTACCTTCTTTGAATCCAACTTTATTGTCAACAACGATTTTTCGTGCAATGAATTGTCAATTGGATCTGATTTCTCATTTAATTTCAGTTAATTCAGTTCAGTTCCTTCTTCAGATGATATCCTAAATGAAATCTCAAAACTTGAACCCTTCTCCCAACAAGGCAAACAGCGGACACACTATCTTTTTTTTCGTACAAAGTTGTGTCCCTCTTCAATTAAAAATAATATTGAATAAATCACTACCGTCTGATAACTTTATAGACGCTTTGAAATTTTCTTCTATATTCGATTCTGAAACGTGAGAACAAGAATAATGCCTGCAACTAAAGACCAAACATCCTAGATAGTGTCTCTGAACGTTTCGAATGAGTCGTCAGGGATATAAATTTATTATGCACTCACTTGCGTAAAACTACTGTACTTAAAAAATAAGTATACATATTCCTAGTATTTGTTTTCATTATTAATTTGGCGATTCACTTTTTTAACTTCTACGCAATCTTCAAAATGTATTCGGTTAAGTGAGAGCTTACGCAGAAAATTGTGCGCAAAAAGCAAGAAAAGGGTCATTTGGCGAACAATGACAAAGCAAAGTTTAAATTGTCCAAAAAGTACGGTAAGTTATGCGTAAAAAAAAATTGAATGAAACCCACCGACGAGGCCAGGTCACGAAGGCCTGGCAGTGGAAGAAAAAACGGATTTGCGTCGGAAACGAAAGAGAAAGAATGGCGTCATTATTTCGAAAAAAGCTCAACTATTCACTTCGATATGCTGCAAAACAGGCCCCTATGTCGGAAGGATACGTTCAAGAAGTGTGAAAAAGTGAAGGTTTACGATCACGTAAAATTATTGTAGGGCCTAATTGAAATTGTAAAAAAAATAAGAGTGATAAAACACGTACGCGAAAATTACACAGTCAAGATATTCATAAATATGGCTGTGTGATTTGGACGATGAAACATTCGTCAAAGCGGACTTTAAAAGGATTCAGGACGCTGAGTATTTTACTGCCAGGTGACTTTAAGCTAAAAATATTGGACAAGTAGTGCCCTAAAAAATTTTTGGTTTGCTACGCCATCTCCCAATGTGGTATTGGAAAGCCAAGTATTTTTTACCACGGACACTAAAAACCAAGAAATTTATAAGAAAGAGTATTTGCAAAAACGTTTGCTGCTATTCATAAAACAACTTAAAGGCTCAGTTCTGTTCTGGTTCGCTTTAGCATCGTGTCATGGCCGTCTTACCATGAACTGGTATGAAAACCAATATTGCGACCCATTCAAAAATATTGGGCAATTGTTAAAAGAAAAATGCTAAAACTGAAAAATAAAATTAAAAATGAGCAACAGTTTAAAATGAATTGGCTGAGAGCGGCAGATACCGTACCAAAAACTGATATACATCGCCTATTGAGAGAAGGCAAACCTAAATTGCGCCAATTGCGACCATTCTTTATATGGTATGAGCATACAGCTACTTATGCCGTTAAATGCTAGGTCGACGATATACTAAAATAGGCAACACACTTGTACGATTAACTTTTAATTGGTTTCAAAATCATGCGGCACTCCATCAAATATCGCAAGCCATTTTTTTTTTTTTTTAACAGAAAAATAACACAATTCCGTTTTGTATAATTTTAACCAAATAAAAAGCAAGTAAAGCAGTCGAATTATCAATAGAGAAGTACTTCGGAAATAGTTAATTAAAATAAACTTGAAATTAGCTGAGTTCCCTACAGGGTATGTAAACTTTCAACATGCCCAACACTGCGTATGAGTTACCTAAAGAATTTTTATTGCCAAATTACAGTGCTTGTGACACATTGTGCATACATACGTGCAGCTGTTACCGAAAGTATTTACTAAATGACTAGCTAGAAAATTTAATATTTTTCGTGTTTTGCGTGTTTCTCGCGTGTTCGTGTTTATTTCAAGTCGAAAACATAATTACAGTTTTTACAGACCACTTAGAGCTAATATAAGCTGAAATTACTATAGATAATTAAATAAATAAATCAAAAAATAAAATTAGAAATTTGTAAAACGCATTTTTTGACACCGAAAAGCCAAACGGAAAAGAGCTCAAGATCGCATGGAATTCAGTTAGGAGTATTACGTGCATAATACATGTTAAGAAATTTAATTTGAAATGGGTAAGTATTGCGTAGAGATCTTGTAGGGATATGGAAGTGAATGTTCCTTAATTGGGATGAACAGTCAATATCTCCTTTAGTTACATTAAAAACAAAATACAATGAGAGTATAGGCCTTCTACTCTCTGGAGACTTTAAGTTAATTAAAATCCACTGGGAATTATAGAAAGGGATAGGATTTGAGAATTTTCGACATCTGAGGACATATGTAAAGGGAACCTTCTCTGAATGCCAAATTGGGAGCAAGGCCTCCATATACATAAATGTTTCATACTCTCATCTAGAGCGAAGTAAGGAAGTAAAAAGTAATTTGTTAGGGTAGGGGTCCGAGAATTATGCCGTTTAAAACCTATTACGAGAGGTGCCTTTTATATGTCGAGATTAGAGAAAAAAAAAAAACAAATTTTAATCATCGAAAAACACTTTATTGTTTTTCAAAATATTCTCCATGAATATCCACACTTTTGCATGGGTTTGAACCAATTGTCGAAGCACTTTTGCCACTCTGAATGAGGTACCTCCAAAACATGCATTCTGAATGCCGCAACCGCTTCTTCAGGTGTCGAAAAACGTTGATCTCTCAGGCGACCATTTACTTGGAAGTGCTTCGTGCGCGAACAACTTTTGTTGGATTTGGCTCATCTTGAAACACCCATACAGTCGACTGCTGTTTACTTTCGGGCTCATACGCGTAAATCCATGATTCATCACCTGTCACGATGTCATAGACGTGTTTCGAAGCCCCGCGATCGTATTTCTTGAGCATTTACTTCGACCAATCGACACGAGCCTTTTTTTGAGCGATTGACAAATTGTGTGGGATCCAACGAGAACAAATTTTTTTTGACAGTCAAATGTTTATGCAATATTGAATGTATGCTGGTCCCACTAATGCCTAAGATTGTCTCAATCTCACGATAGGTCACATGACGATCATGCAATATCAGTTCGCGCACAGCATCAATGGTTTTCGGAACAACAACTGATTTTGGACGACCTTCACGAAATTCGTCTTGGGGTGAACTACGACCACGATTGAATTCACCATACAATCGATAAACACTGGTCCTTGATGGAGCTTCATCGCCAAAAAAAATTAATTAAGTTCATCCATGCAATGTTGCTGAGTTAATCCACGTTGAAAGTTGTTAAAAAATAATCGCACGAAAATGTTCACGATTTAATTCCATTTTTGGACCGAGATGAATCTTTTAAGTTACTGTAAACAACACAAATAGCGCTGGTATTTCGAAACGTTCTGAGTACGTAAAAGCCAAAAAATATCAAACTTTGCGATATAGCTGTCAGTTGCCAGATTGCAACACCAGGGTTGCCAAATCCCGACATATAAAAGGCACCTCTCGTAAAAGCTGTTTTTGAGCCATTTGAAACCTGCACTTTGATATAACAAAATTAAATGGAATAGATGTTAAGACAGCCTATTCGAAATTCTTCTAATTTTGATTAAAAAGTATAATATTTTGACTTTTTTTAAATGGTTTCTACAGGGTAATGGAATATACTTGCGAAAAAAATTATTTAAATTAAATGAGAAAATGTTCAATAAGTTCCTGTGCGGTAGTTAATTAACGCAGTGTAACTTTATTATTTTACAAAATATTCTCTTAAAATTTTTTAGATACCAGCCACAACCGTTTCATCAAATCGGTTACAAAACTTTGAATAATTAAAAAAAAAATATGCAAAAAATAGTTGAATGAAAACTTCATTATGCCATAATTTGATAAAATACTTCCAGGAAGCAAAAAATCAAGTATTTGATGATGAAAATACAAAGAAATTCTCATTATTATTTCGTGCCTTTATGAGATTAGAAGCATGCGCAAGAGGTATGAGCAGGAGCCGTGCAACTCCAAGAAGGAAATAACTTGGGTTTCTCCTTCAAAAAGCTGACTGAATACCTATGCATTCATGCATTCACATAAGCACATGTACACATACACATATGTACATATAGTTGCATATGTATGTTTATGCACACTAACGGCTGCCAACTAAGTTTGCTTTTTTGTGCAAAAAAAACAAAAATTATAGGCGAATTGGAAAGTAAATTAAGGCAGACAGGATATTGATTTGGACGCAGCAAAGCCGATTGATGGTTGTGTGCTGAAGACCTCACATAACTGCAGATAGCCGGTTGGTCAGTAATAACTTTTTCGACCTGGCACAAATAACAACAAACAAAAAGCGAAACCCAAAGTCAAAAAAGTTTAATGGCAACAAATTGCAATACTCGCATTGTGGCTGCCACAAAAGCCATAGTTTACGGAATAAGTTCGAAGGCAAAGTAACGAGTTTGCAAGGTGCATAAGGGAAGAGTGGATAATCAAGTAGAAAATAGAAGATTGGATATTGCAAGCTTAAGCACAAACTGAAAATATCCTTTCAACTAACCGGATAATAATTTGCTTTTGTATTGTACACACAGCACTTTTATTATCTATCCATTTAACTTAAATATCTACAAGTTGTGCATGGCTACTGTTTCATTTTCTTAATGAAAATTTAACATACCTCAAGGCGTTTAAATGTTGCATATTGGCATAATGGACGATCAAATTCTAAAGGTTAGAACTTTGTACAAATGAAATGGCAAACAAAAAAAATATTTTTTCAAACAATATTTAATTAGTGAATTGGCAACTCTTTAAATACCGAAAGTCAGAAATAAATTTAATATTTTAGAGCTGCCATTAAATAGCAACAGAAGATGTGAATATCAAAAATTTACAAATTTCATTTTACATATTAGCAATATGTCACTCACAGCTAATCCAAGCTTTTTCAGACATACATAAATATGTACATGCAGTGGTGGCGAAATCATATGCAACGACTGTACTATTACAGAATAATTACATATTTTTCTAGTTCAATTTTGTTGAGTGTTCATTGAAAGACAAATTAATTTAGTTTTGGTATGCGTAGTTTTATTGAATGTTTTCAAAATAAACAAAATCCATTTTCATAGTAATGAATAATTAAAATTTTGTAACAACTCAAAAAATATGAGAAACAAAACAAATGCAACTTTTCAAAAACAAAATGAAAATTATTTTAAATTAATAATATGTAGAAAATCCATTGTTTTTTATCACTACTGCAGGTCGACCTGGTATTGATGCCATTAAATTATCGTTGGTTTTCATTGAAGTTGATTGCCAAACTTCTACATCAACAACCAATACATCAATTCACTAACATTTCATCATGGAAAGACTTACGCCCCAACAACGTTTACAAATCGTACGAAAATCGACGCTCTGTGAAAAGTGGTCATCTTGCGTTCAGGTCAACTTAGCGATGTTCAATAAGCTAAATTGCCGTATTTGCGCTGAAGTCCAACTCGAAGCCATTCAATAACAGCCATTACATCTATTGAAAATGATGGTTTGGTGCAGCCTAAGGGCTGGAGGATCATCGGCCCATAAGACGAGGCTGGCGTAACAGTGAGTGGCGAACGCTATCGCGCCATGATAAACGACTTTTTGATGCCGAAAATTTGTAATTGAAGTCCGTGATCTTCACAACATTTGGTTCAGCCCGTAAAACAGTGGATTGGCCACCAAGATCGTGCGATATCAGACCTTTGGACTTTTATTTGTGGGGGTATGTAAAATCTAAATGTTTTGTGGATAAACCAGCTTCGATTGAGGCATTGGAAACCAACATGACTACAGTTATTCACAAGATACCGAGCGAAGTTCTCCAACGACTCATTAAAAATTGATATTTACCGATGGCTGAATTACGTCGCAGTTGCGGGCAACATTTGAATGGGACTATAGAAAAAAAAAATAAAGATTACCCATTCAATATGATTTTTTTTTATTTTATTTCACTTTAAAATCCGATGCCTCTATACCAATCTCCTGTACTACCTCCACCGTGCTCACTGTTTTCTTACAATAATAGGGAGCAGACTGCTTATTAACTGGCCTTCACATATAGCACATTGTATGACTGCCTCTTAACCCTAGAATCGTAATATCAGTTGTTACTTTGCGTTTAGCTTTAATCGTTCTTTAAATATCACACACCTGGAAACGGAAATAAGCGCCAAAAAGTAGGCACAAAAAAAATGCCACAAAATTGGGACCAAACAACGCCCCAAACAGTAGGTACCAAGGAAATATAACGCCAAAAAGTAGGCACTAAAAAAAATATTTTCTACAAGTTTGCATCAACAAGCAAGCGCGAAAAAGTAGGCAGTGTTATTTCTCACTAGAAAAACTCAGGAAAAATAGCCTAAAGTGTATTTAAGATACATATATATAAGGTATAGCTCTCTCTCCCCTTTTCCTCTACATTATATCTTTTTTCTCTCTCGCGGAACGAAAATGCCCAAAACGTTGCATGACCTTGAAATTTTACTCTCCATTCTCGCTCGTCCATCGACGCCTAAGAAGTTTCACTTCAAAAACAAAAACACAAAAAATAAAAAGTCCACAACTTTAAACTAACACTTCCTTGAAATCCATAATTTTATAACGCTATAAAACTGCATACCAATTTTTTGATGGTTTTTGTTAGACCATATAAAAATAATTATGAACATAAAAAAGAAAAAAAAAATCCAAGCCTGGTCAAAATATTGGGATCCTATTGTGGCGCGCTGTATGTATTTGGGAGCATAAAGCATTCCTAATTTAATTACAGAAAATCCCTTTGACGACGCTTACGCAGCAGCTAAGCAAGCAGCCAGTGACAGCCAACCAGAAAACAGTGGCGACAACAACAGTGGCAGCTTTGGCGCAATTTGATTTTTGTAAGATTGCTTTTTGAGGCGACGTTAGTGCTTTTGAAGCGAAAGCCGTGGTAGAAAATGATGGTTGGTGGGCAAAGGAAGGAGTTCGAGTAGTAGGAGAGAAAACAAAGTATGCAGACAATTAATTATGCATACAGTCATGGTGAAGGGCTGAGTATAATAAATGCGTAAAAAGTCAAGTTAACGAGTATTGTAAATAGGTAGGATAAATCCTTTTTCCGCATTTTTTTTGGAAAGTAGATACACACACACACACACACACACACACACAAATACAAATGCAACTACTTATACACGCACTGTCAAGAGACTGAAGGACAGACACTTTTGTGGTCAAAAGGAATGCTAATCTTTCTACTGAACAACGAGCTTAGTACTGCTTTTGTATAACAAAGCGGAATAGGATTGTGAAAAGCTACCGGAAAAGCGGGAAAATACTTATATCGGATGTTTTTTATGAGAGTTTGAGAACTTAAAATGATAATATAACGAATTTTATACTTGTTATAATTTAGTAGATAATTTCATGGCATTTAATTTTGGAGTATACGGCATGCCCTATAATCAGAAAGTACCGGGAATATTTAATGTAAACGAACCAAAGGCGTAGTGCACCATGAGTGCCTTCCATCGGGCCAGACAGGCAATAAAGAATATTATTTATCCATTTTGAAGCGTTTGAGAGATGCTGTACGTCGTAAACGGCCGGAAATGTGAGCAAACATTTTTTGCGCAATTTTGCATGATGATAACGCGCCATCGCACCGAGCCCAAATTGTGCTGGATTCACGTGATATGGCCCCGTGCGATTTCTTTTTGTTTCTCAAGTGGAAGGAGATTTCAGTCGATAGAGGAGATCAAAGAGAATGTGACGAAGGAGCTGAAGGCCTTCCCTTCGTCGGCCTGCCAGGGGTGCAGTTGCATGAAGGGCTGGGTTAAACGTTGGCACAGACGGGTCATATTTTGAAGGAGATAAAATAAATTTGCCTGAAATTTAACTCTGCTTTGTTTTATTTAAACATTTCCGATGCCTTCTGATCATAGGGTATATCTGTCACGGCTACGAGTCACATGGTTCATTCGATGAGCCCAATTTTTGACTGCTTTTTCCAATAAATCTTCCCGTATGGCCTCAATTGCGGCTTGAATAATCTAACGAATCGATTGTTAGCCGCGCTGTGTGGCAAATGGAACCAAATGTTTTCGATGTTAAGCTGATTAATTGTTGGAAACTAAAATTCAGTCCGCTTAGCTCGATAGTACTCGTCATTCACCGCAACGGCAGCTCTTTTCTTATTTCTATCTAACAGAATTTATTTACAGATTTAATATTTTACAGAAGATTTCCACAATTTGGAGGCGTTGATCAGGCGTTAAAGGGGGAGCTCCTCCACACAACGAATTTTTCAATCATTTTTTGCAAAAAACTGAGAGTATATATTACTAATGTATGCATGTTTAAATGAATATATAAAATTTTTTTTAAATAAAAAAAAAAAACAAAAAATGGCGGCGCAACAGCTGCTCAAACGTGGCTCCATTAATTTGCGCAGTGGAATATACAGCCTCTTGTGATCAACTGAAATCAACCATCAAAACCAGTTATTCCGCTTACTAATTATTTAGGTGCGCAACTAAGTTCCCGCTGTTTGTCAATAGATGCCGCCAGCAGTGTGTGCTAGTCGCTTCTAACATAGCCTAAACGTCATAAACCAAACTTAGACATATTGTAAACAAACTGCTTCGACACATTAGTGATTTTGTTTTGGTATCACATACTTTGGTTTTGTGAAAATGTCTGATTTTGTGATTTGCGGGGAGTGCTGATTTTCCTCTTTCATTCGAAAAAAAAACGGCAGCTGAAGCGCATAAAGCTTATGGAGATGCTGCTTAAGTTAATCAACGTGCCGAGATCGGTTCCGTCGCTTCAAAGACGGTGATTTTTAGGTTGACGACCGTCCGCATGAAGGAAGGCCAAAAACCTTCGAAGACGCTGAATTGGAGACATTGCTCAATGAGGATCCGTGTCAAACGCAAGAAGAGCTTGTAAACGCAGTATTAGGAGTTATCTGACAATCTATTTCCAAGCGATTGCTTGCTTTGGGAATGATTCAGAAACAGGGGACTTGGGTTGCTTATGAGTTAAAACCAAGGGATGTTCAACGTCGTTTCTTCGCCTGTGAAAAACTGCCAGCGGCAAAAAAGGAAGGGGTTTCTTCATCGTATCGTGACGGGTGATGAAAAGTGGATTCATTGCAGCAATCCAAAGAGAATAAAGTCATGGGGACTGCTCGGTCAAGCTTCTACGTCGTTGCCTCGTCCGAATATTCACGCTGCAAAGGTTATGCTATGTATTTGCTGGGACCAAGTTGGTGTTATTTATTATGAACTGTTAAAACAAAGCGAAACCATCACTGGGGATTGGTATTGACTTCAAATGATGCGATTGAGCCGAGCACTGCGCGGGAAGCGGCCGCAATACGCGGAGAGGCATGAAAAAGTGATTCGTCAAAACCTAATATACCTGGAAACAATGAAATAGGAAATCCTACCCTACCCGCCATATTCTCCAGATATTGCGCGGTCCGATTATCACCTGTTCCGATCGATGGCACATGGTCCAGCTGTTCTAGCAGTTCCATTCATATGACGACATCAAAAAATGGCTTGATCCGTGGATAACCTCAAAAGATGAAAAGTTTTACCGCGACGGTATACGAGATCTATCAGAAAGATGGGAAAAAGTAGTAGCCAGCGATTGGCAATACTTTCAATGATTCACTTGTAATGATTTTTTCAGAATAAAGTTGTATTTTCATAAAAAAAAAAAAACAGCGAGAACTTAGTTGTGCACCTAATATAAACAAATTGATCAAAAAATTTTAAATTGATATCTTGATTACTTTTGGAGTTATATTCGACCGCGCTGAAAAAACGTATTTCGAGAAAAACGCGATTAAAGTTTTCGTTCTTACTCATTTTTCGTTCGACGCTCATCACTTCACTGACTTCAAAGGGACTTTTCAGTTTTTCTATTAAGCTTAAAACAATGAAAAGATATTCTTTAGATTGTAAATGAATTTTTACAGCAAACACAAAAGATGGAAAGTTTTAAAGGGCTGGAGGAGCTGCACGCTTTAAGCGATTCATGATGACTTGCAAATTTGTACTGAACAGAAATGCCATGCAGCCAAAAAAGTTCCGATATTTGCAAAAAAAAAAAAAAAAAATACAGTGCATAGCGAAAAATTTCAATGACTGCCATCCAATTAGACATTCTTAAATTAATTTGAATATTTTGGTTAGCAAACACTATTATATGTTTTGTTGTTCGTCTGCACTATCGCATGTAACGGAATCATTTGTTGCTTTCCAATTGGTATTTTTCACACTTGACTTTTACATAGCAAAAAACTTTGTTGCGTTCCACTCAATACGCGAACATGACCACTTTAACATTTTTTTGGGCTTCTCAATTACAAGCTCGAGTGCTCTTGAATGCGTGTTGCACCTGACACAGGCACAATCGACGCATGCAACAATCTGCTGCTGTTGCTATTGGCATGTCGTTGATATTGATAACAATAATCGTGTTGTCCGCTATAAATACAATTCGTGTCCGAAATGCATCTATTGTTGTGGTGAACAGAGAAAATGGTAAAGTCGCCAACAACCACATAGGTGGCTTGTGCAACATGAATGGCAATGCCAATCCAATCATCACCAATGCAGGTTTTCAATTTTAATCCTCTTGATTGCAGTAGTGTTGAGTGTATTTACACGTTTGATACATACGCACTCTGTAGATATACAAGTATGTGTATGTATGTGTTTATTCGAGAAATCTGCATCCACCTGACAGTACGGCTTTGTATTGTTTGTGTTAACAGTTGTTTACTGTTGCAATATCAATCCAAAGTCAATTTCTGTGTGCGTGTGATGAAGGTGGCAATTTTGGGAAAAGACAACACCATATTCGGGCATAATGCCTGTGGCTTTCAGTTTAATTAGCAACTAAAGTGTCTCTTGGGAAAGGATGGTATTGGTAATGGTTGTACGGGTTAAGCTACGGCCTTTTACACTGCGACCAGGTTGATCTATTACGCACCCCTAAGTGCTTAATTTTAATTATGTAGTATTGCGAGCCAGCTATCGGACCAGCTCCTCAGGAGGGAGCATTTGTAAGTCTTCATCCTCTAGTAGGTACGACCCCGAATTCTGTGTCTCCCGTGACCTAATGCTTCACAGCTGCCTCTTAAGTGTTCCATAGACTCTTCTTCATCACAGCAGTACCTGTACAAACTAATACTAGATAGTTCTATTGTATTGAAATGTTTATTGCAAGCAAAGTGACCTGTAAGTGCTCCATAGAGTAATCTTAGGCCCTTTTTATCTAAGGTTAGAGCAGATTTTTCTCAAGTGCAAGAAATTTTTGGAGTGATTAAGGTCGCTTGTGCCGTTCCAGTGTTCCCTGATTTTAGTTTGGATCCATTTTTTGGTTTCCTGTTTTAAATTATTTTTGTTAAAGCCGAAAAATGGGCTTGGCGCAATAAATAGCCCTTCTTCCCCTTTTTTGGCATAAAAGTCTGTCTTCTTGTTTCCTTCGTGCGGGAATACGTAACTACGAAGTAAAAGCTCAAGAGCGACCGCTTTGACGGAGCATTGGGAAGAAACCACGTTATAATGATGTGAAAGAAGAGGAAGAATTAATCTACATATGTAAAAAAGGTTTAGAAAAGTGGCAACCCTGCGCAAAAATATGCCTTTTTGAAAGTTTTCTCCGACAACCAATCTTTCATTTGATGCCATTATTTGTTTCTTCTTTGACCAAAGGTGTGCTTAGGTCTTTATGAATTCGATTTGCGAAAACAAATGCGTTTTTGATTTCATTGTTGTGTCAAAACAAAAAATTGCAAGCCAATTCGTTTACTTTTCGAACTATTTGAAAATTCGAAAATTATTTCAGAATGTTTTTTCTTTACAATTATTTCTATAAAATGTGCTTTAAGGCCGGCGGGCCAATTAAAAGGTCAAAAAAATCGATTTTTTTTTTCCTGAAATCAATAGCTTAGATATTCAAGAACTTGAGACTCAAATTTTCAGAGTTAAATTCCAAGTATTTGCAGAGCTACAGAGCCAAGCGTAGTGCGGCGTCGAGCAGCCGTGCGCTTATTGTTGTAGTTTGAAGCGCGTTTTCTCGGCTTTTCATTTTCACGATTTTACCTTATTTTTGTACACGATTGCAAAAAAACTAAACGAGCTATCCATTTCATTCAAAATGCGTTATCTTCAGTATTATTTTCTCTTCTATGTGAACTAAAAAAACATCCAAAAACTTCTTTTAAGCGACTTTTTTACCCAGTTGAAGAGTTTTTTTTTTCCTTGAAAAAACCACTTTTTTTTCTACCTTCCCCAAAAATTCGAATTTTACGTGTTTCTCCCAATTTTCTTAGTTCACATCGAAGATAATTGCATCAAAATTAATATTTTTTTTTTTTTTTTTGTTTTCAGATGAAAATTGCAAGTTGTATCTTGTACAGAAGTTGGATACTTCAGTGGCAAGGCGCTCTGGGAATCTATTGATAACTCGGCTTACAATATATTGTTGGAGATTGTACACATTTTTTTTTTTTAGTTCAAATATATATTAAACTATCCCCAAAACTTCATTTGGCTAATTGTTTTTTTTCTCATCCTACAACGCTTCGCGAAAACTACTCAATTTAGGGCATCTAATTGGCCCGCCGGCCTTAACCTCTTTTATCATATGTATATAAAACACATGGGCTGAAAAATCCCAGACCACCCTTTTTTTTAGTTCAAAATTAGCATTTCAATACCATTTTCGTATATCGATTTACATTTTGCCTCAAAATAGGTCTCAGTTTCAGCGATAACTTCTTCATTCGAGCGAAATTTCTTACCCGCGAGCATTTCTTTGGTCTGCGAAAAGCCAGCAGTCGCCAAATCTGACGAGTACGGTGGATGTGGGAGCAATTCGAAGTTCAATTAATGTAGTTTTGCGATTGTTTTGATTGACTTGTGACATAGTGCGTTGTATCGATGAAACAAAATCAAACAGATTCAAATGCTCATGCAGGTTCTCAACCGGTTCTTTTCGATTATTCAAAACGATGTTGCGAATTTTTTTGATGTTTTCTGGTGTTACCGCCTCATATGGGCATCCACGCGTGCATCATCAGCATCTCTACAACCACGTTTGAAGTCAGAAAACCATCGTTTTATTGTTGTTTGTGTGAAGTCTCCATTTGACTTTTCGAGCCATTGTTTCGGTTTCATGGTAATTTAATTGTAAAATTGTAAAATTAAAACACGAAATTCTTTTTATTCCTTTGTTTTAAAAATAACTCCCGAACTAATGAATAGAATATCATGCAATTTAACAGCTGTCTTTTTAAGGATAGTACTAACAGGAAAAGTTATGTTCTAGGCCCGGGACTATTCAGCCCATGTGTTACATGCTCTCTGCAACAAAATTGTGCATCTCAACAGTTGAATCAATTTTGGCCATTTTTACTTTTTTTTTATGTTATAATTTTGGCATAAAAGTATAGTTCATTTACTAATAGAAACCAATTAAATTCAAATTTCAAAAATTCAAATCTCAAAAATTCAATCACATTTTCAAATTTAATGCCAAAATTAAAAACTTTCCACAAAATTGGCATCCCAATTCCACGGTTTTTAAAGAGAATTTCTAGAAATATTTCTAATATGCAATTTTATAGCCAATTATTTAATTTTGGCATAATAAAGTGCTAGCTTGAAGTTGCGAAAAATCCCGATGATTTTTGATAATTTTTATGCGTGACAGTCTGCGTATTTTCTCCATATAACGAATGCAATTTTTTCTCATCTGAGTAGCACCGCTGAGTGCCACAATTTAATATCCGAAACTTAATTTTATTTTTTAAACAAACCTAAATAGTTATAAAAAAAAATTCTGCTTATTGTCAAATCAATGTTGCTATTGCCATATTCTTCTTATTCCTTTCGTTGGATGGTTGGCTCATCACAGTAAGCCTAACATGCACCCTTTTCCAGAAATTTTGCATCAGAGGCAAATGAATTGGCTTTAGGAGGGTGCAAAGCAAGTGTCCAGTATCAAAGAGGGCTTCCTTCTTCATTATGTAGGGGATGTATTCTGTTTATATTTAAATTGAACGCACTAAAATTTTGCGGCTCCAATTATTTCAGTACTCTCACGCTTGGTTAAGCACAATCACCCGTAATAATTTGCATTACAATTTTAATCGCAAGTTCATCGATATTATTTTTATCATACATCCATGCTTTAATTTAATAAACAAATTATTCCGTGGAAACTCACGCGTGAAATACGTTTTGAATTAATGAATTGAAATCAAAAGGAAAGATATTAAAATATTATTAAATTAAATCTGTACCAAAAATATTGAAGTACGTATATTTGTATGTGAATGTACTGTACATACATATGAACATTAGACACGAAATGTATGGAAAATTCAAATGGACAACACTTTTCGCTCTCTGCTCATTTTTCGAAATGTTGAGTAAAAAACCAAAGTCTACGAAAAATCAGGACATCTGTATATTAGTAGAAAAATACCTGGCTTTAGGACCTAAAATCTAAAGATTAATGAAAAGATGTGCTTACGTGTATTTGCTTATAACTCTTTAAATAGTAGTTATACACAGGCCCATACACTAATTAACCTTATGAAGTAGAAAAAATTATGATGAAAATTTCTTTGGCATGCACTTTTAACCTACGCATGACACTTCCGCTAATTTGTGTGGTCAAACTCAATTTTCTAGTGGATTTTTTGTGAAATCTTTTAATACTTAAGTAAAACTATCATGGAAGCACAATATATTGGAGAGGAAGAAAAAGGTCAGTAACGGACTATATGCAGGTAAAGGAATGCTGGGAGTTACATGGGGTCTATCTATTTCAATAATGTATTGGTGCTACTCAGTTGTAGTAAGGTCAACATTACTCTATGGTGCTCTAGTGTGGTGGACTGCATTGAAGAAAACGATATACAAAACACTTATGGAAAGTATTCAACGTCTTGGGGCACTTTGCACGATAGGGGCAATTAAAACTACTCTTAAGGCAGCACTTGAAAGAATACTCGACCTACCACCGATTGACATTACGGCAGAAGGTCTAGCAGTTAGATCTGCCGGAAGACTCAACGCAACGGGTGAATTTACCTGTAAAATATTCGGGCATTGAGTTATCGCATCAATACGGAACATATGACTCCGAAATACAATTGGGTGAAGAGATTTCGAACAACAATAGAAGAAGAAGGGTGGAAAAGAGACATTAACTAGGATCCGAATGAAATGTTTAGGAGCTCTACAATATGAGAGGTTACAATGTCTCTCGGCGTTAGAGCTTCAGAGCTTACTTAGATTCGCAAAAGACGCAGGCTTATTACAAGAAGCCTATTACAAGGAAACTTAAGGGTCAAGCTCCCTCTGGTACCACTAAGGACCAATAGGTCTATGTGATGGCTTTCAGCCAGCCAGGTCAACCTAACCTAACCTATGCATTTGTAAGGAAATAAATTATATGGATCTTACTTCATGCGAAAGAGTCTTAAACGCAGTTTTATTGCCCCTCAAGCTCTCTAATAAAATATTGGTTTGTAAAGGAGAGAATGCTTTTTAAAAAGTTTTATATTTATGCTGTAATTTTTTTTATTTATTTAGCAATCGTAGTTTTTATTTAGTTTCTTAGTTATTATTATTTCTGTTCTGGGGATTGAGCACCACCGTCTTGATACCTACTTTGTCCCTTTCAAGGATTTCCGAAAATACATTTTAATCCTTTAGTGCCCCGACTATATGGTGGGCATTGGTATGGTGCACAAAAAACAATCAAATAACAGATATATATAACAGAAACTGTGTAGACTACAAGGCATAACAGGGGCTATGAGAACTATCTCAACTGCTGGGATGAAATCGCTTTGAATCTACCACCGCTGCACTAAGCAATACAAGAGGAAGATACTATGCAAGCACTCTCCTTTCATATGAAAGAAAAATTTGAACCAGCAGATCTTACTGAACACCTAAATATCGTAAACAGACACCTCAATAACGTGACTCGCAAAAATGGTATACAGATGGATCTAAAATGGAGCAGAAATAGTGGCGCCTAGAGCACACAAATCTTTAGCACTCAGCACAAATGCCACAATTTTCCATGCGTAGTTTTACGCCATAATGGAAACAGAGGAAATTGGTTGGAAACTGGTATGAGGGGCACGAAGGAAACTATAAGGCAGGCTTTTAAAGGACTGTAATGTCTAAACTACAACGAATTTTAATATAAAAATTTACAAGTATATTTTTGAAAGTATAAACTATCATAACTTGAAAAAAATTGATTTTTTCGAAATCCTAGACCAGAGAGGTGCCTTAATCACTCCAAAAAGTACTTGAACTTTAAATCAACAGAGCAACATCTGCTCTAACCCTAGGCAAAGATTACTCTGTAGAGCACTTACAGGCCACTTTGCCTGCAATAAACATTTCAATACAATAGAACTATCTAGTATTAGTTTGTACAGGTACTGCTGTGATGAAGAGGAGTCTATGGAACACTTAATCACCAGCTGTGAAGCAGTAGGTCACGGAAGACACATAATTCTGGGTCGTACCTACTAGAGGATGAAGACTTACAAATGCTTCCTCCTAAGAAGCTGGTACGCTTCCTCGGTATACTAAATAATTATACTTAAGTAATTAGGGGCGCACAATAGATCAATCTGGTTGCACTTCATAAAGGCCGTAGCCTAACCCGTGCAACCATTAACATTACCAAATCCTTGAGATCGTTTTCCATTGCGTCTATCCATCGTTTCCTCGGTCTGCCTTTGGCCTTTACGTCCATTATATTTCTTACCATGGCTTTTTTCATGGCACAGTCCGCACGCATACGGGTACCACGACCTAACCGACTCATGCGCTGCGCTTTACCGAAACTCGCAGTTGACTCGTCCTGTGTGCGATCGTTTAGTTCGTAGTTGTACAGGATTCTATAAGTACCATCATCCTTTCTTATTGGGCCCAACATCTTTTTTAAATTTTCTCTTTTTATGCTAGCAATCAGCGCGCAGTCCGCAACTTTATGAGTCCATACCTCAGATTGATACGTTAAGATTGATCGGATAAGGGTCTTGCCCATAGTTAATGTTAATGTAGGTTAAATAAAATATGTATTACAATAGGGGTATGAAACCGAAACTACTCATATGTTAGGTCACGTTTTCCTAGAAATATTTCAATATGGTTGCCAGCTCTCCACAATATTCAAATTCTCTAAAAATCTAATGATAAAATCGAAACCATAAATTTTTTTCCAAAAAACCACAAATATATATAAAAGTTGAGGCTGTACGATTACAAACAAAAAATGGAAAATCTGCCGGTATTGACAATACGAGTATTCCAGCTGAGTGCGAACGCCACAGCTGAAATATTATACCCCCTCTTTCTAGATATCTGGAACTCGGAGATAATCCCATCCGTATGGAAGGAAACGATATTGGTAAAATTACCCAAAAAGAGTAATTTTTCGGATTGTACCAACTGGAGGGGTATAGCACTGTTGCCGGCAGTTGGCAAGATATTTAATAAAATCATTTAAGACCGCATTGACCGACCGACAAAACCGTTCCAGCATTGATAACATCAACACAATGCGAGTGATAATTGAACAATGTATTGACTATAATACCACCCTATATTTGACATTCGTTGACTACGAAAAGGCATTTGACTCTGTCAAAAGAGAATACATATGGGAAGCCTTGAATGGGTTGGGTACACCGAGGAAAATTATAAATCTAATTAGAAATAGGTAAAATGGTGCGAATTGCGGAGTACTTCGCTGTAAATTTGCCTCAGCAGGAGCCCGCAAAAGCAGGACTCAAAGTTAATATTAAAAAGACGGAATCTATGCGTATCAAAACCAACAACGCGGCGTTATTTACAATTGGTGATGAAACCATTGAAGACGTTGACGGTTTTTGCTATTTGGGAAGTATGATCTCCATAGACGGTGGTGCAAAAAGTGCAAAAAATATGACCCTCCAGCAACATCACAGTTTGCACAAAGGTTAAAATTTTTAACGCTTGCGTTAAGTCCATGCTGCTGTACGGATCCGAAACTTGGCTGGTAACTTCGACAACAAACGTAAAGCTGCAAGCGTTTATAAACACGTGTCTGCGTAACATATTTAAGATATGTATGGTGGCCAAAAGTTATAACAAACGAGGAGCTCTGGAGAAGTACACACCAAAATAGCAGCAACAATGAAATAAAGGAAAGAAAATATGGATGGATAGGGCATAATCTGCGAAAGCCTTATAAGGAATCCGCAAAGAACGAGAAGAAGAGGCAGACCATTGATGGCTTGGCAAAAGACTATCCGCAATGAAACTGGCAAATCGTTTAATGAACTGAGATTTATGTCTAGAAATAGAAATGTTTGGAAAACTTTTAATGAATCCTTAAGCTCTTAAAGGAGTATAGAATAATATTATAATAATATGAATATCAATGAAAGCAAAAACTAATTTTTTTTTTTAATTTCTTACGTGAATACAAAATTTGTTGCTTGCTGAGACGTAAGATCCTTTCTTGCTAATTTACAGACTAAGCTATTAGACTAGGCTATTATACTAGACTTACTTTAACAAAGAAAAAAAATGTTTTCAGATTCATTCCGGCTTTACATAGGACTGAGTGTTTTTTAGCGTAATCATTTTTATCAGAACCCATAAACAATATACCACTGCACACGCACCCATAGTGCCAAATAACCTGTGACCACATCATTCTGCAACAAAATTCGAACTCACCTGGTGGACGGTACCATAACGTAACGACTTCATGCGAATACGTATGACTGGGAACACTTTTTGCACGCGCCAAACCGAAGTCCGCCAATTTCAATTCTCCACAATCGCTTATCAATAAATTTTGCGGCTTAACATCACGATGTAGAACGCGTCGCTTATGGCAGTAGGAGAGGCCGCGCAGCAATTGAAACAGAAATAAACGAACATTACGATGATCCAGACCGCCAGGGTGTTTCTCCATATACTGTGATAAGTCGGTATTCTGTGAAGTAAAGGGGGAAAAAATAAATAATTTGGAAAAAAAAAACACCACTACGTAAATAATTTTTGACAGCCCAACATACCACATATTCGAAAACGAACGTCAGCGTTTCCCTTGTGTGCACAATGTCATGCAACGTCACAATGTTTGAGTGTTTCAGTTCTTTCAGCAGCGAGGCTTCACGTATCGCCGTAAACGGGGCGCCCTCTTCCTCTTGCAGTCTAATTTCTTTTAATGCAACACGTTGATGTGTCAAACTGAAAACGAGAGAGAGAGAGGGGAAGTGTTAATTTACAAAAGTTAAGTTCGATGACGACAGATGAAAAAGTGAATTTAAAAAATTCAAAAAGAAAAATAATAATTTGTATATTTATTTAATAATTTTGCGATTTTTAAAAATCCTAGGAACAACATTTCAAAAAAGGTCTGCAAATTATTTATAAAAAGCTATCGAAAAAATTTATTCGTACACTTAATCAGTGCAGCAGTTAAAATTTCAAGTCAATCGGTAATAATTTGCTCAAGTTAGGAGTCCGGCCGACTAGAAACATTTATATTCGATTCAAAATGCTTTTGAACTTTTCTGAATGAAAAGGGCTTCGCAAAACTCAAAATGTAAAAATTTACACATTTTTTCCACACTTTTATTCTTTGAGTATATTATTTCTAAGTTATTAGGGCATATTTGCTGTTTGTATATTAGTTTAAACTAAGTTTTATCTCTACCCGAGCTTAGACTCGTCTAAATATACCTGCTGTGACAAGATTTCCGTAACAGTTTAGAAGATGTGATTGTGAAAAGAAAATTTCAACGCCGACGTTTCTTTCAGTATTTGGCCACCCTGAAACAGTCTATGATACAAAAATCTTAAGACTAAATTAGAGATTATTTGATAACAATAATTCAATTATGTTCCAAGAAAATTGATTGCTAAAAATATTCACTTCACTCGATGGCAGTTTTAAATGAAAATCAATTTTACTTCGACAGTTTTAGGCGTATTTCTGTGGAAGTCGATTGTGAAAATTCCCCATAGATTCAAAGTTATATGGTAGAAAATGTAACTGCCTGACGAGAGTTTGATGCGTTTGTACATCGTTTGAGGCAGCTGACCGTTACTACTCGTTTTTCTCGAAACTACTTTCTCCGGCACGGTTTGATAACTCGTATTTTTGATGCGGTTTTTTTTTAATATTCTAAAGTGTTTTCTCTATAGTCTGGCAAACCGGAGTTTTGATATTATTGTAAAAAAATTTTATAAACAAAATTAAAGTTCGACACTTATGACGTAGAACGCACACTTTTTTAAAATGTCGAAAATTACAAAATTTTTCGAAATTTAAAAATCCGGCTTGACACAATATGTTGTTGTTGTTGTTGAAGTGGTTGAGTATTTCCACTGAAATAATCCTATTTAGTGACCACCACCGCTTTGCTACCACCGTCCTCGTGTGATGGTGTATTTTTTATTTTATTTTTTTCTTCTTCTAAGTCAGATCCATTTAATGAGGTCCAAGTATAGCAGCAAATTCTTGATCTCGATGTCTGAGATCTCATTAATTTTCTGCAAGAAAGGATTACCAAAGGAGCGGAGTCGTGGAAAAGACTTTCCTTCGCCCCTTCCGCTTGACAGCTTCTACAGATAGGATTGAAGGGTAGGTTGAGTCCAGCTGCATTATCCCTTATTTTCTAATGGCCTGTAAGGGTTGCAGTGATGCATGAGATGTTTGGCCGAGAGCATCCTAACAGATCATTCGTCCTTTGGATTTTGTATGATGTCCATGTGTTTTTTGTTGTAATACATGTAGTTAATTGCTTCCATCTTCTTTCGGCTAAAGCATGATAGTGTGAAGCAATGGATGCTTTTAGTGTGTTCAGTGGGTGGAGACTGCCACCGCCTCTGCTATGTCTAGTGTCGAACCTTTTCTTGCTAGCTCATCCGCTATCTCATTACCCCGTATGTTCCTGTGACCGGGAACCTATATCAGAGTGATTTCAAGCCAATAACTAAGCAATTCCAGCTCCTCTCTACACTGTAAGACTAGTTTGGATGAAATGGAGTTGGAATCTAAGGCCTTTATAGCTGCTTGACTGTCTGAGAAGATAGCTACTCTTGCACCAACTTCCTTGTAGAGTTTCAGTGATTTGCATGATTCTCTGATCGCTCACAGTTCTGCCTAGAACACGCTGGCATAGTCAGGAAGACGAATTGACTGAGATAGGTTGAGTGGCTCCGAACGGAAGCCAGCTTCTACACCACAGTTCATCTTAGAACCATCGGTACAGATTTCGATGTCGTGAGTTCCAATCACCTTCCCTTTGCTCCATTCGGCTCTCGGTGGAAAACGTACCGTAAAGTCTTTCTTGAAGTTAAGGTCGGGAACAGTGTAGTCTGATCTGTTTTTGAGCAGCGCGGGTTCCTGTAGTGTGACCGTACGTCCTTGTTGTCCAGCTTCCTATGTCTCTGAGTCTCGCCGCGCTGTAAGTAGCGACTGTTTTAATGTGTAAATCTAATAGTAGCAGATGAGTTCGTACATTGAGCGTTTCAGTACCACTGGAGCTAAGCGCTCCTGTAGTTAAGATACACGCTGTTCTTTGACACACTATAACTACAACTTTATTTAACAAGAATTTTTTTACTTTTTACAGATCCAACAACAATTCAAGGAGAAATGATGCAGACCGTGGAGCAACTTTTTTTCATTGTACTTCTGGTCACGTGATTTTTTTATATACTAATTTTTATAAAGAAAAATTAAAACAAATTTTTGTATACAGTTTAAGTACTACTAATAAACAATATTTCAAATTTTTTATATTTATTTCTATTCTTATCCCTTCTAAAAACAATTTTTCTTTTAGCGCATTTTTGGCGCTGCTGGACCTATGTAATCCCTTAAGGGGTTATGTACCTTGTGTTGGACTAAAACTCGAAAAATTTTTTATGGCGTATTTTAAAAGTATTGTACATTATCTTAAAAATTTCAATTCAAAAATTCATAAAGATCGGAGCACTAGAACGAAAGTTACAGACCGTGCAAGCGCGTAAATTATCCATAAATGAAGTGCACGCAAAACTTTAGCCGCGATTATCTCGAAGTCGTGTTTTTTGAAAATTACCAAAAACTATTTGACCGATTTGCGTACAAGTTTTTTTTTTATTATTCGAAGTTACAATCTCGTGAATCTGAACGGTTCACTTTTTATAAATATTTGCATAGTTCGCTGAAATTAATTTTTTTTTTAATTTTTTCAACCCCTCAAAAATCGTTTTTATGGTGCGAAGCGGTTTTCATATCGAGATATCTTTTTTTTGGGTAAATAAACCGTTCAGATTCACAAAAAATTATTTTTCTCCTCATATAATTTTTTTGATTTTAGTTGAGCTACTCATGCGCTACCGTGGTAACCGCAAGCCTCTTCTAAAAAACGGCGTTTCGGGGGAGGGGCGATATCAACAATAAATAATAACATTTTTTAAAATAAAAACACCAAAATGTATTCTTCGAGAGTTACCCTTCAGTATGATATATGCCTCATTTGAATAAAAGTTCTAAAAAATATTTAAAAAAAATTATGACAATCGTCCATTTTTTCGGGCTCACAAGGTATACCTATAACCCCTTAAGTCTGTGTGATGAGAAAGAAATATGCTTGGAAATCTAGAAGTGGACATAGGGTAATTTTTTTTTTTTTGTATTAAGTTGTAATTTCTTCCTTAAACGCCAACTAATTCAATTATTCAAATCATGGTGCAGGGTTTTTAGGTATGCAGTTTTGTAACTCCTGTAATTTCAGTATAATAAAGGGCAAGTTTGAAGTTAAAATAAAATAAATAAATAATTGGCGGGTACACTAGGTATTTGGCCGAGCTCCTCCTCTTATATGTGGCGTACGTCTTGATGTTTTTCCACAAATGGAGGGACCTACAGGTTTTAAGGCTACTCTGAACGACAAATGGTTTTTTTATGAGAAGCTTTAACATGGCAGAAATAGACTTGGAGGTTTGCCAATGCCTGCCGAGGGGCGACCGCTATTAATACAGGGAAATTCGAACCGACGCACTTCCAAATGTTAGTCACGTATCAACCCTTTCGGCTGGGGCGACCGTTTTTCCATGCAATATTCAACATTTTCTTTCATATAAGCAAGATTTCGAAAGTCTTTTATACGGAAGAAAATGCGCAACTTCGGAAGTCAAAATATTGTAAAACATCAACACTATTTTTGAGTAACTTCAAACTTGCACATTATCATGTTCAAATTGAGTAAGCTACATACAATACTGTTTACCTAAAAAATTTCTACAAATTTTAAAATTGAAATTTTGGTAATTTTTTTTTTTTTTGTTCTGAATTTTTAACAAAGTTTTAAACTTTGATTTACTCAGTTTTTTTTTATTTAGCACAATAAATTATTATTATTATTATTATTTATAGGGGATATGTACAATATAACCCTAACTTAATTAGCACACTGGCTACCAGGGCCTTCAGTCGCACAATAAATATAATATTATGGATATTGTAGCTAGAAAAACTGAACGCAGACTTTTTCTGCCTAGTATCTATACAAGGCATCAGACGGACAAGCTATTCCACTAAACAACTTTCAGTTTATAGCTTTCCGCGTATATAATTAATAGTTATTCATGTTTTTTATGCAACTGACATTTAAGAAACCCTAAACACTATGCTACACCTAAAACCATTCATGCACCATAAACGAGAGAAGGGCGATTTTATGGCGCGTAAAGAATTCTATACAAATTTTAAAAGGCACTCAAAAACAAAATTATGCTACGCGCCACAAAACCACACAGTAGTAAATGATTTCAGTTGAAAGACTCGCAGGGAATTCGGAGAAGGTGCAGAAAGTAGGCGCAACATTGTAACAAATATTCAATGTCACATACCACACATACATATTGTACATACTTGCAACAAAGTAAGGCTGTGTAGCAAGACAGTCAGAAGGGTGCACAAGGAGGCAACTTGGCGAGAAACGGCGTGTAAGTGCTCATTAAGGCAGTGAAATAAGGATATACGAGTGCCTTACTTCACATTTGAATGCGCATTTTGGTGGCTCACAACAAATACTCACATAAAATGCTAGCTTCAGGAAAGGCGCCACGCTACATTTTACGACATTCACACCCGTAAAAGCAGCAAAGGTTGAACGTACATAAACGCCAACGCCATTCTGCGGGGGATCCGATAGAGGGCCACGCGCCAAGCTGCCGTTTAGCTTATCGGGACAAAACGTTTTCCGACGTTTTACAAAGAATCCATCGACATTAAGTGGAATCACGTGGAATATTTAAGCGAACTGACGAGACGTTTGTGCGGCTATCGCCTTGTCTGCGCTTGTTGCCTGTTCGCCAACTCACTTCACAGTTACGCTTGAATGGTTGTTTGTATCCATTGGCCTTCAATTCCACACTTACGATTTGATGCGATGTTTGTGCGAGTCTGAAGTGCCAAATTAGGTTATATTATATGACAAGGCGACATGTTCAACTATAAAGGTGGCGGGTAAAAATATACATAAGTGTCGGGTGTTTTTTTAAGAGCTTGAGAACTTAAAATTAATAATACGAAACAGAATGAATTGTTGAAATGAATTTTCATAAATCAAAAACAGATCAAAGAAACCAACGCAAGACTGAGTCTTGCCGAAGCCCTATGCTCGCAAGGGGAGGAAACAAGGGGAAAAAGGTAATTTCATAACACTTGAATATCATATCATATGTCCGACGCGGCTACGATTTACATGGTCCATTCGATCAGACCAACTTTTGACTACTTCTGAATCTGAATAATAAATCTAAATGGGCTCCATCAGCAAAAATTCGACGCAATTGATGGTCATTTGACTTCAATTCTTGCCCGCTCTGTATTTTATAGGCACTTGAGACAAGAACCTAACCCAAAAAAAATGTCCACGTACTCGAAGGTCAAAGGCCGACAAGTTGAGAAGGACGACGAATCGGCATGTCCGGCGATTTTAAAGACCCATATACTAGAATATGCGGTACCAACATGAGGTAGCAGAGGAAGAGGAAGGCCTAATCTACGTCGGAAAGATCAGGTGGAAAAGAACTTGGCTTCACTTGGTGAAGCGCCGGTTAGCATGAGAAAGAAACGACGGTTATTGAAAGAATGAAGAAGAATTTTACATAACTGCCTCGTTCGTTCTACGCTCGAATATGCATCTCTTTTATTTGGAATCCAATTTATGCCGTTCAAGCAAATAGAATGGGAAGGGTACCATGAAATTTTATTCGATTCGCTCTGCTACGAGTACCTCTTCACATCTCTGATCCACTACCACCCTACATACAGTGCTCGGTGCATGCAAATAAATCTGGGGTTCTTTGCCGATAGACGTACCCTTCAGTCTTTGATGTTATTTGCGTTTCTGTTGATTATCCCGCAGTGTTCTTAAACACCCATTTAACGTGAAAGCAGTCAAATCAAACTACTATAACTTTGTTCCTATTACGAGGGCTTTTACTGAATTAAATAGTACCTACAGACTACTCGACCTAGGTTTAGCAATGCCAAGATTGCCTTTCCATTCGTGAATTGCATCTCACCCTTCATAATACCTTTCCTTTGTTCTAAAATTCTTATAAAAATAAAATAAAATACACACTTCACTCAATGAACTTTGCGAATAGATTTTTTTTTTAAGTAAATTTCCACAATTTGGAAGCTTTGTTCTGATGTTAAACGATTCATGATGACTTGACAAGCCTTACTAAAATTTCAACAGAGTTTACCATTTTCAGCAGCTGCCAAACCATAGTTATCGATGTCGATATTTTTCATGCAGCTAAAAAACACCCAATACAACCACAGAAAATCGAAAAGCAGCAGAAAGGTGAAGTATACAGAAAAAAATAAAGAGAAAACGCAGGCGGCTAAAAAGTTAATAAAAATAGTTAAGTTTAAATAATTAAATATCAGGCCATTTCCTGTAAGGAAAACTTGAACTCGTGGATCAAAAAAATGAAGCATAACTTGCAACTTGTCTGTGGATGTTAAAAAATATGGAAATTAACAGCATTTGAAAGGTTCAATTAATAGTAATAATAAGGGGCACTTAACAAGACGCGTCTAGATATTGTCTTAAAATAAAACTTGAACAAATTTAGATTCTTTTAGTTTTCACAATTTTTTATTCAAACTACGGCTCTTAAGGGGGCCCGATTGATTGATTCTTTTCAATACTTCGAAAGTATAGTATCTTAAGAATATACCGTGAAATTTTCATACGGAAATTCCCAATATTACAGTTCCCAAAGCACATTAACTAGGTAGAAAGCGGTCCTATACTTCAAACTTTCAACTCATTTATGTCGAAACGACTTTTTTCGACACAGAGGGTATGCAAAAAAAACATTCAACCGAATCACTTGAAATATGAATATGTTGTTCACAACATGTATGGCTATTGTCGGAACTAGAATCAAAATTTTATTTATATAATTTCCTATTTTTTACATTAAAAACTATTGAAAAAGAACCGATTTTACGAACTTTTTTTTCAAAAGTGCACCATGTTGACAATTTTTAATTTTTTCGATTTTTCTAATTCCAACCATAACTGCACTCTTTCTGATTAAGAATCTTCTTGAATTTTGTATTTCAGATAAGTAGAAGTCTCGAAATCACCTACGCCGTTCGGGTGCGATTTTTCGAGAGGGTCATCTTCAGCGGCATTTTTATAATAATAAATATTGTTTTTAAAATAAAAAAACAACTTTTGTTTGTATGCTCAATAGATTTATATAAACACAGTGGGAGTAATTGAGACTACCGCCGGTGTATAGCCTTCATATGCTTACAGGAGAATAACCTGGACGCAGGTACCTGTTGTGTCTTCGGACATACCAGATGTCGGCTCTACCCAGATGTTATACTTTTGTGGTCCCAGGGTAGAATTAGCCGAAGTGGGAGGATTGTTATAGTATTAGGCACCTTTGAGCTATTTCTGACATTTTGGTTTAAACCGACTCAAAAACAAAATGGATGCCTCATCGGATGTTGTCATCGGACAGGCATTATGAGAGCCTTATACTCGTAAAGTATTAGTTTTGTTCGTCAAGAGGGGACTTTACAACGCAATTCGCGTACTTAGCCCAAAGTAGCACCTGTTAGCAAGAGAGATTCTGTCTTAGATTTCAAGACTGTCATTGTTATTGGTATTAATGCTGGTTCCTAAATAAATAGATAAACGAACTCATAACTGTTAACAGTGACATGGGTGCCGCTACGCGAGTGCGCCGACTGTATCTTTGACGACAGAAGATACCTACTTTGTCCTTTTGTTCTCGTTCACAACCAGACCCATTCGCTTTACTTCTTTATCCAGTTTGGAAAAGGCAGAACTAACAGTGCCGTTTTTAAGGTCGATGATAGTCAGTATCATTGGCATACGCCAGCAATGGCACCATTTAGTAAAGTTAATCGACCGGGAAACTTAGATCGCACTAATGCAAGGTTTACTCATGCTGTGTGACCTATAGCTCTATCCTGTTGAGCATAAAACGCGTCTACGGCTATTCCTTCAAGCGCAGGTCCACTTCAATCAGTTGTCTGTCGCGAAGTTCATTGACAGTCACAGCTCTTTCAGTTTCATCTCCGAAGCAAAATGGACTAATTATTCCATCAGCCCAAAATGTCCATTTTAGTGGAAGTACTGATTTTTTTAGTGAAATTACCCGAGGGTTTTCCTTTCGCCAGATGCGGTAATTTTGTTTGTTTGCGGTAATTTTGTTTGCAGTGTAAAGTAAGCCTCAGCACTAAAGATGGTTTGAGATATGTTGGTATTGAAGATCGACAATTTTCATAATAAGTTTCAATATTTTCACGGGATGTTCTGTGGCATAAAATTGTACATCTGTCTACTTGACAAACCTCAAAGATATCATAAAAACAGGTACCATATAGGCATTATTTACTACTCACATCCGGGCGTCATTTTTGAAAGACCTTATAGTATTTCAAAAGAAAAAAATATGTGAAAATATGATACAGAAACTTCGTTTTATTTATAAAAAAAATTTTTTTTTTAGTGGAGTAGAAGTTGTATGTATCCCAGTTATGAACGACAAAAAGATTGCCAGTGGCATAGTTACTCATGAACTTATTAAAGTTTTCACACATTCTTACACTCGTATAATCTCTGTTGCCATGTGTGAAAAGTTGTCCCAAGAAAAATTAATGGGAGCATCAGGTGTGGCAGCCAATCAGAATGACTAACTAACTAACTAAATGACTGATGGGATGTCTGCACGACGTGATGAGCTACTTGTCGATTTCTCGAAGGTGAAGGAAATAACAAAGTTAAAATTTGCAATATGACGCAAGTGAAAGCGAAAAAAACCGGAAAACACGGAAACAATGAGAAACTGGGCCACTGACATTGACAGGTTGTAGTACAGGCATGGACACTAGTAGAGGGTAAAGGAAAGTCAACAATGAAAATGCGAGCAAAAAGTATTTGAATCCGTGTCAACAACGAGTCGAGGCATGGCTATAGCGCCAGCAAGAACAGCAGCTGCAGGCATAAAAGGCGTCCAACACCCACTGATGCTAATGCTAGAATAACTTGTTTGTGTTGTTTTTTTTTTTCTTGTTTTTGCTTTTCAAAATGTACCCCGGTATACATATATGGTAGTGTACCCTTTAAAATGCTTCTCAATAAAGCAGAGAAGTTGCACTTGCTGGCGCCGAAGTGGCACTGCTGTAAGAGGCGTCATTGCACGCTACTCATCAATCACTTGAGCCTACATATATTGAAGTGGATGTGGCTATGGATGAACGAGTCTTAGACAAAGAGCTGAATAAACAAGTAAAACTCATAGAAAGTGAAAAAAAGAAGTTGCAAGAAAAATTACAATGAAATAAATTGATGCTGAGAGGTAATGAGCTTCAAGGACGAAAAGTGATTACAAGACTTACTAAGTATCGTCCTCAAGCTAAGTTGTAAAGCGAAATCAAAGCTTGTGTTTCCACATCAACTTAACAAGTATAAAATAATATTTTCTTATTATTTGAAGCACAAGTGCGCATATGCAACATGATGAAGCTATGGGTGGCGCCACTGCGCTTATGTGAATATATAATATTATGCCTCCACTCGTACTCGTGCGAAGCGCCCGCATATTTGTTGCATTGGAGACATGAGCTGATGGTACGTGATCGGCGTGCCCACTCAAATGTCTGTGAGTCTAATCATATCGGTTTTCTACAAAATAATGTCAATACGCCAGGCCGCCTGAGTGGGTTAAAGTGTGCCGCCGTTTGTTTGTGCGCCGATAAGAGTCGTGCATTTAGTGGTTACTAAGCGAGAAATGAATTTAGATATTTTTATAAGATGATGTAAGACAAAATAAATCTGACTATTTATGGGTGTCATACACAAGCAAGCAAGCATTAACATATGTATGTATGTATCATATTATGGTGCCTCACGAATAAAAAAACTGTGATTTTTCCACTGAAATTATAAAATATATTGTATCATACGACTTCCGCCACAATATTTCGGAACGGTATTAAATTTACATGAGCTGGACCGATTTATAAATAAAATTAGTTTCTAAAAATATTGTTTTCTAAAAACACACTTCAGATGATAGAAGAGTTGAAGTTTAAAAGACCTGCATAAAAATAAAAATAAAATGTATGAACGGCACAGCAGTGTATTAAAATAAAGGGTGATCAGATTGGAGGTACTTTTTCCAATAGGACGTTTTTGACAGATCACGTGGTACTACAGGGTTGCCAATATTCGACGGACCCATCTGGCAACCCTGTATCTTTTGACAGAGACGTCAGATCGCTTAATGACACACCGCGTTGGAAGCGTCAGACCAAGCAGATTTCTACCATGGAACAGTACACGCCACGCGAGCGTTCCCAAATTGTTGAAATTTACATTCAAGAAAAGAAGCCAATTGTGAAAACTCAACGTACGTATAAAAAATTAAATAATGTGAAAAGTGCGCCTTCTAAGAAAACCATTAAACGTTTGTACGAAAGGTTTTCGACTGGTGATGCTCTTTCTAATCCAAAGAGGCCAAATTGCTCTTGTACGGGCCAGTGTTGAGACGTCGCCAAGGACATCCCAAAATCGCCGTTCTCAGCAGTTGGGCATTGCTCGGACCACTTTACAACGAATTATCTGCATTGATTTGCATTTATTCCCGTATAAGATTCAATTGACGCAAAGATTATTGCCTGCGGACAAGCCTCGTCGATTGGAATGGGCCCAAAGAGTCATCGAAATCCGTCGGGTCTGTCGAATATGCGCAAACCTGTACTGTTAAACTAAATACGAGGTGGATTAAATAAGTTCCATCACATTTTGTGTAAAATATGGAATTAAGTGCTCAAAAACACTTGAAATGTTGACAGTGGCACACGGTGAGGGTACTCTGAGTCAAAAAATGTTTACAGTGGTACGAGCTTTTCACAGTTGATCGAGAAGTTGTGAATGACGACGCTCGCTCTGGATGCCTCAGCACATCAACAACCGATGAAAATGATGAGAAAGTGTAGAAAACTGTTATGGAGAATCGTCAAATCACAATTTGAGAAGTTGCTGAGCATGTCGGCACATCGGCATATCAGTTGCCATGCAATCTTTTCGGAATTGCTGAATTTCACCAAAACAACGTCGCATGAGCATCGCTCAGGAATTGCTGAATAACGTCAACGATAACCCAGATTTGCTTAAAAGGGAAATAACTGATAACGAATCATGGGTATATGGGTATGACATCGACACCAAAGCCCAATCGTCCCAATGGAAGAGTCCAGGAGAGTCAAGCGTCGATAGCAGAAAATCGCCGAACACGCAAAAAACTTGTCTTATTTATGACTCTCACAAGCAAACTAAAAAACTTATTAAAGCCGTGAACATATCTTCGAGATGAGAGTACCAACATAAGAAACTAATAATAATCCAAAGTCGAATGTAGGTAGCCCCCGAATTTTGAAAATTTTCCTTCCTCGTACATAATTTTTTAGTATTCATAGATATTTCATCATGGAAAAACCTACGCCTCAACACGTTTACAAATCGTACAAAAGCATTACGAAAATCGACGATTTGTGAAAAGTGTTCATCGCGTGCTCAGTTGTTTTCTTTTTGCTCGGGATTAATACCTTTTTAGAAAAATGATTTTTTATTTTATTTTTATACTGAACTTTCCAATTCTGCGTAAGATCGAATAGTTTTCTTTCATTCCGACAATTCCGAGCGAAAAGCTTTGAAAATAAATGTTTTATTCCTAGAAAACTTTTCGGTTCCTCTTCGACAGTGGAAATTATTGGAAAAAAAATGTAAGCAATACAAATATGGAGCTGAGTGATGATATATTGGTACGAATTTTATTACGTTAAAATCCAAATAAATCTCTCGCAATAATTTCTTTGAATTCGATCGCTAGATTGCCAAATAAAAGCCACAAATTAATGACAGCACAACTTGCTTTACTTTATTTCCAACACTTAACAGCTTTACTTACGTACAGGCTCACCTTACGACGGAATTAATATACTTCATTACTTCTTGTTTACTCGCTTACACGCTCAATCTACGACTGAATACCCTATGCCCATGCACCTCTGCTTATTTACTCCTATAAGTACATGTGCTTAATAACTATCGTAATTTCTAGATCTGGTACAAGTTGCCAGATTCTTGCGAATCCTATCCTGCCATCTGCTGTTGTCGCCACCAAGGCGGATTCATGTTTTGTTTTGGCATCTCATTCACTCGCTATTGCCGGTTCGTGAAGTTTCCCGTTCGCAACAATATGTAAATCTCTCTATCTCCGCGGCGTATATTCGTTTCTAATTTTCTTGTTTCCATAAGAAACGCTCTAGTTTTACACACTCCAAACAAATTGAAGACTGTAAATTACAAATTTGATTTGATGGCTTTATTAAACAACCAGGTAGGCTTTACAAATTATTGGTTTCAACGCAGAGGCAAAATAAGTTCATAATCCGCAAGATCTAGGAAGACAACACTAACTAACTTTCCATATGACACGGTATAACTTCTGTTCAAAAACCCTCTAGCACTTCTTAAACAAATCTACACTGAAATATGGTCAGCAACTGGTATATCTATCAGACAAGCCAAAATACATATGTATAACGAGAACTAAATCGTCAGTGACGAATAATTTTACTTATTTGCAAACTACTATAGCTAATGAGTCATCCTCAACAAATATAATTGACAGTTCTTGAATAAAAAATAAGGAAGAGAAAACTGCTGGAGTTCACATCACAGACAGCAAACACCCTTGACAAAAACTAACCGTTTGAATTTAGTCGAAAAAGAAAATCGTATTTAATTATTTTAAAATAATGCTAAGCTCTACTTTATGAGATACTGCTCTCATTTTATTAGAAAAATCGCTGCTAGAGAGCATTTACCATATTCTCGTACATATGGTATGTATGCAAGAATGATAGAAACAAGATTGCGCCTATCAGAGCGTACGTGACGTCACGTTTGCTGAGTTGTGCTGTATTGCCAACCATTTGCTCTTCGCAATAAATTTAGTGCTTCTTTATACCGAAAATGCGAAAATTTTGAAGTTTCGTGTTTGTTTCTTTTTGCGTTTAATTTAAAGCTACCGAAACTGTAAGTTAAAAAAAACTGTATTATTAAAGAAAGAATGTTATAAAAGGTCACTCTGAGAAGGTTTTAGTGCTAATGAAAATTAGTTGATTCTTATAAAATTTAGTATTTTGAAAAAATGGTGGGGAAAATCTTAAATATTTTGCAAATCATATTAAATTGTTCAACCAAGTCGTGGATCTGCACATTTTATAGTGTCTAATATTGTTGCACAGCCGCTGATAAGATTGAACAATGTGTGAATGTGGATTTTAATAGTGCTGATGGAGTTGCGCCAGGAGAAGTGCCTTGAACGGATGGTGCCACTGGATGGATGGCGGAGGCAGTGTACTCAGTCCGTGGATCGGTGCTCAGTTACTATTCCTATAGATATTTTAAAACATTTAACTTTAATTTAATGAAATATTATAAACATATGTATGTATGCTTTATTGAGGTTCTTACTAGCACAATTTTTCACTGCACATTTCATGTTTTCATATTTCTCACTTATACGAGTACACTTTCACGAATTATCTTATTTTTGCGTAAATATTCACTAAAACGTTTTTTACCGTTTCTTCTTATTAACGCACATTTCAAAGAAGAAACGAATATTCATAAACATCAACAATAACCGCAATCATGGGCAATGTGACCAGATCTCTGAGAAGACTTTAGTGCTAATGAAAATTTTTTTACTCTTATAAAATTTGATAATTTGAAAGTGCAAATTTAATTTTTGGCTCCATTTAAGGTTATGCAAAAATATTAAATGCCCCTCTCTCAACTCTTCTTAAGATTGAAAGCCTTTTTACACATTTTAAAAAGCCTTTGAATATTTATTGAATGCGAATTAAAACCATAGAGGTGTAATCGTTTCTTCCGGTCATCAATCCTTAGTGAGACATAGGGCATTAAGAGTTATATTCATTATAAAAATTAACAACAAAATACCAGAAAATACTAAAGAAACCATACTGACATTTTTACAAAGAGAGTACCTTATCTAGTTACATAACTTCAAATATAGCAAAAAAGTCGTTCCCTTAACAAAAGAGTCTCGATTAAAAAAAACCTCATAAATTAAATTGTACATAAGCTTGACACATTTATTTAAAAAAACGCACATTTTAAAGACAATTTGTCTCGCATACAAAGTTCTTTAAGTGATTCAATAAAAATTTGTTGGTTTATTTTCTTTGAATAGGCATTTTAATGCGTTTTTATATCCAAAGCTAGGCAACACTGCAGTAGCGAGAGAGAAATTTGACTGCCGAAAGCAGAAGAACACCAACAACACCTGCACTCGCGGGCAATGCCACCAGATGTTAAAAAAAAGTAAAGCTAAATAAAACTGTGTGAATTGTTTAAATAATTATTAAAAAATGTATATTTTACAAAATTATAAACATGACATTTTAATTAGAACAACTAGAAAAATGTCATGAAGAAAGAACTAAAACTCCGAGACACAAAATAATAAAAATAACAAAAAAAAAATGATAAATCGAGTTACGAAAATGGTAATCTGGCCATACTGGAGCTAAAATCACGTAACTAGTTGTCAAATTCGCTGAGCGCAAAGTAACGGGACCACGATGGGCGCCATCTCATTATTCTTTGCATCATGGTATGTATGTATGTAATATTCATGCAAACGAATCAGTTTGAGAGCAATAATTTTTGCTTATTCACTAACAAGGCAATTTCAATGATACTTCATCAAGAGCAAAAAGAGTTTGAACTCAACAAATAGTAGCTCTTATTTTGCATTATTGAGCTTGTGGGCAAATACAACTCCCTCACTTGTTAACAAGCAAATAAAACAATAAAAATTATGTAAACTCTTTGCGTAAGCAGAAGATAAAAAATATACCATTGTGTGTACGATAATGAGTTGTCGGAAGTGGAAAACGAAACGAATGAGAATATGAAGAGCGGAAAGGAAACAGCAACCCAAATCAAATCATTCATTGTAAATTCTCGGCAGCCGTAATTGCGGTAGAGAATAACAGAGAAAGAAGTAGAGTGGCAGATGGCTAGCAAGGTGGATGGCCAGGACAAAGACAAGTCGAGCAAATTAACTGGAGCAATGATGAATTTGTTCGTTCATGAGGGAAAATAATAAAGACGGGAGGAAGTAAATAGCAGTGACATGATTGCAAAGCAGGAAAAGAAATAAAAAGAAAAAATTATGATAATTCTAAAGCAAAAAGAAAAACTAAAAGAAGAGCTATGAAAAGAAACTACAACAGCAAAAAAAAAACCAAACTAAAACAAAAAGTCATGAAAGTTAGAATTGCTGAAGTGAAAAAGTTGATTCCGTTTTTATAAGTAGTTGACATAAAAAGCAAATTTCATGCAAATATTGCGTAAACTCAAGTGGGCTGCATGAAATTTGAGAGCCGAAATGGAGGTGCAGCACAAATTGACCGTAATTTAAATTTTCGGGAAAAAAACATGACGTAACCTAATTGGGGTGCTGGTAAAAAATGCATTTTGAAATTGAAGTGAGAGTCCTGCAAGTACTTAATAGCTTAAACGACATTTAAAGTAAGTGCATAAATCAAATTAATGTAGACACATTTTTTAAATAAAGTCAAGTTGATTTGACTGACATATTCAAGTATCTACTAGGCATAAGGCTTTCACACTAAGTCGAAGAAAACGTACAGCCTATTACTGGGGGTTGACAATTTTTTAAATGGCTGACGGATGTCATTTAGCGTAGATTTGGCACTAAGAAGTAATGATTGAAGGCATTGACACTTTGTTATCTCCTACCTTTTCCTAACACTGCAGTTGGTACTGCCCTGAAAACCAAAGAGAAAAAACGTAATGCTCAAAGAACAATAAATGTGGGCATACAACTGATAATGAATGATAGCTAGGAACCTTCATAAAACGCTCACCCTGATTTGACGGCAAAATAAAGTGAGGCATTTTTCACATCCTTTTGTGCTAGCAAATATAGAAAAATAGAGATAATAAATTTCACAAGGAAAATCATAGATGGGGTGTAAATTTGTGGAAAAGCCTGGCCAACAGCGGCATATTTATTGTTGCTCTCAATTTAATATTTTATGGCCATCCGTCATATGAGCTAAAATGTTAACTGACATTAGATGAAGGCAGCCAGTAGTGGTTATTTATTGAGGTGTCAATCATTCGGCCACAACAAAAATGTAATACATACAGTTATGTTCAGGAGATGAGTAACACGGAGTTAAAAAACAAATAAAATGAAATACTAAATTAAAATTACGAAAAAAAAATCACAATAAACAAAAGCAAATGAAAAAAATAACAAAATTACTAGAATAAAGTACAACTAAAATGAAGGGGGTGAAAAAAATGATTTACTAAAAAAATAATAAATAGAATAAAGATTAAATAAAATAAAAACGAAATAAGGAATAAAAACTAAAATAATAAAAATTAATATGAAATAAGCCAACTAAAAATTAAGGAAAAAATTGAAATATTGAAATTGAAAACGTAAATAAAAACAGTAAAAATAAAATAAAAAACTAAAACAAAATACACTGAAACGAAGGCAGAAAAATTATAAAAAATTAGGTAAAATAAGTTAAAAAATACATAAATAAAAATGACATGAAATAAATAAAATGAAACGAGATAATAAAAATAAAAAGTTAAAATAGGTAAACCAAAATTAAGAAAAATTAAATAAAAAAACGTAAACTGAAAATAATAAAACAAAAACAAAACAAACTGAAACGGAGGAAGAAAAAATATAAAGAAATGACGTAAATTAAGATAAAAAATAATTTATTATTAACTGAAACAAAGAAAAATAAAATTAAGATAAAACCAAAATTAAAAATAAAATAAAGCAAATCAAAACTACGAAAAACAAAACAATAAAAAAAATGAAATAAAAAATTAGATAAAAATAAAATAAAAATCTCAAACGAAGAAAGAAAAAATAAAATAAAGTGAAGAGAAATAAAATGCAAAACAAAAATTAAAAATAAAGAATGAACTGAAGCGAACCAAAATTACGAGTAAAAATAAAATTAAAACAAACTAAATAAATAAATACCCTTTGGTTGGGCACCTATTGCGGCGCGTCCCAGGTGGTGGATAGGGTACGCCACAGTTATCTTCTGTGGTTAAGTAGGCCATAGCCTCGGTAAAAGCCTACTCGCGAACCAGCCTAGTTCTCGTCAACCAACAACTATGGTAGGGGGAACAACATGTAGTGCAGTGTTACTGCACGCGTGCCGTAACTGCCATAATTGCTGGCAGTGACCCATATCCACTTCGGTGGATGGCGAGAAGCCACTCGTATTAGTAGGTCATGTCTCTGCTAATACGAATGGAATAAACATGGACTCACGGGGAGAAGGCCACTTCCTTATATCAAAGGCTACCAATCCAAGGTGGAACAGCACACGCCGAGGGATGCATGGCTTAGGGTGAGCTAAGTCGCTAGTATGCGGACTCTGGGGCACCTGTCGCACCCCAGTTTAAACTCGACTTACCACGGCATAGGGCTCTGGCGTGGCGAACCCCATTATTTCCCTACTAACATCTCTGGTTACGACTGCTGACTCGTCAGCTGAGTGACCGCCCCGCAAAAAATGAATAAAACTAATACAAAACAAACAACACAACAAAAAATTCCTTCCCGACGCGGAAGACCTGTTGGCTCCACCAAACTTATGGCGGGGTCAAAAACCACCCCTTCGGTGTCGAAAGTGCTCACTAAGAGCAAAACCGTCAAAGAGACACCACCGCATTCTCTTGTGGCTTCTTCCTCCAAAACCGATTCGGCTGCGGAGAAACAATCAATAATCAAAACTGTTTTGCCAGAAACTGGGAAAACTAATCGGACAGAAGTCTCCAAAAAACCTGTCCCTCCTCATCTCCGTCGATATAGAGACAAAAGACGCGCCACTTTCCTTATGGAAAAGCTCGGCAAAACCCTTGAGGAGGAGCTGTCCGACCAACAAAAGGCAACTCTCGATTGGGCCCGGGAATTCCTTCGGAAGTATGAGGCGTCCAAAGAAAAACCGAGTGCAGCTAAGCGGCAGCGGTCTTCAGAGGATCCTCATAGCTCCAACGACCCCAAGAAGCACAAAGCTTCCTCTGAGGTCAAAATACGCAAGTTCTGCGAAGTTGCCAGAGATAGTCTGGTCATGGCGGTGGTAGATAAGAGCCACCCTGACGGTTTCATCTCTCCATCAAACTGGAAGATTGTGGAGAGAAAACTTCAGTTGGGATACCTGGACGTTCTGAAACAGAACCCAGGGCCTCCTCCTTTCTGCTCTGACGCGGGATGGTTCCAGGCAAGGGTCAAGTTGATCGCGTGCTCGGATCAACGTTCTGTCAACCTTTACGGCATGGCCCTCGACCGACTCGGCGAGGTATGGCCCGGGGCGAATCTTAAGCTCGTCAATAAGAGCGAAATTCCAAACCAACCACGCGGCAGAGCCAGAATACCTCTAGAGCCATCCGATCCGGAAACTATTCTGGAGCTACTGAAGATCGGAAACCCGAACCTACCCACCGAAAACTGGAGGGTAGTTAAGGTGGAAGAGCCTTCAGGAAACTCCAGGCAGATCACGCTGCTCCTGGACCAGGAAAGCGTTAAAGCACTGGACGACCGCAAGGGGATTGTGGCGTTCGGGTTCATCACCACTACCATTTGGACCTATCAGCCGAAAAACCTCCTCGCACCCAGCGAAGAGAGTACGGCGGCCCCCAAGATGGATGTCGATAAGCCTCTCTCACAAGCTTCGACGATTGAGTCCGACTCGGAATCGAACAGCGAACTTGTGGGACACTTATTTAACATTCAACTCGGGGACGAGGATAGACTTCTAGATAGCAGTGATGACGCGAACGACACAGTCATTGAATGTGCGTCTAAAAGTGCTGCAGATTAATCTGCACCACTCTAAGGCTGCCTCGGCCTCATTCTTCGTCTCTCTGACCTCAGAGAAGACATCATTCTCATCCAAGAACCTTGGATATCAAACAACAAGATATGCGGCCTGAAAGATAGGCACTACACCTTGTTTCAAGGTGAGGCTAACGTTAGATCGCGCTCTTGTATTCTCATTCGAAAACATATTAATGCTTTTCTTCTTCCCTTTAGCAACGCTGACACCACTGCCATAGAGGTTGAAGCTGTCCACGGCCCGATCTGGATTGTGTCGGCTTACATGCCTTACGACGCAGCGGAGGCGCCTCCTCCTGAAGCAGTGAGAAGGCTCGTCAATACGGCGCATCTGAAGCAGAAACGCATCATCATTGGAGCAGACGCTAATGCCCATCATATCGTTTGGGGTAGTACAAACAACAACACACGAGGTGAGCAACTCTTTGACTACATTCTAGCGAATAAGCTTGATATATGTAATAGAGGTGATGTCCCTACGTTTCTTAACTCGTCTAGAAGAGAGGTACTCGATATTACTCTTGCTAGCGAATCATGTACACAACTGGTGCAGGACTGGAGCGTTGATAAACAGCACTCTTTTTCCGACCACCAATATATAACATTCACTTTAAAAGCCGAAACGGCAAAACCCATGAAGTACCTTAACAAAAAACGTATGAATTGGATCAAATATAAAGAACATCTTGCCAATGGACTTCCTGACATCAGGCAGTTTGAAATGGAAAATAAAAACGAAATCGAAAACGCTGTCAACATGATAACGAAGACGTGTCAAAGCGCAGCACGACAATCTTGCCCCCTGACGAAAACAGGAGGTAAGCATAAACCTTTTTGGTGGACTCCAGAAATCTCAGAACTTCGCAATCGAACTCGGAAACTCTTTAACCAATCTAAAATAACAGACGAATGGGAAGAATATCGACAATGTCTCAAAGACTTTAAGAAAGCCGTCAGAAGTGCAAAACGCACATCCAGGCGATCATACACTCAAGAATTAGAGAACACTTCAGAAGTAAGCAGGCTACGCAAGATTCTTGCATCAAACCCAGTCTCTCCCAGTTTTATCATGACTCAAGATGGAACTTGGACTACTTCAACTGACCACACTCTTAGAATACTTCTAGAATCTCACTTTCCAGGCTGTGTTGCCAACCTACCTGCACTTCCCAGTACTCTTCAGAGTAATTATGGGAATAGATCAGATCTAATCAGCTCTAATAGCATCTCTACAGCAATACTAAGCTTTAAAAAATTTAAATCACCAGGTCCTGACAACATCATTCCAGCAGAACTTCAAGAAGGACTGGAAGTTCTACTGCCTTGGTTAACAAGGATCTTTAACAAGTGTTTAAATCTCTCTTACCTCCCGACAATTTGGAAGAAATCGAAGGTAGTATTCATTCCGAAAACGGGGAAGCCTTCACACTGCCAACCAAACGACTTCAGGCCCATTAGCCTAACCTCTTTTTGCTTAAAGGCTTTTGAAAAAGTCTTAGATGAGCAAATCAAAACCCAACTTGATACTAAGTTGATCTCTGAGGCACAACATGCCTACACTAAAGGGAAATCGACTGAAACGGCACTTCATTCACTGGTGCAAACAGTGGAAACTTCCCTTCACAATAAGGAGTACTCTCTTGTCGCATTTATGGACATAGAAGGTGCTTTCAATAATATTGAACCCAACGCTATTTTGTCTGAAATTGCCAAATTGGGTATTAATTACTCCATCCGAAAGATGATCGAACAAATGCTCCAAAATAGAATAATCACTTCAGAGCTTGGGTTAAGCCGCATGAGAATGTACGCCGTCAAAGGCACCCCTCAAGGCGGAGTACTTTCACCCCTTCTCTGGAATCTCGCTGTAAACAGTTTGCTTCGAAATCTCGAAAAAGCAGGCTGCAAGGTTGTAGCCTATGCAGATGATATTGCACTCTGCGTGTCAGGCAAACACCTGAATACCCTCACTGAGCTCATGCAACGCTCAATCAATATTCTGTCAAAATGGTGCACCGAATGCGGACTAAATGCGAATCCAGCAAAGACAGATCTTGTTCTCTTCAATAGGAAACAACAATCTCCTCCACTGCAAACAATAACTTTAAAAGGGGAATCATTACTCCTATCTGATTCAGCTAAATATCTAGGAGTTATTCTAGATAGGAAGTTGAGTTGGAAATTGAACATCGAAAACAGATGTAAAAAAGCTTTCATAGCTCTCTATACTTGTAAGAAAGCTATAGGCAAAACCTGGGGTTTTTCACCTCGGATCATTTATTGGATATACACCTCGATCATCAAACCGATACTCTTCTACGGTGTGGTTGTATGGTGGACAGCACTCGGAAAACGATGCAGAGTAGCCACAATTGATCGAGTCCAAAGAACAGCCTGCCTCCTGATAACAGGATGCTTAAGTACAACACCTACTAAGGCTCTAAATACGTTGCTTCACTTGCTCCCTATCGATCTGGCTGGCAAAGCGATTGCAGCGAAAGCAGCGACACGCATGAATGCTATATCAAAATGGAATAAGTATCTTGGCCATTCAGCCATACTGAACAGGAACACTGTTATCTCTCCCGACATAGACTATCATGTAAGTCTTCCATCACCACCCTTGCTATTCTCCTGTTCACTCCCAACTAGGGAAGAATGGAAGACAAATCTAACCGAAATCGATGGCCCGCTGATTATATATACAGATGGTTCAAAACAAGACGGCAAAGTGGGATTTGGAATCTTTTCCAAATCCCCTCACATCAATCTATCATTTAGATTACCCGACTACTGTAGCGTATTCCAAGCGGAAGTATGCGCTATCTGGTATGCTGCGAAAACTCTCTTAGAAAATAGAATATCACTAGAGGATATCCGCTTTTTCACCGACAGTCAAGCGGCCGTTCGAGCACTCAGCTCCTCTTATACCCACTCAGATGTGGTTCGATCCTGTCTCTTATCTCTTAACGAGATAAGTGTTCAGAATTCTGTCCAAGTTATCTGGATACCGGGTCACAGTGGATTCGAAGGTAACTGCAAAGCTGATGAGCTCGCAAGAGCTGGAGCTGCGCAATCAAATGTTAGTGACTTACCCACAATCCACATTCCGCTCTCAACATGTAAAATGCTCATCGATCGAGAATTTCACAGCATTGCTGATCGGAGGTGGCGAGTGGAAACTACTTGCGTTACGACCAGACAAATCTGGCCATCCTACAATCTGAAACAGACAAAAACCCTTATAAGTCTTTCGAAACACGAACTAAGGCATATAACATCTCTTATCACCGGCCACTGCCTTTTGGGCACTCACGCACGTCGGCTCGGGGTTCTTCAGAACGACCTGTGCAGATACTGCGAGGACGAAGATGAGGAAGTATCGAGCAGACATTTGCTGTGCAGTTGTCCGGGTCTAGCCAGAAGTCGACTCGCTCTTCTAGGCTCTCCAACAATTGACAATCTTTCAGTACTCTCCGACCTGAAAATCGAATCTCTCATCAAATTTTCGAAACGAATTAATATCTTTGATCAAAATCTACAATAAAAATCTCGGTTAGGTGGGGAAATCATTCAAAATAATGAGCTCTAGGGCAACACAACGGACCCAACTTGCGGTCTATGTGGTACTCCGATGCGGGGTCACCCTTAAACCAACCAACCAACCCAACCAAATAAATAAAAATAAAACACAACAAATTGAAACGAAGGATGACAAAATGAACTAAAATAATAAAAAAAAAAAAAAAAAAAAAAATGGAAATGAGATATTCAAAATCAAAAATTAAATCAAAATTAACAAAAATTAAATAAAAACGTAAACTGAAAATAACTAAACTAAAACAAAAGAAACTGGAACTGAAACGGAGGAAGAAAAAATAAAAGGAAATTATGTAAATTAAGATGAAAAATAATTTATTATTAACTGAAGCAAAGCTAAATTAAAACTAAGTAAAATAAGACAAAAAAACTTAAACATAAAATAAAGCAAATAAAAATTACGAAAAACAAAAACAATATAAAAAAATGAAATAAAAAATTAGATAAAAATAAAATAAAACAAAAAACTAAAAGGAAAAAGAATAAAATTAAAATGAAAAACAAAAATTAAAAATAAAATGAAGCAAACCAAAATTACGGGGAAAAAATAAAATTGAAAAATAAAACTAATTAAAAAATAGTGATAAAAATAAAACAAAAGAAACTGAAACAAAGGAAGAGAAAATATAATAGACTGAAGTTCAACGAGATAGAAAAATAAAACAAAATAAACTTAATGCATTAAGAAAAATTAAAATGAAATAAAATAAGATAAAAAATAAATAAAAAAATTTATTTCATGAATTAAAAGAATATATATTATTTAATTAATTAAAAAAATATATTTTCTTATTTTTTTTTATTTTGATAGCTATATTACTAAAATTAGGCCAATCAAAATTAGAAGAAAACAATACAATGAAATCATAAATAAATAAAAAAACGACTGCAAAAAATATAAAATAATATGAAGCAAAATAAGATAAAAAATTACAAATAAAAAGAAATAAACGACACGGAATAAAATAAAATAACTAAAATGGATAAAAAATAATAAATAAAATAAAAAGCTTAAAATTAAATTAATTAAGTTTTAAAATAAAACAAAATAAAATGAAACGAACAAAAAATAAATTGACGTAAAATGAGATAAAAAAATAATTACAAATGATAAGAAAATCATGCGAAAGAAATAAAATAAAAAAAATAATATATAAAAACAAAATTCGTAAAAAAGTTTAATTAGTTAAAATTAATAATATAAATAATTATAATTATTTTATTATACTATTATGTATTAATAAACAGTTAAATTAAAAATAATACAATATTTATTTACAATACATAAATAAATAGTTAATTATTAATTTTATCTAATTTAACTTTTTTACATTTTTTTTTTATTTTTTCCATAATTTTGATTTCCTTTATTTTATTTTTCTATTTTTGTTTTATTTTATCTTATTTATTTCGTTTGACTTCATTTATTAATTTTTTTATCTTATTTTACCACAATTTATTTTTTGTTTGTTTCATTTTATTCCGTTTTATTTTAAAATTTAATTAATTTAATTTTAAACTCTTTATTCTATTTATTATTTTTTATTTTCCCCTTCATAAATTATTAATTTTAATAATAAATAATTAAATTTTATTTTAGTTTTAACTAATTTAACCTTTTTATTAATTTGTTTTTAAGAAAATACAAAAATAAACAAAATCAACTTGAACGACGAAGAAGAAATAAAATAAAATAAATAAAATGAAGACAATTAAACAAAAAATCAGTAAAAATAAAACAAAGCAAATCAATATTACGGGGAAAAATAAAATTAGAAAAAAAACTAAATAAAAAGAAAAAATAAAATAACGAATAAGACAAAACAAACAAATGAAGTAAATAAGATGAGAGAATTAGCAAAAATAAAAATAAAATAAAATTAAGTAAATAAGAAAAAAATACGGCCGCCGTAGACAAATGGTGCGTGACTACCATTCGGAGTTCAGAGAAAACGCAGGTTCGAATCTCGGTGAAAGACCAAAATGAAAAAAAAAAACAAATTTCTCATAGCGACCGCCCCTCGGCAAGCAATGGCAAACCTCCGAGTGTATTTCTGCCATGAAAAAAAGTTCCTCATAAAAAATATTTGCCGTTCGGAGTTGGCTTGAAACTGTAGGTCCCTCCATTTGTGGAACAAGATCAAGACGCGCGCCACCAAAAAGGAAGAGGAGCTGGGCCAAACACATAAAATGAGTGTACGTGCCACATATATATATATGTAAATTAGAAAAAAAAACACAACATAAATAAAAAAAAAACAATCGTAAATTAAAAAAAAAAACAACATAAATAAAAAAAACAATCATAAATTAGAAAAAAAAATCAACATAAAAAAAAAACAATCATAAATTAGAAAAAAAAATCAACATAAAAAAAAACAATCATAAATTAGAAAAAAAAATCAACATAAAAAAAAAACAATCATTAATTAGAAAAAAAAACAACGTAAAAAACAATTCGAAGAAATTGATGCCCGACTTTCGTATTACTCAAGTCCCAGACAACAGAATTATGCAAAATTTAACATAAACAAATGCGAGGGGAGAAAGAAAAAATCTCGAAGCCGTATGAGTTAGACAGGGTAAGGGGAATACTAGCATTCTTTGGTGACTCAATAAAACTACAAATACCAAGTTTCAGTGCAGTCGTTTCACTACCTTTGACATTTCACTGGATAAACAAGTCAACATCAACTATTCGTGGAGTGACTAAGTTCCTATCTGAACAGAGAAAAATACAATAGGCCATTATACAATATCTGTGCTGCGCAAGTCAGACTTTTAAACACTTCAAATTATTATTTATTTTCAAAGATGAAACAAAATCATAAAGCTTCCCAACATGAGGAATTTCATGATTATTAAATAGAAAACAGTATTTTTAAGGCGTAAATATATTAAAATATTTTTTAAGAACACAAATAATTTTTATAAAGGATCTGTGAACTATATTTGGCTTAAAGAAAACACTAACGAAAAGAAAAAAATATTTTATATTTAATTACACACACCTTTCTCTTCAATTCGCAAATTTTTTAACCTCCCCTCTTATCACCCTCCACCACCCCTACTCTCATCACATCGCTTCCGTAGTGATGGCATTGATTGTGATTGACTGCGGTGTGCGCTGGTGACAGTGTGGGCACAAAGGGGATGGCATAAGTGCAAAATAAGAAAAAGATCATACAACAACAACATTTGCCTTCAAAGCACACACGCATAATATCGTATAAGGAAATTAATCAAAAGAAGAAAAAGGCTCAGTAACTTTAGCCATAGGCATCCATTGAAAGTGAAATTAATGTCTTCAAATAATCGTAACTTAGGTACTTCTTGCGGCCTCGCAACGCTTTACTCAAGTTTGCTTAAGCCAATATCGTTAAAAGGGTCAAATTTTGTAAACCCAAAGGGGTGACATAAAAACCGAGAATGAAGCGAAATTTATAAAAAAAATAAAAAAAAAATTTAAAATCCACTGCAAATATGAAAGCAAGCGGAAATCACTCCACTCTTTCCTTTCACCTTCTTTGTGCCTTATCGAAGCGAACATTTATTTTGTTTTTATTTTGAAAAATGTTTGTCAGTCTTTTGGGTGCCATTAGCGTCAAATAAATGGCGTCTGGATTTAAAGGATTCAAGACACCAAAAGGGCTTTACTTGCCACGATTTGCGTACATACTTAAATAAAATTTATTCATAACAGTTAGTGTCCGGCTTTAAATTTTCTATATGATTTATTATACAATAAACATAGTAATAATTATGATAAATGATGCTTTTGTTGTTTTTATTTGATTTTTATATTCTAAAATTTGTTTATTGAAATAGTCAGCATTTCAATAAATAATATAAGTTTTTGGCAAAACTAATGTTTGACTTACTTGCTGAAGCCCTTGTAGACTGTGGCGTATGAGCCCTCACCGAGCGGCTCGAGTTTTATGTAGGCATCTGATTTTCCAAATGGCGAGTCACCCTGTAAGTATAAAGCACAAGCAAGCAAAGTGTTAAGAAAAAACGAATCATTTAAATGACGCCTCAACTGATGTTAAGAAGCGAAAATTGCGAAATTAAGCTCCTAAAATTATGCAAAAATATCAAATGCGGTCAATAATACAAACAGGCTAGACTGGCAGAAACTTTTTTGCTAAAACAAGTACATTTTATACATACATACAGTGGCTCACAGTTATTTCTGCAGGCGAACTACTAAAACATTGAATGCTGTATTTTGAAAGCTAAAAATTTTTTTTGAAAGAATTTAAACATCAAATAATTTATACGCATTGGCAGTATATAAAAAAGTACCTTATCGTATACAGTGGTGGTCACGATTTTAGCACACTATACACAACCTTGACACTGTCCCACTTTCCTCTTTGTTTTTCGACAATTCACTACGAATATTTTTCTCTGGGTGTTGTTTACAATTAAAATAACAAGAACCGTTATAATCCGTAGCATTTGTTTTGCAATTTTTTTCTTAAAATTCAGTTGAGTCAAGAGCTGCTTGTTTGAGCGGGACACGAAGTTAGCACATATCAATAAATAATTCCTCCCACTAAATTTTTTCTAAGTATTTGAACTTTATGGTAAGTTTTTATATTTTAGCTATTATGTTGATTGTAATTAATGTGAAAAAAATATATGTTAGACATGGCGAAAGGTTCTTGGTGCTCCGAAGCGCAGCGGGAAGTAATTCAACGTATGAATTCTTCTGGGAGCTCTGTGTACCGACTTCTAAGGTGTTCACGCAAAATGATTTATAATGCTCTTGCTCATATTAAGCGCCATAAGACATTTAAGAAGGTAAAACAATGCCCACGACGCCGAAAGACAACAGCTAGGGAGGATTTACTAATATGCAAAGCCTCGCGAACATACCCTTTTAAGAGTTCTAATGCCATAAAATCGCAAGATTTATCGGAATATGGAATAAATGTTTCTTCCAAAACCATTAGAAGGCGTTTAAATGAAAACGGGTTGCGTGGGTGCATAGCACAACACAAACCTTTGGTTTCAAAAAAATTTGGAGGCCAGGCTGAACTTTGCAAGGGAACATATCCATAAACCAATAAATTTCTGGAAAAATATTTTATGGAGCGATGAATCGAAGTTCTGTCGTCTCGGATCTGACGGGAAACAATATGTTTGGAGACCGCAAAATAAGGAACATGATCCTCGCTACACATTAAAAACGGTGAAGCATAGTGGTGGGAGCGTCATGGTTTGGGCATCATTTTCCTGGCAAGGTGTTGGACCCATACACAAAATAGATTCGCGTATGGATCAATATGTTTACAAAAACATACTAACTGATGTCATGATTCCTTATGCGGAGGAAAATATGCCCTTAATATGGCGTTTCATGCATGACAATGATCCTAAGCACACTTCACGATTGGTGAAGAGTTGCTTGGAGGATCACAAAATTAGTGTTTTGAAGTGGCCAGCTCAATCACCGGGTCTCAATCCGATTGAGAATTTATGGAATGATGTCGAGAAGCATATTCGAGCCGTGAAACCGAGAAATTTGAACGATTTGTGGTCGGAGATTAAGACTGATTGGTATGGAATACCCCAGACGAGATGTGCTGCCCTAGTGGAAAGTCTACCACCCCGATGCGATGCTGTTCTCAAAAGTGGTGGATATCCAACTAAATATTAAGTTTTTCTTTCACTAATGTGTTGTTCTTTGAAAATAAATGAGAAATATCCATATGTGTGCTAAATTCGTGTCCTCCATTATTATAGGGTGCTTGTATTTAAACCAGTTTTAATAAGTAAGGAGAAAAAAGCAAGGTTCTGATTATAAGGCCTCTCTTTCTCCTTTCTACAAAGACCCGCCAGGGATAAATATTGCCGCTAGATTATTCGAATATAAGCAATAAACGCAAAATGCATGTTACTGCATTTTAGTGTGCTAAAATCGTGACCACCACTGTATATATCGTACCTCGCAACCCTAGGGGCCTCAGAGATCAAGAAAAAAGTTAGCAGAGGAACACCTCAAGGCGGTGTGCTGTCCCCTCTCCTATGGGTGCTGGCACTAAACTCATTGCTAAAGAGCTTAGAGGAGAGAGGACAACACATCGTAGCATATGCGGACGATGTTGCAATGGTAGTAAGAGGGAAATTCCCAAATACACTTAGAGAAGTCATGCAAGATTTACTAGACATGGTTGAAAACTGGTCAAAAGCAAATAGGCTAAGCGTCAACCCCAATAAAACTGAACTCATCCTATTTACCAGGAAACATAAAATTCCAAATATAGCCCCTCCGACTCTAGGTGGAACGGCACTGTCATTTAGTGATGAGGCCCGCTACTTAGGTCTAATACTAGACCGAAAGCTAACTTGGAAGGCAAATGTCGAAGATAGAGTAAAAAGGGCGACAATAGCACTATACTCTTGTAAACAGCTGATAGGACTAAGTTGGGGTCTCTCCCCATCTATCGTATACTGGCTTTACACGGCAATTGTCAGACCAATCCTAACATACGGCATACTAGTATGGTGGCCGGCTTTACATAAGTTAAGTATATATTAAAGGAACCATGGTACATGTACAAAGAATGACCAGTCTTTGCATCTGCGAGGCACTTAAGACTACACCCACAGAGGCATTAAATATTATGCTTAACCTTTTACCAATAGAGCAATACGGTAAGCAAACAGCTGCAAAGCAGCTCTCAGACTAAGAGAAATCGGAATGGGATAACGGGCTTATTGTTAAGAAAAATGATATAAACATCTATACAGACGGTTCAAAACTAGACAACAGAGTAGGTGGAGGGGTTTACTCCGAAAAAATCGGAGTTAGATAATCATTTCGCCTGCCTGATCATTGCAGTGTATTTCAGGCGGATGTCACTGCCATAAAAGAGGGACTTACGGCAATAAAAACGAGAGTATTATCCACAAATGAAATCTTCATATACTCGGACAGTCAAGCGGCAATAAAAGCGCTAGTATCTAAAGGACACTCGTCAAAAACAGTCTAAGAATGTTTTAAACTTCTAAATGACGTATTTAAGCGCTACAAAGTGCACCTTATTTGGGTGCCAGGCCACAAGAATATGGCAGGGAACTGCAAGGGAGATGAACTTGCTCGAACCGGTACCACGCTCGATCTCCAACCGGATAAGACACTGACACCTATGCCTATAGCCACTTGTAAATTAATTATAGACAGGGAAACCATCAAAAAGGTAAATACCAGCTGGCAAAACCTCACAACATGCGAACATGGCAGACATGGCCGAACTGGAACAGCGGTCGATCGAAGATCTTGCTAAGATTCAACAGAGAATCTATAAGAAAAATGATAAGTGTATTAACTGGTCATTGTTTAATAGGAAGGTTAGGACTTCCGTATTTCGATTTCTGTAGAAGCTGTCTTAACACAGAAGAAGAGGAAACAGTCAGGCACCTTTTATGTGAGTGTGAAAGCCTAGCTATGAGCTGCGCACTCTCGATACAGCATTTCTAGCCGATATAGCGGATATAGCCCATCTAAAACTAACGAAGCTCTGCTCGTTTATTAAAGCTACCGGATGATTTGAAAAGGAACACGTAGAGTAAGGATAAGCTCCAGTGGTATCACAATGGACCTGCCGAAGGTCTAAGTGTGTCTTACGACAACCACCCTACCTACCTACCTACCATTTATATTTTTACGCTTTAAATAAAAAATATAAAAACCAAAAACACAGAACACAGAACAGTTCAAAATTTTATGTCACAGTTTATTTCATGCAGTACTCATTTTTTCTTAAATTTCAGTTAAACTTAAAAATGATTCAGTACTTTGTGTGGCATCATTTGGCTTGATTAACAGCTTTTAACCTTTCTGGCATTGACTCCACTAGCTTTTTTGTTACTTTCGGTGCGATTTTGTTCCACTCCTCCAAAATTAAGGCTTTTAACTGATATCTATTGTGATGTGATATGTGATGTGTGCGGATTTTTCTTTCCAGCAATGACCATAAATTTCCAATGATGTTCATGTCAGGTGAATGAGCCGGTGATTGCATTAAATGTGGACATTTCCATATGAGCCATGTCTGCACGATTGCCGCCTTATTTTTAGGGTCATTGTCCTAATAGAAACTGAAATTTGAGGTATTCCAAGTTTCGCAGCACTTTGGAGTAGATTATCTTTTAGAATATTGAGGTACATTGTTTTGTGCATAATAGCCCCTCGACAAACACTAAATTTCGTACTCGGGCTGCTGACATACATGCCCATACCATTACACTGCCACCACCATGTTACACAGTCGGTTTTATGTTGCTTTTGTGGAGCTTTGTATTAGGTTTCCGCCAGACGTAAGACATTCCATCTGAGCCGAATAGGTTGAATTTGGACTCGTCAGAAAATATTACCGTCTTCGAGAAATCAAAATTTTTAATTTCGATCTCTCTGGCGAAGGCAACTCGGCTCAATTGATTTTTTTTTATTTATGAAGGGCTCGTTTCTTGTTACTCTAATTTTTTTTACGCAATTTCCTATTTTTGTACTGTCGACATTCAATACCTAGAATATGTATTTTTATGAAAAACAGCTCGTATATTTATTTTTTTATATAATTTTCCATGAAATGAATGAATCAATCAATACCCTCTAAAAAATATCCTTCCTTCTTGTCTAAAAAATGTGCGCTTATTGTCTTCTTGAGCTTTTCATTATCAGAATTTGTTTCAAAAACATCGTTTCCAAATTTAAGAACAAAAGGTAATCACCAGCGGCTAGGTTTAGTCTATACGAGTAAGGTGGGTGATTGATTCCTTCGAAACTATTGTACAATTTCGTACAGCGATCTTCAGAACACGCGCTGAGTGGGCAAGAACCAGCATACAGGCAGTCAGTTTTTTATGAATTTTAAAACTTTGCCTAAATGTTGGTTGGGATAACAATAACGGTACTGTCGTACCTGCTGCATTAAAAATTGCTGTATTTATTCTGTGAAATGGCTGCTGGTATTTTTTACTGAAAAAATTGTATGAAGCTAATGATAACCGTGAATGAAATTAAAGGAATGTGGAATTTGACGGAAAAAGTTGGACTTTTGAAGAAAACAATGTTGTGTGCAGTGGATAAGCCGTCAAAAGCTTCCGCGGCCAGTGCAGGCCCAAGAAAAAAATCTCCAGTGTCACAGGCACTTGGTTCGAGAACGCGCCATTAAGGCTTCCGCGTATATTCTATTATTTGATGTTTTGCTTCGCATACCGCACACCTCATGAAACGGTGCAGCGGGCAGATTTCATAAGGGATTTCAGTTAGATCATCACCAAATTCAAGGGAGAATTAGCGGCATAGAAAAAACTAACCAAATTGATTAGAGTAAATTCGGAAAAAACAAAATACAACAAAGGTAATTTGGTTTAATATTGGGTAAAAATTTGTAACTGTAACTGTAACTGTATTATCTGTGACTTGTTTTATATTTACCAGGCAGGAGAGTCGAAGGGCACTGGGTACTTGGGATGATCTAGGATGGGAAGGAAGACTTTCGTTTGGAGCTTTCTCCGGACAACGTACGGAAAGAGGGAGAGTCGGCACGTATATAGGTACTTCTGTTTTCAATGACGAATCCAAGATGGAATATGGAGTGACAGCGGGGGTTTTCTCTAAATCAGCCAATATTTCGGTCTCCTTTAAGCTGCCGAAAACGAGCAGCGTTTTTTAAGCACAGGTCTTCGCGATCCTGAAAGCGTGCAAAATGCTTAGGGATCGCTGTTGGGAGGGAGACATTAATATTTTTTCCGATAGTCAAGCTGCGATCAAGGCCCCGTCGTCTCCGTAAACTCAAACGTCTTGAACGTGCAGGAAATATCTTCCTTATTTGGGTTCCTGGGAACAGGAACATAGAGGGGAAATGAAATTGCCGATGAGCTGGCCAGGAATGGGTCGACAAAACCGGTTTCAGTTGTCCCCTTCTCAGACATTGCTACCCCCTTAACCGTTATTAAAGGGGAAACTATACAAATTCTTTCTAAAAAAAGGCGCAAGCTACATGGCGGTCTGTCTCACCATGTGCTATTTCGAAAACACTATGGCCTCAATACGATATAAACAGAACGCTTAAGGTGATGGGAATCCACAACCATTCAATTTTCAAACTTATTGCGGTGTTCACTGGTCATTGAGTGATCGATACTCATGCGGAGAAGCTTGGAATTCCATACAACCCCTATTGCAGAAGCTGTGGTGATCCTGCAGAGAAAAAGACTGTTGAACACTTTCTCTGCAAATGTATGGCTCTGGCGCCTAGGCGTTTGAAATTCCTTAGCGTGCCCTTTTCTCTCCCCCCACTACATCAACAGCACTGGATGGCTGCAGACGGGGTTTTCTCTTCCCTACATTTTTCGCAGGTAACGGTCAACATTATGGTATCAAAACGGCACGTAAGTGCTACTTGTAGTGTACCTGGGGTACTTTTGCCATCTAACCTACCTATCTACCTATGAATTATAAAACCTAGCTTAACAACCAACGGTATTTCAGTACAAGACGCCAATACGATCCTAAAAAACTAACTTTTAAACTTTTCCTGGGAGTTCTATAGGGACCCTAGCAGGTTGGAACTTTCATAGTTATAATGGTGTGAGCTTGCTCTTTCCAATGGGCGGTGCCACGCCCCGAATTATATCGTGGTAGTAACGGAAAGTTGAGCTTGCTTACATCCTTCTGATAAATCAAAATTTTGAATACACAAATGGCAAAGTAAGCACACGAGTGTAAACAAAACAAATCATTTTGACGATGTTCACAACTGCGCTATTCAAATCAGCTGGTTGGATGTCATAACCAGCTAAGGATGGTAGAATAGCAAAACACAAGAAATTATATACATATAAACACGCACACAAACATATTTTTGCCATGGCGTCATCCATTTAAAAACGCAAAAAAAAATTGCATTTGAAAGTTGTATATTAATTGGTGCTTTCACAATTTAACACACGGCACTCTTCGTTTTCATTAGTTTGTTTAGTTTAAATCTCACAAATCACAATATTACCAAGCCATTCACTGAATTTTCACTAACATGTAATTTCGCCTCCTTTTGTATTGAAATGGAGCGTAACGTCAGACATATCAAAATCGCGAAAAATAAAGTAACTGTTTTATGGGAAGACGCCAACTTTCAGTATTGAATCTCTCGTATTGGATCAAGCTGTTTAACTGGAAAGTGTTGCGACCGTTATTTCCGACAACACGCTTCCACTCATGAAGTTTGAATTCCGTCTGCTTAATCAAATGTATTTATTATTAGGACACTCAATCGTCAGCCAACAAAGACTAAACAAAGGGGTCCCATCAAGATAAATTCCAAAGAGATCAAAAATTTGTCGAAACAAAATATGTTATGAGCAGTGCTATTCAACATTGATACTTATACGTAATCAAATAAAACTTGGCTGAGAATTGAATACTATCAAAGTACGCGCAAATGAAAAAAGACTTCACACTGTGAGGTAAACAAAGTCTGCTTGGCAGCTCGCCAAGAATATATTCTCCACATAGTGCCGGCTTGCTTATTTGATGGTGGCTGAATGTGTGATGTCATCAACACAAAACAGCACTAGCGAACAAAGAGTGTTCGTTGCCACAAAGCGTTACAATGCATTAAATTTTGTGCCCACTAAGCACAGGGCGCTTCAAATGCAAAATAAGAAGATCATGTTCATCAATTATATAGCGATATAATGAAATGTAGAGAAGGGGTACTAATATTCCTTTCTGATGCTTTCCATTTCAATTCAACCGGGCTATTCGGGTCATGTTCTTCGATTTCGATGTAACTTAAATATGTTGCTCTCTGGTCAAAATAATGAGACACGTATTTTTTTGTTCGCCCGAAAAAAATTTTTTTCAAGAGTTATCGGCAATTTTGTTTTTCGCCTCAAACTCGATTTTTTTTAATTATATAAGAAAAAATTGTTTTTAAATACCCATAACTTAGTCAAAAATGAACCGATTTTAATAACTCTGGGTTCAAAATGATCGTAATTACTTACACAAGCGACTTCATGTAGAAACAATTGCAAAAAAGTAGTTGAAAATTTTTTATTTAGCAAAAAAGAAAAAAAATTTAAATTTTTTCAAAATTCATTATTTCAAAAAGGGTATTTTTTTTTTTTTTATAACTTTTTCCAAATCAAAAAAACATCTCAAACTTTAATTGAGCTGCATGCCTAGTAGCTAAAATGAGTTGTTTTTGAGTAATGAATTTTTGAGTAAACACCCTGTTTCGCACTTTTTGTTTTTTGCAAAATAAAAAATTTTCAACTACTTTTTTGCAATTATTTCTACATGAAATCACTCGTGTAAGTAATGACGATCATTTTGAACCCAAAATTATTAAAATCGGTTCATTTTTGACTTTTGACTAAGTTATGGGCATTTAAAAAAAATTTTTTCTTATATAATTAAAAAAAATCGAGTTTGAGGCGAAAAACAAAATTGCCGATAACTCTTGAAAAAAAAATTTTTCGGGCGAACAAAAAAAATACGTGTCTCATTATTTTGACCAGAGAGCAACATATTTCTACGGCATTATTGAAGAATCTTTAAGGCGCGATCCACTTAACTTTCTCAGAGAGATTGGGTGTCATGCATTTCAGTGCAGGTAGACTAAGTCCAGCCAATTTCCATTTTCTCGTGAACAAGACTAAGGTAGTTTGGTTCGGATTGACGACAAGACCTCGTGTTCCACTCATCGAATTTGTCCAGAATTCTATGCACTTTCATACAAAGAAGCATTACTATAAAAACCATTTTTTCAGTCCACAATGGAGTTCGAATTCTATTCCACAACTACTACCTTATGTAGCGTGCCAAACGCCTATCTTTGGTGACAGAATGCTAAACGCGCTTGCTGTTGAGAAGTAACTAGGATTGTGCAAGAAGTGGACATTTATCGTTTTTAATGCATTCAACTATCAAAAAACGCAGTAACTTAGCATCACATTGACTAGCCACTACTTTCACTAAAGACAAATCAAATAATCTCGAGATTTCGTTTTTCGCAATAACTTATCCACCTTATCCGCCACTATTAGTGTCATTATTGTTCCTACCTTTCGCATTTTCTCACATTTCAACTGGCTTTTATTTTTATTTGCCGCTATGTATGAATAAAAGATACTTACGCCAAATGCACTAAACCGTTTCCGTCGTGGATGCGGGTCTTGTTTGTTAAGGAAAACCTCCGATTTGGGTCTGGGCGGCTTTTTCGGGCGCATAATAACACGCGTCTCCTCTCGAATGTCGTCGTCCAGTAGTTTGCTATCGGATGAAACGGACAATTGCCGCTGAACGCGATCATGGTGGCCGGTGCTGTCGGTGCTACGCCAGTCTGTAAAGTGTAAAGCAGAACAGGATGAAGAGATTAGTGAGGAAAAGTTATTGTGGAAACGCAAAAACTATAAAAGAAAAAAATGAAATAAAATTATCATACAATTGCTGTCACAAACAGCCGCAAGGTTGTGAAATACTCGGGCGCAATGACATTTTTAAACCACTTGCAGGGATAAATGATAATAAAACAAAAATAAAAAAATAAGGACTACAAAAAATTAAAAACAACGAAGGAAAGTTCTATTTGTAGTTCGAGTAAAAATAGTGTACAAAGGTACAAATATGTATAAATAGATAAAAAAATATGTGAAATTTGCTGTGGGCTCTTAATATTATATGTGTCGTAGATTGAGCTAACTTGACCACTGTACAATAGCGTACGGTTTTCGGTGGCGACCTGTTGTCGCTAGTGTTTCATAATGCACTGCAGTTGAGCGAAAGAGAAGGGCTCTACTGTTGAGTAAGGTCTGGTCGTAGGACGTTAAGTGAATATGAGGAACAGAGATGGCAATATATTCGCCCAAATTGTAAAATTAGGTAGAACTGTTTGAAAACAGAGTGAGTTGCGAAGCGTCATGCAAAGCGACCAGAACTTACTGTGCGAAGGGATGGACAAAGAAAGTACAGCGCCGTCATCAGAAGTGGGATCTGCTTTGCCTACAGATCATGCTGGTGGTTCATATTTAACAGCGTTGGAATTGCAAAACCATAATCTCCTGGAAATAATCAAAACCTTGCAGACACAAAGGGCACCGGCAACTGATGAAAAAGCAGCACGTGTAACCTTGCCAAAATTCAATCCCGATAGTGTTGGAGCGGACGCCACAGCTTGGTGTACAACAGTTGATCTCATTTTTGCGGATAATGTGCTCGAGGGTAGTGGCCTAGTGATAGCATTAAGCAAGGCGCTAGAAGGCAGCGCTTCACAATGGCTTTCACAGATATGCTTTGCCGGTATCACTTGGACTCAGTTTAAGGAGCTGTTTATTCAACGCTTTGTTGGAGTTGAGACGTCTGCTGCTACTCTACTAAACGTTTTGAACGGTCGACCAAAAATGGGAGAAGGCTTCGCAGAATATGGCAGCCGCATCGTCACGCTGCTTATGTCAAAATGGAAAACAAAAGATTTGGAAGAGATCGCTGTATCTGTAACGTTAGCTCACATGGCGCAAGTTGATAAGAAACTGTTACGCTGGGTTTTTACTAATAATGTGAAAACTCGTAATGAGCTACAGCAAGAATTACAAGCTCACGCTTTTACGAAGCGTAATTCAGATGACGATGTGTACCCAACGGGTCCGGAACGTAAGAAGTTCAAGTTTCTGCCACGGGTGAAATGCAACCACTGTGGAAAGATTGGCCACAAATATGCAGAATGTCGTGAGCGTTTGGAAAGAGGACAGAGCAAAGGAAAGAGTCACAGCGGCAGCGGTACATCTGGAGTGAAGGAGCGATCAAATGTTAAGTGTTTTAAGTGCGAAGAAATTGGCCATTTCGCATCCGTTTGTCCAAAAGGCCGATCGAGTGGAAACGACAGAAGCTATGAGAAGCGTGTAGATATTTGCACAGTGGCACCACCATCAGGAATGATAACTCTATCCGGTGAGTCTATTCCATTTTGTTTCGACTCAGGAGCCGAATGTTCTTTGGTCAAGGAAAGTGTTGTTGGTAAATTTAAAGGAAAGAGAATTAATAATATTGTAAAACTGAACGGTATAAATAACGATTCAATTTGTAGTACACAGCAAGTTTTATGTAATATAAATGTTGAACAATATTGCTTTGAGATTTTGTTGCATGTAATTATGGATAAGTTTCTGAAATATGATGTGTTGATTGGTCGTGAAATTCTTAGTCAGGGATTCGGCGTAACAATAGACGCTGATAAATTTAAAATTCATAAAACAAAGAGAGTGAACATTTTAAGTTTAGTTGATTATGAAGACGCTATAAAATTTGATAGCGATCTAAATGAGTCTGATAAGACGGCTTTGACGAATATTCTAAAGCGTTACTCTGATTGGTTTATTGACGGAATTCCCAAGACTCGAGTTTCCACAGGGCAGTTGGAAATTAAACTAATAGATCCACAAAAGACAGTACAACGCCGCCCTTATAGGCTTAGTGAGGAAGAGAAAGGTCACGTGCGCCGTAAAATTAACGAGTTACTAAATTCAAATATTATTCGCCCAAGCTGCTCACCGTTCGCCAGCCCCATGATGTTAGTTAAAAAGAAAAATGGCACCGATCGTCTTTGCGTAGATTATCGTGTATTGAATGAGAATACAATTGCTGATAGGTATCCGTTGCCTCTTATTTCGGACCAGATTGCCAGGCTTCGCGGTGCTAGATATTTTTCGTGTATAGATATGGCAAGTGGCTTCTACCAGATTCCCGTACACGCAAATTCAATCGAGCGAACTGCTTTCGTAACGCCTGAAGGCCAGTACGAGTTTTTGACCATGCCCTTTGGTTTGAAAAATGCACCTTCTGTGTTTCAGCGGGCTATAATAAAAGCGTTAGGAGGTTTAGCGCACACCTATGCAATCGTTTATGTCGATGATGTATTGGTGATAGCTGAAACCAAGGAAGAAGCGTTAGATCGGTTGCGGACAGTGCTAGAAACATTAAGTAAGGCGGGATTTTCATTCAACATCACTAAATGTTCCTTTCTCAAAATTAGTATAGAGTATCTCGGGTTTGAAATAAGAAACGGAGAAATCAGGCCAAATGCACGTAAAATTCAAGCATTAATCGGATTGCCGCCTCCCTTAACTGTATCGCAATTAAGACAATTTATAGGTTTGGCTTCCTACTTCCGGCAGTTTGTTCCAAAATTTTCGGAAACGCTAAAGCCCTTGTATCTCCTTTTATCAAAGAAAAACTCAGATTTTGTCTGGTTACCAGAGCATGAGCGGATACGATCAAAAATAATAACTGTATTGACCCAGGCGCCAGTGTTGACCATATTTGATCCGCGGTACTCAATAGAGTTGCATACAGATGCTAGCTCGATTGGCTATGGAGCGATATTGCTTCATAAAATTGACAATAAACCCCATGTTGTAGAGTATTACAGCAAATGCACGTCTCCGGCCGAATCAAGATATCATTCGTATGAACTGGAGACGTTAGCAGTTGTTAACGCTATCAAACATTTTCGTCATTATTTGCAGGGACGTGAATTTGTTGTATACACTGACTGCAACTCTTTGAAAGCTAGTCGTACCAAATTGGATTTAACGCCGAGAGTGCATAGGTGGTGGGCGTTTTTACAATCATTTAATTTTGATTTGGAATACAGAAAAGGCGAACGAATGGCTCACGTTGATTTTCTTTCCCGGAATCCAGTGCCTGAGAAAAATAAGGGTCTGAATAAAATACCTGAAATGCGTATTAATTTAACTGAGGTAACCGACAATTGGTTGGTTTCGGAACAACAGCGTGATTCTGAGATACTGGAAATAGCAACGAAATTGAGAAATAATGCATTGCCAGAAAATCTATTGAGAACATATGAACTGCGAAAAGGAATATTGCATAGAAAAATACAACGAAACGGTAAAACTAAATGTTTGCCGGTAATTCCTAGAGCCTTTAGGTGGGCAGTTATAAATCACGTTCACGAATCAATCATGCATCTGGGATGGGAAAAGACTTTGGATAAGGTTTATGGTTACTATTGGTTCGAAAACATGTCCAAATACGTGCGTAGATTTGTAGAAAATTGTATTACGTGTAAATTATCAAAGCCGCCTGTTGGAAAAGTGCAGGCAGAGTTGCATCCTATTCCCAAGATAGATATACCATGGCACACAATACATATTGACATAACTGGTAAAATGAGCGGCAAAAATGACCTGAAAGAATATGTCATCGTCTTAATAGATGCGTACACGAAGTTTGTTTTTTTCTACCATACGTTAAATATAGATACTGAAAGTTGTATTAAAGCCCTTAAATCGATCGTATCATTATTTGGCTTGCCCACTCGGATAATAGCGGACCAAGGTCGCAGTTTTGCGAGTGCAGGCTTTCGCGAATTCTGTTTGTCTCAAAAAATTAATTTACATTTGATCGCTACCGGCGCGAGTAGGGCAAATGGACAGGTCGAACGGGTGATGAGTACGCTCAAAAATATGTTGACCGCTGTCGAAACCAGTCAGAGATCGTGGCAGGATGCGTTAGCTGACGTTCAACTGGCAATGAATTGCACGGCAAATCGAGTGACTAAGTTTAGCCCATTAGAGTTACTAATTGGTAAGGAAGCTAGACCGTTTGGCTTATTGCCGATAAATGAAGAAGACGATGGTAAGGTAGACAGAGAAAATTTGAGAAAACAAGCTAAACAAAATATGGATGATAATGCGCGATATGAAAAACATAGATTTGATAGAAACAAAGCAAAGATTAAGAAACATAAAGTAGGTGACCATGTATTGTTAAAGAATGAAGAACGTCACCAAACTAAGCTTGACCCAAAATTTAAAGGTCCGTTTGAGGTAATAGAAGTATTAGAAGGAGATAGATATCTGCTAAAATCACTAACAAGTAACCGAACGTATAAATATTCTCATGAATTTTTAAGAGCTTTGCCAAATAATCATATAACTAAAGAATTAGGTGAAGATGAAGACAGCACGATTGAAGAAGTGCCTGATGCCCAAGAGGGAAAATGAAGACCGCACCATAACAGAAGAGAAGTGTTATGGCGGGGGTCGAGACGGCAATGTGTAAAAGGAACTACACAAATGCTTTGAAATATGTTTTAAAATGTGTAAAAGGAATTACACAAATGTTAAGTTCAACAATATATTGACAATGTAAAGGAGTTGAAAACATTTTGTTAATGAAAAAAAAAAAAAAAGAAAGAACAAAAAAAAAAGCTTTTCGGTAAGAAGACTAAACTCAATATGATAAAGTATTGTTATGAAAGTAATAAGAAGATATTTGAGACTTGTAGTTGATTAGACGTGTATTTTGTAAGCCGTGAAGCAGTGAATTAAATAAAAATACCTGTTCCAAATGTGTAGTGGATAATTAAATTCTATCGTTTTGGTTGGAGCATTATAGTAAAAAGCCAACACCCGAGGACGTGTGATTTGTCAGGAAGGCCGTGTCATAGATTGAGCTAACTTGACCACTGTACAATAGCGTACGGTTTTCTGTGGCGACCTGTTGTCGCTAGTGTTTCATAATGCACTGCAGTTGAGCGAAAGAGAAGGGCTCTACTGTTGAGTAAGGTCTGGTCGTAGGACGTTAAGTGAATATGAGGAACAGAGATGGCAATATATTCGCCCAAATTGTAAAATTAGGTAGAACCAAGAATGATATAAACAAGATTGCGCCCATCAGAGCGTACGTGTCGTCACGTTTGCTGAGTTGTGCAGTATTGCCAACCATTTGCTCTTCGCAATAAATTTAGTGCTTTTTTATACCGAAAATGCGAAAATTTTGAAGTTTCGTGTTTGTTTCTTTTTGCGTTTAATTTAAAGCTACCGAATGCTTCAATGTTATCACTAGTAAAATGCTTCATACATATAAAGCTCGTTTTTCGATTGAAGGCATTTCCTCGCCGGCAGAAATGCATCCACTGCAGAGCGCCTCATCCTTTGGAAATATAATATAAAAAAGCTTATATCACACGCTTTATTGAGGTTCTTACTAGCACAATTTTTCACTGCACATTTCATGTTTTCTTATTTTTCACTTATACGAGTACACTTTCACGAAATATCTTATTTTTGCGTAAATATTCACTAAAACGTTTGTTACCGTTTGTTCTTATTAACGCACATTTCAAATAAGAAACGAATATTCATAAACATCAACAATAACCGCAATCATGGGCAATGTGACCAGATCTCTGAGAAGATTTTAGTGCTAATGAAAATTTTTTTACTCTTATAAAATTTGATAATTTGAAAGTGCAAATTTAATTTTTGGCTCCATTTAAGGTTATGCAAAAATATTATTTGCCCCGCTCCCAACTCTTCTTAAGATTGAAAACCTTTTTACACATTTTAAAAAGCCTTTGAATTTATTGAATGCGAATTAAAACCTTAGAGGTGTAATTGTTTCTTCCGGTCATAAATCTTTAGTGAGACATAGGACATTAAGAGTTGTATTCATTGTAAAAATAAGCCACAAACTACCAGAAAATACTAAAGAAACCATACTGACATTTTTACAAAAAGAGTACCTTATCTAGTTACATAACTTCAAATATAGCAAAAAAGCCGTTCCCTTAACAAAAGAGTCTCGTTTAAGAAAAACCTCATAAATTAAATTGTACATAAGCATGACATATTTATTTAAAAAAACCCACATTTTAAAGACAATTTGTCACGCATACAAAGTTCTTTAAGTGATTCAATAAAAATTTGTTGGGTTATTTTCTTTGAATGGGCATTTTAATGCGTTTTTATATCCAAAGCTAGGCAACACTGCAGTAGCGAGAGAGAGATTTGACTGCCGAAAGCAGAAGAACACCAACAACACCTGCACTCGCGGGCAATGCCACCAGATGTTAAAAAAAAGTAAAGCTAAATAAAACTGAGTGAATTATTTAAATAATTATTAAAAAATGCATATTTTACAAAATTATAAACATGACATTTTAATTAGAACAACTAGAAAAATGTCATGAAGAAAGAACTAAAACTCCGAGACACAAAATAATAAAAATAATAAAAATAACAAAAAAAAAATCATAAATCAAGTTACGAAAATGGTAATCTGGCCATACTGGAGCTAAAATCACGTAACTAGTTGTCAAATTCGCTGAGCGCAAAGTAACGGGACCACGATGGGCGCCATCTCATTATTCTTTGCATCATGGGTAGAACTGTTTGAAAACAGAGTGAGTTGCGAAGCGTCATGCAAAGCGACCAGAACTTACTGTGCGAAGGGATGGACAAAGAAAGTACAGCGCCGTCATATGTATATGAATCTGCGAAGTCTGAGTCATTGTAGGGAGCTACTAACTCGGGTGAAGGCTAAATAAATAAATATGTTTTTATTAAAATTTATTTTTATTTTTCATTTAAAACATTTGAAAAAAAGTTGTTTTATTTTTAGCTAAAATATTTAAAAAAAAAAAATTTAAATAATTTTCTGTTTTTTTTTTTTGAATGGAAATTATATTATAAACAAATATTTTTTATTACAAAAAAAAAAATTAAAAAAAGTTTTCATTTTTTATAAAAAGACAATTAAAAAAATGATTTTTCATTGAAAAAAAATTAAAACCAAAAATTAAAAAAAAACAAAAATATTTTTATTTTTAAATAAAAATTTTCTAATTTTTTTTGTAAGTAAAAGAATATTCTGCTTAAACATAAATTATAAACAAGAAAAATATTTTTGTCTAATTTCCTTTTCAATAAAAAAAAAAACATTTTTTTTCAATTGTCTTTTTATAAAATATTGTATTAAAACTGGTTTATTTTTTTAAATAGAACAAAATGTGTTTATTTTTGTATAAAAACAAAATTAAAAAAATAGTTTTCAGTTTTTATTAAAAACAAAATTAGATAAAAATATTTTTCATTGTTTATAAAAAATTTTAAAGCAAATATTTTTTGTAAACAAAAAATAAGAAAAAAAAAATTTTTTATTAAAAAAAACTTTGAAATAAATATTTTTATTAAAAAAAAATAGAAAAAAAATATTTCTCATTTTTATAAAAAAAAATTAAAAAATAAGTTTTTATTTTTTATAAAAAGACAATTAAAAAAATAGTTTTTATTTTCTATTGAAAAAAAAATTAAAATTAGATAAATATATTTTTCAATGTTTAAAAAATATTTGAGCAAAATATATTTTACAAAAACAAAATTTTTGTACAAAAAAAAAATATTTTATTATTTAGAAAAAAATATTTTTATTTTTCATAAAAAAAATTACCAAAATACGTTTTTATTCTTTTTATAAAAGAAAATTACAAAAATATAGTTTTTATTTTTTATAAAAGTAAAATTAGGAAAAAATGTGTTTTAATTTTTATAAAAAATATTTTTATTTTTTCAAATTGCGAAGAACTATTTTTAATGAAAAATATTGGAAAAAAATATTTTGTGTTTTCATAAAAAGTTGCAAAAAATTTTATATTTTTTAAAAAGCTTTTCATTAAAAAAAATATTTTTTTGGTTTATAAAAAATAAATTCGGAAAAATATTAGGAAAAATTAAGGAGAAATATTTTGTATTTTTATAAAAAAAAATAAAAAAAAACGATATTTATTTTTATAAAAAAAAGAAAAAAGTATTATTTTTATTAAAAGAAAAATTGAAGAAAATAGTTATTTTTATAAAAAACAATTAGAAAAAAATATTGTTTAGGTTTATAATAAATAAATTCGGGAAAATATTACGAAAAATTTGGGAGAAATATATTGTATTTTTATAAAAAAAAAAGAAGATTTTTAGTTATATAAAGAAAAAAGAAAATTGGCGGCATAGAAAAAACTAACCAAATTGATTCGAGTAAATTTGTATTTTTGATTTTTATTAAAAACAATTTGAAGAAAATAGTTTTTGTTATAAAAAAATTGGAAAAAAATATTTTTTAAGGTTTATAAAAGCTAAATTCGGAAATATATAGAAAAAATTAGAGAGAAATATTTTGTATTTTTGTGAAAAAAATAAAAAAAAAAGATTTTTATTTCTATAAAAAAAGGAAAAAGTATTTTTGATTTTTATTAAAAAAAGAAATTTGAAAAAAATATTTATTTTTATAATAAAGAAATTAAAACAAAATATTTTTTATAAAAGAAAAAATTAAAAAAAAAAATGTTTTGTATTTTTATAAAAAATTAGGAAAAAGTTGTACTATTTTTATAAAAAAAGTATTTTTTAGTTTTATAAAAAAAAATTTAAAAGAAAGTATTTTTTTATTTTTATTAAAAAAATTAAAAAGAAAGTATTTTTTATTTTTAATAAAATATACAAAAAAAATTTAAGTTATAAGCTTTGCTTAAGTATATTTCATGCAAAACATTAAAATATATATAACCTAAAATTTAGAAAAATGTTAAAAAGTTCCAGGTATTTCACTCTATAAAAATGCGACATTGAATAAATATGAGAATTAAAAAAAAATATTTCAAAATCTTTTCAATTTGTCTTCAAGCCCACAAAAAAAAAAAAATTTCTGAAAAATCGACGCTAATGTCCAAAATAGCCGAAACGCTTGATTCGAGCTCATTTGAAAAATTCACACTGTACTGCCACCACAAAAAACTTCAATAGCAACCTGCATACGTATATATTGTAAAGCATTTAAATTTCCTATTATAGCTTGTGTGGTTTTAAATAATTTTTAGCACGATTCGGACAACCTACACAATACGTAATTATTTAATATTCAATTAAGAAGTCTACCTTAGATTTTCTTTACATTTTCAGTAAGACAGCATCATTTTAAATTTTAAAAACTCTAACAGAAGACCCTTCACATCTACAACTGCAATTTACATACATACATACATATGTTATATGCATTTACCGCAACAAATCCTGCCGTAGATTGTTGTAAGTCGGTGAAATTTTGCGGTATGCAGTCGCACTCTAAGAACAACGACAGCGAATAACGAAGCCTAATAGCCGCGCCAGAGTGAATACGTTACACCCGTAGCGTAAATGCAATGGATGCCACAATCAAAGTACTGCCGTATACAAACAAATCGGCTATCACCTAGTCTGACTACTTGACGTACGGCAGGACGTGCAGCGCAATGTGGTGCTCTCTACACAAATACCAGGAATCAATTTGGATGCCAGTCAAATGCGATGCCGCAACCCACTCCTGCTGGCGGGTATATAAAGCAAATTGCAACACGGAAGAATGGCGAGCTATGCGTTTCCGTTTGAATGGGTGCCGCCAATGGAAATCATCATTTCCAGTGTCCGGAAGTACAACGGATGATAGGATTGCCTAGTGCCGCATGCTTGACTTCATTCGAGCTCAACTAAAGCAAGTGGGCGAGTGGCAGGCAGCATGACGCGGTAATTGATAAACATATGTATGTGTGGCATGTTGGGCGATATACATTTTTGTATGTATATTTTGAAAAGAAAAAAAAGGAATGCACTGTTGAATTGAAGTAAATTTATATTTCACTATTTTTTCTCATAGCCTGAATTGGACAAGCGTGTGCTTGTACCATTCACTCATGCATATAGCCTTAACAAGCTCAACTAATTGTATGTATTCAAGTTGCTATAACGAAGGGCGCAGCGCCAAAAGGATGTCAGCGAAAGTAGCCAAGCAAATGTTGTGCCATCGCCATCGCCATCACCGACGACAACGACATCCATCCTCATTTTTATATGCCACAATTGAAAAAGCAAACGAAAAAAAAGGTTACAAGTAAAAACTGAATAAAATGAATGAAAATAATGGCGTCACGACTGGGAGCATTGAATTGGAGCACAGCTGTTCAAAAGTTGGTCTAGGACATTACAAAGATTCGTGTCGCACTCATATGACTATGTAAATATACCAACACACACATACATATATTTATGGGCATACATACACATACATGCATGACAGCAAATCTGCACACTAACCTATTTAAACAAAGCGACAGCCACAGAAAGGCCACACCTAGCGTACACACCTTTGCGCTGTAAATGGACGAGCAAAAATGTGGATACGTGCAAGTTCATAAGCGACGCTACCGGGAGCGCCTAAAAATATGCAGTCAGCAAACTAACGAGGCTAACAACAAAGTGAAAGGTGGTATTAGAGTCAGCGCATAAACATACACCGTCGTGCCATATGTACGTAAATGTAGGTATGTGCAGTACATACAGTAAGCAACAGAATATTCATAACCATTGCATATTCATACATTTTACTCTGTTTAATGCAGATTTACAAGAACAACAACATTAATATAATATGAAGTGGTGTTGATTTAAATGCAATTTAAGTTTAAACAATTTAAGAACTTAGACTTTTTGAGAGGTTAAGCAAGTTGGGCGTCATCATCTGCCAAAGTTTGAACGGCGTGGAAAATCTCTATCCTATATCCAGAAAAAATATTTTAGAAAAATTGCGAAATTATTTAAATTTGTGTTGGCAATTGCTTTGTATACTAGGTTTTGTTCAATAAATGTCACAGTATTCTCTACAATGGAAACAATCAAGTATCGTTCAGTGACTGAATTCTTAATTTGGGAAGGTTTAAAAGCAAAGGCAATTTGTGAACGAATGTTGAAAGTGTCTAAATACTACAGTAGAAAGATGGTTTGCCGAATTTAAACGTGCTCGTGCAAGCCTTGAAGATGATGCACGTCAAAGACGTCGAAAAACAGCAACAACACCAAAAATCGTAGAAAACTTTCAGGATATCGTATTGGAAAATCGTCGAGTGTCTGAAAGAGATTTAGCAAAAGCCGAAGGCATCTCATTGGGCAGCGTAAGCAATGTTTTGACTGAAGTATTGGGTTTTAAAAAGCTGTGTACAGGAATGAAACAAAAACACATTCGCATGCGACTTTATCAGCTACATTTAGAGCTTTTTCGAAAGGATAAAATGGATTTTGTGCATCGATTCTCCACTATGAATGGCATCTGGGTCTATCACCATGATCCCAAACCAACACAAGAGGTTAAAGTTTTGTGTGAACCTGGTTCTTTGGCTTCTAAACGAGTTCGTGTCGAGAAATCGGGTAAGCGGCCAAGAGGGTGTTGGCATCAGTTTTTTTGCGATGCGAAAGGAATTTTGTTTATGAATTACTTGCAAACTGGTAAAACCATAAATTTTGAATATTATTATAACTTTTTAGAACAGCTGAAGGAAAAAAATCGTGAAAATATACCCAGTTTGCAAAAGAAAAAAAATTTTTTTCATGCACCGCCGCGGTGCCACCGTGTCACAAGAGCATTTTGGCAATGACTACAATCCATTAATTAAAGTTTTATTTATCAGATTTTGCCTCTAGCGACTTCCATCTGTTTTCAGACCTAAAAAAATACATGCATGGAAAGAGATGAGGTCCTAGCAGCTACAACCTGACATCAATACAACAAATCAATTTCGTCTGCGAAGTGGATCCAATCTAGCTGATCGTCTTTTGAAGAACGACGTATAACTAATTAAATGACGACAACCTAAAGTTTAGATGTAACACCTGGATAAACTACATTTTGAGATATCAAAGTTTATTGGCAACTTTAAATATAAATCAAGTTCAAAATAATAAATACTCTAGCTTAGGTTAGGTTGAAGCGGTTGTTCTGTGGGACACACTCAGGCTCATAGCCCATTGAAATGCCGCGTAAGGAGTTTGTCTCTTTCTCTCCAAAAACCCGTGTGTGCTTTTCAGAAATGTCCGAATATCTCTGATTTTTGCAGAACTGAAAACTTCCAATTCATTAAAAAATTGTCTAACTAGAATAGTAAACCTACGTCTGGATAGAGCAGCACAATGGCACTGTAGGTGCGAGATTGTGTCTTCGACCTCCTCCTCATCTAGATAACTTCTACAGAAGTCATGTGTTTGCACACCCATACCTTGGGCGTGTCTACCTATTAGGCAGTGCCACATTATGACTAAAATCAATAAGACTAAAGGGTTTTCCAATAAGGGACAAAAAAATGCTATTTTTTAATATAAATGATCGGATGTTTATTTCATTATAAAGAGGAAGATATGCCGTTAATAGTGCAAAATAACATCAGGCAAATGACCACCACGACCACGCTTACAAGACAATATCCTTCTCATGCAATTTTCCACAACCGAATTGCAGTGTGGCTGTCCTATGTCCTCGATAGCCTCACAAATTCCATCTTTGAGGTCTTGAATCGACCCTGAGCTTTTGGCGTAGACCTTCTCTTTCACGTGGCCCCAAAGAAAAAAGTCACAAGGTGTTAAATTACAAGATATCGGTGGCGAATTGTGATCACCTCTTCGAGAGATAACACGATCCGGAAACTTTTTCCGTAAAAGATCAATGGTTTCGTTGCTTGTGTGGCACGTAGCGTCGTCTTGTTGAAAATAAATGTTGTCCAGATCAATTTCATCCAATTCCGGCCATAAAAAATCGTTAATTATCTCTCGATAGCGATGGATAACACCTGTTATACGTCAATCAAAAATAAATACTAAATTTTTTATTTAATTCGTTAGTTTGAATACGAAATTTTCGCCTTTCTATTTCGTTTTTCATTTCTAAAAATTTAAAAAAAATTATTTACTCACATATTTTGTTCCCTCAATTGATGTAGAACAATTTTTTTTGCATACGGTGTTAAACTTTTCCTCTATAGAGAAAATGTGCTTCATAGGGAAGAAAGTACCATAAAAAAAACGTTAAAAATTAATCCCATTTTTGAAGCATATAAAATACTTCCTGGCGTGTGCTTTATATGGGAAGAAAATTGTCAACATCGCACGCAATAAAAATCTACGTGATTTTTAAGCGATTTCAGACTTTAAGTTTATTATACTAAAGGGTGGTTAAATTTTAAGGGCCGATGTTGAATGTGAAACACGCCTAAACGTCAAGTCTTTCTCTGCACTTCATTTCACATTTTTCAATTTCAGACTAACTCAATTTGAACCATGGAAAGATACACAATCGAGCAACGCGTTAAAGTTATTCAGGCTTATTGTGAAAACGGGCATTCAAATCAAAATGCATATCGCGCAATTCGTGAAGAAAATCATCTTCAGTGATGAGGCACATTTTCACCTCAGAGGATTCGTCAATAAGCAGAATTTCCGCATTTGGGCGAATGATAATCCAAGAGTGATTGCCGAAAAACCAATGCACCCACAAAGAGTGACTGCGAAAAATGTGATGGCCGAATAATCTCACGGCGCGGAGATGTCAATTGGCCGCCAAGATCATGCGATTTGACGCCGTTGGACTTGTTTCTTTGGGGTTATTTGAAAGAAAAGGTGTACGTCGATAAGCCAGCAACAATTAAAGAGCGAAAGGATGAGATAATTCGGCACATTAACGGCATAGAACCTCAATCATACCTCAGCGTCATCGAAAATTTGGACCATCGGATGGAGGTGTGCCGCCGAAGCCGCGGCGGCCATTTGGCCGACATTTTCTTCCATACGTAATTGAGCCATACCAATATTATCATAATAAAGAGAAATGACAATAATTTCCTAAAAAAAAATGTATTTTATTCAAAATCAACACCGGCCCTTGAACCTTAACGACCCTTACAATTGAATGGGATATAGAATTGCATACTTGAAACTGTACTGCAAATTCTAACACAAAATGTTGATGAAAAATGTTTGAATTTTGCTAAATTCTGGTAAAAAAAAGTGTGACATTTTGATTTATCGGATTTACCGTTTCCAATTTGTAGAAATTTACTGTGGAAAAAAAAGAAAATAAAAAAGGTCGGCATCATCCGCATGTGGTTCCAGTAAAAATACCAGCATACTTGAAATTTTACTTTAAATTCTGATTAAAAAGTTTGAAATTTTGAACCTCATTGATTTGAAGTACATTTTTTGAACTTTATTAAATTTTGGTGAATTTCGTACAAAGTGTCGAGCTTTGATTTATCAGCTTCTCGTTATACAATGAAATATGGCTTAATAAAAATTTTACGAAAAACGTAGCATAAGAAATATAACAATTATCGTAAAAAGATAAAGTGCCATAATTATATATACAAGAGTGTACTATATATACCTAACCATCGCTGCAACTGCTGCTGTTGCCACTGGGTCACCCAGTAACCTGAAGAACTTTTGCGTAATACAAACTAAGTACCATGAAATGTTGCAAATCGACTGCAAGCGCCGCATATTAATGGTTATACATATATACATATACACACATACGTATACGTTCAAATAAATGGCAGTGTATATGTAAGAATGCACGCACACAAATTGCTTCACACCACTGCCGGTGAGGTAAATTGAAGCGCATTGAACTGAGCAACAGCCGCAGGCGAACTCAAGTGCACATAGTGCATTATTTACAAACATATCACCAGCCAATCCGACGCCTGCTGTGGCCGTGTAATGGCCAACCAACGCCCGCGTCCAACACCGTGGAGTGCTGGTTTTACATCATTACATCCATTCACATATCCCTCCACTCGTGGCGTAGGAGATAGCTCAATTCAGTGCTGACCTTTCTATTTTCTCTGGTTTTCGCTCACTTTTATTTGACTGCGCTAATTACTTTTTAATTTATGTGCTTTAAGACACATACATACATACATATATACATACGTGCATTCATATATTTGTACCCATGTACACCTGTGTTCACATTAATAGCAGCGCGACATATTACAAAGTTTTCAAACTTTGCTTATTTTTCATTTTACCCTTTAACGCGTATGAACCCATATAGGGTGTTGTAGTTATGATTCAATTTTATTTCCAATTTAAGTATTCTAAAAATTATTCAAACTCTTTTATTCCACCAAATATATATTTTGGGATAATAAAACATAAAAAACATTTTCTATGATTTTATGTAATTTCGAAATAATCCCACTTTTGTGCGAGTGGGTGGAAAAGCAGAATTCAAGTGCGAGTGATTCATTATTTTAAAAAAAGGATAGTAGAGTTAAACGTAAGTACTTTTCGACAAAAATAAAAAAAATACTCGTAATACTTTCATGGAGTCTTTATACTCATCGTTCTCGTCGGATAATAATTTGTCCGCTTTTAAACTGTTTTCAATATTTTATTGGGTCTGGGAATAAGTTTCGTCCTTTCTTAGCCAAAGTTACGAATTATTAATTTAAGAATTTAATAATACATGAGACTCTGTGAAGTATGTGCCATTGGAAGCTACAACCTTACTCCATCTTTCAGGCAGCGTACCGATTCGTCTGACGAAAAATTCGAGTTCTTTTGACTTGATCCATTCATTGAGCCAGTTTGTTTGTTCGTTTGGTGACGTGTGAGATGCTTCTTGAACGGCAGAAAAGAAAAGGTTTTCTGCATCGCATCGTCACTGGCGATGAAAAATGTGTCTAGAACTATATTATTATGATAACCCTTAGCGTCGAAAAGTTAGAGGCTGTCAGGTGAACCAGGTCCATCGACAGCGAAAAAAAATGTTCATGCTTCAAAGGTTATGTTGTGCATCTGGTGGGATCAGAAGGGTGTTATCTATTATGAACTCCATAAGCCATCTGAAAACATCACTGGCGATCTTTACCGACTGCAGCCAATGCGTTTGAATCGAGCTCTCAAAGAAAAGCGGCCGGAATGGGACGGTAGACATGACAAACTGATTTTTCTGCCAGGCCATACGCTGCTAAATCGGAAAGGTGGAGTAAATTTGTAGCTTCCAAAGGCATATGCTTCACATAATCTCATGTATTATTTAATTGTTTAGATAATTCGTAACTTTGGCTAAGAAAGGACGGAAACTTATTCCCATTCCCAATAACAAAAAATGGCATTTCTTTGGATCTCTTGATTTCTTGGGCTACGTTCCGCTGAAAGACTTTGACATTGAAAAACCTAAATTTATATATCTGATATCTGAGTATGTTCAACCACACCACAAATTAAAAACTTCTAATGACTATGAAAGCGATAACAAAAATACGCAATATCACTTTTAAAACATTCATTCAAATTTTAAAATAAAAGTAAAATAAAACAAATTAAATTTTTTTCTCTTTAAATTTTATGGACTAATAAAATGCAAAATGATTTTGATTTTATTTATTATTGTATTATATTTTAACTAGTCTAAAACTCATTATTTTAAAAACATATTGCACTAGAATTTTTTTATGACAGTATGAACTGATATTTTAACTTACAACTCGCTGATGCCTGGGCGGCGTCTTAAAAACACTATTCGCTAAAATAAGAAAAAGGTGAAACACCAACTGGTTGAGCTGCAGAAGAGTGCACTGGTAGTATTCTAATACACAACTAGTATTTTTCCCTGCAGGGTATTTCCTTATACAATTATCGAGGCTGCAACACAGTTCGCGCACTGGTTCTCGGTGCAGAGAGGTAATATAAATTTCATAGAGATTTTACACTGACGAAGGAAGCATATATATTTTGAGGTTGCAAACTGACATTCATACAAATAAAAATATTTATGGCTTGCTATTTGCTATGACTACTTTTGGGCTGCTCTGTGAAATTTTCTATTTTTTCGGCGCTTTGCTAGCTGTTTGTTTGCTTAATTAGTTTTGATGGCTTCTGGTGGTCAAACAGAGAACATACAGAAATACTTTTCTTATTTAATTGTTTTATATATTTATACATGAGGATATGCACAATTCACGTTTAGTTGGCTTATCAAAATTTATAAATTTAGAGAGTAGGGTAAAAACGGTCCAAAGGGAATTGAATGACAATTAATAATTTGGGAAAGAAAATGAAATTTTCTGCAACAAAGGAGCATTTTAAAAACAAACACAAGGCAGCTACACTTGTGCTCTTATAATTAAGTTATTTCTTAAAAAGGTGAAAGGTTGTCTGTAAAGTCGCTTTACTGACGATAGATTAATGTGATAACGTCATAAGAAAATACCGATGTGATGGTTGCAATTTTCAAAACAAAATTTTAATTTTATTTGTTTGATAGATATTTTGTATGGATAGAGAGGAGGAGGTAAATGGAATTGCAATGGAATAGGTCAAGTTACATTTACACAAACGTGAAAAATGACGAAACATTTATCAAATTCATGAAAGATATGTTCGATTGTGCATCAGACGTTAATAAGTCAACAACACTAAGAGGCACCATCATCGATTTGCCTTTTCCAAGACACTTTACACTCGAAACACTCCCTTTCATTTCCTACTTTTTCTATCATCGTCCTATTCTCAACAGAGAAATGGTTCATTACCATGCACACAGGAAGAAGGCATAAGCAAATACAAGTATGTGAACTTATATATATATGCGCATATTTATGTATGCTCACTTAAGTAGGAGAGCGCCAGATGTCGAATGTTGCCGAATGCGGGGGTCGGTTGTGCTCTTGGTCGTTCGTTCCGCGCTTTCGCTTGCAGTTAAAGCAAGGTAACGACGCATGAGCAAGGTAACGACGAATGAGCAAGATAACGTCGATTGAGCAAAATAACGACGATTGAGATCTTGATAACGACACACGTGCAGCTGGCTAAATCCAATTATATAACGTCAAAAATGTAAGAAGAAATATATTAAATTAAAAGAATAGCTTTTTTTATTCAACGCATTGAAACATTTTTAAAGTTACTATTAAAGTACAAAAGTATATTAATAAATTAGTTTTAATCAATTGTAATATTTCCTTTTCCAACCTCCTTCCAACCAATGCTTGCAACTTCAGGAAATCTACATATAATAATGTATTAAAAATAAGTTACCTACTTTTCAACAAATCCCTAACTAAATACATAAAACATATTTTTTGTATAAATAATATTTTACTAGAAACGCTTTATGATGCTTTACCACTGCACATCTTTTGTTCGTGCAACTGAACGACTCGAACCTCACAATGATGAGGAGTGATTTCATTCCATTCGTGCCTAAGAATTTACTATAACGGAACCTGGTTTTCGTTGCAACTGCTATTTTTATAATGCCATACAGAGTTTCTGTAGAGTTTAGGCCTGGACTTTGTGCCGGCCACTCAAGATATTCACTGTACTTAGCACCAATCTACACCTTTGCGATCCGAGGGTAGTGCGTCGTTCATATAATATCCCAGAAAGTCGTTGAAATATCGAAGCCAGTGGCCAATTACCAATTAAATGAGTTTCCAAATAAAGTCAAGAATAATGATAATAAATAATATTAAAAAAAAAATTTAAAAAAACGCATACAATTTTTTTATATGAAGAAAATGCCTAACACCGTCAAGAGAAAATGTTATAAAAATTCAAAGGCTTTTTTAACAACTTCAAACTTGCACTTTATTATAAAATTTAAAAAATTATGAATCATTTCGTCTTAAAATTCTAATAAAAACCCATAGACAATTTTGTGAAATTTTTCTAATTTTAGTATAAAGTTCAAATTTGGACTATATGGCTCTATACTGAGTACACAGGCAATGACATTGGCATACCTTTATGTACAGACTTCTAAGGTACTTATTTTTGAGGAAACTGTAAGAGCAGCTAATAAGAGATGGCGTAATGAAACCACAGAATCGCTTGACAATTTTGGCCGATTCTCAATGCTAAACGCATAGAATCTCTGTTAAGCCAAAATAAGCATAGTTTTAGCGCACTGATTTCTGTCAAAATGGGGTACTGCCTAATAGGCAGACACGCCTAGAGGATGGGCGTGGAAAGACATGACTTATGCAGAAGCTGTTTCGATGATGAAGAGAGGATCTCGCACCGACTGTGTCATTGTCCTACTCTATATAGACTAAGACTTACCATTTCAGGTAGACAATTTTTAAATGGATTGGAAGATCTCAGTATTGTAGAAATGAGAGATCTTTTAAAATTTTCGAAAAGTAAACACTGGATTTAGGAGAGATATCGAAAAGTTCATACGCGGCATCACAAAGCCTGAGTGTGTCCCATTCTAAAAAAAATAATGGGCATTAAAAAAAAAGAAGAAAAATATTCAAAATTGGTCAAAATATTAGGTGTTATAGTTTTTTTGTGGCCTGTAGTTGTAGAAAAATTTGTCCGTAGTTTTATCGGGTGCTTTTCTAGCTGCATGAGAACTATCAATATGGATAACTATGGTTTGAAAGCTTAGAAAGGTTAAATCGACTGACGTTTCTGTTTATTTAGGTTTAACAAGTCATTATGAAGAATACGTCCAAATTATGGAGATTTACTCAACAAAAATAAATAATCTGTTGGCAAAGTTCATAAAACACTGGTGGCATCATCGAACCATATTTCTTACGAAATGAGAAAGAAGCAGTTACGGTGAATGACGAGCGTTATCGGAGCATGCTGACTGAATTTTTGTTTCCATGGAGTCGTTCAATGCCTTAAGTAAGCTTCTGATACTGAGATAACCAAATAAGGCGTATTGAGCGTAAGACACTTCGAAACTTTTAATTTCTAAGAAGCAGCGAACTTCATTTTCACTTGCCTATTTTCGAATGTTTTATTCAAGTTTTATATTTATGTAGATCCGCAGTAAGGTGGTGGGGTGAAAATTTATTTCTTTACATTGAAATTTATGAATGTGCTGTAGCTGAATGGATTGGTGGGTGACTACCCAGGTTCGAAACTCCTAGCATGAAACACGAAATGTTAGAAAAAGTATTTTCCAATAGCGGTCGAGGTTCGGCAGGCAATGGCAATCCTCCGAGCATATTTTTGTCATGAAAGTGTCATTTCATACCCTCCAAATGTAATCAATAGTCGTTAAACTGTTTGAAACATCATCCTATAGTAGCGGTGGAACCAAAGGATATACTTCCGATTCGTGGAAAAGCTCAATTACAGGCATAAAAAGATCTCACAAACGTTGAACGTACAACGACATTTATTAAAAACCCACTGCGAATTACATATTAGCCTTAGCACATTTGACCAAGTCTAGTAATGTATAAGAACCTATATCCTTTTTCGGACTCGGAACATTAAGTTACACAAGGAAATGAAGCAAGTATCTAAGAGAGAGTACAGGATTAAATAGATTTAAGTGAAATTTCGTGCTTAATTTTACAGTGACGCCACGAAACTGACTTTCTCACTGGGCGGTTACTACTCGCACAGAAGCCCAACTACTACAATTCTAGCAAGGCTTCTCCTGCGGTGCTGCAAAACGTTTTGTTGAAGATGAATTCGCGCTAGTGGCGAGTGGAATAGCAAATATGAACAAAACTTGTTGAAACTTTTCAAATTAGTTTGTGGCATGAATTTTGCCACAAGCAGTGCCGGTGCAAACATACATAAATACATATAAAAAGGCATAGTCAAGGTGGCGCACGAGGAGAAGCAGAAAATGAATTTATTTTAGCGGAAACTTTTTAGTATTTTTATAAGCAAAATAGAAAAGCGAGACCCTAAAATCAGGCAAAATTAAATTCAATAAAAGTAAAGTAATTATCTGGTTATGTAATCAGCATGAGACTGTTTTGTCTATCAAAAATCATATTTCACTATTTTTTTTTTGTTGAAAATTGCAAATCAAATGCAGACACTCCAGTAATGCAAAACTTACACATTCTGCAGGTGCTTAATACCAATTTTATATGCACAGTTTACATTGCAATTTGTTGTAGTTGCAAAACTCGTAAAATATGCATTCAAAGCAGTTGCAAAGATAGCAACGAAAAAATTGCTCAAGTGATAAATAAATTGGGAATAATCATAAATCAATGTCACACATTTCAGAAGCAGCTGAGTTCGAGTTTTTCAAACTTCCTCCAACAAATAAAAATAAAAATAAGTGAATACTCTGTATAGTTTGCATTCTTGTTGATGAGAGGGCGATGACACTCATAGCAAATATTACAGGGTGGACCATTTAGTGTTTTAAACTTGAAATGAAATTGAAATTTGCAAAAGGCGAGCCAAAGAGCACCGAGAGAAGTGTAACGCCGATCAGGCTGAAAGGCTCATTGTATTCGAAGCTCTGGAAAGTAAAAGGCCTGATAGTCAAGAAGGGGAGGAGAAAAGAGAGAGAGAGAGAAAGAGATATGATAGAATAGAGACAGATATAGCTAGTCCTGTGAAAATTATGCAGATTCTTTGTCAAATCTGAAAATATCCCCCAGTTTGAGAGAACAAATTGTATTCATTCTCAAGACATCGGAACCCAAAATTCGCAACTTTACACTAGCTAAAGCAGGATACTCACAGAGAAAATGCTCAGTGCTCCGGCTCCTCTAAGCTAGACGGACAAATCGGGTCCTCAAGAATTACCAAGTCTCCATATGCCCACAAGAGCGGAACCCGGACGCACAAGCCTGTTGTGTCAATACAGATAGACGCAGCTCCAGTTCCAGGAAATCAGACAAAGAGGAGGAATGTTATAGTGTTAGTGGGGACGTTGGGAGTGGTATGTGGGGCATACCATTGGTGTGACGGCACCTATGATAATGTTTCTGACATTTTGATTTCAACCTCCTTACCAAATGAAAAACATAAACCGCACACCTTTTTTCCAAGTCTTAGAAGAATGTTCGACAGTTTTCTGTTTGGGCTTGTCAAAAAATCCTTTGCAGTTCTGCAGCGTTCTAGATGGGACCATCGCTCTTTATGTAAATTGCATGCATAATCGCTGATCTAACTCAAGATTCCTGTAGAACTGACTCCGATTGGCGTTTCATTCATTTACTTTGAAACTTGAACTATGGATTTCTTTGACTTGGACAGCTAAAATGGCATCCGTGATGTATCGGAAATTCAGGTTTTAGTTTAGCTGAATAAAGCTGGGTTCAAGAGCTTTTAAAGAATAATCGTTTTTCAGATGAAGCTCATTTTCACATCGGCAGAAGGGTTGCACTTGGGAAAATCTCTGCATCTTCACAGAAAACCCGATGCATTCACAAGCAGTAACAGTTTGGTACAGATTTTGCTCGCTTGGCAGCATAGAACATTTCATTTTTTTATAAATTTTTTTTTTTTTAAAGCGTGCAGACAGCCGCTGTTACAGTCAATGGCGCGCATTACAGCTTCATGTTAACCGATTTTTGTTTCTCCAAATTGAGCAAGATAACATGAACGTTTCAACAGGACGGCGCTGCAAAACACACAGCCGAATAATTAGTCGAAGCGTTACATTTAATCCAAGCGGTTTTGACTCCATTCGACTATTTTTTATGTGGCGCCGTTAAGAAAAAAGCTACACTAACCAGCCAGAGACAATTCAAGAATTAAAACATAAAATCGTAATTACCATTGGTGAAAAGAAGGGCGGAAATTTAGAGAACAATTGGGTTCATGGAATGTGCTTGAATGCAGTTCCACGTGTTCCATATTTAATGGTAAGACTTACTTTTTCCATATCAAAAAAAAATCTTCGACAATATTCACGTGGTTTCCCATTTATATAATAAATTCTAAATGCAAGTAGGACCACCCTATACGTAAGCATATAAAATGTTTGTAGAGATGTAATGCTATAGAATGAATATATACATATATTTTTATGCAAATATGACGCTGCTTCAACAACAAATTGCACCGGGCTCGTGGCATACTTGTAAAGTAAATAAAAATATTAAATATTTATCAGCAGCAATTTCGACAAAGCAGAGAATAACGGAAGCACCATACTGCCGAAAAAAGCAATAAAATATTCTGTAACATTGGCAACATACTGCAGAGATATAAAATAATAACAATGTCGACTAGTAAATACGAGGGCCACTATTCATATAGTGCGGTTTGAATATCCTAGGGGAGGGTTTTCTTAACAAACCAGTAAAGTGCGCTTTATTGACCGATTGTGTGTGTGAATTATTATTAACTTCACAACTTTGAATTACTAAAGTTAAATTTAAGTCTTTTCTCAGTAACCTAACGTACATACACGCGCGTTCGAAATGATAAAAGCGCGACGAATGAGCGACGAAGTTTTAAATATTTTTAACTCTAAGTTTAAACTTTTTTTATAAAATCTTTATAATATATATAACATAAAATTCAATGTTTGTCTGTATGTCATCGATGATCTCAAAAACTACTGGCCCGATTATTATAAAAATTGGTATACATATGTATTTTTCCACGGAGAAGGTTTGTAGAATATGCTCATTGATGCCACTCGCCACCAGGTCGCGCTGCAGAGTAGCAACTTCTGCCCCGTTCGACCCATTGTCATAAAAATTAGTATGACCATGTTTTTTTACACAGAGGAAACGAATGAGACATGTTCATAGATGGAAGCGCTTGATCGTACACTGCGAGATTTGAGAGGAAACAGACGGATCTTCGATGGCGCACTTCTTTTATTGTCTGGTGATTTTCGACAAACACTGCCCATTATACCACGTTTAACACCCGCTGATGAACTTAATGCATGTCTTAAATCATCAGTTCTATAGCGTCATTTACAGAAATTGACTTTGAAAGCTAACATGCGTGTACAACTACAACGGGATATGGAAGTGGGCGAATGGAAATTGATGAATCTACACAATGTATCACCCTGCCAGCAAACATCTGTAAGATCACAGAAAGCATCGACGAATTGGTGCAAAAAGTTTTCCCAAACATTGCATAAAACTACAAAAACCATCAGTTGCTCAGTACGCGTGCTCTATTAACAGCGAAGAACATCGATGTCAATACCATCAACTTCACCATTCAGCATGGAATACCCAGTGAAACGACAACATATAAGTCCATCGATACTGTGGAGCATCAAGACGAGATTGTCAACTATCCAACTGAATTCTTGAATTCGCTTGATTTGCCAGGCATGCCGCCGCACGATCTTACATTGAATATTGGCGTACCCATCATTCTTCTTCGAAACATAAATCCACCACGACTTTGCAACGGAACCAGTCTCTTAGTCAAGAAAATGATAAACAATGTTATCGAGACAACAATTTTGACTGGAAAATTCAAAGGTGAAGACAATCTGTTGCCACGTATCCCAATGATCCCGACAGATATGCCATTCGAATTCAGACGTTTACGGTTCCCGGTGCGATTCGCTTTCGCAATGAATATTAACAAAGCACAAGGACAATCGTTACAAGTGTGTGGATTACATTTGGATATTCCATGCTTCTCACATGGACAGCTCTATGTGGCTTGCTCAGGTGTCGGAAAACCTTCTGGTTTATTCGTCTACGTACCAGATGGAAAAACAAGAAATATTGTGTATCCCGCAGCACTTCAATAAACATCGAATTGAAACTAAACTTTCTAATGTCACAATTTTTTCGAAATTAACAGAATCAATAAAATGGTTTAGAATGAATTAAATATAGGATGGGCCATGTAAAATTTGCTTTTTGAATCGGCTATGAAAAAGGAACTAATCAATATTTTTTTAACCTTTTTTTATTTTGAAGATTGAATATTGTTATTTATGAATAAAAAATAATATCGTTCAAATGACTGCCACGACTGGCTTTACAGTAGGCCATTCGATCAACCCAATTTTTAAGCACATTTTCGATTGTTTGGGCTCCAATTTCATGAATGGCAACTTCGATTTCGTGTTTTAAAGCATCAATCGTCTCTGGACGGTTCGCATAGCATTTGTCCTTAACGGCTCCCCACAAAAAATCACAGCTCCGAGGCGGCCAATTGATATCGGAAATCAAAAACGGTAGCCAAAAGTTCGTGTGTAACTTTGGCAGTGTGACAAATTGCACCGTCCTGTTGAAACCAAATGTCGTCCATCTCATCCTCTTCAATTTTTGGAAACAACTCGTTGAGCATGTCACGGTAACGCTCACCATTTACTGTAACCGCGGCTCCTCGCTCATTTTCGAAAAAAAATGGCCCCATGATGCCGCCCAAACAGTGACTCGTTGTGGATGCATTTGCTTCTCTACAGTAACGTGTGGATTTTCTGAGCCCCAAATTCGACAATTTGCTTATTGACGTTTTTATAGCCCATCCAGAAAACAACGAAATCCGTTGACAGGGATATGCGAATAACCTTGTAACTATAGCGAGAGGCAGGTCCGACAACACTCTTTGCGATATACTGCAAAGAGCTTTAAACCTCACAAAACGATGGTGTGCTGGGGTTTATGCCTGGACATAAACCCGTCCAAAACAGCCATCATCCCTTTCAAAGAGAGCAACATAGATGGGGTTGCTATTGATTTCGTCACCGAAGTTAAGTATCTTGGCCTTGTCCTGGACGCCAAGTTTAACTGGAAAAGGAATTCTGACGCAACCTTATCCAAGGCAGCAATGGCTTTCATGATCTGTAAACACGTAACAGCAAAATCTCGGGGCTATAGCCCAAGAATCCTAAGATGGATGTTCATCATGATAATCAGACCAATGTTGACATATGGAGCGGTCGCTTTGGCATCGAGAGTCACTTTCTCGACATTGCGAGCAGCTCTGAGTTTCAGCGCTTAGCATGCGTGTGCATCACGGGAGCGATGTGGACCTGCCCTACAGCTGCGATGGAGGTGATGCTCGAGCTGACATCGGTATTCAGCCATTAGCCAAGCGTACCCTGCTGAATATTACCAGAAAAGGCTTTGGGCGAGGAAGGATGTCATATAAAATCATGGAAGTGCTAAAGCAGCAGTTCCTAATCGACCAGCTGCCCTGAAATGATATCACTAAGGTGATCAAATTCGACAGGAAGTTCAGAATTGAACAGAACAATAAGTTAAACTTGAGTAGACCTGAATTTGAAATGAAACTCCAGGAGTGTACCTTGCACAGGTACACAGATGGCTCGGATACCCCAGAAGGCATAGGCGCTGGTATTAACGACCCCAGAACCAAACGGACTGTGCCGATGGAATACATCTCCAAGTATCTTCCAAGCGGAGACGCTTGCCATTTGTCTATGTGCAGAGATAAACTTAGACAGGAATGGCCGGAATGAGCGAATTGCTATTCTGAGTGACAAATTAGTCGGTACTTTTGGCCCTATCGTCTTGTGAGTACACAATTGCCTCGGGCTAATTTGGGACCCAGGACACAGAGGTATAACTGGTAACGAAGTAGCGGACGCATTGTCGAGAGAGGCTGCGGCTCTTCGCCTTTAATAGGACCCGTGCTCTCCCTTGCTATGGATCAATCCACCAACTAAGGAGAAGTTCAGGAGTGAAGAGATAGGGAGAGGTTTGCTGGCACCAAACTATGAGGCTACGCCAAGCGAAATCCTTACTGGGCGTCTACAACTAAGAGAGGTTTAAAAAACGCAGAATCATCCTCAAGGATAATCTGAGAATGCTTACGAGAATCCTCACAGGCCACTGCAGACTGCGAAGTCATCTGCACATGATCGAGATTTGGTCTACGGTCTCTTTCCATTTCTCCAATGAACCTTCTCCTGGAATGAAGCGCTCTAGCGCGGTGAGGTTTGAGACATCTTGAAAGGCACATACGCTCAACCCAACCGAGCTCTATGCTGAGTGTGATAAGGGAACTGGGCTTGGATGAGGTACTGTGATGAGTAGAGGGCACAAAAGACCATGAGGTCGAGGTGCAAACCTCATATATCTATCTATCTATCTAGCCCATTAAATTTCAGTTTGCAGGTAGGAGATTGCGCAAAATTCGCGTTTATTTTTGACAATTGCATGCGATGTTCAGAATTTTCTTTCACATGAAGCTCATATTTGGGAGTCTTTTATGTAGATCGCGATCTTAGATCCACTTAAAATCTGCACTTCGCTGTACCAAAACTTAATGAGCTATAAAACTGAACACCCGAATTTTATCTAAAGATTATGTGCAAAAAAGTTTGAAGCATTGTGCCCACAAATAAAGAGTCACCCTTGTATATGCATACATATACGAAATAGAAGCGAAAATTGTTCAAGCGAATTCTCGTTAAGGCGCGGAAAAGTTCAATTCTTGCCAACTTCAGTATTCGAGTGGAATCTTATTAGCTAAGGCAGATGCGAAAAATGCTGTTAACTTGCAAACATTTTTCCTGCTTTGTCTACAGTCTGCAACAATGCCGCTTAACACGGATGCGCTTACAGCATCACCCATAATAATACTTCCAGCTTCAGTAGGTCTCGCGAAGACAAGCGGCAAAATAATCCGTTCTCCGTTGGGTATGTTAAGTTGTGTAGGAAATAATATGAAAATTCCATCTGTCTAAGGAGTGGAAATACCATATTTTGAGAAAGCACACTTTACAACAACGCACAATTTGGATTGTTTACAATAAGCTTTTGGGTAGTTAAAAAGAAGGAAAATCAAGACAATAAACGGAAGCACTGGGAATAAATGGAGTAGTTAAATGCAATGCGATGAGTGGAGAATAAAAATGAAATTCAAAAATATTATATTATATTATATAAAAGTATTTAAATAAAAGTAATAAAATACACAAGTGGGAGCCAATTACGCCAATACACAGCGCTGGCAAAGTCGAGTAGCTCACCAACAGCTCATATATTTTCGGTTCATTTTAGGTCGTCATTTTATTTTCAACTCCACACACGAGTATAGGACCAATGTGTGTGTGTGTGTGTGTTCACGCAGAAATATTTTGGCAGTTGCAGTATGCTTTTCTACCAGCCACGGAGTTTTTTAGCCGACATAGTTGCATATTTCTTGTGAATGTGCGGAAGTATTCACATCGAATAAAATATTAAATTCAAATAACAGGGAAGGAGCAGTCGGTCATAGGAGGAGTAGACGACGATTAGATCCTCATGCAGACATTTTAAAAACAAAAAATGTAAAAAGAAATGCGATTTATTGCACGACGGCACATCCAAATAATTTCATATACCGGAGTATACATGAATACATTTTATTGTAAGGCAGTAAATATTGCAAATGCGCCATAGGTATGTATGTATCGAAAAACAATAATAAAGGGTGTTTTTTAAGAGCTTGAGTACGTAAAATGATAACAGGAACAGAAATATCGTTGAAATGATTTTTTTTAATTATAATCTGGTTGATAATTTCATAAGATTTAATTTTTTAATATAACATCCGGCATATGTCCGTCCCGGCTACGAGTTGAATGATGCATTCGATCGGCCCAATTTTGAACTACCTTTTCAAATAAATCAGAATAATAAATCTAAATGAGCCCAACCAGCAAAAAGTGCGCTGCAAACGATGGTCATTTCGACTCAATTCCTGCACGAGCTTTATTTTATAGGCACTTAAGCCAAGATTCTTACTCAGTATTTTCCACGTAGTCGAAGGACAAAGGCCAACAAGTTGAGAACGACGACGAATCGACATTTCGGTGTCTACTTCACGACTTCGCTCTAAGAATTTCGCGACGGATTTATTTTTTTTTTTTTTTTTTTTTTCTTTAAGTAAATTTCCACAATTTTGAAGCATTGCTCTGGCGTTCAACGATTCATGATGACTTGCCAAACTTTACTGCACAGAAAAGTCAGTGGGAACGACGACGACTCGACATTTCGGTGTCTACTTCACCACTTCGCTCTAAAGCTTTGCAAAAGAAATTTATTTTATTTTTTCCAAGGAAACTTTCACCATTTGAAAGCGTTGTTCTGACGTTAAACGATTCATGATGACTGGCCAAACCATATTGCACAGAAACGTCACCACAATTTCCAATCATGCAACTAAAAGATCATCTGATATAATCCGCCTTCGATTAACCACTTCTCTGCTCGCCAAACGGGAAAAAATGTATGTGAAAACAACAATAATTTAGCGATGACCAGGCTACCTTATTTATAGCCTTTAAGCTCACAAGTGATATGCTTCGTCCGGTGTTTCCAAGTATAAGAAGGGATATTCTTTTTATTATTATATATTTTGCATAGCTTCAGGCGGGACGCTTTGAAAAGCAATGGATTTACTTAACAGTTTGAGTGAGATGTGGTGAGGAGCAGGACGCCCTACGACGAAGCCAAGCCAAGCCACGCTGCATACTTTAAAACGGAATACTTTGAAACTCAATGCTAAAACATAAGAGTTTGGAGTTTTTCAAAAGGGAAAAAATGCAGTGCTGCCAAATAACATCCAGCGTTGGCCTGGAGGGAAATCTTTTGCTTCATTCACTACAGGTTAGGTGACTGGTGAATCGAAAGCAACTTTAAAGTTTGCAGTATATTTTATTTATGGAAATGTACGGACATTAAAAACAAATATTTTTTGCAGTTTCATCTGATAAACCATTTATCACTCGCTTCGAAACAAAAAAAAAGAAACGAAAAATTCAATTGGAAAGAATAAAATATAATAAAAATAAAACAAAGAAACTGAAATAAAATAAACTTAAAAACCAAATAGAAAAAAAAAATAGAATAAAAAAAAAAAAATTAAAAAATTCAATGGGAGAAGAGAAAATGAACTAAATTAAAAAAACTTAAAAAACCAAATAGAAAATAAAATAAAATAAAATAAAATAAAATAAAAAAAAAAAACCAAAAACAGAAAATAATTCAATTGGAAAGAAAAAATATAATAAAAATAAAACAAAATGAACTGAAATAAAACACACTTAAAAACAAAATAGAAAAAAAATTAAGACCAGCAAAAAAATGAAAAATAAATAAATAAAATAAAGCAACAAATCAGATAAAAAATAAAATAAAGTAATATAAGATACAAAACAAAGTGGAACAGAATATTAAATAAAATGCAAACCAAAATTAAGAAAAAAAACAATAAAAAATAGAAAACCAAATAAAAAACAAAAACAGACAAAATTAGTTTGAATTACAAAAAATATTATAACTTTTAAATAAAATGAACAGAAAGAAAATAAATTGAAAAACCAAATAGAAAATTAAATAAAAAGAACAAAATAAAATAAAATACAATAAATTAAAAAATAAATAAATAAAATATAACTGACAAATTAAGTAAAAAAAATAAATAAAGTAACAAAAAATACAAAACAAAGTGGAACAGAATAGTAAATAAAATTAGCAGCAAACCTTAACTAAAAAAAAAAAGCAAACAATAAAAAATAATGTACAATAAAAAGCAATTAAAATATAATAAAACGACAAAAAATAAAATTAAATAAAAAATAAAACTAAACCAATAAAAAATAAATTAAGTACGAAACAACAAAATATAAAATAAAACAAAATAAAAATATAACTAAAATAAGGTAAAATAAACAAAACGCGCGCCATTTATAAAACAAAAAATACCTATACTCGTATATAATTGGCGCTTTCCTATGAAATGAGACTTTTTTTTCAATTTCAAACGTTTATTAACAAAAACTGGTTATAAATTTAATCTTCAAAATAATAGTTATCGCTAGCGACACATTTTTTCCATCTCTCAGGCAATTTGTGGATGCCGCGCCAAAAAAATTGGCCATCTTTGGCCGCAAACCAATCATCGAGCCATTTTTTGGCTTCTTCGTGAGAATTGAAGCCATCATTTCTGCATTTGACCATCACCTTCATCCAACAATGCATGCAATTCGGCGTGCTCAAACTTTTTCGGTGGCCGGCCGCGGTCCTCGTTCTCCACGCTAAAATCACCACTTCGGAATTCTCAAACCACCTGAAGCTCTGTGCTCTACTTAGAGCATGCCCACCATAAGCCTCTATAAGCATTTGATGAGCTTGAGAAGCGTTTTTCTTCAATTGATAACAGAAGCTCAACGAATGTCCGCAAATAGTAGTTTGAAGGCCCGAAATTCCACATTTTTAAGAGCGAAAAAATGCATTGTTGTATGAAACGTAACAAACAATGAACTGAATATTGTTGACAGATGGCAGATGAAAAAAACAGGACATTTGGGAAGGTTTAAAAATACTCCTAGCGACATCTATGGACTAATAGCAGAAAGTCTCATTTCATAGGTTTATACCAGGTACACCCTTTATTGCTTGTTTGGCCGAGCTTCTCCTACAGGATCAAAAATTTTATGCCGTCTCCGAACGCAGATGATTTTTAAGAGGAGTTTTCTCACTCGGAGGTTTCCCATTGCCTGGCCGGGGGAGGGACCGCTATTCGGAAAAACTTTTTTTATCATTTGCTGTTTCGTGCTAGAGATTTCGTACCTGGGCACTGCTGAATGGGTGCCAGTCAGGAAAATGACACCATAGTAAAATAACGCAAAAGTAAGATTAAAATTCAGTATCCAAATATACCTTCAGCTCTTAGACCTACTTCTCTAAGTAAATTTTTGCCAATCGCATTCCAAAAATCATAAACTCTTAAGGAAAAAACTAGATTTGGAAGATTTGAAACCTGGTACATCTAAGGATGCATGCAAGCAATGAGCATAGCATTCGCAATCAGAAATACTCGACTGCCTCATAATAGTTGAGTTTATAAACAGTATTCATTTGTTATCACGAACAGTTCTGCCCATCAATGCATATGAATTAGAGCAGAAAATAAGACTTCATCTTACGAGAAAAGTAACTTTCTTGGAGATTCCACCACAGCTAAACTCTGTAACTTGATTGTAGGAGAATGTTTATGTAGGAGAATGAATTTTATTTTCATAGCAAAAATTTTAAAATTAAGTAAGAAAGAATTTTTCAAAAAAAATCGATTTTGTTTTTGCATTTTCTTAAAGTAGCCGTAGCCGAATGGGTTGGTGCGTGATTACCATTCGGAATTCACAGAGAGGTCGTTGGTTCGTATCTCGGTGAAACACAAAAAAAAACATTTTTCTAATAGCGGTCGCCCCTCGGCAGGCAATGGCAAACCTCCGAGTGTATTTCTGCCATGAAAAAGCTCCTCATAAAAATATCTGCCGTTCGGAGTCGGCTTGAAATTGTAGGTCCCTCCATTTGTGGAACAACATCAAGACGCACACCACAAATAGGAGGAGGAGCTCGGCCAAACACGTAACAGAAGTGTACGCGCCAATTATTTTTTTTTTTTTTAGATATATTCAAAAATATTAAAAAAAAAATCTAACTTAAAATCTTGAAAATTGACGAAGTTATACCCAATACAATAAGTGAAGGTAGTGAGGCCAATGAAAACTTTAAACCCGTTTTTCTCAAAACGACTTTTCTGAACACGATGTGTACATAGCCGTTTTTAAAACTTCCAAAAATTAATATTTTTTCTAGTCTTTCGAAAACAAAAAAAAGGGTAAAAACACAAACTCATTTTTCAAACCTGCACCATTTTTTCCACAAAAAATAAAATTAAAAAAAAGCCGCTACGTACGACGATAGCCATTGATGTACCTATAAATTAAGAATTTTTTTCGTTTTTTACTTTCAGATGACTTTTCACTGTTGTATCGTGGCCACCAGGATGCATCAGTTTTTTATGACGCCACTGCTCATTTATATGAATAACAATTGTAATTTTTAATATTTTTTAATAAAAATTTGTGTCAGTATAGGTGAATATATTTTAAATAAACTAAAATTTGTCCGATCCTACTTATGGTAGAAGTGAAACTTCTGTGTGTGAATGAGTGTGAATAAGAGAGAGAGAGAGAGAGAGGAAGAGAAGGAGACAGGGATAATTTCAAAAGAAATACAACAGTATAAAATTTGTGTAGCCAAAATTCGATTTTATTAACTATATGTATATGCATTATGCTATCATCTGTTGGTGGTTCAATTGGTAATACTGATATAATTGGTTTGTGATAGCTGAAATATGAAATATATGTACGTGATTCAATATTTTCTAGATAACGTGTGAAAATTGCATCTAGTGTAATTCCGGATTTTGTTGTTGATTCTTTAGAGTTATTGTTTATCTGCAAACCGAATGTTTCTCAAAGAAATTGAATCAACGGCAAAGAATCATTGGATCCGAAATTTACGTTGAAATCTCCCCCAATAATCAATGGAATTTTGTCTTCGCCTCTTCCAAGTGCTTTTGCACCTGCGTGGCTATAAACCAGTAGTGAGCGGTGAATGAAATATATTATGTCATCAAGATTTTGGTTCGGTGAGATATAGATGGCGGCTATGACAATAGTTTTTCCATTCAGTGTTTGACATTCTGCAATAAAAAACATCGCCAACTGATGTGACTGCTGATGAATATGATTGAGACTGCCTTGAAGTCATTTCGATGGTTGGTGTGACGATATTTACGCTATCATCTTGATTGTGGTAGATTGCCACACCGCCAGCTGTAACATTTAGTCGCTTATATTTGATGACGCAATTGAAATTTGGTATACTAATATCCTCGTTATCGTTTAACCAAGCTTCGGACAAAAGTACTACACTCGATTTGCGGATGACAGAGTCTGTTAAATCTGCGGAATGTGCTTGTAGTCTCTGACAATTAAGAGTATATACAGATAGCCCTCTTCTCTGAGTCATGAAATCGATTATTTGTTTATCCACAGTTTCCAGTCTATTTAACGATAGTCTCCGGAATTCATCTTGTAAATGAGACATACTGACTGATGCTCGTCGACCGTGGTAGAATCTAAAATCATTTCCGTTCGTTATAATCCACAAGCCTTCAATACAAGTGGCTCGTGATAAAGCAACGTAAACTAATGATTGCGAATGTTTTTTATCATAATCGTAAACAACTTCAGAATACGTGCTTCCCTGAGACTTGTGAATGGTCGTCGCACAAGCACAAACTAATGGTAAATGTGATCGTTTAGTGTTAATCGTTTTGTTGTTGTTAAGCGGGAATGTCGCGTAACATTATGATGTATAGCTCTCCTTCTCGTTCTCTCTATGTTATATATCTGTATACTCTGTCTTACAACGAAGTCTATGTCTTAGGTATACAAAATGTGTAGCACTCTTTCTCCTTCTCTCTACATTGTGTCTTTTTTTCTCTCTCGCGTAACGAAATCTCTAAACGTTACATGTTTTCCAATTCACTCTCCATTCTCGCTCAAATATCAGAAGTTTCACTTCAAAAATTCATGAAAATCACTCAGTTAGTTATTTAACGCACTATACCTTCATAGCTGGTATGGTGCATGGAAATTTCTTCATTTTTTCCTTCGCTTAGTGGCTCTTCTGGTACCTAAACTCAGGCTTATGGAATCAATGAAAAGTTGAATAATCCCCAAGCTACCCAATGCCAATTTGCAACAATAAAGTTTAAATTACTAAAAGGAATCAGCAACTTCACTTAAGATTAGTTTAAGACTTCACAAATCCATCATACGTATGATGCAACTAAGACCGCACACAACGAGCTAAATTGCTTGTATTGCAAATACCGACTAGTAGAAGTTAAACTCTTGCAAGCAAATTTAAGCTAAATTGTGAAAACATGTTCGAGTATTCTACATTATCACCGTAAATGAATTTTAAATATTTAGGTCTCACGCTTTCAAATAAGCAAACGCCCCTCCTACCTAGCGCAGCGGTTCTTTAGGATGTTTCTTTTGTTTGAGCCGGAAACAAATAAATAAACTTTCATGGCAAATAAAAATACTAACACAAAACAAAGCAAATAACTTTGGCAAAAAGTAAGCGTAGCAAACGAAATGTAAAATAGAATAAAAGCAAAACGAATTGAAATTGTAGTCAAAAACATATCCGGCGGAAAGGCGAAATTGTGGCACAATTTCAATGATGCCCTGCAGGCACATAAAAATTTACTATATATGCACATATATACATATACTTGTATGTGTATGGGCATGTGCGTGCGTGTATTTATGCTAACACATTAAGCTGTATACATAGTTGTAGACATAAAATAGCTGCAGCAACATACTCGTAGCACTTTGCAAGTTTCAGCGCAAGAAAAAATACTCAGCGGCGCATGGAAGCAACCGCACGAAGTACTTGTATCCTTGGAAGCAGCATTACTGGGGCTTGAAATGGCAAATAGCAGCCAGTTGGCATAATGGCTTAGGCTGGTATAGAGCAAACAATGGATACAAAAGGAAAAGCAAAAAAGAAAAATCACCGGTATAGTAGGTACAACAATTGAATTGAGTTTAACTCCCAAAGAAATATGTTCAAGGCGCACACACTCGTAGGTTAGAAAGTAGATAAAATAATAATATAATCCATCGTGTAGGATAGTTGTACGAGTAACGAGCAAGCATATTTCAGAAAAATCTATAGAAAAGTTCATATGTACTTACTAGTTTTTCATATTTATTAGACTCAGAGGGGAGTTCAACTTTAAGAGGTGTCTTTCTATTTGATGGAGTTTAAACATTTTTACAACAACATAGTGTAAGCTTTGAAGCCTTTATATGCTGAATTTAGATAATATATTTTTGATCCATTAGCCTTGCAAGCTACTAGTGATAGATTTTTCAATTCAAAATCATAATTTTATCAAAACTATATTTTTCGAATTGGCATACACGATAACTGGAAAAGTTATTGACCGATCTCTCTGAAATTTTGCACACATCTTTTGTATGATATTACTTTCTATGCGAATTCACAATTCGAAAATTTTTCGCAAAAATAATTTTTCGAAGCAAAAATAATAGGAAAGTTTGGGGAGACCAAAATTGGTTTTTTTTAAGCATTTTATTCCTTAAATTTTTTTTTCCATTTGTTTTTAATTCATTTAGAAATTATGACATTAATAAACAAACAAATTTTTGGTTTTTTGTATTCAATGTCCGCCGAACGTTTAAATGATCGGAAATTGTGTTCACGCTGGGTGCTAAAATTGTTGACTGATGAGCACTGAACCAAAAGAATGTGAAGCAGTGGTTGTCCAATCAGGCGGCAATCTTCTTTAACTATGGCATACAAAAGCTAATCCCAAGATACGATAAATGCCCCAATAGTAATGGGAATTATGTAGAAAAGTAGAATAAAGTATGGTCTTTCAAGTGAATAAATTATTTTTCGAAAAAAAATGTACTTGTTGTTTTTTTATGTCAAAACGGTACTTACTTTAAAATCACGCCTCGTATATAGAGGTGTCATGTTCATTTCTAGAGGATTCTACGATTAAAAAAGAGTTCCAAAGCAAATGTGATTAACGAAGGAATAGTCTGCTGAAGTCCACAATAAAGCCTGGGTTTAGTTAAATTTGTTCCTAAACTGCTACACCCATTTTTAGGAGTTTGCCGCCTTAAAAACCGCAATAAAAAAAAGATAAACAAAAATGTTTGACTAGTTTAGCGGTACAAATATCAGTCAATGCAACAGATTTCAGTCGCTGGTGCTGGACGTGTTAAGCTTAGTGGAATTGAATAATAAATTAATTCTTAATTCTTATGAAATAATTGTAGTAGGAGTTACAACCATGTGCCCTTTATATCTCGTTGTAGAGGACGACATCCCTTAGGCACTCAATTCAAACCTGTGGCAGACAGCTTTCTGAGGTCGCATTTTTTGAGTAAATTTTATCTTTTTTGTTTTAGAGCTACAAAGCCAAAAGCGAAGTTCATCTTGCTTACTGTAATTGTTTTTTTTTTTTTTCTTTACAAAAATTGTCTGCTAAATAATCGTTTCGAAACTAAACTAGTGAGACGAATTACATGAACCTATTCTCATTTGTTTACCGAAAGTGCTTTGACAAATAGAAGTAACTACTTACCTGGGGAGGACATACAAAATTTCAAGCACATAAAAAACAACACTCGTATTAGACCGAGTAAAAAATTTCCTTTCAAATATAATGGTATGAAAATTCATGAGCCTGAAGGTCAGTAATTGCTACGCTAAGCAAACTAGGTAGAGATGTATGTACTCGTTCGTTTATGTATGTATGTATGTATAAGGAAGTAAAAATGCTGTAACCCGAAAAAGTGCGGAGAATGTTTATTTCCTGGCGTAAGGTAAAGAAAACTATATTTGCAAAAAGACCTTATGAAGAATTCCCGCACAAGAAATTCCAAAATGAGGAGTTGAGTATGAAACATTCCACATGACAAATTCATAACGACCACAGTTGACAGGGGGCTAGCGAACGAATATTAGACTGAAATCATAAATGGCTAATTCCAGACATATTGGGCTGCAACAAAAGCAGATGCTCTTTTATTTGGAACATATACATATGTTTGTATTTACATTATGGTGGCTCACTAGAGAAAAAGTTCTGATTTTTCCACCGGAATTACATATAAATTGTACGTTATGAAAAACATGAAGACTTACGTGCGTTAGACCGATTTGGAAATAATTGTGGCAAAAAATTCACATTAATTGAAAGAAGACTTCAAGTTCAAAAGGTGTGGACGAAATTTTGTATTAAATCAACAGACCGGTGGGGTATGTTTTTTTTTGAAAAACAAATTTAGCACATGAATCGCTTGGGGTGAGAGAATAACTTTTCACTGAGCCTTTCTTTAACCTTCTTCCAAACCATATCTTCAAAAAAAAAAAAAGTGCGTGTAGCGTAGTACACTTAACAGAAGGGAAACTTTCAAGGCAGACAAAGAAAGCGGGAGAGACCCGAGAGAGAATGAGAGAGAGAGAGAGAGAGAAAGAATTTATATCTAAATAAATTCACAACATTTGCAGAGAATACAAATAGACAAAATTTACAAAAAAACGGAGAAGTTTCGACCGGTGTAGGTAAACGCCGGACACAAACCGTGGCAACAATGCGCACTACTCCGAGCGTTTATCATCCGCACAATCGCAGCGATTCCAGGACCGCAGCAACGGCACAAACTACCGCAAGGCAATACCAATAAATACGACGTCGGAATGGATAACACTTTATAGTACGCACAAGCACTAGCCAGGAAACGGAAATAAGCGCCAAAAAGTAGGCACAAAAAAACACCCCACAAAAATTGGGACCAAAAACGGCCAAAACAGTAGGCACCAAGGAAATATAACGCCAAAATGTAGGCACCAAAAATATATTTCCTACAAGTTTGCACCAACAAACAAGCGCCAAAAAGTAGCCAGTGTTATTTCTTACTAGAAATTAGCAACCACAAGGAAAAATTCAGGAAAAATAGTCTAAAGTGTATCTAAGATATACCTTCTACTTAAATATGAACGAGACGTTATCAATAAAACGGTCCGCAGATGGCATATGGCAAAAATAAATTTTTTTGTTTTTTGGTAGGACCGTTATAAGCTTACATGGCAAATTTCAGCGTGATATGTCACATAGTTTGTGTTAAGGGTTTAAACTTTATTTTCGCATCACCCACAATTTGGGCTTACCCTATTCCTTTCACTTCTCTATCTTCCTCAGCGCTCACATTTCTTCTCATCGTTCATTTCGCTCTTTGCTCCTTTACACTTTGTTGTTATCACTTACTCATCATTTCTTTGTGCAGAATTTAGTACATCTGCATTGCCAACAACATACATGCACATCGATACATATGTATACCGAAAAAATACATAAAGCCCACGTCGCATCGTCTTCGCGTGATCTCCCCTTCACCTAGCATCGATAAAGGGATAGCGGTGCCGAAAACCATTATAAAAGGACCAGCCTAAGGACTTTTGTTACAGTTTCGTTTCGTTTTCCATCACAGCTCCCCCGGTATCGGTAATTAAGCAATTAAGCATAAATTACTTCATCGCCCTTTTTTGCTTCGGGTCTAAATAATTTACGTTTTATGAAATAAAGAATTGTTTTTCAATCTAATTTCGTATTTATGAAAACAAAAAATTTATTTTTGTCATATATCATCCGCGGACCGTTTTATTAATAACGTCTCGTTCATATTTGAGTAGAAGATATATAAGGTATAGCTCTCCCTCTCTCTCCTTTTTCTCTACGTTATGTCTTTTTTCTCTCTCGCGGAACGAAAATGCCCAAAACGCTGCATGGCTTTGAAATTTTACTCTCAATTCTCGCTCGTCTACCAACGCCTAAGAAGTTTCACTTAAAAAAAATTAAAAGTCACCTCAAAGTTCTTATTAGTTTGATTGCCTTCATAAAAGTGTTAAATCTTTTTATTCAGATCTCTCGAGTTTAAACTCATTTCTTGTTTGAGGTGTTGCTTTTGGGAAAAATATGTTTCAAAACTAATTTTATTTATAAAAAACAAACAGACTTTAGGGGTTATGCTCACGTAAATCTGAATATGTTGTCGAAATATTTTGACGAAAGTCTAAAAATATATTTTATAATTTCGTTCGAAAAAAGTACCATTTTTTTATGTAGACAAATGCACCTTAATGTACTTACGAGTATACATGTAGAAGTACGCATTTTTCCCCGTAGTTGTGTGAAAATTTAGTTAGTAAGCAAATTCGGAAATTTCTGCATAGCAAAGTTTTTATTATTTTTCTACATTTTGAGTATTGGAAGCATAAAAAATCATTTTCCTTACATTTTGCTGTAAATCCTCTTAGTTAGCCACACTAAATTTTTAGTTCTTTCTTTCACTACAACTACGCCATTTCGATAGAATTTTAGTCCTTAAATGCATATACAAGGTGGCACAAAATTAATCATTCTATCGTAAGATTTATAATTTTTGCAACTGGCGTCGTACGTCAATCATATCTGACACGCGCAAACTGGATAGCTCCAGCATATAAACATATCAGCAATGGAGTGCGATAAGGTCCAGATAAAGACGTTAATAATACAATTTTTTTTTGTAAAAAGTTAATGAAACACAAAATTGATTGATGAATTTTTAATATTAACAAAGAAAGATTTTTATATTGGGTATGGCAATAAGTTTTCGTTCTTTCTTAGCCAAAGTTACGAATTATTTAAACAATTAAATAATAGATGAGATTATGTGAAGTATATGCCATTGGAAACTACAACCTTACTTAATATTTCAGGCAACATACGGATTCCTCTGATGAAAAATTCGAGTTCTTTTGACTTGATCCATTTATTGAGCCATTTTTCGATGCTCTCGTAAGAATTGAACTGCTCTCCAATAAGGACTGTCTGTACTGATCGGAACAGATGGTAATCCGAAGTTGCAATGTCTGGGGAATAAGGCGGGTGGGACAAGAATTCCCAATTCAGTCCCTCTAAATATTTCTAGACCGATTTAACAACGTGTGGCCTGGCTTTGTCGCAGCAAAATCAGTTTGTCCCATATCATCAATCATCTCCCGTCCCATTCTGGCCTCTTTATACGTTTGAGAGCTCGATTTAAATGCATTAGCTGCAGTCGGTAACGATCGCCAGTGGTGGTCTCAGAAGGTTTAAGGAGTTCATAATAGATGACACTCTTCTAATCAGACCAGATGCACAACATAACGTTTGAACCACGAATATTTTTTTTCGCTCTTGAAGGGCCTGGTTCGCCAGGCTGGCTCCAACATTTTGGACGCTTAGGATTATCATAAAAGATCAATATTTCATCGCCAGTGACGATGCGATGCAGACAACTTTTTCTTTTCATGCATTCGAAGCATCTCACACGTTTTCAAACGGCTCTCGATATTCCTCTCCTTCAATTGATGTGGCACCCAGTTACCTGCTTTCTGGTATATACATCTTCAAATCACCAGTATATTACTAGAACGAACACAAAAACAGTATCAGTAGCGACACCTCTTTTACGAGGGTGGAAACTTCTTCTCATATTCAATAATTTTTTTTTTTTTAACACTGTAGCTTCCACTAGGATTTATCAATTTGTGAAAATTCGTTATTTAGAGGGGATTTCATTTTGTACGTTAAATAATAATCAATAAATCGTAAAAATAGACGTGGTGCTTGTCTTTTTTTTACAAGTACCTAACTTCTATAAAGTTCCGTCTGTCCACCTCAAGAAAAATTTGGATACAAGGTAAGTTCATTTTCCGTTAACCATACCCACCATCCCTAAATTTTTTTTTTAATTTTGAGAATCAACCTAACTCATAAACTATGAAACAACGAAAGCAGTTTTCCCAAAATTAATATTTATTTATTTCTCAGCGGCCCGAACTGAATTCAGGACTCTCTTACTTGATTTTTTATTAAAGTCGTAAAACGATGAAATATTCGACACATTGCGTTAGAAAAAGAACACAAAAAGCTACTCAAACTATTACCGCCTGCACAAACAAATACATACATACATACACACACTTTTATGCGTACAAAAGGGAATCTTCTTATCTTACATAAAAATGTTCATTGTTTACCCGATTAGGCATGCAGGAAAATATTGTATAATAGCAATAAAAAGTATCCTGTTATGACACTTTCTGTGTGTGTTTTTATTATCATTTGTTGCTTTGGAGATTACGTCTACTATTTTGTGATTTTTCGTGTCGTTCCCTTGGAAATTTCAACTTTTATTGTATACTCATATGCCAAATATCAGCCATGAGTGTGTGTGTGTGTGCGTATTCGTTTACATGTGGGTAACGCGAAGAAAAAAGCTAAATAAGAGAAAAAAAATTGCGAGTTCAAAACTGGTCTGGTACAAAATAAGATAAACAAAAAAGGAAGAGAGGCAAGCTTTGATGTTTGAGTTTTTATAAAATATTTAAATAAGAAGCCATCACTAATTGCCTTATTTGTGTTATTACACATAATAACATATTTCATGTAAATAAGTAAATGAATATAAAAATGTATTCCTCAAATATTCTCTATTTTTTTATTTGGTCCTGACAATCTACTGTCAGCGTCAGAAGAATGTGACCGCCACATATTGACAACTGTTGACCATTTTTTAATTTTTTTTTTAATTTCAAGTTTAAATTGGTTTTGCTGGCGTTTTTGGATACTTTTCCCATATAACAAGATGCCGAGCATACGTTAAATGGTGCAAAAAAATTGTACGAAGTCCATGTGATTTTTGATCCACTTAAAGCTAGCAAATTCACTGTACTAAAATTCAATGAGATGGGTTTTATCTAACGCTTCTGAGTAAAAAGTTTTAATTTGCATATATTTTGAGCAAAGTTTGAAACTTTGCGTTATTATATGGGTTCTTTATAGCATAAACTATATTTTTGTATTGTAATAACAGTGGCAGCAAACCAAAGTTGGACAGTTTTGCTTGAGCTGGAGAAAATATTTGATTTTTATAGACAAAATGCCTCGAAAAGAGTTATCACTCGATGATCGCGGAAAGATCCTGCATCTCCACACAAAGGAGCAAAAATCTTATGCAGAGATAGCTAAGATTATAGCTAGACAGGCGCACAATAAAGCATCTGGTGGACAAGTATCCGTTTTGTAGCTCAGTGCAGATTGCATCAGAGCTAGGTCGCAACATTGACAAAGGAGGTGCACCCGGAAACAGTCCGTAGAGCGATAAAAACATATAACTTTAGGTCCTACACTCCTCGCAAGAAGCCGCACGTAAATTTAATTAATGGGAGGAAGCGCTTAGAGATTGCCAAAAAATATGTGGACAAACCAATTGACTTCTGGCGGAAAGTCATCTTCTCAGATGAGTCGAAGTACAATATTTTTGGCTCAGAAGGGCGCCTTCGCGTATGGAGGAGACTAGGAGAAGCCCTAAATCCAAAAAATACCATAAAAACCGTAAAACACGGCGGCGGAGGTATTATGGTTTGGGGCTGCATGGCTGCAGCAGGAGTCGGAAATTTGGAATTTATCAACGGAGTGATGGACCAATACGTGTATATTGATATTTTCAAAACAAAAAAAAAAAAAAAAACATGAGCAGCGCCGAGAAATTGGAAACAGGTTCCGATTTCTATTTTCAGCAAAACAACGACCCTGAACACAACGCAATGAACACCAGGCTATACCTCGCGTACAACACTGCACACCTTTTGGAGACGCCACCGCAGAGCCCGGATATCAACCCGCTTGAACACGTGTGGAAAATGCTGAACAAAAAATATGAAAGCACCACATAAGCAATAAAAACCTCCTGCGGGAGGCATTGCACCAAAAGTGGTGCGCATTGGATCCCAATTACATTGAAAAACTTGTGATGTCCATGCCAAATCGCTTCAGAGAAGTGATTAAGATGAAGGGTTATCCCACTAGATACTAAGTTAAAAGTTGTAATGAAAATAAAGTTGCTTATAGTTTGACGCAGATATTGAAGTTCCTTTTGTTTTTAATTAACATTAAGTTTGAAATATTGCTATTTCTATTTCATTATTTAAAAGAAAATATATTGTTTTATTAGCCTGCATCAAAGTTTTTTAAATTTAACAAAAATTTGACCAAGTTACAGGGTGATTTGTGCAAAAATTTAACAAGAGTACGGTGATTTAAGTGGCACACTGTATATAATATATATATACAATATGTATATATGGGTATATAAATGCCCGGCAATACCATGAAGGCGGTGTAGACTTTTTCTACCTACTGCAGGACATTCACAAAGAATGTCTTCTGAATTTTCAGTGTTCCTTTCCCAGGATTGACAGATGAGCGTCACAGAGACACCAATTCTGTTGAAGTGATATCTCAGGCTACAGTGGTCTAGAATGTCACCAATTAAAAGGTTCAGGAACAATTAAAGGCATGTTTTGCACATTTTTTTCCTTTTCTTCTTTTTGCAAGTCCACGGCAAGGCTCAGGAACAATTAAAGGCATGTTTGGCACATTTTTTCCCTTTTCTTCCTTTTGCAAGTCCACGGAAAGGCTCAGGAACATTTAAAGGCATGTTTGCACATTTTTTTCCTTTTCTTCTTTTTGCAAGTCCACGGCAAGGCTCAGGAACAATTAAAGGCATGTTTCCACATGTTTTTGCTAGATGATCCTCCATTTCATTTCCCTCATATCACTCATATTCAGGAATACAACCTAATAATACTGTGCTAAATAAGATTCAGTCAGTCATTTACCATTTTTGAGGTGATTACAGTTGATAGAAGGACTTTCAAAGCCGCCTGACAATCTGAAAGTACGTAAGAGTGGATTTCTCTCAGCTTCCTAACACATATCTCCATGGCATTGCTGCCTGGAAGATTGTTGGATAAAAACCCATTGGATTGGTTTTTTTTATATATTTTGGGCCTATTGATTTCATCACCTGTTTTAACATCTTTTCATATCGACCCATCAGTAAACCATATCTGGGAGCCAGCTTTGAAGTTGATACAATTATTATTTTTCTCTCATTTTCTCTTTTTTTACAGCCATTTTGGAACACTGACAACTAGCTAAGTGCGATATGGCTCACTAAGGCATCTAGTGGTAAACATGCAGAACATTTTACTTCACCTAATATTGTAAATTTCAATGACGTGTCTTGCTATATTAAGGGGTCCCGGTGGTCTAGAATTTTCCAAAAATCGATTGTTTTGTTTCGATATTTCGAAAGTTTAGGCTTTCAAGAATATACTGTCAAATTTTTGGAAGGATATTCCCAGTATTTTCGATTCTACAGGTCTTTTAGCGGCTGTTTTCCTCACGCTGCATCAATGGAAAATATCCACTCTCAAAACTTTAAACTCAATTATCTCAAAACTACTTTTTTCGGCCTGGTGTTGTTTTGTCCAAAAAAAAATATTCACCGAATCGTCTGAAATTCGAATATGTTGTTCATAACATCTACGGCTATCGCCCGTACTAAAATCATATTATTATTATAATTATTTCGTATTTTTTTGTTAAAAAAACTGATGAAAAAATCCAATTTTTAGAGTGTCAAATTCAAGACCGTGTCAGTTTGCCAATTTTTTTTTATTCTCATACTGTTTAATAATTTGTTTGGTTTTTGTGCTGTAGATAAATAGAAGAGCCAAAATGGACAACACCGTGCAGATCCAATTTTGAGGGTCAACTTCAGCGCCATTTTTAAAATTATTAAAATTAAAAGCAATTTTTTTTTAATTTTTGTATGTAAATGAAATTGGATAAAAAGCCTAAAAATGTTAAATATCGTTTTGCATTTTTTTTATTGTAAAATAATTTCTGAAAATAACCCAAGTTTTCGAGCTCTAGATCGCCGCCACAAAAAAAAAAATCTGCTTCTGGAAAACCATCTGCTGTGTAAACACATATTTTTACTTTACATATTTACTGCTTACATTTCGGCAGCCCAACTACAATAGTTAAACATACATACAGTTGCGGTCAGAATCTTAGTATGCTTATGGCTTATTATATTTAAGTGGCGACGTTTTTGTTGAGACTGTTCTTCGGCGTTTGCGAGAGCACGCCCTGGGTGCCCACAGTCCAAGAAAAGTACCGTTGGTAACAAAAACGCATGTAGAAAAGAGGCTTCGATTCGCCAAAGAACATATAAATTGGTATTCAACCAATTGGCGCAACATTTTATGGTCGGACGAGTCGAATATTGTCTTATATGGTGGAAAGGGATCGCGCCAATACGTAACACCGAATACCAGCCAAAGTATACAACAAAAACAATAAAGCATGGTGCTTCTAACATTATCGTCTGGGCATCCTTTTCTTGGCTAGGCGTTGGACCGATTCATTGGGATAAGGAAATAATGACTGGCGCTTCATATGTTGATATATTCAAGGACATCATGCTGCCATATGCCAAAGACGAATGCCGCTTGTTTGAACGTTACAGCACGACAACGACCTCAAACACACGTGCAAAATTGCTAAAAGATGGTTTGAGGAAAGTCAGATCAACGTAATGGAATGGCCGCCACAGTCTCCAGGCATAAGCCCCATTGGAAATTTGTGGGTTGATGTCAAAGTGGTAGTAGCCCAACGCAAGCCAACATTTAATACGCAACTATGGGAAGCTGTAAAGTGCGCATGGGAGTCGATTTCGATTGAAGTATGCCAAAAACTTGTTGACTCAATGCAACGCCATTGTGCTGTAATTCTAAAGCATAAGAGTCATGCAACAAAATACTAATTTAAATACTAAACAAAACCCCATGTAAAAATAAAAATAAAATCACCATCATATAAAAGTTTTGTCAATTTGTTACACTACTAAGTTTTTGACCGCTCAAAATCCGCTGCAGTTTTTCTAAATATAATTTTACCTTAATGAAATAAGATAAACGCTGGATTTTTTTTGGGTTTTTTTGGTTTGACATTTGGGCTATAAGAGGGAAAAAATAAAAATTTTTGTAAAATCTACTACACGCACTTTCTTAACCCATTCCATCTTATGTATGTATGTACACTACTGAGATTTTCACCGCAGCTGTATGTATGTGAAACATACGAGTATAAAAGAAAAAGGATGTTCCATATTTCATATTTCGGTTATTGCATTTATACGTATGCATGTACATATTTACATACATACATATATCCTTTGCAATCAAAATTTTATGTAAATTCGGTGTATTCTTGTTATGAAACCTATCAAACGCCTATGTGTGTGTATGCACTTCGACGTGTGCGATAATAAAGACAAAACCATACAAAGCATAAACGGGGACATATACATAAATACATACAAATATGGTCATATGCATAGGAAAGCTTATTGGTATATATGCAAATGGTATAGTTTACGCTATTAGGGGCAGCATTTTGGTCTGTCTATAGAATTTGGCACAATTTACGATTTTTAGGTTACGAAAAACATAATTTGAATAAGATGTGTGCCATAATGAAAAGTGTGTCCTGTTTTATTGTTTATTACGAAATTGGGACTAGAACGAAAAAATATATGTATGAACGAAAAAATATATGGGAGAAAGTACACTGTTATGCACTTTTCATGATTTTACTATTTTTTTTTCCATAGCGAAAAATTTAAAAAATTTTAAATTTCACAACAACCGACGCAACCGGTTTGAATTTGGAATATACCTGGATATGGAAAATATATAATGAAATGTATGAATTGATCTGGACAACATTTATTTTCAACAAGACGGCGCTATGTGCCACACAAGCAACAAAACCGTTGATCTTTTACGGGAAAACTTTCCGGACCGTGTTATCTCTCGAAGAGGTGATCACAATTGGCCACCCAGATCTTGTGATTTAACACTTTGTGACTTTTTCCTTTGGGGCCACGTGAAAGAGCAGGTCTACGCCAACAGTCCAGGGTCGATTTAAGACCTCAAAGATGGAATTCGTGAGACTATCGAGGACATAGGGCAGCCACTTTGCAATTCGGTTATAGAATATTTCATGAAAAGGATATTGTCCTGTAAGCGTGGTCGTGGTGGTCATTTGCTGCTGTTATTTTCCACTATTAACGACCTACCTTCCTCTTGATAATGAGAGAACCATCCTATCATTTATATTAAAAAATAGCATTTTTCTTTGAATATCAAAATAACACCTCTTATTGGAAAACCCTTCAGATTGACGCCAGTTATTACATTTTTTTTTTAACGAGAGTTGCATCTAACAACTACAAAGGGCTTATCTCTGACTAGGAGACGCCGTAGCCAAATGGATTGGTGGCTGAGTAGCATTCGGAAGTGCATGGTTCAAAACCCCGGCCACGCAACAGAAAATTATAGAAAACGCTTTCGTTTCTCGGTAGGCAATTGTGAATCTCAGACCGTATTTCTGCTATGAAAACCGCTCCTAAAAAAAAAAAAAAAAATCTGCCGTTCGGAGGCAGCATAAATCTCCATCTGTGGAAAGATATCAAGACGCACGCCACAAATAGGAAGAAGAGTTCAGTTGAACACTCAATACAGGGTGTAAGCGCCAATTGATTCGCTCAAAAAACTCGATATGAGACCTTGATCTCTGCTTACAATTCAGAATCAACGTAACTATTGAGAGAATTTCGTATAAAAAAACGAAAGAATAGCATCAAACTCGCTCACAAACCAAGGTCGTTCCAAAATTTGTCTTCGCTTTTCGTGGTATGGTGGACAATGAAATTCTCTCACCCACTCGAACTTTTAATAAGGACTATTATATTCGAGTATTAAACATTTTTAAGCAGAAGCCGAATGGATTGGAGCGTGACTATCATGCGGAATTCGGGGTACGTTGCTTCGAATCTTCGTGAAACACCATCATCACACACACCACAAATATGAGGAGGAGCTCGGCCATACACTTCAAAAGGGTGTAGGTGCCAATTATATACCTATATATATACAATATATTAAGCATTCGGAAAAAACTTTGGCACCAGTGTAATTTTCTTAAACAGGGAGAATACTGTAGAGGATGAAATATATTTGGAAACAAAATATGAATCACCATTCTATGTCATCACAGTATTTAGTATAACTCCTATTATACTTTCACAGACCAGCGATTGAAAAATACCTAAGAACGATACCAAATCTCACTGCTTCTCATTGTATTCTCCAAACTTGAAATATTATGTGCAGAAAGAGATGGCTAGATGACGTAGAAGTAGACTTAAAAGCGATGAACGTTCGTAATTGGAGAAGTGAGGTAAGAGAGTGACTGAATTGGAGGAGGATTGTTGACGAAGCTATGGTCCACCACAGACTGTGAAGCTAAGAGAGAGAGAGGGAGAGAGATGTATCTTATTCACATCATCCCGTAAATACTCAATGGGCTTGAGGTAAACACTTGATGATGACCAATAAAAAACAGTGATTGAGTTATTATTCAAAATCTGGGTAGCAATTCAGGAGGTATGCTCTGGATCAGTGATCTGTTGTTGAGAGATGTTGAAGAAATTCAGCCGCGCTGGTTCTATGACATCACAAAAGGTGATGAAACTTGAATATATACATATGAGTCGGAAACAAATCAGCAATCGACAGTTAGCGTGTTCCAAGACGAGCTCTTAATCCAACAAAAGTTGTTCGTGGAGAAAGCACCTCAAAGCGAATGGTCGCCTGTTTTTTTTTTCGGAAAATCTGGTCATTCCGCAACTGTACAACTAGAGAAACTTAAAACAGTAAATTCTGAGTGATACACAAGCATTTGCATGCTAGAAGTTTTCGGAGAATTAAGGAACACTAATCGCCGAAGACGAATCACTCTTCACAAGACAATGCGAGCTCTCACATATCGGTTCACACAATCACCGGATTTAGCCCTCTGTGACTGTTTCCTTCTTCCAAAACTTAAATTGCCACTGCGCGAACGCCGCTCTGATCGCCGCGTCGATAGAGGCCATTACGGAGAATTCGCTGAAGGAGATCTCATCAAACGCGTTTAAAGGGGGCTTTGATGACTGGATTAGGATATGAGTATTGCTTTAAATGGATCCTGTTTTGAAGGCGACAATATAAATTTTGATGATTAAGCATTTATTTTGCGTTTTATTGAACAATTCCCGGTACTTTTGTGACAGAACATAAAAGTGTCGAATGTAATTTTATAAAAAAAGAATTACAAGCTCAAAAAATAATAAATAAAACAATAACATTTTTCAAGGATCATGAAATAATATGTACGGCACTAATCACCTATTCACGCGTCCCTTTAAGCCCACTCAACAAACAGCTACCTCCCCCCTTTGAAGTCAACCCGTCGAAACAGCACGCTTCCTGAGCCGACCGTTAGATGAGGTTTTTGACGACGACGACTGCTGACTTCACCGTACCTTTATGAGCTACTACAACAACAACAACAATAGTACAACTGTACATATGCCAGTGGTTATCTAAGCTACATATGTGTGTATATATGTGTGTGTGTGTACAACAAGTGTTCAATTGTGAGTGTAATTGTTTTGTAATTAAATGTACTTATGTATATGTAGATGTAAATATGTAGTGTCTGTGTTACCTTTATCTTGTGTTTTATCATTATTTGCAGTTTCTTGGGCTAAAAAGAAATGAAAAAGAAAAAGCATAAGTAAATATAAATAAACAACTTTTGCAAATAAAATTTATTCAAGTAAAATTTTGGGCAAAAAAAAATATTTTAACAAAAATGAATGGTTTAAATTATTATAAAAATCTTCTTTTTTTTCAAAAACCTTGTACTTTTAGTAAATATAATAATTGTAAGAACAAATGTTTGCAATAATACCAACTTCCTGTAAGAAGAACAAAACTGTGCTAGAGAACAAAACTTAAAAGCAAATTATTATTCAAGTAGCACAAATAAGAAAAATAGGGAAATACGAAATTAGTAGGGAAATATGAAAAGTAAATCAGCACTTCAGAAGAGAACAACGATGATTGGAAGTTCGTTAATTAGACTCACCAAGGCGGAAGTTTGGCTTTTCAAAAGTACAAAGTACGCAATAACGAAGTAAAAGCGGGAAGCGCACAGCAATAACAAGGATGGGCGAGACGACAAAGCAAATATGAGTGCGTAACTGCTTATTAGTCGGCGGGGCGGGCACATTTCAGGCTGCTTGTATAGTAGTACGACTTTGTTACGAGTACAAAGCCAACACCCATATAAATGTACGTAGGTGGTCCGTGCTCCTTTGACTTGGCATAGCTGTGCACTGCACAGTCTCACTTTTGCAACCAAATGATGAAAATTATAGTGCAAAAACTTAAGAATTATAATTTTTGAAGTAATACAATTTTTTTAATCGAAATTTTCGAATTTTAATAGGACTATGAATAAGTTCGTGCGGTTTTTTTTCGAAATTTGAAACTTTATTGACGTAAAATGGTTACAAATTTAATATTCAAAATATTGTCCATCGCTTACTACTACTTTTTCCCATCTTTCTGGCAATTCACGGATTCCCTTTGTGAAAAATTCGGTCGGTTTTGCCGCAATCCACGAATCGATCCATTTTTTGACTTCATCGTAATTACGGAAGTGCTGGTCAGCCAGGCCATGTTGCATCGATCGGAAGAGATAGTAATCGGATGGCGCAAGGTCTGGACTATACGGCGGGTGGGGTAGGACATCCCATTTGAGCGTTTCTAAGTATGTTTTGACCACTTGTGCAACATGTGGCCGAGCATTGTCATGTTGCAAAATAACTTTGTCGTGTCTATCGGCGTATTGCGGCCGTTTTTCTCGCAGTGCTCGGCTCAAACGCATCAATTGTCGTCGGTAGACATCCCCCGTAATCGTTTCATTCGGTTTCAGTAGCTCATAATACACAACACCCAGCTGGTCCCACCAGATACACAGCATAACCTTCAGGCCATGAATATTCTGCGCCGACGTGGATGTTGAAGCATGGCCAGGGTATCCATACGTTGCCCGACGTTTTGGATTGTCGTAATGGACCCACTTTTCATCGCCAGTCACAATTCGATGCAAAAAACCCTTTCTTTTGTGCCGTTGAAGCAGTTGTTCGCATGCCATAAAACGGCGTTCAACGTCTCTTGGCTTCAATTCATACGGCACCCAATGGCCTACCTTTCGGATCATTCCCATGGCTTTTAAACGTTTGGAAATGGTTGATTGATTAACTCCCAAAGTTTTTGCAACCTCTTCTTGCGTTTGAGCCGGATCTTGATCGAGCAATTCCTCCAATTCGGTATCCATGAACTTTGGCGGCGCACCCTCGCGTTCTTCGTCTTCCAAGCCAAAATCACCACTTTTAAAGCGTGCAAACCACTTCTGGCACGTTCGCTCAGATAGAGCATGCTCACCATAAACTTCCACCAAGATACGATGACTTTCGGCTGCTTTTTTCTTCATATTAAAATAATGAAGAAGAATTCCCCGCAAAAACACATTATTTGGCACGAAATTCGACATTTTCAAGTGTGCTAAAAATATTGTTGTTTACGCTTCAAATAAAAAACTTATACTGACGTTTGTGCCTTACGACAGTAGCTCTCCAATGAATGTTTGGAAATGTGGATCGATGGAATAATAATCAAGTTACGCCATCTGTTGTAAAACCGCTCGAACTTATAAATAGACCTATTAAAAATTTCGTATTTTTGTGGCAAAAATATTTTTGAAAACATTGTATTTTCTCTTTGTTTCACAATTGTTTCACAAATCTTTGAAAAATTTAAAATTTTAGTTTTTTCTATGGTGAATACAAATTTTTAATTTATACCTACTTTTTTTCTAAAACTGCTATTTTTGAAATATAAAATTTTTGTTTTCAGACCGCAAATGATGAAAATTATTGTGTGAAAACTTAAGAATTATAATTTTTGAAGTAATACAATTTTTTTAATCGAAATTATCGAATTTTAAAAATTTCGTATTTTAGTGGCAAACATATTTTTGAAAATACATCTTATTGTATATTTTCTTTGTATCAGATATATTTCCAAATTTTAAAGTTTTTTTTTTCAAAAACTGCTCCTTTCGCAATATACAATTTTTGTTTTCAGACCACAAAAGTTTTCGAAATATTCTATTGTATTTTAAAGGTTTGTCATGCGACAAAATTAGTTTAAATAGAAAAAAGATTATAATTATATCAAAGCGCACATCCTTACACATCCACATCCTTACTTGTTTAATGTTTTTTGGTGCCACAAATATTTTCGCAAGCTAAAATATAAAATTTTTCGTACTAATTAGATTGGGAACTATTTGCATTTTGTGGTCTTTGGAGGTGTGCCGCCGAGGCCATTTGGCCGATATTTTGTTCCCTACGTAATTGAGCCATACCAATATTATCATAATAAAGAGAAATGAGAATAATTTCTTACAAAAATTGTATTTTATTCAAAATCAACACCGGCCCTTAAAACTTAACCACCCTATATAATTTTATAATTTTCTTAGAAATCTAATTTTTCCTATCGCAAAAATTGGCGAAATTTTAAATTTAAGTTATCTTATATAACATAAACGCGCGGTTTAGAAAATACAGAAGGTGTGGCCAACATCAGACCATAAATCGACTCGCAGAGATTTTGAAAAAATTATCTGATTTGCTGACGTAACAGGGGTTGCGAAAGCGGTTTGTTAAAGGATCCTCCAAATCACGAAAATGAAATAGCTGTTTTTGGAAAGCATCACCTTATGTAGTCTGAAGGGTTTTCCAATAAGAGGTGTTATTGGAAGCATTTTCCCGTAAAAAGTCAATGGTTTCGTTGCTTGTGTGGCACTTAGCGCCGTCTTGTTGAAAATAAACGTTGAACAGATCAAAACCATCCAATTCCGGCAATAAAAAATCGTTAATCATCTCTCGATAGCGCAATCCATTGACCGCAACTGTTGCTCCTGCTCTATTTTCGAAAAAGTAAGGTTCAATGACTCCGTCGGACCATAAGCCGCACCAAATAGTCACACCTTTCTTTTCAAAAATAATTTTTGGAGTTTCTGAGCCCCAGATCCGACAATTTTGCTTGTTTGACGAAGCCATCGAGGTGGAAATGAGCCTCATCACTCAAGCTGATTTTTCGATGGGATTTCGGATCATTTTCATGCATTTCAATGACCCAATCAGCAAAGACACGACGTTATTGATGATCGGCTGGCTTGAATTCTTGTGTTAACTGCACTTTATAAGCCTTAAGACCCAAATCTTTATGCAAAATACGGTGTAATGACGTTTGTGAAATGCCTAATTCCAAAGAACGACGAGGAATGAACAAACCTGGGTTTTCTTGAACACTTTGGGCTACAACAGCAATATTTTCGATTTTCGGCTGTTATTGAGCGACGTGCACAAGTTTTATTCTTCACATGACTAACTTGTCCCAACAGCTCGAATTTTTTCACCGATTTCTGTATAGCGGTCCGACAAGGTGCTTCACGATGACCCAAAAACGTTCAAGTTTTACGAACCATTTTTGCCAAATTTTCACGATTTTTATAGTGAATTTTAATAATTTCAATGGGTTGTTTAAGCGGGTGTCGTTCCATTTTTATTAATGGCGTAGTTTCTAATTGTCAAATATCAAAAAATGACAGCTTCGAAAGTGACATCTACCGAAATATAGCCCGCTATTTTCCAAATAACACCTGTTATTGGAAAACCCTTTATATAACACAGGTTGTATTCAACTAACCTCACTTTGAACATTTTGTTTTTTATTTCATTCGGCTCTCCTCTATCAGATATCCTATGACGTAGCAGGCAAAGTTAGTCTCACAATTTCACTTCGAATCTTGTAATCTATCATTCTTGCCGTATGAATTCGTATGTACCTATACCTTCGAAACTTAAAACTTAGGTTTTTCTGTATCAAATTTTTTTTAGATTTCGAATTTTAGTTCTGGTGCATCATCCAATTAAAATTAAAATTGCTATAATGCACATTGTTGCCAACTTTGTTTAAATAATATGAAAATATATATGAATTTTTCATATTAGATATTTGACTGTCAAAAAAAGCAAAAAAATATATATTTATTAATTATTACGTTTTTCAATATTTTAGTCATTTTTCAATAGTATCATATTCCACATAAATGTCTAATCTAGGTGTTGTAACAACGTAAAGTAAGTGTAATGGCTTCATAGTAGCTAGCAATAGGCAACGGTAGGGTAGTCAACTGCAGTCAAGAGTACGGGAGTAGGCATTCGTATGCCATTATTAGTCGTTTACTGCCTCGCTTGTAAATCTTTGTATAAATATTACATAAATTCCTCAGCAACGTCATACGGCACTTTCCAGAAAAAAGAAAATTAGCTAATACAACTTGAAAGTATTGTAACTTTCCACATTGATTTTCGTACTGGGAATTGCAGTCAAACCATGGAAGAAGTCTCATTTCCAAATTTAATTGTTTTAAGATGGGAAAGTTTTTCCTTAAACTATTTTTCAGATTTTCAAAAAGAAAATGTTTGGCTGTAACATGGACTGTGCTTTTAAACGTCTGATCGAACATTTTTTGTCCTACCTTACAGACGAAACACAAAAGTAGTAGTAGTTGACTTTATGTTCATAAAGAAGAATTTTCTAAAATGCAAATCGTGAAACTTGTTTTAGAATCTTCAAGCCAATCGAACATCATTTTCCGTTATTTGTTATATGTGAACATAATATTCCGTTTGCAATATTTTCTGCAGCAAAGTCACACTGTCCGCTTTTCTAGTACAATTTGGAAGTCATTAGCAAAAATCGCTCTCAATTTCGTGCTGCAGTTCAGCAACTGGCATTAGCTCAGCAAATTCATTCTGCTTGTTCGCAGTGTTGATTAGAATTGCCGTAGCGCAAAATTTGGGTTATCAGGTCAGCGTTTACGTATCTAATAAGCAACCAAGAAAACCAAACACAAAAAGACGTGCAATTTTCCCGAGTAGTTATGAAGATTATTTTATTACTCGATTCTTTATTAGTGCACTATTATACTTATAAATGAATTACTATACTACTTGGAAGTATCGATAAATTAATGAGTTGTCACTAAATGAATTTGGGTAATGATTCGCTCCATGGAACCATGGATGTCCATTTTTCTTCAAGAATTTGATTTTTTGTGCGCTCTGCGTGCAATATTTAGAGAAATTAAAATTTTTTCACCAAAATTTAAAGCATTTTAATTACTTTTAATCATTTTGAAAAAATTTGGAGCACCAATAGGCCATTGAATTTTGATACAATAAAGTGCAAGGGTGAAGTGGCTCGAAAATCTTGTGCATTTTCTCTATTCAAGCATTCGTTACATAAACAAGGTGAAGTCCAAAATACACAAGACTGGAGCTTTGTTCTGATATCTTCAAGTTTATTTATTCGAAAGATTGTTTCAGTTCATTGACCGGAATGTCCTTCAGGAAGTCGGTACAAGACTTTCGGCTGGCCTCTACGCAGACGCAAAACGTTTTCTTCTCATGGCCAAATGCAATTTTCCGAAAAGGTAGAAGTTACAGGGAGCCATATCAGGCGAATGCGGTGAGTGATTGATTGATGGTTAAAATGCGATTACTAGTCAAAAAATCATTCACAAGAGTGGATAGATGGGATGGTGCCTTATAATGCAATCAGCGCCAGCTGCCTCCTTCGCGCTATTCAGGGCTAATTCGACGAATGCGATGCAACAAACGCTTCAAAACGCCAAGATAGAAAAGTGAATTCATGGTTTGACCCGTTGGCACGAACTTCTTGTGGAGAATTCAAAATAAATGAGCATCGACTTGATTTTTCTCTTCTCCAAACGCGATGTTTTGGGTGGTGGCTCGTCTGGGGCCTTCCATTCAGCACTTTGACGCTTAGTTTCACGTTCATGTTGGAAACACCAAGTTTCATTACCAATTAAAATGTTGTAAAGGAAGTTCTCGTCTTTTCTCGCCACTTTAATTAGGTCTTTCGAATGTTGAATTCTGAGCAGTTTTTGGTCCTCAGTTAACTTGTGCGGAATGGAACGTGCACAGACTTTTCATAAGCCCAAATGATCAGTTAAAATGCGGTACATCGAAGCTTGGAGATATTCAACTCCGATTTCATAAATTTCAATGATGATTTCGGTTAATTTTTGATAAATTTACGAACAATTTCGATGGAGTTTTCGGTGAGTAATGATTTTGCGGCGGCCCGTAAGTTCATTGTCATTTATTTGTATGTCCTCACAGCCATCTCTGAAACGTTTAAACCTGGCACGAGATAGACAATCATCGCTATAAACTTTTTTCATCAATTCCAATGATTCGGTGGACGTTTTACCGATTTTAAAACAATATTTGATATTAGCTCTTTGTTCAAAACTCATTTTTGTAGCGATGACGCAAAGATACTGACACTTGAGAGGGAATAACTTCGCTTCCACTGAACCGAATGTTACCAAGCTTTCACTGGAAGTCAGCTAGGGATGTATCTTCCAACGCACTAACACATTAAAAATATGGCACCATCGAAAACATATTTATGACGACAGTCTTGCCGTATAAATTCCAGTAACTAACTGTATTTTCTTAATGTAGCTGGGGAGTTATGATTCCTCTGCGAATGAAATAACTCACAAGCACAAATTTCAGGGAATCGTAATTATTATTTATTGAGTTAATTATTTCCTAGTAATGCAATTTTTTTCGCCAAATGAATAGAGAATTTAATAAATTTATTCAAACAGTTGAATGGAGTTCAGAAATATATTTTTTGCTTTTAATTCTATTTATACCTAATTCCTCAAAGTACTCAGCACACAGAACTCTACTGAAATAAATTCGTGGCAATTGATAACATTTTATTTCATAAATAAAAAAAGACAGTTTGAAAAACTGCAATCTTTACATTTTTTTATTTGATTAACTAGAATTATTTTATTTAAATTCTTTCAATATATCATATACAGTAGGATATATAAAAAACTGAAATCCAGATGAACTTATTTGTTACAAAAACTGTTGTTTTCTATTCCATCGCACACTAATGTATGTACGCACTTGAGAACTAACTAAATTTAGAAAAGCACCCGGTAGTCAATTAGTTTTTTCTTCATTAAAAATGTATTAAATTTTTATTACCTATTTTAACTATTCTCATCTACTTGATGCTGTGAATCAGCAAAACCTTTTTTGCTTCGCCTGAAATAATTCAGCTTTAACTCAAATCTGTGCTGCTCACACGCACATTAAGGATTTATTGTGATGCTCATAAGTTAAGTAAGCGAAGTAAAGGAGCGCTTTAATGCTTCGCTGAATCATCACATTTTAACACTTGCCGTTCGCTGCTCACTCACCTCGCGAGCGCAATTATTTTGCTACAATTTCGTAGATTTATTATCGCATAAAGCCATAGTACATACTTAGTTTAACCTCAAGAGAGGGAAGAATATCCCGCTACTGTTGATGTGTATAAGAAGCGCGTACGACATTTCTTTCGTACTAATTTCATTCTTTCGTTCCTGCTTCTTTCTGTCTTTCAACCTCTTTCTGAAATTTTGTTGAGCTGCTCTTTCTTTGCTACAACCAGCTGGTATCGTATCAAATACTTTGAGAAACGAGCCTAGGCATTCGGAAAAATCGCCAGCTCATTGTTCCATCGCCTGCGGCAATCACCATCGCGAAAGACGTGCAAAGTCTCAAGAATCTTCCGCAGAATCTTTCTCTCAAACATCGGAACATTAGTATATATCCGGCCAAAAACTTTCGTTCCACAGCAACAATCTACAACAATAACAACAGGCATAATGAGTGGCTTATTAAGTGTTAGTTTTGTTAAGCTTCAAAAAGACTGCAAATTGCCATCGTTTTGTGATTGCATTAAAATTACAACATTGAAGTGATTAAAAAAGTCAATGACTTTCACGTCAGGAATAAAGACTTCTTTTGAGACTAGTCTTGAATAATAGAAAATGACTGCAGTCAATCAAATGAATAGTTTTTTTTTTTCGCAGATAGTAGTCCACATTATGGTATCAAAACGGCACCTAAGTGCTAGTTGTAGTGTCCCTGGGGTACTCTTGCCATCTTACCTACCTACCTACCAATCTAATGAATACAATAGTCAAAGAATATTGCATTACTTCTTCTTCTTCTTCTTTCATAGAGTTACAATGCGAGATACGTCAAAGCTTCCTTTAAAATGCTCTTCCAAAACGGTCCATCATGAGCTGTTGCTTCGTAGTTATGTACTCTCAACTTCTTAAGATCGTGTTCCACTGAGTCTATCCTCAGTCTGCCTTTATCCTTCACGCCCAATAGGTTTAGTGTCAATGCTTTCTTCACAGTACAGTCAGCAGGCATACGGATCACATGACGTAGCCATCTTAAATAAATAAAAAACGTACAGCTGTCTCGTTCTGAGTTAGATTGTTCAGTTCAGAGTTCAATCGAATTCTGTAGGTACTATCATCCATTCTTATAGTATTAGGCCAAATATCTTTCTTAACACCTCAGACGCCGAGTGAACACAGTGAATGGTTCAACGTTTCAATTTTCCTTTTAAAATAAGAAAAAATAACGAAATACCCGCGAACGTTTTGCAAATATTTTTGTTTAATATTACTTGCTTGTTGTTGCTACTAATCTTCTTAACTTACGCCTCCTCTGCTACATTCAAGATTTGCTAGAGTGCTTTTATTTAATTATATACAATTTTTAGCTCAAAAATATTCTCCTTTGAATTTCTTTTAAAAAATATTTTTATTAAAGATTTGCAGGAGCGCATACATTTCCACCCTCTGTAAATACAATTCCTTTTCTTTCTATCGTTTCATAATTTTCTCATTAGTTAATAATTAAATGCGATTCCGTCCAATTAGTTTCAGCTCGATTAATGCTATTACAGTGCATTGTGTGTGAGTACGAGTATGCGTGACCTTCTCACTCCAGCGCTCATCTTCATTGCCTTTCGGCTTCACACTCTTATCCCATCTCATTCCCATGACCATTCAAGGCTACGCGTATACTTCAATTTGAAGTGCTGATAGATGCGACATGAATTGCCAAATGAATACACGAATGAGTGCACAAATGATGTGTTGTGTGTCCGTTGTGGAAATTGACATGAATGTTGGTGTGCCTCCTTGCTCGACTAGCCAATTGACCGACTTATAACGCACAAAGTTTTATATTGTAATATAATGCATACATACATACATACATACATACCATCTTTGCTGTCATTAAAGGCCACTTGATTTATTATGCTAGGCGTTTGAGTTTGGCTGTGTATGTGTGCATGTGTACGTGTGAACACTTGAAACTTTCGCTCTTTGTCTTGTATTCCTTCGGCTTCTTAATTTGCTTAATACCAGAAGCTCTCTCTCTTGAGTAACGGAATGAATTAAATTTAAATACACTTTTATAGACATTTGCTTGTCAGTGTGTGCGTAATTCCAAGAATTAATGTCCAAATAAGTTCACATAATTGGCTCGTAATTTTTGCATGCGAAAAATATAATAGAACTTTTCAGATTTTCCAACGAATTTTGCCGCCTAATGCAAGAAAGGAATCACATCGTAAAAAAATGAAAATGGAAATAAAAAACAAGTAAAAAAATGTCAAATTTGGTCCAGAAAGAACTTTATATTTTAAGCTCGTGCACATTTTAGCAAAATTTAATTTGGGCGGCCCTTAATTCTTTAAATCAGGCAAACTCAAAGACAATGGGAAATTAGGGGATTTGTGCAAAGAATGAGCTTACTGACTGATTTCGTCCATTTCGATGATAAACTTAGCTTCCATCATTTAACTTAACTTCTTGTGTAATAAGCTTGCTGAAATTCATAAAAATATCTACAATACATTTTTTTTTTCGAATTAAATCCTGCAACATCACACGAATGGACGTAGATTCAATCTTACCTTATGAAAAACGAACGAGGTCTTCTATAGGGTTTTACAATAACAGGTGTCTCTATCGCTATCGAGAGATGATTCACGATTTTTTATGGCCGAAATTGGATGGTATTGATCTGGACAACGTTTATTTTAAACAAGCCGACGCTACGTGCCACACAAGCAACGAAACCATTGCTCTTTTATGGGAACAGTTTCCGGATCGTGTTATCTCTCGAAGAGGTGATCACAATTGGCCACCGAGATCTTGTGATTTAACATCTTCTGACTTTTTTCTTTAGGGCCACGTGAAAGAGCAGGTCTACGCCAACAGCCCTGGGTCGATTCAAGATGGCGTGGTAAGATAAGCGTGGTCGTGGTGGTCATTTGTCTGCTGTTATTTTCCACTATTAACGGCATAGCTTCCTCTTTATAATGAGAGAAACATTCGATCATTTATATTAAAAAATAGCATTTTTCATGGAATATCAAAATAACCTCTCTTATTTGAAAACCCTGCACATAAATGGGGTGGGAAGCACTATGGAGAATACCTTTGGGTCCTACGAGGAGATCGTTTGCTCTAAACAGTTTTGAAGTATTGCTTCTCCTCTTCGTTTGTCAGAGCTTGATTTAGTTTCTTTTTAATATACATTTTGCGGCGGGAGATGTGAAGGTCTGCAATTTATGCTGAAATCTAAATTTTTCAGTGGCCGGATGCGCAATTTGTTCGTATTTCTTTTTTTTGGGCAGTTGTTGTTGTTTTTTTACACAGGTTTGGGTGTAACTATTACAACGACTGATATAAGCTGACTATTTAGATATTCCTAATAGGCTCAATATTCCTAAAGGTCACACCATGACGGTGTTACAAAGGTTACAAATTTGTATCAAAAATCATCGAGAATTTTGAGCTACTTCAACCTTTTTTGTTTTTAATATTCTGATGAAAATTAGAAACTTTGATGAACACTGGTCGAGTTTTTAATAATTTTGTACAAAGTTTCAAACCTTGATTTATATAATATTTTTGAATGAACGTAATTTTTATTACAGAATAATGAAAATTTAAAAGGTAGTCAAAACTGGTCAAAGTGACGTGCTACTAAAATTTTTTGGTGGACTTAGTTGGTGCAAAATTAATCATCCTATCGGAAGATTAAATTTTTTTATTTAGTATTCAAAGCTCTTCAAAATTTGGATTATGAGTATGGAGTGTGGCTTTTCGCAGCAGTAGAATTATCGATATCGATAACAATGGTTTGACAGCTGAGGATGGCAAGCTATCTTGATATTTCTGTTCAGTAAGTTTTGGCAGTCATCATGAATTGTTTAACGTCAGAACAACGCTTCCAAATTGTAAAAATTTACTTTGAAAAATATAAATCTTTTCGAGAAGTGTTGATTCGTCGTCATTCTCAACTTGTTTGGCCTTTGCCCATCGACTACGTGGGAAATTTTATGCCAGGGTCTTGGCTTACGTGCCTATAAAATACAGCTCGTTTAAGGATTGGAGCCAAGTGACCATCGTTTGCCTTGCATTTTTGCCGACTGCGCGCATTTAGATTTATTATTCAGATTAATTGGAAAAAGTAGCCAAAAATTAGACTGATCGAATACGTAGACTGGATCTAAACTCGTAGCAGCAGCGAGCTTATGCCGGATATCATTTCCAACATATAATATAAATGCTATGTAAGGGTGTCTCCCCAGAAGGCGAGGAGGGATTGTGTTAGTGGCCACACCACTCGACGCAGTAGACGACGGACGCTGTAAGTGCGAAGGCATTTTGAACCTGCACTCACTCAACCAAAAAAAAAAAACAAATAATTATCATTTTAAATTCTCAGCATAATATGTTCTCGCTTATTGAATTAGATAGTTCAATTAGTTTTCCACAGACCATTTTTGAATATTTTTTAAATAAAAAAAGCTACACAAAAATTCAGAGTGAAGTACTTCATTTTTGACTCATTCATTCTTCTCAGAAGATACAGGGTGGGCCATATAGCGTTTGCTTTTTGAACCACCTATTTTTTTGAGAATGGTAACACAAATGACATGTCAAATGAGTTCATAATTTACTTAAAAAAATTGACATTTACGAAATGGGACGCTATGCGCTTGAACAAAATTGGGAAATATTGGAAACCTATTTCCAAAGTGGTGAGTCTTCTTCTTCTTTTCTGATTTTCACATCGATGGCTACGTCGAAAAGCAAAATTGTCGGATTTGGGGCTCAGAAAATCCACACGTTACTGTAGAGAAGCAAATGCATCCACAACGAGTCACTGTTTGGTGCGGTTTTTGGTCTGGCGGCATCATCGGGACATTTTTTTTCGAAAATGGCCGCCTCGGAGCTGTGATTTAAGCCCTTTGGACTATTTTTTATGGGGAGCCGTTAAGGAAAAATGCCATGCGAATCATCCAGAGACGATTGATGCTTTAAAACACGAAATCGAAGTTGCCATTCATGAAATTGGAGCCCAAACAATCAAAAATGTGCTTAAAAATTGGGTTGATCGAATGGTCTACTGTAAAGCCAGTCGTGGCAGTCATTTGAACGATATTATTTTTCATTCATAAATGAATGCCGCCGGAAGTGGCAGCAAACTCGTTCACCTGCAGATAAAACGAAACTCAACAATGCAGCAACTGCATTAAAAAAAGAAATAGCAGTTATTGAAAATGAGTCAATGCAACGTTACCTATCAGAGCTTTCAGCTGATAAAAAGATGACTATTCTCTCTGGAAAAGTACAAAGTATTTAAAACGACCAATATGCCATGTTCCACCTATTAGAAATGAAAGTAGTACTTGGGCTAGAAGCGATGCAGAAAAAGCCACTGCTTTTGCGAAGTATTTGAAAAAAAATTTCACACCTCATAAGAGTAACTACGACTTAAACTCCTGTGGTACATATGAAAACCGTTCTGAAATTCCACAAATTACATTAAATGAGCTCAGAAAGGAAATCAAGCAACTTAAAGATAAAAAAGCTCCAGGCTTCGACCTTATAACTGCAGAAGTTTTAAAACAATTGCCAAATAAAGCCCTAAAACGATTGGCTTATCTTTTCAATACAGCTGTTAAACTAAAATATTTTCCTGGACTGTGGAAAGTTGCGGAAGTTATAATGATTCCAAAACCAGGAAAAGATCCTCACGACGTGTCTTCATACCGTCCGATTTCTCTGTTATCACAAATATCCAAGTTGTTTGAAAAACTAATATTCCTCAGGTTGAAACCCATTATTGAATTAAAAGATCTAATACCTTCTCACCAATTTGGTTTCCGAAGTAAACACTCCACGTTGGAACAAGTCCATAGAATAATATCAGAAATCGAAAAAGCATTAGAGGAAAAGAAGGTATGTTCAGCAGTTTTCCTCGACGTCGCACAGGCGTTCGATAAAGTATGGCATGAAGGCTTGATTTACAATTAAAGACTTGCCTCCCATACCAATATTGTAGTCTGCTGGAGTCATATATTACTTCAAGATATTTAAGAATTAAACAGGGAAAGGAATATTCTGAACTGGTTGAAATAAAAGCCGGCGTACCACAAGGTAGCATCCTGGGTCCAATCCTGTATATTCTTTATACCCGAGATTTACCACTAATGGCAAATTGTTTAACTGCCACCTTCGCTGACGACACTGCAATTTTATGTGTTGAAAAGACAGAAGAAAAAGCTGCAAGGAACCTTCAAACTGCAATCGACTCTATGGTATCATGGACGAGAAAATGGGGAATCAAACTCAATAACAGTAAATCCATTCACGTGAATTTTACAAATAAAATTACAAAATACCAACCAATAATGATTTCTAATGAAAAAGTCCCATTCGCTAATACTGCAAAATACCTAGGTATTACCCTAGATGCGAAGTTGCGATGGAAAGAGCATATACAAATAAAACGAAATGAGCTTAACATCAGGCTAAACAAAATGAACTGGCTAATTGGATGGAAATCGCATTTATCCATATATAACAAATTATTGCTCTATAAACAAACATTAAAACCATTATGGGCCTATGGTGCACAGCTTTGGGGTTGCGCCAGTGAAGAAAATATCAATGTAATACAACGCTTTCAAAACAAAGTGCTGAGAATCATCGTTAAAGCACCCTGGTACGTCAGAAATGCTGATATTCATCGGGACCTTAAAGTTAACACTGTAACTGAAGAAATTAAGAAAATAGCAGAAGCGCACCAAATTCGACATGTAAACGAAGAAGCTAGGAGCATCCTTAGTAACCCGTGCCCAGTTCGAAGATTAAAGAGGAAAAAACCACATGAACTTGCTGGCTATTAACAGAAAATAAGAAATATTGTTTGTAGTTTCTTTTTATCAATTGTAATTTATTTTCGAATCAAACTGCTCGTTAGTTTCTGAACTAGTTATAGTGTAATTAAACATTGTAATTTACTTATTATGTTTGAAAAAAAAAAACAAAAAAAAAAAAATAAATGATAATGTTCGATTTTCAAAATAAAAAAAAAAGTTTGAAAAAATATTGATTAGTTTTTCTTTTATAGCCGATTCAAAAAGCAAATTTTACATGGCCTACCCTGTAGTGCACAATGATGCTAATCAGACGTGATCTTCTGGCGAGAGCTAAGAAAATAGTGGACCCCTTTACAAAGATAAAACTAGAAGAATAAATATAATGACCTGAAGCAGCGATACCATCAGCATTACAATGTTCCGATACGTACAAATATATGCTATCTAGCTACTGGGTCTTATGAGAAAAGCTCGTCCCGTTGGTGTCAGCAGCCCATCCTGATGCGCAGACAAAATTTACCAAACCCTATCTCTGTATATCCCAAACCATCCAAAGCTATTTGTCGTTCGTATTGCACTTGTAGGAAGACTGCACCTAAACTATTGCATCAAGCTCCCTGAAAAAATTTCTCCTCAGGAATTTAGAGCCCAAAACACGGGTTATTCGCGCAGGAACTGATGAATTGTATATCTTTACGGCTTTTGCAGAAATGTGTATGCGCTGTTTTGAACCTGTCGCCCATTTGAACAATAGTTCAGTACCACTTTAGTGCTCCCGCAATGAAATGTATATTTATCTGAGAGCCCCAGTAATTTACATGTTCTTCATTCAACGATATATTCTGCATTGTAGTCCACTTACTGTTGGTAGTTGAACAAGCCTTTTTCCCAATTCTTGAAAACAAGAGCTCAGCGTGAAACCATTTAGAGTTGGTTTTTACCGAAATAAAGTACTTAATTCCTGCTTTACTTTCTATAAAGAAGGACAGATATCGGTCTGGAAGTGCATACGTTTTCCTCAACGAGAGTTGCTGAAAATGTCGACAGACCTCATTCTAACGCCCATTCTTCGCCAACTTTTGAATGCCATCAGATTTCTAACTACTTCTGGCGGTGAAGAGAATATCTCAATTGTGTTCAATGTTGATCTTCCCGATCGTTGTCGTTCGTCTTGATGTTGTTACACAAACGGAGGGACCTACAGTTTTAAGTCGACTCCGAACGGCAGTTATTTTCTATGAGAAGCTTTACATATAGAAAATGTGTGGGCCGTTAAGAGAGTCTTACTTGCGGTATTGCATTTATACAATTTTAAGTAGTTCTGCAAGCGTAGCTTTTCATATAAATCTCACTATAAAAAGGAAATAAATTAATATATTCCACACCATCCAAGTCTTCTTCCTTTTGTCACAGAGGCTGTAATTATTTACACATTCTAATTGCGGAAGAATATGCGCATTATAAATATAATTTATTTCCACATGATTTCAGGTTTTCTTTCGACGAGTTTTTACTATCAAACTATCACACAGCAAATGAAGCGGGAAATGGAAGTTTTCAGAGCCACCTTCACACCATCAAATCATAAGCACTCTTTACGCAATCTTAATTAAAAGCAAAGTGTAGAAGCGCTAATGTGTAAAAGCGAAGGAAACGACAATTCGCAGCGCCTTTGCTATTCGTCGAGGCGGATTTCCGGCGAAGTCATTGCAGAAGCAAGAGGCATAACTAACCACAGCCGTTTTGTCAGCCAGCCAAACTAACCTAAACTAATGTGACGGCGGCAAACTTTTACACTTTTATGATGTTTTTAAAGCAATGCTCCAGTATGCAATAGCTGCTGTAAAGTTTGCACATAATTCATTCATTTACTCCCACATTCATTCAATTGAAAATTTTTCATATGCGGTCAATGAACTATTCTTTAAATTTTGCTCGCAGCTATTTGTGGTGGTGCTATTGTATTCTGTGCCATTTACTTTGGTGACGCCGTAACCGCAAGGCTGCTACAAAAGGCTTAGATCAACAGTGCATATTAGACGAAGAATATTCAGATTGGTTGAGGAATGCCTCGACTGCCTTGCGCTGAAGCTTTAAGCAGCAAAAGAAAAAGAAGCAGAAGGTGAAAAAATGAAGATTTATTGAATAACAACACAGCACTGCGCTGGGTTGGCGAATGAAACGTACCCCTTCACTTGAATGATGCTGACGAATCTGGAAACAATAAGTAAACGGGTTGAATTTACTGAAAAAATAGCGCAGCTCACCTGTAAGGTTTTAAAATGTTTAGTCAGAAATTTATGGATAGTTTGTGGTTTTTGCAAATTCATTGAAGAATTTTTTAATAATCAAATCAAATTTAGTTGGGTATCGACCAACGAAAGAAGATATCAAAGTACTTTAATGCAAACTGAGGCAGTCATCGATTGTCTTTTTTATACATTTTTTTTTTAAGGTTGAAAGATATTTGGGCACCACCTTTTTATTTCAATTTGACAAGTTAGACTAATGGATAGTTTTCTATTTTAAATAGGTTGAACGCAAAGGGCCAAGCAAAGTATAGCCAACATCTGCGTTAGATTAGGTTAGGGAGTGTGTAAATGACAACCGAACGTTGACTGAATTACGGTTTTTTCATGCTGCTGATGAAATTCATCAGCTGGCTATATTACCAAGGCCTGCTATATCAGCAGGCGTAGCAAAGAAATGACAGCCAATTTGCCCAATCTTAGCCCCACGAAAGCAGGACAGCTAAGCAGAAACTGCTGAGAAGATTCTACCTTTCCTCCATACAGCTGATGCAAAAAGGACGCGAAGTAATGACAAGTCTCAGAGCATGAATTCCTTCTAGGCAGTATACTGTAAGAGCACCAGCAAAACTCGAGTGCTGAAGCTTTGTTACCCGCAGAAGATCCCTTGAGCGCCTCCCATCCTGGGTTGACGCAGAAGCAGACCGTTTCAGGAGCAGACCACAGACAGTCAAGTGGTCTCATAGGTCTCCTGCCTAGCCAGGGTATTTATTTAAAGTTTATTTTCTTCCTTTAGAACATTTATTGAGTTGGGGAATAATTTCATTTATTTTACAACGATTTGTTTGCTGCTTGTCAAAGGGTAAGTAACCATTCAATAGAACTCTTTTTGCTCTACAAAAGCATGTTAATTGGATTTTTGAGTTATTTAATTTTTTATTACTTGTGAGGCTTAGAAATGGAATAGCCAGGTGGCCAAAATCAACATTTTTGACACCTGCTTTTCCTTAATTTTCATCGAGGTGAAAAAGCTGTCGAAGTAGCAGGGTACATTTGCGTCGTGTATGGAGAAGGTGTCATAAGCGAGTCTACAGCACGCACGTCGGTGACACGTCCGGCAGCGGAGTGCCTTTTGATTTCGCCGAAGAACGTCTCAAAGCACTTTTGAAGGAAAGCGGTCGCCAAACCAGTCGGGTATTGGCGGCAAAAATGAACTGCGATCATAAAACGATTCTCAATCACCTTCATTCAATGGGATTTACCGAAAAATTGGAAGCCTGGGTGCCTCACGAGCTCAACGAAAAAAACAAAGAAAGTCGCCTTCAAATTGCTTCTCAGCAGCTCGCTCACCATCGAGGAACACGCCGTCATAAACAGCGCGTTTTGTACCGAATCGTCACGGGAGATGAGAAATGGTGCATATACATCAATATGAAGCAAAGAAAGGAGTGAGTTTTTCCAAGAAATACGTCAAAGCCGAGAGTCAAGCCGGATCTTCATGGAAACAAGATCATGATATGTGTTTGGTGGGACTGGGGACTAATTTTCCATTTCAATTAATATGACAAGTTAAAGTGAATAAGCAGAAGAAGGATGTTGGCTCTCAATTCTGTAGAAATACCCCATTAATTTTTAGCTTTAAAAGCAGACCAGCATCCAATTGTAATGATGGAATGCCATAGAAACTTGAGTGTAATACAATTTCTGGTAATACAGCATTTCTTGTGTTTCCTAAATTTAATTAAATTTTCATTTTCATACCCAAACGAAATATTTCCGTATTGTATTACAAATTTGTTTTAGTCCTGCGAAATTAGCACAAAGGGAATTATTTCCTCCCATTCACTCGAATTGCATGGAAACAAAATTTTGCCGAAATAAAGTTTAAACAAAGTGACGTGATGCTTTTAATTAGCGGAAACACCCATATGCTGCACATTGCGCCAGAAAAGTGGGAGATGTGGGATGCGCTAACAAAACATTCCCTGTCAAAATGTGTACAGAAGCGAGCACACTTAGTCATACGCAAAGGGGATAAAATATTAAATAAACATAAACATACACACACACATGCATCCCTAGTGTGCTTAAGTGTCACATCGAAATGTTCAGGCTTGTTAACATGGCATCTGATATGTTGTCATATCCGATATTTGTATACGAAATACGTATAAGTTTCGAGGTTGACAGTTACAATTATCTACGCATATGCGCATACGTTTGTTTGAAGGCAAAGACAAATATAACAACAACAATTTGAAAAGCATTTCAATAGCATCCAATATCATCTTGATAGCGTAACGGGATATTCTTTATGGTTGATGTCTCTTCGTAGACCGATTGAGCAATTATTTGCTGTTACATTTGTTACACTTGTGCCCACATAATTAGGTCACTTTGTACTTTTACAACATACATTCGCCATATTTTATAGGACATCATTTTTCGGTAATTTCTTATTAAGGGGACAAAATTTAATTAAATTTCAAAAAAAAAAAAAAAATTTTTCATAAAGTGTTAATACCTATAATCCTTTAAGAGTATGTCAAAAAATTTTTATAGAACGTAAATTTAAGTATTTCTTATATTATAGATCGTCAACCGTGACGACTCTATTCTTTGCGTTCGAGCGCTGAGAGAGGAATTTTCATGTATTCAAACTTTAGACGCGTTTTTCTCAAAACTATATTTTTCGAATTGGCATACACGATAACTCGAAAAGTTATTGACCGATCTCTTTGAAATTTTGCACACATCCTTTTTATGATATTATTTTCTTTTCCTAGTTTTCGAAACTTCAAATTCATTTTTTTTAAGCATTTTATTCCGCGAATTCTTTTTTTTCCATTTGTTTTTAATTCATATAGAAATTATGACATTAATAAACAAAAAAAATTTTGGTTTTTTGTATTCAGGTCACTGACGCCGATGCTACAATGCGCGCTGATTGAGAAGCCCCGCTGCGACCTTAATGGAAGAATTGAGTGTACATCCGCCATTTTAAATGATTAAAATAACAACAAAAAAAATTATATTATTTTAATGTATAAATAAACTGTATGGCAATTTTGAAAAAAATATATTCACTTCTTCATTTTAAATAATTTTAAAGAAAATCAGGGAAAATATGGCCGTTTACAGGTATCTGTTCCCTTAAATAAAGTTTATTATGCATGTTCGGTAGTCTTTGATATGAAAGAAATTGCGAAAAATCAACTTTCATTTTATTGTATTATACTAAATTTTTCTTTCTTGCTCACTCCACTCGGAAGCATGGGGCCTCGACATGACTCTTACATCGCACACGGTTCTTGGATGTCGTTTTTGCGCCGCCCCATGTGATTTCGGCATCTGCTAGCTCGCGCAACATCGACCTACGCCAAGTAATTTTTGGTCGACCGCGACCTCTGCTCTCTTTCGCGTGCCAGTCCAGCGCCAGTCTTGTGATGTTATCTGCTGGTTTTCTAAGCATGTGTCCTATCCATCGCCACTTTCTGCATTTAATTTACCATCGGATGGGCTCCTCATTCCTTGATCTCCACAGCGCGTCTTCGCTGATGGTGTTGCGCCGCGTTATTCAACAGATTATGCGGAGGCATTTGTTGACGAAAAACTAAAATTTAATGGGCCATAAAACTGCATAGTTGAAGTTTTCTAAAGATTCCATTTAAAAAACTTAAAATTTTTATGCTTTCTTTGAAATTTGCTAAATTTTTGCGCAAAGTTTGGAACTTTGTTTCAATAAGTGTTGGTTGTACAATAAACAATAATTTATAAAAATCTAACGATTCAGCATTAAAAATATAGCGCAGATTTCAGAAGTGACCTAATTGTATAAACGCAAGTGTATGCGTGTATTTATGCATGTATGTGAGCACTCACAAATGTATATTACCTTTTGTTGCTAGTTAAATTGACAATGGAAACTTGAGAACAGCCAGCATATGCGGTTAACACAAGAAAGGAAAAAAAACTCCACCTAAAATAAACTGACAAAGGCACTAAGTGGAAGAATATACAGCCGTTAAAGCACACTCGTTAGATAATGAAGTACAACACAAACAACGAAGGCCTTTTCTGAAGAAAAGGAAAATTAAGCAAAGGAATAAGCAAAGCTGGTCCAATTAGTAATATTTTGTATTTCAAATAACTCACAACTGAAAATTTCAGACCACGCACTCTTATTCTCAACCAGAAGGATATATTCAAAGAATAAAAATAATAAAAGAATAAAAAACCACCGTACTGCTGAGGCAGACCGAAAAATGACACTGTTGTGGACGAGAATTCAAATATAAGAACATTATTTAGCTTGGCAGAGCAGTTGCCCTGCTCTATACAAGAAAACGGAACGCATCACTGAATTAAAAATTCAAACTGGGCAGTCGCAACGTAATGCTGACGCTAATATCGCAGGTAAATATAAACATACAAGCTGGATTACTTACAAGGATTCCAACCACTTACGCTCTCAAAACCGAATAGTTAATACAAATCTTTGTGAAAGAGGAAATAAAGCAAAAAACTTATTCATCCCAATTGCACGGTTTTTAATTAAAATTTCCAGAAGGAGGTTAGTATGCAATTTTATAAAAGGTTTTCCAATAACAGGTGTTACAGGTGAATGGATTGCGCTATCGAGAGATGATTCACGATTTTTTAGGCCGGAATTGGAGGGTATTGATCTGCACAACGTTTATTTTAAACAAGACGGCGCTACGTGCCACACAAGCAACGAAAACATTGATCTTTTACGGGAAAAGTTTCCGGATCGTGTTATCTCTCGAAGAGGTGATCACAATTGCCCACCGAGATCTTGTGATTTAACACCTTGTGACTTTTTTCTTTAGGGTCACGTGAAAGAGCAGGTCTACGCCAACAGCTCAGAGTCGATTCAAGACCTCAAAGTGGAATCGTGAGGCTATCGAGGACACAAGGTAGCCACTTTGCAATTCGGTTATGGAAAATTTCATGAAAAGGACATTGTTCTGTAAGCGTAGTCGTGATGGTCATTTGCCTGATATTATTTTCCACTATTAACGACATACCTTCCTCTTTATACTGAAAGAAGCATCCGATCATTTATATTAAATAATTGCATTTTTCTTTCAATATTTTTTTGAATATTGCCATATTTGGTGCAACCCGAAGCCATTGAAGAGCAGCCATTACATCCATTGAAAACAACCATTACGTGGGCCCTATGGGCTGGAGGAATCATCGGAATGACCACCAAGATCGTATGATGGGGGTATGAAAAATCTTTGTGGATAAACCAGCGTAGATTCGAGGCATTTGACGCCAACATTAGTTATTCACGAGATACAGACCGAAGTCCTCCAACGAGTTATTCAAAATTGATATTTAGGGATGGCCGAAGCACTGAAAATCTTTTGAGCCCTTAGCGGGAGATAATTCAACAGAGTTCAGTTGAAAGTTTTGATTAAGGAGACTTGCGTTGCAATAACAGTACAGTACAACAAAGAAAAAATAATAATAATAATAACACAGAAAAAACAAAAATAGTTTATGTGAATTTTCAGGGAAAAAGCATCAAAATTTTTATAAATTTTTAAACCTTCAAAAGGCATGACTTTGGTACATATTAATAGTATTAATTCTTTCCGTAATCCGACCAATTCAAAACAAATTAAAAGAAAATTAAGAAAACGAAGTAAGTTTACCGTGTGTGGGAGGTCGCGATTTTCATTTCCGACCACGAGTGTTCTCTCGATGGTACTGACTATCATCAAACTGGCCATGCCACTATAAAAAAAAAATATTTTATTTTATTGAATGTTGTATGAAGCATAACAGAATATAAAAACCTCATTTTGAAAAACTTTGCCTGCTTGAAAATGAAGACTTTTAATAAAAGGTAGAATAATTTTCAGCGGAAGTTGTGGGCTTTTTTTTCTCGAAAATATTCACCAGATCGCACTGGTGCCGAAAGATTTCTATAAAAGCTCTAGGCATGACTCGAGTCATATTCAAAATATACGAGTACAGCGTACTCTTTCCTAACGGATACCTCCCATCAGCGAACACTTTCCGTCAGCGGACACCTCCATCAGCGGGCACCTCACATCAGCGGACTCCTCACATCAGCGGACACCCCCATCAGCGGACTCCTCACATCAGCGGACACCTCCCATCAGCGGACACCTCCTATCAGCGGACACCTCCCATCAGCGGAGTACGTACCACAAATCGTTAAGTATTTTTTTAAATTTTTTTCTCTTGAGCGCACAACCCTCCCATAACGCGTTAACCCCTCATAACATATTATTCACTTTTTTTACACTTAACTTCATAAACGGTTACCTCTCAACAAGCCGACCAATTTTTCCATCTCTTAGGCATTCCATTACTTTAGAAGCAATAGACTGATGGGCCGAGATTATTTGACTTACTCAGCGCTTTTTCCTGGTTAGATGCTCATTTTTACTTGAGCTACTTTCCATTCAGCATAAACAAAACCAGATAATGTAATATAATTTTATAGATACGTAAGGAAAGTGAGTACTTCTTCTAGGAGTGGTTTCAGTACTACTCCTGTTATGAGGTCATATATGGGGTCTTCTTTTTTTATCACTTCACTTTTCGAGAACTTTTTTATATGTGGGTCCATATGGTGTGTGTTCTACGGCATCTTTTACTTTTTGAGCGATGCTTGGAGAGGGTTCAATTTCATGGAAGCTGGAGACTCAGGCTAAGTGACAAGCAAATGTGTATGCCCTCACGAGAGCTGTTTTTTTCCTCATTTGTGCTAGGGCTGGCCTTTTAAAATTTTTTTCCGCTTTCCATTAGAGCGTAGTCAGTGGCAGAGGTTGCATCAAGTTTGCTGAGATAGTTCTGGAGCTGAGAGTTGTGAGTTAAGTATCCTTTTGTTCTAAGGGTGTCTGCTTTTCTGCCATGTTTTTCTTGCTTGTGGCTTTTTTTCAATTTTTCTTTTGCCTCAAGCGATATCTGTGTGTGGTGTCACGTGATGAGTTAAGGTGTTGAATTCCAAGCTGCATTTTGGAGACAATTATTGAAATGCTCGACAGTATTTATTATGTATTCAATGGGCTCTTGAGTGGGTGTTTTAAGTTATTGGTTGAAGTAATAAGGGTTCGAAAAGTTGGTCTTACTGTTGTAGAGATAACAGCGTCTACGTCTAGTCGGTTTTACTGTTGTGGAGATAACAGTAGTGATTCAGCTAAACCTTTATTTAATGTAACAAACACGGGAGAGTGATCGTAGTGTAGTTCGTAACATGAGCTGCAGGTTATCTCACTAGTTGAAAGACCTTTCGCTACACAAAGGCCAATAAGATCTGGTATTTTATTTGTGTTAGTGGGCCAATACGTTGGATAGCCTGGGGGAGTTATGGTGAGATTAAATTTCCTGATGACTGCCAATAGGTGGCTGCAAATAGTTGTAAATCCTATAACCTTCATCAGACTCAGAAGAAGGTCTACAACAGACCTTATATCATAATAAATTAGTCTGTACTATTATTTATCATAAAGTTAGTAAATGGTTGCATCACTGGGTGAACTCATTCCTCAAACCCAAAAACTTAACCTTTCCATCCTTACTCCCGCACAATAGTCAGCGCACTATTTTCATTGTGGCCGCTAAACTAGCAAAAACAAAGAGAAAACACACAGGTACCCATTGCATCAGTTGCGCCAGCAAGATTAAGCGGGCAGCCGCGCTAATAGCGCAGACACATCACTTTAGCAAAGTCCTCAATCATCTGTGTGATCTTTCTGTTAGAAAAATGTGACACATAGATGGCGCTCCAAGCAGCAAGAAGGCATTGTTTCTAAGCAACGACAGGTGGGCTTTCCCACTACTTATTACTGGTAGCGGCAGTCTAAACACCTACCCTGTCAGAAATCAAATAGATTAACGAAACCAACGCAAGACTGAGTCTTGTCGAGGCCCTATGCTCCCGAGAGGAGTGAACAAGGAAAAAAAAGTAAAATTATTGCTTAATGTATAAAAATCAGATCGCAATAAAGAGATGGATAAAAAAAAAGATGATCAGCCAAGTACTGACATTTATTCGTTCACCATTGAGTAATAGAAAATTCTTGCTATGGAATTAAATTAAAATATTCTATGAAAAATACTTTTTTTATGCAATTAGGAAGAAATTTTTCGGAATTGTCCGGAATGCTCGATCACTAGATAAGATAATTTTCACAATTTACCACAGCGGTAAACATGAATTATTATATCTCAATAAAAAATTCCCAATTCGCTTTTTATACAGCAAAAAAAACAGACGAATTTTCAAGTTTTAAAATAGAAAATTTAAGCCATAGCAATTTTTACGACACGCTGCCCTCAACACGAATGGTTTAATTCCGTTTTAACAACGTTAAAATCGAGTTACGGCAAGCGAAGCCAAAATTAGTGAAACAAAAAAAGCGCAACACCAATACCACAGTAATGTTATGTGTCATCAAGCGGTGAATGCACTCCAAAAAGGGTGGTGTTGTTGATGAGGCGTCTTGCCACAAAGGCCATAAAATGCACCCGCATGCACTATACAACCTTATAAAATATGAAGAAACATTGCATTACTTGCCACACGCGTCACAATCAACATTCATTCAACACTCAGTGGCCTGCATGCAACGTGCAACATGCAACGTGTAATGTGTAACAAAACCACAAAATGTATAGCGTGCCACACACTCCACTGCAAACACACTAAAAGTAAGGATAATTTAATCACAGTTCATATGGAAAATTATTTCTGAATAAGAGCTTTAAAATTCGAGGCGACAACGGAAAGAAATGTGCGCAAAGCGGAAACACACATATGTATGCATGCGGTATATGTACACATATATACCTGTATGCGCTCACTCATGTATTAGTATGAGTACATTGCCATTGCAAAAGCAAATACCTTGCGACAAGGCTACACTTGCAAATTATGTATGCATCTGGGTATTCGGTTAGCGGGCATGTGAGGACATCTCTATGTGGTGCCACCATCTACCTATTTATGCCAGTGCATGTGAACCGCACATCCTGAGTGTGCACCCCTTTTACGACTGATGTAATCCACATAGAAATCGAGGTGAATGCATTTTAGTGTATAAATTTCCACAAATGCATATACACATAAACATATGAGTGTATGTGTGCGTGTATGTGTATGTGTGTATGACCACGTACATCTATGTGTGTCAAGTGCTTGTGGCTGTTAGACGCTCATTTGTGTCACTATTTAATGGTGATGTTACAGTGAATTCGCTGCTTCGCTTGAACTATTAACTATTTAAGTTCAGCAACGGCGAGAAGGAAGGAAACCCTCCATCGCCGCAAAGACGGTGCACAGCAGCAATAATGAACGCAGGCAGGCAAGCGAACAAGTGCTTCTTGGCATCCTCAACAGCTCATTTGTCCGCTGCTGGTACTCTGACAACCAGCTGGCGGCCCTAATGATGATAGGATGAGTGGTGTTGGTGTGGGTTTCGGGTGCCGCCATTCTGTACTTTGCATTCTCAACTGCACTTATTGATGACAATTTCCGACTAATTTATTTTTATTAAACATATAACCAACTTTCTGCACAGCAGCGCCATTGCGATTGCATGTATGTATTTTACCTCAATAATGTTGCAAATTAGTAGTATTGCGATGCGCGTCTTTTGACAACCGTTTGCTATACTCACACATGCGACTATTTTGATTAGTTTCGTTGATTTTATTCTATTGTTTATTTACTTATTTACAACAATACTGCTTCAGAAAATCAGTTGTTGCTGCTGCTGTGTGCATGTCTCAAAACCCATTTCACCGCAACAATGCTGATTGGCTGTCGTTGCTATTTGCGGCATTAGTGCGAAGCACCGGGGCGTATGATCATCATTAGTTTGTCTTTTGTGGTTTCATGTTCAAGAAGGCAACAATTATGTGCTTCGTGGCAGCTTCAAAATCACTAGACTGTTTCAATTTTATGACAACCACTCTTAGTTACACAATGAGAAAATAAATTTTGAATTTACGCTTACCATTATGGAGTTCGTAAGAATTGAAGAGCTTACCTGGAAAACAAGAAAAAAATAATTTTAGTACAATTCAAAAGAAATGCTAGTAGTTGTGGAGTTTCAATTTAAAATGCGTTTTTACAATAGAGAGATATTTTATATTTAAAGAACTTAACGTTTCACAGTAGTCAAAGTTAAAGAATATTTTATACAATTCCAAATAGATTTCATCATCATTCAATAAAACGGAATGTAATGCTTCCGAATAAATTGCATTTGCGCAACACGATTCTGGGGTAAAAAATTTGCCATCATGTCATCAACAAGGGTTGAAATTACTATTAATATAATTTTTTTTTCGATTTTTTTTTTAATTTTTGAAGGATAAAAATTAAAAACTTTCCATCACCTTACATTTACAAGGTGCAGTTCAAAATAAACAGGGCTGAGCTAAAATAGAAACGACAGGAGTTTTATTCAGATAACTTCGAGTTTATTTATTCAAAATAGTCCCCTCTGGCCTCGATACACTGTTTTGGCCGATCTAAAAGGTCGCTTCAGGTCATTGACCAGAATACGGAATGTCCTTCAGGATGTTGGATGGCCTCTATGGACGCAAAAAGTTTTCCTTTCATTGCCAAATTCAAATGCATTGAGCCATATCAAGCGAACACGCTGAATGATTAGTGGTTAAAATGCGATTTCTAGTCAAAAAATCAGTCCCAAGAGTGGATCGTTGAGATGGGGCATTATAATGCAAAAAGCACCAGCTTCCTCCTTTACAGTATTCAAAGCGAATTCGACGAATGCGATGCAACAAACGTTTCAAAACACCAAGATAGAAAATCGCATTGACGGTTTGGCCCGTTGGCACGAACTCCTTGTCGACAATTCCCTTGGAATCGAAAAAACAAATGAGCATCGACTTGATTTTTGACTTCTCCAAACGCGATGTTTTGGGTAGTGGCTTGCATGGGGCCTTCCATTCGGCACTTTGATGCTTAGTTTCAGATTCAAGTTGGAAACACCACGTTTCATCACCAGTAACTTGTTGTAAAGGAAGTTCTCGTCTTTTCTTGCTTCTTTAATAAGGTCTTTCGAATGTTAAATTCTGAGCAATTTGTGGTCCTCAGTTAACTTGTATAATATAAAACGTGCACAGGCCTTTCGTAAGCCCAAATGGTCAGTTAAAATGCGATAAATCGATGTTTTGGGGATATTTAACTCCGATTCCATGAATTTCAACGATGACTTCGGTTCATTTTTGATAAATTTACCAACAATTTCGATGGAGTTTTCGGTGATTACTGATTTTGGGCGGCCCGTATGTTCATTGGCATTTACTTGTGTGTCTTCACAGCCATTTCTGAAACGCACAAACTACTCATGAGCTCTGGTATGAGGTAGACAATCATCGCCATAAACTTTCTCCATCAACTCAAATGTTTCGGGGAACGATTTACTGATTTCAAACCAAAAATGTATATTAGCTCCTTGTTCGAAACTCATTTTTGTACCGATGACACAAACATACTGACACTTGAGACGCAGTAATTCCGCTATTACTGAATCGAATGCCACCAAGCTTTCACTGGAAGTCAACTAGGGATGTAACTTCCAACGCACTATCTCATTAAAAAGATGGCAAAATCAAAGATATTTTTATGACTCCAGTCTTGTGTGGCTTTTTAATCAGAAATCTCGGGTGCCTAGTTTTATAGCGCATTAAATTTTGATATAATAAAATGCAAGTTTGGAGTAGCTCAAAAATTGCGTTGATTTTTGAAAAAAAATTTTGCCTCTAATGTTGTATATTTCAATTAAATAACTTACCCATCGAGCATAACGTTTCCCATTAAAATTTCAAAAGTTCTTCAATGCAAGCTTAAAATATCAGCCTGCATAAAATTTGACTCGCATGCTGAGAGGAAACTAATGCAGCCTCGAATGCAGTCAAAGTGCTCCAACAAAAGCTAATGCGTGACTGTTAACTATAATACTTGTTAATTTATGTAAATGGTACAGTTCAAAGCAATACTGAACTGGCTATCTTACGTGGTGCTAGATGTCTGCCGGGGCGTATGAGTGACAAGTCGCTTGAATCAATTTGTATAGAGTTGCTGTGAAGCAGCAGACAATGTCCTGTGGACAAGCTGTCAGTTGCAATACGAACTTGTGGTAGACATACAATTACATATGCAATACTTACGTAAGCGATTATATGTCCTGTGGCATACACTAATTACAGAAACATACAAAACTAGATGTTGGTTATTTGAGAATCACAGAGAAGCCGCAAAATTGAAAAGACATATTATATATTTCCACATAAATATTTCGTTTGATAAATGTAATTAAACATAATATTCTCGTATACTAATTTCCATTGCAGTTTGCATTAGTTGGCAAAATTTGCAATTTCAGTTTACTTTACACGTGCGACTATTAATAACTCAAAGTTTTGCCTCAAGTAAACATCAGGCAAATCAATGAATTTTTACTAAATATACATATGCACGGCTATGTATGCAAGAGTATTTAATAAATGAATTGAATGATAGCAAAAACCCTTTGAATTTACTGGCGTTAAGTATATTCACATGTTAGCTTGCTCGTAGCCAAAGGCTGCTTTAGCTTTCCGCTGTATTGGTCAAAAGCTCGTTAATAAACTTTATGACACATATGGAATACATACCTAAGCATATATGCAATAGCACAGATATGTACACATGGAAAACAAGTCACAGTATTACATATTTATGCGTATAATCATGTTTGCCTTCAGTTGATTGCTTCTTTGCAACCTCGAGCTGTGCGGTTATGTTCGTATGTAGAAATAAGTGAAAATAGTTTGTGGTTTCAGAGATTTTTTTTTGCATAGCTGAATATTAATTTCAGGAATGCAATTATGCTTTGGCGATACTTCAAGCTAATTAGTATTATATCATGCCATATGCAGTCTAAAAAATTCAGCAAGAATTTTAAAACAAAGTTAAAAGCATTTTTTTTTTTTTTTTTCAAATGGAATTTAATTAACCAAATATGTGGAATTTTTCACGTAGAACGATTATTTCTTTAGTGTAGACCAGCTGAGCTTTCTGAGAAGTAAACTGCAACATTTTGCAGGTGCATTGAAATCAATTTTACTCCATTGAGAGATATACTCAACTAATCAGGACTATCTGATAGTTGTTTTGTAACTAAAACAAGAGAAAATGTTTCAAGATAATTTCATTTCATTTCATTTTAATTTCAGCAAAGTCTCGTTATACCGCTTACTCCTTTTACCTTTTAAATGTCATTCCGCAATATTTATATTAATTTTTAAACTCTACTAAATATTCCTCAGTGTGGCAATACATTTCTGTTTATTCATAAAAACTCAATCGCATTAATAAAATTGAATTTTTGCTGTCAGTAGACAGCTTTTAAAATGCTTTCAAATTGCAATCAGCGGGACGAGTAAATTTACTTTAAAAATATATTAAAAATCAGCAATTGAAATTTGCTGTGTTTACCCAACTTTTGTTTTTCTTTGTCTGCTTTCCTCTTGATAGTGTTCATAAATATATACATATATGTATGTATGTATATATGTATGTATGTATGTATATATGTATGTTTGTATGCATTTAGCTATATATTTATACTACCGCTGCGGCGAAAGAGCTTTGTAGCGCCCTCATAAATTACAAAAGTTACAAATGCCGTAGCACTCCTACACTGCACCTACCCAATAGAAAAACGCTCAGGAAAATCTCATAGCCAACACACGCAAATTCATCTCTTAGCGATAGTGTTGACATATTCCTAAGCGGGTACACTGTTTTTTCAGTGATTTTCCGGCAAAACATTTTACACCACCTCACAGTGCGGCCGATTCCGAAAAAGCTGGCCAAAAGTCGAAAAAAAAAGTTTCTAGATAGAGTTTTTTTGCCTTTGGGTTGGCTACAGTAATGCCTTGAGTAGTGAAAACCGTTCATAGCAACGTCCTGTACCCTAAGTATCCTCTGTATTTTCAGTCGCAACGTGGCCTTCGTTTGAGCATCGTATTACTGTCGATGAATAGTGAAAGTTGTACACATTTGAAAGATTTTGTAATGGAGTAAATTGAACAAAACCAAATGGAATCATCTTCGGAAGGTTAGTAAAATACGAGAAATCTTTAGTACATACCAATACCTCGACAAAAAAATTTTAGCTGCAGCAATACGTAGATACATTTTTTGCAATTTTTTTTATAAAATTTGAGTTTTCAAACTGTATAGTAATACAACGCCGTCATATGCTGCTTTGAAACCTATTAAAGGTTACTCAAAAAAGTAATGGTTACTGAATAAAATAAGATTCCGCTGCTACCACTTGCTACCTTGCGACCCCGAAAACGTATAAATTTACATGCATCTTGATTATGTTCTTGAATATACGCTATTTCACGTGAGGGGGTGGCCAATAGGGGTGGAAGGGGGTGTAATAAACAATATCGCGCTTGGAAAACAATTCTCGGCACACAAAACGCAAATAATACCAAAGAGCATTCCGCTGAGGAGCATTCTGCTCAGCTTTTCTGAGGATGGTGCAGCATTTGCAACAGCTACAGCAAACAGCAAACACTTAACCAGCTGGCAGGCAAGATCCACTCGATCTCTCCCGACTCTTACGTCAAATGATGCTGACATAGACCTAAAGGTAAAGCAAGTGTGACCTAAAAAAACTACCTTGGGTACTTAGCACTGCTTCACACAACTGGTGTCTACATCCTTGAAAGTTTATTTTAACATCTTTGATAGTATTCCAAAAATGAATGCGCATTCACTTTGAAAACGACGCATGGCTTTTTAAGTAAAATATTGCATTTATTTAAAAATATCAAAAAATTAAAAAAACAATAATTAAAAAATTCTTGTTTGCGGTATATTATTGGTTTATTCGAAAGAACAAATTTACTACTACAGGGTGGTCCATATATTATACTATATAATAGAAATTCAAAAAATAAGAAAAAAATTAAAAAAATTTTGTTTCCATATATTATTTTTTCATTCGAAAGAAAAATATTACTACTACAGGGTGGTTCATATAATATAATACATATGTATATAAAAGTTTCTTTTAAAAATTCAAAAAATAAGAAAAAAAATATAAAAAATTTTGTTTCCGTATATTATTGGTTTATTCGAAACAACAAATTTACTACTACAGGGTGGTTCATATAATATAATTAATATATAATAGTTTCTTTTAAAAATTCAAAAAATACGAAAAAAATATAAAAAATGTTGTTTCCGTATATTATTAGTTTATTCGAAAGAAAATATTTACTACTACAGGGTGGTCCATATCATATACTATACAATTGTTTCTTTTAGAAATTTAAAAAATAAGAAAAAAATTAAAAAAATTTTGTTTCCATATATTATTTTTTTTATTCGAAAGAAAAATATTATTTACTACTACAGGGTAGTTCTTATAATATAATATATAATAGTTTCTTTTAAAAATTCAAAAAATACGAAAAAATATAAACAATTTTGTTTCCGCATATTATTGGTTTATTCGGAACAAAAAATTTACTACTACAGGGTGGTCCATATATACTATATACATAAGAGTTTCTTTTAAAAATTAAAAAAGTTTAAAAAATAAATAGTAAAAAAATCTTGTTTACTGTATATTATTGGTTTATTCGAAAGAAAAAATTTACTACTACAGGGTGGTCCATATATATTATATATATGCTATATAAAAGTTTCTTTTAAAAATTAACAAAAAAAAAATAATATCAGCAAAAAAAATCTTTTTTTCGGTATATTATTGGTTTACACGAAAGAACAAATATCTCTTTTAATTGTTGAATACGATTTTATTCATGTGGTTGCCTCGGCTGGTTTCACAGCAGCGCTTTCTCTTTAACCAGTTTGTCAAGACCTTGCTGACGGTGCCTTAATCCATCTCGCGAGTGCCTTGCTCGATATTCGCCTTAACAGTATGAATCGTTAATGGATTGTTTACGTAATATCAGTTCTTCGCGATACCTCACAAAAAGGAAAGTATACCGGCGCCAAATCCCTGCTGCGAGGTGGGTAATTAACAACCTCGTGATACTTTATAAGGCGATTACCGAATGTAGCGCACAATAGATCGTTTGAGGAATAGCGCGCCATGGTTTTGAAATCAACCAGCGACAACAGATATTTATTTTATATATAAAAAAAACGCACAGTTGACTGAAATGGTATTTCTGGAAGCATTTTCAAAGGGTCAGTGAAGTTATCCCTTTAAAATTCGCATCATCAATCTGCTTCTCGACAATCACGCGCGGGTTTTTCAATCTTAAGGTGTGGTAGTTTGCTGGTTAACATAGCCGCCGCGATGGAAATACACTACGTCAGAAAATATGATTTTGATTTATTTTTAATAAGCGCATAGCTTGGGGGACACAAGCAACACTGACTTTGGATATAAGTTAGAAACTGTTCGTCAACCGCTATATGAACCACCCTGTACGAACCGAGCGCAAATCCACTAGGTTACAGAGACCTTCTATAAATGTGTAATATTGAGACATAATGAAACCACTTTTCTACTCCTAAAAGTACGCTTATATTTACATACTTATTGATCCGATTTTCTGCTGGGTTGATTTGTTAAAACACGTGCACATACCCATCGGCCCACTCACACCACTACACATGACACATACACGCCAGCAAAAATGAAAAATTGCGCAAATTTTATAACCTTTGCATCTATAAAGTTTTCAGCACAGCCATTTAAGCGAGAATGACTAACTTTCGCCGGCACACCCAGTAACACCCGCAACATCAAGAACATACTTTTCGCGCGGAGAGGGTTATAAATTTGAACATTTTTAGAAGAAAATTTATAGTGCGCTCATTTGCAGACAAACCAGACAAGAAGTGATGGGCTTGTATTTTATATATGTTAAGTCATAATGTAGGATGATTTTTTTTCTTTTTTTGGACAGTTTGAGGGATCTGTCTGCTTTATTACGCCTTACAAAATACAACATAACTCATCGCGTCAACAACTGCGGCTGTGCAAATATGAATCCTTTTGTTTACTTGCACTCTAAGGAAATTTCACTTTTGAACGTTCCATCTTCTTCTCGAGTAAGTACTTTCACCAAAGGATGCTTACGATGAGCACAAGTGAGGGTATAATGGGGTGAAAAAAACTTAAAAGTATGTGCGAAATTGTTTTGGGATTATTTTTAGTAAAGGCAAAGACCAAAAAAAAATAAAATTTTATAGCCAGTATAGTTTGAAGTGTCTGCACAGAGAGTTGCTTGGAGTTAAGAAATCGTGACTTAACTGTATTCGTATGAATATGAGTTTTAAAAGTTTCATATTAAAAAGAAAATATATATGGAATAAATAAAATATTGTAGAAGTTTTTCAGTTTACGCATAAAATCTTAGTATGAGGATTGGCAATTAAGGGGACCAGCATCTCCAGACAATGAGTTTTTCAATAATTTCTTGCGAAAAACTATTTATATCTTAATATCTTAAAATAAATGACATATTGGCCCCTATTATGAGTTGTATTCGATCTTCGATATTCGCTGGTTGTCGAAGATCGAAAATCGAATGTCAATTTGGTATTATGAGCGGTGCAACCCTATCGAAATGTTCGTTGTTTACCGAATTTAGAGTCGAATGCAATTTTGCTTTCGATCGTGTAGCGTATAGTGGGAAAACTTGTTAAAGTGTAAGTTGTTTGCGATTATTTATGGTTTTATAGTAACCAAATAATAAATATATACTAATTTTGTTCATATTATGCAGGGCGAAAGTCGTGAGTACCAAACAACAATTAGAAAGGCGAATCCACAATTCGCAAAAGGGATTTGCACCACACTTCAACCAGCAAAAAAATGGGAGGAATTTACAACGGAGCTGAATTGCTTGGGACCACCAGTGAGAACGGCAGCAAAATGGATTAAGCTTAATAATGGTTTTTTTTTGTGATATTTATAGAAATACATTTTCATATTTTTTTCGAATGACGAAAAATTGAATAAAGAAAATTTATAACAAAAATAAAACAGAAAGTGTGGTGTAAAGGTTTCTATTTAATACTTTTTAGATTTTTCTATAATATTCTCAAAATTTCATTTCTTATGTTTTGTAATTCTCCGTTATTTGACTCCACTTCAATATCTTCAGCATCATCGTACACATTGGGTTGAGCAAGTCCTAGCATACCTTCATTACCAATACTCAATTGGTACGATCCCTGAGCACAAACTCGCAGAACTGTGGCTAGCTTTAAAATATTTGGAATCAATTTGGCTCGGGTGCACTGCTGCAACTGGTTTTCTGTACTGGACAGTAGGTTCACAAACGGCTCTTTAGATAATCTAAAGTTCTTTAAAAATCTGTAAGGAAATTTCTGTAATATTAAGTACGTCAACACATTTTGAAAATTCTAAATTTACTCAGTGGAAGCCATTTCTAGGTGGTTGGATGCGTCCCTCAACTGTTTTCTACTTCTAGCTAGTTCCACTAATCTTTCATCGTCCGATGAATCGTCGAACCACAACTGTTAGCAAAGAATTTCAACACAATCGGATGTTCTTTTATTTTGATTTGCTGTATCAGCTGAGAAAAAATTATCTATTGTAAATGCGTGGAGCGATCGAAATTCACAATAGTCCGATTCTTCAACGATTGAGCACCATAATACCAAATGAAAATTCGTTCGATCAGCACTTTCGACTACAGTCGAAGATCGAATGTTGCTCATAATAAGGGCCATTAATACTCATACTTAAATGAATATACACAAAATTTTGCTTGAAAAAAAAGTGGCGGCGCTACAGCTGTTCAAACTTGGCTCTTTTAATATGCGCCGTGGAATATACAGCCTCTTGTAATCAACTGAAATCAACCTGACAAAAATTTTCATATAAATAAGTTAACCTGCCTTGGACTTCCCTATTTTTAACAAAAAAACAAAAGAAAAATTAAAATTAAAATTTGAAGTGAAAACGAAAAAAATACATTTTTTTATAAACAAATTGATCAAAACCATATTTTTAGTGATAATATAAAGTTTGAGGTACATGCAAAGCTCAATACGTTACAGAATATCATTGTAAAGTTTTAAGTTGCTACCTTAATTACTTTTTGAGTTATATTCGACTGCGCGAAAAAACTAATTTCGAGAAAAACAGGATTAAAGTTTTCATTCTGACTCATTTTTCGTTCAACGCTCATCATTTCACTGACTTTATCGGGACTTTTTAGAGTTTTTATTAAGCTTAAAACATTGAAAATATATTCTTTAGAGTGTAAAGGAATTTCTAAAGAAAAAAAAAAGGAAAATTTGAGTTGCCCCCTCAAGTGCTAAATATTAAACAGCAGGTCGAGTTTCGAGCAAAATTTTATTATCGATATCCAATTCTAGCCTCAATTTAACTTTATACCACGACTCCAATGTTATTCCAACGATTGGAAGTTTCCTTGTCCCCAGTCGTTAACTGGTTGAGCGCCGCGTGAGTTCGCTTGACTGTTTTGCCTTAAAGTAGGAATGCCTTCGTATGCTAAAAACTCTTGCTTGCGAGGCTAGCTATCTCCAGTGTTCTAAGGCAACGCTTATAACATTAAAGTCGAGACATTAAAGCAGCAAAGAAGAAGAATATCCAATACTCGGACATAAAGGCGGAAGATGATGATTGCTGAAGTGTTACGTTCGCCCGTTGGCCAATAGCTGAAGGACTTGAAATTAACGTATTTGATTCCTCTTTCTTTATCTTCTGCTTTGTGTTTTATTATAGTCGTATTTATTTTAAAATTATAAAATCACAAATCCAACATAATCAAATAAAACCATAATCGAATAAAAATAATTTTATGTGCCTTCAATTGACATAGATATCCAGCTCATCTTCCCATGTTTTGGAGGCCTTCCCGGAACACGTCTTTGGTTTATTTTAGAACCTCAAGCAATCTTTATTATTCGATCACTGAGGGCCTTCTAGTCCTTACAAGTTCAACAACGTCAGTAACTTTTATATCCCCCCTTATTGCTTGCTTCATTTCTTATGCAATCTAGCCGAGTTTTTCCTGCCATGGACGTAAAATTTGCATTTTTTAGTGCGTAGAATTTACTTTGTTTTTGCACCATCAGCTCGCGAATGGGTCTTATCACAGATTTGTATATTCGGATTTTACTTTCCGTTCCTAAGTACTTATTCCATACTATGTCTCTAAGGCTTCCTGATACCTTACCCGCTTGAGCACATTTTTCTCGCACTTCCTTAATAAAACTGCGGTTACTGGAGATTCCCTCTCCGAGGTATTTAAGCTTCATGACTTGTTCCATAATAATTCGATCTACATATTTCCAGTTGGCACCTTATTGGATTTTTTGATATGACTGAACTCCTTGTCTTTTCCGACGATACATAAAATATTTTTGCAGTGACCACAAATTTGTGTTATAGACGTTGTAGGTCATCCTCTGAGTTAGCTATTAAAACAACGTCGTCCACATAGCATTGTATGGGAATGCTTGAGTGTTGCATTCCGTGACCTTCTAATTGCTTAACCTGATTTATTACCTGGCTCATCATCTAGTCCATCTGCTCTAATTTTTGTATTGCATTCAGTGTTGAGGTTTTTGATTCCATTCTCTTTTAAGCTTCAAATCCCGAGATGCCAATGAAACATTTTGTACGAAAGTGCTGTGGCCGAGCGAAAAGTGGCTAACGTATACCACTTTTCTGCAGTACCAGACCGCCAAACTTGGCCATGCAATTAGCTTTTTCGAGTATGCTTCAGCTCAGCGACTTCTTCAATAATTGGGCGAACAGAGCAAGACATTTTTTTTGTATACGGATAGGTACTCAATAATGATAGATTCTACGATTCCGACATTTGTGAGATCTGGACAGCTGGACAAACAAGAAAGCGAACGGCGTAGTACTGTAAGAAAGCAAATCAGCTGATTCTCTCAAATTCACAGAAAACAGGATAGCCGTTTGCAGATGTCACCACCTTCTGTCTCTTCGGTATAGAGCTTTTGTTGAGCTAGGTATAGAGCTTTTGTTGCGTAGAGAGCTCTGTGGCTAGTACGATTTGGTATAAGAAACGAGATTTGTTAGTCTCTCGTTTACGGGGTTTGTACTTACAGAGAAATTAGTTCACAATTTTTAAAGATAGTTAAGAAAGATCTTGAAGAAACTGCTTGAATTCGTGTTTCGAAGCTGCTGTTAATATATACTGAGTCACTTCTTCTTCTTAATTGCCGCGCTACCCATTTACACGGTTTCGGCCGAGTATAACCAAGCGCGCTAGTGGTTTCCTTCTCGTGCGAACCGGCGCCCGTTGGACACACCAAGTGAAACAAAATCTTTCTCCAACTGATCTTTCCAACGCAGACGAAAACTTCTTTTATTACAACCAGCTGGTAACGCATCGAATACTTTTAAAGCCACAGCGTTTGCATCCCTTCGGATGACATGACGATGAATCTTAACTCGTTACGTTATGTCTATGTCGTCGTAAAGCTCATCGTCCTTCGTCAATCGTCTGCGATATTCGGCGTCACCAATGCGCAAAGGTGCAAAAATCTTCCGCAGAGTCTTTCTCTCAAACACTCCAAGTGACGAATCATCGGATAGTGTCATAGTTCAAGCTTCTGCACCATCCGTTAGGACGGGCATGATGAGAGCCTTACAGAGTGTTTGTTTTGTTCGTCGAGAGAGGACTTTACTACTCATTAGCCTACTTAGTCGAAAGTAGCACTTGGTGGCAAGAGAGATTCAACGTTGAAATTCAAGGCTCACATTCTTGTCGGTGTTAAGGCTGGTTCCTAAATAAACGAAGTCTTTTACAACCTCGAAATTATAACTGTCAACAGTGACGTGGGTGCGGACACGCGAGTACGCAGACTATTTGTTTGAAGACAGGAGGTACTTCGTTTTTTCCTCGATCACCACCAAACTCATTCGCTTTGCTGGGTACCTCGGACTCAGAATAACTGCTACGAAGTCAGTCAGAAACTCAAAACTTCTCGCTACTAGAAACAAAACTCTAACGTTAGAAAGACAGTTCTTGGTGCATGTGATTCGACTATGGAAATCTGTTCCGCAAAATAGGGGGGCAAAAAGGGAGCTTTGGATAGAGATTAGAGAAGGATGACAACCAAACAGTGGCCAAAAAGGACGAGGAACATTCTCACATTACCGATCAGCAGAATTTATTCCACAAGTTGCATTAAATTTTGTTCAAAATAAAAGCTAATTAGTTTTACTTTCAAGTTGTCTTCAAATACCATGCGCACCCTGTACATGTGTGTATACATATGTAAAGGAATATGTTAAACAGGGTTTTGTGATACGCAATGTCCACTAAGCTAATTTAAAAGTACGAAATGACTGCATGGTGTAATTATTCCACTTATAACGAAAGCACTGACTATTGTGGCTTTCAGCTATAAATACAAAAAATTAAATAAAATATAAAATTGTTTTAATAGTCCTTTTCTCTCTAAAAATATTGGTTTAAAAACTAATTACAATAGATCAAAAATTCCAAACACGAAATTGGCTACTTAATTGACCAAATCTCTTTGTATTTTATCTAATAAACTTTTACTTGCTAAACATAAACCTTTTTCCGGTAAAGCAAATTCAACAGCAGCGGTTAGCCCGCCCATGTGCCATTACCCGCATAAGACCACCCTCAGGAAAACTTGGCAGGAAGGCGTAATATTTAAATACCACAACAGAAGGCGCCGAAGGTAGATTAACAAAAACCATTGCTAAAATTTTCAAAGATAGCAGATGGGTGCAAAACCAAGCATAAAAGCTGAAATGAAAAGCTACCCAGATGAAATTGCTTTACCGCTGTGCCGCACGGAGTGACGAGTATGCGAATGTGCGGTTACGATGGCAGAGTTGAACGTTTGAGTTCAGTTAAGCTTACAAACAACAAACAGAAAATCAGTTAAAGCATTTTTCCAATAAATTTAAATTACAGCGACATTGTTTTCGAATGCCTATTCCGTGCACAACGCCAAACTCAAACAACTTCACTAAAAGTAGCCAGAATATTTTGTGGTGTAAGGATGTAATATCCAGATTTTTATTAAACATTTTACTGGTTGCTTTTAAGCAAGGGGGACAAAAGTGTGCAAATATTCTCTCATGCGTACTATGAGTTGGGCGTGAGAGTGAGCACCAGAGTACTTTATTGCCTTAAAAATATTAATGAAGCCAACGTACGAGTATACCAAAATAAATAACGCACACAGCTACATACACATGTGTGTGTGTGTGTGTGTGTGTGTGTGTGCAAATGCTCTATGGTAAGAAAACAAAGATTTGATAGAAAAGTTGGCAAAACAAAACAAATAATTTGAAGCGTGTCGGAAAAAGTGAAAAAGGAAACGTAAACTTTCGGGGGTTAACCCAAACACCACATCCATTCGCTTTGAATTGGATGGGAAAGCCGAAGTGTTGTTGAAACAATATATGAATGTATGTATGTATGTGTTAAGTAAACAAGCAAGAGGGAAGAATGATGTTAAATGTAGAAAGGATTTATTTTCACATTAAATGAAAGAAGTGGATTTTAAAACGAGCACCAAAAAATGTGGACAGAAAAAATAAATACAAAATATATAAATATAGTGAAAAAGATAGCTGAGAAACTTTTTTCCGCGCGTTTTTCAGATGCCAGCGAATGCTACCCACACGATATTGCCACATAGAGGCATTAGGGATGTCAATATTAGCGGAGCATTCTGATCCCGGGATTTAGGGATAGTTACGTTTTTTTGAAGTATCCCGCGATCACGGGTTTACACTTTAAGACAGAGAAATCATAAAATACTACATTTCTCAAATTTTTTTAAAAGACCATCTGATTTTCGGGCAAGATACTTTTTAAGGGAATAAGGCAGTGCAAAAAAACCTGCTATTTGATCAATAGAAATAGCAACACTTTTTCCAAATTTTATTTAGAAAAAGAACACAACTATTAGGCGGTGTTCGCATCTTGGCTCCTTGGCACCAAGGCCAAATACCTCAAGTCTGATTCGAACGAAGGCCGTGCGGACGCACAGGAAGTAGTCCGCCAGTCTCATCCTCCTCTTCACAAGCTGGGCAGAGTACACTGTCTGAGATGCCTACCCTTTCCATATGCCTTACCCATAGAAAGTGGCCCGTCTACAGTCCAACCAGCTGTCTGCAGTCCCTCCTGCTTACTGACAGGAGGATTTGCGACAGTCGGTCGGACATGACAGGTCACATCTGTTTAGTCCATCTGCAGCTTCTCTCAACCTTTCAAGCTAGCTTGTGAGTTGTAGTAACCCGTTTGCTAACCGTGGCTTTGATGGCTGCAGAAGCGATTGGCAGAACGGGCTACGGGCCAAGGAAGTTAGCCTGAGATCAAAAGGAATATAAATTGTCTTCATTTTGTTGCACTATGAAATAAAAAACAAAAACAAATCATAAAACGAACATAAATAATCGTATACAACTAAAATCCTCAGCGAGCCGGCTTTTGAGAATCTCGAAAGAGAAACCTTGCCGGTACGGACATAAAAAGACCTTATAAGGTTTCTCAATTGCACAGACTGGAACATCGTCATACAACGTCATCACGTGATTGCCGGGATTTCAAAAACAGTGGCAACCCTAATAGCCATACGCATAGTAAGTTTGTTTAGATTCCCGTAGAGAAAACCCAAGCAAACGAGAAAAAAATTTTGATACGATTTCGCGATTCATTTTAGTCAACAAAACAAATTGCGCGTTAGTTTATAAAGTTTGTTTTTGTAACTAGTCGCAATGTGAACTTCAAACAAAAAAAAAATCATTTGTAAGCATTCTAGCATTCTATTTCCGAAACATTCTAGGCCATACAATACCAGAAATACCCACTACCATTTTAACTACTTAGACAACGAAAGCGGCGACCGCTATTAGAAAAAACTTTTCCTTCATTTTGGTGTTTCGCCGAGATTCGAACCTACGTTCGCTCTGAACTCATTCAGATACGGCGGCCGCCATAGTGTTGTAAAATAAATGAAAAGATAGTCTACTGTATATGGGCCGCTGGAGGGTTTTTGGAAAATTCCAGCTAAACGTCAAACTGCTGGATACACCCATAGCACCAAGGCGCTTCCATACCAGGTGATCACCAGTAGAGTAGCTGATTTGCGCTTTTTATGGCGATTTGGTTATTTCAATGTCTCAGGGATCAGGGAATTTTTTGTTTTTCGTCTGCTTGTTTGTTTACATTTTGACACTCCAACCAACAATTCGCAAGAAAAAAAGCGCAAAAAAGTACATATATAAATTTGGGGTTTTTTACGGCTGAATGCACAAATGAAACGAAACAAAGTAGAGTAACTTTAGTAAATATAAAATATAACCGATTTGGGGTGTTCCCTCTGCAGCTGTGATGCAAAAGAGTACAAAATCTGTTTCTTATGGCTATAAAATCTACAAATTTCTCATATGGAAAGGAAAACGAACGCGCACTGCACTGCTCATAGCACCGAATTCGTAAGAATCACACCAGCTTGGTTATTAGTATTTTTTCCTGCAGGGATATTTCAGCCCACGCACGCACTTATCTTTTATTTTTCTGTTACCAGCAAGCTTGCGAACGACTGATTTGTGGCTTAGGCTACAGAAGGCGCTTAAATTTACTTTTTAAGGATTTACGAGTCTGCCTATGCGTACACATGCAGGCATAAGTAAGTAGATTAAAGCGCTTGAGTAGGGATGAGAGTCATTTATACAACTTTTATTTTTATTGGTGGGATCATGCGATATACTACTTATGTAGTTTTTTTGAGAGACGAATTTAATTTATTTCATACAAATGTTTTAAAACACCGCTTTTTTCTTTTACTGGTGTGAAAGCGAACCCGTCTTTTGTTTATTTATGCAAATTTGTACCAATGTATGGTGTGTCGTCTCCGGCCTGCACAATCCAGCAACCACCTACGACCACTAAGCCATTGCTACTTTTCGGTGACACACTTTTGGGAATTTCACGCTGTTGCATAATTTACATTATATCTTTGGATATTTACACATTTAATATTTAAATTCTTCGAGGCGGAAATTTGTATGTATTATTTATTACTCCAAACACTATTTTTTACTATTTTGTGAATGAAAATTTTCCTAGTCTTTGGTAATTCATTTGGCTGCAACTTTTCTCTCCTATGTTGCCAAAAATTCAAGGCTCCAGCAGCTGCAAATACTGTGTGAGTTGGAGGTGGCTAACTTAAACTTTTTCTTCAAAACGCAATTGGACTTATTAACATAAAATACAGGAAAAATTATGTCCGTTATTACGTTAACTGTGCGATGTATTACGGGGAATTTCGATGGCTTTAATAAGATCGAGAAAAGTTTTTGAAATTCCAGTATTTAAAATACTAGAAAAATCGATGACGCCGTAGCTGAAGGGCACAAAATACCAAAATCATGGGAAAGAGTAGTTCGTGAGTTATTGTGCTGAGAGTGACGCCATTTCTGTTATTTTCAAAACAAAGGGATGGGAAAAAATATCGTTCAAGCAAAGCAAAGGCTTGAGAAGAGTTATGGGAACTCCACTTCAGCTGGGATGCAAAGAAAACGAAATCTGTTTCTTATGGCTATAAAATCTACAAATTGCTCATATGGAAAGGAAAACGAACTCCATCAGAATCAACAATAAAACGATGATTGCTAACATCAAATCCGGTGGTAAAGACACCAATGATACACAACGAAATGGACGTCTAAATGAGGGGGTACCCCAGAAAACAACAAAAGATTCACAAATTCGTTTTGAATGATCGAAAAGTGAAGTTGCATGAGTTAGTTGACATCGTAAAGATATCAAAAACGATTTGGCTTTATATTGCATGAGCTTTTGACTATGCTAATGGGTGACTAAGGGTAATGCGTTTGCTCACTGTGGACCAAAAACAAGAATGTGTGGATGATTCTGAGCTATGGCAAAACTACATGAATTGAACTTCGAATTGGTCCCACACCCACCGCATTCGCCAGATTTGAATGCCAGACACTACTGGCTGTTCGTAAACCTAAAAAATATGCTCGCCGGCAAGGAATTCCGCGTGAATGAAGAGCTTATCACTGAAATCGCGGCCTATTTTGAGTCAAAAGAGAAATCGTTCTACAAAAGAGGTATTAAAATGTTAGAGCGGCGCTGGGGTTATAGCGTTGTTCTTCATGAAAATTATGTTGAAGAATAAAGCTAATTTTGAACAAGAAACTGTGTTTTCTTTATTATACCCGGGATTGTTCATACCATGTCCTATGGGGTTGGGGGTAGTCAGAGGCCCGAAAAAATGATGATTTTCAATAAGTTTATTTGCTAATCAGTTGCTTTATTTTACAAAAATAAAAACGTAGCAATAATAAATCATGTTTTGACTTGACTTTAGCGAAATTTCAAGAAAAAAGAAATTTAAATAGTAAAAGTTATGTTTGTGTGGAGCCCGTTTCTCCAGAAGTCCCTTGCGGTGATCATCACAAGTCCTTGGAGATTCATGTAAAATTAATCGCACAAGAGAAATTAGTTTTATTAATAGATTATCTTGTGCGTTCAGGGGCAGGCTAATCACCTACCCTGTCAGAAATCAAAAACAGACTAACGAAACAAACGCCAGACTGAGTCTTGTCGAGGCCCTATGCTCCCGAGAGGAGTGAAAAGGGAAACAATCTCGTGCCTGATCGAAGCTTTTTTTCTAAATTAACAATATGGCGGCCTCAGGATTATTTTTTTTTTTTGATTTTCGAGAAAAAAAACCGACAATTCATTGTTTAAAAAAAATCGCAATTTGTGAAAAAAAATACTGCGATCAAACACGAGTTTTTTATGTAAGCAGTATACATTTTACCAGTTCAAAAAATATAGTTTTGAGAGAAACGCATTTCAAGTTTTGTTATCGATTCCGTTTCCCATTGTTAATTGTAAGTATTTGTCGGATTTACTTTAAATTTTCACATAATATTTTCTTATATTTTCCGGCCACTTACCAAGCGCTTCCTTTCGTTTCACTAAAGGATCGCAGACGTCAATTCGGTCCAAAAAGCTGATTTTGTGTCAATTCATGGGCACCCACATAGCGAATTTCTTGTTGGGATAAGCCTTATGCAAATGATTCCCAATAATCTTCTAACTAATTTTTCGTTTCTGGACATTGGAATATGCGCTCACATGATTTTGGTCTACCAGTCACCATATTGGGACGATGCAACACACAACTGAATTAACAATTAGAAAATTGTCAAAGAATTTTTTTTTTGAAGTCGAATGTTACCCTTAAATCTTCGATTAACTTGAATAGAGTCATAAGCCAAAAGTAAATATTTTTGAACCATACAGAAATTACCAAAATTGCTCTTTTATGATATGTAAAAGATTCACGGCGACATCTATTAATAGTACAATAAATTATTGGATAGAAATATGTCTTTACTTTTACTCACAAAGGCAGACTAGAGTGACATTTTTCTCTTGACATTTTTGATTTCTTTTTTTTTTTTTTTGAATTACGAAACTATTGAGGAAAATTAACGACATTCGGCTTGATGTGTAGATCCTAGGAGATGCCTCACTAAAGATATCCACACGAAAATGGTCCCAGCTTTTAACTGCACACAAATTATAAACTCAGGAGGATAAAATATTAAGTATTTTCTCTCAAATAACCCATGAATTTCATTAAATAATTTATTATCAATTCAAATGCGCCATTTTGTGTAACCCTAATATCAAGTAGGCCCATCCATGCAACCATCCTAACCACCCATTTAGAGAATCTGCTGTCAAAAATAAAAACCATACCCTCTGTTGATTAAAAATGATTGCTACAAATTTATTCTGTTTAACAATAAAATTTCGCTTGTTAACCATTAAAATGTCAGAAACATAACAACCTACAACTACGCAAACAAAAACAACAAGTGCAAATCCTGTAAGAGGTTTGTTCTTGTTATTATTCCTTTTAGCCCATAGATACCATGTACGTACACATGGATAAACATACATTTAGTCCAGCAGTCCCGACAAAGCCATAACTGTCACTACTGGATGATTGAAAGCCTGTTTGCGACGAGAGTTAAGCGCCGGAGATGTGTCGGCTTGAAGTATTGTATTTCAGAGTGGGGAAGGGCTAAATAAGCAAGGATAAGTGTTTTATAAAACCAGAAAAACTAATATTGAATATAATGCATTATTACTCAACACAAATGGCATAAACGACTGCTTTAAACCAGTTATAAACTACTTACGTAACTACTTTCCTTCCGGTTACGAAAAGATCAATGGAATCTTATTTTCTGTAAAGAGGTACGCACTTAGTTCTAAGTCGCATAAGAAGAGGCGTTTGAGCATTTTTACATCTCAACGAAAATTTAGCCCAACTAATGAACTGATTCTCAGGCGCCCTTTTCTATGTAACACTCAAGACTTTGTCATCTTGGGAGCTTAAGTCCTCACTGCTTCTTGAGTATATCGAGAAACTGAATCTGTTCGGAACGCACAATCACATTCGGCTAATTTCCCGGTCCCAGGATACAGGCGTATTGCTGGGAACAAAGTAGCGGAGACATTGGCAAGAGAGGCTGTGTCTTTCTTTTTACCAGGACCCGATCCATTTTTTGCTGGCGGCAACACACCATCAAGGAAAATCTTAGGCAGAAGACCTCAGCTAAGGGAGGTTAGCTGGTACCAAACTATGGGGCTACGCCAGGCGAAATCTTTACTTGAGGGAACAACCAAAGGTTTGTAAGGCTTCTTAACCCTACCCAAGCATAAACTGAGAATGTTCATGGGCAGTCATCTGCACATGATCGGGATATGGTCCACTGACTCTTCGGTCGTTTTTGCGACCATTCCCAAGAGACTACAATGCAACTTCTCCTTGAATGCAGCGCTATAACGCGGAAAACGTTGAGACATCTCGGCTAATCGCAGCGAGAGAAAATACGCATATGCTCAATCCAACCCAGCCCTCTCTTGAGCTTAATAAGGAAACTGGGTCTGGATGAGGTACTGAGATGAGTAGAAGGCACAAAGGATAATGAGGTCCAAGTTCAAGCCCGAAATCAATCTATGCCTATGTCTATACCACATGAGATTTTCCGGCACTCTTCTTTCAGTGTCCTGTTGTTGTCATTTGCGTGCAGCTTCTGGCCTATATATTTTGCTTTTTTGCTATAGAAAGATAGATTTGATAGATTTGTAGGAGGCTGGACAAGTCCAAGCACTCAGCCAGGAAAACCATTGCACTACACCCGGATAGATTATAGGGGAAAGAATAAAGAGACAGGATAGATACAGTATGGATAGTAAGACTGAAAAAATTGGTTTGAGGGCGCTCTTCCCCCAAATATTTTGAGGAATCTTACCAGATCCGGAAGAGAAAGAGTGTGAACTTTACCCATACTTAGTACGTCGCAGCCCAACAACCTATGCTTCATTCTAGAAAACGTCGGACAGCGATGGAGAAAATGCTCTACAGTGTCCTCTTTCAAAAGACAGGGCAGGCATATAGGATCGTCGATGACTCTCATGGTAGCCATATGCTGACCACAAGCGTTGTGCCCTGCCATTACACCCACCTGCACTCTTAGGTCCTTCCTACAAAGTTTTAGGAGAAATTTTGCTAATTTTCTGTTTGGTTCTTGCACAAAGCCCTCGGCTACTCTGCAGGAGCCCAACTCAGACCAACGTCTTCTATAGGTAGACCTTATGAAGTCGTCAATCTATCGTTGAATCAATGCAGAATTGACACCTAGAAAGGATTCAGGGCCCAGTGGCATACTTGCAGAGCCTTCATTAGCTAGTTTATCAGCCAACTCGTTGCTTGTAATACTACAGAGTTCAGGCACCCAACTACGACTAACTTTGTTGTCTTTTGCAACACTGTTCCGTTTTGCCTTACATTCACCGACTAATTTCGAAGAGCAGCGTGGGTTAGCAAGGGCTCTTAATGTAATTACACATTACAATACTACTACCCCGCCACTGTTAGGCTGTATGCTGCATTCAAGATGTCATAGACTTCCATTAAGAATACTTTAGTCATATGTTCTGCAGCGTGCGCGTCTCAAGTGCCTTCGTCTAAGTACCATCCAGATCGGCTACCATTACTGGTTTTGGATCCGTCGGTGTAGAAAGTACGCTGAAATCCTGTTAATAGGTTCTCTGAGCTTAACCATTGATCTCCATCTGAGACCAGAACATCATACTTCTTACCGAAGCTAACGTAAGGCATCCGCTGGTATCGAGAACAGTGTGCACTGCTCTGCAAATGGTGGAATATCTGACAGTGGCGCACGTTTTCTTCGTTTCCACCTGTACGCTGCCTTCATCGCTTCCTTTAGAATTCAAGATCTATATGCTGCAAGATCAGGTTGACATTAAGGGCACCTCGTACTCATATCATCAATGATACCCAAGTACACACCTCCCTGTAGTCAGGTTAGGGGTTTTACTCTGGAATGAACCATAGGTAATAATGGGTCAAATCAGGGAGATGTGCAACCAGTGTACTATCGCCGGTCTTAGATCCCATGTCTTGGCAAAGGTTCTCTCTCACTATTAGAAGACGAAGACTTTAAGTGTTCCAGAGACCTTCTGCTCGACGTACGTCTTCGGAGTCATCTTACTATCGAGAATTACCCCAAAGTATTTGACCTCAGAATCAAAGAATTCTTACTCGACTATGAGGAAAAGTTAATAGGTCCATGAAAGGGAGACACTTTGTTCAACGTTCTTCCAATGGAAGCTTTTGAAATAGTACTAATTCTGGAGGCTCACTAAAGAGGCTTTTTCTTATCGACGACCTCTTCATACGACCCAAACCACTTCTCGCCATGACAATTTCTTCATAATTTGCCCACATATGCAGTACGAGGGGGCCATTCGTATATTCGATTTTACTTTGTAAGTGCGGTTTAGTATAACTAGTGGAATTTACTAATTTTTAAATACTTGGTTAAATATAAAAAATAAAATATTATCATTCCGCACATTTTATATAATAATCAGCTCACATCGACTTTGACTAAAAAATCAAACATCTGCTAGAACTCTTGGAATATTCACATATTCTTCACATGCCTCCTGTTACATAAATAACCAGTAGGTACCATAAATAAAATAAAAATAATTGAAAAATATTTTACTACTAGCTTTCTTAAGGTAGCTCAATAACTAGTCTTATCAGCGACGCTATGAATTACGACGGAAAATTCCACTTTTCCATTTTGAAATTAAAAAATTAATCCAAACAAAGCATTCCATCGGACTATAAATACAAGGAGTGTTGACAAAATCATTACAGTTGGCCCGTATAGCTGCTTGAAGAAGTTCGGAAACACTATAAACTTTACCAGAATGACTAAATACTTGCTGGGTGTTGCACTATGCGGTTTCATAGTATTTGTTGTGTCACATCCACAGTTAGAGGAAGAGCTGTACAAAAATAGTGCACCGGAATATCCAGACGACGCTGAGGGTTTAATCAAAGAAATACCTATTATCCTGTTGTTACGCCTTGCACGTTCACCAGCCGAGGAGTCTTTTCAAGAAAACAAAAACGGTAGAGTTGAGCTGAAATACGAAGAGACACCGGAGAGAGGACGTGAGGCATCATTCAAGTACAGCCAACATTTGCTGAGAAGCGATGACGGAAATTTCGGCCTTGATGCTTATGCACAGGGCAAACGTAATTATGATTTCAATCAAAATGATTTCCAGGGCGGTCTAGAAGGTCATTGGTATTTTAAAAGATAATCAAATCAAGATTAATACGTGTATTAATTGGTCATTATAAGATATATTTATTTGTGTGTAGAAAATATTGAAGAAATTCTTAAATTGAAATAAAGAGCACTCATGGAAATTCAGAAATACGAAAAATAAAATTTTACAGGCAATGATGATCAGGCAATGAAATGCAGAACTACTCAGCAAAACTTCTAGCCGATGAACTGGTATTTCACGGAAGAGGAGAATACTAGTTTGAGAGTAACCACAATTATACCAGTTGCAAAAGGATCAACTGGATCTAATATTACATTAATTTTAAATAAGAATTCACCCAATATGCCGTAGACGAACGAATTGCTGCACGACTGCCATTTGGAAGTGCGTAGGTTCGAATCTCCGTGCATGGAATACCAAAATGATAGATAATGTTGTTTCGGTCGCCCCTCAGCCGACAATAGTGTATTTTTCAAATTCCCTGAGAGGCGATTAAGGGTCTGCTTTTAGATCAATCTCTAAAGACCTTTTTTATCATGGCTCAAACACACTTATTACTAATTATTTCGTGTGCAAAGAGTGTTTATCGCTATAAGAAGGTTCTCACTGTTTTAATTATTCGAGTTTTGAAAATGACACCTTCCTTATTTGAGCTGAATAATAATATTTGAAATTATGGATGATTAATATTTGGATGTGAAATTATGGATGATTAATATTTTGATGTGATACTCTTTCGTAATGTGCATTTTTTAGCGATAAATATTTCGAAGTAAAATCTGCACAGCCAGTCAAACGCAATACATACCATATCTTACCCACACATTTTTCTGAATTTTAGAGGAAGCACGCAAATCGCTTACAAATGTAAATTGGTCACATGCAAAATGCATCAATAAAAATAAACGATGAACACAAATCAAAACAAACTTTAAAGTCCAAAAATATTCCAATATCAAATGTCCAATGAAACATTGAGATTGTATATTGAAGCACTACATGCCCGGGTATCGAGCAACGTGAACAGTTCTTTACTCACTCAAAACTCGATAATTGCTCAACTGCTCTAATGTTTGTTTGGAAGTTTTGAGCAGCTAAACAAAATTGTAATTTTATTTATCAGTTTTCCTACAGCTCGAATTATCCGAATAAACACGATACACTCGAGCTCACATTCGCAAACTTCCGAAAAGGTGTGCGGGTACTTGTTGCTCATACGCCCGGGCAGTTCGAAAATGAAATCTCCTAAGAAAGCATAATTTCTTGTCCAGGGGAATGAATGTATCGATCAGATTCATGTCAAGACTAAGTAGAGAAGATCTCTACATGAAAGTCTTCCGTCGCTAAGCTGGTTATCTTCTGACAACGCACTTGAAAAAAATTAAGCTCGGCAAAATATTCTTTTCACAGATGAGAAAATTTTCACTGCTGCAGAAGTTTTTAATAAGCAAAACGACAAAATCTATATTAGGTTAAAAGTTCTAAAGACGCAAGAAATGTTGTTCCAAGGATTCAGCGTGGCCACCCTCCAGCCATCATGTAAAGGCCTTTCATCTCTTCATTTCTACGAAAAGGGGGTTAAGACCAAGGCAAAAGTGTACCAGGAAGACATCTTCGAAGGCGTGGTGAAGCACTTCAGCAGTTCTCTCTTCAATGGAGAGCGTTGGACCTTCCAGCAATATTCTGCTTTGGCCCATAAGACAAAAACCACCCAGCGGTGGCTAAAAAAACAGTATTCCTGGGTTCACAGCCGCAGGAGATTGGGCATCTGGAGGTTCACATTTGACCCCATAGGACTACAGTTTCTGGTCAAATTTGGGGACCGTGGGCTGCCGAAAAGGTCACAGAAATTCAGAGAGTCTGAAATAATCTTTGGCTCGGCAGCGGTGCCAATATCAATGGAAATCGTGCGTGCTGCAATACCTGAATACCTAATCGATTGAAGGCTTGCGTAAAAGCAAATAGTGAGCATTTCGAATGAAAATTAAAAATTTTTGTTTTTAATATTTGCGTGATTAAATAAAACTAATTTCATTAAAAAAAGTATTATAATTTCATATCCATAAAGGACTTAACTTATAACAAAACTTATGGCAGGACTAAGTATAATGGAGGATATAAGTAGTATATATTGTGTGTCTGTATGTGAACCAAATGTTGCACAATTCCATCATTGTTTCAATTGTGGCTCTTATGGGAATGACAACCATGGGTGACACGATCTTGAGTATTGGGAACATTTATAGATATGTACACACGAATATTTATATAAGTATGTACATGCAGATAATAACATACGGCTCACTGCGCTTCGATCTATTCTACTCCAGACTGCCAATTTTGCTACTCATCATCAAGTCTTAAGCCTACGCAACCTCCAATCCAGCAAATCAGCACATACATATGTAAGTATATGCGTCAATACATTGTTGCTGCACTCGGTTTTGCCAATTGAACTGGAAAATGAGTAATTTGTAATGTTTTAGTATTAAAGTAGCAAAACGGTAAACAGCCAGCGTTAAGACCATTGTCTGAATTCTTTATGCATCTCTGAGTGGGTGCGTGTGTGTGTGGCAGATAATTCGTTGCGCTTGCGATGCAACAGCACGGCGTACAAGTAATCAACTTGGGGGCGAGTCAACGAGACAGTCACCAAGACAAGCAGTCAGCCAGTCAGTTCATGAGTGAGTCAGTCAGTCAGGCAGACTCTTTTTCACTGTCAAGTATTTGTTGTTGTACCGGCATGAATATTAGTGAATGATAGCAGCCTCAGTGCCAAGGATGCCGTCATGTAGCCTTTCATTTGCTTCTATTATGGCAGGCATTACATGCCATATCCCGTTGTACACAAGTGCATATCTATTATCTACTATTTATATACTTATACATTCACATAATACAATGCATATCACTAACCTACCCAAGCATAAAGCAGCTGAGTAAAAGCAGTGTATGCGATTTAACATACTTTACATAACTTTAAATTTTCCGACTTCGCGGGATTAAAATTTCGCTCTAGTTATTTTTTTCGTGAGTTGGCAGCACTGTTAATAACATCTGGGCCAACTTTCATGTGAATGTCATTATCAGTAATATATAGATTGTGTTTACCAAACGACCAAGAGTGCATTTTTCGATTTTTACAATGTCTGATTTGATTGAGCAGAGAAGTGCCATCAAATTTTGTTTGCGGAATGAAATTTCGGCTGCGGAAACGCTTAGCATGTTGCAGAAGGCATTTGGTGATTCGACCATGTCGCAGAAAAATGTTTATAAGTGGTACAAAGACTTCGAAGAGGGTCGAGAACGTGTTGATGACTTGGAGCTCTCCGGACGACCATCGACGTCAACAGATGACCAACACGTCAATAAAGTGAAGGAGTTAGTGCTCAAAAATCGCCGGTTGACTTTTAAAGACCTTACTGATATGATTGGAATATCAGAGGGATCTGTGAAAACCATTTTGAAAGACCATTTGTGCCTACGAAAAGTCAAATCTCGTTTGGTACCGAAAACTCTCAATTTCTTGGAAAAAAGTCGTCGCGTTGATGTGTGTGAAACAATGCTTTCAGACTATCAGGACAAGCTCAAATGCATCACTACGAGAGATGAGACTTGGATTTATGCTTACGGCTCTGAAACAACCGACCAATCAAGCGAATATCGTGCTAAAGGCGAGGCCAGACCGAAAAGAGCACGTCAAAGTCGTTCAAAAATAAAGGTCATGATGACAATTTTTTTCGATTTTCGTGGCGTGGTGCACTACGTGGTGTCCTTCCACCTGGCCAAACTGTTAATAAGGAATATTATTTGAGCGTTATGCGTCGTTTACGTGAAGCAATTCGTTTAAAAAGACCAGAATTATGGGCCAACAACTCTTAGTTTTTGCATCACGATAATGCACCGTCTCACACCGCACTCGTTCTTCGTGACCATTTCGCCAAAAATTCCACGCATATCGTTCCGCAACCACCGTATTCGCCTGATTTGGCTCCGTGTGACTTCTGGCTATTCCCAAAACTCAAGAGACCACTCCGGGGAACGCGTTTCGAGTCGATTGAGGAGATAAAAGCTGAATAGAAGAAGGTGCTGATGGCTATACCGGAAATGGACTATTTGGCATATTTCGGGGATTGGAAAAATCGTTGGCATAAGTGTATTTGATCGAGAAGGGATTATTTTGAAGGGGATGAAATTGATTTACAAGAATAAATAAAGATTTTTCATTTTACAACCAAATTCACCTTACTTTTTGCGCACAGTAGTATAGCCTGTAGGCGTGGCGGACATATGCTGAATATTATAATGAAAACAAAAATCATTCCGAATATATTTACGCTATTATAATTTTAAGTTCCGAAGCTCCTAAATAACACACCCGATATTTATGTAAATATGCTTATACACAATTTGGTTCATGGCATGATATCAAAAACAACAATATTTCTGCTATTATCATTTTAAGTTCCGAAGCTCCTAAGAAAACACCCGATATTTATGTTAATGTGCTTATACACAACTTAGTTCATGGCACGATGTCAAAAATTTGACCGTTTTCCAGACATTTGATATAGAAGATTAGTTTAAAAACTGCTTGCTTTCGCGTTAACCTTTTATGCAATGGGGCGAATGCGAATTAGTAAAAATGTCTGCTCTATAAAATTTTGAATTTACGATTATACACTAAGTATTTCCTGTATCACATCATTAAACAAAACAAAAAAAAATGGGTGTAAACTGTTACGGAAGTTATTTTAAACACCGGTATTCCTTTCTAACAAAAATGTCCAACGCTGCTGGGACGACTTTCCCACTTACTCTGTATTCGTATATGCGCGAGTATGTGTGCTTTTTAACGTCTGCTAATATTTTCATTTCCGTTGTTTTATGGCGCTCATGTCGTCTATCTTTGAAGATCCGCCATTGGCTTCAAATACCAAGAAAAGACAAGACAGCACAGCACCCACGTAAGTATACTCGTTTATAACTACATTCGCATACAAATCCTCCACTTTAGAGCGTAAGATGTTGTATAGTAAGTGAATTGCTGCTGGATTGTTTGCATAATATGGCAATTTATACTATGACATCCTTATTATTATCTCAAGTTTACTCATCGCAGCCACTGCACAGGGATACTCGTACAGCAAACACTACCACATATACAATATAAGTGAGTACTTGAAGTATGCATAAATGTTACAAATGATTTGATGGAGCGTATCTTTTCTTCTACTCCTTCGCTGCACATATAACATATTTCCATTTTCCTCTTTTCATTATTTGTATTGCTGCAAGTCAGTCTTCTCTTTTCTCCTGTAATCGAACTCTTCTTTCAATCTTCTTGATCATTGTCTCAAAGTACGTCAAGGTCTGACGTAAACTTTTGCGTCATTCAATTGCTTTCATTAGATTATTATTATATGGCCGCGTGCTTCATACATAACTTCACTATTATGAGTTTATCTATTGCTATCCTACTAAGTGTTTAAGGGTTAATTTTGTTAGTGTGTTATGTAAATTACAACACAGATTGTCATTCTGCGTTTCGACTAATTTCCGGTGCTTAGGTTGAATTTGGAGCTTCGGTTTACTGAGATATTTGGAGTAGAATTTTATGGCAAATATTTTTGTGGTACATTTTAATCCGTTGTATGCTTCTGCTATGAGTATATTTTTACCTTTCGCGTAAAATATACAAAAGACACTATCTCTGGAGGAGTTAGAGGGGCAAAATGTACCACAAAAATGTTCTGCGTGCATAGTTTGCTATGACAGCGCTCAGCGAATTTGAAGGAATCAGGTTTGTGTACAAAAACACTGAGAATGTGTTTGTGATATCCAAAAAAAACAAAAAAAAAACTCATCGCATTCACCGCTCAATGTTGCTTCGTTGCCGTCTGAGCTATAAGCCCTCTTCTTTTCACCAAGCGTTAGCGAGTGGCGAATAGATGAAGCAACTGGTATAAATAAACATATATTGGCAAACGCGCGAATAGAGCTGCCTTAAATTACATGTGTTTGTAAGTTATAGCAGTCTAATGAGCTACAATCATACTCGCTAGAGGCGAATTTTATTCGATAACTTTGTTGCTGCTTTCCCATGCAAATTTTCGTTAACTTAATCGAGGATAGTGAGAGCGAGCAGGGAAGAGGCGATAATAGATAATACTAAGATGCGAAACTTTTTCATTTTGTGTGAGAGCGCGCTCACGAATTCGTTTCAATACTTTGCAGCATTGATGAACATCCATCCAATAGTGGAAATGGCAGGCTGCCAGAAGTAAGGTATCAAAAATAACTGGTGAAAACAGTTCACTTTTTAGTTAATGTTTGTTTAAAATAAATTCAATTTAAACTTTTTTTTTTTGTCGGGACAACTAGCAAGTGCAGCACTCAGGCATTAATTAAGTCCATTGTACTACACTTGGATTCCCTTTTAATTTTCTTTAAATCTACCCGATCTCCGAAAAAATCTGAGTAGATCTTGTGGTGCCAAGGAGCCAAGCTGGTCGCTTCTTAACACATCAGTGACAAAGACCTCAAACCTGATTCGAGCGAAGGCTGGGCAGTCGCACAGGAAGTGGTCCGCCGTCTCATCCTCCTCTTCACAAGCTGGGCAGAGTACTATGTCTGAGATGCCCAACCTTTCCATGTGCTACTTAAACCTTTCCATGCTATTTAAACTTAATAACACTTAAATTAAAGTATTATATTTTTAGAAATTTCTTTTATATTCTTTTCGGCGTCTACTTTTAACTCGACTTGCGTACATATGTGAATACATTTTACATAAATTGATTGATCTTACTTCACGGATTCGGACTGAAAGCTTGTACTCTCTAAAACAGCAGCATACCAAATATGTAAATAACCCTCCGATTTTCATTTCTAAACAACTAAAACCTTTGATGCGATTAAAATTTCGCATATAATCATCTATGGTCTGAACAATGACTGATAGGACGAGTGGTTGAATCCATTTGAAATGACCGGGCAGAATTATACTGCCGAGCATCCGGTGTTATGGCAGACGAAGTTACGCGCACAATTTAGATTTTAACAATAGCTAATGGCTACACCTGGGCATCTATCATCTTTGGATGAAAATTTCTACGACGATGTATATGAAAACCTTCTCGGAAAGCAAGCAAGGGATGTATTCTCTTCCAACACTAGCGAAAATTTATTTTTCAACTTCGAGTTCGGCTGGCTGTATCGCTCAAAAACATTCCCTATGAAATAACTTCTGAAAACACTTCACTACCAATCTCGCTTCCAATTGTATATTCAATACTTTATTTGCAGCTCTTATTTCTGATACATATAGTAAAGGAAGAAATAAAAAGATTCAGTGACAATACAGCAGTCGTTCGTCAAACTATCTCAACGCGTTTTACAGGATCATAATTCAGCCAAATACCTACGTACGGCGCCAGAAACTGAGTGGAGCTCTTCAAACCATATAAAATAGAAAAAATAATAATAATAATAAAATCAGCCTCAAAATATTACGGCTTTCATTTCATGTTCATTAAGTTATTTCTACAAGACCATGTCAAGTTCGCAAATTCATTAGGGGAACTTAGATTTCACCTATTTCGCGCTTTTCAGGATCACCTAAGTTATATAAATTGCTTAAGCTTTAAATTTAAAATAGATTGCAATGAATAAATAATATTGTATAAATAAAAAAACTAATAAAAATCTATTTCTATTGGGAGAACTTGTTTCACTTATCGCCGCATTCAAACTATCGTAGTTATTGTTTTCGACTCCGATACTGGCAATACTAACCTCTGACAGTTTTAACATAGCCAATTTTTAATCTGGCTTCGCTTCCTGCTATAAAATTTCTGCCTAGCATAACTGGATGGAAAAATAATTTCAAAAAATATATCCAGCCGAAAGCCTCCGATGCTAGCGCTGCACTACTTTCAGTTTGTAAAATAATTTTATTGTTATGTAAACCTTTATAAAATAAAATAAAATAAATAAAAATTTCAATTATCATTTTATTCTTCTACAAATGATTAATTTTGACTTATTTACATCAAAAAGTGAGTTTTGCCCTTCAAGAAACTGCACTCCTTTCGGCACAACTTTATTTTTAATTAAGCTTATGGGCTTCCCCGAATCGATTAGGCACGCTACAAACATATCAACATCAGGGCTTACTATACAGTACCAGGGCACAATGGAATAGAGGGAAATAAGTTGACGAGCTTGCTAAAACAGGCACCTGCTTGCCTAGGATGAGTACGCCGAAGATATATCCCTGACTCTCAGTTTTGCAGACGAGGAACTAACTCTGGAAGCACAGTCTATATGAGAAGCCTCGAACTCCGCTCGACAGGATTGCCAAAATAATATTACGCACTTCCAACACGAAAAGAACCAAATTTATTTTATCACTCCCAAGGAAGAAATGTAAAATATTGGTTGAAGTGCTGACGGGACATTGCCTCACTCCATATCATGCAGCTAATATGGGATTGGTCTAGGACGACGCGTGTAACTTATGCGAAAAAGAAATGGGTACATTAGAACATCTGCTTTGCCACTGTCCGGATCCAAACAGTATTCGTTACAACTGTCTCGTATCGGTATACTTTTCATCTCTAAAGGATATTCCGGACAAAAGTTTAAACTGTTTATGAAAACTCGCCAAGACGTGTATCACGAACTATGTGTAACACGACCCCAGCAACACTGGTGGCACTACAAACCCTTGCGGTCTATGTGAGATCTATTTGGATCAGCTTGATATACCTGACCTAACCTGGAGCTATTATATCTATAACACTATTCAGTATATTACATAAAATATAAGCGTACTGCTCCTCACCACATATTCTTCAAACTGCAATGTGATTCCATTGCTTTTCAAAGCATACCGCCTCGAAGTATGCATGCAAAAATTTATTTATTTTGTTTTACGTGACATTATGCGCACTTCACTGTGAATATTTTCGCTGCCACAAATTAGAAACTTCTATGGCATTTTAATAAAAGAGCATATATCTATTTTATAATTCAGACTTTGCTCAAAATGGTTTCGTCCTGTCGTAGAATGAGCCTTTTGACAAGCACTAAAATAACTAAGAAATTGCTATTCGCTTTGGACTTCTTGTACAGTTTGCAGCTTTGTAGTTAAAAGCCCTAACTCACCGCATGCAAATAATTTAACAAATTCGCATTTAGGGCTGCCGCACTCTTTCCTGGTATGACCAGAACAGTAGCAGTTGTAGCACTTCAGCCGCTCATCAACTCTTCGTACGGTAGTTCTTGAAAGCACACATTGTGGTAATTCAATCGTCCGGAATGCTAATTTTATTTCATTTGCTGCCTTTAAATTTTTTGGCATATAGGTCAATAGGTAGCAAGAACTTAGTCTAAACTCGAATCTATTGTGATTTCCTCCTCTTGATCCATACGTTATTTGCTTCTTTTTTTTGTTTTTTTTAATTAAACTCTTCGGGCCATTGATAGCAGTGTTCCCCTTTAAACTCTCTGAGAACAATTTCCCTAATTACTAAGATGGCTTTTGTGCTGCAGGACAGTTGCAGGAGAGATGAAAATTCAAGCATTACTACAACCTGTGCTAGTTGGAAATTAAAGTGCCCCAGATTTTTAGTGCCCTAGTTGCCCAGTTGACATCTGATATCTAACTTTAATTAATGGCGGGAGGCTAGAGGAAGCACGTTTAGAGCTTTAGTACGCCATATGTACTAAGCAAATTTTATTTTCGTGGTCATACATACACAGCTCAGCAGCCAGACGTCAGCTTTTCTACACTCAATTCATGTACGAGTACTTGTTCCCCCTTCAACATCCAAATGCAATCCAATTACTCGATTATTATGAAAGTTTGTTTGAGAACACAAAAGTGTGCAAAGTTGGAATTTTGTGCGGGCACCACTAAGTTATTAATATGCAACTCATGTTGCTGACAACCACACAAATAATGTGAGAATAACTCAAATGTACAAGCCACCGATAATTCCCTAAAGTAGCTATACCAAATAAACAAAAAGAAGAGAAAAAGTTACAAATTAAAGTCGAAATCCGTTGCTTAACTGACAAGTACTCGCATCACTTAGCATTTCGCTTTTATTATATTATTATATTTTTTTTCATAGCAATGCTTATAGGAACATTTTTGCCGTCACTACGTTACGCCATCAACAATTTAATTTATTGCACTTCATTATTCCATGAACATAGCAGAAATAAAAGTGGATATAAAACTAAGGACAAGCTTCAATAGTCGGGAAATGGATATGAAAAAGGAATCGCAGGAGCCAAAATGCCGAAAAATTAAGAACAACAAATCGAATGGCATGTCTAAAATGGCATAATATATATGTCTGATTGGTGGCAACATATTCACAGAATGGGAGAAAATGCACATAAACACCCTGTTGGACGAAAGAAACGGCGTTTCTAGTTTCTCATTTCGAAATTGAAAACTGGCGAGAATTTGTTCGATCTATAAGAGATATACGAGTAAATATGCTCAATTTCATCTGTGGTGAATTTTAAGTTATGCAAAAAATAGCAGCCACTTCTTAACAATTATTTTCGACCAAAAACTTTTAACTTTTTTTTAGAACAAAAAACAGAAAAACAAAAGTTAAAACTGAAATGTTGTTTTTGATTGAAAAAGCTGTCGATCACAAAAGAAAATTTATTGCGAACTTCTTTGAAAAAAGTCAAATCGTGAGGGACTAATATTTCTTGGCTAAGAAGCATCCCATTGCTATATACAAATGTTAAATAGTCGCATTCTTGCCGACTGACTTTTTTAATTGAAATTTTGAAAATAGTTATTAAAGAACAAAAATTTAATATCAACTTACTAGTTGCACTTTCTACTCCTGCACATCTATGTTTCACAAAAATGGGAAAGCAAACTACAGGACTCAAACTCTCTGGATGTACAACGCATACCTGTTTTTGTGGGAAGCTCTTCAGAAGGGGTGTGATATCACTAAACAGGGGAGGGGGCAAAGGAATGCATGTATTGCCATCACCGAAGCATAAGGAACTTGTCCCAGTGCTGCCCTTAATATCGTTTTGCACTCACTTCCCATCGACTTTCATGTTATTTCCAACTGTGCGCAAAATGCAATTAGGTTAAAGGAGATTATCCTCTGGAGGCAATCTCACAAGGCACCTGGAAGCATTTTTGGGCAGTTAACACCGTATTTCTCTGAGTTTCGGACATATCTCTCTGTCCGCAAACTAGAGTTTGAAGGTCGTGCCAGGATAATCTTTCCAGGTAGACAGGACTGAAACGAGGGGAAAATCTGCAGCGAGCGAGACGTAAAACTGGTACCTCTGACTTCTCTGACGGCTCCATGTTGGAATCGGGAGTCGGAGCAGGGGTTTTCTCTAGACATGGGAACATAGAGGGAAATGAAATTGCTGATGAGCTTGCCAGGAAGGGGGCCGATTGAATTAGTCTTGGAGACCTCCTCCTCGGCCATCGGTATCTCTCTGGCTGTTGTTAAAGGGGAACTGCATAACTTATTTCTCGGGAAAGCGCAGATCAGCTGGAGCTTCATTTCTTCGTGTGCCATTTCGAAAATCCTTTGGCCCCACTACAATAGCCGCAGAGAGTCCTTTGGACTCCACGCCATTCAATTTCCAAACTCGTAGAGAAGAGCTAGGTTTACCATTTAATCTCCATTGCAGAAGCTGTCAAGACCTTTCAGAGAAGTAGACGCTTAAGCACTTTCTCTGTAAATGTCCCAGTTTGGCAGCTAGACGCTAAGTTGAGTTGGCTGGGTGTTCCTTTCTTCGATAGCCTGGGGCAGTGCGCCAACTTAAATCCAATTATTCTCCTCCATTATATCAACAGCTCTGGTTGGCTGTAATTATCTGCCTGTTGGAGGCCTCATATCGGTATCAAAACTGTGCTTAACTGTACTTGGGGAGTGCCAGTTTAGTTTTTAAAGCATTTTCGACTCTGCTCTTCTGATCAGCGATTGTCTCTCTCTTTCTGTCTCTGTCTGTTCACCCGCATATTTGTTTAATCCAACTATTTCTTTTTTTTATTACTTCGCCGCATCAGTTGAACTTTGTTCTACTCTATCTTCCCTACAGGGTAGATGGCCCAGCAGCGAAAACAAATTATTGCAATAAAATAATACAAACGTCAAAGTCAGTGGCAAAATGTGGCACCACACAAATTATTAATGAGACGCAAGAATAGCACATTTATTTATACCCATTGCTACTTAAGGGCTTTTTGTTTTTGCTTCAACGTTTTGATAAATTACCTTTATTCGAAAAAACAAAAGTTTGGTTTTATCGCATTACTCGGCAGCACATTCAAATGGAACAAACGCCGCAAACTATTGCATGTTTTTCCAACCTCTTGGAGGAGGGAGCGGAATTGTAGGCATAAAGTTTGGCCTACATTTCAAGTGCTCAAAAATTTGTGTGTAGCAAAGTAATCAAATCGATTCAAGAGCAGGATATCGAGTGTTTACAAAAATAATGGGTGTTTTTCTAAGAGCTTGATAACTTAAAATGATAAAATGTTACAAAACAGAATGCATTTTTTTATTATAGTCTGATGGATAATTTTATGGCATTTATTTTTGGAATATCATATCCGGCATATACCCGTCGCAGCCACGAGTTACATGCTCCATTAGATTAGTCGAATTTTTAACTACTTTTTCCAATAAATGTGGCCGTATGGCGTCAATGATGGCTTGAACACTGCAATAAATCGCGTGTCAAGTGCTCCATATGGCAAGTTGAATCTAAGAAAACACCCGATACATACATATATATTTTAATAATGGCATGCATACAACAAATAACAAGCATAAAATACTACCGGGAATGAAAAGATGTGTTGGACACCCAATAAACATACGAAAAAAAATCTCAAATCTTGGCAAAAATTCAAGTTCTCAATTTAATCTTTAGAGGTGCTTATCGGCCGCGGTAGCCAAATGGGTTGGTGCAAGACTACCTTTCGGAGTTCACAGAGAACGTAGGTTCGAATCTCGGTGAAATACCAAAATGAAGAACAAGTTTTTTCTAATAGCGGTCGCCCCTCGGCAGGCAAACCTCCGAGTGTATTTCTGCCATGAAGAAGCTCCTCATAAAAAATATCTGCCGTTCGGAGTCGGCTTGAAACTGTAGGTGCCTCCATTTGTGGAACAACATCAAAGTGCACGCCACAAATCGGCCAAACACCCAAAAAGGGTGCGCGCGTCAATTACATACATACAGAGCTCGAAGTGTAACCAATTTCAGACCGCGCCCGCTGCTGATGCCGTACCCGTACCCGTGCATCAGCTGTCTATTAGTTGGCTAAACGACAGTCCGGAGTTTCGTTCACATGCGCGCGGAAGCATTTTGACGAGAGCAAATGTGAAAAAAGAAAATCAGTAATGGATTTCAAACGTAATAGTGTGATTGCATTTTATTTGGCAGGAAAATCACAACCAGCGATTGTTCGTGAGCTCGAGCACCTTAAAGTAAATAAAGTTTTTGCTTATCGCATCATTACTCATTACAATGTGTAAACGTCCTGGAGATGGTCATCAAAGGACTGACACTCACACGAAATGGCTCGAAAAGTGAAGAAGCGACTTGAGCGAAGTTCCCGACGCTGTGGCAATCAAACGGCGAAAGAACTTAAAATATCTGACCGTCGCATACGCCGCATACTGAAAAATCAAATCAAATCTCAAAGTCAAACCTTAAAAGTCCAGAAGGCGCATAATCTCACACCAAAGCAGCAAAAAGTCAGACTTGAGAGAGCGAAGGAGTTGCTTCGCTTCGCCGAAAGCGGCGAATTTCCGAACATTTTGTTTTCTGATAAGAAAAGTTTTCAAATTGAGCAATTCGTAAACTCCCAAAACGATAGGATTTATTTGACCAACCGTTCATACAAAATTTTAGTCATCGATTGGCCACCAGGAGGCAGCACCCGCCACAGGTAATAGTTTGGGCCACTGTAACCGCAGATGGGCGCTCTCCAATCTTTTCATCGAGTCTGGTGTCAAGGTAAATGTGAAATATTAACGGGAAAGTATTTTGGAGGTTGCGCTGAAGCCGTGGACAGCAAATATTTTGGTGGCAGACAATGGACGTTTCAACAGCACTCGGCACTGTCTTACAAATCTCGAGCGAACCAAGAATGGCTAAAAAACAACGTTCCGACCTTCATAACGTGCACACAAAGGCTCTCAAATTCACCGAATTCTGTGAATTATAATATTTTATTTGAGCCATTTTAGAGAGCTAGGTCTGAGCTAAAAGATTCACCAGTCTCGAGGCTATGAAAACAGCTATTGTCTGCGAGTGGTCCAAAGTAACTGCAAGGCGCATTCTGGCAGCTCAAGGCCATAGTCAAGGCAAAGGGTGGGTGGTCATATCGAGCAAAAGTAAATTGATTCTTAATTTTATATTATTTTCACACATTTTTTACTTTGAATTGCATAAAAGTAATTTTCCTAACTAAATTTATAGCATTTTTAACTCCGAGTTCCGGCCCCTGTATCTATGATACATCGTAACTTAATATTTGCTTAAATTTTTCTCAAAAGTTTGTTATCAACAAGACTTGAAAAAATGCTTGATAAATAACTTATTCTCAACATGATAGCAATAGGTATATGTATTTATGGATACTCATATGAGACTCTAAATGTGATCAATATTTAGTATTAAGTTTTTTATTGTATAGTCCTAAATTTGAATTATTCTTAAATAAAATTTAAAAAAATCGGTTATTCAATACCCTAACAAAATAATTATGCAAAACTGCCTAAAATTAACAAAATTAATATTTAGTACTAAATCCATTGCTTTAAATAACATCGAATAAATGTTGTGGCATCTTTTTAAATATTTGCGTTTACTTGGCTCGGCTATCGGCATTTTTCCTGTAACTTTTCAGGATTCCTTTAGTTCCCTGAGAAAAGAAAGTGGTATCTGTTGCACACCCGCTCCAAATCGTCCCACAAGTTTTCTGTAGGTATTAGATCGGGTGACTAGGAAGGGGATCAATAACATTCTCGTTCAATATGGGCTTTATGCTAAGGGTGTACCACGATACAGTTTAAAACTAGGCTAATGCTCAATTTTTCTGCTGACTGTTTGGAATTCCGCTCTAATATATAGAAATATATTTCCTTTTTCATAATATGTAGTTAGATAAAAACCACAGTCGAAAAGAAGAGTTCACGAGTGCCATCGACGAAAAATACGCACTTATAATAAGAAACATAATTCTTGAAAGAAGTTGAAGTGAAGTAAACTTCGATAAGTAAACCAACTTTCAATCGAATTTTAAAATATTTCGAAACAATAAAACTAAAATGTTAACTAACAAAAGAAATTGTATGTCTTTCCCTTTTAAAAATTTGTTGTTGCTATGACTAAAATAAGGGTTTAGTAAGTGTTTATAAGGGTTAAGTCCTCGTAAATGAATTATCATATTTGCTTTTGTGCAAAAGGGAACCCGCGGGCTCCATCTGGTATTGCATATATATATGAATTAGATAGGTAAAAATGTTTATTGGGAATGTTCGAAAGATAGCGCATCTACAGTGGTGGCCAAATTATATGTATGGGGTACTATCGAATATGTTATGTGTTATGTTGGCATATGCGGATTGGGAAATGGCGTTGCATTGGGGCTCCTAGCAGGACAATTAGATAAAGGGCACGGATAAATTTGTTAAGTCATGGTTTAGAGCCAAAAATGTAAATGAAATGGAATGGTAACCGCAGTGCATGGGTCTGGCTAATAGGCAGAAGCGTAAGAAATGGTGACTCGCTTTACAATAGACTTTAAGAGACCCTTGCCTCGAGTCCGTTCTGCAGAAGCCGTCTTGAGAACGAGGTGGAATCATCTCAACACCTTCCCTGCTCTCGTCTGGCAAAGATTTCGACATTTGGGCTCTCATTTTTTCGATACGCGAGTTTAAATATCATACACCTGGAGAAGTTCATCAGTAGCTTGTTGCGGCTAATTAGGAACGTAAATCAACCACCGCCGGTGTAGTTGTAAGTGCATGGTTATCATCTTCTAATCCCAAGGCTCCTTCTTCCGTCCCTTTCTCCTTTCCCCTTTTCCCTGTATAGCATCACAACGGACGAATTTCGAATATTTATTCAAGTGGGCCCCAAGCTAAGGCAGCCATTTGACCTAACCAAACCTATAAAAAATTTAATTATTTATTTCTTAAAGATGGATTTTGTTTAATTTGAATATATTAAATAAAAGCACGCATACAAAATTTAAATATTTCGTCCCCTTAGTATAACAGTAGCCTATGTGCTCATAGGCTATTATTTTTTTATTGAATTTTTGGATTCTCCATCGTCGATTTTATATGTGGTCAAAATTTTGTCAAATTCTAGTTCCACAAAGTGGGTCAAAACGTCAGTCAAAAAATAATAAATATTTACAGACATAACGAGATTTGAGTGAGAGCTACTTTCGACAAAAAGTTTGAAATTCATTTTCTCAAAACGTCAAAAAATGTATAGGCTATTTTAATACTAAGGGGACGATTTCTTCTTTTAATGAACGTTCATTGAACAAAATTAAATTTAAATATTTTATAATAGTTCAATAGTTGCATATGATTTAGCCACTACTGTACATATGTGGGCGCGTTCGCTGTGCAGCTGCCGGGTGGAAGTTATAATTAGTTCTGGTTTTAACAGTTCCTTTACTTGTGCTTTTCGAAGTTATTCATGAATTATGAGCACACTTGAGAATAGAAAAAATGCAGGTATGTATGTGCATGTATGTGTGTGTAATACATGGAATTAGTTCGTAAAGATTACAGATGAGATTAAATGATGAATATTTGTACGGAAAGCAATAAGCAGGCGAAGGGTGGAAGGCGAACAACAAGCGCATACTTAAATAGCAAATTAGGGTAGACGACTGAGATGTGGGGGCTTGTAGTACTTAATGTATCTACACGAAAGATTGTGAAGATGAAAATATAACCGCCTACGTACGCATGCAAGTGCATACCTGCTTTCAAAATACAAAAGAGATAAAGTGAAGGAGGTTGGAGTGGAATTAATAAATTTATTCCTTTAAAAATAAAACTCTAATGATTCTATTTATAGGCATTTACTTAAGTTAAATGACGCCTATTAAAGAGGGTAACGAAGAAAGCAGTTGAGAAACGCAGAATTTATTTAGAAATATTTGTTATTATACCGCAGTGTGGCAAAAAAAAATGTTTTTTTTCTAATATACTTTTGCTCCCAGTAAAAAAAATGCATACTCGGAAATTTGAATTAATCCTGAAAATCTGGAATTTGAGCCAAAAAATCATTTTTTTTTTTTAATTTGAATACATTATTTAATATGAGCTGCTTACTATAGCAAGAGGGTTAGGCTCAGCTTACTAATATGGGTTATTCTCCACCTCAATAGGTATTATTGGATCTAATTTGAAAAGCTTTATCAAAATCGGTTCGTAAAGGCCTCAAGTGACTAATGTAAATCGATACAATTTTGGTATAGGAAATTTCGTTCGGGCCCTTGAATTAAATATACTCGCGAGCATTATATCCTAGCGCCTCTGTCTGGTGTCCAGCAATAGAAAATATTATATCACAAAGCAAAATAGGACAAAAGCAAAGAGTATCCATGTTTGTCTAAGCCTCTAGAGCTCCTCCTAATTTTTTTTTTCTATAAATTTATATTGCAAATCTAAGTAGTTCAAATACAAAATAATTAGATCTGAAGACTATTCTTATTCTGTGCGATGGCTTAAAGCCAAAGATTAAAATCCCATTCATCCGCAGCCTACGACTAGCTAATTACCGCAACGCCTTTCAGGCAAAATAAGAGACTAGGTTGTTTGACTCGGGCTGTGATTAAACCACTTCACCACCGTTCAGCCGCAGCTCTAAGGCGAGTGTCTTGTCTTAGCCAAGCGATCTGGTCAACCAAACCTAACCTAACCGCATCTCTTCAAATGTAGCGGCTATGAAAGAGCTGGTTATGAAGCGCCAGCCAACTTCAAAATATTGTGTAGAAGTCTCCCTGGATGTCTACAGCGCATTTGTGCTGGCAAAGAAGAGAGACAAATTTAGATTTCATAATGCGGGTGCTCTTCTTTTTGCATATTAACAGCTGCCTTACATCGATTTCGATTGGCCCAGCCACGGTCTACGCAATGCAGAGGTGTGACCAATATCAGCTTGTTGATCGGCACTGAACGATTTTGAAGGAATCAGCTGATTTGCTGACGTAAGAGGGGATGCGACGGCGATTTGCTTAGCAAAAAACTGAGATTGTGTTACTTTGCTGCCGTCTGAACAACGACTGATTGGACGAGTGAGGGAATACGTGTGAAATGAGCGGGAAGAGCTTTGCTGTTGAATCGCCTATGACGTGGCAACCGAAGTTACTGACACAATTTTTCTTCGCATGCCCAAACCTTGTAATCTATCATCGCTGGCACCAGCAAATAGCAAATTAGCCATGGAACACAGATGTTGGTTGTCAAAGAAAATCTGACCAAGACGCAATTTAAAGAAATTTACATTTTTTACTTTCACTTAACTGTCACCCGGTGGTGAGCATCATTACTGGACATGTCCTAAAAACCTCCCCTTATGACTTTTCAGAGATAAACAGCGTCTCTCTTTGCGGGCGTTGAATGTTACCTCTGCCGCTGTCCTGTTCAGGCTTAAAAGCGGCATCTCCCTCTTAGCAAATATTTCTCGGAATTGCATGATTGTGGGAGGTCGCTCACGTGACCTCGCAATAAGCTGTATGGTAAAGCGATGGTTCTCATAAAAGGACCGTTACCATATGACCGGTGTATTTATATTTGCGCGGGGCACACAGATATATGGGTTCAATCCCTCTTGCGTACCTTAATTATCGAAAAGGTATACCTGCCATGAAAAAGATATCTATAAATCCTTTATTAAGTGTTTAGCCGAGCTCGTCATCCAATTTGTGATATACTTCGTGATGTTAGTCCACAAATGAAGGGACTTACTCCTTCTCAAAAAAAAGCCTGTAAGGCACGTAGGATATCTATTTATTTAGCAATTTTCTAATATGCCCGTAGCTTTAATAAAATTATACATATAAAAGTATGGTTTAACTAGATCTCACCTCCATATCTGCAATTAGATTTATCGGCTGGTATATTCCCATTTGGTTCCAGTCTGTCTAGATACTCCTCGGAATTATAACCATTGTATGGAACTTTGTTACCGTGATTATGTCCATGGCCACCGCGATGATGATGATGGAGGTGGTGATGATGATGGTGATGATGTGAGTCTTCGCCATCCTCGCGTGATATTGCTGCGAAAAGAAGAACGTAAATGAAAATTAAATATAAATTTTTATTATTTCTGTCTGATTAAATTTATATTTCAGTTCAAATATATTTGCCTAGTTGATTTATTGCAATATTTCAAATCTGTTCTCATATATAAATGTTTGCAAGCTGAATATTTTGTTGCACAAAAATTATTTCACTAAAACTCTTTGTACTGCCTACTTAGATTGTTGTACGCTTTGTCTTGGGAAATCTGATATCATGTGTTTGGTCAATTCACTCTTATCTCCAAGTTACTTAGACTTTCCAATACGTCGACTTATGATAGCCAAGAAACACTTGAATATATCCTTCAGATTTTTTTAAGAAGTATCCTGCTGTTGGCTTCGTTGGCTGAGTCGTGTCGTCCGAATGTAAACAAACTCTCCGGCTCTGAATGTATTCGATGCGGTACCAGCAGGTGGTAGCAGATGATGAAAAAGGCCTGCTCTGCGTTGGAAAGATCAGGTGGAGAAGAACTTGGCTTCACTTGGTTTGTCCAACTAACGTCGATCGATTAGCGCGAGGAAGAAATTACTGGCGCGCTTTATTAAACTCAGCCAAAATTGCTTAAGTGGTTATCGCGCCAATCAAGAAGTAGCCTGGTGTCTGGTGTCTGTTGTGCGACAAGGTTAGACACTCGGAGAGATACTCCAGAACCGTTTCTTTACTGTTTTTGGGTTTGCGGCAACGACATCCATTTAGTGGCTTCAAATATTAAGCAGTCTCTATCATTTCCATGTACATTTCTGTGTAGAATAACCCAGGTGAGTTAGATGTTCATTAATTCCCTTGTCAAGCTCGACATCAGCTTGTAATCTCTGACTATTTTGGAATTGGTCTTTGGCGAGCGACAAGACTACTGTTTTTTTATTAGACAAGATTTATAAATTGTAGTCAGAGAATTTCTCATTCAGTAGCTTAAAACATAATGATTGCTCTGTCTCTGCTCAAGTGGCTGCTGGAAGGAAAATACACCAGGAAGTTTCATATTTCAAGAAGTTGAAAGCTAATCCTTAAAACCTGTTGAGAATACCAGAATTGCCAAATTGTCAGGATTTCATTAACCGAACCATCGTAGAATGATTGCAGTCTTAGTTACATTTTCTAGTTTGAGACAGATAAAACGGGTATATTGTGAAAGCAAGAACATGTAGATAAAGCAATATTATTAAAGGTGTACTCGAGTTAGTTTGTAGCGAGATAAGCCCACATGGCTACGGTATTCTTAACGGAGGTCAATGCCATCTTGAATGTAGCATACAAAATTAGCCGGTGAATGTAAGACAAAACTGAACAGTGTTACAAAACACTTCATTGTGGTATTACAATACTTGGAACGAGTTGCCTGATAAACTAACTAATGAAGGCTCTGTATCAGTTCAAGTTTGGATTGACGACTTCATAAGGTCTACCCATAGAAGACGTTGATCTAAGTTGAGCTCCTGCAGAGTAGCCAAGTGCTTTGTGCAAGGATCAAATAGGAAATTAGCGACTTTCCCCCTAAAACTTAGTAGGAAGGACCGAACAATACTGGTAGGAGTAATCACAGGTACAACGCCTGTGGTCAGCGTGGACAGCTACCTTGTCGTAAAAATGAGGACACTGCAGATCATTTTCTTTGAAGCTATTAGGTTTATACTCTTCCTTTTCCGGACCTCTTAAGATTCTTCAATGAATCCAAAAGACTGGCGAAAGAGTGAGCTCAAACAAAATTTGTCGTCTTACCCTTCCAAAATATCAATCCTATCTCTCTGTCCACTGTAATCTATTCTGGTGTAAAACAATGGTCTTCAGGACTGAGTGCTTGGGTCTGTCCAACCCCCATACATTTGATCTAACCTAAAAAAGCTCACATGGTTTGAGGGTCAATTATGCACTTCATAAATCTGATATGCGACTTGGAGATGTGAGAGCAGGCAACTGAAACCAAAGTGTACGATGAGGCCCGTATATCATTTATGAAGTGGGTAAGCCTTTAAAGACATGGAGTTCATTTGCAGACTCTTATGGGGACAAGCGTGATGCATAGAGCATGATAGAAGTATGCAAGCCTGCTATCATTTCATAAGCAATTTGTGAGGCACAGAGATGTGCTAGGCGAAAAAAATTGATAAGTCGCATACTTAAAAGCGATGAGATTGTGAAGACATTTTGCTTGAAGATGTAAATAACTCTATTAGTGAAACATCAAACTATCTGGATAGTTAAGTTGAGAAATCAAGATATTTTGTGAATACTCCTACACTAAATTCTGTGAAAGTTTCTTTTTAATTCAATTTTATTCAAACCTGCAACGATGACTTACATATATAATATTAAACGGAAGATTCTCAGCTACTATTTATATTTGGGATATCAGTACGTAGTCTAACAGTGGGTGGGTAGTATAACGTTTATATGTATGTATGTATGTATGTGCGATACGCAAATCCGAAAGTCTATTTTTCGGCAATAATTTATAATTTACATTTCAAGCGCCAGCTGGCAGCATTCCTTTACACGTATTACATATGGATGCATGTATGTAGTTATGCGTGCATATGTATCCACTTCTGAAACTTGCATACGCAAAACCATATAACGAAGTAATATCTTCCCCAAAACTGCATTGCTGTCTGCTGAACACTTTTCGAACGATTTTTCACAATTTAGGTCAGCAGCACATCTGTGCATAGACATCCGTGAAGTCACACTACTACGGTGACTGACACAAAATTAGGCAGCTTTTACAGCTACTCCTTCCTCCCTCCACTACCACCAGCTTGCGCCATGACCTGAACATCAAATGATATACGAAATAGAGTGTAAAATACTTGGAAATCGTTTCACAAGCGTTTAGTTCGCTGTGTGCGCGGAGCGAGGCAGGTGAAGGCATTGCGGTTAGAGTGACATTAAGTGGTGGAATGGTGGTAATGGCAGTGGTAATTGCGTTGGGCCTTGTACCTGTGTGGGGGTTCGACAGAAGGGAAGTTTATGGTGTCATAGCTAAATCGACACGACACTCTCTTTATCAACTCTACTACGTTTGCTCGGATGCATACCTACACACAGACAGTTGGTGCAACAGAGGAAGACGGGAACTCACATCTACTGGCACACCTGTATATATGTATATGTGTATATACGTATTTCTATTTACTTTTATGTGCACTATACATCCAATTCACTTAGTTTGTGGCTTTTGCAGTCAATTGCAGCAGTAGATTTAATTAATTCATTAGAGCTGTATATCTTCCCTTCCCCGCAACTATATATTCCTTACTATACAGCCCCTAGGGCCCGCCCTCCACAAGCCCAATAGTGCCCGTCGATTTCCGTGGTTTGGCTAATTTAATTGGCTACAGCGCGGTAGGAAGGAAAGGCCAGGGCGATAAATTGTTAGAGTGCAGTGTTTGCTTTATAAAATTAAATTTAATATTCTATTTTGTGGTTCGCATTTTTGATAGTACGATTATATACCCATAAGTTACACATACACATAAGTTGCTAATGAAATATATTACATATGAAAATTAAAAAGCGATGTGGTTTCTAATTAATCCTATTTATAGTTTCAGTTTGCGGAAAATTGGTTGCCAGCATACTTAGTACAAAAAATTGTAGCACTGTATGTGCTTAGCATATCAGATGGAAACAAAATATTACTTACAAAATAAAAAATAAAAAAATATGATTTAAAAAATTTAATATTTAAAAAATATTTATTTTTTTAATATTTATTTAAAAAATATTTTTTTTCTTTAATATTTATTTAAAAAAATATATTTTTTTTTAATATTTATTTCAAAAATATTTTTTTTTGTTTGATGCCACCTCTTAACTTTGTTCTATGGCCAAACACACAAGATTTTATTTTTAATTTTTTATTAATTTTATACTTGCCTATATCAGAAATTTGGAAATTGTACTATAAAATACTTTTCCGTTAATTTGGTACAACATGTTTAAGATCGATATTTTGTATCTCTTCCTAAAATAAGCCTTCACAAATTTTCAAAAAATTGCACGTCCACGTTTAATTAAAAAAAATAGAAAAAAAAATTTTTATTTTATAGGCACTTAGAAAGACCTCTAAAAACAAACAAATTTTAAACAAAAATAAAATAAATATATTAAATACTCGCACATGTTTTGCTTTCCTTCCACCCAACCTAGAAATAAAGTTGGTTTTATAAAGGGTGATTAAATTTCAAGGGCCGATGTTGAATGTGAACCACACCTAAACGTCAACGACACCGTTGGACTTCTTTCTTTGGGGTAATTTGAGCCATACTAATATTATCATAATAAAGAAAAATGACAATAATTTCCAAAAAAAAATTGTATTTTATTCAAAATCAACACCGGCCCTTGAAACTTAACCACCTTTTAGATAAGGAACTATTTGCATTTGGTGGTCTTTGGAAGTGTGCCGCCGAGGCCGCGGCTGCCATTTGGCCGATATTTTGTTCCATTCGTAATTGAGCCATACCAGTATTATCATAATAAAAAGAAATTACAATCATTTCCTAAAAAAATTGTATTTTATTCAAAATCAACACCGGCCCTTGAAACTTAACCACCCTTTATTATACCATAAATTTCATTGTCATGAACTGTTTTTTTTTTGTCAAGGTTAATCGAAATGAGTAAAAAGACAACGAACAAAATAAAAACAAAATTTGTTTTCTCACAAACCCATAGGGTATATATATATATACATATATATGGGGGCAGGGAGTTTCCGTTTTAAAAGGTTATGTCCATAAATCGATAGAAAACTAAGTTTCAGAAGGCTACCTGAAAGCGCAAGTCGTTAGCTTTAAGGAGTTAGGGGTAGTTAGAAGCCCGAAAAAATGATGATTTTCGATCTTTTTTTTTTTTCCTAGTCAGTTGCTTTATTTTACAAAAATAAAAACATAGCATTAATAGATCATATTTCGACTTGACTGTAGAAAAATTTCAAAAAGAAACATTAATAATTGTAAAACTTATCGCTGTTACACCTGGAACGAGCTGCTTGAGATCTCAAAGGCAGAGTTAGATCTCATACCGCCACGACACGAGACTTGATTTCAGAGCAAACCAACAATATTTGCGTGTATAGGCCATACATTTTTTATTTAAAACATTTTGCCTAAGGTAAAGCTCACTTTGGGTGAACAAAGAGAAGAGCCAGTGGTTGCATATCTTATGGCATTTTGGTTTTCACTTTAAATAAGTTTGCGTATTCCAACTTTGAGTTGTCAACCAACCATTGCTGTTGTAATCAAAATCTAAACCACGACACAATTTTTACATTAAATGCCGGTGTGTCAAAGCGCCACAAAAAAAAATGTGTCTGTCGCCTTAATAAACAGAATTTCTTAAAGCTATAGTTTGCCATAATGAACCTCAAAAGTGCTTTCAGCAATGAAAGAAGAAATATAACAATATTTTATGCAATACGCTTTTTGGACTTTCGACAAAAGCTTAAACCAACATAAAAATTATATAATATGAATAACGAACAATCAACATAAGAACAGAAAGAGAGAAAGGCAGAAAGGAAAAGGCAAAGCAGGCGCATAAAGGACATCAACGGCCGACAATCATGTTCTGGTCGCGACATTGCCAACGGCTGGAACGCGCTTTTCAGACCGGGAAATAAAAAATGCATTGGCGAGAAGAACGAAACAAAATAAGTGTGACACGTAATTACCATTTCTCACAGTTGGACGCTTTTCTGGTTCGTAACGATGTTGGCCATCGGACGAAACGAATATAGGACCGCGGTTGCTGTTGAGTAGTTGACATTTGGGTGCGCAGCAGCTAGTGATGGCGTGGATTAAACGGTGAATATATAGAAAGGCATTCACAAAAGCAAGGCTGTACGGCGTGCAATGGAAAAGCGGATGTAGGAAACAATAAAAAAGGAAAAAAAGAGAAAAAGACGAAATAAAATATTCTATAAAGTGTGGGAATAAGAGGATTGCTACTGCTGCCGCTGCTATTGCCAGTTTACGGCAGGGAGTTTCATTTTTAATGTCTTAAGTGCTTGTGGGCGTGAAATTATGGAACAGCGGCGCTTATGTATGCACGTATGTTTTTATGTAAATATATCCAATATGTTTATGTATTTGTTTTTGTTTTTGGCAAATCAAATTTTTCTTAATAAACCGCGACGAGTTAATAAAAAACAGCGAAGTACTAAGGATGTTTGTGTTAAAAATTTTGCACGTGAATGTCTGAACATAAAACTTTGACAAAAGGTATAGTCCCAAATGCAAGTGCCGAAAGCACCCGGGCGGGATAGAATAAGCTGTGATTGAATTCAGAGAGTCTGAGTGTAGTGAAAGTCTAAGTCGAAAAGAAAAGAAAAAGCCAAAAATAGGGCAAAGATGCCGCCAGCAGTGTGTGCTAGTCGATTCGAACATAACCTAAACGTCATAAACCAAGCTTAGACATAAGGTAAATAAACTACTTCGACACATTAGTGATTTTGTTTTGGTGTCATATAATTTTGGTTTTGTGAAAATGTCTGATTTTGTGCCGGATAATCGTCATTTGCGGGAAATGTTGATTTTCCTCTTTTATTCCAAAAAAAAGGCGGCCGAAGCGCATCGAGAGGTACAAAAAGTGTATGGAGATGCTGCTTTAAGTGAAACAACGTGACGAGATTGGTTCCGTCGCTTCAAAGACGGTGATTTTAATGTTGACGACCGTCCGCGTGAAGGAAGGCCAAAAACCTTCGAGGACGTTGAATTGGAGGCATTGCTCAGTGAGGATCCATGTCAAACGCAAGTAGAGCTTGCTTCAGTATTAGAAGTTACGCGCCAATCCATTTCCAAGCGACTGCATGCTCTGGCAATGATTCAGAAAGAGAGGACTTGGGTTCCTTATGAGTTAAAAACAATGGATGTTGAACGTCGTTTTTTTCGCTTGTGAACAACTGCTCCAGCGGCAAAACAGGAGGGTTTTCTTCATCGCATCGCGACGGGTGATGAAAAATGGATGCATTACAGCAATTCAAAGAAAAGAAAGTCATTGGGACTGCTCGGTCATGCTTCTATGTCGTAGCTTCGTCCGAATATTCACGCTGCGAAGGTTATGCTATGTATTTGCTGGGACCAAGTTGGAGTTATTTGTTATGAACTGTTAAAACCAAGCGAAACCATCACTGGGGATCAATATTGACTACATTGATGCGATTGAGAACTACGCGAGAAGCGGAGAGGCATGAAAACGTGATTCTACAGCATAACAGGGGTCGGTCTCACGTTTCCAAATCCGTTAAAACCTACCTGGAAACACTACAATGGGAAATCCTACCTCACCCGCCATATTCTCCAGATATTGCGCCGATTATCACCTGTTCCGTTCGATGGTCTAGCTGACCAGCAGTTCCATTCATATGAAGACATCAAAAAATGGCTTGACTCGTGGATAGCCTCAAAAGATGAACAGTTTTACCGCGACGGTATACGCGATCTGCCAGAAAGATGGGAAAAAGTAGTAGCCAGCGATTGGCAATACTTTCCATGATTCACTTGTAACCATTTCTTCAGAATAAAGTTGTAATTTCATCAAAGAGAACTTAGTTGTGCACCTAATATTTTTTACTAATATATTTCTCAGCTTTTTCCGCTAAAAGAATTCTTAAGTTCGAGCTCCACGCAGTATAATGAAAGGGATTTCAAAAGAAAGTCTTCTGTTCCATACAGGAATAAGAGGATCAAATATCTATATTATAAAATATAAAAGAGCGAAGGAGGTCATGGAAACTCAACAAAAACCCTACATTGAAATGAAAGCAAAGTAAATTTTATAAATTATGTTTTAATATCGAAGAAAAACCAAATATTTCTGCCACCAAAATAAAACAAACCAGATTTTAACAGCAGCTATTTTTCTTTTCTAGCGCAAAGATTTTAATTTTGACGGACAATCGGACGGATTGTGCAAAGTTCGATGCAAAGAAGTGCAATTTATTCAATTTATTTGATGTTTTCTAAAATATCAGAATGCATTTGAAAATACAGGGCTCGCCATCTATCGTTACGGATTTGAACTAGGTATTATTTGAAGAATGGTAACACTTAGCTGTCATCTGATTTGACAGAAAATTTGTTTTATTCTTCCGCTGAACGAAAATGGTTGTGTATACGCTCAAAGAACGCTGGGAAATATTGCGACATTACTTTGAAAATCATGGTAATGTTGCAGAATGTGTACGAAAATTACGTACGGCAATGGGAAGAAGAAAAGCACCGAATGAAGCGTATGTGCGTTACTTTGCGAAAAAAGTAAGAGAAACTGGATTGCTGCGATTTGACGCCGTTGGATTATTATCTTTGGGGTGCCGTCAAAGACCAGTGTTATGCCAACAAACCAACAACAATTGATGCACTGAAGACCAACATACGCGATGTCATAGCTGAAATACAGCCGCATACAATCGAAAATGTGTTGAAAAATTGGACCGATCGTATGGGATGGTGCATGGCTAGCCGAGGCAGCCATATGAATGAAGTTGTGTTCCATCATTAACCGGAAGGATTGTACTTCAAAATAAAAAAACAGTTTGGAAAAATATTGAGTAGTTTCTTTTTTATAGCATTTTTAATTCCGTAAAGTTATATGGCGGAGCCTTTATATAGCAGAATCGTAGAATATGTGAGCAAATCCATTGGTCCACTGGCGCAGTGGCAGAAATTGTCTGAAAATTGTTGGATCTTGGAAACACAATTGGAAGTGTGATATTGATACACTACATTGTTTCTTACTTTATTTTAGATTTTGTTTTTTAAATATAGTTTATTTTCCTAGAAAAGTGCATGGTTATTTCTTTGCGTTTTGTAATAATGTCTATGCTTTTCGCGGTAAAAATGTTTCGCTGTTTTTTGTTGTTTTTCTTTTTAATATGGTTTGTTCTCTTATAAAAAACATAAAAATCCAACTTTCAAAATTAATATAAAATTAAATAAAATTCAAAAAACTTTCAACTTCACTTAACTTCAACTGAATTTTACGAGAATTTGTGGGTATGCATTTCATGTGTCATATTTAGTCATAAAAACACAAGTTTTAAGCGTATAAAAAATCGCGTTTAAAATTTGTATTTTTTTTGCTGAAAATTATCCGTGTTACGGCCCTCCGGTGGATACCGATCATTTCAGTAAACTCAACTCTAATCGACAGAATTTCTTAGTTATTATTCGACTGAAGGCCACGTAGCCAGTACTGCGTATATTTATTTATATAATTTCTTTTTTTTTGTTAAATAAATTATTATAAATAAATAAATATCTATTGCCATTATGATTATGAGGCGATTTAGCACTGCAACCTGAAAGATCTATGTATTATCTCGCCTTCATGGATTCAAAGTAGTTCCCTGACCCCAACTTCCTCGCGAAATATTAGTAGATATTTATCTTATTTCGTTGAGTTTTATTTCCATCTGTGCTAAAATATGGTTACCCAGGTATTTGTCCCGCTTATAGCTCATCGCTGGGCACTGCACAATGCCAGCACTTATTTGGTGGTTTCATCTTTCTGCCTACAGAACTTGCAAGTTCCATTGGACTATATTCCCAGATAGGTAAGATGACAATTCAGTCTATAATGACCTGGGAGAAATGCTGTGCTGATTCTAAAATTAGTATTATTTAATTCTATATTATCTTTAAATCGGTTTAGGTTAACGATGCCTGTCATTGATTTTGATTGCGATAGACCCGGTAGTAAATTGACCCAGTATGATCTACCATGTATTTGCTTTAGTACCTGAATAAGGCAGATTAAGTTACCCTTTCCTAGTGAGCATAATGGCTCTGGGCCTTTATGGAGTGGGCGCTCCTTTCCTAGCTAATATATCCGCCAATTCGTTCCCAGTTATGCCAATGTGTTCTGCAGCCGGATAATTCCAATGTCCCCTGGTTCTGGCCTAAGATATTCAGCTTATCAAGACATTCTAGCAGCAGTTTTGAGGTAACCTATTAAGAGCTGAAAACATTGATTGCTACCTGGCTCTCAGCAAAGATAGCTATGCTTCTGTTCTGCTTAAAGATAGCTATGCGTTCAAGGTGTGAGCGCATCTTTCTTTTTCTTAGAACGTTGATACATTTTCGACTACAACAGTGTATTTAAATATAATAATAATTTTTTATGTTCCACTGCTTTTGCTTCTATACAAAATTTTGCATGTTTTTCTATGCTCTCTTTGGCAATGTTGCTTTGGATGGTGACTCAGCTGACAGCAGAGAATTTTACAAATTTGATGGAACTTAATTAATAAAAATAGTTGCTCGATACTCATCAAAAAAAGTATGCGTTTCGACTCCGGAACAGGACTTGTTTCTGATTACCAAATTGAGCACCAGTCAATATGGAACAATAAGAGAACGTAGCCAAAGTATTGGCGGAAATATAAATAGATAACATGGGTCCAGCTCGAGTACAACTCAGTCACGTAGGACTAACTCGCTCACCACTACAACTAAACGACTATTAAAGGTTCTCTGTAGACCAACTTACGAGTAAACCTGATGATTGCGAGAATAGCGGAGCAGAAAGTTATGATAATGTGGTGTAAATGCTTGATATATCATATTTTTCTTATGCGTTTTATGTACATTTAAAAATAAAAAAAATAAAGAACACCTTAACCGAGTTGATTAATTTGAAATCTGTTTTGTTTGCTGCTGTACAGGAATGGCAGGAAAAACGAAAATTTCGAAAAGAAAAAGCCGGATAATCGGAAATCAAAACTTGCAACAGTCGCTATTTCAAACACTGGGTAACGGCCTAACCGATTTGAATGAACGGTTTTTTTTGTTTGTTTTTCTCATCCCGATAGAGATATATGACAATATATATGTACATGAAAAATAATGTGCGATCAAACGAAATTATTCCTCTAGAAAAATACCACACTGTGAAGCGGTCTGAATAGCCGCTTTGTTTCGGTTCGATTCATGCCGATTTATTGTGATTTCATCGGTAAGTGAAGTTTTGGCAGTAGCTTAGAGTCGTAGCACGCAAAATCACACGACTACGGCGAATGCTGCAACGAAATAATTTACTCTTTTTTTTTCAGAAATTCACTCACATTTTTTTACCAATGAGATGGTGTTTTATCATTTTGTGTGGCAACAATTTTTAATTGCGCTTAAAAGTACTAAATTCTGTGTGTTAGAATCCAAAACTCAATTTCAATAATGTTCGCAGATTCTTTTTTAAGTATTTTATTTTTTTCCAAGGAATCACACACTTTTTCAATGTATTCTGTGGACAAGCTGTTCTCTAGAATATCGTCTAGATGGCCTTTCATCGTCACGAAGCGTTTCGCTAAATCGTTGAAATGCCTTGTGCCAATCGCATATTTGAATACTCATTTTAAACTTCATGCCCGCCGTTCTGCCAGGCGTTCAGGCTTTCGAAGTTCTTTATGTTATACAGCCGTTACAGGCATTAGAAATAGGTAACTTAGTAACATAGTTTAGTTGCTGCAAAAGCGGTTCATTTCCCTAAAGGCCAAGACCAGGATAACCAATACACATTCAGGCATAACCAAACATTATTACGAGTATTAAGCTGTTCAACCCAGTTCCCTAAGCCGGTGGTTTTGGCGTGTTGAGCTTTTTATGTTTGTGCGATTCGCATTGCTTTCGCTGCGTTAGGGGCTTGTCATTAAATTAAGAAAACGTACTTTACCTAGTCTACAATTACGCTTAATTTGCATATTTAAGTTCAAATTTATGCGGCACGACTCAAGGGCCATTAAATGCAGCAACGGGATTCACTACAAAGAGCAAATAAATTAGTTAAAAAAAACTGTATATTTTGTTTTTATTTTAATGTTATATTTAAAAAGAAATAAAGAACTTCTTCACTAATTCCAAGGTTTGTGGCTGTATGTACATTAGACTGGGTCGGTCGCTATACGAAAAAATTAGAAAGGTTTGAAGAGCACACTTCTCTATTCAAAGCTTATGTTGAGATGATTTCGGCACCACAAAAAAGAGCACACCAGTATAAAAGCAAACCTTAAATGGATTTCAAAGTATGTGAAATTTATGAAACCCAAAGGGAATCTTAAGACCCTGGCCTCATTTGAAATGGAGTTTTTTGAGTGTTTCCTTAAAACGGGTAAAACGGAAACGAAAAAAGATTTTTTAATTTTGTTTTGAGTTTTTTATTTTTTGATCCATTGTTAAAAAATAAAACATACGAGGTTCGTTCAAAAAGTTGTCAGTCTTTAAGAAATGGTCTTCCAAACAAAGGTATGTCGCTGGCGACACGGATTCCGGGTTCTTGTACAGTATGAATGTCGTTTTTTTTTTTTTTTTTTTTTTTTATATTTGGCGTGTACACCCTCTTTGGGTGTTTGGCCGAGCTCCTCCTGCTATTTGTGGTGTGCGTCTTGATGTTGTTCCACAAATGGAGGGACCAACAGTTTCAAGCCGACTCCGAACGGCAGATATTTTTATGAAGAGCTTTTTCATGGCAGAAATACACTCGGAGGTTTGCCATTGCCTGCCGAGGGGCGACCACTATTAGAAAAATTTTTTTTTTTTATAAATTTTGCTTTCACCGAGAATCGAACCGACGTTCTCTCTGTGAATTCCGAATGGTAATCACGCACCAACCCATTCGGCTACGGCGGCTGCCGTATGAATGCCGTTTCTATCTTCTTTGACAAAATGGCGGACGTTCAAAGAAGAAAAACCGGGTTTGGACTCCTTTTTTGACTTTAAAGGTTCGAAAAAAATATTAAAAAAAAATGGTTTTTCAGAATGATCGTAGTTCACACGATAACGACATCAATTCTACGCCATTTAAATTTGATATCATCAAAATCGGTTCAGTAGAACCGGCTAAATCTGTGTTCATTGTCCATGTGAAGCACATTTTTTGAAAGCTGATAACTTTTTGAACGTCGTATGACCAAAAAAAATTTTTTATTTTTTAAAAATCAATCAGAAAACCAAATACAGAAAATAAAAATAAAAAATCTTATTTCGTTTCCGTTTCATACGCTTTTAAAGAAACTACCAAAAAAAAACACCATTTCAAATGAGGCGAGGGCCCTAAAGAGGTCGCAGCTATGTGAGAACGACTTTGGAGCTCGAAAAGACATAAAACAAACCCACAATAAACGAACAGCATCAAACTCCTTAAGACTAGAATATTGATATATTACCTTCTAGAATTGAATAATAAATATTCGAGTTATAATAAAAAAAACATTTCGACGATTTACAGAAGGAACAAAAAAATATTTTTTCTATGCTATTGAAACCCTCTCAAAGTAAACTTTCAATACAGGTGTAGACTTATGGAAATTTTTATGAGCAACTCTTTCATAGCAGAAATACATTCGGAGTTTCGAACTTACATTTTTCGAAATCCGAATGATAGTCACGTACCAACTCATTCGGCTGCGCCGGCCGTCAATGGGATAATACTTTTCATTTAAGCTCCTAAAAAAAATATGATGTAAATAAAAATGTATGCATAAAAATGGAAATAAGAAAAAGTTTGTTTCTTCCTTTTTAAATTCAAATAAAGCAAACTTGCTACCAAATTTCAAGTAGTATTAGAAAACCGATGCATAAAACACATTCCACGATTTTACCTTACAATCGACAAATATGGACAAACATTTTTGCGTTAGATAGATAGATAAATACAAGATGGGGCTTTTAAGTATGATATTAAGTAGTTGGACTAAAGCTGCAAAGCTTATTACATTTTCAAAAAAATTTCCTTAATATGACCTTCAGTTTTATACCTCTGCTACGCCTCATTCGAACCATCCATTGCTCAAAAAAATGCTGAGAGTCTTCTCTTGCCATCTCCCTCAGTGCGCAGATCTAAAAGCTGACGAGTGCTGGCGTTATATTATGGGCACTTTCTTGTCCATTGGTTGATGTCAAAACTCACAGTAAATTTACTACTTTATCTACTACTTCACATAAATTATATATTTAATATATACTTTTCCATGGTTTCTAGGTGGAACATAAGATTAGTGGTACATGAAAATTATGACAAACATTATATTTCAAAATTTCACTTATGCTGCGTTAAATGACCATAGCACTAGGACTTGTGGCCGAGTTTTGGAAATTATTTTTTTCAGTTTTCTCAATTTATTCAGTTGCTTCAATTCATTGACTTATTCATTTAATTGTATTCATTTTTTTATCACAATATAGTTCATTCTCCTACAAAACCCGTATAAATGCATGATTCACACTTTACGCAAATTGAAAAAAATCAATAAATTTTCATCACAATTACACACTTTTTACTTAGAATTTTTAGAAAAATTCTGGCACAATTTACGCACTACGGTATGGGTATGCCTATTGAAATTTAACACAAGCTTAAGCTTGATGGGGCACGAAAATCGCATTAAATTAAAATCTTTTTTTTTTGTGCTTGTTGCCTGTCTTGCGCAAGAACGAACAAAACTTAGTTTATATGGAAGAACCATCGCCAAATTTGCACGTTTAATTTGTTTTTGACAGATACTAAGTTTAGAGGTGTTTTGGTGTGCTCGGCGTTTTCCTGCTAACGAAAAAAATTGATCAAAAAATCTGAATGTTTGGTCCAAAAATAATACCTTAATCTTGGATCAACCACCATACTTATCGGACTTGGCCCCTTGCGACTTTTTATTGTTCCCAATACAGAAAATACCTATGGAAAAACTGAGATTTTTCCGGATATGAAGTCTGCATATGCAATTGCGGATATAAAGTCTGCATCGTTGGAGCAACTCAGAACAGGATGTAATGGCACAATCGTTGGCACAAGTGTACTATAACTGAGAGGGTCTATTTTGCAGCAGAAAAAATAGATATTTATGAAAAAATTAAGTATTTAAAAAAAAAAACAAAAAAAAAATAAGTCACCTTACTTTTTGAACACACTTTGGTACTCACTATTTAAATTTTTACTTGTACAAAGACATTTTCTTCATGCTCCAATTCACACTAAACACAGAAAGGCTTTTTGCAAAACTTATAGAAAACAGAATTCAATTGACACCTTTCCAAAAAATTATACAAAAATCTTATACAACAGCTCAAATGCACAAGCGTTGAATGAAAGCGACAAAGCAAAGCCTAAAATGTCCTTTTCAATGGCGCTGCTCCCTCTGAATATACAAAGCTTTGCGCGATGTGCGCGTCGTCGCTCATAAGCACGAAATTCGCCAAAAAGTGTGCTTATTTTTTCTTTAGTTTCATCTTTCTACGTGTGGCTGAATTGGGCAAACGAGTATATATTTTTGATGCAAAAATACTTCAAAAATATTAGACGATTTTGCGTGAGTAAAAATTGTGAAATTGGGGATGGTGGCCAAAAGGATTTAAGAGACAAATTGAGGCGAACAAATTATTTTAGGCATAAAATACTCGTATATAAAAACAAACACTGAAAAATGTGTGAAGGCCGTACATCCTACGCAAACTTCCGCTGTTGAGCCTCTATCTTTTCAACCCTACAATCACAATGTTTGTGAAAAGGAATGTATACCGATAAAGGGAGACCATTTAAAGGGACTCACTTTAAAAATTAAAAAAAAAAGAGAACAGAAATCGCACGCCATAGCCGAATGGCGCAGGTTGAAAATTCCGGGCACGAAACACCATTTGATAGAAAATATACCAATCGCTACTCGGCAGATAAAGGCAAACTTTCGAAGGCGTCTGAAGTTCCTGCCATGGAACTCGGATCATAAATATCCCATATTTCATTTGGAGGCAGCGAAAACTGTAGATCCCTTCATTTGTGGAACAACATCAAGACGCACACTGCAGATAGGAGGAGAAGCTCGGCTGAACATCCAATTAGGGGATAAGCGCCAATTACATATTAGTTTATTTTCTCAGTAGATGGCTGTAGTGAGCAATAAGTCGCGATCAAACACTTTAAATCTTAAGCTCGTTGTCAAGGTGACATTTCACCCTAAAAAAATTAGTAGTCGTGGCACAAAATAAAAAAAAATCTAATATACTTCTTTTTCCCTCAAACTAATATAACATACTCAAATATACTCAAACTAACTTCACTCGAAGCATAGCAAATATTCTCATTTTTTAACGAAGACGATTTCAGTCATGTGGCTGCCTCGGCTGGTTACACCGTAGCGCACCTTGGTTGCGATTTTTGGCTCTCTCTCACGAATGGCTTGCCCAATAATCACCTTAAGGTCTAGAATCATTAACGGATTGTTCGCATAACATTCGGTCTTCGCGGCACCGCTCAAAAAAGGTCAACAGACGTAAAATCGGTTGTGACATTGCGGTGCGCCATCCTGCTGAAACAAAAATCGGTGAACAAAAATGACGTTTACAAAAAAACCTTCACTCACGATAAGTGTTTCCTAGCCAAATAAGCTCGTTTTTGGTGCTTCGAAAAGATCTAAATGTCTTTCAGGGGCGTCAAAAACATGTAAAGGTCTTGCATAATACGTGTCGCTAATCCTTCTAGCATTTTATATCTTTCCCTTAAAGTAACTAATATTCCAAAAAAACTCGCTTTGACCCTTTGGACAGGGACATGAATGGCTGGGAAAAAATATCAGAACTTTCTGCTTCACCACTACGATTCATGGGTTTTGCTGTCGTGAGTGAGCTCAGCTTTGAAACCCAACGGAGAATCTCTCTTGCCAACAAGTGCAACTTTGGAGTGAGCAGGCAATTGAATAGTAAACTCCTCTTTCGACGAACAAAACTAAGACTCTATAAGGCTCTCAATATGCCCATTCTAACGTATGGCGCAGAAGCTTGGTCAATGACACTATCCGATAAGGCGTTACTTGGAGTGCTTGAGAAAAAGATTCTGCGGAAGATTTGTGGACCTTTGCACGTTGGCGATGGCGAGTATGATAGGCTTCGACTCACCTCGAAATGCTCCACGGCCTTTGGTTTGTTATGAAGAAAGCTAATTTTTATCCCAGCAAATCGCCAAACCTTTGAAGTTGTCAAACGATTTGTGAATTGTGAGCAACAGTGGCTGGGATTTTGCTGAGAGCTATTTTTTCATTACCCGATTACCCATTCTATTTCGAAGAGTTCCCATTTATATTTTTTAACCATTTTTTTGGTTTTTCTGGCACAGAAGAATGCCACAAACCCACTTTCTCCCCATTTTCATGAAAATTTTCGTCGGCGCTATTTCAAATGAGCATCACAACAAAACTATTTGTCATATTCGTTTGATAATTGGGGTGCATTTATTAACACTAAACCTACCGATATTTTATGTATTCCTATTCCTACCAATGTGGGTCAAATGACCCGTCTTGAAAATATTATATATATTATTAAGATCACATATATTTCTCGGTAAAACAATTAGCAAGAGAAGAGTAAATCTTGAAAAATACGTGATGAAAAAGTCGTGAAGGCAAACGACGATTTAATAATGTTATTTCTAAGAACTTCTGACAAGAAGTTTAAAATGGGTCATTTGACCCGTCCATGGTAGGTTTAGTGTTAAAACGGCGCTTTAGTGCTACTTGAGGGGTGCCAAACCGGCACTTCAACCATTTTTTGGGATGCATTTCTTTGAAAGATGCTTCTTGGCAAGCAAATCACAGGGTAATGCCATTACTTATAATTTTCAGTGAGTTTTTTGGCTGCTCTCACAAACTAGTGAAATGTTTAGAAACACGCACTGCTCAGACTTTTCCCTGCTTCTGCTCCATATATCGAGCAGGCGATAGGTCTGGGTTGAAGTCAGTATAGTCTCAAGGTGTTAGCTCTATTGCCCTTTTTTTTTGAGCGATGAAGAAGAGAGGAACAACAACTATTAAATTTTTATAGGATTTTTCTTCAGCGTTTACTAACGAAAAGAACATAAATCAAAGCTGACTACGGGAAAATTTTAATTCCAAGATGTGTTGCCGAAAGTTGGTATTCAAACAGAAACTTAAATTCTTAACTTAAGCTGCGCTAACTATTCACGAGGCTACACTGTTTTGAATTGCCCGATGCACTCTGATTGGCGATCTGCTATACACCAAAGCACACAACAACAGGTCAAATAGTATCGCTGAATTTTGCTTTACAACAGCGCCTTTTGTATAGACACACACATATATAAACATTTGTATGTAGATATGTGTATAGGTGTGTATTGAGCAGCATGCCAGAAGATTTCCATTAGGATAACAACTTACATTGAACGAGTAAAAGTGTACAGAGTTACTCACTTAAAAAACTTAGTCGAACGTGACTTGCTGTGGAGATACATATACATATGCACATACTCGTATGTATGTCCACATATTTGCATACAAGATTTGTGTACTCGTTTGTTGATCTTATAATTCAACATTTTCGGCTCGCAGGATGCTGCTGTTGTGGCTGGTATATAGGTGTGTGCGGTGTATGTGTGTGCCGTGTACTCCCTCGACAATATATTACCCAACAGCGAAACAGGAAAAAGTTTATTTTTACTCTACCTAAGCCATAGCAAATATTTTTGGAAATGAATATTCTCTTACGTTTTACGCTTCTTTCCTTGGCTATATACCGAGGTAATATGATGAAATATTCTGCCAAACGAACAGGCGAACAAAAGTGATGGTAGTTGGTGGACCAAAATGAAAGGTAGAACTGAATGCTTTCTGGAAAGAAAAAAAAATCGACAAAGGCTAATATTTTCACTTTAATTGAATAAATTTCCTTTCTACTTGGTACTGGTGCAATAATCGTAAGCACCCAATCATTTTCGTACATCTGCACACACAAACGGAAGTCGGCACGTAGTGGACATGAAAAGCTAAATAGAGTAAACTTTTCATTGATAACTTTTTAGTTGGTCGAACAAAAGGTCAAAGCGAACTTTCAGAGGTCAACGGGAAATTATATGTTCTTGACGACACTGTCACAATGAAATGAGAGAAGAGGAAGTTGGCAGAAGTCAATTGGGATCACGTGAACAGATTTAAAACCATAGGGACCGAAAACCAGCAACTAAGCATAAAATACTCAGCAATAGACGCAAAGGCAATTGAAGAGATTTGTGCAAACAAATCCGCACGCAAACAGCTGTACGTACATCATTTGTAGGTATGTATTACAAGTAAATTGCTGCAAATCGTTCGCACAAATAAGCGATATATTTAGATTATGCGTCTAAGCAATTTATGTGCCTATTTGTTCCGCACCAGCCCACCACACCACAATAAGTGTAAAAGTGATTTTATTACAATTCCTGGTGGTGGTCGCTGTTACGAGCGCACAAGCGCACCGGAAACATTTCGTCGGCTTATAGCCACCACAAAAGCGTTAATCTGGCGTTATTTTGTTGGTACTGAGCATTGCATTACAAGTGTCTCAATATCGGGGAAACGGTGAATCGTATGTGTGTGAGTCCATTATAGTTAATACCCAATAAACCTTTTGTTTGGCAACAACTTGAGATGCATTTGATACGAAATAGCTTTCTTAAATCTCTAACCTTAATTCTCAATAGCTGCTCAACAAACGGTTTATGGTGTTCTCAACTTCAAAGGCACTGTTATAATAAAAACTTTTTACAATCAATTATAATTTTTTGATTAAACTTATCTTTATACAAAAGGATTAAAAAATTAGTTCTTATCGCTTTGCCACGCTATTCACGTTATGCCGCTTTGCGCACACAGCTCCCGCTTTGCTAAACTTCTCCCGCTTTTCTGATCTTTTTGATCGACCAATCAGCGATCGACACGTACTGCAGGATTGAGCAATAGTGAGATTTATGGTGCTCACACTCACCAACGTAAACGTATGCCCTTACGCCCGTAGCAGCTGACACGATGATCTACGATGCTGCGGAATAACGGAACGGTGGTGAGAATTCACTTACATGAGGCTCTCATTAGTTTCATTGTGTCAGCTGATACGGGCTTACGTTTTCGTTGGTGAGTGTAAGCACCATTACTCTGACTGCGCTGTCAAGCAGGTACTTTTTGCATGAAGATTTTTTTTATATCCACTTGGAATAATAGTAAATCCCCATTTGGCTTCAAAGGGATTTCCCCAAGTGCTATAAAATAAGGAGAATGGTAATATCAAATGCTAAGCAAAGCAGAAACTCAGCTTGAAAGTAAAGGTTTATCAAACGTAAGAGAACAATTTTTCTTGTGTTTGCTGGGCAAAAATAAATATATGTATGTGTGTGCTTCAAAAAAAACAAATCTTAATGAAAATCCTATAAAATTCATCATTGACACGCATATGTGGCTGTAATCAACGTAATGTATGTAGATGGGCGGCTTTGCAACCAATAAATCGGCTAATAAGCCAATTTATATGTGGTAATGAAGTGTCGCACACTGTAGGGGTGATGAAGAAATGGCAATCCGGTTTTATGCCTACAATGTTTTGCTACTAATATACTGAATATTTTATCATTTTATTTATTATCTTTCTACTTAACTTTAAGTTCTTCTGAAATTTTAGATAAAATTTTATCTGGCTACTTGAAGCCTGAAACTCTGTTTGCGCAAGTCACAGCATTATATGTATATAAGAATAGATTTATATAATTGGCGCCTACATCCTTTGGCCGAGCTCCTCCTCGTATTTCTGGTGTGCGTCTTGATGTTTTTCCACAAACGTGGGAACTTACAGTTTTATGCCGCCTACGAATAGGATACAATTTTTTATGAGAAGCCTTTTTATGGCAGAAATATGCTTTTCGGAGGTTTCTCATTGCCCATCGAGAGACAAACGCTATTAGAAAACACGTTTCCTCCTACTACTTTGGTGCTTAACGCGCACAATAGGCCTCGAAGAAGGCCCCTGCCGAATGGTTGTCGCGCAAAAACCCATTCGGCTACGGCGCGGCCATCAGCATTAGCAATAAATGTTATGTTTACCGATTACAAAAGCAGAACCTTAAAAAATGTTAAAGCAAACAATTTGTATTAACAAATTTCCTCGAAAATTATATTTGGTAGTGTTTTTGTTTCGTTTTTGTTTTTTGTTTGTTTGTAAATGTAGTTAAAATAAATATTATCTACAGATTATCAGTGCTGCTGAAGCGAGAGCGAGTAGCAACCTTGCATGAAACTGCTAGTATGTAGGTCAAAACTAGCAACCGAAATGTCGCCCCCCTCTGATACAATTTCTTTTCTCTGATCCGCTAAGCGCCATCGAGCTTGAAATTTGTAAGATACATGTTTCTAATAAATTTTTCGAAAAAATATATTATTTTTTATCATTATAATCAAAAGGTAGGAGGAGGAGCTCGGCCAAGCACCTAACAGAAGTGTACGCGCCAATTATTATTATTATTAATCAAAAGGCATACGAGTACATTCTGATGATATGAGCCAAATCGAACTACATATAAATACGAGTTTCCACTTACGTCGACTGCAGCGCCCTTTTTGGGAGTCTTGCCGAGCTCATCCTGCTTTTTCTGGTAATGCTTTTTGATGTTTTTCCACAACTGGGGGATCTACAGTTTGCTGTTTCACTTTTCGAACTTGTGCATTTCGGTTACAACAGACTTCAAAGTTAAGTTTCCTCTTACGTCGGCTGCAGCGCCCTTTTAGGATGTCTTGCCGGGCTCATCCTGCTTTTTCTGGCAATGCCATTTGATGCTTTCCCATACCTGGGGGATTTACAGTTTTGTGTTTTGCTTTTCGAACCTATGCACTTCCACCAAATGGCTATTCGATTACGACGGACTTCAAAGTTGAGTTTGGGAAATTATTCCTGTTTTTATGAGAGATAAAGCTAAAAAATTCTAAAAATTCCGGCCTTTTTTATCTTCTGGTCAGGGTTCGCAAATTTTATCTTGGGGTTAGGCGATCTTTAAGCAAAGATTTTTAAAAACAATTTTCGCGACCAATGGCATAATTTTAATCAACTATACACTTTCAGAATTTAAATTTTTAGTTGTATCCATTATTTTTTGTTTTTTAGTTTTATTCAAAACAAGCAACAAATTTAAGTCTGTTTAATTGCTAGGAGTCTTTTCCAGCGGCGTGGGCAAAGCGTCCTTGATCAATTTTTGGTGTTAAATTGCGATATATCTCTAACATTTGGAGGTAGAAATAACTCTCAATGTGTTCATTAGTTCTGTGAATCTAAAATCTTCATAAATCTTGGAAAAAGGCCTAAATTTCTATCACATGACAATCCTAAGCGAATTTACTGTTCTGTTCTCATATTTTATTTTAATATTAATTTTTTTTTAAATGAACGTTTTATTATTATTTTTTTTTTTATTTATTAAAATATATTTAAAATTATATATTGAACTAACGTAATCGCACGAGCTACCATAGCTATCGGCGTCTGAACGTTTTAAGCAGGCGCTCACACTTGTATTATACTCGAGCGCCTATACGGAGAACCATAAGATGACACATTTTTTTAATATCAAATCCGACGGTCAAAAACAAGGTTTCTTTGTCATAACAATGATGTGAGTGAAATTACAGATTAAGTAATCTCGTAATTAGCAGCTTCGTAGGGAATAGCCTCGACAGTTTCGACTACACCCTTACGACAGTCGGGTCTACATTTATGACGCACACGTCTTTTGAAAGCGCATATGCCCCTCTTCCTTACGAACGCTGAAAATTATATGAAATTACTTATAGCGCAACACTCTGTTTGGTCGAGTGCGAAATTAGACACATAGTCCAGTCAAAAGAGACAAAAAAAAAATAGCCAACTAAGTAATTTTAGGAGTATGCGAGTTTATGGTTTTATTATGTAAAACCCATCACTGTGAACTTCAATTTGAGTTTTCGGGGTCGGGGGTTGTGTTCCGCGGCCGCCATCTTGGAAATAAGGGTGCAACTGGTTTTTGCGATTATCTCGTGAATTTCGAAAGCTATATTACGAAAATTTTGTAAAATACTTTTTTGTAGATAATGATATAGTCGATTACTAATTTTCTTGGGTTTGAGGGCCTGAAATATATGGATTAATAGTACATATGTAAATTTGGAGTTTGTGGGTTAGCCTGCTCGCGGTATGAAAGGGGTGGTTTCTAGGGGTTAGGGCTGTGTGTGACTCGGTACCCAAAGGTTAGATAGTGTAGGGGTGTGGTGAGTCAGCACACTTATGGTGTGAGACAAAATTTTAAGAAAAATAAGACTGAATTCAAATTAGTAATCGACTATATCATGTCTATGTTATCTTAATCGATTTTCAGGTATAGGAAAATTTCGAAACATGAAAATTTCAAAATGCGATATCTCTGCGAAAAAAAATTATATTTGAGCAAACAAAACGACATTTGAAAAAAGAAGGCTTGTATTTAAAGATGCCATCCTTTAATTTTGGTGAAAGAAAACATCTGCAAGGCTACATAACCTCAAATATGGGCGAAAATGGTGTCTTTTGCACTTTTAGGTTAGAATATCTCGAAAACCAGAGCTGATAGAGTAATTCTGAGGCCAGATTTGGATTCAGTGCATCATAAACCTTCGGAAATATATAGTCTGGTTTCTGGGTCTGAATGTTGGTTAAATTTTGTCGGCCTGTGTAATCATGTACGCGCTTCGCTAATGTATTGGTTGCTCCGCTTAGCAGCTCAAAATCATACGACTGAATAAAGATAGCGGAAAAAACTTATAGACAAAAATGTTCACAAAAGAACGCTCTATAAAAAAGCTCTGATGTATATTTTCCATAAAATCAATAAAAAAAAAGTTATTACGCTTTAAAACAATTCATCCCTTAATTTTTCGCGTAATTTTGTTTATAACTTTTTTATTATTATTAATTTTACAATAAAAAGTTTTGAATGAAAGTTGTAGATAATATTATTATCTACAAAAAAGTATTTTACAAAATTTTCGTAACTTTCGAAATTCACGAGATAATCGCAAAAACCAGTTGCACCCTTATTTCCAAGATGGCGGCCGCGGGACACAACCCCCGACCCCGAAAACTCAAACTTAAGTTCACAGTGATGGGCTTTACATAATAAAACCATAAACTCGCATACTCCTAAAATTACTAAGTAAAATCTTCTTTTGACTGGACTAACAGTATTACCTACTACTAAGAACAAAGTAGCACTACTTGAAAAAAATATACATAAGTACATCCCCTACTCTAAGGGTACATGCGAACAATTTGGGTTTGGGCTTATTTCAAAGAGCAAAGTTCAACCTTCAATTACTGACAACAACGAAGATCATAGCACGTCAGGGTTCAGCTCCACAATTTTTGAAAAATGGCCAAATACGCTATTTTTAGGGGTTTCAACCCCCTTTTTTTTGAAAACCTGACGTGATGGAAAATTTTTGAACTCGGATTCGTGCTTAGCGCGAAAATTCCCTTCGGGATCACTAGGTCCCATCTTATTCGCATCAGAAAAATTGAAATTTGCAGGGCCGTGTAATCGACCGATTTTTTTTTTCAGACGTATCTGAGCAGCCCAATAAGTTACGCCAGGGTAAGCAATTTTTTTATGATTATCATTAAAAAAAATTTTAAATATATTGTTTTTGTAAATAAAAAATTGATTTAATGAAAAAAAAACGATTTTCAATTGATACCGATTGTTTTTCTTCAACGCCTTCAATTTTCACGTCTCTAGACCTGAAAGGTGCCTTAAAATATTGTTTCAAATTGCTTTGTAAAATTTGCATTGGAGAAGAAACAATTTTTCTTCACTGCAAATCGCCAGCGGGGAGTGTTCTTACAACCTACCCTTGTAAGCAATTAAACAAATCTACGAAAATAAAAACTTCTGTGCAAAAAAAATCTTCAGCTGCTTTGAAGTGTTAAATTTTTCATCGTATCTAAAATTAATGCACTGTTTGACCCCAGCCATTTTTTGTTTTGTAAAATGTGAATTTATTTTATTGACAAACTGCAACCTCTGCAGTCAAGCAGTAAATTGAATTTAATCAAGAATGAAAATAAGAAAGGAGCGGAACTATCATACATACAATGCAGACACCACCAAACTTAGTAAAAAATGCTGGAAAGAAATCATACATAAATTCAATTAAGGCGCGACACTCCTACGAACTATTCATTCAGCTCTTTCATTTCTTTATAGTTTCCATGATTTTGTTATGCCCAAAGCACTTTGCAGAATGTCCACTTACAAAGCAAAGGAAATGAAGTGCGAAAACCGCACGCATACTAATGCGAATTCAAAAACACTTCTGAACATTACAACATACATTTAGGCGCCCACACAAGCATATTCACATATCAACTCATAAGTATGCACACACTTACATACTATATATATATACACGTTTACATTGGCACGTCTCTTGGTAGCCACAATGGTGCCGCATTAGTCACTAGAAAATGACAGGGTGAAAAAATCCTTAATGCGAAAATTTCTGCTAGAGAAAATTGGCAATATATTCCTAGTACGTCTACTGATGACGCGCAACTTTGCGCTGCGACAACTATGCGCACTTAGCCGGCCAGTTGTCACGTAAAACTTAGGTTGTGGGGTAAAACTTGAGAATCTTTTTTCGTTTTGCGTTGTGATACAGAACTTAAATCTTTAGAGGTTACCAAATGCATGAAAAAAGTTGGTAGTTATATGTAACCATTCTAATTTTAGTAATTAATAAATTGAATATTATGCGTTCTCGAACCAAAAAATATTTTATTTATTTATTTATTATTATTATTATTTTTTTTTGTTTTTAATTTTTTTTTTTTTGTCTTAATATTTTTTGTTTTTTTCAAATCAATAAGAAAAACTTAAAACCAGCTAATTACATCCAGCCTACAGATATTCTCAATGCTATTTTCATTGCTCTGATTTCCGGTTGGGCATATCTTCAGCGAAAGTCCGTAAATTCTTGCCTACAAAGTAAATCACTTACAACCCTCCAAATAGTGAGTTAATGACGGATTATTGTCTGTCGCTGCTGAATAATGAAATTGTTGACGAAAATTCCATCCGAAAAAGGGAAAACAAAAACAAGCAATCCAAGAATAAAAGGGCAGTGCAATTTAGCAGAAGAATAGTTAAGAAAAAATCATTGAGCGACAGCATTTGTGAAGCCCTTAAAGAGCACCGGGATAGCATTTGTGAAAAACATGTGAAGCATACATACAGGGGCACTTGGCGTACAAAGAATTCCAGCAAATGCATTATAAATAACAATGAGTAGATGAAGCGAGCATAAATTAATGAGGATGAAGAAAGCATAAAAAGAACGAGCCAGGTTGAAGGTATTTCTCAAAATGGAAATTTAAATATAAAATATAAATCTGCATACGAGGGCATGTACACACACACCCCTAGCAAGTATGCCAACAATCGTTAATGAGCGGTCAAAACGCAGCACACCGCAGCAAGCAATGTTCACATTTATTGAAAATTAAAAATCCATTTTATTGACATCGCCAATTTAAAAAGCCAAACAAACGAATATTTTTCGCATTCTTTTTTTAAAATTTTTTTGTTTCTGCTCAAATGTATCGCGCATCGTTAATTGCGCAATTCGCACCGCAGCACCGACGCAGGGAGTCTGGCCGATATGAATAAATAGCCATCACCCGCATGCCACCCACTTTGTACTACATAGGATACTCGTAGCTAGAACTGAACGAACTGTCGTAAAGTAATTGGCAATTGCAAGTTATTTGCATATGATTCCCAAGGGTATGTATGTATGTATGAAAGTTGAGAGTAGGTAGGGCATGCCAATTAAAATGTTATGTGTGCGAATGAATCTAAAAGACCAAGGACATGCCAGTAGTCGTCAAAATATGCCGAAGAGAATAAATGAACGGTGAACGGCAGGGCAATGGAATTTAAAGAAGGTTTGAGATATGGCTGATGTCAATAAAAACAATTGGCTTATCAATTTGCATACTGAGTTGGCATTCGAAAGGGTCGATGCTTATCGAAGAAAAGGGTTGCCGAGTAGAAAGCCTACTAAATGACAGTAAAAACAATTAAATGCATCAACTTTTTAAATACGGAAATTTATATTATCGAAAGCCATTAAACTTGAAAACTCTGCAATACGGGGTAAAATATAAAACATAAAATAATACAAAAATAAAATAAAAACCAAAGAGCGACATGAAAAAATATAAGAAATAAGTTATAATAAAATATAGTGAATAGTAAAATCAAAAAATAGGACCAAATAAAAAAACAAAAAGAAAAATGGAATTGAAACAAAACGAAAAAACTTAACTATAGGACAAAACGATAGGAAAAAATTACATGTAATTACACATAATAAAATAAAATTAAATAAAAAATGATAAGAAAAAGGCAATTATTAAAAACAAAATAGAATTAAATAAGCAAAGGTAAAACAAAAAAAAAATAAAATTAAAGGAATAAAATACAATGAAATTAATATCAGTTCAGTCCATAAGTTCGTGCGTTTTTTAAAGGTGGCTTTAAAATTAATAAAAAATATGTTTAAAGTATTTATTAATCAATAATATATCTCCCTTCATTATTTACAATGTCTTCCCAACGTTTAGGCAAATTTTTAATTCCCTACTCAAAAAATTTGTATGTCCTTGGAGCCAAAATACGCTTCGATATCCCTTTTTATAGCTTCTTTTGAGGTTCTTGTTACTCATATGGGGTTGAAGTCCGCGGAAAAGGTGATAATCACAAGGTGCAATATCCGGAGAGTATGGTGGATGCAGCATTAGCTCCCATCCGAGCTCGTTCAGTTTGCCTAATGTTTGCCTTGCGGTAGGAGGTTTTGCGTTGTCGTGGTGAAACAAAACTTTGCGTCTATTCACTAACGGGGGGAGCCTGGTTTATGAAGTCTAAAAATTGTATCTCTTTGCGATTTTTTTAAGGAAAAAATTAATTTAGCACTGCAAAGTTTTTCCTATCTTTTAATGAACATTTAAAAAGTACAAAAAATTGTTGTACTGGTTAAAATACATATGTTGAAAAAAATGTTTAACATAGAAATTAGTAGAGCGCTACACCGCTGGAGTTTCCAACTGGCGTACAAGATACAGCTCGTAATTATTATCTAAAGCAAAAAATTCAAATGGATTTCTATTTATCATGATTTTTTATTCTAGATGAACTAAGAAAACTGAGAGAAATTCCAAAATTTCAACTTTTTGCCTTTCTATAAGAAAAAAAATTCACTTCAACTTGGTATAAAAATCTTGAAAATGTTTTTTTTATCTATTTTGTTAGTTCAAATAGAAGAGAATTTAATACTGAAGGGAACAAGCTATGATTCATTTCAAAAGGTTCATTAGTTTTTTTTTTCATTCATGTACGCCAATCAAAGAAATCATAAAAATGAAAAGTCGAGAAAAAAAGATAAAGTTTGTACTATAGCTGTCCGGCCACAGCGTAACTACCTAACGCTCGCCTACCTTTGGCTTTGTATCTACGGAAATATTGAGAATTAGGCTCTGTAACTTTGTGTGAATATTCTGAAATATATTAGGAATCGCTTAAAACGACAAAAAAAATTGATTTTTTTGACCTTATAAACCAGGCTCCCCCCTTAAGGGGTAACACCACTGTAGAAATTTCGAAAAATTGATTTTTGTTTTATAAGCTTAAAAAATTCTTTGAACCTTTTAAAATACAGAACAAAAAGTTTTATACGTTACCAAAGTTTATTTCATAAATATTTTAAGCTTTCAACCAAGCGTTAGTGACTGCTACCTAACAACTTCGCCAAATTTCCAAACTTTAAGCGCGTTTTTCTCAAAACACGTTTTCTGAAATTGGCACGCAGCATAACTCAAACAATTTTAAATATTTTTAATCAGGGTTTTCACTACGTCTGTATAATAACCTTCTTAAGAGAAGAGCGTAGGGGATTTTCGATAGATTATTTTAAACAATTGTTATACTTATTTAAGTGCCGTTTTTTTTGTCCAAAATAGAGTTTTTTCCTTCAAATGCTTGCTAATTCCACAAAAATAAATATTTTTTAAATCCCCTACGTGTTTCTCTAGCTATTCTTATCTAGATTAAGGAAAAAAATGTTTCTTTGTTCCAGATTAAAATTTGGACCCTCTGTGCTGCGTGCCGCGGAGCTCCTTCAAGAGAAACCATATTACAAAAATGTGTCCAATGCCGCCATTTTGTAAAATTTTTCGATCAAACTCTGTAGTTTTGTATTTTAGTAATATATATAAGTAATAACTTCCCCAAACAGAGTGATTGTTTTCCTTTTTCTTCTATACAAAAAAATTCTTTAAAAATCGTGTTTATTTTACGCGTGTACAGTGGTGTTACCCCTTAAGGCTTTTACATTTTACTAAACTGTTTGCTGGTGTATAAAACTCAGTCCGGACCGTATTTGGCACCTTCATAGTAGCTTGTTTTTATTTGTTTTATTTAACTTTATTTTTATTTTTTTTTATTTTTTTATTTTTTTTTTATTTTGTTTTATTTTTTTTTTTTTGATAATTTATTTTGTTTCAATTTATTTAATTTCATTTTATTTTCCAGCATTTAATTTTAAAATATTTTCAATTCAAGCACACCAAACGGCGTGCGTAATATTTGCGAAAATGATTTACGTCGAACTCACTTTCCCCTCCATAGTCGTACATCTGCTTGTGGATGTTAACAACATAGGTTTTCTGGCTACTCAAATAGACAGCAGTTTGTTAGACACTCGTCTGCGATGTCGCTCAGACGTCAAAACATTCGAAAACTCATAAAAAAGTTTAGCAAATCGAGATGAGAAGACATTCATATTTCATTGCTTTCATTCACAGCAGCTTTGAGGATGCAATCAATGTTTTGCAATTGGATCAGCAAAATTGTAGTGAGTGATATAATAATTAGGTATTCGGAAAAAATCTTTTATGTGGTGCTTAATACTTCTCTTTAAAAATTAATTATACAAAAATTATCAGATTTTATAAAATTAAAATAATATGAAATATTAATTAACTAAATACGTGCATAAATTCGTGGCTCATGGTTTGCTACAGCATCTCTGTGGTAATTTTGGTTTGCTCTCCCATCCATTAATGCTATTATACATTGGATTTGTGCCAATAGTTACCGCAAAAAATAAAGAATTATGCAGTGAGTTGGAATTGTTGGAAAAATTCAAAATTGACATGCAGAAATTTTCACATATTTCCAAACACATTTAAACGTTTTTATGCTGTATCGTTAACCTTTGTTTAGACGAAAAGTTTTAATTACGCTAATAATTATATGCGTTATTATTTGGTACAAAAAGATATGGATGCACAATTACATGTATTTTAGTAATTAATAACGACATCAGGATAATTAAATCCCAATTTCCAAAGATTCAATTTATAGCGAACTCATACTGATTAATTGCAGTAATTCTTAGCAATTCGTAAAATTTATTTATTTGCAATTAGTTTGAAACTCGGTCTATAATTTTATATGAAATTCTGCAAGCTTTTCAAAACATGAGGAGGAAATATGTTATGTTGTTACAAAACCAGGCGGTCACAGCACGACAACTACTTATTGGCAGCCATGCCTTCGCTTACGCGATTTTGGCCGAGTTTACCAGTGGTTTCTTTCTCGTGCTAACTGGCGCCAGTTGGACACACCAAGTGAAGTCAAGTCCTTCTCCACCTGATCTTTTAACGCAGAGGAGGCCTCCTTCGTCCTCTGCTACCACCAGCTGGCACTGCTTCGAATACTTTCAGAGCCGGAGGGGGGTTTGTATCTATTCGGTCGACATGACCCAGCCAGCATAGCCCCTGGATCTTTATTCGCTGCGCTATGTCTATGGCGTCGTAAAGCTCATACAGCTCATCGTTCCATCGCCTACGATACTCGCCGTTACCAACGGGCAAAGGTCCAAAAATCTTGCGGATAATCTTTCTCCTAAACACTCCAAGCGTCGCTTCATCGGATGTTGTCATCGTCCAAGCTTTTGCGTCATACGTTAGGACGGGCATCTTATCAAAAGGAGAGACGAAATACAAAATCAGCAAAAGGCATTCAGGAATTTAAAAACTTCATTTTTTTAATTGTTTTCAATTATACTTTTTAGGGTTACGTACCCTAATAATTTCGAATTGCTTGCCAAAATTATTACTTTTTTAATATTTTGCTATGATTCGTAATTCCCTTGGACAGATACTGTATAAATACGAGTATATTTCCTTGTAACTGCCGCATCTCAAATGGTAGAAAAACTGAACTCTTTCACTTAAGGGTTTTTTTAATGAAATTCCACAGAAATCTCCCGGCTTAGAAAACGCAGGCACACACAGCTGGTGTGTTATTTGCACATAAAAATAACTTTATTACACCACGATTCATATTTAAACCCGGCAATAAAGTAAATGTACTGCAAGTTAAGGCTTCCGAGCACAGCAACTTGCGAAACACAGAAGGTACCACAAAAAGGCGGACACACATGTCTTATCCTCAGCTTGGCAATTCGCATCTAACACAGAAATTAAGAGAGCAAAAACAGCGCCAACTTCAATGTTGAATTTGTCACATAAAGTGCTTTTCTTGTACTCCTTTTAACACTTTTTCCTACTATCCATATTACTTTCAATTGCACTTTACTCCCCATGCCACTCGACGTGCCCCAATTATACACACACAAGTTAGAAAAAAGTCAACAATGTTGAGGGGAGCAACCCTTTCAATGTGCCAAGTGGCCACACAACTCCTTTTCACCTGGCCTCGCTCGCTGTCAGTTTTTCTAACTATGACGTCTCCAGCAGGAGCGTAGAATGTTGTAAATTAAATTTTCTTTGTTACACTTGGTCCGGTTGGGCTAAAGAAAAAATTATAGTGCTGGCGGTCTTTTCACCAGCTTCTTAAAAGAAAAAAAAAAAACAATTCATTTAAGTTGGATATTTTTCGTGGTGCGTGAGTGTTGAGGTTTTCATAACGAAGCCCAGCAAACAATACAGCCCAAAGTGTACATTTCGCTGCTGCGCTTACTCTGGCGGGTATGACTCAAATCTAGTACTCGTACACCCACGTGGCAGCCGAAGGCTATGGGGAAAGGTTGAAGGAATAAATTAAGCGCAGTTAGGAGACAGTCCGATTTATTGCAGGGAGGAAATTAAAGCTAGATATGATTCAAGTGCTCGAGGCACTGCAGCTTTTACCGCTTTATTCAGTCGACAATTTTATAGTTGAATGAAGCGTTGAGAGCCATATGACCTGGGGCAATTAGCTGAAAATCAGGCCTGTTTATCCAATTAGCATTCCCAATAATACTGAAATAAATCCTCAATGAAATACTTGCTACGTATCAGCTGAACGGACGAAATGGTCAGGTAAGTACATACGCTGCGTGGAAAGGCTGTAGCAGTAGAATACTCGTATATTCAGCAAATTCAAAAAAAAACGTTCATTCCTCAAAATTCATATTATCGCCTTCAAAGTAATCCACATCAATTGCAACGCCCTTATGCATGGATTCGGTGAAGCGAACATTGCTTTGTGGTCTGAAAACGACACGGTTGTTTTGTCTTGATTTATTCTGAGCCTTCCGCTCGTTCGCCTGATGTATGGATTGCGCGTCACGTCTGCATGCCTCGTCTTCAGTAAAGAATTTTGGGTCGGATACAGCCTTGAAAACCATGTATTTGACGATATCAATGCGTTCCTTTGCATAAAATTCAAGTTTTTTGATACGACCTTGCGGCAACAGAACGCAAATCATTAACTATATAAGTAATATCTTGAAGGTATCCACAAACAATATTCAAGTCCTTTGCTAGCTCTCGGATAGTTAATTTGCAGTTATTCAGCAACTTTTGTTTCCCTTTATTGATGCTTTCATCAGTCTTCGATAAAGACGATCTACCTCTGCCTCTAAGTTCATCATCTTCGAAGATCTCACGCCCGATCTCTTCTAAAGCGTTCATGCCACTCGTAAACGGCTGTCGGCTGTTTTGTTATCATTTCAGTATCATTACCGAAACAGTTTCCCAAATTTCCTAAAGTTTTGGCGTCATTGAATCCATTTTGAACGTAAAATTTAATACAAACTTCTTTTTTTTTCTTTGTTCACTCTCCTCGGAAGCACCTCGACAAGATTCAGACTTGCGTTGGTTTCGGTAATCTATTTTTGCTTTCTGACATGGTAGGTGATTAGCCTGCCGCTACCATTCCTAAATACTGGGAAAGCCCACCTGTCATTACTTCGGAACAGCGCCTTCTTACTGTTTAGAGCGCCATCTGTGTTTAAAAATTTTCTGCAAGAAGGATCGCACAGATGGCCAAGGACCTCGCTATTACCACGGTTGCCCGCTTCCTCTTGTTGACGCCGGTATGTTTGGAAAAGTGCGAGGACCGTGCTTGACGTGGGATTCGAGCCCACAATCTCTGGCATAGCAGGTTAGTGCCCTTACGCTAGACTGCCGAGGCCGCTGCATTTAAATCCATTTTAAAAACTGTAAAAAATCGAAATCACATGCAAAGATAGATTTATTCGGAACGACGTAACTTTTACAAATGTCAAGCACTGGTATAAAATTTAGGTGGGGATGTTGATCGCAGATGTGGCAGCCCAACAGAAAACCAGAAAAGAAAAAAAACGTCACCAGACGGTTGTACCGGGAAGTTTTTGAGCAAGGTGGTATTGCCAATTTTTGACTATTTGTTTATTTTTTATTTTATTTATTTATATATTGTAAAAAAAATAGTTTACACCAATAAAATTCACATAACTCCAAGTTTCAGACTTTGCCCAAAATTAAAACAAAAGAACAAATTTTCATCAAAATATCAAATATTATGGGCAGAATATCTAGAAAAATTCTGGACACACAGACTTGTAGTACATCAAATTTGGGTTCAATATTGAGGAACTTTTAAGTGCCTGCAAAATCGCGTTGAGTTTTGACAATTTTTTTTGCTGACGGTGTTTTTTCCATATAAAAAAGATTTCGCGAATTCGTTATACTCATTTGAAAAAATGCGCAAAAATTCCACACAAAAAAAATTTTTTTCAAAAATGAACGCGATTTGCAGGCAACTTCGATCTTGCATTTTATTTTTATTTATTTATTTAAAAATTTAATTGAATTCGCTAATGTTAAAAATTTCTCTACATTCGCAGTTTGTAAGGAGCAATGGGGAAATATTAGAAATGGAGACGGACAATCTCCCAGTGGCTCATCTTCAAACGCGAAGAAAACCAGCTTACCTGCATGGCGTTATGTCGAGTACAGTACAGCATGTAGAGAGAACTGTTCATACTATATTATCAGACAGTAGGTAGCTGAAATGGTTGAAGTGCCAGTCTGGCACTCCTTAAGTAGCACTGATACGGACTACAGTCTTGAGTACATCTACATCCTGCCCTTTTGATACGGACTGTGGTACATCTATATCCTGCGGAAGAAGTGAAAACGATGGAAAAGGCCGAAGAAAATGGTGATTTAGTGATTGAAGCAGCTCTCTCTCTGGAAATTTCTTCTAGTATGCGCAACAAAAAAGAAATATACGCGTTTAGAGTAAAGATGAGATGGAAAAAATCGTTGTAGAATTTATTTTTTGGAAAGAAAGAGAAGAAGAAAGAGAGCGCAGCATAATTTCAAGAAGATGTTTCTCTTAAGCCTACTTCCGGATGTAAACAGCTTTTCGGACTGGCATTTCTGGCAGCTTAAAATAAGAACACTGTTTATGGTAGAAGAATTGTTAAGTGAACAAAGGAAAAAGCTGCCGTCTGAACGTCTACAAATTGTACAACTCAACACTTCGCTGGCTTGTAGGTCAGGCCTCCCAGTGTATCCAGGCCAGGCCAGGGGACTATTTTGAATAAATAAACTCGAAGTTATCAGAACAAAGCTCCTGTCGTTTCTATTTTAGCTCAGTCTTGTTTATTTTGGACTTCTCCTTGTATATTCGCCATTATCTCACAATATATCTACGCTTAGTATTTTAAGGATTAAAGTAAGTCCTTGTTGGCCGATCAGCAAGCGTATCAACGGCGTCGCTGCGCGTCAATTGCACAAGGTATCGTTCGGCGGCACGAGCCGTGTGCCTTTTCCATTTAATTGTTTACTAGGCAAACATTTTTTAATTGCTACTAGGCGCATAGTTTTCCTACTAAATTTTAAACGCATTTTTCATAGTTTTGTACAGAGAACTGGATTCTTGTTTTTTTCTGCTGCACTCAATTGTACTCCTATTTGCCGCAACTTTTCTAATTATAATTTTAAGTAAGAAAACGTTTTAGCAGCAGTTTTACTCACAAATACATACACCAGTATATTTATATATACATATGTATGTACGAACACATACATGCAGAAAAAATCCGTAAGATACGAACGCTTCACAACCCGACTTTCTAAGTGTATTTATGTGTAGAAACGTTTTTATGTATGTGTGTGTGCCACTAGTTTTATTTCCCGACTGCTCCCACAATCGCCGCCGCACTCATTATTTTTCCTCAGCTTGCCCTTACCGCTGCTGTTATGCACCATTCTGGCTGTCGTTATCGCCAGCTTCATTGCTGTTAGTTTTTCATTTAATTAATTGCTTTAAGCTTCATATTTCACGTTTACTTTAGAAAATAAGCTGACGTTGCAGAAATGTTTGTACGCCCCTTTATGGCGTTTTTGTACTAGGCAACCAGGACGCACCTGTCGTTTGTTGGTGTCAACATAAACGCTAAAGGAATAAACTTCAGTAAATATGTGAACCTATTGTGAAGATATTGAAATTTTGTTGCAAAAGTACGTAGCGGCGACAGCAGTGACTCGTTTGCAGTGACATCAGAACTTTTGTATTATCTACTTAAGCATATTGTATTTCCTATTAATTTGCCAGGCAAGGACATTAAGAATAATGGTTGTGTTAGTCGGTGGGTGCGCGAGCAGGTCAGCAATATTAAATTACCAAGTTTTCGAGTAATTAATTATTCAAATTTCAAGTATTTGCTGAAAAGCGGCAGCATACGTCTAGAAAAGCGAACAAGTGAAGCAGCAAGTGGAGTAACAATAAGGAATTTAAGGGAGTATTTTCGTTTGTCACTGCACAAAATAAGCACAACTTTACTTTTTGCATATTTGAGTTCTAAATTGCTTCGAAAATTGCCCAATTCTTTAAACTAAATCAAAATTGCATGAAATGGAAAAACACTATTGACAAAGTTGTATTCAAAATATTTACACCAGATTTTCTAGAAAAGAAGTCGCACAGTATTATTTACAATTTTTTTCCTTAGCTCCTACTGGAGCATAGGGCGACAGTACTGCTTAAGTTTTATTCAACCGATTGTGGACACATTTTGCTTGTGAGAACTTTAGGCATTCCCTTTAAACCCAGAAAATTAGCCCTCTTTTGGTATTTTAGTTGCGACTCAAAAACAGAGTTGAACAAGACCGTTGACTCCATTTTTTTAGACCTAAGAGCATGACTAATCACACGTCTCAGCTTCCTGAGGCTTTTTCATTCATTCATTTAGTATCGTACTAGAAATCTAGAAACCCAAGGTTTCGTATAGACTACATAGAACTAACAGCGTTTGTAAGAATTGTGCATATATACAAGTTTCGTTACTATTTAAAAAATTCACTGATTGATAATTTGAATTACATTTAAACAGCGAAAATTCAAAAGCGATTCATTCAATGTTCTAATCAAAAGGGCTTTCGAGGCATAACCAGAAAGAATAAATCATTACCCCGAAGATTTTTCCAAGGTATGTGAAAATGAACGAGCTCTACGTTAAGAGTAAAGGCCCGTCCAATTTTTATTGCAATATCGAAAACAAAGCAGAGCGAAAGTATGGTTAGGTTGGTATGGTTGCCCAGGGAGTGAGCACACTTGAACGAAGAAAGATTCGTCCTTTGTGATACCATTGTGAAGGAGGTGAGGTGAAAGGGAAAGACCGATGGGATGCAGGGAGAAGGCGGGGAGAGGTGGTGATGGGATGGTTAAGAGCGTGCGGATTACGAACGATGACTATGTTTGCGTCGAGCGCTTTATGCTGCTGATGAAATTCATCAGATTTTTAATGTCAGCGCCAGCTGTATCAGCAGGCGTGGCAAAGAAGTAGGGGGCAAGATGCCTGGATCTTAGCCCCGCCAGAGCAGGGCAGCTAAGGAGAAAGTGCTGAGATGATTTCACCTCATCCTCCATACATCCAGCGCAAAAAGGACTTGTGTCCTGTGAGAGAACCCACTAGATTGGAGAGTTGATATTTTGTCGACCTCAGAAGCTCGCCCAAGCGCCTCCGGTCCACACGTGGCCAGAAGGATTTCGCGACCTTACACGTTTGTGTATTTGCCCAGCGCTCGCTGAGTTGGCGCGATGCCCATCTTTCCAGGAGCAGGCTGCAGGTAGTCAGGGGGATCCCAATTCTCTCCCTTCGCGGGGAAATCACCTCACATGTCCCTTGTCTGGCCAGCTCATCCGCCTCACAGTTTCCCACAATGTCGCTGTGACCGGGAACCCAGATGAGGCTGATGTCAAAGAATTCGGTCGAAAGTGAGGTCAAGCATTCTTTAACCAGTTTCGAATGCACCGTCACTGACCAGAGGGCCCTTATTGCCACTTGGCTGTCAGAGTAAGTATTTACTTTCTTGACTGTTAGTACGCATTGGAGCAGCCAATCAGCTACCTCCTTGATTGCGGCTACCTCTGCCTGGAACACACTGGAGCGGTCCGGTAACCTGAATTTGAGTCTGATGGGAAGCCCTTCGCAAAAGACTCCTCCGCCAACCTTTCCTTCCAACTTCGATCCATCCGTGAACAAGTTCACCAGGTCCTGCCCCCAAGTGTAGCCCCCCGTCCACTCTTTCCTTGACGGGATGTGAGCGGAGAATGTTCCGGTTGGACTAAACGAGGGTATACACTGGTCTGTTGACAGAGGGATGAACTCGAAGTTTCTAAGGACGCTTGAGTGCCCATAAGTGAGGTTGAGCCTCAGCCCCTGATTGAGCCCTCAGTCTGATTGCGGTACGTGCAGCGGCAATTCTGCCTGCGATGTCTACGGGTACCAAATTTAACATTGCGTTGAGCGCCAGAGTAGGAGTCGTTCGAAGCGCCCCACTGATTCCAATGAGTGCCGACCTCTGAACTCTCTCCAGCTTCTTCACCAATGTTGTCTTCTCTAGTGAGCTCCACCAGACTATGACTCCATATAGCAAGATAGGCTTTACAATAGTATTATATAGCCAGAAAACAACTCTAGGCGAAAGGCCCCATCTCTTGCCAATTGCGCCCTTGCACCCATACAAGACGATTGTTGCCTTCCTCACTCTTTCCTTAATATTGGGCTTCCATGTAAGCTTGCTGTCAAGGATAATACCTAGGTACTTCACCTTGTCAGAAAGCATCAGAGGAGCGCCCCATAGTGAGGGAAGTTGAGCTCTGGGTATTTTATGTTTCCTCGTAAATAGGACGAGCTCCGTCTTAAGAGGATTCACCGACAGGCCGCAATCCGTTGCTCATCTAACAACTGCATTCAGATATCCCTGCATCAAGTTGTACAGAGTGTCCAAAAATTTTCCTCTAACAATTAGTGCCACGTCATCCGCGTAGGCAGCCCCTCTTTACCAGCTCCTCCAACAGGTCATTTAAAACAACAACCCAGAGGAATGGTGAGAGAACCCCACCTTGCGGAGTGCCTCTACTCACTTGCCGGTGGATGGAGATACCGCCCCACTCTGCCGTGACAGTTCTGTCGCTAAGCATTTTGTGGATAAATCTTATAAGGTCGGTTCCGACCCCTAGTTCACCTAGAGACCTGGTAATTACCTCCAGGAGGACGTTGTTAAAAGCCCACTCAATGTCGAGGAAAGCGCCTACCGCAAACTCCTTCTGAAAAAGAGACTCTTCAATCTCTTCCACGATTGTATGTAGTGTTAGATTCCACCGATCTACCCTCTATCTATCAATAAGCATGTTGAGTATGCGACAGCCGACCCCGAGGAAAGCGAAAGTATACTTCTTCCACTTTGTAACGATTTTAAATTTAGTAATGCATACCTTGCATTGTATGAAGCAATGGGATGCAATGGGATCGGTGAATCTGAATCAGTTGCTGCAACGTCACGAGAAATGGTTCAAAAAGAAGCCACTTGAGCGTATGAACAGACAGGCTTAGTACAGTTTTATAAATGTTTGCTCCTGCCAGGCCAGATGTTCCGAATTATTTAATTCACGTTGACTCTGGCGGCTTCTGGCGAGCAAACCGATTAGGAAAAAGCATCTTTTTTTGCTTATACGGATATAGACTTATATTAGTATCTTCTTAAAAGTAAACTTAGAGTAAGAGAAGTCAAAGTCTAACAAAGAAGAATAAGCATTAAATGGAGCTTAGCGTCCTTGTAAAAGGGGCTTTCATTCCATAAACAGTTTTAACAATACCCACAAAAAACAATTCAAAGCAACGGAAAATGCGTGAGACAACACTAAAATTAATTTTAGTAGTTCTAGGACTTTCTAGACTCTCAGGGCATTACATTTATTAAAAAACGCATTTATAAATAAATTTTGATGTATGGATTTGCTAAATGGCGAATGGGCCAAGAGTTGTACCTCTAAATCAAATTTTAAAGAAATTTTTGATAATAAACTTTAAATGTACTTAAGAGAAAAATAGAAAAAGAAAATGAAATGTTACGTTGAGGCCAATTTTTTTATAAATTATTTTTGAATCTCATCTCAATAAAGGTTTGATGCGTACGTGTAAAAACAAACTAAAATTTTACATTGAAACAAAATTTTGTATAAATTATTTTTTATGATGCAAAGCTAAATTTTCAGCTGATGGTGTTTCCGTTTCAAATCATCGACCAACACCAGCAAGAAAGCAAACAACAATATGCCTTTTCCAGTTGAACCTCTCTCAATACGTAAGCCTCGGCCAGCCAAGAACGAAACTCAAATTACCCAAATTTTCCAACCATTACTTAAGCTCCTCACACTGATCCACGATAAGCAAATGTCGCATTTTATAGCCGCCGTAAATTTGAGTTTCTTAAAAAGTTGCAAAGTCAAACTGTATCGTAAATCTAAAGCCTCGAATTGTTGAAGATTTCGGAAAAAATCCATGCGCATTCATAATTGAATGCAAAGTGAAAAGGAATGTGAAAAACAGTGAAATATACGAGTGTGTATCTTTCACTGAAAACGTGATTTCGCAAACTTTGATGCTAAGTTGGTGACTCAACTGTCACGCGCAAATGTAGAATTTTTTTCTACCCACTTGCATACAAATCTACTTACAAACATATCTTTGTTGTTTGTGCGCTTTTGGCTTTAAGTCATTTTTGCCATATCCTTAATTTAACAAATTTAACACACTTGTTGTCTCTTTCATGGTATACATGAATGTGCAATGCAATTTAAACGCACTACTCCTTCTCTCCCTTTGAAGGCAAATAAAAGGATATTTTTTTTATAGAAATGAAAGAAGGTATGGCAGGAGGCGTTAATTAAAGTTGACAGCAAATAATATTTTCATACGTAGAAAATATAATTACATACACACTTAGGTACACAGATCGATAAGATGACATGAAGAAATGTTGGAAAGTGCACGAACTGCTTAAGGTGTTAAAAAACTGTTCTATGGAACGAGGACAGGCGGATGCAATTTGTGTGGAATTTCACGCTGAAGTGACACAGCAAAAAAAAGCGAAATCGTATATACAGTATACTTGTCTGTTAAAAACTTTTTGTGTTGTAGGTGTAACAATTAATGAAAGTATGTTTACTTCTTTCCTATCGCTGCGAGTCACTCGATGAAGTTGCGTATACGCCATGACACATTTCCACAAGCAGTACACTTCACAAATTACAAACGAAATACGGAGACTATCCAAGAGTTGGCATCTCATGCAGCGTCAGTTGGAAAATGTTTATGTATGTAGGTACGCATGTACTTACAGACATATAAATATATACGCACATATATGTACATATATTTGCTCATGTATCTATTATTGCACTAGCTTACATGTGTTCGTATGCTCGCCTGACATGTGCTACACCCCATCATTCACTCATTCATTCACTCATTTAATATGCGTGTAAATCACACAAAAAACATCAATATTCGATTTGGGTGCCTTGTACGTGCGGCAGGCAGACAAGAGAGTTGGGGCGTAGACACAAATGGCGTTGGTGCAAAACACAGAACACTTTGTGTTACACATGCATGCTTACATACATACATATGTATATGCAAATACATACATACATATATAAAAATCTGATGCTCACGCCATGTTCAGTTGGTTTGGTGTTTTGTTGCATATTTGGTAAGTTGAGGCAAATTTTATTTACATTTCTGCTACATCCGATTACGTAGCACAAAACCAGGGAAATAAATAAACTTCGTTTTAAAATATCGAAACAATTTCGAATAAAAGGGAAGTATTTAAGGAGCAAATATCACAAATAAAACAGATTAAACAATTTCTTATAAAAATTAGTGAAGTTATGTAAAGATAAGATAAAAATTGTAAAAAATAAAATTAAATTTAAACTAAAAAAGAGTTTAATGTAAGTGAGTAAAATAAAATGGAATAACATTAAATAGGTTAAACAAAAAAAAAAAAAAATAGTAAAAGTAAAACTAAAATAAGATATATTAAATAAAATAAAAAATAAAATGGAATAAAATAAAAATAAATATAAATAATCATATAGGATAAGCAAACAAAGAAAAACAAAAGATAAAAGTAAAAATGAAATAAAAAAAATTAAACTAAATAAAATGAAATAAATTCAAATTAAATATAAATAACAATTGTCATATTGGGTAGTCGAAAATGTCTTTTCGTATTTCTAATCAAACTTCAACTCATTTTTTTATATTTATAATGAACTTTATTACACCAAATATGTACCATTTTGGTCGAAAACCTTTCGCCATTTTTCTTCTAGAGACATTATTCCATCAGTGTAAAACTTTTGTGGTTTATCGGCGAAAAACTGCGACAAATAATTTTCACAGGCTTCTCTTGAAGCCAACTTTACTCTATTAAGGGAGTTCTGCATTGACCGAAACAAATGGTACTTCGATGGTGCAAGGTCAGGGCTATATGGTGGATGAATCAAAACTTCTCAGCCAAGCTCTCCCAGTTTGTGCCGTGTCATCAAAGATGTGTGTGGCCTAGCGTTGTCCTAATGGAAGACGACGCCCTTTCTGCTGAGCAGTTCTGGCCGTTTTTTTTCTACGATTGCTTGTTTCAATCTCATCAGTTGTTAGCAGTAAAATGTAGAATCAATCGTTCGAGTAGGCTGGAGTAGCTCATAGTGGATGATTCCTTTCCAATCCCACCAAACACACAGCATAACCTTTCGAGGCGTCAATCCTGGCTTTGCGACCATTTGTTGAGCTTCACCACCCTTGCACCATGATCTTTTTCGCACATTATTCTCGTATTTGATCCACTTTTCGTCTCCTGTTACCATTCGCTTCATTTCGTTTCAGCAAAGAATCGCAGATGTTAATTCGGTCCATTAAATTTTTCACAGACAATTCATGTGGTACCCAAACATCGAGCTTCTTTTTGTAACCAGCCTTTTTTAAATGGTTCAAAACCGTTTGATGATGAATGTTTAGAGCCTTGGCGATGTCATGGTAGCTTATGTGATGGTCCTGGTCAATCTTTTCCATAATTTCATCGACCTTTTCAACGATAGGTCGACCGGAGCGAGGTGTATCTTTCACATCGAAATTTCCAGAACGGAAGTGAGCGAACCATTGTTGTGCTACACGAACTGATACAGCATCGTCTCCGTAAACTTCCCAATTTTCATTGGTGGTTTGCGTGGCATTCTTCCCTTTTTTATACAAAAATTTCAAAATATAGCGAATTTCTTCATTATTTTCACTCATATTTGAACAGCTATAACTTTTTTTCAACTTCTCCGAATTTAATTTTTTTTGGTTAAATGAAGCTTAAAATGTCACCTTTCTAACACCATATGATATGACACAACGTGATTGGGAGCACTGGAGATAGATGACTCCAACGACATCTATTGACCAAATACGAAAAGACTTTTTCAACTACCCAATATAGAATAGGTTACACAAAACAAAGAAAAAAAAAAAGAAAAAAATGTATATAAAATAAATAAAGTTAAATTGGATAAAATTAAATTGAATAAAATAAGACAAACTAAAAAAAATAGAGAATAAAATTATACCAAATTCAATAAAATAGAATAAAAAATTAAGTAAAAACATGACGAAAAAAACAATTCAAACTAAAAGCATAAAATAAAATTTAATTTAAGTGTTTCACTGTTTATTTAATTTCCAAAGGGTTAAACCATTCACTTTCCTGCCATTCAATCAATAGGGCGACAGACAGCATTTCCGCTGCAGGGCAAATATTGAAAGTGTGAAAATGCGAAACAAGGGATCGGAGAAGAACTTATTTTAATGCGTTTGGCATGCACTACGCGGCAATAACCGAAAAGGTGGCTCAATTGTGGTTAGAGTACGGTTAGACAGGCTGACATACCTCACTGTCTGAGAAGGAATGCTGGGAGCGCCGGCCAACAAAATAAAACGATGTTGCTACAAATCATGACTGATTTTAAATGCTTCAACATGTACACCCCACTCCACCCCAACTATATATCTACATAACATATTCCAGCACTTAGAGGCGCCCTCTACCAGCCTGAAGTGATAAGTGCAAGTTTGATTTGGGGAAGCTAACACCTGTTTTGCAGTGTGCCACTGATCCCGCGGCGACTGTCATTTATCAAACTTTTTCGCATGCATAGCAAAATGAAATCATGACAGTACAGCAAACAGATTGATTTTGAAAGGGGTGAAAAAAATGGTGCATAAATGCGTCTCGAGCAAATGGCGTAAAAAGTAATTTGCACTCAGCTGATGGGTACTAATATTATATTAAATGTATAGTATAAGTGCTTGGTTATAAGAATTCACAGTCACTTACAGGAAATCCCACTGAGTTGCAAAACAGATGTGCCCTGCAGGTCTGGATCTGGAAAGGGGAGGATGGCGACAGGGTGAGACTTGAAAATTCCTAAACTGTGCATGAGGGTAAACCATTTGGATAATTGAGCATGGAATGAGTAAGTCTTATGCCGAATTACCTATAGCTCGCTGGGTGCATAAATTGATATACTGCAATAACAACACACAAACAAAGCGCATTACATATTCCATCTATTTTACGTCTGATATATTTTGGTTTCTCTTTACAATCATCTCATATTTTACTAGAGTTCATAAAGGTTAGTCCTTTTGAATGTAGATAAAAATTTATTTAAATATTTAAGTGCTTATGACTTTTAACAGAAATTTAACCTCAGAGTAGAAATGTGACATATCCGGAATCTCGCAACAGCAGCATAAGCCGCCTGAAGTTATGCCATAGCTTTGAACACCCTAAAAGAGTATTGCCCTTCAACCATTTGGGTACAGTAACCGTCGAACAAAAAATAAAAAAATAGAAACACCAACAAAAAAGTACACTCTACCGCAAGCAAATGAAATTTTTGGCCAACACAAACGGAAACTGATAGGCTGACAATCGAAAATTCGTCGTGCCAAACCGAATTGAGCAAAATCGTCAATAAAGGGCTAAAAGGTGGCGAGTGTAATATCGGATGCACAACCAAACAAAAGCACATATGAGTTTGCAAGTGCAAATGTGAATTTGTAAGATTACATGTACACACTCACACATACACAAACACAGCATCATATTGAATTTACAAAGGTAAATGAACAACAACAAAAAAATCCTTGGATACGGAAGCATACATGGAGGCGATGAGGATATTGCACCTTTCCACAGCCTCAGTTTCAAAAAGCCCAAAAATGGACACATAGCTGCTGTTACCCAGTTGAAGTACCAATATTCGAGAATAAAAATGTAAATTTCAATAAATATTTTAGTATAACTGCAAAGGCTATACACAAAGCGATAAATGACACAGCTCAAATTGGAAGGGCGATTTAATTTCGTTTACGGATATTCGAAGTACAAAGGGGTATTCAATATTTTTTCTTCATTCTCAGCGCTGCCTTTGCGAGGGTAAAAATCATTGGGGATTTGCGCACATGAGTAGTGCTGACATGCAGCTATGCAGAGTGAGAAAAAGTAGTGAATCGATAAGCGTATTATCTTTTAACAGGTGCACGGATAAGAGTGAATTGGATATGAATTTGATCAGACGAGGTTATTTGGGTTGCAATATTTAATTTAAAAATCATAAATACAAAATGTACCGGTGACAATCGACTTTTATTGAATTTCAGTGCGAATTGTGTAGGAAATGCGAGAAGGAATCACAAAAGGACAAATTTTTATCAAAAGCCACCTCAAAATACCCACAACAAATGCGATAAAGAAGCAGAATGCGATCAAGTGCAATCAAAATAGGAGCAATGGTGGAAAACCGCATCGCATAAACGTGAAATTAAATCAAATAGGCAATACATAGAAATAGAAAAAAAATTGATATGAAGTAAACACTTTGACCTGCATGTCGATTGGGCTCTCTTCTATTCACAAACTCAATGCTTTATGAATCCTAAGGAAATATGGGATTATAGTGAGCTCATTTGCTTTTCTTACAGCACCGAAGTATTCCCTCTTCTGCTCCAGATGGATTCGCATTCAAGGAGTAGATGTGTCTAAAGATGAACGAAACAGCGCAGATTACGTCAAAGGCTGTAATGATCCGTGGGGATGGCTGTGTGAATATTCTCAGTTCATTTTTTAATGTTTTTTTTTTTTGAAAGCTAATAAGGCGTGAAGTTGTACCCACCAGGTACTTAAGTGCGCTGTAATGCCAGTATTTTTCATATAAATAGTTTTGTTTTTTTCTTCCCTACACAGTTCGATTTTTAAAAGTGTGCCGCCTTAAAGTCTGGTAGTGGTCGGGTACTATTGGTATGATAGCGGGGACCTCTTTGATCAATCTTTTAGCCACCTCGTTCCCGAACGTCGCTAGGAAGTTCAACTTTTCTATGTACTCTAGAACTAGAGCATAGAGCCTTCAATTCTCTCATTTTGCGGTGATACCCTCTCGAGGGTCCCCTGTCTGGCTAGCTCATCAAACCAGTAGTTTCCCGCTTTGCCACTGTGACCATGGACTCAAATTAGCCTAATATCGAAGTATTCGGAAACAGTCGAGATAGAAATCAGGCATTCCCCGACTAATTTTGAAGCCACAAACAACGAGCCCAAACCACATATCGCCGCCTGGCTATCAAAGTAGATATTTACTTCGCTTACAGTAATTGCAGAAATAAGCAATCAATCAACTGTTTCTTCAATTACCACCACCTCCATTTGAAAAACACTACAGTGGTCCGGTAAACTACATTTGAACTTTATGGGGAGCTTCTCGCAGAACTCACTGTCTCTCAGAACAGCGAAATGTTCACTGCGAAATTGACTTTAGAGCGCTCTTCTTTGAATTTCATGTAGAATCCGAATTTGCCTAATGTATACCTTCAGGGACAATAAAATATGTATTCAATATTTTAACTAATTTTGGTTATTTAGTTTTTTTTCTGTAGTGTCAATTTTTTTGTATGAAAGTTCAACTCCTTATACAACAAAAACAAAATATAAATTAAGTTTAGAAACTTTGTTCAAAAATGATTAAAATTTTTAAAATTCTGTAAATTTTCACCTGAATTTTCAGAAGAAGAAGCAATTCAAAAATTAAAGGCAAGCAAAAAATCTCAGTGAAAATCCAAAAATCTTAGTCATAGAAAAATCAAAACGATTAAAAAACAGAGAGGGATCTCACAGTAAAACAAAATCTGAAACGAATTATCAGAAGAAGAAACAGCCTAAAAGTAAAGACAAGAAAAAAGTCTCCAAAATTTAAAAATCTGAGAAAAGAACGATCAAAAAAGAGAGGCATCACGTTGTAAAAAAAGTTCACCCGAATTTTCAGAAGAAGAAGAAACAATTCAAAAACCAAAGCCAAGAAAAAAGTCTCGAAAAATCAAAAAATCTAAAGCCATAGAAAAATAAAATCAAAAAACTATGAAAGAAAAGAGAAGCATCTCACTGTAAGAAAAATTCCACCCGAATTTTCAGAAGAAGAAGAAACAGTCCAAAAACCTAAGCCAAGAAAAAAGTATCAAAAAGTCAAAAAATCTAAAGCACATGAAAAAAATCAAAAAACGATTAAAAAACAGAGGGGCATCTCACTGTAAGAAATATTTCACCTGAAATTTTAGGAAGAAGAAACAATCCAAAAACCAAAGCCAAGAAAAAAGTCTCGAAAAATCAAAAAATCTAAAACCATAGAAAAAAAAGAATCAAACAACGATTAAAAAACACAGAGTCATCTCACTGTAAGAAAAATTGCACACAAATTTTCAGAAGAAGAAGAAACAGTCCAAAAACCAAAGCCAAGAAAAACGACTCCAAAAAACAAAAACTTCAAAGCCATAGAAAAGAACGTTTAAAAACAAGAGAGGCATCTCACTTTAAAAAATGTGCACCCCACTTTTCAGAAGAAGAAGCAGTCCAAAAAGTAAAGACAAGAAAAAATTCAAACCAAGGAAAAGAGCGAGAAAAACAAAGAGGCATCACGACGCAAAAAATGTTTACCCGCCCTTTTTCGATTGTTTAAATTATGACAGGTATAAACAGGCAATGCTTGGAATCCAGGTTTTGCGTTATTGAACTGCCTGCTAAGTCTATTCAATTACAATATTCTTAAAAAATTCATACACTTAGTGGAAAGTCGCAAAGTCAAAATTTTATCAAGCAACCATTTTCGGCCATTTTATTCATTATTTGATGATTTTTATGAATTGGCAAACGCTTTACCTAAATAATAACACAATAAAATATTGGACCTTTGAACTAACATTTCCAAAAAGTGGGCCAAAAAGCAAAAATATATATATTTTTAAATAATATTTAAATCGACCTTCTCGAAACCGGACAAATTTATGATATGAATCGGTTAAATTGATCGGAAGTGATTGACATTATTATAGCCCTTTATATCAATACATACACACATTAAATACAAAAAGAGGTTTTTTTGGCAGTTTTTTGTTTAATAAAATCAGTTGTGTGTTATGCTTTTCAAGCTGGAGTTACAAAAGAGAAATTTCGATACATTCTTTAGAAGCAACGTGAAATGCCAGAACATCTATTTGCTGCTTGAAAATGAACAAATGCCAAAAAGAGAAAGAATTCTTTCAACTGCAGCATCAATTGTAAAGTGAAAATAATGGAAGTAAGTACACTGGAGTACATATTAGGCTAGTCCAGCATGAGACTATGAAGGTAGGTAACGCACACTGAAAATTCACTTCTTTATCCACTTGAGTCTACTCGCACTGGTTTGGGGTAAAACAATTGAAAATCACTTCATGCTTACGTGTCATTGGCAGCAACAGCATTGAAGTGCCCACAAGCAATGGTGTGCCCAACAAGTGAATTGCTTTCTCAGTTTAGTTTCATCTTCTTTCTGTCATTGATTTTTCAATATTTTAGTTGAGTTAAGTTGTTTGAAGTCTCTGCAAAGTTGAATTTAGCAGCGTCAATCTCTAGCGTGTCGAGTGCAGCCTTTGTACTTCTGAGACTAACAATGGGGAAGGAGCAAATAGTATTGATTCTAAGCAGGTAAGATGTGGATGAAGTTTTGTGAAGGTAAACTCATTTGCAACATGAAATCTTATTACCTTCATAATTGGATACAAAACTATTGGAAATGTACATGAAGGTTGAAGGTCTTCGGCCAAGTTGTAAGGATACAAAAATTAGAAAATTTTTTATTACAACAGAATTACTATTCTTGTATTTGTGAACAGTCAGCGTTAAAAGAAAAACAAAAAAATGCCGAGCATCCGCTTTATGCAGGAAAAGAACTAACACCGAGCAGAAAAAATTACCAAAAATCAACGTGCTTTTTGAGCAACTTGAAACTTACACTTTATCATCAAACTTCAATGCACTACAAAATTGCATACTCGAAAATTTTGCAGAAATTCTGATTAAAAAATTAAAAACTAAATTAAAAAAAAAAATTTATCGATTTTTTATAAATTTGCAACTTAGCGTTATAAGATTTCGGTTGTAGTACGAACTATATTTTTGTAAAAAAAATACTTTAAACTAAAAAAAAAAAAAAAATATTGACTTGTGAATATTATATATGGTGTACACAATTTTTTTTTGACGTTCACTGAGTTTTCAAAAAATATATAAAATCGTTTATTTAAGAAAATATTTACAAAACTATTTGACCCAAAAGGAGAAGAAAGTGCGCACCATATTAAATTTTCTGCTCTGCAATATGTATATATTTTTTTCTTCTTCTTCTTCTTGATTGGCGCGATAACCGCTTATGCGATTTTGGCCGAGTTTCACAAAGCGCACCAGTTGTTTCCTTCTCGAGCTAACCGGAGCCAGTTGGAAACACCTATTGAAGCGAAATCCTTCTCCACCTGATTTCAGTCGAGGTTTTGTTTTCGTTTTCATTGGGGAAAGGTTTCTACGTGGCGGGTCACAAGCCCAGCACGCAATCAGATATTCTGGGTGGATTCGCCTACTCACTTTAGCTCACTCTCAAACAGATATTTGGGTGTTATCCAATGGATACTTGGGCGAAGCCAGGAAGTTGTGAGCTGTTTGTGCCATATGCAGAGTCATCGTCCTGACCACTCCCAAGTGAATGGCAATCAGGTACTTCCTCCACACGGAACCGTTCTCTAGTTAGGATATCATAAAATATTAAAATTTGAATCGATTAATCACAAAGCCTTAAACCGAAGTTAAATTGTGGTTTTAGGAGTAATAAATTCACTTTAAGTTAAGTACTTCTAATCCCACAAAAATATTTTGTGGCGAGCTCAACTATGTATGCCTGCCCTTATTCGGGATCTGTTAAACAAATGCCAAAAGCGAACTCCAAGGAAAGCCAAGGAAAAGCAACTTACATCTTGACTTGGAGAGAATTAGTGCCTCAGCTACCTAAATTATTTATAGATATTCCAATAGCCATATTTTTGTTAGAGTGAACCATTTGCCCATATAATTTACGCAGACAAAACAGTGACCTCTACTTCACCTTTAGGGATAATGCGTCCTGCTCAAAAAACAAACAAATCTAAATGATTACTACCGACTTAGACTTTTTATAAAATTAGGCACGTTGAAGAGTGACATTCACCATATGAATAGAGATGATAGTCATTGCGAGTCATGATTTGCTATACTTTGACACAATCACATAAAACATTTTCTGGCGTTGCATCAAATAAGTCACAAAAAATCTGCAGTGAGTTACGCCGATTTGTTCAAAGGTACTTAGCTATACCCTATCGAGCGACCATTAAGAACTCTTAGGCTTCCTCAATTTATTTTTAGTTATCATTCAGGTACACTTCCAGAAGCCATGCACCGCCTTGCTTCACTGTTTCGCTTTGACTTGCGCTACAACCTGAGTCTCTGACATACAACAAGTTTTACTTATAGACTTATAGACCTCCGGGGCATCAATTTCGATTGCTTTCCTGGAGTTCAATGCTCTAATGGGCCCAAACGGGATGCCTGACATGAAACGAGTTACACTTGTCTCATTAGTCCCAATACCATAAGTAAAATAATGCTTCATCTTTGGAATCTTTCGCTCAAAGAGGATATTATTTCCCCACAGTGATCCCTTTCAGTGATCCCTGGCGGAAAGATAATCTTGGTGGAATGATATCTAAGCATTTGGTAAAAAGTTCGTTGAGAAATTAAACGGTTTGGGGGTTCCCATATAACCCACGTAGTTTACTAGCTGAGAGGATAATGATGCCGCTGACAATGATACAAGTTAACACCTTGGAATGATGAGTGTTGGGAATTACTCAGAAGAGTTCAGAGATGATGCCGTTTTCTATCGATTCTATAATAATTAATAAAATCTAAATTTTTACTCAGTGGAGACTTTAGCGGATGCTTTAGCCACCTTTTAGATATTTCTTTGCACGCTGGATGATAACCTCCGGCTGCTATTGCTGGGAGTCACACTCGCGAGTAAAGGAGATGGAATTGTAATCTGGTACAACAAATCATAACTTGTTTCTCAAGGAAGTTGATTAGTTTTGGCGGATATTAGATATTTAGACATCTTACTAAATATCTAAACCTCTGACACTCCTAGTGCTAATCTTAATAAGCTTTTATGAAAATATATATTAATACATTCTCCTATAGAAACTATATTATTCCGACATTGGTCTGAATTTCAATCTGGATGTAAAATAAAAAAAAAATTCAACAAATTTTCATGAAAATTTTGCACTTTGCAATCAGAATCTTTGGAAAACTTTTCAGTTAGCAGCTTTATAGCTCATTACATTTTGGTACAATAAACTGCAAGTTTGTAGTAGGTCAAACATCGCGTTGATTTTAGACAATTTTTTCCCCCAGGCGCTTTTAGGGTGTTTTCGCCCACAAAAGAAATATCACGCAATTGCTATATGAAGAAAATTCGCAAGACTGTTGCAAAAAAAAGGAATTCAATGGTCCATAAAACTGCACGGCCGCAATAGTAACGAAAAAAAAATACAAGACTATGCAGGTTCTGCTGTGATGAAGAGGAGTCTATGGAACACTTAACCACCAACTGTGAGCCATAAGGCCACAGCAGGCACAGAATCCTGGGCTCGTACCTACTAGAGGATGAAGACGTACAAATGCTTCCTCCTAAGGAGGTGGTTCGATTTCTCGGTATAATAAATAAATATAATTAAGTAATTAGGGGCGCACAATAGATCAATTTGGACGCTGTGCATGAAGGCCTTAGCCTAACACGTACAACCATTACCATTAAGAAAATTCTGACTAAAAAGTGTGAAATGAAAGGAGAATTAATCATATTTTTACTATAAAATTGTTATAATTAAATAAGAAAAAGAAATAATTGGTCAAAATTTATCACTAAGCCCTAGTGCTATAGTTATTTAGCGCAGTGTAGATTCTGAGTAGGTCATTGCAATGCAATACCCATTAATGAGGAGTGCATCCAAATTATTCCCTTTAAACATTCAAACTGAAAGCTAAGAATGTAGTCTTTTGTTAAAAGATTGGTATTTCGATGAAAAGCACTTTCAACAACTCTCAGTGGTGCGGAGAATACGATGATACTTGGCTTTACGGCAATGCAACACAACAACAAATACTATTGCAATAACAAACCAATTTTTGGCAGCCAAAAGTGTTCTACAAGTCAAGTTAGGGAGTTTTCATCACACAGGTGAATACTTCCAACTTTATTGAGTAGTACGGTAAAAGTTCAAATTGCTTGGCAGTCGCAACTCTTTCCCAAAGTATTTATTGCAACAAAATGGCGGGAGAACTGCTAACAGTAGTGATTGCGATTCAAACTTTCTTAACGAAGTTGTACACGCAACCGGGAACCGAAAAATGCATATACAAATAAGTGCATGCAAATACAGAGTATTTAAAGTTTAAACTTGGTTTTTTTTTAAACCAAATATATTTATTAGGCGGCGTCGATTTGTGGGGAGGCAAAAAAATCGCCCATTGCTCTGTGAAAATCATATTCTAGGGATCAAAATAAGAAACTTTGCCGAAGGAACCATACCTCTAAAACGAATTCTGATGTCCCCCAATTTGGGACGAACTTTTTAGTTTCTTTTCTAACGTAAAGGCCAAAAATGGTGATATTTTGAAATGGTTGTATGGGGAACCCCCCAGGGGAGTTCCAGGGGGTATGCCACCGGCATGGGTGGATCGGCCGTCCAAAGTTAGTGGGGGTCGGTCATACATTTGGACTCGATTGGAGCACCCTAAATGGGTCAAAGTGGAATTTTTCGTTCGACCCAAATTGGGGGGCATCAGAATTCGTTTTAGAGGTATGGTTCCTTCGGCAAAGTTTCTTATTTTGATCCCTAGAATACGATTTTCACAGAGCAATGAGCGCTTTTTAAATCGACCCGCCCTAATATTTATTTATCTCTTCATTATGTCGCGTACGAATAATAAGTACAATTTATTAAGCTATGTTTACAAAAGTTAATACACTTTTCAAGTTTGTTCCGCCTCTTGGCGATGACAAAATTAGGAAAGTCGTTAGGTTTCTCTTCTTCCAAATTTATATATTGCAGCTCTTACCCCGCAAAAATTCAGCAATTTCGTAACAGTTATTTTCGTAGTTACCTGTGGATGTCCTGCACTTATAAGACATGTACAAATGCGTTTATTTTGGTGAAATTTTCTATGATATTTAGACACACCTGCTCCTTTATTTATTTAGGCATACCCCGAATCTTAGCATTCAAAACTGCAGTTGTTTCGGGCTCATTCATATAAACTCCATATCCGGGATGGACCCACAGACAACTAAATTGCTACAGCATATCGATAAAAATCCAAATATCGCCAAAATCGATACCACCAACGCGTCGGTAACATAGCTCGATACGCTGTGGGCAATATTCAATTGAAAAATTCCGATTTGCTTCAGAGCTTTTCCTCTTTTTACATATGCATGTACATATATCTTTGATCGGCCGCCGTCGCCAAATGGATTGGTGCGTGATTACGATTCGGAATTAACAGAGAGAACGTCGGTTCGAATCTCGGTGAAACACCAAAATTAAGAAAAACATTTTTCTAATAGCGGTCGCCCCCTCGGCAGGAAATGGCAAACCTCCGAGGGTGTTTCTGCCTCATAAAAATATCTGCCGTTCGAAGTCGGCTTGAAACTGTAGGTCCCTCCATTTGTCGAACAGCACCAACACCACAAATAGGAGGAGGAGCTCGGCCAAACACCCAAAAAGGGTGTACGCGCCAATTATATACATATATCCTTGTTCACTCAGCTCGGTAGCATAAGGCCTCGACAAAACTCTTCCATCGCACGCAGTTCTGGGCTGTTGTTTTTACGCCGCTAACCGCATGTGATATCAGCATCTGTTAGCTCGCGCAATATCGACCTTCTCCAAGTAATCTGTGACCGACCGCGATCCCAGCGTTCTTGTGATGCTGTCTGGTGGTTTTCTAAGCGTGTGACCTATCCATCGCCATACACACACACACATTCTTGCCATGGCGTTTTCATTAGTTTGTTTAGTTTAAATCTCACAATATTACCAAGTCATTCAGTGAATTTTCACTAACATGTAATTTCGCCTCCTTTTGTATGTTTTGTACTGGAGTGGAGCCTGACTTCAGTCATATTAAAATCGCGAAAAATAAAGTAACTGTTTTTTGGGAAAGACTCCAACATCCAGTATTGAATCCGTCGTCTTGGATCAAGTTGTTAAATTGGACAGTGTTGCGACCGTTATTTCCGACAACATCGTTCCGATTGACGAAATTTGAATTCCGTCTGCTCAATTAAATGTATTCATTACTAGGACACTCAATCACCAGCCAATAAAGACTAAATGAAAGGGTCCCATCAAGATAAATTCCAAAGAGATCAAAAATTTGTCGAAACAAAATATGCTATATAGTACGTCATTCAACATTAATACTTATATGTAATCTAATAAAACCTGGTTGAGAATTAAATACTATCAAAGTACGCGCAAATCGAAGCGAAAGAAAATTATACACTGTGAAGTAAACAAAGTCTGCTTGGCAGCTAGACGACAATATTTTTTCTACATCGTGCCGGCTTGCTGATTTGATGGTGGTTGAAAGTGTGATGTCATCAACGCAAAACTGCACTAGCGAACAAAGAGTGTTCGCTACCACAGAGTGTTACAATGCATTAAATTGTATGCCCACTAAGCACAGGGCGCTTCAAATGCAAAATAAGAAGATGATGTTCATCAATTATACAGCGATATAATGAAATGGAGAGAAGGGGTACTAATATTCCTTTCTTCAATTTTTTCGGGCATTAGAATTCTTCGTTTTTTACCACACTTTAGCACAGCAATGAAACAAAATAAACTTTTAACAAACTTAATTTTTTCAATGACAACAGTGAAGAGACTTAATATATTTTTCTCGTATAGTAAGTTTCAAATGACTTTTCGATACTTCAAAATTAATATAACTGATGTTTTTCGAAGCAAAGAGGCTATTTTGTACTATGCTGTTCAGTGCTTTTTTCTTGTTTACTCCGTTCGGGAGGAAAGGACCTCGACAAGACTCTACCATCGTGCACATTTACTGACGAAAGATTGTAGCCTCTGTGTGATGGTGTTAGATACCAACAACAATACTGACTCCACGGGTGAGCTGCGCTTGCATTATTTAGCCTGCAGTTCGCATCTTCATCTACTCCGCCGTCTATTGTGATGATACAGCCGAAGTAGCAGAAGATTTCGACAAATTCCGCCGGGCACCCGTCAACCATTATATGTCTTCCATTATTGTGGTGGACTCTCTTAGACTTCGTGTGGACGATGTTGACCTCCAGTGCGACAGTGCGTGTTAGTGTGTCAGTGAGTTTGTGAGAGAGCAGACAGATGTCATCGGCGAAGTCCAGTTCCGCGAGATGTCTGGTGAAACCCCATGCACCGCCTCTTTTGTGCAGGGTCAATTGGACGATGGCGTTTAGGACGAAGCCGAAGAGAAGGGGCGACAGGGGACAACCTTGCATTATGCCTGCGTTAGTGTTGAATTAGTCGCTGATGTTACCGTTGTGAAGCACTGGCAGTTCGAAGTTCTCGAAAAGGGCTCTGCTAAGGTGAATTATCTTAGCGGGAACTCACTTTCTACTCAACACCAGCCATATTGAGTTTCATTTGATTGTGTCGAATGCCTTCTTAAATTCAACGAACAGCATTTAAATTGGGTAGCGCCAATCAACTGATTGTTCTACATACTATGATACGAATAATGTTGGCTTGGTCACCGAAGCAAGGCCGAAAACCAGCTGGTTCGTCCTTTAAGGAACTTAGGATACATTGGCGTCTGCTTGGTACGATCGTGGCTATAATTTTGCAGATGGCTTCGAGCAGAGCTATTCCTCGCCAATTGCCGCAGTTGCGAAAATCGGCTTGTGCTTGTCCTCACTCTAGCGATATTTGCATTTAACATGATCAGCCGAATGGGTAGGAATGTGCCTTGGTTATGCCTCTTAGGGCAGATTTTCAGTGGTAGTTAAACTATGATTTCAATTGAACTAAGTGTAAATGACCAAATTTTCGAGCTTAAACTTATTTTAAAAAAATTAGCGCAGTTAAAATTGCACTGAAAAATCGGTCCTTAGCGGGTCAGTTAATTAAAATTTTCGAAAAAAAAATTTACTACCTGCTCTGTTGGATTATTCTAACGGCAGAAAATATCTACATCTTTGTGAATGCAAAACGTAAATTTTCATAAATCCATGACTTTTTTTTTCTTCCTTTTTTTTTGTATCTTGATTATTTGCCTACTATCCTGGGTGAAATCAAACGAATTCTGTCCGTCGAGACGCCATCGAAATGTGACCGCTGTCCAAGCACAACATTTCTAAAAAAGAAACTCAAGCCTCAAAGACCCTGTGTGTATGTGTACATATATACGTGTACGTGTACGTGAATGCCCCATGCACAGTAATGCGCCTTTGAACTTATATAATATTGTGCTTTTGAGTACTTTGACAATTTAATTGAAATTATTATTGCATAATTTTTGAAACTTTCAAACGTACAGCAGAAATTGAATTTCAAATTGCGAAAATGGGCAAATGGAAAGAGCAACAATATAATATATAATGGAATAGAACGGAAGGAACATGAACTTTACTCGAAAACAACTGAGGCGAAATGGGAGTAGCAAATGAAAATTTCAAGTGTTATCCAAGTTGTAGTTGAGTGCACTTCAAGTGCGTTGGATGGTGGATTAGGCCAGAGGAGTGGAGTTGAAGCGAGGTTAAGGCCGTGTGCGTTGGCAGACTGCTTCACTTCAATTTCTAGCAAAGCCAGCAAGTTTTAATGCGATAATGACTTAAAAGCTTAATGGCAAGTGAAATGGAATACTTAGCTACGAATGCCGAAAAACCAAGTGGCGGCGACGACGACGAGCTGGTCTTGCGATGAGCGCAATGCCAAATATATGGGAAGACAATAAAAACAAGCACATAATAATATAATAAACAAGAAGTAGACTAGCAACATTTTCATATACACAACTTGCTTGTAGTAAATGCGTGTGCGTGTGTGTGCGAGCGATTAAGTGCGTGGCAAAATTCAATATTTTCTACACGGCGTGGCATGTACGTGCGGCTATCAACACATCAACTCGAAATTAAGTGTATGTGTATGTGACTTTTACACGCCCGAAAGTATGCAACAGCACTCATCGAATTCACGACAACGGTGTACGTACGTGATTTATTTGGGAAAACCTATGACAACTTGCAACAATGATGACAACATTTCAAGTGCAGCTTGCTGCTTAGTACCTAAAACATCGCCAACAACATTACATGCGTGCAGAGAGTGGCAAAATGAGTGTAAGCCAACAAATTAATGACCGAATCGTACTCTAGTTAAACCACTTGAAAGACTGCAAAGTATACGAGTTTTAGCAAATTTTTAGTAAACCCACAGGCAGCAGCATTCGCAATGGCAGAATTAATTAAAATAAAATTCAAGCGCACATAGCATATGAAGTTGTTGAGTGTTACACAATTCAAAAATTTAATTAAATTGTGTTTTTGTTTTTTTTTTTCATATTTGTTTTGCGGCTTGCGCGCTAGAGTGTCGGCAGAACTTAAGTGTTTTTGGCTGGCAGTGAGGAGTTAAGGTTAACACGCACACACACTCAATTTCACATGCATATATTGTAACAACACAGATATTTGCTTTAAGGGGACAGATACCTGTAAACGGCCATATTATGCCTGATTTTCATTAAAATTATTTAAATTGAAGAAGTCTTTTCAAAATGGGCATACAGCTTATTTATACATTAAAATAATATAATTTTATTTTTTTTTATTTTAATCATTCAAAATGGCGGATATACACTCAATTCTTCTAGGAAGGTCGCAGCGGGGCTTCTCAATCAGCGCGCATTGTAGCATCGGCGTCAGTGACCTAAATACCAAAAACCCTAAATTTTTTTGGAATAAAATGTTAAAAAAAAAGAATTTTGGGGCGAATTTTCCTACTATTTTTGCTTCGAAAACTAGAAAAAGAAAGTAATATCATAGAAAAGATGTGTGCAAAATTTAAGGAAGATGGGTCAATAACTTTTCGAGTTATCGTATACGCCAATTTAAAAAATATATATTAGTTTTGCGAAAACCGCGTCTAATGTCGGCAACGTAACTAAACCTCACGGTTGACGATCTACAATATAAGAAATACATAAATTTACGTTCTAAAAATTTTCGACATATTCTTAAAGGATTATATATAATATATAAACATTTTATGAAAACAAAATTTTTTTTTTTTTAATTTTACAGGTATCTGTCCCCTTAAAGTAAATTCGCTTTACGTGGCTTACGTAAAAACGCATGCATCGCAACTATTTCACTTGGGTGCCGCTCATTACCCAAAAAAAACATGAACTTTTTTTAAATAATGCACAAGTTTGGGGAAAAGCTTGCATGGCACAAGTAAAAGTTGCTTTTCTATCCAATATTACTGCTTTCCAGGCGCTTACTTATCAGGTAGGTTTTCGCTTTAGGTCTTTGTTTGAAGATGCTATTGGAGTATGTATATAGTGAGGCAAATTTTCTTTACAACACCTCCCAAAACGGATTGAGACAATAGACACGCATGCACATGAATTTCACGCTTTTTACAGCCAGTTCCTATACAGCGCCAGCTCTTAGTTTGCCTACTTTTGCGCAGATTGCGATTCACGATCCATAAGTAGTCCCATTGACACATTCTGAGCCTCCATCAGTTAAAAACGTTTCTATGAAAATTCTTAACACATCGAAAGCCAGCGTGATTAACAAAAATAATCACCCAAAACGAGTTTTTTTAAAGCTGTGTGAAAGTCGTATATTATATATTGATTTCTGACCGATCCCCGATCTACTTTGCTATTCATTTTGAGTTTTTAACTGTTTTTATGTGTATGACGCACATTTTTGTGCGACATGGCCCTATACGACGGGATGGGAGACGTAAAAATGATCAGAGAAATTTATGAGAATTGAAACGTGGACAAAATTTTTTTTTTTGGAAATATCAGCCTACTGCAAAAACAAACAAAAAATGAATATAAAGTCGCACGAAAGCGTACTAAAAGGTTTGTCGAACGCTTTCATGGCACACAGGCAAAATTAAGGTGTTGTAAAGAAACGTGTGACACAGCACTCAATGAGTTAAAGAAATTTATGTACTATGGTTTTTTTTTTTTTTTTTGTATTTAACAAATTGTATGAAATTTGTTTTCTTACACCAATAACTGCAGTGCTTAAAGTATGTTCACATATGCAGTGATTAGCAATAAATCCACAAAAGTTAATCTACCCGTTCACAGGCAATATTATCACTCAGCTGTCGAGACTTTTTTTGCGCTTTTTCCTTCATAGAAATTGGTTTAGCGGCATATTTTGGTGTTTTTGGTTTCTTTAATTATTATTCACGAAATGTAGAAAAGGCAAAGAGAAGCAATAGTTAATTTAAATCCGCAATTCGCTGCTAGTGATAGACATTTGGAGAAGAACCGTAAACAACCTGTACTGAGGCTGCAAGCAATTATGACAGCAATACGCATGCGAAATTCGATATTACATCTTAAATTAAGCACCAAAGAGCCAAATCTTCTTTGGACACACGCTTTTTTCTGTTATATGAATGCATAATTAATAATAAAAAAATAAGATTTTTGGACCTTTCGATGCGGTACCAGCTGGTGGTAATAGAGGAAGAGGAAGGCCTCCTCTGAGTTGGAAAGATTAGGTGAAGAAGGACTTGGCTTCACTTGGTGTGACCAATTGGCGTCGGTTAGCACGAGAAAGAAACGACTGGCGCGCTTTGTTAAACTCGACCAAAATCGCGTAAGCGATTATCGCACCAATTCAGAAGAAGAAGAATTAATAATCTCTAACATCAATTTTATTACAAACATTTTTTCTTTTGAACACGTCCATCATTTGTGCACTGTGACCTATTGTGCAGCCTACTCGAACAGTTTTAGGCTATTTATAAATCCCAAAACTGCTGTAGGCTTAATTTCTACTAGTAGGGTTGGATTTATAGCCCCATTTCCCAGGTAATTACGATTGCGTCGTGCCATTGGTGGGCATTCGCATAGAATATGTTCTGCTGTTTGTCGTGCCTCTTTGCAGGGTCTACTAGAATCGTTTTCTATCACACCTATCTTTTTTATGTGATAACTAACCGAAAAAAGTACAATATATTTATAATCTAGGAATATTTTATAATCTCCCGCTTTTTAATTACGGGAGTTAAGCTCGAAAAAGTAGATAATCTAGTTATAAAGTGAACCTATCATTAGAATGGCACAGCTCCAGCTGATCCAGGATACTCTTAATACTACTTTCACCCTAAGCTATGCACCTCTTTTGGATATGGCACATTTGCTCCACACCACTTCATTGCTGATTTTAAAGACGCCTTCGAAAGCAAAAGAAGAAGTGGTTCGTACGTCAATGTAAAGTCCGGTTCAGCACTGTGGCACACAGAGTGAATTGGTTCTCACAGTTTTTACTGCCTTAATGGCTACCTGGCTGTCAGTTAAGGACATCAGATTTGACTGCGTTGCTGCATAAATATCGGCTTGAGAAATGTTACAGTGATCTGGAAGTTCATACGGCTGTTGAAGATCTAATTCCAATGACAATAGCGCTGTTCCCATTCCATTAATCATTTTACAGCCGTCCTAGAATAAATTCTAAGTGCGCTGATGGATAAAAAATTATTTCTTATGCCCGTCTTGCTCTATTTAGTTATTATCACGTGAGACTCTTTTTGGCATTATTGTGTCTGAATCGAAGCATTACCCGGCAATGTTAATCATTCTAACAAAGTGCTAGCCTACGTATGCTCGTGAATTTCGTCCGCTTGCCATGCGATTTAAGGGGGAAGTCTACTGTGAATTTTTCAAAAAATCGATTTTTTTTTTATTAGCTTAAAAAATACTTTGAACCCTCTTAAATAAGGTACAATATGTGTTACAGCTGGCTAAATTTTTCTTCGTTGAAATTTCGACCTTTTCCCGAAGCGCTCCAAAGCGCGTACCTGCTATACTGAAACTTTAAACGCATTTTTCTCGAAACTAAGTTTTTGTATACGGTGTACACGATATCTCGAGTTCTGATAAATGAATCAGCTTAAAAATTTAATTATATATTCTCTGTAATAGTGTCCCTCGTCTGACATAGGATTTTTTTGATATCGTTATTTGTTTCAAAATTTCAAGAATTTTTTTTTCAACGCCAAAATTTTTTATCGACATAATCCTACGTCAGACGAGAGTCAATACTATGTATATGATAACAATATTTTGTTTTTTTGTTTTAGATCACCGAAACGTAAGATTTCATGTACACCGTTTAGGCACCTAAGAAAAGCGGACCTGCGCTTGCAGAAGTGCCACAGCGGCCATTTTGAATATTTTGACTTAAAATTTTTTTTTCAAAAACTTAAATATATAATAAAGATAAGAGTTTAAATAGATTTTATGTACGAGCAATATTTTGTTAGAAATAAAATCCGGAAAATAAGCCTGTTTTTTCCCTTGTCACAGTAGACTTCCCCCTTAAGCGACGCTACTTAAGTAAGCAGATCCACAGTATTTTTCATTGATTGAAGATTTGTTCACTTTAGATGTTGAACAGATAATGTAAACTGATTGATTATGAAGTCTTATTTATATTGTTTCATACCTCGAGTGACATTTGAATATAAATTTAGGAATTTTTTATTTATTTATAATACAGGAATTAAGCGACAAATCGCCTAACTACAACATAGGAGCTCGAGTAACTAAGACCTTCGGCTAGGAGTTTTTTTATTTTTGACATATGCGGGGAACCACTGTGCAGTCGTCAAAGAGATAATATTCTCGCAAATAATTGGAAGAATGAACTGATATGAGTGACATTTGGGGGGTTTGAATATTTGTGTCATGCTCAGCCCAAATATGCCATAAAATGTGTGCTTTGTCGGTTGATAGCTGTCAAATAAACTGTTACCTTCTCTTGAAAATGAAAAGAAACTTCCCAAACGTGACAATTCTTGAGCTTTAGGAGTTTCTGAAACGTATTTAGTATTAAATTACACTATTAGGAGTTAGCAGCTGACAAATCTACTGATGACAAAAATGATAAGAAACCTCGACAAAGTAACAATGATTAGATTTTGGTGGTAACTTATTATGACTTTCAGGTCAAAATGAAAATTTAAATTAAAAAAAAAAAAAAAATTAACAGCAGTCGATCAACAGACGTGATTCAATACCAATATCATTTTCCTTAAAAACAGAAAAAAAAATAGTTTTTCAAAAATAGCACTGATTAGGTTTTAGGACTAACTGATCACGAATTTTAGGTTAAAATTAAAGTAAAAATTAAAAAAAAAATTTAATCACCAGTCGATCAACAGTCGAAATTAAATATAAATATTATTTTCCCTAACACCAGAAAACAATTTTGCTATAGTAACTGTGATTAGGTTTTCCGACTAACTTATTGGAAATCGCGATCGAAATTAAAATTCAAATTTAAAATATTAAATTTTGACTATTCACAGCTGTCAAATCAGTTGTCACAGTTGAGCATAGTCTAAAGCAAAATTAGACAAAATAAAAAAAAAATCTGAGAAAAAAAAATTATACATTTTCCAAAAATGTTTAAGAGGACAGATCCCTGTAAAATTGCGAAATTTTTTTTTTACTAAACTGTTAATATAATCCTTTAAAAATATGAAAACAAATTTTTAGAACGTAAATTAAAGTATTTCTTATCTTATAGATCATCAACCGTGACAACTCTATTCTTTGTGTTCGAGCGGTGGGAGAGGAATTTTCATGTATTAAAACTTTAGACGCGTTTTTTCTCAAAACTATATTTTTCGAATTGGCGTACACGATAACTCGAAAAGTTATTGGCCGATCTCCCTGAAATTGTGCACACATCTTTTTTATGATATTACTTTCTATGTGCTTCAAGTTTTGCAAAATTTTTCGAAAAAATAATTTTTGGAAGCAAAAATAGTAGGAAAATTCGCCCCAAAATTCATTTTTTTTTTTGTTTTTTTTGAAGCATTTTATTCGAATTTCCGCGAATTTTTGTTTCCATTCGTTTTTAATTCATTTAGAAATTATGACATTAATAAACAAAAAAATTGTGGGTTTTTTGTATTCAGGTCACTGACGCCGATGCTACAATGCCCGCCGATTGAGAAGCCCCGCTGCGACCTTCCTGGAAGAATTGAGCGTACATCCGCCATTTTAAATGATTAAAATAAAACAAAAAATGTTATATTATTTCAAGAAATAATATACATATAAACTGTATGCCAATTTTGAAAAAAATATATTGACTTCTTCATTTTAAATAATTTTAATGAAAATCAGAAAAAATATGGCCGTTTACAGGTATCTGCCCCCTTAACGCAAAAATAAAATTTTTTTTTTCAAACAATTTTTTTTTACAATACTTGCATATTTTATTCAACGAAATAAAAAAAAATTATACAAGTTTTGAAAACGTTATTTTACTTCAAAAAAAAAACAAAAAACATACCACGATTTGCCTCATTGAATAAAATACAAAATTATACGTTTTTGTTCAAAATTGTTTGAGTTTAATTTTTGGCCGAGCTCGTCCACCTATTTGCCAGGTACGTCTTGATACTTTTCAATTGTTTTATGCCGCCTCTGAACGTCAGATGGTTTTTTATAAAGAGCTTTTTCACGTAGAAATACGTTCGGGTGTTTAGCATTGTCTGCCCAAGGGCGACTGCTATTAAAAAACTTTTTCTTCATTTTGATGTTTCATGCAGGGAGATTCGAACCTACGTACTCCGAATGGTAGTCACACCCGAAAACATTCGGCTACGCCGCCCGCTATCAAACAAAACCCAATTGTTAAAAGAATTGGCGACAATCTCCAAACTACTTGGATTACTTGACACAGAACTGCTCGTATATTTGTCTAGATGAGACAAAGCCAATGCGAATATGCCAAAATAAAATTCTCAAATTTATTCTTCGGTTTCCCTCCAACTACTGTACTGGAAAACTTCACAGGGATTGAAGTATTACATGGGAAAAAGTTTAAATATCGACTGAAATATTTGAAGTTAATTTTTTTATACCTGATCAAACGTTAAACTGTGATCTATGTTAGTATAAAATATTGAAGAAAATGTTGGTTTTTTCCATAGCACCGGCACACGAGTTTCTAACAGTGAAAAGTAAGTTTAACCTCAACACAAATTGGTAGTAAGTTCGCTAAGACTTAGTAGGTTCGCCTGCAAGGGGACTTACTGCTCTAACTCACACTTCAGTAAAATATTTAATAATTGCAGAGGTTGGGAGTTATCGAAAAAGATATATAAGGGTAACGCGATTCTATATGTCCTGTTTAGCTTTATCACCTCGCTATTGAAAAGATATTCCATGGATGACTGTTGTCATTCTCAATTACAACGCCTTACAAATTGATCAGCTTTTTAAATGAGAAGGTGAAAGAACGCGAAATAGCCCAGTTCGAAATTCACGATAAGTCCACCAGTTCGGTGCTAGTGGATTTTCCTGCAAGGGTGTGCCACACATGTATGACGCATGTGTGTGCGTGTATGTGTAGGCCGATAAACTTTAACTTAAAAGGGTGTTAAACTGTATGCCATAAAGGCAAATAACCCTTGTTTGAAAACATACGCAGCTCTGTACAAGCATAGGCATGAGCATAAGCTCTTTAAATGTGCGAAATTGTGGCGAAAATTTCACAGTTCCCAACAAGTTGACTTGCTGTTATTTATGTGTAATATGGCAGTGTGTGAAATTTTGCTGGTTCATACTTTTCTAGCTGCAAAGTTCATGCTTGCATTTACATATATAAACATCAGCACAAACAGTCATTGGAGTGCACCACTTCTTCGAGCCCCTCGCAAAAGTATCGAGAAGAAAACAATAGAATTGCAGCATACAGAGAAAATATTCACAAAAGGAACTTTCAGAAAATCACAGTAAAATATAGAAAATCATAGCAAAAAGAGCAAAAAAACAAGTTCAAACACAAGTAGAAATATAATCTAATATAGAAAACAACAACAATACGAAAAACTACTCATGCCTAACAATATTATTTTACATACACGATTAAGCCAAAAGGTTAGATAGCAAAGAAAAATATGCTCAGTAGTACAGCAGCTCGCATATTTCCATGTGCCAGGCTTTTAGTTTTCTTCCATTACCAAAGGTTAACAAAACGGACTATAAAGCAAAAACAAAACGATGCAAACATGTATTGACGCCACCTCGGCAAGGGTGTAAAAGCTGCCAAATGCATTTTCATTTACGGATGTACATTTTGCGAACTTTTCGATCCCGGAGTGTGCGGGATGTCCCGATAATCCCGAGCAAGAGCGCAGCTACGAGTTTTGGGTTCCGATGCCGTCATAATGAGTAATATTCGTTCTCTAAAACTGGAGGATATTTACCGATTTGCCAAACATGGAAAATTCACACAGGTCTAACTATCTCTATCTCTGTCTCTATTCTTTCCTATCTCTTTCTCTGTTACTTTTCTCCTTATCTTCTTGACTAACTACTCTCTTTCCAGAGCGCTAAATACAATATCCTAAGTGTTTTAGGAGCCAGCAAGTCTCCTGGTGCTCCTTGGCTCGACCTTTTCAAATTTCAATTTCAAACAGCCCCTCATTTAGCAGTTGGTTCCCTCCGAAGTTTCCCTTAGGATAGCTGGTGCATTTGAAGCCTATGCAAAATAATCTTGTCCTAATCAACCTCTAAGTTCTGTTACATAATGTTGGAATTATAAGTATTTTAGGGCTTTACTTTATAAGATGCATAGAAGTACAATGCAAACAAAATTTAGACTGAGGAATAAGACGTGTTTCGTGATTTTCGCTAGGATGGAAAAAGAGCAGCAGAGTTCGGTAATTCGCTTCACGCTTTTGGATGGGAAAAAATGCGACAAGATAAAAGGAAAGTTGGTTACTGTCTATGGCGACACTGCGCCGTCTATAACCACAGTTAGATTTGGTTCAACGAATTTAAACGTAGGCAAAGATCCGTTTTTGATGAGGAGCGACCAGGAAGCCCAGCAGACGTGGCTACCGAGAATATCAGTCTAAAAGTCTACGACATGATTCTCGCTGATCGACGAGCGAAAATGCGTGAAGTAAGAGAGGCCATAGGTGTGTCGACCCGAACGGCAATTAATATTTTACATGATAAGTTGGCGATGAAAAAATTGTCGGCCCGATGGGTGCCGCGATAGCTCACAAGCAACAACAAGCGGATGCGGCTATTAACTTCGAAACAGTGTTTGGAGCAGTTTGAGTGAGATCCGAAAGAATTTTTGCATTGAGTTGCCACCGCTGATGAGACCTGGATTCATCATTACAGACCAGAAACTAAGCGAAAATCAAAACAATGGATTTCTCACGGTGAATCTGCTCCAAGGAAGTTGAAGGCAGCCCCATCGGCCGAAGAGGTCATAGTGACGACTTTTTGGGATGAGAACGACGTTATCCTTATGGATTTTTTAGAAAGAGAAAGAACGATCACTGGGCAATACTATAGTGAGTTATTAGACTACTTTCACAAAAAATTTAATGAGACGCGACCGCATTTGGCGAAAAAGAAGATGCTGTTTCCCCACGATGACGCACCAGCATATCCATCCGGAGTTTTCGCCGCCAAACTGCATGAATTCTGTTATGGATTGCTGCCGCACCCCCCGTATTCACCTGATCTGGCTCCCTGCGACTTTCATGAAGAGATGGCTCGCGGGAAACAAATGTAGTTCAAACGAGTAAGTCATCGCCGAGACAGAGGCGTATTTTTGAGAGTTCGACAAATCCTAGTTTTGGAGAGGTTAAAAAATGGGCGGAGCCTGGGTGGGAGAAGTGTATCTTTCAAAATGGGGACTATGTTGATACGTAAACAACATTTTTTTTTGAAAAAATGGTTTCTTCATCTCTAACACGGGTACTTGTTGATCCCCCCTCGTATACTAAACGTATAAAAAAAATTAAAGCCAAATAAACGCTTATTTACTAAATTTTTTATATAATTTGAATCAGTAAAAAAACCGAAGCCACTCTATTCGACTACTTTTCTAAATAAACAGAGACCTCGTACATTTTAGTTTGAGCTTGCGTTTAATTGACTTTCCCCCGCTAACTGTCGTATCCATGACAGAAAATGGCTCCTCGATGCGAATAATAGACAAGTAGCCCAAAATAAGCCAGACCGTGGCCATAACGGTCTAGAGAAAGCGAATGTTCTTACCAGAACTAGGCGGAGGTCGCCAAAAGCTCTTAAAAGATGCAGATGCAAGTCGCAAGGTAACTTGCCTAACCCTTCAAACTCTTGTCGTTCTCTCAAAGTTAAGAAAAACAAATTGCATTGTTATCAAACAAATTTCAAGTACGTTTGAAGTTCCCTAAAAAACACCGGATTTGGACTATAAGTACTTGTAAACGTATAAGGTGGTCAGACGAATCCAAATTTAATCGCTTTTAGTCTGGTGATATCTTCTGGTCACTGGGTGATCGGCACTCATGCGCAGAAGCTTGGAATTCCGTACAACCCCTATTGCAGAAGCTGTGGGGATCCTGCAGAGAAAGACTCGGTTCTTTCTGTTCTTTCTCTGCAAAAATGTCCGGCTCTGGCGACTAGGCGTTTGAGATTCCTTAGCGTGCCCTTTGGGGATGACTTGAAGAAATTCTCCAGCCTAGATCCCTTTTCTCTCCTACACTACATCAGCAGCACTGGATGGCCGTAGACGGTTTTCTCTTCCCAAAATTTTTCTTTTCACAAGTAGTGGTCCACACGATGGTATCAAAATGGCACGTAAGTGCTATTTGAAGTGTGCCTGGGGTATTCTTGTCATCTTACCTACCTACCTACCTACCTGGTGATAAGCAATATTTCTGGCACCACCCTTGGCAGACGAGGAGTGGGGCATAATGGATCACAGCTAAAAATCGATATACAAATGCGAAGGTGCAAAGTTGTTTGCAAATTTCATTAAAACTTTCAACTTTGTAATCAGAATTTGCACAATATTATTGAATTTATACTTTTGTGTCACTTTAGAGGTAAACCTCAAAATATTGTTGATGTTTTTAATTTTTCTTCGCTGAGGTGACATGACTTTTCATTCATACGAAGTACAAAGCTCAAAATTGTTTATATGGAGCAGCAAGCCTAGCACCGTCAATACAAAATCAACGGTACTCTGTAGTCATTTGAAACTTGCACCTTTATTAAAATTCGATGGGCTATAAAATTGCGTACCCAGAAAAATTCTGGTAAAAATCGGAAAGTTTTGATGAAATGTTGTAAGCATTTTTTTATTATTATTTTTTTCTTTTTTTATAGAGAAAATTGTGTGTTCATAATTTTGCAACAAGGCGTATATGAGAATTAGAGGTCGTAGAGGTGCGAATTACTAGTGGTTACAGCAAATATGTGACAAAAGTGTGAGTTGCTTGTGGCACTCAACGTGTCAAGACCATCCGTGTTTTTCGGGTGTTTCTTTAAAAGCGTATAAAACGGACACAAAAACACATATTTTAATTTTGTTTACAGCATTTTATTTTTTCATCTATTGTTAAATATTAAAAATGTTGTTTCGCCCATATGAGGTTCGTTCAAAAAGTTCGCAACCTTCAAAAATTGGTCTTCACAAAGACAATGGTCACAGATATAGCCGGATCTACTGAACCGATTTTGATGAAATAAAATATAAAAGACGTAGAATTGATGTCGTTATCGTGTGAACTGCGATCATTCGGAAACAAATTTTTTTCGTTTTTTTTTTCGAACCTTTAAAATCAAGAAAAGCGGTAAAGAACGGTTCTTCATCTTTGAACGTCCGCCAATTTGTCAAAAATTTATTTTTTTTTAAATCGTAGTTCACACGATAAGGACATTCATACAAAAGCAGTATTGTCGTTTTGATTTCAGACCCTGTGAGTCCCGGAATCCGTGTCGCCAAGGACATACCTTTTTTAGAAAGACGATATTTTGAAGGCTGACAACTTCTTGAAGAAACCTCGTATATGTATTTTTTAACAATAGATCAAGGAATAGAATACTGGAAACCAAAATGAAACAATTTTTTCCCGTGCCGTTCTACTCGCTTTTAAAGAAACACATAAAAAACACCATTTCAAATGAAGCAAGGGCTTTAAAAGGCTATCAAAGAGCCTATTTTTCATTATCAATCTTTCTTTTCAATTGGATTTCACCATCAATCCAATTTATTGCTTAATATTATTAGATCTTTAAAGCACCTGCTGGGCCATTTTCAATGATTTTCATGCCCAGCTTCAATGATATAAATCTGAGGCTGCTTTTTTAAGTCTAAAGTTCATTACATTTTTTAATATTTATTATTTTAATGTTAAATTACAATGAAGCAGCTTCTGTATTCTAAGTAACGGGTGTTTTTTCAGCTGCATTAGAACTATCGATATAGATAACTATGGTTTGACAGCTGAGAATGGCAAATTGTGCTGATATATCTGTGCAGTAAGGTTTGGCAAGTCTTCATGAATCGCTTAACGCCGGGACAAAGCTTGCACATTATGCAAATTTACTTTGAAACAAGTAAAAATAAATTTAAAAATAAAAAAATCTGTTCTCGAAGTTCATAGAACACTGGCGGCATCATCGGTCATTATTTCTCTCGAAATTAGGAAGAAGTTCTTGTGACGGTGAACGGCTAGCGCTGCCGACCTATACTGACTGAATTTTTATTTTCAAAAATTAATCACCTGCATATCGATTACATTTGGTTCCAACAAGACGATTCAATTTGCCATGCAGCGCGCTTAACAATCGATTAATTGCAATATTCAAGCCACCACTGACCAAATTTATTGAAAAAAGTAGTGAAAAATAGGACTGACCGAGTGGGCCAGGTAACTCGTAGCCGCGGTGAACAAATGACGGACATTATATTCAAACGGAAATAAATGTCACGAAATTATCTACCAGATTATTATGAAACAAAAACTCCTACCAAAAAATATTTCTCTGTGCATTACCATTTTTAGTTATAAATCTCTTCAAGAACGCCCAATACTTAAAATTGTTCCGTGGAATTGTAGTATCAGGATTTCAACACCTGCCGCATCGCGTTTGACAGGTATTGCACTAAGCCACCACTACTACCTCTACTACTATTACCTACTACTACTAGAGCTGCCAGCCATATTTCTTTGCTTTGCACTTCAACTATGACGCTTTGGCATATTGCTCAGCAACTGCAGCGACAGCATAAAATATAAATTCTTTTTGTTTTTTCGGTTTCACCTTACCTGCGCCTTCATACATATGAATGTAGTTAAATAAAAGGGTATAGGTAAGAGAATGTCAACACAGGCACGCTAGACTATATAGCGTAGAGAGAAAAATTGCTGATGCCACTCAACCCCACGAACGTGGAAGCGAGGTAAGAAAATTTGCAAACCGGTGCATGCGGGTGAATCTCGACATTTGTAAACGACACACAGAGTGATATTCAAGCCGAAAATGAGGTCAAAAATCAATATTTAAAGCACTAACGCTGGGAACTGCCATTACGGCAACCTATGCCGCCACCAACCCATAAGATATTAATCCATGTTATGAGTGTTGCATCGGATACCCTTTAACCGATTGACCAATTATCGAAGGGAGCAGCGAAGAACAAAGTATTAACGAAAATTTAGGAAAAACTTTGAATGAAAATTTTGTGGGACTGAATTCAATGAGTACGCTTTAAACAGCCCCTTTTTGACTTCGGATCCACTTCTGAGTAGCAATTGTTACTTCGTTAAGGGAAGCAGAGAAAGAACTCTCGAATTTTTAAAACCAGCCGTGTCTGAGGAGTGTAAAAAGTGGTTTCCCCCCTTTGAGTTTTCATTTGCAAACCTTTGATAAATGCTTTCTTTCTAAGTATCAACTAAATCAATCATTTAATATGTTTATAGAAAGAGTTGTCAGCCTCATTTTTAGAGGATTTTTCGATTTAGAAACAGTTGCGAAAGAGATATGCTTAACGAAGGGATATCCTGCCGAAATCCACAATAAAATCTGCATTTGGTTAACTTTAGTACAGAAATTGCCACACCCCCTTTTTAGGTGTTTGCCGCCTCAAACGAACTCTTCCCAAATAAATATTTTCACTGGATGTTTATTCCATCGCAACCCGTAATACAAAAACTACAAATATTTTTCACCAGCTTTTCCTCACAAATACCAGTCTGTGCGGCGCCAGCTTGACTGCGGGCTGGTCATTAAATGGTCGCCGGAACATGTGATGCGCACACCAAAGGGCGTTGAAAGGTTTCGAACACATATCCACACATAGCGGCGGCGCAAAAGGTGCAAACAGTGCACAACGTGCGATGCCTCTGGCATACACGCAAAGAGAGGGCGAGAGGTCTGCATACTTTGCCGTTTGGGTACTGAAGTCTTTGATAGCGCAAAATGCATATGTGGTTGTGTGAGAAGCTTCCTCGAACGATATAGAGGTGTTAATGTTGCAGTTAAAACAAAGTGCATTTATCGTCCCACATCTGTGTGGAGCGTAAAATTTAAACGATTTTCTAAGCACATTATGCTGCTACACTTTCCAATTTTTTTATTTTTACTTATATACATATTTTTTACAGCTGAAAGCATTCATAATTTTATATTGAAATACATAGAATTGAAGTGAGAAAAAATTTAATACAGTAAATATTTAAATTTTTAATCCCTGCCGCTATTTGCGTCGATGTTAGAGAGGTGGTGAGAGAGGGAGAGAGTCGGCATTATAGTTATTGGCAAATTTATTTAAACCAGTTTGTACTCATACATCATAAACAAGCAAAATCCTGCAAGGGCTCCAGTAAGCGCCTGGCCACTAAAAAAATTTAGCTTAATTTGAAAACTACCATCAGTAAAGCGAGCCAGTTTAGCACCAGCCGATACCTATTTTCTTAGGGACTATAGTGGTGCGGGCTCTATCACCATGCAAAGTTTTCATCTGTTTATCGTCCTGTGGTGAGTTTTTGTAGAGTGGAACTTCTTTTAGAAGTACTAACGTGACGTTGCACTGCCTAGAATATGTAGTATAACGGGTTATTTAATGCCGTAGAGATGAGGAAGAGAAGGAGTTCATTCAGTACTTCCTCTTAAAATACACTTTGATATATGTATCAACATATAAATCCACAATATGACTTAATTTACTCATGTCTCTAAATGCTCGTCAAACCGACCCATCTGCAGTTTGTATGCTCAACTGATTTCGTTTTGGCCAGTTCACCACACTAAATTCTGTACGAAAAACGGATCATTCGGCCGCTTAGCTATTATTTTTATACATATTTTCCTAATATATTTATTAATATTTCCAATTTTTATTATTTGCCAAGCATTGCAGCGCAACTACACTTCTTCGCCCACGCCTTTCTCTCAGTCTTCGTGAGCTCTAATATGTTTGTAAGATTCTTTTTGCTCTGATCGTCTCTGATGTTTGTCCACAGATTTTCAATGGGATTGAGGTCAGGTGATTGAGACGACCAGCTCATAACATCAATTCGTTTTAAACGAACCAATTGCTGGTATTCGCCGTTGTCTTACTTATTTGAGATGTATCTTCCACTTCAGACGTGGTAAGGCTCATGGCTGAATACTGGACCAATACTGTATAGGAAAAGCAGCACCAAACAATGATTTTCGTATATTCGTCCTTTACTGTCCTGGTGACATATTTGGAGTTAATAAAATAAGCTTTCTTTGGTCTTCGAACAAATTATATGCGTATTTTAGAATCAAACAAAATAGTTTTCGTTTAATCGAACCATAAGTGGCGCAAAATTAATCTCCTTATCGTGCGCCCAATGTATTTGACACTTGTGAACTAGGCTCGCGCACTTAGAGTATGGAACCAGACAAGCAATGGTCAAAGTAAAGATTTACATTACTACAAAAAAACTTTATTTTATTATTTATTTTTTTATTTTATTTTATTAAAAATAAATATTCGGACTTTTTCGGACTTCTTCTGAAACGTTTAGCTGCCATGAGCTATTTTCTGTTTGCTGTTGAGTCCACATTAAGATTTAGCTTATCGCAACCTTTTTTTGGGAGGAAAAAGCTTTTTTGCCAGCTTTTAATTTGCCCGTTGGCATTTCTTTCTTAGCATTAATCATCATTTTTGCTGCACAGCCAAGCAAAATCCTCCGAAAGTAATTTTTTAATATAATAAGTTTTCCTTTTTCATCCTAACAATGATTAAAGCTGTTTTTTTCTCGAAAAGCTTTAAATTTCACTCGAATTGGTCCAAATGGCCTGACTACGAGGGTTGCTTTTTATATTTTTCAAGAACTTTGTTCGTTCTTTTTTCAGTGAATTAACTCATGCAAATTTTCGTACGTTGATTTATTACGATTTTCGACTTGGCTTATCGATGCATTAGTGTATTGATATACTTATTTCGACGTTGTGAAACTTTGGTACTATGATTTCCAATACTTGCCGATACTTGCAAAACGAATTTCGTGAAAACCCTCCTCAAACGGTTGTTGTGCCAGAAACATTCGATGCTGTGCGTCAATCGATAACGCAAAATCATCAGCTGAAATATCGCAGGATATATCAAAATGCATCCTTGGGACCGGCATACATTCAATATTACATTAACATTTGGTCATCAAGAAGATTTTTTAGCGTTGGATCCCACATAATTTGACAATTGCCCAAACAAGGACTCGTGTCGATTGGGCAAGGAAATGTTGAACAAATTCAGCTGCGCAGGTTCAAAGCACGTCTATGAGATCATAACAAGTGTCGAATCTTTGAAAAGTGGAAAGCAGGGAGAGTGGTTCCACTACTGAAACCTGGGAAACCCGCCAACCATAACTCTCCTTTTCCCAGTAGTGAAGACACTTGATTCCGACGAGTGCACAGCACCACCACTGCACTCACCGCCATAAACCTGGGCGGGCTTAACCAAAACCGCCCCTGCGAGAGGACTGTCCTAGTAGCGTTGGACCTAAAGAAGGCTTTCGATACAGTCAGCCATTATACGCTACTAGATGATATTTATCAGTCGACACTCCCGCCAGGGCTGAAGAGGTGGTCCGCGAACTACCTGAGCGGTAGTCACTCGTTAGTGATTTTTCGCGACCAAATATCAAAGCAGAGGAAGATTAAGCAAGGTGTACCCCAGGGTGGTGTCCTTTCACTCTTGCTCTTCAACTTCCATATCTCGAAGCTCCCCCAACCACCAGAGGGAGTCTCCCTGGTCTCATATGCTGACTACTGCACGGTAATGGCGTCGGGCAATGACATTGATGGTCTGTGCCCCAAAGTAAACAGCTACCTCACCGACCTTTCTCCCCGCTTTTTCACTGCGGGGAATCTCCAACTTTCCCCAGCTAAATCCGCGGCGACCCTCTTTACCCCCTGGACAAACGAGGTCAAACTGTCTCTCAGGGTAAAAGTCGATGACACACCAATTCCGACGGTAAACAATTCCAAAATTTTGGGTGTGACCTTTGACAGTTTGCTCTCCTTCTCAGGGCATACAACCGCAATTGCTACTAAGGTCCAAAATCGCAACAAGGTCCTCAAGTCGCTTGTCGGCAACACTTGGGGCAAAGACAAAGAACTGTTGCTATCGACATTTAAGACAATTGGTCGGACGGTTCTAAACTATGCTGCGCCTGTCTGGTCGCCTGGTGACTGGCGACACGCAGTGGATAAAGCTACAGACTAGCCAAAATACTGCCATTCGGACAGCGACTTGTTGCCTCCTGGTGTCCCCTATTCAACACCTTCACAACGAGGCACAAATGCTCCCTGTAATGGAGCACAAAAAACTGCTCAGCAAGCAGTTCCTGCTGGGGTGCTACCGCAGGTTTCACCCTTGCAGACACCTGCTTGAGCCAGAGCCGCCTCCTAGACGCATCAGGAGACACCTTTTAAGCTATACCGACGAGATCCAGGACAAAACTGACAGAAATCTACTGGACTGGTAACTAGAACAGAAACTATATAACATCGGGTATGTTTTTTTAGCTGCATGAGAACTATCGAGAATGGCACACAGTCTTCACATTTCTGCTCGGTAGGGTTTGGCCAGTCATCATGAATCGTTTAACGCCAGAGCAAAGCTTCAAAATTGTGGAAATTTCCTTTGAAAAAAAAATAAATCTATTCGTGAAGTTCATCGATCGAAGTGTTGAAGAAGACACTGAAATATCGATTCGTCGTCGTTCTCAAATTGTTGGCCTCTGTCCTTCGACTACGTGGAAAATTTTATGTCCGGTTCTTGCTTACGTGCCTATAAAATAGAACTCGTGCAAGAATTGAGGCCAAATGACCATCGTTTGCGTTGCATTTTTGCTGATTGGGCTCAATTGAAATTATTATCCAGATTAATTAGAAAAGGTAGTCAAACATTCGACTGATCGAATGGACCATGTAGCTCGGCGAACACTTGCTGGATATCATATTCAAAAACCAAACCCCATGAAATTTTCTATCAGATTGTAATAAAAAATGCACTTCAAAAACATTTTTGTTCTGTATATTCATTTTAAGTTCTAAAGCTCTTAAAAAACACTCCCTATAGATTCAGTGGTGCAGTATTTAGGTCTAAAATGTGCATTAAAAAGTTTTATTACCAGTTTTCATTTGAAGTACCAAATATTTAGGTTTATTTTTTCTTGTTATTTAAAGTACCAGAACCAAAAACCAAATATTTTGGTTTATTTTAAAGAAGCCAGCTGCAGATACTCCGGTTATAGGTACTTTAATTTTTCTCAGTGCGATTTTTTCGGTACCGGTATTTTATTAAATTTTTATTTCATGATTTTTCACACTTTTTAAGTGCTAATGCGTTTTTCACCATTTAGAAGGCTTCTGTGAAGTAAATAATAGGTCTATTTATAAGTTCGTGCGGTTTTACAACAGATGGCGTAACTTGATTATTATTCCATCGATCCACATTTCCAAACATTCATTGGAGAGCTACTGTCGTAAGGCACAAACGTCAGTATAAGTTTTTTATTTGAAGCGTAAACAACAATATTTTTACCACACTTGAAAATGTCGAATTTCGTGCCAAATAATGTGTTTTTGCGGGGAATTCTTCTTCATTATTTTAATATGAAGAAAAAAGCAGCCGAAAGTCATCGTATCTTGGTGGAAGTTTATGGTGAGCATGCTCTATCTGAGCGAACGTGCCAGAAGTGGTTTGCACGCTTTAAAAGTGGTGATTTTGGCTTGGAAGACGAAGAACGCGAGGGTGCGCCGCCAAAGTTCATGGATACCGAATTGGAGGAATTGCTCGATCAAGATCCGGCTCAAACGCAAGAAGAGGTTGCAAAAACTTTGGGAGTTGATCAATCAACCATTTCCAAACGTTTAAAAGCCATGGGAATGATCCGAAAGGTAGGCCATTGGGTGCCGTATGAATTGAAGCCAAGAGACGTTGAACGCCGTTTTATGGCATGCGAACAACTGCTTCAACGGCACAAAAGAAAGGGTTTTTTGCATCGAATTGTGACTGGCGATGAAAAGTGGGTCCATTACGACAATCCAAAACGTCGGGCAACGTATGGATACCCTGGCCATGCTTCAACATCGACGTCGGCGCAGAATATTCATGGCCTGAAGGTTATGCTGTGTATCTGGTGGGACCAGCTGGGTGTTGTGTATTATGAGCTACTGAAACCGAATGAAACGATTACGGGGGATGTCTACCGACGACAATTGATGCGTTTGAGCCGAGCACTGCGAGAAAAACGGCCGCAATACGCCGATAGACACGACAAAGTTATTTTGCAACATGACAATGCTCGGCCACATGTTGCACAAGTGGTCAAAACATACTTAGAAACGCTCAAATGGGATGTCCTACCCCACCCGCTGTATAGTCCAGACCTTGCGCCATCCGATTACTATCTCTTCCGATCGATGCAACATGGCCTGGCTGACCAGCACTTCCGTAATTACGATGAAGTCAAAAAATGGATCGATTCGTGGATTGCGGCAAAACCGACCGAATTTTTCACAAAGGGAATCCGTGAATTGCCAGAAAGATGGGAAAAAGTAGTAGTAAGCGATGGACAATATTTTGAATATTAAATTTGTAACCATTTTACGTCAATAAAGTTTCAAATTTCGAAAAAAAACCGCACGAACTTATTCATAGTCCTATTATTACAATAATTTTAGTTGCAATTTACTCGATTTAAAACTCAAAAGGATGCAGAGAACAAAAAAAAAAACAAAAATTATGCATTAACAAGTTGAACCATCAACAGTACCTACAAATAGCTGTTGCAGGTATAGGACGAAGCAAACAAAAATTTCGTAATAATGTTTATTTTTCTTAAAAAATGCATACAGAATTTTTTAATGCTTACCAAAACGACAAACAGCAGAGAAAATCCTTTCATGGATATGAACTTTTTAACTTCACTAAAACCTGTTATGCAACGTAATCCAGCAAAAGCCATCTCTCCAGCAAGCGAACAAACAAATTTTATTTCTAATCCACTTACGTATGCTCACGTCGGTGTGTGCGTGTGAGTTCTATATTCATGTACGTGTATGCTTGTATAAACTGCCACACATCCTACATAAGGTGCATTAAAAAAATTTGTGCAGCATAGCTGTTGTAGCCTGCCATCAACTGGTAAAGCGAAGCAGTGAAGAATTCCATTGCGATCCAGCAGAAAGCCAAAACCGCGTAAAGTAAGCGTGACCACCAATGCAAAACAAACAGAGAATCAAGTAAGGAAGTGCTAAATTCGGACCGGAATAAATTTCATATACACGCGCACATTTTAGGAGAATCCAATTTGGGCTTGCAAACATCAGGTGACCGGACTAAAATTTTCTGTTAACATATGTATAAATAGCGTGCGGGTTTTGTAACCGATCTCAATAATATTTACGTCGGACATAAATGGCATGGAGCAATACGTGTACCACGTTTTTCGCAAAGCCGTTATCGAAACACACTCATGCATTTACCAACGAGTAGGCCGGGCACAGCTCAAATCCCCTAAATTTTATTTTCATCATATTTCTTTTTTCGGGTTCATCATTTGTACTAAATCTGAGTGACTCCGTATTATACAAGTTTATACTTTTTACTTTATGCTTGTATATTCTGTAATTCAGGGCTTTGAGATCCGTCGAAAGTGAAGTCAGGCAAGTGAGTGAGCTGGAGTTAAGACTTGCTTAAAAATCCCATTTTCTTCGATTGCGTGTCCCTAAGCCTATGCCAATACCGCCATCAAAACTCGCCTGGTCTGGTCAAAGATGTTGTTGAGCTAGTTTTTAAGGACTTCTTTGTTATCGAAGGTAACGCCCTTCATATAGCATGACAGGGAAAGATGGTAATCGATTAGTGCAAATTCCAACGAATACGGCGGATGCTGAAGGATCTCCCATTCGAGCTCTAAGAGTGCGGCGTTGTCGTGAAGGAGTATGGTTTGACCATGTCGATCAGTTCTTTTCAGTCGAATAGCCTGATTCACGCGGTGCAGCTGGGCAGTATAGAGCTCCTTGTTGACCGTGGCATTCTTTTCGAGTGTGCTGGATACGTCTTTCCCAGTGTACCATGCCCCCCCAGTCACACCAAACACACATCATGATCGTCTTTGGATGAAGATCCGACTTGACTCTCGGCGTTGATGTATTTCCTTGAGCCATCTACTTCTGTTTTTGCTTCATATTGTTGTAAAGGCACCATTTCTGATCTTCCGTGACGATTTGGTACAAAAAGTGCTGTTTATGACCGCATGTTGATCGATGGCGAGCGAGATGCTGAGAAGAAAAGCGAAGGCGATTTTCTTTGTTCCTTTGTTTTTTTGTTGAGCTCGTGAGGCCCCCAGACTCACAGTTTTTGGGTAAATCCCATTGCATAAAGGTGTTTGAGAATTGTTGTATGATCGAATTTCATTTTTTCCGCCAATTCACGACTTGTTTGGCGACCGTTGTCCTTCAAAAGTGATTTGAGACGTTCTTTATCGAATACAGAAGGCTTTCCGCTGCGCTACGCTGCATCCACGTCAAAGCCGCCATTTTTGAACTTTTCAAACACCTATGACACCTTCTCTATACACGTGGCAAATGTTCCAGGCGACTTCCGCAGCTTTTTGACCTCGATGAAAAGCAAAGAAGACCAGGTGTCAAAAATGTTGATTTTTGCCTCCTGGGCATTCCATTTCTCCAAATTAATAAAAAATTAAATAACTTAAAAATCCAATTAACATAGTTTTGTAGAGCAAAAAGAGTACTATCGAGTGAATTCTTACCCTTTGCCAAACAGAGACAAACCCATTCGACCTAAGTGGTTATTCTTGCAGGGTATGTCCCTATGAGCATATGAATTAGTCGATGTGCAGGTGTTTAAGTGAATATGAGTTTATGCAATGCTAAAAGGGGTGTTAGAAAATGCAAGGGTACTTGTTAATGTTTGCTGCAGTAGCGGTATGTGTATCGCGCAATTGAAGCCTTAAAAAATTAAATTGAAAATATCCGCTGGCCATAGGAATAGCACTCTCCTACTACAGCAAGGGAGCACTGCATTTATGCTTAGGTCTTCTGTGTAGTTTGACTAAAATTAGGCATCCAAATTACGCAGCAAAAAATGGCATTGAAAAGAGAAAATTGGGAAAAAGGAATTGCAGCAACGGTGGCGCATTCGTGCTGGCCATTAGTTGCACACTCTCTGCCGTTTATGACGCAAAATGCAAGTTGGAAATTGGAATTTTTCGAAGTTGTGCAGATATATCGATGAGAGGGATGTTGTTGGTTCGAGGATTTTCTAGTAAATGACACTGCAAAGGCAAAAAAAACTACAACGAGCCATAGAGACTAACGTAATTGAACAGAACTGTGCCTGTGCATGCAGGCAGATCATTTTTGATGTGGGTGCAGTCACATACTTACATACAGGTGTGACACAGCGAGCAACTTGCAACGTTGCAACTATCAAATTTAATTAAGCTATCATTACTGATTATACTGAAGAGCAACTTGGTTATTTTAATTCAAAATTGATTTAATATCAACACCAGTGCTGCCATTAACCTCAATGAGCTTAACTGAGCCTGCATTCGTTCTAGAGCGAAAACACCTTCCAGATTGAAATTTGAATAGGTTGAGCCAAGGAGCACCAAGAGATTTGGTGGCTCCTTTAATACTCAGGCTAAAAAGCCCATTGATGGAAAGAGGGTAGATAGTCAAGGAGGGAAGGAGAAATGTATCAGAGAAAGAGATAGGAAAGAATAGAGACGGAGATAGAGATTGTTAGTTTTGCGAGAATTTTCCAGATTCTTTGGCAAATCTGTAAATATAATCCAGTTTTAGAGAACGAATATTACTCAATCTGACGACATCGGAACCCAAAACTCGTAGACGTGCTCTAGCAAAGGCAGGACACTCACAGAGAAAGTGCTCAGATTCTTTGGCAAATCTGTAAATATCCTCCAGTTTTAGAGAACGAATATTACTGATTCTGACGACATCGGAACCCAAAACTCGGAGCTGTGCTCTAGCAAAGGCAGGGCATTCACAGAGAAAGTGCTCAGTGCTATGCGCCTCCTCCAAGCAAGATAGGCACATTGGGTCCTCAATGATTCCAATGGTGGTCATATGCTGACACATGGGTTGTGTCCTGTAATAATACCAACCATCAACCGAACGTCTTTCCTTCGAAGTTTTAGTAGAAAGTTTGGCAGTTTTCTGTTCGAATTTGTCACAAAACACTTTGCAGTTCTGCAGCATTCTAGGCCGGACCATCGCTCTTAATGTAGATTGCCTACATAATCGCTGATTCAATTCATGATTCCTGCGGAACTGGTTTCGATTATTGGCTCTGGCCCTTGTGGGGAAACCGCTGATCTCCGGTTGGCCAATTCATCGGCAATTTCGTTTCCTTGAATACCGGAGTATCTTGGAACCCATATAAGTATAAGTTCATTTCGTCTTGCAACAGAACTAAGCTTCTTCTTACATTCTTGAACAATCTTTGAGGTTCGCTTCGCGATCTCCAGGGCCTTCAGTGCAGCCTGACTTCCATTCAGATTACTGCAGTAGAATCCAGGCTGAAGTTTTCGCAGTTGGAAAGGCAACAAGACCTAGCTTGTGGGACTACTCGGACAACTCCAAAACTAACTTTTACATAGACAGGCAGCCATTAAAGCAATTACATCGTTTAGTATAACGTCAAAGATGGATATTCAGAGCAGGGAGACACTAAAAAGGTTGGCAACGAATTGCAAGCTACATTTATATTGGGCTCCAGTTTATAAGGGTAATGAAGGGAACGAGATAGTAGACGATATAGCAAACAACGAGGTCTCTATATCATCGGATTTTGTCAACGAAATACCAAAGTCAATACGAATATCATACAACGAATTAGACGAAAACATGATCACAACATGCAGGACAAGATGGGAGAGCTTATCGACTGGCAGGCGTTCTAATATCATGCGTAAACATTACGGTCTCAGCCGTACTCCATTTATACTATCGGTAACACGCAGAGATTGCAGAACTGTAATAGGCCTGCTGACGGGACATAGCCCAGTAGTAGCGTATGCTTGTAAGTTGGGAATCTCGGAAAGTGAGGAATTGTATGGAGCAGGGCTCAAGGGAAACTGTAGGGCATCTCCTTTGTGGTTGTCATATGTTATTGAAAACACGCTCTCGGGGCACTACCGTTTAATGGGTTGGAGGACATCTCAGAAGTGGGTTGAAAAGGTCTGCTTAAATTCACAATAGAAGCAGGCACCATTCCGTGAGGGTGGACTACTTCAAAACACATAACGAATGGACAACCTAACTTAACCTATTTCCAAAATCAATGCTACAAACAGTGCCTTTAGTGAAAGGAAGGTAGATAGGTAGGTGGAATGGTTGAAGTGCCGGTCTGGCACACCTCAAGTAACACTAAAGCGCCGTTTTGATACCATTTGAGACCTCTAACAGGCAGATATCTACAACCAGCCAGAGCTGTTGATATAATAGAGAAGATTGATGGGATTTAGGTTGGCGCACTGCCCTAGGCTGTAGAAGAAAGGAGCTCATAGTATCCTTAGCCGTCTAGCTGCCAAACCCGGACATTTACAGAGAAAATGCTCTACAGTTTCCTTCTCTGCAATAGGGGTTAAATTATAACCCTAGCTTTTCCGCATGTGTGCCGATCGTCCAGTGACCGGTAAACACAGCTATGAGTTTGAAAATTGAATGGCGAGGAGTGCAAAGAACTTTCTGAGTCCTTCGTACATCGTATTGGGGTCAAAGGGATTTCGAAATAGCACATGAAGAAATGGATCTCCATCTTTTTTGCGCTTTCCTGAGAAATCATTTGTGCCGTTCCTTTTGAACAACTGTCAGTGGGATGCCGATGACCGGGTAGGAGGTTTCTGAGGCCAATTCAATCCCCTTCCTGGCAAGCTCATCAGCAATTACATTTCCCTCTATGTTCCTATGTCCTGGAACCTAGATCAGAGAAATGTTACTTGCACACCCAAGATATTTAATCTCCTCCTTACAGGAGTTTACTCATTCCCTTCTCCACTATGGAGTCGTCAGAGCCTTAATCATGCCTGCAGGATCTTAAAGACTTCTGCTTGAAAAACACTAGCAGAGTTCTGCATTTTTTTGATTTAGAGAAAACCCCTGCTCTGACTCCCGATTCCATCTTGGAACCGTCAGTGAAGACAGAGGTGCAAGCTTCGGTACAGATTTTCCTCTCGATCCAATCCTGCCTATTTGGAAAGGGTGAAAGGAAGTCTAAACCATATGTTCTGAAAAGGCGTATTTTCATTTCGGTGGCTATGTTAGCAAGCAAAACTCTCGCATCTGGAGACCAGAAAACCCACACGTGTTCGTCGGTAAGCCAAAGCATCCTCGAATAGTTACAAGAGTGTTTGGTGCAGTGGTTTGTATTTTGGGGAGATGGTATTATTCACCTATTTTTCTTTGAAAATGTTACTGAAAATACCATTTCGGTCAACGGTGAGCACTACAGAGGCATCATAGCACTAAACACAACTACAACTTCTAAACCAGGCAGTTAATAGACAAACATTAAACGACATTCGTTGGATATCTCTTACCACCAGTGGATTGGAAATGTCTGCTTAACTTGGCAATAGAAACAGGCGCCATGCGGGTAGACTATTTCAAAATGCAAACCAGCAGCAATATTTTCAATTGAGCGGCCATTGAACGTAGCCAGCCCGTCAACTTTTATTTGTTGGATGATTATAGTGAACGAAAATTATCAAAATTTTGCGAAATTTCGTCTGAAAGCAGTTCTACAATTTTGTATACCTATTAATATGAAATACAGCTAAAATCACTATAGTTGACTTGACTCCAAGTTTCAGTTCAAGTTGCTTGATTTCACTAGAAAACTTTAAAGTCTTTTATGATTCTTTTCTAACAGTTAAAATACCTGTTTGTATTTGGTAAACTTGTTTTGGAGATTACCACACCAATTCGGTTAACACTAATTGCGTTCAAATAACTCCAAATTAGACTTACCTGAAAAGAAACAAGAAAGTAGAAATAAATAATTAGTAAACTTCAATTGAATGCCAAAATGAATTATTAACTAAGTAAGAGTAGGAAACAAATAATCACTGCTGTTTGCAATTTTCAGCATTAAAAGTTACTTCGACAGCGAAAAGTTAGCAAATCGTAGTTCATTGCAAATTTTTGCCTGAAGTTGGGACGAAAGATAAAATCCAAGCGATGCTAGGGTAATGTGATAAATGTAAGGGTACATGCATGGCTATTAAAACATTCCATCTGCAAATTCCTATGAATTACACCAACAGCAGTGGAAATCTGAAATAAAAAACCAGTCAGCAAACTGGAAAGTTCTAAGAAAAAGAGAAATCTTATTGCGTCCTTTTACGCAGCGAAACCCCTAAAATCTTAAAACGAAGATAGCAAAAGCATGAAATGTGCGAGAGCAAAAGCAGATGCAACACTCTAATCATAAGTGGCAATGGTAAAGAAAAGTATAAGTTTCTGAAAAACAGATTTATAAAGTGGTTTAGTGAATACGGGTCGCTGCAGCAACGAGTACACGCGTGCGTTTACTAAGAGGAGGTGATGCAAGCAGCAACGCCAAAAATAAGAGTGGCAACGAAACATACGCGCATCGGGAGGTCATAGGAGGAAGGGGTGTCTTACATGTCTTAGAAAAGTTTCCGTAGGAGCAGACAGAGGACAAACTTATTGCGCAAACAGCATTAACTTGAACTGCAACAACAACCACTACAACTGTAACTGGCGACAGCATACATATCGACATATGCATACATATACCTGTAGACTTGTAGATCTGTAGATATTCACGACGATGAATGAAAACTTTTAGTAACTTAATTTTTCGTCTACGCACATACAAAAGTGAGTAAGTGAGTGAGTGAGTGAGTGAGCGACAAAACGAAGTAGTTAAAGATCACTGCAAAGCGCACATGCAGAGCAGACATTTTCAAGAGCTTGTGAGTATGGTGAACGGCTGATGAAATCCGGTGGGTCGCTTTGCAAAGAGAAGCAAAACTAAATGCTAAAAGTAACAACTTCGCTGCTGAATGCATATTAGGGTAATTGAATTTGAAAAAGATTGGAAAATTGGCTGGCTGTTTATTTGGCAACTGTTTACTCGACCATCAGATGACCGACCGAAACGAGTGAATGCAGCAAATTGTGTAATTTAATTTAAACATAAAGATATAATAAACTACATATATCAATAAAAGTAATATGAAACGCTTATGCCATGGCAATAAATATGTGCAAAGCTCAACTAAATGGGAGTTTTCAAATGTGAAAGCAGCTGAGTTACTATTTTGTGGTGAAAGTATTGCAATAATGGGAAGTGGTTGTTAGAAATGGCAGACATAATAGTGCATTTGAGTAAATAAATCTCTGAACATGCGTAGAAAAACGTAGACATTATCCTTGTATTAGGGTGAACCAGTAATTCAGATAAAACTAAAACTTACACTTAAAAGTTACAAAAATTCAGATCTCAGATTGCGAAAAAATTGCAAATATTTTTCATGGACAAAACATAAGGTTTAAGTGACTGGCGCTCAGGCCAACCGCACACTTAAGTCAAGGATGAAGGCCCATGACTAACGACTACTCCTTAAACAGCCATCCAGTGCCCCTGATAAGCCACATCAATGCATTAAAATCAATATCCCTTTTTAGTAGCCAAAAATCATTTTGCAGCTGAGATGAGACGCAATGATCGAGTAATCGAAAGGCAAAGTTTAGGGTGCTCTTCGAAAGAAAACACCGCCGACTACCACACCGCCAAGTTTGGAACCATCCATGTACGCTAACAGTTGTAGTTCGGTACATTTATTCTTTCCCATGCTGCTGGAATAAGTGTCTACACGAGTTCTATGGTTTCATGACTCCACTAAGATATTTACTCTAAGCGAAGACCAGTGAGAGCTGAAATTTGAAATGTATACCAAAATGAGCTCTACAAGTAGGAAAATTAAAACCACACATTAAGCTTCACAGGCTTTAGTGCGAGGCCTCCAATCTAACGCGATCAAACTAGATCTTTGTACATTAAAAAGTAAGTTGAGGTTAATCGCGCTTTATAGAACAGGACAGCCCACCGTACGACCACCTTAAATATGTAGAAAAGTCGACCACAAGACAACTGTGCAGATTCAGCGACCAGTAATGGGGCACAGACCTCACTTCAAGCTTGTGGCTCCTGCGTTGCATTTTACTTCCAGTTGAGACTTTTGTCCAGAAACTTAAATTTTTATGCAAGGTTAAGTCGAACTTTAGTTTCACGTGTGAGTCGTCATCATCATAGTTCCTCGAGCTGTGCTGCGGAGCATAAAGCCAAAACAAAATTTTTCCACACATTTCTGTGCCCTGCTTTTGCTTTTACTTGCTGTCACGTCAGGTTTTTGTTCACAGCTTTTATTTCACTTTCGCTACAACGGCACTATAAGCAACTAGATCTGCCTCAGTTCCACTGACCTAGGTGGTTCCAGTCTGGGGTGTTTGTCCACTGATCTCCGTGAGTCCGGTGCATAGTGTATGTCCAAGACATCACCACTTGCACTGCACTCTCTGATGTCTTGCGCGAGTGGTTTTCGTTAGCATCGTCGATGTAAGTCGGCGTTCGATATCTAATTGTCTGGCCATCAAACGCGCAGGATGTACCTCAGGCTGCGGTTTACAAACCCTAACAGCTTTTTAACGATTTCTGCTGATAGACACCATGTTTTGCAAGCATAAAATGTGAATTAAAGACTTGAAGTTTGGTATGCACGTCGATTTGTTCGGACAGCCACACTGGTCAGAGACTAGCAAATGCGTTTCTTGCTTTCTACAACTTAGTGAAAACATTACTTTTGCATCCCCCAATTGCCGTGAATTGGCTTCCACGATACTTATCACTATAAGATAAGATCACTCCACGTAGGAGTAACTGATGGTGCTTTGTCGCATTTTACTTGAAATACTTTAAAGGGACTTGCGGAAAAGAGCTTAAGGGGTCCCGGTGTTCTAGAGGTCTGTAGGGTATTTTCAGGTTTTTTTTTTTTTGGAATAAAAAAATTGAAAAACGATATTTAATTTTATTTAGGCTTTTTATTTTACTTCTCTTAAAAATTGTTTAATTAAAAAAACAAATTTTTCAGGAGGTTCAACTTTAGCGCCATTTTAAAAATTTAAAAAAAAATAAATAAAAAAAAAATGTTTAACCTCCTACAAATTTGACCTGGACGATGTCCATTTTGGCTCTTCTATTTGTCTGAAACCAAAACAATTATTACTCAGTATGACTGTGGCTATGTCCCGTACTCGAACAAAAAAAAAAAAAAAAACCAAAAACACAATGGCGCGGTTTGAATTTGACACTCTTAAATCTAAAAATCGGTTTTTTTCTTCAGTTTTTTAGTGAACAAATGCGAATTAATTGAGATAATAATATATTTCTAGTACAGGCGATAGCCACTGATGTTGTGATCAACATATTACAAGTTCAGTTTTAGTTTTAGTTTTTGTTTTTTGACAACACCACACCGAAAAGTCGTTTCGAGATAACTGAGTTTAAAGTTTGAGGTATAGGAGCGTGCGTGCCGCTCTCTATCTAGCTAATGGGCTGTAGAAGCTATAATATTGCAAATTCCCGCATGAAACTGTATATTCTTAAGACACTATACTTTCGAAATATCGAAAAAAAAAACAAAAAATCGATTTTTCCAGCGGCTCCCCTTAAATTAAATAAAAGATAGGCAGGCACTCAAAACTTATTAAACATTTCAATATATATCTACTGCAAATCCATAAATAAAATTTGCCGAGTTCTTTATATAAACTTTTCAATATAAAATATTTTAACAATACTTAAATATACTAATTTAATCATTACTACTTTTTATTTATTATTATTACTATTAATCATTATTACTTTTAGTTTAAAAATCAATATTGAACCACCGAGTGTACAGTGTCGACTTAACTTGCAAGAAGTTACTGACAAGAGAGCTAAGGCTGTCTCTTCGAAAGGAGTTTTCTTTATTTCTAGTTCAACTTCGACGAGTTTTCACGAGTATCTCTGTGACCACCGAGCTATGCTCGTGTTTTATTGGGAAGCCAGCTTGTTAAATACTCTCTTACATTCGGTGTATAGTTTGGCTCTCAGAGAAAATATTTATGGGTTTCTCACAGCCAGCAAAATGCATCCACTTTTATTGCTGTTATTTCAGACTGAAAGACGGTGCAGTGGACAGGTGGACGAAAGCTTTATTATCGTTTAATGCCAAAAAAAAGCGTAGATCTTCGCTCTTTGTGGTACATTAGTTGCCAACGAAGCTTTCCTTTTTATATTAAACGGAAGGATTGTTGGATTAATATTTCAGCTAAAATTAGATTGATATGTTTAGGATAGGTGGAGTTTTACTACTGGCGCTGGAGCCATTGTGCCAAAGGCATAGTAAAATTTGGATAAACCCTTTATGGACCTGTGTCTTCATGAATCTATTCAGAATTATTTTCACCTTAAAGCGACACTTTTTCCATTCGAAAATCCTCAATTTGAAGGACTAAGGGTGCTCTATATATTTTTCCACACAATTTATATATTTTGCTCGGGCACTTCCAGTTTGTGCACATTAATTTGCCATGGGAAAATTTTGTTTCCTTGTACTAATGCCGCGCCCTAATGTGAATTTGTTCCCCCATATGCATATTTGAATGCTTGTTTAGCAAACCCTTTGAAGTAGCAACAATTGTCAGAGTCACACACAAGCAAATAAAAAAATGTACCATATGTGCATTAGCTTAATTTAGAGTAAATCCTGCAACGCTGCATTCGTAACATTTATTTACACTCATGCACATATATAGATGCATGCAATTTTCCCCATATCCGACTATTATACCAATAAATATGTACATTAGGATGGGCCAATTTGTTTTTAAGAAATATCGAACCGAACTGGTTTCGGCGACTGAATTATTCTAGAGGCAATTCTGAACCAAACAGCCCAAGGAAGCATATATCTGAATTGGACTTCAACCCCACAAATTTTTATTATTAATTATTAATCTACAATCACTTTTTTATTGTCTTTGCTTTTTTTGGAAGAAAATGTATCTATATTTATATATACTTTGCGCGTACACCCTTTTTGGGTGTTTAACCGAGCTCCTCCTCCTATTTGTAGCATGCGTCTTGATGTTGTTCCACAAATGGGGGAACCTACAGTTTCAAGCCGACTCCGAATGGCAGATATTTTTCATGAGGAGCTTTTTCATGGCAGAAATATACTCGGAGGTTTGCCATTGCCTGCAGAGGGGCGACCGCCATTAGAAAAATGTTTTTCTTAATTTTGGTGCTTCACCGAGATACGAACCTACGGTCTTTCTGTGAATTACGACGGCCGCCTAATAAAACAAATTTGGCGGGGGAAAAAAGTGTGAGTACCGCACAAATCCTTAAGGGATATTTTAAATTTTGTGGGAATGCAAAAGCAAAATTTAAAAAATCCCTTAGGCTTTGGCGGTACTGAAAAAAGTGTCCGCTTATTGGAGGGTCCGCTTAATAGAAGTGTCAGTTAGGAGAGGGTCCACTGGAGATACATTTTCTTGCGAAAAATTGTGGATTTATAAATAAAATTGAAAAAGGTAGGCACGCAACTCATTTCTGCACTATGCTTTCATTACCGTTTTTGTTCAGAACTGCCTAACAGAGTACTACAGTCGCCGTTGTTTCGTTGTAGAGTACAAATTTGGCCCACCCTAATGCGCATATTTGTTATAAAACACTCAGCCGATAAGAGCAGTCGTTAATTTATTGCAATCTGCTTGCGCGTACACATACATACATATGTAAGTGTCGATTGCAAATGTTGCCGACATGATGTGCAACAAGCTAATGCACAGCGCATCATTGTAGCCAACAGATTCACAGAAGCATCAATGACGGCAATCAACTAACAAAGAGTACCTTCATTTATGCACTCTAACTTATGGGACAGATGCACACTTTGTCAGAGAGCAATTCCTTTCAGTTATTTATGCTTTTAGACTATGAGCTGATTAAAAATATAAAATATCACTTCAAAGTATGAATAAAGTAAAATACGATAATGGCGATGAAACACATTTCAAGTATGCAATTTAAACTAGGCTAGCTTGAGTCTCCAGTTTTCAAGAGGATTCTCATTTATTTAGGAACAAATACCAGAAGCAACTTAACTCGTTTAAAACTGGAAATACTGGAATCAACCCAGGGCGTTACTTGGAATTTTGCATAGTTCGTTTGTAGTCACATCGAGAAGGCAGTCAAATATATATAAAAAAATTGTGTAATTCAATAGCTCCCCTCAAGCTATTGGAAGCAGTAGAAAGGCTCAAAGTTAATTTGCATTTAGATACATTTGTGCTAACATGAATAAGTCACTTCATATTTTTACAAGATACGCAATATTTTAAAATCTAAAAAAGTTCATACAAAACTCATAAAACAAAAGTGCGTGTTGTGTAGTACACATAACATAAGATAAACTTTCAAGGCAGACGAAGAAAGACGGAGAGACCCGAGAGAGAATGAGACAGAAATCTCATCTCAAGCATATATCTAAATAAATTCACAACATTTGCAGAGAATACAAATAGACAAAATTTACAAGAAAGGGAGAAGGGTCGACCGGTGTAGGTAAACGCCGGACACAAACCGTGGCAACAACGCGCACTACTCCGAGCGTTTATCACCCGCACAAACGCAGTGATTCCAGGACCGTAGCAACGGCAAAAATTACCGCAAGCCAGCACGAGTAAATCCGACGCCATTCCACTTTATAGAACGTACAAGCACTAGCCAGGAAACGAAAAATAAGCGCCAAGAAGTAGGCACCAAAAAAAACGCCAAAAAAATTGGGACCAAAAAACGGCCCAAACAGTAGGCACCAAAGATATATAAGGCCAAAAAAGTAGGCACCAAAAATATATTTCCTACAAGTTTGCTCCAAAAAACAAGTGCCAAAAAATAGGCAGTGTTATTTCTCACTAGAAATTAGCAACCACTAGGAAAAACTCAGGACAAATAGCCTAAAGTGTATCTAAGATATATATGAGGTATAGCTCTCTCTTTCCTTTTCCTCTACGTTATATCTTTTTTCTCTCTCGCGGAACGAAAATGCCCAAAACGTTGCATGGCCTTGAAATTTAAGTCCTTGAAATTTTAGTGTCCATTCTCGCTCGTCCATCGACGTCTAAGAAGTTCCACTTAAAAATTTTAACAAATTTCAAAAAAATATATATACATACTCACATTCTTCAACTTGTTACAGAAATAGTTTAGGTAACTTTTGGACATATAATTTTATAGCCTTTTCAATTTTACTATACAGAAATTTAAGAATCAAGTCACTTGGAATCGCGTAGATTTTTAAGGATTTTTTTTAAATCATATAAGAATTTTCTTCCATATAAAATACTTCCGAACAAGTGACTTAATACGGATGAAAATTCTCAACATCATTTGCAACTTTTTTTTTTAAATCAGTGCACTTTTTAAACTACTTCAAACTTACACTTAACTGTACTAATATAAAATGGGTTATAAAACTGCATTCCTAAAGGTTTTATAAAGCCACTCTGATTAACAGTATGCAACGCCGATATCGTGGCTAAGTTCAGGACCTAAGAATCTTCGAAAGTTATTAACAATTGCAACAGAAATTTTTGATAGGCTATCGCATCTTCAAATCTCTTAAGTCGGCCGTAATAGTCTTCTACCAGCTAAGTTTTGGATGCAATAAAGTATAAATTAAACTCTATATGTCAGCCAATGTACAGAAAATATGGATTAGAGCATCCTTCTTCTCCTTGTGGTGCGCGTCTCATTGTTTTTCCACAAATGGAAGGACATACAGTTTTATGCCGCCACCGAATGGCAGATGATTTTTCACGAGGATATTTTTTTACACTCGGAGGGTTGCCATTGCCCGCTGACTAACGACCTCTATGAGGAAAAACATCTGGTTATTTCATGACCGAGGTTTCAAGCCTGTGCCCTTCCTAATGCTAGGAGCGTACCAGGCCCGTTCGGCTACGCAAATGGTTTAAAACTGTTTTATGGTCAATCTTTACCTCCTGGACGATGCTACGACTACTAACATTCCGGTCAACTTCAATTATTTCTGTGATTCTATCGCCATTTTCGACGATGGGCCTGCCTGTGGGAGGTGCATATTTAACATAAAAAATGCTTGAACGGAGTCGACGAAGCCAAACTGCACGTAATCAGCTGTTACTGTATCGCCATCATAAGCACCACTGAACGGAACAAACAAACAGCAGCAAAATTATTTCTTTAGTATGAAATATCACCTAAACAATGAACATAAACCTTAAATTGTTGAATCGATACAGTCATCTTATTCATCGTCTTGATTGGCACGATAACCGCTTACACGATTTTGGCGGAGTTTAACAAATTGAGCCAGTCGTTTCTTTCTCGTGCTAACCGGCGCCAGTTGAAAACACAAAGTGAAGCCAAGTCCTACTCCACCTAATCCTTCTAAGGTGAACGAGGTCTTACTCGTCCTTTCTACCACCAGCTCGTACTACATCGAATACTTTCGGAACCGAAGTCTCTATAGCCATTCGGACGACATGACCTAGCAAAAGAAGCCGGTGGATCTTTATTTACTGCGCTATGTCTATGTCGTCGTAAAGCTCATACAGCTCATCGTTCCATCGTCTGCGATATTCGCCGTTGCCAACGTGAAAATACCCAAGATTCTTCCGCAGAATCTTTCTCTCCACACTCCAAGGGACGCCTCATCAATTAAATGTTGTGATCGCCCAAGTTTCTGCGCCATACGTTAGGACGGGCATGATGAGAGCCTTGTAGAGTGTTAGTTTTGTTCGTCGAGAGAGGACTTTACTACTCAATTGCCTACTTAGTCCAAAGTAGCACTTGTTGGCAAGAGAGATTCTCCGTTGGATTTCAAGGCTTGGATGATGGTTCCATATCAGACTTCCAGCTCACGCAAGTGGTGAAAGTACCTGATTGTCATGGACTTGGGAGTAGCCAGTATGATTTTTCTGCATCCGGTGCAAGCAGCTCACAACTTTTGGGCATCGCCCGTGTATGCTCTGGATAACTACCGAATATCTGTTTGAGTGTGAGCACACGTGAGAAGGCGAATCAACCCAGGATATCTGTTTTTGAGCTGGATTTGGAACCCGTCACGTAAAGTTCCTTCTCCAATGACAAATCAAACAAAGCCACTACAGTCATGTACCGAGAAAATAATGGGTTTTTTTTGCACAATTGCACAGAATAGAATAAATATTTTCGCTGCAGCCATTTTCAGTGCAATTTTGGATTCAACTGCACCTTAATGAATATCCTAGTAGTCGCTCTATTCCCAGTAAAGGTGAATATTGTTGCCAATTATCACGGGATTCGTCAAAGTGTAATTATGAAAAGTATTCAACAAGAAAACGAAAGAGCAACAAGTAGAGCAGCAACGCAAAATACAAAACCCAATGAATGTGAATTTAAATACAAACACAAAAAAATGTATATGGACTTGAAGCAGCCATAAATAAAAATACTATGCACGAGATGAGAATACAACCAATACATGACCGCATATCCTTGCACATCAACAGTCTATGTGAAATGGCAAATGAGATGCAAGAGAGGAGGAATCAGGATATGACAGTGAGTACCATAAAATCATATATCCCAAAAGATGGTAGAGCAGCTGTTGAAAGTCTCATTCACACAGGAATGTCGTGCCGGTAACCGTGAACTCTTCAATATATGTATGTATGTGCCCCTTCCCATAGTATGTATGTATGTATGTGGGGCTAGCAACAGTGTGAGTGTGCATTCCGTTGCATGCAATCTTTGGTTTCTGAGTTTTTGTTGATTGAATGTCGACTGCTCGTTGCAAAGTTAAATTTCACTAGAAACGTATGCTGCATTTCCTGGCGTTTAGCAGGCGCATATGTTTGCATATACAGTTGCGAACATAAAAATCTATACAGATGATAAGAGAAAAGTTAGAATTTAGAAGTATCGAATCTTTAGTATTTTGCCTGTATAAATATGGGGATGTATATGTGACCTTGTAATTCGTTCGTTGAGAGAAATATTTTCGCAAATGCGTTAAAAATTAAAGTACAGGGTGGGCCAAATAAGACCTACTAATGTCACGCATCAGGTCCACAGTTTGCCTAGCAGCATGCGCAGTTGCTCCACCTTGTAGAAACCACAAATTAGGGTACTGCTCCGCCATTGGCCGCAAAAATGTTTCAATCAATGTTCTGTAAGAAGCTCCTGAAATCGATTCCGGGGTTTAATCCTCATTTTCGAAGAAATATAGACCGATTACTCTAGTGGCCATAACACCGCACCAAACAGTACATTTAGATGGGTGCAACTGATGTTGGTGTGTTGCCCTTGGATTTTCAGAGCCTCACAATCTACAGTTTTGTTTGTTTACATAACCATGTGGGAACTGATTTGCAATTAAAATGTTGCCGATATTTACGCTGCGTTAAAACAATTGATCGTTGACAAGAATAGAAAAACTCGATAATTTTAACGCGTTGTGTTGTACTGTAGGGTTCCATAATAAATTTCCAACAATTCAATTATAATCTACAAACAGAGAAAAATAAATATGTCAAAAAATAGAAAAGTTATTTGTGCTTATCATTAGTAGGTCTTATATGGCCCACCCTTTACATCCGAAATTTAGGTAAATTTGCCTAAGTGAGAAATCCAACATTTTTATTGTAGGGAAGCATATAAGAAAATAGGTTCTGACAAGTTCACCGTTGGATATTTTTTCAGAAGAGTTTCGATAGAACCAGTTGTGTAAAGATGAGAACCACCTCAGGATGCGTCTGACAAAACAGTTCAGCAAAAAATTGCAAAAATATAAAGAGATTGTTCTTGACCGATGGCGACAACGAAATTTCCACCACAACACGAATCTGCCCAAATGTATTTGCGTTAGACCATCCACACCACAGTTCAGCTATAATGGATCAGAAGGACGTGAGTATCTCGAACATGACTAAATTTAAAATGTCTAGGTAGTCTGCAATCGTTTTCGCGTAAAAAAATTTTGTAATTATAATATTAAAATAGAATAACGTTGCGTCCCTATTCTTAATACAAATAAATGAAAGGTGAGAGAGTTTTTTGTCTCGATTTATGTGAAAACTTCGCCGTCCGTAGCATTTATGCCACTTGAAAATAATGAAATCGCAAAAAACGATTAATTTTGGCGGTTCCTCTTTAGTGTCGGAATTACATAAGTTCTTCAGGAAAGTAGTTCAACATCAAAAAATAACAGCTGAATGGAAACTTAGTATAACAATTTCAGACTTTAAAAAGGGAGGCAAAAAGAAATCCCGAAAACTATAAAGGTATCAGCATGTTGGGATCAGTGTCGAAGCTGTTCACTTAAATTCTTTCGGCCAAAATATCTAAAAAAGGAATAAACAAGGAACAAAGAGGGCTTCGCCGAAATCACTCTATGTACAAGCGATGCCATTTTTATTGTACGAGTAAGACAAATTGTCGAGAAAGCAATTGAATTCAACAAACGGGTGTATAAGTGTTTCGTAGATCGTAGAGTTAAGCTATGTGATGTAATCAAGTTACTACTGAAGAAGAAAACAGTACCTGAAAATATAGTGACGCTAATACAGAACTTAAATACTGACAACAAAACAGTTATTCGGGCAAATGGCATAAAATCGGATCCAATACCTATCGTAGTAGGTATTCAACAAGGCGACAACTTTAGCACAATACTGTTTAATGTTATTATGGATGCGATTATCGAGAAAGTACGAGAAGGAGCTCCTGGATATAGATTGGGAAACAAAAATATTAAATTGCTATGCTATGCTCACGATGCGGTGATTTTATCAGAAACCCACGATAACTTTCAGCGACTTCTGTTCGAGTTAGAAAAAGCGGCTAGCAATTCTAATATGGAAATATCAACTGAAAAAACCAAATCTATGGCAATATCCAGAGACCCTCTCCGATGTCAGCTCGCCGTTTATAGCAGACCAATTGAATAGGTGCTTGAATTCAACTACCTTGGAACGCCAATAATCAACAACAAAGACATGAAAAAAGAATCGCAAATCCAAGTTACTAAAGCAGCTGCCTTATCAGGGGGCTCAAAAGAAATAGTGTGGCGCAATAAATATATGCGTATAAAAAGTCAAATGAGAAAGAGGATGTAAACGGGCGTTTTTTTCGAGTAACATTTCTAAGGTTTTCGCATCATTGAAACCATTTCCAACGCGAAATTTAACACAAACTTGTTGATGCAAATTCAAGTCCGTAGATTTACTCAAGACAGCGTAACTTTTACAAATGTGAAGCAATGACTATAAATGGTGAAAAGTAAGAAAGTTAATCGCAGTGTGGCAAATAGACAAAAAAGCTGAAAAAGCAGAACTGAAATCAGTTAATTTAGAGCAACACCTGGCGGTTGTTCCGGGAACTTTTTGATCAAAGTGGTAAAACAAAATACGAGGAAAAGTTGGATACATATATGTATATATTAGATGCCTGGAAAACAGTCTTGACCTGAAGGCTGACGAAATTATCTTTTTTATAGATTTACCTATGTAATTGTATGAGTGACAAAGATATTCCCGCAAACATTAAGTCAAAGGTAGAAATGACCGCTTAAAGAAGTTTGGATTTTAACAAATGTGCAGAAGCAACACTGCCTCGATTATATCAGAGTTGGAGTAGATAATATCTGATATTATGGGTAAAGGAGACTATTCAAAGCATTATGTAATGAAAAATTTACCAATAATATCAAAGTTTACCTCAAAAATTAACAAAAAATGTACGCCACATTTATTTGAAATACAAATTTTCACATATCTTTTAAGGAAAAGCAAAACTAAATGTATATATCAATACGTTAAAAAAGTCATACGGCAATATTACAATTTCTCAGATGTACAGATTTTTATGTCCGCAACTGTATATACACTTTAGTTTTTTTTATTTAATATTTTTTTTGCTCATTTCATTACTTTTATGCTTGCATACTTTTAAGTTGCACCAGCAGCATATGCGAGATATTTCTAGGTTGTCTGCAGCTCTATTGCCGTTCTGCACTGCCACTGCGCTTCCGAGATTTTTGTCTGCATTTCCGTGGTTTAGCCAATCTAGCCAAGCATGACGGTGTGCACTTGAATCCCGGCTCGTGGTTGCACCGAATGTCGCATGCCACAGATATGCTAAAGATTGTAATGCAGTAGGTGGGTGTGGCGGTGGTGAAAAGCAGCAGCAGCAATGTGAAGTTATGCATAAATTGTGATCTTCAAGTTGAGATTTGCGTAGAATTCAGCGTGATAAAAGAAGCGGGAGTGCGATTTAAAAAATGCATTGTATGGCAGCAGCCCACTTGAAAAGCTAGTGACTGCGATGTGAAGGATGGTGGAATGTAAGTAAAAGAAATAATATAAAAAAATGTCAAAAATAAAAGAAATAAAAATTTGCAGAATAGAATGGTTAAACAATTTTAAACCATAAAATTATAAATAGAAAAATAAAAACCCTCACAGCTCAAGTGGAAGTGCACTCGTGCATATGCGCACCATCAGTGTTAAATTTGACATTTCGCCATATATTTTTATTTATCCACCGAAACGGTATGTGCTCATATATGTAATAATGCGCATTTAATTCGGCCGCCGTAGCCGAATGGGTTGGTGCGTGATTACCATTCGGAATTCACAGAGAGACGTCGGTTCGAATCTCGGTGAAAGCAAAATTAATAAAAACATTTTTCTAATAGCGGTCGCCCCTCGGCAGGCAATGGCAAACCTCCGAGTGTATTTCTGCCATGAAAAAGCTCCTCATAAAAATATCTGCCGTTCGGAATCGGCTTGAAACTGTAGGTCCCTCCATTTGTGGAACAACATCTACACGCACACCACAAATAGGAGGAGGAGCTCGGCCAAACACCTAACAGAAGTGTACGCGCCAATTATTTATTTTTTTTTTTTTAATTCGAAAGCTTAGCTTAGCTATTTTGGGATTTCTTTCCCTGAATGAGCCAAATTATGTGTGCTTGTGATTTTACTGAGGCAGGACATGTTTGTAACTTGCAACAGATTTGAGAATTTTTAACAGAGCTTAGTGTGCACTGAAAATTGTGATTCAATCCAGATAATTTTTTTTTTATATTTTAACAGACGAGTTTAATTTTTACCAGCAGTTGATATTCATGTTTTTCAGTTTTCAGTTTCGTTGATCATAGTTCAGTGGGCGGGAACTTTCTTATAAAAAAATCGACATACACCACCGAAATTTTTGACAGGTTTTAACTATTTGCTTGTTTATTTTTTAATTGAAATTATATTTTTTATAAAAATATAGTTCATTCTACAATAAAAACGATAATAATCCAAGCTTCAAGCTGTGTGCAAGATTAAAAAAAAAATAAAAAAAATTTCATTAAAATTTAAAAATTTGTGATCTGAATTAAAAAAAAAACAAAATTAGGTAGGTAATTTTTTAGCCCATTTTATTTTGTTACTAGCATCACCCAGTGGGCTTCGCACCACCATACATAAAATGTTTTTTTTATATCGCAAGAAATTTTTCATATTAAGTTTTCTTTATAGAACTCGTAAAATGTTTAAACAGTTGAATTAGTTGATTTTTTTCATTCAACATAGTTTCTAAAGATGTCACAATAACCTTTTCTGTACTTTTTTAAAATTTGATTGTGGTGGTCACCTACATATATACAGGTAAGGTGAAAGAGCCGATAAAAACTTGTAATTAAACTTTGATTCTTTAATTTCCATTTCAATTTTTTACGCTAAATAAATTATGCTAAAATAAATAAAGTTAAAAATGCTTTTCCAGTTCCTCCTGGAGCATTCAATTTTTTATTATATTTGCGTCCAAAATCACTTGCAATTCGATAAAAAATTTATGCGAAAGTTGATTGCATCGCAAAATAAAATTGTTTTCTTGAGGGCGAATCATCAATCGATACGAATAAAAATTCATCGCACTGACGGTTTTCGTTGATTTTTGACCTGCAATGCAAAAATTAATTAGCGTATGAAAATTATTTAAAAATCATATTTCAACAAAAATAAAATGTGTATGTATCAGTTGTTGGATTTATCATTGGTATGTTGATATGATAGGGGACGACCTCTCCAAAACAAAATGGGGTATTGCAATGCATCATAACAGCGATGGAGTTCTGAAATACGTTGTAATTGCTCATTTCTACGATACAAAACAATATCTCGTGACCGAAACTGTTCACCAACCACAACAATGGCTACTTCATCAATCGTTGCTACATTGAATCGTCTGGCGTGCTCCCCAATTGGTGTTTTATCGGCTTTTATTATGATTTTGTGGCCATCGCTGGGCATCAGATCGAGTGCCACTTTGAACAATTTCACCAATTCATTGTGTTGATGGAACATTATTTGCAATTCATTCACGATTGATCTTCTCGTATTCGTCGAAATTGCACAGCGCTGATCTAATTCACGATTCTCATCACCAATAAAATATATTTGCAAAAACTGAATTCCAACGACAGCAAATTAATATTAACATAAACACTTACAACCACAACAGTACAACAGAAACGCTCATAAGCATAAAATGTCATAACTCAGGAACGGCTGCACCGATTTCAATCAAACTTCACACAAACCACCTCCTCAAAGATAGAAAAGAACTCTAAAATTTGTGTGTCAATCGGTTTGGCGGCTCTTGAGTTATAAGATTACCAAGGAAATGTAACTTCTTTTTATATATATAGATAACAAAGTGCTAAGTGGGAGTCGCTCAAAATTTTCGTTGATTTTTGATAATTTTTTTCCATGGGCACATTTCGCATTTTCTCCGTAGAGCAAAAAATTTCGTGCATTCCTTATATGGGGGTATACACCGTATAAATCTAAAATAAGTGCCCATATGGTTTATATTTTTGAAAATCAAGTGGCTTATGATGCATTCCAACTGGAAGTACTCAACTTTCAAAAATATAAAGTAGTAGGAATGATTTGATTAGAGCACCAAGCCTTAGACAATTATCGATGCAGAGAGAAATAGAGAGAGCGTGGGAGCGTGAGAGCGACAAAAAGTGCTACTTTGAACTAATGTTGTACACACATTGTGAAAAAATTCAGTAGATGTGGCCAATATCAGACCGTTAACTGGCTCTCAGCTAATTCGAAAGAAGCAACTGATTGGCTGACGTGATCGGGGTCATGACATCTGCTTGCTTAAGAGCAAACTAAGGTTGTGTGGGTGATGTACGAAAACAATCAACACAGTCTTCGCTAATGTTCCCTACAAGACAGTGCTGAGCACTTTCGACAAAAATTCCAACACATTTACAAGTACTTTATTACTCTAATACATGCGCATTATCAGAACAGCATATACAACATTTTTTAATGGGGACATCAAATATTTCATTTAATATTCTTTTCCCTTGTTCGGTGTGAATTCTATCTCTCTTTTACCAATAGCAATTTCATATAAGTGAAAAATATATCTACTGTACTTTAAAGGCAACTCATTTGTATGCTTACTCGTATAATGTGGCTGCTCTGAAAAAAGTTCTAGTGTGAAATTTGCCTGTTGTTGATTAAGTTAGCCATAGCCGAATTAGTAAATGCTTGGCTAAAACTTGAAAATTCGTGAATTCGAATCTCCGTGGATGAAACACCGAATTGGTGTGTAAAAGTTTTTTAATGAAAACAAAAAAAATATACATTTTATAATTTCTAAATAAAACATCTTAACAAAACTCCTCAGTCTGATTACGTTTTAAGGAAAATGAGGAGTTATTGAGGAGTTTGTGCTGATGACTTTTTGATGACGAAAATGAGTAGTTTGGCCCATCAGTGCTGATTACTTGTTGAGAACAAAAATGAGAAGTTGCCTTGCCTTTAGAGCATAGTAGATATATTTTTCAATTATAAGAAACTGCTATTGGTAAAAGAGAGATAGAATATCACACCGACAAGGGGAACTTTCCCATGGCTAGAACAAAAATGTGTAGTTGGATGAGGATAGTGATGATGATAATATGATGAGTGCTTATATGATAGTCAGCTGTCTTGTAGGGTTGCTTTGTTGCCGTCTGAACAACGATTGATTGGACGAGTATCTGTGAATTCGTGTGAAATGAGTGAGCAGTATACTATTGCGGAGTCCTCGATGACGTGACAGTCGAAATTTACTTGCACAATATCGTTTTTTACCATAGCTGAAGGCCAAACCTGGTAATCTATCATCAGCCTTGTTGTACACACACGAATTGCTTGTGGTGTAGAATACATTTAAAACACATGCGCTGAATACAACACAGGACGAAAAAATTTGATTCACCTTCAGAACTAATAACCGACTACTTTTCCGAAGGTCTTTGATAAGCTAAATCCGAGACAGGCACAACTGCTGATTTGCTCAATCGAAAACTTGTATCGAAACTATATAAACTAATTATGTAAAGCTATAAATTTTAGCAACACATTTTTTTCCTTACAAAGTGCCATAAAATTTCAATGGATTAAAGGCCAATCCCATTGTTTTCCACGGCATTTGAAGTACTCTTCAATTTTGCTGCCTTTCTTCTTTACTGCCACACTCATTTTATTCGCAAAGAAGGAAAATAATTGCAAAATTGTTATTATTTTTACATTTTACTTAAGCGCCGAAGTTAATGATTTCCAAGCTCAAAAACTCAAACTCCCTCAAGTACGCCGTGAATTTGTGTAAAAAGTTAAGCTTTGTGAGCAATCCACCGCCGATTCTAGAGATTCTCCCGAAACCACCTGTAATCAGGCTCAACAGCTTTAGTTGTAACGTAGGCGAAATGAAGATGAATGGATTAGCGAAGAAACTTGGAGTAACTTCGAACAAAGAACAACTGCTAAGGCCACAATCAGCCGAGCCAGAACAAGGAGCGAAGTAATAGAAGCTCAAAAAAGAAAATTTGCCATAAATAACACATCGGTAAAACGACTAGATGTGTAGATGTGAGGAACGCGAGTGGATCAATTCAATCGCCAGTGATGCAGCAATAGCATCCGCATCAGGAAATTCAAAGGCTCTTTCTTTATGAATAACGCACGAAAAACACCAACAAGCGCACCAGTAAAAAAAAAACTTTAGCGGCGTTCTGTTAACTGATCTAACTTAAAAGGTCGTTTGTGCATTTCCTACAAATTTACTGGAGAGACTTTTGAAGATACAGGCAGAGTTCCTGTAATATGGCGCATAAATAAGATCAATAACCGTAGCCCAGGCAGCACAGAAGTAAAAAGCTGCATTAGAATCAACGAAAATAATTGCAAAATAACCTTAAAATAAAAATTATTTCAAGTAAAATTGGATTCTCTACTTTCGCTAGCTGGTGTGGAAACTTCAACATTCGAGTTTGGCAGCACTTTTTTCGAGTTCACACCTATTGAATAATAACAAAGTTTTTGTAATCGTAGCGGAGGCTTGTATTCATAACGTTTTAACAGCAGACTGATTTAAAACAAATCAAAGGCAGAAATCTTTGAGTAATAAATTTTTGGATATTAAGAGAGTTAGGAATTCTTTCCTTCATTAGTTTAAAGAGTCAAGAGTTAGGAATTCTTTCCTTCATTAGTTTAAGATACTGATTTGTGCTTCTCAGCTGGTCACTTAGTGCAATATTCCGCAATATTTAAGCGAAAAAGTAACTTTTATAAAAAAAAAAACGAAAAAGCCAAACATTTAGATCAAAAAGTATCACGTACGAGTTGCATGCTCGCTGCGAATGGAGCTTCCGCTGCCTAAAACCCATTATTTGCGTTGCAGCACGTTCCACGAAATTTTGGTAGCGCTAACAAGTACATATAAGAATATAAAAAAGGTAGTGTGGAATGCGATGCTGAGATAGCAAAACAGTGAAAGCAGCAATGGCAGATACTGTAACTTGAACTTACCACCTTTTTTATAGCAAAAAGCGAAAGAAGAGATTAACTAATTTTTTAATGCTTTTCTTTACTAACCGTTATGTTCCACACAATTTTTATTTACCACCTTGCCACGTAATTTACATATTTTCAATCCTCAAACCAGAATTTAACTGTCACAAAGAGCATTTCTCAAAAGCTTCCAATTGAGCTTAAAGGATAAAGCATTACATAAATTATCTGGACAAAAACTAGAGAAGAGAATATAATAAATAATGAAGACACAGCACTAAAGAAGAATAAAAAAAATGTAGTACAAAAGTTGTTGCTAAAGTAACGGTTACTCGTGGCATTTCAACACTGTTGCAACCGTTGTCACAATGCTGTAGCTGAAACGCCCGCCAACTGATAGTGACATCAGCAAGCAAGGAAGCGAAAACGTGACAAATAGTTCGCTCATCTACAAAGCTCATAAATTATGAATTATATTACAAGTTTAGGGACATGGTGTACATTTGCTTCCAGCAAAACGAGGGAGAAAATATAGTTAGGACAGCACAGAAATCCGTAGGAGGCTAGAACCTTGCAAGCAATTGCGTCACAAGAAAAAAGGAAACGCTTGCATTCTGGCAAAGTAAATGAATTGGAAGAGCAAAGTCGCGGCACAATCATGAAATTGCTGGCAAGGCATGAAAAATTCAAATGATCTCTGCGTTCACAAACATACATACGTACATGGTTATTTTTGTAGGCTGCTAGTTTGCTTCAAATGGTGAAGAAATATACAATATTATTCTTTTTTGTAAATTCGTATTACGTATGAAGTTTGCACACAAATTTTGTACGAACTTATTTCTGACCTTTTTTCGTTAAACAAAATTTTGCCTGACGTACAAAAATTTTTGATGGGTACTAGCCGATTTTTGTTTGGCAACAACGGCAGTTCAGTTAAAAGGAGCAAACTTTTATAAATTAAACTCCTCTCTAAACGATAACTTTCTTTTTAAATAAATTTTCTATGAAACTTTAAATTAATTTCAAGATAACAGACAACAAAAAATTGTCTCCGCCTTACTAACTTTGAAAAATTTTATACTAAATATTTGTGCAGAACTCGGAAGTACGAGATGTGTTAAAAAAGTATCGCGAATTTTGAAATTTCGCAGGTTACGCATCTTCGAATTTCGATTTTTTTGTGGTGATATTTTGGTACTCATGTCTCTCACTCATGCCGACGAGTTCGGCCATTTTGAATGTTCAGTTAATTGTTGACAGCAGCTTTGTTTGCACGTGTTTCGGCTCGTCTTCGATTTTTTACCTATTCAAAGAGACGGATCAAAGAAACTGTAAAAAATGTTGCGTGAAAAACGAAATTAAACGTGCGGATGCATTCCGAATGTTGACTGTGTCATATGCAAGGATCACTTTAGAACTCCTCAGCAAGTCTAAATTGATGGAAACGCTGTGTGGCAGTAAGTTGGCACGAGGCAGGCGGGTTTGTGTGCACGCAATAAATGAGGAAATTAAAAGTTACCTAAAGAAACATGTGGTAGCAAGTAACGCCGAAATTGCTGCAGGAAAACAAAAATACAAAAAAAAAATACAAAAGAAATACAAAAAAAAAAATTACAAAAAAAAAAAACGAAGTTCGGAAATGCTAGATTCGGTCCGAACCGATTTTTATATTCAATGATCGAAATTTGCTTGACCGCGATCACCAAAAGAAGATCGGAAAATAAAAGTTCTTGTTATTTTTATAAAGAAAAATGTCGGCAGCAACTGAATAGGTACCAAAAACGAGAGCATAACTGTATCGAAATACTAAAATGTTAATTGTACAAAAATCGTAAGTGTCATAAGTTTACGCTCCTTTGAGGATAGTTGGAAAAGTAACATTAAAAAAAATATTTAAGGTTTTAATATACATTTTTCTTATTTTTAACTAATATCGCGAGACTAATTTATTACATAAAATGCATAATTTCTTTTAGATCACACCACTTAAAAAATAAATAACAAATTTTATTTTAAATGCAAAAATGAAAGACTCCAAAAGCCTTCGCTTATTTATAAAATTTGTAAAATACTCTCAAAGGTAGGTACATTTTTAGTAGCTTGCAGGGTATCCACGAAGTTTCAACAATTCCCTAAGTATATTTTCCATGGAGTTTAACAATTTGGTAGTCTCTTTGGCTGTAATAAGATCTCTGTTTCTCAGTTTCAAGACCTCTTTGTTTGTAATTTGATATTTTCTTATATTGTTCAATAGGGGCTAAATCTGACGACTTTGGAGGTGTTGATAATAGTTTGGCGATATCATTGAGAATTCAACACTTTACTTTAAAAGCCACGTGTTTAGGATCGTTCTCTTGTTGAAAGCAGTATTCTTTTGATAACCTCAGCATCCCAACACCTTGCGTTTCCAACCCCAATCCCAAAAAATCATTTTAGACAAACTTTTGGACAAAATGAACGAATTTGAAGTCAGTTCTTTTATTAGACTTTTACTTTACCTTATACAAGCAACAATACCAAACGCACTGTTTTTATGTCGCGCCATGGAACATTAGAAATGTCAATACCGAAAGCTGTAGCTACAAACTCTTCGGAATCGCCATGCAAAGCATTTTCTCTAGCAAATGCAGCATCAGAAGACAACTTGCCGTTTGGCACACTATTAACTCGTACAGTCCCCAAACTGTAAATACGCGACACCGAAGGTAGACAACCAAGCTAAGCCAAGTGCAAAAATTGTCAATATTGTCATATATAGACAATATGATTGACGTTGCCCGGAACTGAGAAAGTCTTACAAGGACATTTGATGCAGCGCCAAGGTCAGGAGTATTTTCAAATATGAAGTATCTCCATTTTTGTCAAACATATTTGCTCATCAATGAACAGCCTTTGAAGCATGGTAACAGCATGAAATTTTTTATTACAGTGCTTGATGTGCATTCCCTTGGGATCGTAAACACAAATGCACTTCGACTTGATTCTTCACTTCTCCAAACGCGACTTTTTGGGTGGTGGCTCGTCTGGAGCCTTCCATTCGGCACAGCGACGCTTGGTTTCAGGTTCATGTTTCATCACCAGTTACAATGTTGTAAAGAAAGTTCTCGTCTCTTTTGGCCTCTTTAATGAGGTCTTTGGAATGTTGAATTCTGAGCAATTTTTGGTCCTCAGTTAACTTGTGCTGAATAAAAGGTACATAGACCTTTTCTAAGTCCAAATATCAGTTAAAATGCGATAAATCGATGTTTTGGAGATATTCAACACCGATTCCATGAATTTGAACAATGATTTCGGTTATTTTTTGATAAATTTACAAACAATTTCGATCGAGTTTTCGGTGATTACTTTGTTCATTGTCATTTATGTCCGCACAACCATCTCTGAAACGTGCAAACCACTCATGAACTCTGTGACGAGATAAGCAATCGGCGCCATAAACTTTTTTCATCAATTGAAATGTTTCGGTTAATGTTTTACCGATTTTAAAGCAAAATTTGATATTAGTACTTTGTTCGAAGCTAATTTTTGTGTCGATGACACAAACACACTGACACTTTAGATGCAATAACTCCGAATTTCACCAAACTTTCAGTAGAAATCAGCTAGGGATGTAAAGATGGCGCCATCAAAAACATTTCTATGACACCAGTCTTGTTTATTTTGGACTTCACCTTGTATTTGAAGCAATCAAATCAATACTTTTCATTCTACTGGCATTCCCTTGTCGCCTTGGTATGTTGTCTCATTCGTATGTTGACTCAAATACTTCTTCTTCCAAGTAATTCATTTAAGAGTGGTTAAATTATTTATTAAACATAACTCGGGGAGGTTCACGTCGGCGGTTGCTTGACCGATGCCGAAGAGCAACAGAAGCCCCAGCAGAAATTGGAACAATTTGATCGGAAATGTCCGCAGTTTTTCCTCTGATAAAATAGTTGCAATTGAAGCTGGATTCACTTTAAAATTATCCAGGATACTCAGATTTATTGCATTAATTAATACATCTGTTGAGTTGAGACATTCGTTGATGTTCTTATCAAAAATTTAGTAATTTGCAGCCCCTTCATTTTCATCGTCGGAATCACATTCTTCTTCACTTGCTGCATATTCGTCATCGGTTTGAATTTTCTTTTTCAAATAGACTGTTAATTTTTCTATGCGAGATTACAATGAAAAACAACAAACAATATCAATACGAAGAGGTGTTAGGCAAGGATGTATTCACTCGCTATTAACATTTAACAACTACTGTGAAAAAATCACAAGGCCTAGAAGCTGGCATTAAGGTAAATGGGATAAGTTTAACAACATCAGATACTCTGAGGATACAACCATCTTAGCAGACAGTCTAGATTTTCTACAGGAACTAGTCAGGTGAATTGGTAAATAAAGAAGAAGACTTTGTCCGGTTGCACCCATTTTCTAACTTCGGTGAACAAAACATGACTAAATAAACTCCATTATCTGACACATCATTAGTGGGCTCATAATTCTGAGCATTTTGACATACATATGCCTATGTCCAGTTTGATTCCTTTATGCTGCTACATACAACACTTATGAGAACAAAATTATACACAATTGCGCGCAGATGTAAAAGACGTCTGAAATGTCGATTGAGTAATCGTCCATCATCAAAATCAGTAAATGCGCTTAACTGCCAGTAAATTCCAGATAACGCTGAAACGGGGCTGAAAGCGCAACGCCAAGAGCTAAATTGTCCGCCCACCAATCACTCACCCGACGCTTAGTTATCACTCATCGAAGAAGCGTTCCTATGGTCACACACACTGGTATGCAACGTTAGCAGCGACGCGGTTCGGGACAACTGTGCATTTTTATATACAGTCAATGATTATTTCGGCTATGACGAAGGTAGGAGCGAGGAAGCGAAGCGGTGTAATTATTACAAACCGACTAGCGGCGGACAACGCTTTGCGCTTTCGGCTACGAATTATTTTCATGATTTTATTCATTGCTACATGCATTCACTTTTAGCCCCAAACCGAGGGTAAGTTGCTGGTTGCAGTTTTACATGCCGCGGGCGGCGGGTGGCCACATCTGTACCCACATTTATGTATGTATGAGTGAGTATGTCGTATGGCGTCAGTGTACTATGCACGTTTTATCGCATTAAGTGGATTGATTGCTGCTTCGTTGGCTACAAAAGTGCAGACACGTGCCACATGGTAGCTGCCGTCACTCTAACCTTCGGTGGGTTTAGCAAATCAGCGCAGCGTTTTTATCCAGTTGCTACCACCACTCGGTCGAAACTGGAAGCTTTGAATCAATGGAGTGATGAGTACAGTTTGAAACTCGTATATGTTTTGCAAATGCAAGTCATTTCTTTTTGTTACTGTTTTTCCGCATTACACACTGGTTGCTTTCGCTACTCCTTACAACCCTTAGTTGTTGCACGAATTTTTTAACAGTCGCTTGACCAGTTTCTTCATTCTTTTAGTGGTGTGGACAGCGACTTTGCAACAATATGATGGAAATGTGCAGCTCTACTGGCAGTTGGGTATAAAGGAGAATTTATGTATCATAAATTGAAATCCAATGTTTAAACATTTTATTTTTCTGGCAGCAATCGCTGCTCGGGAGGCAAAAGCAAACTTCAGAGTGCAACAGTTTCTCATAAAAACGATCTGCTATACGGAGTCTGCTTAAAACTTGTAGAACAACATCAAAACAAGCACTACAAGTCGGAGGAGAAGCCCGGCTAAGCTCCTAACAAAGGATGTGTGCGCCAATTGCACCTGACTTGACAATAATAGCAGCGCGACACTTTGCAAAGTTTTGACTATTTATTTATTTTTTATTCAAATATTTTCATGTTTTTCACAATAAAAACTATATAACTCAAAGTTCCACACTTTGTGTAAAATTTTCAAAAATTCAACAAATTTTGACTGTAATTTGAATTTTTAGTCAGAATATTTACATAATTTTCGATCAAGCAGTTTCGGAAGGTGGCTAAAGACATGCTTGAGCAAGTGAATTCGGACCTAACATTTATCCAGCGCATCATAACAGGTGATGAGACGTGGGTATATGAGTTTGACATGCAAATCAGTGGACATGCGGTTGAATGGCGCTATCCGCATGAGCCGAAACTCAACGTGCCAAAACCACGTCAAAGTCGGTCAAAAGTGAAAGTCATGCTACTCGTTTTCTTTATCTCGTTCCCAATGGTTCTACGCTAAATAAAGAATATTATTTGGAAGTTATGCGACGTTTGAGAGAGAATGTGCGTAGGAAACGGTCCAATTTGTAGAAAGAAAACTCGCGGGTTTTGCACCATGATAACGCACCGTCTCACAAGGCTCATATTGTGAACACTTTTTTGACCAAAAACTCGACGAATATAATCGAACGACCACCGTATTCAACGGATTTTTAGCCCTCTGTGACTTTTACCATTTCCCCAAACTGAAATTGCCACTCCGCGGACGCCGCTTTGATCGCCGCATCGATAGAGACCATTAAGGAGAATTCGCTGAAGAAGATCTCTTCAAACGCGTTTAAAAGGCGCTTTGATGACTGGACTAATCGTTGCTCCGAATGGAGCCTGTTTTGAAGGCGACAAAATAAATTTTGATGATGTAAAAGTTATGATGCGTTTTATTGAACAACTCCCGCTTTTTTTTGTCAGAATGTATGTATGTCAAATTTTTAAACATTGGCTTGAATTAAGCTTTCTTACACATTTCTTCATCCGTACGAGTTGTTCATCTTCGGCACCATGCCCCATAAAATTGTCTAATTTTCGTGAAACATTTTGACACTTAATTGATTTTTTAACGACCTTTCATTTTAGCTGTTTTAGGAACAATTCAAAAGAGCCCATTTAGATGCAGGAGTTAAAGTATACTACGAAGGGTTAAAATATAAAGCGTTTTTCGGTAAGAGCGCTTCAACTTTTTTTTTGAATAAAACACAAACGGTTTGACTTTTTTAACTAATTTTTTTATTATCGAGTTTGAACATATACATTTAAGTATGAAATTCGATTTCGGTTGCATGACCACCGCGTGCACGTTTTACGAAGTCCAATCGTTGAACCCAATTTTCGACCACTCTTTTGCATAAATCGGCCGAAATTCCAGCAATTTCGCGTTCAATATTGGCTCTGAGCTCACAAATCGTCGCCGGCTTGTTACTGTAGACCAAGGACTTCACATAACCCCAAAACGGGACGGCTTGTTAAATGGACCGTAAAATGGCCGTAATGCTCTTAAAGTAGCAGCAACAGAACGATTATTTTGTGTGTAGCGTTCCATGATGAAATGTATACTAATGAAGTTTACAAATGACAAGCGAAAAATAAAAAATATTGCGTCGTTCGCCCTCCCTATCGTTAAATTCTCCTGTAGAAGTTTGAAGTGAGAAATATTTCTGATATATTCGATAATTACTTTCGCTTTCGGACATAGTACTATAACTTTTTTTTTCTTGTTCACTACTCTCGGGAGCATACGGCTTCGACAAGACTCAGTCTTGCGTTGGTTTCGTTAATCTGTTTTATTGATTTCTGACGGGGTAGGCGATTAGCCCGCCGCTACCAGTCCTAAGTAGTGGGAATGCCTACCTGCCGTTGCTTAGGAGGAACGCACGCCTTCTTTACTGCTTGAAGCGCCATCTGTGTCACACATATTTCTGGCACAAGGATCGCACAGATGGTTGAGGACTTCGCTAAATTTAGTGTGTCTACGTTATTACCGCGGTCGGCCGCTTCCTCTTGCTGTTGCCACTGATGCAATGTGTCACTGTGTTGCTTTCAGCAAAGTTAATTTGGGAGATCTCGTCTAGCACAATTATTAGCGTTTCTTCATGTGAAGTGGCTACTGTTCGAAAGTGGAATTAAGGTAGTAGTCTGGTCAAACACTCATTTTTATATATATTGTTTAGGAACTCTTTTTTTAAAGAAAATAAAATGCGATCGTTTTGATTTTATAGTATGTTATTATTGGTATCAAATAGTGTACAAAAACATTTTTTTTTCTATATTTTTCTGTAGTTGTGTAGCGCTAAAGTAAGCGTCATGCCAGAATGACAAGCCTACAGAAAAGTAATCAGTTTAACTTTTTCGTTTCAGTTGTCCTCAAGAGCCAAAATCCTGTTGACAAGCCACCTATCTTCTACCTATCCTACTAAAGGGCTTTCCAATAACAGGTGTTACTGGTGAATGGATTGCGCTATCGAGAGATGATTAACGTTTTTTTATCGCCGAGAGTGGATGGTATTGATCTGGACAACGTTTATTTTCAACAAGACGGCGCTACGTGCCACACAAGCAACAAAACCATTGATATTTTACGGGGAAAGTTTCCGGATCTTGTTATCTCTCGAAGAGGTGATCACAATTAGCCACCGAGATCTTGTGACTTCACACCTTGCGACCCAGGGTCGATTCAAGACCTCAAAGATGGAATTCGTGAGGCTATCGAGGACATAGGGCAGCCACTTTGCAATTCGGTTATGGAAAATTTCATAAAAAGGATATTGTCCTGTACGCGTGGTCGTGGTGGTTATATGCCTGATGTTTTTCCCACTATTAACGGCATACCTTCCTCTCTATAATGAAATAAACATCCGATCATTTATATTAAAAAATAGCATTTTTCTTTGAATATCAAAATAACATCTTTTATTGGAAACCCCTTTACTTTTTCACCACCACCATAATTAATTCTATTTTTATTGTTAAATTTTGTAATCAAAGATTTAAATATGTAATCCATTCTTAAGGTTCATTGTAAAAATAACCTACCACTGTAGATTTGACTTAAATAAAATAAATAAATAAAAAATAATTTCGAAAATAATAGATTTTAAATGAAGACTTTAAAAATTGAGCTAAATTTCGATTTTGGAAGTTAAAAAAAATAGCACTCACAAAATTGCTGTAAAAACAATTTCCATTACGCATAAGTCATTCAAGAGGTTTTATAGCAGTTGCCTATTGCGGAGTGGAGCTCAAAAGGGGCACATTTAAATTCATCCGCGTTAAGTGGCATGGGGTGCTTGCCACCAGCGAATGGTGCGTGATAAATCGCCGCTGACGTTTTGCTTAAGCTCCATATGGAGACAGACACTTGCAAGCACGTCTATAGTTGTTTAATGGCTTCGTCTGTCCGCCTGTCTTCCTGCCAAGCTGCCAAGCAATGGGAGTGTAAGAGGAAGGGTGAGAAAAATTAGAGACTAAAGCAGCAACGCCCCCATTATTACTTTACATATGCACATTACACGTCTGCTCCCCAGTGTATCTGTGCGAAAGAGACTCTATTCTTTTTTGGTGACGTACGCGTAACCTTACTGCATACACTTTGATTGCAGATTTTATTGTTGTTGCTGTTATTGATGGCTGTTGTCATTACCGTTACAAGTGGCAATGGCTTCGTAACTACCGCTGCCGCGCTAAAGCTGTCGCCGCCATTGTAGCTCCTTCCTGTTGCCCTTGTCACCCGCCGCTGTTTTTGTTGCCTTTTGCAAATCAAGCTGCTCAACAGATTTGCATAGAATTTACATAAATTGAGCATTTCCCTTTAGCTTTTGCTCTTGTTTTGCTTTCATTTTCATTTTATTGAAATGTGTCTGCGTTCCTTGCTATACGAATTTCGCATACTGAACTTCCGCTCCCCTCCACATAAACATACAAGTACATAGAATGCGGTATTTTGCTTTGTGGCATTAAAGTAGCTACCGCCATCGCCACATACGCCGCCAACCAACTTAATGAATTTAAATCTTTTGTGTGTGCGAATATAATAAAAAGTGAAAATAAAACGAACCAGAAAGTGCGTAAAAAACAAACACCAAAAAAGCAACCCACTCAAGCCACTCATCACTGTCGCGAATACTATCCGAGATGTGTGTGTTTCACCGGAAGATGCTCATTAGGGTGTTCCTTGTACACGTAGTTGGTTGGGCGCATATTAAGTTTTGTGAAGATTTTAGATAACACCATCTACATTTCACCTTAATATATAACCTAAACGTCACTCTGAACTTCCTGTTGGAACTCATTTGAACTTTAAAGGCATTATCGTTTTCTCGACTGACAGCTTTGCTTTGGCAAAAAATCAACTGACTGACAAGTTTTCATTTTTCAGTAACCGGAATTTTGATTTTATTTATTTCTATATTTTTCTTATTACTAATAGAAAGAAAGTAAATAATATATGGCCCATGACCATAAATCAAAACTTAAACTTAGTACAGGCTGCGCCTTAAAAGAAGGCGATATGAAAGCATTGAATAACTTTGTAAAAAAAAACAACTGATTTGTATAAGTGAGATATTTTTATTTGGTTTGGTTATTTACAATTTATTAAAGCTATATTTTGAATACAATATCAATCAAGTGGACGGCCACCTTTATTAGCAATCACAAACTGCGATCTTCTTCCTGCGTTTCTCATCACCTTGGCAAGCGTTTCGAGTTTTATAGCGTCGATTTCGGCACGAATGTTTGCCTTAAGCAGGTCAGTAGTCTGCGGCTTGTTGGCGTAAACCTTACTTTTCCGATAAAACCACAAAAAGAAGTTCGGGGGGTCAAATCAGGTGATCTGGGGGACCCTCGATGTCGCCTCTTTTTGACACTAGACGTCCCGGGAAATTTCGTTGCAGAAATTTAATTGTTGCATTCGCAGTGTGGCATGGCGCACCGTCTTGTTGCAAATAGTAACCGTCTAAATCTTTCTCACGCATTTCCGCGCAGATATAATGAGCCAACATCCATCGACCGTTTCCTTTTCTCGGTAAAAATATGGCCCAATGATGGTTTTGGCGCAAATGCCGGCCCAAACAGTTACTTTCCCGTCATGTAATGGCGTTTCATGGATCTCGTGTGGATTCTCAGTTCCCCAAATGCGGCAATTTTGTTTATTCACGCTGCCAGAGAGGTTAGAATGTGCCTTGTAAGTCATTAAAATTTGCTTCCAAAAATTGGGTTCAGTGTCAACCATTCGAGCGACTGTTTGGCCATATTCCAAGCGACGTGAATGGTCTGTCATCGATATTCTTCGTGTCAATTGTGTCGCATTGTGGTTTCACTGACGCCAAAATGCTGAGCGCGATAACTATACGACACTGTTGGCTCCTGGGCAACGCTCTCCCTCACTGCTTCAACCAGTTCATTGGAACGTCTTGATCGTTGATGAACGGCATGTTGACGATCTTCTACTGTCTCGAGCTCAAAAAAAATCGAAACCAAACGACGAATAGTATTGTCAGACGGCGCCTGTTTGCCGCGATACTTTTTGCGATATGCGCGTTGAGTTAGAACTATAGAACGCCAATTTTCGATGTATAGCGTGCGTCAATATTTCAGCACGTTGTTTCGGTGTAAATGGAAATGTTAAGCCAAAAGTTTTCGGTCACGCCGAAAACTGTCGAAATTTTGATTTGGATATAATGGGTTTTATTCACGCCATCACGAAATTATGGGACCTTCACATATTGGCAAGCTTTTATTTGTCTCTTATTTACTCTAAATAAATTTTTGATCGAAATATAATTCATCCTCCTACAAAAACCATATAAGTCCAAGTTTGTAAATAAAAAAAAAAATTTGAAAAAATTTATAACGAAATTCTGTGTTCGCAGTTTTACAGCCAATTGAATTTTGAAACAGTAAAGTGGAAGATTGAAGTAGCTCAAAATTCTCATTGATTTTTGACAATTTTTCCCCGGACGATTTTGCACATTTTCTTACACAAAAAACAAAAAACAAATTATTGAATTTAAAATTATAAAAACAAAATATGGGATAGGAACAAGAAAATTTTACTAAAAAGCTTGAATAATTATCTTGTACCTATTAAAATTCGGCAGCTCTGTTTCTATTTCTCTAAATGAAATACATTTTTCACTGAATAACCAAACTCGAGTTGAATTAAATGCAGACAGTTTCTAGAATCATTGTAAAACGTAATAAATAACGCTAAATAATATTGGTATTTCGTGAGAAGAAGGACCACCCTAGTTCTCGTACATGTTTACATACACACGCAACTGTTCCCGTTCGCTTCGAAAGATTCCCTTGCCTTGGCAATGAGATCTACCCCCTGGTGGCGCATGCAGCGCGAGTTAATGTCTCAATTATGCACGCTAGGATTTCTTCCGCTACCATTTCGTCGCATTCCACTTATCCTTCTTATCCTTCATACACACATTATTTTCCCCCAAGTAATTTAAAGCCTTGGCAAGCCACATATGCTAGAACGTCATGGCTCAGCCTCAGCGTGCTAACCGCCACATCAAACGGAAGGCAAGAAACAAAAAACAAAAAAAAAACACAAACACTTGCGCTAGTGTGGAAAAACAAAAGAAAACCCGTTGATTTATTTAAAAAGTTGTTGACACTCGTCAGCAGCTGGAATGATTGTTTTCGGCTAACGGTTAACTAAATGAAAGTCATGTAAGGGACAGACATCCATATATGCTTCCGTATATACACGCACACACATGTGGCCCGCAGCCAAATCAATCCCACCACACGTCGTAGCCTTTAATCCTCCGTAGCTCACATGCATACCCTTTTACTAGTTTAGTGATTTCTGTGATTTGAGAAATTGTTTTTGCTTCTAACGCCCATCGATTTGTTTGCCATTAAATGCCCGGTAAGCAAATCCCTGCAGTAGTTCACAGCACCACTTCGATTATTTGCTACAATTTGACAATTTAGTTTCGGGTTGAATGGAGTGTTGATTTTTGGTTTCCTGTCTGATAGTCCGCCGCACACCTCCTGTTAATTTAACCCCTTTTACCAAACTTTGGCAATTTGATTTTTTTGCTGAGCATTACTTTTCTGTCGATGGGCGATTTGCTTTCATTTGAGGATTTGTGATTTATAAACGTTAGTGCTTATAGTATCCCCTTTGTTACTTTTATGATTCTTTGCGGTTTTTTTTTTTTTTTGTTTTCTTTCACAGTTGAATCCCTTGTTTGATTGCACGCGAGGTGTAGCGATTTACTCGGGCGTCTTAACTCCACTTAGCTGAAGTTGCGAAGGGATAAAAATGTGCAACAGATGAAACTATGGCAGATGAGAAAAAATAGTTAGATGAGCAATCAAAAAAATAAAAACTTAGTGCATCAAGTGAAAAAGAAGAAAATGAAATACGTATGATTTTGCATTTACGACCACTCGTTGAAAGATATCGCAAGATGTTCATCACATTTTTGGAATGTAAGTGCCGACTCAGAAAACGGCAGTGAACTCATTAAAATCCAGTACACATTGCTTGCTTTCGCCAAGAAACCCAGAAGCTCGAAGAAAACCAGGAACTCCGAGTAGCTTACTCCAGCAAAGAGCTTGAGCGTCTCAAATAGATACTCTGAGTCAATATTTAGGTTCTTACTTCGACACTGATTATCTTCTCACGCTACTAAAGTGTTGCCCCATGACTAAAACCGATAAATCTCGTCAGTTTTAGTACTGAGAACGCGATAGCAGTTCCACCGCATCCAGCATACAGATAAATTATGGTATCTTTCACACCCGCTCCAGTAAATGAACACTACTACTTGGACCTGCCGAAAGTTTTACCTCTGTGAGACACATGACAACTAAAAGAAGTTCACATCTTTCGCAGTTAAACATTCTTTTTTTATTTAAATTTTGTATTTTTACAATCGGAGCCTCTATCGAGAGTTTCCATTTACGATTATTATGTTGCAGCAGAACTGACGTACGGTCCAAGGAACTGACGTATGGACCAAGGAACCCTTCACTAGCACAATAATTAAAATAAATGACCGAAGAAAGATAGACCAGTCTCAATATGTAAGAAACTACAGCAGGAAATACCTCGCAAACATTGGCTGCTACCTCGCATACTTCCGCTTCCAAAAGCAATAAGTACAAACCTGCAGTCAAGTTATAAAACCACACTCAAATGTGTCTTTGTAAAGACAAACAGAGCTGAAATAAATAGTTCGTGTGATAGTACCAAGCAGATATTGTTCCAGATTTTGTCCTCCATTGGTATGCGTCTAGATGCTGTCTCACAAATAGACGAATCGTCAAATAGCTTAATGCCCACTACGCAAGGTTTATGCTACTAACTGACGAAAAGTCACTAGAAACATCGCGAATTAATCGTTTAATTTTTCAGTCTACAGTGAGCTTCTCCTGGGAGGCAATGGAATGGTAATGAACCACACCCGCTTGGCTATGGCCATTTCTTAGCAATCATAAATTGTGATTAAGAATTTGGGACTACCCGGCTAATCAACCTTTCACAAAATTTAAAGTAGATTTCTTTGGCAGCCCAAAGAGAGGGCTCAACTCCAGGATGGAAAGCGAATGTGTAAGCAGTACATATAAAGTTTTCTGTGGAACGTTCCTCGCGAAGGAACTACGAAGAAAACTATGTTTTAAAGACCTAACCCGATTCATCGTAATGTATATGTTGAACGCCGTGAAACTAAAACAATCCTTGTAGCGGTTTGATATCTGAAGAAACAACTGGACAGGGAAGATAGAGAAGTTGACAATCCAACTTGCTAGTTTCAAGTAGAGCTCTAGTGTTCCAAAAAATAGCAATACCCAAAACCTTTCGAAGAATTTACCTCTAAAATTTAAATCTAATGTCATCATCTACTGGATCTCCAGTCTTTATATCTGTACATAAAACACTCCATGCGAGTCTTTCATTGTTCCAAACATTGCTTGATCTGCTTATTCTGTCTGATCGTTTACGACACGTGCGCTTTCTCTTTCACAGCTTTAATGTATTGTACTTAGATTTAGAAAGTGTTTCATGACGCTTTTTGCAGTTTTCTCATATAACAAATGCAATTTATAAAAACTGGAGGTACATAAATATTTTTGGTTTCTTTTGCAAGCGATCTTGCGCATTTGCTTCCACAACAAATTCTTATTCTCATTGGAATCTTATTTCTTTTTGATTCTTATTCATATTCTTATTGTTTATATTTTCATTCTATATAGAATAAAGTGCAAAAAGGCGTCTGAATAAAATTATTAAAAATCTAAGCAATCAAACTTCCACTTATTTTACTAGAATTTCATGCGTCATATTACTGCATACCCGAAAATTGTCTAAAAATTCAGGCACAAAATGAGTATAAAAATATTATAAAATTTTCTGAACTTTTTATGCAATTAGAAAGTTTAATTTATATAGTTTTGGTTGAAGAATAACCAACAATCGAGAATTTAAAAAATAAATAAAATATTCGACTGAAAAGACAGAAGATATAAAAAAATAATTTAAAAAAATATATATTAAAATGTGTTCGCCACTGTATCACAAATTGGAGTACTCGGCAATACCTTAAAAATTGCAGTCTTCAAGTTACTACCCTCTGAGAAGTATAGATTTTCGCTACAGCTAAGTAAATAAAATGGCGAATTTATATGAATATCAGGGAACGAGTTAGCTGATAAACTGGCTAATGAAGGCTCTGCAAGTATGCCACTAAGCCCTGAACCCTTCCTAGGTGTCAATTCTGCATCGATTCAACTATGGATTGACGACTTCATGAGGTCTACCCATAGAGGACATGAGCCTGGGTTGAACTCGTGCAGAGTAGCCAAGTGTTTTGTGAAAGAACCAAACAGGAAAACAGCGACTTTTCTCCTAAAACTTAGCAGAAAGGACCTGAGAGTACTTGTGAATGTAATCACAGGCCACAAAAACCTGTGGTCAGCATATGGTGTCCAAGGGGGTCATCGACAATCCGATATGCCTATTCTGCCTTGAGGATGACGGCACTGCAAACATTTGCTCTGTAGCTGACCGGCGTTTTCCAGAATCAGACTTAGGATATTGGGTTGCGATATACTGGGTATGGATAAGGTTCATACTCTTCCTCTTTCGGTTCTCTTAAGATTCATCAATGAATCCAAGAGATGTGTGGAGAGTGACATCAAACTAATTTTTCCGTCTTACCACCCGCATTTTATCTTTCCTATCTCTCTATTCTTTCAACTGAAATCTATCCGGATGTAGTGCAATGGTCTCCTGACTAAGTGCTTGGACTTGTCCAACCCCCCACAAATCTAATTTATGTGAATATCACAAAAAATATCTTCGCAAAATTTGTCTCTACTCAATGCTATTCGTAGAAAATACGTTGATTGAACTACTCCGACCAATAACGCGAACATGCACTCGGAGAAGAAGGGAGATTGGTTTAAAGCTCAGAAAAATTTAATTAAATAAAAGTAAATTATTGCAGAAATTACAAGAATTAAACGAAAGCCCACAGCATCCAACTACGATAATGCATTCATATTTACCCAGAAAAGACGCAAAAACTTCGATAGCAGCACATCACGTCCAACTAAGCCATAAAAAATGTGCAGGCTGTTATCGATTTCGTTCGCTATTCATTACACAGGTTTACAAAGTTTTTTCTTATTTTGAGCGAGACTGGTTAAAAAGAGTTTTTGGTTGCGTTTACCACCATTTTTTCCGAAGCCATGTCGAAATGGACACTTTTGGAACCCAGAGTTAAGCTCAGCTCAAAAAAAAAATTAAAAACAAAATGGAATTGCGCAGACTTCTGCTATCTGCACTACATACATACACCCGTCAAAATGTATACTTGCATGCATTTGGCGAAAATGTTTCAAATTCCTTTTATCAGGACGCGCGCTGCGATATTGGGAGTAAAAGTATTATTAGAAATGCGCTTTGCCACAGATGCCACCACAAAAATAGCGGCGACAGCAGCCGGGTTGGCATCACGTGCCTCACCATCTACTGAATTTTTTTTTTTTTTATACAAAAGCATTTCAATAGAATGTTCAGTCAGCATGTGCCACACGTTCGATTATGCAACAATTTCGCTGTTTCACTCAGGTGGAGGGAGACACAGCAGGGCGTCACAAAATGTATATGCACACATAAATACATTTCAACCAACAAAGGTGGATGCGGCTTTTTGGTATTTTCTGAAAATCTTTAAAAAGTGGAATTCATGCGTGGTGGTCAAGTTGAGGGTTGAAAGGCAAATACGAGTATTATAGTACAGTTATGCATTCATATGTACCTATATTTGTTGTAAGAATGCAAATATATGGAAACACAAGTTGCACACTCTTTTGAAATTAAAAGTCCTACCAACAATCAGTTCACTAATAGTTGAAAGAGATAGCAACTTATAAGTTCTCAAGTATTGTTTCATTTAAATCTTAAATTTGCCTGCCAACAGAGTAATGAAAATGTGCAAAACTTTTGAATTGGTCAGTTGGTAGGTTCCATTGCTTTACTTTTTAAGTGACAACTTTGGGGTACTTCTGTTGCACTTCTCATGGATAACATCCCCATTCCACCGTAGCCTAGTAATCAGTCGCACCATTTTGATGCGTTTAAGACATATTCTCTTGTCCCCTATTGTAAAATTCGGTTAATCTGTTACTTGTCATGACACACAACTCCATACCGTCTGTGTCCTGCAGCTCACATTCGGGTAGCTTACTCGTCGTTTCTGGAGGCCATACTCAAGGCAGTAGTCAAGGCAAAAGGTGGTTATATCGAGCAAAATATAAATTGATTCTTAATTTTGTATTATTTTCACACATTTTTTACTTTGAGTTGAAAAAAAGTAAAATTTATGGCCTTTTTTATTGGTTACACTACGAGTGCCGGAATCCCTACTTAGCAGATAACTTCCCATAGGAGCTCTAAAGTTATTTTGCTATTCAAGCATTTGAAGATCGTCCCATTGCCAAAGCTGGGTTTTCGCGAGCTTCCGGACAGGCTCGTACTTTCATTGCCAGCGCTGCTGCTGTGAGCGAGATCCCAAACGAGACAGATGATAATTCACTGATACACTGAGAAAATGATATTGCTAATGACTTAGCGGCCGCCGTAGCCGAATGGGTTGGTGCGTGACCACCATTCGGAATTCAAACAGAACGTAGTTTCGAATCTCGGTGAAATACTAAAATGAAGAAAACGTTTTTTTCTAATAGCGGTCGCCCCTCGGCAGGCAATGGCAAACCTCCGAATGTATTTCTGCCATGGAAAAACTCCTCATAAAAAACCATTTGCCGTTCGCAGGTCCCTTCATTTTGTGGAACGACATTAAGACGCACGGCACACATAGGAGGAGGAGTCCAGCCAAACACCTTAAAAGGGTAAACACGCCAATTGAAATTTGGTTGTCAGAACAAATTGCCGCTTTGTTTCTGTTCGCACCTCAATTCAGCTAATCGGAAAAAGCATGCGTATTGGCTTAAAATTCCCTCGGAGGAAACACTTACTTCAAAGCAGCAGCACATCTTGCAGACGGCAGTATAGAGAGAGAGAGAGAGATAGAGAAAGGGAGAACGAGAGAGAAAGAGAGAGCGAAAGAGAGAGAGTGAGAGAGAGAGAGCGAGAGAGAGAGAGCGAGAGAGAGAGAGCGAGAGAGAGAGAAAGAAATGTTTTCTTTTCTAGCTTCTGTGGAAATTCGCTTATAAATTTAATATTTCTCTATTAAATAACTCGCTTGCATAGAAAAGTAAGCACCGTTTTATCAGCTGATTCTCCTGAACATTTTTTATTTATTTTTGTTATATCCACCTGCACATGCATATCATCATCGGGTGCATCCTGATAGAAACCTAATTGGATTGGACTTAATTCAAACGAAATTTTAGTCCTCTTAAATACAGTCTGCTTGTGGGCCCCAGGAGGTTAATAGCAGCAGAAATGTTACCTACCACATTTAAATTCATTTGCATTTATTTGACGCGACCTTTAATGTTAGCCGACACTTTTCCTATATTTAGCTGTTATGATGAGGGCAGCAACATGAGTTGTAGGCAATTATGTTTGAGGGAGAAGAAACGTTAAATCAATTAAGACAGAGTAGCCGTATTATAAAATAAAAATGTTAATTTTAATGGATTAAAATCAAATGTAATTTGAGCATGAGACAGGAGGGTAAGGCAATGTAAACCTTAGCAATTTATTTTGGCGAAGATGGGCTGGTGGAAAATTTCAAATTGCAGTCAAGTAAGTTGGCGATGAAATTTAATTGTAACAAGATTTACATTTAAAAGCAACCTTTTTTCAATATATGTAACACTTTGTGCTCTAAAAGCAACTAAAAAAATGCATATATTAAAAAAGGGTTAGACCTGCTTGTACAACAGATTTTTAGCCTATCGGTTTGCTATTCCAATAAAATGGAATTTCCTAAATTTTACGTAAAACCTTTTTGCAGTGTTCAAATCCTCAAACGAGATAATTACCATTTTCTTCCATAGAAGTGGGAAAGCATTCTCTGTGAATATTTATAAAATCTGTGCTGAGCATGAAAAAGCGTTAAAGGGTGTTTTACTCAATTTCCTGTACAAGTTTATATTCTCTTCAAACACATTTTCATGCATTCGACTGCATAGAGAAATGTTAACAGACATGTGCCGATTAAGAATTTCCAACTCAACAAAACAGTTGATTAACAAGCCCTTTTCTGCTTCCAGGTGGCCACATTCGACTTCTTATTTCAGATTTTTTATTTATATTTCTCGTCGGCTGAGAGTACCCAATTTTCGGTAATGAAGTTTCGATTAATGAAGTTTTTCTCACGTTTTACTTTTCATGCAATTTTTTACTTTAAAAAGCAAGACGCAAAATAAGAAAATTTTATGGACTTGTTTGATTTGCTCATTTTGATAGTTTGCTTCATTTTGTATTGCCCGCATTGCCTTATTTAATAGGCTATGCAGAAATCGAGATCCAGCTAATCGTGTCGACAAACTGATTTGCCTGATTTAACCCTCACTTTAATAGAAAGTTGAGAAAATTGACATATGGAACCTTTTTGGGCGATAAAAAAATGCAAAAAAAAAAAAAACAAAAAAAAAATGTTATAAAATAAAAATATATATAAAAAATGTTAATTACAAATAAAACAAAGAAATTTGAAATGAGAAAAATCGTCTAAAATAAAAAATAAAAACCGAAATATGTACATAATTTATATAAATTAAATTAAACCCGCAGTCGCCGGGAAAAGATTATAGCCTTAACATGAATCTCCTCTCTATAAGAGTACTGAGGGAGTTCGCAAATCTAAAGGCACAATAAACTACGAATATTCGGCAGTAATGTTGCACTTAAGCCAAACATGGCTGGTCTCTAACACCATCACACAGAGGCTACAATCCCTCATCAACAAATGCCTCCGCATCGTCTGCAGAATATGCTGGCCAAACATCATCAGTAACGACGCACTGTGGAAATTAATGAACGCTGAACCCATCCTTAGGCAAATCAAATGCACAAAGTGGTGATGGATAGGTCACACATTGAGAAAATCACCAGATAGCATCTCGAGAAAGGCGCTGGACTGGAACCCGCAAGGGAGCAGAAGTCGCGGTCGACCAAAACACACTTGGAGAAGGAAAGGAGGAAACCGCAAGCTTGACATTGCCGACCGTAAAATCACTCAATTTATTTGAGAAATCAAAGGAAATTATTTGACAGTCCAAACTTATGTATGTGCCAATGAAGTTCATATAGAACTGCAAGAACAGCCACAGTTATTTGGTGTATTCTACGATGGTGTTGATAGAAATTTACGCCAATACTTACACCAAAAATTCTATCACATTTGTAATACTGATATGAAGAAGTTTTATACCTGGATTTTGCTCACATATTAAAAACACACATAACTATAGTACAAACACATTTTACAGTGCATTTGTCTCTTACTGAAGGTAACCTCAGGTGGCAGCGAGGAACAGCGCACGGCCACCAAAATACATAGACAGCTGATAAAGAAAATTATCCAGCCTTTATCAGAAATTTAGTAGCAGAAAAACGGAAACGCTGGCAGCAAACCAGATCTCCAGATTTTAACACGAAATTGAATTTAAAAAAGAGGTTGTCTGTAAAGTCGGTTTACTGACGATAGTTTAACGTGATAACGTCATAAAAAAATACTGATTGAATGGTTGCATTTTTCAAAAGAAAATTTTAAGTTTATTTGTTTGATAGACATTTTGTATGGATATAGAGAATGAGTTAACATTAACATAACATAACATAACATAACATAACATAACATAACATTACATAACATAACATAACATAACATAACATAACATAACATATATTAACATAACATAACATAACATAACATAACATAACATAACATAACATATCATAAAGCATTCACCAACAGCTTTCATTTGATACCCATATTGTACATACACGTCCGAAGGTTACCCGGGCCCACGTTTTGACCTATATCTTGAGACCCTATCTACCAATAGGTATTCAAACTATACGGAAATCATCTTCAATACCTACTTAACAATGTGTGTAAGTTTGGTTTAATTCGGTTCAAAGACACGGCGGGTCCACGTTTTGGCATATATTTCGAGACCCTAGTCATCAATAGGTATGAAAATTACCCCGTATTAAAGCACTTATCAACAGCTTTCATTTGATATCCATATTGTACAAGCACATTCTAGGGTCCACGTTTTGGTCTCTATCTCGAGACCCTAGTCACGGAGCGGATGGAAATACTCTGAACTAAAGCATTCACCAACAGCTTCCATTTGATACCCATATTGTACATACACATCCGAAGGTTACCCGGGTCCACGTTTTGACCTATATCTCGAGACCCTGTCTACCAATAGGTATCCAAACTATACGGAAACCATCTTCAATACCTCCTTAACAATGTGTGTAAGTTCAGTTTAATTCGGTGCAAAGACACGGCGGGTCCACGTTTTGGCTTATATTTCCAGACCCTAGTCATCAATAGGTATGAAAATTACCCCGTATTAAAACACTTATCAACAGCTTTCATTTGATACCCATATTGTACATACACAGCCAAAGGTTACCCGGGTCCACGTTTTGACCTATATCTCGAGACCCCAGTCACGGAGCGGCATGAAAAATACTCTGTACTAAAGCATTCACCAACAGCTTCAATTTGATATCCATATTGTACAAACACATTCTAGGGTCCACGTTTTGGTCTCTATCTCGAGACCCTAGTTATGGAGCGGCATGAAAAATACTCTGGACTAAAGCATTCACCAACAGCTTCCATTTGATACCCATATTGTACACACACATCCGAAGGTTACCCGGGTCCACGTTTTGACCTATATCTCGAGCCCTATTTCCAAAATAAAATATAATCCATGTTACTCGTGGAGGATGTAGCTTTCGAATGGTGAAAGAATTTGCAGTTCATTCAATGCAATGAGCAAGGTAACTACATATGAGCAAGGTAACACTAATGAGCAAGGTAACACTAATGAGCAAGGTAACTACATATGAGCAAGGTAACACTAAAGAGCAAGGTAACACTAATGAGCAAGGTAACTACATATGAGCAAGGTAACACTAATGAGCAAGGTAACGACACATTTTTTCGTGCGTGCAGCCTGTTAAATCGAATTATAAGACGTTATCACGTCAAAAATAAACAACTACACACAACGATCAAGACATTTAAGAACAATGCATGCAACCGATTTCTGTCGGTATAAAAACACCGAATATTCCTTGTGGAAAGGAACTAAATTTTTCAAAGGGACCAATTCAACACAGCGCTTCTGTTAAAATTGAACTAAAAAGAGAAACATTCCCAAAAGGGAATCTGTTTGCTGAGTATTTGCAAAAAACCTTTAGCCCTAATGAAGGCACTAATGCAGTGTGCCCCTATTGAAAAGTGTCCCGAATAGGATGAGTATTAGGGCGGGTCGATTTAAAAATCGCTCATTGCTCTGTGAAAATCGTATTCTAGGGATCAAAATAAGAAATTTTGCCGAAGGAGCCATACCTCTAAAACGAATTCTGATGCCCCCAATTTGGGTCGCACGAAAAATCCCACTTTGACCCATTTAGAGTGCTCCAATCGAGTCCAAATGTATGACCGACCCCCACTAACTTTGGACGGCCGATCCACCCATGCCAGTGGCACCCCCCTGGAACTCCCCTGGGGGGCTCCCCATACAATCATTTCAAAATATCACCATTTTTGGCCTTTACATGAGAAAAGAAACTAAAAAGTTCGACCCAAATTGGGGGACATCAGAATTCGTTTTAGATCCCTAGAATATGATTTTCACAGATCAATGAGCGATTTTTTTTGCCTCCCCACAAATCGACCCGGCCTAATGAGTATATTATTTCGGTTACACCAGAAAAAATTGGTAAGGAAATAAACATAATGAAACTCAGAAAGATCCCGCGACAAGTGCTTCAGCTTGAGACACGTTCCTACATATTAGAAATTTCCCGAAGCTGCTATGATACCGGAGCCTTCTAAAATACCCAACGAAGTGGCCTCTTACAGACCAATATCTCTGTTACCAGTAATGTTGAAGCTTTTTGAAAAAATACTTTTACAACGACACTCATTGAAAATAAACCGCGGATTGCCATTCACCACTTTGGTTTCAGGAAAAGTATTCAACGCCCGATCAAATGCCGTAAGCACCATTAAAAGCGTTACCGCCAACGCCAAGAAATAGGAGTTATCAGTTGTTTTTCTTGATGCATCGCAAGCTTTGGACTAAATACGGCACGAAGGGCGCCACCAAAAGCTCAATTCTATGCTGTCAACACAATACTCCAAAGTGCTCTCACCATATTTTAATGATAGGTACTTTTGCGTCACTAAAAAATAGAAATGCAGAAGGGAAGCATATTGGACCCTCTGCTATATCTTCTGTATCCACACAACGAACAACCGAAGCTTGCGACTCTGTCTTCACTGACGGTTCCAAGAGGGAATCGGGAGTCGGAGTAGAAGTTTTCTCTAAATCAGCCAAATTAATTTATCTATCTCCTTTGAACTGTCGAATACTGCTAGTATTTTTCAAGCAGAAATCTTTGCGATCCTGCAGGCATGCAAACTGCTTAGGATACACGGAAGCGAGGGAGATATTAACATTTTCTTCGATAGTCAACCCACGATCATGGTGCAGAACGAAACAAGTAAACTTCTGTAAAGAGGAGATCAAATCTCTTGGGTGTGCGGGTAACATTTCTCTGATCTGGTTTCCAAGACATAGGAACATAGAGGTAAATGTAATTGCTGATGAGCTTGCCAGAAAGGGGACTGAATTGGCCTCAGAGACCTCTTACCCGGTCATCGGCATCCACCTGACAGTTGTTAAAGAGGAACTGCACAAATTATTTCTCAGGAAAGCGCAGAAAAGATGGAGCCCGATTTCTTCTTGTGCTATTTCGAAAACCATTTGGTCCTAATACAATATACGAAGGACTCAGGAAGTCCTTTGGACTTCTCGCCATTCAATTTCCAAACTCGTAGCTATGTTTACCGGTCATTGGGCGATCGGCACGCACGCGGAAAAGCCAGGGTTACCATTTAACCCCCATCGCAGAAGCTCTGAAGAGCTTTCAGAGAAGTAGACTGTTGAGCACTTTCTTTGTAAATGTCTGGGTTTAGCCGCTAGTCAATTAAGGTCATTGAGTGCTTCTGTCTTTGACAGCCCTGGGCAGTACGCCAACCTAAATCCGATAAATCTTCTCCATTATATCAACAGCTCTGGCTGGCTGTAGATATCTACCTGTTGGAGGTCTCATAATGGTATCAAAACGGCGCTTTAGTGTTACTTGAGGAGTGCCAGACTGGCACTTCAACCATTTCACCTACCTAACTATGCGATGGCTCACAAAGGGCGATTAAAGAGTCATGTCAACGAAACAGCATTCCGCTTAATTCGTCTGAATTCTTCTCGAAGATGATTAAAATGCATACCGATAGCAGAATGCAAGAGAAACTTTTTAGTTAATTCATATTGGACGCTAGCACATATTTCGCCTGTCATCCGACAAACTGACTGCTTCACGTTTTGAATGGCCACCTTGCATTCACACATTAATCTTTTCTGCTCTGTTATTTGCGGCTTATCAACGCTTTTAGGCTGCACAAAACCGTTACTAATTTTGGCCTCTGGAATTATTTGTTTCCATCATCCAGTTCTTGTACTTACTTATAGTATATCTGAATACACTTTTTTCACAGCAGTTGCGGCAGAACACGAGTAACTATGTATTTATGATATATGTTAGGTTTTACTATGCGCCTCGGCCTGTGCCAATAGTAATAATGTGCATGTCTCCTCTGAATCATCGGGTGATAAACACTGACTGATGTTGAAAAGCACAGATATATCACCTCAAACCCTTTTCAATAATCCATTTTACATGGTTTGTAGTGAAAAAAGCAAACAATTTTTTATAATATGGATTTTCATGACCGCCACATGCAACTTTATAGGTATGTACCTTTTTGCTGTGTGTTTAAACTAATAAAAACCATAGCAATAAACATTGACATACTTGAAAGTTTACTATTTAGCGACCTTCAAAGAGCCCAAGGTGCAAAGCCCAGCAATAAAATAGGTGCTTTTGTTTGGGCTTCCATATATACAACTCAAAACAAACAGAAAATCACATAAATGGAAAAGTATTAAAAAAACCAAGAAAATGTAAAAACCTTAAGGCACCAAAAAATTACACTTACTTTTCTTGCTACGAAAGAGAGCTACAGAAATAATTAAGCTCAGAAAAAAAAAAACAAACACTGTCATCAATTAGTTCCAAAACAGTCACTAGGCTTTTTGTTGCCCTTTCGCCTTTGAACGAGGCATGGCTCATAAAGATACTTGGCAGTTGCGAAATGTGGTGGTTGAAATGAAGTGCTCTTCAGCTTATTATGGAAACAGTGAAGCAACGCAAACCAAAACAAAAGCGAAAACGCGAATGCAAAAACAAAACAAATCAAGTAAAGAAGTGTCTCAGCACAAGCGCAGTGCAACTTTGAATGTACATACATACTTATATATAGCCGCCGATTGTTTTGACTCATGTAAGGAATTTCTTTACATTCTATGAGTACAGTTTTTTTGAGCTAAGCGCTAACGCCACATCTCCTGTCAGCATGGCGGTAAACACCTTTTGTTCTTCAAAAAGTTAGTGAAACGCGGAGGGCTATATATTTTAAGGATAGTTGATGTTCTATTTCCATAGTTCCATAATATTTTCACTGCAATTACTTTCACTTCACCGAATTACCTTTAGACGCCTTCGATTCGCCAAGCGTTAGCAAATGAAGTGATAGATGAATCACCGGTTCTAGTAGTGCAGGAAAACAGCTGTTATATAGTATGTTGCTGTTAAAAAACAAAACTGGTAACATCAGTCATGCCCGATCGACTGTCGCAGTTCCTCCTGTCACTAAGCAGAGGGGACTGTAGGAGGCTGGTTGGACTGATGACGGGCCACTTTCTATGACCAAAGCACATCGAAAAGGTGGGCATCTGAGACAGTGCACACTGCCCAGTATGTGGAGAGGAGGATGAGACAGCGGACCACTTTCTGTGCGTCTGCCCAGCCTTCGCTCGAGCCTCAGGCTTGAGGTCTTTGGCACTGATGTGTGAAGAAGCGACCACCTTGGCTCCTTGGCACCATAAGATCTACTCAGATTTCTTCGGAAGTCGAATAGATTTAACGAAAATTAAAAATGGAATCCGAGTGCAGTGCAGAGGACTTAATGTTGGCTGAGTGCTGTACTTAAGGCCGGCGGGCCAATTAGATGTCCTAAATTCAGTAGTTTTCGCGAAGCGTTGTAGGATGAGAAAAAAAACAATTAGCCAAATGAAGTTTTGGGGATAGTTTCATATATATTTGAACTAAAAAAAAAAAATTTGTACAATCTCCAACAATATATTGTAAGCCAGAGCGCCTGTATCCAACTTCTGTACAAGATACAACTTGCAATTTTCATCTGAAAACAAAAAAAAAAAGATTATTAATTTTGATGTAATTATCTTCTATGTGAACTAAAAAAAGCATCCAAAAACTTTTTTTAAGCGACTTTTTTACCCAGTTGAAGAGTTTTTTTTTTCCTTGAAAAACCACTTTTTTTTCTACCTTCCCCAAAAATTCGAATTTTACGTGTTTCTCCCAATTTTCTTAGTTCACATCGAAGATAATTACATCAAAATTAATAATCTTTTTTTTTGTTTTCAGATGAAAATTGCAAGTTGTATCTTGTACAGAAGTTGGACACAGGCGCTCTGGGAATCTATTGATAACTCGGCTTACAATATATTGTTGGAGATTGTACACATTTTTTTTTTAGTTCAAATATATATGAAACTATCCCCAAAACTTCATTTGGCTAATTGTTTTTTTTCTCATCCTACAACGCTTCGCGAAAACTACTGAATTTAGGACATCTAATTGGCCCGCCGGCCTTAATAGTTGTCCGGGCAAAAAAAAAAAACATTCCGAAGAGGTACAACTTCAAAACGCACCTCCATTTTGTCAGACAATCAGGCATCCTTATGCTACCTCGATCAAACATTTCCGGAGTACCTAAAGAAAAGTTAAAATTCAAGTGATATTATCCATTTTAAAGTTCTCCCCATTAACAGCAACGCTTTTATGTCAGCGTTTGATCCAGCTCTCGAAACATTTGTGGAACTCCATTTTCGGTATAGCCCGATATTACTCTGATAGCCGTCTTTGATTTTTGCATTACTTCCTTCCGGCTTTTGAAACACGTTCTTCGTAGTGGTTCTTCAGATGGGTCGAGTAGATTTAAAGAAAATTAAAAAGGGAATCCGAGTGCAATACAGAGGACTTAATGTAGGCTGAGTGCTGTACTTTCTAGTCTGTCCCTCGTGCATACAGGGAAACATTTGGTTGATTCAACTTGTTGCTTGTGATGTCCGTGCTCTGTCAACACCCTTTATGTTGTCGTTCATGCCAATGTTGTTGTTGTAGACCAAAAACTAACAATTACAAGATGTGTGAAAACGACAGGAACATCAAAAAATAATTCCCAAATTTCAAGCAAAAAAAGTCTCCCTGTATGAACGCGGTCTAAGTCTAATGAAACTCTCTTGAAAGAGAATAGGCAGTATTGAAAATATGTTTTATTATCGAACCAGAATCGTGTACGGCGAATCTTACTTCATAACTTTGTTGCGGATTTCAGATGCAAACTTTTCGTCAATTGAGTAGCGACTAAGCATAGCGAGCAGAGAAGTGGTGAATCGAAAACGACTTTTATTTTTTTAAAAGAGAGCAAAGGAACGAGTTAAAAGGAACTTTAAAATTAGGAATAGGTTATCAGCTCAGTTAGCAAAGCTTATCTTATTGGTTAGGTAACAACACGGTTAAAAAATTGTTTAAATGTTGTACAAAACTACTACTACTAGCGCTTTATTAGCACTAGGCTATTTAGATCAATATCGGTAAAACTGGAATGGCTTGGAATTGCCTTTTGGACGATGTTGTTTTAGCGTTGTTTGGAGCGTTGTTTAGCATTTTTTCGTTCAGCTATCTTTTGCCGGGTTCACTCTCAGATCCACTCTTTCCGTTTCTTTTCGAGATATCCTACAGATTTTGCGGCAGAGTCGAGGAAAACTTTCTTTGTGGAGTCACAAATAGGACCATCTGAAGCTCTTACAGCGTCTGAGCACAATTTACGTGTTTGTGGCTTTTGTAAACATTTACTTAACATTTTTTGTTGATTGTCCATTTTTTAAGTGGATCCAACTTTACGCGTTTTAATGCAATAATCGGGTGGTGGCCCCTAAAAACATCTGCCCTCTCTTATTACACACATCTTTGAGGAGGTGCGTAGTTTTTCACTAATCTTGATGTGATCTATTTGGCTCTCGGTTGCATTGTCCGGGGACACAAATGTAACTTTATGTATCCTCTTATGAGAAAACAGCGTTCCTCCTATAACGAGCTTATTTATTGTGTTTGCCATTTTCGGTTAGCCTATCGATGCCTGCCCATTGGTGCTTCCGCGTTAGTGTTGACCTCACCCACTTGAGCTTTCGTGCGTAGAGGTTATAACTTAGTGGAGGAGACTGTCGACAGCTTCCTTCCTCGTGGGGTCAGCTGCTTCAGGAAGGGCATAGCACTGAATGAATGTTATATTTCTAGCTTTTCCTCGGAGTCTAGCTAGTGTGATCCTATTCAATATTGGTTCCCAGTTGATACGCGCTTTGCGAGCGACTCTGGATAGTAGAAAGCCGACACCGCTGGATTTAGGCTGTCCTGCTTCATGTTTGCTCTGAAGAAATTCAATCAACTGATTAGTAACGTCATTCGAAAGTTTACCGAGTTACCGAATTGCAGTGTTACAGAACTCGGTTGAAGATCATAATTGTGTTTTGATTAGACGAGTTTCAAATGTTAGGTATTTATCAAGACATTTACATTTAGTTAAGAATGGAAGGTGTTACACAAAATTTCAGACATCGTATTGATGTTCCGTTCCATTCCGATTTATTTCTCAAGGCAAAACCAAACAGCGCCTCCTCCTTCTTATGTGGATTTTTTACAATACCAAACAAGAACAGATAGATTAAAATTAATCAAAAAGGTGATCGAATTGCATTTCATCTCGATTTTGGGCAAATTCTTCGAAACTATGAAACAGAACGTTTTCGGAATATTATTACTTTTTTTTAGCATTTTCGCAAAAAGGCATTTTGATAGTTTTCAAACACCAGCCTTAGAAATAGCAGATTTTCAACCGAATTATTACAATAAAATTAGCCTTAAATTTTGGTCGAGTTATTTACTACTCACACAGAGAGATGGGCAAATAAAGAAACGCCTCTAGCTAAAACTGTTAAGCTCGTCATTCTGAAAATTTTGATTGACAAACTTTTAGTATATAAATATACATAATAACCTAGCCAACTATTACATAGAGGGCGTGAAATAACAAAGGCAGAAGTAGTGACCTAATAAAACAAACAAAAATTGTATTATAACTTAAGGAAACAAGCTGGGAATGGCATATGAACACGCTAACCACATGAGAAAAGTTGAAATACAAAACGGGTTATTGAAATTTACACAGAACAGTATGACTCATTTATCCGAATGGTATGTACGAGGGGCGTTCGATGTATTCCCTTTCTATAAATCCGCAAAGCCCTCCAAAAAATATATTTCTTCCTAGACAGAAAAATTTGCGTTTAGTGCTGCCTTGAATTCTTTACGATAGACAATTTCTTCCATGAAGATCCCTTCTCAAATTTATAAAAAAAAGGTAATTAGTTGTTGATTAATTTCTTCGAAGCCATAATTCGAACAGCGGACTTCGAAATAAGCGCTGTACGAACCAGAGCGATGTCGCAAATAGGCAATACACCGACCATCAGTTTTCCCGTAATTTTTTACTTTAATTCTTCCTCTTCTTAATTTGAGCGGTAACCGATCACGCGATTTTGGCCGAGTTTACCAAAGAGCACCAGTCGTTTCTTTCTCGTGCTAACCGGCGCCAGTTGGACACACCAAGTGGGGTTAATGCTTTCTCTACCTGAGCCTTTCAACGCAGAGGAGTCCTTCGTCTTCCTCTACTGCCACCAGCTGGTATCGCATCGAATACTTTCAGAGCCGGAGCGATTGTATCCATTCAGACGACATGACCCAGCCAACGTAGCGGCTGGCCGCTGGACCTTTATTCGCTGCGCTATGTCTATGTCGTCGTAAAGCTCATACAGCTCATCTCTCCATCATCAATTCTTCCGCAGAATCTTTCTCTCAAGGGGACACTTCATCTCGGATATGTTTATCGTCGACGCTTCTGCGCCATACGTTAAGTTGGGCATGATGAGAGCCTGGTAGAGTCTTAGTTTTGTTCATCGAGAAAGGACTTTACTACTCAATTGCCTACTTAGTCCAAAGTAGCACTTGCTGGCAAGAGAGATTCTACGTTGAATTTCTGTTTCCTCGGGGAGGTCCTTCCCAATTCTGTTGGAGCTGCTTGTATTGATCAACGTCGTCTTGCATAGTCGTATTAGTTTTGCGGGGATTCCAAGGTCAGACATCGCGGCATATAGGTAACTTCTTTTCTTACTGTCGAATGTAGGTGTGATGTCAACGAAAAGATGATGCGTGTCGATTTTACTTTCATGATTCTTTTCCAAGACTTGACGTAAAGTGAATATCTAGTCGATGGTGGATTTTTCAGGTCTAAAGCCACACTGATAAGGTTGGTTGATGATGGGCTTCACTCTTTCACACAATACGCTCTCTAGAACCCTATAGACGATAGTTAGAAGACTAATCCCGCGGTAATATGCACAGATTCCAGTATCACCTTTCTTATGGATTGTGCAGATCACACTTAAATTCCAATCGGCAGGCATGCTTTTATCCGATCATATTTTGCATAGAAGCTGATGCATGCAACTTACCAGCTCCTCGGCGCTATGTTTGAATAGCTCAGCTGGCAGTCCGTCGGCGCCCGCGGCTTTGTTGTTCTTTAACCGCGTTACCGCTATTCTTACCTCGTCATGGTTGGTTAGCGGAACGTCAGTTCCGTCGTCAACGAGTGGGGTATCGGGATCTTCACATTCTCTGTGGCATGCGCAGCTGTCACTATTTAATAGGTTCGAGAAGTGCTAATGCCATAATTTAAGTATGTTCTGGATGTCAGTCACCAGATCGCAGTCTTTGTTCATGCGCAGTGGTAACGTAAGGTGCAACGTTTACTCAATAAATATAATTCCTTTCGAATCTCGAAACACCATGGCCATGATCATGCCGGCGAATGGAATGCATTTGAATTTTTTAAGAGGGTCTGCAACCTTATTATGCCACTAGATGGACACTTATTTACATTTATTATTTATTAATTTCTGGGTCATAATGCTGAAGCTATGTTTTCTGTCAAGTAACAAATACTCAAGTTGCAAAAACTAATTGAGTTTTTTCCAAAGACCTCCAGAAACTTATTACAGGACTTTACTCGCTCTTGCTTTTAAGGTGTCGTGAATCTTGCACTTACTTTTGAGAGATTGAGATGATCCAGAACAATACCAACGGATAGGTAACTCTTCGCTGCTAATAATTTGATCTTTATTGGGATGTTGCGTAGTACAAGTTTCTCAACTTGTTCACGCAGTAACAGCGCCGCCTGAGTGAAAGTAATCTTAAATACTCTGCCCTTAAATACTTCTCGGGAATGGGTTTTTGACTTTTTGCTTTTTTTTGTAAAATATTTACTTTACGATGGATTCGAGGATTATTAGGTAACTAATAACGGAATTAAGTAAAATTTCCTATTTATACTGTCAAGTAATCTAACTTCTTCTTCTCCTTGACGCTATAACCGCTTACGCGATTTTGGCCGAGTTTAACAAAGCGCGCCAGTCGTTTCTTTCTCGTGCTAACCGGCGCCAGTTGGACACACCAAGTGAAGCCAAGTCCTTCTCCACCTGATCTATCCAACGCAGAGGAGGAGGCCTTCCCCTTCCTCTGCTACCACCAGCTGGTACCGCATCGAATACTTTCAAAGCCGGAGCGTTTGTATCCATTCGGACGACATGACCCAGCCAACGTAGCCGCTGGATCTTTATTCGCTGCGCTATGTCTATGTCGTAGATTACTCTTCCTTACTAGTAAATTACACTGATTCTCGGCGCATTGAACGCTCCTCGTATATGTAAATTGTATTAAATTTATTGCGTTTGTTTTTGTTTTGAGGCACCTGCACTTATTATAGCGTTTTTAAAAGTATGTTACACACAACTATTTTGCTCTGCGTCACATCGTTTTTCTTTTTTCCCCATTTCATTCAACTAGCCTTACCCGCCCATTTGTTTCTCAATGAACTAAAGCTGTGCCACCTTAGCAAATGAGAAGTCGAAAAGTCATTAACATCATAAATGTTGCACGCATACTTACCACGAGCATGCATATTTATACGTGTATGTATGTGTATGGGTGTGTTAAGCTTTTGCGTAAGAACACATTTTCACCAACGGCTTGGGCGATAATGTGCCGCCTACAGGTACCGAGGTATAAAAATGTAACTTAAACAAAAACAAAAATGTATTTGATTACTTAACAAAGGCTAAAAACAGCCATTAGTCTCTCGGTCTCTCTTATATTTACTCCCTTGATATTTTGTAGTATTATCGCACTTGACATACCTGCCAAGTCCAATTACTCGTATACACCAGCAAAACCAACAACCGGCTAACTGACCAACCTGGCGAACCCATCAATCAATATGCAAATTTTTTGTGACAACCACCAAGAAGCCAAACAAATGAAAAATAGAATGAATGACGTTGGGGAGTATGCTCTAGCGTACTGTAGTTGCTCGACTAAAAAGGGTAGGTCATCGACTAGTTTCGTGTTTTTTTATCATTGTTTTTTTACTATTTTGAAAAGTGGCAGAAACACTGTTTCATATTTTCACGGTTATTGATGTTGATCGCTTTGCTTATGAACAACGTCGCGAAAACTTACATATAAAAATTTAAGTCTAAAATGGATGGAGTGATGTCAAAACTATGCGAATTCAGAAGTCGAGATAAAGCACCAACGGCGCCTTATTTAAATTAACTTATAAATCAAGTTCGAGGCATTGGCATGCAAATAGTTGTTAATAAAAGCAAGCAGTCCTCATGTACGACCGGTTACCTCAGCCCCAAAAATATTGTTGCTGTTGCTCTGTCACTCAGCATTAGCCGCACTGGTCAAAGAATTCTGCTTCAGACCTCGCCTTAAGATTCAATTATCTCCCAATTTGAAGCCAAGTGATTTGTCACTAATGCCACTTGTAAACTTGTAACCCATTGCAAAAGCCATGTTAACGAATGTAGTCATGTATGGTCAGCCAAGAGCGTCTGAAAGATATGCTAATAAGTTTTTGATATTCCAATGCAAAACTATAAGAGTAATCACCATCCCTGAGAATAGGGAAAGTGCAAAATTGTGAAACAAATTGTGTAACAATTTACCGCCGTCAGTTTAGCCCTGTCATAGAGCCACGCATGCACCAAAAGCCAGCTGTTTCGAGTGAAAACTTCTTTTTCGCATGCAGCATTTCTCGCGTCTATAAACAAATCAAAATAACCATACAGATGTAACCCAAAACCATAAATTTGTTTGTTTACATTTCTACCATTTTTCTTCTGACGCTTCTGCTTATTTGACAATCAATGCTGCTAGCAACATTTTGGGGCAAATAAAATGCATGCGGCTGACGAAATTTCACGGCTGTGAAGTTAATACTGACATTTAGATGAAACGGGTTGGATTGACTAGAAAGGGAACTTTCCACCTGGGGTACTTTCATAATGCTTTGAACGCTGCTTCTTTTCAAGCGCAATGGGGGGTGTAACCACATCAACCAACCAAGCAACATCTAAACGAGCAACCCTCACGTTGCAACGCTGCAAGCAAAAGTAAGCTATTTGAATATGTAGATACTCTGTATGTATATGTTTTGCAAAAATATGTGGCATTGTATTCTGAATTAAGTGTGTTGGAGGCCACAACAAAAAAGACAAGTATAGCCGGCCAAATATTTTCTGTCAAAGAATGATGAAAATCAAAGTAACCCACTGACTCGCATCGATGACCGTCACTAAATAGCGATACCCCGAAATTGGGCATTTTGTATGTATGTATCAACTTATATAGGTATATACATATGTAAAAATGTATGAAAAATGTGTAGCGAATGTTAGGTAATTTTTTTGAAATGGGTGGTAATTAGAGCGGACCATTATCGTAAAAATATACTGCTCTAAATAACTGTAGTCGGCAAGTTTTAGCAAATCATTTTTTTAATTAAGTATTGTATGCAAATATAGTTCATGGTTTTACAAAAAAGCTATGTAAATCCAAGTTTATGCAAATTCGAAAACAAAAATTAAAAAAAAATTGTATCTGAAATTCATATTTTTAATCAGAATTTGAAAAAAATTTCGAGTATGCTGTGCCAATAGAAGTTCAGTACAATAAAATGCAAGTTTCAATATTTGCTCGAAGGCTCCACAAAAATATTTAATGAATTACCATGGTTTTGTAACTGCCTGGAATATCCACTTTAGAGTACGAAAATTCAATGGGCTATAATGGTTCTTAAGGTCTTATCCGTCGAGTTGTCCATGAATGTTTCCGGTATAAATCCTATGCTTCAAAACCTGGCATGATACCATCGATACCTGGAGATTTCAAAGGGGAAAAGCTTTCGATTGCCCAGTTTATTCTGTTGACGGACAGGACAGGCTTCAGGGACAGGCTGGAGATTTCAAAGGGGAAAAGCTTTCGATTGCCCAGTTTATTCTGTTGACGGACAGGACAGGCTTCAGGGACATCGCAGGTAACCCCTCCTGCCGGGAAATGGGCATCAACAAGAATTTTTAAAGTTTCGCCTACCAGTTCAGCCCACTCCCCATTCGCTCTTTAGAGTTTTACATGAAAGTTGCTTTTTTGATAATATTTATTGAAGACTCTCCTAATCATCTCTTTCAAGTCAGTCAGCGTCTTACTCCACCAGGGAGGAAAGTCTCATTTGCTAAAGAATACGGGACAGGTCACTTTAAAGACTGTCTTTAGGACCTCTCTAAGTGTCTAACTTGCAGGTCTAGTTGTTCCCTAGTGGTAGTCAAAAACTTACTTTTGTTAAACTTCTTGCTGAAAACCCTATGAAAAAAAGACCAATCAGTTCTTTTAGGGTTCCGACGGGGTAGCAAGGTTTCCCGAACGAAGTCGATTTCGAAAAGGATCAGCCTGTGGTCCGAAAAAGAATTCTTCCGTGAAACAGTACAATTTTCAACCTTAGCAGCAGAAGAGTTTGTCGAAAGAGAAATGTTAAGAAGGTACTCCCAACCTCTTGAGGTTTCCGATGTCGGGAAAACAAAAGTTGTTATACGCCGAAGACAATTTATGCCGGAGCAAACGGGAGCACAACGAATTATCCGATCAAAACGCATTCTAAACAAAATTAAACACCCTATTGTGCTTAATTTAGTGGTTCACTTGAATAGAGGCGCTCAGTTAGCCTAAATTGCACATTAAAGATGTGAAAAGGGATCGTTTTTTAAGCATTCATTTTGCTTTGTCGAAAACCTCTTAATTCTAATATAATTGGAAAGCAGAAAGGTTTAGCAGATCACGAAGAAGGAGAAATCGATATCTTGACGTCAGAGGAACTTTCAAATCGTCAAATTACCAAAAAGATGTATCGAAGTGCAAACGTTGTGAATCTTTACGTGAAATAAAATGCCTGCTATGGTAAGAACTAGAAAGACAGAACTGGGATGGCTTTCCATCGAATTCCGCCTTTTCAAAAGCAAAAATTAAAGAAATGGCAAATGTTGCAGGCGGCAAATCCACGCTACAAAGGGCTATTCTAAGAGCGGCACATCTGAAGCATTAAAAAAATGCAAAAATAAACATCTTTGAATAAATTTCGTAAAGAACGCCATCTTTTGGTTACAAATAACCATCCCGGTGAATGGAAAAAAGTAGTATTTAGGTGACGAAAAGAAGTTCAATTTGGATGGGCCTGTTGATACAATTCTACTTCCATGACTTGAGAAAGGCATAAAGGTACTTGAGTCAGCCCGAGCGAATTGAAAATCGTAAACTACAAAATTACGCGATACAGTTATAAAACTCTGTTCGAGTAACCTTTTCCCAAGATTTGTGAAATATTTTGGCTTATTCAATTGGATCTCTCAATAGTATAATCCATCTATACACCCTTCATGTGTGGTCTAAATTTGTATTGCGTCTTAAAACGTTGACACTTTAGCCGTCGTATGTCCCAGATCTGAACATTATTGAAAATTTATGGGTGTGGCTTGCTCGCAAGGTTTACGAGAATGGGCAACAATTTGTAGACAACCATGAATCATTAAAACAGCTTTATCTGGGATGTCGTTAGGCTATCTGGAGAATTTGTACAAAGCCATTCATCAACGTATTTACGAAGTAATTTATAAACAAGGTGGCAGCACAAAGTATTAATCTTTAAATAATAAATGTAGAAAAAAGCAAATTTCATATATTTATTATAATTTTTTCGTATTTGGTTAGTGCATCTATTCACGTGGTTCAAGCACAGTATTACAATTGCTGAAGATTGGATAATGTTTTGATGCATTTTTATTTTCGAGCAAAGTACAATCTTCATTTGAATAATCAGAAAACCTTGGATCAAATACGATTGCTTTAATAACCATTTTATTCCATTAAAATTATTGCCTATTTTGAAGTGAACCGAGCTGCATATAATAAGTTAATAAGGTGTCAAAAAGTTGTGAAGTTGTTCAAAATTTTCTCCGAATAAAAAGAGTAAAACTACTCAAATTTTCTCCAAATACCGTACGCACCCTGTATGTTGTGGAAAACTTGTCTATTATTATTATTAGTAGCCTACTGCGCACTGCGACCAAAATTCACATTCTGTGTTTATTGTTCCATAGTTTAGATGGAGGCACATCAGTACCACCAAGGTGCCGTAGCCATTTTCTGCCTACTGCAGGACATTCACAAAGAATGTGTTTTGAATTTTCAGTGTCCACTTCACAGAATTGCCAGATGATGGTCTCAGAGTGGCTAATTTTGATTAAGTGATATTTCAGGCTACTCTGCTAATTGAAATTCAGAAATTGCTCTGTCCGATGTTACGAATTGTTTCGCTTGTCGCTGACCGATAGAGTTTCGTCAGTGTTCAACGAACTTCTTCACCTTCCACCTCCTTAGAAGTGCATTGGTGTGGTCCATTGTAAGTCCACAGAAAGGTTCAGGCCCAATTAGGGGCATATTTGCCCCATTTTCAGCTAAGATGGTCCGCTATTTCATTTCCCTCGTATCCTCTGTGGAACAATAGGTTACTGTGTTATAGTTATTTGAAGTTATTTATGAAATTCGGTCGCCGTAATCGAATGGGTTGATGCGTGACTACCATTCGGAGCTCAGAGAGAACGTAATATAGGTTCGAATCTCGGTGAAATACCAAAATTAAGAAATAATTTTTTTTTAATAGCGGTCGCCCTTCGGCAGGCAATGGCAAGCCTTCGGATGCCATGATAAAGCTCCTCATAAAAAAAAATATCTGCCGTTTAGAACCGTTTTGAAACTGTAGGTGTCTCTATTTGTGGAACAACATCAAGACGCACGAAACAAATGGGAGGAGGAGCACGGCCAAACACTCAGAAAGGGTGTACGCGCCAATTATATATATACACATAGTAGAAAAAGTCTGCGTTCACCTATGCAAATATTCTTTGCATTAGAAAAAGTTCAAAACAATAAATATTTCAGAAATTTTTTTTAATGAGTTTTATTAAGTTCACTTAAACGTAACTATCACACATATTTCGCTACCAATAACAAAATCAAATTTAAAATGAGATCACATAAAATTAAAACGGCCATTCAAACTAAACGGAAAAAGTTTGCGTTCACTTCAATAATAATAAAATAAAAGGCTTAAGATCATAGAAATGTTTTAAAATTAATAGCTAGTTGGATATCCCCGGCTTTTTATGACTTCTAGGAGGCGTCTTTTCATTGATCCAACTAGGTTGGCTGTTATTTCTGGACTTATGGGTACCCATTCCTCTTTAAGCGCGTTCTTAAGCATTTCCTTGCTAGTTATTGTCAGGTGATTGTGGGGGTGTGCGAAGTTGTTTTGGAACATTATACAACAACCACAACCTAACAATCTCTGCTGTGTGTTTCGGGTCGTTGTCCTGTTGGAAAACAAATCTTTCACCGAGTCCCAGTTTGATTGCACTTTCTCACAAATTCGTTTTTAAAATATCGAGATAATCATGTCTGTTCATTATCGACTCAAAAAACTGCATATTTCCAACGCCCGAACTAGCCATACACCCCCATATCATGGCACCTCCTCCCCCATGCTTCACCGTAGGTACCAGATTTTGCTTTCCAAGTGCCGTTCCGTTTTTCCTTCAAATAATTTTACGACTTTTTATCCCGAAAATGCAAAACTTGCCCTCATCTGAAAAAATCACACTATTCCAAAACTCAGGTGGCTTGTTTACGTATTCCTTGGCGAAAGCCATCCGCTTAAGTCGATTTACTCGCGATATGAAGGGTTTTTTTCGGGCCACTCTGCCGTGAAATCCGATTCTTTTTCGAATTTTTCTTACTGTATCTGGATGTATATTACTTTCTTTTGGTATTTTACTTCTATGTCTTTTGAAATTCGGCTTGCTGTTAGTCGTGGATTAGAATTCACAAGAATAGTTATGTTGCGTTCTTCTCTTTCCGTCAGTTTTTTTGGACGCCCAGAACGAGGCTTAGACTCCAAACAATTCGTTTGCTTGAAGTTGTTTATCAATCTTTGGACCGAGGAGTATTGCCTCCCAGCAATTTTCGCGATTTCCCGATAGCTCATACTATTTTGCCACAAGCTTACAATGATTTTCCTTTCACCAATATCTATTTCTTTTCGCCTTTGGTCCATAGTAACAAAAAATGTATTTCTAATATCAATTTTTCCCTCTTTAGATTTGTTCTTAACCGCGTCAACTACATGAATGATTTAAAATTTAATTTAACGTAATTGCCATGCAAATAATCGTCACTATTCGAAATGAACGCACACTTTTTCTGCTTAGCCTATTTAAGTAACTGTACTACAATCCCGTTATCTGAACACGACGCAGCTCAAACTCCAAAAAATTTTGTTCATAACCTCTATGAATAATTTTCTTTGAAATAAGTGAAAAGAAATAACTGAGAGTTTTAAGATAAACACGTTAAATTATTTTAATACTTTATAACAGTGGGTGAACGCAGACTTTTTCTACCATGTGTATATATATATGCATATATTAAATTTATTTTTTTTTTACATTTTTGAAAAATTTTAGCTGTTTCGCCGCATTTGCTGATTTCTACATTCAATAAGGGTCATAGGGCAGTTCAATAATGCAATACCATCATGAGATTTTACGCCAGTGAAGCAATCTCTTCATTTTTCAGTTTACTATGCTTTATCTTACCCTTCTCCGCACCATATATTATCATAATTCTCAAAATATTTAGCATTAGTGCACTTTGTTTAACTAGACTTCCGCTGAACAACTTACCTGGAAAGATAAAAAAGAAATAGGAAGGTAAAATTAGTTGTGGAAGGAAAAATTGGTTCAATTTGTAACTAATATAAATAAAATATGATAAAGGAAAATAAGGTACGAAATATTGGTATACGTTATTTGGGCTTGGCAAAAATTTTACCTATAAATAATCTACGTAGTAAGAAATGTTAAGCAATGTGTGGCAAGTGGCGCCCTAAGATACATACATACGTTTATTAAGGACGGGCTCCGTTAAGAAAAAAAAATCAATTGTCTATTAATAGTAGTTCTTTCTAGAGGTTTTACACTGCTTAAAAAACTGAATTCAAAACCTGAAAAAACGAAATATAGCAACCACTAGAAAAGTACACAAAATTAAAAACACATCGAAATGAAATTTAATTTTTCTTATTCCTTATTATTTGAGGTTAGGAAACCATTTTTCTCTTATAATATTGCACATATAAATGTACCCACAGCTGCGCATATTTCGAGCCATTATTATAATATTCATAAGAGCTAGTAGATCAACACAAAAAAAAACACACAAATTCAGTAGTCACTTTGAAATAAAAATTTTAAATTTATACCAATTAATACAAAATAATCATTTTACACTACTGCGGCGTTTTAAGAATTTTAGGGTTTAAAGGTCTAAAATTAGGTTGAACACCATGATTAATCACAAATTCCGAAGCCATCATATAATGGTGCAAGGCTACAGAGGTAAGAGATAGCGTCATATATAAAAAAAAATGTGAGCCGTCATGGGACGGCTGGCAGATGTGAAACATTTTAAATATTTTCATCTGTGACTTCAGTAATAGTTATATTCGATGTTTCTTCTGCCGGTATTACTGTGACGATTGGTCGGTGATAACTAAAGTACGTTACAAAAGTATTGGATGAAATATTATCAAGATATCTCACAAATACAGCATCTATTGTTGTTCCATATTTGGTAGTAGATTCTCTTGGATTGTTGTTGATTTGCAATTTAAATTCTTTGTGAAGTGTGCTTTGAGTGCCGAAATTTTTTGAATTTTCAGGTGGCGCAAAATTAATCATCCAGTTTTGTATTTGAAAATTATTAAATAAAATTTAAGAAAAAAATTAAATAAAAAAATGACTTTGAGTGATGAAATTTTTTGAATTTTCAGGGACGCAAAATTAATCATCCAGTTTTGTATTTGAAAATTATTTAATAAAATTGAAAAAAATTAAATAAAAAAATGACTTTGAGTGATGAACTTTTTTGACGTTTCTGGTGGTGCAAAATTAATTATCCAGTTTTGTATTTGAAAATTATTAAATAAAATTGAAAAAAAAATTTAATAAAAAAGTGATTTTGAGTGATGACATTTTTTGACGTTTCTGGTGGCGCAAAATGAATTATCCAGTTTTGTATTTGAAAATTATTAAATAAAATTAAAAAAAAAAAATTAAATAAAAAAATGACTTTGAGTGATGAAATTTTTTGACGTTTCTGGTGGCGCAAAATTAATTATCCAGTTTTGAATTTGAAAATTATTAAATAAAATTAAAAAAAAATATAAAAAAAGTGATTTTGAGTTATGGAATTTTTGAATTTTCGGGTGGCGCAAAATTAATCATCCAGATTTGTATTTGAAAATTATTAAATCAAATTAAAAAAATAATAAATAAAGAAATTATATTGAGTGATGACTTTTGACCTTTACGCCCGCCATTGCTTGTCTGTTTTTATACAGCAGCTCTACACTTCACAAATTTCAATTATGAATGACGTACTGCACTATTTCTAAAAAATATAAATAATCCGATAGCATGATTGATTTTGTGTCACTTTGTATGATCATCAAAATGTGTCTTTAAAATATGCCTTCCTCCATAGGTTTACATTTTTTATTCAATTTCAACTTTTGCTCATTACGAGCTGGCATATCTCGAATTTGCTATTAAATAAGTTTGCACTTTTCATTTCGAATTAATAAAGCAATAAATTTGGCATTGCAAAATAGTTCCACTTGGTTTAAATAATTGAGTAATGAAACTTCTTTCTGCTGTGGCTCTGCTTTCTGTGACCTTTCGATATTTTTCAACTCAAACACTGACCTTCGTCATTTCTTCGCACAGAGAGCGCGCCTCAAAGGTGCCCACTCTAGCCAGCCTTCCAGTTTCCCATGAATTCTCTGTAATCGAATTCCTATTATCTACATAGCAAATTACCGAACACATTCAAAAATACATAACGCACCAACTTTTACTAAGCACTCACGAGCATCCAACTTGCCGCTCTTTAGCAACTCTACATTTGTCTCTCTAACATGGCACACATACTAACACACTTTAACCCACATCATTTGTGAGTTGTTCCTTTGAAATTGCCTTAGCACTTCTCACACTACTACACATAAAATATATATATGTATATATATATATATATATATATGTATGACGGGTCGCCACGCCAACGATTCGGTTTACAAGTGAGCCTATAGATGTTTCACATCAAAAAGACTAAAATGGAACATGAACATGAAAACTAGTGTAGCTTTATTTTCTTGCCAAAAGACCATAGAACGCAGGTGAAGTCTTTCTCCGGAAAACACTTATTGGTTGAATAGGATCGTTATCATACCTATCCTCCTTTACGGGATTATAGTCCGGTGCACTCTCTTGGTGGGCTCTCGGCAAAACTCCGATTAGAAAAAAGCTTCAAAAAGTTCAACACATGGCGCTTATATGTATTAGCGGCGCTCTGAGAACCACACCTTCTGATGCTCTGAATACTCTATCCTTGTTAACTTTACTAGAGTTGGTTGCTAAACAGAATGCTGCCCGGTGTGCCGCAACTAATCAATGGCACGATTTAGGTGTTGGACACTCGGCCATAGCAATCAGTCATCGTCCAAAAAAATGCTTCGGACTATTATTTGGATTAACCATATTTTAATGGATTATTTAGTACTAGATATCCAGTTAGACGTGAGTAGGTTGACAACATACCTGGTCGGGAAAACTGTTTATGCTGCTTTACTGATGGCTCAAAGTGTGACCATAAAGTTGGATTTGGCGTCTGCTGTAAGACGCCAAAAGTAAGCGTTTCGACTCGTCTCCTCAAGCACTGTAGTGTATTTGAGGCCGAAATTCTACCCATTAATAAAGCAACTGTCTGGTTAAGCAAAAATGTGACTATTTTTAGAGAAGTCTATATTTATGCTGACAGCCCAGCGGCAATTAAATTTCTTGAAGAGGTTGTCACCAGATGACGGAATGCTTCCTCACCCACTTGATATGGGTGCCAGAGCATAGTGACATATCAGGGAATTGCGAAGCAGAAAATTTTGCGAGAGAGGGCACAACCACTCGCTTTCCTCTTGGTATGGAGATTGTAGGTACCTATACTCCTCTCGACCTGACATGTAGCACTACAAAAAAAATTTGGCTGGTATAGGACATCAGCCGCTACTTAAGAGGATAAGGAAAACGGTCTAGGCTAGTTGCTTTGATAACAGGCCACTGCCTTCTTGGTCGGCATGCTCACAGATTGAACGTACCTCTCTTCGGTTATTGTGGAAGAATTAGGAAGAGGAAAAGTATGCCAGACATTTTACATGTTCCTCTCCTGCGTGGCATGCCACTAGGTTTAGGTACTTTGGCTTATCATTCTTGAATGATACAGGTGATCTTACGGATAAAAGTGTAAACAAGATCAACGGGTGTGCACTTAAAACAAAATGGTTTAACAGGTAGTAGCAGGTAAACTGCCACTGTGGTATCACAATGGACTGGCAAATGTCAAAAGGTGTTTGTTTAAAGACCAACTGTTATTTCTACCAACCAGCCCATCATGGTTAACCAGAATAAAAAAAACATACGGTTTTGGGAACCACCACACCTTTTTGAACATCCCTAATATGCATACACACCTGCGTTTCCCAATAATAAAGGCGGGACGGCTACCAAATTTTATTCAAATTTTATAAAAAAAACAAAATAAATAAATAAAATAATTACAAGAGCATATTATTTTGTTTTTGCAAGTTTTTATAAAAGTATAAGTCATTCTACACCAAAAACCATGTAACTCTAAACTTGCAACCTTTATACAAAATTCACAAAAATTTAAAATATCTAAAAAAAAAAAATACCAGTCTAACGGTTAGACGCGATACAAGTGGAACCTTCCGTAAAACAAACTGAGAGAGAATGAGACGAAAGCAGTATTAGGAGCGGGATAATTATAGGTTCATTATAATATTGCTACAAAGTTCATATTTTATTTTCTTCATTTTATTATTATTCATCCACAATGTTTGCAATTTCAACAAATGATACGAGTGGCTTATGATAGCTAAAATATGATACATACAAATGCTTTGGTTTCGATGTTGTCAACATATCTTTGAAATACCGCGTCAATGGTTGTTTTTATCTGTCTATATTCACGACACTTTTCTGCATTATTTTTCGGCATAATTGCGGTAAATATTTAAAAATGAAAATATTTACGAATATAAAAATACGGACGCAATACAGCACACGCGGTTGCTATTATGAGCGTCGTAACGCGTATATTACACAGACGTACCAACATACACACAAACATTCGTAGGACGCTTGGTCTAAGCAAGTATTAGGTAGTGTAGTATAGGTATACATAATGCCTTCTCGCTCACCGTGGCTCCGTAATACGCAGGCACGCACACATACGTACTAGCATACATACAGACATACATACGTATGACGCTTGAACTAAACACCAGAGCAAGTAATAGGCACTGTAGTATACATACTACAATACTCACTATACTAGCGTGGCTAGCAGTAAGCAGCCACACACATATACGTATATCAACATATAACGCTTCGTAGCCAAGAGTGGGGAGGCTACGAAGGACCGCACAAAGAGGAGACGGAGAATAGGGAACGCTGTATAACTGTGTTCTATCTCATTCTCTCGCAGGCTATATACTATAAGATCTATATGTATGTCTCTTTTTAGTGTCGCTTTTTCGTTTCATCGAGTCTCAAATCACTCCTAACGATTCAAAAGAAGTTTTCACTTCAAAAAAATTAAAATTTCCTACTTTTTATTCAAAATTTTTAGAAAAAGTTTCATGTGGCTCAAAATTCATGTTGATTTTTAACAATTTTTGCTCGCTGAGGTTAAGTGGTTGATAACTCCACTGGGTGCAGTTTCTTTCATTCTACTACAAAGCTACTTATGACAAAGAATGTTTCACATACATACCCTGTGATCAAAAAGTGCCGGGAATGTTTAATTTAAGCGAACCGCGCACGTGGGAACCGGTCCATATTTTTTTCTGATGTGGGCAAACAATTCCTGGATTTTGCATGATGATAACGCGCCATCGCACCGAGCCCAAAATATGCTGGATTAATTGATTAAACACCAAGTAAATATCATCATGCAAGCACCGTATTCACCTGATATGGCCCCGTGCGACTTCTTTTTGTTTCCAAAGTAGAAGCTGGGGAAGGAGATTCCAGACGATAGAGGAGATCAAAGAGCATGCGAGGAAGGAGCTGAAGGCCATCCCTTCGTCGGTCTACCAGGGGTACAGGTGCATGGGGGACTGGGTTAAACGTTGGCACATGTGTGTTGCTTCAGACGGGTTATATTTTGAAGGAGACAAAAAAAAAATTTGCTTAAAATTCAACTCTGCTTTGTTTTATTTAAACTTATGTAAATATGTACGTATAATAAATATGGCACTCAAATTTAGCAATGCAGCATCGAACGCAACCTACATAAACAAAATGTTGTCTTGGACAAATTTCGGTCACAAAATTATTTGAATACAATTTTTAATAGAATTTTGTGAGTGCAAAGTAATCTTTGGAGGTAACCACAATTCATATGAAACCGTATTTACTAAATAATTTCTTGCATATTTTATTTAGTGTACTAAGTCCACAAACCCATAACCCCGGGGATACTACCATTTCATCAGACTATTAAGCACGTTCGCCTACTCAGATTTCTCAAGCATTTTACTCAAATGAACTTAGAGCTTCTTGTTTTTGAATAATTGCAAGTAAAAAAGTAAACATCAGAATTGTACATGAATGTATTTGTTTGGCGGGCTGTTGTGTATGAAAAATGAAAGTTCTGTCACTTTGCGTGCACTCGTACACCACCAACCAACCCACCAACCAGCCAACCAGTAGCAGACAATGATTTACTACAAAACAGGCACTATGGAATGCACATCATATAGCCAGGCATTCAGACCGAATACCTCAGGGAAACCACAACCAGGAATTTCGAGTCGACAGTCGAAATCCAAGAGCAGTGAGTCGGCCAGAAGGTAGGCGAGGCAGACTTGAGCACCAGAAAAGCTGCGAGGCCACAAGCCTGCTTGACTGACTGACAGTCAAGTGGTTAACAATGCAACTGACAAATAACAATTCTGTGTGCGAAGAGTGATAAGTATTTTTTTGTGACTCGAGCTCATGTCGCACTCAGCTGCTCAGCTGTCACTCGGCCATATGCGAAATGGGAAATGTGACCAGCAAATTCTTATATATAGAGGCATACACATACATATAGAAGTATGACATGTGCAAAAAATGTTGATTTACACATATTTACATTTATGCGAGCATACCTATGCATGTATGCATTATATGTATATGTATTCGTTTGCGTACCATATTTTATATAACTCAGAAATCATAAACCAACTGTGGGTAGACACAAATTTGTGCAAAATGATATTGGACCCGAACGATTGGTTGAGTGAAGCGATTTGTGCTTTTTCTTTTTGGACTCCGCTATGCTCTCAATGTTTCAACTTCACTCCTATCAGAATTGTACGTAACATAAATAAAAATGTATGACTTCATCGTTACCGAGAAAAACTTGTTTTTGTGTATGAGCTGCTGGCAGAGTCTGTTATTAGAGGTAGGTAAATTGGCAAATCTACACCACTTTAAAATTCACAGAATCAAGCTACGGGAATAGCAGGAAAATATAGAAATATTGGTACACGAAATTAAGTTAGTAAACTGCATAATAGTTGTGGCGAAAAAATGTGAAATAAAAAATATTAGAGTTATAATGCTCCAAACATTTTTGAATACTAACTTCAAGGGCACTGACCTTTGCATAAACTTCGCTGCATGCTATGCATATTTCATTCTAAGAATTTCTAATTTTGCGTAAATTAAACAGAAATTTAACAATTCATGGGAATATTCGGTATTCTTTTATTTTTATGAAAAAAAAAAATCAATAAAAAAAAATACAAAAATCAAAGCGGTTTTTGAGCCACTTGAAACCTGCACTTTTTTATAATTTAAGGGCTTAGGTATAGTCAGAATTTTCACAAAATTGATTTTGTTTGCATTTTCTTAAAGTATAATATCTTAAAAATATTGTCTGAAAATTTGAAGTGAATCCGACAAACACTTTTCGAGTATTCAACAATTAACAAAGGGCGCTCGGGCGCTTCGGAGCTAAACTTTAAATGCGTTTTTCTCAAAACTATGTTTTTTTGAACTGGTGATCACTGTAACTTAAAAACCGCTTGGTGGATTTCAATAAAATGGATAGTACTTTTGAAGAACATGTCTGATCGAAGAATTTTTTTTTTTTAATTTCGATTTTTTTTAAACAATTAATTGCCAGTTTTTTTCTCGAAAATCTGAAAAGTATTGGCTGAGGTCGCCACATTATTAATTTTGAAAAACGAAAAAGCTTCGATCAGGCACAAGGTTACCTACATATTAATAAAACTTATTTCTCTGGTCCGGCTGATTTTAGATGAATCTCCAAGAACTTGTGATGATCACCAGAGGAACTTCTTTAGAAACGGGCTCCACACAAACAGCGATACTTCTTACAATTATTAATTTATTTTTTTTGGAAATTTTGCTTAAGTCAAGTCGAAATATGATGTATTAATGCTATGCTTTTATTTTTGTAAAATAAAGCGATTGACTGCAAAAAAAAAATATTATTGAAAATCATCATTTTTTCGGGCCTCTAACAACCCCTAACCTCTTAAGGGCTATAAATTGATTTTTTTTTTTATAATTGGCGCTTACACCCTTTTTGGGTGTTTGGCCGAGCTCCTCCTCATATTTGTGGTGTACATCCTGATCTTGTTCTAAAAAATGGAGGAACTTACAGTTTTAAGCCGACTACGAACGGCAGATATTTCTTTATGAGGAGCTTTTTCATGGCAGAAATACACTCGGAGGTTTGCCATTGCCTGCCATGGGGCAACCGCTAAGAAAAAAATGTTTCACCTAAGACGGCTGCGGCTATAAAAGTATGGTACATAGCCGAAATTTTCTTAAATCATCGGCAGTTTGAAATTTTCTCCAATATTTTTTTAGTTTCGGGGGTTTTATTGTTTTGTAAGAGAATAAACTATATTTTCATAAATAAATTATTTAAGTTTAGTGGAACACAGCTCGGCTAGTGAGCAACATATCGATAATATGTGAAAGTTGCGCTTTTGTTTAATATTTCATTTGCCAAGCAGACCGCCGCATCTCTCAAAGGCCCATCTCTCAATAGCACCCATTCTGAAATCAAATGGAGAGTACAGACCTATTGCGACTCTACCGCATATACCGAAAATCTTAAAGCGCTTAATTCATCAACAAATCGACTTATTTTTATGTAAAAGCGCCCCCTGGTTAGCGCATACCAATCTGGCTTCAGGCGTAACAAAAGCTGTATCACTGCGCTCATTACCGCTTCAGATAATTTTCGAATAAATAATTGCGTAACCTTACTAACTCTTCTTGACCATAACAAGGCTTTTGACAACGTCAATCAGAAACTATTTTGTCCGAAGTTAAAGAATTTATTTCAATTTGCCTCCTCAGCGGTAAACCTAATCAGCTCATATCTTTTTGGTCGATCCTAAGCAGTCAGCATAGGCAACGCAATGTCTAGCGTTCTATCCATATCTAGAGGAGTCCCTCAAGGGTCGATGTGTTCTGTTTGTTTTGTATAATAATGATCGGCCTAAGGTGCTGAAGTACAGTAAAATTCAGATTTAGCCTGATGATGTTCAATTGCTCTTTTTAACGCATTTTCAAAACAGCTATGAAATGTTAGGAAATAAGGCAATTAGAAGCTAAAGTGCTACTTGAAAATCCAGGTGAGCTCAAGAATCCTGCACGTGCATTACAGTGGGTCGGCTCCCATGCGATAGAAAAAGACATTTATGGTCATCTGCACCAATTTTTCACCTCTGTCATAGGTTGTACTGATAATGAAAATTGTATCGAATTTTCTATTTATTTACGTCCATTTTAGAAACCGGTAACACAAAATTGTTTTAAAATCTAGTTATTTTTTTATCAAATTGCTTTAATTGATGAAATTAAAAACGGAAATTTTGTATCACTTCGAAAATCACTCCATTTAAGGAATTTCATTGCATTTAAAGCGGTAATTCTTTACTGTAAAGTAGCCAAACGCAAATCTTTGCAAAACAACATTTAAACGAAAACAAAAATCACATTTCCCTGCAAGCAATGCAATGCTTATTTGAATCTATGGAGATAGCGCTAGAAAGCTTGCAAGAGACACATAGCCGCAAACACATTCTTGGCAAATAAATAACCCAGCAAAGGATAGAGGATGCAAATTAAAACGAATAAAAAAGGTAATAGAAGAAATAAGTGCAGTAGCAGGTAACCGCAAACCGCAGAAACGCGATGCATTCGTACCGCCACCGCAAATGGACACTAGCGCACAAGAGGCGAGCAATCAGCAAACCGTCCATCAGGTGTGTGGCATGCAACACTCTAGCGTTGGTATGTTGTTAGCGGTGAGTGCTGCTACACTATTGCCATCAGCATTCGATGTTGCTGTTTTGCAGAGCGTTAACAAAAAATTCAGAGACGCAGAGCTGCTTCGACACATTCATTTATTTATTTGCGAGTGCTAATGGAAAACGCGTATCAATGAAGTTGATGAAGTGCTGATGACCACCACCACCATGACGTTACGTATGATAGGTAGTAAGAAGTGCCACGGTGACGGTGTAGAATATACGAATGCGCATAGATGAGAAAAAATGCAGTAAATTCTTCGTTTACTTTGGAGAGTTTGTGGTGGTGCGCTGCGTTTGGCTGCAATCAACAAATAAATATTTGCATGGGCAGGCACGTTTTGATTATTTGTGTGTGTTTCAAGCATCTACTGCTTTTTGCATTGGTCCCGATGGCATGCCACTATTTGTGATTCATTGGAAACGGAAGCTGTTGTCGCTGTAGCATGATAAATTATGATTTCGCTGCTCACAACAATAACAACAAGAAAAAAAAGAAAATAACAAAAAAACAGCTCCAAAGCGCTTGATTGCACATAGCGCGCTATGTTGCCGATGTCTTTTTAAGAGATGCACAAGTAATAAATAAATTGGAATACACTTTAGCGTGCTGGAAGAAGCCACTTGTGGCATATCTATCAATTTGCGTTGCCGGCTATGTGGAAATCAGGAAATTAGTAACTGCGGAAAAAGAAATTTAAATCATGGTATTCATGACAGAATTAAAGCTGTGCGAGATAAACTTCTGTTTATTCAAAACTTCCTTCAAAAAGTTTAACTCTCAAAGCAAGAATCTGTGGGTAGTTCGAAAAGTACCAAATTTAGTCGTGCAGTTTCGACAGGTATGTGAGAAATATTTTAATATAACGCCTAAGTAGGCTACCGTGAACCAAGATTTCAAAACACGATTCCGAAATCTTCAAATGCCGTACGAGCAGACCCTAAACAAAAAACGACTCTGGAAATTTAGGTAAAAATACGTACATAACAAACGGCGGCCACTATAACCGACTGGGTTAGTCCATTTAGTAGTGCTACTGCTCGAAGACCCCTTGAAACACGACATAATAGAAACAGTTTTTCTAAAAACTTCCACCCCTTCTCCGGGTGTATTTCTACCACGAAAAATCTCCGGATAAAAACACATAACCATTCGGATGCGGCATAAAGCTGTAGGTTCCTCCACAAATAGGAGGAAGAGCTCGGTCAAACAACCAAAAACGAATGTAAACACCAAAACTCCAAAACGCAAACTTAATCATCCGATTTTGATTTTTTTATTCAAAAAGATATCAGCCTTCAAAAATGGTCTTCACATGGACAATGGACACAGATACAGTCGGTTTTACTTAACCGATTTTGATCAAATAAAATTTAACTGACGTAGACTTGCTGTCGCTATCGTGTGAACTCCGATAGTTAGCAGAAAAAAAACCGGGTTTTCATCTTTGAACGTCCGCCATTTTGTAAATTTTTTTTGTTTAAAAATCGTAGAGCTGTGAGTCCTAGAACCCGCGCCGCCAGCGATATACCGTTTTTGGAAGACTATGTTTTGAAGGCTGAACAGTTTTTGAACATACCTCGTATGACCAGACAAAAAAAAATTATTTTATTTTTTAACAATGGATCAAAAAATAAAATACTCAAAACAAACATACAAAATCATTTTTTTACTTCAATGAGGCGAGGCCCTAAGGGGGGAAACCAGTTTAGACTGATCAAAAATCAACTTTTATTTATTGCATAAATTGTTAGTATAACTACTCAAGAATATGTGGTAAAAATTTTTAAGCGAAATCCGAATTACTGATTCTATGAGCACTTACGTGACCGCCCCTCGGTTCAGCACCGTAGCGCGCGGTAGTTAGAACGGCGTTTCTCTCGAAACGACTTTTTTTCAACTGGTGGGCCTTCTAGCTTAAAAAGTTATCGACCAATCGTTCAAAAATTTTTCGAGATTTTTTCTTTATTCAATTCTAATTTATATGAACCTAATTCTGGGATAATATTATTATTTAAAATATGGTTTTTTAAGCAAAATAGATAAAAAAATATGGCATAAAAAAATACGTTGTGTTGAAGCGCCTCAAAAGCATGCAATTTTCAATATTTTTTACCATAATCAGGTTCATATTCTTAGGAAATCTGTTGTTAATAAAAAAAAATTGCTGTTGATTTCAGAGAAATATTGCAACTTCAGGAATTCCCACCAGCAAAATACTCGGATGGCAATCGTCCACGCTCTAACGCCACTATTTCCGGCGGAAATGGCTAAAAAAATTTAAAAGTGTACTTAAAAATATGAATAAAATACCCTCCTGGTTAAAACAATTTCTGATTATTCCTTCCTTGTTCAAAAAATTCACGAAAAACTCCAAAATTTCAGCCTGCTAAACCGGTTTCCTCCCTTAACCACCATACCTTACAAAAAAATTATTTTAACACCGGACGCTACGATTTACGAACATTATCCAAGCACGGAATTAAATATTCTACTATAGAAAAGGAATTAGTATTCAGACAGATCATACACCACTTACCTGGTTTTGTTATATAAAAGAACCAAATATGAAGTTAAGTCTGAAGCAATTCAGAGATATCAATTCAAACGGCTTAGAGCTACGAAAATATTCACAGAGACGTCGAAATACCTATGGCAAAGACCGAGGTGGTAAATAGTAGAAAGAAATAGGAAATAAAACCACTCAAACCCCTTGGTAAATGCCTTACGTTCTGCAACAAATCGTAGCCGTGGGCGAAGGAAATATTTTTTAGCCTTCTAAGGAGCGACTGGGAAATGCGCAGCTGAACTGTAAATTAGTTGTGATATTTTAAAACTTGCTGTTAGGCTAAAAAACGGATTGAAAAAAGAAATAACTTATATTTAAAAATATATTTAGGTGATGGGAAAAGCCAAAACAACGCCCAGTAAAATAGATTTTCGGTGGGGTTGTTCGAAGTGTTGCTCACTCTCACACGCTCTGTTGCTGCTTCAACATCTCTACTGCGCCTACAAAAATCATTCTGCCTAACCCTAAACCTGTTGGCAATATGAAATTAACCAATTTTCTTTTATTATTAATTTCACTTGTTTCATAGAACAAAAGTTTGGACCACCGCTGCGAGTGTCATTCAGTTGCGATTTCGCTTAGCAACAGAGGCCATTGTTGGCAGTAAAGTTGCCTAATTAAAACATCCCCGATAACAACTGATTTATGTAGTATAGGTAAATATAGGTATGTCTAGGTATATATACAAACCCCCACAAATGAGAGTGCGTTTCAAAAATGAGTTAAATTAAACTGAAAAGCCAAAACTAAAACAAAGAAGAATGCTATGCAACTGAAACAAGAGGAGATGAATATCTTAAGTTAGTTCTGGTCTTTAGAGCTAAGCTGAAAGTGCACAGATGACTTAAGGCATCAAAATTTGCATGCAACAATGGCAAATGCGTATGTATACACACATATTTGTATATATGTACAGGATAAATGTTTCACCAGGCAATGGGCTGGGCTGAAGAGTATAGAATATACTTGTACAATTGCCGACAGTAAAATAGCGTCAGTTTTGTACTTGACATCTATCTTCTATATATGTACATCTGATGAAATATAGTCTCGAAATACTTATATGGTTAAAGGTATTATGTAGTGCATTAGTTTCGCAAAGAATGCTCCGACTTCCAAAGGTTTTTTTGCAATTTAAAACTTAGCTATCCGGGAAGATTAATTTGAACAAAATTTGCAGGAGTACAAGTATATAAAAAAGTGTGGTCAATATGCAAAAATGTAGTAAAAAATCAGCAAACCAATAGCTATTACATCGACAATGAATTAATCGACTGAAATAATTCGTATTCATGAATACGGAAATGCGAACACCCCACATGCACATACGGTGACGTAGCCGAAGATGACGCTGAACACAGCCTTTTTCAATGTATGCGTTGGGAACAAGAACGCCGAAGGCTGGAGAATGCAGTCGGTGACAAAACCACTGAAAATGTAATCGATAAGATGCTAAGCAGCGAGGAAGCGTAGGAAATCATCAGTGACTTCGCGGAAAAAAATCTCCTGATGAAAAAGCGGGACCTGGACGCAGGCACACAGGCATAGATCTTGTAATGAGGACGATGGAACGCCACTCTGAAGCATTGCGAAAGCTGTTCAAGGGTGGGCGACGGTCTTAAACAAGAAAAAGCTTTTAGTCGACGGTTTTAAACAAGGAAGAGCTTTTACCTTCACATCCGCAAAAAACATCTGCAGTTAAACTTTAAAATGTTTACTTTCGTTCTGCATCAATAAAATTAGTTCATGATTTTCTAATCAAGCAAAATTTTTTAAATAAAAAACACATTTTTTGACAAAATTGCTGTTTGCGTTTTGATCGTTGTGCTCTTATTTCCGGACAAGAACTACATTTTTTGTTACTAATTCGTTGGAAATAGTTACTGGTCAATCTGTAACGACCAGTGGGCACATCAATCTAACAACCTTACAACTGAGTCGGTGGACAGGTTTAAAGATCCAACAATATTCAGCTACCAATGAGCAGGTGGCTGCAGTTCAAGTTTTAATACTTTGAAATTGTAATGCGGAAGCACTATCTTTCTATTCGATAGACACATTAGTAGATACTCTAACGAGCCAGTACAGAACAGAATTTTTAAATTCTCTCAACCTTTCCGGAATGCCGTCATATAAACCATTAATCACAAATTACATTATTAAATGTATGTTAGCGGTATTCTTCAATAATCGCCTTTATTTGTCATTGTTTTTCTGATTGTGAAAGAAAGTGGAGTGCCTATATCGTATGAATTACTACTTCCGTTTTGCACAATTTTCACCGCTGAAGCAACAACAGTTCTCTACGCCATGCAGTATTCGTCAAAACCCAAGGGGAAATACATCACATGCTCAGAGAGCATGCCCTATTTGCAGGCCATAAAAAACTATAATAACTCCCATCACATTATTGGAACCATAGGAAATATTCTGATTGTTCAGCCTCATAAAATCTGAGTCATGTGGGTACCACGGCATTCATATTCATGCATCAACGGGAATACAATCTACTGCCAGGATATGAGCGTTACTCCTCGTACCACATTAAATTTTATATGTATGTAAAAATGAAGTTTATCGACTCATAGAGCAGCAGAGGCAAACCAAACTAGTAGCTGACTGAATTCACTATAGCCATCACTACTCCAAGATTAATCCTAATCTCGTACTAAACTAAGCTATCTATCATCCCTCACATCTCACTATACTATGTCCTACACTGGCTTACGCATTGGTCACAGTGTAATCACTAACGTATACATATCTACTATACGCGAGGCAACCAAGCCTGTATCCATTTTGTAATACTTCAGCTCGTATTCTGCACTTTTAGCCTTTTACCCGGGACTAGATAGACAAAGGCACCAAAATTTTTACGGCCACGGTGCACTATCGCTACTAATTAACCCTTCGGATATTAATATTTCCAAAATCTATAAATTTTTGAAGGAATCTGATCTTCTATGAGGTATATAACCAGCAACTCTTCACCAGGCAGCTGAAAGCCTCCGTTGCTAGCGCTGCGTTATATTTTTGTTTATTTAACTTTTTTTTTTGTTCTTTAGGCTTTCAGAAAAAAAAAAAAATACTCGATATGAAAAATCATATTAAACAACATTCCCACGGCAAACAACACCTCGAAACGAACCTTACCATTGACTGGTATACAAATAATAACTACACAAGCACCCATATAACAGACTTTCTATAAAACCATAAAAAAACACAAAATTTATCAAAATTTAAGAATGGAAGAATGTTCGATAAAACGTAATATAATGGTTTAATCATCAAACTTTATTTTGTCGCCTTCAAAATAGGCTCCATTCGAAGCAATATAAATATGCCAACGATTAGACCAGTCATCAAAGCACCTTTTACACGCATTTGAAGAGATCTTCTTCGGCGAATTCTTCTTAATGGTCTCTATCGACTCAAAGCGGCGTCCGCGGAGTGGCAATTTAAGTTTTGGGAAAAGGAAAAAGTCACCGAGGCCAGTGAATACGGTGGCTGTTCGATGATATTTGTCGAGTTTTTGGTCAAAAAAGTGTTCCCAATATGAGTCTTGTGAAGCGGTGCATCATCATGGTGCAAGATCCATGAGTTTTCTTTCCACAAATTGGGCCGTTTCCTGCGCACATTCTCTCTCAAATGTCGCAAAAATTTCCAATTCTTTATTTATAGTAGAACCATTTGGGACAAGTTCCGAGTGCACAGCACTATTATAATCAAAGAAAAGGAGTAGTATGACTTTCACTTTTGACTAACTTTAACGTGGTTACGGCACGTTGGGTTTCGGCTCATGTGGAAGTGCCATGCAGCCGACTGTGTACTGGTTTGCATGTCAAAATCATATACCCACATCTCACAACCTGTTGTGATGCGCTGGATAAACGTTGGATGCGAATTCACTTGCTCAAGCATGTCTTCAGCCACCCTCTTCCGAAGTTTTTTGAAAGAAATTCGACTCTCTTGGAACGAGTGGAGGAGCCACGCGTCTCATGCCCTTCTCATGGTGTAAAATGTTGCGAATTGATTCGTGAGACACGCTGAGGTCACGAGCTACCTCCCTCAAACTTAAATGATGGTTTTCGAGCACCATTTCCTTGACTTTGTCGACGTTTTTATTCGTTGAAGGTGTTGATAGGCGACCAGATCGGGGCAAATCTTCCACGACTTCTCGGCCCTCTGCAAAAGTCTTATATCCATCGTAGACCCGTGTTTTTGATAAAATACACTCACCATAGACTTTCTGCAACATTTCCACCGATTCGGCACACGAAATCCCGTTCAAAATACAAAATTTAAGACAAATTCTTTATTAGGCATTTTTATGCATAGTGAAAATCGCAGGGCACTCCTGCGGTTGACTAATATAAGTAAATGCCAAAAACAAGCTAATTGAGAGATCACGCTCAAGCTCTGCGACACTATAGAGGACAGTTGTACCAACATTCCAGCAAAAAAATTTAGACATATATCAATAATTTTTTGACAAAATGCATGTATGAAATTATCGAGCTTAAGGCCTAGCTGCTATAGCTCCTAACCCAAATAGCTGATACAATGTATGTTGTAGGCTAATTTCTTATAAATAAATAATAATAAAAAATATTTTTATAGTGCTTATTTTATGATGAAGCTGTGTGAAACAAGATGCCGGTTGCTAGTGCACTAAGGGCGCTAAATAAAAGTAAAAATTATGATGTTTTATGAATCCTCATATCAGTGTCCGCAACTGTATTCATATAGCAACGAGCAAACTAACAAAGCAACTTGCAAATGAAGAATTGTATGAGTAATTTTGCAAAAGCAATTGCAACTCGAGACCTGCTGAAGTTGTAATCCGTCTGTGGTCATAAATGCGGGCTTGATGGAGCACGCCCAAGTAGTCAAGCAACTCAGAAAAGTTTAACCGATACATAAAAAGTGAAAAAATACAAATAAAACCGTAGAAGTGGAAAAAAGCAAATAACAAGGAAACTTTAAGATGCTGGAAACAGCAAAAAAAAAACACAAGCAAAATGCAAACTTACAGGTTCAGAAACTTAATCTGTCTCTGAATGCGACGCAGTCGCATGCTCCATAGATCGTGTTGAGCAAACAATGAAATAAAATGAAACCGAGCTAAGTGTGTAAACCCAAAGAAATAACGAAGCAGTCAACAGCTATCTGAACAGACGAAAAGGCAACCGAGCAATACCATTCACAACAAATGAAATGAAAGTCAAACGGGGAGGTGCACGTGGGGTAAATTAGCGACCAGTCCACCGAACGACTCAACTGAAGAAAACTGCATAGAAACTGATGTTAATAAGTAAAAAAAAAAAACAGTTGCATTGTTAGTCATAACAAAAATACATATGTATGTATGTATGCATGCGGCAATGCAAGCATAAAATGACCAACGACACAGCGGGAGCAGTATAAATAACGGTAATATTACCATCAACAATTGAATACATTCGTACAACGTTTTGGTCTCGAGCATGTCTACATTTCTCGCAAATACGCATGAAGTAATCAGCATAAGACGTGGGCTGACGGCATGCGGAGAGGAGCGAATGAAGTAATATTGCTGAAGATGGAATTAGACAACCAGATAAACGGCTGGTTGGAGATTTACAATTGGACTTACAGTCGCCGCAGGCATAAACACTTGCGATCAAGGGCGCAAAACAAGCAACCCAGTGCCGAGTTAGACGTAGTTGGATAGAAAAAATACTGAAGTGAATTAAAAGATTTGTGGTTTTAAATTTTAAAATTGTTTCCATTTCATATATTAGCAAAAGGAAACCTTTAATGCCACCTTTTTGTATTCTTTCACAGTTTTAGTACCAAATTTAGGTACAGGCGGCAGGTCAAGGTTGCGTCTTACCACACCTCAAGGATGTGCTCAAAGTTACCAAAATAGTTGCGGCCTTGGAAGAATAAAAACTTAAAATCTAGAAGAATGTGGTGTATGGGTTATGCGAAGGGTGCGGATCCAAAGCCAATAGTGGACATGAAACATCAGGTTATAGAAAAATTGTTCTTTGTTTTCTCTATAACAGAGATACCACGTTCCGTTCTTAAAAATTAGCGTTATATGACAGGTCGTATCGTTCGTAATTGGAGCAATGAGGCAAGAGGGAGAGACTGAATTGGAGGAGAATTGCTGATAAAGCCATGGTACACCACAGACTGTGTAGCTAAGAGGAAGAGAGAAAGGGAGGGTAAATGCCTATTTTCAAACCAAAATTATCTTGGACAAAGAGCGGGTAATACGTTTCTACCAGGTTAAATAAAGAGTTTTCCAATAAGAGGTGTTATTTTGATATGCAAAGAAAAATGCTTTTTTTTAATATAAATCACCAGATGTTAATTTCATTATAGAGAAGAAGGTACGGCGTTCATAGTGGAAAATAACATCAGGCAAATGTCCACCATGACCTTACAAGAAAATAGCCTTTTCATGAAATTTTCCATAACCGAATTGCAAATTTTCCATCACGAATTCCATCTTTGAAGCCTTGAATCGACCCTGGGCTGTTGGCGTAGACCTTCTCTTTCACGTGGTCCCAAAGAAAAGTCACAAGGTGTTAAATCACATGACCTCGGTGGCCAATTGTGATCACCTCTTCGAGAGATAACATGGTCCGGAAACTTTTCCCGTAAAAGATCAATGTTTTCGTTGCTTGTGTGCCACGTAGCGCCGTCTTGTTGAAAATAAACGTTGTCCAGATCAATACCATCCAATTCTGGCCATAACAAATCTTTAGTCATCTCTCAGTAGCGCAATCCATTCATTCATAACGCCTGTTATTGGAAAACCCTGGCGGATAGACGAACTAAATTGACTTCTCCCATCATTCTGATTCCTTTATCCTGTTACATACAACCGTTCTGTGCACTAAATAATCATAGTCTTGTGCACAGGTGAGCCCGGGTTCAATTGAAATTAAATACGTGCGGAATATCGCATCATTTATCATTCGCCTCAGCCTCTGTGGCAGTCATTCGATTTACGAGTGGTAGTGCGCTCATTACAGTGGGTTTCATGACTTGAAATAACTCTGAGAAAACAATCGAGGGGTGTCAAGTCACATGATCGTGATGCCCAATTGGTGAACGCTTGCCCCGAAATGAGCCAATCGCCAATATACTCCTTCAAAACTTGTATGGTATACTTATTGCACCACCTGTTTGAAACCACAGTTTGAATATGTTGATTTTGGCTACAGAAAGTCGGTTAACATTGCTTTAATGGTACTCAATATTGATTGTAACGGTGTCTTATTTCTCATTTCTAAGGTCTAATTTCTTCCTAACGCAGCTATTAAGTGGACACGGATGTTTCCAAAAATATCTACATACATCGCCTAGACTTAGAGGAGACGGTCGAACATGTGGCTTTCTATTGTAGCAGGTTCGTTAAGGAACGCGATGACCTAGCAAGAACAACTGGTGTGTATCTGACGCCCATTAACCTAGTTCCGCAAATGCTTGAGTCGAATGAAAAATGGAGGGCAGTGCAAGCTTTTGCAACTCGAATTATCGTGGAACTTCGCAACATTGATTGGTGGCGAAGGAACGATGCGAGACAAACGCGGCAGCAACCACAACTGTCACATTGATAAAAAGCAGCAAGACGAACAGTAGACGCATATAACTGACGATTGAGCATCGAGCATGAAAAAATGCGCGGCAGCTGGATTTCATTGGTAACCTTGGAATAAATTTCTTTGCTAACTGGTCACCTCACACAAGACGATGTGCTCTATAAACCGGAGAAGAAGCTTTGTAAAACATCTACTAAAGGATGTGCATTTCATATTCACAGCAGCTATTGTTTTGTCGCCAATCTAAAGGGGCAAGAGAAACATGAAAAAACGTACTCTAACACTATGGTCTCGAAAGATATGACCACATTTCTTTATAGAAAAACAAAATTCTAGGATGCAGTATTTTTGATTATCTGATGGCCAGAAATTGTATATTTATGTATACGCTGATTAAATTTAAAGCCCTCAAATACCTTTACGAGAAATTAAGATTGCTGAGAGTTAATGGGCATCAAACACTGATGGTATCCAAATATTTTTACTTGTCCTCATCAAGGCTTCTCTTCATTCATTCTGTGAGGCTCTGGAATTCTATTCGAGAATCTAAGAAGACTACTATGAATAGGCGTAACTACAAAGGGGGTAATCACTATTGTTTTAATCCTGTAAATTGAATTTGTTTGCAATTAAACTGTCTTCTTTTCTTGATCTCTTTATTTATTTTTACACTGCTTTGTATTTATCTTTACGAGCCTTACTCTGCTCAGCCCTTGTCGTTAAATCTTAAATGTAATTATCAGAAGCTATATTTAGATTTACTACCTTTGTATATCTGACTGCTAGTTTTAAGCTTACATTATCTTTCTTCTTCTTCTTGATTGGTCTGATAAGTGATTTTGGTCGAGTTTAACAAAGCGCGCCAGTTGTTTCTTCCTCGTGCTAACCGGCGGCAATTCGACACATCAAGTGGAGCAAAGTTCTTCTCCACCTACTCTTTCCAACGCAGAGGACGCCTTCCTTTTCCTCTACTACTATCTTCTAGTACCACTTCGAATCCTTTAAGACCGGGAGCGTTAGTACTCATTCGGACGACATGGCCTAGCCAGCGGAGCCGCTTCATCTTTATTCGCTGCGCTATGCTTATATCGTCATAAAGCGTATACAGCTCATTGTTCCAACGCCTGCGATACTCGCCGTCAGCCACATGAAAATGTCCAAAAAGCTTCCACAGAATCTTTTTCTGAAACACTCCAAGGACGCCTCATTGGATGTTGTCATCGTCAAAGCTTCTACGTCATACGTTAAGACGGCATGATGAGAACTTTGTAGAGTAAGTGGACTTGACTACTCAATTGCCTACTTAGTCCAAAGTAGCACTTGTTGGCAAGAGAGATTCTACGTTAAATTTCAAGGCGGACATTGCTATCGGTGTTAATGCTGGTTCCTAAATAAACGAAGTCTTTTACAACGTGGAAATCATAACTGTCAATAGTGACGTGGGTGCCGAAACGCGAGTGCGCCGACGGTTTGTTTGATGACAGGAGATGCTTCGTTTTGTCCTCGTTCACCACCAGACCCATTCGCTCTGCTTCTTTATCGAGGTAGGAAAAGGCAGAACTAACAGCGCGGTTGTTAAGTGCGATGATATCAATATCATCGTAATACGCCAACAATTGCACTTTCTTATAAAAATTGTGCCTCAGCGATTAAGTTCTGCCGCTCGCACGATCTTTTCCAGTATCAGATTAAAGAAGTCACACCACAGCGTTCACCCTCTCTGAAACCTCGTTTGGTATCAAACGGTTAGGAGAATTCCTCCCCAATTCTGACGGCGGTGCGGGTATTGCGCAACGTTATTTTGCATAGGCGTTTTAGTTTTGCGGCAATATCGAATTCAGGTATCGCGGTGCATAGGTAACTCATTTTCGTACTGTTGAATGCAAGTCGACGAAAAGATGATGTGTATCATTTCATGGGTATTTTCCAGGATTTGGCGGATTGTGATTACTTATTTTACGTTTACGTCACTTCATTTGTTTGCGGCTATAATCTGAAATTCTCAACAGGTTTTCGTTCATTATTTGTTATTTATTTGAAACTTGGCTTTCGCCTCAACCAATTAAAAATCTACCACAGCTCAAGACATTAATGAATGTTTGAATGTTTTGTAATTAGAACTTGTTAATCGGAAACATATTTTTAATCCTCAAGATCTATAAACATATTTTTCTATTATTTCATTATTTTCCATAAAAACTTCCCAAAACGAGTTACTTGCGTTTTGGGTCTCAAAAAACGTATAACTCCTTAACAGCTACATCCCACACGGTTTCGTTTTTTTATTCCTTGTCTATTAAATGTTTACTTATTCGCAACAAAAAGCATCAGAAATTTAAATTTTGCCACATTTTTAGTGGATTAAATTTCCAACAGGTCCCAACGATTTCGAGTAGCTGAGCCAAAAGTAGATTTGCGACAAGTGGTAGTTAATTTTAAAACAAAACTTTTACTTCGACTAATGAAAAGGCGAGCAACCAACCAAGATTTCGAGAAGAACAACAAAATGACTACGAAAACAATAAACGACAATTGTTTATTAAGTGTTTACATTTGTATGTGTGTGTGTGTGTGTGTTAAACAAAATAAATAAGTACGAATGAAGAGAAAAGTAAATTCAAGGCAAAGTGAAGCCACAGCCAAACAAATAGTGCTTGAGTATGTTTGCACTAACACATACATATCCATGAGTGTACTAGCAACGATACCCCAGGACATCCATGTGGGCTAGTGCGCCGCGGCAGCAGTGCTGGTGGTATTGTAATGCTTAAACGCCTAAAAAACGGCACTTGAGGCCAAAAGCGAGCAACTTGAGTAGTAGCAGATATTCAGCCAACCGTGCGATAAATGGGCATAGGTTGAACGTTTTGTGGGTTGATGAGCAATTAAATGCAACTCCACCCAAGCAAACAAATGCAACGAACGACACCACTCAACCCATCCGAATGACAGTGTACCTACGTACCAATATGCATGTATGGGTGTGTGTGTGTATAAGAGAGAGAGTGAGCAGAGTATTTATAGGTATGTACACACATACATATGCACACATATTTCTTTAGTTGTTCTCCACTCATCAACGTCATCACGCTGACATATAATCCGTGTATGCAGCGGCGACAAATGTCAAGCTGAAAATTAATTCACAAAAGCCTACGACAAAAAGGCAAAATGGGCGCAACAACACGAGTATAATGCAAATAAACATAAATAAAGTGCATAGTAGAGTGCTAAAAGCGGCTAATGAAGATAAAGTTGAGGACGAAGGTGATGATTAAATAGGAAATTATGATTATGGCAACAAAATGAACTGATGCTGCAGCTGCAGTTGCACATAAAGAACGAAATAAATAAGCATGAAAATGCCAACGGCTGTGGCATGCAACAAAGCAGAAAAGCGTCACTTGGTGTGAGTAAGATGAAGTTTTCTCAAATTCTTAGGTAAGCGTGAAAAACAGGACACTTAGAAGATGAAAAAAATATAATGAAAAGAAGAAGTGCAGAAGACTCCAAGTTGGGGCGCAAATGAAAACTTTATATACCCAGCGCATATTTTTATTTCAAATAAAAATACCATTTGTCTTTAATTTTTTTAAAGCAGCAGTGCCACGCCCAATTCCAAGTCCAATTTACTGTTATTGCATTATAGCTGTACTTAAGGGGTTATATACCTTGTGTTTTTCAAAAAAATCAAAATAAATTTTATTTCTTTATCGTAAAGTACAATCCCTTGAGAACATTTTCCAAAAATTTCATAGAGATCTGAGCAATAGATCGAAAGTTACAGCGTTTTAAATTGTGCGTCGTCACGTCCTGAGCGTACGGCCTCATGCGGCGCTTGAAACTTTAAACGCGATTATCTCAAAAACGTGTTTTTCCAAAAATGCTTTTGCGGTGGACGCGATTGCAAAAAAAGTATTCAACCGATTTTTATAATTTTTTTTTTAAATTGTTCGTAATTGATGTCGCCTCTTAGTGAACGATCAACTTTTTATGTATAAATTTTTATTTTGCAGATATGAATTTTTTAATGCCAATTTTAGGACTGTAGAAGTGGAGTTTTTTAAAAACATGTTCCTATTTTCACAAAAATCAAAATATTTAATATATTGATCGTTCACTAAGAAGATATAACCCTATACTAATGAAATCTTTTCGATTTTTTGATTTCAGTTGACTTGGTGGACTTGAATCGCGTCCTCCGCAAGCCTCTTCCAAAAAAAAGGGTCTTGGGGGAAAACGCCATAACTCCGCCATTTTTAAATATTTTTACACAAACAAAGCCTTTTTTTTTCTTTAAACATTGTAATATCCAATAATAAAAACTTTTATACAATAAAATTATTGCTACATATCTTTAAAAAAAACCCAACTTTCGCTAATTTCACCGGACCACAAGGTATATAACCCCTTAATTGCAGTGAATTTGTTTCAATAGTTAAAGAAATATCGATTCTTTATCAACTATGAAAACTACTGTTATATGGAAGGTAGGCGCGGTTGTTGGCCGACTAAGCGCGTGAAGCTTGTACTAAGACGGCACACCCCCTGGAACTCTCCTGGGGGGTTCCCCATACAATCATTTCAAAATATCACCATTTTTGGCCTTTACATGAGAAAATAAACTAAAAAGTTCGACCCCAAATTGGGGGACATCAGAATTCGTCTTAGAGGTATGGTTCCTTCGGCAAAGTTTCTTATTTTGATCCCTAGAATATGATTTTCACAGAGCAATGGGCGATTTATTTTGCCTCCCCACAAATCGACCCGGCCTAGTGATCAGATTAGGGTTTTTTGACAGATCACGCGTGACTACCGTCAAACGAAATACAAAATTTCTTTTAGTATTCATTGATATTTCATTTTGGAAAGACTCAACAACGTTTACAAATCATACAAATGCAGTACGAAAAGTGTTCAACGTGCGCTCAGGCCAACTTTTGGTGTATGGTGATGAGCCCCATTTTTGGCTTAATGACTAAATCAATAAGCAAAATTGCCGCATTTCGGCTGAGAAGCAACTCGAAGCCATTCAAGAACAGCCATTACATCCATTGAAAACAACCGTATGGTGCGGTCTATGGGCTGTTGGAATCATCGACCAGTATTTCTTCAAACACGAGGCTGGCGCCACAGTAACAGTGAGTGGCGAACGACATCGCGCCATTATAAACGACTTTTAGATGCCGAAAATTAAAGCCCGTGTTCTCCACAATATTTGACGGCGTGGCTTTTTCTACAGCCCTGCTTCACGGTATTTTCTGCCTTGTCGCTTCGGTGAGCAATTTATCTCTCTTCTCGGACCAGTGGATTGCCCACCAAGTTCGTGTGGTATCACACCTTTGGACTTGTATTTGTGGGGCTATGTAAAGTCTAATCGCTTTGTGGATAAGGTAGCTTCGATGGAGGAATTAGAAGCCAACATTACTAAAGTTATTGACGAGATGAAGACCGAAGACCTCCAGCGAGACGCGAGTCGTTCAAAATTGGTTCATACGGATGGCCGAGTTACGGCGCAGTTGCGGCCAACATTTGAAAGGGACTATCTTTAAAAATTAAAGTCATGAATGGTTCTACACAAAAATAATAAAGATTGCCCAATCAATTTGAATTTTCGTTGTTTTATTTCAATTTAAAATCTGATACCTCTAAATTTAACACCATTCACAATGTGTAATCTATGTTTGGTAGAGCTTGAGCAAGAAGTTTCAAAGATATATACAGTAGGTTCTGTTTTTATGCGGTAGATACGTTCCGCAAGAAACAGCATAAAAAAAAAACAGCATAAAAAAGCTACTAGTTCTATAGTAAAACTATAGATACGTTTCAAAAGTGCTAAAACCGCATAAATCTGAAATAATGTAATAAAATCGCATAAAAAAGGGCACTAGTCCCATATTATAACTATAGATACGTTCCATAGACCGCATGAATCTGAAATAATTAAATAAAATCGCATAAACAAAATATTGTATTTTTGAAAATTATATCTTTATTTAAGAAACGTCAGAATCGAAAAATAAATTTGAGTCAGAAATAGAATCAGACAATACCCACATGTTGCGCGTTCGTTTAGGATTTGGCGTAAAATCACTTTCGTCACTTGAGGAAATGTACACGTCTGATCTAGATAGTTATGCAGGCGATTCCATACTTGTAGGGTTAGCATTTCTGATGTAATCTGTGATGAGTTTTTGCTTAGCTGGTTTAGAATCTTGTTTACATGCATTTTGTAATATAATTTAAAAAAAAACCGCACTATTTCAAAACCGCATAAAAAAAGCCGCATAAAAACAGAACATACTGTATATACATTTTCTCGAAAGAAGGCGGTACCATTTTCCAATATTACTTATCTGTCTTGTTTCTTAAATCATTTCAGTTATATTTGGAAGTAATTATAGTAATACTGATTTTATTTTACGTTTTCAAAATCACCGTTATATGAAAAGTGGGCGTGGTGATTTTGCTTATTGTCAAGACCGACCTGCGTCGGCTCAAAGGCAATACAAATAATAAGTTTCATTTAGACAACTGAATCTTCATTCAACGGTCACTGAATTTTCATGCCAGACGGGAGAAAGAGATTGGAAAATAAGTTTTATCAGTTATTCCTAAAATGTTTAAAATTAATATGCCTATAAAATGATTCTACTAGAATGTAACAAACAACCGTTACGTGAAAACAGTTATAATACTCATAGACTCGCGCACAACCGAACTCGGGTATAATAAATGAATAGAAAACTCCCCCAGATATGAAAATGAAAAGAAATTTAAGTGACTAATGCACTTTTTAATGGTTTCAAGCTGTTGCAAAATGCTGACGCAAGTATGAGAAAAAAGGAAATGCCGACAGGCTCCTCCAGATCAAGGGAGATGCAAGTGTCATGTGCGCCAAGGGAAGGTGCGCTTCAAAATGACTTTGAAGGCAAACAAACATTACCTTAGAGGAAGCTGGACTATAAAAGTCATAAAAGGTGCTGCGCTGCAAGTGTCAACTCTTAAGGTGTAGCAAGAATATTTGTTGTATAATAATGAGGTGCAGAAATTGTTGAGTCAGTCAATGCGCTGTGGAGGCGCAGAAACCATGCTGAGGATCATTAAGACGGTCATTCAGATGTAATGAAATTCCGGAACACTGAGGAAAACACAGGCACAACGTGTGAGGTGACAACAGCGTGGCGTGGCAGGCAGGAAAGCCATAAAGACGGCGCATAAAAAGCTACACTACACTCTAGACAGATTCGTGCTCGCGGCAACTGGATAATCAGCAAGTATGTAGGTGTATAGGTGGGTGGCGTCCGCACAGGCAATCATAGAGAAAAGAAAACAAACACAAGCAAAAAATGTAAAACAACGTACGATATCCTGACCGCTCGTTATGCGATGTCATAGGAGAACGTTGCGTGCTACTACTTGGCAGACAGGCAACCAGGTAGTTTGACACAAATCATGTTGCAACCTGCCGGAAGCGCCGCAAAGCAAAGCGCACAAGCATAAGAAAGGAAACGGAAAACCGCGAAACAAGCGAAGGAGCAAGCAGTGAGAAAGTAACGATATTACCAAGTATGCGACAAAGCACAGGCAAACTTCCCGTGAACGACAGACAGGGCAGCAACGTAGACTACATGAGTAGGCACTACGCTGACAGTGGAAAATACTCCATATGCAGAGACACCTCCGGCAACACCTTGAACCAGTTATCTGCACACAGCTGCACAATGACTCACTAATACTTTTTATTATGCAATACATATTTATATGAACACACATACATATGTATGTTTGTACATAAGGAAAACGCCGTATAATCAAGGCGAATGAGCCGTTTGAGATTTGGTGGTGTCTTGTTTGAAAGTAGCAAAACGAGTCGAGGAAAGTGCAACATAATAAAAAGTGAAATGTTGTAGGTATCATACATAGCCAAGCAGAGGTAAGTGGAAGCTATGACGTTGGTGAATGGTGCATGAAAGGGCTTCTTTAGTTGTAGAAAAAACGTATTTTAAATAGTATTTAAAGGAGGCGAAATATGAGTGTCAACTGCAAGTCAAAGTCATAATTTTCACACCGTGCGCTTGGGGTATAGCGCAGAGTAGAAAATGTGGGCAGACAGGTAGCAGAGGTACTTTAAAAGGAAATGACAATAGAATGGCGAAAATACTCGTATCCTAGAATGCACTTGGTGACTACATTTGTTTGCTGATGGCAATCACCATTTGTTTTGGTTATGTCTCAGCTGCAGTTGAGGAAGGTAAATGCAATTGCCAGCAGCTCAAGTGGTTTTGGTGTATACTGCGACGGTGCGCTTTTCAGAAGCAGTTTAAGAGGAGTAACAGAAACACACACATCGAATTTAAACGTAACGGCATTAAAACAAATTAAAAAAAAAAAAAAAAAAAATTTTTTATACTTTTAAAAAAGTGAACAGTTGACTAATTTAGTAGCACAAATCTTAGGAATCCACGGCTCCAGATATGTATGAGTACAAAGGAATAACACTTTTCGAGGCCAAATCTTGGAACATTTTATAATTTGATCAATATTCTCTGCAAGCAAATCAAAGTACTAACGAAACTGCGAAGAACTAACAGTACCCATATTTTTTGAAAAAACAAGAAATGCGCTAACCAAATTAATCCTTAGCACAAGTTCCGTATTTACTTTTTCTAGCATTTAAGTTGAATTTTGAGTTTTGGTGCATTAAGGAACTTTTGCATGAATTTTGTGATAAATATTTTTGTGGTACATTTTAAGCCCTTGCATGCTCTGATTTGAGTATTTTTTGCACTTTCCAAAAAAAAAAAATTGTATTTTGGAAAAAGATATACAGGGTTGCCAATATTCGACGGACCCATTTGGCAACCCTGTATCTTTTGACAGAGACGTCAGATCGCTTAATGACATACCGCGTTGGAAGCGTCAGTCCAAGCAGATTTTTACCATGGAACAGTACACGCCACGCGAGCGCTCCCAAATTGTTGAAATTTACATTCAACAAAAGAAGTCAATTGTGAAAACTGAACGTGCGTATAAAAAATTAAATAAGTGCGCCTTGTAAGAACACCATTAAAAGTTTGTACGAAAGGTTTTCGACTGGTGATGCTCTTTCTAATCCAAAGAGGCCAAATCAAAACTGGCCAAGGCGTCGCCAAGGACATTCCAAAATCGCCGTTCTCAGCAGTTGGGCATCGCTCGGACCACTTTACAACGAATTATCCGCATTGATTTGCATTTATTCCCGTATAAGATTCAATTGACGCAAAGATTGTTGGCTGCGGACAAGCCTCGTCGATTGGAATGGGCCCAAAAAACACATGGGTCCATCGAATATGGGCAACCCTGTATATATATCTATATATACGAGCTCCTCCTCCTATTTGTGGCGTGCGTCTTGTTGGTGTTTCACAAATGGGTCCCTCCAGATTTAAGCCGACTCCGAAAGGCAGAGGAGCTTTTACATGGCAAGAATAAACTCGGAGGTTTGTCACTGCCTGCCGAGGGGCGACCGCAGTGGAAGGCCTCCTGAATTCGATGAAGAGCGTCTCTCGAATCACTTTTGAAGGCAAAGAGTCGCCAATCCAGTCATGAATTGGCGGAAAAAATGAGCTCCGGTCATAAAAGGATTCTCAATTACCTTCATTCAATGGGTTTTACCGAAAAATCGGGAGTCTGGGAGCCTTACGAGCTCGCCATCAAATTGCTGCTGAACATATCGCCTGCGACCGAGCAACATGCGGTCATAAACAGCGCTTTTTGTACTAAATTTTCATGGGAGGTGAGAAATGGTGCCTACATATCAAACTGAAGCAAAGAAAGGAGTGGGTGGCTCTAGGAGATACATCGAAACTGAGAGCCACACCGGGTCTTCATCCAAAGAAGATCATGATCTGTGTTAGGTGTGACTGGGAGGACATGGTGCACTGGGATATGCGCGAAAACAATCCAACGGTCAACAAGGAGCTCTATGCCCCAGCTACACCGCGTGAATGAGGATATTTGATTGAAAATACCTGATCGATATGATCAAACCACACTCCTTCACGATAACACCAGGCCCCATGTTACACAAGCCGTGAAAGCTGCACTCTAAGAGCTCGAATGGGACATCCTTCAGCATTCGCCGTATGCTCCGGACCTTCCACCAACCGATTACCATCTTTTCCGCTCCCTGTCACACCATATGAAGGGCGTTACCTTCGATAACAAAGAGTTCCTTAAAAACTGGACCTTCTTCTTTGCCACCAGACCAGGCGATTTTTTGCGGAACTACATCAACCAATTGGTCGAGAAGTGGGAAGAGTTTGTAAACAGTAACGACAAATATATAATTAAATAACTTATTGATATAATTATTGTTTTTTGTTCAAATAAAAGTCTTTCGTAAAACGGTACGAACTTATACTACAACCTAATAATGCTCAAATATGAACGAGACTGATTTAATAAAACACAAACGGTTAATTATTGTTCAATTTTTATTTTATCTCCTTCAAAGTAATCACCATTGGAGACGATACACATATGCCAACGTTTTTTCCAATCATCATAGCATTTCTGGAAGGCCGATTTCGGTATGGATTTCAGTTCCTTCTTCGAATTCTCTTTTATGACTTCAATTGTCTCAGAATGTTTTCCACGGAGCGGCAACTTGAGCTTGGGAAACAGGAAAAAGTCACATGGAGCCATATCAGGCGAATACGGTGCTTGCGGAACGATATTAACATTATTTTTGTTCAAATAATCGCGAACAAGACGTGATGTGTGAGCGGGTGCATTATCGTGATGCAAGAACCATGACTTGTTGTCCCACAATTCCTTCCTTTTAAGACGAATGTTCTCGCGCAAACGCTTTAAAACGTCTAAATAATATTCAGCGTTAACCTATTTTGCGATTTGTGCGATTTTCAAGCACAATTTCCTTTACTTTTCCGATGTTTTCGTCGTTTACTGATGTTGCTGGACGACGTTCATGAGGCAAGTTTTGAACCGATGTACGGCCCTCTTTGAACGATTTGTATCACTGGAAAACACGTGCACGCGATAGAGCAGAGTCCCCATAGGTTGTCTGCAACATTTTTAAGGCGTCTGAAGCCGAAATTTTCTTGGAATAACAAAATTTCAAACAAATTCTTTGTTCAACTTGAATTTCCATCGTTAAATTCGAAAAACACACTCGAGCTTGACTTGTTTACAGTAGCACAGAAAACAAACTATGTGACATATCACGCTGAAATTTGCCATGTAAGCTTATAACAGTCCTACCAAAAAACAAAAAATTTATTTTTGCCATATGTCATCCGCGGACCGTTTTATTGATAAAGTCTCGTTCATATTTGAGCAGAAGGTAAATAAAAGTACCCTGTTTAAATTTTCTTTTTAGAATAAAAGGAGGGCATGCGAATTTAAAGAGTTTTTATTTCTACGTTTGTTGCCTTACTTTATCTTAGTAGATCACAAAATGTGACTTCCGATAATTTCCTGATAATCAAAAAGTAGTTTCACCAGGGTCCCATATATATGTATATTTCGGTAAGTGTATGTACAATATGTTTGTATGTGTAAGAGATATACGTCTATACGTATATACACGTACAGTGAGAAAACACTATGCCTGCCACTCCAAATAAAAATTGATAAGCCTGTCCATCCTCCTATCTCAATCTATGGCTGCGATATCCATTTTGGTTAGCCACTTATTACATTTTATTTGTGTGTCATACACTAATATGGATATCGTATCCATAGTTATTGTATGCGGTGGGATGGCAATCCTTATATTGACATTATATCCAAGTGTTTTCTCAGTGTATGTTTTGCATTTTGCGGCATGACAATAGTCATGATGCGGCATTTTTGTGGTGTGGCGTGATTGTCATGGCAATTGCATCTCGTTGACGTGGTTGCTGACTTTCGCTTGGCTTGACTTGAATTGACGGATGACTAGTTGGTGGGTTGCTTGGTTGGTTGGTTGTTTGGTTGCATTATAAGATTGTGCATTCCGGTAATGATGCATTGCATGCAAATTTTTTTTCGCAAGGAACTAATGAAAAACCTTTTATTTATTTTTGTTTACCAATTCGTTGTTATTTTATTTATTTTAATTTATTTTGTGTTACTGCCAATGGCAGTGGCAGGAAACGGATGTTGACTTAATTCGATGTCGCATTGCACGTACGAAGTTTTTGCGAAATGTGCGCATTTAGCATATATGTATGTATGTGTATATATATAAGTAGAATATGAGTATACTGTGAAATGGACTTGAAACTGCCAAACGACAGGCCCATCGATGAGAGGCAAGAAGAAGCAGAATTATTGCATATTTATACAGACAACGACGGTCAACTTATTATTAACGGCATGCAAATAGTGATTTCGTTTACCACAAATCAAGTTTTACAAACTACTAGTGAAGCAAAATTTTTGCTAAAAGTGTACTAGCACTTTTTATATAATAAAAAAAAAGTGCCCCATTAATCCTGTGGCGAGTATAGAGGTTAGTCTTGATGGCAGTATCAAATCCTCCAGCTAAGATACGCAACGAAAACATAAAACTGGTTTAAACCTGGGCTATTTGATTAACAATCCTTATGCAAACTTTGCTGTGAGTCCGCTAATGAGGTCAGTTATTTAGAAAGTTGAAAAGTTTTCGAGATATATCCAAACATAAATTCTTTGGAGCGCTAAAAGCAAGTGATTTCACTAAATTGGTATTATCGCCAGATGCAATTAGACGATTTCCAAATTTTTCTTATGAATCACGACAAAAATTATGAGGAGTCATTTGTGAGCTTAACGAAAGTTTCGTATAAGTAAAAAAAACAAACACATAAAATTTTGAACAAAAAATAGTATTCATAAATTTTTTTTTTGGGAAGCTCAATAAGTGAGAGTTTGGTGTCTAAATCTTAGCCTCGAGAAAGCAGTGCAGCTAAGGAGTAGATATTGGGCTGATTTTACTTCATCAACCACAATACAGCTCTGCACAACAGTTTCGAAGTTATGTTGAGTTTCATCGCACGGATGCACCTTGAAAAGTGTTCGATTAAAACACTTATCATTAACTCGAGTTGCGGCTTTATTAGCTTTAAAAGCTCCCTACACCAGATCTAAGCTTTTAAATCTTGCCCGCTCGCTAAGCTAAGTCGAAGCCCAGTTAGCCATGAGCAGCAAGCAAAAAGCGAAGTGAGATACCTTCCACTGTTTACGCACTAAAATATCACCTTAAAAATAGCCACACAGTTGCCTGCAATGATACTGTGCTTTGGGGCGATCATCGAAATTTGATAGCGAAACATTTCGAGCCGGTCGATAGTCAAGTGTTCGCCGATTAATATCGAATTCAGCATCAGCGGGTCTTAGTTGCTGTTATCCGAACACATCTGTATCTCCTTCAAGAGTATTACTCTAGTCAGCCGGCAATCGACTGTCTGCTTGGCAACAGATACTTCCGCTTGAAAATGACTGCAGAATACTGGGAACCTTTATATGAGCCGGTAATCGCAAAATACTTATTCGACAAACTTTTCATTGAACTTCAGACGATTCGCTACCAGGCGCAACCGGGCACTATTTTCAAGCATTACACTCTGGCCAATACTCCTTTGAGGGTAAGAAATCGTAAAAGGATTCGCTGAGACGCAACGTGGGTCAATCTCGATGGGAATGAACTCAAAGTTTGTAAAAATTGTGGAATACCCATGTTTTTAAAAATTATGGAATACCAATATTTCTAAATATTATATCTCGTATCGGAATATTCATATTTTCAAAAAATATATCTCGCGTCTTTTTAACTCTAATCCAAGTATAACTCACATTCTATGGAACTATGGTATTATAAATCGTTAGTGGAGACCGCAACTGTAAATGCATTTTTTTGAATTTTCAATGCAACTACGAGGGTTGAATTAATAAAAAGAATGGTTGAAATTTCGCACATGCACACTTGCGAAAAAGTTCAATAAAATAAACACCAATAATAAAAAATATGCAGAAAATGTAGACTAAAAAACGTATGTTTCACTACCAGCTGGTGTCAATCGAAAGTAAATATGCGCTTCTGACGATATGCATTTACATATATATATACAAACATACATACATATGCACATGCATACATACATACTCGTCGTATATGAAAAAAATAGTATTCAGCGCATTTAAAGCAGGAATGTTCGCGGTCATATGAAATTCCGAGCACGTACAATTACTCAAACTAAAAAACGAAACATACTTACAATATATTTATGAGAGCCATATGTACGTATGTACTATATATATATGTATGCATGTATTTAGCAGAGCAAACCATCTTGGCCTGATGTAAAAGCCGGTAGAACATGTTAGGCGACACTCTTTCGCGTACTTAGCCATTTAATTGGAATCATCAGGTTGGCCGGTTGTTGGTGTTTGAAGAGAGGTCATTGAACGGAAGTATAAAATTTAGCTACTATATGGCATATATTATAAGAAAATTTGTAAAATAATTTATATTGGCAGATAATAATAAAATTGACATACAGTCTGTGTCAGAAAAAAAGGAACCCCGATTATTCATGAAGTATATATAAAAGGTATATATTTAAATTTTTTTGACATGAAAATGTGTACAAAACTACGAGTCGCAATTACCCAATAAACCGTGTAGTCTTCATCGTTGCCGAGTATAGCCTGGCATCTCCTCGGCATGCTTTAAACCAGCTTTTCTGCGTAGCTCGACGACAAAGACGAACAGATTATCCGAACTTGACACACGAGTTGCTTTCAATCATGGACTGACCTCCCCCCGGCAAGATGCGTTTTCATAGTTCCCCACACATTTTCAATGGGGTTGGCGTCTGGGGACTGGGAAGGCCAGCCCAATACTGTGACGCCATTTGCTTGTTTTGTTGTTTCTCAATGTGTGTTTTTGAGCGCAGTGCTTTTGATGATGTGGGACGGTAGAATATGTTCGCCTCCTTCAGTCGACGTTCGATGGTGTTGATACTCACATCTATATTCCCTTTTTAGTAAGAACGGATCGTGCTTGGCGTAGTCACAAAGAAGGTTCCCGCTTAAAAAGTTGGACGGCCACTTTAACCTGCTTTTATGTCGTCACTCGCTTCCCGCCGCGCTCGGAAAAGTCAACAACATTTTTGTACATTTTATACCGCTGATTCCACATCGCAACAAGTTGATTTTTTAATTACTTTTGGCAGAATCGGCGCAACATAATTTCGGCCCTTTTGAGTCTTCTTCTTAATTGGCGCGATAACCGCTTACGCGATTTTGGCCGAGTTTAACAAAGCGCGCCAGTCGTTTCTTTCTCGTGCTAACCGGCGCCAATTGGACACACCAAGTGAAGCCAAGTCCTTCTCCACCTGATCTTTCCAACGCAGAGGAGGCCTTCCTCTTCCTCTGCTACCACCAGCTGGTACCGCATCGAATACTTTCAGAGCCGGAGCGTTTGTATCCATTCGGACGACATTACCCAGCCAACGAAGCCGCTGGATCTTTATTCGTTGTGCTATGTCTATGTCGTCGTAAAGCTCATACAGCTCATCGTTCCATCGTCTGCGATATTCGCCGTTGCCAACGTGCAAAGGTCCAAAAATCTTACGCAGAATCCCTTTTGAGTGCGTGCGTAAAATACTCATTTTTGTTCGGTTGCGTTTACGGGGAAAGATTCGAACTACTCTAACCTTAGTTAGCACTGGCTTCGTAGCCCTTGAGTAGGACTATTTGGCAGCAAAAAGCAAAACGAAATATATCTTGAAGTTACAAGAAAAAAAGCGGTTCTTTTCTTCTGACACAGACTGTATATGCTACTTGTTGCTTGTTTAGAAAACAAGAACATCGGTAAAAATTAAAATACAAGGGATGCGATGGATGTCAAAAGTGTTTGGAAGGCTTTGAAGGTGCAAATGGCTGCAGTAGCAATAATTATATTAGTTGTTGTTTGAGGAGGAAAGTGATATGTTTGGCCTAATTTCAGTGCTACCAGTGCTGGGTAGTACTATCGTCGTTAACGCTATTTCTAAATTATATTCTATTCTATTCTATTTTATTCTATTCTATTCTATTCTATTCTATTCTATTCTATTCTATTCTATTCTATTCTATTCTATTCATTCTATTCTATTCTATTCTATTCTATTCTATTCTCTTCTATTCTATTCTATTCTATTCTATTCTATTCTATTCTATTCTATTCTATTCTATTCTATTTTATTCTATTCTATTCTATTCTATTCTATTCTATTCTATTCTATTCTATTCTATTCTATTCTATTCTATTCTATTCTATTCTATTCTATTCTATTCTATTCTATTCTATTCTATTCTATTCTATTCTATTCTATTCTATTCTATTCTATTCTATTCTATTCTATTCTATTCTATTCTATTCTATTCTATTCTATTCTATTCTATTCTATTCTATTCTATTCTATTCTATTCTATTCTATTCTATTCTATTCTATTCTATTCTATTCTATTCTATTCTATTCTATTCTATTCTATTCTATTCTATTCTATTCTATTCTATTCTATTCTATTCTATTCTATTCTATTCTATTCTATTCTATTCTATTCATTCTATTCTATTTTATTCTATTCTATTCTATTCTATTCTATTTTGCAATTTCTTTTACTTGCTATATTTCATGGTGATTTGAGATTATATAATTACACTGTGCGCGGATTTTCAAGTTTTTTGTTTTTTGGGCAAAGGAGTTGATAGTTGCTCATACTTAATTAGGACCTTCTAAAATTAATGGCGTCCCTTGTGTTGTCAGATTGCTTCCAGTTCTCGCGATAACAATAATAAACTTATATATTAGTGTAGGAAAAAAGAAATCTATTATTTTTGCGCAAATGGCTTAAAACTGTCTCTAGCTCCTGGATGATGCTACGAATACTAGCATGCCGATCAACTTCGACTACCTCTGCGCTGTTATCCATATTTTTAACGTTATCGACATTTTCATTAACATTAAAAATGCCTGAACAGAATTAGCTCTTAAAGTATCGGCACCATAAGCAACGTTTATAATTTCCTGACTTATCAGAGAAAAAATGATAAATGTATCGAATTTTATCGTTTTTAACTTCCATTCTAAACGCTCTGTAACTCACAGCTGCATGGAACAAACAAAAAACAGCAAACGAATTATTTTAGATATATAGATTCTAATAAAAGAGGTTTACACTCCGACCCATGGTCTTTTGTGCTCTCTAGTCATCGAAGTACCTCAGCCAGACCCAGTTCCCTTATCAAACTCAGGATAGAGCTGGGTTGGATTGTGCGTATGTGACCTTCCACTGCCTGCAATTGGCCAAGATGTCGCAACAGTCTCTGCGCTATAGCGCTCATTCCAGGAGAAGATGTATTGTATGTCTCCTGAGATTGGTCGCAGAAACGACAAGAGTGCGTAGACCAATTTTTTAGTATGAAATGTCCCCTTGACAACGACCATAAACGTTAAATTGTTCGATCTATACTTTACGAGACATCGATCACTATATCCATCTACCGAGAAAATAACGGATTCCTATTTCAACAGCATTCTAATGATGTTTCTGTGCTCTTCAAAGAATCTAACAGATACGCCTAAGTTAAGTGAAATACCTTTTTTTCATGTTACGAGCTCCTCCTCGTATTGGTGGCGTGCATCTGGATGTTGTTCCATTTACATACATAATATACCTAAAGTAAATCACAGCTCAGTGGCCGATAGTAACGTCCGGTGCAACCAACAACAACAACGCACAACTTCAACAATTGCAATGCACTGCCACTGATAACGGCTGCATTTCGTCGCTGCAAAATTGAAGCTGGCCTTTTATTTACTCCTACTTTGATTGTCATGAATACAACTTAAGCTATAACTGCTAGGTATTCGCAGCTGTTATTGAATACGCCATTGATGGTGATTTGTATGATGTCCAGTAGGCAGGAGTATCAGCAATCACGAGATGCTTTCAACGGCACTCAATGGGTTCACAACAAGCTGTGATAAGATGCTAAGGCAACAACTAAGCTAACAGTACGTCTAGAGGTTGATGCTGATCCAGACACAATATATACAATACATACATATGTATATATGTACTCGTATGCATGCAAAAGAAGTGAATAGACTATAAATCCTGCAGGAAATGCGGTACAATCACTAGTAGTTGGCCGCTCTCTTTTTCCTACCACAAATTGATGGATTTTGTAGGATTAATGAGTGGAAAATGGAGTACTGTTACATTGCTTTTACTTTTTCTTTACACCTAGAGCAACAACAAATGATACTTATATATACTTATCTACCACGTCCGGTATTTGTCTTAGAACCACAAAATCACCCGATTCGCTGAGCACTTCGCACTTTTACGTTTGCAGACTTTGGAACTTACCCATAATACCCTGCTTCGATCCTCTTTCTTTCTCTTAAGTTAAAAGGTTATTCTACAATAAATTCTCTGATGAACACGAAAAACCAGAAAGGAAGTGCCACATTCGAACTGGACCGACTCTTATATGTCACGCACATTTCACTAAAATTTCAGTTTTTGGAATCTAAGTAACTCATAGACAATGAGAGTTATGGCTTATAACATCAGACGGATGACAAAAATTTATACTTAGCATATAAAAGTTGGGTACGCCCATGACCTAAACGAGGTCGGGAGCTATATTTGTACCCAGTTTGAGCAAGTTTTATTAAATCGTTTTCTTAATATAGGCATTTTTAAATTTTACTTCCGTTGGTAATATTGCCAACATTAGCAGTTTCGCATCATTTACTGTATAAGTAATAGATTCCAGGTTTTTTGATTTCTCGAAAATAAAGAAATATCAGAGCTGGACTTGGTTATAGCACGATTTCGTCCATTTTCAGTACCAGCTTACCTGCACAAGTTGCATTCAAATATATTAAGTTTTGCTCGAATTTTTGTGCGCACTGATGGAAGGACGGCAAGACTGACACATGACTAAATCGAACCGTCTCATCAATCTGAGCATTTTGGTCTATACTTATACTAGGTTGCTCAAGAAGTTTTGCGGTTCGATGCGAGAAAGGCGTTTCTACTAGCCTAATTTTGTTTTTTGTTATGTTGGTATACTTCTCATATAAATAATTGTAAACTTGCATTCCGATCTGTCAATTCATTGTTTGCTTACAAGCCATTTAGTATCGACGTGTCACAGTATTTTCGATAAAGGAAAAAATCAAGTATTGTGCAGTGATTGATTTCTTATTTTAGAAAAGTTTAAAAGCAACGGTAATGTATGAATGAATATTGAAAGAGTAATAAGGACTTTTCGCCATTAATTAGTGAAATAGAAAAATGGGTTGCTGAATTTAAACCAGGTCGTACAAGCCTGGAAGACAATCCACGTCAAGCACGTCCAAAAACAGCAACAATACCAGAAATCGTAGAGAAAATACAGGAAATCGAATTGGAAAATCGTCAAGTGACTGAAAGAGATTTAGTAGAAGCCATAGGCATCTCATAAGGCAGTGCAAGCATTGGGCATTGCAACAAAGGTTGGACATGAAGCACTAAATAATTAATGCAAAAAGCGGATAATAAAAATACTGAAAAACTGAAGATTTTGTGATAATGTAATGTAATTATTTTAACTCACCACTGGGCAAAATACACAACCCAGATATCGACTGAAGTATTGGGTTTCAAAAAGCTGTGAGCACAACGAGCGCCGCATTCGCCAGCAATGGAACAAAAAACACATTCGAGTGCAACTTTTTCAGCTACATTTAGAGCGTTTTCGAAAGAATCAAGTAGGGTTTGTGCGTCGATTGACCACTATGGATGAGACTTGGGTCTATCACCATGATCCTAAATAAAAACAAGAGGTTAAAGAGTGGTGGGAACCCGGTTCTTCGGCTCCGAAACGAGTTCGTGTGCAGAAATCGGCCAATTTATGCGGTGCTAGCATCAGTTTTTTTGGGTTGCGAAAGGAATTTTGTTTGTGGATTACTTACAAGCAGCTAAAAAAAGAAATTCTGATTATTATTGTAACCTTTTAGACTAGCTGAAGAAAGCAATTTGTAAAAAAAGACTCAGTTTTTCAAAACACAAAAAAATTTATTTTTATTATATTTCAGGACAAAGCAACGTGTCAAAAGAGCATTTTTACAATGACTAAAGTCCATGAATTAAAGTTCGAATTATTGGAGCATCCACTGTATTCACCAGATTTGGCCTCTAGCGACGTCCATCTGCTCCCAGACCTAAACCGTTCATGCATGGAAAACGTGTCTCATCAAATGTTGAGGTCATAGCAACTGTGGAAGCGCTTAAAGATACTCATTTCAGGGATGGAATTCCTAAATTAGAATCTCGTTGGAACAAGTGTATTTTTCTTCAGGTAACCTACACTGAATAAAAAAGTATATTTGAAACCATTTTTCTTATCGAACCTCAAAATTCATAGAACAACCTAGCACATTATATATATTTTGATTCCTTGTGCTGTAAAATAAAATCTTTACATATGTGATAAAAATTATAATTCGCTTGTGCAGAAGTGCGCGCATATAAAAATGTGTTATAACATCATTATAAATAGCAAAACATGCAAATTAACCCCATTTTGCCCCTAATACGACGAGTAAAAAGTGCAACACTTCCTGCTTGGTTCAAACATACAAAAGTAGCTCCTATTTTGAATAAGTTCCACTTGATGACTGGTTAAGGGTTTCCCTGCAGGGAAACAACAACCAGTATTGCGCACTTCATTATTTTCATTTTATTATTCGCCTTTTAAACGCAGCTGCACTTTTGCTATGCCTTCCTTTACTGCCACACCAACTGTTCTCTGATTATCTTCTTAAGCTGCTTATCGCGTTTGTCGCAACCACATTCCGGTATCATTTTCCCATTGCAAGGGAGCAAAGTTACTCCGAACAACAAGAACAACTACAACATTAAATGTAATGTAATTACAGCAACAGCAGTGAAAGAGTTTCAGTTTCACTTGCAGTTCCAGCGGCAATTGATAGCAGCATCATAAGCACTTTTCTTTAGCATAACGAGGACTTCACCAGCAAGACGAGTATTTGCTGGCATCAGCAGGTCACTCTTGACGTCAAACGGAAAAGTTGATTATCTTGTTTATTGTATGATGGGTCACCACAAAACTGGTTGTCTGGCGAAGAGATAACGCTCGAAGTAGTAGTATTGAGTACATACATATATACATAAGCGTACATGGTTGTTTTAAGTGTGTTGTTGTTGCCATTTCGAGCTAAGTACTTGTGCTCGTCAGTCAGTGATAAAGTATTTGATAGTAAAAAGTAGGTAAAAAGAGAGGGAGAGATATAATGAAAAAAGTATTTTGGAAATCGTGGTTAAGATTTGAATGTATCGGAGAAAAATCTATATTTACGTATATTCTAAAAACTATCATATTTCCTCAAAACAAGTCATGATAAAAACCCGGTTTCAATTGGTGAAATGCTCAATGGACATTTCCATGATTTAAGGGGGTAGTACAATAAAACTGGACTTCATCATTGCTTTAGGTGAGATTGTAGCGGTTGACCAACTTTAGAAGATCTCTGATTTTTATAAGGCTGATATTTTCCGATTCATTACAGAATTGTCTACTTACTTGGTGAATTTTCATATCTGGATCGAATATGACAGCGGCACAGAAGATGTATAAACTTTCTTTTGTTTCTTCATCTAGACAGCTTCTCCAGAAGTCAAGTATCTGCGCGTCCAGCCTTTTGGCGTGTCTGGCTATTAGACAGTGCTCCGTTATAACATACTTCAGTGGTCTAGGGCTATGCTGGTTTTGACTCAACATAGATTCTCTGCGTTTAGCATTGACAGTTTGCCATAATTCCCAGCAGAGTCTTCAGTTGAGGTCACTACACCATCTTTCGTTTGCTTCGTTTACAAATTTCTCAAAAATAAGTAGCTTAAATACCTGTAAGAATACGCCTGTGATTCTTACAGGTATTTAAGCTACTTATTTTTGAGAAATCTCTATCTGTGTGCCCATTAGTCTGTTTGATCCCGAGTCTGGCTAGTTCATCTGTACTACACTCCCCTCGATATCACAGGAACCTCGGCTCAGGAACCCATGTTACTTTTGAGCGAAAACCTAGCTAAGAGACGCGAGTATTTTACCTTACAGGTTGTCGACAGCTTTCTGAGGAACTTTACCGCCGCATGGTTACCAGTGAAAATGTAGATATCAACTCCAGGTATCGTATCACACGGTACCAGTGTCACAACTTTAATTATTTGCCGTCAGTTTAGCCTCACATGGTGTTGGATTATTGTACACCCTCGCTAGGTCTGACCAGAACTTTTTCCCATTCATATTTCTTCAAGGGAAGAGTGGGTCGGGTGTAACATTTGGAGGCAGAGCATGGCAAACATGTTGACGGATGGCTCGAGGTTCGACGGAAGAGTGGAGTGGGAGTATGCTGCGAAGAGCTCTCCAACAAGCTCAAAGTTAGGCTTTCGGACCACTGTAGTGTTTTCCACGCGAAAGTAGCCGGAATTAAGGAAGCAGTGGATTGGCTGCTCGCTTCTTTAATTACTGTAAACCAGGTAAATATCTACTCCGACAGCCAAGCGGCAATTAGGGCCTTGAGCTCGTGGTTTGTGCGTTCGAAATTAGTCGAGGAATGCCTGACTCCCCTATCGATTGCATCGGAATACTTCGATATGAGGCTCATTTGGGTTCCCTGTCGTACACTGTCTCGATCTCACGCTTTCCTTGAGTTTATGACGACCGTGAACGTTGTGCTGGCAGTTGTAGGCGGCAATGCATAGTTTACCAGTCCGAGAAGCTCCAAAATACCAGTTAGAATTTTGACGCAACTGTAGCTATTATTTGATCACTTTTTTAAAGCGTTCAATCTTATTGCCTCACCGCTAGCGAGATATTTTTCATGTAAGTTTTCACAAGTGAAAGGAGGTTTAGTGCCGCGAATATTTTGCTTTCGATGGCGTATTTGTTAATGCACCGCTTAAGAGAACAGATACGAGACATTTAGCGCTCTAAATGTTCACACCATTCTTAAAGGCGTTACATTGGCCTGTGTAACTCTGTATAAAGTTAGTGTATTATTCAGCAAGAAACTATCAACTCTTGGTTCACAAATATTATTCATAATTAAACTTATTAACACTTCCATTTTAGTAGAAGAGAACGCGTTCAAAAATTCAATAAACCTATTTGCAGTTTGCCAACAATTCTATCAACTGCGTCAATCATCAAAACTGTAGTGCTGCCAGCCTGCAAATACTGCACGTCTTCTTAATACATACACCCATTATTCAGCTTATCATTTACACTTAATTTAGTGCGTACCTGCAACTATACATATAAATGTATGTATGTAAAAATATACAAATTTTCATAACAATGCACGTTTGTTTTTTTGACAGCCCGATAAGGCTAGTTGAGAAAGAGCTTCAATATTTTTTTGTGCAAACTTATTCTGAGCTTCTTGAATAGATTTACTCACAAAAGAAATGGAATGAGGGAGGAAATTGATGTGATTAATTTGAGGGTATATTTACTGACTGTTTCTTTGACAATCAGCACTGCTGCTGAGGACAACAGCAGTGGAATAGGCAAAAGGCAGTCAAATGTATGAAGTGAGTGCAGTTCACTATGTGGCTACTAGACATACCTTGACATATACATATGTACATGCGAGTATATACAGCCAAACAAATTTCCATTGAATTGATAACATTATAAATATATTCTTATGTAGGTATATTCATGTATGCTTGTCCTTTGTGCACGTGTGTGTCTTGTATTTATGTGCTTCAAATTGGTATAGGCGGGCGAGGTTAGCCTACCTGTAGTCAAAGCGTGACAGACAATGTATCGGTTAGGGTAATTCAGTTATTCGGAACTGTTGATAAGTTCATGCAGAGTCAAGTGGAACCGGAAGTGGGGTGGCGAGAAATAGCAGAGTGGTTATCTGCACACGAGTTACGAGTGATAGTCGAGATTTGTCAGTTTTGTAATCAGTTATTCCACATTCTAAACCAAAAGGTAGATAAGAGAAAGTTTATGGGGGTACACGTTTTTTATTATTATTTTTATTATATATTAAGGGTATTTCTCTGAGCCTCACTTCCTTAATAAATTCTAGTATTTGTACACTTTTACTAAGATTTATTTCCTTCTCTATTTAAATATTATTTATTTATTTATTTATTTTACGTCCATGAATTACAATCCTTACAGACTATGATACAAAAGTTGCATAAATTAAACTACTGATATATTACATGTATTCAAAAAACACTGTGATATAGAATTCAAAAGATTTAAAAATGAACAACATCATTATGAGCGGAATTTAACTCCCGTAAAGCTGGAGTAATGTGAAAATTACTGGCATATTTAGTTTTGAAGTTTCCCCCATAAAAAGGGTAGCAGTTCTTAAGGGGTTATACTTTCAAAAAAATCGATTTTTTTATTGCATTTTTGTAATGTACATATATTCAAAAGTATACGCACGAAATGTGAAGTAGATCTAAGCAATACTTTCGGAGTTATACCTAAATATGTAGAGATGCCTCGGCACGTTTTAAGGTAGGTATTGAAACTTTAAACGGGTTTTTTTCAAAACGGCATTTTTCAAGTCGGTGTACACGATATCTCGAAAACGGCTTGTTTGATCGGCCAACCGTTTTAACTCAATCTTTAAAGATACATTTTCTAGTAATTAATCGTTCCTTTTGTAAATCTGATACTTATTTTCCATTTTATAATCAATTTACGGCCAAATTTTAACGTAAAAATCGAAATCATTTCTTTTAAAATCTGCCATTTTGTGAAAATTCACTATTTTGATTAGCCGAACGATTAATTACTAGATAATCTAATATATTAACAAAATTTGTTTGGTTTTTTGATTTCAGATAATCCAATCCTGAGTTACGATGTACACCGTAAATCGTCTTTTTTTAAAGGAGGTTCCAGAAATCGCCTGCAGCGCGCCCTATAATCAACATTTTCATAAATAAAAAATTTTGTTACGTTCTTGAAGGATGCTTTTATAACCGCCAAAAATTTTCAAATTAAAATATTCTGAAGTTTCTTCAGGATAAATCCTTGACAACCCGTCTTTTATTTGCTTCATAACTGCGTATAACCCCTTAAGAGTTCGCTGGGGAACATTAAATCGAATCCTTTCCAACAAGTAGGGACAACCAATTACTCCACTAATAATATTATGAGTAAAAGATAGACACAGTATAGACCTACGAATTTCTAAGGACTTGAGACTTATAAGCTTGAAACGAGCAGAATATGATGGCATGGGATCAATAAAATTCAGAGACCGAAGGGCATATTTGAGAAATATTTTTTGCACACGTTCGATTTTATTGATAGCTTGCTGACCATAAGGCCTCCAAATAAAAGCAGCATATTCTTAATGAGATCTAACAAAGGATGTATAGAGTAGCTTAATGGTATAGGGATCAGAGAACTTAGTGGCTTTCCGTCTGACGTAGCCCAACATCGAAAAAGATTTCGAAGTAATATATATAATTATATGGTTATTAAAAGAAAATTTGTTATCAAAGATAACCCCAAGGTCCTTAAACTCGCTAACACACTGCAGAACACATGTCGAGATACTGTACTTAGTGCACAAAATGTTAGATGTTTTCGAGAAAGATATTTGAAAGCACTTAGATAAGTTCAGCGAAAGTCGTGAATTTCAAAAATTTTGGAAATAGTTGACAGCTTTGACGTATGCCTATAATTTTTAGCCTTATTTTTATTGCCCAAAAGCGGCTGAAACGATTGTTTTGAAATTTTAATACAACCTTCTCAGATATGTGCTCCAGGTATTAATCGAAGGAATAATAGTTCTGATGATTTTTTCTATTTTTTAGGTAATTTTTCGCGAAATTTTTTGTAGAAAATTCGATTTTTTTTGTCCTATAGACGCCATTTTATCAAAAATTAAAATTTTGACTATTCCTTCGATTAATACCTAGCTTTATCTATTCACAAAAGGAATCTAATTGATTTTTCGATTTCAGATAATCCAAACCAGAGATATTTTGTCCACCGCCGAACGCTTTTTTTGGAGAACGCTTGGGAGATGATCTGCAGGAGCCGCGCATTTCAATATTTTCCCTAACTTTACGTCCTATAAGTAACTTTAAAGTAGACATTATTTGAATAATTAAAAATTGTATTTGTTTATTAAAATCGTTCTTTGTAAAAAATTCTCAAAAGCACGTGATTTTTCAGTCTTACAAGTGCATATAACCCCTTAATTAAAGTTACTAATATCCTCAGGAGAGAGTCAAAGACCTCCAAAGTTCAGGGCATAAACTAAGTCAGAAAAAAAGTCGGACGGAGAATCAAGTTCTTCGTCAACAAAATTATATTTAAAAAGCTCAGGAATAAGTTTTCCGCTTCACTTGGGCTTCGCGCTTGACTATTATCGAAAAATAAACCAGTGTGACCACTGGCACTACTCCTTCTAGATTTAATGTATTTCCAGAAGATTTTGGGATTTGCTTTAATATTTAACTTAATGGTATTAATACAGCTAGTATAGAGAGATTTATTTAAATCGCTGAACACCTTTAACGTTTGCTTATATTTAACGACATACAAATGATTATTCGTAGATTAAAATTTCTTGAAATAATTATTTTTAAGCTTTTTCAAAGTCTTAGAATACCGGGGTAATTTACAAGGCTTTTTACCCAGGTGTTTGTTTCCCCTTATGTGTTCGTGCTGGGGACATGCTTGGCGGTTGGATATTCTTCTCTGTGGAACTTTTAATCCCATATATTATCCCCATATACACGCCCAAAATTTATTCAAAGTGTTACTATGATGCACGAAATATTGGTATCAAATGAACCTCAGTATCTGAGGTATACTCGTATATACTACATCACGTCAAGTCAGTTAGATCGTGTCTGTTTTTAAATGCTAAATTTAAGTCGCTTATATCCAAATGCCACTTATTAGTTTAAGCTATTCACGTTCGGAACAGTCTTCCACACAAGTTGAGAAATACTAAAAATTCGTTCTATTTTAAGCCTTTCATTAAACAAATTAATGACGCTATTTGTTGTACGAATTAGTCGTTACTGTGCCATTTTAATGCTGCACAAGAACGCTAATATTAAAGGTTCGCTTATGATTCTCACTTTGAAGCAAAATCCCAAAATAATTCGAATACAAATACTAAAGATATACATAAGCATAAAACGTTTGACGAATGGAAATGAGCATCGGAAATAATTCAGCAATTAATCAGTCATATTTCTTTTTTCCATTTTTTCATCGGTTTAACAAACTAGCCTAACTCTTTCATAAGTGCTTACTATTTTTGGTATGGGAATAAGTTTCCGTCCTTTCTTAGCCACAGTTTCCAATTATTTATTTCAGGCACAGAATTCGAGTATTTTTCACTTGATCCATTCATTGAACCAGTTTGCGATGTTCCCGTAGTGCACCGTTCTCCAATAAGGGCTGACTGCATTGATCGGAACAGATGGTAATACGAAGGTGCAACAATGTCTGGGAAATACGGCGGGTGGGACAAGATTTCCCAATTCAATCTCTCTAACTATTTCTGTACAGATTTAGCAACGTGTGGCCTGGCGTTGTCAGGCAGCAAAATTAGTTCGTCATGTCGACCGTCCCATTCCGGCCGCTTTTCTTTCAGAGTTCGATTCAAACGCATTAGCTGCTGTCGGTAATGATCGCCAGTGAATGTTTCAGATGGGTTTTTTTTTTTTTAATTGGCGCGTACACTTCTGTTAGGTGCTTGGCCGAGCTCCTCCTCCTATTTGTGGTGTGCGTGTTGATGTTGTTCCACAAATGGAGGGACCTACAGTTTCAAGCCGACTCCGAACAGCAGATATTTTTACGACGAGCTTTTTCATGGCAGAAATACACTCGGAGGTTTTCCATTGCCTGCCCAGGGGCGACCGCTATTAGAAAAATGTTTTTATTAATTTTGCTTTCACCGAGATTCGAACCAACGATCTCTCTGTGAATTCCGAATGGTATTCACGCACCAACCCACCAACCCATTCGGCTACGGCGGCCGATGGGTTAGAGAGTGCATAATACAGGGTTGCCAATATTCAACGGACCCATTTGGCAACCCTGTATCTTTTGACATATCGCGTTGGAAGCGTCAGTCCAAGCAGATGTTTACCATGGAACAGTACACGCCACGCGAGCGCTTCCAAATTGTTGAAATTTACATTCAACAAAAGAAGTCAATTGTGAAAACTCAACGTGTGTATAAAAAATTAAATAATGTGAAAAGTGCGCCTTCTGAGAACACCATTAAACGTTTGTACGAAAGGTTTTCGACTGGTGATGCTCTTTCTAATCCAAAGAGGCCAAATCAAAACCGACCAAGGCGTCGCTAAGGACATCCCAAAATCTCAGCAGTTGGGCATTGTTCGGACCACTTTACAACGAATTGCCCGCATTGATTTGCATTTATTCCCGTATAAGATTCAATTGACGCAAAGATTGTTGCCTGCGGACAAGCCTCGTCGATTGGAATGGGCCAAAAAACAAATGGGTCCGTCGAATATGGGCAACCCGTTCTGATTCCACCAGATGCACAACATAATCTTTGAACCATGAATATTTTTTTTCGCTCGGGAAGGACCTGGTTCGCCTGGCTGGCTCCAACATTTTCGACGTTTAGGGTCGACGCTTAGGCTTATCATAATAGATCCACATAGATTTTTCATCGCCAGTGACGATGCGATGCAGAAAAAATTTTCTCATCTCTTCTGCTATTCAAGAAGCATCTCACACATCACAAAAGGTCTCTCGATATCCCTATATCCCTCTTCCCCTCTCCTTCAATTGATGTTACCTATTTTACGCTCTCTGGGGCATTCGCATCGCGTGCAAGCTTTTACCGACGGTTGATCAGTCAACATCCAACTCTTTAGACATATCCTCAAGGGTTCGACATGCGTCTTCATCCAATAACACTAGTCTACAAGGAAAAGTATCCGAAATAATTTAAACTAATATCTGCTTCTCTGTCCATGCAAAATTCGGATTGATAACTAAAATTAATTTATTAGTTTGAGTTTTCGAGATATCCTAACCTAAAAGTGCAAAAAACCCCATTTTTGCCCATATTTGAGGTTATGTAGCCTTGCAGATGTTTTCTTTCACCAAAATTAAAGGATGGCATCTTTAAATACAATCCTTCTTTTTTCAAATGGCGTTTTGTTTGCTCAAATATCATTTTTTTCGCAGAGATATCGCATTTTGAAATTTTCATGTTTCGAAATTTTCCTACACCTGAAAATCGATTAAGATAACATAGACATGATATAGTCGCTTACTAATTTTCTTGGGTTTGAGGGCCTGAAATATATGGATTAATAGTATGTAAATTTGGAGTTTGTGGGAAAGCCTGCTTGCGGCATGATAGGGGTGGTTTCTAGGGGTTAGGGCTGTGTGTGACTCGGTACCCAAAGGTTAGATAGTGTAGGGGTGTGGTGAGTCAGCACACTTATGGTGTGAGACAAAATTTTAAGAGAAATAAGACTCAATTCAAGAAAATTAGTAATCGAATATATCATGTCTATGTTATCTTAATCGATTTTCAGGTGTAGGAAAATTTCGAAACATGAAAATTTCAAAATGCGATATCTCTGCGAAAAAAAATGATATTTGAGCAAACAAAACGCCATTTGAAAAAAGAAGGATTGTATTTAAAGATGCCATCCTTTAATTTTGGTGAAAGAAAACATCTGCAAGGCTACATAACCTCAAATATGGGCAAAAATGGGGTTTTTTGCACTTTTAGGTTAGGATATCTCGAAAACTCAAACTAATAGAGCAATTCTGAGGCCAGATTTGGATTCAGCGCATCATAAACCTTCGGAAATATATAGTCTGGTTTCTGGGTCTGAATGTTGGTTAAATTTTGTCGGCCTGTGTAATTGTTGTAGTTGAGCATCTTCGAACGTGGACATTTTTGACGTCAGATTAAAAAGGGTATTCACGCTTCAAACGAATGTCACCTACTGCAATCGAGACCTAAAGGTCAGTCTAAAGGTGCAAAAATGTCAGATGTATCAGCAGAAAAAAATATAAGAAGTCGAAGACGTTCACAACTAAATTAGTGCGGCGGTATACCGACTTTAAAAGCCTTCCCCGGACGAGGCCCAAAAAAATAACTCTCCAAAGCAAGATCAGAAGATCATTGATATGTTTGTGACAAAGCCGAACTTATCGTTCCATGAAACTGAAGTAGTTTTAAGGAAAAGTGAGTTTAATGTATCCAACGACACGACACGAAGACGTTTACGTACAGAAGATCTTAAATTTCCGAGCATATTGAAAAACCGCTGCTCTCATGATCACACATTGGAAAGAGACTTGCATGGGCTAGAGCAAATTCAGATCGGAATTGGGCAAACGCAATATTCACGGATAAAACTTCCTCTTGGGCGAATACTTGCATACGTCGGTCCTGGTGTACTGCTGATAATCAACAACTACAACTAACTTTTAAGTATCCACTTAATGTTCATGTTTGTGTCCTCCACGAAAAAAGGGTTGGGCCATTTCTTTGCAGGTATCGCCAATTTCAGAGCAGTTTTGATGAATGAAATATACCAAAAAGCATTATTACAGTCAGCTACGAAGATGTTTAGGATAAGTAATCTCCGTTGGAATGTTGGATTTGCCTTTACAGTCGCCTGGTGCCAAAGCTTATTGAAAATATTGGCGATTCGCCAAATCCCGCTGATATGATGTTTGAGGGGAAAATTCATCGGCAGCAATACACAAAAAATCAATACGATTTATTTAGAACTTAAGAAGCTACCAAAACGTGATTTCGAGGACTATTTCCACCAACGAACCTACAGTAAAATAAATGTACTGAAACTTGTAATGACGACGTAGAAAATATAAAAGCAAAGAAGATGAAAGACATCAAATTAAACATATTTTTGAATTTTGTCAGTATTTTTCCATACAACTTCACGGTAGGCGGCACAATAAATCCTGCAAGTCGTAGTGCAAAGTTCTCCCATAATAATAATAATAAATTCTATACAACTTGCCGAACTTGTGTTGATGCCCTCGTAAGTATCAGTTGCGTTCGAAATATACACCTCAAATCATATACTTACCTATAACTGACGTTTTCTTTCCGCCACTATCATTTACACAATATAATGCAGCCCGGAGGAGATTTTAAGTGAGTCATTTGTCTGCCAATGTGATATTTATTCAAACTGGCAGCGGAACTTTATCTGACACCGCTCACAAGTGGGAGCAAGACTGCGAGTCTTGTATGCCCGCACACATCTACCAACACGGTTGCATACATATTGCGGCGTAGTAAAGGCAACAAGCAGCCAGTTAAGCTGATTTTCATATACATACATGGCAAATGGCATCCATATAAAGACATGGAATTGAATCCGGAAAAATATATATTACTAAAAACCGAGTTTTGCAAAACAAGGTGAAATATGTATGGGGTGTCCCAATACGAATGATTTTTAGATTTAGCGCCACAGTGTTTTTATCAGATCGCTGTCAGTGTGACCATAGAGGTGGGAGACCCATTACGGCTGAGAGTAAAGACACACTTAGGAAAGATAAACTTGTCGCCTTGCTGATCCACTCAATGTCTTGTCATTTTGAAAAGATGACCCCAGGACTGCACAATTCGCATCCTTCTCTTCATAATCGTAGCTCTTTACAGCTGGCACAACATCTTCGGTAAGGCACATCTAGCTTTTTGGCACCTCCTTATATTAAAAAATGCTCTACTAGAGCACCAACATCGGTAGATGTTTCCCTTCTGCATCTCTGAGAGTACAAGCTTCTTTATTGTTTCCAGCCTCATTTGCCGGCAGTTGCGACAAGTTGTACTTTAAATGCATCTGTCACCAGCTTGCCTACATATACGAGTATTAGTTTAAAAATTATCTCAAATGTAGTTTGCAAGTATAAAAAATCTGGCTTTTGGTTGCTTGCTTTGCAAGTTCACTTGCCATACCTTTGTAACTTGGGATCTAAGTGAAGAATAGTCTGTTGTTGGAACATCGGCGACAGTCTAGCGCAGGTTAATAATTACATGTGAATGAATTCAGAGCAGTTTTTGTTGTTGTAACAGTGACAGTACTTGGCCGGCTATAAATCCGGGTCGTTCGGGTAACGTAGAGGCAATTGTCGTAGGAAAAAGTTCAGTGTTCTATAAAAACCTGCCCATTACTAATTGGTAGTCAGTGGAGGAACCTGGGAGGCATTGTAGAGATTAGACTATTCGCTCTATTTGATTTGGCTCTTCATGGTATTTAAATTTCGTTCGGCATTTTAAGATTAATTTCGAAACTGTAGGTCGAGATACACTATTGACAATAAATGATAACATTTTAACAGCAAATAAGTCTTACCAGGTGTATACCTATGAAATGAGTTTTTCTTTATTAACAAAAAATGGTTACAAATTTAATCTTCAAAATAATAGCCAACGCTAGCGACACATTTTTCCCATCTTTCAGGCAATTTGTGGATGCCGCGCCTAAAAAATTGGCCGTCTTCGGCCGCAAACCAATCATCGAACCATTTTTTGGCTTCTTCGTGAGAATTGAAGCGCTGCTCGGAAAGTGCGTGACCCATCGTTGCAAACAAATGATAATCGGAAGACGAAAAGTCTGGTGAGTAAGCCGCGTGCGCCACCGGTTCCCAATCGTACGTCTCCATCAATTCCCGGATCGCTCTCCTTCGATGTGGCGGTGCATTGTCATCAAGAAAAATTACTTTGTGACGCCGATCGGCATATTCTGGGCGTTTTCGGTGTATAGCGCTTTTCAAATCGGCCAATTGTCGTTGGTAGCGTGCACCGTCAACTGTTTCACGTGGTTTTAATAGCTCGTCCCAAATCATACCACTCTGATCCCAGAAAACATTCAGCATTGCCTTGCGGCCGAAGCGATTTGGTTTGGCCGTTGTTTTTGATTTGTGGCTGGGCGAACCATACGATTCCTTTTGAACCGGGAGAAGCGTTTTTCTTCAATTGATAATAGAACATCAACGATTTTGGCAAATCGTAGTTTGAAGGCACGAAATTCGACATTTTTAAGAGCAACAAAAATGCATTGTTGCATGAAACGTAACAAACAATAAACTGAATATTGGTTACAGATGACAGACGAAAAAAACAAGACATTTGGGAAGGTTTAAAAATACTCCTAGCGACATGTATGGACTAATAGCTGAAAGTCTCACTTCATAGGTATATACCAGGTACTTTTCTAATTTGAAGCTGCTTAAGTCTAAATTATTATCTCGCGATCAAAAGTTAAGGATATACCAAACCTTCAACGCCCCGTGTTTGTCTACGGCTGCGAACTATGGACGCTAAAATAAAAATAACAGACATTCATCAGCGAATGGTACTTGAAAGAAAACTATTGGACCTGTAGGACTGCAAGACGGTACCTATCGAATTAGATATAGTCACGAAAGAGATGGCTCGAAGACGTGGAAGTTAACCTTGAAATTCTAAACGTGCGATGGTGGAAGGAGGTGGTCTTAGATAAAGACAGATGGCACGAGGTTGGGAATGAAGCGTGAACCAAGGACTGTGATGCTAAGAAGAAGTAGAGAAGAGCGAGATTTTACGCGACATCTACGAAATTGATACTCAAATGTTATTGAAATTTAGTTCAATAGGACCAAGCCAAAAAGCGGTCAGTAGGATAAAATAAAAACACAGCATCGAAACTTTTCAAATGAAGGCAGCTTTTTTATTGTTTGTATTGTTTTAGTTTTATTTTAAATCAACACACCCTTTACATCGAAAACGAAATTAAGCAAACAAACCCGTCAAACCAAATGCACATGAAACAAAGGCATCGCGAGAATCGAGAATGTGGATATGTAGTTGGCAATTTCCCAGCACCCCTAACGGGGAAACGAAAACGGAAAGCAACTGAACGGCTGATCTCTTGAACAATTGAGCGATTGACACTGATTGTGCAGCTATGCAATTTGAGTAGAAATTACTAAGCCAGTAGAGTGCAATGGCAATAATGACAGTGGGGGAGCGACGTTCAGCAGAGGGTGACTGACTCGTGTTGATGACAAATACCAGATTTGTATTCCGCCGCTTCTAGAGTGCCTCGTGTGACAAACGAACTAACTGTAGTGAGTGTTCAATGGATGGTATGACAGGGAAGTTGGGGGGAAAAGCACAAATTTCAATGCACAGATTCCAAATTCACTTTGAGCAGAGCAAAGAAATAAGCGATCATACGAGTTTCACTCAGGTAGGCGTACATACATACAAACATACATAGATAGCTACAAATGAATTGTTTTAGTTTTTGTTTTTTTTTGTTTTCGCCGCTGTGGTGTTGTCACAATTGCAGGTGACTGACGCAAAACGTGAAATGATCTACACAAACAAACAATCAAAGAAGTCACAAACTATCAAACATTTGAAAAATTCGTATTTTATTGACAGGAATGCCTACGCAATTGACAAACGACAATTAAAAGTAGCTTGCAGCATGTGGCATGTGGCTTGTGTACGGCCACGCTATTGCAATGCAACAATTGAAAGCTGTTTCGGTTGGCGAAATGGTTAGCACGAGATAAGTAGGTATACTGGCAAACCGGTTGCTGTTGCTTCATGGTTGGCCAGACTAGTTGGCTGAGTGGCACTAAGTGATTGGCTATTTGGGCGGTTGCAACAATTGTCTGGTGTTTGGGTGCAGTACGCGAAACATACTTATACATAGATGCCACATTCGTAGCGTATACAAATTTGTGCCATTTCGTATTAGGTTCAAATACATACTAGGGGCCGTCCCTCCCCATGTTTGCATAACAAAATAGGCGCAACGAAGCGAATGAGATGATTTAAGTTATAGAGGAATGGTGGCTGTTGCATGCAATGAATCTCTGTTGCTCCATGCACAAAAAAAGGGATCACCTACAGGAGTTACCAAAGCCATGTATGTTCTAGGGAAAAAAATTTAGCTAGAAAAAGTTGCTTGGATGAATGGCTTGCGACGTCCCCTTAAATGCAATTATGTGTTGCGCTTTAATTTTTATTATTGCAGACAACTTGCGCGCATTTTTTTCCAAGTAAATGAAGCACCAACTATGGCGTGTTTTATTGAAAAAGCCAGTTTGACGTCAAGCTTAATTTTACAATCCTTTAAGAGATAATGAAAATGTAATTGCAAATGATTGAATTGGAGCCAGCATTGCGGAAAATATTGTGGCGTTCAAAATTCTCTATAACTTGATTAGCAAGAGCATTTCGAGTCTTGTTTTTCCTAAAAAAAACGTTCATCTTATTATTTAGCAATATCACGAAAATATTGTCATATGCCCTACGAAAATGTAACATATAATATTACTCAGTCTTGCCATAAATTCTGTCACAAATTTTTCAATGCATACGGCGAGAACGAACTCACAAAAATGTTCTGTTATTCTTGTTTTTACTTATGGATTATAGTGAGTTTCGGGGCGAATTTCGCTTGTTAGCAATGAAGTGGGGAGCTAAGGAAAATCGTATTGCAGTGATTGCATTACAAAAGTGTGGAAAAAGTGCAAGTGAGATTTACGAATTGCTGAAAAAACTTAAAATTTCGAGAATGCTTGTTCACCGCACGGTCAATCGTTTTTCCCAAACGTCTGAAGTGGCAAACAGAAAAAGAAGTAGTCATTCTAGCGTTGGTTCGAACCAGTGCAGCCATAAAAGCCGTTCGAGAAAGAAATCGCGGAAATCGCATTAGAAAGCTGAAAAGCATGTCCAAGGAAATGAATGCATTGACCAGATCTATTTCAGGACTAATGAGAGATGATCTCCATATGAAAGTCTTCCGTCGTTCAACTGGTCATCTTTTGACAACGGGCTTGAGTAAAATTAGACTCGCCAGATGCAAGCAGTTTCTTCGGTGGTACGCGGCATGAAAATATTATTTTCATAGGTGAGAAAATGTTTACTGTTGAAGAAGTTTTTAATAAGCAAAACGACAACATCAATGCTAAAACTTCTGAAAACGCAAAAACTGTTGTTCCAAGGGTTCAGCGTGGCCACCATCCATCATTCGTAATGATTTGGTGGGGAGTGTCTTGTAAAGGCGTTACATCTCTTTATTAAGACCGCGGCAAAAGTGTACCAGGCGGATGTCTTAGAAGGCGTAGTAAAGCGGTTGAGGAGTATTCTCTCCAATGGAGAGTGTTGGATCTTTCAGCAAGATTCAGCTTCAGCCCATGAGGCAAAAACCACCCAGCAGTGGCTAAAAACAATGTTCCTGGGTTCATAACCGCAGAATATTGGCCGTCTGGGAGTCCAGATTTGACTCCATTGGACTACAGTTTGTGGTCAGAATTGGAGGCCTCACAGAAATTTGGAGAGTCTCACACAATCTTTGGTTCGAGCAGCCACGTCAGTATCGATGAGAACTGTGCGTGCTGCTATATCTGAATGCCCTAATCAAATGGTGCCCATTGTGAATGAAAATTACAACTTTTTTTTTGTAATATTTCTTCGCTTAAATAAAACTCACTTCATGAAAAAAAAATATTAAAATTTCATGTAGTGCAAAATTTAGAGTTAAATCTTCAGAAACTGCTTTTTTTGTGGATTGTTATAACTCTTCTTCTAATATAAAGGGTCTATCAAAAGACGAGCCTAGATGTTTTATCAAATGATGAAACATGTAAATATTTAAATTCCTTCAGGTTTTAGAATTTTTATTTAAAATACAGCTCTTAACCATTATATGCGATGACATGGTTTAACTGCCCATGAGGACGACTTGAAGTAAAATTCGACAAATAAAAATAAATAAAAAACAATTAAAAGAAAAAAATTTAAAAAAAAAATAGAAAAAAATAAGAATAAGTAAAAAATTTAATTAATTTAAAAACAACTAAAAAAAACAAATAAAAAAAAAAAAATAACAAAAAAAAATATATAAAACAATAAATAAAAAATAATAAAGAAAAAACAAAATAAAGAATAAAAAAATTAGAATAAATAAAAAATTTAATTAAATTAAAAAACAACTAAAAAAATTAAAAATAAAAACGAAAAAATAAGAAATTAAAAAAACACTAGGTTCTTAAAAAATTTCAGCCCAAATTTGCCGTTTTTGTTGATTATTATAGAAAAAAATGTTAGACCAGATTTTATACCACTTTAAGGAGAAACTTTTCTATATACCTTTTGTTCGATTTCGTGCACTGTTTAGCATATTTTCAAATATGAATGAATATTGCAAGCCAATACTCTTTTAAATTAGTAATGAATTTTTGCCAAATTTACTCGAGCTCATAAGTTAATAACAAATAAAAAAATAAAATCAAAAAATAACTAAAAAAATATGAAATTAATTCAGACTAAATTTGTCATTTTAGCTGATTTTTATAGGAAAAAATGTTAGACCAGATTTTATACCAGTTTAATGAGAAACTTTTCTATATAGCTTTTATTCGATTTCATGCACTTTTTAACATATTTTCAAATATATTTAAAAGTATATTGCAAGCCTTTCAAATTAATAATGACTTTTTGCCAAATTTACTCGAGTTCATAAGTTCATATACAAACCAACAGCATATTTAGAAGATTACATTAACCCTTTATAAGGCAGAAGGATTCAGAGTAATAAAATAACTTGCGCTTACATTTTTGGCATGTTTTTATTTATATAACAAAAATAAACTTAAAAGAAACACACTAATTATTTCGGAAGTTTTGGAAAAATAGGTGGTAAAAATATTCCCACTGCCCGTCAACAGAGCCACCAGAGCCACATGCAACCTGAATTTGAGACATTATTTTCTATGAAATTGTGCAAAACAAGGCGTGATGCAAAGAGGGACATTACACTTGCTGTATTTTATTTTGCTATGCTTATCTTTGACCTTTGTGCTGCACAATTTACAGCGTCGGCAAGTCTCCAACTCTGCTGGCATATGGTCACCTGCGTTTACAAACCGCAGTTCTTCAGGTACAGCATTTACAGTTTTTTGATATACCTCTGGGCATGCTATACATGATTTCTGATGATGATAAGCAAGCTTGATCTTCTTTTTCTGCTGCTATAGCCACTAATCAATCCTCTGGCAACAGCCACCCGAAATTCTAAGTTGGTAAGCTGTTCTACTCTCGACGTTAGGGAATATAAAATGAAAGAGTTTGTAAAACTTGCGTCCACCAAGAAGTAGAATATCCGCAATCACCAGCGTTTACTTCTCCTTCCGAGAGCATACGTCCCCTTCACTTGGTCAAAACGGTCGACACCGCCCATTCTTTTGGTGTATTCTTTCACAACCATAGGACAACTTACAGCTTCCCTGGTGACATTTGTTTGCGTTCTTTGTACAGTTGTTACTTCCACTTTAGGATGAAATGCAGTTGTCAACAATAAAACCTCTTTAGTATCTTGCCACACAGTAAATGCTACATCTTGTTTAGTTCTCCCCTCAATTCACCTTTTTTCAACTTTAGGCTTTGGTTTCTGCCGTTTCTTTTTGTGTTATTTTTTTTTTATTATGTTAGGTAAAATTGCTCTATTTCTTCTTACTGTTCCAGTGGCATAAATATATTTTTCATACAAGTACTACATGAGAGAAAAATCGCAAAACAAGTTATCGAATGTAACATGAGACTTAAAATCTTCTTGTGCTAATTTACTTGACAATTTCTTTACGACATTAGCCCCTAGACCCTCTTCTGTTTCTTGCCCTGTTTTACCTGTATAAATTTCATAGTTATACAAGTACCCTTTGCTACTATCACAACAGCACCACACTTTATAGCCCCTTTTTATGGGCTTTAGCGGCATGTACTGCTTCAAACTGGACCTTCCTTTGAATACTATCATGCTCTCATCGATACTTTGGGAAGAGGAATTGAAGGCATTGTTTTGAAATGATTGACTAAGTAAAGATATAAGAGAACGAATTTTATACAATTTATCAAAATATACATCTTCTCTACTTGGTTGTTGATTATTATCAAGTTTGTCTGAGTAACAATCAAATCGAAGACTTCATCACTAAAAAACTTTTTGAAATGCACTACTGGACGTGCTCTCCTATTCAATAAATACCGAGGGTTTATTGTCACCTTATCAAATTCATCGGGATCTGGCCTGGATGTCCAGAAAACCTTCCCCCATGACTCAACTTCACATTCAGATTCATCAGTCAATTCTTGTTCTAAGGGTGATGATGACTGTACTATCAAAGGTTCTTCTGGCTGCGAATTATCTAATTGTGGACATAGTGCTATTGTAGATGTACCTGACTCGGAACAACTGTTAGGTGTAGAATTCAAATGAGTGGGAGAATTTTGTAAAAGGTCACTTGAATCATCAGGTGCTTGAAGTAACCGTTGTATTGTATTCACGTTGAACTCTTCTGCCTCATCAGACTCAAATCCGTCTTCTGAGCCATCATCGGGCATGTCCAACATCTGCTCAATATCATTTCCATTCAAATAGCGCGGCATTTTTCATGAAAATCTGAGAAAAGAAGGAACAAGTTCAACAAATGTACATAACACGCCACGGGCAGCGGGAATATTTTTCCCACCGAGTAAAAAGTCTTCTCACATCTACATACGATAGTAACTTGTAAGGTATAGGAAACAACTTGTAGAATAAACATAAATACATAATAAAAAAACAGTTTCTTACCTCCTTTCAAATAAAAAATATGAAGATTCACGGAGTAACAAATTTTCTTTCAAAATTACCGCAATTTTTGACAGCTAGTGGCGCCAAGAAAAAATGTGTCACACAAACGTCATTTTTTTTTTTTTATAATAATAAGCCAGACCTTCTTAGTTGCCAGTGCAACAAATTAGGACTCCTTTGATAACTTACATAAAAAGATAAAGAAAGTTTTTGTTGGTGGTAAATATATCACCTCTGCCTTAAAAAGGGTTAAAGATTACAGGATACTTAGAAGATTACATCGAGATATCGATCATAACATCACACTTCATTACAGCAACACTTTGCGCTACATTAACAATATTCTTCTAAACACAATGGCCTGTTTTTTAGCCTGAGGCTCGACCTATTCAACAATATTCTCAACATAATGTCTAGTTTTTGTGCTGTATTTTCGTTCTTTCTATCCTCGACGGAACCAGTTTCTTGAAATTTTTTCACCAGCATTTGAATTGCCGACTCATTCCGTCGATTATTTTCTCCAAAAAAATCACGTATTTTTCGGTATGTTGTTCTTAAAGATCGACTATTTTAAGTAGTTCAATATCAAAAACTTTGCCGCAATATTCTGTTATGTAAAATTGTTTACTAAACAAACGTCAAAGATGGCATAAAGAAAGATACCGTCTAGGAATTATTCACTCCTGAGTACTAGGCGTCACTTTGCAATACCCTTTACAACGCATAAATAATTTACCATTGCACGAAATAATTGTGACTACCTGATTGCATAGGCTGTTTAATAAAGTTTAGCTTAACGAGCTTCAATTTCATTGTGCCAGATGCAAAATAGCGGACCAAATAGTAACACAACCGTAAATTTTCCGTCAATTCTCATTAAATTATGAATTGGTAAGGTTGCGTTAAAGATAGATCGTGACTCCGAACGTACAGAAGCTGCTTCAACAACCTCCGATTTATCCGTGGCAAGCAGTACTTAGCAACTTTATATTATATATCAGAGCTCCCGCTCAGCGCCCAATGAGTTATAATATTAGGCAATACTTTATTAAAATTCTTAATAGTACCGAGTATTGAAATTTTTACTTACTTAATCTGCCAAAACTATGCGATAGCCTCTTTTTGAGCTTTTGCAATGCGCCGCCCTTCTTCTCGCGCATTGCCACGCCTGAAAAAGAATACAAAACAAATTATTCAAAAAGTACACATTTGGTAATAAAAAAATAAATAGAAATAAATATTTAAAGATATTTCAGAAATATAATGATGTTAAGGAAACCTTAGAACACCTTCTGTGCGTTTGTTCGGCATTATTAAAAACGCGCTTAAAATGCCTGGGAGCCCCTTTGTTTGAGGGTCTGGAGGACGTCTCAAAAGCGGATCTCCCAGCTCTGCTTAGATTCGCCAAAAGCGCTGACATCCTACATGATGTCTACTTTCAGTCTTCATAGAGGTCGGTCTTCATATGGTATCGCTAGGGACTTAAAGGTCTATGCGTGGCTTATTGCCAACCAGGCCTATATATTAACCTAACCTAACCTATATATTAATTTTCCCATAAATATTCTAATTACGTTTTAAACTGAAAAGTACTACACTCTGATGTGGGAATTGAGGGAATACGGGCGCGTACAGCTTGAGAGTGAAAATGATCAGCTTCTATTTTGAATAAAATTTAATGAAATTTAAAAAAAAATGTACAAATATATTTCACGCTCAACTACGCCCCGTACATAGTAAGCCAGGAAATTAAGGTCTGGGGAGTTAGGCAGTCCCCATCACTGTGTGTGAAGGAGCAGAATCTTGCTGAAAGATGTATGGGCAGTCACCGCTGACGCTATTAATCCAGGGTTTTAGTACTACCTCTAAAATCTCGATATATGCAGCAGAATTAACTCGAAATCCTTGAGTAAAGAAGTGTGGTGGCATGACGTGCACTTTCTTGCTCACAACACCAAAACCCATTAAGAGTAGCTGTAAGCTTCATGTGCATGGCAATAGGAACCTCTGTACGCATGGAATCTCTGTAAGATTGGAACAATAACCCATTCCGGTATTTTCGGCGTGAAAAAATTGTAACATCTCAGATGCCGCGGAGTGTTTAATTTTCGCGAGGCGTTTTGATCGGATAACTCGCCATTCTCATGTTTGCTCCGACATAAACTGTATTTTGCACATAATGCAGGCCTTATACCGGAGTTCTTTATGGACAACTCGACGAATAAAGCCCTCAGAAACATTAAGCTCCCTCGAGACAGCCCTCATTGCTTTTGTAGGGTCCTCGTCAACGATCGCTTACTCTTGTTAAATAAATTTTGCAAATCGGGACGGTCCTCTTTTTTAGGAACATCTGCCAAGGTACCCCTCAGATTAAGAGAAATCGATCTACTGAGAGGGCACTCTTCAATTTTAGAAAAATTCTGCTACGTTTCTGGTACACCGGATTTCTGTAAGACCAAGGATATCCTTCGTCACAGTATTTCCTTCCAAAGAGAAATGGGATAACGGGCTTATTATTAGAGAAAATGATACAAACATCTATGAAGGTTTCAAGACTAAATAACAAAGTAGATGGAGGGGTTTACTCCGATAAACTTGGAGTCAGCCAATTATTTCGGCTACCTGATCATTGCCGTGTATTTCAAGCGGAAGGCACTGCCATAAAAGAGCGACTTACGGCAATGAAATGAGAGTATTATCCACAAATGAGGTCTTCATTAACTCAGACAGTCAAGCAGTTATAAAAGCGCTAGAATCTAAAGCGTGCTAGTCAAAATAACAGTTTTTAATGACGTATACCAGTACCAGATTATTTGGATGTCAGGTCACAGAAATATAGTAGCAAGGCATATGAATTTGGTAGTCTTGGTATCCCATTGGTACCTATGCCTATAGCCACTTGAAATTACCAATAGATAGGGAAACTATCAACATGGTAAACACAATTTGGCAAAACATGCAAACTAAGCAGACAGACATGGCTGAAATTGAACAGCGGGTGCTCAAATAGCTTGTGAAGACTTAAGAGGGAACATACCAGAAACTGGTAATTGTTTAATAGGTAACCACGCCAGAAGCTTAGGACTCCCATACTACGATTTCTGTTGAAGCTGTCTTAACACAGAAGAAGAGAAAACAGTCAGACACCACCTATGTGAGTTAGCCAGAAGGAGGCTTCGCACGCTTGGTTCTGCCTTTTTAACTGATGTAGCAGTACAGCGCATTTAAAACTAACGAAGTTTTGCTCGTTTAAGTTCCAGTGGTATCACCATGAATATACGAAAGGTCTAAGTGTGTCACTGCGACACCCTACCTCCTATATACCTACCTAGCCAGCTACCTACGTTTTTCATTTTAAGAGTAATTGCTGCAAATTTCAACTTTCCGCTCTCCACATATGCTTTTATTGCACTTGGCGCATGTAGACTTGGCTTCATTTTTTTAATATAATCTGCTTTTTTCCAACTCACCTTTCATCCCGAAATAGCAAAATCAACAAAAACACAAGCGCAAAGCTCTAACTCGAGAACAAAATGTTGCTAAAAAGAAGGCTGAAAGTTACGTAAATGTTAATTATTAGCTTCTTAACTACAGAACAACACTTTCTGCTATGGGACATTTGAGCGACGTTTGAAAGCGAAGGATCAATAAAAGTGAGAGAAAACCTACGAAATAAACGGCTCTCAGTGAATTTGCAAGAATCAGCTGATTGGTTGACGCCACCAGGATCGTGTTTGTTTAAGAGAAATCTAAGATTGAGTAGGTGATATATGACCAAAATCAACACAGTCTTGTTTCTTTGTTGCTGTCTCAACAACTATTGATTGGACGAGTGCCTAAATACGAATGAAATGAGAAAACTCAATTTAAATAACGCATAATAAAATTACGCCCTCTCGCATATTTATATTCACCGAATTCGTAAACAAACAGTTGCCATGGTATGAGTTTAGGCTATGTTGATTTTTTTCGTATACCACTAACACTAGCTAAATTTTGTTAAACACATTCCAAGAGACGTCAGGCCATCAGCTGATTCTGGAAGATTCGTTCAGAGCCGAATAACGGTAGCAACCATAGCACACCTCTAAAAACCTTTTCACTGTATTAATCTATCTTCCATGACGTAATATAAACTATGTATGTTATGTTAGTTGAATCGGCTAACATTAGTACTCTACTCGGTTAAATGGGCTAGTTGAGTAACTTTCTAACACAAAAGGAATGTGTGCAGAATGTGAAATATTTAATTTATACCGTTTCACATAGCTCAGCTTAAAAAAAACCTTAAGGTCTTCATAAATCACTGCCTTAAAGTCATCCTGCGCATTTGAGGGCCCGAGGTGTCAAATGATGAGTTCGTCACCGGATTGGTCATACTTTGCAAAAATTTGCGTCTGGTATCAGCAGAATGTCCTTAGATTGGAAACCGCAAGGCTCACGCTGTAGAGGTCGACCGAAAGGATATTCGAGACGAAGTCTGTACGATGAATTCAAGACACCTGATGATTCACACGTATGGCCTCAAATAAAGCCAGCAATCGATCCCAATGGAATTTATTTGTTTCGGCACTTTGCGCTCCCAGCCGGCGCGCTAGTAAATAATAATAATTTCACATAGCCAATAAATATTTGTAGTAGAAAATTTTCAATACATTCGCAACTCGACTAAAACGGCAATTTTATTTTTGGTCCAATTTTTATGACCGCAACTGTATATGCCCACATACACACAATAAACGCATGCCACTTATAGTTCAATAACCAAAAGTAAAAACGAAAATTCTATTTTATGAACTACTCTTCCAACAGCATAACAAAAATCCAAATTAAACTAAATAAAACAACACAAATCGTTTGGCTGCGCACACACATGCGTATACCCAAGTTGCTGCCATGACAGTCAGACCAAGTCGACTTTGACATATAACAAAATATTTACATTTTATCAGCTGCGTGAATGGATGGCGAAACGTTTGGTTGGTTGGCTGCACAGCGGTTGCTGGACTTTTTGTATACTTTGGATTGCATGCTTGCATGTCCATGTAGTTTCCAATGTGCGTGTGTGCGTGTATGCGTGTTATTGTAAATGCCAAAAGAAAAAAAGCCAAACATGCAACACAATCAATCTAATCAATCAAATATGAAAGCAACCATAAAAAGTATGCATGCAAATAAGCCAAATAACAACGCAAAGCACCAGTTACAAACTAACCACCAAAGTTTTTTTTTTAATCTTTTATTTTATTACTATAAATTTACTAGAATAAAGTAAACTTCATGGCAACAGTAGCAGCACTGAAACAGAGCGCATAAATTGTGCGCAAATCAACACAATACTTATAACCGTCCGCCGCAGGCCTGCACGGGACGTGTTGCGAATTTGTTTGCTGAATAAGTGATATGAGAGTTGGTAGCAGTGAAGCACTCTACGAGTGATGGCTTTGGAAGTGCAACAGATGCAATGGAACGTGAAAAATAAATTGCCCTATAACATCAACCCTTTTCACAGTGAGCGCCGCCTGTTTTGCGGCATGCGCAAATAAATGCGGTAAATGGTAAATAGAATAGAAAATAACGCGAAAAAACTCATAACAAATAAATAAACAAAACAAAAGTTGCCTTAAATTGTGCGCGTACAATTCCCAAAGTTAAAAATGTTCAACAAACTCATAGCATCAAAAAATGATACACGTAGGTGTATAGTAGGGCGGGTCGATTTAAAAATCACTCGTTGCTCTGTGAAAATCGTATTCTAGGGATCAAAATAAGAAACTTTGCCGAAAGAACCATACCTCTAAAACGAATTCTGATGTCCCCCAATTTGGGTCGAACGAAAAATCCCACTTTGACCCATTTAGAGGGCTCCAATCGAGTCCAAATGTATGACCGACCCCCACTAACTTTGGACGGCCGATCCACCCATGCCAGTGGCACACCCCCTGAAACTCCCCTGGGGGGTTCCCCATACAATCATTTCAAAATATCACCATTTTTGGCCTTTACATGAGAAAAGAAACTAAAAAGTTCGACCCAAATTGGGGGGCATCAGAATTCGTTTTAGGGGTATGGTTCCTTCGGCAAAGTTTCTTATTTTGATCGCTAGAATATGATTTTCCCAGAGCAATGGGCGATTTTTTTGCCTCCCCACAAATCGTCCCGGCCTAGTATATATGTAGGTATATGTAGCATATTTTTATAACCAATAGAAAAATGTATAAAGTTTGACAATGGACGATATCAAATTTGAAATTTGCTTATTTATTTGCTTTTGTATGAGCAGGTTCCGGCACTCGAAGTGTAACCAATTAAAAAATTTAATTTAGTTTGGAAAATTACATTTATTCCATTCGAAGTAAAAAAATGTGTCAAAATAATACAAAATTAAGAATCAATTTACTTTTGCTCGATATGACCACCTTTTGCCTTGACTATGGCTTTGAAACGCTCCAGAAACGAATCCCAAGCTGCCCGAATGTGGTTTGCAGGTATTTTTGCCCACTCGCTGACAATAGCTTTCTTCAGCGCCGTGAGACCTGTCGTATATTCATTGTGATACCGATGGACCCTCCTCTCCAAAATGGCCCAAAGAGAATTCGCGTCTGGTGAATTTGAGAGCCATTGTGTGGACGTTATAAAGTTCGGAACGTTGCTTTTTAGCCATTTTTGGGTCACTCGAGCTTTGTGAGACGGTGCCAAGTCCTGTTGAAACGTCCATGGTTGGCCACAGAAATGTTTGTCTGACCACAGCTTCTAAGCAAGCTCCAGAATACTTTCCCTATAATATTTCGCATTTGCCTTGGCGCCAGGCTCGATGAAAACGATTGGAGAGTGTCCATCTGCGGTTACAGCGGCCCAAATCATTACCTGTGGTGGGTGCTGCCTCCTGGTGGCCAATCGATGACTCAAATTCTCGTATGAACGGTCGGTCAAATAAACCCTATTGTTTTGGGAGTTTACGAATTTGAAAAATTTTCTCGTCAGAAAACACAATGTGGAAATTGAAGAAACTCCTACGCTCTCTCAAGTCTGACTTTTTAATGCTTTGGTGTGAGATTATTCGCCTTTTGGATCTTCTAAGGCTTGACTTTGAGATCATTTTTCAGTATGCGGCGGATGCTACGGTCAGATATTTTCTGTTCTTTTGCCATCTGATTGGCACTCCATCGGGCATTTCGCTCAAGTCACTTCTTCACTTTTTGCACCATTTCACGTGACGTTGCAGTCTTTTGATGATTTGCAGTCTATTGATGATCACCTCCATGACATTTGAAAGTCTGAACGTCTTGTTAAAATTCGCGAAGACGTGCATTGAGAATTATATAACAGAATAATTCGACCCCAAACATATTGCCCTGGCAACGCAATGGACTCTAGAGGTCTACGAGTATGTGGAATCTTTTTACAGCTCAGCCAGCACTACCTAGCCTCAGTCTTGTCTTCTTATATATTTATTTTTAAACTTGAATTATTTTTTTTATCATAATATAATAAGAAGGCCGTATTAATAAAAGTTGCAAACTTTGTACCCGACTTACAAAAATTCGACAAACTTTCTTCAAAATTTCAAACTTCTTAATCAGAATATTTTCTTTAAATTTGGGTACGCAGTTTCATAGCCCATTTCATAGCCCATTAGATTTTAGTATCAAAAAGTTCAAATTTGAAGTGACTTAAAATTTTAGTTGATTACTGCTAACTTTTTTCCTTGACAATGTTTCGGAAATTTTCATTATAGAACAAATTTAGGGTTCAAGATACTATTCAATTTCTATTTAGAATCGCTCGCTGATTTCGAAAATCGAGTTAATTTATTTATGGAAAAATTTTGAGTTACAATTTAACGTTATAGAGCTAAAAAACAAACGTGATTCGCCATAATCGCATAAGTGAGTGTATGATAAGTTTTTGGAACATATACAAGGTGGCGCAAAATTAATCACTCATTTTATTTTTGAGTTGTTGTTGAGGTGGTTGAACATTTCCCCTGAAATACTCCTAATTAGTGACCAGCACCGTTTTACTACCACTATCTCGTGTGATGACGTATTGTTTTTTTTGTTTTTGTTTTTTTGTTTTGATTTGTTTGTTTCAAGTCAGATCCATTTAGTGAGGTTCAAGTATAACAGCAAATCCTTTATCTCGATGTCTGAGATCTCCTTAATTAATTTTCTGTAGAAAAGGCTTACCGAAGGATCGGAGTCGTGCCCTGGCTAGTCCCGGACATTCACATAAATAGTGGAAAAGACTTTCCTTCGCCCCTTCCGCTTGACAGCTTCTGCAAATAGGATTGAAGGGTAACTTGAGTAACTTTATAAAAAAAAATATTTTGAGTGATGAAAATCTTCATTTCGACCTTTACGCGCTCATTGCTTGTCTGTTTGTGATTGACGTACGACGATTTTTTTAAATTATAAATCTTCCTATAGGGTGAAGGCTCCTGAAATTTTAGTACAAACGTGCAAGTTGTATCCGCATAAAATCTTTAATAATTTTTTCTTTTTGCATTTGTTTTCGCTAAGAAAGTTAATTTTTGAAGTGAAACTTCTTTAGGCGCGTCGGGGGCCCCAAGGCAGATTGAAAATAGGCGAGTGAAATGGTAAGTTCGGAGCGTTACCGAAATCCGTCAAATGGGCGGGGCCAAGGAGCAGCTGCTCCTTCCCACTCTCGCCTATTCGCTCTCTCTGAAATGTATATAGCACACAAGTAAGCATTGAAGTAGACTGGCGACATGCAGGCAACCGAGAATCGACAACCGACAACCGACAACGGGTATTATAGATAGCCATAGCACGTGCAAATGAGTGCTGTGTGTGAGTATCAGATAAAGCGCCGATTGAATGTGTGTAAGCAGGAAAGCAATAAGAAACTGCTGTGAAGTAAATAGATGGTAGGTATGGAGGAGACGAAGCGATACAATGAGTGCGTTTGCCAAACGAGTGACGATAGTTGAAGTAGAAGGTTGTAAAATGACATTTCAACCGTTTCGGTGATCAAAGCAAATTGATTAACGCGCCAAAAGTAGGCAAAAAATACCATTGGAAGTGCAAAGAAATGTCAGCGTCAAGTGCAACACTGCACCCAAGTGTCAAATTTGAAGCTAATAAGGACAAAAATAAATAGTACAAATTTATGTGGAGTGATATAGAAAAAAAATATGAAAACCTGAACTTAACACGAGAGAGGGGGGAGAGATCTAAACCGGGGCTCCCATGCATGGAACAACCAACTTAGAAGTTTCACTTCTACCGTGCGTGAGTCTGACAGACCCTAGTTTTTTTTTTTCAGCCGAAAGCCTCCGATGCTAGCGCTGCACTACTTTCAGTTTGTATAATAATTTTATTGTTATGTAAACCTTTATAAAATAAAATAAAATAAAAAAAAATTTTGTGGGAAAAATGCGCTGCGCCGTTTATAATAACAAAAAACATTTTAAAAATCAAATCCAGTTATATGGAAACTAGTTAAATGGGAAAAGCCGTTGGAGCCGTCAACAATAAAATAGTAAAATAAGTCAACGCGATTCTTTCGCTGCTTCAAATTTGAAAAATTCAATAGTTATAGCCCATACTCGAATTTTTTCTAAAAAAATCAGATTAAAAAGTTAAAGCTTTATGTGAAAATTTGTGAATTTTTTTTTTTAATTTTATATAAATTTAGTGGTTTGATTTATATGATTTAGTTAAAGAACTTTTATATTATTATTTTTTCCTTTAACTCTTATTGGAGTATTCCGTTCGGCGTTGTTTATCTTCCGTCGGACCCGTCCCCTGGTTGCGGATCGGCGGATGCCCTGTAGATATGGAAAATAAAATACCACCCGTGGACCAAAATAAGCACACATCTGCTTGGAGAGGCAGACAGGTATCATATCACCAAGCTACGGTAAGCGGGCTAACAAGCTGAAAAAAGGATGAACAATATTTTACAAAAACACTTTAACTCGAAAAACATGGTAAATATTAAAAAACAAAATCGTCATTCTTTACTCTGTTATGCTCCCCACTACATAATTTACAAATCAGTTGAACAAACTTAAAACGAATTGTAGTAAACGAAGCATGATGAATTTTCCCAGCGCTTCCGCACTATTTTGTTGCCACATCCTCGTTACCAACTTTTTTACCAGTTATTTACAGCATGACTATATCCAGTCTGTGCGGTTTAAGAACCTTATTAGGTTGTTGATGTTTAAGCGAAACAGTTGTTCGGTTTACCCAGGGTTAACATTCTGTTCTTCTATAGGGCAGGGCATTCACAGAGGAAATGTTTGCAACTGTGACAGTGTGTGTTGTGCGGAATGCCCATTGTGGCTGCTTGTTCTCCCACAGGCCAAAAACCATTGACTGGCGTTAGTCTCCAGGCGTCCCGTCGTTTCATGTTTATCACTACTGACGATTGCTTAAGGCTGTAGGTGGCCCATAAAGTTCTGCTAATTTTGCATGTAGTCTGGTCTCTCCATCTACAATCCGCGATTCGGAGGTGTTTGAGGAAAATTGTATTCTTGATTGCTCCCAATGGTGTGAATACTGATTCTGCCAGATCGTTATTTATGGCAGATCACCCTCTTGCCGGTTCATCTGCTTTTTATTACCTTCAATACTCCGATGTCGCGGGACCCAAATTAAGATGAGTTTACAGTTTTCACTGAAGGTGGTAAGGCTATTCCTACTTTGTCGAACCAGTTTAGAAGTTGTTGTTACGGAATCCAGTGCCTAGATTGCAGCTTGGCTATCCGAAAGAATAGTGATATTGCCCCTAAAAGAAAAAATCTGCTATTAGTAACCTACAAACTTCCCCAATTGCCAGCACTTCCGCCGGAAAGACACTGCAGGCATTAAGGATGGAAGGTGCTACGCCCCATTTACCAATACCGTCTACTTTTCTAAGCTGTTAAGGCATTAATATTTCATGGCCTTGTACCAAACTTCAGTATTCAGACACCAACCGCGCCGTTAAATTTGCATTTGCCAACAGACCAAAGAAGATGAGATATTTTAAATACAAAAGCAAACAAAGGAAACCACTTCATGAGACAATGATTAGAAAGCAAGCAATTTTGCATCAAACAAAGTGCTAATTCAATTTCGCTAACTGACTGGTTGGTTCACTAACTACCCGTCAAGCTGTAATAAACACACATGAGTATTATGTAATTGCAATAACAACAAGCACACATTTAAACTGGAATCAAAAAGCTCAGAATGATGCAGAAGCAACCGACAAATTCAGCGAGCTCACCGTCTCAGTGTTCACGCTTGTCTGCCGTCGTCGTCGTCTTGGCTGTGACGTTTGCATAAATAAATTGCATAAATTCGCTACACTTATGCGGCTCTTACACAGTATTTCTCATTGCTTATTTATTTTTATTGTTATTTGTCCTTTTAGCTGGCATTTTATGAAAAGCCGATTGGGCGAGAAGAGAATCATAAGTATGAAATGTGTATGCGTACATATATTTATTGTTTCGCTTTTCACAGCCTTAATTGTCTCATTGCGAACGTCTGTACGAGTGTCTGCTCATATGAGTTTTTCTGGTCGATTGCTCGCAAGCAAAAATTGTACGTCTGAGCGAGCAGCATAATTTGTATTAGCTGAAAGTGAAATAAGCATTTAATTAACATACTTAAATGTGCTTCATTACACCTACCTACATATGCACAAATCCTCGCACCTACTTTTAACTGGCATATGTAAGTAATGATGTATGTGCGAATGTAACTTGCCTAGACTGTTTTGACGTTAATTTATTTCGCTATTTCTTTACTACACACGTGACTAAGCCTTTATTATCATTAATTTATTATTTATTGCTGCCTGATTTTCAATTTGTGTATTTTGCGTTTTGATTTTGTTGCTAAAGATCAATCAATTCTCCTGATGTATGGAAAATAATGGCATACTAATTGGCATGCAGTTCAGGTTTTCATGGCAATAAAATTTAACAGCATTTTTATACAGCGCTCGCCATTTTTTAACTAACTGTTGTGAACTGAATATAATATTTTCACAGCTGTGGTGAATTCAAAAATTGATAATAAATATATATACATTCTGTCAAAAACCTATCGTTAATTGTTGTTTTTGGCCAAAAAGTCGCGCACAAGCAACGATGTGTGAGCAGGGGCGTTATCGTCTTGCAAGAGCCAATTTTTGTTCTTCCACAAATCCGGGCGTTTCATGCGCGTTGCTTCACGTAAATTGCGCATAACTTGCAGGTAATATTCCTTATTGACTGTTTTACCCTGTGGTAAGAACTCACGATGCACAACGCCCGTGCAAGCGAAGAAAACGGTAAGCAATACTTTTACATTCGACCGAACTTGGCGCGCTTTTTAGGGTCTTGGTTCGTGTGGCAACTTCCATTGAGATGATTGAGTTTTGGTTTCCACATCACACCCATAAACCCACGATTCGTCACCAGTTATGACCCTCTGGAGCAAATTTAGGTCATCGCGGACAGAGTCCAACATCTCATTAGCAATGTTCATGCGATGCTCCTTTTGGTCGAAGTTGAGCAGTTTTGGTACGAATTTTGCGGCGACCCGTCTCATGGCCAAATCATTGAAAAAATCGAATGGCACGAGCCAATCGATATGTCTAGGTCCTCAGCAACTTGTCTAACGGTGATTCGACGATTGGCCAATACCATTTTCTTCACTTCATCAGTTTTTTCGTCTGTTGTTGAAGTGCTAGAGCGTCCGGCACGCTTTTTGTCGTGCACATCTCTCAGCCTTCTGAGAACATTTTGTACCACCGATAAACGTTGCTTTGGCCCAAAGTAGCTTCTCCATATCACACAGTCAACATTCGGAATGCATCCGCGCACTTATTTTCGTTTTTCACACAAAATTTGAGACAGGTTCTTTGATCCATCTTTTTGAATAGGTAAAAATCGAAGACGAGCCGAAACACGTGCAAGCAAAGCAGCTGTCAACAATTAACTGAACATTCAAAGAATATACGTAACCTGCGAAAATTCAAAATTCGCGATACTTTTTGAACACACCTCGTATGTCTAAATGTGTTTTGCTGGAATGTTGGTACAATGCATAGTTCAATTAGCTTGTTTTTGGCATTTAATTATATCAGTCAACCGCAGGTGTGCTCTGCGATTTTTACTATGAATAAAAATAGCGAACAAAGAATTTGTCTTAAATTTTGTGTTTTGAACGGGATTTCGTGTGCCGAATCGTTGAAAATGTTGCAGAAAGCCTATGGTGAGTATCCTTTATCAAAAATACGGCTGTACGAGTGGTATAAGGCTTTTAGGTTAAGAGCTGAGAAGTTTTGTGCGAGACCGTGTCAAATGCTTTCGAAAAATCGCAGACAAATGCCAATAAAAGTAAGCAAATTAATCAAATTTCTTTGATACACAGCATCAGTTAACTCAGATAAGAATTAGGTGAATTTATATATGTATCATAAAATTTGTAATAATGATTTTTCCTCAGTTTTTATAAATTACCACCTGTGTATTTCGTTCTCAGTGAATTGGCCACATTTTCTTTTTCCAGTGACGGCACGTAAGCAAATATATACGAATACAGGGTGCGCCATCGTTTACGTCGGTATATAAACGCTGAATAACTTTGTCATTTACCAACCGATCGACTTCAGCATACATGTTTTCGATACGACAATTCAGTACAATTTCAACCATGGATCGCTGTACACCGAAATAACGCGCTGAAATAGTGATGATACTATATACATCGAAAATAGTAGTTCTATTGTTCTAACTCAACGCGCTTATTGCAAAACGTATCGTGCAAACAGGCACCGTCTGACAATACTTTTCGTCGTTTGGTGTCGAATTTTTTTGAGCACGGGACAGTAGGAGATCGTCAACATGCCGTTCATCAACGACCAAGACGTTCCAATGAACTGGTTGAAGCAGTGACGGAGAGCGCTTCCCAGTTCCCAGGAGCCAACAGTGTAGTATCTTCGTCGCGCTCAGCATTTTGGCGTCAGTGAAACCACAATGCGGCGCATTTGAAAGGTTGGTTTAAATTTGTTTCCGCATAAAGTGCAATTGACACAAAGAATATTGCCGACAGACCATTCACGTCGCTCGAATGGTTGACACTGAACGCAATTTTTGGAAGCAAATTTTAATGACTGACAAGGCACATTTTAACCTCTCTGGCAGCGTGAATGAACAAAATTACCGCATTTGGGGAACTGAGAATCCACACGAGATCCATGAAACGCCATTATATGACGGGAAAGTAACTGTTTGGGACGGCATTTGCGCCAAAACTATCATTGGGCCATATTTTTACCGAGAAAACGAAACGGTTGATGGAAACCGATATCGGTGGATGTTGGACGATCACGGGTTTCAACAAGACCGTGCGCCATGCCACACTGCGAATGCAATAATTGAATTTCCGCAACGAAAATTTCCGTGACGTCTAGTGTCAAAAAGAGGCGACATCGACTGGCCTCCCAGATCACCTGCCTTAACCCCCCGGACTTCTTTTTGTGGGGTTATCTGAAAAGTAAGGTTTACGCCAACAAGCCGCCGACTATTGACAAGCTTAAGGCAAACTTCGTGCCGAAATCGACGCAATAAAACCCAAAATGCTTAACAAGGTGATGACACACGCAGAAAAAAGATGGCAGTTTGTAACTGCTAATAAAGGTTGACAATTGATTCATTTTGTATTCAAAAAATAGTTTGAATAAATTGTAAATAACGAAACCAAATAAAAATACCTCACTTATACAAATCAGTTGTTTTTTTGAAGTGAAACTTCTTAGGCGTCGATGGGCGAGCGAGAATGGAGAGTAAAATTTCAAGGCCCGGCAACGTTTTGGGCATTTTCGTTCCGCGAGAGAGAATAAACATACAACGTAGAGGAAAAGGCGAGAGAGAGCTATACCTTATATATATCTTAGACACACTTAAGGCTATTTTTCCTGAGTTTCTCCTTGTGGTTGCCAATTTCTAGTGAGAAACAACACTGCCTACTTCTTGGCGCTTGTTTGTTGGTGCAAACTTGTAGGAAATATATTTTTGGTGGCTACTTTTTGGCGTTATATTTCCTTGATGTTTACAGTTTTGGCCGTTTTTTGGTCACAATTGGCGTTTTTTTAGTGCCTACTTTTTGACGCTTATTTCCGTTTCCTGGCTAGTGCTTGTGCGTACTATAAAGTGCTATCCATTCCGGCGTCGAATTTATTGGTATTGCCTTGCGGTAATTTGTGCCGTTGCTGCGGTCCTGGAATCGCTGCCTTTGTGCGAGTGATAAACGCTCGGAGTAGTGCGCACTGTTGCCACGGTTTGTGTCCGCCGTTTACCTACACCGGTCGACCCCTCTCCGTTTTTTGTAAATTTTGTCTATTTGTATTCTCTGCAAATGTTGTGAATTTATTTTGATATATATTCTTTCTCTCTCTCTCTTTCTCATTCATCATTTTGAGTGGTGGAAACTTTTATTTTGATTTGCAAAAATTATAAATTTCCCGATAATTGCGCCACCTTCTATAATAACAAAAATTACTTCATCCAAGGAAAAATCTAAAACTTTGGCGGCGGTCTATTTGCCTTTTATGGTAATTCTTTTTTGTTTTCTATTTTTGGTTTTTTCGCAACTGGGCGATGGTTATACGAATCTATGTTCTATTTGGAAAATCACTCCCACACTCCAACAACCGCGTCTATCTTTGTACAAATCACTTAATTTGTCATTAATTTTAATGAATGTGCACGTATAACTTTTTCATATTTGTAATCTCTGCTTTAGTTTTATTATTTTCCTAAAATAGCAAAAAATAAAATGTATCTTTCAACATACTGCTAGCTCTTTCCCCACCCCTTGGACTTTCATACAGATAACCACTTGTAAAACAACCGACATTGCCATTATCAGTGAAGCGTCGCGGTAGCATCATCGTTCATGCGATAATTAATGCCAGTCAAACAGCCAGTTAGTCATATTCTACTATCTCATTCTTGACAAAGACATTTTACCTACTCTCTCACACATCGCCCTTGCATACCACAATCTCATGTACATATGTATATATATACTGCATACTTATATACTATACGTATGTGTGTATTTTGAGGTCAATGCGCTTATAAAAACGCTTTGATTACATTTCGTTTCGTTTCGCTTCATTTCATTTCATTACACTTCGATTCGGTTCGCTGATGTGGCTATGGCTTGGTTCTGATGTTATACCCATGCGCACTTGTGCAGAAGGGTATTATAATTTTGTTAAAATAACGGTTGTATGTGGCAACATAAAGGAATCAAGACAGATATTAGATAAATAGAAATTAACTTTTGACCCAAAATGCTTAGAAAGATCTGTCCGTCATAAATGCAGCAAAAGTACACAAAATTTGTAAAAGCGATGAGCACAAAAAAGGACTATGAAGAAAAAACAATTTTGGTGTCACATATATTTTTGAGTGTCTGGATAACGACGAGGCGGGTGATCTTGACGAAAGTATGCTAGGTAACGCGACTACCGCCCGGCTCGTTTACCGTCCTGGAGCGGACTTAACAAAGTTTATTTCAACTCTTAAAACTACAAGAAATATTAAAAAAGAGCTAAACACTAATTACAAAAAATGTTTTAAAGCACATATATATTTATGAAAAGAACCTAGTATTTTTTATAAGTGTAAAAATGTTGATAACACTCGCCACGGTGGAGAGGTGCATTGCGAAACTCGCATTTGAAGCAAGTCAACTTTTTTTTTTATGTGCCCCACAAACCACGCAGTTTCGTTGGACATATACGGGTGATTTTTTAGCTATTGTCTTTTTAAACAGTTGGTTTAAACAGCTGACGCACGTTTAGTGTTTTGTTTCATTTTCAAACATCTTCAGTTTGGTCTATAATTTAACTATGAATCGTCTTACAAATGAACAACGCTTGCAAATCATTGAATTTTATTATAAAAACGCGTGTTCTGTTAAGAAAGTTTAAGATTCACTTTTTTATCGAAAAATTGTGTTCAGCGACGAAGCTCATTTTTGGATCAATGGGTACGTAAATAAGGAATTGTCGATTTTGGAGTGAAGATCAGCCAGAAGAATTGCAAGAGCTACCAATGTATCCAGAAAAGGTCACAGTTTGGTGCGGTTTAAGGGCTGGAGGTATCATTGGGCCCGTACTTCTCCCAAGATGCTGCGAATCGTAACGTAACTGTCAATGGTGAGCGCTACCGTGAAAGGATATCCAACTTTTTTTTGCCCAAAATGCAAGAGCTTGACTTGCATGACATGTGGTTTCAGCAAGACGGTGCCACATGCCACACAGCACGCGTAACAATGGACTTGTTGAGAAGCGAGTTCGGTGAACATTTTATTTCACGTTCGGGACCTGTCAATTGGCCACCCAGATTGTGCGATATAACGTCTTTAGATTACTTTTTGTGGGGTTATGTTAAAGCTAATGTCTATTCAGACAAGCCTGCTTCAATTAACGCATTGGGAGACAACTTTAAAACATTTATATGTGAGATACCGGCCGAAACATTGGAAAGAGTATGCCAAAATTGGACAGTCGCGGTCAACATTTGCATGAAATAATCCTCAAACATTAAATTATATGGACTGCACTATCGATTTAAATAAAAATTTCATGCATTTTTCTGAATTTTCCGTGTTTGTTTTAAAACTTTCCTATATCTCTTAAAAAATCACCCTTTATTTTCCTCTATAAAATTCAAAAAAATGAACAGCCAGTTCAAATAAAATTTTCTAAAATGTGCGCGGATAGGTAAACTTCATTACGGGCCGAAAGAAGGACATCCTTACTTGTTTTGAGTTGCAATTTAATTGAAATTTTTAAGATTTAATTAAATGCGTATTGACATTTTGGCATTTTGATGTAAGGCAAAAGGAAAAAGTAGAAAATAAAGAGCTATAATGGAGAGTAATGAAATACTGGTTGCGTTATTTTTCATATTATGTGTACATTTCCGTCGAAATTGGCTATGGTGAATGAGTTTCCCTGGGTGTATGTGAGTGCTACAACATTGATGAAAGATAATATATATTTAAATTAATTTATTTTTAAAGAGAAGTGAAGCAGCCGTAGAATATCCTCTCTACGCAATTTCGTACTCAGGGTGTCCTAAATGAACCTTTATTTTTGAAGGGAATACAGAAACAGAATAGCATGCACAGGTTGATTTGCTTATGTAGCCATGGATCAATTCGCGGAGCATTCAATCCAGCCATAAATAGAATCAGGAAGAAAGGGACAGGGAGAAGGAATGTAAGGCGAGGGGTTATATGAAGATATTGGAGTAATTTTTGTGTCTTCAGAATAAGTGACCTTAATTTACCTCTTTTATTTGCAGTTTTTCAGGCCTGCGACATACAAAATGCTTAACGAACGTGATACCAAGGGAGATATTTGGAGGTTGAATTAGTTTTAAAGGTTTTTTTCGAAGATTTGGAGCTTTATTGTGAAAAAACGGTACAAAATATTTTATTCGAAGTATTGGCCATCGCTAGCTACAACTTTCGCCCATCTTTCGGGCAATTTCCGGATGCCGTTTCTCCAAAATTCTGGCCGCTGCTTGGCTATCCATGACTCAACCCATATTTTGGTAGCCTCGTACGAGGAGAACCGCTGGTCCGCCAAATCGAGACTCATATGCAGGAACAAATGATAATCGGAGGGAGCTATGTCTGGACTATACGGCGGGTGGGGTAACACTTCCCAGCCAAGCGTTCCAAGGTATTTTTTGACAGGTTGAGCAACATGCGGCCGAGCGTTGTCATGTTGCAAAATAACCTTGTCGTGCCTTTTTACCGTTTCCGGCCGTTTTTCTTTCAATGCCCGGCTTAAACGCATCAATTGCAGTCGGTAACGATCCCCCGTGATTGTTTCGCCCGGTTGGAGCAGCTCAAAATATACGACGCCGACCTGATCCCACCAAATGCAGAGCATGATTTTCTTGCCGTGAATATTCTGCTTGGCCGTCGACGTTGATGCGTGGCCGGGCAAACCCCATGATTTTTTGCGTTTTGGGTTATCGTAGTGGATCCATTTTTCGTCGCCAGTCACCACCCGATGCAAAAAACCCTTCCGATTTTGTCGCTCGATCAGCAATTCGCACGTAAAAAGTCGCCGTTCGACGTCGCGCAGCTTCAACTCGTCTTTGCTTTTGGATCATTCCCATCGCTTTTAGACGCTTGCAAACGGTTGATTTATCAACGCCCAATGATTCAGCAAGCTCTTCTTGGGTTTGGCACGAGTCCTCGTTTACCAATTCCCCCAATTCCGCGTCCTCGAACTTTTTGGGCTGGCCAAGACGCTCCTTGTCTTCGGTGTGAAAATCACCACTTTTGAATTGTCGAAACCAGTACTCACATGTTGAAATCGACGGAGTATGGTCTGGGTAGGCCTCCTGCAGCAATTCACGGGCTTGGGCTGTATTTTTTTCCAAAATGAAGCAGAAAAGCAAAGCTTCCCGCAAATTGCGTTTCGACGGCACGAAAGTTGACATACTCGGAGCACGAAAACACTGCGTTGTTTATACTTCAGCGAAATGACAGATACTGATAAACAAAGCCTAGGGATGAGGCTTTGTCATGAATATATATTCAGTATTGCCAACGCGATAAAGTGATAAATAGCGCCATCTGTGTGCCACCTTTAAAACTAATTCAACCTCCCATATTAACATTTTTACCGATAGTCCAGCCACAATCACGGTTCTGACGATGCCATGGTGTAGATCCAGACTAGTCGATTTCTGTGGGAAGAAGATGAAAACTCTTGGGTGTGCAAGTAACATTTCACTAATGTGGGTTCCAGGTCATAGTAACATAGAGGGAAATGAAATTGCTGGTGAACTTAGCAGGAAGGGGTCGACTGAAATGTTTTCAAAGCCCTTCTACCCAGTCATCGGCATCCCACTGACTGTTGTTAAAGGAGAAATGCAAAACTTATGTCTCCGCAGATCGCCTTGAGTTTCTTCATGTTATATTTCGAAAAACCTTTGGACCCACGCAGGACTCAGAAAGTCTTGGGGACTCCACGGCATTCAATTTCCAAACACGCAGCTGTTTTTCCCCGTCACCCCGGACGATCGGCACACGCCGAAAAACTAGGTTTACCATTTAACCCCCCGTTGCAGAAGCTGTGGGGACCTTTCAGAGAAGAAGACTGTTAAGCACTTACTCTGTACTTGGCTTGGTTCCCAGACAGTTAAGGTCACTAGATGCTCGTTTCTGCGACAGCCTGAGGCAATGGGTCTAAGCCCCATCAACCAGAGAAGATCACACATCAACAGCTCTGGATGGCTGTACATGTCTGCCTGTGCTTTAGTGTTACTTGGCGCGTACCAGAGTGGTATTTCAGCCATTTCATCTACTCACCTTCCTACTTCCATACAGGTCTTATTTAGCTTCTGTAGACTTTTACTAGCTGAGATATCGTGAATTAGTTGGAATGAATTCATTAGGACCCCATTAGATGCTATTAACAGAAAATCGAAGGCATGACATGGCTGCCAATAAGTAGTTGTCGTGCTGTGACCGCCTGGTTTTGTAACAACATAACATATTTCCTCCTCATGTTTTGAAAAGCTTGCAGAATTTCATATTAAATTATAGACCGAGTTTCAAACTAATTTCAAATAAATAAATTTTACGAATTACTAAGAATTACTGCAATTAATCAGTATGAGTTCGCTATAAATTGAATCTTTGGAAATTGGGATTTAATTATCCTGATGTCGTTATTAATTACTAAAATATATGTAATTGTGCATCCATATCTTTTTGCACCAAATAATAACGCATATAATTATTAGCGTAATTAAAACTTTTCGTCTAAACAAAAGTTAACGATACAGCATAAAAACGTTTAAATGTGTTTGGAAATATGTGAAAATTTCTGCATGTCAATTTTGAATTTTTCCAACAATTCCAACTCACTGCATAATTCTTTATTTTTTGCGGTAACTATTGGCACAAATCCAATGTATAAGATCATTAATGGATGGGAGAGCAAACCAAAATTACCACAGAGATGCTGTAGCAAACCATGAGCCACGAATTTATGCACGTATTTAGTTAATTAATATTTCATATTATTTTAATTTTATAAAATCTGATAATATTTGTATAATTAATTTTTAAAAAGAAGTATTAAGCACCACATAAAAGATTTTTTCCGAATACCTAATTATTATATCACTCACTACAATTTTGCTGATCCAATTGCAAAACATTGATTGCATCCTCAAAGCTGCTGTGAATGAAAGCAATGAAATATGAATGTCTTCTCATCTCGATTTGCTAAACTTTTTTATGAGTTTTCGAATGTTTTGACGTCTGAGCGACATCGCAGACGAGTGTCTAACAAACTGCTGTCTATTTGAGTAGCCAGAAAATGTATGTTGTTAACATCCACAAGCAGATGTACGACTATGGAGGGGAAAGTGAGTTCAACGTAATTCATTTTCGCAAATATTACGCACGCCGTTTGGTGTGCTTGAATTGAAAATATTTTAAAATTAAATGCTGGAAAATAAAATGAAATTAAATAAATTCAAACAAAATAAATTATCAAAAAAAAAAATAAAACAAAATAAAAATAAAAAAAAAAAAAAAAAAAAATAAAAAAAAAATTAAGTTAAATAAAACAAATAAAAACAACTACTATGAAGGTGCCAAATACGGTCCGGACTGAGTTTTATACACCAGCAAACAGTTTAGTAAAATGTAAAAGCCTTAAGGGGGGAGCCTGGTTTATAAGGTAAAAAAAATCAATTTTTTTTTGTCGTTTTAAGCGATTCCTAATATATTTCAGAATATTCACACAAAGTTACAGAGCCTAATTCTCAACATTTCCGTAGATACAAAGCCAAAGGTAGGCGAGCGTTAGGTAGTTACGCTGTGACCGGACAGCTATAGTACAAACTTTATCTTTTTTTCTCGACTTTTCATTTTTATGATTTCTTTGATTGGCGTACATGAATGAAAAAAAAAACTAATGAACCTTTTGAAATGAATCATAGCTTGTTCCCTTCAGTATTAAATTCTCTTCTATTTGAACTAACAAAATAGATAAAAAAAACATTTTCAAGATTTTTATACCAAGTTGAAGTGAATTTTTTTTCTTATAGAAAGGCAAAAAGTTGAAATTTTGGAATTTCTCTCAGTTTTCTTAGTTCATCTAGAATAAAAAATCATGATAATTAGAAATCCATTTGAAATTTTTGCTTTAGATAATAATTACGAGCTGTATCTTGTACGCCAATTGGAAACTCCAGCGTTGCAGCGCTCTACTAATTTCTATGTTAAACATTTTTTTCAACTTATTTTAACCAGTACAAAAATTGTTTATACTTTTTAAATGTTCATTAAAAGATAGAAAAAACTTTGCAGTGCTAAATTAATTTTTTCCTTAAAAACAAAAATCGCAAAGAGATGCAATTTTTAGACCTCATAAACCAGGCTCGCCCCTTAATGGAGAAGCATGCGTTTATTTAGGGGAAAAAGGTGCGGTTGTCCTATTCTCTAAAAGTTTTCTTTCATCGTTTGTTTTTGTGTTTTTATAAACAGCAAATAATAAGCAACATCTTTTTTTTGCGGATTCATTATTATTATAATTATTATTATTTCCATGCCACTCTCCCCCTGCATACTACGCGAGGCGGGGTCCATTTTCACCAAGCATCACGGCAGCTTCGAACTGCAAGTCGTGTTGGCACTTTTGTGTTTAGTGTTTTTTATTTTGTTATTTTATATAGAATTATAAAAAATTGCTAGTGTATGCAGACTATCTCACTTCTCTTTTTAATTATAATTTATTATATTTTTTTATTTATTATAAAGGGTGGTTAAATTTCAAGGGCGGATGTTTGATGTGAACCACACCTAAACGTCAACGACACCGTTGGACTTCTTTCTTTGAGGTTATTTGAAAGAAAAGGTGTACGTCGATAAGCCAGCAACAATTCAAGATCTAAAGGATGAGATCATTCGGCATATTACGGCATAGAATCTCAACTATGGCTCAGCGTCATCGAAAACTTGGACCATCGGATGGAGGAGTGCCGCCGAGGCCACGGCGGCCATTTGGCCAATATTTTATTCCATACGTAATTGAGCCATACCAATATTATCATAATAAAGAGAAAAGACAATAATTTCCTAAAAACATTGTATTTTATTCAAAACCAACCCCCTTGAAACTTGCACACCCTTTATTTCGTTACAGATTTAAGAATTTTCTTGCTACACGTTTTAAGAAGCACCGATTTTTATTATTATTATGAGAGGATTTAGCACAGCGACCTGAAAGGATTCAAAGTATTCTTCTGAGTCTAACTTCCTCGATAAATTTCCTTCTCTGGAAAAATATGTTTATCAAGGGCTTTTCCCCGCTCATGGATCAGTACTGGACACGATGCCAGCACATGTTTGATCGTTTCACCTTCCTCCGCACATGAGTATAAGCAGTATTTTTCCATGCTAGTTTCCCCGTTAACATTCCTGTGATGATTGGGTTAGTAATTTGTATCGAATGTGAGTGAACCAGCTTTTCTGCGTAGTCAACAAACAGGACTAGATTTTGCGAACTTGACGCACGTGTTGGTATAAATCATTTACTGGTCGTCCGGCAAGATGCGTTTTCATAGTTCCGCACACATTTGCAATGGGGTTGGCATCTGGGGATTGGGAAGGCCAGTCCAATACTGTGACGCCATTTTCTTGTTTTGTTGTTTCTCAATGTGTTTTTCTGAGAGCAGTGGTTTGGATGATGTAGGATGGTAGGATATGTTTGCCTCCTTCAGTCGACGTTCGATGGTGTTGATACTCATATATATTCCTTTTTTAGCAAGAACTGATCGTGCTTAGCGTAGTCACAAAGAAGGGTCCCGCTTAAAAAGTTGAACGACCACTTTAACCTACTTTTTTGTCGTCACTCGCTTCAAGCCACGCTCGGAGAAGTCATCAACATTTTTGTACGCCTTATACCGACGATTCCACACCGCAACAAACTTTTTTGATTTTTTAATTACTTTTGCAGCTGCGGCGTAAGATAATTTCGGCCCTTTCGAATGCGTGCATAAAAATACCGTCTCAAAACGCTTCGCTTACTTCTCACTCATTGTTTTTTGGTTGCGTTTACGGGCACGGTTCGAGCGACACTAACCTGAGTTAGCACTGGCGTTGTAGCCCTTGAGTAGGACTATTTGGCAGCAAAAAGCAAAACGAAATATATCATGAAGTTACAAGAAAAAAAACGGTTCTTTTCTTCTGACACAGACTGTATGTGTGTGAATTTTCACATTTCTCAAAAAATATTTATTTTATTTATCAATTTCTATTCTACTTGTATCTCCTTCAAAGTAGCCACCCTCAGTTAAAATACACTTGTGCCAGCATTTTTTCCAATCCTTCAAGCAATTCAGATATGCACTTTTTGCTTTGTCCTTGAGCTCTCTCAATGATTTGGTTTTTATCTCCTCAATTGTCGGGAAATGCCGAACTTCGCTGCCACACGCTTCATGCCCAAAATTTCTGAAAACACTGCCTGGCACGAATAAATCGATATGCCGACACCCACAGCAACTTCTCTAACTGTGATTCGACGATTCTCCATATAAATTTTCTTCACTTTCTCAACATTTTAGTCGGTTGTTGATGACCTGGGGCGTCCAGAGCGAGCGTCGTCATTCACTTTTTCTCGACCTTCTGTAAAAAGCTGGTTCAACTTGCAGACATTTTTTTGACTCAGAGTACTCTCACCGTATGCCACTGTCAACATTTCAATCATTTTTCAGCACTTCATTCCATTTTTTACATACAATTTTATGCAACTGCAACTTGGTGCAATTTCGATGCAGCGGGATGCTAGTCCTTGGCCGGACATAAATCCAAGTCGTTCCGGTAACGTGGAGCCAACTGTCGTGGGAACGTGAGAAACTTGGTCGCCCCTAGTATTTCTATTTGGCGTCTGCTTGCAAGAAAATCAAGGAACCACTGGAAGGAACACTAAGAAATAATCATTTCACGAAAGTCCAATTTCAAAATACGGACCCTAACTTCGACCAACTCTGTGTTAGTTATACTAAAATTCCTAAAAAAGTTTTAAAAATTATGGTTAAACAAGTTGATTGCTTCGATGAAATTTTAAAACTTTGCGTTATTTTATGGAGTTAATTTCATAGAGACTAGAACTCAGAAGCTATGTGTTCTTCATCAGACCGTTAATCGGTTGTAACCGAAGTTTAAGGAATCGGCTGATTTGCAGGTGATCTAACGGCGGTTAATGCGAAAAAAATGAGTTTGTTCGTTGCCAGCTGAACAATGACTGACTAAAGGAAAGATGATAGATTGACAAGGTTTGGTCAATAACTACATTTGGTGAAAAAGAAAATTGTGAGGGGAATCTCGGCTGCCACGTCTCGGGGGATTCGGCAGCCGAATTCTGCGCGATCATTTCACATGTATTCGCACACTCGTCCCTCCAGTTGTTGTTTAGACGAGAATGAACTGATTTCCCTCGTATATCACTAACACAATCTTAGTTTTTTCGTCACCTCAGTTACGTTAGCCTATCAGTTGATTCTGTCAAATTCGTTGAGAGCCTGATAACGGTCTGTTATTGGTCACACCTCCTCAATCCTTTTCACCTTGTGATTGGTAGAGCGGAAGAATCCGATTGAAATGAGCGGGCACAATTCTGTTGACGAATCTTCTATGACCAAGGTGAATTGAGTACTGAAGGTGGCGCCATTAAAGAACGCTTTCTTTACTCTGACGTCAGCTCCCTTCGCAAGACAAAACAAACAGCAATAGGAGAAATTACATGTTTGTGAAAATTCGGTGAATGGCTTGGTAATATTGTAATTTGTGCGATTAAAACTGAACAAACTAATACAAATGAAGTGCCGCGTGTTAAATTGTTAAAGCACAAATGAATATAAAACCTCGAAATGCAGTTTTGTGCGTTTTTATGCGGAAGACGCCATAGCTAGAAATTATGGGTATGTGCGCATAAATTCTTGTGTTTGGTTGTTTCCATTGCATTCGCCTACTTTTCTTTTTCACAAACAAGTAATTCTACTTCCTGTTCTTTCTTTATTGATGGACTCTTACGACACGACGAATTCGGAAGGCGCTATTTCTTTCTCTCTCATTATTGTTCTATGACGTGCTAGCCGAAGTTATTCTCACAATTTTGCTTCGTAGTAGAACGTGTACTTACAGTAGTAACACACAATTCATAAAAAATAGAAAGGGTTTGTTTATAATTTTGGAACGGCGTGTATATGAGAACAAATCGTAGGGGCACGAATTAATAGTGGTTAGGGTTTATATGTTTTTTTTTTTAATGTAATTCCATTGGTACTTAGGGTATTTACCTATAATCAAATAATACCGGGAATGTTTAGTTTAAACGAGCCGCGCACGTGGGAACCGGTCCACATTTTTTTCTTATGTTGGTAGGACTGTAAGACACACATCTGCTGCTGTACGCCGCCAACGGCCGGAAATGTGAGCAAACATTTCTTGCGCAATTTTGCATGATGATAACGCGCCATCGCAACGAGCCGAAATTGTGCTGGATTATTTGACCAAACACCAAATAAATACCATCGTGCAAGCACCGTATTCACCTGTGATGGCCCCGTGCGACTTCTTTTTGTTTCCTAAGTTGAAGTTACCACTTCGTGGAAGGAGATTTCAGTCGGTAGAGGAGATCAAGGAGAATGCGACGAAGGAGCTGAAGGCCATGCCTTGGTCGGCCTACCAGGCGTACAGGTGCATGGAAGACTGGGTTAAACGTTGGCACATGTGCGTTGCTTCAGACGGGTCATATTTTGAGGGAGATACAATAAATTTGGTTTGATTTATTTAAACATTCCCGGCATTTTCTGATCATAGGGTATATGCTGGTCAATAATCGATTATTTCACCAATTTTAAGGTAATACAGCTATTAGTCAAATTATTGAAATATATTGGAAATAAAGATATTAAAGTGCTCTGGCTGTTTTTTTTATCATTAAATCGAACGCATTGCAATTTTAATCACTTTATTATTTGATAATAATTAAATTATTTTGTCGTCGCTGAAGTGCATGCATCATCCTTTTATTCACGTATGTATGTATGTATGCAACTCGAGCATTAACAGGGAATTTAACCATAAAAACCAAACACTCCACCTTTATTGCCGACATAAAACCACAAACATAATTCAGTCAGTGAAATTGTGGCGTATGGAATGATTTTATTTATTTATTTATTGCAGTAATTTACTCTTAACGCCCATACGGGCTAGCGAGCAAATAGCGGCAGCGCAGCGTTACAGCTTTCCCAACTTTATTAATAATTTGATATTTTATTACTTTACAATTGCTCTGAAACTATAATATAAGTTAGTAACTGTTTAAAATTACGTACATTCGATGCAGTGCTGTGCAAAACATGTGCAACCGGTAATGAAGCTGCTTGTTGTAATCTTTACTGATAAAGAGTTGGCTTTAGTCATTCTTTTTGCTTTTAATTCGATACATAAAAAATGCGTTTTTAAATGAAAAATAAGATTTGTTAGTTTAGGCAGTACTTTATAGGTATACCCGTGTGCGTTTTAGTAAAATAAAATTTTTGGAATCAAAACAAAAAAAAAAAAAAACAAAGAGAAAAAAGGCAATGAGAGTTATAGCTCATTTAGAACAGAAACAGGCGGAAATTTAGTATTAATGACTACAATAATATTTTAGTTGATTCCAAATGAGGTGGCGAGCCATATTTGTACCAACTGCGGGCGACCTTAAATTGAGCACGCACACAATGGGGTTTTTTCGACAAATTTTGTTCGTAAACTTTTGTCCAAACCTTCAGCTGATTTTCGTGTTTAAAGAATTTTCCCCCAATTCAGTCAATTTGCCCCCGAAAGTACAAATGGACAGCGAATTTGGGCTCAGCAACCCAAAAAAATATATATTTAAATTCTTTTTTAATTTTCCAGTAAATATTCTGTGTTTAACCTTGAACTGGCCTTCAATTCGCCCCTGTAAGGACGAATAGACGATGAGTTCGAACTCAGCAACCCAAGAAACGTATGTGTCAAGTTTTTTTCCGGTGAATATTCTGTGTTTGACCTTCAATTTGATCCCGCAGGGACAAACTGATATCGAATTCGGACTCAACAGCTCCAAAAACGTATGTATCAATTTCTTGTAATTTTCCCCGTCAATATTCTAGGTTTGCCTTTGGAAAAAATTAGTTTTTAAGGTTTTAGATAGCTGGAATTTTTTTAAATTGGCATTTGGAACAGGCCCTGTCCTGTTCAGGGAGCCGGAAATTTGTCTACTTGCCGGGATGTATTACCGTTGATTAGAGCTAGACTAAAACCATGCCAAACCGAAATTGAATACATTCAATCTTTTATTTTAAAAATTTTTCCGAATTTTTCACAAAGTACCCCTCTGCAAAGGTGTGTTTTGACATAAAAAATAAAAAAAAATTTGAACATTAGTCCTTTCCTCTTCCAAAATCATTCAGGAGCGTTTTAAGATAAAAATTATTACAATTGATCAAGAATTGGATTCTGTAGCCATTTTTGAACAAAATTTGACAAACAATTGAAAATTAAAGTTAGATAGAAGGTGGGCGTGGTTATCCCATTTTTATATACACTTCGCTTATTTTTAACATAAATTTACCCTGTATTAAGGCGAGTGTTTCTGCTGAACTATCTCAACGTTTTTTCGAATTCGGAATCATTTTGGTTTTAATATATGTGTTCTTAAATACTAACTGTTTTTTATAATGAGATATGAGGACTCTTAACTATGGAGCTTATGAGGGTTTCAAATATTTTCATAACAACATTTTCCCATACAAACTCTAAAGCTTGGAAAAGTGAACAAGAACAATGCGTTGCAGATACTCGATGGAGTTCAGATCAGTCAAGAAATGTAATTTGTCAGTAAAATCAGTCAGTTTGGTTAACAAATCGGCTGCTTTAGTTTTGCATGATAACGCTAAGTCATACCCTGTACAAATCTCTGTTGGAACTCCTGACTCATCCTCTATGCTCGCGAAATGTAGTCCGCATATATAACTGATATGTATGGATATACATATATCAAGAATGGACACGAAAAAACCTAGTCGATTGTGCTCTTACTCATCACCTGCGTAAAACTAAATAGTTGTAAATAAAAAAATTAGTCAAGTCAATAGTAATTTGGCGTATTCAGCAGAAACGTTAAATCGCGCGAAAAGTGTGGTAATTATGTGTTAAAAAAATTTAAGGCCGGCGGGCCAATTAGATGCCCTAAATTCAGTAGATTCATTAATTTTTGAGTTAACAGAATGAGGAAAAATACTAAGTAAACAATTCTTATGAAAATTAAAATTCGTTTGTTTTCACAAATAATGGCAGATATTTTGCACAATAGTGTGCTTGCATCTACTCTATGTGCGTAGGAAAGTCTGGAAACACATAAATAGGCGTTAACAACACAATCAATTACAAACACACAGTTGGACGGTATGTCGATCAATCGATTTACGCATGCCACCAGTGCGGTCCGGTATAATGCAATTTTAACACAATTTCTTACAATCTGTGTATTTTTACTACCGTCCGCTCCCTTCCGCTTCCTCAATATTTGCTTTTTCTCGCCACACGGCAGACATCGTAACTTTCCCATAAGCAGCAGATATGCATAGGCACACATACATACATTTGTTTGCACGTTACCCAATAAGCGCCGTAAAAAAACTAGGCAAGTCTTTGAAAAATTTTAGTTATCAGTTTGAGCAGTTTTTATTAACTGAAAATAAATATTTTTTTTTTTGAATTTTGTTCAAAAGTTATTTTATTAACTTTCGTACATGAACAAATATGAATATACCAATGCTTGAAAACGAGTAATTCTTAACCTGAGAATAATGCGAAAAGTTATCGTAATTAGCCACCCATAATTTAGATTTTTCATATGTCATTGGTTAATTTTTAACCATCCGTTGAACAGCTTTTCTAACACCTTCGGTTGGGCACCCGGGTCTGGCCTTTTTTCCGTCCTGAGAGAGGAACCTTTTTGAAAAGTTAGCAAGCTACGTGGAAGCGGAGCACTTCCTTTGCAAAATCAGCTGTCTGGCGTGGGGTTGGGATCAATTCTACATTTCATAAGATCCACAAAATGGATTCACGAAGGAAAGTTAATGGGGTTCCCGTGCAGCACAGTGGTACCACAACGGATCTGTAAGGTCTAAGTGAGTTGGTCGTGCAGACCAGTAGGTAAGCTTCGTTGGCTATTATAGAAAAATGTTAAATTCAGATCTAAAATCGAAAAAGCCTGTCTGGTCAGGCTCGAGTGCCCAAAGGAGTATGAAAGTTAGCACGGTGTGTTTTATAGTCACGAAACTATTTGTTTTAATTTTAGGGAATTTTTTATACAAACATACAAATCTTAACACATACAAAATACATTCGAATCTTACGGTTTTTGGACAGAAAATTTGTACGCTATTCGGCGCAGTCGGAATTGCATAAGACGAGAGGCGCATGAATGATGAACTGGACGAACTTATCAAGAATAACCAGTTCAAGCGCCCAAAGGAAAATTCTGGAGGCTAATGCATATACAAATAAAGCAAGAGAAAGTCCAAGATCGATGTGGATAGATGAAGTGAAAGAAGACCTGGAGCAGCTTAATCTAAAGAACTGGAGGGAAGCGGCAACGGATAGAGCGGCACGGTGGGGTACTGTTTAGCAGCTTCAGGACTGTTTAAAATAGTGAGGTTGGAAAATTTCGAACATTTTTTTTGCATAGAACTTTTATTTTATAAAACAATTGAATTTTTTCGCTACTTCTTGTATTACTTAGAGGCAAAAACAAAAATTAAAAAATTATTATATGCGCTAAGCGACCAATTTTATGTTCGTAAAAAAAGTACTTTACCTTTGAACGATCAAATAGATATGGCACGACGATTATAGCGCAGGCGTGTGAGTGATCAGGCGCACGCTGGCAAGTCACGCGCATTAGTGTTCCAAACTTTTTTCACATTTCGGTGTACTCACCTAATTTAGAAGCACATAAAGAAGCTGCAATTTTATATTCTAATGCGTTAGCAGGGAGAGTTTTCGTCAACTTCCGGCCCGTGCACGTTTGGGTTGGAGTTGTGAGCTTTTCCAATTTGATATTTGAGAAAAAGATTAATTATCAAATGCTTCTCAACTTGCGGTCGAACAAAAATGTTTATTGGGTACATTCATGCATACATACACACACATATTCCAAGTCAATGAAGGAGGGAACTTTAAAAACAAAGAGAACAGCAACAGCTGCATTGTAAAACAAATTGTTAGCAAATTTGCTCATTAATTTTTAATTAATGAACAAAACGTAGTCAAACCAAAAAGCAATACCTTGTGCATGTGCGAGTGCACGCGTGAATATGAGTTTTGCGAATATTTACTTATTTATTTATTTAACCCCATATTTACTCTGTGATTTAATGAAAACCGCCAATGGGGCATTTTTTTTTTTGTGCTTACTCAAAAAGCTCAATCGAATTAAAGTATTTATCGCAAAAGGCGCTAAAATTCACAATACGGCAGATATTCGCGCTCATTAAGAAGTAGTGCAAATTTTGTTAATTTGAGAATTGTGAAGAGCTTAACACCCGCATGTAACACCGTTATGTAAAGCCATATATCAATACAAGCAAATGCAAATATAGTAGCTAATTTCAATTATCAGTACGATAATAATTATTGCTTTCAAGCGCCGATATTTTGTTTTTTTTATTTTGTTATATTGCAAGTAGAGACTCCAAATGTAATCGAAATAAGGGAGGTGGATACAAGACGATGTAGGCACTATTTTCTGAAAGCGGTCGTTAAGGGGTTATACGCAGTTATGAAGCAAATAAAAGACGGGTTGTCAAGGATTTATCCTGAAGAAACTTCAGAATATTTTAATTTGAAAATTTTTGGCGGTTATAAAAGCATCCTTCAAGAACGTAACAAAATATTTTATTTATGAAAATGTTGATTATAGAGCGCGCTGCAGGCGATTTCTGGAAAAAAAAACAAATTTTGTTAATATACTAGATTATCGAGTAATTAATCGTTCGGCTAATCAAAATAGTGAATTTTCACGAAATGGCAGCTTTTAAAAGAAATGATTTCGATTTTTACGTTAAAATTTGGCCGTAAATTGATTATAAAATGGAAAATAAGTATCAGATTTACAAAAGGAACGATTAATTACTAGAAAATGTATCTTTAAAGATTGAGTTAAAACGGTTGGCCGATCAAACAAGCCGTTTTCGAGATATCGTGTACACCGACTTGAAAAATGCCGTTTTGAAAAAAACACGTTTAAAGTTTCAATACCTACCTTAAAACGTGCCGAGGCATCTCTACATATTTAGGTATAACTCCGAATGTATTGCTTAGATCTACTTCAAATTTCGTGCGTATACTTTTGAATATATGTACATTACAAAAATGCAATAAAAAAATCGATTTTTTTGAAAGTCATAACTGCGTATAACCCCTTAAGTGAAACGAATGTTCTAGAAGGGAGGATTTTTTAAATTTTACAATGTGATGTCTAAAATAAACAAGACAGGTGTTACAAATTTATTTTTGATGGCACCATCTTTTTATTGAGTTAGTGCGTTGGAAGTTACAGCTCTAGCTGACTTCCAGTGAAAACTTGGTGACATTTAAAATCGGTAAAACGTTAACCGAAACATTTGAATTGATGAAAAAAATATAGGGCGATGATTGTCTATCTAGTGCCAGAGTTCATGACTGGTTTACAGTGGTTTTTCAGAGATGGCTGTGAGGACATACAAGTAAATGACAAAGAACATACGAGCTGCCCAAACTCAGTAACCACCGAAAACTCCATCGAAATTAATCGTAAATTTATCAAAAATGAACCGAAATCACTGTTGAAACTCATGGAATCGGAGTTGAATGTCTCCAAAACATCGATTTATCGAATTTTAACTGATAATTTGGGGTTACGAAAGATCTGTGAACGTTTTCTTCTGCAAAAGTTAACTGAGGACAAAAAATTGTTCAGAATTCAACATTCGAAAGACCTCATTAAAGAGGCGATAAAAGACGAGAACTTCCTTTAAATATTGTAACTGGTGATGAAAAGAGGTGTTCCAACATGAACCTGAAACTAAGCGTCGAGCCACCACCTGAAAAATCGCGTTTGGAGATGTCAAAAATCAAGTCGATGCTCATTTGTTTTTACGATTCCAAGTGAATTGTCCACAATGAGTTGCACCGCATTCGTCGAATTCGTCCAAAAGGACTGTACCGACATCCTGAATGACATTCCGGTCAATGACCTGAAACACTCTTTTGGAAAACTTTTAGATCGCGCAAAACAGTGTATCGAGGCCAGAAGGGAGTATTTTGAATACATAAACTCGAAGTTATCAGATCAAAGCTCCTGTCGTTTCTATTTTAGCTCAGTCTTGTTTATTTTGGACTTCACCTTGTAGGTTACAAAATATTCGAAGAGAAGTGGTTTTCAAGAAAGAAGATCACAAATTTTTTACTAGTATTGGACCTAAACTAGGTAAGAAATTTCAGAATTGAGAAATGAAAAATTAAACCACGCATGTACGAGGAAAGATCAAATAATGTGTAGATGAAAATGGAGGAAAATTAAATATATAATTATTAAGTGGTGTTAAAAGTTCTTAAAACTAAAAGTATCACTATGCAAATTATTGCAAACAGTTTTCTGATTAATCTTCAGTTCATGAGCAACAGAACAAATGCTCTGATGCAGGTCCGACTCCAAGATTTTGTCAACATATTCGACGATTGACCCACCAGAGCGTGCCTTATCCCTGACGTAAGCCCCACTAGAAGGGAATTGTTGCCAGTAGTTCTTCGGCTGTTCCGACCTTTGCCTCTGCTCATAGTTATACCGAAGCAAGTATGGAATTTTCTCTTTGTTTACTTTTACTTTGCAAAGCTGTAACTACAAATTGGCTTACCATTGACAAACCAGTCACAAAGCTTTTTTGAGGCGTAATGCGAACTTAAAATCGCCGAATAGTATGACCCGATAAGTTGGAGGTTCAGCGCTCTAAGCAGGATTAGTTTACTGGGTCGGCAGCCTTTGGTCGTGAAAAACCCGAGTCATTCCGGTGCGTAGAAAAGGCTGTCAAGCAAATAATACTTCCCGAATATTGCACCAGGCTAACCTCCTTCTTAACCTGAATCGATCCGGACATACTCGACACTATCCACTAACTACTCATGTGCGCGCTTAAACCTACCTATCTAACAGCTTTTCCCCCATTTGGTCTCACACCATCAAAAAGGGATGTTTCTTGTGCCCACCGTAAGATGATATTGATGATGGCGAACGGTGACCTCACCGCGCCGGACAAAGCTTAGTAAACTGCTACTTCTGCAATTCGAAAAAATGTATAGGTATGTATACTTATATATCAAGAGATGAGGTGGCCGCTGTAACCGAATGAGTTGGTGGAAGAGTACCATTTTCTCTCAGTTCGAAAGAATGGCAAACCTCCCTGTGTATTTTTGGTCATAAAAAACTACTCTAAAAATGGCATCAAAACTACTCAAAGGCATCTGCTGTTCGCAACCGGCATAAAACTGTAGGCTCCTTCATTTGAGGAAAAACCTAATTGACGCATACCACAAAGGTGGAGTCAGCCAAACACCCAATAAAGGCTACAAGCGCCAATTATATATTTGGAGAATTGAACAAAAAACAAAAATCAAGTAGATCGTTTGTATGATGCGAGCACAAAAGCAACCAAACGAAAGACCATTACTTGAGATGATAGGATTATCCACCTTATGAGCCTCAAATATCGTTTGTCTTTGAAATTAGAAGAGGTATGGAGAGCAACATTATAAAGTCACAATTAGGGCCGAACAACAAAAAACCCACCCAAAACACGATAGCCAAGCGACTAGAGTGAGTATAGGCGCATTGAAATGAGACTGTAGAGCATTATAAAGTCCGATGAGAATAAATATGATTTACATTGTGCCGAGAGTCCCCTATCTCTCTCTAAGACGAATGCGCACCACGTCAACGTACGAAATCTAATACTAATAGAAGTTATTTGTAGTATCTTCAATCTTTATTATTCAAAATCATTCATTATACTTAAAAATATCGTACAGGTACTAAATGTCTTTGCGGCACTTGAACTTGCATATTTGGAATGACCTGGAAATTCTCCGAATTCGAACCCGATAGAGCATTTTGCGCACATCATGAACCACAACCTGGGTACTTGTAATCCAAACCATAAAAAAAATTAAAAAAAACAATAAAAAAGTGTGAAAAACGAGAATTCGCCTGGAGTTTTGGGAATCAATGACCTTGCGGGCATTCTTTCAACTAAAGTTGGCGTATCTTATACATACTTAGCAAAAAAACCAAACTTTAAAATGGAAAAGCTTAAAATATCAAGGGGGCAAGCTCCTCAAGCACTGTCAGATTTTCCATTTGTTTTTTTTTTTTTTGTTTGCTTAAAAAATTCACTTACAATCTAAAGAATATCTTTATAATATTTTGAGCCTAAAGTCCCTATAAAGTCCTAAAAGTCTAAAAAGACTCTATAAAGTCCGTAAAGTGATGAGCGTCGCACGGAAGATGAGTGAGGATGAATACTTTAATCGCATTTTTCTCGAATATAACTCAAAAAGTAATTAAGATATCAACTTGAAATTTTACAGGGATATTCTTTAACCTATTGGCCTTTACATGTACCTCAAAGTTTATATTATCACTAAAAATATTGTTTCGATCAATTTTTTTACAAACAAAGAGTGTATTCTTTTCCTTTTCACTCTAAATTTTAATTTCTTTTTTTTTTGTGTTAAAAATTTGTAATAACTCTCTCTAATTTTCTAAAGCTCGCCATTTTTTTTCCAAAAAAATTATTTTGTATTCATTTAAGCATGAATGTTAATATGTAATTTATTTTAAGATAATAAATACTCTCAGTTTTCCGCAAACAACGATTGAAAAACTCGTTGTCTGGAGCAGCTGGGGGGATTCCCATTCCCCGGCTTAAAAAAATCGAGTTTTTTTTTTTTTACCGATTCTTGTTTATTATACTATCAAAGAACTCTGTGCAAAATTTCATGACAAAATTCGTTAAATTGACGAAGTTATGCATGATCAATGAACTCGGCGCGCTCCCTAATACTGAGAAAGCGCGGGAGCAATAGCCGAGCCTTAATGCAACGAAAGAAGCTCGAATTTTTTTGAAGAGGAAGAGGGAGTACTATATGATCCTGGAATAGCTGATTAACACGAAAATGCTGTGAGTCTAATATATATAGCTTTTTTCACATAAATACTTAAATGCGTTTTTCTCAAACCAGCATTTTTCTATACGGCCGCCATGATATCTCGAGAATTATTCGGTCGATTGCTGTCAATTTTGACACGAGTCTCGAAATAATATCTATCTCTATCATAAACTACGGAAAATAAGATATGTGCAAGTTAACACAGTCAATATTCTCTGTTCATAAAAATGCAGAAATAGCAAAATCACATTTTGTGCGAACGGAAGTGATCGCGACAAAATGTGAAGAACCTTACTTACCTGTTCCATTTGCAATTTGATGATTAGCCAATATTTACTTACATGCAATATTTAGCGGAAGCAATCGCAACGGAATATAAGCCGCCGCGACTTCCAACAACAACAATAATATATTAATTATTAAATATTGAATTACACAAATAGCAATTTAGCAAGTAAGCAATTTCATTGTAAATTGTAGCAAAATAAGAATTTAGAAAGTAAGCAATTTCATTGTAAATTGTAGCAAAATAAGAATTTAGTAAGTAAGCAAATTGTATTAGTAAGTAAGCAAATTGTATTAGCAAGTAAGCAATTTTGTACTATATAAGACATTATCAAATAAAGCAAGTAGGTTCAGTTGAAACTTAAAATCATTTTTACGAGTCGTGGCCTGCAGTCGATAACTTGCATGACTTTTTTTTTATAAATAAAAATCCGAGGAAAAAATGTGCGAAAAAACAAACTTTGTCTTTCAACAATCGCAGTTATATTACAATAATTTTCGAAAAAATGTTTGTTCAATAGCTCATACTGAAACTATATTCATAAGATGTAAAATGCCATTTGAATTTTTCCTTTCAGACAAACTGGAGCTGAGTTATCGTGGCGGCCAGCGACCAGGAATTTTCATAGAAATTTCACCGCGAGCGTTGTCAAAGCCACAATAAAAATTCGTAAAAAACCGTATTTTTTGGCGTTTGAAATGGGGGGAAGTAAAAAAATATTCATAATATCTCTGGTCTAAATTAAAACAGCTTTCATTTTTTATCACGAAAAAAGAAAAATAATCCTTTGAAATCAATAGCTTTTTCTCAGATTTTGAACAAATTCTATTACGAACATGAAGATACACCAAATACAAACTAAGAAAATTGGAAAATATGTTGCCCAAATGCAGTGGTAAGTTATGCGTGCCCACCAGTTTAATTCGAAAATGTATCAGAATTCCGCTACGATCCTTTCACTTCAGCTATTAAGGGGTTAGGTGGGTTTCAAAATTTCAAAAAATCGAATTTTTTTTTTTGCTTATCTCATAATTGAATATGTTGAGAATATTCCTTTAAAATTTTAAAACGATCCGAGTCATATTCTAAGAGATATAGCCTTTGGATTGGCAGGTATATCGAGGCAGCTGCTTAGCTATTGTTCGTTTTAATCGCGTTTTTCTTGAAACTACATTTTTGAAATCGGTAGTCACGATTTCTCGAAAACTTATGAACCGATCTCTTTCAAATTTTGCACACTTCTTCAAAATAACATTATCTCGTGCTTGAACGAAGGAATTTTTTTTTTTCTATTCCAAGTAATTTTTCAAGGGCATGAAGGGTGCAAATTCTACTCAGAATAAGGGGTTTTTGTTTTCAACGCCGCCAAAAATGTAATTTTTTTTTTTCCCTTCGTCCAAGCACGAGTTTGAAACATCTACTAACAGAAAATTTTTTGTTTTTGAATTTCAGATGAATCTGTCATGAGTTATCCTGACTACGCCGAGAGAACTTTTTTTTGAGGGGTCATAGGAGACGACGTGTCCACGCCTTAATTTTCAAAATTTTTCAATGAAAATTTCACAAACTAACGGACTATGAATAAGTTCGTGCGGTTTTTTTCGAAATTTGAAACTTTATTGACGTAAAATGGTTACAAATTTAATATTCAAAATATTGTCCATCGCTTACTACTACTTTTTCCCATCTTTCTGGCAATTCTCGGATTCCCTTTGTGAAAAATTCGGTCGGTTTTGCCGCAATCCACGAATCGATCCATTTTTTGACTTCATCGTAATTACGGAAGTGCTGGTCAGCCAGGCCATGTTGCATCGATCGGAAGAGATAGTAATCGGATGGCGGAAGGTCTGGACTATACGGCGGGTGGGGTAGGACATCCCATTTGAGCGTTTCTAAGTATGTTTTGACCACTTGTGCAACATGTGGCCGAGCATTGTCATGTTGCAAAATAACTTTGTCGTGTCTATCGGCGTATTGCGGCCGTTTTTCTCGCAGTGCTCGGCTCAAACGCATCAATTGTCGTCGGTAGACATCCCCCGTAATCGTTTCATTCGGTTTCAGTAGCTCATAATACACAACACTCAGCTGGTCCCACCAGATACACAGCATAACCTTCAGGCCATGAATATTCTGCGCCGACGTCGATGTTGAAGCATGGCCAGGGTATCCATACGTTGCCCGACGTTTTGGATTGTCGTAATGGACCCACTTTTCATCGCCAGTCACAATTCGATGCAAAAAACCCTTTCTTTTGTGCCGTTGAAGCAGTTGTTCGCATGCCATAAAACGGCGTTCAACGTCTCTTGGCTTCAATTCATACGGCACCCAATGGCCTACCTTTCGGATCATTCCCATGGCTTTTAAACGTTTGGAAATGGTTGATTGATCAACTCCCAAAGTTTTTGCAACCTCTTCTTGCGTTTGAGCCGGATCTTGATCGAGCAATTCCTCCAATTCGGTATCCATGAACTTTGGCGGCGCACCCTCGCGTTCTTCGTCTTCCAAGCCAAAATCACCACTTTTAAAGCGTGCAAACCACTTCTGGCACGTTCGCTCAGATGAGCATGCTCACCATAAACTTCCACCAAGATACGATGACTTTCGGCTGCTTTTTTCTTCATATTAAAATAATGAAGAAGAATTCCCCGCAAAAACACATTATTTGGCACGAAATTCGACATTTTCAAGTGTGGTAAAAATATTGTTGTTTACGCTTCAAATAAAAAACTTATACTGACGTTTGTGCCTTACGACAGTAGCTCTCTAATGAATGTTTGGAAATGTGGATCGATGGAATAATAATCAAGTTACGCCATCTGTTGTAAAACCGCACGAACTTATTCATAGTCCCTTAATGAAAGAAGTAAGTAAAACCTCTGGGAAGTAGTTTTTTTTTTTTAAATAACAACAAAAGAGCACAATTCAACGTAATTTTGAACAAAAAGAAATTGTGTTTTTTGTTTTTTCAAAAAAAAAAAATTTTTTTTGTATTTTTTTTCAAAACAAATTATTGTTTATTTTTTTTTTTTCAAAAAAAATTTTTTTTTTTTTCAAAAGTGTATTTTATACCAAAAAAAAAGGTTTTTTAAGTATTTTTGTTGAGAAAAAAGTTTTTAGTTTTTCAATGAAGGGAAAAAAAATTTAATTTTTTTTTTTAATGTAAACAGAAGCGAAGATATTTCTCCTTAAATAAAAATTCTTAAAAACAGAAATAAAGAAACAATTTTTAACACTAAGTAGTTTTCTTTTTGATGTAAAAGAGAACCGAATATATTTTACTTTAACAAATTCTTTAAGAAAAAACTACAATTTTTACCACTGAATAAATCTCAAGGGTAATAATTTTTGTTTTCAGTTCACTTTAAAAATTAAATCGAATTTACAAATAAAGCTATTTTCAGAAAAATTTACTACAAAGTGCAAAATACGTCGCTCACTTGGAATTACCAACAATGTTTTGATACTCATACAAATGCACTTGTTAACTGCCTTCAACTGACCACTGCAGCGAAAACATGTCTTTGAACTACGCTTTAGTTATCACAACTAATCTCCTTCGTATGGCATTTCAATTTAATTTTTATTAAACTAGAAAGTGATATTTCAGAACTCCATATGAAAGCAGCTAATGTTCTTACAACACTTAATTGGGAGCTAGGGAATTTAATGTACTCTGCTAATGGCGTGCAGGAGCTCAAGCAAGTATTGGGGTTGGAGCTCATGAAACCATACAAGCATCGCAGCAACTGAAGATACAAACATATACACAGATCAAACTGAGTAAAAGTGATTGCTTAGACAGATTACGACTTAAGTAGATTAGCTGATGATTTATTAACACATTCGTCCTCCTAGCTTTCAATGGAGGGAAAATCCTCGTACGGAGAAGTGTAAATGACATTACAAAAGGGTATTGTATGGCAAGAAATTTAGAGATGTGCAATCTACATACATATGCACGTGGATAGATAAAATGAAAAAGTTCTGTACAAAGTGTTTGGGTGCATGAATGTTTGATGTGCAGCAGTTGACTCTGCTTGAGTAATTAATATTACATGTGAACATACATATTTCATACGATACTGAATAAAGAAGTCGAGAAGCTTGTACATTTGAATTATTTTGTATAAAACGAGAATTTAAGAGCGTTTAAGAGTCATTAATTGGTAGACAAAAATTCAAGTAAGGCGGTTGCTTAAACGTTTTAATAATTTGCTTGAATATCTACTATTTGCGTCATCTTAAAAATATTGTAAGTTTTCCTTTTATCAAAGCAAAGATTGTCAAATGAATGAGAGGTACATTATTGATAGCAGTTAATTTTTTTGCCCGAGAGACTCGGCAGCTGTGGAAATTTTTGCGAGGCGTTTGCATAAAATTATCAATATTACAAGATTACTTGGCTTCAAAGTGAATTTGCCAAAAAGGCTTGACTAGGCATGATAATTTTAAAGTGAATTTTTCCTGTATAAACTGAAAAACAAGCAACGAAAAATTCTTCGCATGCAAAATCATACAGATTCAAAATCATATGAATCTGGACACGATTCGTTTTGCCTGACCTTTCGTTCGAAATAGAGATTGGAACAGTTAGACATCGACCAATCGTCTACTCATTGCTTACATTCAAAGCAGTTTGGTTCCCTATGAGTGTATATCTGCCACGTAAAAGCTCCTTATAAGAAATCTCTGCAGTTCGGAGTCAGCTTTAAGGGATTAGGTTAGTCAAAGACCCGAAAAAATTATGATTTTCAATCATTTTTTTCTGCTAGTCAGTTGCTTTATTTTACAAAAATAAAAACATAGCATTAATACATCAGGTTTCCAATTGACTTAAGCAAAATTTCAAAAAAAAAAATAATAATAATTGTAGAAGTTATCGCTGTTCGTGTGGAGTTCGTTTCTCCAGAAGTCCCTTGCGGTGATCATCACAAGTCAATCGGACAAGAGATATTAGTTTTATTAATAGATAATCTTGTGCCTTATCGAAGCCTTTTTTTTTAAATTAACAATACAGCGGCCTCAGGAAATATTTATCAGATTTTCGAGGAAAAAACCAACAATAATTGTTAAAAAAAAATCGAATTAAAAAAAAAATCAATCGAACAGGTATACATTTTATTGAAATTTAGCAAGTGTTTGTTAAGTTACAGTGATCACCAATTCAAAAAACATAGTTTTGAAAAAAACACATTTAAAGTGTTGCTGCTGCTAGCTACTTGCTCTCGAGCCCCCGTTGTTAATAGTTGATTAACTCAAAAAGTATTTGTCGGATTCACTTCAAGTTTTCACACACAATATTTTCAAGATATTATACTTTAAGAAAATGCAAAAAAAAGTGAAATTTTTTGAAAATTCTGACTACCCCTAACCCTTTAAACAGTAGGTCCTTCATTTGTGGAAAGCATCAACCCAAAAAGGGTGTAAGCGCCAATTACACATGCATACATACATTTGCCTCACTTTACTTCATTGTATTTCCAATTTTCTTTAGCAAAAAGCATGGAAAAGATTGCATAAAAAAACTGCGTGGAAGAGAAAAATGAAGAACTGCTCTGCTACACCGAAAAAGTTTTATTTTTGTTTCGTGTGGTACCAGGTTTTGTCGTTTTTAAAATTCTTGTACCAACTTCTTTGAACAAATGCCAATTACTCAAAATCATTCTGAATCCGAATTTTGGTTCCGTATTTCTAGTTTTTCATATCAAATGCAGTTGAATTATTTTTTTCTTTTTTCATTTCACTTTCACTCGGATTCCAGCACCTGTAGATAAATCATTTATGTAGATAAATCATTAAAAATCTCGGAATCTCGATACAATGAAACAATTGTAAAAAATGTATTCACATCTGTGATATCAATTATTCTTCTCGACAACTGTGTTAGCTCTGCTTTTGTGCCACCACGGGGTGAGACCCCAAATAATAGAAAAAGTTTTTTCTGACAGCGGTCGCCCTTTGACAGATCACGGCAAACCTCCGAGTATATTTCAGTCATGAAAAAACTGCTCATAAAAATTCCTCTGGCGGCACAAAACTGTAGGTCGCTCGATTTGTGGAAAACATCTAACAAAAAAGTTTTACAACCTACACAGCTAGTCAAAAAAGCATTTAAAGTCATCAAATTTCTGAGCGACTGCCTCACAAAATGCAGCCATCGGTCAGATGCTTAAGTTACATGGTTTAACTCAGTTGACTTATATTGTTTGATTTTGTATAGTGCATTTCTATGTGTATGTTTGCATGTATTAAATTCTATAGGTAGGCAAAAACTAAAACCCATAAAATTGTTTTAAAACACCATAGCTCAGAAAATAGTCTTTGTCTTCACTATGTAGCTATATTTACATTTGTTTACACACCGTTCACCTTGGCAACCTTGGCAATAAAACTGAAACTAACAAAAAGCATCAAGTGGAGGAAATGCAATTAAGAAGTACAAGAAACAAAACTATAACTGTTGACAAGTGTGTTTGGTCTCATGGTCAAAGGGCGAGAAGCGGCTACTCATGATCACATATAAACCTCGCAAGCATGCCTTTACGCGCCCATAAAGTACATTACTTTCACATATACACACCCACGGTCCAACACGCACTCGCATTCATTTGCCACTACTAACAAGCTTACACCGCGTAATGTTAGTTGACAGTGAAAAGTATTTAAAAATTACACAATACAAAAGTTACAAAAGCTAGAAATAGAATGGCACAGCTGAAACGAAGGTGCCGCCAGAGCGAGAGAGTCTTAAATAAAAGATGAGTTTTATAGGTGAATGACGGAAAAAGCGAGTAGGGTAGGCAGCAAGCAGCCATGCAGTCGAGTCACACAGTAAGTCGGCACAGGTCAGGTGTACGGGGTCACATACACTTGGCTTCTGAGAATGTGAATGTTAAGTGCTTAGGCGATGAGAACATATGACATGGTTGCATTTTAACATGTGCAGCTATGAATAAAAATAATATCGTATTGTATGTGCGCGCGCATGTTTGTATGTACTTAACTGAATTGAATAAAACAGCTGAATAGTAAATTCACAGCGGCGGCTGTGTGATGTGTGTTGCTTTTCAACTTTAATTTAGCGTGTATTTTACAAATTAGTAAAGCAAACTTGCATACATATATGTATTTACCTACTTATATATGTATGTATGCATGTAGTAACAGATGTAGCAACAAAACTCATGAATGTAATTTAGTGAAAGAGAATTTGCTGGAAAATGAAATAGAGTGCAGTTGTCAAGGTTAACGATATTCAAAGTGGAGAAAACTACTTAGGAAAGTTTGAAATCAGATGGAAAGAATATTAATGGCATGCACGCAAACATTATTCAACTTTAACTAATTACACAATTGTTGATATTATTAGGTGAACGCATTGGAAATATTAGTTTGAATAAAAACAAATCCACCATTTTTGCACAAATGGTTTAAAACTGTTTTATGGTCGTAAATAGATGTTACACTATCGGTAACATAAACATCATTCACAATTTCAGCGCATTTTATCAATGAAAACCTGCCAATTCTACCGAATTTTCTCTTTGTTGACTTCTAACACCCTGTAGCTCACAACAGAAAAGAACAAACGAAAAATAGCGTAAGCATTTTTCAGTGTGAAATGTCAACTTGACAACGAGGGGGTATTCTGGTCTAGAAATTTGAAAAAATCGATTCTTTTTTTTTGCATATTTTCAAAGTTTCGACCTTTAAAAATATGCCCTTCAAGGGACTTTTCAAAATTCGAATTATTTTCGGAGATACAGCGGATTTTGTGACGTGGCGTCTAAGTCGGCCGACTGGAGCGAATCGCACAATGAACGGCAGATGTTACCGGACGACTACCCCACACAACTTTTATTTATTCTATACATATTAGGCCGGGTCGATTTGTGGGGAGGCAAAAAAATCACCCATTGCTCTGTGAGAATCATATTCTAGGGATCAAAATAAGAAACTTTGCCGAAGGAACCATGCCTCTAAAACGAATTCTGATGTCCCCCAATTTGGGTTGAACTTTTTAGTTTCTTTTCTCATATAAAGGCCAAAAATGGTGATATTTTGAAATGATTGTATGGGGATCCCCCCAGTGGAGTTCCAGGGGTGTGCCACTGGCATGGGTGAATCGGCCGTCCAAAGTTAGTGGGGGTCGGTCATACATTTGGACTCGATTGGATCATTCTAAATGGGTCAAAGTGGGATTTTTCGTTCGACCCAAATTGGGGGACATCAGAATTCGTTTTAGAGGTATGGTTCCTTCGGCAAAGTTTCTTATTTTGATCCCTACAATACGATTTTCACAGAGCAATGAGCGATTTTTAAATCGACCCGCCCTAATACATATATATATATATATATATATATATATATATACATTTTACTTCTATAACATATACCTGGAAATATATCGCCGATTAATCCAGAGTGAGTAGTAAATATTATGATCTAAGTTATTCTATTGGAATTGTTGCTCAAACTTCAAACGCGATTTTCTCAAAACTACTTTTTTTCAGATCGTCTTCATGATATCTGAAGTTCTACTTGACCGATCGCTTTTTTATTATATATCTGTCTAACGCGCCTGCCTCGGATTTTGAAAAATTTAAGTTTGAAGTATTTTTAAAAAATTTGAAAAGGTAAAAAAGGGTAAACAAATGTTTTTTTTCAAGTTGACGCCTTTTTGTGAGTTTTGGTTTTTCTTTGATTTGGCGTAATCCGATAGCGGCATCCTAACTAATGAAGAATTGTTTTAATTTGTTTGTTTTAGATCACTACAAGGGTTGGAATCATGTCAACCATGGAGGACCGTTTTTTATGTAGCCCCCACTCCGCCAGCCTGTAGTTCCACGATCTTTTTATTTTTTTAATTTATTTTTTTTTATTTCCAATATTAATAAAAACCATAATAAAATGGATAGTAAAATGTTTTTCATTTTTTTTATCTTAGTTTTAAAAATACTTAAAATTAAGGCATCTAGACCAGAAACCCCCCTTACACTTTAAATGGTTTGAGCAATACTTTACGAGATATCGACCACTAAAGTCAGTAACCGAGTAATAAATGAATTTCTTTTTCCCCAAATTAATATATGCAATTGCCACAAGTTTCTGGAAACGAACTAAACTTTGCAAAGACTTCTCCCGAGAAGACTGATACAGTGGCCACACCACACGACGCAGTGGACGACAGTAGCTGTAAGTGTGAAGGCATTTTGAACCAACCTCACCCACACAAAATAAAAACACAAAAAAAACCAAAGAGAAAAAACAGAAAGTGAAAAATCCACTGCATTTTGCAAATATCTCATATATTTTTTGCTCATCATCACACGACAGAGAAGTTGAATTGTATTGTGAAACAGTTTGGGGGCAACATTGCGTATACGCGACTTTCTTTGGTGAAATTAAACTCAATTATCTCAAAACTACTCTTTGGTGTAGTCAAAAAAAAAACACTATTCAACCAAATCGAGTGCAATTTTAATATGTCCTTCACAACATAAATGGCTATCGCGCGTACTAGACTCCTATTATTTTTCGTATTTTTTTATTAAAAAACTGAAGAAAAAAAATCTGATTTTTAGGAGTCGTACTGATTAACAAGTTTTTTCAGTTTCTGTGTTTCAGATAAATAGAAGCGCCAAAATGGACACCACCGTCCAGGTCCAATTTTTCGGGAGAGTCAACTTCAGCGTCATTTTCAAAATTATTAAAATTAAAAAAAAAAAAAAAAAAAAACAATGTTTGTCATTTTTGTATGTAAACGAAGTTGAATAAAACACGAAAAAATTTAAATATCGGTTTTAAGTTTTTTTTTATTGTAAAAAAAACATGCCTGAAAATACCCTAAATTTTCGAGCTCTAAACCACCGAGGCCACTTAAAAAAAACAAAATCTTTTCGCGAAATTCATAGAGTACTGGCGGCATTAACGGCACTTATTTCTTTCGAAATGAGGAAGGAGCTGCCGTTACGGCGAATATCGAGCGCTATCGAGCCGTGCTGACTGAGCTTTTGGTTCCACCAATTAACGAGTCAAACAGCAACAACATTTGGTTCCAAAAATACAGCGCAACTTGCCACACACCGCGCCTAACAATCAATTTATTGCAATATTCAAGCCACCATTCACGCCAAACGGCCAGATTTACTGAAAAAAAACAGTCAAAAATTGGACTGACTAAGTCGACCTTGTAACTAGTAGCCGTGGTAGAAATAGTATATGCCGGATATCATATTCAAAAATAAATTCCATGAAATTATTTAACAGATTGCAATAGAAAATTCAGACCAACAATGCCATATTTCCGTTTTGTATTATCATTTTAAGTACTCTTTAAACAAAAAAAAAAACACCCTTATGTTGCGGGCACAATCCGAATACTTAACGTCTTAAAAGATTTGTATATTTTGCGTGGAGTATCCAACTCAAAGGATCAATAAATGTTGCAGCGAGAGGATCCCGTTTATATGATCAATGAAAGAAGCGGCGGAAATGCAATTGAATCCGCAAAATATGAGATTTTTTCAAATGTTTCAAGTTATGTTTTACTTTTCATTTTCAGAATATTTGTTCTTTATATAGAGCAAATAAATAGTTTTAATCAACACCTACTAATTTGCACAGAAAATTATTACGAATCAGAACAGTTGATAATTATTAAAGTGTTTATATTTATAATTGAAACATATCTTACTAAGCGGTAAATTCTACATATTTTAATCGAATACTGCAATAGACCCACAACACACCCTCTTAAAAACACTTAATATTATTTTAACCAACCCCCTTGCCTTTCAAGTAAACCCACCTTCCATACAGGCGGCGAATTGGCGCTCCTTTTTCTGGCTCCAACGCCTGACTCAGTTGCACATAGGTACATATCTACTTCAATTAATTTTAATTAGCGTTGTGCCACCCTTGCGAATGTTATCAGATAACCATCAGGTGTACGCCCTCGATACCTTCTTGCAAAAGTATTTGTGCATACGCGCCTAGTTGATTTATATCATAAACTTTGAGAAGGTGCTTCAAATATAAAACTAAATACTCGTATTTTGGGGCCCTGCGCTCTTGCAGATGTTGTAATCTTTCATCTCGTCCTTGACATTAATAATTTTTTACGAATAGAATGTTCTCAATGTAACAGGGAATTATTTAAATTTACCGTATTCAGTTGCATTAAGTTTAATTTAGGCTTAATATACACATACACATACACTTACCGGTGTTCACAATAATAGCGATGTGGCAAATAGCAAAGGTTTGACTATTAATTTTTTTTATTTAGTTTTTTTTAACCATATAACTTAAACTTTCAAGCTGTGCACAAAATTTTTACAGTTACATCAAATTTGTTTCAAAATTTCGAACTTTTTAATCAGAGTTTTTTTAGACAAAGCAGTTTTGTAGCCCATTCAATTTTATTACATGGTTGTGCAAGTGTAACGTGGCTTAAAATTAGCGTTGATTTTTGATAACATTTTCTATTCACGGAGCTGAGCATTCGCTGCATCTAATGAATGCTCGCAATTTTGTTCTTTATATCACAGCACGTTTTGGAGCTACATAAAACTTCCGCTTCTTCATACCAAAATTAAATGGGCTATAAAGCGACATACTCGAAATTTCTCTCGGAATTATGATTAAAGAGCTCGAAATGTTGATGAAAATTGGTGGAAGATTTTTTTTTATTTTATACCAGGTTTGAAACTTTGAGTTATGGTTCTTGTGGCATATTTAAAAAAATAAAATTTACAAAAAATTAAAAAAAAAAAAACAAAATTAAAAAATTCATTTAGTAACAAAAGTAAAAAAACAAATTAAAAAACAATTTAGTAAAAAAAGTATATTATTGTTTTTTTTTAATTTGGTAACAAAAATAATAAAAACTTTTGTTTACTTTAGTAACAAAAGTAAAAACATTAAATTAAAAATCTTTTGTTTTTTAATTTAGTAACAAAAGTAAAAAATAAAAAATATTTTCAAAAATTAAAAAAAATATATGTATGTAAAAGTACAAAAAGCAATAAAAAAAAAATTTACAAACATTTTAGTAACAAAAGTTAACAAAAAAATTTTTTTTAAATTTAGTAACAAAACCAAAAAAAAAAATTGTTTTTTTTAATTTAGTGACAAAAGTAAAAATATAAAATAAAAAAAGACTAAATGTAGTAACAGATGTACAAACGTAAAAATTATTTACAGAAATTAAAAAAAATATTGTATGTAAAAGTAAAGAAAACCAATCAAAACCAAAATTTACAAAAAAATTTAGTAATAAAAGTAAACAAAAAAACTTTTTTAAATGTGATAACAAGAATAACAAAAAAAATACTAATTTCGTAACAAAAGTAAAAATAAAAACAAAAAAATAAAACAAATTAAATTTAGTAACAGACGTACAAAAATAAAAATTATTTATAAAAATTAAAAAAAAAATATATGCAAAATTAAAAAAAAACCAATACAAAAAATTTAGTAACAAAAGGAAACAATAAAAAACTTGTTTAAATTTAGTAACAAAAGTAAAAATTTAAAATAAAAAAAATTTAACTTAGTAACAAAATTACAAAAATAAAAATTATTTACAAAAATTAAAAAAAAATATGTAAAAGTCCAAAAACCATTCGAGAAAAATTTAGTAACAAAAGTGGACAAAAATTCTTTTTTAAATTTAATAACAAAAGTAAAAAACAAATTTTTTAAATTTAGTAACAAAAGTAAAAATATAAACTAAACCAAAAATTTCAATTTAGTAGCAGAAGTACAAAAATAAAAACTATTCACAAAAATTTAAAAAATATATAATATGTAAAAGTAAAAAAACGAATAAAATTTCCAAAAAATGTATTAAAAAAAATAAAAATTTTAAATTTAGTAACAAACGTAAAAATAAAAAATAAAATTAAAAAATTTAAGTTAGTAACAAAAGTAAAAAATAAAAATTATTTACGCAAATTGAAAAAACCAAATGGAAAAGTAAAAAAACAAAAACCGATCAAAACAAAATTTACAAAAAATCCTACAAGTTTGCATCAACAAACAAGCGCCAAAAATATGGCAGTGTTATTTCTTGCTACAAATTAGCTACCACAAGGAAAAACTCAGGAAAAATAGCCTGAAGTGTATCTAAGATATATATAAGGTATAGCTCTCTCTCTCTCCTTTCCCTCTATGTTATATCTTTTTTCTCTCTCGCGGAACGAAAATGCCCAAAACGTTGCATGAACTTGAAATTTTACTCTCCATTCTCGCTCGTCCATCGCCGCCTAAGAAGTTTCACTTCAAAATATTTGCAATATGCCACCCTGCTAACAATGTGAGCACCGGCGTACTTCAACGAATTAACAAAGCAAATGTACTTCTCACTCGATCGATAGCCTTCCATGGAAACTTACCTGAAAAGAGAAAAATTAAATTATTTTATTACAAATAATGGCGAGACACTTAAATAAAAAAGCAATTATTTATCAATAAGCATGTACATGCATATATATAATCAAATGGAGTGTTAGCTGAAACAAAGTGTCATACTTAAAAAACAATTAAGTGGTGCTAAATTAATCATCCAATTTTTTTTTTGTTTTTGTTATTTTTTTTTTTTTTAATTTTTTTAATAATTTTTTTACTAAATGATTGATTTCGAGTGATGGACATCTCAATTTTGGCCTATAGGCGCTTGTCTGTATGTACATATGTATACTCCAGCTATTTAGTTCATAAATTTTACACACTGGTTTGGGTTTTCCCCAATCCATTAGTAGTTGACTATAGTGATCGATATTTCGTAAAGTATCAATCAAAAAATTTAACGACATTTCACACAACAAAAAAAAAAATAATTTGCTGTTGTTTGTTTGTTACAGGGTGTTAACAATGGGAATCAGCATAGATAAAATTCTGTACATTTTATAGTTTTCTTTGATACAGGCGACAATGGAAGCCAGGCCACTGAAATTATGAAAGGTATTTATGGTGCCGATACTGTAGCAGCTAGATACGTGGAATTTTTGTTTCGTCGATGCTGTTCCGGTAGAGAAAATGTCGATAATGTCGAAAAGGTGAAAAATTTCAATAAAAACACAGAAGTAATCGAAGTAGATCGGCATGTTAGTAGTCGTAGCATCGCCCAGGAGCTAAGGATCGACCATAAAAGAGTTTTAAACCATTAGCGCTAGAATTTTACATAAAAATATTGGATTTCTTTTTCCCTAAACTAATCTTAGCATAGAAACGTTTTGCTCTAGTTGAATTTTTTACTACATACTATGAACTCTTTTATGCTAAACTTTTGAAATAAAAACCTTTTGGTCAAAAGTATGCTTTTTTATTAAAAGTGAAATTTGTATATCCGATCTCAGTGTTTTGAGAAAATCAGGAAATGGAAAACATGCACAAGGGGGGGCTGCTATAGTTTTGGCCAATACCGTATATAATCAACTGGAGTTTTATCTGAAACAAAGGGTCATACTTAAAACAAATGTTAGATGTACTTAGGTGGCGCAAAATTAATCATCCATTTTTTTGTTTAGAATAACTTTTTATTAAATAAAACAAAATTGAGTCATGGACATCTCCATTTTGAATGTCACACTTAAAACAAAAATATTAGGTGGCGCAAAATTAATCATACAGTTTTTTGTTTAGAATAATTTTTATTATAAATAAAAAAACAAGTTTAGGCATGGACATAGAGAATTTTGCTCTTTACGCTCTTCATCGTTTGCCTGTTAGTATACTGTGTAGAAAAGAGCTATTTTTTTAAATTTCGTGTAACTTAAAGAAAATCATATAACTTGGCCACTTGGAGTGGTTAAGTCAGTAAAAAGGCACACTGGTTTAACAAAATGTTTCAACAAACATAAGCAGTTGAGTTTACACATATTTACATAAAAGACTTATGAGCGTAAGATTACTAACCGATAACGTTGTTGTTCAATTGATTGGCCAATTCGATGCAGTTGATTCGCGACAACCTGAAGTTAATTAATTTGCTCACTGGCAGCCGAAATTAAATTGTAAATTTTTACTAAATTTTGTAGTTAACTGTTTTGCAGCTTTTTGTTGATTTCTCGTATTAATTCTTCAACTTTATTCTAATAAATAATTTTAAATTCACTTTATGTTAAACTATAGCCAAAAACACACTTTTTCGGCATTAAGCATACAAATACTCAATACTCAACACTCGCACTTGTCGTTCTAAATGCGTTTGCAAATCATTCACACACACTCGAAAATACGTGTACGTGCACGTCGAATAGCTGCATATTTACAGTTGTATTATCAAATGTTACCACTTCTCACATCCACTTGCACTTCCACTTAGGTATTTGTTTTCCACTTTAAAATTTCTCGCTTTAGTTTCTTGTTGATTTATTGTTGAATACTGAAGCCAGCGCGATGTTTACACACAACTGTAGTAGAAAACCATATATATAAATTCATAACTGTACATAAGCAAAGGAAGTTGAAGATAACTAAATGCGCTGGTTGTAGACAAACGTCGCACAAGCAGTCAATCGCTCCTTTAGTCAGTCAGTCAAGTAGTGAGAGGTAGCTTAAAGTGCTTATGTAAACAGCTGTTCGGTTATTATTTGGGTTCGGGTGAAAGACCAGACGAGTACAATGTCGCCTTAGTGGCCCCGGCAGCATTGCATCCACATCAACTATACTGAAGTGTGCCGAACTAAACTCAACTATAGAAAATGGTATGCATTTTTTGTCTACAAGTGCTCTTTTCTTTTACTTTTTTCTAATGTGCTTATAACCGTTATGTTTTACCCCTATTTTTACTATTTCACTTACAATCAACTTCTTCTCTGCATATAGTATAATATTTGTGCTGTAGAAATGGGTTTTTGCAGTCGTTGTACGACTTCTTGCAAGAGGTTGAGCCTGAATTTGTATCCTAGTCGGCTATGCAGCACTCTACCAGCTGGCTGCTAACGCATAACGCAAATAACGAGGTCAAAAACTATCTATGTGTATCTTTTGCAGCTTCGTTCGTTGTTTTTGCAACACAAAAGCGTCACTAACACTTGAGATATGGCTCGCCTAGGAGGAGTGCAATAGTTTGAGTAAATGTCAAAGAGATGTGAAGAAACAATTCTCCTGGTGGTCTTTAAAATTGTGTTCCTTTTTTAGGCACACGATTTATTGTAGTTTCAGCTTTATGATAGCCTCTATCAACCGTTTGCTTTTATTAGACCTATTTTACGACTGGAGAAATGAAATATTTTTTGAAAGGGGAATGGCAAAACAAGAACTATGTAGTCGCACGATTTTGCTGACTCTTGTTGTTGTACGATTTTAATTGCTTTCTGTATATGCCATATTTACATTCAACTTTTGAAGAAACGCCAGCGGCCGCAAGTGAATTCGTTTTTGTGACGTATACGCCATGTAGGTGCACACACAAATTCTGGCTGTTGAATAACAAAAGCACTGACCGACCGGCTTGAGAAAATTTTTTTAAAGAGTACACACAAATAAATAAAAATGTTGAAGAAAAAGAGCTACAATTACCGTGCTCTTTAATTTAAAAACACTTTATGTCTAATAATTCTACATTCACTTGAACTTATTAAATTTAGTTAATTTTTTAAGTTGAATTTTATTATCATATATTTTTATTTTATTATTATATATTTTACTTTATTTGTTTAATTCAACTTAATGTAATTAATTTTTCTCTTTGATTCAATTTAATTTATATTTGTTTAATGTAACTGAGTTTTGAATACTGCAATTTGATTTAACTCAACTTAATTTAACCTCAAGCATTGTTTGTGTCAAATTGAAACAAAACAAATATACGTAAATTAAAGTGCATTCAAATTTAATTAAAAAAAAATTTTAATTTCGATATTATTGCATTAAAGCTTTTAATATCAGTGTTCTTTTTAGCAGACAAATGTTTGTGTGATGTTGTTGTTTTAGTAGGGGTTTTTCTATATAACTTTTACTTTATTTTTGTTGTTGTTGTAGCATCATAAACATTCCCCATATATAAAGGGTGGTTAAATTTCAAGGGCCGATGTTGAATGTGAACCACACCTAAACGTCAAGTCTTTTTCTGCATTTCATTTGACATTTTTCAATCTCAGACTAACTCAATTTAAACCATGGAAAAATACACAGTCGAGCAACGCGTTAAAGTTATTCAGGCTTATTATGAAAACGAGCGTTCAAATTTCGAAGAAAATCATCTTCAATGATGAGACACATTTTCACCTCAGTGGATTCGTCAATGAGCAGAATTGCCGCTCTTGGGCGAATGATAATCCAAGAGTGATTGCCGAAAAACCAATGCACCCACAAAGAGTGACTGTTTGGTGCGGTGGCATCATTGGGCCGTATTTTTTCCAAAATGAGGCCGGTCCGGCAGTTACTGTGAATAGTGTGCCCGAATTGGAAGATATGGATGTGGACGAAGTGTGGTTACAACAGGACGGTGCCACTTGTCACACAGCTAACGAAACAGTGGCTCTTTTGCGCGAAAAATTAGAGGGCCGAATAATCTCACGTCGCGGCGATGTCAATTGACCGCCAAGATCATGTGATTTGACACCGTTGGACTTCTTAATTTGGGATTATTTGAAAGAAAAGGTGTACGTCGATAAGCCAGCAACAATTCAAGAGCTAAAGGATAAGATAATTCGGCACATTAACGGCATAGAACACCAATTATGCCTCAGCGTCATCAAAAATTTGGACCATCGGATGGAGGTGTGCCGCCGAGACCGCGACGGCCATTTGGCCAATATTTTATTTCATACGTAATTGAGCCCTACCAATATTATCATAATAAAGGGAAATGACAACAATTTCCTAAACAAATTGTATTTTATTCAAGATCAGCACCGGCCCTTGAAACTTAATTTATGAGGAAGTGACAGTCCTTGGCCGGATATAAATCCGGGTCATTCCGGTAGCGTAGAACCGACTGTCGTGGGACGTATTTTATTTTAGTTTACTTTAACTTTTAGTTTTAATTTCAGTTTATTTCAATTTATTTTATGATTTTAATTTCATTAAATGGTTTTGATTTTTTATGTGTTCTTCTTTGTTATATTTTCCTATATTCACCCTTTTTAAATTTTTTTTTATTTCACTTTTATTGTTTTCATTTTATTTTGCTTCAATGTATTTGTTTTATTTTTTTTTTTTAATTATTTCTATTTTTTATTGTTGTTAGCTTTATTTTATTTACTCTTTTATTTAGCTTTCTTATTTCTATTTCACTCTAATTGTTTTAATTTGACTTTGCTTAAATTATTATTTTTTTTAATTCATGTTTTTCTTGGTTTGATACTTTAATTTGTAATTTTTGTTATTTTAATTTTTATTTTTTGTTATCTTTATTTTATTTACTCTTTTGTTTAATTTTTTTATTTTTATTTTACACGAATTTGAATATTCATTAAATTTTCATAAATTTTAAATAATTTTTTTTTTTTTTTTTTTTGTTATCTTTATTTTATTTACTCTGTTGTTAGTTTTCTTATTTCTATTTCACTCTAATTGCTTTAATTAATTAATTATTATTAATTTTATAATTACTAATTATTTTGTTTCAATTTTTTTGTAATTCTAATTCATGTTTTTTTTGCTGTGATACTTTAATTTGTAGTTTTTGTCATTGTAATTTTTATTTCTTGTGATCTTTACTTTTTTACTCTTTTTCTTAGTTTTTCTTATTTTATTTTATTTTATTTTATTTTCATTTAGCACTTTTTAATTATTTAATGTTTTTTTTTAATAATTTTATTATTTAATTTCGTTCAATTTTTTTACTTGTTATTTTTTATATTTTCTTTTATTTACTCTGTTTTTTTATATTTTTTATTTTATTTTACTTTGAAACAAATTGGCTTTTTTATTTTTTAATTTGTTAAATTTTTTATTTTGTTATATAATTGTTTAAATTTGTTAAGGTTTGTTTTGTTTCATTTTGTTAACCTATTTTAGTAATTTTTCCATTTTTATTTTACTTTATTTTCATTTAGTAGCGTGTTTTAATTTTATTCGACTTTTTCGAGTTTTTATATTTTATTTTGTTTTATTTTAAAACAAATTGACTGTTTTATTGTTTGATTTGTTACATTGCTTTTTCTTTAATTTTTTTCATTGATATTTTAATTTATTTTCTCTTTTTTATTATTTATTTCATTTTTTTTTTTTTTTTTTTGTTACTTTTCATTCTATTTTATATTTTTTTATTTTAATTTTACTTTCCTATATTGCAATATATTTTATTTCCAAAGTTTTTTAATGTCTTTTTTGTGTTTTATTTTATTCACTTATTTTCGTCATTTTTCCATTTTTACCTTACTTTATTTTTATTTTGTAATGCTTTTTATTTTCTTTAATTTTATTCAATTTTCTACTTTTTATTTTTTATCTTTTATTTTATTTACTCTGTTTATGTATTTATTTTTTTTTTATATTTTACTTTAAGTCAAATTGACTGTTTTATTGTTTGATTTGTTACAATGATTTTTCTTTCATGTTTACATTTAGTAACAGAAGCATAAAAATAAAAATTATTTACAAAAATGAAAAAAAATATGTAAAAGTAAAAAAAAACAATCAAAAAAAATTAGTAACAAAAGTAGAAATTTTTTTTTTTTAATATAATAACAGAAGTACAAAAAAAAAACTTTTTTTAAATTTAGTAACAAAAGTAAAAATATGAAACAAAAAGAATTTTTTTAATTTAGTAACAGAAGTGCAAAAATAAAAGTTATTTACAAAAATGAAAAAAAAATATGTAAAAGTAAACCAATAAAAAAAAAAAACTTAGTAACAAAGGTAGACAAAAAAGTATTTTTTAAATTTAGTAACAAAAGTAAAAAAAAAACTTTTTTTAAATTTAGCAACAAAAGTAAAAATATAAAACAAAAATTTTTTTTTTAATTTAGTAACAGAAGTACAAACAAAAAATTAGTTACCAATTTAAAAAAAATACGTAATATGATATTTTATTTTATTATCTCTTTCTTGTTATTTATTAAATTCTTTTGTTATCTTTTATTTTATTTCTCTTCTTTTATTTTTATTTCACTTTACTATGTTTTCATATGTTTCAGTTTATTTTTGTTTTACTTTTTAATATTTTTTGTTTTAACTTTTATTTTATTTACTCTGTTTATGTCATTAAATTTGAGGTATATTACTTTTTTATGTTTTATTGTTTTTTTTTTATTCAAGCTTAATTTTTTTTTGTTTATTTTTGTCTTTTTCGTACTTTCTTTAATTTTTGTTTTTTTTTTGTTTTTTGGCTTTTGCCTTTAAAATTTATTTACTCTTTTTCGGTTACTCTGTTTTGAGTTTATTTTAAGCCAATTTTTTTATTTTTTTAATATATCGCATTTTTTCCTTTTAGTTTTGTGTATCTTTTATTTTATATTCTCTTTTTTTTATTTTTTTTCATATTTTGTTTTTTGTCATTATTTAATTTAAAATAATTTATTTTAACTTTTTTATTTAGGCCCTGGCAGCTAATACTCGTACTCGTATCAACTTTGACTGTTAATTAATTCTTATAAATAAACAAACCATAAATAATTTTATTTACTCTGTTTATTTATCTTTTATTTTAAGTCAATTTATTAATTCGCTTTTCTACTTTATTTTCATATTTTTGTTACCTTTCATTTTATTTTAGTTAATTTTATTTACTCTGCTTATTTTATTTCGAGTAAACTTAATTTGGATAGTTTTAATTTGACAGCAACGGAGAACCTAAATGCGAATTTCTCACGAAAACTGTTTTTGAAATATTAAATTTGTTGTTATAAAGCATTTAAAGAATACAGTTATTAAGGCAATATTTTGAGCGTTTTTGGCAAATAAAATAACTATTTGATTGTAATGAGTTTGGATCAGAGTTGCGCATTTGGAAGTAGAGTAAGGTCGATCTTTTGAATGTCACTCCCGAACTGTCACAGCTGCAACATTTTTTAATAAAAAAAAAATATTTTTATTTAGTTATGTTATCTACACCTTTTACAAATCCCAATTATTGTAAAGGTTATAAGTGAAGAGATAAATACAAAAATAGATTTGAATATTAATTAAGTCTATGCTGCGTAGTATCACAGAATTTTGACCCGTTTTCACATATGTACTTTCTTTTAGGTTTTCCTTCTAATTTTAATAAAAAAACCTAGTTTATTCTACAATAAATATCATATAAATCAAAGTTTCCAACTTTGTATAAGAAAAATTTCCAATAAAATTTCTAAATTTTTAACCCCAATTACGGCATTATTTTATATGGAGAAAAAGTATAACACCATCAGGTAAGAAAATATCAAAAATCAACAACAATTTCGCAGCACTTCAAACTTGCACATTTGGGTTCTAAAATTTTATTTGTTATACAACTGTGAGCCCCATTTCTTTTTTTAAGTTTCGTTTAAACAATTTGAAATTTCGATAAAAATTTGCGGATTTTTAATAAAATTTGTACAAAGTTTAGAAATCGAATTTATGTACAGTATATGACAATTGTTGTAGAATGAACAATATCTTTATAAAAGCTGAATGGAAATTAAAAATAAAAATGGGCAAAGAAGTTGTGGCACTCTAATGTTTTCGCGAATTCTGTCACCTTTTTTCATTCATTTCACCAAAAACTTCCACATAAATTTTCTCGTTTGTTTTTACTAAATAAAAATATCTGTACACAAAACATTCAGCTCAACAAACTAAAGCCTTTACTTTCAAGGCTGCGGTATACCACTCCTCACCCCGAAATTTCGTTTAAGTTCACTGTGACGTGTTTTAATCAAAACAAAAATGAAACTGCACCGGATAGGATATTCGATGCGCTTTTTACTGCAATTCATATCAATATAGTAAACAAGCCGATGTTCATTTGCAGTTTTTTTGTTTTCACATCACTGTCAGGAACATAAACACATGGAATTATTTTAAAATTTTTGTATTTTCAGCTATTCTATATACAATACTTAGTCAAAACTTCCTTGAAAGCATTTCCTCTCAATGGCTATGACGTACAAGCTTCTAATTGCAATGGCTATGACGTATACACCCGCATGCAACCGCACTGGAATGCACTTTGTGTTCAGGCGCGCGGCACTTAAGAGGTTAAGCACTTTGTTGCTATTTGTTACCAAATCTCGATGAATCCAGCACACCCGGTTCTCAACACCTCTTACAAATCATAAATACAAATGCAGAAATTTAATTTTATTTTTCGCTTTGCTATTCAACCATTTGCACACTACTGTCAAATTTCATGTATGACAGAAAAAGATAAACAACGTCACAACCTCAATTCGATAGCGATAAGCGACCCACGATAAACGCAAACTATGTAAGAATTCGGTACGAATTAAATGCAACTTCGACTTTTGAAAGTGTCGCCTCGTTGTTGGCACGTGTGCACACCTTGAGCGTCGAAAATGCAATGCAAGTCGCAGACGTACAGCTTCTTGGCATAGGACAATTTGGTACGGGATTCTCTACCAGTCAGATGTGAAGCTAAGAACGACTGCGAAATGACTGGACTGGACGCGACGAAACTACGGCACGAAATGAGGTCAACGAGATGTGCAAATGTTGCTGCAACCGCTGGCGAACACGAACGAAGCGGAGGCATACAACGCAAACCAAGTCAAACGCATATACCAACAACAAGCAAGCAAACAATTCTACCCAAACCCCGGCCTCTAAACCAAAACCGAACTGAACAATCCATGTAGTAGTGTACTATAACCCCTAGAAAGTGTACGCGCAGTTACGCAGAGCGGAAGTGGTGGTAGCGTTTTCGGGGTTGTTCAGCACTTAACAAGTACACACACACGCACGCACACACGCAAATGCCCATAGATAAATACACGCGCTCTAAAAGAAGGGTCGTAAACTGAGAGCGCACAGAGGGAAATGTCGGCAAAGCTGGGTGTAAATATGCGCTAAAAACCGACTACAGAATGTGAGAGTCTGAAATAGTAAGTAGAGTACGCCGGAAACACAGTGACGTATGAGTAACCAAATGCAGGCACAACAAAGCAACCCAACTACAAATTGAAGAGATAGAGAGTATTGCAGAGCGCGAGTAATGGAATTCCATACAGAGCTCAGCACACAGTTTAACTAGGCTACTACAGTTCATATAAGAAAGGAAATTCGAGAGAGAATGCATAGCAAGCAAGCACATGCTTTCACAGTAGTCAACAAACTGTTAGCGCAAATGTTTTGCACGAGTTACTGCACTTGCACGTTGCAGCACGTGCGGCACATATTCCTAACCCGGGACAAATAATTTATTATTTCGGGTGAATACGTAAAAATGGCAGACATACTAAATGGAATGTCAAGTGAAGACAGAAAACGAAAAAGTGGTAGAAAGTAGAAAAGCTATAACTAACTAAACTTGCTTGCAGACAGAACAAAACACGAAGAGAAGCAGAAAGAGAAGAGACGACAAATTGGGGCTCATCAGCCAGATGAAAAAGGCACCACACCAGCTAGAGGCAGCTATAGGAGGAGAGTGAAAAGAAATGCTGTTTTTTTTGCGACACATACATATATGTACGTCATAGAATGAAAACTTTGCGACTACATACATACAACAGAAATGATTTACACTGATTACATTGGCAGTGGTGTCGAAACGAAGCAATAAGATTTTAAGTAAATAAAACCGAATTTATTAAAATAAAATAATTTTTAAAATATTTAATAAAAAATAATATAAAACAAACAAAACTTTGAAAAACAAAAATTTAACATATAATACAAGATAAATAAAAAAATAAATAAAACTGACAAATATTGAAAAAAAATTGAATAAAATAAAATAAAATAAAATAGAATAAAACAAAATAAAAAAACTGAATTAAATTTGAAAATAAAAGAAATTAATAGAATAACACAAAATAAAAGTACTAGTAGTGAAAAATATATAAAATACTTAAAAAGTTAAATAATAAAAATTAAATACACGAAACAAAAAAAATTTAATTATATTTGAAAAAACTAATAGAATAAAATAAAAATAATAATAATGAAAAATACATAAAAATTTAAATAATAGAATTAAAGACATGAAACAAAATAAAATACAAAAAAAAATTACATAAAACTAAATTAAAACAAAATAATTAGAATAAAATAAAATACAAATAGTAATAATGAAAAATATATAAAATACTTAAAAAGTGAAATATTAGAACTAAATACACGAAACCAACTAAAATATAAAAAAATAAATAAAACTGAATTAAATTAAAAAAAAATTAAATAGAATAAAAAAAATTATGGAAAATATATAAATTACTTAAAAAGTTAAATATTAAATTAAATACTCTAAACAAAATAAAATACAATACAAAAAATTTACATATATCTAAATTAAATTTAAAAATATAAATAGAATAAAATAAAATAAAAATACTTATATAGAAAAATATATAAAATACACGCAACAAAATAAAAAGCAAAAAAACAAAAAAAAAACATAAATCAGAATTAAATTTGAAAAAAATACTAGAGAAAATAAAATAAATAAAAAAATAATGAAAAATATATAAAATACTTAAGAAGCTAAATAATAAAATTAAATACACGAAATCAAATAAAATACAAAAAAAAAACAAAATAAATTAAACTGAATCAAATTTAAAAACAAAAATATGAAAAATATATAAAATACTCAAACAGTTAAATAATAAAATGCAATACACGAAAAAATAAAATACAAAAAAAAAACCAAAATAAATAAAACTGAATTAAATTTAAAAAAATAAACAATAAAATAAAAAAATAATAATGAAACATATTTAAAATACCTAAAAGTTAGAAAAAATTACACGAAACAAAATAAAATACAAAAAACGAAGTGAAACTTTCAAGGCAGACAAAGAAAGAGGGAGAGACCCGAGAGAGAATGAGAGAGAGAGAAAGAAAAAAATATGTGTATCTAAATAAATTCACAACATTTTCAGAGAATACCAATAGACAAAATTTACAAAAAACGGAGAAGGGTCGACCGGTAGGTAATCGCCGGACACAAACCGTGGCAACAACGCGCACTACTCCCAACGTTTATCACCCGCGCAAACGCAGCGATTCCAGGACCGCAGCAACGGCACAAATTACCGCAAGGCAATACCAATAAATCCGACGCCGGAATGGATAGCACTTTATAGTACGCACAAGCACTAGCCAGGAAACAGAAATAAGCGCCAATAGAAATAGCCACCAAAAAAAACGCCAAAAGAATTGAGACCAAAAAACACCCCAAACAGTAGGCACCAAGGAAATATAACGCCAAAAAGTAGGCACCAAAAATATCTTTCCTACAAGTTTGCATCAACAAACAAGCGCCAAAAAGTAGGCAGTGTTATTTTCCAATAGAAATTAGCCACCACAAAGAAAAACTCAGGAAAAATAACCTAAAGTGTATCTAAGATATACATAAGGTATAGCTCTCTTTCTCCTTTTCCTCTACGTTATGTCTTTTTTCTCTGTCGCGGAACGAAATGCCCAAAACTTTGCATGGCCTTGGAATTTTACTTTCCATTCCCGCTCGTCCATCGACACCTAAGAAGTTTTGATTCAAAAATAATTAAATTTTAATAAAAAAATAATTAAATAAAAAAATAATAAAGGGTATTTGAGATAGTGATGAGCGACGCCTAGAGATCAGTAGTGGTCAACTTCTAGATGGTACCTTTCTTTCAAGTCATCATCGTCATGTCTTTTTTCATTACAAGTAGGCAGATGTACAATTTTTCACGCAATAGAACAAAGTTTTAAAATTATTCGAACTTATTACGCAGATGGTCGATTTTTAAAAACTACATACCGCAAAAATTGTGATTTTTTTAGTTAAATTAATGAGTCCGAATGAGTCGATAATTCAAAAGTTGGTGGAAAAACTGTCAAGCAACTGGCAGACAAAAAACTGGAAATTTTGTTGGGAATATTGTAGCTGCAGCGCAAAGTGTTGCTGAACCACATGCAACATTGATCTGTCGACGTTCTCAATATGGCGCCTTCGTTTTTATGAGGCAAAAATACACTTGGCGGTTTGTCAATGCCTGCCGAGGGCCAATAGCTAACATTTTGTGTTTCATACTCGGGATCTCGAATCTGGGCCGTTCCGAATGATAGTCTCGTATCACTATAATCGGCTACGCCGGCCGCCGAATAAAATACAAATAACGAAAATTAATCACCCTATCAGAAGATTTTTAATTTTTGCAAATGGTGTCGCACGTCAATAATAATTGACACTTGTACTTGACACGTAAAGATCAAAATAAAGACTTCTATGCTATAAATATTTTTGTTTTGAGTTATTTATATTAGTAAAAAAACTAAATTTAAGCACCTTGTAAAAATCAAGTAAAATAAAATAAAAAAAGAGAAAATCGACATACGTCAAAATAGTACTAAAATATAATGAAACAGAAGAAAAATTAAAAAGTAAAAAACAAAAACAAAATAAATAAATAAAATATCATAGGTACATCCTTTTTCGGAGTTGTGTAGTAACAGAAGCTTTATCATAAAAAACATTTTTTTTTAATTTGATACTTCTTGGGATCAGAAGCTGCGACCTACGGAGTCACAAATGCACCCGACTACGGCTCACATTAATGTCTAACCGCATTTCATAATTAATTTACAAAAACAAAAATTCCCTAATCCTGCAGCTCAACGGAATTTTTAGTGTTACAAGTAAAAGAAACTGATGCGACGTAAGCTATTTATATACCAGCTAGATTGTGTATACCAATTGTAGAAAATCTACAATCAGTTGGTTTATTGTTCTAATTATTTTCGTTTTTTGTTTTTTGTACAGCGGCAGCAGCGACAGGAAATAAACTATTTGCGTTACATTTAACGAGTGCTTTTATTGCTAATAAGAGCGTGAATAAATAAATAAAAAAATGAGAGTGCGAATACACAGTTGCGTTGCTTCAAAAAAACGCTGCGGGTGAGTTGTGCTGTGGCTATGCAATGAATTGAATCAGGTTATCGAAGGCACAGACACTACACGATAAAGTGGTACTTATGGTTTGTATTGGCGTTGTTAACGACACTGACTAGACACAATACATACATACATATACGCTTAACACCCATACACACATACATATGGCTTTGTAGACGACCCTGAACCCCGAGAAACAAGTTTTAGCAGCAGTAAAGTAAACAGTTTTGAAAGTAGTGCGAACGTCGAGGGCACCATCAAGCAATGAAATGCATTAGTGAGTTAGTATTAAGAAGTGTTTTTGAAATTAATTATGTTTTTTTGTTTTGTTTTTTTGGATACACAATTTTTTTTTTTAATTTAATTCGAAACAAAATGAATTTGATTTAATTTTTATAACTTCACTTATATTAAATTTAACTCAATTTCAACTCATAATTTTATTTACGTTTATTTAAGGAACGTAGTTCATAAATATCGCTTTAATTAAGGCTAATTTCGTTTGTTTTATGAATAAATCACAGATGCCTGGGTCTAAATGGTTTCTTGTTATTAGATACGATACTGATTTCCGCGGTACAACTTGGTAATCATGTAAATGCGTTTTTTAATAACTGAAATATTACTGAAAAACAGTGACGTAAATTTTTTAATAGTTTGACCTTTATAAAGGGTTTTCCAATAGCAGGTGTTATTTAGATTAGATTAGAGATGATTAACGATTTTTTATGGCCGGAATTGGATGGTATTGATCTGGACAACGTGTATTTTCAACAAGACGGCGCTACGTACCACACAAGCAATGAAACCGAAGGTTTCCGGACCATGTTATCTCTCGAAGAGGTGATCATAATTGGCCTCCGAGATCTTGTGACACCTTGTGACGTTTTTCTTTGGGGCCACGTGAAAGAGAAGGTATACGCCAACAGCCCAGGGTCGATTCAAAATCTCAAAGATGGAATTCGTGAGGCTATCGAGGACATAGGGCAGCCACTTTGCAATTCGGTTATGGAAAATTTCATGAAAAGGAGCGTGGTCGTCGTGGTCATTTGCCTGATGTTATTTTCCACTACTGGCGGCATACTTTCCGCTTTATAATGAAATAAACATCCGATCATTTATATTAAAAAATAGCATTTTTCTTTGAATATCTAAATAAAACCTCTTATTGGAAAACCCTTTATATATATATAATTGGCGCTTGCATTCTTTCTGGGTGTTTGGCCAACCTCCTCCATATTTTTTATGAGGAGCTTTTTCATGACAGAAATACACTCGGAGGCATGCCACGGCCTGCCGAGGGGCGACCGCTATTAAAAAAACTTTTTCTTCATTTTGGTCTTCGTTCTCTCTGTGAATTCCGAATGGTAGTCACGCACCAACCCATTCGGCTACGGCGACCTTTACGCGCCCCCTTACTTGCCTGTCTTGCTTGCAAGTGTCAAATATGATTTACGTGCGACGTCATTTACAAAAATTATGAATCTTTCGATAGGGTGATTCATTTTGTGCCATTTCGTATTTTGCTTTTTGTTTTGATTTTTGCTCTGAGCGCAATTCTCATAATGTTATGTTTGTGAGAAAATGGAGATAAAATCCCAAAAAAACAATGTTAGTTTTCCGCTGCTTATCCCAGAAAGCTGATGTGATAGAGACTTCAAATTATACTCAAATTAAAGCTTGAACTTTACACCAAAATAACTGTGATAGCAAGCTTCATAATAAATTTTCTATAAAACAAAATAAAATTATTTGAGGCCATCGCCTTATTTGAAATGGCGTTTTTGGTATTTCTTTAAAAGCGTGCAAAACAGAAACGAAAAAAGAAGTTTTATTTTTGTTTTCAGTATTTTATTTTTTGATCAATTTTTATATATCCACCCAAATAAAAATTATTTTTTTGTATGTATTTTTTCTTTTTTTGTTTGTTATTTCTTTATAATCCATTTTAGTTTATTTTATTTTTTAATTTAGTCTCTTTTGTATTATATTATTTTATTGCATTTTACTTAATTTTTTTTATTTCATTCTAATTTGAATTAGTTTTAAAGGTTTTTTTCGAAGATTTGGGGCTTTATTGTGAAAAAACGGTACAAAATATTTTATTCGAAGTATTGGCCATCGCTAGCTACAACTTTCGCCCATCTTTCGGGCAATTTCCGGATGCCGTTTCTCCAAAATTCTGGCCGCTGCTTGGCTATCCATGACTCAACCCATATTTTGGTAGCCTCGTACGAGGAGAACCGCTGGTCCGCCAAATCGAGACTCATATGCCGGAACAAATGATAATCGGAGGGAGCTATGTCTGGACTATACGGCGGGTGGGGTAACACTTCCCAGCCAAGCGTTCCAAGGTATTTTTTGACAGGTTGAGCAACATGCGGCCGAGCGTTGTCATGTTGCAAAATAACCTTGTCGTGCATTTTTACCGTTTCCTTTCAATGCCCGGCTTAAACGCATCAATTGCAGTCGGTAACGATCCCCCGTGATTGTTTCGCCCGGTTGGAGCAGCTCAAAATATAGGACGCCGACCTGATCCCACCAAATGCAGAGCATGATTTTCTTGCCGTGAATATTCTGCTTGGCCGTCGACGTTGATGTGTGGTCGGGCAAACCACATGATTTTTTGCGTTTTGGGTTATCGTAGTGGATCCATTTTTCGTCGCCAGTCACCACCCGATGCAAAAAACCCTTCCGATTTTGTCGCTCGATCAGCAATTCGCACGTAAAAAGTCGCCGTTCGACGTCGCGCAGCTTCAACTCGTACGGGACCCAATGTCCTTGCTTTTGGATCATTCCCATCGCTTTTAGACGCTTGCAAACGGTTGATTTATCAACGCCCAATGATTCAGCAAGCTCTTCTTGGGTTTGGCACGAGTCCTCGTTTACCAATTCCCCCAATTCCGCGTCCTCGAACTTTTTGGGCTGGCCAAGACGCTCCTTGTCTTCGGTGTGAAAATCACCACTTTTGAATCGTCGAAACCAGTACTCACATGTTGAAATCGACGCAGTATGGTCTGGGTAGGCCTCCTGCAGCAATTCACGGGCTTGGGCTGTATTTTTTTTCAAATTAAAGCAGAAAAGCAAAGCTTCCCGCAAATTGCGTTTCGACGGCACGAAAGTTGACATACTCGGAGCACGAAAACACTGCGTTGTTTAAACTTCAGCGAAATGACAGATACTGATAAACAAAGCCTAGGGATGAGGCTTTGTCATGAATATATATAGCGCCATCTGTGTGTCACCTTTAAAACTAATTCAACCTCCCAATATTTAATTTTCTTTTATTTTATTGTACTGGATTTTAATTTACTTTATTTTTCTATTCGATATTTCCATTTTACTTTTTTCCAAAATATTTTATTTTAATTTTTTAGTGTTTTATTAACTTTTTTACCTGGTTCTAATTAATTTAATTTGTAACAAAGTCAGTTGAAAAATCTTATGGTTTGTGTTTCTGTTATCTGAAGGCAGTACGAATGGGAATTACTTTACAATTTGAAATTTAGATGCAAAAAAACTGTTCATTACAAAAAGGGATGATGCGAGGGAAGGACTACCATTCGATAGTGAACGGATTTGACACCTCGGGCATGGAACACCAAATTATACAACAATTTTCTTCCAATATCGGTCACCACGCCCAGGTAGGTATTGGCAAACCTCTGAGTGTGTGTTCTGCGTTGAAAAAGCTCCTCATGAAAAATCATCTGCTGTTCGAAAGCGACATACAACTGTAGGTCTCTCCACTAGTGGAAAAGTAGCAAGAAGAAAATCACAAATACGTGAAAGAGTTCGACCAAATACTGCTAAATTCAGCGGGCTGGCCGTAAATTTTTGGAATCAAACACTCAAAGTGAAGTGGGGTGTAAAAAGTCCCCGAAGTTTGGGCAATTTAGATTGATGCTGCGCGTCAATTGATATCGCAAGAGAGAGGCACCCTAGGCAGGGTATTTGTGGGACCAGATTCAATATTGTATAAACAGTTGGTCGCCAAGAAGACTTATTTTCGTTGGAAATCGCATAAGTTGGAAATTGCCCAAAAACGGAATCGAGTTGACAAGTGTAACGAAATGTTCAAGAAATTTTATATCTATGCATACGAGGCGAAAAAACAGCAATTCACAGTCGCGGTGTTCCAAAGCGAGCTTAATTCAAGAAAAGTCTTTCACGGAAGAAGCACCTCAAAACCATAGTCGCCTGTTTTTCGGGAAATCTGGTCATATGGCAGCTTAGTGGTACCAAAGAAACATAAAACAGTCAATCCTGATTGATACACAACCATTTTTTTTTTTTGAAAGATATTCTGTGAGTATTAAGGAAAACGCATCACCTTTCACCAAGACAATGCAACTTCTCATATATCGGTTTACAGAGAGTTTTTGAATACTCAAAAGATCAAATTAATCGCCAACCCGTCTTAGAGCCCTGATTCGGAACCTTATGATTTGATTTTGTTGTTGAGCTTCAAAAAGAAAATGCGAAGCCAACGTAAAGCTCATTTGTAAATACGAAGATTTCGTTTAAGAGAGATAGGATACTCTTGCTTTATTGTATACTAGCAACCCGCCCTGCTTCGCACGGGTATAAAATATATACCCTATGTCACTCCCTGAAAAAATGATTAAAATCGATCCAGTAGTTTTGGCTTATTCATTACTACCCGTGGCCCGCACGCGTTAAATTTGGAGTAAAACAATTCCCCTTTCTTTATAGCATGAAGATTTCCTGCTGTCTTTGGGATATCTAAATTCATACCCTACATTTTTGCATATTCACTTTTTGCATTTTTACATATGTATTTATTTTATTTTTACAACAATTACTATATTACAGAATGTCTTTATATACAACGTTCATAGCCTTCTTGTCATTAGACAATACAAACATGTTTTCTCTAGAGGTTACTCTTGAAAGAGCGACATACAGTTGGCCATGTGAAAAACAGTCAACACTCAAATCTAAGCCTGCAACGTTGAAGGTTTGACCCTGAGATTTATTAATGGTCATTGCAAAAGATGTCTTTACCGGAAATTGTGACCGTTTAAATTGGAATGGTAGATCCGATGGTATCAGAGGGATTCGGGGAATCAATACATCTTCTCCGGTACCACATCCTGTGAGTATTGTGCACTCTATTATGAACGTTTTCAGTGATTTTACCAGCAAACGCGTGCCATTGCAAAGTTTAGGTGGACTTAGGTTTCTTAATAAAATAACAGGACAACCTATTTTCAGCTCCATTTTGTGAGGAGGGAGTCCAGACGGGTTCTTCCAAATCGAGAACAGTATCGACCGAGTAGTATATTTTCGTCGGCGCATCAATCTTTGAAATAATCAAGTTATTTACTTTATCTACTTGTTCGTTAGTTGATGACAGAATAGCTCTTTCTTTAAACCAAGATATTGTCTTATAACTTATGTTATCAATGTCAGGATAGACATTGTTGACTAACTCTTGGACGTTGTCTATCAAAACACAAAGGTTTTCTAGGTTAATCCTTCCCTCACTTTGTGTTAATTCTCCAATGCCAACTTTTAGCAGGATCTCTGGAAATAGCCTGTTCTCACGTGAAGATGACGAAACCCTCATATTAGTTTTAAGATCTAATTTATTGACATGCAACCAAAGGTGGGATCTTTTTAGCGAAGCATTTATTTCGTCAGCACGTGTTCCTCGAGTCACAACTGGTAGGATTTGACGGAAATCTCCTGAGAACAGAATTGTACATCCACCCATAGGTGAATTTTTGTTGTGCAAATCGCGTGTTGTCCTATCCAATGCTTCCACAGACGTCTTGTTTGACATGATAGCTTCGTCCCAGACTATTAATGAGCAGTCACGCATCAATTTTCCTGTATTGCTCTGTCTAGAAACACTACAGACGCTATTATCATCATCGGTTGCGATTTTCAGCGGGAGCTTGAATGTAGAGTGTGCGGTTCGGCCTCCTTCCAAAGGAGTAGCGGCAATGCCGGATAACGCAACAGCTAACGCAATTTTTCCGGTAGATCTCAATCACTAACTACTGATGTAATATCTTGAAAAATATTGTTTTTAATTATATGCTGTAAAGAGCCATATACATAGATCTATATGAAAACAACAATGTATTTAAGGTATTTAATTGGATAAGGATTAATGTTGTACCTATTTGTTGAAATCGCTTCGAAAATAAGCTATTAGTTGTCGTAAAAAGTAAATGACAAAAAATGTTATTGTATGGAATCGATAGCAAGCTAAACGCGCTCCGAATCAATAATCAATATTCAAAAACTGTATTTTATATTAATTACAGTATGCAAAATTCGTATTAGTACACCCCCTAATAAATAAAAAAAACCACGTATATTTTCAAATCAATTTTAAAACAAATGCTTGAAACCGTTTTATTTTATAGATAATTAACTAAAATAAGGCCAAATAAAAAAACCGCTCACAAAGTGTATTGAAATGCAAAAAAAAAATAAGAAAGAAAAAAATGAACACTTTTCACAGAAGCAAAATTCGTATTAGTACACATGTATTTTTAATGATTTAAAGAGTAAATAAAAAATAGTTCAGAAAATTAATATTTTGTAGGATACCCTCGTTGCCTTAGAACAGCAGACAATCTCTTCGGCATAGATTCCACCAATTTTTTTGTGAGATTTGGAGAAATCTTCTTCCACTCTGATTTGAGGACTTTTTTTAAATGTTCTCGGTTCCTTATTTGATGATGTTCCAGCTGCTTTTTGAAAATCGACCATACATTTTCTATGGGATTAATATCCGGGCTTTGTGGTGGTGTTTTGAGATAATTTGGACAGTTATAAAGCATCCATAACCTTGTATCCAACGCCGTGTGCTTAGGGTCGTTATCTTGTTGGAATATACATTTTTTTTGCAACCCAATTTTTTGGCACCTTTGCGTAGATTCTTTTTTAAAATATCAATATATTGCCTTGCAGTCATAATTCCATCAATAAAATGCAACTTTCCTACTCCGTTTGCCCCGAAACATCCCCATACCATCAGAGAACCACCACCGTGCTTGAAAGAAGGCTGCAGATTTCGTTTTTGAAGGCCAGTATTACACTCTCTCCAAATTTTAATGCGTCCATCGGACATTTTTATATTAAATTTACACTCGTCTGAAAAAATTACCCTTTTCCAAAACCGCATATTTTTGTTTAAATATTGCCTGGCGAATATAACACGCTTTCTTCTATTGACTGAGCTTACATACGGTTTTCTAACCGCAGTTCTGCTTCTAAATCCCAATTTTTTTACATAATTGCGCACTGTTTGAGGTGTAACGTTGATAGAAAAGTATTTTTCTAGTTCTGCAGCTAGTGAAACTCCACTGACGGTGGGGTCTTTTCTCATAAGGCGTTTCAAATAAGTCTTGTGCCTCTGCCCAAGCTTTGCCCTGTTCATATTTCGAAGCTTTTTGTCAATCCTTCCACTGTCTCTAAAAATTTTGACTAAGTTTTGTATTGTAGACACACTTTTCTGCAATGTTCTCGCAATTTCGCGTAAAGACTTTCCGTTATTGTTCATATTTATTATTAATCTCCTAGTTTCGTTTGACTTTGGCGGCATTGCAAGCTAACTCCGCGAACTTGAACAAATGGCTACTGAAACGCAACTGCCCAAGGTTAAACATTGAATCGTTTCGAAAATAAAGGTAAATACCAACAAATTGTTTACAAATTCAACGCATACTAAGTGTACTAATATAATACGAATTTTGCCTGCAGTAGAAATAGCTACACTGCTACTAAAGCTATTTTTTTCAATTGTATGCAAATGTTTCGGAGTTTTTGTTATTATTCTATTTTTTTATGAATTTTACAATACCGCACTACGATTGAAATCAATTGCTTTAAAGTAAATTTGAAAATATACGTGGTATTTTTATTTGTAAGAGGGTGTACTAATACGAACTTTGCATACTGTATGTGCGATTTACTAATATAGAACGTGAAAATAGCGTTTTATTTCGCTGTAAAATTGTATGTGCATATAATTACATGGAATTCAGTACATACATAGATACATATGTACATACGTCCGAAATGAAATAATGCGAGCGATTCGTAAATACATACATACATACGTCACCATACGATGTAATTCAACATTAATGAGGTGTGGTGAGATTATCGCTTAACGCCTGTTGCTTCATTCGGTTGACAGCGAACAAACACACAAACAGCTTTTTTTGGGAAAAAGAGCTGCTTTTGTTTAAACAATTTTGGTTAAATAACAAATATATCAATTTTTTTTTTTTGATGCAGAACGAAAGTAAATATTTCAAAGTTAAACTCTAAGAAAGTTTCATTTTAATTGGTTGATTCGTTTATGATTTATGGCCGTGAAAACAAAAAAATTATGTTTTTTTGCCACATTTTGACCGATTGCCACGCCCCCTTTATATATTTCTTCACATTATATAGATATAAACCTTCCTCTTCAATCAATCTATCTTTAAAAAAAAACCGCATCAAAATCCGTTGCGTAGTTTTAAAGATTTAAGCGTATACGGGGACATAGGGACAGAACAAGCGACTTTGTTTTATAATATGTAGTGATTGCATTTAGCGGTTTTGGTATGTCGTTCTCTTGTTCAAATGGTAGTCTCACAGCACTTTTTGCTATCTCATCTACTATTTCGTTCCCCATAATGGCTTTGTGGCCAGGTACCCAATAGATATGCAGCCTACCGTTTGCGGCTAGCCTTTCTATGGCCTCTCTGCTTCGTTGAGCATTTTTGGACTTAATACAATATGAGCTTATTGCTTTTACTGCTGCTTGACTGTCCACGTATATATTAATCGTTGAGTTCTTTCTTTGCCTTGTTAGGCTAGCTCCGCGGCTTTCTCCACAGCCAAAGCTTCCGCTTGGAAAATACTGCTGTAGTCTGGCAGCTTGAAAGGCTGCCTTATTCCTAGTTTTGAGTAGTAAATACCCGCTCCCACTCCATCTAAAGTTTTAGAGCCGTCTGTACAGATGTGAAAATTTCTATGGCCAGGCTTCATGCCTTTGTGCCATCCCTCCTCTTCAATTGTAGTGCGAAACCTTCTCTCCCAACTAGAGTACGCAGTCATGTAGTCTGTGCAACCTGGGCTCTATTTTGCTATTGAGCTGTGCCCGAAGATTCTGCAGGTGAATACCCCAGCAGCCACTAGCCTCCTGGCGGATTTCGCTGCCAGGTTTTCTGCCATAAGGTCAATAGGTGGCCTGCTGAGTATCGTTTCCAGCGCCGCCGTTGGAGCGGTTTTCATCGCTCCTGTCATGCACAGAGCATCGAGTCGTTGAATCCTTTCCAGTGGCATTAAGTATGTTCGTTTTCTTGTCGCAGTCCACCATACAGCAATATCGGTCTAACTACTGCCGTGTAGTACCAATGCATCAGAGAGGGTGATAGACTCGAAGTAACGCTCAGCATTCTTTTGCATGCGTACAACGTATTACTGGCCTTTTTCATCCTTTCCTCAACATTGTGCTTCTACAGCAATTTACTATCTAGTATTACTCCGAGATACCTCGCATGATCTTTGAGAAGTATAGTAGTTCGTTGTTGCCTAGCTTCGGGAGTATCCACGTCGGGACTTTGTACTTCCTGGCAAAAAGTACCATGCCCGTTTTTCGGCGTTTATGCCTAGCCCTGCGCGAGATGTCCATTGGTGTACCGTTTTAAGTGTGTTATTCATCACATTACCGATGGTGTCCAGGTACTTTCCCGTAACTACTACAGCTATGTCATCTGCATATGCCACTAGTTTTGGTGCCCCTCCGTCAAATTTCTTGAGCAGTTCGTTTGCTACAAGTAACCATAATAGCGGCGATAGTACCCCATCTTGCGGAGTGCCTCTGCATGTATATTTGGTGACGCTCCTATCGTTCCATTCTGCTCTTATCTTCCTGCTAGCTAATAGCTGCCTTATCCATAGATAAATCTTAACACATAACTAACGATGAAAAGTTCAGAACAACGGGCATCAAACACCCCTTATTTTGCTGCTTTATTTTCATTGCAAATTTTTCTTGTTTTATAATTTTTTTTATTGTTTATTATTATTATTTATTCTTTATTTTTTTTTATCTTACTTAAGTTTATTTTTTTATAGTTTATTTTTTATTGTTTACTTAAGTTTTATATTTTTTGTTTTTATATTATTTTATTTATTTTCTATTTTATTATATTGTATTATTATTATTGTTTTTATTTATTAATATTTTTCATTATAAATTGTTTTATTATTTTTATTTTTTAATATATTTTTTTTTGTTTGTTTTTGGTTTTTTTGTGATCTGAACATTCAACGACGGCGGCTGCCAAATTACTTGGTGCAGCAATTTTTAATTGGAATTAAATTTTTTTTTTATGATTCTCCGTGATTACATTTTACCAATAAAAAAATTAGTTTGACGTGGAATTATTTATTTATAATTATATTAATTTTAATTATTTTTATTTAACACAAATTAATTTTGTCAGAATTCTCCCTTATTTTGCATAATTCTTTGAATTTCTTGTTTGCCCCCGCTGAGTGATGTATTTGCACGAATGCCGGTTTTCGTGTCTCGTCTACGTAAAGCTCCTCAATAGCTAACAGAGTAAAGCAAAATAAATAAATAAATATTGCTTGCCGGCCCAGCTGTATGATAATCCCCGAAAAAATATTGAAGAATGTTGGCGTACAAAGCGGCGACACCAAAATTGAATTACTCACACGCGTTTACTACTGACGCAAACCAATACACAAGCACACATTCACGCGGGCGAAGCGGGGAAGAGCTCGTTTATCGTAGCAAATATTTTTGAATGATTTATTGTTGAACCACAAAGCACTCTGAGTTGTGTGAAATGAGAGAAATGACACGGGGGAAAAAACAACAAAGAAAACAAGCAAGAGAGACAACCAGAAGTTCGAGGCACTAGAGAACATGGTTTTTGTTGTTGATGTTTTTTTTACAAGCTGTGCATTACTATTTAAAAGTTTCTTTATTTTCTGGACTACACAATTTGTTTGCTTTTCGCCGACTGATAAAGCACAAATTTATATTTTAGCACGTTTGTCGAACAACAACTACGACTACCAACCAACTGATGGAACGTAACACCGACCGATAAAAGCGAGCAGATAGACTACAAATCGCTCCCACGTACACACACTGCTGTTAAGCAAATATGCACCGTACAACACACTTTTGTTTTGTTGTTATTTGTAGCGCGAGTAATTCACTTATGCACTCACTCGACTCGGTCACTCACTCATCACACGCATTGGTCAAGTGTTTACGTCCGCGCGTACGTTTGTGAACTGAAGCGCGAAGTTGTCACAAGTTGCAATGCAGCCCAGCAAAATCATATGAACAGCATATTTCATACCCACACAGTTTTTCATGCATGCACGTATGTATGTACGAGTATGTAGGTTTCAACACTACTCCACTGGCGATTAACCAACAACTCGAAAAATGCTCATGTACATGTGATTTGAATGTTTCTGCGATGCTTAATGCGGCGCACAACATGCAAAAAAGTTATGACTCGTAAGCGGCAGATTGAACAAAAATTTCCATTAATTTCACAGCCACCCCACTGTGCCCGCTCACAGCGAAACTCGTCGGCTAGCAAGCAAGTCTTGTGCCACATACAAAGTCACCACACAACGAGAGGGAGGCGTGGTACTGATGTTAGTGGGGTTTCAGCTTCTTTGAGGCAATTAGTTGATTTGCGGCTTTTGATGGTTGATATCTACACAGTACTTTAAGTTTGCGTTTTATTTATTTTTTCTTCTTCTTCTTTTATTTTCCGTGCAAGCAAGTGAAATAGGCAACTCTACTCATTTGCTGATTATTTGCTGTGTTGAATCCAAGGCGAATTTATTACAGGTGACAGCAAACACATATAAGTAAAACCCTACATGTATTTGTTGTTGCGTTTGGTGCAAGCATCATGTCAAAATCAGCAAGCAAATGTAAACATACGAATGTAAACATACCAATACATACAAACAAAGCATATCATTTTGACGTAAGCCATACCTACGGCGAAAGATTCAGCTGGGTGAATGCTGTCACCTTATTAAATCCACCTTGGTTGAATCATAAAGACTTTTATGTTGCTGGATGTGAGAGAAGTTGCCAAGTGACTGGATTCAATATTCTTGGGAAGACTAATTGCATATGAAAAACAGCAGTTCGGCGAAGAAAGAAGAAAAGCCAAAACTATGTTTAAGTACATATTTCACGTGGTCACGAACATGAAGGAGCTGAGATTGCTTGCATAATTTTATAACCGAAGCTAGAATTCAGTTCATAGAAAGATGGCTTAATCAATGCATGCGCGATTATCGCCGAATTTCGCGTGCTTTATATGGAAGAAAATTCTTAACATCGTATGCAAAAAAAAATTGTAAATAATTAACGCGATTTTTGAACGACCTCAACACTTCATTGTACAAAACTTGAATGAGCTACAAAATTGTATACTCAGAAGTTTTCTATATTAAATATTCTCATTACGGCACTTTTCTGGTCTAGAGACGTGAAAATTAAAGGCGAAAAACAATCGGTATCAATAGAAAATCGCTTGTATTCATGTGGGAATGGTGTAATCCCTACTCCGCCTCTCGTGTTTCTGGCAACCCTGGTTGACAGCAACGGCGAACGAGGGAGTCGTGTTTTAACTAGCGTAGAAGGTGGTCGATTTCGGGCGAAAAACCAAATATACAATTTATCAATTCCTTAATCAAAACTCACATTGTTAATACTCACATTTAAATAAAAAGTTCAAACCTAAATTCATTAGATCAATTTTTTATTTATAAACAAAAAAATATTTTTTTCAATGACAATAATAAAATTAAAAAATGTCCCCTGACATAACACACGCCACTGGCGTAACTGATTGGGCTACTCAGGTACGTCTGGAAAAAAATTCGGTCGATTATTCATCAGTGGATATGTCGCTATGGGGGGTAGCAGATTTTTTTTTTTACAAAAACCAATTTTTTTTTCTAGATATTTTATCTGTTTATTTGAAAAACAAAAAAAAGGATTTTTTTCGCGTACTCGCTCTTAAAATAATAGAAAAGTTGATTACAAAATTATAATTCTGCTACCCGCGAGAGCCACAAGTATTTCGTCGTACTCCAAACCGGTCTCGTTTTAAGTGACTGTAACGTCTAAACTACAACGAATTTCAATATAGAAATTTGCAAGTATGATTTTGAAAGTATAAACTATCATAACATAAAAAAACGATTTTTTCGAAATTCTAGACCAATAAGGTGCCTTAAGAAGTTGAAAATTTAGTGGACATTTTTTGAAATTTGTACCATTTTTGTTTAGATTAGAACTCTTACATATAAGGTTTTGGCTATACAATTAACTATTATATAATTTTATAAAAAATTTACGAAAAAAATTAATTTACATTAAAAGTGATGGAAATTTTTAACAGGATCGTAATCGAAATTGAATCCATCCTATTGTGAACCAAGACATGAGGGAGATAAAAGAATTTCGTTAACGATTCAGTTTTTGTATCTTTATTTTGTGAGCCCACTGCTCGATTAACAACAAAATCATACATCAAATTATTGCTTATATTTATTTGTCGATATTTTGACTTCGATTATTAGTCATCTTTAGGACTTTAGGATAAAATATCAAACGTAAAATATTTTGGCTTCATTTGATCACAAGGAAGTATCCCCTTCAGTAAACCAATTCAAACTGTGAAGAGATGAATAACTGGGCGCATTCTCGTGCTAGAAAACAACATTTTCGCCAGAATGGACCTTGAGAAATGGCTGCAGTATATCCGAAAGTAAGGTTATGTACTCTTCGGTATTCATGCGTGTTGAGGAGAAGTTGGGATATTGATATTTTCACGTGTACTCACCGCCAAACTTTCTTTTTGGAAAATATATTGGCTCTGAACGCAAATCGTTCCAATTAGTCCTTATTAAAATCATCTGGCCCATCTAAGTTAAGTTAAATTTCATCAGAAAAGATAACCTTAAAAAAGTTGGTAAATTGTGGTAAAATTATACATTTTTATTTATTTTAAACTACCTTGTACTCTTTCTTAAGCGGACACATAAGGGACTGAAACATGTGTTCTCTTATGGGAAGTGTCGCTTAGAGAAAAGCGTAGTTAAAATAATTTGAGATTGATCTTTAATATTTAATTAGCTTTATTTCCGAAACCAGAACAAAGATACAAATAAATATTTGACAAAGCAAGCAGAATTTTTATTGCGATAGAGAAACACGAGAAATGTAAAAAACAAATTTTGTTATGCAAGATAGAATTCATTGCAAATAGTCAGAAATCCCCTAATCAGATTTCTTTTAATTTCAATATCTTGGATGTGTCTTTAAAGATCATTAAGCACTTCAAGGTCAATGTGATATAAAGAAAAAGCGTTTAGTTTTCTCTTCGCTTTATAAGAAGTTGACTGGCTGTCAATCTCATTTTCAAGTTCAGCATCAGCGACAAGAGTTGGCCAGCGAGAGTTGACACTTCAGTATTGATATTTTTTGTTTCTACATCATTTATGAAGAATGGATTATCTCAATTAAGACAGTTTCGACGTCAACTGAAATTTGTTTCTGAGGTAGATTAATAAAGTAGGTGAGCTGAGCAACTACCGATAGTGGAAGCTCCCCCTCAGAAATATAATCGCCCTATCGCCATAGGGGAAGTTTGTTTTCTCAAAGTCAGCTTGCCTTCAGGAATTTTTCACTGTCTATGGACTCATTTGCTCCCACGCTTTGTGAATGAAATAAACAACATCTAAGAAATTTATTGATTTTGACAACTTTAAGGCAGAGTTTGCAAGCTGTCCGCTTATGAGAGAACTAAAATATCTTCGGTGAGAAAAAAAGTGTCCGCGTTCTGTTATGGGAAAGTTGTCCGCTCAAAAGATAAGCTTTTTTAAATCTCTACGGATGTTTGCGGTACTGAAGAAAGGCTTTGCTTATGAGGGGGGTCACTTAATTTTTCAACAAAATTGCGCCTAATACTGCCACTCAAAACTTCAATTGATTCTGGTGCATGAACATATCGCACCCTAAATACAAAAGGGGCACAACTCAAAATTTTCCACACTCGAGCTTGACTTGTTTACAGTAGCACAGAAAACAAACTATGTGACATATCACGCTGAAATTTGCCATGTAAGCTTATAACAGTTCTACCAAAAAACAAAAAATTTATTTTTGCCATATGTCATCCGCAGACCGTTTTATTGATAACGTCTCGTTCATATTTGAGCAGAAGTGCATTTTGAGTTGTGACCCTTTTGTATTTAGGGTGTGATATGCCCCATATTTGACATCCCAGAACAGAAAATAGTCCAAGCGAATTTAATCATGATGTTCTGAAAAATGTATGCCAAATATTGTGAAATTATTCATAGCCGGAATTTTAATAAATTTATTGTTTGTGTGGTACATCGCACCGCCTTATCAGACCGCTTACAGTCAATATCCACAACAACAACAAGAAGCCGACAAAATGTTGTTAACATATCTTTATACCTGAGACCTTTGACCGAAAGGGCATTTGCATCCATATTTCAGCAGAAAAATGTTCCAAACGCTCTACCAGACACAAGGTCGAGCCAAGCGTGTCCTCAGAGTGCGATGTGTCTCCTGCGGAACATTCCCATGACAGTTGGCTCTTCCTTGCCGGAACAACGCGAATTTATCTATACTAATATTATAAAGAGGAAAACTTTGTTTGTTTGTTTGTTTGTAACGAATACGCTCAAAAACTACTGGACCGATTTTAAAAATTCGTTCACCATTCGAAAACTACATTATCCAAGAGTAACATGGATTACATTTTAATTTGGAAAAAAATCGGGTTCCGTAAGATATTTGGATTTTTCGGACACAAACTGAAAAAAATCTTATATATAAAATAAAGTCAACTTTTTGTGTGTGTTCGCTAACCGGCCGTGTCTGCACCGAATCAAACCAAACTTACACACAATGTTAAGAAGGTATGGAAGATGGTTTCCGTATAGTTTGGATACCTATTGGTGGATAGGGCTCGAGATATAGGTCAAAACGTGGACCCGGGTAACCTTCGGATGTGTATGTACAATATGGGTATCAAATGGAAGCTGTTGGTGAATGCCTTAGTACAGAGTATTTTTCATGCCGCTACGTGACTGGGGTCTCGAGATATAGGTCAAAACGTGGACCCGGGTAACCTTTGGTTGTGTATGTACAATATGGGTATCAAATGAAAGCTGTTGTTAAGTGCTTTAATACGGGGTAATTTTCATACCTATTGATGACTAGGGTCTCGAAATATATGCCAAAACGTGGACCCGCCGTGTCTTTGCACCGAATTAAACCAAACTTATGCACATTGTTAAGTAAGTATTGAAAATGGGTTTCGTAAAGTTTGGTTGTAATTCGGAGCAGTGGCAACAGGTACAGCGTTCTTTTGAGCCAGCCATAATGTCGCTTACTTTTTTAACGCTTGGGGCGGAACTGAACTGTCAAATTGACAGTGTGAGTTACAATGTGTCAATATTTCTTTCTGATTTGGATGCCATAAGGAAAAAACGTAAGTGCAACATGTAAAAATTGCTTGTGAATTTTTTTGGAGTGGATTTTGGAACAGTGAATAATTTCTTACGAAATTTGAGAATTTAATGTGAAATCCGAATGAAATTATGTGTTCGTGGAAAAAACAATTTTTTTCGTTTTTTTTTTTTTGAAAAATATAAATGGATAATGGTTAAAAATGCTCCAATGCTTAATAAAACATATAAATTGAAACGAAAAATTCATGGATGATCAGGAAAAAAGACGATTGTTTATTCATATGCGTTGATTTGAAATTTAAAAACAATCTTCTTTTTTTCTGATTTTCAATTTATATTTTATATTTACTCAAAAACAAATATATTAGAAAAACAAAAAATATTGTTTATGCCAAAGCGCTTGAATAAAGAATAAAGAAATAAATAATATGAAAACCATATATTTTCTGTTCTAAACCATATCTATTCTCTTTTAGTGTGCCCAGCGAAGGGGGCCGGGTTTGCTAGTATTCGATAAAAAACTGTCATTTTAGCAGCAGTACCTCAAGATTTTACGAAAATTTGTATGCTATTATAGCAACAAACAATTTTCCATTCGCGCTTTTGTACGCGCCCTTCGAAAAATCAATTTCCGAACTACAATTCTCTGATTCTGAGTGAATTGAATTTATTCTTACTGAATTGAACCAAATTAGTTAAGGTGGCGCAAAATTAACTATCCAATTTTGTTTTTGAACAACTTTTTTAGTAAATAAAATTTTGTTTTTTAGTAATGGAACACTTTATTTTGCCCTTTGCACGCTCCATTGCTTGTCTGTTTGTATACTGGAGTTATCAAGAGTGAAACATGACTGACATACGACGCCATTTGCAAAAATTACACATCTTCCGATAGAAAGATTAATTTTGCGCCATCTTGTACCAAATTGATTTGAAGTGACTACATATTCCAGTATTTCATATAACAATTGAAAAAAAAGTACAATAGCACATATTTCAGAACGGCCAACATCGATTATGCAAGAAACGACTGCATGCTTGCTTCGTGCCGCATTTGTTACTATGATACTTTGGTGCACCCTCCGAGGCGTGTTGGTTATGCCATCTAAATCACTAGACTCTTACGTCATTGGAATTTCGCACATAGGCGGATGAAGATGCAACAGTGAAAACAAAAAAAAATGTCGAAACTTGACGAAAATAGAGTCAACCAAAAAAGTAAATCCCAACATTGCAGATAACCAAAAAAAATTAGTGAATACAAAAGTACCCAAAGTTATTAAGCAAAATGTATTTGAATATATATTCCCAGTAATTTTTAATTTTTCCATTTCACCCATTTCAATCTTTTTGGTTTGCATATTCTATTTTTCGCACATTTTTGGCGCTCACAAAATACAACCAACTCCAACCAAAAACTCAAGCACTGCCGTTCAGAATGTGGCAACACAGATGAAGAAGAAGAACCAAGACGAAGAAGCGAAGGCAATCCACATATGCAATTCAGTGGAAGCATCACATAAATTATTTACATACTTTTGGATGAGTCATCACGACAACAGAGGCAGCCACAGAGTCGGTCGGTAGAGCTGCTAAAGGCACCCAGGCCAAATGTTGCATACCTATATATGATGATAAAAAGAGAAGCTGATTGTGGCATGAAGGTAGGAAGCTATTGCACCGCGCACAGTGGTATTTTGGGGGCAGACATTTAAATTATTAAATCGAATGATGCAGTTTTAAAGAGATATATTTTACTATGTAAAATCTACATTTCTTAGAAAAACTTCTGTGTACTTAAATATTTTAGGGCGAAAACGGATTAAATTTTTCATGCATTTCAATGGCATGTCTCGTATATGTCATATATTTTTTTGTATCAAAATTGTAATGATGTTTTTATTATAATACAGCCCTTTTAACAATTTCAAACCATAAATATTCTATTTACGTAAATGGTTCGAAGGATATGCGCGAAGCAAAATGGCATTATAAAATACAGCGTTTGCAATTTTCTGGGGAAAAAAGTTGGCTTTCAAATAAATGAAAGGTGATTTAATTTTTTCCGATTTACGTGGAAATATGCACCGCCTATTACTTGGAAGCCGCTTGAGGAAACTTACACATTGAGATCTGAGAATGCTCTCGAAAATTTTATTAAGAGTTTACTTTAAAATATGCATGCGTTAAGACTATTTTTTATTGAATATGATATAACAGCAATTTATTAATAATTGATTTAAGGCAGGATTTCAAAACAAATTTAATTGACCTGTTGTTCTGAAGCATCTGATCTTTTCATTAACCCAAATCTGCTAGATGTGGATGATGGAATTAAATAATAATAATAATAAATTAGTAGATGAATAAAATACTTCAATATTTTCAAAACTTTTTTGTTTATTCGTAAGTAAAAATATTTAGAAATCTTTATCAATGGAACAAGGGAAGTACATATAGGGACTTGAGCCATTTCAATGATCTTTTCAATATTTATTTACTGCCTTAAAGGTGGCATGCACTCAAAAATTTACAATTTATGAAGCTGTCACACTATGCGGTGCCAAGCCCTATTTTCAATATTGCGAAACGGTCCTATAGGGACCTGCGACGTGAATGCAAATGTACAATACAATTTGGGCAGTTGCTCTTTTCGAATTCAGTAATAGAAGTTTTTGTGGCTTGGAAAAATTTCGCTATATAAAAAGCTCATCGGAACATATAATATAATATTTCTTCAAAGACGAGGCTGACGTCACTGTTACAGTGAATGGTAAACGGTGACGCGCAATTATAAACGTCTTTTTGATGCCGAATACAGGAAATTTAAGCTCTTGATCTCCGCCCTTGATTCCAACAAGACGGCTGACGGCGCTACTTACCATACAGCCCGTGAAACAATCAATTTACTGCGTCGTCGCTTCGGTGAGCAATTCATCTCTCGTCTCGGAACTGTGGATTGGCCCCCAAGTTCGTGTGATATCACACGTTTAAACTTTTATTTGAGGGGGTATCTAAAGTTTAAATACTTTGTGGATAAACCAGCTTCGATTGAGACATTGGAAGCCTACATTACTGATTTTATTTACAAGATACCGGCCGAGGTCCTTCAGCGTGTCACGAATCATTCAAAATTGGTGTTTAGGCATGGCTGAATTACGGCGCAGTTGCCACCAACATTTGAAAGAGATTCTCTTTACAAAATAAATGCAAAAATAAAAACAATGGCCCAATTAATTTGAATTTTCGTTTATTTTATTTCAATTTAAATTCCGATACCTCTAAATTGATCACCCTTTATTACAAATATTTAACAAAATACAATAGGCGATCCCTTAAACATGAAAAATCTATCTCAATAAATTTATAGAGTTTATTAAACTCAATTAGGTCCCTACTAATAGCAACATTTCGAGTATGAAGAGATTTTGGGAGACCAACGTAGAAAAACCCCGAACTACAAAGCGATCTGGATTCGGAGTATTAAAACAAATCCTTTCAAAAAGCACGGGGATTTTGCTTTAACAAGAATCAGGACCAAACATCATTGATAAATAAAGCTAAAAAACAGCAGGCTCCGAATACTCCCTGCCGGAATCCCAGAGCAAGCAACGAAAGAAAGACACCGAACATTGCCAACGACAGCCATACAATGGCGATTGAGCAAGTAAGATGTGATTCAACTCAGGAAGACTGATTGGAAGCAAATGCAGGCTGATTTCTTAATTAATATTACATGGAAAACCCGATCAAAAGCCTCAGCGAAATCGGTAGAAAAGGTGTCAAACTGGTGTCCTGATTGGAAAGCAGCAGTCCAATCATCGGAAAAGACAGTTAACTTAGACACTGTTGAGCGACCCGAAAGGAAGCCATGCTGCTCTGGATACATCATGCTCTTGACAGCAAAAAGTACAATAATTTGTTCTGATGATATATGCAAAAAGCTTTGCCAAGCGTAAGGCTTAGAAATAGGCCTATAGTTGCTAATATCATTTTTATTATCACTCTTGGGAAGAGGTGAAATGAAAGCAAATTTCCAGGCATCAATAAAAGCACCGGAACTTTGTGATTTGTTTCAGATTGACAACAGAGGATATACTAAAGAATCTCACTGCTTTAAGAAATCCGCAGACAAACCATCAACATCAGTGTGTGAGGAAGGTTTAAGTTTAGTAATGTCACTGGCAATACTCGCTTACTTAAGTCAATTGATGGTCCTTTACCAAAGGAAAACATTTCATCACTATCGAAAGCAAATTAGCGGTATCAGCAGCGGTATTAGTGGCTTTGTTGCCGAAAAGGGTGGACGTTATACTGAAAACAGACTTCTTTGAATGTACAAAATTCCAAAACGCTTTTCGATCAGATTGTAAACTTTCTTCGAAACATAAAACGTAGTTTCTGAGCTTTCGCTTAGCCATTTTACTTTACTTACTTTAGGTCCAATGGAGGTACCCATAGGGAGTGGCCGAGAGCAATAAGTTTTGGAATTTTGTATAACTAACTTTAACTTAAAATTGACTAACTTTAACTACACATTCACAAAAAATTTCATTTTCCCAGGCGCACTCCATGTATTTTGGCCGAAAAATATATGGAGCCGTAACACAATGCACCGTCATTTGTGGAATGTTGCCACACTGAGTGAGGTGATGTGACACAAAGTTACAACATGTGGTGAAAATAAGTTCACGTTCTCAGTGTTTTGTTGAATATATCTGATTTTAGCCATTTTTGCGACGGAGAGCTAGAGAGCGTGTGCACACGTGATGCTCTCAAACTGGCAGCATACATCCATACAATTGCACTTAGAATACTCGCACAGCCACACACAAATTCCACATTCCGGAGCACAATAATGATTTTTTTTACTGCTTAGCGCCATTATTTACTAATGTAGGAACTACAAAAATACGCAGCAGTAAAAAAGTGTGCAGATATAAAAACAAGGAACTAGTTTTATATTAACCACTTCTTGTATTGCAAAACGGAATAACCGCAGAGAGTAGTAACGCAAAATCCCGCATGATGAGGATAGGCTGGCGAATTTCGTTTGCTTTGCAAAGGAAGTAGGTAAAGGAGGTTTGAATATTTTTGAAGGGATAATAATGTAGTTATCTCGATATAAATATATGAGTGCCGTTTGAAAAGTCTGTGCAAAAATAAAAACTATGTTTTTTTTCAAATTCATTGTGATTGTAATTCATTACTTTTCCAATTTTCAAATATATAAAAAAAAAAAAAAAAAAAAAAAAAAAAAAAAAAAATTTAATTGTTTGGCATAAACCTTTTTTATTTTTCGAAATAGTCCCATTTTACGCTTATACATTTCGTCGAATGAACTTTGTCGAACACTAGTTTGTAGATCGGTTTCGAAAAATACGATTTGGGCAAGTCTGAAAAACAGCCAGTCGTTTTGTGCAATCACCTACTAGCTGGAATAAAATCTTTTTTTAGGAAGATATAGTAGCCCAAGGGATCCGAGGGAGCCAAGTCTGGAGAAATAAGCCAGAACCCTATTTCCAATAATTTTCCGACCACAACGGCTGACACTGAAGGAACATTTAGCAACAGCTACAGTAACAGATATTCCGCAGACTATTCGCAATGCCATGCAAATATTCGGGAAATGAGATCTGAAAATTCGGGACAAAATTATATCCAGTAAACCAAACGCTGGAAGATACGCCGCATAAATACTCCAATTCAGGAAGAAAAGTTATCACAAGAAAGTATTTCCCTTGAAATCAGTTTCACCTTCAACAATCATTGAGCTGCCCTTAGCTTGCTCATCGAAAAATTTTGCATAGTTTGTTCCTGGTGGAAGGCAAGGATGAAGAAACCTATGGTTACTTTTTGGCATTAAAGTAAAATGCAATTCTATTGGTTTATGTTTTTTGTTTTTCTTAATCGGGTCAATAACCGTTTAAGCGATTTTGGTCGTTTCTTTTTCGTGCTAATAGGCGCCAGTTGGACATACTAAGTGAAGACAAGTACTTCCTCTTCCTCTGCTACCACCTCCTAGTACCGCTTCGAATACTTTGAGAGCCGGAGCGTTTGTACGCATTCGGATGACAGCTTGCTCTTTATGTGCTGCACTATGTCTATGCCGCCGTAAAGCTCATACAGTTTGTTATTTCATCGCCAGGGTCAAAAATCTTCCGCAAGATCTTTCTCTCAAACCCTCCAAAGGACGGCTCATCGCATGTTGATTGATTCTGGTTCACATTGTACATTTTCAGTTACAATGTCAGTGGTGATGTTTCCAGCTTGAAGATGATGATTATTTTATTAATGACGTTAAAAATCGTGTACTTTATGAAAGACTTAAGAATGCACTCAAACTTTTTCATGTACTTTAAAACGCTACTTGCATCTCACCGAGTTTCTGCTGTTAAACAAACTCCAGCTAAATGTTTCAGTGTCGTTTTTACATTTCTTAAGATGAGTTGTGAGAGGACTTTCTGCTTCAATTCTGACTAACCATCTTGCATCGGCAATTTTACAGAATTATTTCTTCAGCATTATTTTGCAATGCTTTTCATTTCCTTAAGAATATCAGAAATGAGTTCTATTGGAAGTGTGGTAACACAATTTTTGAATGAAGAAAGACAATAAGCCAAATTTAGGAATACTACAAATGCAGCGAAAACATTTAACCCTTTCGAAGTAGTTGAAACTTTTGAAACTAAGGAAAAATGGCGTTCTAGGGTGTTGAGGTCATCTGCAAAATGTTTCCAAAATTTTTCCCCTGCAGCAAATTCTAGATTTTCTCGTAAAAAATCTAGCAATGGAACGTATTGATGGCGCGATGTTAAAATTTTGACCTCGAACGAGAAATCATATGTATAAAAGCAGATTTCTTAAAAACATTCATTAAATTTAAAGCTAATTTAGAGTATTTTTATAAAATGGCAAAATAGAAGTATATTTTTAAAGTAAAAGTATTTGGAAATTTTTCGCCGACAAATGCTTCCAAAAATCCAGCGCTACAAATGAACTCAATCATACCGCTCTATAAATTTCGATATTATGACGTAGCCATTCGAACTCAGTAATGCCTTTTTTGAAAATCGTACTAAAATGGATTCAGTGATATGGCTTATAAAGTTACAGCTAAAGGTATAGGTACGCTTCAAGCTATGAAAAATCGGTTTTTCGACCTGTGCTGATTTTGATGGCCAATTTATAGTTCTGAGTGTGCAGTGTTTTCTACGTACTTGACTTGGAAAAATTATATAAAAACAGCCCAATTTCTTTAACACAGTGAGTAATTTTTAATGGAGTAAGTCAATTATGAAAGTAGCCCGCATTGAAATAATTTTCTTCGGCCAGAGCATTGATTGGTCCTGTACCAACATCAGATAGTCTCACACTAGACTGATTTGCCATCTGGTATATGAGAACAAGGCATGCCTACATACATATGTAGATACGAAAGCGCATTCATACAACATTTTAAATTATTAATGAGGGTCTTGCTTAGATATTTAAAGCTTGAGACTAACCGCACCAAGTGCCGATATCCAAAGCACTTACATGAAGAAGCGAAATAGAGCTCAGCATTTGAAAAGCTTTATCTATGTACGTTTGTATGTATGTATGCAAGTATGCAAGTAAGTATTCATACAGATACACTGATATGGTTGCTGAATCCGTTCCTCAAAGGGTCAACAATGTGAGCTAAGATAAAAGTTTGCATATAAATACGTGCAAATCCCCCCCAATACTTCGCTGAAATGCCACTTTGGTAGCATAAATGCGCTGTAGCAGCTGTTGTTGTGGTGGTTGTGGTTCTATAATGGCATGACTTTGGGTTTAATTTGTGCGCAGGTATAATTTTGGTAGATTTCTTTTGGAATCGTGCTACCAACTGGCTGTATGTATAGACAGGCAGCTTTCAGTGTTTTTCATGGTTCCCATTTAATCAATCAAAGGTTATCAAAATAAAATTCGCTGTTTCCATAATTCAACCAATTCAAAATTATGTTTCAAAATTCGCTCTACACATTTTTCTTCCTGCCATGAATTAAATTTAAAATTCGCAACTCTCAGTGCTTTGGAAATAGATTTTTCATAGGCAATAGTCGATTGAGTTTTCTACGACAAATGCAGTTCTCTTATATTCAAATAAAGACTGGTGTAGAAAATCGAGAATAATGAGGATAATGTTCCGAATTCGGTAAGATTCTATGCGTACACGTTAATAAAAACCAAACGCAGCAAGAATTTTTAAAAAGAAGATATGCCTACAGAGGTATTATATGTAAGTATTGAGGGATTCCAGGGCAAGTCATTGAAGTATTTTGAACAGTGTCGTAAATTATTCTAAAAATTATTTTGCTTACAGCTTTAACTCGAATAAGAAGCAAACTAACAACTTGCAATTGAGATCTAAGCATTCGACAAGAGAAAAGTTGGCAAGTATGAGGATCTCACTCATTCAAAAAGCTGATTTCTTTGTATAGATTGGGTAAGTGTGATCAAGGTCCAATTTCTTCGAAAGCATATCGACAATGCTAAATAGGGCTCGGAAATCAGAGATGCGTGATAAAAAAGTGCGTGTAGCGTAGTAAACATAACAGAAGTGAAACTTTCATGGGCAGACAAAGAAAGAGGGAGAGACCCGAGAGATAATGAGAGAGAGAGAGAGCGGGAGAGAGAGAAAGAGAGAATATCTAAATAAATTCACAACATTTACAGAGAATACAAATATACAAAATTTACAAAAAACGGAGAAGGATCGACAGATGTAGGTAAGCGCCGGACACAAACCGTGGCAACAATGTGCACTACTCCGAGCGTTTATCACCCGCACAAACGCAGCGATTCCAGGATCGCAGCAACGGCACAAATTACCGCAAGGCAATACAAATAAATTCGATGCCGGAATGGATAGCACTTTATAGTACGCACAAGCACTAGCCAGGAACGGAAAACACAACAAAAAAACACGCCAAAAATTGGGACCAAAAAACGCCAAACAGTAGGCACCAAGGAAATATAACGCCAAAAAAAAGGGACCAAAAATAAATTTCCTACAAGTTCGCACCAACAAACAAGCGCGAAAAAGTAGAAATTAGCAACCACAAAGAAAACTCAGGTAAAATAGCCTAAAGTGTATCTAAGATATATTGGGTAGTCGAAAAAGTCTTTTCGTATTTTGTCAATAGATGTCGTTGGATTCATCTATCTCCAGTGCTACCAATCACATTGTGTCATATCATATGGTGTTAGAAAGGTGACATTTTAAACTTCATTTAACCAAAAAAAAAATTAAATTCGGAGAAGTTGAAAAAAAGTTATAGCTGTTCAAAAATGAGTGAAAATAATGAAGAAATTCGCTATATTTTGAAATTTTTGTATAAAAAAGGGAAGAATGCCACGCAAGCCACCAATGAAATTTGTGAAGTTTACGGAGACGATGCTGTATCAGTTCGAGTAGCACAACAATGGTTCGCTCGCTTCCGTTCTGGAAATTTCGATGTGAAAGATGCACCTCGCTCCGGTCGACCTATCGTTGAAAAAGTCGATGAAATTATGGAAAAGATTGACCAGGACCGTCACATAAGCTACCATGACATCGCCAAGGCACTAAACATTCATCATCAAACGGTTTTGAACCATTTAAAAAAGGCTGGTTAGAAAAAGAAGCTCCATGTTTGGGTACCACAAGTATTGTCTGTGAAAAATTTAATGGACCGAATTAACATCTGCGATTCTTTGCTGAAACGAAATGAAATCGAACCATTTCTGAAGCGAATGGTAACAAGAGACGAAAAGTGGATCAAATACATCAAGCAATCGAAAAAAAAACGGCCAGAACTGATCAGCAGAAAGGGCGTCGTCTTCCATCAAACCATCGACCACCCTAGGCCACACACATCTTTGATGGCTCGGCAAAAACTGGGAGAGCTTCGCTGGGAAGTTTTGATGCATCCACCATATAGCCCTGACCTTGCACCATCGGACTACCATTTGTTTTGGTCAATGCAGAAATCCCTTAATGGAGTAAAGTTGGCTTCAAGAGAAGCCTGTGAAAATTACTTGTCCCAGTTTTTCGCCGAGAAACCACAAAAGTTTTACACTGATGGAATAATGTCTCTAGAAGAAAAATGGCAAAAGGTGGTCGACCAAAATGGTACATATTTGATTTAATAAAGTTCATTATAAATATAAAAAAAATGAGTTGAAGTTTGATTAGAAATACGAAAAGACTTTTCGACTACCCAATATATAATGTATAGCTCTCTCTCTCCCCTTTTCCTCTATGTAATATCTTGTTTCTCTCTCGCGGAACGAAAATGCCCAAAACGTCCGCTAAATTTTACTCTCCATTCTCGCTCGTCTATCGACGCCTAAGAAGTTTCACTTCAAAAAAGTAGATGAATGCACGAGGAAAAGCTGTAAGACAGCACACAAGTGCCTGTGGGCTTCCTATTATCACAAATTGATGAAAAGGCTAAAACAGCAACTAACAACATTCGCACTAATCTGGTCATCTGCTATTCTATTCGTAATCATTTCATTTGCTTTGGATCCCTAAGTCGAGCATGCAACTACCCCGTAGCCCCGCATGATTTCTGCAAAAGTACTTTTTGTGTCAATGCTTTGTACTTCTAGTAGTGGACTTCACATTTGTGGACGACCCTTTCTTATAGGACTAACGCGCATTAGGCACAGATTATTTAGAGAGTCTGTTTAAATTCGCCATAACATCCGGATGATTTCACTACATCATATAGGAGCAGGTCTGCACACATCTTTTCCTGCACATCTTTGGCTACTACGTGAAGTTTTGCCTAAATACTATCTTAACTGGAAAGAGGTGATCAGCAATCACGTTGTTCGACGGTTAACAATCTGATTTGAAAAATTTGTATTTCTAAAAGATTTATATGCATGATTGCTTTTTTTAAATTATAGAACGAAAGTTTATTAGGCTCAAAAAATACTAATATTAAATATATAAAATTTTGCTCTACTTTTATTCAACATTCACTTTATGGAAGATACCGAAGTGGCTCACCTACATTTTATTCCTCTGCGTGTAATTCATATGAACGCACTCAGCCAACACAAATGAAATTACATGCAGAGCCAGCTATAACTTCAATAGATGTAAGCACAAGTATTACATACATAAATATATGTGTATGCGTGTAAATACATACAAATATAGGCACGCATAGGCGCTTTATTAATCTTCATTAAGCCTGACAGGCCGAAATTGTGGTCTTTAAGTGAGAGGATTTACCACATTTTTTTGAAAGTTTATTACGGGCGCGCAAATGCTGTTCACATTACAACTAGAAGTTTACTATGGTGAGAGTGTACACGCATGCGAATGTGTATGGGGACGCGTGATAAACAAATGTCCAAAAGGTAGCTTTGCGCAACAAATGCCACAGCAGATAACTTTCCTGCACTAATCTAATATTTTTATTTATGTATCATATAAATGTGGAAAGGAAGTTTGTGGTTACATAAACATAGACTAGCGCGTACACCCACGAAAGGTGGAAGGGTCGAGCTTCACCTTCAATTATATGTGAATAGAGTGCTTCAGTTTAAGGTACCTTTTTATTTACATATATACTCGTACACACATATGTACGTATTTATTCAAAAAGCATATTGGAAAAGTTTCCAGCCCATAATCAACGAAGTGAGCAAAATAGCGTGTTAGTCGCAGAATTTGTAGAAAATCGAAATGGATCAGACACATCATAAGTTATGATGCTTGTACATGCCAGATAAGAAGGATGCGAATACCCAGCAGAAAAAACTGGGAGTATCACAAATTACCCAAATGATGACAATCGTTTTGCGACTGTCTTTAAGCTGGTGTCAAATGCACGCAGAGTTAGAAGTTATGTGGGTTAGATTGAGTTGAAGCTGTTGACCTGTGGGACACAATCAGGCTTATAGCTTATTGTGCTGCCGCTTGGGGAGCTTGTCCCTATCTCTCCTAAAACCAGTGTGTGCTTTTCAAAAATTTTAGAATATCTCTGATTTCTGCAGAACTGAGATCTTCAAACTCATTAAAAAATTGTTTCCCCAGAAGAGTAAACCTGCGTCTGGATAGAGCAGGAGCAGTGGCACAGTAGGTGCGAGACTGTCTCTTCCTCGTCCTCATCTAGACAACTTCTACAGAAGTCATGTGTTTGCACATCCACCCTTTGGGCGTGTCTACCTATTAGGCAGTACCCCGTTATGACTGAGATCAGATCACAGCTAAGACTGTGTTTATTTTACCTTAGCAGAGATTCTGTGCGTTTAGCATTTAGAGTCGACCACAGTTGACGGGCGATTTTGCAGGTGGCTTCATTACGCCATCTTTCGTTTGCTTTCCTTATAATTTCGTCAAGGATGAGTAGCTCACATGCTTGAAAGGGTATCCCTATGTCATAGTCTATGTACTCATCGGCCAATTTGGAAGACGTTATGTAATTGAGGACTCAATGCAAAGCGTATTGCTGTATAGCGTATAGCTTGTATAGCGTAAACTAGCATATTTCGAGGTGGCACTGGGCTAAGCGGCCGATAACGCAGAGGTTATATATATATAATTGGCGCGTACACCCTTTTTGAGTGTTTGGCCGAGCTCCTCCTCCTATTTGTGGTGTGCGTCTTGATGTTGTTCCACAAGTGGAGGGACCTACAGTTTCAAGCCCACTCCGAACGGCAGATATTTTATGAGGAGACTTTTCATGGCAGAAATACTCTCGGAGGTTTGTCATTGCCTGCCGAGGGGCGACTGCCATTAGAAAAATGTTTTTCTTAATTTTGGTGTTTCACCGAGATTCGAACCAACGTTCTCTCTGTTAATTTCGAATGCTAGTCACGCACGGCGGCCGCAAAGATTGCCTAAGATATTAATTGATGGTTTTATTCGAAATTGTTTTTCAGCATAGATCGTCTCTTGGCAGGTATTAGAAACTTTTGCAAGAAAATGTTTTCAACTGAAGTAAGGGGACCTGGTGGTCTAGAGCACGAAAAGTTCACCTATTTACACGATTGTTTTTTTTTTGCCATTAAAAATTAACAAAAAAAAAACATACTTCTACTCTTCGCGCTACATCTGTTGAGCATACAAAAACATTTTTTTTTTTTTAACAATATTTATTATTATAAAAATAGCGCTGAATATGACCCTCTCGAAAAATCGGTCCCGCACGGCGTAGATGATTTCGATACTTCTACTCATCTAAAACACAAATTTCAAGAAGATTCTTAATCAGAAAGAGTGCAGTTATAGTCGGAACTAAAATAAATCGAAAAAATTAAAAATTGACCAAATGGAGCGCTTTTGAAAAAAAGTTCGTAAAATTTAGTATTTTGTTCACTAATTTTTAGTGTAAAAAATATGAAATTATTTAAAGAAAATGATGGTTCCTGTTCCGACGATCGCCACACATACATACATATTAGTATAGCTGTGAATAACGTATTCAAATTTCAAGTGATTCGTTTAAATATTTGTTTTCATCCCCGCTGCGTTGAAAAATGTCACTTCGAGACAGATGAGTTTAAAAGTTTGAGGTACAGGAGAGCGCTAACCGCCTATTTAATGGGCTGTAGAAGCTATAATATTGGGAATTTCGGCATGAAAATTTCTCAGTATATTCTTAAGATATTATACTTTTGAAATATCAAAAAAACAAAATCGATTGAAATTTCTAGAGCACTGGGTCCTCTTAATATAGGTAGCAAAAGCCTCAATGTTCGGATTCAAGCAGGGTCAAGTGCCAATTTTCGCAACCCAAAGAGAAGCAGGACAAAAATTGGATAGCAACCAGCTACTAAGAAAAGTTACATATAGTATGGAGCTACTGCTTATCTGGTAATATAATAAGCAGTAGGCGTCTACTTAGACGTAACAACCTAATAAGTTGGTAGCGAGGAAGTGGCAACAAAATGGTGCGGAAGCGCTGGTAGAATTCAGGATTAATCACTATTTCAACCAACCAACCAACTAAGCGATATTTTACTAAAGGGATTCTGCAGCATTGCTTTACGGCTTAGAAACTGGCAACCCTTCAATCTTGAATTAGTTCGATGTATTGCTGGGTGATTGGAACTAAAATCAGCACGCACATAAGCGTAGAGTATTGCATGTATGGAAGTGCTATTTTGTTTACTTTTTATAACATTTGACATTTGTTTATGTGGTTGCGTGCAGCATTTCGTAATGAAGTTGTCATTTACAAATTTGTGAACGACTTTTGGTCGATTCAAACTTATTTGGCAATTTACGTAGTTAAGAGATTTTGACTAAGCTTCAGAAAACTTAGAGGAACAAGAAGAAACAAAAAACGAATACAAAGAAATATACATAGAAAATTTTGAGCTAAAATAAACGGAAATAAAATGGAATAAAATGAAAAATAAAAGCAAAAGTGTAAAGTAAATCATATAAAATTAAGAAAATAAATAAATAAAAAATAAAGAAAATATGCAAAAACAAAAATAAAATAAAAAATAAAAACTAAATAAAAAGGTATAAAATTAGGTACAATATGTCATAAAACCGATCTTTGGAACCCGAACGTCGGAAGTTGGAAGTGCGGGAGTTACCGTAGTCCGTCATAAGCATCGGGTCATTCTTCGACAGGGCGGAGGTCTCCTAATCATAAATAAAGTCAGATAAATCTTCAGCACTCTAAGGCAGCATCCGTCAATCTATTGCTCCACCTTGAACAAGGTGTGGCTGATATAGTTCTGATCTAAGTGCGTGACTGAGCACTAGTGGTATTTCTGGGCTCAAGACGAAAAGATGTAAACTGATGGCGCATAGTGGGTCAGGTAAACCCAGATCTTGTATGCTCTTCAGGAAGGAACTTAATGCATTTCTATTCCTAATTTCACCAATGAAGACATTGTGACAATGAGCCTGGAGGACTCAGCTCGAAAGCGGTAGTTGATAGCGGTCTATATGGCGCATGAGGATGCGGTGGAGTCACTTCCGATGCTTCTGACAGAAGCCCAAGATCTTGTATGCCCATCAGGAAAAAACCTAATGCATTTGTTTTGCCTAATTTCATCAATGAAGACATTGTGACTGTGAGCCTGGAGAACCCAGCCCGAAAACTGTGGTTGATGGCAGCCTATATGGCGCATGAGGACGAGGTGAAGCCACCTCCGATGATGACGGAAGCTCTGGCTGAAGCGAGACCCAGGAAACCCAGTGTTATTATAGGGACGGACGCAAACTCCCACCATATCTGTTTGGAAAGTTCCAACATAAATGCGAGAGATGAGCCACTTTTTGATCTTATTTTAAACGAAGATTTACTTATTTGCAAAAGGGGCAAGAACCTCACAGGGAGGTGCTGGATCTTACTCTGGCCCCCTCCTCCTCATTTTTACACATTCAATTTCCGACTGGAGAGTGCTTAGTACCCATTCCTTTTCGGACCATAGGTATATTCAATTCTCTCTCACTGAAGCACGCTCCTTAAGAAGAAATAACCGCCTTGTTGGACAGCTGAGCTTTCTGAGCTTAGGGCTTCGTGCAGACACCTTTTTAGAAGGGCTCATAAGAATTAAGTCTCTCTCAGGATGAGAACTGTATAAAGATGGGCTAGGAATTTTTAAGTCCGAAATTAGGAAGGCCAAGAGGGGCCCTTGAAGAAATTTCTGTGGAACCGTGGAAGGTTGAAGATTCATGGCAACTTCAAAGTTTAGAAGAGTACTCACAAGGAGGTCCGAATGAGCGAATGATACACTAGAACAAAAACTTGAATGCCAGTTGACAAGACAGAAGTTGCCTTATATCGAACTGACGAGGCAGAAGTGTATGCACAGAAAATATTCAGTCTTATGTTGCACATAAACGTAAACGTAAAGCAATTAAGCATTGAAATTAAATAAGCCAGGCAAGTTGTGTTGCCCTTAGTTTGAGTTATTTTTAGCTGAATCACTGGATGATCTCAGAGGGATTATATAGAGATGTTTTATTTGGAGAAAAACTTAACAATATTTATGATTACGGTTGTAGTTATGGCATTATGGTATGAAACCACTAAATGACTGCACTACTGCCCATAAGGTTGAGTGGAACAGTTGATTTATAAGGTTATGGTTATAGCATCTGTAATTTAACCTAAATGTACAGGGTGAACGATATGAAGTGTTACCAACTTTACACTGCTTGTATCTGTAAAAGAGCTCATGACATCAACGTCAAAATTGTTCTAATGACAGTTCAATATATTGTTTATAAGCCATCAAAAGCATTTGCGTCTCAGTTTTGTTGAATTTTTTTTTTCTGTGATGGAATTCAAACGTAATAGGAAAATCACAATCAGCCATTGTTCGTGAGCTCAGTCACCTCAAGGTGAATAAAATGTTTGTGTATCGCACTATAAAAATGCTATGGAGGTGGACAAAAAAAAACCGCAACAACGACAGAAATGGTTCGGAAAGTGAAGGCTCGATTTGAACGAAATCCACGTCGAAGTGGTAGAAAAATGGTCAAAGAACTGAAAATGTCGCAAGACAGCGTTCGACGCATATTGAAAAATGAGCTCAAGGTCAAGGCTTACAACTTCCAAAAAGCACACGATCTTTTACCCCAGCAAAACAAAATTCGATGCGAAAGAGCAAAGGAGTTGTTGCGCTTGCACGAACGTGGCGAATTTCCTAACATTGTGTTTTCTGATGAAAAAAATTCCCCAATTGAGCAGTTCATAAACACTCAAAACGATCGTGTTTACTTGACCGAGCGCTCACACGAGAATTTGAGCCTACGTATGGCCACTCGAAGCAATTTCCCATCGCAAGTAATAGTTTGGGCCGCAGTGACCGCTGATGGACGCTCTCCAATCGTTTTTATCGTGCCTGGTGTCAAAGTGAATGTGACTTATTATCGGGAAAATGTTTTAGAAGCTGCTTTAGAGCCGTGGACACGCAAACATTTCGGTCGTAGACCAGGGACGTTCCAACAGGACTCCACACCGTCTCATAAACGGACTCATGTGAACTAAGAATGGTTAAAAAATCACGTTCCACACTTCATTTCGTCCACACAATGGCTTTCGAATTCGCCAGACGCAAATCCGATTGACTATTCCATCTGGTCCATTTCGGAGAGCAAGGTGAGGACTAAAATATATGCCAGTATGGATGCGCTGAAAAAAGCGATTATACGAGAATGGGTCAAAATACCTCAAGATCACATTCGTGCAGCATGCAACTCATTTTTGACCGTTTGAAGGCTAAAGTCAAGGCAAAAGGTGGTCATATCGAGCTAAAGTGAATATATGTTAAATTGTAATCATTTTTGAACAATTTTGTGTTTGAAATCAATAAAAACTAATTTCACTCAAAAAAGTTATGGTGTTTTGAATAGGTTACACTTCATATCGTTCGCCCTGTACACTACCACGAAATACTTTTTGTTTGAAGCAAGTCAGTTATTTCTTGATATTTGAACAAAGTGCGGCAAGAGCAGCCAAATCTGCGGTTAAGGGGGTAGTATGGTTAATTCGGTGTAAAACAAGCATATTTTTCGAAATTTTTTTTGTCGACACAGTTGATTTATTCAAAATTTTAAAATTACTTCATTATAAAGTCATATTTAAAGAATATTGTGTGAAATTTTCATTGATTTTTATGAAGAAATGAGTTGGTGGCAGCGAATCTTCGCGGACGTCTCATAAAAAAGTTTTATTGCGGTGTCCCTCAGAACTCATTACTGGATCAACTAAAATCAAAACACCAAATTGATTTCATCAGCTAATAAAGTTTCGCAGGTAACAACGTCGATTTTTTTTTTTTTTTTTTTTTTTTTTTAATTTTTTAAAGCGCTTTGAAGTCAAAACACCGATTTTTCATAAAAAAAACTTGAAAACTTTGTTGTTTTAAAATATGACAAAATTTAAAAAAAAAAAACTCGACGTCATTACCTCGTGAATAAAGTAAAGAAACAAAAAAACAAATTTGAAAAGAATCGGTGCAGTAGATATGAATCTACAGTGGACACCGACCGTAAAAAAGGCAAGTGTGAGAAAAACGCGTTTAAAGATTTGTGAAGATTTTTACAGCGTGAAATCCGGTTGGAGAGGTAGATACTTAATCCTTTGTGTCTTTGTCAATTTTACTCTAATGCACTTCAAACTTTCACACAATAATCTTAAGATGTTATAGAATAATTTAAAAAAAAAAAAAAAAAAATTAAAAAAAAAAATACCATACTACCCCCTTAACAAGATAAAATACGATAATATAAAATAAAAAAAAAAATAAAAAAAAATTAAAAAAAAAAAAATTAAAAAAAAAAAAGTTTTAAATAAAAATTTAATTATATTAAAAAAATAAAATAAATTTCACAATAAATTAATAATTTTAACTACCGTACAGACAAAAACGTGACCTATCTAATACAAATGATTGAACGATAAAATAAAATAACAAAAAATTTCATGAAATATTTTTCTTAAAGAAAGCAAATAAACATAAATAAATACTTAACCAAGTCGATTTATATAAAAAATGTTTAACCAAACAATGTTATCACCCAAATAATTGAAGCATTAAAAATCTACTTTAAATATAATATCAATGGAACAGCTTCATACGCTAGAAAACAATAACATTAGCGTATCGGTTAGAAGTTTCAAATTGAATGCAAATATTTAAAAAGCGAATATGCAAATTTTCCCGACTTCCGCTGCTTTTAAAACGACAAGGGCAATAAATAAACATTAACAAAATGAGCGAATAATTGCATTTATACCCCTATGGGTATGTCTGTATGTATATATTTAAGATTAACATAGCTATAGAGAAGAAGCACTCTTACGTATCTGCATACAAACATAAAATACTTTGCAAGTCGTTCTCTTTATACAGATTGGTTAACTTTAAACTTCAGTTTGTTGGTGTGCTTCCACGAATCTGCATATGTAAGTAGATTTATGCGCATGTGTATGTAAATTGTTGGCGGAGAATCCATTAGACAAATGTTTACTCAAGTCCAATACTCAACTGCACCAAAGAAATAAGACACAAACAAACAGAATGGAGTTGCTATTCTAGGCTAAATTGCAATTTTCAATTTGTTTACACACCAGCTATTAGCGAAATCACCACAGCTCCAACAAATCCGCGCAGAGTACAGCTAAAGCTTATGTGATGACTGGTAGTGCTGGCCACCTTAACCTTACTACCACCACAGTTCTTCTACTCTGCACTGCTGCGATTTCATACTCTGGCCTGCTTACATTGCGCCTACTGTTGTTTACTTTAATTGGCCGGCAAAAGGAAGAAATGTTAATTGTTGTTGTACGCTAACATAAATATACCTTGCCGTGAGAAGCCAAACTACTCGGCCAAGATTTTAGGTCATGAACTGGTATTTGAGGGGAAAAACAACTAACTAGTTCCCGAGTGACTGCAAATTTACCAGTTACTAAATAATCAGCCCGAGGTGTAAACAGCAAACAAATATTATTATACATCAGTCAATAAGTACCAGGCCTGACTTCTAGATGGCGCCACTAATAGCATATCGATTTAGTTATTTATAAGTGCTAACTTCTAAAGGTATACTGTGAAAATTTCGAGACATTCGGTTTATTATTTACCAAGTTACAGTGCTTTAAGTGGCGCTACTTTTGCTATTTTTAAAAACAATGAATTCAAAGCAATTTCGTGTGTGATTTATCATTGTTTTCTTATGAAAAAACAAATACTGTTGAGGCAAAGCAATGACTCGATAAACGTTATCCGGACTCTGCTCCATCGGAAACAACTATAAAGCGACGGTATGCTGACTTTAAACGTGACGGTACAGACACCGATGATGCTGAACGTCTTGGTCGTCCAAATGAGGCAGTTATTCCAGAAAATATGGAAAAAATCCTCAAAATCATCATGGGCAATCGCAAAGTGAAGCCGCAAGGGATAGCTCACATCCTGAAGATATCAAAAGGCAGTACGTTCGCTGTTTTGCACGAGCATTTGGAAATGAAGAAGTTGTTGCCGAAATGGGTGCGGCGTTTGCTCACACCGGAAGGAAAACAACAACGAATTGATGATTTAAATCGCTGTTTGGTCATTATTAAGCGGGATAAGTCTGAGTTTTTGCGTCAATATGTGACAATGGATGAAACATGGATCCACCATTGCACATCAGAGTCGAAACGGCAGTCATCTGAGTGGACCGGATCCGGTGAAAGCCGTCCAAAGCGCCCAAAGACGCAACAGTCAGCTGGAAAGGTTATGACGTCGGTATTTTGGGATTCGCTTGGTATAATTTTCATTAATTACCTGGAAAAATGCAAAACAATCAACTCTGATTATTACTGCGAATTATTGGGCAATTGAAGGAGAAAATTGCAGGAAAACGGCACCATGTGAAGAAGAAAAAGTCCTCTTTCACCAAGACGATGCACCGTGCCACAAATCGATGAAAACAATGGTCAAATTGATGGAACGAATTGCCTCTCCACCCACCGTATAGTCCAGATCTGGCCACTGGCGACTACTGACTGTTTTCGGGCCTCAAAAAAATGATCCAGGGAATGAAATTTCAATCAAATGAGAAAGTTATCGCTAAAACTGAAGCGTATTTTGAGGCCAAAGATAAATCGTTCTACAAAACAGGCATAGAAAAGCTACAAACTCGTTGGAATGATTATATCATCGCTAAAGAGGGCATTGATGAATAAAGAAGAATTTAAAAAAAAAAAAGTTATTTTCTTATCCAGGCCCGGGACTTATTGACCGATGTGTTATTATTATAAAACAACAGGATCGGATATAGTGCATTAAATAATAACTACAGATGCTTTCCATTTCAATTCAACTGGGCTATTCGGGTCATGTTCTTCGATTTCGATGTAACTCAAATATGTTGCTCTCTGGTCAAAATAATGAGACACGTATTTTTTTGTTCGCCCGAAAAAAAATTTTTTCAAGAGTTATCGGCAATTTTGTTTTTCGGCTCAAAATGGATTTTTTTTCATTATATAGGACTATGAATAAGTTCGTGCGGTTTTTTTTCGAAATTTGAAACTTTATTGACGTAAAATGGTTACAAATTTAATATTCAAAATATTGTCCATCGCTTACTACTACTTTTTCCCATCTTTCTGGCAATTCACGGATTCCCTTTGTGAAAAATTCGGTCGGTTTTGCCGCAATCCACGAATCGATCCATTTTTTGACTTCATCGTAATTACGGAAGTGCTGGTCAGCCAGGCCATGTTGCATCGATCGGAAGAGATAGTAATCGGATGGCGCAAGGTCTGGACTATACGGCGGGTGGGGTAGGACATCCCATTTGAGCGTTTCTAAGTATGTTTTGACCACTTGTGCAACATGTGGCCGAGCATTGTCATGTTGCAAAATAACTTTGTCGTGTCTATCGGCGTATTGCGGCCGTTTTTCTCGCAGTGCTCGGCTCAAACGCATCAATTGTCGTCGGTAGACATCCCCCGTAATCGTTTCATTCGGTTTCAGTAGCTCATAATACACAACACCCAGCTGGTCCCACCAGATACACAGCATAACCTTCAGGCCATGAATATTCTGCGCCGACGTCGATGTTGAAGCATGGCCAGGGTATCCATACGTTGCCCGACGTTTTGGATTGTCGTAATGGACCCACTTTTCATCGCCAGTCACAATTCGATGCAAAAAACCCTTTCTTTTGTGCCGTTGAATCAGTTGTTCGCATGCCATAAAACGGCGTTCAACGTCTCTTGGCTTCAATTCATACGGCACCCAATGGCCTACCTTTCGGATCATTCCCATGGCTTTTAAACGTTTGGAAATGGTTGATTGATCAACTCCCAAAGTTTTTGCAACCTCTTCTTGCGTTTGAGCAGGATCTTGATCGAGCAATTCCTCCAATTCGGTATCCATGAACTTTGGCGGCGCACCCTCGCGTTCTTCGTCTTCCAAGCCAAAATCACCACTTTTAAAGCGTGCAAACCACTTCTGGCACGTTCGCTCAGATAGAGCATGCTCACAATAAACTTCCACCAAGATACGATGACTTTCGGCTGCTTTTTTCTTCATATTAAAATAATGAAGAAGAATTCCCCGCAAAAACACATTATTTGGCACGAAATTCGACATTTTCAAGTGTGGTAAAAATATTGTTGTTTACGCTTCAAATAAAAAACTTATACTGACGTTTGTGCCTTACGACAGTAGCTCTCCAATGAATGTTTGGAAATGTGGATCGATGGAATAATAATCAAGTTACGCCATCTGTTGTAAAACCGTAACGAACTTATTCATAGTCCTATTATAAGAATTTTTTTTTTGTTAAATGCCCATAACTTAGTCGAAAATGAACCGATTTTAATGATTCGGGGTTCAAAATGATCGTCATTACATACACGAATTCCTTCATGTAGAAACAATTGCAAAAAAGTAGTTGAACATTTTTTATTTTCCAAAAAACAAAAAGTGCCAAACAGGTTCTTTACTCGAAAATTCATTACCCAAAAACAACTCATTTTAGCTACTGGGCATTCATCTCAATTCAAGTTTGAGGTGCCCTCTTTATTTGGAAAAAGTTATAAAAAAAATAAAAATACACTTTTTGAAATATTGAATTTCGAAAAAAATTCAATTTTTTTTCTTTTTTGCTAAACAAAAAATTTTCAACCACTTTTTTGCAATTGTCTCTACATTAAGTCGCTCGTGTATGTAATGACGATCATTTTGAACCCAGAATTATTAAAATCGGTTCATTTTTGACTAAGTTATGGGCATTTAAAAACAAAAAAATGTTTCTTATATAATTAAAAAAAAATCGATTTTGAGCCGAAAAACAAAATTGCCGATAACTTTTGAAAATTTTTGTGTCTCATTATTTTGACCAGAGAGCAATATATTTGAGTTACATCGAAATCGAAGAACATGACCCGAATAGCCCAGTTGAATTGAAATGGAAAGCATCTACAATAAGCGGACAGTTAAAACACTGGAAAACTGAAGATTTCGTGATAATGAAACCCTTATTTTAACTACAACTGGAAAATTAGTGGTAATGCAATTAAGTGGTAGTCCAAAATGCCCAACCCTGATAAATAAGAATGCTTGATACGTTAAGAGTGCACTCGGTTAGCATTCAACGAATGTAACTATTGTGGGCGTCAATCAGCTACTTTTTGTCCATTATGGTCTAGTTCGTAAGCTGGTATAATGCCAATGTTGAAGCTGACTGGTCCATCAAAGGGTATGCTGCACAGGCTGACAATTGGCATTTCGTGCCAGTTGCTAGCATTGAAAAAAAATATTGTTATTATCACGCAACGTAAAGCTATACCTGCTAGGTCATAAGCTATAATTTTTGTGTTCAGGTGAGGATTTAAATGCTGTGATAAACTTGAGAAACTTTGTGGAACTTGAAGGGGGTCCAAATTACCAAATATTTGGTTTCGTTGGAGAGATTACATAGAAGAAAATAATATTTAGAAATTGCGAGGGTAACTACGAGGGCCTTGGGCACTTTTATTGCAGTCAGGAGCAATCTGATATCGTCATTGGAGAGTTTGAGATATTTTACTGCAAACGTACTTAGAAGATTTGTGTGATGTGTGAGCCATATAAGGGTGGTTTATAGCGGATTTCAAAATTAATATTTGCAAAAAAGGTAATTAACCCAATTATTCTTCACAATTTTCCACGCGCATTAACAATATAAGAATGCAACTGCGAACAAAAATAGTTATACCATGAGCAATCACCGTACAAAACTGGTTGAATTTTCTCAGTGAGCGAAGAGCGGCTACGAATTTCGGTCGAAAGGTCGCTCAAAATCAGTTGTTGTGCAAAAAAATATCGTTGGCTTTGCGTGAAATGATTGAGAAACATCGTCATGCTGCATACCATGAGGAAGAGTTGTTCTTGGGCATTAGTGTGACGAGCATCAATAAGACTTTCCATGACCAGCTTGTAGTAAAAAAAAATCGTGTTCGCGTGGGGTCCCACACAATTAAAAAAAAACGCCCTTGAAACACGACGGGGCAAAGAACTTCGAACATTTCGAATAAACGAATCCAAAAGTATATTGAACATCATGGAGAATAAATATTTTGAAAAACAATAAAAGCATTTTCAACCACCAAGACCACCATTGTTGGGCCACTAATATAAATAGAAGCCTTAGTAAAATATGTGAAAAATATTTGTGGCAAAATTTTTACAGTTGTGATTATAAAATAAAAGAGTATTTTCAAATTCTATAACTACATAAAGCTCAAATTGAAGGTAAAGACATGAGCAACATTTCATTCAACTCTCCGTTGTACAACTTTTCTAAAGCCTTCGGTTGGGCGCCCGGGTTTGTTCCGGGCATTGCATTTATATGGATATATGTGGCGTTTTTGTCTACAAGGAGGCGAAGAGCTTCGTCTATTCGTTTCTATTTTATTGTTTGCATGAATCCAGCATGCCAACACCACTCAAAAATCTCTTATACATGTTTTGCTTGCCTTCCACCGAATCCATAAATTAATACCATTTCATATTTTACTACAAATTTCATTGTAATCAACTTTTTTCTTCGACCATCTTCGAAATGAGTCCAAATAAAGAATAAAACCAAAAAATCATTTTTTTCACACACCAAAATATTTTCAGCGATTATTTTTACTTCTGTAGGTGGCTCGAGTTAACTGATAAACTGGCTAATGAAGGCTCTGCAAGTATGCCACTAGGCCCTGAACACTTTCTAGGTGTCAATTCAGCATCGATTCAACTATGGATTGGCGACTTCATGAGGTCTACCCGGGACGTTGATCTGGGTTGAACTCGTGCATAGTAGCTAAAGGCTTTGTGAAAGAACCAAACAGGAAAATAGTAACCTTTCTCCTAAAACTCAGCAGCAAGGACCTGAGAGTACTGGTGGGTGTAATCACAGTGCACAGCGGCTGTGGTCGGCATATGGCTGCCATGGGGGCTCGCCGACAGCCCGATATGCCTATCCTGTCTTGAGGATGACGACACTGCAGAGCATTTTCTCTGTAGCTGTCAGGCGTTTTCCAGAATCAGACTTGGGTTATTGGGTTGCGATATACTGAGTATGGATAAAAGACGAGAATATCCTTTACAACATTGTAATTGGTGGTGAAACTTGGTATTTCCAAACGCGAATCTGAAACTAAGCGTCAAAGTGGCGAATGGAAGGCCCCAGCCGGACCACCACACAAAAAATCGCGTCTGGAGAAGTCGAAAATAAATTCGATGCTCATTTGTTTTTACGATTCCAAGCGAATTATCCACAAGGAGTTCGTGCCAGAGGGCCAAAGCGTCAATGCAATTTTCTATCTTGGCGTTTAAAAGCGGTTGTTGCATCGCATTCGTCGAATTCGCCCTGAATACCGCGAGGGAGGAAGCTGGCGCATATTGCACGTGACTGATTTTTTTGACTTGAAATGGCATTTTAATCATCACCGTATCGCCTAATATGCCTCCCTGTGACTTCTACCTATTCGGAAAATCGCATTTGGACATGAAAGGAAAACGTTTTGCACCCTTAGAGGCCATCCAAAAGGTTTGCACCGACATCCTGAAGGACATTCCGGTCAATGACCTAAAACACTCTTTCGAAAAGCTTTTAGATCGCACAAAACAGTGCATCGAGGCCAGAGGGGACTTTTTGGAATAGATAAACTCGAAGTTATCAGAGCAAAGCCCCTGTTGTTTCTATTTTAGCTCAGTCCTGCTAATTTTCGTCTTCAACTTGTACGTGACAATAAAAGAATCGGATTCAACGGCCGATTTTACATAGGAATTGAATGGTCTGGATCTTAGGATTTTCTTTGCTGTAAACTGGTGTAATCTTGCTTGCATATCCCTAAAGACATCCTCTTGCGAAGAATTTAATAGCTGAGCTGAAACTGGAAATGCCGGAATTGTTTGCCTACTGCTCGTGCGTAATGCTTAAATGAATTTTTAATTGCATGCAACATCATCATGCTGCAATGATAGCTCTAACGAGCCTTTGAATAGAAATGGTAGGGGTAATTAAATATCGCACATTGACAAATGAGCAACAACTGACAGTCGCAAAAGTCGCAGGGCATAGTTACGATAACTTTTTAATAGCAGCAGCAACAAAAACAATGTGATTCAAATGTGTGCAGTAGATACTGCAGAGATATACATAAACTCTCAACTATGCATTCATGGGTGTGTTTGTGTGTGTGTGTACGGAGAATTTACTCGTAAAAAGTGCCAAACCGAGCAAACGGGTAATAATAATTCGTAGAAAATGACAAAAAAGCGTCAAAACAAAAACGAAAAACTGAGCTAAGTTGCCTATAAAACTCATAACACGAAAAAGATATTAAGAAATTAAAAATATAAATGTTTGCTTTCGCAGAAAACAAATTTTTCCCCAACAAATTTGGCTATTAAAGTTACACATTTGTAGCTGGCGTAATAACAAGTTACGCTAATTGCCAATAAAGTTGTCATCATGCCAATTTTCAACTGTCACGTTGCTTTTTAGACAGTGCGAATAAATATGAAACTTCAAAAGCAAACTGGCGGTTTACAGACATTTATTTATACGCGTAGATGTATGTGTATGTGTGTAAGCAACACAGAAGGTAAGTAATTGAGAAAGCGAATGTGGGATATAATGACAAAAATGTTTAGCTGCATTTCACATTAATAAATCAATTAACACTTGAAAAGCCATACGAAAAATGCGATCTGACGAAATCAATTCAACTAACAGACACGAAACAGATTTTCTGAAATAATAAATAAATTAACCGGATTTGCTAGGCTTGATTTGTCTAACAGCGATACAAAGACATTTCCTTAAAATAACCTAAAAATAATAGTTTAAGTTTTATCCTAATGAAAAGTAAAATACAAGGTGAAGTGTAAAATAAACAAGACTGAGCTAAACTAGAAACGACAGCAGCTTTGTTCTGATAACTTCGAGTTTATTTATGCAAAATAGTCCCCTCTGGCCTCGATACACTGTTTTGCGCGATCTGAAAGCTTTTCGAAAGATTCTTTCAGGTCATTCACCGGAATCGCCTTCAGGATGTCGGTGCATCCCCTTTGGATGACCTCTACGGACGCAAAACGTTTTCCTTTCATGACCAAATGCAATTTTCCTAATAGGGAGAAGACAGAGAGAGCCATATCAGGCGAATACGGAGAGTGATTGATGGTTCAAATGCGATTTTAGTCAAAAACTCAGTCACAAGAGTGGATCGATGAGATGGTGCACTGTCATGGAGTAAACACCAGCTTCCTCCTTCGTGGTATGCAGGGTGAATTCGACGAATGCGATGCAACAAACGCTTCAAAATTCCAAGATAGAAAAATTGATGGTTTGACCCATTGGCACGAACTTCTTCTGGACAATTCCCTTGAAATTGTAAAAACAAACGCCTTGATTTTGACTTCTCCAAACGCGATTTCTTCGGTGGTGGCTCGTTTGGGGACTTCCATACGGCACTTTGACGCTTAGTTTCAGGTTCATGCTAGAAACACCACGTTCCATTACCAGTTACAATGTTGTAAAGGAAGTTCTCGTGTTTTATCCACACTCAGTATATCGCAACCCAATATCCCAAGTCTGATTCTGGAAAAAGCCTGACAGCTACAGAGAAAATGCTCGTCTTTTCGCGCCTCTTTAATGAGGTCTTTCGAATGTTGAATTCGGAGCAATTTTGGCCCTCAGTTAACTTGTGCGGAATGAAACGTGCATAGACCTTTCGTAAGCCCAAAGGGCCAGTTAAAATGCGATAAATAGTTGTTATGGACATATTCAATTCCGATTCCATGAATTTCAACGAAGATTTTGGTTCATTTTTGATATATTTTGGAATAATTTCGATGGAATTTTCGGCGATCACTGATTTTAGGCGCCCAGTATGTTCTTTGACATTTTCTTGTATGTCCTCACAACCATCTCTGAAACGTGTAAGCCTTTCATGAACGCTGGCACTAGATAGACAATCATCGCGACAATCTTTTTTCATCAATTCAAATGTTTCGGTAAACGGTTTACCGATTTTAAAACAAAATTTTATGTTAGCTCTTTGTTCGAAACTCATTATTGTACCGATGACACAAACATACCGAGACTTTAGACGCAATAACTTCGCTTTCACTGAACTGAATGTCACCAAGCTTTCACTGGAAGTCAGCTAAGGAAGTAACTTCCAAAGCATCATAGTAATTCGGTAATTCCCGTTTGTTTTTGGATGGGAAAAATTGCGAGGAGATAAAAGCAAAGTTGGATGCTGTCTGTGGGAACGCTTCGCCATCTATGACCACAGTTAGATATTGGTTCAACGAATTTAAACGTGGACGAACATCCGTTCTTGATGAGTAGCCACCAAGACGCCCAGCAGAGGTGGTTACCAAGGAAACCATTCAAAAAGCCCACAACAAGATTCTCGCTGATCGACGAGCGAAAATGCGTGAAGTAACAGAGGTCATAGGTGCGTCAACCGGAATGGTAATTAATATTTTGCATGATAAGTTGGCGATCAAAAAATTGTCGGCCCCATGAGAGCCGCGATTACTCACAAGCAACAACAAGCGGATGCGGCTGTTAACTTCGAAGCAGTGTTTGGAACATTTACGAGAGATCCGAAAGAATTTTTGTGTCGAGTTGTCACCGTTGATGAAACATAGATTCGTCATTGCACACCAGAAACCAAGCAACAATAAAAACAATGGATTTCTCACGGTGAATCTGCTTCAAAGAAGGCGAAGACAGTCCCATCGGCCGGAAGGGTCATGACGCCGATTTTTTGGTAAGCGAACGGCGTCATCCTCACAGATTTTTTATAAAAAGGAAGAATGATCGCTGGACAATACCACTTTCAGAAAAAAATCGAACGAGACACAGCTGCATTTGGCGAAAAAGAAGGTGCTATTTCACCACCATAACGCACAAGCACTTTCATCCGGAATTGTCGCCGCCAAACTGCATGAATTGCGTTATGATTGCTGATTTATATATTGTATACTAACGATTCCAAGCTCAATGAGCGCGTAGGCAGAGGCTTGCCTTCTGAGGAGATGAGAGCCAGCATTTCCTTCCGTCTACCAGCTGAAATTTCGGCTATCATGAAAAGACTGCTGGTCTTTAAGAAAATTGTCCTCACCACTAAAGAAATAAATATCTACTCAGATAGCCTATCGGCCGTGAAATTACTGCAATCACCTAATATTACCTCGAAAACAGTAAAAGAATGTATTGACATTTTGAGAGAACTATCAAAGTACCGAATAACAGAGACATATCTAGAACTCAATACTCATTCTGATCAGGCCTAAGTCAAATGTACCTAAAGGGTTTTTCAATAACAGGTGTTAGGTGTTAAACAGGAGAGGTTAGGTTAGGTTAGGTTAGCTGTAAGCCACGCGTAGACCTTTTGGTCCCTAGCGATACCAGATGGAGACCGACCTCTGTGAATAAATAAAGTAGTCATCATGTAGGATGTCAGCGCTTTTGGCGAATCTAAGTAGGGCTGGGAGCTCCGCTTTTGAGACGTCTTCCAGACCCTCAAACAGTGAGGCTCCCAGGCATCTGATGTCGTGTTTTTGATAATGCCGGACAAACGCACAGAAGGTGTTCTAAAGTCTCCTCAACATCCTCTCTGCATTTTCTGCATTTGTCCGTGTTAGCAATCCCTATCTTGTACGCATGTGCAGCCAATAGATTGTGACCTGTTAGCATACCTATGATAGTTCTGATTGAGTAAGTTTTTTGTCGTTAGTTCTACACATGAGTTTTGCTGTTTTGCATGTGGTCAGGTTAGTCCACCTAGCTTTCACTTGCCTTTTCATGTATATTGTGTTTATTGTGTTTAGCGGTCTCGGTATGTCGTTCTCTTGTTCAAGTGGTAGTCTCACATCACTTTTTGCTATCTCATCTACTATTTCGTTCCCTATAATGCATTTGTGTCCAGGTACCCAGTAGATATGCAACCTACTGTTTCCGGCTAGCCTTTCTATGGCCTCCCTGCTCCGTCGAACATTTTTGGACTTAATACAATATGAGCTTATTGCTCTTATTGCTGCTTGACTATCCACGTATATATTAATTGTTGAGTTCTTTCTTGTTCTAGTGTAGGCTTAACAGGAGAGATGATTAACGATTCTTTATGGCCGGAATTGGATAGTATTGATCTCATCAACGTTTATTTGCAACAAGACGGCACTACGTGCCACACAAGCAACGAAACCATTGATCTTTTAGGGGAAAAGTTTCCGGACCGTGTTATCTCTCGAAGAGGTGATCACAATTATTGGCCACCGAGGTCATGTGATTTAACACCTTGTGACTTTTTTCTTTGGGGCCACGTGAAAGAGAAGGTCTTCGCCAACAGCGCAGAGTCCATTCAAGACCTCAAAGATGGAATTCGTGAGGCTATCGAGCACATAGGGCAGCCACTTTGCAATTCGGTTATGGAAAATTTCATGGAAAGGATATTGTCCTGTAAGCGTGGTCGTTGTGGTCATTTGCCTGATGTTATTTTCCACTATTAACGGCATACCTTCTTCTTTATAGTGAAATAACCATCCGATCATTTATATAAAAAATAGCATTTTTCTTTGAATACCAAATAACACCTCTTATTAAATAACCCTATATATGAGCTGCTCCTCAAAGATATGTGTTTTGTTTTTTGTTCCTTGTTCACTCCTCTCATTAGCATAGAGCCTCAATAAGACTCAGTCTTCCGTTGGTTTCGTTAATCTCTTTTGATTTCGGACAGGGGTATGTGATTAGCCTCCGCTACTAAAGGTATATGTATTTAACACAAAATTGCTATGTTTCTTTTTGAAACTCTCCATTTGCATATACTAGTCTTTTCACGCAAATTCCATGTAGGTAAAATATTCAGCTAATATTCAAAATATAGAAAATCCTTCAAAGGCCCTTATAAAAATCAGTCGTTTTGCTTTGTAGTTCACTTTAATTTTTATATTCACACTTACCATGATTTTGAGCACCCCTCTAATTTGACCCTATTACACACTAGGAAGGTGATTCCCATTGAATTTTTATAAGAGCGTACAATTGCTGGCGTATGCCGATGATATTGACATCATCGGCCTTAACAACCGCGCTGTTAGTTCTGCCTTCTCCAAACTGGATAAAGAGGCAAAGCGAATGGGTTTGGTGGTGAACGAGGACAAAACGAAGTACCTCCTGTCTTCAAACAAACAGTCGGCGCACTCGCGTATCGGCACCCACGTCACTGTTGACAGTTATAATTTTGAGGTTGTAAAAGACTTCGTGTATTTAGGAACCAGCATTAACACCGATAACAATGTCAGCCTTGAAATCCAACGTAGAATCTCTCTTGCCAACAAGTGCTACTTTGGACTAAGTAGGCAATTGAGCAGTAAAGTCCTCTCTCGACGAACAAAACTAACACTCTACAAGACTCTCATCATGCCCGTCCTAACGTATGGCGCAGAAGCTTGGACGATGACAACATCCGATGAAGCGACGCTTGGAGTGTTCGAGAGAAAGATTCTGCGTAAGATTTTTGGACCTTTGCACGTTGGCAACGGCGAATATCGTAGACGATGGAACGATGAGCTGTATGAGCTTTACGACGACATAGACATAGCGCAGCGAATAAAGATCCAGCGGCTTCGTTGGCTGGGTCATGTCGTCCGAATGGATACAAACGCTCCGGCTTTGAAAGTATTCGATGCGGTACCAGCTGGTGGTAGCAGAGGAAGAGGAAGGCCTCCTCTGCGTTGGAAAGATCAGGTGGAGAAGGACTTGGCTTCACTTGGTGTGTCCAATTGGCGCCGGTTAGCACGAGAGAGAAACGACTGGCGCGCTTTGTTAATCTCGGCCAAAATCGCGTAAGCGGTTATCGCGCCAATTAAGAAGAAGAAGGTGATTCCCATCTGGCCTTCAACACATAATCTTGTTATCAGTAAAGCGTTGATAGCAGATGTGAATACCTCTTGGTGATTTTTGCAGCAAGAAAAAACTTCAATATGCAACTATAAATAATCGAATCATTTTCAAAATCAGCACAGTCGCCATTAAGTCGTGCTTCGAAAGCTTATTAAAACAAGTCTACAGAATTCAAATTTAAAAAAATTAAGCTATACAACCTGGAATTCTTTAAAATGGTTAGCAACAAGTGCATCTTTTTTTACATCACACTTTTCTCGAGCCTTTACACTCTTGGCAATACCCATCCACTGCTGAAGGACGATAATTACGCAGCTGTTTATTTAGTGGATGGACAGAAATGGCCTGAAGAGTATCCTATTGTGGAGCTCGTACGTCACGCACGTTCGCCTTCCTCATCTGAGGAATCCTCGCAAGAAAATAAAAGAGGCAGAGTTGAGCTAAAATACGAAAACACACCGGAAAGAGGACGCGAAGCAACTTTGAAGTACAACCACAATTTGCTGAGAAGCGACGACGATAGTTACAGTATTGATGCTTATGCACAGGGCAGACGTAACTATGATTGGAATCAGAATGATTTCCACGGCGGTCTAGAGGGTCGCTGGAATTTTAAAGGTTAAAATATGTGGTATGATGTAAAAGATTATTCAAGAAAAATTAAATAAAAATTGGATTATCATAAAAAACAAGTTGTCGTAAATCTATTAGGTTGTCCGGAAAGTAATTGAAGATTTTACATATAGACGGCGTTGATAATTGTTTTGAACAGATTGTGACTTCTCGTATTTATATTAATTGTTTCCTTTCACAGTTATTCGCTATCACATTTAGCTTGCTATAGAAAAAAGTGCGCCTAATTTTGTTTATATTTGTTTGGTTGGCGTCAATTTTAATTAAGAGCATTTTCGTCATATTTCATTTTATTATTTCCATAAAGGAAAAAGCGTAGAGAAGGTTGGTAGCAAGTTGCCGGATTTGTATGGTGATAAAGCCTTAAACGAAAGACAATGTCGAAATTGGTTTATCAAATTCCGTTCTGGAGACTTTTCACGTAAAGATGAGCCACGTTCAGGTCGGCCAAGTGATGTCGATGAAGACGTTATCACGGCTTCAAACGAATTAGATCGTCATGTAACTTTGCGTGAGATTGGACAGAAGTTAAATATACCAAAATCAACCGTTCATGAGCATAAAAAAAGAGTATTGGACTGGTAAAAAAGCTTGATATTTGGGTACCACATGAATTGAAAAAAATTCATTTAACAAACCGAATCAACGCTTGTGATATGCATCTTAAACGCAATGAAGTCGATCCGTTTTTCAAGCGGATTATCACTGGTGATGAAAAATGGATTGTTTACAATAACGTCAATCGAAAACGAACATAGTCCAAGCTTGATGAAGCGCCACAAACCATTTTAAAGGCTGCTATTCACCAAAATATGGTAAGATTATGCTGTCAGTTTGGTAGGACTGGAAGGGTGTGGTATATTTTGAGCTGCTTCAGAGGAACCAAACGATTAATGCGGATGTCTACGGCAAACAATTGGACAAATTGAATACAGCCATAAGCGAGAAGCGACCAGAATTGATCTATCGTAAAGGTGTCATATTACATCAGGACAACGCTAGACCGCATACATCTTTGGTCACTCGCCAAAAACTGAGAGAACTTGGCTGGGATAATCGATAACCGCTAAACTTCAGTTGCGTTGCCAGTTGCGAAAATGATATACATAGATGGCGACTGGTGATTGACAGCTGTCAACTGAAGTTGCTACAGGGTTTATGAAAGCAACTGAATTTTCTTGTTCCTCACTTGGATTTCTCCAAAAATTGTTTGCTTTATTCTCTGGTTCAACAGAACCACATGGAAGGATATTATATTACAAAACGCTGAAAAATATTACAATATATTACAAAACTCGGAGAGAGAGTATATTTTTCTTTACCCTAGCTGCTGTTCACTGCTCTATAGTTCATTATGAACTTTAGAGTCTTCTGACAAATAATTTATCAGCATCGGAGACCTTTTCACTTGGCTATGTAGTCTCTAAACTGCTGATTGATTATCCGAACGCATAGCAACTACTGAAAAAATGGTTGAATTTGTGAAGCTGTACCGGATATTTGCTTTTGTTCTAATAACAAAAAGAAACAGCAACTTAGGCCAAGGCCGAATCCATTTTTAGGCGAGTCGGAACCCGAAGAGGGAAACGGGATACCAACTGGTTCTGAAGAATCCTTTTTTAATTTAAATGTTTAACCTAACGCAGAATGCATAAAAAAAAATTATAATAATAACTGGCGCGTACACTTCTGCTATGTGTTTGACTGAGCTTTTCTTCCTATTTCTGGTGTGAGTCGTAATGCATTGACGGCTATTAGATACTGAGACCGACGCTATGAAATAGTTTTTTGATTTAAGACACAGTTAAGTGGAAACATAAGAAGGGACGGTCATTTTAAGATATCACACCACCTAAAAAATTTTCTCAGCGCCATCACTACTCCGCCGGAAGACCTCTTAAGTTATCAGAATACAGGGTCCGGCACTCGAAGTGTAACCAACTTCAGATTGCTCGCGCAGCTGATGCATGGACGCCAGCTGTCTGTTAGTAGGCAAAATGACAGTCCAGAGTATTGTTTTCAAGAAAATCAGTAATGGATTTCAAGCGTCATAGTCTGATTGCATTATATTTGGCTGGAAAATCACAACCGGCGATTGTTCGTGTGCTCAAACACCTTAAAGTAAATAAAGTTTTTGTTTATCGCACCACTCCTCGTTACAATGATACTCGTAGCATCGTTATGAAGGTGGTCATCAAACAACTGCAACGTCACGTGAAATGATTCAAAACTTTAAGAAGCTAGTTGTGCGAAATCAAGTCCCAATCAAGTGACGAAAGAACTGAAAATATCTGACCGTAGCATCCACCGCATACTGAAAAATGATCTCAAAGCCAAGCCTTACAAGATCCAAAAGGCGCATGATCTCACACCAAAGCAGCAACAAGTCAGACTTGAGAGAGCGAAGGAGTTGCTTCGCTTGGCCGAAAGCGCTCAATTTCCTAACATTGTGTTTGCTGACGAGAAAATGTTTCAAATTCAGCAACTCGTAAACTCCCAAAACGATAGGGTTTATTTGACCGAACGTTCATACGAGAATTTGAGTCATATATTGGCCAACAGAAGGCACCACCCGCCATAGGTAATGGTTTGGGCCGCTGTAACCGCAGAGGGGCACTCTCCAATAGTTTTCGTCCAACCTGGCGTCAAGGTAAGTGCGAAATATTATTGGGAAAGTATTCTTGAGGTTGCTTTGAAGCCGTGGGCAGTCAAATATTTCGGTGCCAGACCATGGACGTTTCAACCGGACTCGGCACCGTCTCACAAAGTTCGAGTGAACCAAGAATGGCTAAAACACAACGTTTCGAACTTCATAACGTCCACACAATAGCTCTCAAATTCATCGGACGCGAATCCGATCGATTATTCTTTTTAGACCATTTTGGAAAGCAAGGGCCGAACTAAAAGTTTCACTAGTCTTGAGGCGCTGAAAAAAGCCTTTGTTCGCGCGTACGCCGAAATACGTGCAAGTCACATTCGGACAGCTTGCGATTCGTTTCTGGGGCGTCTCAAAGCCATAATCAAGGCAAAAAGTCGTCATATCGACCAAAAATAAACTGATTCTTAATTTCGTGTGATTTTGACACATGTTTTACTTAGAATTAAATAAAATTAATTTTCCAAACTAAATTTATGGCCGTTTAATAGGTTACACTTCGAATGTCGGACCCTGTATATAATATGTACAAATATATAATGTAGAACAGGAAGTTTCTAAACATATTAATTGACCATTTTTCTATAAAGAACAAATTTACTCCTGATATTCTCGCAATTATAGTGTGGGCACACCAGTATATCCACATGCAAAGGTGTACACTTCCAGTCGTAAATTTAACCTATGCCCTTCACCTATTGCGAGAGCAACGGCAGAAGGCAGCAGCTTTTAGTGGTATGGCGCCTATTTGTCGTTGAAGTTTCTTCGTATTTATGGTGTACGCAAATGAACCCTGTAGAAAAATTTGAGACTCAGTTATCTAACCTGCATGTGAGAGTTGGTAAGGCAGTGCCGGCATACCAGCAAATCCAAAATAGTGATAAATTGAAACTAAGGTGACTTTTAAGCTTGGCTTTAGAACTATATTTAGAGCATTTACTCTCAGTTACTATAAATAAATGCAAGTAAATTCTTCGTTTTTTTTTTCAGCATTTAGCTGAATACGACTCTGCAATTTTTGAAAAGTTGGTTAACTAGAACTATATTTTGAGGGGTTTTTTAACAATCCACACTTTCAAAATGTTATGCAATTCAATGATTTTCTAAGCCTCCCGCCTGAAAGTATGCATTGAAAACTTTTAATCTTTTATCGGAGCATTTATGGATGGTATTTCATAACAAAAAAAAATCACGTGATTCTGCGCAGCACGCAGCAGCACTGAATCACTGATGAAATCATCGGTTCCTTGTTCAGTATCAGTACAGGAATTTAAGGGGCTAGGAGTAGTCAAGATTAAAAACAAAAACTGATTTTTTTGCATGTTTTTAAAATATAATAACTTCAAAATATTGTGTAAAAATTTGAAGTGAATCCGACGAATAATTTTCGAGTTTTTCAACAATTAATAAAGGGCGCTCGGACGCTCCGGAGCAAAACTTTCAATTTTATATGCGTTTTTCTCAAAACTATGTTTTTTTGAACTGGTGTTCAATGTAACTTAAAAACCGGTTGGTAGATTTCAATAAAATTTATACTGATTTTGAAAAACATAAAAAACACGTGCCTGATCGAAGAATTTTTTTACCAATTAATTGTCGGTTTTTTTTCTCGAAAATCTGAAAAATATTTTCTGAGGCCGGCACATTGTTTATTTTGAAAAACAAAAAAGCTTCGATAAGGTACAAGATTATCTATAAATAAAACTAGTTTCTCTTGTCCGATTGATTTTAGATGAATCTCCAAGGACTTGTGATGATCACCGCAAGAGACTTGTGGAGAAGCGGACTCCACACAAACAACGAAATTTTGCTTAAGTCTATTGGAAACATGATGTATGAATGCTATGTTTTTATTTTTGTAAAATAAAGCAATTGACTAGAAAAAACAATTATTGAAAATCATCATTTTTTCGGGCCTCTGACTACCCCTAACCCCTTAATACAGCGATGTACTAGGATGCTCAGGCTTAGTTCTTAGCCAATCCGTTGAGTGAGTATAGCAAACATTACTCCCTTTTATTAGGCAATACAAATAGAAATCATATGTGGTTCGGAATGGGTAACAACAACAACAACAAACATACAAATAAACACTAGCTATTGATCAACACATAAATATGTACGTATGTATAGAGCCGGCCGCCGCAGCTGAATGAGTAGGTGAGTGACTATTATTCGGTAGGACTCCAGGCATTAAACAGCAAATGATAGAAACAGTTTTTTTCTAATAGCGGTCACCCCTCAACAGGCAATGGCAAACGTCCGAATGTATTTCTAAATACTACAAAAAAAATTCGCATAAAAAACCATCAGCCGTTTTGAGGCGTCATAAAATTGTAGGTCCCTCCATTTGCGGAACAACATCAAAACGCACACCACAAATTGGGAGAGGAGCATGGGTATGAGCGCCAAAATGGGTTTTGAGTGCCAGTTACTAGTATATGTATATATAAATATATATATATAGTATGTATGTATGTATATAAATATGCCCTTTGAGGCTGTGCTACATGCGTATGTTTGGGCTGTGATGGCCAGTTGATAGGCATTGTCCTGCGCCAGCATTCAACATCAAATTCATCATGCCCTACACAGTCAAGCGCCTCTATATTTGTTGTTGTCTGCATATGTGGGTGTGTGTGTGTGTGTGCGTTGTTGATGTCCATGCGAGCCAATAAGTGTAACTTTGTTCATTTATATGCAGCAGCATCAATTTAATATTGTTAATGTTTACTATGTTGGCGACATTCACGCCAAAACCAAAACAGACACCCACCGTGGCAAATTCCCGTCTCGTCACTTGACCGAGGGTATGCCAAAGCTTTCGGAATTGCGGTGATAACGATAATGTTCATGCCATTGTAGGACCGTTGTGTGTTGTTTTGACTTGATGGTGATAATGTTTATTAGTTTCATGACTTCACAATTCCTGTTATACTAGTTTTTTTTTTCGTTTTGTTGTTTTTCGCTATTTGCTAGAGAGCGTATTATTGTTGTGCTCGTGGCTGTCGTCATCATTGCTTCAAAGTTGAGACCAAAACGTTTTCTTTGTAATTGTTGTTATTTTTGTGGCCCGTGCATGCCAACAATTTGTCATTTTGCAGAAATATTTGTTTTTGCCATTAGTTAACAGTTAGTTTGTAATGAGCATGTCATTGTTGCTACTAACTTCGTTTTCGTTTTAACTTTGCTGTGAAAGTTGACGCTGTTCTTGATGTTGTTGTTGTAGTGTTGCTGATGATGTGTTTAATAGTTTATGCAATCGCACCCTATGACAAAGTCAGCGAAAGTCATTAACACAATTTTCATATTATGTCATGAAATCTGTTTTTATATAACTAAATGGACAACTTACAGTAACTGCAAATACTCCTTTGCATATTTAAATGCTTCGTCATCGTAACTTAAAGCGTCGCGGAGTGTCACCGATCTAATGTTTTGAGCCATAATGCGTCGTCGTGACACAATACTTAGTAACAGGCCAAGGATTTTGGAATTATAAACTTACCTGAAAAGAAAAATAAAAAAATAAATATATTAAGAATAATAGAATAAACTGATATTATTAGTAGTTTATTATTATATAAGGTGAAGTCCAAAATAAACAAGACTGGCGTCATAAAAATGTTTCCAATGGCGCCATCTTTTTAATGAGTTAATCCGTTGGAAGTTACATCCCAAGCTGACTTCCAGTGAAAGCTGGGTGACAATCGGTTTAGTGGAAACGAAGTTATTGCATCTAAAGTGTCAGTATGTTTATGTAATCGGTACAAAAATTAGTTTCGAACAAAGAGCTAATATCATTTTTTTTTTTAATCGGTAAAACAGTTAGCGAAACATTTGCACAATGAAAAAAGCTTATGGCGATGATTGTCTATCTTATGCCAGAGTTCATAAGTGGCTTACACGTTTCAGAGATGGTTGTGAGGACATATGTACAAATAAATGTGCACCTAAATTTATCAAAAAAGAACCGAAATCATCGTTGAAGTTCATGGAAGCGAAGTTGAATATCTCCGAAACATCGATTTATCGCATACTAACTGACCATTCGGGCTTACGAAAGGCCTGTGTGCATTTCATTCCTCAAGTTAACTGAGGACCAAAAATTGCTCAGAATTCAACATTTGAAAGGCCTCATTAAAAAGGGGATTTTCCGCAAGGAGTTCGTGCCAATGGGTCAAACCATGAATTCACTTTTCTATCTTGGCATTTTGAAGCGTTTGTTGCATCGCATTCATCGAATTCGCCCTGAATACCGCATCTCATCGATCCACTCTTGTGACTGATTTTTTTACTTGAAATCGCCTTTTAACCATCAATCACTCACCGTATTCGTCTGATATAGCTCCCTGTGATTTCTATCTATTCGGAAAATCTCATTTGGCCATGAAAGGAAAACGTTTTGCGTCCGTAGAGGTCATCCAAAAGGTTTGTACCGACATTCCGAAGGACATTCCGGTCAATGGCCTGAAGCACTCTTTCGAAAAGCTTTTAGCATGAAGGCAAGAGAGGACTATTTTGAATAAATAAACTCGAAGTTATCTGTACAAAGCTCCTGTCGTTTTTATTTTAGCTCTCCTCTTTTTCTTAATTAGCGCGATAACCGCTTACGCGATTTTGGCCGAGTTTAACAAAGCGTGCCAGTCGTTTCTTTCTCGTGCTAACCGGCGCCAATTGGACACACCAAGTGAAGCCAAGTCCTTCTCCACCTGATCTTTCCAACGCAGATGAGGCCTTCCTTCCTTCTATTTTAGCTCAGTCTTATTTATTTAATAGTTGTAATTGTAGTTTACCACTTAAAATCGCAAGAATGGGCACGTGAAAGGGTCATTCAAAAGTGACGCCTAGATACCAGTAGTGAATCTCCCTAAACGGTAATTTTTCTATGCCATCTTTGACATTTGTTAAGTAACACACGGGCTGAAAAGTCCCTGGCCAAACACATAGATGTCACTAGTTTTATTACATTCACCTCAGTTTCAGTTAGTAGTAACCTTAAAAAGATAGCCGTTGAAATTTCATGATATTCTATTCATTTGCTCGTGAGTTATTATGCTAAGAGTGACGCTATTTGTTTTGTTATTTTCAAAGTAACATATCGAAAAGAATTTCGTGTTTTAAGTTTACACTGCTCTTGATGAGGAAAAATGCCATTCAAGCAAAGCAATGGCTTGAAAAGCGTTATGGGGACTCCGCTCCGTCAGAAACAACAATAAAACGATGGTTTGTTGACTTCAAACGTGGTCGTGAAGACATCGATGATGGACGTCCAAATGAAACGGTAACACAAGAAAACATTAAAAAAATCTACAAAATCGTAAGCGATGGAGAAGTGAAGAACGTGTTGGCTTTATATTGCATGAGCATTTGACTATGAGAATGATCTGTTCAAAGTGGGTGCCACGTTTGCTCACTATTAGCCAAAAACACGAATGTGTTGATGATTCTGAGCAGCGAATACTGGCTGTTCGCAGACTTAAAAAAATGCTCGCATGAAGACGCCTGCTCGCTGAAACGGAGGCTTATTTAAGGTCAATCATACATTGTGGTATTTAAATGTTGGAGCGACGCTGGAATGATTGCGTTGTTCTTGATGGAAATTACGTTGATGAAAAAAACTAATTTTGGACAAAAAATCAAAAACGTATTTTTTTTGTTTGTTTGTTAGGCGCGGGACTTTTCAGCCCATGTGTCAGAACCAACATAGTTTTCGTTTGAAAATTGCGCATATTTATTCATAAAGGGTTAATTAACCGAATTATCCCACACAGGTATAAAAATTTCAAATATTAGTACAAGTGGACGATTATGCGAATGCACATTTGAGGTAAATTTATAAACAAAATACTTCAATTTGGCTACCTATGGCGAGTAAAACAAAAATAACAAAAGTCAGCTGCTCAAATAACTTCAACTTGAATGAATTTGCCTCGTTAAGAGTATTACGTTTTTCCCATATTTTCCCCGCTTCTAGCAAAGTTTGCTTGTTATTTCATAACATAAAATTGCCCAGGTAAAAATTCTCTGTTAAAGGTAGACAACTAACTGTTACTTGGTCAGATGCGTGCGCTCATTTGAAATTTCTGCTTTCTTGGCAATTCTATGACTCTCAAGTTGCCGCCTCCCTACTTCAGCTTTGAAATGTATTGTACTAGTGCCATGCGTTAGATATTTCATTTTTACTATATTCAACGGTACATTGTTAGAGAAATGCAGGAAGAGATGTATTTGTATTTGCATTTTGTTATTATTGCGTGTTCATACATACATAGATGAGCACATAAGCACAAACACTCACGCGCAGAAAATAATGGTGAGAGTAGTTTGCACCAGTATCTACTGTTCTCCTCTACTGTTTGTCGGTAAGAAGCGTTATTTAACGATCTATTTAATTTGTTTTTTTGCTTATTCATGTTTAAGTTTAATTAGTATTGGTGATGTAGCAGAGTTTCTATTGCTGTAAGGCACTGTGAATCCGACAGCCTATATAAAGTAGGAATTTTAAAAACAAAAAGAACGTAAAGTGGTACACCTCTTTTTACACGATAGATATGCTCGCAAAAAAGTCTTGTAAAAAAAAGTTGTGTGTAAAACGAGAATTAGGTGAAAACTATGTATATTAAAAAAATTCTTTTTAGATTTCACTTAAGAATTTATTTCGTGCTTATAGATTTTGTAAGGTTATGTTACCTTTATATATCCGGAAAAAGGAAACGCACGTGTAAATGCTACGGTTGCTTTATTTCAACTAACTAAACATATGAAACCTAAGAATAAGGATTGAACAAAATGTACATGGCTTGCTATGATTCTTACCATCAAGGTTTGCTATGATTCTTACAATTATGGTTTGCTATGATTCCTACAGATTTTAAGTGGGAACGCCACTGTGAAAATTCAAAAAAATCGATTTTTTTTTTTGCATAAATTGTTAGTATAACTACTCAACAAAATGTGGTCAAATTTCAAAGCGAAATTCGCTTTATTCCCGATTCTACAATATGTACACTTAAGGGAGCGCCCGTAGGTTCGGCCCCGTAGCGCTTACGATACGATGCTTTATTTCAAACGCGTTTTTCCCGAAACGACTTTTTTTGATACGGTGGCAACGATTTCTCGAAGACTAATGAACCGATTTTAATTTTCTTTTTTTTTCAAAAATTTTGTTCTCATTGTACGTAGCTGATTTTTAAAATTCTGAAAAAAAAAATTTTTTTTGGGCCTGTTGAAAATCAAAAAAATGGTGAAAAACACACATCGAAATTCAAATCACCACCATTTTGCCACAAAAACAAAAAAAAAACTCAGGCTACATTCAACGATAGCCACTATTGTGTAGATTAATAACATTTTTGGGTTTTTGATATCAGATGATTATTCATTGCTGTATCGCTGATAACCAGATGACGTCATTTTTTTTTTAACTCGTTACGTTTATTTACATAAATTGGTCAATATTTTTTAATAAAAATTACATCAACATAGTTTAATACATATATAATAAATTGCCTTTTATCCGATCCTCGAATAATCATTCCTACTTACAAAAAAAATTCCTAAAAATCGACTCTTTTTTTACCCTTCCCAGTGGCGTTCCCCCTAAGTCATTAAATATATTGTAAGGAATAAATTATTAAACGACGAGCGCATAATCTACTGAGTCTTAGAGACTTTAACTTAGACTAATTTCAGCGCTTCGTGCATGCGTCGAAAAATCTCACTCTATCTGCTCTATGAGAATCAAAACAAATTCATAAAATATTGAAATCCAAAAAAAATTATAATTTTATAGGTATGTACAGTGTTTGGTGCTTTTATAAAAATAAAAATAAATATAAAAACATGTTGGCAAAAAATATGATGACAATATATAGGGTGGGCCATGTAAAATTTGCTTTTTGAATCGGCTATAAAAAAAAACTAATCAATATTTTTTTCAAACTTTTTTTTTTATTTTGAAGATTGAACATTGTCATTTATGAATGAAAAATAATATTGTTCAAATGACTGCCACGACTGGCTTTACAGTAGGCCATTCGATCAACCCACTTTTTAAGCACATTTTCGATTTTTTGGGCTCCAATTTCATGAATGGGAACTTCGATTTTGTGTTTTAAAGCATCAAATGTCTCTCGACAAGTGATCTGTCTGTGACAAGTTGCACCGTCCTGTTGAAACCAAATGTCGTCCATGTCATCCACTTCAATTTTTGGAAACAAAAACTCGTTGAGCATGTCACGGTAACGCTCGCCATTTACTGTAACCGCGGAAGAAGAAGAATTCTCATCACTTTGGAAATAGGTTTTCAATATTTCCCAATTTTGTTCAAGCGTATAGCGTCCTATTTCGTAAATGTCAAACCTTTAAGGAAATTATGAACACATTTGACATGTCATTTGTGTTACCATTCTCAAAAAAATAGGTGGTTCAAAAAGCAAACGCTATATGGCCCACCCTGTAGTAAAGGATTTTCGAATAACAGGTGTTATATATCGCTATCGAGAGATGATTAACGATTTTTTTTGGCCGGAATTGGATGGTATTGATCTGGACAACGTTTATTTTCAACCAGACGGCGCTTGTACCACACAAGCAACGAAACCACTGATCTTTTACAGGAAAAATTTCCGGACCGTGTAATCTCTCGAAGAGGTGATCACAATTGACCACTGATTGTGATTTAACACCTTGTGACTTTTTGCTTTGAACCTACGTGAAAGAGAAAGTCTACGCCAACAACTCAGGGTTGATGCAAGACCTCAGAGATGGAATTCGTGAGACTATCGAGGGCATAGGGCAGCCACTTTGCAATTCGGTTATGGAAGATTTCATGAAAAGGATATTGTTCTGTAAGCGTAGTCGTGATGGTCATTTGCCTGATATTATTTTCCACTATTAACGGCATACCTTCCTCTTTATAGTGAAATGCACATCCGATCATTTATATTAAAAAATTGCATTTTTCTTTGAAAATAACACATCTCATTGGATAATCCTTTAGAATGGAATCGCCTCTTTTCCTTAAGCGCGAGTGTATTACAGTGGTGTCCAAATCATTTGCATGCGTTTTTATAAAAAACCAAAATATTTGTTTCTATAAGCATGGATTTAGTTTACTTTAAAAACATGAAATCAAAGTATGCATACAAAACAAGAAAAAGTTTATTTTCAATCAACATTCTACAAAATTGAATTTAAAAAACGTGTAATTACGCTATAAATATGCAGTAGTTGGATATGATTTGGCCACCACTGTGTATGTATGTATACATAAGTACTTATGTGCATATGCAAGAAAGTGCTTTTCTTTGGTAGGGAATTAAATTATGCATCTCAAGCAACGGACTGTGTTTTCAAAAGCACTCACCTTTACCTAGAAATGCAAAATCCAATCAACCACTTAGCCAGCCATTTTACTCATTGGCTCGCCCGTGCTTACTCATGCAACGGCAGCAGTGCGAGCGCATTCAATCGCTCAACCATTCCGCTCTATATATACGAGTACATATAAAATAGAGAGTGGGAACACCCACAACACTTGTAATGGGTTACATTTTCAGTCAAACTTGCCACGTGTGCGTGACACGCAAACCTAAGCTGCGGGATATACATGTGCCGTGACATATGACTCACCATTTTGCAAGTTTTATTTTTATAACAACCTATTCCAAAACCCCGACCGCCACGTCGGGTAAGAATTGCATGCTAATTATGATCTAATATGTGGAAAAAATATGTAAACGCTGTGCATTCGTTGTGGTCTCCCTTCCTTAAGAGCTACTTAGACTACTTAGACTCTCAATGCAATACACCCATTGCGATAAAATCCCCATATAAGTTTTCTTATCTCCCTCGGGCCCTATCATCGTACCAAATTTTTGTATTTTTTAGCGATACGCTGTCATTTTATAAACTAGCAGGCCACCGATAGTCGGTACCACCGACAACTATCGATGGAGCAATATCATAGATTCTAACGATTGAGTGAAACCCATGGCGACCCTCTTTACCACTTGGACGAAGGAGGCCAAACTACAGGTAAAGATAAAAGTCGATGACACACCAATACCGACAGTAAATAAACCCAAAATTTTGGAGGTTACCTTTCTGGGTTTGCTCACCTTTTCTGCGCATACAACCGCAACTGCTACTAAGTTCCAAAACCGCAACAAGCTCCTTGGGGCAAAGACAAAGAAATGTTGCTGGCGACATTTTAAGCCATTGACGGACCGGTTAACTTATGCTGCGCCCCACTGGTCACCTAGAACCAGTGATCCCAGTGGATAAAACTACAAACTTGTCAAAAAACTGCTAGCAGAACAACCACGGGATGCCTCCTGACGTCTCCCTGCAACATCTACACAATTAGGCATCAATGCTTCAGGTTAAGGAGCACAACCAAAAGCTGAGCAAGTAGTTTCTTCTTCGGTGCTACCACAAGTGTCACTCCTGCAGACATTTGCTTGAGACACGTTAGTAGACATCGCTTGAACTACACTGACGAGATCCAGGACTCAATACAATTACAACTACTGGACTGGGTAGTACACAGACAAATACTAAACGGCATACATCGGGAGATTCTTATCAGCTTCCTACATTCCCGAGCCCCGAATGCCATTATCGGCGTACAATCACCACCTTTTGCAGACTAAAAGATTAATCTTCCTCGCGAGACCCACATAACTTTGGCCCAATTGCGTTCTGGATATTGTAGAAGGTTAAGTTCCTACCTGTCCAGAATCGACTTCGACATACCCAATATATGTGCAGGATGTGAAGGCACTCCGCACTACGCTAACCAGCTCTTCATAGAAACTATCGAACCTACTCACCTAACATCCGTCTATCTCTGGGCACACCTTGCCGAAGCTTGCGCTTTCTGCGCCTACCGTTAAATGAGTTAGACGAAGGTGACGACATCGCAAAGATAGGGCTTAGTACGCCGACATCAACAACAAATATGACAACCACAACATAGTCTGAAAGCAATGCTTAGTATCGATAGTGCCATCAATAGGTGGCGAACTCCAAGACGTAGATTAGTTACATATTTAAGATTCTCGTCTTTGTTTGAATTTCTTGTATAGCGACTACGTTGAGATCCAGCTGTGTACGTATTCGACCAAGACTCCCTTGTTTCCTTTTCCCTTTATTCGTTGCCAACCTTTGGATTTTGCGAGTGTCGCTTTCTGAGAATATCGAATTTCTTCGCGTTCTCTAGGCATGCAGCTCTGCATTTCGGGCATTATGTACTACACCAAAGCTTCTTACCCATTTAGCTCGTAACCGAATCTCGATAAGCTCTAATTCTCACTTACCTTTGAATCGTCTAGTAACACAGCTTCGACACCGATATGAGACCTCCAACGGGCAGATATCTACAGCCAGCCAGAGCTGTTGATGTATTGGAGAAGATTGATGGGATTTCGGTTGGCGCACCCAAGAAAGGAGTACCCAGTGACATTAATCGTCTAGCTGCCTAACCCGGACATTTACAGAGAAAGTGCACAGCAGTCTCCTTTTCTGAAAGGTCTTCACAGCTTCTGCAATGGAGGTTAAATTGTAAACCCAGCTATTCCCCAGGGGAACCGATCGTCCAATGACTGGTAAACACAGCTACGAGTTAGGAAATTTACTAGCGTGTAGTCCATTTTCTGAGTCCTCCTTCTATTGTACTGGGTTCAACGGATTTTCGCACTAGCACATGAAGAAATGGAGCTCCCTCTTGTCTGCGCTTTCATGAGAAAAATTTCTGCAGTTCCCTTTTAACAACTGTCAGGGGAATGTCGATGACTGGGTAGGAGGTCTCTGAGGCCAAGTCAGTCCCCTTTCTGACAAGCTTATCAGCAATTTCATTTCAATCTACTTTCCTATGTCCTGGAGCCCAGATCAGAGAAATGTTGCCTACATACCTGAGAGATTTAGTCTCCTCCTTACAGGAGTTTACTAGTTTCGTTCTGCACCGTGGTGTCGTCAGAGCCTTGATAGCGGCGTGACTATCGCTTCCGCGTTCCCTAAGCATTTTGCATGCTTGAAGAATTTCAAAGACTTCTTGGAAAACACTAGCAGTTAGAGAAAACATTTAGCTAATTTAGAGAAAACCTCTGCTCCGACTCCGGATACCATCTTGGAACCGTCAGTGAAGACAGAGGCGCAAGCCTCGGTATAAATTTTTCCCTCGATCCAATCCTGCCGTTTTGGAAAGATTGCCCTAGCACGACCCTCAAACTGTAGTTTGCGGATAGGAGAGATCTGTTCGAAGTTCAGAGAAATGCGGTGTTAACTGCCCGCAAATGCTACCATGTCCCTTGAGAGATGGCCCCCGGAGGCCAATCTCTTTTAACCTGATTGCACTTTGAGCTGCGATGGAAATAACGTAAGATTCGATGGGAAGTAAGTGCAAAAGGACATTCAGGGCAGCACTGAGGGGCAAGTTTTACATGCTCCGGTGATGCCAATGTATGCAGTCCTTTGCACCCTCCCCGCACATAGATTTGCAGGAACAGAAGGCTATACTGGCCTTGTTTACCCGATTTTCAATGTGTAGCTTGCAATGGAGTTGAGTCAAGTATCACTACAAGATACGTTAGGTATCCGATGCTCACACTTTCACGTGGTTGTTTAATTTAGGAAGTCGAAAGTGTGGAGGTTTGTAATTTCTGTTCGTCAGAGTTGACTCGGAGGCCGCAAGTGGCAGCCCAGCGACGGAGGACAGCCCTTTCCAAGTAACCTTTCCAAAATCTCAGCCATGCCTGAGGGAAACGTTCTGGATACCATCAGAACCATGTGATATGCCTAAGGCTTCTTCTAAATTCAGTCACTCGACGATTTTCCAATATGATATCCCGCATTTTTTCTACGATTTCTGATGTTGTTGCTGTTTTTGGACGTCATTGAGTTGGATCGGCTTCAAGGCTTGTACGAGCACGTTTAAAATCAGCGAGCCCTCTTTCTGCTGAACGCATTGATGGCGAAAATTCCTTATACACTTTCGACATTCGTTGATAAATTTCCTCTGCTTTAAAAATTTCCAAAACTACAAATTCAATCACTGATCAAATCACGTATGTTGATTTTTTCCACTCGTCAACGTGCAAAGGTCCAAAAATCTTCCCCAAATGCTTTCTCTCCAAGCGACACTTCTTCGAATATTGTCATCGTCCGAGCTTCTGCGCTTCATACGATAGGACGGGGAATATTAAATGGCGCATAAAAAGAAATTTTAATTTTTTTTCTTTTCAGAAATTAAGAGCAAAAAGCGCTAATGTGTCTTTTTTTTAGAAGTCTTAAAGGCTGTAAAACCACCTATGGCATCCATTTCATAGCCAGACAAAGAACCAAAATCTTATGACTGGGTAGAGCCATGAAGTGCAGTAATTAAAGGCAAAATTAGCAGTACTCTAGTTTCGATGAGAATTACAATCGCTTTATTGCAGGAACTCTGTGCGCATACATTCCTCCAGATATCGCTTGCGCTGCATATTTTATGAAGTTTTCAATTTTAGTATCTCCTAACAGTCGAGCTAAATCATTTATAGCATTATCGTGAAATTCCGAAGCTTCTTCCCCATCACATTTGGCTCTATAGATTTATGTGTATGTGTTGCAACATGCGTGGAACATATGTGCAACACGCATAAAGTTAACTGCATTTACACTGGTGAGAAAAATTGTGTGGCGTAGCAACAAATACACATAAGAAGCAAGAATGTGCTGCATAACCAGTTGAGCATTGCACTTATTCACCTTCAACGTCCTCCAAACAATTGGCCAAGATATTTTCCACACCGCGCATATTGCGGTTGCATGCAACTTTTCGGTTGTTACACCATGGCATGTGGCGAAACAAACATAGTTTCAGTAAAATCAAGAAATCGCAAAGTGCGCTCAAGAAGGAGAGAAAGAAAATGAAACCCGAAGTGAGAGGTGGCAAACTGCCACAGAACTGGTTGGTGGTTAGACCATACACATGCCACATAGAAAAATTAGAAAGCACGCTAGACATAGCCAACCGGTAACTTGCCCTTCCTTGCATGCCATTCACATGCGTGCTATGTGGCAGTATTGCCACCTTATCTGAAAGAGGAAAAATAAAACACAACAAGAGTGCTGCGGAGCGTTGATTGCAACCGCAATAGCGGCGACAATGTCCATCTGTTTTCGCTGTTGACATTGCCGCGACAAGCGAAACGCTGTTCAGATTTTGCGCATGCACAATTCACAGACTACACACATACATGCATACATACATATACTTATATACTACTATACGCCATATAGTGGTTACACAGTTGTCATCTGCACAAAAAGACAGTATTTGCCGGGCGAGTTGTAATTAAGCGAATCTGAAAGCAAATTAAAATGATATGACTCGGCTGTAGAAGAGCGCACTTGCGCGAGGCACATCAGTGCGCTATCCGAAGGCAATAAGTTCGATCTCTACTACAGAAATGAAGCATCATTTGATAAATTCCTGTGCTCCGAATTACATACCTTGCACCGGTGAGTTCATTTGAACTTTTCGTTCTCTAGTCTACAAGCTGGGCCAACATCATCATCATCATAGCATCACAGTTGCCTCAGCCTACTGTACTCTCTCTAGGGCTGCAGTGCTTGTGATCAGCGGAGAGATACTCGTCGACCTCATGGTCCGAAAACGAATGGATACGACTCCAAGAAGAGACACGTCATCACTAACTTCTCAGATCGAAGATGCCAAACCAACTGCGGTGGCAAAGCCGATGGGTCACTGAACTGAGTGGCAGATGGACGGCGAAACTTATTCCGTCCATTAACAAATGGGTTCAAAGCAACTTCGGGGAAATGAACTACTTCTTAACTCAGTTCCTCTCGGGCCACGGATTCTTCCGAAAATACCTATACCGCATGGGCAAGGTAAGCGATTTCAAGTGCATATGCTGCGAAGCGCCGAGCGCTTACGCTGAACATAAGTTTCTTAGTTGTGACAGATGGCTCGCGGAAAGAAATGCTCTGAGGGAGCAGATTGGCGACATCGCGCCGAGCAACATAATCAGCAAAATGCTCGAACGCGAAGACAACTGGACGCGGTAAAGAAATACATCGCGAACGTATTACGAAAAAAAAGATAGACCTCGACACAGTGCAACAAAGCGAAGCCGCACAGATAGAGACACAAAAAGACGAGCCTATAGCATGAAAGCTGGCTACAAATATGGTGTACCCAGACGTGGGTGAATAGAATTGGGCCTTTATGGATGCCGTTCTGGGCCGTCCCATAGTAATACAGGAAGCAGTCAAGTAAAGGGTGTCTCCCCAAAAGGAGTGCTGTATGTGCGAAGGCATTTTGACTCCTTCCTCACCTACAAAAAAAAAAAAATAGCATCACAGTTCGGGGTGGGTGAACCATGACTTCCGTTTATAATTCTTCTCCACGTCACTCGGTCATCAGCTTTTCATTTGATATGAGATATGCCCATAGCTCCCAAGTCGCCTTCAATGTGATCTCTCCATCGTTTTCTCGGCCGGCCTCTTCTTCTGTTGCCTTGTGGATTTCTTTCGAAGATCTTTTTTAGGGCTCTATCGTTGCTCATTCGACTCCTTTGCGATTTGATATACCTGATTACATTTGCAGCCGTGATAAGTGTGTCTAACTCGTCGTTGTACCGAATGCGGTAAGTACCGTCTTCACGTCGCACAGGTCCATATATTTTTCTTGAACCAACAAGACCAACGAAAAATGTTACAAAAACTAAATGGTGAGCCATGGGATTGTCTCAAGTCCTTTCTGCAGAAGCTGTTTGCACAAAGAGTTGGAATTTTCTCAGCACCTTCTCTTCAGCTGCCCTGCTCGTCGGGCCAAGATTGAAATATATGGGCTCTCAATTTTTTGCTGCACTACACCTGCGGATATCGCAGGTTTAAACATTACGCAACTGGTGAACTGAAGCGGTTCATGCAGTGAAGGTATAAGTAAGTATTCACCGTTTGGTCATCAGCCTCCAACCCAAAGCCGCTTCCTCATTTCCCCCCTGTTCAGTTCTTAGATTTTTATTTATTTTTTATTTTTTTTATTAATTTTTTATTTTGTTTTTATTATTTCTTTTTTTAATTTTTTTTACTTTTTGTTTTTGTATTTTTTTTATATTCTTATTTTTTTATTTTCTTAATTTTTATTTTATTTTTGTATTTTTGCTTTCCCTAGTTAAACGTGGCTAGGCTAGGTTAGATTGGCTGCTCTTAAAGAAAGTTCACTCTTGCGGCTAGCCGGAAAGGTTTCATCAGCCTTATCACTACATATTCATAAATATATCCACATATTTTGGGAAACCAAATCAGTCTCTTAATCCTGATTGTAGGTTATCCAAGCAGTGAGTTCCTAGAAAACTGAAGCGCTTTCATTGAAGGGTTGGGCATTGAAGTATAAAGCGTTGAATAAACTGCATCCATTGCATGCAGCTTCTACAGAAATCGGTGAATGGTTCTCCGAACCTGTTGACCATATGCCCGAATAATCATAGCCTCAACCAGTTCGATGTGCTTCGATCAGCGGATGTTAGACAAAATGAACGAGACGCGCTGCAGGCGACCAGATTAGTCCATTAGTGGCTTTTCTATGCTCCTCGTCAACATGTGAAAACAGGAAACCCAGGAAACATTACTTGATTCCTCTAAACCCTGCTCTAAGCCGTCTTCTCGTGGACCCTTCCTAACTTTCCCCAACACCACTTTTTCGCTGGCGATGTGATAGTCTCAAACATAATTCCAGTTCCAGGCTATAGCCACTTCCTGGTAGGAAACTGAAGTGATGATTACTTGCACAGTACTGATAGCCTCGGTTCATAGAAATAGCGATGAGTTTGAATTAATCCTTGGAACTAATCTGGTGCAAGAAGTGTCGATATTCTGTTAACGGCTGCGATCTTTCAATAACGGTTTTTCTTTCCGCGGCTTTTATAATTTTCATATACCTCATTTGTGATAGAATTTCGAGCTCTGAGCTGTGCTTAAAACGTTGTTCTGCCTTGTCTTCCTATTGAGATAATTTCATCGGGGGCATTTCAGTTCAGAATTCGAACAACTACCGGCATAAGCATTTGTCATTGCAATATAAAATATAAACTTGTATATATCTACACATATGTATGTATGCACATAGAAGCAACGAAAAATCAAGAAAAATGTAGACAGATAAGCCGGCCAGCCAAACACTTCGCCGCCTTCCATGCAGTGAAGCGCTCATCAAGAAAGTGCACTCGTAGCACTTTCGTGCTTGGCATATCGCAGAAAAAGAATTGTATATATGTACATGCATCTGTGTAAATACGCTTACACACACACACACACACACAGACGTAAACAACCGAATCAAGCAACTATGGCATGCAAGCCAAATGAAGTTGAGACTACCAGCTGGAACAGGTCCACTTCATATGCGTCTAAATCGTTTAGAAGTTAACGACCGAGGAAGCATCACCCCACTGCTTGCTGCGGCCAGCATTTACGGTGGCAACTGCATACACGCGAGCACAAATATGCACATAAACTTGTATGGAGATGTACTGCGAAGTGTCTAGTGATTGCACACACGCATTATGCCACATTCTTTACTGCCTCCCATCACTGCCATACATCCAGAAAGAAGACCACATTTGTTCGTTGCTTGCAAAGCTTTTCTTTATTTACTTGCCTAATTCTTCCTTGTTCCTTTTTTTCATTTATTTCGCCTCCTTTTGCCTTTTTGCTGCGCTTATTTCAACGCCAGTATTGTTGGTATACTCGTTGCCCGCGTTTTTGTGTTTTTGCGCGCCACATCCACTTTATTGCTTTTACGGAATTTGCTGCAATGACTTTGCGTAGGTGTCTTAAGATTGAATAATCACACACGAGTGCAGGGTATTTCTAGTTTCCGTGTGTGTGTGTGCTCGCAGAGGTGTTTCTTTGCAAAGCCTTTAAATGATAGTAGGTTGTGGTATTTCGTTTGTTCACCCAGCTTAAATTAGCTTGTGTAGAGATTTTGTAAAATGAATTCCATGGTTGCTTAAACTGTCACATAAAACACGGCCGCAGCCGCAGCCGAATGGGTTGAGGCGCAACTGCTATTCGGAGGTGCACCAGTTCGAATCTCTGTGCATGAAACACCAAAATGAGAGAAAACGTTTTTACTAGTAGCGAGGGCCGATTGGCAGACAATGGCATACCTCCGAATGTATTTATGCTACAAGAAAGCTTCTCATACAAAACTAACTGCCGTTCGAAGGCGGTTTAAAACTGTAGGTGCCTCCATTTGTGGAACAACATGAAGACGCACGCCACAAATACGGGGATCAGCTCGGCCGTACAGTATTGCCCTATATTTCATCATCTATCTGGATATCGCGGGTAATGAGACCTTTGACTATTTAGCTAGGATGGGCTCTGATACCATCTTCTTTGGCCCGGAGCCCGTTCTGCCACTCCTTTCTGCAGCCATCAAAGCCACGGTTCGCAAACGATTTACTTCAGTCCACAAACGAGTTTGGCAGGCTGAGAGAGGCTGCAGATGGACTAAATGATGATACTTGTCATGTCCGATCGACTACCGCAAATCCTCTTGTCATTGAGCAGAAGGGACTGCAGACAGCTAGTTGGACTGTTGACGGGCCACTTTCTATGGGCAAAGCACATGGAAAAGGTGGACATCTCAGACAGTGCACTTCGCCAGCATATGGAGAGAACGATGAGACGCCGGATCACTTTCTGTGTGTCTGCCCAGTCTTCGCTCGAATCAGGATTGAGGTATTTTGCACTGATGTATTAAGCAGCGACCACCTTGGTTCCTTAGCACCACAAGATCTACTCAGATTTCTTCGGCAGCTGGGTAGATTTAAAGAAAATTAACAAGGGAGCCCGCGTGCAGTACAGAGGACTTAATGTTGGCTGAGTGCCGTACTTGGTAATTATCCCGACAAAAAAAAACACATTTCTAAAATTTTTAAGAGAGAAAGATCGTCATCTCTACCGTCTGTTATTTTTGTATCGTATTTGAGAAAGTGTTTTCTAATAGCGGTCGCCCCTCAGCAGGCAATATCAAACCTCCGAGTGTATTTGTGCCATGAAAACGTTCGTCATAAAAACCATTTGCCGTTCGAAGTCGGCTTGAAACTGTAGGTCCCTTCATCTAAGGAACAACATCAAGACGCACACCAGAAATAGGAAGAGGAGCTCGGCCAAACACCGAACAGAAGTTTAAGCGTCAAAAAGCCAAAAAAAATCTATTTGTTGAGTACTTTAGCTTATTTCCCCCATTTCAAGGTCAGTCCACCGATTCTGCTGGCAGATAATGCAATGGCACGACAAAAATGTTGGACTGGCTGGAGGTGATGCAGTAATACCAGTAATAGGGCCCGAATGTTACGGTGTTAAAAATTGCACCGAAGAGAAGAGAAAACAGTACGTCATTGGGATCAAACTGTGCGCCTATGCCGAAAGTCGGTTCTACGCTACCGGCATGAATCACAATTATATCCGGCCAAGGGCTGTCACTTCAGCACCGTTCCCGATATACGGATGTTGAATGTTTTTACTGTTACAAGAACAACAACTGCGCCGTTGAAAGTCCTTACTGAGAGCAGAATGTATGGTGAAAGTCTTTACTGTTACAAGAGGAATAACTACGCCAGTGACCAACCTCCAAAGATTTAAACACCTTTTCGCCAGAAAACCCAATTGGCTTGCTTACAGACAGACACTTACACGGGTCACTGCAGACTGCAACATTATTTGCACAGGCTCGGTTTTTGGACGAGTGATTCATGTCGGTTTTACGACTCGCTAACTAACAGAGGCATATGGACAAAATCGCCACGAATAGTTGGAGAGAACACGAAACAAATTTTCGTTATAGCCAAATGAAGAGTAAACTCGTTTGCTGGAAAAACTCCGTAGCTCAAATTAAAAGGTAGAAAATAACAGGGTCAAAGTTTCCAATTGATTATGACTTCCGAAGTAAAAATAGAAGAAATGCTATTAATAAATAACGCCGTGAATTGTTTACGGCATAAGCAAATTTGTCCGTGGTGGTTTCTGCTTGCTTATAAAAAAGAAATTGTTTTGAGTTATTACATTCTACCAACCAACGAGGGATATGTTTACGAAAATTCAGGTCTCATATTAAGTCTAGTTGAAGGAGTGAGAAGAGAAGAGTGCACAGTATGCCTTCATGTCGCCGAAGCGTAAACCTCATATCATTTCTATCTATCTACACTAACAAAACGGAAGTAGCAATCCCAAGAACTTCTCCTTCTCCAATCATAGTAACCGTATGAGAGAGGAATGTAATGTACACGAGGGGAAGCAAAATTATCATTCTTGCATCTGCTAAGCATTAACAGTACCTACTTGTTTAACATTCGTTGTGAGCTGCACAAAATTTTAAATGAATAATGAAACTATTAGCAAACCTAACAGATTTGTCAATAATTGCGCAAATATTTTCTGCACGAAGACACTTTCTACAAATTTTATTTTACCATTGCCTGTATGAATCTAACGCAAATTTTAAAATGTATGCATATCTGCCTGTCACGTTGAGTCGTTAAGAATCAGGCCAAATGCAAACACAAAATAATGGAGGAGTAAATGTTAGCTTAATATATGTGTATGTGTGTGTCTACTTGCAAAAGCAAAAGCAGCAAAACAAACTGTGTTCATACAACTTGAAACTCCCTAATGAAAGTAGTTGCAGGCAAATATTCGCAAGGTATTCAATAATTTGCATTTTAATTTTAGTCATTTCTTCACCTTGTAAATACCATAAATTTCAACACCTGGTTTGTTGAAGGGAAAACATTTGAAGAACTGGAGTTTATTTGCATTATTTCTGTGCATGCCAAGCAGGTTACAAACACCCCTATAAATAAATAGAAGCGTGCATAAAAGGCAGAACTAATTTTACATATGTAAAACAGGTGTCAACCAGACAAGTTATGATTATTAAAGGCGGAAGCCGGGTGAACTGACAGTGGAGTGATACTTGTCTGGTGTGGAATGAAACATTTTTTAAGTAAAAGGATTTTGAGTACAGTGGCAGTTATAGAAGACGCATAACTTTGTTTGTAATAGAAGATGGCGCAAAATTAATCATTCAATTTGTGTTTTGAACAACTTTTACTAAATAAAAAAAAAGTGATTTGGAGTAACAGAAATCTTTATTTTGACCTTGGCGTAGTTTGTTTTTATACTGCAGCTGTCTAGTGCTTCTTCTGCTTGATTGGCGCGATAACCGCTTAAGCGATTTTGGTCGAGTTTAACAAAGCACGCCAGTCGTTTCTTTCTCGTTCCAACCGGCGCCAATTGGGCAAACCAAGTGAAACCAAGTCCTTCTCCACCTAATCTTTCCAACACAGAGAAGGCCTTTCTCTTCCACTGCTACCACCAGCTCATACCGCGACGTAAACTTTCAAAGCCGGAGCGTTTTTATATCCATGCGGACGTCATTCGACCCAGCCAATTATCACGCATTTAGTTATGCTCCTATCCACTGCTCAAAATAAACTCCAACTTGAAAGACCCTATACTTTTGTATACAGTAATCTGGCGTCATGTAGTACTTCATCGAAGCTAGCAAAAAGCGCAGCCCTAAAGAGAAAGAATGCTCTACACCAGCAAAGTACAGACAAAGATCAATAAACAGCGCGGGATATGAATAGAAAACTTTACATAAAGTAACGTTATGTAAAAAATTGAGGAGACAAGACATAGCTACTGGCAAGAGGCTGTACCATGTTACCCCTTCCGTTAGAGAGCCCAACGCTCACAAGCATACGATGTGGCAGTGGAGAAACAGAAATTAATTTCAACGGATATGCCCAACTTGAACATGAAACGAGCAATCATTCTCGTACTCACGACGAACAGCGCATAAAATATGCAAGTCGACATTTTCGCACAAACATATCATAGTTCATAAGCCATATATGTATGTACTTACATAGATAAGCGTTCATGTACAACAGCCATATGTGCATATGTATATATATTTATGTGCATAGGCATACATGCAAATACTTGGACACATTCGTATAAAATATGTAAAATGCATGCTAATCTCTCGCTAACATAAAATGCTGTTTAGCACAATGGATGAGTTCGCGGTTTATCGAGGAGTGTTTGCAGAACTTTAACCTTGACATTAGCATTGAAAGATTGCAAGCACGAAGGCGGAAAGGCGGAAAGACAGTCAGCCAGTAAGTCATTCAAATGAACAAACAGTTTTTATCGTCAAATGAAAAGAGAAGTGTTGGGCTGGGAATTAACATGAAAAATGCTTGTAGCAGCTAAAACATAACAACAACATCACTATTCACATAACATAACTTAATTTAACTGCAGTTCTGGCGCTTTGAGACCATAAAGCATAAATGTTGTTTTTGAGTAAGAAATACTTATACTTATGTGTGATTATTTGTATGTGTACGTGTTGTATGCAAATATGAGAAGTTCAATCAGCATCGAATGCTGAAATTGCAGCTGTTAGTCGCAGCTGTTGATTTGTGTCATAGTGCAGTTTTAAGCCGATTAAGAGCAGCATTCGAATGATTCATAGGAATTCTAGGTAGTTACTCGTGTGGTACCGTTTACTTGAATTTAAAATGTGATGTCATGAATTTAAAAATACAAAAAAAAAGGTTAAAGTTTGGTGATAAACAATTAAGTTAGACTCAGATATCAAACGTAAGATTAAATATGAAAACTTAGGTATAAGTGCATACAATGCGATCAAGTAGAAATGTAACTTTTCCGTTCAAACATAGCTGGTTTATTAACTTCCTAAACGCATTCATACAAATCCTTTATTTCCGAACAATAAGTGATGAAAACTCCCAATACGCGTAACTTGTTTGAAAATTAAGGGGTCGCGGTGATCTAGAATTTTCAAAATTTAATTGAAAAAGGCTTTTTCATTTTTGTATGTAAAAGAAGTAAATAAAAAGCCAAACAAATTTAAATTCCGTTTTTAATTTTTTTTATTGTAAAAAAAAAAATCCTGAAAATACCCTAAATTTTCGAGCTCTAGACCACCGGGACCCCTTGAGTACCCGGTCATGGTTGCTCTTAAGGGATTATGTATATCCTCACTTCTAATTTAGAGTTGAAAGATGTTGTTATTTTGAATAAATGCGTTTAGGAACTGAACCGTACATCGATTTGAAGAACTAATTTCAAATTTTTTAGGTTACTAGTAGTGCCATTGGTCCCTATCTTTGTTGTTTTCATAGTTATGCTTATGTTAGAAAAGTGATTTGGCGATTTTTATCTCACAAAATTTCATTAAATGCCTTTAAAAAAATACCCGCGCGTTAACAGATGTGGTAAGGGTAGACTAACCAGAGACAATGTTTCCTTAACATTCTTTGGACTAACTGCATGAAGTGATAAATACTATGAGCGAATACAGGCGAATACAGTTGTTCGCAAAAAAGCTCAACAAACATCAGTCTCTGTAAGTAAGTTATGTAAATCGATGTGTTAATATCTATGTAAAGCTCAAATGGAAGGAGCATGCCAAAATGAAAGCAACTGAAATCAACTTAAAATTTAAAAAATGAAATGGTTAATTGGCAGAAAGTCTACATTGTCAATACAGAACAAATTATTAATATACAACCAAGTAGTTAGGCCGGTATGGATATACGGCATTCAATTATGGGATGTACCGCTAAATCAAACATTGAAGCTGTACAACGCCTGCAGAATAAGATTCTCAGAGACATGGTCAATGCACCTTGGTATGTGCAAAATCACGACCTGCACAATGATCTGTCGGTGAAGAAAGTCGCTGATATAATCCCAATTCTTGCAAATAAGCATGAAACCAGGCTGAAAAAGCACACAAGCCCGGAAGTCATAGAGCTTACCAAAACAGTCTGCACAAGAAGACTTCGCAGAACTAAGCCGCGAGATTTAGTCGCCAACACTGTATAATTGTTTTGTAAAACATTTATAATTGCTTTTAAATTTCAATGATAAGGATAGAATAATGTTACTTGTTAGCTTAAGCTAGGCGTAATACTATGAAATGTATACAAATTTTATAACGTTTCAATACAACACAAAAAAAAAAAAAAAATCATAGCTGAAGGCCAAACCTGCTAATCCATCATCTTTGAGTATTTTAGCCACTTTAAACTCGGGATTGCTGCTGCATATCAGATTATTGTAACTGGCACAGGCCACATTGAATAATTTTCAACTTTTGCATGTGTCCCTCCATTCGTCTAAGATGCAAATAAGATTATTTTTGATTAAGTGCGTGAGTACCATTCGAAAGTACACAGTAATGGCAAGTCTGTGAGTGAATATGTTATGAAAAAGCTCCTCGTAAAAAAAAGTCTGCCTTTCGAGGCGGTATAGAACTGTCGATCCTCCATACATGAAAAACATCAAGACGCACGCCACAATTAAGAGGCGAAGCTTGGCCAAATACCAAATAAAGGGTGTAAGCGCCAATTACATATATACAGTGAACTCTCTATTAAGCGAACACCTAAGAGACTAAAACATGTTACCTCTTATGGGAGGCGTCCCATTATGAGAAACGTGTAAAAAAAGTTAAAATAATTTGCGACTGATCTTTAATATTTAATCAGTTTTATTTCCAAAACCATAAAAGAGATACACATAAATATTGACAAAATAAACAGAATTTGTAAACAAACGACAAATGTAAAAACAAATTTTGATATGCAAGGTATCCAAATTTAAAAAAAAAAAATCAGAAATTTTAGTTTCGCCAGTTTTTCCTTTTATTTCAATGCCTTGGTGGTATAAATGAAGATCACTAAGCAATTCAACGCCTTTGGCGTCGCCGTGATACAAAGAAAGAGCGTTTAGTTTTCTCGTTGCTAAATAAGCCTTTCTATAAGCAGTGAATTAGTTGTCAATTTCATTTTCTAATTCATCTTCAGAAGAGTTGATCAGCGAGAGTAGCCACTTCAATATTGAAATTTTTTATTTCTTCATCATTTATGAAGAATTGATTACCTAAATTAAGACAGTTTCGACGTCAACTGGAATTTGTTTGTAAGCTGCCCGCTTATAAGAGAACTAAAATATCTTTGGGGAGGGGAAAAAGGGTCCGCGTACTGTTATGGGAGGGTTGACCGATCAACAGAGAAAACTTTAAAAAATCCCTACGGATTTCTGTGGAACTGAAAAAAAAGTGCGCTTATAGGAGGTGTCCGTTTAAGAGAGGTGTTCGTTTAAGAGACGTGTTCGTTAGAGAGTAAATATATGGTATATAAGTACTGCGTGGCCTAATCGATTACCTTCATTTACGCTTTATGAACACTATAGAGATCCGACAGAGAACCAACATAACTTTGCAAAGTGCATCTTATTAACATAAAAATGCTATTACACCTGCGCCGTACAATCAATATATGGCTTTCTAGATTACACATCGTTTCCTTAACCCTTTCCTTGCCTTTCCCTTGTATATATTCAATACATATCTTGCCTCCTTCGGTGGATTCGCAATTCAACCAATTTATTACTGCAGTTCTTTAGATACTAAATCTGGGATGCAGCGATATACCCAAGTGTTCTCTAAATCCCGAATTACCACATATGTATGTATGTAGCAGTAGGCATTGAAGCGATTGTTGTAATAGGAATAAAAATTATGCAATAGAATACAGTTTCGCTCATTGAAGTATGTACGCAAATACAGGGTGGTCCAGATAGTATTTTTGTTTAATCATATGACATTTTGATAGTGACAGCTCATTTCCGCTGGAAATCTTGCCATAAATTCAAGAAAAACCCGAATAATGGGTTTATTGAACGGAGCACATTTTCATCTCGGTGGCTATGTTAACCAGCAAAGCTGCCGTACATGGGATCGGAAAACCTGCACTTGATCGTCAGGAAATCAATGCAATCTCAGATAGTGAAAGTTTGGTAAGGGGTTTTGGAGAGATCGCACATTGGCCCATTGGTTCCTTGAAAACGCTACAGGTAACGAAACACGATTTTTTGTGGCCGGAGATTGACGGCATGGACTTGGAAGATCTTTGGCTTCAGCAATGCGTCACAGTCCACGCAAGAATCAATATTTTGCGCGCCAAGTTCGGTAATCGTGTCATCAAGAGCCTAGGCGATGTCAATTGGAGCTGCGATTTGACGCCCATAGGATTCTTTGTGGGTTTCAAAGCAGGAGTGGTATTATGTGGACATTCCATTAACGAGTCAGGGCGAGTATCGACCAAGCCATTCGTGAGATAGCGCTAGAAAGCAACAACAAGGACTTGAAAAATTGGGTTAAGCGGGTGCGCTATTGCGAGACCTGCCGAGGCAGCCACATGAAAGAAATATTGTTTCAATAATGGGGATGTTTGCTGTCTCGGATAAACCGATAATTTACTGGAAATTAATTGATTTTTGTGAATTTTTTTATGTAAGAAACTACTACATGGATCTCCCTGTACAATCGAGTATTTTTCGTAGCGAACAACAAATAAACTAAGATGCTGTGAACTGTCTTATTTTGATTTCATATGAATCCTTACTTTTTCGAAATTGTACTAAAAGCGCTCTCCCTTCCTCTTTTTTATGTAAAGAGGGGGTTTCACTGTAAATAGCTGACGGTCGGGGTTTGATGCATGTGTATTTCTTCTATAACAGCGACAGTCTAATTAAAAAAAAACTTTTTCTATTCACAAAATATTATTGATAAATTAAAAAAAAATTTATATTTAGCCGCTCCTCAACGCCATTCATTTCTTTCTCATATTAACCGGTCGTTATTAGGGAGCCCAAGTGAAGTAAACTGCTTTTCCAATTGGTCTTCCCAACGCAGAAAAGTAGATACTTACTCTCCATCTGTCACTATTCACTGGGCTGGAGCATTTGTATGTGGCCTTGCCAGCAGAGCCACCCATGTCTTTGTTCATTCCGTCGCCGTCGCCAACGTGCAAACATCTATAAATAATTCATATCTCGAACACTCCAAGCTCCAATTCATTTCTCTAACATTCCAAGAGGGGCCCCAGTTGATCGGGCATTATGACTTGATCAAATTTGGTTTGTTTTCGTCGGAAGCGCAAAGCACAAATTTAAGACGAGAAGAAATGCTGCCTTAAATCCTTTTGCGGATGTTTCGCTAGTCTATTAAATTATTATTAATTTGCATAGTTTCAGGTACCTAAGTGCATCTACTTAAGGGGGAAGTCTACTGTGAATTTTTCAAAAAATCGATTTTTTTTTTATTAGCTTAAAAAATACTTTGAACCCTCTTAAATAAGGTACAATATGTGTTACAGCTGGCTAAATTTTTCTTCGTTGAAATTTCGACCTTTTCCCGAAGCGCTCCAAAGCTTTAAACGCTGAAAACTGAAACTTTAAACGCATTTTTCTCGAAACTAAGTTTTTGTATACGGTGTACACGATATCTCGAGTTCTGATAAATGAATCAGCTTAAAAATTTAATTATATATTCTCTGTAATAGTGTCTCTCGTCTGACATAGGATTTTTTTGATATCGTTATTTGTTAAATTGTTATAAACAATAGTAACATCAATTTTAGGCAAAAAAAAAAGAAAAAAATTTCAAGAATTTTTTTTTCAACGCCAAAATTTTTTATCGACATAATCCTACGTCAGACGAGAGTCAATACTATGTATATGATAACAATATTTTGTTTTTTTGTTTTAGATCACCGAAACGTAAGATTTCATGTACACCGTTTAGGCACCTAAGAAAAGCGGACCTGCGCTTGCAGAAGTGCCACAGCGGCCATTTTGAATATTTTGACTTAAAATTTGTTTTTCAAAAACTTAAATATATAATAAAGATAAGAGTTTAAATAGATTTTATGTACGAGCAATATTTTGTTAGAAATAAAATCCGGAAAATAAGCCTGTTTTTCCCTTGTCACAGTAGACTTCCCCCTTAAAGTACTTTTGTGTGTATCTTCCCAGCAAGTCAGCTTTCTCATCAACTGTAATAAAAAGTTCATTCTGTAGTCTCTACTAATGTCGCAAGCTGTGCTAGTCATTGAGCCAACCAACTAAGTAGCAACACGTCCACAATCACCAACCCAATTCACAGTGCGGCACAAACTATATTTCTTACACATTTTCATACAAAAGTACTCAGCCATTTCAATAGCCAGTAGCACCTTTCTAGGATTTTTATGCTGACAGCATTTATTATTTTCTCTTATCTCTCTCACTTTCACACGCATACCTGTTCGCTAGCACGCCACATTGGCCAATTTTTCAATCTGGCCGCATATGAGTGTCTTGTGATGACGCACAAGATAAAACAAAGGAGCAGAAATCAGGTCATAATATTCGAAGTGGTTGTTCGGATGGCTGATTGGCGAGCGGGTGCTCGCGCACGAATGCTCAGCTAATCTCGTCACTATTCGCACCCGCCGAGTATGCCACGAGACTCTGTGAAGATGAGTGTACGCTGTTTTTGGTTGTTGTTTTTTTTTTGTTTTTTTTTGCTTTGCTTGCGCCTGAAATCCCTTGGGCTGCGGAAGCTGGCACATTGTTGTGCTACCCATGTTCTAACTATATATAAGGCAACTTTTGTATAGTGCCTTTCCAGATGAAATGACTCCATTATCAACATTTTGCTTTCTTTTTCTTCGCCCTTTACACTTGAGCACCTCAAGTCATGCGCCGCGCAGAATGTGTAACAGGCAAAGGTTTATGCATGTACGACATCCATTGTAAGAGTAAAAGTCAGGCGGTAGGGGAAAGAAAAACCTGGCTAACGGAAATTAAAGAAAATTGCATAAATATTAAATTAGCCAAATGAAAAATGGCGTAATTGCAAGGCATCATGACGATGCTGCTGCTGATGCTGCCAACAACGAAAGCTCACGTCGATACACACTTCACCAGGGGGGAAATACTTTAGCTTCAGCTTCGACACTTCCACTTGACACTGGTAGTTTATTAAAACTAATATTTGTAATCATTACCAGAGTGGCCTAATTGAATTTGTGTGTTGCAGTTGATCGTTGGAGGATGTGATAATAAAGGATAAGCTATTAACTTTTTGACCTTAAGGATAAGAGAAGCGTTGAAAATAATATAATATTTTATAGATTTTTTTATTATTTGTATTCGTGGAAAAAGTTAATCAAAGTAATTACTTCTGAAAAGTGAAATCCTGTCACATGAAATTTCATTTCATTTATTTACTATAGGAAAAATATAATAATTGTCCAAGTCTGGCTGCCAGGACCATCAACAAGCACACGCAAATCACTCTATTATTAAAAGTTGTAGCTTCATCAACATCAAGACGCACGCCACAAATAAGAGGACGAGCTCGGCCAAACACCAAACAGAAGTGTAAGCGCCAATTATTATTAGGTGCGCAACTAAGTTCTAGCTGTTTGTCAATAGATGCCGCCAGCAGTGTGTGCTAGTCGATTCTAACATAACCTAAACGTCGTAAATTAAGCTTAGACATAAGGTAAACAAACTTGCTTCAACACATTAGTGATTTTGTTTTGGTATCATATACTTTTGGTTTTGTGAAAATGTCTGATTTTGTGCCGAATAATCCTCATTTGCGGGAAGTGTTGATTTTCCTCTTTCATTCGAAAAAAAAAACAACGGCTGAAGCGCATCGAGAGCTACAAAAAGTTTATGGAGATGCTGCTTTAAGTGAAACAACGTGACGAGATTGGCTCCGTCGCCTCAAAGACGGTGATTTTAATGTTGACGATCGTCCGCGGGAAGGCAAACCAAAAACCTTCGAAGACGCTGAATTGGAGGCATTGCTCCATGAGGATCCGTGTCAAACGCAAGAAGAGCTTGCTTTAGTATTAGGAGTTTCCCGCCAATCCATTTCCAAGCGATTGCATGCTTAGGGAGTGATTCAGAAACAGGGTCTTGGGTTCCTTATGAGTTAAAACCACGGGATGTTGAACGTCGTTTTTTTGCCTGTAAACAACTGCGCTAGCGGCAAAAAAGGAAGGGTTTTCTTCATCGCATCGTGACGGGTGATAGAAAGAAAGTCATGGGGACTGCCCGGTGATGCTTCTACGTCGTTGCCTCGGTCGAATATTCACACTGCGAAGGTTATCTATTTCATTACTTGCGATGGGAAATTGCTTCGAGTGGCCATACGTAAGCTCAAATTGTCGTATGAGCGTTCGGTCAAGTAAACACGATCGTTTTGAGTGTTTATGAACTGCTCAATTGGAAAATTTTTTTCATCAGAAAACACAATGTTAGGAAATTCGCCACGTTTGTGCAAGCGCAACAATTCCTTTGCTCGTTCGCACCGAACTTTTTTTTTGCTGGGGTGAAAGATCGTGTGCTTTTTGGAACTTGTAAGTCTTGACCTTGAGCTCATTTTTCAATATGCGTGGAATGCTGTCTTGCGATATTTTCAGTTCTTTGGCCATTTTTCTTCCACTTCAACGTGGATTTCGTTCAAGTCGAGCCTTCACTTTCCGAACCATTTCTGGCATTGTTGCGGTTTTTTTTGGTCCACCTCCATAGCGTTTTGCAATGCTACCAGTATCATTGCAACGTTTTATAGGGCGATACACAAACATTTTATTCACCTTGAGGTGACTGAGCTCACGAATAATGGCTGATTGTGATTTTCCAGCCAAATATAATGCAATCACACTATTACGTTTGAATTCCATCACAGAAAAAAACAAAAAATCAACAAAACTGAGACGCAAATGCTTTTGATGGCTTATAAACAATATATTGAACTGTCATTAGAACACTTTGACGTTGATGTCATGAGCTGTTTTACAGATACAAGCAGTGTGAAGTTTGGTAACACTTGATATCGTTCACCCTGTAAAGATATTCAAGGACGAAGTATTCAGCAACTCAAAAAACCCCAATTTTTGTTTCATCTTATTTTCACAGTTGAGTTTCATCACAATTTCATAGTTTTCGGATGTGAATTTGTGTATCCTAAAATTTTTGTTGCCAACGTTTCGGCAATTCATTTCATTCGTACATATTTATTTGAATGTGATTTTAATTAAAATCGGTTTCACTCGTCTAGACAGTTAAGCGACAGCAGTTATTTCTTTTATTTGCTGGAGTAAGTCTCCCCGTACGTATGTACATACATAACTTCTTCATAAGTCAGATTCATCAGCATTTAATTAGCATATGGAAATCTATGGATAACAAACTGCATTGCTTACATACATACATACATAAATCCACACATACATAAATTCTTGCATGCGGCTATACCGCATGAAATGAAGAAACAACAATGTGGTGTTTGCATAGCAGACTCTCTTGAGCAACTGTTACGCATATTAATGCAGCCAATTACCATTGAAATGACTTTATACTCGCATACTCGCATGAATGAGTGACTGTATTTGCTGATGTAGTTATGAAAAGATTTTGACTGGACAACTTTTGTAGCGCGTCGCTGTTATCCGGTTCTCTTATAACTATTTATTTACATTCACTCTTGAACAAGCAGATAAATCCAAGCTTTTGTGTAATCTTCTGCGTACACATGAACTAGAAACTGAAGGCGATATTCCTTCTTAAACAAAAACAAAACTATTTGCATTCTACCTTAAATAATTAGCTTGTAGTTAACTCGATGGCACTGCGTCTTGGAATTTTAATTTACTAGCACAACAAATGTAATCTATGGAAATTGGATTAATCAAAATGCATGACGAATATATTTTTAATTAAACTAATATATTTTTTCAGAGATTCTTCGTTGTGAAAAGCTATGTACAAGGATGCATTTGAATATATGTAAGACATAAAATGTAGGAGAGTACTCCCCAAGAGAAGATTACTCACACATTGCTGCACAAAGATTAATGGACATTTTTTTGAGTTCGTTAAAACTTCGTTTAAAGAACCACATACCTATACATACATATGCAAGATCTTCGAATGGAATGGGGAGAGCGCGCATTACTCTTCGAGTTTGGTTTATCTGTTCGTGTTGTTTGTTTCTGTGGTCACTTTGTTCTCGTTTATTGGCACGTACAGTGTATCACTAAAGTAAGTATGCAGCGATGATTTCACCATGGTACAAAAGAAATAAAACTCAAAAGTAACACTACGAAAACAAAATACAATTTTATTAATTTTTCAAAGTCTTATATACATATTTACAACAAAAAATAATATAAAAGTAATTCAGATCGGCTTAATAATAGGACTATGAATAAGTTCGTGCGGTTTTACAACAGATGGCGTAACTTGATTATTATTCCATCGATCCACATTTCCAAACATTCATTGGAGAGCTACTGTCGTAAGGCACAAACGTCAGTATAAGTTTTTTATTTGAAGCGTAAACAACAATATTTTTACCACACTTGAAAATGTCGAATTTCGTGCCAAATAATGTGTTTTTGCGGGGAATTCTTCTTCATTATTTTAATATGAAGAAAAAAGCAGCCGAAAGTCATCGTATCTTGGTGGAAGTTTATGGTGAGCATGCTCTATCTGAGCGAACGTGCCAGAAGTGGTTTGCACGCTTTAAAAGTGGTGATTTTGGCTTGGAAGACGAAGAACGCGAGGGTGCGCCGCCAAAGTTCATGGATACCGAATTGGAGGAATTGCTCGATCAAGATCCGGCTCAAACGCAAGAAGAGGTTGCAAAAACTTTGGGAGTTGATCAATCAACCATTTCCAAACGTTTAAAAGCCATGGGAATGATCCGAAAGGTAGGCCATTGGGTGCCGTATGAATTGAAGCCAAGAGACGTTGAACGCCGTTTTATGGCATGCGAACAACTGCTTCAACGGCACAAAAGAAAGGGTTTTTTGCATCGAATTGTGACTGGCGATGAAAAGTGGGTCCATTACGACAATCCAAAACGTCGGGCAACGTATGGATACCCTGGCCATGCTTCAACATCGACGTCGGCGCAGAATATTCATGGCCTGAAGGTTATGCTGTGTATCTGGTGGGACCAGCTGGGTGTTGTGTATTATGAGCTACTGAAACCGAATGAAACGATTACGGGGGATGTCTACCGACGACAATTGATGCGTTTGAGCCGAGCACTGCGAGAAAAACGGCCGCAATACGCCGATAGACACGACAAAGTTATTTTGCAACATGACAATGCTCGACCACATGTTGCACAAGTGGTCAAAACATACTTAGAAACGCTCAAATGGGATGTCCTACCCCACCCGCCGTATAGTCCAGACCTTGCGCCATCCGATTACTATCTCTTCCGATCGATGCAACATGGCCTGGCTGACCAGCACTTCCGTAATTACGATGAAGTCAAAAAATGGATCGATTCGTGGATTGCGGCAAAACCGACCGAATTTTTCACAAAGGGAATCCGTGAATTGCCAGAAAGATGGGAAAAAGTAGTAGTAAGCGATGGACAATATTTTGAATATTAAATTTGTAACCATTTTACGTCAATAAAGTTTCAAATTTCGAAAAAAACCGCACGAACTTATTCATAGCCCTCATAAAAAGTATTTTCTTTCTGTTAGTACTATTTACAAACGGCTTTTTACGGATGTTCCGACCATGGAAACCAGCAGTATACAAAGCACGTCGAATGGTTTGGGGGTTAGAAGTCTTGCCAGTTTCTTTTTCCATTTCAGCCTGTATTTTAGGGGCACTCGTTTTGGGCTTTTCTGTACCTTTCGTACAATTATCCTGCGTCCCTGCTCCGTGAAAATTTTCGGGCGACCAGTTCTTGGTTGGTTCTTGGTATTACCTTCTCTTTTAAATTATTCAATAATTTTTTGTACCGTGGCGTTGCTTTTATTAACATCTTTTGCAATTTGGCGTTGTCTTTTATTATCTTTGTACAATTTTATTATTAAATCCTTCATATCTTGTGAAAGTTCTTTGCCTCGAGGAGCCATGACCAAAATTTTAGCTTGAATTCACTTTATAACTTTAAAAATAATTCGCGTTTGCACAACGAAACAAATTTGATGGTTTTTGTCGCAAATAAATCACATAAAGACTAACGAAATACACAAATTTGCGAACTGCATACATACTTTTGTTATATGATTTTTACCGTTTCCTACGTAATGACGCCAGACAAGATAACGGAACAATATGTCGGCATCGTGTCTTTTATATTCTTGTTAGGGATTCTGCATAGCAATTACATACATACATTTGATAAAAATATGTCGAATTATTTTGGGAATAAATTCACATATTCGGCTGTTAATCATTTTGCATACTTACTTTAGTGATACACTGTACATCGCGAGAGAGAGTAAAAATGATACTAATATAATATATTTCAGAATATTTCGATATTTAATATATAAAAAAGTTACTGAAAACTGTGTTTTAAAATAAACAAATAAAAATCGGTAAAGAAGTGCTAAACTTGGTACAGACCGAACTGTATATACCGGCGCACATTTTAGTAAAATTTATTTAAGGCTGATTGTGGATTTTCGAGATCAAACAAACTAATAGAAAATGAGCGTCATAGCTTCAAATATCAGACGGACGTACGGAAATTAGTCTCAACAAAAAAAAGTGGGCATGGTTTTTGGTCGATCACAATAATGCTTATTTATGTCGAATTTAAATGAGTTGGGGAGCAAAACGTGTACCAAGCTTGGGTGAGTTTCATTAAATCCTTTCCTAGATTTTTCGACAAATATGAGTAATTTTGCTTTATATACAACAGAGATATCACGCACATTTCTTTTTTGAAAATTCCCGTTAAACGGGAGATGGGCATGATTACTAACTGCTTTAGCCCATTTTCATTAGCAAAAATGGACAAAATATGTGCACCAAGTTTCAGTGCTTATTGCACTTTAAAAGTTAGATTTGGCATCGAAGTCACGATATTTTGAAACTCCAAATGTGGAAATCGAAGACATTATTTCTTAATGTCATTACGTTTTTAGCTCTTCTGAGATCTGAAACTTACATCTTCCAGTGTATGCGCGACGAGAAATACTGCCCCTGGTGTTCTCCATCGGATTTAAGTGCGGGATCGCGATTGCCATTTTAATACTTGAATCTGATTTTCCTGGGGCCAACTTCGGGTGGCGCGTGACGCAAGTATGACAGTGTTATCTTGCTGGAATATAACATTCGGCTCTTCATAAAGTTAATCAAAGCATTTTGCAACAAATTTCTTAATTTATGTAGCCATCTGAGTGCATACGTACGGAAATTTTGCGCATTGGCGTTCTGCCAACTTTCTGGTAACTTCAACCAACCTAAAACATTATAGAACCACCTCCAAAGTTTCACTTGCTAGAAAAACACTTGGGGCCGCTGTACTAATTAAAGGAATCAGATTCACCGAAAATATTAAATTTTTTCATACATCTTTCCTTTTTTTTTTTGCAAATTGGTTGAGGTTTTCTTTTTTTGAGGCTTTCTTTTTTTGCGAAATTGAGGTTTTTACCGCAGTTTTCCCCAACTAATCGCTTACCATCGGCTGATTGGCACGCAATTTTTTGCACCCTGGTAAGTTTAAATCCCTTGCAACCTTCGATGCCGTTGCGTTATTTTCAAGCCAGCGCGAATAATAGCGGATGCTTGCCACGAAATTCACTTTTCGTTATTCTCGTTTGACCGGTTCGTGTTATACTTTGCCATAATTGCTTTTTCATTAATTGCTGAGCGGTTCCATTTATCGAATATTTGTGTGTTGGCTATACCAGAAACCGTCTTGATATGAACAGTTGTGGTTTCTTCAACTGTTTGTTGTTTTTCCTTTTCCCGATGACTTTTTATAAAAATTTAAGTCGTAATGAAATTTTTAATAGTTTAATAAAATCAAAACTTGAAGATTACGCGTCAATTCAAGTGATATTACGCTCAACTTACTCATTTGAAGGTAGAGAAAAAACTGGTGCTTGAATTTCGTATGAAAACTAACTCCCAAGCGAAAAAGTTTAAAATTACGAAGAAAAAATTAAGGGGGGAGCCTGCTTTAGAGGCTTCAAAAAATCGATTTTTTTTTATAAATGTCTTCCCAAACTATCCAACAATGTGTCCTCAAAATTTCAGAAGCATATTCAAAATATTTTCGGAGTTACGGCAGAAATTGTAAGCAAGCGTCGAGCAGGTATACGAGCGGCCGAATCGCTCGAAGTGCGATTTCTCGGTTTTCTATTTTTACGACTTTTCCTAATTGGCGGGAAAAATAGGGGAAAAGTTAAACGTCCTATCGAAACGAGATAACATTGATTGTATGCGGAATTAAATTCACCTCTAGTTGAACCTAAAAAACCTTAAGAAAGTTATGATTAACCCACTTTTTAAACAATCTAAAGTGAATTTGTTTTTCCAAAAAATGATTTTTTTTATAATTAGCGAAAAATTGTTGAATTTCTAACTTTTTGTATAATTTTCTTGGTTTAACTAGAAGCTATACTATACTAAAATAAAAATTTTTTTGGGTTTTTGGTTTCAGATGAAAATTGCGACCTGCATCTTTCCCGCCGCACGACACATGCACACTCGAGGCGCCTCGGCAAAATGCTTGTACCAGGCATAACATGACATATATTTTAATGAAAAAATTTGAGAAGACCTTTTGGAATATATAACAATAAAACCTAAAAGTTTCGTTTCAATCGAATATTTATTTCCTTCCTAAAAAAAAAACTACGAAAAAATCGATTTTTTGAAGCCTCTAAAGCAGGCTCCCCCCTTAAGGGTACTTGCATTCTTGAGCAAATCAGCTAAAAATAATGAAAATGCGAAACTTCAAGAGCAAAACCAAGGCACCGATATAATTGAAACAAATTTTAATACCATAAATGGCAATTCCATTAGTTGAATTCCGCGGTGTGTATTTGACTCATGATGGAGAGAATAATAAGGTGGCGCCGATATTAATACCCCTACTTTGCTCTCAGCGAATTTGACAGAACCGCGGTGTGTGCGACGTCGCAGTTGTGCAGTTTATTCGTGTGTGAAATTTCTTCTTCTTGAATTATTATCCATATTTTCGCATCTCTCTTATGCAACTACACAAATGTGACGTCATGCACTCTCTGATGGCCGCAATCTATTTTGTATCATTCTTGTACAAGGTTTTCTTGATAGCTGTGGTGAAAAAAAGGCGAACGTGGATGCCACGTCACTTGGGATATGTTTAACAAAATTTGACTTGTGTTAGTGATATAAGAAAAAATCAACACAGCCAATGGTAGTACACAAGCTGTTTGTTAAACATATCCCAAGTGACGCCAGTCCATCTGAACCGAATAACGGTTTCCTACATAGACCCCCTCTAGGTCGTTCACCAGAATTCTTGTGTATAACTATATCTCTCAATTCTTTATCAATTTATGCTGTTGCATACCATCGTTATGTGAAAAAAATTATAATACTATAATTTCTGAAGGATGATAGATTACCACTATAGTAAAAAACAAAATTGTGAGAGTAACTCCGACTGCCGCGTCACCGGATACTCCACAGCAAGATTCTGCCCGCTCATTTCAAACGTATTCACACGGTCGTCCAATCAGTCGTTGTTCAGAGGGCAATGATGTAACATGAGGGTAGGTTGTAATAATTCTTGTACATATCACCGATAAAACCCCTGTTGTTGAGTAGACCAACCACTGTAATGACCCCTGTGACGTCAGTCAATAAGTTGATCCTTTGAAATTCGCTGAAAGCCGGTTAACGGTCTGATCTTGGCCACACCTCTATAAATCATTTCAACATGTTAATTTCCGGGTAAGTATGACGTTTTTCAAGCCCCTTGTAAACCAAAAAATCACAAGACTCTCTACAAATGACGCTAGGGAAAGCACAGCGGTCCATTTCGGAGTGCAACATTTGCTACAGATATTTCTTTTGAAATGCTCGCAGTTGAAGATATAAATCAAAGTGCATATGCCTTACAATCTACCAACTTGGGCCTTAAAGTATTACATTCCGCAAAAGCCGTAATCCCAAAAAATTGCGCCGATCACTTCGCGTTTAGAGAAGACGCGATTGGTACTGGAAATGAGTAAAATCGATTGTTAATGACTTACGCGTTAGTCAGCTTCTGCCGCATCGTGTTTGCTAAAAACCATTGCGTTTAACGCAAAATTCACTAAGTTGGCAACCCTGTGTATGCATGTCTGTAGTTGTGCATATTTGAAATGCGAGTATTCGCAGCACCTGTGATCCAAAAATATTAGTACGCAGCGATTTTTCGCATATGTTGCTTACTTAAATATTGACAGCAGACAATATTGATTGCCCAGCCAACTATTAGGCGTGTTCGCTTTCGATGGTAAATGGAAAAAGATACGCGAACTCGAAAAATAAAAGTTTGCACTTTTCACTGCTACATTTCATTGGAGTCGGCAAAGTGTTCAATATGCCGCAATATTTTTGCATCGTCTGTGGTAAGCTCCCGCCACTCCTTGCTACTCGAACTAATATGTATTTATTGTGTTTGTACAGAATACGCGAACTGTTATCGAAAAGTTTGCTTTCATTTTGATTTGGGTTTATGTTTCCTTTTTTTGTTGTAATGGCGACGGCAAACAAACAAACAAACTGATGGACATTGAGAGTTATAGCCTGCAGCATCAGTTGGAGGACGGAACATATAGTATAAAAAGAGGGCGTTGTTTTTATCCGATTTCAATAGTATTTATCTCGGATCTATATGAGGTGGGGAGCAATAAGTGAGCCAAGTTTGGACGTGGATAACGCGTTTAAAGAATTTACAAAAACTGTAACAACTGTGAAATAAAACACGAACGATCATTGGTGATTTCACACTTTCAAAAACCCTTCCGTTTGATGTGCCTTTGAAAAAAGTATTTCAAATATTTAGTAGTTTTTTACTTGTATTTATTTGCTTTTTTTTTACGAATTTAGAGGGAATTTCATTGACGCGTTGTTTGTGAAACTCCAGATGATGTACCAGATGTACCAGTAGGTCTGACAATTTCGGTTTAAATTCATAGCCTTTATTGATTAAGAACGGCAGCCGCCGTAGGCGAGTGTGTTGGTGCGTCACTACCATTCGGAATTCGGAGTACGTAGGTTCGAATCTCCGTGAAACACCTAAATGAAGAAAAAGTTTTCTCTAATAGCGGTCGCCCCTGGGCAGGCAATGGCAAACCTCCGAGTGCGTTTCTGCCATGAAAAAACTCCTCATAAAAATATCTGCCGTTCGGAGTTGGCCTAAAACTTTCCCTCCTTTTGTGGAACTACATCAAGGCGCACGTCACTAATACACCTGATCACAACCGACTACCCTGCTTATCTGCCTTACATCCTGTTTCGCCGGGGCTGCCTTACTGGTAGAGTTAGCGCCCTTCACATAGAGCCTTGGCCAAAAGTATTGGGCACCCCATTAATTATGAAACCGAATTTTTCGTTTTAAAAAGAGAAGTAATGATGTTTTATGAAGAAATCATACAGATAAAAGGAGTTAGTGATAGGTAGGTGAAATGGTTGAAGTGCCGGTCTGGCACTCCTCAAGTAACACTGAAGCGCCGTTTTGATACCATTATGAGACCTCCAACAGGCAGATATCTACAGGCAGCCAGAGCTGTCGATATAATGGAGGAGATTGATGAGATTTAGGTTGGCGCACTGCCCCAGGCTGTCGAAGGAAGTAGCGCCCAGTGGCCTTAATCGTCTAGCTGCCAAACCCAGACATTTAGAGAGAAAGTGCTCCACAGTCTCCTTCTCTGAAAGGTCCCCACAGCTTCAGCCATGGGGGTTAAATGGTAACCCCAGCTTTTCGGCGTGTGCGCCGATCGTCCAGTGTCTGATAAACACTACTGCTACTTTCTGAGTCCTTCGTATATTGTATGGCGGCCAAATGGTTTTCGAAATAGCACACGAAGAAATGGAGCTCCATCTTTTCAACGCTTTCTTGAGAAATAATTTTTGCAGCTCTCCTTTAACAACTGTCAGGGGGATACCGATGACCGGGTAGAAGGTCTCTGAGGCCAAGTCAGTCCCCTTCCTGGCAAGCTGATCAGCAATTACATTTCGCTCTATGTTCCGATGTCCTGTGAGTAGTGATAAAAATATTAATATTTAGTAGGTTCATTCTTTGCTTTGATAATAAGAGAAATTCCCCGGGCATGCTGCATACAGGCTTTGTGCATTCGGCTATAGTACTTGTGGCGCTCCACGCGTGAATTAAAGCATTTTGAGGGCTGTTTGCGATGTTATGCTATGTTCCTTTATCTTACGTTTCAAAATAGCTCAGAAGTGAGCGATGAGGTTAAAATCGAGAGACTGTGCTGGGCAATCTAACAAAACGATGTTATTGTCCGTATCATAGTCGCTGGTTTGTGACAAGGATCATTGTGCTGTGGGAATTAAACTCTATCTAAATTAGTGTCGCCGAAAATGCGCGTTAACGAGGCCAATGCGTCCATGCGAACCTCGCAAATGAACATTTCACCAACGCCATCAGCAGCCATATAACCCCAGATCATAATGCTGTACCCAACCATGCTTAACAGTGGGTACCACGTAATCTGCATGGTATTCCTCGGAAACCCGTCACCAGGTATTACAAATACCTGTGGGAAAGGGGGAAAATTGTTGTATAAGATTTGTGTTATTTCCTCGAAATTGGACTAGGTGGTTATGGATAGTTTAAAATGATATAAACTAAGCCTACCTCGATGTTCGATAGATCAGACCACAGCACATTCGACCAATATTCTTAGGTAAAATTTTGGTGTCGGAGAATCCATCATAAATACTTTTTCCGATTTTTTTCCCTAAAACCACGGCTTCTTTCGAGCTTTGCATTCTTCTAAACTTTACAAATTTATGTTTTTTGTTATATTCCAAAACTGCAATATTTTAGGCATTTCTTTATGATTATGTTTTTCATGTTCGTTACTTCAATTTTGTATAATTTCATTCAAATCTTAATTTTTGATTTTTTTCTGATAATTCCCAAACTGGCATTACTGACGAATTCTATGAGAAATGCATGGTGAACAGATTTTTAGAGATATTCTCTTTAACAGACTGTTATTCAGCTCTGAGCGAATTTGGCAGTCTGAACAACGACTGATTGGACGTGTGTGTGAAATGATCGTGCAGAATTCGGCTGCCGAATCTCGCAAGTGACGTGGCAGCCGAAGCTCCCCTCACTATTTTCTTTTTCCCCCATAGTTAAAGAGCAAACCTTGTAAAAAATGCACATTTCGTCAGCACTCTCATGAGAAAAAGAGTTTCACATCCAGTCATCTATGGTCTGATTGGATGAGTGAGTGAGCAAGTTTGAAGTGATGGGGTACAATTCTGCTGCTCAGTGCCCAATGACGTGACAGACGAAGTTACTCTCACAATGTTGCTTCGGATGGTCAAACCCTGTAATCTATTATAATCGTCGGATAGAACACATCAAGGTGGATTTAATAAGGTGACAGCATTTACCCAGCTGAATTTTTCGCCGTAGGTATGGCTTACGTCAAATTGATATGCTTTGTTTGTATGTATTGATATGTTTACATTCGTATGTTGACATTTGCTTGCTGATTTTGACATGATGCTTGCACCAAACGCAACAACAAATACATGTAGGGTTTTACTTATATGTGTTTGCTGTCACCTGTAATAAATTCGCCTTGGAACACATTTTGTAAGAGTTAGTCGAATATCATACCTATAAATGACACAGTATGTACATACGTATTCACTTGGAACAAATACCCAAATATACAGTCCGTTACATAAGAGCGTGGTCACTGTTATACGTAGATAAAAAATCAGAGCGTCTTGTTTCGTTTTCTATGACATAGAGGGCACCTCAGTCTGTTCATTTTAGTCTTCAATTTAGTGGTTTTTCGAAACGTAAACAGCACGCCTCTCGTTTTGAGGCAATTTTTCTATGTTTGCATGAAAAAGAACCCAAATGAACGCACACTGCTGCTGCGAAATATATGGGTAAGTCGAAGCAGCTCTTTAGCAAGTGGACAAATCGCTATAAAAAGGTCGGTAACGTTGATGATTTTCCTGGTCGCGGAAGAGCAAGCAAAATCTAAAAAAAAAAAAAAAAGACGAAAAAAAGATTCTCACATTGTTCTCGAAAGATCCAATTTTGACTTTACGTGGAGCTACTGTGAAATTGAACGCAAAAGGTGTTGACATATCTTACGGAACGATTCGCAGGTACTTGCTTGCCAATAAACTGAAATATCGCAGTACTTTGGAAAAAACAAACACATTTAAAAACGAGTGGAATGGGCGAAGGAAAACTTGGACCGCGATTGGAGCAACGTAATTCTTTCTGATGGATCCTCCTACTGGGCATTTCCGAGCATCAAACACGCCTGGACAACCTCCACCAGTAGGATTCTTCAACGGACTGTTAAGCACCCCCCGAAGGTCCATATTCGGGGGTGCTTCTCAAACAAAGATTTCGGTACTTTGTTCGTATTTACCGAAAAATTAAATGCCGAAAAAATTAATCAAATATATTAAAAGGCTTTGTTACCATCTGCTAAGCAATGGTATATCAAGAAAAATGAAAGCGGGATCCTTCATGAGCACAACGATCCAAAACATCGGAGTCGAGCGTGTAGCGGGTGGAAGGCGCAAAACGGAGTTGTCACTTTAGATTGGCCATCTCAGTCACCGGATGCAAATCCCATAGAAAATGTGTGGGCTCTGATGAAAATGCAGCTTCGCAGACGCAAGCCATATCATTTAGATAAACTTTCTCGAAAAATTTGGAAAATTTTGAGGTTTTTTCCGGTAGAATATGCAGAAAAACTAGTGGAAAGTATGCCCCGACGGTGCCAGGCCATAATTGACAATGGAGTAGATTGGACTGATTGGCTACTGAGGTATTTGCATTGAGTATTGACGACCACAAATTGTTGTTATTATTTAACAGTGACCACGCTCTTATGTAACAGACTGTATACGAGTATAAAAATGATACATCTCGAATATCGAAAGACACATTTTTTTAACTATTACGCTTTTAAATTTCTGTCCAACAAAGAAATTAAAGTGACCCTTGGAAACATTTCTGTGAAGGCATTTTTAAAATTTTTGAAATGTCAAATAAATTTTATAAACAAATTACCATTTTTAATTTTAAGCGGCTTGATAAAGCCTTAATTTTGAAGTTTCTGACTTTCACGCATCACGAATTGAATATCTTGTGAAGTATTTTACGCCGTGCCATATAATTTAAGCTGGTTTTCGTGTGAGACAGTTCATAAGGTTGCTTAAATATTCAAACTAGCGATATCACATTGGGCCATAGCGGCGAAGTGAAGCGGCTTACCTGCAGCTGATCGCTCCCATCTGCCTACATACCTAATTCAAATTTACACACACTACTGTGAACAATTAATATATGCAACTATGTATGCATTAGCAGGCAGCAAATGAAATGCAATTATTTTTGACAAGCTGATATCGCAGCAACTCGTTAGCGAGCCGCATAGCTTCAATTAAAAAGCCGAAACCTTCATAAAAATTGATAGAGTGGAAAGTATAATGCAAACTTCCATTCACAGCCATTCATCAGAAACTAAAAATGAAATGAAGTGCATTGATAGAGATCTCGTTCGACTGATGCGCATGCAATGACACTCCCGGCTGCCATAGCAAGCAGCTCTAGCAGCAACCATTCACATTTTTTGCACTTCAACTCAACGAATAGGAATGTACAGCAAAATGGCGCACAAAGATAGTACTGGACAATTAAAATTTATTGCCAACTTAATTCGTCACAGACTATTCAATTGCTGTCGACTGTAGCTTTCTAATGATGGACTGCCGATGAATTCGTTGACTTGGTTGTAAGACTGCAAATCACCCGAAATGGTTTCTTTAATTTATGATGCTTTATGGTGTGTATTGTACGAGTATTTCGAAGAATTCAGATATATGCGTTTTAAATTCATCTTGCAAATTTTCTATTGAAATTTTCAGAATTTATTATACGAGTAGCCTACATTTGATTTTATTAGTTTAGTAGTGACTATGGAGCAATACACTATTGTATTCTATGAAATTATTTAATATGAGGGAATACGTGACATTTATCAGGACAGATGATGCATATTTTACGGGCATTTATTTAACATACGGACTGGCATATTTTATGGAACACATACATCTATTATGAGTTAAAATGTTACAAGAATTTTTGACGGAAAAATTTTATGGACTGACATATTTTATGGCATTCCATATTTTATGGTAAAACATACATATGTTATGAGTTAAAATGTTACAAGAATTTTTCATAGAGTGATTTTATGGACTGACATATTTTATGGAAAGACATACATCTGTTAGAAGTTCAATTGCAAAATGGATTTTTCGGCAGAAAAATTTTATGGACTGACATATTTTATGGCATTACATATTTTATGGAAAGAGATATATATGTTATGAATTAAAATGCTACTTGAATTTTTGACAGAGATATTTTATGGACTTTATGGACAGACATATTTTATGGTATTGCATATTTTACGGAAAGACATACTGTTATAAGTTAAAATGCTACATGGATATTTTGACAGAAATATTTTATGGACCGACATATTTTATGGCATTACATATTTTATGGTAAGACATACATCTGTTATGAGTTAAAATGTTACAAGAATTTTTGACAGAGATATTTTATGGAACTGACATATTTTATGGTATTGCATATTTTACGGAGAGACATACTGTTATAAGTTAAAATGCTACATGGATATTTTGAAAGAAATATTTTATGGACTGACATATTTTATGGTATTGCATATTTTATGGAAAGACATACATCTGTTATGAGTTAATTGCTGTATGGACTTTTTGACAGAAATATGGTATGGACTCTACACATATTTTATGGTCTGACATATTTTATGGACTGATATATGTTATGAACTGGCATATTTTATAGTATGCCATATTTTATGGAAAGACATACATGCATTTGTTATGAGTTAATATGATGCCTGAATTTCTTCAACTGATATATTTTATGGACTGACATATTTTATGGAAAGACATACATCTGTTATGAGTTAAATTGCTGTATAGTTTTTTTGACAGAAATATGGTATGGACTCTACACATATTTTATAGACCGACATATTTCATGCACTGATATATTTTATGGAAAGACATTTTGGACGGGCTGACAAGCATAAGTTGGCATATCACCTTGCTCAGAAAGTTCCCGCAGCAACCGCCAGGCAACGCTCTCAGTCAACTGATTTAAGTTCTGTTCCTTTTTGTTGTTTTGTTAGGTCGCCGGTTCTGAGATTACCATTCCTACTATTCGCCATTTATCGCCATTCCTTGGCATTTGTAAAAGTTACGGCGTTTTGAGTAAATCTACCTCAACTCTTCTTTTCGATTCTCTACAGTTGTAAAAATGGATTTGATTTTGCCAACGAGTTTGTATTAAATTTTGCGTTTAAAATTGTTTCAGTGGTGCAAAAACTTATCGAAATGTCGGGAAACTGTTTCGGTAATGATACATAAATACTCTGAAGAAAACAGCCGTTTATGAAAAGAATGAACACGTCAGAAGAGATCATGACTCCGTCGAGTATGACGAACGTACTGGCAGGCCGTCGACAACGAAAATTGTAAGGGAAAATGCAGTTACAAACGCTCCGGCTCTGAAAGTATTCGATGCGGTACCAGCTGGTGGTAGCAGAGGAAGAGGAAGGCCTACTCTGAGTTGGAAAGATCAGGTGGAGAAGGACTTGGCTGCACTTGGTGTGTCCAATTGGCGCCGGTTAGCACGAGAAAGAAACGACTGGCGCGCTTTGTTAAACTCGGCCAAAATCGTGTAAGCGGTTATCGCGCCAATTAAGAAGAAGGCGAATTGGTTTTGTGCGATGTTGCTGCAAAAAATAAATCAAATATTCCCAAGACTGTCAGAACCGGTTCTACCTACCGCACCCACCGGAATGACTAAGGTTATTTTCGACCAAAGGCTGCCGCCCCTGCAAACTAGTCCCGCCTAGTACGCTGAGGTTCACGCCACACTGAAATGTATATAAAGCCTAGAACTGTCAAGTCAACACCAAACTCCAAAAACTGTTTTTCTGCTACAAAAATAACAATGACATTAAACAAATTTAAAAAAAAGGTAGATGAGAAGTGGTGAGCCACTCGAAAATTAACTTTTTTAAATTGATTACATTTTGGGCGGAATTCGTCAATTGTAAGAAAATCGTTTTGCTTGTTTGTTTTTTAGGTTTTCAATGTATTGCCGCATATATTCGATCTTTGCAAATTTTAAATTGCATGAACCCACAAAGCTTCTCACAATTTCACACATAATTAGCGGTAATTAAAGCATTCGTTGGCGCATTAGCAGCGGTAATCGAAGTTCATGTAGGATTTCTAGCTACACATTTACAAATTTTATTTTTGCTTTTTAGAATGTGAGCGCATGCACACCGCTGCGGGAATTCAGAAAGGTAAAAGGTAGAGTTATAAAACAAATGCCACGATTTGGGAATTAAGCACTTAAATACTTAACTTTTTTCTGCTAAATATAGTGAACATAAAAGCCCAGCAGCAGTTGAGCCAAAGTGTGAATGTATCCATAATTCTAAATGATTTAGTAAACATGCATTTTAAGCGGAATTTCACATTTGAGTGGCTAACATTTTTATGTGTTCCATGGACTTACGAACTAGAGTTTTATTTTTATCCTACAATTAGCAGCATGTTTTACATCAAGATGTTAGCTTAAGAATAGCCATTTAAATCATTTAAATGTCTATTCTTTCTTTTTGTTTTTTTTGTGTGTGTGTATTTATCCAAAATAAGTACGCGTATTTATACTAAAAGCTGAATCCTTCACGATTGCTTCGCAGCTGCACTCTATAGGCTCTAGTATTTACAAGCGGACAAGTAAAGCGTAAAAATAAATTTGAAATTTGAAAGGAAGGCCAGCAAGCGTACACTTTTGTTCGTGGTGCCAGATGTGGGGATTGCGGCGCATTTTGGGCGCAGGTTTTTTCGTTTGGGGATTTTTGTTTGATTTAAAAATGTTCATATTGGAATTAAAATATCTATATACATATATACATATGTATTTTGCTTGCTAATTTTATAAATTTCTCGAATTTCTTTGCACATATTCCAAATCTTCACATTTTCGCGGTATTTTTATAAACTTTTTCCAGGGTTGTAACAACAATGTAGCAATTAATGTTAGCTGGAAGCTGCTAAGTTCGGGTCTGCATCTGGAAATAATTTTTTTTAGCTCCATCACGCAGGCTGTTATAAACATCTCAGAATTGTATTACGAGGGGTGCCTTGTATATGTCGGGATTTGGCAACCATGGTGTTGCAATCTGGCAACTGACAGCTGTGTCGCAAAGTTTGATATTTTTTGAATTTTACGTACTCAGAACGTTTTGAAATACCAGCGCTATTTGTGTTGTTTACAGTAACTTAAAAGATTCATCTCGGTCCAAAAATGGAATTAAATCGTGAACATTTTCGTGCGATTATTTTTTACAACTTTCGACGTGGATTAACTCAGCAACATTGCATGGATGAACTTAATTCATTTTTTGGCGATGAAGCAGCTCCATCAAGGACCAGTGTTTATCGATGGTATGGTGAATTCAATCGTGGTCGTAGTTCACTCCAAGACGAATTTCGAGAAAGTCGTCCAAAATCAGTTGTTGTTCCGAAAACCTTGGATGCTGTGCGCGAACTGATATTGCAAGATCGTCAGGTGACCTATCGTGAGATTGAGACAATCTTAGGCATTAGTGGGACTAGCATACATTCAATATTGCATAAACATTTGACTGTCAAAAAAATTTGTTCGCGTTGGATCCCACACAGTTTGTCAATCGCTCAAAAAAAGGCTCGTGTCGATTGGTCGAAGGAAATGCTCAAAAAATACGATCACGGGGCTTCGAAACACGTCTATGACATCGTGACAGGTGATGAATCATGGATTTACGCGTATGAGCCCGAAAGTAAACAGCAGTCGACTGTATAGGTGTTTCAAGATGAGCCAAATCCAACAAAAGTTGTTTGCGCACGAAGCACTTCCAAGCAAATGGTCGCCTGTTTTTTCGGAAAAACTGGACATGTCGCAACCGTACCACTAGAACAACGCAGAACAGTAAATTCTGAGTGGTACACAACCATTTGTTTGCCAGTTGTCTTCCAAGAAATTAGGAAAACCAATCGCCAAAAACGGATCACTCTTCACCAGGACAATGCGACCTCTCACACATCGGCTCAAACAACTGCATCTTTGAGCACTCAGAACATCGAATTAATGGGTCATCCACCGTATAGTCCTGACTTGGCACCGAATGACTTTGTTTATTCCCGTACGTAAAAAACAAACTGAGAGGTCAACGTTTTTCGACACCTGAAGAAGCGGTTGCGGCATTCAGAATGCATGTTTTGGAGGTACCTCATTCAGAGTGGCAAAAGTACTTCGACAATTGGTTCAAACGCATGCAAAAGTGTATAGATCTTCATGGAGAATATTTTGAAAAACAATAAAGTGATTTTCGATGATTGAAATTTGTTTTTGCTCTCTAATCCCGACATATAAAAGGCACCCCTCGTATCGATGTTGTCAGCAGTTGTCGTCGTTTCGTCTGTAGCTGCAGGATTTTGGTGTCCTTAGGGATTTTGGTTTTGTACTCATTTCGTTTCAGACTACAGGATTATAATATATATATATATGTATAGATATATTATTTCTGAGTAAATGCGATTTAGAAAAAAATCCCCTTTTTGGGTATAACTACGACCTGTTATGAGATAAGCTACACATTCTGGCAACGCTGGTTTCCGTTGTCCATTGCATGTTGTGCATTCTCACATCTGTACATAAGTATTTATGCATGAACATAGAGTATCTTGCAACAAAAGCTACAGTTACTGTCACACTAGAATGCCACATGGCACATTCACTTCGGAAATCAGCCTGTAGCGGCGGGACAAGTAAAAAAAATTAAATAAAAATAAATTAACCGCGCACAGTTTACTCAGCAAGTTGGCTTTGTTGCTTGTTGCACTGCAGCGATTGGGGGTGTCAGATACTTTGTTGTTGGCACAACAAAACTTCAAGACAATGCGGCATACCGGCAAATAAATTAAAAGGCATTTACTACAAATAAATCTGTAAGTAAACATAGTGAGCTATAGGCAACAAAAACAAAAACACTTGAAGACAACGTGGAAGTTGTCGCCGCCAATGTACGATAAAAATGCGCCGGGGAAAAATATGCGATGTGTTAAATGAAATTATTGGAAACAAGTAAAGAAATTGAAGTCCACATGTATGTACATATATGTATATGTATGTGTGAGTATGTATGTATGCATGTATGTATGTATGTATGCATATATGTATGTATGTATGTGCGTATGTATATGAATATACGAAGTACTTACGGGGTATACCATACCTGCTTCTTGTTTACTAAATTATTGTATGAGGTCTATTGATTATTTTCGCAGTAAATAAAGTAAGGCCTTGGCATTGTTTTTTCATGTTGCGCATTCTTTAAAGATCAAGAGTGTATTCTGGACAGAATTCATTTGAAGCCATTACAGTTACTTAAACCGCTGCGTACTGAAGCTTTATCCTTTTTTTTTGTATAATTTTTGGCACGAGAAATACGAATATGAAATCGGATTAGCCGAAATGTTAGGTGTGACAATTCAAAGGATGCCTGCTTAGCTAACTAACTCCGGTTTTTATTTCACTAATCGATACTGAATGTTGGAGGTATTGGCGACAAGAGCGGTACGCTTCATGATGGACTCGGTGACACCGTCAATTTCAACAGACAATTCGGGGAAATCGTGCAATACATAGTGTGTTTGGTGATCTCACCATCGAATTCTGTTTCCAAAACGACATCATCGATGTGGTAGTTGCCCGATGGCGCAATGTAACGCACGGTACCCTTGGTACGTGGATTCACGATCATCTTGTGTTTCACCAATGTGTTTTCGTGCACAATACCGTAAAGATCTCCACCGGTTATGTGCGAACCAACTTTAACTGTGAGTGGGTTGAATTCCCATGCTTGAGTACGTGACAAGCTGGGCACGTTCACATCCTTTGGAATATAGATGGATTGAGTCAATTCGTTAATGTCCTTCAATGGACTTTGGATACCATCAAAAATGCTGCCCATAATACCGGGACCTAACTCGACGGACAATGGTTTGCCAGTACGCAACACGGGATCACCAACAGTTACACCAGAGGTTTCTTCGAATACTTGAATGGTGGCCTTCCAGACGAATAATTTCACCGACCAATTCGTAGAAACCGACACACACCAACTCGTACATAGCAGAGCAAGCCATACGTTCGGCTGTGACGACAGGACCGGATACGGTGAAAACACGGCCATATTTGCCCTCGCTATCCTCATCATCGAAGTGCTTTAGGTTGGACATTGTGGTTTGTTTAGATGTTCGATTTTTTGTTATAGAAATATTTACGCGAACGTTGCGCTTCTCCAGCAGAACAAGACCAACTGAATCTAGGTGAAAGCAAAATTACAATAATAAAAACATTTTTCTAATAGCGGTCGCCCCTCGGCAGGCAATAGCAAACCTCCGAGTGTATTTCTGCCATGAAAAAGCTCCTCAGCTTGAAACTGTAGGTCCCTCCATTTGTGGAGCAACATCAAGACGCACACCACAAATAGGAGGAGGAGCTCGGCCAAACACCTAACAGAAGTGTACGCGCCAATTATTTATTTATTTTTTTATTTTTAATCGATACTGAATTGTCAAAATGCATACACCATTATGAAACTATGCAGGAATTATACCATGTTTTTGAAAATGGCGTGTAAGATTAAAAAAACGACGAAAGTTATCGTTTCAAACCGATAATCTATATAAAGATAATTAAAATGCGCAACTAATTAACTAACAAAATGCAAAAAACTAATCAATTTTTTAATGTTATTTAACACCTTTTTTGAAAGAAAGCGAAAAAAGCACTTTTTTCAATAATTAATTGTGTGTTCATTTTTTCATATTTTTATACAAGTCTATTATGTGTGGGAAAGCCTTCTGAATAAGACAATATTTTTCTTTTGTGTTTCAGGTGAAAACTACGACCGCAATCTTAAACGCCGTTTTACTAGCGCGCAACGAGAAGCTGTGCGAGATCCCTCATATGTGCGCCATTTTGTTTTTTTTATTTATGTTAAAAAATAGTTTATTACTCTTCCATCATGCCTTCAAATAAATGCAAAAGATTATTCCTGTGTGTCGCTTTTTTCGCCTCGAAAAAAAAATTGAGAAAAAACTCCTTTTTTTGAAGCCACTGATAAGAGGCCCGCCTTAAAGCCTGTAGTTGCCATAAGATTTTCCATGTCATAATGTTCGTCTGTTTCCTGTGATATCTTCTTTCTTTTAAAATTTTGTAAGCCTTGGAAGGTTAACTATTTAACTCTCTAATATCCAACCCGAACTAAATCGAAAACAATTTTTTGTGGAGTAAAATTCCTGGAAGACAAAGTTAATTAAAATTTATTTTGTTGTAATAAATTGTGTTCTTTACTATTTTAATTAATTTTTTTAATAATTTTTTGCTGTCATAATTTTTGTTTTTATGTAATAAATTTCGCTCTTTAATATTTTTATTAACTTTTTCAATAATTTTTTTATTAATTTGTTGCTGTTATAACTTTTTTAAGTACTTTTTAACATTAATAATTTTATTAATTTTTTTAATAATTGTTTACTCCCTTAATTTTTTGCTTTCATAATTTTTATTTTTTTATTTTTTTGGCTTTGTTTTTATTATTATTTTTTAATTAATTAATTTATTTTTTTTTTAAGTTTTCATTTACAGCGGTAAAATTTTACAGTTGCAGATACTATTTTTTAAATAAAATTATATTTGAGCTAAATCTCTTTAAAAAATTTTGTTATAAAATAGCTTTTATTTGAAAAAAAAAGCTAATAAACAATTAAAAAGGAATACAACAGACAAAGAAGAAGTTGCTATATTCGTCGGTTTTCTGTGATGTCTTTTCTTTCTTTTATAATTTTTGACGCTTCGGAAGGTTAACTCTCTAATTTCCAAACCGAACAAAATCGAAAACAATTGTTTGTGGAGTAAAATTTCTGGAAGGCAATAAGTAAAAAATTAAGTTTTATGTTAATTGAAATTTGTTTTGTGTAAAAAAATTTGTTTTTAGTACCTTTTGTAACTTTTTTAATAATTTTTTGGTTTCATAAATTTTTTTTAAGAGTTTTTTGTTGTTTTCATAATTTTTTTTTTTTTAATTTTAACAAAATTTTTTTTGTTAATTTTTTTAAATTTTCTTTAAATTTTTTTAAACCTTCTTTTAATTTTCTTTAATTTTTTGTTGATCTTCTTTAATTTTTTGTTTAATGTTCTTTTACATTTTTTTAAATTTTCTTTATATTTTTTTTTAATTTTCTTTAAAGTTTTTTTTTTAATTTTCTTTTAAGTTTTTTTTTTAATTTTCTTAATATTGTTTTCTTTTAATTTTTTTTAATTGTTTTCTTCATTTTCTTTTAAATTTTGTTTAATTTAAAAAAAAAATTTTTCAAACTTTCTTTAAAATTTTTTTTAAATTTTCTTTACCTGTTTTTTTAAGTTTTTACCGCGAAAAATTTTACAGATGTAAAGACTATATCGGCGTCGCAGCCAAATAGGTTGATTCGTGACTATTATTCGAGAGTGTGTAGGTTCTTATCTCCGTGAAACAGCAAAATGATAGAAAACATTTTTTTTTAATAGCAAACGCCACTCGGCGGGCAAACCTTGGAATGTGTTTCTACCAGCTCTTCATAAAAATCATTTTCCATTCAGAGTCACCTTGAAACTGTAGATCCCTCTATTTGTGGAACAACATCAAGACGCGCGCCACGAAATAGGAAGAGGAGCTCGGCCAAACACCTCACAGAAGTGTGCGCACCAATTATTAAAAACGAATCTTTAAACTAAATCGCTTTAGAAATTTTAATTATAAGATAGCTTTTATTGCTTGAGAAGCTTATAAACAATTGAAAAAAAAAACAATTATTTTATTTTATTTACTTAATATTGACAGTTTTCGATTCAATTCCCAAGTATCCCAACTTTCAATACAGAAAGTACTCTTTAAAAGAAAAATTGGATATCTTTCAATTAAAATGTAGGTGTCAGGCAATGAAACATAAGACTTCTTTATTACGATAAAATCATTAAGGATTAAAAAATGTTTGGATATATCAAACTCTCGTCATCTGTAGGCGGCACTGGGAATTTAGGGTTAACCCTTGGTGTTAAGATGTTGATGCCCTTAAAGTCGCGAACGTACGTTTTATTTAATTCATTTTTAATTTTTCATACAAAAACCATACAACTTAAAGCTTCAAACATTGTACAAAATTAAAAAAAGCTTAAGGAATTCTAACCAAATTTTCAAACTTTCAATGAGAATTTTTAGAAAAAGTCTGGGTACGCAGTTTTGCAGCGATTGTGAAGTGGACCAAAATCGCGTTAGTTTTTAACTTTTTTATTTGCTGACCGCCTAATGCATTTTCTGCAAATAGAAGACTATGAGTATGCATTATATGGAAGGGAAAAAAAACAATTTCAGGAAATTTTAATAATAGCCCCATGGCCAATTCGCATAGAGGGAATATCTAAAATTGCTTTTAAAAATGCAAATAAATAAGCAAAATAAAAAAACTTAGGCAACGGATAAAAGCGGGAGCGCTGCTCGTGAATGCTAAGATTCACGATTCAAGTTGTCTAAGAATTTACATATGAAGGCTAGCGCAGCTGTTATGGAATTTTTCCCGACCAAGCAGAAATGTTAGATGCACTTTTAAACAGGTGCTGTGGATGCCTATGCCGTCTTTCTTGGCTTTCTTCGTGGCTTGGATATGTCTTTTTGGGCTCTGCCTGTTTATATAGCTACACGTTGTCTACGTCAGTACCTACTTTGAGTTCATTGCGGAGTTAGCAATGCAGTAAAAGGCGCTGGTGCCACTTGTTTTGCCGTCATTACTCTCGCAAGCATCCTGAAAAGAGCAGAGCTTGAGTCACAAGCCCTATTGAAATCAGATGGGCTGGGGATATTTTTGATAATGTAATATCAAACAGAAACCATTTCCTTTTCGTAGTACTGCTGCGGAAAATTTGCTTTGGAAAAACTTGCATGCAAGCAATTTAAGCAGAGCTCTGCAATTATAACCATATTGCGGTAATTGAGACCAAGAACGAACGTTCGCTATCTGCTGTAAACATGACGCCACTTCAATTAATTATATGTACATACATAAGTGCATATACATACAGTTCAATAAATATATTTAGCGCATACAGGGTGGTCCATCCGCCATTTCGAATTTGAACTGTCTATGCCTTTGAGTTCGGCGACTAAACTAACATTCGTGATGTGTCAGAAATTTAGCTTATGATTCGATTTTTACAAAACTATATTAGATTTTACAAATGTTGAGAAATATTGGAAACATATAATATTTCTCAAGTTTTTTGCCAATAAATCATCTTTTCAGATGAAGCTCATTGTGACATCGGCGCTGGTAGCTTAATATATCCCTGCCAAATACCCCAAGCCACATCTGAGCGAAGGCTGGTTAGATGCACAGAAAGTGGTCTGCCGTCTCATCCTTCTCTCTACATGCTAAGCAGAGTGCACTGTCTGAGATGCCCACCTTTTCCATGTGCTTTGCCCATAGAAAGTGGACCGTCATCAGTTGAACCAGCTGCCTACAGTCCCTTCTGCTTAATGACAGGAGGATCTGTGATAGTCGGTCGGACATGACAGACAACATCAAGTCCATTTCCAGCCTCCCTCAGACTACCAAGCTCGTTTGTGCATTGAAGTAGCTTGTTTGCTAACCGTGGCTTTGATGGCTGCAGAAAAGAGTGGCAGAGCGGGCTCCGGGCTAAAGAAGTTGGCCTCTGAGCCCATCTATCCTAGCTAAATTGTCAAAGATATCGTTACCTGCGATATCCACCTGCCCCGAGACCCATGTTAGCATCTGCCGACATATTTCAGCCTGAATTTACAGAACTCAACTACCCTTGAAGTGGTTGGAGGCCTGTCTAAGGCCATGAGCGTAGCTTTACTCTCGCTGAAAACTCATACGGATTTGATTCTCCATCTGTTTTCCACAACAAAGTTTATTGCTTATTGAATAGCATACACCTCCGCTTGAAGCACAGGTGCGTACATTCCAAGAGCAAAGTGCGGTTTGGTCCTCTTGATTCCACATAGGCGCCAGAGCCGGAACCGTGCTCGGTCAGGGAGCCATAAAACAAAAAATTAATTCGCCTTGTTATATTCTGAGCTGACAGCTACATGGACACAGCGAAAAAACGAAACAAATCAGCTGATTTACCAACACCCCCTTTAATAGAATCGCCTTGGTTTGACCACAGTTGAGCCTCTGGCAGCACCCTACTGTATCTCTTCTCAAGCACGACTCCTGGCGGCATGGAGAGGGCATTGGATCGAAATCCATGCTTTCTCTGTTGTCCAATGCCGGACAGCGGCCGTACCGATTCACATTGTGCTTCAGCCTGCAAATGGCCTTCAGGGCCTCTCCTTGGTTGAAAATATCAAGTAGTGGTAGACTAACCAGAGCATCTAATGCCTGGCCTGAAGTAGTCGGGAAAGCACCGGTGCAACAGATGACTACATTACATTATAGTCTCGATAAGGTGCTCCTGACTTCCATGAGAGAGAGAGAGAGAGAGAGAGAGAGAGAGAGAGATCCAGACCACTGATGCATAGGTGATAATCTTATCATAATCTGATTGATAATCTCGTCATAGTATCCTGCTAAGAGAAAGACCCCACGGTTTCCCAAATACACCTTTGCACTGTCGAAAGGTTGTCACGCACCGGCTCATCCGGCTAGAGCATTCGCCTATTATTGCTGGTATTGAGCGTAGCATTGAATTTCAAACGCTAGTTGACCCACCCTGTACATGCATAAGTTTGTGTGGGTGAACGTGGCGACGGAGTAGAACCGAAAAATGAACAATCCACCACACGCGTATGAGATATCGACAATAAGATACGAACTCATTGCCTTCAAGCAATTGTCAACATGGACAGCGACAACAGAAATAGCGGCGGCAACAATGGCGACAGCAATAAGCAACAAGCGTGGCAAGAACTGGCAGCATGCAATAAATTACGAGCAAAGAAAAAAGCACGCAAACAAATACCAACATAAAGAAAATCAATATAACTTTAAAGCATTTATTTATTATTACGATTTTCAGTGCAAGGCAATTGGATAGCGATAACAATAACAAAAAAGTCAATGAGAGGAAGGCCAGGGAGCAAAAATCTGTCAGCTCGATTTTCCAACATTTTTTCTGCTTTCGTTGATGGCGCTACAACTATGACAACAAAGCGACCCAGCATGCAGATGGCTGAATAATTTGTTTGCATTCTTAAAAAACAAAAAAACAAAAAAAACAGTCAATATTTATTCAAAGCTCGTAATTATGCAATTTTATTTACACAAATGGGAATGTAAAATGCTTGAATGGGCATTGGTACAATAACAGCAATAAAGGTATTAAACAATTTGCCCGAATAACAAAAAATAAAATAATAGCAAAACGAAATTACTGTTATTAATTGAATATGGCTTTTTTTATATCAAAAGGTTTAATAATCCTTTGTTGAACTCGACATCAATTATTAATTAATTTATATGATATTTTCGTCGCAGAGTGGCCGTGTTGGCTATGCGTGACTACCATAGGGTTGGTCGCGCGTTCGGTGGCCACTGTGGAATTATAAACTAAATTATGGAAAACTTTTTTTTGAAGTTGTAAAAGACATTTAGCAAAGCTTGTGTGTAATGAAAAAGCTTCTAAAGGTCGTCTATCCATTTGTGAAATAATTTTAAGAAGCACGAAAGAAAATTGGTGCGAAAGGACGGCCAAACACTTCACAAAGTATATCTACATCAATGGTGTATAAGAATATTTATCTTTGATTCTTGTTTCACTGAAAAAGTACAATAATTATATCTGGTTGAAAATATTTTAAGGCCCTCGCCTCATTTGAAATTTTGTTTTTGGGTGTTTCTTTGAAAGCGTGTAAAATAGAAACAAAAAACTATTTTTTATTTTTGATTTCAGCATTTTATTTTAAATATAAATATATTTTTTTTTGGCATACGAGGTTTGTTCAAGAAGTTGTCAGCCTTCAAAAATGGTCTTTCAAAAAAATGTATGTCGCTGGCGATACGGATTCCGGGACCCACAAGTGTCTGAAATCAAAAAGGTTCTTATTCAGTATGAATGTTGTTATCCTGTGAACTGCGACCTTTAAAGAAAATTTTACAAAATACCGGGCGTTCAAATATGAAAAACCGATTTTTTTACCCCTTTTTTACATTAAAGGTCCGAAAAAATACTACAAATTCTACATCATTTAAATTTTATTTCATCAACATCGGTTCAGTAGAACCGACTATATCTGTGTTCATTGTCCAAGTGAAGACCATTTTTTGAAGCTTGACAACTTCTTAAACAGACCTCGTATGGGCAAACACAAAATTTTATTTTTTAACAACAAATCAAGAAATAAAATACTGAAAACAAAAATAACAAATCGTTTTTCGTTTCCGTTTTACACGCTTTTAAAGAAGCACCCAAAAAACACCATTTCAAACGAGGCGAGGACCTTAACCCTTTCATGGGCGATAGAACTTATACACTAGGGCGGGTCGATTTAAAAATCGGTCATTGCTCTGTGAAAATCGTATTCTAAGGATCAAAATAAGAAACTTTGCCGAAGGAACCATACCTCTAAAACGAATTCTGATGTCCCCCCATTTTGGGTCGAACGAAAAATCCCACTTTGACCCATTTAGAGTGCTCCAATCGAGTCCAGATGTATGACCGACCCCCACTAACTTTGGACGGCCGATCCTCCCATGCCAGTGGCATACCCCCTGGAACTCCCCTGGGGGGTTCGCCATACAATCATTTCAAAATATCACCATTTTTGGCCTTTACATGAGAAAAAAAAACTAAAAAGTTCGACCCAAATTGGGGGACATCAGAATTCGTTTTAGAGATATGGTTCCTTCGGCAAAGTTTCTTATTTTGATCCCTAGAATATGATTTTCACAGAGCAATGGTCCATTTTTTTGCCTCCCCACCGGGAGGCCTCGACCCGGCCTATTATACACCCATTGGCAGGTGCTTGAAACGCCATACTTTCAACAGTTTTGATTACTTTTCTCTTGTCTTTTTAATTTTAACTATATTTTTATGAAAATGTAGTTCTGTCGACAATAAATATAAGTAAATAAAAGTCTCGAGCTTCGTACGAGATTTATAAAAATTTTAGAAATTTTCAGAAAAAAAAAATTCGGGTACGCAGTTTTATAGCCCATTAAATTTCTAGCATAACAAAGTGCGAGAAGTGGCTCAAAACTTTCGTTGATTTTTTATAAATTTTTTCGCTGTCGGTATTGAGCATTTTCTCCATATAAAAAAATTTCGAGCATTCCAATTAAAAATTCCATTCTTTTAGATGCCAATTCGAATTTTTGATTCCGGATTATATTGGTTTTGAGATTTGTTGTAGTAGCAAAAACATTTCCCATACATGTACGGGGAGTACTGCTGGAGCGACAGTCCTTGGCCGGATAGATAGTAAATCCGGGGCGTTCCGGTAACGTAGAACCAACTGTCGGGGGAACGTGACGATCGCCGTCTTCCATATTGGTTCCGAAATTTAGAATTTTTCAATTCCAATCACAGATTTGAGTTCAGCAGCCTTAAGAGCTTCAGCAATCGAGATATTTCAGATTAGCAAAATAGTTAATCACAAAAAATTTAAGCTGAAATTATTAATGTCTACATTGATTTCGGAATATATATGCACACGGGTCGCAGATGGATGAAACAGTGGGAACAGTTACGTTAAGTCTCAAACTTTCTAATGCAAGGGGCCCAATGTTTTTCATCCTGAAAACGGCAAATGTCTTTATGGAACCGGAAGTCATCTGTAGTTTTTCAACTTCCAGATGTAAAATTACTATTCATACATATCGACAATACAGTGCGAAATTAGTACGGAGGAGCAAGAGGAACTCAGACAGGCGGAACTATATTAAATAGCTTGCGGAGAAAGGCCATTAGCGGGTTAGGTACGCTAACATTAGGTTGCTCAATGTTTACCGAATTAATCGAAATCCACTGCGTTTTCGCATGCGTTGTTTAAGTAATTTAACTGAAATACCATTGATTTTCCTCTAGATAAGCCGGTTTTCTGGAGACATCTAAGCAATTTTTGTGCAAATCGCCGATTGCTTTTACCAGGCAGAAACATTGTTGAAACATTTTAGCTTCCGCTAAGCGTTAGAAATTTGTTTACCAAGAACCTTTTAGCATTCATTAGAGCTGTTCAGCCCAGTAGACAGTTTCAGTAAGCTTGTTCATTTGGACAGCCTCATTTAACCCCTTCCTTTTTCTTCTTCTGCTTCTTCTTTTCTTAATTGGCTGATTTTAACAAATCGCGCCAGTCGTTTCTTTGTCGTGCTAACCGGCGCCAGTTGTGAAGTCCTTCTCCACCTCTTCCTCTGCTACCACCAGCTCATACCGCATCGAATACTTTTAGAGCCGGAGCGTTTGTATCCATTCGGACGAGATGACCCAGCCAGCGTAGCCGCTGGATCTTTATTCGCTGCGCTATGTCCATGTCATCGTAAATCTCATACAACTCATCGTTCCATCGCCCGCGATCTTCGCCGTCGCTAACGTGGAAGGAACCAAAAATCTTCTGCAGAATCTTTCTCTCAAGCACTCCAAGCGACGCTTTATCAGACCCCTTTTAGGCACGTATTTAATTGGTAATATCCAGATATACATTTTTTTAATCCATTTTTCTTGTGAATGCCTCGCTGGAACAAAGGAAAAGGTTTTCTAAGTCAAACGAAATCTTTCTTTTAATTTATCAAGAAAATAAGTCGGCTTTCATCGACAATAGGAATTAAATGGAACTTCATCTGAAGAATAAGCTACATGACGCAATTTTCCCGCTAAGTGTCTTTATTATTTTCTTGCCGGGCTCTGCTCGATGTTTTTGCTCTGTGATACACATTTTTCGGGCAAAACATAATTCAATTCATTTATGATCAATTCAATTCACCTGATCTGTGAGTCAGCTATTGCTGCTACAATCTGAATTAATCTGAATAATTCTTTTTTAATGCTTTGCGTGTTGTGAAGCACTTTAAATTATTGATTTAAATGCTGCAACAGCAGTTTACCGCACTGTAATGCTGCCAGCGATTTGCACAACATTTTCAGCATTTTTTATTTTACCCCTTGCAATACTACACTGCAACATTTTGAACGTCTGCCCAAACGCTTAAAAGCTTCTTCTCATACCTAAATCCGAGCAATGCGAAGCAAAGCCTTAAAAAGAATGAATCGTTGACTGTAGCAAACGAAAAAAATGCTGCCTAACTTGGACCATTTCCCAATCGCAATGCAGCAACAATCGGTTTTAAAGTAGATACATTTTCATAGTACAGAATATGTGCATTATACAAGGTGGCACAAAATTAATCATCCAGTATTGTTTTTGAATAACTTTTTTACTAAATAAGAACAAAGATTTTGAGTGGTGAAAATATTTATTTTACTCCTTTCGCGCTTGTTTGTTTGTATACTGCAGCTGTCGAGTTCACAAGGGTCAAATATGATTGACATACGACGCCATTTCCTAAAAAATATAATTCTTACGATAGGATGATTAATTTTGCGCCACCTTTTATATGTATGAAAATTAAGTTCAAATAGAAAAGTATTTGTATTAATCATCGAGAAGCCAGAAAATGGATTGAAAAGGAAGGAATTAAAAAAATCACGCCTTTTATTATTATTATTTTATTTTTTCGGCCTCGGTAGTCTAGTGTAAGTGCACTAGCATGCCATCCCAGAGGTTGTCGGTTCACAGCCTACGTAAACACGGTCCTCGCACCTTTCCAAACTTACCTACTTTTCTAGTTGCTAAAACAAAAAAATTACATTCCTCAACCCCAAAAACCTTATCCTTCCAATTCTTACTCCCGCACAAAAAGTCAGCGCCTTACTTGCATTGTGGCTGCTAAAATAAAGAAAAGGAAGCGGACAATCGCGATAATAGCGCAGGCGCACCAAATTTAGCGAAGTCCTCACCATCTGTGTGATCCTTCTGGCAGAAAAATTTTAAACACAGATGGCGCTCCAAGCAATAAAGAAGTCGTTGTTCCTAAGCAACGACAGAGGGGCATTCCCACTGTTGTTGTTGTTGTAGCAGTATCTTCGCCCTGTCAGTGTAGTGTAATTACCGGTCGTCTTCGTCTAGCTCATCTAACGGTAGGCCCAGGAAACTGGCAGTTTCGACGGGTTGGGTCCAGAGGGAGAGAGGTGTTAGATGAGAGGGTTTGATGGGGCATGTGAAGAGGTGGTTAGTGTCGTGCGGGGTACCTTCACATGCTGGGCATATGTTTAGTATGTCGGGGTCGATTCTGGATAGGTAGGAGTTTAACCTGCTACAATATCCAGAACGTAATTGTGCCAAGATTACGCGGGACTCTCGAGGAAGCTGGAGCTCTTCGTCTGCATTCCCATGGCAGCCGGTTCTACGTTACCGGAATGACTCGGGTTTTTATTCCCGACCAAGGGCTGCCACCCCAGTATACTAGCCCTGTCTAGTGTACCGTATTTTACCCTGGACATTCCCACTAATTAGGACTGGTAGCGGCAGGCTAATCACCTAACCTGCCAGAAAGCAAAATAGATTAACGAAACCAACGGAAGACAGAGTCTTGTTGAGGCCTTATACTCCCGAGTGGAGTGAACAAGAAAAAAAAAATTTACTTTTAAATTAATATAAAACTGATTAATAACGATTAATTTCAACTAATATAATTGTAGTCCGATTTTAGAATAGTGCATTCTTGCGTAAGCTGTACGGAGGATAAAGTGGAATCATGTCTGCATTTTCTCCTTACAGGCCCTGCTGCCTTGACTCTCACTCCTTTGTTACGCCTATTGATATATTATATCATATACTATTCTCACGATTCATTTTATCAGCAGCTTGAAGCGGTTAACAAACTGTAACTCAGTCATCGTTCAGTTTTCATCCACACCTAAGCTGCTCCACAACTGCTCAACTTTCCACAGTAACTGCTCAGGATCTCAGACAAAAACAAAAATTGTCAAAACCAACCAGAATTTTTCAAATGGTCACCTGAATCTTTTACTCTGTTATACGACTACTGAATGGGCTTTAAAAAGTTGGAAAATATCATGTATTTTTCTTTGAGATTTAATGAATATTTGAGAATTTTTTGTGAATTTTGTACAAACTTTGGAGCTGTGAGTTTTACGGTTTTTGCTGTAGAATGCATTTTATGCTTTTATAAAAATATAAAAAAAAAATTGTATCCAAAAAAGTTAAAACCTTGTCATTCATCGCGCTCCTATTATTTTGAACACAGTTACGCACATTACGCTGCTACATTCAAAAAAAAAAATGCGGTTTTTAACGGAATTTATAAAAGTGCAGCTAATTTGTTCTAGCTCACGAAAATCTCAATAGTTTTCGGAAATATTTTGGCAGTAGTCTTAAAATAGAAAGAATTTTAAAATTCCCACGGAAAATCAATAGCATTTTTTTTGTTTTTATATGGAGAGTAACGCACCCTAATGTACATAATGCCTATATATTTCCAGCTGGTATGCGTATATACATATGTATATGCATATATATACTTGTTAGCGGGTGTTTGTGTGTTTGCATCAATGAATAGCGGAAAATAATAAAGCTTCTACCATATCTTGTTTGCAAAGCTTGCGTAAAACGTTTCCAAATCCAACTGTAGCGACCTTCATTTATGCATTTATTTTTTGTTTGCATTTTTTATGGGATATCTACATATTTGCCATTCAACTCATCTATGTGCTTTAAATATGTGTTTGTATGTATTTATTTTTACAGTATTTGCGTTTGTTTGAATGACCTGATTTGTTGCTTTTTCCTCTTATAATTTTTGCACGGAAATCGCACGCTAATACTCAAAGTTACAGTTAAGCATTCATGCTCACATCACAAATTCTCCAACAAGGTAAACACTCTTGGGCGAGATACACAGCTACACAGCTACACAGCTATACATACATACACATTTACTGTATATACTAAACATGCTTTTATTTGCGAAATTTCTTTATACATTTCGCGCAAATATGCACGTTAACACTACTACTTCAGGTTTGTGGTTATGTATGTTTATGAGTAGAATTTACATATGAATGTATGTAAGTATGTACGAACTTCATGCCTCTCTTATTATGAGATTCTCATTAATCTTTTGAATTTTTCTTGTGCCATTATCATTTGTAGTATTTAGTTTGAGTTTGTTTAAGCAGCTAGAAAACGCAAACAGCGTGGAAAGCATGAAAACTGGGGAAAAAATAACGGTGGTATTTACGAAACTAGGTAGCATTGCTGTGGTTGGAGGCATTTCGCTTAGTTCGCATTTTACTGGTGCTTAACACCCGCTTAAAGCTTGAGCTGGTGCAGCGCTGCTTTTATTAATCTCTTCGCTTTTCTGGGTTTTAATGCTTTATTCTGGCTTAAAACCAGCCAAGTAATGGCCTTCGAAAATAACTTGTTCGTAACTGCTTATAGCCTTTAATGGAGTATAACTATTATTTGTAACACCCACACATGCTTAAGATAATCTTTAGCCATTGTGAATGGAGTACGAGTGGAAGGCAAGCAATATGTGAAAAGAGAGGTGAGTAATGCCAATAGCCATGAATTGAGAAAAGGCAATTAATAGGGAAAAAATTAAATAGCTTGGGATAAGTTTAAGAAAAATTACAAACAAAAATGTATAAAAAAATGAGAATAAAATGAAAAATTAAAATAAAATAAAACGTAAAATTAAAATAAAATACAATAAATTAAATGGAATAAAGTAAAATAAAATAAAATAAAATAAAATAAAATAAAATAAAATAAAATAAGATAAAATAAAATAAAATAAAACAAAATAAAATAGAATAAAACAAAACAAAATAAATAAAATTAGAAATAGCATAAAATGGAATATAGTAAAATAAAATAAGCCAGCATATAATAATAATAATAACTAAATAAAATTAATTTAATTTAAAAATATAAAATAAAGTGAAAATAAATTAAGATAAAAAATGTAAAGTAAAATGAAATAAATTAAAACATAATTAAAATAAGAATAAACAATAAAATTTAAATAAATTGATTAAAGAAAATTTACAACAACAAATAAAATATATTAAAATAACAAAAGAAATAAAAAGAAAATGAAAAGTAAAAATATAAATTAAAAGTAAAATAAAATAAAAATGAAACAAAATAAACTACATTAAAACAACATCAAATAGAAAAAAGTTAATTAAAATAAGCAATTTTGGCTATAATAAAATATAATACAATACAATATTATAAAATTAAATTTAAAAATACAAAATATAGTGAAAATTAATTAAATAGTGAAAAATGAAATAAAATAAACTGAACTTAAAAATAAAACAAACACCTTTAAATAAAATATATTAAAAAAAAATAATAAAATAAAAATAAAACGAAATTAAAATAAATTTAAAAATATAAAATAAAATAAAACAGTTTCAAACAAAATTCGAAAAAGGTTAAGTAAAATAAAATTAAAATAAATATAATTAAAAAAATAAACCACTTCAAATGAAATATATTAAAATGAAATAAAATTAATATACCTAATATATATAAATTAAAAATTAAATTAAATAAAAATAAAACAAAATCAACTGCATTAAAATAACGTAAAATAAAATAAGCCCACATAAATAAAAATAAAATTAAATTAATTAAAAAAATTAAAATTAAATAAATTCAAATATGATATATAAAATAAGATAAAAATATAGTTAAGTGGAAACTACTTCCGTTACGACCAGACAAATCTGGCCATCCTACAATCTGAAACAGACAAACACCCTTATAAGTCTTTCGAAACACGAACTAAGGCGTATAATATCTCTTATCACCGGCCACTGCCTTTTGGGCGCTCATGCACATCGGCTCGGGGTTGCTCAAAACGACCTGTGCAGATACTGCGAGGTCGAAGATGAGGAAGTATCAAGCAGGCATTTGCTGTGCAGTTGTCCCGGCCTAGCCAGAAGTCGACTCGCTCTTCTAGGCTCTCCAACAATTGACAATCTTTCAGTACTCTCGGACCTGAAAATCGAACCTCTCATTAAATTCTCGAAACGAATTAATCTCTTTGTCCAAAATCTATAATAAAAATCTCGGTTAGGTGGGGAAATCATATAATATAATGAGCTCTAGGGCAACACAACGGACCCAACTTGCGGTCTATGTGGCACACCGATGCGGGGTCACCCTTGAACCAACCAACCAACCATAGTTAAAATAAGATTAAGTTATACAAATTACAAAATTAAATAAATAAATAAAAAATATATAATAAAACCTTCAATAAAATATATTCAAATAAGAATATAAAATTAAAATAAAATTGAATAAAAATATTGTAAAACAAAATAAAGAGCATTAATAAAATAAAAATAAATTGAATTATTGTAAAAAAAATATAAGTATATATTAAAATGAAAATAATAATATTAAAAAGAAAAAAATTAAAAAAAATTAAAAAAATATTAAAAAAAAATTTTTTTTTTTTTTAAATTTAGATAAAACAAAAATAAATAAAACAACACAAATATATAAATATATTTTAACTGCGTGAAAATTAACTGCGAATATTTCAATTTACTATTGTACATATATCATAGATTAAAATGCTGCAATATTCAGCCACCATAGACTTCATACGGCACGTTTTATTGTAAAAAGTAGACAAAAATTTAATTTATTCGATGTAACTCGTAGCTGTGGCGGACATATGCCGGATATTATTGTATATTCATAATACATACACGATACATAACTAAAGACACTAATAAAATCATTTATTTCTTTTTTAAGATGGCGCAAAATTTATCATGCAGTTCTGTTTTTGGATATCTTTTTTACTAAATAAAAAACATGGTTCTGAGTGATAGAAATCTTTATTCTTATCTTTGCCCACTCCAATGCTTACCTGTATGTACTTTTATACTGCAGCTGTCTACATAGTTGATAAGTGTGAAATATGATTGAGGTACGACGCCATTTTCACAAATTACAGATTGGGTGATTAATTTTGCGCCACCTTGTACATGGTGAAAAGTTCCGAACTACTGGATTTTATAATATCCAAAAATACAAAAAGAATCATCAAAAAGGCAAAAAAATATAGCCTTTCCTCTTAAGAGGACCCAGTGGCCTAGAGCGCCATTAAAAATTAAAAACACGATTTTTGAACTTTTCGTGTTTATTACTACATCTATTGAGCATACAAAAAAAATAATTTTTATTTTAAAAACAATATTTATTATTATAAAAATACCGCTGAAAAAAATCGGTCCCGCACGAGGTAGATGATTTAGAGACTTCTACTCATCTAAAACACAAAATTCAAGAAGATTTTTAATCAGCAAAAGCGCAGTTATGGTCGGAAATCGAAAAATAAATTAAAATTCGAAATTTATGGTCGGAAATCGAAAAATAAATTTACAAAATGGCGCGCTTTTGAAAATAAAATTCTTAAAATCGGGTATTTTTTAACTAGTTTTTTGGTGTAAAAAATAGGAAATTATTTAAATAAAATTATGATTCTAGGCCCGACGATGGTCATACATGTTGTGAGCAACATATTCAAATTTCAAGTGATTCAGTTGAATATTTTTTTTCATCCCCTCCGTGCCGTTTGAGGTACAGGAGCGCGCGGACCGCTTTCTGCCTAGTTAATGGGCTGTGGAAGCTATAATTATGGGAATTAACGCATAAAAATTTCACAGTATATTCTTAAAAGACTACACTTTTGAAATATCGAAAAAAACAAAAAATTACAATATTTTTTTTTTTTTTAATTCAAGACCACCGGCTCCCCTTAAGGGCCGGCAGACCATTGCAAACCTTCTCGGAGGTTATTTCTGCCATGAAAAAGTTCCACATAAAATGTATTTATTTGTTAAGGAAATATATAGAAAACAAAAGGTAAACAGATTAGTAGAAATTGATGCTTCACTTGTTGGCAGACGAAATTTAAGTTAATTATATTTACATTTTATCTAAAATCTCGGCATAGACAAACAATATTCCACGGCTATTATAAGAAAGAAGCGTAGCACATAACAGCTTACTGCTTTTGAAGCGTTTGTAAGGGCAAACTTAAATACATTTTTTTATCTGAGTACATGAAAAACTACTCGTTTTGTAGGAAATTAGAATTCTTATCAGTTTATGACACTTGTGCACACGCCTACATGTTCAATAAGGAGTGTAGAAATGTTTATCTCTCGCGCAGTTAAGAAACATTATCAGCGTGTTCGGCGGCTTACTTTTTCCTAAATTTCGCTAATTAAATGTCAAAGCAAATAGTGCATGTGTATATGTGCACTGAGGCGGTTTGAACTAGAAAATTATAAGACCTTACCAAAATATTTAGGTAAATAAACTTTTCTCTGTGAGTGATTATAAACAAACATACAAACATAATATAGAAATTGTTCTATGAACTCAACTGAGCATTTCTCAATGATCTAATTTTTCTATGAACTCAACTGAGCATTTCTCAATCAAATCAAAGCTGCCCACATCGCAATATTTATCCATACCGAGCACACAAATCACATGCCGCCTTTTTACTTGCTGTAATGAGTCGAGTGAACTTTGTAATCAGCCGACCCTTTCAAATTGCACAGAAAGCACAAATACTACCGCACAGCTTCAGACACTTTTTCAAACACGCCGGTTATCGCTTGCAAACTATCCGTCATACCTCTTGGGCGCACCGCCCCCCTCTCCCATGCTCTCTAATAGCGTGGCGCTGAAATTCCATATGCCACCACCTACAAATTGCTTGCTCTGTAATTTGCCATTGCTTTGTTCGCGCATCATTACTAATTTGTACTTCGTTAGTCGTTTATAGTCTCAAATTAAAAACTTTCGACAGCGCCCTTCCAATAATTCAAGTATAGTTTGCTATTGACAGCTTTCGTTTCATTACACACTTACCGTAAATTGATATGCACAAGTGGAGGTGTGTGTGTGTGTGTTTGTAACCTCTTATTTCTATTTCAATTCAATTATATTCAATTTTTTGTAATTTAATGTGATTTCTCTATAGCAATCGAGCGGCTCATTGGACGGGTGGTCGACCGGGTGGCCAACTAGCCAGGTGACTGTTGCGTTTGGCACTTTGACGTCAATAAGTAGGCAGATGCGCTCACCCACTGTGAGGCGTGTGCTTATAATTTTTTTGCGTTTTTAATTGCACAATTTTTTTAAAATACAGACATAGACTAGTGTTCACAATAATAGCAGCGCGACATATTGCAAAGTTTTGACTATTTATTTTATTATTATTATTTTTTTTTTATTAAAAAGACACACTTTATACTACAACAAAAAACATTTCCACAAAATTTAAAAAAATTGCGTTGATTTTTTACGTTCTTTGTTTTGTTCGTGGTGGGAAAGGTTAGGTTAGGTTAGTCTGGTTGGCAATAAGCCACGGATAGACCTTTTGGTCCCTAGCGATACTAGATTCAGGTTTCAGCGAAAAAAAAACACTATTTTTGGGAATTTTTTTCTTAAATATTGATTGAGTAAATTTATTAAAACTTTTTGTACATTATTAAGCATACTGTTAAGTATATTCTGAAATTTTTTCATGCGGAAATACTAAAAAATAAGCCGGTGACAGACCATGTCCGGGAATGTCTTAAAAAAAAAAACATTTTGCAGTGATCACTGTATAGTATCTCGGTCGGAAATTATCTAAAACCAAAACCAATTCAAGTTTAGTCAAAGTATCATTAAATCTCCCCCCAACGTTGTCCGCTTATTTTTTTCTTCGTTTAAACAATTTTGGCGGCGGAAAAGTGAAAACTTCTATTTTCAACGAAAATTTCCGCCATTTTGTGGGCGGGAAACCCCCTTCATGTCAAAAAAAATATAAACTAAACGTTGGGGGGAGATATTTTATATGAAGAAAATGTGTGCCAAGTTTGGAATGAATCCGTGAAGTAGTTTTTAAATGGCAGTGATCACCGACTTTCAAAAAGTAGTTTTGAGAATACCGCGCGAGACTAATTGGACAATAACTCCAAAACTTTTGCTCAGATCGGGTTAAAATTTTGGGAATATATTCTTGAAACGTTAAACAATAAGATAATACAAAAAAAAATAGTCAGTTCGGGTTAGGTTAGAATAAATTGCTGCTCAAAGGAGGGCTCAATTGGACAAAGAATCGAATTAGTCCATTAAGAAGCCATACAGACGGAAAACGGAGAGCAAAAAATAAAACAAGAACCAAAATGCGGGGAAGGAGGATGTCGACCAATCGGTGAGTAATGAAATAACTAGTCAAAACTTTGCAATATATCGCCCTACTATTATTGTGAATGCAGGTGGACATATTTAAGTGCATAAAGGTATTTATGTGTGTATTTTAGGCTCCACATTCCTTTTTTTTCGGTGTTAATATTTTTTCTCAATCTATTTAGTTTATTAAAAAGTTTTGACTTAATTCTGGTGGCCGTGACTACCATTCGGATGTGCGGGCACGAAACACCAAATAGTAGAAACAGATTTTTCCAATAGCGGTCGCTCCTCGGGAGGCAATAGCAAACCCTCGAGTGTATTTCTGCCTTGAAAAAGCTCCTCATAAAAAACCATCTGCAGTTCGGAGTGGGCTGAGACTGTAGGAGCCAACCAGTGGATCAACATCAAAACGCATGCCACAAATAGGAGGCATACAGAAAAACAAACTCGCTAAAAAGGTGTAAGCGCCATTTTTTTATGTATATAATTTCATTCTGAAGATTATATTGATTTTTAGTTTAATTGCAAGTTAGTTGTTATGCACCCACTTTTTGTGAGTAATGGGCGGTCGACCATAGCAATGCCACCATTATTTTCTTGCTGTCAAAAGTACCTTCGAAATTTACACGGAGGTCTGCGTGCCGGTTCTCTTGCCGGATTCTTACCAAGACTCGCTGTATTGTGACTATATTTTCGTTGGTATATTTACCAGATCTAAAGCCATACTGATAATCACTTCAATCGCTTTATTGATGTTGATCTGCAGTCTTTCGCACAGTACGCTCGATAGATCATAAAATTCCGCAATAGTTTGCCTAGATTGTGGGACCACAATTTTTATGGATAGTCAGTGGGCAATTGAATTCCAATCGACAGGCTTGCATTTGTTCGGCCATATTTTAAGTAGAAGCTGACGCATGCGCCTTACCAGCTCTTCGTCGCCACACTTAAAAAGCTCAGCCGGCAGTTCGTCGGCTCCCACGGATTTTTTTCTTTAGCCACGTTATGGCTAATCGCATTTCGTCATAGTCGAATAACGGATAGACAGTTGCGTCATAAACGATGGGGGTATCGGGGTTTTTGTTATTTTAAGAGGCTAAGCATTCCCCATAAATGTTCACCGAATGCAGCTAGAGTGACAGTCCTTGGCGGATAAAAATTCCGGCAACTCCGGTAGAATAGTTAAAGGGGTGATATTGTTATTGTGGTAGCATAAATACTCCCTATACATATACGGGGAAAGCTGCTGAAGTAACAGTCAATGGCCGGATATAAATCCAGGGCGTCCCGGTTGCGTAGAACCGACTGTCGTGGTAACGTAACCTGGGTACTCCATCTGCGCTGAGACTTCCACTGCAGTCACCATTCAGCTAGTGGGAGAAGTGTTCCCTCCATAATTTAGGAATGCTCTAAACGTCAGTCATCAGTTTGCCAACGTTGTTCTTATCGGAAAATATCACGGACTTGAAACGTTCTATAAGTCGCTGAACTATCTGAATTTTTTCTCGTTTTTTCAATGGTTTAACATCTCAAACTTAATTTAGCGATACGCTTAAGAACCTCGCTTTAATCTAGATTTTTGCAGAACAATCATCCATTGAAGTGAAAGTTGGTACTTGTTGGCAAAGTATTTACCCGACTACAAATCCGAAAACCAAATATGCGCCCAGTGCTGTAGCAGATGTCGCAAGGCCCAATGGCCTTCTTATCTTTCGCAGACCATAATATCTCTTCGGTTATGGTGCTGACGTCACTTTTGTCCTGACCAGGCTATTAATTAGTCGAGAAGATCCATATATTACTTGCAATCATAGTTCTTAAAACCATTGTAGTGGGCGTCATGAGAAAGGTGGTCATAATTCGAAAGTACCAGCCTCTTTTAAGCTTTGTTTTGTTCGATCCTCCGAATTCAGCATCTCGAGCACTCTTTTCCAAAGTCAGATTGAATAAGTTATACGATAGGGAGTAAATATATATGAAGTCTCGTTTCACAGCCCTACTAAATAGACTCAAACATACATATGTATGTAAAAAAAACAAAAAATGTTTATGGTTCATACTACTGCATACCTATAATTTTTTGTTTATATGTATGTTTTTCATTATAATCAAAGGTAGACCAGCAATTTTGAGTTTTTCTAAAGCAGCATTCATTTGGAAATTCACATGTACATAACTACATACACACATATACGTACACACTTTGGTACGCAGATGCTATTAAAGCTGACCCGAGCTACGTTAGACCTTGAACTTTTGCGCAGTGGCAGTAGTAGCATCAGAGTTACCACTAACAAAGCAGCCCCAAGTGGGTTTTTTTTTATTTCAAAGTGAAGAGTTAGGGTATTGGGTAGCCAACACTTATAGTAGTGGTAGTTGTAGTTGTATCGCAATAGCAAAAACTTAAATTTGGGTCAATTAGTATAGTTGTACATATATAATTTGGGCAATCGCAAGGGGCAAGCAAACGGCTTTAATGGGCAAATAATTTATTGTATAATATTTTATGCAACAACTTTTCAGTCATTCCACTGACTCACAAGTTCATATTTACATATATTTCAATTTATAAGATATTTAATGGTGGGGCATAGTACATTTTAAAATATATTTCAACTTAGTTCATAGCAACCTTGAAGTACCATATATAATAAATATTTCGATTTTTTTTTATTTTATTATTTATTTATTTATTTTTTTCAGTTTTAAAATTAATCGCGTCCAATATGGAAAACAGTAATTATATTTAATAACAATTTAATAATAATAATAATAACATTTAATTCCTGTGCTCTTTTGCCTACGTTTTTCTTCTGCCACTTATTTCGCGCAAGCTATGTCACAAACACACACTCTCTGCTATTTAATTTTGCACCATTTCTATGGTTAGGTATGTAGGCACCACGCTGTAGAAAATACTTGCACAGGTACTTATATTTTTTCTTTCTATTCGCATTCTCACTAACATTTACTTACCATCTTTTGCGCTCTTTGTTGCTGGCATGGCTAGTGTTGTCGTAGATGTGGTGTTGTTGGTGTTGCTATTATTGTGCATGGAGGAATCAGCCCCACCAGCTGATAGACTCCTCTCCATTGAGTAGTGCATCATCGGATCACGTGCACTATTGGCTTAATTGATAACCGGTGACGGAATGACAAATTGATTGGTTATATTTTCAACACTTATAATATTTAAACACTTTTTCTATTTTATGAACTTTAATAATTTCGCTCTTCAAACACTTTAAGCGGATAATAATTTTGCCATTGTATAATTTTCTTGCTTTATCACTTTTTATAATTGCACTGCACTCTCGAAACTTTCTTTTTTTCTCTTAGTATTGGAAAAATAGAAGCGTAGATCTCACAAGATTTTTTTTTTTATAATTTCAATTGCTGGAAAACGTAGCTGTTTTTCTATGCTGCGGACGGGGCTGCAAGGATACTGTGATAAATACCTTTATATTGGTAATTCAATGGGCCACGGTTTGGATTGTATCAGTTTTAGGACTCTAGAGACTGCCTTATTTATTTACACATTGTTGTTTGTACACTTCGTTAGGCGAAATCAAGCTTACATATATGAAATTTTAGTAAGTTTAATATTTTTCAACAGCTTTAACTTGTTTGATTTCTACTTTTTTTTTTATCTATTAACGATATATTCAAATCTCACTAAAATCCCACAAATTTTTATATCATCACAAAGATACATAGGTATGTCGCCTCCAACAAACCAACACGTTTGCAGCAAACTAAATGCATAGAAATTAGCAACGAAAAACAACTAAATACATGAAGAAAGAGGGGTAGCCAAGACAGGAAAATGCTTATCTTCAAAAATGTATAATTTTACTACTTTTCCGGTTTTCTTATTTTCATTTATTCACACAGAGCAACAAAATGCTTTAAATTAACCGCAGCAGCAGCTTTGTGGAATGGCGGTGGGAGGCGGTGTCAGTTTCTGAAATCGTTTCACTTTTGTGACACTTCTATTAATATAATTTTGCAATTTCTTTAAACAATTTTTTCGCAAAATAATCTGGTGCTTGTTCACTTATATTTTGCATGAGCTTTTATATTTATTTCCTTCACCAATATGTATGTATGTGTGTCGTATGCATCAATATATCAGTCAGTCATTTAGCAAAGAAAAAAAAACACATTTCGAACAGCTGTGTGTGGGTTGACAAGCTCACGCACACGCGAAGAACCGAACATAAGAATATTTCAAATTGGATGGATGACTGATTGGATGGAGTGTTCGTTAATGTTGGACGACTGGAGGAAATGCGAGTAGAAGAGGGTGAAGAAGCACAAACAGTAATGACGAAAAATACGAAGAACCATCACAAAAGCAACCAGAAATATTCGGGCAGTTGCCATCTGCTTATTGACGTTTGCTTATGCACGACACAGGGTTGCATTAACACCAGCGAATCTACACAAATCTATGCGTATGCATAACAAGGCATGAGGTTAGACGAAATGTTAGTTTATAATTATTTCATAATTATAAAATAAATGAAAAACGTAAGTTATTTCACCCACAGATTAAACTTTTAGCTAACACTTCGCCAACTGGAATTTAGTTAACACTTAAAACGAGTGTACTACTCTGCAGCAAAGAGCAGCGCAGCTCTGTCGCGTCGAAATAGTCCAACTAAATAACGAAAGTGCGATAAAACTGGCAAGCAAAGCGAGCCCTATGTGTACGCATATTTCTTTTTACATGCTCTTCAGGTCCAATGAATTCTGGGCAACCGGGCAACGGGTGAAGGAACAACGAAATGAACGGTCACACACACACAACGTGAAAATCGTTGGCTGTATTAACCGACTAATGGCTGCTATAAACTATTTTTGCAATTCTTTCCGATGCACTGATTCAGCGCCTCTTAATGTGATGTGTTTTCCTCACAACTCATAACCTAATCACTTTTAATGGTACTATTTTAGCTCACAGTAATGTCTGCAATTAATTAATTACACTGACAGAAGAGTTAATACATTTTTATTGTTTAATTTTCGGCCTCGCACGTTCAAAAATTTACCGACACTGGTTTGCAATATAACCTAACGCGGCAAATTTTTTCTACAAACTGCTTGTAAACAGTGGCCAAATGACGGCCGAAATGTTACGAACGCATACAAATGTGTCAGAAGGAATGCGTATGTGTGTGTGTACCAAACGCAAATGAGTTGATGAAAAAGAGGTGACAACTAGAGATGTAAGTAATGGTAGGGTTGCTTTGCAATGCATGCTTTATTGGAGAACTTATAAGAAATATTTTTAGTTGTGATATTTCAATTTATTTGTGTCAATGGGTTGAAATATATTAAACGATATAAATTTTATTATAAATAAAGATTATTACCACTTGCATAAGGTAAGAAAACTGCACAGCTTCGAATAAATAAAGATACTCTGTCCGGCGTCCTCTAGCGGTTTATAGACGAAGCTGTGTTGGGTTGTGCTGTTGCTAATTTCAGGCTAACTGCGGTGCTCCATAAATTTTAAATCGCATACAGAGTGTCGTTGCAAAAAAACTAAAACAGAGAAATTGGAATAATAAAAGGTTCAAGCGGATGAACGAACACATTTTTTAAGAAACTGAAGTCTAAAAGTCAATTAGAGTAGACTTAACTTAGCTCATGAAATGGGCAATAATTACCCAACACATCAAGGTTTGGTCAGCTATTTCCTCTTGTCAGCATATCCTTCTTTATGGTTGCAGTAATCGCATAAGAAAAGTCACTTCTTTCACGTACTAACAGATGTCAAATTGAAGTGCCAACTGAAGCCAAACTCATCTTGATCGGCACGACCTAGTCAGGGAAGCGGCTGAATCTTAGTTCGCTGCACTATGTTTGTGTCAGCATGCAGCTCATACAGCTCATCAGTCCATTGCCCTCAATGAGCGTCAACCGCAAAATCTTTTTCTCGAACACTCCAATGACCGTAGCATGTCCCAGCTTCTGTGCCATACAATAGGACGATAAGAGATGAGAGCCTTGTAAAGTCAAGAATGACAGGATTTGGCGATCTGAAGTAATCAAATTGTGAGAGTAACTGTGGTTGCTACGCCGTGAGGGATTTGAGAGCAGGAATGTTGTCTCTCAATAAATAATCTCAATAGAATATTGACGGTTTGGCCCGTTGGCATGAACTTCTTGTGGGCGATTCCTTTGGAATCGTAAAAAGAAATGATCATCAACTTGATTTTTGACTTCCTCAAACGCCACCACCCAAAGCTCGTCTGGGGCCTTCTATTCGGCACTTTGATGTTTAGTTTCAGGTTCATGTTGGAAACACCACTTCTCATCACCAGCTACAATGCTGTAAAGGAAGTTCTCGCCTCTTTAAAGAGGTCTTTCGAATGTTGAATTCTGAGCAATTTTTTCAGTTAATTTGCGCGGAATGAAACGTTCACAGACCTTTCGTAAGCCCGAATGATCAGTTAAAATGTGATAAATCGGCGTTTTGGAGATATTCAACTCCGATTCCAAGAATTTCAACGATGGTTTCGGTTCACTTTTGATAAATTTATGAACAATTTCGATGGATTTTTCGGTGATTACTGATTTTGGGCACCCCGTATGTTCATTGTCATTTACTTGTATGTCCCCACAAACACTCATGAACTCTGGCACGAGATAGACAATCATCGCCATAAACTTTTTTCATCAATTCAAATGTTTCGGTAAACGTTTTACCGATTTTAAAACGAAATTTGATATTAGCTCTTTGTTCGAAACTCATTTTTGTACCGATGACACAAACATACTGACACTTTAGATGCAATAATTTCGGTTCCACTGAACCGAATGCCACCAAGCTTTCGCTAGAAGTCAACTAGGGATGTAACTTCCAATGGACTAACTCATTAAAAAGCTTGTGCCATTGGAAACATTTTTATGACGCCAGTCTTCTTTATTTTGGACTTCACCTTGTATATACAAATTTATATCTCATATCGTGTGTGCAAATAAATGAACCAATGGAAACTTCAAAATCTTGAAATAACTTTTGTGAATCGCTACCTGCGTTTGAAAAAATAATTTACATATTTTATCGCATTGTGTAGTTCAATTGAATTTGGATAAAACATACTTGCAGTGAGAATTGTTATTGCTTGAGTTTGCGAAGACCGACGGTACCGGTACAGGTAGCCCTCCTTCAACACGGCATGTTATAACACTGTTTCGCTCTAACACGATAAGAAAATGGCAAACACCTTTGTAAAGTACTGTACTTCTACAGCCGCAGTGAGGCTTGCCGTCTTAAGGATACATTGTTTTCACTGAGATGTACATATATACAGCGCACGCTCGATAACGTGAACTAATTCAAAGCAAGGCAGTTAACGTTAACAAAGTAGAAACTACGCCATTAATAAAAATGGAACGATACCCTTTTAAGCGACGCACTGAAATTATTAAAATTCACTTCAAAAATGGTGAAAATTTGGCAGAGACGGTTCGTAAAACTCGAACGTTTTTGGGACATCGTGAAGCACCTTTTCAGACTGCAATAAAGAAATTGGTGAACAAATTCGAGCTGTTGAAGAATAAAACCCGTGCACATCGCTCAAGAACAGACGAAAATCGAAAATATTGCTGTTGTAGCCGAAAGTGTTGAAAAAAACCCACGTTTGTCCATTGCTCGACGTTATTTGGAATTAGGCATTCCACAGGTCTTAAGGCTTATAAAGTCCAGTTAACACAAGAACTCAAGCCGGCCGATCATCAACAATGTCGTGTCTTTTCTAATTGGGTCGTTGATGCAAATGATCCGGAACTCCATCGAAAAATCATCTTGAGTGATGAGGCCCATTTCCACCTCGGTGGCTTTGTCAACAAGCAAAATTGTCGGATGTGGGGCTCAAAAAATCCAATAGTTATTGTTGTAAAAGCCTCTCTATCCTCAACGTGTGACTGTTTGGTGCGCTTTATGGTCCGGCGGAGTCATTGGACCTTACTTTTTCGAAAATGAAGCGAGATCAACGGTGAATGGATTGCGCTATCGAGAGATGATTAATGATTTTTTATGGCCGTAATTGGATGGTATTAATCTGGACAACATTTATCTTCAACAAGACGGCGCTACGTGCCACACAAGCAACGAAACCATTGATCTTTTACGGGAATAACAACTCTTATTGGAAAACCCTTTATATAACGTGAAAGAAATTTATCAAAATAGAGATTTGTTAATTAAAATGTTTTATTGTTTTTGTTGCACATACATTTATATTTAAACAAAAATGAAGTTGTTTATGTAGAATTAAAAAAAAAGTTTAATAAGTTTTCTCTTACAACATGGCTTCACACATCACAGTATTTTCTGAAAACCTATCTGCCGTGTTATAGGAGGTTTACCTGTATTTATAATAGTGCGTACATACTTGAATGGGGCGCTCTCTATTAGAAAAAGGCGGCAACTTCGAATTTGTATTTAATAACTTTGCTAACGCAAACAAAAATATTCTTAGAGAATTATTAACTTATAAAAGAATTAGTTGAGTTACGATATGTTTGGCTCAAATATCACTATTTTTACAACATTGCTAATTCAGTGCATTTACCAACTAAAAAATTCGTTATTAGTTAGCGCCTGACTACTAAGCTGACTAGTGAGAATACCAAAAATAAAGTCGACTTTTACTTTTAATTATTTTATTAACTAAAGTGTTGAACTATGACAATGCGCCTATATTTTCACACCTCCTTTGCTTCCCCAACCGTTGAGTTGCATGCGATTGATATTTACACGCATACATGCATATACATATGGGTATGCGCATTTGCAATCAAACCGGAAGTTAAGCGGCAGTAGTAAATCGGCATTATCCGCTTGATAGCAGTTCATTCAAATTAATCAGTATTCATCGCGCTCTCACTCACCTCGAACAACAGGTTGGTGTTAATTTTTTAAATTACATATTTGCATTCACACTGACTTTCAGCAGCCAGCTTTTTTGCCTTAAGTGAAAAAAACGCATAATTGTATTCACTTACGCGGGCCGGCTTTTGTTTTTTTTCTTGTTTTGCTGGCACTTGCTCGGATTGAAGCAACTTTTATTGACAACTACAACTGTTTAGTGAATGATGTCTACTTATCTCTGTAAGGTGGCATATTTGAGTTTGAATTTGTGTTTGTTTGCTTTATCGAGTCTATGATTTGGAAATCTTACAGATTAGATATAAATTTACGTTTACTTTTTAGACTTACATTTCGTGAGTGTTCATAGTTTATTTAAAATAAGAAAGCAATGCATTTCTGTGGGACTTGTAAAACAGTGCGTAGTTAAATTCAGACGATGGCCCATACTGCTAGTTCTGCTGCTTCCTTATATTTGTATGAAATATAAAAATTTAATAACAATAATAATAATCCAGACTTGGAAATGCCCAGGAATAGATAACATTCAAAATTTCTGATGAACGATGATGAACCGCAACACATAAGCTTCTAGCACTAGCAATTCATAAATTAATAGATCAACTACAAACCCTACCAGAATTTCTTACAATAGGCAAAGCACACATCAAACCAAAAAAAATATATATAGAATAAGAAACTGCCATCCATTTCAACTATAGACCAATAACATACCTCCCTACACTACATAAAATAATCACCCCTACAACATCCCAACGTTTTAACTAATGAACAAAAATGATGCAAAAAAAAATTTTCCAACTGGTAGAATTCTAATCACTTTCGAACTAGTCTTATTTCTTCCATCAAATATCACTTTATGAACCAGAACTGTGCTGAGTAGTTTAGCTTTTCATTGCTAGGTATATTTAAATTAAGGTATGTCAGTATATGCGTACATAAGTGCATACATATAGTATGTACGTATGTACGTGCTTTGTGGAATTGATCAATATCATCAACGGAAGTAGGAGTTGGTATGCCCTGCGCCTCGATCTGCTTACATAATCTTGCTATGCTGTTGGACTATTAAATTTAGTTTTGAAACAGACTTGCAAATATAAGATTGTTGCCAATTCCTTTTAGTTAATTTTTTTCACGAAACCGCTTTTACTTTCTTTTAATGCGGCACAAAATACTTGAAAATAAAGACGGAGAAGACAGCAAGGCGAGTTTTTAATTTGCAATAAAATTTAGGTAGATGATCCCGTTGATTATTTTATTTCCTCACTTTAACACCAGTGAAGTGCATGCGAAGTGACTACTAATTTCTGTCACTCAAATTGAGCTTTCAAGACAATGTAATTTGGAGCACCGGTTATAAATATAATACATGCGTATGCCGCTGCAGCTTCATTTAAATTCCGAAGAGAGACATACATACTTGTGTAGGTATGTACAGTCAGCATTTTGTCCATTTAACGCCTGCTCTACATTTTATTTTTTTTTTTTGGGAAGAAAACACCGAACACCATTAGCAGAAAAAATTGTCAAAAATAAACACGATTTTGGAACCACTTGGAACTGGCACTGACTGATCTACGACACTGCACACTCGAAATTTCTCTAAAAATTCTGAGTAAAAAAATATGCCGATTTTTTACAGAGCTTGAAACTGTTTTTGCCATATGCGTCCTCTGCCAATACCTGACTTTAATCGCAGTAAAATCAGTAATCAAGACCGAAAAAAGAATGTTCATTATAGAAAAATTTTAAAATATCTACTTAGGTCGAAGTAAGCATTTGGTTTATAAGATCCAGTTCAATGAGGCTCTCTTTCAGCAAGGTTGATATATTGAAAGTTAAGTTTAGAAAAGGCGCCTTCGATTCACCATTTCTCTGCTCACTGTTATAATTGGGTTGGGTTCTGACTAAAAATTTGCTTGTGAAAGCAACGAAAAAAGTTATCGAGCAATATTTATTAGAGTGGTGTTTCATCCAGAATCCAACTAGCGCTTCCGCACCCTTTTGTTGAGCGAGTAATGTATAAGGATGATAGATTTACCACGTTTGCTCTTTAAGTATTGAATTGAATTTGAATTTGAAAAGGTCGAGCCAAGGAGCACCAGGAGATTTGGTGGTTCCTAAAACACTCAGGCTAAAGAGCCCATTGTATTTAAAGCTCTGGAAAGGGGGTAGATAGTCCAGTTTTAGAGAACGAATATTACTCATTCTCATGACATCGGAACCCAATACTCGTAGCCTTGCTCTAGCAAAGGCAGGACACTCACAGAGAAAGTGCTCAGTGCTATCCGCCTCCTCCAAGCATGACAGGCATACCGGGTTCTCGATGATTCCAATGGTGGTCATATGCTGATCCCATGGGTTGTGTCCTGTAATGATGCCGACCATCAACCGAATATCTTTCCTTCTAAGTTTTATTAGAATGTTTGACAGTTTTCTGTTCGGACTTGTCACAAAACACTTTGCAGTTTGCAGCGTTCTAGACCGGACCATCGCTCTTCATGTAGATTGCCTACAAAATCGCTGATCCAATTCTTGATTCCTGCGGGACTGATTCCGATAATTGGCTCTGGCCCTTGTGGGGGCACCGCTGAACCACGGTTGGCCAATTCATTGGCAATTTCGTTTCCTTGAACAGCGGAGCGTCCCGGAACCCATATAAGTACAAGCCTGTTTTGTCCTGCGACAGAATTAAGCTTCTTCTTACATTCTTGAACAATCTTTGAGGTTTGCTTCGCGTTCTCCAGGGCCTTCAATGCAGCCTGACTGTCACTGAAGACTCCAATCTGTTTCCCGCTCCATCTCCTCTTTAAGTATGATGAAGCAATAACATTGTGAGGGGAAGTTCGGCTGCCACATCACTTGGGATACTCGGCAGCCGATTTCTGCACGATCCCCTACAAGACAGCTGACTATCATATAAGCACTCATATTATCATAATCACTATCCTCATCCAACTACACATTTCTGTTCTAGCCATGGGAAAGTTCTGATAGTTTCCCCTTGTCTATCTCTCTTTTACCAATAGCAATTTCTTATAACTAAAAAATAGATCTACTATGCTCTAAAGGCAAGGCAACTTCTCATTTTTGTTCTCAACAAGTAATCAGCACTTATGGGCCAAACTACTCATTTTCGTCATCAAAAAGTAATCAAACTCCTCAATAACTCCTCATTTTCGTTAAAAAGTAATCAGACTGAGGAGTTTCGTTAAAATGTTTTATTTAGAAATTATAAAATTTATATTTTTTTTTTGTTTTCATTAATAAACTTTTACACACCAATTCGGTGTTTCATCCACGGAGTTTCGAACTCACGAATTTTCAAGTTTTAGCCAACCATTTACTAATTCGGCTATGGCTAACTTACAACAACAACAGCCAAATTTCACATTAGAACTTTTTTCAGAGCAGCCACATTATAAGCATACAAATGAGTTGCCGCCTTGGCGTTTAAAGTACAGTAGATATATTTTTCACTTATATGAAATTGCTATTGGTAAAAGAGAGATAGAATTCACACCGAACAGGGGACAAGAATATGAAATGAAATATTTGATTTCCTCATTAAAAAATTATGTATGTGCGCATGTATTAGAGACTAATAAAATACTTGTAAATGTTTGAAATTTTTGTCGAAAGTGCTCAGCACTGTCTTGTAGGGAATTGAGCGAAAACTGCGTCGATTTTTTTCCGTATATCACTCACACCATTTTAGCGCCAAAAGAAATCTGCACGATAATTTCGCACATATTCACACACTCCTCCGATCAGTCGTTGTTCAAGTCACGTCAGCCCATCAACTGATTCTGTCAAATTCGCTCAGAGCCGAAAAACTGTCTGCTAAAGAGCATATCTCTATGGTGAACATATTTTTAGAGCTGTACTATCTAGCAGACCGTTATTCGGCAAGGATGATAAATACCAGGTTTCCTCGTTAGGTTTTGGATTCTACGTCATTCGTTTTGTGTTTCCCAAAATTTAACTTTAGCTCAGTGAAACACAAAACGAATGACGTCGGCACATCTGTCAAATTCGCTCAGAGCCGAATAACGGTCTGCTAGGTAGTACACCTCTACAAATCTTTTCACCATGGAGTAACTCACTTATTTCTTAATATTTCTTAATACTGCTAAATCTCTCCTCGGATATTAAGCAAATTTCATTAGACCTCGTTGATGCAGGAAAAAATAGGAGCGAATGTAACGAAACTTATTCCGTCAATTGACAAATGGGTCCAAAGGAACTTCGGGAAAGTGAACTTCTTCTTAACTCAGTTCCTCTCAGGCCACGGATTCTTCCGAAGATGCCTATACCGCATGGGCAAGGTGAGCGATGACGCTAAACCCAAGTTTTTTAGTTGTGACAGATGGCTCGCGGAAAGAAATGCTCTGAGGGAGCAGATTGGCGACATCGCCCCGAGCAACATAATCAGCAAAATGCTTGAACGCGGTAAAGAAATACATCGGAAAATATTTTGAAAAAAAAGACCTCGACACAGTGCAACAAAGCGAATCCGCACAGTTAGAGACACAAGAAGACGAGCCTATAGCATGAAAGCTGGCTACAAATATGGTGGACCCAGACGTGGGTGAATATATTGGTCCTTTTGGATGCCGTTCTGGGCCCTCTCGAAGTAATATAAAGAGCAGTTCTGGGAAGGGTGCCGCCCCAGAAGGAGAGGAGGGATCGTTTTAGTGGCCACACCACACGACGCACTAGACGACGGTCGCTGTAAGTACGAATTCATTTTGAACTCTACCTCATCCACCAAAAAAAAACAAAAAAAAAATGCTATCTGTCGCTCCATATGACTTATGAGCAAGTAAACAAACTTAGGCAGGCTGGCAGGTAATGATACTGTATCAGTGTAAGTTCTTATATATATATATATATACTTGGCACGTACATCCTCTTTGGAGGTTTGGCCGAGCTCCTCTTGATGTTGTTCCACAAATGAAGGGACCTACAGTTTCAAGCCGACTCCGAACGGCAGATATTTTTTATGAGGAGCTTTTTCATGGCTGAAATACATTCGTAGGTTTGCCATTGCCTGCCGAGGGGCGACCGCTATTAGAAAAATGTTTTTCTTAATTTTGCTGTTTCACCGAGATCGAACGAACGTTCTCTCTGTGAATTCCGAATGGCAGTCACGCACGAACCCATTCGGCTACGGCGGCCGCCTTAAGTTCTTAAGGGTGTATAAAATTACCTTACGAGTCTTTTAACGTAATTGGCTTGTTGGTGTAGACCAATGACTTGAAGTTGCTCCAAAGAAAAAATAATAAAGGCATCAATTTGCATTAGCGAAGATCTCCATTCAACTCTCGACAAAAAGCAAACGATCTGCCGTACTGTACAACTTGCAAACTTGTAAGTTATTTCTTGTCGATTCTCTAAGAGAAATTGCATACTTAAACGATATTTTTGCGCCACCCTGTAATTTTTTTTAACCAACTGGTGCGCACGAAGGTGTGAATTTATTTTGCTTTTCACATTTTTGTTTTGTTGCCATAGGTAAGTAAAGAATTTGGGCGCGGTTTTGTGACAATGACCTTCGTCTGGTTAGAGAAATTTCCGTTTTAATTTTGGTTAAGTAGAAATTAGGTTAAGGTTATGCTTGCTATTTTTTAGCGCTTTGTTTGTGGGAAACTTTGAAGCTTAGCGTGTCAACAAAATTTTCAAAACACAAATAAGTCGAACATAATAGGAAAACAATATGAATATTCATACCTGTAAATGTACTTGCGTTGATCTATGGTTTGTGATGAATATCACTTTGTTTGGGGCGAATAAGTATTTTTTTAATATATAAATAGGCAAGTGTTACATGGACATATATACATATGTATGTGTATGTGTATGCTTTATTTTTCAAAAAACATTTAATGTATAAAAATATTATATTTTTTATGTGCTTCCACTTAATCGAAAGTGCATACATATCTTTTTGTATTAGGATGGTCCAAAAAAAAGTATAAAATTGATTCATAGAAACTTCTCCAAAATTTAAGATTACTGCGAAGGCGTATTGCCTATTTATTATAAAACAAGTGTAAGTTTAATAGTTTGACTTAAGGACTCTTCGCTACCTTTACATTTCATGTGGCTTTCCAGAGCACTGAAAATATTGCTTTAATAAAAAAAAAAATAAAAAAGAAGAAAAGAAGAAAAACTAAGCAGTCCGATTGAATACTGGGGCTTAGGGTGGTTAAATTTTAAGGGCCGGTGTTGATTTTGAATAAAATAGAGTTTTTTTTGGGAAATTATTGTCATTTCTCTTTATTATGATAATATTGGTATAGATAGCTCAATTACATAAGGAACAAAATATCGGCCAAATTGTCTCCGCGGCCTCGGCGGCACACCTCCATTCGATGGACCAAATTTTCCATGATGCTGAGGCATAATTGAAGTTCTATGCCGTTAATGTGCCGAATTATCTCATACTTTAGCTCTTAATTTGTTGTGGGCTTATCGACAAACACCTTTTCTTTCAAATAATCCCAAAGAAAGACGTCCAACGGTGTCGTTGACGTTTAGGTGTGGTTCACATTCAACATCGGCCCTTGACATTTAACCACCTTTTATATAACAGGAGCAATGAAAACATGCCCAAATGACGCATGAGGTGTGCTCCTATGCATACCACCGCTTCCCATCTTAAGGGGACAGATACCTGTAAACGGCCATATTTACCCTGATTTTCATTAAAATTATTTAAAATGAAGATCTAAATATATTTTTTTCAAAATTGGCATACAGTTTACTCATACATTAAGGGGGGAGCCTGGTTTATGAGGTCTAAAAATTGCATCTCTTTGCGATTTTTTTTTAAGGAAAAAATTAATTTAGCACTGCAAAGTTTTTCTATCTTTTAATGAACATTTAAAAAGTATAAAAAATTTTTGTACTGGTTAAAATAAGTTGAAAAAAATGTTTAACATAGAAATTAATAGAGCGCTGCACCGCTGGAGTTTCCAACTGGCGTACAAGATACAGCTCGTAATTATTATCTAAAGCAAAAAATTCAAATGAATTTCTAATTATCATGATTTTTTATTCTAGATGAACTAAGAAAACTGAGAGGAATTCTAAAATTTCAACTTTTTGGAGGTTTTAAAGAAAAAAATGCCTTTCTATAAAAAAAAAATTCACTTCAACTTGGTATAAAAATCTTGAACATTTTTTTTATCTATTTTGTTAGTTCAAATAGAAAAGAATTTAATACTAAAGGGAACAAGCTATGATTCATTTCGAAAGGTTCATTAGTTTTTTTTCATTCATGTACGCCAATTCAAAGAAATCATAAAAATGAAAAGTCGAGAAAAGAAGATAAAGTTTGTACTATAGCTGTCCGGTCACAGCGTAACTACCTAACGCTCGCCTACCTTTGGCTTTGTATCTACGGAAATATTGAGAATTAGGCTCTGTAACTTTGTGTGAATATTCTGAAATATATTAGGAATCGCTTAAAACGAAAAAAAAAATTACAATAATTTTTTTGAACTTATAAACCAGGCTCCCCCCTTAGAATAATATAAAAAAATGTTGTTTTATTTTAATCATTTAAAATGGCGGATGTACACTCAATTCTTCCAGAAATGTTGCAGGCTTCTCAATCGGCGGGCATTGTAGCATTGGCGTCAGTGACCTGAATACAAATAAAAACTAGTTTAAAAAAACTAAAAAACACGCTTTTATTGCTAATCGAACTAAAAAGTAGAAAATAAATTTTAATGACAAAGAGACCTATAATGAAGTAATAGCAAATCGAACAGAATTATAACAAAAATTAAGATACAAATAGAGTAATTCAAATTAGAGTTAAAAGCGTGGGATGCTTGATATAGCAAATATTAGAATCATTCTATTGGCAACTACCTGTGTACAGAAGGTTATGAAAGTGAAGCAAAATGCATCCCACGCGTTTAACTCTAATTTGAATTACTCTATTTGTATCTTAATTTTTGTTATAATTCTGTTCTGAGGTAGTTGACTATGACTGATCGTTCGATTTGCTATTACTTCATTATAGGTCTCTTTGTCATTAAAATTTATTTTCTACTTTTTAGTTCGATTAGCAAAAAAGCGTGTTTTTTAGTTCCTCTAAACTATTTTTTTTATTATGAATGAAAATTATTGTTATCATTGCAGTCAGTGAATAAATGATTCGATATATTCGTGTTATATTTAATTCCTTTCTTATCGACTGTGAGTCTAAAGCTATGCAGTTATCGGCCGTGATAAAGAAGTAATCGGGATGAAGAACTTATTTCGTGGAGGGAGCCTGAGAAACTGATTTACAAGAATAAATAAAGATTTTTCATTTTACAACCAAATTCACCTTACTTTTTGCCCACAGTAAAAAAAAGAAAATATTAATCCTGGCAATCCTAATAAGGATAATGGAAAACTTTTATCAAATTATTGCATTGTCATCGGTCCTTGATAGGTGTGCAAAATTTGAAGTCGATGAGATTTTTAGAAGCCAGTGAAAATTAAGCTCAAAGATTCCGTTACATACATACATACAACCCGACCTAATAAAAGTGTGTTAAAAACCAACAATTTTTTTGTTTATTAATGTCATAATTTCTGTATGAATTAGAAACAAATGAAAAAAAAAAATTCGCGAAATAAAATGCTTCAAAAAAAAAAAAAATTTTGTGGCGAATTTTCTTACTATTTTTGCTTCGAAAAAATTATTTTTTCGAAAAATTTTCGAAAATTTGAAACACATTGAAAGCAATATCATAAAAAAGATGTGTGTAAAATTTCAGGGAGAGCGGTCAATAACTTTTCGAGTTATCGGGTACGCCAATTCGAAAAAGATAGTTTTGAGAAAAACGTGTCTGAAGTTTGAATACAACGTAACCATACCTCTCCCAGCGCTCGAACGCAAAGAATAGAGTCGTCACGGTTGACGATCGATAATATAAAAAATACTTAAATTTACGTTCTAAAAAGTTTTTGACATATTCTTAAAGAATTATATTAACATTTTATGAAAAAAAAAAATTTTTTTTTCGAAATTTTACAGGTATCTGTCCCCTTAATTGAAAAAGAAGCACGTTTGAGCGCATTAAGACTAAAGGCAAATCCGACCTACAAAGTGGAGATATGAGAGGACATCTAAAGATCTTAGAAGACTTCCGACACACTCCCATTCTCTACAGGAACTTCCAAGTTCTCATTAATGAACGTGCGGCCTGAAAAAATAGTTCTATCATCTTCAAATCCGGATCCCAGATATGGTACACTGATGGGTCGAAATTAGAAGATGGTAGAACAGGGGCGGCAATCAATTAATTCCAAAAATCGATTCCAATGGGATCTACCCAACTAGCTTCTAGGCAGAAATATGTATATGTCATTGAGTTATGTGTGAGCGAGTGTCTCCGTAGAAAAATGAGAGTAACTCCCATTTACATACTTTCAGATAGTCAGGCGGCTTTGGAAGTCCTTCTATCAACTACAATCACCTCAAAATGGTACATGACTGCCTGAACCTTCTTAATATGCTAGGGAACATCAACGCATTATTACTGGGTTGGATTCCTGGACACGAAGGGCACGAAGGAAATGAAGCAACTAGCAAAAAAAGGGAGCAAACATGCCCCCCTAATTGGTCCTGAACCTTTCTGTGGACTTACAAAAGGCCACATCAATGAAATTCGCAAGAGCTGGGAGGTGAAGAAGTTCGTTGAACACTGGCAAGACTCTATCGGTCAGCGATAAGCGAAACAATTCCTAACGCTGCACAGAGAAATTTTTGATAAGCTACTTTCACTATTAGTCTGGTTTTTGAAAAAATTATCAAAAATAAAATATCCCTCTTCCTAGACACCCATAAGATTATACCAAACGAGCAATTTGGATTTAGACAACATCATAGTACGACTCATCAGATTAAACGAATCTATAATCACGTCAAATCTAACTTCGATCACAAGAAATCAACCGGTTTAATGCGTCTTGACGTTGAGAAAGCTTTTGATATGGCATGATGGTCTTATTTACAAATTAATAAATTTAAAATTTCCGTTACCACTAGTAAAAATCATAAATTGCTTTTTAAAAAATCGTTACTTTTGCGTGTTTCTGAATGACGAATACTCTGACATGATCGAATTACCCGCTGAAGTTCCCCAGGGATCGGTACTTGGTCCTTTACTGTACATTATTTATTGCTCTGATTTTCCCAAATTAGCCAATTGTTCATATGCTATGTATGCAGACGACATTGGAATATTTTATTCGCATGCGTTTGGTAACCAAATCGTAACCAAACTTCAAGATGCATTACAAAACATGGCAGACTACTTGTGTACTTGGAAAATAAAATTTAACATTGGTAAGACGTAAGCTATCTTTTTCACTAGAAAAAGAAGTCATTGCTTTATACCAAGTACAGGTTTGAAATTAGGTAGTTATGATATCCCGTGGGCCAATACCGTACGATATCTGGGGGTGATTTTTGATAAAAAATTATCTTTTTGCGATCATGTTAAGTACATACAGGAGAAAGTAAATTTGGTGATTAAAATGTTATATCTCCTAATAAATAGACGCTGAAGTGATGAAAATGAACTAATTATTTATAAGTCTATATTTCAGCCAATAATATTATATGCCTGTCCAGCCTGGAGTAATATCGCAAAGTCACATGTTAAGAAACTGCAAATCTGCCAAAATAAGGTACTCAAAATGATGCTACGACTCCCATGGCATTTCTCCACCAGAAAGCTTCATGATGAATCAAAAACTAAGATTTTGTCAGATCAAATACAAAATTTGACTAAAAGATTCAAAATTCGTTCCAGTTTTTCGGACAATCTGCTAATAACTGAACTTTCTTAATGTTCAATTAGGCCGTGGTACTTAAATGCGTATAGATTAACCCTAGCTTGTAAGATGTAAAGCGGAGGTTTTTCATAGTAGTTTTTTCCTTCGAAAAAAGAAATAATTGTTTAAAAAACCGAAACCTGTGATAAATATATAAATAGGTATAATGATGTAGAATTAAAATTTATATCATATTCTGTAAATTGTGCGATAACTTAAATATTGTAACGTTTTTCTACTTAACAAACTCTTATCTCTTTCACTTAGCAGACTAGACTTAAGACTTTTAACTGGTTGCTTACTGGTTACTTCACTGGCCACTGTAGCCTGAAATATCACTAACACAAAATTGTCCTCTCTGAGACCATCATCCGCCGATGCTGTAAAATGGACACTGAAAATTCAGAACAAATTCTTTGCAAATGTCCTGTCCTATGTCCAATGTCCTATAGGGAATCTCAGCAAACTTTGCACAATAGATCTACTTTAGTTGCAGTGCGCAGTAGCCTAATAATAAAGGGTTTTACAATAAGAGGTCTTATTTTGATATTCAAAGACAAATGCTATTTTTTAATATAAATAATCGGATGTTTATTTCATTATAAAGAGGAAGGTACGCCGTTAATAGTGGGGAATAACATCAGGCAAATGACCACCACGACCACGCTTACAGGACAATATCCTTTTCATGAAATTTTCCATAAACGAACGAACGATAGCCTCACAAATTCCATTTTTGAGGTATTGAATCGACCCTGGGCTATTGGCGTAGACCTTCTCTTTCACGTGGCCCCAAAGAAAAAAGTCATAAGGTGTTAAATCACAAAATCTCGGTGGCCAATTGTGATCACCTCATCGAAAGATAACGCGGTCCGTACACTTTTCCCGTAAAAGATCAATGGTTTCGTTGCTTGTGTGGCAGGTAACGCCGTCTTGTTGAAAATAAACATTGTCCAGATCAATGCCATCCAATACCGGCCATAAAAAATCATTAAACATCTCTCCTGTTTAACACCTAACACCAGTTATTGGAAAACCCTTTAAATAGTGTCCCTACACAAATAAAATTCATAGATTTTAGGGACCTCTAAATACAATTTGTTGTTTTTTTTAATAAATAATACGGGTATTTTTCAATTCAGAAACATTTTCAGAGGTCACATTGGCATTTCAACTTTCAACTTTTAACATTAGAAACTTTTTTCAACCGCCCTATTGTATATTAATATACCTACACACACGTATATATGTATCTATGTATAGTTGCGCGCACGTACTTATAGTATTTCACATAATTAAGCTAATTTGGCAATGTTACAATAACAAATACCACAGCCACAAATTTCACACATTTTTATCATTTTACTGTACAATGTCACATTTTTCCGCCTTTTTTTCCTAAGCTAAATTGCCAAATCAAATAAGCAACAAATTATGCAAGGTGTTCACAATTTTTGTCTGCATTTTAACTCATCGAAAAATAAGAGAGAAGAGGGCGTTCGTATGTGGTGTATGTTTGTATGTAGGTGTATAATATGTACAGAAATGTCTTGACAAGTGCACAAATGCGATTAAGCCAAATATGGCCAACAAGATCGGGGTATTTTTTTGGGTACATGAGTAATAATTGACGTATAATCAACGTATAATCAACGAAAGCTAGCGTTTCATTTAGTGCAATTACACATTTTGGAAATACTAATAAAGTGAACAACTTTCCAAAAAAAGGATAAACAGCGCGGTTGTTGAGGCCGATGATGTCAATTTCATCGACATACGCCAACAATTGTACGTTCTTATAAAAATTGTGCCTGAGCGATTAAGTTCCAGCATCAGGTTAAAGAAGTCACACGACAGTCAAACGGTTGGAAGATGTCCTACCTAATTCTAACGGCGTTGCTGGTATTGAGCAAAGTCATCTTGCATAGCCTTATTAGTTTTGCGGGGATATCAAATTCAGACATCGCGGCATACAAGTAATTCCTTTCCGTACTGTCGAATGCAGCTTTGAAGTCGACGAAAAGATGGTGTGTGTCGATTCTACTTTCATGGGTCTTTTCCAAGATTTGGCGTATTGTGAATATTTGGTCGATGGTAGACTTTCCAGGTCTGAAGCCACACTGATAAGGTCCAATCAGTTGGTTGACGGTGGGCTTCAGCCTTTCTCACAATACGCTCGCTAGAACCTTATAGGCGATATTTAGAAGACTAATCGCGCGGTAATTGGCACAAATTGCAGGATCGCCCTTCTTATGGATTGGGCAGAGCACACTTAAATTCCAATCGGATAGATGTAGGTACGTTTTTTGCTGCACAGCCATGTGCGCTGTTTTGGTGCAATAAGGTAATGATCCAAGTCGACGTTGGGTCCTCGGATCGTACGTACATCTAATACACGAGAAGCACAACATGATCGATCCGGTTTCACGTTTTTTGGTCAGGAGACAGCCGGTGTATCCTCAGCTTCTTATGTGCTGCAGACTACCATGTTTCGGGCCCCGGCGAAGTCGATCAGCCTCTGTCCGTTACCGAATATTTCGTTGTGCAGGCTGAATTTTCCGCCTGTGGGACCAAAAATTTCCTCCTTGTCCACCCTGGCGTTGAAGTCGCCATGATCGGTTTTTATATCGTGGCGGGACTGCGCTCATAGAACCGTTCCAGGTGCTCATAGAAGGAATCTTTGGTCGGGGCGTGGGCGCAAATGAACGAGATGTTAAAAAATCGCGCTTTGATGTGGATTATTGCGAGGCACTCGCCCACCGGAGTGAACGATTGTATTTGTCGATGAAGTCTCTCTCCCACAATAAGTCCAACACTGAATTTGTGCTCCTTTGTATGGCAGCAGTAGTCGACGTCGCAACGTCCTATGTTTTGCTTGCCTTATCCCGTATACATCTGTGTGTATCTGTTTAGGCCTTTAAATGGCAGTGATGTCAGCCTTTACTTTCACGAGGACATCAACCAGCCGGGCAAAGGCACCATCTCCATTAAGGGACTGGACATTCCAGGTGCATGCCCTCAAATTATAGTCTTTAGTTCGTTTGCTGGGGCCGTCATCAGTAAAGGTAGTTCTCATCCGAGGCTTTGTAAATCTTTTCATTTTAAGTGGCGGGTCCCAAACCCAGCGCACAACCAGCTATCCTGGAATGCTTCGCTTTCTCACGTTAGCTCACTCTCGAACGGGTGCTCGAAAGCTACCCAGAGGATACTTGGGCTAATCCCGGGAGTAGTGAGCTGCTTGAACCATATGCAAAATAATCGTCATGGCCACTCCCAAGTGAATGGCGATCAGTAACTTTCCCCACTTGCGTGGACTTCTACACTTAACAAAATTTCAAAAAAATTAATAATTGTAAAAGTTATCGCTGTTTGTGTGAGCCCGTTTCTCCAGAAATCCCTTGCGGTGATCATCACAAGTCATTGGAGATTCATCTAAAATCAATCGGACAAGAGAAATTAGTTTTGTTAAAAGAAAATCTTGAGCCTGATCGAAGCTTGTTTTTCGAGCGCCCTCTGTTAATTGTTGAATAACTCGAAAAGTATTTGCCGGAATCACTTAAAATTTTCACACAATAATTTTAAGAAAGTTTACTTTAAGAAATTGCAAAAACATCAAATTTTTTGAAAAATTGTGACTACCTAACCCCTTAACAATATGGTCTTTTTTAACTTCAAGTTTCGGTAGCTTTAAATTACAAAAAGAAACAAACACCAAACTTAAAAAATTTCCCATTCTATGTATAAAAAACGCTGCATTTATTGTGAAGAACAAATGGTTGGCAAAACTGCACAACTCAGCTAATGTGACGTAGCGCATTCTCTGATAGGCTCAATCTTGTTTCTATCCAGTTTCTATCATTCTTGGGCGCCACCTCATTATTTTTTCCATCATGCTTGGGCATCATCGCTGTAGCGGGAAAACACTTTTTCTATGTTTTAATGTTTTTTAAATCTAAAACTGTTAATACAAATAATATCTAACTAGAAATAGGTATAAAATACTTATTTTTATATTTATTCATAAACGTCGGGACGGCGCGAACGCCATTCCCGGCTACCAAAAATTTCACGCACGAGTTATTCGCATTAGGAATAATCGCGGAGGTCAACTCAACCGAATGTGCAATGGCCAAGCCTCACTCCGGAGGAACCACCTTCATGATCATGGTAACCTCTACGCCAGGTAAGTATGCTTAACTCAGCGCACGTCCAACATACTGTATACAGTTTTTCATAAACAAGCCCAGAATTATGTGACACAAGCACACCTCGATCACATTTCCACAACACAACTGCTTAGTAATGTAAAACTATTTTTAGTGGTTGATTTGCGCTTCACTAAGAGCTCACTACACGCCTGAATGCTATAAGTGTATGTGTGTGTGTGTGTTGCACTGATAGCCGCAAGCAGGCACAGCAAAATGTTATTGCCGGCTCGCTTTGTTTACGAAATGCTCAAGTAGGGTAGGAAGAGGAACAAGAAACATTCTATGCATACACATATGACTACCGCAAAGAGAGTATTCTCTCTAAAGCATATTTATGTATACATATGTATGAGATGTGGTCGACAATAATTTCGTTACTAAAAAGTAAATGCCCAGTGAAGAGAATTCGCAAGGGAATGGTAAACAAATTGTTATAAAATAGGATTTCAATCATAGTACCGCCGCTTGCTTTTTTGACAAATTTATATTTTAGCATTTAATTTTTCATTAATTTCTTAGTATCATTACACACGCAAGCAAATAAAGAAGTATTCAACTTGAAACACTAAAGTTAAAAAATGTAAGAAAAATGAAATTTAAAACAAATAATATGAGCAAAAAAATGAATATTGGAATATGTTAGCTGGTATACAGTGAGTGCCACTCAAAATGGCCCACATCCACATGTAAAAAGTTTACAAAACGTGGTATAATTCCAAAAACTTACATTTTCTTTTCCAACTTTTTTATTTTTCTTAAATTATAAATAATAGCCAACAAAAAAACGTAAACATATTTCATTAATAAAATAAAGTTTTCAAAATTTACGAAAAAGGAAAAAAACACATGAAAAATGGCGCGCCACTTATAATGTCCCAGTTATTTAAATTTAGTTATAAACATAAAAAGATCATAAATTTCCTTCAAACTAGTATTTTGTCGGATAACCTCTTTGATTTTATTACCGATTTCAACCTCTTAGGGATGGATCCCATCAATTTTTTTGTAAAGTCTGGAGATATTTTCTCCCACTCCTACATTAGGACAGTCTTGAGGTCGTTTATATTTGATATTGCTCGCTTCCGAATTTCAACTTCCAATTTTTGCCATCAATTCTCTATTATATTCAAATCGGGAGACTGTGGAGGTGCTTTCAAGACTTTAGGGCAATTATACAATAACCATTATTTGACGCTGTGGGCAGAATGCTTTGGGTCCTTATCTTTATACAAGAGAAATGTATTCTCTATTCCTAGCTTTTGTGCACTTTGTTTTAGATTTTCTCACAAAATTTGCAAATATTGAAATTTATCCATATTCCCTTGCAGGAAGCACAAATTTCCAACACCTGAAGCCGAACAAACAGCCCACACCATCACGTTCCCTCCACTCTGTTTTACTGTAGGTCGAAGATGTTTTGGATCCAGCTCTTCATTCGGTTTTCGTCATACGTTTACCCTCCCGACTGATCCGAATAAGTTGAATTTGGATTCGTCAACAAAAATTACGTTTTTCCAGAATTCGAAATCTTTCGTGTAGTAGGTGTGAGCGTACGAGTATTCCAAACGATTTTTCCTATTCTTTTCACTTACAAATGATTTTTTTCGAGCAATTCTTCCACGTAAACCTGCTTATGAAGAAACCTTCTGACGGTTGTTGCACTGCATTTTATATTAAATGCTTCTGCTAACATATCTCGAAGAATTGGAGCAAACACATTTAAAGTTTTCGAATAGACATCTGCAGCTGCCGTGCGGCTAACCAAACGCAGCTACGACGTGCTCTTCAATAAGCGCTATAACTTTACTGACATTTCGAGTTTTAGTCTCAAATTTTCACATTATATTTTCAACATGGTTTACTTTTGAAGTATGAAAAAAATATATTACAAAAAAAAAAAATATATAAATATACATATACATGTGACCTGGTCTATGAAAAGGTACCTTACGTGTTAAAAAATCATTTTTCACTTTTTTGTTGATTCGAATAGTGTGTGAAAGGCTCTTTAAAATGGTGAAAACCCGAAAGTCATAATTTGTTTAAAAGTTTGTTAAAAGTAAAAAAAAAGAAAAGTACAAATACGAAAAAGACTGATTTTTTTGCCATGATACAAATTAGAATAACGAAGACAATAATTTGTGCAAATTAAAAACTGAACCATTCCTGGACAGTCTGAGGTGTAATGAATATGATACTGAAGTCTGTTTTCAAAAAATTTGTTACAAAAAATTTATTCATAACTTTATAAATGTGGTGGTTTTTAAGGATTTGTCAACATTTTTGTCACGAATTGTGGTATTGTTTCAACATCAAAAGTTAATTAAAATATTTAAAAACCGTTATTCGGGGGTTTGCGAGGTCGGTGAATATGAATATGAAGTGAGATTATTTAAAATCAAAATGGCAGATCCAATATGTCCGACATGTTTTTTTAAATTTAACGGATCCTCTTAAGATCCAATACACGGGGGTTTTTGGCGTTGCTGATTACGAATTCGATATCAGATTTCAGAAATTCAATATGGCGGACATATTTTTTCAAAATTCATCAGATCCGCTTGAAACTTTTCTAATTCTTCATTACACATCGTTCCGGCTTCGATATGACTTAGTATTAATAAATCGAGCTCATTTTTTGATAACTCTAAACAGTTGTTTCGCGTACTCTCGATCATTTTTCGTGGTACAATTGTTTGGCATTTGTTAGTACAACAATTGTTAGAGAGAAATTTGGTTACCAGCTCCTGTTTTTCTTCATCCACAGTAGATAAATCTATCTTAACGAAAGCTTTTTCCATATCATCTTTTGAATGAGTCAAATATAGTTCACCATCATCATCGCTATTCGAACTAACATCATCGTCTTCATCGTTTTTAGGAAAATATTTACTGTAAACGGCACTAAACTCCTCGTCAACACTCATTTTTCCCTATTTTGTGAACAAAAGACTAACAGAAATGATTACATAAACGTAGTAACAGAAAAGCCACGAAGTAGAATAAGGAGACGTAACGCAGCTGTCAACTGTAAAATTGTCAATTTGACATCATATTCGTAGTCAGTGGCTTTAAAAACCTTTCCAAACATGTGCCACTTATTTATAGTTATTGTTGCTATTTGGAAAACTTAAATTATTTTTCCTATGTTTGGAGCGCCATCTTGGATATGTAATTTAAAATTTTTCAAATTTGACACCAGAATCGTATTCAGTACTGCGAAAAATTTTTGTCACCGGGTCTTATAAGTTTTTTTTGGCATGGATGTCAGTACGAAAGCTAACTTATTTTTTAAAACGATTTCTGCGATTTGCATTAACTTTTTCTTATTTATTTATACATATAATATATAAAAAATTGGTTTTCACTGCTTTTGTGGTTTTATTGATACTGTGATCTATGCTGAAGAAAATAAGCCAAACCGGATTAAAAAATATTAATATCTAAAAAAGTTACAAGGGTTTTTAGAAGTTTAAACTTTAACTGCTGTTTTCTCGACAACTTGTTTTCGCACGTAAGGTACCTTTTCGTACACCAGGTCACATATTGTTTTTTCAATTTTTAATCAGACTACTACCGAAAGCTGTTATATGCCTCTCTTGTGCATTCGAAGTTGAAATATGCCGTCCTTAGTTGGATATTATGCTTGTCATATTAGTAGGTTTGAACGTGTCCAGAAAATCTTTGTCTGTTATGCTTTTCGTTCTTTGCATTTCACTGATCCATTCCTTCTTATAAAAGTCGCTCTTTGCTCATTAATATAAAAACTCTAGAGGTTAGAAGGGTTAATCTCTCCCTCGCTTTCGTTTTCGATTTGATAAGTGGGGCGATTGACTCCCAGAAAATTAATTTCAATATTCCTCAGCGAAGCTTACGAAATCATGATATTTTCTGGTTAGGGATCATCATCATCATCGTAGTTTCTCGAGCTCCGTTTGCTTTCACTTCCTGCCACGTCAGGATTAGGGATGGTTAGAACTGATTCGGCTTCTACTGCTTCGATTTCTAGCACTTTGAGGGAGTTTAATACCATTTCAAATTATATTGGCCTAGATATTTCTTCCACAAAGTATTACTTCAAAGAGTTACTCAATGAATTGTTTAATTAGTTTCTAAGTGTTTTCTAATATTAGCAGGTGGCGCTAAAGTAATCCTCCTATCAGAAAATGCCATAAATTTTGCGATTGGCCCCTAATGTAAGTTCTGTTTTGACATTTGTGTAGTAAACACATGCGAAAAACCCGTTAATAAACAATGTTACCCTACACTGCTCCAGAACGCGGAATATTGCTGACTATTTGTTTGACCAATAATCGGTCGGTGACTTTGGGACAACGTGAATTTCGTCGCAGATTTCCTCGCCGTCCAACGCCTACTGGTGAAACACTGCGACGTTTAGCCGCTCGCCTCGAAGAGACTGGTACAACACGAGATGCTGCCAGGCGTGGCAGACGCCGGAGTAGCCGTTCTGCAGAGAATATTGCTGCTGTAGCCGAGGACGTCATGGAAGCGCCGTCGACATCGACCAGACGACGTGCCACGCAAATGGGTATGAGTCGACGGTCTTTACAGCGAATTTTGGTGCAAGATTTGAAAATGTTTCCGTACAAAGTCCAGACGGTGCATCAGCTGTTAGCTGCTGACCGCCAATCGCGTCTAACATACGCTCAAGCCATCCTTAATCACCACCAAGAGGAGGATGATTTTTCATCAAAAATTATCATGAGTAATGAGGCCCATTTCCATCTTAGTTTGAATGTGTCCAGAAAATCTACCCCATTTCCATCTTAGCGGGTACGTAAATAAGCAAAATTTACACTTCTGGGCATTGAAAATCCGCGTGTAACCCACAAAGAGCCATTACACCCGCTCAAAGTCACTGTATGGAGTGCTGTTTTCGCTGGAGGAGTCATCGGACCTTTTTTTTCGAAGAGGTCGCCGGCGAAACGGTTACTGTGAATGGTGAGCGCTACAGAGCAATGATCAACGAGTTCTTTTCGCCGCAACTTGATGAATTGGGATTGGAAAACATGTGGTTCCAACAGGACGGTGCAACGGCACACACTGCACGTTCCACAACCGATATGCTGACGGATGCATTTCCTGGGCGCCTAATCTCCCGTTTGTCTGCTAGAAATTGCAAATTTATGTGCAAACTTACATTATTCAAGTCACCTCCCTATCTGATATTATTGATACCAGTAAGGTCTCGCAGACACAACAAATTCATCGTTCCAACATTTAATTATTTTTAGATTATAGACAACTAGATTATTTTTCATTAACGCTGTTAAAGTGTGGAACTCATTACCCGACACTGTCAAGGCTGGACTTAACAGATTTAACTTCAGGGCACAAGTCTATAATTACTTTAAAAGTGTTTGATTGCACTAAATTAGGGCATTAAATTTCTTTCTACATTCTCTAATTACTACTTTTGTTTTTTCTTTCCTAAATCCTTCTTTTCTTTTCCTACTACTTCTTTTCTTCTTATTATTATAGTTAAGTTAAATATATTGGATTGATTTGTTAATGAACTAGTGTAAAATTTAGATTAAGAAACTTTGATGTTAAAAATATTCCAGTTGTATATAATATTGTTGAAGTACTATTAAAAGGCCTTAGTCTTACTACATATGTACTACTTATATAAATAAATAAATAAATAAAATTAGTTTAATTTATTTTTTAATCTGTTTTCTTTCATAGTCGGTAAGAAATATTGCATTTTTAGATTATTAAGTGAATGAATAAATAAATAATTTAGTTACACACATACTTATACACGTATATTGCACGTGTATGCGTGCATATATTTTAACAACTTTGTGGATTGTATCGCCCATTTGAGTTATCAGGTATTTGTACGTTCGTACGAGGGCTGCTAATGTGCCAAAAAACCGAAATCCCTGCTAAAAGGTCAACGTCCTTGCGGTGTAACATTTATACACAATGCATAGTACATACACACACGCACACACGCACTCAAATTGGTTTCCACAATTTATGCCTTCAAGCTGTAAGACCGGCTGGGCTTTTGCAAGTATGTACGAATGAGCGTGTGTATGTATGTGTATACATCATGAAAGGCTCAAGACGCGAGCAGGCAAAATCAAATACCGAAGGAAATCAAACAGAAAACACTTTTCAGAAGTGGCAAAAAGGAAACACACACACACATGGATATGACTACGAAAAAATCACACACATACATTATTTATGTAAACAAGAATAACTTGTTGCAGGAATTCTACCTTTAAAGGGTAAATAGCAAGTGAGCAGACAGGTAACACTGGTTTACAAAGATTTCATTACTTTTTAACCCCAGCACCAGACTATCCAATTTCTATGTAAAATAGTCGGCTTGAAATTGTAGGCCCTCCATTTGTGGAACAATAATAAGACGCACACCACAAATAGGAGGAAAAGCTCGGTCAAACACCCAAAAAGGTTGTACGCGCCAATTATATAGGTATACCTGTGGGCAAAAAGATGAATTTGGTTGTAAAATGAAAAACCTTTATTTATTCTTGTAAATCAATTTCATCCCCTTCAAAATAATTCCCTCTCGATGAAATACACTTAAGCCAACGATTTTTCCAATCCCCGAAACATGCCAAATAGTCCATTTCCGGTATAGCCATCAGCACCTTCTTCGATTCAGCTTTTATCTCCTCAATCGACTCGAAACGCGTTCCCCGGAGTGGTCTCTTGAGTTTTGGGAATAGCCAGAAGTCACACGGAGCCAAATCAGGCGAATACGGTGGTTGCGGAACGATATGCGTGGAATTTTTGGCGAAATGGTCACGAAGAACGAGTGCAGTGTGAGACGGTGCATTATCGTGATGCAAAAACCAAGAGTTGTTGGCCCATAATTCTGGTCTTTTTAGACGAATTGCTTCACGTAAATGACGCATAACGCTCAAAAAATATTCCTTATTAACAGTTTGGCCAGGTGGAAAGAATTCATAGGGCACCACACCACGAAAATCGAAAAAAAAAATTGTCATCATGACCTTTATTCTTGACCGACTTTTTGACGTGCTCTTTTCGGTCTGGCCACGCCTTTAGCACGCTATTCGCTTGATTGGTCGGTTGTTTCAGGGTCGTAAGCATAAATCCAAGTCTCATCTCCCGTAATGATTCATTTCAGCTTGTCTTGATAGTCTGAAAGCATTGTTTCACACACATCAACGCGACGACTTTTTTCCAAGAAATTGAGAGTTTTCGGTACCAAACGAGATTTGACTTTTCGTAGGCCCAAATGGTCTTTTAAAATGGTTTTCATAGATCCTTCTGATATTCCTATCATATCAGTAGGGTCTTTAACAGTCAACCGACGATATTTGAGCACTAACTCCTTCACTTTATTGACGTGTTGGTCATCTGTTGACGTCGATGGTCGTCCGAAGCGCTCGAAGTCATCAACACGTTTTCGACCCTCTTTGAAGTCTTTGCACCACTTATAAACATTTTTCGGCAACACGGTCGAATCACCAAATGCCTTCTGCAACATGCTAAACGTTTCCGCAGCCGAAATTTCATTCCGCCAACAAAATTTGATGGCACTTCTCTGCTCAATCAAATCAGACATTGTAAAAATCGAAAAATGCACTTTTGGTCGTTTGGTAAACACAAGCGTAAATATATTACTGATAATGACATTCACATGAAAGTTGGCCCAGATGTTATTAACAGTGCTGCCAACTTATGAAAAAAATAACTAGAGCGAAATTTTAATCCCGCGAAGTTTGACAAATAAATTCACCTTACTTTTTGCCCACACTATTTCTCTGTGTTCAAGTCTGAGTAATCTGAAATCATTTGGTTAACGCTTTTCATTCATTGCAGCAACAATTCGGAAAACCCACGTAGAACATTAACATTGCGAAAAACCTTAAATAAGCTGATATTTAGACAAAGCGTTGTGACTGATGCCCGTAATAAAATAATTCAATATATAAACTGTCAAATATCAGACGGTCACAGCAACAGCAAATAATCAACGGAAAATGGATGGATTTATGATCGTAAATTACTGTAAAATATAAGGTATAGCTCTCTCTCTCCCTTTCCTCTACGTTACATTTTTTTTCTCTCTCGCGGAACGAAAATGCCCAAAACGTTGCATGGCCTTGAAATTTTACTCTCCATTCTCGCTCGTCCATCGACGCCTAAGAAGCTTCACTTCAAAAAACGAATTTTTAAAGAGCGATTCATTAAGCTAATTAAGGGATATTCATTGCATTTTTTAGCCTGGGGTTTTATTGGCAAAATAATAAAAACAGATTTTAGCCTGTCTTCCATATCACAAGTATTATTAAAAACTTCCACAAGTAGATTGAGATTATTTTCATCTATTCGTTTTCGAATTTCTGCAGGTATTTCGTCTGGTCCTGTCGCCTTATTGTCTTTGGAATGCTTGATGTCTTGTTTTACTTCTTCTAACGTGATTGGCAAGCCAGAAATATTAGTATTGGTGGATGGTGTATTCGAAACTGTTATTTGGATGATTTTTCGAAATTTCAGTCATGTAATAATGTCAATATTATGTGGATTTTCCAATTCATCGACTGCTTTTACATATGAATTGGATGGTCTGGTTTTTGGAGTTTTATTTGGCTGTAAACCAGTGTAATCAGCAACATTGAGAGTTGCAAGAGCAAATGAAATCAAATGATGCTGCAATCGCAAAAGTTGCAAGAAGAAGAAATAACTAAAAATAAAAAAAAAATCAATAACGACAGAAAATAAATACATAATGACAACAATGCTGCATTCAGTGGGAAATTAAAAGCGGCAGTGCAGCGCGCCACAACAAACTAATACGAACTCATATACTTACATAAGTACATACAGATATACATACATACGTATGTAGGCAGCTATAAATATTGCATGAAGGTGCATTCAACAAAAAGCTGCTTTTTGCGTTTGCAAAGTTGCCACATAGACATGCAGACATGAATTGCGTTTAATCGCTTTGGCAATTTTCGCCGGCCGGTATATTTTATAAGGAACGCCTGCTTGCATCAAAATGCGTTGCAATGTCAAGTTCACAGTGGAGCGACAACTTGCACATTCAGGTCTCTTGTTGCGGCACAAGTGTGGAAATCATTTTTTTATGGTTTTTTGTTTGTTCAATGCTACCACAAATATCCGCTGTACTTGTCTCGCTAGCTGACTGGTTTGGCAAAGTTGCAATTACATACATACACATTATATATACCTATATACGTATCATTTGATGTGCGTTGCGCTAATGTTTATGGAGCTCAATTTAGCTTTTCTCATAACAATCATTGCTAGCAGATTTGTTAATAATATTTTAAATGCATTCATATAAAATCGAAGTGATTGTGCCATCAATGCTAATTCGCTACAACAATTAAAAACTTTTAATAAAAACTGGTTTTTGGAAAATTTCAGCCATTAAATGAATATCATAAATGTGGTTAACGAGTTCCTGTCATTTTCTTTGATTTTTTTTTATTTTTTGTCATACTCGTCATGAGAAAACTATGTGAAAATGTATGAAAAACTCTGTGCGATACCGGAAGTCTGCTTGAGCAGAGAGCTCGCATCCATCGCAAACTGGCTAAAGATGTGTCTGCCATCGTTTATTGAAATTTAATGCAAATTATTGTCACATCATTTGACTCCACTGGCAAGCTTATGGCACACTGAATCGATAGTACAGTCCATATAATTTAATGTTTGAAGATTGAAGATCATGCAAACGTTGACCGCGACTGCGCTTCAAATGGTCCATCCGCTTAGTCCAATTTTGGCATACTTTTTCCAATGTTTCGGCCGGTATCTCACAAATAAATGCTTTAATGTTGTCTTCCAATGCGTTAATTCAAGCAGGCTTGTCTGAATAGACATGAGCTTTAACATAGCCCCTCAAAAAATAATCTAAAGGCGTTATATCGCACGCTCTGGGTGGCCAATTGACAGTTCCCGAACGTGAAATAAAATGTTCACCGAACTCGCCTCTCAACAAGTCCATTGTTACGCGTGCTGTGTGGCATGTGGTACCGTCTTGCTGAAACCACATGTCATGCAAGTCAAAAAAAAGTTGGATATCATTTCACGGTAGCGCTCACCATTCACAGTTACATTACGATTCGCAGCATCTTTGAAGAAGTACGGTCCTATGGTACCTCCAACCCATAAACTGCACCAAACTGTGACCTTTTCTCGATACATTGGTAGCTCTTGCAATTATTCTGGCTGATCTTCACTCCAAAATCGACAATTCAGCTTATTTACGTACCCATTGATCCAAAAATGAGCTTCGTTGCTGAACACAATTTTTAGATAAAAAAGTGGATCTTGGGCCAACTTTCCAAGAGCCCATTCACCAAAAATTCTGCGTTGCGGTAGGTCGTTCGGCTTCAATTCTTGCACTAGCTGTATTTTGAAAGGCTTCACACCTAAATCCTTTCGCAAAATTTTCCACGTTGTTCAGTAACAGAGGCCCAATAGCTACCAACGGCGACGAATCGATATTCGATGGTCATCGTTAACACTGGCCGATACAGCTGCGATATTTTCTTCAGTTCGCACTCTACGTAAGCGTGTTGGTGGTTTGATGTCCAACAATGTAAATTTGGTTCTAAATTTTGTCACAAAAGCTCGAATAGCCGCTTCAGTGGGTCGATTAAACTGACCATAAAATGGAAGAAGCGCGCGATTACTTTCTTAACAGAACACGCATTTTTATAATAAAATTCAATGATTTGCAAGCGTTGTTCGTTTGTAAGACGATTCATGGTTAAATTATAGACCAAACTGAAGGTGTTTGACAGTGAAACAAAACACGAAACGTGTGTCAGCTGTTTAAACCAACTGTTTAAAAAGATAATAGCTAAAAAATCACCCGTTAGAAGAGTTGTTGTAGGTAGACCTTAAGACTTATTATACCTATTAGCCAATAAGTATAATTTGTGACAAGTAGCGAATAAGTACCGTCCAGTGAAAAAAATGCCACTGATCAATAATGAAGAATGACAATAAAAATTCATGAGTGGAAACAAGGTGAAGACAAAAAAAAAATAAACAAGACTGAGCTAAAATAGAAACGACAGGCGCTTTGTGCTGATAACTTCGAGATTATTTATTCAAAATAGTCCCCTCTGGCCTCGATACACTGTTTTGCGCGATCTGAAAGCTTTTCGAAATAGTGCTGCAAGTCTTTGAGCGGAATGCCCTACAGGATGTCGGTATAAGACTTTTGTATGGCTTCTATGTATACAAAACGTTTTATTTTCATGGACAAATGCATTTTACCGAATAGGTAGAAGTTACAGGGAGCCATATCAGGCGAATACGGTGAGTGATTGAAGGTTAAAATGCGATTTCTAGTCAAACACTCAATCACAAGAGTGGATCGATGAGTTGGTGCATTATCATGCAATCAGCGCCAGCTGCCTCCTTCGCGCTATTCAGGGCGAATTCGATGAATGTGATGCAAGAAATGCTTCAAAACGCCAAGATTGACGGTTTGGCCCATTGGCATGAACTCCTTGTGGACGATTCCCTTGGAATCGTAAAAATAAATGAATATCGACTTGATTTTTGACTTCTCCAAGCCCGACTTTTTGGGTGGTGGCTCGTCTGGGGCCTTCCATTCGGAACTTTGACGCTTAGTTTCAGGTTCATGTTAGAAACACCACGTGTCGTCACCAGTTAAAATGTTGCAAAGGAAGTTCTCGTCTTTTCTCGCTTCTTTATTGAGGTCTTTTCAATTTGAGTTCTGAGCAATTTTTGGTCCTCAGTTAACTTTGTGCGGACTGAAACGTGCACAGACCTTTCGTAAGCCCAAATGATCACTTAAAATGCGATAAATCGATGTTTTGGATATTTCAACTCCGATTCCATGAACTTCAACGATGATTACGGTTCATTTTTAATAAATTTACGAACAACTTCGATGGAGTTTTCGGTGATTTCTAATTTTGGGCGGACCGTATGTTCATTGTCATTTACTTGTATGTCCTCACAACCATCTCCGAAACGTGTAAACCACTCACGAACTCTGGCATGAGATAGACAATCATTGCCCTAAACTTTTTTCATCAATTCAAATGTTTCGGTAGCTGTTTTACCGATTTAAAAATAAAAAATTATATTAGCTCTTTGTTCGAAACCGATTTTTGTACCGATGACACAAACTTACTGACGCTTTAGACGCAATAACTTCGCTTCCACTGAACCGAATGGCACCAAGCTTTTACTGGAAGTCAGCTTGGGATGTAACTTGGAAGGCACTAACTCATTAAAAAGGTGGTGCCATCAAAAACATTTCTATGACGCCAGTCCAGCAAAAGAGTTCGCGTCCATTCTAAACATACAAAACTTTGCGGCAAGTGATGGGTGGCTTACAAATTTCAAAAAGTGAAATGGAGTCGTGTTTAAAAAAGTTTGTGGAGAAAGTGGAACTGTTAATGATGCTATTTGCTCAATTGGCATGGTAAATTTAAGTCACAGATTGAAAACTATAATGCCCGAGATATTTTCCATACTGATGAAACTGACCTATTTTTCAAAAGCTTACCGGACAAGACGCTTACTTTTAAAGATATTGCTGTCTCAGGATCACTAACCGAAAGGGAAATTTTATCTACGACAGATACAAACGAAAATAGCAACGATGAAGATGAAGACGATACATCAGTACCTTTGGCAGAGGTGTCAGTTAAGGTAGCACGAGCCTTATTCGATAACTTACAATGCTTTTGTCTACAAAACGAAACTGATGAAGTCTGAGCAGTAGCAATATGTCTCGAAGCAAACCCGTATAAATGAGCTCTTTTCAAAAGATTAATTAATTCACATTATGAATACACATATGCAAAACATTAGCAGTTCAATAAAACACTTGATAATTCGAAGTTTCATTTATTTTCTCTCAAAAATTTCGAACCATTTAATATTTCAAACACTCGATAATTCGTAATATTTTCAGAGTCCCTCGTATTTCGAATTAACGAGAGTCGACTGTATATTTAAGAGTGGTTGATGCACGCATTTTCAAGTGATTGCATTTTACTTTTCAACTTTTTAAATATCTTCGTTCTCATGTGCGCGGTTGCAAATGTCATTGAACTGATTGGTCACCATATTGACATAATAAGTAAAACAAAGAACCCAAAGTTTTAGGTTTTAATGGCAAATGATACCTGCTTCCGCCAATATAGTTTATACTCAATTACATGTACCGTGAATGTGCACATACACGCATACTATGTATTTTTCTTTTTGCTCATCCATGAAAAAAGTGTATTGAAGAAAGAGGCAGACATTTGGAAGAGTCGGTTCGAACCAGTTAATCGGCATCAGTATACAGTAACATATATAAGTATGCGGTACATATTTATAAACGTAAAAGTACAATGAGCTGTCTGTGTATGAAAGTTCTTGCATGCCTTGCAATCTGAGTTGGCACTTAAGTCAAAAAACTGTTTAACTACGCTCATTGTGAAGATGCAGGAGCACAGCTTTTAACATAAATAAATCAAGAGCTTATAGAAGAATTTTTTCAATATTGCAAACATTTTTCTGAGAAGGAAATCAAAATAATCAATCACTCAATATTCAAAGAAGGTTCCATTAAAATCAAAAACTGTTTTGGGCATATTTTTTCTATTTGTTCTTCTATTCATATTATAGAAATACTATTCTCGGAAGCATAGGGCCTCGACAAGACTCTTCCATCGTACACGGTTCTGCGCTGTTGTTTTGGCACCGTCTCATGAGATGTCGGTATCTGCTAGTTAGCGCAACATTGACCTTCTGCAAATGTTTTTTGATCGACCGCGCTCTCTGCTCCCTTTCGGGTTCTAGTCTGGGGGTTTTCTCAATGTATCGCCACTTTCTGCGTTTGATTTGCCTAGGGATGGGTTCCCCGTTCGTTAATCTGCGTCATTACTGATGGTGTTCGGCCAGAATATTCTGCAGATGAGGCGGAGGCATTTGTTGATGAATGATTGTAGCCTATGTGTAATGGTGTTAGAGACCAGCCATGTTTCGCTTTCGTACAACAATACAGACTTCACGCATGAGCCGAATATTCGTAGTTAGTGCGCCTTGAGATTTGCGAACTCCTCCATACCGTATGCATTTGCCCGAATGCCGCCCTTCCTTTGTTTAGCCTGCAGTTGACATTTTCATCTGCTCCAACATCTGCCGTGATGATGCAGCCGAGGTAGCAGAAGCTTTCGGCGAACTCCACCGGGCATCCGTCAACCAATATTTGCCTTACGTTATTGTGGATAACTCTCATGGCCTTGGCTTTGGCGATGTTCACCTTTAGTTCGACAGTGCGTGCCAGCGCGACTAGTTTGTCCGCCTTCACTTGCATGTCAGATAGTTTGTGAGAGAGGATGCAGATGTCATTGGCGAAGTCCAGGTTCTCAAGATGTCTGGTGAAACTCCATACGATGCTTTTTTTTGTGTAGGGTTAGTTGGTTCATGACGTCATCAAGGATGATGGTGAAGAGAAGGGGCGACAGGGGACGACCTTGCCTTACGCCTGCGTTGGTAGTGAATGGATCGCTGATACCATCTTTGTGAAGTGGGCTTTGATAAGGCGGATTATCTTGACGGGAACTCCCTTTCTGCTCAGTGCCAGCCATATTGCGTCTCGTTTGATAGAATCGAACGCCTTCTTAAAGTCTACGAACAGCACGTAGAGCGGGGAGCGTCACTCAACTGTTTGTTCTACTATAATCCGAAGTGCATGGTTTGGTCAACACAGCTTCGGTGAGGGCGAAAACTAGCTTGCTCGTCTCTTAAGGAGCGTTCGATATCTTTGAGCTTACTTTGTATGATCACGGCTACCCTATATAGCGGTTTGTTTTTTAATGATATGTTACTTAGACAGTTACAACTCTTTCCCGCTGGAAGTCTTGACAGAAAGTCAATATCACATCTTCCCGGAACGAAATTAACAACACTTTAATGACGAAGCTTATTTTCAGCTCGTCGGCCATGTAAACAAGCAAAACTGCGATATCTGCGGATCGGAAAATCCGCGCGATTCAATGCCACAATCGGTCACCCTGGAGCTGCGATTTAACGCAGTCAGACTTGGAAAAACCAAAAATATCCCGACAAAATTTGATTTGTGTTCAGAAGAAACCACTATATGGACCACCCTTTATGTACGCCAGAAAATTTAATATATAGGGCCCACCATCTATCGTTACGGATTTGAACTAGGTATTATTTGAAGAATGGTAACACTTAGCTGCCATCTGATTTGACAGAAAATTAGTTTTATTCTTCCGCTTAACGAAAATAGTTGTGTATACGCTCAAAGAACCCTGGGAAATATTGCGACATTACTTTGAAAATCATGGTAATGTTGCAGAATGTGTACGAAAATTACGTACGGCAATGGGAAGAAGAAAAGCACCGAATGAAGCGTATGTGCGTTACTTTGCGAAAAAAGTAAGAGAAACTGGGTTGCTTATTGACAAACCAACGCGTGACCGACCAAAAACCGTGCGTACACCCGAAAATATTGCTGCTGTGGCCGAGAGTGTTCGTGAATCACCAGGAGCATCAGTTCACCGTCCTTCTCAACAATTGGACATTTCGGAGACATCATTGAGACGAATTTTGCGTAAAGACCTTGGTATGACGCCGTACAAAGTCCAAGCCAAGAGCCATATGAATGAAGTTGTGTTCCATCATTAACCGGAAGGATTGTACTTCAAAATAAAAAAAACAGTTCGGGAAAATATTAAGTAGTTTCTTTTTTATAGCATTTTTAATTCCGTAAAGTTATATGGCGGACCCTATATATGCAAACGAGGTTGCTGAAAAAGCTCCCGAAATAGTGAGGCTGGAGATTCGGAAAAGGGAGCGAATTTCGATACAGCTAAAAAAACTAAGTTAGGTAAAGAGAAAATTGACTTCTGACCGGATCTAAGTTCTTCACTAAGCTAAGAGAAAGGCCACAGGTCAATATGTTTTGTCTGCTTTCCGTTATACCATTTTTTGGTGACATTTATATGTAATTTTCCACTAAATGGCAAAATGTTGTTATTTTAATATTTTGCCATGGCAACAAATCGAAATAACCCAAAATGGCAGGTATTTTTACTAGAATTGCATTATTTGTGATAAGAAATTGCGAAATGCCAATCGAGCCCTGATTCGTAAGTGACATATGGTGTTTTCTGGACGCAAGTTAGAGCACCAATTGAATGCGATCGTTGATTGACGTGATGCTCTTAGATTTTGGGTGTGTTCGTGGTGCTCAACAATTACCGCAATATTGCGACTCTGTTAATTTTTTGTTGGCCTATGGCCGTTACTCAGCTGATTATCTCGAACCGAACATGCATGCTGTTTTCATCTGAGAAACTAAAATTTTCCGCAAAATGTTTTTTTAGATCACTTGAATAGTCCATCGACTCTAGGTAGGCATGTAGGTAGATTAGATGGCAAGAGTACCACGGCTACAGTACAAGTAACACTAGAGTGCCGTTTTGATACCATAATGTTGACCATTTCAAAGGAACAAAAACTATTTACAAGTTTCTTTCCTTAGAGTAAAAGTGATATGCGCGCATTTGGTTTCATTAAGTTCTATTCTCCAGTTTTTAAGCCATGCTAACATTGCCTCAACTTAAAAAACTTAAAAATAAGAGAAACAAGCTTCCGAAGCAATCTTTAGAATCTAAGAAAGAATCTACCTTTATAAATTATCAGCAATGCTCGAAAAAATTCAATTGTTTATATAAATTTTTGTACAGATTGAAGAGAATATTAAGTCAAAAATTCTAAGGCTTTTTGCCGATTTGTTAAATCTAAAAAATCAAGCGCTGGAGTCCCTTCTGCTGTTCGTTTTAATGACAAATCTGCTACTACTCCTTTTTTCTTGTCCTGTTAATCTACTTTCATCATTAAATTTCGGCTATTTAAATCTTGTTTTTCTGCACACTGAGAATGGGATTTGGGGTTTAAACATTCTTCGCAACGATTGTCCGTAATTTTTCTGAAAAATTGCCCGGCTATTGTTACTCCTCTCAAAGTAATTTTTAATAAACCTCTATCTTCTGGAGTTTTTATGAACGATTGGAAAATCACAACCACTTTCACCTATTTTCAAAAGTGGCAAAAAAAAAAAAAATGATGTGTGCCACTATAGGCCAATCTCGAAGCTTTCTATTATATCTAAACTTTTCAAAGGAATTGTAAAAGAAAAGATGTACTTTACCACTAAGAGCTTACCACCAGAGCTTGGGCTTACCACACAGAGCCCAATCAGCATGGATTTATCCCGGGTAGGTCTACAGTACACAGTAGGAGTATCTAGTACAAGATTATGCAGATTCTACTCTGATGAAGAGGAGTCTATGGAACACTTAATCACCAACTGTGAGGCATTAGGCCAGAGGAGACATAGACTCCTAGGCTCGTACCTACCTACTAGCGGAGAAGGACCTACAATTGCTCCCTCTTAAGGAGCTGGTTCGATTCCTCAGTATACTAAATAATTATAATTAAGTAATTAGGGGCGCACTATAGGTCAATCTAGTCGCAGTGCATAAAGGCCTTAGTCTAATTCGTGCAATCATTACCATTACCATTAGGTCTACAGTTTCCAACCTGGCTGCTTTCGGTGAATATTGCTTTTCCATTTTTGCTGAAGGTTTTCAAGTCGATTGTGTTTATACAGACTTTTCTAACACATTTCATAGAGTTTCTCATACAATTCTATTACGTAAATTAGCCTCGCTTGGTTTTCATTCTGTTTTCTTTCAATGGTTGAACTCTGATTTATCCGATAGACTCTGTGTGGTAATGATTGAGGGCGAAAGGTGCCACAAGGTAGTATTTTAGGGCCTCTTCTCTTCGTTCAATTTATTATTGATATTAATACCTGCTTTTCGTTGGCCCATTTTCTTTTATGTGCTCATGATTTGAAAATATTTTCTGCCATTAGAAAAAAATGCGGACATTCCTATGTTGCAAACGGAAATTAATGCGCTCGCTCGCTGGTGCAGTGACTCTGGTACCTGTCGAAATATTAAGAAATGTTTTAATGTCACTTTCGCTAAAACTCAAAATATTTTCCACACATCTTACAGCATTGATAATATTCTACTTCAATTTGATCATGAATTCAAAGGTGTGGGTGTGATTTTTTATTCCCATTTTTCATTCAACCGTCCCACTAACATTATTGTATCCACCACTTACTCAATCTTAGGTTTCATACGGCGTAATAGTTTGATATTCTCGATCTCATACCCCCCTAAATTACTTTTTACTTCTTATATTCGCTTTAGATTACAAATATTTATCTGGCGGTCTTGCCACCAATTTGTAATTGAGTGAATTGAAATTGTTCGTTGAAATTCTCAAATCCTGTCCCTTCATATAACTCCTGTCTGATTTTAAATAACTTAAAGTCTCTAATCTCTAGTATTAAAGTAGAAAGTCAATACTCTGATGTTTGTTTTTAGTGTAATTAAAGTAGAAATTGATTCTTCATCCCTATTACATAGCATTCACTTTCACATTCCTGCTAGTTCACTATCAACACTTACCCATTTCATACGAATTGTGCGCGTAATGCTCAGGAGCTATTACCCGCGCCCTAAGGGAATTCAATGGGATCTCCAGTTCTATTCCGCTTGACTTTTCGGTTTCAAAGAATGAATTTTATGAATTTGTGAACTACTTTTTTAAATTTATTTATAATAGTAAATATCTGTAGTAATTTAACCTTATATAAGATCTAAGTTAGGGACGGGCAGCAGAGTGGTACCGTCGCAGCAGAGCGTGCTAGCAAAGTGCTAGATGAGGGGGCGACAAACTTACATCAGAAGGGTAAGCAATAGGCGTGTACGTATATTAATCACTTCTGAGCAACCCATATGTGTTTGTAAAAAAGAGTGTGAAGCTTTGCCAATAGCAAAGTTACCAGATAAGGGGACTTCATTCCATGTTAGGAGATTTTGAAGTGTTGGGATTTGCTAGATCGTTCATATTAAATAATAAAATGCTTTTGGTTTTTTTTTTTATTGGAAACGCTTCTTTGAACATTAACATTTTCTTTGCAAATTTCTATTTCATTTACTTTTATAATTTTTGTAATCAAGAAGCATATGCGATTTTTTAATCAAGAATTTTGAACATTCGCATGTCAAAGTTTCATAGTTGCTAAACTATGTGGAGAAAAATTTGTACTGACAAATCGGAGTATATTTTTCTGAATGAAAAAATTGTCTTCGTTTACATATAAGTATGCATGTATATCGTATGTTTTTATGTTAGTGCACTTTTTTAAAGAAATGCTGGTCACAACAGCAAACAGTAATCCCAACCAGCCATGTTTTATTTAAACAATGCATGTTATACATTTTATGTTGTTAAAAAGGACAATTTAGTTTCCTGACATTGGTGGGAAAACATGTTTGCATTAAAAAATAGGGGATTTTTTTAAAGAACATTGGGGAAATTATCTTAGTAGAGTGGGTATTCTTGGTGAGTACTTACTTGCTCTCATATTCAAATCACACGCATATGGCAATGCGCACAGTGTGACAAAGTACAGAGAAATTAGAGAAATTAGTTTGCATCCGCTCATGGGTTTCGCGCCATCGGTGGCAACGCAAACCACTTTTCGCCATGATACACCCATGCGTTCAGTACATTCATTAACACATTGAAATAAATCTTCACCTTTAGTCGTCCCTTTCATTGGAATAATGTCCAAAAGTTCTTCACATATATTTGGGTGGGCATCAACTCCTCGGATAAAAATCGCTAATTGGGCTATGTCGGATATATCTGTACTGTTGTCAATTGCCAATGAAATCGCTGTGAATGATTTTATACGCTCTTTTAACTCCGATTTTGTAATTTCCGCCATTTCATCAACTTGTCTGCTTATAGTTCTACGAGATAAGGGGGCAAAATTCCTACTGCTTTTAATATACAAGACTTCACCAATTCGCCATCCGAAAATGGACGATTCTCACGAACAAGGTTTAACGCGATTTCATAAGTTGCACTCTTTACATCTACAACGTAATCTTCGTTTTCCTAAGAAATTAAACAAAAATTTTAATAATTTGAAATTTTCCGACCTTCTGTAATTTGGCACATCGAATCGGGCTCTTCGTTTAGACTTAAGGATTTTTATATACTTTTCCTTTTTTTCTCCTACATATTCATCATATTCACTCCTGTGCAGCTCATAATGTCTCTTTATGTTAAAAACCTTACACACCACACGTTTTTCACATACAAGGCATTGTGATACTCCGTCTACATATTTGCATAAAAAAGTAACCCTCCACTTCGGATTCAAATTTAACAATGTTATTTTATTTGAGGTCATGCTGAACCAAATGTTTTGTATTTAATATTTTATTTAACTTTGTTTATCTAAATTAAAAGTTAAAACAGAGTAATATATAATATTACACATTAGCAATAAATTTATGTTTTTGTCGGCAGTTGATCACTGTGCACTTTGTTTTGACGTTCGCCGTTTCAAATTTTTAAATAGAATTTTCAGCACTTTCACTGCATCCACACCATACAAATACACTAAATATTAGTGGTTTTTTATGCGACAATAATAGGTAACTTACGGTCTAGAAAAATATCGTCGAAAAGTGAAGAAATCACGAAAAAACTGATTTTATTTATGAAATGTCAAACAATTTTGGGCATTGTTGATTTCATTATTGATGATTTATATACATATATACTCTTGGTTGTTTATTTTAATATGCAGTTGAGCATATCAGAGTGTATTGGATTTAGATGGACGAAATTAGTTGTCAATCACGTCCATTTTTTATGAAAAATAAAAGAAAAATTGGTATCAGCTAATAATTCTGAAACATTTAGCAAACTTCGGTAGCTAAAGAGAGTTTGCAGTTTTATAAAGTAGTTTGCTAAAAAATTTCAAAATTTGGATTTCTTAGCTCAATTTAAAAAACATCAATTTAAAAAAATATATCGAACTCAAAAACCATTTAAGTAATCATAAGATAAGTGTGCATAATTTACAGATTCGTCAGTAAATGCAGTGATCAATATTATTGAAGATGTAACTGCCATTGCTTTCCAATATGTAAGATTTTAATTTAATCTCAAATTAAATATTTTCAGAGGCCTTAATCTTCTTTACATCTATCAATTAAAAAACAGTATTACGCGAACTTTTGAAATGTTTTAATGCGTGTTTATTGTTGTTTATTACCTTAATTCATTATTGTAATAGAAAGTGTAATATGTATTGTATTTAATTTAGTTATTGAAGGAAAATCTATTAAAAAAACCTAATTTTTTAGAAATTTGTTGATATGAAGTTAAAAGTTGGTATCCCTGGTAAGAATTCATGAATAATTGATATCTCATTCAGGATACAAACACAGACACAACTCGCTCAATTTTTCTGTTTCTTCCCTGTGCTTTATTATCACCCTTCACCTAGCACTTTTAGCACGCAGAAGCACACGCTGCTGCACAGTGCAAACGTGCTGAGTTTGCCCGTCACTATTCTAAGTGATCTGTAAACATAGATTATGCTTTAGACTTGAAATAAACGACACCACCATCTACAGGTATAAGTCTTTATAGAATAGACGGCGCCACTTTTGAGCCTGTGTGGGTGGAAAGTATTGCAGTATCATCGGCAAATGTTGTATAGTTCGTATACAATAGGACCTACAACGCTGCCCTGTGAAACTCCAGCGCCTACTCTACAATGGCGAGAGAAAACATATTTCTGCTTTACAAAAAATTCTCTATTCTATGATGTAGTTGTGCAGCAAGAGATGACATTTGTGAATTAGTCCGCGGTGTCGTACCTTATTCAATGCTTGTGCTATGTCTAAGAACAGTCCAGTGCAGTGAAAAAATATGTAATACATAAATTTATCGAAAAATGGTAGTCAAAGGCTTCACTGCAACACATAAAAACTTCAACAATTAAAAAATTAACATTTAAACGAGACAGAAAAATAGAACGCAGCTAATTAAACAAGAAATTTACTGCTACTCTGCAGCAATTCGAGCGTCAAGATTGCCTGCTGCAAAGCATTTGGACTATCATCTGTGAGCTCATCTCCGAAATGGAGCTTATGTGAATAATCTAGAAATAATTGAAGCTTTGAAAGATAAAATTAAGTACGAGATAATCCAGATGGGTGACCCAATTATGCCGTAGTCTCATAGAAAATGTCATCTGTAAACATGCACGCGGGAGACATTTTGAAAATATCATACCTCTTTATATAAATATGTATGTCAATGAACATTTAATGATTGCCCATTCCAAATTTGTGTTAAATTTGAAATTAAAATGTTTTTTCAAAATTTAATTTTTTTATTTAACAAATTTCTACTGCATACGAGTATTAATATTATGAGTATATTAAAATTTAATATTAACGATTAGTTGTTTGAATGTCATTTGATTCACTTAACATAATTAAGAATGCAGCGATACGGTCAAATTGCTAAACGCTTTTTGCCTATTAACAATGTGGCCTTTTTCTCATTTGGTCTGGTCGGTCCTTTTGAAAATCTCACTCATTTAGTATGCGTCGTATAAGTCAAACAGAGCGATTTGCATACGCCTCGATTTTCTATGCCTGCTGCAGTCATTCTCTACACTTTTACCCGCTGTCATAAAAATGTGCGCTTGCGCAAACGCAACCTTCATGCATACATATGTACGTATGAGCTTTCCCTGCGTTGCTCTGGCAACACACGCAGCGGCAAATGGAACAAAACTTTCAAAACGCCGTAGTTACTAAAGCTGCAAAGCAGCAGATGCAGATATGCAAATGCACCAGCTGCAGACGTACTCGTATCAGGTCCGTAAACGCGCACTATCACCTTCGCCGCTAATGAATGTAAACATGAATGACCCCAAATAACGGATAGAACTCTTTTATGTGGTGCAAGTTCGACGCTGCTGAGACTAAGTTTTTGGTTTTAGTAACTCTTTTTAGTTTTAGTTTTAGTGGTTAGACTGGCTAATAAATAGTCACTGTCTGCAATCGTGGCTGGTACTAGCGCACACTCGCTTAGATTGCTGGATTATACATGGATTGCCCTCATGCGGGGAAATGAAAAACAAAAAAAAAAACAAAAAAAAAAAAACGTTGTATAAAATTGAAAGTTGAGAAATGTATTTTCCTAAGGAAATGGGTCAATGCTTGGTTAGTCATAAAACAATAACTTTTGTAACAAATGTCTGGTTTTATGTTTTTTCAGTTCGTTTGACGATAAATTTAATTGGGGAAAAACATGTAAAATACTTTTTAAAATACCCCGTGGATTTGTATATGAGTTTATGCAAATAAATGTTTGTTATCAAATAATGGGTGGTTAAGTTTTAAAGGCCGGTGTTGATTTTGAATAAAATACAATTTTTTTAGAAAATTATTGTCACTTCTCTTTATTATGATAATATTGGTATAGCTCAATTACGCATAAAATAAAATATCGGCCAAATGACCTCCGCGGCCTCGGTGGCACACCACCATCCGATGGTCCAAATTTTCGATGACGCTGGGACATAATTGAGGTGTGCCGAATTATCTCATCCTTTAGCATTTGAATTGTTGCTGGCTTACCGACGTACACCTTTTCTTTCAAATAACCCCAAAGAAAGAAGGCCAATTGACATCAAATTTTTCGCGCAAAAAAGCCATTGTTTCGTTAGCTGTGTGACAAGTGGCACCGTCCTGTTGAAACCACATATCGTCCACATCCATATCTTCCAATTCGGGCCATAAAAAGTTCGTTATCATCTCACGATAGCGAACACTATTCACAGTAACTTTCTGACCTTCCTCATTTTGGAAAAAATACGTCCCAATGATGCCGCCGGCCCATAAACCGCACAAACCTGTCACCCTTTGTGGGTGCATTGGTTTTTCGGCAATCACTCTAGGATTATCATTCGCCCAAATGCGGCAATTCTGCTTATTGACGAATCCACTGAGGTGAAAATGTGCCTCATCAATGAAGATCACTGAAATCACGAAGTGCGCAATATGCATTTTGATTTGAACGCCCGTTTTCATAATAAGCCTGAATAGCTTTAACGCGTTGTTCGATTGTGTATCTTTCCATGATTCAAATTGAGTTAGTCTGAAATTGAAAAATGTGAAATGAAATGCAGAAAAAATTTGACGTTTAGGTGTGGTTTACATTCACCATCGGCCCTTAAAACTTAACCACCCTTTATATCTCGGTTATCCACGATCATATTACACTCGTACAGGGTGAGGCTTATTTGGTGCTCTCACTTTTTAAGGGGATTGGATTTAATTTATCACAAGATGTCATAAATTCTATCTTGTTCAGGCGAGTCGACGGAAAGAGTAACTCCGAAGTATGGATTGAAAATATGTGAGAAAATGCGAGCGGGCAATTAAAAAGGAATTATAATCGGGTATTTAAAATGAACTCAACTTTCTACAGCAAATGGATTGCACTTGCACACAAACTGGCTGTACAAAATGGCACAGAATTAATCACCCTATCGGAAGATATATAATTCTTGCCACTTTTATACAAAAATACAAGTAATGGAGTGCGAAAAATTCAGAATAAATATTTACATCACTCAAAATCTTTTTTTTTACTTATAAAAATGTTATTCAAAAACAAAATTGTATGAATAATTTAGTGCCACCTTGTACATATTCAATTGTGGGGTTGTTGTGATTTCCATAAAAGCCGCCTCCGAAAGGTAGAAATACAATCGGAGGTATACGAGAGCGGTTCTATAAGAACCGGTGTTTGATGACAGAGGGCGTTCCTGATCCAAGTTGGTATTAACATCGTGTGCTGTCATCTATCAAATGACGGTAAAACAAATTGCAGACTGATTGATATGTTAGTTTGGATTTGGTAGCTATTCGAGTAAGAGGAGTTTCGTGATTTTCGCTAAGTTGGAAAAAGAGCAGAATCGTTCGGTAAATCGGTTTTTGGATGGGAAAAATGCGTGGAGGTGAAAGCAAAGCCACCATCTATTTCACCAATACCTTGTGAACCAACGAATTTAACCGAGGGGGCGCTTTGCCATCTATGGCCATAGTTAGACATTGGGTCAACGAATATAAACGAACATCCGTTTTTGATGAGGAGCGACCAGGACGCCCGGTAGACGTGATTACCGAGGAAATCATTCAAAAAGTCCACGACATGATTCTCGCTGATCGACGAAGGAAAGTGCGTGGAGTAACAGAGGTCATAGGTATGTCGACCGGAACGGCAATTAATATTTTACATGATAATTTGATAAATTGGCGATGAAAAAATTGTCGGCCCGATGGGTGCCGCGATTGCTCACGGTGGACAACAAGCGGATGCGGCTGTCAACTTCAAAGCAGTATTTACAGCAATTTAAACGAGATCTGAAGAAATTTTTGGTGGAATCTGGACTCATCATTACACACCAGAAACTAAGCAACAATCAAAACAATGAATTTCTCCCGATGAATCTGCTCCAAAGAAGGCGAAGACAGTCCATCGGCCAGAAAGGTCATGGCGGTGATTTTGGGATGCGAACGGCATCATCTTCATGGATTTTTTAGGAAAAGGAAACACGATTCACCATCGGATCTAGCTCCCTGCGACTTTTTCTTGTTCCCTGACATGAAGAAATGGCTCACGGGAAAATAATTTAGTTAGTATTTTGGAGAGTTCGATAAATCCTATTTTATTATTATTTTGGGAGGAGTTAAGGGGACAGATACTTGTAAACAGCTATATTTTCCCCGATTTTTATTAAAATTATTTAAAATGCGGAAGTCAATATATATTTTTCAAAATTGGCATACAGTTTATTTATACATTAAAATAATATATTGATTTGTTTTTATTTTAATCATTTAAAAATGGCGGCTGTACACTCAATTCTTCCAGGAAGGTCGCAGCGGGGCTTCTCAATCGGCGGGCATTGCAGCATCGGCGTCAGTGATCTGAATACAAAAAAGCAAACACTTTTTTGCTTATTAATATCATAATTTCAGGGAGATCGAGTTATCGTGTACGCCAATTCGAAAAATATAGTTTTGAGAAAATCGTGTCTAAAGTCGGTAAAGTAACTATACCTCTCCCAGCGCTCGAACGCAAGGAATAGAGACGTCACGGTTGACGATCTATAATATAAGAAATATTTAAATTTACGTTCTAAAATTTTTTTTACACATTCTTAAAGGATTATATTAACATTTTATGAAAAAATTTTCGAAATTTTACAGGTATCAGTCCCCTTAAAAAATGTCCGGAGCATTGGGAGAAGTGTATATTTCGGGACTATGTTAAAAAATAAAAAAAATTTGAAAAAATGTTTTCTTCACTTCTATCTAATACGGGTACTTATTGAGCACCCTCGTATATTTCTTCCTCCAAGTTACAAGCTTCTAACCATTTATTTCTAATAAAAGGGTGCGTCACAAATCTGAGAAACTTCACAACTGTTTTGCGTTTTCGGCGATTTTCTGTTATCGAAAAAAATGGACCAGAGAAGTTGTATCAAATTTTGTGTAAAAAATGAAATTAAGTGCTCAAAAACACCTTCAATGTGGAGAGTGGCATACGGTGGGAGCACCCTGAGCCAAAAAAAATGCTTAAAGTGGTACAAGCTTTTCACAGAAGGTCAAAAAGATGTGAATGACGACGCTCGCTCCGGACGCCCCACCACATCAACAACCCATGGAAATGTTGAGAAAGTGAAGAAAATTGTTATGATCACATTTTGAGAAATTGCTAAGGATGTCCGCATATCGGTATATCGGTTGGCCCATGCTATGGCCCATGCTATGGCCCAGGCAGCGAAGTTCGTTCCAAAATTGTTGAATTTTTACCAAAAACAACGTCGCATAAGCATCGCTTAGGAATTGGTGAATGACGTCAACGATGATCCAGATTTGCTTAAAAGGGTAATAGATGACCAATAGAAGAGTGCAGGAGAGCCAATAGTCGATAGCCGAATATCAGCGAACATGCAAAACACTTGTCTTATTTATGCCTCTCACAAACAAACTAAACGAACTAAAACATTGAACATATCTTCGAGACGAGTGTACTAACATAAAAAATAAATAATAATCCAAAGTCGAAAGTACGTAGCCCGCGAAATTTGAAAATTCACCTTATTTTTTGAAAACACCTCTTATAAGGAAACTTCAAAGACAGTTGTTATTTTGAAGTTAATAGCTTTATGACTTCCCCGAGCATCTTTAACACCTTCCCATAGAATGAACCAGTTTTTGAACATCACGGTTGGTTAGATGGATGGTTAGAGTGGTGATTCGTCCAGAATCCAACTAATGCTCCATTTTGTTGCCACATCCTCTTTAACAATTTGTTTAAAGGTTATTTACGGCATGACTGTATCCAGTCTGTGTAATTCAAGAACCTTATTTTTTATTTTTTATTTGGTTGTTGACATCTAAGACATATAGTTTTTCGAGACTCTGGAACAGCGGTTTGCCCAGGGTTAACATTCTGTGCTTCCACAGGGCAGTGCATTCACAGAGGAAATGGAAGATTGTTTCCCTTTTCACCGGTTGTTTACAAGTCGATGTTGTGAGCGATGCCTTGGCTGCTTGTTCTCCGACAGACCGAAAACCAGTTATGACTGCCGTTAGTCTCTAGGCATCCCGTCGTTTTATGTTTATCAATGTTGACGATAGCTTAATATTTAATTTTATTTTATTTTAATTTTTTGCTTAATTTTGCATGCAGTCTGGCCTCTGCATCTACAATCCGTGATTCGGAGGTATTTTAGAAAAATTGTATTATTTACTACACCTAATGGAGTGAATACCGATTATGCCAGATCGTTATTCATGACATATCCCGCACTTGCCAATTCACCTGCTTATTTGTTACCTTCAATGCTCCGCTGTCCTGGGACTCAGATTAAAGTAACTCCATGGTTCTCACTTAATATGGTAAAGCTATTCCAACTTTGTTCCACCAGTTTAGAGGTTGTTGTCGCCGAATCTAGTGCCTGGATTGCAGCTTGCCTATTCGAAAGAATATCGATATTGCCCTTGAAAGAGAATGAACATTATAGTCCTGGGATATCTTATGAATTTCTTCTTCTAAAGTATCGAATTTGAGCTCTGCTCGACCTTTTCAAAGTTGTTTTGCAACTTTTTCTTTAACATTTCTTTTTTATTTTTTTGCACGATTTATTAGGTTTTAGGTTTCAAATAGTTTTGGTATTGAATAATTATAATATAGTAACTGAACCACCTTAAACAAAGTTTGTTTTCCAAGCATTTTTATTTGACAAAAAACACTAACACCCTTCCGCAAGCTCCCTATCAGCATGACATGGCCCCGTGTGACTCTTTCTTGTTCCTTCAACTCAAGTTATTACCTTGCGAAAAGTAATTTTTTACGATTGATTTTAAAAGAGAATTTACAGAAGGAGCTGAAGGGTACTCCAAAATCTGTCGTTCTAAATATATGTTGAAGATTGGAAGAAATGTAGGACTATATGTTATGGTAACGAAATTTAATAAATGTCAACCGTTCTCGTTTTATTAATACAATCCGGTTACTTTTTGCACAGATCTCAACTTCACATAATCAGGACAGGGGCACTCAAGAAGTTGAGATGATGACGTGTAAGATGCTTGTTAGGTGTTTTGTTCGTGCTTCTCCTCCCATTTCTGATGTATGCACATACTTATATATCTGGACGTTGTTCCACAGGTGGAGAAGCCTACGGAGAATGGCGCATAATCGCAAGGAATCTTACGAAACAATATGCTCGGTTTAGATGCCAACGATTATCGATTGGTTCAGCTTGTTAGCTTGACAAGTTTCTATGGTCAGCATCGTTTCCACTTTGACCCATAGCAGCTTGCAGCAGGAAATGACTTGGCATTCGGTCAGTAGCCGCTAAGCTAACTTGTGTAGTTGAGTTGTTCAAGAACAGTCACCAATTATTTAACATGTCAAACCTGTGTTTAAGTGCCTGTGGAATGCATTGCCCAGCTGTTTATTAGCCGTAAAGTGGTCTGGAATTTAAAAATAATTTGTAACGTTGCTAATGTATTTTCATCAGATATTTAGTCATCATATTGCGCGAACTTTGAAAAAGTAAATTGGTGTGTATGTTTGAAAACGAATTCCTCTTAGTGATTTTGGCGTTTGGCGCTCTAAAAATACTCACTGATAAAAAAATTTTTATATATCTTTTTTTTCAGTTCTGACTATAAGCAAAATAATATTCGGCAATTTTTTTTAATCATCTTGAAATTTCATTGGCATGGATTAGTATGCGTGTGCATATATGGCCAAACAGAATATAATATCTTGAGCCCACTTTCTTAACGAGAAGCGTTATTGTTGCTATAAAAATGTTAATCAATTTACAAATCAATAAAAGTACCGCAAGTGTATGCCTGTAGATGTTAATTTCTTTTAAGAAAATGTGTACGAGTACTTGTTTAATATATACATATTGTATAATATGTATGTATGTATGTAAAGGGTGGTTAAATTTCCAGAGCCGTTGTTGAATGTAAACCACATCTAAACGTCAAGTCTTTTTCTGCATTTCATTTCACATTTTTCAATTTCAGACTAACTCAATTTGAACCATGGAAAGATACACAATCGAGCAATGCGTTAAAGTTATTCAGACTTATTATGAAAACAGGCGTTCAAATCAAAATGCATATCGCGCACTTCATGATTTTTTCGGTCAATTTAATCGTCCAAATGTGCGTACAATCGGAAAAATTGTGCAAAAGTTTGAGCAAACCAGGTGTGCAGGAGATGTGAAAACACCAGTGCATGCTCGTACAGCTCGTCCTGCAGAAAATATTGCTGCAGTTCGCGATAGTGTGGTTGAAGAGCCGTACACCTCAACTCGTCGCCGTATCCAACAATTGCACCTCACGCTCGTCGTTGCTGAACATTATGTATAAAGACTTGCACTTACACGCTTAAAAGGTGCAATTGACTCAAGAACTAAAGCCTCTTGACCATTCAGTCAGAATGGTGGCAGGAAATGGCAACAATGAATGACCAATTTTCGAAGAAAATCATCTTCTGTGATAAGGCACATGTTCACCTCAGTGGATTCGTCAATAAACAGAAATGCCGCATTTGGCCGAATGATAATCCAAGAGTGATTGCCGAAAAACCAATGCACCCACAAAGAGTGAGTTTATGGGCCGGCGGCATCATTGGACCGTATTTTTTCCAAAATGAGGCCGGTCAGGCAGTTACTGTGAATAGTGTTCGCTATCGTGAGATGATAACGAACTTTTTATGCCGGAATTAGATGTGGACAATAAGTGGATTCAACAGGACGGTGCCACTTGTCACACAGCTAACGAAACAAAGGCTCTTTTGCGCGAAAATTGCCGAATAATCTCACGTCGCAGCGATGTCAATTGGCCGCCAAGATTTTGTGATTTGACATCGTTGGACTTCTTTCTTTGGGGTTATTTGTAAGAAAAAGTGTACGTTGATAAGTCAGTAACAATTCAAGAGCTAAATAAATGAGACAATTCGGCACATTAGCGGCATAGAACCTCAATTATGCCTCAGCGTCACCAAAAATTTGGACCATCGGATGGAGGTGTGCCGCCGAGGCCGTGGCTGTTATTTGACCAATATTTTGTTCCATGCGTAATTGAGTCATACCGATATTATCATAATAAAGAGAAATGACAATAATTTTCTAAAAAAAATTGTATTTTATTCAAAATCAACACCGGCCCTTAAAACTTAACCACCCTTTATATATGTAGAAAGTACTTATACTTGAAAGGCAATTCCATATCTGCTTATACCTACCAAAGTATTATTCTTGTAGCTGTTTTTTCCCCCCGTCTATAACACTAATGCATAAATATTACAAATAAAAATGCAGTATTGCAATAATATTTTTTATTATACCTCCAACAGCAAAAACGACAATCATCTGTGTGTGTCCGTTTTCCACACACAACTTCCCAACGCTTCCTCTCACGCGATGCAACTTCCTTAAATGGTTTCTGAAATCAGTGTCTGCTATTTCAGCCAATGCAGAGAAACAATACAACAACATCCGACAGTCAATACTTACTTGCGCCAACAAACTAAATGGCTAAGTAATCAAATGCCGACAATGACGCTTTTTAGCGCTGCACTGGCTCTCGCTTCGGCACTTGGCATGGCTTTGGTGCCAATAACTGAGAGCCCACATTGGGCGTAGCTGTTGTCACTTCTGCTACGCCTTGGCGACTGCGTCTGCGTGCCATGGCATCGCGTAAGCGGCGCGTCGGGTATAAATGCGCTACGGTAGCAGAAAGTCAAACAGTTTCGGCCGTGAGCTGAAAGTGAAGCAACATTTAACGTTTCGATCTTGTTTGATTTTCTTTGGCCTGTTCCTTCATTCATTTCGTTTGACTGTTGGCAGTTGGCAGTTGGCTTTAGGGCGTAGGTGCACGAGTAAACGTTTTGGATAATAGTGAAATTGTTTGTATTGCTGCGGCATGTTTTGAAATTTCTACTTGTTAATTAAAGTGTACACAACAACAAGATTGGATTTGCATTCAAGGCGACTGTTGCGACAAGAGAAACAAATTTCATTAACACCTGTAAGCAAGTAATAAATTGTGACAAGTGAAAATGCGACTAACTACTTGTGGTATAATGCCCACCATCTTGCTATTTCTGGTAGCAAGCGTGCAGGCTGGGCTTGTACATAGACAAAATCGCAATGCTAACTTGGTCGCAGCCTCTGCACCTGAGCTGGCAACGGGGAATCTGATACCAGTGCAAATAATACAAGATGGCCAGCAGTTGAACAGCGAGAAGCTAAAGGTTCAATCAGAACCTCAGCTAGCAGCCCAAACTGAACAGCTCAAGTCAAGTCTGGGTACACCGGAGGCACTCGCTGAGAAAATCGCACAGTCTGTCGAAGCTGTAGAAAATTTGCAAAATGTGGGTACTTTGCTTGAGAACGAACGCCTGCAGGATGAAAAAATTATTGAGCAGGAGATCAAGCAGGCCATAGCCGAGGAGAATAGAGAATTATTGCAGGCAGCTGCAATTGTGGAGCAGGCAACGCAACTGAAGACTGGCGAGCAATTTGCACATCAAGCGCAGGAAATCAATACAGCATTGAAAACTGGCATACCAGCGGCTGCTGAGGAAGCTGCCGCCACATATTTCAGCGCACCAGACATTCCAGCCGAAGCGGCTAACTCTGCGGAAGAAGTTAAAAGCAGCAACATATTGCAATCCGCTTCGTTGATAGCCGACAATTTGCCCGCTGAGTCCCAGTCTCAGAATGCTGTGGCTGTGCAACAGCTGGTATCAAATGGAGCCGACAAAGCGCCCGTTGTTGCGACCGATGAGTCTGCGTCTGTGAATCAGGTACGGCAAGCTGTACCAGTCGCTGCGGTCACTGAGGCCACATCCACACAAACTACCACTCAACAAAACTTTGTGCAACAGCTCATACAAAATTCACCACTCGGTCAATTCTTTGGACAATTAACCGGCCAACAGCCGCAGCAGCAGCAGCTGGCTGCGCAGGGTGCGCCAGTGGCAGCAGATCAACCTGCTACGCCCGCGCCCACCTTACCCGGTTTCCTGAACCCACAAAACGCAATCACGCAAGTGCAAAACGCCGCCCAAAGTGTTGCCAATGCCACCGCACAAGCTTTCCAGGGAGTTCAACAATTCGCCACCAGTTTGGGTAGTCAATTTCAGAACACCCTGTCCGGCTTGGGTGGCCAAGCACAAACAACGTTAAGCACTTCCGATTCAACTACACAGCGTCCTCCTGGCCCTATACAGTCACTGCTTAGCAATTTTGTAGGTGGCAACCAACCTGCCGGCGCAGCTGCAGCCACCGGTGCTACAGCCAATCCTGCTCAACAACAAGGACCTTTCCAAGGTATTATAAGCTTCTTACAGGGCGGCAATCGGCCACAAACAAGTGCTAGTACAAGTGGCACCGTAGCAGCTGTTGCACTCGCCCCTGCTGGCTCCATTCTGCCAGCGAGCGCGGTCTCCGTGGACGAGAATGCCGATGAGGTGAAGAAAGATGAGTTGCTCGATGCAGCAGTGGATCAAGAACAAGCGCAAATCGATCAGACCGATAATGAAGTCCGCAATAGCGCCGAAGTTGGTGACGACTCCCTGGAAGACAGCAACCAGGGTCAGTTTATTATTGTCAATGACGACGCCAGTCAGCAGTAACAGCCAGCATATGAAGAGGAGGCGGTTGTGGTCTAAATAGGAAAACTACGCATAATATAATATTAATAATAAGTAGTTTAGGGAACATTTTTTGCTTTGCCGTTCGATTAGCGCCGGTATACGCGTGTGCCGGGTTGGTAGTAACTTAGACACACAGACTGACGCAGAGCCATGCAACATTATCAGTTTTGAAAATATGGGTTTTTTATAAAATTTAAATTTAAATTTTATTTTATAAACGTAATTTATATCATTATAAGTTCATCAAATTTTATTTATTTCACTCATGAATGTAATTTTAGTCTAAAAACAAATATCGATTAAATAAACCTTTTTTTAAATGTTGTTCACTTTTATTTAGTTCGGGAAAGATCGATGAAAAACGTTCGTATATCTTCGTCGTTTTGTAAGAATTTAACTTAGAAGATTATATTTGTCGCTATCGAAGCAATAAATGCTCTACAATTTTATGATACTTCCGATGACTTTAATGAGCAGCAGAAATACTCTTGAGGCTTGCCATTAGTAACTAAATTTTCAGTGGACATCGAAGAAGGGCCACAAAAATTGTATGGGTTGGTGCGTGACTAACATTCGGAATTCGCAGAGAGATCGTAGGTTCGAATCTCGGCGAAACACCAAAATCAAGAAAAAGTTTTTTCTAATAGCGGTCGCCCCTCGGCAGGCAATGGCAAACTTCCGAGTGTATTTCTGCTATGAAAAAAAGCTCCTCATAAAAAAATCTGCCGTTCGGAGTCGACTTGAAACTGTAGGAGGAGGAGCTCGGCCAAACACCCAAAAAGGGTATATAGGTATATTCTGTATTGTAAAAATCGAAAAGCATGGAAAAAAGAAAGAATGCATATATGGGGTTTAATAAGTTATGAATAAGAGGTCACTCCTAAGATTAACCTCAAGTTCTTCTACTTACTTTAGTTGCGAAAAGTAGGGGAAGAATCATGCCTTTCCAATATCCGTCATTTGATGTAATGTCCATGCCGCACATATGTAAGTGGTGACGCTGGTTCCCTTGCGCGCCATGATGCAATGCATTGCCAAAAGTTGCGACATATCGCGCGGGGTTACCCTCAAGAAGACGACCTGTGTACTGATGGACGTCAGAAACTGCAGACCTCAGAAGAACTTGCTTCCGTAATAGAAGTAGGCACACCAGAGCCAGACGAAACAGAGAAGCAGAGGCGGAAGCTGCTGATTTGAGACAATCCCAAAAAGCGCTGAAGCAAGCAATCATCGCCAGTAAGAAGGCAAAATGGGAGGAACTTCGAAGGGATCTAAATAGCAACCCATGGGGTCTGGGCTATAAAATTGTAATGGGGAAGCTAAACGCCAACTCCACAGCCGTACATCTAGACAGTGATGCTATCAGCAAAATAGTGGACAGACTGTTCCCCAAGCACCCTATTCTGTGCGGGGACCGATACCTCCAAGGGGACGAGATGCTCGTACCCTTCATCGAGGAAGAGCTTAAAACCATGGCAAGAAGCCTCAAAAGAAACAAACAACAAACCAGATGGCATCCCAGCTGATGCTCTCAAACTTGTGGCTGAATGCCGACCAGATGTCGAATGGATGCGAGGGACTCCAAGAAGAAACACGTCATCACTAGCTTCTCAGAACGGAAATGCCAAAGCATGCTGCGGTGGCAAAGCCGATGGGTCACTGAACTGATTGGCAGATGGTCGGCGAAACTTATTCCCTCAATTGACAAATTGGTCCAAAGGAACTTCGGGGAAGTGAACTTCTTTTTAACTCAGTTCCTCTCTGGCCGGAGATATCTATACCGCATAGGCAAGGTAAGCGATACCAAGTGCATATACTGCGAAACGCTGCGCGATGACACTGAACACACGCTTTTTAATTATAACAGATGGCTTACGGAAAGAAATGCTCTGAGGGAGCAGATTGGCGACTTCGCACCGAGCAAAATGCTCGAACGCGAGGGCAGCTGGAACGCGGTAAAGAAATACATCGAAAACATATTACCAAAAAAGTTAGACCTCGACACAGTGCAACAAAGCGAAGCCGCACAAATAGAGACACAAGAAGACGAGCCTATAGCATGAAAGCTGGCTACAAATATCGTCGACCAGACGTGGGTGAATAGAATTGGTCCCTTATGGATTCTGTTCTGGGCACTCTGGGCCCTGTTAAGGTACTGCCACCCTAAACATCATTCACCATTCTGGCTTGCATTTTTGCCTTTATCAAAGAAAAGCTGTAAAATGTACCGAATATTCTCTTTTTTGACTTCCATTGTTAACACCTTGTAAGTCACAACTGAGTAGAGCAAACACAAAACAGCAAAATATTTTTTTTTAGTGTCAAATGCCACCTTGACCAGGAACATAAAATTTAAAGTGTTTGGTCGATACTTTACGAGATATCGATCACTACAGCCATCTACAAAGAAAATAAAGGATATATTTTTGCCGAAACTATATTACATCGAGAGGATGGGAGGGCGAGGGTCGATACTGTATCTCAGTCTTTCCAGACGTCTCATCTCTTTCGTAGTATTGACCACCAAACCGCATACCGCATTCCATATTTCCTTTGAGCGCAGCATATCTTGCACGAATTTTTCCTGTGAAAGAGGATAGCCAAAGGCTCTGTAAAGTAATTCTTTTCTAGAATGGAAGCACGAGCATGTTTAAGAAGGTTACCTTTTGTATTATAATAATGAAATGGTGATTTAAAAAATATCCTCCTTGGAAGTCGCCATACGTCTATATTCACTTGAATCAATTCAAGGCCCTTTTGACAGCCTCTAAAACGAGTGCTTAAAGGCTTCAATAGCTTTTTCAGACGGTGAAAAACGTCAACCTCGCATTTTATTTTTAATGTTCGGGCACAAAAAAAAAATCATTAGGTGTCAAATCAGGTCCGTAAGGCGGATGATCCACTAATTCAATCTATTGAGTGCTCAAAAACTCTCTTGTGTGAGCCAAAGTGGGAGAGCTTGCATTGGCTTGGTAAAGGATGGAAGATTCGTCATCGGCGGTGAGTTTTCCTTTGTTCTCCGAAAATTTCTGGCTAACAAATGGTTGAGTACCACTCAGAATTGGTTGTTTTAAATTTCTCTAGTAGTGTACAGGCGTTGCGACATGGCCAGAGGCGTGGTGTTACTAATGCCCAAGGGTGTCTTTATCTCGCGATATGTCACATATCTTGCGTTATCAACTGGCGCACAAAATCGATTGTTTCTGGCACAACAGCCGTTTTTGGCGACCTTCACCTTCACGGTTAGAGGTCATTGTGCCATCGTTGTACAGTGGCTAAATATGGTACTTCAACACCAAAATTCCAAGTAAGTTGATTGATGCGCTCCTGCTTCATTAATTCTCTTCGAAAATCGTAATAAATCATCTCAGGAAAAATTTCGCAAATTATATTACTTGATTTTCCGACAGGCCTCCCATTGATCTGACCTCTGCTTCTAGTCTATCGGATAAAGTTCGTCGTAACTAAACGGCTCCTCTGCGGATTTGCCTGGTTATGAAAGCAAATTAAATTGCCAGAAAGTTGTCCTCCGAGAGGCAGGCGTTAAACAAGCTTTGGTTTGCTGCATTGTCGCTAGCTTCGTGCATTTATTTGGAGCTAGCTCCGTACCAGGAAGTTTAAAACTTAATTTAGGCCTCAATTACTGTTTTGCAAAAAATCATATAATGTGGAAAAAAGATGAAAAAAAGGTCAACATGGATGTGCTCCATGGCTATTACTACTACTTTCATGACCTTCGTAAAGGGCAGGGTTTTTCAGAATGGAGGCGTAATGATTTCGGCCGCCATATCGTATTTTCAAACAATCGGGACGAATCAAAAATAACGCCCCTATCTTACAAGGGGGCACTTAAAGAGGGTTTTGCAAAGTTTTAAAATTTTTTTGGGTCAATACACTGGATTTACCTGCCATCCTTAATGTAATAGAAAACATGTGGGCCGAAGAATATTTAGTCAAAATCCCTATACGGTGATGTTCCTGAAGTCCATAAAAAAGCTTGAAGACATTGCTAAAGGGTAATAAAGACTTAATTTGAATGAAATAAAGATGATTTGTATTGATATTTTCTGCTTAAGCAAGAATTAATTGCACTGAACGTATTCTGATGGAGGATACTTCCGTGTGTAGAAGTCCACGCAAGTGGGAAAAGTACCTGATTGTCATTCACTTGGTAGTGGCCAGGACGATTTTTCTACGCTCTAAGCAGCTCCCAACTTCCGGGCTTACCCAAGTATCCTCTGGGTAGCTTCCGAATGCCCGAGGACAAATGAAGTACCTCCTGTCATCAAACAAACAGTCGGCGAACTCGTGTATCGACGCCCACGTCACTGTTGACAGTTATGATTTTGAGGTTGTAAAAGACTTCGTTTATTTAGGAACCAGCGTTAACACCGATAACAATGTCAGCCTGGAAATTGAACGTAGAATCTCTCTTGCCAACAAGTGCTACTTTCGACTAAGTAGGCAAATGAGTAGTAAAGTCCTCTCTCGACGAACCAAACAAACACTCTATAAGGCGCTCATCATGCCCATTCTATTGTATGGCGTAGAAGCTTGGACGATAACAACATTCGTTGAGGCGTCTCTTGCAGTGTTTGGATGCGATGATTTTTGTACTTTTGTACGTTGGCGACCGCAAGTACCGCAGGCGGTGGAACAATAAGTTTTGATTTACATAACGGCGGCGTAGATATACTGCAGCGAATAAAAATCCGGCGGCTCTGCAAGGTCATGTCGACCGAATGGATACAGGTATGTGACAGTGTTTTGATTTATAGCAATATTTTTGATTTATATTGATTGAATAAATTGATTTGTTTTTTTGTTTTTTTTCTAGCATTTTTTCCCAAAAGAATCATGAAGCAATAATTAAAGGTGATGTAAGTAGCCAATTTTCGCCCTGTGTTAGCCATCTTGAAGCTACTTAATAAATCCGTGTTGTCCTCTTGGAAAAGCTACTTTTTATTTCAGAGCAAATTCTAAAGAAAAAGTACTCAAAAGCCTAGAAATTAAAACTTTTGCTGAAAAAGTTAGCAGGCAATACTGTTTTGCTTAGACTTTCGCATCTTTCAATTCTATTGAAAGTTCTGTGAAAATTATTTATTTTTTTATTTTTTAAAAGCTTAAATAACAATACAATTGCTAAATAAACAAAAAGATAACGCAGCGCTAGCAACGGAGGCTTTCAGCTGGCAGGTGAAGAATTCCCGGTTTATATACGTCGTAGAAGATCAGAGTCCTTCAAGTATTTATAGATTTTCGAAATGTTGGAATCGGAAGGGTTAATTAATAGCGATAGTGCATCATGACCGTCAAAATTCTGCTGTCTTTGTCTATCTAGTCCAGGGCAAAAGGCTAACAAGTGCAGGATACTGACTGGAGTATTACAAAATGGACACAGGCTTGGTTGCCTCCCATTCAGTAGATATGCATTGGTGATTACACTGTGACCAATGCGTAGGCGAGTATATGGCGTAGTATAGTTAAATGGGAGGGATGATAGATAAGTTGGTTTAGTACGATTAGGATTAATCCTGGAGTAATGGTGGCTATAGTGAAACCAGTCAGCTACTAGTTTGGTTTGCCTATGCTGCTTTATAAGTCGATAAACATCATTTTTACATAAAAGGTTTGATGTGATCGTAGGAGTAATGCTCATATCCTTGGCAGTATTATCAGCGATTGTATTGCCGTTGATACATGAATGCCCTGATACCCACATGATTTTGATATTATGAGGGTGAGAAATCAGGATATTTCTTATGGTTCCATTAATGTGGTTGGAATTATTATAGTTCTTTATGGCCTGAAAACAGGGCATACTGTCTGTGCATATAATGTATTTCCCCTTCGATTTTGACGAATACTGCATGGCGTAGAGAACTGCTGTTGCTTCTGCGGTGAAAATTGAACAAAACGGAAGTAGTAGTCAATACGATATAGGCTCTCCATTCTCTTTCACGACAGCAAAGGAAGTGTAATTCGCTTTGGAACCATCGGTGAAGATTAGCTGCCAACTAGTGCTTTTAAAGCGAGATGAAATTTCTAAAAAACGTGCGCAATACTCTACCGATGTCGTAGTAGATTTTTGCATGCAACTTAAGTCGTTTATAAAAGATGATTTTTTTAGCACCCATGGCGGGTAATGGCCATGTCTCGTCGATAATAGTCTTAAGGGCAGTCCATTGTCTTTTGCAAAAGAGGCGCATTTGGAAATTGATGAAGCTATCTTAGGAGCCCGTGCACGCACGGCTGCCGAGTGAAAGCATTTTTGTAGCAAAGCTTTAGAAGTGAGAGCAAGCTTAGGATAAAGTTTCCTTATATTGTCCTCCACATTGTCGATTAGTGATGGTAGACCTGATTCTGCCAAGATGTTTTTTATTGGCGAAGTAGGAAATGCACGTAAAGATCGTCGGACAGCAGTATGGTAAGGAGACGCTAGGAGCTTGATGTTATTTTTGCATGTTGGCCATATATTTCTACGCCATAGTTGATAGAGGATAAGAGGAGTGCCTTTGTAACGTTGACCAGCAATTCAGAATTGATAAGCGAGCGTTTGCAAGATAAATAAACAATAAACTAATAAATTTGTAATTTTTTCAATTTTAACTCTTCTAACTCCAACGTTTTTCTTACGTGGAGGAATGATCGACTGAACTTCTGCTTTTGCAATGTCTTTACGGTAACAAATGGACATACATATATTGTCATATATTGTTATGCTCGAAATACGAAATTAAATTTTCTGTTTTATCTCATTCCTGTCGTTAACATATCATGGCAGCCAAATCTATATCAAATTCAATGGTTTAACAAGTTACTCTCTTAATGCATATGCAGGATGCTAAAAGTCAGCATTTATTTCAGGAATAAAAGTTTGTAAAAACAGTTATGAAACGTACATTTACGTTCGTACGGTACTGAAATGAGGAAATTTGCAACACGTCGTAATGCAAAGGTTACTAAACATGGCTTATGCATAAGAGTGAAATAATTTTCGAAAATATTTTTGTTTACTAGCTGCATTTCCATTTTAATGTAATGAAAATACTCCCTTAGAGACTCCATTTTTTTACTTTTGTCTCGTTTCCCATCTAAATAATATTTGTTTTACAACTGCGAACTAACTTAAAACACATACATAAGTAACATCACATATTTGTGAGTGCTCTTGTGTTAGATAAACATCCAAAATATTCTAAGAAAATATTATATTCGCTTTAAAACAAAAACAATAATTTTTCTGTTGTTTTGTTTTAATGTAGAAGTAATAACCAATATACCAACGATTCATTAAATGAGGACGCTGACTTTGATAGCTTACACGAAGATGCCCTTGAATATATGGCCGGTTACATAATACGCAAATTAAAGTTGACCAATTGTTCATGCAATGAGCCTACATTTACTTGGGTTGACACTTTATCTAAGGGCGGATTTGTTAAACCAAGCACCGAGTTCTTGGACAAAATTAAAATGTTGGAATCAGCGTTTAACCAGTTCAACGGCAGGGAGCTTTACGGTGGGATATCATTTTTACAAAAATTGTTCAGATTAATGAGCATTCGATAAGATAATTGTAAGTAAAGTATGCAATGCTTTGGGCGTCTACTTGTGTTTCTGCGTATATATGAATTTACCTTTTTTAACACAGATTTTATACTTGTAACTTTGCAGGTAATCTCGTTAAAAAATCAAATGTATGATTAGCGGACGTGACGAAATAAAAGTGGTTTTTCCTCGTTAAGAGTTTCCACTATTCTCAAGTTGTTTTATTATATTTATTACTTCAGTGTAGGTTTACAAATGGCACCTATAGATTCCAATCCGATGCATGGTCAAAATACATACAATATATATATGACACAAATCCATGGGAATAGTTAAGTTAAAAATATAAATAATTAAGTACCACTTATAAAATAACATAAAATTATTCTATGGCTTACAACGACCTTTTTCAATTTTTTACTACATTTTCAGAAAGGGGATCAACTTATGCCCTTTTTTCCCTTGCTTCCAAATTGCATCAATGGATTAAGTAGCATCCGAAATCAGTTGTCAAACTTTACTTAACCTTGTATAATTGAATCATGCAAAAGAATATTATTAGGCAGATTTTAGGACCGTAGTCAAGCACAGTCCCATTCAGCTACGTCAGATGATTTCACATTAATAAAATATTCCATGAAAATCAATCTTCTAATTGTTAAGCCGTAATCGCCATTTCTTTATATGCTGGCGATCTCATCTTTCCACCCCACACAATATTCATCGCTCCGGCGCTCTCTCCACTAGCTGTAGGAGCATTTGGCCATTATGATTATACCTCTTATTAACAAATATTCCCAGGCTATGATTACTATGTTGTAACATGTTTGTAAAGTCTGTAAATAATTACAGTCCTGTGCAAAAAAAAAAACCGGACAGTCTGAAAACTACATTTTTTTAAGTAGTTTGGATTTTATCAAATATGTTTGAATGTGGTTATATTCCATTGTGTTTTTAATACAAAAGTATGAAATAAAATCAATAAATTTCATACGTGTTTTTAATATATTATTTTCATACTTTATTTGTTTTAGCATAGTCAATAATGAATGTTTTATTATTAGTTTATCCTTATTATATAATCTTACAGCTAATTTATTCAAAACAAAATTAATTATTTCATTACAAATGTTATAATTTGAAGTTTTAATAATTGAAGCACCGCCTTTCACCTTAGTTACCGCTTTAATACGTCTCGGCATTGATGTAACCAGGGTTTGCTACAATTCCTCCGAAATATCGTTGTGCCAAGTGTCCATTATAATGTTATCCAGGTCAGTTTTGTTCTTCGGCTTTTTTTCAGCTGCCTGCTTCTTAACAATGGCCCAGAGGTTCTCAATTGGGTTTAGGTCGGGACTGTTGCCCGGCCATTCCAATTGGACAATTCCGTTTTTTTCCATAAACAAATAAGGAATAAATCATTGGTTTTTTGATTCGACATTTAAACAAAACACTCGGGAGATTTATCAAAAATCATAACTTACTTTGTGAGATCGGTGGCATGGCGCAGAATCATCCTGAAATATAACGTCCGTTCTTAGAGAATACTGCTCCTCAATGACAGGTATTAAATGCCTATTTAAAATTGATATGTGAGCATCTCCGTTCACCCGACCATCAATAAGAGTCAGTGTTTTCGTTCCGTCATAGCTGAAGCAGCCCCATATCATTCTACCAACTGACTGTCTTACAGTAGGCAGTATACATCCAGTTTTATATCTTTCGCCAGATCTGCGCCTCACATGGTGGATACCATCCGATCCGAAAAAATCAGATTCTTCCAGTGCTCGACAGTCCAGTTTTCATGAGTTCAAAAACGGCTTTTTTGCGGGATGTCTTCCTACAAAACTGGCATTTATCAATCTCCTACGCACAGTAGATGAATCTATTTCGACGCCAGTTGCATCCAACAACTCCTTCCTGATGTCTGCCGAAGATTTGAAACGGTCCTGGATACACATTCGCTTAATCATCCGGTCTTCAGTAGGCGACGTCTTTTTCCGTCGTCCAGATCCTTTCTTTCGCTCCGTTGAAGCCGTTTCTGCGAATTTCTTTAAAAAATTGGCAACAGATGATTTGCTGAAGCCTACTTTAGCAGCAATTTGACGTACGGACAATTTTTGCAGTGATAGTGCAATAATTTGCCCCTTAACGACAGCTCCCATTTGCTTCGATCTTGGCAAATTTTTGATATTAACACTTGCCACGTATCAACTATTTCACTTATTGGTTAAATTATGATACAAATTAATTCAAAACTGTTCTATTTATACACAAAAAAAGCTACTTACCGCCAAGAAGCTTTATACTCAAGCTATAGAAATTTAAATAGGGTAAATTAGCTGTCCGGTTTTTTTTGCACGGGACTGTATATTTTCTGTTAACTCTTGTGTAAACGCGTGCTGCTATTAATTTGAATCCTTGTATGTATTAATGCGCCAGATATGCCCTTAAATTAAAAAAAAAAATCTTTAAACCCTAATAATGTTTCCCTTATGCCAGAGACATGATTGTAAAAAAATGAAAATATTGGAATGTGGAAAAAAATAATATATATAAAATACATGAATGTGGAAAAATAAAATTAAAAGGTTTGGTTACTGATATAAAAAATTATGTATAGTTTCCACCTACGTTTGGCATTCTGGGTTTAAGTAATATATAACAGAAGAACATCCAAAAGTTAATCAAGACAACTCATTGACTCAAAATTGCAACATTTTCACATTCATGCTTCTAGCATAAGGTGGACGATATGATTTCAATGTGTTTCCGCAAAAATCCCGCCAACGCAATTAAGTTCAACCCCTTACCTGGATATCACGGCTTTTGCTTGAATAATTTCTTGAAGCATACACAAGGTCCGGATGTATTTATTTAAATTTATGGATTTAAATTTAGCAGAAGAACTTGATGAATATATTCCAAAATATTATATGAAAGAAAAAAAATTTACCAATGTTTATGTATACATTTTTTATACTTTATTAAATTGTTGTAATTATTTTCATTTTATCCAATCGCTTATAAGTTAAGGTGGTTTACAGCAGGTAGAGTTCAGATTTGCAATAGAAACATACAAACTCAAATTATGTAGTCATACAAATGTCAAATGAAGTAAATTACATTTTAAAAATGCAAACTTAAATATGATTTAAATATAAATATTTTTCTATTATATTTTTTAGAATGCAAGTTGTGTATAGTACAGTTCAGTATATATGTATGTATATGCACGTTTGTATATATGTAGGTACTTATATATGTATCTATGTATCCTAGCAGGGTTGAGTGTATGCACGTATGTAAGTGTATTAATATGTGTAAATATGTACTGATATTAATGTGTTTTTTTTTTCTAAATCTGCGTAACTGACATTGAACACTTTCAATCATTTAACTGTTTATGTTGCGTATACTCGACAGAGCAAAACGAAAAATTTTCACATAATGTCGAGTATAATCGGCATGAAGATAGAAAAAAAAATCGCATACTTATTTTTATTCAACGAATCAATAATAATTTTCTCCGCTGAAAAAGAGCAAATAAAGAATATACGTTAGTCTGACAACCTTATTTATTTTAATACGCAATAGGTTGTATTAAGGGGGTCCGGTGAGCTAATATAGAAATTTCAAAAAATCGATTTTTTGTCTTTTCGATATTTCGAAAGTATAGGCTTTTAAGAATATACTGTGAAATTTTCATGCGGAAATTCCTAATATTATAGCTTCTACAGCCTATTTACTAGGCAGAAAGCGGTCCGCGCGCTCCAGTACCCCAAACTTTAAACTCATTAATCTCGAAACGACTTTTTTCGGCCTGGTGTTGTCAGAAAAAAAGAAAAAACTATTCAACCGAATCGTCTGAAGCTTTAATATGTTGTTCACAACATCATTGCCTATCACCCGGACTAGAATCATATTATTATTTCAATTATTTCGTATTTTTTAGTATTAAAAAACTGAAAACAAAAAACGATTTTTAGAGAGTCAAATTCAAAACCGCGCCATTTTGTCATAATTTTATTCTTTTTTTTGTATTCTACTACGGGGCATAACTACAGTCATACTGATTAATAATTATTTTTAATGTTTGTGTTTCAAATGAATAGAAGAGCCAAAATGGACAACACCGTCCAAATCGAATTTTACGGGAGGGTCAACTTCAACGCCATTTTTAAAATTATTAAAATAATTTTTTTTTTCATTTTTGTATTTAGAAGAAGTTAAATAAGAAGTCTAAAAATTTTAAATGTCTTTTTTCATTTGTTTTATTGTAAAAAAAATCCTGAAAATACCCTAAATTTTCGAGCTCTAGACCACCGGACCCCCTCAAGTTGAAAAAACAAATTCTGGAGAAGTGCCATTACATTATAAGAGAATCCAGCTTTGGTGCCCAAAATGTCAGGTAGCTTTGAAAACTATCATTGCGCTTAATTTACAATTTTTAGTTTTGTTACTTAGATTTCTTCAAATTTATTTGGTCGTTTATTGCTTTTTTTTTGCATTACTAATTTTCAATCCTAAAATTACGGGATTAAATTTTATAGTTATGTTATACATTTTTTATCAATGAAATAAATTTTGTTTGTAAAAATATATTTTCTAAAAAACCCACACGCAACGTTTGAGTTTTCGTCATAATTGCCTACTTTTTCAGGCAGAAACATTTTACTCTGTTTATGTCAACTTCGGTGGAAAATAATTAAGCAGGCAGAAAACGTTTTTTCGCAACAAAATTAAACAGTTAAAGGGTTAATTATAAACGAAAATATAAAAAGAAAGATATTTGGTGACGAAAAATGCAAATGGATAATTGACTTTTTTTTCAGAAAGTAAAAACTAAAATTCAGTAAAGTTATATTTGTGAAACGAAAAGAAAAGAAACTGAAAGATATACAAGGTGGCGCGAATTAAACATCCTTCTTTGTTTTTGAATAATTTGAATGAGTTTTTTAGTAAATAAAAAAAAAAATATTTTGATTGTTGGAAGTCTTTATATTGACCTATACGCGCTTCATTGTTGGTCTGTTTGTATATTCTCAAATTGTTTACAATTGTGCGGAGCTGTAAAAAGTTATACGAAGTTGGGCGAATTATGCATAATCAGTCCTTGACACTGCCATAAAAAAGTTATGCATGCATCAAGCCTGTTCGTCCGGGAGCCAGGGGTCATTTTGACATCATCATTTCATGCCGACTGATTTTAATACTGAAGGCAGACACCATCCAATGAATGATGAAACCAATCGTCAGCTGGCCCAGTGGCGGTGGCTACGTGCGTGGGATGCTGCGAAACGTTTTTATACCGGCTGAAATTTTTTTTTGTGTATTGTTGACATTTAGTAGAATAAAAAAAAAAATAGTCAGCTGCGCGGTAAAGGGGGGAAAATACGTTAGCTGAACAGGCGAACTTGTAAAATAAATTAAAAAGTAAAACTGCTTTATGCCGATTGAAATTTTTTACATAATTTTGGACACATATGAAAATATAATAATGATGGTCAGCTGCGTTTATAGCGGTGGGAAGACTGTCTGCCGAAGCAAGAAAGTATCATTGCGTCAGCTGACGTATTTTCCCCCCTCTACGACGCAGCTGACTATTTTTTTTTTATTCTACTAAATGTCAACAATACATGAAAAATATTTCAGCCGGTATAAAATGATTTGGTAGAAATTGTTTTTCGACACGTTTCGTACCATCCCACAATCACACCCACCGCGGGTGCGCCAGCTGACGTTCACTTTCGTTATTCATGAAAGCTAAATCACAAGTATAGTCAAGAATTTAACGGTATAAAAACGCAGTCCAAAATCGACCCCTGGCTACCGGACTATGTGGAGCTTTCGCACTGAACAGTACCATATCCTTCTGTTAACAGATTAGTTAGTTCGCATTGATGTTGTGAAGGACAACATTTTTAGTGTTAGTCTTATTTACCGCATCTTGTGCCGTGCGACTGTTATCTTCTTCAAAAGGTGGAACAAGATCCGTTGAAGATATGAAAGAAAACCCGCACACTTCCTGAAGAAACTGACAACAGAAGACCTTCAGCAGACTTAAATCTTTTTTTTCCTGGTTTATATCCATATTTTCTTTTTGTCATTCTATTGATTTGGAATTTTATATTAAAATAGTTATGATATATGTATATAAGTACAGTAGCGTGTACATTAGGGTGCCCCTTAAATTTCTAGTTCCATATTTTTTTATGCATACCTTACCGACTTGCGATTTAAACTTGTCCATACAAGTTGCATGAGTACTGCGCTGTGGCTTGTAACTACAAGGTCCGGCACTCGAAGTGTAACCCATTAAAAGGCCCATAAATTTAATTTGGAAAATTATTTTTATTCAATTCAAAGTAAAAAATGTGTGAAAATAATACAAAATTAAGAATGAATTTACTTTTGCTCGATATGACCGCCTTTTGCCATGACTATGGCCTTGAGACGGTCCAGAAACGAATCGCAAGCTGTCCGAACGTGACTGGTAGGTATTTTGGCCCACACGCCGACAATGGTTTTTTACAGCGCCTCGAGACTGGTGAATGTTTTAGTTCGGACCTTGCTCCCCAAAATGGCCCAAAGAGAATATTCCATCGGATTCGCGTCTGGTGAATTTCAGAGCCATTGTGTGGAAGTTATGAAGTTTGAAACGTTGTTTTTTAGCCATTCTTGGTTCACTCGAGCTTTGTGAGACGATGTCGAGTCCAGCTAAAACTTCCATGGTTTGCCACCGAAATGTTTGTGTGTTAACGGCGTCAAAGTAACCTCCACAATACTTTCCCTATAATAATTCGCATTTACATTGACGCCAGGCTCGATGAAACGATTGGAGAGCGCCCATCTGCGATTACAGCGGCCCAAACTATTACTTGTGGCTGGTATGACTCAAATTCTCGTAAGAACGGTCGGTCAAATAAACTCAATCGTTTTGGGAGTTTACGAATTGCTCAATTTGAAAAATTTTCTCGTCAGAAAACACAATGTTCGGAAATTGGAAGCTTTTGGCCAAGCGGAGGAGTTGCTTCGATTCTCTCTATCAAGTCTGACTTGTTGCTGCTTTGGAGTGAGATAATGCGCCGTTTCGATCTTGTAAGATTTGACTTTGAGATTACTTTACCCGTGTATCAGCTGCGCGAGCGGTCTGAAGTTGGTTACACTTTGAGTGCCGGACCCTGTACATGTTTTATTTGTCATTTCATACGTGATTTTTGAGATTATTAGTGATCTATTGTTTAGTGCGTAAACACGTGGGTGGAACAATTGAAATATTTTCCTTAGCGGATTGCCTAGCTATCAAATAAATGGTGCAAAATTACTATCTAATCGACAAGTTCTCTGTTCTATTTTACAATATCCGTCAGCGAATTCGTACTGAAACTATCTGACTTTCAAAACAATGTACCAGAAGTAGTCACAGTCCATTGGTATGGAAAACTATTATCCGGGTTGGATATGGCTTCGATTGACGATAGCGAACAGCTTTTTGCAGTGCCAAAACTAGACAGTTCGTCTGGAAAACATCAAGCTAAGACCGTCTCAACACTCACGATAAGGTGCAAATAATGTACTGCGACACAACAACTTCCAATACTGGCCGTTTCAATGGAGCTTGTGATAATTTTGAGGAAACTTTAGGAAGAGAGTTGCTGCTTTTCGCCAGTTGTTATCAAGCTGCCAAAATTAAGGAACTTATTAATAGCTCAGATGGTTAATTAACCATTAATAGCTCAGATACTCCGATGTTCAAAAAGTTCAGGGAAAATTGGAAGAACATCGATTCCAGTTAGGTTACGTTAGGTTAGGTTATGGTGGTAGTCGGTCTGCACGACCAACTCACTTAGACCTTACAGGTCCGTTGTGATACCACTGTGCTTCACGGGAGCCGCATTTACTTTCCTTCGTTTAACCATTTTGTGGCTCTTGTGAAACGTAGAATTGATCCCAACCCCACGCTAAACAGCTCTGTAAGAGAATTGAAAAGATATTTTCCTCAAACCTGCTCTGATCTTAGCTAAGGCAGGACAATGGAAAAGTAAGTAAGTGCTCAACTGTTTCTTTCTCTTCCTCTTCCTCTTCCTCTTCCTCATCTATGCAACTTCTGCAATATTCATGGGAGAAATCTCCTAGTCTCGAGGACTGCCTGCAAAATAGCCAATAACCGGTTATATAGGCCACGACCTACGAGATTTCATTTCTGGTTTATTTGCGGCCTAGTAGCTTAGCTGTTACCCATGTATTTAGCTTCTTTATCTCTCCATGACCTATTGACCTCTTGGATATTGTTGTTTTTTATTATTAGTTTACTCGTGGCGAAAAGTATTCTAATGGTGCTTTTATTACTGAGAAGTTGAAGAGCAGCCCCTTTTCTGGCTAGCTCATCAGCTTTACAACTTTCCTCAATATCTCTGTGCCCCGGAACCCAAATAAGGCTGACCTTGAATACGAAACTAAAACCATTAACGGCTGCTCGGCATTCCTGTGCAACCTTCGATCTTAGTATAGCCGCATTCATTGATTTAATGACCGCCTGGCTATCCGAGGATATATTTATAGTCGTTTTTGTTACGGCATGCGCATTTAGATATGCAGCCATTTCTTTTATAGCTAGAAACTGTGTCTGATAGACTCTGCAGTAGTCTGGTAGTCGAACGGATAGTTCCAGTCCTAATTCCTTCAAAAATACTCCATAGCCAACCTTATCGTCTAGCTTGGAACCATCTGTATTTAAATCTAATTCCCCCAGAATGACTGCGAAGGACAAAAAGGGCGTTTGTTTGCTTATTTTTCGCGATGTTGTAGGTTAAAGCTTGGCTCGATTGCACAGTGGCCACCAAAGCACCCAACCAAGATTTGCGCTACTACAAGATGTTAAAAGACCACAAAAAAGTTGACGCCCCAATTTTCAAAGCAAGTTTCTATAGGCAAGTTTAGTCATCATTTGTGGTATTTATTTGAAGAGACTGTTGTTATATCACTGTTTGATGATGAAGTTGTTAACCAAAATAAAAAGAAAATGATTGCCAACTACAACAGGGACAAAATCTCAGATTTTAGCAAACGCTAAGATGCGTCGACGGAAGTACTAACTCAAAAGTTGTTTGGTAAGTTAAATAGACTTTTTTTGTGATATTTTTAATTCAATAATTTGTTTTTTTTTTGTTATTTAACTCATTTTTCTTTTTTTTTTCAGACAAAACACTGGATGATGTCGTATCGGAGAAGAACAAGCAATTTCTATCACGACTGCAGGTCGACGACAGTTCTCTAAAGGAAGATGTATCTTCTTGCTATAATAATGCTGCTTTTCTGAAAGCTAAAAGTCATTTGAGAGTAGTGAATGATACTACCGAAAGGGCTGTTAAAGTAATGCAAGATTTTAACGGTCTTATCGCGGCTGCAGAAGAACAAAAACAGTGCTTTTTGCGCTGTGTCCTGGAATATAGAAAATTGTATCCGGACTGTAAAAAAACACTGTAAAAAAGGAGTCACCCTGACAGATTGTTAATACTTTATGTTTTCAATTAAATATTAATGTTCAACTTATTTAATTTTTACTTTTATTCACTTTATTTATTGCATTTGTAGAGATTTTATAGCAGACCGAAATATCAGAACAAAACGCGATTTGTACTAAACTTTGAAACTCGGTCGACGCTGGTTACAATTATGCCAGAAATATGAAATTCTTGTTTGAGCATCTTAGGCCTTAGAAAAAAATGTAGAGGGTATGCATTTCGTAATTAGAAAAATAATATTTTTTGCCATCTAAGGGACAGCCTAGTATACATATGTAAAATTAACTTCGCGATAGGTTTCCGGCGCCAAGTATAAGTACAATAAAAGTTGCGTGTTTATTTGAGTATCAAGATTTGAGCGTCCGCTACTTTATACTTAAGGGGTTACATCTAGTTAGAAGCCCTGAAAAATGAGGTTTTTAAAAAAATTTTCCTGAGAAAACTTCTGAATAAATTGTTTTAAGCCTTTGTACACATATTATGGTAACTTTGAATAATATTTAAAAAAATTTTATTTGCAAGAATAACAGTTTTTATAGCTGCTACAGCAGATTTCCAGGAACCCCTCCAAAAAAGACGTTTTACGGTGACCACTATATCTCCGAAGTGGATTATCTGAAATGAAAAAACCAAACGGATTTGATTAAAATATTGTATATTCTTGTAATTAATCGAAGGAATAAGCAAAAAAAAATTTATTGACAAAATGGCGGCTTCTCAAAAAAAAAAAAATATATTTTTTGGAATAGTTTTGGCCTTAAATTGTGTATAAACAAAAAAATGTTTATCGGTTTTAAAAAAGCTTCGATTAAGTACTAGAAAATATAGTTCAGAAGCCGGTGTAAAAATTTCAGACTAACCGGTTTAGCCGTTTCCGAGAAATCGTGGTCACCGACTTTCAAAACACAGTTTTGAGAAAAACAAGGTTAAAGTTTTAAAAGCTAATTTAAAGTGCTCTGACGCGTCGTTACATTTATGCGTATAACTTCAAAAATCATCTTCGGAATGACTTGAAATTTTCATAGTGTTTACTTAAATATATGTACATTACAAAAATGAAATAAAAAAAAAATCGATTTTTTGAAAATTCTAACTAGATGTAACCCCTTAAAGAAAAGTCGTTCAGAATGTTAAAAAAGTAAAAAAAGGGTATTGAGATAAACATTTTTTGTTTTTCTTGATGAATAGTTGTACAATTTAAGGAATTGAAAATATAAAAAATATTGCGAAATATTTAAATTAAAGTCCTCCTTTTCTCCAATATTCTTTTTCACATCATTTACTCGCCTTAGCCTTATTAAGTGTTCATATATGTGTAAATGTGTATATGCCATATATATTTAATGTAAAGTAAGTACTTTTAGTATTGAAGCCGTTTTATGATTTGTTTGCGTTGCTTTTCATATGATTTGAATAGGTGAGTTCGAAGTTCGAAGCTTGAAATGTACGAGTAGTTGCATATAAATGTACATATGTTTATTATTGTGTTTCATGATATTATTTCGCTTTAACACATAAATATATATTTTTAAGAAAATTAGTGTTGAAATAAATTTAAGACCGAACAATGGTGAATATTTATACCCATAACACAGTACAACGGCCATTTTGGGGGCGTGATGAAGTCAATTCAGAATGAAAATACTAGAATCATAATCATCAACTTAGTTTCTGTATAACTTTTTTAATGAATAAAAAAAACTGATTTTGAGTGATGGGAATCTTTATTTTACGCGCTTCATTGCTTGTTTGTTTGTGTGCTGCAGCTGTTTAGCGGTGAAGTATCGAATATGGTATGGTTGACGTACGACGCAATTTTGGGCCACCTTGTACAGGTATGGTGACACCTTCAAAATTCAAATTATTTATGAGGAACTAATTATTGGGTATTGGAATAAGTTTTCGCCCTCGTAAAAGAGGTGTCGCTGCTGATACTAGTTTTGTGTTCGCTCTAGTAATATACTGGCGATTTGAAGGTGCATACGAGGTGTGTTCAAAAAGCATCACGAATTTTGAATTTTCACAGGTTACGTATATTCGAAATTCGATATTTTGTGGCGATATGCTGGTACTCATGTCTATCACTCATGCCGACGAGTTCGACCATTTTGAATGTTCAGTTAATTGTTGACAGCTGCTTTGCTTGCACGTGCTTCGGCTCGTCTTCGATTTTTACCTATTGAAAGAGATGGATCAAAGAACCTGTATCAAATTTTGTGTGAAAAGCGAAATTAAGTGCGCGGATGCATTCCGAATGTTGACTGTGTCATACGGAGAAGCTGCTTTGAGAGAGAAGGCCGAGAAGATGTGAAAGAGCACTTCAACAACAGACGAAAAAATTGATAAAGTGAAGAAAATGGTATTGGCCAATTGTCGAATTACCGTTAGAGAAGTTGCTGAGGACCTAGACATATCTATTGGCTCGTGCCATTCAATTTTTTTTAATGATTTGGGCATTAGACGGGTCGCCGCAAAATTCGTAACAAAAATGCACAATTTCGACCAAAAGCAGCATCGCATGAACATTGCTAACGAGATGTTGGACTCTGTCCGCGACGACCCAAATTTGCTCCAGAGGGTCATAACTGATGACGAATCGTGGGTTTATGGTTAGGACGTGGAAACCAAAGCTCAATCATCGCAATGGAAGCTGACGCACGAACCAAGAGCGAAAAAAGCGCGCCAAAGTTCGGTCGAATGTAAAAGTTTTGCTTACCGTTTCCTTCGATTGCAGGGGCGTTGTGCATCATGAGTTCACAACAACAACAACACACTAATGATGCCACAGCCACCGTATTCCTCAGGTCTGGTAGCCTGTTTCTTGTTTCTGTTTTTCTTGTTCCCGAAACTGAAGAGGCCCATGAAAGGACGACGCTACTCTAGGACGGACGAGATAAAGACGGCATCGAAGGAGGAGCTGAACAAGATAAAAACAAAATGATTTTTTGAAGTGCTTCGAAAATTGGAAAAAACCTTGGCACAAGTGCATTATATCTCATGGGGATTACTACTTAGATATTAATGAATAAATAAATAATTTTAGAAAAAATACAAAATTAGTGATACTTTTTGGACACACCTCGTATGTGAGGTCTCGATCGCAGCAGTAGTCATTCGTTTGAAGCATAAAGATCGTTTTTTATCTGACGTTCGTCCCGAAACAACAGCATTTGCACCTGCCTCATTATTACCTTTTAAAGAAAAGTACAGCTGTAAAGTGTCGTTCATTGATCAATAGTTACGGTAATCACGCTCCATCAAATACAACTTGTAAAGAGTGGTTTCGACGCTTCTAAAGTGGCAATTTCGACATGAGTGAGATCGACGTAAAGATCGCGTAGGGGCACCGAAAAAATTAGAAGATACTGAACGACAACAATTATTGGATGAAGACGCATATCGAACACTTGATGATATGTCTAAAGAGTTGGATGTTGACATATCAACCATCGGTAATCGTTTGCACGCGATGGGAATGGCCCAGAGAACAGAAAGCAGGTAACTGGGTGCCACAACAATTGAAGGAAAAGGATGCTTGTTGAACGGCAGAAAAAAAAGGTTTTCTGCACCGCATCGTCACTGGCGAAGAAAAATTTATCTTTTATGATAAAACCCTAAGCGTTGAAAATGTTGGAGCCTGCCAGGTGAACCAAGCCCATCGACAGTGAAGAAAAATATTCATGTTTCAAAAGTGATGGTGTGCATCTGGTGGGATCAGAAGGGTCTCATCTATTATGAACTTCTTAAACCATCAGAAACCATCACTGGCGATTGCTACCGATAGCAGCTAATACGTTTGAATCGAGCACTCAAAGAAAAGCGGCCGGAATGGTACGGTAGACATGACAAACTGATTTTGCTGCATGACAACGCCAGGCCAGACGTTGCTAACGCGGTCCAGAAATATTTATAGGGACTGAATTGGGAAATCCTGCCCCACCCGCCCTATTTCTCAGACATTGTCGCGCCTTCGGATTACCATCTGTTCCAATCAATGCAGTCAGCCCTTATTGGAGAGTGGTTCACTTCTTACGAGAGCAACGCAAATTGGCTCACTGAATGGAACAAATCAAAAGAACTCAAATTTATCGTCAGAGGAATCCGTATACTACCTGAAAGATGGCGTAAAGTTGTAGCTTCCAATGGCACATACTTCACATAATCTCATGCATTATTTAATTGTTTAAATAATTCGTAACTTGGGCTAGGAAAGCACGGAAACTTATTCCCATACCCAATAACTTACAAACAATGTTGAATACTGTTAATTGTGGATACATGAACTATTTGCGTTTGATGGTTTTTGAGTTTGGCTTATTATACAATGAAAAATTGTAACTGATAACGCGGATGTGTACATATAAAAGTTTGTATGCAAAAATATCATAAGCAAAATTGTGTCGATACCACGAAAAACACCGACACTCAAACCGATGCATGTAACCAAAGAAAATCTGTTATTTACTACGGGCACAAGTGTTGCTCAATTTTGTGTATCCTACAGGCAACAGAAAGCGACTACGATAACGTCGGTGAGTGCCATTATGATCCCACTTTTCTTGATGTAGCCTCACAATGTGGTGCCAGCTTGCGTTCCGTAGCCATACAAAAATGCAAAAAGAATGCAAAAAGTGTTTGAGGTTTCACTATATGCGTCTTGAATTTTCATTCTGAATTGGCATTGCAGGCCTTGGAAAATTTTATCGGCCTTACTTCATTTGAACACGAATTTCATTTGAAAGTTAAACATTAGTTTTCACAATACAATAAATACTATATTAATGCAGTTACTTGAATTTATATCGTACGCAGAGTATTATATTTAGGAGGCATATGCAAGTAATATACATAAATATCTTGTATACATATATATATTTTTTTGTTTGAGCAAATGCTGTTATAATTTATGTAGTTAAGAGTACTGGCATTGGCATTTGTCAGCTATATACATATACATACATACATTATATATATAGGTATATATAGATATATATAAGTATATAAGAAAAACGATTAATATCTACTAAGTCAAGGTATACAATAGGAAGGATTCAATACGCACAGTTCGAGTAATGAAAGCTGTTCTTTAGTAGGTGTGTTTTTTTCTTAAATTTCATTCCATTTTACTTAATATACAATGTTCGGGTTTTGGAATATACTAAATTTGTGTCAATGTGGTTTTATTTTCATCTAATTACTGCATATTTCACATGTAGGTACATTAGCTGGATGCAGTCGCATGTACACACAAGGACGAGTGTGAATGAAATATTTGAATGCCGCGTGTTTTTCGTGTGCCTACTAACTAATTGTTGAAGGAGACGTTAATTGAGCATTTTATTTAGTTGATTACATTTTTTGTTTTTATATATTTTCAAAATGAAAGTCACATCAATAAATTTTCACACACATACATTAATATGGAAATAATGGAGTGCCTAATACTTCGCCGTGTGTTTGTTTGATTTTTCTTCCCTACGGAATTTGAATAGTTTCCGTTTAGTTTTTTTTTTTCATTTTCGTTCGTATTTTTTATTCACACTGATAATCTCTAAATGCAAATTCTTACAATACCAAAAGCTATTATCTATTAATACAAATATAAATTTTACGTTTACGATCCTGCTTCTACTCAGTTCCCACTTATGTACTTCCGCCAAACTTTGTAAATTAAGGCCCTCGCCTCATTTGAGTTTGGTGTTTTTCGGGTGTTTCTTTAGAAGCGTGTAAAACGGAAACGAAAGAGATTTTTTTATTTATATTTTGAGTATTTAAGTTTTTGACGAGGCTCTTTCAAAAAGTTGTCAGACTTCAAAACATGGTCTTCACATGGACATGGACACAGCTGTGGCCGGTTCTACTGAACCGATGCTGATGAAGTAAAATGTAAATGATAATCTTTTCCAGAAAATTAACTCTCTAGTAGCTTAACTTTTCTAGTCAAAAAATAATCTTATTAGCTCACTGCGTAAGCCCTGGCAGCTAGTGCTCCTTTTTTGTAAAATAATAATTTATTGTAATTTTCCATATATTAAATAAATAAATAAAAAAATTTAAATGACGTAGAATTGATGTTGTTATCATGTGAACTACGATCATTTGGAAAAAATACCAAAAACTATACTATACATGCAAATTTTGGACTCCGGAAAAAATACGAAAAATTTTACTATAATTTGCATTTAAAGTAAAAAAAGGGTAAAAAATCGGTTTTTCATCTTTGAATATCCGCCATTTTGTAAAAAATTGATTTTTTTAAAGATCGTAATTAGTTCACACGATAACAACATTCATACCGAATAAAAACCTCTTGGTCTTTTTGATTTCAGAAACCTGTGAGTCCAGGAATCCGTGTCGCCAGCGACATACCTTTTTTTGGAAGACCATGATTTGAAGGCTGACAACTTTTTTGAAGGAACCTTGTATGGCCAAAAACCAATTTTTATTTTTTCACAATGAATCAAAAAATAAGCAGCTAACAACAAAAATAAAAAAGATTCTTTCATTTTCGTTTTACACGCTTTTAAAGAAACACCCAAAAAATACCATTTCAGATGAAACGAGGGCCTTAAATAGCTCAGAGAAAAATTAAAGCTTTGAGTTTAGAAGACAAATGTTGTGATTTAAGATACTGTTTGAATCTACAAACAAAAATAAAAATATTCATGATGTTGCATAACCAAAAATTTAGCTAAACATGCACTTTGAAGCCAAATTCACTCAAAAACCTGACAGGGGGACTATTATGAATACGATTCGCATTCAGCACTTCAAAAGCTTTTGGGCAAGTGTGGAGTTCTTGGTTCTTGGTTTTGAGTGTTTATCAAATTTTGTCAGTCTGTGTAATCTTAATAAGTTCAGCTCGAAATTTAAAAGCGGTAATGAAAATATTTTCTATCCACAAAGAATTGATGGCACGTCATGTTTTCTCAGTTATTGAGATATTGAAGACCAAATATTGAGAATTTTTGTTTTTAAAAAGTTGAACGAGGTTCTCCATATAAGCAAAATATTGGTGGCTATATTTTGATACAAAATTTTTAAATTAAATATCAAATATCACGAATAGTCCCAAAAAGAAAAGCAAAGAGGGTGGAATGACATGAGCTTAGAGAGGTGTTCCTCCCGACTTGTGGACTAGAACGAATGGAGAGGCTCCATGGCCGAAATGGAAAAATGGACACATCTATGGAGAAATGCAGATTACCCTTTTAAGCTAGAGTACCCCTGCAGCTGGGGTCTGAGACTGGCGATAGTGCACTGGTTCTGCATTACCCTGATTAAGGCTGGAAGGCTACTATGTTTAATTCCAGAGTAAAACCCTTAACCAGACTACAAAGAAGTGTGTGCCTAGGTACGACATCTGATGATTCCCTTAATGCCATCTTGAACTTGTAACCATGGAAAGATACACAATCGAGCAACGCGGTAAAGTTATTCAGACTTATTATGAAAACGGGCGTTCAAATCAAAATGCATATCGCGCACTTCGTGATTTTTTCGGTCAATTTAATCGTCCAAATGTGCGTACAATCGGAAAAATTGTGGAAAAGTTTGAGCAAACTGGGTCGATAGGAGATGTGAAAACAGCAGTGCATGCTCGTACAGCTCGTACTGCAGAAAAAATTGCTGCTGTTCGCGATAGTGTGGTTGAGGAGCCGTCCACCTCAACTGGTCGTCGTGCCCAACAATTGCACCTCTCACGCTCGTAATGTATATAATATAGGTATATAGAGATTTTAATAAACTTAAAAATATGTGTAAGGTGAACGCAGCTTTAATGGGCTCTGTGCATTCAAAATATAAATATATGGAATGCTTCATTTAAAGAACTATCTTTTACTCTCTTTTATATAGTTTTTATTTTGTCTTTATGTCTTTCCAAAACCTGTTTGATTAAAATAAAATTGGATTTTTCTCATAGCTTTTGGCTGCTTCAAATAAGTTGACACTCTGTACAGTTCCTACTTCATCACGAAATTCCAGTGGGGCAGCGCTACGTCAAATATCAAAAATTCTATTTTCTTTAAACAAAAGACGGAACTATTTTCTTTCCTCTATCATGACTTAGTCAATTTTTCCTAAGCAGAGTGGAATGCCATTTGTGTAATACTTTGAAACTATTTTGCGAACTATGCTAGAAAAGCCAGCATACATGTATATGTATGTATGTATGCGCGTATATATGTAAGCACATGAGTTTCAGTTCGAATATATTTTTTTTGCGTGTAATATTTTTTCTTTGGACGATTTAGCTGTAATTTTTTGCTTTATTTTAGCGGTAATTTTTTTCTTCATATCTTATTTTTTTATATTTATATTTTATTTCTATGTACATATGTATGAATGCCCTTTATGTATACATTAATGCTTACTTAGTTAAGATAGCTAAATTGTATTTGTAAATGAATTACATTTATTTATGTAGGAGTATGTGAGTTGGAATGCTTTTCATATGTACAGCGCTTCTTGAGCGCTGAAGGATGGGCAGGGCTCATGCGGCAGGGCTGGGTAATAGACGGAAGTTACATAGTGGTACGTACATACAAACGTCAAGAGTTTTTTCGCATTTTCATATTTATTTTGAATTTGCATACGCGTGCATGCATCTTTGTTACCCTCATACTTATATACATTTATGTAAATACTTGCATGCATAGGCTTATTTTTATGCCAAGCGCATTGCATGCTAAACGTCAGCGATATATGCCCACTTACATATGTACATGCAAGTTTTTCTATTCATTATCATTGTAATTAAATACATAAGTACGTATGTAAGTATGAAAATACGAATATGCGATATTTTTTTACATTCTATTTACTGATCAAATACATACATGATAAAATGTAGCTGTATTAATTTTTATACAATAGTTTCACATCTCATCAATGTCATTCACCAATTGCATTGCCATTTCGAATGTCTTTCTTATTCCTCTAAGACTAATCAGAGCGATGCCATGCCAAGTATTTTGAGCATTGTCGTTAAAAAATTTGTCCCAACAATTTTTAACAAAAAAAAAAAAATGGTTTTTGAAAGAAAACATTTTTAAAAACTATATTTTATCCTGAAAAAATTGTTTAATATGAACTTGAAAAATTGTGTCCTTAAACTTTGTCCCTATGAAACTTTCATATTACTAAGCAAAGTCACAGCTATGAAAAAATTAATTTTAAAATACAAAAAAAAAAAATGTTTGTATCATAGTAACTAAAAAAAAAATTGATTTTGAAAAAAAAAGTTAAAAAAAATTATTTTTGGAGGAAAAAGATTGTAAATATTTTTTTTTTAACTATATTTTATCCTGAAAAAATGTGTTTAATGTAAAACGGAGCAGGAGGTAATTCCTTTTAAGCACTCTTTACCAAAATTCTCAACGTTGAATAAATCTCAAAAATTTTAACTTTTTTATAGCTTAAAAAATGTTGTATCTTAAAAAATTATGGGAATCCCACTATGAAATTTTCATGGATTGCTGAGCAAAGTCACAACTATAGATGAAAAAGTTCCTAAAATTGCAAAAACAAAAATTGTAGTAAATTGGAACAAAAAAATTGATTTTGAAAGAAAAAAATGTTAATAAAAAAAATTGTTTTTGAAAGAAAAAAAAAATTTTTTTAACTATATTTTATCTAAAAAAAATTGTGTGTAACGTAAAAAGGAACGGAAGGTAAGTTTTCAGCGTTGAATAGATCTCAAAATTATAAATTTTTTTATAGATTGAAAAATTTTGTAATTTGAAAATTTATGCGAATCCCTCTAAGAAACTTTCAGCTATAAATAAAATAATTTCAAAAATTCAAAAAAAAAATCCTAGTAATTTTTAACAAAAAAAAATAATTTTTGAAAAAAAAGGAATTTGTTTTTAAACTATAAACTAAAAATTTTTTTAATGTAAAAAAGAAAAGTAGGTATTTCTCTTTAAGAACTCTTTACCAAAATTTTCAACGCTGGATAAATCTAAAAATTATTAAGTTTGTTTTGAAATTATGGGACTACCACTATGAAACTTTCAAGTATTCGTGAGCATATTCTCGGCTATAAATAAACAAATTTTCAGTCACAGCTATATATGAAAAAAAATTTTTAAGTACAAAAAAAAAATTGTTTCTAGTAGTTTTGACCAAAAAAATTGATTTTGAAAGAAAAAAAATTTTTTCGAAAGAAAAGGAAAAAAAAGAAAAAAAATTTTTAAACTATATTTTATTCTAAAAAAAGGTGTTTAATGTAAAAAGAACGGAAGATATTTTATTCTCTACCAAAATTTTCAGCGTTGAATAAAATTATTAATTTTTGATTGCTTTAAAAATTGTGCAACTTCAAAAATTATAGGAAACCTACTATAAGACTTTCAGGGATTCGCAGCAATAAATAAAAATAAATAAAAAATTACAAAAAAATAAAATCCTAGTAATTTTTAACAAAAAAGAAAACTATTTTGAAAGAAAAAATTGCTTTTGAAAGAAAAAAAAACACTTTTTAAAAACTATATTTTATCCAAAAAAATTTTGTTTTACTACAAAAATGTAAAGAAGGTATTTCACTTTAAGAATTCTTTACCAAAATTTTCAACGTTGAATAAATCTAAAAATTATTAATCTTGTTATAAGTTGAAAAACTATGAGAATACCACCATGAAACTTTCATGGATTCATGAGCATAGGCTAGGCTATAAATGAACAAATTTTAAAAACTACAAAAAAAAAAAAAAAATACAGCTTTTAAAAAAAAATTAAAAAAAAACTAAAGTTTATCCCAAAAAAATTTGTTTAATGTAACAAAAAACAGAAGGCATTTCACTTTAAGCACTCTTTACCAAAATTTTGAAGGTTTTTTTCAAAATTATGGGATTCCAATATGAAACTTTTAGTTTTAATTGGAAAGAGTTTTAAAAATTCAAAAAAAAAAAATGTTCTCCTAGTAATTTGTTTTCTACAAAAAATTGACTTTGAAAGAAAAAAAATTTAAAAATTATATTTTCTCTTAATTGTTTTTTTTTTGATTTCAACAAGAAAATAAGGTATTTCACTTTGAGCGCTCTTATACAAAAATTTCAAAATTGAATAAATCTTTAAAATATTTTTTTTTATTATTTGAAAAATCCCATTATGAAACTTTCAGGAATTACAGAGTATAGCCTCAGCTATAAATGAAAAAATTTCATGCTAAAAAAATTTATTTTTTTTAATTTCAAAAACACAAGGAGGTATTTAACTTTAAGCGCTCTTATACAAAAATTTCAAAATTGAATAAATTTCTAAAATATTTTTTTTTATTATTTGAAAAATCCCATTATGAAACTTTCAGGAATTACAGAGTATAGTCTCAGCTATAAATGAAAAAATTTCATCCTAAAAAAATTTTTTTTTTTAATTTCAAAAACACAAGAAGGTATTTCACTTTAAGCGCTCTTTACCAAATATTGAACTTTGAAGAAATCTAAAATTTTTTAATTTTTTTAGAAATTGTTTTAGTTTACTTTCTTTTACATTCAAGCCTAATAATAAATAAACCAATATTCCTAAAAATTTACGACAATATCCAAAATACTTGTTCCATTTGGCATTGAATCGCGCATTAGTTTAAACTTGAGTATGCATGTGTGTATGTATGTATTTATGTGTGTGTGTGTGTGCATTTGATAAGCTTAAGCTGACATTATAAAAGTTAAATCTCTAAATTTTCTTATAAATTCGTTTCAGTCCTTTGTGGCAAGGTGGTCGCTCCTACCGCTGCGGTCACACCATCTAAGCCGCTCGCCATCTGCTTCGCTTTAAGCTCACGTTCACTGCTAATCGTTGCAGTCGTCGTCGTCGGCGCCGCTCCAGCATCCTTAATAGTTGTTGGCTGCACTCTTGCCCCAACACCCGGTCCCACACCAACACCACTAAATAGCTTCAAGTGTCGTAAAGTTTTCGCTGTAGCCTGGGTACGTTGACTGCTCAGTGTCACCTGCGAATTGGCGCTACTCAAATTCGACGCTGAAGTATTGACGCCGCCTTTACGTCCGCCACGTGATGCGCTTGTGCGCATCGACCATTCATTCTGTTTGAGCAAGAATTGCTTTACATTATATTCCATTTGAGCGATGTCCACATGCTGAGTTGTGGTGTGCAATTCGGCGCTAATTGAGCGCGTCTTATCCGTATCACTGGGATAGTACTTATAGTTGAGTATATCACAAGTAGGTTGTTCGGGCAGCGTTGGCGTTGTGCTGCAAGCGCTGTTGCTATTATTGTATTTATTTGCGAATGTGCCGGCGGTGAACGTCTGGTTTGGATCGGGTGTGGTGTAAGCTACAGGCAGGCCGGAGCGTGTAGTGCGGCGATAATAAGTGTTCGCGGCGCATGCTTGTGTTGATGGCGCAGGTTGACTATGACTACCCGATTGGTGGTGGTTGAAGTGTGTGCTATTTACATAATTATAATTGTTGTTGTTCATGCTACAGTTCGTATCTGTCTTCGGGGAGAGTGAGTCTTCGGTAGATTTGTTCGCATCATCCAAACCAAGCTGATGGTAGCCATTCGTTTGCGGTTGTGGCGTTGTTTTATAACCCGAATCCATTGAGAGCTTCTCCATAGAGACCGAATCCACTTGATCTAGCGTCGAAAAAGAGGATTGCCGATCTGTACCACCCGAGGAATCGCAATTGTTTACAGAGTTCAGCGCTTGTTGTTGTTGCTGCACACGTTGCTGCTGCTGTTGCTGTTGTTGTTGCTCCAACTGTTGCGTATTGCTCTGCACCCATTCGGCAACACGACTGAGCTGCTGACGGCGTAGGATGATGCTCTCTTGAAAATCAATGGCATCGCTAATGGAGCTGGACTGTGTGCAAGACTTGGAATTGTGTGAAGTTTTAGAGCTTGACTCATTTTGTAGCGTGTGATAATTGCTTAGGTGCTTCGGCTTATGCAGAGCCTGCGCTATAGTAGGCAGGCCTCTTTGTGTATCATTGCGCATTTTATTTGTGCCAATAGTTGTTGGTGCTGCTACTCCTGCAGTTTGCGTAAGGGCCGCATCAAGCGCACCGGTAGGCTGACTTGAAATTGACTTTTGATGGCCTAAGGTTCGTTGATCCAACTCCTTTTCAACAACTCTTAAATTGGCTGCGTCTAGGTGTACATTTGTATTGGTCACATTTCTTGATGTGGTGGGTGTTTCCAATAGGTCTATCAGTGCTGGAACCGTACTATTTGTAATATCAGCAGCAGCGTTTTCTCTTTCTTCGCTTCCGCCACATAACCGCCCGTCCGTCTCATATGTGTTGCTGTCGTTCAACACACAACCGCTTTTATCAATTTCATTTCCAGCCACCTCACACTCTTCCTCGATTTCGTTACGTTGCCCCGCTTCAGTGGTTGCATTCATTTCCATTGGCTCCGCTTGTATGCTGATGGCATCTATCAATTTTTCTTCCTCCTTTATTGCTGATTCGCCTAATACTACATCCGTGCCTTGATTGCTCATTGGTGGTCTTTCGGTGTTCAATACACTTGTCGCATTGGATGTTATAATATCCTTGGTGTCGTCCAGCTCTTCGTCTAAGAGACGTTCGCGTCGCTTATAGATTATAGGTGTTACCGCTTCCATGGACTCAATGTTGTCGAGGAGTATATTGCTCTGGCCATTCTGCTGTATACGCATCGCGCAGAGACGAGGTCCGCGATGTTTTGGATTTTCAGCCTGCAAAAAAAGATATTTAATATGAGAATTTCTATTTGAATGATTAAGAAAGTTCTAAGGTTTTACAGAATTTCTTGATGGTACTACAAAGACGTTAATTAGTCTCGAATAAAACTCTTGGTACTTGGTTTTAGCCATCTAAGCCATTGTATAATTCTGCAGGGCTGGTCACCGGCAAAGTACTGATAAGAGTAAAAAAGTTTCCAAACTCGGTCGGAGTTTCCAAGACCTCAGCAATGTTCAGCTGTGCGAGTTTCAGTCTATTGCGCAATTTTTCTTCAGGGGTTAATGAATTACTACTACTGTGGGCAAAAAGTAAGGTGAATTTATTTGTCAAACTTCGCGGGATTAAAATTTCGCTTTAGTTATATTATTTTTTTCATGAGTTGGCAGCACTGTTAATAACATCTGGGCCAACTTTCATGTGAATGTCATTATCAGTAATATATTTACGCTTGTGTTTACCAAACGACCAAGAGTGCATTTTTCGATTTTTACAATGTCTGATTTGATTGAGCAGAGAAGTGCCATCAAATTTTCTTTGCGGAATGAAATGTCGGCTGCGGAAACGTTTTGCATGTTGCAGAAGGCATCTGGTGATTCGACCATGTTGCCGAAAAACGTTTATAAGTGGTACAAAGACTTCAAAGAGGGTCGAGAACGAGTTGATGACTTGGAGCGCTTCGGACGACCATCGACGTCAACAGATGACCAACACGTCAATAAAGTGAAGGAGTTAGTGCTCAAAAATCATCGGTTGACTGTTAAAGACCTTACTGATATGATCGGAATATCAAAAGGATCTGTGAAAGCCATTTTGAAAGACCATTTGGGCCTACGAAAAGTCAAATCTCGTTTGGTACCGAAAACTCTCAATTTCTTGGAAAAAAGTCGTCGCGTTGATGTGTGTGAAACAATGCTTTCAGACTATCAGGACAAGCTCAAATGCATCATTACGGGAGATGAGACTTGAATTTATACTTACGACCCTGAAACAACCGACCAATCAAGCGAATATCGTGCTAAAGGCGGGGCCAGAGCGAAAAGAGCACGTCAAAGTCGTTCAAAAATAAAGATCATGATGACAATTTTTTTCGATTTTCGTGGTGTGGTGCACTATGAATTCCTTCCACCTGGCCAAACTGTTAATACGGAATATTATTTGAGCGTTATGCGTCATTTACGAGAAGCAATTCGTCTAAAAAGACCAGAATTATGGGCCAGCAACTCTTGGTTTTTGCATCACGATAATGCACCGTCTCACACTGCACTCGTTCTTCGTGACCATTTCGCCAAAAATTCCACGCATATCGTTCCGCAACCACCGTATTCGCCTGATTTGGCTCCGTGTGACTTCTGGCTATTCCCAAAACTCAAGAGACCACTCCGGGGAACGCGTTTCGAGTCGATTGAGGAGATAAAAGCTGAATAGAAGAAGGTGCTGATGGCTATACCGGAAATGGACTATTTGGCATGTTTCGGGGATTGGAAAAATCGTTGGCTTAAGTGTATTTCATCGAGAGGGGATTATTTTGAAGGGGATGAAATTGATTTACAAGAATAAATAAAGTTTTTTTCATTTTAGCACTAAATTCACCTTACTTTTTGCCCACAGTATTATTTTTTTCATTTTATAATGCAACCGTTATATGTAAAGTGGACATGGCTACGGTCGTGCTCCTTAGTATTTACGTCGTTATAAGATCTTATAGAGAGTTTCACCAGACATCTTGAGGACCTGGTATTCGCCGTTGGCATCTGCCTCCTCTCTCACAAACTCTCTGACATGCAAGCGAAGGCGGACAAACTAGTCGCGCTGGCACGCACTGTCGGACTGGAGGTCAACATCGCCAAGACCAAGGCCATAAGAGTAACCACAATAACGCAAGGCAGATATTGGTTGATGGATGCCCGGTGGAAGTCGTTGAAAGCTTCTACTACCTCGGCTGCATCATCGCGGCAGATTGTGGAGCAGGTGAAGATTTCAACTGCAGGCTAAACAAAGGAAGGGCGGCATTCGGGCGAATGCATGCGGTATGGGGGAGTTCGCAAATCTCCAGGCGCACTAAGCTACGAATATTTGGCTCATGCGTAAAGGCAGTATTGTTGTACGGAAGCGAAAACATGGCTGGTCTCTAACACCATCACACAGAGGCTACACTCCTTCATCAACAAATGCACCCGCATCATCTGCAGAATATTCTGGCCAAACACCATCAGTAACGACGCACTGTGGAGATTAACTAACGAGGAACCCATTCTTAGGCAAATTAAACGGAGAAAGTGCCGATGGACAGGCCACACATTGAGAAAATCATGACATAGCATCCCGAGGATAGCAGTGGACTGGAACCCGTAAGGGGACAGAGGTCGCGGTCGACCAAAAAACACTTAGAGAAGGTCGATGCAGAGCGAACTAGCAGATGCCTTCATCTCATGGGACGGTGCAAAAGTCTTGCCGAGGCCCTATGCTCCCGAGAGAAGTGAACAAGGAGAAAAAAAATAACAAAAAACAAAAATCTTATAAACGAGACGTTTCGAGGTACGATTTGAGTTCCCTTTCTATGCCCTTTAAAATGTACGGCATTAGAGTAGTTTAACCCTTTCCGGTCGATGCCGCCACAGTGGCATTCGCAAGTCGTCGTAAAAGTCGGTGACGCCAGTCTGGCGGCAAGATGTCATTAAGAGGAAAGGAATGATTTACGGGATCAGTAGAGTGGAGATCAGTAATTTTATTTTGAAACGGAAGACAATAAATCAGTTTCAATGAATTCTGTGTTTTATAATATCCATGTATTTGATTTAAATCACTAAGGGGGAAATAACTCCGAAGAACCACGACTGGCTGGTACATCCATCAGAACTGCGGCTGGTACCATCCATCAGATAAATTTGCCGATAGCAAAGGGTTAATACTAAACTTGTATTTGTGTTCGCTGGGTATTAACAATCTCTACAGCTATTCTAAAATCTGTGAAACCACAAATCACGACAAAAAGCTATGTGAACTTACCTTTATAGTTTTAATCAAATTCCTATTAAAAGTTTCGAACATCTTTGCTCCATCACAGCTGCTCGTTCTGCTCCACAGACTATTCACACTGCCCATAATGGCTGTCTTCATGAGACCCTGCTTAACATCGGCAGCACTACAGACACTAGCTGGTGATTTCATTTGTTGCTCCAATGCAGTCTCGCCTAATTCAATACCAGCACTAGTTTTGAGTCTATCGTAGTCCAACAGGTTGGATTGTGAGACTGCACTGAGCAATGGCTTTGCTTCATCGTCTAACTCATCATTACCCATCGTTTTCGGTGTCACTTGTTCTGTCGCCTTTTTCGTAGTGTTATGTGCCGCTCCATTCACACCACTGCCAGCGGCGCCATTAAGCAGCTCCAATGCGGTGCCACCACCCTCAATAAAGCGACGTTGGTAGCCAACTTTCATTTGTATACCAGCTGCAAGGCTATTCGTCTCCAGCAAATACTTCTCACTTCCATATGCACCCAAATGTGTGGTCGGATAAAGTACTGTAGTGCTCACTTTACCAGCACCGCTGCCATTTTGATGGTGTAGCGCACCACTACCGGCCGTGCGATCACACAAACGATGATGCCCCAATATGGGATTCACCATTAAGTCATCCTTTTTGGCTGGCGTAAATAATTTATCCATATCATTAAGGTCCGATACGGAGCTTTTCGTTTCCGAGATCACAGAGTCACTGGATTTTACCAATTTCATCAGATAAGGACTATTAGTGCGCGACGGTGAATTCAAATTGCTATGGCAACGTAGGCACAATTGTGTGAGCGGTTCATTGAGATTGCCGCCGCTGAGTTGCAACTGGAAGGGAGTTTGCGTAGAGACTGTATAGCAACGCGAGACGTCGGCCAACACTGTCAGATCCTGCTTGGAGCATTTACAAGTGTCACAGTGCTTCACCTCACTTGCTTTCAGTTCGGCCTCCAGGAACTTTGCCATAATTATAGGTGAAATCATATCGGGGTTATTTGAGTCACCATTGCTGAGTGGTGATGAATTTGTTATTACATTTGAATTATTGCTAGTTGCTATGATGTCAGCATTTAGTTCAGTGCTGGATTCGCAGGTATCGTTATTGGTGGTTATTATGTTATTATTAAGAAGTGGCTCTTTGATGCTATTGTTGTCATTATTGCCATTGTTATTGTTATTGTTATTATTGTGGTTATTATTATTGTTGAGATTCATGTTGGAATCTGTTGAAGTACGTTTGCCATCTGATTGAAAAGTGAATGGGTAAAAGGAGAGAAAAAGTGAAATTTAAATTTGTGTGAACTCAAGTTTTATGGAATATACAATGCAAAAATATTTTGAAAATTTTAATTGAAAATTATTATATCATTAAATTTTTCAAAATTTTTCAGCACCATTAGATTCTATAGTTATTTTTATGTAAATGTGAATTAGAATTGGTAACAAAAATATAACAGTAAATTTATAAAACAGTAAAAATATTGGAAAGCAAATGAAATGAAAAATAACTTAAAAATAAATGCAATGAATTCAAGTTCAGTCAGTTTTGAGAAAATACTTTTGGCGATGCTGTGAAGCATAATTTCGGGCTGTCAATCTCTCTTTCCATTACCATGTTTTGGGCTTCTTGCACATGAGTGGCCAAATGTAAAAATTGGTCCTGAAGTAGAAGAGTTAGTTTTACGATGTAGGTAAATTTAGATACTGCGACACATTGTATGAATTAAGGCTCAATTAAAGATTCAACTTGCCTTTGTGGATATTATATACCACCATGATCTAAATCCGAAACAAACGCCAGGTGACGCTCAAGGTCAACTGATTTGAGTTCTTCTTTTTTTTTGGTTTTTTGGTAGATTGCCACATTTGTGATTAACATTTCCATCAAAATTTGTATTGCCTTCGCTGGACATTTGTAAAAGTTACGACGTCTTGAGTAAATCTGCCTCGGCACGTGCTTTCAGTATTTTGCACTTTTAAAATGGATTTGAATTTACAACAACTAGTTTATATTAAATTTTGCATTAAAAATGTATGCAATGCTGCGAAAACCTAAGAAATGTGTGGAAACTGTAATTATACTCTAAAAACGAACGGCATGAATATCTCCGAAGAAGTCGTGAATCCATCCAGGATAACGAACATAGTGGCAGTGGCAGGCCGACGACATCGAAAACTCATGAAAACATTAATGAAGTGAAAGAAAGGTTGATCAATAACCGTAAATTAAACATCAGAGATCTGGCAGAGGGCTTGGACATTTCGTATGGATCCGTTTGATTTTGCGCCGTGTTGCTGTAAAATTGGTCCCAAATTAAAGGTCAAATTTCACGCAAAACAGGAACCGCGTTGATATCTCCAAATAAACGATTTTCAAGACTGGATCTGATCCAATATTCAACAAACGCATCATTACTGAAGAAGAGACTTGGGCTTTTAAGTACGATATGCTGTCCAGACGTCAGCCGAGTGAGAGCAGAATTCCGAATGACCCAAGACCAAAAAATAACACGTATTCTACACCATGATTTTTTGCCAAAAGGTCAGACAATTAAAAACGATTATTATTTGGGTGTTATGAGACGTTTACGTTAAGCATTTTGTCATAAAATAAACTATTTGTGGGCAAACAACTCGTGAATTTTGCACCATGTTAACGCACCGTCGCACAGTGGCAACATTATCGATGAATTTTTGACCAAGAACGAAACGAATACCACCCAACGGTCAACGGATTCATCTGATGAGGCTCCCTGTGATTTTTTCCGGTTTGATCGCGTCAAAAAAATCTTAACGAAGAACCTGTTTTAACAGCTGAAAGAAAGTAATGAGACAATCGAAAACATCTCTGATGGCTAAACCGAAAATAGAGTTCCAGAAATATTTTGAGAACTGCATCAAACGCTGGCTTTGGTCCATTACAGTTGATGGGGAATACTTTGAATGCGATTACATGATTTTGGAAGAATGAACCTGTATTTTGAATTTCCTAAATATATTCCGGAAACTTTTCGATCAAGGTGGTATATCTTTCTCGTTTACTTTTAATGTTGAAAATCTAATTCAACATCCATTGTGACTATAAATTTCGAAATTTAATACTTTTGATTTAGTTTTAACTAACTTTCAATAAAAATATAGTTCCTTATTCAACAAAAGTCAGGTGAATCAAAGTTTGGTACCTTGTGCGGAATTCAGAAAAATATGTATATAAAATTCTCCTACCATTTTCCACTTAAGCATTTTATTCAAAATCTTCGAAAATTTTTGACAATGCAATTTTATAGGCCAATCAATTTTAGTGTACAAATGTACTAGAGGTCCACAAAGATCCAACAAAATATTCAAAAAGAAGAATTCTTTATAATGTGATCATGTAATTTTCTCTATTTGAAAGTTTCTTAGTTTTATAGAAATTAAATCGCTCCTGTGCTAAACAAAGTTACATGCAACAAAGTATCCGAGGTTTGTTCAAGAAATAAGGTGGATCTTCAAATTTCGCAGGCTACGTGCCATCGATTTTCGATTATTCTCTTTTTTATGTTGATACACTTGTCTGGAAGATATTTTCATGGTTTTAGCAATAATTCGATTAGTTTGTTTGTGAGAGGCATAAATAAGACAAGTGATTTGCGTGTTCGCCGACTTTCACTATCGAAAAAATGGAATTTAGTGCTCAAAAACACCTGAAATGTGTGACATTCCCATGGCAGCCGGTTCTACGTACCGGAATGACTCGGGTTTTTCCCGACCAAGGGCTCCCGCCCCAGTATACTAGCCCTGTCTAGTGAAACCCATATCATCCCAACCCTTACGTCACAGGAGCAAACTCTCGCAGCAATCCTGCTCCAAATACTTCTTCTCAGAGCTGGAATCGAATCCAACCCTGGGCCAGAAGTATTCTACTGCTGCGTCTGCCACAAACGGCTTCACCCGAACTCCACCTCGGTTAGGTGCAACAAGTGCAACGGGTGGAGCCACCTTAAGACCTGCTCGGGTCTTAAGTCACATAGGGAGTGGTCCACACGGTATGTGGCCACGTGTTGCTCCCGCCAGCAGGCGTCTGATGCCTCCACGGCTAACACACCCCCTGATAGGCTGGCACTACCAACCGTCACCACTACCCACACCTCCACGGTGAGGAGCCTATCGGAGCAACACAACTCCCCAAAGTAAAGAGATCAAAAAGCATACACTTTTCATTTTTATTTTCCCTGCTTGACCCCGCTTTGTGGAGTTTGGCATACACCGGATCACACATAAGCAACAAGTTTGTGAGAAAAAAACTGTTTCTTTTGATTTCAGAATTTAAATAGTAACTGGAAATAATTGATATATTTGATAAAGGCAGAGTGTTAGTAAGCGTTTCAAAGTCGAATAGCAAAACAAAATAGAGCACTTTAACCTGTTGAGTTATTTTTGATTTATTGCAGTTTGAATAATAATTCCATGAATTTTAAGGGGTTAGCCTGGTTTAAGAGCTCTAAAACCTGCATCGCTTTGCGATTTTTTTTTTAAGGAAAAAATTAATTTAGCACTGCAAAGTTTCTTCTATCTTTTAATGAACATTTAAAAAGTATAAAAAATTTTTGTACTGGTTAAAATAAGTTGAAAAAAATGTTTAACATAGAAATGAGTAGAGCGCTGCAACGCTGGAGTTTCCAACTGGCGTACAAGATACAGCTCGTAATTATTGTCTAAAGCAAAAAATTCAAATGGATTTCTAATTATCATGATTTTTTATTCTAGATGAACTAAGAAAACTGAGAGAAATTCCAAAATTTCAACTTTTTGGAGGTTTTAAAGAAAAAAATGCCTTTCTATAAAAAAAAAATTCACTTCAACTTGGTATAAAAATCTTGAAAATTTTTTTTTAATCTATTTTGTTAGTTCAAATAGAAGAGAATTTAATACTGAAGGGAACAAGATATGATTCATTTCAAAAGGTTTATTCGTTTTTTTTTTCATTCATGTACGCCAATTCAAAGAAATCATAAAAATGAAAAGTCGAGAAAAGAAGATAAAGTGTGTACTATAGCTGTCCGGTCACAGCGTAACTACCTAACGCTCGCCTACCTTTGGCTTTGTATCTACGGAAATATTGAGAATTAGACTCTGTAACTTTGTGTGAATATTCTGAAATATATTATATTAGGAATCGCTTACAACGAAAAAAAAATTGATTTTTTTGACCTTACAAACCAGGCTCGCCCCTTAAGACACTTCCGTTTATAGACTCGCGTCTTTTGTATGTTTAGTTTCGGGAAAAAATGCTGCAGCACTAGTAAATTCTTTACAGCTACACTATGTAATTACTCTTTCGATGCATAAAAGCGTATGGGAATATAAATATTTCGTAGGATCCAGCACTCAATAACTACATAAACTTATTTATATTCTAGAGTTCACTCGAAAGTTCTAAAGTCTTACAATAAAAACATGCATACAAATATGCTTATGTATTGCACTATATTGTAGATGTGGAAATATTTTAATATTAAAACGCATGAAGTGAAGTTTTGCTTCAGTGTGTCACAGATTTATTTATTTATTTATTTATTTATTTATTTATTTATTCAGTCTACAAATAATTCTTACAGACTATATTAGACAAATTTTTAATTATTAATTAAAGATTATAAACAATTGTTGCCTAAAATTATATAAACTTAGTCTAAAGTCGAGGCTAGGATAATTATTGCAGAATCGAATGCATCTCACCATTGGTTCATTGAGGGCATAGTTAGTTGTATACCGTTGGTCTACAAATAAACGAACCTGCCTTAAATCATGGTGCTTTGTTTGAAATGTAATTAGACTCTGTAACTCACGACAATTTATATTGAAATTTAAAAGATTATACACGAAGAGAATCGAAAAGTAGATTCGTCTGCCCTCAAGGCTTTGCAGTCCAATCAATTTGCGTCTGCCTATATAACTAGGGAGCCCTTTAGGCCAGCGCAGCTTACACAACGCATATTTGGTAAAGACTTTTTGGACTCTTTCAATCTTATTTATATGGCATTGGTAGAATGGGTTCCATATTAGAGAACAATAATCTAGTCGGCTTCGAATTAAGGAGACGTAGAGTGCTTTCAAAGTCAAGGGATCTGAAAAGTCTTCCGTATTACGACGTAAAAATCCAATCATAGAAAAAGCTTTAGAGATAATGTAATCAATATGTTTCGAGAACGTAAGTCCTGAATCGAAGATTATGCCTAAGTCTTTGATTTCCTCTTTCCTACTAAGTATAATATTGTTCAAAAAGTAATTAAAGATGAATGGATTGGGTTTCTTCCTGTATGAAACCACGCAGCATTTGTCGGTATTCAAGTGTAGGTGGTTCATGGTACACCAATCTTGAAGATGCTTGAGATCCTTTTGAAGATTAGAACAATCTTCAATACAGCTGATTTGTAAAAATAACTTTACATCATCTGCAAACATTAAGCATTTTACATATTGAAATATTTTAGGTAAGTCGTTTATGAATATTAAGAAAAGAATTGGCCCACAGTGAGTCCCTTGGGGTATTCCGGACCAAGCATTAATTAATAATGTAGATTTAGACGATTCTATTTTAACGAATAATTTCCTTCCCGTAAGGTAGCTTAAAAAGAATTTTAAAAGTGTTCCCTTAATACCGCATGCACTCAACTTCTTAATGAGGATAGAATGGTCGACTTTATCGAATGCCTTTGAGAAATCCGTGTAAACTACATCTAGTTGTGCGCGATTTACAAAAGCGTTAATAATATTATTTGTGACTAGTGCCAAATTAGTACAAGTGGATTTTAAGGGGACAAAGCCATGCTGGTATTCGCAGATAAGATCACTAATACGACTTAACATTTTAACTTTGAGAATATAATCAAATAATTTCGAAATGGTGCTTTGTTTAACTATTGGGCGATAGTTGCATACCTCATTTCGGCTTCCTGACTTATAAATTGGCGTGATTGAGCATATTTTCCAAGCATCTAAGAAAATCGATTTGTTTAGACATTTATTGAAGAGAATTGAGATCGGTTTCGCTATTGAGGTGGAGACGAGTTTAAAAAATACGGGGCAGAAACCTTCGTGATCGGTAGATGAGCTATTATTCAGTTTTGAAGCTGCTTGTACAACATCATTGGTTGAAACAGTAAAGTCATCATAAGATTCAGAAGAGGATACATTAAGGTTAAAAGTGTCTAATTTGTCAAATTTTTCATAGACTTTTTGGAAAAATTTTGCAAAGAGGTCGCACGAGTCTTGTTCATTATCCGAAACAATGCCATCGTAATTTAAGCAAGTGGGGAAGCCGTTGGTCTTCCGTTTATTGTTGATATAACGCCAAAAGCTAGAGGGATTTGATTTTAAATTTGATTCAATTCTAAATATATAATGTTTAAATAAGTAGTTATGAAGACAATTGAATTCCCTTTTCAATCGGAGTAAGTTGTCTCGATCGCTTATGCTATTGGTTCTTTTTAATTTCTTGTATGCTTTATTTTTTAAATTTTTCAGATGACAAAGCCTCGAGTTAAACCAGGGGGGTTTCTTATGAGATTTCCAATTTCGTACAGGAACAAAGCGGGAAATTGTTGATTGTAACTTGTCACATAAAATACTATAAGATGTTTTAGGATCATCGAAAGTGTCCAAAAATGACCAATCTGTGTTATCAATGTATTCGCTCATCTTTGTAACATCAGCTTTAGAGTAATTGCGTCCAAGTGTAGTGATCGACGATAGTTTATCGAATTTATAAAATTCAAAATTTATTAAGAGCGCTTTATGATGTTGACTATTACTTAAAATAGGTAGATAGCATTGTTGGCAAGATGAATTCAAGTCTGCAGAAATAAAAGCTAAATCCAATATTCGATTGTTATCGTTTAGAACTGAATTGATCTGTTTAAGGCCAAACGATAATAAAGTGCTTACAAACAGTAACTCTATTTCAGATTTAACGTTAGAAGGTATTAGATTATTATTATATGACAACCATGAAATATTTCCTAAGTTAAAGTCTCCAAGATACATAATTTCATCATTTTGAGTTAAATTATTATAAATAGATGCTAAATTATTTAAATGCTTTTCATAGATATCATACGTGCTATCTGGTGGAATGTAGGATAACAAAAAGAAGATACAGCGGTTTAATGAAAATTTTATCTTAACACATATTTGTTCTATACTGTTAGAGTATAAGTTTAGAGAAACATTACTACTACACAAATTAGCTTTTACTGCCCACAGTACTCCACCTCCTCTAGAAAGGCCAGAGGTTGTTGGGTTGCGATCTAAGCGATAGACGTGATAATTTTCGTCGAAAAATTCTGATGAAAATATTTGCTCGTGAAACCAAGTTTCTGATAAAGCAATAATTTCGTAATCGTGTAAATGCATATCACGACGAAACTGAGCAGATTTAGTTCGCATTCCACTAACATTATGATAATATACAGCATATTTGTTAGTAGGTTCACTAATATGGTCTTTAGCAGTAGTATGTAGTCAAATTGATTTCTCTGCCGGCGCCGCTGTTTGAAAAAATTTAAAGGGGCGTACGTTTACATTGGCTGGCCATAAGTTTGGATTCATCAATTTATCATAGTATGATGAAGAGATGCCTATTTCCAATAAAGGATTCGGCGACAGGTCCAGAGTGAATTCTTTTTACTAAAACTAAAATAACGAAAAGAGTAACAAAAAAAAACATTTTGAAAATTGCCACCACTAAGCCGGAACATCACACCAGTCCTTTAAGGTTTTGCCGCATACATACGTCGCTTATGCCTTAAAAGATAAATTTGGTGCAAATGTATGAAAAAAAAAAAACACGTCCACAAGCGAAATTGAAAGCGCCTGAAAGCATCCTATTTTTCCCCCGAATGTAGGTGCTTCAAGCTTTAGTGACAAACAGCTATTTCGAACATTACGGTGCAATAAATATGGCATGCGCCAGATATATGCGAATACTTTCACTTTTGATCTCTTCATATAAATTCAACCGCCCCCTCTTTTTTTTTGAACATGTCCTATAAAGAGACTAATTGTAGTTTTTTGCACTCGAACGGGTGTGAAGTGAGACTAGTCGTTCTCGAAATTTGTAATTTATATCTAAAGGGTGTTTTTTGAAGAGCTTGAGAATTTAAATTGTTAGTATAAAACAGGAATATTATTGGAATGCATTTTTTTTATTATAATCTAGTAGATAATTTCATGATACTACTTTTTTAATATGATATTCGGCATATGTTCGCCTTGGCTACGAGTTACATGGTCTGTTCGATTAAATTTTGAGTGAATAATAAATTTAAATGAGCCCAATCAGCAAAAATGCGACGCTAACGATAGTCATTTGGCTTCAATTCTTGCACGAACTTTACGTTATAGACACGGCCAGCCAACAAGTTGAAAATGATGGGAACATATTGATTTTTTCAAAGAAAATTTCCACTTCGGAAGTTTTGTTCTGACGTTAAATGATTCATTATGACTTGCCAAACTTTACTGAATAGAAGTGCCAACACAGTTTGCCAATCTCAGTTGTCAAACCATAGTTGTCGATTGTTATAATGCAGCTAAAAAATATCCGATGTATGAAGCAAAACTGATATTTGATAATTCTTCATTTTTTGGCCGGAGGGTTATATAACATTGATGTACCTCACTTGGAGTACGAAGTTCAAATTTTGACATAGGCAAACAAAATTGTATTAATTTTTTTTTTCCTTTAATATTTACGTTTTTCGCAAATGTTAGAAGGTAGTTGAATATTTGTTTTGAAAAATTCTCACGCCCGAGAGCGGACAAGAGTGGATGCAGCATCGCCTTTTTTTGACAGATCACGCGCAACTACTGTCAAACTATGTACATACTTTTTTCAGTATTTATTGACATATCTTCAGGGGAAGACTTATACCTCAATCAAGGCGCATTCAATAAAAGGGCTGGCATTAGACCAACAATAATGTTTTGTACGCTTGATTGTCAAAGCAAAGTAGTGGCAAAGTAGTCTCGGACCAGTGTACCTTTGAACCCTTTGAACTTTTTGGTGTTGAGGTATGTACAGTTTAAATGCTTTGAGGGTAAACTAGCTTCGAGGGAGGTATTGGAAGACCACATTACTATAGTTATTTACGAGATATCGACCGAAGTCCTCCAGCGAGTCATTCAAAATTGGTGTTTACGGATGGTCGAATTACGGCCCAGTTGCGGCCAACATTTCAAAGGGATTATCTTGAAAAAATATATGTCATGAATGGTTCTACACAAAACTAATAAAGATTACCCTATCAAATTGAATTTTCTTTGTTTTATTTCAATTTAAAATCCGATACCTCTTAATTGATCATCCATTACATGTTGGCTTTTGTCAATTTTATGTGTGAAATACCTTACCTATGTTCAGCCATCTTCGTCAGTATACGCTGTCCAAAAGCCAACCATGCAAAAATCTATGTACACCTGAGCAAAGTTTACAAACTTTTATGTATTGGTTTCGGTTACATTTGGTTACCAAACTTCTAGAACAATTCACCCACTATATATTACTTACAGCTCATCAAATGGAAGCTGAACCGGATTTTTTTTGAGAAGACATCTTTAGCAGTGAATTAATTTAATTTAATTTAATTTGCAAAATCGCCATATTTTAATTATAAATAACCAACCAAAATTGACGACTGGTAGCCAAAATTCCGCGCATTATTAACGAGATTTTGCCGGAGTAGCTTAACTTGGACTTGTTGAAGTCGATGAAGCCATGTACCCAATATAAACACTAAATGCTATAAACTTTTGAAGCTTGAAAAAATATTTTTTTTTTTCATTAGAAATAAATTTCTATGCTAGCTAAAACAACACCCCTTACATGTGTAGTAGCAAAAATTTCAAAGTAAAGTGTTATATAAATATTTGTGTATGGGTGGGCTGACGTTTTCTTTCTCTTTTTGTGTGCCGTTCAGAAAAAAAAAATCTTTTGATTGACTTTTGCTGGCTAGCTTCAAAACAAACAATAAAAACTCCGTGCAAATTTTAGGCGCTGCCATACCACTTGGCCCACTAAAAGCACTACAGAGTAGTGGCATTAGCACTATTTTCTCATTTCAGTTTTTTGGCGTAGGAGTAAAAGTCCATAAATATGTGCATTTTTCATGCTCCAGTCATTGAAGTGGAATACTTTAAATTCCAAAAATTCTGCAACTAAAAAATTAAAATTAAAGTGAGGGAAAACCAAATTAAAAATAAAATTAATGAAAAAAAATTGAAAAAAAAGAAAAAAACAAACTAAAATCACGGTCTACTAACACTTACCCAGCCCCCGCATTGAGTATACCATTGCAGTAGGTGGAAAGGGGCATGCTGTTGGCGGCGGTGAATCCGATGCAGGAAGTACTTTGTAGGAAGCTGTGGTGGCGGTGCCAACACCGCTAGTGCTGCCTTCCGAATCAGAATGTGAATTTGTCTCTAGGCGCATGTAAGCTGATACTTTCGATTGTATGTCGGTGGGTAGCTGTATTGTGAGCGGATAGATGGAAAAAAATATGTTCTGTATTTTAAAAATTTAAGAGTTAAATAATATTTAAAATTTAATTGCTTGTAATAACCGAGGTAAGGTGATTCTGCAAATAGAATACAAATTCTGGTACAAATATTCAGATCAAATCTTAGTTTGGGTTATGTGCTTAACATTTGGTGGGAGGTCAAGGTATTATTCCTACTAAAGTGAGGCAATAAGGTACCTGAATTTCCAAAACCTATAGGCCAATCATGTTGAAAACCATCGAAAAGCTACTGGACTGTTACCTAAGAGAGGAGGTTATCTCGATAATCCCACTCCATAAACTGTAATTTGCGTATCAAAAAGAGAAATCCACAGTTACCACAGCGCGGTATAGAAAAGCGCCTTGACCTAAAGAAAATAGCCCTCTGTGCTTTTATGTGCATAACGTGAATTTTCAAGCACTAGAACTGGCACTATCCAATAGGGGAGCCGATCCGCCAATTGTTAAATGGGTAAGCAACATGCTAAACCAAAGGATAATCACAGGCTCTCTGGGACAAGTTACCCAAAGTGTTACAGCCGCGAAAGGATGTCCACACGGGGGGTACTATCGCCATTGCTCTGGTCTATCCTGGCTGACGATTTGGTACAAACCCCTAACAATAAAGGATATAGAACAATAGATACCCTAGATGACATTTCTGAAATAATTAAAGGTAACCATGAAACGACCATAAAAGACTTAATGCAGCATACTTTAAATACAACCTGGGAGTTGTGTAGAAAGGAGGGATTAGCAGTCAACCCTTCCAAAAGTACTATTATCGCATTTACCAGGAAAAGGGTTCTAAATATACCCACCCTGTGAATAAATGGAATAGGCATACATCTGAAGGAAGAGGTTAAATATCTAGGAATTTTCTTGGATAAAAAACTCACTTGGGAGGCCGACTTTAACTCAGTAATAAAAAAGGCAACGAAAAACCTTTGGACAACAAAATAGCTCTTCGGTAAATCCTGGGGTTAAAATGAACTTCTCGATCTACACCCAAATGGTAAGACCTATTGTACTAAATGGGGCTTTGGTATGGTAAGTTAAAACAAATCAAACTATTGCTATATCAAAACTGTGTAAACTACAAAGGCTGGCATGCCTAAGCATAATAGGGGCCATTAGAACTACCCCAACTGCTGGCATGGCAGCGCTTTTAAATTTACCACCGCTACGTTTAGCAATACAAGAGGAAGGTGCTATGTAAGCACTCTCCTTTCGTATGAAAGAAAAACTTAAACCAGGAGATCTTACTGGACACCTCAATATCATGAACAGGCCCGACGAGAGGGGGAGGGATCGGGTAATTTTTCCTCCGGGCCCGGAGTTTTCAGAGGGGCCCGGACTCGAGAGTAATTCGAATTATATGAATTAGACATAATTTGAAGGGGCCCGCATCTCAAGTTTCGCCCGGGGCCCGATTACTCTCTCCACGGCCCTGATCATGAACATTGTTCAACATGCAGTATGCCTAACCCAGGCGAATGATCACACGGAATCCATACTCAATTTTATAAAGAGATACAAAGTTATCTTCCCGTCTAGGGAAGAGTGGAACACTAACCCTGCATGGCTAAATGATGACTCACAAAAATGGTACACAGATGGTTCCGAAGCGCTTCAAGGAGTAGGAGCAGGAATAGTGGAGACTAGAGCACACAAATCTCCAACACTAAGTACAGATACCACAATTTTCCATGCGGAGCTCTTCGCCATAGTGTAAACAATGGAAATCATATCCAAAAGAGGGTTCGAGAAAGTAAAAATTAAAATACTTTCGGACTGCCAATCGGTTCTCAAAGCCTTGAATAGCTTCACTTTGAAGTTAAAAGTCCTAAACGAGTGTAACAATGCACTCAACAAACTGGCCACTCATAATCAGATCTCACGGATTTGCGTACCAGGACATGAGGGGCACGAAGGGAACGAGAAGACAGACTTTTTTATGCCAAAAAAGGGACAGAAGGGCTATTTATGGGACCAACCCCATTTTTCGGCTTTAACAAAAATAATATAAAACAGGAAACCAAAAAAGGGATACAAACTAAAATCAGGGAACACTAGAACGTGTTTAATCACTCCAACAAGCTTTTGAACTTCAATGCCAACATAGCAAAATCTGCTCTAACCCTAGATAAAAATGGCCTCATACATGTCTGTGTACCACTTACAACTCACTTTGCCTGTAATAAACACTTTAACACAACAGGGTTTCCTAGTACAAGATTATGCAGGTTCTGCTTTGATGAAGAGGAGTCTATGGAACGCAGAATCCTGGGCTCGTAACTACTAGAGCAGGAGGACCTACAATTGCTCCCTCATAAGGAGTTGGTTTGATTCCTCGGTTTACTAAATAATTATAATTAAGTAATTAGGGGCGCACAATAGATCAATTTTGTGGCAGTGCATAAAGGCCTCAGCCTAATCTGTGCAATCATTACCTATTACCAAGGTGATTCTGTATAATGTACATAACTTTCCATTATCGAACGCCTTTATTACGAAACTATGTAAATAGCCAGCTTTATTCTTTATTCTATCTTCGACACTTATAATCTGTTGATTTTTAAACTAAAACTACCACCAAAACAATTCATTTGTCTGATTGTTTGATGGCTAAAATATTTTTAATATATGATTAATATTAAATATTATATTTGATTACTACTCACCGATGATACTTTTTGAGGCATGAAACTGTCTGGTTTGCACTGCAACAGTTGTATCGCTAAATTTATGTCCGATTTGTAGCGCTCCTGAAATAAAAAAAAATAAATGTAAGTGATTATTTAAATATGCAATGCATTTAGATTTATATGTAAAAATTTAAATTTATAAGTACTTTTTCCCAACATTTTTTGGAACTATATACTGCTTCACTAGTAATCGTAATACACAGTTTTTTGCGAAAATTCAATAACATGCAAGGCTTTTTCTATTAAAAATAAACAAGTAATATTTACATTTATAAATAACAGTAAAAAAAAAAAAAAATTAAGATCTACATATTGCAAGTTCAAAGTGTGTACATGCCCATATATTTGTGGACTATTTATAAAATACCTTACTCGACCTTAACAGGCTTTGCTTTTGACACAATATAATTCAGATCGTCACTACACAAAGTAATGTCATTTTTCTATCAGAGCTGGACGACAACCATTACGATTCCCAAGAGATTATGATTGCCGTGATCCCCAATAATCGCTAAGAATGGCTGATGACAATTAAAGTTATCGTTCAATGAATGATCTTTAATTACGATTGCAATAATCTTAGTTGGATTCAATCAAGCGTGGAATCACTATAATCGTAATCGGAGTTCGTTAGAAGGACGATTACTTTAATTGTACGAGTATTCCTGTCGTTTTGTTCTAAGATTTACTCATAGAGAATTACTTTTATTAATCAGTGGCTCACAGCTAAAGTAATGCAGCAACTGCTTGTGGCAATATTAAGTTGAAATCGTGCAAATATATTAGCCCAACAAATTTTTGTGTGGTAATTTTATGTAATTTCATATATTTCAGGAGCGAAAGAATTCGTATTGATCATACGAGTACGTAACAAAAGTAACCAAGTAAAATATTAATTTGGGGAAAAATAAATCCATGATTTTTTCGGTATATGTGGAGATTGACATCTCTTAAAGTATCGATTAAACTATTTAATGTTTATGCTCGTTAAAATTTTATATTAGCTCTATGTTGGAAACTCCTTTTTGTACTGATGACACAAACATACTGACACTTTAGATGCAATAACTTCGCTTCCACTGAACCGAATGTCACAAAGCTTTCACTGGAAGTCAGCTAGAGATGTAACTTCTAGCGCCCTAACTTATTAAAAAGATGACGCCATCAAACACATTTTTATGGCGCCAGTCTTGTTTATGTTGGACTTCACCTTGTATGTAGGTACATGTGCTTAATAACTACCGCTTGTACGATGTAGTAACCTGTCGTCTTCGGCTAACTCATCTAGCGATAGACCCAGAAAATATGCTATTTTTCGCTATCTGCTGTCGCCATCAAGGCTAATTCATGTTTTGGTTTTGGCTTCGGGAATATGTATCGGTTTATTGTATGTTGCGCTAGGAGTTGCATAGTCCAATCGATGAGGCCAACTTTTGAATTACTTTAACATCGAGTACTAAGCACCGGTTTGTTGGTGGTAGACGATTTATGGTTGATTAGCTTTTGGTAACAAAAATTCAGTCAGCATGGCTGGATTGACATTCACCGTACCGGCACCTCCTCCTTCCTTTCGAAAAAAATAAGGACCGAAGATGCCGCAAGTGTTCTAAGAACATCGCTAACAGATTTATTTCTTTCAAAGTAGATTTCCACAATTGGCGTTGTTCTGGCGTTGTTAAACGATTCATGATGAATTGCCATGCCTTACTGAACAGAAATGTCAACATAGTTCGCCATTCTCAGTTGTCAAACTATATTTATCTATATCGACAGTTCTCATGCACCTGAAAAATCTCGAAATCATCTATCAGCAACATGAAAACCCATACTTTTTTTATAAAAAATATACCCGTTGTATGGCATAGGGGTAGAGAAATTTATAAAATCGTGCTTATATCCGATTCAGCACACATTCTGGCTGTAAATTGGGTACATACGAAATCTGTTGCAACAGAAGTCATTAGTAAAAATTACGTGAACATGACAACGTTCACAGTGCAAAGGCCAATCAACCATCGTACTGGATCACTTCTACCAGAGCTCGATGCAGATTAAAAATTCCTTGAGACTTATTTCATTCATCACTGATGAGCAGGTTGGTCAACATTGTTAATTCAGTACTTGCAATAATTGAGAAATTGTTGCTACATTACAAATTTATTCGGATAAACCCAACGAATTAGTTCAACGATACAATTCACCATTTAAATATAATATTACTTTAAAACCAAACAATTTAGTGTTCCATTGAAATTGACTTGGTTGTTTTGGCAAATGCTCTCAGCTATGTTTATTTTGCACATTTTTGCGCTCCTCTACTTCTATTAATAAAATATTTTCTAAAAACAATTTCTGTAAATGTCAACTCAGTTGCTTTTTCTTTTTTCACCTTCACATACATGCGCATTTATGAACATATGTGTAAGTGTACTTGTAAGTTCATGTCTGGTTGACCTAAATCCTTCAAACAGAGTGCAAATTTCCTTCTAACCAAATACAATTTGCATGTACCAATCTATCCATCCAAGTAGGCATGACGTTGTTAAGAATGCATGTGGAAGTTGCAACAGAATGTCAGCAACTGCAACAAACTGCTTTGTTCTTCAATTCCATACTGTTAAATTGTTGCATTTGTTTGTTTGCAGAATTGGATATAAGATTTTGTTTGTTTGTATTTAGTGAATTAAATTCTTGTGTACTTTCATATAAGATATTCAAAAATTGTCATATGTGCAACGTATCTTATTTATATCTCAAAGTAATATACTTAGGTATTTATATCTGAAGTACTTCAGTCAAATGGGCAAAGTCAAACAAAAGATACAATAAATAAACAATTTTTTTATAAAATATATCCTCTTTTTACTGGTTGAGGAGCAGCCGCTGGATCGGCTACAAACAGCAGGTAGAGAACGTTAATGGTTAATGACGGCGAAAATGCTTGATCTATTTATAGGTATATCTATATTGAGCGATATTGCAGTTATGTTTCTGATGAAGGTTAGGACAGGTTAGGTAAAGTGGCTGTCCATCGCCGCACTCAGACAGTAAGACTTGCCCGTTGTGGTACCACCGGAACCCTATCCTTGCTTGCTCCTCTCTAAACCATTGTGTGGCCTTTAAAAAGCTGGCTACACTAGCTAGTTTGAGATTTGTAACACCCGCAATGTTGTCCAGAAAATGGAGACCGTGCAATCTCAACCGCTTCTACACAGTGCCATGTACTTGCATTGAAGTTGTTCGACTGGTGGCGCTAATCTACTGGAATCCTTCTTCTTAATTGGCGCGATAACCGCTTACGCGATTTTGGCCGAGTTTAACAAAGCGCGCCAGTCATTTCTTTCTCTTGCTAACTGGCGCCAATCGGATACACCAAGTGAAGCCAAGTCCTTCTCCACCTGATCTTCCAACGCAGAGGAGGCCTTCCTCTTCCTCTGCTACCACCAGCTGGTACCGCATCGAATACTTTCAAAGCCGGAGCGTTTGTATCCTTTCGGACTACATAAGCTAGCTGTCAATGCTGTCGTAAATCTTATACAATTCATTGTTCCATCGCCTGCGATATTCGCCGTTGCCAACGTGCAAAGGTCCAAAAATCTTGCGCAGTATCTGTCTCTCAAATACTAAACGCGTCGCTTCGTCGGATGTTGTCATCGTCCACGCCATACGTTAGGACGGGCATGATGAGAGCCTTTTAGAGTGTTAGTTTTGTTCACCGAGAGAGGACTTTACTACTCAATTGCCTACTTAGTCCAAAGTAGCACTTGTTGGTAAGAGAGATTTTACTACTGGTATTCCTTCCTATTAATTTAAGTAGATTCTTAGTGTCCAGTGATAACGCAATTGTTTAGCTGCCTCCACTTGGAATTAGCAACAGTAATGGTGTGTCTGTTTATTAGAAGTTTATATGTTGCCCAGGGCATAGGTGCAAGGAACCTAATCTAGCTAACTCATCTGCCTTGGAGTTACCTTTAATGCTTTGGGTCCTGGCATCCAGAGTAGATTAATAGAAAAATACTGTCTTAGACGAGTGTTTACGTAATAGGAGTTATTTCAGAGCTGTCTGACCATCGAAGTAAATGAGGATTTCTATAACTGGGACTACACTTTTATTAATCACTAAAAGGTTTTCTAAGATTGCCAGAATTACAGTTTACAATGCGCTGCAATTATCATGCAAGTTATAGGACATATTCGTGCCTATAGTCCGAATATACACCACCTTCGACGTGGTCATTGAGTTTTGAGCCATCAGTGTATATATTGACCCCGTTTTCATTATTTATTACACCATTTTCTCAGTCCTCTCTGTATGGAGAATGGAATGTATAAGGCCTATCTGGGTATGTATCCACCGAGCCACAAAAATCGGTGGCATTAGGAATACCAAGAAAAGTCCCATGCATGCGCGAGTCTCCCTGCTTGTTTGTCTTGAGCATCGACGATTCCCTCAATCTTAACACTGCTTTGGCGGCTAGGTATCTACGATATAGGCCAATTAGCAATAATTGCAGCATAATATTTGAAGCCGAAGTTGACGTTATTTTGAGCACCCCAGAAATACTGAGACTTACCGCGCTTTGAATACTCGTACTATCTAGCCTCTTGATTGGCGATTTCTTATCAGGGATTGGTCACCGCTAAAGAATTCCGCAGGGTATAACTGATCTTGGAATAGCTGCATTTAGCCAGTGAATTATTTTGTAAGCTAAGTCCCATTTTAAGTCTACAGTTTTTTTTAAGCAGAGTAAGACTCAAGTTTAGGCTCTACTCATAAAGCGCCGTAACAACCCTCTTTACTCTGTCCTGAACATTCAGCTTCCATGAAAGTTTTCTGTCAAGCGTTAAACCCAGGTAGCTTGCCTTGACACCGGTGAAAATACTAGTTGGATAAGTATTCAGATTGCCGTATTAAGGGTAAGATTATTGCTATAGAATTAAATGCTTTTATGTATAATATATTGAAGAATACATTTTAATTTGAAGGTTGTACCTAAACTCTTCGGGCATTGACTGATAAAACGTGCAGGCAGAAAGCATTGAATATGCATACTTTGTCTCTTCCTCGTTTCTATAACTATAGAGAGCTACAGAAAAGCTGAATCCGCTGTTTAAAAAGTTCATGTTGTCGAAACAGCCTGCTGACTCCAAGGCTCAAAGGTCATCAAAGGCGATTAAAAAAAAGTTTGCCAATATTACTGGAGAATAGTACGCTATATTTTTAGATAAGCCAAAAGGCAGCCACCGTAGGCGAAAGAGTTGGTTCAAGATTAACATTCGGAAATGCATAGCTCTGAATCTCTCTGCTTGAAAACCCAAAATGATAGAAAAAGTTTTTTTCTATTAACGGTTGCCGCTTGGCAGGCAATGGCAAGCCTTCGAGTGTATTTCTGCCATGGAAAAGCTGCTTATTAATCATAAAACCATCTGCCGTTCATAATCGGCTTGAAACTGTAAGTTCCTCCATTAGTGGAACAACATCAAGACACACGTCACAAATAGGAGGAGGACTTCGGCCAAAAACCCCATAAAGGGTGTAAGCACCGATTATATATTAAATATAGGTACAAGATGGAGCAAAATTAATTAATTATGGAAAGATTTATAATATTTGCAAATATCGTCCTACGGCAATCATATTTGACACTTGTGAGCTAGACAGCTGCAGCATACAAACAGACAAGCAATGGAGCACGTAAGGGTCAAAATAAAGATTTCCGTCATTCAAAATAATTTTTTTTTTAGTAAAAAGTTGAATGGTTAATTTTGCGCCAACATTTATAAAAGATGCCATGAAGGGAAACAGAGGTGGAAAATGGATTTCAGATGCTCTTTATGTGTATGAAAATTTCATAAAAGTCGTGTTGCGATGGCTGTCCTGTACAAGTGTGGCTTCGAAATATGTAACCGTCCTGCTTATAGACCAGATTTAGTGCTTTGAGATGATTTATCATTTTCGGAAATGAAATAAAGCTTCTAAAGAGAAAATTCTGGTTATGACGAAGAGAAGTTGGCAATTTTTGCCTATTTTGAAAACTCAAACGCAATATTTATTTTTTTTTGTTTTTTTATGTACTAAACTTTATGAAATCTGAAAAACGTATCAAACTTAATACCGAATATGTTATATTTAAAAGGAAAAACAATTAAACACCTATTCCCTTCCTCATCAATTCTCAAACTTTCTGATCACCTCTCGTATGCACATATTTATGTATGTACAGTGAGTCAAAAAAGTTTAAGTACACTTAAGTTTTGTTCAAAAATTTACTAAAATAATTTTTATTTTTAAATATAAACATAAACTTTTGGCGTGTAGTGTAAAAAGAGAATATTGTTAACTTAGTTTCACTCCTTTCACCTCTCTCACTGTTGTGAGTTGAAGAATAATTGTCGTAAAGGAGAGAGAGAGAGAGCTAAAACAGCCAAAAAAAGTTTACGTACGTTGTTATTTTTTCGTTGTTTCTTTTTCCAAAACTTACGGTTTTTCTCCGTTATTTCTTATTATCGCTCAAATGATCATAGTTGATAGTATTTTGATGCATGTATAACTATTAATAGTTTTGTGTTTATGGTGACAGTTAACGTATATGATGGGTCGCGGGTGTGAAATATTAGTCGATTTGCGTAAAGTGATTATAAAATTATATTTAGAAAAAAAATCTTTGCGTGAAATCGGCAAAATTATCGGTAAATCACATTCCAGCGTGCAAGGAGTAATTAACTCTTATATAAACTCTGGAAATATACGGCCAAAGCCGCGATCCGGCCGGCCAAAAAAACTCTCACAGAGAGACGAGCGGCGAATCTTAGATTCAATAAGGTCTAATCCCAGAAAATCTGCTGTGGAAATACAGGAAGAGGTGCAGCAAAGCGTTGGAATAAGCGTCCACCCACAAACTGTTCGAAATGTACTCCATAAGGCTGGGTACAATGGTCGAACACCGCGTAAAAAGCCTTTTATATCTAAAGTAAATAAAAAAAGAGGATTACCTTCGCTAAAGACTATTTGAACAAGCCCGAATCATTTTGGAGCAACGTAATTTTTAGTGATGAGTCTAAATATAATTGGTTTGGTCCAGATGGAGCCGTAAAAGTTTGGAGAAAACCAAATGAGCAGATGAAAGTGAAAAATTTGGTACCCACAGTGAAACACGGTGGCGGTAACATTATGGTTTGGGGCTGTATGGCAGAAGCTGGTGTTGGAAAGCTTATGTTTGTTGACAATGTAATGGATAAGCACCTCTACCTAAAAATCCTGAGAGAAAATCTTGAGGCGAGTGCGTCACAATTGGGGTTTGAAAAATATGGGTTCTTGTTTCAACAAGACAATGACCCGAAACACACGTCATATTTGGTCAGAGAGTGGCTTCTATATAATTGCAAGCAACTACATACACCACCGCAGTCCCCGGATCTAAATCCTATCGAACACATCTGGGATCTGCTCGAAAAACGAATACGTAAACACACAACTACTTCGAAGGAATCCCTAAGAAGGCTTTATCGACTGAGTGGATGAAAATAACCCAAAATGATACCGGAAACTTAGTGAAGAACATGCGGCGGCGCTTACAAGCAGTTATCGATGCCGGGGGAGGGCCAACGAAATACTAATAACACTTAACCTATAAGAATTTTCAAATGTTTTTAATATTTTCGGTTAAGTGTACGAAAACTTATTTGACGTACGCTCAGGAATTTTTTTTCATTTTTCTATAGCTATTTCTATGTTTTAAGTTCGTAACCCATGAAAAGGCTTATTTTGTGTTCTTTAACCTTTAAATATATCTATTTCGAAGAATACATTTTATTTTTAGATTGTATGATGGAGTTTTTATTAATAATTTTCTAAAATTTGAGGTGTACTTAAACTTTTTTGGCTCACTGTATGTACGTGCACGGTTATGCTAATTTATAGATGCACACAAATGCTGTTTCGCATTTCCGCACTTGTTATGCTCAATAGTAATTTGAATTTCGTTACCAGCACTCAGGACACAAATACACACCTGTAAAATATGCAGAGCTACCCTGCGAGAAAATATAATCATGTAGCATAAGAGACACCATAGCTACAAGTTAACCTATATAATGCATATAATAAATGGCAAAGTCGCCACTTAACTTTTACCCAAGGATGATAGATACAAGATTGCGCCCACCAGGAAGTGCGTGACGTTCCACTAGCATAGTTGTGTAGTGTTGGCAACCTTTGCTCTTCGCAATAAATTTAGCATGTTTTTATGCCTAAAATGCGAACATTTTTGAGTTTGGAGTTTCTTTCTTTGATTTTTTTTGAAGCTACCTTAATTGTTACTAAAAAAATTCGCATTATTAAAAACAAAACGCTAAAAATGGGGACTCTGAGGAGACTTTAGTGCTATTGAAAATTTGTTAATTCTTATAAAATCTCTGCTATTTTGAAAGTGCACATCTCATTTTTTGCTCCTTTTGAGGTTATTTCAGAATATTGGAACGACTATTATCAACTATTCTTAACATTTATAATGTTTTTATAAATTTAAAATAGCCTATGAATTAACTGAATATGAGTTAAAGCCTTAGAGGTGTAATATATATTAGTAAAAAAAGAACACAAAAAATATCACATACTACTGAAGAAGCCATAACGAACTTTTTGAAAAGGAGTTTCGTATCTTGTTACATAGCCTCTAATACAGCAAAAAACGGCCTGTTTTTAAGAACATAACATATATTATATTATATATATTATATATATAATTGGCGCGTACACCCTTTTCGGGCGTTTGGCCGAGCTCCTCCTCCTATTTGGGGTGTGCGTCTTGATGTTGTTCCACAAATGGAAGGACCTACAGTTTTAAGCCGACTCCGAACGGCAGATATTTGAGGAGCTTTTTCATGGCTCGGAGGTTTGCCATTACCTGCCGAGGGGCGACCGCTATTAGAAAAATGTTTTTCTTAGTTTTGGTGTTTCACCGAGATCCGAACCGACGTTATCTCTGTGAATTGAGAATGGTTAAGAACATAACATAAGTTTTAAATACAGGGAAGGATTTTCAAAACTCTTTTCTTTTCATACAGCTTTTTGTACACAACCAGAAAATATTTATTTAAAAAAAGCAGAAACAATTTCCCACACATACAAAGTTTTTTAAGTAATTCAATAAAAATTTGTTATTTTCTTTTCTTTAAATAGGCTTTTTCTTTCCATCATTATTTTACCCAAGAATGATAGATTCAAGGTTAGCTTGATTGCATGGTGAAAAGATTTTTGGAGGTGTACTACCTAGCAGACCGCCATTCGGCTCTGAGTGAATTTTACAGATATGCCGACGACATTCGTTTTCTGTTTCACTAAGCTAAAGGTAAATTTTGTGAAATACAAAACGAATGACTTAGAATCCAAAGTTCCTCTCAAATTTTTTATTTCACCATACCTAACGAGCAAACCTGATATCTATCATCATAGGTATGGTGAAAATAATTTTTGAAAGGAACTTTGGTGTCAGCGCATCTGTTAAATTCGCTCAGAGCCGAATAACGGTCTGCTATGTCATGGTGAAAAGATTCCTATCATCCTTGCTGCTGTAGTATATCTTAAAAAATGCTTTTATCCATCCTAAAAGCTTCACTGAAAGCACGACTGGAACAGTACAAAAGCGGGATACTCTGAGTGCTCGTAAGGTAAGTTAAAACTATATATGTGTTGCTATGACTAAAAGGTGAGCAGCGCGAAGCTGGATACTTATGCCATAACCTCACTTATGCCTCTAACAACCTCACATTGCTTGTTGTAATTCCTATTATAAATTCCTACGCTTAGATGAACAGTGCAGAGCTGGTCTCTAAGTGTTGAAATGCAGTGCCAACATATATACGATGTGTGTTAAAAAAATAATGTGAATTTTAAAATTTCTTTCGATTATTTTTTTTTTTTTCATGTCGGTACACCCGTCTCAAAGATATGTTCACGGTTTTAGCAATATACCTACTCGTAGCTCATTTAGTTTGTTCGTGAGAGGCATAAATACAGTCAAGTGTTTTGCGTGTAGATCACAAAAGTTGCATCAAATTTTGATTAAGAAATGGAAATAAGTGCTTAAAAATACTTCAAATGTTGAGAGTGGCATACGATAAGAGTACTCTGAGTGAAAAAAATGTTTACATGTGGTGCAAGCTTTTCACAGAAGGACAAGGAGATGTGAATGACGACGCCCTGCGACTTTTTCCCATGAAAGGACGACGTTTTGCGACGATTAAGGAGATAAAAACCGAATCGCTGAGAGAGCTCAAGGACATACCAAAAAATGCATATCAGAACTGCTACGAAGGTTGGAAAAAACGTTGCCACAAGTGTATTATATCTGAGAGGGACTACTTTGAATGAGATAAAATAGAAATTGGAGAATAAATAAATTTTTTTGAGAAAAATGAAAATTCACCTTATTTTTTAACACACCTCGTATATATATATTTGCACATATTTTTTCATCGTCGGTTTAATTTCCGAATAGAGACCTAATTCCAAAATTCTAATAAATAATGAATTGTACAAAAACCTCTTAAAGAGAGAGAGCGAGCACTTTAAAAGCATGTTTTATTGTTGTTTGGTTTAGTTTCCCCTTATAAAAAATGCCAATAAATAACAACAAATAATTTATGACGTGTATTTTTATATGAATTTATTTATGCTAATTAAATTTGATCTTTCCTGTACTTCTTTGGCTTGGGCCGGGATGAAAAAAAATCGCCATTAATCCCTGTGGCAGCACAAATACACTAAGCTACGCGCCCTTAATGTGCTTACATAACCATGAGCAGCCACTTCAACCTAGAATAACTTAACTCAAATAAATTTAAAAGAATTCTTTAAATTTTATGGGTTAGGCTTTTGAAAATAAAATTTCCAAGTAATATTTTAACGTTCAATGCAATTTAGCTTCCCATTTTTAGAAATTATCGTGTACGAATCACTATTTCGTCACGTGTAAAAGAGAGTATAAATGAACTATGTTAATCAGCCCTATCATAGAATCCGTCGAAGAAAACCTTCGAATACGAAGATCTACTACAAATAAGAAAAAATTGTAATCGAGGGTTCCATGTCAACACAAAAAAGGGCTGCCAAACTCAAATGCCAAATTTTGATATTTCGACAACAGCTCACTACGATGTAAACAAGACAATTTAGCAAAAAAACTTTGAGTTTTTTGTCAAATTAGCTGAATTTTCAAATTTAAATGTATTTGTTGACATGTGCGGTTATGTTAATGGAGAAGGAAAGTGAGAAAGGCAAACGGAGATGCAAGCAACCCTCTCAATATGGACGAACCAATGTAAGTGCTTGCCTTTTTGTTAAAGAAAAGTTTACTTAAATACGGGTTTAAAACAGGTTTATCAAAAATTATCGGTTAAATAAAGCTGCATTTACATACGTTTTGAGTTTTATTGAAGACAGCGCAAGATCAGCGAAGTCGTCATCCGTAACTCCAGCTCTCCGACTATCCTTTTTTTACGGTTTCTTGCGGAGCGAGACTATCAGCACGGAATTGGCAAAGATTTCGACGTGCACATGGGGCAGTCGATATTTAGCTATGTTCTAAAAGACGTATTGACGTACCTACAAACATGTTTGTGTCCTCAGTGGGTAAATCTCGACATGAGTGCCAATGAAAAACGTCAAAGCAAGATGGAATTCTATCAAAAATATAGACTTCCTAGCATCATTTTGTGTGTAGATGGGACTCACATAAAAATTATTCCCCCACTAAAGAAAAATTTCTCCCCTACAACCGGAAGGGCTACTAAAGTATCAATGTTATGATTGATTTCTCTTTTATTAGTTCCAACAAAATGGCATACTGCTGCCGTGTTGTTACAACTTACACCTGTGGAAGTCACATAAAAGTACATATATTTCAAAAGTTTCTTTTTATTTATAGTTTAGTCTAATTTTTGTCCGTTAGTCTAACGAAATTCTAAGGTTTGACGTGACGAGTCTATTCGGTGAATGCTACTCTACGAAATTCGAAGGTATGTTCGAAGCTATTCGAATTGTACGATTACAATTTCTTAGTTTCTACGAAAAACAATTTAGGATGAATTGCATGATAGGGCTGAATATATTTCCAAATTTTCGCTCAGAACAGCAGTTACGAACAAGTATCTTTCTCACTAGGATATGCATGCACACATACACCTACACACTGGTACATATGTTTATGCATTAACGCATCACGGAAGTTAAGCCATCGCGTAAATATTATTGATGTGTAGGATGCCATTTAATATCTGTATGTAACTGCGGCTATGACTGTAAACTGCCGTGGTTTGACAATCAATTCCTCAAAAGCCTGGCCTGGCTTATGAATATTTATACAAACACACTTGCATATGCATGCACTGGCATGCAACGAGCAACGAAACTAACGCGTGTGCACACTCACGTGGATCTGAGTGAGACAGTGAATTAAATCAATCATACGTAACAATAAAAGCAAAATCTACACCTATGTAATATAAATTTATGTGGCTTCCAGCTAGTCAATCATTTCCATTACTTGTGAAGTATTAAACTGTATAACAGCTCAGCTTCTTTTGAATAGCTAAACATATTCTCGTTTCTTGATAAACTAAAAAATGTAAGTGCTTCACAGAGACCCTTTTTATGTAGGGTTAGATCAGATTTTGTTCTGTTGGCATTGAAGTTCAAAAACTTTTTGGAGTGATTAAGGCTGCTTGTGCCTTTCCAGTCTTCCCTGATTTTAGTTTGGATCCATTTTTTGGTTTCCTGTTTTATATTATATTTGTTAAAGCCGAAAGATGGGGTTGGTCCAATAAATAGTTCTTCTGCCCCTTTTTTTTGGCATAAAAGTCTGCCTTCACGTTTTCTTCGCGCCCCTCATGTCCTAGTACCCAAATCAGTGAGACTTGATTATGAGTGGCCAGTTTGTTGAGTGCATTATTAGACTCCATTAGAACTTTTGACTTGAATGTGAAGCCATTGACGGCTTTGAAAGCCGAAGCCCGAAAGTATTTTAATTTTTACTTTCTCGAACCCACTTTTGGATATGATTTCCACTGTTTTCATTATGGCGAAGAGCTCCGCAGGAAACCAGTTAGTAACACGGGAACCTCAGTTTTCATTCATCATTGGAACCATTTAGACTCTCTTATGAGGCGAAGTATACGCTTTATCCCAACGCAAGATATTTCCGTAAGAGAGTAAAAGTGTGTTTTCCTAGCAATCTTGCTCTACTCCAAGGCTGGGCATTTACAGAGGAGGTGCTCTAATGTTTTTTCCTCTTCCTCGTCTCTAAACTTCTGCAGCGTTCATGAGAAAATAGTCCTAGCCTAGAGGAGTGTCTCTCTAACAGCCAATGACTGGTAACACAAGCCACTGTCTTCGAGTTGTTCTCTCTTGAGAGGTTGAGCAATTCTCCTGAACTTTTCTTATATATTTTCGGCCAAATTAGCCTGGTTATAACACAAGTATTTTCTGCTCTCCAGGACCTATTGACCTCTTGGAGGATATTATTTTTTATCCTTAATTTGCAAGTTTCCATAGGAATTCCAATATTGCCTTTGTTTTCAAACTGATCGGCCTTGGAATTTACTTCAATATCTCTATGCCCCGAAACCCATATAAGACTGACCTTGAAGGCAATGCTAACATCAATTAGAGCTACCAGGCATTCCTGAGCAAACTTTGATCTTAGTTTAACTCCCTCCATTGATTTGATGACTTCCTGGCTGTTAGAGAAAATATTTTTCGTAGTTTTTGTTACGGCGTATGTATTGAGGTACATAGTTATCTCCTTTAAAGCTAAGACTTCTGTTCGGTGGCCGCCACAGTTGTGCGGAAGTCGGACAGATAATTATTATTTTCAAAAAACTCCATAGCTTACTTTATTTTCTAGCTTGAATCTATTTGTGTAACAATTAATTTCCCTCTTCTCCATGGTCATTGAGTTAACCACTCTCTTCTGGACGGGGGTTAAGTCTTGAAGGGCCTGTCGAGTGTCGGCTTAGGCAAAGAGTAGTCGATTTCTTGATGATAATTACTCAGTATATAGTATAGAAGCGTCTTCCATAGCGCCGTACTATTAAGTCTACGTGCTGATGCGGCGACCACTTGCTTTCCTACCAGATTTAGATCAGGTGGCATCATGCTAACTTTCATTTGATTGCTGCATGATGCCATTGGATTCAATTGATGTCATATGGTCCACAAAAAATATTCATCAAGAGGCTAAATAACTTTTTTGACTTTTGACCCTTGACCGATATCTCATTCGATAATTTGCTCTCGAAATGGCTGTGAATTTTTTGATGAGCAGTGCACTAACAACAAAAACATTTTGTTAACTGCCACGTCTCGGTTCTACCTGATACCGTTTTTTCTATTTGTATTTCTTTAATTGAAAATTCTCAGGCGGTTGACAGTAAAACTACTACCAAAAGCCATAATTCTGAAATAGTTTTTATGAATATCGCGGGAGCTATAACTTCATACCGTCTTCTATTTTTAGTCTTTTATATATTGAAACTTTTTTATATATACATATCATCTTCTTAATTCAAACAAATTAACACCAAAATCATGTTTGTATTCGACACATTTCCTATGTTGCATAAGAGAATTAGTAAATGAATTCTTCTATCTCGGCAGCATTATCACAAAAAATGCCGAATCAGTAGCAGATATTCGCAAATGAAAGTGGATCAGCCATATACTGTGTAAACCCCTGGACGATATCACAAGAGTTGCGTTGGACTGGAAACCCCAAGTCTCAAACGCGGGAGACTAGCCAACTCCTGGAGGCGACAGGTGGACGCACGAGCGCAGCAAGCAGGTTATTCATGGAGACTATATAAGAGAGAGACTATATAAGTATATGGCATTTTTTATATTAAAAAATGAAATTTCAACTACCATTCCTCTTTCACCTATATTTCCTCCAAAATAAGAAATATGTTGTAAGTAAAATGTTGAAAAAATGGATGGTGCCACGCCAACTTTTGGGTAATCTGTGTATTATGGTACCGACTTACAAAAACTTAGTAGACGTCTTGCTCTCCACCTCAATTGGATGTGGCATAAATAATATTGAAATCGGATCAAAACTATGCCCACCACTTTTTATGTGTTAAGACTATATTGCTGTCCATCCGACAGATGTTACAAGCTACAACTTGATGACATTACTTGATTCCAAAGATTAATAGTCAGGCCTAACTGAAATGTCATCCATCCATCCCAACTAAAATTGTATAAAGTTTGAAGCCTCAAAATAATAGAAAAAGTTCTTTCCAATAGCAGTCACCCGCGGCAGGCAATGACAAACCTCTGAGTGCATTTCTGCTATCAAAAAAAAGCGTTTCTCAAAATACTATTTGCCTTTCTGAGGCGACTTAAAATGGTAGGTTGCGACCTGTAAAATGTTAAGCAGTGACAAATGAGGTGCTTTGAATTTTCGAATTTATGTTCAGATTTCAAATATGAACTGTGTAGTGGCATTTTTATTTCTGCTCAGAGGCAACATCAAATAAAATCTCAGTTCTGTTTTGTTACCCAAAATCTTCGAATTCGTAGCTGTCAAGGTGCACTTCTTATTCAATTTAATAAAAAAAAATTAATATACTTTTCTTTATTTTATTTTATTTAAATTTAAAAAAATTAGGCCCATTTCCTAGTAAATTTAATGAAAAAAAATGTTTTTATTTGTTTATTTAATCTAAATTAGATGTCAAGGTGCATTTGCTATTCAATTTAATAAAAAAATATAATAATAATTTTCTTTCTTTTATTTAATTTAAATTAGCTGTCAAGGGGTATTTTTCTTTAATTTAATACAAAACATTTTTACTTTTGTTTATTTATTTAATTTAAAATTAAATTAGATATCAAGGAGTATTTCTTATTTAATTTAATAAAAAAATGTTATTTAAATTAGCAGTCAAGGTGCTTTTCTTATTAAATTTAATAAAAAAAATACTTTTCTTTATTTTATTTTATTAAAATTTAAAAAATTTAGATGTACTTTTTATTCAATTTAATGAAAAAAAATCTTTTTATTTATTTAAATTAAATTTAAATTAGCCCTCAGGGTGCATTTCTTATTCAAGTAAATACGAAAAATCCTTTTTTATTTTATTTAAATTTAAACAATTTAGGTCCATTGGAGGATGGTTCCATGTGTAGAAGTCCACGCAAGTGGGGAAAGTTACTGATCGCCATTCACTTGGGAGTGGCCAGGACGATTCTTCTACATATGGTTCAAGCAGCTCACAACGGCCGGGATTAGCCCACGTATCCTCTGGGTAGCTTCCGAACACCCGTTCGGGAGTGAGCTAAAGTGAGAAGGCGAAACATTCCAGGATAGCTGGTTGTGCGTTGGGTTTGGGACCCGCCACTTAAAAATCGCCCCCAATGAAAACTTTAAAAAAGCCTCGGATGAGACCGCCCTATACTGATGACGACCCCTGCAAACGAACTAAGGACTATGATTTGAGGGCATGCACCTGGAATGTCCGGTCCCTTAATGGGGAGGGTGCCTCTGCCCGGCTGGTTGATGTCCTCGTGAGAGTAAAGGCTGACATCACTGCCATCCAAGAGATGCGATGGACGAGGCAAGGAAAGAAAACCATAGGACCTTGCGACGTCTACTACAGCTGCCATGTAAAGGAGCGCAAATTCGGTGTCGGATTTGTTGTGGGAGAGAGACTTCGTCGCCAAGTACTGTCGTTCACTCCGGTGGACGAGCGTCTCGCAACAATCCGCATCAAAGCCCGTTTTTTTAACATATCGCTAATTTGCGCCCACGCCCCGACGGAAGAGAAGGACGATGCGACCAAAGATTCTTTCTATGAGCGCCTGGAACGTTCCTATGAGCGCTGCCCCCGCCACGACATAAAAATCGTGCTTGGCGACTTCAACGCCAGGGTGGGCAAGGAGGGAATTTTTGGTCCCACAGTCGGAAAATTCATCCTACACAACGAAACATCCGGTAACGGACAGAGGCTGATCGACTTCGCCGGGCCCGAAACATGGTAGTCTGCAGCACCAGATTCCAGCATAAAAAGATACACCAAGCTACCTGGCTGTCCCCTGATCGAAAAACGCGAAACCAGATCGATCATGTTGTGATAGATGGAAGACACGCTTCTAGTGTATTAGATGTACGTACGATCCGAGGACCCAACATTGACTCGGATCACTACCTTGTTGCAGCCAAACTGCGCACGCGCCTCTGTGCAGCAAAAAACGTGCATCTTCCTACGCAAAGAATGTTCGACCTCGAAAAGCTGCAATCACAACAGACAGCCAGAAGATTCGCCACTCGACTCTCACTCCTGCTCTCGGAGAGTACTGCCCAACAAACCGGCATCCACGAACAATGGAGCAACATTTCTCGTTATCTACGTACCGCCGCCGAAGAAGAAATCGGATTCCGGCGAGCCCGAAAAAACAATTGGTACGACGAGGAATGTCATGCTGCCGCAGAAAGAAAGGATGCCGCCTATAGAGCCACGCTGCGATCGGGCGCAACGCGAGCCATGTGGGATCGCTACAGAGAGTTGAAAAAGGAAGAGAGACGTATTATCCGACAGAAGAAACGAGAGGCCGAAATACGTGAGTGCGAAGAGCTTGAGATGCTGGCCAACAGGAACAACGCCCGAAAATTCTACCAGAAAGTTCGGCGGCTTACAGAAGGTTTTAAGACCGGGGCGTTTTCCTGTAAGAACAAAGACGGCGAACTGGTGACCGACGTACAGAGCAATCTTAAATTATGGAGGGAACACTTCTCGAACCTATTAAACAGTGACAGCTGCGCATGTCACCGAGAAAGTGAAGATCCCGATACCCCAATCGTTGACGACGGAATTGTCGTTCCGCTACCCGATCATGACGAGGTGAGAATAGCGATAACGCGGCTAAAGAACAACAAAGCCGCGGGCGCCGACGGACTGCCGGCTGAGCTATTCAAACATGGCGGCGAGGAGCTGGTAAGGTGCATGCATCAGCTCCTATGCAAAATATGGTCGGATGAAAGCATGCCTGCCGATTGGAATTTAAGTGTGCTCTGCCCAATCCATAAGAAGGGCGATCCTGCAATTTGTGCCAATTACCGTGGGATTAGTCTTCTAAATATCGCCTATAAGGTTCTAGCGAGCGTATTGTGTGAAAGGCTGAAGCCCACCGTCAACCAACTGATTGGACCTTATCAGTGTGGCTTCAGACCTGGAAAGTCTACCATCGACCAAATATTCTCAATACGCCAAATCTTGGAAAAGACCCATGAAAGGAGAATCGACACACACCATCTTTTCGTCGACTTCAAAGCTGCATTCGACAGTACGGAAAGGAGTTACCTGTATGCCGCGATGTCTGAATTTGGTATCCCCGCAAAACTAATACGGCTATGTAAGATGACGTTGCTCAACACCAACAGCGCCGTCAGAATTGGAAAGGACCTCTCCCAGCCGTTTGATACCAAACGAGGTTTCAGACAGGCTGACTCCCTGTCGTGTGACTTCTTTAACCTGATGTTGGAGAGCATCGTGCGAGCCGCAGAACTTAATCGCTCAGGCACAATTTTTTATAAGAGCGTACAATTGTTGGCGTATGCCGATGATATTGATATCATCGGCCTTAACAACCGCGCTGTTAGTTCTGCCTTCTCCAAACTGGATAAAGAGGCAAAGCGAATGGGTCTGGTGGTGAACGAGGACAAAACGAAGTACCTCCTGTCTTCAAACAAACAGTCGGCGCACTCGCGTATCGGCACCCACGTCACTGTTGACAGTTATAATTTTGAGGTTGTAAAAGACTTCGTCTATTTAGGAACCAGCATTAACACCGATAACAATGTCAGCCTTGAAATCCAACGTAGAATCTTTCTTGCCAACAAGTGCTACTTTGGACTAAGTAGGCAATTGAGTAGTAAAGTCCTCTCTCGACGAACAAAACTAACACTCTACAAGACTCTCATCATGCCCGTCCTAACGTATGGCGCAGAAGCTTGGACGATGACAACATCCGATGAAGCGACGCTTGGAGTGTTCGAGAGAAAGATTCTGCGTAAGATTTTTGGACCTTTGCACGTTGGCAACAGGGAATATCGCAGACGATGGAACGATGAGCTGTATGAGCTTTACGACGACATAGACATAGCGCAGCGAATAAAGACCCAGCGGCTACGTTGGCTGGGTCATGTCGTCCGAATGGATACAAACGCTCCGGCTTTGAAAGTATTCGATGCGGTACCAGCTGGTGGTAGCAGAGGAAGAGGGCGGCCTCCTCTGCGTTGGAAAGATCAGGTGGAGAAGGACTTGGCTTCACTTGGTGTGTCCAACTGGCGCCGGTTAGCACGAGAAAGAAACGACTTGCGCGCTTTGTTAAACTCGGCCAAAATCGCGTAAGCGGTTATAGCGCCAATTAAGAAGAAGAAGAAGGTCCATTTATTATTTAATTTAATGAAAAATTAATTTGTTTTTATTTATTTACTTAATTTAAATTAGCAGTCAAGGTGCATTTCTTATTTAATTTAGTAAAAAGAAAAATACTTTTATTTATTTTATTTATTAATATAATTTAAATTTAACAAATTTAGTTTAATGTTTGGGTTTTCTTAAAACCTATTCATACTTTACAAATATAAGTATAAATAAAATGTTACGTAAAATGAAATATTTTTTCATTATGTGAAACATTATTTTTAGCTATTTATTAATTTACTTAGATATAACATTTGAAAGTATACACCCAAAAATTTGGAGAGCTATTAGCTGCCAGAGCTGTCAACCTAAATTCCATTACTATTTGCATTCCAAACGTACAAATGTAACGTACTTTAGAGCCATTAAAGCTTAATCGATGAAAGGTCTCAATACCAGTAACGTGGATAGTGGTTATTAAATTTTAAAATACTGCAATAACTGCGCTCAACCAGCCCGCAACGGGTTGCGCCCATAAATTATTAGTGCAGCACTTAACACAATTACTGCATTGATGCATTGCCGCCCCCATCAGCGTTAATGAAAATGCACCTGGAAAGCATGCGATTAACATTGCGCTGACGTAGTTATTAAAAGCAGAGAAATTATTTAATTTACGCAGTAGAAGGACTACAAGCGCAGCGGCAAATACGAATTTGAAAGTGTTAATGCAAGTAGGCAAATCTAAGCTTATAAGCCGTTCGTAAGAAATTGTGCACTCCAACAAGGCGGCAATAACAAATGCAACAACAGCATTTTCGGCACTACCACTACACCAATGTCGTAGTGGGTTGCATACTTCTAGGCGGTTATTACATAACCAAATGGCTGGGGATTATCGCCTTTACCTATCGCCACGCAGAGCCTCGCCGTACACAATGCAAACAACAGCGCCCACAGCAATCGAGTTGTAACACTCACCGTATTAATCACCGTGAAAAACCGCACGCACAATTACACACCCACACCACTCGAGTGGATTTCTCACGCCCACTTCGCTACTACAGCCTCGCTATTCTACTGATTATAACAATCGCTGTGCCTTTTGTTGGACGCATAATGATCTTGAATCAGGATTTTTTACGCAATTCGAAACTGCTATCATTGGTCGGCTTCGGTCGCTTCACATTTTTGCATCTGTGTACTGTAGGTACGCTTTTCCGCCAGTTTTGCAAGCAACGTGAGCTCATCACGTGTATCAATCGCATACTTCAATTGCGCCACGCCATAAGCGCGCTTGCAAATCAGGTTGTCAGCGAAAAGTATTGCGGTAACCACATGGTGCTTATGTTATGTCTGCAGCTGATACCGTTATTGTTGTCGCCAACATGGACAATATTCATTGTGTGGATGGAATACGTAGATAAGCGACCAGCATATCTTGCAGCGCTGCTTTGCCTCTATTATTGCCAATTAGTTTTGCAGTTGACTCTCTGCACCTACTACGTAAGCTGTTTAATCTTGTCTCAGCAAAGCAACCAAATAAATCAGTTGTTGCATAGTGTCCTGCGTCAAGCCGCCACGCATTGTGTACACCCGCGCCCATTCAATATCAATCGGCGTTATAGGTGCCACACTCTCACAGACGCAAATCGGAGGCTACAATGCATGCATGAGTAAAATTCGCAAATCAGTCGCATTTTGTTGCGTCTTTACGGTCCACAGTTGGTTGCTTTTTTCGGTTTCGTACTCGCCGAATGCACCGTGCAATTTTTTGTGCTTTACTTTGTGTCGTGCAGTCGTCATGCTGGCTCTGTGCCGATTTGGAACAGTAGGCTGCCGCATGAAAAGAACGGGAAAGAATACTGTCGAATGCTCTTGAATCCATGGGCTGTGTTTTACGTGTCTGGCCTGCTCTGCCATATATTTTTGCTTGTTGGTGCTGCACATCAACTGCAATCACGTGCGCAATCCACACGCATTGTACTGGCCGAAGGCAGTGCCCAATTACCTTTGCCAAAGGATATGTGTCGACGTTGCAGAGAAGCGCAGCTGCCAAGTACGGTAAGTAGCTAACAAAAAATACGAAAATATGCTTAGTAGCTTGGTGCTTCCAGGGTAGCAGTTGCGCGCTATTGAGATACATGAAGAAAAGCAGATTATTGGTTTCTAATTATCACTAGAGCATTATTAGCATAAAATAACAGACAGATTTTGTCCAAATCAAAGCTTTTTAAGCGAGCTTTGATTAATGCAAGGTGAAATACAAAATAAACAAGACTGGTGTCATAAAAATGATGGCACCATCTTTTTAATGGGTTAGTGGTTTGGAAGTGACATCCCCAGTTCACTTCCAGTGGAAGCTTGGTGACACTCGGTTCAGTGGAAGTGAAATTATTGCGTCTAAAGTGTCAGTATGTTTCAAAGATCGTTGTGAGGACATAAATGAAAATCAACATACGGGCCGCCCGAAATCAGTAATCATCGAAAACTCCATCGAAATTGTTCGTAAGTTTATCAAAAATGAACCGAAGTCATCATTAGAATTTATGGAATCGGAGTTGAATATATCCAAAACATCGATTTAGCGCATTTTAACTGATCATTTGGGCTTACGAAAGGTCTGTGCACGTTTCATTCCGTACAAGTTAACTGAGGACCAGAATTCAATTCAACATTCGAAAGACCGAGAGAAAGATCGAAAGAGGCGAGAAAAGACGAGAACTTCCTTTGCAACATTGTAACTGGCAATCAAGCGTGGTGTTTCCAACAAGAACCTGAAACTAAGCGTCGAAGTGCCCAATGGAAGGCCCCAGTCGAGCCATCACCCAAAAAGTCGCGTTTGGAAAAGTCAAAAATCAAGTCGATGCTCATTTATTTTGAATTCTCCATAAGGAGTTTGTACCAACGGGTTTGGACCGTCAATGCTGTTTTCTATCTTGGCGGTTTGAAGCCTTTATGGCATCGCATTCGTCGAATTCGCTCTGAATGCCGCGAAGTAGGAAGCTGGCGCTCATTACATGATAATGCACCATTTTATCGATCTACTCTTGTGACTGATTTTTCGACTAGAATTTTTGTTAAAAACATGTGTTTGTGCATAATTGGAATTAAAACTAAAACTAATAAAAAACTTAGAGAAATATATAGCCAACACATAAATAGGAACATACAAAGGAGGATTGATAGTAGAAATTAGGAGGGCAGGGAAATGGTGATAGCTAAATCACAAACACTTTCAAATGAATTGAAGTACATATTCAGGTTTTGCTACTTTGTCGATTCAGGACTATGTGCATAATAGCTTGATCACAAAGTTCCCGGAATATATTCAGAAAATCCAAAATAAGAGCTCATTCCTCAAAGTGATATTTTTGCCTAGTACTCCCCATTGACTGCAATGTACTTTTACCAACTCTAATTTCGGTATTGCCTTCAGAGCCGTCTTCATTTTTCTCATTACTTCCTTTCGGTTGCCAAAACGTGTTCTCTGCTAGCCGTAGTGGTTTTTTGACACAGTCAAATAGAAAAAAATCGCAGAGAGCCATGTCAGGTGAATTCGATGGCTGTTGGAGGTTATTTTTGCTGATGGGAATAGACAGAACCAACAGCGTGGAGTTAAGGCCGATGCCAATATCAACAGCATAGGCCAACAATTGTACGTTCTTATAAAAAATTGTGTCTGAGCGATTAAGTTCTGTGGCTGGCATGATCTTTTCTAGCAACAGGTTAAAGAATTCACACGATAGCGAGTCACCCTGTCTGAAACCTCGTTTGGTATCAAACAGCTCGAAGATGTCATTACCAATTCTTACGAGCAGCGTCATTGTTCATTGCCATATTAGTTTATCGGCGATATCAAATTCAGACATCACGGCATATAGACAACTCCTTTTCGTACTATCGAATGCACCTTTGAAGTCGACGAAAAGATGGTGTGTGTCGATTCTCTTTTCATGAATCTTTTCCAAGACTTGGCGTATTGTGCATATGAAGCGTTTAAATTAGTCTCAGGAAAAGTCGCACGAAATAAATTCTTAAGAGAACTCTGAAAAGAATTTTTTAGTATTGTTTTCTCCTTTTTCTTTATCGTATAAAAAGGGAATTAGGTGTACTCAACCACTTCAACAACAACAACGACCATAGGTATGAATTACACACAAGTTTCTAGCTACAGTATATTAATAAATGCTGCAGCCTAGTCTTCCTAAAAGGGATGTGATCGTATATTTTAAGGTCATAAACATAGCGAAACATTGATGAATGCAACACCAATTTTGTGATAAGAAATAGAGTCAAGTTTGCTATACCTATGTGCATGTGTTTAGAATGCGGAAAGTGGGACAAAATTAGTTGGACAGCTAATTTGCTGATTGTCTCTAAAGGCAAGAATCCACATTACAGTAGAAGCCCGATAAGTACAATTAGAAAATTTCAGCAATGATTGCACTTAGCGAAAAATTGCACTTTTGCGAATTTTTCCTGTGGATCGAGGAATACCTAGGGAAAAATATTTTAACTCTATTCAATGCAATTAATGAGCTCAAAAGGTCGATATTCAAGAAAAATTAACACATATTTATTGAAATTAATACAAAGAGATCAATGCGGAAGGACATATGAGTGTGTGCTCCAAAGTTCAATTATTTTTTTTGGAAAAACTTTGTTATTTTCGATTGCGTTTTCTCGTAACACTTTTCAAGTGCTTTTGATCGGATATCATGCAAACAAGCGATCTGATTGAATGACAGTACATCGTTCTGTTCACCCCATTTCAAAATTGTATTGACACAACCAAAAATTGATTCATGCTGGACTTTTTCGGTTGTTTCTTCTTGAGTAGTATCTTCGGGTTCATTGGCTTCACTATCACCTTCATCTATTCCTAATTCCAAAACCCAATTGCGGATTTCATCTGTGTCTGCTTCACCCACATAGTTTTCGACCATCTCATTTAACCGTTGTAATCCTCCAACAAGAAGGGGGTCGTCAATTTCGATATCCAATGGCATATCGTCTGGATTAGATTCAATAATCGCGTCAACTGTTGGGCTTGTACCCAATACGCTTTTCCAGCATTTAGCGATCGTTTCAGGGAGCAATTTCCCCATGCTTGGCTCAACATGATCACGGCGGTTTTCAAATCAATTTTCTTCAATAGTTCATGTAATGAAGAATCTTTTTCACTAATTATGGTTTCCATTAGCAATGTTTTGTATTGAATTTTTGTCAAGTTAATAACCCCTTGATCCATTGGCTGTAAAATCGGTGTGCAATTGGCCGGAAAATACATCACTTCGATCTCACCACAAACTAATTCTTCTTCGGGCGGATGAGATGGGGCTTGATCCCGCAAGAGTTATGCTTTGGGTGGAACATCATTTTCTTTGGCGAATTTTTTCACTTCTTCGACAAAATTATCAAAGAACCACTTTTTGAAAATATCCCGGGTCATCCAAGCAGTATTGTTGCTAGCATAATTCACCGGTAGACGAAAATTTTTAAAACAACGCGGATTCATAGATTTGCCAATCGTTAATGGTTTTATTTTGTGGCTGCCATCCCCATTTGCACACAAAAGAACACTGCTTCGATCTTTTGAAACTTTGTTGCCTGGAGCACTCTTTTCATCTTTCGAAACGTAGGTTTTATTTGGCAAAAGTTTCCAAGAGAGCCCCGTTTCATCAGCATTATATATTTGTGAAGTTACATATCCTTTTTCAGCGATTTTCGCCGTCAATTTTTCCTTAAATGGCTCAATGGCTTCGGGATCACAAGATAATGATTCACCAGTCACAGTCAAATAGCGAGGTCCGAAGCGATTCTTGAATCGCGAAAACCATCCATCACTTGCATTGAATTGTTCTCCATCCTTTTTTATTTCATCAAATATTTTTAATGCTTTGCTTTTCAATATCAAGCTAGAAACAGGAGCATTTCGTCGCCGCTGATTCATGAAAAACTGGTACAAACGCTTCTCGAGCTCTGGATGATTGCCAAACCGCAAAGTTTTCCGTTTATTTCCAAGTGAAAATGAATTGTATGCATTTTCCTTTAATGAACGGGATTGTTTTTTTATTCGGCAAATCGTTGCGCAATCAACTTTGTATTCGAATGCAAGATCGCGTTGTTTAACGCCTTTTTAAATTTTTTGGAGAATCTCATCTCTTTCTTTCAATGTAAGAAAATGTAGATTCTTTTTCACATTTCCCATGATTTTATTTAATGAAAGCAAAAAAAATGATTCAAACTCCGGACGATTGTTTTACTCTCAAGAACCAGCTTGAAACTAACGCGTGTTGAATGTCACAAACGATTCGATGCCATATTTTATGATATCAGCGCTACAATTTCACAGTTATTTGTAAAAATCAAAAATCACAAGGCGTGAGAACAGTGTTTTTGGTCGCAATAATTCCGAGAACCATAACTGTGCATAGCTATAAAGCTGTGTCTTCGCGCGTGATGAACGCAAATACATTGCCGTATTAAGTAAAAATTTTCTTCGAACAAGAATTCTTTTGTGCCCGAAAATTGCAATTTTTTATTGCTCTTTTCGAGTTTTCGATGGACTCAAAATCGAATTGAACTTTCCGCGAAATTGCAGTTATCGGTATTGCACTTATCGGGTTTCTACTGTACTCACAACTTTATTTGCTTTGTCAGAAAAGCTTAACACAAATTTAACAACAAAGCCTAAATTTGCAATTTATCACCAAACATCAGATCTCTATTACCAACAAACAGTTTTGGCATATCTTCAACATATGCAACATTGTTGCTAACAGGCAACACATATGACTTAGCAGCATTTAGGCAAAGGCAATTACCACAGACCCATTGTGAAATTGCAGCCACAGATAAGCGTAAATTTTAAAACATAAATTCTGAACAAGACCAACACGACTGGACAAGTACAAGCGGATGTCATCAGCATAAGAGTGGACAGTGACGGGAGACATCATTGACAAAAATACGAATCAAAAGCGGGCCAAGGACAGAGCTTTTCAGCACAACACATTCAATAATACAAGCTTTGGTTGCGGCAATTTCGCACATCACCTTTTGCGTTTTTCCCGCTAGATAACTGATTATGAGTTTAACCTATCAGAGATTTCAATGCAGTATTTGGACTTTGTTTACAAAGAAGGTCATGGCTTACTTAGTCACATACCTTAGACAAAATAAGAAGGCAAAGAAGAGTTAAGTCACTGTTGTACAACTGCGTCCTTAAGTTGTCAAGTATTACATTTTCAACATACCAGTTTGTTCAATAAGTTTTGCGGTTCGATAAGAAAAACGCAATTTAAACATTTTAAATACAATTTATTATTTAGTATAGTCTCCTTAAGTACGTAGGATCGAGTCTCCGTGCATGAAACAGCAAGCTGATATCCAAAGCTTTTTCTAGTAGCGGTCCGCCCTTGGCAGGCAATGGCAAACCTCCGAGTGTATTTCTGCCATGAAAGAGCTCCTCATAAAAATATCTGCCGTTCGAACTCGGCTTAAAACTGTAGGCCTCTCCCTTTGTGGAACAATATCAAGACGTACACCACAAATAGGAGGAGGAGCTCGGGCAAACACCTAATAGAAGTGTATGCACCAATTATTATTATTTTTGTTTATTTTTATAGTTTCCCTGAACATCAATGCACTTGTTCCACGGACATTCTAATTTATGAATTCCATCTTGAAGTGAGAATCTGGAAAAGCCGAAATTTACGCTTCTATAGCTGTTTAGACCTCATCATTTGATGATCAACGTTTTCCACGCATAAATTTGTTTACCATTAAGTCTGGAAACAGATGGAAGTCGCTAGGGGCTAAATCTGATAAACACGGTGGACGCTCCAACAATACGAGTTCTAATTGAGTGTAAAAATGCTCTTGTGAAACAGAGCATTGTCCTGATCAGAAATATTATTTTTCTTTTGCAAACTTGGTATTTTTTCACGATTTTTGTCCTTCAGCTGGTCTAAAAGGTTACAAGAATATTCAGAATTTATTGTTTTACCAGTTTGCAAGTCATCCACCAGAATCGTCGCATCCCAAAAACTGATGCTAACACCTTCTTCGACGATTTCTAGACACAAACTCGTTTTGGAGGCGAAGAACCATTTTCACACCACTCTCTAGCCTTTCTCTCTTTCTTGAATTTAGGATGATCGTAATAGACCCCAGTCTCATCTATAGCGGTGAATTGACGCATAAAATCCACGTTATACTTTCGAAAACGCTCAAAATGTTACTGAAAAAGTCGGAATCGAATGTCTTTTTGTTCCATTGCACATTTGCTCCTACTAAATCTCTTTCAGTCACTTGACGATTTTCCAGTACGATTTCTTGTACTTTTTCTATGATTTCTGGTGTTGTTGCTGTTTTAAGACGTCCGTGACGTCGATCGACTTCATGACTTGTACGACCTCGTTTAATTTTAGTAACCCACTTTTCTATTGTTCTAATCGATGGTGAAAAGTCCTTATACACTTTCAAAATTTTTTCATAAATTTCAGTTGCTTTAAAGCTTCCAAAAATAAAAATTCAATCACGATACTTGATTTTTTGAAAAAAAAGTAGGAACCTCAAAACTAATTGAACAACCTGATAGCCGTTCTAAATCCTGACTGTACCGGAGATAAATCTTTTATCTCTATCGTAGAACAAATGATGAAACCTGCAATGCCACTTTTGAAACGGCTGCCAAAATGCTTATTGGCGTACAGTCGCGAGGTTCTTTGAATTTAAAGGATTTTCCAATGTGTTCCAAAGGGTGTTCCAATGTTATTTTGAATATCCCGCTATTTCGGTAGATGACACTTTTGAAGTTGTCATTTTTTGATATCTGACAAGTAGAAACTACTTCATTAATAAAAATGGAACGATACCCGCTTATCAACGCATTAAAATTATTAAAATTCCCTATAAAAATGGTGAAAATTTGGCAGAGACGGTTCGTAAAACCTGAACATTTTTGGGTCATAGTGAAGCACCTTGTCGGACCGCAATACAGAAATGGGTGGAAAAAATCGAGCTGTTGGGACAAGTTAGTGATGTGAAAAATAAAACCCGTGCACGTCGCTCAAGAACAGCCGGCTTGTAGCCAAAAGTGTTGAAGAAAACCCACGTTTGTCCATTGCTCGTCGTTCTTTGGCATTCGTCGTTAGGCATTCCACAAACGTCATTACACCGTATTATGCATAAAGATTTGGATGTTAAGGCTTACAAAGTCCAGTTAACACAAGAACTCAAGCCGGCCGATCATCAACAACGTCGTGTCTTTACTGATTTGGTCGTTGAAATGCATGAAAATGATCCGGAATTCCATCGACAGATCATCTTGAGTGAGCCTCGGTGGCTTCGTCAACAAGTAAAATTGTCGAACGTGACGCTCAGAAAATTCAAGAGTTATTGTTGAAAAGCCTCTCTTTCCTCAACGTGTGACCGTTTGGTGCGGTTTATGGTCCGGGGGAGTCATTGGAACTTACTTTTTCGAAAATGAAGCTGGATCGACAGTTACGGTGAATGGATTGCGCTATCGAGAGATGACTAACGATTTTTTATGGCCGGAATCGGATGGTATTGATCTGGGCAACGTTTATTTTCAACAAGACGGCGCTACGTGCCACACAAGCAACGAAACCATTAATATTTTACGGGAAAAGTTTCCGGACCGTGTTATCTCTCGAAGAGGTGATCACAATTGGCCACCGAGATCTTGTGATTTAACACCTTGTGACTTTTTTTGAAAGAGAAGGTCTACGCCAGGGCCGATTCAAGACCTCAAAGATGGAACTCACGAATTCGAGGACATAGGGCAGCCATTTTGCAATTCGGTTATGGAAAATTTCATAAATAGGATATTCTCCTGTAAGCGTGGTCGTGGTGTTCATTTGGCTGATATTATTTTCCACTATTAACGGCATACCTTCCTCTTTATAATGAAATAAACATCCGATCAGTTATATTAAAAAAAAGCATTTTTCTTTGAATATTAAAATAACTCGTCTTATTGGAAAACCCTTTATTTTTTAGTTTTGTAAAAAGTTTGAAATTTTTACTTATAGCTGTTTCAGTATGAAGTATATTTTTACAAAAAATAGAGAAGAAGTAATTTGTTAAAACATCAGAATATGTCGCGCTGCTATTATTGTTATTATTGTGAACACAGGTGCACGTAATTTTGTACACAAAATTATTTCCTGCATAACCTGCTTATTAACGAGTAATTTAATGATTTGATCAACGGCAGTTTTGAGGCTTGTACACTTTAGAAAATATTTTTTTTTTTTTTTAATTTTTACAAACTTTTCTTTCTAGGCTTACACCTAAATATTATTTCACAAGTAGTGCATATTGTGTGTTTAATAATACATAGAAATAACTAAAATTTTTCAAATTTTTTTTATAAAATAAAATAAGGGGTTGATGGGCTTACCCTCAGTCTTATAGAAATAAATAGAATTCTCAATATAGCGGACACGGGAGAAATATATGCACTTGCATCCTTGCAAAAGTCTACCAGTTTCATAATCGCTTATATATTCCGATTTTCTGCCTTTCAAATTGGAGTTTCCCCTTCGGTTTTGTTTCTTTTCAAAATAATAAAATTTAGTTTGTAAATTATATATTAAATAAAAATTTTGGAATATGTAAATTAAAAAAATTCATGAATCCATTATAGAAGATTAGGTAAGTAAGCAGCTTATCGCTCACTCTTGACAAATCGGCTCCCTTATTTGAATACCACCTGCTTCTTTACAAAGTTACGTACACGTTTTGTGAAAAAACTTTTAAATTTATAGTAAAAATTAAGCTTTTGGAACAAATGACTTAGTCTTGCCAAAAATTCTGTATAAATTATACTCAGTTGGAGTGGGGGGCTATAGAAAATTGCATTGCAGTGATTGCGTTACAAATGTGTGGTAAAAGTAAAGTGCAAGTGAGATTTACGAGTTACTGAAAAGACTTAATGTTTCGAGTGTTTGTTTACCCCACGATCAATTGTTTTTCCCAAACGTCGGAAGTGGCAGACAGAAAAAGAAGCGGTCGTAATCGCGTGGTTCGAACCAGTGCAGCCATAAAAGCCGTTCGAAAAAGAATTCACGGAAATCTCGTCAGAGAGCAGAAAACCAGTGAAATGAATGTATCGACCTGATCCATGTCAAGCCTAATTACAGATGATCTCCACATGAAAGCCTCCCGTCGCTCAACGGTTCATCTTTTGTCAACGCGCTTGAATAAAATTAGACCCGACAGATGCAAGCAGCTTCTTCGGTTACACGCGGTCAAAGGCCATAAAAATACTTCTCTCAGAGATGAGATGATGATCATGATTTTCGCAGTTGAAGAAATTTTTAATAAGCAAAACAACAAAACCTGTGCTAAAACTTCTAAAGGTGCAAAAAATGTTGTTCCCTTGCAGCAAGGTTTCAGCGTGACAAACATCCAGCCTCCGTAATGGTTTGGTGGTGAGTGTCTTGTAAAGGCGTTAAAACTCACCATTTCTGCGAAAACAGGGTTAAGACCGCGGCAAAAGCGTATCAGGAGGATGTGTTAGATGGGGAGATGATGCAGTTGAGCAGTTGAGCAAATTTCCGCTTCAGCCCATAAGGCAAAAACCGCCGTGCAGTGGCTATAAAAAAATATTCCTGGGTTCATAGCCCCAGAAAATTGGCCGCCTGGAAGTCCACACCTGATTCCATTGGACTACAGTTTGTGGTCAGAATTGGAGAACATGGCTTGTCGAAGACCTCACAGAAATGTGGAGAGTCGCAAGCAATCTTTGGCTCGAACAGCGACGCTAATGTGAATGGAAACCGTGCGTGTTGCAGTAGCAGAATGGCCTAATCGTTTGAAGGCTTGTGTAAAAGCAAATGGTGACCATTTTGAATGAAAACAAAATTTTTCTTTTAATTTACATGATTAAATAAAACTTACTTCATTAAAAAAAAGTTTTATATTGTAATTTCATAACTTTAAGGGGCTTAACTTGTAACAGAACTTATGGCAGGACTAAGTATATTTAGATATAAAAAAATTCTATGGATTCATTTTTTCATTTTTTTCATTTTCATTTATTCATTTAATAAGTCACGAAATATAAAGCTTCTTGCAGACTACATAGAACTAAGAGTATTTTTTAGAATAATATATACAGGTACGTACAAGTTTCGAAACTATTTAAAGAAATTATTAAGTGATAATTTAAGCTTTAATTTAGATAACGGTAAATCAAAAGCCAAAGAACTTGAAGTATGGTTGAAGTCATTCAATGTTGTAGTCATAGGTGCTTTCGTGGCATAAACAGTTCTAATCGCTCTACGAAGAATAAAAGTATAGGCGAGTCAATTGTCCCATTTATAATATCGAAAACCAAGCAGAGTGGCAGTATACTTCTTCTACTTTGTAACGATTTTAAGTCTAGTAATGCACACCTTGCGGCCGTCGTAGCCGAATGGGTTGGTGCGTGACTACCATTCAGAGTTCACATAGAGAACGTAGGTTCGAATCTCGGTGAAGCACCGAAATTAAGAAAAATATTTTTCTAATAGCGGTCACTCCTCGACAGGCAATGGCAAACCTCCGAGCGTGTTTCTGCCATGCAAAAGCTCCTCATAAAAATATATGGCGTTCGGAATAGGCTTAAAACTGTAGGTCCCTCCATTTGACGAACAACATCAAGACGCACGCCACAAACAGGAGGAGAAGCTCGGCCAAACACTCAAAAAAGGGTGTATGCGCCAATTATATATATAATATATATATAATGCTCACCTGGCATGAAGCAATCGGATCAGGAAGTTCAACGATCTGAGTGCAAAACAAAGAAATTTCTTTTGAATACATTCAAGTCTATTGATGTGGCACTGATGATAAAGCCTCCCTCGCAAGAGTGAAGAAAATAGTGACTTCAATGTATAAGGATTCTAATGCTTTAAGACTATTTTTTGGTGTCTAACATATACCTCTGAATGGTTTGGCAAGTTACTCTCTTTCTTGCTTCGTACAAAAAAGTGTTAGAATATTGTTTATTCAAAATGATATGACGGTTATAAATTATGATATTATGATTTTTATAAATGGGAACAGGGGAACTACGCCTATCCCTTCTTAATAATTCTGAACAAACGCATTTCTTACACATTTGATGCAAGGGATTTTAACTTATTTTGCTTACTAGCCACATTTCTTTTTTAATGTAAGGACTCGATGATCTCGTCAACTATCATGAGTTTTGCCGCGTTTTACTCGTCTCAAATCTAACTACAAACTTGGGGAACTTAAAAAAATTCCCGTTTATCTAGATGCAATCCTGTTAATTGCAAAGTTTTCGAAATTTTGTTTACAGCTACGAACTAAATTAAAACATATATTCGGATTTACGTGCCTTAATGTTGTCAGATATGCATCCAAAAAATTTTAAATATAGTATAAATTACCTCGTATTATCTAAAATCGATTTCTGTCTACCCATTTCGGTTGGTGTGCCAAGCAGCATCTAAACCTACTCAATGCCCCTTATCATTCAGCGGTCAGGCGTAGCCTTCCGTCTCCTATCAAGTGTGTTTTAGCTGAAGCTGGTATTCCATCTATCACTGAAAGATGTCAAATAACTACTCCTAAACTTATAACCAAATTTTCAAGCACTACAAATAAACTTCTTTTCAACAAATTTAAGACCGCTTCTCGGCATAATCGCTCTTTCAAACTTTGGTCGGTCATCCGCCGTTGCATCTACAACTGCAACAAACTAGGCATATCTTTACCGGCATCTTGCTCAAAAATAAATAGCCAGTGTCCCTGGAAACTCCTTCCTGCATCAATATATGTTGACCTTCATGCTCTCAATAAAATTAACACAAATGCCTTAAAGGGTTGGGTAACGATTTTCACAGATGGTTCACGTACTGACCATAGTACTACTTTTGCTGTGGTAGAGAATGACGGAAGCCTAATATCCAATTGTTGGCTGACTCCGATTACCTCAATTTTTCTGCCGAGGCATTGGCTATCCTTCAAGCGTCAGAGTATGCAACAAATAATAAGGGAAAATTCTTAATATGTACAGAGAGCTTGTCAGTCTGTCTAGCTATAAAAAATATATTTAATGATAACCAAATCATTTGTCATATCAGGGATAAGTTAATAAAATATCCTAACAAGATAAAGATTCTATGGATATCTAGCCATATAGGCAACCCTGAAAATGTAAAAGCTGATGCAGCAGCCAAAAATACATATTCCAAACCTCCATCATTTTCGACACATTCTCCTTGAATGACATCCTTAAAACTATCAACATCCATTCTTCCCACTTAAAAAAGGTTGAATGGTCTCAATTTAATCATCCATACACCCTTATAAATCTTGGTTGTAAAAAATCCCTATTCCCAACTTCCCTTTCCAAGCACCAGATCACAACTTTCATACGTCTGAGACTCGGTCATACTAAACTAACACATGAATATCCTCTCCTCGGCTCTCCTTCCCGGACTTGTCAGTTTTGTAGAGGGCATCTCTCAATCGAACACATCCTAGTCCTCTGCCCAAGCACCAAACGGACTACTGCATTCGGAACTATGGTACCATCCACTCTATTAAATAGTGTTACTTTTGACAATGTGTTTAAAATATACAATTATATGAAATGTATAAATATGAACGAGACTTTATCAATAAAACGGTCCGCGGATGACATATGGCAAAAAAAAATTTTCGTTGGATGGTAAGACTGTTATAAGCTTACATGACAAATTTCAGCGTGATATGTCACATAGTTTGTTTTCTGTGCTACTGTAAACAAGTCAAGCTCGAGTGTGTTTTTCGAATTTAACGATGGAAATTCAAGTTGAACAAAAGAATTTGTTTGAAATTTTTTTATTCCAACAAAATTTCGGCTTCAGACGCCTTAAAAATGTTGCAGACAACCTATGGGGACACTGCTCTATCGCGAGCACGTGTTTTCCAGTGGTACAAATCGGTCAATGAGGGCCGTACATCGGTTGAAAACTTGCCTCATGAACGTCGTCCAGTAACATCAGTAAACGACGAAAACATCGGAAAAGTAAAGGATATTGTGCTTGAAAATCGCCGTGTGACCGAAAGAGAGATAGCGAGTGAGCTGAGCATATCAAATGGATCCGTTCATATTATTATTCATGATGTCTTGGGCATGAGACGAGTGTCCGCGCGTCTTGTTCCAAAATTGTTGAATTTTCTTCAAAAAGAACAACGCAAAACTGTCGCTAAGGAAATGCTCGCCATGACTGATACGGACATCCGGCACATCATAACTGGTGACAAGACTTGGGTATTCGCCTGATATGGCTCCATGTGACTTTTTCCTCTTTCCCAAGCTTAAGTTGCCGCTCCGTGGAAAACATTTTGAGACAATTGAAGTCATAAAAGAGAATTCGAAGAAGAAACTGAAATCCATACTGAAATCGGCCTTCCAGAAATGCTATGATGATTGGAAAAAACGTTGGCATATGTGTATCGCCTCCAATGGTGATTACTTTGAAGGAGATAAAATAAAAATTGAACAATAATTAACCGTGTGTGTTTTATTAAATCAGTCTCGTTCATATTTGGGCAGAAGGTATATCAGATTATATTTAAATTGTACAGTTAGAAATAATTCATTTTGTAATCGTCATTAAACCCTGAAGCCCCTAGTAGCCAGTGTGCTAATTAAGTTAGGATTAAAAAAAAAAAAAAAAATATTGTATATATCTCCTATAAATAATAATAATATTTTGGCATTAAATGAAAAGAAACGTTTTTCTTTGTTTTTTACTTAATATTTATTTTATTTTTTATTTCATAGTTGAATGATGATAAAAATATATATAAAATATGAAATGATGAGATATTTATTGAGTTTTATGGCAAAGAAATTTTATATGAATTTATAAGTGAAATACGGTTTCAGGCGAAGCCTTTCTCTCACTGTGGCAGTACCTAATATGATACTCGTACAATAAAAATTCACACATTTACATACCTAAACAACTTAATCACATAGAAATTTTCATAATAGCTTTAGGCAAGCAATAATTTGTGGAATTATAATATCCTTAAACTATGACAAATAACTAGTAATTTTGTTTTTAAATGACTTTGAATGGAACGAGCGAAAATATATAAGTTAAATACATAAAATCCTTGCAAACAGCTTTAGTCCTTCAAAATCAGTGTACTCGAGCGAAGCAGCTAAAAATAGTGAAGTTCAATAGAAAATTGTGAGCAATGCATATTTTAGGCAAACACATTCAACCACTTTTCATCGCCTATCTCGCCATAGGCATTTACTACATCTCCTGTTTCATGGGCATCAGCACATTCGTTTGTGAGCGAAATAAAAAGTCTCAGCGGCAACGTCAAGTTCAAGCCGGTGCACTTCGTTTGAGAAGCAAGCATCGCAGGCGTTGCTTTCACTTGCGAATTGCTCGTGTGCTTCGCTGGTACAGTAATATTTTGGTACTTTTAATCACCACCGCAGTCCCCTTTGCCCTCTATACACTCTACACGGAAATGCAGTTTCTTGCCTTAACCCAACTTCTCGCAATCGTTGGCAATATGCGCTACGTCCTAATACAAGGATTTACTATCTTCGTACTGATCTCAAATTGTTGTATGCAGCATCGCTCTATGCGTTTTATTAACCGTTGGCTACGTATGCAAAATAATCTCTTTGCACTCGCACGCTGCCTGAAAATTCGGAGCACCGATGCTGCACGCTTGCATCGTCTGGATCGACGCAGTTCTATGTTGTTGTGCATTAAAATTATAATGTTAACGCCGGTCGCTGTATTCACCGTCTATGTGATATATAGAGAGAAAGCTATACACCGATTACGACTCTTAGCTGCATTAATATTTAACTGCTTCTGTGCTATTCTGCTGCATTTGCTAATGCTGTTGTATTATGGATGCGCTTTAAGAGTGGGCCACTATGGCAAGCAGATTAATGTGCTAATACAGTATGCACTGGCTGAAGCTAGACAACATTTGGATGGTTTGCATCCGCTCAATTTACATCGCCGAAATCGAGTGTTTTGCCTATGCAGGGTTATTAAGCGTCTGCACTACTTGCATGGGAAAAATTTGCAACTGAGTCGTGAGTTGCTTCAGATATATACGCCATCTTTGATCACCAACTTTTTCTACGTTTTGCTTTATTGCACAGTGCAGTTGTTTGTGGTTTATTTTTTAACCTGCAGTCACAAAGCTAGCGCGTTTAAATTCGGTGGCCCTATGGTGGAGAAAGATGGATGCTCTACGCCCAACCCTTTGGGACTTATTGTAGTGTTCTGTATATTAGTCGATACTTCTTTGGTGGTATTCGGCACACATCTTATGCAAAAACATCTTAGGGCGACAAGCTCGGTTCTCGCTGAGAGTAGCGTTGAACTGCCTCTACCGCGCGCGATGTGCAGAAGTCGTTGCTGTGAATTGCAGTTGGAGGTTGCGGTAAGCTTATATGCTAGGTGCATTAACATATCCGCATACATGTGCATGCATATGCATTCATAAATGTATATCCATATAGATAACAAATCCATAATTTTCCATTAAATTTCATTAAAACACCCATAACCACATTCATATTCATATCCATATCTGTTTCCATATTCATGTTTAAATCTATATTTATACATACACAGCCGTACCCCAATCCATACTAAGGCATGTGGCCAAATTAATAGCCCCATCCACAACCATGACCATAATCGCATTCGTACCCTATACCTGTTAGGTTAGCCAGGTTGCTTGTCTAAGACAAGACATTGGCCCTTGGGCCAATTCTGTTGCCTGTATTTGATTTCCATCCCTTAAATGAGTTGCTTAAACCACTCCATTTACCTACAAATCTCCAAACCTACACGTATAACCATATTCATATAGGTATTTACATCAACATCCCTTTAACCACAGGCTTTCGTTAAGTACTTGCACTCGTGTATACAGATTCTTGTTCCTATTAATAACTGGCTTAGCAAAGCTTTCTGTCTATTAATAACTTGTCCATATCGTTGCCTATATCGCTTTACTTTCCGTAAACGCTACTTTATCCATATTTATATCCACACTATATCCAATGCTACACCCATATCCCCATCCATATCCATATCCAAACCTAGGTAAGGGAGTTTAAGGACCCAGGTGATATTGTGAAAATTTTGTAAGACTGAGGGAAATATTTCAAAAGACATTGCTGAACTGCTCTAAAAATAATACAACTGCAAAGTGATGCAAAATTAATCCTCAATTTTTCTTTTGAATAACTTTTTAGCTTTTACAACTTTAACTATGTAAATAAAAAAAATGATTTTGAGTGATGGAAATCTCTATTTTGTTCTTAATGCGCTTGTCTCTTTGTACTTACTTAGTCCTGCTATAAGTTCTGTTACAAGTTAAGTCCGTAATACAAGTTTTATATTGAAATTAATTTTATTTAATCATACCGCCATAACCGAATGGGTTGGCGCTTGACTATCATTAGGCGTTCGGAGAGAACAGTGGTTCGAATCTCCCTAAAATACCAAAATTAATGGCAAACCTCCGAGTAGATTTCTGCCATGAAAAAGCTCCTCATAAAATATATCAGGTCCCTGTAGGTCCCTCCATTTGAGGAACTACATCAAGACGCACACCACAAATAGCAGGGGGAGCTCGGTAAAACAACAAGAAAGGGTGTACGCGTCAATTATATATATATATCTATATAAATATATAAAAAAATTGTAATTTTCATTCAAAATACTCACTATTTGCTTTTACACAATCCTTCAAACGACTACGCCATTCAGTTACTGCAGCACGCACGGTTTTCATGGGTACTGACGTCGCTAGTCGATTTGTTTGAAACTCTCCGAATTTTTGTGGGGCCTGCGACAGGCTTTCTTCTCGAATTCTGACCACAAACTGTACACCAATATATTCTGATCTGGACTTCCAGACGCCCAATCTTCTGCGGCTATGAACCCAGGAATATTGTTTTTAGCCACTGCTGGGTGGTGTTTGCCATATGGGCTAGAACGGAATTCTGCTGAAAGATCCAAAACGCTCCATTGAAGTGAGTATTGCCCATCTGCTCAACTGCTTCACCTCGCCATCTAACACATCCTCCTGGTACGCCTTTGCCCCGGTCTTAACCCTTTTTCGCTGAAATGAAGAGTTGCAACGCCTTTACAAGACACTCACCACCAAACTATTACGAAGGTGGGCTGGTGCCCACGCTGAATCCTTGGAACAACATTTTTTGCACCTTTAGAAGTTTTAGCATAGATTTTGTCATTTCGCTTATTAAAAACTTTTTTAACAGTGAAAATTTTCTCATCTGTGAAAGGAGTATTTTTATGGCCATTGCCCGCGTGCCGCCGAAGAAGCTGCTTGCATCTTTCGAGTTTAATTTTATTCAAACGCATTGAAAAAAGGCGAACCGTTGAGCGACGGGAGGCTTTCATGTGGAGATCATCTGTAATTAGGCTTGTCACGGATCTGGTCGATACATTCATTTCCCTGGACGTGGTTTTCTGCTTTCTAAGATGATTTCCGCGAATTCTTTACCGAAGGGATTTTATGACTGCACTCGTTCCAACCACGCAAGGACGATCGCTTCTTTTTCTGTCTGTCACTTCCGATGCTTGGGATCGACGATTGATCGTGCGGTAAACAAACACCCGATATGCTAAGTTTTTTCACTCTTTTGTAATGCAATCACTGCAATTTTCTATAGCTGCCCACTCCATTGTTAACAAGTGAAATTTACCACGAAACTGAGTATAATTTATGAGTAGGCAATGCGTTCCAATAAAACCAAGAATAACTGATCGTTTTTCTGCGAATTTGTTCTCCCGTAGCATTGTAAAATTTGTCACAGAATTTATGGCAAGTCTAAGTATATAAGTATATATACTTATTTATAATTTTCATCTGGCCTCCTTCCTCTTTGCTTATAAGTTGGGAGGATTCCAAAAATTAAAAATTAACAGCCAGCCCAAATCAAATTTTACGAAAATGTGTTGGAGGACTCTCTATTTGTGAAGAACATCAAAACTTACTCGTTCACTACAAATATAAACTCCTCTTCCTCCCAAATACGCAATAAAGAGTATAAATGAATAAATAGTGTAGTGAGTAGTGAATAATTCCTAGACTGTACCTTTTTTATCTCATTATTGAAATATTTCATGAAAATTGTCGATCTTTATGAGCACAAAATTCGTAAAGTTCGCGATTTTCTTGTCCGAATCAGCCGAAAATTCAAAAACATGAAAAATGGTGAAAAAGTTTCAAGAAAGGAGGACTGGCGGACCAAGAACTAGATGTTCTGTTGAGAACATAGCTGCTGTATCGCAAAGTCTTGCTGAACAACCTGCAACATCGATATCTTGACGCTCTCAGCATTTAGGCATTCATGAATCGGCTGTTGGGCGGATTATAGCTGTAGACGCGCTCTTGGTGGACATTTAAGCCGCATTTTGAATAAAAATAGTGAAACTTGGGAGAATTGAAATTTTTACATATTTTATTTTAAAATAACATCTATGCGCGACTTTTGAAAGACCCTTATAAAACGTGCGCGAGTATTTATTTACAAGTATATATAAATTTCGGCTTGTCCGAGTTTACACACTTCTTTACTTGTTTGTTAATAATTTCCAATTTATTTGAGACATACTAATTTTTTCCCTCCTTTTTCATGTATCCTCTAATTTTGTGTCACTTCCATATGGTGACGGGAAACGGTTTGAACCATTTTTTGCAGCTGGCAGAATTTGCGCTCTACCTACGCATGGAGCATCAACAACAACACAGGCTTGGAGAACGTTATGTTTACTTTATGGTTTGTGGACTGTTTGCGCTGGAGCGGCGTCTGATATTTGTGATTTTTGAAAGCATTTTAAATTATCTAATCATACTTATACAATACGATAAAGTCACGTAATAAAGGGAAATATACGAGTTGCAATGATGCAATGACACCCACATAAGGCAATTTATACCGTGACCAGTTGCATGCATTCATTGACAGTGGAAAAAAAAATACTAAATTATAGGTATTAAGCAACTGCAAAGTTAGATTTGTCTACATTGCTCTGCGTACACTGTTTTGCGTCTATATACTTTCGTTTTGGTAGCAAAATTTTCAAAGTGCCGTACACAGAGCTCTTTAATACTCGTAATACTGAGCAATCATCATAACTACAGAGGAAGCAGCCTAACACCATGGTATGATATTATAATTTTTAATCCTTCTATTGCAAACCGTTATGAGCTTATGTTTGTATGAGAGAGTATGGGTAAAGGTAATGCATATGGCCGATGAATAGGTCAAGCACACACGCCTTCAGAATTGTGGTAAATATCATGGGGCAGAGGTCAGCACGGGCAATATGACAAATTGCGTGGTTTGGACTATTTATTTATTTTTTATTATTATCTATTATATAGAAATGAATCGCAAAATGTGTTGGTAAGCGCATAATTCAACAACGCATGGACCAATCTTAACAATTCTTTTTTGAAAATGTTCGTTGAAGTCCAAGGATGGTTTTTATGGCGAGAAAAATGCGAATAATTTCCCGGAAAACTTTAAAACAGCCCTTTTCTTTTTCCTATACAAATATTGCGCGTTCGTGTGTGTGCGTGTTCGCGTTGGAGGATCTAATGCGTTCACACAAAAGTGATAATATCGTGAACCCGACCAAATTGAAAAGTCAAAAAATGTAAGAGCTATAGATTTGATTGGCCTCGCAATATTCTTTCTTTTGTTTTATTTTCAGGGCGCGACATAAATGGCACCAGTTTTCACGTCGTTGGATCTGTCAAACAAACCGCGTTAAAAAGCGTTTATTATCTTTAATGGCCCCTATTATGAGTTGGATTCGATCTTCGATATTCGATGGTTGTCGACTATCCAAAATCGAATGTCAATTTAGTGTTATGAGCGGTGCGTGCCTGTCGAAATTTTCGTTGTATACCGAATTTAGAGTCGAACGCAATTTTGCTTTCGATTGTGTAGCGTATTGTGGGAAAATTTGTTAAAATGTTAGTAAAGTAAAGTTGTTTGCGATTATTTATTGTTACCAAATATTATTGTAACCAAATAATAAACATATACTAATTTTGTTAATCTTATGCAGGTCGAAAGTCGTGAGTACCAAATAGCAATTAGAAAGGCTGGTTGCATTAATGGAAGAGAATCCATAATTCGCAAAATGAATTTGCACAAAAGTTAAAGCAGCAAAAAATTTGGAGGAGTTTACAACGGAGCTGAATTGATTGGGACCACCAGTTAGAACGGCAGCAAAATGGATTAAGGTTAATAATGGTTTTTTTGTGATGTTTGTATTTTTTCCCCCCTTGCTTTAGCAAGTTGTTTGTTGTATGTCCTTTGTGGAGACCCTCCCTCAGAGTTTCTGAGCGCCGTCATTAAATATGGTTTTAGAGCGTATCCAGCATCACCTGAGACAGACAAAGATTATTAAAAAGGGAATTTCAATTGGTGTTTATTACATACCGAGGAGCCAAGTATTGCGACGGCCATTGAGATATCGCTCCTCTAAATGCACTTTCAATGGCGACATGTTGAAAGCCATAGAATCATGAGTAGCTCCTGGATTTTTCGCATTTATATAAGTTATTTTCATTGTATGATACCAAACCTAAAATTTACATTATTCGCATTGAGATGAATCGTCGAGCCACAACTCCGTTGTACTCATTTTTATAAAAAATACTTTTTTTAACTTTTAAAAATGTTGTTAACAAAGAATTTCAATACAACCGCTTTTTCTTTTATTTTGATTTGCTGTATCAGCTGAGAAAAAATTATCTATTGTTAATGCGTCGAGCGATCGAAATTCACAATAGTCCTATTCTTCAGCGAATGAGCACCATAATACCAAATGAAAATTCGTTCGACCAGCACTTTCGACTACAGTCGAAGATCGAATGTTGCTCATAATAAGGGCCAATAATTAATTTCGATTTTTTATATCGTGTTTTGTGCAAAGTGTTTTAATACCTGTGATTAATAATTATTGCATGTGATATAATTTAGGTAGGTATATTCGATATGCCTCCTATAAGACGAAGTAATTTAGGTAGAAGAACCCGAAATGCTACAAACAAAATTAATTACTGATATAATCATACTGCACAAGAACGTGACGACCAAAATGAACGTGAAAGAATTTATATATCATGAATGCGGGAAGCGAGAGAGCGTCAATTGACTACAGCAACTACCAATGTGTTATGATACTATTGGATCTATGAACTTGGTTTGCTCTCATTGTAGGGCATTGAAATACAAAAAATGAAGCCAATGTGTTGCGCAAATGGGAAAGTGAAATTGATACCATTGGATCCACCACCAGAGCCATTGTACTCTTTGGTTTCGGAAATAGCACCAGATTCCATACATTTTTTGTCAAATATCCAACAATATAACAAATACTTTCAAATGACGTCATTTGGGGCAACAAACGTAGTTCGGGAGAATTTCATGCCTACTTTTAAGGTATGTAGGTATTATAGCAGATAATCATTATTATTTTAGTGAACAAAATTTCCTGTTTACTAAGTAAAGATGTATCATTAGGCTTCAGTTTCCTAATCCCCAAGAAATATATTACGTAGTCATAATATTATTTGGTGATTCAGTATTAGCAACACTTTTATTATTTTGAAACACAATATAATTATTTGGTGATGGATATTAGGTACAACTAATTATTACATATTGACATACCTAAGCATATCAATTATTATTTCGTGATTCAAATTAGGAGACAGATATATGATACTTTTTGGTTGGTTGGTTGGTTAGAGTGGTGATTCATCCTGAATCCAACTAGCGCTTCCGCACCATTTTGTTGCCACATCCTCTTTACCAACTTGTTATTTACGGCATGACTATACCCAGTCTGTGCGGTTCAGGAACCTTATTAGGTTGTTGACATCTAAGCCAGACAGTTGTTCGAGCTCCTCGAACAGCGGTTTGCCCAGGGTTAACATTCTGTCCTTCCATAGGGCAGGGCATTCACAGAGGAAATGGAAGATTGTTTCCTTTTTCTCCGGTTGTTTGCAACTGTGACAGTATGTGTTGTGAGGGATGCCCATTTTGGCTGCCTGTTCTCCGACAGACCAAAAGCCAGTTATGACTGCCGTTAGTCTCCAGGCATCCCGTCGTTTCATGTTTAACAATATTGATGATTGTTTAAGGTTGTAGGTGGGCCATAACGTTCTGCTGATTTTGCATTTCGTCTGGCCCCTCCATCTACACTCCGCCATTCGGAGGTATTTTAGGGAAATTGTACTCTTGACTGCGCCTAATGGTGTGAATACCGGTTCTGCAAGAGCGTTATTCATGGCAGATCCCCCTCTTGCCAGTTCATCTGCTTTTTCGTTACCTTCAATATTCCGATGTCCTGGGACCCAGATTAAGGTAACATTATGTTTTTCGCTCAAGGTGAAAAGGCTATTCCTACTTTGTTCCACCACCATTGAGGTTGTAGTCGCTGAATCCAGTGCCTGGATTGCAGCTTAGCTATCCGAGAGAATAGCGATATTGCTCTTAAAAGAGAAGTCTGTGATTAGTAGCCTACAAGCTTCCCCAATTGCCAGTACTTCCGCCTGGAAGACACTGCAGGTATTGGGGAGGCGCACAGATTTTTCAATTTTAAGTCTATGAGAATGTATACCAGCTCCAACACCACAATCCATTTTAGAACCATCTGTATAGACTGTAGTGTCGAAGTTGTTTAATGAGAATCCCTTATTCCACTCTTCCTTAGATGGAAAGAGAGTGGCAAAATTCCTATTGAATGTTACCGTCGGGACGATGTAGTCAGTCCTCACCGAGGTTAACTGAGTTTGCCGCAATAGTAGACTGGCATGACCATAAGTGTTTTCTTTCCAGCGGCCCGCTTCGTTTAACCTAAACGCACTCATGGTTGCCGTCTTCTTAATATGTAGGTCTATTGGAATAACGTGTGTCAGTGCGTTCAGAGCCTCCCTAGGACATGATCTGATTGCGCCGACCGTTATTGCACAGGCTGATCTTTGTATTCTGCCGAGTAATTTGATGTTGTAATCTCTCCCTAGAGCTTTCCACCAAACTACCGAACCATACGATAAAATTGGTCGTATAACCGCCTTGTACAACCATAATGTATGCTTAGGTTGAAGACCCCATCTTCTTCCAAGCATACGTTTACAGGCATATAGAGCAATTTCAGCTTTCCTTACCCGTTCTTCGACGTTTAATTTCCAGCTAAGTTTGGAGTCCAAAATTACCCCTAAGTACTTTGCACTGGGTGAAAGTGAGAGGGTTTGTCCATTAATATTTGGTAGGGTAAAGCTTGGTACCTTGTATCTGGTGGTAAAGAGCATGAGTTCTGTTTTACGCGGGTTTAAACTTAAGCCACAGCCTGTTGCCCAAGAATTAAGCTCGCCTAACGCCCTTTGAATGATCCCACTGATCGTATTAGGACACAGTCCTGACGCCATTAGCACCACATCATCAGCGTACGCCACCGCTTTTACCCCTCCTCTATTAAGTTTTATTAGGATTTTGCTAATCACACATAACCAAAGAAGTGGAGATAGTACTCCCCCCTGTGGAGTACCCCTGTGGACTCTCTTAGTTATGTTGATGTTACCCATATTAGCTCTAATGATCCTGGTTTCTAGCATAGAGATGATCCAATTGGTGATACAATTTTCCACCCCTAAGTCTATTAACGCCCGTTGGATAGCATTCGTACTAACGTTATTAAATGCGCCCTCTATGTCAAGAAAAGCTGCCATCGTATACTGTTTGTTTACTAGAGACCCCTCTATTGTTCGGATTACCTCGTGAAGCGCTGTCTCCGTCGATTTGCCTTTGAGGTAAGCATGTTGTGCAGTTGATATACTAAATCTCTCCAGCGAACTTCTAATGTGCATATCTAAAAGCCGTTCCAAAGTTTTAACAAGGAAGGACGACAAACTGATCGGCCTAAAGTCCTTCGCTGATTCATGTCCTCTTCTGCCTGCCTTTGGTATGAAGACGACCCTAACAAGTTTCCAGCTGTTTGGAATATAACCTAGATTTAGACACGCTTTGAAAATTTCCATTGGCCATGGTAGAATACTATCAAGAGTTTCCTGTAACATCTTAGGAAAGATCCCATTAGGGCCTGGAGATTTGAAAGGTGAGAATGATTTGATTGCCCATGCAACCTTCTCTTTCGTAACTATTACATCGACAAGATGCTGTGGGTCATATCGGCTCCGCCGGATTCTCCCAGCATCACTGTCATGGGTGCTACATCCCGGAAAATGTGTATCTAAAAGAAGTTCTAGAGACTCTTCCGCCGTAGAAGTCCAAGTGCCATCCGGCCTCTTGACCCAAGAAGCCATTGAATGGTCCTTGGACAGAATACGGCTAAGTCTCGCAGAATCTCTGGTAGATTCGATAGAAGAACAGAAATCTCTCCAGCTCTCTTTCTTGGCGGCCCTGATTGCCTTCTTGTATTGTCTCCGACTTTCTCTATACAACTGCCAATTACCTGTTGAGTAGCTGAGATTGAAATTTGATCTGGTTTCTTCCCTTAATTTTGAGAGCTCATTGCTCCACCAAGGAGGATAGGATTTTTTGCTATATTTAATTGGACATGACGTTTTGTAGGCCCTACTGAATGTCTTTTCCAATGTTGTGACCCTACTCTCAATGTTTTCTGCGAGAGTGATTTGATGGATCGGAATCCTTCCTATCCTATTCCCTACTACATTTTTGAACCGTTTCCAATTTGTTCTAAGTGGGTTTCGATATGGTAAGGGTGGATCTACCTCAAGATCCAGGTGGTAGAGGATCCAGCTGTGGTCCGAGAAGGACTTTTTGCTTGAGACTCTCCAATTTTCTACCCTCACTGAAGTATTTTCAGACAGTAATGTAACATCTATTACTTCCGCCCATCCTCTAAAGCTTTCCGTGCTTGGAAAGGTGAAAGTCGGGGTATTACCCCTGTTACATACTGTTAGGTTAGTATTGATGATAAATTCATATAGGGACTCACCTCGATCATTCGTTTCGGTACTCCCCCATAGGGGATGCCTCGCATTGGCGTCGCATCCTAGTAGCAGGATACTGTTTTTGCAGTCAAGCACAAGCCTACGAGCCTCGTCAGGTGGTGCTGGTTGGTCGTGTGCCATGTAGATGGAGGCAATTTTGATCCTGACGCCGTCAGTAGCCTCCATTTCGATGACCGTCACATCCGATGAGCTGTAGGATGGGATTAAAAATATATTTAGATGTTTTTTTGCTACAATACATGCCCTGGGGTTACCCTGGGTCCGCTTATAGTACAAGTTGTAGTTTTTGAGAGAGAATCCGCTTACCTCAGTACTCCGCACTCTGGGTTCCTGTATCAGTGCGATGTCTACGTCCTCCTCCGGTCGTTTTTGGGGGCGTCAAGCTGCATGCCCGTATGCTGCTCATTAGCGCCATTGTTTTGGGTGGACCCGGCTTCTTCCAGTTGCATGCCCATGAGCAACTCATTAGCGTCGTCAACCTCGTCCTGCTCATCCTCCGGATTTGCAGAACGGAATAACTTCAGATGCGCTTTCCTCACGCCAAACCGAAGTTTGTTGTCCACTTTTCCCAGTGGCTCAATACTCTCCTCCGAGATTTGGAGAAGGAAGGACACACTGTTCACTTGCGGAGCCTCCGCTTTGATGATACTCCAGTCATCCATTGGAACAGTGCGGTTGTGTGCTTGCAGGTATGGTATTAACTGCTTAGCTTCGAACTCCATGTTCGGTATCCAGATACGAGCCCTTGGTCGTCTTGGGATCTCACTGGCTGGGATTAGTTTGAGCCTCAAACCTTCCCAGTCGCTCTGGATTTTGCTAATAGCGTTTTGAAGGAAATCAACAGAGAACTGATCGTCGCATTTGATCACCCTGTATCCACGGACCACCTCCATTGAATCATAACCTGGCACTTGACCCTCCGGGCTTGCCATGACGTGATCAACGACAATGCGAGACAGCCGTGCCTCGATTTCGGACCACCTTTCTAACGCAGGTTTACCGCGGTTCGTTAACTCGTCCACCTACGCCGTTTGCAGGTGATCCCGTGCCACCTCGTTAAACGCGCGTTTGGCTGGTTTGGGCGTCAGAGCAGTGTGAGACGTCTTGTGCTTTTTCGCAGTTTTACAGCCCTCGTCCTGCGAACGATTGCGTTTAACGGCTTCTGCCTTCTGGGTGGCCTGGAACGCCAGGTACTCATCGACCACCTTTTGGCACCTTGCCTTATCGGCCGCATCTTTGGGATGAGTTTTACCTTCGGCCTCATTTTTGCTTATTCTGCCGAGAATAGCTAGAGACCGCTGGTAAAGCTTATATCTAGACGGGCCTTTTTTTGGGTATTGACGCTTTTGCCCCTTGGCATCAGCGCATGTGATCGGTTGATTTATAGTTGATGGCGTGCTGTGGCCCACAGCTTTGTCATCAACTGTCTCTTGACTGGAAGCCAAGAGCTCGTCCTCTGAGGGAGTTCCCAACTTCCTCAGCTCGATTATGTCCGTTCGTTTGTCTGTCCGTTTTGTCATTGGGTCCGTCCGCTTGTCTGTCTGACTGTCGGTTCGTTTTGTCTTTGTGTCAGTCCGTTTGATACTTTTTAGGAACAAATAATATTTATATTTGGTCAAATCATTTTTTTTAATTTACAGATACAAGGCCAAATATATCATAGAGCAGATTCACTGTTACCAGTGTCAGATAGCAATTACACAAGAAATTGATATGCGTTGTTCACATAACAATTCACTAAAGAGGTCTATTGTAGAACAATTACAAACTTTATTTCATGAGCACAATCAATTGATTATGTTGTTTAAAACTGCACTGGATCTGATGCCGACATGCAGTTTTAATGCCATCATCGTAAAGGGTGGTTAAATTTCAAGGGCCGATGCTGAATGTGAACCACACCTAAACGTCAACGACACCGTTGGACTTCTTTCTTTGGGGTTCTTTGAAAGAAAAGGTGCACGTCAAAAAGCCAGCAACAATTCAAGAGCTAAAGGAAGAGATAATGCGGCACATTAACGGCATAGAACCTCAATTATGTCTCAGCGTCATCGAAAATTTGGACCATCGGATGGAGGTGTGCCGCCGTGGCGCGGCGGCCATTTGTCCCATATTTTGTTTTATATGTAATTGAGTCATACCAATATTATCATAATAAAGAGAAATTAGCATAATTTCTTAAAAATTTTATTTTATTTAAAATCAACACCGGCCCTTGAAACTTAACCACTCTTAGTTGGAGAAAGCTTGGAATCCCGTGATATTGTTTTACATCGTCGGAATGATCAATCGGTTATAAACCCTATGTTAATAATAATAATAATAAAAAATTAATTATCTAAATATTTGTCACCTTTAGGTTCCCACTATCCCTTAAGATTATTTTTCAATCAGGTTTGAACCTTAGTTTGAAGCCCTCTTAGTTTGAAGCCCACTGGCAGACATCCCAGTCGGGGTTTTAGGGGGTCCCAAAAGGGTGGCCAAAGTTTGTGGAAGCGAAGATACTTAGGTCAGCCGAGCTAACCCTTTTCTTTAATTCTCCTGAACAGAACCGTCATCATGATGATAGTGCGGAGTGTGAGGGTCAGCAGAGTAAAAACGTCTTAAGATCGAAAATTAATTTGCCACATTAAAAATCTATGGTATTTGACAGAACGAAGTTTGTCGTGTCCGCTAGTATTGTATAAAAATATAGTTCATACAACAACATAAACCAAACACAAAACTAACACAAATGACGATGACCGCGGCGCATACCGAAAACTGGGCCGGTCACATAGTGCGTATGGAAAACGCGACCCTAAAAATAAAAAATAACAAACTATAATTCAATTATCGTGAGAGGCAAAGGCAGAACCAATCTGACATGGCTTCAAAACATAACCGAAGACCCGAAGAAATTAAAACTAGAAGATGGAGCTATAATTGCTGATGATACACAATTGGTTCTTACACCTTTTTTGGATGTTTGGTTCCATAAATGGAGGGATCTACAGTTTTATGCTGCCTCCGAACGACAGATACTTTTTATGAGAAGGATTTTCATGGCAGCAGTACTCTCGGAGATTTGCCATTGTCTGCCTAGAAACCGCCGCTATTGGAAAAAACATTTTCAAACAATTGGTTTTTTCCCAGGGCTTCGAGTCTGCTCATTTCCGAATAGTAGTCATTGGACAATATTCGTTGCAACACCCTGTACATGAATAAAACTACTTGTTAATTTATTGCATGCGTGCCGAACTTGCAATGGAAACTCTGAGCTCAAATTATGTGCCACTAAACACTTATAGCACTTAAGTACATGCGACGGGACTGAGAAAAGTTCGGTAAGTTGTATGCAAAAAACCATAAAAAAATATTTTTAATTTTCATCATTTATTATATTTTCTACATAGTCTCAAATAATTTCGAAATATTCCTTTAATCTGTAAATACGCGTACACTGTTGCCTACCGTCTTCAATGTCATGCATGTTTAGCCTCTTAAGTTCTATCTTGACCGCATTAATTACCTTTGGAATGTTGCCGAAGACTTTCTCCGAAAATTATTCTTATATATAATTGGCGCGTATACCCCTTTTGGGTGTTTGGCCGAGCTTCTCCTCCTATTTGTGGCGTGCGTTTTGATGTTGTTCCGCAAATGGAGAGACCTGCAGTTTTAAGCCGACTCCTAACGGCAGATGTTTTTTTATGAGGGGCTTTCTCATGGCAGAATAGAAAAAAACGTTTCCTTCTTTTTGGTGTTTCACCGAGATTCGAATCGGGGTGAAGATTCCGATTGGTAGTCATGAACCAACCCATTCAGCTACGGCGGCCGAATTCTTAATTTGGAAACAAATGCGGAAGTAAAGCGGTTATCGCGCCAATCCAAAAGAAGAAGAACTGAAAATCATTCGGTGCCTGATCCGGCATTTGAGCAGTGTGGAATGGTTGTTTTGTTTTTTTTTTCATTTTTCAACGAATTTTTGATAACTTTTGGTACGAAATCTTCAGTATACCATTGGCAGCTACTGTCTGAAAAGTATCTATAGGCTACAATTTTTACTCTGGTGATGAAAATCGAGATCATCAATTTGGATGCTGACTTTTATTGTCTGCGGTTAGCAGGTGGAGTAGCAAATCGTTCTGCCTGGACCTCCATACCACTCACTGCTATTTACTTTCTCGTTCGTACTTATAAAAACAAGCATTTCAACCTGTTACCTTTCTTTTTTCAACTATTCTTAGGATATGTTTCATTCAAACTGCATGAAAACCATCGAGCAGATTTCTTCATGTACTTTGAATGGCTAATGAAGGTTTTTCAAGCGTACTACTAGGCCCTGAACACTTTCTAGGTGTTCAATTCAACTCCATCGATTCAACGAATTGACGACTTCATGAGGACTATACATAGAAGTCGTTGGTCTAAGTGGAACTCTTGCAGAGTAACTTGCTTTGTGAAAGAACCAAACAGGAAATCAGCGACCTTTCTCCTAAAACTTACTTGGAAGGAATTGAAAGTACAGGTGACTGTAATCACAGAGCACAACGCCTGTGATCAGCATATGGAAACATGAAATAATTGGCGACCCAATGGGACTATTCTATCTTGAGTATGAGGACACTGATGAGCATTTTCGCTGTAGCTCTACGGCGTTTTCTAGAATAAGATTTAGGCTGTTCCGAATCTGTTAAGATTCATCAATGAATCCAAAAGAAACGCGGAAGAGTGACCACAAACCAATTTTTTTTTTTTTTTTGTCTTACAATCAATACGTTACCTATTTTGTCTCTCTATTTCTTTTACTGCAATCTACCCGGGTGTAGTACAGTGGTCTTCCTGACTGATTGCATGCGCTTGTTAAGCCTTCCACAAAACTAATATAATCTAATCTAACTGTGGATCCATTATCCCAATATTCGTGATACTGATATTATATTCAAGCCCAATTTGTAGACTATCATTTCTTATATCACTCGGCTCACATTTATCTCGTCGGTCGAAAATTTTGGCTGCCTTTCCCGGGGCAAGCCCTTTACGGAAAAATGTCCTGTCTGAAGTTGTTGGTACCACTTAAAAAGGATCTTAAGAAATGCTTTGTTTAGTTTATGTGTTGTCTGGACCTCTTTGAATATTTTCACAGCCGTAAGGGGTCACGGTGGTCTAGAGCTCAAGAACTTAGGGTATTTTCAAGAATTTTTTTACAATAAAAAACGGAAAAGCGATATTTAAAAATTTTAGGTTTTTTATTTAACTTCTTCTACATACCAAAATGAAAAAAAAGAAATATTATATTTTTTTTATTTTAATATAATAAATTTAAAAATGGCACTTAAGTTGACCCTCCCGAAAAATTAGACCTGGACGGTGTTGTCTATTTTGGATCTGAAACACAAAAACCAAAAAAAAAAATTATTAATCAGTATGACTGTCGCAATGTCCGGGGTTTTCTCAGTTTTTTAATCAAAAAAATACGAAAACAGGCCGAAAAAAGTAGTTTTGAGATAATTGAGTTTCAAGTTTTGAGAGTGGCCGCGTGACGAAACTGACTACAACTGCTAAAACGGCTGTAGAAACAAAAATGCTAGGGACATCCCTCCAAAAATTTGGGAGTATATTCTTTAAAGCCTATACTTTCGAAATATCAAAACAAAAAAAAAAACAGTTTTTTGAAAATTCTAGACCACCGGACCACTTAAAGTAATATCGAAAGCCATAAATAATCGTATGCGGAATTTCTTGCTGCGTCGGTCGCGGAATAGAAATTCGGTAGAAACCGACCTTAACTCAGTAATTTTACGTTTTCTCCATTCTTACTTATTTAGAAGCAAATATCACAAGATTATTGCAAAACATAAATCATATTTGGATTTTTCAAAATCATATGAAATACCATTGATTTACCGAACTTTTGTTAGTCCCCTGGTGCATATATGAAAATTTTCGTAATAGCTTTCTCTCAACAACAATTGGCACTAACATAACGCCCATAAGCTAGTTATACGTTAAATGGCAGCACAAAGTGGCTCATATTGTTGAAGCACTCCCAAACGGCGTTGAAGCGTAGAAAGGAAAATCTATGAACAATAACCATTTGGAAAGTGTGTTAGAGATATATAATTTTTATTGTTCGGTTGCTAGTGGTTAAGTGTACAGCAAATAATGGCATTACGGCAAAATCAAAAGTTACTAAAACGGATTATTCTATTCCAATCGGATTTCGTATTTCTCCTTGTTGTCGGTATTTATTATATTACCTGTTTATTGGACACCATTCGTTTTTGACTGCAAGAAAACTAAGCGCCAACATCAGCCACAAAATGCAGCTGGATATCACTTGCGTTATGCTCGGTTATGTGTTTCACGCGCTCTACGATTTTATAGCCTAATATTGCTTCTCTTAACCATCGCCCTGGCTCCTTTCACCACATTCACGCTCTGTACTCAAATGTATTTCCTTAACTTAACGAAGCATCTCTCAGTTGCTGGCCACATGCGTTTCACACTCATAAGAGGATTCACCGTCATCGGGATGTTGCTGAATTTCCATCATCAACACCGCTCAGTACTCGTACATTTCCTCAACCGCTTGCTGGACTTGCAATACGCTTTACGTAAGCCCGCACGCCACTTGACTGTGCGTAGTGAAATTATTGCACGTTTACTAAGCATAGTTGTGTGCTGTTATGCATAAAGTTGTTACTTATGTTGCTGACGCCATTGCATCTCGTCCATGTGATAGATGGAGAACGAACTTGGCACTGGCCAGTACTATTTGCTTCTATGCTCTCAACAACAGTTGTATTTTAATGCTGCGAATGACAAACGTGATTTATTGCATACGCGACATAAGAGTGGCGCACCAAGGCAAGCAGATCAATGTGTTATTGAAATCTGCTCTAGCGGAAGCTAATGAACAATTGGATGGTCTACATTTACTTAATACAAGTCGTCGCAAACAAGTGTTGGGCTTATGCAAAGTGGTGAATCGTTTGCATTGGTTGCATGCACGAAACCTACAGCTAAGTTGTGATGCGGATCCAATGCTGCTCACTTTTTTTTTAATCTATACAGTGCAACTATTTGTGTTTTACTTTGTGACTTGCAGTCGCTTTGCTGGCAACTACCAGGCCGGCCGCATACTCGTACAGTTTCCCTAAGTGATAAGTGTCTCCAATTTTATGGCACTGGTTCAAGTATTATCCTTGCTATGTGCGTGATAGTTTGCGTTACTCATCTAATGCAAGCGCGCATATAAAATACTAGCTTTGTTCTAGCGAAGAGTTTTTTCGCTTGCCTCTACCTCAAGGCACGTGCAATACGATGTTGAGTTGGAAGGAGGCTGCTGTAAGTTGTGATTTTCCACTGACCCTCTATGATCATATCCATGCCCATTTCTATCTCCATAGCCATATATAGGGTGGGCCATGTAAAATTTGCTTTTCGAATCGGCTATAAAACAAAACTAATCAATATTTTTTCAAACTTTTATTTTCATTTCGAAGATTGAACATTGTCGTTTATGAATGAAAAATAATATCGTTCAAATGACTGCCACGACTGGCTTTACAGTAGACCATTCGATCAACCCAATTTTTAAGCACATTTTCGATTGTTTGGGCTCCAATTTCATGAATGGCAACTTCGATATCGTGTTTTAAAGCATCAATCGTCTCTGGATGGTTCGCATAGCATTTGTCCTTAACGGCTCGCCACAAAAAATAGTCCAACGGGCTTAAATCACAGCTCCGAAGCGGCCAATTGATATCGGAATATCGGCTGATTATTCGGTTTTCAAAAACGGTAGCCAAAAGTTCGAGTGTAACTTTGGCAGTGTGACAAGTTGCACCGTCCGGTTGAAACCAAATGTCGTCCATGCCATCCTCTTCAAGTTTTGGAAACAACTCGTTGAGCATGTGACGGTAACGCTCGCCATTTACTGTAACCGCGGCTCCTCGCTCATTTTCGAAAAAAAATGGCCCGATGATGCCGCCAGACCAAAAACCGCACCAAACAGTGACTCGTTGTGGATGCATTTGCTTCTCTATATTAACGTGTGGATTTTCTGAGCCCCAAATCCGACAATTTTGCTTATTGAAATAGGTTTTCAATATTTCCCAATTTTGTTCAAGCGTATAGCGTCCCATTTCGTAAATGTCAAACCTTTAAGTAAATTATGAACACATTTGACATGTCATTTGTGTTACCATTCTCAAAAAAATAGATGGATCAAAAAGCAAACGCTTATGCATTCATATCGATATCCATAATCACATCCCCATCCACAACAATTCATAGCCAGAGAAAGCTTTCTTATCCAGTTTCTTGTGTAATTCTACATAAAGGCTCTCTTTTCGCCAGACGTTAGCATTCACTTGTAAAAGAGTGAGTTACGAGGTGTGTTAAAAAATATGGCGAATTTTAATTTTTCTCAAAAAATATTTATTTATTCATTAATTTCTATTTTATCTCCTTCAAAGTAGTCCCATTCAGATATAATGTACTTGTGCCAGCGTTTTTTTTTTTTTTTCAATCTTGAAGCAGTTCTGATATGCACTTTTTGATATGTCCTTGAACTCTCTCAGCGATTCGGTTTTTATCTCCCCAATCGTCACAAACGTCGTCCTTTTATGATGTTTGAGATTTTTGAATATTCAATTATCTATTCATCGTCCCACAGTTCTATTATTGAAAACTATTTGAGTTGTAAATATATTTATTTATTTATTTAGTCTAGGGCGCACATTAGGCCGGGTCGATTTGTGGGGAGACAAAAAAATCGCCCATTGCTCTGTGAAAATCATATTCTAGGGATCAAAATAAGAAACTTTGCCGAAGGAACCATACCTCTAAAACGAATTCTGATGTCCCCCAATTTGGGTCGAACTTTTTAGTTTCTTTTCTCATGTAAAGGCCAAAAATTGTGATATTTTGAAATGATTGTATGGGGAACCCCCCAGGGGAGTTCCAGGGGGTGTGCCACTGGCATGGATGGATCGGCCGTCCAAAGTTAGTGGGGGTCGGTCATACATTTGGACTCGATTGGAGCACTCTAAATGGGTCAAAGTGGGATTTTTCGTTCGACCCAAATTGGGGGGCATCAGAATTCGTTTTAGAGGTATGGTTCCTTCGGCAAAGTTTCTTATTTTGATTCCTAAAATACGATTTTCACAGAGCAATGACCGATTTTTAAATCGACCCGCCCTAGCGCACATACAAACATATCATTAATTAGCCTGTAATTCAATAAACAAAATTGAAATATTACGAGGAGCCTACCTTGTAAAGGAATCTTAGTCTAAGATTAAGAAATTAAAGAAGATATTTAACTCGTGAAGTGGCTTTTAAATGGATAGTTGCTGCTACTGACGCTTTATTTAAGACGATACTAAAAGTATCCAAGCTTTGCAGATTTCTACGAAAACCTTAAAATTAAATCTATCGAGAAGGCCACGATACTCAATTTAATCAGAACTAATAACGAAATTAAAAGAGTCAGATAAATACATATATTCTATTCTACAAGCATTATGCAAAATCATTGGTATCGTGTGCCTAAGCTTTAGTTTGGAGAAATTTAAGAACCGTAAGGCCTCCATTTGTGGCCGCCGTATACGAATGGATTGATGGATGACTTCCGTTCGGTAGTATCTCACAATGTGCTTGAAACACCAAGCAATAGAAAAAGCATATTCTAATAGAAGTCGTCCCTTGGCAGACAAAGGCAGACCTCCCAGTGAATTTCTGCCATGAAAAACAGCTCCTCATAAAAAACCTTTTGCTGTTCGGAGGCGGCTTAAAGCTGTAGGTCCCTCTATTTCATTCTTTTTGATTTTTATCTTATAGTTTTACGCTGCCTCAAACGGCAAATGGTTTTTTAAAGTAAGAAAGATTTTGACAACTCAAACCCATGACTGGCATGGTTAAAAAAACGTTTAGGGTATTTTTTGCGATATTTCCAGAGTAAAGATTTTAATTTATCTATAACCTTCTATATTCGTCAGGAAGGTTGGGTCTCCTACTCATCCAAATATAATAAAATATACAAAAATTTGGCTAACAAAACTCCATGGTTTAAAACGCCGAAATTTCTTCGTTCGAACTCTGGTAGACTCCTGTGTCTATCGAAAATCTCTACGTGTATTCAGCTGTACACAGAGTGAAAGGGAAGCTTGTGAAAATATGTCAAATGATTGTTGCACGTCAAGAGCAGGCAGCATTACGCAATACTGCGAGGAGAAAAAAAATACCAACACCTAGCAGCACCCACTTACATGAGCCTTTGTATTATGCCATTATTTACAATAAAATAGAACCACCCAACCAACCAAATATGATAGCTAAAGCACTCACTCAAAAATTCAAGAATTCAATCCGATACACATCGGAGCGAATGCTTAGTCAGTATTATTCAATTTTCGAACAAAAAGTGGTCTCAATTGACTCTCGCAGACGATTAAAACGATCGAATATGCACTCATTCTCGAATTAAATATAAAATGTGCATCGTCCAGCGAATATGATACCCTCTACCATACATCTACCATCTAACTATCCCTTAAGAGTACAGTATTTACTCTACGAAGAAAGCACCCAGGGGTACAACCATTCCTAAATTTTTGCTGTTTAGCACATGAGATCTATTTACTCTTCAATGCAATAGGATTGGTGGCAATTTCTGTAATTAGTGGGCTTGGAGGCGATTGAAGTCTTCTTTATTGTGTGAAGTCTTTACCTATATTGCTTTCTTCAGCTATTGTAGGAACTTTGAGATCACGCTGAATTTAGGAATTTGTGATATGGTATGGTGCATTTGCGATCATTCGGAGAGTTTTCTACTGAAAACTTTGGAGTATTTCGATGTTTGAGTTAGCTGCGGTGCCCTAGAGTTGTATGACATATGTCCATACCGGTTTTAGGATAGCTGAGTACCGTGAGAACTTATTTCCGAGGAATACACGAGAATTGCGATTTAACAGCCAATAAAGACTTGATTCCTAGTGTCTTGTGTTTAGTAAAAATATGGGTTTGCCATGTGAGCTTGCAGTCAAAATATTTTCCGAGATATTTTGTAACATTACTTTGGGTATGATTGTGTTTTTGAGTTTAACAGGTGGGCAAGTAAATGTAACTTGAGCAGATTTTGTCTCATTTCATTTTATTTTCCAGTCATTGAGCCATTGAGTTATTTCATCGAGTCCTTTTTGTAGCTTTAAGAGAAGTCACATCAGGGAGAGAGTCAATTGCGAGTAAAGCGGTGGCATCTTCAAAAGTTCCGACGATAGTTTACTCAGTAACTGGTAAGTCGTGAGTGTAAAGAAAGTATAAGATGGGACCCATGATACTGCCTTGGGGTACACCAGCTAAACTTTCGCAGAGCTGAGATTGTTCTTCATTTTGTTTTACAAAAAAGTGTCGACTTTTTAGGGAGGATAAAGATATAATAATTTGAGGGTAGAGTATACTTTATTTTACAGAGTAAACCAGACATGATCGAAGGCTTCAGATATGTCGAGAAATGTATTGTAGCTGTGCAATACTTCTTCTGTTCAAATACTTTGCGTATGCTGTTTATGAGTCCATGGACTTGTTCGAATTGGTGATTTGGGATTCATTTTCGGTCTTCAATTATGGGCATTATTCTTTTGAGGTAATAGGCGACAAACTAATGGGTCGATAAGATTCCACTTTTTTGGTCCTTTTTCGGATTCAAGGATTATTCTTATTAGTGCAACTTTCTATTGGGGAGGAACAAAACCAGTTAATATTCAGGCATTGTATATATGCGAGAGGAGAGATATTCCTTCTGCTGACAGTTGCTTGCGTACTTCTCCAGTGGGGAGATCATATTCGGGGGGTTTCTTGGTTTTAAGATTTTTTATTGCTTCTTTCACTTCGTTTTATGAAATTTTGTTTATGGGTGGGTCCATCTGGTGGATGAGCTCCAGGTTGTCTTTAACTTTTTGAGCAGTACCTAGCGAGGGTTCGATGTCATGTGGGGTAAAAACTCAGGATAAGTGACGAGAAAATGTTTAAGGTTTTTCAAGACAAAATTAAAATTCACATTACAAAACTTAATTTTTTTATAAAATTTAGTTAATTATTGTATATTAGTCGTCAGACATCTCTTTGTAGACTGAAATAAATAAATTTCAAAACTATTAATATTTTTCAGTTCACTTCTTATTCTACTCAAGCATATAAATAAACCATTTTGAGAAAAATTTACGACAATGTCGAAAATGCTTGGATCAACTGATATAGAATCTCTCATTAAAATCTTCTGGGTCTAAAATATTATCTTTCTTTATCTCTATCTATAGACTGCTCTCTAATTTTTACATTTGCCGAAAGCGCCTTTTCAGCTTCTCTTTCTGCCATGTCTGTAATTTATTTGGCTGATTTTGTTTTGATTGGTCCAATAGCTGGTTGGGTTATCAAATGAAAGCAGTCAAATTGTGCCTCATGAGCACACCGACAGACTTAAAACGTGGAGGCAAGGCTTTCATTTGCATGTGTCTTTGTTGTGTTATGAAAAACTGGCGCAAACACCGAAATCGTTGGCATCGCTGTGACATCATGATAGCCGACAGCAATTATGGCGACATGAGTAACAACAGCAAAAACCTAGGAAAATAATTACAGTTGTTAGAGCGAATACAAAAAGAACAGTGCAAGCACTGAAAACAGCCAGGGAGGAAACCATTCATGATGATTTTTGCAGGCCTAGGCCAGCACGCGCCTTAGCCGAATGATCTGTGCGTGACTACCATTCGGGAGGACCAGCATAAACCTAAGCGGGGAAACCCTCTATTGGCATGAAATTCTAAATGATAGAAAAGACTTTTTCTAATAGCGGTCGCCCCTCGGCAGACAATGGCGAATCTCGGAGTGTATTTCAAGCTCCTCCTAAAAAACCATATGCCGTTCGTCGGCCGCATAAAATTAAAGATCCCTCCATTTGTAGAACAAAATCTTGATATGTACCACAAATTGGACGAAGAGATCAGCCGAAACTCTAACAACGGATATGTGCGCCAATCAAATATAAGCCACTAAAAGCGTATGCACGCTTACATTTAAGAAGATAGCCAAGTTAATGCTTTGAAAGTAAACAGAGGCCGTTCTAGTTGGCATGAAGTGAGTCCTATGCCATCACATCACATCAGCACCGCATGTATATGCATGTACATGCCTACATATATCGGTTTTTCACATATTTGCTTTTCTTTTACATTACTTTTTCTTAATTGTACAATTTTTTGTTAGAAGAATACATTGTAAGCTTTACTTTATTTGTAAGCTTCTTCTCAACAGATTTTTATCCATAAATTTTAGCAATATCCTGCATTCAAATGGAAGGTTAGATTACGTGATTCTACTAGTTAATTTTGGCAAAAAGCTAGCATCAGTATAGAGCAAATTGGATGGCAAAAAGGTCTAGAATCCAAATACCATTTATGCAAAATGGCGGAAGGACCTACTCCTTCTGGCTGTCTTTTGTCCGCAATTTGATCTCCAAAAGTCTTTTACAAACCCAAATCAATGTAGTGCATTTCAAGCTGAATTCTACGCTGAAACACTTCAGTCTATGTCAGTAAAAAGGAACCGCAATTATTCATGAAGTATAAAAGATATATATGTATTTAAGATTTTTTTACATGAAAATAATGACTCAATAAACCGCGTAGTCTTTATCGTTGTCGAGTATAGCCTGGCATCTTCTTCATGCTTTGAAGCAGTTTTCATGCGTAGCTCGTCGACAAAGAGGACTAGATTTTGCGAGCTTGACGCACGAGTTGCTTTAAATCATGGACTGGCCTTCCGGCAAGATGCGTTTTCATAGTTCCCCACACATTTACAATGAGGGCCAACTGGGAAGGTCATTCCAAAGCAGTGACATCTTTTTCTTGTTTGTTATTTCTCAATGTGTTTTAGTGATGTAGAACGGTAGGAAATGTGCGCCTCCTTCAGTCGTCGTTCGATGGTGTTGATACTCACAACTACTCCCTTTTTAGCCGAAAATTGTGCGGGCTTGGCGTGGTCACAAAGAAGAGTCCCGCTTGGACGATGACTTTATACTGCTTTTTTGTCGTCACTCGCTTCATGTCGCGCTCGGAAAAGTCATCAACATTTTTGTACACTTTATACTGATTCCACATCCCAACAAACTTTTTTGATTTTTTAATTACTTTTGCAGCCGCGGCGTAAGATAATTTCGGCACTTTCGAATGCGTACATAAAAATACCGCCTCAAAACGCTTCGCGTACTTCTCACTCATTTTTGTTTAGTTGCGTTTACGGGAAAGTCTCGAACGACACTATCTTGAGTTAGCACTGGCGTCGTTGCCCTTGAGTGGGACTATTACGCAGCAAAAAGCAGAATGAAATATATCTTGAAGTTACCAAAAAAAAAAACCGGTTCTTTTCTTCTGACACAGACTGTAGCTCTGGAATTAACTCCTCTTAATGCTCGGACAAACATTCACATTGATAGTCAAGCGGCTATTAAAGCAATTATGGCTCCTTGCACTAACTTGTAATGCACTAATGCGAAAATGGGCAGGTCACCATATACTGGATACCAGGACACAAAGGAATTGAGGGAAATTAGAGAGCTTATGAGTTCGCTAATGCAGGTATTTGTTTGCCGATATTGAGCACGTCAGACACATATCCAGCACTCTCCTTTCTGAAAGCGGAACTAAATGAGGAACTAGCTCTGGAAGCGCAGTTGATATGGGAACACTCAACCTCGTACAAAACTGCCAAAATAATGCTAAGGACTTGGAATACCAAATTGAAAACTTTATTTCATCACTGTCTAGGATAGACTGCAAAATATTGGTTGCAGTACGAACGGGAACACTGTCTAACCCCACATCACGCAACCAAAATTGGATTATACTAGAGCGATGCATGTAGCACAAGCAACGAAGCGAATGCCAGGGATACTTTGGAGCACCTACTTTGTCACTGTCCTGGTCTTTGTAGGATCAACATCTAATTTTTCTTCTTTGAAGGATATTGCTGACAAAGGCTGAACGGCTTGTTAAAACTTGCGAAGACGTGCATTGATAATTATATAAAATGATATCTTCGACGCCGAAATACATAGCACGGGTAACACAATGGACCCCAGAGGTCTAAGTGGGATATTTTTAAAGATCAGTCAGCACTAACCTACCACAGATTTTACGCTTTGGACATGGTCAACCCATAGTCAAAACAGCTGATGTTCAATACTTAAACATATTCAGCCTTTACGTGCGTTAGGAGCCTTATAGCAATGAGGCTAGGATTGAATATAATTCATACTTCAAACTGTTATATCTCGATTCCCTTACAACCATTATGTAAACAAAATTATAACACAAGCGCACGCATGCATCAAAAAAGAAGCGCATTTGTCGCATTAAGAATCGTTCCCATTTAAGTCCAATAGAAGTGACTGTAAATCAGCTCTATCATTGAACCTATCGAAGATTTTGCATTTTATCCAAACTTGCTCTTGTTTATTTTCTTTTTTTCTAAAATTTCAGCCTTGTCAATAGAAATTTTATTTTAAATTATATGATATTTATAAAAATCAATATCGCAAAACGTATAAATTGTTGCATGTTTACTCCGCGGGTGCTAATACCGATTAATTAAAATGTGGAATTTCAGTTTGGCCACAATGCCTTCGATTCCGCACGACTTCAGTATTACACATTTCTTCGCCTTCTTAGCAGGCATTCGTATTCGTAACATTTCTATGCTGCATTCAGTGAAGGAGTTGATTATGTGCTTGCCTACAGGGTACGCAGTACATATAAATACGAGTATAATAAAATTCCTAGCACACTCAAATGTAGGTATGTACAAACCCGTCAGCACTGTTGGTGCTATGGCAATGCCAATGTCGGCATAATCATCTCAGTTGTCAATGGGTGTTGCTGTTATGACTAGTTGATGCTGCGCAAAAACATAATTGGAAAAAGTGAAAGCAATAAATTGTATGCGCCCCGAGCATTTTAAGCTTAATTTTACTAGATAGTTTTTAAATTATTTTGAAAAATTCAGTAGCTTATATGCAACTGGAAAAAATGGCGCTTCTGACGCAAAACATTTAATAAATGAGCTATCGAATGAGCTTTAACTACTATAGATTCGTTGGTAATTTGTGAAATCCCTTTATGCAGTTAAGTAAAATTGAATTTTAATAAGTAAGTCAAGCTATTTAGTTTAGAGGGGCATGCAAGGTCGAACTCACACTTTTATTCGGTGATAGAAATTCACATTTTTTCTGCCCTTTGCGAGCACCCAGAAAAGGCATATAGTATACCTCAGGCCTGTATTCCTATAATGAATCTCGGTGCCACTTTTCTTAAGTCGATAATATCCCTGACCGAATTGATGGCTAGGAAGTGGAAAACCATGATTTGGTTGAAGCGCTGGACATTGATATAGCCTATGATCAGAAGGTATCGGGAATGTTTAAATAAAACAAAACAGGTGCGAGGGTACTTCGTTCGTTCGAACCCTGAAACATGCCAAATAGTCCATTTCCGGTATAGCCATCAACACCTTCTTCGATTCAGCTTTTATCTCCTCAATCGACTCGAAACGCGATCCCCGGAGTGGTCTCTTGAGTTTTGGGAATAGCCAGAAGTCCCACGGAGCCAAATCAGGCGGATACGGTGGTTGCGGAACGATATGCGTGGAATTTTTGGCGAAATGGTCACGAAGAACGAGTGCAGTGTGAGACGGTGCATTATCGTGATGCAAAAACCAAGATTTGTTGGCCCATAATTCTGGTCTTTTTAGACGAATTGCTTCACGTAAACGACGCATAACGCTCAAATAATATTCCTTATTAACAGTTTGGCCAGGTGGAAGGAATTCATAGTGCACCACACCACGAAAATCGAAAAAAACTGTCATCATGACCTTTATTTTTGAACGACTTTGACGTGCTTTTTTCGGTCTGGCCTCCCCTTTGGCACGATATTCGCTTGATTGGTCAGTTGTTTCAGGGTCGTAAGAATAAAACCAAGTCTCATCTCCCGTAATGATGCATTTGAGCTTGTCCTGACAGTCTGAAAGCATTGTTTCACACACATCAACGCGACGACTTTTTTCCAAGAAATTTAGAGTTTTCGGTACCAAACGAGATTTGACTCTTCGTAGGCCCAAATGGTCTTTCAAAATGGTTTTCACAGATCCTTCTGATATTCCGATCATATCAGTAAGGTCTTTAACAGTCAACCGACGATTTTTGAGCACTAACTCCTTCACTTTATTGACGTGTTGGTCATCTGTTGACGTCGATGGTCGTAAGGAGCGCTCCAAGTCATCAACACGTTCTCAACCCTCTTTGAAGTCTTTGCACCACTTACCTATAAACATTTTTCTGCGACATGGTCGAATCACCAAATGCCTTCTGCAACATGCTAAGCGTTTCCGCAGCCGAAATTTCATTCCGCAAACAAAATTTGATGGCACTTCTCTGCTCAATCAAATCAGACATTGTAAAAATCGAAAAATACACTCTTGGTCGTTTGGTAAACACAAGCGTAAATATATTAGTGATAATGACATTCACATGAAAGTTGGCCCAAATGTTATTAACAGTGCTGCCAACTCATGAAAAAAATAACTAAAGCGAAATTTTAATCCCGCGAAGTTTTACAAATAAATGCACCTTACTTTTTGCCCACAGTAGTATATGTACGCATCAGAGAGTATCTTATATTATTAGTTTGCTCTTTATCAAGCGGTCAAGATATATGAACCAAGGTGGATTTATTAAGGTGACAGCATTCGCCCAGCTGAATTTTTCACCGTAGGTATGGCTTACGTCAAAATGATATGCTTTGTTTGTATGTATTGGTATGTTTACATTCGTATGTTTACATTTGCTTGCTGATTTTGACGTGATGGTTGGACCAAACGCAACAACAAATACATGTGCAAAGAAGATGGTGATAGTTAAATGACTCGGTGACATCAGCAACGCAATATTCACATTTCCACGTAATTATTGATTTCACTTTGGCGTTATTATTAGTTATTACCGTACTTACTATACCTTGAAATAAAATTAAAAATGTTGCGCTTAAGAGGCACAGTACTGCGTTTAGTATTGTAAGAAAATAGATTTATAAGGCCAAGTGAAAAATTCGTAAACTTCGCAACCAACATTTATTAAGTACGAGTCAGTATATATCACATGAGCTGAAAAGTTCCGGGCCTAACAAAAAAAACACTTATTGTTTGTGTTCAAAATTAGCTTTATTCATCAACGTAATTTCCATTAAGGTCCAGCGCCACTGTAATTTCAATATCAGTTTTGTAGAACGATTTATCTTTTGCCTCAAAATAGGCCTCAGTTTCAGCGGATAGGCGTTCATTCGAGCGAAATTTCTTGCCGGCACGCATTTTTTAAGGTGGGCAGCTTCTCCAGCACTACCAATTTTCATGTTTTTTTTTTGGTGCTTTAAAAATTAATTTATAATCTAAAGAATACCTTTTCAATGTTTTAAGCTAAACAGAAAGTCTAAAAAGTCCATATAAAGTCCAGTAAAGTTATGAGAACGAAAATTTTCTCAAAAATACATTTTTTCTGAGCTGTCGAATATATCTCAGAACGAAACCAAGATATCAACTTAAAATTTGACAGGGATATTCTTTAACATAGTGGCCTTGGCAAGTATCTCAAATTTTATATGAATTATCGCTAAAAATATTGTTTTGATCAATTTGTTTATAAGAAAAAGTGTACTTTTTTACTTTTTCACTGCAAATCATGTCTTTGGCGATATCAACGTCGCCCCTTTTATGTATGAAATTCATGTGCCTTGACACCAGCTTTTTAGCAACACGGTGCAAACGCAAATCACTAACTGCAACGTCCGGAACGGAAATTTTTTTGAAATTTGAAAAAAAAAAACCCTGAACTCAAATCAATTGACTTAGAGCGTCACCTGGTGATTGTTTCGGGAACGTTTTGATCCAGGCCCATCTCTCTCGATTGTTTATGCTATTACATACAATCGTTATGTTAAAAAACTATTAAATCATTGTGCATAAGTCGGCAAGGGTATAAAAATACTCGAGGTAGGAAATGGCATAAACCTCTTAAATGAATTTTAAATGAAAATCTATTCCACGAAATTATTAGCCAGTTACAAGTTTGGTATTTCCCATACGCAATGGCATTTGCATATTTCATAACATATTTCACATAGACAAGTTGCCTTATTTCAGATTATACTCAGTTCATTTACCTTGACTCCTTCTACGTAATTACGCATAAGCATATAAAAAAATACATTATAATACAGAGCATTTCTGTGGCAGTGAACGTAGCGCAAAGTTGCCATCAATAACATTAACTTCTTCGTCGTAGCGTCATGCTGGCGCCTGCCGAATGCATTCTTAGCTAAACTCCGAAAATGATTGCACGCACCAAATAAGTTATGATGATATCATATCAGCAATTGCACTAACAAGATGAATTTATGTAATATGATATGTAAGCATTAAAGCGCTGCTTATGTAAGTAAATATAATATAATATTTGTAAGTATGTAGGTAAAGATGATGAAATGTTTCGCAAAGACAGATGAATATTAATAATCAATCGATAAAGACAATATAAACACTACAATGCCGATTTATCAAAGGTAATTGAAAATTATGACTTGCCCTAGGCAGAGGAAATTTGTTAAATGCATCAGATGCACGCTGCGGTCGACCTGTGGCCATATCGAGATTGGCTTTAGAAAATTAGGTCATCTATATATATAAAAAGAAGTTACATTTCCTTGGTAATCTTATAACTCAAGAACGGGCTCACCTATCCAAACCAAATTTTTAGGCTTTGTTTGGACTATTCAGTAGATGGTTTGTGTTTTGAAATTTTAAGAATCGGATACCAGGGTCTCGAGAAATAGGCCAAAACGTGAACCCGGGTAACCCTAGGATGTGTTTGTACAATATGGGTAGCAAATGGAAGCTGCTGATGATTCTATGGTATAGAGTATTTTTGATGTCGCTCCGTGACTGGGGTCTCGAGATATCGGCCAAAATGTGGACCCCGATAACTTAAGGATGTGTTCGTACAATATGGGTAGCAAATGGGAGCTGTTGATGATTGCTATAGTATAGAGTATTTTTAATGCCCCTCCGTAACTAGGGTCTCGAGATATAGACCAAAACGTGGACCTGGATAACCCTAGGATGTGTTTGAACCACATGAGTATCCATTGTAAGTTGTTGATAAATGCTAATGAAAGAGGACTTTTCTTTTCTCTGGGTAACTAAGGACTCCAGATATAGACCAATTGGGAACTCGCCTTTAGGTTAAGAGATTGCATTCTTATGTACTACAACCAGTTAAAATGTTTTTAAAAATTCAGATCCGTTATCTACATATATTTCTCGAACTTTACGGATTCAAGGTCAAATATACCATAGAGCTGGGTCTTTGCTACCATTCCCAGATGGTGACCATCAATTTTTGCAAATATATTTTATTGGTGATGAGAATCGTGAATTAGATCAGCGCTGTGCAATTTCGACGAATACGAAAAGATCAATCGTGAATGAATTGCAAACAATGTTCCATCAACACAATGAATTGGTGAAATTGTTCAAAGTGGCACTCGATCTGATGCCCACCGTTGGCCACAAAATCATAATAAAAGCCGATAAAACACAAATTGGGAGCACGCCAGACGATTCAATGTACCAACGATTGATGAAGTAGCTATTGTTGTGGTTGGTGAACAGTTTCAGCCACGAGATATTGTTTTGTATCGTAGAAATGAGCAACAACGTATTTCAGAACTCAATCGCTGTTATGATGCATTGCAATACCCCATTTTGTTTTAGAGAGGGGACGATGGCTATCATATCAACATACCAATGAGAAATCCAACAACTGGTACATACACATTTTATTTTTGTTTAAATATGATTTTTAAATAATTTTCATACGCTAATTAATTTTTGCATCGCAGGTCAAAAATCAACGAAAACCGTCAGTGCGATGAATTTTTATTCGTATCGATTAATGATTCGCCCTCAAGAAAACAATTTTATTTTGCGATGCAATCAACTTTCGCATAAATTTTTTATCGAATTGCAAGTGATTTTGGACGCAAATATAATAAAAAATTGAATGCTCCAGGAGGAACTGGAAAAGCATTTTTAACTTTATTTATTTTAGCATAATTTATTTAGCGTAAAAAATTGAAATGGAAATTAAAGAATCAAAGTTTAATTACAAGTTTTTATCGGCTCTTTCACCTTACCTGTATATATGTAGGTGACCACCACAATCAAATTTTAAAAAAGTACAGAAAAGGTTATTGTGACATCTTTAGAAACTATGTTGAATGAAAAAAATCAACTAATTCAACTGTTTAAACATTTTACGAGTTCTATAAAGAAAACTTAATATGAAAAATTTCTTGCGATATAAAAAAACATTTTATGTATGGTGGTGCGAAGCCCACTGGGAAATGCTAGTATTTACTAATAAAACGATGCGTATTTAATAACATCGAATACACATCTACATGTTGAGACAGATCCACTCATGGAATGACGATTTCAATCTCTGCTATTTTTGCATGAATGAGAAAATGTGGGATGCGGCCAACATTACAGGCTAGCATTCAGAAAATTTCCGTGTTTCTTCTAGGAACTACCAAGTTGTTCAATAAGTTTTGCGCTTCGATAAGAGAGGGCATTGCTACTAAGTAAACGTTTTTTTTTTGTTATGCTGGTACACTCTTCATATGAACGTATGATTAAATTATTAAAGGTTTGCTCACTAGTGACATTCGATTTTTGACACTCCCTTACACAAGGTTGTATTTAAGAAGGTGAATAAAGTGGAACAAATTAATCCTTTTTGGTAAAAATGGTAACAAAAAAGTATTTTCTTACTTAAATGGAAACAAACTGCGAACGATTTAAAAAATTAATTTTAATTAATATTTGAATGTAAATAATGGTACAAACAGAAGTTATTAGCGGAAATTGCCAAGTCTAATATTAAAACAAGAAATTATTTCACTTAACCCAAGCTTTTATTTTGTGAATTAATTATTCAATTTAAAACCGATCGCGAAGTTGCGAAGCTTCCACAATATGAAACGATTTTGTTAAAAATAAATAAATAATTGGCACGTACAATTCTGTTAGTGGTTTGGCCGAGATCCTCCTCCTATTTGTAGCGCGTGTCTTGATATTGTTCCACAAATGGAAGGACCTGCAGTTTTAAGCCGATTCTGGCAGATGGTTTTTTATGAGGAGCTTTTTCATGCTGGTACTGTACTTTGCTAAGCCTCCTTTGGAAACTTCATTCATCCATGGTAAGGTGGACTCATTGGGAACAAGTTCCGTCAATCCTAACTTTTTTATAATGAGGTATGCAATGTTATCGGTCGCGTCGGGACAATCCAATTATTCTCCCTGTCGTAACTCTTGGATAAATGCAAGCTCTTTGCAAAACATGAATTACTTCTAAATAAACGCATCACTAGAAATAAAGTTTTGTAAATTCTCCACTCATCGTCAAATACTCTATCATGTTCTGACTTAAGCGGTATGTACTCTATGTCATACTACCATAGTCCTTAACATACCGATGAATACTCTCGAGCGAGTTGTTGCTCGTAAGCAGACCATTTTGAAAATTAAATATTTTTTCTACAAATTTTACTTTTCCTTCACTTTTACTAAAAATTTCAAGAGAGAAGGAGAAAGCTGCTTACTGAGAAAACCTTTTATCATTGAATCATAGGACTATGAATCATCATCATTTATCATTCATAGGACTATGAATAAGTTCGTGCGGGTTTTTTTCGAAATTTGAAACTTTATTGACGTAAAATGGTTACAAATTTAATATTCAAAATATTGTCCATCGCTTACTACTACTTTTTCCCATCTTTCTGGCAATTCACGGATTCCCTTTGTGAAAAATTCGGTCGGTTTTGCCGCAATCCACGAATCGATCAATTTTTTGACTTCATCGTAATTACGGAAGTGCTGGTCAGCCAGGCCATGTTGCATCGATCGGAAGAGATAGTAATCGGATGGCGCAAGGTCTGGACTATACGGCGGGTGGGGTAGGACATCCCATTTGAGCGTTTCTAAGTATGTTTTGACCACTTGTGCAACATGTGGCCGAGCATTGTCATGTTGCAAAATAACTTTGTCGTGTCTATCGGCGTATTGCGGCCGTTTTTCTCGCAGTGCTCGGCTCAAACGCATCAATTGTCGTCGGTAGACATCCCCCGTAATCGTTTCATTCGGTTTCAGTAGCTCATAATACACAACACCCAGCTGGTCCCACCAGATACACAGCATAACCTTCAGGCCATGAATATTCTGCGCCGACGTCGATGTTGAAGCATGGCCAGGGTATCCATACGTTGCCCGACGTTTTGGATTGTCGTAATGGACCCACTTTTCATCGCCAGTCACAATTCGATGCAAAAAACCCTTTCTTTTGTGCCGTTGAAGCAGTTGTTCGCATGCCATAAAACGGCGTTCAACGTCTCTTGGCTTCAATTCATACGGCACCCAATGGCCTACCTTTCGGATCATTCCCATGGCTTTTAAACGTTTGGAAATGGTTGATTGATCAACTCCCAAAGTTTTTGCAACCTCTTCTTGCGTTTGAGCCGGATCTTGATCGAGCAATTCCTCCAATTCGGTATCCATGAACTTTGGCGGCGCACCCTCGCGTTCTTCGTCTTCCAAGCCAAAATCACCACTTTTAAAGCGTGCAAACCACTTCTGGCACGTTCGCTCAGATAGAGCATGCTCACCATAAACTTCCACCAAGATACGATGACTTTCGGCTGCTTTTTTCTTCATATTAAAATAATGAAGAAGAATTCCCCGCAAAAACACATTATTTGGCACGAAATTCGACATTTTCAAGTGTGGTAAAAATATTGTTGTTTACGCTTCAAATAAAAAACTTATACTGACGTTTGTGCCTTACGACAGTAGCTCTCCAATGAATGTTTGGAAATGTGGATCGATGGAATAATAATCAAGTTACGCCATCTGTTGTAAAACCGCACGAACTTATTCATAGTCCTATACATATGTGAGTTTCATTTCAATCTGTCAACTCATTCAATGAATTTTTAGTTTTTGAAGGATTAAAAGCAACGGAAATTTATGGGCGAATGTTGAAAGTGTTTAAGGACTTTTCACCACCAATAAGTACAATAGAAAAGTGGGTTGCTAAAATTAAACGAGGTCGAACAAGTCTTGAAGGCGATCCACGTCACGGACGTCTTAAAACAGCAACAACACCAGAAATCATAGAAAAATACAATAAATCGTATTGAAAAATCGTCAAGTGACTGAGAGAGATTTAGTGGGAGCAAATGAGCAATGGAACAAAAAGACATTCGAATGCGACTTTCTCAGCAATATTTTGAGCGTTTTCGAAAGGATGAATTTGGTTTTGTACATCGATTTATCACTATGGATGAGCCTTGGGTGTATCACCATGATCCTTAAAGAGTGATGTGATCCTGGTTCTTCGGCTTCGAAACGAGTTCGGGTCCATCCACATCACTTTTTTTGCGATACGAAAGCAGTTTTGTTTGTGGATTACTTGTAAACTGGTAAAAAAATAAATTCTGAATATTATTGTTATCTTTTAAACCAGCTGAAGGAAAAAATTTGTGAAAAAAATCCAGTTTACGAAAGAAAAAAATATTTTTCATCAGTACAATGCAACGCGTTACAAGCAGGCACAGGGAATAGTTAACCAAATACGGGGTGTCCACGATACTTCGAGGGATTCTAAAGAAAACAGAGGTTAATAGAATAGATTTAAAAGCTTTGTTGAACACCCAAGTGGAGTAATAAAGGAATAAAAAATGGAATTATTTTATGAAAAATTATTTGCATATGGGTATGGCTAAACATTTGGAACATCTTTTAAAACCGAATCTTTACTGGTAAGGAGAAAGATATCACATAAGACAAGAATGCGTGAAAATAACAGCGGCGAATCGAGATGCAGCTTCCCTGCTGTAGTAGGTAAAGCCGAGCTGGGCCTCTATTGGTGTAATTAGGAAATAATATAGGTATGCATGTAAGTACCGTAGTATGATACATTGTGAGCTTCTACAACAATGTAAATACTGCCAACAAAAGGAAGAACTGATCAACGAAAAGGATCTCTCGACCGAAAATATGCTTTTTGCGTAGCTCAAAGAAATCAGCGAGGGAAGTGTGGGGTGAATATTTGGTATTGAGTAGTAAAAAATATTTTGAATTCGTATGTATGTACTATATACTGTCAAGCTGGCAAATAACAACTGGCAAGTTTGTGGAATTAAATTTGTAGTCATCCGAAAGTCACGTTTTCAATTTTACTTTGCTTGCATACATAAACAAATACTAGAAATTTGTGAGTTTGGATTGCAGTTGTTTAGTTTAGTATTTACAGTATATGTGTACATACATACATATGTTTGTTATACACAACATATATAGGGAGCTAATGCATGCTCTCTGTGGTGATGTGGCATAGTTTTGTGACTAACTCTGCAACACTTCGAAAGGATAAAGTGGATTTTGTGCGCCGATTCATCACTATGGATGGGACTTGCGACCATCCCCATGAACCTAAATAAAAATCAGAGGCTAAAAAGTGGTGTGAACCTAGTTCTCCGGCTCAGCAACGAGTTCATGCCCAGAAATGGACGTTGGAAGGTGTTAGTATCAGATTTTTGGGACGCGAAAGAAATTTTGTTTGTGGATTACTTGCAAACTGGTAAAAAAAAAGTCAGAATATTATTGTAACCTTTTAGGCAGGCTAATGGGAAAAGTTCGTGAAAAACTACCCAATTACTTTTCATCAGGATAATGCACCGTGTCACAAGAATCATTTGTGTTTCGGAATAATGAGAATTTAAATGGGGATTTAGACAAAAGAACCTTTTGGGGCAACTACGGCACAGGAAGAAGCTGAGGTTCCAAAAAAATAAAAGCTCTGGCAACACTAATACCAAGTCGTGAAATGTGCAAGTATTCCAACTTTCTCATTTGCAAGAAGTCTTGATTTTCTTCTTTGATTGAAATGTAAGTCAACGAATATTGTCAAAAATTTACGGTGAACTAATTTCGGTATTGAAAACTGAGAAGTCTTAGTGTCGACACTATAAAAGTTGACACTGAGCATAAAGTAAAAATAAAAAAAATTTAAATTTGGAGACCTTACTCTGGGAAGATTCGTTTTAAATGCAAAGAGAGCTTTTAGAATAGTTAGGATTAATGCAAGTTTGGATGACGAAAATGCTTCGCGCACGCCACATAAAAGTAAATTTTTGATTGAGTTTATTATGTCAACATTAAGCCCATGATATCAAATGTATGAGAAGACAAACCCCGCACAGCGATTCCAAAGTCGATTATAATACTTAATTATGGGGCGATAGATCTCGCCTAACTACTGTCAAACTAAATATATAATTTTTTTCACTATTCATTGACAATTCTTCATGAAAAGACTTACGCCTCAACAACGTTTACAAATCGTACAATTGTATTACGAAAATCAACGCTCTGTGATAAGTGTTCATCGCGCGCTAAGGCGAACTTATGATGCACAGCGATGAGAGCCATTTTTAGCTTATTGACTACTTTAGTACGCAAAATTGCTGCATTTGGGTTGAAGAGTAACCCGAAGCCATTCAAGAATAGTCAGTACATTCATTGAAAACAACAGTTTGGTGCGGCCTATGAGCTGAAGGAATCAGCGGGCCTTATTTCTTCAAAGACGAGGCTGGCGCCAATATAACAGTGAATGGCGAACGCTATCACGTCATGATAAACTACTTTTTGATGCTGGAAATTGAAACCCGTGATCTCCACAACCTTTGGTTCCAACAAGACTGCGGACGGCGCTACAGCCCGTGAAACAATGAATTTACTGCGTCGTCATTTCGGTGAACAATTTATCTCTCGCTTCGAACCAGTGGATGGACCATCAAGAGCGTGTGATATCCCACCTTTGAACTTTTATTTGTTGGGGTGCAGGGGTATGTAAAGTCTAAATGCTTTGTGGATAAACCAGCTTCGATTTACGCATTGGAATCCAACATTACGAGTACTAAAGTTATTCACGAGAAACCGGCTCTCCGACGAAGTCCTCTAGCGAGTCTTTCAAAATGGGTGTTTACGGATGACCAAACTCAGGCGCAGTTGCGGCCAGCATTTGAAAGGGATTATCTTTAAAAAATAAATGCCATGAATGGTTCTACACAAAAATAATAAAGATGGTCCAGTCAATTTGAATTTTCTTTGTTTTATTCAATTTCAAATCCTCTAAATTGATCACCCTTTATATTGACATATATACTTGGCACTTACTTATGGGTATTTGGCCAAGCTCCTCCTCCTATTTGTGGTGTGCGCCTTGACGTTGTTCCACAAATGAAGGGACCTACAGTTTTAAGCCAACTTCGAATGGCAAATAGTTTTTTATAAGAAGACATTTTATGGCATAAATGCACTCGGAAGGCTTACTATTCCCTGACGAGTGGTCCGCTATTACAATAAACTAAAATGGAACAAAGTTTCATGTACGGAGATTTGAATTCACGTACTTTCGAATGGTAGTCACGCAGCAACCCATTCTGCTATGGGGCTGGGATCAAAGTGCATGCCATTAAAACCTCCCGGAACTGTCACTGGCTGGTTGTACTCTCACCAGTTTATTCGTTTAAAGAGAGAAGGAGATGGCAGAAAAACGATTATAATACGTCTCTAGGCATAAGTATATAACTTTTGCACCATGCTCTGCTTCCTATTTTACAGCTGTTGAAAACAATTTACAGAGCTATTTAGTGGAACTCCTACTGTATTCACTGGCGCCTTGCAATTTTCATGTTTTAGGTGAGTGTGGAATTGTTTTTTCAAGGAAAGTGGTCCACTTCTACTGACGGTATCAAAAATTGGATTGAGGCTCTCTTGATTTTTGAAGATTAATAGTTAGACAAGGTGACCATAAAATACCAAATAAGGGGTTTTCCAATAAGAACTGCTGTTTTGATATTCAAAAAAAAAGCTATTTTTTAATATAAGTGTGGAAAATAACATCAGGCAAATAACTACCACGACCACGCTTACAGGACAAAATTCTTTTCATGAAATTTTCCATAACTGAATTGCAAAGTGGCTGCCCTATCTCCTCGATAGTCTCACAAATTCCCTGGGCTGTTGGCGTAGACCTTCTCTTTCACGTGGCCCCGAAGAAAAAAGTCACAAGGTGTTAAATCACAAGATCTCGTTGGCCAATTGTGATCACCTCTTCGAGAGATGACACGGTCTGCAAAATTTTCCGTAAAAGATCAATGGTTTCGTTGCGTGGCACGTAGCACCGTCTTGTTGAAAATAAACATTATCAAGATCAATACCATCCAATTCCGCCCATAAAAAATCATTAATCATTTTTCGATAGCGCCATCCATTCACCTGTAACACCTGTTATTGGAAAACCCTTTAGATGGCAGAAACTTATAGATTCCTACAAGGAGGCGAAAAGATCATCATCGATTTCCTTTTTGAATAACTTTTTACTAGAGAAAAAAATGGCGGTGGAAACATTTATTTTGACCTTCACATATCTATCCATTTTTTGTCTATTTGTATACTTCAGCTAATTAGTTCACAAGTGTCAAATATGATTAACGTACGAAGCCAAGTGCGAAAATTATAAATTTTTCGAAAGGCTGGTAAATTTTGCGGTACCTTGTATGATATTAACAATACCTTCAATGATATAATCAAAGATGCGTAATTGAAATAAAGCCAAATTATTGAAAAACAACTCTTTTATTCATCTTCTAATCACTTATTTCAAAAATGAATGAAAAGACGTACGTACCTACCTTTGTATGGAAAACAAAGATAAACACTTATGTAACTTGTTTCTGCTTCTAAGTCTGATGTGAAATTAATGCGATCACCAAAATATCCTTCTCCATCTTTTTTCGTCTTATTTTTTATCTTAATATTTTTTGCTTACATCACCCATTGAAATATGTATCTACGTATTTTATTTGTAATTTTTGACAAAATTGGCTCGAGTGTCAAATAGAACTTGAACTTTTTTCACCTTTTTTATATTCACTCATCTTATGCACCGTCTCGAAACCATTAAATAGGATGGATTCACTATGGTGGCAAGTATATTAAACTTAGTTACAACTTTCTGTATATGAAAATTCTATGCCCCGCAATGAAGGCTATGTGTTTGTGGGTACTTAATGAAAATACAAAGTCAACCAATAGCTTTGCATAAATTCAATACAGTTCGTTCGCCCACAACCCACCGCTGTTTCACATTTAAACCTGTGCGCGCAATTACTTTGTCAAAAAATTAAGGTATGCATAATTACACACCTCCTTGAAATTCATGCATGAAGGCAATGCTAAGCTGATTGGCTTTTAAATTGGAAAGTATCATCAGGTAAATCACCGAACTTAATGACAGATGTTCAGAACAAAATTTGCATAATTCTCCGTGCCAAGCAAGGAACAGGTGTGCGAGATGCGCAAGTGAGTAAATCTTAAGAAATGGAAGCACACAAAATACACCAGACAACATGATTTTTTATACCAAACTGACACAGTTTTTGTCCTATGTATGTAGTTCGATCTTCAAGCTACGAAAACTAATCAAAAAATGTTCAATTTCAGCATTTTTGTTCTTAAAACTTCTTGCTTAATTTTGTAGAAACACAGCCTTAACTGATTATAAAGGCTAATATATCACCGGACAGATCTTCAAGATTTTCGTTAGTTTTAAAAAAGTCGCATTTTTTGTATTTTGGAAAATTACCGTTACTGGTCTACTTGAAGATAAAGAGGTGCCCACATATTGGTTACAATTGACTGATTTCAGAATAGTTCCCCTCCTAGCCAACTCGTTCGCGATGCAATTTCCTGGAATAGCAACCCAGACAATGTTCGTAATGTACCGTTTAGCCAGCTCATTAAGTAAGCCAGCTTTGGAAGAAGTATTATTGCAATGTAAAGTTTTCATGGCAGCTTGAATATCAGAGTAGATCGGTTGCACCACAACAGACAAGTTCCTGATCCAAAACTTAATAGCTATTAACTCAGCTCAAAAGACGCTGCAGTAATTCGGCAGTCGTAGACTTAGGTTCAGCTGCAGAACTGCAAAGTGTTTTGTGTCTTGCTTGGAGGAGGCGGATAGCACTGAGTACTTTCTCTGTGAGTGCTCTGCCTTTGCTAGAGGCTACGAGTTTTGGGTTCCGATGTCGTGAGAATTAGTAATATTCGTTCTCTAAAATTGGAGGATACTTACAGATTTGCCAAAGAATCTGGAAAATTCTCACAGGACTAACTATCTCCATCTTTGGCTCTTTTTTCCTATCTCTTTCTCTGATACTTTTCTTCTTCCCTCCTTGATTATCTTCTTCTTTTTTTCAGAGCTCTAAATACAATGGGGTTTTTAGCCTGAGAGGCTTAGAAGCCACCAAACCTCATGGTGCTCCTTGGCTCGACCTATTCAAATTTCAATTTCAGGTTCAGCTGCAACACTCCTTGCTGGATACCACTCTCGCCAAACTTGGTATTTGGTCTTAAGCCGTGAATGATCTGACCCTGCAGCAAGGTCCTTAACGTTATATCATTCACATCTCTCTTGGATTCTTGTCGAAAAATTAGTGCATATATGTATGCACATATTTCGGAACTTTAAGATATAAATATATAAAAATATACAAATATACATTTTTTATTTCGATGCAAATACTTATCTTCACAATTTTCTCAGCTACAAAAGTAACTTACCTGAAAGAAGAAGAGAAAATAAAAATGTAACGTCTTTGCAAAATTCAATATTTGAATAATTATTTATATAATAACTTTCTACTATTAGGCTTAATTGTATGTGATATAAAACTTTTCACAGTTGCATAAGAATAGTGAAGCGAAAAGTGTTCGAAATAATTCTTTAAAGGAGTGATGCTGAAGCTTATTTGTTTGCCCGATTTATTTTTGTAAAACTCGCGCGCATTCAGTTTCCAAAATTATTGCTCACTCATAAGATGGTATTTTACACAGGTGGGTATAAACGAGAATTGGAAAATAAAGTTGTACGAGGTGTGTTCAAAAAATAAGGTGAATTTTCATTTTTCTCAAAAGTTATTAATTTATTCATTAATTTCTATTTTATCTCCTTCAAAGAGGTCCCCCTCAGATATAATCCACTTGTGCCAGCGTTTTTTCTAATTCTCGAAGCAGTTCTGATATGCACTTTTCGGTATGTCCTTGAGCTCTTTCAGCGATTCGATTTTTATCTCATCAATCGTCACAAAATGTCGTCCTTTCATGGGTCTCCTCAATCTTGGGAACAGGAAAAAGTCGCAGGTGGCCAAACCTGGTGAATATGGTGGCTGAGGCATCTCACAAGCAAAGGTGACTGGGCAGGCGCATTGTCATAATGCAAAAGCTATGGATTTTTTTCCACGGCAATTAGGGTCCTAGGCTCTATTATAGTACCTACACTCGAAACTGGTCAGGGGATGCCTGGTCTCACTTTAGATTGTGTCAGAATTCTTCGACATAAGGAAAATCTAGGTACCTGGTCATAGTGACATTACTGGAAACTGCGAGGCCGACTAGCTGGCCATACAAGGGACCTGTGATGGGATGGGATTTGCACCAACTGAGCGAGCGCTGGCCAAGTGCACGTACACGTAAGGTCGCGAAATCCTTCTGGACATGTTTGGATCGGAGGCGTTCGAGGGATATTCTGAGAATGACAAAATCTCAGTTCTCAAATTTTGTGGGCATCCTCACGGGGCACTATCCGTGGGGCATACATCTCATGAGACTCGGATCACTTCGAGTCCTTTTTGCGTCAGCTATATGGAGGAGGAGGTGGAATCATCTCAACACCTGCTCCTTAGCTGCTCCACTCTCAGCAGGTCTTGATATCAAAAATCTGATCAACTTCATCAGCAGCACAAAACGGCTAACACAGCCGCAAATTAGTCACCGTTCATAGGACACAAATACTCAACCAAAATGTACGGCTCCAATACAGCCCATGGATCAAAACGTTATTAGGCTTACTAAATTGGCGAAACTATCAATGAGTCACTGCGAAATATTGCCCTGCAAAATGCAATATGCCTTTTAGCTAATACGAGGGGTGCCTTTTATATTTCGGGATAAGAGAGCAAAAACAATTTTTAATCATCGAAAATCACTTTATTGTTTTTCAAAATATTCTCCATGAAGATCTATACACTTTTGGATGCGTTTGAACCAATTGTTGAAGCACTTTTGCCACTCTGAATGAGGTACCTCCAAAACATGCATTCTGAATGCCGCAACCGCTTCTTCAGGTGTCGAAAAACGTTGACCTCTCAGTTTGTTTTTTACGTACGGGAATAAAAAGAAGTCATTCGGTGCCAAGTCAGGACTATACGGCGGATGACCCATTAATTCGATGTTTTGGGTGCTCAAAAATGCTGTTGTTTGAGCCGATGTGTGAGAGCTCGCATTGTCCTGGTGAAGAGTGATCCGTCTTTGGCGATTGGTTTTCCTAATTTCTTGGAAGACAACTGGCAAACAAATGGTTGTGTACCACTCAGAATTTACTGTTCTGCGTTGTTCTAGTGGTACGGTTGCGACATGTTCAGTTTTTCTGAAAAAATAGGCGACCATTTGCTTGGAAGTGCTTCGTGCGCAAACAACTTTTGTTGGATTTGGCTCATCTCGAAACACCCATACAGTCGACTGCTGTTTACTTTCGGGCTCATACGCATAAATCCATGATTCATCACCTGTCACGATGTCATAGACGTGTTTCGAAGCCCCGTGATCGTATTTTTTGAGCATTTCCTTCGACCAATCGACACGAGCCTTGTTTTGAGCGATTGACAAATTGTGTGGGATCCAACGCGAACAAATCTTTTTTGACAGTCAAATGTTTATGCAATATTGAATGTATGCTGGCCCCACTAATGCCTAAGATTGTCTCAATCTCACGATAGGTCACATGACGATCTTGCAATATCAGTTCGCGCACAGCATCAATGGTTTTCGGAACAACAACTGATTTTGGACGACCTTCACGAAATTCGTCTTGGAGTGAACTACGACCACGATTGAATTCACCATACCATCGATAAACACTGGTCCTTGTTGGAGTTTCGTAGCCAAAAAATGAATTAAGTTCATCCATGCAATGTTGCTGAGTTAATCCACGTCGAAAGTTGTAAAAAATAATCGCACGATTTAATTCCATTTTTGGACCGAGATGAATCTTTTAAGTTACTGTAAACAACACAAATAGCTCTGGTATTTCAAACCGTTCTGAGTACGTAAAAGCCAAAAAATATCAAATTTTGCGATACAGCTGTCAGTTGCCAGATTGCAACACCAGGTTGCCAAATCCCGACGTATAAAAGGCACCCCTCGTACTTGGGATGCTTTAATTGCAACTTCAATTCAGTCATCGTTTCAAAAATTGTTTCAAAAAGCGTCTGACTGGGATTGTGACAATGTCATTCCTCTTTCGGAGTTACGATTACAGATAGCTGATGATGCATCCACTATTCAATTCATTGCAATTTTGCTTCGCGAATTAGAACCATGGCAGCAAGTCTGCCAATGTTTGTTGTATAAATAAATAAATTATTCGAACAATGGATTGTTGCATCTCACTCGGAGCCCACAGATTTAAACAAAGAATATCTGCTGTAGTGAAGCCGACGAAACAGTCGGTGAAAGAACTAACGACGTGGTGCTAAATACGTATAAAATTACATCGGAAGACACAATATCACAGTCCATATAGAATTGGATTAGGCAGAGCAAAACAATGCCTGCTTAAACGATTTTATGACGTTGCAGTGGCTCAAAAACAGTGTAGTACTGAAAAAAAAAGTGTACACAAAACAAACCAAAATCGAAAATTTATTTCATTTCAAATGAAACTTACCGCTCTAAAGTGTATTTAAATAATGTAAAAAAAAAACAATAAGCTTGGATTTCTATCAGTAAAAATCAGTATATTATTTAATTTAATTTTTATGGAAAAACACCTCACTTGCACTGAAACCTCAGAACACCTCGAAATTTGCACCGAGCCCGGTTTTCATTACGTGCAAGAATCGAGTTTCTACTATATAACGTTTATGGTTAAAAAGATTTTTCTCGAAAGCGTGATTTTTCTGACTTCGGCCATTAATGCTGGTGACCACAGAAATATTGCAAATGTTTTTGTTTGATTTCTTGTAAAATCATTAATCCATAAAGTCATCAAAATAAACTCAGTTATAATGGTTTTTCTTCACTTTCAAAAAGGTATTTGTATCTTTTTGAATCACGCATCATATACTTGTATGTATGTATATGTAAATCAACGCATACATACCCACGTACGCATATTTGCTTTAGCTTCATTTGAGCACATCAATTACACATACATACACATGTGTGCATACATAGAAGTAGGTTTGTTTGATGGTATGCAATTTCATTAACTGGGATATCATCTCATTTTGGGGCGTGCATATTTGTTTATGATAGTTTTTATTTCTCCCTTTGACGCCCAACTGCGTAACAGGTAATATTGGTGAATAATTATCGTAGGATGTGCGGTGAATTCATGCATGCCTTGTTGAGTATGCACAACCTTGTATGTAAAAATACGCACTTCGTTATATGAACAAAATTTTATTATGCGCTTGAGTTGCAGATACTCTTGTCAATTTATGATAATTAAATTTTGTGCCGCGAAGCTTAATGCGTGCCTATGGTTTTACTGAGTTGTACGAATACCAAATTGTGGAACTAAACAAATATTGACACGACTATACGAGTAGGTAGTATATGGTCTTCTGTTACTTGATACCTTTACTTCAATTGAATTGTGACCACTTCAGACCTATGAGATTTTTCAAACATCTTCACATTGATTGGAAGTTATTAGAGACCGCAGAATTTGTAAAACATTTAACGACCTCCTTACATAATTGTCCACTGCTTTCAAAAAACAAGTAACTTACTCTCGCAATAACCGTAATAGCATGGATAGATGGTGGCGTTAATCGGGATTAGCGAGTTAATTCGGAATTATCTTAATGCAAATAATGCAGATTGACAACTAGACTTAATTCTCATAATTCAAGTGGATTAGGGGAGTTTCCGATGACATGCCAGTTACAGGGTCCGGCAATCGAAATGTAAGCAACTTCAGACCGCTCCCGCAGTTGATGCGCGGGCACCACCTGTCCGTTAGTTGACTAAATCACAGTCTAGAGTATTGTTTACAAGCGCGCGGAAGATTAAACGAGAAAAAGAAAATCAGTAATGGATTTCAAACGTAATAGTGTGATTGCATTATATTTGGCTCGGGGAGGTGGTCATCAAAAGATTGCGTCGTCACGTGAAATGGTGCAAAAGTGAAGAAGCGACTTGAGCGAAATCCCCGACGAAGTGCCAATCAAATGGCGAAAGAACTCAAAATATCTGACCGTAGTATCCACTGCATACTGAAAAATTATCTCAAAGTCAAGCCTTACGAGATCCAAAAGGCGCATGATCTCACACCAAAGCAGCAACAAGTCCGACTTGAGGGAGCAAAAGAGTTGCTTCGCTTGGCGAAAGCGGTCAATTTCCGAACATTGTGTTTTCTGACGAGAAAATTTCTCAAATTGAGCAATTCGTTAACTCCGAAAACAGTAGGTTTTATTTTACCGACCGGTTGATACGAGAATTTGAGTCATCGATTGGCCACCAGGAGGCAACACCCGCCACAGGTAATGGTTTGGGCCGCTGTAACCGCTGATGGACGCTCTCCAATCATTTTCATCCAGCCTGGAGTCAAGGTAAAAGAGAAATATTATCGGGAAAGTATTCTGGAGGTTGCTTTGAATTAAAAGATTCACCAGTCTCGAGGCGCTGAAAAACACCATTGTCCGCGTGAGCCAAAATATTGCAAGTTATATTCGGGCAGCTTGCGATTCGTTTCTGGGGCGTCTCAATGTCATAGAGAGCAAAAGTAAACTGATTCTTAATTTTTCATTATTTTCACACTTTTTTTACTTTGAACTGAATAAAAATAATTTTCCAAACTAAATTTATGGCATTTTTAATTCGTTACACTTCGAGTGCCATCCCCTGTAATACTCGTATCTATTGTGAATGAAAAATAATGTTACTTTTAAAGAGAAACACAAGAAAGATTGAGTGCAATGCTAGTTTGCACTAAGGCGCTCGAAATTGCATTTATTGTTTTGATATTACGGAGAAGTTTGAGAAAGATTTTTTTTAATAAATAATTATTTTTTGGTATCTGGGCAGCTAACACCCGCATTTGTTGCTTGCGTTATATCTCTTACTCTCAAAACTATCCAATAAAGAAATCAGCTGTTCACTAATTCGCAGCAAAGCCGTTTTTCACACTTACATTACACCTCAAGCATTAAAGGCGCAATTATCATATTCCCGATTAACCCCGCCGATTGTACTCGTATAGGGTATAAGATGAATTCTTTCTTTTTTCAAAAAGTTATATTGCGGATGACACTTTTTTGGTGTGAAAAACTACTTCGTAGGTAATATAACAAAAAAATATATCAAATTTTAAAAGTTAATTTATCAGAGTGTTGAAATTTAGACTTTAAATTTTTTAATTTTAAACTTTTTAAGTGGAAAGACGGAAAGACTTGGAAGTCGGAATGTCTCGATTATATGTATCCCTAATATACCGCCGCCATAGCCGAATAGATTGATGCGTGACTACCATACGGAACACAGAGAGAAAGTAGATTCGAATCTCGGGTGTAACACCAAAATTGTGAAAAAGTGTTTTTTTCTGCAATGGCAAACCTCAGAGTATATTTCAGACATGGAAAAGCTCCTTATAAAAAAATATCTGCCGTTCGGAATCGGCTTGAAACTGTAGGTCCCTTCATTTGTAGAACGACTTTAAGACGTACGTCCCAAATAGGAGGAGGAGCTCGGCCAAACACCTAAAACGGGTGTACCCTCCAATTCTATACCTATATATGTATATATATAATATACCTTCTATCGGGTATTTTTTGATTTTTACAGCTACATAACTTAAAATGATATAAAACATAAAATTATTGGAATGACTTTTTTTTATTCTAGTTTGGTAACCAATTTCATAATGAGAAATGTCAACACCGATTATCATTCTCAACTGTCAAACCGTAGTAATCGATATCTATACTTCTCATACGAGGTATGTTCAAAAAATAAAGTCAGTGTTCTCAAAAACTATGTATTTACTCATCGATTTCTATTTTAACTCCTTCAAAGTAGTCCCCCTCAGATATAATACACTTATGCCAACGTTTTTTCCAATCCTCGAATCAGTTCTGATATGCACTTTTTGGTACGTCCTTTAGCTCTCTCCGCGATTCGGCTTGTATCTCCTCAATCGTCGCAAAACGCCGTCCTTTCATAAGTTTTTTCAATCTTGGGAACAGGAAAAAGTCGCAGGGGGCCAAATTTGGTGAATATGGTGGCTGAGTTGCTGTTTTTGGCCAAATAATCAAAAGTCATGCATTTCTCTTTCACAATTCCGGGCATTTTCTTCGTATTGCTTCACACAAACGGCGCATAACTTCAAGGTAATACTCCCAGTGAGCAAAATCTTGCCATTTGATCGAACTTGACGTGCTTTTTATGGTCTTGGTTCTCCTGAACTCTTCCATTGGGACGATTGGGCTTCGGTTTCGATGTTTAAACCGATGTTTAAATTAACCATTTAGCATGCGCTACTTCATTTTTATAGGTTTGTTTAATTTAAAAAACGCAAAACTCAAAATCTTCCTTCAGTGATTTCTCTTCCTTTCGTTTGTTTTCTTTCTTTCAGGTGATGACGTCAACCGGTTGTCCAAATCGCGAAAAAAATAGCAGCGGTTCTGTACACCGTGGAAGCTACTCTAACAACTTAGCTTCGGATCTCGAATCCTTGCTATCTATCATCCTTGCTCACTCGCTGCTGCGCGTGCTGGAGGGAAATTACAAGTATTATCCGCTCTCAATACAACACTTGAATGTGTATGCACGCCCGTATATTCATAAACACATATTGTCGATATTTCATTGTGGATGCTGTAAGAGCTTGTCAAAAAATTGCATTCCCCTACATTTGCATTCCGCTACATTTGCATTCCCTTTTTTTTGCTCTCCAACATATTTCAAAATATCTAAAATGTGCTTGTATGCATTGGTGAATGCAGTTCAGGAACTAACAAATGAGCTCATTTGCCAGTGGCGCCCAAACGTAGCTAAAGCTGTTGCTGTTGTTGCTGAATGTAGCTGTTGATTGTGAAATTGCATTTGCATTTGCCACTTTGTTGTTCTGTACTGATTTACATTTTTTGTAGTGCGAGTGAAAATTTACAAAAGAAGTTATTACTCGTATTCGTCTCTCAGCAATATCTGCATATGTATGTACTCACATACGCATACACGCATATTCCAGTGCATGGACGCAGGGTCATATGCTTGCTTAGGAGGACATCGTGCGTGCACACAAATTAATAACTTAGTTAACTTTCAAATGCTTTTAGAAGTGATGTTCATTAACTTTGGTTATTGGTCTATTTTCAAGCCACTTTTTATTATTTAATTATTACAAACATGCGAGGAGCAATTGACTGAATGGCAAAAGGAGGTCCTCATTGAAGGATTTTGTTCACAATATTCAACATTTGGTTCAATAACTACATGGACTCCAAGGATGATAGATGACAAGGTTGGGCCGTCCGAAGCAAAATTGTAAAAGTCATAGGAGACTCGACAGCAGAATTGTGCACGCTCACTTCACACGTATTTTTACGCTCTTCAAATCACACGTGGTTCAAACGGCAACGAAGTGGCTTGAGTTGTAGCTGCATTGATTCTTTCTTACATCACAGTCTTGGCATAAATAAACCGCTGACACATTCTCTGTTACGCCAGCAAATCAGCTCAGCTATTGCTTCAAAATAGCGGAGAACCGGTCAACTTTCTGCATGTAAGTATAGGGAGGCTGATGAAACGCACTACAAAAAAATAACCATTTTTTACGCGCATTTATGTCCGCGTTTATAGAAAAAAAAAAAACACATATCGATAATTGTTTATAATCCGTAAAAACATTCGGCATCACTGTTCGACAAATCACTGAATATCAAATCAATATTTAATGTAGTAAATTATGAATTAAAAAATGCAAGCGGTAAGAAAAGTTTTTAATTTATTGCTTCTTCTTCTTAATTGGGGCAATAACCGCTTACGTGATTTCGGCCGAGTTTAACAAAGCGCGCCAGTCGTTTCTTTCTCGTGCTAACCGGCGCCAATTGGACACACAAAGTGAAGCCAAGTCCTTCTCCACCTGATCTTTCCAACGCAGAGGAGGCCTTCCTCTTCCTCTGATACCACCAGCTGGTACCGCATCGAATACTTTCAAAGCCGGACGACATGACCCAGCCAACGTAGCCACTGGATCTTTATTCGCTGCGCTATGTCTATGTCGTCGTAAAGCTCATACAGCTCATCGTTCCATCGTCTGCGATATTCGCCGTTGTCAACGTGCAAAGGTCCAAAAATCTTACGCAGAATCTTTGTCTCGCCTATAAGGTTCTAATTTATTGCTTCGCACAAGCGTATAAAACGCGGCTAACATATTATATATATATTTTTTTTTTGCTGAATAAGTAAACAGTAGACACAGTAAACTCCCTGTTTGCATTCCAAAACCGGGGAAGGATGACTTTGCGCTAGCATAAAGCTTTCAGACCAATCAATCTGACATCCTTCGTGCTGAAGGGTATGGAGCGCGCAGGGATATGAGTTTCACGCAAATTATGGTTTATAACGTTTTAATTAAAAAATACTTTCTGAATGGCGATGACTCTTTCTTTTTTACTCAAAAAGGATTTGACTCGTTTTATACAAGGTGGCACAAAATTAATCAAAAACATTTATTTTTGAATAACTCTTGTACTAAATAAAAAAAACACGATTTTAAGTGACGAAAATCTTTATTCATCTTGTCAAATATGAATGACGCATGACGCCATTTGAAAAAATTGTTAATCTATCGATAGAATGATTAACTTTGCACCACCCTGTATTATAAATCATTTGTTTTAAGCTGCATTAGACGAAAACCATAATCTATTTTAGGAATTTTATTTCATCACTTCGGCTATTTGATCAGTTCACACAGGGTGCGTACGGTATTTCATTGAGGGCAACTGAAGAGTGAAACTATTGTAATTAGCTTTTATTTTGAACAGAGTTTAATAAAACTTCACGAATTTCTTGCGCATCATTAACTTATATATAATATCTATAAAAATCATTCAATAAAATTTCCATCAGCTGTAATAACCTCCACGATCCGAGTCCCAAAACGATTGCATGTCTGCATCAAATGCCCTTTATTAATATTGCTCATAACGGCAATAACCTTCAGCCTTCAGAGAAGAAATAGTGTTATGAGGATGCTTATTGGTTTCTCATCCATCTACTCCATACTTAGCAATCCAGGCGATTAAGGTCTGGGGAGTTAGGCGTTAGGCGGTCATAAGTTCGCTGTTCTCAGGCGCTTCACGGTATTTAACTTTGTTTAGACGACGTTTCGATCAGATAACTCGTTGTTCCCGTAAGTGCTCCGTATTTAATTGTCGCGATTTAAATACCCGTGTTTGATGATAGATGGTGTTCTTGAGAGAAGTTGGTGTTAGCATCGTGTGCTGCCATCTATCAAACGATGGCAAAACAAATTTCAGACTGATTGATAGGCTAGTTTGGATTTAGCAGCTATTCGAGTAAGGCGTGTTTCGTGATTTTCGCTAAAATGGAAAAAGAGCAGAATAGTTCGGTAATCCGCTTTTTGTTTTTGGATGGGAAAAAATGCGAGGAGATAAGAGCAAAGTTAGATGCTGCCTAGGTGGACGATTCATCATCTATGACCACAGTTAGATATTGGTGCAACGACCAGTACGCCTGGCAGACGTGGCTACCGAAGAAATCATTCAAAAAGTCCATGCCATGATTCTCGCTGATCGACGAAAGAAAGTGTGCGAAGTATAACAGGCCGTAGGTCGCCCGGCGCGGCAATAAATATTATATTTTATATGATAAGTTGGCGATGAAAAATTACCGGCCCGATGGATGCCGTGACTGCTCACAAGCAACAACAAGCGGATGCGGCTGTTCACGTCAAAACAGTGTTTGGATCAATTTAAGCGATATTCGAAAAAAATTTTGCATGGAGTTGTCACCGTTGATGAAATCGGGACTCATTATTATACACCAGAAACTAAGCAATAAAAAAAACAATGAATTTCTCCCGATGAATCTGCACCAAAGAGGGCGAAGTCAGTCCCATCAACTGGAAAGGGCATGGCGACAATTTTTTGGGATGAGAACGGCGTCATCTTCATGGATTTTTTAGACAAAGAAAGAATGATCAGTGGACGATACCACAGTGAATTATTGGACCGCTTTCACAAAAAAAGGAGATAAGGCCGCATTTGGCGAAAAAAAGGTGCTGGTTCACGACGATAACGCACCAACACATTCATGCGGAGTTGGCGCCACCGAACTGCATGAGTTGAGTTATGCATTGCTGTCGTACCCCTCGTATTTACCCGATTGTCAAGACTGAGGAGTATTTTGGAGAGTTCGACAAATCATATTTTTTGAAGGGGTTAAAAAATGGTCGGAGCGTTGTGAAAAGTATATCTTTCTGAAAGAGGACTATGTTGAAAAATAAAAAAAAATGTTTTGAATAAATGGTGTTTCCATTCCTAACACGGATACTCATGGAACTTCCCTCATATACCGGAGATCTTCATAGACAACTCGACGGATAAGATATCAGAAACATTAATTTCCCCGCAAGGGCCATTATTTAATGTGCTTCATTTCCCACGCAGGCGAAGCTCCAGGCACCAGTTAGTATTATATTTTCTAAAATCACACAGAAAGTTCAAATTAAATGAAAAATATCTGTCATACGCACATACACACATACATACACATGTAACTATTTAAGACTTGACCGCTGCTCTGAATTTGAATGCTGTGTGGCCTGATTGACGCCAGTAAAATTGAAGTGGTATTTAAGCATACGCACATACGCACAACATTCACATTTGTATGCCTATTAGGTTTAAGCATTTATATGCATGTACGTATGTATGTGTATATACGCGTTTCATGAATGGCGCCTTTGTACGATTTATTTTCGTATGAGAGAAAAACGATTGTCAAAAATTTATTGCTGACAAATAGACACACACACACACATATACATACACGTACTAAAAGAAGAAAGAGTTCTAAAAAAACCACAGGCGTGATAAGTAGAAAAAACGAAAACAATCAAAAGTTAAGTACACTCATGTACGAGTTTTAGTGCAGATATCGGGAGATTTCCTTGGTGAATCTTTTTACCACTTTGTACATATCTAAATATATTTGAAATACAACTGAGTACAGAATGTCCTGTATTGATAGTTCTTTATACTCACCCTGTAACAAAAAGTCGAACTACAGTAGTAAATATCTTAGTTCATGAACTGGTGTTTGATGGAAGAAGTCTCACTAGCCTGAGAGAAACTAAAATTGTCACTAAATGCCTAGTTCGAGTTGTATGCAAAACAAATAAAGAACAATAAAAGATTTAAATTTGCTTTGCAAACTTCTATCGCCAACTGGCAGTTCTAGGCGCTATCAGAATAATGGGAAAAAATTAAGCGGCGAGTGAAATTAAAATGCCAAAGGCCGAAAAAGCACTGCCAAATGGAGCATTGCGCTATTCGAAACTCTGAAGCGCTCCAAGCGCGTAAAACATAGCCGTCATTCGGCCAAAATTCACAAATTGTAGCGAGCCAAGTAAGCAAAGAAAGCGTGCATTGGGTCAGCACTGAATTGATTGTCCGATCCAATCACCAATCTATTTTAAATAAATCAAACTGTTAAAGTTTAAAATAATAAAAATTCGAATTGTATTCGAATTGTACGATCGGGCATGAAATTTATATACAGAGTGCTGAGAACAGCGATTTTGGGATGTCTTTGGCGACACCTTGGTCGGTTTTGATTTGGCTTCTTTGGATTAGAAAGAGCATCACCAGTCGAAAACCTTTCGTACAAACGTTTAATGGTGTTCTTAGAAGGCGCACTTTTCACATTATTTAATTTTTTATACACACGTTGAGTTTTCACAATTGACTTCTTTTGTTGAATGTAAATTTCAAGCGCTCGCGTGGCGTGTACTGTTCCATGGTAAAAATCTGCTTGGTCTGACGCTTCCAGAGCGGTATGTCATTAAGCGACCTGACGTATCTGTCAAAAGATACAGGGTTGCCAGAAGGGTCCGTCGAATATTGGCAACCCTGTACCCTTTTTGCCTTTTTATTAATAAAAATACTGGATTTTTTAAGAATTCATTGCTTCACGGCAGATATTTTGCATTAAACGGCAGATATTTTTTCTATAAGGAGGTTTTTCATGGCAGATATACACTCGGAGGTTTGCCATTGCCTGCCGAGGGGCGACCGCTATTAGAACAAACTTTTTCTTCATTTTGGTGTTTCACCGAGACCTACGTTCTCTCTGAATTCCGAATGGTAGTCACGCACCAACCCATTCGGTCAATTACATATAATATATATTCGCCGTTGCTGTTGAAGATAATCGTTCGGTGCAAGATTCGGAGAATACGGCAGATGCTCAAGGGCCTCCCATTTGAGCTCTTGGAGTGCGACTTTGACGACTTGTGCAATATGGGGCTTGGCGCTGTCGTGAAGGAGTATGATTAGCCATGTCGATCAGTTATTTTCAGTCGAATGGCCGCATTCACTCGGTGTAGCTGGGCAATGTAGAGCTCCTCGTTGGCCGTAGCATTCTTTTCGCGCATTTCCCAATGCACCATGCCCTCCCAGTTCCACCAAGCACATATCATGATCTTCTTTGGATGAAGATCCGGCTTGACTCTTGGCTTTGGCGTATCTCCTGGAGTCACCCACTCCTTTCTGTGCTTCATTTTGATGTATAGGCATCATTTCTCATCTCCCGCGACGATTCGGTACAAAAAGCGTTGTTTATGATCGCGTGTTGCTCGATGGCGGGCGAGATGCTGAGAAGCAATTTGAAGACGACTTTCTTTATTTCTTTGTTTTTTTGCGTTGAGCTCGTAAGTCACCCAGATTACTAATTTTTCGGTAACTCCCATTAAATGAAGGTGATGGGGAATCGTTTTATGATCGCACTTCATTTTTTCTGCCAATTCACAACTGTTTGTGCGACCGTTCTCCTGATTTGAGACGTTCTTGATCAAATTCTGAAAACCTTCCGCTGCGGAACGTGTCATCGACGTGGAAGTCGCCATTTTTGAACTTTGAAAACCATTTCCGTGCTGTTGACTCGCTTATGGCACCTTCTCCATACACATCGCAAATGCCCCGAGTTGGTTTGGCAACTTTTTGACCTCGATGAAAATCGAAGAAGAGCAGGTGTCGAAAATGTTGATTTTTGCGTTCGGGGTATTTAATTTCTTAACCGCAAAAGTAATAAAAAATGTAATAACTCAAAAATACAGACAACATAGTTTAGTAGAGCAGAGCGGGTTTTATCGAATAAGTAAAATTAAAGAAAATATAAAAACGCTAAGAATTTATTCCCAAATCCAATATATGTCAATAGGTTGCAATAATAATATCCTCAATTTGTGCCTCAAACCCTTTGTACTTTTTTTTTTCAAAAATCTAAAATGATAGTATCAGGACTATCTGGTTACTCGAGGATGATGTAAGCAATCGTTGGTTGAGATACAAATATTCTTTCAAAACTGAAGATTGAGCTGATGTAATCGTTCAGCAAGACTTTGCGTAATGTCATATATTATATGGGCATGGGCATGGGCATGGGCACACAAGAAGCGCTATTTTGTATTCAAGTATTAGTTGAAAATTGCAGAAACGTGCAAAAAGATGTGTTTATATGTTTCATAGATTATGAAAAAGCGTTTGACACTGTTCAGCACGATAAGCTCATTGAGATTCTACAAAACATGGATATCGATACAAAAAAAATTCAATGTATACGCAATCTTTATTGGTAGCAAACTGCAGAACTTAACATAAACAACGAAACTACAGACGCTATACCTATACTAAGAGGGGTTAGACAAGGATGCATTCTCTCACCATTACTATTTAACATCTACTCCGAAAGAATCTTTCAAGAAGGATTAGAAACTGGCATTAAAGTAAATGGGACAAACATTAACAACATCAGATACGCTGACGACACAACTCTCTTATCAGACAGTCCAAGTGGACTACAGGAGCTAGTCAATGTTGTTACGCGTTGCAGTAAAAACTTCGGTTTAAAAATCAATATTAATAAAACTAAATATATGATTGTCAGGAGAAGAAACGCCTATGTTGACACAAGCTTTACAATTAATGACATGCTCATAGAAAGAGTAAAAAATTTCAAATACTTAGGTTGCAGGATTAACGAAAATTGGAATTCTTCGAAAGAAATAAAAGCTCGAATTGAAATATCTAGGGCTACATTCCATAAGTACAAAAAGGTTCTTAATAATCATGACTTCAATATAAAATTAAAAATTCGATTCGTTACATGTTATGGAGATATGGACCATTAAAACCACTGAAATGAATAAAATATTAGAAGCATTTGAAATGTGGATATATAGAAGAATTCTATGAATACCCCTGACAGATAGACTAACAAATGCTGAAGTATTGCGTAGAATTCAGTATCATCGACAATTACTAACCACCATAAAAAGAAGAAAAGTTGCGTATTTGGGTCATATTATGAGAAACAACGAATATCATGTACTTCAACTAATCCTGCAAGGAAAAATAGAAGGCTAACGAGGCATAGGCAGAAAACAACTATCCTGGCTGAGAAATATAAGACATTGGACTAGAATCAGCAATGTAGGACTTTTATTGGAGACAGCGAGAAATCGAGACCTTTATCATGAAATTATAACAAATTTATATTAAACGTAAAATATTTTTGTAATTCGATATTTAATTGTAATATATATTGTATAAATTGTATGATCGCCTATATTCGGAATCGAATTGGCAAATAAAGAAGAAGAAGATACATTATATGAAATTTTTAGTCCTTTTAATCGGATAATCTTTTAGTGATGAAATCATTTCAATAAATCGAGCTGTCATTTGGGCATCTCAATTATATGAATTAACTACTTTGACACTTTTTTGCACGTATGCTAAGTAGCAAGTCTATGCTGATGCACAGGCCTATTATGCGATTGTAGTAGAAATTTGGGTCAATCGCTATTCATAATCAAATTAGTATAAAATTATTTATAAACACAAATGCCCCAAAATTTATAAAAATATCACTTCTTAATTAAATTTGTTTTGCTTATTTTTAAAGTGTGTAGTACACATTCAGCAAAAAAAACCCTTTACGAAGTTTACTTTAATGTGAAAGTGACTATCTTAAATATACAATGAATTGGCTATTAACGTAGACACGCTTTTTTATCATTTTGTATGCCGTTATCTTTTTGGAGCTTGATGCCATAGGTTGGCTAGCACATTTAGTTGAATTGCGAACTGCAATCGCGGACCCCTCTCGCCGCTACTCACTTTTCCTACACCGCCTCCCATATCCAGATATGTGTGTGCATAAAACTTACGTATGTATTTGGCAAGCAAACTGCAAACGCTAGAAGCACACTGAGGACCTACGTACTTCTCTCTCTCTCTCTCTCTCTCTCCGCACTTTGCCGACATCTCCATTAAAAGTAATGAGAACTCATTTAAAATTAAGTCAACAATAAAATGATAGATAAAATTAAAAAGAATGTTAACAGCAAACTCGATATGTCACACAGACATTTGCAAGCTTGATGATTGCTCGAATTTGTCAGTGAACAGTAAGCGCAAAAGAAATTCAGACAAGTAGTCCGCATGAACTAAAAATGGAGCGATTGGTTACTAACTTTCGGAAGACACAGGTATTTTTTTTTTGACGTAAATGATACACTGAGGTAAGTTTGTCTATTTTCAATGATTACTGCATTTCAGCCTTCCAGAACAGATCTCAAGTTGATACAATTTTTACAGACTTCTCTAAAGCGTTCGTCAAAGTATCGCACTGATTACTCTTGTCGAAGCTTGCGTCAATGGATATACACTCCACGATTTTGTCGTGGATCAAATCATATTTGGCCAATAGGCAATGCATTGTAGCCGTTGATAATACGACATCCCGTGCATTTATTGCGTCCTCTGGCGTTCCGCTGGGAAGTATTCTAGGACCCCTTCTCTTTATTATCTTTATTAACGATATTGGTTAATGATTTTCTTTTGCTGAACACTTGTTGTATGCTGTTGATCTTATTATAAAATATGTGCGGTGATTAACAGTGTTAGTGACTCTGAAAAGTTGCAATCCGACTTACAAGATGTCCGGAACTGGTGCTATTTAAATCGTTTGTCTCTAAATATAAGCAAATGCTTTCACGTAAAATATGCTAAATCAAACAATGCATACTTTGCATACTTCGTATAGTATTGCTGGCTTACCTTTGCAATACGTTGAAGAAATTAAAGACTTAGGCGTCATTTTCGACTCTAAGCTGAATTTCCCTAGCCATCTTAATTACGTCATAAGACGGTCATATTCGATGCTAGCATTCGTACACCGAAATTGTTCTGCGTTTACCAACCCACACACTCTTAAAACATGGTATTGTGTTGTTGTTAGATCACGATTAGAGTATTGCGCTGTTATTTGGAGACCTTACCAAATAGGTCTCTCTAATCGGATTGAGAGACTTTAGAAAGTTTTTCTTCAATTTCGCTCCAATCTTTAAACTTTTCTGAACTTTTACCATCGCACCGCTCTCGATGTTTATTGATTGACTTAAAGCCCCTTGATAGCAGACGATCTATTCTATCGTGCTCATTTATTATTCGTATTATTTCAAGATCTATCGATTGTCCTTCCCTTTCAAGTAAAATTCAATTTAATATTCCCAATAAGAAACTCCGACAGTACGAAACCTTTAAAATTGGCTTCTCGAAAACCAACTACGGGATGAATGCTCCCATTCCTAGGGCATGTACAGATTTAAATTTGTTTTTCAATTCTCCTGGTGCTGATTTTATATGGCCGTATGGCATCTTAGTCAACCATCTTAAATCGTTTTTAACACACTTTTATTAGCTCGGGTTGTATGTATGTATGTATGTATGTAACGGAATCTTTCAGCTTAATTTTCACTGGCTTCTAAAAATCTGATCGACTTGAAATTTTGCACACCTATCAAGGACCGATGACAATGCAATAATTTGATAAAAGTTTTCCAGTATCCTTATTAGGATTGCCAGGATTAATATTTTCTTTTTTTTACTGTGGGCAAAAAGTAAGGTGAATTTGGTTGTAAAATGAAAAATCTTTATTTATTCTTGTAAATCAGTTTCTCAGGCTCCCTCCACGAAATAAGTTCTTCATCCCGATTACTTCTTTATCACGGCCGATAACTGCATAGCTTTAGACTCACAGTCGATAAGAAAGGAATTAAATATAACACGAATATATCGAATCATTAATTCACTGACTGCAATGATAACAATAATTTTCATTCATAATAAAAAAAAAACTAAAAAAACACGCCTTTTTGCTAATCGAACTAAAAAGTAGAAAATAAATTTTAATTACAAAGAGACCTATAATGAAGTAATAGCAAATCGAATGATCAGTCATAGTCAACTATCTCAGAACAGAATTATAACAAAAATTAAGATACAAATAGAGTAATTCAAATTCGAGTTAAAAGTGTGGGATGCTTGATATAGTAAATATTACAATCATTCTCTTGGCAACTACCTGTGTACAGAGGGTTATGAAAGTGAAGCAAAATGCATTCCACGCGTTTAACTCTAATTTGAATTACAAATAAATAAATAGTCAAAACTCATCAATTGTGGACAACTTACTAATCCACCTTGAGCAAGGTGGAGTCGACGTAGTCCTGATCCAGGAGCCGTGGCTGAGCAGTAGCGGCATCTCTGGAATCAGGACGAAAAAACTATTTACTGATGGCTCACAGTGGTGCAGGTAAACCAAGATCCTGCATACTCATCAGAAAAGAACTAAAAGCATTCATTTTGCCTCATTTCAGCAATGAGGACATTGTCTCTATAAGCCTGGAGAGCACCACCGGGAGACTCTGGCTGATCTCAGCCTATATGGCGCACGATGACGAGGTGGAGCCACCTCCGTTGCTGCTAAGGGAGGCCCTAGCTGAGGCGAGGCGGAGGAAAATCGACGTCATTATCGGAACCGATGCAAATTCCCATCATACTTGCTGGGGAAGTTTGGATATCAACTCAAGAGGTGAGTCACTTTTTGATTTTATTATAAGCGAAGACTTAGTTATTTGCAATAGAGGTAAGGACCAAACCTTCATTGCGGCGGTCAGGGAAGAGGTGCTTGACCTCACCTTAGCCTCTTCTACACTAAGGTATCGAATATCTGATTGGAGGGTGCTCTGCGCTCATTCCTTTTCGGATCACAGATACATCCAGTTTTCTCTGAATGAAACCAAACCGAATAGATCCTCCTACAGGAACCTTAGGAGCACGGACTGGGACCTATACTGCAGAGACCTGCAGGTTTTCCTTCCGGAAGCACCGCAAGAAAACGCGGATCTCTCGGAAGAATTTATAGATGTATTGGTGGAGACATTCACCGCTGCGTGCAACAGAGCCCTCGAGAGCGCTTGTCCACTAAGAGCGCCCCCCAAAAAGGAAAAGCCCCTTGGTGGACAACCGATCTCTCGGAAATCAGGGCTTCATGTAGGCGACTCTTTAATAGAGCCAGAAGACTTAAGTCTCCCTCGGGATGGGAACTGTACAAAGTAGGACTAAGTATTTACAAGTCCGAAATCAGGAAAGCGAAGCGAGACTCATGGCGGAAATTCTGCGAAAGCGTGGAGGGCTGTCATGAGTCCGCGAGATTCAGACGTATTCTCTCGAGGAACTCCACACCTATGGGGTACCTGAAAGAGAGCTCGGGGTGCTGGACCATGAGCAGCGAGGAGTCACTACGGTTACTCCTTGACGCCCATTTTCCGACAAATCCGGACTCGCTTAATATCGGCTGGGATAGGACGCATAGCACTCCACACACCCACCACCGCTGGCTGAATAAGCGACGCCTGGCTTGGGCGATTGACTCTTTCAAACCCTTCAAGTCACCTGGGCCCGATGGCATTATACCGGCTCAACTGCAGAAATCTGCTGAGGTATCTTGTCATTGGCTTCTTCCTATCTACGCGAGCTGCATAGATAGGGGCTACATACCCAGATCTTGGAGGGATGTGAGAGTAACTTTCATACCCAAGGCAGGTAAGATTTCACATGTATCCCCTAAGGATTTCAGACCAATCAGTCTCTCCTGGTTCCTCTTAAAAACCCTGGAGAGGCTGATTGATCTGCACATAAGGAGTGAAATTCCTCGGGGGCGTTTATCGTGCGCTCAACATGCTTACTGTAAAGGCAGATCGGTAGAGTCTGCTTTGCATACAATTGTTAAGGACATCGAGGTGTCCCTCCACCAGAAGGAGTTCACTGTGGGTGCCTTCCTCGACATTGAGGGGGCTTTTAATAATGTCCTCCCGGAGGCAATCACCAGGTCGCTAGGTAAACTAGGAGTCGGAACCGAACTTATAAGGCTTATCCACACGATGCTTACCGATAGAACGGTCGTGGCAGAATGGGGTGACACCTCTCTCCGCCGGCAAGTGAACAGAGGCACTCCGCAAGGCGGTGTTCTCTCGCCACTACACTGGGTTGCCGTACTTAACGGTCTGCTGGAGGAGCTGGAGGGGAGGGGCTGTAAGGTGATTGCCTACGCGGATGATGTGGCACTTATTGTCAGAGGCAAGTTTCTAGATACTCTGATGGAACTGATGCAGGGGTATCTGAATCTAGTTATAAATTGGACCGCTAATTGCGGGCTATCGATTAATCCTCTGAAGACGGAGCTCGTCTTATTTACGAGGAAATACAAAGTACCAAGAGTGCTTCTCCCCTCAATATCGGGCGCTCCGTTGGTGCTCTCTGACAAGGTGAAGTACCTGGGACTCATCCTTGACAGAGGTCTTACATGGAAGCCTAACATTGAGGAGAGAATCAGAAAGACAACAGTCGCCTTGTATGGTTGCAGGGGCGCTATCGGCAAAAGATGGGGCCTCTCGCCTAAAGTCACTTTTTGGCTTTATAACACGATTATAAAACCAATCTTGCTATACGGAGTCCTTGTCTGGTGGAACTCGCTAGAAAGGATGGTATCAGTTAAGAAGCTGGAGAAGGTACAAAGGTCTGCCCTCATTGAAATCAGTGGGGCTCTCCGTACCACTCCTACTCTAGCGCTTAACGCTATGCTGAATGTGGCGCCCGTGGACATTGTAGGAAAAACTACCGCTGCACGCGCCGCAATCAGGTTAAGGTGTTCGGGCCATAGGCTAGACTTAAGTTACGGACACTCTAGCATTCTTAAAAACTTTGAGTTCATCCCTATGGTGCTGGACCACTGTACACCCACGCTAGGTCCGAGCGGACCTTTTTCTACCCACATTCCCTCAAGGGATGAGTGGGCGGGGTGCAACATTCGGCGGCAAGGCATGGCAAACATGTTCACGGATGGCTCGAAGTTGGACGGAAGGGTTGGTGGGGGAGTATTCTGTAAGGAGCCTCCCATCAAACTTAAATTTAGGCTCCCGGACCACTGTAGTGTTTTCCAAGCGGAGGTATCCGCAATTAAGGAAGCGGTGGACTGGTTGCTCAATTCGGTAATTACCGTTAAGGAAGTAAACATCTACTCCAATAGCCAATCGGCAATTAGGGCCTTGGGCTCGCTGTTTGTGCGCTCGAGATTGGTCGGAGAATGTCTGGCTTCTCTCTCGATTGCATCCGAATACTTCATCATCAGGCTCATTTGGGTTCCCGGGCACAGCGGCATAGAGGGAAACTGCTGGGCTGATGAGCTGGCTAGACAGGGAACTTTGGAGACGGTTTCGTCGCGTAATGAGAGAATTGGGGTTCCCCTGAGAAGCTGTGGTCTGCTCCTGGAAAGATGGGCCTCGAGTCAACTCAGCGAGCGCTGGGCTACTGCGCAAACGTGCAAGGTCGCGAGATCCTTCTGGCCACGGGTAGATCGGGGACGCTCAAGAGAACTCCTAAGGCTAACAAAACCCCAGCTCTCAAATTTGGTGGGCATCCTTACCGGACACTGTCCGGTAGGTGTTCACGCCGTTAGACTTGGGATTGCCTCAAGTCCGTTCTGCAGAAACTGTCTGGAGGACGAGGTGGAATCATCTCAACACCTTCTTCTCAGCTGCCCTGCTCTCGTCTGGCAAAGACTTAGATATCTGGGCTCTTACTTTTTCGCTACGCCTGCGGATATAGCCGGTGTAGATATCATAAAGTTGGTGAAGTTCATTAGTAGCTTGTTACGGCTAACTACGAACGCAAATCAGCCCCCGTCGGCGCCGTAGTAAAATGTATGGTCATCATCGTATCTAATCCCAAGGCTCCTTCTTCCTTCCCATCTCCTTTCCCCTCTCCCATGTATGGCACCTCAACGGACGAATTTACTAACATTTGTCCAAGTGAGCCCTTTAGCTAGGGCAGCCATTTAACCTAACCCTATCAATTGTGGAGCACCCTTTCCTTTGACGGTATGTTCGCTTATATGAAATATTTAGCATAATTTTCTCAGAGGTGAATTTTTATCTTTTTTAATTCCATTTCTACAAGGAGTGATTTTCTTTTAGAGCAATAATGGCAATAATCTATATACCTATATAAAAGAAAGTCATGTTAGTTACACTATTTATAACTCGAGAACGGCTGAACCGGTTTGGCTGCAAATTTATGGTAGCTTAGAACCAGGAGGCGGACATATGATACTTTTTATCCCATTCAAACACGTTTCCGTGAAGTGACTATAAAATGTGGTATAACAAAAACGAATCTGATATGGAATAACAAAACGCAAATGACAGCTAAAAGTAATTTTGTCTATGGTTAAGTAGAAAATTTGAAAATATAATATTTTGTCAGAAATATATAATCACTGTAATTTGTATTCCCTTTGAATCATCATTATCAAGATGATCGCGACCAAGACGATCGAATCTTTCTCGATAAAGCCGTAATGCAAGAAGTATACGAAAGATTGCGTATGAATGAAACGACTGAAGAAGCACAAGGAATTGCGAGTGAAGAGCGCCGCGTTAGTATGGCTCGACTTCGTGCTTCTCAATCACAAGAGCAAAGCGCGGCAGCCCGTGAAACGGCTCGGTTGGTAATGCGAAATCGTCGAGTGAATAACAGAGATCAACAAGTAGATCATTTTCGACGCACAAGAAGAGAATTATCTAGTGCTGATTTGAATCGAGCAGCGTTTCGATATGATTGCAACACTGATTACTGCTTGCATCCTAGCGTTTGCATTGGGCCAATGAACGTTGTTTGCGAGTATTTTGGCGCATTGAAGTTTTCCGGAGAAACGTCCGGCTTGTGCTGCCTTAGTGGAAGAGTGAAATTGCCATTATTGACTTTTTTGGAGGCGTAATGATTTTACTCTCTGGCGACTACCGCCAAACACTGTCAGTAATTCCAAGATCAACGGCTGCTGAAGAAATAAACGCTTGGCTCAAATCATCGAATCTATGGCGCTATGTGAAGAAACTTCAGCTGACAACAAACATGAGAGTTGCATTACTTAATGATACATCTACTGAATATTTCTCTGAGCAATTACTGACTATCGGTAATAGTCGAGTACCTGTCGACGAATCGAGCGGATTGATTTCATTTCCTCAGAATTTCTGTAACTTTGTCTCATCGAAAGACGAACTTATCAATAAAGTAATAGCAATTTTAGCGGCTAAGAATAATGATGTAGATGACCTTAACTGCATTATTCAAAATGATATCATTGGAACAATGCATTCATTCAAATCCATTGACTGTGTAACAAATGAAGATGAAGCCACCAACTATCCAATTGAATTTTTAACTCCTTGGATGTGCCTGGCTGAGCGGTGGTAGCACAATTTACGCCTAAAAGTTGGCTCCGTAGTAATCATGCTTCGAAACATAAGCCCACCAAAACTTTGCAACGGTACGCGTTTTGTGGTAAATAAATTGGTGAACAATGTGATTTACGCCACGATACTAAAAGGGAAATTCGCAGGAGAAGAAGTTCTCATTCCGAGGATCCCGATGATGTCAACCAATCTTCCGTTTGAGTTTAAAAGACTTCAATTTCCGATCCGTCTTGCATTCGCCATGACCATTAACAAATCACAAGGCCAATTCTTGAAAGTTTGTGGTCTGAATCTAGAAAATCAATGTTTCGCTCTTGGTCAATTATATGTGGCATGTTCACGGGTCGGAAAACTATCTGCGTTGTTTGTTCTTGCACCTGATAATAAAACAAAAAATGTCGTGTATTATAAGGTGCTTAACTGAAGAGTGCAATCTATTAAAGCTTCATTGAAATACTTAATTAATAAAAAAATTAACTTAATATGTAAAATCAAAAATCTGCTTTTTTATTGCCTCTAGGGCGGAACAAACTTCGCCGGGTTTTTTATAAAATGTGAGAACAAAAAATTGTAAATTTATAATTTCCGGGCTTTATAAAATCCGGCTATGAAAAAACAGTATTTTATCCATCCCAATATTAACATATGAAACTGTACCTTAAGCATAAATATATGTAGATATGCATACTTTTGTTCTAATACTTTAATCAAGCACAGGTAATGACTGAAAGGTGGAAAAAGTGAGCACTACCTGGCACACGGGAAACGAGAGGCGGGTGGCGACAATGCAGCAACTATTAGACAATCATTAGTTTAAACAAAAGGAGCTAAAGGACAGCATCGGCGAAGCAGTAAATTCTCGAGGAATTATATTGCAATCAGCCAAATTGCTCTTTACTTGTGGGCTATGCTGTTAAAGAAACTGGCAGAGGGGAAAACATAGATAATGCGCTCATCATGCAATACAAGTAGCACATAATCGAAGTCCATTACTCTGTATTCTTATATGCACATGTACATATTCTGTGAAAAAAAAAACTGGCCAATAAAAAAATTGTTCCATAAAAAAAAAAAAAACTGATCAAACCATTTATTATTTGTTCAAGTTTATGGCACAACCCTTATACGAGGGTTGTTTTTTATATTTCTGACCTTGAACTCTTCTACTGTTCTCAGGCGCCATCTCTCGTTTTCAATGAAAAATCTGCCATATTATAAAATATTTTATCAGAAGCGAATTCAGAATGTTTTGAGCCATATTAGCGTTGCTTACAGAGGTTTTAAAATTTCATCTCTGCAAAACAATGAAATTAAACTGTGAACAATTTCGCACGATTATTTTCCACCCATTTCGACGTGGATTAGCAAGACAAGAATGCTGTCGCGCTTATTGACGAATTCCGAGAAAGAAGTTCAAAATCAGTTGGTGAGCCAGAAAATATCTTCATGCCACATACCGTGAGATTGATGCATCCATGGACATAAGTATGACGAGCATCAATAAGATTTTGCATGATCGCCTTGTAGTAAAAATCATGTGTTCGCGTTGGATCTCACACAATTTAAAAACGCCCTGGAAATGCAACTGAACAAAGAAATTTGAAAATAGGTTCAAACGAAAGCAAAAGTGTATTGATTGTCATGGAGAGTATTCTGAAAAGCAATGAAACTATTTTCAAGCACCAAGGTTCTTCTCTCTCCATTCTTAGGCCAGAAATATAAATAGCGAACCTCGTACGAACAAGTAATTGAATTATCAAAACATTTTGCCAATGAATTATCTGCATCAATTTTCGTTGCGAATTCTCTCTTAGATTTATCGTTCATCAACTAAAAGTGAGCGCTTCAATGTGGTTATTTTGAGTTTTTAAAACAGCTGGAATGACTAGCCGAGTAAAGCCATGGAACTACATAGGTCGAGTTTTTCTACTAATGGACTCGAAAGCGGCACACAATTGTAAGACGGCCATTGATCGCTAGTGTTTTTTCTACAAATTATGCTTTTTGGAGTAGTTTGCTCTCTCTCTCTCACACACGCCGTTTTATGCCCAGATAATTATTTTTATATTTCTTCCATTTTTCGAATTGTAACAATATCTTTAAATAGAATTTTTCAATAATCAATTCCCGGTGTGTTTTTTACAGAATTTATGTAGTATTTGTCAGCGCTATTGATGGCAAAAAACAATGAGCAGAATAAATCAGACAATAAAATAGTTGACGTGCATTTCCATTCCCTTCATCGTGCATATCCATTTACATTATGAAAATGAAGCACAATATCTGATAATAATGAGGAAATCATCTGATAATAATGAGGAAAATTTATTGAGTGTGAAAATAATAATAAAATAGTAATAATATTAACGATAATTTAATAATTTAGCACGAGCTGGGCCTTATACCAAAATATCATCTGGCGAAAATCTCACAACTAAATGCAGTTTGCCTGAAAAGCCACACCAATTAAATAATATAATAATGGAAATTTATACGTCATTTTATTGTTTCATATTTCATTTGAATATTCAAAAAAAATGTCTGTGCTTTCTCTCAATTCAGTTCACCCATTGCAGTTGACCGCATTTTACAATGGCAGGAACCAAATATCGTGCTGCGATAATTTTTTTTTTTTTATTTAGGTTTATCAACAACAAAATGTCACAAATAAAACGTGAAAGCGTTAAAGGAATCTACTTGCTCATTTCCAACTGCGCATCTCGTCCCCTTTCTGTGTTAACCTCGTAACTTAATTTTTTTCGAAATTGAGATTTTTACTGAAAAACACTCCTTAGCACTCCTGTTACGTAAAACAAAACATACAATGTTCGTAATGATTATAGAATTTTTTTCAGAGCGTTTCGATTTCTCTCGTATCTACTTGTTCGAATTCAAAAACCTCATATCTACTATAAGTATCGTATCAAATAAGTTATAACCTTTCATATAAGTTAAGTAACTCTAAACATTTTTATCGATTTACTGAAAATTATGATTTTGTAATATAGATACGAGGTTAACACAGAAAGGGGACAATCTGTTGACTTTAGAGAAGACGATCCAATTGAGTAAAAAGCTTTGTGTTTTTCGCAGAGCTTCCGGAAAATCATTACACAGATGGTAAAAAATTGTCAGAGGTTTATTGGATAGGTGCATTGAAGTTCAGGGAGATTACGTTGAATAAAAAACTACATACGATTATAATTTAATTCAAAAGTTGTTTGTCTTCAACCACCTGAATATCTCCCAAGCTTTAGTTAGTTTAGTTTAGTTCGTTTTAGTTTAGTTTAGTGTAGTTTAGTTTAAGAAGTTTTAATTCATCGATTGATTGGAACTTTTCATCTTTATTCGAAAGGAATATTTTTTTAATATGAAGTAAAGTGTAGTTAATTTACTATTGGATTGGGGCAAAAGTTCATAGCATTTTTATATTTTCTTTTATTTTACAACGATTTGTTTGCTGTTTGGCAAAGGGTAAGTATTCACTCGATAGAACTATTTCTGCTCTACAAAACTATGTTATCTGTATTTTTGAGTTATTTAACTTTTTATTATTTACAATAGTTTGGAGGCTTAGAAATGAAATACCCCGAAGGCAAAAATCAACATTTTCAACACCTGCTCTTCTTTGCTTTTCAACGAGTTCAAAAAGCTGCCGAAGCGGCCCGTCTATGGAGAAGGAGTCATAGGCGAGTCAGCAGCACGGAAATGGTTTGCAAAGTTCAAAGCTGGCGACTTTGACGCTGATGGCACTTCCCGCAGCGGAAGGTTTTCAGAATTCGATGAAGAACGTCTCAAACCTCTTTTGAAGGAGAACGGTCGCCAAGCCAGCCGTGATTTGGTGGAAAAAATGAGCTGCGATCATAAAACGATTCTCAATAACCTTCATTCAATGAGATTTACCGAAAAATTGGGAGCCTGGGGGATTGACGAGGTCAACGAAAAGAACAAAAAAACAAACAAAGTCGCTTTCAAATTGCTTCCAGCATCTCGCCTGCCATCGAGCAACACGCGACCATAAACCTCGCTTTTTGTACCGAATTGTCACGGGAGATGAGAAATGATGCCTATACATCAAAATGAAGCAAAGAAAGGGGTGGGTGTCTCCAGGAGATACGCCAAAGCCAAGAGTTAAGTCGGATCTTCCTCCAAAGAAGATCTTGATATGTGTTTTGGTGGGGATGGGAGCGCATAGTGCACTGGCAAATGCTCGAAAAGAATGCTGTGGTCAACAAGGAGCTCTACATTGCCCAGCTACATCGCGAGAATAAGATTATTCAACTGAAAGCACCTAATCGACATGGATAAATCATAGTCCTTCACGACAATGCCAAGCCCCATGTTGCACAAGTCGTCAAAATCTAACTCGAAGAGCTCGAATGGGAGATCCTTCAGCATCCGCCGTATTCTCCGAACCTTGCACTGAACGATTATCAACTTTTCTGCTCTCTATCAAACATATGAAGAGTTACCTTCGACAACAAAGAGGTCCTTAAAAGTGGCTAAACAACTTCTTTGACACCAGATCAGACGATTTTTGGCGGAACGGCATCAAAAAATTGGTTGAGAGGTGGGAAGTGTTTGTAAACAGCAACGGCGAATATATAATTGATTAACATATTGATATAATTATTGTTTTTTGTTCAAATAAAAGTCTTCGGTAAAAACGCTACGAGCTTATTCCCCAACTTAATATATCACGTAGTTTTTTTTCTTCTTTTTTTAAAACTAGTGTTATGTGTAAAGTGGACGTGTTTATTCATCGATTTTGCCCTTTCTCAATACCTATCAACCTTTGGATGAAGAACAATATCTTGGAAAACGACAGATGGACGGACAGAAATGGCTACATCGACTGCTTTCATCATTCTGAGTATTTTGGTATATATGTAAATACATACATAAGTATGTGCCTCTATCGATTCCTTTTCGCTGCTACATATAACCGTTATGTGAACAGAATCATAATACTCTAGTATACAAGCGCGCGCAGGTATAAAGAAATAACGAATTTCGTTAATATCTAACACACAAGCTTTTGTTATTGCATTTCAACTCCAACCTATTGGAAACCCCTACACATTCATACACACAAAGGAAGAAGAAGTATATGTGCATATATCTGCAAAATGGCAATTGGAAAAATGAATTAAGCATTACCCCGGGCCCGCTGCTTATGGCCGAAAAAAACGAGAAAACCAAAACAAAAAAATAATCTGGCAACTATCGAAGCACTGATAGTTTGCAACTCTTTTCAATTAAAAAGTTAATGAAATTGTGCTAGTTTCAACCGCTACGGAACACAAAATCGCACATATTGTACAAAAAAAAAGAAAACAAAAGTTACAATAGTATTGAAAATATATATCTACATATATGTAGGTATGAATTTGCGTTTGTATTACATGAGTAATACAATAAATAAAAGAAAATGCAATAAAAACAGTTTACTATCCAATATCCACTTCAACACGCGCTTTATTTGGCTTTCTCATTCATTTTCCCCGCGCCCGGATAAAAATCAGCAAAATGTTAACAAAAGTCCACACGTAAGCACGCACAAAAAAAGCCTGCTCAGTAAAACATATTTTTGTTTTTAATGTTATTTTCCAGTAAATACTAGCGAGGATGTTCACTTATTACAGCCAGTGATTTCAATGGGTGGGCATAAACAGTAATAACTTTAAAGGTTTGCTACGAAATGACGTTTAAGAAGAAAACAAAATTAAATTCCATTAAAGATACCATAACAGAGTTTTCTCAAAAATCATAAAACAAAAATTGTATAAGTAAATTTCATACATTTCTCTATAGTCGTCTCTAATAGAGAATTATTGAAATGTACTTATACAAGATGGCGCAAAATTAATCATACAATCTTGTTTTTGAATAAGTTTTTTACTAAATTAAAAAACAAAAACGATTTTGAAAGACGCAAATCTTCTTGCATAACTGGCGTTTGGTCTGTCGGGCAACAAGCAGCTAAAATGGGCATCCCTCACAACACACAAACAGTCATAGTTGTAAACAACCAGAGAAAAATGAAACGGTTTTCCATTTCTTCTGTGAATGCCCTGCCTTTTGGAAGCAGAGAATGTCAACCCTGAGCAAACCGCTGTTCGAGAGTCTCGAACAACTATCTGGCTTTGACGTCAAGAACATTACGTCCCCTTAGTATAACAATAGCCTATGTGCTCATAGGCTATTATTTTTTTATTGAATTTTTGGATTCTCCATCGTCGATTTCATATGTGGTCAAAATTTTGTCAAATTCTAGTTCCACAAAGTGGGTCAAAACGTCAGTCAAAAAATAATTAATATTTACAGACATAACGAGATTTGAGTGAGAGCTACTTTCGACAAAAAGTTTGAAATTCATTTTCTCAAAACATCAAAAAATTTATAGGCTATGTTAATACTAAGGGGACGATTATAAGGTTCTTAACCCGCACAGATAGTCAGGCCATAATTAACCGTTAAACAAGTTGGTAGCGAGGATGTGACTACAAAATAGTGCGGAAACGCTAATTGAATTCTGGATGAATCACAACTTTAACCAACCAATCAATCACAGTTGGTATGCCTAGATGCTCCTGAGCAACGACAGGTGGACATTCCCATTACTTTGGACTGATAGCGGCAGACGGTCAGAAATTAAATAGAATAACGAAACCAGCGCAAGGCAAGTCTTGTCGAGACCCTATGCTACCGAGAGGAGTGAACAAGAAAAAACAAAAATGCCAAGCTCACAAATCTTGTATGACACCTTTACTATGCATCGCGGATTTTTATTTTGCCGATTTTGAATAGAGGTTATGTACTTTTGACTAGCCTAACTCCAAACCGGTCTTAATGTGTATTTGTAGATAAGTAATTTGTTGCGAATTGTTAAGCTTGAGCTCCCATAAATGAGGTAATATAGCTTGTTCAATTCCAAGCCAAACTCGTTTGGCTTCAAGTGTTATGCTCAGATATTCGGCATCGTCCAAGTATGGGATTATCGACGCATCGATGAAAATTGAATGATAAGCTGCGTCTTTTAGGGAAAACACCAAATGTGCTGACTTGCTTTTGTTTGGCTTTATTATTTACTTATTAGCCCATATATTTATATGGTTAAGAGTTTCTTGTGGCTTACTCGTTGCGTTTTCAATACTGTAAATTGTTTCGAAATTTTTGCAGTTACTTGCTGATTTGCCGATGGTAGGTCGTGAGTATACAAAAGATATAGCTGAGGACCCAAAAAGCTTCCCTGTGAAACGTCTGCGGTTTGTTTCCTGGTTGGCAAAGGACAAGCCTTTCTGCTCTACAAAACTATATTCGAGTTATTTAAATTTTTATTAATTTTCAGGCTTAGCAATGGGATACCCATGAGGCAAAACTCAACATTTCCGACACCTGCTCTTCTTTGATTTTCATCGAGGCCAAAAAGCTGCCAAAGCCGCCCACGACATTTGCGAAGTGTACGGAGATGGTGTCATAGGCGAGTCAGCGAGTACAGCACAGAAATGGTTTGCAAAGTTCAAAAATGGCGACTTTGACGTCGATGACACGTCCCGCAGCAGAAGACCTTCTGAATTCTATGAAGAACGTCTCAAATCACGTTTGAGGGAGATCGGTCGTCAAATCAGTCGTAAACTGGAGCCATAAATGGACTACGATCATAAAACGATTCTCAAGCATCTTCATTGAATAGGATTTACCGAAAAATTGGGAATCTTAGTGCCTCACGAACTCAACGAAAAAACCGAAAGAAAGTCGCCTTCGAATTGCTTCTTCGCATCTCGCCCGCCATCGAGCAACACGCGGCCGTAAACACCGCTTTTTGTACCGAATCGTCACGAAAGATGAGATATGAAGCCTATATATCAATATGAAGCAAAGAAGGGAATGGGTGGCTCCAAGAGATACACCAAAGCCGAGACTCGAGCTGAATCTTCATGCAAAGAAGATTATAAAATGTGTTTGGTGGGGCTGGGAGGGCATGGTGCACAGGAAAATGTTCCAAAAGAATGCCACGGTAAACAAAGAGCTCTACATTACCCAGCTACATCACATGAATGAGGCTATTCGACTGAAAAGACCTGATCGATATGGTCAAATCATACTGCATCGCGACAGCACCAAGCCCCACGTTGCACAAGTGGTCAAAGCCGCACTTTAAGATTTGGAATGAGAGGTCCTTCAGCATCGGCCCCATTCTCCCGGACCTTACACCGAACGATTATCATCAAACCATATAAAGAGCGTTACCTTCTACAACAAAGAGGTTCTTAAAAACTGACTCAACAACTTCTTTGGCACCAAACCAGGCGAGTTCTGGCGAAACGGCATCTATGGTTGAGAGGTGGGAAGTGGTTGTAAGCAGCAACTGTGAATATATGATTGATTAACTTATTGATATAATTATTGTTTCTTGTTTAAATAAAAGTTTTCGGTAAAATGCCACGAGCTCAGTCCCCAACCAATAGAACACTTTTTAATCCAGGTCATAAGCTATCTGTGTGCAAACTCATGCAAGTCCGTTCAGTCGTTTTCGCGCTTTGTGTCATATTTATGACATTAGTAGGAAGTCTGATGCTTGAAGTACTCGTACCGAGGTTGAAATTCATTTTATTTTATTTTATAGCTCGACTGATTTGTATAAAGGTATTTTAGAAAGAAATGATAATACTAAAGCCTTTTTGCCCATAATAGAATAAAATTTGGAAAGCTAAAATTAAAATAAGGTAAAAATTCATTCATTCACAAATTCGTTGTGGGCTAACTAAAAAAAATTTTTGATTCTTAACGTTTGTATATTAAAATTTTCAGGCTATTCGCCTATTTGTACTGCATGGCATCATACAACTAAGGGCCACCCTAATGTACATATATTTTATGTAAGTATGTTCGTACACACTTGCGAAAAATAGTACAACATTGCAATTTAACACAGTTATCCTGTTTATATCTGCGTGGAAATGGAATTTAATCGATACAAACCAGATTTATACACATTTGTCAATCAAAATGTTTAACATTTTTTTTTTATCGGTGGTTGGATGTATTGCCAGAGGCGCCCAGGATTGTCGATAAAAAAAAAGTTAGCAATACATATTTATATTGCATGTTACGGCAGCAGATACTTCGGCAAACTTTTGAGATACATAAATATTACACATACATATGTACTTATACATGTATGTATAAGTTTGGCAGTAGTCGTAGGTCATGTCGCTTGTGCGAGGTATATCAACTGGGTTTTGGCACAATGTACCCTATGGACATGAAATATAATCATATAGATTGGCCACATACTTCAACTGTTTTTTTGCTATGAAACGGATTTCTTTAAAACCAACTGTCTCCCAATTTAATTCCACGCAAAGAGTCTTTATATGAGAAAAGGTCATAATTTATAATATACAATTACAGATTTTACATACTCACATTGGTGTTGCCATATGTAAACCTACGTGACTATGTTACTATATTTTCTGATCAGAAAACTTTCACGTGGCCATTAAAAATCATCTTTGACTCATATGTTTTGAAGAATCTTTTGGCAGCATCTTTTTTTTCAACCGCATAAGCGACTTTGGCCGAGTTGAACAAAGAGCGCCGGTCGTTTCATTCTAGTGTTGGCCGGCGTCAGTTGAAAACGCCAAGTAAAGCCAAATCCTTCTTCACCTAATATTAGAGAAAGCCTTCCTTTTCCTCAGCTACCACCGGCTGGTACCACATCGAATACTTTCAGAGGCGGAGGGTTTGTATCCATTCGGACGGTATGACCCAGCCAACGAAGCCGCAGGATCTTTATTCGCTGCATTATGTCTATGTCGTCATAAAACTCATACAGCTCATTATTCCATCGCCCACGATTTCTCTCAAACACTCCAAAGGACGCCTCATCAGATGTTGTCAAGCTTCTACTGCACACTAAGCTTTTGCACACTAAGTTTTTTTTTATTAATAACAAAGTATTTTTTATTTGCCGACACAGTCTCCTTTTAGGTCTATAGACTTCGTTCAACGCTATTCTATTTCGCTTATTCCTTCCTAATAATAAGTTTTTCTAAATATGAAAAATAGCCATTCGTTTCTGCAATCACCTCCTCATCTGAATAAAGAACTTGTCTCATCAGGTATTTCAAGTTGGGGAACAAATTGTAGTTCGAAATGTTCGACGGAGCCAAATCTGCAGAAAATGAGGGATGTGAAACTAGTTGGGGCCATTAATTATACTACAACAACTACGGAGGAGTCAACTGATGCGTTGCCGTGCATTTCTTGAAAATCACTCGAGTTCTTCGATTCAAATGAATGTCAAACACAAGGAATTAGGCCGATCTAGCTGAAATTTGGTGTGACTTCTTCCAAGAGATGCTGGTAGCTAAACATAACCTAAATATGCGTCCGTAGTGCTTCTCTCTAACTTTGCTTGGACTTTTCAAATGATCCTCGTAGCTATTATCACTATGTTAATTAGTCGAGGAACCATTTGAACGCGCTTAACTATTCCCTAGGAGACGCCCGAAAATACCAATGGTATGTGGATAATCCAGAAATTATGCAAGTAGATTATACGGCCCCGTTCAGCCACAGCGGCGTGCGGTGAGTGACTACCATTGGGAAATGTGTAGACTCGTATCTCCGTGCATGAAACAGTAAAATGATAATTAGAAAAAGTTGTTTTCTAATAGCGGTCGCCCCTCGGCGGGCGATAACCATCCTTCGAGTGTTTTTTTTGCCATAGAAAATCTCCTCATGAAAAAACCATTTGTCCTTCGGCGTAAAACAGTAGGTCCCGCACACCACAAATAGGAGAAGGGGCTCGGTCAAACACCTAACAGAAGTGTGCGCGCCAACTATGCACTTATTTTAAGATGCACAAATATAATTCATATGATTTGTGGCGTTAAGCACCTCTCCTCTGTAAATCATGTTTTTAGACTAAGTCATTTAAATTTGAAATTAATTGTGTAACTACTTCTAAGGCTTATCTAAAAGTATGATCTGCATTTTATACTTCTAGTCAGTAACCATAGATTTAAATAAATAAATGTAAAGAAATGAAAAAATTAAAAGTTAAGCCAAAAACCGTCCTTATGCCGCACAGCGCCAATTCTAATATACAGCTTAAAATTTTAGAACCAAAATTCAACACAACAAAAAAAATACTTTTGTTCACAAAGTACTTAGAATTCTGTTGTGCTGATTTCATTTCATTCAAAGTAATCTCCATTGTACTATATCTCGAATTGAATTGAAATGGCCTTCTGATTTCCACTTTTTACACGAACGTCGTTAGGTGCGTACTAGCAGGCCAATCGACAAAAATATCAAGAAAATCATGGAGTTGGATCGATATTTGATTGCTCGGGAGCTAAAGACCAGCCATGAAACCGTTTAGAACCGTTTTGCATGACGCTGGTTTCAATGAAACGTTTGATGATGAAGATGATGTGTGAGACCAATTTTTGAAGCGAATGAGATAACTGGCTATGATAAATGACTCACGACAAATGCGAGAACGAAACAAATCGACCAGAGGTGGCCAGAATTGGTGAATAGGATGAATATCGTATTATATCAAAATAAAGTAAAAGTGAGCACATATATTTTGAGGATGCTCCAGAAGCTCAACAAATGCTTCCGTAATCACACATGTTTCCTTTCCCAGCACGCTAGTGTACTTTGTAGGAAAGGCTGGAATGGTGCAATTCACTTGTACGCTGTTAAATAGAACAAAAAGGCACACATCTACACTAAGCAGGGCGCAAACAAATAAAACAACCAACTAACAATCACATCTCTATAAATAAACCAAAGCGTATAAATGTGCCAACGCATACGCCCCTTAGGCTTGCAGGAAATGTATCAGCCGAAGAAGCTCGTGAGCCCCGAAACACAGCATAGAACAACGTACGAGTACACAAACATACTTTGCTCTGGCATACGTAAATGTATTTTATACATATAACAGTATACCTACTTATCGCACATATGTGAGAACAAATGTTATCTGGACTCGTATAGCGTATGCGAGTGTGTTGAATTTGCGGCCGATGCAGAGTGTGATGTTTCGGCAATGCGGGGGCACAAAATTATTTTAATACGCTTTTGGTCTCTAAGTGGGTGGGTTATATGTACATAAGACATATCAAATTTGTTTTTGTTTTTTTGTTTTTTTTTTTTGAGTAACAAATAAAATGTTGTCAAAATTTGATAAAGCCACAGCCACTCTGTGTTGCTGTGTATCTTGATGTAGCGATAGCTTAGAAGAGAAGAGGTGTTATTCCCGTAAAAGATCAATGGTTTCGTTGCTTGTGTGGCACGTAGCGCCATCTTGTTGAAAATAAACGTTGTCCAGATCAATACCATCCAATTCCGGCCTTAAAAAATCATTAATCATCTCTCGATAGCGCAATCCATTCACCGTAACTGCTGCTCCAGCTTCGTTTTCGAAAAAGTAAGTTCCAAAGACTCCGCCGAACCATGAACCGCACCAAACAGTCACACGTCGAGGATAGAGAGGCTTTTCAACAATAACTCTTGGATTTTCTGAGCCCCAGACCCGAAAATTTTGGTTGTTGACGAAGCCATCGAGGTAGAAATGGGCCTCATCACTCAAGATGATTTTTCGATGGAATTCCGGATTATTTTCATGCATTTCAACGACCCAATCAGCAAAGACACGACTTTGTTGATGATCGACCGACTTGAGTTCTTGTGTTAACTGGATTTTATAGAAGCCTTAGGACCCAAATCTTTATGCAAAATATGGTGTTATGACGTTTGTGGAATGCCTATTTCGAAGGAAAGACAAAGAATGGACAAACCTGGGTTTTCCTCAACACTTTCGGCTACAACAGCAATATTTTCGATTTTCGGCTGTTCTTGAGCGACGTGCACGGGTTTTATTATTTACATCACTAACTTATCCCAACAGATCGAATTTTTTTACCAATTTCTGTATTGCGGTCCGACGAGGTGCTTCACGATGACCCAAAAAGGTTCGAGTTTTACGAACCGTCTCTGCCAAATTTTCACCATTTTTATAATGAATTTTAATAATTTCAGTGCGTTGCTTAAAAGGGTGTCGTTCCATTTTTAGTAATGAAGTAGTTTCTACTTGTCACTTTGTGACATCTACCGAAATAGCGGGATATTACAAATAACACCACCTGTTATGTCTGGACTAATATCTGATAATGAAAACTCTTTAGCAAACAGATACTTTTATGTAAAATATGGAGACAAATACTCTAATATTTAACTCATGGCAGCCAGGGTACCTCAAGGCATTGTACTAACTGTAAAATGTACAGGCAACTGTTTTCCAAACTGAAATTTTCGCCGTTCCGAAGGTAGCAGAATTGATAGTTGAGAAGAGATGGAGCAGGAAACAGATTGTAAGCCTTAGTGGCAGGCAGACTGCACTAAAACTCTGGAGCACTCAAAGCAAACCTCAAAGATTCTTCAAGAATGTAAGAAGTAGCTTAGTGCTGTTGCAAGACCGAATGAACTTGTACTTGTATGGGTTCCAGATTAGCGCACTGTTCAAGGAAACAACTGCGGATCAGCGGTTACCCTACAGTGACCAGATATTGGAATCAGTTCTACAAACAAATTATCGGAATCAGTTCTACAATAATCGCAAATTAGTTCAGCGCTTATGTATACAATTTCCATAAACAGATATGGTCCAGTCTAAAACGCTGCAGAACTGCAAAATGTTTTGTGACAAGCCCGAACAGAAAACTGTCGAACTTTCTTCTACAACTTGGTAAAAAACACGTTGGCTTGATGGTCGGATTAATACAGGACACAACCCATGGGGTCAGCATATGCCGCTATTGGAATCACTGAGGTCCCGATTTGGCTGTACTGCTTAGAAGAGGCGTTTAGTACTGAGTATTTTCTGACTTTGCAAGAGCAAGTCTACGAATTTTGGGTTCTCATGTTATGAGGATGAGTAAAATTCGTTCTCTCAAACTGGAGTATATATTCAGATTTCCCAAAGAATCTGGAAACTGCTCACAGGACTAGCTATCTCTGTTTTATTATTTCTCCTTCTCTTCCCGAAATACTCACTATGAGCACGAATGATGACGACATACTCATTCATCAGAATTTATTGATATAGGAGTGATGACGAAATATTCAGTTAACAATAAATCGTCTTAAGTGAGTATTTCGTCATCATTCGTATTCAAAGAAAATTATCAAGTGGTTTGTTAATATTTGGCCATTAATCGTGTGGATAAAAGCCGAAATTCACAAAATCCAAATTAAAAATTGTACCACAAATTCTCCCAAAAAAATTTTTTTAGACATAAATATTTTAAGTATTTAAACTGCTAATAGTTAACCATTTTTTTATTTTGTTTTCTGTTCATTTTCATAACAATTGGTTATTTTTGTTTTAAATATGCGAAAATAAAACAATTCCTGGCATTTTTTAAGTATTTTTGCCCATCCGTATTGTTGAAATATTGCACTGTGCGTTGATTGAAAAGCTGTTATTCAAAGGGATGCAGTTCATTCCCATGAAAGATTTAAGTGCCAAATGTGGTTATGTGGTTTTCTGGGTTATGCGGTGACGCACAACCGCAATTCTTGTTACACTTTCGGTGCCGAATGCGGCCTGGATGCAATGTGATTGTGGAGGCTAGGCGACTTGAGTATTGCAAGCTTTTCCATTGAATACTCGGCAACATAATATTACGTCGGAAATGTTTGTTTGACTTTGTTTGTACGATTGTATGTGTGTGAGTGTATTTGAAAAACCAACCAGTCGGCCACTTTAATTAAAAAGTGAGCAGCAATGCTGTCAAGCAATGCTCCAACATCCATCGCAGACATCCCGGAAATTTTACATTGCTGTAGAGTAGCGCAGACATGGGCGTAGTGCACCCCGCTCATAACCACCACTAACGACGGTGCTAGCGCTTTTATGAAAACCCTTTGTTTTTTTAAACCATTTTCTTAATATGTACTACTACTCTTCTAGGTGGTAGTGCAAGATTCTTTGCAGATATTGGTTTTAAAACTATTTCCACTAAGCCTGGCATAGAATGGTAAGCGGCGGATTGTTAACTAAAATCTGCACATTCGGTTCAGCTTTGGCCTTTGCAAAAAATTTAGCTTCAGCTTGACTCTAGAAACTTCACGCCATTGGGTATAATCTTAGCAGATTCGGATTCTACACGAAATTTTAAGGAAAAAATGTGCACTAGAGCTAGGTTATGTTGGGCTTGGCCGATCCTCTAGATCCCGCTATGTGATATCAAGAGTTTGAATGCAGAGTTTAGGAACTTTAAATTTTGTTTTGAATACACAATTTAGATAGGCTGCTAAGTTCTTGATCTGCCACACTTTCTAAGGTTTAAAAGGATGCTGAACCTAAACAGTTTGTTCGGGTTTTGTTTCGCAGAATGTAGGGCAGGGGCAGAGTAGGTGTTCCAGAGTTCCTCTCACGTTGACTTCGAGACATATTGAGCCTGTATCGCTCTGCACTAGCTTCAGTTTGGCCGCGTACTATGGAGTGAGGCAGTGTCCCGTCAGTAACCCTACTACAATTTTACACCTTTTCCTGGGAAGAGTTAAAATATTGTTTGACATTGTGCCTGCATGAGCTGGTTGTCTTCCATGGGGAGTTCGCTTCTTGAATCGTTGCTGCTTCTATATCCAGCCGTAGCTTGCAGAGAGGTGGTTGTATACTGGGAAGATTTGTCCTTGCTTTGCCTAGTATATCCATTTTCTCGTATCCTCCAATTCCCTTATGTCCCGAAAAGTAGTAGATGATGGTTTCTTTCTCAGTTCCTAGCTCATCTTTCCTGTTCCGGCATTGTCGTACGCAGTGTGAGTTTGTCGTTACAGCTGATATCGCTTTAATGGCTGCCAATGGCTCTTAATGTAAAAGTTTATTTGAGAGTTCAGAGGAGTGCTCTTTATGGCCCTTCTGCCATTCGTCCTTTTCCTTCTTTTAGGTTTGGTTCCCTGTTGAAATTAGCGTGAGGAATAACGTAGTCCGAGTTAGCGTCTAAACCTCTGCACATCCGACTGTGGCCATATGGCTTTTGCACTGGTTGTGCTGTTGTCAATAGCCTATGTGCAGACTTCTTTGCAAATCATAGCTCTAAAGTCGTTTTCGAGCTCTCAAAATGTTAAAAGAAACTCTCCTTAACTAATACATGCGCATTTCTTTTCTGCTTCCTGCTAACAAACAAAATTTCTTAACTTCACATGGCAATTAAATAGTTGGGCAGCCCAAAAAACATCAAAGTGAAAGAATGATCTCTGCAAAAAGGAGTCTAGCTTTTGATATATAATATAAAGACCTCTGACATTTTTCACAATCGGGGTAAGTAGTTCCAGTGTTTTTGTAAACCATATTTACTTGTTTGATTTTAAGCTTTTAGAGCGTTTAGAACATTTTACCACTGCCCTTTCAATGGCCTTCTTTAGCATTAGAAATTGCAGTAAGATACACGGTGCATACGGCAGCTGAGAGCAGGCTAATATGCGGCTACAAATTCCCAAAGCTATTATTTTTCTTTCTGCTCTTTGCCAGATAAGACTCAAGAAATGAAAAGACATAAAATTCTTGCCGCCATGTACGCAAATCACAATGATTTAGAAATCTCTAGTTTGTTTAAGTGCGGCCGTTCATTCGTTCATAAGGTTCATCGTGAATTGGAAGCATCAGGTAGCAGTGCAGAATCTGTTGCAAAACGCGAAATACACGAGGAACCTTCTGACGCTGTCCGATCTGCAAGCGATTATTGACGAGGACCCTTCAAAATCAATGAGAGTCCTTGCGACGGAGCTTTAAGCTTCACAGATTCTTATCCGTCAAATTGTCGATGAAGATCTCCGATATAAATCCTGCCTTGTGCGCGGAAGACAATTTATGTCGGAGCAAACATGAGAACAGCGAATTATCCCATTAAGCCGGCTTTTAAACAAAATCAAACACCCTGAATTGACTAAGATATTATGGTTTTCTTCTGACGAATCAAATGTTGGCCAAAACCAAAAGGTATATTCCAATTCTACACAAATTCGTGTTGCCATGAACATGAAATTTCCAACCACTAATATGGTTGTAGGTGTTGTGAGCAACATAGAACACGTCATGTCCCCACACTTCTTTTCTCAAGGATTCCGAGTGTATTCTGCTGCATATATCGCAATTCTGGAGGCAGTACTGAAACCCTGGATTGATAGTATACGCGGTGACAGCCTTTGCATCTTTCAGCAAGAATCTGCTTCTTCACACAAAGCGATGGCGACACGATAGGATGGCTGAAAATTTCCATGACCACATAAGACCGAACTTATGACCACGTAACACCCACGATCTTAACTCCCTGCATTACTACGTAGAGGGTGTAGTTGAGCGTGAAACCAATTAGCATCCTTATAACACCATTTCTTCCCTGAAGGTTGCACTTAATGCCGTTATGTTCAATATGAGTAAGAAGCATTTGATTCTTTTCCGGACCCGGATCGAGGAGGTTATTGCAGCTAATAGAAATTTTATTGAGTGATTTTATTAATAAATAATATTTTAATGTTGTGTAAAAAATTCATCAAGTTAGTTTTACCTCAAGTTGTCCTCAAATACCGCACACAGCCTGTACCTTTACAACCTAAAACCATTTCTGCTCTAACAGTAGAGTAACCTGATATGATTAAGCAGGATAGGAGTAAAACGCAGCTTGAAGCTTCTTTAGTCAACCCAAATACTTCACTCAACTGACTGAAGAGCTACAAAATTATGCGGTAAATTTAACATTCATGGGTTGTTTAGTGACTACCATTCGGAATTCGGAGAACGTAGATTCAAATCTCCGTGAAACACTAAAATGAAGGAAACGTTTTTTAATAGCCCCTCGGTAAGCAATGGCAAACCTCCATGAAAAAGCTCCTCATGAAAAATCATTTAGCGTTCGGAGTCGGCTTAAAACTGTAGGTCTCTCCATTTGTGAAACAATATCAAGACGCTCGCCACAAATAGGAGGAGAAGCTTGGCCAAAAACCCAAAAAGGGCGTAAGCGCCAATTATATTATATATACATATATATATACATTCCGTCCTCTGCTCCTGTCCAGCGTCTACTTTATTTTCAACGGTAAAAGAAACGCTCCCCGCGGAAGGAATCTGTTTGTTTGTAATTTCGAAACGCTACCAGCAAAACGGAGCCCCACTTCGCGGGTTCACTATTTTCACTATTAGTGCACTACGCCTATGTCTCCTAAAGCGGTGTTCCTGCAATCGAAAAGTTATTCAAGAGTCTAGCAACAAGAAAATTACAGTAAAGTGTAGGGAAGCCAAATGTTCCTTTCATTGCTATTTGCAACCAGGTTTGGCGGGGGGTTCTACTGTTACACCGCATGCATTTAAGCGCTTGGCTGACCACCAGCACACAGTTACTCAGTGGATTATAGCCGTTCTTATCCATTATTGTTTTTGTAACGTTTTCCTAATTTTCGCATCTTTACAAGATTTCTCAAACTTAGCTACACATACGTGAGTGTGTATGTGTGCAGGTGATTCTTTTAATGTTGCTTTCAAGGCATAATACATATTTTTTTGTGTGTTGACTTTGTACATAAGTATGTATGTATGTATTTATGTTCGTAGCTACTTTGTTTTCTCTATAGATTTGAGTTGTGAAAGCATAAAATGAGCAAGTGCAATAATTTTTTGGTGTCTCAAAATACACTAAGCCATGTTTGGTGACATTGTTTCTTAAGAAACTTTGTTGCCGAGCAGAATAGTTTATTTTAAAACCAGATTTCAATTTACAATTATCTCATGGATTTCTATTAAAATTGATTAAAAACATTGCTTTGGTGGAAAGAAACATTTTATTATTATGTTGCAATGTTGCCATGTTTGGTGACATTGTTTCTTAAGAAACTTTGTTGCCGAGCAGAATAGTTTATTTTAAAACCAGATTTCAATTTACAATTATCTCATGGATTTCTATTAAAATTGATTAAAAACATTGCTTTGGTGGAAAGAAACATTTTATTATTATGTTGCAAACTTTCGGACAAAGTCTTTCAAATAGAAGTTAAATTATTTTAAATTTAAAATTGCTATAAAACCACCATTTAATGACATTTGCTTTATTAGAAAGAGACTCTGCTTCAGCTAGCTCCCCAAGACCTCATCCTCTTAATGCAGTTTCCAGCAACATATTTATGCGTTTCGATTGAGTGTATAAACCTTTCCGGCCGATACTCGTTTTAAGATCAAAATTGTTTTTAGAATATATGCCCACTTAACTAACGATCTTTAATGTCAAGTTACGAAAACAAACTGTTTAATTGGCATTACCAAACCGGCCGGGACATGATTATCGAAAGTCAGTTCTTGGCCGAGTTTTTCAAATTTGACTAACATATTTTTCCCAGCGAGATATAACTGCAGTTGACGCACTACAGGTTTTCTTTTTGTCGGGATAACTAGCAAGTACAGCACTCAAACAGCATTGAGTCCATTGTACTGTATTCGGGTTTCCTTTTTAATTTTCTTTAAATCTACCCAACCTCCGAGAAAATCTGAGTAGGTCTTGTGGTGCCAAGGAGCCAAGGTGGCCGCTTCTTAATATATCAGCGCCAAAGACCTCAAGCCTGATTCGAGCGAAAGCCGGGCAGACGCACATGAGCACTTAAAATATACAACCAACTTCAGAAATTGGAACCATCAACAAGCACTCAGGCAACGAAGTAACTGGTATCTATTGCAAGTGAGGGATGGCTGATAAGTTTTCTAAAAATACACGCATTTCACAATGTAAAAATAAAAGGAGAAGTAGCTTCAGCAGACGTTAATGCTGCAAAAAGTTTTCTGGATAAACTAGACAAAAACAATTGAACGTGGTGGTTATACTCCAGATGAAATATTTAATGCCGACGAATCGGGATTGCCCTGGAAGAAAATGCCTAAAAGAACGTGCTTAGCAAAATCTGAAAAATCAGCTGGAGGTTTTAAAGCGGCCAAAGATCGCGTGACGTTTTTGTTTTGCAGTAACGCATCTGGTGATAAAATGTTAATCAACAAATCGCTTATACCACGAGCTTTAAGCTGTAAGAACATTAAACACCTTCCAGTTCATTTGATGGCTAATAAAAAGGCATGGATGACGGCTGATCTATTTAAAAATTGATTCAACAACTGCTTTGTTCCTGAAGTCCAGGCATATATGGAACAAAAAGGTTTGGAATCCAAAATACGTTTGCTCGTTGATAATGCGTCCAGCCACCCAGTGCAGGATTATTCAAATATTCCATTGCTGTTTTTGCCGCCTTACACCGCCTCACAGCATTTAAAATGGAAGTGGAAGTTTCGTAGTACAAAAATCAGCCGTGAAATTAAAATCTATCGAATGCAATTGATGGCGAAGGCTTCAACAACATGCAAACGGCTGACATCGTTAAATTAATGCGAGAAAGCCCTTTCGATGAGGTCGATTTGATCGAATTTATGACAGTTTGCGATAATAAAGAAGTCAAAAATGATGAAAACGAAGGTGAATTTCAGCCACTAATGGCTGATTTAATTCGCGAGGGCTTAAATTTGCTGCAAGTATAGATCAACATTTATTTACTCACGATCCTGACATGGGGCGTGCATTAAAATTTCAATGTAATCTTAAGTTTTGTGTAGCTGAATATCAAGAATTATATAAGAAACTTGAGCACCCCAAAAAAAAGCCGCTAATAACAGACTTTATAACAATAAAAAAACTAGCAGAGGTCGTTAATAACGAACGCAATTCTTCTTTTGAATCAAACCCGACAGTTGTGCTCGACATACCTATGTGACATACCTACTGATGATAGCATTTCTGGAGCAGCCCGTAATAAACGTGTACGCTTGTTATCAGGTAGAGATGAATAGATGCAAAATTGATTTTCATTCCTAATGTAAATCCAGACTGAACTATGACGGTAGGCATAACAGCCTGATGATAACATAGGTCCCGGGACACATGGGTATCACGGGTAACGAGATATTTAACTCTTTGGCTAGAAAGGGCTCTGAAGCGAACTTCCTTGGCCCGGAGTCCATTCTGCCACTTCCTTCTTCAACTATCAAAGCCATTGTTTGCAAACGGGTTACTCTAACCCACAAGCGAGCTTGGCAGGCTGAGAGAGGCTGCAGATGGTCAAAACTGATGTTACCTGTCATGTCCGACCGACTGTCGCAGTTTCTCCTGTCACTAAGCGGAGGGGACTGTAGGAGGCTGATTGAACTGATGGCGGGTCACTTTCTATGGGCAAAGCACATGGAAAAGGTAGGCATCTCAGACAGTGCACTCTGCCCAGCATGTGGAGAGGAGGATGAGATGGCGGACCACTTTCTGTGCGTCTACCCCACCTTAGCTCGAATCAGGCTTGAGGTCTTTGTCACTAATGTGCTAAGAAGCAACCACCTTGACTCCTTGGCACCACAAGCTCAACTACTCAGATTTTTATCGGAGGTCGAGTAGATTTAAAGAAAATTAAAAAGCGAATCCGAGTGCAGCACAATGGACTTAATTGTGGCTGAGTGCTGTACTTGCTAGTCTGTCCCGACACAAAAAAAAAATATATTTCTAATTTCAGTTTGAATTTTTATGTACTCTAGTTTTAATTTTTGTTGTAATAAAATTGAATTGTTTTTGTTTTACGTAATATGGATTTTATTAATACTTCTTCTGTGCGGTTTTTGCGAAAATATTTATAGTTTTTCCAGCTTATGCGATTATTAAAGTTGTGGAACATATCCCCAAATTTACCATATGCCGCTTTTTTGCACGCTTTTCTGAGGAACGTATCAACGGTGTAAAAAAAAAAGTTGGGTGTACTTATAAATGAATAAAAATACCAAATGTTTTATGTTAAATTAAAAACGAAAAAAAAATGAAAACATTTTCAAACTAATGAACCACTCTAATGTACGTACGAGCTTAAATACTAATCCATGATTACAAGCCAAAGTACAGGGTCCGCCATATAACTTTACGGAATTAAAAATGATATAAAAAAGAAACTACTCAATATTTTTCCAAACTGTTTTTTTTTATTTTGAAGTACAATCCTTCCGGTTAATGATGGAACACAACTTTATTCATATGGCTGCCTCGGCTAGCCATGCACCATCCCATACGATCGATCCAATTTTTCAACACATTTTCGATTGTATGCGGCTGTATTTCAGCTATGACATCGCGTATGTTGGTCTTCAGTGCATCAATTGTTGCTGGTTTGTTGGCATAGCACTGGTCTTTGACGGCACCCCAAAGATAATAATCCAACGGCGTCAAATCGCAGCTCCGAGGCGGCCAAACGATATCAGAATTTCGGCTGATAATGCGATCTTCGAAGACAGTGCGCAAAAGATTGATCGTAGCATTCGCTGTGTGGCAAGTAGCGCCATCTTGTTGGAACCAAATGCCACCAATATCCTCCTCTTCAATTTCTCGGAACAAAAATTCGTTCAACATGGCCCGGTAAAGCTCTCCATTGACGGTTTCGGCCACTCCTTGCTCATTTTCGAAGAAAAATGGGCAGATGATGCCTCTCGACCAAAATCCGCACCAAACATTGACTCGTTCTGAATTCATCGGCTTTTCTTCGAGTGCGTGCGGGTTTCCTGAGCCCCAAATGCGCCAATTTTGCTTGTTAACATACCCGCCGAGATGGTAATGAGCTTCATCCGAAAAGATGATTTTTCGATAAAAGTCTTCATCTTCTTCAAGTCGATCCCAAGCCCATGAAGCGATAATGTCGCAATATTTCCCAGCGTTCTTTAAGCGTATACACAACCATTTTCGTTCAGCGGAAGAATAAGACTAATTTTCTGTCAAATCCCATGACAGCTAAGTGTTACCATTCTTCAAATAAAATCTAGTTCAAATCCGTAACGATAGATGGCGGGCCCTTTATAACGTTATACACGTGCGTATATATGTATGTACAGGTATATATTATATTTCTACATAACTTTTGAGCAAGTGAAATATTCCACACAGAACCCACTATATGGCTTAAAATACGTATTTAATCTTTCAATTCCAAAAACAAAAAATTAAAAGCACATTTTCTCTCCCCCTCTCTTTACTGCGAATGCCCGTAACAGAAGTCAAACGGCTTATGTCTCAGTGTGTGGACCATTTGATTGTTGGAAAATGCATTAGCACAGGTTATTAAAAACTGTTACACGAATACAAGCAAAAGTGTTGAGTGTGCGTCTGCATGTGTGTATGTGGTGACACGTAATATGCACATTGTAAGCAGCAGTTATTGCTGCAATACAAAATGAGTTGGTTGTTGAGAATTTGCAGCACAGCCATCATTGCGAGCGCTTACCGTTACTATTGTAATGATTTTTTCAATTCTTTTTTTTTTTTACTTCAGAAAAAAAAACAGAATCATATATGCGCCATTTGTAGAAATTGTGGCAGATTTTTTTTCGCGTTTTTTAATAGCACAACGTTATTACTGCTTTCTAGCTCTAGTGCTTATTGGATTTGGAAGAATGTAGAATATAACAGACTTGAATATACTCGTAAGTTTGTTTGGAAATGGATGTCTCCTTGACGCTGCAGCGTTGTAATGAATTTATGGGAATTCATAAGGATTTTGTGTATGCGCATAAAATACATACATACAGAGTACTGTAATATAGGCATAATTTTAGTGACAATTACTTTAATTTGTTTAAGGTTAACCTATATATGTATATTCTGTCAAAAAAGTAAAGGAAATTGTTCAATAAAACCCAAAATAAGATTTATTGAATGACTACACATCACTGCGTTGGGTTTGCGAATGAAACGTGCACCTTCACTTGAATGATGCTGGCGAATCTGGGAACAAAAAGTAAACGGGTTGAAACTCCTGAAAAAATAGCGCAGCTCAGATCTAAAGACCTAAAATATTTGATCAGAAATATATGTATAGTTTGTGGTTTTTCCAAATTCATCGAAGAGTTCTTCAATAATCAAATCAAATTTAGTTGGGTATCGACCAACGAATGAAGATATTATATTAAAGTACTATAATGCAAACTGAGGCAGTCATCTATTGTCTTTTTTATTTTGTAAACTTGAAATTTGTTATTTAATTATCTCTTTCTATTAAACAAAATAAATAAATAATTGGCGCGTGCTTTTCTGTTAGGTGTTTGGCCGAGCTCCTCCTTCTATTTGTGGTGTGCGTCTTGATGTTGTTCCACAAATGAAGGGGCCTACAGTTTTTAAAGCGAGTCTGAACGGCAAATGGGATTTGCTTCAAAATTTATTTTGTCGCCTTCGAAATAGGTTTCCTACGAAGCAATCCACAAATGCCAACGATTAGCCCAGTCATTACAGCGAATTCTCCTTAATGGCCTCTATCGACTCAAAGCGGTGTGCGCGGAGTGGCAATTTTAGTCTTGGGAAGAGGAGTAAAGGGGCTAAATTCGGTGAATACAGTGGCTGTTCGATGAAATTTGTCGGGTTTTTGGTCAAAAAAGTGTTCACAATATGAACCTTGGCGGTGTCTTATCAGGGTGCAAGATCCATGAGTTTTCTTTACACAAATTGGGCCGCTTCCCTAGGCGCGTTCTCTCTCAATCGTCGCATAACTTCCAAATAATATTCTTTATTTACCGTGGATCCATTTGACGAGTGCACAACACCATGATGTTCAAAGAAAACGAGTAGCATGACTTTCACTTTTGACTGACTTTGCCGTGGTTTTGGCACATTGGGTTTCGGCTCATGTGGATAGCGCCATACAATTGTCTGACTGGTTTGCATGTCAAACTCATATACCCACGTGTCATCACTTTTTATGATGCGTTGGATAAACGTTGGGTCCGCATTCACTTGCTCAAGCATATCTTCAGCCACCTTCTTCCGATGAATTCTTTGAAAGAAATTCAACTCTCTTGGAACGAGTCCAGCAGCTACGCGTCTCATGCTCAATTGATGGTGTAAAATAATGCGAATTGATTCGTGAGACACGCTAAGGTCACAAGCTACCTCCTTCAAAGTTAAATTATGGTTTTCCAGCACCATTTCCTTGACTTTGTCGACGTTTTCATCCGTTGGAGGTATTGAAGACATTGATAAGGGACCAGGGCAAATCTTCCACGACTTCTGAAAAGCCTTATAAAGGGCTTTCCAACAAGAGGTATTATTTTTATATTCAAAGAAATATGCTATTTTTTAATATAAATGATCGGATGTTTATTTCATTATAAACAGGAAGGTGTGCCGTTAATAATGGAAAAGAACAGCAGGCAAATGACCACCACGACCACGCTTACAGGACAATATCCTTTTCACGAAATTTTCCATAACCGAATTACAAAGTGGCTGCCCTATGTCCTCGATAGCCTCCCGAATACCATCTTTGAGGTCTTGAATTGACCCTGAGCTATTGGCGTAGACCTTCTCTTTTGCGTGGCCCGAAAGAAAAACGAGAGATAACACGGTCCGGAAACTTTTCCCCTAAAAGATCAATGGTTTCGTTGCTTGTGTGGCACGTAGCGCCATCTTGTTGAAAATAAACGTTGTCCAGATCAATACCATCCAATTTCGGCCATACAAAATCATTGATTATCTCTCGATAGCGCAATCCATTGATTCATAACACCTGTTATTGGAAAACCCTTTTTTATGCAACATTTTAAAAATTTGTAAGTACATAACTATTAATTTACTTAAATTTATTCTCAATACTAAATTTATCACGATAATTTTCACGGTTTCACGTTGCGTGCATTAGTAGTTCACTTGTTCGAAATCCAGTCCATTCTCTTATATTCCTTCACCAAGGTATTTGCTTCCTTCCTATGCTAGGTTTACCCTCAATTTTGCCTTGCATAGTTGCAATGATTTACAACAATTCGTATTTGGGACCACGCGTGATATGCTCGAAATATGCGATTTTCCGACGATTTATTGTTGCTAAAAACTCTCTTTTCTTATTAAGTTTACGTAACACTTCTGCGTTGCTGATATTTTTGTCCAAGATAGTTTCAACATTCTTCAGTGTCCAAAGCTCAGAACTATACAGCAAAACAGACCAAACATAACATTTAAGATACCGCAACCGCAATTTTAAATTTAAGTTCCTTTTACGGAGAGTTTTCCTGTAGTTGTAAAAGGCTGTTCTAGCTACTTCTATTCGACAGCAAATTTCTTTATCGCTGCTGTCGTTAAGCAAACATTCCAAGCAAGAATGATAGAAACAAGATTCCGCCCATCAGAGAGTGTGTAACGTCACATTGGCTGAGTTGTGCAGTGTTGCCAACCATTTGCTCTTCGCAATAAATTTAGTGCTTTTTTATACCGAAAATGCAAAAAGTTGTATGCTAAAAAAAGAGGTTGTCTTTAAAGTCGGTTTACTGACGATAGTTTAACGTGACAACGCCATAAGAAAATACTGATGTAATGGTTGCAATTTTCAAAACAAAATTTTAATTTTATTTGTTTGATAGATCGTATGGATATAGAGAAGGAGGTGAATGGAATTGCAATGGAATAGGTCAAGTTACATTTACACAAACGTGAAAAATGACGAAGCATTTATCAAATTCATGAAAGATATGTTCAATTTCGATTGTGCATCAGACGTTAATAAGTCAACAACACTAAGATTCGCCTTTTTCAAGACACTCGCTTTCATTTCCTACTTTTCCTATCATCGTCCTATTCTCAACAGAGAAATGGTTCATTACTATGCACACAGGAAGAAGACATATGCAAATACAAACCCTACAAGACAGCTGACTATCATATAAGCACTCATATTATCATCATCACTATCCTCATCCAACTATACATTTTTGTTCTACCCATGGGAAAGTTTTGATAGTTTCCCCTTGTCAGTGTAATATTTGCGAATTAAAACCATAGAGGTGTAATCGTTTCTTTCGAACTCAATCCTAAGTGGGACATAGGGCATCAAGAGGTGTATTCAAAATAAAAATAAGCAACAAAATACCAGAAAATACTGAAGAAACCATAACGAAATTATTACAAAAAGAGTACCTTATCTTGTTACATAACCTCAAATAGCAAAAACTCTTTCTCTTAAGTTTAAATTAATGTTCTTTAAGTAATTCAATAAAAAGTTGGTATTTTATTTTCTTTAAATGGGCTTTTTAGTGAGTTTTTAAATCCAAAGCGAGGCAACACTGCAGTAGCGAGAGAGAGATTTGACTGCTTGGAAGAGAAGAACACCAACAGTAACCGCAATCGAGGGCAATGTGACCAGATTTAAAAAAAATGTAAAGCTAAATAAAACTGAGTAAATTATTGAACAAATTTAAAAAAATGTATATTATACAACATTATTTACTTATTTATTTATTTATAATACAGTAATTAAGCGATGAATCGCCTAACTACAACATAGGGGCTCGAGTAACTAAGACCTTCGCACAGTGCGGCCGATTCCCGAAAAGCTGGCCAAAACTCAAAAAATTAAGTAATTGATTCAAAATTTCTTACTCTTACTTACCCCTCACGTGAAATAGCGTATATTCTAGAACATAATCAAGATGCACTTGTGCACAAAAAATAGCATAAAAGCCAAGGTAGCAAGTGGTAGCAGCTGAATCTTGTTTTATTCAGTAACCATTACTTTTTTGAGTAACCTTTAATAGGTTTCAAAGCAGCATGTGACAGCGTTGTATTACTATACAGTTTTTATAAAAAAATTGCAAAAAATGTATCTACGTATTGCTGCAGCTAAAAATTTTGTGTCGAGGTATTGATATGTACTAAAGATTTCTCGTATTTTACTAACCTTCCGAAGATGATTCCATTTGGTTTTGTTCAATTTACTCCATTACAAAATCTTTCAAATGTGTACAACTTTCACTATTCATCGACAGTAATACGATGATCAACCGAAGGCCACGTTGCGACTGAAAATACAGAGGATACTTAGGGTACAGGACGTTGCTATGAACGGTTTTCACTACTCAAGGCATTACTATAGCCAACCCAAAGACAAAAAAACTCTATCTAGAAACTTTTTTTTTCGACTTTTGGCCAGCTTTTTAGAACAGGGTAGAAAACTGTCATAAATAAAGAACTAAAACTCCGAGACTAAATTAAAAAAAAAAAGCTCAATCAAGTTACGAAAATGGTAATCTGGCCATACTGGCCAGCAATTGTGCTAATACGACGTAACTCATTGTCAAATTCGCTGAGAGCAAAGTAACGGTACCACGATAGGCGCCATCTCATTATTCTTTCCATCATGCATCCCAAGTGTTTGAGACATGGCACTCTTTGAATTGACTACCAAATATGCGCATGTTTGTGTGTTGTTGTTGATGGTTTTTGGAGACAACCATGTAGTTTGTCTTCTGAGTATTAATGCGTAGGCCACGTTCGAGACTTATTTCACTGACAGCTTGTACTAGAGTATAAAAATCAGCTATGCTATCAGAAGGTATATGTAGTGGTATGATCAGCAAATGTTATATTGTTTATGAATTCTCCATTTACTTTGATGACCATATTTGACTCCGCTTTTAATTTTAACATCATCGGTCAGATCGTTTTCCAAATTTACATTTGCGCTTTGGCCCAATACAAATTAGCAATACATCTTATTTTACTAAGCAAAACTTTTGAGCACACGGCATGTATCCTGTTAATAAATATACATTTAATGCACATTTCGCTCGAAACTGTCTATTCCAGTATTATTAAGTTAATATTGCTTCCCAAAATACGTCCTTGCTTAACTGGTAAATTGCTTTCCAATTAAGTCGTATTCGTCAGTAATTAATATTAATTCATACAGTGGCTTTGTTATCCATACTAAGTGTCTTAAGTTCCAGCAAACTAATACTAATGCATTCTCGTAAGCGTTACCCGAATACATAACAGCCTTGCTTATACATGAGCCCGTTGAGTCGGTTGCAGCAACGAGTTCGATTGGCTTGTCGTACAAAACGCAGAGGGATACCACAATGAGAGTATTACGGTATGCAAACAAAGCAGCAGTGATAAATTATATGTAGCCTGCATTGTTGTTGTGCCGGGCTTGCCCGTTTCGGCAATACGTTCGGCACGATTGTGCCGCTCTCTATACAAATACATACAGACAATAGATACGGCTTTCAGTCAATTGCCGTACCACAACGGATTCATTCTAGTGGTCCTATAAATAACAATGAAAAATACGAGATTTTATAATGAATTTTCGTAGGTGATATTTTTTAGATTCAAAATTATAATGTTGCCCTTACCATCGTCTTTGGTTCGTTTATTTGCTAGATTTATTTTGTGCATACATTGATATACTTATAAATATGATAAAGTATATTAAATTTAAGCGGGATTCGGCTGAGTGTATCCTATTGCTTTTGATGTTTCCCTATAGCAGATGTTTTATTTGGGATTTTTCCCCCTGCTGACAAGGCACTCGCACTTTCTTACTGGAAGCTAACTGCTAACAAGATGGCACTACTGCAATTATGGCTCGTCTACATATATATATATATATCATACATACCGCTTCTGCACAAAAATGTGCCCGTCGAGATGGCGAATAGTCCGAACAAAAAGGCGAAGACAGTCCCATCCCCGGAAAGGTCATGGTAACATTTTTTTGAGATGTGAACGGTGTCATCATCATGGATTTTTTAGATAAAGGAAGAACGATCATTGGACAATACTACAGTGAGTTATTGGACCGCTTGCACAAAAAAATTAAGGAGATACGACCGCATTTGGCGAAAAAGAATGTGCTGTTTCACCACAATAACGCTCCAGCACTTTCATCCGGAGTTCTCGCCGCCAGCTGCATGAATTGAGTTATGAATTGCTGCCACCCCCGTATTCACCCAATCTGGCTCTCTGCGACTTTTTCTTATTCCCTAACAAGAAGAAATGGCTCGCGAAGACAGAGGCGTATTTTGGAGAGTTCCAGAAGTCCTATTTTTTGGAGTGGTAAAAAAATGGCATGATGTTGGAGAGGATCGTACGAGCCGCAGAACTTAATCACTCGGGCACAATATTTTATAAAAGCGTACCATTATTGGTGTATGCCGATGATATTGACATCATCGGCCTTAACAACCGCGCTGTCAGTTCTGCCTTCTCCAAACTGGATCAAGAGGCAAAGCGAATGGGTCTGGTGGTGAACGAGGACAAAACGAAGTAGCTCCTGTCTTCATACAAACAGTCGGCGCACTCGCATATCGGCACCGACGTCACTGTTGACAGTTATAATTTTGAGGTTTTACGAGTAAAAGACTTCGTGTATTTAGAAACCACCATTAACACCGATAACAATGTCAGCCTTGAAATCCAACGCAGAATCTCTCTTGCTAACAAATGCTACTTTGGGCTGAGGAGGCAACTGAGCAGTAAAATTCTCTCTCTCGACGAACAAAACTAACACTCTACAAGACTCTCATCATGCCGCGTAAGCGGTTATAGCGCCAATTAAGAAGAAAAATGGTCGGCGAGTTGAGAGAAGTGTATATTTTTAAAGCGAACTATGTTGAAAAATAAAAAAAAAGTTTTTGAAAAAAATGGTGTCTTCATTTCTAAACCCCCTCGTATTATTATTACATGTATATATGTAATTTTGTAAATTATTTTTGTTCAAAAATTTGATAAACTTTATGTTTTTGTAACATATTTTGACTTCCGGTATCAAAACCGACAAGTTTTTTTTAATTGCTTTGACTGAAAACTTTCATAGCTTAGCGAAAATTAGTTTTTACACATCCTACAATTCTTCAGCAAAGTCGAGCTCAATTTTAACAGATTATAGACTTTTTACTTAACACCACTTGAAAGAAATGACATCAAAACAAAACTTGTTAGGCCGGGAAACTCAAACTTGCAAGATCCAGAACTTTAAAAACTTGAATAGAAGAAATTTAAGAAAAAAGTTTAACCCACAAAATAAACAAAGAAGTAGTCGCAGTGCGTACAATAACTTAGCACTACCATCATAAAAAAAAATTCACCATAAATAAATCCAGGCTGCACCGTTAACGTAGAACCGATTGCCGTGGTAACGACAATCAATAGAGTAAATACCTGCATTTATTGGAATGCCTTTTTATTTCACATAAAGACTTAAATAGAATGCTTTCAACGCCAATTCATCTATCAGTAATTCCGTCATGCAAAAATGCATTCATTTGCTATTGGCGATGTGTTGACTGCTTCAAAGTGGCAGCGGAAGAGGTTGCAGAGCTTTTATTCGAGCAGCTATCTTTCTACACATGTGTACCCATTCAGTGCATATGTATGCGTGTATATGTAAAATATGCACACATTCATTTATATTCAAGTACGCCACTCATATTGCCACTTCGCCGATTGTGGAGTGCTTGAGGAAGTCGGTGATAATAGGAAAAGTACGAAAATCGACTGATTGTTTTGTGATGTTGCTATTGTTGTTGCATGATACATGAGTGCAAATATTGTAGTACACACAGTAGTAGCAACAATTTATTTATAGTGTGAAAATTCAAAATAACTCATACTCATAGAAAGCAGAAATTGCATGATACACACACATACATACATATTTATAGTAAAAGTCAACGCAGAACAGAAAGCAGCTGGGAAAATAGCGCGTCGAATGCATTTGCAAACGCGTCAAAATGGAAAAGGACATTGCCACTTGCCGACAAGGTAGACGCTTTGCGTACTCCAGGATGTAGTAGAGCCTTGTTTGTATGCGCGTCTATGCTATCTAATCTTGATACTGCAGTCACAAGGAAGGCAGCAACACTTCGCTAACACTAGCGAATGCATTCTGAAAGACACTCGGCGCTAATATTCTGAGAGACACTATGCGCTACAATAACAATAAACACTTGTAGCGAAGAACAGCTTGCAGATGTTGCACAGAACATAAGTGGGTGCGTGGGAAGGTGGATCAATAAGTCCCTGAAAGTTAAAGGTGGTAAAGAAATTAGAGTGGAACTTAAAAAAGCAACACTCAAAATTTCTGGCTGATGTGTCAAATAGCTCTGTTGTGACAGCCAGTTGAAATAATGATCCGAATATTTTCACAAAAGTGGATGAAGTAAATTTTGTGTACAATATTTTTTGTGCAAAAAAACCAACAAAATCTTAAACAAGATTAAAGGATTAATTGATGATTCCAAACCAACGACTGGGATCAACCAACTTGATCCCTGTGCGGTTGCGCCAGCACAAGTGACGCCGAATACTCTGGTCACTCACTAGGGCTCATCACTTCAATTAAATTCATGGACAAGAAGTCGAAATCCTACGTAGAATCTCTCTTGCCAACAAGTGCCACTTTGGACTAAGTAGGCAATTGAGTAGTAAAGTGCTCTCTCGACGAACAAAACTAACACTCTACAAGACTCTCATCATGCCCGTCCTAACTTATGACGCAGAAGCGTGAACGATGACAACATCCGATGAAGCATCGCTTGGAGTGTTCGAGAGAAAGATTCTGCGTAAGATTTTTGGACCTTTGCACGTTGGCAACGGCGAATATCGCATGCGATGGAACGATGAGTTGTATGAGCTTCACGACGACATAGACACAGCGCAGCGAATAAAGATCCAGCGGCTACATTGGCTGGGTCATGTCGTCCGAATGGATACAAATGCTCCAGCTCTGAAAGTATTCGATGCGGTACCAGCTGATGGTACCAGCTAGCGGTAGCAGAGGAAGAAGAAGGTCACCTCTGCGTTGGAAAGATCAGATGGAGAAGGACTGAGAAGGACTTGGCTTCACTTGGTGTGTCCAATTGGCGCCGGTTAGCACGAGAAAGAAACGACTTGCGCGCTTTGTTAAACTCGGCCAAAATCGCGTAAGCGGTTATCGCGCCAATTAAGAAGAAGAAGAGAAGTACTTGGTTATGAAAAAGCGTTTGCTCACAATCGACAGAAAAAGTAAGCGTTTTACAACCCAAGAGAAGAATTCGGAGATATTCAATAGCAATTCGAAAGAGGTTTTGTGTCGGTTTCTAGCCCTGGATGAAATAAGACATATTCAGAGCACACCAGAAACCAAGTAGGAATTGAGACAGTGAACTCTTCATTGTGAATCGAAATTGATGAAGGTCAAGGTTGGTGTGTTGACCGACAGAGTTATGCTTAAGAGTTTTTTTTTTATGATACCCGAAGAGTCGATTCTATTGAATATCTTGAAAAAGGGCAAACCTCTTAATTTAAAACAAGAAAGAGTGCAATTTGCAAGGGAAAGGTTATTTCGTACCAGAACACAGCAACGGCGCAAAAGTTCGCAGTCGGAGAGAAAAACATTGATCCAGCATATTTTTTGAAGTTAGCCCCAGCGAGTATTTCCTGCTTCGGATTGTGAAACAACTATTTGAGTGCCCCGAGGAAGCATATTACTGGGGCAGGCATCAAAATATTGTAGCTACATAGAGCGATTAAGTTAAAATATGTCTTTGTCGAATAGTAAAACATGATTTTACCAAATGAACTGTGCTTCATTTAGATTTTCCGCGACTATTGATACACCCTTGTAGATTACTAGACTCAATATATTATATATATACATTCGCACACACATACATACATACATATACTTGGGGGAAAAAAAACAACAGCTACAGCAGTGTTTATAACCAGTAAACAGCCGTTGCAAAAGGCTAATGGCCGCCGCTGCCGCCGCCGCCAACATGAGCAGCAATGCAACAAGGAATTTGCCTTTTGCAATTTTAGTGTTGCTTGTTTATGCTGACGTGTAACACCAATGAGAAGAAACATTTTTAATGTAGTGCATTTTCCTAGAGTTTTCAGTTATTAGTTGCGAATGAAAACCCCAGCAATTTTGTGAAAACAAATTATATTATAATAAACTATTTACTTTGTGGCTAACTAGAAGGTAAGAACACATTTGTAGTGGCATTTTGAAACTACAATTCCTCAGTTTTATTATTTGAATAAAGTCTGTAAAGTTGTCCACCTGCAAAAGTAACCACGGAAACAGAAAGGCAAATCCTGGAATAGATGCCATCATTTGTTCGCATAGCATTTCGCTAATGAAACTTTCTCTTAATTAACTCTGTGTTGTGTAAAAATAACGCCTATTAAATCTGAATAGTTTCCATCTGCTGGATTCCTTGTAAAATTTATTCTTGGAATGACATTACTCATCCGCCATGGTGGCTTCCAGCAAAAATTCACTTTGCTTTGGTCTGGTTGATTAGAGGGGGAATTCATCCGCACTTTGCTCTATTTTGTAATAAAATTTAAATTCTACAAAGTAAAGACAATAGAAATTTATTTAGGGGAATGCAAAAGCATGCTAGGTTATGTTAGTTCATAGCTTTTGTTCGAAATCATTATAGTCCAAAAGTCCTATTGCGATTTCATATTACATTATTTACGACTTACCTATTTTCTAAAAACTTCAGCAAGTTTTTATGTTTCATAAATTGACGAAACTTCACTTATAATGCACCACAATTAAGATACAACATAATTGATGTTCACTATATATTAGGGCGGGTCGATTTAAAAACCGCGCATTGATCTGTGAAAATCGTATTCTAGGGATCAAAATAAGAAACTTTGCCGAAGGAATCATACCTCTAAAACGAATTCTGATGTCCCCCAATTTGGGTCGAACGAAAAATCCCACTTTGACCCATTTAGGGTGCTCCAATCAAGTCCAAATGTATGACCGACCCCCACTAACTTTGGACGGCCGATCCACCCATGCCAGTGGCACACCCCCTGGAACTCTCCTGGGGGGTTCCCAAGCAATCATTTCAAAATATCACCATTTTTGGCCTTTACATGGGAAAAGAAACTAAAAAGTTCCCCCAAGTTGGGGGACATCAGAATTCGTTTTAGAGGTATGGCTCCTTCGGCAAAGTTTTTTATTTTGATCCCATATGATTTTCACAGAGCAATGGGCGATTTTTTTGCCTCCCCACAAAAGACACTAAAAGTTCGACCCAAATTGGGGGACATCAGAATTCGTTTTAGAGGTATGGTTCCTTCGGCAAAGTTTCTTATTTTGATCCCTAGAATATGATTTTCACTGAGTAATGGGCGATTTTTTTGCCTCTCCACAAATCGACCGGGCCTACTATACCTATATCCAAAAGCGGGTTAATGATAGAAATGGTTCCGTGAAATCGCTAAAGCAGGTGTAAATGACATACCCTATGATCAGAAAGTACTCGGAATGTTTAAATAAAACAAAGCAGAGTTAAATTTCAGGCAGATTTATTTTATCTACTCGTCTGAGGCAGCACATATGTTCATCGTTTAACTCAGTCCTCCATGCACCCCTGGTAGGCCGACGAAGGGATGACCTTCAGCTCCTTCGTCGCATTCCCTTCCACGAAGTGATAACTTCAACTTGTGAAACAAAAAGAAGTCGCACGGGGCCATATCACGTGAATACGGTGCTTGGACGATGGTATTCACTTGGTGTTTGCTCTAATAATCCAGCACAATTTGAGCTCAGTGCGATGGCGCGTTATCATCATGCAAATTCCAATAAATGTTTGCCACATTTCCGGCCGTTTGTGACGTACAGCATTTCTCACACGCTTCAAAATGGATGTCTAATATTCTTTATTGACTATCTGGCCTACCAAATTTAAATTAAACATTCCCGGTACTTTTGAACTTAGGGTAAATAGTGCTTGAGACATTCGCTTGCCTTCGTACGGCCTGCCGCAATAAGTGTGTGGAAAATAGCGATAAAGCTGAATAACTCGAGGTGTTTCTGGCAGTCATGTAGGTTCTACTTTTGGTTCATTCCTTAAGTCTACCATGCACCCAGTAAGAAATGTTGGAAACAACTAATGTTTGCGTAACAGCCATAAAATAGAGAAAGACAGAAGATGCGTTAAAAAGTGCGGAAATATGGAATTTTTATGAAACAAAATATATTCTAACTAACAAATGAAACGCTAAAGCAACCAGAGGAGAATGTTTGTGACAAATCAACAGTTAATCCAAGGAGTCCATGTTTGATCACAATTACTTCCATGCGTGGTTTGATAGCTTTGAGTAAAATGCAAAACATGCAGCTGCCTTGAAAAACATGACGTTACTTTACGAAACCACCAGTGAGCTGGCAGGAGCGAAGCACCGGCAATCGCGATCAATAAGAGACAAACGTGGTCACTTATTCACCTCGACTGAATAGCAATTAGATCGTTGGAAAGAAGAACACTTTTCCGCGATCCTTAACAATGATCCTCTCGCTGACAAACCGTCACCTACTAGTTGTCTCTCACCCACTACTCCCCTTTGACTTCGCAACCTCTAACCTTTCAAGAGATTAGGGATGCTATAGTGATCATAAAAAAAAACAATAAGTCTACTGAGCACGATGGAATCACAGAAAAGAAAAGCTCAAAGCCTGTGCCACAACTACCGCTAAAATACTAAAAACTATTTTTGTAAAAATATGGGATGAGGAAATGTAGTCGGATGAGTCTGGAGTCTTAATAACTGTGCCAAGAAAGGGAGACTTAAGTCAGTGCCGAAACTATAGAGGAATTATGTTGCTATCTATCCCGTACAAATTTTTTACAAGAGTATTTCTGAACCGCATAAACAAGAAGTTAGACCCCGCAATGCGACGACAACAAGCGGGGTTCCTGGCACACCGTTTCTGTGTCGACCAAATCAACACATTACCAATAATTGTTGAGCAGTCAGCAGTATTGTTTTCGACAGCATTTATAGAGGATGCATCTGGAACACCCTATATCGTCGAGGCACTGCGTCGAAAATCATTAAGGCCCAGTGCGATAACTTCAAATGCCCGGTTCAACATAATGGAAATCTATCGTCCACCTTTGACTCTATATCTGGTGTTGCCTCATTTCTCCTGTGCTATCCCTAATCGTGCTCGATGACGTGCTTTCAAGATCTGTGGACGTATGCCGCGGAGGCATACAATGGAACTTCAGCGAACACCATGAATTACGCTAATGAAATCTACCTTCTGTCAACAAAGCACTTCGACTTGCAGAAGAAGCTCGAAGTTTTAGTGAAATAATCTAAGAAAGTCGGACTGAAGATTAACGGACGCGTTTGCTTAGCTGATCAAACGTAAAATCTGTCCTTTTGTGTGGTTGTGAGACCTGACTCCTGGCAGACTTGTACGCAAATAAGATGGAAGTTTTTGTCAGCAAATGTTTAAGACGTTTATTGCGGATTTGGTGGTCCAAAGCAATCACCAGCAGAGAGCTTAGGGCGAATTCTAAGCAGTTACACATCCAGACTGAGTTAAAGCAGAGGAAGTGGAGGTGGATTGGCCATACTCCCACAGAAATATGCAGGCAAGTCCTTGAATGGAATTCGCAAGGCAATAGAAAAAAATGACGCTCTAAGGGCACTCGGAACTTTCGAAAAATGACTTTAGGATGCAGGGAAATCTTTCAATGAAGTCAAGTCATCGCGGTCGTCGGAAGCGTTTTGTAGAGGCCCTATGTCCCAACAGGGAGGACAGGAACTAAGAGACCTCCGTGCATTGGTGTTACTCATAAGCTTCATGTGACATACATAAGCGGCATAAGACTATAAAGTCAAGCCAAATAATTCAAAATACATCCGATCTTTGGCTTAACTCTTTCAAGTGCTTGTAAGCCACACACTACTTATGGTATAATTAATTTAAAAATTGAGCAATCACTTCTAATACCATTTTGGTTACCTGATTTCAAAATCGGTGTAATTAAACCCAACTTCCAAGAGTCAGTTAAAGCAGCAAAGGAAAGGGAAACATTGATGATGCAGAGTACAAGCTTAGCAAGTGATCAACTACATTTCTTAAAAAACAAAGAGGAAAGCTCATCAAGACAACTTTTCAAAAATGAGTTCAGGAAGCGATAACAATTAGAAGCCAATAATTCTGTGACTACACATTGAGAACCAACAATGGATCACTAACAAAATAAAATTTGAGAAAATCCGTTGAAAGATTTACTGGAGCAGACCAAATGGAATAACGCTTATCATAGAATGTCATATAATATAGGTTCCGATATTTGAGCCGAATGTATTTCTAAAAAGCTTTGGGGTTTGACTTCAGCTTATCTGCCTATCGAGAGATTTAGTTATTGTAGAGTAATTTAGCAGCAGATCAGCTAGCGGAAGAAATACTACCCCCCTGATGCAGATTAACGAAATGTAGAGTATATATAAGAATAAGTACAGTACAATAGGTGATATATTCAACCAAAGCATGGCTTATTAGAGCTCTAGGGAAACTAAACCGCAATTAGATCGTACATGGTTGTAGCCTGTAAGGACAGCGAATATACTTACCGATGTTAGAGCTGTAAGCGGCTACTATCCAATAGAAAGGCCTGCGAAAGGGCCAGAGACACAATCTTGCAAGATGCTCCAGGAGAAGCTGCCAGAACTCTTAAGAAGATATGATTCCTCACCTTATATGCGAAAGTCGTAACCCAAAAGCAGTGAGTGATACCTGGGCTCACTTTTACTGACGAGTGTGGTCTTACTTACTTACTCAACTGGCAACTACAACCGATGGTCGGTCTTACTCGCTAACAAACTGTTGAACCGATCGCCTCTGCATAGCGTGCGTTGACGCCAGCTATAAATAAACACCAAGGACACCAGGCTGTCGTCGACTTGATCTTTCTAACATTTATAAGACCGTCCTTTATTAGAAGGCAGGTTCCATGTGTAAAAGTCCACGCCAGGAGAAAGTTCTTGATTGTCATTTTCTTATGAGTGGTGAAGACGATTCTTCTGCATACAGTCCAAGCAGCTCACATCTTCGGGACTTCATCTAAGTATCCTCTGGATAGCTTAAGAACATCCGTTTGAGGGCGAGCTAATGTAAGAAGGCGAAACAGCCCAGGATATCTGGGTGCCACTCTCCCGAGTCGGGTTGCACGTTGGGCTTGAAGCCCACCACATACAAAACGTTTTAGTGAAGAAAATTATCAAGCCTCGGGTGCTGACTTAGAAGACCATTAAAGTCGAATTCATAACGGACCTTCAGCAAATTGCGCAAATAAATCTGAGTTGTGGATCTTTACTTTTGGCTTGGTTGCCTTTGTACCCAGCGGTAGCTACTTCAAGTCTTTCAGAACACAAACAAAAAGTCAGACCACACTCACACACAGCTATAACAGAGCATAATGCTGCAAATTAACAACACACAGGGTTGTTAACACATACATACAAGCAAACTCGGCAGCAAACTCAACTCAAACTTGACTTGACTTAACTCACCTGCACCATATGGTGCACGATAGCGTGCGAAAGTTCTAGCAAATGAGTAGGCATTAAATACGCAAACTAAAATTTAAGCAGCAATGGAAAGAGGTATAATCGTTGTTGCAAAGGAACAAATTTCTGGTGCTTAATTTTTTATTTCTTTTTGTTTTTATTGTTATTTTAGCTACATTACATGCACACTTATGCATACTTATGTATGCATGTACATATTCCTCATGCCGTCGAACAATCAACCTCACTTTGAACTCCTATCTGAGGCAAAAGTAATCAATATTTAAAAGTTTATAAAACTGCAAAAGGAGATGTCGATGGGTGCCGTGATCAAACCTCAGTACAGGCACGAAACACCAAATGATAGAAAGAGTGTTTTTGAATAGCTGTGGCCTCACGAGTGTATTTCTTCCGAGTGATTTCTGCCACGAGCTGTGGCCTCTATTTCTGTCACAAAAGTGATTCTTAAAAAAAAACATCTGCCGCATAAAACTGTAGGCTCCTATATTTGTGGAGAAGGAACTCGGCCAAACCCCTAACAGAGGTATACGTGCCAATTACATATTGTATCAGTTCACACTCGATAGCGCGAACTAATCAAAACCAAGAGAGTTAATTAACAAAAGGGTAAACATTTTCGATTGACAAACATATATAAAGTGAATACATCCAAAATCAAACGGAGAATCTCACTATCCAACAAGTGCTACTTTGGACTAAGTAGGCAATTGTACACTAAAGTCCTCTCTCGCGAATAAAATTAACACTCTACAAGGCTCTCATCATGCCCGTTCTATCGTTTGGCGCAGAAGATTGGACGATGAGGCGTGTTTGAGGGAAATATTCTACGGAAGATTTTTAGACCTTTGCCCGTAGTTGACATCGAGTATCGTAGGCGATGGGACAAAACGCTGCATGAATTTTATGGCGATATAGACTTAGCGCAGAGAGTAAAGATCTAGGCTACTTTGTTGGTTGGTTCATGACCTCCGAAAGTAATCGATGCGGTACCAGCTGGTACTCTGCGTTGGGAAGATCAGGTGGAGAAAGAGTTTACTTCACTTGGTGTGTCCAACTGCCGCCGCTTAGCCCAAGAAAGAAATGACGGGCCAATTAATAAGAAGAAGAACATGATTTTCACTCCTCTCGGAATCATAACGCCTCGACAAGATTCAGTCTTGCGTTGGTTTCGTTAATCTGTTTTGATTTCTGAAAGGGTATGTGATTAGCCTACCGCTTGCCTGCCGACCATGATAGGATATGTACATTTTAAAGAACTTTATATTAAAAAAAACCAATCCTATTTTTTGTGTCTTCTCTTTTTCTAGATGTACTGTTGTTGTTGTTGAAGCGGTTGAGTATTTCTACTGAAATAATCCTTAAATTCTGAGATCTCATTAATTTGCGGTAAGAAAGGCTTACTGAAAGAGCGCAGTCTTGCCCTAGGTAGCCCTGGACATTCGCATAAGTAGTGGAAACGACTTACCTTCACCCCTTTCCACTTGACAGCTTTTGCAGATTGGATTGATGTTTAGTCTGGCTGCTTGATCCCCTACCTTCCAATGATCTCTAAGGGTTGCAGTGATGCGTGAAATGTTTGGTCGAGAGCATCCTCACAGGTAATTCGTCCGCTGGATGTCTTACGACAGCCATGTGTTTTTTGTTGTAGTACATGTAGGGAATTGCTTCCACCTTCTCGGCTAAAGCATGATAGTGTGAAGCAATGGATGCTTTTATTGTGTTGATTGGGGTAGCATCTGTCACCTCCTCTGGTATGCCTAGTGTCGAACCTTTTCGTGCTAGCTCGCCTGCTTTCTCATTACCCTCTATATTCCTATGACCGGGGACCCATATCCGAGTAATTTGAAGCCAATGAACTAAGCAATTCTAGTTATTCTCTTCGGTAAGACTAGTTTGGATGAATGGAGTTGGAGTCTAAGGACTTGATAGCTGCTTGACTGTCTGAAAAGATAGCTACTATTGCACCAACTTCCTTGTAGAGTTTTAGCGATTTACGTGCTGCTCTGATCACTGGTAGTTCTATTTACCTGCAATACATTACCATAGTCAGGAAGCCGAATTGACTGAGATAGGTTGAACGGTTCCGAATGGAAGCCCGCTCCCACACCACAGTTCATCTTAGACCCGTCAGTGTAGATTTCAATATCGTATCTTCCAATCACCTTCCCTTTGCCCCATTCGGCTCGCAGTGGAAAATATATCGTAAAGTCTTTCTTGAAGTTAAGGGCGGGGACTGTGCAGTCTTATTTGTTTTTGAGCATCGAGGGCCCTGTAGAAGGATTTTGCTTTGCCCATTCGATCTTGTTGGCCAGCTTCCTATGTCGCTGAGTCTCACCGCGCTGCAAGTAGCGATTGTTTTCATATTTAAGTCTGATGGTACTAGATGAGTTAGTATCATACATTGAGCGCTTCAGTAGAACTGGTGCTAAGCACTCCTGAAGTTAAGATACACGCTGTTCTTTGTATCTTGTTCAGCTTGGTTTGGATTGTGTTTCTTTTTTATTGCGGGTCACCAGGCTAGTGCCATATAGGTTAGTATTGTCCTTACAATGGCTGTGTAGGACCAATTGCATAGTTTTGGTTGGTGACCCCATTTTTTAACCAACATTTTCTTACACGTCTAAAGTGCTATATTCGCTTTCTTTACCCTGTACTCTACGTTGGACCTCCAGCTAAGTTTGGGATCTAAGATAACACCTAAGTATTTTGCCTGTTGGGTTAGCATAAGACTAACGCTGTTTAAATTTTTGGAGATTAAAGTTTGGTAACTTGGTTCTCTTAGTGAATAGCATAAGTTTAGTTTTTCTAGTACTTCAAACACAGCTTCCTCCCTGACACACGCCTCAATACATTCATATTATTTTCATCAACGCCTTCATAGTTAGCCCACTATACCGCTTTGTTGAAAATCTGAACTGCTTCACTTGGTCTTATTTTCTCCGGTGCCACTGCGATTTCGATTCGTCCTGCTAATCTTAACGTATACTCTGAAATTTTTAACAGGCACGAAATTTTGAATAGCTCACATACCTTTGTACATGTCTCCGCCCATGAACAAACCTCAGCATTTAAACTGTGAAGGAGATCGACGGTATTCCACATCAAGGAGTGAAGTTGAGCGCCCCATTATTCGTTTAATACTGTTAGCCGTTTCTATCTAATGAGCACGTCACACTCGATCCTTTTGTAAACACCCGACGATTTCAGTATTTTTTAAAGCCAAATATACAGCAACTTAACTAATTTTTATGTAGCAAATCTAAGGAAAAATACACCAAAACAAGTGAAAGTTGTGACTGATATGGTTTGCGCGTAACTCGTAACCACAAATAGAATGCATGGTCTTTTAGGGGATTAACTAAGTTCGATGTGATTTGAAGTCAATGTAGTTTGTTAATATGTAAACTCAAAGCTTGAAACGCTTATTTGTCATGAACTTGTTAAGAACTTTCTCGTCTTGTTCACGTTTTAGAGTAGTCAATGCACAAAAGTTTTCTTCACGTTTTAGGATGTTCATGTTTTGGACGAGAGTGCGCTGTGGTATATTGGCAAAGTAATTACATGCACATATACATATACATATGTAAGGGAAAATGAGTTCAGTAAAGTAGAATTATTGGTTGGATTGCAAGTGTAGTTGCTGTGTGAAGTAAATAAGGACGATTTTAACATATAAAAAAGTTTGCGCATGCAGAAAATGGACACCAGTTGGCACCTTTACAAATTTGCATACCAGCTATTACCCTTCCGGCATTGGCAAGCGCATAATTGGTTGTGCAAATTCCTTTCGCATCCCTGCAAGAAAATCCATTATTTCGGAAATTATCCGCTTCTAAGGAAACTGGTGAATTTTCTTGGCAAGCGATGTCACCTTTTACTACAATATATAGTTAGAAGTTTTGCTATATTTATTTGGTACCAAAAACGAGCATACCAAGAATTCTGATTGTGGTATTGTGAAACCTAATTAAGTCATTATACAGCTACTTGCCATTTCAAAATTCACTATTTTAATCCTTTTTAAAGGATTTCACTGCGTTACACCTTTAATCAAGACGAAAAACATTGAGATAGTTTTGAACGAAAATTTTGGCATGAAGTGACACATCAGGGATAGGTTCCATGTGAAGAGATCAATGTATTTTGGGCATGACCTCAATTTTTCTGTTATTTGGTTTGTTTATAGAGCTGAAAAAGCGTATAATTAAATTGCAAAAAATTGCTTTAACCCGCGGCTCCGCTCGCGTAGGATTAGTTTTGACGGATTTAAGATATTTATATAAAAGAATTACAAACAATAATTTCATAGAAAATAATTTTTTATTTATAACTATAATATTACAATACCCGCCATCCGTTGCTATGCCTTGAATAAAATCAAAACAACCAATCAGAAAAATATCAAGAAAATTATTTTTATTAATTTTCTAATATATCTCAAACCGCTTTTGAACTTGGGTCATAGTTGAACAGCTTATGCGGATTATGAAGTCTAGAGTGTGCTATAAATAGTGGGAAATAGGAAAAACTAAGATTTTTTAGATTAAATTTAAGCAAATATTCGATTATCAGTGACGAATGAGAGTGGTGGCGGAGTTCCATCATAAAAACATGCCTATAACCTTCATTGGGTGAAAATATTAATGTATAAAAATTTTTACGTCATTTGGTGTTGTCGTTCCGAAGGGATGCGCGGACAACGTACAGACATTCACCTTTATAGTATAGATTGAAAATTTGGGTATACAGCTTTTTAATAGTTTAAATAAATTATTATTATATTAGTCCCAACTAGGGAAGAGTGGAACACTAACCCTACATTGCTAAATGATAACTCACAAAAAATGGTAGCAGATGGTTCCAAAACGCTTCAAGGCGTATCAGCAGGAATAGTGGAGCCTAGAGCACACAAATCCCTAACACTAAGGGATCGCCACCCTACTACTAATTTCCATGCGGAGCTCTTCGCCATAATAGAAACAGTGGAAATCATATCCAAAAGGGGGTTCGAGAAAGTAAAAATACATAATTTCGGACAGCCAATCGGTTCTCAAAGCCTCGAAAAGCTCCACATTCTAATCAAAAGTCCTAATAGAGTGTAACAATGCACTCAACAAACTGTCCACTCATAATTAGGTCTCACTGATTTGGATACCAGGACATGAAGGAAACGAGAAGGCAGACTTTTACGCCAAAAAAGGGGCAGAAGGGCTATTTATTGGGCCAACCCCATTTTCGCCTTTAACAAAAATAATATAAAACAGGAAACCAAGAAATGTATCCATACTAAAATCAGGGAACACTGGAACGGCAAAAGCGGCCTTAATCACTCCAAAAAGTTTTTGAGCTTTAATGCCAACAGAGCAAAATCTGATCTAACCCTAGATAAAAAGGGCCTCTGATTACTCTGTGGAGCACTTACAGGCCATGCCAGTAATAAACACTTAACACTTCTGCTGTGAAGAAGAGGAGTCTATGGAAGATTTAATCACCAACTGTGAGGCATTAGGCCACAGGAGACACAGAATCCTGGGCTCGTAACTACTAGAGGAGGAAGACCTGCAATTGCTCCCTCCCCTCGATTCCTCGGTAGACTAAATAATTATAATTAAGTAATTATAGGCGCACAATAGATCAATTTGGTGATAGTGCATAAAGGCCTTAGCCTAACCCGTACAACCATTACCATTACCATTATAATTAAATTCTTTTAATATTCTCATATATTTTTTTAATTTTTTGTATAAAGTTAACTTTTCAAAAAGTGAAGTTTTGGAAAAAAATTAGTTTGCAAAGCTTCAGTTCCTAACCCAAATGAAAAACAAAATTCTCTGCGGGCACGACAAAGGAGCTGCGGTAGTTCGCATTCTCAGAGTCTTAATATCCCACAAAAGAGTTTGAAAGAGTGTATAATTGATCAATAGTTTGGAGTGAGCACTTCTGCTCTCCGGAATATGGTACTAATTTTTATTTGTCTAAAAGTACCAAAAGAAACGATTTTAGAATTTTTAGTATTTATTAAGTTAAGTATATTAACTGGTTAATTCCACTAAAAATATGCACTTATTTATGAATTTTTTTTGGAAAGATGATTCATGTAAATTTATATATCCAATTAGTATACTGTAAACTCATATTAAAAAAATATTTTCAAAAATTTTCACAAGAAAATATACAAAATTGAGCCGTTGACAGCAGATCTACGCAGACATCTCGAAAAAAAGGCAATTTGCCGTGGACAGTTTTTCTCAGCATTGGATCATCTGAAATCAAAAAATCAAATAGTTTTCATTAGGTAATCAATTGTCCGAGGTAACCCTGACGAGTTTTTATTAAAAAAAATTTTTTTTTCAATTTTTTTTTTAACATTTGAAGTAGAAGTGCGATTTTTAGACGATAAATCGCATAATATTGTTTATTGTAAAATAAATAAAAATTAAAAAAAAAAACCTCCCAGGGTTACCTCGGTAATTATGTAGAGAAAGTGTGTACAAAATTTCAGGAAGATCGGTCGAGTAGATTCAGAGAAAAAGTGTCCACCGACTTGAAAAACGTCGTTTTCCAGAAAATCGATTTAAAGTTCGACCATAGCAAGTAGCCGAGTCGGAGCGGCCAACGGTTATAATGCTCTAACTTTGTGAGTTTTGCACCGATTGACTTAAAATTTGGACACAACATTCTTGAGATTATGTACATTCATTTTCTCAAATAAACCAAAATCAATTTTTTTTACCCTAGGAGGAGGAGCTCGGCCAAACAACCAAAAAAGGGTGTACGCGCCAATTTTATATATATTGAAATAATATTTTAAGTATAGTAATAATAATTTACAAATTCATTATCTCCTTGTTATAAAAAATGTATAAATTCGTGTGAAAAGAAGTCAGACATCTGGCATTATAGCGATTGTTGGCACTTTAAACGGGGAAACTCACAATTAATTTGCTCTCGGTAAAACAGTGCAGAAAACAAACCAAACGTAATAAATTATATTAAAATAAAATTTCAGTCGTGTTTTGTTGAATAGAAGTCCAAATTGTAAACATGGGTAGACAATGAAGTCAGAAATTTAGTTATTAGTCATCACGAAAAGGGTAAAACCGTTTGGGAAATCGCAGAAATATTGGATAGACCCCGAGCGACCGTATACGACGTGATAAAACTTTTCAAAGAAACAAAACCCATGGAAAATAAGAAGAAATCGAGATGACCAAGACTGTTTGCGGATGTAGATGAACGGTGGATAGTACAACGATTTAAAAAAAATCCGAATTTTAGCGCTTCTAAGCTCGCAACAGAAGTCGCCCAACACCTTAATATTAACTGCAATCCCGAAAGTATACGTATAGTGTTGTAAAAGAATAAGTAGAATGGAAGAATTGCACGAAAAAAACCTTTCATAAACGAGCTTAACCAACACAAGAGTATAAAATTCGCAAAGCGTCATGGGGATAAGGATTTCGAGTTCTGGAAGCACGTTTTTTTTTTTTTTGCAGATGAAAGCAAGATTAAAATATTTAGATCAGATGGACAATCATATGTGTGGAGAAGACCTAATGAAGTATTGCTGAAAAAAAACTTACGTCTGACAGTTAAACATGAGGGTGGATCGGTAATGGTATTGGGTTGTATCTCCACTGCTGGTATCGGAAATTTGGGCCTTATTAATGGCAATATGGACCACAAACAATACCTAACGGTTATGAAAAAAAAAATTGGTCCTAAGTGCGGAAAAGTTGGGAATTAAGGACAATTTCCTATACTATCAAGACAATAATCCAAAGCATAGGGCACTGTGTTCGTCTATTGCTTATGTACAACTGCCCTAAAGTGCTTGAAAAACTTCTAAAATCTCCAGACATCAATGTAATTGACCAACTGTGGGCTCATTTGAAAAACCAACTGAAAAACCATGTTATTAGAAACAGAAAAAGCCTAGAAGATACTATTAGAAAAGAACGAAAATAAATGTGACACTTAAACGCATTAGATTTGCATTTTAATACGTATTTTTTTGATTTAAAACCATTTCACTTGGGTGTCCGTGGCCGCCGTAGCCGAATGGGTTGGTGCGTGACTACCATTCGGAATTCACAAAGAGGTCGTATCTCGGTGAAAACACCAAAATTAAGAAAAACATTTTTCTAATAGCGGTGGCCCCTCGGGAGTCAATGGCAAATCTCCGAGTGTATTTCTGCCATGAAAAGCTCCTCATAAAAATATCTGCCGTTCGGAGTCGGCTTGAAACTGTAGGTCCCTCCATTTGTGGAACAACAACAAGACGCACACCACAAATAGGAAGAGGAGCTCGTCCAAACACCCAAAAAGGGTGTACGTGCCAATTATATATATGTATATATATATATATACTTGGATGTCCGAGTTCTTTATTGAGCCACTGTGCGTACTATAGAAATAATATATCGCTAAAAGTTACTTTTTTGCTATCGAAGGTAATTTTTCTCCCTCCATTTCAATGCTTCGTAAGAAGTTACAAATCCTAAAGATCCGGGACTTTTCGAAATTTAGAAAAGGCCGGAAATCGAGGAAACCATTAGTAACATCCCTAATAAACACGCACTACAGAATTTCATGTGTATATGTATGTTCCTAGCTATGATAACAGCTGTGAATAAATTTGAGCATGAATTTTTAAAACCCGGACACGATGCGCTTATTGAAAGTTTTACCTGAATTACCCATTTACCTGCAGTTGCCTATGTACTTGCTTGCATACAGTTCGCTTACGTGCGCCACCAGCCATTTGCCGCAAAGCTGTATACCCTAAACCGCATGCCAATGAATGCAAATAAATAAATGTATGTATGTATATATGTATGTATTTTCCTATTCGTGCCACTCAGCTCGATACAAAACAACTATGCCGAAATTTAGTAGTAAAATGAAAAATTGCAATTTGTGATTTGCCACAAAACATCAATCAATCTTCCGTAATAATACTGCAGCTTAAAGCACAAATATAGAACAGGCATACATACATTGTTGTAGTTTTGAATACACTAACACTAGTTTACAGCAAAAAAAGACCCAAGAACTAGACCGACCAACTCCGATGTAAAATCGCTCGCTGAGTTCGAAAATCTATATATTTTTTTGTAATCTATTCCGAAACCTTTAAAATTCTAAACAGAGAAAATATTTTGGTTTGCTAAAATCAGCTGATAACGGGAAGGAATGGCGCGTATGTAAAACATATTCATAATGATCTAAGACACACGGAGTTTTCTAGGTGTCAACGATAACCACCAGCCCATGAGCTAACCAGCACTGTGAGATAATACCCTTTTGGCAGTTCCTCAGGGAGAGGGGCATATTGTGGAAAGGTATTCAGTACGTATCTACTTAGGTGTAGCTGTGAGTCTACAAGTCAGTATACCAGTACTCATGAGAGTTCATTCTATACGAGAGTCATCTCGATGTGATTTGTTGGAGGATTTACGCTTTCTCATTTTGAGGCAAATTTTTGAAAAAGCACCGTATTTTCAATTGCTTACAATACAAGCGCACATACATATACATGCATACATTTTGTATACACATTACAAAAATCAATAGAACCCATATTTAGATAATTCGCTGTTATTTTTAGGCTGCATCAATTTACGTATGTATGTATGTGTACATGTATGTACGTATGTATGCATGTATGCATGTATGCAGCGTAATGAAAATACGCGCAGAGAGAAAATATTTAAAGCTTTAACCTACCGAGAGTGTTACGGATTTCAGAGCACTCCGGTTAGTCACGTGCGGTGTTATGCAGTCTTATATGTTTTTTTGCCGATAAAGCGCTGTACCCACATACCTATCCATATGTAAGTATTCGTTTTTCCCCAGTGCGGGCATACGAATTGCGTGGCTGATGTGCGTTAAGGAAATTCACCAGCAATCAAATGAAAAAGAAAACAATCGAAAAATAGTAACGTAAATACACAAAAACACATATTTGGAATGCAGTCCTGTACACAAAAGCCATTCAACAACTTAATTGGTGACACAGGTTGAAAATACATAATATATAAATATCAAAATAAAAAGTTGTCAGTTTGTTTTTCGCTTTACGTACTTCGACGATATTATTCCGCGTACCTAATTTACCTCATGCAAATAATTTCAAATAGTTCTTAGGCGAAGCTTCAATGCCTGGGCAATGGAATAAGTGCTCACATGTCGGTCCGACTAGATGATTATTTTTATATTATTAACGTTTTCAACAATAGGCCCACCAGAACGAAAGCACTATTTTGTTGTTGCATTCGAATTGAATGCTGTGTTAGATCCAAAAACAGCGGAAACTTTCTGGGGACCTGCTCCAACTTTTAAATCTAACTAGTCGTATTGATGCTGAAAGATGTATCAAATTATATGTTTCTTTTTACAGTTATTTTGGAACGCTGTAACGCACACAGGCTTTGCTAATTCTCCAAACACAAAACTGTCACAAAACTTTTTCAGAGGTGTAGACTAAAATGTTAAAGAGTATGACCCGCTGGAATGTACCGCAAGATATGGCTCGCCAAAAACATGTAGCGTAAAATTATCACAACTTTCTACTTCACCTAATAATTACCTAGGCAAGTATGTACTTATTTGTATATTATCGATGTTTGCTGCGCATAGTGCCACAAAAGCAAAATCCTATCGGCCCTTCGTGACTAGTAAGCAACTCCAGTGTCCTTCATTACATTCAAGTAACCGAAAGGGGCAAACATAAAATTTTCAGCAAGTTTGTAAACAAATGCATGCACAGGTGTCGAGAAAATATAAGCAAATTTTATCAACTAATCCTTGTGTTTATGCTTTTCGCGGCAGCCATTCACGAAAAGCTCTAAACTTGTTTAAAAAAAAAAACCTAGTTTCGAGGCAATGAAAAATATTTGTTCTCAGCGGTGGATTTACCTGTATAGTAAAAACCCAAGCTTCAAATTTCTAGAGTGGCAAGATATGGCACGTTACAAATGAAACAATAAAAAATTTGAATGTAAACATGGTGAGCTTGAGAAACAATGCTGCGAACCGAAAACTGCAACAGCACTGACGCAATTGGGCACAGTCATGACCTCGTTAAAGTTGCAGCCGACAAATGAAAGTGAATCAAAATCTACGAAAATAGAGCTCTGAAAATCTCTGAGAATCAAGATTAATCAAGATGTATGGAGATATGTGCAGATGTGTGGTCAACATCGCGTCGTTAATCGGCTCTCAGCAATTTTGAAGAACTCAGCTGATATGCTGACAATGTTATGAAAGCGGTTTGTTTATGAAAAAATTGAGATTGTGTTGGTCATATTTAAAAAAAAATCATCGCAGCCACAGCTGATCTTACTTCGATGGCATCTGAGCACTGACTGATTTGAGAAGTGTACCTATAAATACGAATGAAAGGAGCGGCCAGAATTCTCCCGCCGAATCCTCAATGACGTGGCAGCCGAAGTTACTTCCTGTTTCCCAAGGAAGATAGACTACCATCCGAAGCAAAATTGTGAGAGTAACTTCAACTGTCACGTCATCGGCGCCTCCGCAGCATAATTCTCTCCACTCAGTGACCAGTCATGATCTCGGCTACGTCATCCAATCAGCTGAGATCTTTAAATTTGCTAAGAACCGGTTAACGGTCTGATGCATGATGGAAAGAATAATGAGATGGTGCCTATCGTGGTACCGTTACTTTGCGCTCAGCAAATTTGACAATGAGTTACGCCGTTTTAGCACCAGTATGGCCAGATTACCATTTTCGTAACTTGATTTAGAATTTTTTTGTTACTTAGTGTCGGAGTTTTATTTCTTTATTCATGACAGTTTTCTACCCTGTTCTACAATAATTAAAATGTAATGTTTATAATTTTGTACAATACACATTTTTTTAAATTTGTTCACACATTCACTCAGATTTATTTAGATTTACATTTTTTTAACATCTGGTCACATTGCCCGCGATTGCGGTTACTGTTGGTATTCTTCTGCTTTCAGCGGTCAAATGTCTCTCTCGCTAGTGCAGTGTTGCCTAGCTTTGGATATAAAAACGCATTAAAATGCCCGTTTAAAGAAAATAAAATACCTAATTTTTATTGAATTACTTTAAGAACTTTAATTTATAAGTGTTTTGGTGAGAGAACGAGTTTTTTGTTATTTGAGGTTATGTAACAAGATAAGGTACTCTTTTTTTAAAAATGTCAGTATGGTTCAACCTTAAGAAGAAAATTTAATATTCTTGCATAACCTTAAAAGGAACAAAAAATTAAATTTGCACTTTCAAAATATTAAATTTTATAAGAATCGACAACTTTTTATCAGCACTAAAATCTTCTAAGAGTGACCTTTTTTAACCTTCTTTTGTTTAATAATACAGTTTGTTTTTAACTTACAGTTTTAGCTTTGAATTAAAAAAAAGAAACAAACACGAAACTTAAAAATTTTCGAATTTTGGGTATAAAAAAGCACTAAATTTATTGTGAAGAACAAATAGTTGGCAGCACTGCACAACTCGCCAAACGCGACGTCATGCACTCTCTGATGGGCGCAATCTTGTTTCTATCATTCTTGGGTCTGATGTAGGCCACACCACCCGATTCTGCACACCTGGGCCGTTTCCGGTAAAACTAAAATAAAGTTAGAAGCTGATGAATCACAAAATAAAGAAGTTCCTTTGTCAGGTCTGAATTATTACAAAACTAATACTACAAGCCTTATTCTTGACAACATTGAATTTGAATTTCCAAAGAGATACACAACATGGAAAAATGTTAGCGGTAGTTCTCTACTTGTGAATTGGGTAATCTGAAAAATTCTTGTAAGACCGAAATGTTTAAGAGATTTGACGAATTTGTGTACTGTCACGAAAAATGTTGGAACAAAATCTTTCACTATTTGCATGCAATTTTGTGTAGATGTCTGTTTTAAACAAAATAATTTCATCCACAAATGAATCATTTTATTAAATTAGTAAAATAAATAGTAACAATCACTTTTTTAAAGCGTATAGGCTTTAAGTAAAGGGGTGACATTTTTAACGGCTCCTCAGTATGACATTTGAAGAATGTAGGTCCCTCTCGCCCTGTTTGTTCTCATATAACAAACTGGGCTCTCCTAAAGTGCATACATATATTTGTAGTAAATGGACAAAGATAGTATATTAGCTTGGAGAAATTATAAAAGGAGAAGTAGACCAAAAGCGAAAGGGGAGGAGCGAAAGTGGTAAAGAGTATTGAGTATTGAGTATAACAACACTCATGCAATCCCTACCCATGGAGAATATTGGATTTCTAAGGCATCTTCAACAACAATATCGAATTCAAATGAATTTTTAATCAACCTACTCTCTGTTGCATTTGTTGCATTAATGTCGCTACAGGAGTATACTACTTGCAAATAAAAAATGTATAGAAAATGTGGTTAAACGTTGTTAAACTGTATTGCAAACATTAAAAGGATTAAATTTGTTCAGCAATTTACAATTAGACTGCACAAAAATGTATTTACTAGCAAAGCTGCATAAATAATAGTGAATGTTTTGTTGATATGTTGAAGAAAAAAGGACAACGGCCATTGCCCAATGCTTCTTTCCGTATTGGTTATAAGGGTTTCTCCGTATGTTTGGGCTTGATGAGAGAAATTAATGGAATTAGCTTATTTAATCATGGTTCCGTTTTCAATACATACATGTTTTAAAATTTTAGATTATTTTTTAAGCTTTTTCTAATAAAACTATAATACACTCATCACACAATAACTTTTTTTAATGCAAATATACCCAACAGAATTAATGGAATTTTTAATTTGCTTCAGTAATATTCAAAATATTTAGAAAAGCTATGTATATTTTTTTTATTAATTTTTAACATTTCTCTAAAAGCAGAAATCGATTACTCTAGTGGCCACTTTTATTGCTGAAACTAAACCGAGTTATTTATTTTGTGCATTTTAGATCCCAGTTGTTAGCGTCCCAAGCATTTCGGCTCGAAAGTTATCTACTACCTTTTAGCAGCTCTTTTATGGCCTTCGTATAAATTTTACTCTTATAGAATGTCCATAACAGTAAGAACGATTGAGTTAACATAAGCCTCGAAATCTTTGCGCCCAGCCAATATCGCCCTAAGTCAACCGAACATACACTCAAAAATCCGACACAACTTTTTTAATCCGAATGATACCATTCGCGAAGGACAAGTGACGCAGCTAGTTTTAAATAATTTCCCAATAATCTTTGAGTCAACTCCACTTTATATGGAAATATACGAAGATCTTGATTGAAAACCATTCTTATATGGGGTTCAGCCATTGTGAAAAAAATTCAGATTGGCCACACCAATATCAAACAGTTAACTGGTTCTCAGCGAATTTGAAAGAGCCGGCTGATTGGCTGATGCAAGCGGTGTCATAACAGCGGCTTGTTTATGAGAAAAACTGAGATTGTGTTGCTCATAAATGTAAAAAATCAACACAATCTGCACTTATGTTACTTTGTTGCCGTCTGAACAACGATTGAATGGCCGAGTGCATCATGGGCCGAGTGTATGAATATATGTAAAATGAGCGGGCAGAATTCAGTTACCGAGTTCCCGGTGACGTAGCGCGCTGGAATTTACTCGCTCAATTTCGTGTTTTACAGTAGCTGAAGGCCGAAGCTGGTCATATAACAGCCTTAGAGTTTAGCGATAGTTGACTGCTAAGTACAGTGGCGATACGAGATATGCATTTGAGGATTGTGAAAATTATTCACTAATTATAATGATAAAATATTCAGTTAACTCAGGGAGTCAAAAAGCTAAAAGTAACAAAATTTATTTTTGCTTTTTTATACAATTCATATCGTCTCAACAAGTTAATAAACAGAATTAAAATATACTAATATAAATTCTTGTATTTTTTGTTATTCTTTTTCGAATAGCGAAATAATTTTCAGAATATGCTTGTGTTTATTTTTTGTAGGTAGGTATGTGAAATGGTTGAAGTGACGGTCTGGCACTCCTCAAGTAGCACAAAAGCGCCATTTTGATACCATTATGAGACCTCCAACAGGCACATATCTACAGCCAGCCACAGCTGTTGATATAATGGAGAAGATTGATTGGATTTGGAAGAAAGGAGCACCCAGTAATCTTAATTAAACCAGGACATTTACAGAGAAACTACTCTAGTCTCCTTCTCTGAAAGGTCCCCGCAGCTTCAGCAATGGGGGTTAAACGGTAACCCTAGCTTTGCCGCGTGTGTGCAGAACGTCAGTGACCAGTAAACACAGTTACGAGTTTGGAAATTGAATGTCGAGGAGTCCAAAGGACTTTCGGAGTCCTTCGTATATTGTATTGGGACCAAAAGGTTTTCGAAATAGCACATGAAGAAATGGAATTTCATCTTTTCTGCGCTTTCCAGAGAAATAATTTGTGCAATTCCCCATTAATAGCAGTCAGGAGGATGCCGATGATTGGGTAGGAGGTCTCTTCTGGCCAATTCAGTCCCTTTCCTGGCAAGCTCATCAACAATTTCACTTCCCTCTATATCCCTATGTCCTGGAACCCAGATTAGAGAAATGTTACCTGCACACCCAATAGATTTGATCTACTCCTTACAGGAGTTTACTAATAAAAATCAATTTCAATACATCTTCGCATGTTTGCTGTACCTAGTAATTTTTGAGACTTATGGCTCCATTTTTAGATATTAGACAGTTTTGAAATAATGTTTTTGCCAATTTCTTAAACTCTTAAAATGACTGGCATTAATTTAATGTCCCGAAATTATTTCGATCGCGGCAAATATATGTATGGCTTTCAAAGCCCCATAAAAGCAGGCGTCCATACTTAAATATATGTATATATACATATATACGAGTACACGGGCAACATGTTTGTTAGACTTATGACAAAAGAGGAATTTTCAAGCACTGAGCACGAACGACAACAAACACTTGGAAATACTCAACTCATACAGTCAGACATTTGAGTATTGAGCGAGTGATGTGAATTTTCGCCTACGGCGCACAGTGTGATATTAGGAGTTTCTAGTGGAACTTAATACAAAAATGGTATGTTCCAAATGGGTGAAAAATTAATTACAAATTAACTAACTATTCATACAATTAAATTTTAGGAAAAAAAAATCCTTGCAGCGAATAATTTTCATAGGGTAAATTTCGAAATAGAGAATTTTTTCATCTCACAAAAACAAGCAAATCAGTACTAATTTTTCAACAACTGAGAGAAGGTTTATGGGATTATTTTTAGTGCATAAGCGCATGAAATTTTATTGAATACAACTTCCTGAGTCTCATTATTTTTTTACTACTTATCATAAAAGAAATGTTCAATGTTTTCAGTTCTTCAGAACAACTTATTTGAAATACAATACTTTATTTTGCATTTAATTCGAAACAGTCCCAGCATTGTTTGCTTTACAAATTTGTCCGTCTGGCACTACCCAAGTAGCACTAAAGCGCCGTTTCGGTACCATTTTCAAACCTCCAATAGGCAGATATCTACAGCCAGCCACAGCTGTTGATGTAATGGAGAATATTTATGGGATTTAGGTTGGCGCACTGCCTAAGGCTGTCGATGAAAGAAGCAACCAATGGCCCTTATCGTCTAGCTGTCAAATCCGGGCATTTACAGAGAAAGTGCTCAACAGTCCTTTTACTCCGAAAGATTCCCACAGCTTCTGCAGTGGGGGTTAAATAGTATACCTAGCTTTTACGCGTGTGAGCCGATCGTCCGATGACCGGTAAATATAGCTACAAGTTGGAAATTGAATGGCGTGAGTACCCAGGACTTTCTGAGTCCTGCGTTTCTTGTATTGGAACCAGACGGTTTCCGAAATAGCGCATGAAGAAATGGAGTTCCATCTTTCCTGCGCTTTCCTGAGAAAAAAGTTGTGCAATTCCCTTTTAATAACAGTCAGGGGGGATGCTGATGGCCGGGTAGGAGGTCTCTGAGATCAACTCAGTTCCCTTTCTGGCAAGCTCATCAGCAATTTCATTGCTCTTTATCTTCCTATGCCCTGGAACCCAGATCAGAGAAATGTTACCTGCATACCAAAGAGATTTGGTCTGCTCCTGTAAGGAGTATCTGCACCATGACGTCGTCAGAGCCTTGATTGCGGCTTGACTCCCGAAGAAACTGTCAATATCTCGCTCGCTTCCGCGTTCCCTAAGCATTGTGGCCACCTGCTGGGTCGCCAAGCTTTCTGCCTAAAAAACACCAGCAGTGTTCGGCAGTTTAAAGTAAATAGAAAAAATGGCTAATTTAGAGAAAAACCCAGCTCCGACTCCCGTTTCCATCTTGGAGCCGTCAGTAAAGACAGAGGTAGTACCAGCCTAGCTGCAGATTTTCCCCTCATTTCAGTCCTACCTACCTGGAAAGATTGCCCTGGCACGACGCGTAAACTTAAAAAATTAGAAATTACTCCTTTATTATAGAATATATTTCTGGCGCGAAGAAAGTACGCTAGAATTCAAAAAGTACGCACTGTAAACAGCATACAAGCAGGCGACAATGATGCGTAGAAAGATATAGGTGTGTATGTGTGTGCATGCATATAAGTGCCTACCCAGCAGGGAAATCCTCTTGCTTTGTTTATTCAATACGTACTTTGGCACTTGTTTCAATTTATCCGAACTTGATACGCAGAAGTAAGAAAAATTTCGCACGAAATAGCTTGAACTCCTTTAAATATCTACAGCACTAGGACTTATTGACGTGTTTTGCTAATTTATTTGTTCATTTATTCGTTTGTTTAATTTTAATATTTTTTAATATTGATATTTCCATTAGAAATGTATTTTATTCTAGTACAAAAACCATAACAATATAAGTTTCAAACTTTGTGTAAATTTAAAAAAAAAATATCGAAAAATTTCACTTTTTTTAATTAGAATTTTTTAGCCAAAATTTCGATTATACAGTTTTATAGCCCACTGAATTTTGGTATAATAAAAAGCAAATTTCAAATGGCTCGAAAATCATGTTGATTTAAAAAAAATCCATTTTTTTTTTTGATTTGCACAAAGTTTGAAATTTGTATTTATATCTTTTTATATGAGAGAAAATTATTAAAATTAAATGAGAAACCAATAAATTGTCAAAACTGAGCAATAAGCCCCTGTGCTTTAATTATTTAACACTGTGCATAATTTTTAAATTTTCCTACAAGACAAAACCCCACTTTGGTCTCTTCCAGCTATATTTGCATTTGCGGAAATAACACCAATTCAATACAAGAAATATTTTTTACCAATTCAGATTTTCCCTACAGGATATGAATATCATGTAAATGCCGGTAATGATTGCAAAACTCAATTCGCCCTTTTGTTAATGTTGTTTGCAATTGTGTACGGAAGCCGGCCAGCTTGACTGACTGCAATAGCTGTTTGATGGTGAAAACAAATAAACTTCTCTCACTCGCATTCTCACCTCAAGGGGTAAACAAACTTCGCAGGCAACGGAAGCGCATAGTTAAAAAACAAAAACATATTGAGGGACAAAAACATGCTGTCTCATTGTTGCCGACGACAAATGCCAAATTGGAGCTTCGTGTTATTTGCGCCGCTTCGATGCCAACCTCCACGTCGTTGGCAGTTACCATCCTAGCGAAGTTAGTCACGAATGGCTGCATGGCTAGTGGAAACAGACACCTGCCAAACATAAAGCAAAAACAATATTGGCCCCATCAAGCGAACGACGAGCACTGACAGAAATAGAAAAAGGATTTTGCACTTATCAAGTAAACCGAAGGGGTAGTGAAAAAACGCGGATACCGCACACTTCGGCATACAGTGTAAGATTTTGCCAATCTCAGAGAACTTAATTCAATTGTTACCGTAGCTGTGAGAGATGTTGACTAGAAGGTTTTATTTTCAATATGAAGGTTTAATTCTAAGAGAAGCAAGAAGGGAAAAAAATATTCACCCCACCTCTTGTAATCCGACTTTTTCTAGTTTTAAGGCCAAAAAAAAAATTTTTTTAATTAAGTAAGTAATTAATTTTTCATTGTCACGAATTATATGGGATATTAAAAAAAATTACCAAAAAGAAATTAAAATTTATTCTTTCGATGGAATAATAAGCTCTGCTACCTCACTTAATGTAAAAAATGATGATTTGGGCAAAGTTTCAAAAAGATTTTTTTTAATTTAGAATTGGGAGTCTGTCCACTTATCCCATATGTGGTGCCAACGTGGAAACTGATATAATTTGTGAGTAGGAATCTACATATAAAGCGGCCGCCGTGCCCGAATGGGTTGGTGCGTGACTACCATTCGGAAGTGTCTGGACTAGAATCTCCGTGCAGGAAACCGCAAAATGATAGAACAATTTTTTTTCTAATACCCTTCGGTAACCCTTCGGTAACCTTGGTAACCCTTCGACAGACAATGTCAAACCTCTGAGTGTATTTCTGCCAGGAAAAATCTTTTCATATAAAACATTTGTCGTTCGGAGTCGGCTTGAAACTGCAGATCCCTCCATTTGTGGAACAGTATCAACAAGCACATCACAAATCGGAGGAGAAGCTCGACCAAACACCCAAAAAAGATGTAAACGCTATTTATTTATTAAATCTATTAGGTGCGCAGCTAAGTTCCCGCTGTTTGTCAATAGAAGCAGCCAGCTAGTCGATTCTAACATAAGCTAAACGTCATTAATCAAGCTTAGACATATGGACATAAATCAAGCTTAGATAAACTGATTCGACACATTAGTGATTTTATTTTGGTATCATATACTTTTGGTTTTTTGAAAATGTCTGATTTTGTGCCGCACAATCGTCATTTGCGAGAAGTGTTGATTTTCCTCTTTCATTCGGAATAAATTGGCGGCTGAAGCGCATCGCGAGCTACAAAAAGTTTATGGAGATGCTGCTTTAAGTGAAACAACGTGACGAGATTGGTTCCGTCGCTTCAAAGACGGTGATTTTAATGTTGACGACCGTCCGCTTGAAGGAAGGCCAAAAGCCTTCGAAGACGCTGAATTGGAGGCATTGCTCAATGATGATCGGTTTCAAACGCAAGAAGAACTTGCTTTAGTATTAGGAGTTACCCGCAAATCCAATTCCAAGCGATTGCATGCTTTGGGAATGATACAGAAACAGGGGACTTGGGCTCCTTGTGAGTTAAAAACAAGGGATGTTGAACATCGTTTTTTCGCCTTTGAACAACTTCCTCCAAAAAAGGAAAGGTCTTCTTCATCGCATCGTAGCGGGAGATGAAAAATGGATTCATTACAGCAATCCAAAGAAAAGAAAGTCATGGCGACTGCCCGGTCATGCTTCTACGTCATCGCCTCGGGCGAATATTCACACTGCGAAGGTTATGCTATGCATTTGGTGGAACCCAGTTGGTGTTATTTATTATGAACTGTTAAAACCAAGCGAAACCATCATTGGGGATCAATATCGACTTCAATTGATGCGATTGAGCCGAGCACTGCGTGAGAAGCGGCCGCAATACGCGGGAGAGGCAAGAAAAAGAGATTCTACAGCATGACAATGCTCGGGCTCACGTTGCCAAGCCCGTTAAAACGTACCTGGAAACACTGAAATAGGAAATCCTACCCCACCCGCCATATTCTCCAGATATTGCGCTCGATGGCACATGGTCTAGCTGACCAGCAGTTCCATTCATATGAAGACAAGATGAACAGTTTTACCGCGACGGTATACGAAATCTATCAGAAAGATGGCAAGAAGTAGTAGCGAGCGATGGGCCATACTTTCAATGATTCACTTGTAACCAGTTTTTCAGAATAAAGTCGTATTTTCATCAAAAAAAAAAAAAAAAACAGCGAGAACTTAGTTGCGGACCTAATAAAGGGTGGTTAAAATTCAAGGGCCGATGTTGAATGTAAACCACACCTAAACGTCAAGTTTCTTTCTGCATTTTATTTGATATTTTTCATTTTCAGACTAACTCAATTTGAGCCATGGAAAGACACACAATCGGTCAACGCGTTAAAGTTATTCAGGCTTATTATGAAAACGGGCGTTCAAATCAAAATGCATATCGCGCACTTCGTGATTTCAGTGATCTTCAGTGATGAGGCACATTTTCACCTCAGTGAATTCGTCAATAAGCAGAATTGCCGCATTTGGGCGAATGATAATCCAAGAGTGATTACCGAAAAACCAATGCACCCACAAAGAGTGACTGTTTGGTTCGGTTTATGGGCCGGCGGCATCATTGGGCCGTATTTTTTCCAAAATGAGGCCGGTCAGGCAGTTACTGTGAATAGTGTTCACTATCGTGAGATGATAACGAACTTTTTATGGCCCGAATTGGAAGATATGGATGTGGACGATATGTGGTTTCAACAGGACGGTGCCACTTGTCACGCAGCTAACGAACTATGGCTCTTTTGCGCGAAAAATTTGATGGCCGAATAATCTCACGTCGCGGCGATGTCAATTGACCGCCAAGATCATGTGATTTGACACCGTTGGACTTCTTTCTTTGGGGTTATTTGAAAGAAAAGGTGTACGTTGATAAGCCAGCAACAATTCAAGAGCTAAAGGATGAGATAATTCGGAATATCAACAGCATAGAACCTCAATTGTGTCTCAGCGTCATCGAAAATTTGGACCATCGGATGGAGGTGTGCCGCCAAGGCTGCGGCGGCCATTTGGCCGATAGTTTGTTCCATACGTAATATAATTCAACCATATCAGTATTATCATAATAAAGAGAATTGACAATAATTTCTTCAAAAAACTGTACTTTATTCAAAATCAACACTGGTCCTTAAAACTTTACCACCCTTTATAAAAAATTAAAGATTTTTGAAAATGTTTTCGCTTCTAACTGATGAAAGAAAATGTTCTATTGCTGTTATTGAAATACTTCATTGCAAATATTAATACCAAATTATTGAGATTTGGAGTAACAAACTTAGAAAAAACAACAATTTTAATTTTCTTAGCATTAAAGTATTTTTCTAATATGTAAAAGAAATATAATTGCATTTGAAGTATTTTCTTTTAGCATAAGGTCGCAGTAGATTGACAAAATGTTACACTGTGCGGCGGGCATGTCTAAGTGGTTGATTTTTGTGAATATTTCCAACATTTCCTTCAACCATTAATGCCTTTCCGAACAGAATACTAACTACTCCTGACTGTTTTTCCGCTATTCGAGTTGGTGAAAACAATGAAAAAAAGGTATGGATTCATTCTTCCATTGTCGCCCTTGTGTGTGTTTGTCAAGTGATGGCTTTCGTGTTTCAGAACGGTATGAAATAACCAGCATGCATTAAATTTGTTATGGGTATGTGGGCACACATCTACACTCATATATATGGACATGCAAAGCCCAGTCAAGAATGTTGAGATGAAGCCAAAAGCTTCAAACACGCTGCATGTGCACCTACTATTTGCATTTGCAATACCTAAGTATGTATGTGTGGGTGTGTGAACGTACCGAAAGGAATCCATTCTTTTGAATTTTTCGTTTTCAACTTCCACACCAAGCACCCCATATAAGCATTTGTTTAAGCTCACTCTGACTTTTATGCACCGAAGAGAGTAAAATAAATGCAAAATAGTCAATACAAAGCAAATGAAATGGTAGGTGAGCATTTTTGTATCAATCAACAGGGGCGAATGCTTTGGTATTTTTAAATTGCATGCCACTAAAGAATGCTATGCTCCGAATGTGGTATTTAAAGCATTTTGTGAGTTCTAATTTTATCTTCCCTTTATGCACATTTTATTGTCTAACCCTGATTTTTTTAGAGAAAAAAAAAATAAAAACTGAGCCGTACAATGCAACAGAACAGCATGAATTAAAAAGTGAGAAATGTGTTGATGAGTAAATGAAAATAATATTCTATTATGTCAAAGGCTTACGTAAAATTGTATTAAAAAAATATTTTATCTAAATTTGCCTGCATAAAGGAGTCGCATACAAGGTGACGCAAAATGAATCATCATCGTCAATTTTGTTTTTAATCACTTTTTTATTAAATAAATTAAAAAAGCGATTTGGAGTGATGGAAATATTTATTTTGATCGTTTCGCGCTCCACTGCTTTTCTCTTTGTATGCTATAGCTCTCTAATTCACAAGGTCAAATATAGGTTCCTGAGGTGCGACGCCATTTGCGAAAATTATAAATCTTGTACAGGGTGGGCCATATAGCGTTTGCTTTTTGAACCATCTATTTTTTTAGAATGGTAACACAAATGTTGACATGTCATTCATGTGTTCATAATTTACTTAAAGGTTTGACATTTACGAAATGGGACGCTATACGCTTGAACAAAGTTCGGAAATATTGAAAACCTATTTCCAAAGTGGTGAGTCTTCTTCTTATTTTCTGATTTTCCCTTCGGTGGCTACGTAAATAAGCAAAATTGTCGGATTTGGCGCTCAGAAAATCCACACGTTACTGTAGAGAGGCAAATGCATCCACAACGAGTCACTTTTTGGTGCGGTTTTTGGTCTGGCGGCATCATCGGGCCATTTTTTTCGAAAATGAGCGAGGAATCGCGGTTACAGTAAATGGCGAGCGTTACTGTGACATGCTCAACGAGTTTTTGTTTCCAAACATTGAAGAGGATGACATGGACGACATTTGGTTTCAACAGAACGGTGCAACTTGTCACACTGCCAAAGTTATACTCGAACTTTTGGCTACCGTTTTTGAAAACCGCCTCGGAGCTGTGATTTAAGCCCGTTGGACTATTTTTTGTGGGGAGCCGTTAAGGACAAATGTTATGCGAACCATCCAGAGACGATTGATACTTTAAAACACGAAATCGAAGTTGCCATTCATGAAATTGGAGCCCAAACAATCGAAAATGTGCTTAAAAATTGGGTTGATCGAATGGCCTACTGTAAATCCAGACGTGGCAGTCATTTGATCGATATTATTTTTCATTCATAAATGGCAATGTTCAATATTCAAAATAAAAAAAAAATTTGAAAAAATATTGATTAGTTTTTTTTTTATAGCCGATTCAAAAAGCAAATTTTACATGGCCCACCCTATAGATACATAAATAAGGTTAACGATACGTTTACCAAATCGGACAGAGAAACTCTTAGTGATGAAAAAAAACCAGGTTGCCCACAGAGGGTATTATCCCATAAAAACTTCGAGAAAGTGCATGATTTTTACAAAAATATTAGCAGAAATTGTGCGACAATCATTGAGATGGAATTGAGGGATCCTGTATGTTCCATTTTGACTGCATCTGCAAATCACCGCAAGCCCAATTTCAGATTTCTGTCACACAAGCTGGCACAACCATAATGCCACCATCTTGTCGGTCAAGAGTTGTGCGAGAATTTCTAACAAACAGCCATTTTAATTCGTTACACCATTTGCCATTTTCACCAAATTTTGCACCTTGCGTTTATCACCTCTAGAATAATAAAATTTTAAATACTATCGGCCTTTACAATAGCCACCCTCTAACTCCACATAATAATGCCAATGTTGCTCTCTCGAAGCATTCTTGGCAATCTTCCGCGTTTAACACACTCAGTGCCGCTGTTACTGTTACTTTTACCTCCTGTACGCTGCTACGAGGAGTTCCACTGGGATGAGACTTTATCTTGCGGAAACGGAAAAATAGGAAATATCGGGGCACCTTTGGAACGCCTTTCTGCTTTGACAAAAATCTTTGATCCAATGAATAAGAAATTGGCCGGCGCGTTGTTGTGGTGCAAGATTTAGCCATTCTCTTCGATTTCGCCGTGAAGCTGTCCACCAGGGTTGGGCATAGTGCACTAAATAATTAATGCAATAAGAGGATAATTAAAACATTGAAATACTGAAGATTTTGTGATAATGAAACTCTTATTTTAACTACCACTAAAATACTAGCGGTTGTGCAATTTAGTGGCAGTGAGAAATACGCAACCCTGATGTCCATACATTGTGTCACGGATATCGAAAAAAAAACGATTGGTTTCAAAAGCGATTTAGGCATCCTCGCTGATCCCGTTAAGGGTTGATTTTTGAAAGTATGCGAATATGAGACTGTATTCACCAAAACTTCCCAAATATGTGGCTTTGCTAATGACCTGGTCATCTTCACGAGAAACATACATATTCTAAAAGAAGTATTGCTAGCACTCCAAGTAAAAGCAAAATTCCTTGGTTTAAATATCAATGAAAGCACAACGAAGTACCTCACAAGACTTAACACGTTGAGAAAAGCGCCAGATCTTACAATTGGTGATCATACATTTGAAAGCGTGGATCAAATAAAATATCTAGAACTGCTTCTCAGTAGAAATTCCTGAGTAGAAAATCAAAATATATAAAATCGCATCAGATATAATGACAAGCTAGAAGAGTTCCTAGAAGTGCTACTTTGGACTAAGTAGGCAACTGAGCAGTAAAGTTCTCTCTCGACGAACAAAACCAACACTCTACAAGACTCTCATCATGCCCGTTCTAACGTATGGCGCAGAAGCTTGGACGATGACAACATCCGATGAAGCGACGCTTGGAGTGTTCGAGAGAAAGATTCTGCGTAAGATTTTTGAACCTTTGCACGTTGGCAACGGCGAATATCGCAGACGATGGAACGATGAGCTGTATGAGATTTACGACGACATAAACATAGCGCAGCGAATAAAGATCCAGCGGCTACGTTGGCTGGGTCATGTCGTCCGAATGGATACAAACGCTCCGGCTTTGAAAGTATTCGATGCGGTAGGAGGTGGTGGTAGCAGAGGAAGAGGAAGGCCTCCTCTGCGTTGGAAAGATCAGGTGGAGAAGGACTTGGCTTCACTTGGTGTGTCCAATTGGCGCCGGTTAGCACGAGAAAGAAACGACTGGCGAGCTTTTTAAAAAACCCAATCAAGAAGAAGAGTTCCTACAAGGCGACAACGTCGTGCGGTTTGCAAAATTGCAGCGCATCCGATGGATGGATAGAACACGTTTGGGGAATGCCAGATGAAGTAATACCACGCAAAGTTTTGTATGCACGCATGTTTGGTGAAAAGCGAAGAGGGCTTCCGCGAAAAAGATGGTTAAACAACGTTGAGGACGATCTAAGAAACACAGGAGCGACCAACTACCTTAGTATGGCTATGAACCGAGAAGCATGGCGAGAAATTATGGAGGAAGCTAAGGCTCACACCAAGCTGTAAAATCTATAACTTTTAGATAGTTTGAAAAACAGACAAATTCTAGTAATAACCTTCAGATTTGGAGTAGATAATTGTTCCCCATTCTGAACAAACAATTGAAAAAATAAATAAAATTCCATAAAAATGTATGCATGTTTAAAGTGATTTACATTTACTACTTTTCGGGCACCTAGCACGTTAAAGTGTGCAGTTTTCGAAAACCGTGTACGCTAGACCGTACCACCTTGCGAGCAAAACAAATGGATTCGCCGTTCCATAAGCTCAGATCTATTTCTTTCGACAAAGGCTAAAGAGGCGAACGCTTTAGATCAATGGTATCTATCGATCGATCTTATTGAAGTACGAGTCACGTTGCTCTCTGCAGGCTGCTACACCCTTTATCGTCTGAACGCACTAGCGGATCGTCTAGCATCACTTTTTCTGAGCCTATCAACTTCCTTGCAACGTTGCATTAGTTGACAGCATACGATCCCGATCCAACAAACACCTGCATTTCACCAGAAATCCGACAAGATCCGGATGCCCAACCAAATTTTCAAAAAAGGTGTCCAACGGAGGACTAATTAGCCTAAACACGCCCATTTCACAAAATAAAGAGTGGTTAAATTTCAAGGGCCGATGTTGAATGTGAACCACACCTAAACGTCAACGACACCGTTGGACTTCTTTCTTTGGGGTTATTTAAAAGAAAAGGTGTACGTCGATGAGCCAGCAACAATTCAAGAGCTAAAGGATGAGATAATTCGGCACATTAATGGCATAGAACCTCAATTATGCCTCAGCGTCATCGAAAATTTGGACCATCGGATGGAGGTGTGCCGCCCAGGCCGCGGCGGCCATTTGGCCAATATTTTGTTCCATACGTAATTGAGCCATACTAATATTATCATAATTAAGAGAAATGACAATAGTTTCGTAAAAAAATTGTATTTTATTCAAAATCAACACCGGCCCTTAAAACTTAACCACATTTATATGCAAAACTAAATTTTTTGCTTGAAACTCAAGCTATATACAAATTGTTAGCTATTTGGCTCCAGTATCATCATCATCAAGATCATCATCATTATATAAATACGCCACACTAAATGTGAAATCACTGACGTATTAAAATAGAGCTGCAAGAAAACAAAAGAATGTAACCGGCATGTGAAGAGAATGGGAGGCGATCGGTTGGTAAAGATTGTACTGAGAGGTCAACTTAAAACGCCACGACTTTCAGGAAGATCATCAAAGCGTTGGCACGAGTGCCAATAATTATATTTTTAAGATTTTCAACAATAACATATTGTATTTTTTTCGGTAAAGGAACAAGATATTAGAATAAAGATTAAGCAAATATAAGCTGAAATTTCCAAATCGGTTTTCTCCGCAACGACAAAAGTTAAGATAATGGATTTTCATACAGTGGTAGATTTGACACCTCACATATAAACTGAAGTTTCCACATCGGTTTTCTCCGGAAGCACAAAAGTTAATGAAATTTAATACCAGTTTCATAAAATCTCTAAATTTGTTGGGATAGATTTTTCATTTTCAACAAGCATGTAAAGAGAATGTTGAAAATTCTGAATATTTCTTATAAACAATTTAATTATATCTTTTTTAAAGCCTATTAACCTTAAAATATGTCTACTTATCCTACAAGAATCTGTTATATTCATTGGCTTAATAAATAAATAAATATCGCAGCTTTTGCTTTTTTCAAGTGTACCCATATATTTGAACAAAACTTGGTACATACAGGGTGAACTATATAAAGTGTTACCAACTTCACACTGCTTGTATCTGTAAAACAGCTCAACAGCTCAACGTCAAAAATGTTCTAATGACAGTTTAATATGATATATTGTTTATAAGCCATAAAAAGCATTTGCGTCTCAGTTTTGTTGATTTTTTTTTCTGTAATGGAATTCAAACGTAATAGTGTGATTGCGCCTTGGAGGTGGACCAAAAAAAACCGCAACAATGCCTGAAATGGTTTGGAAAGTGAAGGCACGACTTGAACGAAATCAACGTTGAAGTGGAAGAAAAATGGCCAAAGAACTGAAAATGTCGCAAGACAGCGTTCGACGCATTTTGAAAAATGAGCTCAAGGTCAAGGCTTACAAGTCCCAAAAAGCACACGATCTTTCACCCCAGTTAAAAAAGTTCGGTGCGAAAGAGCAAAGGAGTTGTTGCGCTTGCACGAACGTGGCGAATTTCCTAACATTGTGTTTTCTGACGAAACAAATTTCCCAATTGAGCAGTTCATAGACACTCAAAACGACCGTGTTTACTTGACCGAACGCTCATACGAGAATTTAAGCCTATGTATGGCCACTCGAAGCAATTTCCCATCGCAAGTAATGGTTTGGGCCGCAGTGACCGCTGATGGACGCTCTCCAATCGTTTTTATCGAGCCTGGTGTCAAAGTGAATGCGACTTATTATCGGAAAAATGTTTTAGAAGCTGCTTTAGAGCCGTGGACACGCAAACATTTCGGTCGTAGACCATGGACGTGCCAACAGGACTCGGCACCGTCTCATAAAGCTCGTGTGAACCAAGAATGGTTAAAAAATCATATTCCACACTTCATTTCGTCCACACAATGGCTTTCGAATTCGCCAGACGCAAATCCGATGGACTATTCCATCTGGTCCATTTTGGAGAGCAAGGTGAGGACTAAAAAATATGCCAGAATTGAGGCGCTGAAAAAAGCGATTATACGAGAATGGGCCAAAATACCTCAAGATCACATTCGTGCAGCATGCGACTCATTTTTTGACCGTTTGAAGGCTATAGTCAAGACAAAAGGTGGTCATATCGAGCTAAAGTGAATATACATATGTTAAAATTGTAATCATTTTTGAGCAATTGCGTCTTTGAAAACAATAAAAGCTAATTTCACACAAAAAAGTTCTGGTGTTTTGAATAGGTAACACTTCATATCGTTCACCCTGAACCTAAAAAAAAAATACGACACAAGTGAAAGTTCGAAAAATGAGTAGATACATTCGCCCACTTTCGGTAAATGCGTGCGACTTAATAAAACACATGTTTTGCACCCCACCATTCAACATAGATGATTATGTAGGCATATTATTAAGGTCGAATAAAAACCATGCCCACTTTTTCTTGACTAGACTATGCTTTTTAGGACTTAATTTTCGTTCGTTACAAGCTATAACTCCCATGGTCTATAAGTCTATTTGATTCCGAAAATTAACAGCCAGCACAAATTAAATTCTACTGAAATGTACACTGGTAAAATTCGGTCCGAACGGATTTAGCGTTCCTTCTTTACTTTTTTATTGCTATTTGTAGACTATCTAAAGCAGTTTTCCTTTTCAACACAGCTTTGATACTTTTGGAGGGTTTCATGAAAATTGCAAAGGTGAGACGAATAACACTTTGAGTGGCCGGATTAAGAGGGAAGCTACAGCAATTGCCAGGCTTTTATATTACATTTACTTTTTTTGCAAGTGCAACAAATATAACAAATAAACGAACAACAGAGTACAACGCAACACAAACTTTTTCTTTCAAAGTAAACGCTTTAAATTTCAACTTTTCAAGTTTAGGTTTAGTTTTAGTTTATCGCAGCCGAAGCAGGGCAACCCAAATGCATTGAAGTTCTACGCTTAAGTCGATTTTAAGCGCTCACACCTGCATTGTTGGCTGCACTATTGCAAATAAACTGAATACACTTTCAGAGTATAAAGCATTGCATTTATATAACTGTGAAAAGAAATATACATACATATATATGTGAAATGAAATCAATAAAAGGATGCAATATGTATGTATGTATGTATGTATATACGAGGTGTGTTAAAAAACTAAGGTGACTTTTCATTTTTCTCAAAAATTGTTTATTTATTCATCGATTTCTATTTTACCTCCCTTAAAGTAGTTCACCTCAGATATAACCCCAGCGTTTTTCCTAATTCTCGAAGTAGTTCTGATATGCGCTTTTTGGTATGTCCTTGAGCTCTCTCAGCGATTCGATTTTTATCTCCTCAATCGCCGCAAAACACCGTCTTTTCGTGGGTCTCTTAAATCTTGGGAACAGGAAAAAGTCGGAAGGGGCCAAATCTGGTGAATACAGTAGCTGAGGCATGATAACGGTGCTGTTTTTGGCCAAATAATCTCTTACAAGCAAAGTTGAGTGAGCAGGTGCATTATCATGATGCAAAAGCCATGCATTTCTTTTCCACAATTCCGGGCGTTTTCTTCGTATTGCTTCACGCAAACGGCGCATAACTTCAAGGTAATACTCCTTACGGCCTACGGTAATCTTGTGGTAAGAACTCCTGATGCACTATAACATGGTAATCGAAGAAAACAGTGAGCAAAATCTTGACATTTGATAGAACTTAGCGTCCTTTTTTGGTCTTGGCTCTCTTGGGCTCTTCCATTGAGACAATTGGGCATTGGTTTCGATGTCACAACCATACTCGTATGACCCTTTTAAGCAAATCTGAATCATCGTTGACGTCATTCAACAATTCCTGAGCGATGCTCATGCGACGTTGTTTTGATCGAAGTTCAGCAATTTTGGAACGAACTTCGTTGTCACACGCTTCATACCCGAAATTTCCGAAATGATTACATGGCATGAGCCAATCGAATGCCGACATCCTCAGCAACTTTTGTAATTCTGATTCGACGATTCTCCATAACAATTTTCTTTACTTTCTCAACATTTTCATCGGTTGTTGATGTGGTGGGGCGTCCAGAGCGAGCGTCGTCATTAACATCTTCTCTATCTTCTGTAAAAAGCTTGTACCACCTGTAACATTTTTTTTACTCAGGGTACTCCCACCGTATGCCACTGTCCACATTTCAGGTGTTTTTGAGCACTTAATTCCATTTTTTACTCAAAATTTGATCAAACTTTTTTTATAGTGAAAATCGCCAAACACGCAAAACACTTGATTTATTTATGCCTCTCACAAACAAACTAAAGATGTTATTAGGTGCGCAACTAAGTTCAATAGATGCCGCCAGCACTGTGTGCTAGTCGATGCTAACATAAACTAAACGTCGTAAACCAAGCTTAGACATATGGTAAGCAAACTACTTCGACACATGAGTGGTTTTGTTTTAGTATCATATACTTTTGGTTTTGTGAAAATGTCTGATTTTGTGCCGAATAATCGTCATTTGCGGGAAGTGTTGATTTTCCTCTTTCATTGAACAAAACGGCGGCTGAAGCGATTCGAGAGCTACAAAAAGTTTATGGAGATGCTGCTTTAAGTGAAGCAAAGTGCCTAGATTCGTTCCGTCGCTTCAAAGACGGTGATTTTAATGTTGACGGCCGTCCGCGTGAAGGAAGGCCATAAACCTTCGAAGACGCTGAATTGGAGGCATTGCTTAATGAGGCTCCGTGTCAAATGCAAGAAGAGCTTGCTTCAGTGTTAGGAGTTACCCGCCAATCCATTTCCAAGCGATTGCATGCTTTGGAAATGATTCAGAAACAGGGGACTTGGGTTCCTTATGAGTTAAAACCAAGGGATGTTGAACGTCGTTTTTTCGCCTGTGAACAACTGCTCCAGTGGCAAAACAGGAAGGGTTATCTTCATCGCATCGTGGCGGGTGATGAAACATGGATTCATTACAGCAATCCAAAGAAAAGAAAGTCATGGGGATTGCCCCGTCATTCTTCTACGTCGTCGCCTCGGCCGAATATTCACGCTGAGAAGGTTATGCCATGTATTTGGTTGAACCAAGTTGGTGTTATTTATTATGCACTGTTAAAACCAAGCGAAACTGGGGGGTATCACTGGGGATCTGTATCGACTTCAATTGATGCGATTGAGCCGAGCACTGCGCGAGAAGCGGCCGCAATTCGCGGAGAGGTATGAAAAAGTGATTCTACAGCATGATAACGCTCGGCCTTGCGTTGCCAAAGCCCGTTGAAACCTACCTGGAAACACTACAATGGGAAATCCTACCTCACCCGCCATATTCTCCAGATATTGCGCCGTCCGATTATCACCTGTTCCGTTCGATGGCAGATGGTCTAGCTGACCAGCAGTTCCATTCATATGAAGACATCAAAAAATAGGTTTATCCGTGGATAGCCTCAAAAGATGAACAGTTTTACCGCGACGGTATACGAGATCTACCAGAAAGATGGGAAAAAGTAGTGGCGAGTAATGGGAAATACTTTGAATGATTCACTTGTAACCATTTTTTCAGCAGAAAATTGTATTTTCATCAAAAAAACAGCGATAACTTAGTTGCGCACCTAATATATTGCTAAAACCGTGAACATATCTTTGAGACGGGTGTACCAATACAAAAAAATAATAATAATAATCGAAAGTCGAATGTACATAACCCACGAAATTTGAAAATTCACCTTACTTTTTAAACACACCTCGTACATCAGTACAAGTCGCACACATGACTTGCTCTATCCAAGCACGTCTGACTCAAAAATGTTCGGTGAAAGCTAAGAAGGCATACAAGTTTTCAGATTAATTTTTTTAATAATAAAAAGCTTCCATCTGAAAAGTTTTTTAATGACTTGAAAAAATATATCAAGCAGCCATTTTTAACAGTTACGGCTTAGTTAAAATTTTATTGATGATTTGATTTGATTTGATGATTTGTTAATTGACCTATCTTTCCATTAAAAGTATAATAGAAAAGAGATCGCAGCCTTAAACTAAAATTTAAGAAAAGTGGACATACAAGCACATTAAATCATCTTTATTTCAATCAATCGAATATTTCGAAAATGGTTAAGCTTTTGAACAAATAAAATTTTTTTAAATTATTTTCGAAACGCTTGCTTCGAAAACGTTTAAGTTTTGGTTATTATAAGATACAAAATCAAATTAATCAGAAATTCCCTAAATAATAATGCCCTTAAGTATCTAGGACGACTTTCCCGACCGCTTCTTGCTTATGATGGTTTTAAATCCTTACTTCGAGCTTAATGTCCCACACTCTATACAATTTTGAAAACAGTTCTTTTATTCGAGTTTATTTACAAAAATTTAAATCTAAGCTTCTTCGGGTTTCGTCATTTCGCATCTAAAACAATTATTATTAATAAGTCAAAAAATGCTCTACTCACAATTTCTCGTTGCAATTTGGCTATGTTGAAATTCGCCTGGGCTAAGCGTACGCTCAGTGTTGCCACATCGCTGGTCAATTGCGCTTTCTCGCCAGTGTTCCGATCCACCAATTTCAACAGCTTGTCCTCCAAGCTCTGATTCACCTTTTGCACGCGCTTATGCGATTCATACAAACGATCGTATTTGTCTTGCCACGCAATGACACTATCCTCCAATTCGACTTGACGCTCGGTTTCCTGCATGCATGCCGCTTCCATGGCAACAATTTGATTATGCTTTCCGAGGAGAGCTTGCTTCAGCGCTTCGATTTCGGCGGTGGCCGCAATTAAATGCGCTTCACAGGGGTTGCTAGGCTGGAGTAATTCAGAAAAATAAATAGTGTTAGTTTTTAGTGCATACATTAATAATTGGAAAAAATGTATTAACTAATTAATTATGGTATTATCAACTTTCCTAAATTCCTAGCCCAGCAAATAATATCTACACATAAATAAACAGGGGCACTTCTTTGTTCTGACTTCAATCATTTATAACTTGAGAACGTTTCAATCAATTCATTCAAATGTATTCAATTCATAATTTTATTTAAGGCGAATCAATTAAAGGTGGTATCGGTAAATCATATGACTTGTTTTTTTTCTTTCGCCGTGGCCATTTGGCTCGTAGGTCTATCGAATTTTTTTTTTTATCCAAATAAGAGCTTATTATTATTGGCTTATTTAAACTTTCATATACATACATATACAATATATATAAGTGCAAACATACAAGGGGGTTTCAATAAGTACCCGTGTTAGAAATGAAGACACCATTTTTCAAAAAATTGTTTTTGTATTTTGGACCATAGTCCCCTTTTAGAGAGACACTTCTTCCAACACTCCGCCCATTTTTTAACCCCTCTAAAAAGTGGAATTAGTCGAGCACTCCAAAATACGCCTCTGTCACGACGATGACTTCCGCGTTTGAACTAAATTTTTTTCCGCGAGCCATATCCTCATGTTAGGGAACATGAAAAAGTCGAGATCAGGGAGCCAGATCAGGTGACACGGGGGGTGCGGCAGCAATTCATAAAACAATTCCTGCAGTTCGGTGCCGCCAACGCAGCACGAATGTGCTGGTGCATTGTGGGGGTGACACAGCATCTTCTTTTTCGCCAAATGCGGTCGAGTCTCCTTAAATTATTTGTGAAAGCGTTCCAATAACTCACTGTAGTATTGTCCAATGAAACATCTTTTTTCTAAAAATTCACGAGGATGACGCCATTGGCATCCCAAAAAATCGTCAGCATGACCATTCCGGCGATAGGGCTGTCTTCGCCTTCTTTAGAGCAGATTCACCGGGAGAAATCCATTGTTTTGATTGTTGCTTAGTTTCTGGTGTGTAATAATTAATCCAAGTTTCATCAACTCCTTCGGATCTCTCTTAAATTGCTTCAAACACTGCTTCGAAGTTAACAGGCGCATCCGCTTGGCCATCGGGCCGACAATTTTTTCATCGCCAACTTGTCATGTAAAATATTAATTGCCGTTCCGGTCGAGACAAGCCGAATCTATTAAAGGTGGCATCGGTAAATCAGTCGATTTGTTTCTTTCTTTCGCCATGTCCATGTCAGCCCAGAATGAAAGAAGATAAATGCATTCCTTGTTTTCTAATATGCGAATACTTCGGTTTGGCAATCAAACGTACAAATTATAGTTGTTGGTCCAGTACCACCACCTTTAATTAATGCGTCTTGGGCTGACACAACTATGGCCTCTGTTACTTCACGCACTTTCATTCGTCGATCAGCGATAATAATGTCCTCTGCTTTTTTGAATGACTTCCTCGTCATCTACTTCTTCCGGGCATCCTGGTCGCTCCTCATCAAAAACGGATATTCGCCCACGTTTAAATTCCTTGAACCCATATCTAACAGTGGTCATATATGGCGAAGCATCCCCATAGACAGCATTCAACGCCGCTTTTATCTCCTCGCATTTTTCCCCATCCAAAAACAAAAAGCGAATTACCGAACGATTCTACTCCTTTTCCATCTTAGCGAAAATCAAGAAACATGTCTTACTCGAATAGCCGCCAAATCCAAACTAACCTATCAATCAGTCTAAAATTTGTTTTGTCGTCGTTTGATAGATGGCAGCACACGATGCTAACACCAAATTTCCTCAAGAACGCTCTCTGTTATCAAACATTGGTACTTATTGAACCGTCCTCGTAAGTGCGAGTATAAAAATTAGAGGACAAACATTTTTATCTTTGTTTTACCTGCAATTTTTAGAAACAATTTTCCTTTTGCTTTCAAAATTTTAATAGTAAAGAGGAAAAATTGATAAATTCGATTAGCGCAGAGTGCTAGAAAATATTTCAACATTGTGGAGAAAAAAACTAGTACTAAAATTGAGGGAGTACTTTTTGAAAATTAATGTTATGATTTTTTTAACAAATGTTGGCTTATATACTCGTACATTTATGTAAAAATTCGCATTGATTTACATTCCTGCAGCCTACTGAACGGGAATAACGAAGTTTCAAACGAGGAGGATGCTTTACAAGTATGAACGTGTAGTTACGTGTCAAGTTATTCTGCTCATAGTGTTTGGGATATTTTAACATTTTTGTTTTTTTTGCAATTTTATAATTTTCAGATCTTTTTTGTTGAAACATTTGGTATAAAGTTCTTATGTTAAGTTTCCCAAGCACCAAGAGTTCCCAGCTCTTAAATTAAAATTTACGGAAAAATACTCATTCCCAGGCTCACAGATGGAGCTCACATTACATTTTCGGGTTCAATGAAAGAAATTAAGGAGGTTGTTTGCTATTATCGAAAGGGTGGATATTCCAAAAATATGCAATGCAGACTACCTCTTGCTGACTATCATTATCAATGCTCACTTAGGTAGTACTGCACCTGACTCTTACATATGACAACGTTCCAGAGCTTGCAAAACTCTGGAAGAAAGCTTTAGTGAAGGAGAACGAAATCATTTGTGTTTTTTTATAGCGGCGACTAATGACACCAATGAGAGTACCAACGATAACTCCTAAAGACCGTTACAATGTGGCGCACACGTCAAAGTCAACAAATTCAGGTTTCGGTGTTTGTCAAAGAAAATAACTATTTTTTATACTCTGCAAAAGTCAGGACTTATAATCACCGCTGGTTTGGTTCTAATTAGGGCGAGAGTAAAATGCGATGTGCTTTATTTAGAGTACTTTGAAGAACCTGAAGGACGTGCTGGTTCCCCTACTACTATTTCAAATCGTGATAATTTGAACATTGCAAAAAGACAACATTTGCAAATAGCCTTTACCTCAACAGCAAGCAGGGGGTTCGGCCTATAACGGATGAAAAAGCGTCAGAACGAGCGCTGACTATTGGACGATGGCAGCAGCGTTGAGAGCTGTCTCAAAACGGGCGCTGGACATTCAAATGCATTCCGTGCATCGATGAGTGACTTACAAAAAAACACGGGGACGTCGACTTCTACCTCACCCAATTGCTATGCGAATATGGCTATTTCCAAGAATAACTGCATCGGTTTAAGCTGGCAGGCACGCCTTTCTATCCAGACTACCCCAACACGGTAGAGAATGCGGAACACATCATTTTGTACTGTGACCGCTTTAAAGAAAAAAGAGATGCGCTAGGTAGAGTTTTGAAGCAACAAATAGCCTTAAGCCCCCTCACGAGAGATAAAGGGTTTTTCAATAAGGGCGGGTAGATGTTGAAATGGAATAAAATGGCGTTTGCTGTGTGGCGCGTAGCGCCGTCCTGCTGGAATTACATGTCGTCTAGGTCCATATGGTTCAATATGGGTCATAAGAAATTGGAAGGGCCACTACGTCTACCGAAAAATGGGCGCAATGCGCGCAACGTTTGCGTTAATGAACACTCATTTTGATAATAAAGTTTTATCATTTGAACGTGCTGTTCAATCGTGAAACTTGCCATGATGATTTGGCTAAACAACTGAATAATAAACAAAAGATTTGACAGATGTCACCAAAACAAAATGGCTGCCACACGACGTCAAAATCGACCCGCGCCAATTGAAAAACCCTTTATATGTTCAACCAACGGGAAATGGGAGTCAGTTCGAGCTTTCGCAGCAAAAATCGTAATGCGTCTCTGCCATATGGATTGGGAGCACAAGGCACGACAGCAATCAATAGTAGCAGCACTAGACGCAACATCAGCATTAGCAGCAGTGTAGTGAAGACTGACCGAAATTCATGGGCTGACAACAACCCCAGCCACTTGATTCATTGATTTGCAATGACGTACTGCTTGACGTAGAGGCACAAGAAAACGAATAGAATTGGACCTTTTTATGGATACCGTTCAGGGGCTTCCCGAAGTAATGCAGAAAATAGTCCGGAGGAAGGGTGTCTCCCCAGAAGAAGAGGAGGGACTGTTTTAGTGGTCACAGCACTCAACGCAGTAGATGACGGTCGCTGTCAGTACGAATTCAGCTGGTGCAAGAATTGAAGCCGAACGACCTACCGCAACGCAGAATTTTTGGTGAATGGGCTCTTGGAAAGTTGGTCGAAGATCGGAAAATTGTGTTCAGCGACGAAGCTCATTTTTGGATTAATGGGTACGTAAATAAGCAGAATTGTCGATTTTGGAGTGAAGATCAGCCAGAAGAATTGCAAGAGCTACCAATGTATCCAGAAAAGGTGCGGTTTATGGGCTGAAGGTATCATTGGACCGTACTTCTTCAAAATATGCTGCGAATCGTAACGTAACTGTGAATGGTGAGCGCTACCGTGAAATGATATCCAACTGTTTTTTGCCCAAAATGCAAGAGCTTGATTTGCATGACATGTGGTGCCACATGCCACACAGCACGCGTAACAATGGACTTATTGAGAGGCGAGTTCGGTAAACATTTTATTTCACGTTCGGGACCTGTCAATTGGCCACCCAGATCTGAGGATATAACGCCTTTAGATTATTTTTTGTGGGGCTATGTTAAAGCTCATGTCGATTCAGACAAGCCTCCTTCAATTAACGCATTGGAAGACAACATTAAAGCATTTATATGTGAGATACCGGCCGAAACATTGGAAAGAGTATGCCAAAATTGGACTAAGCGGATGGACCATTTGAAGCGCAGTCGCGGTCAACATTTGCATGAAATAATCTTCGAACATTAAATTATATGAACTGTACTATCGATTTAAATAAAAATTTCATGCAATTTTCTGAATTTTACGTGTGTTTGTTTGAACAACTTTCCTATAGCTCTTAAAAAATCACCTTTTATATATATAATATTTCATCCAATGGTAAAAAATTCTACATTATCATTCGCGACATCCATGTTTTCTTCAAGCCAATTTATTAAAAACTCCTTTTGATTCACACTTGCGCGCTTGCCATTTTTTCACATAAAAAATTGGCAGTGCAAAGAAAATTCTCATATGAAAATATTTATTAGATATTATTTATTTTCACTTGAACGCACAACAGGAATCAAGTATGAACTGAAAAAGTGGAAAAACTCAATTTCATTCCTCTTTATAATTTTCATGTGAAAACATTTTGACATTTCTATTCACTTTTTCACGGAAGGCGAACTGAGAGTGTAATGAGTATGAAAAAAAACTTTTCATTTCACGTTTACACTACCGAGAATTGACCCCCTGCTATTACTTTGTACCTATAGTAGATATGCTTCGGTCGTATGTGTGTATCCAGCAGTTCGGTGTTTAAGTGGAACTTCACGGCGGAAATACACGGCGATTCATTTTATAGCTTAGACAGACGGGGGCGTTAATCTGGATTACCGGCGCAGTTAGGTTAGGTTAGAGATACGAGTCCCTAGCTGATCTGAATAGATCTCACATAACACTATGGGCGTTACCAGTGTTGTTGGAGTCTTGTTAAACAAGTTCATAATAAATATCTTGTTGAGTTTTAATTAACAGTTTAAACTTTTGTCAGCGATATCCTTCAGAGATGAAATGGCGATCCCAGGCTATTGTAACGGGTGCTGCTTAGAGCAGGACAGTGGCAAAGGAAGTGTTCTAACGTGCCCCTTTCTTCTTCGCATAAGTCATATGCGTGGTACTGGACCAATCCCATTTTAGCTGTGTGATAGGGAGTGAGCCAATGTTCCGTCACTACACCAACAAATATTTTGTATTCCTTCCTTAGGAGTGTTAAAATAAAGTCAGTTGTTTTCGTGTTGCAAGTTGGTAGCATTATTTTAGCAATCGGGGGTTCCCATATAGACTCTACTTCCAGTGTTAATTCTTCGTCTAGTTCCGTCTAGTTCCGTCTTCAAATCTGAGAGTAAGGGATATATGTTCGACGTACTCATCTTAGGCAAGCGGTTGCCTGCCTTAGTAAGCTTGTTAACTCTCTAATTTCCCTCTATTCCCTTGTGTCCTGGCACCTAGTAAATTGTGGCCAGTCTATTCTTGTAGAACTCACCTATTTTGGATCTACAATATTGCAGGCATTCCGAGCTAGTCATTACAGCCATTATTGCTTTAATAGCAGCTTGACTATCGATAAAGATGTTTGTGCGAGTGTCGAGGGGTGTAAATTCCAATGCTAATTCAGCTCCTTTGGTTACAGCATAGATCTCACTTTGAAATATGCTACAATGATTAGGAAACCTGAAAGACTTTTGCAGATCAAACTGCAGACAGAATACAGCCGCTCCTGCTTCTTCCGTCATTTCGAGTCCATCTATAAAGAAATTGTATACGTGATTGTCGGATTCTAAACTCGTCTGCCAGCCATTCTGTTCCATTATAAAACCAGGCATCTTGACAAAGTTTACTTGTGGCATAATGTAGTTTAACCTTCCGTTTATGACCTGTATGTTGCTCTCATAGAGGCTGAGACATATCCAGTTTCTTACTCCTAATTTGATTTAATGCCAGTCGATAGGTCTTCCTATTGCCGCTATTGGATTTGTGCCGGTTCCGCATATTCCTGTAATCCTTTGCACGCTCTTCAATCTTTTACACACGCCGTCCACCATACTAGCGAACCATAGAGCATAATTGATCTGATAACCGCCAAGTATTTCCAATTTATGAGTCCAGGAGCCCCAAGTCTTACTGAGCATTTTCCTGCATGGATATAAGGCATTTGAAGCTTTCTTTGCTCTTTCTTCCACATTAAATCTCCACGACATTTGACTATCTACAATAACCCCCGGGTTATAGCGACCGCCGTAGCCGAATGGTTTGGTGCTGGACTATCATTCGGAATTCGGAGAGAACGTAGGTTCGAATCTATGTGAAACATCAAAATGAAGAAAAAGTTTTTTCCTAATAGCAGTCGCCCCTCAGCAGGCAATGGTCAACCTCCGAGTGTATTTCTGCGATGAAAAAGCTCCTCATAAAAACCCATCTGCCGTTCGGAGTCGGCCTGAAACTGTGAGCCCCTCCATTTGTGGAACAACATCAAGGCACACACCATAAATAGGAGAAGGGCATGGCTAAGGTAACCGATTTCAAGTACATATACTGCGAAGCGCTGAGCAATGACGCTGAACACACGGAAAGAAATGTTCTGATGTTCTCAGTGCAACAAAGCGAAGCCGCACAGATAGAGACACAAGAAGACGAGCCATGAAAGCTGGCTACGAATATGGTGAACCCATACGTGGGTGAATAGAATTGGTCCTTTATGGATGCCGTTCTGGGCCCTCCCGAAGTAATATAGAAAGTAGTTCTGGGAAGGGTGTCTCCCCAGAAGGAAAGGAGGGATCGTTTTAGTGGCCACACCACACGACGCGGTAGACGACGGTCGCTGTAAGTGCGAAGCCATTTTGAACCCTATCTCATCCACCAAACAAAAAAACAAAATAGGAGCGGCAGTTCGGCCAACACCCGAAAAGGGTGTAAGCGCCAATTATATAAATGCATATAAATATTTAAAATCCAACGTAGAATCTCTCTTGCCAACAAGTGCTACTTTGGACTAAGTAGGCAACTCAGCAGTAAAGTCCTCTCTCGACGAACAAAACTAACACTCTACAAGACTCTCATCATGCCCGTTCTAACGTAGGCGCAGAAGCTTGGACGATGACAACATCCGATGAAGCGACGCTTGGAGTGTTCGAGAGAAAGATTCTGATTAAGATTTTTGGACCTTTGCACGTTGACAACGGCGAATATTGCAGACGATGGAACGATGGCTGTATGAGCTTTACGACGACATAGACATAGCGCAGCGAATAAAGATCCAGCGGATACGTTGGCTGGGGCATGTCGTCCGAATGGATACAAACGCTCCGGCTTTGAAAGTATTCGATGCGGTACCAGCTGGTGGTAGCAGGGGAAGAGGAAGGCCTCCTCTGCGTTGGAAAGATCAGGTGGAGAAGGACTTGGCTTCATTTGGTGTGTCCAATTGGCGCCGGTTAGCACGAGAAAAACGATTGGCGCGCTTTGCTAAACTCGGCCAAAATCGCGTAAGCGGTTATCGCGCCAATTAAGAAGAAGATATATAATAACCCCTGGGTATTTAGTCGATATTTAAAGTGTTAATTCAAATTTTCCAAATATCGGTGGAGGCCAGTTGGGAAGTTAATTCTGATTAAAATTGTGAGTGACACACGGTTATTATGAAGGTTAATGAACAGCTGATTTGCTTATTGGATAGTTTTGTAAGTAAAAGATGGATCGCAGGCAACAAATACGGGTATAAGTGGCCGTAGTACTAAGAAAAAGGTATTTATTTAAAAAAATCTTCAATTGTAATTTCTCAAACCGCATGCAGTTTCTCTTGTTATGGGCTTTAAAAGTTTCATTAATATACTTTTCATTCACAATAGATATGAACTGTGATTTTTCGTCTCGGAAATTTATGAGAATTAAGTGTAGTTGTCAATCCACATTAGTGACACTTAATTCCTGAAATAATTCCGAATGAAGTCGTTAAACGCGTCTGTCTAGGCTATTACGCCCTGCTTTAAGCGTAAAGACAAGTCGAAAACTCATAGACTATCGCGGCAGTAAGCAAACCTAAAATCAGCAATAATGTCATAGAAGCAGAAAATTATGCCGCGTTTTGTGTAGAAAAATGTCTAACTCCGAAGCGCCAAAATTTCAATAATTTTCTTTGCATTGCTGATAACACACAAGAGCTTGCGGTGTCGGGCACATTTGATGAAAACAATGTTTTGGATTATGAATTAGTACACAAATAACGAGAATTAGTTGTTTACCTTTTTAAAGTCACTTATGTAGGATTTTTTAATTGTATTTGAATTAAAAACCCTCTTCACACAATGCCTTTGATTAATTTGTTTAATATTTCTTTATTATTACTAGTATCAATATTTTACTGTCACAGCTCCTAATTACTATTGCTATTTTTATTATTACTATTATTTCTTTATTGCATAAATGCCACAATTCGGAGCGGTTTGCGAAGTTATTACAGACAATTATCCCATTTTTGGCTGAATTGTATAATGAAAAACGACACTAATCGGAGAGCCAACAATCGCCTTACACGTTTTCTATAGCATCTAAATTCATACATTGACACACCAACAAAACAAATGTCTAAACGCCGGAAAAGGTTACAAAATTCGACCGCTATCGTTGAGGATAGACGCGACAACTGACACTTCAAACTATTTAATTCTTACGATGGCAACTGTTGCTGCTGCTGTGGCGAGCTGAGCTGAGCTGTAGAAAATATTATTTTATGATAACATTTATTTTTCGTACTACACATGCATATGTATGTATGTATGAAAGCGTACATAAGTACATACTGACGTATTTGCATGCCGGCTACATCTGTGTAAAGCTTCTACATATAAGTGAAATAGTTTTTAAAGGCAAGCAGATAGAAAATGTTCAAGGTAAATTTAATGCATAATACTCATACCCATGACCATCGTAAAGTTCAAAGGCAATATTGTGTAGTAGCCGCAATAGTGGCAGCAATAGCAACAACATAAAGATTGGGCAATAAACGAGGCCTATTGATGTCATCTATAATTTTTGACGAGCAATGAAGAGCAGCATCAGCTCAGTATACGGATTCGGTCATGCTGATAAGCTATAATCACATTAACAACACAACGAACTGCAATGATAATAAGTGGCACATACATAGGTGCATACATATACAAATGTATGTGTGTATGTACAGAGCAAACCAAAAACGAGAATCAGTGATCCAATGCGTTATGAAACAAGTAAGGAAGTTCTAAATTCAGTACGCGCCGAAATTTATATATAGGGTGGGCCATGTAAAATTTGCTTTTTGAATCGGCTATAAAAAAAAAACTAATCAATATTTAAAAATTTTTTTTTTATTTTGAATATTGAACATTGTCATTTATGAATGAAAAATAACATCGTTCAAATGACTGCCACGACTGGCTTTACAGTAGGCCATTCGATCAACCCAATTTTTAAGCACATTTTCGATTGTTTGGGCTCCAATTTCATGAATGGCAACTTCGATTTCGTGTTTTAAAGTATCAATCGTCTCTGGCTGGTTCGCATAGCATTTGTCCTTAACGGCTCCCCACAAAAAATAGTCCAACGGGCTTAAATCACAACTCCGAGGCGACCACTTGATATCGGAATTTCGGCTGATTATTCGGTTTTCAAAAACGGTAGCCAAAAGTTCGAGTGTAACTTTGGCAGTGTGACAAGTTGCACCGTCCTGTTGAAACCAAATGTCGTCCATGTCATCCTCTTCAATTTTTGGAAACAACTCGTTGAGCATGTCACGGTAACGCTCGCCCTTTACTGTAACTGCGGCCCCTCGCTCATTTTCGAAAAAAAATGGCCCGATGATGCCGCCAGACCAAAAACCGCACCAAACAGTGACTCGTTGTGGATGCATTTGCTTGTCTACAGTAACGTGTGGATTTTCTGAGCCCCAAAGCCGACAATTTTGCTTATTGACGTAGCCACCGAAGTGAAAATCAGAAAAGAAGAAGAAGACTCACCACTTTGGAAATAGGTTCTCAATGTTTCCCAATTTTCTTCAAGCGTATAGCGTCCCATTTCGTAAATGTCAAACCTTTAAGTAAATTAAGAACACATTTGACATGTCATTTGTGTTGCCATTCTCAAAAAAATTGGTGTTTCAAAAAGCAAACGCTATATGGCCCACCCTGTACATAACATATGGGCTGAAAAGTCCCGAACGTAACACATAGATGGCACTCGTTTTATTGCATTCGACTCTTTTTCAGTGAATACTAACCTTAAAAAGACAGCTGTTAAAATCATTCATAATATCCTATTCATTAGTTCGTGAGTTATTTTGCTAACAGCGACGCTACTTTTGTTATTTTCAAAGCAGTAGATCAAAACGAATTTCGTGTTTTAATTTTACACTGCTTCTTGATGGGAAAAAGTGCCGCTTAAGAGAAGCAGTGGCTTGAAAAGTGTTATGGTGACTCGGTGAGAAACAACAATAAAACGATGGTGTACTGGCTTCAAACGTGGTCGTAGAGACACCGATCATGCACAACCCAGTGGACGTCCAAATGAGGCGATAACACCACAAAACATGAAAATAATCCACAAATTCGTTTTGAGTGAACGAAAAGTGAAGTTGCGTGAGTTATCTAACATCGTAAAGATATCAAAAGAATCTGTTGGCTTTATATTGCATGGGCATTTGACTATGACAAAGCTCTGTTCAAAGTGGGTACCGCGTTTGCACACTATTGACCAAAAACAAGACAACGCACCGTGTCACAAGTCGATTCAAACAAGGACAAAACTACTTGAATTGAACTTCGATTTGCTCCCACACCCACCGTATGCGCCAGATTTGGCTGCCAGCCACTAATGGCTGTTCGTAGACCTAAAAACATGTTCACCGTTAAGAAATTTTGCTCGAATGAAGAGGTATTGGTTATCGTTGAAACTGAGGCCTATTTTGAGGCAAAAAATCGTTCTACAAAAGTGGTATTGAAATGTTAGAACGGCGCTGGAATGATTGCGTTGTTTTTTTTATTGAAATTACGTTAATGAATAAAACTAATTTTGAACCAAAAAAAAGCATATTTTCTTGGTTAGGCCCGGAACTTTTCAGCCCATGTGTTACATACGTACAAGGAATGTTAAAAAACATTATACATTGTAATGATCGCAACACAGACAAGCAGCTACTGTTCATAGATTCCAAACAAGCGTTCCACAGCGTCCACCGCTGTAAAATCCAGGAGGAGGAATGACATACATTTTGCTCTGCCTTTGTTTTTTCTTCGCTAGATACTCAACTTTGTTCTTATATAAAGCATCCCGGTGGTCTAGAGCATGAAAATTTTTAATTTTAATAATTTTAAAAATGGCGCTGAAGTTGACCCTCTCGAAAAATTGGATCTGGACGGTGTTTTCCTCTTTGGCTCTTTTATTTACCTGAAACACAAAAACCAAAAAAATTATTTATCAGTATGACTGTAGCTATGTCCCGTACTAGTATAAAAAAAATCACAAAATGGCGTGGTTTTGAATTTGACACTCTAAAAATCGGGCTTTTTTAGTTTTTTAATCAAAAACATACGACATAATTGAAATAATAATATGATTCTAGTACGAGCGATAGCCATTGATGTTGTGAACAACAAATTAAAATTACAGACGATTCGGTTGAATGGTTTTTCTTTTTTTCTGACAACACCAGGCCGAAAAAGGTCGTTTCGAGATAATTGAGTTTAAAGTCGAATAAAAAGAATCGAAAATATACTACCAAAAATTTTACAGAGTAGTCTTAAAAGTCTAAGTTTTCGCAAAACTGGGCATCAGCAGCAAATTGACCAATTTGGCTATGCCCACCATGGTCTGTCTCACTTCTCTTCGACATTTCCTGAGTGTGTTCCACTCAGGGCAAATCAATTCATACGCCGGTGAGACCGCGATAATAAAAAATACCTGGCCGAACATTTTCGCAGCATCCAGAAAGGTACTGAAAGCATAGGACTCAAAATAAATGCAGAAAAACGTGCGTGTAGCGTAGTACACATAACAGAAGTGAAACTTCGAAGGAAGACAAAGAAAGACGGAGATACCCGAGAGAGAATGAGAGAGAGAGATAGAAAGAATATATATCTAAATAAATTCACAACATTTGCAGAGAATACAAATAGACAAAATTTACAAAGAACGGAGGAGCGTCGATCGGTGTAGGTAAACGCCGGACACAAACCGTGGCAACAACGCGCCCTACTCCGAGCGTTTATCACCCGCACAAACGCAGCGATTCCAGGACCGTAGCAACGGTACAAATTACCGCAAGGCAATAACAATAAATCCGACGCCGAAATGGAAAGCACTTTATAGTACGCACAAGCATTAGCTACAAAACAGACATAAGCGCCAAAAAATGTGGAACCAAAAAACTCCCCAAACAGTAGGCAATAAGGAAATATAACGCCAAAAAGTATGCACCAAATATATATTTCCTACAAGTTTGCACCAACAAAGAAAGTGGGCAGTGTTATTTCTCACTAGAAATTAGCAACCACAAAGAAAAACCCAGGAAAAATAGCCTTAAGTGTATCTAAAATATATATAAGGTATAGTTCTCTCTCTCCTTTTCCTCTACGTTATATCTCTTTTCTCTCTCGCGGAACGAAAATGCCCAAAACGTGGCATGGCCTTGAAATTTTACTCTTCATTCTCGCTCGTCCATCGACGCCTAAGAAGTTTCACTTCAAAAACCCAATATCTGAAGATTTCACCAGTCAGAAGGCATGGTAATTGGCACTCACCGCTTCGAGAACGTACAATCGTTTAATCACCAGGGCGTTACAATACAAAACGACAATAGCGCACACGACACAATACAAAACAGAATACAATACAGAGCATATTTCGCTCCAAATTCGTAAAACTCGAGTGGTACTGTGCATATCCGATGGTGCAATTGTATTAAATTTAAACTTAAGAAGAATTTAAACTTCTATAAAATTTACCTCGAAGAACTTAGATAAGTTGGTCGGCATGAGACCCGAGGAACAATGCGGCCGAAACCAATTAATATCACTAAGATTAAGATCTTTTAGAATACTATGTGATTATTACCCAATTTGGTATATGTTTGTCTTTATCTATTTCGATTCCTTTGTGCTATTACATACAGCCGCTATGTGAACAAAATTTTAATACCCTTGACAACAAGTGCGCGCGGGTATACAAATTTGTATTATATTCACACATTTATATATACAAAAACAGCATTTAATCAAATATTTTACTAAACCACTAGTGGCTGATAAGCAGAGTAACAGGCACACTCTCCTATGTAGGTATGTATGCATATATATATATATGTATGTAAATATGTATAGAATATAAGTAAATTGTTTAATCAGTAAATCCACCCATCACTGTGCTAACCCATTATCTACTTTTTCGCTTTCTACTTCATTTTTATTATTGTTTTTGTGTTGATACATCGGATGCTATTTTATAGACCGGCCGACGTAATGAGGCGGTAATCAACCACCACAAAGGCAAGTATTAATGTGCATCACCTGCGTCTGCTAGCGGCGTGCTAAATATGCATCACCCGAATAAGTAAGAAGTAGAAACTTCGGCGAAGCTTTTTATATCTACACACATACATAGATACATATGTAAACATGGAGAAAATTTCTACGAAGGAGCTTTACTCAAAAATTATCGCCTCGATTTTAGCATTTTTTAAGCCATCGAGAAGCCTATACAAGGAATTCGCCGAACAAATTGTTCGCTACAAAAACGAAAAATAGTTTTTCAACCACTGGTCTGACTTTTATTAAGTACTACAAGTATTGTATTCAAATTAAAAGCGAATTCTAAAAATAAAGTAATTAACATTAACGCCATTAAAAAAAAATACTCTTAAAAATGATTTACTGTTCGGAGTAGGTTAAAATTGTAGGTCCCTCCACAACATCAAGACGCACGCCACAAATAGACGGAGCAATTCGACCAAGCACCCAAAATGGTCAATTATTGGGTTGACCCTAAGTAATTACGGATTTTTTCTAGAAAATCAAAGACAATTTATTCATGGAATGATCAATGACCTTTTGACAAAATTGCCAACTGTCAAATAACAAAATGTGTTTTACATTTGTTCTACGCCTGCAAACCTTAAAATTCAACTGAAGCCATCTATGAGTGAAATCCACAATTACATAGTTGCCAAGCCAATATGGGTGGGCGTTAATCCACTTGCGTTTTTTTCAGTAGTGTCCGACACCCTCCCAGTGGTTGATTGTCATTTCATTTCAAAGTCTTCGTGGTTTTTGACCACTTTTGTAACCATCGAATTTTTCGCTTTTACAAAATTGATTAAGGATTCAACAGTTAGTTCGCAACATTTAGGACACATTTTCAGCTCCTTACTTAATTCAGCATATGACACAAAAATTATTCTCATTTTAATAATTACGCTTACGGATTTTCTTCACCTTCTGCTGTAAGAATTTTCAAAAAATCGATTTTTTGTTTTTTCGATATTTCGAAAGTATAGGCTTTTAAGAATATACTGTGAAATTTTCATCCGGAAATTTCCAATATTATAGCTTCTACCGCCCATTAACTAGGTAGAGAGCGGTCCACGCGCTCCTGTACCTCAAACTTTAAACTCATTTATCTCAAAACGACTTTTTTCGGCCTGGTGCTGTCAAAAAAAAAAAAAACTATTCAACCGAATCGTCTAAAATTTTAATATGTTGTGTTCACAACATCAATCGCTATCGCACGTACTAGAATCCTGTTATTATTTCATTTATTTTGGTTTTTTTATTGAAATTTTTGTAAATCTTTTTTTATTCTAGTACGGGACATAGCTACAATCATACTGATTAATAATTTTTTTGGATTTTGTGTTTCAGATAAATAGAAGAACCAAAATGGACAATACCGTCCAGATCCAAGTTTTCCGCAAGGTCAACTTCAGCGCCATTTTTAAAACTATTAAAATAAAAAAAAAAAATGTTTTTCATTTGTGTATGTTAAAGAAGTTAATTTAAAAAAAAAAACTGAAAAATTTGAATATCGTTTTCCATTTTCTTATTATAAAAAAAAATTCCTGAAAATACCCTAAATTTTCAAGCTCTAGACCACCGGGACCCCTTAACGAATGGTGATGTACAATTATGATACTTTATGTAGGGAAAACCGCCTCAGAAGATTAAAAAGAAGCTTGATGAAGATTATGGTGACTGCTTTCAAAATTTTCGGAGTGACTAAATGGGTACAAGTGGGACTGAATGTTCTGCCAAGAAGGGAAGGAGAAAAGTATCAGAGAAAGTTTTAGAGAACGAATATTACTCATTCTCACGACATCGGAACCAAAACCTCGTAGCTTTGCTCTAGCAAAGGCAGTACACTCACAGAGAGTGTGCTCAGTGCTATCCGCCTTCTCAAAGCAAAACAGGAACATTGGGTCCTCAATGATTCCAATGGTGGTCATACGTTGACGCCATGGGTTGTATCCTGTAATAATACCGACCCTCAACCGAACGTCTTTCCTTTCAAGTTTTAGTAGAAAGTTTGACAGTTTTCTGTTCGGACTTGTCACAAAACACTTTGCAGTTCTGCAGCGTTCTAGACCGGATCAACGCTCTTTATGTAAATTGCCTACATAATCACTGATCCAATTCATGATTGCTGCGGAATTGATTCTGATTATTGGTTGTGGCCTTTGTGGTGGAGCCGCTGATCCACGGTTGGCTAATTCATTGGCAATTTGGTTTCTTGAACACCGCAGTGTCCTGTAACCCATATAAGGGCAAGCCTATTCCGTCTTGCGACATAGTTAAGCTTCTTCTTACATTCTTGAACACTCTTTGAGGTTTGCTTCACGTTCTCCAGGGACTTCAGTGCAGCCTGACTGTCACTGAAAACTCCAATCTGTCTCCCGCTCTATCTCCTCTCGATTATCCATTCAGCTACTTTCAGGATGGCAAAAACTTTCTTTTTACGTTACTACTCCAAAAATCATTGACAAAATCCATGAAGGGGCGTGAGATTACTAGCGCTGTGGGCATCTCGAATGAATGGATACATAATAGTTTGCAACAACCTTTGGATACGACAAAGCTCACCGCTTGACGGAAAACGAAATCGTGTGAAGTGTTGCCAGGACGGCTTGCAGCTGTTCCAGTAGAATCCGCAAGGCGTTAAGCAGCATTTCGTCACTGTATATGAAACATGGGTACATCACTACACTGCTGACACCAAAGAACAAACTAAAGAAAAGCTTACTAAGAGGGAAGCTGCGTCAAAAAAGGTGAGGACCCTTCCTTCAGCTGGATAGATGATGACGACTGTGTCTTGAGATTCACAAGAAATAATACTCATCGATTATCTGGAAAATGATAAAACTATTACAGGTGCATATTATTCATTATTATTGGACCATTCGTTAATCATCTCAACCTGCCAGAAAAACGCCCATGATTGGCCCACAAAAAAGTACTTTTCCATCACGACAATGCACCAGCTCATGTCTCAGTTAGTTGTGACCGCAAATTTAATGGAAATAGGGTTCCAATTCGATTCACATCTCCTAATTCTCTAGACTTGGCTCCCTCTTCCTCAATTTGAAGAAATGACTGGCGGAAAACAGATTTTATTCAAACAAGGAGCTGATTGCAGAAACTAATGGAAAGTGTGCGATATGCATTTTGATTTGAACGCCCGTTTTCATAATAAGCCTGAATAACTTTAACGCATTGCTCGATTGTGTATCTTTCCATGGTTCAAACTGAGGTAGTTTGAAATTGAAACATGTCAAATGAAATGCAGAAGAAAACTTGACGTTTAGGTGTGGTTTACATTCAATATCGGGCCTTAAAATTTAACCAACCTTTACGTGCCAATTATTTATTTATTTTTAACAAAAAAGTTTCATTTTGACGAAACTTCGCAACTTCGCGATAGGTTTTAAATTTAAAAATAAAATCTTGGATTAAGTGAAATAATTTCTTGTTTTAATATTAGAATTGGCAATTTGCGCTAATAACTGCTATTCGTAACATTCTTTATTTTCAAATATTAAAGTTTATTTTTAAAACCGTTCGCAGTTTCTTTCCAGTTGAGTAAGGAAATACTTTTTTTGCTACTATTTTTACCAAAAACTATTTAATATTTTCCACTTTATTCACCTTCTTAAATACAACCTTTTTTAAGGGAGTGTCGAAAATCGAATTCACTAGTGAACAAACCTTTAATAATTGAATTGTGGTACCAGCACAAAGATTTGAATTCTATTTTGACATCTAATTTCCCCCATTGTGATAATTATGGGCGCACAAAGAAAAACTTTCAATCGAACTGGAAACCAAGTCAGTTAAAATGTTAAACTTTTCCTTTGAACAAATACGAAAATCAATTAATTATCTGCATATTGGTAAACAAGCAAGTTAAAAGTTTGAATTGGTAAAAGAGAGCATTTCCTGTGAAGGGGAAACGCAAAAAAGTGCAACTCGCTTAACAATTCCGCTCACTTCAATAAAAAGCCACTCCAACCACAAAGATCTGCTCGAAATTAACAGCAGGCAGATGTGGCGTTGACATGTAAACCGAATATGCAGCATTCTTAATCTCCCACCTACCCCCTTTTACACCGCAGCACTTTCATGGAACAATGCACAATGTCAACTTGAACTTTTGCAACTTTGCTTAATCATATTTTACTTACGATTTACTTATATTTTGCAAAGCAAGCAGCACGCAAACTTACGCAAAGCTGCGAATTGAGAGAGTTTACGCGCAACGATGGCTTTCACTGCCTAGCAGTAGTTTTTCGTAAATTCGTATATACATACATGCGTGCGCTGCATTTTCATGATATACACACATATACATACGTACAGATACTAAAATCCCATGTGTGCACTTTGATGTGTGTGAATGTGGGCGAGTGCACAAGAGCACTTGTGATAGTGCGTGTAAATTTGCTGCCAAGCCTTGTGTAGAGTAGAAAATTTTTAATTTAATTTTACTCAGCTCAGCAGAATGGTTTTAAAACTAAATACAAACAGCTACGTGACGATTATTATGAAGAAGGCCCTTATCGAACAGGCGAGCGAGTAAGTAAATCGAAAGTTGATAGTGCCCAAGGCATTTTCTTTTAGAATCTAAAGCTGACTGTCTCGCTTAGCACTCCTCTTTTATGTTAAGTAACGTTGAGTGATATACCGCACGGTGGTATGACTTAGTAAATTATTTGGCGAAAATAGAGGGAGTGTCCTGAGGTTATAAAATTGTGTGTGCATGTTTAGTTTAAGCTAATTGAAAAATTTTTTAAAAATATTAAAAAAAAAATGGTTCAAATCGATCACGGCCTAGTGGTACCTCCTTTGAACCTTTAGTAAAGAGTTTTTAATCAATAATACAATTTAAATATGAAAAGGGAAATATCTTAACAAAACTCGATACATCAGATAACCTGATAAAAAGTGCCCGCGCTATTATCTACAAATAGGAAAAATCGGGCCTACTTCTCATAGAGCGGTATTTTTCAAAAACACAAAAAATTAGATATATCAGTAATTAGAAAATAGAAATTGACCAAATTCGGTAATTGGATTGAGTTCCGAGGTCGCCACATTACTGTGTCGAATTAAAAAAAAGGCATTTGGCATCGCACTGTGGTATGGTTAATACTTTTTGAAATTTTGAATACATGGCTAGTTTAAGGGGTTACATGGGTTTCGTCGGGTAAAAGAACGCCTATTTTCAATATTTTTTTTTCTATGTAAAAAATTATTTATTTATTTCAAACTTTCTTCTGTCTTATAGATACATATTTAGAGAATAATTTCTGAAATTAAAAAAAAAAAAAAAAAACTTAAAACTCCTCCATTGTGACGTCATTTCCGGTAACCCTGCGTCCGCGTTGTCAGCATAACTCCTGACAGGATCATCAAAAATGAAAAAACAAAAATAAGTGTTTTAAGGAAAGAAAAAAAGTAAAAATTGGAATTTTGGCAGACATTTTTCCAAAAACATGAAAATTTCGGTCAAATTTGCTCGGCAATTAGTTTTGTTTTAAATAGTTGGAATTGAAAAAAAAACAAAATCCTTCGTTCAAGCACGAGCAAATTGTATCTCGAACACCTGTGTAAAATTTCATCAAGATCGGTTGAGTAGTTTTCGAGAACATTTGACAACCGACTTTGAAAACACGGTTCCGAGAAAAACGCGTTTAAAGTTTTAAGTAACAATAAAAGTGGCTTAGAGCGCACACATTCCAAAGGCTGTATCTCCGAAGCTATAATTCGGATCGACTTGAAAATGTAGGATACTATTCTTGAGATGTTGTAGAAATTAATAAGCAAAAAAATCGATTTTTTGCACCCACGAAACCACGAAACGTTCTGCTTTTTGCTGCGTAATAGTCCCACTCAAGGGCTACGACGCCAGTGCTAACTCAGGTTAGTGTCGTTCGAAACTTTCACGCAAACGCAACCAAACAAAAATGATTGAGAAGTACGCGAAACGTTTCGAGGCGGTATTTTTATGCACGCATACGAAAGGGCCGAAATTATCTTACGCTGCGGCTGCAAAAGTGATTAAGAAAGTTTGTTGTGATGTGGAATCAGCGGTATAAAGTGTAGAAAAATGTTGATGACTTTTTGCGAGCGCGCCTTGAAACGAGTGACAACAAAAACGGAGTATGAAGTGATCGTCCAACTTTTTAAGTGGGACCCTTCTTTGCAACTACGCCAAGTACGCACAATTCTTGCTAAAAAGGAAATAGATGTGAGTATCAGCACCATCGAACAACGTCTGAAGCAGGCGAACATATCCTAACGACCCACATCATCAAAACCTATGCTTTCAGAAAAACACATTGAGACCGCAAGGCTTGGGATACCGAAAGCATGGAACGCGATTGGAGTAAGGTTGGTCTCTCGGATGAAGCAACTTTCTGGACTTGGGTTCCACTTAAGCGATCTTGGTTCACGAGCCATACTAAAATCATACAGTGCACTGTTAAACACCCGGTGAAAGTGAATGTTTGAGGTTGCTTCTCCGAGCGCGGTTTCGGTTGTTTGAAACTCTTCACCCAAAATTTGAAAGCCGAAAAAATGGTCGAAATTTACAATCGAGAACTTTTGAAGTTGGTGAAAAGGATGTATTCAGGAAGATCAATGATTGGGTCTTGCAAGAGGATAATGAGCCAAAACACCAAAGTTGACTCTGTAAGGCCTGGAAACAAGAAAAGGGTGTCACAGTAATGGACTGCCCTTCCCAGTTCCCAGACGCCAACCCATTTAAAATGTGTGGGGAATTATGAAAACGCATCTTGCCAGAAAGCCAGTCCATGATTTAAAGCAACTCGTGCAGCAAGTTCGCAAAATCTGGTGTTCTTTGTCGACGAGCTACACAGAAAGGCTGGTTCAAAGCATGCCGAGAAGATGCCAGGCTATACTCGACAACGATGCAGATTACACGGCTTATTGAGTAATTGCGACTCGTAGCTTTGTACATACTTTTATGTAAAAAAAAATGTTTAATATATATCTTTCATACTTCATCAATAATCGCAGTTCCTTTTTTCTGGCACAGACTGTAAATGTGAAATATGATTGAAATATGCGGGTAAGCCGCTACGAGTACCTCCTTTGTTGCTATAGTAAAGTTTTCTTAATACTTTCACTTAGGAATAACTAAGGAGAATCCAAAATATTGAAACATTTTGTTAATTAGCTATCATTTCTTTAACTACATCACTCAATTCTGTTTAGGTGGTTGACGTCTTATACTAAGTATGGAAGAATTAGATGGTGCAAACAGATCATTCAGAACATCCGTAGTTGTTAAAGTTCTTTACCATTTTCCAAATCTTTTACTGAATCTATTAGTAAATCTTATTGTTAATCAACTGTTAATAAATTTTTGTTATGTCATTTGCAATAAAGAAGTTTGAGCCTCAAAGTATGCAACATATTTGCATTCATTTTGTGCAGCGATCGGTGATAAGTGGTAAATTTTTTTTCATGCATCAAAAAAACAGACTCTCACCTTTCATTTATTTGTAATAGGAAGGCCATGAGCAATACCTAGCCGATTTATTTTTTTATTTTCAAGAAAAATTGTAAACGTTGTATTTTATAAAATTATTTGGATCCCGCACATCTTACGAATGAATTACATAAACAAAGTAATTGTATCTTGAAGTTGTTAGGTCAGGTTGGTTAGATTGCAGCGGTTGTCCGGTTCCATGAAGTTGTTAAGAGAAGGTTATATTTCAATTAAAATTCCAATAAAATTTTAATAAAAAACACGTTTTACATACACACATACGCCATTGAAAAGCATGAAAAAATCATCGCTGCAAATCTTTTTGGAATTTTACTCGAATTTTCTTTTTTGCTCATGGTCCATCGCTACGATAGTCGCCAGCGCTAACATTCAAGAATCCAAAAATCTTCCGCAGCATATTTCCCTCAAACACTCTAATTGGCAACGCAGCGTTGTTTGTCATCGTCTCATTTCTCTCTTAACCAGATAATTCCCTTTGAAATTGCAGCATTAAATTTGTTTTCCTCATAAATATGTTTTTTTGCCACTAAAATACCACTGTGCGCCACCATCATTAATTAAAAATAAATATAGCATAATTTTACAAAATACTTTAAATGAATCCAATTAGTAATATAGTTAAAGAGAAATTTACTTTGCCAGAATTACTTACACTTGTGGCAGTAATAAAACAATAATTCTACATCTGCTTACAGTTTCTGCTACCTAATTACGAACGGCAAGCGTTTCTTAGTAAATTAAGCGATATTAGTAGACTTTTGTGCACCATCGCTAAAGCAGGAACTAACAATTTTCCAGAAGTAAAAGCGCTTATTGTGAGACCAACTGCATAGAGACTAAGCCACTCTCCATACCTGGTGAAATTTTAGAAACCACTTGCACCTCATCAAAACTTTTACAGAAATATAAGTTGAAGATGGAATAAGCTTGAACTTAAGTGCAAGCTGGGACGATGTGGTATTCGAGGCAACGATCTGGCTAAGAAATTGGCGAACTGCTGTTCTTTGGAGTTGGGATTTACTGAAAAACTGGGAGCCTGAGTGCCTCATGAGCTCACCAAAAAAAGCAAAGAAGTCACATTCAAATTGCTTCTCAGCATCATGCCCGCAATCGTGCAACACGCAATCATACGCAGCGCTTTTTGTACCGCATCGTCAAGGGATATGAGAAACGGTGCCTATACATCCATATGAAGCAAAGAAAAGAGTGGGTGGCTCCAGGAGATACGCCACAGCCGAGAATAAAGCCGGATTTTCAACCAAAGAAGAGTATGAAATGTGTTTGGTGGGGCTGAGAGGGCATGGTGCATGGAAAATGCTCGAAAGGAATGCCAAGGTCAACAAGGACATTGCCCAGCTACACCGCGGGAATGAGGCTATTCGACTGAATATACCTGATGGGCATAGTCAAACTATACTTCTTCACGACAACGGTAGACTCCATGTTTCATCAGTTGCCAAAGCCGCACTCCAAGAGCTCGAATAGGAGGTCCTTCAGCATTAAAAACTGGCTAACAACTTCTTTGACACCAGAACAGGCATTTTCGGCAGAACGACATAAACAAATTGATCAGGATCAGGAGCTGGAAAGTGGTTGTAAGCAGCAACGGTGAATATATAATTGTTAACTTATTTATAAAGGGTTTTCCAATAACAGGTGTTACAGGTGAATGGATTACGCTATCGAGAGATGATTAACGATTTTTTATGGCCGGAATTGGATGGTATTGATCTTGACAACTGTACAGTAACCACGCGCCACACCCTTTACCATTATGTGCATGTAACCACGCGCCACACCCTTTACCTCTATGTGCATGTAACCACGCGCTACACTCTTTAGTTTTATGTGCATCTATGTATTAAATACACAAAACCCGGTTTAGTGTACATAGAGAAAAATATCACGCCACTTATTACAGCTATATGAGGCTGCATACGCTTTGAGGCTAACGATGTATTTCATTCGAAGTTCAACAGCATAAGTGCGAAGAATAAATTGTTTATTTGTCTCGCAGAAAATCAAACCGGTGTTTTAATTTATTTAATTTTGTTTCGATTCCGTTACATAATTTTGGTCCTTCGAGCCGGATCAGACGCGAGATAATAAAAAATTAAGAGTTTTTTACGGGTTTCTTAGTATATGTTCTGCAAAACGCACGCTGTTCGGGTTAAATTGCAGTAAATCAACATGCAAAAATTGAGGTCTAAACGTGCATTGCTGAAGGGAGCTGTTACACGCATTTGCACGTTTGTGAATAGCAATGGCATCGATCAACCCATTGAAGATTGGGAGTGTCGCTTGGAACGTCTGGAGGAGATTTGGGTGGAATACAAGGACATTGTTCGGGTAATGATCGAGATGAGCGACGACGAGGAAGGGATGCATGTTGAGATCAAGGCAGACTGGGAAGAATTTGAAGAGCGAATGCTCTGCATAAAAAGCAAACTACGGTTACACATAGCGGAAAACTCTCGATTAACGGCAGCTACATCAGCTACATTTGAGTCAACTCGTCAAGATGCTGCAGTAACGAGTATTTTATCATCACAAACAGACATCCTGCGAAATTTGGCAAGACAAGTGTCTAGTCCTAACATAAGTTTTTTGCCAAAGCTAAAAATAAAAGCATTTGGTGGTGAACTTACGGAATGGAAGGCATTCCATGACTCTTTTGTCAGCGCAGTTCACAATAACACAGTGTACACTGCCTGTCAGAAGTTCCAGCTGTTAAAGAGTTATTTGGCTGAAGCAGCATATGAACTAGTTGGGCATATTCCTGAAACAAACGCAAATTACTCAGAGGCTTGGAGTAAGCTATGTTCTCGATACAACAAATTGGGTGTTATTGCTAACACGCATATTACTAAGTTTATAAATTTGGCAACTACTACTAGTCAATCGTCGATTAATTTGCGTAAGATATACGATGGCGCAGATGAGGTTTTGCGTGGATTACGCGCCTTAAGAGAGGAGGCAGAGAAACGCGATATCTGGCTTATACATCTTTTACTATCCAAGCTTGATCCAGCTACCACTAGAGAGTGGACTAAATTACGTAAATCTAATATTGATTTTCCTACCATTAATGAGTTCCTTAGTTTTCTAGATACCACATGTCTCGCCTTGGAGTCTGCTATACTGACAACAACATCACCTACTCGCCAACGCATAGTCTCAGTGAAGGCTCATCAAACAACAGTAATCAGGTCAATGCCTTGTGTGAAGTGCAATGATACTCACGAGTTACCTCAGTGCAGCGCGTTTTCTAGATTGGATGTTAAGGAGCGACGGGACTTTGTGGCCAGTAAACGTATTTGCTTCAACTGCCTAAGAGTGGGACACATATCTGCCAATTGCCGCTCTAAATTCTCTTGCCGCATCTGTCGCAAACGTCATCATAGTCTCCTTCATCAAGACACTACTGAGGCATCACTACAACGAGATCGTGATGAGCAAGCGGTGACCGTCAACTTGAACGCATTGCCAGAAATCAACACACTCCTTCCTACAGAGGTGTGCGAGGTTACTGATTGCTATGGTGAACAACAGCAGTGTCGCATGTTATTAGACAGCGGCTCGGAAAAAACAATAATCTCCGAAAATTGCGTGCAGCGTTTGGGTTTACGTCGTCAGCACTCAAGAATACCAATACATGGCTTGAACAACATAGCTACAGGTGTTTCCCATGGCTGGGTCTCCCTTCATATAACCTCCATGGTGGATGGTGAATCATTCAATGTCGAAGCTTTGATTATGCCAACAATTTCTTCATCCGTCCCGGTGCAACGTCTCGATAAAGCACAATACTCATCATTTCTATCACTTGATCTGGCTGATCCGACATTTTATATTCCTTCGCCCATTGATATTCTTTTAGGGAGCGAAAAATTCTTTGAAATTTTGAAGGGTGAGAAGATCAACGACAGAAGCCCAAATTTGAAAGCATTCTCGACAACACTTGGGTGGATAGTTGGCGGAGACCTTACTTGCCGTGTAAATAAAAGAAGCGTAGGCGTATTTTTCAACAATTTCGATATCGATAAAGCACTTTCACAGTTTTGGGAAACAGAGGAAATTCAATGCACACTACCGTATACGGAGGAAGAGGACAAAGCAGAGAAGTCATTTTTAAATACACATACGAGGGCTGATGGTGGTAAATTCATTGTTGAGCTACCATTCAAATCAAAATCGAACAACTTTGGCAAGTCCGCCGAACTCGCACTAAAGCGACTAAATGCAACAGAAAGAAGACTAGCAGGTAATTCCAAATTGAAAGAACAATATACCAACTTCATGGCAGAATATCTTGCATTGCAACATATGGAGCGAGTGCCGGAAGCCGAAATCAAAAAGCCATCGACCGAATGTTGCTACTTACCACATCACCCTGTAATCAAAGCCGAGAGTACAACAACAAAGCTTCGCGTGGTGTTTGATGGGTCTGCAAGCATGGGTAATCATTCGTCACTTAATGAAGCTTTGCTTCCTGGACCATCGCTTTTGCGTGAGTTATTTTCCGTTATTTTGAGATTTCGTAGACATCGATTTATTATGTCTGGTGATGTAGAGAAAATGTATCGTATGATTTGGGTGCATGACTACCACAGAGATTTTCAACGTATTTTATGGCGTAACGCTCCTAATCAGCCAGTCGAACATTACAGATTGAAGACAGTGACGTATGGCACAACATGTGCACCTTACTTGGCAGTAAGAGTCTTAATTGAACTTGCTCGTACATCAATCACCGCTTACCCATTAGCGTCACAGGTAATTTTAAAGGATTTTTATATGGATGATGTGATGACTGGGGCAGAAACTGTAGCTGAACTTTTTAAAATACATAATGAATTAATAGCGCTTTTGAAAACTGCTGGAATGAACCTGCGAAAGTGGAGTAGCAACTGCCTTGAACTAATACAATCGCTTCCAGAAAATATGCGCGAAATGTCTCCAATGTCATTTGAGCCCGCGAAACCGTTAAAGCTGTTAGGATTGAAATGGAATCCAACTAACGATGTATTTGAGTTCTGCGTATCACCCTCTACAACAGCTAGGGTAACAAAACAATCAATATTGTCTGATGCTGCTCGTATATTCGACCCCCTCGGGTTTTTGACCCCCACAACGGTCCTGATTAAAATGCTTTTTCAAGAATTGTGGTTAGTCAAACTGGAATGGACAGATGAGGTACCCGCTGAAATAGCTACTCGTTGGATTAATCTGAGGAGCACACTTGAACTGCTGAACACACTAAAAATTGCCAGAAGGGCGATATTTAAACTTGGTCACAATGAACTTCACGGTTTCTGCGACGCGTCGCAAAATGCATATGCAGCAGTTGTATATTGTCGATCAGATTACAATGGTAGTATCTCCACGCAGCTCGTTGCTTCGAAAAGCCGCGTAGCTCCCCTTAAAACGGTGTCATTACCACGTCTTGAGCTATGTGGCGCCGTACTTCTTTGCCGACTAATGAACGAAGTTAAAAAGGCATTTGAGTTCGACAGTACTAATATCTATATGTGGACAGACTCCTCAATTGTTTTACATTGGCTTTCAGCCTTCCCAAGGCGGTGGTCAGTGTACGTGGCAAACAGAACATCTGAAATTTTAACATCTTATACACGATCTCAGTGGAATCATGTTAGGTCTGCAGACAATCCAGCGGATCCTGGGTCACGAGGGGTCTTGCCTTTAGAGTTGAAATCCTTAACTATCTGGTGGAACAGTCCAAGTTGGCTTGCTAAGGCAAAACAGTTTTGGCCACAAACACATTCGCTATTAAATATACTTCAATACAACTTGGAAGAGCGTAAGAATAAAATTAAACGTATTACTAAACTTTTTCTTATATCAACAGAACATCATGTCGTCCTTGGCTCCTTGTTACAACACATGTCTATCTGGTCTCGATTGGTACGTGCCGTAGCCTATTGCTTGAGATTCATAGGTTCCTTACGGAAACAAAAATTTAGCTCATTTATGAGTTCCAATGAATTGCAAGATGCTACTAACTTTATAATTCGTGCTGTGCAAGAGGAGTTGTTTGCAGCTGAAATTTCTGCGTTGGAAGATCACAGAGCAGTCGCAAGTAAAAGTAAGCTTTCAAGCCTTACACCATTTTTAGACAGCGCTGGAGTACTGAGAGTGGGAGGTCGCATAGGAAACTCATCAGCGACATTCAGCATTAAACATCCCGTAATATTATCAGCGAAGCATATAGTCACCGAAATGATTGTTAAATATATGCACTGAACGCATCTACATGTCGGCGTGAATCACTTGATTTTTATAATAAGGCAGCAGTATTGGATTCTGGGTGCACGCAACATCGCACGACGTATTGTGCATGATTGTATTACCTGCTTCAAGTTACGAAAAACTAAGCAACATCAATTGATGGCTGACTTACCCATGGAGCGAGTACGGTTTCAGCGAGCTTTCAGTAAAGTGGGTTGTGATTATGCAGGCCCATTTCTTCTTAAAGTAGAGATTGGCAAGATACCTCGACGAGTAAAGGGCTACATTGCGGTGTTCGTTTGCTTCATAACAAAGGCTATTCATCTAGAGTTAGTCGGAGACTTGACGACCCAATCATACATCGGCGCTTTAGATCGATTTATATCACGCCGTGGCAAACCGATGGAGATATGGTCAGATAATGCGACTAACTTTTTGGGAGCGAAGCGGAGCCTCGACGAAATCCAATATATCGTGAGCAAACAGAATAACAGTTCCGACATAGCTGATTATTTTGCGCGCAATAATATTTCTTGGCATTTTATACCACCATCCTCACCCCATTTCGGTGGTCTCTGGGAAAGTGGCGTCAAATCAGTCAAAACACATCTAAAGCGCGTAATTGGCCAGACTGCTTTAACTTATGAACGATTTTATACGTTACTCACTCGAATTGAGGCAATTCTTAATTCCAGGCCGATGTGTCCCAGTAACGATGGGGAAATTGATGCACTTACTCCAGCTCATTTTTTAATCGGTCACCCATTCACCGCAAGAACTGAGGCGCCTGTCGATCCTGCTGTAAATACAAGTCCCTTGAAGCAGTGGGACAAAGTGAAACATATGGCACAGGGTTTTTGGAATAGATGGCACTCTGAGTATCTCACGAGTATACAACAAAGACATAAATGGCGAAAAGATGAGCGGAATTTCAAACTAGGAGACATTGTTATTCTCAGAGAGGCAAATGTACCGCAGTCACAGTGGGTGCTCGCAAAAGTCATTAAACTACATCCCAGCTCAGATAACAAGATCAGAGTAGTGACGGTGAAAACATCAAAGGGAGAGTACATGCGACCCATTCATAAACTGGCCCTGCTTCCAATCTCAGTAGGACCGGAGTCCTCCAGCGGAGGGGAGGATGTACAGTAACCACGCGCCACACCCTTTACCATTATGTGCATGTAACCACGCGCCACACCCTTTACCTCTATGTGCATGTAATCACGCGCTACACTCTTTAGTTTTATGTGCATCTATGTATTAAATACACAAAAACCGGTTTAGTGTACATAGAGAAAAATATCACGCCACTTATTACAGCTATATGAGGCTGCATACGCTTTGAGGCTAACGATGTATTTCATTTGAAGTTCAACAGCATAAGTGCGAAGAATAAATTGTTTATTTGTCTCGCAGAAAATCAAACCGGTGTTTTAATTTATTTAATTTTGTTTCGATTCCGTTACAACAACGTTTATTTTCAACAAAACGGCGCTACGTGCCCCACAAGCAACGAAACCATTGATCTTTTACGGAAAATTAGGATCGATGGTTTCCAACTCCAAGCATTTCCAGACTCCAGCTAAAGACGCACATTTCTAAATATGTTCAAGAGTCTTAACGGCATCTCACGAATATTTTATACCCACCGATATTTGTTCGGATTAGAGCTTTCGTTAATAGCCATGAATATCAATATTCTTATTGGAAGGCAGTTTTTGGCAAAACGCACCTCTTAACTTACTTTCTATTCTGTATGCCGGCTTTTGTCTGGAACACTTTTCAGAAAGCAAAATGTTTACTTTTTATTTCAACTTAAATTGATAAGTACATTCTTCGTTGCTTGTACTAAATAACAAATTGTTTCCATGCTGTTGAAATTAATTGAGAAATTCCACCAAATGACGTAGCATCTTCTAACCTTTCCTTCAAAAATCGCAATTTACGCTCACAAAGGTTTGAAAAGCACAGCAAACAGTTAAGTGCAGTCTTATGCGCATATGTATGTGTATGCATCTAAGTATGCGTGCTTATGTAGAAATAGATATGTTTGTTTGTAAGTGCTTTTCACAGCCATTTAAGCGAGCAACAAATTACGGTAGCAATTATTTGTGCACGCTGCTCCTTTAGAATTCCCATTATTCTTCGTTTGCCCTTTTTGGCGTCTTGCCTAATCCAAACATGAGTCGAGCATCGTTTGTCTCCATCAAGAAAAACCTTTCCCGCATAGCGCGATTCTTTAAATTTTATCTTTAGTGCGAAGAGTTACATATTTACACACACACATATAACAACGTAAATTAACGGCAGCTGAGCTACGACATAAATTGTAAGCGGGAAGACTTCCTAGAACACAATAAAAGTACAAATTCAACAATATGATTTTGTGTGATGACTAGGGTATACAACATCCCGAATCTGGAAACTTCTGTTCTTAAACCGTACTCCACCTGCTTTGCTTAGGCTCAGTTGGAGGTATGTATATCCTTTTGTTGACGCGCTTGGGCTCAAAATATTACATATATAAATATAGTTTAGTTTTATACCCGCTTGCACATAACGGTTGTTTGTAATAGCATAACGGAATCAGAGCTATATAGACATCTATACATAGATACGAGTATATACAAAACCGCTCACAATGATAAGATGAGTCGATTTAGCCATGTACGTCCGCCCGTCTCTGCGACAGTTCGGGTGGATTTGTTTCGTAAAGTCTAGAGAATGTTTCTTTATTCGATGCCCTATGTCTATGTTGCTGTGAAGCTTATGCAGTTCAAAAATTTCCCCAAAATCCTTTTCTGAAACAATTCAAGGGACGCCTCAATGGATACTATCATCGTCCAAGCTTCTGCGCCATACGTTCGGACAGGCATGATGAGTTTCAGTTTTATTCGTAGAGAGAGGTATTTACTGCTCAGTTGCCTACTTAGTCCAAAGTAGCACTTGTTGGCAAGAGAAATTCTCCATTGTATTTCAAGGCTGGCATTGTTGTCACTGCTAATGCTGGTTCCTAAATAAACGAAGTCTTTTACAACCTCGAAATCATTACTGTCAGCAGTGATGTTTGGACCGATACGTGAGTGTGCCGACTGTTTCTTTGATTACAGGGCGTACTTCACAGAAATAAGTATATGTGCAAAGTTTTTATACCGATATCTTTCTTGATAGTAATGGTAAATTTTTGTTTGGTATGCCAAAGTCTGTATTTGCAGTCCAATTTAACCATTCGCTTGCAAAATTCTGGTTTAGTCATTATTCTTAGTACCGTTATTACAAATTTGTGTTGCGAGATTTGGTTTTCATATAAAATAAGTATTTATATGTGCAATCAGAGATTAGTGTTGATTTGGCAAGCATAGAGAGCAAGTTATCAAAAAATTGTGTATTATTTGCATTGGTAAATGTAGGTAAAATAGATTACTTCTTTTGAACAAAGAATAATTGAATTATTGATGGGTTAATCTGTAGAATGCCACGTGGAAGCCATTTATCCGGTGAAGAGCGTGGTCTGATTAAAAGGCTAAACGAAAGTGGCAAAAGTATTTATGAAATTGCTGCTAGAGTAAATCGGCATAGGAATACCATCAGCAACTTTCTTAAAAATCCAGAAACATATGGTCAACTCAAACGAAGCGGCAGGACAGCTAACATCGATAGCAGATGAACGAGAAATTCGTCATCTGGCGGCTCAAAAAGAAATGTCTTGCAAGGAAATCAAACACCATTTAAGTCTTAAGGTCACCGATAGACGAATACATCAAATTTGGTTTGAGGACGGAACACTTAAATATTGTTTGCGGGAGCCGGTACCAAGACTATTAGCACGCCACATTAAGGCTTGTTTAGCATTTGCCGGAAAATATAAATTTTGGACTAACGAATTCCGAAACCTTGAATTTTCGGACAAAAAAAGTTCAACTTAGCTGGTCCAGATGGTTGCCAGAAATTTTGGCGGGACCTTAGGCAACCATGCCAAAAGCGGAACTACAGTGGTGGGTCTTTGATGATTTGGGCCGCTTTCTGACATGGTGGAAAGTCTGCAATTTGTTTTATTCCGACAAGAACCAACGCAGAATTCTGTGTTGAAATATTGGGTTGGAGAAAGGGTAATGTCGTATTTTGTCAATTGAGTGCGACATTTAAACATATCTTGCGTTCTACTTATTGCATCGGGTCACACTAAACGGCGATTTGAAGACGAAATCTGTACTATAAGTGTCTCTTTGACAGTGTTGTGATCGTACGTTTCAGTCTTAAGTTATAGCGCGTCAAGGATGGAGTCCACCAAGCAAGAAATTCGTCATATTTTACGTTTTTACTACCTTAGACGTAAAAATGGAACGAAGGCGGCGGCAAAAATTTGTGAAGTTTATGGGCCTGACACTGTAACGATTCGCACATCACAGCGTTGGTTCGATCGATTTCGTTCTGGTGTAGTAGATGTCGAAGATGCACCCCGTACTGGTAGGCCAATCGTCATAGAGACTGTTATAATCGTTGAAATTATCCAAAGAGACCGGCATGCATTTGCATGAGATTGGATTAAAAAAAAAGCTGGATGTTTGGGTGCCACACGTGTTGACGCAAAAAAATCTCTTGGAACGAATCAACGCTTGCGATTCTCTGCTAAAACGGAACGAATCGACCCATTTTTGAAGCGGATGGTGACTGGCGATGAAAAGTGGATCACGTACGACAACGCCAAGCGAAAAAGATCGTGGTCGAGAAGCGGCGAGCCGGCCCAAGCCATCGCCAAGCCCGGATTGACCGCCAGGAAGGTTTTGTTTGGTGGGATTGGAAGGGAATTATCCACTATGAACTGCTCAACTATGGCCAGACCCTTAATTCGGTCCTCTACTGAGAGCAACTTGACCGTTTGAAGCAGGCGATTGACCAGAAGCGGCCAGAAATTGTCAATAGGAATGGTGTTATGTTCCACCAGGATAACTCTCGTCCTCACACATCTTTGATGACCCACCAGAAGCTACGGGAGCTCGGATGGGATGTGCTATCGCACCCACCATATAGTCCGGACCTGGCACTAAGTGACTATCATCTCTTCCGGTCCATGCAAAACGCCCTAGGTGATACCAAGTTGGCCTCAAAAGAAGCTTGCGAAAACTGGTTGTCTGAGTTTTTTGCAAATAAGGAGGGGGGGTTTATAGGGTTTTTCAGTAAGAGCGCTTCAACTTTTGAACTTTTTTGAATAAAACACAAACGGTTTGACTTTTTTAACTAATTTTTTTTTATTATCGAGTTTGAACATATACATTTAAGTATGAAAATCGATTTCTTTTGCATGACCACCGCGTGCACGTTTTACGAAGCCCAATCGTTGAACCCAATTTTCGACCGCCCTTTTGCATAAATCGGCCGAAATTCCAGCAATTTCGCGTTCAATATTGGCTCTGAGCTCACAAATCGTCGCCGGCTTGTTACTGTAGACCAATGACTTCACATAACCTCAAAACGGGACGGCTTGTTAAATGGACCGTAAAATGGCCGTAATGCTCTTAAAGTAGCAGCAACAGAACGAATATTTTCAAAAAAAATGTGCACGATTTGCAATCGTTGCTCAAGTGTGTAGCGTTCAATGATGAAATGTATACTAATGAAGTTTCAAATGACAAGCGAAAAATAAAAAATATTGCGTCGTTCGCCCTCCCTATCGGAAAAAAGTTGAAGCGCACCTATTGAATAACCCTATATAAAGGGGGGCTAATGAAGCTGCCTTCTAAATGGCAACAAGTTTGAGAACAAAACGGGGCATATTTGATTTGAACCGGATAATTATAAATACGTTTCTTTTTCCCCAACCCAATATTATAGGATGTTTTCATTGAGTTTGCGGGAAACACATACGGAGACGACAAGGTTTTTCAGCCAGACAACGCCTCAATCCATACGGCTCGTTTAACTAGGGCCTTCCTATCGGCAAGAAAAATTTCAGTTCTGGATTGGCCAGCACTAAATCCCGATTTAAACCCAATTAAGGACCTCTGGGGAATATTGCCGGCCCGTATTTATAAAAATGGCCGGCAGTTTGAGACAATCAAAGACCTGAAAGGTGCTTTAGTGCTGGATGTTTCTCGTATAAAAGTGGCAGATAAGCGCGCTCGAGAAGGTAGAATGCTACGTAGGCAACAGCAAATCGATATTTTGGAAGCTGCTATGAGGCCTGAAGAACTATTATACGGCCCAGGAATAAATGACACAATGTAAGTAATTAAATAATTCGTATACCTTTACATAAATCGATGGCAAAACTTTACATGCGTTTTTTCTCAAAACTATGTGTTTTGAACTGGTGATCTCTGTAGCTTAAAAACCGCTTGGTAGATTTCAATAAAATGTATACTGCTTTTGAAAAACATAAAAAACTCGTGCCTGATCGAAGGATTTTTTTCAAAATTTCGATTTTTTTAAACAATTAATTGTCGGTTTTTTTTCTCGAAAATCTGAAAAATATTTCCTGAGGCCGCCATATTGTTAATTAAAAAAAGAAAAAGCTTTGATAGGCACAAGATTATCTACTAATAAAACTAATTTCTCTTGTCCGATTGATTTTAGATGAATCTCTAAGGACTTGTGATGATCACCGCAAGGGACTTCTGGAGTAACGGGCTCCCCACAAACAGCGATAACTTTCACAATTATCAATTGTTGTTTTTTTTTTTTTGTTTCTAACGTCAAGTCTAAGCATGATGTATTAATGCTATGTTTTTATTTTTTGTAAAATAAAGCAATTGACTAGGAAAAAAAAATGATTAAAAATCATCATTTTTTCGGGCCTCTGACTACCACTATGTAACCTCTGCAAGACTGTTTTAAGTGAATGTTGCGCGTATCTGGAACTCTGTTCCAGCTTGAATCCCCTGCAACTTAGTAAGAGCAACTTCAAAAATGTTCTGCATTTATGCTTACGTAAGCTCATAAAGGATAAAATAAAAAAATACAAAAATCATTTCGTTAGCTCATAAAGAATAAAATAAAAAAATGTGCAATATTGCACTATAAGCACCGTTATCTACATATATCCTAGTCTAGTATGCAGTCATATTCTTTTGTTATTCTTTTCACTTGTTTTTATGCATATTCGTGTACGTCACGTTATTGTTATTCTACGGACTATCTTTGTTGTGCTATGAAAGTGCAGTGCATGCTCGAATAAATTGTCAATGAAATAAATAAAAGAAATACGTGGAAAGAAATATGGTATTATCACATAGCCCATAAAGACTGCGTTTACCTTGCAAATATTTTTAAACTGATTAAAAACACAGCATAAATTTGTAGTTGAAAACATATTTTATTTATTTATTCTTTCATTACATTTTTAAGTTACAAAAGCAAAAAAAACTAACAAGTTTCTTCACTTCACGTTTTACAAAACGGTAAGTAATTGCAGCAACATGTAAACATAGCAACCAGGAAGTCTGTGTTCACTTTGGTTATTTTAGTAACACCGTTATTTCATTAGGAATTTTTCTCATTTTGCTCACTTTTCAAACTTTGTTATTATAACTAACCGGTTAGCAAACTCAGTTGCACATTTTATCTAAAAGTGGACGCAAGAGACGAGAACGGGAGAAGCGTGAGCGTGAGCTGCTAGAGGAGTACAGGGGCAGGAATGATGCTCAAAAATTCTATCAACAAGTCAAGCGTCTGGTCTGACACAAGGTTTCAAGACCGGAACATCAGCCTACAGAGATAAAAACGGAAATCTGGTTATGGATAAACAGTCCACATTGGGCATATGGAGGGAACACTTCTGCAATTTACTTGCTGGCGACGACGTACACAATTCCGCCCCAGTAGAAGATGACCCGATACCACCAATCGACGATAATTTGGACGTTCCACCACCTAGTCATAACGAAGTCAGAGTTGCCATTCAGCGGCTCAAGAATAACAAAGCGGCTGGCGCTGACAGCCCGCTGAATTGTTCAAGACTGGCGGCGATGTGCTGAAATGGAGCATGCATCAGCTCATCTGCAAAATATGGCTAGCAGAAAGCATGCCCGACGATTGGTATGCTCGCTTAGTGTACAGAATTTTAGAAGGCACGCGCGGAGCAGAGGCTCCTGGAGAGAGCTAGTGAGGTCGGCCGTAACTCGGTAACGGGTTGTTATGGCCACCTCAGTAAGTAAGGTAATAATTTGAAGAATAGAAAACCAAGCGAAAAAATTGTGTTAGTGTATCGGAAAGGAAAGCTATTATAAAAGTGTGGCAATATGGAAATAGCTTTCGAAATATTGGGAAAAATGTCGGGAAAACATATTTCTCTGTTGAACGCGTAGTAAAAAAATTACAAGCAAACGGGGGCTTTAACTTTTATTTTGATTTTGATTTTGAGGTCTAGGCGTCCAAGAACACTTCCTGCCGTGAAGAGCGCAGCACAATCAACATGGCAAAGGTTCATTCTCGACTAACATCAAAAAAAGTTGTTGAAAACGTAAACCCAATATTTGAACAAAATATTTTTATGGAAGCTGATCGAAAAGTTTTACGTGAAGCTGGAAACCATGGTCTTGTGGCTCTAAGAAAGACGTTTATTTCATTTGTGAATAGATGAGAAAGCATAGAGTTCTCTAGTCCTAGTCCAAATGTCATTTTTTAGACGAAAGTAAATTCTGTATTTTTGAGATTTCTTTCGCGCAAATCAGTCACCGCGCTTGAGAAACAAAATCTTGTTGGTACAGTCAAACATGTTGGTGTTGGACTGGTTTCGGTTGGAATTTATTGAGAGTGCCGAAAATCTTGGCTTATCGAAAACGTTTCGGTTCCAACTAGATAATGACCCGAAACACAGCCGAACTCGTTAAGCTTTAGCTCTAGTACAACCCTTGAAAACAGCTCACACCACCCCGTCAGACGCTCGATCTAAATCCTATTGAGCAGTTGTAGAATCTGTTAGAAAAAAGAAACCGACAGCATGAAAGTTGGCAAGTAAAGTGGCTTTGAGAGGAGTTATGCGGGCAAAATGGACAAAGATTACAACTGGGGAGATCGATAAGTTAGTAAACTCAAGACGCTTGCCAACAAATAGGGGGAGGAGCTCGGTCAAATAGCCAAAAATGATGTAAGCGCAAATTATATATATGAAGGGGGTCAATAAGTCTTCTTCTTCTTAATTGGTGCGATAACCGCTTAGGCGATTTTGGCCGAGTCCAACAGTCGTTTCTTTCTCGTGCTAACCGGCGCCAATTGGACACACCAAGTGAAGCCAAGTCCTTCTCCACCTGATCTTTCCAAAGCAGAGGAGGCCTTCCTCTTCCTCTACTACCACCAGCTTCGAATACTTTCAGATCCGGAGCGTTTGTATCCATTCGGACGACATGACCCAGCCAACGTAGCCGCTGGATCTTTATTCGCTGCGCTGTGTCTATGTCGTCGTAAAGCTCATACAGCTCATCGTTTCATCGCCTGCGATATTCGCCGTTGCCAACGTGCAAAGGTCGAAAAATCTTACGCAGAATCTTTCTCTCAAACACTTCAAGCGTCGCTTCATCGGATGTTGTCATCGTCCAAGCTTCTGCGCCATACGTTAGGACGGGCATGATGAGAGTCTTGTAGAGTGTTAGTTTTGTTCGTCGAGAGAGGACTTTACTGCTCAGTTGCCTACTTAGTCCAAAGTAGCACTTGTTGGCGAGAGGGATTCTACGTTGGATTTCAAGGCTGACATTGTTGTCACTGTTAATGCTGGTTCCTAAATAAACGAAGTCTTTTAAAACCTCGAAATCATAACTGTCAGCAGTGACATGGGTGCCGATACGCGAGTGCGCCGACTGTTTGTTTGATGACAGGAGGTACTTCGTTTTGTCCTCGTTCGCCACCAGTCCCATTCGGTTTGCCTCTTTATCCAGTTTGGAGAAGGCAGAACTATCAGCGCGGTTGTTAAGGCCGATGATATCAATATCATCGGCATACGCCAACAATTGTACACTCTTATAAAAAATTGTACCTGAGCGATTAAGTTCTGCGGCTTGTACGATCCTCTCCAACATAAGGTTAAAGAAGGCATACAACAGCGAGTCACCCTGTCTGAAACCTCGTTTGGTATCAAACGGCTCGGAGAAGTCCTTCCCAATTTTGACGACGCTTCTGGTGTTGAGCAACGTCATCTTGCATAGCCGTATTAGTTTTGCGGGGATACCAAATTCAGACATCGCGGCATACAGGAAACTCCTTTTCGAACTGTCGAACGCAGCTTTGAAGTCAACGAAAAGATGGTGTGTGTCGATTCTCCTTTCATGAGTCTTTTCCAAGATGTGGTGCGTTGGGCCTTTCACACAATACGCTCGCTAGAACCTTATAGGCGATATTGAGAAGACTAATCCCGCGGTAATTGGCACAGATTGCAGGATAGCCCTTCTTATGGACTGGGCAGAGCGCACTTAAATTCCAATCGGCATGCATGCTTTCATCCGACCATATTTTGCATAGAAGCTTATGCATGCACCTTAGCAGCTCCTCACCGCCATGTTTGAATAGCTCAGCCGGCAGTCCGTCGGCGCCCGCGGCTTTGTTGTTCTGTGGGCTCAATACGTACCCGTGTTAAAAATGTAGACACCACTTTTTCAAATTTTTTTCAGCATAGTCGCCTTTTAGAAAGATACCCTTCTTCCAACGTTCCGCTCATTCTTTAACCCCTCCGAAAAATCCGATTTGTCGAACTGTCCAAAATATGCTTCTATTTCGGCGACGACTCCCTCGTTTGAACCAAATTTTTTCCCGCCGACGATTTCTTCGTGTTAGGAAACAAGAAAAAGTCGCAGGGAGCCAAATAGGATGAAACGGGAGTGCGGCTGCTATTCGTAATGCAATTCATGGAGTTTGGCGGCGACAACTCCAGATGAATGTGCTGGTGCATTATAGTGGTGAAACAGCACATTCTTTTTCGCCAAATGCGGCCACACCTCTTTAAATTTTTTGTGAAAGCGGGGTAATAACTCACTGTAGTATTGTCCAGTGATCGTTGATCCTTTTTCTAAAAAATCCATAAAGATGGCGCCGTTCGCATCCCAAAAAATCGTCGTAATGACCTCGGCCGCTGGGACTGACTTCGCCTACTTTGGAGCAGATTCACCGGAAAAAATCCATTAGTTTGATTGTTTCTTAGTTTCTGGTGTGTAATAAGGAATCCACGTTTCATCAACGGCGACAACTCAACGCAAAATTTCTTTGGATCTCGCTTAAATCGCCACTCTGAGAGCAGTGGTTTTGGTGATGTGGGACTTCAGTCGTTGTTCGATGGTGTTGATATTCACATCTATTCCCTTTTTAGGAAGAATTGCTTAGCTTTGTTCCAAAGTAAAGTTCCGCTTAAAAAGTTGGGCGATCACTTTATCCTGCTTTTTTGTCGTCACTCGCTTCAAACCGCGCTCGGAAAAGTCATCAACATTTTTGTACACTTTTTTGATTTTTTAATCACTTTTGCAGCCGCGGCGTAAGATAATTTCGAGCCGCCTCGAAACGCTTGGCGTACTTCTCACTCATTTTTGTTTGGTTGCGTTTACGGGAGAGTTTCGAACGACACTAGTCTTAGTTAGTACTGGCGTCGTAGTCCTTGAGTGGGACTATTACGCAGAAAAAGCAGAACGCAATGTATCTTGAAGTTACAAAAAAAACCCCCGTTCTTTTCTTCTGACACAGACTGTATATATTATTTCTAAGGCTTTTTCAATAAATTTTAAAGGAGAACGCAGACTTTTTAGTTTCTGATACAATTACTTACCGTTAGGTAAAACATGAAGTAAGAATCTCATTATTTTCTCTTTTCTATCTCTATTTTTTTGCTTTTGTAACATAAGAACTTAATGTGACTTTTGAACCATAAGTTTGCATTGTGTTTTTAATCAGCTTAAAAATATTTGTAGGTTGGAGGTAGTCTTTATGGGCCATGGGCATGTCTATTTATAAACTTTTATTTATAAACTCTTCTTTTAAACCACCTCCAGTTCACACCAATATTTGCTCATATACGGAGCTACCACTGCTTCTTAAGGGTAGTAGCGGCCCACATTACAAATCTCATTCAGCTCACGTGGCCACAGCAGCAGTAGTTTTGCGTTGATTTTAATTCTTCGTTTCTACATTATTTTATAAAAAGGTATACTTCCCCATATGTGTACACTCACATGCATACATACATTTATAGACACATGGTAGAATAAAGATAGAGATGCATACAAAAATGCAGTTATTATTTATTATACATATAACATAATTCATTAAAACCTTTCACTATTTTCTCATGAATGCCTACAAGTTCTCTCACTGTCTCCTCGTTATTTCCCAACGCTGTATTATTCCCGTTCCATCAGATCTTCCCGTTCCATCAGATTTTTCCTTTCATTCCAACTGCTTATCCTTGTGCATGCTCGCATTGTAGGACTATTATCCACGTGTATGCTCTTTCCTTTGTGGTTATTGTTGTTGTACTTTTGTAACACCGTTTCTGTGTCATTTTTGTGCACTTAAAAAGACGCCAAATAAAACACAGACAAATGGCACAGTTGCACAGTTGTATCCATCACTTCCGCATAGCAATTGCACATCATCAGCGGCATTTGTATTATATTGCCATGGAACAGTGATTCCTTTTCACTGAAATCGTTTTTAATTTTATCCGTACTTACCAAGGCACATTGAACTGCTGGTATCATTAGAGGAATTCATTTGATTTTTTTCCATTTATTTGGTCTATAAATTATTAAATTTTCTTTAAATTTCTGTAGACCTATACATTTTTGTTTACGTGACTAAAAGGGGACTAAAAGGACTTTAGGGACTAAAATTAAAAAATAAAAAACAATTGCAAGTTTTTGTTTGTATATTTTGACATTTTAGAGACTAAAAGTAAAAACACTTTATTTGGTTTTGCGCTTTTGCTACTATGCGTCTTTCACAGAGCTTCGGGAAGCGCGACAGTCTTTATGTTGTATAAAAAGAAATGTCCAAGCCCCAAGCAAAGGCAATTTTGTTTACCTTTACGGAAGAAAAAATTTAATCCAACTCGTGCGGCATAGTCATTTCAAACGTTCTAAGGGTCCATAAATCTTCCGCTTCCAGAATATCTATCGAATACTCCAAATAACTTAGAAACTTGAAGTTGTTTAACCATTCATCAGCGTCTCAAATAATCTTCTCCGTAAGACAATTGTTTTTACACGAAAACTGCCGACAAGCAACCCAAATAAAGCTTGTAAAATTCTTAAATTTTTGCCTCAGATATAGGGAATAAATGGAAATGTATTGTATGATAATAGCTTCTGAAACCGAAGCATAGCTTTGTTCTTTTTCATTGGAAATTTCTTTATCTGAAGTAGGACTCGCCCATGCCCAGTGCGTAACAGAAAACCTAGAGTGTTAAATTTAAGAGCTCATTTAAAGAACGTAACGCGCAACTTTTTCCCAGACAGATGTCCACTTTTAACCGTTCCTGCACATGCGCACGCGTTGTAGATTATGGGTGGATCAAAGTGATGTTTCAAGTCAAGACTTAGACATACTTTTACATAACTTAGGCAGCCGCACGTGATTCGGGTTAGCCCAAACTCAACTTAACTCAGAAAGCGTAGAACTGTAAGTTTTAGATTCTTAAGTTATGTTCTTATGTAAATTCATAGCCATGAAAGAATCATATCGCCATATAATTTTTCCAACTATTTTGAAAAATATTCCTCCAAATACACTATACAGAATAGATTTTTCGTACAAATGTACAGCATTTGTAAACCCGTGAAAGTGAAAAAAAAGACACAGCTAGCAAATGAACGAAACAAATGTTGTAAACATGGACAATAATATATCACTGGTACCATCGATATGAGTTGCTGAGTAACAACCTCTAAGTTTCTAAATTATTAAATGTAAGTCATGGCTAACAGAGCTCTTAAGCTAAATTTATCAGAGTGGCTACCCAAGTGGAGCGACTGGCGCGCTTTTTATCAATCTTGAACTGTGGCAGTGTAACCTCTACTCTTGAACTACATTTATTTGGGAGGGTAGATCATCAGACAGCTTCTTCTAATAGCGGTCGATCCTCGGTAGACAAAACGACAAACCTGTGAGTGTATTTCTGCCAAGAAAAAGCTCCTCATGAGAAACCATTTGCCGTTCGGAGTGAATATAAAACTTTAGGTCCCTCCATTTGTGGAACAACACCAAAACACGCATCACAAATTGGAGTAGAAGTTCGGCCAAGTACCCAATAAAGGACATAAGCGCCAATTATGGCTAAAAGGTAGCTGTAAAATAACCGATTTCAGAGATATTTGATGTTAGTATTTTTATGATATTGACATCATCGGCCTTAACAACCGCGCTGTTAGTTCTGCCTTCTCCAAACTGGATCAAGAGGCAAAGCGAATGGGTCTGGCGGTGAACGAGCACAAAACAAAGCACCTCCTGTCATCAAACAAACAGTCGCGTTTCGGCACCCACGTCACTATTGACGATTAGAATTTTGAACTTGTAAGAGTCTTCGTTGATTTAGGAACCAGCATTAACACCGATAATAATGGCAGCCTTGAAATCCAACGTACAATCTCTCTTGCCAACAAGTGCTACTTTGGACTAAGTAGGCAATTGAGTAGTAAAGTCCTCTCTCGACGAACAAAACTAACACTCTACAAGACTCTCATCATGCCCGTCCTAACGTATGGCGCAGAAGCGTGGACGATGGCAACATCCGACGAAGCGACGCTTGGAGTGTTTGAGAGAAAGATCCTGCGCAAGATTTTTGGAGCTTTGCACGTTGGCAATGGCGAATATCGCAGACGATGGAGCGATGCGCTGCAAGAGCTTTACGACGACATAGACATAATGCAGCGAATAAAGATCCAGCGGCTTCATTGGATAGGTCATATCATTCAAATGGATACAAACGCCCCGACTCTGAAAGTATTCGTTGCAGTATCAGCTGGTGGTAGCAGAGGGAGAGGAAGGCCTCCTCTGCGTTTGAAAGATCAGGTGGTGAAGGACTTGGTTTCACTTGGTGTGTCCAAAGGAACAAGAAAGAACGACTGCCGCGCTTTGCTAAACTCGGCCAAAATCGCGTAAGCGGTTATCGCGCCAATTAAGAAGAAGAAGATTACTATACCCCTTTCTAAAACCCTGTTATCTGAAATTAGATAGGGCTATTACTCGCACGTAGTGTTAATCACAGCGCCGAAGGTATGCAGGATATATGGATACGTATAGTGTACTTAAACCCCGAACTTCGCCCAAAGCTCCATCAATGCGAATAGGTAACTAAATCTTCTAAGAATGTGGGTAGTTTGTGCTGAGCCCATCAAAAACTTTTCGATCGACCCCAGTATTCACTACGCGAAATGAATATTCATAAGCTTTTGGTGCTTGTTTCAATAGCTGTCTGAGATCTCATTCCACAAGGAAGCTAATATCAAATCGGAAAAAAAATTCACAAGTTGGAAAATTACTTTATCTTCTTATTTCAAATTATTTACCATCGAGCGCGTGAGTATAGAAATTTGAACACAGTGCATCGAATTTGACAACTTGTAAGAGTATATGAATTTATTCTTACGCATACAAGTAAAATTACTGAACATTTATGAAAATATTTTTGTATAATGGGTGTTTTCTTTAGAGGCGTATACATATCAATTAGCAACACTGTTTGCTGAGACAGCCGATTTGAGTTTTCAGGTTAGTTTGGCTTAGAAATTCATTAAGAAAAAGCTAACTAGGCAGCAATGTTTGCAAATCGTGCCAATTTATGTATATTTAAGAACTAATTTTAAACCACATAAATTCCAATATCAAATTTAGTGCAAATTAGACAAAAAATCAACAAATTTCAATCAAAAATTCAATCTTTTTAATCATAATTTGTGTAACAAAATGCAACTTTGAAGGGGCTCAAAGATCGCGTTCATTGTTGACATTTGTTTATTTTTTTTTTTGTGCCGCTGTTGGATTCTTCCATATAAAAAAAAAATTGAGTATGGACCTGTACCTCATTTATGCGATTTCACCAATTTAATTTATTTTTTACGGGGGTATGTAAAGCTGTTCAGCTAAGCAAAAAAACTAGAAACCGTTGAAGCTAAAACTTTACGCATTCGTGCCGAAATACAGCCTGATTTACTAGGCGCAGGTGTGAAACGTTGGCCTTCAGTTACTATACAGCAGCCACATTAACGCCATAAAACTATTCGGAAAATACAGGATATTGAAAACATGTTTCTCTATTTTATTTATGTTAGGGAATGGTAATCGCAATGAGCTATGAGCCTGAGTGTGTCCAACCTCTGTGAACAACCTCTGAAACCTAGAGATAACCTCTAATATCAAGGAATACAAAATTTTCAAAAATCAATTTGCTTATAGTCAGCATTTGTAGAATTCTTAGGGAAAACGCTATTTTGGTAAAAAAACAAGATCGATCACAGGTCAAAAAATGCGCGAAAATGTCTTTATGACATAAATGGCTATCATAATTATTAATTAATACTTAACAATTTTTTGAAACAATTAAGGTTAAAAAAAGTTTAAACATTTGCAAGACGACAATTTAGAATTTGTTTCCGAATTTCAACCATAAATTGTGTCAAAGCGGCAAATCTGATATTTATTAATATATTAACTTTTTTTGTTTCAGGTCCTCCAACATTCAGATTTATATTTCTTTTTTTTAACAGTCAAGTGACAATTAACAGAGGTAAATTTAGGCCATATCAGCTTTTAATAAGTATTTGATGCCAATATTTATGTTTAAAATAAAATAAATTTTAATATGAACCAAATATTTTCGCAAATAGATTAACGAAACCAACGCAGACAAGTCTTTTGCTCCCGAGAGGAGTGAACTAGGAAAAAAAGAAAAACTTCGCAAAATGTCAGAACTTTAGCACTAATCTTTTAAGCTTAACCACCTTTCAACGAAAAAAAGCACCCTTTGCACGTGAAATAAATGAAGTGAAGAAATGAGTTGCATTCACATTGATATGCGTCGTATCAAATTATGTACGAGTACACTTTGTTTGTTCTTGTTTTTCTACTTATTTTATTTTGCGCTATTTTAGCTTGCCATCGCCTTTCTATTTGCACTCATAATTTAGTATCTCTTTTTTATTTCATTTTTGTTCGCACTACCAGCAGCAAATTGACAAGAAACTACAGAAATTAGAAGTGCCTGAGAGTTCTAAATGAGTTCTTTCTCTCGGTCGACTCTTTTGTACTCAATAATGGTTTTGTTTTAATTTCAAACGAATTTTATTTTAATATCCTTATAAAGTTTGTCAATCTCAAAGCAAAGCATTTTCTGAAGTGTTCTTTTGATAAAATTATATAAAACATTACAAGTATATTTTGCGTGATACAGTAGCGGGCATTAATATCCTAGGAGGGATATAAGCAGATTAACCAAAACTACCATTGGCTCAGACGCTCATCACAATCGCTCTTCAAAAAATTGATAGTCTTGCTAAACAACCCTCTGAGATCGCAATATCATGGGACATGATGCTACCGATCTTCAGTTTCGTAAAACGCTTCAAGACTGAACTGGGCACAAGTTAAACCAGAACATGGTAACATAGGATATCTCACCGAAAAAGGTGCAGGGGTAGGTGTCTGCGGACCGGGGAAAATATTCTCCGAAGGCTCTCATCATACCCATCCTACCATATCGCGCAGAAGCTTGGACGATGACAACATCCGATGAGGCGTCACTTGGAGTGTTTGAGAGAAAGATTTTGCGGAAGATTTTTTGACCTTAGGACATAGACATAGCGCAGCGAATAAAGAAACAGCGGCTTCGTTAGATGGGTCTTGAAAGTATTCGATTCGGTATCAGCTGGTGGTAGCAGAGGACAAAAGAAGGCCTCCTCTCGGTTGGAAAGATCAGGTGAAAGAAGACTTGTCTTCACTTGGTGTGTCCAGCTGGCGCCGATTAGCACGAGAAAGAAACGACTGGCGTGGTTTGTTATCGCGCCAATCAAGAAGAAGAAAAAGAAAAAGGAAATGTAACTTTTACTCTCTTATTGAAGAAGTATTAGAAGAAAGACGAAGAAGATCACTTTGGCATAATCTACCTGGTTTATCGCAATCAAAATCAATCATCGATTTAAAAGTTGTATGAAATTATATAAGAACAATTTAACAATAATCACAGGAAATTTAGCAAAGCATATAAATTAATTATGAACTTTCTAACCTGGTAATGTATTCCAATGGAACTAGCAGATTCTGTAGGGCGTTGGCAACGTGCACAGCACTGATGAATGAGAGGCACAAACATCCGGGTAAGCATATTTTACCAGAGGAGGAAATAAAACTCAATAAAGTGGGACAAATACTAAAATATATTGAGGAATTTGGGCTCAAAGAAATACTCTGGAAGCATAACATAGCTTTCACATCGCTGTGTTAAGTCCCCTCGTTGGCGCTAACACCCTTTGTTGGGTGCTTGGCCGAGCTCCTCCTCTGTTTTATATATTTTTCCCCAAATGGATGAACCTGAAGTTTTACGCCGTCTCCCAACGGCAGACGGTTTTTATCCATCATTTGAGATTCGAACCAGGGTACTTCCGAAGGATAGTCACGCACAAATTGTTTTAGTTACGACGGCCGCAAAGTCTCCTCATAATAAAAACAAAACTAAAAATAATTGGGATATCGATTCGCTATCATCCATATAAAAACTGCGCTCAAGTTTGTGGTGAGCTATTCCTTATAGCCAATTCTCCACTATTTTTCAAGCCATATCTCAGAGAACAAATATTGGCAAATATTTCGATAGGAATTATTCCAGTATTGACTATTTTGATTTGATTTCCTCAATCTTAGATGTAAATTTTTGTCATCGTTGAGAAAATGGGCGTAAGGGCGCCTCGTTTTATGAATGAAAGTACTTTGCTCATAGAAATATCAGCTCGAACTTATCAATGAATTTATTTTGTTGTGCTGTACAATAGTTGAAACTGTTCAGCGTCGCCGCGACTTTTTAGACTGTTCAGCGCCATGGCAACTAGAATCATGGCCGCTACGGCTGCTCCTATTAATGCATTTTGTTCTTATAGTCGCTAGGCATAGAATTTTAGCTTTGAACGACATATAGTACGCATTTAGAGGAATAAAGTGAGTGGTCTGTGTGTGCGGTTGTATGTACAATTGTTTTAGCATATGTTAGGCAGGAATTCGATCATTCAGGTATTATCCCTAATTATTGCATACATACTACATATAATAAGGCAATGCGTCGTGAGGTAGGTCATGGTTGCTTCAATTCATACAGGGGAACATATAAATGCACACTCAAATGCCTTGCAAAATGACGTCGGCCATGCGTCAATTTGATTTCCTACAGAAGCCAAAAACTGTGCAGAGTCAATATAAATACTAAAGAGAGAATTCACTGCAATCAGCTCTGTTAAAAATTTCTCCACACCACGGCGGCAGTTAGACCTCATTTTTGACAATTCACACTATTCGTAGCCCGTGAGACTTCTCGGATTCATTTTACCGTAGTATGATGATTATTTTATTTGCCTAAAAATGCTATCCAAAAACCTAAAGGTTTCTCTAAGACATTTCAAATTCAAGTAGCTATTAGTTTTCTACCAACTTAAGTTAAATCGGACTTATATGTCCACCATCGTACAAATTTCCTACACATCTGAAGAAAGTTCGGAGTTAGCCAACTGAATTTAATTGTTCGTATGCGCGATTCGTATTTCACTTCTATGCCATTAAAATTTATAATTATTACTTCCGTTAGAAATTTGTAATAGATTTCGTGAATATATGATTGCGCTTTGAGTGTTCCCTGCGCGTACAAATTTTAGCTATTTCTCCATTCATTTCAGGCGTTTGGCAAATGCGAATAAAATAAACAAAAGAAAAATGGTCACGCAAAGGAAATGAGTTTAATAAATATAGAGTTGGCATGAAGATTAAATTTATGGCATTCGGCAAAAGCCTAAATTCCAATCTGAGGCGCGCTTACTTTCCAAAAACTAAAGCATAGGAATGAAGGCCAACAAAATGTTAACAAAAATAATAATAATAGCCATGCAGTAACACTGTTTAATGACAAGCAAACAAAATCGTAATATATATCTACGTTCTGGTGCATTAGGGTGCGTCAGTCTCCTTACAATAAAAGCTCGGTACGCTTCTCCTTCGCAACTTTAAAATTTATTACTTATATGTTTTAAGACTTCTGGTAAAAGATTTCGGAAAAATAATAAGATTTACGTGAGCTGGAGCGATTTGAAAGTACTTTCGAAAACTAATCAGTCAAATCTTAAACGATTTTAGGCTTTTTTTGGTAGATATAATTCAGGAAACTTGAATTATTCAGCCAAATGTTAACCAATTTTAGATTCTAAGGTAAGTTAGGTTAGGTTGGTATGGTTGCCCAAGGAAATAGCACACTTGGACGAGGAAAAACGGATTCGTTCTTTGTGATACCATTATGAGGAGGTGAGATGAGAGAGGAAGACCGATGGGATGCAGGGAGATTGCGTCAACCGCTTTGTGCTACTGGTAAAATTCAACAGATTTCTAATGTCAACGCCTGCTATAGCAGGCGCAGCAAAGAAGTAAGAGCCAAGATGCCTTGATCTTAGCCCCGCCAGAGCAGGGCAGCTAAGGAGTAGGTGCTGAGATGACTCCACCTCATCCTCCATACATCCATCGCAAAAGGGACTTGAGGTAATTTCAAGCCTCACAGCATGCATTCCTCGCGCATAGTGACCTGTGAGAAAACCTACGAGATTCGAGAGCTGATTTGTCAACCTCAGAAGCTTGCCCGAGCGCCCCCGGTCCACACGTGGCCAGAAGGATTTCGCGACCTTACAAGTTTGTGTGCTTGGCCAACGCTCGCTGAGTTGGCGCGATGCCCATCTTTCCAGGAGCAGACCACAGGTAGTCAGGGGGATCCCAATTCCCTCCTTTCGCGGGGAGATCACCTCACATGTCCCTTGTCTGGCCAGCTCATCTGCCTCGCATTTTCCCGCAATGTCGCTGTGTCCAGGAACCCAGATGAGGCTAATGTCAAAGAATTCGGACGCAGTCGAAAGTGAGGTCCCTGACCAGTTTCGAGTGCACCGTCACTGACCCGAGGGCCTTTATTGCCGCTTGGCTGTCGGAGTAAATATTTACTTTCCTGACTGTTAGTACGCATGTGAGCAGCAATCTTGCTGCCTCCTTGATTACGGCTACCTCTGCCTGGAACACACTACAGTGGTCCGGTAACCTGAATTTGAATCTGATGGGGAGCTCCTCGCAGAAAAATCCTCCGCCAACCTTTCCTTCCCACTTCGATCCATAGATTCTAAAGTATTATTGGTGAGCTATTTTCTTAGGCATTTTCTTTAAATATTAACCTATTCACGTTCCAATTAAACAATTTTCGCAGTTCGTTCAACTGAGCTGACATTTTGGAAGAAATATTTTTAAATACAAATTTTTTAGCAGGATTTTTAAATCGATGTAACTCAAGTTAGTCTCAATAATTTTCCAAAATATTTTGACAGAAATTTGAAAATATATAAAATTTTATAATTCCTGTGAAAAAACCGCAACTATTTTTGACGAGGCTCCCTAATGTACTTACGAGTACATTGCGTATGTATTTTTAATAGTAGAAATTCAAAGATTTAGAAGCTCAATCGCTCAAACTATTCTGACATTTTGTGAACCGCGCACATATCTACTATCTGTAGAAATAAAAAGGAATACCATAAATTACAAATGTATGTCCTCCTCAAGGGATTGTTATCTTGCAGCGATGAGGAGGCTTAAGATAGTGCGGTAGTGAGAGCAATGACGGCGGTAGTGTAGCTACTGGTAGGGCCTTCCAAACCGGTAAGGTTGATGATGAGCACCGAAGCTAAAAACAATCCACCTAGTAGCGTTTGACTGGTTGCATATTGGGGTTGCACAATGTTGGTACCCAAGCACGAACACATATTTATATGTCCTTCAAATGCTTCCTTGTTCTTCTCCTCCTACTTCCCCTTTTTACAGCCTACTATTTCCCTTTGTCAAATATTTTTCTCTCTATTTTTGATGTTATTTTTAAGCTTTTTGAAGTAAGCTCAAATTAAAATATCTTATGATTGTATGTTTAATAAATAAATAAAAATACTACTCGCGACTGGCACTTGGTCTAAGAGAACAAACATCGAGCACCTTCGAAATGTTTGTAAAGGGTGGTTAAAATTCAAGGGCGGATGTTGAATGTAAACCACACCTAAACGTCAAGTTTTTTCCTGCATTTCATTTGACATTTTTCAATTTCAGACTAATTCAATTCGAATCATGGAAAGATACACCATCGAACAACGCGTTAAAGTTATTCAGGCTTATTGTGAAAACGGGCGTTTGACTTTCGAAGAAAATCATCTTCAGTGATGAGGCACATTTTCACCTCAGTGGATTCGTCAATAATCAGAATTGCCGCATTTGGGCGAATGATAATCCAAGAGTGATTGCCGAAAAACCAATGCACCCTCAAAGAGTGGCTGTTTGGTGCGGTTTATGGGCCGGCGCCATCATTGGACCGTATTTCTTCCAAAATGAGGCCGGTCAGGCAGTTACTGTGAACAGTGTTCGCTATCGTGAGGTGATAACGAACTTTTTATGGCCCGAATTGGAATATATGGGTGTGGTTTCAGCAAGACGGTGCCACATGCCACACAGCACGCGTAACAATGGACTTGTTGAGAGGCGAGTTCGGTGAACATTTTATTTCACGTTCGGGACCTGTCAATTGGCCACCCAGTTCGTGCGATATAACGCCTTTAGATTATTTTTTGTGGGACTATGTTAAAGCTCATGTCTATTCAGATACGCCTGCTTCAATTAACGCCTTGGAAGACAACATTAAAGCGTTTATATGTGAGATACCGGCCGAAACATTGGAAAGAGTATGCCAAAATTGGACTAAGCGGATGGACCATTTGAAGCGCAGTCGCGGTCAACATTTGCATAAAATAATCTTCAAACATTAAATTATATGGACTGCACTATCGATTTAAATAAAAATTTCGTGCATTTTTCTGAATTTTACGTGTGTTTGTTTGAAAAACTTTCCTATAGCTCTTAAAAAATCACCCGTTAGTTAAGCACACATTACATATATAAGTTTGTAATATAGTTTTACTTCAATAAAGACCATCAGTTCGCGTACCTCACAGCTATGCCGAAGTGCTATCTCATCGGCGTAAAAGAAGTTGAAAAATTTCCAGAACTTTGTAATTTTTGTACTCAAAAATTAAATAGTCGCACAATTTCCTAATGGTCCTACACTGATTTTTTATTAAAAAAAAAATCTATTAATATCAACAAATGAGATCAAGATTCGGGAGGACTTACACGCAACTTATACGCGCGCTCTAATTATTGTGGCAAACCAGTTAGAATTTGAATAGCTGTGCCTTTTTCTAATTTAATAGCTTGACCTTCTAGGGCCAAATTAATTACCGCATACGATGTGCATAAAAGCCAATAAAAATTGAATACAAAATAATCGATACTTGTTAGTCCACGAACGGAAAACGGATGCTAACCAGATAGGGATACGAAGTAAGTATGAGCCTGCATCAAGTGAAAGTCTTGTGGAAAATCTTCACATATGCGCCTACATATGCACATATTTCCCCCTACATACAAGTACTATTGTACATATGTATGTATGTATTACAGGGCTAGAGCAAAATGCAATCAGCAATGTGTCTACTCTATAAGCGAATGCTGCGCTATTGAGTTATTGCGTGAATGTTGGATGTGCATACATACATAGGTAAATTAAAGTGAGGCACCCTACACATGAGTGAATGCTAAGTGGCCAAGTGGCTGCTACACACCCAAGTACTTAATAAACAAAGGCAAACAAAGTAAGTTCGAGGAGAATATGCATGAAGGAAACCCGCAGCAATGGTGAAAACCGATTAGATGAATAAATCGTCCACTTCTATGTATAACTACACTTCTCTATTCAGATATACATACATGTCAATGAATCTACATATGTAAATGTTGGAGTATATGGACAAAAGAGCTAAAAACGTTCATATTACTATGAAATTCATGTGAGTCATACGAATACACGTCGCTTTGAAAAATCTGTAGGTCAATTGCCTTGACCACCAAATCAGACATATCCTATAGAGAAATACGAGTAATAAAATAAAGAAAGCCGAAACAAACGATGAATTGCTCAAACTGCATGAAATGGAAATTTAACAAAATGTTGTTTATCTAGGGCACAGGATATCAGCTCCACTTTGAAAACCAACAAAACTAAGTGAATTGCGAGAACAAAGACGTACTGTGTCGTGTATATGTAAATCCATACATAATGATTTAAAAATAGAAATTTTGCAATTTTTTGTCACTAAATAGAATGTAATGATAATAATATAAATAATAATAATATAATGAAAATAATTTAATATGCCCATATATTTCAGAAAAAATAAATCCATTTTTTTATTTCTTATTTTGCGAAAATGGTTAAAAACTATTTTATGGCCGATCTTTAGCTCCTCGGCAATGCTACGACCACTAACATGCCGGTTGCATAATCAGCAGGACGTTATAGCCCACCTACAATCTCAAGCAATCGTCGACTAACGGCAGTAATAACTGGCTTCTGCTCTATCGGAGAACAAGTCGCCAAAATGGGCATCCCTCACAACACATACTGTCATACAGTGTAAACAACCGGAGAAAAAGGAAACAATCTTCCATTTCCTCTGTGAATGCCCTGCCCTATGGAAGGACAAAATGTTAACCCTGGGCAAACCGCTGTTCGAGAGTCTTGAGCAACTGTCTGGCTTAGACTTCAACAACCTAATAAGGTTCCTAAACCGCACAGACTGGATATAGTCTTGCTGTAAACAACTGTTAAACAAGTTTGTAACGAGGATGTGGCAACAAAATGGTACGGAAGCGCTAGTTGGATTCTGGATGAATCCCCACTCTAATCAACCAACCAACCAACAGCCGGTCAACTTCGATTATTTCTGTAATTTTATCGACATCTTCGACATTATCGAAATTTTCTTTAACATCAAAAGCCCTAACGGTGGACGAAACCAAAATTGCACGTATCATTAGCACCATTCACAATTTCAGCAGCCTGACTTGCATTTTTGCTTTTACCAAGGAAAAACTTTACTTTCCTTTACCAAGGAAAAACTACACAGAGAAATATTTAGGTTGCTATCTGAACAGTATTTACTGTTTTTGGCACCGAAAGGCGACCTAATACCCATCGTTTCATTTGGAAAGAAATTTGATGTCAGATTTCCACTGCGTGAGCAATGGAGCAATCCAGAATGCATTCAGTGAGGTTAGACGGATATTATCTTTGCCGATGGATCCAAAAATGAAATAGGGTCTGGCGCCGGATGGTACTTAAACGATAGTAATAAGTATCACTATGCTATGGGGGGAATGGCAACTGTTTTCCAAACGGAAGTTTTTGCCATCCTGAAAGTAGCCGAATGGATAATCGCGAGGAGATGGAGCGGGAAACAGATTGGAGTTTTCAGTGACAGTCAGGCAGCGCTGAGGGTACGCCTCAACCTCAATGCCTAACCTCAAAGAATGTTCAAGAATGTAAGAAGAAGCTTTATTATGTCGCAAGACAGAACAGGCTTGCACCTATATGGGTTCCAGGACACTGCGGTGTTCAAGGAAACCAAATTGCCAATGAATTAGCTAACCGTGGATCAGCGGTTCCACCACAGAGGCCAGAACCAATATTCGGAATCAGTTCCGTAGGAACCATGAATTGGATCAGCGATTATGTAGGCAATCCACATAAAGAGCGATGATCTGGTCGAGAACGCTGCAAAACTGCAAAGTGTTTTGTGACAAGTCCGAACAGAAAACTGTCAAACTTTCTACTAAAACTTGGAAGGAAAGACGTTCGGTTGAGGGTCGGTATTATTACAGGACACACTGTCACAATATGTGACCACCATTGGAATCATTGAGGACCCAATGTGCATGTCTTGCTTGCAGGAGGCGGATAGCACTAAGCACTTTCTCTGTGAGTGTCCTGCTTTTGCTAGAGCAAGGCTTCGAGGTTTGGGTTCCAATGTCGTGAGAATGAGTAATATTCGTTCTCTAAAACTGGAGGATATTTATAGATTTGCCAAAGAATCTGGTACATTCTCACAGGACTAATTATCTCTATCTCTGTCTCTGTCATTAAATTTTTTTATCGATACTTTATGAAATATCGATCACTACAGCCATCTACCAAGAAAATAATGGGCTTATTGTTTCCCAAACTGTTCGGGGAATAAGTTCATAGCGTTTTTATATTTTATTTTATTTTACAACGATTGGTTTGCTATTTGGCAAAGGGTAAGTATTCATTCGATAGATCTCTTTCAGCTCTTCAAAACTATGTTATCTTTATTTTTGTGTTATTTAATTTTCTAATAGTTTTGGGGCTTAGAAATGGAATTCCCAGAAGGCAAAAATCAATATTTTCGACACCTGCTCTTCTTCGCTTTTCCACGAGTTTGAAAAGCTGCCGAAGCCGCCCGGGACATTTGAGGCGTGTATGGAGACGGTGTCATAGGCGAGTCTGCAGTACGGAAATGGTTTGCAAAGTTCAAAACTGATGACTTTGCCGTCGATGACACGTCCCGCAGTGGAACGCCTTCTGAAAACGGACGAGAACTTTTGAAGGAGAACGTTCGACAAATCAGTCGTCAATTGGTGAAAAAAATGAACTGCGATCATACAACGATTCCCGAACGCCTTCATTCACTTTGATTTACCGAAAAATTGGGAGCCTGGGTGCCTCACGAGTTCAACGAAAAAAAACAAAGAAAGTCGCCATCAAATTGCTTCTCAGCTTCTCGGCATCTCGCCCGCCATCGAGGGAAATGAGAAATGGTGTCAATGTGAAGCAAAGGAAGGAGTGGGTGGCTCCAGGAGATACGTCAAAGCCCCGAGTCAAGACGGATCTTCATCCAAAGAAGATCATGATATGTGTTTGATGGGAATGGGAGGGCATGGTGCACTGGGAAATGAGCGAAAGGAATGTCATGGTCTACAAGGAGCTCTACATCGCACATCTACACCGCATGAATGAGGCTATTCGGCTAAAAAGACCTAATCGACACGGCCAAACTATATAGTACTCATTCACAACAACACCAAACACCATGTTGCACAAGTCGTCAAAGCCGCACTCCAAGTGCTCTGAATGGGAGGTCCTTCAGCATCTGCCGTATTCTCCGGACCTTGCACCGACCGATTACCATCTTTTCCGCTTTTCCGCTTTCTATCAAACCATATGAAGGGCGTTACGCTCGATAACACAGAGTTCTTTAAAAACTGGACTCTCTTTTTTGACACCAGACCAGGCGATTTTTTGCGAAATGTATTATTATGTAGACCCATTTCAAGGGGTTTCGCAATGACTGTGTTCTTTTACCATTATATAGAAAAACGATACACTGAATATTCAGTTATGCTTTTTCATTTATGACCCAATTTTTACTTCAAAAATGCTACACAATATTGCTACGAGTATAAACTCTGGTTCAGTGATAAATTGCATAAGAGTTGGTTTAAACAAGGAAGCGAGTCATCATTCTGAAAGCATGCAGACGGTCTCATAAATCTTTTCATATGGAAATATTTGACAAGGAAAAATGTTTAAAATGGATTTCGAAAGTAATTCGTACTTCATTTGTCCGCTATTTGGATTTAAAAAATGGCACTACAAATATGTATGTTACATATCCACACATAATTTCCATAGTTCTCATTAACCATTTCAGCCTTTTCAACGAGAATGAGTGTGAGTCACATGGTGACACAAGTTTATACCGTTACTGTCCCCAGATGAAGATGTAATTGTAAATTTTCCAAGAACACCTTCCATGTGCTAATTGACCACAAGTGATTACAATTTCCACAGCTTTGATGGCACAAGGTTTCAACTTTGAAACTTTTTCTAGTCAACAGATTTATTACTTTTTGACGCAAGAGTTTGAGGTATACTATACCACACACATACAAACACGTACACATACACAACGGAATTGTCCCAAACACAAGCCGCATACCTGCCACACACTCGTACACCCACCATTACATTTTACTTTAATTACTAGAGGTGCAGGGTCATCATCGATGCAGGTAATTACCAATTTGAGTTACGGCCAACGTGTATACATATAACAACAACTAAACCAGTCATACAAGCAAAACGAATCTGATGATGGGGATGAAGGTATTTTCTCTCCACAGTAACGCTGGTTACGTATGTACAAGGTGAAGTCCAAAATAAACAAGACTCAGCTAAAATAGAAACGACAGGCGCTTTGTGCTGATAGCTTCGAGTTTATTTATTCAAAATAGTCTCCTCTGGCCTCGATACACTGTTTTGAGCGATCTAAAAGCTTTTCGAAAGAGTGTTTCAGATCATTGACCGGAATGTTCTTCAGGATGTCGGTACAAGCCTTTGCATGCCTTTAAGGGCGCAAAACGTTTTTCTTTCATTGTTAAATGCAATTTTCCAAATAGGTAGAAGTCACAGGGAGCCACATCAGACGAATACGGTGAGTGATTGATGGTTAAAATGCCATTTCTAGCCATAAACAAAGTCACAAGAGTGGATCGATGAGATGGTGCATTATCATGAGCGCCAGCTTCTTCCTTCGCGGTATTCAAGACGAATTCGACGAAAGCGATGCAACAAATACTTCGAAACGCCAAGATAGAAAATTGCGTTGCCGGTTTGGCCCATTGGCACGAACTCCCTCTAGGCAATTCCCTTGGAATCGTAAAAGCAAATGAGATCGACTTGATTTTAGACTTCTCCAAACGCGATTTTTTGGCTGGTGGCTCGTCTGGGGTCTTCCATTCGGCACTTTGACGCTTAGTTCAAGTTCATGTTAGGAACACCACGTGTCGTCACCAGTTACAATGTTTTAAAGGCAGTTCTCATTTTTTCTCGCCTCCTTAATGAGGTCTTTCGAATGTTGAATTCCGACCAATTTTTTGTCCTCAGTTACTTGTGCGCAATGAGACGTGCACAGACCTTTCGTAAGCCCAAATGATCAGTTAAAATGCGATTAATCGATATTTTGAAGATATTCAACTCCGATTCCATGATTTTCAACTATGATTTCGGTTCGTTTTTGATAAATTTACGAACAATTTGTATGGAGTTTTCGTGTAAGCCACTCATGTACTCTGGCACGAGATAGACAATCTTCGCCATAAACTTATTTCATCAATTCAAATGTTTCGGTAAACGTTTTACCGATTTTAAAACACAATTTGATATTAGCTCTTTGTTCGAAACTCATTTTTGTACCGATGACACAAACATACTGACACTTTAGACGCAATAACTTCGCTTCCACTGAACCGAGTGTCACTGGAAGTCAGCTAGGGATGTAACTTCCAACGAACTTCTTTTTCTTCTCTGCTTAATTGGCGCGATAACCGCTTACGCGATTTTGGTCGAGTTTAACAAAGCGCGCCAGTCGTTTCTTTCTCGTGCTAACCGGCGCCAATTGAACACACCAAGTGAAGCTAAGTCCTTCTCCACCTGATCTTTCCAACGCAGAGGAGACCTTCCTCTTCCACTGCTACCACCAGCTGGTATCGCATCGAATACTTTCAAAGCCGGAGCGTTTGTATCCATTCGGACGGCATGACCCAGCCAACGTAGGCGCTGGATCTTTATTCGCTGCGCTATGTCTATGTCGTGGTAAAGCTCATACAGCTCATCGCTCCATCGCCTGCGATATTCCCCGAACTAGCTAATTAAAAAGATGGCCCCATCAAAAACATTTTTATGATGTCAGTCTTGTTTACTTTGGACTTCACCTTGTGTAAGTATGTGAGTTATACAAAATTCTTTAGATGTAATCGACCACATTTTGTGTAACTCTCTTTTAGTTATTTCCCTGACGTTAATCAAAATGGCTTCATGTTAAGGTAATTAATATTTGAACCATTTTAATGTAATAAATTTAGCTACACAAGCAGGTAAACACGGTTTGTCAACAAAGTGTTTTTACATTCATTTCTTAATAATTTTAGAAAAGTAATAATATTCTTTAAATATATAAGTGTCGGGTGTTGTTAGCTGCATTAGAATTATCGATACAGATAACTTTGGTTTGACAGCTGAAATTGAAAAACCGTAGGCCTCTTCTTTTAGCCAAGCGTTAGCGAGTGGCGAATAGGCGAAGCAACTGGTATAAATGAACATACCGGGCCCGGCACTCGAAGTGTAGCCAATTAAAAACGCCATAAATGTAGATTGAAAAATTATTTTTATTCAATTCGAAGTAAAAAAAGTGTGAAAATATGACCACCTTTTGCTTTGGCTATGGCCTTGAGACTGTCCAGCAACGGATCGCAAGCTGCCCGAATGTGACTTGTAGGTATTTTGGCCCACTCGCTTTTCTCAGCGCCTCAAGACTGGTGAATCTTTTAGTTCCGACCTTACTCTCCAAAATGGCTCAAAGAGTCATTATGAAGAGCTTTGTGAGACGATGCCGAGTCCTGTTGAAACATCCATGGTCTGCCACCGAAATGTTTGTCTACCCATGGCTTCAAATCAACCTCCAGAGTACCTTCTCGATAATATTTCGCATTTATTTTCACGCCAGGCTCGATGAATGCGATTGGAGACCGCCCATCTACGATTACAGCGACCCAAACCATTACCTGTGGCGGATGCTGCCTCCTGGTGGCCAACCGATGACTCAAATTCGCGTATGAATGGTCGGTCAAATAAATCCTATCGTTTTGGGAGTTTACGAATAGTTCAATTTGAAAAATTTTCTCATCTGAAAACGGAATGTTCTGAAATTTACTGCTTTCGGCCAAGCGAAGCAACTCCTGCGTTCTCTCAAGTCTGACTTGTTTCTGCTTTGGTGTGAGATCATGGGCCTTTTGGAGGCTTTCAAACCTTACAGACTTTGAGATCATTTTTCAGTATGCGGCGGATATTTTCAGTTTTGTCACCATTTGATTGGCACTTCGTCGGGGATTTCGCTCAAGTCGCTTCATCACTTTTTGAACCATTTCACGTGACGGCGCAGTCTTTTGAAGACCACCTCCATGACGTTTCGCGATCATACCAGTATCGTTGTAACGAATAATGGTGTGATAAACAAAAACTTTATTTACTTTAAGGTGCTCGAGCTCACGAACAATCGCTGGTTGTGGTTTGCCAGCCAAATATAATGCAATCACACTATTATGTTTGAAATCTGCGCGAGCGGTCTGCAGTTAGTTACATTTCAAGTGCCGAACCCTGTATATTGGCATCGCTGCAATAGAGCTAACTAAAATTACATTTATTTATAAACTAGTGAGTCATATCGAATCTTGCGCGATAACTTAGTTGTTGTTTTCACATGCAAACTTTTCGTCAAGTTAGTCGAGCAGAGAAGTGGCGGATAGAAGAGGCCTCGTGTTGGCATATTTGTTCAATAAGGAATGGCAAGTCATCATGAATCATTCAACGCCCGAAAAATGCATCCAAATTGTGAAGATTTTCTTTGAAAAAATAATAAATTCATCGGTTCGCGAAGTTCATAGCGCACTGACGGCAACATCGGTTCTTATTTCTTTCGAAATGAGGAAGGAGCTGCCGTTACAATGAATGGCGAGCGCACAACACAATAAAAACAACAGCGCAACTTGCCACACAGCGCACTTAACAATCGATTTATTGCAACATTCAAGCAATTTTGTTGCCATACGATCAGATTTATTGAAAAAAATAGTCAAAAATTGGACTGTCGAAAAAAACTTAAAATCTCTGCTATAAGTAAATAAATCAAAATTACTTGCAAGCGGTACAAAAAACCAAATGAAAGAAAAATTCGCTACTCTCTACGATAACACATCAACATTTTAACCAGTTTCGCTTATTTTTCTTTTTTTAATGTTAATTATTTTTTTTCATAAATATAGCTCATAGTAAATATAGGTTAGGTTAGTATATATGGCCTCCCTTGCGAGGGGTCAGCTTGGATAAATATTCAAAATTCGTCCGTTGCGAAACCATACAGGGGGAGCGGGGAAAGGAGAAAGAAAACACAAGAAAGGTTGGATTAGAGAAGGACGACCTATGATGTATTTCACCAAGTGTGTGACATTTAATCCCGTAATATCGGCAGGTGTTGCGAAAAGGTGAGAGCAAAGAGTAAATACAACAAAAACCAAATAAAATCAATTCTCAAACTTCTCCGAGTTTATAATTTAGAATTTATTTCAGAGGTATATTATTGTTCACACACACATACACACATACTATGTCATAAGACACTTTATACATTTTTTTTGTTGCTTGTTACTTTTGTTTAATACTCGTAATAAAAATTCTGTTCCCCTCTGAGATAATTGCATAAAAGAGAAATATTCGATGAGCGCAAGCGCAACTAAATGAATTATAAATTATAATATTTACTGTATACCAAACATAATGGAATTTGAATGAAATCAGGTGTTCGTACATTTCGCAATGGGACGCGCAAAGTTAATCACCCTGTCCGAATATTTAATTTTTTTGCAAATGGCGTCTCAATCATATTTGACACTGCTACAGTATGCAGACAAGCAATGGAGCGCGAAAAGATGAAAATAAAGATGTGCATCACTCAAAATCATTTTGTTTTTTTATTTACTGGTGAAACACAAAAACCTCCACCGGAATAACGCAGCAGAACAGCGGTGCAGTCGCATTGTACCTAGCAGCGTGCGTAAAAAATGTATTTTCTCCATCACTCATAGTAAGCTATAGCGAAAGATCATACCACCTTATACCACCGCAAGGATGATAGATTACCAGATATGCTATTCAGCTATGGTGAAAAAGAAAATTGGTGAAAGAGGGGAACTTTGACTGCTCATCACTTGGGGATTCGGCAGCCGAATTCTGCACTATCATTTCACATGTATTCACACACTCTGCCAATTAAACGTTGCAGCCGAAGCAACATGAGCGAAAACTGTTTTGATTTATATTCGTATATCACTAACACAATCTTATCGCCAGCCGAAATTTGTACAAACATTTCACACATATTTGCACACTCGTCCAATCAGTCGGTGTTGATTTGAGTGGGCATGGATTGCACTAGATTTTAGGAATTGTTAACATTGCATTAAGGGGGTATTCTAGGGTAGTGGCATGAATTTGAGGTGTTTTTTCGGGTGCTATAAATAAAAAATAAAAAATATTTTTACAATCCATTTTTTAATAAGATATTTATTAATGTTTTAGAAATACATAAAAAAATTAAAAATCTCAAAAAACGAAAACCTCAAAAAGTTATAAGTGGTTGAAGTGGGGGGTTAACAAAAACTGGCGCACCACACCTATCACGATTGCAAGCGTTCTAATAATCTGAAACAAAAAAATAAAAAGAATATTAATCTTGATGAATAGTGATATCGCACTTACTACAAAAAAGTCGAAAAATTATTTTTTTTGGCCAAATTACGGCTGCCCGAAAAAATGATCAATTTATTTACTACTTTCTGTTACTTTTCGGAGTTTTTTTAAAATAGTAAAAAGTTTGTTTATAATAATAGTAAGTACGATAGATATATATACTGAGAAGGCTCACACCAAATTTCAAGTAAGTCGGTTGAGTAGAACCTGAGAGATCAAGGTGCAATTACGCCTTGTGGCGTTCCAGCCGAGCCAGTTGAGAAGTCGTGACACTAAAATAGCTATATCTCTGGAAATAATTAAAATTTTAACAAATCCTTTTAAAGACATATTTTTGAAAGGTTAAGCTTTGAGAATATCAAAAAACAAAAAACGATTTTTTCGAGTTTCTACACTAGAATACCCCCTTAAGATCGCGTAGTTGTTTAACCTCACCAGGAAATGAGGAGAAACGAGCTGAAGGCCAAATTACTGCATTCAATACTAAATAAAATAAAAAACACTTTAATACTTCTACTTGGCAAAATATCAAAAATTAAGCAAATATTAAAAAGTTACGAATGAAAATGCTATCAGATAAAACAATTGATACATTAAAGTATTAAAATTAATTTGCAATTTGTTTTCACGATTTGAACTTTGTGAAAAATGTTGAATTTCATGAAATATTCTGTAGCCAGCTGCCATTTAAATCACTCACACTCTATAAATAAAGTGGCAATGCTTTCGTAAATAAGTTAGCGCCTGTCTGTTGCGAGTATTGAATTGTGGGATGGACACCCTAACGCTCGGTGTATTTATGACATGAAAAATCTCCTCCATAAAAAACCAGTATCCGTTCAATGGCGGAGAAGTTCGGCCAAATAGCGAACAAGCAGTGACTGCAGAAGCATTCTCCGTACACGTATGAGCCTGTTTCTGCTGCTACAACAACAACAGCAATCAACAAAGGATGTATGCACAAATTATATACAAGTAAACATACATATATACATCTAAAGGGAACATGTAACAGTAAGATTAATTCAGGGTTGACTATTTCGATTCAAAATATGGCTTAAATATTCAGTGAGCACATCTACAAGTAAAATCCGCTAAACAGTTCATATATCGTCGAGATATCGATGCTGAAGAGTGTTCAGCAAGACTTTGTGCTACAGTAACAATATTCTCAACAGAACGTCCATTTTTTTGGCTGCCAGTCCTTTTTCTATCCCGAACACAACCAGTTTTGAGAATACCAGAACTTTGTCGACTCATTGAGTCCATTATTTCCACCAAAATCACAAATTTTGCATTGTGTTGCTGTTAAACATTAACCATTTTCATAATAAGTATCAATAATCCTAACACGTTGCTCTATCGCGTAAAATTTACTACATAAAAAAAGGTACCACCTAGGATTCATTCACTACTGACATCTAGGCGTCATTTTTGAAAGACCCTTTTTAATACTACATTTTATAAGGCACCCAGTGAGTCATTTTTCGACTTGTTCACTGTAATGTGCATATTTATTTTAAAATTCGCATAATTCCAACGATTTTTTTTTTTTTACAGTTTAACTGGAATTTGCTTCTGGTTGAATTTTTAAAAATAATTTCGACAATTTCAACAACTTTCACTGAGTTATTTATTTCAAATGAAACAAAAAATAACTTCATTCCTGAATATTTAAAAAATTAATTAACATAGCAAATATTGTGCAACAAAAAATAATCAGCACGAAGCTATAAAAAACAAAATATTTATGTAATTTTCTCCCACCACAAAAGAATGCCGAACCTGCATGCTTGCCTCATTGAAAGATGTCTGCGCTTAAAGCAGGCAATTTTCGTGTGGTGCTTTTTTCGTTGATTCTGTTTACATACAAACCACTTGCCTTTTCAATTAAGCAAAAAATGCCAAGTATGAACGCATATGGCGAATTTCCGCTTTTTCACCTCATTCACCTTTATTTTTCGCAGTGCAAGCACTAATACATACATGCATATAGATGTATTCGTAAACCTCAACGCATACATTCAACTTCTTCGCTACGAATATGAATGACTTTCTGATTGCTTAGTGCCGAACGTAATCGAATATAGCTTGAATAACACACACTCGTATGCGCATGCATACACATACGAGTATAGTGGCATATATTTACATGCACTCATGTCTAATACATTCAGTCGAAAATAGGGAGAGAAAAAATACAGGATTACTCGTAGTGCACAAATCCAATCAAGAATTCGCAATGATCGACCCAAAACCTTAATCGGTTTGGTGAAATACTAAATAATTGAGAAAAAAGGTGTAATGCATAGCCAATCAAGAAGTTAACAACCCATATGCACATGCGACTATGCTTATATACAGTGACTCACAGCTTCTGCATCTACCTGCATCAAGGTTATAATTTTTTTGAAAAAAGAAAATTCCTCGATGTTTATTAAATTTAATAAAAAAAAGGTATACGACCTGTAATGAGGTATGTATTTGCTGTTTACCACTGCAGAAAGAACAATAACAAAAACAAAGCTTGCTAGTAAAATATAGAAACAAATAGTTTTCTCATCAAAATATGCTCACAGCTTAAATGATGCAGTGTATTTTATATTTTCTCTGAGAATGCAATAACTGTGAATTGTATTTTTTTCTGTTTAGCTTAGCGTCTTAAGGTTAATGCTGGGGCTGTTTCTCCAATTTGGGATCTGCTTGTGAAGATTTGGTCGCTTATTCGTTTAATATTTATGGTCGTTAAAACAGATTGAAAGAAGCCACTAACAGCCACATAACAAAACTTGGAAGCATCGATTAAGTCCGCAATTCATAACTGTACAGGAAACTGTGCGCTTAAACTTAAATTTAAAAAAATACACTTCAAATTAAAAAAATACTCGTAAAAACACACAGCTATATTAAGTTTCAGTTTTCGTAATAAACGTGTAAGTGTAAATATAACAATTCCTTAAAAAGAAATTTAATAAAAAAAACTATTCCAATCGATATTATATCGCTTCTAAGCGTAATGATCCGATTAATGCCAGGAATTGTTGGCACTCACACAAGCGTTTTATTTGCAAATCACTCATTCAAACAAAAAAAGCAGGTGAGAAACGTAGCAAATTTGTAGCAAATAAATAAAATACAGTAGCGAGCAAAACTGAGTGCATAATGATTTTTTTTAACATATACAATGTTTTTCGAGTTAAAACTTTCAGTTATTATTTCTTTTTTAATAAAATCTTGCGACAGTAAGTTATCATATTAAGGCCAGTAAGAACATATGGAGCGCGGTTGCTTGGGTATCGAGAGCCGTTCTCTTGATAGTACAGGCAGCGCTAACTAAGCTTCAGCGCTTAGCGTGCGTGTACATTACGGGGGCGATGTGCGCCTGCCCTACAGCTGCGATGGAGGTGATGCTCGAGCTGGCTGCCCTTCACAGGGTTATTCCGCAATCAGCAAAGCGTGCGCTATTGTAGATAACGGAAAAGTGATGTAATCTAAGATATGAAATTCTTCTTCTTCCTCTTGATTGGCACAATAACCACTTAAGCGATTTTGGCCGAGTCTAATAAAGTGCGCCAGTCGTTTCTTTCTCGTCTTAACCGGAGCCAGTTGGAAGCACCAAGTAAAGCCCAGTCCTTCTCCACCTGATCTTTCCTATGCAAAGGAGGTCTTCATCTTCCTCTACAACTACCAGCTGGTACATTGAATAATTTCAGAGCCGGAGCATTTGTTTCGATTCGGACGGCATGACCCAAACAACGTAACCGCTGGATCTTTGCGCCCTGCACTATGTACAGTCTGTTCCATAAGAGCGTGGTCACTGTTACACGTAGATAAAAAAATCAGAGCGTCCTGTTTCTTTTTCTATGACATAGAGGGCACCTCAATTCTTCATGCTTTTTGTAAAAAGTGAGCTGTCTGTCAAATTTAGTATTCAATTGAGTGTTTTTTCGAAATAAGTGCTTGCCTCCCTCTTTGAGGCAATTTTTCTATGTTTGCATGAAAAAGGACCCAAATTAACGCAAACTGCTGCAGCGAAATATATGGGAAAGTCGAAGCAGTTCGTTAGCAAGTGGATAAATCGCTACAAAAAGGTCGGTAAGGTTGATGATTTTCCTGATCGCGGAAGTGCAAGCAAAGTCTCAAAAAAAGACGAAAAAAAGATTCTCGCATTGTTCTCGAAACATCCAACTTTGACTTATCTAACGGAATGATTCGCAATCACTTGCTTGCCAATAACTGAAATATCGCAGTACTTTGGAAAAACCAATGTTGAGGGCAAAACACGTTGAAAAACGAGTGGAATGAGCAAAGGAAAACTTGGACCGCGATTAGAGCAACGTAATTTTTTCTGATGAATCCTCCTTCTGAGCATTTCCGACGCAAGCCATGTAGTTTAGATAAACTTTCTCGACAAATTCGGAAAATTTGGAGGTCTTTTCCGGTAGAATATGCAGAAAAACTAGTGGAAAGTATGCCGGACGGTGCCAGGCCACAATTGACAATGCAGGGGATTGGACTTGCTGCTGAGGTATTTGCATTAAGTATTGACAACCAAATTATCAATAAATTTGCGAATTTTCGAAAAATCAATTGTTATTATTTAACAGTGACCACACTCTTATGTAACAGACTGTTTATGTCAGCGTAAAGCTCCTACAGCTCATTGTTCCATCGCCTACGATACTCGCCGTCACCAAAGTGGAAATGTCCAAAAATGCTCCGCAGAATCTTTTTCTCAAACACTCCAAGAAACGTCTCGTCGGATTTGTTATCGTCCAAGTTTTTGTGCCATACGTTAGGACAGGCATGATGAGAGCCTTATAGAGTGTTAGTTTTGTTCGTCGAGAGATGACTTTAGTACTCAATTGCCTACTTAGTCCAAGGGAGCACTTGTTGGCAAAAGATAAAACCAAACCAAAAATATGAAATTGCCAGGATAATATCATTAAAGTCATTAAATTTGAAAAGAGGTTCAGAAATGAACTGAAAGACAAGGTAAACTGGAGTGCACCTTCATTTGTAGGGAAACTCCAAAAGTGTGTTCTGCACTGATGTACAGATGGCCCGAAGGCACAGACGCTGAAATATTTGGCCCCAAAACCAAGCGTTCTGTGCCGATGGGTAATTTTCCAAGCATCTTCCAAGCGGAGATGTAGGCCATCTATCTATGTATAGAAATCATTTTAGACAGGAATGTCCGGAATGAGAGAATTGCCATTCTGAACGGCTGTTGTTGTTGTTGTAGCAGTATCTTTGCCCTATCAGTGTATCGTAATCACCGGTCGTCTTCGTCTAGCTCATCTAACGGTAGGCCCAGGAAACTAGCTGTTTCGACGAGTTAGGTCCAGAGGGAGAGGGGTGTTAGATGAGTGGGTTTAATGGGGCATCTGAAAAGGTGGTTAGTGTCGTGCGGGGTGCCTTCACATGCTGGGCATATGTTTAGTATGTCGGGGTTGATTCTGGATAGGTAGTAGTTTAAACTGCTACAATATCCAGAACGCAATTGTGCCAAGGTTACGCGGAACTCTCGGGAAAGTTGGAGCTCTTCGTTTGCGATTGGTACTGGTTGGACTGCCATACCGGCAGTCGGGTGTCGGGAGGTTAAAAAGGTGGTGAGAGTCTCCCGATGAATGTCGTTTATGGCCTGCCTGTACACTGTCCAATCCAGTAACTGTCTGTTTGTTTTGTCTGAGATCTCGTCCGCGTAGTTGAGGAAATGCCTCCTGATGTGCCTGGGAGGTGGCTCAGGCTCGAGCAGGTGTCTGCATGGGTGAGGCCTGCGGTAACACCCTAGCAGAAACTGCTCACAGAGCAGTTTGTTGTGCTCCTTAACGGCTTCTGAACGGCAGTCAAGGCGACACTCAAATCACTGTCATTCTGCGAGGTTAAGTCCTCACTGGCTCTTGTATGTATCAAAGAAATTAAATTTATTAGGAATGCATAATCGCACCCGGCTGGTGTGGGTCGCAAGACACAGAGTTATAACTGGGAACGAGATAGCGGTGCATTGGCAGGAGAGGCTGAGGCCTCGTTACTAATAGGACCCGACCCCTTCCTTCTTATGATATAACACACTATCAAGGGGAATCTTATGAGTGAAGTGCTAAGGCTAAGGAAGGATAGTTTTGGTGGCAAATTATGCGGCTACTCCAGGAGAAATTCTTATTGAGACGGGTACAATCAAAAGAGGTTTAGGAAACACTCATATCCCTCCTTAAAGATAAACTGAAAATGTTCACTGGAATGCTCACAGGCCATTGCAGATTGTTCAGTCATCTGCACAAGATTCTTGTCATTTCTTCGACCAATCCTCGGAAACTCCAATTCACCTTCTCCTTGAATGCAGCGCTATAGCGCTGAGAAGGTTGAGACATCTCGGTCAATAGAAGCCAGAAGAAAGACATATTGAATACATGAATATTAAAAACAACATCATGCATTCAGTTATGCACGCTACTGTATATAAATTTTGCGAAATTAAGATACACACATTGGTTTTAGTTATGCCAAAAAAAAGTATAATAGCAATAGACCAAAATAAATTACCAAACTTTCACTTTCAACGTGCGACTTTCACACAAATACATCCATTAAATGTTTTATTCTACAGGATGCGGTAATAAAAAAACACCAAAAAAGGTATTTGATGTAGTGCAAATGACGAATGCTGGCAGCAGAGTCGAAATCAGCCAACTAATCAGTTGGCCTCCAAACAGAATTGAATAAAACAAAAAATGATTGTGTGGAAGATAGTGAAGATATGTACGCTACTGCTACTCTCACATAGACTCTGTTTATTGGTTTTTTTTACATAGGACAGAGTGAGCTGTCTAAAAAAAAACAAACAGCTAAATTGAATTTCATGGATAAATGATTATATACATAAGTAAGTATATAAATGACGCGTACATCCTTCATGAAATGTTTGAACGAACTTATCCTTCTTCAACTTGTGATGTGCGGCTGCTAGAGGTAGATGGTCTTTATGAGAAGCTATTATAAAGAAATTTGTTCTACCATTTGATGTTTCATGCTTGTCATGTTAAGCTTGGTTGAACTGTATGGCATTCATGCATAAACCAACTCAGGTATGGCGACTATCGTATACATTTTTTGTATAATTCTTTAGATTATTAGTGTACACCCTCTTAAAAGAAATCTCTTCCTCGAGGGTCGACATTTCAGAATGATATTAGTTGCAAGAAAGCGCAAAGGACTTGGTTATTTCACCCACGTTTTTTAAATTTATGACTATTCCAGTTACTAAGGCAAAGGCTAAACTAATTTTCAATCGAAAATCAAAATCAAAGACTTGGCCAAAGACACATTGGAAGCGTTTGTGTGATATTGGTGATATTAAACAAACGTACCTATCTAGCGATTATCTTAAAAAAGTAATACAATTTTCATCTCTCCAAAAATTCATCTAATCTAACGCAAACGAAATTGTTTCAAAAATATTCAAATCTCGAGTTTGGTTTTGCTTACCCCATCCCTCCACCTCCAACTCCGATCTTGGATGGCAGTACCAGCGTAATAATTCATTAACTAAACCAATTTTTGCATTCTTAATAATAATTTTATAATTTTTCATAATATAATTATTATTATTGCAACCAATCCTGCATATGAAATAAAAACATTTTATTTGCCCCATAAAGTACAGATACGTGAGGTTTCAAGTATGCGTGAGTTTACAGTAGGAAAATTAACTATACCACACTGTCATCGGCTATACTAATATATAAAAAATTTAAATGTTACTTTTATTCGTTTCATGCTTTTGTTTATTAATTTGCTTTACTTTTATGTGCTGTGTGTGTGAGCAGCAAAGCAGGCTACACTTTCCAGTTCTGATTAACACGTGACGTATTATGAATTTTAGTCACTCATACGCCTAGCCGAACCCTATAAGAAAAATGTTTTTATTACTATAGCTCTAACATTGGTTTAAGGGGGCTTATTTAAAATATAGGACTACATTTCGGGAGAGCATAGCTTCGAATCTCTGTGCATGAAACACCAAATCATGCGCTTATAATAAGCTACCGAAAAAGAAAGTTTTGGATAAGAAAGTACTTTCTGTACATCAAATGTGAATCCGTAATATTCATTCGTGTTATCTCTTGCTTTTTGTATGTCATCTGTTAAACTTTTTCTAGCCTGTTCGGCACGGTTAAGATGTGAATCATGAATTTCCATAAGATGCAACTTCTCGTCTTCATTACTGAATGCTTCAATTTTTAGTTTTAGCGAATCACACTTTTGGCACGTCACCTTGCGAGGAGTATGAAAATTTAAGTTGAACTCCGTATTGAATATTTTTCTGTAAGTGCACTCCTTCACACGTGATTTATTATTTTCATCACATTTTTTCACATACAGCTAATATATTTTTCGAATATCTAAGTCAGCACTCAGATATTTACTTTCAACCGCGGCGGCCATTTGGCCGATATTTTGTTCCATATGTAATTGAGCCATACCAATATTATCATAATAAAGAGAAATGATAATAATTAAAAAAAAAATTTATTTATTCAAACACCGGCCCTTAAAACTTAACCCTCCTTTAGATAAGGAATTATTTGCATTTGGTGGTCTTTGGTGTGTGCCGCCGAGGCCGCGGCGCCCATTTGCCCGCTATTTTGTTTCATATGTAATGGAGCCATACCAATATTGTCATAATAAAGAGAAATGACAATAATTTCTTAAAAAAATTATATTTTATTCAAAATTAATACCGGCCCTTGAAACTTAACCAGCCTTTAGATGAACCAGCCATTTTGCCACGAACTGTGTTTTAGCATTTAAGACACGGCTTAATCTTCCGTTAGATATTTTGAAAGTATCCAAAGAAAAGTTTTGCAAACAGAAACTTCTGAATTCCGTACATTTAGATGAAACTTAAAACTACATTTTCTCATACATCCTTCGTAATTTCTGGGTCGTCTTTGTTTCATTGATTGTTTTCGAACCAAACCATACAGAAACAAATTGTGTTTTTCGAAACTTTCCAATTTCCAAAAAGAATCAAAATTAGCTTTCCTGTCTTCATATCCGATTCCATTTATACATTTTTTGGAACAAAGGCAATCTTCAATTTCGAAAAGTTTACCACTCACATGCTTAGACTCTTTTGCTTCACATTCCTCTCCACTGTTTCTTTTCATGTTTCTTATATTTTTTGCATAATTACGTTGATTTCGTGTCCTCTTTCTTGATTTCACGTAGCTTTCTTCCATTTTTAAGGGTTCCGAATTCACTTTTAAAGTATGAACTGAATCATCTGAAGACGATATTAGTCTTATTCGTTTCCGTTTCTTGGGAGCTTTACTTATACTTCTTCGCCGTATAATATCTACAATTAAGGGGTTATATACCTTGTGTTGGACAAAAAAATCGAAAATTTTTTTATGTCATATTCTAAAGGTACATCATCTTAAAAATATAAATTTAAAAAATCATGAAGATCGAAGCACTAGGTCGAAAGTTACAGACCGTGGAAACGCGACCTTATCCATAAATGAAGTGCACCCAAAACTTTAGACGCGATTATGTCGAAGTCGTGTTTTTTGAAAATTACCGTCGCGGTGATCATTATTTATCAAAAACTATTTGACCGATTTGCATAAACTTTTTTTTTTAATTATTTGAAGTTACAATCTCTTGAATCTGAACGGTTCACTTTTTATAAATATTTGCATAGTTCGCTGGAATTAATTTTTTTTTTAATTTTTCAACCCCTCAAAAATCCATTTTTTGGTGCAAAGCGGTTTTCTTATCGAGAAAATTTTTTTTTTTGGGTAAATAAACCGTTCAGATTCATTAAAAAAAATTTTCTGCAATGATCATTTAATTTTTTTGATTTCAGTTGAGCTGCTCATGCGCTACCGTGACCACCGCAAGCCTCTTCTAAAAAACGGCTTTTCGGGGGAGGGGCGATATCAACAATAAATAATAACAATTTTTAAAATAAAAACACCTAAATGTATTCTTTGAGAGTTACCCTTCAGTATGATATATGCCTCATTTGAATAGAAGTTCCAAAACATATTTAAAAAAATTATGACAATCCTCCTTTTTTCGGGCTCTCAAGGTATATAACCCCTTAACTATAAATAGCACGTTTTTACATTATATACCTGAACCTGAACCTAATTTTCATAGCATACTGTTAATCTCTTCAGATTATGTTATTTTATTAGGATTTGATATGAAATAGCTGATAAACTAGAATTTTAAAATGTTTGACTTACACCAGTATCAAAATCAAGGGTTCATATGCATGTGTGTATGAAATAATCTGATACAAATTGGAAAATTAGGCTCTGTTAGAAAATAAAACAATAACTGTTGATTTGATTACATAAACCTTCATAGCCTTTGCCATATTCTATTAGAGAAAATTCTCACGAGTATCCTATTTCATGTGCATTTTATTTACAAAATTGTAAGTAAATGAAAATAGAGGCACCTGACGCAAAATCCTTTCAGAAACTTATCTCCTTTCATTAAAAAAAAATAGTTTGTGTTTACTGTCATTGTGAATTCCTTGACACTTCACTAACCCCTACCAAAATATGGGAGTACGAAAACAATAGCAATAAAAGATAAGCAAATAAACGCGCACACGTAAGCTGAAATATATATACGAAATAAGGGCACATTTTTCATGAGTTAGGGAACTCATAGTATTCACGCAAACATGTTACTGCGGTGCACTTGGAATGTATTCACATGTAAGTGGAGGGGACAGCTCGGCTGAAAGGCAAACCAGTTTGCGCCAAGCTGATATTTCAGAAAGCACACACACACACATATCCACACGCCAGCATACCGAAAAAGAAACAATGCGAATAATTGCAACATGGAGACGAAACGTAGACATGACAAATGGTATTGTTTTTTTACAAAGTTAAGGATTCATAAAAGCAACATTTTCCATCATTATACATACATACATAGACACGCACAACCATATATTATATCATTAAGTATGCATGAATGCCTATTTACTTGTACATGCAACTTAGCAAAGGTGGAAAAGTGCATACCTACAAAAAGTTTGAGCGACAGACTTGCGCATGCAGCAAGTGACACAACCCGCCGGTGCCAGAGACAAGTCATACGCTGACTAATCTTCAACCATTTGGTATGCACCAGTAGTACCAGTCCAATGTAATCGCAATGCTTTCGCAACACGTATTCAACATTTGCATGTCCTAGGCGGTAGACCATCGCCATCTCTGCATAAGACTTCCGTCCGTCTTTCCGTTAGACCGTACCGTTGGAGATAGCTAATAGCAAGCAGGGGTCCCTATTAATACTTGTAGAATATAGAGTAGTAAAGAGTAGTATTTTTCAAGCAGAGGTTATTGAAAGTTAGAAACCTTCCACAAAAACTATCGGAAGTATGTATTTTTTCAAATATTCAAGCAGTCATCTATGTGTAAGCCTTAAAGTCACCTATTAAGAAATTCAAAAATCTTCAGACAATGCAAAGAAAAACTTAACACCTACGACAGACATCACTCTCATCTGAGTACCTGCGGGTCGATTCTCGTTCTGTGTAATCATGAAATTAAACGTTTTGCCCCGTTTTCATTACACTTTCAATTCGCGTTCCGGGAAAAAATTAAAAGAGACGCGCAAAATATTTTCATATTAAAATTTTCTTTTAACTGACAATCTGGGTGTGAAAAAATAGAGAAGGAAGTCCGTGGCAAGCGTACAAGCGCGAGTATAATTGCGTAGCTATAAAAGTTTCTAAAAATTTGGTTTCAAAAATTGAAGAAATTTATGAAAATTTGAGATGTTTTTTCAACTTGCACAAAGTTATTTTTGTAGAATGAACTCTACTTTTATAACAGTCAATATCAAGTCGAATTCTTGGTCTCCTTGTGTTTCCCACTAGATTTTTAAATTGATAAATTAAACTGACTTTCTTCGATTTTTTAATCCAGATTTTGGTCTAGCTTTTTGTTCATTACGTAAATTGAGTTAAAATATTTTGTCTGTATTTATTTCACAAACTATCATAGCTTTTCTGATATTTTAAAAGTTTTATTAAGGGAGTGTCAACTAACATGTTAACTTAAACAATTAACAAAAACAATTGTACGCGAAAAATATAAATAGTAAATATTGTAAAAGGGAGCACTAGACCATTTTGGCTGACAGCAACTGTATGCATCTGGGCATAAATTAAATTTATGAGTAATATTTCTCAGCAAAGAAAAAGAGCTTATTTAAAGTATTTTTATTTCAAGCTTAAATATTTTGATACAATGAATTACCTTTAAAGAATAATTTTAAGGGGTTAGGGGTAGTCAGGAGCCCCGAAAAAATTATAGTTTTTAATACATTTTTTTTACTATTCAATTGCTTTATAAATAAATAAATAATAATAATAATTGTAAAAGTTATCACTGTTTGTGTGAAGCCCGTTTCTCCAGAAGTCACTTGCGCTGATCATCATAAGTCCTTGAAGATTCATCTAAAATCAATCGGACAAGAGAAACTAGTTTTATTAATAGATAATCTTGTGCCTGATCGGAGCTTTTTTTCAAAATTAACAATATGGCAGCCTCAGGAAATATTTTTCAGATTTTCGAGAAAAAAAAACCGGCAGTGAATTGTTTAAAAAAAATCGTTAATTGTTTCAAACATTTTTGAAAAAAAAATCCTTCGATCAAATCAATACAAATGCTATTGAAATCTACCAAGCGGTTATTAAGTTACAGTGATTACCAGTTCAAAAAACATAGTTTTTAAAAAAACACATTTAAAGATTTGCTATCGATTTATGTAGGGCCCGAGCACCCTTTGTTAATTATTAAATAACTCGAAAAGTATTTGTCAGATTCACTTCAACTTTTCACGCAATATTTTTAAGATATTATACTTTAAGAAAATATAAAAACAAAAATCCAATTTTTTGAAAATTCTGACTACCTCTAACCCCTTAAACAAATATAGCTTATGCAGAAACGTTTTTGTTGAAAATTAATAGAAAATAATTAATGAATATGAAAAAATTTTATAATTGAATGTTATTGGTAAAAGCATATTCCACTATTTACAAAAATTATCTGCCCAAAATATCACGACTTGAATTATTTGTAAGGGACTAAAAAAACAGAAAACTCTGGATATGATTGACACTGTGCTATACGAATGGGCTATCGGCAAACCCCACGAAAACTGGTATTGTCCTCTTTACCAGAAAGAGGAAGCTTGATGGACTCGTTCTGCCTAAGCTAAAAAGAAGTCATAATCCAGCCATCCAAAAAAATCAAATAACTTGGAGTAATCCTCAATAGTAAACTTATTTGGAAATCATACGTTGAAACAAAGACATCCAAAGCACTGACAGCTTTCTGGCAGTGCAAAGGTGTCTTTGGGAAAACATGGAGTCTTTCTCCTAGCAAGGTCATATGGATCTACACAGCTATGATAAGACCTATTATCACCTATGCATCAGTGGTCTGGATGAATAGACTCTCTCTCGTGGGAGTCAAGAGGAACTTATCGAGACTACAACGCACTGTGACCATCTATTGCACCGGAGCTTTTCAGACTACTTCAACACTTCATGCTTTCATCCAAGGAGAGGCCTTGAAGGCCATCTGCAGGCTGAAACACAATGGGAACTGGTACGGCCCCTGTCCGGCATTGGAAAACAGAGAAGGCACAGACTTCGATCCAACGATTCGCTCCATGTCCTTTGACTCCATGCCATCAAGAGTCGTACTTGAAAAAAGATACAGTGTAGTGCTGCCAGAGGCTCAGTTGTGGTCAAACTCAGAAAATGAGCCCGGCAAACACTGTTTACGCATTTTCACGGATGGCTACGGGACCGAGCATGGCTCTGGCTCTGGGGTCTACGTGGAATCCAGCAGGACAAAACTGCACAGCGACATCTTGGAATGCATGCATCTGTATTTCAAGCGGAGGTGTATGCAGTTCAAGAAGCAAAGAACTTTGTTGGGGAAAACCAATGGAGAGGAAGATCTCTATGTGTTTGCAGTGACAGCCAAGCTGCGCTTATGGCCTTAGATAGCCCCCCAACCACCCGCCTTCGCTCGAATCAGGTTTGAGGTCTTTGGCACTGATGTGTTAAGAAGCGACCACCTTGGCTCCTTGGCACCACAAGAGCTACTCAGATTTCTTTGGAGATCGGGTAGATTCAAAGAAAGTTAAAAGGGAATCCAAGTGTAGTACAATGAACTTAATTAATGTCTGAGTGCTGCACTTGCTAGATGTCCCGACAAAAAAGAAACAAAAAAAGGGGGGACTCACATGAACTTCAGGTTCCTCAAACCTCATCGTTGGTGGATTTTGTCCATTGCGAAGTGAGCGTCTCAGCAGTCTCAACAAATTCCTTTTAAATATTAAATTATTTCCAAATTGCCTTAAATTTACTCAAAATCGTCATCTTACCTTTCCTCATCACGAAATCTTTGCTCCAAACCAAGCAAATATTATTTGCGGCATATTTTCTTCAAATTTGCTCTAGCTTCAACACAAATGTCAATAGAAATTTGAATATCACACTTACAAAAGTTTCAAGGCTACAGTGGAAACGTAACACTTCCATCATGACACAAACCAAAAGTCGCAAAATAAAAGTTTGTGAAAGGACGGAGTAAAAAGTGTGAACACTTTTTTTCACCTCACGTTTACACAGAACGAAAATTGACCTCCTGTACATAGAAACACAGAAGGAAATGAGAAAGCTGATGAACTAGCAAGAAAGGCGGTATCCGGCAACGAATCTGAAGCGGTAGAAATAGGCTAGCCCCAAGGCGTGCGCAAAAGGGGCATGTTCTCATTATTCTAGAAACTGCCATTGGCAGATGGTTTAACACGGATTCCGGCAAAATAACTAAACAAACGTGGCCCAATTTCAACAAATTCACAACTGACAAGTTGTTAAGAAAGCTACGAGCAAACATATTCAGAATTACGTCAACAGTAACCGGCTACTAGCCTCTGGGAGACCATGCCAGGAAGATGCCGATAGATGTAGAAGCTGCATTAAGAAATGTCTAAGGAAACAGTCGTTCACTATCGGTGTGAGTGCCCAAGTCTGGGTGTTCGACGACATAGAATACTGAGGCAATTATCGACGGTTATCTTCAAAGAAGTCTTCTTCTTCTTGATTGGCGCGATAACTACTTCCTCTGCTACCACCTGCTGGTACCGCATCGAATACTTTCAGAGCCGGAGCGTTTGTATCCATTCGGACGACATGATCCAGCCAATGTATCTGCCCTATGTCTATGTCGGCGTAAAGCTCATACAGCTCATAGTTCTATTGCCTGCGATACTCATTGTTGCTAACGTACAAATGTCCGAAAATCTTACGCAGAATTTTCCTCGTAAATACTCCAAGCGACGCTTCATCGGATGTTGTCATCGTCTAAGCTTCTGCGCCATACGTTAGGATGGGAATGAAGAGAGCCTTGTAGAGGGTTAGTTTTGTTCGTCGAAAGAGGACTTTACTACTCAATTGCCTACTTAGACCAAAGTAGCACTTGTTGGTAAGAGACATTCTACGTTGGATTTCAAGGCTGACATTGTTATCGGTGTTAATGCTGATTCCTAAATAATCGGAGCTTTTTCCAACCTCGAAATCATAAATGTCAACAGGGTCGTGTGCTGTCATCTATCAAACGACGACAAAACAAATTTTAGACTGGTTGATAGGAGATCTGGCTCTCTGTACCCTAACATGAAGAAATGGTTCGCAGGAAAAAATGTAGTTCCAACGAGGAAGTCATCGCGGAAACAGAGGAGGGGTCAAAAAAATTACCAAAGCGTTGGGTGAAGTATATTTTTCTAGACCAGGGGACCATGTTGAAAACTAAAACAAATTTTTTTAAAAAATGGTGTCTTTATTTCTACCGCGGGTACTTATTGAACCCCGGTGGGTCTTCAATTTTATCGCGCACAGAATATGTCACATACATACTTTTATATGGTGATCGCAATTTATGCAGGAGAATACGAAGGTGACACCATCCTTAAGTCGCTACTTTAATCTTGGCGAATTTCACAATCTGAGTGACGTCGGTACCGAAAATGAACAAGCTTTTGTGCACAAAGTTACATGTTTGTGAATCAACCAGTGAATATTGTGACTTTAAAGAAAACAAAGTAATCAAAATGAAGTGGAAGCAGAAATAAAAATAAAAAGTCATGGAAGCAGAAATAAAAATAAAGCCTCCAAATGCAATTTTTTTCTTTGCTTTCCACTGGCTCTGGCTTACTCTTCCTCTTCTTTTCGTTTGTTTATTTTCTTTGCTAATTTCAAGGCCTGGAATGGCGTATTCTTTTTTTCTATCATTCTTGACAGAAATCAGTTTGTTTTCTAAAGCTTCGTTAGATGCATTTTAATTTTTTCTAATTTCTATTGTCGTGTATACGCGCCTTCGCGATGGCTTCACTTCCTTTTATAAAAACTTTCTGTTAATTTCTTGTGACAAATGCTTAACAAAGATCAAAAACAAAGCACAACAATGCTGGTCATAACAGCGCTGAGCAAAGTGCATGTAAATGTCTATGTATTCGTGTGCATGTATACCCACATACATATGCATGTATGCATGTATTGTTGGAACTACTGAACACAGTAAACGGCAGTGGCAACAAGCGCAGAATCATATTCGTCCATTGTTAATGCAGCTGCTGGAGGGCGAATGAAAACAGAAAACAAGCGAACAGTGCACCCACAGCAAAGGCAGCAACCACCTCCTGCAAGCATAGCACAAACATGCAGCATTGGATGCCGCAAAGGATATTATTATTTGCAAATTAAGATAAGCTTCATTCTGTTTTCTTCCCCTTTCTTCTACTTGATTACGCCGTTTTCCATGCAATTGGATGCGGGTTGTGTTTATATACCGTCGTTTTATTTTTCCGCGAACTATGCTTTTCACTTATTTTTCTTTTGCACAAATGGCTGGCATTGTGGGCAGGTTTGAAGTGTTCAATTGAGTTAAAATGCATCTGAAATCAAAAAATAAGTGTTTCGTCATTTCTTAACCACTCAAGGCAGCCAAATTGTTGAGAAAGTTTTTTTAGAAATACTTCATCTGTACCATTCGTCCGGTATAGTACACATATGTACCACTAGTCTTATAAAAACTACATAATGTGACTCCTCGTTTTGATCAAAATTTACAATATATTATCCTTAGAAAATGGACCCTGAAGATATCCGAAAAATCTGGAAGACGAAGCTGATAGTACTTGCGACTCAGAAGACTTCTCTAGTGGAAGTTCCGAACATTTTCTTCCAAGTGATTGCACTACTTCCAGTGATAGCGAAGATTCAGTAGATGAGAAGAATGAAGATGCTGACGAGAGATTCTTACCTAGTGGTGTCTTGAGCTCTAACAGCGGTAACGATGATACTGAAAGCGACATTGATGACGTTGCTTCAAACCTCGGCGCATCGGAAATAAATATTATTTGGAATACTCCTGATGAAAATTTTGAACCAAAAAACTGTTTATGGACTTTGGAACTGCACAATATCAAACCACATGCCAAGGCATTCAAGTATAGATAAAGTGTTCAATAAACTTTACCTACATATATCAGTTTACATGTATATAGCACAATGTACAAATGAGCGCATTGAGATTTACGAAAAGGTACAAACTAAAGCCAAAAAAGTAAAAATAACTAGGACAAATGCTGGCGAAATTAGAACAATTGTGGGATGCATGTTCGTAATGTGCTACAACCGACTTCCATGTCTAAAAGATTACTGGTCGAGCCATAAGTCGCTCGGCAACCAGTCATTAAAGGGTGGTACCACGCGCGATCGATTCTCTTTCATTATTTCAAAAATGTATTTTGCGTCACCAGATAAGCCACAGAGTAGTAACAAAACATATTATCTTGACGACTTAGTGCTTTGCAAAACGTGCTTCGCACCTTACCATACGTAAATTTTATGTATAAAGATATTTTTCACTCACATTTTCTTGAATAGTATAACAATTAAAAAAATATAAATCAAAAAATAAAAATAAATAAATGAAATATACATTTTTATGTATATTATTTCTTATTTCTAAAGTGTGTTTTACAGGACGCCTGGTACTTTTTTGTACCACATAACATCCCGAGTGGTCCAACGGTTTACCCACCGCGCCACCCTGTTGCATCTCAGATTTTTAATAATTTTTAAATTATACATCACCTAATTAACCAACTTCGATAAACAATTTTATACCAGGATTGCTGTTCGAAGGTCGGGTCGAAAGGGTTGAGCTGCTTAATGACGTATTTCAATACTACAAAGTACCTTATTTGATCACAGGAACGTAACAGGAAACTGCAAAACAGCTGAATTCGCTCGAATTGGTACAGCTTTTGATATCCAATTGGATAAGACTCTGATACCTATGCCTATAGCCACTTGTAAATTACTATTCCATTTTGATTTGAGTTTAATTTGTTTTCATTTAAAAATGGATTTTTTTTGTTGTGTTTATTATTAATGTTAATGTTGAATTTAAATATGTTTCTCAAAGTTGCAGATTTTTTTTTTTAATATTTAATTGGAGATAACTGATTTCTTAAGTTAAACCCCAATAGTCAGTGAGTAGGTAATTTAATGCACATTTACGAAACAATTTTCAACCACAAAGTATTATGGTTAAATTTAAACTCCCTTAATGAAAACACCCACTGGTCGACTCAAGGTGTGGGAGAAAACCAGCCCCACGGCGGAAGCAGAACAGACACGAATGGAAGTGCAATAAGAGAAAACCGACATAGCAACGCTAATAAAATTGTAATTGTTGCTAGATGCAATTGCTACTGTCGTTGTCATCACCATTGTTGTTAACCGGAGCCACAAGCAGCCAGAGACGTTCGAAGCAGAAGAGATGAGGGGCATGAGCGGAAATATAAAAAAAGGCCAGCCGCACTATGTGCGCATATTTGATGTGAAACTTCTTAAATTAAATATTTTAATGAGGATTGAAATGATTTTTTGTAAAATTACATACAATAATAGTGGATAATTTTATTATTCATTTATTTCTGAAATTTGTACATTAGTCGGTGCCTCAATAGCCTGTACATTTTGTATTGATGGTGCAATAGCAGCAGTGGATAAAATCGGTTTGTGGTAACTGAAATAGGATATACTACTGTGGGCAAAAAGTAAGGTGAATTTGGTTGTGAAATGAAAAATCTTTATTTATTCTTGTAAATCAATTTCATCCCCTTCAAAATAATCCCCTATCGATGAAATACACTTATGCCAACGATTTTTCCAATCCCCGAAACATGCCAAATAGTCCATTTCCGGTATAGCCATCAGCACCTTCTTCGATGCAGCTTTTATCTCCTCAATCGACTCGAAACGTGTTCCCCGGAGTGGTCTCTTGAGTTTTGGGAATAGCCAGAAGTCACACGGAGCCAAATCAGGCGAATACGGTGGTTGCGGAACGATATGCGTGGAATATTTGACGAAATGGTCACGAAAAACGAGTGCAGTGTGAAACGGTGCATTATCGTGATGCAAAAAACAACACATGAAAGTTGGTCCAGATGTTATTAACAGTGCTGCCAACTCATGAAAAAAATAAATAAAGCGAAATTTTAATCCCGCGAAGTCTGAGAAATAAATTCACCTTACTTTTTGCCCACAGTAGTATATGTTCTTGACTCTTGACTCTTGACTTGATATGAGAGGTTTCAGATCGTCGCGTTGTGGAAGAAGTTTATCACCATCACGAGTGTATCTTAATAACAAACCATTTAAAAATGCGATAATGTCGTTGATATGTGAATTCGGAGTTATGTAGACACCCACAATTACTAAGTTTTGACCATTTATTGCACGGCACACAGAAATACAAATATCACCGACATCTTCTGCTATAGTTGCATTTGATGTTGACTGTGCAGCGGTAAATCGTAAGTATGGTGTGAAGACATTCCCGGTATAATTTTTGTTGTGGTAGATAGCGACTCCTTCGGTTCGAACATTACTTCTTTTACTCTGGATGAGGCAGTTAAGTCTGATGAAAAACTATCACATTGCATTTTTCCATAACTGGATTCAATACGACAGTAGCATGAACACGTACACTTTGACAATTAAAAGAGTATATCGGCAATCCTTCTCTTTGTTGTATAAATTGAATCATTTATTGATCAAGAGTTTCCAAACAATTCATTGGCAGTCTTCGAAATGCTGCTTGCAATGATGTCATTGTTGTTGATGATCTCCGGCCATGGTAGAATCTCAAACCATCATTACGTGTAATTATAAACAATTCATCAATGACGGTGGCCCCGCGAATTTTCTAATTTTTTTCATTATAGCTCTTAGTTTCTGTTTAGCATTAGGTCAATTCTGAGTAATTTTGCTTCATTTATTACAGAAATATTAAGTCTTGATGGCAGGTGAGCGTGGCTATTGACTGATCTCGTACATTTTCAATACCAAACTACCTGGTAATAACTGTACCAAGTTTCAATTTTTACGAGATATCGTGCGATAGGGCGGACGAATGCACAGAAATGGCTAAATCAACTCTTCTCATCATTCTAAGCATTTTGGTATTTATATTCCACAGTGATCAAAAAGTTCCAGGAACAACCGTCAGGTAACGCTCTCAGTCAACTGATTTACGTTACGGAACTTTTGTTTTTTTTTTTGTGTTAGGATGCCATATCTGTGATTAACTTTCCTACCAAAAATCAATTGTCCTTGCTTGGCATTTGTAAAAGTTACGCCATCTTGAGTAGACCTACCTCTGCACGAGTTTTCGATTTTTTATAATGTTTTATAACATTTTTAAAAATGGGTTTAAATTTACAACGAGTTTGTTTTACATTTTGCGTTAAAAATGGATTTAATAGTGCGAAAGTCTTAGAAATGTTGGGCAACTGTTTCGGTAATGATACTCTAAAGAAAACCGTCAGCCGCTTACGAGTGGCATGAACGGTTCAAAAAAGATCGAGAGTCCATCGCGGATGACGAATGTGACATAGAAAACTAATGAAGACATCAATAAAGTGAAAGATAAGTTGATCAATAACCGCAAATGAACCATCAGAGCGCTGGCAGAGGGCTTGAAAATTGCTTATGGATCCGTCCAGGACATTGTAGTTAATGGTTTGGGTTTGCGCAGTGTTGTTGCAAAGTTGGTCGCAAAAGGCCTGAATTTCATTCAAAACAGGAACTGCGTTAATATCGCCAAAGGGATGGCTTCCAAGGCTAAGTCCAACCCAACATTCATCAAACGCATCATTACTGGAGACAAGACATGGGCTTATGAGTGCGACACGCAATCCAGACATCAAGCGAGTGAGTGAAGAGCGCCAAAAGAATCAAAGCCAAAAACTCCACGCCTTTTTCAGTCAAAAAAGAAAGCGATCTTTACTGTTTTAATGCATTACAACGGATTTTGGGCAAAAGGTCAGACAGTTAATAAGTACTATTATTTGGGCGTTATGCAACATTTATGTAAAACAATTCGCCAAAAAAGAAAGGGGTTTGTGGGAACACAACTAGGTTTGTGGTTTTTGGGAACTAGATTTTACACTATGGCAACACACCATCGCACAGTGTCATCAAAATCCGTAAATTGTTTACCAAGAACGAATTGAGTACCATCCAACAGCCATCGAATTCACCTGATATGGCTCCCGGCGATTTTTTCTGTTTGATCGAGTCAAAAACCCACTTCGGGGATCGTGTTTTAACAGCCGAGAGCGAAAGCAAGCGAAAACAAGCGAAGACGGCTCTCATGGCTATAACGAAAATAGAGTTCCAGAAATGTTTCGAGAGCTGGATCAAACGCCAGCATAAGTGCGTTGCAGTTGATGGAGACTACTTTTAAGGAGATACTACCACTTTGAAGAATAAACTTTTTGAAATAGATACAGATAAGCAAAAACATTTTCTGACTATGTATTCTGGGAACTTTTTGATCAAAGTGGTATGTATATATTTATCTCGATTCGTTTCCGGTATTCACTCCCTTTTGAACCTTATTTTAAGTATATTTAATGAAAAATAAAATAAATAAAAAAAATGTAATAAAGAAAATCAGAGAATGTGTTCGAAAGTAATGAGAGTTTTCAATAAGTTTTGCAGTTCGATAAGAAAAACACATTTTTATGGATTTAAGTCCACTTTTTTATTCAATATGGTCTCCCTGAACATTAATACACTTATTCCAACGAGATTGGAATTTATGAATTCCATCCCTGAAGTGAGAATCTGGAATCTGGAATCACGCTTCCACAGCTGTTTTGACCTCATCATTTGATGAAAAACGCTTTCCGCACATGCATTTTTTAAGTCTGAAAACAGATGGAAGACGCTAGGGGCCAAATCTGGTAAATACGATGGATGCTGAAATGCTTGAAATGCTTTTGTAATGCGTTGCATTGTCCTGATGAAAAATAATTTTTGCTTTTACAAACTGGGTATTTTGCAAGAATGGTTTCATTCAACTGATCTAAAAGGTTGCAATACTATTCAGAATTTATTATTTTATAAGTTTGCAAGTAATCCACCACAAAATTCCCATCGCATCCCAAAAATTTGATACTAACACCTTCTTGGCCGATTTCCGGTTACGAACTCATTTCCGAGCCGAAAAACCAAGTTCACACCACTCTTTAGTCTCTTGTTTTGATACAGGATCTTGGTGATAGACCAATGTCTAATCCATGGTGAGGAATCGACGTACAAAACCCACTTTATCCATTCGAAAACGCTTTAAATGTTGCTAAGAAAGTCGCATTCCGATGTGCTTTTGTTGCATTGTTACAGAATGCGGCACCCATTGTGCTCACAGCTTTCCGAAACCCAAAACTTCAGTCAAAATCAGGGTTGAGCGTTTTGCTCTACTACTAAATTGCTCTACCACTATTTTTTTAATGGTAGTTGAAATAATCCGTAAATCTTCAGTTTTTCAGTATTTTAACTATTCGCTTTCTAATTTCTCTTGTCCGATTGATTTTAGATGGATCTCCAAAGACTTGTGATGATCACCGCAAGGGACGATAACTTTTACAATTATTAATTTTTGTTTTTTCAAAATTTCGCGAAGTCAAGTCGAAACATGATGTATTAATGCTATATTTTTATTTTTGTACACCAAATAAAAATTTGAATTAATAACAAAATTTAGAAAATTTTAGATTAGGATATGGATATCAAACGAAATGTATTCAAAAGTATGGACAAAGCTTTAATTTAAATTATTTGTATGGCGTTGCCACCTAACTCTTAAGGGCCGTATGGTTACAAAAAGTACAGTTGAATTAAGTATGAGGATGTGGGTATCACGCAAAAGATAAGTGGGTACATTTTAATAAAAAAGTATTTTCTTAATGGCGTTGCCACCTATTTTTGGCTTCAAAAATATAGCATTGGAACAATATAGCTTTATAATATATATGTATATATAATTGGCGCTTACACTCTTTTTGGGTGTTTGGCCGAGCTCCTCCTCCTATTTGTGGCGAGCGTCTTGATCTTGTTCCACAAATGAAGGGACCTACAGTTTCCAGCTGACTCCGAACGGTAGATATTTTTTATGAGGAGCTTTTTCATGGCAAAAATACACTCGGAGGTTTGCCATTGCCTACCGAGGGGCGACCGCTATTAGAAAAAATGTTTTGTTAATTTTGGTGTTTCACCGAGAATCGAACCTACGTTTTCTTTGAATTCAGAATGGTAGTCACGCACCAGCCCATTCGACGGCCGCCTTATAATATAAATTAAATAATTTTTCGCCCCTCCCTTTTAAAAATTTAGTGTTGTCTTATGTGAAATTACTTAAGTATTCAATTTTATACGCACCAACTCGTACATAACGTGTTTACATATATTTATTTATACATCCCGAATGGGTCGTACCAAGCTATTTAGTCATAAATAATTTACTGCATCATCAAAAAAATACTACTAGCCCCGACGAATTCAAACAATTATACCTTCAAACTGTTTCTCCTTTGAAATCAGACTGAGACCTGTTATATACTGACGGATCTAAAACCGATACCTGTACTTCATTTGCCGTAACAAACGAAATTGGTACCACTATAACCGTTTGAGTTTTACCAAGTTACTGATCAATTTTCACAGCCGAAGCTGCTGCGTCACTTGAAGCGGTACACTTCGCTTCCCAAAAAAATCATCAATATATAATATGCAGTGACAGCAAATCAACAACCGAGGCTATTCTGAACCCAGCTAATAACTATCCAGTAATCACAAAAATGCGCAACAAAAAGGTTCAATCAAACTTATGTGGGTTCCGATTCACAGTGGCATCAAAGGTAACGAACAGGCCGATAGTAGAGCTAAGGAGGCAACCAAAAAGCCATTGTACATGTTCGAATACACTCTTCCAGAAGGTATGAAAAAACTGGTAAGGCGTACCAGTTATGAAAGTTCCCTGAGCAAATGGAACCAGCACCAACATCACTACAAATCCTTCAATCTCTCCGTTACCCGTCAAATTCATCATGCCGGAATATTAAGACCGTTGTTCGTCTGAGAATTGGCCATACAATTTCAACCCCCTCGTATCTGCTAAATGGTTTGCCGAAACCCTCGTGCCCGTTTTGTGGATTCAGCGAGTTCACCGTATCTCACTTCATGGACATATGTTCAGGAATCCAAAATATTAGATCATCGGTGTTTAAAAATATCAAACCATCTGAACTTCTGAAGCAGACAACGGACTATAATATTGGGTAGTCCAAAAAGTCTTTTCGTATTTTGTCAATAGATGTCGTTGGAGTCATCTATCTCCAGTGCTACCAATCACATTGTGCCATATCATATGGTGCTAGAAAGGTGGCATTTTAAGCTTCATTTAACCAAAAAAAATTAAATTCGGAGAAGTTGAAAAAAAGTTATAACTGTTCAAAAATAATGAAGAAATTCGCTATATTTTGAAATTTTTGTATAAAAAAGGGAAGAATGCCACGCAAGCCACCAATGAAATTTGTGAAGTTTACGGAGACGATGCTGTATCAGTTCGTGTAGACAACCATGGTTCGCTCGCTTCCGTTCTGGAAATTTCGATGTGAAAGATGCACCTCCGGTCGACCTATCGTTGAAAAAGTCGATGAAATTATGGAAAAGATTGACCCGGACCGTCACATAAGCTGCCATGACATCGCCAAGACACTAAGCATTCATCATCAGACGGTTTTGAACCATTTAAAAAAGGCTGGTTACAAAAAGAAGCTCGATGTTTGGATACCACATGAATTGTCTGTGAAAAATTTAATGGGCCTAATTAACATCTGCGTTTCTTTGCTGAAACGAAATGAAATCGAACCATTTCTGAAGCGAATGGTAACAGGAGACGAAAAGTGGATCAAATACGACAATAATGTGCAGAAAAGATCATGGTGCAAGGGTGGTGAAGCTCAACAAATGGTCGCAAAGCCAGGATTGACGCCTCGAAAGGTTATGCTGTGTGTTTGGTGGGATTGGAAAGGAATCATCCACTATGAGCTGCTCCAGCCTACTCGAACGATTGATTCTACACTTTACTGTCAACAACTGATGAGATTGAAGCAAGAAATCAAAAAAAAGGTTAGAACTGATCAGCACACACATCTTTGATGACTCAGCAAAAACTGGGACAGCTTGGCTGGGAAGTTTTGATGCATCCACCATATAGCCCTGACCTTACACCATCGGACTACCATTTGTTTCGGTCAATGCAGAACTCCCTTAATGGAGTAAAGTTGGCTTCAAGAGAAGCCTGTGAAAATTACTTGTCGCAGTTTTTCGCCGAGAAACCACAAAAGTTTTACACTGATGGAATAATGTCTCTAGAAGAAGAATGGCAAAAGGTGGTCGACCAAAATGGTACATATTTGGTTTAATAAAGTTCAATATAAATATAAAAAAAAATTAGTTGAAGTTTGATTAGAAATACGAAAAGACTTTTTCGACTACCCAATATAAATATCATAAATCAATTCGTTTCTCGCTGAAATTAAAAATTTAACTTCATAGGCTTCTAAGTTATCTGGTATATATAGTAGTGGTTACATCCACATTCCTCGATTGTACTATCTTCATCTTTTCTCCAGTATAGGTATAATATATTATAATCTTGCAGCTAGCATCTAGTAAACTTAGTATAATATAATTATTTCCTTTTTCAACAATAGCAAACAATAGCCGAAGGCCTTAGCAGCCAGTGCTTGTTCCTTTTTTTCTTACCCTTTAAGTGGAATAATTATTGTATTTATAATTATTACTCTTTTCAATAAATAAATAAAAAATAAAAATTTATTTATACATATACATACATATATATTTTATTTATTATTTATTATGCGTTCATACAATCTCAATTTATCTCACCTGTTCCATATTTGACATTACTGACATTTTCGCCTTTACACGTTTCCAAAGACTTGCTGTCGTTAATATTTATTTTTCACTCGCCTAGTTTTTTTTCACACACAAGATGTTGGCAACATTGCGTTTTCGCATTCAATTAGAATAAGTTTTTAAATTCGTAGTGCATTGCCTTCTTGACAGGACTCCAAACATATCAGATTGTATTCCATTCTTCAAATATTTTTCTTTATTTTTCACATATTATACTTTTTATGAATTGCATGTATGTATGTATGTGATTTTCTGCACTTTTATTAGCATTTTATGTAATATCTCACATCTCACTTTGTATCTTTTCACGCATACACTCACAATTTGCGTTTGGCCGGCCTTTGATTCCACTTCAACTTCTACACTTTCGCATCTAACACAAATGCCACAAACAAAATTTTATGCGATACAAGCGTTCACCAATACAATAGCACGCATGTATATGCACAGTCAGTCGCCTTGTCGACGCCGCCACCGCCAACCAATACGCACAATAAGTTGGATAGATTTTTTCGTTTATAGTCATCAAGGTTTTTCACTGACGCGACATTGTGACCAACAACAACAGCCAAAACATACCCGCTGACTCAGCTGATCTGAGCTCTTTTTCTTCCATAAAAATCATAAAAATCTTAAATTTTCGCTTATTTTAATTTCCAGCCAGCTTCCCCACCGCTATTTCGCCTTGACCAATGCTTACTGACTTATTTAACTTGAGTCTGACTTGCTAATACGCCAGTATTATTTGAACCATTTGCTCCTGGTGGATATCCACATTTGCATGGCTTAGCGCAGTGTGTGTAATAACAATTTGTAATCCCGTTAGTTACATCCGCTTCCTTTATTACTTCCTGTTAACAGTAAATATTATCGCAACTCTTTTGATTCAATTTAATAACATTTTGAAATTTATTTCCCTCTTATTGGGCTTATTGGAACGTCCAATTTCTGATGTATACGATGGGACACGGCAAGGACGAGCTCTATCTTCTGAAAATGACAATCTTGAAATGACAGTTGGCAAATTGGTTTGCCTGCAATTCTCTCCTTTTCGGCCGTCAATCCAATGTGTGTGGACATTTTGATACTGCGCCGACGCTTAGAGGATACGCATGAAGTTGGTTGTTATTTGGTAGGACACATCAGTAACTCAGCGGTTGATGAAAAAATAATTAATCGGTAACACTGTTATTGCACAAATATTTAGTGTTAAAATCGGATATATAATATTATTTGCATGGTCCATATTTTCTCGTGAGATTTTATCATATTCCTAGCAAAATTGTATAAATTGTAAAGCGCAAAAATTATTAAATTCATTTTAATGCCGACATTAGAACGCTCATTTAACACACGATATTTGTTGGTTTAACAATTTTAAAAGCAAGCGATGTGTGTTAAATAATTCACAATTAAATGTAAAAATATCGAACCTATGTATGCATGTTCATATGTTATCTTCTCATTTAAAAAAATGTTCGATATGAAAAAACTCGAAATTGAAAGACAACGAAACGAGTTGAGCATTAATACGAAGGTTGATATTTATATTTCTGGGATTGGGCACTTCTAGTGCTGCACATAAAGTGACATACTGACATATACGAGGTGTGTTCAAAAATTATTGCGAATTTTATGTTTCTTCAAAAATTATTTTTTTATTCATTAATATCTATTTTGTCCCCCTCAAAGTAATACCCATGAGATATTATGCACTTGTGCCAACGTTTTTTCCAATCTTCGAAGCACTTCAAAAAATTTATTTTTTTATCTTGTGCAGCTCCTCCTTCGATGCCGTCTTTATCTCGTTAATCGTAGCGCAGCGTCCTCCTTTCATGGGCCTCTTCAGTTTCGGGAACATGAAAAAGTCATAGGGGGCCAGACCTGGGGAATACGGTGGCTGTGGCATCATTAGTGTGTTGTTTTTGGTCAAAAAGAAGCCGCACACTAGCAACGATGTGTGAGCAGGGGCGTTATCGTGTTGCAAGAGGCAATTTTTGTACTTCCACAAACCCGGACGTTTCTGGCGGATTGCTTTACGCAAATTGCGCATAACTTGCAGGTAATATTCCTTATTGACTGTTTTACCCTGTGGCAAGAACTCATGATGCACAATGCCCCTGCAATCGAAGAAAACGGTAAACAAAACTTTTAGATTCGACCGAACTTGGCGCGCTTTTTTCGGTCTCGGTTCGTGCGGCAGCTTACATTGAGATGATTGAGCTTTGGTTTCCACGTCATAACCATAAACTCACGATTCGTCACCAGTTATGACCCTATGGAGCAAATTTGAGTCGTCGCGGACAGAGTCCAACTTCTCATTAGAAATGTTGGTCGAAATTGAGCAGTTTTGGTACGAATTTTGCGGCGACCCGTCACAAATCATTGAAGAAAATCGAATGGCACGAGCCAATCGATATGTCTAAGTCCTCAGCATTATCTCTAACGGTGATTCGACGATTGGCCAATACCATTTTCTTCACTTCCTCAATTTGTTCCTCTGTTGTTGAAGTGCTTGGCCGTCCGGCACGCTTTTCGTCGTTCACATCTTCTCGGCCTTCTGAGAACATTTTGTAACGCCGATAAACGTTGCTTTGGTACAAGTAGCTTCTCCGTATGACACAGTCAACATTCAGAATGCATCCGCGCCTTTAATTTCTTTTTCACACAAAATTTGATACAGGTTCTTTGATCCATCTTTTTGAATAGTAAAAAATCGAAAACGGGCCGAAACACGTGCAAGCAAAGCAGCTGTCAACAATTAACTGAACATTCAAAACGGCCGAACTCGTCGGCATGAGTGAGAGACATGAGTACCAACATATCGCCACAAAAAATCGAAATTCGAATATACGTAACCTGTGAAAATACAAAATTCGCGATACTTTTCGAACACACCTCGTATTTTATCATAAACGAACGCAGAAGGTGTTGATGTGTGAACCATATTAATGTTGTTTACAGTGGCTTTACAAATTTATTGCGCGCAAAAAAAGGGATTTAAACCGTCAGCATTTTCGTGCGATTGTTTTTCACAATTTTCCTCGTGGATTAACAAAACTAGAATTCATTGATGAACTAAGCCATTATACGGCGAGCAAGCACTATCCTTTAGCACCGTGAAAAACTGGTACAATGAGTTTTCTTGCGGTTCTTGTTCTCTTACCAAGGTATTCCGGAAAAGTAGTCCAAACTCAGTTGTTGTGCCCTAAAGTATCGTCATGTAGCACACCGTGAGATTAAGGCATTCTTGGACATTAGTATGTATGACGAACATAAATAAATTTTTATGGTAAAAACGGGTATTCGCGTTGGATCCCACATCATTTAAATAACGCCCTGAAAACGTGACTGAACAAAGTGCTTCGAAAATGGGATCAAAAGAATGCAAGAATGCATTGATCATCAAGGAGAATATATTGAAAAACAATAAAACTATTTTCAGCCAACAATATTAATTTTTTCATTGTTAATCCAAATATTTAAATAGCAACCAACCTATGTAATGTATGTACGAGGGCAGTTCAATATGGAACCGTGTAACAAACGACGGCAAAACAAATTTCAGATTGTTTGATGGGTTGGGATTTGGCAGCTATTGAAGTAAGACGTGTTTTCGCTAAGATGAAAAAACAGCAGAATCGTTCGGTATTTCGGGTTTTGTTTTTGAATGGGAAAAAATGCCAAGAGGTAAAAGCAAAGTCGCCATCTATGACCACAAAGTATTGAGTTTAACTGAGGGCGAACATCCGTTTTTGATGAAGAGCGACCAGGACGCCCGGCAGACGTGTTTACAGGGGAAATCAGTCAAAAGTCCACGACAGAGTTCTCGCTGATCGACAAACGAAAGTGCGCGAAGTAACAGAAGCCACCTACGAACGGTAATTAATATTTTACATGATAAGTTGGCGATGAAAAAATTATCGAAGCAGTGTTTGAGCAATTTAAGCGAGATCCGGAAGAATTTTTGCATCGAGTTGTTACCGTAGATGAAACCTGGATTCATCATTGCACACCACACCAAAAATCAAAACAATGGATTTCTCGAGGTGAATCTGCTCTAAAGAAGGAAAAGACAGTCCCATAGGCCAGAAAGGTCATGGCGACGATTTTGGGATGCGAACGTGGTCATACTCATGGATTTTTTAGAAAAATGAAGATCGATTACTGGACAATGCTACGGTAAGTTATTGGACCGTTTTCACAAAAAATTGAAGGAGACACGACCGCATTTGGCGAAAAATAAGATGCTGTTTCACCACAACAACGCACCAGCACATTCATCCAGAGTTGGCGCCGCCAAACTGCATGAATTTCATTATGAATTGGTGCGCACCCCCCGTTTCACCCTATTTGGCGCCCTGGGAGTTTTTCTCGTCCCCTAACATGGCTCGCGGGAAAAAAAAAATTGGTTCAAACGAGGAAGTCATCGCCGAAACAGAGGAATATTTTGGAGAGTTCGACAAATCCTATTTTTCGGAGGGAATAAAAAAATGGCCGCAACGTTAGAGAAGGGTATCTTTCTTAAAGGCGACTATGCTGAAAAAAAAAATGTTAAAAAGTGCCGTCTTCATTTCTAACACGTGTATTTATTGAAACATTAAATTCCGAAAGGATGAGCATAAAGTATACTTTGATGCCAGTTAACTTATTCTTATTTATGAAAACAATAAAATATTCACTTCCAAAAAGTTAATGTACTTAGAAATACAAAACTTTTAACTCAATAATGATCGATCACCTCCGACCCATGAATGAGCACTTTATGAACTGATGCAGGTAAATTATACCATGAATATTTACTAACTAGAATTTTAGCAGTGTCTAGTGCGTATATTTTGAATTTATTCGAATTAATTTTAAAACCAGATGAAAGACATTGTAGGAGATAACTACATCTGTCTATAACGTGTTTGCCTATTCCTGTGATTTCGGATGATATGATTGAATGAAGGAAAAATTTTCGTGCTGTATTTCCATCATTAGAGGTGCCACTTCCTCCCCTTCGCGGGAGGAAACTCTAAACTCCCTCTGAACAAATTCCTTTCTCTTAGCTAAAAGTGCTTTTTCCTCAGATGATCGTGCTTCCCACCTTTTAAATTCGATTCTATAAGAAACATGAATTAAGTATTCAAAAAATCTAATCCAAGAATGCAGGGGTGATAAACCAAATTCAAATCTACTGGAGTTTACTTGTTTGTTTCTACACTTTTCTAAGTCATTCATTTCTTTAGGTGTCGCACCACAAATATAACATTTACTCGTAGATGAGTCACTATGAGCACAGCACACTTTACCATCAACCATAGTTAATTGTAAAGAATGACTTACTTTATAACTATGGTTATCGATTTTAACAACAGTCGGATTCAAGTCACTAATAGCTTTTTTAAAATGATCTTCTTCTTGAACACAAAGAGCTTTAGTTTCTTTAGCAAATTGAAAACGTATAGGTCGACAAAACTTTGTGGAGGATGGGTGAGGGTTTTTCCAAATTATCTTATCTGGGTCAGAGGTAATCGATTTACAAATTAATTTCAAGGGTATATAAGATGCAACAATTAAACTTCCATCTTCCGTTCTCGGATCAAAAAAACTTTGCTTGTATTCGCTCTGTCCAGTGCTGCCATCGAAACCCCATTTACCTACTAATTCATACTCAGTGCAACTTGATTCAGATATATTTACCAATACTGGTTTTTGAGATTCGAGAATTCGAGAGCAAGTGTGGTCCAACAAACATTGTCAATTAATTTCGGCAGATGATTCTGTAACGCCAATTCCTGTTGGGTAACACCGGTCTTTTGCGTCAAGAACTTTTTTATAATAGGACTATGAATAAGTTCGTGCGGTTTTTTTTCGAAATTTGAAACTTTATTGACGTAAAATGGTTACAAATTTAATATTCAAAATATTGTCCATCGCTTACTACTACTTTTTCCCATCTTTCTGGCAATTCACGGATTCCCTTTGTGAAAAATTCGGTCGGTTTTGCCGCAAATCCACGAATCGATCCATTTTTTGACTTCATCGTAATTACGGAAGTGCTGGTCAGCCAGGCCATGTTGCATCGATCGGAAGAGATAGTAATCGGATGGCGCAAGGTCTGGACTATACGGCGGGTGGGGTACGACATCCCATTTGAGCGTTTCTAAGTATGTTTTGACCACTTGTGCAACATGTGGCCGAGCATTGTCATGTTGCAAAATAACTTTGTCGTGTCTATCGGCGTATTGCGGCCGTTTTTCTCGCAGTGCTCGGCTCAAACGCATCAATTGCCGTCGGTAGACATCCCCCGTAATCGTTTCATTCGGTTTCAGTAGCTCATAATACACAACACCCAGCTGGTCCCACCAGATACACAGCATAACCTTCAGGCCATGAATATTCTGCGCCGACGTCGATGTTGAAGCATGGCCAGGGTATCCATACGTTGCCCGACGTTTTGGATTGTCGTAATGGACCCACTTTTCATCGCCAGTCACAATTCGATGCAAAAAACCCTTTCTTTTGTGCCGTTGAAGCAGTTGTTCGCATGCCATAAAACGGCGTTCAACGTCTCTTGGCTTCAATTCATACGGCACCCAATGGCCTACCTTTCGGATCATTCCCATGGCTTTTAAACGTTTGGAAATGGTTGATTGATCAACTCCCAAAGTTTTTGCAACCTCTTCTTGCGTTTGAGCCGGATCTTGATCGAGCAATTCCTCCAATTCGGTATCCATGAACTTTGGCGGCGCACCCTCGCGTTCTTCGTCTTCCAAGCCAAAATCACCACTTTTAAAGCGTGCAAACCACTTCTGGCACGTTCGCTCAGATAGAGCATGCTCACCATAAACTTCCACCAAGATACGATGACTTTCGGCTGCTTTTTTCTTCATATTAAAATAATGAAGAAGAATTCCCCGCAAAAACACATTATTTGGCACGAAATTCGACATTTTCAAGTGTGGTAAAAATATTGTTGTTTACGCTTCAAATAAAAAACTTATACTGACGTTTGTGCCTTACGACAGTAGCTCTCCAATGAATGTTTGGAAATGTGGATCGATGGAATAATAATCAAGTTACGCCATCTGTTGTAAAACCGCACGAACTTATAAATAGACCTATTAAGATGGTAAAGCGTTAGGCAATTTTGAATGAATAAAGAGTCTTAATAACAAATACTGATGTTTGGTGAGTTTTGCCTCATTAAATAGAGACAAAACTTCGTCCGTATTGAATTCTAAATAATTTGAATTTGATTGCTTTGAATTACTTAGTATTGCATGAATAGCGGAACTATCAACATTAGCTAGATCGGATAACCTGCGACGCTTTGTCCTCTTGCTGCAATCCTCAAAATATTTTTTGTGTCTCTGGCTGTGTTCGCTCGGAGAAGGATTCGTAGAGTTTGTCACCTCGCCCGACTCCCGCTTTTTAAACACACATAATTTGGTTTCAGTTAACCAATTCAAAATCCTACACATAGGTACAGATTAGACCCTATATCAAGCGCAATCACAGGTCATCGCAGCTGGAAATTATTTTTCCTTAAAGAGGACATACGTAAGAATATTTTAATGTATGTTTCATTTGTGCAAATTCGTGCGAACTTAGTTAAAACTTTACAAACTTCTTATAAAAAAAATAAACGGCAAATTTTAAAGTACGTATTTCGTACGGTCTGAAAACCTATTAAATAATAATTAAAAAAGATAACAAAACGTTTAACATGTCGTACATACCTTCAACTTGAATTTCCATTGTACAAAGGGTCATAAACACAGTAATGCTTAGAAAAATAACACTTCCCGGAACTACGTAAGTACGGAGTGGAGACCAAGCTAACTATAACTTTGCAAATTCTCTTACTTTGGAGGCACAATTATAAGTGAACTGTTTGTGCAGTTGAAATTTCTTTTGTACTCTAAATTACTATGTCTAATGAACTAACATTTAGCTAAATATTGTTGCATAATTTTAACATGACTATTTTCATCCAATGTCCTATGGCGGAACCACTGTGCAGTGGTGCGATTCACTAACATATTTTATCGATATTCGCTTTGTTATCTTTCCTTAACCACAATTTTTACGATTTTGCTATTCAGTAACCCATTTCATTACGAAAATCGACAAGACAAAATCAGCTGATTGGTTACGATGTCGATTATCGCAATCTAAACGACAATAATTTTGGTGTTGTTAAATCAAACGATAAAGAAGAATTAGTAATTTTAATCAGAACTGTGAAATTTTATGTTCAAAAACTTATTTAAAAAGTGCGAGTATGTCCTTTGAGTATTTGGCTTATGATTGGCGTTAGATTGTTGAATGTTTCCGCGGTAGCGCTTAAACCTTTCCCCAATACGGCTATTGCCTCCGCCATCATTTTATTCGCCTGGGCACTTGCAGAGCTGCTTTCGGCTAAGATCTATTAAAAAATAGCAAGAACAATTAATAAAATGCCACTTTTATGTGTTGAAAATAAATTACCTTTAAAGCATCTGCTTGTTGTTTCGCGACTTCTACGGTTTCTACACTCGACTGGGCTAGCATCTATTAAAAAAAAATTACCAATGGACAAATATAATAAAATTATTTTACATAAAGTTCAAAAGATATTACCTTTAGTGCATCTGCCTGTTTTTCTGCTATTTCCAAAAATTTCTTCCGAGCATCACCGTCTTCTTTCATGCGCTTTCTTTTCAAGCTCGCCCGTGGTGTTCTCCTGTCTGAGATGTGCGAATTACCTGACCTCAGCGTGAAATTTTCTGCAAGTGGCGTCCGTAAAGGCGACGGGGCTTCCGAAATCATGCTTTCATCTTTCACTTCGATACCCTTTTGGATTACCTAACAATTTACACACCAGTAAGTTACACTTTAAAACATACACTTTATGCAATTTACCTCCTCTAGTGGAATATTTTCAGCTGTTGAATCGTGCCCATTCATATACTCTTCCCCTATAAGAGCAGACACCCGCCTCTCGAATTCCGTTAGGGGCTCCTCACTAATAGGCCTGTTTTCAGTTAAAGCTTGTTGCCTTCGCCGATTTCGTGCTTTGATGCTGGTTCGGCTTTTTAAGTCCCGCCATACCTTTTTAAGGAAATGATTAACATCTCTCTACTTTTAAGTAATAACACAATATTTTCATACCGTGTGCCATTGATTGACTGTCTTCACTGCTCCACCCAGACTATTTAACTTTGTTGCTAGCTCGCTCCATTTTTTGTCGCATTCGAACTTACCATGGAGGCTGTGGAACCTAGATCCTGCTAGACCCGGGACTTCCATTAGGTAGTCAAGCTTACGATTTAGCTGGTCGGGTGTGGCACGACTTCTTTTAGTAGCTGTCGATGTCATCCTAAAGCAATATACAAAAAGTATTAATAAAACAATAAATTCAAATAAACAGTTATATTATTGTACTTACTTTATGCAAATATAATGGTAGAAAACACTTAAAATTTAATCTAACTGCTTGGCTAGTATGTTTCTTTGTTCTTTTTCTTTGTGTTAGTCGCTCATTTTGACATTTAATTTGACAAAGATGCCACTCTCTATCAGTTTGAAGAAATAGAAGAAAACAGTTGTTCAGTGTTAGTTAACATAAGTTGGTGAATAGCACAATCGACGGTGCAATCGACATATACTGTCGACAAAACAAACAATTGTCGAATCGATAAGAGTTAGTGAATCGCACTACAGTTTTATAAAGTATTACAATACTCGCGAATCGCGAATTGGAAAGGCGCCACCTATAGTACACAATTCGCCTAGGTAAACACTCCAGGCGAATTGAATACTGAAGGTGGCGTCTTCCCAACATATTATTAGTATAAACAGTTTCCTTATTTTTCGCGATTCTGACATCAGGCTCCATTCCAATACAAAGTAAACAAAAGATTTTGGATTTTACAAATAATTACAAATAACCTGGCTCATTTTTCAGGCACTTGATGAACTGAACTCTTAATTTCTGGCTCAAACTCATTTTTCCCGCCAATGTGCACGCTTCAAGTAGCAACAAATGAGACAGCTGTTCTTTTTTCAATGTCATGTTCGCGCACCACACCACAAACGATGGATATGTTCGCGACCCGCTCCTTGAAAATCAATTTTTTTTAGTTTTTTGCGAGCAGAGCACGAGTATATTTCGAAAGCGGCAGCGCCAACGACAAGCAGAACTGCAAATAAACGTTATGGCGTATACATTTTCATTGCTGGCACAAAACAACATTTCTCTAAATTAAGATATCTTATTTCAAGTAAAATGTTTAAATCAAAAAAAACGAAATAATAATATTATATATATATATATTTAGAAATATCGAGCATTATTACGTTTAAGTATACATAGCTATTTTCTCCTTTTTTGATTAAATAACGTGAGATAAAAAGTTTTGTAAAATGTAAATTTCCTACACCAATGGCAACACTTCCTTTGAAAATTGAGGCCAGCAAAATTAGAAATAGATATAAATCGCCGACAACTACAATTTACAGTCTGAAGTTGTGCTCTCACCAAAATAATTGCGTCTTAGGAACCTTCGTATATTAATATTTGACAGTTACTGCCTGTCGTCTGTCGTTGTCAATATATTATTCTATATAACTTCGAAACGTTAGAATTGCACAGTGGTCGCTTCGCTTTAAACATCATCTGGCAACGATGATTAGAAGCAACAGCGGTCACCAACTGGCTTTTGTCGAAGTGGACAGCACCAACAATAACATTAGTAAACAGTGGTCTTGAATGGGGACGTCAGCAAAGCGGTATTAGACATATTTGTTGTTATGGGTGAAATAAAAGTAGTAAAACAAAAAGCGTTAATACTATTATATGACCATTAAGTATTTGGCGAGGACTGATAATACATTGGCAAAGAAGTGATAAACATAAGTATACAGCAAGCTGGCTGCGTGAAAACAAAGTGTTTGAAGCTGAATAACAACAAACGAACATATGGAACCCGACCGCTACAACGCTGACTAATGTCATTATTTGCATTCTCTATCTAAACAAAACTTGAAACATTTGCGTTTAAATTTTTTTGAATACCTTCGACAAAAGCCTACCTTTGTCGTGCATTCCATATTTTGAAAACCATTGGCATTTTGCAATGACACAGCCGCGTTATGAACTCCTTAACAGCGGTAGTCAACAGGAAGATGACAGCCCAAACAAGCTTTTAGGACGCACTACTTTCAGTGAACGTTACGATGAAGGGGACGAAGAAAATGAGGAAATCGAATTGGGTACAGAGCATCGCATACGATACGAGAGTGACGATGAAGAAGATTTCTATATAAATGGGAATTTAGCAGTTAGAGGCAGTGGACGGGATAACATACACAATGAATCGGGAGGAGTATTGAGTTCGCCGACAACAATTGCACAACTGGCGGGTTCACGAATACTGCATATGGCAGTCGGAACAGTAGCCACTATACTACTTTATTTAGCGCTTTCTATAACGTTAACATTCTATCAGCAGAAGTTAATCAAGGTACGTGTATATATTTTGTTGGCTAATTAACATTACGTTAACTTCAAAGAAACTTAATATTTTAGAAACTGAAGTTCCCACTGACCATCGTCACTTATCATTTGGTTCTGAAACTTTTCCTTTCTGCTGTTGTGCGTGCAATTTACAAATCATGTGCGGGCAAGGCACGAGTTAAAATAGATCTACGCACAGCATGGCAAAAAATGGCACCGACAGGTATTGCAAGTGGCATCGACATTGGCTTTTCAAATTGGGGCCTCGAACTGGTGTCTATATCTTTGTATACGATGACTAAATCATCAACCATTGTTTTTATACTAATATTTGCAATTATGCTTGGGCTAGAAAAAAAGGTAAAATTCATAGTACTACGTTCTTCATTGTATTAAAACAAAATTTTATTTACAGAGTTTATTCCTTATTTTTATCGTCGGCCTCATTGCAATAGGACTTTTTATGTTTACTTACGAATCAGCACAATTTAATGCACTCGGTTTCATATTTCTTCTGCTGGCATCGCTCAGCAGCGGCATTCGATGGAGTTTCGCGCAATTTGTTATGCAAAAATCAAAATTAGGATTACACAATCCTATTGATATGATATATTATATGCAACCCTGGATGATAGCATCGCTGTTGCCATTCTTAGTAACTTTCGAAGGTAAATACTAATGGGATGCAAATAATGAGCGCGTATATAAAATCCTACATTTAAAACATATTTCCAGGACAACAGCTTTACGATGTCTTAAGTGATTTATCCAATACACCCAACGATGTAATTTCACTTAATATGTTTTATATTACCCTTGGTGCTGTGCTGGCATTTCTAATGGAATGTAGCGAGTTTTTGGTACTTTCAAGAACATCTGGCTTAACACTTTCGATCGCCGGTATTTTTAAGGTAATATACCATATATTAATGCGCTTGTGAAGAAATTAATTACAAGTACTGACTAAACGTGTAACATTTTTATTTTGTAGGATATTTGTCAACTCTCCCTAGGAGTGGAAATAAATGGAGATCAGCTGAACTTGATTAACGTATTCGGCTTAATTGTTTGCTTAGCTGGAATTTGCATGCATTTATTACACAAATATTTGACTTTTACCAAGATGGAAGCACTAAATATGGATGAAGAAGATGGTGACTTACATTTCAATGAGACTAGCATTAGTCCCGTTATAAATGGGAACAGTCATGAATCTGGTGGTAATTCTATTGCTGGTGGAAATGTAATAACCGCCGTTTTACAAAAGAAGCATAGCTCGCAAACAGTACCATTGCTAGAACAAAGCGACTCCGACGATTCCAATAATGACAATGAGCAAAGCGCATCTGATGTTATATTTGATGTATTGAAACGACGTGATATGCAACGATAAAAACCCCTTTTTTATTAATTAGTATTATTACGATTTTTAAACTGGCTGATAGGCTAGAAAATGTAAATGTTGTATAAATCATTCCTTGCATAGCGTAGGAGTAAAGGCTTCTACTCTGTAAACTGTGAAATTAAATTTTAGCAAATAAGTACATTTTAATTGAAAAATTATTTTTATTTTTCTCCGAAAAATTTAAGTCGGGTATATAAATTATTACTTTAAATTTGTTTTAACGCCATAACAAAGTCGTTTTCCGAGTATTTAAGGTTGTTGTTTTGAGTTTTAGATTTCAAAATTAAGTGACATATTTCATACAAGGCTTATAAAGTTCAAGCTTGCTTTATTGACTTCATCTAAATACAAAGCCTAAAATTAATTGCATATTCTACCCACCTTTTTTTAAGTATTTGGATACCGTTTATACATAATTACAACTAAATTCCATGGCAAAATAGTAATTAAATGCGATCTCCAAAGCTACCATTTTACAATAAAACAAACAAGTTTTGATGTTGAATATATACCACTTTTATTTTTCTAAATGTGTGGTGTTTTTAACCAATAAATACAAAACCAGCAACTAGTATGCTCTATTTTTTTCCATGCAATAATGCAATTACCTGGATTATTTTCGGTATTATCTACAATTCCTGTATTTTTATTGCAATTGATTTACTGATTCTTATTCACTTTACCGATCAACAAAAAATAGGTATTTGTGTCTGTTTAACATAACAAGAATATTCAATGTATGAGAAAAAAAGGAAACTAAAATTAAATTGGTATATTAGGAAAAATTTTCTATTGAAGACGTCGTCCAAAACAGTTTACAGCTACAAAACACCGCCACTGCTACCCACTATTCTCCTACGTTTTCCTATCAATGAATACTCGGAGCTTGTGCAGGAAGTATTATTTTGTTCTTCGTCACTTTCATCATTGCAGGTCGCTGAATGCGTTCTCTTACCTAACAACACCGGACATGCCGAACAGGAATATTCCCCTTCATCATGCTCACTCTCATCCTCCGATGACTCAGATTTCGTATCGCATATAGATACAAAACCAGACTCCGGACTATCGCACAGAGTCGCTCCAGCATTTGATAGTTTAGTCGCTGCATACAACATTGCTTGCACTTTACTTAATTGTAAATTATGCAAAGTAATTATAGCCTCCATACATGGTTCAACCATATCTTGCGTACATTCAGTTATCTTTACAAGGTAAGACGTCCAAGTGGGAGTAATAAAGGAGAAATACCGCACAGCGGCAATACAAGATGCAGCAATTATGGAAGGCCGAGCATTGACGAACTTTATATCTGCAACAGGTGAATGATGAATGATGAATATGAAATAAAATGTAGATTGAATAGATCTAAAGAGTGCATACAGTTCAAAGTCTCATCTACAAGAGTAAACAGTAATTTGCTTAAAGCAGTAGCCATTTCTTCATAAGTACGATAAAGTGGTGGTACTATCTCAGGGGTTGTCTCGTTCAATATGCCGCCATGCCAATTTTGCAAGTATATGTGAAAATCGTCCAGAGTTATTATATTATTGGCAAAGTACTCAGCGAAAGTGGCTGCCGTGGGCCGAATTAAATCAAAATGATATAGCATTAAAATCCTCATTTCGGCTTTGCGGAAATCGTCCAAAGTGTAAACATCACCCACTAACTTATTAAGATCAACAAATTTTGGTGCATTGATGTCGGCTTCCTCAATTTTTGCAGCTATTATTAAGCACGTCAATGCAGTTAGATTTAATTTTTCGGTTCGAATTGTGTAGTTGTCCATGAAACCATCTAGCAAGTAAAGCGCTGAAATGATAGATTATGATGATGATGATTTAAATTTACAAATTAGCAGGTAATCTTTCAGTGGATCATTGTACAGAGCAATTCCAGGGTGACAAACATAGTGCTGGAGCGATGTTGAGCTGAACAACTCCTAAAAGTGACTCAAACGCTTTATGAAAATGGAAGTTCTGGAAGAAATATATTTCGCGCATTATGTGATAAGCGATGAGGCAAATTTTCACCCAAACAGATACATTAACGAGCAAAACTGTTGCATGTGTGTGGTTTTTCGGCTGGCAGAGCCATCGGACCGTTCATCTTGGAAAGTGTTGCCGGTAACGCTCTTATTATGAACGGCGAACGTTATCGTGATAATAATAACAAACTTTTTATGGCCTGAATTAGATGCCTTAGATCGAGTCACTTGCCACACAACGCATGAAACAATGGTTATATGGCATATTTCATATAGATATTTTACTTTTCTTTGTTACGATAAAAAAATATACGCAAGTCATACGAAAATGTTAGCACGTTAAATTTCAAAATTACCAAGCCGTATACAAAAAATCGGTATGTATTAAAATTTGTACAACTGTCTAAATTAAATTTATTTTATGATTCCTGTAGGATGAATTCGTCGTAGTAATATTTCACACAAAAATATACTACAACAAGTATCTCACCTAAATGAAGCGTTGTTCGCGCAAGTTTATGCACTTCTGTAGCCACTTTCAATAGACGCAGCATTGTTGACCGAAACCCGCATTGGTCTGAATGGAAACCTAAGGCATATCGACGCAATTCTGTTTCACGCAATGTTTGAAAAATATCGTCAGAATAATCACATGCCCATAATGATTCCTCATTTCGCTATATCAAATTTAAAATAAAATCAAAATTAATTTAATACAAGACGAAATGTAGTCATTACCTGGTTTATAAATAACTGAACGGAGTTCAAATATTGTGGATACATTGACACATCGAAAGTCGTCGCTGTAACTGCTGTTTTTGTTCCTGCCCAGTTAACCCCACCGCCAAAGCCCGTAAAAGAAATCTCAGGCGAAAAACAACACAGATTAGCATATCTACAATCAAGTGCCTGTGGTGTTTTATTGTTATCCATTTCCCGTTCTTAAACTTTCCTCCCGTTTTATCGTTTTATTGTTCTAATTATTGCATTTTTCTGTCCAGTTTATATAAAAACGTGAGAAATATTCGAATTTGTCAAGCGGTTCCATTAACTGTTATCTATAATTCTCTTTAGTACGATTCTTTACTTTTGAAAGTTGCTTTTTGCTTGTTTGAACAGGGTTTCCTTCTTCGTACTATTTACTCTGACTTCAAATAAAAAAATACGAGAGAAAGGTACCAAAAACGTTCGAATATTTTGTTTTTATTGCGAATGTCAGTTGAAAAATATAAAGTCATTATATTTCCGTTAATATTGTAATTTTCAAAACAATGCAAACGAGGAGTGCTAATATATATACAAATACTACCCATTTGTCGTAAGAGTTTTCCTTTCTGAAAATATATGTATGTACCTTTTTATATATGTTTCTAATATATTCGCAGGACTGTTAAGCTTAATGTTATTAAATAGCGTATCAGGTAATTAAATAATAATAAATTTTAGTTTATAAGGTATTTAGTTCCGTACTGTATTTGATGAAATATGTTGATTCAGCTGGGAGCAGTTAAATTAGGTTGCGACACGAAACCAAGTAGATATTTTTCACCGAGGGAGTTGTTGGTCATCTCTTGCTTTACTTTTACTTTAATTCACATATTACTATCTTAATCTCTGTGAACTTAATATTTAAAACATTCATGTATAAAACGGCTGTATATAACTTATTGTCCTGCTTATGCTAGAGCATTAATGTGAAAATTATCCAATTTTGCGTTAATGGGTTAAATTTATTAACTGTTGGCTGTTCTATGTTATACCAAAATCCAGAATACTATGCCTACAAGTTAACCACGTATAATTGCTTGTATCAGAAACCAACCATTTAATTTTCAGAGAACAATTAAACTTTCAAAGTTGTTTGCCTAACATTTTCTTACATATTTACACATTCACATTTCTCGCAACGAAAAAATATGTACATCTACGTGTTCGTTCTGTGGACCAGCAAATCGTCATTTTATTTAACTAAATTTAATTAAAAAAAGTATATTTAATTTTAACTAAATGTATTTAAATGTGCAAATAATTTGACTTTAACCTGCGAGTCAACTAATTTTGAGGCTTTCCATATTTCTGTTTTTTATGGAATTTTTTTGGATTAATGCCATACGCTTTGAGACGTTCGTCGCTAATATTTGCACCACCGTTCGTAGATTTAGAGTTTTGATTGAATTTCCTTTGATTCGGCTGACTTTTTCTTTTCTGCACTTTGTTTGCCACAAAATGCTTGTTCTTTTTCTCCGAAATTGCATGGAGAGTGCCCTTTTTGATATTTTTTTGATTCCCTTGGAAAGGATTTGGCTTTAATGGTTTCGATTTGCTAAATTGTGCATCATTTGTTGCGTTTTCAATGGCAGCAGTTGTACTTTTTGTTGAAGGTTGGTCATTAGTATTGGTATGTTGATTTGTTCTAAATGGATTTGTTTTATTGTTATTTATGTTGCTTTTTTTCTGGCTACTGGAGTTCACTTCTGAACCTGGTGTAGTAGCTGGAGAGCATTTCGCCGTAATTTCATTTGAATTAGTCTTAGCTTTACGCTTCTTCCGCTTCTTTTTATTTTTGGTTTCTATGTCTACAGGGGCAGCAACTGATCCGTTACTTTGCGTTGGTGCATTATCCATTAAGTTAGATTTGTTGTCTGCCGTTTCGAAATTTTCCGCGCTATCAGATGTTTCATTGCTTAATTCTATTGTTTGTATTTTGCGTTTTTTCTTTTTATTTGCCTTTTTGTTGCTTCCATCACCTTCCCCTTGATTTACTATGCTTGTAACAACTGTTTCTGATTGCTCATTTAAATCTTGCACATTTTGCTTTCCCTCCTCGCCTTCATCCTCATCGGATCTATGAACATGTATAATTGTTGAAAAACCTATTTAAGTAGTTTGCATGTTACAAGATTGCTTTCTTACCCTTCACCGTATAAACTTTTGAATACTTTGCGTTTCAGTGCTTCATTTTTTGCCTTCAGTTTGTATAATCTTTGATCCTTTTTCTCCAAATGTTCTGGACGGATTTGGATAGTTTTTTTCAAACTCGCCCATTGATTTAGCTCCTTGTTTTTAGCTAAGAGGATCTGAAATACCAACAACATAGATCATTAATAATAGTGTAAAATCTGCATAGTTCATAAATTTATAGCGAATAAATATTTCGTGAGTAAAATGCATAAGCTGCACTGTATCTAAATTTTTATTACCTCCTCTATAGTGAGACCGAAGTCGTTCGGTGTTGTTTCTATATACTTGAAGCGACATGGGATATCACCAATCATATCTTCACAATCCAACTTGTAGTATTCATCAATATATTCTTCATAGGTTTTCTCATCTTCTGGATCAAATGCTGGCTTTACGGCCTTTATCATTTCCTTGAATTCACTTTTACGACCTTTGCGTCCTTTTCTCTTCTTTGTGTTTTCGATAAGCTCTTTTTGTAGTTGCTCTTTGGATGACTCAGGATCATAATCACAGTCCATGTTAAAATCTTCATCTTCACAATGCGGATCATTAAAATATTCGCCATCTTCCTCATTTGGGTCGAAATTATCCCAGTCCTCAATCTTTAATTCATCAATATCTGAGGGGCAATCTGGTTTTTCTTCACCTTCATCGACCTCGTAAAATTCATCATTGAATATCTCTTGCATACGCTTATCATGTGCTTCTGGGTCGAAATCATCTTCAAGCTCCTCATCTTTAAATCCAAGTTCCTCATTCCCAGTGACCAGTTTAATCTTACGTATTTTTTCTTCAATCTCTTTTCGTTTCATTTCCTTAACCATATCCAATTCTTTCATTTTTTGTTCCTTTTCATGCTTTTTACGCTCCTTCACTTCTTGCCGCTTTTGCTTTCTTCGATCATCTGATTGTCGCACGGACTGTTCAATGGTTCTCGGGTAGCGTTTGATGAAATCAGCGTCGGGTTCTTCGAAGCGAAAATTGAATTTTTGTTCAAATTCCGCCTGTTTTTCAAGTTCTTTTTCATCTTCCGACAAAGGTTGATTATCCCCTATGATTTCATCATATGTAGGTATATCAGAGGATTTCGTGTCGGCATAACTATAATAAATATTTATGTGTTTTTGTTTTTAAGTATAACTACTAATACTACTTACCCTTTGTTTAAAATGAAGTCTCTCAAAAAACGTTCGCTCTGAGGTAATTTATTATTGCTCCAATAGTTTTTAAGAGGTTTAAGCGTTTCTTTAATTGTGTCTTCAATGTCATCTTTTTTACCTGCCAACCATTTCAAATAATCGGCATCCTCTTTTTCTTGTTCCTCTGTGGTTTTATTGCGTTTTTTGAAAATTCCCCCAAAGGCATCTTCTTCCTCATTTTCATCTAAATCACTTGTATTAATGGCTTTTTTAAATTCTTCCTTCAGATTGCGCTCCTCTTCTACAAACGTAGGAGATGTAGTTCTTTTTGGGACTTCTTCATCAGAATCTGTACCGGAAATTAGGTTTCTATTACAAAACATCACAAAATATATGAACATTTTTACTTGCCTTCTTCAAATTTGCCGCCTTTTTCTAATATTATTTGACGCTCATAGTCCTTTAATGTAACTGGTTTACTTCGTTTATCTATTTGTATATTATTTTCAGTTTCTCCATCACTTTCCGTGTCCCTATTTAATGCCTGAAAGAATGTCGTATTCTTATCGTAGATCGCTGGGTCTTTGCTTTTCAATGATGCCAAGGTTTTCAAGAATTCTTTATCGAAGTTCTGATCAACCACTTCATTTTCATCTGACGAAGTTTCGCTGTCACTACTTGATTCCGAGTCAACATCATAACCACGATCCTTGACTGCAAATAGGACAATAAATTAATCAAACATAAGTAATTTCAAGTGGTGTGGTACGAACATTTCTTCAGCAGTTCCTTTTTTCGAAAATCGTTGTAAGATTTTGCGTATTCTTTATTGGTACTTAATTGCAGCTCCTCGCCATCGCTTTCATCTGATCCGTCAAATAGATTTTTACTCATTCTCGCTTGCAAATTCTGATTTATTTCACAAAATTTATTACCAACAATGAGCGTAATCAAAACATTAGGCCTTCACACGTGTATCAAATAATGTCAAATATTTCTTAAACCTGCATTACCATCAAGTTTTCACAGGTCTGTTCGTTTACAGTTGAAATTGAGGATTGAATTCGTATAAACTATTTTTTTTTTTTGCTAATGTGCTTACAAATATTTGGTAAACACTACTGAAGTGACAGTCTTTGGGCACACAATACTTTCTGTATTTAATAGTCACAAACTTTACAAAATTAAATTTATGCGACACAAATGGTTAGTATAATTACATATATGTAACTTTTCTAATTTTTGCCGTTCTTTATTAAACTCCAATCTCAACTTTCGACCGTTCTTTATTAAACTCCAATCTCGACTTTCGACCGTTCTTTATTAAACTCCAATCTCGACTAAAAACTATATTCTTACAATCTACCCTAAATCCCTACTTGCGATGTAGCTATTGAGTTTGTGTTGGTGTAGTTGCGCCGGCAGCTTTGTTTGTATGTTGGTACGAATGCATTCTCAGCTGCATTCCTCAAGCTGCCAAAAGTCACGTACGTAAATTGATGATCAGCTTGACCGCTGTAAGATTTGTTTATTTGCAAAATCCAAAAGACGGGCAGGCGTAGGAGTAAGCTGTGCGATCTAATTACGAACAGCCAGTAGCGTGGGAGTGATTCAAGGGAATCATCAAATCTCTGTTTTAGCTTTGCAAGTGTGCAATGCGCTAACTTCTCCCCCTCTTAAGACGAGCCGTCCTCGACTCGTGCCAAAATTTCCTCTACTGCCCTCTGAGTTTTTACTTTATTGCTTGCTAATTTGTTTCTGCGGTGGATGAAAAAAATTGCTATTGCGATCAATAATAATGGAGGAAAAGAAAAAATCGTCCAGAACAAATTACGATGAACAGATATACCCTCCTTCAATTCGTGAATGCGAGAGATGTTGTCGATATAAATTTGGTGCAAATATGGTAGGGACAAACTCGTATGGTGTTCCAAGTAATTAATGGATACGGTTTTTGGAGGATGTGGTTGGATATAAGTCGGTTCTCTTTTTACCACGTAAGTTGTATCATTTATGGTGATAGAGTCACGAAAAAGAAGCAGATACGTTCCCCTTATTTCCAATTTTCGTTGATCAAATATTGTCGTTGGTTGCACGTTGTTAAGAATAATGATGCCCTCTTCTATTTTTTGAACTGATGGTATGTGATATGCCGATTCTGATGAACAATTAGCTGTGTTATTATTTAGCATCTGACCCAAGCAATCTGAGTGAGCCGGTTTGCACACTTTAGCTACCAGAGTGTCATTGCAGTTCTCGAGTGGTTGAAACGTATCGCTACATTTTGCCGCAAGCGTGGTCTCTAGCTTTACGATACTATTATTATGGACTACAGGATAGATTTTTAGGAATTGACAGAAATTTGTAACCTTAGGAACCTTAAGAATATAGTAAATAACATCAGAACTTTGCAAAATTTTTACCTTAGATACTAAAAGTAAATTACTTAAACTAAAGGGTAATTGTTCGGAATTGAACGCTTGATCCATCTCTTCGTCATCCAAAATAAGTGGATTTATGATATTACTTTTTGCCAACACAATGGAGAGTGCTAGTCTGTTTAGTTGGCTGATTATATGGTTATTTCTTCTTACCAAATTTTCACAGAGCAATGTTTCCTCGTCTTTTAATATCCAATCCGTTTGATTTCCGCGAAGTGTATTGATTAGGTTGGTAATTTCGTTAATTCTATTTTGTAAATCGGAGTTAATTCTAATCTGCCTATTGTTGTTTTCTATTAGTATGCTTTCCTTTGTCAAGAGCAGTTCAAAATCTTCGTGGTCCGGGGTACCGGCTATAAATTTCAGGGCGGACCCCAGAAAATCTATTGACCTTGCAATTCTCTTAGGTATTTCCAAAGTGCGAATTATGTGTAGTATTTCCTCACCTTGCTGTTTCAAAATATTTTCGTTCACTACCTGATTTTTTGATTTTGATGTGAACCATCGGCTTTCGTAAGCTATCTGGCGATAATCTGTTAGGTTGGTGGCGTGCACGAGGTAAATGAATTCATTATAAATAGCCACATTTCCCCGAGGGATGGTGATAACTTGTGAGGAGGTGTAGTCAATTAAATTGGCTCTAGTGACGAAGACTAGGGCAAGCGGCAATCTGAAATTGATTTTATCGTAAATTACTTTTATGAATTTTCCTGCCTTCTATCTGTACTGTTGTACCTAAATCTCTTTCTACTATTTTTTCCACGAACACCTTCTCAAATTTATTTCCCAATCGCTTATTTCGTCGAAGAAACACCCTTTCACCAGGCTGATATGTTTTGGTTATTCTTTTCTCATTCAATCTATTCAATACTAAATTCTGGGCTCTTATTAATTTATCTCTAATTTCCCCAAATTTCTCCGCTGGGCAGTTCTGCAAAATTTCGATTGGTTTCGAATCTACAACCGAGTGAATTGTTCTGTTGTACTTGTAAGCAGCAAGCAAAATCAGATCTTTAACCTCGCTTATCTGCTGCTGTGCCTTCACGCATCTGGCTATTTCCAAAAGGGTTGAATGAAACTTTTCGACCTGTCCGTTGCTTTCGCTATGTAAGGTGGGTACGAAAAACTGTTCTATGGAGAAATGATCGCGTAGCATGTTTCTAATTAAATTTGAAGTAAACGCTCTTTCGTTATCTGTGACAATTGTTTTAGTGTTTTGGAACATACCTAATACCTCTAATAAAGCTTCTTTTATATCAATGGTACATCTTGAAATAACAGGTTTAACAATTGCAAACTTTGAAAACCTATCAACAGCAGTTAAGAATAGCTGCTTTCCAGTAATTAAAATGTCTAAGTGGAGAATTTCTCCTGGGTGCTCTGGGATTGGAGTTTTCCCAATTTCCGGATTTGGTGGTTTTCTTTGGTATTTATTTTCCAGACAGATCTTGCAATTTGATACAGCTGACCTGAGCATTTTCCTCATGTCGGGAAAGTAGTATTCTGATAGAATTTGCTTAAAATTCTCGGACAGAGATCGATGGGCACGGGCATGCTCCGTTGCTATTGCTTCCTGTTGATCGTTCGGATTCGTTAGATCGATTACAAATTTTTCTGTATGAATAAATTTAACCCCCGGGAATGCTTCGACAAGAGGTCCCTGGATCTCTGATAGTGTCGGAAGATCGCAACAAAGAGCGTTTGTAACGCTAGGGTTTACGAGTTTCTTAAGATTATGCAACAAATTTACTATTGTGTCGTAATTTATAGTATAACGAATTTTTTTCTGAAAAATTATTTTTGTACTTTGGTGATAATGATCCCCCTTCGTCAAAATGAATTGTCTTTTGAATTGGTTTACTGGATACTGGATAGTTTTAATTGTGTTTGAGAGCGATGACTCGCTATGTGCTGTAGCATCTGTATCAGTCATATTATTCAAAAACTGACGGGGCAGAGCGTCTGCTACGACGTTGTCTCTGCCGGGTTTATAAACAAATTTAGGCGAAAATTCTTCTATGAACGCACGCCATCGCTTCATTTTTGTATTAGGATTTTTGTTCGAAATAGCGAAAGTTAAAGGCTGGTGGTCTGTGAATATTACGATGTCTTTAATACCGTATAAGTAATGTCGAAGGTTTTTAAGGGCCCACACTATAGCCAAGAGCTCACGCTCGTTGGTTGCATAATTCTCCTCTGTTTTTGATAATGTTCTTGAAATCATTGTAATGGGCCGACCATTCTGGGAGAGGACCGCGCCTAAAGCGCTAGAGGAAGCGTCTGTTGTTAGTTCGAATGTTTTGTCATAATCCGGATAAAACAGCAAAACATCTTCCGATGCCAAAATGCTTTTTACCCTTTTAAATGCTTGAATGGCCTCGTCATCAAGGACTATTTTAGTGTGTTTGGACTTGTGGGATGACACATGGCCATTCTCCCCCCGAAGATACTTTGTTAATGGTTTGACGATAGACGCATAATCCCTTATAAACCTTCTATAATAACCTGACAGACCCAAGAAAGAGCGTAATGCTCGAAGTGTTTCCGGCTTCCTATAGTCGATTATGTCCTTGACCTTATTTGGACATGTTTTTATCCCCCTTCGAGAGACAATAAAGCCAAGAAACTCAACCTTATCTTTAAAGAATTTAGTCTTTTCTGCTGAAACTCGCATACCGGCCCTTTCCAACTTCCCCAGTACCTTATCGACATGTTGAATATGAGACTTTTCGTCCCTTGAAAAGATGATTATATCATCCATATAAACTTGGCAACTTTGGCCAATGTCGTCTCTCAAGACGTCATCAATAGCCCGTTGAAAGATACTGGGCGCATTTTTTAACCCGAATGGCAATCTATTAAATTCGTATTTGCCATTGTTAATGCTGAAGGCTGTTTTTTCGCGGTCCTTCTCCTCAAGGATTATCTGGTGGAATCCAGACTTTAGATCTAAAGTAGTAAAAAATCTGGAACTGCCCAGGTTTGCCAATATGGTAGAAATATCTGGTATAGGATATTTATCCGCAATCGTTTTTTCGTTTAATTTTCGAAAGTCGATTACCATGCGGAGCTTTTGTTTACCATATTCATCCAGGCCTTTTTTATTCACTACATGGACCGGAGAGTTATACGCCGAATTAGATTTTCGGATAATTCCTTCTTTCAACAGTATTTCTATTTCCTTATTAATGAATCCTGCCGCCGAAACCGGGTATGGATAAGATCGGGTGTAAATTGGTTCCGAGGAAGTGGTACGAATTTTAGCTTTGACCTTAGTATTAAATGGCAAAGCGCGGTTAGGTTCGGCAAAGGCCTTAAAATTCTTTTTAATCATAGAGTCAAACTCGTTTTTCACAAGAGCTGGGACCGAGTCCTTGTCCAAATATATGGAGTTAACTTGCTCACATTTGACGTTATTTAATTTTTCCTTACCACCCTCGTAATATAAGTATCCGGATGTCGTATCAATTTTAGATTCTATCTCCTTAAGGAAATCGTATCCCACTATACCATCGAAGCCCTTTATATTAGGAAGAATGAAGAAAGTTGAGACTTTCCCCAAAACGAAAACCTTACATTTTTTTTCTATGAGATTACATCCGTTTATAGTTTTGACCGTAAACTGTCTCTCCACAGGGATAATTCCCTTTAGGAAGCTCAAATTTTTGATATAGTTTTTTGAAGTTCCTGTATCAATCAGTAACCTAAGCTCCTGCCCCTCCGACGCCTTCTTGGTAATGTAAGGTAGGAGCGACCTTATACTAAAAAATTAACCTCGTCTTCCATCGCGAAATTGGAAGCGATCTCGACATCCGAATCACTGTCACGGTCCACAGTAATTTTCTTTTGTGGATCCACCTCTGGGGTTGTCTCCAAATGGTTGGTCCGTTGCACTTTCGGCTTCCGTGAATTTACTGAATCTCCCCTTCTGTGCTCCCGTTTATTCACGTATTGATTAGCATCCCTTTTGGGGTGCCCTCCCACGGCATTTCCCTTTCTATAACTCTGGTTGGACTGTTTTGTACGTCGGAATGCGGAGGATCCGCGGTCTACATCCATTGGAGTAGGGGTGTCCTTGAGCATTTGGGGATTGCCAGGATAGTTATTGTGGTATTTTGGGCTAGTGGTAGTTGCTACGTTGTTAACCGCAAATGTTCTGGCGAAATCATAACGCATGCGGTTGTTCGCTAACTCCTGGGCAGTAGCCAGTGCAGAAGGCAAATCTTTAGGATTGGCAGAAAATAGAATGTCGCATAACGGCCGCTTTAGGCCAGAAATAAAAACTCTTAATGCGTTTTCTCTAGCTCTATCATTGAGCGCGGCGGCAAGCTGCGTATTGTTTGAATGAGTCATTATATTTTTATTTGTTATGAGTGTTAATTGCTTGTCTACCGTATCATAATATTGGCAGATTGACAAACTGCCCTGCCTCAGAACGCTGAGCTCTGTTTCCAAAACATGTAGCGGTCTTTTGTCCGCGTATGCTTTGTCCAATCTAGCTATTATAGCTTTAAAATTTAAAACAGTTGAGAAGGAAGCGAGCGTTGCATTTGCGGGGCCTACTATCTTGTTTCTAAATATCCCCATGGCAACATAATATTGCTCTGAACCCTCTTTGTAGTAGCCAATGGCGAATTCTGCTGCGGAACGCCAGGCCGGATAAGAAGCAGTATCCCCCTTAAATTCTTGTATAGATTTTATTAAATCCATATTTGTGTTGCCCCCGACCACAGTTGGATTTATTTCCACGGGAATGTAACTCTCCGCGGATGGCGGCTCTAAGCGCCGAAGAGTTTGCATCACTTCATCCAACTGGGCTTTTAATTCTTTTTTATTTTGCTCATTTTGTTGTCTTAAAATTTCTATTACCTGGTCCCTAGTTACACTCATGTTAATTTTGTTTTGCTTTTTTTTTTTTTTTTTTTTTAAAAAAAAGGTAAGAAAGAGCCGAAGGTATTTCGCTTTACAAAAACTTTATATAACTTTTCTTTAATTGCACTGGATCAAAACCGAACAATTACTTACAGTATTATTATTTCACGTATTGCAATCATTTCTGCCGTGCAGGTTTCCTTCGTTTCCACAAATAGTTGATTGTATCCTTCGTTGTTAGATTCAGTTGTTCTGCCAGTTGGGTTCAGTTGTCCTGCTAGTTGGGCTCGGTTATTCTGCCAGTTGGGTTCAGTTGTCCTGCTAGTTGGGCTCGGTTGTTCTGCTAGTTGGGTTCAGTTATTCTGCTAGTTGGGTTCAGTTGTCCTGCTAGTTGGGCGCCACTTTTCTAATTTTTGCCGTTCTTTATTAAACTCCAATCTCAACTTCCGACCGTTCTTTATTAAACTCCAATCTCGACTTTCGACCGTTCTTTATTAAACTCCAATTTCGACTAAAAACTATATTCTTACAATCTACCCTAAATCCCTACTTGCGGTGTAGCTATTGAGTTTGTGTTGGTGTAGTTGCGCCGGCAGCTTTGTTTGTATGTTGGTACGAATGCATTCTCAGCTGCATTCCTCAAGCTGCCAAAAGTCACGTACGTAAATTGATGATCAGCTTGACCGCTGTAAGATTTGTTTATTTGCAAAATCCAAAAGACGGGCAGGCGTAGGAGTAAGCTGTGCGATCTAATTACGAACAGCCAGTAGCGTGGGAGTGATTCAAGGGAATCATCAAATCTCTGTTTTAGCTTTGCAAGTGTGCAATGCGCTAACTTGTATAAATGATTAATTCAACCTATTTGTTTTAATCTAGTTTTTTTATACTTGTTCACTTAAATGCTCAAATAATGCAAGTACAGTCGGACCCCTATATAGTGAACTCCCCTATAGCGAAGATATCTCTGTAACGAAATTTGTATACGACACCACGATTTTTTAGTTTTTCCATAACATATTTGGATTATATTTCTGGCGTTGAAAGTTTTGTAAAGGTAATGGCAACACATTCCAACTTTTTACTAGTGCATTCAAGATTCTTGCATTGTCTTCATCAGTGTCTATGATTTTTCGAAGGCAGTAAATTGGCAAATAGTTTGACGTAACTGTCCAATTCGGCGACAATTCGTTGTACTTCTCTAAAGAATTATAAAAGGGTGCGCAATTCGGAGAAATCTATTTTAATTTGGAGATTTTGGCAAGTGTTATTAAAATATTACAATCTACGCCTCACTCAAATGTACACCCAAACAAATCGAAATTAGAACATGTAATTTGTACAAAAGAGCATTAACGGCGGTTGCCTAGCAATTAATTGTATTTCTCACTGTCTGGACGCCAAGGCTACGCAAAAAAAGTTTTCTCTTTTTTGACAGCTAATACGTATTTTAAATTGTCTTCAGAGCATTGTCTTGTGTAAACCCGAGGTAAAGAAGTCTTTCCGTAACGAAGTCAATTACGAAACAGTTTTTCCCGTTCAGGATTCACCCCTAGAACGAATTCATTCAAATACAACGAACACATTTTTTTTTCAATAACGTTTAGAAGTTGTCAACATTGGATTGTTACTCTCACAATTTTGCTTCCGATGACCAAACTTTGTAAGTAGATTATCAACTTTTTCGCGCTTAACTCAAAATCCGTAATTTAAAAAGCGCGATTTCCCATACAAAATTTCTCTCCCACAATCTGAGATTATAAAATAATCCTAGATAATAACCATACTTTTTGACATACAGTCCTGCGTTTTATGTGTAATAGATCATTATTTTTACGCGTGTAAAGAAAAACGTCAAAGCAAAAACTAAATAAAATGGATGCCCGTAAAGTCCATAAACGTGTGTCCTCTTAACACTTATTATAAAATGTAATATCGAATTTCGAATGCGTATTGCTGTCATAATTTTTTGCAACCTCAGTAGACGTCGTTTACGGATTTCCTCCAACTGTTTATTACTAGAAGCCAGTCGGGAAATTAAATTTATTATCCCTTCTCCTTGACTTTTCTTCATATCGTTAATAATAATTAAACAAACCAAAAACACCGAAATATTCTACTAAAATAATTTCTATGAAGAAAAACCGTTCACAACAGTATTGACATCTGATTGTCAATTTCGCAGGTAATCTGCCATATGAGAACGGGTAGACTACTTTTGTGGATTTATTGGTAATTAATGCATATGTGAACGTACTTTTATTTATATAAATTTGGTCATTTGGTTAGGTGTCTTTAAACTAAACTGTAAACTTATTTTTACTTGTATATAAATGGGTTGGTGCAGAACTACGACTCGGAAATGCACAGATTCTAAACCTTGGGCAGGACCGATTGATAAGAAAGCCTTTTTATAATGGTGGGCGCCCCTCGGGGGAGAATAGCAAACCTCTGAGTGTATTTCTGCCATGCAAAAGCTCCTTATAAAAAACCATCTGCCGTTCGTTATGGAACAACATCAAGACAGCAAATAGTAGGAGGTGCTCGACCAAAACATCCAACGTGGGGTATAAGATAATATTATATATATGATTTTCTGGCTTAATGCGGCTTAGACGAACCTCGATGCTAGTACCAAGCTAGACACCGCTTATATGTGCTAACTTTTCTAAGGCTTTCGATAGAAGTTTTACTTCGTTAATTATATTAATTTTGTTATAACTAGGTCATTAAAATTGTTGCATAGTAGAAGATTAATACTGTTTGCATTCCATCTTTGATATACTACGTGCTGTTGTTGATTGTCCCGTGCGTCTTAAGAGGATTTTCTTTAATTTTTCGATCAAATCCCTGTTGTTCAGAGTTTTTCTTAGGTCTCTGTATACTCGAAATCCTCATATATTCTTTAAATCTCTTTTATTATTAGTTTAAGAGTCTTAAGAGGTTTCCCTCTAATTTTTCCATCAAATCCCCGTTGCTCAGAGTTTTTCTTAGGTCTCTGTATACTCGAAATCCTCATAGATTCTTTAAGTCTCTTTTATAAGTAGTTTAGTTTGAATTTTTTTTAATCCTACTTACATCTAAAACGCGTACATCCTAGCTTATACGAGTGTTTTATACCGTAGTCATTTTCTGAGTAAATAAATAAATAATTCAGTAGACTTATATAAATGAACAGTACTACTTGAATCCACAAACCGAGTTTAGTATTTTATTTGAATTGTTTAAAGTGCACAATTCAAAATAAAAATACTGTACGACATATGATCTATTATTATCTTGTATTGTTTTGCAATACAATATTTCACTGATTTTTAATTTTTTCTATTTGCAAGATACATTTTAGGTATCATATTAAAGAGTTTCCTTTAACTGAATCACAGCCTTATCGGCGAAAAAATTTATTTGACAAACAGCTGTTTATTGGCATTTTGTTTGGATATGTGAAATATAATATATTTTTATTGTTTTTAAAGCAAATGGGAAACATTATTCACTTGGTAACAACATTCAATAAATAATGGCAGATACTGAGGAGATACCTATAACTGAAAAGGAAAATTCAAAGAGTATGTAAATATAATTCTTACATTGGCATTATTATTATTCCGTTTCCGATATCAGTTTGTATTCTCTTGAACGCTACTGGGAATGTTCCAATAATTAAGAAACGCAAATGGACCGTAGATCCTAACAAAACTGTGAGCTGGATACAAAAGTTTATACACCAGTATCTAAAACTAGATGCCAGTGAACAAATTGTAATTATCAATGTATTTTTATTTTTTTTCTCTAATAATGTGTATTTTTCTTGCAGTTTCTTTATGTGAATCAGACTTTTGCGCCTGCACCTGACCAAATTATCAAAAATCTTTACGAGTGTCATGGAACTAATGGCCAACTTGTCCTTTATTATTGCAAAAATCAAGCCTGGGGTTGAAAAATCAATCAAATACAGTTAGGCCGTAAGGGTTAGAGTTAAGTTAGCACACATACACATTCTATTCACGATAATAATTTTACAAATTTATATAAATTTCTATTAAATGCATAAATACTTTTAAAACGTTTGAATAAAACAATTTAATTTTAGTGCAATACTATGTATTTATTCAAACTATAATTTGTATACAGAACACTGCTTGAAAAATTGTTTCGTTATTATTTGCCCCTTATCGATTCCAATTCATCGGCAGCCTCTTTCGAAATTCTATGGTACTTGGCGATGGCAGGGCGGTAGTAGTATGCTTTGTAGTCATTGCGCTCAGCCATCTTGGCCTTTACTTCTTTCTCAAGAGCTCTAAAAAAATTCAAAGAATAATAAAAAATGAAAACGACTAGACCCATCTCTCATACCTCAAAAGAGCCTTTTCATTTTCCTCATAAATATGGTGTAAAGACTTTTCGTACTCCTGCTGTGGGGAAGGATAAATATAACGGGAGATGAAGCGAGAAATCGGGTGCTGAAAATACATGAATATACATTTAAAACTGTTCAAATTTTGGATTTGAAAGAACGTAAGAAAATAAATAGTAATGTCGCATTCAGATAAAGATTTTGATTGCGTTTTCTTATTTTTGGATCTATTAATTTTGTAAACATACCTTGTGATATTCCCAATGTTTTGGTTCGTAATCTTCTGGAATTTCCGCTAATTGGGCTGGACCAATGAAAATGTTAGTGTATAACACAATTCCTGTGATAGGAATAAGGCCTATCATTACATAGAAGTGCAGTAAATCCTTGAATTTATTCCATTGGAAACGGGAAGGTTGCACTGCAAAGTGATGATGTTCATGCCCGGCATTGCGTACCTGAATCTGCAAGGCTGGAATAAAGTTTGTTTAAGAATTCGTACAACTTTTGAGTAAAATTATCCAGTATTGCGTAATGTGGCCACTAGTACACATCGATATTCCACACGTCCTTTCCATAATTACTCACCATTCTTGCACACTGGTGATTGTAAAATATTTCGATATTGTGCTAATGCCGTTAACGGGCGTGCGAAGCTGCTCCAAGACACCATTTTTCGGTGGAAGTAAAAACTCGAGCAGTTTTGGAGACAAAAATCACAATGTGTAAAATAAAAATATTAAGGCATCTAATGAGAGAATGAGGTATGAGAAACGTCAATGTCAAGAAATGACAGTAGCGAAGTCGATAATGCCGTGTTCAAGAAAAAACGAACAAGCTTTTCGCATGACAATATATCTTTTTCGTGGCAAAGATTTTTGGGTGCGTGCTTCTCGTTTCTAGTGCGGCATTAAATATAAGAATAAGTTCTAATAAAATAAAGAAATTAAATAAACTTAAAACATGTTCAGTGGTGAAGATTATGGAAATGCTGTAAGATAAAAAAAATTAAAATATAGCCTATAAACAACTTCAATTTCAATAATGTTGACATAACCAAACTTTCTGGCCGCAGGGACAACTTTGCAAAAAATTGATTTAATATTCTTTCTTTGTGTGTTGCAGGATTACTACGATGATTATGCTCATACAGGGGACCCGCAATTGGATTTGGAATATGAGCGTAGTTACTACGCCAGCCGAATGCCTGACAACGTGAAGTACTTTTTGCAAAACTTTTGTCAAGCCATTAAAGAAGGCGTACTGTTCGACATACAAAATATGTATGAGAACACCTTTCCGCAAATCAGTGATCATCATTTTGACAAGAGTGCTTGGCCTGACGAGCAAGAAGTAGCATCGATTGTCGATAATGACAAAGTTTTCCTGATTTTGTATAAAGAATTGTACTATCGCCATATACATGCACGTATTCCTGGTGGACCGAAATTGGAACAACGCATCAATTCGTTTTTTAACTATTGTGATTTCTTTAATCTAATTATTTCATCGCAAAATCCAGTCTCATTAGAATTGCCCGACATCTGGTTATGGGAACTGGTTGATGAGTTTGTTTATCAATTCCAAAATTTTGCTCAGTACAGGTAAGTAAATATAAAATGTGGGCTATTGATGAATGGGAATAATGAGTAATACAAAATATTATTATATTACAGAGCCCGGCTTACCGACAAAACTCAAGAAGAAATTCAACAGCTTTGCATTAATCATAGCAATGTCTGGAGTATACTATGTATTTTGAATGTCCTTCACTCTCTTGTGGACATTTCCAACATCAAGAAGCAACTGGAAGCAATATCCCAGAGTAATGATCCTCAAGCCGTTGCCGGTGAATTTGGAGAGCTTTCCTTTTACAAAATGCTGGGTTATTTCTCATTGGTTGGCCTACTACGTGTACACTCTCTATTGGGAGATTATTATCAAGCCATTAAAGTGTTGGAACCAATTGAAATTCACAAAAAGTCGCAGTATTCGCATATACCCGCCTGCCAAATTTCAACATCGTACTACGTAGGATTCGCCTATATGATGATGCGTCGTTATGCTGATGCTATACGCACCTTTTCTGAAATCCTGCTTTACATTCAACGCACTAAGCAGTTATACAGCACCCGCTCTTACCAAAACGATCAAATCAACAAGCAAGCTGAACAGATGTATCACTTGCTGGCAATCTGCCTAGTATTGCACCCGCAGTGCATTGATGAATCTATTCAACAGGTTTTGCGTGAGAAAAACTATCATGATGCTATGTTCAAAATGCAGTGTGGCGATTTGGAAGTATTCAAATCATTCTTTATTTTCGCATGCCCACGATTTGTTAGTCCATGTCCACCCGCCGCCGATGCTCCAACGGAGGACTACGTAAAAGACCCAATGGAACACCAACTGATGGTGTTCATGGATGAAGTACGTCAGCAAAAGGACTTGCCTACAACTCGTTCATATCTCAAGTTGTACACAACATTACCATTGATCAAATTAGCTTCATTTATCGATGCAAACGCAAGTGAAGACGACGTTTCAAAACTATTAATACGGCTGCTTTGTTTTAAGCATAAGATGCGTAACTTGGTTTGGACTAAAGGATCGAGTGGAATAGAGGGCACTTTCAAATCTGGTTCAGAAGTGAGTTCAATTAATTTAAATTTGTTAAACGTTAACTCAATTTTTTGTGTATATATTTTCAGTTGGACTTCTATATTGATGATGACATGATTCATATTGCCGATACAAAAGTTTCTCACCGTTATGGCGATTTCTTTGTGCGGAAAATAATGAAATTCAATGATCTTAACCGCAAATTAAAGAATATCCACATTTGAGCAGAGCATGAACAACACATTTTTAGTAATTCTATTATCGGCTTATTTACACAAAATCCGCATAAATAAACATAATTTTGTAATTCCAAATGTTTTAACTGGAACTTCGAAAGTACAATAAATAGGCACGAAGCCCTTAGAAGAGCCGATTTATTACTGTTTTATATTTATCTAGATACGATATGATATGAATGTGTTCTCGTAAGACAGAAAATTATTGAAAACTAAAATACACATTTAGATTTTTAACGCAAACAAATAATATAGGTATTTACCACATCGTTAAGAGAAGAAGTCAGTAAAAGAAGTGGCATGACGATACTGAACACATCAAAATTCAGAAAAAACGATAAAATATGTGAATAGGATTTTTTTAGATTTTTATTTAAATATTTACATACTAGTAAAGTTTTTAAACTTACATACAACACACTTCGGGTCTTCAATTTAAGTAATTTCCGTATAAAACATTGGTTAAATATTCCGTTGTAAAGATCCGGCGAAACTTAAGTTCCACGGACGACCAAGTATAACCTGTACGTACAAGTAACTACATAGGTATCAGGTTCTCATTAACTTACGAATAACCAATCTATTTTGTGCATGTTAACTTCTATGTTTGGGTTTTTCATACAAAATTGTGATTTTGTTAAAAAATGTTTAATAAGACAAATGAATTGCATGATGCATATGAAAGTTAAGTAGAGTTTATAGAAATATCATCATCCTTTGGCGCTACACCTCCTTGTGTGTATTTGTCTGCAAGACGACTTTTCGCCATTTTTACGTTCACATGCATAGAAATATTCGGGCAGGTTCTGTAATACACTTCTGAGTCAATTTTATTAAACTTTTCTGGCATTGTGAACCTACTCACTTACTACTGCCATGGAAATCCCATAACAGTTTTTTTCCATTTTCGTGGTTTTTTGGTACGTTAATATGCTCTCTAAATTTAGACAATGACGGTCGCCGTAGCCGAACGCGTTGGTACGTGACAGCCATTCGGTAGTGCCCGGGAATGCAACATCAAATAATACATTTTAAAAGTTTTTTCTGATAGCGGGCGCCCGTGTGTATTTCTACCATGAAAAAGTTCCTCATAAAAACCCTCTGTTATTCGGAGGCGGATTAAAACTGTAGGTCCATCCATTTGTGAAAAAAATCAAGACCCACACCACAAATCGGAAGAGGAGTTCGTTCAAAACACCCAAAGGCGTAAGCACCAATTTTGTATATATATATATATATATATATATGCGTATATATATATGTATATAAATTCAGGCAGTAAAATATATGGATAGTAAGTTAGTAAGTATAAAGTAGTTAAAACATTTAATAAAATCTGCTTTGCATGAATATCTTTGGTTAAAATGATATAAAATAACAATGTATTTGAAGAGATAAAGGTACATAAAATATAGTTGCGTCCGAAATTCTTCTTCTTGCTCCTCGTATTAATGCTGGATATTCGCGATTACATGCAAACAATATTTTGACTTTAGTCACACGGTTGCCAAGTCATATTATTAACGATGTCAGTAAATTCGTGTCTGTTTCTCGCAGTCTCTGTTAGTTTGCCAATTACTTTGAGACCTGACACTCTCGTCAATGTCGTAGCAAACGCTACGATATGCAGATACTCGCTTGTAGAGGGGCGATGGTTGTGATGCTAGTTGTGTTCGATAACAAAATTAGCCATCAATCCGTAATAAAAAATTATCTCCCCAAGAGAAGAAAAAGCAAAAAACGTACGGAAAATTTGTAATCACTTGCAAAAATCGGTAGAAGCAGAGATATCAGCTGATATGGTTTATAAATTTTCGTTGTAATAAAAAAATTATCATAAATATGCTTTATACCCTCACTTTTTGTTGTTAAATTTATCGTTACTGAACGCAAAGGCAGAAGTATATAAAATACCAGATTCACCAAAAAATTAATTTCTTTACAAAAAGTACAATATTAGCTAATAAAAGTCATATATTTTTGTGATGGATGGTTTTTGCTGACTAAAATTTCTTCAGCCAAAATGAGCGTCTGTCTTGCAGCGAACTCTTACTTTTCTCTCCCAATTCTTATGGGATGTATAATTTTTTGGCGTTATCAAACTCTTACTTGAAACATTAGGAATGACTATTACAAATTTTTATGTTATCGAACGCAACTAACTTTGACATCAGAAATGTTCGATTTTTGTACCTTCATGTACCTTTTTTTCGCTAGTTTCCGCTGCATCTTGAGAATGTACTTAGGTTTGAAACAATCTTTAAAAGTGCAAGTACATATTAAATATCTAAGCATATAATGCCTAAAAACATTTTTTTTAGTTATCTTAATTTCTTTCTATGTTAAAAACTAAATATGACGAAATCTTATTTCATGTTCTACTAAATAATACAAATAGTTGCACCGACAAACTTGAAGCCTGGCGCCAATTCTTAAACCTACATTAAAATGCACAGTTTAATGATTTTTTGTGCGTCGTGCACGATCTCATTTCTTAGCTCAATCGATGGATGTATGGCGTTGGTTTACATCGATCAGATAAATGTTTTTGTGGTTTTGCAGCACAAAGTCAATGAACGCATTTATCGGTCGGATATCCTCCAGCGTGGTGTTATTCCTGTTCGACCACAGAAAGTTTGGACCAAATACAATAGCCAAATTCGAAGATGTCATTTTGTTTAGGTCCTCACATTCCATAACCTGTAAAAACAATGAAAACAGTAAAAAAAAAAAGCATGTACATAATTAGATTCAATTTGTTTTTGTAATGATGTACGTAATTATACACATAATTTTTGACTTACGCGGACTAGAAACTCTACTAAGTACTTGAAAAGCTCATAGTTTTCTTCAGGTAACTTTTCTCTAATTAGCTGCGTCACATTACGTGATCGCTCCTCTTTTGGCCAATCTGAAATTATAAAATCGAAATCAAGTAAATGTATTCCGTACATTCCTAATACGCACAAACCCGCCTACCTAAGAAACTCGTAATGTCATCGTATAGCTCGAAAGTGAGTAAAGGTTCGCTGAGATCGCGTAGAAAACTTTTTAACAAGCCGGCAATTACGTGCACATTGGTTTTTGACAAATCCACGTCTTCGCCACGATTCACACGTTCCTTTAATGCAATTATTTCGGTATGATTGCCTGACCGACGAAATATGCCCTCTGTGTCGATCATACCGGTCATAGAAAGCGAGTCCACACATTTGCGTACTATTGGTGGTATGGAGTTTAAACATGGACTATTGGTTACAATAAATTTAAGTGGTGCGCCAAATTGTGTTGTATTGGCCATTTGTCTTCCTGCGCTGCTGCTTCCACTGCCGTGGCCGTAGCCAAAGCTGCCCGAATAGCTTCTACCACGAAGGTTTAACTGTTCATCAAAATCACAGACACTATCTGGTACTTTTATCTTTGATAGACCCAATGCTTGGCGTAATTCATCCAAACTAGATATATATACAAGTTTTTGACGAAACTTGTCGCTGATGAATGGGCTAAAAAATTTCCATACAAAGCGTATAAATAATGTGGGATGCACAACGTATAAATTTTTGAGATTCTTGCGAAAATTGCGATTCAATTCTGTATATGAATTCCACAGCAATTGCGCTGAAGGTTTGCTATCCTTCCTTAGGCCTTGATGAAAGTAGACGAGAATGTAATCATTTTCCACAAATGGTTCAATTTCTTTTATAACATCACTGGAATTAGAGACATATTACTGAGAGCATATAAAAAATGTCAAAATTAACAAACCAGATGAATTTTTCCATTTGTGATTTCTCTGGAAATCGTGAAGCATAAATTGCAAAAATATGTCTGCCCTGCTTGTCAGTTCCAAGAAAATCGCATATATTTTTAACGTTTACAATACTTTCCGACAGTTCCTAAAGATTAGAGAGACATGTATACGTTTCTAATTTATATTGAAACACAAATATTTTGCTATAAGTAACGAACCTCTCTCAACTGATCTTCAAAATCGTCTTCCAATGGATTTACTATTTCTGCTGGCTCAATCTCCTCCCCTGAAAATTTTATATATGCATTTTGTATATACATTTTATTTAATTAGAATCAACTGATACCGACCCACCTTCAGTCAACACAAAATCATCAACCATAACATCCTCTAAAAATATATAATTAGACATTTTTTTCAGCAATTGTATTTATATTTTGAGCTTTTGTTTATGCTGGATGTGAACTTACTCTGTAACGGTGCTGGTGATAGTAATTCTGTATCATCAAACTCTAACTTAGGTTCAAAATCATGCAAATCCGACAAACTGGGTTGAGGCTCATCTGAATTTTCGACAACTGTATTTATCGCCGGTCCTGCATGGGAATACAAACGTATTTTCATAAAAAAGTATATATAGCTATGTAAAATACTAATCTTACAATTAATTTTTAGCCTTTAAGCGGCAAGAAATTTTTATATTGGTGATTAATAATCAATGAAGAGAAAGTTGTTGATATAATATCAATAATAAGTAGGCAATTGTCTTTGTCAATATATTTGTGATAGAAAAGAAAACATATTATGTAAATATAAATATGCATTTTGTTGAAAGACTTTTAGGGTTCTGTAAATAAAAACAGTAAAATTCATGTGCATGCATTTATGTATGTACGTACATGATAAGATTATTCACAAACATTGCAAGTACGTACATTTTTAACATCTAGCCATGCCCAATACAAGTACCTATTTATTATTTTAATAATGTATGAAAGGGATGCAGAAACTTGCAGATTACACACATAAGCTTATATATACATATTTAGTCCTACAAAGAATGAATTACCTCTTTAGTGTTTTCAAAGCAATACAAGCTAAATATTGAGCTAAGCTTTTGATTAGGTGTTTGTTATGAGTAATTTTATCTTGTGGGATGCAGTTTTTGTTTTAAGCCAAAAAATTCAAAAGCAAAATAGTACACACACATAACTGTGAAATGACTGAGTATACGAATCACTTTTCATGCTTTTTAATTAGTATTTCTAAAGCCACCTTACTTACCAGGAAGACGAGAAGTATGGATATTTCCTATCGCGGGATCCATTGCCTTTGGCTTTGGTATCGGCGTTTAGCCTATAGCTATCTCTTTAATTTTTAACGAGGCTTAAATGGTACTTAGTTACGTTCCTTATTGACGTGCTGTAAATAATAAATACACATGAATGAAACATACGCAAGTAAATTGTGCAAATGCGATAAGAATTAGTCTGCGGACAGATATTGGCGATAACCCTGCTCGTACCAAAGTACATTTTCAAGCATATGTTATATGAATGTAAATATATATCACTATATCTATGTAAATACTATTTGCAAGACAGCTAATAGGTAATTTGTAATTATTACTTGTATTTACAGGCTTACAACCGTAGGAGGGGCAATTATGGTATGCACTGAGTCAGAGCTACATATATTGCCAATACGAATATGCTACTGTCTGTATTTAATAGATAACGATAAATATAGTCATATAGGCAAAAGTTTGTTATTCCACCTTTATTCAAACATTTCTTTAAATCGATGACGTCATGTTACTTAACGTTCCCCCCGTTAGCCAACGATCTAGTGTTATATCTATATATGTGATTTTTCTATTCAAAAATAGTGTAGGCTCGAATATACACTTTGATGCAGTTCATTAAACATTGTTTGGCCTTGCAATTTGTGGTCCAGGTGACCTTTATGCCATTATTGCGGTTGAATGCGCAGTTTCATGACTGTGTTTTTAAGTTCTTATAAATCACTTTGCTTATCAAGTTTTGTTGCATACGTATTTTGCGTTGCCGTGGTTTTTATGGAGTTGGGTGTTTATATTTGCATTGGTTTTCGATCTAATGCACCAAAGACTGATATTAAGGCAGATGTATTAATAAAAATTTATATATTTATGAGAAAGTATGAAACTTAGTTGAAACACTACACTATTTTTGTTGATTTGTTGAAACAGCAGTTAATTTTACCTTTAGCTTTGCTTGTTTTCCCTTTTTCACGATTTGACTTTTTAACTTTATCTACGCCTTTGCTTGGTAAATTGGGATTTAACAGAATACAGTGTTGTATCCCTAATTTTGGGCTTCAAATGAGGGATAAATTGTATACACTTTTCCCTACTACATATGTGTATGTAAGGTACTTGGGTTGTAAATATTTATTTAATTGTATATATTCACACATATACAGGTAGATATATTTTTATTAAAAAATGCAGTAGAATTTAATAAATCTCTAATTTAAATAATAGGAGATTTGTCGTGGTATGATTTCTTTTAATTTTAGGTAATTGAAAATGGTAAGGGCACATAAAAAAATGATCAAGGGGGTACAATCGATACATATCGACTCCAATACTAATAATCTGAAGTAGCGAAACAATTATTTTTCTCCGTTCAAAAGTTACTGACCAAGAACACATTTATAATGTTGCACCATTGAAAAATTAAACACATGAAAGTAAATACACTTATGGGTTAAACTTCGCCAGCCTTGAATTTTTTTGATAAATTTTTTCATATGCCCAATTTTATTATACTCGTAACAAGCTAAAGGTTATGACAGAATTCATACAATCAATTTTTTTTATTTTGTTTGTGTTTTTTTGAAGGTTGAACCTCCTTATGTTAGTGATTTACTTATTAATATTCCTCTTCACATGCATCATCCTCTCCCCTGATTTTGGGAATCTGAAAGTATACCTATTGACTAATATATCCTGCCAGGTCTTCAAGCCGCCGTGTTCCAAGCATTACCTTGATTATGATTTACCAAATTAGTAAATTAGTCTTTGAAAACATTTAGACAATGACGAAGGCACTGAGATAATTCTGAATGTATTATTAAAAAATGTGAATGCGTTGCTTTTTCCTTTGAAAAACTCTTGCGTGTAAGTATCAAATTACAATTCAGACAGCCATAACAGATTAATCATTTGGAACAAGAAATGCATTACATTGGAGGGCACACCCAAAATTTGGGGATGTTAACGGTCGGTATTGGTGGGTCATCGGTGGCCGTGGATTTAGTGGGGATCGTTGGAGATACCTCGCAGTGAAAAAGCGAAAAAGGCGAAATAAACGTTCACTTTGGAACACAAGTCATTTATGTCATTGTCCGACGCCATTATCGAACAAACATCACTATAGGAGACCATTGACCATGAGACCAAGGCAGCCGGTTCTACGATACTGGAATGACTCGAATTTTGACAGTAAACTAGCCCTTTCTAGTGAACCGTTACCACCTCTGATGGTTTTTCTGGTGGTTGGGGGATCATCCAGATGTAGAAGTTGAAAAGCAAGGGTTGAAAGGACAAAGCGAAGAGCGACACCACCCTGCAGTACAGTTAATTTTATCATGCTCTGTTTTGAGCTTTGATCTCGAAAAATGATAAGGGTTATTGAAAACTTACAAGATAAACCAGAACATACATAATAATTAGTTTAATTATATCCATAATCAATTAGAGTAATTTTTGACAGCGGCAACTCTGTTTTGAGTTGAATTCGCTCTGACATTTGTCAAGTCCGAGCACCGGAGGATGACCAGAGCAAACAGCAGGTGAACAGATTTGGCTATTTTTTACTTTTTGTAAAAATGGTAAAATATATATTTTGCTTAAAACCTATATTGAATTGAAAAATGATTATCTTTTTATGGATTTTATTACTGTTGCTAATACAAATTAATTAAAGGTTTTCTTACAGCTTCGGTAATACAAATAAAACAACAAGAGTGAAGAACCATCATTTGGAAGTATAATTGAACTTTGACACATTGACTCGCTTACATAGGAAAGTGACCTCACTTTCACCATTAATTTGGAAGATTGACGAACGTATAATTATTGTTGGATTTTGCAATACAAAATAATGGCTACAAAACGTCGGCCATTGCGTGCGAACATGCCCGGTCCGAGCTCCACCAATATGAATTTCAGACCGGGCGGTCCAGATGTGAAAAGATCGGACGCTAAAGGTACCCGACCTACAGCCCCGCCCAGCAGTGTTAGGGAGATACTTATTATGATGATTATGCACGCATGCAAAAAGACAATTTTCTTTGATACAAATCTAAAGGTGGCGCTATATCTGGGGAGTTTGTTCCTGGTGTCGCTGATTGGCGATTTTATACCATTTCCGAAAACGTACTTTGCACGTTCGGATAATTTATTCAACGTTTATTTTGTGAAAGTTGGTTGGGGTTGGACTTTAATGCTAACCGTGCCATTTCTTGCCATGACATCGTACACATTGTGCTGTGGTGATATGAAAAAGATGCTGCAACACCACGTTCCTCGAATAGCTATCGCTACTTTCTTTTGGCTATTCTGGACTAAAATGTTCAATGTAATTGAGACTTCATATGGCCGTTGCACAGTTAAAGGTAAATTATTGCATTACTCAAGATTTAAGGAAAAATAATAGTTTAATTGCATTTCTTTTTAAGGGTTTGGAACGAAATCAACTTGTCTTAAAGCGGGCCATCTATGGAACGGCTTTGATATTTCAGGTCATGCATTTATTTTAATACACTCGAGCCTAGTTTTAATAGAGGAAGCTCGCCCTATCATTAAGTGGGAGTCTATTAAAGATTATCTTCGCAATGAAATGCATGATCGTAGTGTGTCGGAACATTCAAGCACAAACCCATTGAGAAATCTCTCTGAAGAGCAAATCCGCAACCTTAACTTTCTTTATGAACGATTAACACCAGTCATACGGACATTGTTTATTGGCATGGCAACGCTGCAGTTATTATGGGACGTAATGCTAGTTGGTACCATGCTTTATTATCATCACATGGTAGAAAAAGTAATCAGCGGTATAATTGCCATACTTACGTGGTACTTTACCTATCGCTTTTGGTATCGTACGGATTTGTTACCAGATCCCGCTGGTAGTGGATCATTTTTTTACCAACGAGAAAATAGAGATCCTTTTATTTATGTGCGACGTCCGACGATGATGACAACGGCAGGACCTTCCACCAGCAGCAGTAGCCGAGGTAATACGACTGGTGGGACCACCGGACTGGCAGCACCACCTACATTTATGGGTATGCCATTATATACTAATACACGGACGTCAAATGCAGCTAGCACCAATAGTCAAGTCGGTGCAAACAACCAAAGCGTGGACATAAACATTTAGCGACGCACTTAGATTGTTAAAAGTTAGATTTGTTTGTAAAATAATTATTTTTGTTCGTCTTTGTTGTTTAGGATTAAGATAAAAAATGTGCGGTAAAAATGGTGAACATGGAGGCTTACTAGAAAGGTAACGGCGAAGCTGTTGTACTCATTAGTGCTAAATTATATATGTAGATTTTTAAATTGAATGTAGTGAAACCTATCCTACATTACAAAAAAGAAATAACTTCTATTTTTTCTACGCTTAAATTGGTTATCAACATAAACTTACAACACTGTGTGTTTTTATTGGAGCTTGGTTAAAGTAATATGTAAATACCCCATTTAAATTTTCCTTTTTTAAATAACAAGGGTAATAACATATTTTTATTGAATTATGTCTTTACATTTAGATTTACACCTATTTAAAATAATTATTTTTCAAAATATTCAAATTGTTTTAATTTTATTAGGCCTGATAGTTAATATATTTTCGCAGCACTCACTTTAACCTATGAGGGGCGGTCTCACTTCCTGTTGCGAATAATCGACATTTTTCTCCTTTTGGTGTCTTCGGAGTTTACCTTTATTATTTAAAAATAATAGTAACTGATAGATGACTGATTCGGCTGTTATTATCTTAATGGATTCCACGTTGGTCGAATACTGATGATCTTAAATTGCAGATAACGCTCACATCTACTTGTAAAACTCTATTCAATTATTTGTGTGCAAGAGCAGCAAACATAGCCATACCTAGAAATCCGGCACCGGCTCCAATCTTATAATTGGCCGGCGTATTCTGCCAAATGTCTTTCAGTATTTTAAAATTGCTAGGCATTAGTTTCTGATAGGTAGGACGTTTTCTGAATCGCAAAAAATAACTCTCTACGTATGGCATTTTACCATATGACCAGTAATAGTTTTCGAAACCCAACTGATACAGCCGATGCAATAGTAAACCAAAGCTCACGTCGGCTAAAGAATATTCGTTCGAAACCAGCCATTCACGTCCACTATTCTCCTTAAAATCATTATCGATGTAACGCAAAACATTATGAACAGCATCAAGTATTTTCTGAAATTCAACACGAGATTGAACCATCCGCTTGCGCTTATCTTGGATATCCAGTTTGCGTAATAGGCTCGCTTTATTGGTTTCGGCTTCATCAATCGATTGTTTTAGTAATTCATAGACTTTCTCATTATTCTCTGCAAACAAGAAACAGGTATAAGATGTAGGAAATTAATAAAATTTATTAAACTCACTCAAGCACGATTTACGTATTGGACCAATAAAGGGTGGTTTCGGTACCAACTTCAGGTCCTCATGGATGAAAGAGCCCAAACTAAGCGCACCCACCGGCAATTGACTGATTATACTCTCGAAGAATTCCATTTTCTTGAATTCATCCACATTGTTGCCACGCGGCTTCAGAGCGCTATGTATACCTGTGAAGAATTAAAAACTCCTATTGTCAAGATTAAAGTACTCTCATTGAATTGATTTACTTACTTCCTCTAAATTTATTTTCCACATAACCGATAATGTGACTCGAATCTGGTATAACAAAAGCACCATCCTGTAAGACAGGCACATCTCCCTTTGGATTGAGGTTGAGGAACCATGCTGAGTACTGCTCGCCATTTGCTAAGTCGATGGCATATGGCACAAAGTCGATATTCTTTTCGTAAAGTATTAGAATAACCTTAAAATGAAATGTTTATTTTTAGTACACTGAAAAAGGCGCCAAACCGACAATACCATGGATATATGAGTAGTGCGATGGATATTTAATGTATCTGCTAGCTAATAGCTTAAGGGGTTAGGGGTAGTCAGAATTTTCAAAAAATTGGATATTGTTTTTTGCATTTTCTTAAAGTATAATATCTTAAAAATATTGTGTGAAAATTTTAAGTGAATCCGACAAATACTAGTTATTCAGCAATTAACAAAGGGCGCTCAGGTGCTCCGGAGCATTCGAGAGCAAGTAGACGGATGCTGCATGTATGAAACTGGCAGATAAGCGCGCTTACGATAACACTCGAGAAGGTAGAATGCTACGTAGGCAACAGCAAATCGATATTTTGGAAGCTTCTATGACGGCTTAAGAACTATTATATGGCCCAGGAATAGATGGCCCAGTGTAAGTAATTAAATAATTCGTATAACTCTACGAGTACATAAATTGATAGCAAATCTTTAAATGTGTGTTTCTCATAACTATGTTTTTTGAACTGGTGATCACTGTAACTTAAAAACTGCCTACCAAGCAGTTTTCAATAAAATGTATACTTCTTCTTTTTCTTAATTGGCGCGATAACCGCTTACGCGATTTTGGCCGAGCTTAACAAAGCGCGCCAGTCGTTTCTTTCTCGTGCTAACCGGCGCCAGTTGGACACACCAAGTGAAGCCAAGTCCTTCTCCACCTGATCTTTCCAACGCAGAGGAGGCCTTCCTCTTCCTCTGCTACCACCAGCTGGTACCGCATCGAATACTTTCAAAGCCGGAGCGTTTGTATCCACTCGGACGACATGACCCAGCCAACGTAGCCGCTGGATCTTTATTCGCTGCGCTATGTCTATGTCGTCATAAAGCTCATACAGCTCATCGTTCCATCGTCTGCGATATTCGCCGTTGCCAACGTGCAAAGGTCCAAAAATCTTACGCAGAATCTTTCTCTCGAACACTCCAAGCGCCGCTTCATCGGATGTTGTCATCGTCCAAGCTTCTGCGCCATACGTTAGGACGGGCATGATGAGAGTCTTGTAGAGTGTTAGTTTTGTTCGTCGAGAGAGGACTTTACTGCTCAGTTGCCTACTTAGTCCAAAGTAGCATTTGTTGGCAAGAGAGATTCTACGTTGGATTTCAAGGCTGACATTGTTATCGGTGTTAATGCAGGTTCCTAAATAAACGAAGTCTTTTACAACCTCGAAATTATAACTGTCTACAGTGACATTTATTTTTGCTTAAAAGAAATTTTCAAAATGGACAAGTTTATAACAATAAACGGAAAAGGTAATAATCTATTTGGTGAAAATATATCTATTAAGCCGTGTGAAGATTGATTTTATTACTTTTAATAGGAGCAAAAGAAAATGCAGTCGAATGCGTGTGTTCTTCGGAAAGCGAAGAAGAACGTGGTGGCAAAAAAGCACGTATTAAAATATCTTCAGTGAGTGAATTCTTAATTCTTATATAACACATTTAACTATTTTATATTTGCAAAGGTATGGAAATATTTTAATAAGTCGGATGACAAAAAACTGGCAAAATGTGTTAAATGTGCTCGTGAGTACAATACTAGTGGCAACACTACAAATTTAAGAGACCACTTAAAAAGGATGCATCCAAATATTGAAAAAGATGAAGATGAGTTTTCAACAACTTCGTCAAGCTGCCGCACAAGTTCTCGGTCAGTGAGTTCTTTTTTTAAAAGGGCTATAGAATATGATAGCTCTTCTCAAAGAAAAGCTGACATTGACGTTGCACTAGCAAGTTTGATTGGTGAAGGAATGCAACCATTTAATCTAGTTGAGGATACTAGTTTCCGCAACTTCGTCAAAGTCTTGGATCCCAGATATGTGTTGCCGTCCAAAAATACATTGAAAAATGTTTTTGTGAAGAATATGTATGACGAAAAAAAAATCAAACTTCAAGAACATTTGAATGCAGTTGAGCATGTGGCAATCACTACGGATCTTTGGACGTCTGCCGCAAATGAAGCATTTATAACATTGACATGTCATTTTATCGAAGAATCGTTTGTGTTGAAGAATGCTGTACTGCAAACAAAAAAATTAAATGACGTTTTGAACCACAATGCACAAAACATTGCAAATACAGTTTCTGATGTGCTAAAAAAGTGGAACATTTTTAATAAGGTTATCTGCATCGTTACTGACAACGCAAAATCAATGTTAAACGCATGTGATATATTGAAAATTGCACACTTACCTTGCGTTGCACATACTTTAAATCTCGCTGTGCACGACGCTTTGATGCTGAAGGCGGAGGATGGATATTTGAAGCCTATTATAACAAAATGTAAAAATATTGTACACTTTTTCAAATGCAGTTCTATTGCGACTGAAAAATTTAAAGAAGCGCAAAATACACCAACACCATTGAAATTGATTCAGGATATGCCCACAAGATGGAACAGCACATATAATATGCTAGAGAGATTGTTAACTTTACACGATGCTGCCGCTATTGTTCTTTTAGCTATAGGTAAAGCTCCTCCACCTCTTTCTGCTGATGAAAAAAATTGTGTACGCGAAATAGAAAATCTGCTTCGTCCTTTCAATGAAGCTACAAAAACTTGCTGTGGGAACAATGTCACCTTGTCTTTGATAATACCCATTGTGTATGGCCTGTATCAAAGGATGTATGAAATTAAATGCCAAATAGAAACAATTGAAGCCATAACTCTATGCGAAAACTTAATTGAAGGACTGAGAAAGCGAATGTTTAAATATGAAACACGAACTGCTCCACGATTGGGGTCACTTCTCGACCCTCGGTTCAAGCGTGAAGGATTTATTTCTAGCAGCAACGCAGAACAAGCAACCATTCGCTTAGATAATGAAGTTATGAGTCTTCTCGAAAATGAACCGCCATCTTCAACTAATAATGCACCACCAAAAAGTGTTTCTCTTTTCGCATTTATAGAGAAGAAAAATGCGGAGAAAATAAAGTCGAAGAAAGCGGATGCCATCATTCTCAGGCGTCAATATTTAGAAAGAGAAAATACGGCAGAAGATTCAAATCCTTTAGATTTTTGGAAGGTAAACTAAAATTATGAATTAAAAAAAAAATAATATGTAAATATAATGAATTTTTTTTATTTGTAGGTAATTGAAAATGATTTTTTTCCTTTAAAGAAGTTGGCTTCAAAATATTTATGTATACCGGCCACATCAACTGAATCGGAAAGAGTTTTCAGTAAGGCCGGTTTAGTTATAACTGAAAAAAGAAGCCGCATAAAAGAAAAAAATGCAGATATGCTAATTTTTTTAAATAAAAATACTTGGATTAATTAAATTTTTGTAAATGTTTTTTTCTGTACTCTACATTTAATTTTTATTGAACGCAATCGATACTATTGAAAGTCTAACACTATCGGCACTATCGATGGTGAGAAAAAATACTATCGTTCACTATCGATAGTGACTAAAATACTATCGCCCACTATCGATGGTGCCGACTATCGATAGTTTGCCACCACTAGTTGTCAACATATCTTTGAAATACCGCGTCAATTGTTGTTTTTTTCTGTCTATATTCACGACACTTTTCTGCATTATTTTTCGGCATAATTGCGGTAAATATTTAAAAATGAAAATATTTACGAATATAAAAATACGGACGCAATACAGCACACGCGGTTGCTATTATGAGCGTCGTAACGCGTATAATACACAGACGTACTAACATACACGCAAACATTCGTAGGACGCTTGGTTTGAATTTTTTATACATATGTATGTATGTATGCTATACTATGGCCTAGCCTATGTACGTACATACATATTTGTGCTCTGAACTTCCAGCAAAACAATGCTTATTAATATACACATATGCATCTACATACAACCGCACACACAGGCCACTCACTTTATTCCTGTAAATGCGTATGTCGTCCAAAGCTAAAATTCTATGCCTAGCGACTACAAGAACAAAATGCATTAATAGGCGCAGGCGTAGCGGCCATCATCCTGGTTGCCATAGCGCTGAACAGTCGCGGCGGCGCCGAACAGTTTCAACTATTGTACTGTGCAACAAAAACTCATCATCAAAAAATTGATTTATAAATTCGAGCTCATAGTTCTAAGAGCAAGTACTTTCATTCATAAAACGAGCCGCCCATATGCTAATTTTCTCGACAATTCGAAAATAGTCAATATTGGAATATTTCGCGTAGAATTATTTGCCAATATTCAATTTTTGTCAAGTCGAGTGCCCGCGGCTCCGTAAATATGTTTGCACCCATATATGTATGTAAATAATATATATGTTTCTAAATGCTCGACAACCGCAGCTGCCTGTTCAAGGTTACTGTACATTAGGCCGGGTCGATTTGTGGGAAGGCAAAAAAATCGCCAATTGCTCTGTGAAAATCATATTCTAGGGATCAGAATAAGAAATTTTGCCGAAGGAACCATACCTCTAAAACGATTTCTGATGTCCCCCAATATGGGTCGAACTTTTTAGTTTCTTTTCCATAACTCACATTCATTCATTTACATATGTTCTGACTAAATAAATTTCTTAAGAGAAAAAATAGATAATATTATAAATAAATAAAAATAAAGAAAAAACATAGCCATTTAGGTGATTTTTTCATGTAAAGGCCAAAAATGGTGATATTTTGAAATTGGGGGACATCAGAATTCGTTTTAGAGGTATGGTTCCTTCGGCAAAGTTTCTTATTTTGATCCCTAGAATACGATTTTCATAGAGCAATGAGCGATTTTTAAATCGTCCTGCTCTACTGTATATGCAATGCTGTGCCTATGAATGCGCGCTGGATTTCTTGAGAAATGTTACCGTATGTTTTGCTGTGGCGAGGCACATATGTACATACACACAACATATATACATATATCCGCATATATACATACATATAATATATATAATTATAAATTCACAAATTTAAATTTGCTTATGCCATCCTTCTGTGTGCCTGGTAATGAAGCATTTTCTATACATACATATATATACGTATATCTTTTTTCTTCTTCTTTTTGGTGTCGCTTTTTCGTTTCATCGAGTCTCAAATCACTCCCAACGACTCTAAAGAAGTTTTCACTTCAAAAAATACTGAAAAGCGTCATTTTTTCGGTACTCTGACTACCGCTAACCCCTTGAAATATTCTCTCAGAGAACATACAATATTTTTTTGCTTGACCGAATATTCATGCCTTATAAAGTACAGCCCTTTCTTATAATGGCCAATCCAATCTAACCTTGAACAGGGTGCATATGGTATTTGAGGACATGCATATATATGACTATAACTTCCCGAATCCTTTATTTTTCTTTTTGCTCTTTTTTGAGACAAGACGTGGAGGTCTAGAACTTAACTCAAGAAATCAAGAGACATGAAGTTGTCGTCGCATTATGTGAAAATCACACCGATATAACTAGAAACCTCTATTTTTCGCAAAGCGCTCGCACATGCGTTCATAAGGTTCGCCGTGCACTGGAAGCATCAGGTGGCGATACAAAACACACGAGGAACGTTCTGTAGAGTTTATTCAACAAATGCAAGCGATCATTGACGAGGTTCCTTCAAAATCTATGAGGGCCCTTGCGAGGGAGCTTACTATTTCTGAGGGTTTTATAATTCGAGTTATTCCTGAAGATCTCCGGTAAAAAGTCTGCGTTATGCGTAGAAGACAGTTTATGTGGGAGCAAATACGAGATCAAAACTATTCTAAACAATATTAAACACCCTGAAACGCCTAAGATGTTGACGAAAAAAATTTGATTAAGACCAAAAGACCAACCGCGGAAATTACTAAAAACACTTATGGTTATGTTCTAATCCTACAGAGGTTCTTGTTATCATGCACACGAAGTTTGCTGACACTTTTATGTTTTATGGTGTTGTAAGCAACAAAGCAAATTTTTTTACTCAAGGATTTGGAGCCAATTTTGCTGCACATATCTAGGTTCTAGACACAGTAGTGAAATCCTGGATTGGGAGTGTACATGGTAACAGCCCATACATCTTTCAGCAAGATTTTAGCAAGATTATCATCCTTTACACACAGCGATGGCGCCACAAGATTGGATGGCTGAAAATTCCCATGGCCACATAACACCGAACTTATGGCCGCCTACCTCCCCAGACCTTAATCCCCTGAATTACTACGTATGGAACTCAATAACCACCTTCAAAACACCATTTCTTCTCTGAATGCTGCTATTAATACCGTTATGGTCAATATGAATAAGGAGTATTTGATTTGGGCATCCAATCGTTTCCGAACCCGAATCGAGGAGGTTATTGCAGTAAGTGGAAATTTTATTGAATGGTTATAGGTATCATGAAGTTTCATTAAATTTGGTTCAAAAAAATTTAATTAGATTTACTCTCAAGTTGTCTTCAAATACCTCCTGTGCGGTATATATTTTGCCCATTTAGTTATAGTGTGATATAAGATTACATTTTGCGTACCTGTATTCGAAGCTCTGCCGACCACTCGGACAAGCCTCAATAACTTTTATTAAATCCTTCTCTAATTTAAGCGATCAGAGTTTTTCAAAATGTTGTAAACAATTTCTGCAAACTTGTGTAAGTTACATTACGCCACTCAGGCGTTTTGTTTTCAAACTAAATTTTCCACAAAAATTTCTTCGAAAATCATTTTATGTGTTTAGTTTCAGAAGAGTATCTCTATCAGTGTCCCGCTCTGGCACTTCTATCTTTATAAATGTACTATAGTTCACAGCATCTGGTTTCACAATATTCTAAAATGGGGATGGAAACTCTTTTAAGAACAAGAACAAAGATTAATCTTCTCACAAAATATCCCTCTGAGATTATCTTCTAAATATTTTTATTTGGTGAAATATGGTAAAGTTGGTTCGATTGAATAGGAAAATGTTTTACTATTAGTTGAATCGGAATAGCCTGAATTCGTATTGTCACAGCGTTGGCATTTCTAAAAGATGCCTAGGAAAGTTGTCGGGTTTTACAACAACAAAAGTAGCTGTGTAATAAAAACTGAGTAATGAGCAAAAATTAGCACCAGTTGCCCGATAAATATCCTTTCCCCAGTAGTGAAGACACATGAGACCCTCCTGCTCCCTACTACTCTTTATGAAGCACTGGATTTATTGAAGGCTTTCGGTACAATTAGCCATGCCACGCAACTAGATCATATTAAACAGTCGACCTCCCACCAGGACTGAAGAGATCAGTAATATTTTGAGCTCAAAATTTGTCAAGGATAACGCAAGGAGTGCCTGTTGGACAAAGGAGATCAAACTGCAGCTGAAGATTAAAGATGACGAAACACCAATACCGAATGTAAATAACCCCAGACTACCTTCGATAGTTTGCTCTCTTTCTCGGCGCGTACAAACACAATTGTCACTATGCCCCAAACCGCAACCAGCTCCTTAAATCGCTAGCCGATTTCACTGGTGATAAGCACAAGTAAATGTTGCTGGCGACATTTAAATCAATTCGCCGACCTGTTCTGAATTATGCAGTGCTAGTGACGCGGAGTGCAAGAAGTATCAAACCTGACAAAATACCGCCATCAGGACAGTCATGGGATGCCTCCCTTACAACATCTTCATAGCGAGACTCCGATGCTCAAATTAAGGACCGCTCGGCTAGAAATTCCTGGCAAGGAACCGCACTGTAGACACTTAATGGAGGCTGAGTAACCTTCCATTCATGCAAGGAGCCATTTCTTTGACTACACTGACGAGACCTGGACCAAATACACCTACTGGACCAAAACGTTTATATTCAAGCCTTAAACGGAATTTATCGGGAATCTAGCGGGATGCTGCCATCCAGTCCAACCACCACTTATTACAGATAAAGAGCTTCAGCGGCCTTGTGAGACTCGCGTCATCTTAACATATCTTGGGTAACCTTCTATCTATCCAGAATCGACCCAGACGTACTCAACATATATCGAGCATGTGAAACGACAGTAACCACCCATTCAGGTGCCCCCTGAAAACTCCTCTATCTTTAGACCCACTCATCAAACAGCAAGTTTCTTGGGACTACCGTTAGATGAGATAGACGACGACAGCCAGCGACTACATCGTACCGGAAGGGTTTAATGAACTGTGAACAACAACAACAACTCCAGTTGCTAACACAAAACATTCTTGGCTATAGGGCAAAATTTGTTTGAATTTTATTCACTACTGTATTCTATTCTATGCAATGATAATAAAGCTGGTTTTGTACGAGTAATCATGCGTATTTTAAACAGTTCAAATCATAACATCGAAAAACGTATGTAATTAATTTAATGGGAAGGCAATTACTTCTTATTTGCTGAACTTTGAGCAATCAGATATTTTAAAATTGGTGTGAGAAGATAGCAATGATAAATTATTTAACAAAACACAACTGCAAACATTTTTTTTTGGTTATTTATTATTTTTTCACTGAGCATAATAAAAATAGAAGAGTGAGGCGCATTATTATCTGTCATGTTGTTGTTGTTGAAGTGGTTGAGTATTTCTACTATCCTAACTAGCGACCAGCACTGTTTTATTTACTACCACTGTTCTCGTGTGATGATATCTTCTTTTTTTTGGTTTCTAAGTCAGATCCATTTTGTGAGATCCCAGTATAGCACCAAATTCTTTATCTCGATATCTCCATATCTGAGATCTCATTAATTTGCTGTAAGAAGGACTTACTGAAAGAGCGAAGTCGTGCCCTGGCTTGAATGGGGACACCATTTTATTATGATTTCTTGCTTGAATCTTGATTTTTCCTTGATTTTTTTTAATGAAAAGTGAATTTCTAACAGAAGATATACATAAATGACTAATATTTGTTTAAAACCTGCATTAAAAGCTTGCAATTAAGTGCTTGACAGGCGGAAAGTACTAAGTCGAGTTAAATATTTTTCTAAAAAGTCCACAATTATGTACATATACATATATGTATATAATTATGTACACAGTAGATACATTAAACTTATTATAAATTGTTTGCTTTGTGCTAGATATGATGATGTGAGCAGTAAACGTCTACTCACAAGTTAAACAAAAACTCACACATTCAGTATAATTCCGAATTCTATATTCTAATTAATTTATTTGGTCTCTAAGCCATTTTTCCCACTACTAGCTAGGTAGGTGTGTAATTATATTAGTTTACGGTTAATTTGATTATTTTCAATTGCTAACAGCGGCTTGTGTTTAAGTGCGAAAATATGAATGAATCACATGATCTGAAATTGTACCTACTTTTTGCGAGTGGAAATTATATGGATGAAAGTAAAGTATCAAGCTGTCATCTTTAAATTGTGGCGCCTTAAACTCCTTCGGTGTTGTGGTTGCAGATGGCGTCAATAATGTCTGGGATGTTGCAGCTGTTTCATTAGTTAATGCATTCATTTTTGAGTATTTTCGTTCCCAGAAATGCTAAATATACCAACAGTTAGATATATTAAGTTTGAAACGCTTACGTTATTTGGTTGTTCGTTAAATAAAACGTTAAAAATCACAAAAACGATTTATTTAAATTTTGTCACATGCTCGGCTTTACAAATTTTCGGGTACACGATATCTATAATGTTAATGTATGTATGTATTCGAACACATACATGTGAAATGCATGCATCAACAGATTTAGACGACAATAGCAAAAATGAACTGAGCGCGTTCGAAATCGGTAGTCGACTGCCGCGGGCGGTATCAGAATTGGCTTACATACAAATTATACAGAGAAGTTAAAAAAGTTAGCTAGTACCTTTATGTTTTCGTAGTTGTGTTAATATGCACACAAATACCTAATTCGTATACACATACATACATGTGGTTGAATAGCTTGCGTGCTAAAGGGTTGTGGAACTGGGTATATGTGTGTAAATAGCTCGATTCTCTCGTTAGTAAACAATTATTAGACAAGGTTAAGAGTTAAAATAACACAGAGATTTTGAATGTACAAAAAGAGGATTTTGAAATTAATGGCAAACAAATTATTAGCCTCTCTACATTCTTACTTCATAGAACTTTGTAAACAGATTTTACAGAGATACTAGAAAGTAGTATTATTCCAAAATAGAGGTAATAATTAAAATTAAGAGGAAAGAAACGACTGACGAAATTTCTTTGCCTTAGCCAAGGCATATTAAGTAGTAGAGCAAAAGCAATAAGAGCAATTATTTTTTTCACTTTTGGTCACTAAAATGTCAACAAAATATATAAACAGAATATGACTGTTTAGGGTAATTATCCAAGATTGGCAATTTCGAGACAAACAAATAGGAAAGAAGCACAATTGCAACCTTGCTGCTGTTCCCTATTGAATGTGCATTGATCTTAACTGAACGGAAAAGCGATTTTATATTTAATATATATAATCAAATAATGTATTTATTTTTGTGATCTGTTGCACACATACCTACATATGTATATTAGATCATTGATGATGTTGTAGTTTTAGCATAAACAACTCCAATTACATTGATCATCATTATAGAATCACCGAACTTCTTTTTCGGCTTTCGCCATGTTTGGCAACAAAAGTTCAGCTCAGTTTCGGTTCTACTTCGGCAAAAAAAGGCGAATATCAGGCGAACAGCAATTAACATTTTTTTGTTAAAAATTGTATAAACTTTTAGTTGTGTAACATTTTCTGTTAAAAAAGTGTGGTCACTGCTGCAACCTGCACCGCTAGCAAGGAGAAAATGCTGATAAACTACAATTTAAAATTATCCAAAGATGAGTATTAAATTATTACTACATGTAAAAAAGTTCTGTTTATCTTAGTTTTCCATCAAAACGGCGCTTCAATCATTTCACCGTAGTTTTCCAAACATATGTAAGCATGTATGTACATACAAACATATATATATACTATGAGCTGAAATTAATGTGATTGAAACTTATGTACCTGTTTTACTTTTTTGTATGTAAAAATACAGCATTTTAAAATTCATTGCTTGTTTATTACTGGAACCCCTTGAAAATTTATTCAACAGGCTTCGGCCGAAGCTTGGTCTTTCTCTACTCAACAGAATTGGTAGAAGGACCCTCATCTCACCAGTTAATTTTATGGCTATATAATTTTAAAGTTATAAAAATAATCAGATAAAGTCCTTTTAAATGGCATGCCCTTTTCGTATTAAATAAAAAGCTATCGCTGAAATAGCAATAGACAAACCTCTTGATGATGGTATACCTAAAATAAAAAAGTTGACTGTTGAAGTTATGTTGTTCTTTAACCGCATAAAACGTTCGCCATAAATTTCTAAGGGAATGCTGGTGAAGTGACCGCACATGTAAGTCTAGGTAGAACCAACTGTTGTGGAAGCGTGAATTTACTCTCTATTTCTTTATATGTAACTTTCAATAAATTTACAAAAAAGAACCAAAGAGTTATAGAAATAGCAATAGACAAATCCCAGGGTGTGTTTTTTAACTACTGGAAATAACAAATTCGTATTTACCAAGTTTTATTCATACACTTATTTCATTATGCACATAATACTAAAACTATATAAAATAATAATATTCCGAAAATAATTTTACAAACTAAAAATAATGCTGCATTGAGAAGGTTAAGGTTCTAAAATAAGATAAATAGCGCAATAAATTGAAAATATAAAAAATTTACATAATTTTTGCGTTGAGGCTAATGACTATTCATTCTACTCTTTTGCTTATTAAAACGATTTTTCACTTTCTTTAATTGTTGTCGCAGAATATTTATAAAATCGTCAAATGATCTGCCCTCTCCATACGTGGCTTCTATAACACAGAAAAGTTTTGTTTAAAAATTGAATATATGCACACATTATGTGGGCAATTTTAAGTAATCAACTACCATAAAGAGCATCCAGGCAATTGTTGAATGATTTTAAAGACTTTTTGCCCTTTTCTCCATTGTAATTATACTCCATTATTATTTGCTTTCCAAAAATAGCGTCAATACCTTTTATCTGTCCCCCCGTTACTCTTCTTAGAATACCTATCTGTAAAAGAAAAACTTTATATAGGAATATGATTTCGTATTACATATGTAGGAGTTGATTTGAGCTTTTGAACTTACTATTTCTGCTTTGTTTTCTCCCATTAATAGCGTTTCTAGCTCTAGTAACTTATCTTCTGCTTCTAATGGAAATTTTATAGGGGATACACTTGACATTTCACAATTATGTCGTAATAGAAAATTATTTTCGGCAACAATTTTTACTATTTCTGTTTGTCGCTTTAATAATTCATCCATTTTATTTTCGAGTGTTCTTTGAATAGCTCCATCCTTGCCAATTTTTGAATACGTGTTTTTCCTTTCTTTATTCTATTATTGGATACTAAATTATTAATAGGAATGTGCATAAGCTGCAACTACTTACTTCTTCCTCGCTAATCGTTTCGAAATGAAGCGGTCGAAGCAAGCCGTCATCATCACTGTATTCTATCGAACATTGCGTCCCGGCATTGGTATCTTCTATTGATTCTTGAGATAGAATTATCACCGAAACGTAAAGATTGTTTTGCTATTTTCAACTCACCCAATTGCACATCAGACTCGAATGTGTCATCATCACTCAGCAACTCATTTTTGACTTGCGTAACCGTAGTATCAAAAGTAGTGTTATTGTCCGACCCTAAATATATTTGGCAAAACTGCTGCATTGACTCTACACATAAACTTTGAAATTGGTAAAATTCATTGACTTTAACAAAGCAATTGTGGCATAGATTTTTAGGATACTTATCCGTCTGCTCGATTTTAAGAGATGTGCAGGCGGTTAATTTCTTCGTTAAATTTGTTGTTTGAAATATTGGATAATACGAATTAGTTATGGAACTGCTCGCTATGTCTTTATCAAATTTTTGTAAGCACGTTCGGCAAACCGTGTCAACATTTACATGGCACTCCAATGGAAGCTCTATTTCTTGCTTGCATTTTGTTGTATATTCAGGATTTGAGGCGTCAACGTTGGTATATGTTAAAATTGTTGAAAGCGGGTATTTTTCTTCCTCTTGAATTTGGTTATGAGATCGTTTTTTAGCTTTTCGAATTTCTTGAGTGTATGTTTCCGGTTCCTGTGATGGAAGGCCTTTCACATCTTAATAAAAAGGAAATAAAAAGAGGTGTGTGTGTCAGCTCCGACACGCGACTGGAGTGTACTCCTTAAGAACGATTACCGTGATATTTAAAAATAACGGTTTCAAAGAGCTTAAAATACGTTCACATATGCATTAATTACCAATAAATCAACAAAATTAATATACCCGTTCACATATGGCAGATACCTGCAAAATTGACAATCAGCTATCAATACTGTTGTGAAAGGTTTTTCTTCATAGAAATTATTTTGGTGGAATATTTCGGTGTTTTTGCTTTGTTTTATTATTTTCATCTTAACGATATGATGAAAAGACAAGGAGAAGGATTAGCTAATTTAATTGCGCAATTCGCTGCTAATAAATAAATTTAAATTTTTCCAGTAATATAGAAAAGGTCTTCATTTACTCCTTTTGCATATTAAATATATTTTTAAATATCACGGTAATCGTTCTTAAGGAGTAAACTCCAGTCGCGTGTCGGAGCTGACACACACACCTCTTTTTTTGTTGTGTAGAAAGTAATTCTACAGTTTCAATTACCGCTTTGTGCTGAATAATTACATGACCTGCATCAGGACTTAATTGCATCGATGATGCTGTAACTACAGGTGCTGGATGCTCAGAAGGCCCCGCTTCTTGCCTCAGAATAATTTCAGCAAAATCAGTATTTATCTGTGCTGCCAGCTTTTTCTTCAACCTATATTGCCGTCGGTATTCAGCTCTAGCCTTTTTGGCGGACTCATCACCGTTATCGTTTTTTTGTTGTTTGCGACGTTTATATTGACGCTGCCGTTCTGCACCAGATTTTGGAGCTGGACGTGGCGGCCTGATGACATTGCTGCTAATAGACAAATGTAATTACTATCAAATTCAGAATAAAAATTATCAAATCGCATCAGTACAATCTATATCGTATAAAAACATAAATTACATACCCTACCTACAAACCGCATCCACGAGTTTTTGAGATTGGTTTTTATCATCATTTGAATATTTATTTTCCATATCTCAAAATACGACGTTGTGTTCACTTCACTATTTGTGATATTTAATATAAAACCACTAGAAATAAACAGCACAATTTACAAAAGGCACAAAATGCATAAATGTTGAATTAATTCTTGTTTCGTCCACACCGCACGCTGTAGTCGATTACATCCAAGGCGAATTTATTACCTTATTATTATTATAATAAATTCACCTTGATTACATCGCACCGGGCCAATATCAAGAGCTTGATACTGAAAAATGATGGGTGTTGTACATCGATGTTCCGATCATCGATTATTTTCCAGCTGTGCAATTTTGCTATTAGCAAAATTGGTGAATATATTTTGTAAGCCACACATTTATGATGATGAGCCACAGTTTGATGTCAAATGTAGCAGCGAAACCAAGGCGAATTTATTATAGGTGACAGCAACCACCTATAAGTAAAACCCTACATGTATTTGTTGTTGCGTTTGGTCCAAGCATCACGTCAACGTACAATCGCAGATGTAAACATACGAATGTAAACATACCAATACATACAAACAAAGCATATCATTTTGACGTAAGCCATACCTACGGCGAAAAATTCAGCTGGGTGAATGCTGTCACCAAGGCGAATTTATTACAGGTGACAGCAAACACATATAAGTAAAACCCTACATGTATTTGTTGTTGCATTTGGTGCAAGCATCATGTCAAAATCAGCAAGCAAATGTAAACATACGAATGTAAACATACCAATACATACAAACAAAGCATATCATTTTGACGTAAGCCATACCTACGGCGAAAAATTCAGCTGGGTGAATGCTGTCACCTTATTAAATCCACCTTGGCTGTCACCTATAATAAATCCACCTTGAGCGAAACACTCTGAGTAGTTTCTCCATTGTAACAAAACATTCGCAAGCACAATTACACATGCACAGTTTGAGGTGAAATGTAGTAGCAAAAACACTGAGTAGCTGCTGTATGGTTTGTTGTTGCACTATTGCGCTGCGCAGATAATATTCAAATATTCAAAGTGGTGGTTTGTGTCTTCGTTGGAAAAATTTAAAATAAACACTTACCGACTAAATAAACCATCAAAACCACAAACCAAAAGAGAAAAGGGGCATAGAGAAAGGGCAACGCGCCACTTCCGTCATCGTACACTTCCGGTGATTCACACGATTTTACTACCCATATTTTTTTCATACCGTGGGCCTTATATATTGTTTCTTAAGGAGTAAACTCCAAAAAGATAAACATTTAAAAAACAATTAACTATTTTTTCATTTACCTGATTCAAACATTTTATTTTAATACCAAATAGTTCCGTCAAATGAACTTATCCAGACTTTCAAATCATATGTTGCGTTAGTGATGTGTAAATTTATTTGTAAATTCTCCACATCGACGTTACTAAGAGTTAAACAATACAATATTGCGCCTTAATAATTTGCTCTGCCGTCAGCATAGTACGACTCACGGTATACAGAATACAGAAGGTGGCACCTTCCGAAAATCGCTATTTTATTTTCGCGATTTCGGCAACAGGATGAAATCTTCACTGCCAATAAACAAACAAAACGAAAAGGGTAGTTGATTATCAATATTCAGTGAATGGCTTGGTAATATTCTGAATTTAAGATTTGTAATTTTTAAATTAAATAAACTAATCAAAATAAAGTGCCGCTTGTTAATTTGTGAAAACACATATTATAAAAATACCTCCATATGTGGATTTTGGCATTTTTTTTCCAATTATACCGTGTATTTATGTGTAATTTCTTGTGTTTAGCACTTTTCAAGCTTCTGTTTACTCTTTCTTTTCACATACAAGTAATATTTCCTCATCTTTGTTGTTTACCTGCACAGATATCGTCACAACCAATATTGTGTTTTATCATTCTTGTTAAGCGACCAACTCTAAGTCTAAAACACAACAATGTGATTCCAGCCAATGTTGGAGCGAATTTTGCAAAAATTAATATAAATTTGGCTTAAATTCGTCTCTCTTTGACAAGAGGATATAGCGATATTAGATTTGGAAAACTATACAGGTTGCTTGCAAAACACTTATAGAATGAGGACGCAAAATAATCGAAATATAAAGCAAACATGAAAAGGTGAAAATTATAAAAAAATCTCGCTGATACTGCAATCAAGAATTGGCTGTATTTAACATCATATGTTAAATTAAAGCACACAGGTCCATTGAATATCATTGCTTTTTTGTGTTTTGGGCTTTAATCGGGAATAAGAGAAAGCGACTTAAAATTTGCAAAATTGTCGGCTTTTAGAGATTTAATAATATATGTGAGTATTGATTATTTAAAGTACAGCTCTCTGATTTGCATTAGATATTGGGCGTCAGATGCCAAATTGCCATTGGTTGTTCGGTAATTATTTCATATTAACGCCTTAATGTTGTTTCGCTGCAGATACGATTTTTTTGGCTCTTAAGAATGCTTTACTCTACGTTTACTCTTATTTTAGAAAATCAGAATAATCGATAAGCCTGCAATCGGTTATAGGTAATATCTTTTTATGTTGTTTCAGCCACCCTGCTTTTCCTTGACGTTCAATGCTGTACTGACATACAGCTGTTTTTATTTATATTCTGTGTGTTTGATGACAAACATTTTGCTAATTTCATTAAATATATATCTACGTTTTAGCTTTTATTGTGATTAGAATAATGTGTTGACTGTGACCTCAAATCAAAAAATGAATCCGTTTCGTGATAGTTTAGCCAGCATTCCTGGAGCGTTGACTAATTTGATTAGTGAAAGTGCTTCCAGTTTGTTGCAGCATAGTAGCGCTAGTAATAGTGCAGCTTTGGCTCCCGATGACGACGTTAGCTCTACTGCGTCTCAAAGTGACAGATCGTATCCTATACCAGCATCCTTAGTGAAGGAACAATGGCGATTAATTTTTACTTCTGATGCTAACGTACAAGATTTGGAAGCAGCGATTGCACATTGCCGGGATTTGGTAATGCTTACCGATGAGTGTAGTGAAGAAAGACGTTGGTTGGTTCGCCATTTAGTTGATTTGCGGTACTCACTAAAAGAGCTAGAGTCAGCACAGACAGATCCGTTGGAAGTACCTCCTCAGGTAAAAACAGTTGTGGGCCATCATTTTCATGTGCAACGGAGCGGACACATTGGTACCCGTCAATACTGTGATCATTGTAGTGGTATCATATGGCGTATGATACAAGCATGTTATGTGTGCAGCGATTGCAGTTTTCTAGCCCATCAAAAATGTGTTGACAGTGTAGTGCGGATATGTGCACATGTGATAGCATCCGAACGCTGTTACCCTATTGATGAAATTTGTCCTGAGATCGGTTTGGCTGCGCAGCGATACAAATGTGTAGAATGTGGAACTCTACTAAACTTTAGTAAGTGTTAAATCACTTTTACGGAGTAACAGAGAAATATGTTTTGCTAACCTAAAATAATTATATGTAAAATACATAAACACAAATTAAAAAAAAAGATAATAATTTAAGTCAGCATTATGTTCGTAGTAGATTTATTTCGTTAATTTCTGTTTTTATTTTTATTTAGCACAACCCAACTCGATTAGCTGTTTTGGCTCGAACAAAAAAGAGGGTAAACATATTTTTATTAGTTATAACTTGCTTTAAGCGCACTCGAAATTTATATTGAAAAATAATTTCAAGTTTTTTAAAACTAAAGGTTTTTTTTCGTAATAATATTACATTTATTCTTCCTTGCCCCAGGACTGTCAGGGCTGCAGTTTGACCAGGCAAATGTGCATCGTTTTTATTGTTCTATTGTCATAAGAAATACGCAATATTTTCGCAGGACGTTTACCAATATTTTCATGATATTATTATTGTAATATTGCCATGTGATGAGATAACATTTTTTTCCAGGAAAGAAAACATAATCAGCCAAGCCATGAACTTCACTTTCTTCGGGATAATTCGATTTCCGCTTCCGCTTGATATGCATTTTTCGCGGAAATTTTTCATTTTCGAATATAAATTCCCTTATCGGCAACACCAATTTCGGTCGAAAATAGTGCCCATTGAACAATAAAATATAATAAGAATAAAAAATGACAACTGTGTCCAATTACTGTTGTTTAAGTTCAAAACGTCATTTTGTAGAGTAAGTTGTAATGTTACGTTTTGTGCAAAAAGTAAGTCTTGGAGAATTCTAAGCTGTTCTTCCAAAGCTATTCATTGTGACCATAAAGTAGCCCCAAATATTGCTAAAACTTCGTTTCCACGATAGTCGGTTCTGCGTTACCGAAACGACCCGAATTTATATCCAGCCAAGGACTGTCACTCCAGTAGCATTCCCCTTATGTAAGTATGGGGAATGTTTATGCTGCTACAACAACATTGCTAAAACTTCGTATACTAACCGCAAAATATCTGCAGAGCTCTTTTTATATCCACGCAAAAAAAATAAAAACTTAAAAAAAGCGCCAACGATTGATGGAATAGCAAATTTTTTGCTTTGAGTGGGAGATTTGTAACAAAAGCTTCTTTGTTTAGCCTCTAATATTGCATAATTATGAAAAACAATTTGTTCAGTACATACACAAACAATAAATTGCACTATGCTTATAAAGTTTCAGGCAGATCCACGTGATTATAATTGTCTCTCAAATATCTCATAATCGCATGATGCTCTACATTTGCTTCTCCCTCAAACAAAGTTCGCAATGCATTTTTATCAAAATTTCCAAGGAAATTTATGCTTAATGGTTTCCAATTTTTCATATGGCTATCAGAGTTGATATTCTTACATTCGAATAATTCGAAGTGAGATTTATTTCGCGAGAAATTCGATCTATATATTCTTCTTTCGGGCGTTCGGAAAAACTCTCGGTGAAACTTATAAAAATCCTCTAATACGTAAGACAGAAGGTGTTTTTATTCTAAATATTATATGTAGAAATAAAGATTTACTTTCGTTTTATATTTTGTAAATTATTATCGTATACATATAATATTAATATTTATGCCAATCTATTGATTTCTCCTATCAATTATTATTTTTTAAATTGACCCTCCTACAAACAATAAATATTCTTCTAGCTATCATACTCAATTTCACAATGTACACTCCAAAAAGCTTTTTGAAAAATCGTAATCTTTTGTTTTTGTTTTTAATTTTAAATAGAAAACTCTTGGATTGAACCACGTTTGTGCGACTACAGTGGCCTGTATTATTGTCCAAATTGCCATTGGAATGATAATAGTATCATACCTGCTCGAGTAGTGCACAATTGGGATTTCACACAACATAAAGTATCACGTGCTGCGCTTCAAGAAATATCGCTCTTCTGCGATAAACCACTAATTAAGCTAGAGGAGGCGAATCCAAAGCTGTTTGTATTCTTGGAGAAATTGGGTAACATTAAGAAGATGCGCCAAAATTTATTTTATATGAGGAAATATTTACTGGAATGCCGAACAGCAGCCGAGGAAAAATTTTTAGATAAGCAAATAAGTGCCCAACTTACCAACGATAACACTGGCGTGAGTGATTCACGTTGTCACCTCATACAATCCACCGAATTTTATTCAATAAATGATTTAGAGCTTATTGAAAAAAGCATTTTAATAGAATACTTGCAGAAATTGTTCAACGCATTCGACCAGCACATACGCAATTGCGAGATATGCCGTGCCAAAGCTTACATATGCGAGATTTGCGGCAATAATGAAGTGATATTCCCCTTCGACGATGGCTGTATCATGTGCGACAAGTGCAATTCTATTTACCATCGTGTTTGCATGACGCGAAAGAATATGATTTGTCCGAAATGTTTGCGATTGCAAGAACGAAAAAATCAATTAGAAAACAATAATGGTGATGACACAAGCGATGCTGATGAGATTTAGTAGTTTAGACCATGTTATTCAATATTTTTATAGATATGTATGTAGCATCAAATCCTAGAAATTGAATTATGTCAAGAAAGTGTATTATGTATTGTACATACATTTATTTGCTTTATAAAATAAGTTTTTACATTATATTGACTTTTTGTACTAATAAAAATATTAATGCTACATAAAACTTTATAAATATTTACACTATGGAGCAAAAGCGAATGTAAAAATATTGAGAGTTAGTTCCCATGAAGGGTGCGTTCCAACAATAGTCGGTTTTACGTAACCGGATCGACCTGGATTTATATCAGGTCAAGGGCTGTCACTTCAGCAGCATTACCCGTATATGTGTGGGAATGTTTATGCTGCGACAACAACAACAACAACTTCAATATTGATTTGCAACAGTATATGTATATATGGATATATAAATCGTATATATGCTTGCACTTTCGAAATAGTTTCACATATAACTAGATTATCTACTTTTTCGATCTTAACTCTCAATACGTAATTAAAAAGCGAGATTACCAATACAACATTTCGCTCCCGAAATTCTAGATTATATTATAAATAAATAAATCGGAGTGCGGTAAAGAAAAGAGGTTTGTAGACATAATTCTAGTGAAATTTTTGCTAGATATTATTAATTATGCATTCAGATTACAGAAAAAAGCGTGCGTCCATAGTCACTTTGGCCTGTTGTGCTTATTATAAAATAAAACCTTTTCCAATAACAGGTGTTATCTATCGCTATCGAGAGATAATTAACGATTTTTTATGGCCGGAATTGGATGGTATTGATCTGGACAACGTTTATTTTCAACAAGATGGCGCTACGTGCCACACAAGCAACGAAACCATTGATCTTTTACGGTAAAAGTTTCCGGACCGTGTTTTCCCTCGAAGAGGTGATCACAATTGGTCACCGAGATCTTGTGATTGAACACCTTGTGACATTTTTCTTTGGGGCCACGTGAAAGAAAAGGTCTACGCCAACAGCCCAGGGTCGATTTAAGACCTTAAAGATGGAATTCGTAAGGCTATCGAGCACATAGGGCACCCACTTTGCAATTCGGTTATGGAAAATTTCATGAAAAAGATATTGTCCTGTGAGCGTGGTCGTGGGGGTCATTTGCCTGATGTTATATTCCACTATTAACGGCATACCTTCCTCTTTATAATGAAATAAACACCCGATCATTTATATTAAAAAATATCACTTTTCTTTGAATATCAAAATAACACCTCTATTGGAAATCCTTTATAATATCGCATTTCGTATGCGTATTGCTGCCATCATTTTTTACAACCTCAGTAGACTTTTTATGGGTCTCTCCCAACTGTCTATTACTAGTAGCGAAATGCGTAATTAAATGAAAACTATTGCTTCTGTTTGTCTTTTCTGCATTAAGGGGTTATACGCAGTTATGAAGCAAATAAAATACGGGTTGTCAAGGATTTATCCTGAAGAAACTTCAGAATATTTTAATTTGAAAATTTTTGGCGGTTATAAAAGCATCCTTCAAGAACGTAACAAAATTTTTTATTTATGAAAATGTTGATTATAGAGCGCGCTGCAGGCGATTTCTGGAACCTCCTTTAAAAAAAGACGATTTACGGTGTACATCGTAACTCAGGATTGGATTATCTGAAATCAAAAAACCAAACAAATTTTGTTAATATATTAGATTATCTAGTAATTTTCGTTCGGCTAATCAAAATAGTGAATTTTCACAAAATGGCAGCTTTTAAAAGAAATGATTTCGATTTTTACGTTAAAATTTGGCCGTAAATTGATTATAAAATGGAAAATAAGTATCAGATTTACAAAAGGAACGATTAATTACTAGAAAATGTATCTTTAAAGATTGAGTTAAAACGGTTGACCGATCAAACAAGCCGTTTTCGAGATATCGTGTACACCGACTTGAAAAATGCCGTTTTGAAAAAAACACGTTTAAAGTTTCAATACCTACCTTAAAACGTGCCGAGGCATCTCTACATATTTAGGTATAACTCCGAAAGTATTGCTTAGATCTACTTCAAATTTCGTGCGTATACTTTTGAATATATGTACATTACAAAAATGTAATAAAAAAAAATCGTCATAACTGCGTATAACCCCTTAATAATAATTAAACAAACAAAAAACTCCAAAATATTCCACCAAACTAGTTTCTATGAAGAAAAACCTTTCAAAACAGTTTTGACTGCTGATTGTGAATTTTACAGCTAATCCGTCAGATGTGAACAGGTAGATTAATTTTTGTGGATTCATTGCTAACTACTGCATATGTGAACGTACTTTTAGTGTTTAATTGTCGAGGATAAAATAAACAAGTAAGGAATTCTAAAGTAGGTCCGGACCAAGCCACATTAACAGGTAGAAGTAGTAGAGCAAAAACAGTAAGAGCAATGTTTTTTGTTTTTTTGTTTTGGTATTCGTTCCTAAAACGTCAAAATCTATAATCAAAGAACTGTTAATCTGTCAGAGTAATTTAAATAAAATTCTAAAATTTAGAGATCGTAAAAATAGAATGTAAAAAAATTAGGTCAGCTGTTCTACTGATACTACCCGCTGTTCAATTTGCGTTGGTCCTTTCCAAACTTTATGTACCCGCGTAAATTTTAATATAATTAATATTGGGTTGGCTATTAATTTTTGGAATCAAACAAATATAGACAATGAGAGTTATGGGTCGTAACATCAAAGGGGCGGACGGAAATTTAGTTCTAATTCTAAAAGTGGGTATAGTTTTTGTTCGACCTCAGTAATATTTATACGGTAGTGCCCAGACTCGCAACTAAGGGAAATGAAACACCAATCGATTCAAAGCGGACGTGGGTAAGCAATAATAAACCTCCGAGCGTGTTTCTTCCATGAAAAAGCTCCTACCCTTCGGAGGCGACAGAAAACAGTAGGTGACTCCATTTGTGGAAAAATATCAAGACTTATGCTACGAATAGGAGCAGGAGATCGGCCAAACACCCAATAAAGGGTGTAAGCGCCAATTATATATATTTAGATATTTACATAAAATTACCTTTACATAATGGCGGGTGGGTGCGGTTATTGACTGATTTCTCCCATTGAAATATTTATTCATTTTTGTTCGAATTACGTGTGCATGGACACGCAGGCAGTTGTCCATGGCTAAATCATCATTCTGAGCATTTTGGTATATGCATACATATTTACGTACATATATAGATGTCTATATCTACATATCTCGATTCTTTTATGCTGTTACATACAACCGTTATAAAATGTATTATAATACAAAATTATATTCCAATTGTTCACAATCGCGCGGTTATAAAATAAAAAAATTCCGATGACATTAAATTTTGAAAATCATATTATATAAGTGAATGTGTATGTGCAACCGGTTAGATGATAAGGCAGTGTACATATTCCCTTTATTTAACTAATATCGTAATTTTTCCAAGTTACACACCATTGCTGACCTTGTGGAGAGTTGGAAATGAATTCCAGTTTTTGCATTTTATTTTACTGAAACGGAATCGTTATTTTTCCCAGTTTCGCTGAATCGTTAGCTAGAGGCTTGGTAAACATTTTTGGTGTCAAAATAAGATGAAAAATTCATTTTGCTTGTCATGCCCTTGCACAAGTAACCCTGCCTGCATAAATAACGAAGTTTTAACCCTTTGGCGACGGGGCCGCTCGACGGGCGAGCGTCGCTGAGGACGAGAGGTATTGAAGTGCGCAGTAAAGAAAATAAATACGCTGAACACTATAAAAACTAAGGCTTTATTTAAAGCAAGAAAAAATTTTCATAAAATCAAAAAATAATTATTGTATTAAAAACTGCTATAACTGCTAATGCTGAAATGCCTGAAATGTCCTTATTGCACGGACTTCACTTCCACTTGACGAAGTAACGCCGTCATCTTCCGTCTTATCAGATTCAAAGTAATATTCATCAGAACTGTCACTATCTAACGTATCATCTCTAGATCGCTTAGCCGTCGTGCGTAGGATAAATATATAAAAAGCCTGCTGGTTCCTCTGGCAGTCGTAAATCGTATCCCTACCATTTATTTTCATATACACCCCACTGCAAAGTTATGAACCCTCCACATTGCTTTTTATAAAAATATGGTTCATACTATCACTAAAACCATATAACGAAAAGTTCCGAATTTCGTCCAAAATTTTTAATAGCTTTTCAAAACTTTATCAAAATATAAAATTTTTTAACTAGAATTTTTAGAGCTTTTCTGGGTATGCAGTTTTATAGTCCATTTAGTTCATAGTCTACATTCTTTATTACAATAGGAACATTTAAAATAAATACTGTTTCCTTTCTAATCTCAAAATAGGTGCTCCAAATTTCACAGTTTGAAGGTTATCCTTAGCGAATGTCTCGTGAAGATTGTATTTTTTTACTTTACTCACTTCATCGCTTTATAAAAGCGATTTTCGCATTTTTAATTCAGTCTTCGACGGTTACACCATTTGATTTCTACTCAATTTCTAATTAATTCAGTTTGATGGTATGCACATTGTGAAAAGTTGTATTGTTTATCAGTGTGTATGCAGCGACAATCAATCTGATAATTGCTCATTATGTAATTTGAATTTGAGTGATTAAATTTCTAAAAGATCTTAATTTGCACAACAAGGCCATTATGCAACTAAACTTCGGAATATTGCGAGTCAATCCGCTGCAGATGAACAAGCAATCGGACAGGGCATAGCATCGCTTTAGTATGCGCCGTATCTATATGGAGGCATGCTGACGAAGCCTTGTCCAAAGCAGCAAAGGCTCTCATGATCTAACAGGAAGATCTTGGGGCTGTAGTCCAAGAATCCGGAGATGGGTGTACATCATGATAATAAGGACAAATAGTGGCATGTGGAGTGATCATTGGCGCATCGGGAGTCACTCTCTCGATGGTGCGGGCAGCGCTAACTAAGCTTCTGCGCTTAGCATGCGTGTGCATTAAGTGGGCGATGCGGACTTGCCCCACAACTGCGATGGAGGTGATGCTTGAGCTGATACCGCTTCATATACATTTGTAGTTATACAGCAATCAGCCAATCGTACCCTGCTGAATATTACCAGGCAAGGCTTCGGGAGAGGAAAAGTGATGAAAATCTAAAAACATGGAAGTGCTAAGGCTGCAGCTCCCACTTACCCAGCTACCCAGAGATGATATCACTAAGATAATCAAATTCGAAAAGAAGTTCAGAATTTAAATGAACAATAAGCTAAACTGGAGTAGAACTGTATTTGAAAAAAACTCCAGGAGTGTACCCTGTACTGGTGCACAGATGGCTCGAACACCTCAGAAGGCATATTTGCTAGAATTTACGGCCTCAGAACCAAGCGCTCTGTGCCGATGGGCAGTTTTCCAAGCATCTTCCAAGCGGAGGTGTATGTCATTTGTCTATGTGCAGAGATAAACTTAGAAATTTCCGGAATGAGTGAATTGCCATTCTGAGTGACAGTCAGGCGGCACTCATGGCCCTATCGTCCTGTGAGATCAAATTCTCACTGGTCGTTGATTGTATCGAGAAACTTAATCTACTAACAACATACAATTGCATCCGACTAATTTGGGCCTCAAATTACAGGGGTATAACTGCGAACGCAATATTGGACGTATTCTCGAGAGAGGTTGCGGCCTCGTCTTTGATTGGAGCCGAGCCCTTCCTTGCTATGGGAAAACACACCATCAAGGAGAAGCTCTGAGTGAAGAGCTAGGGTTAATGGAAGTTTGCTGGCACCAAACTATGCGGCTACCCCAGTCAAAATCCCTACTGGGAGGGTACAACCAAAAGAGGTTTAAAAAACTCATAACCCTTCCTAAGGATAAACTGAGAATGCTCACGGGTATTCTCACAGCTCACTGGAGACTGCGAAGTCAACTGCGCATGATCGGAATTTGGCCTACGGACTCTTGTCATTTCCGCAACCAATCTCACGAGACTCCAATACACCTTCTCCTGGAATGCAGCGCTATAGCGCGGTCAAGGTTGAGACAACTTGGGCAATTGCAGCCAGAAGAAAGGCACATACGCTCAATCCAACCCAGCTCCATCCTGAGTTTAAATAATTTAAGGGAACTGGGCTCTGATGAGTAGAGGACACAAAAGACCATGAGGTCGAAGTGCAAGTGGTTATAAAGAATCTACTCTAATCTAATGGTCCGACTGCAAGCTTGTCAAACACAAAAAGAAAGAGCTGCCTCTCTCTACGTCAAAATGCTCCTTTGGTAATGAGGCATAGTCGATCTTATCACACAGATCAATTACGTGATAATCCTCAACCCGCAAGAAGAAATGTTTGAATTGTAGATGTGAATTAAGTATCGTTTCAATATGATTAAACAATTGACTACAGCTCTTATTCTTTAATTATAATTGAACCAATGGAGGTTGTGTGCGTCTATCGTTGGAGAAACACATAGGCTGTGCTGTGTTATTAAAATTATCATTATTGTCTCCAACACCTGAGCCATTGCATTCACTGCTTCGTGGAGAAAATCGATAGAAACGACTTTCTATGGAGTATTCAAAGATATAACGGATTTTTTGATTTAGCATTTGAAGCAGACATTATTGAAGAGCGCGAGAGAGTAAATGTTAATATGTTTGGTGATCATAAAACTGTAATCAGATCCAGTGACAAATTCACCATCGAATTAAATTTGCAACCACTTGAAGACGCCCAGTATAAATTCATGAAATTTAAAATTTTTCACTGTGAATTTTTTTATTTATAGTAGAAAAGTTAGTTAATAAAACATTAGGTGCATTCCTTTACTTTTGACTAAAGTGAAAAGTTTTCAAAATAGGAAACGAACAGGAAACCAGCAAAAATTTGCAAATTTCACGGATGGCGGATACTTAGTTTCGATTGAAATTTGAAAGTGATATTACAAAAATATTCAAAAAAACTGGACATATTAGGTCCCTACTCGTACCTGTAGTTGTACGAGTAAAAATTGTTCAATAACAACTTACTACCTTCCCTTAAAAAATCGATTTTTTTATTGCATTTTTGTAATGTACATATATTCAAAAGTATGCGCACGAAATTTGAAGTAGATATAAGCAATACTTTCGGAGTTATACCTAAATATGTAGAGATGCCTCGGCACTTTTTAAGGTAGGTATTGAAACTTTAAACGTGTTTTTTTCAAAACGGCATTTTTCAAGTCGGTGTACACGATATCTCGAAAACGGCTTGTTTGATCGGTCAACCGTTTTAACTCAATATTTAAAGATACATTTTCTAGTAATTATTCTTTCCTTTTGTAAATCTGATACTTATTTTTCATTTTATAATCAATTTACGGCCAAATTTTAACGTAAAAATCGAAATCATTTCTTTTAAAAGCTGCCATTTTGTGAAAATTCACTATTTTGATTAGCCGAACGAAAATGACTAGATAATCTAATATATTAACAAAATTTGTTTGGTTTTTTGATTTCAGATAATCCAATCCTGAGTTACGATGTACACCGTAAATCGTCTTTTTTTAAAGGAGGTTCCAGAAATCGCCTGCAGCGCGCTCTATAATCAACATTTTCATAAATAAAAAATTTTGTCACGTTCTTAAAGGATGCTTTTATAACCGCCAAACATTTTCAAATTAAAATATTCTGAAGTTTCTTCAGGATAAATCCTTGACAACCCGTCTTTTATTTGCTTCATAACTGCGTATAACCCCTTAAGGGGTTACATACGCCCAAAAATTAAAAAAAATCGATTTTTTGCTTTTTCGATATTTCGAAAATATACAATAGTATCTTAAGAATATACCTGCTGTGCAATTTTCATGCACAAATTCTCAATATTACAGCTTCTACAGCCCATTAACTAAGTAGAGAGCGGTTTGCGCGCTCCTGTAACTCAAACTTTAAACTCGTTTTTCTCGGATCTACTTTTTCCGGCACGGTCTGCATGATAACTCATACAGTTTTTAATATATTTTTTAATATTCGAAAGTGTTTTCTCTATAGATTTGATTCTTGATATTTTTATTAAAAAAATTTATAAATATAATTAAAGTGTGACATTTATGGCGTAACATTTATGACTATAACTAAACTTTTATTTATAACTTTTTTTACAAGAATTTTTTTACTTTTTACAGATCCATCAAAATTTCAAGGATAAATGATGCAGACGTGGAGCAACTTTTTTTTCCATTGCACTTTGAGTCACGTGATTTTTTATATATCTTTCTTGTTTCACTTTTAATATTTAATGTAAACACACTGCCTCCTGACCGTGAAATTAAAATTTTTTTCTCTATGTAAGCTATCGGATGGCAATTCGCCAGAAATTTGCGACCTTACAATTATTACTGGAAAAGTAAATAAATGTACCTAATATTTATTGGAAAATTTGCCGAATACACATCATTATTTGATAACTTTATTATTATACACTTTAGACGTTAGTTAGAGCCAATGAGTCAATTGCGTTAATTAGCGCCAACGAAAATATATCCCTTACTCCGATTTCACCCAAGACTTTTGAAAATGTCTACGAAACATTCCAGCTTAATGAGGCGTATGTAGGAAAAATTCCAACTCGGCAAACATCGCTCAACTTGCCCTTGTTTGTACTAGTTTGTATGCATGTACGGATTTTCACCTACACTAATAGAAATTTCTCGTTGTAAAAAGGGTTATGTGATGAAGCAGAGCACAGCTGAAAAAGGGTGGATTTACACCATTTACTTCTTTTGAACTCTACCCCACATTCTTTGAGTATTATAATTGATTCATCATGTATTCGAATGTACGTAAATTAGACGTTAAGGCAAAGGGCAGCTGTAGCCTAGTCGATTTGTGTGTGACTGCTCGATGTCGGATGGTCCGAGGCTTGAAGCCCATTGTGGCCTTGGGAAATCAAATAGGGTAGTTGCTCGGAAAGAAAGGTAAGAAACACATTTTTAAGTTGAAAACTTACTTTTTAAGAATGGAAATATTCCAAACATATTTAAGAAAATTTGGAGAAGCCGAAAAGTAGGATGGAAGGATTTTCATATCGCCATTGTCATTCGTTTGCTTTTACGCTTATTTGGAAATGCAATTTTTCGTGTAGCAGGAATTCTATACAAAAGTGGTATTTTTGTATTGTAAATTATTTAAATTTTGCTCACTTCTGCGGTCAGCCGGCATGAAATTATTTTTGCTGTAAATATGTATACCAATTTAATTAAAATAGAAGACTATTTACTTATGTTTTTTTTTATTGTATAACGTTGTAGAAATTTCATATACACTGTTGAGTTCATTTTAACAACATCGATATATCTCTTTCATCGCTACACATATTTGCATTATTTTATTCTTTTTAATGTGTTGTTCGCCGCTTGATCATTTACGCTGCACGGAAGACTATCGGAATTTTTTTGGATTGTCAACTTTTTATCTAAATAATTTAGTTTTATTTAATTGTGAACCTCAAGTGCTTCCCAAAGCAGGGAAAACGCCGCAACATACACACTTTAAAGAAATATCGTCAAGAAATGCTACGGTGTTTAAAATACTAAAAGAGGCCCCTTCCGAAAATCAATATTTTATTTTTTAACGATTTTGACAAGCAGTTGACGTCTGTTTTAACATTTTTGAATGTCGAAATGCAAATATGAAGAGGGAAAGGAAAAAGTGAATACAAAAAAAAATTACGGCTATGAATTTTCAGAGCGATATATCTCTTTTGATGACACAAGTTACAAAGAATGATGGTTTTTTTTCTTGAGGTGTTATATACAGTTAGAATTTTCAAAAAATCGATTTTTTTAATTTTATTTTTTTAATGCAAATATATTTAAGAATACACACAGAAAATTTCATATCGTTCTTGAGGTGCTATATACAGTTAGAAATTAAAAAAAATCGATTTTTTTATTTTATTTTCTTAATGTAAATATATTTAAGAATACACACAGGAAATTTCATATCGTTCCGGTGAATATTTTCGAAGTTACACGTAAATTTGAAAAGGCGTTCCAGAGTGTTTGAAAGCGCTTTTCAAACTTTAAACGCGTTTTTCTCGAAATTGTGTTATCAAAGTCGATTAGTCTCAAATTTTAACACGGGCTTCTTTTTTTTTAGTAATTAGCCGAAGATTTTTTCCCGTGAATATTTTTTTTTTATTTTAAACAATTTAAGGCCGAAATTTTGGTCAAAAATCGATTTATTTTTATTTTGTCAAAAAAAAATATTTTCCTTATTCCTTCGATTAATTACTAGATTTAACATTACTTTAATGAAATCTGTTTGGTTTTTTATTTTAGAGGATCCAGTTCAGAGATATAGTGCTCACCGCAAAACGTCTTTTTTGAGAGGAGCTCCCGAAGATCTGCTGTAGCTCCTTTCCAAATGAATGACTTTACTAATGCTAAGTCTTAAAAGATAACACAATATGTGTACACATTTTTAGATCAATAAATGTAAAAGTTTTCTCAGAAAAAATTCTGGTAAAATTCGATTTATTTCGTCCTTCTAACTATATATGACCCCTTAATACGAACCACGCCATCTAAATCCTGTAATTCCTATGTAAAATCGGTCGTTGAGTCCGAAATGTCACACATTTTTTTTACTGCAATTTAATTTAAGAGATATGGCCAAAATATCAGTTTGCATTAAAGAAAAATAGATCATAAAAATTTCAAAGAATCCGTTAGGAGATTAACACAAGAGAGATATCAAATCAAAAGTAATTAACTTTGCTATATTTCATTGACGCTTCATTTTCAATTTGAATGAATAAAATTAAACGTTTTCAAGATGTTAAAAATTAAAATTTTTTTTTGTTTTTTTACAGCAATATAAAAGTTTACGATTTATATTGTAAGAAATTTACAAGAGGCATACATTAAAGGTGGTGGCACTAGACTAACAACGCTATTCTGAACGTTTGATTGTCACAGCAAAGTATTGAGAAACTAGAAAACAAATAATGAATTCGCCTTGTTTCATTCTGAGGGGATTTTTTATGAGCTTGGAAACTTAAATTGATAATACAAAATGATTTTTTTATTATAATCTGGCTTATAATTTCATGACTTTTTTTTTCAGAATATGATATCCGGCATATGCCCGTCGGGGCTATGTATTACAATAGATCAGTCCAAGTTTAGTAGAATGGCGTCAGTTACGGCTTGAATTGTAGTAAATCGCTTGTTAAGCGCTCTGTATAGCAAGATGCGCCGTCGTTTGGGAATCAAATGTCGTCGATGTTTAACTGATTAATTTTTGGAAACAAAAATTCAGTCAGTGTGGCCCGATAGCGCTCGCCATTCACCCAAACGGCAGTTCCTTCCTCATTTCGAAAGAAATAAGTATAGATGATGCCGCCAGTGTCCTATGAACTTCGCGAACAGATTTATTTTTTTAAATTAAATTTCCAAATTTTTGAAATTTAAAGTTCAGTTAAACGATTCATGATGACTTGCTAAGCCTTAGTGAACAGAAATGTCAACACAGAATACAGAAGATTTCAGTCTTTCTGAATTTCTTTATTCAATTTTTCTTAAGAGCGGCGGCTGGAATTTACAATAATGTCTATTCGGCAATTTTTGGCAAACTATAATGTCTTTATTAATGAAACTTGGTGGAGATGTTAGTGAGGTGTTAAGGAATAATCTTTATAAGGCCGAAGGTCGCCCACGCGAAAAGAAGTTCTACGCAAAAATACTGTAGATTGCGTAGCGGAAGTTGAACTGATGAGGGTTCTATTTTTGAAAGGAAACGAGTTTTTTAATACAGACAACTTTGACCACCCTATTTGTTTTGCAGACATGATAATCGAGTTTTTGTGGAAAAAATCTGTTTATAAAAGGCATGAGGACACGTTTGTAAAGCTGATCGAAGCAATACAATACACTTATAAACCGTAATTTTTGGCTTTTAATTACTTTATTATTTCTTGTGATACGCTTAATATCATTGTTTTTAAGTTTCGATGAGTTGTATGCTTTTATTTTCAAAAATATTTCTCAATTTTAAATTACAGCAAAAAATACTGCAGTTTTACAATGAACCTTCCACTGAACATCCCTCCATACGAACTGCGTTTTTATTTCAGATGTATGGCAACACCAACTTTTCGCTAAATTACAGAACTTTAACATTAAATTACTTAAAAACTATAAGCCTCCGGCAGGTGCGGTTTTCAGTTTTAAGATGTGGATACACCCCTCTATACCCCCCTTTTAACGTTTTTTTTCAAAGCGATAGACATTATACTAAATATTTCCCAGGGCGGCAGCTTCTCCAGCACTTTCAAATTCTCCGTTTGTTGTTTTTTTTTTTGCTTTAAAAATTCATTTACAACCTAAAAAATATCTTTTCAATGTCTTAAGCTTAATAAAAAGTCTAAAAAGTCCGTGTAAAGTCAGTGAAGTGATAATCGTCGAACGAAAGTGAGTAAGAACGAAAACTTTAATCGCGTTTTTCTTGAGATACATTTTTTCCGCGCTGTCGAATATAACTTTAAAAGTAATTAAGATATTACCTTAAAATTTTACAGGGATCCTCTTGAACATATTGGTATTTGCATGTACCTGAAATTTCATATTAATTATCACTTAAAATATTGTTTGGATCAATTAATGAATTTTTTTTCTTCTTTGACTTCAAATTTTAATTTTTTTTCATTAAAAATAGCTAAGTGCATAGCGGGCGGGGGCGGGGCGGGGGTAACGTTAATTCATGGAAAAAAGGCACATTTTTATGATTTTTTTTTTATGACACAGTTAAAATTTTTTCGTCAAATCTTTTACTACATAAAACTATATCATTTGAAGTATATTTTGTGAAATTTTCATCTCAAAAAAAAAGTAGTTTTGCGGTGCCCCTCATAACTCGGTGTTAAATCATCTGAAATCAAAAAACCAAAGTTATTTCGTTAGATAATCGTTTTCTCCGGGTAACGCCGAGAGGGTTTTTTGAAATTAAAATTTTTTCGATTTTTGGGAACACGTTAAAGTCAAAAACACGGTGAATTAGTTTTCGTAAAAACAAAAGTATCAACAAAATTTCAAAAGGATCGGTGCAGTAGTTTCAAAGTTATGAGGGGCACCGGCTTTGAAAACGTAAGTTGTGGGAAAACGGAACTGAAATGATGCAGAAAACACACGTGTATTTTTGTTCGATCGAATGTTTACTTTCATTGTTATTATAATTGTTATTATTATTATTGTTATTATGGCATTATAAAGCCTGAGGGCACTATGTGCTTATAGTCGTAGATGTTGTCTACAGTCGGTAAATGATCTTCTGTGAAATAGAATATATAGTGAGCGAAAAAGTTGCTAGGTACAAATGGCGCGCGGTTGAGCCAGGTAGGTAGCAACACTTACATGGCTGTATCTTCGTATGTTTTGCTCCGATTCATCTAATATAAAATTTTCACAGAATATTTTTGAAAGGTTCTTCGTTTAAAAAATCAAATAATAGGACTATCAATAAGTTCGTGCGGTTTTACAACAGATGGCGTAACTTGATTATTATTCCATCGATCCACATTTCCAAACATTCATTGGAGAGCTACTGTCGTAAGGCACAAACGTTAGTATAAGTTTTTTATTTGAAGCGTAAACAACAATATTTTTACCACACTTGAAAATGTCGAATTTCGTGCCAAATAATGTGTTTTTGCGGGGAATTCTTCTTCATTATTTTAATATGAAGAAAAAAGCAGCCGAAAGTCATCGTATCTTGGTGGAAGTTTATGGTGAGCATGCTCTATCTGAGCGAACGTGCCAGAAGTGGTTTGCACGCTTTAAAAGTGGTGATTTTGGCTTGGAAGACGAAGAACGCGAGGGTGCGCCGCCAAAGTTCATGGATACCGAATTGGAGGAATTGCTCGATCAAGATCCGGCTCAAACGCAAGAAGAGGTTGCAAAAACTTTGGGAGTTGATCAATCAACCATTTCCAAACGTTTAAAAGCCATGGGAATGATCCGAAAGGTAGGCCATTGGGTGCCGTATGAATTGAAGCCAAGAGACGTTGAACGCCGTTTTATGGCATGCGAACAACTGCTTCAACGGCACAAAAGAAAGGGTTTTTTGCATCGAATTGTGACTGGCGATGAAAAGTGGGTCCATTACGACAATCCAAAACGTCGGGCAACGTATGGATACCCTGGCCATGCTTCAACATCGACGTCGGCGCAGAATATTCATGGCCTGAAGGTTATGCTGTGTATCTGGTGGGACCAGCTGGGTGTTGTGTATTATAAGCTACTGAAACCGAATGAAACGATTACGGGGGATGTCTACCGACGACAATTGATGCGTTTCAGCCGAGCACTGCGAGAAAAACGGCCGCAATACGCCGATAGACACGACAAAGTTATTTTGCAACATGACAATGCTCGGCCACATGTTGCACAAGTGGTCAAAACATATATTAAAAAAATGCAAAAAGAAATTTAAAAACGTTACCCCCCCTTAAAGGAAATATATGCTACTGCCTACATATCCCTTTTCTAAGGTATGACCTGATTTCCTAAATAACTTTCAAAATTACACAATTATAATAAGTCACTTGCTGATATTTCCCAATAATTCATACTACGCTTTCCAATAGATTATTTTTTGAAGATTTAAACATATATCTACATATGGTTGCTTTTGGTAGTTTTTCTTTAAAAGAGTGCATCTGTATGTATGTATATTCATGCACATTTTTATTTTAAATTTTGCCATCCTAATTTCAATAAATGCACACCGTGCAACTACTACAGCTAAAGGGATAAAATAAAATTTTTCACGATACGACCATGCGCTGCTATAGTAGCCGGCCATCACAATATCACAATATGATGATGGTGTTGTTTTTGTTTTTCAGTAATTTAGTCAAGCTTGCATGCAATTAAAATTTACACCGGACAAAATATGTTGCGAAGTGGACATTGCGGGCAATGGATAAAGAGAATACTCATAATTCCCCTAAATTGGATTAAGAGCTTAAAATTTACTCAAATAGTGACAACAACAAACGGTTAAAAGAAATATAAACCAACAATGCAGCAGTACTACTTCATGAATTCAAAGCACATATACGAGTATAAGTAATAAATACCTCTGTGCACAAACATACATACATGCATGCTGATATCATCATCATTATATAAATACGCCACACTGAATTATTTAAACCCTTTTTTGAGTGCACCATTCGCGCGATTTCAATCAAACAAGCACCAGTGTGAAGAAAATAACTGCCTTTAGTGCAGAAATGTTAGCCCCGATATATAGGGGCGTGGCATCTGTCATATAGACCAAAATACATATAAAAACCAATATATCTCTTGAAACTTGGGACGAATGCATAAATTCTACATACCATACTTATGGTGAAAAGTGGTGTGTATTGGAAAGGGGAACGTGGCACCTCTCATATTGACTGAGACAAGCTAAGACAATGAAATTTGATACAGTTACAGCAATTGCCAATACTTGCCTTATGGTGAACAGTGGTATTGGAAAAGGGGGCGCAGTACTTCCTATACAAACTGAAGCTTTTACGAAAGACATACTTAAGGCGAAAAGCATTAGGCATTCGAAAAGGGGGTGTCGCATCTCCCATATAAACTGAAATCTCATACTGTGTGCACAACATTTAATTTTTTTTTGAATTAATGGAAATTGAAAAAAGCTTAAACCCATTTTTATGGATCGCTACCACGGTTTGATAAAAAGTTTAATATTTTCTCTCATTGTATTGTTCTACTACTTACAGGAGAATTATTATTGCTTGAATTTTCGACTACCGGCGATACCAATGTTTCAAAATATGTAAAGTTCTTGGCAAAATACATCGCTAGTAATTATTATTAAGTGAAAAGTTTGTTTTTATGTCTCTACTTATTATGTTGCACTTATTATCAAGTGAGAAATGTTGAACTAAGTTTAGTCTGTTATTTTCTGCTGAAAATGTTAATTAAACTACGCTTACATTAAAATTACATCACAATTTTAATACAGTGCAGAGAAATATAAATAAAGAATTGTTGGTGTATTTGGCAAGAATTGTTCACGTTAGAAATTAGTATTAAGAAATTGTGGAAGAGCTGAAAAGAAAAACGGGAAGAAATACCTACAAGAAATGATACCAATAAAAAAATATGAAATAAAAGTATCGGTACGACTGTAAATATCCCTATTACAAAGTAAAGAATCTTTCTAAAGTTACGCCTAGAGTTGTGAATAATTTCTAGACGACACCTTTTTATGCCATTTTTGATATTTGTCAAGTAGACATACGAAAAAAATTAAATTAATTAAAATTGTTGAAACTTATTATAAAAACAGTCGATGGCAAAATTTGTGAATGTTTTGATGGAAATAACCGCATGAGTCGACAATTCATAGTTTGAAGCAAAAAATTTCAAGAATCTGGTTGTGTTGCGGATAGAAAAAGGATTGGCAAATCAAAAACTGGACATTCTCTAGAGAACAATGCTGCTGTATCCCAAAGTGTTGTTAAACAACATTCAACATCGATAACTTGACATTCTCAACAATTAGGCATTCATGAATCGACAGGTTTGGTGGAGTTTACCTATAGATGAGGTAATTTTTCACATATAATTGTAAAGAGCCGAATTTTGAATAAAAATAGTGAAATCAGAAAGAATATAAATATTTATATGCTTTATTTTAAACCATCATCTAAGCACGTTTTTGAAAGATCCTTTAATTTGAATCTCAACTTGACGGAAGTTCTTCATAAGCTAGAGCGCCTATGCATTACTAAACCACTTCAACCATAGCTGAATCGGCCAGCACAGCTTTATACTCGTATCTATAGAGACTCAGACTCGCACGTGGAAATCATTTTAGAAGAATTTGCGACGAGTCGAAATTAAATTATCCACTTATTTATTTTCATGCTACTAAAGTCGTTGTTGGTTCCATTGTGGTTGTTTTTATTAAGCATCTGTTTTTCTGTTCTATTAGTAATCTTTTTAGAACATTGAGAGAATTTTGTACAAAACCCTAGGCCGGGCCGATTTGTGGGTAGGTAAAAAAATCGCCCATTGCTCCGTGAAAATCATATTCTAGGGATCAAAATAAGAAACTTTGCCGAAGGAACCATACCTCTAAAACGAATTCTGATGCCCCCCAATTTAGTACCAACCCATTTGACAAATGCGACGGAAGAACAGACATGGCTAAATCTATTCCTTTCATCATTCTGAGCATTTTGTTATAATGCGAACTCATTCGTTTCGCAGTCTTTAACCTGCCTTATAGTTGTTTCTGTCAAAGAAGGTGACGAGAGATGTTTAACGGCCGCCATGCAGTTTGAAATGGAGTCGTACAAAGATAGTGCGAAAGGAATGGCTTTTGCCAGTAATTTGGTTTCTTACTTGTGATTACTACATCTTCATCGGAAAAGTGGTCACAACAAATAAATTCATTGCCTCTAAGCTGGGCTCGGCATGATCTAGACCACATCAACCGTTCTGATGCCTCGATTGGAATCTTGAAAAGTGGTACTATTTCGCTCTGACGTTTTCTAAAACAAATTGCACACTTTCTCATTGTATCATTTATTACATTTCAAAAACCGTTTGAGTTTAAACGAATTACAAAATTTCAAGTTTTAAATTACAAGTTTGAATGTTAAAAATATGTTACGTCATTTCATTCTGTGCTGACAGCTACATGGACACGGCGAAGAAACGAAAAAAATACAACAGCGGATTTACTGCTATCAACTTTAATGAATTCGCCTTGATTTTGTTATATGTATATATAGAAAAATATTTATTTGATAAAATAATATAATAAAAGTGAGACCAAGGCGAATCTATTAAAGGTGGTGTTGGTAAGTCAGCTGATTTATTATTTTATTTCGCTGTGTCCATGTGGCTGTCAGCACAGAATAAAACAAGGCGAATTAATTTTTTGTTTTCTACTTTTGCAATACTTTGCCGTGACATTTAAATGTACAAAACGTTGTTGTTGGTTTAGTGGCACCATCTTTAATAAATGCGCTTAGGGTAAGACCAAGCATAAGCACATTAAGGGGACAGATACCTGTAAACGGTCATATTTTCCCTGATTTTTATTAAAATGAAGAAGTCAATACATTTTTTTCAAAATTCTCATACAGTTTATACATTAAAATAATATAATTTTTTTTAATTTTCTTTTTATTTTATTTATTTTTATTTTAATCATTTAAAATGGCGGATGTATAGTATGTACACTCAATTCTTTCAGGAAGGTCGCCGCGGGGCTTCTCAATCGACGGGCATTGTAGCATCGGCGTCAGTTATCTGAATATAAAAAACGAAACATTTTTTTGTTTATTAAAGTCATAATTTATCTATGGGTTAAACAAAAATGGAAAGAAAAAATTCGCGGAATAAAATGCTTAAAAAAAAAAATAATTAATTTTGGGTCGAATTTTCCTCCTATTATTTTTGCTTCGAAAAAATTATTTTTTCGAACCATTTTCGAAAACTTGTAAATTCACATAGAAAGTAATATCATAAAAAAGATGTGTGCAAAATTTCAAGGAGAGCGCTCAATAACTTTTAGAGTTATCGTGTATGCCAATTCGAAATTAGTTTCGAGAAAAATGCGTCTAAAGTCGGCAATATAACTATACCTCTACCAGCGCTCGAACGCAAAGAATGGAGTCCTCACGGATGATAAGAAATACTTAAATTTACGTTCTACAATTTTTTTTGATATATTCTTGAAGGATTACATATAAAAGGTGGTTAAATTTCAAGGGCCGATGTTGAAAGTGAACCACACCTAAACATCAAGTTTTTTCTGCATTTTATTGAACATTTTTCAATTTCAGACTAACTCAATTTGAACCATGGAAAGATACACAGAAAGATACACAATCCAGCAACGCGTTAAAGTTATTCAGGCTTATTATGAAAACGAGCGTTCAAATTAAAATCAAAATCATCTTCAGTGATGAGGCATATTTTCACCTCAGTGGATTCGTCAATAAGCAGAATTGCCGCATTTGGGCGAATGATAATCCAAGAGTGATTGTCGAAAAACCAATGCACCCACAAAGAGAGACTGTTTGGTTTGGTCGCCAAGATCATGTGATTTGACACCGTTGGACTTCTTTCTTTGGGGTTATTTGAAAGAAAAGGTGTACGCCGATAAGCCAGCAACAATTCAAGAGCTAAAGGATGAGATAATTCGGCACATTAACGGCATAGAACCTCAATTATGCCTTAGTGTCATCGAAAATTTGGACCATCGGATGGAGGTGTGCCGCCGAGGCCGCGGCGACCATTTGGCCGATATTTTCTTTTGTGCGTAATTGAATCATACCAATATTATCATAATAAAGAGAAATGATAATAATTTTCTAAAAAAATTGTATTTTATTCAAAATAAACACCGGCCCTCAAAACTTAACCACACTTTATTAACATTTTATGAAAACATTTTTTTTTCGAAATTTTACAGGCATCTGCCCCCTTTAGCTGATGGCCATTCGGCGATCGAGTGAGTGAATTGAAGTGAATATGCACTGGTCTACATTACAGGATTGTTGTGTATCATTCAAAAAGTGTGCAACCGAAATATGAAATTATTTTATTCAGCTATTCATTCACTGTGTTAAATAGAAGAGAGTAAGAAATCAAAATTTTCTACCTATTGATATCATAAATCATATAACTTATTAATTCCAGCGGTAAGCATCTACTTATTAAAAGAAACATATGAACAAATGTATACCGCACTCAATAGCCACATGGAAGTCAAAAATTAATATTGGCTTTAAACGGAATTCCTTTCAGAATTAATACGATAATCGCAATATTCATGGCTAATTATTTCCACTTCCACACAGCCAATAAACAAACACCATTGCGGCACAGTAGCCACACAATGAAACCCTTGGCTGTGACTCCGTAACATCAGTGCGGAATTTATTTGTGTAGCGAATGCGGCACCAACGGACACATTCGTATGTACACTTGCATTTGTGTGGGATATTCTAAGCCACCTGCATCATTTCCACCAGCCGCTCAGTCAAGTTTGACAAATTCATGCTGAATTTCACAACATCTTCGTAAACAAACCACCCTTTAGATTATTTGCAGCTTCAGCTGGTTACGACAAGTGGAACAAATTAATGTCGCAAGCATATTTTTCTTTGATGAGCATTTCGCAACGGATATGGCGCAGGGAGTGTGTAGGTAATGTAAATGCGATTTCTAATGCTAAATACGGATAATGCACGTAAATATAAGTAAATACAAATGTTCTCAACCCCTGCGGATTGTCTCGTTATCGCATTAGAGCATCAGCAAAAGCGGAAGAAAGCGTAGAGGTCGCCGTCGTGAATCGGCCAATAACTTTCACAGCTGATAAGGTAGCTGTTGCTATCAGCCTTGATATTAGTTTTCATTCACCCTCATTTTGTCATGGCTATCCATAAGCTGCATACTCGTAAGTTTTCAAATGTAATAGTGCGTTGACAGAATTACGAAGTTAAATACCCATATAAAGGGTGACTTAATTTGTTTTCCTTTTATCAGCGACAGTTGTGATTTTTGATTACGGCCGCAAATTCAGAGTTCGGCTGACAGGGATGAAGCGCTGAGCATTTCACCCATACACACATACATACATACATACACAGGATGAGCTGTGAACACGTGTCTGCTTTGTAATAAATATTTGCTAGTTTACATTTTCCCATTGTTCATTACGCGGGCAATAAAATGTCAATTACCAACAGCCCGATGGAACTACGATGACGGAGAGGTTGTTTTGAGTATTACAAATTTAAGAGCATATTTGCGACATCAAAGTGAAGTGAAGTGAATTCAACACGCGCCACCAATTATTGTACATTTTATTGACTACTTTAGGGTATTTAAAGGACATTTCTAATTTTATTGAAACTAAAGCGGAGTTTTACTTATACATGCATATGAGCATCCGATAAATATTTTGGGTATACGTGACGGATATTTGTAAGTATTATGAAGGTTTAAGTTCAGAAAAACAGAAATACTAATACAGTTCCTTCCTATAATCACTACTCCAGCACTTTATTATTTACAGCTGCAGCCACTGTAGCCGAATAGGTTGGCACTTGACTACCATTCGGAAATGAACAGGTTCGAAACCTTGGGTGCGAAACATCAAATGATAAAGAGTGATGACATCGGATTTTAAATAGAGATAAAACTACGAAAATTCAGATTGATTAGGCAATCTTTATTATTTTTGTGCAGAACTATACGTGAAATTTAGTTTTTAAAGACAATTCCTTTCTCCTTAACCTCCTTTTACCATTCCGCGCACGCATATCAAATAATAGAAAAAGTTTTTCTAATAGCGGTCGCCGCTCGACAGGCAATGACAAACTTCCGAGTGTATTTTTGCCTCGAAAAAGCTCATCATAAAAATCATTTGCCGTTCGGAGCGCCAGTTATTTACTCTATTTTTTTAATCCCTTTCAAATATTGGCCGCAACTGCTCCGTAAATCGGCCGTCCAAAAACACCAATTTTCAATAACTCGCTGGAGGACTTCGATCGGTACCTCGTGAATAACTTCAGTAATGTTAGCTTGCAATGTCTCAACCGAAGCTGGTTTATCCACAATACATTTAGACTCTCATACCTCCACAAATAAAAGTCCTAAGGTAAGTGACATCACACGATCTTCGTGGCCAATTCACTGGTCCGAGAAGAGAGATAAATTGAAAATTACTCATCGAAATGACGACGCGGCAAATTCATTATTTCACGGACTGTATGGCAAATAACGCAGTCTTTTTGGAACCAAATGTTGTGGATCGCACAGGTTTCAATTTCCGGCATCAAAAAGGCGTTTATCATGATGCGGTAGCATTCGCCGTTCACTATTACATTGGCGCCAGCCTCGTCTTTGAAGAAATGTGGGCCGATGATTCCTCCAGCCCATAGGCCACACCAAACGTTTTTTTCAGTGGATGTAATGGCTGTTCTTATATGGCTTCGGTTTGCTCTTCAGCTCAAAGTGCGGCAATTTAACTTATTGACGTAGCCATTAAGCCAAAAATGGGATTATCGCATCAAAAGTTGGCCTGAGCGCGGGATGAACACTTTTCACAGAGTGCCGATTTTCGCAATACAATTTTACGATTTGTAAAACAATTTGAGGCGTAAATCTTTCCAAGTCTTTCAAAATACTGAAAAAAGTTGTGTATTTAGTTTGACAGTAGTCACGCGTCATCTGTCAAAAAAAACACTGTGGGAAAATGTATCTCCAATCTGATCACCCTTTTGTACGAAAAAAAATTCTAGAAGGCGTTATCGTAAATACATAGAGGTAATGCTAGATTCTTTGTAGCTAAAAGGCAGTCGCTGTCTCAAAACCAATCAGCTGGTTCTGTGTGTGAACAATTTTTTGTTTGTTTCATAATGCCCATTTACACAGGGAAGCATTTGGTTCGCGGGAGAAGGACAGACGCGGAAGAGAGAGGGGATTTTGTCGCCCGTACTGGCGTCACGCTTTGCGCTTCTTATTCGTATTTCAAGTCTTAAAGCAAATTTTGACAGTTGCTTCATTCGTTTTCTTCTTTTGTGGAGGAAATTTCTGAGTTCTGTGTTGGTTTTCAATTAAACGCAAGAAATCAACGATGACAAATATCAGAACGATGTTTGGGAAATGCAGGCTTTTTTTTGGTAGAAAAGTTAGAATAATTCAAAAAACTTTTGGGACATGCTTATGTTGAATTCTAATTTTCATTTCTAAATACTCAAGCTAATTTTAAGTTAATTATTTATATTTGAAGTATTTTTAATTTTTTTTTTATTCAAGTACAAAAATGTATATAAATATAAGTAAATAAAAACAAATTATTTAACCAATTTGCATTCCTCATTGAAATATTTACGAAACTGTTGACGAACGTTCTCCCCTTTACATATTAGCGTGTTGTAGAATATTGGTAGTAATATAATGAACTTTATTAAACCAAATATGTACCATTTTGGTCGACCACCTTTTGCCATTTTTCTTCTAGAGACATTATTCCATCAGTGTTAAACTTTTGTGGTTTCTCGGCGAAAAACTGCGACAAGTAATTTTCACAGGCTCCATTAAGAGAGTTTTACATTGACCGAAACAAATGGTAGTCCGATGGTGCAAGGTCAGGGCTATATCGTCCCCTTAGTATTAAAATAGCCTATACATTTTTTGATGTTTTGAGAAAATGAATTTCAAACTTTTTGTCGAAAGTAGCTCTCACTCAAATCTCGTTATGTCTGTAAATATTTATTATTTTTGACTGACGTTTTGACCCACTTTGTGGAACTAGAATTTGACCAAATTTTGACCACATATAAAATTGACGATGGAGATTCCAAAAATTCAATAAAAAAATAATAGCCTATGAGCACATAGGCTATTGTTATACTAAGGGGACGATATGGTGGATGCATCAAAACTTCCCAGCCAAGCTGTCCCAGTTTTTGCCGAGTCATCAAAGATGTGTGGGGCCTAGCGTTGTCCTGATGGAAGACGACGCCCTTTCTGCTGATCAGTTCTGGACGTTTTTTTTCGATTGCTTGCTTCAATCTCATCAGTTAATGACAGTAAAGTGTAGAATCAATCGTTCGAGCAGGCTGGAGCAGCTCATAGTGGATGATTCTTCTCCAATCCCACCAAACACACAGCATAACCTTCCGAGGCGTCAGTCCTGGCTTTGCGACCATTTGTTGAGCTTCACCATCCTTGCACCATGATCTTTTTCGCACATTATTGTCGTATTTGATCCACATTTCGTCTTCTGTTATCATTCGCTTGAGAAATGGTTCGATTTCATTTCGTTTCAGCAAAGAATCGCAGATGTTAATTCGGTCCATTAAATTTTTCACAGACAATTCATGTGGTACCCAAACATCGAGCTTCTTTTTGTAACCAGCCTTTTTTAAATGGTTCAAAACCGTTTGATGATGAATGTTTAGTGCCTTGGCGATATCCTGGCAGTTTCTGTGACGGCCCTGGTCAATATTTTCCATAATTTCATCGACTTTTTCAACGATAGGTCGACCGGAGCGAGGTGCATCTTTCACATCGAAATTTCCAGAACGGAAGCGAGTGAACCATTGTTGTGCTACACGAACTAATACAGCATCGTCTCCGTAAACTTCACAAATTTCATTGGTGGCTTGCGTGGCATTCTTCCCTTTTTTATATATTACAAAAATTTCAAAATATAGCGAATTTCTTCATTATTTTTGAACAGTTATAACTTTTTTTCAACTTCTCCGAATTTAACTTTTTTTGATTAAATGAAGCTTAAAATGTCACCTTTCTAACACCATATGATATGACACAATGTGATTGGTAGCACTGGAGATAGATGACTCCAACGACATCTATTGACAAAATACGAAAAGACTTGTTCGACTACCCAATATATCTGAACCGAAAGATACTAAAATAGTAAACGTTAAAATGTTGCGCCTTTTTGTTTAGTTATCAGAGATGTGTCTAATATTGATTGAACACTATCGCCTAATCAGAAATCTGAAGAATTCTTATCAGCAAAAGCTCGAAAGCATATCGCATACAAACATACAATTTTAAGCTCTTAGAATTGTCAGAGCTACAATTTCCTTCCGGCTTTGAATAACACTGTGGAACAAATTCAGGTTAGCAAAGATTAGGTCCATTCTGAGAGTGGCGGGTGAAAATAGAGTCGAAATTAGAAGACCCGTATCGCGCCGTTTTTTTATGTTAGTTCGAATTTTCTTTTAATCGGCCTTCGAAGTTCGAAATCGGAGCAAAATTGTTTATATGGTTTTTTGGCTATAACTCGTCGACTAATTGATATTTTTTCAATCTGTAAAAGCCAAATTATTGCTAGAGACCTGTGCAACAATTACAATTTTTGACAAAATTGATTTCGAAAATTTTTGTGGTACTTATGAAACAATATACCGAAAATCGGCTCCGATTTCGAACTTCGAAGGCCGATTAAAAAAAAATTCGAACTAACATAAAAAAACGGCGCGATACGGGTCTTCTAATTTCGCCTTTATTTTCACCCGCCACTCTCAGAATGGACCTAATTTTTGCTAACCTGAATTTGTTCCACAGTGTAACCCAATGTGAAAACATATTTTTGAACCTAAATATATATACATTTTGTACGCCACTCTATTATAAGAATATTGAATTTTTAGTATAATACATATATGTACATATTTATTTATATATTTTTTATTTGTTGGTATATTTCAAAATGCAAGAGCAACCTTAGATATCCTGAAGCAACAGCTACCTGGGTTTATTGTTAAACGAGGAAGAGTGATCTGATAGAATAAAAAAAATAGTTTAGGTTATTGGCAGATGCACAACTGTGTCGTACTCATGTGCACTCGCACTAACACGTGTATGCAACATATATGAGCTCATCATATGTTCGAATATGCGCCTAAATGTACACCCACAAATCAAATATTTATTCGAAGCGTGCATGTACCAATAAGGATGAGTTACATACATATGAATTTAACAAATGAGATATAAAAGAAAAAATGGGGACTACATATTAATAAATTTATAAATAATAATACTATCGCTACTACAGGTGGCGCAAAAGTAACCTTGCGATGTTTTTTGGCTGTAATTTAAAAAAAAAAAATGAAAAACTTTGATTCTTCTTGTGGATTATTTTTATTTGGTCTTTTTTACATCAAGTCGAGAATATGATGTCATGTAAATGGCCGCCGCCACAGTTGATTGCCATTTGAACCCTTTTTATGGCATTTTCCATCACTTTGGCCAAAACTTCCGGCGATAGGTCCTCACATTCTTGACGGATATTGTCTTTAAGAGCTGCAAGAGTCTGAGGCTTGTTGACATAAACCCGTGACTTCAAAAAGCCCCACAATAAGAAGTCTGGAGCGGTCAAATCAGGCGATCTTGCTGGCCAGTGCAAATCGCCAAAACGGGAGATTAGGCGCCCGGGAAATGCATCCTTCAGTATATCGGTTGTGACACGTGCAGTGTGTGCCGTTGCACCGTCCTGTTGGAACCACGTGTTTTCCACTCCCACTTCATCAAGTTGCGGCAAAAACAACTCGCTCTGTAGCGCTCACCATTCACAGTAATCGTTTGGCCCGCGACGTCTTCGAAGGAAAAAAGTCCGATGACTCCTTCAGCGAAAACAGCACACCATGCAATGACTTTGAGCGGGTGTAATGGCTCTTCGTGGGTTACATGCGGATTTTCAGTGCCCCAGAAGCGTAAATTTTGCTTATTTACGTACCCGCTAAGATGGAAATGGGCCTCATCACTCATGATTATTTTTGATGAAAAATCATGTTCCTCTTGGTGGTGATTAAGGATGGCTTGAGCGTATGTTAGACGCGATTGGCGGTCAGCAGCTGGACTTTGTACGGAAACATCTTCAAATCTTGTACCAAAATTCGCTGTAAGGACCGTCGACTGATATCCATTTGCGTGATACGTCGTCTGGTCGATGTCGACGGCGCTTCCATGACATCCTCGGCTACAGCAGCAATATTCTCTGCAGAACGGCTACTACGGGGTCTGCCACGCCTGGCAGCATCTCGTTAAGTTAAGTAAAGTTTCCGCCCTCGTAGAAAAGATGTCGCTGTTGATACTATTTTTGTGTTCACTCTAGTAATATACTGGTGATTAAAAGGTGTATATGTGAGGTCTCGATCGCAGTAGTTGTCATTCGTTTGAGGAGTAAAGATCTTTTCTTAGCTGACGTCAAAAATGTGTCCCTTCGTCCCGAAAACACAGCATTTACGAGAAGTCGTGCTTCATTATTACCTTTTAAAGCATACAATCTGGGGCAGCAGCAAGTGCAATGGACGGGGCTCTCGACTATTCGAATTTATCGCGTCCTCCTGCCTAGACATACAAAACAAGGGCTCACAGCCAACGTTTGTAACGGCTAGAAGACAGGAGGTGATTGATCTAACCCTATCAAACTCAAAACTTGGGTGGTCAATCAAGAACTGGAGGGTCCTTGCCGAAGATTCGTGCTCGGACCACAGGTACATTGAGTTTCAGTGTGGCGAGGAGGCACAAATGCCATTGCCCTCTAGAAACCCAAGAAAAACAGACTGGCAGAAGTTTAGGGAGGCGTTGCGCCACCAAGACTTCGAAAAGAACAGGCCATTGAGGCGGCTGTTGAGAAACTCAACGCTGCCCTAACCGAATGTTTTGAGTCAGCCTGTCCAATTCGACCTCTCCCCAGCCGGACTCCCGTTCTTTGGTGGAATCGAGAGCTCCAGATGCTGAGGCGCGAGTCGAGAAAATTTCTAAACCGGGCCCTCAAGACTAACCTTGCAGAGGACTGGGGGCGATACCGTGATGTTCAGAAGAACTACAAGAGGCTTATTCGGGAATCGAAAAGAGCCTCATTTAGGGAATTCTGCAGCGGTATTGAATCTCTGAGTGACACGGCGAAACTGGTTAGGATCCTGAAAAGGGACTCAACGGCCAAGCTGGGGTCACTTAGGAAATCTGATGGCTCCTTTACGGAGCGGAAAAGTGAGACACTCAGCTTGCTGATGGAGTCTCACTTTCCTGGTAATCAGATAAGCATCAGCCGGCAACAGCCCTTATTGATAGAGGCAGTTGTCAGAGCTGCTACACCTTCTCGGCATGACTGGTTCGTTTGCCAGATCTGTGGTGAATGAGGCCGCCATTCGATTTGCCATCAAATCTTTTGGCGACTACAAGTCGCCCGGACCAGATGGCATATTTCCTGCCATGCTGAAGGAGGGTGCAGAGTTCGTGACAGCAGCCCTGAAGAAAATCTTATCGGCATGCCTGGCACTGGCTTACATACCACGATCTTGGAGGATGGTGAGGGTCGCTTTCTTCCCAAAGGTTGGAAAAGACGACTACACCAGCCCCAAAAGCTTTAGACCCATCAGCATGACCTCTTTCATGCTGAAAAGTCTCGAACGACTGGTGGAACTGCGCATACGTCAGAAGTCGCTGAAGGCTCACCCTCTGTCTCTATTTCAGCATGCCTATCAGAGTGGAAAATCCTGCGAGTCGGCACTGCAAAACCTTGTTGCTAGGGTAGAGCTGGCCATCGACAGGAGGGACTACGCTATGGGTACCTTTTTAGACATAGAAGGGGCGTTTGATAATGCCACTTTTGATAGTATGTGTAACTCTGCTAGTAGGCACGGCGTAGACCGGGTGCTAGTAAATTGGATTCGTTCGATGCTGGCCCAAAGAATCATTTCGGTGCGAGCAGAGGAAGATCTGCTGGTGTCATCTGGGGTTAACAGAGGCTGCCCCCAAGGCGGTGTGCTGTCTCCGTTGCTCTGGTGCATGGTAATCGATCCTCTACTCACCACCTTAAACGATTCGGGAGTCTACGCACAAGCATATGCGGACGATGTTGCTTGTTTGGTAACAGGCTCATCGCTTACGAACATCTGCAGGAAAGTGCAGAAAACTCTGGATCGGATTGACACTTGGTGCTGTGCGAACGGGCTGTCGGCAAATCCCGCCAAGACTGGTATTGTCCTCTTTACCAGAAGGAGGAAGCTTGATGGACTCGTTCTGCCAAAGCTAAAAGGAGTCACAATCCAGCTATCCAAGGAAATCAAATATCTTGGAGTAATCCTCGATAGCAAGCTCCTATGGAAATCACACGCTGAAACAAAGGCACAAAAGCGCTGACGGCCCTTGTCCGGCATTGGAACACAGCGAAGGCATGGACATCGATCCAACGATTCTCTCCATGCCCCTTGACTCCATGCCATCAAGGGTCGTACTTGAAAAGAGATACAGTGTAGTGCTACCAGAGGTTCAGTTGTGGGGAGACTCAGAAAATGAGCGCGGCAAACACTGTTTTCGCATTTTTACGGATGGCTCCAGGACCGAGCATGGCTCCGGCTCTGGGGTCTACGTGGAATCCAGCGGGACAGAACTGCACTTTGCTCTTGGAATGCATGCATCTGTGTTTCAAGCGGAGGTGTACGCAGTTCAAGAAGCGATGAACTTTGTTGTGGAAAAACGATGGAGAGGCAGATCTATATGTGTCTGCAGCGACAGCCAAGCAGCGCTTATGGCCTTAGACAGCCCTCAAACCACATCAGGGGTAGTGAAGTCCTGTAAATCCAGGATGAACTATGTCGGCAGACATAATAGCCTGATGCTAACATGGGTCCCGGGACACGTGGGTATCGCGGGTAACGAGACCTCTGACTCCTTAGCTAAGATGGGCTCTGAGGCCAACTTCTTTGGCCCAGAGCCCGCTTTGCCACTCCCCTCTGCGGCCATCACGGCCACGGTTAGCAAATGGGTAACTACTACCCACAAGCGAGCTTGGCAGGCTGAGAGAGGCTGCAGATGGACAAAACTGATGTTACCTGTCATGTCCGATCGACTGTCGCAAACCCTTCTGTCATTAAGCAGAGGGGAGTGCAGACGGCTGGTAGGACTGATGACGGGCCACTTTCTGTGGGCAAAGCACATGGAAAGGTTGGGCATCTCAGACAGTGTACTCTGCCCAGCTTGTGAAGAGGAGGATGAGACGGCGGACCACTTCCTGTGTGTCTGCCCCGCCTTCGCTCGAATCAGGTTTGAGGTCTTTGGCACTGATGTGTTAAGAAGCGACCATCTTGGCTCCTTGGCACCACAAGATCTACTCAGATTTCTTCGGAGATCGGGTAGATTTAAAGAAAATTAAAAGGAAATCCAAGTGTAGTACAATGGACTCAATTAATGTCTGAGTGCTGCACTTGCTAGTTGTCCCGACAAAAAAAAAAAAAAAAAAACCTTTTAAAGAAAAGTCCAGCTGAAACGTGTCGTATATTGAGCAATATTTACGGCAGTCACGCTTCATCAAACACAACTTATAAAGAGTGGTTTCCACGCTTCCAAAGTGGCAATTTCGACGTGAGTGATAAAGATCGCGAAGGAGCACCGAAAAAACTCGAAGATACTCAACTACAACAATTATTAGATGAAGACGCATATCGAACCCTTGATGATATGTCCGAAGAGTTGGATGTTTCACAGATCAAACGTCGTTAAATGTTTGCACTCGATGAGAATGGTTCAGAAAGCAGGTAACTGCGGATCACATCAATTCAAGGAGAAGGTTATCGAGAGCATTTCGTGACGTGTGAGATGCTTCTTGAACTTCAGAAAAGAAAAGGTTTTCTGCATCGCATCGTCACTGGTAATGAAAGAGGGATCTATTATGATAACCCGAAGCGTCGAAAAAGTTGGAGCCTACCAAGTGAACCAGGTCAATCGATAGCGAAAAAAAATATCCATACTTCAAAGGTTATGTTGTGCATCTGGTGGGATCAGAAGGGTATCATCTATTATGAACATCTTAAACCTTCTGAAACCATCACTGGCGATCGTTACCGACTGCTGCTAATGCGTTTGAATCGAACTCTCAGAAAAATAGGCTGGAATGGGCGGGTAGACATGACAACGCCAGGCCATACGTTGCTAAATCGGTCCAGAAATATTTAGAGGGACTGAATTGGGAAATCTTGCCCCACTCGCCGTATTACCCAGACATTGCACCTTCGGATTACCATCTGTTCCGATCAATGCAGTCAACCCTTATTGGAGAGCGGTTCACTTCTTACGAGAGCATCGGCTCAATGAAGGGATCAAGTCAAAAGAACGCGAATTTTTCGTCAGAGGAATCCATACGCTGCCGGAAAGATGGAGTAAAGTAGTAGCTTCCAATGGCACATACTTCACAAAATCTTAATTAATTGTTTAAATAATCCGTAACTTTGACTAAAAAAAGACGAAAACTTATTCCCACATCCATTACATTACCGATTACATTGGGAAATGGTTCCACATTTCCGTATTTAATTATTAATAGAATTACCTACCTATCATCAATTTAAATATAGGGTGATCAGATTGGAAGTACTTTTTCCAATAGGGTTTTTTGACATATCAGATAATTTGTTTCTGTATTCTTTCTTTTCACCTCAAATACTTTTACAAACCGTAAAAATGAAAATCGACGCTCTGTGGAAAATGTTCATCGCGCGCTTAGGCCAACTTATAATTTTCAGCGATGAGGCCCATTTTTGGCTTAATGGCTGTGTCGATAAGCAAACTTGCTGTATTTGGTGATGAAGAGCAGCCCGAAGCCATTCAAGAACAGCCATTACATCCACTGAAAAAAAAACCGTTTGGTGCGGCCTATGGGCTGGAGGAATCGTCGGCGTATTTCTTCAAATACGAGACTGGCGCCAATGTAACAGTGAATGGCGAACGCTATCGCGCCATGATAAACGACTAGTTGTTACCGGAAATTTAAGCTTGTGATCTCCACAACATTTGGTTTCGATACCTCTAAATTTATCGCCCTTTACAATGCATTTGGTTGCACGATGTTTGAGTTCGCACCTTGCAGGCAAGCTCCTTACCTTTGAAGTGGTGTCCCTATATATGTAATTGGTCTTTCCTTCCTGCGTTGATTGTTTGGCCGAGCTTCTCTTCCAAATTCAGGTGTGCATCTTGATATTTTTCACAACTGGAGGGACTTTCGGTTTTATGCCACCTCCAAACGGCAGCTGATTTTTATGAAGAACTTTTTCATGGTAGAAGTACTCTGAGGTTGGCTAGCGCCTGCCGAGGGTCGACCGCTGTTAGAAGGAACTTTTTCTATTATTTTGTGTTTAATGTCCGAAGTTTCGAAATAGGGCACTACCAAATTGCAGTCTCGCACCAAACCCATTCGTCTACGGAGGTCGCGAGCACCTGTACAGAAATTAATCAAACTTAAAAGGATATGTAATTTGTACATACTTTACATATAATTTTTTAAGCGACGGTCTTTTGAAGTCTCTCGACAGATGAATTCATGCTAACTTCCTGTGCGGCTTGCATTTGCTTAAATAACATCATTTTTCAATCAGCAAACATGTTTCACTAATGCAGTTTTCCCTACAGGATATTTAAATACCCATACACATAAGTCTGTGTGTATGATTGTATGTTCTGTACGTATTTGCCTTGCTCGTATGGCTGGGCGTAACGCTCTGTTGGATGGATGGAATTTGCAACGAATGCTTTTGATCTTTTCAACCGAATGATTTTTTAATAATCATTTTTAACCAGAAATTTTGATTACATTTTGACATTTTGTGCTTTAACAAAAGTTTGCACAGTTAATAAAAGGTTGGCCTTCTCAAAAATTGCGGTCCGAATTTCGCCCTCATTCGTGAGCCAGTGTGTCTGTATATACGTTATTTATATGGTTTTTCGGTCAGATTATTATATGAACATACATGCAAATATATATATAATTCATTTAATATATAAAGTGGAAATAAAAAATTTTAAGGATATGCTACTTATACACGTTGGCACATACATACATACATATGTAAATAAATATTAAATCACTATGTCATATCACGTCTGGTCTTTCGCCATGGAAAGGATATCCATGATTGTATGTGCGCTTCATTCTCATTAATCAATATATGAGCCGTTTAATAATCATAGATATTCCATAATTTCGTTAAAATTTAGAGTTTACATTCCATTTACGACCAACCCAAAGTTAGCATTTAACAGTCAAGAGCTGCTAAATTCCACCAGGACTGAGCTTTCTTCCACTGCGCATAGTTTAGTCAAATTTAATTTGGTCTGGCTGTTAATTTTTGGAATCAAATAAACTCATAGACAATGCGAGTTATAATTTGTTACATCAGATGGGCGGGTGGAAATGTAGACTTAACATATAAAAAGTGGGTGTCATTTCTAGCCAACCTACTACTCTTACCAACTTACTAGTCTTACCAAATTTGCGTAATGTTGTTGTATTTAAAAACGAGTGTTTTTCTTTATTGAAAGTTACCGTTATAGTGATAGTTATCCGATTTCGCGCATTTTCAATACCAAACTACCTGGGACGTTACCAAGTTTCAGTGGAATATTAATATTATTATGTATTTGCTTGAGTTATCGTACAATTGGAGCTGGACTGAAGAGCTGGTTTGAGAGTAAGGGTCTCGCTATAAGCCCCGCAAACACTGAAATAATTCTCTTTACAAGGAAACACAGGCTTCCTATAATCTCCCCGCTGGTTTTCAAGGGTCTAGAGATTCCTTTGAGAGAGAATGCCAGTACTTGACTCATATTAGATAGGAAACTTACGTGGAAACCTAATATTGAGGAAAGAGTAAAAAAGGTCAAATTAGCATTATAGAACTGCAAAAAAGCGGTCAGTATTAAATGGGGGCTAACACCTCGCGTTACACATTGGCTCTATACTTCGGTAGTTAGGCCAATCTTAATATATGAAATACTTGTATGGTGGCCATCTACTCAAAAGGCGAGTTACGCTAAAATCATGAATAAGGTCCAAAGAACAGATTTTTTATGCATCTCTGGTGCTTTGGGGTAGTCCCAAACAAAGCGCTGGAAGTGCTAATCAATTTACTTGTACTAAATTTGGTAGGGAACCATGTGGCCGCCGCCTCGGCGCTCAGACTCAAATGTATGACGCTATGGAAGGGCCGGTGGTTTGGCCACGCTTCCATTTTGCACTCCCTGAATAGTCACAAACGCTCCGGCTCTGAAAGTATTCATGCGCAACCAGCTGGTGGTAGCAGAGGAAGAGGAAGGCCTCCTCTGCGTTGGAAAGATCAGGTGGGGAAGGACTTGGCTTCGCTTGATGTGTCCAAGTGGCGCCGGTTAGCACGAGAAAGTAACGACTGGAGCGGTTTGTCAAACTCGGCTAAAATCGCGTAAGCGGCTATCACGCCAATTAAGAAGAAGAAGAATAGTCACAAACAAGAAATATACTACTCTATTCCTAGACTCACCTTCGACGGGATCTTTAAGACGAGTATACCGTCAAGAAGAGATTGGCAGACACCAAGGCCATGGAGAAGGGGTTCCCCCCTAAATTTTTTGTACAGATGGTTCCAAACTAGACGATAAGGTTGGCTATGGAGTATTTTCGAAAGAATTAGGACTGGAAATATCCATTCGACTACCAGACTGCTGCAGCGTCTATCAGGCAGAGGTTTTAGCTATAAAAGAAGTGGCTACATATCTTAATACGCATGCCGTAACAAAAACGTCTTTAAGTATATTCTCGGATAGCCAGGCGGCCATTAAACTAATTAATGCGGCTATACTAAGATCAAAGATTGCACAGGAATGCCAGGCAGCCCTAAATGATATTAGTGTCGTATTCAAGGTCAGCCTTGGGTTCCGAGGCACAGAGATATTGAGGGAAATTGTAAAGCCGATGAGCGAGCCAGGAAAGGTACTGCTCCTCAACTGTTCAGTGATAAAAATACCACTGGAATACCTTTGGCCACAAGTGAAGTAATAATCATAAACAACATTATCCAAGAGGCCAATAGGTCATGGAGAGATGAAGATACATGTGTAACAGCTAGGCTACTATGGCCGCAAATAAACAAGAAATGGACAAAGGCTTGTCACCGGACATTGGCTATGTGGCAGGCATTCCTTGAGACTAGGAGTATTCTCCCATGAATATTGTAGAAGTTATATAGATAAGGAAGAGGAAGAAACAGTTGAGCACTTCCTTTGCAATTGTCCAGCCTTAGCTAAAATCAGAGCAGGTTGTCTAGGTAAACACTTTTTCAATTCTCTTATACAACTGTCTGGCGTGGAGATTATACCAAACCTGCACTTCATGAAAACCTCAAAATAGTTTCATGAAGATAGATAAATAAACAAGGTTCCCGTGTCGCACAGTACCACAACGAACCTGTAAGGTCTAAGTGAGTTGGTCATACGGACCGACTACCACCATAACCTAACCTAACCTATCGTGCAATTGGGAGGATACAGAGACGGACAGGCATGGAATAATCTTATTATTCGTTGGATTTTGGTATGTAATCAGACCCATCCAGTTTGGTTTTTGAATAACTTTTTCTCTAAATGAAACAACTGATTTTGAGTGATAAAAATTTTTATTTTGACCTTTACGTGCTCCATTGCTTGTCTGTTTGTATACCGCAGCCGTCTAGTTCACAAGTGAGAAATATGTTTGATGTACGACTTACTTTGAGTTAAATAACTTACGGTCTTTACGAGGGGCCTACTTGGAAAAAATTTAAAATTTGTCCCTTGCGATATCATACAGGGGAGGGGAGGAGAAAAAGAGAGTGGGAGGAACCAGACATGTGAAAAAAAGGAAGAAGGGCTTGAAGCAATCCCAAGCCTCACTGCATGGACACCTAACGGACAGTGCCCAATGAAGTTACCTAGCAAATTTGATAGCTGTGGCTTTGTTAACCTTAGAAGTTCTCTCGAGCGCCCCTAATCTACACGCGGCCAGAAGGATCTCGCGAATTTGCACGTTTGCTGCCAGCAGTTTCCCTCTATGCCGCTGTCACCGGGTGAGCCAGATGAGTCTAATATCGAAGTATTCCGATGCAATCGATAGGGCAGTCAGACATTCCCCGACTAATTTCGAACGCACAAACAACGAGCCCAAGGCCCTAATTGAAGCTTGGCTGTCAGAATAGATATTTACATCCTCCTATGACTTACTTACGAGTATAACAAAAGTAGCGTCACTCTTAGCACATAACTCATAGCTTAAAACTCACTTTTGAGTTTATAAATTAAGGAAACTGTTTGAGACATTTGAGTGAAAACTTTTCTAAATTATGACCAGTTCTGTAAATGTGAAATAACAATCGGCAATGCGATCGTTTTTTCTGTTTATTACTTACATACATACATACACACACATGTAAGTTATAAAAATTCATATTTTCTCAATTATTGAAACTTACCCCAAGTATTGCTAGTATTGAACACATACTTATCTACATGTATATGTATATGTCCATACATACTTACATGGCTAATATAATCACGTCCTTGTGTAGTGCTCATCGGTATGCTTTCAGTGATTTGACGAACCGAACATTTTTGATTATTTGGTTATCGACGAAAGGATGCGTAATTGCTCCATTTTGAAATTTTAAAATCTTTTTCTCCTAACTTTTTTGACTGCAATCCTCCTACATAACACCAGCGATTTAATTAAAAACAAACAATTATTACGGAAACAATAACTACATACATACGTACATACAATTGTGGCAAAAACGGTGCCCGTGGCATACGCACACCAGTTGGATACTATGCAATATGCACTTGTGGCAACGAAAATTAATTTGGCTGCAACCACTTTGGCGAAATGAATTAGATCAGCGCTGATTTGTCTACACCTTTGCCGTTACCAAAGTGCACCTAAATTGATATTTATTCGCTTCACAAACAATTCAACTTTTAATTGAAATTCTATTCGGCTTTTTTGATATTTGTGGGAATGCATCTATGTGTATTACTAAAAAATTTAAGTTCGTAACTAATATGGCAAAATGAAATATTGGAGCTGGGTGGCGGTTGAAGCCGAAATCTCTCGAAAATGTTTCGGAAATGGCATTAAGCACAAATAGGAGTGCGAGGTTCGGATGTCGAGGCTTTTCGTGCCACTTACCGGAAAATTCTGAGTCAGAAAATAATACAAATAGGGTTGCTAAATTATTGACTTTTAGGAAATATTTGATGAATTTAAGCGCTATCTCAGGTTTTTTATATTTCATATTTTGGATGGATTACACAACTTATAATAGCTGGCCTTAGAGCTTTCGGTATAGAACGATGTCAATTAATTTTCTGTTGCCATAGCGCGACAACATTTTTTGCTTTTTTATGCTCCCCCACCATAAGAAAGAGTTCAAAATGCCTTCGCACTTACAGCAACCGTCGTCTACTGCGTCGAGTGGTGTGATCACTAAAACAAACCCTCCTCTCCTTCTGGGGAGATACCCTTCCCGGGACTACTTTCTGCATTACTTCGTGAGGACCCAGAACGGTATCCATAACGGATCAATTATATTCACTCACGTCTGGGCCCACCGTATTTGTAGCCAGCTTTCACGCTATAGGCTCACTTTCTTGTGTCTCTGTCTGTGAGGCTTCGCTTTGTAGTGCTTTGTCGAGGACTATCTTTTTTTCCGTAGTACATCCTCGTGTATATCTTTACTGCGTTCCAGTTGTCCTCATGTTCGAGAATTTTACTGATTATGTTGCTCGGCGCGATGTAGCCAATCTGCTTTCTCAGAGCATCTCTCTCCGCGAGCCATCTGTCACAAGTGAAAAACGTGTGTTCAGCGTCATCGCTCGGCGCTTCGCATTATATGCACTTGGGATGGCTTACTTTGCCCAGGCGGTATTGGCATCTCCGGTAGTATCCATGACTCGAGGGGAACTGAGTTAAGAAGTAATTCCCTTTCCCAAAGTTCCTTTTCACCCATTTGCCCATGAGTCTGCTACTCGGCTCGACAACTTCGATATATCCACCACGTTGATGCAACTTGACATCCCTTTAATATTATCTCTGGAGCTACGTCAAGCACTCCTTCTTTGACACCAAAATCTTGATAATTGGTGCTTGGACTTGCGTACATCTATGAAGAACTGAGCACCATTGGTTTGTTTAGCCATACCATTATGGTCACCCATGTTGAAGATATCAACTTGGAGATATCAGACTAATATGGGTATATGACTGGAGGGTATGGTCACCAAATACCCCGTCCTCCAATCAGCGGTAGCATGTGTCCATCGGACTTGTTTGCAGTGGGGGGTAAAATATTATATTTTAGCATTGCATCATACTGATATCTGCCCGACTGAGTACGTAACTATGAACTTGCAAAAATAAGAGGGCAGGCTTCTCTGCTAGTCGCATCTCAACTGTCCACTCTAGTGAGAGCAGCAAGACTTGCGGAGTGTAACGATACTAAAGGATTTGCTGATTTTAGATCAGCGCCAAGACTGCTCCAACACCAAAGAATCTATCTTAAGGCTAAGCATGAGTACTGGAGAGGCTTCTGTGCAAACTCCCAGCCTCGGGAAGGGCAGCAAAATGGTTGGTCTGAATGGCGCGGATACCAAATGCTTTCTCAATGAAGGCTTAACGCCAGAAGATGTGAAGCAGTAGCTGCTGGGCCGCGCCAAATGTCCTCCGAAGACGAGAAAACTCGGCGCTACTGAAATCACACAACTTAAGACAATTGTGCAAAAAAAAGTAGGACAGAACCTGCAAGCAGGAGAAAAGTATCTGAAGCTTCAAGAGCAATAAATTCTGCACCAAAAGCTGCTTAGAAAACTAACTTAAACTACAGGAAACCTGGTGTTAATTCTAGCCAAAATTTTCCCTGCACTAATACTCTCACGGAGAGGGGTTGAGGATGTATAAGGAATTAAAATCTGAACCTAAATTCGATGCTAAGCACTTTCGGCTGAGCTGGTGTTGAAACGAAGAAGCTTTTCGACCTCATAATGACCCAGAATAGACGTCTGTGTTTACAACTGTGGAGAGTACTCAGCACCAAGGAGCTATAAACTGGCAACCATTGTAACATAGATTGTAGAAGTTAACCACTACATGTTATATGAACAGCAGTTGATTTGCTAAGTGAATTCACACAAGGGTTCGGAAGAGGGTTGAACCGTCTAGTCTCACATTCATCAGTCGATTCGTCTGGACATTTATTAAAAGCTGATGCTTAGATCTAGGAGCTTTAAGAACTTTTCGAGTAGTTTGGAAGTACCTATGTTAGACGTTCGATAAGCTTTGAAAATATGTTTCTCCCAATATATTCGACAATCTCCCTAAATCTAACTCAGTTGTTCACTTCTCTGAATATCCGCATATCCACGAATACCCATTGCCGTTCAGTTTGCTATCAACAGTTCTTCGCCAGGTCTTAACAGAGGTACTTGACCGACGGCATCCTTGCGGGTTCCACCTTAGTGCTTGCTCCCTTTGCGAAGTGTGTGTTCTATGCATTGCCATTTCCGCTTCTTGATCTCATTGCTTCCACATACTTGATTGGCTCGATCCCGATTGGCTTGTTTGTTGTGCGAGCAGGCCATCATATTTTTGGAATCTGCCGCAAGCACTTGTTTACAAAAACTTGGCCTTTTGATCAATAGATTGTACACATTTCCATGTTTTCGAACCATCATATAATACTGAGCTGAATATTCGCAGCTCAGTATTTGGCAGATTTCACCTGCTCGTCATATATTGCACCGGACTTTTCAATTCTGGTAGCAACGTCTTCGTCGGCACCACTCTTATTTGTAACTATACTCCTCCGGTACGAAAATCGATCGACTCATTCAAAGATGGCTTCTGGACTGATCTGTAGGCGCTGCTCATTACTTTGGTTGTTCTAAATATATTTAGTATACAATTATCATCGCGACAGCCTCAGCAAACGATAGGAAAAATTGTTTCCAATAGCCACGCGGCAGGCAATGGCGGATCTCCTCATAAAAAACTATCTGCCGTTCGAAGGCAGCGTAAAACTGAGGGCCCTTCTACTTGTGGAAAAATATCAAGACGCACACGACAAATAGTAGTAGGAGGAGCTCGGCCAAGCACCCAACAAATTAAACTGTGCGCCAATTATTATTGTTATTATACATTTATCATAAAGACTCGAGGCATTATACGGTAAAAGCACTGAAAGTCTACTCCTTGACTTTGTGTTAATCTTTGTGTTTTAAAATGTATCTTTCATATTGCGAATAAACAAATCTAATAATGGCATGTAGAGTGATTTACCATAATGACCTTCAATGCTTTAAATAAATATATTACATTAATTTCTGCTTATTTACGAGTACTATTGCGTATTTTTTTTAAATTCAATTTTGGATTTATTTCTTAGAAGAACAAGCGTTGCACTTATCGTTGGTGAAAAACACGAAGACAATTCGCACAATTTTCACGTTTTGGCCAGTACTGTTGTCGTACTAAGTATCATATTATATGATGAAAAGTGTCTTCCTTAATTCGTATGAATCCTAACTCATTGGCTTGAATTTCTCAATGCGTTCTACACTTGGTTCTCCCTGTCCACGGTGTGTTGTGTTTGTCCCACTTTTTTTTCTTTTCGTTGATGGTGATGGTAATTTAATGAGTAATAAAAATATTTGCCTTGAACACAAAAACATAATTGAAACGGTATAATAAAAAAGTATCAAAGTGCATATGTATGTATGTATGTTAATAATGGTCTTGAGCACAGCAGTAGAATACATTTTCATTCTAAGATATTAAGCTTTATTGATTTTGCTTTCGACAAATTTGTCAAGTTTTCAAATAAATTGTTTTATACAACTTTTATTGTATATAGGAACGACTTTTATGCAAACAAAAAAAAATCGTTCAGTATTAGAGAGATAGTAAAATGCACAGTGTATATTTATATAGTAAGCCAAGTGAATTAAAATAAAGCAAGTAACAAAAAATAGTAATAATAATTTACGAAAAGCTTTTTACAAAATTCGTAATTTTTTTGGTGAAAATAATCGTCCGAATGAGTTGAAAATCAAAACGTTGGTGTGAAATTTTCAAAAATCTGACTCTGCCGAGGAATGAAAAAGACCTCGCAGACCAAAGACTGGACGTCCTGTTAAGAATACCACCTTGATATAAAAGTTCCCGTAGCAGCCGTCTGGTAACGGCGTTCAAGTTAATAGGTTTAGTTTTTTTTTTGTTAGGCTGCCACATCTGTCATTAACACTACAATAAAAATTGTGTCACCATTGTTTAACATTTGTAAAAGTTACACCGTCTTGAGTAAATCAACTCCTGTAAGTGTTTTCGATTTTTTTATATATTAGTTGTATAAGTAAATATAAAATTTTCTGTTAAATGGTGGGATAACCTTAGAAATGTTGAGAAGCTGTTTCGGTAGTGATACTCTAAAGAAAACATCCGCTTACGAGTGGGATGAACGATTCAGAACAGATCGTGAGCCCATTGAAGATGACAAACGTAGTGTCAGGCTGTCGACATCGAAAACTGATGGATCCGTTCAAGGCATTGTAGTCAGTGAGAGCTCCGAATCAACCAAGACTAAATAAACGACGTTTTCAGTAAAAAAAGCGCTGCTCATGGTTTTTCTGGATTACAACGGGGTTGTGCACCATGAATTTTGGCCAGAAGATCAGACAGTTAATAATAACTATTATTTGGGGGTTATGATACATTAACATTAATCAATTCGCTAAAAAAATGGGATTTGTAGGAAAACCACTTGTGGATTTTCCACCAAGATAACGCACCTTCGCATAGTGTCATCATTATCCGTGAACTAGGTAGGTAGGTAGGTGAAATGGTTGAAGTGCCGATCTGGCACTCCTCAACTAGCACTAAAGCGCCGTTTTGATACCATTGTGAGACCTTCAATAGGCAGATATCTACATCCAGCCAGAGCTGTTGATACAGGATTTGATTGAAAGGTAATGAGCCTTCCCGCGCGAGGCGTCTGCCAAGCGAACAACCGAATAGGCTGGTGGGGGAAAATGATCGTTGGACCTTCCCCTTCCAGTGTGTTAGGATTTTGCAGTGGCGAAAATGCAGCGATCGTTGGCGCCGGCACACACCACCTTCCTCTGCACCATTAGCCAAGATGGGGGTTCCGGTGCTTCCCCACCCTCCCTACAACCCAGACCTATCCCCTCCAAACTTCTTCTTGTTCCCGCGCCTGAAAAGAAAGCTGAAGGGGAGGCGTTTCGACTCCATCGAGGCGATCCAAAAAACTGTGACAGCCGAATTGAACGCGATTCCGGCGGATGAGTTTAAAAATGTTTCCTGCAGTGGAAGGACCGCTAGCAGCGGTGTATTGTCGCTCAAGTGCCCTATTTTGAAAAATATTTGTTGTATAAGCCAAAAGGTTTAATAAAACTGCTTAAAAAAAATAAGGCTCATTACTTTTCAATCAAACCCAGTATATTTTTTTTCCTTGTTCACTCTACTCCGGAGCATAGGACCTCGACAAGACTCAGTCTTGCGTTGGTTTCGTTTATCTATTTTGCTTTCTGACAGGGTAGGTAATAAGCCTGCCGCTATCAGTCCTAAGTAGTGGGAATGCCCACCTGTCGTTGCTTAGGAACAACGCCTTCTTACTGCTTGAAGCGCCATCTGCGTGTCACATTTTTCTGGCAGAAGGATCACACAGATGGTTGAGGACTTCGCTAAATTTGGTGTGTCTGCGCTATTACCACGATTGCCCGCTTCCTCTTGCTGGCACCACTTATGGAATGTGACACTGACTTTTTATGCAGGAGTAAGCATTGGAAGGATAAGGTTGCTGGAATGGAATTATTATTATTATTATTTTGTTTCTTGCGAGTTTGGCATTGAATGGAGTCCAAAGGACTTTCTGAGTCCTTCGTATCTCGTATTGGGGCCAAAGGGTTTTCGAAATAGCTCATGAAGAAATGGAGCTCCATCTTTTCTGCGCTTTCCTGAGAAATAATTTGTGCAATTCGGTCTCCTTTCTGGCAAGCTCATCAGCAATTTCATTTCCCTCTATGTTCCTATGTCCTGAAACCCAGATCAGAGAAATGTTACCTGCACACCCAACAGATTTGATCTCGGGACTGACTATCGGAGAATGTTCTAATATCTCCCGCGTTCCCGCGTTCCCTAAGCCTTTTGCACGCCTGCAGGATCGCAAAGGCTTCTGCTTGAAAAACACTAGCAGTGTTCGGCAGTTTAAAGGAGATAGATACCATACATTAGCTGATTTAGAGAAACAACTCCGACTCCCGTTTCCATTTTGGAACCATCAGTGAAGACAGAGGTACAAATTTCGGTGCAGATTTTCCCCTCGATCCAATCCTGCCTACTTGGAAAGATTGCCGTAGCACGACTCTCAAACTCTAGTTTGCGGATAGAGAGATCTGTTCGAAGTTCGGAATCCGACTCGATACCATTATCACCATCGGCGTATGCTGCTACCTTAACTCCACCCTTATTTAGCATTATCAGGACTTCGTCAATAGCAACTAGCCAAAGTAGGGGCAAAAGGATACCACCTCGCAGCGTCCCTCTGTGAACGAATCTAGTGACTTAGCCCCTCTTGCGACCGCATTAACTTCCCTGCAGCCAAGCACGGACGAGATCCAGATACAGATAGGTCTTTCCATCTCTAGTCTATGGAACGCAGTGATTAATGACTCCGCCCTGATGTTATTAAAAACAACTTCTATATCTATGAAGGCCGCCAAAGTGAATTGTTTGCCTTCCAGAGATCTTTCCACAGTCTCTACGACCTCGTATAAGGCTGATTCCGTGGATTTCCCTTTCAGGTAAGCATGTTACGCTGGAGATAATTGGATTCGATGTGCTGTCGGATATGCTAATCAATCAATCTTTCAAGCACTTTTAGGATACATAAATGAGATAAGACTTACAGGCCTAAAGTCCGTGAACTAAGACCGAAACAAATACCATCCAACAGTAATCGAATTCACCTGATATGGCTCCCACTCGATCGAATGTTTGGGGGATTCTACCTATAGACGTGCTCATGGTGGACATTTAAAGATGGAATTTTCACATACATATAATTGATAAGAGCCGTTTTTTGAATAAAAATAGTGGAACCTGAAAGAATATAAATTTTTGTGTTATTTTAAAACATCATGTAGGCGCGTCTTGTGAAATACCCTTTTTATGTATACGAGGGCGGTTCAATAAATACCCGTGTTTGATGACAAAGGGCGTTCCTGAGTGAAGCTGGTGTTAGCATCGTGTGCTGCCATCTATCAAACGACGGCAAAACAAAATTTAGACTGATTGATAGATAAGTTTGGATTTAGCAGCTATTTGAGTAAGACGTATTTCGTGATTTTCGCAAAGATGGAAAAAGAGCAATATTGATCGGTAATTCGCGTTTGGTTTTTGGATGGAAAAAATGCGAGAAGATAAAAGCAAAGCTGGATGCTGTGTATGGGGACGCTTTTTCATCTATGACCACAGTTAGATATTGGTTCAACGAATTTAAACGTGGGCGAACATTCGTTTTTTGTGAGGAGCGACCAGGATATCCGGCAGACGTGGCTACCGAGGAAACCATCCAAAAGTCCACGACATGATTCTCGCTGATCGACGAACGAAAGTGCGCGAAGTAATATAACAGAGGCCATAAGTGTGTCGACCCGAACCGCAATAAATGTTTTACTTGATAAGTTGGCGATGAAAAAATTATTGCCCCAATGGATGTCGCGACTACTCATGGAGGAAAACACGTAGATGCGGCTGTTAACTTCGAAACAGTGTTTGGAGCAATTTTAGCGAGATCCGAAGAAATTTTTGGGTAGAGTTGTCACTATTGATGAAACCTGTATTGATCATTACACACCAGAAACTAAGCAACAATCAAAACAATGAATTTCTCCCGATGAATCTGTTCTAAAGAAGGCGGAACTGGGACTGTCATCGGCCGGAAAGGTCATGGCGACGATTTTTTGGGAAGCGAACGGCGTCATCCTCATGGATTTTTTAGAAAAAGAAAGAACGATCACTGGACAATACTACAGCGAGTTATTGGACTGGTGTCACAAAAATTTGAAGGAGACACGGCCGCATTTGGCGAAAAAAAGGTGCTCTTTCCCCAGGATAACGCACCATCACGTTCATCCGGAGTTGTCGTTCCAAACTGCATGAATTGCGATACGAACTGCTGCCGCACCCTCCGTATTCGCCAGGTCTGGCTCCCTGCGACTTTTTTCTTGTTCCCTGCGACTTTTGTTCAATTGAGGAAGTAATAGCCTAGTTAGAGGCGTATTTTGGAGAGTTCGATAAATCCTATTTTTTTGTGGGGATAAAAAATGTCCGGAGCATTGGGAGAAATGCAACCTTGTAAAAGGGGACTATGTTGAAAATTTTTGAAAAAATGGTGTCTTCATTTCTGACACGGGTACCTATTGAGCCCCCCTCGTAGTATATGCGCGAACGGCTTTAGTGTAGCTGGTTTTTTGGCTTCAAAAGCGAAAAAACTTTTCTAGTACAGGTATTATTAGAAAGAAGTAGCAATATAAGCACCGACAACAATGTCAGCCTTGAAATCCAACTGAGAATCTCTCTTGCCAAGAAGTGCTACTTTGGACTAAGTAGGCAACTGTGTAGTAAAGTCCTCTCTCGACGAATAAAACTAACACTTTATAAGGCTCTCATCATGTCCGCTCTATCGTATGGCGTAGAAGGTTGGACAACATCTGATGAGGCGTCTCTAGGAGTATTTGAGAGAAAGATTCTGCAGAAGATGTTTGGACACGTTTGTGACGGCGAGTGCAAAGATATAGTGTAACGTATAAAGATCCAGCGACTTTGCTGGCTGGGTTATGTCGTGCGAATGGATACAAACGCTCCGAAAATATTCGATGAGGCAGAAGCTGATGGTAATGAAGGATTAGGGGAGAAGGACCAGGCTTCGCTTGGTGTGTCCAATTGGCGCGGGTTAGCACTAGAAAGAAACGACTGGCGCACTATGCAGAATTCATTTTCGCATAAAATATTTAAACGCAACTTTAAGCAAAAACAATGCTAGAAAATCAACAAATTTACATAAGTATATAACATTAAATCATTCCATATAAATATTAATAATAATATATTATTTTCTTTATTTATATAATAATAATATTTTTATATAGAATGATAATGGAAGCTTATTTCTGATTGCAAATAGTAGTTAAATTAAAAAGGTGTTTAACAAGGCTGGGCTCACTATTATACTACTATGGGCAAAAAGTAAGGTGAATTTGGTTGTAAAATGAAAAATCTTTATTTATTCTTGTAAATCAATTTCATCCCCTTCAAAATAATCCCCTCTCGATGAAATACACTTATGCGAACGATTTTTCCAATCCCCGAAACATGCCAAATAGTCCGTTTCCGGTATAGCCATCAGCACCTTCTTCGATTCAGCTTTTATCTCCTCAATCGACTCGAAACGCGTTCGCCGGAGGGGTCTCTTGAGTTTCGGGAATAGCCAGAAGTCACACGGAGCCAAATCAGGCGAATACGGTGGTTGCGGAACGATATGCGTGGAATTTTTGGCGAAATGGTCACGAAGAATGAGTGCAGTGTTAGACGGTGCATTATCGTAATGCAAAAACCAAGAGTTGTTGGCCCATAATTCTGGTCTTTTTAGACGAATTGCTTCACGTAAACGACGCATATCGCTCAAATAATATTCCTTATTAACAGTTTGGCCAGGTGGAAGGACTTCATAGTGTACTACAAGACGAAAATCGAAAAAAACTGTCATCATGACCTTTATTTTTGAACGACTTTGACGTGCTCTTTTCGGTCTGGCCTCGTCTTTAGCACGATATTCGCTTGATTGGTCGGTTGTTTCAGGGTCGTAAGCATAAATCCAAGTCTCGTCTCCCGTAATGATGCATTTGAGCTTGCCCTGATAGTCTGAAAGCATTGTTTCACACACATCAACGCAACGACTTTTTTCCAAGAAATTGAGAGTTTTCGGTACCAAACGAGATTTGACTTTTCGTAGGCCCAAATGGTCTTTCAAAATGGTTTTCACAGATCCTTCTGATATTCCGATCATATCAGTAAGGTCTTTAACAGTCAACCGACGATTTTTGAGCACTAACTCCTTCACTTTATTGTTGGTCATCTGTTGACGTCGATGGTCGTCCGGAGCGCTCCAAGTCATCAACACGTTCTCGATCCTCTTTGAAGTCTTTGCACCACTTACCTATAAACATTTTTCTGCGACATGGTCGAATCACCAAATGCCTTCTGCAACATGCTAAACGCTTCCGCAGCCGAAATTTCATTCCGCAAACAAAATTTGATGGCACTTCTCTGCTCAATCAAATCAGATTTTGTAAAAATCGAAAAATGCATTCTTGGTCGTAAATATATTACTGTCAATGACATTCACATGAAAGTTGGCCCAGATGTTATTAACAGTGCTGCCAATTCATGAAAAAAATAACTAGAGCGAAATTTTAATCCCGCGCAGTTTGACAAATAAATTCACCTTACTTTTTGCCCACAGTAGTATTTTTCAAATTTCATAATTAGTTCCTAGCCTGTAGTTTGACGTTTTTAAGTGCTAATAAATATATTAAAATTTGTGAAGTGCAAATTTCTGTAATCTAAAATAAATGCGAATTTTCTTCATGAAAGATCAGCCATCTCCACCTGTGCGGTATATCCTATCAAATATTTTCTGTGATTTTATTCTCTTGTTATTCTCTTACCACAATAATTTATTCTATAAAACCTCAAAACAACCCCAACCAAATACATTTTTTTATAACCTCAAAGAGATGATGATGTTCGTTAGCAAAATAATATACAGCATATCGTTTTGCCAACAACAAAAAGGCAACATAATTGCCGAAAGATGCTAGTCCAAAAAAGGTAAATATTGCATCAGTGAAGTTTATAAATGTCCATGCCAAGCGAAAAAAGAGCAATGGCGTTTCTTGCCTTCCAACTCGTAGTTATGGATATTTGTATACATACACATACTTATGTACACATGCATGTATGTGCAGAATGCATATTTATACATACATAAACTTGGCTTAGGATATAGCCTCATAAAAATGTGTAGGAAAATATGCATGGAGACGAATACATCTACATACATATGTATGCACGGATGTATTTATGAGCACGTTTTTCCTGCGCATGCACTAGTTCGTATTCTTCTTGGTTGTGTATGTAGGTGTGTACAGCCTACCCTTAATAATATATGCTCAAAAGTTAATCTATGTATGTGCGAATGTGTTATTAGCACTAGAAAGAGAGAAAGTATTGAAATGTGAAGAAACTCACCACAGTATATGAATACTTTCAAACTTTAAACCTTTTTGCAACTCTAAAGAGAGCATCACGAAGTACCCTGTAGAGAGAACAGAGTTAAGGCTCACTTATGAGTGGCATAGAGAGTAATAGCGCATAACATCAGACAGGCGAAAATTTAGACTTAACTTATAAAAAGTAAGCGTAGTTGTTGTTATCCAACCTCAATAATATTTATATGGGATTTCAACGAGGTGAGAGCAACCTGTACCAAGTTTTGGTGAATTTGATTAAGTCATTGTTGAGATACGCGCATTTACTCAAGATTAGGTGTGCCACCGTTAATTTTTAAATATTTTACCTACGCCCTTTTTTTTTGGGGGTCATAATTTGCAGCTAGTTTGATTAAGTTTGCTTCATTTATAACAGATATGTCAGGCTTTAATATTTTTTGAAAAAATAATCGTGGTTATTGACGGATAGTTTCCATTTTTAATACCAACCTGCCTTGAACCCGCCTGGCTAAAACTAATATGTGTACCAAGTTTCGTAGAAATATATTCACTTTTGCTAGAATTATTTAAGTCAATTTCTCTCGACAATGCAAGCATTTAATATAATATATCAATCTCGATTTCATTATGTTGTTACATACAAACGTTTTTTGACAAAATTGTAGGGAAAAATTAGAAAAAATGTTACATTTCAAAGATGATATTCGTGGTTTGAGCATTGAGCTGCATAATGCAACAATAATAACAATTGGAGATGAGGATGTATTTAGTCTGGTGTTATTGAATTCTCTTCACACTTCAAAAACAGACGAAAATATTGATGAAGTGAAGAAAATGGTATTGGCCAATCGTCGAATCACCGTTAGAGAAGTTGCTGGGACCTAAACATATTGATTGGTCTCGGTTTTTTTCAATGATTTAGGCATGATACAGGTCGCCGCAAAATTCGTACCAAAACTGCTCAATTTCGCCCAAAAGCAGCATCGCCTGAACACTGCTAACACTGATGTTGGACTCTGTCTGCGATGACCCAAATTTGCTCCAGAGGGTCATAACTGGTGACAAATCGTGCGTTTATGGTTATGACGTGGAAACCAAAGATCAATCGTCTCAATGGAAGCTGCCGCTCGAACCAAGACCGAAAAAAGCGCGCCAAGTTCGATCGAATGTAAAAGTTTTGTTTACCGTTTTCTTGGATTGCAGGGGCGTTGTGCATCATGAGTTCTTGCCACTGGATAAATCGGCCAATAAAGAATATCACCTGCAAGTTATGCGCAAGTTGCGCTAAGCAATCCGCCAGAAACGCCCGGATTATGGAAGAACAAAAATTGGCTCTTGCATCGCAATATCGCCCCTGCTTACACATCGTTGCTTGTGCGCGACTTTTTGGCCAAAAACACCACACTAATGATGCCACAGCCACCGTATACCCCAGATCTGGGGAATGTTTTTTTACCGCACTATCAATAGTTTTTGTCAAATGTCTGAAGTGAAAGACAGAAAAAGAAGTGGTCGTTCTCGCGTGGATGTCTTAGAAGGCGGGGTGAAGCAGTTGAGTAGTACTCCCTTCAATGGAGAGCGTTGGATCATCCAGCAAGATTCCACTCCAGCACATAAGATAAAAACTACGCAATTTTGTTCTTAATATTTCCATGATTAAATAAAACTAACTTCATTAAAAAAGTATTATAATTTCATATCTATAACCGACTTACAAGCTAAGAACTTATGGCAGGACTAAGTACATATTGTAATAAGTTACAGTTGTGTAAAAAGTTAGTGATGTTTCATTAAATTTTGTTCAAAATAAAAGCTAATTAAATTTACACTCAAGTTGTCCTCAAACACCGCACGCATCCTGTGCATACAACTCTTAAAACTGAAGAGAAAACTATTACCACCTACTTATAGCCATTGCTGGTCGAGGGGAAGTCCACAGTGGGTTTCGGAACAGGGCCTTTGAGAATAGTAGTCATGCATAAACCCGTCGGTTACTGAACTCAACCTATTTCAGGAAAGTACACCTCAACATATCTATGAAGTACAACAGCTCTTTAGTAAATTTTCCTACAGGGTGCGTTCATATTCACCCCATAAATGTGCTCAGGAGTGTTTATGTGAGTGTATAAGTGGCGTAGTCGAGGTGAGTTATCTGTAAGGGCAACGATTTCAAATCAATCAAAGAAGTAGATATGCCTATGTAACGTAATTTTCATAAATCGTAGACTCAGTTTTAAGATTTCAATATTTCATAAACATTCGAAAACGAACTGTATCTCGCTGTAATTTATATTTTGGCGAACAATTTTTTAGCTGCTTAATATAAATGTTGGAGAAAACTTAATTTCATGATCACACAAATTTTCGCCTAAGTTAAATTTGTTTTCGAAATCTTTAAAATTGCGATGGCAATAGATGCAAAAAATTCTTGTTTGCTTTTAAAACTATATTTATGAATCCCTCTTAAGAAATTTCTCTCGTTCCGACCCTGAATCATACATACAAAGATGCTTGTACGGTATATATGTATGTTATGCGCATATGTACGTCTGTATATATATTTTTCAGCCTGCTCAGTGGAAGAAGTGAAAAATGTTGGCTAATTTAAGAGAAACCAAAACAACCATCGTACAGATTACGGATGCGAGTCGCATTTTTAGAGATTTTATACTCTTTTATAAAGAAGAGCAGCATAATGAAGGAGGACGCAATTTATCCCAATGAAAAGTTGGTTTAGAAATAACAAATGGGGTTTGCGTTTATATATGTACATATGACGATTTGTGGGGAGGCAAAAAAATCGCCCATTGCTCTGTGAAAATTATATTCTAGGGATCAAAATAAGAAACTTTGCCGAAGGAACCATACCTCTAAAACGAATTCTGATGTCCTCCGATTTGGGTCGAACTTTTTAGTTTCTTTTCTCATGTAAAGGCCAAAAATGGTGATATTTTGAAATGATTATATGGGGAACCCCCAGGGGAGTTCCAGGGGGTGTGCCACTGGCATGGGTGGATCGGCCGTCCAAAGTTAGTGGGGGTCGGTCATACATTTGGACTCGATTGGAGCACTCTAAATGGGTCAAAGTGGGATTTTTCGTGGGATCGATTTTTTTGTCAGAGGAATCCGTATGCTGCTGGAAAGATGGAGTAAAGTTGAAGCTTCCAATGGCACACACTTCACATAATATCGTGAATTATTTAATTGTTTAAATAATTCGTTACTTTGGCTAAGAAATATTCGTATGTATTGGTATGCTATTGAACCCTGTCATGGCTGTGTGGCAAACAAAGTATTGACTGCAGGTCTGAATAGGTGTGTCCAACCTACTTAGGGGTGATTGTTGCTAAATAATTTTAAGTGAAACTTCTTAAGCGTCGATTGACGAACGAGAATGGAGAGTAAAATTTCAAGGTCATGCAGCGTTTTCGGCATTTTCGTTGCGCGAGAGAGAAAAAAGATATAACGTAGAGGAAAAGAAGAGAGAGAGCTAAACCTTATATATGTATATCTTAGATACGCTTTAGGCTATTTTTCCTGAGTTTTTCCTTGTGGTTGCTAATTTCTAGTGAGAAATACCACTGCCTACTTTTGGCGCTTGCTTGTTGGTGCAAACTTGTAGGAAATATATTTTTGGTGCTTATTTTTTGGCGTTATATTTCCTTGGTGTCTACTGTTTGGGGCGCTTTTTGGTCCCAATTTTTTGGCGGATAAACGTTCGGAGTAGTGCGCGTTTTTGCCATGGTTTGTGTCCGACGTTTACCTAGACCGGTCGACCCTTCTCCGTTTTTTGTAAATTTTGTCTATTTGTATTCTCTGCAAATGTTGTGGATTTATTTAGGTATATATTCTTTCTCTCTCTCTCTCTCTCTCTCTCTCTCATCTCTCTCGGGTCTCTCCCTCTTGTCTGCCTTGAAAGTTCCAGTCAATGTTCCAGTAACGATCAACTATAGAATTTGGAATTTTTTTAATAGGATAAATTTATGGTTGAGAAAAATTTTGCTTTAAAATCTGCAACTGTCTATCGATTGACGGTATTTTTATTAGCAGTGTGAACGCATTTCTTCGAGTTTTAGTATTTTATTCAAGGTGTTGATAGCTTGAAACTTGAAGATAATACTTTGAAATACTTTATAAGGCTCTCATCATGCCCATCCTGTCGTATGGCGCAGAAGCCTGGACGATGAGGCGTCCCTTAGAGTGTTTAAGAAAAAGATTATGCGGCTTCGTTGGCTGGGTCATGTCGTCCGACCGAAGACTCGTCCAAGTGTTTATCGCACCAATCGGTAAGAATAAGAAGAGAACTCATTTCCTCGTGTTGTTTTTTTTTATTCTAGGTGTTCGTTGCTTGAAATTTGAAGATCATACTTTGAAAAGTATTAATCAGTGGCAACTGATGTTCCAAACATTTACTGCTGGGTTATATGCCCTATCTACATAAATGTAGGTATGTATTGTGTATATGGTATATAAGGTCGTGTTCCCTAAAAGTCTATACATCCATGCACACATACGAACTTGTGTTGGTTTACAATACTTACTCACGCTAAGACCATACAACCAAATAATGCACGACGAAATACCATCAGCGCTCCCTGCATTGTGTCTCGGAACTCTTGAAACCTAAATCAAGAGCTAAACACCCCTAATATTTGTGGGTACATTAACGCTAATGATGATTGAAATGTGTTCGATGGTGTGCTGCACCTTCTGAAATCTGTGTCGTGTTATGCTATACTATGCCTTCACGACATGATGGGCCACAATATGAGGCAAAAAAAAAAAAAATTATGGATGGGCACCTTATATACTTTAGCTGTATATACGAGTATAAGGTACATGATTATTACGTATTTATTATTTCTTTTTACGGTACATAAATACATAGTTTTTATTCGTGAAAAAATGCCAATTATTTCATATATATAATAATTTTGATGATATGCTTACATATAACACACATATATGAGTAATACATTCGCGACTTACGGTCATAGCTCGATATTATATGATATTTATTTAAGTGATATGCCGTTGTTTTTTTACCGCAATAATTTTTATAAGGTTTTTGAATACTATAATTACCATATAAAGATATTTTATAGTGTTTCCAAAGCATCAGGCTCAACAGCCAGTTCGGGCAGTAGTAAACTGTGTGGCGAGTACATTAGTTCCTGATCATTTTTTGATTGGTTGAGGATTAGATGCCTACATCAGCAGGGCATCAAGTGAACACGAATTGATTCAGAAAGCTTTTTCTTATAATATCGTTCTTTGGCAGGCGATTCTCCGCGTGAATTTTTGCTGTTTGAAAACCTTTAGGTTCCTCTACTTGCCGGATAGAGGCCGAATAAAGAAGATATGCACAGCTTATATTTATACGAGGTTTGCCTTTATACTTTAATTCCAATAATGAAAGTAAAATAACAATGAAAATGGTTTTATTGTTTTCCAAACTGTTCTCCTTCGAAGTCAATATACTTCTGCATTCGCTTGAACCAATTTCCAAAGCAGTTTTGCCACTCAGAAGTGGTTACCTCCAAAATGAGCTGTTTAAAGGCTTCCACAGTTTCTTCAGTCGCATTTTATTTGCGCTGTTCTAGGACAAAAAGAAGTCATTAGGTGAAGAAGTCATGATTACTCAGAAACTCTTTTGCGTGAGTCGATGCTTGAAAGCTCACGTTGTCTAGGTGAATTATGATTGTACCGTTTTCAATTTCGGTTGGTTTTACTGAATTTTTCGAACACTTCTGGCAAACAAATAGTTGTGCATAACTCAGCATTGACTGTTTTGAGTTTCTGGTGAAGTTGGTGAAGTTAGGTTAGGTTACTTGTCTAAGATAAGACACTCGGTGGCTTGCTTAAATCACTTAGATCTTTTTAAGAAGGAAACTAGGCCCTCCAGTGAGACATTTTGCATATTTCCCAGTTCTTCAAAGAAATAATTGCCAAGATATTTGGTACAGCTTCTTTGAAGTGCAGGACATTCACAGACGAGGTGTTGTACCTACTCAATTTCTGCTTCATCTCCACAACTCCTGCATAAGTCATTGGGAGGTACACCCAGTCTACTGGCTAGGATGCCAAAAGTGCAGTGACCCGTTAAACCACCAGTGAGGACGCTGGTAGTTGATCTGTTGAATCTTCTGTGCTTTTAAGATTCAGAGCACTTTGGAGACCCTGCAATTAGGGAGCAATTGCGATATGACTAAATTTTTCAAGAAATCAAGCGACCATTTGCTTTGAGAAGCTTTTTCCGCAAACAACTTTTCTTGATGTAAGCTCGTCTTGGAACACTCATACTGCCGATTGGTGTTTCGTTTCCGCTTTATATGCATAGCTCCCATACTAGGTTTCTGTTATGATGGCCTATTGTGCTTTGAACCACAGCGACTGAATTTTTTCAACATTTTTTCACATCAATCGGTACAAGTCCTTTTTTGGGCACTTGTCAAATTATGAGGTATACAACGAGAACAAATCTTTTTGACTACCAAATGTTCCTGTTATATTGAATGTATGCTGGCCTGAATAACGTCCATGGAAGCCTCTATCTCGCGATTTGTTAGATGATGATCTTGCACAGTACCGATGGTTTCTGGCACGACAACCGTTTTTGGACGGCCTTCATGAAATCCATCTTGTACAATGGCCTGCATCAATGTTTTTCCAATTCTCGAATCAGTTGCTTAACTCGTTTTCTTAAAAGCTCTTCAGCTTACTTATATGCTTGTCACAATGGGTCCATTGCGGTAACGCATTTCACTGCATTTCACTAAGGAAATTTTAGCCGCACGCAAGGAAAATATTTTCTTGTCGTGAAATCAAATATTATACAATATTTCGTTGTATATAAACAGGCTGTTGTTAGTTGTGAAATATATTATGCAATTAATGCTTATTGAGGCGAAAGATGAGCTGTATGAGCTTTACCATGACATCGACATAGCGCAGAGAATGAAGTTCCAGCGGCTACTTTTTCTGGGTCATGTCGTCCGAATAGAAATAAACGCTCCGGCTCAGAAGGTATTCGATGCGGTAATGGCTGGGGGTAGCAGAGGAAGAGGAAGGCCTCCTCTGCGTTGGAAAGATCAGGTGGAGAAGGCTTCACTTGGTGTTTCCAGATGGCGCCGTTTAGCACGAGAAAGAAACGACTGGCGCGCTTTGCTAAACTCGGCCAAAATCACGTATGTTGTTATTGCGCCAATTAAGAAAAAGAAGACGAAGTAAAACATAGTTTTAATACAATTTATGGTAGTCGTAACGATCTGTACGACCATGACTTCGAGATCGGGATGAACATTCATTTTTCAGGACAACTTGGCTAATCTTTGGCTTTTCTGTACTTTTTCATCCTTTTAACTAAAAGATAAGGTGACTTGACTCAATTAATTTAAATTTCATTTATTTTCTGCATTTGATTTGAAATAATAAAAAACATCATCGCTAAAAATTTGCGCGAAAAAAAATTCTTCTTCTTTAAACAGTTGTCAGTTGCACTTGCCGTACGGCTGAAGTAGAAAGTAGCAGAATGCCAGTTTTTGTGCATTCCGGCATGGCGGAACGGTACGTATGTGGTGCCTCTGACTAAAATACACATAATGTACAATATTTTACTGCCATTCGAATTCGTTGCCGCAACGCAACGGACGCAACGCACCCATTGTGACGCGTCTATTAGGTAGTTTTTCCGTTGACTGCATATCTGCGTATAGCTTCATGCAACCGATGCATGATATCTAAAGATAAGAGAGAAATCACTTTTAATGGTTATTAACGCACCTTTCTTTTTCAAAGAAATTTAACTTTTCGTGGGTTTTTCGATTCTTCCTGCCAATTCTTCATTGTCTTCTTAGAATTGTTGTAACATAGAGAGCCTGCCTTCAGCAACTTTTTTAACATTTTTGTAACAAAAATTTCATTAGCCTAATCAAAAATATTCTTAGGGATTTATATTATCGGAGATTTTTTTTTGCTCTAGAAAAAAACCATTCACTACTAAACAACCCGAGGAGAAGATTTTTTCCCGAAGCATTGGGTGTAGGAAATTCGAACTTCGAAACCTCTAAGCTCCGCATATTTGACAGCTCTAAGTGGTGTGAATTATGTGAAAATTTAAGTTCTTTCAAAAGGAGTTGGAAAAAGTGAATAAAATTATACAGCAATGCTCAATATGACTCTCCGAATAGTTGCAGAGGAAGACACTGCTGAGTATACTTCAATTCGCCATCCTTACAGATTTGAGAAGTAGTGTGGACTAAACAAAGCCATCCAGTTTCCATATCGGACAGAGGTGTACGGCACGCATATGAAACAACGTAATAGGAAGCTTACTGTATAACATAGACAACATATATTTTTTGCAGAAGATGGATAGCGAAAAGTCCAATCCACTCTTATTAAGAATCTTAACCACCATTTGAACCACATTTATGTCTAAAGTTTATAAATGTATGCAAATTAGGTGAAGGGAGAAATTTGTGCTGCGCGCTACTTAATAACACATAAGCTAAAAAGTCCATAGACATTCCATAAGACACATAGTTGACACTAGTTTTACTGCATCCCCCTCTTTTTTACTTAGTACTAACCTTAAACAGACAGCTATTAAGATTCCATGATTTTCTATTCATTAGTTCTTGAGTTATTGTACTAAGAGTGCCGCTACTTTTGTTATTTGCTTCTTGATGGGGGAAAATACAGATCAAGCGAAGCAATGGCTTGAAAAGTGTTATGGGGACTCCGATCATCATCCGCATCAAAAACAACAATAAAACGAAGTCGTAGAGACTTCAAACGTAGTCGTAGAGACACCGATGATGCACAACGCAGGGAACGTCCAATTGAGGTGGTAACACCAGAAAACATCAGCAAATCCACGAAATTGTTTTGAGTGATCGAAAAGTGAAGTTGCCTGAGTTAGCTGACATTGTAAAGATATCAAAAAAACGTGTTGGCTTTATATTGCATGAGCATTTGACTATGAGAAAGCTCAGTTCAAAGTGAGTGCCACGTTTGCTCGCTGTTTTTATTCATTAAGACAACGCACCGTGTCTCAAGTCAGTCCAGACTACATTCACCGTGTTCGTCAGATTCGGCTCTCAGCGACTACTGCCTGTGCGCCAACCTACAAAAAAATGCTCGCCGGTAAGAAATTTTACCCGATTGAAGAGATTATCGCTGAAACTGTGGCCTATTTTGAGGCAAAAATAAATCGCTCTACGAAAGTTGTATTGAAATGTTAGATCGGGGCTGGAATGATTGCGTTGTTTTTTGATGGAAATTACGTTGATGAATAAAGCAAAAAAAAAACGTGTTTTAGGTCCAGGACTTTCCAACGCATGCGTTATACATTTTAAAAAATGAAATGTGAATAAGTACTTTGTACTTTGTACAGACTATCCCAACACTTTGTAGTCTGCTTCTCATAGAATAAAAAAAAATTGTTTCACATCATGGACCTGTGGCAGCTTGTGCCATTTCTCTGAAATATCGTTTTTGAGCTCTGCTCCATCTTTTGGGTGTCTTTTTTGCGATTTTTTTTCTTAAATATGTCCACAAATTTTCTATTGGATTAATATCCGGGCTTTAAGTTGGTGTATCCAATGCTTTACTATAGTAAAAAGTAGACACGTTCTGGCCATGTGAACTTTATGTTTGGGTTGTTGCCCTGGTAAAATTTAAACTGGGGCTTGCTGTTAACAATGAAGCAAAATTTTGTTATCCAATTTGTCAAATATCATTGCAGAATATTCAAATACTGTCCAAATACCAAATCACCCATTCCTTTGCCGGATGTGCATCTTTACACCATGACTGGAAGTTTGGCTCCAGCCTATTTTAATTTTTTTGCACGATTTATTATTTTATAAAAAGTTTTTCGTGTAATAAACATTTCTGATAACTGTTGTATACTTTTACTCTTACAATCACTTTATGACTGATTGATGTAACAACTTGGCGGCCGCCGTAGGCGAATGCGTTGGTGTGAGACTTACTTTCGGGAGATAGACAGTCTTTTTTAATAACCGTCGCCCCTCGGAAGGCAACGGCAAACCTCCGTGTGTATTTCTGCCATTAAAAAGCTCCTCGTTAAATCCATTTGTCGTTTGGAGTCGACTTAAAACTGTAGGTCCGTCCATTTGTGGAACAACATCAAGACGCATGTTACAAATAGGAGAAGGAACTCTACGAAACATAGAAAAAAGGTTCGACCCTCGAAGTGTAACCAATTATATTATATAAAAAATGTGTGAAAATAAAACAAAATTAAGAATCAGTTCTCTTTTGCTCGATATGCCCTCCTTTGCCTTGTTTATGGTCTTGAGACGGTCCAGAAACGAATGTGAATTGCAGGCAGGTATTTTGACCCACTCGTCGAGAATGGCTTTTTTAAGCACCTCCAGACTGGTGAATCTTTTTGCTCTCTAAAATGAGCCAAAGAGAATAATCCATCGGATTCGCGTTCGGTGAGTTTGAAAGTCATTGTGTGGACCTTATGAAGTCCGGAACGTTTTTTCTACCTATTCTTGGTTCACTCGAGCTTTGTGAGACGGTGCCGAGTCCTGTTGAAACGTCCATGCTCTGCCACTGAAATGTTTGTCTGCCTACGGCTTCAAAGCAATCTCCAGAATACTTTCCCGATAATATTTCGTATTTACCTTGACACCAGGTTCGATGAAAACGATTGGAGAGCGCGAAAGTTTACCGATTCAAAGTACTGGTGACTCAAAGATGATAGATTACTAGGTTTGGCCTATAACTATGTTGAAAAAGAAAATTGTGAGGGGAGCTTCGGCTGCCACGTAATCGGGGATTCGGCAATCGAATTCTGCACGATAATTTCACACACTCGGCCAATCTGTCGTTGTTCAGAAGAAGATTTCACGTTGGCTGATTTTTTCGTATATCACAATCTTAGTTTTTCGTAAACAAACCGATTCATAACCCCGTGTATGTCAGAGCAACAGCTGATTCTGTCGAATTCGCTGAGAGCCGAATAACGGTCTGTTATTGGTGTCACATGCTTAATTATTTTCACTACGCTGGTAATTGTGCAAGCTAATGAAATAATTTCGAAAGCTCTCCAAATTCAAGAGAAAGCGCTGGTTTTAGTTAAAGTAGAGCAAATAACGTGAATACTTTAGTGCGTCAGAGCATTTTCTTGACAAACTGTACATTTTTCGAAACCTGCCTTTTCTGTCAGTTCATCTTTTACAGCTTTGACGCACACAGATTTTGTTCTTTTTATAGCTACTTTCACCTTAAGAAATCACGCAAGACCCGGCCCACCTTGCGGTATATGTTTCCTTATTAATTCATAGAACTCAGCAAGAAATTCCACAATAATTTATTGCTCTATTTTATCTTTTATTTCTTATTATTATACTTAATCATATTATGGTGACACGAAAACATGTCTAATGTGAATGGAGGCTTTGGTTATATTGATTTATTTACAGAAGCGAGAGGTACCGCATTAGAAAAAGAAGGCTTTCATCAGCTGATGCTTTTGATGTATTATACAAGGTGAAGTCCAAAATAAACAAGACTGGCGTCATAAAAATGTTTTCGATGGCGCTATCTTTTTAATGAGTTAAGGCGTAGGAAGTTACATTCCTACCTGACTTCAAGTGAAACCTTGGTGACATTCGGTTCAGTGGAAGCGAAGTTATTGCGTCTAAAGTGTCAGTATGTTTGTGTCATCGGTACAAAAATGAGTTTCAAACAAAGAGCTAATATCAAATTTTCTTTTAAAACCGGTAAAACGTTTACCGAAACATTTGAATTGGTGAAAAAAGTTTATGGCGATGATTGTCTTGCCAGAGTTCATGAGAGATTTACGCGTTTCACGTTTACGTTACGTTATGCGGACATAAATAACAATGAACATACGGACCGCCCAAAATCAGTAATCACCGAAAAGTCCATCGAAATTGTTTGTAAATTTATCAAAAATAAACCGGAATCATCATTGAAGTTTATGAAATCGACGTTGAATAACTCTAAAACATCGATTTATCGCATTTTAACTGATCCTTTGGGCTTATGAAAGGTCTGTGCACGTTTCATTGGGTACAAGTTAACTGAGGACCAAAAATTGCTCAGAATTCAATATTCGAAAGAGGCGAGAGCTTCCTTTACAACATTGTAACTGGTTATGAAATTTGTTGTTTTCAATATGAACCTGAAACAAAGCGTCAAATTGCCGAATGGAAGGCCCCAGACGAGCCATCGCCCCAAAAATCGGGTTTGGAGAAGTCAAAAGCAAGTCGATCTCATTTGTTTTTACGATTCCAAGGGAATTGTCCACAAGGAGTTTGTGCCAATGGGCCAAACCGTCAATGCAATTTTCTATGTGGGCGTTTTGAAGAGTTTGTTGCATCGCATTCGTCGAATTCGCCTTGAATACCGCGAAGAAGGAAGGTGACGCTTATTGCATGACAATGCACCATCTCATCGATCCACTCTGGTGACTTATTTTTTGACTAGAAATCGCATTTTAACCATCAATCACCCTGTGGCTTCTACCTATTCGGAAAATTGCCTTTGTTCATGAAAGGAAAACGTTTTGCGTCCGTAGAGGCCATCCAAAAGGCGTGTACCGACATCCTGAAGGACATTTCGGATTTCGGTCAATGACCTGAAACACTCTTTCCTCTTTCGACAAACTGTTAGATCGCGCAAAACAGTGCATCGAGCCCTGAGGGGACTATTTTGAATAAATAAACTCGAAGTTATCAGACTAAAGTTCCTGTCGTTTCTATTTTAGCTCAGTCTTGTTTATTTTGGACTACACCTGGTACATCTGCATTATATGTATCTAAAATTATATTATATTAGCGTCAGTTAGCGTTTTTTATTTTATAACCCATGAATTGTAAATTGCTTTACTTTTAAAAACTTTAACTTTCAGAATCGTGTACAAGTACTGCCTTACTTCACTTAAAATAATTTAATTGAATAATTTTGCTAGTCAGTGTACCCAGCGTTCGTCTATAAGTATCAGGTTCGTATATTAAGACATCGGAAAATATTAAAACAATATTAAAATGTTCATTTAAAATGTGTATACTTTTTTCACTAAGTAGGTATTATGGCTTGCATTCAACACTTTGTGAATGTGTGGGTGGAGCCTAACAGTATACTACCATACACACTTGCACACATTCATTATACATACATATCTACATTTTTTCGGTTAATCATAATTTCATAGCTTTTGCATTGCGGCCGCCATATTATTGCGTTATTATTATATACTTGTTCGGCCGTTATTGTTGTATTTACCATACATGCAAACATTGCTGGTGAACGGTTTTAAATGAGCGAGAAAACATGAAGCCACATTCACAAACATACTCAGGGGCAGTATTGTTGTATTTGCCTGAGCACAATAAGGGTGGTGTCTCTTGTGTGCGAGTGCATACATACATACCGACAATTTCCAAGGGTAATGGTTGCTACAATGTTAAGTACATTGGTTGTGGACGTGGTGGGAGACTGAAACTCGCATCGTTTGCGAAGTTGTGTGTACATATGCATGCATGTATGTATAAGTATGATACATACATATGTAAATGAATATGGTGTTGTGCTGGTGGAGTGTTTGGTAAGGATGGTGGGCGGTGGTGAAAAGCGCCGTCACAATTATGATGTTATTTATCATCATACGTACATATCTACGTAAATATATACATACATCAATATAAACATATAAAAGCATTATTGGAATCCTTTAAAGGAGCAGCGAAGGGTGTGGATGTGTATGTTGCGTCTAAACGGCTGAAACACCGAGATTTAACGATGACCAATTTTAGAACTCAGTCGTAAAGGCAATCCAGCTGTGTAAGCATGTGCGGAAATCGCGAAACAAGTTGAAAGGCATTTCTGGCAATTATATACATACCAACATACACACATATACATTTGAAAATGCCGTCGGGAAGAGATAATCGAAAAATTGCCAGTGAGAAAAGTTTGATAGTGCATGAGGAATCGAAAGCTATTCAAGAAATAAAGTGAGGAATGAAAAAAGCATTCAAAATAAAAACAAAAACAAAAACATAAACATAAAAATATTATATATTAAAAGTGGGCTAAGAATATAAAAATATAAAATATTTGTAAGCAGAACGTTCTGAAAAAATTTGGAAAATTTACGGTGCTTGATGGATATAAAAGTACAAACTTTTTAATAAAGATTGGTGAGTGTTTCTAAACTGCATAGGAGTTTGTAAAAAAAAAAAGAATTTCAATGAACATTTTTTTATAAATTATAGTTATATACATTACAGTACACATAAATTCAAATATATCTGTAACCAAATGCGTCATAGAAGGTGGCGAAGAATTAAGATTTATAATTTTTGCAAACGGCGTCGTATGTCAATCATATTTGACACTTGTGAATCAGACAGCTGCTGTACGAGTATATGTGGAAACTCACAAGCAACGGAGTGCGTAAAGTTCAAAATAAAGAATTTCAACGCTAAAATGCTTTTTTATTTAATAAAAAACTTCGCGTGACATACAAAAATATATTCTTTATATTGGTAGAATGATCACCATTGGTTTTTACCCTATGATCAAAAAGTACCGGGAAGGTGATGTGGACTGTTTTCTTCGATTGCCAAGGCGTAGTGCACCATGCGCACCTTGCATCGGGCCAGACAATCAATAAAGAATATTATTTATCCGTTTTGAAGCGTTTAACAGATGCTGTACTTCACAAATGTGCAAACAATTCTTGGATTTTGCATGATGATAACGCGCCATCGCACCGAGCCCAATTTGTGCTGGATTATTTGACCAAATACCAAGTAAATATCATCGTGCAAGCACCGTATTCACCTGATACGAGGGGTTCCTTTTATATGTCGGGATTAGAGAACAAAAACAAATTGTAATCATCGAAAATCACTTTATTGGTTTTCAAAATATTCTCCATGAAGATCTATACACTTTTGCATGCGTTTGAACCAATTGTCGAAGCACTTTTGCCACTCTGAATGAGGTACCTCCAAAACATGCATTCTGAATACCGCAACCGCTTCTTCAGGTGTGGAAAAACGTTGACCTCTCAGTTTGTTTTTTACGTGCGGGAATAAAAAGAAGCCATTCGGTGCCAAGTCAGGACTATACGGCGGATGACCCATTAATTCGATGTTTTGGGTGCTCAAAAATGCAGTTGTTTGAGCCGATGTGTGAGAGCTCGCATTGTCCTGGTGAAGAGTGATCCGTCTTTGGCGATTGGTTTTCTTAATTTCTTGGAAGACAACTGGCAAACAAATGGTTGTGTACCACTCAGAATTTACTCTTCTGCGTTGTTCTAGTGGTACGGTTGCGACATGTCCAGTTTTTCCGAAGAAACAGGCGACCATTTGATTGGAAGTGCTTCGTGCGCGAACAACTTTTGTTGGATTTGGCTCATCCTGAAACACCCATACAGTCGACTGCTGTTTACTTTCGGGCTCATATTCGTCTTGGAGTGAACTACGACCACGATTGAATTCACCATACCATCGATAAACACTGGTCCTTGATGGAGCTTCATCGCCAAAAAATTAATTAAGTTCATCCATGCAATGTTGCTGAGTTAATCCACGTCGAAAGTTGTAAAAAATAATCGCACGAAAATGTTCACGATTTAATTCCATTTTTGGACCGAGATGAATCTTTTAAGTTACTGTAAACAACACAAATAGCGCTGGTATTTCAAAACGTTCTGAGTACGTAAAAGCTAAAAAATGCCAAACTTTGCGATATAGTTGTCAGTTGCCAGATTGCAACACCAGGGTTGCCAAATCCCGACATATAAAAGGCACCCCTCGTATGGCCCCGTGCGACTTTTTTTTGTTACCCAAGTTGAAGTTACCACTTCGTGGAAGGAGAATTCAGTTGATAGAGGAGATCGAAGAGAATGCGACGCAGGAGCTGAAGCCAATCCCTTCGTCGGCCTACCAGCGGGATCATACGAGCTATTAAAACCAGGATACGAGCTATTAAAACTCGCTAGTAAAACAGTTGACGGTGCACGCTACCAACGACAATTGGCCGATTTGAACGGCGCTATACACCGAAAACGCCCAGAATATGCCGATCGGCGTCACAAAGTAATTGTTCTTGATGACAATGCACCGCCACATCGAACAAGAGCGACCCGGGAATTGGTGGAGAGGTACGATTGGGAACCGCTGGTGCATGCGGCTTACTCACCAGACTTGGAGCCTTCTAATTATCATTTGTTTGTTCGATGGGCCACGCATTTTCCGAGCAACGCTTCAATTCTCACGAAGAAGCCAAAAAATGGCTCGATGATTGGTTTGCGGCCAATTTTTTGGCGCAGCATCAACAAATTGCCTGAGAGATGGGAAAAATGTGTCGCTAGCGAAGGCTATTATTTTGAAGATTAAATTTGTAACCATTTTTTGTTAATAAACGTTTGAAATTGAAAAAAAGTCTTATTTCATTGCACTTGAACATTTGGCTAGAAAATCGACCTATAAACTTTCAAAACCGAACATTTTCGCTACATTTAGCGTTTAGTGACTTCTGGCCATTTAATGAACTAAAAAGTACTATACAAGTAGCTTGTTTTGAGCTTAAACAAATTTATGATGTTTTATGTTATTACAACAACAACTACGATCGCTCCAGACATACCGTTTTGGGTGCATAGAAGATATTCGATGTAGGCATGTCAATTGTTCGCAAAAATAGAGTTAAACAACTTTTACGAGAATTTAAAAAAAAACAAAAAATAATAAAATAAACTTTGGCGTAAATGAATTGTATCGAAGGAAGTAGATTTGGAGATTAAAGAAATATTATAAAATGTTTAAGCACCTTTCACTTTGATCCAATCTGATTGCAGTGGACAAAGGGGTACCTATCGATACACACGCATATGAATAGTTCTTTGTTAATACATATATCTCCCATACTCATGCAATCTAACACATGGACCGAAAAGTCCCGGTCCTTACTCATAGATGGCACTAGATTTATTGCATTCACCTTTTTTTCAGTTAATACTAACCTTAAAGAGACAGCTATCAAAATTTAATGATATTCTATTCATTAGATCGTGAGTTATTGTGCTAAGAGTGACGCGAATTTTGTTATTTTCAAAATTATTTTTGTTTAATTTTACACTGCTTGTTGATGGGGGAAAGTACCGCTCAAGCGAAGCAATGGCTGGAAAGGTGATATGGGGACTCCGCTCCTTCAGATGAGTTGCTGACTTCAAGTAGTCGTAGAGGCACCAATGATACACAATGTAGTGGACTTCCAAATGAGGCGGTGACACCAGAAAATATCAATAAAATCCACAAAATTGTCACCATCGACAAGTGATTTCTGTCTAAAAAATAATAAATGATTGGCGTGCACACTTTTGTCATGTATTACGCCGAGCTCCTCCTTCTATTTGTTGTATGCGTCTTGATGTTGTCGCACAAATGGAGGGGCCTACAATTTTAAGCCGATTCCGAGCGGCAAATGGTTTTTTATGAGGAGCTTTTTCTTGGCAGAAATACACTCGGAGGTTTACTATTGCCTGCCGAGGGGCAACCGCTATTAGAAAAAATGTTTTCTTCATTTTGATGTTTCACGGAGATTCGAACCTGCACACTCCCGAATGGGAGTCACGCACCAACCCATTCGGTAGTTTCTTTAATTATTATATTCTGAGTGCTATTTTAAATATCATGCTCTTGGACCGTGCAGAACATAAAATGGTAGCTCTCGCCGCCCTCAGTTTGAGAGGTAAACCCCAGACAGAACCTGAAACCTGAAAACCCCTAGCTTTCTTTTGAGTAGCACATATCGTTTTGCTGGAATCTTGTGTTTTGAGAGCAGCTTTAATACAATAATTTCAAAGAGGGAAAAGGGTAAAGTGAAGGGAATTTTAGTAGTAAAATTGCTGAATATACCAAATATTTATACAGAATTGACTGTTTTAAGTTTTCTAGAGGTACAGTTGTAACATTACCAGATTTTCCGTAAAAACGCAACCATGAGGAGCTTCTTCCACGAACTGGTTTTGTTGAATTAAGCTCATCTTATAATACTCATACTGTGTTGGTTAACAATTCACGCACATGATCGATTGTTTCTAGCACCGGTGTTCTCAAAAATTCGTCCTCCAAGGATCGTCGGCTATGTTGGTACTCGTTGTAAATATCATACGAAACTTTGTGCTAAACAATATCAAACTTGTCGATAAAAATATCGAATTATAGCTCACCACACGTAAAGTTGGAAAATCAACTCTTGTACTGCAATGGATGGAATGGATCTGATTTGATTTCGGGCATATCCTTCGCAAATAATACAGAAGTCATCATCTTCTCCTTCGGGAGAGGCGGCAGTATTTTTTTGTTTCTTCCGCATTGCACGAACTTTTCGTATCGTAGCGATGAATGCCTTGATTTCGTAACTTTCGATAATGATACTCTAAAGAAAACAGCCATTTACGAGTGGCATGGGTGCTTCAGAAGAGATTGTGAGTCCATCGAGGATGATTAACGTAGTGGCAGGTCGTCGACATCGAAAAACTGATGAAAACATCATTAACCAGCAGAAAGCTGGCAGAGCATTTGAACATTGCTTAAGAATCCATTCAGGACATTGAAGTTAATGACTACGTTAGCGACGTGTAACTGCAAAGTTGGTCCCAGAGGAACTGAATTTCTTGCAAAACAGGAACAGCGTTGATATCGCCCAAGACATGATTTCCAGAGCTGTATCCTACCCAACATTCATCAAATGCATCATTACTGGATACGCGATGTGGTTATGAGTGCGACACACAATCCAGACATCGAAAAGTGAAGACATCCGAATGAATTAATATTAAAAAAGTCACGTCGTTTTCAGTCAAAAAAGAAAGCGTGGCTCACGTGGCTCCATAAAGGATTATAACAGTATTCTACACCAGAAGGTCAGATAATGAATATACATATATCTACTATTATTTGGGCGTTACGAGAAGCAATGCACCACCGCATACTGCCATCATGCTGTGAATGTTTGGCCAAGAACGAAACGAATACCATCCAACAGTCATTGAATTCACCTGATTCCTTTCAATTGAGAAATTATGACCTTCTTCAATGTTTTCCCCTACAGCTGGGATATTTTTGATTAAACAGTAGGGACGAACTTCCATTACCTTTTCCGTGGTTTCATAGCGGAAAGTGGAATCCTACTAATTTTGGAAAATATAGTAGTAAATTTTCTTCCCAACACCTTCAATTGTTAATTGTTAAAACAAAATACAGAATTAAGATCTAAAATCTAAATAACAAAAAAAATTACTAATGACAAAAGTTGATTTAATAAGTTTTACAAGGAAAACAAGTGCAGATTTTATTTTTTAAAAATTATTTTCTCTAGATTTTCCCCGTGACGTCGGATACATTCTTGGAATCTTCGTACTCCGTGTAAATCGCTGAAAAAATGATATTTTCTTTTAGTGCTGCGATGGTCACTAGACATACTTTTGAGGTACCGCCATATAAAAAATTAAGATCGGGAGTAAGATCGGGCGACCTGGGTGGATAGGACATTTCACCGAAACGACTTATAAGTATGTTAGGGAAGAAATCGCGCAGTATCGCCATAGTCTCTCTGGCCGTAGGAGGGATGTACTTTCATTATTGGCAGAAAATGGCACAGATACATTGGCCTTGGAACACGCTTCGATTGCGAGCACACGTTGTTCATCAGTTCACTGCGACATCGTGGCTAAATAACACGCATGATTAACGAAGCTAACGTGGCCCCCTCCTAAACTCAAGGGTGCTTTTTTAAGCCTAAGAAAGCCTTAAGGGACCCTTAAGGTGGTCTAGAATTTTCAAAAAATCGATTTTTTTGTGTTTTGATATTTCAAAAGTGTAGGCTTTAATATACTGTCAAATTTTTTAGAGGATGTTGAATATGAGATTTTGGAAGGATATGAAGTCAGATTCGTCATGCGGCCACTCTCAGAACCTAAACTTATTTATCTCGAAACGACTTTTTTCGGCCTGGTGTTGTCAAAAGAAAAAAAAAAAACTATTCAACCGAATCGTTTGCAATTTTAAAATGTTGTGTTCACAATAGTAATGGTCTAGAATCATATTACTATTTCAATTATTTCGTATTTTTTATATTAAAAAACTTAAAGCAAATTCGATTTTTAGAGTGTCAAATTTAGATCCGAGCCATTTTGTCAATTTTTTTTTTATTCCAGTACGGGACATAACGACAGTCATACTGATTAATAATTTTTTTGATTCTTGTGTTTCAGATAAATAGAAAAGTCAAAATGGATAACACCGTACAGATCCAATTTTTCGTGAGGGTCAACTTCGCGCCATTTTTAGAATTATTAAAATTAAAAAAAAAAATTCCCATTTTTGTTTGTAAAAGAAGTTCAATAAAAAGCCTAAATAATGTAAAGATCGTTTTTCATTTTTTTTATTGTAAAAAAAATTCCTAAAAATTCCCTAAATTTTTGAGCTTTAGACCACCGAGACCCCTTTAGAAACTCAAACTTAAACCACTCTGTTCTCGAATATTAATTATATGCTTATACATACGAGATAAATTTCTATGGTTCCGTGGGGGAACAAAGGGCCAAAAAGTGGATTCGTTGATAGAATTGAGTTTAAGATTGGCAGGTCATCAGCCGACTGCTCCGATTCTGGCAATGAGATGTTGGTTGTAGCCCCAACTTGTGCTACCAGCTTGCTTGCAAAAGCATTTCTGCTGTCAGGGGTGGTAGGTTTATACTGCTTGTACTCGGTCGTCAGAGTCGCTTTAGTTTTAGAACATGGAGTACCACGAAGGTTATATATTCGAAAAATCAAAAAATTTCAACTACTTTTTTGCTATTGTTTGCACATGAAGTCGCTCGTGCAAGTAATGACGATCATTTTGAACCCAGAATCATTAAAATCGGTTCATTTTTGACTAAGTTATGAGCAATTAAAAAAAATTCTTATATAATTAAAAAAATCGATTTTGAGCCGAAAATCAAAATTGCCGATAAATCTTGAAACATTTTTTTTTCGGGCGAACAAAAAAATTCGTGTCTCATTATTTTGACCAGAGAGCAACATATTTGAGTTACATCGACATCGAAGAACATGTCCCGAATAGGCCGGTTGAATTGAAATGGAAAGCTCCTATAGCTATTAAGATCGTAAATTTTCCTTGCGATTATTTTTAATGCATTTACTCAGGAAGACATTTGTCAAAAATGAAAAATATGTATTAACCGCCTGCACATACACATCAACTACTGCAAGCCATATAGTCATTTTTGTCATAACTTTAACTCACATACTAGGTGGTTTAATAAATTTTGCGGTTCGATAAAAGAGGGCATTGCTACTAGCCTACATTTTTTTGTTATGTTGGTACACTCTTTGTATGAAAGTATGTGAAGTTCCATTTCAATCTGTCAGTTCATTATCTGTTTACAAGCCAGTTAGTATCGACGTGTCACAGAATTTTGTACAATGGAAAAAGTGAAGTATCGTCCGTTGATTGAATTTTTATTTGGGATGGCTTAAACATAAAGGAAATTTATGAACAAATGTTGAAAGTGTATAAAGACTTTTCGCCATCAATTGGCAACGTAGAAAGAGGGTGTGCTGAATTTAAACCTAGTCGTACAAGCTTTGAAGACGACCACGTCAAGGACATCCAAAAACAGCAACAATGCCAGAAATCGTAGAAAAAATACAGGATATCGTATTGGAAAATCGTCGAGTGACTGAAAGGGAGTTAGTAGAAGTTCTAGAAATCTCATTGGTTCTATCACTATGCTGCTAAACATAACCAGTTTGCATTTAAAAAAAAAAATCGCTTTCATCAGGACAATGCACCGTGTCACAAGAGCATTTCGACAACGTATAAAATCCAAGAATTAAAGTTCGAAATTGTGGAGCATCCACCGTATTCACCAGATTTGGCCCCTGTCGACTTCCAGACCAAACAAAATGCATGTATGGAAAGCGTTTTTCATCAAATGATGAGATCAGAACAGCTGTGAAAGCGTATTTTGCAGCCCTTCTAGATTCTCACTTCAGGGGTGGAATTCGAGATGGAACAAATGTATTGGTGTTCAGAGAAACTCTACTGAATTATAAAGTGAATTTCAAACCAAAAAAATCGTGTTTTTCTTATCGAACCACAAAACTTAATTGGACAACCTAGTATATGAGTATTTATGTGTTTGTTGTAATTTACATTTGACAAATACATATTCACATTTGCAAGTAAACTCGCATCTTATAGTAAACTTTAGTGTACTCTTGGTCAAAACAAGGTGAACGTGTCAGACATCTTCATTTAACCAATTCCTGCAATGAATGAAATCCCATTCATACATTCACTTATTTACTTATGCACTCAGTCATTTATTCGCTGCATTCACATTACCGGTCACTTCATAATGGGATTTAATTACAATTGCAGGCGTGCAAACTTGAGTGCCATATAAGCCGAAAGGTATTTGCACCTCAGCAAATAACTTCCTCGAAGACGTATTAGATGACCATATAAGTGCACAGATGTGTTTACGCTTGGTACGCACATAAATAACTACAAATGTATGTACATATCCACATAACTTACCTACCATTCAATCGAAGCAGTACAGGTGTGGAAGAGGGGGATCTAACTGGAGCTTAATATACACACTTAGTGAACTTAATATAATATTTTCGTCGACATGTCTATAATCCGTAAATGAGTATTTGTATGTATAGGTATATGTAATGGATGTTGTTATTGTCAAGATGTTGACATATTTAACTTCAATGAATTGCAACGTGAATTGCTAAGCAACATAATTTGTTAGGAACTGTCCACTTTCGTGTGGCGAAGTCATCCATTTTGCCATAGTTTTCAATCAGTTTGCATTGACCAAGTGGATGGCATCAAAGTAGTATTAGGTTTTGAGTGAAAATTATTGCTCCTAGTGAACGTAGGACCATGACTAGGTCGCGTTCACTTTCTGCTTGAGATAAGCATCAGATGGACTTTACATGACCAGTTATCAGGCTTATCAAAATTCAAATGTGACACAATAAATTATGTAGCTTAGGTTGGGTTGTTCGAAGAGGGCTGTATCAGATGAAATATCAAATTTGTCCTTTACGATACTCTAGCAGAGAGGAAAAGAGTTGAAAGAACAGGACGGAGTAGATAGGAGGGGTGGGGGTGACCGAATGATGGCCGATGACTGATTCATGGTTGTGTTAATTGTTTCGTATAAATATATAAAACTTCCTTTAGCTCTGGTCTGGCTTCAGTAATCAATTTATTTAGGAAAGGTGGGGAATTAGTACAGGTTCTTTAGTCCAATCTAGCAGTCCTACTACCTTTGATAGCATATAAGTAGCTAGTACTTGGCCTATGGACATACCATTGGTGAACATTTATATGGCGAGTCCCTTGATACCAGACAAACGCCACTAGCCTGTGGACAGACGCTACATTCTGCCCTTTCATGCTACTGATGAAATTCATCATCACATGCCCAATATTTGGGCTTGGTTAGGTTTGCCTGGTTGGCACTAAGCCACGCATAGACCTTTTCGTCCGTAGCGATATCAGATGGAGACCGACTTCTATGAATACTGAAAGTAGACTTCATGTATGCTGTCAACGCTTTTGGCGAAGATCCGCTTTTGAAACGTTCTCCAGACTCTCACACACTGGGCTTCCAGGCATTTTAAACACGTTTTTAATATTGCCGAACAAACGCACAGAAGGTGTTCTAAAGTTTCCTCAACATCCTCTCTGCATTTGTCCGTATTAGCAAGGCGTAGAAATATATCTATATCTGGACGTAGAAAAGAACTGAGAGCCGAAATGCCAATTATAAATAAAATTTCTAAAAACTGTAACATCTTCCAGTCCGATTCGAGCCAACTTACTACATTAAAAACCGTAGTCATTTGGCACTGTCCTACTCTGCAGAGAGATGTCGCTATTTGTGTCAAAGTCGTTGAAAATTTGCGAAGTGGCACTGATTTTGGACATATCAGAGTTACTGCAAGTAATGGCTGGATATGTACACCTACATTTACAGTCCATCTCATCTCGTTCCGGACTGCTACCACAAAAAGTACTGATAGCTATGTCGGGTTTCACCGCATGCATACCCAGCAAGCAGAGTCCGGTTTTTGTTTTGGTGCGGAGGATAAAAATGTCGAAAAGATTCAATTCGTACCGTCGCACTAATGATATGAGGAACATGCTCCCCCTAGAACACACCTCCCCTGCGGACTTCTACCCGAGACTGCATGTTTGCATTACATCAAGGTGAAGTCGTGATTGTGTCTACAGACCACAATAGGAAGCTACGTCCAGACCATCTGTCTGGGACGTATGGAGGTAATACATAGAAGATAGTCTCCAATTCATTCCACTGTACGTAGAGGAAGGAACATTGAAAATAAACATCGAAAATGCGGTAATGTCATAACCAATACCGTCTTGTCACTGTATGATTTAGTCGTGAGTGATAAACTCAGTCGTCTGTAATTGCCGTCAGGTCGTCGCTATTCGACCTCCACTGAAACTCTGATTCTAAATGAATATAGGCTCAGCTATCAGCCTCTACCTGCTGCTTTTGAAACCGTTCCCTTCTTCTCATTTCATTAGTCGAGCTCACTCAGCGACCGCATCACCAGCTCAGCAAACTTGCACGCCGTATCCCACCAGTGTTTTGAGCTGCACATGATGTTTATTAAGTCAGACACACTCGGTTGTGCAGTGTACGTTTAAAATACTTTTCATTATCTAGTGTTTAGATTTTTTTATGTTTTAGAGAGTCGTAGAGAAATTTAAAAGAAAATTCCTAGAAGATAGCGTCATCAGCACCGTTCATCGAAAAGGTAAGGAAAACCCGCCAAAATAGATCAAAGAATTTTCCCAAATTTAATTCTTTTGGCTGGGACAGTATGTACTGCTAGACAAATAGACCAATATTTCGTTATGTTTTCCTGCTCTTTTTATGTCCGGGCACGTCTATATGTTGAGTACGTCTGGGTATACTCTAGATAGGCGGATGTGCCTTTTAACATGGCCTGGAGGCGGGCTGGTTGATAGCAGATTTTTGGTTGGGATTTCTAACACTAGTTACTAAAAACATATGCACGCCACCTTCCTTCAAATCAACTTTGGTCTGCTACTATTTGAGAAGTTTTAGCACGGCTTACTACGTCTGCACCGAGGCTTCCACCTCTGCCTTCACCGACGGTTCCAAGATGGAATCGGGAGTCGGAGCAGGGGTTTTCTGTAAATCAGTTAATTTATCTATCTGCTTTAAACTCTCGAACACTGCTAGTGTTTTTCAAGCAGAAGTCTTTGCGATCCTGCAGGCATGCAAAATGCTTAGGGGACGCGGGAGCGAGGGGGACATTAACATTTTCTCCGACAGTCAAGCCGCGATTAAGACTCTGACGACGCCATGGTGCAGAACGAAATTAGTAAGCTCCTGTAAGGAGGAGATCAAATCTCTTGGGTGTGCAGGTAACATTTCTCTGATTTGGGTTTCAGAATATAGGAACATAGAGGGAAATGAAATTTGCTGATGAGCTTGCCAGGAAGGGGACTGAATTGGTCTCAGAGACCTCCTACCCGATCATCGGTGTCCCCTTGACAGTTGTTAAAGGGGAACTGAACAAATTATTTCTCAGGAAAGTGCAAAAAAGATGGAGCTCCATTTCTTCATGTGCTATTTCGGAAACCCTTTGGCCCCGATACGATAAAGTTCTTTGGACTCCTCGCCATTCAATTTCCAAACTCGCAGCTGTGTTTACCGGGCATTGAAGGATCGACACACACGCGGAAAAGCAAGGGTTACCATTTAACCCCATTGCAGAAGCTGTGGGGTCCTTTCAGAGAAGGAGACTGTAGACCATTTACTCTGTAAATGTCCGGGTTTGGCAGTTAGACGACTAAAGTCACTGGGATCTTCTTTCTTCGACAGCCTGGGGCAGTGCGCGAGCCTAAATCCAATCAATCTTCTCCATTATATCAACAGCTCTGGCTATAGATATTTGCCTGTTGGAGGTCTCATAATGGTATCAAAACGGCGCTTTAGTGCTACTTGAGGAGTGGTAGGTGCGCTTCAACCATTTTACCTACCTACCGACCTACTACGTCCCGATCTTCTCATATTTTTCCATAGTACAGGACACTCGAAGTGTAACCAATTAAAAAGGCCATAAATGTAGTTTGGAAAATTAGTTTTCTTCAATTCAAAGTAAAAAATGTGCTAATAATACAAAATTAAGAATCAATTTACTTTTGCTCGATATAATCACCTTTTTTGCCTTGACTAATGCCTTGAAACGGTCCAGAAACGAATCGCAAGCTGCCCGAATGTGACTTGCAGGTATTTTTGTCCACTCGTGGACAATGGCTTTTTTAAGCGCCTCGAGACCGGTGAATCTTTTAGTTCGGACATTCCACTCCAAAATGGTCCAAAGAGAATAATCCATGGAATTCGCGTCTGGTGAATTTGAGAGGCATTGTGTGGACGTTATGAAGTTCGGTACGTTGTTTTTTAGCCATTCTTGGTTCACTCGAGCTTTGTGAGACGGTGCCCACGGCTTCAAAACCACCTCCAGAATACTTCCCCGATAATATTTCGTATTTAGCTTGACGCCAGGCTCGATGAAAACGATTGGAGAGCGCCCATCTGCGGTTACAGCGGCCCAAACTATTACCTGTGGCAGGTGCTGCCTCCTGGTGGTCAATCGATGACTCAAATTCTCGTATGTACGGTCGGTCAAATAAACCCGATCGTTTTGGGTTACGAAGTTGCTCAATTTGAAAGATTTTCTCGTCAGCAAACACAATGTTCGGAAATTGAGCGCTTTCGGCCAAGCGAAGCAACTCCTTCGCTCTCTCAAGTCTGACTTGTTACTGCTTCGATGTGAGTTCATACGTCTTTTGGATCTTGTAAGACTTGACTTTGAGATCAGTTTTCAGTATGCGGTGGATGCTACGGTCAGATATTTTCAGTTCTTTCGCCATTTGATTGGCACTTTGGTGGGGAGTTCCGTCAAGTCGCTTCTTCACTTTTTGAACCATTGTTTCAATTAAATACAAGTAAATGCATTGCCCCCAAATTAGCACTACTATAAATGCATAAGTAACATGGAGGAGCTTTATTTTACCTCCATTCTCTTTATTTTGCTAAGTATATTATATTAATGATAGCAGGGTAGGATGATTTCTTGAATGGAAAAGATTCATTCATAAAGCATTGCGATGCCGCTGGCTAAGTACACTTTAATTGTATTAACCTCAAAGGGAATTGAATGTCAACGTTGCCGCTGCCAAATGGTTTCTAGTTGGCTGGTTGCATTTTTCTTTCAATTCAAAGAGTGGCATAAAACAGATAAGCACTTGCATAAATCATCTTTTTTGTGTTGAAATATTTAAATTTAAAAATACTCTTGTCGAAAATTTGAAACTTGAATTTGACGTTCCTGTATCGCCCTAGGCTGAAGCTTAAGGGGGGAAACCAGTATAGACTTATCAAAAAAACGACTTTTTTATTGCATAAATTGTTAGCATAACTACTCAAGAATATGTGGTAAAAATTTTATAGCGAAATTCGCATTATTCCCGATTCTATGAGCACTTAAGTGACTGCCCGTCTGTTCCGCAGCATAGTGCGCGTTAGTTAGAACGACGTTTTTCTCGAAACTATTTTTTTCAACTGGTGGGCACTCTACCTCAAAAAGTTATAGACCAATCGTTATAAATTTTTTTTCGGAGTATTCTTTATTCAATCCTAATCCATATGAACCTAATTTTGGGATTATATTATCATTAAAAATATTTTTTTTAAGCAAAATAGATGAAAAAATATGGTATGAAAAAATTTCATTGTGTTCAAGCGCCTCAAAGATGTGCAATTTTCAATATTATTTTTCACAATAAGGTTCATATCCTTAGGAAACATGTTGTTAACGAAAAAAAAAATTGTTGTTGATTACGGAGAAACATTGCAACTTCAGGAATGCCTACCTGCAAGATACTCGGAAGGCAATCGATCATGGATAACACGCTCTAACGTCACTATTTCCGGCGGAAATGGCTTGAAAGAATTTTAAAGTATACTTAAAAATATGAGTAAAATACCCTCCATGTTTAAAAAATTTCTGATTATTCCTTCCTTGTTCAAAAAATTCTCGAAAAATACCAAAATTTCGGCCTCCTAATTCGGTTTCCACCCTTAAGCTAGATCCTTCTGAATAGTTGGTTGAAATAATGGGCAGCAATAATGAAATAATGAATTCAGCAAAATAAATGTAGCTAATTTCATTGTAGCAACAAATCTAATCTCCCCTCGGCACATCAAAAGTACTGAAAATGTTTAATGGAAAAGCTCTATTCATTTTAATTCCTTAATTTTTCATTAAATCGACTTATGCTAATTTAAAAAGGCGTTTAACAACAATATAATGCGTTTAAAATCTTTGCAGCTACACATACACATTCCCACACATACACGCCCACATCCATTGGCACATATTAGATTACTGTAATATACACCAATGAATACTGCAAGTCTAGCATTTAATTCTTCCATTGCTAATCTTCGCTCGCATGTTTTCTTTTCTTTTGTTGCGCACAGGTCCATTCATCGGATTGTATTGGTGCTGGCAAGTCCATTGACCGCAAACGCATACAAATCGTGACACAATAAAGTACACGAACACATCTTGCGTTGCGACACACCTGCCACTGCCGGCAGCACACGTGCAAAATCTTCGTGGGATTTGAGAGTGTCAGCTTAATTGCTGCCTTCATACACAAATGTGTCGTTAAGGTGGTTGCAACAACATCAGCAATTACAACGGCAGAAAGTCTCTGTGGATAGTGACACATCGCATAATATAGTGTCAACATGTTGCAGAATCCTTCAAAATATCATCCAAATCCGTTTTCTCACTTGTTGGCCTTGCACGGTTCTCAGGCTGTAGCTAATAACAACATCACCACCCATCAAACACATTTGGCTAACTTGCCGCCGGTTTTCGCTACGCAAAGCCAACTTCAACTTCATCATCAGCAGCAGCAACAGCAACAAGAAGACTTCCATAATCATCACCATCCAACCACAATGACGACTACCAGTCAACATCACAACTCATTTCTGCTACAAAATCATCCACCACGTGAGCCACACATACATACTAACCACCCACTGTTGAATTCGACGCAAACACGAACACATGAGCTCCTTGATACGACGAGTACCTCCCTCGACATGGGCAAGTCTTTCACAATTGCCGCCATTTTGGGGCTGCAAAAGAGCGCAATGGAGAATAGCCGTAAAGATTACAACAATGCAATCAATTTATCGCTAAATAGTAGCAATGAAAATGGCGGTAAAGAGTCGCGTGTAGGGCGATCAGCGCACGGTAATCAACAAAACTTTAGTGACGACGAAGTGGATAATAGCGAACAACAATCGCAACATTTGCGCACACCAAGTGGAGGTAATGCATGCGGCGATAGTGGCGTTAAGTTGCTGAAGTGCGGCAGAAATACCAATAGCCTGTATCATCAAAATACCAGCCATTTTGATTGCAATAGTAATGCAGGTGCTGCACTCTTACATCGTTATTTGCCAATACCAGTCTCGGCTGCACCAGTGACAGCAGCAACATCATCATTTGTCGCTGCAGCAACACAACACCATCATCAACAACAGCAGCAGCAGCAGCAGCAGCAGCAGCAAAATCTCTTATTGTCCCATGTGCGCTCGGTTGCCTCAGCCGCGGCTGCTGCTTCCGGTACATCATCTGCGTTACAGAGCTTACAACAACTACATCAACATCACGCTCAGCAAAGTTCTTTGAGTCTTCAACGGGAAAAGCATAAATCAGGTAACAGTAACTGAGATGGTGCCAAACAAATGAGCGAATAGCACAACAAAAGTAATGCACCAGTTTTTCGTTTGTTTGTTTCACAATAAAACATTTTTGTGTTTAAAATAGGGGAAATAAACATATTTTTATTCATTTTGCAGAGAGCAATGCAAAAAAGACGTCGTTGAAAAATAAACGTGTTCGTACAATATTTACACCAGAGCAATTGGAGCGGTTAGAGGCAGAATTTGAACGACAGCAGTATATGGTTGGTCCCGAGCGACTCTATTTGGCACATACCCTACAGTTAACGGAAGCCCAGGTGAAGGTATGGTTCCAAAATAGACGCATCAAGTGGCGAAAACATCACCTTGAAATCACACAACAACGCCTTGCTCTCCTACGCCAGACCCAAATGCCGGGCGCTGTTGAATTGGCAGGCAGTGGTGTCGCAGGCGCATCCTCTATAACAGCCAGTAGTGTCATGCCGAATATCAGCAACACCAATTCAATCAACGATGCCAGAACATCATCTCCGATCAGCTGTGGTGCAGAAGACGCTGATGAGCTTAGTAAACAATGCGAAGAGTTTCATTCGTTAAGTCGTGGCAGTCATTCATGTTCGGAATCGGATCTATCGATATGTAATGACTCCATTGAAGCTGGCAGTGCGGTGGAGGGTATTGAGGACACATAAAATTTGTGATTCGGTATACGTTGGTGTTTGTATATATAGTAATTACCACTACATAATCGTTTATAATGTAATTTATTGTACGGGCACATAAAAAGTAAGCAATAATAGTGAAACTGCTGTGTTGTTTTTTTGTTCAAACGTTTTAAATGATTTAACAAATAAAAAAATTAAAAATATTTTGTAAATAAGCTGACCCCATATTGTGTATAATGAAATAATTATGATAGTGTTGAATTGTTTTAGCAAAAAGTTAATGTGCAGATATTTTTTCACCATTAAATTCATAAGCGATTGGTTGTTAAGAACCAATCACTGCAGTAAAGGTGCGATGGTAACCCCAGCACACATTTTATGTTATTCGATTCTACTGTCATTCGCAGTGTCGGTGTTTAGTCCTTTGTTAGCATTATTCTCATTTGTACACAAGGCATAAGCCCTTAGTGCCAGTTAACGTCAAATAAATTATATAAATCGAACCATTCGTTGGTATCCTATACAATGTAATGAATTTCTATATTAACAGTGATAATTTTGGAATTTTCTAAATTTTGTTATCAATAAGTTACAGTATTTGCGTGCACGTATACCAAATCGTGGAATAATTTTGATGAACATCTTAGCGTTAATTACATCTATAATTTTTAGGTTTTTTTGGAAAGTTATATTTTTAAACCAATATGTGTTTATTCAGAACAAAAAGTTAATTTATTAATCAAATTATAAATAAAATAAAAAATTCAATAAAAACAATAAAAATAAAAAATATATTTGACTCATAGTAAAATAAAAAAAAATTACAATGAAATAAATTGAAAGTGAAATAAATTAAAAGTGAAATGAAATAAAATAAAATTATTTAAAATAAAATAACACACAATATAAAGGGTAGTTAAGTTTCAAGGGCCGGTGTTGATTTTGAATAAAATACAATTTTTTTAGTACATTATTGTCATTTCTCTCTATTATGATAATATTGATTTGGCTCAATTACGTATGGAGTAAAATATTGGCCAAATGGCTGCCGTGGCCTCGGCGGCACACCTCCATCCGATGGTCCAAATTTTCGATGACGCTGAGGCATAATTGAGGTTCTATGCCGTTAATGTGCCGAATTATCTCATCCTTTAGCTCTTGAGCTGTTGCTGGCTTATCGACGTACATCTCTTCTTTCAAATAACCACAAAGAAAGAAATCCAACATCGGCCCTTGATATTTAACTACCTTTAATAACAAAAATAAACAATAAAACAAAAAAAAAAACAAAAATTAAATTGTTGTTTCATAAATGGCTTTTTATTCTATCTACCCACACAAAGGCTCTTCGAATATCCCCGCCGTTCGGTAAGTGGTCCAATTCCGTTGCCGTCGTTCGTGAGATGGGCTTTCCCCTCTTTGTGAATTGCTTTGCTTTCTCCATCCAGCAGAGTAGAGAAGTGTTCTCAACAAAATTTAAGACCGCTTTAGGCAACAGTCGTGCGTCATTCCAATACTGTAGTGCCTCATGACACTGAGACATTACTTGCTGTATCAGTTGTATTTTTGCGTTCACTGAAACACGATTTTCCTTCTTAAGCTTTTGCACGCAGGGAGTGAGAAATATAACTCCAATACTTGCGCGAGTACTTTCGTGCAGGAGAATGCAGATTGGGAATTGTCAGAGGCCTCGATGTAGAGAAGAAGCAAGTGAGGGGCTGATTTCAGTACATCGTACAGTAAAATCGAAACAGAGTCAAGAAGATTTACACAGTGACGGAATAAATACTAAGAGCGTGGTTAACGGGATCCTATTTGTGCGCTTTAAACTAAATCAAGAGATTCCATTCACTTCTTAGCGTGAAGAAAGGAATGGTGGTAAAAAGAAAGCCTCCCAAATTAATAAAATTTCGGAAGGACTAGACCGGTTTATCACAAAAAATTCATTTAAAAAAGTGCATTGGGCGCCGAATATTTGAAGGATCTACTCGATTTGTTAAATCGAAAAATAGCAAAAATATGGGACACCCTTAAAAATCAGGCCAAACATCAAATGCCATCATCTCGCAAGAAAAAGAATATAACAATAAAAAATAGAATAAAAATAAAATACAAAACAACAAAAATATGGAGTTTTGCAATAAACAAAATGATGTACATATAAGTAGACTGCATCGCTAGCAGAGTTTAAGGCTATACCAAAAAGCGGTACGAGGATTAAAAAATGCGATGGGGGATAGGCGTCATTTATCTTCTTATAAATGGAGAACAAAATACATGAATTAACTAATATTTTTAGATAACTTTCGAGTCAAGTCCAGTCAAGATAGTCAATCAACAAAAGAGATTCCGTGGGAGAATAATTGCAACAAGTTGGGTGACAAAATGTATTACACGAATCCTTTTTGCTATTTTCTGTGGATCACCTCAAAGTAAGAAACAATCCAATTCATCAATATAAATTTACCTCTAATTATGTCTAAATGGAGAATGGTTTCGTGTGTAGAATAGCCAACAAGTGGAGCGAGTACCTGATTGCCATTCACTTGGGAGTGGCCAGGACGCTTCTTCTACATATGGTTCGAGGTGCTCCCAACTTCCGGGATTAGCCCAGTTATCCTCCACACCAACGTGAGAAGGCGAAGCATCCCAGGATAGCTGGTTGTGCGCTGGGTTTGGAACTCGCAACGTAAAAATCCCCCCAGTGAAAACATGAACAAAGCCTCGGATGAGAATTTCCTATACTGATGACGACCCCTGCAAACGAACTAATTACTATAATTTGAGGGCATGCACCTGGAATGTCCAGCCCCTTAATGGGGAAGGTGTCTCTGCCCGGCTGGTTGATGTCCTCGAGAGAGCAAAGGCTGACATCACTGCCATTCAAGAGATCCGTTGGATGGGGCAAGGCAAGAAAAACATAGGACCTTGTGACGTCTACTACAGCTGCCATGTAAAGGAGCGCAAATTCTGTTTCGGATTTGTTGTGGGAGAGAGACTTCGTTGCCAAGTACTGTCGTTCATTTCGGTGGACGAGCGTCTCGCAATAATCCGCATTAAAGCGCGATTTTTCTACATATCGTTCATTTGTGCCCACGCCCCGACGAAAGAGAAGGACAATGCCACCAAAGATTCGTTCTATGATCACCTGGAAAGTTCCTATGAGCGCTGCCCCCGCCACGGCAAAAAATCGTGCTGGGGGTGGGCAAGGAGGGAATTTTTGGTCCCATAGTTGGAAAATTCAGATTGCACAACGAAACACCCGGTAACGGACATAGGCTGATCGACTTCGCCGGGGCCCGAAATATGGAAGTCTGCAGCACCAGATTTCAGTATAAGAAAATACACCAAGCAACGTGGCTATCTCCTGATGGGAAAATGCGAAACCAGATCGATCATGTTGTGATAGATGGAAGACACGCTTCCAGTGTTTTATATGTTCGTAAGATCCGAGGACCCAACATCGACTCGGATCATTACCTTGTTGCAGAAAAACTACGCACACGCCTCTGTGCGGAAAAAAGCGAACATCGAATGTTCAACAACGAAAAGCTGCAATCACAACAGACAGCCAGAAAATTCTCGAAACTATTAAAAAGAGACAGCTGCGCATGTCACAGAGAATGTGAATATCCCGATACCCCAATCGTTGACCACGGGACTGTCGATCCGCTACCCGACCATAACGAGTTGAAAATAACGATAATGCGGCTAAAGAACAGCAAAGCCGCGGGAGCTAACAGACTGCCATCTGAGCTATTCAAACGTGGCGGCGAGGAGCTGGTAGGGTGCATGCATCAGCTCCTATGCAAAATGTGGTCGGTAACTCGCTTTCTTGTGACTTCTTTAACCTGATATTGGAAAAGATTGTGCGAGCTGCAAACTTAATCGCTCAGGTACAATTGTATAAGAGTGCAAAATTGTTGGCGTATGCCGAAGATATTTACATCATCGGCCTTAACAATCGCGCTGTTAGTTCTGCCTTCTCCAAACTGGACAAAGAAGCAAAGCGATGAGTCTGGTGGTGAACGAAGACAAAACGAAGTACCTCCTGTCATCAAACAAACAGTCGGCGATCTCGCGTATCAGTACCCACGTTTTTGTTAATAGTTATGATTTTGAGGTTGTAAAAGACTTCGTTTACTTAGGAACCATGAACACCTATAATAATGATTGGTAAGTGTTGCTAAGTTTCAGAAAAATCTTTGAGCTAATTTTAGAAACAAAATCACTCAAATTTGGTAAAAGTGACAAGCCTAAGTAAACATAAATACGATGAAGACATTTTTTTGAAAATTGACGATGCTACACATACATAGGGGTCTATAAGGTTTCTATTGTCTATAAGTTTGAATTGAATTGAATTCTGCTAATGATTTGAATTCTACTGAAATATGCGCAGGTGTATAAAGTTCGGTCCAAACCTTCCTTAGTTGTTCCTTTCAAGACTTATGCATGCTTAGTGCCCACAGAAAGCACAATTCATCTTTGACCTACCAGTGCTCTTTTGAGCAATCAGGCAATTCAGTATTCATCAAAATAATTAACAAAGTACAAATAAGTTCCTGGTTCGGTAAGAAAAACACAATTTTATGTTTAAAGTGTACTTTATTATTCACTATAGTCTCCCTGAATATTGATGTTCCAAAGAGATTCAAGTCTATGAATTCCATCCTTGAAGTGAGAATCTGGAAGGGCTGCAAAATACGCTTCCACAGCTGTTATGACCGCATTATTTGATAAAAAACGCTTTGCATGCATGCATTTTTTTTATTTGGTAGCAGATGGAAGTCGATAGGGGCCAAATCTGGTGTATACAGAGGATGCTCAAACATTTCGAACTTTAATTCAAGGATTTTAGTCGTTGTCGAAATGCTCTTGTGACACGGTGCATGTCCTCATGAAAGAAAAGTTTTTAAATGCAAACTGGTTATTTTTTCACGAATTTTCTCCTTCACCTGATCAAAAAGGTTATAATAATATTCAGAAATTATTATTTTACCAGTTCGCAAGTAATCATAAACAAAATTCTTTTCGGATTCCAAAAAACTGGTGCGAACAACTTCTTGGCCGATTTCTGGGTGTGAACTCGTTTCAGAGTCGAAGAACCAGGTTCACACCACTCTTTAGCCTCTTATTTGATTTAGCAGCATAGTGATAGACCCATATCTAATCCATAGTGATGAATCAGCGCACAAAAACCCACTTTATCTTTTCGAAAACGCTTTAAATGTTGCTGAGAAAGTCGCATTCGAATGTGTTTTTATTCCATTGTTAGCGAATGCGGCACCTAGTGTGTGCCCAGCTTTCTGAAACCAAGGACTTCAGTCAAAATATTGCTTACACTGTCGAATGAGATGCCTGGACTTCCACTAAAACCCTTTCAGTTACTCGACGACTTTCCAATACGATATTCTGTACGTTTCTACGATTTCTGCCATTGTTGCTGTTTTTGGACGTTCTTGACGTGGACGTCTTCAAGGCTTGTAGGATAGGACGTTTAAATTCAGCAGCCCATTTTTCTACTGTGCTAATTGATGGCAAAAAGTCTTTATACACTTTCAACATACGTTCATAAATTTCCTTTGCTTTTAAAACTTCTAAAAATAAAAATTCAATCACTGCACGTTACTTGATTTTTTTCATTGTGGAAAACACGTAAACATGTAAGACGTCGATACTAAATGGCTTGTGAATAAAGAATGAACTGACAGATTGAAATGAAACTTCACATACCTTCATATGAATAGTGTACCAATATAACAGTTTTACAAGCACTGTTGGATTATTTCATTATTGTGCTCAAATTTTAAGAGCTTTTTGTTAAATATATATTTCCGGAATTTAATTTATCCTGCAATCTCAAAATTGCACGTTCATATGTATATACACAACAGAAGAGCTTTAAGTTCATTCTTGGAAACGCGACTAAAAATTGTTATTTCAAAGGAAAAATCCCTTTCAAAAAAGTTGCTTTCGCTCCGTTTGCAAACTTACACATATACATATCTAAAATGTTATTCAGCCAACAAAAATCCTTTCGAAAATTAAATTCGTATTAGAAAACCCATTGAAAAGCTTTCGAAATTGCATCGAACAAGAGCGGTTTGTGGCCCGGAAAACTTTAAGTTTAGGCAGCTAAAGCAGTACTTGTCTGCTGGCAGTAACTTATTTATACAATTTTTTTGAATACCCTCCTTTATTTACTTTTGATGAAATATGTATGTATGCGTTTGCAAATGTTCAGGTATACCTTATACCCGATATTAGGGATACAACTTTTTTTTCGGCCGCCGTAGCCGAATGGATTCGAGCATTACTACCATTCGGAGTACGAGGGTTCAAATCTCCGTGAAACACCAAAATGAAGAAAAAAGCCCTCGGTAGGCAATGGCAAACCTCAAAGCGTATTTTTGCCATGAATAATCCCCTCATGAAAAATATTTGATCAAGACGCAGACCACAAATAGGAGGAGGAGCTCGGTCAAACACCCAGAGAGGGTGTAAGCGCCTATTATAACAGTGGTTACACAATTTATTCGTACACTCACAGTTTATAAACAGATACACCTGAAACTAAGTGGGATGTATAATATACAAACGAACTAAATATTGATATATGTATTCATATTCAATATTTAAGGAACAAAAACTTTCAATTTCATTTTTGGAATTAGAGAACTTAAGCCAATAACGAAACAAGACACAATTTAATACACAAATATTATTCGTACATTGCCGTACTTTGTTGGACCGCCTTTAGCTTTAATAACTGCTTCAAAATGTCGTTGCATACTTTACCAATGGTTTCCTTTGCCTTTGTCTCATTAGCTGCAATTTTCTCCCACTCAACAAATAAAGCTGTTTTTAATGACGCCTTTGGTGTTATTTTGTGCTTTCTCATTCTCCTTTCTAAGAGCTCCCAGCCATGCTCAATTGGGTTCAGATCCGATGATTGAAATGGAGTTTTAAGCTGCTTATAGTGGTAAATAAGCCATTCTTGCACGAGATAAGATGAGCTTTTTGGGTCAAGTCTAACTGCAATATCATGCAAATTATTGTTCAAAATGTTTAAATTCAGATGTTTGTCCACTTTATCATCAACTAGCAAACCCGGTCGCCTTCGCTGGGCACACTAAAATAGAATAGATATGGTTTAGAACAGAAAATATATGATTTTCATATTATTTATTTCTTTATTCTTTATTCAAGCGCTTTGGCATAAACAATATTTTTTGTTTTTCTATTTGTTTTTGAGTAAATATAAAATATAAATTGAAAATCAGGAAAAAAGAAGATTGTTTCTAAATTTCAAATCAACGCATATGAATAAACAATCGTCTTTTTTCCTGATCATCCATGAATTTTTCGTTTCAATTTATATGTTTTATTAAGCATTGGAGCTTTTTTAATCATTATCCATTTATATTTTTAAAAAAAAATTAACGAAAAAAAATTTTTTTTCCACGAACACATAATTTCATTCGGATTTCACATTAAATTCTCAAATTTCGTAAGAAATTATTCACTGTTCCAAAATCCACTCCAAAAAAATTCACAAACAATTTTTACATGTTGCACTTACGTTTTTTCCTTATGGCATCCAAATCAGAAAGAAATATTGACACATTGTAACTCACACTGTCAATTTGACAGTTCAGTTCCGCCCCAAGCGTTAAAAAAGTAAGCGACATTATGGCTGGTTCAAAAGAACGCTGTACCCGTTGCCAGTGCTCCGAATTACAACCAAACTTTACGAAACCCATTTTCAATACTTACTTAACAATGTGCGTAAGTTTGGTTTAATTCGGTGCAAAGACACGGCGGGTCCACGTTTTGGCATATATTTCGAGACCCTAGTCATCAATAGGTATGAAAATTACCCCGTATTAAAGCACTTATCAACAGCTTTCATTTGATACCCATATTGTACATACACAACCAAAGGTTACCCGGGTCCACGTTTTGACCTATATCTCGAGACCCGAGTCACGGAGCGGCATGAAAAATACTCTGTACTAAAGCATTCACCAACAGCTTCAATTTGATATCCATATTGTACAAACACATTCTAGGGTCCACGTTTTGGTCTCTATCTCGAGACTCTAGTCACGGAGCGGCATGAAAAATACTCTGGACTAAAGCATTCACCAACAGCTTCCATTTGATAGCCATATTGTACATACACATCCGAAGGTTACCCGGGCCCACGTTTTGACTTATATCTCGAGCCCTATTTCCAAAATAAAATATAATCCATGTTACTCGTGGATGATGTAGCTTTCGAATGGTGAAAGAATTTTTAAAATCGGTCCAGTAGTTTTTGAGCCTATTCATTGCAACCAAACAAACAAAGTTTTCCTCTTTATAATATTAGTGTAGATAAAAACCATTTTCCCTACTCCAGATGCAACTATGCACCCCCAAACCATTGCATTTCCTCCTCCATGCTTAACGATAGGAATACGATTTTTTTATTATGTTCTGTATTTGCTTTTCGCCAAACTTTTGGAGGCCCATCTGATCCGGAAACATTAAACTTCGACTCATCACTGAATATAACGTTTTCTCAAAAACAATCTGGCTCATTTATATAGCATTTGGCAAACTCCAATCTCTTCTTTCTGTTAATATCTGAAATGTAGGGCTTGCGGCGTGTCACTCTGTTATTATAACCAGCTTTTTGCAGATAATTACAGGCCGTTTATGGACTTACTTTTTTATGCAAAGACTCTAGAATATTTCGGCATATTAGTATCGTGGAGTTTATTTTTGGATTTTGTGCGCCTGATGCTACTTTGTTGCGTTCCTCACGTGGAGTCAATATTTTTCGCCTTGCGGCTTGGTGGTGATTAGCTTCCGATTTACCAGTATTAAGGTAATTAGCAGTAACACTTTGTACCGTATAATGCGATTTGCCAATTTTTTGTCGATTTCGCGCAGATACTTGTTTTTCAAGGGCAATTTAATAACATTTTACGTATTTCTAATGGTAAATCCACACTTCGTCCCATTTTGTCACTTTCAATCGAGATATTACGCGCACCTGAAACTGGATCGGCGATAAAAACTAAGAAAAAACAATCTTATTCCGGTTTCAGCAATATTAATACAAACACAAACAATTTTTACTGTTACTTTTGCAGCGCGAATAAATGTTTTGCACCATTTTGCTACGTCTGTCTGCTTTCCTTGGAATCCCTCGGTATGAGTTGAAATAACTGGAGTTTTGTTTGCGGCAATTCATCAGAAATTTAACATTCTTACACTGACCCCAAAAAAATATATTGTCACAGCAAATATTTTGCGCAAAGCTAAAGTTTTTTACGTACTACGCCACTGTACATATATATATTTTTTTTCGAAAGAGTGTTACAGGTCATTGATCGGAATGTCCTTCGGGATGTTGGTACAAGCCTTTTGGATGCCATCTACAGTCGCAAATCGTTTTTCTTTCATGGCCAAATGCAATTTTCTGAATAGGTAGAAGTCACAGGGCGAATTCGACGTCTCAGTCGAAGCTGGTTTATCCACAAAGCATTTAGACTTTACATACCTCCACAAATAAAAGTGCTAAGGTGTGATATCACACGATCTTGGGACGAGAGATCCGGGACGAGAGATAAAAAGTGTCTTACCTAGTCGGGAAGTATTTATAAAATATATAGAACGATATGGTATATTATATGTATTTAAATAGTGCTGAGGATGACAGAGGTATGCTTGTGTGAGGTACTTAGATTTTCTTTTTCACCATGATATTACCCGTCGGTTATACAGCGCGTGGCGACAATGCCAGTGCTGCACAGAAAATCAATTTCTTTGGATTTATCGTAGCTTACTCTAAAATTATTTCAGACTTTACACGTACTGGGTCAGTGCGAAACATAAGCCAATAGGTTATTTCTATTGTTATTTCTCATTTTGAAAACTCGAATAATATTTAGGTTATATATTAATGCTGAGAGGGCAATGGCCTTGACGGAGCTCCATTTCAAGGTGGATAACCCCTACTAGTTATTTAGTAACCACGTAGGTACTAGACCAATATTTGTGCAACTACTTATTTTCCTTTTCCTTGAATCTTTTCCTTTGACGTAATTCCCATTGAGCTCCTCCATTCCTCTGTATCATTACAATATGACTAATAAATATCGAATAAGATATAAATATAGAATAAAAAATATATATATGTACATACAGGGCCCGGTACTTGAAGTGTAACCAACTTCAGACCGCTCGCGCAGCTCATGCATGGGAATCTGCTGTCTGTTAGTTGGCTAAATCGAATGGTTCAAAAAGTGAAGAAGCGACTTGAGAGAAATCTCCGACGAAGTGCCAATCAAATGGCGAAAGAACCTAAAATATCTGACCGTAGCATCCGCCGCATACTGCAAAAAGATCGCAAAGATCTAAAAGGCGCATTATCTCACACCAAAGCAGAAACAAGTCAGACTTAAGAGAGCGAAGGAGTTGCTTCGCTTGGCCGATAGCGGCCAATTTCCGAATATTGTGTTTTCTGGCGAGGAAAAATTTCAAATCGAGCAATTCGAAAACTCCGAGACGAGAATTCGAGTCATCGATTGGTCACCAGGAGGCAGCACCCACCACAAGTAATGAATTGTGCCGCTGTAAACGCATCGTTTTCATCGAGCGTGGCGCCAAGGTAAATACGAAATATTTTGGGGAAAGTATTCTGGAGGTTGCTTTGAAGCCGTGGGCAGACAAACATTCCGGTGGCAGACCATGGACGTTTCAACAGCACTCGGCACCGTCTCACAAAGCTCGAATGAACTGATAGTGGCTAATTAACAACGTTCCGAACACACAATGGCTCTCAACTTCACCAGATACGAGTCCGATGAATTATTCTCTTTTAGACAATTTGGAGAACAAGGCCCGAACTAAAAGATTCACCAGTCTCGAGGCGCTGAAAAAAGCCATTGTTCTCAAGTGAGCCAAAATACCTGCAAGTTATATTCGGGCAGCTTGCGATTCAGTTCTGGATCGTCTCAAGGCCATAGTCAAGGTAAAAGGTTGTCATATCGAGCAAAAGTAAATTGATTCTTAATTTTGTATTATTTTCACACATTTTTTACTTTGAATTGAATAAAAGTAATTTTCCAAACTACATTTATGGCCTTTTTAATTGGTCACACTTTGAATGCCGAACCCTGTATATCTAATTGGCGCAAGAATATAGGTTTGTCCACAATTTTGCAAAAAAGGTAAATGACGGTACATTAGCATACATTTAGTACATTCGCAGCCATCTCGAGTGCGTCGAGGCATTCTTCGATGTTACCCGTCTTATAAATAGAGTTCTGGTAGTTTAGAGTTTGAATCGCCATTGGAGCTCAGGAACGAAGTTTTATTGATATTTGCTAGTTTTGACACTTGCCTGTTTCATACAAAGTTAAAAGCAGGCCTACTGTACCTTCTCTTTGGTAATGGTAATGAAAGTAAGCTTACAACCTCTAATTGCAAATGAAATGGTACTTTGCATAACGTACTCGCCTCTCTGGGCTGGACCGCCAGTTGCGAAACTGATGCTATTTACTAGCACCCTTTATACTTCCCAGATTAAATAACCACGTTCTCCCGTTTACATCGGAAGTTTAAATACTTGACTCCAAACTCCATTGGAAGCTACACAGTCGGGAATCGGGTAAAGTAGGCCAGCATAGTTTTCTATTCCTTCAAATTTATGTACAACATAATGGTTCTGTCTATTTTAACCAGCTTATACCTGGCTTGGTGAGAAGCTCTTCTGAAGGGCTATAATATCACTAAGCTGGAGAGGGTGCAAAGGGCTGCCTGTATTGGCATCTCCGGAGTATGTAGATCTTGCCCCAATGTTGCCCTTACAGTAATTTTGCGTTTACCTGTCCCATCGACTTTAACGTTATTTCCATCGCTGCTCTAAGTGCAATCAAGTTAAAGGAGGTTGTCATCTGGAGGTAATCCCTCAACGGGCATTGTATCATTTTTAAGCAGTTACACAGTATTTCTCTGAACTTCATACAGATCTCTCTATCGACAAACTGCAGTTTGAGGGTTGCGCTAGGGCATATTTCTAAGTAGGCGGAACTGAAACGAGGAGAAAATCCTTGCCAAGATTGGTGCGTCGGTCTTCATTGACAGCTGCGAGATGGAAACGGGAGTCAGAGCAAAGGTTTTCTCTAAATCAGCTAATTTATCTGCATGTTTCATTAAAACTGTCGAATACCGCTAATGTTTTTCACGCAGAGTCTTTGCTATCTTGCAGACTAGGGAACGGAAAGCGAGGGAGATATTAACATTTTCTCCTATAGTCAAGCTGAGATCTAGGTTGTGACGCTGCCATGGTGCAGATCCAAAATGGGAATCCCTGTAAAGAGGAGATCAAATCTCTTGGGTGTGTAGGTAATATTTCTCTGAGGGAAATAAAAATGCTGATGAGTTTGCTAGGAAGTGATCCACTGAGTTTCTCTCAGTGGTCTCCACTTGTTAAAGGGGAATTGCACAACTTATTTCTCAGGAAAATAAAGAATAGATGGAGCTCCATTTCTTCATGTGCTATTTCGAAAACCCTTTGGCCGCAATACAATAGACGCAGGACGCAGAAAGTCCTGAGCACTCTACGCCATTCAATTTTCGAACTCGTAGCTGAATTTAACGGTCATTGGCCGATTGGCACACACATTTAATCCCCATTGTGGATACCTTTCAGAGAAGGAGTCTGTTCAATACTTCCTCTGAGAATGTCCCGGTTTGGCCGAGTGTTCCTTTTTTCGACAGCCTGGTGCAGTGCTCCAACCTCATCAAGCATCCCCGTTCCATCAACAGCTCTGATTGGCTGTAGATATCTGCCCGTTGGAGGTCTCATAATGGTATCAAAACGAGCTACTTGGGGAATGCCAGAGAGGTACTTAAACCATTTCACCCATCTACCTACTCACCTATCTCTCAACGTAGTATGGCATTAGGCATCGACTTAGGGCATTGAATTAAGATCTAGTGGCCCCACTGCGTAGGTTAAGCTGTGGGAATGAATTCGAACATTCGTCACTTGAATATATTCAACGCATTACTTGCAGGTAGTGAAAGAGGAAGATTTGCTCTGAGTTTGAGAGACAAGGCACAGATCTTCATTTGGTATTTCTAATTTGTGGAGTTTCAGCCAATTTACACGATGACTTTTCATCCTGGGTTTTTTGCACATTACCTTTTAAAGAAATCTTCGAAGAAAATCGTAGATTTACACGACCACTTTTTGTGTGCGGCTTTCCTTGCGTGTTTTTGACGTTTAAGCGGACAATTTTTTGGCCATTCGTGCGTTGAGCGCGAGCCCAAAGTGAAGCTGAATAAAATACGAAAATTTTAATGCAAAATGTCAAAAAACCCCTCGATTTCGCTAAGCGTGCGTGCATGCCTATCCCGTTGACTTCTCTTCACTTTTTGCTGTCAAATTCGACATACCAGGGTAAACAGTCATCGTGTAAATTGGCTCTTTGTTAAATTCGGCCGAAATTGCTTAACCAGTTATCAAAAATAAAAATTAATAAAAGTACAATGAAAATCGTGTTATAGGTAGTGTGCGTTGGGTACACAAAATTTGATTAATAGTTAGCTTCTTAATGGAAAATTTGTTGCTTCCCGTTACTGTGAAATTCATACTCACTTTCGAAAGCTTATACACAAGTTTCTAAGCTTCTTATGTGCACTTCTCCGTTTAAAGCATTTTTATTTGTGGGTGGTGAAAAGCACTCAAAATAAGCTTTTTCGAAAGACGATAAAAAGCTTGCTATCCACTTCGGTAAAAATGTCGCTCTAATCAGTAAGCCATAATAAATTTAATTTCCACTCCATTTTACCGCCCCACATTTTCCACCCCAGCCTTTCGTATGCCTGCCTAGTACTCTTGAGTGTTTTATGTTACCTTCCCTTACACAACCAGCATGTTCATTGATAACGGTCTGCTTATTCAGCCAGCTTTGCTGAGAGTTTGTCGTAAAGAGAGGGGCATCATACGAACACGAATGACATACTGAACTCGTCAGCGCAGGTTTGTATCGTAACGATTTTCGTGAGTGTTGACATACCATATAAGTACAAGCGCTTGATTGCATCGTCCATCAGTGCTCCAGACAAATCCGTGTGGCGACATTGTAAAGCAGTGCATGTGTTTTGATAGCGTCGTTCCCAGCGATAGTCACGTGTTATGTTGGCCATGGTGAAGCAGAAACGATAAACACCAGCGCGAACGAACATGACCTTACTTAACCCAGAATGCAAATAGTCGCTGCTGGCGTTACTGACGGAATCGTAGTACGAGAGAGCGGGTGGGCGGGTGGTCGGTTATGACAAGAGTTGTAAGGGTGGATATATGAGATATGGCGTGGGAATAAGCGATGAATTCGTTGCTTTTGATATACATACACCTATAAATAAATTTATATTTTATTTAAGGAATTTGGATTGTGAAACGCAGATTTTGTGAAATATTCATTCGTAGGGTTGGTTACGGGCTTTTGTGGCTTTTGCGGCAATTCCCCGCTAGGCAGCTTTGTGGGTAGTTGAGAGTCTGTCTGTTGAATTGGCGCTGCGAAGTGTGAAATATGCGCGACATGTAATCAAATCAATGCACAGAGGCAACAGCGTGTCACACATAAAGTGTGACAGAAAATCAACGAAATGTCTGAATGAGTGACTGACAAAATGACAATCAAGCGAAGGGCTCTGGCATTTTAAGATAAAAGCGATAATTCTTCAAAAAAATTTCTGTTTTTTTTGGTGAAGATGATGAGTGGAAAATAAATAAATTACTTAATGCCGTTAATGCGATATTGTGTTTTATATTTTCTCCAAATATTCAGTACCTTTCACATACATAAACACATACAAAGTTCCTTTGCGAAGCTTTAATATTTTCTTATTTTATTGGCTCTGCTGTATTACAAGTGAAAATTTTGTTGCGTGGTATAAATAAATATTGCAAGTAAGGTTACAAGGTTAGGTCACAAGCCGTAGGGTGGAAAAGTATTTGATAAGAAAATAAGTAAGTAATTTTGAATAGGAAGATCTTAAGGGTTTAAACTTAGCATGCACATCTGTGGGTCGCACCGGTCAGATAAAATATAAAGGGTGGTAAGGTTTCAAGGGCCGGTGTTGATTTTGAATAAAATGCAATTGTTTTAGGAAATTTGTCATTTCTCTTTACTATGATAATATTGATTTGGCTCAATTACGTGTGGAACAAAATATCGGTCAAGTAGCTGCCGTGGCCTCGGCAGCACACCTCCATCCGATGGTTCAAATTTTCGATGACGCTGAGGCATAATGGAGGTTTTATGCCGTTAAAGTGCCGAATTATCTCATCCTTTAGCTCTTGAATTGCTGCTGGCTTATCGACGTACACCTTTTCTTTCAAATAACCCCAAAGAAAGAAGTCCAACGGTGTCAAATTACATGATCTTGACGGCCAATTGACATCGCCGCGACGTGAGATTATTCGGCCATCAAATTTTTCGCGCAAAAGAGAAATTGTTTCGTTAGCAGTGTGGCAAGTGGCACCGTCCTGTTGAAACTACATATCGTCCACATCCATATCTTCCAATTCGGGCCATAAAAAGTTCGTTATGATCTCACGATAGCGAACACTATTCACAGTAACTGCCTGACCGGCCTCATTTTGGAAAAAATACGGTCCAATGATGCCGCCGACCCATAAACCGCACCAAACAGTCACTCTTTGTGGGTGCATTGGTTTTTCAGCAATCACTCTTGGATTATCATTCGCCCAAATGCGGCAATTCTGCTTATTGACGAATCCACTGAAGTGAAAATGTGCCTCATCACTGAAGATGATTTTCTTCGAAAATTGGTCATTCACTGTTGCCATTTCCTGCCACCTTTCTGAACATTGAACTTTCCATGACTTTCCATGGTTCAAATTTAGTTAGTTTGAAATTGAAAAATGTCAAATGAAATGCAGAAAAATAGTTGACGTTTAGGTGTGGTTCACATTCAACACCCTATTTTATGCCTTCAAGTCTTTTAAATGATGTTTAAATCGGTACTATTTCTGCATCTGGTATAGTTTGGTAGTCAGCATAATAACAGAACAGTGGCTGATGGATATATACCGTAGCAGCTCGGGCTTCGTATGCACCAATTTCTATTGCCCTTGCTTGGATGAGGAAGAGAAGGAGAGAGTTGTGCACCTCGATACTTCTCCAAATAAAGCTGAAGCTTGCGATGCTAGTGTTGAGTTTAATCGATGCAAATGCGACCCACATCTATACCGATGGAAGCAAGTTTGAAATAGGCGCTTGTGGTTCATAAACAAAGCGACGACTGGACTTCATTAAATTACATGACAAATGCACTGTCTTCCAGGTTGAAGCTTTTGCAATTGACGCTGCACTGAAGTGGGTCAGAACGAATCGAAAACGGAAAAACTAGTCATATATAGCGACAGGCAGCGACCTCGGTAGCCTAGCGTAGGTACACTAGCCAAAAAAAAAAAAAAAATCTCATTCCCCAAACCCAAACACGTATCCTTTCCATTCCTATTCCCGCACAATAGCCAGCGCATTATTTGCATTGTGGTTGCTAAAACAAGCAAAAAACAAATACACAGTTACACATTGCAACAGTGGCGCCAGCAAGAGGAAGCGGGCGACCGCGGTAATGGCGCAGACATACCAAATTTAGCGAAGTCCTCTACCATTTGTGTGACCCTTCTGGCATAAAAATGTGAAACACAGATGGCGCTTCAAGCAGTAATAAGGCGTTGTTTCTAAGTTTAGGACTGGTAGCGGTAGGCTAATCACCTACGTTAATCAAATAGATTAACGTAACCAACGCAAGACAAGAGTCTTGTCGAGGCCCAATGCTCTCGAGAGGAGTGAACAAGAAAAAAATATTATATAATAAATTTGTTTTATCTTATAAGACCTATATATAAGTAATAAATGAAATAATTTGTCGCTTCCCAGCCTAATCTATCCTTGAAAAGGCTTCGTTTTTATTTATAAAAAAGCTTCTGCGCTAATTGAGATGTATCAGAAGTGATATATGAGTATGCATTCAAATTATCTTCCAATCACCGTTTATTAAGGGTTGATCATAGTTGTAAGGGGGGATCCATTTAGAGGTTTCGGATTTTAAATTGCAATAAAACCACCAACATTCAAATTCATTGGACAATCATGACATTTAGTTTTTAAAGGTAATCCCTTTCAAATATTAGCCGCAACTGCGCCTTAATTCGGCCATCCATAAACACCAATTTTGAATGACTCGCTGAAGGTCTTTGGACAGTATCTCGTGAATAACTTCAGTAATGCTCGCTTTCCACAAAGCATTTAGACATTACATACCCTCACGGCCGCCGTAGCCGAATGGGTTGGTGCGTGACTACCATTCGGAATTCAGTGAGAACGTAGGCTCGAATTTCGGTGAGAACACCAAAATAAAAAAATGGTTTTTTTCTAGTTGTGGTCGCCTCTCGGCAGGCAATGGCAAACCTCCGGGTGTATTTTTGCCATCAAAAACTTCCTCATAAAAAATATCTGCCGTTCGGAGTGGACTCAAACTGTAGGTCCCTCCATTTGTGGAACAATTTCAAGACGCATACCACAAATAGGAACATGAAACGGGAAACGTCGTCGCAGTAAAGCCATTGTTTCAAAGGCTATACTATATGGCAAGTAGCGCCGTCTTGTTGGAAACAATTATTGTGGAGCTCACGGGCTTCAATTTCGGGTAACGAATACTCGTTTATCATGGCGCGATAGCGTTCGCCATTCCTTGTTATATTGGCGCCGGCGCCAGCCTCACCTTTGAGGAAATATGTTCCGATGATTCATCCAGCCCATAGGCCATACCAAACGGATGTTTTCAATGGATGTAGTGACTGCTCCTGAACGGCTTCTGGTTGCTCTTCCACCCAAATATGGCAATTTTGCTTTTTGACGTAGCCACAGGTTCGTCAAAGTACATAGTTGTATGAAACTTTAATTGCTGCAAGAAATGGAACTAAATATATTTCAATTCCATTTCGTCATGGTTCAATTATGAAAGTTTTGCTCACTTGTGACATTACAATTTTGACACTCGGAAATAGTTAAACTTTCTTATTCTACTCGTATTTTCATGTAAAATACGCAATATTTTCGCAATATCGACATATAACACCGCGTTACACACATTCTGTCCTATGAACCAAATATACTTTTTCGTAAAAGGGATAAAAAATAAAAATACACGTGTATCGGCGATTTTCATGTACACGTCACAATTTTTTTTTTTGTATTTTATAACTTTAAACGAGCAATTCTTGTATGCATATCTGTATAGCCACACGATCTCAGGATTATCTTAACGGATTTGAATGAAATTGGGCACACAGGTAGTATATCATATTTCTAGACTTTTCACCTAGGTGTTGCCACTGACAATGTTTCACAGGGTTGCCACCTGTTCGAAATTAAAAAAAAAATTGCATGAGATACGCCGATGTGGGTATCAAAAGAAAGGTATTTCACTCCGCATTACAATAGAGATATAAAACCCCGAATTTTTTTATTAATTTTATTACAATCTATTAAAATTAAAAATTGTTACATTAAACATTTTAATGCTTTTAAAGAAACTTAGGCCTTTTATTTTGCGTTTTTAAGCATTTGTGTCAGTATCGCGACAAATAGACCAACAGTATTATCTTGTCCTGTAAAGCGCTTTTCAATAGCCGCAATGTCCTGATGGAACCTTTCGCCATGTTCATCGCTACAAGCTCCTAAATCACCAGGGAAACAATCTAAATAATTGTGAAGGAAATGGATAGCTTTTTTCCCGATCTTCGTGCAATTTAAAAAATTCGTCATATGGAATACTGCTACGTCGATCACGAGCGGCTGTTATTTTAAAATCAGCCGCCACTATATTCCACTGCTTGAAGCGTGATGCAAAGAGTTCGGCTGTTCTCTTTGACAAATTTCCCTCTCGTACAAGGTCATTGAAGTCGGCTTGCGTTACTAAATGCGGCACTGCAGTCCCAAGTTCACTGGGTGTTGGTACAAATTCCGATACTTCTGGTTCCCCGCATCTCGCATTCGATGCAAGAAATGTTGATAGCATTGTTGGTTCTCCATCCCTTAATTCGGGAACATCATCAAAAATCTCCATTGAAGCCGCTATACGTTCTTCTGGTGAGTACAGAACCGCTGGAATAACCGATTCAACCGGGGGGGTTGTAATACGTCAGCTGAACGCAATGATACATTCTTGCTTCGGCTGACGGTCTTCCCACCGCTACAAACGCAGCTGACCATCATTATTATATTTTTATATATATATTTTTTTTTTGTGCCATTTTTCTTTATTTATTGAATCTTTCTTGTATAAGAAACTAACAATAAGTTTACAAATCTTATATACTAGAGTTTTTATAAGTATCCAAAATTATGTAAAAAAATTTCAATAGGCATAAAGTAGTTTTACTTTTCAATTTTTTTTAAAAGTTCGCCGGTTCAGCTAACGTATTTCCCCCCCTCTACGGCGCAGCTGACTATTTTTTTATTCTACTAAATGTCAACAATACATGAGCAAAATTTCAGCCGGTATAAAATGAGTTGGTAGAAATTTTTTTTCGACACGTTTCGTACCCTCACACAATCACACCCACCGCGGGTTCGCCAGCAGACGTTCACTTTCGTTATTCATGAAAGCTAAATCACAAGTATAGTCAAGAATTTAACGGTATAAAACGCAGTCCAAAATCGACCCTTGGCTCCCGGACTATCAATTATTCTTAATTCTTAAATATGCCGCTTTGTAGTGTGACCTTTACGCCCTTCATTGCTTGCCTGTTTGTATGCCGCAGCTATCCAGTTGACAGGTGGCAACTACGACTAACGGACAACATTTTCAAAAACTATAAATCTTTCGTTGGAGTGATTAATTTTGCGCCACCTTGTATAACCAATAAATATAATCTTTTTTCTGAATAAGTATTTTACAATAGTTTGAGTGTTGATAGAACTCCTCGAACATTCGAACATACAACACTAACAAACATTTTCTGTTGTAAGCACAACTGTCTGCCTGTTTACTTTACTTCGAAGTACTTCGCCACATCTTCAGCTTATTCGTTTTATACTATTTCATTTGGCACAGTTTCAATACGTTTGCTTTTTTTGCATTTTCTAGTTCGCCATTCTGCTCAAACATTGACTATGGTTGAATAGAAGAAATAGTATGAGTTTCAAGTGTATTTTTCTTTGATAGCAAACCGAATACAACTTTTGTTTGTCTCATGTCCGAACAGATTGTGATCGTTTTGAACAAGTAAGCATAATGGCACAGGGTAAATCGTTGCAATAGTTGCATGCACCAACAACAAACAGCAAACGTTGCTGCGAATATCCTGCAATGTTGGTGCATTTGTTGCAAAAGGTGGTTGTTTTTTAGTCGCTTTCGAACTGCTTAAAATTATTGTACAGTGGTATTGGTGCGGCCTTCCGGGTTTGGCATGCGTATGGGTAGCGGCACTAGTTAAATACCGTAATGAAGTCTGCTTGTACTATATAATCTTCCATGTTTGCCTTACGTGCCTGGGATGTGTTATTTTCATTTCACATTCGTGCATCTGGCGCTGCTGGCAGTTGCAATTCGATTTTTTTGGTTGGCTTTCTTTCGATCTCCGGTTTGGCTTTCTTTTTAACAGCTTTTAGGTTTTTGAGTTTAACTCTATGCTAAATCTTAAGTCACCAGATGCTTGTGGATATTTGTATGCATGTGCATTTAAGTTTTCTTCGTTGGGTTAGTACGAATGCATTTCATTATTTTTTATTTTTTAAATTTTTTTATTATTTTGAATGAAAAGAAAACATCACAACGAAAAAAAAGGATTAAACAGAAGCAAAAGTGGAAATCAGGATGTGATTGTGCAGCATAATTGCGTTCGAGATTTTTAGGTTTTGTTTGCTTATTTTGACCAAGTTCTCCTTGCCCTTTCGTGCATATAGCAAATACTAAGTATGAGAAACAGCTAGACAGAGAACTTACCAGAAAATGCTGGGGTTTATTGAGCAAACAGCCCCAGTTGGCGCACTGTGGTAAATCTGGGTTTCTATAGCCACACGCATACATACATACCCAAGTGATACCTGCGGAACGTATCAATATAATTTTTTATTTTCTTGGTGTCTCAACGCTAGCCGCGTCTCGAATAATGAATGAAAGAACTATTTTTGCAGAACTGGGGATAATTAAATAAAATAAAATAGAATAATATGGAGTGTGATTGGGTGCAAGTGTAATATGTAGATCCTCCTAATATTATAAATGTGAAAGTTTATATGTTTGTGGGCTCGTGAGTTTGGATGCTTGTGACGCAATCATGCGAAAACGACTTAACGGATTAGTATGCAATTTTGCACATAAATAGCTTTTGATCAGGATTGAGAAATGGGCTAAATTTTTTAAGATAGTTGCCACCTGTTAAAAATATTAAATAAAATGAAATTTATACGTTTCCTCAAATATTTCAATACAGGTGTCAAATTAAATATTGGTGTAAGAAAGATTAATTTCGAAAGAAAGAGGTTGCCACCTGCTTGAAAAATTAAATTCACGTTAATAAAATAAAGGGAGTACAACAATATTAATGCCAAGGCAAAGAGGTTTGAAATATCTTAATTTCGAATATACTTTTGAATAGCGTTACCACCATTTTAAAAGCTTAAATTAAATAAATGGAATAATTACTAACAAAAATAAAATAAAATAATTAATTAAAATTATACAGTATAGTGTAAATGAAAGAAAGTTTATTTTGGAAAATAGTTTTTGAGATGGTTGCCACTTGCTCGGGTTAATTCTATTTAATTCAATAAAATAATTACCTGAAATACTACTACATGGCTATCAAGTGAAAGAGGTATGCAAAGTCTATATGGTGAATATATTTTTGAAAAGGGTTGCCAGAGGTTTAAAAAATAAAAGTTGAATAAATGAAATAATTAATAACAAGTATTTAAAATAATATAGTATGGGCGCAAATGAAAGAAATGTAAGAAAGCTTATTTTGGAAAATAGTTTTAACGATGGTTGCCACCTGTTCGAGTTAATCCTATTCAATTCAATAAAATAATTACCTGAAATACTACTACATGGCTATCAAGCGAAAGAGGTATGAAAAGTCTGTGTGGTGAATATATTTTTGAACAAGGTTGCCACCGGTTTAAAAAATTAAAGTTCAATAAATTAAATAATTAATAAGAAGTAATTAAAATAATATAGTATATGCGCAAATGAGAAGAAATTTAAGAAAGCTTATTTAGAAAAATAGTTTTAAAGATGGTTGCCACCGTTTCGAGTTCAATTTAATAAATTAATGAGCTGAAATACTACCACATGGGTGTCAAGCGAAAGAGGAGTGAAAAGTGTTTATTGTGAATATATATTTTTGCACAGGGTTGCCAACTCTCAATTTACATAATTTACACGTAACGGTTGGAGCCAAAAATACAGGAATTATGGCAGTTTTTATATATTACCAATCGTTAAAGGCGGCCGCCGTAGTCGAACTTGTTGGTGCGTGACTACCATTCGGAATTCACCGAGAGAACGTTGTTTCGAATCTCGGTGAAACACCAAATTAAGAAAAACATTTTTCTGTTTGGCCCGTTGGCACGAACTCCTTGTGGACTATTCCCTTGGAATGATTAAAAAAAAAGGAGCATTGACTTGATTTTCGAATCGCGTTTGGAGGCGATTTCTTGGGTGGTGGCTCGCCTGGGGCCTTCCATTTGGCACTTTGACGCTCTACACTACGTTTCATCACCAGTTACAATTCGTAAAGGAAGTTCTCGTCTTTTCCCGCCTCTTTAATGAGGTCTTTCGAATGTTCAATTCTGATTAAGTTTTGGTCCTCAGTTAACTTGTGCGGAATGAAACGTGCACGGACCTGTCGTAAAACCGCAGATTTGATGATAATCAATCGATAAAGTAACTTTAAATTTGAATTGTGGAAGAAGATTCACAGTATAAAGGTTGCCGCCAAGCAACAGAAAGGTGAAAGACTATCACAAACTTAGAATAAATGGACGAAATGATTGACGTAATCAGGAAATTTGTTCACTTCAGACCAGACAAGCTCTTGCAAAAATAGGAGGCCTATAAGTTAAGATAAGGTTAATACTTACATTTAAATATTGATTTCAAGGTAAATATTTTAATAGAAAAAAATTATATTTTATCACAAAAATGAACTGTTAGGAATGACTTAGAAGCATTAAATTTTATGTAATATAGAAAGAAAAGTATTTTGTTTTTAATGCAGTTTTTATTATGATTTCCAAGCCAGCTTTGTGAGCGTGCAAATGTTTAGCTATACGATGTCCTTCAAGTTTATGTTCCTTCTTTAAATTTAAATTGAGCAGGCACGTAAATATATGGAATTCCATAATAAGACCACTAGGCAACAATGTCCACCAGAGAGTAATGGGAGGAAAATGTGAAGAGATCTCAACTTAATGACGAAGATTTTTCAATACCCAAACAAGATAATTTTGTTTGTTTACGTAACCATTCAAATGGTGATGAACTTAGATTGTTTTAGGAAACCGAAGTACTTCTTAAATGAAATGAACGAATTTTCGACATTATTTTCAATTCCCTCCTCAACTGAAGACTTAATGCCCAACTCTTCATGCAAAAGTTGCTTTATGCGGGTTGCTGATAGATCCAACTGGTTTTCAATTAGAAATACGATTGAGAAATTTTGATCTACCTGAGTGGTTTATTTTATAGTAGCTATATTTTCAATTATATGGGCAGGATGAACTAGCACTGATGCACTGCATTTACCACCAAACCAGTCAAATAGAAATTTGTGAAATAAAATTTCTATTCTGTGCTCTATTGGACGGTTTTAACCACCGGAGATGTCCACAATTTTGCGAAACGTGGTTTTAGTTAATATATTTTTATACGCTTCTCGAGCAAAATCGAACTCAGTTTAGCAAATTATAAATTTTTTACTTCACAACTGTCTAAAGAGATGTCATTGAACTATGACGGTTCTCAAGGAAAGCACCACAAAAAAACGGAAGTGCGAACTTGAAAGACGCTGTATTTTTCTTATACAGGGTGGGCCAAATAGCGTTTGCTTTTTGAACCACCTATTTTTTTGAGAATGTTAACACAAATGATATGCCAAATGTGTTCATAATTTACTTAAAGGTTTGACATTTACGAAATGGGACGCTATACGCTTGAACAAAATTGGGAAATATTGAAAACCTATTTCCAAAGTGTTGAGTCTTCTTCTTCTTTTCTGATGAAGCTCATTTTCACATCGGTGGCTACGTCAATAAGCAAAATTGTCGGATTTGGGGCTTAGAAAATCCACACGTTACTGTAGAGAAGGAAATGCATCCACAACGAGTCCCCGTTTGGTGCGGTTTTTGGTCTGGCGGCATCATCGGGCCATTTTTTTTCGAAAATGAGCGAGGGGCCGCGGTTACAGTAAATGGCGAGCATTACCGTGACATGCTCAACGAGTTATTGTTTCCAAGAATTGAAGAGGAAGACATGGACGACAATTGGTTTCAACAGAACGGTGCAACTTGTCACACTGCCAAAGTTACACTCGAACTTTTGGCTACCGCTTTTGAAAAACGGAATAATCAGCCGAAATTCCGATATCAATTGGCCGCCTCGGAGCTGTGATTTAACCCCGTTGGACTATTTTTTGTGAGGAGCCGTTAAGGGCAAATCGTCCCCTTAGGCTATTATGTTTTTATTGAATTTTTGGATTTTCCATCGTCGATCAATCGTTTCGTCAAATTCTAGTTCCACAAAGTGGGTCAAAACGTCAGTCAAAAAATAATAAATATTTACAGACATAACGAGATTTGAGTGAGAGCTACTTTCGACAAAAAGTTTGAAATTCATTTTCTCAAAACATCAAAAAATGTATAGGCAATTTTAATACTAAGGGGACGAAATGCTATGCGAACCATCCAGAGACGATTGATGCTTTAAAACACGAAATCGAAGTTGCCATTCATGAAATTGGAGCCCAAACAATCGAAAATGTGCTTAAAATTTGGGTTGATCGAATGGCCTACTGTAAGGCCAGTCGTGGCAGTCATTTGAACGATATTATTTTTCATTCATAAATGACAATGTTCAATCTGCAAAATAAAAAAAAAAAGTTTGAAAAAATATTGATTAGTTTTTTTTATAGCCGATTCAAAAAGCAAATTTTACATGGCCTACCCTCTACAAATGCATATAATTTTCGGTTGCATGTCTTGGCATATGGTGCAACACACTGTGCCTATTTTCGTGCATATTCAGTTCACAGTGCAATGCCAAAAGAGTGCATTGCCAAGAAATTTCGAGTCAATAAAAGTTTTAAATTAAAATCGTCTGAGATTCGTGGCATTCCATTTAATTGCAACTGCTGTCTAAATATCAAATGAAAAGTAAGTGTCGCATTTTTTCGTTTTGCATTCGTAAGTTGGCAATAGCAACACCATTACTGCAAGTTCCAAATGTCACCAATTTTTTCGTTTTACTCAATTTTTTTCGCATTTTACTTTCGCACCATTGTCAACACAAATGTTCCGTTGAAATGCACGTTTTCTGTAGAGCTCGCAACAAAACTATCAACTAATCCAACAACTATACAGGTAGGCAGTTAACAAGCTAAGAGCCTTTCTGACAGCCGGTGCTGACAGGAGCAACAACGAGACAAAAACAATAGCAAACATGCCAAGTGTACACAATAGTTGCAAGCGACAAGGTTTATATTTCAGGTCCTGCTTCTATTGTTGTAACAGTTGCTGTTGCTTCTGCTGTAAATGCAACAATTTGCTGTGACACCTGAAAATATGCAACGTGTTAATGACATTTATGAATGTTCAAGTGAAAAAGACTTGGATGCGCATCCGAACATTCCTTTGGATGGATTGTGCATTGTGTTAATGCTATTGGTGGGGATGGGTTTACCAAAGGTGATGATGGCTTGCGCTAACATGACAAGGACGATGGAATATTTTTTTTCTATTTGCATCGAAAAACACATTTAAGTGAACAAACGAAACAATTTACTTCACACCGGCTGTTTACCATTCACAGACACGTCCTTTTGTACAGATGTATGTACAGTATGTACATGTATGACTGCTTTTTAGAATATTATATTTTGAACAGTTATTTCCATGGTATTACACGTAGTGGTCCAATGGATGTTTTGTCATATTCATGCTGTATTATTTATGGTTGCAACAGCTGACCAAGCAGGGAAGAGCTCTTTAGCACAACACTAAAAAAAAGGGTGATAAAAATAACGAAATAGATTCGTGCAAAATATTTTGAAATTTATCAACGCCTTGTAAATAGTTGTAGGTATACTCGGTGCCTACATGGCGGACGGGGAAGAGATGACTAATGGTCTTGCTAAGTGTGTGAGTATTTTATTTATTTATTATTTATTTTATATTTATTGTATCCCAAAAAGGAGTGATTGCTGCTTAGATACAAGCCAATAATTTGTAACAGGTACAAAATATTACAATTAAATACAGTAGGTTCTGTTTTTATGCGGTAGATACGTTCCGCAAGAAACAGCATAAAAAAAACAGCATAAAAAAAGCTACTAGTTCTATAGTAAAACTATAGATACGTTTCAAATGCTAAAACCGCATAAATCTGAAATAATGTAATAAAATCGCATAAAATAGGGCACTAGTCCCATATTATTACTATAGATATGTTCCATAGACCGCATGAATCTGAAATAATTAAATAAAATCGCATAAACAAAATATTGTATCTTTGAAAATTATATCTTTATATATCTTCCATACTTGTAGGGTTAGCATTTCTGATGTAATCTGTGATGAGTTTTTGCTTAGCTGGTTTAGAATCTTGTTTATATGTATGTACAATTCCCGATAGGTCGACATGCATTTTATAATTTAAAAAAAAACCGCACTATTTCAAAACCGCATAAAAAAAAAGACGCATAAAAACAGTACCTACTGTATATGTACAATATATAAATATTATATAAAATAGTTAACAATTTCACAAACAAGAAAAAAGTTTACTGTAAAAGGTTTCGGATATATCACAAGAATTGAGTAAAGCTGCTTTCTGCATGTCGAAAATTAAAGATTCTGGGAGTTGAAGTGTTTTAGCGTTGTCTGCTATGTTTTTATGCACGAGTCATTGCCGTTAACATCAATCCCTAAGCCAGAATATCTTGATATTTTTTCTGCTTATGTTTTTTGCATGTTTTTGTTCAGAGGAACAGCAATATCAATTATTAGGTCCGCAACTAAGTTCTCGCTGTTTGTCAATAGATGCCGCCAGCATGTGTGCTAGTCGATTCTAACATAACCTAAACGTCATAAACCAACCTTAGACATATGGTAAATGAACTGCTTCGACACATTAGTGATTTTGTTTTGGTATCATATACTTTTGGTCTTGTGAAAATGTCTGATTTTGTGCCGAATAATCGCCATTTGCGGGAAGTGTTGATTTTCCTCTTTCATTCGAAAAAAACGGCGGCTGAGAGCTACAAAGAGTTTATGGAGATGCTGTTTTAAGTGAAACAATGTGCCAAGATTAGCTCCGTCGCTTCAAAGATGGTGATTTTAATGTTGATGACCGTCCGGAGGCATTGCTCAATGAGGATCTTTGTCAAACGCAAGAAGAGCTTGCTTCAGTATTAGGAGTTACCCGCCAATCCATTTCCCAGCGATTGCATGCTTTGAGAATGATTCAGAAACAGGGGACTTTGGTTCCTTATGAGTTAAAACCAAAGGATGTTGAATGTCGTTTTTACGCCTGTGAACAACTACTCCAGTGGCAAAAAAGAAAGGGTTTTCTCCATCGCATCGTGACGGGTGATGAAAAATGGATTCATTACAGCAATCCAAAGAAAAGAAAGTCATAGGGACTGTCCGGTCATGCTTTTACCTCGTCGCGTCGGCCGAATATTTACGCTGCGAAGGTGGTGTTATTTATTATGAACTGTTAAAACCAAGCGAAACTGGGGGTATCTCAGGCGATCGGTATCGACTTCAATTGATGCGATTGAGCCGAGCACTGCGCGAGAAGCGGCCGCATTACGCAGAGAGGCATAAAAAAGTGATTCTACAGCATGACAACGCTCGGCCTCACGTTGACAAACCCGTTAAAACCTACCTGGAAACACTGAAATGGGAAATCCTGCCCCACCCGCCATATTCTCCAGATATTGCGCCGTCCGATTATCACCTGTTCCGATGGATGGCACATGGTCTAGCTGATCAGCAGTTCCATTCATATGACGACATCAAAAAATGGATTGATCCGTGGAGAGCCTCAAAAGATGAACAGTTTTACCGCGCCGGTATACCAGATCGCCGTAGCCGAATGGGTTGGTGCGTGACTACCATTCGGAATTCACAGAGAGAACGTTGGTTCGAATCTCGGTGAAACACCAAAATTAAGAATAACATTTTTCTAATAACGGTCGCCCCTCGGCAGGCAATGACAAAGCTCCGAGTGTATTTCTGCCATGAAAAAGCTCCTCATAAAAATATCTGCCGTTCGGAGTCGGTTTGAAACTGTAGCTCCCTCCATTTGTGGGACAACATCAAGACGCACACCAGAAATAGGAGGAGGAGCTCGGCCAAACACCCAAAAAGGGTGTATGCGCCAATTATATATACCAGATCTACCAGAAAGATGGGAAAAAGTAGTACCCAGTGATGGGCAATACTTTCAGCGAGAACTTAGTTGCCCACTTAATAAATAGGGTGGGCCATGTAAAATTTGCTTTTTGAATCGGCTATAAAAAAAACTAATCAATATTTTTTCAAACTTTTTTTTTTATTTTGAAGACTGAACATTGTCATTTATGAATGAAAAATAATATCGTTCAAATAACTGCCACGACTGGCCTTACAGTAGGCCATTCGATCAACCCAATTTTTAAGCTCATTTTCGATTGTTTGGGCTCCAATTTCATGAATGGCAACTTCGATTTCGTGTTTTAAGGCATTAATCGTCTCTGGATGGTTCGCATAGCATTTGTCCTTAACGGCTCCCCACAAAAAATAGTCGAACGGGCTTAAATCACAGCTCCGAGGCGGCCAATTGATATCGGAATTTAAAAACGGTAGCCAAAAGTTCGAGTGTAACTTTGGCAGTGTGACAAGTGGCACCGTCCTGTTGAGCCCATATGTCGTCTATGGCATCCTCTTCAATTTTTGGAAACAAAAACTCGTTGAGCATGTAACGGTAACGCTCGCCATTTACTGTAACCGCGGATGAAGAAGAAGACTCACCACTTTGGAAATAGGTTTTCTGTATTTCCCAATTTTGTTCAAGCGTATAGCGTCCTATGTTAAACCTTTAAGTAAATCATGAACACATTTGACATGTCATTTGTGTTACCATTCTCAAAAAAATAGGTGGTACAAAAAGCAAACGCTATATGGCCCACCCTGTATAACCAGTCGTTTGAGATTTATCGAACATGAAAATGTCTGGCCTATTGTGGTCTCTTGTTGCATGTGTTAAAATTGTTCAGTCAAAAGGTACAAAAGGTAGTTAGAGTCTTCTTGAATAGGTTCTGGGGTGCATCTGAAATACGGCATTTTGCTTTGATTGAAGTTGTACATCTGCGTTATTTTAGATGGACTATTTTCGCGATGTCATTGCCAGTGTGGTGCATCCAGCTAGTACGTGGTCTAACGTCTCACTCCGACTAATGTATTTAATGTAATTCCTTGTTGGAATCACACCATCCATGTATAGGAAAAATGGTACCCTCCGTTTCGGCGAATATCGACCTGTTGGTGAGCCATAAGTGCGACAAGTTTTGGTCGACATGTAGGCTCAGCAAGTCTTCTCAATACGCGCAATCAACAGCCATTTCAGACCACCTTTGAATCTTTTCATCTCTTGATTTCGTAGGATTGCTTCATCTGAAGTGGGGTGTAATTATCATCCGCAGCAATTGCAGCCTTGTGCAGATAAAATTGGTGGCACTTATGTTGAAAGCATGTTCTTATGTTTAAGATAGCTTAGTCTTGCAGTGCTCCAACATCAATCTGTCCCCTGCCGTCCGCTTTTCTAGCTAGCATCATTCGAACGACAGAGCTTTTTGGATGGCGTGACTTGTAGATATTTAGTCATAATTGTACGTATTATTCGCTGCAGATTTTCTATTTCAGTAGATGATCATTTTACGATTCCGAAGCTATACGATACCACCGGGACGACAAATGAATTAATTGCGTGGATTTGGTTTTTGCCATTTAGTTGGGTTTTAAAGACAGCGTGAAGACGCCTTTTAAATTCTGCTATCAGATTTTTCCTGATTTGCATCGTATTTATGCTGCTGCTTTGCATAACTCCAAGGTACTTGTATACCTCTCCTGGTTGCATTTCTGTTATGATAAGTTATTGAGGTTTCGACACATTTCAAAAGCTTATCTACTTCTGCTCAAATATGAACGAGACGTTATCAATAAAACGGTCCGCGGATGTCATATGGCAAAAATAAATTTTTTGTTTTTTGGCAGGACTGTTATAAGCTTACATGGCAAATTTCAGCGTGATATGTCACATAGTTTGTTTTCTGTGCAACTGTAAACAAGTCAAGCTCGAGTGTGTTCTTAGAATTCTCTTTTATGACTTCAATTGCCTCAAAATGTTTTCCACGGAGCGGCAACTTGAACTTGGGAAACAGGAAAAAGTCACATGGAGCCATATCAGGCGAATACGGTGCTTGCGGAACGATATTAACATTATTTTTGTTCAAATAATCGCGAACAAGACGTGATGTGTGAGCTGGTGCATTATCGTGATGCAAGAACCATGACTTGTTGTCCCACAATTCCTTCCTTTTAAGACGAATGTTCTCGCGCAAACGCTCTAAAACGTCTAAATAATATTCAGCGTTAACCGATCGGCCTTGCGGAAGGAACTCCTAGTGCACCACACCTTCGTAATAAAAAAAAAACAGTCAGCATAACCTTAATTTTTGAGCGACTTTGGCGTGGTTTTTTGGGTTGATGTACGGCCCTCTTTGAACGATTTGTACCACTGAAAAACACGTGCATGCGATAGAGCAGATTCCTCATAGGTTGTCTGCAACATTTTTAAGGCGTCCTTTCCTATCTCCAAAAAAGCCTTTGAAGCACTTTTGAAAAGAATAGAACTTTTCAGAAACAAAACCCTTGAAATTTTTTACCAATCTTTGAATTTTCGACTCATTCGGGCGATTATTTCCCAAAAAAAAAAAATCACTAATTTTGCTGTAAGTTCTTTTTAAAGATCAACCATTTTCATTTCAATCATTTTAACGCGTTCTAGTGCGTTTTAAGTTACATTCCTACCTGACTTCCAGTGAAACCTTGGTGACACTCGGTTTAGTGTAAGCGAAGTTATTGCGTCTAAAGTGTCAGTATGATTGTGTCATCGGTACAAAAATGAGTTTCGAACAAAGAGCTAATATCAAATTTTGATTTAAAATCGGTAAAATGTTTACCGAAACATTTGAATTGATGAACGAAGTTTATGGCGATGATTGTCTATCTCGTGCCAGAGTTCGTGAGTAGTTTACACGTTTCAGAGATGGTTGTGAGGACATACAAATAAATGTTAAAGAACATACAGGGCGCCCAAAATCAGTGATCACCGAAAACTCCATCGAAATTGTTCCTAAATTTATCACCGAAATTATCCTTGAAATTCATGGAATCGGAGTTGAATATCTCCAAAATATCAATTTATTGCATTTTAACTGATCATTTGCGAAAGGTATGTGCACGTTTCATTCCGCAGAAGTTAACTGAGGACCAAAAATTGCTCAGAATTCAACATTCGAAAGATCTCATTAAAGAGGCGGGGAAACCGAGAACTTCCTTTACAAAATTGTAACTGGTGACGAAACTTGGTGTTTCCAACATGAATCAGAAACTAAGCGTCAAAGTGCCAAATGGAAGACCCCAGACGAGTCACCACCCAAAAAATCGCGTTTGGAGAAGTCAAAAATCAAGTCGATGCCCATTTGTTTTTACGATTCGAAGGGAATTGCCCACAAGGAGTTCGTGCCAATGGGCCAAACCGTCAATGCAATTTTCTCTCTTAGCGTTTTGAAGCATTTGTTGCATCGCATTTGTCGATTACGCCCTGAATATTGCGAAGGAGTAAGCTGGCGCTTATTGCATGGTAATGCACTAACTCATAGAAGTCGGGTTTTAACCATCGATCACTCATCTTATTCGCCTGATATGGCTCCCTGTGACTTCTACCTATTCGGAAATTGCATTTGGAAATGAAAGGAAAATGTTTTGCGTCTGTAGAGGCCATCCAAAAGGCTTGTACCGACATGCTGAAGAACATTCCGGTCCGATGAACTGAAACAACCTTTCGAAAAGTTTTTAGATCGCGTAAAATAGTGCATCCAGGGCAAAGAGGACGATTTTGAATAAATAAACTCGCAGTTATCAGAGCAAAGCTACTGTTGTTTCTATTTTACCTCAGTCTTGTTTATTTTGGACTTCACCTTGTATAGTATAAAATTCTTTCAATTTGACACTTGCCACAGATGACATACAAACGGAACATGTTTTAGGAATGTTTCACTACTGATATGTAGGCGTCACTTTTGAAAGACGCTGTATTTTAAGTTTCATAGTTATATTTATTTTTTACTGTAAATTTTCTGTGCGCTATATCATCCTACCATAGGGACTAAATAAAGCTCTAGCAAATCAGTGAGCGTAGGTTGAGTTATTTTTATGCGAATAATTTACAATAAGTCTATTGTAAACTCGATCCCTTCCATTGTTGAACGAGGCGGCGCAGTCTGTGCGTACGAATACTCTTATAACAAATGCGCCATTAATTTCGGTATTTGGCAAATAATAAAGCTTAATAAGATTTATAACTAATTTTAAGGAGTCTAGGGCAGTAGGCAATGAAATGATAAGCAGGCAGAGCATATTAAGAAAACGCAGGAAAATGGACTAAGGGATAATGGATTTAGTATGGAAGTGACCAAGGCTTAACAAAGTGTTGCTGATTGCCAGCGTTGATTGCTCACCTCAAGGCCAATGCGCGAGTGAACGAAATTTTTTGGGTGGAGTGCCAACGAATAGTAGAGCCTAAGTAGTGAGAAGCCAAGAATTCCAAGTGTGGACGTCTTATTGCGCTTTAAGGAATAAATAATTGATACGTACGTATATAACTTTCGGATTATTTATTTTATTGCTTCGTCGATACAGAGTCTCATACAGTGAGTATGTGTGGGTGTGTGTGCTACAATATATTTGCATAGAGATTAAAATAATGTTAATTTATATACGCGTAAGTATGTCGGTATAATATATTATATAAGTGTGTGTTTTCATGTGTATTTTTCGAGATGTAGTAGTTGATTTTTTTTGTTTCTGAATTTTTCCAATAAAAATATCGATCCATCGCTTTACGAGAACGGCGTTTAATTAAAATTTCAATACTCATATATACTACATACATACAGATAGTAAAATTACGAACAAAATTTGGAAAGTCTAAAAACAAAAATCTCTTAAGAATATCTTATACAATTTAAAATAACTAACTGCTTTCGAAACACGCGCATAATATTCAATAAAATATACTCATATATATGCATATATACATACTTTTTAATTGTATAATAATTTTAAAGTGAAAAATGCAACGCTGCTAGTTACTACAACTACAAATAGCATGAGAAATGTTTAAAACATATTTATAAAGTCACTAATCAGGTTTAAACTATTTTAAACATTAACAAGTAAACATTTTATATTTAGCAAAAAATTCGCATTTATTGCATGCGCCATTTTCCAATAAAAAAAATGTATGCATTACCTCTTATGGAAAGAAATGACTCATTTACATTTTTAGACGGATATTTTTTAGATTTAATTTATATATTTGCGTTTTTTTTTTTTTAATAAAATTACGCTTTCGGATACATAATTTTATCGGTATTTTTTTGTAATTAATTTATATTTTTGCATTTTCTCTATAAAAACTTGTATGCTTTTCCTTTTTTTTTGCTTAAATTTTTGCAAAACATTTATATGTTCATAGTTCACTTCGCTTTTGACATTTTCGTTGGAAAATCGTGCGGCTTTCCTCGTTCACTTCAAGTGTCCTCCTCGTACTTAGTGCTAATCCAGCCATTTCGACTTCTACTCCAATTCCTCTCTCCCATTTCTTCTCTGCTGCATTTTAAGTGCGCGCCAACATGCCATTGATCATAATATTGGCGAGCGCATTACGTCGTTTACGCCAGGCGCCCATACCCTGTGCGTGATATTGCAACTGTGTGTACCATTGTTTTGTGCGAACACCATCCTCAGCCTGAAAGTATGTAAAGCAATTAGAAGGGTAGTATTGTTATTACAATATGTATTTGATTTCATATGATATTTAATATTTAAGTAGAGATGGGCTACAATAAAATTATTTAAATGAATTCAAATTTGACGTGTTTTTTCGAAAGTGGATCTGAGTGTAAACTTTTAAAGATTATATAATTTGATTTTAGCTCTAAAATACGAAAACATCGAAACGTAGTAAATGTATCGGAAGGCACATCTAGAATGACAATTTAAAGCTTATGATATTACAAATTATTAAGCGAGAAGCATTGCGGCTAACTATTTCGGTGTAGGTTGAAAAAAAAAAAATCCACAGTTTTGATCAACTATTTTCGAAGCTGGATAAAATGGCGGTGACTAAGCAAATGCAGCTATTTTTTATTTACGTTGCCTTAAGTTTATTTCACTTTGCTTCATTTTAAACATCTCCAAATTCAAAGAGTATATCGCCTAACAAACAGGGACGATGGCTCAAAGCTCTAGAGAAAGGTGGGCTGAGCATCTGGAATCTATTTTAGCTTTCTACTACCTAACTATGGCAATACTAAAGACTTAAATGTATTTTCTACCTCCAAAGTAGTCACGACATGCCGCACATTTTATAGCAAAATGGCTGTGTCATTTCGCCCAAACGTCGCCCGTTCGCCTATAACCCATGGTAATTGCAACATCGAGTGGAATTTTATGGCAGTTGAACTATCGATACTAGGCATCTAACTGCTTTAAATATCTAATATTTTTCTTCATGTCTAAACTCCAAAAATCTACGCGATTTACTACAAAGTTGAAGAGGCACAAACACTTCTGAATAGGCGCATTTCAGCCGCAATTGGTTCTATGAAAACTAATTTGAAAAAGTGTTTTATTCTTATATCTCGGAAGGGAGCAGAAAATACAATAGAATAAACGTTAATGGTTAATCGCAATCTACTTTATTGCCACAAATATCCTTTATGAAAAGTATGCTGTGCACCTTCCTTCAAAGAATCTGGAAAATTCTCGCAGGACTAACTATCTCTATCTCTGTCTCTATTCTTTCCTATCTCTTTCTTTGATACTTTTCTCTTTCCCTCCTTGACTATCTACCCTCTTTCCAGAGCTTTAAATACAATGGGCTTTTTAGCCTGAGTGTTTTAGGAATCACCAAATGTCCTGGTGCTCCTTGGCTCGACCTTTTCAAAGAATAGCAAATTTCCCTACCAAAGCCAAGTAAGATCCATTCTTATATATGCATCCGTTATATGGCATCACTTTTATGCGTTTCATATCAACAGAATTGAGGGAAGTCAGAAAAGTTATTCAAATTTGATCTTAGGAGAGTTAAGCCTTTGACATTATGCCTAACTAAGAGAGAAGATGCAAGTTAGTAGGTTGACTAGATTAGCTGAAGGAAGAAAGATATACAGTACATGATGAAATGAGCACATGTTTGTACTCCGCACACTTCCAAGTGCATAACAGTAACAGCAATAAAGCAATTCGTTAGTAAAATAAATAATAACACAAAACAAAAAGGAGCAAATTCTAGGAAATAAGCGATTAAAACAAAAACAACTTCTATGTACTCAATTTTGCACCTTTCACCAATTGTACGGATGGAGTGTGTTTTTAGTATTTTGTCCATAAACCTTTATTACGTATGACATTTTTCATACGGTTCGGCATACTTCCTACTAAATTTTGTGTAATTTCAGCCGGAATAGTTTTCCATTCGTGCTGTACACGCCGCCACAATTCGTCTGTATTGGATGGGGCTCTTTGATATTATCCTAACCGTCTTTTCACGATTGACCACAAGTTCTCAATCGGATTGAGGTCAGGACTTTGAGCGGGCCACTGCATTACCTCTAAATTTTGCCCAGATAGCCATTCTTTCACAATTTTGGACGTATGTTTGGGGTCGCCATCCTGTTGAAATATTACTTCTTCTTCAGGATAAGCGGCTATGTCAACAAAATGGGGAAGATGAGTCTTTAGAATATGCAAATATTCCTCCTTCCTCATTATTCCGTCAATCTTTTGCAATGTCCCAACTTGCCACCACGTGAAACAACCCCATACCATGACGTTTCCGCCACCGTGTTTCACCGTTTCTTTAATATGGTGTATTTGTATGGTTTCTTCGGGACGGCGCCAGCAATACTGCTTACCATCGGACTGAAACCGATTAAATTTTGATTCATCTGACTACATTACCCGCTTCCAGTCATCTTCAGTCCAATTTAGGTGTTCCCTGGCGCGCCTTAACATTTCGTTCCGACAGTGCAGGTTTTGGTTTTTTTACCGCTGAGATATAGCCGATGTAATGAAGGGCTCTTGCTGCAGTCCATCGGCTAACGGGTTTGTTTATAGCTATAGCCGCGTCCTTTGGGGTTAATCATTTGTCCTTTCTCAATTGTGACATCATGACACGTGCATCCGAATCCGTTAAAAGTTTTCGGCGACCTCTAACTTGTGCTTTAGTGACCACCCCTCTCCTTTTCTGGACTCTTATAACCACTGATTGGCTTATGTTCAGCTGCTTGGCTATTATTCGCGTCGCGGAACCAGCATTTGTCATGGATATAACACTGCCCTCAATTTGTCGCGATAATTTCTTCATGACTTTAATTACGTATTAAATTGTTTCACTAACTTCCTCTATTTTATTAAATTTAAATGTGCCGCGTTCACAGTTTGGTTTAAACTAAGTAATCTTAAAATTTTCGAGAAAAAAACCAACGGTAAATACATTTTTTCGCTGATATTATTGATAGAAAACTGAGATCTTGCAGGTGTAAAATTGAGTACATAGAAGTTGTTTTCGTTTTATTCGCTTATTTCCTAGAATTTGTTCCTTTTTGTTTTGTGTTATTTTTTATTTTACCAAGAATTTAATAAAAAATTAAATTGAAAAAAAATTTTGCGAATTGCTTTATTGTAGTTACTGTTATGCACTTGGAAGTGTACGGAGTGCAAACATGCACTCATTTCTGCACCCCACTGTAAGTATAAAAAGAACATAAAAAGTTGCTTCATATTTTTGCAATCATTTCGTAAGATATTTCGTAATAAATAAAAAACTCAACTTTGAAGGATTTTGAAAGTCTAATTTCACTACGATTTTGGAATCCTAATTGGAAAGCAACAGATTTGCAATTTATTAAAATGTGCTTTCTTATGTGCCTTAAGTTTTCTAATACGTTCGGATATCAAAGTTAAAAGGAGGCTGATTATAGGAAAATGTCAAAATTAGCAAAATATGTTCCACATCACTTCACATTTGATATATAAAACGAAAATTCCCGCTAGCAGGATACCCCTAATGTATGCTTATCTGCTTCGCTGTTTTAAAAATTATGTATTTTATTACATTTCATCGTTTTTTATACTTCATATACATTCGACAAGTTATCTATGGTAAACTGTAATATAATTTTTTATATCAAATACTCACTTTGAATATGAAAGTGTCCTTCGATGAAATTTCCTGCACCTCGAAATAATCATCCCAGTCCGCTTCGCTGCACACAACGCATCTGTCCAGATACAATGGCTCACGTATCAGCGTGTAACGTCCGCACTTCTCCTTCACCACCAGCAGTGAGGCCTCTCGTATGCCGGTATGTTTCGAGAAATTCAGTTTATCTGACATAACTTTTTCTGCCTTATAATTGGCACTCGGCTGCAAGCATCGACACATGCATGTGTTGGTTGGTAGTAAATTGTAGAGCCAGGGTGTATGCGGAATGCATAGCCGGCATTTCGACGAAGGTACATGGGAGCGGGTGAAAAAGAAACAAAAAATGCAGAAATAGTGAAATTCATGTAAATGGTTTTTTTTCTTCTTTTAAACAGCAAATCCATGAAAGCGAACTTCAGAACGCCCATGCTTGTTCATACCTATGAAGCCTAAAAGTGTTGACTTTATATTCTAGTCTGCGCGCTATAACTACTATTCGCAGTTGGTGGCTTTTGTAAATTTTAAAACATGCACTCAATGCGTGAACGATGCACTCTGCGGCACCTAAACCAAAAAACGACACGAACTAGTTTGCCAACACCCGTTGAAAAAGCGGATAGATTGGAATGTAATATCAGATAGTACGTACGACTATGTGTTTTGCGCGTTGTCTCGATATCTCCTTGCACACACATATCTGCAACACTAATCCTCACAGGCGCATACAATATAACCATGTATATGTGTGTGCGTGTACGATTGTCTTTGTCTGTTATAAGCGGGAAATCTGCCATTTGTTGAATTGCGATTAAAATCAATTCACCAAAAATGGCAGAAAGATATTTGAAAAAAGGCTTTGTACATTTGAGTTCCGCAGCTTATCTGTGGGAAGTGTAGTTGTATGAATTATTGTTGAAAGACTCGTGTGAACACGTCGGAATTAACAGTATGGTTAATGATGCTGGAAATGTATGTGCGAGTATATGAGAACGCAGCTTCGTTAAACTTTTGACACGCTTGGCGGATGTAAAAGTTTAACTTTTAATACCTACTTTTTTGTTCAACAATTTTAGGTGTCTTCTACTGTGGAAATGGAAAAGAATGGAGTTTGCTTTTGATACATAAAATGACTTTTTTAGCAATTTAGTTGGTCCGTATGGCATTAGGGGCACAATACAAATATATGGAAATACAAAATCATGGCATGCATATCGAAAAACCTTTTAGTTAGTTCGCTAGAAAGTAATTCTGCTCGCGTATTGAAAGATGGGCTCGTTGATGTGTTCGTTTGCAAATAAAATACATGGGGTGCCTTTTATATGCCGGGATTAGAGAACAAAAACAAATTTTAAACATCGAAAATCACTTTATTGTTTTTCAAAATATTCTCCATGCGCTTGAACCAATTGCCGAAGCACTATTGCAACTCTGAATGAGTTACCTCCAAAACATGCATTCTGAATGCCGCAACCGCTTCTTCAAGTGTCGAAAAACGTTGACCTTTCAGTGTGTTTTTTACGTACGGGAATAAAAAGCAGTAATTTGGTGCCAAGTCAGGACTATACGGCGGATGACCCATTAATTCGATGTTTTGGGTGCTCAAAAATGCAGTTGTTTGAGTCGATGTGTGATAGCTCGCATTGTCCTGGTGCAGAGTGATCCGTCTTTGGCGATTGGTTTTCCTAATTTATTGGAAGACAACTGGCAAACAAATGGTTGTGTACCACTCAGAATTTACTGTTCTGCGTTCTTCTAGTGGTACGGTTGCGACATGCCCAGTTTTTCCTAAAAAACAGGCGACCATTTGCTTGGAAGTGCTTCGTGCGCGAACAACTTTTGTTGGATTTGGCTCACGAACGTGCGCGATTGACAAATTGTGTGGGATCCAAGGCGAACAAATTTTTTTGACAGTCAAATATTTATGCAATATTGAATGTATGCTGGCCCCACTAATGCCTAAGATTGTCTCAATCTCACGATAGGTCACATGACGATCTTGCAATATCAGTTCGCGCACAGCATCAATGGTTTTCGGAACAACAACTGATTTTGGACTACCTTCACGAAATTCGTCTTGGAGTGAACTACGACCACGACTGAATTCACCATACCATCGATAAACACTGGTCCTTGATGGAGCTTCATCGCCAAAAAATGAATTAAGTTCATCCATGCAATGTTGCTGAGTTAATCCACGTCGAAAGTTGTAAAAAATAATCGCACGAAAATGTTCACGATTTAATTCCATTTTTGGACCGAGATGAATCTTTTAAGTAACTGTAAACAACACAAATAGCGCTGGTATTTCAAAACGTTCTGAGTACGTAAAAGCCAAAAAATGTCTAACTTTGCGATACAGCTGTCAGTTGCCAGATTGCAATACCAGGGTTGCCAAATCCCGAAATATAAAAGGCACACCTCGTAGTTCGAGCACTCGATGAGGTGACTCTCAAAGTGTGCGAGCGAAAGATTTTGCGGAAGATATGTGGCATTTTGAGACTAACCCAAATACGTACGAACTTAGCCCTTCATTACCGGTACATCTACGGCGTGCGCCATTTTTTATGTCGGTATGTAAACGCTGAGTAACTTTGTCATTTGCCAACCGATCGACTTCAACATATATGTTTTCGACACATCAATTCAGTATAATTTCAACCATGGATCGCTTTACACCAAAACAACGCGCTGAAATAGTGACGCTTTACATCGAAAATAGTTGGTCTATTGCTCTAACTCAGCGCGCATATTGAAAAAAGTAGCGCGGCAAACAGGCACCGTCTGACAATACTATTCGCCGTTTGGTGTTGATTTTTTTTGAGCACGGGACAGTGGGAGATCGACAACATGCCGTTCATCAACGACGAAGACATTCCAATGAACTTGTTGAAGCAGTGAGGGAGAGCGTTCCCCAGGAGCCTACAGTGTCGTATCGTCGTCGCGCTCATCATTTTGGCGTCAGTGAAACCACAATGCGGCGCATTTTAAAGGATGATTTAAATTTGTTTCCGTATAAAGTGCTATTGACACAAGGAATTTTGCCGACAGACCATTCACGTCGCATGGAATACGGCCAAACAGTCGCTGGAATGGTTGACACTGAACCCAATTCTTGGAAGCAAATTTTAATGACTGACGAGGCACATTTTAACCTCTCTGGCAGCGTGAATAAAAAAAATTGCCGCATTTGGAGAACTGAGAATCCACACGAGATCCATGGAACGCCATTGCATGACCGAAAAGTAGCTGTTTGAGCCAGTATTTCCGCCAAAATCATATTTTGGGCCATATTTTTACCGAGAAAACAAAACTGTCATTGGAAACCGATATCGGTGGATGTTGGCTCATTATGTCTGTCCGCAAATGCGTGAAAAAAATTTATACGGTTACTGCTTTCAACAAGACGGTGCGTCATGCCACACTGCTAGTGCAACAATTGTGCTTGACAAGTTGACAAGGGATGACAAACGCAGAAAAAAGATCGCAGTTTGTGATTGCGAATAAAGGTGGCCACTTGATTGATATTTTATTCAAAAAAAGTTTTAATTAATTGTAAATAACCAAACCAAATAAAAATACCTCACTTATACAAATCAGTTGTTTTTTTTTCAAAGTTATTCAATGTTTAGATACTGACATAAAAGATGGCGCACCCTGTAGGCGCAAAATTAATCATCCAATGTTATTTTTGAAGAACTTTTTTACTAAATGAATAAAAAAAATGATTTTAAGTGGCAAAAATCTTTATTTTGACTTTTCGCTCACCATCCCTTGTTTGTTTGCATACTGCAGTTGTCTAATTAACAAATTTTAATTATGATTTGTATTTGCAAAAATTATAATTCTTCCTATCAGGTGATTAATTTTGCGCCGCCCTGTTCTATTACACAGATATATGCGCAGAATTTTTTATTTTACACATTACACACTTTTTGCTAGTGATGTTTTTGAATTTTCACTAAAAGGGCTCTAACGACCCCATTTAATTCATTTAGGTAATGCGTTGTTCATATTTTAGGTCACACATGCAAGATATTTTGTTTTTTTAATTTCGTATGCCATTTAATACTAAAAATATGTACGATTTGAACCCACCTAAAGTACTTTTTCTTCGTCCTTTATGTTACATATATGCACCTCTTAAACTTTAAACATCCGTAAAAGTTTCAAATTTATTTATTACGTAAATAACCTGCTTCTATGATATTAAAATTTGCTTTTTTTGTAGTGCCATTCGAAAATCAGGGCGAAAGAGTTAAAAAACGGAACACTTAAAGTACAATACAATTCAATTGGTGGAAGCTTTGTATTTTAAAGGAAGCTAAATTATTTTTTTTTCATTTCGTAAAGTAAGTGCATGAGGTTAAAATTACGTATACGCCATGGTGAACAGATACTGACTTTGCTCCTGTTAAAATTTCGGTAGGAAGAACAACACAAATCGGATTTAAATTTCTTAATATAAGTAATGTAAGGTTTTTGTGGCAGTTTGATACGAGTAGCCTACTCACTGAGACCATGTAGGTCTGTTATGGTACCAGTGTGTACTACGAGAGCCTCAGTGCTTATACATCATCGAACCATTTAGACGTTCTTATAATGCGTAAGATAGGTTTTATCCCAACACCGGATAGTTCCGTAAAAGATTCAAAAGAGTATTATCATAACAACCTTGCTCTACTTCTAGCTAAGGCTGCATAATTACAGAGGAACTGTTGAACTGCTTCTTCCTCTTCCTCTTCCTCTTCCTCTTCCTCTTCCTCTTCCTCTTCCTCTTCCTCTTCCTCTTCCTCTTCCTCGTCTCAACAACTTCTGCACTATTCATGAAAAAATACTTCTACAAGAGTGCCCACGTAACAGCCAATGACTGGTGACACAAGCCACGATCTTCTTCGCGATGTTCTCTCTTGAGAGGTTGAGCAATTCTTCTGACCTTTTCTTATCTATTTGCGATGTTGTAACACAAATATTTTCTTATCTCCTTGACCTATTGGTTTCCTGGAGAATATTATTTTTTAACCTTAACTTGCAAGTTGTCAAAGGAATTCCAATATTGCCTCTGCTTTCAAGCAGTGGAAGTTAAGTACCTCTTTCCATTGTCCCGAAACCCATATAAGACTGTACTTGAAGACGGTGTTATTATTATTTAGAGCTGCCAGGCAGTTTTGAACAACCTTTGATCTTAGTATTTGAGTCTCTTAAATGATGCTTATAGGTCTTACGAGTCATACGCTAAAAATGTTTCTGAAACTGATTCATAATAGAACATAAAAAAAATTGTGAAGAAATAAGGGCAGAATTTCATTTTGGTTTCAGAAATGTCACGGGCACAAGGGAAGCATTATTTTGTGTTCATGTGCTAGGAGAAAATTGCATGGGCGTGCTAAAAGATGTTTTCCTATGCTTTAACGATTATGAGAAGGCGTTTGATAATGTGCTGTAGGAAAAGCTCTTTAACATTCTGAGGCCGGTAAATCTGGGAGAAAAAGTTATAAAAAACTTATATATCCATTCCTGAAGGTGTATGGCAAGGTTGTATTCTTTCTGCACTTCTATCGAATATCTGTTAAGAAGCAATTTTCCAAGAGGCCTTAGCGCATACTGAGGACGATATTAAAGTTAATGGCGTATATACTCATATAATATAAAAAACGAAGATATGCCGAAGACACAATTTTGATATGGATGGATGGACTCCAAAGATTGGTGGAGAGTGTGACAAAACAAAGTCGAATATATATCAAGACCAAATTCATATCGATCAGTCGAAGGAATATTTCCATAAATCTCACATTCACACTCGACCTGACATAGCGATTGAATGGGCTAATAAATTTAAATATCTTGGCCGCTTTATTAATGATAAATGCTATGATATAATGTAAATCAAATGCTGCATAGAAATGGCTAGAGCTGCTTTTATAAATACAGCAGTGTTTCTTAGCAGTTTCTTAAAACTATGTTTTTAAACTAAATCTGAAAGTATGATTTAAGAGATGCTATGTTTTGTCAGTTTTATTGTATGGTCTAGAAACTTGGACTATGAAAATTTCTGATATGAATCGCAAAGAAATACTCGAAATGTGTATACTAAGAAAACTATTTAAAATTCCGTGGAGTTATCGTATCGCCACCTTTGAAATGGAGAAAAATAGCGTACTTGGGCTCTTTATGTCGAAATTATAAGTATCATACGTGCAACTTATAACAAAGTTGAAAAATTGAAAGACGACGAGATGTAGGAAGGAGGATGTTACCATTATTGCGAATTGCGGAATATATGCCAATAGATTGGGGTTCAAAATATTGGCCATCGCTTGGAGTTAGCCCGAAACGGAGATAGTTTTTCAAATATTGTAGAAAATTTATAGTTTTGTTTATCTTCATTGTAAAATTCTTTTTTAACTATTTTATTTCAATATTTTATTTCAATGCTTTGCATTTTATACCTTTTCACACATGATCGCTTACATTCGGTTACGAATTGCCAATAAAGAGGAAGAAGGTGGTTAATTTATCAACTAGGGAATCAATCTTAATAAAAGCTTTAGTTTTCTATAAAATCAATGAAACTTGGTTTAATAAAGCACTTCTTCAAGTGGCTTTACATTGATTTTTGACCGTTTTTTTGTTGCAGGTGGGTTTGTGCATTTTCTCTATACAATGATTGCTCAACATGGTTTTTCTATAGAAGAAAACACCCAACATCGTCAGCCGCCTGAGAAGTTGTTTTCATTTTCCTTGCTTCTACACCATACACCAGCACGGGAAGAATGAGTGACTTATGGGGTGCGGCTTTTGTACGGCGAGAAAGGACTTTACTTTTCCATTACCTGCTCGCCGAAAATATAAATGTAATAGTTAATAATAGTAAATAGCGCTTATACCTTCTGTTGGGTGTTTGGAGGAGCTGTGTTTGCCAGAAGTTTTCGGAGAATTAAAGTAAACTAACCAGCGAAAAATAAACATACTTCACCACGACAAGGTGAGCTCTCCCGTATCAGCTCACACAAGGCATTTTTTGAGCCCTTCAAAGATCGAATTAATGGGTCATCCACCTTATAGCCCTGATTTGGCACCTTTTGTTCCCGCACATCCAAAATAAAATACGAGGTCAACGTTTTTTAACGCCTGAAGAAACTGCAGAAGCCTTTAAAAAGCGGTTAAGAAGCATCCACTTCAGAGTGGCAAAGCTGCTTTGAAAATTGGTTTAAGCGAATGCAGAAGCCTAATGACTAACAAACGAAAATTTTGAAAAACATTAAAGCCATTATCATTATTAATTTACTTTGCTTTTACTACTGGGCGCAAAATAAATAAGGAAATCCTTGTATTAAAAAACACCTTTTTTTATCATTTCGCATTTCTGGCACACGGTTTCGAGCACTGCCATATGGTATTCAGGGGCCTGCATGCATGTAAATTTGGACAACTAACTTTTTTAAAACTGCCTGTTCTTGCCACAACTGAAAGAGGCTTTTTTTGTTTTTTGTTATTATGATAAAGTAATATTGGGGCTGTAAATTTTCAAAATTTGCCATCACTACCATTTTTTTAAACACTTCGGTGAAAAAGTTTGTTAAAAAAATTCTTTCCTTTTAAACGAGATGTAACTTAAAATAAACAAACTATAACAGCCTGTTTTGCTTGTAAGCGTAATGTAGAAAAGCTGCAGGAAAAGTGCGCTGCATTGCCTCCTTCTCCAGATGAAATTCAAAGAGTGGGTTGTTGTTAATGATACTTAGGGCCAATTTTGGTGAGGCATACAGCCTTTGGGTAATAGTCGAGCAAGGCATGGCATATGGATCGCCGCATCATCTAATATTTATTGACTTTGTTAAGGCCTCCTCATCTACACGATGCTTTTTGGGCCACCCTCCAATGAAAAGGCATCCCCGAAAAAAATTTGCCTCATATAAAACGTATACACAGACGCACGCTGCCGAATTCTGCATGAAGGATTCTGAACTCTGAATTAACCGATCCATTAAGCGTAAAATCTGGAGTTAAACAAGGCTGCCTGCTCTCTCCAACTCTCTTTAATATTGTCCTGGACGTCATCTTAGGTCGGGCTCTAATTAGTCAGAGAGGCATTACCTGGGGTCTGCGAGGATTCTTAAACGACCTCGATTATGCCGACGCTATTTGCATCTTTGACACGAAAACTCGAATCAATATAGACCCTGGCGTCCAAATTGGGACTAAAAAGAAATCTCTTTAAAACCAAGCTCATGCGCTGAAATACAAATAGCACCCGTCCACTCCTCACTCAACACCTAGTAAGAAAGTTCAAAGTTTCTGCTGCTTGGGATGCATTATTTCGCCCTCTGGTGCCTGTGTCGACGACATCGAAAACGGAATAAACAAGTCGCAGCAAAGATTCAGGCAAATGAAAAACATCTGGAGCTCCTCAACCATTTTCCTATAAAGACGCGATGGACTGCTGCATCACGGCTCGTGCAACGCATGCAACCTTTTACAAATCGTTGCCTTAGGCGAATACTAAAAATAAGATGGGTAGAAATTATATTCTACGACAGGCTTTGGAAATGGACTAACCAAACGCTGAACAAAACAAATATTCTGAAAAGAAAATGAAATTTGATCGGCTATACGCTTAGAAAATCTGCACAAGATATTACGAGGCAAGCCATCGAATGGAACCCACAGGGATCACTTAGAAGGGGATGTCCAGCGCACATTTGGAATAGACAACTGGAGAAGAAAATAATATTAAGTGAATTGCAATGGAACGAAATAAAAATAATATCATTGGATATCAGATTGGATCAGATTAGAAATCATTGGATTTCCGTTGTGGCACTATGCTTCACTATGGAGCGGGAGGAATAAATTTAGATATATGGATTGTGCGACGAGAACAGTACTGCTTAGTAATGCAACACTTTCAGTCTCATTCTGGAAAAAATACAACCAGTCTGGTCTCTGGTGTGTCTACAAAACAATTGGTGGTCCATTGGTTCATCATTTTTGTTGATGGACAGGGGAAATTTGTTGCTCAACCTAGGCCTGAAGTACTCTCATTTCTCACAGATCTACTTAAAAATACTAAAGGGTAAATTGATATTTTGAGTGGCAATAGTTCAAGCCTTCACTGTCACACCGTTGTCAAGTGACAGCCAATATAATACATACACGCACGCACGCAAGCATTTACAAATTCTATTTAGTTAGGTCATTGGTTGGTTGGTTGTTTGGTTAAGTGGTTAGTTTGCAGGTGGTTGGGGATTGATTGTCTCATTGAATGTTTAAATTCATTCTCACCTTGCCATTTGTAACGAGCAATGCATTGACTGGCGTCAATTTGATGGTGCGTGCCTTCTTCCAATTGCTATCCGTAGGCTGAGTGTACAGCAGCTTCCCCTCCATGGCAAAACGTACCTCATCGTGATTCCATTCCAGAATGTCGATGGCCATTTTCCGTAGTTTTATATTAATCATATCGATTTCGCAAGAAGCACGTCGATTGGGGCTTGATGACGATATGCGGCGCCACAGTTTGGTCGGTACATCTTTGGCTTCCTGGTTGATATGGTTTAGATGCAATTCGATTTTCTCTTGGGCCTGTTTGAGTTGATCACGTCCTTCGAGATGAGCAGGCGTCACTTTGTATAGACGTGCGAGTAGGAGTGGATATTTGGTTACACGTTGTACGGGTACCTGCCCAAGGAAAAGTGCAATCAATAATTGAAACTTGGAATGGTTAGATGTGTGAATGTATGTATATGCATATGCTGTGTGTTCACTCATGTTTTGTGTTCAAAGTAAAATAAGTAAAGCTCTATGAAATTTGTTGTGAAAATGTATTGCTTAAAGGTTATTTATGCGTAGATGATGATTTGATTAAAATGTGCAAACAATGAACTTACGCCTAAACAGTTTTACTTATAAATACTAGGAATATGTATGCGGTGGAATTATTGATCGAAATCGAATTACTTTAACCATTTATAGCGTGCTTAAAATTGATTGAAATACTTAAATAAAGCAAATACAAAATTTAAAATATTGAATTTGGTTTAGACATATTTTCACTTACCATCAGGAAAGAATTGAGATTCATGCGTCGTAAAACGGCATTCTCCATTTGAGACACCTTCAAGAATATGCGTAAAAGTTCTTTTTCCTTTTCTAGATTAGCCAGCAGCAAACTTGCGCCCGCCTGTCGCACACAGTAGCTCTCGAAGGCGTGCAACATCTGCGTGAAATCGAGGAATATCTTACCGATGTTCACGGTCAGCAGATCGTCGTCGCCTTGCTCGAGAGCAATGTCGAGTGCGTCGCGCATACGCTCCGCCAGAGTTTGATTGTTCTCGAGCAATTCTTCGGTATTCAAGAAGATTGCAGAGAGCTGATCCTGTGTAAGTAGACCGGCCACTAGCATGGGATGACAAAACTCCTCCAATATAATTTGCAGATCCCGTCCATATTTCTCCTCTGTCTCGACAATTTCGGTTATAATCTCTTTGCGTTCCACACGTTTCTTGCCACATTTACGACAAACGAGTGGCGCAAACATAATACCCGAATCGGTGACTTTCATCTCTACAGGACCATCACAGTCCTCACACAAGTGTATGGGACTATCCAATGAGAGCTGTGCGTTGACAGTAGGAAGTGGGTTTTGATATTTGTTGCGTGAGCTTTTGCTAGTCTCCGAGCCCACACCGGAGTCGTTACGTTCAATATCGCTGGATGCGCCTTTATTACGTTGCATGAGGCTTGTTTGGCTGCTACTATTACCGCAAATGAAGTTGTTAGTCGGTGGTGAAAGCGAGCTCATCATGCTCTGAGCATCTTCGCTTGAGTCACTTATCACTGAGGCGCGGGAGCTGAAATCTCGCATTGTTTGACGTTTGCCGAGTTCGCTGAGCGTGTCGCCAGCTTCTTCTTCTATAATAATGGGATTAGAATAGCTGAGTGGGTAGTCGAACGTCTCTTCACGCACTACGCCACGCTCTTTTGCGTCTACAAGGTACGAGAGTATATCATATTTGGACGCGCCTTCAAATATGGAACGCGCCGCCTTTTTCTCCATATCGGTGTCATTGATTGGCGGTGCGCTGAGCGGCAAGGGTGGCGGCACATCGTTGATTTCTTCATATATGGGATCACCGTTGTTGCGTATCGACTCATAGTGATGACTACCAATGTCCTCCTCCAAGTTTGTAGACATCTCTATCTCTGCTAGAGTAGCGTCGACCAACATTTGGTAGAATTTAGAACGTGTGTTCGCAGAGTTGATGTCATCATCACCTGGTGATGTGATTTCGCTGGAACAGCTCTGGTAGCAATCGGATTCATTTGCGTCAAAGTCGAACAACTCATAGTTATTAGCTGAGGCAAAACTGTTCGCTGAGCTGATGCTGCCGCGATTAGACAGTCCATCTTCATCTTTGGTGGGTACGGTAAGGTGGGTATTGTTTACAGAGGATAACGCGTTAATTGTTGGCGTTGTGGAGGTGGTTGCACTTTGCCGTTCTTCCTTGATTTTCTGTAGTGAAAGATTGATTAAACGATTCATGTCGTCATTATCTTTGGTACCAGTCATATCCACAGCATTGCGTGTTTCTTGAAGACGCTTCAAAGAGTTTTCGATTAGCTCGGCAACGGTCTCGGTTTCTAAGCCATCAGCAACTTGACTAAGCATTGGATCCTCAAGTAGTTTAGTTATGAAGGAAGATTTGACAGGAGTTGTAGCGGTAACCTCTTTCTTAGTTGTAACAACGTCGAACTTGGCTTTATGCTGGCTACTTTTATTGGTTGTGAGTTTGGTGTCTGTCACGATCGCCTCCTGTTTACTGACATCCTTCATTTTTCTATTTCTTATCGTATCTCGCTCTGTTATTGCTTCATTTCGACCACAAACATGCGGTACTAAATTCCTTTTCACAGCCTCAACAGGATTACGCAAAATCTTTAACAACTCTTCCTCATGAGACAACAGTTCGGTTTCTTCCATGCTAGTTGTAATATCTGCCGGCGCACTCACACAAATTTCTATATCAGAACATAATTTCGCTTGTTGTTGCTGCTGAAAGACAGTGGACTTATCATTCTCGTAATCCAACCTAATCAAAGTCCGACCACGTTTCGGTATTGAACCACTACTGCCACCGCCACTGCCACTACCACTGCTACTCAAGCTGGTCATAGAGCTGGTCGATGTGGAAGAGGTCGAAGAAGCAGAACGTTGCAGATTTACCTCTGCAGATCCTTTAATTGGTATAATGGCTCGCCCACCACTGGAAACTCCTTCGCTTCCGGCTGCAGTTTGTTGACTCAGCATTGCATTGATTTTATTGTGCTGATAGATAAGTTCTTCGGCAGCACTGCGGGGACTGCTGACATTTATGGTCACTGTATTTGATGTGGTTGTCACTTTGAGCCCACTGAAGCTACCATCGTGCGCATCGCCAATTGTGGAGTCTACAATTGGCTTTTTTGCACTATAGTCAGCCACTACCACCGATGATTGATATAGTGGTGTGCTGGCATCATCACAACTTAGATTCATTGTTGAGTAGCAGTCGTCACCGTTAATTAAAATTGAAGTTTTCTTCTGTGCCGTAGACACAGTGAGGTCAGCCGCTTCACCGGCGAATGTTGCACTATTCATGCCATTATATTGAAAACTGTAGTGGGGCGACTTGGGTGACTGTAGTTGGTGTGCACTGAATGCATCATCGTTGTCGGTGTGACTTATTTTGAGACGATGTACTTCCGAAGTGGTTTTGGTTTTGTTAAACGGTGCGACGCGTACGACAGTGCGCTGGTGCGACGAGGTATTAGTGTTGTTGGTAGCGGTGATGTTAGCGGTAGAGGAAGACAACAAACTATTGCCCTGTGGCGTTGTTATCGGGCAAATTTTGGTCTCCCAGGCATTGAGGGTACATTGCTGTTGTTGATGTTGCACTTTTGTATCGTGCATATTTTGTTTTGGCATTTGTTGCATGCCACATTGTGCGCTATCTGCGAGGCTTTCATATGCCAGATGCGTTCGAGTTTTTGCACCCTCTTCTTGTTTTAGCTCCTCTAATCCATTTGTGCTGACTTTGGTAATTCGAGCATTTTTTCCCGCTGCCGCTGCTACATTCTTTGCTTTGTCCGTCGGTCGCTGACTTGTTGCTGCTGCAGGAGATAGCGTCGAATTGTTTGTTTGGCAGTTTTGTGTTGATGACGCCGAAGCCATTAGTGCAACGACGGCTGGCATATCTTTTGTGGCAAGTGTATCTGCGCCCTTGTTATTGCCAGCTCTGTTGGCGTTTGTGGCGGTCGAGGTCGTTTGTGTAGCAGCTGCTACTGCGGCTACTGCTGCTGCATCAACACCACTGACACCATTGGTGTGTGGTGGCGTGGGTGTTGGTGGTGGAGGCGGCGGTTCGCGTGGACGCGCAAATAAATCTCGACTATCGTTACGGTGCAGCCTGGTACGCAACGCCATAGTATCTTTAAAGCTCAAAATGGCCTCTTCGCGGTGAGTTTCGCTTTTGTTTTTGCTATTGTTGTTGCTGTTGTTATTGTTGCGTTTTCTGTGCTCCCCATTTCCGGCACAAGAGTCTGCCGCAAAACGCGGGCCACCATTTGTTGTGTGGTTTTCTAGTTGATGACCGTTGTTGTATTCACTGTCGGGATCGTTGTTTTTATTGCGTATTGTTGGTGTTATTGTTGTGCGTGGGTAGCGCTCACTTTGTGAACGTCTGATGGGATTTCGCGATTGTGTCGCTTGCGGCTGCTCAACTTTATTTGAATTTTTCTTGCTATTGTTGTGCTTTACAGCTCTGGAGTCCTGCTCAACAGCAAAAAGGTCTGCATTGCCTGAAAGTATACGAGAGCAAAGTAAGCGTTGAACAGTGATTGGGTGAAGAGGAAGAAGTTGAAAAATTATACTATTTGCAGTAAAAAAGAATAAAAAAAAACGGTATTCTTAAAAGCGACATACAAAAGTGTTGAAAAATGCCATTTTCGGTGAAATGACAATTTGGTGTGAAATAAATTAAATTTTGTTAAGTTTAAGTAGCATTTTTCATAGATACATGCATATATTATTTTCTTCAGTCACACAAATGCGAGTGCGAGAGGTACTAGTTTTAAACAGCCCTGCAGGGAGAAACAATAGTTGAGAACTGTAATATTACCAGTTGAGAACTGTAATATTACCTGTAATTAACCAGCTCGCGTTTTATCTTCTTTTCAAAGTTACGAACTGGTAGCAGTTTATACTAGCCAAAAAAATTCTAGTCCAAGACGGGCTTAACAGTTTGTAATATTCTACTTCATATTAAAAGTTTATGCAGAAAAGGTTTTTCTTAAAATTAAATGAAACCTCGTTCAGATACTGGAATTGGTTAAATATTCAAAAATTGGTTCACTGACTACCATTCGAGGAACGTAGGCTCAAATCTCTGTGAAACACCCAAATGAAGAAATAGTTTTTCAAACAGCGGACGTCCCTCGGCAGGCAATGGCAAACCTCCGGACTTTGATTAGATTGGATCCATGAAATGAATCGTCATACAAAAAATATCTGCCGTTCGGAGTCGGAGTCGTTCAAAACGCAAAGACGTATATAGAGACGTATTTCTATGCTTCGTAGACTACGAGAAGGCCTTTGACATCGTTCAACATAATAACTTATTCGAAATACCTCAATCAACCGGCATAGATACAAAAGAGCTCCGATGTATAAAAAATCTTTATTGGAATCAAACAGCAGAGCTCCGAGTGAATAACGAAAACACCGATGAAAAAGAAATTTTAAAAGAAGTGAGACAAGCTTGTTTATTATCGTTCCTTTATTCAACCTTTACTTCGAAGCAATATTCCAAGAGTCTGATGATTCGAGGAGAAGCGGTAGAAATGGTGCCTAAATTTAAATATCGTGGAAGTTGCATTAACCGGAACGGGTTAAGCCACGAAATCCTTGTCGACAACCAAACAATTACTAGGGAGATCCTGGGGCCTCAGCCCTAGTATGGCCCTCTGGATATACACCCAAATGGTTAGACCAATCATACTGTATGGGACAATAGTATGGTGGAGCAAATATATCCAACAAACAGCGATATCCAAACTGGGAAAAGTACAAAGGCGTGCTTGCCTATGCATAACAGGGGCTATGAGAACTACCCTAACAGCTGGCATGGAAGCACTGCATAATCTTCCACCACTTCATATAGCAATCCAAGAGGAAGCAGCTACACATGAAAGAAAATTTCAAATTAGGCAACCTCACCGGTCTCCTATGTATCCTACATAAAATCAAAAACACCATAAGCATGGCTCAAGTCTCAGACCACATTGACCCAACCCTCTGTTTCACAAAAGGATACACAGTTACCTTTCCTGAGAGGATCGAGTGGAAAACAAACCCAAAACGGATGAATGATGACTCACAAAAATGGTACACTGATGGATCAAAAACACCTTATGGTGTAGGAGCAGGAGTAGTGGGGCCCAGAATCCAAAAGTAAAATACTGGTCCAAAACTCTATTAAATCAGCGTTGGGACAACGTAGAGGGTCTTAGACACTCCAAAAAGTTCCTAAGCTTCAACGCTAAAAGAGCTAACATGGCCCTCACGTTAAACAAAAAGAGCATTCGCACTCTCACAGGCGCCCTCACGGGTCACTTCACCTGCAACAAACACCTACATAAATTAGGCATAACTAACAGTAGCACTTGCAGATTTTGCTGCGAAGATGAGGAGTCTATAGAACATCTCATCACCGAATGTCCGGGGTTGACGCATAGAAGGAAAAGGTTTTTAAACAAGTTCATGCTTACAGATGAAGACCTCCAATCACTCACTCTGAAGGAGCTGGTACAATTCATAAGCACACATAACAGTCAATAGACAGCATAGGGTGCACAATAGATCAATATGGTCGCAGTGCTAAAGGGCCATACCTTAACCCTTTACTACCATTAACCATTAACCATTAACCGGAACGGGGACTGCACGGAAGAAATAAGAACAAGAATTGAAATGGCACGGGCAACCTTTTACAATTATAAGAAGATACTATGCAGTTATAATTTTAATATTCGCCTCAAGATTCGCTTCATCAAATGTTACGTGTGGTCAATACAGCTATACGCAATGGAAATATGAACCCTTGAAATCGCTGTCTTGAATAGGATAGAAGCGGTCGAAATGTGGCTATACAGAAGAATTCTGAAAATACGGTGGACGGGTCACGTTTCAAACAACGAAGTACTAACCACAATTAAGCGAAGGAAGACAGCATATTAGGGTCACATCCTCAGAAATCCAAAGTACGAACTGTGGAACTAATCTTGGAGGGTAAAGGCGAAGGAGAACGATGCATCGGGCGAAAACAATTGTCATGGCGGCGAAACAAGAGAAATTGGACAGGCTTGAGCTATATAAAAGAGCTGGAACGTTGCCAGAGATAGATAAGCCTTTTGCAATATACAAGGTGAAGTCCCAAATAATCAAGACTGGCGTCATAAAAATGTGTTCGATGGCGCCATCTTTTTAATGAGTTAAGGCGTAGGAAGTTACATTCCTACCTGACTTCCAGTGAAACCTTCGCGACATTCGGTTCAGTGGAAGCGAAGTTATGGCGTCTAAAGTGTCAGTATGTTTGTGCTATCGGTTCAAAAATGAGTTTCGCACAAAGAGTTAATATCAAATTTTTTTTTTTTAAATCGCTAAATCGTTTACCGAAACATTTGAATTGGTGGAAAACGTTTATGGTGATGATTGTCTATCTCGTGCAAGAGTTCGTGAGTGGTTTACACGTTTCAGAGATGGTTGTGAGGACATAAATGACAAAGAATATACGGGCCGCCCAAAATCAGTAATCAAGAAAACTCCATCGAAATTGTTCCTAAATTTCTCAAAAATGAACCGAAATCATCGTTGAAATTCATGGAATCGGAGTTGAATATCTCCAAAATATCGATTTATCGCATTTTAACTCATCATTTGGGCTGCGAAAAGTCTGTGCACGTTTCATTCCGCCCAAGTTAACTGAGGACACAAAATTGCTCAGAATTCAACATTCGAAAATCCTCATTAAAGAGGCGCGAAAAGACGACAAGTTTCTTTACAACATTGTAACTGATTACGAAACGTGGTGTTTCCAATATGAACCAGAAACTAAGCGTCAAAGTGCCAAATGGAAGGCTCCAGACGAGCCACCACCCAAAAAATTGCGTTTAGAGAAGTCAAAAATCAAGTTGATGCTCATTTGTTTTTACGATTCCAAGGGAATTGTCCACAACGAGTTCGTGCCAACGGGCCAAACCGTCAATGCAATTTTCTATCTTGGCGGTTTGAAGAGTTTGTTCCATTGCATTCGTCGAATTCGCCCTGAATACCGCGAAGGAGGAAGCTGGTGCTTATTGCATGATAATGCACCATCTCATCAATACAATCTTGTGACTGATTTTTTGACCAGAAATCACATTTCAACCATCAATCACTCACCGTATTCGCCTGATATTACTCCCTTTGATTTCTACCACACGTACAAGTCAAAATGAATATTTCCTGCACTCAAATCACTTTCTTTCATTTTTTGAAGAAGTTATTCGTTTACAAAATTGGATGATTAATTTTGCGCAATCCAAAAGAGACACACACTAATTCGTAGGCAATCTAGTCAACCTCTTTTAATTTCTTCTATTAAATACCCCTATTCGAACTAGAATGTTTCCATACTACTTTTGTTTTTTCCTGCAGGGAGCGAGCAAGTGAGAAAACCAGAGTGCAGATTTATATTTTTTATCATTGAATTGCTCGACACTCCTGCTAAAAGACAAAATTTTCAAATTTCCCTTTCACACAGAAAATTTCTCCACCCGCAGAGCGTATGAATTGTTGGCTCACACAGCAACCGCCTTGTGTAGTGTTCTTGTTGACAGCAGCTTTAAGATTGCTTCTTAGCGATAAGTTGTTTTGTGGTACTTTACAAAGTGCTGCTACAACAACAACTAACATTTCCAACTTCTATAGTGCAGCTGTTTGAGTGCGATGCCATCTTTGTGACTTGCCAGTCGGTCTGCATACTTCTGTGGTATTTGTGACCACTATTACTCTCGTTGAATTGGGTGATTTACGGAGCGGCTGATAAGGAACCAGAACACGCGGTGAAAAAAAAAGAAAAACAAAAATAAATATTATATTAAGATTGGCGTTAAAAATCCGCTTGAAGTTTATATATGCCGTATAATATATAACAAAAAAGTGTGGCGTTGAGCGATATTACGCTTTATGGCATCTCAGTTTGTGCGTTGCAAACAATTTGAGTAGCCCTTGAAGGTGACGCTAAAAGGGTGAATGTGCATTTTTTGCTTTGAGAAGTTCCATAATCGTTGTTTTACGATTGACATTAGGATAAACGCTTATCTTTGTGCTCGTTCCGGCATTTCGACATTGACTGTCGGCCAGTTTGCAAACAATAAGATTTGCATTTACATCTTTGCCTTCAGTTGGTTAGCGCACTTTGTTTATTTCTTACAAGTCTTCCTAAATTGCGAGTGTTAAGAGATAAAATATTTGATAAGAAAGTGAGGGCACAATAATGAAATAACTCAATAAGTTATGTGGAAGGAAATTTTTGTTGCGTTTATGGAATTGAGTAATGATTTCTGTGTTTTTCAAAGAGCCCCAAGGATTGGCTTTTTTCAAATCGGCCTGGACAGGTTTCCTTTAATGAACCGTTGGACGAATTACCCTTTTCGAGGTAATCGATATGAACAACTCAGTGCAAGCTATAGAAAATTGTTCATACAAATTCTTTCGGCAACAAACTCAACTTTACTTTTGGCTGTTTTGGCTGTTCTTAGGTCTCTGGTAAAATGTGTCAAGACCATGCTGCCTTTGCGGTCACGAAGACAACAACAGGGTACCTCACTAAAATTCTGAAATGGTTGCATTTATTGTTTATTGAGGACAACCAATTTTGAAATATTTATGCAAAATAGATAGCACTGATCCATGATACCAATCTGTAGCTCCTTAGAAGTCAATATCCGTCCTCGATTTATTGACTATTTCAGGTATTGCGTCCTCAATTAGGTGTCTAAAATAATTGACGGTACCGGAAATAAATTAGCCTGTGGTGTATCACCCCAATCGGTGCTGACAAGGTTCGCAATAATTTTGAAGCTTTGGCGTTTTTTCGCTCAAAATTTGCGACCCATTAATTTTTCGTTTTTCTGCTTATTATTTATTGGGTTGGCAACTAAGAAATGGGAATTTTTTTTAGAAAATCAAAGACAATTTTTTCATGGAACTAAATTACTTTATTCTGTAATGTATTGCCCATTTTGATCAGTGACCTTTTTGGCCATCTTTCAGGCAGCATCATAATCCTATGTTCATAAAACTTCTGGTTTTATTATATTAGCAAGCAACTGAATCAGGTGCGATTTGACATCATCATCATTATTGAAATTTTTACCATTCAAGGAGTTTTGTAAAGATTGAAGCAAAAAGTAATCAGATGGTACAAGGACAGGACTATATGGTGGATGTGGCAAAGCATCCCAACCAAGCTCGAATAATTTTTGCCGAGTGGCCAAAGATGTGTGTGACCTTGCATTTTCATGATGGAATACAAAACTTTTTCGATTTGTCAATTCGGACTGTTTTTCTTCAACTGCATTGTATAATTTTGTTAGTTGTTCAATGTAGACATCAGAATTGATCGTTCGGTTGGGCGGTAAGAGTTTAAAGTAGGCAATTCCCACCAAACTCATAACAAAACCTTCTTTTGTTGAATATCAGCTTTTGATGTGGTTTGAGTTGATTCACATGGCCTGCTTCAAGATCTTTTCCGCTTGATATTGTTGCAAACAACCCATTTTTCATCGCCAGTCATCAGTCGTTTTAGAAATGGATCATTTTCATTACGTTTCTTTAGCAAATCGCAGCTGTTAATGCGTTGCGTTAATTGCGTTTCTTTCAGTTCGGGAGGAACCCATGCATCGAGTTTTTGAGCATAGCCAAGCTGTTTTAAGTGATTTTCAATGCATGTATGTGTTACATGAGGTTTCTCTGCAATCTCACGTGCTGTACTGTGACGATCCGAATCCATCATAGCTTTGATTAGGGCGTCATAAACTTCAAATGGACGTCGAAAGTGTTTTTCATCTTTAGTTGAAAACTTACCAAAAGAAATTTCGCAAACCAATTTTGACAATGTCGTTCTTTTAAGCTCTCGTCACCAAAAGCAGCACATAACTTTTTATGAGCTTGTAATGCCGTTTTCCCTTTGCGGAAATAAAAAGGCTAAATATGACGAAAATGTTCTTTTTGATTTTCCATTTTTCAACGAACGCCAAACGAAAACTACGCAACGGATCAAAACACTTGTTTTACTGATTGACAGCTGAATTGCCAACTATCAAATAACAAAATGTGTTTTACATTTGTACTACGTCTGTAAACCTAAAAATCCAACTGAAGCCATCTATGAGTGAAATCCACAATTTCTTAGTTGCCAACCCAATATTTATTATCTATTTTAATCTATTTATTTACCGTCGCAACAAAAACAAGTTTTAGGTCAGTTAGATTGAAGTTAAGTTCGTTTTGTTTTTTAATGGTACTTCTTGACAAGTAAAAGGTTGAATCTATCTAAGATAAGTAGTGCAATTCCTTCTTATATGTAGAGCTTTAGTAGCCATCTTTCGCATATTTGATGTGGAAGAAGCGAGCTTAGCTTTGTTAAAGCTGTAAGGCTCAACCTACTCTAATTGGGAAATAGGCAGCTTACCTACCAGGTATGCAATTTAAAAATAAACATTTTCACACATTTTGGCCACGCCGCTGGCAATGCTGCTCACACTCAGTTACAGTTTGCGCAGAGTGAACTCTTTCGAAGTTTTCGCTATCCTTTATATGTACACATGCATTTTTTAGTGAAGAGCTTCATTTGGATGCCCAACTTTTGTTTATAGGTACATTTTGGCACGCAATTCAACTATTCCAACCTCATAAAAGTATTACTGTACAATGGGGTATACGATATTTGCTGCATTTAGTATATGTAGGTGTATGTATTTATATATCATATGTTAGGGTGCTTCTTGTTTGACCTAATTTGGTTTTTTTGTTTTTTTTGTCTCTTCCAATTGTTCATACGCATCTAAGGCGTAAAAAAGTTATTTACAGCAAACTAAACTAATTCGTGTAATATCTGTTCGCTCGACCAAGATTATTCGCACTGACTGAAATCAGGAATTGAAAGACCGTTTAAGTTAGTTCACTAAGCAGTTGAACACATTTTTTTTTAAACATCAGAATTTTCTAAAATTTAAAATAATATTTTTGTTTAAAAGTCTTTCATCCAACATTTGTTTCCTTTTCTTTTCTTTGCGACTTTTTTTACTGCTTTATTCATAAATTCGCGAAGGGCAAGCAAAATATATTGTCAAGGGAAGTCTTGTTTCCCCCTGCCCACTCGCTGACTTTTACAAAGGCTGTAAGGCAGCAGTATAAGCAGCTTCTGAAGCCGCTAGAATATTTTTTCCCATTTAATTACTAACTTTTGCTTACTCCACTTAACGTCAACAAAATTGTTTTCCTACTCTACAGAGTACCCAGTGAATGAAAATTGGTGTTCACTCGATCTAACAGCTCAGTTAACCTGGGGTTCATTGCAATATAAACCCAACAGCTCTCACAAGAAGTGGTAAGTTCTTTATGCAAACTTCTTTGTTATTTTACACTACTACACATAACGCAACTCACTCGCTCGCTCTTTACCCCAGCGCGTTACTTACTTTGTTAAGGGGGTGGTAGGGTTTAGCGTTAAAAAAAAAAAAAATTTTTTTACAGAAATATGGCTTAAGATACTTTAATAAAATCAGTTGCATGTTATTGTACATCTTTTCAATAAGTTTTTAAAAAATATTAATAATAAAATATTGACAAATAAGCCCATGACAGAGTTTTTTGGAGATATGTTTTTCGAGAGGTGCTCTGCGGTGCCAATCGGCATTCGTCGTAGAATCATCTGAAACTAAAAAAGTCGAATTTTTCAGTTAAAGTATGACGTAATGTTCCCCCCCCCCCCTGCTCCGATCCACTTACAATTTTTACACAACATTCCTGAAATGATTTACTATAAGTTGAGTGAAGAAAAAAAATTTCGATTTTGTGACCCTACCCCCCCCTTAATGTGCGGAAAAACAAAACCAATAGGGGCGTGCCACTGTTTGCGCCGGAAGGGATACAAATTTACTGCCACGTTTATACGTACAAATAATACAATTGCGCGTGCGATAATTTGTAGGAAATTATTTTATTAAAATCAAACTAAAAATATTAAGAAATAAAAAAATCGTTCATTATTTAAATGATAACAGCAAATAGGGGTCGAAGTAGACGAATGAGTTTGTGCATGACTACCATCGGAAGCGCGTAGACTCCGGTCTCAGCGCATGAAATAGCAAAATGATAGAACAATAGCGTCCGCCCCATGGCAGGTAGTATCAAACCCCCGACTGTATTTCTGCCATGAAAAAGCTCCTCATAAGAAACCATTTGCCGTTCGTAGTCGGCTTAAAACTGTAGGTGCCTCCATTTTGGAAACAACATCAACACGCACGCCAAGAGCTCGATCAAACACCTAACAGAAGTGGACGCGCCAATTTTGTTTTAAAGCGAATGGTGAGCTGCAGCGACTACTTTTCGAAAGTTGAAAAATATGAAGCACCCTAATGCATGTGTCTACTCGCCCAATTTGTCTACTTAAAGGTGGCGCATCACGTATTTCTGTCGAAAATCTTTTATTATCTTTGCAAAAATTTAACACAGCAAATAAACTTTAAAGTTCTTTTGCAATCTTTCCTCTGCTCCGGCATTATTACGAACTATGAATTTGTGTGTTTGTATTTGTGCTGTTGGCAACTTGCGAGAAGTATAAGCAAATATTTGCTGATACCTGCTTTTACAACCTATTACCATTCTTCATCTCCTGTGTATCAGCAATAGCGCAGTAGAAGTTCATATTTCCATAGTAAAAATTTAATCTTATCTGAAAATTGTAATGCCAATATTTGCACGGAAATTTGTATTTGGTAATAAAAAGCGGGAAATTTTCAAATTATCCAGCTATTTTCTTATTATTCAAATATGAAGTGTGAGAAATGAGGTGAGGTAGTCGGTGAAAGATAGGAAAAGCAAACAGCTGCGCAAAGTGATGTAATAAATGGGTAAATAGGTTTGTTGTAGTTGTCTTACTCTCTAGTGGATTTGATAAGAAATGAGAGTGAGAGCAATAATTTGATTGCTTTTGCATTGTGCTAGAATGTGATTGAGAAAGAAGGAAGCTGGTAGCAATAGAAATAAATGGATGAAAGGAATTTATATGAAATTAGCTGAAGACAGGAGTAGGCCTCACATTACATTCATAGCTGTATATAAATCGTTAAGCATTGACTATGAATTCTCTACAATTGTTTGCAAAATATCTAAAATTTCGGTATTCATATCTAATACATATTTACGAATATGTATGTATGCTTAGTGAGAAGTTAAGAGTAGCAGATTAATTGGGAATAGTTTTCCCCATAGTCGGTTCTAATCGGACGGATCAGGTTTTAAATTCAGTTAAGGTCTTCACGACGATTCTAACTTGAACAGGATTCTCCACATATTAATGGTGAATATTTTATGCTCTAACAATAATGGTTGTCGAGACCCCGATGATGCACAACGCAGTAATATGGCGGTATCACCAGAAAACATCAAAAAAATCTACAAAATCGTTTTGAATGATCAAAACGTGAAGTTGTGTGAGTTAGCTCACATTGTAAAGATACCAAAAGGACATTTTGGCTTTATATTGCATGAGCATTTGACTATGAGAAAGCTCAGTTCAAAGTTTGCTCACTGTTGACTAAAAACAAGAGAACTCACCGTGTCACAAGTCGATCCAAGCAAGGACACAACTACTTGAATTGAGCTTTGAATTGCTCTCACACCCACTGTATGCACCAGATTTGGCTCTCAGCGACTACTGGTTGCCCGCAGACCTAAAAAAATGCTCGCCGGTAAGAAATAATGCTCGAAAGAAGAGGTTATCGCTGGCACTCAGGCCTATTTTCAGGCAAGAAATAAATCGTTCTAAACGATTGCGTTTTTCTTGATGGAAATAACGTTTACAAATAAAACTAAACGTGTTTTCTTTGTTAGGCCAGGAACTTTTCAGCTTATGTGATAAATTTTATTAACCTTCTACTCAAGCATTCAAATAGTAGAATTTCCCATTCGATTAACGGAATTTTAGAAACGTAGAAAATGTCGTACTCTAAAAGGATATTGAAATAGTTTACATTCTGTCAACAAAATATCAGAAACTGTTCGTGCACGTTACACACATGCCCAATTTTTTTGCTGAAACATTGGTACAACTGCCCTCTTTAGTGTCACAGAGTTTGACCGTGATCTGTTTATTAGCTTGTTTTTGGCATTTAATTATATCAGTCAACGGCAGGTGTGCTCTGCGATTTTCACTATGGGCAAAAATATCTTAAATTTTTGAACGGGATTTCGTTTGTCAAATCATTAAAAATGCTTCAGAAAGCCTATGGCGAGTGTGATTTATCAAAAAACACGGACCTGCGAGTGGTAGAAGGCTTTTGCAGACGGCCGAGAAGTCATGGAAGATTTGTCCTGATCTGGTCGCCCATCAACGTCTTCAATGGATGGAAACGTCGACAATTCAACAATTCGCAACATTTTACACCATCAATTGGGCCTGAGACGCGTTGCTGCTTCGACTCTTTCAAACAATTCATCGGAAGAAGGTGGCTGAAGATATGCTTGAGTAAGTGAAATCGGACCCAACGTTTATCCAGCGTATCATAACAGGTGATGAGACGTGGGTATATAAGTTTGACATGCAAACCAGTCAACAGGCGGCTGAATGGCGTTATCCACATGAGTCGACACCCAAAACAGCACGTCAAAGTCGGTCAAAAGTAAAAGTCACCTACTCGTTTTCTTTGATTGACATAGTGTTGTGCTTTCGGAATTCATTCCAAATGATTCTGCGGTAAATAAAGAATATTATTTGGAAGCTGACGTTTGAGAGAGAATGTGCGTCGGAAACGGACCAATTTGTGGAAAGAAAACTCATGGATCCTACACCATGACAACGCAACGTCTCACAAAGCTCATATTGTGAACACATTTTTGACCAAAAACTCAACAAATATCATCGAACAACAATCGTATTCACCGGATTTTGGGCCCCTGGGACTTTTCCCGTTTCCCAAAACTTAAACTGCCATCCGCGCACGCCGCTTTGATCGCCGCGTCGATAGAGACCATTAGGGAGAATTCGGTGAAGGAGCTGAAGAAGATCTCTTCAAACACTTTTAAGGTGCCTTGCCTGACTGGACTAATCGTTGGCATATGTATATTGCTTCGAATGAAGCCTCTTTTGAAGGCGACAAAATAAATTTTAATGATTAAACAATTATTTTGCGATTTATTGAACTTACTTTTTGGCAGAATGTACATCGCATAGTAAATCACGGATTTCAAATGCTCAAAGAATGCAATTTTTTTATTTTGATAGATGCATTTATATACGAATGTGTGTTAATATGTCATTGAAAGCTGTTATACAAGGCGGAAGACCGGTAATTTCTTTGCTGAAATGGAAGTTTTACACCTTTAAATGCTTCCTAAAAACAAGAGGAAGTGGTGTCACTTAGCCTCTGTTCCGACTACCAATTTTACCGTGGCTAAATATTGAACAGAAAAAAGAAGAAGAATGATCACACTAAGGCACAAAATGTACGTAGAGTGTCGTTGGAAACTCTTTTAGCCAATGTGTGATTCCCAGTACGTGCCGCCTTGTTTAAAGTCAAGCAAATGCCTCTGTCCATCCATTAAATACCTTCATGTGCGCCTGTTTATTTTGTTAGCGTAGTGAAATAAAGAAATACGTGAATTCTTGTCATACTTTGCTTGTCCCAGCTGCTGCTATGCGTTATCAAATATACCCCAAGTTGAGCTGCTTTAAGTTCACACGCGTTCCATTCATTCAAAAAATTCTTATTTCTTACCGTTTGGGGCTGTGTTTTTGCACTCACTTCAGCAATTCTCTACACCATTATTTGCGATGGATATGGGGTGTTAGTTGGTAAACAAAAAAATAACTTCTCAACAACCATTTTTTTATCAAGAGAACTTTTTAGTTAATTGAAAACCACAGAAGATTACTTGTAGTGTAGGCGCCTGGGCGGTCAATTTTATTCTCCAAAGCTCAATGCGTCGACTGTTGGTGATCATAAAATATAAGCCTATTGCCACCTTTGAGCGACACAATGACATTCTGTCAAGTGATCCAAGTATTTTGGACCTTGTAGTACAACACATTTCTCTGAAAATAAGCATATTTGTAGGCTTGATAGATCTTCCGCTCTCCTTCCACAGTTTTGGAGATCTTACCAGCCCGCGCCTTCCTTTTGGCTTTGAATCTCCAGCAATCTTTATTACTCCATCACTGGTTGCGCTTCCTATATTATCATTCCAAGCACGTCTTCTAGTCCTTACAAGTTTATCAATGTAAGTAACTTTCGTTTCCTCCCTTATTGCTTCATTTCTTACGAAATCTAGACGAGTTTTTCCTGTGATGAATCGTACAATTTTGTACTTGTACTTAAGTACTTGTTCCTCTATATTATGCCTCTAAAGCATCCGGACACCTTGCCCCTAGAGCATATCTTTCTCGCATCTCCTTAATAATGCTACAGTCACTGGGGATTTCTACCCTGAGGTATTGAAGCTTCACACTTGTTCAATAACAGTTCGATCTATTTCAAGTTTACCCTTTAATAGATTTTTTGATATGACTAGGCACATTGTCTTTTCAGTCGACAACTAGACTAGGTTGAAGCGGTTGTCTTGTGTGACACTCTCAGGCTCATAGCCCACGAGAGCTTTCCCTATCGCGCCTAAAACCAGTGTGAGCCTTTTAAAAAATTTAGAAACATCTCTGATCTCTGCAGAACGGAGATCTTCCAATTCGTTAAAAAATTGTCAACACAAAATGGTAAATCTTCGTCTGGACAGAGCAGGGCAATGGGACAGATTTAAGGATAAGTAACTAACATGTTTGTAAGGGTATGCCTATGCCACTGTCTATGTACTCATCGGTCAATTTGGTGCCGAGTATCGCTAGTTCATCGGCTCTGCAGTAACACTCAATGTCGCTATGGCCAGATACCCATGTTACACTTGAGCGAAATAACTCAGCCAACTCGTTAGAGATGTGCGGCATCTCGTGGCATTCCAGTCGATACCTCGACCGATATTAAATATTCTTGCAGTGACTACATATTTGTGTAATAGATATTGTGGCCTCCTCTGAGTTGGCTATTAAAACAGCGGCAACTGGCGAGGAATAACCTTACTTAGAAGCATCTACAAAATTGTAGCCGTGATCATACAGAGCAGGCTCAAAGATATCGAACACTCCTCAAGAGACGAGCAAGCTAGTACACAATCAGTTGACTTCACTGTCGGACTAGAGGCCAACATAACCAAAACCAAAGCTATAAGAGTTAACCACAATAACGCAAGGCAGATATTGGTTGACGGATGCCCGGTGGAATTTGTCGAAAACTTTTGCTACCTCGGCTGCATGATCACGGCAGATGGTGGAGCAGATGAAGATGTCAACTGTAGATCAAAGAAAGCAAGGGCGGTATTCGGGCGAGTGCATACAGTATGGGGGAGTTCGCAAATCTTTACTAAACTACGAATATTCCGCTCATGTGTAAAGGCAGTATTGTTGTACGGAAACCAAACATGGCTGGTCTCTAACACCATCACACAAAGGCTACAATCCTTCACCAACAAATGCCTCCGCATCATCTGCAGAATATTCTGGCCAAAGACCATCAGTAACGACGCACTGTGAAGCTCGTTGCTGAGCGGACTGGGACGATGCAAAAACAACGGCACAGAACCGTGTAAGATGGAAGAGTCTTCTCGAGGCTCTATGCTGCCGAGGGGAATGGAGAATGGGGGAAAAAATATATATATAAGGCATCTACTGTCGAACTGTTCTTTCTGAAACCATACTGTTCTTCTTGCATGCTCAGATATGGTGTAAGTTAGTCAGCAATATTTTAGGGAACAATTTTTGAGTGGATTTAAGCAACGATATTTTTGGGAATTTGGGAATTTTTAGGATCACACAGGTTACCTTTTTTGAAAATTGGGAGAGTAACGCCGGCCAAAATCGCGTAAGCGGTTATCACGCCAATTAAGAAGAAGAATGCCTGCTTTCTAATCAGGCGGTATTACAGATAACTGAGTGATAAGTTGAACAATGAAGTTGGTTGAAACAGCGCCTCTCCTCCATATTCCAGTATTAGATTCAATATCTCACCTGTCTCTCTATATAATTATCACCTAAAGCAGCGGCAACCAGGGATGTCTTTTTAGTGCTCTTAGCCTTATAAAATTAGTACTAATACCTAAACGCGCACTTCTATGCTAATTGATTTTCCTGCAGGGATAATTCAATAATTCATGCATTGTAGCTCTACATATATGTACAAATATGTGTATGTATGTAGATGTAAGCTTGCTGCAAAGGCGTAGGACCTTCCACCAGGTCGCGTTCGCTCATTTGAACATTAAGCAGACACTTAGTGGCCAACATAAATCTGTGCACCAAATCCAAGCAATTAAATGTGTCGTAATTCAGGCACGGATCGACTGAGGCGAGAAAATATACGCAACAGCAACAACAACAACAACAATAGGGCAAGTAGCCAAAGTGCACGTACAAAAGTAGAAATGATAATAATAATAATATTAAAAAGAAGAAAAATAAGAAGAAAAAGAAGAACAATATATTAGTAATGTTAGCGCACCCTCTATTATTTGTGTTTAGGCAGGCGGCATTCACCAATTATCCATGTTGTTGCTATTCACAGCCACTTCCTTGCATTGCATACAGTTATTTTTCAATCCAGTGTGCGCTGGTGGAATAGAAACTCGACATCATGAGCAATTTTGCTTACAGGTCTTTGTGTCTATTTTGTGGTATGTTGTGAGATGTAGAGTTTTTCGGCTGGAATTTGCAATTAAGATCCTACTTTTTTTTTGTAAAGCAATATGGGGACACAGACAATTATGAAGTACAAACGTCGTAGGTGAGTGCGAGCATGCATGCGTGATTACCATTGGGTGCGAGTTCAAATCCTACTGAGGAACAAGAAACAGCTTGTGTTGGCAAAACTTCGTAAAAGATTTTCATATAAAGCACCTGGTATTTCAAGGTGACATAAAACTGGAGATTTTGGAGAATTGGAAGGACAACATCAAGAACAACCCATTGATTGGAGGAGAAACTTGGCCAAATATATCTAGCAAAACATGTACGGAAAGACTGAAGGAGGTGGCAATTTTTGCTGGCACATAAATGCGTATGTTTGTATTATGTGCTGGTACAGTGCACAGAGCATCCAACAGAAACGATGTGTATTGAAGTGTGTGCTGTGAATTAAAGGTACACGCACAGGTTTGACAATTCTCGCCTGCTACCATCTTTCTTCCTGTTCATATTTATCGCACACCACCCGGTATTTCAGTAGCTGTTGTTGTTGTGCTACGATACACACTAGATATGCACATTTTTTCGATATAAAGGAGCAATTTTTTTCTTTCTTGGGATTTTCGGGACGCTGTTGTTTGTATTTAGATATTCTTCATTTGTAAAATGTTTGAAGGACTATTCCACCAAATAATAAATAATTAATTTTTAGGTTTTAGAAATGGTTTTTTGTTTAAAGTGACATGTTTTTTCTCAGGAAATTTCATAATTTTTTAAATTTGCGGTAAATGCAAAGCTCTTTTCAATTTTGCTGTTTTTGCTAAAAAGGCAAGTTTTTCTGTCTCCAATTCATGCGCTTTGCAAGAAAATTCAATTCCCGAAAATCTCGGAATTGTTGGCAAAAAATTTGGGATTCAAAATTATAGAGTTCCCAACATTGACACACCTATTATGTACGTTATAAACATACGCGTCTAAGAGCTCATGAAAATAGAGTATTTCGAGTGAAGTCAACAGGGCGTATACGTAACCTGAGCCGATGATCGAAATGTGGTTATCTCAATATGAGCCTTCTTACATGCGTGTGTTTGTACATATGTAGATATTGTTCGTCTTTTCAAGGTATAGTAGCATGAAAAATATACGTATGTATGAATTTCCATCTTTTACTACTTTGCTTTGTCTGCTTGGATAAAGCATTTTCATGGCGTTTTGCCGCACGCATTTACGTGCATACAAACCCACATACGTTTGCTTGCATTGATGTCTATGTTGCGACGCCTTTTATGGCTTTTGACTTTGTTTGACTTTTTTTGTAGCTATTTTGGTGCTTACATTAGATGGAGTAAAACGTTTAGTAACCAATTTTATTTTTATTTCTGTGTTCCATTTACTGTGTAATTATCTCTTCTAATAGCCTATAAAAAAAATTATTTTATTATTGGCCTGTTTCTGGCGTTGAAAACGAAGGAGGAGAAAATTCCGTAATTATTTTATTGCACTCTCGCGAAAGCAATTTATGTCGAATTTAGTATGAAAGTGAAAAAATAATTATTTAAATTGCATAAGGAATGGAACCATATATCCGTAAATTGTGAGAAAAAACCTTAACCCGGTGGTCTAGAGCACGAAAATTTCACCTATTTTCACGATTTTTTTTTGCCACTTAAAATTTTAAAAACGATGTTTTAACTTTTCGGGCTTATTAGTACGTTTATTAAGCATACAACAATTTTTTTGTTGTACTTTTGAAACAATATTTTTATTATAAAAATGCCGCTGAAGATGACTCTCTCGAAAAATCGAACCCGGACCGCTTAGATGATTTCGAGACTTCTCCTCATCTAAAACACAAAATTCAAGAAGATTCTTAATCAAAAAGAGTGCAGTTATGGTCGGAACTAGAACAAATCGAAAAAATGAAAAATTGACAAAATGGCGCACTTTTGAAAAAAAGTTCGTAAAATCGGTTTTTTTCACGAGTTTTTTAGTTTAAAAAATAGGAAACTATTTAAATAAAATTATGATTCTAGTTCCGACGATAGCGATACATACTGTGAACAACATATCCAAATTTCAAGTGATTCGGTTGAATAGTTTTTTTGTTTTCATCATCGCCGTGCCGAAAAAAGTCGATTCGAGGTCAATGAGTTTAAAGTTTGAGGTACAGAAGCGCGAGTTATGAGTTAATATGTTATTATGTATCCTGTATTTATTAATGTATTTACTAATGTATGTATGTATTATATTATTCACCTGCTTAACATAGCTGTACACATTTCTTCAATATCTATGTACATATGCAGTTATATGTTTCACAACTTCCCTTTTATGATTCATGTACTATGCTAGTTAATGACATTAAATATGAGATGATGTAGTTTTAGTTTTTTAGTTGAGTTCAGTGAATAAAGTCATATCAAAAAAAAAAAAATATTTCTTTTAATGATAAAAGAAAATTTAAGTCGCGCGGACCGCTCTCTACTTAGTTAATGGGCTTTAGAAGCTATAATATTGGGAACTTCCGCATGAAAATTTCACAGTATATTATAAAGATACTATACTTTTGAAATATCGAAAAACCAAAAAATTGATTCTTTGAAATTTCTAGACCACCAGGTCCCCTTAAGATTAAAATGTACAACTCGCCGCCGACGACGTTGAGGTAGCGAGTATTCTAGAATGACAATTCTTGGTTTTCGGATAGCTGCGAAGTAAAGCGCAGTATGCAGTACTAGAATTTGAAGCTTGTCCGTTGACTAGTTCCGCATGCGGAGATAATTCGCATCCATAAACCATTGATTCTCACCTCCGAGTAGATTGAAATCTAAACGAAATCTAATGATGATAAGTACTCGCACAAACCCGCCAGCATCGGTTGTTAATAAGGAGATGGGTTAGAAAGAATAATCAGTGCAAGGAAACGTTTTTTTCTTTTCCTTTGCTAGGGACTTTTGAGGCTGTCTCCAGTAAGTGCTGCACTTGTCAAGCGCTGGAATTCATCAACAGTCCTGGGAGTTTTGTAGGTAGGACTAAAGATAAGGTATTTGCAGCCATAGAAAAATGGATTCCCTGTCTCACCTCAAATTATAGGGGCCTCTCCCAGCTCGTTACTTTGTACAAAACCTTTACTGGCCTTCTTTTAACACGCATCAATGTTTGGGCGAATGTGAACAAAATAATGACTGAATTTCAATCACGTTTTTGGTGTGGATACACAATAATGCCCTATGCTCCCGAGAGAAGTAAACAAGGAAAACAAAAAAAAAAAAAAAAAATCAACAATAGATAATCAATCAATTGTGCATATAAACTTTAGGGCTAAGAAGAAAACTTTTGCATTTTTTGTTGACTTCTCATCTGCATTCGGTACTATCTCGTTAGGGTTGTTCTTTATTAAACTGGTATCTTATGACCTTTCGAGTCATATGATCGAAATTCAAAAACGTTTGTACAAAAATACAACAAACCAGATTTGGCTGCAAGAAGAACTCTTCCCCTAATTTTTGAAAATCAAGGAGTTAGACAAGGTTGTCTGTTAGGTCCGATCTTGCTTTCTATGTATTTAAATGACTTCAACGAATTACTATAAATGTGGCTAACCCGTGCATTAAACTTCTAATGTTTGCTGGCGACGAGTTTTCGACCGACCTACAGGATATGATCGTTGCCATATATACAGCTTTCAATGGGGACTTAAAGTTAATTTATCCAAGTCTAAATGTATGGTGTTTAGGGAGTACACAAGAATTCCTGCTTCATACAGTTGGAAGCTTGGCGATGAAAATATAGAGACTGCCTGAATGATTGCAAACACGCCGAATTTCCTGATCACTTACAGACAACAACTACTTCAGGGACGACTTGTCTGCTTATGCTATAAGTTTGAGGGTTAGGGAGGGCTGCTTAATCTGCCCTTTTTGCATTTCATCGACGTCGAAAAGCTGCCGAAGCAGCTCGGAACATTTGCGATGTGTATGGAGAAGGTCTCATAGGCGAGTTTAAAGCATAGAAATGATTTCTATATATATACAATATATTATATATTATTGGTGCGTACAGCCTCTTTTGGTGTTTGGCCGAGCTCCTCCTCCTATTCGTGGCGTGCGTCTTGATGTTGAACTATAATTAGAGGGACCTAAAGTTTCACGCCGACTCTGAACGGCAGATATATTTTTTTTATGAGGAGCTTTTTCATGGCAGAAATACACTCGGGTGCTTGACATTGTCTGTCCAGGGGCGACCTTCTTTTTCTTCATTTTGGTGTTTCACCGAGATTCGAATCTATGTTCTCCCTGAATTCCGACTTGTCCCGCAGCGGAGCGGCTTCCATCGAATTCGCAAGAAGGTCTCACATAACTGTTGAAGGAAATCGCCAAACTGGTCGTGAATTGGGATAAAAAGTCCCCTACGATCATAAAACGTTTCGCAATCATTTTCATTCAGTGGGATTCACCGCAAATTAGGAGCCTAGGAGCCTGGGTACCTCACGAACTGAACGAAAAAAACAAACTTACAAAGACAGAAGTCTTCAAAGTGCTTCTCAGCATCTCGCCCCCCATCGAGCAACACGCGGCCATAAACAAAGCTTTTTGTACCGAATCGTCACGGGAGATGGTTCGTATACGTAATAGTGGTGTTTGGTAGGACTGGGAGCGTATGGTGTACTGGGAAATGCTCGAAAAGAATATCACGATCAACAAAAAGCTCTACATTGCCCAGCTACACCGCGTGAATGAGGCTTTTCGACTGAAAGGACTTGATCGACATGGTCAAACCATACTCCTTCACAACAAAACCGGGCCCCATGTTGCACAACTCGTCAGAGTCGCACTCCAAGAGCTCGAATGCGAATGCGGACCTTGTACAGAATGATAACCATCTTTTTCGCTCCCTGTCAAACAACTTTCTATCTTCGAGGCCCCTAAAAACTAGCTCAACAACTAGTTGGATACCAGGCCAGGTGATTTTTGGCAGAACGGCATCAATAAATTGGTTGAGAGGTGGGAAGAGGTTGTAAATAGGAATAGCGAATGTATAATTGATTAACTTACTGTTGTAATTATTGTTGTTTGTTTAAATAAAAGTCTTCGTTAAAAACGCTGCGAATTTACCCCAAACCCAATATTTACATAGCCTCATTTTTCATGGTGCGAAACAGTACGCCAAGAATTTTTTTCAGCTCTTTCAGGATGTGTGCCGTTTTCTTGTTGTTTGTTTAAATAAAAGTCTTCGTTAAAAACGCTACGAATTTACCCCAATCCAATATTTACATAGCCTCATTTTCCATGGTTCCAAACAGTACACCAAGGATTTTTTTCAACTTTTTCAGGACGAGGGTCGTTTTCTGTTTCACAGCTTTAACGGACTCAAGTCTTGTTCCTTGTACTAAAAATCGTAGCTTATAAAAAAAATAAAGCTGATAGTCCAACAATTATTGTATTCTTAACAGGCAATGCGGTGCGATATCCTGAAATTTAGTTTGCCCAACAAAAAACTACTCTATTGCGAACAAGAGTCAAAGTTATATTGATTTGTTTACAGAAGCGAGAGGTACCGCATGTGGAAGAAAAGTCTATATTCTATACAGTTGGTGTTTGGCCCATGCGTACTTCTTCCATAGAAGCGCCAGTCTCGTTATTCAATAGCCACATCCAGTATAGTGTGACCAAACGTCTATCACCTGATTGGTGACAAAAGAGCGCAAATGCAGCTGAACATTTTTTTCTTTATCTATGCTTTTGTCGCAATTCGATATTTATTCATGGCTTACATAGGTAATTTTTGACAAAATATTCTAAAAAATTTCTTAGATGTGAATTTTTTGCTGATGACGTAACAAATAAACGGGTGTAGAACACAGACTCAGAATGTAAAATTTTTCAAACGATTACGCATTCTTACCTTAGCGCAGCGGTTTCTCGCGTATAAACTATGGGCTCTTAAACGTGAAAATATTCTCACTTTCTCATCCATTAATTTTCGAAATGTAAGTATATAAGCACATACATACAAGCATACATACATATGCAAATTAATGCTATACAACTTTTTAAATAAACAATTGGTCTTGCAGCTCAACAGTCAGAGTGCACACAAACCACAAACGCGCGCGAGCATACGCAGCAGCTAATTTCGTTATGTAACACGAAAGGCTCCTACAATTAATTCAAATGGCCCGCGCATCACTTGAGCAAACATTCTTGTGAATTGGAGTCAAAGTTCTAAATGGGCCAGTGGAATAGCATAAACAGAAGCTCGTGAAGTAGATTTATTTACACTAAAGTTCTGAATTAACACAAGTGTGTGCGTATGTAATATATAACGGCGTCTGCAAATTATTAGCTGCAAACGAAATAAATATTTTGGCAATAGCTTCCTGGCAAATAGATTCGTTTTGGGCGGAAAGTGGGAAATGAAGATAGCAAGAGCAAATTAATTGCTACATTCCAATGATGGTGAACATTTGTGCAACATCCAACGGAGGCAGAGGTGGACAAAGGAATGCGTGCAACAAAAGTTGGAAATCTATGAATTAAATTTTGTAGATTTGGAAAATTTCGTAGAAGTAAATATAGCTGTTTGAGAATCAAGAAATTCTATTTAAGTAAGCATACGCATGTACGAAACTAATGTTAAAGCACCCATATACCCATGTTCATATGTGTATGTATGTGTGTGAAAGCGAAGGTCAAACAGTTTTATTTTTCGTTGTTTGTATATTTCACATATGTGTGTTGCCATTCTATGGAAGCTCTAGTAAAACAATCGTTGAGCTATACCCAAAAAAAGTGAGTTAGGGGGAGAGAAAGCAAGCGAGTGAGTAGTAGTGAAAGTGTAGAAGCGTTTGTGCCATTGCCGGATATGTACTAGGTTGTGCAATATTAATTGGCTTTAAAACAATATTTTCTTGCTTAACAGCTTCTGAAAGTCCCACAAATATTCTCCAACATTTGCAATTTCAAGCTTCAGTGTTGGCTTAAGGCAGCCAGTCAACGAGCGTATAAAATAGAGTCACCCTACGGGCAGCAAATGTCAGCTGGCACTTACTTACATACACACGCTTGTATAGGCATATATGAGCATTCATTCCATCCATACATTAATACATACTCGTCTATGTATGTGTATTCATGTGTACAGATGTGTGCTGTTGGCCAAATGTAGATAGACATTCAATGCCCCAGGATGAATAGGTTGCGACCTGAGGTTGTGTCTGTTTGGAAGGTTTGCCAGATTCGTTGAATATATGATTGTATATATGTATATATTATACCTTATACTATGCACATGTATGCGTGCTTTCAAATTTGAGCTTGTAGTAGGGTTGTATGTGTGTGCGTGCTTTCAAATTTCAGCTTTTAGTAGGGGTGTGTGTGATGCGTTTGTGGCCATTGTGTAAATTGCTTGCAGTGGTTTTGCATAACTGCTAATATTGTATTTGCTGTTGTTGTTGCAGCATTATTCTCAATGCTTTTGTTTTACGGATGAGAAGAATTAAATAAAGACAGCAGTGACGTTGATGTTTTTAACCGTTTGAGTGCGATTCGTCGATATAGCGACGATAACTAATTACTCCAAATTTGCGGCGCGTTGCTATAGCGACGATTGCATCACTGTGCATTTGGCGTTCGGCTAGGAACGTGTTGAATATTATTTTGCGATATTTATAAAAAATTCATGTCATATAAAAGTATAAATTAGTTGAGACCGTTAAAAACAATTTTTATTTTTCGTTCAATATCGATATTTTGAAAATAAATTGCGCAAATGTGTAGTATGTAGTGTAAAAGGATCTAAAAATCCAAAGCGTTCCCGGCTAATGTGCAACATTTGCAAAAAAGGTGTGCATGGTACATGTGTGGGGAACCACAAATGTGCCAAAATTTGAATAATAATGCCGGAACTTGTTGTAAAAAAAAAAAAGATGATATTAAAAAAATGTAAATAAGTTTTTCTTATAATCATAACTAATAGTTTAGTCTACAAAATAAAAATAAAATTATTGAAATATGTAATTTTTTGTGTTCTCTATGCTTATATTTGTAAAGCCATCATATTTCAGTTTTCTTCCAATTTTCAGTTCTTCTTTCCAAATTTTGCTTCGCAATTTTCGTATGTATTAAAGAAAATCGCTTAGCACTCAAACGGTTAACGTAGATTCGGGCGCTCACTTCAATTTATTGTGCCATTTGCATGCACATACACATACACACGCTTTTGAGCAGCCAGCAGAGCAAACAATTTTCGGCTGTTTTGTATCCCATTGTACGTATGAAACTGAAACTAATTGTTGTATTTGACGCTTGTTTCTCATTGGAATGCGCATTTTGAATTTTCATGCATAGCTATTTGTTATACACCGTTATGGACTTAGCGTTAAAATCCCCAGAAAATAAAACGAAGTGTAAATTTGTTGCAGTGAAAACAAATTTTGGTAGTGCAAGTTAAAAGCAGCTACAAGTCGTTTCTGTAACAACTCTTGCCTTTTTTCTGATATGAAAAATTTCAATTTATAAAAACCCAGGTATTTGCCTCGGTTATTTATCAGCTCAGGGCCAAAGCCAGCAATCTTCCAGCAATTGATCTTCCGAGTTCCTCATTACTTCGAACTCGCTGTCAACGTCGCCAATTCTCTCACTTAAGTGAGGTAGCTGCGAGAGATGTCTTGACTGACTTTTTCAGCTACATTCTTTGCCTGTTGACATCGTACATCAAGTGTCGTGCAGAGTCGTGCGGGGTGCTGGACGTATGTTTAGTATGTAGCGGTGAATTCTGGATAGGTATGAGTTTAACCTGCTACAATACAATATCCTGAAAGTAGTTGTGCCAAGGTTACGCGGGTCTTTCGAAGTAGCTGGAGCTCTTAATCTGCTATGAGTGGTGTTTGGACTATGAGTACGGCATTCGGAAGTTGGGAGTCTAAGAAGGTGGTAAGGGTCTCCCGGTGAATGCCGCTTATTGTCTACCTAAACACTACCCGTTCCAGTAGTTGTCGATTTGTTTTGTCCTGAATCTCGTCGGCGTAATTGAAGAGGTGTCTCCTGATGTGTCTGGGAGGCGGCTCTAGTTCAAGTAGCTGTCTACTTAGGTGAAACCTGCTTACTGAGCAATTTATTATGTTCCTACACAGGAAGCATCTGTACCTCGTTATGTAGGTGTTGTAGAGGGGACATCAGGAAGCAACCTGTCATTGTCCGCAAATATTTAGCTCATGTGTGAACTCAGTATTGTTGTACGGTAAATGAAACATGGCTGGTCTCTTAAACCATCACACAGAGGCTACAATATTTCGTCAACAAATGCCTCCATATCATTTGTATTGTAGAATATTCTGGACGAACACCTTCGACAACGACGCTATGTGAAGACCGATGAATGAGAAACTTATTCTATGGCACTATCAAACGCAGAAAGTGGCGATGGATGGGTCACATGCTTAGAAAACCATCAGATAGCATCACGAGAATGATGGAACCCGCAAGGGAGTAGAGCACGCGGTCGGCCAAAGTTTACTCGGAGAAGATCGATGTTGCGCAAGCTAGCAGATGCCTACATCACATGGAATGGCGCAAAAACAACACTCCAGAATCGTGTACGATGGAAGACTCTGGTCGAGGCTCTACGCTTCCAAGCGAAGTGAATATATATATATATATCAATATATATAATTGGTGTTTACACCCGTTTTGGGTATTTGGCCGAGCTCCTCTTATTTGTGGTGTGCGTCTTGATGTTGTTTCACAAATGGAGGGAAATGTTTTTTTTTTATGGGGAGCTTTTTCATGGCAGAAATACCCTCGGAGGAGGTTTGCCATTGCCTGCTGAATGGCGACCGCTATTAGAAACAACTTTTTTTTCTTTTTGGCCTTTCGCCGAGATTCGAACCTACGTTCCCTTTGAATTCCGAATGGTACTCACGCTTCAACCCATTCGGCTACGGCGGGCGCGAAGTGAGTAAGGATATAGAAAAATGTTTGCCGGTACGTTATCTGGTATTTTGATTCCAGTGTTGACGTCGGTTTGATTACTGCCGGCTTCTTTAGCTGAACTCTTTGCAACTTCTGCGGGTGTTTTACTCCGATGTCACTTCAGCCCCAGTTTCTCTACTACCGCGTCCTTTGTGGAAAGGAAGAGGAATCGTGCCGAATCTGCAGGGCATCCAACAATTGGACTCCGTGATTGCTTTTATTTGTGCTTATTGTTAATAGTTTCCCCAGGTTTCAGCTCATTGCAGCTGAGTTAATGCTTTTAAATGTCGTTTTTCTTTGTTTTTTGTAAGTGCTCTTATGCATTTTCTTCCACAAAAATTCATTTGTAGAAGGTATAAAGCACAAAAGGCCGCCAAAAAAATCTAAATATTAAAAATCTTAACGTTTCGAAGGCTTCAAACTCCAAGATGAGGAGATTTTACTATACGGGGCTAGTAATATAATCCCAAATAGTAATTACTCCGACAATCCCAGTGAAAATATTGTACAGTACTATTTCACTTTCTATGTATATCCATACATATTCATACACTTTTGCTTTACCTTTCACCCTTTCCGTTTCCTTGTTGCTTTCCTGTTTTTTCACGTTCTTATTTATTTACCATGGCTGCATGTGCTCATACTTGTAAACGTCATCAATTATTCTTAAGCATAAAATATTTGTCACTTTTTGTGAATTTATTGTGACAGACATTATAACACTCGAGCAACACGTGCCGGCGTGCACGCAATGGCAGAAATGTGTATTGTACCTATGTGCATATGTATGTGCATGTGTTCATATGCATGTGTGTGTGCCTAGTATGAGAATGTCCAAGGAAAAGTATATTTAAACATTTATGCACACACATTCACATATATACAAGTATATTGTATTCATTGTTATAGGCTTAATACTTTATCCTATATGCGCTCGCTTCCCTTCTTAGCCCTGCGCCATCGCTCTTTGCAAGAACATACACCAGTTAAAGAGTGCGACTGATGCGTTTTATGTGCCATTAATGTTGGCCCTCATCATTGTTTTATCGCGTGAAGTGGCCTTAAAGTAAACTTAAATATATTTGCGGGCATATGCATACACACATATGCACATTTCTTTTCTGTATGTAAAAATATATCTGGTTATCCTTGCAGCAAAAATTGGTAGATTTTTACAAGCGAGTTACCCATTTATTACCCAGTTTGTTGCTATATCGATTTAAACTAGTCGCACTTGCATACCGCTTAAGAATCCATCTTTGTGTGAAAATTCGTACTGAGGACTCTAAGCTCTATGGCAATAGTGGCTCGTGAACGCGGACGTATTTATGTACATGGATCCACTGCCGTCTTAACTAAATCTGATAAAACAGTTCCTGATAGGGTGACGTGCGAATCACTTGGATTACAAGTAGATTAGGTTTAATTAATCTCATTCACTTCTGTTAGGTGTCGGCCAAGCATAGTTATAGTATCTTGAAGTACACATCGATGAGAAGCTAACATTCAAGGAGCATCTAAAAATAACTAGTAACAAGGCAATGAGACTGAATAACGCACTCAACAGACCTCAAGAAGGTTGATGAAAGATGCTTTCAATTGTTACTGCCTCTATTCTCCTATACGTCGCCCCACTATGGTCAGGAGGATGAGCGAGACGTTCAAACGAGACACTGCGCGCTAATAGACTTAGTATCTGATGATGGCATCTGCGTTATAGCGAGTAAAGTTCCCATCGATACACGGGCAGAGGAACTTAAGCGACTGTATCACTCACAAGGACAAAAGTCTCCGCCTGAAGATAAGATAACCGAGCGCGAACGTACGTTAGAAAAGTGGCAAAATAGATGGCATCACTCCTCCAAAGGTCAATGGACGTATAACTTGATCTCCAAATTAGATGAATGGATAAGCAGAAAGCATTGCGAAACATATTACTAACCAGCCCAAAATCTTAGCGGACGTGGTGGTTTTCTTGCATACCTCCAAGGTTTTAATCTAGCAGATAATTCGTCCTGCCTTGAGTGCCACAGCAAAGATGAGAATGCAGAACACGCGACTTTTCACTATGCCAGATTTTATGCGATTTTATGATTAGATCGCTTCGAGCTCGCAATTGTCGTCGGTGTTGACCTCACACCAGATAAACTTGTAACGCAAATGCTGAACTCGAAAGAGAAGTGGGAAGCAGTAAAGGATAGTAATAAAACTCCGAAACTTAGAATGACAGCGCAAAGCGAATGCGACCGATATATAGACTACACAACAGAAGCCATTTTGAAACAATTGTCCTGTAGTGGTGACTGTATTCACGAACAGACGACAAGCACGAGCACATGAAGTGAAGCCTGAAGACGAACCTCAACAGACGACAACTCGATATCGAGTAACGATATTGCAATTTTCCGATGCCTCATTGGCCACAAACCAATGGAGGCTATCTATAGCGCATAACTCCAGTACGCAACTAAGAGAGGAATCTGGACGCAGGTACCTGGTGTATCTAAAAGGCGTAAACACGGCTCTACGTTGATAAAATGCTTTTAGCAGTCCCACGATGGGATCAGTCGAGAGGGGAGGAATGCTATAGGTTTAGTGGGAGCATGGGCTACATACCACTGGTGTGACGGCACCTTTGAGGATGTCGCTGACATTTTTTTTTGTGTTTTTTAATGTAACCTCCTCTGAACGAAAAAAAAAAAAACAAAAGCTCCTTCTCCCATCTGTGGGAGACGCACTTGATGTTGTTTCACAAATGGAGGGACCTACAGTTTTAAGCCGATTCCGAGAGGCAAATAGTTTTTATATGGTAGAAATAATACAGCTCTTACAGACCTGTAATCCAATTCTTTATTTATTTACTAGCAACCCGCCCGGCTTCGCACGTGTATAAAATATATACCTTATGTCACTCATTGAAAAAATTATTAAAATCGATCCAGTAGTTTTGGCTTATTCATTAGTGCCCGTGGCCCGCACGCGTTAAATTTGGAGTAAAACAATTCCCCTTTCTTTATAGCATGAAGATTTCCTGCTATCTGTGGACTATCTAAATTCATACCCTACACCTTAACATATTTCCTTTTTGCATTTTTACATATGTATTTATTTTATTTTTACAACAATTAATATATTACAGAATGTCTTTATATACAACGTTCATAGCTTTCTTGCCATTAGACAATACAAACATGTTTTCTCTAGAGGTTACTCTTGAAAGAGCGACATACAGTTGGCCATGTGAAAAACAGTCAACGCTCAAATCTAAGCCTGCAACGTTGAAGGTGTGACCCTGAGATTTATTAATGGTCATTGCAAAAGATGTCTTTACCGGAAATTGAGAGCGTTTAAATTGGAATGGTAGATCCGATGGTATCAGAGGGATTCGGGGAATCAATACATCTTCGCCGGTACCACATCCTGTGAGTATTGTGCACTCTATTATGAAAGTTTTCAGTGATTTTACCAGCAAACGCGTGCCATTGCAAAGTTTAGGTGGATTTAGGTTTCTTAATAAAATAACAGGACAACCTATTTTCAGCTCCATTTTGTGAGGAGGGAGTCCAGACGGGTTCAAAGAATTTAGAAATTCTGTAGGAAAATGAACAGCTTCTTCCAAATCGAGAACAGTATCGACCGAGTAGTATATTTTCGTCGGTGCCTCAATCTTTGAAATAATCAAGTTATTTACTTTATCTACGTGTTCGTTAGTTGGTGACAGAATAGCTCTTTCTTTAAACCAAGATATTGTCTTATAACTTCTGTTATCAATGTCAGGATAGACATTGTTGATTAACTCTTGGATGTTGTCTATCAAAACACAAAGGTTTTCTAGGTTAATCCATCCCTCACTTTGTGTTAATTCTCCATTGCCAACTTTTAGCAGCTTCTCTGGAAATAGCCTGTTCTCACGTGAAGATGACGAAACCCTCATATTAGTTGTAAGCTCTAATTTATTGACATGCGACCAAAGGTGGGATCTTTTTAGCGAAGCATTTATTTCGTCAGCACGTGTTCCTCGAGTCACAACTGGTAGTATTTGACGGAAATCTCCTGAGAACAGAATTGTACATCCACCCATAGGTGAATTTTTGTTGTGCAAATCGCGTGTTGTCCTATCCAGTGCTTCCACAAATGTCTTGTTTGACATGGTAGCTTCGTCCCAGGCTATTAATGAGCAACCACGCATCAATTTTCCTGTATTGCTCTGCTTAGAAACACTACAGACGCTGTTATCATCATCGCTGGCGATTTTCAGCGAGAGCTTGATTGTAGAGTGTGCGGTTCGGGCTCCTTCCAAAAGAGTAGCGGCAATGCCGGATGACGCAACAGCTAACGCAATTTTTCCGGTAGATCTCAATTACTAATTACTGATGAAATATCTTGAAAAATATTGTTTTTAATTATATGCTGTAAAGAGCCATATACATAGATCTATATGAAAACAACAATGTACAATATTTAAGGTATTTAATTGGATAAGGATTAATGTTGTACCCATTTGTTGAAATCGCTTCGAAAATAAGCTATTAGTTGTCGTAAAAAGTAAATGACAAAAAATGTTATTGTATGGAATCGATAGCAAACTAAACGCGCTCCGAATCAATAAAAACTATTCAAAAACTGTATTTTAATTATGTGCGATTTACTAATATAGAACGTGAAAATAGCGTTTTATTTCGCTGTAAAATTGTATGTACATATGTATAATTACATGGAATTCGGTACATACATAGATACATATGTACATACGTCCGAAATGAAATAATGCGAGCGACTCGTAAATACATACATACATACGTCACCATACGATGTAATTCAACATTAATGAGGTGTGGTGAGATTATCGCTTAACGCCTGTTGCTTCATTCGGTTGACAGCGAACAAACACACAAACAGCTTTTTTGGAAAAAGAGCTGCTTTTGTTTAAACAATTTTGGTTAAATAACAACTAAATCAATTTTTTTTTCATGCAAGACGAAAGTAAATATTTCAAAGTTAAACTTCAAGAAAGTTTCATTTTAATTGGTTGATTCGTTTATGATTTATGGCCGTGAAAACAAAAAAATTATGTTTTTTTGCCACATTTTGACCGATTGTCACGCCCCCTTTATATATTTCTTCACATTATATAGATATAAACCTTCCTCTTCAATCAATCTATCTTTAAAAAAACCGCATCAAAATCCGTTGCGTAGTTTTAAAGATTTAAGCGTATAAGGGGACATAGGGACAGAAAAAGCGACTTTGTTTTATAATATGTAGTGATTAACTAAAATAAGGCCAAATAAAAAAACCGCTCACAAAGTGTATTGAAATGCAAAAAAAAATAAGAAAGAAAAAAATGAACACTTTTCACAGAAGCAAAATTCGTATTAGTACACATGTATTTTTAATGATTTAAAGAGTAAATAAGAAATAGTTCAGAAAATTAATATTTTGTAGGATACCCTCGTTGCCTTAGAACAGCAGACAATCTCTTCGGCATAGATTCCACCAATTTTTTTGTGAGATTTGGAGAAATCTTCTTCCACTCTGATTTGAGGACTTTTTTTAAATGTTCTCGGTTCCTTATTTGATGATGTTCCAGCTGCTTTTTGAAAATCGACCATACATTTTCGATGGGATTAATATCCGGGCTTTGTGGTGGTGTTTTGAGATAATTTGGACAATTATAAAGCATCCATAACCTTGTATCCAACGCCGTGTGCTTAGGGTCGTTATCTTGTTGGAATATACATTTTTTTTTGCAACCCAATTTTGTGGCACCTTTGCGTAGATTCTTTTTTAAAATATCAATATATTGCCTCGCAGTCATAATTCCATCAATAAAATGCAACTTTCCTACTCCGTTTGCCCCGAAACATCCCCATACCATCAGAGACCCACCACCGTGCTTGAAAGAAGGCTGCAGATTTCGTTTTTGAAGGCCAGTATTACACTCTCTCCAAATTTTTATGCGTCCATCGGACATTTTTATATTAAATTTACACTCGTCTGAAAAAATTACCCTTTTCCAAAACCGCATATTTTTGTTTAAATATTGCCTGGCGAATATAACACGCTTTCTTCTATTGACTGAGCTTACATACGGTTTTCTAACCGCAGTTCTGCTTCTAAATCCCAATTTTTTTACATAATTGCGCACTGTTTGAGGTGTAACTTTGATAGAAAAGTATTTTTCTAGTTCTGCAGCTAGTGAAACTCCACTGACGGTGGGGTATTTTCTCATAAGGCGTTTCAAATAAGTCTTGTGCCTCTGCCCAAGCTTTGCCCTGTTCACATTTCGAAGCTTTTTGTCAATCCTTCCACTGTCTCTAAAAATTTTGACTAAGTTTTGTATTGTAGACACACTTTTCTGCAATGTTCTCGCAATTTCGCGTAAAGACTTTCCGTTTTTGTTCATATTTATTATTAATCTCCTAGTTTCGTTTGACTTTGGCGACATTGCAAGCTAACTCCGCGAACTTGAACAAATGGCTACTAAAACGCAACTGCCCAAGGTTAAACATTGAATCGTTTCGAAAATAAAGGTAAATACCAACAAATTGTTTACAAATTCAACGCATACTAAGTGTACTAATACGAATTTTGCCTGCAGTAGAAATAGCTACACTGCTACTAAAGCTATTTTTTTCAATTCTATGCAAATGTTTCGAAGTTTTTGTTATTATTCTATTTTTTTATGAATTATACAATACCGCGCTACGATTGAAATCAATTGCTTTAAAGTAAATTTGAAAATATACGTGGTATTTTTATTTGTAAGAGGGTGTACTAATACGAACTTTGCATACTGTATGTGCGATTTACTAATATAGAACGTGAAAATAGCGTTTTATTTCGCTGTAAAATTGTATGTGCATATAATTACATGGAATTCAGTACATACATAGATACATATGTACATACGTCCGAAATGAAATAATGCGAGCGATTCGTAAATACATACATACATACGTCACCATACGATGTAATTCAACATTAATGAGGTGTGGTGAGATTATCGCTTAACGCCTGTTGCTTCATTCGGTTGACAGCGAACAAACACACAAACAGCTTTTTTTGGAAAAAGAGCTGCTTTTGTTTAAACAATTTTGGTTAAATAACAAATATATCAATTTTTTTTTTGATGCAGAACGAAAGTAAATATTTCAAAGTTAAACTCTAAGAAAGTTTCATTTTAATTGGTTGATTCGTTTATGATTTATGGCCGTGAAAACAAAAAAATTATGTTTTTTTGCCACATTTTGACCGATTGTCACGCCCCCTTTATATATTTCTTCACATTATATAGATATAAACCTTCCTCTTCAATCAATCTATCTTTAAAAAAAACCGCATCAAAATCCGTTGCGTAGTTTTAAAGATTTAAGCGTATACGGGGACATAGGGACAGAAAAAGCGACTTTGTTTTATAATATGTAGTGATTTAGTTAAGTCAACGAAAGAACTTCTTACTGACTATTTAAAGCTAATGTTAATGTAAAGTAAAAAAATACATTTCGGGTGTTTTTTTTAACTGCATGAGATCTATCGATATCGATAACTATAGTTTGACAGTTGAGAACGGCAAGTAGTGTTGGCATTTCTGTTCAGTAGTGTCTGGAAAATCATCATGAATCGTTTAACAGCAGAACGACGCTTCCAAATTGTGGAAACTTATGGTCCTGGACTTACAAACTTACTTTGAAATGGATCATTGGTCCTTATTTCTGCCGAAATGAGGAAGGAGTTGCCGCTACGCGGAATGGAGAGCTGAAGGGTTGAATTTTTGTTTTCTAATATTAATCAGCGAAATATTGACGACATTCGGTTTCAACCAGGTGGCGCAACTTGCAACAGAGCGCGCCTAACAATCGATTTCATGGAATTGATAGAAAGGCTTATGATTGCGAGAAAAAGAATGCCTTGCAGTAAAAACGAGCAATCAACTGTTCCGCTAATTGAACCAAAAACGAAATAGAAGGAAATAATTTTTCTTCTCGCTTCAAGAAGTTGTAGGGGAGGGATTAGAAAAATTTAAAGAGCGAAGAGCAAATTTCAGAAGGACCTTTTGCAAATTTCAAGTTGCTCTACAGCAAACTGAATGCACGATCTCCAAATGAACGTAGAAAAAAAGTATGAGATATGTAATAGATCCAAAGCAACTACTCTTCCTTAAGCCAATGCACTGAGTCGACGAACCTGCGCAGTTGCTGTATCTTAAATTCTGCTGCTACGCCAAGTACTCTTAAAAATACAGTACACGAACATAGGCAGCTTTGGTAAATACTTCAATGTTTATAGTTTCTAAACAATTCAAAAAAAGTCAGAAATTTATTATCATTATTGATCGCAAATTTGAAAATTTCAAAATAATGTTTAGATACCAATTTTTTGATAAAACTCATACTGATACAAGGGCCGTAGTTAGAGGCGGTTGTGTTGGTAAGGTTGATGAGAAGCAATAAATGGATTCTCATCTCGACAGTAGCTTTCACCACAAATTAAAAAAAAAGACAGACAGATATTGATTCTAGAATATAATAAGAATAATAAAAACGAGAGGTACATAGGTGATTAGTTAAGTCCATTTCAAGCACGTTGACGTTATAGTGTTCTGTTTAAGACCATTTAACTATTTACTCAGTGTACTTACTTTGCTCTAATGAATAACTCAAAATTAATGGTGAATAATGAAGCGAATCGCACCGAGTCGGATAAGTAGAAATTTGTTGCAAAAGAAATACTGAGCGACTAAACAAAAATTAACTAAAACTACTTCCGCACTAGTCTGCAAGTAATCCGTTTTGTTGGTGGACGAAAAAGTTAATACACGTTTTTCCTCTTTAATTTGTTGTTGTTTATTTCCTTATTTATTCGCTCATCTTAAATTTGATTTGTGATGTTTGCAGAGGATTTGCACACTTTTATCAATGGATATATGCACACCTAATAAATTAAGAACTGTAAGCATTTTATGTTGCACCATATAAATCACACGATTCTGAAGTGTGTCTTGAAAGCGCTGTGGTTAATTTATGATTCGAGCGGTTGAATGCGCTTAAGGAGAAATAATTCAATATTATTTACAATTAATGTTTTGTATATCACCAAATTCGTTCATAATACTACATACATACATACAAATAAGTATTAGAAAACGAAGAATTTCTGGCAATCTTTTTTTTCATAGTTTTGTAGTTATCCGTAGTATAAAATACATGCCTCTCTATACTCATAATTTATTTAAAATCAGCGAAAGTGCCAAAAGCAAAGGCAGCAAAATTAATGCAAAATCCACCGAAACCAATTAGCACCGACACTCGTTCTATTTAATATTTTACGGTGTGTGAATTTTTAAAAACTAGAAATTGCGGTATTAACTACAGCTGTGATAACAATGTTTTGCAAAAATTGAATCGCCATTGAGTGTGGCTTGCAGCCCATGAAAACATTTTGTATCCGAAAAAAATTGAATAAAAATTACCGCTTCACTGTTTGTCAGCAATTAATTTTGAATTGTTTTTATATGCAAGAGACTTTGGCTTGATTAAGTAAAAAAGATTAAAAGATAAAGAACATGGATGTCGATTAATGGCAATTGAAAAATGGAATAACATGTAATTGGTATTTGAAAAATAAAAAACATGGATGATTTGCACATATCCACGGTATCCATCGCAGACTAATGTGTTTTTGTATGCCAGTTCAAGGGTTCGGGATTCTTTGAAGCTTCACGTAAGTAAAACCTGAACAAACTGACGAAAAGCAGCTGCCCCCAGCCATGTGTATGGCTTCTCTTTGTAATAAGGGGACCGGTGGTTCACAAATTTCAAAAAATCGATTTATTGTTTTTTCGATATTTCCGAAAGTATAGTATCTTAAGAACATACAGTGAAAATTTCATGAGGGAATTCCCAATATTATATCTTCAACAGCCTATTAACTAAGTAAAGAGAGGTCCGCGCGCATCTGTGCCTCAAACTTTAAACTCATTTACATATCTCGAAGCGACATATCACATCATATACATACATATCTTCGGGCTGATGTTGTCAAAAGAAAAAAAAAACCTATTGTATTTAACTGAATCGTCGGCAAATTTTAATATGCTGTTCACAACATCAAGGGCTATCGCCCGTACTAGAATTATTTGATTAAAAAACTGAAAAAGAAAACGATTGTTAGGGTGTCAAATTTAAAACCGCGACATTTTGTCAATTTTTTTTTCTAGTAGCGGGACATAGCTATATCCGTACTGATTAATAATTTTTTTGGTTTTGTGTTTCAGATAAATTGCAGAGCAAAAATGGACAACACCGTCCATTTAATTTTTCGGGAGGATCAACTTCAGCGCCATTTAAAATTATTTTTTTTTTCATTTTTGTATGTAAAAGAAATTAAATAAAAAGCATACACAATTTATTAAGATGTGCAACTAAGTTTTCGCTGTTTTTTTGATGAAAATACAACTTTATACTGAAGAAAAAAAAAATGGTTACAAGTGAATCATTCAAAGTATTGCCCATCGCTTATTTATTGACATATCAGGAGCTTTTGATAACACAACAGGCAATCTATAATGCCCTATATCTAAAGGAGGTACCTGAACCCATCACTAGATGGATAATATTCATGCTGAAATCTAGGACGATCAGCACCGAACTAGGAGGAACAATCAAATCTATCAAAGCCACAAGAGGTTGCCCTCAAGGTGGCGTACTCTCTCCTCTTCTGTGTACTCTAGTTATAGATGAACTTCTCCACAAACTGAATAACCTAGGATTTCACACTCAGGGTTACGCTGATGACCTAGTAGTTTATGTATTAGGGTGGCATGAGGAAACCATTTCGGATCGCATGCAGCAAGCCCTTACAATAATAAACAAATGGTGCACGGAAAAAGGGCTCTCCATCAACCCATCCAAAACAACACTTGTACCGTTTACTAGGAGAAGGAACATAAATCTCAAATGTCCGACCCTTAATAGAACAACACTTGAACTCTCGACAGAAGCGAACTATCTTGGCGTTAGTCTTGACAAAACGCTTACGTGGAACTCCCATATTGAGAGAGTTACTTCGAAAGCCACAAGGGCATTCTTTGCCTGCACAAGGCTTTTTGGTAAGACATGGGAAATAAGCCCTAGAATGACCTTCTGGACATTCACCACAGTTGTAAAACCCATAGTCACTTATGCATCCTTAGCATGGTGGCCCAAGGTCAAGCAAAGAAAGGCGGCAAACGAATTAAGCAAATTGCATCGCCTGGTATGTGTTGGTATTACAGGGGCTATGAAAACGTGTCCCACGGATGCGATGGGTGTGCTCCTGAACATACCACCGCTTCCAATTCTAATTGAAAAGGAAGCTCGCTCGAGTGCCTTAAGACTAAAAGGTATATCTGAACTTAAAAGTGGGGATATGAAAGGACATTTAAAGATCTTAGAAGACTTCCTACATAGTCCCATTCTTCATAGGGATGATATACTACCACCCAAACCAATACTCTTCAGGAACTTCCAAGTTATAATCAATGAACGAACAGACTGGAGAACTAACTCTATCACCTTCAAACCTGGCTCCCAGCTATGGTTTACTGATGGGTCCAAATTGGAAAATATTAGAACAGGGGCAGGAATCAATGGGCCCAAATTCAAAAAATCGATTCCGATGGGATCCTACCCAACAATATTCCAGGCAGAAATACATGCCATTGAAATATGTGTGAGAGAATGCCTTAGAAGGAAAATGAGAGGTACTCACATCTACATACTTTCAGATAGCCAAGCGGCTTTAAAAGCCCTTCTATCAACAACCATCACCTCTAAATTGGTAAACGATTGCCTAAACGTCCTAAACTCGTTAGGAAACCTCAACACAGTAACACTATGTTGGATTCCGGGACATGGAGGACATGAGGGAAATGAAATGGCTGACGACCTTGCAAAACAAGGAGCAAATATGCAACTTACTGGTCCTGAGCCTTTCTGTGGACTGACAAAAGGCCACATTAATGAATTCCTTAGGAAATCGGAGGAAAGAAAACTTGCCACACACTGGCTAAACTGTGCCGGTCAGCGTCAAGCCAAACTATTCCTAAGTCCCAACAATGGAATATCTGACAAACTTCTCTCACTAAACAGAGTAGATCTGCGTCTTTTAACCGGATACCTTACAGGTCACTGCAGCCTGAGGTACCATCTAAACAATATTGGTCTATCCGAGACCAAATGTCTGCCGCTTTTGCGAAATGGACATAGAAGGCTCAGAACATGTGCTTTGTGAATGTCCTGCGTTGGGCAGACAAAGACTTCACCACCTTGATGGTATCGTAGTATCTCCATGCAATCTTTGGAACAACAAACCCAAAACTGTGCTAAAATTTCTAAAAAGCCTAAAACTCTAGGGTTACAAAATAGGCCTTTCACAATAGATCAGCTCTGGTCGCAGTGCGTAATGGCCTTCTAATAATAAAAATTGCCCATCGCTGGCTACTGCTTTTTCCCATCATTCTGGTAGATCTCGTGTACCGTCGAGGTAAAACTGTTCATCTTTTGAGGCTATCCACCGATCAAACCATTTTTTCGGAATAAACCTGTTTTGATATAAAAAATATTTAGCATCTGGGAATCTATTTGGGTATCTATTGGCGAAGTGTCTTTTTAAAACATTAGAGAAACCGATACTGGTTTATCGCTCAATAATCTGGAACTCGCCTTATCAAGTTGTGACACAGAGAAGCTAGAATCCGTTTAAAAATAGTTTTGAATTTTCACTTTAAAGCAATTTCATGCTAATTGATTCAAGTATTTTGGACTTGGCTTTAAATTTTCCAAATCGCTCAAAGCATAGCTACGTACTTTAGTAAACAGAAACCCAGTAGTGTGCACTAGTTCGCTGTACGTCATTGAAAGTTTCGAGAATCGCGCTATGAAACGTTCCGCGATTACTGAACATAGTCTCAGCTAATGCGGACAAAAATAAGAGAAAGGGTCCCCCTCTTATGCGTTTTATACAAATTACAAAAAAAAAAAAAACAGTTTTCTAAAAATGCTCAAATTATAAAATTTTTTTCAAAATATTACATTTTTTTCAAATCATACATTTTTTTTTAATAATTTTTTTTGGATAATTGTTAAGCTTTTTTCTAATTATAAATTTTGTGTTCGAATTATAAAATTTTTTTCGATAGCATTAAATTTTTTCATATCATAAAACTTTTTTCAAATTATTAAATTTTTTTCAAATCATAAATTTCTTTTGACTTGTTTCTTATTATAAATTTTGTGTTCAAGTTATAAATTTTTTTTCAAGATATTAAATTTTTTTCAAATCATAAATTTTTTTTTTTTAATAATTTTTTTGGAAAATCGTTAAACTTTTTTCTAATTATAAGTTATACAAATTTTTTTCAAATTATTTAATTTTTTCATATTGTAAAACTTTTTTCAAATTATTAAATTTTTTTCAAATCAGAAATTTCTTTTAACTTTTTTCTAATTATACATTTTTTGTTCAAATTATGAAATTTTTTCAATATTATTAAATTTTTTTCAAAATTTTCTCAGTTCACTTGTTATACCAACTTCAACAAAAAGCTTTAAGTCAACTAATTTGAGTTATGTTTTTTTAGGTGGCCACATCTGTGATTAACATTCCTAGCAAAATTTCATCGTTATTGATTAACATTTCGCACTTACTTGTTAGCGTAACAACTCAAAATTTCCAAATTTTAGTTTTTCGCAAGAAAACAATGTACAGTGGTCATCTCTACCCACTGTAAAAATCGTTCAGTGGTTTGTCGAGTCTTTCGTTAAAAAAACCGTTATGACTCTCTCTTTGTTTTCAGAATGACTTCTTTTGTCTCAACTAAAGAGTTACATTTTTAGTTGTCTCCAAGTGTTTGAACAAATTTGTGTGGCATAAAGTGTAACATTTTGAATTGTGCCTGTTTACAACCAAACGGTTTGTTTAAAATATTCAGCTAAGTGCATAAAAAAAATTCAGGAAAAGAGTAACAACTCAAAAATTTGTTATTTTAGCGCAACTACTAAACAAATAATAATGAAACAACCGTTATATTGTTATTAATGATATTTTCGTGCAATTACAATACATATTTTTTTCCTTGTAATATATTTTTAATATTTACGGAAACAGTTTTTCGTCTCTACTGAAAATGTTCAGATTTTGAGTTGTTACGCTTTAACGTAACAAGTGCGATTTGTAAAAGTTGCGCCATCTTGAGTTAATCTACCTTTGCACGGGTTCTAAATATTTTACAGTTTTGAAAATGGATTTGCATCTTCAAGAATGAGTCTATTCAATTTTACGTTAAAAATGGATGCATTGCTGCGACAACCTAAGAAATGTAGGGAAACTGTTTCGGTAAAGATACTCTAAAGAAAACAGAAGAAGAAGAAGTTTCAGAAGAGATCATGAGTTGAACGAAAGTTCGGATGAAGAACCTAATGGCAGGCCGTCGACTTCGAAAACTGATGAAAACAATAATTAAGTGAAAGAAAGGTGCATCAATAACCGCAAATTAATCAGTAATCACCAGAGGTGGCAGTGAACTTGAAAATTTTTTATGAATCCCTTCATGGCATTGCAGTGAACCAAGACCAAAAAAAAAGCTACATCGTTCTCAGTCAAAAAATATTGCATTGCTGACAGTTTTTATGGATTATTTGCCAGTAGGTCAAACAGTTAATAAGGACTTTTATTTGGGCGTTATGAGATGTTTCATCATCACCATCATCGGTTCTTGTTTTTCCCACAGCGGCATAGGGCCTCAGTAAAACACCTCCATTTGATTCTGTTCTTTGCAAGAAGCTCGATTTCTTTCTAAGTTTTTCGTGACGTTTCAACTTCCTTCCGGACTGTTCTCCTCCAAGATATTTTTGGACGGCCAACCTTGCAAACACCTTGTGAATTCCAATCCAGAGCTTGGCGAGAGATTATTTCATTTGCGCCCTTGCGAAGCGTATGCCTACTTCACCTCCACTTTCGCATTTTTACCATGTAAGATACCGGTTGAATTTGGCTCACAGATCGGCGTTACTTATGATGCTGGGCCACCAGATTTCACTGTCCACCAGATCTTCACTGTTTATACAGCTTTGAATTTTGTTTTCAATCCAATTGTTTGTGAGCCAGGATTCCGATTCATACAAGAGTATGGATAGTACAGTCGACTTCAAAATCCGTAATTTTCTGTGTAATCAGCCGGAATGATTCTACCCAATTAAGTAAAAGGATTCCTGCGTGAAGTAATTAGCCAAAACAAAAAAAGGATTTATGAGAAAAAACTCGTGGATTTTGCACCATCATTATTTCTGATTTTTTTTCAAGAACGAAACGGCCAACAGCCATCGAATTTACCTGATATTGCTCGATGCAATTTGTTTCGGTTTTGATCGAGTCGAAAACCCACTATGGAGAATGCGTTTTAACAGGAGGAGGATGCGACAGTGAGGGATGCCCATTTTGGCTGCTTGTTCTCCGATAGACCAAAAGTCAGTTATGACTGTCAGGCTCCCGTCGTTTCATGTTTAACAATGTTGACGATTGTTTGAGGTTGTAGGTGGGTCAAAACGTTCTCCTTAGATGGAAAGAGAGTGGCTAAATTCCTGTTGAATGTTACCGTCGGGACGATGTAGTCAGTCCTCACCGAGGTTAAGTGAGTTTGTCGCAATAATAGACTGGCATGACCATAAGTCATATTGGGTATTTTTTAAAGATTTTGAGTACTTAAATACTTAAATTGGAACACATTTTTGAATATAATCTGGTAGCACATAAAGCGATCAAAATGTTCAGGAGGCAATTAAAACATCATTTAACTTAAATAAAAAAATGTATGAGCCAATTAAAGGTGACTCCAGTATTCAATCACCTTACTCCACTGTCAATATCGCTGAGCATTTCCACACCTGTGTCACGAATAGAAAAGTGATTTACTAAGTCAACTGCCTTATAGAAATATAAAACAAAAGCCAGAAGCTATAAACAAAACCATACGAAAAAATTGAAACCATTTGCATTGTTTTCTTTGAAAATCCCCCGGGGCCTACCTCTTTCCTTTTCATATTTAAAAAAATGATGCTCCTGAACTGTGTTCCAGGCAGGTATATGTCGAATCTCTATTCGCTTTTGTGGAGTCAAACTAGAGTTTCATTCATGCAAATAAACTTGAACGTAGGGCCCTGCTGAACGTCATGATTTATGACAAACATTTCGATGTTTCATTATTTCAAGTAAGGATGGATCCATGAATGTGTGAGTCCACCATTGTGTGATTTGAGCATTGCCATGAGTGCAAAGTGAGGGCGGCTATGTGAGCGTCGGGAAACTTGTTGATACTTGTGGCGACGCATTTGAAGTACAATTTCATGCATAATGCCACAATGCAAAAACTCCGCGCCACGAAACAAATGTCTGTAAGCGTTGCGGGCATTATTGGATTTAACAATGTTTGGATAAAAGCTATAGAAATGTTAAGGCCATTCGGTTGCTGGCTGCCACAACATGGCCTGAATGTGTGCAAATGTACGAGTATATGCACAAATACATATGCATGCAGGCACTTGCCTATATGTGTGTGTGCTTTTGCATTTCTATGAGTTTGCCTGTTAGACGACCGTGGATGACTGGTGCTCTGCTATTGTTGACAGGCTATTTTATTGGAGCTTTAAAAGTCTGCTCGTTACGAACCATATGCTGCAAAGCCGCGATTCAATCGCCTCGCATAAACATTTCCACGGTAAAATAGAAAAAATTAAAAGGAAAAATGAAAACTGCAATGCAAAAAGAAAAACAAAATTGAAAGTATGAAGCGTAGAGTGTAGCATTTATACCTTCCAAGTGATTTAAAGCGGTTGAGTTTTTATTACAGAAAGTGAATTCCCAGGAACTTAACTCTTTGATTGACTATAAAATAAAATGTAAATAAAATCACCTGCAAATTTCTTAATAAAAATAAAAATGTTGATTTCAAATAAATTTTTGCACTTTTACACAGATTTGAAAAGCTTTATTGAGATCAATTTCATTGAAAAAGTATCATCCGTGACCAGGCTGAATGAGATTTTCGACAAGTACAGAGTCGAGAATTTTTATATTTTACCGAATTTCATTCATTCTCGTACGTAGGGCTCTGCCTAATTGGTACTCAGGAGGCAATTAACACGTGCGAGTGCCACTTGGTTCCACTTCTTTTGGGAAAAATGAAAAGGGACACAAAATCTTTAATGAAATCCTCTAATTTTTATGTCGAACATGAGAAATGTTTTAAGGACTGTGATGGCATGCACCTGGAAAGTCCAGTGCCACTGCTCAGTTAGTTTAAGCTCTTGAAAGAGCAGAAGCTGACATCCACCACTATCCAAAAATTGCTATAGGATAGACAGTGCAGAATAAGAAGACCAGCAAATCTTCCAACGTCTGCCATATAAAGAAATGCGAGTCCGCTGTGGGATTTCTGGTAGAAGAGAGACTTCATTGCGAACACCGCTTGACAAGCGTCTTGTCGCAATTCGCATCAAAGGAACACACACATCCGGTTATTTCATGCCCTTGCGTATTTCAAGAAACCTGGAACGTAACGTCTTCTATTTTACGAGACTATATTTCATTTTTTGGGAGACAGATATATACATATATAATTTGCGCGTACACCCTCTTTGGGTGGTTGGCAGAGCTCCTCCTCCTATTTGTGGCGTGCGGTTGATGTTGTTCCACAAATGGAGGGACCTACATTCTAGCCGACTCCGAACGGCAGATATTTTTAATGGCATGGGATACATAAACCCTCAATATTTTCTGATTAAATGTTAACAGTGATGTAATTTTTCCGGCTTCAATGGAAATTAATAATATTTAGTACACCTTGCAGATAGCTAACTAAACTGAAAAGGACATATTTGGTGCTCCTCGGTCTCAAATGCCAATCCCTGAAGTGAAAGAGCAGATCATCGGTTTTTTTTTTCTCAACTCACATATTAATTTCACCGAGAATCCCTGTCTGTCGGTCTGTCTATCCGCCTGTGTATGCATACGATAATAACTCTGAGCTGTCGATTGAGTGGCGTTGCCCGATTTACATGTTTTTCGTCGACTTCGAGAACTCCTCCGGCACCATAAAACAAAGCGCACTTTGGCTACCACCGAGTCGAGTAGAAGTCCCCCAGAAAATTATATGTCTCATCAGAGCGTTGAATGAAAATTCCGAGCTAGCAGTATTACGTAGCGATACTAAATATAAGCGAGTCGTTCTCCACCAACACAGGAGTTACGCAAGGACACCAATTTCCGGTGCAGTTGTTTTAGACGGCATCATGAGCGAACTCCCAAAGTCAACAAACCCAGCTCACGCCATATAATGATTGACCATGGATAGCTTCGGTTAACTTGGCTGTACAATAACAATAAACGACAGTGCCGTAGTTGACGTCAACTGCAGGCTGAGTAAGGCAAGGATGGTGTTCGGTCGACTTTACTCAGTTTAGACGAGCTCGCATATAGGCATGCGAACGCAGCTTCCAATATTTAACTCTTATGTAAAGTCGGCATTTCTGTGCGGAAGTGCAGAAATATGGCTGATCCCAAAAACATCACACAGAGGCTCCAGATCTTTATAAACATATGTTTACGCATCATTTGCAGAAAATTCTGACCAAAACAATTAGGAATGCCGCAATGTGAAATCTTGCTAATGAAGAGCTCATCCTGCGGCAGATAAAATGCACAAAGTGGGGATGGATAGACCACAACTTCAGAGAACCACCAGATCACTTAACTCGAATGGCGCTAAACTGGAGTCCCCAAGGAAATAGAGCACGATGTCGACTCGAAACCACGTGGAAAAGATCGACTTTGCGTGAATTAATCACAGTAAACTTTTCGCGAGATAGCAAATAACCAACAGCTGTTGAGACCCTATAATAATAATAATAATTGGCGCGTACACTTCTGTTAGGCGTTTGGCCGAGCTCCTCCTCCTATTTGTGGTGTGCGTGTAGATGTTGTTCCACAAATGGAGGGGCCTACAGTTTCAAGCCGACTCCGAACGGCAGATATTTTTATGAGGAGCTTTTTCATGGCAGAAATACACTCGGAGGTTTGCCATTGCCTGCCGAGGGGCGACCGCTATTAGAAAAATGTTTTTTTATTAATTTTGCTTTCACCGAGATTCGAACCGACGTCTCTCTGTGAATTCCGAATGGTAATCACGCACCAACCCATTCGGCTACGGCCGGCGGTTGAGACCCTATGCTGAACATAAATACGATCTCCGGTTTTTAGTTTTAAGAAATAACGCTATATGATTGTTATATAGTCGCAGATTGCGGTCGAATCCTACTTTTCACATAGGGCGACTTTATTTTTCATTCCTTGCGAAATATGAAAATTGTATATGTAGGTGGTTATCAAGAGCAACTACTAATCCCTCCTTCAAAATTTTTTCATTTTGTAATGAATCAACTATAAAAGTTTGTTGTTGTTCGTGGAATTTATTAGACTAGCCCAAAGTGAAGAATTTGTATTAGTTTAAGGTCATTTTTTGAAGGCTGACATCTTTATGAAGGAACCTTGTGTAGCCAAACAAAAATTTAAAGTTTTTAACAATGAACGGAAAAATTAAGTACTTAAAACAGAAATAAAAAATCTTTTTTCGTTTCCGTGTTACACGCATTTAAAGAAACATCTAAAAAATACCATTTCAAATGAGGCGAAAGCTTTCATATCGTTGAGATAACAGGAGGAAAGACGGTTTTAATTTTCAAGCAAACTCGCTAAAAAATACTCGATTTCGTACAAAGATCCCTCTTGACGTGAAGTTTTTTTTAATTTTTTATAGTGAAATATGCTTTTGAAACAAATTAATTTAATGACAGAATTTTTTTTTGGCACATGTGAAAAACACGGCGTAGTTATCGTGCGTATGGATGGGCGGACAGCTACATGGACAGACAACTCGTTCAGCTTCCTAAACAATCAAAGTAGTATTTTTTGGCAAATAACCTTAACACAGCTTAACAAAGCGCTTCAGTGGCAGAGATATTGATCAAAACTCTCCACATCAGTCAGTATCTCCAATGAAGTCAATGCGGGTACGTGAAAAGTCAGCGAGGATGTGCTGCCTCATCCTCTAACTATGTAACCTTTTAAGATACGAACATTTCGTGAGCCCATAAACCCACCAATTCTTGGCGTAAAGACTGCATACTTTTTCCGGATTAAATCTTATGTGATAATTACTATTATACAAAATTGCTAGAATTTATAACCCGGCAATGATTTCCAGGAAGAATATTTTATATTATTGGAGTAGCCCAAAGTGCATATCTTCAACTCGAGCAGCTGTGTAAAGGGTATTCATAACATGCACATACAATCGCACATCAAACGCTTTAATTGAATGCTTAAAATACGGATTTCGTTGAACAGCTGACACCATTCGTTGCCACGAAATGCTACAAAGTGGCTGTGATATGTCAGCGTGCGAATGTGGCACATGCAATAGTGATGTGCTTGCACTAACACTTTGCCCATCCGCAACAGCATCAGCATCAGCGTCGGCGACAATGCCATTCACCAAAATGATATTATTAAAGTAATTTGAATGCTAAATGTTGCAAATGATGAGAGACAAGCGGCTAAGGGCAGCACATGACACTTATTGTACATGTGTCGGTGTCGGTGTCGGTGTCGCTGTTGTTGGTTGATTGTTTCCATTTAAAAATGTTGCTTCTTTTGGTGCTTGCATTGCCATATTGCCTTTATTGCTGTAACATTTCATAGGTTTTTCCAATTTTTTATAGTTGTTGCAACGAAATAATAGCATTTCAATTGCACAAATGCACTTTTTGTGGCAGCATAAAAAAACTAAAATAAAAATAAAAATAAAAATAAAAAAGAAAAATGTAAAGCAACGGAGGGAAATAATAGTTAATGGCTGGCAAAAATCTGCGCGCACACTTCCCCCAACTTTAGCGGCGCTTTGTTTTTCACCGCCAAAGCTGATTATAAAATTCCAGCGCATGTTGCCCTGTGCTAGCCTCTGTGCTACGGCCAATTATGCCACTGCCACTGCTTTTGCTTACACGTCGCTCACAACGCTGTTGCGCATAGTACTCGTACTTACTTTATTGCTGTGGTATTGGTTAGAATTTGACTTTTGACATATGCACGTCAACGCGCGCCCCTCGGGCGGGTGCTCAATCTGCAGATGATGGTGGCTGTAATTTTTGTTATTTTTCTTGCTGCTTTCACTGTTTATAGTAACCGCGTCAAAAGGATGTGCTGCGGTTCATTCTTGAATTGTCATTTCCCATCTCATATTCCTTCACTTTTTTCTGGTCCCAGCATTGCCACAAATCTTATCGCTTTTCAATAAAATTTCAAATTTCTGCCATTGCTGCCTTTTGAGATTTTTACCACGTTTATTTGCTATTGTGTACGAGCATTTTGTTTGCGTTTTCTTAGTGCCTTTTATGTATAGCATCATTGATGTGTCTCCGTAACTTTGTGACACGTTTGCAATTCCCACAGTTTCTGCATGCGATTGGCTTGGGAAACAGATATACGCTTACACACATACACATGCACATCAATTTTTATTGGCAGTCTATCTGCGAATGCAACCACAAACAGAGCAGCAGCACAGGAATTGCCAACTGGGGGAAAATACAAAATAATTCGAAAATCAATTTTGCTATTGCTCCAGTAGTTGCGGTACTTTTCACTTACGGACTCGTGGCTACTTATTTGCAGTATTGCCAACTTTTCAATTTCATTCCAAAAAGGACCAACACTTGGAACAATACCGTCTACCATGCTAAAAGCAACAACAATTTTTATATTTAAACATATAAAGTATAGATTAGGTTAGGTTTTTTTTTTTTTCCTTGGGCTCTACGCGCTTACTGCGTTTCGAGTAATTTATTATTTCAATTAGTTTGTTTTCTAGAGCAAATATTTTCATACATATGTGCAGTATAACATTCAGATAGATTACAAGTATTTTCAATTACATAAATATTTTATAGTTTAACAAAACTAACTGAAATAAAATGCCTGCGATTGGATACAAGCAGTTAGATGGTTATTCTACTATATTAATATACTATTATGATTAAGACATTAGGTAGGAATGTTTGAAGCATTGAAGTTTTTTAAATTATCAATTATTTTTTTGACAAATTCATTAAATGATGTTATCAAACTAGGATATTTTGAAATTTGTTTTATGTTGAATGCTGGAATATCATATTGTGCACAGAATGTTTCGTGTCTCTGTCGTGCACTGTGAAAGCGTGGGCAGTCGTGCAAAAGATGATGCATACTCTGCATAGTGAGTTGGTCACACGGGCACCAGTCTTCGTCAATGATTTTGAATCGCTTTAAGTATGCCTTGTTGAAACCATGGCCAGTAAAGAGCTGTGTCAATTCAAATGATATCCCAAAGAGTTGTCGGTATAGTTGCGCATCTTCAAGAATTGGAAAGAAAATCTTTGTAATGGAGCCAGTGGTATCGTCGGCATACTCCTGCTGCCATGACTCGAATATTTGAGAACGTATTTGCCGTATAGCATAGCTTAAGGGAAATGCAGTAGGTTAGGTTAGCCTAGTTGGCAATAAGCCACGCATAGACCGTTTGGTCTCTAGCGATACCAGATGGAGACCGACCTTTATGATTACCGAAAGTAGACATCATGTAGGATGTCAGCGCTTTTGGCGAATCTAAGCAGTGCTGAGAGATCCGCTTTTGAGACGTCCTTCAGACCCCGAAATAGTGGGGCCCCCAGGCATTTTAAACGCGTTTTTAATAATGCCGGACAAACGCACAGAAGGTGTTCTAAAGTTTCCTCAATATCCTCTCTGAATTTCCAGCATTTGTCCTTGTTAGCAATCTGTATCTTGTACGCATGTGCAGCCAATAGATTATAACCTGTTAGCATACCTATGATAGTTCTGTAGTCCTTTCGCGGGAGCGTAAGTACAAATTGAGCCAGTTTTTTTTGGTTAGTTCTACACATGACTTTTGCTGTTTTGCATGTGGTCAGATTAGTCCACCTAACTTCCACTTGCCTCTTCATGTTGTCGTCCATTTCATTGTATATTGTAGTCTAAGGTAGTCTAACAGCACTTTTTGCTATCTCATCTACTATTTCGTTCCCCATAATGCCTTTGTGACCAGGCACCTAGTAGATATGCAGCCTACTGTTTGCGGCTAGCCTTTCTATGGCGTCCCTGCTCCGTCGAACATTTTTGGACTTAATACAATATGAGCTTATTGCTTTTATTGCTGCTTGACTGTCCACATATATATTAATTGTTGAGTTCTTTCTTGTTCTAGTGTAGGCTAGCTCCGCGGCTTTCCCCACAGCAAAAACTTCCGCTTAGAAAATACTGCTGTGGTCTGGCAGCTTGATAGGCTACCTTATCTCTAGTTTTGAGCGGTAAATACCCCCTCCCACTCCATCTGAAGTTTTAGAGCCGTAAAGAGTAAAGTATCAAATAACACTGTGGAACAAATTCAGGTTAACAAAAATTAGGTCCATTCTGAGAGTGGCGGGTGAAAATAGAGGCGAAATTAGAAGACCCGTATCGCGCCGTTTTTTTATGTTAGTTCGAATTTTTTTTTAATCGGCCTTCGAAGTTTGCAGTCAAATGCCGATTTTCAGTATATTGTTTCATAAGTACCACAAAAATTTTCGAAATCAATTTTTTCAAAAATTGTAATTGTTGCACAGTTCTCTAGCAATAATTTGGCTTTTACAGATTGAAAAAATATCAATTAGTCGACGAGTTATAGCCAAAAATCCATATAAACAATTTTGCTCCGAAAAAATTAGCAAAAAAAAAAAAAAATCGGTAGGTATTTTCAAAATATGTTTTCTCATCATTTTCAAATTGTGGCCATCAAATTGACTTCAAGTCATGTTTTGAATTTCGATAAACGTGTCTACTACGAGTATCGATATGTCAATCGGCATCATCAAGAAATTTGTCTACTATCGATATGGCAATCCTCTACATCTGGTATGTCTGTATGTTTAATTATCGCAACAAGAATTTTATCCTTTTAACCCGTGTTTCATGCGAAGGAATGCAATTTTCGAAAGAGGAAATAAGCGGTGAGGAATTTTGATTTTAAAAGTATTTATTTTTCTCATCTCCTGCTTTTGAATGTGGACAATGAATGACAAGAGCCGAATTGGTAAATTTGTAACATTTTCAAATGCATTCAAATCAACTGAGTCTTTAACCGCTTTCCCTTGAATTCATTTAAGTGCATTCTAATTTGTGGATTCTTGTAAATTTAGTGCTGGTACAGATGGTAATGGTAATGGTTGAACGGGTTAGGCTAAGACCTTTATGCACTGCGACCAGATTGATCTATTGTGCGCCCCTAATTACTTAATTACAATTATTTTGTATACCGAGGAATCGAACCAGCTCCTTAGGAGAGAGCAATTGCAGGTCTTCCTTCTCTCGTAGGTACGAGCCCAGGATTCTGTGTCTCCTGTGGCCTAATGCCTCACAGTTGGTGATTAAGTGTTCCATAGACTCCTCTTCATCACAGCAGAACCTGCATTATCTTGTATTAGATAATCCTACTGTGTTAAAGTGTTTATTACGGGCAAAGTAACCCGTAAGTGTTTCACAGAGTAATCTGAGACCCTTTTTATCTAGGGTTGGAGCAAATTTTGCTCTGTTGGCTTTGAAGTTCAAAAACTCTTTGAAGTGATTAATGTCGCTTGTGCCGTTCCAGTGTTCTCTGATTTTAGTTTGGTTTCCTGTTTTATATTATTTTTGTTAAGGCCGAAAAATGGGGTTGGTTCAATAAATAGCCTTTCTACCCCTTTTTTGGCATAAAAGTCAGCCTTACCGTTTCCTTTGTGTCCCTCATGTCCTGGCACCCAAATCAGTGAGTCCCGATTATAAGTGGTCATGAGAACCGATTGCCTGTCCGAAAGGATTTTAATTTTTACATTCTCGAACCCTCTTTTAGAAATGATTTCCTCTGTTTCCATTATGGCGAGGAGCTCCGCATGGAAAATTGTGGTGTCTGTACTTAGTGTTAGGGATTTGTGTGCTCTAGGCCCCACTATTCCTGCTCCTACTCCTTGGAGCGTTTTGGAACCATCTGTGTACCAATTTTGTGAGTCATCATTTAGCCATGCAGGGCTTCTCTTCCCCAGATGAGAGGATAACCTTGTATCATTTCATAAAATTGAGTACGGGTTCCGTGTGATCATTCGCCCGGGTTATGCATACTGCATGTTGAATCCTGTTCAAGATACTGAGGTGTCCAGTAAGATCTGCTGGTTTAAGTTTTTCTTTCATATTTTCATTTCTCTTCTATTGCTAAATGTAATGGTGGTAAATTTAAAAACGCTTCCATGTCAGCAGTTAGGTAGTTCTTATGGCCCCTGTTATGCTTAGGCTCGCCAGCCTTTGTAGTTCACACAGTTTTGATATAGCAGTAGTTTGATTTGTTGTAATCCACCATACCAAAGTCCCATATAGTACAATAGGTCTTACAATTTCAGTGTAGATCCAGAAGGTCCCAGGATTGGCACAGATGTAAATATATCAGACTTTTTCACGATTTTACCGATCTATGAGAAATGCATGTAGATGACATTAGATTTCAGAAAGACCCATTAAAAGGTAATTTTTTGGGGTTACAATTTTCCAAAATCACTAAATCTAGTGCTAAAGGCACCAATTTGCTTATGAGTCACTTATCTATTTCGCACTGCATTAATAAAATATTTAGCGTAGTCCCTTAAACGCATACACCGCACGAAAAAATTATAAGGCTAAGATGATTATTGATCGTTTATATCGTTTAAAACGCTAATTGATAACGGACATTTTTCTTGTTCTGTACAAAACGTATAAGTACCTCTACGACCAGAAGGATTTGCTTTTAATTAAAAATCAATTTTTTAGTAGGAAAAAACACCAATTTTAGAGTAACCCACCTGCAGCTCTGACCTTAACCCAATCGCAGCCGTAAGAACAATACTTTCTCAATCGGTTTCCAAAAATTGAAGGCAGTTTAATACTGCTAAAAGCCTTAACAGTGCGAATATCGTCGATGTAGCCCAATAATTTGGTGGTAGGTAACGTATCTTAGCCTTAGCTCGTCTTTTATAGGCTTCTCCTTGATGGCGTGTTATTTTTTTTACCTTACTTTAAAAACTTCCCCATTATGGCCCAAATTAAATTTAGGTAACGAATTTTAAACCCAAACTATTCATTTGATGTTGTTTTATTTTTACAGAATTTTTGAAACACAAATTTATGACCCAAAGGAATTTAGGGCCTTAACAATTTGTTTTGTTTTTTATAGATATGGTAATTTGAATTAACATTTAACTATAAAATATATCTCAAAGGTTGATACAAAAATAAGTTTGTAATAATTTTTCCGCTTTAGCACTTGACGATTGGGGATATCTCTTTTATCCTTACATATACAGCTCGAGCCCAATTACTTTGCGCGACTGTTTAGGTCGATGATATTGAGGTGGATCGATTAAAAAACTCCCGAAATGTACTCAGAAAATTCAAATACAAGTTTATTCCTTAGAAGTGGTATGATCGCCTTCAAAGTACTCCCCATCAACTGCAACGCACGTACGCCAGCGTTTGATTCAGCTCACGAAACATGCATGGAATTCTATTTTTAGTATAGCCAGCAGAGCCGTCTTTGATTTTTGCTTTACTTCGCTTTGATTTCGGCTATTAAAACGAGTTCCTTGTAAGGGTGATTTTTTAAGAGCTATAGGAAAGTTTTTCAAAAAAACACAAGTAAACATTCGATAGTACAGTCCATATAATTTAATGTTTGAAGATTATTTCATGCAAATGTTGACCGCGACTGCGCTTCAAATGGTCCATCCGTTTAGTCCAATTTTGTCATACTCTTTCTAATGTTTCGGCCGGTATCTCACATATAAATGCTTTAATGTTGTCTTCCAATGCGTTAATTGAAGCAGGCTTGTCTGAATAGACATGAGCTTTAACATAGCCCCACAAAAAATTATCTAAAGGCGTTATATCGCACGATCTGGGTGGCCAATTGGTAGGTTCCGAACGTGAAATAAAATGCTCACCGAACTCGCCTCTCAACAAGTCCATTGTTACGCGTGGTGTGTGGCATGTGGCACCGTCTTGCTGAGACCACATGTCATGCAAGTCAAGCTCTTGTATTTTGGGCAAAAAAAAGTTGGATATCATTTCTCGGTAGCGCTCGCCATTCACAGTTACGTTACGATTCGCAGCATCTTTGAAGAAGTACGGTCCAATGATACCTCCAGCCCATAAACCGCACCAAATTGTGACCTTTTCTGGATACATTGGTAGCTTTTGCAATTCTTCTGGCTAATCTTTACTCCAAAATCGACAATTCAGCTTATTTACGTACCCATTGATCCAAAAATCAGCTTTGTCGCTGAACACAATTTTTCGATAAAAAAGTGGATCTTCGGCGAACTTTCCAAGAGCCCATTCACCAAAAATTCTGCGTTGCGGTATGTCGTTCGGCTTCAATTCTTGCACCAGCTGTATTTTGAAAGGCTTCACACCTAAATCCTTTCGCAAAATTTTCCACGTTGTTGAGTAACGGAGGCCCAATTGCTGCGAACGGCAACAAATCGATAATTGATGGTCATTATTAACACTGGCCGATACTGCTGCGATATTTTCTTCAGTTCTCTTTCTACGTAAGCGTGTTGGTGGTTTGATGTCCAGTAATGAAAATTTGGTTATAAATTTAGTCACAATAGCTCGAATAGCCGCTTCCGGTCAGTGTGGTTTCACCCGTTAGTGGTTTCTTGACTCGATCAAACAGAAACAAATTACAGAGAGCCATAAGAGGTAAATTCAATGGTTGTTGGATGGTTTTCTTTTCGTTATTGGTTAAAAATTTATGGGTAATGAAAGCACTGTCCAACGTTGCGTTATCTTGGTGCAAAACTCACAAATCCTCTGACTTTTTGGCAAAAAAATGTGGTGTACAATACCGTTGTATGTCAGCATTCATTTTATATGCCGGGATTAGAGAACAAAAACAAATTTTAATCAACGAAAATCAATTTATTGTTTTTCAAAATATTCTCCATGATCTATACACTTTTGCATGGGTTTGAACCAATTGTCGAAGTACTTTTGCCACTCTGAATGAGGTACCTCCAAAACATGCATTCTGAATGCCGCAACCGCTTCTTCAGGTGTCGAAAAACGTTGACCTCTCAGTTTGTTTTTTACGTATGGGAATAAAAAGAAGTCATTCGGTGCCAAGTCAGGACTATACGGCGGATGACCCATTAATTCGATGTTTTGGGTGCTCAAAAATGCAGTTGTTTGAGCCGATGTGTGAGAGCTCGCATTGTCCTGGTGAAGAGTGATCCGTCTTTGGCGATTGGTTTTCCTAATTTCTTGGAAGACAACTGGCAAACAAATGGTTGTGTACCACTCAGAATTTACTGTTCTGCGTTTTTCTAGTGGTACGGTTGCGACATGTCCAGTTTTTCCGAAAAAACAGGCGACCATTTGCTTGGAAGTGCTTCGTGCGCGAACAACTTTTGTTGGATTTGGCTCATCCTGAAACACCCATACAGTCGACTGCTGTTTACCTTCGGGCTCATACGCGTAAATCCATTATTCATCACCTGTGACGATGTCATAGATGTGTTTCGAAGCCCCGCGATCGTATTTTTTGAGCGTTTCCTTCGACCAATCGACACCAACGCGAACAAATTTTTTTGACAGTCAAATGTTAATGCAATATTGAATGTATGCTGGTCCCACTAATGCCCAAGATTGTCTCAATCTCACGATAGGTCACATGACGATCTTGCAATATCAGTTCGCGCACAGCATCAATGGTTTTCGGAACAACAACTGATTTTGGACGACCTTCACGAAATTCGTCTTGGAGTGAACTACGACCACGATTGAATTCACCATACCATCGATAAACACTGGTCCTTGATGGAGCTTCATCGCCAAAAAATGAATTAAGTTCATCCATGCAATGTTGCTGAGTTAATCCACGTCGAAAGTTGTAAAAAATAATCGCACGAAAATGTTCACGATTCAATTCCATTTTTGGAGCGAGATGAATCTTTAAGTTACTGTAAACATCACAAATAGCGCTGGTATTTCAAAACGTTCTGAGTACGTAAAAGCCAAAAAATGTCAAACTTTGCGATACAGCTGTCAGTTGCCAGATTGCAAAACCAGGGTTGCCAAATCCCGAAATATAAAAGGCACCCCTCGTATAAGTAGATAACTTGGCTGGGTAACCTACTCGGAAAGAAGTCTGATAATTGAGACGTTTTGATTACCAGAAGAACTATCTCTTCTCCCTTCAGTTTTGTGAGTTGCTGTCATTTTTGTTTTCAAATTACATTTAAATATTATATGTCGGATTCAACGCAAAAAATCAAGTAGTATACAAAACCATTTTCAATCGCATGTAGTCCGAAGTTATTTCTTCTGGAATTGAATAACGTGTAGCTGAAATGAAAATTGTTTATGTGCAATCCAAAGTCTGGGAAGAGATATTTATTTTACCATATATTTGTATAATACAAGAATGCAAAATATTTCTATAGTACCCACATACATACATATACACTATGAATTTTCAGCCCTACAGCGGTGAGCGATTGGTTAGCTCAACCATAAGTAATCAGCGCCAAGCTTCGCTATAAAAACCTACCCGCCCCGTCATAAAAGCAGCACAAGCCAGTAGAGGAGTTCAATGGTCAGCTACGGTCAGGATATTCAAAGCTCCATTTGGCTACTGTTTCGCAGCTGTTGAGCGCTTGCAGTGCATTCCAATGCATTCAGTTGTATATTTTCTATACAGTATTTCGCTCCAGATTATTGTATTTCACTTGTGGTTGTTGTACTCTGCATCCATGACAAGCAACGCAATTTTCATATGCATTTCCACTGCTTAGTGAATCTTGTAGCACAATCGCTGGCATCTACGAATAGCCATGCAACAGAAATATTTTACGTCGATATCGAGTGTAAAACCATGCTTGATTAATATAAGAACAATGCAGCCATAAGAGGTGTAAGTTATCAATTTGTGCTGAATTTATGCATTTACTACAAAGCAATTCTCTCCAGGGTATTATTTCTGTGCGTTACATGAAAGTAAGTTGTTGAATGTTGCTGAAGTTCTGAATTGAATTTGAATTGGAGAGGAAAAGCGTGTTCAATATGTATGTACATACATATGTATATAAAGATGTTTGCAATAGAGGAGGGTGAATTTCAAAATTGTAGGAGCGTAACGAATTATCAAGGTTTAATTAGCTTGTTTTTGTTCATATTTTTAGCGTTTTTTTATGTTTTTATAAACGGCTTAGTGCATTCTAAAGTAAATACCATATGGGTGAATGGTCGGAACTTTGTACTGCACTAACGTTCAGACCGGGCCAATTTGACTAATTTAAAATTCGTTTTGTATATCAGTTTGGAAGAAAAGAAATTGACTTCCATTGTTAGCCGCCTTTAGCTCCCAACTGAATGGAACAAAAAGAAAAAAGTAAAATAATTTTTAGTGTGAGCGTAAATTTAAAATTGCTTGATCGATATTTCGATGAGATATCGCATAAAGAAAGCTGAAGCTTGAACATTCATGATCAATTTTGGCAATTTATTAGTTAGCTGGTGTCAATGGGTGTCTTATTTACACAATCTTTTGTCAATTCCGGTTTATAAATATATCCTGTGAACAGAACTTGTTTGGTGAAATAATATAATTTTATAAAATCATTTTTTTTGCAACAAAAATTTGAGTCGCCACGGTAGTATCAATATATACGATGGGGGGTTCAATAAGTATCCGAGTTGGATTTATTTTATTTTTTTATTTTTTTTTCAACACAGTCCCTGTTACCGATTAATAATACAATCCCATATTAAAATAGTTTTTTGTACTAATTAGACGAAAACTGTATTCAAATATTTATGTACTAAACCTGAATTATCATTTCATACTAAAAAATTCCTTTGTAATATTTTACCAAAAAATGCAACCATGCCTGAACTGTAAACGCCGTTGAATTGACCGAAGCGTGCTTTAAAAGTCCAGTTGCTTACGGAAATTCAGACGCGTACGAGGCGCGACAATATATAAAAACTTCACTTCTAAGTTAACGCAATTAAAACAACTTGTTAAACATTATTAATTTCATAAACTTTAAATTCATATACTTATAAAATATTTCATGTACAAGAAATAAAATACAGTGAACTTAAAGTGTTGTTTATTATAATTTCGGAAGCCTCGTATTTTGAGCCATTGTTGCTTTTGCCTGCAACAGTCCCCTTTTAGAAAGATACACTTCTCCCAGCACTTCGGCCATTTTTTTAACCCCTCCAAAAAATTGAATTTCTCGAACTCTCCAAAATACTAGTATGCCTCTGTCTCGGCGATGATTTCCTCGTTTGAACTAAATATTTTATCCGCGAGCCATTTCTTCATGTTAGGGAATAAGAAAAAGTTGACATGGACGACATTTGGTTTCAACAGGACGGTGCAAATTGTCACACTGCCAAAGTTACACTCGAACTTTTGGCTACCGTGTTTGAAAACCAAATAATCAGCCGAAATTCCGATATCAATTGGATTTAAGCCCGTTGAACAATTTTTTGTGGGGAGCCGTTAAGGACAAATGCTATGCGAACCATCCACAGACGATTGATGCTTTAAAACACGAAATCGAAGTTGCCATTCATGAAATTGGAGCCCAAACTATCGAAAATGTGCTTAAAAATAGGGTTAATGGAATGGCCTACTGTAAAGCCAGTCGTGGCAGTCATTTCAGCAATATTATTTTTCATTCATAAATCGTCCCCTTAGTATAACAATAGCCTATGTGCTCATAGGCTATTATTTTTTTATTGAATTTTTGGATTCTCCATCGTCGATTTTATATCTGGTCAAAATTTTGTCAAATTCTAGTTCCACAAAGTGGGTCAAAACGTCAGTCAAAAAATAATAAATGTTTACAGACATAACGAGATTTGAGTGAGAGCAACTTTCGACAAAAAGTTTGAAATTCATTTTCTCAAAACATCAAAAAATTTGTAGGCTATTTTAATACTAAGGGGACTAAATAACAATGTTCAATCTTCAAAATAAAAAAAAAGTTTGAAAAAATATTGATTAGTTTCTTTTTTATAGCCGATTCAAAAAGCAAATTTTACATGGCACACCCTGTATTTATTGTCCAGTAATCGTTCTTGCTTCTTCTAAAAAATCCATGAGGATGACGCCGTTCGCATCACAGAAAATCGTCGCCATGACCTTTCCGGCCGATCTGACTGTCTTCCCCTTCTGTGCAACAAATTCACCGAGAGAAAACCATTGTTTTGATTGTGCTAGCTTTTGGTGTGCAATGATGAATTCAGGTTTCAGCAATGGCGACAGCTCGACGCAAAAATTTCTTCGGATCTCGCTTAAATTTCTCCAAGCACTACTTCGAAGTTAACAGCCGCATCCGCTTGTTGTCCTCCATGAGCAATCGCGGCACCCATTGGGACCACAATTTTTTCAACTTCAACTTATCACCTAAAATATTAATTGCCATTTCGGTCGACACACCTATGGTCTCTGTTACTTCGCGCAGTTTCGTTCGACGATCAGCGAGAATCATGTCGTGGACTTTTTGAATGATTTCCGTAATTAGCTAATGTATCGGATGCAACTGATATGGAACTTAGTGATAACGAATGTGAAATAGTAGGGCAGATATATATATATATAGCTCCTTGCAAAGAATAGCGAGGATTATTTCTGATTCTGAAACCGAAAATTAATTAGATGCTATTGATACATCTTGCAAAGAATAAATTGCTGCCGAAAAAGATGCTGGTGGGACTTTATGGAGCACATTGAAAGAAGGTAAAGATATTTGTTGATTACCAGGTTAACCCGTATTCAAAGAAGTTTCGGCTCCAACTGCCTACGCTAAAAGGCATATTATGCGTGCTTCGGTCAGTCACATTTATTATTGACGGAGGCATGATGACACATTTAAAATCAGGCATCTAACTCGAAGCTCGTAGTGTCTTGAATAAGGTATGGACAGTTACAAAATCAGTAAATAATACGAGGACTAAAATTTTAAATTTTCCTATTTGTGCGCTACAAAGTGGGATCAGGGTTTTTTCTCTAAAACAATGACAAGAGATAGGTTTTATGGATACACTGCCTTTCATACCTTTTAATGAAATAAAACGAACGCAGTGAAAAATTGAAAGCTGATAATTTTACCTTAATTTTAAAAATATGGGTTAAATTCATTGAATATAGTTAAGCTTGTTACAAACCTGTTGTATGACTCAATTTATCTCACTTCAGTAAAAATATGTATATAAACACTCTCGTAAATGTAGTGTTATTATAAGTTAAATATAAATTATACATCATATTCATCATCACATACTCGAGTGTACTAACGATTGTCAGTTAAAAAATTTCTCTGTTAATATACATTTTGCTCTCATTAGTAACTAAAGCTTCCTACGCGTTGGCGAAACAAAACCTCAGGTTAACAAAGTCTATTAATAACACAATAAAAAAATTCTTCCTTTTGCACATACACATGCACACAAAAATATAAGCCTACATTTTATTTAAATTGGTAAGCATTTAAAGCCGATTTTTTATACCCGTGCACTTGCGTCCAGGTGTTGAAGTAGAGTCAAAGGCTGTATGGCCAATAAATAAATAAAGGTTGTGTGTAACAGTGTACTCTAACAGTATAAAGGCATCGAGATATAGTAGATATGGGCATTTATATACCAAAACACTCAGAGTGATGAACGAAGTCGATTTAGCCATGGATGTCTGTCCGTACGTGTGCACCATAACGCAAGTAAAAATTTTTATATTCCAATGAAACCTGTTACACAGATTACACTTTGTCCAAGGTAGGTTGGTATTGAAATTCCATGAACTTCCATTAACTCGGTCGATAACCGCCCCACCCACTATATAACATATAATATTTTCAAAAAAACAAAAAAAAAAAAATTGTTACACAAGTTATGAAAATGTGCGCTGGCATATAAAAATTCGTTTGGGACCGAATTTAGCACTACCTAACTTGTTCTTGTTTGTATTCCCTATAATTCTCTTTGTATGCCAAGCAATTTCAAACCAAGTATTAAGCCGAACGATTCACTTTTAAATCTTTCGACGGTTAATTAGTGCGCTGCAGCTTTTGGTTTTCAGTTTTTCTCATTATCCTAAAACTTTTTCATTTATAAAGGGTGATCAAATTTCAAGGGCCGATATTGAATGTGAACCACACCTAAATGTCAACGACACCGTTGGACTTCTTTTTTGTGGTTATTTGAAAGAAAAGGTGTACGTCGATAAGCCAGCAACAATTCAAGAGCTAAAGGATGAGATAATTCGGCTCATTAACGGATGGAGGTGTGCCGCCGAGGCCGCGGCGGCTATTTGGCCGATATTTTATTCCACGCGTAATTGAGCCATACTAATATAGTATTATCATAATAAAGAGAAATTACAATAATTAAAAAAAAAAATTATATTTTATTCAAAATCAGCACCGGCCTTTAAAACTTAACCACCCTTTATATAGCTCATACTGAAATTGTATTTGTTATTGTTAGATCCTGCCGATTGGCTTATTTGGATTAGCGGTTTTGAGTACTTGTACCTGCCAGAGATTGGTCATGAACTGACGAATGGTCAACCACCAGTAGTCCCCTCTTCAATTACTTGCAATGCTTTTGTTACACGCATTTAAATCCTACATGTTTTCGGCATTAGGCTATCGCGGCTGCAACATTACAGTGCTGATAGCGAAACAACTGCAAGGAGACAATCGCCACCACTGCATTACACTTCGTCCGACTTTCGTCACACCTTTTGGAGAGAGTATAGTAAATGCAGGATGGCAGTAACTATTAGGTTAGGTTATAATGATTGCCCGGAAAGTGGACCCACTTGGACGAATCATTTAAGGGGGGAGAAGTGAAGGAAACCGATAGGAAGAAAGGAGAGAGAGGAGGTGATAGGGGGGAAAGAGTAATTTGTGCATTGCGAACGGTGACTGATTTGCAGTTATTTTATGCTGCTGATTAAGTACATCAGAGTTTTGATAGCAAGGCCTGCTATATCAGCAGGCGTAAAAAATAAATGAGAACCAAGATGCTTAAATTTTACTCCCGCGAAAGAAGGGCAGCTAAAGAGAAGATGCTGAGATGAGTGCCCCTGCTGCTCCATATAGCTGACGCAAAAAGGACTCAAAGTAATTCCAACTCCCACGGCATGCATACCTCGCGGATAGTGCCATGGGCATCCTCCATGTTTGAGAGCTGAAGTTTTGTCATTCTCTGAATATCCCTCGTAACTATGTATTAAAAATAAGAGTGCGGAACAAACGTGATCAAATTATATAACAGGTGGCGCTAAAGTAATCCTCCTATCAGAAAATGCTATAAATTTTGCGATTGGCCCCTAATATCAGTTCTGTTTTGACATTTGTGCAGTAAACACATGCGAAATACATGTTAATTAACAATGTTACTCTACACTGCTCCAGAACGCGGAATATTGCTGACTATTTATTTGACCAATAATCGGTCGGTGACTTTTGCACAACGTGAATTTCGTCGCAGATTTCCTCGCCGTCCAACGCCTACTGGTGAAACACTGCGACGTTCGCTCGCCTCGAAGAGACTGGAACAACACGAGTTGCTGCCAGGCGTGGCAGACCCCGGAGTAGGCGTTCTGCAGAGAATATTGCTGCTGTAGCCGAGGATGTCATGGAAGCGCCGTCGACATCGACCATACGACGTGCCAGGCAAATGGGTATTAGTTGACGGTCTTTACAGCGAATTTTGGTAAAAGATTTGAAGATGTTTCCGTACAAAGTCCAAACGGTACATCAGCTGTTAGCTGCTTATCGCCAATCGCGTCTAACATACGCTCAAGCCATCCTTAATCATCACCAAGAGGAAGATGATTTTTCATCAAAAATAATCAAGAGTGATGAGGCCCATTTCCATCTTAGCGGGTACGTAAATAAGCAAAATTTACGCTTCTGGGGCACTGAAAATCCGCGTGTAACCCACGAAGAGCCATTACACCCGCTCAAAGTCACTGTATGGTGAGCTGTTTTCGCAGGAGCAGTCATCGGACCTTTTTTCTTCGAAGACGTCGCGGGCCAAACGGTTACTGTGAATGGTGAGCGCTACAGAGCAATGATCAACGAGTTCTTTTTGCCGCAACTTGATGAATTGGGATTGGAAAACATGTGGTTCCAACAGGACGGTGCAACGGCACACACTACACGTGCCACAACCGATATGCTGAAGGATGCCTAATCTCCCGTTTTGGCGATTTGCACTGGCCAGCAAGATCGCCTGATTTGACCGCTCCAGACTTCTTTTTGTGGGGCTTTTTGAAGTCGCGGGTTTATGTCGACAAGCCTTAGACTCTTGCGGCTCTTAAAGACAATATCCGTCAAGAATGTGAGGACCTATCCCCGGAAGTTTTGGCCAAAGTGATGGAAAATGCCATAAAAAGGGCTCAAATGCCAATCAACTGTGGCGGCGGCCATTTACATGACATCATATTCTCGACTTGATGTAAAAAAAAAGCCAAAAAACATCGCAAGGTTACTTTTGCGCCACCTGTACTTTTAATATATTTTTCTTCCTGAAAAAGAAATATTTTGGCAGAGGTACAATAAAAAAATCATCTAATGGCAAAACTGATGATATCACACAGCAAAATGTAATTTTCTGTTTTGAATGCTTCTGAAAATACTCTATTTTTATGTAATTAATCTTTACACTAAATATGTTTTTGATTCTGCTTTATAAAATTTCTTCGCTGCTGTTAAAGTGGTCTAAAATAATTTAATGATGATGATTTTTTTTAAATATACGAAACTAAAAAACCAACTCTTAGTTTTGAACGACTGCCACGTTGTCCACAAAATTACAATGTTACTGCCTCACTGATCATAAAGAAACGGAAAATATACAAAGGACAACGCGCGACAATATAACAAACGGTAATTTTTTTGAGTTCTTCCTCGCCTGCAAATATTGTAATGCACAGTAAACATAAATTGTAAAATTCAATGCGCACGCAAGCACAAACAAATCGCTGTGGTTGTCGTGCACTTTATTCACTGTTATGAACTATGAAGCTCTTTTTTTTTTCGTCTCCTGCCTTTCGTATGTAAAGGAACAAAAATAGACAGACGATATATAATAAAGGGGTTTTCAATAAGGGTGGGTATGCCTGCAGAATGTCAATCGTGGCGTTTGCTGTGTGGCACGTAGCTTCGTCCTGCTGGAACCACATGTCGTCTAGGTCCACATGGTTTAATATGGGCCATAAGACATTGGAAGGGCCACCACGTCTACCGAAAAATGGGCGCAATGCGTTAATGAACACTCATTTTGATAATAAAGTTTTATCATTTGAACGTGCTGTTCAATCGTGTAACTTGCCATGATGATTTGGCATAAACAACTGAATAATAAACAAAAGATTTGACAGATGTCACCAAAACAAAATGGCTGCCACAGGGCGCCAAAATCGACCCGCGTCAATTGAAAAACCCTTTATAATGCAGTAATGGCGATAGATCCCTAGCACGTATTTTGTTAACCACAATGTTAAGCTGCATGAGCGATTGCCCCCTGCATAAGCCAAACTCTACGTAGGAAAATAAAATATTTAAGGGTTAAAATAGATAGATCGTCAACGTCTATGCATACGAAATCGATATAATCCCAGCAAATTAAACAAAAAGAGCACCAAACGGTATTCTTATGGATTAAAAAAAGTGTGTTTTCTAAAATATTAGTTTGGGGGAAAAATCCATTATTTTCTCGTTAGGTGGCTGTAGTGATCGATATCCAATCAATTTAAAGTTTATGCTCGTTGTCAAGGTGACATTTCACACTAAACAAATTCCTTTGCCGTTTTTGAAGTGAAAACTTCTTTAGAATCGTTGGGAGTGATTTGAGACTCGATAAAACGAAAAAGCGACACCACGAAGCGTTATATGTTGATATACGTATATGTATGTGTGTGGCTGCGTACTGCTGAGCCACGCTAGTATAGTGAGTATTGCAGTATGTATACTACACTGCCTATGTGCCCATTTACACGATGTCTCCTCTGGAAGGGAAACATTTTGTTCGCGGGTGAAGGACGGCCGCGGAAGAGAGAAGGGAATTTGTCTCCTGTACTGGCGACACGCTTTGTGCTTCTTATTCGTATTTCCAATCTTAAAGCAATTTTTGACAGTTGCTTCATTCGTTTTCTTCTTTCGTGGAAGAAAGTTCTAAGTTATGTGTTGGTTTTCAAGCAAGCGGAAGATAACAACGATGACAAACATACGAACGCTGCTTGGGAAATGCACAATTATTTTTGCTAGTAAAGTAGTATAATTTAAAATAGTTATGGGACATGTTTATGTTGATTTCTAATTGTTCCCTGCATTTCTAGATACTCAGTTTAATTTTAAGTTAATTATTTACATATGAAGTATTTTTAATTTAATTTTTTTATTCAAGTATAAGAATTTATAAATATATTTCAATAAAAAAAACAACAAATTATTTATTATTTAACCAGTTTGCATTTTTCATTCATATATTTAAGAAACTGTTGTCGAACGCTCTCTGCTTTACATGTAAGCGCGTGCTAGAATACATCCGAACCAGACGATGCTAAAGTATTAAATGTCAGAATGTCGCCGAAAACAATTTTGCCCGTGTGTCCGCGAATGAGACATGAAAAGAGAATTTCCAGTGTCTCCATTCCAGATGTCTCCGTGTGTAAATGGGGTGTATTACTTGCTTTGGTGTTTAGTTCAAGCGTCATACGTATGTATGTTTGTATGTATGCTAGTACTAATGTGTGCGCGCCTGCATATTACGGAACCACGGTGAGCGAGAAGGCATTATGTATACCTATACTACACTACCTAATGCTTGCTTAGACCAAGCGTCCTACGAATGTTAGTGTGTATGCTAGTACGTCTGTGTAATATACGCGTTACGACGCTCATAATAGCAACCGTGTGTGCTGTATTGCGTCCGCATTTTTATATTCGTAAATATTTTCATTTTTCAATAATTTACCGCAATTGCAGGCGGTGTTGCAATATACCACAATCAAAATGACGGTGCTCGTATTGTAACTCCACAGATAGATCTGAATGCACAGCAACTAGAATCACTGTCTGTTCAGCTCTCCAAAGTGGGAGAAATATGTGCATGCGAATCCAGATTGAGCAATGGAAAAACAGTTTTAATTGTGGCAATTTATATTTCACCGAATCAATCAATAAATAGCATCATGGAATTCATTCACGAAAATTTAATAAAGTATACACCAGAGGTATCGCGGATACTTAGAAAAGATTACGATAAAGTTCCAATGATTTTAAGTGGCGATTTTAACGTAAATTTTGCATTGGACACAGCGGTTCCTTTAATTGACTTTCTCAATACAACATTCAATTTAAAAATGTGTAACAATCGCACTGAATCGACAACATGATCAAAAACAACAATTGACGCGGTATTTCAAAGATACATATGTGGACAACATCGAAACCAAAGCATTTGTATCATATTTTAGCTATCATAAGCCACTCGTATCATTTGTTGAAATTGAAAACATTGAGGATGAATAATAATAAAATGAAGAAAATAAAATATGAACTTTATAGCAATATTATAATGAACCTATAATTATCCCGCTCCTAATGTTGCTTTCGTCTCATTCTCTCTCAGTTTGTTTTACGGAAGGTTTCACTTCTATCGCGTCTAACCGTTAGACTGGTATTATTTTTTGTTTGTTCCATTCAGTTGTGAATTACAGGGTGTTGACAATGGAAGTCAACCAAAAGAACATTTGGTACATTTTACAGTTTTTCCTTTATAATAAAGGCGAACATGCTACCCAGGCGGCTGAAATTGTGAATGGTGTTTATGGTGCCAATACTGTAACAGCTTAATATGTTCAATTTTGATTTCATAGAATCGTTAAGGCATTTTTGATGTTAAAAAAATGTCGATAAAATCAAAAAAATTTACGAAGTTGACCGTCATTTCAGTAGTCGTAGCATCGCCTAAGATCTACATACCGACCAAAAACAATTTTAAAGCATTTGTGTAAAATAAAAACTAGAAAACAAAAAAAATTCAAGAAATATATTCGAACGATGAATAACAATAATAAGTAAATTCCAAACTCGGTTAATAGCCAAGTTTATTAGCTCCATAGGTGTAGTGAAAACGTGCGAGCTAACATGTCTGAAGGCCTCTTAACCTCGTAAAAGCAGAACAGCTGGATGATGCATAGATGCTAAAAGCACCGCGCATCAAAGCATATGGAATGTTCCAACCGCCGTTTGCGGTTAGGATCCATATTGATATCGAGAGTTAAGGTTATATTAGCCTAAAAAGAGCTCTCTAAGGCACATGATTCGACATCGACTGAACGACCACACGACTTTGCATGCCAGTTTTAGAGTACATCGCTCGCTAACAAAGAACGGATCACAATTAGTTAAGCCATTGTACACCCTCTCTATAAATGCATATATCTTGTCTGCCCTTGCCTGAGCTGCCCATCAGCTATAGTTTCTTGCAATGTCCTGTCTCCTGGCATCCAAACAACTTTGATAGTCAGATATTTGGATGTAATAGAAAGGGTCAAGCTTTTCTGGAATAATTTCGATTTCACTATCTGATTACTAAACACAAGTTTAGCTTCTCTCCCGTTTGTGATGATAGGAATTACTTAATTTTAACTTGTAAAAGTGTAGAATTTAACGTAGAAAATTATTCTAGCGGTATCTCGGTGCAACTTCGAACGATCCATGAAAATGTTCTCTGAACACTGTGCTGAGGTTATCATATTTAGCAACCATCCCTGCCGGGTGAGTGTTTCATGCTCCGCTTATGGAGGACATTTGCACTTTTTCGAAAGCAAAAAACTTTAGGCTCAGGAACTAATTCACTTGAATTTAAATGAATGTAGCGACATTCACTTTTCTGCACGCTTTAAACTCGCTTATCGCTGGGTATTGTTTGATTTGAATTACAAATAAGCCGCCGAATTCTTGAAATTTTTCTACAAATGATCTGCAATGAAACAAAAAAGTAGTGTGGCTAATGGCTTAAAAACAGATAACGTTTATGAAAACTGCTGACTTTCGGCAAATGTACAAAAACTGCAGGAATAAAAAAATAATATCAATGAAAAAGCAACGCATTGAATGCACTTTTTTCAGCCATATATTGTACATAGGTATGTATGTTTTTATGTACCTATACATACATAGGCATAGGAAGGCATTTACAATTTTTTACTGTTTGGGGAAACAAATTTGATGTAAGTTATTCCTAGAATTCGTATCGTATTTCGTTATTCTGAGTTGGATTTCGTGCAAAAGGATTTCTTTCCTTGCAAAAGATAAAAATATTTTCAGTTACACAAATTATTATTATTTATAAATGCGTTTATTTTTACGATGCATGTAATTCTGAAGAAATGTTGCAGATATTTTTATACTTGACCTAACGGATTGAAAAGCATACCGCACCACATATTAACATGTTTGGACTTTTTGTGTTTTTTTACAATAATTCCAAGTATTTTCTTATATATTAAGAATAAAGTTCATTTTAGAAAAAAAATCATATTAAAACGAGTTTGTGTAAGAATTCGACAAATTTAATTATTTTTTTATTTCATTTAACATTTTTGATCACTTCTGTAAATATTCAGCGGCCTGTTCCGCTTAAAGGCTCAGCGCGACCTCACAATGAAAAACTGTCACACATGAAGATTCAACCATATTAGACTCCTATATGGGTATACCCAGCGATTGTGATTATGATCCTGCTATTCTCTGCTTCGAAAGGAATATTTCAGTGAAAATCCTTCTAGACTGGAATGGCTTGAAGAAGATTCATCACCCAGCCCACTCGCAAAGCTCTACAAGGACGCATCTAAAATGAATGCCAGTGTAGGATCTAGGTTAAATTGCGAAGAGCTTTTTATCAGTGAATCCTTTAAACTACCGTATCACTTTGGTGCTTTTCAAGGAAAAATAAACACTATTCATGAAGCCTTAAAATAGCTAGAGGTAAACAGAATATCATCGAAAGATAACTGCATTCTATCAGACAGCCAAGCTGACCTTCGCGCTTTGGATGCATTTCAAATAACATCAAAGAGTGTCTTACATTGCCAGCAATCCCACCACCCATTTCGTGGAACCCATTTTCGCTGTTCTATGTGCGATGTGGTTGCCAAGTCTTAACCTTCAAAAAGTCTTAAGGGGGGCCTCTACTGTAAAACTTAAAAAAAATCGATTTTTTACTTTTTGTTGAAACATACTCAGAAACAACTCCAGAATGTTCCATGAAAATCTTAAAAAGAAATCTTGAATAGTTTTCAAGTTATAAAAGTTTTAGCAAAGCAGGTATAAACTGAGCGCTCGAGCGGTTTACGGTCATATGCGCTTGATAATGCGCTTGTTTAAGCGTGTTTTTCTCGAAACCACGTTTTCAAAATTGCCCACATCACAGCTCCGTGAAAAATTAACATATCAAGCTCAAACTTTGATAGTATATTTTTAATAATATTTAATAGTTTTTAAAGCTATGGTGGGAAAAAATTTATTATTTATAACCCCTTTTTTAATAACAAAATGACAACAAAAAAATGTCGATTTTTTAAAAAACTTGAAAAATTTTACAAAAAAATTTTTTTTTTTGCAAGTAATAGACTTAACAACTAAAAATAATGATATATAATAAAGAAAAATTGGTTTTTTTCATTTCAGATTTTTTTTAAATGCGCGACAGTGTGGGCAGATTTCAAAAGGCGTTTCGGGGGAGCGGCTGAACAGCTGCCATTTTGAAATGAAAATAAATTTAAAAAATTTTTTTGTATCTCAAGACCTGTGTTTATGTAACCCTAAACTTTTTTTTACTAATTAAATTAATACAAGTATGAAAACAAAATCCATGAAAATTTGATTTTTACAGTAGAATCCCCCTTAAACCATTACATACAACAGTATTTCACTTTCAATGTGTATTAAACCGACAACCGTAGCTGCTTTCGATTTACTATTTCTATGCGAAAAATTTGTAGCTGAAAGCAACTACAGTTTTGCGATATTCAAGGGAGTTTATTTTTAGTCGCTTAGCTCACAAGCGATATACTTATGCCAGTGCTTCCAATTATACCAAGGATATTTTTTTAAATATTATATATTTCGCATACTCTCAGGCGAGTTCTTTGAAAATCATTGGATTTACATAATAATTCACTGAAACGAAAAATTATGCAGTGCAGGATTAAAGTTAAATTTTTTGTTTTATTCACTGATCGCTAGGTGGTTGGCGAATCGAAAGCAGCTAATGAGTTGATCAGCTCGTTTTGATTTTTGTTGATGAAATACCATCTCGAGGCATAATATTTCGCTGGCTTGGCACTTCGTACTTCAGGTGAACTTCGTGAAGGTTGCCCAAAATCGGTCATCAAAAGTGATAATGTACGTGAACTGATATTGAAGACGATCTTCAAGACATATCGTGAGATCGGAACATGTTTGTTAAGAAAAAGTATAATCAAGGAGAACTTCTGTTGACAGGAGCAAATAAATGTTGAAAATTGGCTCAAACATAGATAAGAACAGCAAAGTTTATATATATTTTAGTAGAATCATTATTTTTATTCATCTATCTCAAAACTTAAGTAGAGATAACCGTAAAACCTCGAACGATAACAACCGAATTTTGTGTGTTTCGCTGAGCTCCTGCTCCTATTTGTGGCGTGCGTCTTGATGTTGCTGTAAAGGAGGGACATAAAGTTTTAAGCCGACTTCGAACGGCTGATATTTTTTATGAGCAGTTTTTTCATGGCAAAAATACACGCGTAAGTTCGCCATTGCCGGCCGAGATGTCACCGGTTTTAGAAAAAATTCTTTTTCTTTCACTTTGGTGTTTCGTGCATGGAGATTCGAATCTGCGCACCCCCGAATGGTAGTCACGCACCAAACCGTTCGGCTATGGCACGATTTCCATTAAGTTTAAAAAGTTTACAAAATAAAGAAACAACTACCCCAACTTCCTTACAAAAGAAAATTTTATCTCCATCCCTCTGTCAGTTCATATATGCGAATATCCGAATAATAAGTGGATTCTGACTTCTGACTACAATTTTACACTGGAAGCATGTACTGTGCTTATAAAGATCCATTTTGAACAAAATTTGAAATTTTTTGCTGTTTTTTTTTTAATACTCCCGCCTTCTGCGTTCAAGGATATTATAATTTTGCTCATATAACGGATGTATGATTACCCAAAATAACTCAAAATTGGTAAAAATGGTGACCTCCCAAAAAAAAAAAAAAATAAATAAATAAAAAAACCGCACCTCCCCCTGAATGTGAGTTTGATTCCAAAAATTAGCCCGCCCAAATTAAATTTTAATAAAATGTGTGCAGGTAAATAAATTTCGGATTGTGAATTTAGCCTTCCTTACTTGTAATTACATTTTCTCTTCCTAAAATTCCCATGCAGGTACGTTCTCGCCAATCTATGCAAGAAATAACAGTTATATTGGCAAGTGTAGGATTTCTAAGGATTACGAATTCAAACTGTAAATTAAAATTTCTAAATTCAAATTCTAACAAATTTTCAACAATGCAGTTATGGTAAGCTGTGCTTGTTTTCCAGTTATTGCTGTCCGTGTAACTGTGTTAGTGCTGCATGTTGTTCTTATGCAATTTCGGCTAGGCAAACCTTTTCATTTTAATTGAATTTGTTTTTGCATAAAACACTTTTCTATCAACAAAATAACTAAGCGAAAGGTTACATCAAAACGTTTTTTTGGGAACTATTTTTTGAGGGTTGGAAAAATTGTGAACGTGGAAATAATGGTACGTGTGGTAATGGACTTTAGTTGTACGAAAACTATGGAAAGGGTAGGCCACCGGCTGGTTTCAACTTAAATCACATTCATTTGGATACTAATTGATACTTTGCGCTTGAATATGTTTGGAAATATTTAAAATTTACATAAAAAATTTAATGCACCAACCAAATATTAATGTGGTCACAAATTTTTTGAAGAAAGTTCAAGAAAACTACTTAGAATATCGATGCGGTTGACGGTAGTGTGCACTCCACCTATGTTCTAGGACCTCAACATTATATTAGGTGAAGTAAAATGTTTTGCCCATTTTCCGCCAGCCATATTTCACGATGTCTCACAACATCGAGCCATAACACATGGATTGAAAAGTCCCGGACCTATCCAGCATCACCTGAGACAGACAAAAATTATTAAAAACGGAAATTCAATTGGTGAATATTACATACCGAGGAGCCAAGTATTGCGACGGCCATTGAGATGTTGCTCTTGTAAATGCGCTTTCAATGGCGACATGTTGAAAGCGATAGAATCATGAGTAGCTCCTGGCTTTTTCGCATTTATATAAGTTATTTTCATTGTATGATCTTCTTCTTCTTAATTGGCGCGATAACCGCTTACGCGATTTTGGCCGAGATTAACAAAGCGCGCCAGTCGTTTCTCTCTCGTGCTAACCGGCGCCAATTGGACACACCAAGTGAAGCAAAGTCCTTCTCCACCTGATCTTTCCAACGCAGAGGTGGCCGCCCTCTTCCTCTGCTACCACCAGCTGGTACCGCATCGAATACTTTCAAAGCCGGAGCGTTTGTATCCATTCGGACGACATGACCCAGCCAACGAAGCCGCTGGATCTTTATTCGCTGCGCTATGTCTATGTCGTCGTAAAGCTCATACAGCTCATCGTTCCATCGTCTACGATATTCGCCATTGCCAATGTGCAAAGGTCCAAAAATCTTACGCAGAATCTTTCTCTCGAACACTCCAAGCGTCGCTTCATCGGATGTTGTCATCGTCCAAGCTTCTGCGCCATACGTTAGGACGGGCATGATGAGAGTCTTGTAGAGTGTTAGTTTTGTTCGTGGAGAGAGGACTTTACTGCTCAATTGCCTACTTAGTCCAAAGTAGCACTTGTTGGCAAGAGAGATTCTACGTTGGATTTCAAGGCTGACATTGTTATCGGTTGTATGATCACAAACCTAAAATTTACATTATTCACATTGAGATGAATCGTCGAACCACAACTCCGTTGTACTCATTTTCACAAAAAAAAAGAGGTTGTCTGTAAAGCCGGTTTACTGACGATAGTTTAACGTGATAACGTCATAAGAAAATACTGATTGAATGGTTGCATTTTTCAAAAGAAAATTTTAATTTTATTTGTTTGATAGATATTTTGTATGGATATAGAGAATGAGTTAACATTAACATAACATAATATACTTTAACATAACATAACATAACATAACATAACATAACATAACATAACATAACATAACATAACATAACATAACATAACATAACATAACATAACATAACATAACATAACATAACATAACACAACATAACACAACATAACACAACATAACATAACATAACATAACATAACATAACATAACATAACATAACATAACATAACATAACATAACATAACATAACATAACATAACATAACATAACATAACATAACATAACATAACATAACATAACATAACATAACATAACATAACAAATTACCCCGTATTAAAGCACTTATCAACAGCTTTCATTTGATACCCATATTGTACATACACAACCAAAGGTTACCCAGGTCCACGTTTTGACCTATATCGCGAGACCCCAGTCACGCAGCGGCATGAAAAATACTCTGTACTAAAGCATTCACCAACAGCTTTCATTTGATACCCATATTGTACATACACGTCCGAAGGTTACCCGGGTCCACGTTTTGACCTATATCTTGAGACCCTATCTACCAATAGGTATTCAAACTATACGGAAATCATCTTCAATACCTACTTAACAATGTGTGTAAGCTTGGTTTAATTCGGTTCAAAGACACGGCGGGTCCACGTTTTGGCATATATTTCGAGACCCTAGTCATCAATAGGTATGAAAATTACCCCGTATTAAAGCACTTATCAACAGCTTTCATTTGATACCCATATTGTACATACACAGCCAAAGGTTACCCGGGTCCACGTTTTGACCTATATCTCGAGACCCCAGTCACGGAGCGGCATGAAAAATACTCTGTACTAAAGCATTCACCAACAGCTTCAATTTGATATCCATATTGTACAAACACATCCGAAGGTTACCCGGGTCCACGTTTTGACCTATATCTCGAGACCCTGTCTACCAATAGGTATCCAAACTATACGGAAACCATCTTCAATACCTCCTTAACAATGTGTGTAAGTTTGGTTTAATTCGGTTCAAGGACACGGCGGGTCCACGTTTTGGCATATATTTCGAGACCCTAGTCATCAATAGGTATGAAAATTACCCCGTATTAAAGCACTTATCAACAGCTTTCATTTGATATCCATATTGTACAAACACATTCTAGGGTCCACGTTTTGGTCTCTATCTCGAGACCCTAGTCACGGAGCGGATGGAAATACTCTGAACTAAAGCATTCACCAACAGCTTCCATTTGATACCCATATTGTACATACACATCCGAAGGTTACCCGGGTCCACGTTTTGACCTATATCTCGAGACCCTGTCTACCAATAGGTATCCAAACTATACGGAAACCATCTTCAATACCTCCTTAACAATGTGTGTAAGTTTGGTTTAATTCGGTTCAAGGACACGGCGGGTCCACGTTTTGGCATATATTTCGAGACCCTAGTCATCAATAGGTATGAAAATTACCCCGTATTAAAGCACTTATCAACAGCTTTCATTTGATATCCATATTGTACAAACACATTCTAGGGTCCACGTTTTGGTCTCTATCTCGAGACCCTAGTCACGGAGCGGATGGAAATACTCTGAACTAAAGCATTCACCAACAGCTTCCATTTGATACCCATATTGTACATACACATCCGAAGGTTACCCGGGTCCACGTTTTGACCTATATCTCGAGACCCTGTCTACCAATAGGTATCCAAACTATACGGAAACCATCTTCAATACCTCCTTAACAATGTGTGTAAGTTTGGTTTAATTCGGTGCAAAGACACGGCGGGTCCACGTTTTGGCATATATTTCCAGACCCTAATCATCAATAGGTATGAAAATTACCCCGTATTAAAGCACTTATCAACAGCTTTCATTTGATACCCATATTGTACATACACAGCCAAAGGTTACCCGGGTCCACGTTTTGACCTATATCTCGAGACCCCAGTCACGGAGCGGCATGAAAAATACTCTGTACTAAAGCATTCACCAACAGCTTCAATTTGATATCCATATTGTACAAACACATTCTAGGGTCCACGTTTTGGTCTCTATCTCGAGACCCTAGTCACGGAGCGGCATGAAAAGTACTCTGGACTAAAGCATTCACCAACAGCTTCCATTTGATACCCATATTGTACATACACATCCGAAGGTTACCCGGGTCCACGTTTTGACCTATATCTCGAGCCCTATTTCCAAAATAAAATATAATCCATGTTACTCGTGGAGGATGTAGCTTTCGAATGGTGAAAGAATTTGCAGTTCATTCAATGCAATGAGCAAGGTAACTACATATGAGCAAGGTAACACTAATGAGCAAGGTAACACTAATGAGCAAGGTAACACTAAAGAGCAAGGTAACACTAATGAGCAAGGTAACACTAAAGAGCAAGGTAACACTAAAGAGCAAGGTAACACTAATGAGCAAGGTAACTACATATGAGCAAGGTAACACTAAAGAGCAAGGTAACACTAATGAGCAAGGTAACGACACATTTTTTCGTGCGTGCAGCCTGTTAAATCGAATTATAAGACGTTATCACGTCAAAAATACTTTTTTAACTTTTAAAAATGTTGTTAACATAGAATTTCAATACAACCGCTTTTTCTTTTATTTTGATTTGCTGTATCAGCTGAGAAAAAATTATCTATTGTAAATGCGTCGAGCGATCGAAATTCACAGTCGAAGATCGAATGTTGCTCATAATAAGGACCTATGAATCAAATTTGTGTTCTAATTTTACACTGCTTCTTGTTGGGGAGAAATACCTTTCGAGCAAATCAATGGCTTGAAAAGTGTTATGAGCACTCCTCTCCTTATCTGCATCAGAAACAACAATAAACCGATGGTTTGCTCACTTCACACGTGGTCGTAGAGGCACCGATGATGCGTAACGCAGTGGACGCCGTAATGAATCGGCAACATCAGAAAACATCAAAAAAATCCACAAAATTCTTTTGAATGATCGAAAAGTGAAGTTGCGTGAGTTAGCTGACATCGTAAAGACATCAAAAGAACGTTTTAGCTTTATATTGCATTAGCATTTCACTATGACAGAGCTCTGTTAAAAGTGGTTGGTTCGTTGTAGACTAAAAAACAAGACAATGCACCGTGTCACAAGTCGATCCACGCAAGGATAAAACTACTTGAATTGAACTTCGATTTGCTCCACACTCAGCGCATGTGCCGGATTTGGCTCACAGCGGCTACTGGCTGTTCGTAGACCTACAAAAATGCTCGCCGGTAAGAAATTTTGCTCGAATGAAGAGGTTATTGACTATCGTTGAAACTGAGGCCAGTTTTGAGGCAAAAGATAATCGTTCTACAAAAGTGGTATTGAAATGTTCCGTATGGATTTTACATTCATGAGTAAAGCTAATTTTGAACAAACAAAAAAAACGTGGAGGAAGTGTTGTACCGACTCAGGTTCTTCTTCAGCTCCACAGCTCCTGCAGAAGTCATTGTGAGGTACACCCATTTTACTGGCTAGGGTGCCAATAGTGCAGTGACCCGTTATAACCCCTGTGAGGACGCTGGTTGTTGATCTGTTGAATCCAAGCAGACATTTTGACCTTTAAAGATTCAGTTTTGGCCAGAGTGCTTTAGAGATCCTACAGTTGGTAGTCTTACTCAGGTCAATCGCATTGTACGACTCGTGTATGGGAATGCTTATGTCCTCTGCAGCTCAGACCTTATCCTTGCACTCTTATCCGCTCTTTCATTTCCCTCCACTCTAGAGTGGCTGGGGGGAACCCAGCAAAGTGTGGTGTTGTGTTGTTGGATGAGCGAGCGAGTGGTAACTGACAATGAAAAATTAGGACTTAAATAAAATAATATACAACCTTGATCAAAAGGCTTAAGGGACAACCGCCAGCAGATGCTCTAAGTCAACTGGTTTGTGTTGTTTTATTGTTTTTGTTTCTGTGATTTAGCATTTCTGCTAAAATTGGCCGAAATATTGGGAGACTGTGTAGGTAATGATACTCTAAAGTAAACATCCATTTACGAATACCATTTATGAATACCATTAATAAAACTAAATAAAATCATAAGAAAACATGCAACATTTTGCAGCGTAGCAGCCAGTCGAAGGCTCAACTTGTGCATGGAAGAAAATTTAATAATTTAAAGAGTATAAAATGTAACATTCCATTTGAATTGATTCCAGAGTAATTTGAATGAAGTTCTGTTTCGAGAAATAGGTGCATGAGCAAATACGAGTAAATGCCAGCATATAGATACATATACGTACAAGGGTCGTTTGAAAAGTCCGCGCAAAGAGAGAGAAGTATCACTACTGGCGCGTATCGAGGTTATCTTTAGTTAGTAGCATCTCTTTGAAGAACGCGCACCAAATTTCAGTCAGATCGGTAGAAGTATTTCTTTGTGTTTGGTATTCGTTTGAATCAAAAACTTGAGTGCTTTTCCAGTTGTGGTCGTAAAATTAATGCGAGTAGAATTCCAACGCGTTTCCCACTCCCCTAAACACCAGACTTGGTTTCCTCAGATCACTCTGACTACTATTTGGTCCCCGATTCGAAGAAATGAATAGCGGAAAAACGATTTTGTTCAAACGAAATGTGACGAAGGGCTATTTTCCAGACTTAGACAATCCTTATTACTCGGAAGGGACCAACGAACTAGAATAGCGTTGAACGAAGTGTATAAGCTTAAAAGGAGACTAAATCGAAAAATAAAAAGGTTATATATATAACTTTTTTTCTTTTTAAGTTATCTGTTCCATTTTTGTTTTAATTTGCAGATTGATCTTTAAAATTTATTAAAATGGATAACTGGGACACGCAAACAAGAATTTGGATAGTCCGCCGCTATCACGCACTGGAGTCCGTAGTTTTGGTACAGAGAGAGTACAGGCGGATGTTTGGTGGCGATCCCCCGCAGATGGACCATAATGAGACTGGTGAATAATTTTGCTGAGCAAGGAACAGTCGCAAGAAGGCCTTATCATCGAAACCCACCAGTTCGGACGGAGGAAACGATCGCTGCTGTAGCTGCAGCTATACAAAGCAATCCAAGGGTTTCAACAAGAAGCTTATCTGCTCAACTTGGTGTCAGCCGACAGTCTTTGCAAACAATAATGCACAAAGATTTAGATTTATTTCCCTACAAAATTCAAATGGTTAACAAACTGAATGCAGCAGACTTGCCGATTCGCTTGGAATTTTGCCAGAAGATTCTGCAAATGGTGGAAGAAGACCAAAACATGTTAAACTGCCTTTTCATGTCTGATGAGGCCCATTTCGATTTAAACGGCAATGTGAACAAACAAAATTGTCGAATATGGAGTACTTCTAACCCACAGATACTCCACGAGACGGAATTGCATCCTCTTCGCGTGACAGTGTGGTGTGCGGTTTCTTCACGCTGTATTGTCGGGCCTTATTTTTTTGAAGAAAATGGTCACACCGGTACGGTTACTGGAGACCGTTATTTGAAAATGCTGAAAGAATTTTTCTATCCAGAACTACGCCGAAAGAGAATTCCTTTCAACTCTGTGTGGTTTCAACAAGATGGGGCAACGTCTCACATAGCCCAGACTGTTATGACAGAGTTGCGACGAAAATTTCCCAATAAACTGATTTCAAGAAACTCCGAATTTCGTTGGCCCCCCAGGTCGCCTGACCTTACTGCACCTGACTTTTTCTTGTGGGGTTTATGTAAACAAGAAGTTTATAAAACAAAGCCAACAAATTTGGATGAACTTAAACAATCCATTCGGGCAACAATTGCGGCTATTCCTGTCGCAACTCTCAAAGCAGCAATGAACAACTTTTTACTAAGATGCCGCACTTGTGTCAACGAGCATGGGGGGCATTTAAATTCAATTATTTTTAAAACTAGTTAAGCTACATTTAATAAAATTTAATGACCTTCAACTTGAAAAAAAAAATAAATGAATTCCATACACTAAAAAAAAAGTTATTTGAGTTTCTTAATGTAGCAAAATTCATCAGCCACCCTGTATAACTGGTGCAAACATGCTTTTTGTGTGTTTGGCCGAGCTCCTCCTCTTAGTTCTGGTGTGCGTTTTGTGGGACCCACAGTTTCAAGTCGACTCCGAACGGCAAATATTTTTTATGAGGAGCTTTTTTTTCTATGGCAGAAATACACTTGGATATTTGCCATTGCTTGCCGAGGGACAGCCGCTATTAGAAGAACCATTCATTTTTGGTCTTTCACCGAGATTCGCACCTATAGGGTTTTTCAATAAGGGCGGGTAGAAGTTGAAATAAAATGGAGTTTGCTGTGTGGCACGTAGCGCCGTTCTGCTGGAACCACAAGTCGTCTAGGTCCATATGGTTCAATATGGGCCATAAGAAATTGGAAGGGCCACCACGTCTACCGAAAAATGGGCGCAGTGCGCGCAACGTTTGCGTTAATGAACACTCATTTTGATAATAAAGTTTTATCATTTGAACGTGCTGTTCAATCGTGTAACTTGCCATGATGATTTGATGTAAATAACTGAATAATAAACAAAAGATTTGACAGATGTCACCAAAACAAAATGGCTGCCACAGGGCGCCAAAATCAACCCGCGCCAATTGAAAAACCCTTTACGTCGTTTGCACGACTTCGATATCCAGCTGTCTTCTCCAGGTATGAGCTGGCCTTCCTCTGTGTCTGCTGCCTTATGGGTTCCATGTAATGGCACGTCTAGCGATTTTGTCGGCTGGTGTGCGTAAAGTATGGCCAATCCGCATTCTACGATTTCTGTATTAATCTGTTCCAGTAGTGTCAAGTTCCATAGAGAGTGTTTTTTTAGTGTATGGAGCTATAAGATTTTGATGATTTCTCGAAGGCACTTATTGACAAACACTTGTATTTTCTGTATGTCCTTTGGTGCTGCGTTCCACGTTTCGCATCTATACAACAGTGTTGATTTTCCATTCAGAGATTTTTAGTTTTGTATGGCGGGAAATGACGCGTGACTTTCACACTGGGCCTGAAGCGCCGAAAGCTTGTCTAGCTTTTGCAAGTCGATTAACGACATCTACTGAAGAGATGCCACATTTGTCAAGAGCCGAAGTAACAACGGTAACGGTCTACATATTCCAACGACTTATTTTGGATGAAAAAGTGCTCGTTACATTTGGTGTTAATTCGTTACATTCGGAGAGCTTTGCTTTAACGTTTATTCGCAGTCCCACTTTCGTTGCAAAATTAACCACCAATTCGAGTTTCCTTTTCATGTCTGCAATGATGCTGCTTAAAAATAAGATGTTATCAGCGTCATCGAGCCTTTCATTTAAGCCCCATGGAATGCCTCTCTTTTCCTTAGTTGACTGAGGCCATACAGTGTCCAATACATTATTGAAATCGAATGGTGATAAAATGCAGCCTTGTCTTACATCAGATTTAACAGCATTTTGTCATGGTACTGATTTTCAAGAAGAATCCGGCAAGTTCCATGAGCATCAATGCTTCGACAAGCGATGTCATCTTCTTTGCATTCCTTTGCACGGTAATGTTTTCCAAATGGCGTTCTGCTCAAGTTTTGTTTTTGCGCACACTTTTCAAGCGACCCTCGTGTAAGTGCAAAGAGAAATTGAAACGAAATAAAAAATTAAAAAAATAACTGGCTAAAATGAACAAGAATATTTAAAAATCATTCATTTTATTTCCTTCCTGCCACGCAAATGCTGCTGAACAAACAAGACGTGGTCCGATTTTAAATGTAGGTGAAGTAGAAATGTACAGAAATGTATAGAAATGTTGCAGTTAGTATACAATCGAGGGCAATCTTGGAAGATTCAGCAGCAACGCAGGAAACAGTAATAAAAAAAACATGGTAAATAAGCGTTTTCACATTATGAGGAATTGCAAAGTAAAGTGCATTTAGACTACATATAAAAAAATCTAGAACGAAATTGTAAATATGGGAAGTGGGCGCTGTTAAATGCAGGCAGGCTGGCAAACAGGCAGGCAGGCTGGCAGGCAGACTGGAATGCACATAACCACAGCAGTGATAGCAACTGACGTCTGCCGTTCACTAACATCCGTTGATATACTGATGACTGCCGATGGCTATTTCGATGCTACACTGGTCAGTTGGTTGTGACTCAATGACCAGTGGCTGGAATGAATAAAGTGGCCTCTTTCGTACGGACCCTTGGCCTTATTTTTGTTGGCACTTGTAAAATTTATTTATTTTTTATTGCACACTCTTCCGTGCACTTTTGCACACACACACACACACACATGGTTGAACGTGTCTGTGTCTGTGTACACATTTTGTACACTACTCATTTTACCAGAATATTTAAATTGCTGCATAGTGCACTTCTCTTCATAAAATTTTCTTTTTTTTTTTTATTCCGCCTGTTCTATTTTTTCACTTGTCTGTTGGCATGCTTTTAATGCACATAAATAAATATGAAAACTTCATGCGATTATGGTAATTTTATTATTTTATATTATGAAAAAAGAATGCACACACATACGAATAAATCGTGAAAAAATGAAAGTAGTTCAGGGGAAGAGTGAAAAGTGCATTCGAAAATTTAAAAGCAAAAGTAGCCACAAAATATGGGACCAGGGTGGCAATAAAAGTGTTTTAAAATGAGCAAGTGTGCTCATCGTGAAGAGCGAAAATTACATTTGTAATACATATATGTACGTATGTATGTATATTATGTGTATACAGACATGAACAAGGAAGTAGCACATAAATAACATTAAATCGCAGTTAAATGGGTCCGAAACACCAGCTAAAAATGTTTTTGTATTAAAGCTTGTTTAATCACCTACCATTTGATATATGCAGCCCGCGAAAAAAATTTTATACAAGGGATTCCCTTTTACATTTTGTGCCTTTGCAACAATACGTGTAATGAAATCGAAATGTTTTGTAATATATTTTTTAGCATAAACTTATAACGTTCTCATTTATGAGTTTCATTCCGTTTTTTTAAGTGACTTCGAAAATTCATTTCGTCCAAAAAATGGGATTAACCCGTGAAAATTTTCGTGCAATAATTTATTATGCCTGATCAACTTACTTCTACTTGGACCTTAAGAGTGTGGCTTTAGACCCGGAAAATCTACAATCGAGCAGATATTCACAACGCCAAGTCTTGCAAAAAACCTACGAAAGGAGAATCGACACACGCCACCTTTTTGTCGATTTCAAAACTAGTTTCGACAGTACGAAAAAGACTTGTCTCCATGTCGCGATGCCTGAATTTGATATCCACGCAAAACTAATACGGCTATGCAAAATGACGTTACTCAATACCAGCAGCGCCACGAGAATTGGGAAGGACTTTGATGCCAAACGGGGTGTCAGACAGGTGGCTCACTATCGTTTGACTCTTTGATGCTGAAAAAGATCATGCGAGTCGCAGAACTTTATCGATTAGACACTTTTTTTATAAGAGCGCAATGTTGTTGACGTATACCTATGATATTGACATCATCGGCCTTAACAACCGCACTGTTAGTTCTGCCTTTCCCAAACGGCATAAAGAAGCAAAGCGAATGGGTCTGGTGGTGAACGAGGACAAAACGAAATATCTCCTATCATCAAACAAACAGTCGGTGAACTCGCGTATCGGCGCCCACGTCTACTAATTGTTGACAGTTATGATTTTGAAGTTTTAAGAGACTTCGTTTACTTAGGAACCAGCACTAACACCAACCGAATTTCAGCCTTGGAATCCAACGAAGAATCTCTCTTGGACTAAGTAAGCCCATTCTATAATATGGCGCAAAGATTGGACGATGACAACATTCGATGGGGCATCGCTTGGAGGGTGTGAGAGAAATATTCTGCGGAAGATTTTTGGAGCTTCGCACGTTGGAGCTTGGCACGAATATCGCAGGCGATCGAACAATGAGCTGTGTGAGCTTACCGAGGCCATAGACATAGTGCAGCGAATAAAGATCCAGCGCCTGCGCTGGCTCGGTTATGTCGTCCGAATGGATACAAACCGTCCAGCTATGAGAGTATTCGAGGCGGTACCAACTGGTGGTATCAGAGGAAGAGGAAGACCTTCTCTGCGTTGTAAAGATCAGGTGGGGAAGGGCTTGACTTCACTTGGTGTGCCCAACTGGTGCCTGTTAGTATGAGAAAGAAACGACTGGAGCGTTTTGTTAAACTCGGCCAAAATCGCTTAAGCGGCTATCGCGACAATCAAGAAAATAATATAATCTTACTTTAGGTGTTGGCGTGTGAAACGCTGGTACAACGAATACATTCGCGCAGGATGAATATCGTGACTGTCCGAACACGGTTGTTGAGTCAAAAGCAATCGATGCTGTTCGTCGTCATTTCGCGAGATAGAAGCATTCTTGAGCATTGGTGGGACCAGCAAGCATTCAATATTGCAGGCACATTTGGATGTCAAGGAAATTTATTCTCGTAGTATGACGAATAATTTGAGAATCACACAAAAAAGTATTCGCGCCGATTGGTGTAAAAAGATGTTGAAGAAATTCAACCGCAGTGGTTCAAAGCACGTCTGTGACATCGTAACAGGTGGCGAATGAGATGTGTGCATATGAGCCGGAGACAAAAAACCAATCGGCAGTAAGGGGGTTCTACGACGAGCTTAATGCAACAAAAGTGGTTCAGGAGAGAAGCTTCTCAAAGCAAATGGTTGTCTGTTTTCTGGGAAACTATAGTCATACCCCAACGATACCATTAGAGAAACTTAAAATGAACAATTCTGATACTACCACTATGCTCGCGTGATGTTTTTGTTCAATGTTTTATTTTTAATCAGATCCATTTGGTGAGATCCGCCTGGCAGCTTCTGCAGATGGGATTGAAAGGAAGGTTAAGTTTGGCTGCATCATCCCCTACCTTGCAATTACCTGTAAGGGTTCCAGTAATACGTGAGATATTTGAGAGAGAGCTTCTTAACAGAGCTTCATTCATCATCTGCATGTTGTACGATCGCCATGTTTTCCTTGTTGTGATGCACGTAGTTAATTGCTTTTACCTTCTTTCGGCTAAAGCATAGTAGTGGAAAGCAATAGATGTTTTTATTGCGGGAGCTTACTAAGAACTACTCTCACTTAATGACTAAACACATAGTAAACTGTCTCGAAGTCCGTGGATGCTACCTTTGGTTCACTAAAAGATCCTCTGTTACTGTGCTTTCGTTATCAGCCTACCGACTGATGTAGGGACTAGCTATGCATAAAAAACATATATTGTTAGCGTCAGCGGTTATTAAATACGCCAAAACGCTCGGCATGACGCTGGGAAAATCATAAGAACTCAGGATTTATAAGGAGTTCGGTGTAACTCAAAAACCTCTCTGAGACTCTCACCTCGTAGCCGCTGAACGCTGTTCTGGACTCCTCATGTCTAAATGCCTTTCACTATTCGCTAACTGTGACCCGTCCGGTCCGGTCAGCATTCGCGATCCGGAGTCGCTCTTAAACAGCTTTTAAATTTTGCGCATTGGCCAGCCGACTTTCAAGTTAGAAATTTTCCATTTCTTCTAAAAGAAGTGCCAACAAGCAAGGATGCCTAGAGATAGAGATGATTGCGACTCTAAAGATCCAAAGAATCAATTTCAAAATATGGGTCATGCATTTCTCTACTTAAAATTTTAATATCTTTCGTTCGGGCCGAGGTCCAGTTAAAGTGAGTGCTCGCTAAATCTGTATTCTAATCAATCTGGGAATTTTTTCCAATTTTTCATATACATATGAATATATTCATTATTATTCGAACCTTAAAATAGTGCTCACAGTAGTTTGAATTAGTGATAGCAGTGTTTTTATTTCCTTTTCATCTCCCCGTATGTATGTATGTATGAAAGTTGTTCATCTTCTTACGCATAACTGCATCTGCAACAAATACCATAAAAGGTGCTAATTTTGCAACTAATTTAACAAACTGCTCAACTTTTATCTATTTAGACATGAATGCAACTGTGCTTTTGTGAAGCTTTTGACTGCTTGCAACAAATGCGCCAACTGTCAACACGAATACTACATAGCATTTGCTAGCAAAATGGAAGCAATTAAGCGTATGTGGCGTGTGGCATGCGGCATGCGGTCTTTAGCGACTCTGTGCACATACATACCTATACAATATGCGTACAAGTGTGAGGGGTATATTATATTATATTAGTATGTGGCTTGTGTGACAAATAACGCCTACGCGCATGGCATAAGTGACTCCGTCTGCTCAAAGCTTATGAAGTGGCTGCTGCGTTCGTGAGACCAACTTTTTAATTTAATTAAATTACCAGTATGAAAAGCTAGGAAATAGGGACCAACACTTTTCTTTCAATTGTCTCCAACACTTCAGATAGGAGCAGATAGCGCGTTGCAACCCACGCAATTAGGAATACGGCAAGGGCTCACAAATCAACAAGCCAGTTGCAGCCATTCCAGTTAAATATGTACAAGCTTCTACGTACATATGTATGTATTTATATTCCTCTATGTCACTTGAGCGTGGCGTACTATTTGAAGCACTTGGTATGCACAGATGTAGGTATGTAGGTATGTATGCGTGCCTGGTAAGCCTGCAATGCCAGCATGACGAAAATTCCAATACAAATGTAATAAGGCAAGAAACTCCATTGGCACTAACAAATGGGCCGTTTTCTTTGAAAGTGATATAAGTCCATTTTCACAAATAAATAATTAATGATGAAAACTAATACAATTTACTGTGGAATTTTTATTTATAAACATTTAAAAAAAAAATTCGTTGTTTTTGTCATTACAAATTCTCGTAAGTAATGAGGTTACAAAGAAAGCGTGGTAAATTTCAATGGCCGATATTGAATGTGAACCCCACCTAAACGTCAACGACACCGTTGGACTTCTTTCTTTGGGGTTATTTGAAAGAAAAGGTGTACGTCGATAAGCCAGCAACTATTCAAGAGCTAAAGAATGAGATAATTCGGCTCATTAACGGCATAGAACCTCAATTGTACCTCAGCATCATCGAAAATTTGTATCATCGTATGGAGGTGTGCCACCGAGGCCGCGGCGACCATTTTGCCGATATTGTACTCCACACGTAATTGAGCCATACCAATATTATCATAATAAAGAGAAATGACAATAATTTCCGAAAAAACTTGTATTTTATTCAAAATCAACACCAGCCCTTGAAACTTAACCACCCTTTATAATTACTTTGTGAATGGTGTGAGTCTACTTTCATCAAAGACATACTACTATTTAGTTCAAATTTGTACTAAATAATTTCGTAAGTGCATTTTTGTGTGTGCGGCAACACTGTAAATCACACAACAAATTTTATTAGTTTCCCGAAATTTCGGAGTTTCGCCGCTTATTTTAGAATATAAAGTCCCACAGGTTCAATAAGTACCCGTGTTTGATGACTTTGGGGGCTTTCCTGAAGGAAGTTGGTGCTAGCATAGACTGCTGCCATCTATCAAGCGACGGCAAAACAAATTTCAGACTGATTGATAGGTTAGTGTGGATTTGGTAGCTATTCGAATGAGGCGTATTTCGTGATTTTCGCTGGAAGTGAAAAAAGAGCAGTATCGTTCGGAAATCCTATTTTTAGAGGGGTTGAAAAAATGACCGCAGCGTTTGGAGAAGTGTATCTTTCTAAAAGGGGACAATGTTAAATAATAAAAAAAAAATTTTGAAAAAATGTTGTCTTCATTTCTAATACGAATACATATTGAGTCGCCCTCGTAATAGCCTACAACGATATGTGTACTCTAAAAAATATATTTGAAATATTTGAAATTGGTTTCAACGTGGCTTAAAGTTGTTGAGTCTCCCAAGAATGGCATAGAAATTATCGACCATAAATTTTTATATTCGGGGCCCTCTTATCTACCAAAATTTGAAAGCCGATTATGGAACTATCGAGGGTAGTGTATGAAAAAAAAGATTTATTGCATGCCCCTAAAGACTATTTCATTATCATAAAATATGCCGAAAATATAAAAAATTTATTTTGCATGAAATGAAACAAGCCGATTTTATTCCTACCAAAACTTTGCAAGATACGATTCCATGGAGGCGAAAAAATATCAATGGTGAGGAGGTAAATGGGTTGAAGATATGTTGGGTAAGGGTCCCGTAAATGTTCTATAAAACTACAATACATTGAGTGAAAATGAGGATTTTAAAAAATTGCTTCTTACAGAACTTTGGAAATATAGTTCTTTTTATAAAACGTTTATATCATCATTCCATACAGGTCACATTCTAAAAATATGTACAGGCATGATTGGTTTACTACAACATATCCCCCCAATGGAAATATAGTTCTTTTTATAAAACGTTTATATCATCATTCCATACAGGTCACATTCTAAAAATATGTACAGGCATATCCCCCAATACCTCGCGACTACTTCCAGAAACTTGATCATAGTGAAATAATGTTAAAATATTATTAAGAAATATTATTTTCTCTGTCAAAGTGACATTTCACACTAAACAAATTCTTTACCTGGGTTTTTCTTCTTACATTCAGTTGTGAGTTACAGGCTCTTAGCAGTGAAAGTTAACAAAGAGAAAACGCGTTATATTTTACAGTTTTTCTTTGATAGAGGCGAAAGTGCAAGCCTGTCCGCTGAAGTTGTGCCGATACTGTAAAAGCTGGATAGTCGGTTGAAAGCATGACTGCCGAGTGGAATTTAAGTGTGCTCTGCCCAATCCACAAGAAAGGAGATCCTGCAATTTCGTTCTGTAACATGGCGTAGTCAGAGCTTTAATCGCGGCTTGACTATCGGAGAAATTTTAAAATCTTCCTTGCTCCCGCGTTCCCTAAGCATTTTGCATGCCTGCAGGATCGCAAAGACTACTGCTCGGCAGTTTAAAGCAGATAGATAAATTGGCTGATTTGGAAAAAACCCCTGCTCCGACTCCCGATTCCATCTTGGAACCGTCAGTGAAAACAGAGGTGCAAACTTCGGTGCAGATTTTCCCCTCGATCCAATCCTGCCTATTTGGAAAGATTGCCCTAGTGCGACCCTCAAACTCTAGTTTGGGATAGAGGGATCTGTTCGAAGTTCGGAGAAATACGGTGTTAACTGTCCGAAAATGCTACCATGTCCCTTGAGAGATTGCCTCCAGAGGCCAATCTTCTTTAACCTGATTCCATTTTGAGCTGCGATGGTAATGACGAAAAAGTCGATGGGAGGTTAGTGCAAAAAGATATTCATGGCAGCACTGGGGCAAGTTTTACATGCTCCGGTGATGCCAAAGCAATCAGTCCTTTGCACCCTCCTAGTTTAGTGTTATTATAGCTCTTCCGAAGAGCTTCCCACCAATTATGCATCCATACGTTAAAATTGGCAAAATGACTGCGTTTTAGAGCCACAGCTTGACTTGGGGACTTTTTACCGAATGTAGATTTGCAGGAGTAGAAGGCTATACTGGCCTTCTTTACCCGATTTTCAATGTATAGCTTCCAATGGAGTTTGGAGTCAAGTATCACTCCAAGATACCTAACTTCCGAAGAGCGGGAGAAAGTGGTTGTTTAATTTGGAAAGTGGAAAGGGTGAAGGTTTATATTTTCTGGTAAATAGCACCAGCTCCGTTTTGTCAGAGTTGACTCGGAGTGGCAGCCTAGTGACCGAGTATAGCCAGTGACCTTTCCAAAATCTCTGCCATGACTGAGGGAATCGGTCCCGATACCATCAGGACCAAGTCATCGGCGTATGCTACTACCTAACAACACTAACACTAACAAGAATTTCTGCCTTGAAATCTAACGAAGACTCTCTCTTGGCAACAAGTGCTACTTTGGACTAAGTAGGCCCATTCTATGGCATGGCTTTGCAGGTTGGCGACGGCGAATATCGAGGGCGATGGAACGATGAACTGTGTGAGCTTTACGCCAACATAGACATAGCACAATCAATAAAGATCCAGCGACTGCGTTAGCTGGGTCATGTCGTCCGAATAGATATAAACGCTGGTAGTGGTGGTAGCAGAGCAAGAGGAAGGCCTCCTCAGTGTTGGAAAGATCAGGCAGAGAAGGAATTGATTTCATTTGGTGTGTCCAACTGGCGCCGGTTATGACGGTTTATGAAACTCGGCTAAAATCGCGTAAGCGGTTATCGCGCCAATTATGAAGTAGAAGAGAATGTAACGGCTATATAAGTGGAATTTTTGCATTGCCGATTCTTTTCAGGCATTTTTGATGGTAAAGAAAATGTTGAGAATGTCGATAAAATCACAGAAATAACCGAATTTGACCGCCATGTTAGTAGTGGCAGTATCGCCCAAGATCTAAAGATCGACCATAAATTATTTTTAAAGCATTTGCCCAAAATAAAAAAATAAAACTAAGACATATTAGACAAACTAATATATTATATTTGTAGTAAGAATATACATATATAATTTTAGGTGAGTAGTAAATTACTTTTTCTTTTTAAATTTTTTTTATTTTTGAAGTATTTAAAAGGAAGTACACAAACTAAAATTGCTTTGTTTCAATTAAGATCCCGGTTAGTATTTTGTAAATGCAAGATTTATTACTTTTTGCTGACTTTGAAAGTAGTGTCAGTCCTTTTGAAGTCATTGGAAGTAAACATTTTTGTTAATCAAATTAAAAAAAAATATTGCATCATAAATTTAAATCACTTTAATGTTTAAAAAATACATAACTAATATATTAACGCATATCCATATTTTTCAAATTATTCAAATGCAAGGCCTGAAATACCTTCATTTAAAATAAAATACACTTACACCACTTTCAAAGAAAACGGCTATTGCCCAGCCGTGCATATGCAACCAGTGGGCATGCCTAGCTTGCCACCAACATACACACATGCATACAAATCCATACATACAATACATATATATAAGTATATGCAACGCATGCCCTGCGCCCTTATGATGCGATTGCGTATATTACGTCTTAGAGCATGCCACAGTGCTTTCTCTGATGTGTACATTGGCTCGCCTTTGTGAGTGTGGTAATGCTATTATGCTCCTGCTCCACTAGTATAATATAGTGTATGGGAAAATACAATGCGGCGCAATATGGCACCTCCATGCACAGTTAGTTCAGCGATTAGCGCAGTAGGCATTTATATGTGTGTGCGCGCAAGGCATGAATCATCAACGCACTCACGTCCATGCATACATGCATTCATATGTATATGTATGTATGTATGTATATGTATGCTTGTATGCACTTACACCTCTATGCACGAGGTAGAAGCCGGAATGTTGTTCCTTTGTTTTCGGTAATTTGGTGCTTTGCTTGCCATAAAGGCATAAGTGCAGCATTGAAAACTTTTGAAACTACATATTTGATTTTTGCCACAGTTAAGTCGACGCTGTTGACACCCCGCCAAGTTAGTCGTAGAACACCTTGTTGGGAGGATGATGAATAGTTTGATTGTTGGCGATGAATAGTGTGGACTACCTGGTGTCAAATGTTTGTAAAATCATATAATGACCCCAATATTTATGCATCAGTGCACATTTCAGAACATTTTGAATTTACAGAAGATATTGAGGATTAATGATTTTGCTATTATTAGGTACAAGGATCGCTGTAAAAGTTTGCGCTGAATCTTACTCGATAACTTTGTTGTTGCTTTCATATGAAAATTTTTCGTCAAGTGAGCAGAGTCCGGAGATAGTGAGCAGAGAAGTGGCGAATTGAAGGCGCCTAGTATTTACTTACTTTTTCGATCATCCTATAAATTTAATATGGCATTATCAAATTCTATAAAATTAAAATGTTTTAAAGACCTTCAAAAAAAGCAGAAATGGCTGACTTCATTTCATCATCGTCAGTATATTTTTTTCACGGAAGCCCGCTTTTAGTTTTGGAATTAAACAATAATCTGCAGGTCATATATCTGAAATATCGAGAGGGAGGCTAAATGCTTCAAAGTGATGCGCATAAAGCGCAACTAACGCTACTTATTTTTTGCTAATTCAAGTAATTTATTCCGTAACAAATTTTCCTAGTCCTCGCCATTTAAGGAATAAGGCGAAATGCATGAATAATCAATGAATTGTAAATTAATCCCACCGCCAAGCAAAAGAAAAAATGTTTTTTTTTATTATTTATTCGTTTGAATGAAGGAAGGAGTGATTTTCAAAAATGGACGACAAACGCCTCAGCAGTTGTGATTACACAATTAATTGTTATAGAATTCCAACTCATTTCACTCCAGACTTGGTTCCCTCGAATCCGTCGAACTATTATTTGTTCCACAAATGGGAAGAAATGGCTTGCGGGAACAAGATTTTATTCAAACGAAGAGGTGATTGCAGAAACGAATGGTTATTTTGCGACGTGGAAAAATCATTTATTCAGAAGGGATCAAAGAACTAGAATAGCGTTGGACGAAATATATAGGCCTTAAAGGAGACCAAATCGAAAAATAAAAAAAGGTTTACCACAAACAATTAAGTAGTTTTGATTTTTGCGCGGTATGAGTTATCTTCTACGGTGATCTGTGAAGCCTCGGATCAAGACTATAGAATTACGAACATATTAGATCTAAGCTGCCGTAAAAAGTGGTCTCTCAAGTGGACTTCTAAATTGCGTTTCATGCGAGATAGCCGCGGATTCTATATGCGCAGAAGTAACCTCCATTTTTTATATTTATTTCACGATATGCGCATTGGTACTTTTTTATTAATAAGCGAGTCTTCATAGTGCATTGTTTCTGAATAATTTCAATATCAGTGCTATGCTAGAAACCAGGATCATTAGAGCTAATATGGGTAATATCAACATAACCAAGAGAGTCCATAGGGCTACTCTACAGAGAGGAGTACTGTCTCCACTTCTCTGGTTACGTGAGATTAGCAAAATCTTATTGAAACTTAATGGAGGTGGAGCAAAAGTGGTTGCGTACGCTAATGATGTGGTGTTAATGGCATCGGGGCTGTGTCCCAATATGATCAGTGGGATCATTCAAAGAGAGTAAGGTGAGCTTAACTCTTGGGATACGGGCTGTGGCCTAAGTTTAAATGCGCGTAAAACAGAACTCATGCCCTATTTACGGCCAGATAGAAGGTACCAATCTTTACCCTACCAAATATTAACGGACAAACTCACTTTTACCCAGTGCAATGTACTTAGGGGTAATTTTGGACTCCAAACTTAGCTGGAAATTAAACGTCGAAGCACGGGTAAGAACGGAACAGATCACGTCCTAGGGAGGCTCTGAACGCACTGACATACGTTATTCCAATGGACCTACACATTAAGAAGACGGCAACCATGGGTGCATTTAGGCTAAATGAAGCGGGTCGCTGGAAAGAAAAGACCTGTGGTCATGCCAGTCTACTATTGGGACAAACTCAGTTAACCTCGGTGAGGACTGACTACATCGTCCCGACGGTAACATTCAAGAGAAATTTTACCACTCTCTCTCCATCTAAGGAGGAATGGAATAAGGGATTCTCACTAAACAACTCCGACACTACAGTCTACACAGACGGCTCTAAAATGGATTGTGGAGTTGGAGCTGGTATATACGCTCATAGACTTAAAATTTAAAAATCTGTCCGGCTCCCTAATGCCTGCAGTGTCTTTCAGGTGGAAGTACTGGCAGTTGGGGAGGCTTGTAGGCTACTAATCGCAGATTTCTTTTTTCGGATAGCCAAGCTGCAATCCAGGCACTGGATTCAGCTACAATAACCTCTATGGTTGTAGAACAAAGTAGGAATGGCCTTTCTACCTTGAGTGAAAATCATAATGTTACCTTAATCTGGTCCCGGTACATTGGAATATTGAAGGTAACGAGAAGGAATATTGAAGGTAAGCAAGAGGGGGATCTTTTATGAATAACGGGGTTCTTGCAGAATCGGTATTCACACCATTAGGTGCAGTCAAGGGTACAATTTCCCTAAAATACCTCCTAAACGCGGATTGTAGAGGATTGGAGAGACCAAAGGAAATGCAAAATTAGCAAAACGTTATGGCCCACCTACAACCTCAAATAATTGTCAACATTATTCAACATGAAACGACGGGATGCTTGGAGACTAACGAAAGTCATAACTGGCTTTTGGTCTGCCGGAGAACAAGCAGCCAAAATGGACATCCCTCACAACACACACTGTCACAGTTGTAAATAACCGGAGAAAAGGAAACAATCTTCCACTTCCTCTGTGAATGCCCTGCCCTATGGAAGGACAAAATGTTAACCCTGGGCAAACCGCTGTTCGAGGGTCTCGAACAACTGTCTGGCCTAGATGTAAACAACCTAATAAGGTTCTTAAACCACACAGACTGGATATAGTCATGCCGTGAATAACTGGTAGACAAGTTGGTAACGAGGATGTGGCAACAAAATGGTGCAGAATCGCTAGTTGGAGTCTGCATGAATCACCACTCTGACCAACCAGCCAACCAAAATATATTTAAATATGGAGGCTTGTGCAGTTCGAAATAAAGGTAAGGGCGTTTAAACATAGCTATCCTCAACTGATTGCTGCAGATTGATTACCACCCATCAGCATCTCACTTTGACTTTTATTGCATAGTAAAATTTCATACCAAATTGTATGCCTCTTGAGTTCGAGGGGTTGATATGTAGTATTAGCTTTGATATCAAAGATATTTTCTTGTGAAATATGAGTCTTCTCCCTTTGATATATAGTGGTGCTTTGAGTTTCCGACTTCAAATATTTGAAGTTACCTTAAAGTGGTAATCAGTAGAAAACAGAAAGAATGTAAAGTAAAATCCGCACACACAGTAGCTTGAAGCAATAAAATTTTTTGCTGTTTACAGTAGTCACTGCTGCTTAGTGATACCTTTTCAGCATGCATGCAGATCTATCATAGAGAATCTCTTTGAAGTTGTACCATCACTCTCAAACATCCGAAAGCTTAGCGGCGCAATGTCGTCAACCTCACTCATAATAAAAATATAAAAAAACAGGCATACAACGGCTTCTGTTACTAAATCACACATATTGTTCACTTGCGCTGCTGTGCGCAATATTCAGTTCGCGGCACGCCACAGCACACGAGGCCATTCAGTGCTTCTGTTTTTATAAGCCCACCAAAATGCAAGCAGATTTAGTCAGTTGGCGTACCTACAGTGGGACGGGCTGCTGATGGCAAACTTTATATCTAAAATTAAAAGCTAACAAAGCGGCGAACATAAAAATAAATGAACTCACCGAGTTTCGCTTTCAGAGAATCATCAGAAGGAGGGACAGCGTTTGTATTAAAAGCTACTGAGTGGTCTAACGTGGTGGTATAGCTGTTATCGTCGTTCGCATCCTCGTATACATCCTCGTCGCTGCTCTCCATGTCGACGGTATTGCTGCTGTCTTTGTTTATGTTGGTGTTCTCGTTGTTCTTCTTGATGGCGTCTGATTGCCCATCATCGTCATCATCATAATCATCGTTCTTGTTGCAGCGAATGACATGTGACATGGACCCAGCTGCTTCCGTTGTGGTTGTGGTGGTGGTGGCAAGTGATTGAACGTTAGTGGCTATTGTTGGCAGTAATGATGTCGATGATGACGTCACCGCCATTGCCGCCTTTATTATTGTTGATGAATGTGTCGATCTTTTGGAATTTTGTGGAGTAAGCAACATTTGCGCAGCGCCAAGTGACATAATTTTGCCGTCGTCGTCGTCGTCGTTGTCGTTGTCGTCGCCGTTGCCACAATGTTGCTGCTGGCTGCTGCAAGTGTTGATTTTATTACTGCTTAAGCTGCTGCTCGCACTATTTGTGCTGCCATTGTTGTTGCTGCTCTCGCCAATAGTTATGGGACTTATATCCTCGTAATATAAAGAATTTGTTGCATTTCCACCTTCTGTACGCATTTCAACGGCTGCACCATCAAAATTATAACCATCATAATCGTTGACGAATTTTTTGTTGCTGTTGCTGTTGCTGCTGCTGCTTGCTTGAGCAATCACCTGCGACACAAAATCGGAATATTTCTGCAATTCCGCCAACAAGGCATCCTGTGTCGGCAGTGCCAGTGACAAATGCGTCGATGGGCCGATGGGATGTGTTTTTGCGTTTGGTTTTGACTCAGCTGTTGCGGTTTCGAATGCATTTTCTAGGCGCTGTTGTTCGCGTTTTCGATTGTAATACTCGTAATTGGTTGCCGATTTGGGTGCCTGCAGGTTGACATCGTCCGTAGCGATGCAATCTTCTTCATCAAAGAAGTGCTCTTGCATTTCTGCCGCTTCATTGGCCTCATCACTACTCGTCGTATCACTTTCGAGCGCATGTACGATGCGTTCCTCAACGCGAAATTGAACCTTTTTCCTTGCCTGTGGAAGTGGAATGTAAAATTGCGATTTGGCAGTTGGTGTGGGCGAGATTGTGGTGTCCATGTGCATTAAATTTATGCGCCGTTGATTAGAAGGTGTCATTACTTTAGCACCATCTGTGCCGGCGCTACCCGTCAATCCCGTTTGCTGATCTTTAGCACTAACTATTGCCGCAGCACTCTCGGCTGTTGTGGATGTTGGACGTTTGAGAATGGATTTGATGTGCTGCGTGGGCGTGGCCGTTAATAGCATCATTCGTTCACCATCTAGCGCAGTTGGTGCAGATTTACTGCCAGCACTATTGGACAAAGTGTGTTCTGCTTCACTTTCAACACTTTCACTCGAATCAGACTTTCGTATACGCATTGGTCGCTTTGGCTGTGATGAAAGTGACACAGATGCAGAATCGAGGTGTTTTACTTGCTTACTATTGCTGCTTGCTGATTTTTTCGTCGTTTCCGCAACTATGATGCTCTCGTAGCTGCGTCCATCCTCGTTTTGTTTGATTAATGATTTAGTCGACGATTTGCTGCCACCCAAGCTAATACGCTGCCCAGCTATTGCTTGCACATTGCCATAGCTACGTTTGCCAAGTATTTCCTCATCATGCGAGCTACTGGCATCTTCTTCACTAATATTTACATTAGCATTTGAAGTGCCAGCTGTGCGATTCTCACGTCGCAACACCGTTGCTTTATTTTCTGCCTTTGTGTTGGAGGCTTTTATCGATTGCGCTGCTTCATTATTGCTGGTGGCGTTCATGCGTGTGCTGCCGACTGGTATGTTGAAGGCAAAGGGTGGTGCTTCTTCCGTGAGCGCCGCATCAGCTACATTAAAGTCATCATTTGGTGGCATAAACTCATTCTGAGAGCTTGAGGAGGAGGAATTGTTGGAGGTTGGAGTAGACAGTTTATTGCGTATTGTTGATGGAGTAGCAGCAGCTCCGCCATTCAGATTAGAAGAGGCTTGGTTGAGTGAGATCAGGTCATAAGGATTTACATTGCAGCGTAGTATGGAGCGACGTGTGGCGTTTCCCTCGCCGCCGATTGAGCTTGTAATGGCGCCGGTTGCATTTAGCAACGTATCACTGCTCTCTACCAGCCAACAGTCGGGTTCTTCCACCACTGCCCCTTCCCTTCCACTATTCTGCTTTTTGCTCGGTGTAGGAAATTGACCACGTTTACGACTACGTCCGCGTACTGGACTTTCACTTTTGCCACGTCCACGCGATTTATCCTTTTCTCGAGTATTGTTGCCCGTATCACGGCTGCTACTTATGCTGCCGCCACCGGCGACACCCGGCTCGGGCGATAGCAGTCGCGTACGTCGCATTAAATCATATGGATCCTTTTGCGGATCGAGTATAGTGGGACGCGCCTTTTTCGAAGTGCTAACCACGCGTACGGTCGCGGAGCCGCTGCTGCGCAATTTGGACATGGCCAACATACCGCCGGTTGGCAAGCGCATAGTACCGCCAATGGGCGTTAAGGGCAAGCGTGACCCTTTGCACTTTTTACACACGCTCGCCTTCTTTACGTCGCGTTTTGCGCCATTTAGATATTCGGGACACGAACATATAACCACCGCCAGCGGTTGCATATAATTGCCCGGCGATGATGGGGCCTGTGGCATAAAGTGATGGTATGAGGGGCGCGCGGGTATGCCACGTACGGTGCCATAGATCCATGGCTCTGCGTATTTCATGGAACGTGAAAGGGCACTTGGCAAATACTCATAGCCGCCATTGCCATTGCCACCACCACCACCACCGCCACCGCCATTGCCAATATGATAATCGCTTAGTTGCAGTGTTGGTAAATGCATTGCTGCAACTGTGTTATAATGCTGGGCTTGGCTGCGGCAAAAATTATTTGCTTTATATGCGGAATCTTGCGTTCGTTTTGTATTTACTGTTGTTTGTCTTGTTGTTGCTACAGCAGCTGCGACGGTGTTGTGTATCTGTTTTGTGGATGTCACCGTTGCACTGGACTCAGTGCAATTACTTGCTGTAGTCGATATTGTGTTGTTGCTCTCTGTGGTTTTCGTAATCTTGAGCCGTTGACTCCAGCTTTTCTTTGATTTGTCGTACATCGGCGAATGCTGCAAAATAAGAGAGTAAAAAAAAATTAAAGTGGAATATTGACGATTGGTGATTGCCTTATTAAGGGTGCGGTGTAAGAGGCTTTAAGATTGGTAAAAGGTATTTCGCTGGCATTAATTTATAGAATATAAGTACATTCGTACTTATTTAGCATACAGTAGTTGGTGGGGCCTTGCATGCAATTTCGTACGTGTCAAAGGTGTTGTACGTGAAAAGGCAGCAGCCAAAGTGGCAAATGGAATTTTGTAGCTGTTTACGCCGCTGAACGCCTGGGGATTTGCCACTGACCTGCCTTGCCAGACATGTAAATATACTCTCCGCTGCCTTTGCTGTAAATGTAAAGCATTAACAGTTCAGTTGCCTTTGCTGCGTTGTGGCAGCAGCCAATTTCTCGTGCCCACTTTGTAGTTGGTGTCTTGTGAAGTGTACTTTGCTGTAGCTTACCTTTGTTTTGCGCACATAATCTCAATTTGAATAGCTCCTGCAATTTTTCACCGAGTCGTTGCATTGAAGTAGATCAGAAGCAATCGCAGCGAACTGAAAATAAAATGAAATACAGAAAAAAAATTATTTGAATGAACGTTGAGAAGGTAACTTAAAATACATTTTAGATGATTACAGATTTTCTATTAGACTAGGGAATTGAACTTGCAACAAAGTAGTCGCTGGTCAGTTATTATGCGTCCGTGTGTATGTAAGTATATCTAGTTAAAGATATAATTTTTCCATTGCTGCCAACATTTACATTGGCCCTTCGCCTTTAGCGCATTCTTAAAATGTTGGTTTTGTTCTGCAGTCAGTGTGAAATTATCAACACACCCAAGTACAAAGGAAGCGGCTTCTCAATTCGCTTCCCTGCGTGATATTGAACGTAAATGTAAATGATTGTAGTAGGACAAATATTATTTTTAATAACGAACTGGCTGATAATGAGAAAAAGCTTAGGCTGAATACTCTGAGTTACCTATTTGGTAGATTGTACTACAGTGGGCAAAAAGTAAGGTGCATTTGGTTGTAAAATGAAAAATCTTTATTTATTCTTGTAAATCAATTTCATCCCTTTCAAAATAATCCCCTCTCGATGAAACACACTTATGCCAACGATTTTTCCAATCCCCGAAACATGCCAAATAGTCCATTTCCGGTATAGCCATCAGCACCTTCTTCGATTCAGCTTTTATCTCCTCAATCGACTCGAAACGCGTTCCCCGGAGTGGTCTCTTGAGTTTTGGGAGTAGCCAGAAGTCACACGGAGCCAAATCAGGCGAATACGGTGGTTGCGGAACGATATGCGTGGAATTTTTGGCGAAATGGTTACGAAGAACGAGTGCAGTGTGAGACGGTGCATTATCGTGATGCAAGAACCAAGAGTTGTTGGCCCATAATTCTGGTCTTTTTAGACGAATTGCTTCACGTAAACGACGCATAACGCTCAAATAATATTGCTTAGTAACAGTTTGGCCAGGTGGAAGGAATTCATAGTGCACCACACCACGAAAATCGAAAAACACTGTCATCATGACCTTTATTTTTGAACGACTTTAACGTACTCTTTTCGGTCTGGCCTCGTCTTTAGCACGATATTCGCTTGATTGGTCGGTTGTTTCAGGGTCGTAAGCATAAATTCAAGTCTCATCTCCCGTAATGATGCATTTGAGCTTGTCCAGATAGTCTGAAAGCATTGTTTCACACACATCAACGCGACGAATTTTTTCCAAGAAATTGAGAGTTTTCGGTACCAAACGAGATTTGACTTTTCGTAGGCCCAAATGGTCTTTCAAAATGGTTTTGACAGATCCTTCTAATATTCCGATCAATCAGTAAGATCTTTAATAGTCAGCCGACGATTTTTGAGCACTAACTCCTTCACCTTATTCACGTGTTGGTTATCTCTTGACGTCGATGGTCGTCCGGAGCGCTCCAAGTCATCAACACGTTCTCGACCCTCTTTGAAGTCTTTGTATCACTTATAAACATTTTTCTGCGACATGGTCGAATCACTAAACGTCAATACTGAAAGTTTCCGCAGCCGAAATTTCATTCCGCAAACAAACTTTTATGGCACTTCTCTGCTCAATCAAATCAGACATTGTAAAAATCGAAAAATGCACTCTTGGCCGTTTGGTAAACACGAGCGTAAATATATTACTGATAACGACATTCACATGGAAGTTGGTCCAGATGTTATTAACAGTGCTGCCAACTCATAAAAAAATAACTAGAGCGAAATTTTAATCCCGCGAAGTCTGACAAATAAGTTCACCTTACTTTTTGCCCACAGTAGTATTGAGATTAGGGCGTATCCAAAACCTAAAATCACTCTACCAAACACTCGTTCATACGAGTATAGTACAGCTCAACGAGCTTGAGGTCTGAAGAAATAATTGGTGTGAGGAAAAACCAAAGTGTGAAAGGCGACTAGATTCATAATGCCTCCTCAAACTCTCTTAACTTCTCTCACGTCTTCATTAGTCATAAAAACTTTTGAAAGGACTTACATTTGTCCAGATAAAACCCCCAGATGCTAAAAAGATTCACTTGCTTCAAAAGCTGGAACTGTTGTTCGTGGAGGTGTAACAGTTCCTTTGAAGACAATTTCAACACCTCCACTTCACTCGACATAATAATTTTTTTAACGATTTTTTTTCTTTTCATTGCTTTAAACCAAATTTTTTCTGATTATTATTAAACTTTTGTTTATTATTTTACTTTTATTTTCGTTCAGTATTTTGCTTTGGCTTAAAAACATCTCCATAAATTTTCGAGACATCTCCATAAAAATTAGAGAAGGCAGCGATTCGTTCGAAATTCTCAACGTAATTTAAATTGAATTACTTGAAAATTAGGAGAATCGCGCTCAAAATGTTGTATGACGAACTAAATAATTCGAAGGGTAACTGGGAGCTGAATTGCGAATGAGAGAGCGAATTACGAATAGGAGAGCAATTTACGTGCCGTGGGAGCATAGATCGAGTAGTTCGAATATGCGATTAATCGAAAATCAAGAGTCTTAGTAAACTGCCTATTTCTGAGAATAGAGCATTTTCTTCTGCCTTTTTGCCTTTTCCTTCACACATACCAGGTTTTCGCCGAAAAAATACACATTATTAGGATTTTCCAATTAGATCAAATATGTGCCAGTTTGTGTAATAAATTTTGTTTTTGTTTTTTGCAAGGCAGCTTTATAGATCTGTAGTTGAAGAAGTTCACGCCCATTATGGTAAAAATCTGAAGCCCGTTTTGTACCAATAAGAAAATTTTCCTAATGCTGTAAGCTATCGAAGCTTTTGGCACGTCGTTAAAGCTGTGTTCGGCTGACATTTTTTCGATAAAACACAACTCGCCAACTCTAACGGCTTCTGCTCGATCGATTACTTCATTCTGATCTGCTGTTAACATTAGAACACCGAATTGATTGATGGGCCAGATAGGAGAAGCTCATGGAGAAATAATTCATCCAATGCCATTAAGCACAGAAAAAAATTTTATTAACCTCTTTACCTGGTTTGAAGATCACTTGAGTGGGCTTTAAAAATTAGTCGACTTGAAAGAGCGATGACGTCTCCCAAAAAGATGGCGATCCTTTGGAGTACCTCATCGCGATTTGACTCCCATCCTTTTCGGGTTTGGCGCAAGTTTTTGTACACTTCAAAAAATGGGTCGACTTCGTTACGTTTAAGCAAATAACCACCTACATATGTATATCAAAATAGGTTCAAATGTTTCTGTTATGAGAATTTTTGTTTTATTCATACATCGAACTTTTACTTGAAATCAGCCTTATACAAATGGCTCCAAACGGTTTTCTAATTGATCTTCACTTCCTAGGCAATAAAATAAAAGCTTACGAGTATATGCCATTCCAACTGCACGGTTTTCATAATTCCATCGCAATTTTCGTCGATTTATCCATAAATTTCTTTCCAAATAGGCAGGATTGGATCGAGGGGAAAATCTGCACCGAAGCTTGCACTTCTAACTTCACTAACGGTTTCGAGATGGAATCGGGGAAGATATGAACATTTTCTCCCGATAGTCAAGCCGCGATTAAGGCTCTGACGACGCCATGGTGCAGAACGAAATTAGTAAACTCCTGTAAGGAGGACATCAAATCTCTTGGGTGTGCAGGTAACATTTCTTTGAGTCTGGGTTCCAGGACATAGGAACCTTGAGGGAAATGAAATTACTGATGAGCTTGCCAGGAAGGGGGATGTATTGGCCTCAGAGACCTTTTACCCGGTCATCGGCATCCCTCTGACACAAATTTTTTCTCAGGAAAGCGAAGAAAAGATGAAGCTCCATTTCTTCTGTTTGGCTGTAGATATCTGCCTGTTGGAGATCTCATAATGGTATCAAAACGATGCTTTAGTGCTACTTGAGGAGTGCCAGATCGGCACTTCAACCATTTCACCAACCTACCTACCATAAATTTGTGGTAACCGGATCGGAGGTCGTTGAAGAAATGCGTATGTATATGGAAAATATGGGGAAAAGCAAGACATTGGTTGCCGTTAAGGAGTGTACGACAGTCCTTTCCACGTTGTACGCAAAAGTGTGGTCGTTTGTCTTAAATTTTGGCTAGATCTGTATCGAGACCTGGACGACAGACTATGTCCTACATTCGCTGATTGAGCTCTAGAGCAACTATGGGCAGACCCTGACTTTGTGAAGGAAATCATTTGCATCGATGAAGTTCACTTTTAGTTAAATGACCTCGTAAACAAGGAAAAGTTTGGAATTTAGAGCGGTGAAACTTGGTGTGAAGTTTTGCCCGGCCCTGATTTCTTACTCAGATTTCTTACGGAAACACATTTTGTAAGGCCTTTTCTTTTAAAAAAAACATCTATTTTTTACTTTTCCATTTTTCCGGGTATTTAGGTAGTCGGTGGCTACACCAACTCACTTAGACCGTTTCCGATCCATTGTCATATTCCCGGTATTTCCATACACATACATACTAGCGCGGGTCGATTTAAAAATCGCTCATTGCTCTGTGAAAATCGTATCCTAGGGATCAAAATAAGAAACTTTGTCGAAGGAACCATACCTCTACAACGAATTCTGATGCCTCCCAATTTGGGTCGAACGAAATTTCCCACTTTGATCCATTTAGAGTGCTGCAATCGAGTCCAATGTATGACCGACCCCCACTAACTTTGGACGGCCGATCTACCCATGCCAGTGGCACACCCCCTGGAACTCCACTGGGGGGTTCCCTATACAATCATTTCAAAATATCACCATTTTTGGCCTTTACATGAGAAAAGAAACCAAAAAGTTCGACCCAAATTGGGGGACATCAGAATTAGTTTTGGAGGTATGGTTCCTTCGGCAAAGTTTCTTATTTTGATCCCTAGAATATGATATTCACAGAGCAATGGGCGATTTTTTTGCCTCCCCACAAATCGACCCGGCCTAATAAATACATATAATATAAAGCATATCTATATAGTAGATAGATATTTGCTCCTTTTTACTAAAAAAAAATCATTAAGTAGATTGAGAAGTTTGGCTGATTCTTATTTAGGAACATCTTGCGAGCCTTGGATGTCATTATTTCGAGGAGTTCTATTCAACTTTTGTTCTAAAATTTCGAGCATTTTTTACTTATCTTATTGGACATAGGAAAAAGAGAAAACTTTTTTCTTGTCTTACACTCACAGCTGTTGAACAAAGGAACAATGCAACAGTTATTACAACCACAACAATTGCAAGCGAAACACTTTCGACAAATTCGTAGTTTTTTTTTTTGCCTTCAAGAAATTGTTTTAAATGGAGGAGCCAAATGGCATGTAGCAAAATAAAATTGTATTCACCAAGTGTTGTTGTGTAAACTCGAAAATGTAATCTGCAGTGAAGTAAGGAAAAACGAGAAAAATGGGGGAAATAGGGTAGGTGTAACGGCAATATTAGCAATAACAAAAGCACTAGTCATAGTGGCAACAGCAATAAAAGCAAAAATAGAGCATTCAACATTTAACAAAGTTTCTGAAGCGTTGCATGTAGGATGTAAAAAGAAAGGACACAAAAAAAAAATAAACAGCTCAACACCAACAATAATCGCCCGAACAACAGAAATAACATTTACAACAAAAACATAGAGGAGCAAACATAATAAATGCTGTAACGATTGCAAACGCAAAGGAAACTGTGCTACATGCAGCGGAGTTGAGCTGCCGCAGCTGCAACAACAGCAATAGCAACAATGCTAACGAAATCAAGAAAATCAACTGTGCAGCAACAAAACCCAAAAGCGTTGCTTAAATTTAAATGACAGTGAAGAGCGAAAGAGCGAGCGCGCGAGAGAAAGAGAGAGAGGGAGCGAGGGAAAGCGAAAGAATTAGATGCGCCAAAGAGTGTGGAAATTGGTGTAAATTATGTGAAGCAAATATAATAAGGAACGCAAAAGCGCAAGAATAAGCAAGCTGCGTATCCTGCTTTTTGATTAATATGCGGCGCACAGTGGCTAGCGTCCACAAGCTTCCGAGTGAGTGAGTGTCAAGTGGCCGACCAGTGAGAGATGCTGACTAACAACCGGCGACCAAACCAGTCGTGTTTAGCGTGACCCAGCAATATTATACCGCATTGTGTACAAACAACACTCACCTAAATACAAATAATAGCAACAACACGAGCACCACATTTATATTAACCAGCGCACAAAGACACCATTTTCTGGACTAACTACGTACACACGAGTATGTGCAACCAGTTTCCCCACTCAAAAATTGCAGAAAAGTGAAAAAAAGTACCTATTGCCAGCGGACATTTGTGCAACTTTATTGTGTAGCAAACTTGGTAAATAATTACACCAACAATAGCATTAGCTCCTCTTGTGTGGGTGTTGAGGAACAGAAAGAAAAATGAAGAAAATCTTGCCCTACAAGATGTGCTGCATGTGCACATACATACATATGTATATGTGCATGTATGTACATAAAAATAAAAGCTGAAAAAAAAAAACAACAACTAAGGAAGTGCTAAATTCGGTCCTGACCGAACTTGAAATACCCGCGCACGTTTTAATAAATTTTAATTTGGGCTGGCTATTAATTTTCGCAATCAAACAAAGGCAACGGAAATGGTAGAGTTTCAGCTTGCAATATTAACACATAAAAAGTAGGCGTGGCATTTTTATATCTCAATAAAATTTATGTTGGATCTAAATGAGCTGTACCAAGTTTGTGCGAGTTTTATGAAGCCCTTATCGAGGTATAGCACTAACCTAAAAGTGGGCGTGTCACATCCTATTTCTTAAAGATTTACTTGCGTCGTATTTCTGTTTTTGGGTTCATCAATTGAACCAAACTTGAGTAAGTTTTTTACCACTTATAACAGAGATTACAGCTTTACCGTTATACGTCAGGTGGACGTGGTTATTCAGAAATTTCTCTCATTTCCAATACTAAACTACTTTGGATTAATAATGATTTGTTTCCTTGAAAAATATTAATTTTTGCCCGAGTTATCGTGTGCACAGACGAAAGGGCAGAAATGCCTAAATCAACTCCTCTTAATATTCTGATCATATACTTATATGTATAGAGGTAGTCGATTGGGTAGTCGAAAAAGTCTTTTCGTATTTCTAATCAAACTTCAACTAATTTTTTTTATATTTATAATGAACTTTATTAAACCAAATATGCACCATTTTGGTCGACCACCTTTTGCCATTTTTCTTCTAGAGACATTATTCCATCAGTGTAAAACTTTTGTGGTTTCTCGGCGAAAAACTGCGACAAGTAATTTTCACAGGCTTCTCTTGAAGCCAACTTTACTCCATTAAGGGAGTTCTGCATTGACCGAAACAAATGGTAGTCCGATGGTGCAAGGTCAGGGCTATATGATGGATGCATCAAAACTTCCCAGCCAAGCTGTCCCAGTTTTTGCCGAGTCATCAAAGATGTGTGTGGCCTAGCGTTGTCCTGATGGCAGACGACGCCCTTTCTGCTGATCAGTTCTGGCCGTTTTTTTCGATTGCTTGCTTCAATCTCATCAGTTGTTGACAGTAAAGTGTAGAATCAATCGTTCGAGCAGGCTGGAGCGGCTCATAGTGGATGATTCCTTTCCAATCCCACCAAACATCCAGCATAACCTTTCGAGGCGTCAATCCTGGCTTTGCGACCATTTGTTGAGCTTCACCACTTTTGCACCATGATCTTTTTCACACATTATTGTCGTATTTGATCCACTTTTCGTCTCCTGTTACCATTCGCTTCAGAAATGGTTCGATTTCATTTCGTTTCAGCAAAGAATCGCAGATGTTAATATGTTAATTCGGTCCATTAAATTTTTCACAGACAATTCCTGTGGTACCCAAACATCGAGCTTCTTTTTGTAACCAGCCTCTTTTAAATGGTTCAAAACCGTTTGATGATGAATGTTTAGTGCCTTGGCGATGTCATGGCAGCTTATGTGACGGTTCTGGTCAATCTTCTCCATAATTTCATCGACTTTTTCAACGATAAGTCGACCGGAGCGAGGTGCATCTTTCACATCGAAATTTCCAGAACGGAAGCGAGCGAAGCATTGTTGTGCTACACGAACTGATAAAGCAACGTCTCCGTAAACTTCACAAATTTCATTGGTGGCTTGCGTGGCATTCTTCCCTTTTTTATACAAAAATTTCAAAATATAGCGAATTTCTTCATTATTTTCACTCATTTTTGAACAGCTATACATTTTTTTAACTTCTTCGAATTTAATTTTTTTTTGGTTAAATGAAGCTTAAAATGTCACCTTTCTAACACCATATAATATGACAAGATGTGATTGGTAGCACTGGAGATAGATGACTCCAACGGCATCTATTGACAAAATACGAAAAGACTTTTTCGACTACCCAATATAATAAGAGATCAATTTAGAGGTATCGTTTTTTAAATTGAAATAAAACAAAGCAAATTCAAATTATTTGGGAAATCTTTATTATTTTTGTGTAAAACCATTCACGACATTTTTGTTTTAAAGTTCCCTTAATCCTTTTTAAAAGTTGCCGGCAACTGCGCCATAATTCAGCCATCCGTAGAAACCAATTTTGAATGACTCGCGACTCGCTGGAATACTTCGGTCGGTGTCTCAAAATGCACTTTACTAATGTTGGCTTCCAATGCCTCAATCGAAATTGGTTTATCCGTTTATCTACGAAGCATTTTGACTTTACATATCCCCACAAATAAAAGTACAAAGGTGTGACCAATCCGCTGGTCCGGGACAAGAGATAAATTGCTCACCGAAACGATGACGCAGTAAATCCATTATTTCACGGGCTGTATGGCAAGCAGCGCCGTCTTGTAGAAGTAAATGTTTAGGTGATCACCGGGCTTCAATTTTCAGCATCAAAAAGTCCATTTCGCCATTCACTCTTACATTGGCGCCAGCCTCGTGTTTGAAGAAATATGGACCAATGATTCCTCCAGCCCACAGGCCGCATCAAGCAGTTGCGTTCAATGGATTTATGGGTGAATGACTTCGACTAGGTCTTCAGCTCAAATACGGTAGTTTTACTGACATAGCTTTTTAGTCAAAAAAGGGCCTCATCGCTGAACAACCAGAACACCATAAGATGCCCCGAGCGCGCGACGAACACTTTTCACAGAGCGTCGATTTTCCTAGTACAATTTTATGATTTGTAAACGTTGTTGTGGCGTAAGTCTTTCCATGATGAAACTCTAATGAATACTGAAAAAAATTACCAATTTAGTTTGGCAGTAGTCACGCGCGATTTGTCAAAAATAGCCTATTGGAAAAAGTAACTCCAATCTGATGACCCTTTATATATCTATCTTGATTCATTTATGCTATTGCACACAACCGTTATGCGCATGAGTAAAATAAAACAAAATAACAACCTATTTAGTTGAACTTATGCAACCGACTTAACAACGTCGGCAGATCCAGTGATGGTAAATGGTTTTTTGAAAAATCCCTACACAGCCCAAAAAAATTCCCTACTTTTCCCTACGCTTACAAAAAATTTTCCCTACGAAATTCCCTAAATTTTTTTCTCCTGTGTTTACACTATAATGAGGCAATTGCAACGCCAAAATTGAATTGTGTGCTTAAGATTTTTTAAAAATTCCGTACAGAGCTTCTGCAGTGCAATCAGTTCTTTTTGGAATTAGATCCAGCAGCTTAACCACAAGCCGCTCGCTTTCCTCGTCGAAAAATCTCACCATGAGACACATAGGTATGCTTATTGAGTCCCATGTCTCTCATCGATCATTATGGAAAACTTGTTTACTTTTAATTTTCTTAACTAAATTGTCTTTCCTCTTTTGCCAACTCATTTTTTATTATGCTGGTGCACTTCTTTCTTCCGAGCTCAGAGTTTTTTATTATTTCAGAATCGGGCACGATTTCTTTTAAGAGTGGGATTAAATGGTCTACCACTTGCAGCGCAACATTATGCTCAGCGAAGAACATGCTAAGTCTTATTTCGAAATTTCTGGAACCATTTGGTTTACTCGCTTTATTTTAGATGTCTTTTTAATTGCCTTCATATTTTTTGGTGCAATTTTCGCGCAAAGAAAAAATCGTGCTAGCGTTAACGAAGAAAAAAACAGGCAATGTTGCCGTATTAACGCTTTTAAAAGTATGCTGCCATAAGGAAAAGAAGTATGGCATAAAGTCTTACCGCAGATTTTTATTTTAAATATACTTTTTTAATTTTACCCCGCTATTTTAAAATTTTTTTTGCCCTTCTTGAAAATTCCCTACATTTACAGAATTTAAAAAAATCTGTCCTTCTTTTCCTTACGCCCACATTTTTCGACAAAAATCCCTACATGTAGGGAATTTTCCCTACATTTACCATCACTGGGCAGATCTCGATTTCGAGACCAAAACTACTGCTGTGTAAGGGTATGCATGTACGCGTGCTTCAGCAGTTGCTTACCAAGTTTTCGCCGCCATGTAAGCGAACGATGAAGCCTGTAAATAAATGGAAGCAAAAAAGAAAAAAATAAATAACTAAAAGTAAAGCAAAATTTTGTTTGAATTGAATGCTGTCGAATTTAGAACACAAAAGAGAGTGGTGGCATCGAAGAACCATATAATGAAATTCTCGGGAAAAATTGTTCTTGTTTTTCTTATTGTAATTGTTGTTATTATTGTGAAACGCTTTCAGGTCAACTTCATTCATGCGTTGCACATGAACAAGCGAAATTTATCAACAATTTGCGGAGCTATTTTAGAAGTGGCTACATTTTCTTTAAGGGGCCACAAGTTGCCCGTGGTGGCTTAAGTGGTTTGGGAGTTGCACAAATACAAAGCAAAGAAGTGTGAAAACAGTGAAACGAAGTAGTATGCCATTTCTCTTTTTGTGGATTATCAACAGCGCTAGCTTTTTGAAAAACCCCACTCTGTGATAAAGAAGCCTAAATATAGAATTACTTCGAATACATTTCAGAATATTCAATTCATTCGCGACAGACAGAATTCAATAAAAAAGCGGATTTTAGCCGAAAAAATGAACTTAGTTTTCATGTTGGGCGTGTTCGATTTGCTTAATATCAGAAAAGAGAGTTGGCAGCATTGAAAATTCTGAGTTATACCAGTTTTATGAGCAGAGAAGTGGTGAATAGAAGAGACCTACTACCTTACTCCCTAGCGGCGAGTCTGCTGAAGCGAGCAGAGCCCAAACATAGCGAGCAGAGAAGTGACGAATCGAAGGCGTCTTCGAAGGCGCCTTTTGTCACAGTCAGTTCAGTATAAGGTGCTATTTGGTAACGATGCAAATTTAGAAGGAAAAATATCGTCGTTGATGAATATGTGAATGAAAGATTATATCTTAAGCTAATAGCATCCATTTATGTGTGTGTACACTTGTGCTCACATAATTAAGTCACTTTACCTATGTGCAATTTTCGGAATATTTTTCTATATTTTTTCTTAATTTATTTTTTGAAATATAATTCATTGTCTGAAAACCTTGTAAATTAATAGCAAGCTGCCAAGCTTGGGATGGAATTTACAAAAATTTAACAACAACATTTTATCTAGAATATTTAGGAAAATTATGAGTATGTAATCTTATGTCGCATTCAATATAAGTGCAAATTGTAAGTTTTAAACAACTCAACATTTTCTTGTTTTTTCGCTGTTTTGTTGAGCATTTTCTCTTATAAGAAATCTTCCGAACATGTTTTTTATATGGAAGAAACGTCTCGAAATCTTAAGCAAAAAAAAAATCCTAAAAATCAATTTGAGCCAGCTCAAACTTATATTTTATCATGCCAAAGCTGAATGGACTAAGCAACTGCAAGCCCAGAAATTTTTGCAGAATCTGGTAGGGAGGTGAACATTTTTATGACAAGTTTGTGAGATTTGTTACATTTTTGTGAATTTTGTACAAAGCTTGGATCTTTGATTTAAAGGGTGGTTAAAATTCAAGGGCCGATGTTGAATGTGAACCGCACCTAAACTTCAAGCTTTTGCCTGCATTCTATTTCATATTTTTCAATTTCAGACCAATTCAATTTGAATCATGTAAAGCTACACAATCGAGCAACGCGTTATAGTTATTCAGGCTTATTATGAAAATGGGCGTTCAAATCAAAATGCATATCGCGCACTTAGTGATTTCAGTGATCTTCAGTGATGAGGCACATTTTCACCTCAGTGGATTCGTCAATAAGCAGAATTGCCGCATTTGGGCGAATGATTTTCCAAGAGTGATTGCCGAAAAACCAATGCACCCAGAAAGAGCGACCATTTGGTGCGGTTTATGGGCCGACGGCATCATTGGGCCGTATTTTTTTTTCAAAATGCGGCCGGTCAGGCAGTTATTGTGAATAGTGCTCGCTATCGTGAGATGATAACGAACTTTTTATGGCTCGATGTGGACGATATGTGGTTTCAACAGGACGGTGCCACTTGTCACACAGCTAACGAAACTATGGCTCTTTTGCGCGAAAAATTTGATGGCCGAATAATCTCACGTCGCGGCGATGTCAATTGGCCGCCAAGATCTTGTAATTCGACACCGTTGGACTTCTTTCTTTGGGGTTATTTGAAAGAAAAGGTGTACATCGATAAGCCAACAAGAAGTCAAGAGCTAAAGGATGAAATAATTCGGCACATTAACGGCATAGAACCTGAATCAGCGTCATCGAAAATTTGGACCATCGGATGGAGATGTGCCGCTGAGACCGTGGAGGCCATTTGGCCAATGTTTTGTTCTATACGTAATTGAGCTATACCAGTATTATCATAATAAAGAGAAATGACAATAATATTCTAAAAAAATTGTATTTTATTCAAAATCAACACCGGCCCTTAAAACTTAACCACCCTTTATAAGGTTTTTGTTATATAATGAGCTATATTTTTATAAAAAATAATGAAAAAATTTAGTCCGAAAAATCTTGCGATTATTTTAAAACGACATCATCATCATAGCATCGCAGTTCGGGGTGAACCATTGCTTCACGTCACTTGGTCATCAGCTTATCGTTTGACTTCAGATATGGCGTCATAGCTTCAAAGTGCCCTTCGATGTCATTTCTCCATCGCATGCCCGGCCGGCCTCTTCTTCTGTTGTTGTGTGGACTTGTTTCGAAGATCTTTTTTAGAGTTCTATCGTTGTTCATTTGTAAAATGTGACTATACCATACCATTCTTTGCGCTTTGACGTATCTGATTACATTTGCAGCCCTGAGAAATGTGTCTCACTTGTCGTTGTACCGAATGCGGTAAGAACCCTCTTCAGGTCGTATAGACCCATATATTTTTAAAACGACAAGGTAATTTAAATATGTGAGCCCAAGTGTTTATAAATGTAAGTTAATAATTGTATACCAGTAGTGGTTTTAATGCTAGTAAGCGTTTAGGCAAATTTTAAGCGAAAATAAATTCTTGAAGCAAGAAAACTCCAAAAATCGAAATTTTGTAAGTGAATTTTGAAAATTAATCATCTTATGGCATTTCAGCTCTTTATAAAAAAAGATACATCCCCGAACATAACATGAAAAGTGTTGTTTACTTAATTTTAATAGATTTTTTGCTGATTTAGTAACAGCTTTTGGCAACTCTAACCTTAAAGTCGGCTTTAGAAGTAAAAGGTGACTCTAACTGGACTTCGACAAAGATAAAGTACACTTTTAACTAAAGTGAGCTGCAACTTTGACAAAGATAAAGTACACTTTTAACTAAAGTGACTCGGCTTTGATAAGGAGTACTTATAATTAAAGTGTACTTTAACTTATTTACAACCCAAATAATTTTATAACAAAGGCCATCCAATCATCCAATTTTATTTTTGATTAACCTTTTTTCTAAATAAATAAAAAACTAAATTGTTTTTAGTAATGGAAATCTTTATGCGCTCCACTGCTTGCCTGGTTGTACAGCGCAGCTGACTAGTTCACATGTGTGAAATGTTCTAATTATTTAATAATTTATTGACAGCAAATATTTACACGGCATATAATTTTAGTAGAAAAATCCATAATCTTAATTTTTGATTAGTTTTCAAAGCATAAGTTATTTAAGGTTGTGCGGGCGTCATTATTGGAACACTCGTAATAACACAAGAAGCTTACAATTATACATCTGACCAAAAATCACTTTGTACTCAAAATAAATTTAGTCGTGCTTCTGATATCAATGGAACTGAAACACGCAAGCTTCTTAAATGAGTACCTTCGCTTTGTCTAGACAATGCCGGCTAGCAGCAGAAACTTCCTATTTCAAATCGGAAAACGCTGAATAGAAGTTGGTCCAATAAACGCCCGATATAGATGCGTGGAAACCAATCGAGCCATGTTCGTTAGGGTTGTTAGGCGAACGCCCTCCCTTTATGCAAAAATGTGATGTTCTAGAGCAGACGCCCAGGGTGTTAAAAGAACTACTCGACATTTTCGCCTAGCCTATACCCTCTCAATTGCCAAGTGGTTCTATCGATGGCTTACAGTCTAGTTCAACAGAAGCTTCAGGTTTGAGAAGATTCCAAATAATAATGAAATTCGTAAATATCCTAAACAGATGAATTAAAGATAAATTTGCGATTCGATGAGATATTTACCATTTTCAAAATTAACTCTCCAAGCATTAACTTACATAGATACTTATATTATAACCATAACCAGGTTTCGCATATTCTGCAGGTTCTCTCAATCGATATCAAACTTTGGTCTACCGCTTAATACCTCTTAGTTCCCTTCTTTTAGAATAAACTCTCTGAATTCATAAACCAAATACCTAACAAGAGCACCAACTGCGCGCCACGTGAAGTCCGTTTCTCAAACTTTGCTGGCAATTGATGTCCCATGCAGTGAAATATTTCTGTGTCGCAGCAAATTGTGCAGCTTCTGTGTCTCTGTATTGCCATTTTCAATCACTAAAGTTTTGCAACAACAACTCACCGACAACACCTTTCGGTTTTAAGATTCAAACACTTATACTTATGCATTTGTGCTGTAAGCAAAGTAAAGGGTTTTGCAATAAGAGGTGTTATTTTGATATTCAAAGAAAAATGTTATTTTTTAATATAAATGATCGGATGTTTATTTGATTAAAAGTCGAAAATAACATCAGGCAAATGACCACCATGACCACGCTTACAGGACAATATCCTTTTCATGAAATTTTCCATAACCGAATTGCAAAGTGGCTGCCCTATGTCCCCGATAGCCTCACAAATTCCATTTTTGAAGTATTGAATCGACCCTGGGCTATTGGCGTAGACCTTCTCTTTCACGTGGCCCCAAAGAAAAAAGCCACAAGGTGTTAAATCACAAAATCTCGGTGGTTAATTGTGATCACCTCTTCGAGAGATAACAAGGTCCGGAAACTTTTCCCGTAAAAGATCAATGGTTTTGTTGCTTGTGTGGCACGTAGCGCCGTTTTGTTGAAAATAAACGATGTCCAGATCAATACCATCCAGTTCCGGCCATAAAAAATCGTTAATCATCTCTCCTGTTATTGGAAAACCCTTTATAAATACAGTAACTAAAAGTGGATTGGGTGCAGAAAATTTCATTTGTTAGTAGTTGTGTTTTGTACGTTACGCATTTGACGCCACTGGTCACTTGCTACTTGCTGGCAGCCACTTGCCATTGCCACCTTTTGCACAACTAAGCTAAATACAATTTGCCATTGTAAATTTAGGTTTATTTGGGAGCATTCGAAAACGAAAACTTTGTCCAGCACTTACAAATGATCAACTGAACCGAGAGCGTTGCTGCCGCTGCTACAAATGAACATCCAGCAGATAGGAAGTAGAGTACAGGGATGCATATACGTATTTGTAAATATATATGTTCGAGCATTAGGGAAGACCTTAGCTGATGGAGAAAAATAAGGACTAAAAGTTCGGAGAAAAAATATCATAAAATTCGTAATATGCTTGTTTGGGGCTGAGTTCGATTTAGTTGATCTTTGACCTTGAGTGGTGAGTTCAGGATCAGAGATAGAATATTCACTAGAAAGGTCTAAAAAAAATGAAAATATCCGTTTTTGGGGCTGAGTTCGGTTTCGTTGCTCATTTGACCTTGAGTGGTCAGTTCAAGGTCAGACATAGAATATTCACCAGAAAAGTCTCAAAAAATGAAAATATACGTTTTTGCGGTTGAGTTCGATTTCGCTATTCATTTGACCTTGAGGGGTTAGTGCAAGGTCAAACACAGAATATTCACCAGAAAAGTCGCAAAAAATGAAAATATACATTTTTGGGGTTAAGTTCGATTTCGAGTCCATTTGACCTTGAAAGGTTAGTTCAAAGTCAAACACAGAATATTCACCAGAAAAGCCTCAACAAAATGAAAATACACGTTTTTGGGGTTGAGTTCGATTTCGTTGTTCATTTGACCTTGAGGGGTCAAACTCTAAATATTGTAAACTGATTCCCAAGTCCAATATAGCCAATCTTTGTTTGGGAAAAACGATTTATCGGGCAAATGAGCAACAAGTACACTCCTGGTTAATGCTCATTATTCAAAACTTTTAAAGTGTGAGCTCGAAATTATCGAGCTTTTTCGAGAAATTCGAGCAATACTTTCGGCTGTTTTGACTTTTATCAGCTGTTTTTAAGTTTTACAAATTATTTATATGCACACTGTGCTAAAGTTCTTGGAAAACTAAAGAAGTGATAAATAAAATTTGCTATAATAAAATTTATAACTTTTGTTTAGCTGCTCAAATTATTCAAATAACGAGCTACTCGAGATCCGGGTATCTGGAACTCTGGTATGTATTTTAATTACCCTACACAGAATTCTCTGATTTGCATATTACTTTTTTATTTATCTAGATTTATCTTTTCTGAAGAGCTTTTTGATAAAACCCCGCCAGTAAAACATAAAAATCTTAAGATAAAATTGCGGTTGTCCCTCTGTGGACAGTGTCAAACACCCAAGTATGTTTATACTGTGCAAAAATTTCTCAATACCATCACAAATCATTTGAAAAAAGTATGTGCTTGTAAGTGCTTCCATTATTAGACTAACGAAACCAACGCAAGACTGAGTCTTGTCGAGGCCCTATGCTCCCGACAAGAGTGAACAAGGGGAAAAAAATATGCTTCCATTTGAAGGATGCAGTGGAGGTTTCAATTAAGAATGCAATTTCCTTAAAATACAATATCTAGAAATCGCGGAATGCAGGTAAAGAAACCAGATAACAGATAACGCCAAGTTAGAAGAAGATTATGACCCCCCTACAACCACAAACAAACATCAATAATAACAAACATAAAACGAAGGGATGCCTACAGACTGATAACTGGCTTCTGGTCTATCAGAGAACAAGCAGCCAAAATGGATATTCCTCACAACACACACTGTCATATTTGTACATTACCAAAGAAAAAATAAACGATTTTCCATTTCCTCTGCGGATGCCCCGCATCATATGAGGAGAAAATGTAAACCCTTGGCAAACCATTGTTCGAGAATCTGGCTTGGATGTCAATAACCTAAACCGCACAGGGTGGATATAGTCGTGTTGTAAATCACCATTAAAAAAGTTGGTAGCGGGTATGTGACCATAAGATGTTGCGGAAGTTGGATTCTGGATGAATCACCACTTTAACCAACCAACTAACCAAGCAGTACCGCAAATTAGAGGATAAGTTCAGCCAAACACCCAAAATAGGATGAACGCGTTAATTATATATTATGTACTGTACATATACATATACATATATATGCATATATATACTCGCACATACATTCATATGACTTGCAGACATTTTCAAAGTTTCTCTTTAATTTAAGATAGATAGATATTTTGCTTGTCTGCCTATTTGAATGTATTTCGACAAGTACAACCTCTACAAGTGGAACGATCCTCGTATTACTATGAGAGAGTTCAGTTTTGTTTCGCCACCAATTTGATTTGAATGATAAGAATTAATGATTTCCTGATTTACAAGTAAATACTGGATACTTTTTCCATCATCGAGTCGTTTCTTTAATCGATGCTCATTTCGAGTTTGGCCTTTACTTAATTTCATCATAAATGCATTCCCTCGCGACAAAGTAGGTAAAGTAAAATTCAATTTGCCGTTACTCTTTCGTGTTTACTTTTCTTGTAACTTTTACATGCAATTGATTTTTAAATGTCGAGATTTTCCGCTTTAAAAAACTTGGAAAAAGTTGGTCCTAATAAACTTTCTGCGAGCAAAGTATGTAATAAGAGGATTAAGGACTTCTCCTTATAGAAAATACTTTTGGCGAAAGCAAGAAATATAATTACTTAGAAAAAATTGCATTTCAATCAAATATTTAAAGGACTTATAAGTTATGGCTGGCCGTAGTAGCTGTGGGTAGGTGCGAAACTCCGTGCATCAACATAAAATAATAGAAAAAGTTTTTTTTAATAGCGGTTGCCCTTCAACAGGCAATGGCAGCCCCGAGTGTATTTCTGCCATGAAAAAAGCTCTTTATAAAAATCATGTGCTGTTCGGAGTCGGCTTTAAATTGTAGGTCCCTCCATTTGTGAAAAAACGAAAAGACGCACACTACAAATTGGAGGAGGAGCTCGGGCAAACATCTAAAAGGGTGTAAGCGCCAATTATACAGATATATATACATATATATTACATATAGTATATGGTAAGAGGACGATTTTTTACCTTAAAAATGTTAAATTTTGTGAATTTCCCTTTGAAAAAGTTAAAAGAAATATGAATAATTTATTTCGGTTCAATAAAAAAAACATTACAAAAAAATTCAGATTTTTGTTTTTTCTTAATTCTTTACTCTGTACTTGTTTATATGCAATATTTGTCACCCATATTTAATCGATATCCGATATTTTGCCCCGATACCAGAAACAAGTGAAAGTGTCGGTAGCAAGGGGTTATGGAAGACTGCTAATTTAAGAACGACTGTTCGGACATATTTGAATAAGTGGGAACGAAATGGCAGATAAGTTATTCAGCAAAAAGGCGGCCTCCTCATTTATAGTCTTAGGGCAATTTTGTGGCCTAAGAAAGGGTAACCTCTCCTCTCTTATACAGGAAGTAGAAATAACTTGAGAATCATCACAAGACTTTTAACAGGGTATTGCAAATTAAATTAATATATTCGATTGAGAAAAGCGTTACCGCCGAGAGCTCGGACAAACACCAAGGAAAGGGTGTAAGAGCCCCATATATAAATATATATATTATATACTAAGTAATTGCGGATTTGTTTAGAAAATCGAAGACAATTTTTTAACGCGTTGCGTTTCTATTTTTTGCGTTTCTTTCAGTTCGTGAGGAATTCATGTGTCGAGTTTTTGAGCATAGCCAAGCTGTTTTAAGTGATTTTCAATGCATGTATGTGTTACATGAAGCTTCTCTGCAATCTCACGTGTTGTACTGTGACAATCCGAATCGATTATTGCTTTGATTACGGCGTCATCAACTTCAACTGGACGACCAGAGCGTTTTTCGTCTTTGAGTGTAAACTCACCAGAAGAACTGCCGTTCTTTTAAGGCTTCCTCATCATAAACAGCACATAACTTTTTATGAGCTTGCGGAAATAAAAAAGCAAAATAAAACGAAAATGTTCCTTTTGATTTTCCATTTTTCAATGAATGCCAAACGAAAACTACGCAACCGATCAAAAGACGTTTTTTACTGATTGACAGCTGAATTGCCAACTATCAAATAACAAAATGTGTTTTACATTTGTACAACGTCTGCAAACCTAAAAATTCAACTTAGGCCATCTATGAGTGAAATCCGCAATTACTTAGTTGTCAACCCAATAGATTGAATAATTATCATCTTACTTACCTAAGAATATAATCTAACGGAACTTGTAGCGGCGAAAGGTTAAACCGTCAAATATACGCTGGCATCGTTCCTATCACTGATGCATATGCGGCACACAACCTAGGAAAAAAATATTTTTCTGAGGAAATAGAACTCAATAAAATATTTGCACCATACTCTGAATTCATGAACGGGGCGCGAGAGATCGTGCAGGTAGGAATGCTAAGTGCTCTCATAATCATTATAATAATTAATGAAGTTTGGAACTCTTCGTATACAAAGTTTTACTAAGTCGTCTTTGAGATGCATGTATTTCCCCAAAAGTGGGCGTGCCATTGGCATTTTTTTAAATTTTACTCGCGTCGTAATTTTTGCTTTTGTGTTCATCATTTGTACCACATTTGAATAATTTTGCTTCGTTTATAACAGAAATATAATGTTTTTCTCGAACATCACCGTTATATGGAAAGTGAGAAAGCTTATTAATCGAATTTCCCCGTTTTCAATACCAAAATATCTTTGACAAAGAGCAATAATTCTAGCAGATTTCATTGAAAGACAGTAATTTTTGCTCGAGTCATGGAGCGCACGACCGACAAAGCGACGACATTGCCATATAATCGATTGCTCTTATATTTTTGAGTCTTTTGGTGTACAAGGTTACGGGCAAACTCATGGTAGATACTTCAGGATGTTATTATTTAGGTAATATATGATTAATTTGGTTATTAGACACGATGGTTGAGACTTAAAGGGTTGCGAGGTACAATATTATATTTTAAAGATTATTTAAAATTTTCTCTTTCATGTTAGTTCAAGACTTCGAATTTTATGTTTTAATTAAAAGGTATGCCAATCAAAAATCCTCAATGACATTTGAACGAAGCGCGACTGTAAAAAGTGGCTGCTTCAAAAAATTTTGAGTTTACGATTTTGCAAAATTTCCTACTTCACATCATTAAAAAAAAATTTCGTATGGAAAGTATTCTGTAAATTATTATAAAAACTAGTATGTCTTTTTAGCTCTCCATAAATATACGAGGTGTGTTCAAAAAGCATCGCGAATTTTGAATTTTCGCAAGTTACGTATATTTGAATCTCGATTTTTTTGTGGCGATATGTTGGTACTCATGTCTCTCACTCATGCCGTCAAGTTTGGCCATTTTGAATGTTCAGTTAATTGTTGACAGCTGCTTTGCTTGCTCGTGTTTCGGCTCATCTTCGATTTTTACCTATTCAAAGAGATGGATCAAAGAACCTTTATCAAATTTTGTGTGAAAAACGAAATTAAGTGCGCGGACGCATTCCGAATGTTGACTATGACATACGGCTACTTTATCGGTGGTATGAAATGTTCTCAGATGGCCGAGACGATGTGAACGACGCAAAGCGTGCCAGACGCCCGAACACTTAAATAACAGACGACAAAATTGATGAAGTGAAGAAAATGGTATTGACCAAACGTCGAATCACCGTGTGGTGTGCGTTTTGATGTTGTTCCACAAATGTAGGGACCTACAGTTTCAAGCCGACTCCGAACGGCAGATATTTTTATGAGGAGCTTTTTCATGGCAGAAATACACTCGGAGGTTTGCCATTGCCTGCCGAGGGGCGACCGCTTTTAGAACAATGTTTTTATTAATTTTGCTTTCACCGAGATTCGAACCAACGTTCTATCTGTGAATTCCGAATGGTAATCACGCACCAACCCATTCGGCTACGGCGGCCGCCCGTTAGAGAAGTAATAATAAATCTGCTCTGGGTGCCGGGTCATAGAGACATAGAAGACAACTGCAAAGCAGATGAACCAGTGAGATTGGGTACCACATTACCGATACGTCCAGACAAAGCTAACTTGTAAGATGCTTATAGATAAACACACTATCAGTGCTGCCAACAGGCTATGGTCTCAGTTCCTGACCTGTGAAAGTAGCAGAATGACGTGGCCGGAATGGAACATGGGCCGCACAAGCCGATTGTTGAAACTAAACAGGAAAAATATGAGACATTTTCTCGGGGTCCTAACAGGGCATTGTCTAAATGGCAGGCATGCCAAAAGACTGGGATCACCCTATAACGACTATTGCAGAAGCTGTAACGACATTGATGAGGAAGAGACTATAGAACACTTTCTATGCGGGAGGATAGCTCTGGATAGAAGAAGGTTCAATTTTTTAGGAAAAAGTTCCCTGATTAACTTGACAGAAGTAGCCAATATAAAAACAACAAGTCTTATTAGATATATTAAAGCCACAGGTTGGTTCAATGAGGACAATGTAGAGTGAGGAGAGCGGAGAACCCTGGCGGCATCACAATGGGCATACAGCAAGCCTAGGTGTGTTAACCGACAACCACTATACCTATCTACCTATGCGCAATTTGCGCTAAGCAATCCGCCAGAAACGCCCGGATTTGTGGAAGAACAAAAATAACGCACCTGCTCATACATCGTTGCTTGTGCGTGACTTTTTGACAAAAAACAACACACTAATGATGCCACAACCACCGTATTTGTCAGATCTGGCCTCCTGTGACTCTTTCTTGTTCCCGAAACTGAAGAGGCCCAAGAAAGGATGACGCTACACTACGATTGACGAGATAAAGACGGCATCGAAGGAGGAGCTGAACAAGATAATAAAACAATGATTTTTTTAAGTGCTTTGAAGATTGAAAAAAAAGTTGGGACAAGTGCATAATATCTCATGGGGGTTACTTTGAAGGAGACAAAATAGATATTAATGAATAAATAAATAATTTTTAGAAAAACACAAAATTCGCGATACTCTTTGAACACACCTCGTATAAAACTTAAATTATAGAGGTGACCCATAGGCGAATTGCGGGCTCAACAAGTGGAGTCGTGAGTAAAAACGAACTTATTTTAAATTTATGTATTATAATTCGTTCTCGACCGTTCATGACGGCCAATATTCCTCAAAGAAATTTTCATTACAATCCTTCAATTTTTCACGTTAATTTTTTCGATTGCCAAAATTATGTCAAGTTGTCTCAATTCTTTATGCTTCTACATGTAACCGTTAGGTGAACAAAATAATAACACAAGTGCACGCGGGTATACGAACATCAACCTCTAACGGAAAGCAAACTTTACAAAAAAATCAAACACTTATTAAGGTAAAAAGCATAAATACATATTTTTTGAAGTAGCAGCAAAAATTAGCCAAATTTCTCTGCAAGTGAGTACACAAATCGCTTCAGTACATTTTTCATACAGTAAACAAATAAAGGAAATCGAAATTTTTTTCGTGAGAACTACATTAATTTTCGTGGGAACTTTTACTAATGTTGTGTCAGGCAAGAGGCGATCAACTTGGATATATTTACTAGTGAGTACTCTTAGGAGTTGTGATTATATTGCTTTTAATTTTTGCGTTGAAATAGCGAATTTTTGCAACTGAATAAAAATAAAGTATGGAGGTGTGAGCATAAATAAGGGTCTAAGGAATTGACAGCGCAATACTTGTAAAATACATATGTACAGTAGGTATCTGAGGATGTTGTATGATTGTCCATGATTGCTTTCGGAAGAAATTAAAATTCGTATTTTTATTTATGTATTGGAGTATTTCAAATTACGCAAGGTGGCACACAATAAATCATTTTTTTTTGTGTTTGAATAACTATTTTACAAAATACTAATTTTCTATTTTATTACTAATTATTACTATTATTATTATTATTGATTGTATGTTTGTATACTGCAACTGTCTAATTCAGAAGTGTCAAATTTGATCGACATACGACACCATTTTCCAAAAATTAAAAATCTTCCGATGCGCGACTACCATTCGGATTTCACAGAGAGAACGTTGGTTCGAATCTCGGTGAAAACACCAAAATTAAGAAAAAAAAATTTCTAACAGCGGTCGCCCCTTGGCAGGCAATGGCAAACCTCCGAGTGTATTTCTGCCATGAAAAGGCTCCTCATAAAAATATCTGCCGTTCGGAGTCGGCTTGAAACTGTAGGTCCCTCCATTTGTGGAACAACATCAAGACGCACACCAGAAATAGAAGGAGGAGCTCGGCCAAACACGAAAAGGGTGTACGCGCCAATTATATATATATATATATATTTTTTTTTTGACAGATCGCGCGTGACTATGGTCAAACTAAATACATCCTTTTTTTCAGTAGACATTTCATCATGAAAAGACTTACGCCTCAACAATGTTTAGACATTGTAAAATTGTATTACGAAAATCGACGCTCTGGGAAAAGTGTTCATTGCAATCTCAGGTTAACTTCTAGTGTACGAGGTGTACTCAGAAACTATGGTGAACTTCCATTCTTCTCAAAAAATATGTACTTATTCATCAATTTCTAGTTTATTTCCTCCAAAGTAGTCCCCTCAGATATAATACACTTGTTTGCCAACGTTTTTTCCAATACTCAAAGCAGTTCTGATATACTATACACTTTTTGTGATGTTCTTGAGCTCTCTCACCGATTCGGTTTTTATCTCCTCAATCGTTGCAAAACGCCAACCTTTCATGGGCCTCTTAAATCTTGAGAACAGGAAAAAGTCGGAGGGGGCCAAATCCGGTGAATACGGTGGCTAAGGCATGTTGGTTTTGGCCAAATAATATTTCATAAGCAAAGATGAATGAGCAGGTGTATTATCATGATGCAAAATCACTGCATTTTTTTCCACAATTCCGGGCGGTTTTTTCGTATTGCTTCATGAAAACGGCGCATAGCTTTAGGGTAATTCTCTTTATTTACCGTACGAACTTGTGGTGAGAACTCCTCATGCACTACGCCATGGTGATCGAAGAAAACAGTGAGCAAAACCTTGATATTTGATCGAACTTGGCGTGCTTTTTTTGGTCTTGGCTCTCCTGGACTCTTCCATTGGCACGATTGGGCTTTGGTTTCGATGTCATAGCCATACGAGTATACCCATGATTCATCGCCAGTTATGACCCTTTTAAGCAAATCTGGATCATCGTTGACGCCATTCAACAATTCCTGAGCGATGCTGTTTTTGGTAAAAATTCAGCAATTTTGGGACGAACTTCGCTGCCACACGCTTCATGCCCAAAATTTCCGAAAAGATTGAATGGCATGACCCAACCGATGTGATTCAGCAACTTATGTAATTGTGATTCGCCGATTCCCCATTAAAATTTTTTTCACTTTCTCAACATTTCCATCGGTTGTTGATGTGCTGGGGCGTCCAGAGCGAGCGCCATTAATCACATCTTCTCGACCTTCTGCGAAAAGGTTGTACCACTTGTAATCATTTTTTTTACTCATAGTACTCTCACCGTATGCGACTCTCAACATTTCAAGTGTTTTTGAGGACTTAATTCTATTTTTTATACAAAATTTGATGCAACTTCTTTGATCCATTTTTTTCGATAGCACAAAATCGCCCAACACGCAAAACACTTCTCTTATTTATGCCTCTCACAAACAAACTAATTGAGTTATATTGCTTAATCCATAAACATATCTTCGGGATGAGTGTACCAACATAAAGAAAACAAAATAATAAACGAAAGTCGAATGTACGTAGACCGGTAAATTGGAAAAGTCAGATTATTTTTTCAATCCAATTTATTAATTCAAAGATAAAATGCTGCATCCTAAACCTATTTGTACCATTTATGTAATAACTTACTACATACATTTTCATTCTACTCAAGAAAGTTGCAGTTACTTCAAAAGTCTGTTGATATTCTATTGATTGCTTTTTTCAAAATTGCTTTTCTCGCTGATAATGGACGACTTTAAATGAACTTAGTATAACTTTTTCGGTTTTCTTTTTGTCAAAGCAAAACCGAAACCGAGCAGAACTTTTGTGGCCTAACATGGTCGAAGCCGATGCCGATGCTCGGTCATTCTCTACAAAGAATCAGATGATTTTCTGTTTCTTACTGTCCAAGAAATGGCTAGCACGCACGAACCCAGCCAACTACTCTCAGCTTCGTTATATGAAGAATGAATGTGAATTATTTAAATAAGAAGCCAAATGAGCAAAAAGTTATAAAGCAAGTGGTAGTTATAAATCAATAATTGTACAAAGTTCTCAAATTTCGCTAAAGAAACTTTATTTTGGACATTTGTTTGTGGCTCTAATGGATTTAGTTGACGGTTGACATGTTTTGTTGCTGCAGTGGGTTGTTAATTGTAGGCGCTGCGTGCTACGAGCTTCGGCTTCTCTATTTCTTATTGTTGTTGTTTTTGTAGTTGTTAAAGTTTCAACAAGATGAAAAACTTTAATAAGTAAATACTCTTGTTTTACGTTTTATATTTGTGTGCATGCGAAGGAAGAGGGGGCTGTGGATAGTAGGACAGACAACACTCTAATTGTTGCTGATTTTATTTGTGTCATTCCTCTCGTTGTCAACGTTGCCTTTGCTGTTGCGTACACTGTAAATATTGTTGGTTGCACGACATTGCCTTGTCGCTAATGACTGCAGCGTTGCTAAGCTTCTAACGCTCAATGGCAGCAATGCAGGCGCTTTTGCCGTTCTTTAACACCGACAGCAGCACCAGTGCCGGTGCACGTTTATTGCTCTGTACAAAATATATTTATTTGCCAACAAGACTTCTGATCTGCTCACTCCTGGCACTTACTTCTCGCAAGCAATATCATTCATTTTGTACGCTGTGGCAACTTACGTAAAATAGGACGAACTGCCAGCATGTTGCATGCGGTTGGTAACAGTTCCCTGCTACTGTTGCCACCACAGCTGTGTGCCGCAACCGCAATAACATTTGTGCATACATACATACATACACTATTCGTGTGCATATATGTATGAGTATTTGAATGCGTCTTTGCTTGTTTGCATGTCATCTTTTTTATTGGTTTCTTTCGCATTTCTTCCTTTGCAGTTGCTCCTTTCTTTGTTGGCATTCTTGTTACTTTGCTCTTGTGGTGGTACCACAGTTGTATGTGTGCTTGTATTTGGTATACTGTAAACTTTTGTTGGCAATCATCGTTGCGTATTTATGCGCTGTACTGCTATAGGTATATGTAGGCGAACATATACATATGTATATGTGTGCCTTTTAATTAGTTTGGAAAAGTTGTTGCATCATCGTACAGTTACAGGCTAAGGGGTACTGTGTGCTGATCTTGACCGATAACGTGCAAGTTTTTAGCATAACTTTCAATTCTCAACAAGGAATCATAACATTTGAAATGAGGAAATAAGCCGAAAAGGCACAATGAAATATTCAAAAATAGCAGATTCCTATTACGAGAGGGGAATGGAAATGAGAAAGGTCTCGGGTACTTCAGCTCCTACTATATATATACTATATATATATTGTATATATATGTAGAACGTAGGTTTGAGTCTCCGAGAAACACCAAAATGAAGAAAAAGTTGTTTCTAATAGCGGTCGTCCCTCGGCTCTTCATAAAGCTCCTCATAAAAAATATCTGCCGTTTGAAGTCGGCTTAAAACTGTAGGTCTCTCCAACTAAGGAACAACATCAAGACGCACACCACAAATAGGAGGAGGAGCTCGGCCTAACAGAAGTGGACACGCCAATTATTTATTTTTTTTTTATATATATTTTTCCGTGGTTCCTAAGTGACACACAGGGCCACAACAAACAGATTATAAGTTGATTTATTTGAAGCTGGAAATTGTATTTGTTTCCATGAATAGCCTGCCTTCCGCGTCCACCTGTCACCTCCAGGTGTTGGTTGGACTCCCGTGTCTGCGAGTTCCTTGGGGATTACAATCCAATGCCGCTCTTGTGATGTCGTCCATGGGCTTACGTAGTGTATGGCTGATTTACTTCCATTAGTGACGTCATACTTCGAGGAGGATGGATATTTGTTAGTAATAGCCCATAGGTCAGTATTACTTATGATTTTAGGTCAGAATACGTATACGCATGATTTTGCGTAGACAACGACTGAAAAAGGTTTGCAACATTTGCAAGTCGCACGTGTTCATATTTCACGTCTCACAACCAGGATCACCGATTTTAAGTTGGTATCTAAAATATTCAATTTCGTACGGCTGAATATGTGTGCCAATCTCCAGACTATATCCAGCATACCAAAGGCAGAACGCACTTTTGATATGCGGTTGCGAATATCTACTGCTGATTCGCCAATATTTGTAATAATGTTGCCGAGATAGCAGAATTCGTTTACTACTTCTAAGGGGATGCCTGCCTAGCATTTCGTTGGCGTTAATGCACATAAGTTTTGTTTTGGCAATTTTATTTTTAATCTTGTTTCAGCTGCAAAAGCGCTGACCGCCTGCAACTTGGAAGATATGTGTATCAGTGTTTATGCGCCGTCAGGTATATATGTATCATCCGCGTAGTCTCCTAATAGCTACTGGAAAAACCAGGGTACCACACAAAGTAGGTGCGTGTCAGAAATGCGTATCAAACAAAAGGGAGCAACAAGACGGAATGGCCACAAATAACTTCAACAAATATCTGTCAGACCATAATAGTAAAAGTGATTATAGGTGCCGTATTCTTTTGTACACGAGTTGAAAAGAACACTCATAAATATCGACTTATTTGCCAAGTAACAATACAACTCGTGTATATTAACCCAGTAGAATCCGGCTCGTCGAAAGCTATACATACGACTTAGTGTGAAGTGCTGCCAAAAGCAATTAAGGCACTATGGGTTTGGTAATGAGAAAGCTTGCATAATTTCTATTCAATAGTCACTTTCTTTCTGCTCTTTTTTAGTTAAATTTTAGGAATCAACATTTACATCAGTACTGCCATAGCTCGGATAATCAGGTGGGAATGTTCTTTGCGATTCGTGTACAAAAGAAAACGGCTAAACTTTCGATTGGTGGATTGCGATATTCGGTCATTTTAGTCCACGACAACACAGTTATCAGATTACTTTGAGTCCTTTTGTATGTCTTCGCGGTGAAATTTTGATTGATGCTGATAAACTTGGCAACCGATTTGAAAACAATTGTGCAAATTTGCGATGATCACTCTGCTGTACGATATCCAAGAGCTTAATAGAATATACTACAGCGGACTTAAGTGAGAATAGGCAAAAAATAAAGAAAAGAAAAAAGCATAAAGAAAAGGAGAAAAGCATTGCATTCAATCGGAGCAAACAAAGGAGGCATGCGGACTCGAAGTGGTATTCCACTAAGTGATATTTTATGGTCACACATCTAATGTGTGCCAGCGTCCTGCGGAAGACTAAAAGGAAGCATTTTTCCATGGATTGCATTAAAATATAATATTTTGTCAGAAAGTGGCCACCAATACCACTTTAAGGTGGCATTTTATGATAAACCTGTTAGAACCAAGGTGCGGGTTGTAAGTGTGTAATAAGAATGCATAATTGGCACGTTCTTCCTTTGTTGGATGTTGGACTAACTTCTTCTCCAATGCTGTTCCCCATCGGGGTGATCTTCACTTTTACAGCGATATGCTAAATTTGAGTGTGTATTCTATTTTCTACAGAATGTCTTGTTGCTCAGCGGCATACTCGAAAGTTAAGGTATTTTTACAATGGTTTACATAGTTGCAACAACAACTCCAAGATAACTACCTATTTAGCGTCCATGAATTTGTCTTAACTACCATAATAAAAATCGTTGCCACTGTTTTGAGGGTAAGCAAAGGGTGGTCCATTTTTCAGTATATTATTGATTCATTCGAAAGAGCAAACACTCTCAGTATTTGTGCACCACGATTTCATTCATGTAGTCACCTCAGCTGCCGGGCTGTAGCACATCCTGTTAACACAGTTTTCCCAGATCTTAGTGACAGTTTCTGGCTATATCTCTATTCGCTCGATATTCGCCTTAGGGCCCTGAAGTGTTCACATAAAATCGGCCACCCACAAAGGTCTGCAAAAAGAAGGTCTAACGGCGTTATGTTGCAGCTCAGCGGTGACATATTGACATAGCCAAGAATCTTAATAAAACGTTGCCGATCTTGACATGGCGCACCATCCTGCTGAAATCAATCGACCAAGTCCTTATCTTCGATTTTCGGCCATAAAAGATTATTTATCATGCCTTTGTAGCATTCCTGGGTGATCGAAATGACGCTTTCAGCTGCATTTTGAAGAAAATGCCTCAGTTCTAATATTCGCACCAAACTGTCACGCATGCTCAGCGCGAGAGTGCGGCGAGATGAAAATGCCCTTTGTCAAAAAAGATGGCATAGGCTTATTTCCAATAAATGCACTTTTTGGACTTCATTTGTAGCATTGGTTTTGGCAATGAGTTTGCATTATTTTCCAACTTTGCTCGAGCGCAAACTGATTCATTTTGTTCCGTGGAGATGTGAAAGTATTCTATCAGCGAGAAAGGCTGTTGCTGTGAAAATAGGATATGATTAAAAAAAAGAAGAGTAAATGGATGGCCTATATAAGTATATGTATTTATGTCCACCTGCCATGTTGCATCTGATACCAATATTGATTACTTTGCAAAATTAGCGCAGTATAATCTTTAGCTTTTATCGACAGATCCTCCGAAATATTTGGTGAAATAATCCACTGTAGCATTTTCTTTAGCTTTGCCGTGGCTGTTGCATGGCACCATGCTGTTGATATTGCCAGTGTGTGATTTGATTTGCATACAAAAAATCCAATGCTGAGTGCGTTCAGATTTAGAAAAAGAACTGCCAACGCTATCGACAGTGCAAGAAAGTTTAGCTCATTGTAGCTTGGCGACAACAACGTTGACAACGGTAGTTTAATTGTTTCAGTTTACTGCTTTCGAGTGCATAAGTTGAATGTAATTTGTTGCTAGCAATGGCAGTACAGTTTTGTGGAAAACATAAAAGCTTTCTTGTGCATTATAACGGTTGCATGTAATAGCATAAAGGAATGGAGGTACAAATAGGTATATTTATACAAATACATACATACTTATTTACAAGTCTTTACAGACCAAAAGGCTCAGAATGATGGCGAAGTCGAATATTTCAATATATGAATATTCGGTATTTCGAACAAAAATAAATATATTTCTATGCAACTCAGTACACATCTTCCTTTTTGTCAAAGAAAGCTTGATATTGGAGATGAGTGACAAATAAAATCGAACAATAACCATGCCTCCCTCCTATATAAAGTTAATTTTTAAGCAAGCCAAAATTGCTTGAGTTCGGACAAAACCAAATTTTATTCATCTATGCGCATTGCGGTAAAATGTAATTTGGACTGCCGGTTTATCTTTGGATTAAAAGAAACTCATAAAAAATGTGAAATGAAAGCCTTCTTTCTAATATTTACTTATTATACCCGGGTCTAAATTGAGTCTTCCTAAAATGTGCGCTGGTATGAAAACTACGGCCCGGACTGAATTTAACACGTACTTACTTATTTAACGAGGTATTCAATTGCTGCGTGGTGTACCAAATCGCGAGAATTTCCAGTTTCCGCTACGTTACTTCGTATGTGTGCTGACAGCAAAATTTCTAGGCTCAGCTATGATATTCTTTTTTTTTTTTTAGTTTGAGCACTTAAATACGCATTGAATGGTAATAAAAAGATTAAAAAAATTTTAAGACGAAGTAGTGCGTAAAATGCTTTGGAGAAAAAGCGCATTTTTATTTCCTTAACCCTTTACCGCATATGAGCCCATATATGGTATTGCAGTTTCGATTTAATTTTATTTCCAAATGAAGTATTATAAAACAATTCGAACTACATATTTTGATCCACCATCCATCAAATACATATTTAGCAATAACAAAACGCAAATAAATTGTTTATGATTTTATGACATTTCGAAATGACCTCACTTTTGTGCAAGTGGGCGAAAGAGCAGAATTGAAGTGCGAGTGATTCATTTGCAAAATACGATAACAGAGTAAAATGTAAGTACTTTTGACAAAAAAAAAAACAAAAACAAAAAAGTTATGTAGCCGATATACTCATCCTTCTCGTCGAATCATAATTTTTTCGCTTTTCAACTGTTTTCTATGCTTGACAACTGGATTTTATACATGGCGGCCGCCGTAGCCGAATGGGTTGGTGCGTGACTACCATTCGGAATTCGCAGAGAGAACGTTGGTTCGAATCTCGGTAGAACCAAAATTAATAAAAAACATTTTTCTAACAGCGATCGCCTCACGGCAGGCAATGGCAAACCTCCGAGTGTATTTCTGCCATGAAAAAGCTCCTCATAAAAATATCTGCCGTTCGGAATCGGCTTGAAACTGTAGGTCCCTCCATTTGTGGAACAACATCAAGACGTTAACCACAAATAGGAGGAGGAGATCGGCCAAGCACCCAAAAAGGGTGTACGCGCCAATTATATATATACATATATTATATATTAAAAAAAAAACAACAAAAACTGTTTAATTATTTTTCCTTTTTAATTATTTTTCATCTAAAATGTCTTATTGATAATTAAATAAGGCTTTTTCCATCGCAAAACAATTTTTATTCAACGCTTTATTAGTTCATGCAGTAAAGGGTTAAAAGTGGTAATTAAAAAAAATTTCCTTCAGCTTTGCACGATGTTGTATACATACAGATGTTACGCAATATTTGAGTATTAAAGGAGTTATCCTTGGAGAATTTATAGCTGGCAGATGAATGCAGTTGAAATAATTAGTTGCCATATCCCATTAACGCCTATAATCAGAATGCGGGTACATGTAAATAAAAACGTATATTACTTTGCAGACAACCTTTTTCGTGTTTTGGGTTTTGAATTCTTATATAAGAATATATAAGGTGTATTCAAAATATGTATGTATTAAGAAAGTAATGAGACAATACTCAAGTTGCAGCTTTACGCATTCGCAGTGTTTTTGCCAATGAAAGAAGTAATAAAAGTGTTGCATATCTTAAGGAGAAGTGGGACATTAGGTTTATTTTACTTTCTGTAGCTTTTTACCTTCTTTTTATGCTGATTTCAGGCGTCTTCGTTTCGCCAACCACTGCTGTAGTAGTAGCTTTTATTGCAAATAAAAGTAAAGTATACAAAATTTGATAATTACTTATTTTAGTATAATAATAATTTAACGACAATGCCATCAGCCAGTTAAACCAATTAAGTTCTTTTATTAAGTAATATCTGTATCTAAAGTCATATTTAATAAAACGTGAAAGTTTATCCTAATGATCATTTTCTCCATTGAGAATCTCAATCAGTAGTGCATCATTTAAGGTAAAATTTATGAAGAAGACTTTTCCATATTCTCTTATTGGGCAGCGTTCCAGGAAATGTGATATGCTATCAAAATCGCCTAAGTTACACATTGAGCAAGCTTTATTTTGTGTGTCGTGTCTGTTGTTATTTAAAATTGGCAACTGATATAAATGTTGGTAGCACTGGAAAAGAGCTAAACCAATTTTTTACTGCTCTTCAAACCAATGGGTCGATGGGCTTTTGCATCATGATAATGGACCTGTTCACTCATCTTTGCTTGTGAGAGATTATTTGGCCAAAAACAACACCGTTATCATGATTTGGCCCTCTGCGATTATTTCTGAGAGGGACTACTTCGAAGGAGACAAAATAGGAAATGATGAATAAATAAATATTTTTTGAGAAAAATGAGTTTCATCTTATTTTTTTAACACACCTCGTATCTACCACAACTGTACATATAACGGGTGATCAATCATGAGGTGCTTTTTTCAATAGTTAAAAAAAAACAAAAATATAAATTATGTTCAAAACCTTTATTTATCATTTGAAAGGACATTCTTTGACATTTACTTTTTGAATATGACTTCATTCAAATGTTGGCCGCAACTACGCTTAAGGTAGTCCATTCTGAAGGTCCAATTTTCAATCACTCGTTCGAGCATTTCGACTGGTATGTCGTGAATAACACGCGTAATGTTGGCTTCTAGAGCTTCAATCGTAGCTGGTTTATCAGCATAGACCTTGGACTTCACGAATCCCCAAAGAAAAAAGTCCAAAGGTGTGATATCACAAGATCTTGGTGGCCAACTCACAGGTCCTAAACGTGAAATCAGCTGCTCTCCGAAATGACTTCTCAATAAAGTCATTGTTTCACGAGCTGTATGGCAAGTATATACGGCGAATAAGCGAAATTAGTTATAATAATGTCATTCATGCCATTAACGGCCGCCGTATCCGAATGGGTTGGTGCGTGATTACCATTCGGGATTCAGAGAGAGAACGTCGAGAACGGTTCGAATCTCGGTGAAAGACCAAAATGAAGAAAAAGTTTTTTCTAATAGCGGTCGCCCCTCGGCAGGCAATGGCAAACCTCCGAGTGTATTTCTGCCATGAAAAAGCTCCTCATAAAAATATCTGACGTCCGGAGTCGGCTTAAATCTGTAGGTCCCTCCATTTGTGAATCAACATCAAGACGCACGCACACAAATAGGAGGAGGAGCTCGGCCAAACACCCAAAAAAGGTGTACGCACCAATTATATATAAAGGGTGGTTAAATTTCAAGGGCCGATGCTGAATGTGAACCACACCTAAACGTCAAGTTCTTTTCATTTTTTTTGACATTTTTCAATCTCAGACTAACTTAGTTTGAACCATGATATACAATCAAGCAACGCGTTTAAGTTATTCAGGCTTATTATGAAAACGGGCGTTCGAATTTCGAAGAAAATCATCTTCAGTGATGAGGCACATTTTCACCTCAGTGGATTCGTCAATAAGCAGAATAGCCGCGTTTGGGCGAATGATAATCCAATAGTGATTGCCGAAAAACCAATGCACCCAGAAAGAGGTACTGTTTGGTGGGGTTTATGGGCCGGCGGCATTATTGGGCCGTATTTTTTTCCAAAATGAGGCCGGCAAGGCAGTTACTGTGAATAGTGTTCGCTAGCGTGAGATGATAACGAACTTTTTATGGCCCGAATTGAAAGATGTGAATGTGGACGATATGTGGTTTCAACAGGACGGTGCCACTTGTCACACAGCTAACAAAACAATGGCTCTTTTGCGCGAAAAATTTGATGGCCAAATACTCTCACGTCGCAGCGATGTCAATTGGCCATCAAGATCATGTGATTTGACACCGTTGGACTTCTTTCTTTGGGGTTATTTGAAAGAAAAGGTGTACGTCGATAAGCCAGCAACAATTCAAGAGCTAAAGGATGAGATAATTCGGCACATTAACGGCATAGAACCTCAATTATACCTCAGCGTCATCGAAAATTTGGACCATCGGATGGAGGTGTGCCGCCGAGGCCGCGGCGACTATATGGCTGATATTTTGTTCCATACGTAATTGATTCATACCAGTATTATCATAATAAAGAGAAATGACAATAATTTCCTAGAAAAATTGTATTTTATTCAAAATCGATACCGGCCCTTAAAACTTAACCACCATTTATATACCGGCGGTTACGGTAATCTAAAATTGCATTTTGTTGCTGTATAGATAAGTTTTTATAAGACACTGTCAAAATTAGAAATAAAAAAATTTTAGGGATTCATGCTAGGACAAAAAATTCGCGTAAAAATATGTATAAATCCTTGTTGGTGAACCGCGTTATTTCGAAATCGTGTAAAAATACCGCGTAAAAATGGGGTGTATTTATATGCGCGCACACATTTGGTATTTTGAGTGTTTCAGATGTAAAACCGCAGTGCTCTAAATGATTAAAACGCTATTTAACTGTTGTAAGTTTTTCACATACGCATGGTTGCATTTTTTTGTTAGCATTAGGGCCGTTATACCAACACCAACAAATTTTTCAGACGAAATATTAAGTACAATATCGAATGAAACCGTGCAGAGAGGATAGTGGAGTGGTTTATATTTGCTTTTGATTTTAGAGAGGATAAGGAACTAAATTTCCAAGCAATACCATACATATATCACGACGTAGACGATTACAATTTCCTTTTAGAACGACGCATCTGGTGGTGTTAAACGCTGCACTTAAACCCGATCATAATTTATTGGGCATACCTTAACTGGAAGGTATACCAACGTAAAATAAGCACAAACAAAGAAAACCATACAGTTACACATTGCATCAGTGGCGTCAGCATGAGGAAACAGGCAATCGCGGTAAAAGCGCAGACACACCAAAAATTTAGCGAAGTCCTCAACCATCTGTGCCATCCTTCTGGTACAAAAGTATGAAACACAGATGACGCTCAAATCAGCAAGAAGGCATTGTTCCTTAGCAATGATAGTTAGGCATTTCCACTATTTAGGACTGGTAGCGGCAGGCTAATCACCTACCTTGTCAGAAAACAAAATAGATTAACGAAACCAACGTAAGTCCCTATGCTCTCGAGAGGAGTGAACAAGGAAAACAAAAAAAAATTCCACCAATAGGTTAATTGCAGTTAAGATATCTGTCAAGTTTTAAAAATATTCAAAATATCAAGCATTTCCAACGCAGTAGAGTTAACCCAAGCAGCTGTTTTGAGTTGTCAACGTTAATTCCCAGTTGCAAAGTATCGAATTACAATCTATCGGGCAATGGGGATGATTGTGTGGACTTGAAGGCTTGTCACTGTCTACTGAGGAGCGATCACCATTAGAACAAAGTTTTTCTGTCAATTGGTGTTGGCATGCTTTCGAACCTGTGCACTTCCGAGTGGTGGTCACACACCAACGATTTGGCTTTCGGGGTTGCAGTTTAGTAATGTGTCATTCCTTGCCACATTGAAGAGAACATCGCATGCTTACGCGATGTGTGTAATATGGCGAAATAAGCATCTAAGCTCAAAAGGTAAAGTCCGAATTTATAAAACATGCGTGTGACCAGTACTCACTTATGCCGTTGAAACCCGAGCAGATACAATTGCAACACAACAAGCAATGCACAAGGTTGAGATGGCGCATTGCGATCAAACACAGTACATACTCGCAGAGATCTTATGCGAAACGAAGAGATTAGAGGGACAAGCGACACGCAAAACATTGTTACGTGGAGCCGAAGACGAAGAAGAGAGTGGAAAAGTCACGACAATATGTTGGCTCCACCTCCAGTAATGGCGGAAAAGCCGATGACTACGCGGCCACCGGACGCCCTTCCAAATGCTGGAATGAGTGTTAGACATCCAGCTCTATCGACAGCTAAAATATTATCCAAACAAATTGTATCTCTTGTACAAAAAATGTTGAAAAACAGAATTTAATCCTATAATAAAGAAAAAGAAGATGCTGTATTTTGTACTAATGAAAGAAGGGCTTCTGAGAAATATTTCTTGCAGTATATGATGCTATGGGGCTTCATGTTTTATTTTCTATACGAAATTTAAATTTTAGTAAAGCGAGAGTGGATTGAATTCTGGAAATATTATATATAACTGATGCAATTCATAACGAATTATTGAAAGGGGCTTCGTAAGATTTCATAAATTTATAGAATTATTTTTCCTCAGTTGTTATAATTATCGTGTTTTCAGATATGAGATTCAAACAAATTTTGCTTTCCAGAATGTGTACCGCCTTAATGTGTGGATATTTGAGTTGGCGTTACTTTGACTGAATTCATCCTGCTGGCCTGCACTGCGGGAATGTCAAGTGCTGCATTAATATTTCAACACTACGACACATGCTGTGCATTATTGTGATTTAAAGCCACACAACTCATATGACCGATTCATTTTAAATTTTTTTTTTTCTTCATAAATTAACACATAAATATAAAAGTGTATGAGTGCCTATGTGAGGGAGTGGGCGCTTGCAGTCCTAACGCAAGCAAAACACTTAAATTCTTGCATAAATATGTATGCACTTGAATGTTTACGTGTATTTACAGAAGCGCTTATTTATAGTAGACATAAAATGTTAAATAATGAAGAGCGAATTAAATTATGAATGTAGTGGAAATGCATTACAAATATTGGCTGGAAATATCATGCACCAGCTTGCGGAACGTGCCAGAAATTAATATGCTTGTATATGTTATTGTGTATGTATATGTGGATATGTGGTATGTGGATTTGTAAATTTGCATCACAGAGACAAAATCACGAAACAATTCACTTTATAGTTTTTATCAGATCCGTGTAACAATTTTTGATTGGAAATTTCATTACATAGACCGAGTATGGAATTTTTTTTGTTAATTATACATCCCGGTGTATTATTATAAGCGTACAATAATTTGAGTTGTGTTTTAGAGAAAATATTTTTGCATGCACTGTACGACACTGCAAGTGTTTTAAGAGAAACGAGTTCACATTCACAAGCAACAAAAAACACATCATTTGAGTAAGGCAAGAAGAGCAAGAAGCACATTCCTTTAGAAGTTAGCATGCAAACTTGCTCCAATATGCTAACCACAACAAAGGTTCTAAAGTGCCTAGGTATAAGACGGGACTCAAGACTAACTTTCTCAAATAATGGCATTCCTACTTAGTGCAGTGGTGTCAAACATAGGGAGATCAACACAAAGGAAACGGGAAATAATGATGGCTAGCACTCTCTCCGTTCTCTTATACCGAGCTGAACTATGCGCAAATGCGCTCAAGCATAGGTAAAACGAACGACAGCTCTGAGATTTGTGTCTGTCTACACACAGTATCAGGGCCAGCTGTTGAAGTGATAAGCAGTTCAATACCGATAGATTTTACATACTAACCTTGTAGAGGAAAAAGTTGTAGTCATTAAAGAAAGAGTGGATTGAAGAAAGAGTAAGCAAACTTGTGGCACGAAACAATAAGAAAATGGTAAGACCGGTAGAGAAACAAAACACGCGGTAGACGGACGGACAGACTAATAAAAGGCGTCAGTACAGCAGTAACTTCAAGTCAGCAGGAACTTCAAGTCGGCACGTGTATTTCCAAAAATACCTGTTCAAAATAGGGAAACGCGATCACTCCATCTGCATATACGGAGACGCAGCCGAAGATGACTCTGAACACACCTTTTCCAATGCATGGGTTGCGAACAAACACGTCGAACGTTGGAGAAAGAAGCCGGTCACATTAACCACTGACAATGTAATCGACAAGATGTTAAGCAGGGAGGAAATGTAAAAAATCATAAGTAGTTTCGCGGGAAAAATTCTCCGAATGAAAAAGCGGGGCCGGGGCGCACGCACACAAGTACAAGAAAAATGGAATGCCACTCTGAAGTAATGCAAAAGGGACTCCAGAGTGGGCGCCGGTTTCAAACGAGGGGGAGTGTTTTTGTCTCTCCTCACACATTGCTGCGACGGCAGCTGTGATGAAGCGTTAAGCAAATCTCCTCACTCGCACAAAAAACAAAAAAATGAACTGTTGCTATAAATATAAATGCACTTTCCTTAGTAGTGTTTGGAATTTCCATTATTTTCAATAACTTCAAAGATCCTGTTCGGCGTTGAATCAAATAACTTTTGCACTAGTTGCATGAAGAACTACTTTCTTTCAACTCATCCTTTGCAAAGTACTGCTTATTTCCTCCATAAGCTGCTCGCATCAATTCACTCCAGACATTCCATGATATTGAGATCTGGAAAAATGTATGACCACGCATTGTTCAGCAGTCCGACTCAAAGTGCGATGAGATAACTGATAAGCCGCATTAATTTGCTGGAAAACAAGATTTTCGTCAGAATTCGCATTAAGAAATGGCAGATAAATTGCTTATTTTACTCTTCTGTATTCACGCGTTTGATGGAATATTGAAGGTTGTTCAGCAACAACCTTTGAACTCTCGTGCCAATCGGGCGATTATTTCCTCCAAAAATTTAAGAATTTTACGATATGTTGTTCTTAAAGATTGACCATTTTCATAAAAAGCTTCGATACATTTTAATACATTATTCCATCGTATAAAAGTGTGCATCTGTTTGCTCGACAAAGGTCAAAGATAGCATAAAAAGGTACCCTATAGGAATTCTTCACTACTGAGAGACTTTTTGTAGCGCTCCGAAAGTATAATATTACGAGCACTTAGTCTTCAAGTTATTGAGCAAATAATGCATATTTACATAGCCACAGTCACAGGAATTCCATTTTGTTCTCAATGTATATACTATAAGTGCCTCGTTGAGCACAAAGTTGGTGGAATGAATTTACGGATAAAAGCATACATATAAAAAAGAGAATCTATTGGGCGTTGTTATTAAAATTTTGCAAATTTGAATTTCTTATGAATGATTTACTTAGCTGAAACACGAAAGGAATGAGAACTGACTTATTTATATTATTTATTAGATTATTGCCTATTGGCTATTATACAGACTACAATAGTTTGAAGACGAAACAAGTTGAAGAACCAGACTGTTATATTCCTATGTTAAGTCGGTTGTTAAATTCGAAAATCGAATTGATTTTCTGTCAAGTAATTCTCGAGCAACAAAAATCACGTGAATTTTGGAACTTAGGGTCCGATTTTATCATACAAAAGAATTTGGTGGTCAAGCTTTTGGGTAAAATGATGATTCATAAATTTTTAAATATATATTGCTTAAGCACTCACATTCGATCCTACAAGATCTTATGAACATAAACCGTTTTATATAATATTAATACTGGATATGAAATTTAAATTTCTTGCTGTTACTTAGGAAATATTATATTTTAATTGTCATGTACAGGGTGGGCCAAATAAGACCTACTAATGTTAAGCACAAATAACTTTTTTATTTTTTGACATATTTATTTTTCTCTTCTTGTAGGCAGTGTTGCCAACGCCAATAAATCTGAGTCGCTAGGGCCAATATCAAAAGTCGCTAGAAAGTCGCTAACTCCCTCAGGGGCGGATCCTTCGTTCTGAGAGATGCACAAGAGGCCAGCTGCGGACTTAAAATTTTTAGATTAATAATAATTAAACCAATAATACCAACTCTACTGAAATTTTGAGATCAACGGAAGTTAGTTTCAATCTCCTAAAATACTGCTTTTTTTTCAGAGGTAAATCCATTATTTAAGCAACCTCGAGATATATTTAAATATTTTATATTTACTTAAAATGAATTAAAAAGTAAGTAAGATAGATAGATTGTTTCACGTACGGAACATAATAGAATCCGTGGATTCCCCAACCGCATTGCTCTTATGTGATCTGTGGTAAAAATAATTTGGTTACTCATTACAATTGGGTGAAACAAGGTGTAATTGAATTGGAATATATTTTATTATTTCTTAATACAACGTATGATTTTTGTTAATTTCATAAACAATTTTAAGGTAAAAATAAATTTAAAATTTCAATTAAAGATCGATAATTTCTCAACGATAACACACCAATAGGTAGTATTTTATCTATAGTCAGTAAATTGTTACTCTAGAGTATGGAAGGTAAAGGGCATTCGCGGGTAACCAAGTTGACAGAAAAGTATCTATTGCCTAAAAAAAATATCTATTGCCAAAAGTCGCCAGATAAGTCGCTAAATCGTTTTTGTCGTCAAAACTTTTTTTTTGTCGCCAAGACTCAAGCAAAAGTCGTCAGTTCTAGCGACAAAGTCGCTAAATTGGCAACACTGCTTGTAGGTTATAATTGAATTGTTGGAAATTTATTATGGAACCCTACAGTACAACACATCGCGTTAAAATTATCGAGTTTTTCTATTCTTACACAGAAATTGATTTATTAAATAATGTTTTGATGTCGGATAAAGCGCATTTCAATTTAAATGGTTGTCAACAAACAAAACTGTAGATTGTGGGGCTCTGAAAATCCAAGGGCAACACACCAACATCAGTTGCACCCATCTAAATGTACTGTTTGGTGAGGTGTTATGGCCACTAGAGTTATCGGTCCATATTTCTTCAAAAATGAGGATGAAACGCCGGAATCGATTTCAGGAGCTTCTTACAGAACATTGATTGACAACTTTTTGCGGCCAATGGCGGAAAAGTATCCTAATTTGTGGTTTCAACAAGATGGAGCAACTGCGCGTACGGCTAGGCAGTAGTTTTTAGTCATTATTTGGCCCACCCTGTATTTCATAAGAGTTTTAAGTTAGATGAGGTTGGCTTAAATGAATTACTTTTTATAGAAAAACAAAAACAAAAACACTCAAATCATCAAAGAGCATAGGCGACGTGGGAGGAAATAAAATGCAATAAAACTCTTATTATCTTGAAAGTATTCTGAAATTTCGGCGAATGCGATGCACCTACCAACAAAAGCATCACTTAAAAAACTTGGATTAATTATGCTCTCCTCGGCTTCGGAGTCCCCACAGCAACCATTGAGCGTGCTGCCGAAAATAATGATTCCTTAACAAATTTTGTGATATACTCAAATGTTCCATAAGTTTTGTGGTTCGCTAAGAGGGTTCGTTGCTACGTTGCTAAACTTTTTTGTTATGTGGGTACACTCTTCATATTCTTTGTTTACAAGCAATTTAGTACCGACGTGTCACAGTATTATACCGTGATTGAATTTTTATTCGTGGAAACTTTAAAAACAAAAGAAATTTATGAACGAATGCTGAAAGTGTATAAGCACTTTTCGCCATCAGTTCGAATAGTAGAAAGATGAATTTAAACGTGGTCGTATATATAAGCCTTGAAGACAATCCACGTCAAGGATGCCCAAGAACAGCAACAACACTTGAAATCGTAAAAAATACCGGGTATAGTATTAAAAAATCGTCGAGTAACTGAAAGAGATTTAGTAGAAGCCCGAGGCATCTCATTTGGCAGCGTAAGCAATATTTTGGCTGAAGTTTTGGGTTCCTGAAAGCTGAGTGCACAATGGGTGCCACATTCGGTAACGATGGAGCAATAACACATTTGAATGGGACTTTCTCAGCAATATTTAAAGCGTTTTCGAAAGGATAAAGTGGATTTTGTGCATCGATTTATCACTATGGATGGGACTAAATCCAAACAAGAAGCTAAAGAGTGGAGAGTAAAGAGTTCAAGAAGGTGTTAGCATCAGTTTTTAGGGTTGCGAAATTATTTGCAAACTGGTAAAGCAAGAAATTCTGTATATTTTTGTAATTTTTTAGACTAACTGAAGAAACAAATTCGTGAAAAAGGACCCTGTTTACAAAAGAAAAAAATTGTAGTTCATCGCCGATGCGCCGTGTCACAAAAGCATTTTAACAATGGCTAAAATCCATGAACTATTGGAGCATGCAATTATTGGAACATCTGCCGTATTCACTAGATTTGGACCCTAGTGACCTAAATCTGTTCCTAGACATAAAAAACTGCACGCATGGCAAGAGCTGTGGAAATGTATTTTGCAGCCTTTCCAGATTCTCATTTCAGAGATGGAATTCATAAATTGGAATCTCGTTGGAAGAAGGGTGAAATGATATTCAAGGAGACTATACTAAATAATAAAGTGTATTTCAAACCATACAATTATAGTTTTCCTATGTTGAACCGCGGCCACCGTAGGCGAATGGTTTGGTACGTAACTGCGTTTCGAGAGTGCATAGGTTCGAATCTTCTTACACGCCCATCAATTCAAAGAAAACGCTTTTTCCAGCAGCGGTTGCCCCCCAGAAGGCAATGGCAAACCTTCGAGTGTATTTCTCTGTATGTCATGAAGAAGTTTCTCATAAAAATCATTTACCATTCGGAATCGGCTTAAAACTGCTGGTCTCCCCTTTTGTGGAACAACGTCAAGACGCTCACCCCAAATAGGAGCAGGAGCTCGGCCAAACATCTAACATGCATAAGTGTACGCGCCAGTTATTTATTTTTATTTTAGTATTAGTACAAGGTGGCGCAAATTTAATTAATAATTTTATAATATTTTGTGAACCAGACAGCTGCAGTACATCTACCAACAGACAAGCAATGGGGCGCATAAATATCAACATAAAGATTTTTATCATCGTTTTTTTTTATTTGAAAAGTTGTTAAAAAAAAAAGTTTAATGATTAATTTTGACATCCAAGTCAATTCCTTACCCTGCACTAAAGAGTCCGGTCTGCCTTCTCTTCTACTTGAGAACCGATACTCAAGAAAATTGCACATTTGGTCAGGATCGGAAAAGTTTTATCACATGCATTTATCTTCTTGCTCATCGCTGGTACACCATAATGCCTTGGAAATTGTTAAAGAGTGAAGTTTTGCTATTCAAGAAGCTGAAGGGATGTCAACATTTCCTGCACAATTTGATTTGGCCTGTTTTGTAGAAGAACATTTTCACCAGCTTGAGTATGTAAAAATGTGTATTTACAGACTGCAGCATTTCTAATTTGGCATTTCAGTGCTTCAGTTTGAGTTTTGATTGCCGGATAGGTTTAATTATTTTTATTTGTAAATAAATGACTAACATTGCATATGCAATGAGTAAATTCGTATAAATAAATAGAAATTTATGATGTAAATACCAATTTGGCAGGTCAAATGTCTAATGATAATTTATGCCAAACGAGCACAACAACGAACAACAATGAGGCAGACACTTTGACGTCGCTCTGAAATGCGATATAATTATTGTATGTTGTAATTCACGTGGGAATGTACAAATTATAATATATGCTTGTATTGAGTGCTCACATATATACATACATACACATATTATCATATATTCATCTCTGGTATTGGATATTACAAATATAAATGGCGAAAATTCAGCACATCACAAAAAGGTCAAATGTTAAATGGCCATCCTATTTAGAAGCCGGCTTATGATTGTATAATTTCCTCCAATTAACTTTTCAGCTTTTAAATAAATTGGTCAAATAGTTAGATAGATAATTGTGTGATTAATTGCTTTTTAACAAATCAAATGCGATATGGTAATTATCATTTCAAAATATTTTATTGCCGAAAATGTGCAATGAGATTACAACAACTTCAACGTTTAGCCTATAAATACAAGTTGCTACATATGAGCAAAATTTCGGGGAAAAAATATACTACCTTCTCTCAAAGGATTCTGTATACTTATAAACCTCTGTAGAACTGATTTAGGTCATTTAAAGACCCTTAATTAATTTTGCATTGGATTTATTAAAATTTAAAATTACATTAAAATTTAATATTTTGAATTTTATATATAAAATAATAATACCAAAAAGAAGAAGTCAAACTTGCAGATAAGTGGCTTCCAAATTTGATGATTTGCCCTTAACGCTTTACCGCATATGGGCCCATGTATGGTATTGCAGTTTTGCTTCAATTTTATTTCCAAATAAAGTATTATAAAATAATCCAAACTATTTTAATCCACCAACTATGTATTTAGGAATAATAAAACGCAAAAAAATTCTATATGATTTTATGTCATTTCGAAATAACCTCACTTTTGTGCAAGTGAGTGAAAAGGCAGAATTGAGGTGCGAGTGATTCATTTGCAAGAAACGATAATAGAGTAAAACGTAAGTATTTTAGGACAAAGAAAAAAAAAATACTTTCATTGAGTCGATAATATTTATATTTCCTGATGAATAAAAATATTTCCACTTTTCATTCTATTTATATACCATGATTCAATTATTAAAGGTTTGCTCACTAGTGACATTCGATTTTTGACACTCCCTTACAAATGTTTGTATTTCAGAAGGTGAATAAAGTGGAAAATATTAAACCCTTTTTGGTAAAAATGGTAGCAAAAAGTATTTTCTTACTTAAATGGAAAGAAACTGCGAACGGTTTTAAAAATAAATTTTAATTAATATTTAAAAAAATTTTTTATTTATATATTTATTTTTTGTTAAAAATCCTCCTATTTATAGCGCGCATCCCACAAAAGGAAGGACCTACAGTTGTAAGCCGATTCCGGTTTGGTTTTTTATGAGAAGCTTTTTCATGCTGGTACTGTGCTTTGCTAAGCCTACTCTGGACACTTCATCCATCCATGGGAAGGTGGGCTCATTTGAAATAAGTTCCGTCAATCCCAACTTTTTTATAATGAGGTATGTAAAGTTATCGATCGCGTTGGGACTATCCAATTATTCTCCCTGTCGTATCTCTTTGGGAAATGCTAGCTCTTTGCAAAACATGAATTCCGTCTAAATCACCACATCATAAGATATAAAGCTTTGTAAATTCACCACTCATCGATCTCCATTCCATGTCATACTACCATAGTCCTGAACATACCGATCAAAACTCTTTGGCGAGTTGTTGCTCGTAGCAGACCATTTTTAAAATGAAATGTGTTTTCTATATTATAAATTTTATTTTTCCTCCCCTTTTACTCAAAATTCCTAGAGCTATCAACCCATTGTCTTGCTAAGGGAGCCAATTTGTCAAGAGAGACCGAGAAAGCTGCTCACTGAGCAAACCTTTTATCATTGAGTCATGTTTATATACTTTAGAAGTAGCTTTTATAAAAGATTATCAAATTAGAGGTACTTTTTCCAATGGGGTTTTTTGATAGATCGCGCGTGACTACTGTCAAACTAAATACAACATTTTTTTCAGTATTCATTGGCATTTCTTCAAGAAAAGACTTACACCTCAACAAAGTTTATAAATCGTGAAATTGTATTACGAAAACCGACACTCAGTGAAAAGTGTTCATCGCGCGCTCAGGCCAACTTATGATGTTCATAATTGTCCAGCGATGAGGCCCGCTTTCGGTGTAATGGCTACGCCAACAAGATAACTTGCCATATTTGGGCTGCAGAGAAATCCGGAGCCATTCAAGAACAGCCATTAAATCCATGGAAAGCAACCGTTTGATGCGGTCTGATGGGCTGGAGGAATAGTGTACGGCGAATGCTATCGCGCCATGATAAACGACTTTTTGATGCTGAAAATTGAAGCCCGTGATCTCCACAACATTTGGTTCCCACAAAACGGCGCTACTTGCCATACAGTCCGCGAAGCACTGGATTTACTGCGTCGTCATTTCGGTGAGCAATTTATATAATATCTCATCTCGGCAGAGCGTTTGCTACCAAGATCATGAGATATAACACTTTTCGACAAATGCTTTGATTGAGTCATTGGACGAATCGTGAAACACTTAGTCCCCGTTCAATCTAGTCTCGGTGCTGTAGCTACACGTACCACCCCTTAGTGCCTAGGTTCAAAACCCCGTGTATGGAACTTTAAATTATAGACGATGTTTTTTGTATAAGCAGTGAAAAGTATCAAAATGCACGCCACAAATAAGAGGAGGAGGTAGAGTAGTGTAATAGAAGTAATAAATAGATACGCAAGCCTCAGTTGTCAAAAGTTAAGTACCTGATTTTTTAGTTTTTTATTTAAATGAATATGTATTAAAATCTAGTCCGTTTTGCTTATTCCGCTTACTTTTATTTATTATTTATTGATTATTATTTTTTATTTTTTATTTTATTTGTATTTATTATTTATTATGCAATATGCTGCAATTTTTTTTCGAATTAAGTTGTTGCAAATTAATGCAACGATTAATGCAAGAATCCAAGGGTCGCAAATATCGAAGAAATTGACATCCCTAATCCACATATGTTCTATCTTTTCCTTATTTCAGTTTCGAATCAAAATTTCCATGACCTTACCACATCAAGAGTGTGCACTAGGCCGGGTCGATTTGTGGGGAGGCAAAAAAATCGCCCATTGCTCTGTGAAAATCATATTCTAGGGATCAAAATAAGAAACTTTGCCGAAGAAACCATACCTCTAAATCGAATTCTGATGTCCCCCAAAGTTTCTTATTTTGATCCCTAGAATACGATTGTTACAGAGCAATGAGCCAATTTTAAATCGACCCGCCCTAGTGTGCACCTAAGTCACGAAATCGCTACCTTTTTTACGCTTGTACCTTTTAGTGAGTCAAAGCAGAATAAATGTTAAGTGCACGTGAAAAGTGTACGTACATACATATGCAAAAGTAGCTAGAGTAGTATGAGCAGCATGCATTTGCACCTAGCAAAGTGTGATGGGGAAAATATTATTTTTACATAGTCTGCCGCCTGTACGGCCGTTGACATGCAGCATTTGCATGAAAAATACTCAAAGCGCACCAAAATTGAGTTAACATAAAAACAAAACCGATGCATATTAGGGCATTAGTGCTTAACGCCTTTGCAAAGCTTCAGCCAAACAAAACTGTTAATTACAGACTGGCAATGGCACTCATATGCTTCATGTCTTTTTTTCTTGTGTAAATATGCGCGATGCATGATATTTACGTGCATACGTATGTGCTCGTGTGTTTACACTTGTCAACTAAGAGGCATAACCAAGTGCGAGTTCAGCGCACATCTCAGACAAGTTCAACTTGTTTAAGCTGCATTAAGACCACCGACGCGATGCGACGTGCCATCAAACAAACTTGAAATTCGTCTCGCTGGTCACTGTCACCATCGCTGTCATGTCACTGTCACAGTTGTTCATGTTTGTTTTTTTTGTATGATAATATGAAAAGTAATTATGTAGACGGGCATTAGCGGCGTACATAGCAATGGGTTTTTTCAACTTTCTCATATGCTATGAATGGTTTGGCTAACCAAACCAAAGAGTTGTAAATACAATAAGTATTTAACTGTACACAAATAAAAGCACTGGCGTTTGGAGAAAGGCATATACGATTGCAATTATTTCATGGACTTATAAGGCGATGGGAAGTGCAAATCTAATGTTCGATTCAGTTTAGTTTAATACTGCTCTATGAATGTTAAATATCGGAAAATGGATAATGTCTGACCTTAACAGAAAGTTGAGATCCTACCAAAGAGATTCTCGCATAATAGGACTTCAAAACTTATTCATAGCCGCAGCGATTTAATGACTCAACTTAGGGAATTTTCAACGAATATACAATAGTACAGTTACAGGTATTTTCATCTAATTTCTGCCTCTTTCTGCAAAGACAGAGTAGAGACGTGTGCGATATGGAAAATCAAACATACCTACATATGAGGTGTGTTCAAAAAATAAGGTGAATTTTCATTTTTCTCAAAAAATATTTAAAAACGGCTACAGATGGAAAAAACTTGCCATGCCCGACCGATTCTCGCAGATCCTTCTGCCTTTAAACAGAAGGGACTAAACGCAGCTGGTTGAACTGACGACGGGCCACTTTCTGTGGGCGAATCACATGGAAATGGTAGGCATCTCAAACAGCGCACTCTGCGCAGCAAGTGGAAAGGAGGATCAGACGGCGGACCACTTTCTGTGCGTTTGCCTGGCCTTCGCTCGAATCACGCTTGCGGTTTTTGGCACTGATGTGTTAAGAAGTGACCACCTTCGCTCCTTAGTACCACAAGATCTACTCAAATTTCTTCGGAGGTCGGATAGAGTTAAAGAAAATGAAAAAGGGAACCCGAGTGAAGTACAAAGGACTTATCTAATGTTGTCTAAGTGCTGAACTTCCTAGTTGTTCTCACAAAAAACCCAAAAATAATTAGAGCTGGTCTATATTTTAATGGGGCACGACCAACCATGTGTAAGGTATGTATTAACGGAATAATTTTTAGTTTGAAATGCCCCTTATACCAATTTATATGTCATAACATCAATCAAGTATCCGTCGCACCTTTAAATGCAAAGGAAAGTTTAAGAATGATAAAGTGTAGCAAATTCAAGCCTTAGTTGTCAATTGACGTCGCCACTTCTTTGAAGGAAAAGCTTAACTTAAAACCATTCATACTGCACGCTCATTGTAGTGTGTACTGTGTGGCATGTACCATATTTACCATTCTGCTGGAAATACATAACATCTATTTCGCAAAGAGAATTCGACCAAGTGAATTTGGCTATCATTGATCCCGCTGTTAAAGCTGGTGCCCTGTTGTTGTAGCAGCATAAACATTCCCCCTACCTACATACGGGGAATGCTGCTGGAGTGACAGTCCTTGGCCGTATAAAAATCCGGGTCGTTTCGGTAACGTAGAACCGACTGCCGTGCCCTCACCAATGCTGCTTTCGCATAAGTACGGGCCAATGAAGGCGCAGACGCAAAATCTGTAACAAACTGTAATTTATTGTGGATGCCTTGCCATCCGGTGAATCTCGTGTGGGCGCTTGAAAACTTTAAATGATAACAAAACAGACATATTATTGGAATGGATTTTTTTTATAATTATTTGGTTGATAATTTCTGCCATATTCTTTTTAATTTAATATCACAGTGCGACATCAAAAATCAAACCGCACCGGACCTTTTTTTTCTCGAAATATACCTATTCAATAGCAAAACCCTCGCTGGGTTTTTAAAAGTTAGCTCGATTTTTTTTTTATTGCGTTTTGAAGTTTTCTATTTTCATGAGATTTTGGAGTTTTACCTGTACGCTAAATTTGACTTATAAATCGACCTTTGTTTGATTTAATCGATTTATTTTGTCATAGCTTGATGCAGAAATTTCGTACATGTACAAATAAACTTATTTTGAGAAGAACCTATATCTCAATACGCAATTTTGAATACCAAAATTTCGAAAAATTGTATGTTTTTACCATTTTTTACTGTAATTATGAAAATAATTTTATACGTTACCACCTTCAAGTTGGCTACATTAAACACATGTGTTTTTTGTGTGATTGGGATAGTCGTTACAAAGGGGATCAATACCAAAAAAACGATTGGAAAATGAGAGATGAAAGTGAAAAGAAAGACGCCTATAGAATTCACAAGGAACTTGTATCATCCAAAAAAATAATTTTGCCACCACTTCACATCAAGCTAGGAATTGTGAAAAATTTCCTGATGGTTGTTGCTAAAAGGGATGAGGGGTTTTCCTGCCTACGTGACATTTTTCCGAAGATCAGTGATGCAAAATTGAAAAATGGTGAGATTCTGAGATACATTTATTTCCAGATGCACACATATATATCATTTATTTGTATATATATTTTTTCATATTTTTTTTTATTTCTTTCAGGCGTTTTAAATGGTCCTGACATTCGCAAATTGGTAAAGTCTGAAGACTTTAACAGGGTCCTAATAAACAATGAAATCGTTGCGTGGGAATCGTTAAAAGAAATAATAGTTGGACTTTTAGGCAAACATCGTTCTCCAAATTACAAAGAATCTGTGCGACGAATGCTAGATGCTTTTTCCAAAGTTGGGGTCCATATGTCGCTAAAAATTCACTTTCTTCACCAACATTTGGACTATTTTAGTCAACAATTGTCGACAGAATCAGATGAGCAAGGAGAGCGCTACCATCAAACTGCGATGCCATTTGAGTCAAGATACCGAGGAAAACGAGCTCCAGGTGCCTTACTAGCCGAAATATGTTGGTGGAGTAAACATATTTTTCAATACGACCAGGAAGAAAATGAAGGAAAATGGAGTAACCAGGAGGAAAAAGAATATGAGGTAGAAGAAGAAGAGACAGGCATGGAATTCTTTACTGATGAATCTGATTACTCTGATAATGATGATGTTGAAATTCAACCATTGTCGAAAAGAGCTCGTCTCTAAGGTTTTAGTACGTAAAAATTCTTTGTTTTAATAAAAAAAAAAAATTATAAGAATTCAAGTCTATATTCTTTTTACTTAATCTATTTAATATTTTTACCTACAGAGTTTTTAGATATTTAAAAAAAAATTTAAAGCAGAGTATAAAAAATTATTACGTCATAATTTAACTGAAAAATTCGACTTTTTTAGTTTCAGATGATTCTACGACGAATGCCGATTGGCACCGCAGAGCACCTCTCGAAAAACATACCTCCAAAAAAACTCTGTCATGGGCTTATTTGTCAATATTTTATTATTAATATTTTTTAAAAACTTATTCAAAAGATGTACAATAACATGCAACTGATTTTATTAAAGTATATTAAGCCATATTTCTGTAAAAAATTCAAAAATTCAATTTTTTTTTAGCGCTAAACCCTACCACCCCCTTAAGCAGCCGGCATTCATTTGAAGTTAGAAGCATACATCGATAGTGCGAATAGAGCGGTATTTCGTAAGGAGAATGAAAATAAACAGATCAGCCGGTCTACCGCTATTACCTTTAATACATTTGCCTTGAATTTAATACTTAGTCGATTTGGCAGGCATTTTTTACATTTAATGGGCATATTATTTCTCCTTAAAGTTTCACCTTTCATATCGAAAACAAATTATGGAGATATAAAAGTGCAAAACCAAAATTTTCAAAAATCAACACAATTTCTGCGAGACTTCTTACACTTTACCATACTAAAAATGCATGCCCAAAAATTTTCTAAAGATTCTGATTAAAAAGTTACAAATTTTGATGACAATTTTGGATTTAGGAAAAACCATTCAACAATCCAACAGATTCATAGAGTAGTTCACAAAATTAATGATGACCTGAATAAAAAAAGAGTGTGCATGTCCATATACCTCGACGTAGCTAAAGCTTTTGACAAAGTGTGGCACCCTGGGTTACTCCATAAATTAAAAACACAACTACCTAATGACTTTTACCTTATGCTTAAGAGTCACATCCAAGGCAGGAAATTCTATGTTAAATATAACGACGCATGTTCAGACGTTCAACCTATGAACGCAGGCATTCCCCAAGGCAGTGTCTTAGGACCAACATTGTATCTATTGTACACGGCTGATCTACCGGAACCGAAGTCAGAAAACAGCATGATTGCAACATTTGCGGATGACACAGTCCTCATGGTATCTCATAAAGACACAAAGGTCGCAAAACAAAATTTACAAAACGAATTAAATGTGACATTAAACTGGTTCAAAAAATGGAACATCGAAATTAACGTTGACAAAAGAATACAAGTAAACTACACAAACCGAAGGACAACCATTGAACCAGTTAGCGTTGGTAATTCTGACGTGAATATTGACACCAAAGCGAAATACCTGGGTATTACGATCGACTCGAAACTAAACTGGCAGGAGCATATAAAGAAAAAGCGAAATGAAGTCAAAAATCGTTTTAAGAAATTGTACTGGCTACTTGGACCTCAGTCCAATCTATCATTGCAAAACAAAGTACTTATTTATCGAACGATAATTGCTCCAATCTGGAAATATGGAATTGAGATTTGGAGCACTGCTGCAAAAAGTAATCTAAGTATACTTTAACGAGTCCAGTCTAAAATACTTAGGACCTTAACTAATGCACCTTGGTACATACATACCTAACGCAGATATCCATCGTGACCTTGACATCGATACTATTGATGAAACAATACAAAGCGCTAGCAGAAGACACATAAATAGATTATTAACGCACACAAATCCTATGATGAGAAGACTACCAACTAAAAAAAAAAAAAAAATTTTTTTTTGGAAATTGATTTATAAGTTTTTGTTACACCATAAACTATTTTTTTAATTAGAAATTAACGAAACTTCCTGAGACAGGCCTTGATAGGATTTTAATCCTATTCCTTACTCTAGCGTAGTTTCAAGGACGACTGAGTGCACTTAAAAGCGAAGTACTGGGTTTCATCAAACGTCCTCTGTGACTTAACTTTATGAGAAGGCAAAGGGAAGAAACTTGTGTTCTTTTTAGTGCTATTACAATCGGCCAGTCGTAAACTGGGGAAGATACTTCGGAAAGAGAGTATGTAGTTACTCATTTAACATTTTAAGAAAAGAACGGCAAAAGTAATGTTTTGCACGCCCATAGATTCTTATATACCTTATCGCATATAAAGGGTGGTTAAATTTTAAGGGCCGGTGTTGATTTTGAATAAAATACAATTTTTATATGATAATTAATTTATTATTATGATAATATTGGTATGGCTCAACTACGTATGGAACAAAATATCGGCCAAATGGCCGCCGTGGCCTCGGCGGCACACCTCCATCCGATGGTCCACATTTTCGATGACCCTGAGGCATAATTGAGGTTCTATGCAGTTCATGTGCCGAATTATCTCATCCTTTAGCTCTTGAATTGTTGCTGGCTTATCGACGTAAGAACCCCAACAAAAAGAAGTCCAACGGTGTCAAATCACATGATCTGGGCGGTCAATTGACATCGCCGCGACGTGAGATTATTTGGTCATCAAATTTTTCGCGCAAAAGAGCCATTGTTTCGTTAGCTGTGTGACAAGTGGCACCGTCCTGTTGAAACCATATATCGTCCACATCCATATCTTCCAATTTGGGCCATAAAAAGTTCGTTATCATCTCACGATAGCGAACAGTATTCACAGTAACTGCCTGGCCGGCCTCATTTTGGAAAAAATACGGCCCAATGATGCCGCCGGCCCATAAAGTGCACCAAACAGTCATTCTTTGTGGGTGCATTGGTTTTTCGGCAATCACTCTTGGACTACCATTCGCCCAAATGCGGCAATTCTGCTTATTGACGAATCCACTGAGGTGAAAATGTGCCTCATCATTGTCATTGCCTGCCCCTATCGCATATGTACACATATATGTATAACATATCTATAAATAAATATATAAATACGCATATGTACATATATATGTACGTTTACGTGTATGTACGTATCTCCAAAAAAACCGTAAAATACCCTACTCTTCCATTCGATTCCATTCCATTTTTTAATTCCGCAATACGCGTCAAGCTTAAAAAGTAAATTATTCCATTTCTGCAATTCCGCTTCTATTGTCTTAAAGCCCATCAATTCAAGCCTTGCAACATTGCAGCCGGATTGAAACTTTAAAGTGCCATTACTGCTAGTTAAATTTGCTCTCATCGCAAATATCTGCCTTTTTAAATCACGGCATTTTTCAGCTTCATAGTTGACAACTTTTCCGACCTCAAGCAGCCTTCATTGCAGTTGGGCGAAGAAACGGATCCGGCGGAGTGACGTACCGAAATCGGGTTGCCGAGTAGGCAATCGACCACCAAGACTTTTAATATAATCCTTTTGAATGGTGGCTCAATCGTCGCAATCACCATTGTCATAATTTAATTTTTTCTCTACGCTGTACATCGACAAAATCGATGACGCCAAAGGGAATAGATGATGATAACGAAGAAGTGGAGCAAGGAGCGCAGCAAGTGAAGTGAAAATAGAAAAGCGTGTCGCTAAAACTTTATAAAAGTATGCAAGTTTATGCCATCAAACCTTTTTGTTTCAATATTTCCACTTTGATTTTCCATTTTTTCTTTTCGTATTTGCTATTGCTTGTCATTGTTCAGATGAAACTTTAGCCTGCAGAAAGTTTGCGCAACACATATATATACAAACAAAATATTAATGTCAGAAAAGCTACTGCATTATTTTCTAGATGTTTTCATAGCAGTAAAATTTTATCATACTTCGGCAGCTGAGTAGTTATTGAGGACGCTGGGTGTGTATCAGAGCATCGCGTATACGCTCTGACACACGGTAAGTTTTCCTATTATAAAAGCATTTCTAAATAAATGGTATTTAATGTTGGACGCTGCGAAAAATATTGACATTGAGCAAAATGGCAGGAACGTAAAGCAAAATAATTGAAAGAATTTTACAGATTTAATACGCTTACTTTGTACGAAGGAACTTCAGAGCCGTCTAGCAGTTTATATGGAACTCTAATAAGAATAAAAGTGGTACATAAATAAATTAGCGTATTTTATTTGTGTGATACTGAAATAGATAATTAATAGAATATCTGCATGCCGTTCCTTTGTAATAATCTACATGTAGTGGTAATCCTTCTTGGTAGTTGTAGCACTAATTCTGGTACTAATTGCTAATAATATGCTCGTGCATCTTGAGAAGTTCGCAAAATCCTTTGCTTTACGTGTAAAATAGCAAATTAGTTGTACTTAGCATTCTACCCACATTTTCAATTAACACTCGAGCTGCACTCGTACGCGTCTCTTTACGTTATTCGTCTCAAAAATATCACTTTATTTTCGCACTAAAAGAATTTACATTTATGCTTCTGCTATGAAAGAGTAGAATATCTTATTCGTAAACGCTTGCCAGCACTTGCAATGCAATTAGAAATGAAAATCTCTTCACTGCGCAATATTCTTCAACTAATTCGTGCTCAATGGCATAGCAATCAACGATGAAAGAAATGCAAATTCGTTAAACTATTTCTTAATTCTTACTTATTTGCATGATTCGCACTATTCCGCCTTTAAAAATTGCATTCACTACGCAGGAAATGAAGATTTACTTGTATTTGTAACAATAAAAACAACAACAGGTTGGACATACTCATTTTCCTGCCACATTCTTCCTCCAGCACTCAACCTATACCTAAGGTTCCACCTAGTGCGCTCACGCCTTAAGCTTTGCATACTGATTGAAGTCCTGCCAGAGGAGCACTTTTGTTAAATAGCGGAGAAGGCAGCCATGCGCGCCAGCCTCTAGCACATCGCATTGTCTTTGCAGTCGGTGTTTGCTGCTGCTTTAAGTGGGAATGGGTGCATCTTCAGAAAAAAAGCAAAAACAAAAAAAAGAACGCACAGAAATTTAGTTATTAATTTTGAATAACTTTTTCAAGTGGCCAAATGAAGCTCGTCGGCTGCTTAGCTTCATCAGTGGTCTTTTACGTTGTCAGCTTGGTGTGTTAGTGTCTCACTTACTGCTGCTGCTGCATAACAAATGTGGAAAGTTTTTAAAATTAAACAGCGTTTGCTGCTGCAGTTTAAAACTTTGTCCTTTAACGTACACAAAAGTTTCTGAATCAGAAAAGTAATTTGAACATTTGTCGCCTCTAAAAGGCGCATGCCACTGAACCAACCACCGCATGCTACTCTCTCGCCTTCACATTTAGGCTGCTTCACTTTGCATTCTCCCATAGTTTGTCTATCAAACTAGAACCGGAAATGCATTTTGCAAGTCCAATTGTAGTTATTGTACAGGCCCGATTTTCGCTTTTAGCAGCTGGCTGAGCTGTAGGAGTGGGTCGCGCATTCATGCTGATTGCAATATATTAACTTGCTTGTGGTTGAGTGCATAATTTCGTTGTGTTTTATGTGGCAAACAAGACGTGATATTTGTGCGGGTGTGCAAAACGTTATACGGACGGAAAAGGAGAATGGAACCTTGGCTATCGAAGAGCCGTGACATCATTTGATTAAATATCATTATGTGATGTGACAAACTCGAGAGTAAAGTATAATTTGTAGGTCACTCACTTTTTCGTGCTTTTATATCCACATGCACTTGTGCACAAAAAGATTACGGGAGGGGAAGAAACCAGACAGGTGAAAGAAAAAGAAGCAGGGGGTTTGGATTAGAGGATGAGGATCAATAGTGGTGCTTTACGTTTCTATTAACCGCTTCAAGCTATTGGTGAATTTCGACAGATGTGTGATATTTAAACCCGCAATATCCACCGGTGTAGCGAAAAACTGAGAGCTCAGCTATTTAAACCTTAGCCCTACGAGAGTAAAGCAGCTGAGAAGAAGATTCTGAGATGATTCCGCCTCGTGCTCTAGACAGCTTCTGGAGAAGAGGCTTGAACCAAGCATGACCGCATGGACACCTAACGGACAGTGTACGGTGAGGATACCTACCAAATTCAATAACTGTGGCTTTGTTAGTCTGAAAATTTCCTTAGAGCGCCAGAAGAATCTCGTGACTTTGCACGTTTACGCACTAGTCCAGCGCTTGCTGAGTTGACGTGGAGCCCATCTTTCCAGTAGCAAACCACAGGCTCTTAATCCTCGCAATTTTTGATAAAGCCATCTCTAGAGTCCCCTCTCTTGGCTTTATGGCTCCAAATGTTGTGAATTTATTTAGATATATATTCCTTCTCTCTCTCTTTCTCTCTCTCTCATTTTCTCACGCGTCTCTCCCTCTTTCTTTGTCTGCCTCGAAAGTTTCATTTCTGTTATGTGCTCTACGCTACACGCACTTTTTTACGAGTACCAGTTTACACAAAAATATTTAGCAGTATGACATTTCAGAGTCCTGTTGTCCTTGGAGGGAAGGAAAGAAAAATGTATACACATAAAAACATTAGTTTATTCCTCTATCAATATCTATTTGCTACAGGAAGTTATACTGGTACATATGTACCTATATATTCCAAATCAATATTAAAAACAAAGAAAAAATCAAAGGCGTGGCGTATAACCAGTTTTCCTTTACAAATCAATGCGACATTAAATGCTCTTATTTTGCATCAAACTTAAGCAATGCGAAGTCGTCAAATATTTTACTTGAATTGCCGGAAGATAAGACATCTCGCAGTGTCTCCGCAATAAATGCCAAAGCATTGACTTGTGAGCTCGTAAGGTATCAAAAGTCGAAGAACAACAAGGTATGAAAGCAAAATAAAAGGAAAACTAATTCGAATGAAATACACGTAAACAGCACACAAAAACAAAAGGCTAGCAAGCGCAACGTGCAACTAGCAAAGTTTTCGATGCAGGCGAAAGGCTTACGAGGCAAATGCGGTAAAGCCGCAGACAGCAGTCAAACAGTGTGACGTTGCAGCAGCTGTGGTTGATTTGCGGATTTAGTTTTCGTTGCACTTGAGCGATTGCAACAACAATACATAGAAGTATTGAGCGCAGCTGTAGTGGTCCCGGAAAAGTGTTGCAGAAATGCGTTCCGATCTGTTGCATTTGTTGATGCGCTGAAAATGCCACCATTGCAAAACGGAAAATGTTAAAAAAAAATAAATAACGAAGAGGAGGATGAGGAGAGAACTTAAAAGAAATATATAGCAGAAAGCAGGGGCCGGGCAGAGCTGCTAAAAATTTAAAATAAATGCAGAAATAAATTCGCAATGTTACGACTTTTCTGCGCAGTACGCCTGAATGCCGATGGCGAAATTGGTGGAAAAACGACTGCACATATTAACTTACAATCAATAACAACAAATAGCAGCGGCTACCAATAACTTTCAACTTCTCCCATTCACTACACTCGGAAACTGTATCTCTTATCTTTCGACTACTACATTTTAAGCATTTCATTTCGTTTATTTTAATTTTACGGCACTTCAACCGCTACAATTGAGCGCTGTGCTGCTGCTTCAAATTGCATGGCGATTTGCTTTTTATCGTTTATCGCTTTTAAAGGTTTCGCCCGCCCTGCTTGCATGCCTCGTTAGCTTTTTAGTTTATTTGTTGCCTGACGAAGCTGAGGCTGCTACAATTAAAATCTCATAAATGTTGTATACATGCAAATGGGCATAAACATAAAACTGATCATTTCAACAGACCACAATTAACTTTGCATGTAACTAAGAAATACCACATTTTTCAGAAGGCTTTAGAAAAAAATACACTACGCTGAAGTAGAAACATTTTGGGCTTGCAGGCTCAGTAATATTTATGCAACTTTTATTACTATCTTCAGTAAAGTTTTTTTTTTAGTTTCTCTGATTACACTGATTTTAATTGCAGAAGTTAGAGCAAAAACATTAATAAAAACCTCATCGCTACAGCTTCTTCCATAGTTGGTAGCGCTGGAGAAAGTGTAGAGCTTTAAATCACTTCCATTGCTTATGGGCAACATAAACAAAGAGCTGTCGATGGATTGCTAATTTTTTTAATAGATTTGTGAAAAGTCAGATGTAAGCATGCAAGGAAAGCCGAAGTAATAAGATTTGACCATATTTGGATATACTCCTAATAATTTAGCGCAATAAATAAAAGTGGTTTTATTGCCAACTATAGGATTTCCTTAAGAAGCTTGCAAGCACTTAAAAAAAAAAATTTTCTCCAAATGCAGTGTTTCGTACACTGCCTCGGGATGCCTTGTACAACGAAATTATCTACAGCGAACGAAGCTAAGTACCTTTTTCTCTACCAAATATCGAATATGTTAATTTTAATGTCCTTTGAATTATCTTTTTAATCGATTATAAAATATTTCACATTGTGCCTGCAGTTGTTGTCGGAATGACAGAGAAAGTGTGAAATATAACTCAATGAAAACTGACTGGCATAGAGGCCAGCAGGTGAATAGATATAATTGCAAATAACTTTCACAACTTCAGGAGGATAATTTTACATAATCTGAACACTAAATGGGATCAGTCAGTTGCCCTGGCTATCATGAAAAGGACCAGCTCTATTCACATGACATTATGTGATTTTTATTAACTTAAAAGTAGAAAATCTCGTTAGTCTATAATGACGAAGTTGGTAAAATATTTCTAATCAAAGATGCGCCATATTTTACGGCACTAAAAGTTAATTAAGAGTCTCAAATTTATTAATTTGTGAATATCCTGCGAATATCCAAAAAATATTAGATTTAATTTTATATTTGATTTCAGAAAATCCTTTTACTTGCAAGAGCCTCAAACTCTTCTGTCAGTCAGAGAGTCAGTTCATATAAATGTAACTGTGACGAAACAGGACTTTGTATAAAAAATTAAGTCGACCCACTAATTTTGACCCGCACACATCGAGAAGGTAAAGCAGAACTTAGTGTCGGCTTCTTGCATGAATTCGGAAACAAAAATAACTCAGATTCAAATGTTTAAAGTAAACTAATTGCAATGAATTTTAAATAAGCAAAAAAGACTAAGTGGCGGCCTCGGTAGTTTAGCGTAAGTGCACGAACCTGCCATCGGAGAGGTTGTGGGTTCGAATCCCACGTAAAGCACGTTACTCGCTCTCTTCCAAATTTACCTGCTTTCCCTGTAAAAAAAGAAAAAAATCATTCCTCGAACCCAAAAACGTACCCTTTCCATCCTTATCTCCCACAATAGTCAGCGCATTATTGCATTGCGGCTACAAAAACAAGCAAAAACACACAGTTACACATTACATCAGTGGCGCCAGCAAGAGGAAGTGGACAATCGCGCGGTAATAGCGCAGACACACCAAATTTAGCGCAGTCCTCAACCAGCTGTGCGATCCTTCTGGCAGAAAAATGTGAAACACAGATGGCGCTCCAAGCAGTAAAAAGGCGTTGTTCGTAAGCAACGACAGGAGCTTATTTCCACCACTTAGGACTAGTAGCGGCAGGCTAATCACTTACCCTGTCAGAAATCAAATATGTAGATTAACGAAACCAATGCAAGACAAGTCTTGTCGAGGCCCTCCTGAAAGGAGTGAACAAGGAAAAAAGAAACAGAAAAAAGGAAGGCTATATAAGGGCTAAATTTTTTATACCCGCACATCCTTTAATTTAAGCTAGCTGCTCATTATTGGAATCAAACAATGCCATCGACAATGAGATTTTTAACTTTTGACATCAGAGAGATAGACCAAAATTTAAAAAGTGGGCGTGGTTTTTTGTATCCAATATCAATAGAGCAAAGGGACTTATCTAACCTATCTCATCTATATTTTGATGCGTAACTTGAATTGGTAGGCTTATGTTGTAGCCACAGTAATGGAGGAACTTCTAATGAGCCAATGGAAGCGTGCACAGGCGTCCGGGAATTTTGATACCAATATGTGTTTAGGTCTTAAAGAACGGTAGCTCCTACTAGGCTCCTGCTTTGGGCTTGGATAGAAGTTAATTTAAGCATGGCTCAAAACGTCACGACTGGAAAGTCATCAAGAGAAATGTTTCGTGTATCGAGAAATCCCCCTACTTCGACCGAATACACATCGGATGTGGGGGTTCAAAATTCATGTAACATTAACCAGAATTCCTCTATAGCAGAAACCTCAAAGTAATTTAATGCGCGTCCATATTTTGATAGCCTCTTAAAATTTATTAAAAATGCAGTAGAACACAGCAGCCAGCAAATGCAACGTAGACATAACCGCATGCAACATCTTTTACTGTCAGTTGAATAGTTTTTCTGTGAACTTAATGAGCATCACTTGAGATGGTTTGCAAATATTGCTGTTATGGTCACATTTAGATACAAAAATCTATAATCCGGTCTATCGGTCAGTAGCACTATATTGCACGTAAACACATTTTCAATTGTAATAAACTGCAACAATGTCGCAGGCAAGTGGCAAACTGGTTGGGCTACATACTCGTACCTGCAACAAACGTAATGCAAGTAAAAAAATAAAAATAAAAAATTAAATTAAATAACATAAAAAATCTTTGCCGTTCATAAAAAATGTACGCACAGCAACTTGAAAGCCTTAAACACTGCGAATGCTTCATGGCATCGGTGTCGGTCAGTAAGGCAAGGCAGCCGCCAACCATCAGCCAACGGATCAGATAGCTTGTTAAACGAGAGAATATATAACAGCAACTTATTCACATATGAGTATGTGGGCTGGTGTATGTGGCTTTTACGTACTTATCCGTGTGCACATTGTAAATACATACAGACATCGTTAACGCGTTGGCTATCATTTCATTTGGGATTTGTATACATTTTTTGGTAATTTGCAACATTTTGCTGACAACATTGTTCAATGAGTTTGCCCATTTTTCCAGTGGCAACAATTCGACAGCATACACGCAGACATACATACAAATGTAGTAGTTTAACCGCAATTTAAGCGCATCATCAATGCGCTTACATATATTATTTCAAGTATTTTACTTTGAACTTCAGCTTACAGGTAAGTACGACCATTTTTTGTGTGCTTTTCCAATTCAATTAAATATATTTTGTGCTTCATTATCGCTCATTTCAACGTGATGCGGCATTTCAATTATTGTCTATATATGAGTATACTGTTTTTCAGTTAAGCTTACGCATGTACAGGGCGGTCCATATAGTGGTTTCTTTATGGAAATGCAAAAACATTAAAAATTAGTTTATTTAAGAGAAAGAGGTGCCCTCAATTCACCACTTCTCTGCGCGCCATCTCTGTACTCTGCTCATTTGAGGAAAAACTTTGCATGCGAAAGCAATCACAACGCTAGACTCGCTAGCATAGAACTCGTATAATCCAAGGATGATAAATTACCAGGCTTGCTATTTATCTAAGGTGAAAAAGAAAATCATTTGGGGTTGACGGCCGCATTCTGCACGATAATTTCACATGCATTTATACACTTGTCCAATCGATCGGTGTTCAGCCAGCAACGAAGTATCATGGGTTTATTTTTTTCGTATATCATTAAAACAATCTCAGTGTTGTTGTACACACATCTCAAGTGGCGACAGCCCATCAACAGATTCGGTCCAATTCGCTCAGAGCCGAATAACGGTCTGTTAAAGAGGTCAGCTTTTAAATCTTTTCACCATGGGTATAACTCACTATATTCCGTGCTGCTCTTTCAAGAGAGTTTCATTAGACCGCGTTCACACAGGGATACTTTTGTTGCTCCTACTTTCCGAATTCTCTTTCGGTGCTGCTTGTAATTGTTAGTGTTTAGTCTACAGCCACCAACAACTTTGAGAAGAACCAGAACACAGAGCATGAGCATCACAAGTAACGAGTTGAAGCAACAAATTTTTCCATCTATGGACGCGGTCTTACTTATATTCATTAAATGTTTCCAAGCACAAACTGAATTTTCGCAGCTCTTTTTTCTACCAACAAATGTTTATTTATACCAACTGCTTCATCTACTCGCCACTTGCTAACTTTTGGTGAATCAAAGAAACTTACGATGTGACTGCCTTGGCTGTGTTCACAGTAGCTCGTCCTATTAACCTAGTTTTCCAAGACCTTGGTAACATTTTCTGGCTTTATGCCGCGAATGCCGTCTTCGATATTTGCCTCAAGTTCCCGAACCGGTAAAGGATTGTTTGCACATAATTGGTGCACCTTGATGCCTCACGAAAAGAAAAACGGCTTGAAACCGCAACTCTTTGGTAACCAATTGACCTTGCCGATATCCTTAATAACACAATTACCGAGCTTGGCGTGCAAAAGATCGATTGTGGCATGGCGCACCATTTAGCCGAAATCACTCGCTCAAGTCCATATCTTCGATTTTTGGCCGCAAGGTCGATTACAAAGTCGTTTATCATGCTTTTGTAGCGCTCACAGTTGACTGGGATGGCGTTTTCAGCAATATTCTTAAAGAAGAATGGACCAATGATGCTACCACTCCGATATCCATGCCTAACTTTCACTCTTTGAAGATGTATTGGTTTCTCGACGATCACGTGAGGATTTTGCTTGTTAATATGACCGCCGAGATAAAAATGCACCCCGTCAAAAAAAGATGATTTTGACTCCTTTTCAATACATCCACTGTTTGTGTGTTACCCAACATTAGCTCTGGAAATCAGTTTGCTACATTTTTGAGCATTGTTCAAGCGTGAATCATCACATTTCGTTCTGCGGAGATATGACACTAAAAAACCACCCTGTATAATTAGATATGTTGGTATGATACAATTGCGTGCTACCTATATGTGCTGGCACATATTTTTTGTTAAGTCATTGTATATTCGCATCTACAGGGTATTTCAAGTTCTAGTGTAGTTGTTTGTCAATGCATTGTTTTGAATGCTATTACGGTGCGTTGACATCTCCTTGGAAAAATGTTAGGTAGAAAATCTAAAATTTACCCCAATGTACAATTCGATTTTGCTCGAGAACCGTGAAAAAATAACTGTAAAAATTATATTTCTCAAATTTTCAAGATTTTTGCTTAATATTTATATAAACCGCCAACAGCGCTAGGAACAAAAGAGATAAACGAAAACTGTGAGTCGGCTACCTCTGTACAAGGCATAAAAGCCCTAGCGGGTTGTCTCGGCGGAACAATGAAAATTACGTGACGCGATTGCAAGAAAAAGTATTGAAGATCAAAATTTGCCAATTGAACGTCTTTAACTTCAATTTTAACAGAATTCATGCTCATTGTTGATGGTATGGATCATGAGAAACGGGGCGGCATGACACAAATCCAACAAGACAGTCAATTTATTGCAAATGAAATTCCGTGGAAAAATGAATTCATGTATTCTACAGTAATATGGATGTAAAGATCGCCCAATGCAACGCCTTTGAATAATTTAGGGATCATTATGTGTATCACTTATGTGTATTTAAGCTTTATATTTGGTTGGATAATTTCGAACCCCAATTATGCATAAATGCCATTGAATATTTCGCGAAAAGAATCGACATCGGAAAGAGAAACTGGTACTTGAAAGACCCTTAATGTTTAGTAGTTAATTTGGTCATTCACCACTTGATACGTTTGTTCATGGTTCTTTAGTAGATAAATTGGGGCTTCTATTGCGGCTTATGTATGAGTTTAACTTCAACGCACAGTGCTTTCGAAAAGTACTCGCCTTTGTCAAATATAGTAGATACTTAGTTATATAGAAAAAAAACCGGTTATCATTCAATTTAAGTAGCGTTTTTCAATTTTCCCCCAAATTTCGAATAAATGGCTTAAGTAAACTCGGCTGTGATAGCCGCATATCAACGAGAAATATCTTCTACTCATTAGCAAATAAATGGTCACACGCGGTTGTATAAATGGATTCGGCTAGGCACTCAATTGCATGTAAAGTAAAATAGTCAAAAGGATTGGGGCAAAGGGCGGAAAATATGATTTTATTTTTAATTAATTATCTTCTTTTATGTTAAGCTATGCTTGGCCTTTGTTAAACCTGTGAAATATGCTTTGCCTATAGAAAGTCGCCCGTCATCAGTCCAACCAGCTCCAGTACTACAGTACCCTCTTCTTAGTGGCAGGAGGAACTGCGACAGTCGGTCGAACATGACAGGTAACATCAGATTTGTCCATCTGCAGCCTCTGTCAGCCTGCCAAGCTCGCTTGTGGGTTAGAGTAACCCGTTTGCTAACCGTGGCAGAGCGAAATCAGTGTTTGTCGGGCTTATTTTCTGAGTTTGACCACTGCTGCGCCTCCGGCAGCCCCACACTGTATCTCTTTTCAAGCACGACTCTGGATGTCATGAAATCAAGGGGTAAGGCGAGGATCGTTGGATCTAAGTCCATGCCTACTCTGTTGTCCAATGCTGAACAGAGGCCGTACCAATTCCCATTGTGTTTCAGCCTGCATGTGATCTTCAAGGCCTCTCCTTGGATGAAAGCATCAAGTGGTGGTAGACTAACTAGAGCCTCTAATGCCGGGCCTGAAGTAGTCCGAAAAGCTCAGACGCAACAGATGACCACAGTGCGTTGTAGTCTCGATAAGGTCCTCCTGACTCTCACTAGAGAGAGTCTACTCATCCAGACCACTGATGCATAGGTGATAATGGGTCTTATCATAGCCGTGTAGATCCATAAGACCTTGCTAAGAGAGAGGCCCCACGTTCTCCCAAAAACACTCTTGCACTGCGAGAAGGCTGTCAGTGCTTTGGATGTTTTTGTTGCATCGTGTGACTTCCAAAGAAGTTTACTATCGAGGATTACTCCAAGATATTTCACTTATTTACTATATACAGCTGGAAAGTCAAAGTGCAAGCAATTCTCTTTACAAACTGCATATGACATTTGATATTTCGGGCATGTACATGACTATGCTGTGTTCTTACAACATAACCTACATACCAAGTATGAGCAAAATCGTTTGTAAAAAAAATGCCATATTGTCCGATTTTGGGCAATTATATTTCCCGATTTCGAGAAAAGTTTTTCGCAATTGCCAGAACACTTCACCTTTTTATTATATATTTTACGTAAGTTTATTGGTGCCAACTTTTTGAAGCTTTTCCAAGCGGGCGAAATCTGTGTTGGTGACATCACAAAATCTCAACTTGTCAAAATCAACTACAGGCAGAAGTTACAAGAGAAATGAACACGTAAATATAACAGCAAATTGAAATTTTTGTTACATGGTCTCCTTTGACAAGATGGATGATTGATAGTTCTAGCGTTTCCATATAGCAAATCTCGCAAACATGTGCCCATAGGTGTACTAAACTCGAATAAAGCATCGAGTAAAAAAACTACGTTCTTCCGGAAAAGTATCGAGTACTTACTTGCATGTACAGGTTACGAGAAATCACTATCCGTATAGGTTGCCTCATACTGCGCTCTGATTTTTTTTCTATTCATTTTGAAACGCAGTTTCGCCACTTCACTATTTTATGACTCTTGCAAAAATCACTTAGCTGTTTCGATTTTTTTGCTGTACACAAACATCCTTTGCAGGTTTTATTCACGGCATCCCCGATCCACTCCGAAGTCTTTACTAAACTTGAAATTGCCAAGACCGAATCAGTATTGCCAGATACTCTTACTTAGTATTTCAAAAAATCCTTAAAGTTTGGATGGACCTGTGCGCAATCTGCCTGTTTTTTCACATCCATTTGGCGTACAGTAAACCTATTTACTTCCATTTCTGTTTCTTTATACCTTCTGCTCAAATATGAACGAGACGGTATCAATAAAACGGTCCGCGGATGATATATGGTAAAAATTAATTTTTTTGTTTTTTGGTAGGACTGTTATAAGCTTACATGGCAAATTTCAGCGTGATATGTCACATAGTTTGTTTTTTGTGCTACTGTAAACAAGTCAAGCTCGAGTGTGTTCTTCGAATTCTCTTTTAGGACTTCAATTGTCTCAAAATGTTTTTCACGGAGCGGCAACTTGAGCTTGGGAAACAGGAAAAAGTCACATTGAGCCATATCAGGCGAATACGGTGCTTGCGGAACGATATTAACATTATTTTTGTTCAAATAATCGCGAACAAGACGTGATGTGTGAGCTGGTGCATTATAGTGATGCAAGAACCATGACTTGTTGTCCCACAATTCTTTCCTTTTAAGACGAATGTTCTCGCGCAAACGCTTTAAAACGTGTAATAATATTCAGCGTTAACCGATTTTGCGATTTGTGCGATTTTCAAGCACAATTTCCTTTACTTTTCCGATGTTTTCGTCGTTTACTGATGTTGCTGGACGACGTTCATGAGGCAAGTTTTCAACCGATGTACGGCCCTCTTTGAACGATTTGTACCACTGGAAAACACGTGCACGCGATAGAGCAGAGTCCCCATAGATTGTCTGTAACATTTTTAAGGCGTCTGAAGCCGAAATTTTGTTGGAATAACAAAATTTCAAACAAATTCTTTGTTCAACTTGAATTTCCATCGCTAAATTCGAAGAACACACTTGAGCTTGACTTGTTTACAGTAGCACAGAAAACAAACTATGTGACATATCACGCTGAAATTTGCCATGTAAGCTTATAACAATCCTACCAAAAAACAAAAAATTTATTTTTGCCATATGTCAACCGCGGACCGTTTTATTGATACCGTCTCGTTCATATTTGAGCAGAAGGTATAGAATTATTTAATATAACATACCCTGTGTTTCAGTTCATTTTGTTTACTTCTAACGCTACTACTACCTACAAAAATGCTGTTTTGTTGTTATTTTCGGTGTTTTCACCCAAGATTGCAGTGTCAGGAACACCTGTTAGCCTTAATTGCTTGCCTTTTGTGTAGGTTTTGCTAAACCTTTTTTTTTTGATAACTTTTAAGTTCATACATGCAGGAGTGTTTGAAAGTGTTTTCATATGTAAAGGTATTTTTGTAGTACGAATATGTGCTTGCATTGTGCTCTTTGATTGCTATCGTTTCTGTATTCGTGTGTTGTGGCAACATGCTACATGGTGCTGCATTGTGCTTCGGGCTTACTAAACCCTTTTCTACTACGACCCCACCATTGCATTACACTCCCGCTGCTTATTGAGTCTACTGAGTTTTCTATGTACCAAACGAATTGCTGCTCTGGCCTGGCTGCAGTTGTTGCAAAAATTTTTTCCTTTGAGGTAAAATTGTAAGTTAAAATTTTTATTTGTGTTTGTTAGTTCTCTTTAGCAAGGGAAGTAACTAAATTGAGCCTGAATTGTTGCCTTCTACATTTTTGGCTATTTTTCTCCCCTTTCCTCATAGACATTCGTAGATTGGTATTTATATTTAAAAACAAGCGCTTGATAAAACGAAATGACCTCCGGATATATTTTTGCATTCATATAAAGGGCGTTTCAACAGGGATATAAAGCAACACGTACAGAGAAAAATATAGAGAGGTCCAAGCGCGCAAGTTGCGCCAATCCTGGAGATAATTTAAACTTTAAAAGTTACACAAGATCCTTTAACAAACTACTGATGAAGATTAGGTGAAGTTAGGTTACGGTGGTTGCCACTCTCGATGAGAAAGTAGAGTGACCCATTTAGGCCTTGAGACCAATTATGATACCACTTGTTTGGGCATAAGTCACCTCCTCTAATTCCCAATGTGATGAAATCGTTTTGCCTCTCTGATAAAAATGAAAAAATTTCGATATTTGCCAGACATCCAGACAAGTTTGCCAGAGACCCGAAGAAAGAAGAGTTTAGACAGCGAAGTCGCGCTCTAGCAAGAGCAGAATAGTGAAAGAGAAAAAGTTCAATGCTTTCCATCCCCTCCTCATTCCTGTAGCTGCGACAGAAAGTATTAGTGAGAAAGCCTTTACACTTCCCATTTCTCATCTTATTTAGAATTTATTTAAAATTAGAAGTATAGTTGCCCTGTTGCCCTGGCTGCTTAGCTGCCAGAGTGAATTGTGATCGGTTGAGCTACTACGGACGAGTCTCCGACCCACAATGCGGCCTTTATTATAGCTATTGAATCAGCTTGAAAAACACAGCAGCGATCAGGTACCCGTAGTCTCAGCTGCAACACTTCTGACTGGGTGCCACTCAGGACTCTATTATTTAGTCTTGAGCTGTCAGTGAAGATAGCTACTAATCCTGGGTCAATGTGCTTAAAGTTATCCCATTCACCTCTTCCAGTGAACCATGTTGAAAAATTATTTGTGAAACAGAAGTATGGAGCAGTGTAAACTATCTTCGAATGTGCTTCCGGAGATGCTCTGAAAATTTTCGATCACCTACATCTGCAATCTTTCCAGGATAGGCATTGCATTGCAAACAGCTGGAAATTTGAAACAGATATCAATGTAAAGAAGGTCTAATAGATTCACAAAAGCCTTGGTTGGCGTAGGTAGCAGCACTGCTGTGATGGATGCTGCCCATGAGTACAATCCACTTTGCTCTTGGATACCATATTTTGCAACGTTGTCCACGAAACAGTGACACCGTAGGGTCACGTAGGTACGGCCTCACAACCGCAATGTACAACCAGTGTTAAGTCCCATATTTTAGCTATAGCCACCTTGTATACATTTACGGCGATTCCTCTTTCCTTTATCTGTCTTCGACGTTTCGATTCCAGTTGATTTTACGATTTAAAATAATTTCGAGGTACTTAAACTCGGTAGCTATTTTAAGTCTCACCTCTTAAGGTACTTTAACTTGGTAGCTATTGTAATTCTCAGCTCTCAACACGAGACGATGGTTCTTTTCTCATGAAGGCTCCTGTGACAGCATACGTATGCGGGATCGAGATTGTTGAAAGCTCTTGTTGTATTGAGAAGAATGCCTAGTGGCTATAATTTTTTCCCCTATCTAGTGGAATGATTCACTTTGGATTACTGCAATCATGTTTAGGTAGAAGAATACAATAGGGGTCATATTGAAATTCCGCGTAGCTAAGCAGCTGATAACTTGGGAAAAAGGTTTGTTGAACAATACTCATGTTCCTCTGGATAGGTGCGATTCTCATCATGTTGTTGATGCAGCTGAAGCGGTTTGCCAAGCCCTAACTAGAACGGTTAGTCTTTTAATAATATTCATAAATCTATTAAGTTGGCGACCATGTGGATATGTGTACTCTGCGAAATTGAATCATGAAATTATAGAAAATATAAATTTTTTTGTTTGTTTAAAACAGTGATCGTTACTGGGTAGGTAATATCAAAGCTCCGAGTGAATTTCGGTTATGTAAAAGTCCATATGCCCTTTGGAGATGGCATTTAGTTGTAGTTACATACATATATCCATCTGTAGTACAACACGAGGGAGTGGACAAGCTCGACAATCCAACTAAGAAAGAATAGTAATCGCTTATAAAACTGCTATTTCGACTGGATCATCTCAGTGTCTCTGTTGAAATGATTGATGATATAAGTACATATCTATATACAGTTTTATATCTGACCGCTTCACCGCCTTTTGCACTCAAGAAATCTTTTTACTTCCAGCATAGTGCGCAGTTATGTGTGCAAGACTTAGGAAAGTCTTAAGGGGTAGCTAAAACTCTTCCGCTTCAATGGGTGGCTATTACAATTTAACTGATTGACGTCTTGAAGCGATGATAATTTTAATTCCATTGCGGTGCTGATTGCATTAGTTTGCCAGGACTGTAACTTCGTGCACTACGGCCTAGTATTCTCCGGTTCGTTATATTTTCTCTTTGTGCTACGTGGTGCGGAGGTTGTGGTCGCTGTTGGGATCAAAAGGGTATTGCACTCTGTTTAAAAACAATCCTGAGTAGTTTGGTATCATCGCAATTAATGTGACTTCAACTTTGATGTTAAGCAGCTCTTATTTATTATAGAAAATATAGATTTTTTTTGGGTTTTTTTGTTGGTAGATCCTGCTCTTCTAATGAAAGAGTGAGTAGATATGTACAAGTACGCCCTCGAACTCTTTCTGGGAAGCTTCTAAAGTTAAAACCGTAACTGCCGGCAACAATGGGACGCCGTGCAATTCAATGGAAATAAACACTAATCCATCATATAGAAGCTATTTGGGTTAAGTAAAAGTGAAATCATCTACTCTGCCTTTGCGAGATTCAGGTCAAGATAATTGATGCAGGGGAGGAAATCTGTCGGTTGCATACTTTCCTTTCCTTCCATGCAGCAATTTTCAAATTTCATATCCGAGTTTTGAAATTCTTTTTTATTGGCATCACAATGGCTCAAACCATGTGAGTTTCATTGCTTCGCTTTCTATTAGGCATGAAAAGAAATTTGGCACAGAAATCGAAGAAATTCATTTTCACATATGCATTTGTTCATGCGTATGTGTGCACGCATCACTAACACTATGCAACAAAATAACACTTATTTACTCGGTTTAGTTAAAAAAACGAAGATATTCTTAATTGAATCCGGGCACATCACTTATTGCTTAATTGGATCCGATTTTTGAAAAATTATCTCAGGTAATACTTATGTGAGGCTGTTTCTTGGACGAGGAGTTCATTTGTGAGGTTTGCATTAGCTCTACGGTAGAAGAAACGCAGGCCAATTTTGTTCCATTTTATTGACATCTTCTAAATAAATACTCAATTTAGAGGTTTTTAGTAAAATAGTCAGTGGTAATGTTATATTTATATTAATCACATAACAAAAAAACATTTTTAAACTTCATAATCAATATTTTAAACAAAAATTCATTCATTCACTGTATTTTGCGCTTTTTTAAATAATTTTATTTCAAATTTGTATTCTCTTTTGCTTCTGTTGTTGTTGTTGTAGAAGTAACTTTAGGTAAGATTAGTGTCGTGTGGGGTGCCTTCACATGCCGGACATATGTTTAGTAGGTCGGGGTCGATTCTGGATAAGTAGGAGTTTAACCTGCTACAGTAAGCAGAACGTAATTGTGCCAAGGTTACACGGGACTCTCGGGGAAGTTGGAGCTCTTCGTCTGCGATAGGTGGTGGTTGGACTCCGATAACGGCATTCGGGGGTCGGGAGCTTAGGAAGGTGGTGATGGTCTCCCGATGAATGTCGTTTATGGTCTGTCTTGTGTTTCTTATTTGAATTACTAAAGTCATAGCCATTATTGTCATCTGAGCAAGATACCCAAATATTTCTAATATCATTACTGGTACTCAGGGATGGATCCAGGGGGAGTCCTGTTTATAACGATATAAATCCTAGTTTGAAAATTTTTGCAAATTAAAAAAAAAAAATGACCAAACTTTCTTCATAATTTCCCACTTATTTAACAGAATGTTTAGAAAATTTCAACACCATTACATTTGGTACAATACTTTTATTAGAGCCTTTTCTAAATAGAGCTTTTTTTATGCCGGTCTTATGCATTTTCTCCATATCACATAATTTTTTATGAAAACACTCACCACCGTCAGCGAAAAAAAAAAATTGTTTGCATCAGCGTGATTTTAGAGTATCTTGAAATTTACACACTGTCTTCCTAAATTAAAAATAAAAATAATCCAATATATCTGCATACCCGAAGTTCTTGTCAAAATGTGAAATTTCGATCAACATTTACTGAGTTTTCTTTTAATTTGCATATGGTTTTAAACTTGTATCTGCATCTTAATGGATCTTGTGGGTATTTTTATAACATAATTATGAAGATTTAATATGAAGCAAAGAAGTCGGCAATAAGTCCCTGAGCAATAGATGTTTAACTTGTTATTTATTTATAGTTATTTAACTATTTATTTATGCGGCCACCGTAGTCGAATCGGGAGTGAGTAGGTTCCAATCTCCGAGTATGAAACACCAAAATGATCGAAAAAGTTTTGTCTAGGAGTCGCCCTTTGGCAGGCAATGCAAAACCTCCGAGTTTTTTTTTTTGCCATCAAAAGCCCCTCATAAAAAATATCCGTCGTTCAGAGCCGGCTTAACACCACTAACAAAGAAAACACCCAGAAAACCGGCGCTCGCCAATTAAAATGGCCATAAATTTAGGTTGGAAAATTACTTTTATTCAATTCAAATTAAAAAATGTGTGGAAATTATACAAAATTAAGAATCAATTTACTGTTGCTCTATGCGACCACATTTTGCCTTGACTAAGGCCTTAAGACGCCTCGAGACTAGTGAATCTTTTAGCTCGGACCTTGCTCTCCAAGAGAATAATGTATCCGATTTGCGTCTGGTGAATTTGAGAGCCATTGTGTGGACATTATTAAGTTCGAAACGTAGTTTTTAGCCATTCTTGGTTCACGTGAGCTTTGTGAGACGCTGCCGAGACCTGTTGAAACATTCATGGTCTGCCACCGGAATGTTTGTCTGCCCACGGCTAATATTTCGCCTTTAGCTTGACGCCAGGCTCGTTGAAAATGAGTGGAGAGCGCCAATCTACGGTTACAGTAGCCCAAACCTGTGGAGCCTGGTGATGCCTCCTGGTGGCTAATCGATTACTTAAATTCTCGTATGAATGGTCGGTCAAATAAACCCTATCGGTTTGGGAGTTTACGTATTGCCATTTGATTGGCACTTCGTCGCGGATTTCGCTCAAGCCGCTTCTTCACTTTTTGAACCATTTCACGAGTCGGTGCAATCTTTTGGTGACGTTTCGCTTCATTGTAACGAGTAATGGTGCGATGAACAAAAACTTTATTTACTTTAAGATGCTCGAGCTCACGAAAAATCGCTGGTTGTGATTTTCCAGCTAAATATAATGCAATCACAAAATTACGTTTGAAATCCATTACTTCCGCGTGCTTGTAAACAATACTGTGAATATTTGTTAAAAAAGAAAAAAAATATATATATATATTGTATATATAAAACTGACCTCATTTAGCGTAGAGCTAATAAAAAATATATGAATTCCTTGTAACAAAAACGCGTGATAAGAGAATATTTTTCAAAAACTTAATCTAATTAGCAATAAATAGTGTACCAGAAATCCTCTAAGTACATTTTCCTTATGTCAGCTCAAAAGCTCAAAAAAACCACTTCACCTGGTATTATCAAAAAAATTCACCCAATACAGATTTTGACTGTCGCACTGTGTAATCTGCACTCACACACGAACAGCAATTATTTACATATCAGCCGATTATGACTAGTTCCAGAGTAATATTTCCTTTCTTTGTTTACTTGTCAGCACTAGCAATCTTTTAAGTATTTCTAATTCCAATTGCTGACCATAATTGCCGACCATTGTTCTGTTCTAATGAAGTGTGTGAAGTGAAAGTGATGCGAAAGCATACATTAATACGTGCACTAACATACGTACATACATATATGGTTTGTGCGGTGTTGAAAAATAGTTGTGGGGCAAGTGGTTCTAGGGAGGGCGAAAAATGCATTTTACTTTAGTAACGCAAGCTACTAAAGTGGCTGAGATTTTTGATGCACACACATGCGTATGTATGGTCGTTGTAAGTTTTGAACCAAATATCTTTGACAGGCATGCGGCGCACAAACACATCCATCTGCGGCTGCTGACTTCTGCATGCTGCAGCCAATTTTCCAAATGTTTCATTTACATATTTCGCATGCACTATTTCTCCAAATTAATACATTAAGAAAATTCAGGGTGGGTGTACTCCTAGAATAAATAAGTGGAAACACTTCAATAATGAAGCGAGAAAACTTTCAAGGAATATACAACAAAATTTTAGAAAATAAAACCCCTAACCAGACAGCAATCATAGCAACAAAGTACTATCAACCTAAGCTACCACATATTTGGAATGCAATAAAGTTTCCCACTGTGCATAACAAAATCAGCTGCCAACAAGAAGAGTGATTGCCAGGTGCAGGTGGGTAGCAGAGTGCAGCCGTCAACCCGCCTTGGTCATAAGTCAAACCATCAAGCCATTAAATAACGAAAATTTGAAAGAAAGATGCAAGTAAATGCAACCTGAAAACAAGCAGGGAAGTGCTAAATTCGGTCCGGACTGCATTTTGTATAATAACAATAATAGTAATTTGCGCTTATACACATTTAATCTTTTCCACGAACGGAGGGACTTACAGTATTATGCCGCCTTCGAACGGCTGATGGTTTCTTCCGAAGAGCTTTTTCATAGCAGAAATACACTCGGAGATTTGCCTTTGCCTGGCCGTGAGTAGGTAGGAGAAATCGTTGAAGTACCGTCTTGGCACTCTCCAAGTGGCACTAAGGCGCCGTTTTGATACCAACCATTTGAGACCTCCAACAGGCAGATATCTACAGCCAGCCAGAGCTGTTGATATAATGGAGGAGATTGATTGGATTAAGGTCGCCGCACTGCCCTCGAAGAAAGAAGCGCCCAGTGGCCTTAATCGTCTAGCTGCCAAACCCAGACATTTACAGAGAAAGAGCTCAACAGTATCCTTCTCTGAAAGGTCCCTACATCTGCTGCAATGGGAGTTAAATGGTAACCCTACCTTTTCCGCGTGTGTGCCGATCGTCCAGTGACCGGTAAACACAGCTATGAGTTTGGAAATTAAATGGCGAGGAGTCCAAACAACTTTCCGAGTCCTTCGTATATTGCATTGGGACCAAAGGGTTTTTGAAATATCATACGAAGAAATGGAGCTCCATCTCTTCCGCGCTTTCATGAGAAACAATTTGTGAAATTTCCCTTGGACAACAGTCAGAAGGATGTCAATAACCGGGTAGAAGTTCTCTGCAACTAATTCAGTCCCTTTCTTGGCAAGCTCCTCAGAAATTTCATTTCCCTCTATGTTCCTAAGTCCAAGAACCCAGATCGGACATATGTTACCAGCACACCCAAGAAGTTTGATCTCCTCCTCACCGGCGTTGATTAGTTTGGAACTACACCATGGCTTTGTTAAAGCATTGATCGCGACTTGACTATCGGAAAAAATATTAATATCTCCCTCACTCCCATGTTCCTTGAGCATTTTGCCTTTTTCGGTGCAGATTTTCCCGTCGTTCCAATCCTACCTACTTGAAAGGCATGCTCTTGCACGTTTCGCAAACTCCAGTTACATATAATATTTCGCAACTCCAGTTTCCGGATAGAGATATATGTTTGATACTCAGACTAATACGCTGTTAACTACCCAAAAATGCCACCATATCCCTTGAGAGATTGCCTCCAGTAGCCAACTTCCTCTAACCTGATTACACTTTGAGCAGAGATGGAAATTATTCAAAAGCAGATTGGAAGTAAGTACAAAACGATATTCAGGCCAGCAATGGAACAAGTTCTACATGTTCCGGTGATACCAATACAGGCAGTTCTTTGCCTGCAGTCCAGACTGCTCGTTATTAAAAGATTTTTTTTTGCCTATCATTTGGGATTTCATCCTCGGCGTTCGATTACCGGGCGATGCGCTGTATCTACTCACGAATCTTTACCCAAAAAAACTGAAAAACAATGGGAGTTATCGCTTATAGCCACAGACTTACCGACGGAAATTCAGTCTTATCGTAAAAAAGTGGGCGTGGTTTCAATAATATTTAAGCCTCATCTAAATGAGTTGTAAAGCAATATATGTACCAAGTTTGAGCAAGTCACATTAAGTCGTTATCGAAGTTTATTTAAAAATGGGTTTGTCATCGCCCATTTCCCAAATTTCCACTCATCATGCTTCTTTTTCTTGGGGGCTTATCACCTTCACCCAATTCGAATAATTTTGCTTCATTTATAGATGGGTTAACACTTTTGTTATTTTTGTTTTTCGAATTACCTTTTCAAGAGAAGTGGGGTTGTCTACCGACCGATTCTGCCTATATTCAATAACAACCCCTTGGATAGAGAAAGATGTGCACATTTCATTTCATTATTTAAATCTATTAATTTTTGCTCGCACGTTACACACAATTGACAAAATTTGTAATACCCTTGTGCACAAAAGCGTGAGGGTGTAAAAAAGCATGCGCCTAAAAAATTTAGACTCGCTGCCTAACCACTTGCATGTGCGCAACAACAACGGCGTGGTGTCTGCGCGGCTGCTGCTTCCCAACTTCCCACGCTATTAAGTGGCCAAGCAAAGCATTGTCCTTTCGCCGCTTCGCTACCATACATACCAGTTTTAGTGCTTGCGTTGAACGTGTGTGTGTTTGTATGTGTGATATAAAGTTCGAGTATTTTGCGGTACACACTCACTTGGCTGCCGCGTTTAATTGGTGCATTATGAGTCATGCGTGGAGCTGGAGGCGATTGTTGTTGCTATTTCTGTACGCTGCAGTTTTCTGTCTGGTAAACAAGTAACCAGTAAATAAATCAAATTTAATGCTACAGCAAAACACGTTAATAGTATGTTGGCATTATTTTTTTTTGTTTATTTTGTTTATTTTTTACCTTTTTTTAGAAAGAAATGCAGCAGCATTCATTGTTTTTGCAATTTTTTATTTATGATTTTATGCTGCATATTGTTATTGTTGTGCTATTACTGCAGCCATTGTCTGGTCAATTGTTGTTACCATTACTACAGTTGTTGTTGCTTTTAAATTTTTGCTATCTCATTAAATCTTTCTTGCAGTCATAAATGGTTTTGTTTTTTCCACTTTTTTTATTTTAAATATCATTTGAAGTCCCCCTTTCTTATACTCAATGCACATCTTTCACAGTTGCACGACCGCTCAATTACTGCCAGCAACAAGTGGCCGCATACTTTTGCTTCGCACTGTTTATTCAATGGTTGTTGTTGCTATCATATTACTACATTTTTTCATAGAGCCAAATGTATGTAAACACTTTGAACTGGTTTCGGCATTACTCTCCAATCATCGTTTTTCTTGTTGCAGTGCTTTTTATTTCAAATATGCATTGCATTTATTGTCTGTGTATGGGTGGCGTTGCAGTGAAAGGAAAAGTGGTAACTTGTTTATTTTAATTTCTTCGTCGTTACTGTAATCGTGTGTACCATATGTTTAATAGTGTCTCTATGCCGTCTGGGGTGACTCTGGTCTGCCGAATGCCCACCTGCATTAGACACTTCGTGCCCCTTTCGCGCCTAATCGCCATACACTTTGGAAAAGTTGTTGTCCGATATTGCAGCGACGATCGATATGTTACATCCAAACTGGGTTAATGACACTAGCTGGCGAAAATTGCCAATTTAAAATTCGCTTTTCTTGAAAATTCACTTGCTGTACCAGTGGCAATGTGGCTCGTGCAGAAAGTGAAATTGGTTGTATAAAAAGTAGTGATAACAAATATTTTATAGCATAGGTAATACTCGTAATGCCTGTGTTAATGGAGGAATATCATCACATTTAAATCTAGTTTTGGCTGTGGTTGCTACAAGCTGCATATGTACCTATGTATGCATGTACATACATATAAAAATTACATGCAACTTTACTCGCATATCTCAAAAACACAGTTCTTTAGAAATGTACGAACTATGGAGGAAATACTGAGTACAGAAAGTGAATGATGGAGGTGGAGTGGGTGGCAAGATGAATTTAAATTGCGCGGGAGATCATTAATGAAGACTCAAGCACTTAGGCATCGACCCCCATTATACTTAAGAGCTATGAAGAATAACAGAAAATATGGATATGAAAAATGGGAAGAAGAGGGAAGTAAGCTATTAATTCCTCTTTGAACTCCCCTGACTCCTTGATGAATCCGAGTAGGTTGCCAATGGATAGATAGCATAGCACATTAATTTTCAATATATCATATTTTGTAGTCAATAATGCTTATTTAGTGGGCATACGAGTATTTGAGCCAAGCCCTCGCGCTGGGGTTGGAAAGCAAAATTTGTGAAAGGCTGAAACTCCTTGTCGACAAAATGATTGCGCCTTATCAGTGTGGTCTCAGGCCTAATAAATCTACCATCGATCAGATTTTCACATTACGGCAAATTCTAGAGAAGATTCAAGAAAAGCAGTCGACACCCACCATCTTTTCGTCGATTATAAAGCTGCATTCGTCAGCCCGATAATAGATCACCTGTATGTCGCCATGCCTGAATTTGGAATTCCCGTAAAGCACACATCTCCAGCGCAGTGAAAATTGGCAAATATATTTCGGAGCCATTTAAATGAAGCGGGGTTTCAGACAATGCGATCCCTTATCATGCGATTTTTTCAATTTAATGATGGAGAAAATTATTCGCGGCGCCAACATGGAAATCTCAGGCACTATTTTCTATAAAAATGTCATTATGTTTACGCTGATGATATCGACATTGTTGGCATTTGTCTGCGGGCAGTCACTTCAACTTTCTCCAGCCTTGAAGAGGAATCCCGTCAAGTGGGGTTTGCGGTAAACGAGGGCAGAACAAAGTACCCTGTGTCAACAACCAAAATGTGTACGCGTATCGGACAGCAGTTGCCATTGACAATTACGAATTACGTCTACGACGGCGTAGTCAAGGACTTTATCTACCTAGGATCCAGCATTATCATCAACAATGACGTCAGCCAGGAGGCCCAGAGAAGAATAACACTTGCCAACAGGTGCAACTTTGGGCTGGGTAGGCAATTGAAAAGCAAAGCGCTCTCTCCATACATGTAAAAAGCTGTACCAATCACTCATCTTTCTGGTTTTACTATACGGTGCTGAGTGCTGGACATTGACGAACTCCGATGGACGATTATTAGGAGCTTTGGAGAGAAAAATTCTTCGTAAGATCTGTACGCTGACATCGACGTTGTAAAGCGCATTAAAATTCAGCGGCTGCGCTGGCTAGGTCACGTTGCGCGAATGGACAATAATGCTCCAGCAAAGAAGATGCTCTGTTCGAAGTACACTGGTGGAACTCGCAAAAAAGACGTTGGGAAGACAAAGTCGACGATGTCCTGACCGCCTTTGCTGTTTCTAACTGGCCTCAATGCGCGCAATGCAGAAGCAAGTCAACCAGCTATCGTTGCTTATTCCTGTTTAGGTGGAGAGAGAATTTCGCCACTATTGTTTTCGGCTTTTCTAAGCAACAGTTAGTAGTTGCACAGTTGCTGAAGCTGAACCAATAGCCACTGTGACACATCATACATAAATATGTCTGTATAGAAATTGCGTAAGTAAAGGACTTACAATGTAAACTTCTAGCTTAAGTACTGCAATTAAAACAACACTTTGTTCCCAGGAACTTAGCTTTAAGAATGAGGTCACAAATAATTATGCATATCTCCACCAACACCATTTTGGATCTTATATGCATCTACATATAATATATTGCGTAATACTTCCGGACACGAGGTAACTGATGAACTTGCCGGGCAGGATGCATTGATGCTCTCATGCGAAACTGGGTGCTGAATTCTGTGGTTTGACAGCTGGGAATGGCTAGCTGTATTGACATTTCTGTTCAGTAAGATTTGGCACGCGTTTAACCACAAAACAGTGCTTGTAAATCGTGGAAGTGCATTTTGAAAAAAATAAATGTGTTGACGGAGTTCATAGGGTACTGACGTCTTCATTGATCCTTATTCCTTCAAAATGAGGAAGAAGCTGTCACTACGGTGAATAGCGAGTGCTTTTGAGCTATGCTAACTAAATTTGCGAAATTTGACATACAGTGCGCTTAACAATCGATGTATTGCATAATTTAAGCCAGTATAGACGTAAACCGGCAAGATTTATCGGAAAAAGTACTCGTAGTCAAAAATTGTGCTCAACAAATGAACCATGTAATTCGTAGCCGTGGCGAACCTATGCCGGATGTCATATTAAAAAATAAATGCCATGAAATTTTCTACTAGATTATAATAAAAAATAATTCATTCCAATAATATTCCTGTTTTGCATTAGCATTTCAAATTCTCGAGCTCTTAAAAGAACCCCTGATATATGCCATTATAGCATAGAAAGGCCATTCCATTGTGGATTGCTCTAAAGCAATAGCATTTTTCTATATATTATGAAGAAAGTTTATTAAAATGCATTTGCTGTCCATCCATAATTTTGCCTCTTCATATGGAACAGAAAATATTTGCAATTCCAAGCTTTTAGCTTATCGGAATATTTGCTCCAAATATTGTGCAAAATAAAAAGATAAAATATATTAATGACATAAAAGTAAAAAATGGTAGTAATTTATTTATTTCTCTTATTAAATTTTAATACGGGAAATGTGTACATTAAAAAAATGTATGGAAAAGTGCATTTAAAATCTTTTAATGAGCTGAAATAAAGCACCATTTGTGTGAGATTTTAATTATTCTACACTCTTGCAGCCACATTTTTTAGTATTTCCATTCGCAAATTGAAATTAAAATGTTTGCATTTGCCTACCTTTTTCTTGCGCTGTATAACTTTAATATTTATATTTGCATAAACCGACTGCACATTGCTCAATTCACCATCCAAACTTCGACATTCGTGCAAGCCTTTAGCTCAGTTGTTAATTACAGTTGTTAATTTGAATTAAAAGTAATTTGTCTGAGGAATTCAAATTTGTGTGCGATTAAACCACATTCCCCTAAGCGCTAGGGAGAGGCAGAGGCGGAAAGCGAGCATAGTGTTGGCGACATGACAGTGACGGCAGCAAGTCCTACAAAGTTGTTGTAAAGAAATAAAACATAAAAAAAACACTAAACCGTTAAAATAGAATTCCGAAGCAGATAAAGCAATGGCCAACGACCAACTCGTACGGCAAGCTTAATTAAGCAAAAGTGCTACAAATACAAAATGGTAGTAACTATAAGTATAAGTATAAGAAACAAGCTGTGCAGCCAAGTAGAAAAGTACTAAATGCAGAAAATACATCAACGCTAAAAGTTTTTCCACTTGAACTTCTTCCCTTACGTTGCGTTTCAGTTCGCCTTTTTGGTGTCTTCTGCGATTCGTAACGATTCAACGCAATGCAATGCTGGAATAATGGCTTGCTGCAATCTGAGAATTCTTTTTACAGTTAAAATTTGTACGTGCCTAGATGATGATGGTAAATATGCGTAACATTTAAGTGCTGCGATGATGCCACAGCCACACCAACTTTACGAGGTGGGAAGAGATGGTGCGTTGCGCGGGATTATTGAGTTGGGACTGTTGAATACTTACGCATGTAAAGGATTAGTCAAAGAACTTTTAAGCAACGGCAAATGCTTAATGAAAAGGCGCAGTAAAAAGTTGACAATTACGTACCTGCAAAAAGAAGAAAGAGAAGAGCAATAAGAAAACTGAGTAAAAATTTATGATGAGCTTTGCTATGCATGAAACTTGTCTTGGGTGTGCAGGTGTACGCACATAATTATGCACAAATAAAAAAAGGTTAAAAGTAAGTTGTTCAGCATCAGTATATGAGTATGCATTAGGGCGGGTCGGACCATACCTCTAAAACGAATTCTGATGTCCCCCAATTTGGGTCGAACGAAAAATCCCACTTTCACCCACTTAGAATGCTCCAATCGAGTCCAAATGTATGACCGACCCCCACTAACTTTGGACGGCCGATCCACCCATGCCAGTGGCACACCCCCTGGAACTCCCCTGGGGGGTTCCCCATACAATCATTACAAAATATCACCATTTTTGGCCTTTACATGAGAAAAGAAACTAAGAAGAAACTCAAATTGGGGGAGATCTGAATTCGTTATAGAGGTATGGTTCCTTCGGCAAAGTTTCTTATTTTGATCCCTAGAATATGATTTTCAAAGAGCAATGGGCGATTTTTTTGTCTCCCCACAAATCGACCCGGCCTAGTATGCATGTATGTGTATACTAAAAATATCTACCCATGCAGATTTGCAACGAAATATTTACGATTCTAATTTGGTGGCATTAAGCATACAAATGCATTGTAAAGAGCAAAAAAAAAACAGAGGAGAAGAAAGTGAGCATAATTACCCTGGTAATGCCACGGTTTAAAGATGATGAACTCCATAAATCCCGGCGTTACCGTATGCCACCACAACTGTTCCTTGAGTTGCGCACGAGTACTCGCACAAGAAAAACTCACATTAAAGCACGCTCAAGTGCTGTGTTGCACCATATGTATGCAAATTGCCACATTCCTTCTTATACATACATTCATATTTTTTTACATACAAATAAATGCAGATACGTATGCACTATTCTAATGCAAGAGCAAAAGAGTTTCTTCGTTGCCAGGCATTTATTCGAGAGAGTTACAGCATGCAGATAATATTTTACTTTACACATACACATACATGTAAGTGCATACATATGCACGAGGATGATAGATTTGCCCATGGTGAAAAGATGTTTACAGGTGTGGTCAATATCAGACGGTTAACCGACTCTCAGCGAATTTGACAGAATCAGCAGATAGGCTGACGAAAACAGACGATGTTTTTACAAAAAAAAAATAATTTGTGTTGGTGATATACGAAAAAAATCAACACAACCTATGCTCATGTTGCTTCGTTGCCGTCTGAATCTTAGTTAATAAGATGCGAAACTCTATTTGCAATTTTTTGTTTTAAAATAAATTCAATTGAAAGTGAGTTTTTAGGCTCTTATGTAGGCCACAAATGGAAAACCAATCCAAGTATTCGTTTGCAATTTCGACAGATTGACGCGTGTGTTGTGCAGTTAGCAAACAGATCGAAAATTGACAAATTTTTTGGTGAAGCTAACGATTTTTCTAATTTCTTGTGAAATTTTGAAGTATACACATGAGCGGCCAAATGGCAATATTAAGCAAAAAATTGATTGTGGCAGGCCGTTAGTCTTAGCTACTAGTGCCTTTCGTAATGTAATTTGATAATTCATAATTATATTTCTAACAAATAAATGAATAATTTATTGAGAAAGTCATAGATTTGTTCAAAAGCCAGCCGTCATTGGGGAAACAAGAGGGATTAATATTTTATTTGAATAACTTTGTCCTTTACCAACTGATCGACTTCAACATATGTACATGTTTTCGATACATCAATTCAGTACAATTTCAACCGTAGATCGCTTTACACCGAAACAACCGAAATCGACGCTATAAAACCCGAAATGCTTGACAAGGTGACGAAAAACGCAGAAAAAAGATCGCAGTTTGTGATCGCTAATAAAGGTGTGATTGATATTGTATTCAAAAAATAGTTCTAATAAATTGTAAATAACTAAACCAAATAAAAATACCTCACTTATACAAATCAGTTGTTTTTTTTCAAAGTTATTCAATGTTTTCATACCGACATAAAAGATGGCGCACCCTGAAATTAAAATCGCGAATTTTATTAAAAATATATAAAGAAAGTAGACAAAAACGCTAATTTGGAAAGTATGAAAATATCTTCTTTTCCTCTTTTTTTCAAACCAAAATAAATACCATACATCATCATCATCATCATAGCATCACAGTTCGGGGTACACCATTGCTTCCGTTACAATTCGCCTCACGTCACTCGGTCATCTGCTTTTTGTTTGATATAAGATATGCCCATAGCTCCAAAGTTGCCTTGGATGTCATCTCTCCATCGCTCTCTCGGCCGGTATGTTCTTCTGTCGCCTTGTGGATTTGTTTCGAAGATCTTCTTTAGAGTTATGTCGTTGCTCATTGATAAAATGTGACCATACCATCGGATCCTTCGCACTTTGACATACCTGATTACATTTGCACCCCTAATAAATGTGTCTAATGAGTTTCAACTGATAGTTTCGATTTGTTTTTCGCTTGTGGCTAGCATTAGGCTTCAAAACCTCTTAAATCCTTTCGGCTACTTTTTTTACTTTAGTTTACTTTACTTTCATCTGAATACTGAATCTATGGTCTGCATAACGACTAATTGAATGAGTGTATGAATACGTGTGAAGCGAGCGGACAGAAATCGGCTGCCGGCGACCCTGTGACGTGGCAGCCGAAGTTGCTCTCACAATTTTGTTTTTAATTGTTAAGTATACTTGCGCGCACTTGGATTACTTTACTCTGTACAGATACTGGCCACAATAATATATCGGGTGTTTTTTAAGAGCTTGTGAACTTAAAATTATAATAAAAAATATAAATATTGTTGGAATGAATGTCGCTTATTATAATCTGGTAGATTGTTTCATGGCATTTATTTTTCGAATACAAATATAATGTGAAAAATGTTCATCGCGCGCTCAGGGCAACTTAGCGATGTTCATGAATGAAACCTATTTTTGGCTTAATGGCTACATCAATAATAAAAAGTGCCGTATTTGGGCTCAAGAACAACACGAAGCCATTTAAGAACAGCCATTAGATCCATTGAAAACAACTGTTTGGTGTAACCATATTTCTTCACATACGAAGGCGGAGTCAAACTAACAGTGAGTGGCGAACGCTATCGCCTATGATATGGTAAAGGACTTTTTGATGCCGTGATGCCGGAAATTAAAGCCCGTGATCTCCATAACATTTGGTTTGAGCAATGGATTTACTTCGTCGTCATTTCGGTGATCAATTCATCTCTCGCCTCGGACCAATGGATTGGCCACCAAGTTCCTGTGATGTCATATCTTTGGTGATGATGGAAATGTTGAGAAAGTGAAGAAAATTGTTGTGGAGAATCGCCGAATCACAATTAGATAAGTAGCTGAGAATGTCAGCATATCGTTTTTTTTCGGAAATTTCGGGCATGAAGCGGGTGGCAGCGAAGTTCGTCCCGAAATTGGTGAATTTTCACCAAAAACAATGTCGCAAGAGCATACCTGTAGCTCTGGAATTGTTGAATGGCGTGAAAGATGATCCAGATTTGCTTAAAAGGGTCAAACTGGTGACGAATCATGGGTATATACAAAATCATCCCAATGGAAAAGTCCAAGTTAGATCAAATGTCAAGGTTTTGTTCACTGTTTTCTTCGATCACCATGACGAAAAGCATCAGGAGTTCTTACCACACAGATTGTTGTGAAATTATGTGCCATTTGCGTGAAGCAATGCGAAAAAAAATTTACGAAATTGTGGAAAAAAATTCATAGCTTTTGCATCATGATAACGCACCTGCTCATTTATCTTTGCTTGTGAGAGATTATTTGGCCAAAACCAACACCGTCATCGTGCCTTAGCCACCGTATACACCGCATTTGGCCCCTGCGACTCTTTCCTAAGGTTGAAGAGACCCATGAAAGGACGGCGTTTTGCGGCGATTGAGGAGATAAAAACCGGATCGGTGAGGGAACTGAAGGGCATACCAAAAAGTGCATGTCAGCACTGCTTCGAGGATTGGAAAGAAAACTGGCACAGCGGGACTACTTTGAAGGAGATAAAATACAAATTGATGAATGAATAAATATTTTTTGAAAAGAATTAAAATTCACCACATTTTTGGAATGCATTTGGTATGTAGAAACACCCGCGATTTGTTTTATTCCTCGTGATGAATTCGCATCACAAGGGGAATTTCCATGGCGTCATAGAACCTATCAAGGAAGCTGGGACCGCTGATAACTTCGGATAACTACCAAGGATGCTTCCAATCGTGGAAGCAGTGCATAGATAACGAATTTGTGGTCGGAATTTAATTAGCTTGACTGTGTTTTATTAAATTCCCAGACCTTAATAGCAACACCTCGTAAGTACTGGCACAGATTGGCTCTAACAAAACGCGTCTGTCATATTATGCCAATGTTGCTTCGTATATAATAACAACTTTCACGCACTTGACGGCGTAATGAAACATATTTGCATGTGCAACGTGTGGAATAAATGTGCATTTTTCCACATAAACTACACCCTTCATATTTATTACATATGTTCGCATATTAACTCAGTAAATGCAGCGGCCGTTAAAGCCATCAGTTAGCAAAATAAGTCAAAAGTCTTGAAAGATACTAGTATGTATATATGTGTGTGTGAAAATTAACATATCTCTATGCCTTTCAAAAAAATATTTCTATATACATATCTACCTGTGGAAACATTTTTTCAAAAATGGGAAGTGAAAATTTAAAAGTAGCTGAGAATAAGTTGCTTATTTCACTTTGACCCCACTTTGTGGTGTGCGTCTTCATGTTTTACCACAAATAGATGGACCTAGAATTTTATACCGAAAATAAAGAATTGATTAAAATGTCGTAAATTCGCTGAATAAAGAAAAATAATCAAATTTAAACCATTAAAAACAAAAAAACTAAAACGGATTTTATAGGAGCTTTCAGACTTCACTTTTTTGTAACAGGCATTAAGAAGCTACGAAACTGCGTACTGCAGATAGTTTTTTATAAGGAGCTTTTCAGAAGAATCATACAATCGGAGGTTTTGCATTGTCAGCCGTAATCAGCCTATGTTTAAATTTAATATATTCTTCAGTTTTTTAAGAATAATTTTGACACGTAATAGTCAATTTTTTTATTTATAATCTGAATAATTTGTGTAAGGTCGGGGAATAAGTTCGTAGCGTGTTTACCGAAGACTTTTATTTAAACAAAAAACAAAATTTATATCAATAAGTTAATCAATTATACATTCGCCGTTGCTGTTTACAACCTCTTCTCACCTCCCAACCAATTTGTTGATGCCCTTCCGCCAAAAATCACCTGGTCTGGTGTCAAAGATGTTTGTTGAGCCAGTCATCGAACGTAGCGCCCTTCGTATGGTTTGACAGAGAACGGAAAAGATGGTAGTCGGTCGAAGCAAGGTCCGGAGAATATGGCGAATACTGAAAGACGTTTCATTCGAGCTCTTGGAATGCGGCTTTGGCGACTTGTGCAACATAGGGCCCGGCGTTGTACATAGTGAATGAGTATGTTTTAACCATGTCGATCAGCTATATTCAGTCGAATAGCCTCATTCACGCGGTGTAGCTGGGCAATGTAGAGCTCCTTGTTGACCGTATCATTCTTTTCGAGCATTTTCCAGTGCACCATGCCCTACCAGTCCTGCTCAAACACAAATCATGATCTCCTTTGGATGAAGAATGGATGGTTTGACCCTCGGTTTTGGCGTATCCTCTGGAGCTACCCACTCCTTTATTTGCTTCATATTGATGTATAGGCACCATTTCTCATCTGCCGTGACATTTCGGTACAAAAAGCGCTATTTATGACCGCGTGTTGCTCGATGACGGGCGAGATGCTGAGAAGCAATTTGAAAGCGACTTTTTTGTTTTTTTCGTTGAGCTCGTGAGGCTCTCAGGCTCTCATTTTTTCGATAAATCGCATTGAATGGAGGTGATTAAGAATGGTTTTATGTTCGCACTTCATTTTTCACCAATTCACGACGACCGTTCCCTTTCAAAAGTGATTTGAGACATTCTTCATCAAATTCAGATGACCTTCCGCTACGGGACGTGTCATCGACGTCAACGTTGCCATTTTTGAACTTTGCAAACCATTTCCGCGCTGTATACTCGCCTGTGACACCTTCTCCATACACGTTGCAAATGTCCCGGGCTGCTTCGGCAGCTTTTTGACCTCGATGAAAGGCAAAAAAGGCAGGTTCGAAAATGTTGATTTTTGCCTCCTGGGTATTCCATTTCTAAGCTTCAAAAGTATTAAAAAATTAATACTATTAACATAGTTTGGTAGAGCAGAAAGAGTTCTCTCGGATGGTAAGTATTCAGCCAAACAGCAAACAAATCGTAGTAAAATCAAAGAATATATAAAAACGCCATGAATTTGTTTCCCAACTCAATATTTATGTGTTTCTTACAATGAACTATTTATTATGCATTTTGCTTCCAGTAAAATATATTAAAATTGATGGTAATTTTTAATAGCCACAAAGTAAACACTTATATATTCATATATACATATATATAGTATGTATACATAAGTATATAAGGAGAGAAAACTTGCACTATTGCGTAATAATAAGTTATTTAATTTTTCATTCACGTGCGTGGCCATGAGCTGGCGTGGATTTCATAACTTAACTGACTTGTGGCTTTACAAACACAAGCGTAAATATAAAAATAAACATACATACATATATGAATTTTATTGTGTTTTCTCTGCGATAACAACTTAATTACTTTGCAAACACATGTCATTTTAATTTATCGAACTACGGGAGTTCGTTACAAAATTAATCAGTTTTCAAAAATTAAATAAATAAACTGAAAATTGAAAAGTTAAAAATGAACAATAAATAAGTTGCATTAAAAAATATTCTGAACTGAAAGAAGTTTTAATATTAAAGAATTTTACATAATTTTTAACTTCGTATTAATTCAATATATATACATATACATATATATTGAATATATGTATTCTTCTGAATAAATTTCACTAATATGAAATGCTTAAAGACTCACGTGCAATACTTACAGACTTACTTATATGTACTTATGTATAAATGTAGTTATGTATGTAAGTGTGACCTGTTTTTTATTGAATAAATACTGAACGTAAATGGCATCAATTAATTTAACTACATAAACGTTTATTAAACGCTAGTTATATTAGTATTCCTTTAGATTGTCGTATTTATGCTATTCGCTGTTAAAAATGATAGTAGAACTGTATAACTTTTTTTTTAAATGCATAGCAGAATTGCAGCAGACAGCGGGAAATGGGCTGACGAGTACCGGCTGCCAAATTCAAACACATTTAAGGGGGAACGCCACTGTGAAAATTAAAAAAAATCGTTTTTTTTGCATAAATTGTTAGTACAACTACTCAGGAAAATGTGGTAAACATTTTAAAGCGAAATTCGCTTTATTCCCGATTCTATGTGCACTTAAGTGAACGCTCGTCGGTTCGGCCCCGTAGCGTATACGATGCTTTATTTCAAAAGCGTTTTTCTCGAATCGACTTTTTTTGATACGGTGGCAACGATTTCTCGAAGACTAATGAACCGATTTTTAATTTCGTTTTTTCAAAATTTTTGTTATCGCATTGGCTATCGTTGTACGTAGCCGATTTTCAAAATTTTGAAATTAACTATTTTTTTGGCTACCGGCTACGTGCAACGATAGCTACTATTAATACAATTTTTGGTTTTTTGATTTCAGATCATTGCTGTATCGCTGCCACCAGATGACGTCATTTTTTTTTTTGTTTAACTCGTTACGTTTATTTACATAAATTTGTAAATTTTCAATATTTTTTAATAAAAATTTACGTCAACATAGTTTAATACATAGAAAATAAATTGCCTTTTGACCGATCCTCGAAAAATCATTCCTACTTACAAAAAAAAATCCCAAAAATCGACTATTTTGTTCCCCTTTAATCGCTTGAAATTACACAGAGTTGCAGCGGGGAGGTAGTTCCTGCCGTCGGGGGGAAACTATTTGCATTAATTTCTTTTTTTATCTTCAAAACTACTGGAAAACATCATTCTAAATCGCCAATCATTTAATCGCGTAATTTGATACCTTCACACCAGTTTGGATTCAAACACTCCACAATAGACGAGGTGCAGAGAATTACAGGTGAATTAGAAAAATTGTTTGAAGGAAAAAACATATGCTCAGCAGTCTTTCTGTATGTCACGCAAACATTCGACACGATTTAGCATGAAGGCCTTGTTAACAAATTGAACTCTTGCCTTCCACTTCAATACAGTGCCTTTATGAAATCTTATATGGCTTTGGCGAGGGAGCATCCTTGGACCCCATCTATACTTTCTGTACCCGAAAGTCACATAAGTATTGGGTTGTCAACTAAGCAATTGCGGATTTCACTCCTAGATGGCTTCAGTTGAATTTTTAGGTTTGCCGACGTAGCACAAATGTAAAACACATTTTGTCATTTGATAATTGGCAATTCAGCTGTCAATCAGTAAAAAAAGTCTTTTGATCGGTTGTGTAGTTTTCGTTTGGCGTTCATTGAAAAATGGAAAATAAAAAGGAACATTTTCATTTTATTTTGCTTTTTTATTTCCGCAAAGGGAAAACGGCATCGCAAGCTCATAAAAAGTTATGTGCTGTTTATGATGACGAAGCCTTAAAAGAACGGCTGTGTCAAAATTGGTTTGCTAAATTTCCTTCTGGTGATTTTTCACTCAAAGATGAAAAGCGCTCTGGTCGTCCAGTTGAAGTTGATGACGCCCTAAGCAAAGCAATAATAGATTCGGATCGTCACATACAATACATGAGATTGCGTGAAAAGCTTCATGTAACACATACATCCATTGAAAATCACTTAAAACAACTGGGCTATGCTCAAAAACTCGACACATGGATTCGTCACGAACTGAAAGATTTGCTAAAGAAACATAATGAAAATGATCAATTTCTAAAGCGACTGATAACTGGCAATGAAAAATGGGTTGTTTACAACAATATCAAGCGGAAAATATCTTGAAGCAGGCCACTTGAATCAACTCAAACAACATCAAAAGCTGATATTCATCAAAAGAAGGTTTTGTTATCAGTTTGGTGGGATTACAAAGGAGTTGTCTACTTTAAACTCTTACCGCCCAACCGAACGATCAATTCTGATGTCTACATTGAACAACTAACGAAGTTAAACAATGCAGCTGAAGAAAATCGACCCGAATTGACAAATCGAAAAAGTATTGTATTCCATCATGACGATGCAAGGCCACACACATCTTTGGCCACTTGGCAAAAATTATTGGAGCTTCTTTGGGATGTTTTGCCACATCCACCATATAGTCCTGACCTAGCACCATCTGATTACTTTTTGCTTCGATCTTTACAAAACTCCTTGAATGGTAAAAATTTCAATAATGGTGATGATGTCAAATCGTACCTGATTCAGTTTTTTGCTAATAAAAACCAGAAGTTTTATGAACATGCTGTCTCAAAGATGGCGAAAAGTCTTTGATTTTCTAAAAAAACTCCGTAATTACTTAGTTGCCAACCCAATACAATTGCCTCCAAGCACTATGATCCCAAACTTTGCTGATGGTATGCAATCCGCGCAACAGAAACCACCGCCGAAGAAACGGCAGCTAAACTTTAAACCTCTTGGACGCATTATAGAATGGGACGAAAACTTGGCGAATAAAGTTATACAGCAACTAATCAATTCATGTGAACTTTACCAATAAAAAGCAAATCATTACCCAATAGTGCCACTAGGCGCTCCAATGATCCATCATCAAAATGAACTGGCCCATTGGATGAAATTCAAAACTCTCCATATATAACAATATATTATAACACCAATCAATGTGATCTTATGGCGCACAAAAATTTGCGGTTTTGCCAGTCAAAATAATTTCAACTTAATGCAACGACTGCAAAACAAAATTATCAAAAATATTCCCAACGAACCTTGGTACATTCGCAATAAAGATATTGGGCGTGAGCTCAGCATTCCTAAAAAAACAAGCAGAAGGAAGAGGCACTGCAACGAGGTAGCCAGCAAACTTCTCAACACCGTAGACCTAGCCCGTCGACTATAGCCAGAAAAATCATACGATCCTAATGGTTGTTATAGTAGAGAGATTTTAAAATTCTCCTCATAAAAACCCCACAACATTGTTAAAATTACATTGCTTTTAGTTAGTTTCTTTGAAAACAGTTGTAGTGCCATTTATTTAAATGTTTATAATTAAAAAAATATTTCAAAAAATTTTATTTTCTCTGACGGGTTGAAGACTCAAGGTTGCTTTTCTGATCACAGGATGACAATTTGATTGTCAACAATCAACAGCAGGCGAATAACAAGCAAATATTATATATTTGATATGCAAAAGGAAACCCGCAAAATATTATATTAATAATTTTAAAATGAGTTCTTTTCTGTAACAATGAACTTGAACGAGTTGTTGACAGTGGAAGTGCGAAAATACAAGATACAGAATTATGTCTTAATGAATATCGAAAAGTGCAGAAACACCAAATTTGGGAGGAGATTGGGAAAATGCAAGCCTTAAATAGTATGAAGTGAATAATGTGTTCATTCTTTATTTTCTTTTCTCTTGATTATTCGCAGCAGTCTTTAAATGTTATATGCGCAAATATAACAAGCAAAGAGATGTCACTACAAAATTAATTTCATTGCAACCACAAGGTGTCAGCTGAAAACCGTCCTCGTCGCAATTGTGTTTAACCGACCAAAGTAGATCAGCTGTTCACCACACGTCAACCCATTACCCGCTGTCCGGTACAATTCTGTTTGGAGCGAAAAGCTAGAACTCCACACCATTCCTTTAAGGAGTTGCGGCTTTCAAAATTTTTGCGGTTTAAAGGCATTGCAGGCATTAGAGGTAGGCACCGATCTACGATAGTTTTTTCCTGGCCATGCTTACATTTCACAATGGTCTTTATTTACGTTGTTTTTTATCTTTTAAAACAATTTCCATCTACTTTTTGCGCTTAAATATATTTGCTGTGAACACATTTATTGAAATGCATTCATTTATTTATTTCTCAGAAAGGTTCGCATGGATTTTTTTTTGCATTTCAGTGCGAAGTATACTTAAGAACGATTCGGTTCTCGTCCAAAATTTTGAGAATTGTGGGGTGCATCTTGATGTTGTTCCATAAATGGAGGCACCTACATTTTTAAGCCGACTCGGGAAATATTTTTTATGAGGAGCTTTTTCATGGCAGAAATACACTAGGCGGCTTATTATTCCCTGTCGAGGGGTGACCGCCTTACAAAAAAACGTTGGCTTCATTTTAGTTTTTCACTGAGACTCGAAACTACGTTCTCCGAATGGTAGTCACGCACCTAGCAATTCGACTATGGCGGTCACAGTAACATACAGTAATATACATCATTTTGCTTCAGTTAAAATTATTCAATAATGTCGAAAGTGAAAAATTGTACCCCATTTCTTCGAAAAAAAATCATACAGCCCGGATTATTCTACAGTGTTATTTCAAAACGAATAAACGTTAAAAAAATTACAGTTTTTACGCTTTGAAATATTTTGCTGATCATAAAACAGCAGATCTGTCAACAAAACTTCATTGAAGAAGCTGCTTCTAGACTGCGCTAAAATTCCCCCAAAGCTACATGGAAAACGTGTACTTCTTTATTCATTTGTATAAATAGGTACGTAATGAAATTTAGCTTTTTGAGAAAATTCCTTTTTCGTATATTAAAATCTCCTACAAAACTTCTCAACAATGCATCATCGACTCCATCCTGCGTACTTCTGTAAGTGTGGGAGTGAAGGATATTAAGTTGACGGCAGGTGACACTGCAGCAGGCAGTCAAGTATCGCATTATCCGTCATTGTTGGCAGACAAGCAGGCACAATTTCAGCGCCATATGCGGTAGTACACGCAAGTTATTAATATAATATCAGTTATTGAGAAGAGCACATCAGAGAAAGGGTAGTTTATCAGTGCAATTTTCCATGAAAGTTTCTGTTAATACAGTAGAAGTAAGAAGTGTTGACAAATGCTGCACGTGGCATGCAGAAAAAATGTATTTAATTGTGTACATTTTTCCAAATTAAAGTTTAATACTCCTTCATCCACCTTTTTTACAAATTGTGCTTTTAGCAACATGCAGCAATGTTTTTATGTATGCGCACTTGTGCTCAATGGTATTATAAAGTTTATCTCTGTTTACTCCGCTCGTGAGCATAGGGTATCGAAAAGACTCCTCCATCGTATACGGTTCTGGGCGGTTGTTCTTGCGCCGCCCATGTGATGTCGGCATCTGCCAGCTCGCGTAACATAGACCTTCTCCAAATAATCTTTGGCCGAACGATGCCTCTGCTCTCTTGGGGGCTTCAGTATAGTGTTTTTCTCGTGTTGCTATCTGTTGGTTTTCCAAGCATGTGATCTTTCCATCGCCACTATCTCCATTTGATTTGCCACAGGATGAGCTCCTCATTTGACGAAAGTTTATAGTCTCCGTGCAATGGTTTTGGAGACCAGCCACGTCTCGCTTCCCTACAACAGTACAGACTTCACACATCAGCTGAATATTCGCAGTTTAGCGCACCTAGAAATTTGCGAACTCGCCCATACTGTATGCTTTCGCTCCAACGTCCGCCCTCGATTTGTTTAGCCTACAATCGACATCTTCATGTATGCTCCGCCGTCTGTCGTGATAGTGCACCCGATGTATATTTGCATAACGGTTGTATATAAGTGCATAAAATAATCGATAACTCAAGCAAAATTAAAATACGTCAATGAATCTTGGTACTCTTTATCCAAGAAGGCAGGTTGGCATTGACGGTATTGATGCCATGGGTCAATAATTACATCCACCACCCATATAATGATAATTTCTGATTTCAAAGTGAACAACCAGCGAAATTAAATTTTACACAAAATGTGCGCGGGTATATAAAGTTCGATCCGGACCGAAATCAGTTTGCCCTACTTACCTTTTTTGCTTTTATTTATAAATAAAACACATACTTACATATACATAGAACTGTGCAATTAATATCGATACACAAACGTAAATAATTCCATACTCATACATCCATACAAACATCAATACTTCAGTACATCAGGCATCGGATGTGTGCCGTGACAGCTGGTCGCCCAGACTGAAAGTAAAAATTTACTGGCAGACGTCAAAACAGGCAGATCAATGCTTTGTAATCAGGATATTAAATAACTCAATACAGAAACGTTCACTTTGCTGGTCAATCGGTTTGCTGGTGCTTTATTTTTGCGGTAATGTTGGCATTGATGGCTTTGACAGCGAACATTACGAGCAGTTGGTGGTCGGTGCGGTTGAAAATGACCTTTGACGTTGCTGCTGAAACAGTTTGCAGTAAATAATTTTTTGGGCTGATAAATCACACAACTGCGGAGATTACGAGGATTTATAAATTTGAGCTACATAAATGTCTGTAGGTAGTTTGGTATGCAAAACCACTCTGAACAGGTAATTAATGTTGCTATTCAATAATGGAAGTTACATATCACACACCAACATTTTACACAAATTTAAAATTTTCAACAATTAAAAAATAGATAAATGCAGAGAACTGAAAATAAATTGAGGCACTTCCTTGTTCTGACTTCCATCCCTTATGAATGGAGAAAATCGAAATCAATTTTCAAAAGGTAAAAGTCCAATTATTCGGTTTATCGGCCGCCAACGCGAAAATGTGTTCTAGAGTTAATATTCTAATATTTCGTTTATTTGAATTACTACTCGAGGATCAGTAACAGCTACATTTTGCAGACAACATAGTTTTAATGTCAGCTGACAACAATGAAGAAGCAGCAACAAAAACACTGCAAGATACGCTATCCGCTACAACAAAATGGTTTGAAAAATGGGGCATTGAGGTCAATAAAGACAAAACACAACATGTAATATACGCGAAGAGAAAATCTGCAAGATATCTAATCCAAATTAACGGGGAAGACATAAAAATACACTCAAGCGCAAAATACTTAGGCATAACGATTGACTCAAAACTCACATGGAAAAAAACACATACTGAACAAGAGAAACGAGATGAAAAACTAATTCCGACAATTTTACTGGCTACTAGGAAAACAATCAACCCTAAGCTTATTTAATAAGCAAATGATTTATACCATAAATCAATAATTAGACCGACATGGACCTACGGACTAGAAATTTGGGGGACTAACAGTAAATCAAGCCTACAAATTATACAGAGATTTCAATTGAATTTGCATGCCTATAGCCAGCATCGAGCTTGGAACGAAACAAATTAAATAGTCACGCATAAAATTAAAAAAATCGCTTGTTTTGGCTTTCATTATGCTTTTCTGCAATGGATAAACTCTTATTTGACCAATAGACGCTGAGTTGAAACAATTGAAAATATTTCATCCACTCCCTTTGCTGTCACCTCTGCTGTTCGGTAAAGAAATATCTTGGGGCCGCTCTTATTTGTGCTATTTATTAAATGACGATAGTCAGAGTATTCTCCCTTGAATATTGTAGAAGCTGTAGAGATGAGGAAGAGAAAGAAACAGTTGAGCCCTTCCTTTGCAATTGTCCAGCCTTCGCTAAAACCAGAGCAGGTTGTCTAGGTAAACACTTTTTCAATTATCTTACAGAACTATCTGGCGCGGGGATTAGATCAATCCTGCGCTTCATAAGAGCCTCAAAATGGTTTCATGAAAGTAAATAAACAAGGTACCCGTGTCGCACAGTCGTATTACAATGGACCTGTAAGTTTAAGTGAGTTGGTCATACGGACGGAATACCACCATAACCTAACCTAACCTTTTAATGACAGCAAATTGTTTCTCATTTGCTAAATTTTTGCTTTATACTGATGATCTTAAGACCTTCTCAGCGATCAAGACACAAGAGGATGTCATTAAAATACAAGTCGATATGGACAAGCTTTTAATTGTGGTGCCAGAAGTCACGTATTTCGCTGAACTTTTTCAAGTACTTTCAAATATTTTACTCGAAAACAGCTAACATTCTGTGTACTAAGTTCGGTATCTCGACTTGTATCCGGCAGTGTGTAAGCGAGCTTTAGGAGCTTGGCGTTACCTTTGATAACAAATTGTTTTTTAAAGCCATATAAATTATATTACTTCAAAATCTTTCTCGATGTTTGGCCTCGTCAGACGAAACGCCACTAAGTTATCTGATCCCTATACCATTAAGTTACTCTATACTATACATTATTTGTTAGGTCTCATTGAGCATAGGCCATTTTTATTTGGAGACCAATTAGTCAGCAAGCTACGTGTGCAAACAATTTTTCTTAAATATGCCCTTCGGTCTCTCAATTTGATTGTTCCTATGCCATCATATTCTGCTCGTCTCAAGTCCTTACAAACTCCTAGATCTATACTGTATCTGTTATTTTCTCATAATATTATTACTTCATCATTGATTACCCCTACTTGTTGGAAAGGATTCGTTTTAATGTTCCCCAGCGATCTCTTAGGAACCTCTACCCTTTTTATGGGAAAAACTTTAAAACTAAGTATGACAGTAACGCTCCCATTATTCGTGCTTTACCTGAATTAGATATCGTTCATAATGATGTTGTTCTCAATTTTTTACTTTGAAGTGCAGCTTTTTTAAATCTCTGGAATTCTATGTTGTAGTTGTTTTTAGATACATGTAATATATCACTAGTTTAATCTAAGCAACTTCTGTATCACAGTCTATAAGGATTGTAATTCATAAACTTAAATAAATAAACAAATAAATGCGGTGGGCAACTGATGGCTTTAAATGCACATACATACATACATATGGCTATACGAGGTGTATTCAAAAAGTATCGCGAATTTTTTTTTTTTTTTTCAAAAATTATTTATTTATTCATTAATATCTAATCTCTATTTTATCCCCTTCAAAGTAATCCCCATTAGATATTATGTACTTGTGCCAACGTCTTTTCCAATCTTCGAAGTACTTCAAAAAATCATTTTTTTTATCTTGTTCAGCTCCTCCTTCGATACCGCCTTTTTTCGTCAATCGTAGCGTAGCGTCGTCCTTTCATGGGCCTCTTCAGTTCCGGAAACAGGGAAAAGTCACAGGGGGCCAGATCTGGAAAATACGTTGGCTGTTGCATCATTGGTGAGTTGGTTTTGGCCAAAAAGTTGCGCACAAGCAACGATGTGTGAGCAGGAGCGTTATCGTGATGCAAGAGCCAATTTTTGTAAGCAAAACTTTTGCATTTGCCCGAACTTGGCGCGCTTTTTTCGGTCTTGGTTCGTGCAGCAGCTTTCCATTTCCATGGTTTCGACGTCATAACCATAAACCCACGATTCGTCACCTGTTATGACCCTCTGGAGCAAATTTGAGTCATCGCGGACAGAGTCTAACAATCTGATCTCATTAGCACTGTTCATACGATGCTGCTTTTGGTCGAAATTGAGCAGTTTTGGTACGAGTTTTGCGGCGACCCGTCTCATGCCCAAATTATTGAAAAAAAAATCGAATGGCACTAGCCAATCGATATGTCTAGGTCCTCAGCAACTTCTCTAACGGTGATTCGACGATTGGCCAATACCATTTTCTTCACTTCATCAATTTTTTCGTCTGTTGTTGAAGTGCTTGGGCGTCCGGCACGCTTTTCATCGTTCACATCTTCTCGGCCTTCTGACAACATTTTGTACCACCGATAAACGTTGCTTTGATCCATCTTTTTGAATAGGTAAAAAATGGAAGATGATGGAAACACGTGCAAGCAAGGCAGCTGTCAACAATTAACTGAATATTCAAAACGGGCGAACTCGTCGGCTTGAGTGAGATACGTGATTACCAACATATCGCCAAAAAAAAGATCGAAATTCGAAAATCCGTAATCTGCGAAAATGCAAAATTCGCAAAACTTTTTGAACACACCTCGTACATAAATTTGTATATGTATGTATGTTATATCAGTATGTACATCACGTTTGAAAGCGAAAATGTTGTGTGAAAAAATTGTTCATCACTACAAAGTCCGTTATGTATGTATGTATATACGCATGCACACGCAGATGTAAACAAAATCAGGCGCGTGGGAAGTTGTTGCGATTTTTCTTTCATTACGCTGTTAACACGCCATGCCAACAACACAACAGCAAGCACCTACCAAAAGTGTTTTTCAATGAGGACAACAGCAATTTTATTAACAATGGAAATATTACAACAAATTAATTATTAATAAAAAAGATAAACATAAATATTTATGTTCATACGAACATACATGCATACACATATACATATGTACATTAAAAATTAAAAATTATTTGCTGGAAAAATGCTAACAAAAAGCAATTGAAATAAAAGCAAACAAAAAACTATGCATGACGACCGAATTGAGTTAAGTAGAAAAACCAACAAAAAAAAAGAGACAGAAAATAACAGAAAATTGTCTAACAATAATTAAAATGCACGAAATCTAACCGCGAGCGATAGCAGGTGGAAGGGGTGTAGGGATTTTCGGAAAATGCCAAAAAAATTACAACATACTCTTGTGTGTGTGTATGTGTGGTTTGTATGTGAATCACATTAGTGAAAAGTGGCATGAAAATTACAGAAAAATAGAGAAAAATAGCAAAATATAACTGCGAGTTGATCGGTAGTGGAAACAAAAGCGAAAGTGTTGAACGCTAAATGCAACAGCCGCTGAAATGACAACGCAGACTGCAAAAGTAAAAAGGAAAATAAATTTAAAAACAAAATTATAAAACACCAACAACATGGAGTACACAGTTCGAAAAACAAAAACAAAAACAGTAAATAAGTTTATAAAAAAAAAAAACAAAAAAAAACTGAACCGACAACAGAAACAATAGCAAATTTGGCTGCAATATTTATAAAGTTGTTGTCTATGCAAGTCAGTAACAAATTCGCAGCAAATGTTCACGTACTAATATTCATTTATACACACATTCACACTACTACGAAAGTGTATAAATGAATATGCATATGTATGTATGTATTTACTACTCTACTAGTGACAAGCTGCGGACAAACTATGAATACAAATTCGTTCAGGCTCGAAACTTTTTATTTTCGAATATCAGTTTTATCAGCGAACAATCAGAATGCCTGCTAACTACAAGTACATATATGCATATGTATGTATGCACGAGGGCGGTTCAATAGTGTACCCGTGTTTGACGCCAGGAGCGTTCCTGACGGAAGTTGGTGTTAGAATCGTGTGCTGCCATCCATCAACCGACGGCAAAACAAATTTCAGAATGATTGATAGGTTAGTGTGGATTTGGCAGCTACTCGAGTGAGACGTGTTTCGTGATTTTCGCTAAGATCGGAAAAGAGCAGAATCATTCGGTATTTCGGTTTTGGTTTTTGGATGGCGTAAAATACGAGGAGATAAAAGCAAAGTTGGATGCTGTCTATGCAGACGCTTCGTCATCTATGACCACAGTTAGACACGAATTTAAACGTGGGCGAACATCTGTTTTCGATGAGGTGCCAGACGTGGTTACTGAGGGAATCATTCAAAAAGCCCACGACATGATTCTCGCTAATTGACGAACGAAAGTGCGCGAAGTAACGGTGGCCATAAGTGTGTCGACCGGAATGGCAATTTATATGTTGCATGATAAGGTGACGATGAAAAAATTGTTGGCCTGATAGTTGCTGGATTGATTGCTCATGGAGGACAACAAGCGGATGCGGCTGTTAACTTCGAAGGAATGTTTGAAGCAATTTAAACGAGATTCGAAGAAAGTTTTTTTTATCCCATTAAAAACCGACAAAAGGCATTTTTAATGTACACAATTTCATTGTTTGGTATCCGGTTTTCAAAAGTAATATGCCCATTAGGCCGGGTCTGTCGCCATATGGAAAAGGAATGTTGCAAAACGCCATCGTTCTTTTTATATTATTATTCTAGCCTTGAGGAGTTCTATACTCGTTTGTTTGATTGCCTTTGTTAACTGCGAAGACGGTTCCACATAGTTGACTCAGCTACCCAGAGTTATATCTTCTTAAGTCGTCCTTTTTGTTTCATCAATCTCAAGTACTTGAAAATTCATTAAAAATTTGCTTTTAACTATTTTCCTAAATATTGTACATAAAATTTATATTAATAATAAACAACAAGGTCATAAAAACGAAATATAAAACTCCTCAAATGTAGAATAATGCTTTAAAAACAAAGGTGTTTTGCAACTTTTTCTTCATTTGTCAATCAACTCGGTGTAATGAGCAACGAGAGAAATGTGCAGGGTGTAGGTTTCGTTAAGTTATGCTAGCTTACGGAAGCCACGCAGAGACAATTTTGGTCCATGGCGATACCAGATCTGAGTCCTATTCTAACGAAAATATGCATCATCTAAGATGCGCATACTGTTCGCGAATTTTAGGAGTCGCTCAAGCTCCAGTTCAGGGATACGTTTTAGTATTTCAAAACTGAGAACACCCAGGTAGCATAGTCTAGTTTTCGAAAGAGCCGGACAGTAGCATTGGAGATGCTCCAGGGTTGCTCTTGTACCTGGCTCATTACAGGCCAGGCGCATGACAGACATCACTCTCATCTGAGTAACTGACCATAGAAAAGGACATGAGAAGGCTAATGAACTAGCAAGACAGGGGGCATCCTACAACGAATCCGAATTGGTAGAAAAGGCCGTCCGCAAGGCGCCCGCAAAAGGGAGATCATCTCGCTATTCCAGAAGCAGGCCGTTGATAAATGGACTAGCACGGACAATTCCCATAAATCTAGAGCTGACGAGTTGCTAGGAAAGCCACAAGCAGACATATTCAGAATTACGGACACAATAACCAGCCACTGGTATTTGAGAGGCCGATACTATGCCAGGAAGATGGGGTGGCCGTGCAACAATAGATGCGGAATCTGCAATCAAAAAGAATCTAAGAAAACTTTTTTTCACTATCTGTGTCAGTGTCCAAGCCTGCGTGCGCTACGGCATAGAAAGGAGGGGGAATTCTCGCTTGAAAACTTGAAAGAAATTGCAGAAAGGAAAATAGACGATAAAAAGCAGTGGCTCTACAAGTGGTAGATCAAAATGGCATGCTGTTGTAGGAGCATAAACATCGCCCATACATAATACGGGGAATGCTGCTGAAGTGACAGTCCTTGGCTGCATACAAATCCTGGTCGTTCCGGCTGTCGTAAGAACGATAAAAATGGCAAAAGAAAGCAAGCAGCATGTTTTGTGCTAATTGGGTCGGGGCTGTGTCACTCAGACAACACCTCTACCACCACCACCTTTAACTACAGTACTTCGAACAATAATGGCATTTTTTTCATTACCTAGTCAAAAAGCACGTTCCAAGACGAGATCAAACCATTTTGAGCGAGCAATTCTACGAAAAACTATTAAATAGATACAGTCGTTTTTATTAAATCAGATATGAAACTCCTAGTTAGTAGCAGCAAAAATATTCAATTAATATTCATTCATATTCATTCATCTAAAGGGTGTTAGGCCGAGCTACTCTTCCTATTTGGGGTATTTGTGGTGTGTGTCTTGACGTATAGAGAGGGCAAATAGCTTTTTATAAGGAGTTTTTACATGTCAGAAATACACTCGGACGGATGTTTATACCCCGTTGCGAATTTATAATAGCAGCAAACATTTATAAATTTTTACTATTAATTTTTTAACAAAATTTTTTTTTATAAAAACATAGTTCGTTCCATGAGCTGGACCACATTAATCGAAGTTGCAGGCTTTGCACAACATTTAACACAATTTCATTCGCTAAATTTTCATTAAAATTTCAAAATTTTTAATCTATTTTAGAGCTTTCTTCCACGAAAATAGCCTAATTTACATTCATTGAAATTAATATAAATCTTTATCTTCAACTTGCACCGCTCAGTGAAATAGCCCACTGTACAAGGTACTTTGTCAGCTCAAGCTTTCGCATAGAAAATAATCGATATCATCCATACATACATACATACTAGTATACGCGTATTTTGATGACAAAGATTTTCGAATTTTCAAGTAATGTTCAAATTGTGCCCATTTTCGAGTTTGCGCCCCAACAAATGCAGTTTGTCTGGCAGGTGGACTGCGCATGTGCAACATATGGTCATATTATGCAGCTTCATTTATACATACATACGTACATGGGAACCTATGCAAGCATTGGCACGCACGCAATAGACGACGTCGCTGATGTCAGACCAATGACTGTCGCCACTACCGGCAATACTACCGGTGCATTTCGGCTGATGCTGCATTATTCCAATAATACAATGGCACAGATGATGACGCGAAATATTTATGCACGTATGCTGTTGCAGTCACATACGCATAAAAATGCGATTGTGTGTGTGTGTGCAACTCTGCGTGTGTTAACATTCAAAATGGAAATTGCGCTTAGTGGCGCTATGGCGATACATCGTTCGATTTGTAGCTTCGCCTATGGCGCTTTATGCTGCTTGTCACCAACTAATTACTTTATTGGCTTTGGCATAAGGCAAAGCAACAACAACAAAAACAGTAAAAACAAGAGCAACAGCAACAACATTAATAACGATTACTGCTAGAAAGGAAAACTATGTTGGCCAAATGTTAGCGAGTAGCTGCCCCAATATGAACCCACTGTCGTCTAAACATTGAATCAATGAATGGATTCGCCAGCGTCAGCTAATGTGCATAGCATCTGATATGGTAAACAGTCAAATGTGCGCGTGACGCTGTGTGTATTGATGGTACCTTTACTGGTACTAAACAACATGAAAGTTGGATGGATAATGGGGACGTTATGTTGAACGGAAATTGTTGTCGATGGTCTAATCTTTAGCAGGCATCACAAAGCAATTGACGTTAATTTTTTCACTTTTCATCATCGTCGCTCACTTGCTTTTGTTGCTATTGCTGTTGCAGCATAGTTATTGTTATTTCTTATGCATATTTCTTGTGTTTACAATGCACGGCATACATATTGTGCGGTAATTAAAAATTAAGTGAGAAAATTAAGTAATCAAAATGTGTGAAGGTTTTTCTCGCAGCCACTTCAGTCACTCTTTATTATTTTAATATTAAGCAGTTTTTTGCTCACTGTGCGCACAGATTAACCTCTACATCCACTATGATTACGAAACGTATTTCATTATGAGACACAATTAATACATAGAGACATGTGTATGTATACCTACGTGTATGTATGTGCGAGTATATGATTCTACTTGTGCTGCAAGTGGTATTTATCAAAATTTGACGGAAAAAACTTTCCAACAAATTGCTGATAATGCCTCTTACATTCACTTTCATTTATAGCTTTGCAAATCTAGTTTTTATTTCGCCGTTCACCTACATTGAGTGCTGAAAAAGTGTTTCATAAGCTTTTTATCAGGAAATACAATCCATGCAGCTCTGTATGACATAATAAATGATTAGCTGTGTGATATGCTCTTAAGTGGTTTATAGGTTTTTCAGGGTTTTTTAATAATAATGAAAATACATAGTTCCAACAAAGGAATACATGCAAATGTGTATGTGAATGCACATTTGTTGTATGAAATAAATGAATTTACTTATATACCCACATGAAAATTACTATTTAATTGCTGGAGAGAATAAAAAGAAATTATAAAATACATGGCGACTTTTTGTTGTGATTAAAGTTTACCCAAAAAAAATGAAATCAAGTGATGAATACTTGTGGATAGATTAATTTATTTATAACAAAGATAGCTTCAATATTTTAACTTCATTAAAGTGAACATAAGGCAATGACTTTAACAGTCGTCTGCCGCCAAAATTAGGTTGATATTTATTTACAAAACTATTCATCTATAATAAATTCTCTGTACTTTAAAAAAATTTATAATTGGCACTTCTATTAGATGTTTGGCCGAGCTCCTCCTCCTATTTGTGGTGTGCGTCTTGATGTTGTTCCACAAAAGAAGGTGTTTTAAGGCGACTCTAAATGGCAGCCATTTTTATTAAGCTCCTCATTCCATGGCAGAAATACATTCGGAGGCTTCCGATGGTCGACCGCTTCCTTTAAGCCACTTTAAAGCACCAGTAAAAAATTGATCAATTTTTTTGAGTGGAAATCATTTACACCATTTAGAAGATGAACTAATTCGGTATTACTAAGGAAGGTCTTTCAAAAGAAACTACAGCCACATTGTTTTAATATTGGACATCGCCCCAGAAAATGTTGTGTTGTTTCCTTGACATTTAAGTTTCATAAAGAGCAGTTTTTATAGTAAATGTATTATAATTATAGTTCTGGCTTAAAAAATCCCTGAAATTTTAAATTTTCCTATACCATCCTGAAAATAATTGTGACCTCTACTATGATGCAGTTCTTTATATCTTCTCTCCGTGCTGTTTAGTACTCTATTCCACATTTTTTGCCTGTTCTTCTTCTTAATTGGCGCGATAACAGCCTACGCGAGTTTAACAAAGCGCGCCAGTCATTTCTCTCTCGTGCTAAACGGCGCAAGTTGGATGAACCAAGTGAAGCCAAGTCCATCTACACTTGCTCTTTCCAACGCAGAGGAGGCCTTTCTCTTCCTCTGCTACCACCAACTGGTACCGCATCGAATACTTTCGGAGTCGGAGCGTTTGTATCCATTCGAGGTAAAGCTTGTACAGCTCATCATTCCATCGCCTGCGATATTCGCCGTTGCCAACGTGCAAAGGTCCAAAAATCTTACGCAAAATTTTTCTCTCAAACACTCCAAGCGTCGTTTCATCGGATGTTGTCATCGTCCAAGCCTCTGCGCCATACGTTAGGACGGGCATGATGAGAGCTTTGTAGAGTACTAGTTTGAGGACTTTACTACTCATTTGCCTACTTAGTCCAAAGCAGCACTTGTTGACAAGAGAGATTCTACGTTTTTGCCTGTTAGAAGTGTTAGTTATTTAGAAATATTTCGCTTTTTTCTACCCACTTGGTTTTTTCTAGCACCAATTTGACCCATTTTAAATTGTAAGCCAATCATATTTGATTTGAAACTTTGGACCCAGAAAACATTTCTTTTTAAACTATTTTTGTTAAGAGGCTTGGGAGCCTCAAGGCTTCATATGAAAAGATTGTTTTTGGATACAATTTAAGTGCAAAGCAAGCGAGTAAATGTGACCACACTCGATACCTGGTTTTAAATACTCGTAAATAGCATAAGTAGACGAACAGATTGGCGGCTAACACATATTTTCTTCATGAATTGCAGATGGATTTTCTCAACATTCTCAAACACACAGTATCCCCATACCTGTGCCACCTAACTTTGGGCAGCTCGACGAACTGATTGAAATATTTTCCATTTCACACTTAATTTTATTTCCTTCTTTTCAAAAAAGTTATGCCATGTGAAGTTTAAATATATTGTTCCTTTCTTTTAAACAAATAAAATGCGGTAATTTTGAGCTTTTTTCCGGTATAATTCTTTACTAACTTTTTGAAAATACAACTATATTATTTCTCTGATAGAATGCGTCAATTATATGAGAAACTTAGAACTTAGAAGAATTTATTCATTATTTATTATTATTATTTTTTATTTATTTATTTATTATTTTTGTATTCGAAATTTAGTGAAATATCGAACTAAGCGACACAAATTTTAGATACAAATAAAAAAGTTTTTCGCGTTTATTTTGAACTTTTTATATGGATGCCAACATTTTACAACTTGAACGCATTTTATGGATATGTAATAGATTTATTTAAGACGTAATATGATCTTCTTGGGCCAACATTTTTCATTTTCAAGATAATTACAAAACACAAAAGCATTCGCACGGGACAAAAAGAGAACTGGTCTTCGCGGTCAATATTTCAAACCCGATATCAGCGAACCTTCGATTGTGATCAATGCCCAAAACCGGTTTATACATTTTTTTAAATTAAATTTTAACCTGATGTGTATGTCATTTCTGTGGGTCTTTTTACAAAGTTATATGCTTTATTTCAGAACTTGAGAACTGAAACATTGTTGAAATGCATTTTTTTTTATTATAATCTGGTACGGTCCAGATTATGTCGTAGGGAGGCTCTTAATGCACTGAAACATGTTATTCCAATAGATCTTCATAACGAGAAGATGGCAACCATAAGTGCATTTAGTTTTAATGAAGCGGGTTGCTGGAGGGAAAAAACGTATGGTCATACCACTCTATTATTGCGACAAACTTAGTTCACCTCGTTGCTGTCAGTGGGATTCGTATGTGTGTTATGCTATGAAATTTTACATTTCAGTCAACCAACAGACACCTGCTAGGGTGTTTTCGTATGGCTGTTTGATTATAAGGCCAGATGTGCTATACTGTCCCCCTCTGATTGCCCTATTCGTAGCAGATTTACAAACGCTGTAGATGTGGGAAGTTTCCGTTCTTTAAAAAAAGCTGAACAGAGAGTTGTGTTATCAGTTTTGCCTCTAAAACACGAATTAGAGATCAGAAAAGACCGGCTGTGGTGTTAAATAAGAAGCCAAACATAAAATTTTTATCAACTCTGCATAAATAAGCTTTAGTGTTTTTCGCATTGTATTACGCTTTCACTGCTTGCTTCGGGTTACATTTTTTTTTTATAAACGAGATACTTAGTGAGCTAAATCGCAATTGCAAAAGCATCGATTTGGATTTTGATTTTTTTGAATTTCTACTGCTTCGAAGATGTTAGCTGGTAACAACTGCGTTTAAGACAAATCTTGCATCACCAGTGAGTAAAAGTTCATAAATATAAACTTAAATGTATGAAAAATAAATAAGCTGGATGTCAGTCATAGACATTTTTTCTTTGCCTATTAGCCTTTAATTTTTTAGCTGGCTGACGCGAAACCCCTTTTACATTTGTTATTTACAGTATTCCAAGAAATCATCAATAGACGTTGCTAATTGTGTTGAAAAACTGATTTGTTTAGACTAAAATTTGAAGTTTGAAGGAATTCGATCACAATCTCTGCTCCATAATGGTAGCAGTAAGCGAATTGAAGCTCAGGATACATAGAATTCAAGGATCGTTAAAATAAAGATCTCGTTTTTAACAAAAAAAAACTATTTAAATGATGGGATGGAAATTTTCAAAATGCGAGGGTATTCCACTTTTTTATTTTTTTATCATAAAACTGTACATGTCTGTTAAGTTATAACGGCAGCTTCTTATATCTTTATCTATATATATAAAAATTAAGCCGAAAAAAAGTGTGCTTTGTCCGGGGTAATCTCAGCAACGCGTGTAAGGAACACAATGAAAGTTTCATACATTGTTGGTGCTGCTTTGGCAAAGGTAGTAGTAGTATAATATGCTTATTGTTTCCTCTCGCCACCAGGTGGCGCTGCCGAAGGCCAAAACGAGGACCCGGGTAACCCTAGGATGTGTTTTTACATTGTGGGTATCAAATCAAAGCTACTGATGAGTGCTTTACTACAGAGTATTTTTTAGATCTCTGAGTGACCAGGGTCTCGAGATATAGCCGAAAAGGTGGACCAAGGAACCCTTGGATGTGTTTGTACAATATGGTGTCAGATGGAAGCTGTTGATGGAAGCTTTTAAGTGAAGTAATTTTTATTGCCCGTTTCCGGGATAAAGAAAGGAGATGGAGCTGGAGATGGAAGAGGAAAAGGAATAGCTACAGGAAGAGGAAGAGGAAGAGGAAGACCACTTATTATTAAAAATTAAAAAAAAAAGTTCTAAAAAATTTTTTAAATGTTACATATACGCTTATTTATAAACCTTAATCTGAAGTCAGTTATAGTGAAAAATTCATTGTATCATTGTCGGCGGGATTGGTGATCGTTTCCTTCATTTTTTGCAGAAAGGTTATGCTAATATAAGATATTACCTATATCATTCATATATTTACGTATTACCTGTGTACTCACAAATATACGGTTGAAGCAAATATATGTCAGTTTTTTTACTTCGCCTGGAAAAGTTCATATAAATTTAAGAAGAGTAAATAGAACTTGTTTTATATCAGACTTTACGCAAAAAAGTCATTTGCACCTGAACACATAGTTGGGTTAAAGCGGAGGGGAATAGAACAGTTCTCTTCTCCTTCTCCGCATTTCGTACACAACGAAGTGTATGTATCATACGATTGATGTTGTTGTTTATGTGTAAAGGGGAGCGCATCTATGCAAATGCAGAACGGAACAACGACGCGCTCAAACTTTCTTTCTGATCTGATTTTCAAGCAAATAACAAGTGAGTATTTTTTCTCCAGAGAAAACCACGTTTAATTAATTAATCTAGATTTTTTTAAAGACGACCAGCGGAACCGGCGGGTTTTCGCTAGTATTATATTAAAAACATCGAATCGGCGCATACGCCATATCCGACTGGTGCTTTGCGACTGAAAATAAAGCTCTAAAGCAAATCAATTGTAGACGTCACAAAAAATTTGTTTACAGCTCAGCTTATATTTTCTCTTCCCTAAAAATCGCAGAAAGTGGTCCACATTATGGTATACAAACGGCACGTAAGTGCTACTTGTAGTGTACCTGTGGTACTCTTGCCATCTAACCTACCTACCTATGTACCTTTCAGCTTATGTGAACTCGAAATTTGTCTGATTAAGAATGAAAAAAGAGGATTGAAAATTACGGAATTATATTGCAAATATAACTAAATAGAAGAAAGAAAAAGACAGAATCTCCAACGTGCTAATACTGAGGCTGTCCAGTTATATTCGGAAAATGCTGAGAGAGGAAGAAAAGTAGGAAGAATGGCACAAGGCAATAATCTGAGAGTACAGCAGTCGAACAAATTACAAATGAACGGCAGCAAAGCACAGTTATAAGTATATAAATAACTACCATATGCCTTTCAGCTTGATTTGGCTCATGTAACGGATAAAAATAAATCCTCATACGCCATGGCGTAGGCACGAAAAGGAAAAGAAAACAAGCCCAAAGCCACAATGCGCCCCATAATAGGTTGCTTTGAATTGTCGATTAATTTCGCATTAACTATATTAGTTGTTAATTATTTTAGCCACTTAACCGGCAAATGTGGGTCATAAGATGGGCAGAACGAACAAATTCGGACGCCAAGCAACGGCGATTAGTTGTTGTATACCGCAAATGGGTGGCGGGGCGGAAATGCGTATGTATTCGGTCATGAAGCTGTAGTTTATGTAATAACCTTACATTTGTGCCGATTCATTTGCTGCGTAGAGTGATGAGCCATTTGAAGAAACGTGGAAAATTAATACAAACAAATAAATCATAATTTTGCTAAAATGTGCCGAATTTAACGGAAATGATATGTAACGCTAACAAATAGGAAATATGGGGAAAAAATTGCCGTAGTCAAGCATACATTGATCGGGTGTAATGAACTTCGGAACCGTAGCTTGACTTTGCAGAATAGTATGAAATGGCAAAAAAGTTCGACCGAAATAGAACGCGTGCAAGTGAGATTTGTTGCTATAGCAAAGCGCTGAGTAATTAGTGTGAATGTGTTGTGTGTGTGTGTGTGTAGTTACTTGGAAAACCAACTCTAAATAGACGTGAAATTTAATTGCCATATCGCATGCTATTTATATATCTTCGTTTCTCTATTTTTCTTTGCATCGACGTGGTGCTATTATTATACCATTTTCGGGTATGTAACTTCTCCCAGCAGTCAAATAAATAAAGTACGTTGAATGCCTGCAAAGTGACACGAAGACAGAAGATTGATAGTAAGCGACGAGTGCTTTATTACATGCAAATTGAATTTTTGGCTAAAATGTAAGATGAAGTGGAACAAGTGCAAAGTGCATAAATTCAATTTAAAAGCGCCACAATTTCTCAAAAAAACAAAAAAAAAAAAAACAAAAAAAGCTCTAAGTGATGCGCCTAGACAATCCGCGTTCGCCAGCAGCTGCCGACAACGCACAAGCTCTTAGCTGCGATCACGTATATATATGTGTGTGTATATCCGGGTGCACGCATTCATACATACAAAACTAAGTATTAACCGGCTGCTGTGTGCCACCATTAAGCGCTGTAAGGCCAGCCTTACTCCAGCGCGGCTCGCCTGTGTCATTGAGTATTTAACCCTTTACCCTGCTATTCATAATTTTCACGCTGGCATTCATGCTGGCGACGCACAGGCGCCAAAACTTGCTTGCATCTGAATGGCAGGGTAACTATGGCGTAGTAGTAGCAGTTTATGCAATTGAATAGGACTTTCGGGCTGATGTTGGCGGACTAGCGATATCTGTTGTTACCAGGGTTCAGCTGCTTTCGAAGCGCGAAGTGCTTTTGAAGAATGTGATATCTCAACAGCAAAGCTCACAAGCGTACGCAAAGATTTATGTAGGTATGTATTTATTTTGTGCGGAGTCTTTTGTCGCCGTTCTTTTTGTTGTGAGAGACATTCTAACATTAGGTTATAGGTTCGATACCACCGCAGACGGATGTAAATCACAAAATATAAAAAATCAAAACGTTTAGTAGTAGTAGAACTGCAAGGAAGATGGAGATGTATTTATCTTTAGTGTTGGGCAGGCTACAATTAGAGCTGTGGAGTGACCGATCTTTCCCATAACTGGCTAAACAGAACAAACTCTACCTAACTCGTATTCCAGGTCATAGGGACTTAGACGCAAACAGCATGACGGAAAAAATTGCAAGGCAAGTTATGGCTAAGTAGTTTATTTTGGAAGAGAACACATCAACAAGTTAGATGAAGTTATATACCACAACTAATCAGAACTTCAGTTTTTTGATAATAAAATTCGTAAGAAAATATTTTAATTTATTCGTAAATAAATAACTTTTTTTTTGCAAAGAAACCAATTTTTATAATGGCAATGCGCATAAAAACTTGCCAGTTTTCAGAAAAACCTCTACTCCCGATTGCGGCTTACGTGTAAGTGAGAATCTAACCCCACACTACCTTGTCCTGCGATTTGCTATTGACCTTCGATGAGCGGCGTGTATTAGAAAAACATTTTATTATTATTTTTGTTTTTCATATTCAACCCTTGGACTAACAATCCAAATCCCAAGCACAAGCAAATGCAGTGTGTATACCCCCAATGTGTGCCTGGAATGGAAATAGTTTTCTCAGCCTCATTTTCCGTTGCCCAAAACGCAACGCATTGGCCCCGCAGTGACTCGTAAATTTATTTTATTGCCATTTTTGTTACTCTACTTTTGCATCTACTTAACCTTCCAGACACCTCCCATGTTTTCTCCCACTTAACTGCTTGCTATTCCTGCTTTTTTTTGCTTTTTGTTCCACTTTCTGCGGCATCCCATATGCATGCATGTAGGTGCACCTTTTCGCGTAGCGTCAGTCTGACTTTTATCAACATCTAATTTTATGTGGTATATGACAATTACTGCCTAGCCATTCATTTTGAGCCCGCCCATGTCTGTTGCACTTTTGTGGCGTTTGAGTGAGTGAAAATTTTGTATGACATGTAAATTTGAATCGCAAATATTTTAACATAGAAGCGCAAGCAAAAGGGCAACGTAACACCAACGTAATACCGACACTATTCTCCTCTTATAAGCGGGAAAAGCACTACGGAAGCGGCTTGCCAAACCACAAATTCCCGCTTTATCAAGCCATTTGAGTAGTACATAAGAGGGATCAACAGTTTTATGGCGCCTCCGAATGCAGACAATTTTTTTGGAGGAACTTTTTCATGACAAAAAATACGCTTGGAGGTTTGCCATTGACAGCCGCTGCTTGATACAGTACTTGAATTTAGCTACCAATCCTTTTTTCGAAACTTTTTCATATTATTATGAATCAATCACAAAATATGGGTTTTCGTGTGATGAAACGATGTGGGTGCGGAATTAATACAGATTTACTGGGAAAGTCGCGCTAGGGCATTTTTGCGCTACAAATAAATTGCGCTACCACTACATATTCAGAGGCAATTAAAATGCAAAATCCATTGCCAATGAATATTTAGTGATAGTGGAAAAAAAAATTAAATATCACTAAACTTTTATCACTAAAAAAATGTGAAAAAAAGATTGCATTATCACTTAACCTAATAATATTGAGTGAAGCATTATTTTTATCTAAACACATTTGCATTTATATTTAATGTCCGATATTAGTTTAAAATTAAATGCAGATATTAGTTTGTTGATCAAAATGCTTCTTGATGTACCTATAAGCGATGTACTAAAACGATGACATTTAACAAATCTAGCGAAATAAATCAACCACTTCTTTGGGTCAACAGCAAAATCATTTATTTGGCACTCTCGATTTCTGGAAGTGGAGAAAAAGTTAGGTGAACTGTGCTACAAGCTGGAAATATATACTTTTAACGAGGAAGATTGAATTGAATATTTAACTTAATCAGAACTGAACTGAACATTAAGTTAAACTGGCGTAGACCTGGATTTGAAAAGAACCTTCAGGAGTGTACCTTGGACTGGTACACAGATGGTTGGAAGACCCCCAGAAGGTATAAGCACTGGAAATTAAGGTCCCTGAATCAAGCGCTTCGTGCCGATGCATAGTAAATTATTGGTATGTAAATAAGCGATATGTATTTGCAGTTTTGGTAGAAAAGAAATACAACAACAAATACTGCCGGGAGTTCATAATATTACTCGTATGACGTTTGGTACATTTCAAAGGTGCTGCTGTGGAATTTACATTCTTCATGGCAGCTGACTCGTCACGTTAGTGTGAAAGTTCATATACGCAACACTTAGCATATAAAAATGGAGAATATCAAATGTCTGCAACGTAATAAATGCATATACCTAGCTTTATATTGAGGGATTTCTGGGGAGAGAGATTTTTAGCTTTTACTTTCAAATGCGCTTTAGGTGGGTTTGCATAAAATTTAGAATTTGTAAAATATGCTTTGGATTATGTTGCAGCAAGAAAACCTATAAGAGTACCAGTACCTGAAAGATGGATGTGCATTCCCCTGCTGCAAGCATTTTGAAATAAATTCCACGGAAAATACCACGGAAGTCATAAAATGTGGCTGAAGCTGCAAATTTGCATATTCTATGATACTGTGTCTTTGTCTATGTATTGGTATATACAAGTGTTTAGATAAATTCATATGTAAAAATGGAATATTCATCCGTGCTATAAGTACTTCTATACATCTGTATTTTGTACTCATTGCCAGGCATATAGATATGAGTATTATGTGTATATATACATAGGCACGTCCATTTTTACATGTATACATATACATTAAGGAGGAGCGATAGCACCGGAACATTGTTTTTTTTTATATATTTACATATCTTTTTTTTTTACTATGTAACGGCATAGTAATGAAATTCTGCCTTTATAAACGAAAAAAATAATAAAATAAAGTATTGCCCAATCCTAATCAAAAAAATAGACGAAATTTTACACATCTTCAAATAAACTTCAGATATCAAAGATTTTAAGTTTTATGTTAAAGTAATAATTTAAGAAGTGAAAAATAAAAACCTACACAATTTATCATCCACTCTGCAAGCTAATCTCTGAATGACATTTGATGCCACAAAATGCAACAAAAGCACAAGAAAGACTGAATGCTGTTATAGGTTACCTTAGAAGGTCATGTAGACGCTTTGAAATCAAACTGAACACTAACAACAACTTGATGAATGCAATGTATAAGCTCCGTAAATATAGTTTCTGGCATGAAAAGGGAACTACGGGAGACAGATAAATCTTTAAGATGCTATCTGAGCCGCATCCATTGCTTTTGGCACCTAAGGGTGGCCTTGTACCCACAGTTTCATTTGGAAGGAAATTTTTTTTGCCGATGGGTCAAGAATGAAATAGGTTCTGGAGACGAATGGTAGTCAAGCGATGGCAATAAGTATAATATCATTGCGCCATGGGAGGAATGGCAACTGTTTTCCAAACGAGAATGATTGCTATTCTGTAAGTAACAAAATGGATAATTGAGAGCAGATTGAGCGGGAAACAGATTGGAGCCTTTAGTCAGGCTGCACTAAGGGTTCTGGAGAAGGCAAAGCAAGAGCAAACCTCTAAGATTGTTCAGGAATGTAAGAAGAAGCTTGATTCTATCGCAAAATGGAATAATTTTGTAATTATTTGGGTTCCAGGACACAGCGGCGTTCAAGGAAACGAAATTGCCAATGAATTGGCCAACTGTGGATCAGCGGTTACTCCACAGGGAGCAGAGCCAATAACCGGAATTAGTTCTACAAGAATCATAATTAAAGATCAGCGAGTATGTATGCAATGTCATAACGAGCGATTGCCTAGTCGGGAACGCTGCAGAACCGCAAAGTGTTTTGTGACAAGCCCAAAAAGATAACTGTCGCACTGTCTTCTAAAACTTGGAGGAAAAGTTTATCGCTTGATGGTGGGTATTATTACAGGAAACAACCCATAGGGTCAATATATGACCACCACTGGAATCATTCAGGAGCTGATTTGCCTGCCTTGCTTAGAGGAGGCGGATAGTATTAGCGTTTTTTCTTTGAGTGTCCTGCTTTTGCTAGAGCAAGTCTAGAAATTTTGGGTTCCGATGACTTGAGAATAAGTAATATTCGTTCTCTCAAATTGGAGAGTATTTTTAGATTCGCCAAAGAATTTAAAAAAATTCTCACAGTACTAGCTATCACCGTCTTTGTCGGAAGCACCTTGTAGCAAACGATCAGAGAAATAATATTTTGCAACTCTATTAATGTGGTAGAAAGCCTACTCACTCTCTGCATATCTGCCAAAAGCGATAAAAATTAAAAAAAATCCACACTAATAAATTTATACATACATACAACATAAATGTACTACTGTATTATTTATGTGCTAAAGGCCAAAGGCGCCAAAATACATTTGAATTTGCATTGCCACTCTCCCATTCGAACGAATTCGCTTATATCCGTAATATACTCGTAGTCGTCTGCATGTTTGCATATATTTTGCTACTTAAATGTATGGCTGTATACACAGGGTGGTTCATACACAAACGAACTGAAAATGTCATAAATAGTTTTAATCAGAAGGCACAAACATTGTCATTAAATGTGAATACTATTTTTCTAAGGTAGCAGACAGAGTGGAAGCGAAGCCGAAGTTGGAGTAGAAAAACTTTGCAGTGCCGATTTACGCACGGAGACATCTGGAAGGGAGACACTGGAAATTCTCTTTTCATGTTTCATTCGCGGCCACACGTCTTGTGTTTTTAAATCATACTTACTTAACTAGCAAAAATTATCCTATATATCCCAAACAGCGTTCTGATATTAGTCATCGTTGATTTCTTCCATTTGATTGAACTAACACAAAACTCAGAACTTTTCCCAACAAAGGACGAAAACGAATGACGCAATTGACAAAATTTGTTTTTCAGCCAACATTAAAATTGAAAATACGAATAAGAAGCAAAACGCGTCTCGCCAGTGCGGGAAACAAAAGCTCTTATCTCTGCCCTGTCCGTCCTTCTACCACGAACAAAATGTTTCCCGGTGTAAATGAGCACCATATAAAAGTGATTACAGTGCAAAGACGAAGGTGAAGACGTTGCGCAAGTATTCAGCTTGAAACTGTGCGGTACTATTTCCAAAGACAACCCGAATAGTTTGCAACTGTGAAATAAATGCGAGCTGCTTTTGAAAAATGTATTAACGACAACCACTGAAGTGGGTTTCAAAGTTCAAAAATAGCGAATTTGACGCCGATGACACGTCCCGCAGCGGAAGGCGATGAAAAACGTCTCAAATCACTTTTGAAAGAAAACGAATGCCGTGAATTGGCAGAAAAAATGAACTGCGATCATAAAACGATTCTCAATAAATTCCATTCAATGAGATTTATCGAAGAATTGGGAGCCTGAGAGCCTCACGAGCTCAACGAAAAAAACAAAGAAAGTCGCCTTCAAATTGTTTCTCAGCATCTCGCCTGCCATCGAGCAACACGCGGTTGTAAACATAAACAGCGGTCATAGACAGCGCTTTTTATACCGAATCATCACGAGAGATGAAAAATGGTGCCTATGGATCAGTATAAAACATAGAAAAGGGTAGGTCTTTCCAGGAGATACGCCGAACCGAGAGTCAAGCCGGATCTTCATCCAATGAAGATCATGATATGTATATGTTGGGACTGGGGACCATGGTGCAATAGGAAATGCTCGAAAATAATGTCACAGTCAACAATGAGCTTACATTGTCCAGCTACACCGTGTGAATGAGGCTATTCGACAGGAAAGACTAAATCGACATGGTCAAATCATACATCTTCACGACAACGCCAGGCCCCATTTTGCACAAGTCGTCAAAGCCGCACTCTAAGAGCTCGAACGGGAGGTTTTTCAGCATCCGCCGTATTATCCGGAGCTTACACCGACCGATTGTCATATTTTACACTCCCTGTTAAACCATATGAAGGGCGTTTCCTTCGATTACAAAGAGATCCTTAAAAACCGGATCAACAACTTCTTTGACACCAGACCAGGAGATTTGGTAGAACGGCATCAGCAAATTGGTCGGGAGGTGGGAAGAGATTGTAAAAAGCAATGACGTATATATAATTGATTAACTTATTCATATAATTATTGTCTTTTGTTTAAATCAAAGTCGTCGCTACGAGCTTATTCCCCAATCTAATAATTAATTAAAATAAATTATCTTGGATTAAAAAAATACTGTCAATGGGCTTGTGTCTCATCAAATGGATCCCCAGAAGTTGTATAGGGGAAGGGTTACTTTTCTTTAGATTGTGCTTTATGTGGCTTCATGTGTTACACATCTTCCCGCTCAACCAACTATCCCAAACCAGTGGGCATATAAGTAAGCATTTCCAGTTTTAATATCTACCGTAAAGTTATAAACAATCTTTCAGCGGTCATTACCAGAGTTCTATTGAAATTTATCCATTGCTTTCGTCGTTCCTAAATGTCATTCCATTTGGCACCTTAATCCCATGTCGATGGGCTTATCTCTACTATAAAACGCCAACAGAAATTTATAAAAAAATCATAAGGTATTTTGTAAGCTTTAATTTAACATATCTGAAGAGCTTTTATCAAAATTTTTTATTTTAATAATATTTTATCCTAAACAAATGGTATGAAACATGCACCGTGCAGTAGTGTAAACGGGGCGGATTCGAACCACCATCGACGTGGGATTACAATTCGTTCGTCTTCCACTATGAACACTCGTCAGTTTGTCCGCAACACAAGTAATTCGTGTTTGGCTTCATCTTCATCTTCGGTTTCGCTTCCACTCTGTCTGCAACCTAAGACATTGTTTATGGTTTTAGGTGGCCAATTGGTATGGCCAAGGCGGCTAGTACACGACTATTATTTACTTCGTGAGCAATCTGCCATGGGAAGTCACAAATCAAAAATCAAGCCTGAAATAAAAACTGTCCAAGTTTATTATATTTAAAATTTCTGCTCACGAAATTCGCTTCAACAGCATTTTCGGCAAAAACGTCCGGTTTTTGATTTGATTCACAGATGCCAAAATTTTGTTTGTTAACTCAGCCTCTGAGCTGTATACAGCAGCGTAAAATTTATTCAACAAAATACTTGCTTTGGAAATGCGTTATTCACTCATAAAACGACTAATTTCGCACCGCTGAGATATGATGCGGACTGATAGTCCCAAGACTTTAAGATTATGTGGAAAAACATGTTAGTGCCAAAACAAAATAGTATTCAAAAGAACTAACAGTATTTGGAATACCCTGTATACATAGGGAGTGCAACCAGTCGAAAGATTGCCTAACAGTTCGAGCAACAGCTGTTGCCAACAGCTTGCAGCGACAGCAATCAGCAACCCGTAACTTTACTTTATTGAAAATATGTACTTACAACGCTACAGTAAATTGCAAATCGCAGAAGTTGTGCTAATAATACCAACAACAACATACAACTCCATGAGTAAAGCAAGAAAGAAGGCTAGTGCAGAAGCTACACTAAGTCGCCAATAGCCAAGTACTACATAGTATCACTAGCTCGCGTACTTTACTGCACCCCACAACAGCTTCTAGTGGTGCAACAAAAATCGAAAAAAGAAAACCCGTTTATGACCTTTTCCTCCACACATACACATTACTTTTCCCCGTCGTTATGGTAGTGGTTAGATGCTGCGATAAAAAAAAAACTTAATGTGGCAACACCCGGAGTTTTCCTGTTCCACCTTTAGTGAGCTCCACAAGCGAACTATCGAACATTCCTTTTGTAGTTGCTTTTGTCGCTGATTTTAATGCCACTCATTTTTTCTCTGTTATTTTTACGTCACAATTCAGTTGTGTTCTGTTGTTGGAGTTTTTGCATTTGTAATGTATGCTAAAACCGCATAAAAATGCGGTTCAATGAAAAATGGCCACCGGATCGGTTGCATTTCAATTTTTCCGCTTCACTTTTCTCATCTGTTGCTACACTGCTATTTTCTTTGTATTTGTGACAACATTTTTTGCTTTTGTTTTTGTGCTACCAGATTTAATTACAGTATAATTGTACGTCCTTTCACCCTTCCGCTTTTGTATAATGTTTTGGAGTGCTACAAAAAAATGTTTACTTCGTGAGAAAGTAGAAAAATATTACAGACGTATTATTAGATGCGGGCCGATCAATGGATTTTGTGGGAAAAGAAGCCGTAATATTTGTTTCTATTAAGTCGGTAATCATGGTGTCGAGAAAAAAAATCACCTTTGTATGTATCTATAGAGCCATAGCACCATATGTTAAAAAACGCTGTTCAAGAGTTAGAGACACAAGCAGGCCTTCAAACTTGAAGACTCAGTGAAGTGGCATTGAACAACACTGCTATAAAATTTGTTGACACTGCCAGAAATCTAGGAATAATTTTCAGTAGAAGTCTTTCGTGGAATAGCCACATTTACAGTGCATCAGGCAAGGTCTGTGGATTGCTCCGCTCATAATGGGCTATTCAGCACTTTACTCCAATGAAAATACGACTGCTTTTAGCTAAAACATTACTCTTACCAACCAATGGATGTGAATTGTATGCCAATTGTGATAGTCTATGGTAAACCTAATGTCCTCTACAAAAATATCGCCAGATATGTGTATTGTGATCACATATCAGTTTTTGCTTAAAAAATATTTTGTTAATGCCTAATGCTACTTCCCAAGGTGAGCTTCCTTTTAATGAGCTCAATTGCCTTGCCGAACGACCTCAATACACTAGATCGTTCCGATCACTTAACCTGTTTAGTAAAAAATACAGTGGTCTAGTATCTAACTGTCAGTTCTTCGTTTTGGCTATTCGTTTTTGGAACGCTCTGTCACAAAAGATCAAAACCATGCGAAGTACATTGCGCTTTATAAATGAACTCATACATTATTTTGTTCGGGTCCCGCTTAGTATAGAGATGTTAGGGAGTGATTCAGGAGCAACCTTTATAGCTCCCAATATTTCGAAAATAATATTGGGTTGGGGAATAAGTTCATAGCGTTTTTATATTTTCTCTTATTTTACAATCATTTGTTTGCTGTTTGGCAAAGGGTAAGTTTTCGTCCGATAGAAATCTTTCTGCTTTACAAAACTATGTTAATTGAATTTTTGAGTTATTTAACTTTTTATTAGTTTTGAGGCATAGAAATGGAATACCCAAGAGGCAAAAATCAACATTTTCGACACCTGCTCTTCTTTGCTTTTCATCGAGGTCAAAAAGCTACCGAAACAGCCCGGATATTTGCAACGTGTATGGAGTAGAAGTCATAGGCGAGCCCACAGGCGTCCCGTAGCGGAAGGCCGTCTGAATTTGATGAAGAAAAAAATGTTACTTCGAATCACCTTCAGTCAATGGAGTTTATCAAAAAACTGTGAGCCTGGGTGCCTCACGAGCTCAACGAAAAAGCAAAGAAAGTTGCCTTCAAATTGCTTCTCAGCATCTTCCCGCCATCGAGCAATACGCGGTTGTAAACATAAACAGCGGTCATAAACAGCGCTTTTTGTACCGAATCATCACGGGATATGAGAAATGTTGCCTATACATCAATATGAAGCGAAGAAAGGAGTGGGTGGTTCCAGGAGATACGTCAAAGCCGAGAGTTAAGCCGGAGCTTCATCCAAAGAAGATCATGATATGTGTTTGGTGGGACTGGGAGGGCATAGTGCACTGGGAAATGCTCGAAAAGAATGTCACGGTTAACAATGAGCTATGCATTGCCCAGCGACACCAGATGAATGAGACTATTCACCTTTTCCGCTCCCTATCGTACCGTCGATAACAAAGAGGGCCTTAAAAACTCGCTCAACAACAACTTTGACCCAAGACCAGGCGATTTGTGGCGGGACGGCATCAACAAATTGTTCGAGAGGTTGGAAGAGATTGTGTTTAGCATACATTTACATATAACATTTTCACTAACGAGCTTTATTTGTTCTCTTTTCAGTGAGCTGAAAAATTCATCTGTCCCAAAAGATGGATTTAACTAATGCAAATTTTCGAGCAATGATTTATTACGATTTGCGACGTGAATTATTGAAACACGAGTGCATTGATTAACTTACTTTGACTTTTGGCGTTGAAGCACAACGTTTACCTACTGCAAAGCGCTGGTACAACGAGTTCCAACGTGGCCGTCAATCCTTGCAGCATGCATTTTGAAAAGGCCCCCCAAAAACGGTGAACGTTGAAACATCCATTTCAGAGACTCAAAAGTGTTTTGGAAATTGGTTCAAGAGAATGCAGAAATACATTGACTTCCAAGGAGATAAATTTGAAAAACAGTAAAGAGTGATTGGATTGGAGGTACTTTTTCCACTAGGGTTTTTTGACAGATCCCGCGTGAATACTGTCAAACTTTTTGTTTCAGTATTCATTTGCTTTTCCTTATGGAAATATTTGCGCCTCAACAACGTTTACAAATCGTCAATTGCCCACTCAGTCCAACTTAGCGGTTTTCAGCGAGGAGGGCCATTTTCGGCTTAATGGCTACGTCAATAAACAAAATTGCCGTATTTGGGCTGAAGAGCATCCTGAAGACATTCAAGCACAGCCATTACATCTATTGAAAACAACCGTTTGGTGCGGCCTATTGACTGGGGAAGTCATCGGCCCATGTTTCTTTAAAGACGAGACTGTCGCCAATTTAACAGTGAAGGGCGAACGCTATCGCGACATGATAAACGACTTTTTAAACAATTTATTAAATTAAGTATGACAATAAAAAAATTGTCCACCTACATTGCCGAAAAATCATATAACACTGTGAAGTGGCCGTAACCGAATGGGTTTGTGAGGGATTATCATTCGGTAGGGCAGGGATTCAAAAACAACTGTGGGTTCGGAACAGCAAATGTTAGAAAAAGGTTTTTTCGAATAGTAGTTGCCTCTCGGCAGGCAACTTTCCAGTGTATTTCTCACAAATAACCACTGCCTTTCGAAGGCAGGATAAAATTGAGGAGAAGCTCAGCTAAACGCCTAACAAAAGTTGTATATGCACATATTTATATATATTTTAAAACCCCCCCTCGCTAGCTAGGCCTTCGACTTAATTTTAGTTTACATTTCGAAAGTATCATTTATGCAGTATGTGTGTATGGTATGTTTGGCAGCTGTTGTGCGAAAAATAGCACGCAAGTGTATGCAGTAACTCGTAGCAAAGCAAACAAACGCACATACATACACATAACGGGTGAGTTTTTAGCTATTCTTTTTACACAGTTGGTTTAAACTGCTGACGCACGTTTCGTGTTTTGTTTCACTGTCAAAGATCTTCAGTTTGGTCTATAATTTAACCATGAATCGTCTTACATACGAACAACGCTTGCAAATCATTGATCAATTGGACTAAGCGGATGGACCATTTGAAGCGCAGTCGCGGTCAACATTTGCATGAAATAATCTGCAAACATTAAATTATATGGACTGTACTATCGATTTAAATAAAAGTTGCATGCATTTTTCTGTATTTTACGTGTGTTTTTTTGAAAAACTTTCCTATAGCTCTTAAAAAATCATCCTTTATTTTCGTACCAAGTACTTTATTGCCGACATCATATGAAATTCAAAATGTAATGCTAAACCTTTAATGGTAGTAGCCAGAAGCGAAATAAGCTTCCTGGCCCAACAAAGAGAATTCGTATGGAATTTCAGTGGAGGAGTCTGTGGATAAACAAGAATTTAATGCCAACTTATTAAGGTGTTGCTCATATTCATATGCATGTAAATGAGTAGATGTCTACCCTTTCACAACGAAAAGTGCAGCAAGAGTAAAGCTGTTGTTAAGTAGGTACTTAACTACCTCCAATACAGCCCGTTTCAACTGCAAATAAGTAGTTGAAGGCAAACCAAACAGAGAGCGGCGCTCAATTCCGTTCAGCCGTTATGCGTTACACCAGAAAATCCAAAATAGCAACAGTGACAAAATAACGAATGCCAGATCGTGGCGTAGTAAAAACAGAAGTGAAGAAAATGAATTAAAATGAAGTGGTAACAACAAGAAAAATCCATACAAAAAGGTTACATTAACGCTAACTGCATTTATTGAAAACGAGGCGAAAACTTGTCACATGTTAATTTGTTGGCAGCGTACGCCGTCTTGACTTGATTCATTGTTGTTGTTATTATAAAGTGATTTTTCATCTGTGTTTATTTTCTTTCCGTTTATTTTTTTTTATTATTTTATTGTATGCATGTATGCACATACATATGCAGATACAATGCCTATAGCTGAAACGACACGGTCGCCAAGTGAAAGGAAGTTGACCTTTAAAGTCTATTTGAGCATTTTATCAAGCAAATAAAAGTGAAAAGACCCACAACAAGGCGATACGTGTTGAAAAAAAAAAATAATGAGTAGTGTTACAAAATATATGCATTTGAGTGCGTATTTATATACACATGTACATACACATACATATGTCATACACATATGTATGTATATTAAGGCGGAGCAATGTACTTTATATGGAATGACAAGACATTCTTCCTAATATTTTTGGATTACACATGAAATTCTAAGAAAAAAGGTCCATTACCGCATAGCTTTTATGTAAATTTTAAGCCCCCAAATTTTGAAATGCGGTAACAGATGGTGGTACTAGAGGAAAAGGAAGGCCTTCTCTACGTTAGAAAAATCAGGTGGAAAAGGACTTGGTGTTTCCAACTGGCCCTGGTTAGCATGAGAAAGAAATGCCGCGCCTTGTGAAACTCTACCAAAATCGTATAAACGGCTATCGCGCATATCAAGAAGAAGACGAAAAAATTTTTAAACAAGTGAACTTTGATTCATAAGACAAGAGAGAGGCAGGTATAGCTTTTTTATTTTGAAAGAAGATAGAAAGAAAACTCGTGTTCAAAGTAAAAAGAATCTAAAACCTAAATATCATAATTGTTAATAAGTTGCTGATTCAAAAACAAACCAAAAATGTGATTAGAAAAAAGTATTAAAAAAAATTTACTCCACATTGCAAAATTAAACTGTTTGCCACTTTTTTGCATTTTTGCTGGTTTTGGATTTACAAAACAAAAAATTACACAGTCAATTTTCTGAACCCAGTTTTAAAAAAATTACACTCAATTTTCTTTGTACCACCATCTGGCAATTATTTAAATCACAATTAGATATTAAACATACATTTTTCGTACCACAAAATTCCCAAATATCGGCCTTTCTTACGGCTGCATGAAAGCTATCGATATCGATAACTATGGTTTGGCAGCTGAAAATGGCAAGCTGTGTTGGCATTTGGTTTGGGAGAGCCTCATGAATCGTTTAACGCCAAAAAATACTTTCAAATTGTGAAAATTTACTTTGAAAAAAAAAAAAAAAAAAATTGAAAACAGTTCATAGAGCGAATTGTTGAAGAAAACACCAAAATTCACTGCGTCGCCGCTCTCAATTTGTTGGCCTTCGTACTTCGACTACGGGGAAAATTTTTTACGTAAGGATCTTGGCTTAACAAAAAATTGGTGCCTACACATCTGTTAAAGGTTTGGCCGAGCTCCTCCTTCTATGTGGCGGATGTGTCTTGATGTTGTTCCACAAAGGGATATTTGCTTACGTGCCTTTAAAATATAGCTCGTGCAAGAATTGAAGCCAAATGAGAATCATTTGCGTCCATTTTTTGCTCATTTAGACTTATTATTCATATTTATTGGAAAAAGTAATCAAAAACTGGATTGATTCTTTTAAAATTTGAAAGGCTCGAAATCATCTTTTTTCTTTGATGCTAAGCTCAATTTTTCCACGCACTCAAATTATGCCGTTTTCAATCCACTTGCTATGCTCGCTTTTGTAAGACGGCAGTCATCGCACTTTACTGACCCATATACTCTTAAGATATTATACATTCTGTCAAAAAAGTACCGGGAATTGTTCAATAAATCGCAATATAATTGGTTAATCATCAAAATTTATTTTGTCGCCTACAAAATAGACTCCATTCGAAGCAGTACACATATGCCAATGTTTAGTCCAGTCATCAAAACACTTTTTGAACGCGTTTGAAGAGATCTGCTCTTTTAGGGAATTCTCCTTAACGGCGTCCACGGAGTGGAAATTTAAGTTTTAAGAAAAGGAAAATGTCGATGATATTTGTCGAGTTTTGTTTAGAAAAGTGTGCACGATATGAGCCTTGTGAGATGGTGCGTTATCACGGTGCAAAATCCATGAGTTTTCTTTCCACAAATTGGGCCTTTTCTCTCTCAAACGTCGCATAACTTCCAAACAATATTCTTTATTTACCGTAGAACCATTAGGAATGAGTTTCGAGTGCACAACACCATGACTTCACTTTTGACCGACTTTGACTTGGTTGTTTGGGTTTTGGCTAATATGGATAGCGCCATTCATATCAAACTCATATACCCACCTCTCATCACCTGTTATGATGCGCTGTATAAACGTTGGGTCCGACTTCACTTGCTCAAGCATGTCTTCAGTCACCTTCTTCCCATGAATTTTTTCAAAGAAATTCAACTCTCTTGAAACAAGTCGAGCAGCCACGCGTCTCATGCCCAATTGATGGTGTAAAATGTTGCGAATTGATTCGCGAGACGCGCTAAGATCACGAGCTACCTCCCTAAAACTTAAATGATGGTTTTCCAGCACCATTTCCTTGACATTTTCATCCGTTGAAGACGTTGATGCGCGATCAGATCGGGGCAAATCTTCCTCGACTTCTCGGCCCTTTGCAAAAGCCTTATACCACTCATAGACCCGTGTTTTTGATAAAGTACCCTCGTCATAGGCTTTCTGCAATATTTTCAACGATGCGGCATACGAAATCCCGTTCAAAAATAAAATTTAAGATTCATTCTTTCTTCGATATTTTTATCCATAGTGAAAATCGCTGAGCACACCTGCGATTGACTGATACAATTAAATACCAAAAACAATCTAATTGGCAGTGTTGTACCAACATTCCAGCAAAAAAAATTTAGTCATATTACACATATTACACGCGCGCTTTTTAAATGAACGATTCCCGATATTTTTTTGACAGAATGTATACTCTGCGTTTGTTCGGTCCAAATCAGATGCTACTGCTTTTATTTGGAGACCTTATAATGCAGTCCATATAAATCGAGTGGAGAGGGTTCAAACAACTTTTGCGCGTTTGGCACTACATTCACTCAATTTCTCAAACCCGGAACCAGCATACAAATCTCGCAGTCGATTGATTAGTATTTTCGCATTAAGTAACGGAGGTACTCCTTAGGCAGTATCCTTTATTTTTTATCTCGCGAATGGCGAAGTTGACTACCCGGTTCTTATAGAAAGAATACATTTTAATGTACCTTGTAGAAAATTTCATCGTTTTAAGATTTTTTGCGTTTGCTTTAGTCGGACATTATACTAATGCGCCACCCGTTAAAACGTTGTCCGACTTTAAATATCTCTCAATGTTTCTGGATTTGGACCTTTCTGGGATCAATCGGTTTTTTTAAACGCAATTAAGAAATTAGTTTCTATGTAACAATTCAAAAACAATGCTTTGTAAATATTTGTTACTTTAGTTTCATAATTGTAAATTTCGTTAAACTTATATTTTAGCTTGTATATATTTTAATGGTTCCTGAGGTTGGTAATCGAATTGTATTGAATTTAATTGAATTAATATAATATCTTAAATATCTGTTCTGAATTTGCTTCGACATTAATCAACAAATAAATAATGAATTTTGTTTTTATTTTTTTATAATTTTACATAGAATCCGAATTAATATTCTTGCACAATAGATCGTAGCGGAACGATGAACAGTTTTTATTTGCATGACACTCCCATAAGTTTGATCGTGTCAGCCGACACGGAACGTACATTTACGTCGGTGAGTGTTGGCACCAGAAACAACTTTTCCCCTTCAGTTATGCGCATACATATTTATCTTCATTAAAGTATTCATGTGGTTTACAAAATATAGTAATAAGTTTTATATATTATACATTTGTATGTGTGCGAGCATGTAAAAGTGTACAAGTGTATGTGTTGAATGCCTGTCAATTAAGAATAAGCAAAAACAAAAGCACAATGTGACAAAGGATTTGCTTTAAAAAGGATACTCGATTAAAAAGATAATGCAGATAGACAAATTGATAGCATCGAACTCAAGTAGTAATTTAATTGGCTGTCAATCGAAACTACAATAAAAAAAAATAATTGGTACATTTATATTAGCTGTTACATTTCTGTTAGGTGTTTAGAGCAGCCCCTCGTACCTGTGGTGTGCGCCTTGATGTATGGAGCGACCTACTGTTTCAAGCCGACTCCGAACGGCAGATATTTTTTATAAGGAGCTTCTTCATGGCAGAAATACAATCGGATGTTTGCCATTGCCCGCCAATGCGGACAACTATCATATTAGAAATATTGTTTTCTTCATTTTGGTGTTTTACGGAGATACGAACCTACGTTTTCCGAATTCCGAATGGTAGTCACGCACCAGCGCAATCGGCTACGGCGGCCACCAAACTGCTAACGTGTTATACAAGTAAACTCAGTCCTTGGCCTGTTCTACAAGTAGGATGACGTGTTGAGAACGAGATATGGGTCGCACAAACCAATTTTTAAAACTTAATAGGAAGGACATGAACAGGTTTGTCGGGGTTCTAACAGAGCATTGTCTTATAGGCAGGAGACTGGGAGCATCCCATAAGGACTGCTGCAGAAGCTGTAGCGACTGCTGAACACTTCAAGGTTCAATATTCAAGGAAAAAGTTTTTTGAATAATTTGGCAGAAGTAGCCAATTTAAAACTAACAACGATTGTTAAATACATTAAGGCCACTGGTTAGTTAATTGAGGATAGTATAGAGTGAGGAGGGGAACAGCTTTGGCGTTATCACAATGTGCCTACAGCTTACCTGGTGCATCCATTGGCAACCGCTATAGCTACCTACCCAAGCTATCATTCGCTTGATTCGGGCTCGAAACCCAAAAATAATTGATAGAAAAAGTGTATTTGTGAAAGCAGACGAATGTGTTTCTGCCTTGCAAAACTTGCTCACGTAACTACCATCTGCCGTTTTAAACCATAATTGAACTGCATTTTATAAATTTTTATTTTTATTTATTATAAAAAAATATCTGTCCTTCCCGAGGCTTGAGTTGAGGTTTTTAGAATGCAATCTTCGTGGTCTAGCCATTTGACTACTACGCTATGAGCGTCGGCGTTTGGAATTCACACATTCAAGGGGTACTTACGTATAGCCTGCACAGCGCCTTCAGAAATATAACCACTTTGTGCCCACTTTTGAAGTTAACGAAACTCACTTTTAAACTAGGTTTTACACCGCTTTCGGCTGGTATATATGTACATTCTTCTTCTTAATTGGCGCGATAACAGCCTACGCGAGTTTAACAAAGCGCGCCAGTCGTTTCTTTCTCGTGCTAACCGGCGCCAGTTGGACACACCAAGTGAAGCCAAGTCCTTCTCCACCTGATCTTTCCAACGCAGAGGAGGCCTTCCTCTTCCTCTGCTACCACCAGCTGGTACCGCATCGAATACTTTCAAAGCCGGAGCGTTTGTATCCATTTGGACGACATGACCCAGCCAACGAAGCCGCTGGATCTTTATTCGCTGCGCTATGTCTATGTCGCCGTAAAGCTCATACAGCTCATCGTTCCATCGTCTGCGATATTCGCCGTTGCCAACGTGCAAAGGTCCAAAAATCTTACGCAGAATCTTTCTCTCGAACACTCCAAGCGTCGCTTCATCGGATGTTGTCATTGTCCACGCTTCTGCGCCATACGTTAGGACGGGCATGATGAGAGTCTTGTAGAGTGTTAGTTTTGTTCGTCGAGAGAGGACTTTACTGCTCAGTTGCCTACTTAGTCCAAAGTAGCACTTGTTGGCAAGAGAGATTCTACGTTGGATTTCAAGGCTGACATTGTTATCGGTGTTAATGCTGGTTCCTAAATAAACGAAGTCTTTTACAACCTCGAAATTATAACTGTCTACAGTGACGTGAGTGCCGATACGCGAGTGCGCCGACTGTTTGTTTGAAGACAGGAGGTACTTCGTTTTGTCCTCGTTCACCACCAAACCCATTCGCTTTGCCTCTTTATCCAGTTTGGAGAAAGCAGAACTAACAGCGCGGTTGTTAAGGCCGATGATATCAATATCATCGGCATACGCCAACAATTGTACGCTCTTATAAAATATTGTGCCTGAGCGATTAAGTTCTGCGGCTCGTACGATGCTCTCCAACATCAGGTTAAAGAAGTCACACGACAGCGAGTCACCCTGTCTGAAACCTCGTTTGGTATCAAATGGCTCGGAGAGGTCCTTCCCAATTCTGACGGCGCTGCTGGTGTTGAGCAACGTCATCTTACATAGCCGTATTAGTTTTGCGGGGATACCAAATTCAGACATAGCGGCATACAGGTAACTCCTTTCCGTACTGTCGAATGCAGCTTTGAAGTTGACGAAAAGATGGTGTGTGTCGATTCTCCTTTCATGGGTCTTTTCCAAGATTTGGCGTATTGTGAATATTTGGTCGATGGTAGACTTTCCAGGTCTGAAGCCACACTGATAAGGTCCAATCAGTTGGTTGACGGTGGGCTTCAGCCTTTCACACAATACGCTCGCTAGAACCTTATAGGCGATATTTACAAGACTAATCCCGCGGTAATTGGCACAAATTGCAGGATCGCCCTTCTTATGGATTGGGCAGAGCACACTTAAATTCCAATCGGCAGGCATGCTTTCATCCGACCATATTTTGCATAGGAGCTGATGCATGCACCTTACCAGCTCCTCGCCGCCATGTTTGAATAGCTCACCCGGCAGTCCGTCGGCGCCCGCGGCTTTGTTGTTCTTTAGCCGTGATATTGCTATTCTCACCTCGTCATGGTCGGGTAACGGAACGATAATTCCGTCGTCAACGATTGGGGTATCGGGATCTTCACTTTCTCTATGACATGCGCAGCTGTCACTGTTTAACAGGTTCGAGAAGTGTTCCCTCCATAATTTAAGATTGCTCTGTACGTCAGTCACCAGATCACCGTCTTTGTTCTTACAGGAAAACGCCCCGGTCTTAAAACTTTCTGTAAGCCGCCGAACTTTCTGGTAGAATTTTCGGGCGTTGTTCCTATTGGCCAGCATCTCAAGCTCCTCGCACTCACGTATTTCGGCCTCACGTTTCTTCTGTCGGATAATACGTCTCTCTTCCTTTTTCAGCTCTCTGTAGCGATCCCACATGGCTCGCGTTGCGCCCGATCGCAGCGTGGCTCTATAGGCGGTATCTTTTCTTTCGGCGGCAGCCTGACATTCCTCGTCGTACCAATTGTTTTTTCGGGCTCGCCGGAATCCGATTTCTTCTTCGGCGGCGGTACGTAGGGAACGAGAAATGTTGCTCCATTGCTCGCGCATGCCGGTGTGTTGGGCAGTGCTCTCCGAGAGCAGGAGTGAGAGTCGAGTGGCGAATCTTCTGGCTGTCTGTTGTGATTGCAGCTTTTCGATGTCGAACATTCTTTGCGTAGGTAGATGTACGTTTTTTGCTGCACAGAGGCGTGTGCGCAATTTGACTGCAACAAGGTAATGATCCGAGTCGATGTTGGCTCCTCGGATCGTACGTACATCTAATACACTAGAAGCGTGTCTTCCATCTATCACAACATGATCGATCTGGTTTCGCGTTTTTCGATCAGGGGACAGCCAGGTAGCTTGGTGTATATTTTTATGCTGGAATCTGGTGCTGCAGACTACCATGTTTCGGGCCCCGGCGAAGTCGATCAGCCTCTGTCCGTTGCCGGATGTTTCGTTGTGCAGGCTGAATTTTCCGACTGTGGGACCAAAAATTCCCTCCTTGCCCACCCTGGCGTTGAAGTCGCCAAGCACGATTTTTATGTCGTGGCGGGGGCAGCGCTCATAGGAACGTTCCAAGCGCTCATAGAAAGAATCCTTGGTCGCATCGTCCTTCTCTTCCGTCGGGGCGTGGGCGCAAATTAGCGAGATGTTAAAAAATCGCGCTTTGATGCGGATTATTGCGAGACGCTCGTCCACCGGAGTGAACGACAGTACTTGGCGACGAAGTCTCTCTCCCACAACAAATCCGACACCGAATTTGCGCTCCTTTACATGGCAGCTGTAGTAGACGTCGCAAGGTCCTAGGTTTTTCTTACCTTGCCCCGTCCATCGCATCTCTTGGATGGCAGTGATGGCAGTATGTACACTAGGGCGGACCAATTATTTTTCGGCATCGTTCCTAGCAGTTCGAAGTCCTACCTTTAATTCATGCGAAAATAATGTGATAATTATTATTAACTAAAGCATTATTCGGCGGCGGCTGTATCCGAATGGGTTGATGCGGTCGCTCTTCTGAAGGCAGTGGTGTTTTTCTGCCATGAAAAAGCTGGTTTTAAAAACCATTTCCTGTTCGGAGTCGACTTTAGGCTGTAGGGCCCCCATTTGGGGAACAACATCAAGACGAACCCCATAAATAGGAGGAGGCGCTCGGCCAAACACTTAACGGATTCGTGCCCTAGATAGCCCTGGACATTCACATAAGTAGTGGAAAAGACTTTCCTTCTCTCCTTTCGCTTGACAGCTTCTGAAGATATGATTGAAGGGTAGATTGAGTCTAGCTGCATGATCCCCTACTTTCCAATGGCCTGTAAGGGTTGCAGTGATGCGTGAGATGTTTGGCCGAGAACATCCTAACAGATCATTTGTCCTTTGGATTTTGTATGACGGCCATGTGTTTGTTGTTGTAATACATGTAGTTAGTTGCTTCCATCTTCTTTCGGCTAAAGCATGATAGTGTGAAGCAATGGATGCTTTTCAAGTGTTGATTGGGGTGGAGACTGCCACCGCCGCTGCTATTTCTAGTGTCGAACCTTTCCTTGCTAGCTCATCCGTTATCTTATTACCCCGTATGTTCCTGTGACCGGGAACCCATATCAGAGTGATTTCATGCCAATGACTAAGCATTTCCTGTTCCTCTCTACACTGTAAGACTAGTTTGGATGAAATGGAGTTGGAGTCCAAGGCCTTTATTGCTGCTTGACTGTCTGAGAAGATAGCTACTCTTGCACCAACTTCCTTGTAGAGTTTTAGTGATTTGCATGCTTCTCTGATCGCTAACAGTCCTGGTAGGTTGAGCGGCTCCGAACGGAAGCCAGCTCCCATACCACAGTTCATCTTAGAACCATCGGTATACATCTCGATATCGTATCTTCCAATCACCTTCCCTTTGCTACATTCGGCTCGCAGTGGAAAACGTACCGTAAAGCCTTTCTTCAAGTTAAGGTCGGGGACTGTGTAGTCTGATCTGTTTTTGAGCAGCGAGGGTCCCTCCTACAGGGAATTGACTGCTCTGAGCAATATTCTAATATACTTTTATTTCTAAGAATTTAATGTGCAAACTGAATCTGCTAGAAACTACACATATGTTGGGAAAAATTGTTCCATACTAACTAGCCCGCCCTAATGCACATATAATATATATTTTGTGTGTTTAATTGAAAAAAATTACATTGGAACTGTAACTAATTGTCCATATAGTCTGAATGTCATTGAATATTTTATACCTTACTTGAATGTATGGAGATACGTGTGAATGTATACTTATACATAAACGCATTTCTACTGTTTTGAAAACAAAAACATTGCAATTTTCATTGTGTTTTGGTCGACATTATTGTTGTCACATTGACACTTTGATTTTGTATTGTGTGTGGTCGCTTGTCTACTTGCCACTTCACTTGTTTCTGTGTCTATTTTGGATGACCTTGAGTGAGGAATTGACATTGACGTTTCAAAAAAACAAATCAAATAACAAAAATCAAAAATACTTTACAAAATAGTGCAATACAAGAGCAATTAAATCAGCATAATAAGCAAAAACAGATTTGAACAAAACACTGAAATGATAAAGAGAAGCGAAAAGTTAAAGACATAAGCCGTGGAATAAAACGAATGGCCACGCTTTCGAAAAGCATACAAAGTGAGTTCAAATAAATGTAGGCAGATGTAGAGGAACTACTTTAGGACAGCTGACAAGTGAGAATTGAATTTAAGACTTAAAAAATGTGCAATAAGCGAACTAAATGGGTGTGAAACCTGTTACAGTTGTTTGCACATACTTGCAATTTTTTTTATTAGGACGTTATGATAGCAAGCTATCAGCTGGACCTACGAAACCTCGTGCATCCTCTCCAAGCGGGTTCTACCCTCAAACAATGCTTGCTCAGCTTATTGCTGTCTCTATATACAAGGTGTACTTTTTAAAAATTCCAAGAGTTGAACAAAACGCAAACTTTGTTCGGTATTTTGTTCGCTAAATCAAAAAAGCAAATATTTTCATGATTTATCGAATGCGGCCTCATTCATATCGCTGCCTCCGCTGGTCTCGCAGATGCGAGGTTCTCCAAGAGCTTTGTGACGGCGTTTGGCTCTATCTCATGAATGACTCGCTCGATATTTGCTTTAATAGCCTGAATAGTTAGTGGATTGTTTGCAGAGCGGCGCTTCTTCACTTCACTCCACAAAAAAAGTCTAAAGGTGTCAAATTGTATCTTCGATAGCCAACGGGCATATAATCGATTGCGGCATAGACTATGTGGCATAACGCGCCATCCTTCCACAACCAAAGATCGTCCAAGGCATTTTATTCAATTTCCGACCACATTAAGCCGTTTATCATACCTCTGTAGTGCTCACTGCTGACCGAAAGGGCATTTCCAGCAGTATTATCAAAGAAAAAGGGGCGAACGATGTCACCGCTTCGAAATCCGCATCAAACTGCCACTATCTGGGCATGAATTGGATTATCTACGATCACGTGTGGGTTTTTCAATACCCATATGCGGCAGTTTTACTTTTTAACATAGCCGCCTAGATGAAGATTTGCTTTTGCTTTGTTAGAAAATATCTTCTTTTTAATAAACACTCTGTTTGGCCTACATAACGAAAAAAACCAAAAAAAAAAACAAGCAACCGCCCTATCCGAATGGTTTGATGAGTGACTGCCTTTCGGAAGTGTATAGGCTCGAAAGTCCGTGCATGAAGCACCAATTGCCAGAAAAAGTTTTTTCTATATTAATACCACCCAACCTTCGACGGACAATGACAAGCCTCCGCGTGTTTTTCCGCCAAGAAAAAGCTCCTCACAAAAAACCATCTGCCGTTTAGAAGAGCCTAAAAACCATAGGTCCCCTCCATTTGTGAAACAAAATCAAAACCCACCCCGAAAATGGGATGAGGAGCTTGCCCAAACAACCCATATAGCGCATAAGTGCCAATTATGCTCGTATATGTATGCATATAATCTAAATATGTGAGATTATAACCATTAACTCTTTGCTTGGAGGAGTTTCTCTTCCGATTTCCGGTGTCCGTCTTGAAGTTGTTCAACAAATAAAGGAACATAGAATTTATGACTCCTTGGAATGGCAAGCTGCCGAGTGGCAACCGATATCATTTGATGTTTCATGCACTGTGGCGCATCGAATCCAAAGCTTACCGAACGAAGTGACCATTTATTTGGTCAAAAAGCTTAACGAAATCCGCTAGTTATGTCTCTCATGCCAAATTTCTAACTCAAAAAAACGCACAAAAAAAACACCGGCTGCAGAATACGAGAATATTAATTTTTCGGCTGATTTGATGATGTGCGAATAACTGGTTGCGGCAAAGGTAATTTCTTGCTAACTGGATTAACTGGCAAGGCCAACTAAGTAGAGTAATGACCTTCAGCGGGAAAGTATGTAAACGTCAATGCATGAGTGTGTGTTCGTACCACTTTACCGTTAAAATCTTCATCATGAAATACTAATTTATAATGATAATTATTCTCGTCTTTTGTTTCATTATAGCTGTAATTTATGTGCCTAGCAGCAAATAATATTTGGATTTGCAAGAAACAAAAGCGCGTCGTTAAAGTTACGCTGTCAATAAAATAAAAAATAAAGCATTTATTAATGTCTGAATGGAAAGAGAGATAGAAAGGGTGATGTAGAAACTAAAAAATAAGCACAAAGAGATTGGAATATTCAAACGAGCATTGTTTAAAAAATAAAATAAAAATTAAGAAAAAAACGTTAAAAAAATGTAAGAACACCATTATTACGTTAATCAAAACCTCAATAAGCTGTGATGCGCACAATATGAATTTTATTTTAAATAAATAAAGTAAATAATATAATGAAATAAGTAAAATGAATTACGATAGATGCCTACTACAATTATAGTGAAATACCTGCAAAGCCTATTTGAAAAATGTATAAGGATCAAAATCAATTAACACGTAATTATAAAGGTCTAATCTCCTTATACTTATGCCCAACTCCAGTGCAGTGCGTGCAATTCAGTGCTTCTATAATATTATTTTACATAAGCGGGTACAAATCGCAGTGATCAGAAAAATTTTACTGTAACTAAAATTTAATTTGCATTACTAGTAAACTTTTACTGATTACTAAAAAAAATTGCAGTAAAAATATTTTTTTACTAATTACTGGATAAAAACATTTTTTTTACTACTGGTTACTAGAAAAATTGCTATAAAAATATTAATTCAATTGCAGGGCAAATATTTGTTTACTAATAACTGACAGAAATTTCGGTAAAAATACTCATGATGTAATTTGATTTGCATTTTCAGTAAAAAATTTACTCATTTACTCTTAAGGGGACAGATACCTGTAAACAGCCATACTTTCCGTGATTTTCATTAAAATTATGTAAAATGAAGAAGTCAATATATTTTTTCAAAATTGGCATACAGTTTACTTATACATTAAAATAATATACAATTTTTTGTTTTTATTTTAATCATTTAAAAATGGCGGATGTACACTCAAATCTTCCAGGAAGGTGGCAGCGGGGCTTCTCAATCGGCGGGCATTGTAGCATCGGCGTCAGTGACTTGAGTACAAAAAATCAAAAATTTTTTTGTTTATTAATAACATAGTTTCTATATGAATTTAACAAAAATGGGGGGAAAAAAATTCGCGAAATAAAATGCTTCAAAAAAAAAGGAATTTTGGGGCGAATTTTCCTAGTATTTTTGCTTCGAAAAAATTACTTTTTTCAAAAAATTTTCGAAGTGTAAATTTACATAGAAAGTAATATCATAAAAAAAGATGTGTGCAAAATTTCAGGGAGAGCGCTCAATCACTTTTCGAGTTATCGTGTACGCCAATTCGAAAAATATAGTTTTGAGAAAAACGCGTCTAAGGTTTGAATACAAGCTCTCCCAGCGCTCGAACGCAAAGAAAAGAGTCGTCACGGTTGACGATCTAATTATAATATAAGAAATACTTAAATTTACGTTCTAAAAATTTTTGACATATTCTTAAAGGATTATGAAAACAAAAAAAATTGTTTTCGAAATTTTACAGGTATCTGTCCCCTTAAAATAGTTACTGGTGGCTACAAATCAAAATCCACGCATTAAATTCAACGAATTCTTTAAGAAAGATGTGTTCTTCCCTTCCTCGTCTTCTTTTTTTGGGGTTGAGGTTCGCCTTAATGGAGTGTTTTCGCTATACGGGTGACATGGCCAAGTCAGTAATAGCCGCTGTATTTTTACACGCTTAACTATGTCTATAGCTTATACAGCGTAGAGCCCCATGTACCACCCTTGCGGTTCTCCTCACTACCGCGTAGGGGGCCAAAGATCTTATGTAGAATTTTTCTCGCCAAGGCTCCCAAAACTTTCTCATCTGCTGTTGACATCATCCATGCTTCTGCTCCATATAACAGAACGGAAACGATGAGCGCTTTGCAGAGTGTCAGTTTTGTCCTCTACTTCTCAATTGCCTGCTGAGTCGAATGTAACACCTGGCAAAAGTTATTCTCCGCTTGATCTACAGACTAACGTCTAAAAGGGTTTCTCAAAATTGCAAATTGATGTTAGAAATAGCGAAAATAACAACATCCTAAGCATCAGACTGAATCAGAGAGTACTTCTCCAATCTCTTTGCTTCTTCATACAATTCCTTTGTTTGGATTGTACGACAGTTACAGTTATGAGGTGATGATTTTGTTATATCGCACACGAAATGCAAAGCCACAACACAATATTTTCAACATTGGTTTTCTGTGTATTAATTCGTAGTTTATATCTACGGCGGCCGCCGTAGCCGAATGGGTTGGTGCGTGACTACCATTCGGAATTCACAGAGAGAACGTTGGTTCGAATCTCGGTGAAACACTAAAATTAAGAAAAACAATTTTCTAATAGCGGTCACCCCTCGGCATGTAATGGCAAACCTTCGAGTGTATTTCTGCCAAGAAAAAGCTTCTCATAAAAAACCATTTGCCGTTTGGAGTCGGTATGAAACTGTAGGTCCCTCTATTTATGGAACAACATCAAGACGCACACCACAAATAGGAGGAGGAGCTCGGCCAAACACCCAAAAAGGGTGTACGCACCAATTATATACATATATTATATTTGATATATCAAAGTCATAATAAAATTTGTTTTAAGATTATATTTCGTACAGGGGGTCTTCTTTTATTGATGATCTCAATTCGTTCATAATAACAAATATATTTTCACGTTATTTCTAGTTCAGCCTTTGCTGAATATTTTCGGCTCTGAGTTCTGGCCCTTTTGTATAGGGTGCGCCATGTAAAATTTGCTTTTTGAATCGGCTATAAAAAAAAAACAATCAATATTTTTTCAAGTTTTTTTTTTCATTTTGAAGATTGAACATTGTCATTTATGAATGAAAAATAATATCGTTCAAATGACTGCCACGACTGGCTTTACAGTAGGCCATTCGATCAACCCAATTTTTAAGCACATTTTCGATTGTTTGGGCTCAAATTTCATGAGTGGCAACTTCGATTTCTTGTTTTGAAGCATTAATCGTCTCTGGATGGTTCGCATAGCATTTGTCCTTAACGGCTCCCCACAAAAAATAGTCCAACGGCCTTAAATCACAGCTGCGAGGCGGTTAATTGATATCGGAATTTCGGCTGATTATTCGGTTTTCAAAAACGGTAGCCAAAAGTTCGAGTGTAACTTTGGCAATGTGACAAGTTGCACCGTCTTGTTGAAACCAAATGTCGTCCATGTCATCCTCTTCAATTTTTGGAAACAACTCGTTGAGCATGTCACGGTAACGCTCGCCATTTACTGTAACCGCGGCTCCTCGCTGTGTGTGCCATATATTCGTTTTCTTTTTGAGATGAGCCAAAACTAAAAATATTTATTGAGTACATAAATGATTTAAATTCTCTGATGAGACAACCCATAAACAGTAATATTTTACTGATATTGCAAATGAAGTTAGATTAGAAGTAGAGTTAAACCATGTTAAGTGGGCCCCGAATCTTCCATCAAATTGCCGATTTTAAAACCAAGTGCATTTTTGGATAGAGAATTTGTCACGTAATAATTGCTGTGAATATTTTTTTTTTATTTCGCTTTTTGTTTATGTTATTAACAATTGAATTTGCTTGAAATTCTTGTAAAATCAATATATCAGAAACTACAATTGATAATTTGATGAAATTTAACCGTCATAGACTATGTATTTGTTGAAACAATACTTTTTTGTAATAATTTTTTATAAACAATCACAATTACTTTTGCGTTCTTCACGCTCTAAATGGACAATATTTCAGTCAAATTAAGCACACAATGCTCACTTTTAATAATCTGTAAAAAAAACTTTGATCGTCCAATCCGTGCGCAATATAGTCAAATCAAGTTAGATTAGTAGTATTTTTACTTCAATTTTTTTCGAGTACCTAATCAGTAAAAAAAAATTTACTGCAATTTTTTTCAGTAATCAGTAAAAGTTTGCTGGTAATGCAAACTAAGTTGCAACATCAGTAAAAAAATATATTTACTACATTTTTACTGCTACTGCAAAGTGTCCATCTATTTTATATTACCATTTTAATCGACAGCGATATCCGCAATTAAGTGAAGGATATGCAGAAGATTGTTGAGCGGTAGGAAAAACTATATTTTTCATGAAATATTTGGCTCGAATATATTATTTATATACGTACATATACAGCTTATATTGCTATCGACAGAGAAATAGCACTCTTATAGTATCCTCTATACGAATTGTTATTTCTTAGAAGCTTCACTGATATTCTTACACGTTTGTATGTGAATTTTTTGCTTTGACTCACTTTTATCTAATATGGGGCAATAAGTTTCGTTAATCTTTTCAATGTCTCTGTTTGTCATATTTTACTCGAAATGGATTTTACTGCGTTGGTCAACGAAATAGCGCAGTTCTTCATTCAATCATTAGTTACAATAATAAAAAATATTTTTGTTTTTTGTTGGCTGGTCTTCCGCGCCTGCGACTCCCTTGGGGTTCCATTCTAGTGCAGTTACAATTACATCACAAATGTTGGGGTTTACGTAACGTACGCCTGATCCATCTCCATGTACAATGCTGGATTTCTATTTGAACTGGTACTTGCTTGGTTTTATCCCGAAGGTCAGCATTACTTATACCATTGGGCCAGAATATTCGCCAATGATTAAAGCCAGTTATTTCGGAAAATCAGTGTTTGCAATATAAAATATACAAAAATAATATAAAAAGGTGCAAAACAAACAAAAATTGCATAAATAATGCGTTGTTCAAGTAAAATGGTATACCAAGTTGTTTAAAAACCAAATTGAATGATTAATTTTGCGTATCCGAAATAATAAAGGGTGGTTAAGTTTTAAGGGCCGGTGTTGCTTTGAATAAACTACAATTTTTTTAGGAAATTATAATCTTTTTTTTTTATTATAATAATATTAGTATGGCTCAATTATGTATTGAACAAATTATCGTCCAAAGGCCGCCGCGGCCTAGGCGGTACACCTCCAAAGACCACCAAATGCAAATAGTTCCTTATCTAAAGGGTGGTTAAATTTTAAGGGCCGGTGTTGATTTTTAATAAAATACAATTTTTTAAGAAATTATTGTTATTTCTTCTTATTATGATAATATTGGTATGGGTCAATTATGTATAGAATAAAATATCGGCCAAATAGCCGCCGCAGCCTCCATCCGATGGTCCAAAGTTTCGATGACGCTGAGGCATAATTGAGGTTCTATGCCGTTAATGCGTCAAATTATCTCATCCTTTAGCTCTTGAATTGTCGCTAGCTTATCGATGTACACCTTTTCTTTGAAATAACCCCAAAGAAAGAAGTCCAACGGTGTCGTTGACGTTTAGATGTGGTTCACATTCAACATCGGCCCTTGAAATTTAAACACCCTTTATATACTCTGAAGCCACGTTTCATGAAATTCAGTATTTTGTTAAAGGTTCCTTAAATTAAAAACAACAAATTTAATTTAATATCGGATTTATACTTACGTTGCAAATTTTACACTTTATTCTTATAATTTTTTAACGAAGTTCCCTTGAAACACAGTAATAATAAAATCATATATTTGATATTTTTAATTTTTCATTAAAATAAATAAACTCAGTTTCTTGTGTATTCCAACGACCTAGATTTGGCATTCCCCAAAAATAGTTTGGCACTGTTTTATGATGTTACAGCAACAACAACACTTTTTTTGTTTGGCTGGTAAAAATACTGATTTTTACGGTTTCAAGGTAACAAAAAAATAAAAAAAATGTGATAAATGTATATGGAAACACTCATCCTGCGTACATAAATAAATAATTCAATGTCGATGATTTTCGTTGAATGAAAGCTATGTCGGAGCAATTTATCCATGACGGTTGGGGAAAAAAGCGACGATAAACTCAGAAGCTGGTTATTAAAATCGCCAATTTGTACCACTTCACAATCTCCACCAACACCGCAATCGCTTCATTCATCCATGTACTCCATTATTGATGAGCTTCAAGTTTAAAACAAAACTAAACAATTGACGGTAACAGCTTTGGCAATAAATACTTTCATTTTTGTTCATAATTAATGATGAAGTAAATGAATGGACATACACAAACGGCAATAAGCAACAGCCAAAATCTTTGGAAAGAAAAAGGCGTGGAAGAAAAATAAGAAAATACGAAAGCAAGCAGGCGTCTGATGACCCTCGCCTGCGAACTGTCTGGCTGTGCCGCACTTAGCCCACTCAGCGCAACTACAAGTATTCGCCAGCAGTCGGCATTCAATTGGAGCAAACTATCTATGTCGCTGTCTCACAGATGCTTCAACAGTCTGACTCTTAAATTATTGTAGTTATGAGCAATTGTAGCCCTGACTTCTTGGCTGTTTTGGCTCATTCATTTGCTCATAGTTCAATGGTTTTTTTTTTGTTTTTTGTGTGTTTGAGCTTAACTACGGTTTGCTTGGCCTTTTGGCGCCAGTGGCACTTGGGTCGCACTACTTTTTTTATTTTTCACAGGGGCCTATTATTTAAAATTGTTGTTATGGTATGGTCTGATTGTTTTTTTAAACGACTCGACACCCACATTTGCACTTCGCCAATAAGCACAAGCAAGCCGAAACAGTAGTGTAACTATCCACATTCAAATATTATATTATTGCTGTACAGGCTTGGCTGAATGCGGGCAACATATTTCTTTTGTCAGATAATACATAAATATATGTTAGGTGTAAGCTGGTAAAAGCAGAAAAAAACGCGGTAATTATTTACAGGTATAATTTGTGTACAAACAAGGGCGTCTCATTTTTGATGGAAAAGGGGTCGTCTTGTTGGGTTAAGGTTGTCATTGGGACGAAAACTGGAATACTTTTTATGTAAAAATAATTAAACTAAAGAAAATGAAATTGAATGTATTTTTCTGAATAATAAGATAAATTATATTTAAACGTAGCCAATGGGCCAGGTACAAGACTGACGCTGCTTACGCAAGTAGAGGAAGTGTGCACGCAAAAAATTTAAGTAAATACCAGCTATTTTGGGTGAAGTCTTCACCTTCGAAAGTGGTCTCTTGTTCGTATCTATCGCGAAATTAGAAGACCCGTATCGCGCCGTTTTTTTATGTTAGTTCGAATTTTTTTTTAATCGGCCTTCGAAGTTTGCAGTCAAATGCCGATTTTCAGTATATTGTTTCATAAGTACCACACAAATTTTCGAAATCAATTTTTTCAAAAATTGTAATTGTTGCACAGGTCTCTAGCAGAAATTTGGCTTTTACAGATTGAAAAATATCAATTAGTCGACGAGTTATAGCCAAAAAACCATATAAACAATTTTGCTCCGATTTCGAACTTCGAAGGCCGATTAAAAAAAAATTCGAACTAACATAAAAAAACGGCGCGATACGGGTCTTCTAATTTCGCCTCTATTTTCACCCGCCACTCTCAGAATGGACCTAATTTTTGCTAACCTGAATTTGTTCCACAGTGTTATACTCAGTTTTTGTGCGCAAATAACTTAAGGGGGGAGCCTCATGTAGAAGTCTCAAAAAATCGATTTTTTTGTTTTTCGATAACTTGAAAATATACAATAGTATCTTAGGAATATACTGTGAAATTTTCATCTCGAAATTCTCAATATTATAGCTTCTACAGCCCACTAACTAGGTAGAGAGCGGTCTGCGCGCTGATGTACCTCAAACTTTAAACGCGATTATCTCGAAACTGTATTTTTAAAAACTGCTCGTGTTGTAACTCAAAAAGTTATCGACCGATTTGTTTGAAATTTGGTGAGGCCTTTTTGTATGTTACTATCGGAAGGATGAACCAAAAACTTTAGACATTTCGAGTTGATAAATTACTTTTTGGGGGTTCAAAATGTCAACAAAATAGCCCTAAATTCTGACTTTTTTTCAAAAGTTCGTTTTACAATTAATTTTATACTTTTTTTTTAATTTTAAAGGTTCATCCTTTCCGTTAGTATTTCATAAAAAGAAATCACTTTTATTTTTTTGTTTCAGATCGATAGATTAAGAGTGATAAATGGAGCAGTTTGGGACCTCGCGCCGTAGGCAGCCGACAAGAAATGATGCTGAGCCGCCATTTTGAAAAAAAAAATAAAAAAAATTTTTTTTTTGTACTCTTAAAAGGTTAAATAAAGTTGTGTTAAAGTTTCTAATTAATATAATTATTTTATCACCTTTAAAAATATGTTTAAAAAATGACCGATTTTGAGGCTTCTACATGGACTTCCCCCCTTAATATTTCGAGAATGTTTGCACGATCAATCGTTTTTCCTAAACGGAACAGACAGAAGAGGCCGTCGTCGCGTGGTTCGAACGAATGCAGCCATAAAAACCGTTCGAGAAACAATTCACAGAAATCCCCTTAGAAAGTGGAAAATCATGTCCAGGGAAATGGATGCATCGACCAGCTCCATGCCAAGACTAATAAGAGATGATCTCCACATGAAAGCCTTCTGTCGTTCAACTGGTCATCTTTTGCCAACGCGCTTGAAGAAAATTAGATTCGACAGATGCAAGCAGCTTCTTCGGTGGCACGCAGTCAACGACCATCAAAATATTATTTCCACAGATGAGAAAAAAATCGCTGCTTAAGAAGTTTTTAATAAGCAAAACGACAAAATCTTTGCTAAAACTTCTAGAGACGCAAAATATGTTGTTCCAAGGGTTTAGCGTGGTCATCATCCACCTCCGAAATGGTTTGGCGTTACATCTCTTCATTTCTGCGAAAAAGGGGTTAAGACTGGGTAAAAGTGTACCAGGACGATGTCTTAGAAGGCGTGGTGAAGCAGTTGAGCAGAACTCTTTTCAATGGAGAGCGTTGGATCTTCCAACAAGATGTCGGTCCAGCTCATATTGCAAAAACCACTCAGCAGTGGCTAAAAAACAATACTCCTATTCATAGCCGCAGTAGATTGGACGTCTGGAAATCTAGATATGAATCCATTGGTCTGCTATTTGTGGTCAGAATAATAGAACATGGCCCGTCGAAGGCCTCACAGAAATTGGGAGAGTCTCAAATAATCTTTGGTTCGAGCTGCGACGTCAGTATCCATAGAAACCGCGCGTGTTGCAAGAACTGAGTGGCCTAATCGTTTTGAACGCTTGTGTAAAAGTAAATGGCGTCCATTTCAAAAGAAATTTTTTTTTTATATTTATATTACATGATTAAATAAAATTAACTTTATTAAAAAAAGTGTTAGAAGTATTATAGGAAAAGTACTAGAAGAAAAAAGTATTTAACTGGCATAGAAAAATAGAGCCGCAGGAGAAGAAAATAATGGAACCAGCATGCAAAGAGAATGAGAGACGATCGGTTGGTAAAGATTGTGATGAAAGGTGAACTTAAAACACCACGACTGCCAAGAAGATCACCAAAGTCTTAGACGTCTGGATCCGAAGGATGCAGTTATTGTTTTAATTTAAGACAAAAATATATATTATTTTGATTTTTTATTTATCAACTTGCTACTTTTTATAAATTCACCAATAATTTTCAAAATTTCAAAATTGTATTCACGGTTGCATTACAGTCTATTAAATTAAATGTAATGAGTATTTTTCTGGAGCCACAATCTCTATAGGTTTAGTTTCTTTTAATACACATATGTGACTGTATATGCAATATTATGTTGGGATATTTACTTTAGTTAAAAAAAAAATTAAAAAAAAATTTAAAAAAAAAAATTAAAAAGGAAATAAAAAAAAAAATTTTAAATATTACCTACGTAGAGTACCAAAATAGCTAATAAAATAATAAAGAAAATTAGAAAAATGTATTTAGACCAACAGGTTTTTTGTATACTTATATACATATGTTTTCACTTGACTCTTAATAGAGCATAGGGCACTGAAGAGCTTTTTTAAGTTAGGCAATTTTCTCGGAATTTTCAACAAACCTACTGCATACAAATATATGAAAAATATTAATTTGAGTACCCCCTCTTTCTGTGCCGTCATTGCCAATAGACTTACAAATATATGAATATGCCTAAGCGCGATCAAAAAAAAAAAATTTATAATGCGTACTAATTTACATTCACTTACCTTTCAAATTCCCAACGCCGCTTCGCCTATTTACTCTGCTCACTTTCGTTTTACTATTTTCTTTTATTATAAAATTATGAAGTCCACAAGATATAGCTTATAATTTGCTGCAAAGAGAACGTAAAAACAAAAATGATTTTGTGTTAAAATTGTGTTTGAAGAAAGTGAAGTATGCATATACATATTTTCAAGTAATTTGCTATGTACGATTTCTAAGTAAATCGCATATACACCCATTTTGGTTATTTCAGTTTGGTAGACCGAGCGGCCTTTCGCTGCCATGGTCTCTTCCGGTCCAATAACCGACAATGCAACATCTCCTTCACAACTTAAATGTCCAGTTTGTCTGACCAAGCTTCAGATATGATTCCTTGAGCTTGGAGTTATAAATCATTTTTTCTGGTATTCAAGAAGTATTTCTGTCATGCAAGTCGCCCTTCAACTTCACGCAATTTCAAATCGGTTGTATGACACTGAGTTTGATTGCCATTGTATAAAACTAAATGTTTTCAGGCGATACTCGCTGCTGGCATTATTTCTAATGATGCTGCAAGTCTTCTTGCATTTGACACGAGCCTTCACTGAGTAATGCCGCGAAATTTTTAGGGTTTAGTTGATTATAGGTTATGGAATAGTTTTATTGGGAAAAAGAAAAGAGATGTAAGCGCTAAATGGAAGATGTTCCCTGCTGTTTGTCGAGCCGTTCAAAGTTATGCTGCTCAGGTGTGGGGGCATGGATTATTTGAAGATGTGGATAAAATAAAAACTGCATTTTAAAAGGGGTTAGGGATAGTCAGAATAAAAAACAATTGGGCTTTTTTGCATTTTCTTAATATATAATACCTTAAAAATATTACGTGAAAATTTGAAGTGAATCCGTCAAATACTTTTCGAGTTATTCAACAATTGACAAAGGGTGCTCGGGTGATCCGGAGCGTTCGGGAGCAAGTAGCTAGCAGCAGCAAAACTTTAAATGCCTTTTTCCCAAAACTATGTTTTTAGAACTGGTTATCACTGTAACTTAAAAACCGCTTGGTAGATTTCAATAAAATTCATACTGCTTTTGAAAAACATATAAACTCGTGCCTGATCCAAAAATTTTTTTTTCAAACATTTCGATTTTCGATCCCGGTTTTTTTCTCGAAAATCTGAAAAATATACAATAGTATTTCCTAAGGCCGCCATATTGTTAATTTTTCTTTTTTAATTTAAGTCGAAACATGACATATCAATGCTATGGTTTTATTTTTGTTAAATAAAGCAACTGACTAGCCAAAAAAAAAAAAATGGAAAATCATCATTATTTCGGTCCTCTGACTATCCCTAACCTCATAAAGAAGTTTTTCAATTTTCCCGACGGCGTACCCTCTTATGCTATCCATCTGGACACAGAATTAGAACAAGGACACATTTTTGTTGAATCACTACTCTTGAAATATTTATGTAAGACATTATTAGAACACAAGAATGAAAGATTTCCTCATATTCTGTCAAAAGCGGTTTTAAAACGAGACATTTTCTGGGTTAAAGAACTCAACAAAGTAGAAAATGTTTATGACCTAAGATGGGGTGACATAGAAAATGACACAAGAAATCGGAATGATAAATGCGAAATAACGCCGAATAGCATTGAAACAGCCAACAAAGGAAAAATGTGGCAACGTGCAATGAACAGTATTGATAGAATATCTAAAATTTTGGATCATAATATAGAAGATAATTACTTTAGGGACGATTTGAATAGGCACAGAATTTCGTTGATTTTTAAGGCAACGAGTGGGTGCATTATGCTAAACGGGCAGAGAAAAACTGCTACATCTATAAATTAAATGGAATTGAAATAATCCATCAATTTCTAGGAAGATGCTCCATAATAAAATGTTATCGATACGCAGCTTTTGGAAAACACTTTCTATTCCAATCGGAAATTGTAAATAATGCGGCTAAACGAATGCACAGAGCTGTGAGCCCCTAATTGTTGGATTTAACATTGAACACAAGCAGCATCAAATACAAAAATAGTTAAATGACTCGAAATAAATAAAAACAAGTTATATTTTCACATTCTCCCATTAGCAAAACTATACTGGTTTGATTTGAAATAAAAAATTTGCACCTTAAGATTCGAGTACAAAATTTCGTATATACAACTGTGGCAATTTAATACGAATGTATGTATAGATGTGGGTAAATAAATCGTGATCATTAAATTATCAACAGTATGATTTTCGTCTATTAATTTATTTGAGGAACACGTCATTGCACGAATCGAACAGTTATGAAGTCACCCAAAGTCGTAGACAAAAGCCGACGCTAAGACAGCTAAGGTCACATTACGACAAATTGTTTATTTGAATGATTTTTAAAGTAATTTGCCAAGACAGCTAACACAGAATTTAGCAAATATTATATGTATGATAGTACAGTGTAATATCACCTAACGGACCCCTCCCATAAGCGGAAACTTTTTTCAGTACATACCACAAATACTCATGATTTTTTTAAAATTTGTTACTCTTGAGCGGATAACCTTCTCGTAACACCTTAACCCTTCCATAACATACTATTAATTTTTTTTTTTTTCAATTTTCTCACAAGCGGACACCTCACATGAGCGAACAAATTTGTCAGACCTTTAGGTGCCCGCTTAAGAGAGAGTACACTGTATATGTATTGACTGTGCTATATAAATCAGAAGTATTCAAAAAAAAAATTAAAGAAATACTTATACATAAACACTTATACATAAACACTTGTTTTACTCCAACGAATTGTGAATCATTCAAAGGTAATTCTTTGGCTTGTTACAAGTTGACTGAAAGCGTGACGAAATGACACACAGTCAGTCGCATATAGCCTAGAACTGCGCCTTTGTACGAATAGAAAAATTTTCACCCGATTTCATAAAAAAACGAAGCGTTGACAAGTACGTTAGTTCATAAATTTGGTAAATTGCAAACGTCGCAGTTGTGGCCAATGCTAATTGCGTGCGCCCCACTGACACCGAATTGCTCGACCTAGTTGCGTTTGGCAAATACGACAAACCAGCGACTAAAACTATCGCAATAAGTAATGGCAAGCCGCTAAAAAGAAAACTTACACCTTGTGTACGGGGAATCAGGCGCCCACTTATACACACACACACACGCAAGGCAACAGCAAAAGCGGCAATGCGGCAGCATGGTGAAAATTCATAAAGCAAAAGTAATAAAAAAACGGAATAAGCCATAAAATATCAAAGTGAATTAGTCTTAACTGAATTTTATCGTTGTGTGGGTTCGAATAGCATCTGTTTGTCGGTATGTACCCGTTGACCACATTTTATAACCACAATGCAATTTTCCGGTTACACCAGCTCCCGGTAGTGTTAAAAGTGCTACAATGCTGTTACAGGCCAATGCCCACTGGTGACTTAATCCTTTAGCAAAATATGCATGTGAATACGCACGCGCATGCGTAAGTGCCTTGCAATTATGCTCGTCTTGCAGATTTGTTGGAACGAATACCGGATGAGTGGACTAGGCGTGTGACCGATAAGCGGTTTGTAATTGTAAGGATGGTTTGGTACATATACAAGAAAAATACCAGCTCTTACATTTTAGAGTTTATTAGGAAAAAATTAAAAAAATTAAAAGAAAATATTTATATTGTATAACAAATTTTGTATATTAGTTACTTTGCAACACATCGTTCATTTAATGGGACCATAACTCAAAAGACCAAAATTTCATGAAAAACGGCTTCAAAGTTTTAAATTTACTATGCCTTCGTAAGTAAAAGTAAAAAAATAGTTTCATCAAATGAAATGCAGTTAATTGATGTCGCCATGAATTTGTCACACAACATAAACGCAGAACTTGTGGCAATCTCTGCATGCTTATCTGCTTATCTTATTGGCCGCCTTAGCCGAATGGGTTGGCGCGTAACTACCATTCGGGAGTGCGTAGGAACATATCTCAGAGCATGAAATACTAAATGATGGAAAACAGCAGGCAAGTCTTGGAGTGTATTTAGGCCATGCAATAGCCGTTCGGACTCGGCTTAAAACTGTAGTTCCCTCCATTTGTGAAACCACATCAAGACGCACACTACAAATGGGGAGAGGAGCTAAGCCAAACACACCTAACAGAAGTGTACGCGCCAATTATTTATTTTATATTTTATCTCAGAAAAAAATGTTTGAGATTATGAGACTATTGAAGTAAATGAAGTAATGAAGTCAATTTTAAAGGACTGGGAGATTCCTTCAACTAACTAACTGTTCAGTATGCAAATAGTGCTCAGGGTTTATATTTCCAATCGAATATATTAGATTTATGACTATAACAATTCCCATATAATTACTGTCCCTGGATTAAGTTTATGTATAAGTGGTAAGAAATCAGCAAAAGGTGGAATTTGTGATATTAAAAGTACGTAAACTAAGATTTTTTTCCATATGCTTAGCGCTAAAAAAATATATACGAAAATAAGTAGAATTTGCATTAAGCCTGCAAGATAAAAAGCAACTGCAACTACGCAACTGCAATGCAACCATTTTTTTCACTGAGTTAAAAATTTTTAAAACTGAAAAGAGGAAAGAAACATGTTGTAAAACATAATGAGCCAATGATTAGGCTTCACTCCAAAATTTTCCCCTAACAGTTGGAAAAAGATAAATTTTATCTTAAAATTAACCACACGACACCAACAGGCCAAATTTTATCATAAAAGGGCCATAAAATATTCAGAAAACTCCAAATTTGAGTTACTTCTCTGGTTAAACCATTTTGTTATTATTGAAGAGTATTGAGAAAATAATCGATGCATTGTTTACTTTTCCACTGAGTATCGTAAATAATTTTTTGTTAGGCTTTGCAATGCTTAACCAATGAATTATAGAGGTGAGACTATTTTTGTCGAGTTCAGCAAAGCGCGCAAATCTTTCTCAAACTAACTGGCTCGTATTTTTTCCAACACTAAGTGAATATGCTGTATGGCCCATCCAATGCAAAGAAAGTCTGATTGCTGTTGTTATTAATGCTAGTTCCCAAGTACATATACAGAATATTTTACGCATGCTTGCGCTCGGCTGTATATTCGCCGTCTGCGGGCATGTTGGCGAGCATGTTCGCCAAAAATCAAACAGTATGCCACTTAAAACTATAAGAAGGATCTTACCGAGACTACAACGCACTGTGGCCATCTGTTGCACCGAAGCTTTTCCGTCTACTTCAGGCCCGGCATTAGATGCTCTAGTTAGCCTACCACCACTTGATGCTTTCATCCAAGAAGAGGCCTTGAAGGCCATTTGCAGGCTGAAACACAATGGGAATTGGTACAGCCTCTGTCCAGCATTGGATAACAGAGTTGGTATGCACTTCGCTCCAATGATACTCTCCATGCTTCTTGACTCCATGCTATCCAGAGTCGTGTGCGACAAGAGATACAGAAAATGAGCCCGGCAAACACTGTTATCGCATTTTCACGGATGGCTTCAGGACCAAGCACGGTTCCAGCTCTGGTGGCTACCAGGAATCAAGCGGGACAAAACTACACTTCGCTCTTGGAATGCATGCATCTGTATTTCAGGCGGAGGCGTATGCTTGTCTAGAAACGATGAACTTTGTTGTGGAAAATAGATGTAGAGGCAGATCTGTATGTGTCAACAGCGACAGCCAAGATGCGCTCATGATCTTAGACAGCCCTTCAACCACTTTAAGTGTAATGGAGCTCTGAGGCCAAGTTCCTTGTACATTCTGCCCAGCATGTGGAGAGGAGGATGAGACGGCAGACCACTTTCTGTGCGTCTGCCCAACCTTAGCTCGAACCAGGCTTGAGGTCTTTGGCATTGATGTGCTATGAAGCGACCACCTTGGCTCCTTGTCACCACAAGATCTACTCACAATCTTCGGAGGTCGAGTAGATCTTAAGGAAAATTAAAAAGGGAACATGAGCGCAGTACGATGGAGTTAATTGTGACTGAGTGCTGTACTTGCTAGTCTGTTCCGACACAAAAAACAAAAACATTTAGTAAACAGTAATGCTTTTCAAACAATTTTCTCGGTATCTCCTTTCGGTAACGCCGTCTGGCTGGAAAATTCCAATATTGACAATATTTTCACTGATTCCAACCCTTTCATTGTTTTTGAAGAGATTGTTTCATATAATAAATGGGCCGAACTAAATATAAAACTATTAGACTGTATCTTTTAAATATAACTCCCAAAGACTTAAATAAAATTGTTTTTATTTTCAAATTTTCAGACATTTCCGTACAATATATTGAGGAACTAAAGAGTGGCACTGCAAAATACCTCAGATAAATAGGAAACCTACAACTAATCCGTTTAATACTCCGGCTAAATTCAGTATACACTTAACCCAGTCACGATTGTATTGCTTCACTATTTTGGAAGAAAAAACTGAAATACCCGAGGGAGTGATTGTATTTTCTTAAGCTTTAAATATCTTATAATAGTGCGACAGATGTTACATAGCATGATTTTCCAGCTGGAGGGAAATAGCATCAGAAAGACGCTATTCCCATGAACCGTATTTTATTTCTGACTCTACACTGTTTAGAAAGATGATTTCATTATCGGCCCACTCGTTTTGCTTATTCCTTATTCTTTATATTTATTATATTCCTTGCTGCAATACTAGTATTTCTCATCAGAATTTTACCAGAAAGTCTTTGTATGGCGTACGCAGTATGTTGGTCCCCTGTATCTAAGCTTATCTAAACTTTGCTGCGCAGCGTTCTGCACTTTGGAACCATTCAATTTCCTACTAGACATCTACAGCAGCTTAGACACAAAACGCACGTCACTGTCGCCTGCTCTCTTGTGTAATTTTAAGTTGTATTAGGCCAAGCTTTGCATAGCCGCCGGCCACTGCGTTATGCGGCTTAGTCGGCTGTTCGCCTGGTCCAGTCAGCGTGTATCTAACAAAAATCCAAACTGGTCTGCTCTATGTTTTCCTCTATTTTCATTGCCGGCACTCCTCTACGGTGGTGTGCTTGCGTTTATATAAGTATTATCCGTTTGAAGATATAAGTAGAGGCAAGTACATTCACACATGCATATGCTTCTGTATTATGTATGTATGTATGTAAATATGTACCCATGCAAGTGTAATAAAGCACGCTGCTAGTGGCGTTTGAAAGTTTGAATGTGAATTGTATACCAGCATTGTGTCACTCACGCGCCACTATTCTTTGCAGAATAATCTCAAGTCGCTAGTCCGGTTTTCGGTTTTCGGTTTTTATGTTTTTATAATAAAAATCGCTTTTAAATTTGACATTTTATTTGTTGCTATGTATAAGTGTGCGCATGACTTTTAAAGCCTTAAGTGACTCAATCGCTGCTTAAAACACCAGTTAATTTAATACTTACTTCTATTAAACTCTCAGATGCACTTATTACTAATTTCCTAACAGCAACATGACTTTTCATGATATTTCAAACCTTGAAGTGGATTAAGCACAATTACTTGTATTTTACACATTTGGCAGAGTTATTATGATATTTTGCAAGGACTTTTTTCTAGCTTGAAAACGCCCATCTATCAAATTACCAAAGCGTCTATGATTTATTCACTACTTGCAACACAAACTCAAGGAACGTAAAGGTGTAATTTAACTTGATTTTTAAGCCGCAGTCCTTGATTCATGCGGTTAACTTCAAAAGGTAGCTAAAAGCACTTTTAAAATCAGCTGTTCGTGCTGGTTTTATTTATTTATTTAATCTTCCAACAAAAAACTTTTTCAAAACTATTTAAAAAGTGGAATAATTAATGATTGAGATTATAAAAACATATAATATTTTACTTAGATTCTTAGAGAGATGAAAAATCAACTTTCATAGAACTCGAGATTAAATAAAATTCACTTATTATGCGGTTATTCTGTTCCACACTTAACCCCATAAAAAGGTAAAGACCTACGGAGATTACACTGAGTTATGCTGTACATAATTCTTTCAACAAAAACCGCATCAATGCCACTGCCGATGATATTAGAATCAAATGAAAGCGAGAGAGCTGAACTTCTTGCTTCCAAGCACTTTAGATATATCAAAACCAAGCGAGATTTATATGAAGTTATTGACTCATCGAAACTCAATGAATGCAGATCATTTTTAAGAATAACCTTTTCAATACCTTTTCCATCTTATTTATATAAGTTTTTTGACTTGGCCTCTAGTTGGAAGTGACGTACTAGGCGGCAGAAAATTTAGAACAATTTCGCTAAACCCTAATACGAGAAAATTATAAGACCCAGATGGTTATCGGATGGTTATGATATCAACTAAAGCAATAATAGAAAAAAACCCCAATATTGCAATTATTCCACATTTATTGCTGGTATTTTAGTAACGCACAAATTCTTGTTTTGTGCCAAACGAAATAATTATGAGACCAAAAGCGGTTGCTTTTGATTTAAAAGTTCACGTTGTAAGTTATTCCATTAAAATTATTATAATTATAAGTGCTTTTGAGCGCTTTTTCTCTTTGTCATTTTTATGTGGTTGCTTTAGTTTAGAAACAGAAGATATGCCGCGCGGAAAAGCTTTATCTGAATTTGAGCAAGGATAAATTTGTACATGAAGAGAGAGAGAGAGGCTTACTATGCAAGAGATTGCTTCAAAACTAAACAGAAAAAAAGTTTGGTTTTGCATTACTTTCATTTGAAAGAAAAGCACAGATGTAGCAAGAGAAGTGGTAGGAAACCAAAATTTAGCGCTGGAGATTTTCGGGAAATCAAATATTTAGCTATAAATCAAACAAATACTTTTGCTGAAATCAAACACACTCTTGATTTGAAAGTTACTACTCGTCATGTACGACAAATTTTGCAAGCGGATTTTAGTCTAGAATATGTAAGACGAGTACCTAAATATAAGTTAAGCACACGAAAAGTATCATATTTAGGGAGACGTAATTTTTTCCGATGAAAAAAAAAACAATTAATCTGGACGGACCAGACAGTTTCCAAATGTATTGACGTGATAAACGCAAGCGAAAGCAGGAGAGAATGTCTTGTAATTTCGGAGGGAGTTTTGTCGTGGTCTGAGCAGCCACTAGCGTCAAGGCAAAACGCCTATATGCTTCATATCCACAAAAAGGAATAGTGTGAAGTATATAGAACTATTATACCCTTTTTGATGATAAACTCGATGATGAATGTATTTTGCAGCATGACAACCTAGCTGCTCATGCTTCCGAAGCAATGAAAGAGTTGCTAGCAACGAGAAAAATACCAATTTTATAAGTAGAATTGACTGCCTGACCATAACCCAATCGAAAATGTGTGGGCAATCAATTTTTTCAAAAAGGGTAGACAGTTTGAAAGCGCTAAAATATTTAGAAGTGCGGTTAAGTTCAAAATTGATCCAAAAATATTGGTATGGAAATAAGTTTCCGTACTTTCTTCGCCAAAGTTGCGAATTATTTAAACAATTAAATAAGACAAGATATTATGTGAAGTATGTGCCATTGGAAGCTACAACTTCACTCCATCTTTCAGGCAACATACAGATTCACTGACGAAAAAATTCGCGTTCTTTTGACTTGATCCCTTCATTGAGCCAGTTTGCGATGCTCTCGTAAGAAGCGCACCGCTCTCCAATAAGGGTTGACTGCTTTGATCGGAACAGATAGTAATCGGAAGGTGCAATGTCTAGGGAATACGGCGAATGGGGCGAGATTTCCCAATTCAGTCTCTCTAAATATTTCTGGACCGATTTAGCAACGCGTGGCCTGGCGTTTTCATGCAGCAAAATCAATTTGTCATGTCTGCCATCCCATTCCGGTCGATTTTCTTTGAGAGCTCGATTCAAACGCATTAGCTGTAGTCGGTAACGATCGGCAGTGATGGTTTCAGTTTGTTAAGGAGTTCATCATAGATGGCACTCTTTTGATCCCAACAGATGCACAACACCTCCTTTGAAGTATGAATGTTTTTTTTCGCTGTCGATGGACCTGGTTTACCTGGCAGGCTCCAACATTTCCGACGCTTAGGGTTATCATAATGTATCCATTTTTCATCACCAGTGACGATGCGATGCAGAAAACATTTTTTCCGTCGCTCAATAAGCCTCTCATACGTTACCAAATGTCTCTCGATATCCCTCTCCTTCAATCAATGTGGCCTCCAGTTATTTGCTTTCTGGACCATTCCCATCGCGTGCAAACGTTAATGCAGGATCTTTACGCTTCAAGCGAATGCCAACTACTGCGATCGAGACCTCATATATATGGTAGACCTTCAAATCACCGGTATTTTACTGGAGCGAACACAAAAATATGTAGTATCAGCAGCGACACCTCTTTTACGAGGCCGGAAACTTATCCCCATGCCAAATTTTATAAAAAACTTAATCAAGACGTTGCCTCAACAATTTTAACAAGTTATAATTAAAGGAAGAGCCAAAATAAATTACTGAGCTTCAAATTATAAACCAACCCAAGAATTATATTTTTTTATTTTAAATACTATAACAATGGTCTTGTGCTCTTTTCATTGTATAGATTTTAACTTTCTTGATAATTCATTTAAGTCTCCTGAAACCTGTGTTTGTTTCAGAATACTTTTAAGACATTTGTTATTAAAAGTTTAAATATTAAAAACATAAATTCTTAACCCCAAACTGGTAATAAAAATATAAGCAATTTATTTGGCCTTACTATTTTCTCGTGTGGTGTATAGACTAATCTTTCGAAATAATGTGACCAATGTGCCTATTAAAAGAAAAAAAAACCAGTAACGTTTTAAACCTTCGGTCCTCTATGGTATTATGAGATTTCCTATAGGTGACTACAAAACACGTGACTTTGCACTGACTCACCCTCTGCCGATGTCTGCCGATTTGTGTGCTAAGTACACATTTTAATAATAGCCTATAAAAACACACACTTAGTTACTTTGTGACTTTAGTTCCAATACAAACTAAAGCCGTTTTGCAACTGACTGTAGCAGCAAGTAGCCTAAGAATTTACTGCCTTTGCCTTTATTGATGCGAGAGTTCAATTGCCAGCGTTGCTGCCAAATCGAGTTGACCAACTTGTGAAGGTGTACAAGCCGCCATGACGCAGAAAGATTAAGTACAGATACAGAAATAACAACAAAAAAAAAAAAAAAAAAATAACAACAAAATAACATTTGACCTACATCAAGTTTTTGAAGTCGATCTCGAAAGCTCGTCGACGGTTAACGCTCGCACCACTAAGCCATTATGTAGTGAAGCCTCTCCCCCGTCGATCGGCTACAACGCTAGTCATACTAACCAAAATCTTTATTTTCCGTCAATTTAGGCTAGGCTTTTCGAAGATTGACGTTGACCGAGTGCTCTGTTATTAATTGTAATCATATTTTTTATTCAATCTGCGCCAACTCACTAACTCGTTGTGTAGCTAGGCACGAAATCGTAACTCTGCTATGATTTTTATTATATTTTTGTATCATTTTCTGCATATCGTAAAAGTTGCTATTTGTTGGTAGCGCAGCTTGGTCAATTCATTCTACACCTACGCGGCTGCAATTCAATGATTCACACGCCATCATGGGCATTTTGTGTAACCACCAACACACATGCACACACACACACTATACATACAGGCAGCATACGTAGAATGTGAATGGTGCAAAGATGCAAATGCACCTAAATGTCCAAACAGCTGTGAAGGTCTTCCACGTTATTGTGGCATTAAATGAAGCTGAAGTATTTATGAACTTGTTTTGCGATTTGTTTGATCATAAAAAATATAAAAATAAATATGGATTTATACGTGTAAAGTGCATGTATTTATATGGTGCTGGCTGCTGGCTGCGCGGTTCATTGCTTAAGTCTTTTGTTTCTATCAAAGGCGAGTGTGTGAGTATGCAGGTCGGTGTTAAAATGTTTCTTTATTTCACAAATTCTGCATAATATTGAATGCTAAAAATACATCAAATGCATATATTATTTGAACAAAGTAGAAACATTGATTGAATATAGCATCAAATGCATTCGCTTTTTATTAAAAATGTTAAAAAATTTGGCTTAAGCATAGAATCGAGCAAAAAAATTTAAAAAATTGTCTCGTGAAATGTTAAAAATTTTGGCTTAAGCACTGAATCGAGCAATTAAATTTAAAAAATTGTCTCGTGAAATGTTAAAAATTTTGGCTTAAACACAGAGTCGATCAAATATATAATTTTGAAAAATGATAACGTGAAATGTTAAAAATTTTGGCTTAAGTACAGAATAGAATAAATTTAAATTTATTGAATAAATGTAACTGTGAATTCTCTTCAAGATTAAAATTCTTTTTATTGAAATTCGCATCTTTGCACAAAAATTTTGAAGTATCTAACAAGCCTGACTCGAAAAATAATTATATTATGCTCACGAGGATGGCAAAAAATATTTTTTTAATGCTAAATAAATTTGTGCTATGACCAAAAAATAGAAATAATTATTTGATACATTTTTTTTAACCAAATATTTACGAGTACCGCCAACGCTTTGAAAATTACTATTGAATTCCCATGGGAAAAATGCACTATTGGTATAAAATATTTACGAGCATTTGTATCCGTGCTTACAGCGCAGAAATAGAAAAACGTGTATGGATATATATCGGGTGTCTTTTAAGAGCTTGAGAACTTAAAATGATAATAAATAAAAAAAATGGTCTGTTGGGTGATTAGACTACATGTGGTGTGCGTCTTGATGTATGAAAGGACCCACAGTTTCAAGCCGTCTCCGAATGGTAAATGGTTTTTATGAGGAGCTTTTTCATGGCAGAAATACACTCGGCGGTTCGCTATTGTGAGGCGACCGCTATTAGAGAACAACTTTTTATATTATTTGGTCCTTTTGGACGGAGATGCTGCGGCGGCCATAGTATAAATGATTTACAATACAAAACAGAAATATTGTCGGAATGAATTATTTTTTATTATAATCTGGTAGATAATTTCATGTCATTTTTTTTATATTCTATATAACGTCTATAACGGCTACGAATTACACGGTTCATTCGATCAGTCCAGTTGTAGACTTGTTTTTTTTTTTCAATAAATCTGCCCTTATAGCGTCAATGATGGTGCGAATATTGCAGTAAATCGATTGCTAAGGCCTTATATGGCAAATCGCCGTCTGGTTGGTACAAAGTGACGTCGATGTTTATCTATGATAATTAATTTATAGCGCGCGCCATTCACCGTAAATGCCGCTCCTTCCTCATTTCGAAAGAAATAGGGACCGCCACTGCTCTGTGATCTTCGCGAACATATTTATTATTATTATATATTTATATATTTTTTTTCAAAGTAAATTTCCACTACTTTTGTCAGCGTTGTTGTGGCGTTAAGAGATTCATGATGACTTGCCAAAACTTTCTGAACAGAAATACCAACTCAGTCAAACCATAGTTATCGATATCGATAGTTTCCATGCTGCTAAAAAAAAAACACCCTTCATATCGCAATTGTTTTCAGAACTCTGAAGGTGTATTGCACGACCTCAACGTGCGTCTCCTCTGCCTCGTTTATTATTATATTAGCGGCCGATAAAGCAGATTGGAAAAAACCGATGAAAACTGCATAAAAAACTTGGAAGCACTTATAAAACTGCGCGCTTATTGTTTCATGCAAATTTTACTCACAGACGCATATGGGATTATTTAATCTCCTCTTTTAATTTCTCTTCACAGTTGTTGAAAAATGATGCGATATGCTTTATTAAAAAAAATATGTTAACTATATTTTGTACGGCTCTTTATCGAGGCAAAATTGAAATCAGTTATTAAATACCAATTGTTATTTGCAAATCCTCTGGTGTTTATTTAAAGTGAATTAACACCCAAAAATTTATAATATTGCAATGACTAAGTTTGTTATTTAATAGTATTTGGTTTGAATTATATGTGTGCATTTTAATGAGGATCTTTTTCAAAGCAGAAACACACTATGCTATGCTATTAAAAAAAACTGTTTCTATCATTTGGTGAGCCTGGTGGCCAGGTTTGAATTAGTCATATGAAGTTTATATAAAAGTTCAATGAATTTGTTTACTGATGTAGATCGACGAATTAACGACGTGTTCCTCACTCACCCCCTTCAACGGCGTATAAGAGGCCGTGGTCGTGGATTTATGCTACTTTTTATACTGCAGGCATCCTATTTTTAGGTTGGCTTTACGCATGTAATAAAAGGCCTCATCTATTCGCCATTTCCCCGGTCGCTAACTATATGCTCGATTAACTTGATGAACAATTTACATGCGAAAGCAACAACAAAGTTATCAAGTAAGATTCGCCGCTAGCGAGTATGGCTATAGCACATTAGGCCCACTGTCTTACTAACACATGTAATTTAAGACAGCTCTCTTCCCGCGTTGCCAACATATGTGCATTTCTATTCGCCACCTGCTAACTCTTGGCGAAGAGGAGAGGCCCAATAATAGGCGTCTACGCAATTGGTATAAATAATCATGTGTTGGTAGCACTGGAAAAGAGCTGTTCCAAACAGATACAGTGTTTATTTGCTCTGTATGAACTCGGTCTAATGAAGCTTTAGGTTAATATCAGAAAAGAGAGTTGGCAGCATTGAAAACAGTGGCTTAAACCAATTTTATGAGGCATAAACATACTCACTAGCCAAAAAATAACGAGCAGAGAAATAGCGAAGACGCCTTTTATTAATCACTTAAAAAATCGTTCAACATAGTAAATGAACAACAAATTCTGAACAACTAATTTCTGGTGGTCAATTCTCGAGCATTCGTGATATTCGCACGAGTATGAAGAAAAAAACATGACCGTCAGCAAAAAAAATAAAAAATAAAATAAAACCAACGCGGTTTCTAAATTACCTGAAACTTTCACTCTGTAATAAATACAAGAATTCAATGGACTATATTTAAAACGGGGTTCCCGATACTTTTCTAAAAAATTTCTATGAAAGTTTTTTTTTCTTTATTTCCACCAAGTTTGAAACTTGCATTCATATGCCTTTGATAGGTGGATGAACTCCCTTTATTTCCATAACTTAATTATTAAAAATAAATCAATAGAAAATAAATTGTCAATAAGTCGTTGGGCTCTTGTAATGCAGAGTATACCAGGTTGTTCAATAAGTTTTGCAGTTCGATAAGAAAAGGTATGGCTACTAGCCTACATATTTTTTTTTTTTTGTTATGTTGGCACACTCTTCATATGAACGTATGTGAAGTTTCATTTCAATCTGGCAATTCATTCTTTGATTACAAGCCATTTAGTAAAGACGTTTCACGGTATTTTCTTCATAGAAAAAATTAAGAGTCGTCTTGTGATTGAATTTTTATTTTAGGATTTTTTGAAAGTTTAAAGTATAAAAGAAATTTTCGCCATCAATTAGTATAGAAGAAAGATGGGTTGCTGAATTTAAAAGTATATCATATTGGAAAATCGTCGAGTGACGGAAGGAGATTTATTAAAAGCCCTGGGCGTTTGAATATTCTGGGCAATGTAAGCAATATTTTGACTGAAGTGTTGGGTTTCAGAAAACTGAGTGAACAATGGGTAGCACATTCGTTAACGAAGGAACAAAAACACATTCGAAAGCGACTTTCTCAGCAACATTTAGAGCGTTTTCGGAAAGACAGAGTGGATTTTGTATAAATCAAAGCAGGAGGCTAAAGAGTGGTGTGGAATTGGTTCTTCGGCTCTAGAACGAGTTCGTGCCCAGCAATCGGCCAAGAAGTTGTTGGCGTCAGTTTTTTGGTATGCGAAAGGGATTTCGCTTAGTATAGAATGGTAAAACAAAAAATTCTGAATATTATTGTAACCTTTTAGACCAACTAAAGGAAAAATTTGTGAAGAAATACCCAGTTTGCAAAAAAACAAAATTATATTTCATCAGGACAATGCCCCGTATCACAAGAGTATTTTGACAAGGGCTAAAATCCGTGAATTATACATCGAATTGTAGGAGCATCTGCCGTATTCACGAGACTTAGATCCTAGTGACTTGCATCTGTTCGCAGACATAAAAACTTCACGGATTAGAAGCGCTACTCATCAAATGATGAGGTCATAACAGCTGTGGAAACATATTTCTCAGCGCTTCCAGATTCTCACTTCAGGAATGGAGCTTATAAATTGGAATCTCGTTGCCACAAGTATTTCGATGCTCAGGGAAACTAAAGTGAATAATAAAGTGTATTTCAATCCAAAAATATTGTGTTTTCTTATCGAACCACAAAACTTATTAAACAAACTTGCATACAAAGTACTTATGAGAGTAAAATATAGGGTGGTTAAATTTCAAGGGCCGATGTTGAATGCGAACCACACCTAAACGTCAACGACACCGTAGGACTTCTTTTTTGGGGTTATTTGAAAGAAAAGGTGTACGTCAATAATCCAGCAACAATTCAAGAGCTAAAAGATGAGATGATTCGGCACATTAACGGCATAGAACCTCAATTATGACTCAGCGTCATCGAAAATTTGGACCATTGGAGGTGTGCCGCCGACGCCGCGGTGGCCATTTGGCCGGTATTTTGTTCCATACGTAATTGAGCCATACCAATATTATCATAATAAAGAGAAATGACAATAATTTCCTAAAAAAAATTGTATTTTATTCAAAATCTACACCGACGCTTAAAACTTAACCACCCTTTATAATATTAAAAGTCTTAATGAAGTACTTTATAATAATTTATATACACTTGTAGCTTACTTATCAAATCATCATCTGTTACATTTGACAAACCAATCCTTCAGTTAACAGGCTTTTTGCCTTACCATTTCCTTTATTCCATTATTTTTCAATCAGAAATTGTATTGCTATTTGTGCTTCATTCTTTCGCCCTTTTCTGCTAATTTTTCTTTCCATCCTTCGAATTTGGTTAACCTTTTTCATCTGTTCAATAATATCTTCATTTCATTTACGCCACCGCATTAGTTTTTCTTGTGGTCATTTCAATTCATTTTGAATGCATTCTATTTACAGTTTGCTTGTGGTAACCGTTTCTTGTTTTTAATATCCGCTATGCCATTGAACGATTCGTTATTGACATTTGTTGCTCACCGCAATATCTTCATCGCTCTGATCAATGCTTTGATGTGGCTCGAAGATGCTTCAAACTTCTTCAACTCTTTGACAATTGCTTGCAGTAAATTTGAAAGAAAATACATGCACACATACATATACATGTACGTACCTTCTTTGATTGTGGCCTGTTATTATTGCGTCTTTCATTATTTCATTCTTCGTAATTGATGAAGTCTGAAAAAGTTCTCATATTTGGCCATTCTCCATGGAGTAATTTTATTTTTTAGTACTTTTTTGTGGTTTGTTGAAATGTGTTTTTCTTAATGGATTTTTTCAAAGCAATTCGTTTTTTTTTTTATAACTGTTGTGCACAGAAATGCACCATTATACGTTTGCATCATTTGTGGTCCATTAATTTGGCGATAAACAAAAGTTGTTAGCTATGCTCGCCTTCGGCACGATGCACCCGCCACCCCTCAGTTTGCGCTCTTTGAAAGCACATTATGGTGCACATTTTTAACTGCAGTGATAATGACTATCAAAAAGCCCCACAGAAAAAAAATGTTTTGAATAAAAATTTTTAATGTGTTTCTGCGCCATTCGTGCGGTGGTACCGTTAGAGCAGCAATGCCGAAACATTAATTCTAAAAACTAAACCTATGTATGTATTAGTTTATGAACATTATAAATCATTTTTGAGGTCTCCGGTATGCGCCGAAAGCCGAATTCGAAATTGACAGAATAATTTAAAAATTGAATTCACAATAATCGTTGCTGCTAACGAATGCATTATAAGTAATTAAAATAACGTAGCAGCGTAATGAGTTGTGTATATTTTTAATGAAATTTCAAAGCAAATTTCTGATGAGTTGTGAATTCGTGATATTAAATTTCAAAGCACTAAATGCTTACACAAGCACATTTAGTTCCATGCATACATGCATACATACATAGAAACATACATACAAACATAGACATGTGCACTACTGAACCTCGAATGCCCATCGATTGTCATGCATTTCTTTAGTTATGAAATTTCTTCGTTTCATTTGCATTGCAGTGCATTTTAACTTTCCCTTCTACGCTTATTGCCGCAATCAATTGTCATTCACACTGAAGTTTGGTTCAAATATTTTCAGCGCACAGCAACTTCCCAGTAAACCAAAGATCAACGATTCCGTCGAAACGCAAACGTTTCATAACAAATTCTATAATAAATCAAATCTAAAGAGTTTGCCGTGAACCTGTGAAGTGAACTATTCGAATTAAGGCCGGAATGTGGCCATTTAGTACCGACGTGTCACAGTAATTTCTTCTTGGAAAAAATTAAGTGTCGTCCAGTGACTGAGTTTTTATTTTAAAACGAGTTCGTCACCAGAAATCAGCCAAGAAGTTTTTAGTGTCAGTTTTTTGGAATGCGAAAGAAATTTTGTTTGTGGATTACTTGTGAAATGGTAAAACGATAAATTCTGAACATTTAAGACCAGCTGAAGAAAAAAATCCATGAACTAAAGCTCGAATTGTATCGATTTCGTCCAAACGCAAACGTTTCACAACAAATTTTATAATAAATCAAATCTAAAGAGTTTGCCGTGAACCTGTGGAAGTAAACCACTTGAATGAAAGCCGGAATTGAATACTTACAAATATATTAGAAATCATAACTCGTTTAGTAAAGTAAGAAGAGAAAAAATGCAGCCCTGCAGTTTGTTCCATCATCAACCGATAATTATATATGATATTTGGCTTAAAAAAAGTACCACCGCAGTAACATACAAATTTGTATGAAACTTTTTACTTATAATTATTTTCGAATAAAAAGCTCCGATATATTAAATTTGAAACTTTTTCGGAGTCTATTGAAAATATAAGTGGCAGTTCCGAGCTCATAACTTGAGAATTTTATTTAATATTTTTATCGATTTCGGCCACTTTTGTTTATTGAGTTTATGCATTTTCATTTCGTTCGTAAAAAGAGTATTTCTATGGGTACTTAAGGGGCTTGAGAGGGTCTACATAAATAAAAACATAAGTGTATAATTTTTTTATTTATTTATTTTTTTCAATTACTGACAGTGAAATGTCGCACACTTTACGTGACTTCGATTTGCTGACATAGTTTTTTCCTTTCTTGGTGCATTTATTCGCATAATAATTACTATGCATGGGCATGTTTACACAACATAACACACGCGAACATTACACTGCGAGGAAAGTAATGTCGAGAACAGCAGAACAGCATTTATTGAATTCAATTTAGTCAGTAAATTGATTTCTTCCCTTATTAAAGTCATGATGCTTGACTCGGGGATTTTCCGGCGAAGAGTTAGACGGAGGAGAAACTGGGTGGTATTATTAAGGCTTCGCATGAACTTATATCAGTGAACAGAATTTTTTTCAACAAGCAGCTAAGAAAAGATTGAGATTGCATCCCAAATTATTTTCCATAAACATTCTGTTTGAATGATTTTCGACTTTTTTATTTCACAAACCGCTTGAGTCCCAAGCATTTGTGCTGTCGAGATGTCATGTCTAGAAAACTTAGTGCTTTCGAACATTGAGGACAACTGACGGTACATTGCCGGTTGTTGAAGCCGCGCTAGCTAGCTAAGCTAGTCTGCTACGCGATGCTGAGAATGAAGCATGTGGCGCCTTCCGACGCCCGCTACTTTGTTCTCGACGAATTTGACAATTGAGTGTAGTCATTACAGAAAATAAAGGAGCCTTTATGTGCTAATGTATAACCGCGCAATTTATTCTACATTCTTGGCTTACTACTCAGTTTCGCTTGCTCTCCTCTTTTTTTCGTTTATTTATTCTCTATACTGACGTCACGGCCCTTGGGAAGGCGCAACCTTGTATTCTATCATTTCTGTGTCTGCTACCTGAGACTCTGGTTACAGCCTTTGGTAATTGCTCAGATTACCATCTCCGCCTGGTTGTAAATCATGACAAAGTTAAGACAATATCCATCTACAGTGGCGTGCAACTACTCGCAACGCGATATTTTTTACAACTTTGACTATTTTCCTTTTGTTTTTTTTTTCAATTTTCATAATTTTTTTATGGAGATTTTTTAAAATTATTGATTCAAAAAACAAACACCATGTAAATCAAAGTTTCAAACGTGGTATAAGATTTATAAAAATTTGACAAATTTTCATAAAAATCTCAAACTTTTTAATAAGTATTACGAAATGCACGTTCGAAGTGGGTCAGAAGTCTCGTGATCTTTGATAAAATTTTTCCCTGTTGGTTTTGCGCGTTTTCTCCATACAAAAGGAAATGTAGTGCATTCATTATTTGTCTTTCTTTAGATATCCATATTTTGATAATTACGTATGATTTGTAATTAATTTATATTTTTCCTTAAAAAAAAAATTTCTATAAATACTTCGTCAGATTTCCACCTATTAGTATTTTATCCAACTGAGTCAAAACTTTCCATATTTACAGTAAAAGGTCGATTGACTATCAGTCGCGGACCCGGAGTCAATTCTCACAAACATCCACCTTTTACGCCTCCTAGAATAAACAACGAGTTTCTTACGCTTTCGTCGGAAGTCACGTATCTTGTTGTAGTACTTGAACCCAATACCAGCATAGCTTTCTACTCCTGTAAATTTATGTTCGGCGAAAAATGGGGTCCCCCGTGTCGTACTCTGGATGTATAACTTAGTGATTTTGCAATTTTGACATGTGGTTGCCTAGTTTGGTTAGTAGATTTCCGGAAAGGCTATAACACCACTAATTCAGAGGGGGAGGAGAATATACCCCACTGTCGCCCTTAAACTCACTCTGAACTTACTTCTTGTTGATCTTTAAGTTCAATTCATTGCCGCTCAGAGCGCTATTAGGTTGAAGGAGGTTGGCCTCTGGAGGCAATCTCTTGTAGAACATGGTAGCATTTTAAGGCAGATTTCTCCCTTTTTCTGTGTAACTGATATAGATCTCTCCACCGGTAAACTGGATTTTGAGAGTTGTGTTAGGACTATCTTTCCAAGTAGGCGAGATAGGAATGAGGAGAGAGGATGCATGGATTTAGGCCACTCTATTTTTCCCGACCGATCCAAGATATAATGTGGAGTTGAAGCGGGGTTCGTCTCCTTTAAACTGCCAAAAACTAGCAATGTTTTTTAAGCAGAGATCTTCACGAGCCTGCAAGCAAGCAGAATGCTCAGGGATTTCTGTTGAGAGGGAGACATAAATATCTTTTCCGATAGTCAAGCTGCAATCAAGACCATCTCGCCGCCATGTTGCAGCTCTCTTCTAGTCAACTCCTCTAAGGAGAACACCAAACGTTTCGAATATGTCTCTTATCTGAGTTCCAAGCCATAAGAACATAGAGGGGATAGAGATAGCCGACGAGCTTGCCAGAAGGGGTCGACTTTCAGTTGCCTCCATCTTATACCGGTGTCCCCTTGATCGTTGTTAAAGTGACTCTGCACAATTTCTTTCTTAAAAAATCGCAAGACAAATGCAGTTTGGCTTCAATACGTCCGAAACAGGGCACTCAAAGTGCTGGGGATCCCCCGCAATTCACTTCACAAACTCATAGCGGTGTTCACCGGTCACTCGGTGATCGGAACTCATGAGGAGAACCTTGAATTTTCGTACAACCTCCATTGCAGAAGTTGTTGGGATCCGACAGAGAAAGCAACTTTATTTGCAAATGTCTGGGTCTGGCGGCTAGGCGTCTGTGGTTCCTTTTGGGGATAGCCTTAGGCAGTTCTCTTCTGACTCCCTTTTCGCTCCTCCATTACATCAACAGTACTGGATGGCTGTTGATGGTTTTTCTTCCTTTAAGTTTTTGAAATTTTTCGCAGGTCTACATTATGGTATCAAAACGGCAATCTAGTGCTACTTGTAGTGTACCTGTGGTTCTCTTGCCACCTACCTACACCTTCAGTAAAAATTAGGTGGCAAAGCTAGATTTGGATTACAGTTGTTGGATTTTTGACTACAGTTTTTTTCTTTCTTATTTTCCCTTTCCGACTTTCTTTTAAACTCCACTCCATTCTCCAAAAAAACATACAAGCAGAAGACATTTGCGCAGGTTGTCTGTACAGTTGTTGTGGGTTGTTAAATGTAATAAAAATTTAGAATCGGAAATTTTAGATGGAATTTATGAGTATATGAATTTAAGAGATTTTATTGCAAAAACATTTTTACAGCTGGTCTAAAATTGAAATGCTGAATTATACGCCATATACGGCGACTATTTTAGTTACTGGGCTTCAGAAATATGAAAGCAAATGAAATGAAAAGTGTAACTGTCCAAGTGTTCATGTGAATATAAACAATTAAAATACCTAAAATGTTGTTTGGTATTTATTGCATACATACGCACACATGTGTATATGTTTTAGCTTGAACGTATTTATTAGGAAAAAATATATTTACGCTGCTACTCTACACACACATAAGTACATAGGTATATGCAATTCCAAGCACAAAAAATTATAAAAGTTGAGTGCATCAGCTTATGCTCGCCCGCATTTAATTGGATGTGCGTACAACAATTATGAGTACGAGTGTAAATACTTGCATACCTACTCAAGTAGAGGCAGCCAAGTCAAAGGCTTGATTGTGTCCAACGCCAACATCAACGCCAGATTGCGACCATATGTTGATTTTCACCGCCAGTTACATGGCACGCTACGCATTATTTTGCTTTATTATTGCTTTAATGGCTATCTTCGTCAATGTGGCCAATATTTTTGCTGTTACAGTGAGCATTGCAAGAAAGTTAACAACACGAAAACACGCACTCGACGACAGCGACAGACAGCAACAGGTAACTTGCGTGCTCACTGAGTTAACAAAAAAGGTACAATAAAAATAATTACATCAGACATAACCCAAACAAATTTAACCCAAAAAAAACAGAAAATTAAAATTTGCTTTCATCAAAATTTCAAAATGAAGCAACGCATAGAAACTGAACGTTAACGCCCACAATTGTAGCCAATGCGCACGCGCTTTCTACAACATTAATTCTACAACAAGATTGAATCTTTGATAGCAACATAAAGGGTGACGAGGGCAAGTTCTCTGTCGGCGTGCATTATTAGAAAATTTCTCACCACATACTTATATATATCTGTACACACACATATGTACACACATACATGCATATATACATATTTAGAAAATATAGCCAAACACACCATTTTTTCAACACCATCTATGTTCGAAAAACACGTTTGAGTATCTGGCTGATGGTCAAAAGCAAGCCGCCAGACGTTTGCACTAATCAGGAGAGTAAACGGTAGCTCATTAACGGACGCCCACTTTGGGCAAACAGGCTTTTGACGACTGAAATTGTTACAAATAAATGCCCGGCGGAAAATCAGACTACAACCAGCGCATTAAGCGCGTAACAAACACGTTTCGGGCCAGTACCAGTCCGCGCTCAAACTTCAACTGCTAACTTATGGCGGTCAATCCTGTTGCAACCATTTAATAATTGCCTCGAGGTGATTCTTGCTAGTTAGAATCGAGAACTCGGGATATAGCAGACAGAGAGAGTAGAGTCTTAGCGAAATGCTGAGGAAAGGTTCAAATAAATAAAATAAAAATTTAAATACAACATATCTCCTCCTGCCTAAGTAGTCTATAAATAGCCTACTTTGGACTAAGTAGCCAATTGCGTAGTAAAGTCCTCTCTCGACAAACAAAACTAACACTTTATAAGTCTCTCATCATGCCCGTCCTATTGTATGGCGCAGAAGCATGGACAAAGGTAACATTCGATGAGGCGTCCTTTGAAGTGCTTGAGAGAAAGATTCTGCGGAAGATTTTTGGACCGTTGCACGTTGGCAACGGCGATCATCGTAGGCTGTGGAACGATGAGTTGTATGAGCTTTACGACGATATAAACATAAGCGCAGCGAATAAAGATATAGCGGCTATGTTGGCAGGGTCACGTCGGGCGACTCCGGCTCTGAAAGTATTCGATGCGGTACCAGTTGGTGGTAGCAGAGAAAGAGAAAGGTCTCAGAGATCAAGTGGAGAAGGACTTGACTTCACTTGGTATGTCCAACTGGCGCCGTTTAGCACGAGAAAGAAACGACTGGTGCATTTTGTTAAACTCGGCCAAAATCGCATAAGCGGTTATTGCGCCGATCAAGAAGAGGAAGAAGACGAAGAAATAATATTGGTTTTCTTTTTTTAAATATCAAATTATTTTTTAAGCCCAATTCCGAACTCAGGTCTGTAAAGTTCGTTTATACCATACAAATTCGTTTCACCAGACTTGCTAAATAAACAGAAATATTCTACTTCACTTCATCATCATGAGTGATTTTATTTCCACGAAGCTCTTTCTTCACTTTATTTTTTAATAAATATTAACCTAAAGTAATCGACTAAAGGCGTGTGTTTAAGTGGCTTCGAAACGCATTTGCTTAGGGCAGCCATCGCAAGAAGACTCTTGCGAACGAGCGCAATGTTCTGCGTCCATTTTTTAATTTTTTTTTTTTCAACAAAGACATCTTTTAGTTTTTTTAAGTGTAGCGCGGCAGTTTCATCAAATAATCGATGACTAATAAAAGGTATTCTGAATTTAAAAAATCCTACACATGATCTATCCATCCGCCTGTGGCACTTCGATCTCTTAAGGCGCTACTCCACTTTTATTGTGGCACTGCATAAACTCCTACTTCATCTTAAACTCTTGGTGATGTACACAAATCTTGTAATCAGTAGCAATCAGATTCATAAATGCTTCATTGTTCTTGTTAGATGGTACATCGCGGCCGCCGTAACCGAATGAGTTGGTGCGTTACTATCATTCGAGAGTGTGTAGGTTCAAATCTCCGTGCATGAAATAGGAAAATGATAGAAAAATATTTTTCTAATGGCACTCGTCCCTCGGCAGGCAATGGCATGAACACTCGATACACTGTTGCTTTTGAAGCGGAATGAGCGTTACATGCCCTATGTCTCCCGCGCTAACATTAGCCATGGGAAAATATTCAAGGATGTCATTCGACCACTTCAATCAATTTTCTATTTTGCTTCAATAATACAAATTATAGATTTTTCTGCTCAAAAAGCTGCGTAAACTGATCGCATCTCTCCCAAAATGAGCGACCACCTACAATCTTTCTATGCATCCATACTCCACCAGTTCAAAATATTATAGAGGTAGGTCGTATGGAACTAGTTTTTTACGAGTCTTTGCTAAGGTATGCTGCATGTCACGACTATACATACATACATACCCGTACACTTCAAATCTTTTGGTATTTTACCTTATAAGTGAGCAAATAAATTCTGATATATGTATGCGTGTATGTGTGCAGCTGTAAGTGTTTGTATAAATTTATCTTATTGCTGCATGTCTGCTTGTTGTTAAGGCATATATATCCAGCTGCTTGACTTCAAATCTCAATTGAATTTTCACTTTCAGTCGATTTTCAAACGAAAGCAAAGTGGTCAGCTATTCACATATATGTACATATGTGTGTAAGTATGTAGGCACGCATGTTGGCGTGCTCATTAGTTGCGATAAGAGCTAAAATAACAAAACACTATTAAGATATAGAAAATGAAAGCCTCGAGAGATTTTCACGCGCTATTCATATGTACATACATTTCTGACCTACATTGGCAACGCCCACATACATGCAAACCTTAAGTTTATAAAGCAAAATGGAGAGAAGTTTTGGGATATGTCTTGCTTTTATTTTTGGATTTTTGATTATTATGATGTAAATATTTCTTAATACGCACATTAAATGTTTGTTGTTTAAAACGAATGTATCAGAAAGAGTTTGAAATCGAATACTTTTTCAACTCTTACCATTATTCCCTTATGCAACTTACGCATGTATGAATTCTAACTTCAGCAGAAAAAGAAATTTGGAGTCGCCACCTGTTCGTAAGAAGAGGCTTTGCAGTCGCATTCAATCGTGAGTATGTCGCTTGTGAGCCAAGCGGCTAAAAACAGTAGCTTGAACATTGCTAAATTTTTGCTGCTTTCATATACAAATTTTTCGATTGTCGAGCAGAGAAGTGATGAATGGAAGGCAGTATTTGTAAACGCACGCGCTCATCTGTTGGCATTATTGATATAGTGGAAGGATTTAGATGGATATAAAAATATACAGGGTGCAGACGGTATTTGAGGGCATGCATATATTGGACAATAACTTCCTTTTCTTTTCTTTTCTTTTCTTTTCTTTTCTTTTCTTTTCTTTTCTTTTCTTTTCTTTTCTTTTCTTTTCTTTTCTTTTCTTTTCTTTTCTTTTCTTTTCTTTTCTTTTCTTTTCTTTCAGGTAAGATATGGATAACTACAAATTAACTCAAGAAATGAAGAGACATGCAATTATCGTCGCTCACGGCGAATTGATTACTGAAGGTGGCGTCTTCTCAAACCAATTAATTTTTTTTTCGCAATTTTGGCAAGTCTGACGTCAGGCTGTTTTCCAATGCAAAACAAACAAAAGGAAGAGAAATCACATGTTTGCGAAAATTCAGTGAATGGCTTGGTAATATTGTGATTAAACTAAACAAACTGTGAAAGCACAAGTTAATTTAAAGCCACGAAACGCAGTTTTTTTTGCGTTTTTATTTGAAGGACGTCGTGGCAAGAATGTATGTGTGTAAATTATTGTAAATTCATAAACAAGTAACTCCACTTCCTTTTGTTTGTTTATTCTTCGACCCTGACGACCCAGCAAATTCGGAAGGCGCAACCTTTTATTTTTTATGATCCTTGGTCGTCGCTATTGTGCCAAGCACCCCGATTTAGAAATCTCTAATTTTCCTAAGTGCGGCCGATCATAAGATTCGCCATGAATTTGAATCATCAGGTGGCGATGCAGAATCTGTTGCTAAACTCGAAAAACACGAAGTATGTTCTGACACTGCCCGATCTGTGGATTTTATTCAACGAGTGCAAGCGATCATTGGCGAGGATCTTTCGAAATCTGAGAGTCTTATCAATCGAGTGATCCAGGAAAATCTCCAGAATAAATCCTACGTTATGCGCAGAGGATAGTTTATGTCGAAAAAAGCGAGTTATTGGTTAAAAAACCAAATTGGTGATTTGGAATTATATGTATTTCGGTCTTCTATTATAGGCATCATTCTGATGGGCCGATTCTGATGATTCGACTTGTTCAGCGCTTTCTCCTGGTTTGAGGATCATTTTTACTTTATTACTTGAGCTACTTTCCATTGAAGGGGAGCAAAACCAGATAATGCAATAGAATTATAGATGTACGTAAGGAAAGGGAGTCCTACTTTTGCGAGTTGTTTCCGTACTTCTCCTGTTGTGAGGTCATATTCAGGGGCCTTCTATTTGTAGTTTCCTTATCACTTTTTAACATCATTCTTCGAGAATTTTTTTATATGTGGGTCCATCTGATGCGTGCATTCTAGGGTATCTTTTACTTTTTGAGCAGTGTTTGGAGAGGGTTCGATTTCGTGAGGGCAGAACACTCAGGTTAAGTGACGAGCAACTGTGTTTGTCTTGTCGAGATCTATTTTAGCCCATTTGTTAGCTCCCATTTTAATGGATGATTGTGCTAGAGTTGGACTTTTTAAATTTTTATTGCTTTCCATAGAGAGTAGTAAGTGGCAGAAGTTTTTAGATATAAATGACATTCCGTGGGAGCTTCTGCCTGTCGGATACATTGACCACTGTCTAAAAAAAAAGAATTATTCCATTTTTTTTTTATTGTTTGGAAAAGGTTTGCATTCACTGCCGATATATGCACATTGAAATTGGACATTTACCCGTTCGGAAAGCCATTTTGCCGAAAACAATCTACGCGAATTTAGCTGAAAGGTTGTCATATAAATATGTCTGTATGTATATCTTTTCATTCCGCCGACAATGACAAACATCCCAGGGAATTTCGGAGCAAAAATGATTACAATCAAAAAATGGTTGCCTTTCGTAGTCGGTATATAACCGTAGATATTTCGATTCTCCAACCACATCAAGACGTGCACCTCATGGACGAGTCCACTATTACATATTTAAGTATATTTCCGTAGTAAACGCAATATTCCATAATAATATAAATATTTTGAAAATATTGAACATTAAAAAACAAAGCCTCTTTGATAGGATCTACTTGAAAAATGCCTATAGTCGTCTGTTCATTTCTACAGTTACTTGGCCCACACGTACTGAACCCATCAAAACGCAGATCGTTAATCAAAATAGTGCCTAGAAGTATTTACTCGTCATATTTCCTCTTCTTTTTAGACTCTTTTCTCATTCTCCCATTGCGGTACATTAATCCTCTGCTCGCCGGCTACGAGCACACAAACGAGCCATATATGTACATGAAATTGCAAAAAGAAGCGAATGTTGGAGCAAAAATATGTTCATGAGCTTGTACTTACTTTCACACATTCATACATATGAATGAATGCGCCTTTTTCCCGTACATTCATTGAGTTCGTATAAACTCTCCTTTTTCGCGAGTTTGGTGCACCACTTTTTTGCGCTTGCGCTTTGAATACATTTCGTAGTAAAAGTCATGGGTAGCATTGCTGAGTTACCAATAGTACAACAGTACATAAATGAAAAGTAATTGAATGATGGAAAGTGCAATTTCTTTCTTCAATTTCTTTTTGTGCCATTTGTCTTGTACTTTCTTGCTCGCTTTTTGTTTTACTACTTCACTTTTAATGCTGCCGCGGCACGTTCTCTTTTCAATTTGCTGCATTCTTATATACGTATATATATTTGTGTTCACATATGTATGTATTGCAGTAGGAAACAAAAACACATACAATGGTACATGCACCTATGAAATTCCTTTCTTTTTCATCTCGTCAAATGCTGACTGCTCGCGCACTCTGCCATTGTCACTGTCAATGGCGCTGATTTAAATTCTGCGTCTCCATTTTCCCGATTTTCTCTTTGTGTTGTAAGTCGCATTGATGTTTGTAGGCAAGTGGAATTCATTATTCATCAGCAATGTTAACTCGCACATTTAATTTTTCAACGCCACTTGAGCAGCCTGCCTTCATCCGCTTGATTATTACCCGTTTCTGTAAAATGAATTCCTGGTGAATCCAAGACATCTAAGGATGCTTCGTTGCAGCAAATTAAATTAGTGCATACATTGCAATGATTTACCGGGAATTACCTACTTACGTGCTTACTTGAATATGTGATTCTGAAGGCCTGTACTCTTCAGTTAAACATTACAGAGCAGTTGGAGAGACGTCGTCGATTGGTGGCTTCGGAGTTTGGGTAAATATTTAAAAAATACAAGAAAGTTTGGGGAGTTAAATTTAAAAGTCTGAGCCCGAGTCGACACATTCGGGAACGTACAACTCATTAGGGAAAAATTCATATTTCGGATAATCAGATATGTACTTGAACATACTGCATTTCGCAGGTATCGCGATTATGACATCCGTGCTCGGCTCATTGAACGTGCGCTTTTTAGGAAATTGCATCCGCTCACAAAATTTAATTCAAAATTTAACGCCCAAACGAGCCAGACAGGCTGAGAAAGGCTGCAGATGAACCAAAACTGATGTGACCGACTGTCGCAGTTCCTCCTGTCACTAAGCTGCAGGACTGTAGAAGGCTGGTTGGACTGATGACGGCCCCCTTTCTATAGGCAAAGCACATGGAAAAGGTGGGCATCTCAGTGCACTCTGCCCAGCATGTGGGGAGGAGGATGAGACGGCGGACCACTTTCTGTGCTTTTCGCCCCCCTTCGCTCGGATCAGGCTTGAGATCTTTGGCACTGATGTGTTAAGAAGCGATCACCTTGGCTCCTTGCCACCACAAGATCTACTGAAATTTCTTCTAAGCTCGAGATTTAAAGAAAATTAAAAAGGGAATCCGAGTTGAGTACAATGGGCTTAATTGTGTCGGAGTGCTGTACTTGCTAGTCTGTCCCTGTATTCGGGCACATTCCATGGAGGTAGTCACTACTTAGCTACTGCTAGTTGTAGTACCTGCGGCACCGCTTTGTAATCTTATTATTTCAAATTGAACTCCTCCAGCAATGGCACTTTTGGCTCTTTTGTCAATTTTATTTTGCTCCTCGCTCCCCATAAGATCTCCTTCCTTTGATACAATTACAAGCTGACTTGCCGATGGCAGGGCATACAGGAGATATAGCAGAGGATCCAAAATGCGCCCTGTAAAACGCCTGCATTAATAATTTTTTGCAGACAAGTTACCTATCATTAAGATATGTCGAGAACACCTTAAACATCTTGAGATTTTGGAGGAGCTCTTTGTGCCATTCTTTGACGAAAGCTTGCGATACATCAAGAAAAAAGGTTGAATGCACCTTTTTCTTTTCCATAGCGCTTTCTATGGTGCTTACGGCTCTGGGTATTTGATCGAGCGTTGAATGTTTTTTATGAAAAACAAAAATAGTGTATGAGAATCAGGGGTGAACAATTAGTGAATGGCTGTAGACGTTTTAAAATTATCTTTCCAAAAATCTTCTACATTACTAGTAACGTACAATATATACTGATTGACCTGTAAGAGGGCACTTCGTTAGGGGATTTGCCATCGTAACTTCAGCGAATGTCCAATATAAAGGTAAGCTGAAGCACTTATTAAGTAAACTGGCCAAACAGACCAATCTTCTGCCAGATTAGATTCATCGTACTCAGGGCAGTTTCCGTCATGTTGTACTGCATCAGTACCTTCATTAGGGCTAAATTTTTATTTCGAAATGCTCAGCAAATATTGCCGTGCCAAACGAAAACCTTTTAAACCTATGCAATGAACGATTTTTAAATGAACTAACAAAAATACATTGTTAAATTCTTACGCTAGGTGCGTGAATGCAAATGGAGTACTGCGATCGCTCAGCTGCCTCATTATTTTTTCATACCCCTTTTTCATATCTTTCCCTATGACTAAAACTTAAACAAGAGAGCGAAGTTTGTACAGTAATTCAAAAAACAATTAAATATTTAAGAAATGAAAAAAATTGACTTCCGTTTGCATTCGTAGTTCATCATTCCATTCAGATACCACCATTGACGTATCACGCAACTTTTTTCGTAAGATTGCAGATATGTTCACAGATTTGATGATTCGAGACTTGAGTATATACATTTTTTTACGAAAAGGAACCTTCAACCTTTTTGGATCCTTCAAGAAAATTTCCGCGCACAATATCTTCACTTTTATATTTCCGAGGGATGGCATTAAGCCGGTCTCCAGCTGCATGCTTTGCTTCGACATAGTAAGTCTTTGACAAGGAATTCTAGGAACACATTATTCGCCAACAATCTATTATTTGCAATTGATTATCTTTAACACGATGTACTTCATCAAACGATTCACCGATTCGCTTTTTGCCCTAAAATAGACGTTTGCTTCGTCGACGAGCCCAGCCTTTCCTTAATGCGACTTTGCCATTGCGTTTACAGATTTGTGCGCCAGTCAATCGTCTTGGTCGGTGGTTTTTTAGATCCAACAGTTTTATATGAGATGAGTGCGGGTTAATTTTACCCATTTCAAAACCAGCAATCTGTATAACACAGCGCGCATTTCAAAACAAAAAAAAAAACACTGACACTTTAACCCTCCGTTGGATACCTTTTTTTTTTAAACCTTCGGTTGGGCAGTCGGGTCTGGGCTTTCTTTGTTCCTGCTTGAGGATCCTTTTAAGAGGTAGTATGGATAAGTCGATAGAAAATGAAGTATTAGGAAGCTACCTGGAAGTTTAAGTCGTTAGCTATAATAGAAATATGTTAAATTCACGTCCAAAGCCGAAAAAGTTTGACCAGCAAAGTCTGCCCATCTTGGTATCTTCACCATCTTCGATTTCGATTCACCGCGAGAACTACATTCTATGAACTATTTCTTGTTCTCTGATATGATGCAGCGATGCACGCCACTTCACTTAGATCCTATCGGATACGAAACCTCTCCGACTTTTTATAAAGGGTGGTTAAATTTCAACGCCAAGTTTTTTTCTGCTTTTCATTTAACATTTCTCAATTTCAGACTAACTCAATTTGAACCATAGAAAGATACACAATCGAGCAACGCGTTAAAGTTATTCAGGCTTATTATGAAAACGGGCGTTCAAATCAAAATGCATATCGCGCACTTTGGGCGAATGATAATCCAATTGCCGAAAAAACTAATGCACCCACAAAGAGTGACTGTTTGGTGCGGTTTATAGGCCGGATGATATGTGGTTTCAACAGGACGGTGCCACTTGTCACATAGTTAACGAAACAATGGCTCTTTTGCGTGAAAAATTTGATGGCCGAATAATTTCACGTCGCGGCGATGTCAATTGGCCGCCAAGATCATGTGATTTGACACCGTTGGACTTCTTTCTTTGGAGTTACTTGAAAGAAAAGGTGTACGTCGATAAGTCAGCAACAATTCAAGAGCTAAAGGATGAGATAATTCGGCCATACCAATATTATCATAATAAAGAGAAATGACAATAATTTCCTAAAAAAATTGTATTTTATTCAAAATCAACACCGGCCCTTGAAACTTAACCACCCTTTATATTCTGACTACATTTCCGTTTGACCTTCTGAAGTAAGAAGCTCAACTTCTTATTGTTTAGGAATTTATTTGATTCCAAAAGTTAACAACTGGCCCAAATCAAGTGTTAATCAAAACTGCCCGGGTATATAAATTTAGCCCTTCCATACTGGTTTTTAAATAAAAAAATGATGAAAAGGCAATCCAAAATCAAAAAACTGGCGCATAACCCTCCTCTCATAAAAAGTAGCACAGCTCTACCGTCATTTGAATCGACACCGTCAGTAGTTAACTCAACTGCGGTGGAAATGCCTGATATTACTGATACCTAACAGACCTCTTAAGAGTTAACTTCTTGGTGGAAATAGACTATGAAAGTGTTTTTGTCGAATCAGCACTTAATTGACTTTAATTCACTCTTCTTCAAGTTTATTTGGACTACTTTCTACTCGCACAGTTTTCAATAAAAAATACAAAAAAATTTGCTAGGTAAGTTTGGCTATTTCCAAAATATATTTAATAATAATGGCAGCTAAAATTTTAAGAGTCAGTAAAGTTTCTTGACAAAATTGAAGTTTTGAAAAAATAGCACAAATCGATAGCAGAAGAATACATTAAATTTTGAAGTATGGTGGCAATAGTTAAGTTATTTTTGCAAGTACTTTGTTTTTACTGCACGCCATCCAAGGTCAATTAACGATTGTATTGCCACTAATTACGCCTTCACGGTTTTTGCTGAGCTGTTGTTTATTTAAGCGGTGAATCCATTATTATGGAAACAATTAAAAGAATTATGATTGCTTTGTGTTTGCAGCTACACTGATTGCATATCCATTGTCTCCGTACAAGTAGCTAGAATCCAAAGTCTCTACTATTCATGCGTTTGTTTCTAAATAATTTTTTATGTACTTCCACATGTTTTGATTTACGATTTGCGGCGAAACACCCAGCTCTCTTTTTACGCGACCTTTTTACACGATTTTGATACAACACGGTTCAGGAACACATTTTTTACAACAAATTTTCGTTCTTGCACGAATATGAAAAGAAGCAATTTTTTCTAAAAAAAACATAATTCCTAAAAGGTGGTTTTATTAAGTAAAAAGTTGTTCGTGTAGAGCAATAAATACATTTTGGTATAATATTAACCAAGTGCGACTGTGCCTTAAAATGTCAACGTAGTCTTTAGGTCGCCTGTAGCTGAATATCAAGTATTGTACAAGGTGGCGCAAAATTAATCGTCCAATTTCGTTTTCGAATCATTTTTTACGGATTAAAAAAAAAATTACTTCAGGTGGGTAGGTAGGTGGGATGACCGTCGCAATGATACATTTAGACCTTTCATAGGTCCATTGTGATACCACTAGAGCTTATCCTTACCCTATGAGTTCCTTTTCAAACCATCCGGTAGCTTTAATAAACGAGCAAAGCTTCGTTAGTTTTAGATGCGCTATGTCCGCTACATCAATTAAATATGCCATGTCAAGAGTGCGGAGCCTCCTTGTCGCTAAGCTTTCATACTGACTGTTTCCTCTTCTTCTGTACTTAGACAGCTTCTACAGAAATCGAAGTACGGGAGTCCTAATCTTCTGGCTTGGCTACCTATCCGACAATGACGAGTTAATACTCCTATCATTTCTCTGCCAAATCTTAACAAGCTTTTTGATAGACCGCTGTTCCATTTCGACCAAGTCTATCTACTTAGTTCGCATGTTGAGAGGTTTTGCCAACTTGTATTTACCTTATTGATGCTTTCTCTATCTATGAGTAGTTTACAAGTGGCTAAGGGCGTGGGTATCAGCGTTTTATCCGCTTGGAGGTCGAGTGTTGCAGTCTTGCATTTCCCTGCTATATTCCTGTGGTCTGGCGCCAGAATAAGGTGTATTTTGTAGTATTTTGATACAAAAATCTATTGTACCAGGAATGCAGGGAAGTTTTTATAAAATTGAAGAGTGTCCTCTCTGGTTTACTCTGAGTATACCGCTTTATCTTAATCTGAGAGCCGCCTTGGCAGCTGTTTGCTTGCCGAAATGCTCTATTGGTAATAGGTTAAGCATAATGTTTAGTGCCTCTGTGGGTGTGGTCCTCAGGGCCCCGCAGATGCAAATACTGGGCATTCTTTGTACATGTACCATGGTTTTTTTAATATATAACTTATCTAAAGTCGGCCACCATACTATGTAGTATACCGTATGTTAGGATTGGTCTTACAATTGCTGTGTATAGCCAATATACGATAGCTGGGGAAAGCCTCAACTTAGTCCTATTAGTTTCTTACAAGAGTAGAGTGCTACTGTTGCTCTTTTTACTCTATCTTCAACATTTGATTTCCATCTTAATTTTCTGAAAATAACTTTAAGTGATGGAAATTTCCATTTGACCTTTACGCGCTCCATTGCATGTCTGTTTGTATACTGCAGCTGCCTAGTTCACAAGTGTCAAATATGACTCAAGGCGAATTGAGTACTTAAGGTGGCGCCTTTAAAAAACAGTTTCTTTACCTTGACGTCAGCTCCCTTCGGAATACAAAACAAGCAAAAGTACAAGAATTTGCATGTTTGTGAAAATTCAGTGTATTGCTTGGAAATTTTGTGATTTGTGAGATTAAAACTAAACAAACGAATTGCCGCGTGTTAAATTGTTAAAGCTCAAATGAATATAAAGCCTACAAATGCAGTTGTTTGCGTTTTTATGCGGCAGACGCCGTGACTAGAAATTATGTGCGTAGAATTTCTTGTATTTGTTTCCATTGCTTTCACCTACTCTTCTCCTTCACATATAAGTACTACCTCTCCTTTTTCTTTGTTTATTGATGGATTCTTACGACGCGGTGAATTCGGAAGTCGCAATCTTCTTCTCTATCATTCTTGATTTCACTGACTGGCGTACGACACCCGATACGGTGATTAATTTTGCGCCACCTTGTATAAACAACTCGAGAGAGCAAAACGCAGTCGTTAATAACAGACTTTTATACAACAAAAAAACAAACCACGGAAGTCGTTAATAGTTTACATACAACGCGACAGCTGGGCTGGATATATCTGACGTAGTAAAGGGTTTTCCAATAACAAGTGTTAGGTATTAAACAGGAGAGATGATTAACGATTTTTTATGGCGGGAATTGGATGGTATTGATCTAGACAACGTTTATTTGTAACAAGACTGCGCTGCGTGCCACACAAACAACGAAACCATTGATCTTTTACGGGAAAAGTTTCCGGTCCATTGTTATCTCTCGAAGAGGTGATCACAAATGGCCACCGAGATCTTGTGATTTAACACCTGGTGACTTTTTTCTTTGGGGCCACGTGAAAGAGAAGGTCTACGCCAACAGCCCAGGGTCGATTCAAGACCTCAAAGATGGAATTCGTGAGGCTATCGAGGACATAGGGCAGCCACTTTGCAATTCGGTTTTGGAAAATTTCATGAAAAGGATATTGTCCTGTAAGCGTGTTCGCCATGGTCATTTTCCCGATGTTATTTTCCACTATTAACGGCATACGTTCCTCTTTATAATGAAATAAACATCCGATCATTTATATTACAATAGAAAATGGCATTTTTCTTTGAATATCAAAATAACACCTCTGTTTGGAAACCCCATTATCTGACTTAAGGTGTGTTTCTACTGATGATAGCCTTTTTTCTTGATCTTGTCCGTAATAAACGTGTACGCTTGTTATCAAGTAGTGATAAATAGTTGCGAAATTCATTTTTGCATTTCTAATCTCAACTTAAATTTGTATATGTTTTGTACTTATGGATTGAATTTTCACTGTACATTATTTTTATTTTTTTTTAATAAAAATGGTTTTTGTTTTTTTAATAAATACTTATGTAATATGGATTTCATTATTACTTCTTTTGCACGGTTTTTTGAGAAAATATTTAGAGTTTTTTCATATTACCTGATTTTTCAAAGTTGTGGTCCAATCCCCTAATTTACCATAATGTCGCATGTATTTTTCCAGACTATATTGTTTTTTGTGGCACGCATTTCTAAGGGACGTATCTACCGTATAAAACCAGAGTTGGGCGCAGTTGTTTTCGCGACTGCTTCAATATCAACCATTCAGCTATAAATATGTTCAGGCAATATTGTTGTTGTTGATGTTGTATTTGTAGTTGTTAATGTTGTTGTCATGCTTCGTTGTTGACCAGCCAGCAACTGCGCCCTCAAAACTTCCCCCGATACAGCAGCTTTATGGCAAGCGTTTTTAAGCCTAATTAACTTTCTTACATTTCATTACAGTCTTGACTGCTTAGCGTTCTTGGTTATTTCTGCATTGTTTGCTTTTCCACTTGACCGTATTTTTTCACCGTTGTTGGTTTACCTATGTAATGCACAGCAATACAACAGCACAACAGTACTCATACAACAGTGATAGTGCAGCTTTCGTTGTCATTATTTGACGTTTTTACTTCTACACAATTTTACCTCAACAGACATGTCGACCAGCCAGCCAGCCAGCCAACAATAGAAACCATTGGCGGCGAAGTAATAACAACTGACGACAGCACCAACGGCGTTCAGACATCGTTGCGAGAACAACAAAAACTCCGTTAAAATATCAACAGCACAGCAAAGCGATAACAACAGCCGTGAACAGCAGCGTCAGCAGTTTTGTCGTGATGGACACCAACTAACAAGGTGAAAAGTAGGTGAATGTTAAAGCAACAAAAGCAAGCTGCTAGCAAGGCAGCAAACGATAGTAAGTAGCAAAAAGTTGGATGCGCTGTCAGTGGAAATAAACAAGTCAAGAACAGAATGTACAAACAAATACGAGTACCGGCAGGAGGAATAAAATAAATGAAATAACGAAGTAACGAAGTAAAACTCGCTGGAGGTTGCCACAGATCGGTGGCAGCTGTATGGTACTGGTGGCATAAAAAAAGAAAGATCTTAGCACATAAATAGCAGATATGAATAAGGTAGTGGACAGCAATATTTGTACACTACGATTATCATAATAAATATGTGCATTTGTATGTATTTATGCATGAATATATATGTGTATGCATGTATGTATGTGTGAATGATAGTTTGGCTGACACTGATGTGTATAGGGATGTTGCTTTTGCCGGTAATGCTAATGATGAATTTAATGGTTTTGTTGCCGCTGCAGAGCCCATAGAAAAGTCCACAAACCGCATGCATACATAGACACACATACATACATACATACACACAGAGTACGAAATAATAAACAGAACTTGTTGGCTAAGGTAAAAATAAATTGAGCACCTGCAATAAACCGCAGGTTGAAAAACATCAAAAAGCTAATGACTATACCGGAAGCAACTAAAAGACCTTTAAGAAGATGAAACGAAGAAGGCAAAACAAAAATAGAAGAACAGTAACGTTGTTTAGTCCACACATTTCTTAGCTATCTTCCTGCTTACAACTATCTTCGATTATTTTAAGTAAACTTGGTTGAGCAACTCAAGCCAATAATAGAGGTAAGTAACAACGAAGCGGTATTCCATAATCACTTTGCGTCGTTGTAGATAATAAGTGCGATTATGTTAACACTGATTTCACTTCCTTCAACTGTCCCTTCATACATGGGCCCTTTTCTTTTTTCATGATTGTCTTACTGTCAATTATAAGAGCTTACCTTTAAGTGAGCTGAGCTATGTTAGTTGTAAGATGTTTAAATTAATTTAATTTACATTTATGTAACAATAAAAAGTTTTCTAATGAAGTAGATCTGGCAAGAGTACGAAGAGTATACCTACTACAAGTAGCACTAGAGTGCCGTTTTGAAGTAGATCTACTTTTTCAAGAAATTTATATTACATGCGACTATTCCCTTCTTTAAATACTTAATAAATAATAAATAAAATAATCGACAGCACTACTTCTGGCCGCCGTAGCCGAATGGGTTGATTACTACTATTTGGAAGTGCACAGATTCCAATTTCTGTGCATGAAACATCAAATGATAGAAAACGTTTTTTCTAATAGCGGTCGCCCCTCTGCAGGCAATGGCAAACCACCGAGTGTATTTCTGTCATGCAAAATCTCCTTATAAAAAACCATCTGGCGTCGGCTTAATGATGTAGATTCGTGCATTTGTGGAAAAACATCAAGACGCACATAACAAATAGAAGGAAGAGAAATAGAAGGAAGAGCTCGCCCAAATATTCAATGCATGGCACGGACGCGCATTCTTCAATTCTTAATCTGGACGAATACTTTTCGAGTTTCAATTAACTTCTAATACTCTAATCCGCAAAATCACCAAAGAGGTGAAGAAGACAGTGGTACAGCAGGTGCTCCAAGGTGCCTTTGGTATTATCTTCACTATACTCGTATGTCTTTTTAAATGTAATCATGTCTGCCGGTACTACCAGATTTATTTCCATCCTAAAATAAGATTTTGCAGTGGCAGATCTAAACTTTTCCAGGTCGGTGAAGTACCATTTCTTACGAGCTCTTCTAACTTTCTTGATTTGTTGCAGTTAAAGAACCGCCGCAAAATTTCAGTTCGGTTTCGTTTCCGTTTTGGCCAAAAAAAGTGCCCAACTTTGGCGGAATATTTTGATTATTTTTTTGTTGAAAAATTGTGTAAACTTTTGGTTTCGTACATTTTTTTGAATACCGATATGAAACCCCCAATTTTGTACAATGAAGCAGGAACCATACTAATTGATGCTTTCCATTTGAATTCAAGCGGACTATACGGGACATGTTCTTCGATTTCGATTTAACTGAAATATATTGCTCTTTGGTCAAAACACATAATGAGACACGTATTTTTTGTTCGCCCGAAAAAAAATGTTTTCATGATTTATCGGCAATTTTGTTTTTCGACTCAAAATCGATTTTTTTAATTATATCAGAAAGTTTTTTTTTTTTTTAAATGCTCATAACGTAGTCAAAAATGTACCGATTTTGCCTTCAAAATGATCGTCATTACTTGCACGAGCGACTTCATGTACAAACGACAGCAAAAAAGTAGTTGAAAATTTTTTATTTTGCAAAAAACAAAAAGTGCGAAACAGGTTTTTTACTCAAAAATTCATTACTCAAAAACAACTGATTTTAGCTACTGGGCATTCAGCTCAATGGAAGTTTGAGGTGTCCTCTTGATTTGGAAAAAATTAAAAAAAAAATACACTTTTTTAAATATTGAATTTCGAAAAAATTTCGCACTTTTTGTTTTGAACTACTTTTTTGCAATTGATTGTATATGAAGTTGTGCATAATGACGATCATTCTGAACCCAGAATCATTAAAATCGGTTCATTTTTGACTAAGTTATGAGCATTTTAATAAAAAACTTTTCTTATATAATTAAAAAAATCGAAAAAAACAAAAAAACATTTTTTTTTCGGGCGAACACAAAAATACGTGTATCTTTATTTTGACCAGAGAGCAACATATTTGCATCACATCGAAATCGAAGAACATGCCCCGAATAGCCCGCATGTGGAAAGCATCAATTAAAAGTTTTTTTTTTTCAAAAAAATGTATATAATAATAATTAACTTCTGAGTTGTAAGGTACTGTTCAAATAAATTTTTATTTCTGATAGTTAAAATAACGCTCAAGAAATGGATTTTAATTTCGATCAAAAAAATAAAAATCTAAAAATTATTATTATTATTGTATGAAAAATGCCAATTTTATAAAATATTGATAATTTTTAATAAATGCTGATTTTCAACAATAATGTTTATAAATATCGCTCAAAAAATGTTTAACTCGTAAAATATTCGAAAAGAGCAGAAAAAAATGTATACTTACACATAAATGTTCGGGTGTGTTCAATGTTGTTTGAAAGTTTGTGATTTTTTTCAGCAATTTATTATGTTTATAGCCAGTTCACAAATTGTCAATTCGTTTCTCAGAGCATCTCAATATTAAATTCACGAACATTTTTTTTCTTATGGGTAATCGATCCGTTTTATCCACTTACACTAAAATACTTCTCTACAAGCAAAAGCTAAAACGCTAACAAGCTAAGTGAAAGTAAAGCACAAAGTATCAAGTCCCAAACCTTGTTTTCAAATTATAACGTAGAATATAAAGAAGGCGGCGCCAAAAACCGCTACTTTGTTCTTGCCGTATTTGACAATTGAGTGACATCAGTACAGAAAATAAACAAACTCTTGTGAGGATAAGGATGCACATGCAGATGTACATATATGTCTGCACGATTTACACCATATTCTCAGCTTACCACTTAATTTCGATTATTCTTCCTCTTCTTTTCGTTTGAGTATTTTGACGTAACGGCCTTTGAGAAGGGACAATTTTGCATTCAATCATTTTTGCTCCAAAATCTATATAGTTTATGTGCTTTAAGAATTATTTATGTTTTAACAAAATTTGCAAGGACATTTGCATTCGGAATAAATTGATTTCTAGTATCTTCTCTTCTTCAAATTAGTATCTTCTCTTGCCAACTCATCCGCTCTGCCGCTCTCTCAATATAATGTGGCCCGGGACCCTTATAACGCACTGGTTGGCCACCTTGCCAAGAGGTGTAAGGAATACTGGACTCTGACGATTCCTACTATGCTAGGCAATCAATTAACTACCTGACTCCCTTCTCTGTGTATTTATGTAACCGTCAGAGAATGGAAGTTAAGAGTTAAGAATGTAAACAGCAAAAGCGGAAGAATGCATTTCGAGTGATAATTTCCTCAATCTTTGAATTCCATAACCGAGAAATTGGTGTTAATCCACAACCCTTAAGTAAAAATTACACACCCAACCACATTCAAAAGCGGTGATACACAGCTTTATGGCTCTAATTACGCTCAAACTGTGGTGAGCGGAAGCTAAACCTAAGCTAGTCAAGGTTATGCGCGGCAGACTGCAAGTATTATCATTATCATTATTATTATTACATCTACTTGTAGCTACCAAATTATTCTCATAAACTTCAAAATTATTACAACCAGACGTCATAACTTAACTTTTTTATATCGTCTTGTTTGAGTAACCATAAGATGAGCTGTTGGCTAAGCTATTAAGCAGTCCTTAATTGTGGGAATTTTCAAACCGCAATATATACTTGTACACACATACTTATAAATGTACGTATGTATGTATGTATGTTTACATGCTCGCTGATCTTGTTCGTCTTTTCATGCCGCGCCGCTATTTCTGTCGGCCTCTGCCAAAGTTTAGAAAATAAAGTTGAAAGGTAGCTACAATAAAAAGTAATGTCAAATAAACCTCGTTTCCGGCTGAAGATTATCTAATGTTATGAATATTCCCAAAATGTGTTAAATAAGCGACCTACTAAAAAATTATGAGTTTGAGTAAAAAATTAGTTAATTTCAATGGGTTTGAGAAAAATGCGAAGAAACTGAAAGCTGAACGACGACGAGACGAATAATAATAAAATAGGGGCCGCATTGTCGTTTTCATTTAACCGGAAATCTGTGTCGTCCGACAGGAAATAAACTGTAAAAAGCATAATTTAAAATGAGAATGTAAATAGTAAATAGCCACCCAAATACATTTACATTCATACATATATTTGATTTATTGATATTAACTGACATCCACTCGAATATTTTGAAGTTGTGCTTAGATATCCGCCCGCATCCGAACACCCAATAAGACAAATAATGTTAAGAGCTTTAAACTAAGATGTGGGCTTATTTTTACTCTCATATTATCGTTTTTTTATAATATGCTCTTTTTGAATGGGTACATTAAGAAATTATGTATGTAATGGGTGTTTTTTTTTTGTGTCGCATTTTTGCTCACTAGGCTTATTTAGATTTATTATTCAGATTTTTTGGAAAAATTAATCAAAATTTCGTCTAAACAAAAGTAACAAATAACTTGCAGCTGTGGCGGATATCTATGCCGTATAGCATTTTCAAAAAATAAAAAAATCCAACAATATTTCTTTTTTTTTTATTATTAGTTTAAGTTGGCAATCTCTTAAAAAAAACACGCGATACATTAAACCGTTCCAACTTACAAGAAAAAAAGTCCCCAATACACCACCAGTCACCAGGCAACCAGTCTAAATTAATTTTGCACAAAAATTTCGAAAAAAATGTTTGGTTCTGATTGGTAACAAAATATTCTCGGGGTGGAAAAAGTACGCATTGTGTTTGATGAAGGGATAGACTGTTTGCTTAACGTTTTCCGGCAACTGTTGAATCCATGATATAAGGTACTTAGTCCTGTCATAAGTACTGCTAATAGTTAAATCTGTTATGGATATAAAATTATAATACTTTTTTAATGAAATAAGTCTTATTTAATCATATAAATACTAAACAAAAAAATATTAAATTTTCATTCGAAACGATCATTTCCTTTTACACAAGCCTTCAAACGATTAGGCCATTCAGCTCATCCCGCATGCACGATTTCTATGGGTATTGACGTCACCAATGGAACCAAAAGTTGTTCGAGTCTCTTCAAATTTCTGTGAGCTCTTCAACAGGATTTGTTCTCCAATTCTGACCACAAACTGTTGTCCAATGGATTCAGATCTGGATTTCCAGGCGGCCAATATTTTGCGGCTATGGACCCAGGAATATTTTTTTGCGATTTTCCTTAGCTCCCACTCCATTGTTAACAAGCGACTTTTGCAGGAAACTGAGTATAATTTATTACTATACAATGATTATGAAGAAAAGCAAAAATAACCGAACTTTTTTCTGCGAATTCGTTCACGACGTATGCATTGTGAAATTTGGCACAGAAATTGTGGAAAGACTAAGTATGTATGTATACAGAGTCCGGCTACTCGAAGTGTAACTAATTAAAGAGGCCATACATTTAGTTTGGAAATTTACGTTTGAATTGAAAAACATGTGAAAATAATACAATACAATAATACTTTTGCTCGATATGACCACCTTTTGCCTCGACTATGACTTTGAGATGATCTAGAAACGAATCGCAAGCTGCCCAAATGTGAACAATGTATGTTTTCAGCGCCTCGGGAGTGGTGAATCTTTTAGTTCGGACCTTGCCCTTCAAAATGTCGCAAAGAGAATAATCCATCGGACTCGCGTCTGGTGAGCTTGAGAGTCACTGTGTGGACGTTATGAATTTCGGAACGTTGTTTTTCAGCCATTCTTGCTTCACTCGAGCATTGTGAGACGGTGCCGGGTCCTGTTATAACGTCCATAGTCTGCCACCGAAATGTTTGTCTGCCCATGGCTTCAAGGCAACCTCCAGAATAATTTCCCGCAAATACAAAACACATCTTTATGTTATGCTTTAAGATCACTCTAAATATGCCGAAGATATAACGAAAAATGTATAAAGGCGACCACTGCGTCGGCCAAAACAAAAAAAAATCAATTTTCGCAATTGCCTTGCAAAATTACTTGAGGCTTGAGGGTGTATGGCAAAGTTTTTTTTCGATACAGTCTAATGTATATACATACATATATATAGCAAAATTAATAATTAATAAAAAAATTAAATATTTTTTGTTTAACCAGTTACTAAATTTTATCTGTGTGGTTTTAATTTTAGTCGTCGATTTAGTAATTTTGCTTCGATGTATAGAATAATTTTGTACGAGCTAATTTTAAATGTTAGCTCAAGCACAGAGAGGCGCTTTTTTATTCAATTAATTTAAGAAGATGAGTATAAATATATATTCCCTTGTATTTATAATTCGCTAACAGAGCCGACCTCCCAGCAGACAGCCAATAATATTCGATACACCTTAAGTTGTTGCTGATTTCCATAAATTGCAAATTTAAAACAACAAAAAGCACACATACACATGTTTGTAAAAAGAAGTATTATACTGCAACTATACGAGGGTTGCATTCTAAGTTTCGCGACATGGTTTTTAAGGATTGAAATTTTTTGTGGTATCCATCGCCACACATCGAATATCATCACGAGAATGGCACCGAACTGGAACCCGCAAAGGTGCAGAGGTCGCGATCGGCCAGAAATCTCTAGATCACTTGGCGAAGGTCGATCTTTGCCGAACTGGCAGATGCCGACATCACAAGGGACGGCCCAAAAACAACAGCACAGAACCGTGTACGATAGAAGAGTCTTGTCGAGGCCCTATGCTCTCAAGCGGAGTGAACAACGATATAAAAAAAAATAATCAAAAATCATCAGTGAGGATACTTCACGATGCCCAAATGCAAAAAAAGTAGTTGAAGCGTGGACCAACAGCAGCAACCTCTAAAAGTAGCATAGTGAAAAAAATAAAGAAGGTGTGTCAATATCAGATCGTTAGCCAACTCTCAGCAAATTTGAAAAACTCAGGAGATTTGATTGCTATAAAACTGAGACTGTGTTAGTGGTATACGAGAAAAATCTGCATAGCCATTGACTTCGTCGCAGTCTGAACAACGACAGATTGTACGAGTGTGTCAATATGTGTGAAATGAGCGAGCAGAATTTTGTTGCAGAGATCCCGTTGACCTGGCAGCCGATGCTTTTCACCTTAGCTGAAATCCAAACCTTCCTTGTAGAAGTCAGTTTAATTTCTTGACCTCAAGTTTTTTTCACAAAAATGCAACCGAAACCATCAGGTTTTTTTTATTTTGAATTTAAGAAGTTTATATTGTTAAAAAAAAAATAACAAATGACAAGTAGCGATTGGCAATGACGATTCGTTCATGTGTCGTATATAACACAAACATCGAAACCTACGAGCGGCACTCGGGTTGGTGCGTTAGAGCACGCGAGAGCTATTCGTTCAAAATCATTAAGCGGTTAATCTAAAAAGTGATCAAAATGTGATGAGTATAAACAAATATGCACATTTGCAAACATATACCTGAAACATAAATGCGTTCATATATACAGTTATTTATCATTACCTTTTCATATGAGACTGACACCCAAGGATGATAGATTTGCTAGGTGTGCTCTTTAACTATGGCGAAGAATGAAATTGTGAGGAGAACTTCGGCTGCCACGGCACGGGGTAATTCGCCAGTCGAATTCTACACGATCATTTCACATATATTCACAAACTCGGCTAATCAGTCGCTGTCCAGATAGCAACATTAGCGAAGATTGGGTTAATATTTCTTTTTTCATATATCACTAGTACAATTTTATCGTCAGCTGAAATCTGCACAAGAATTTTACTCATATTCCCACACTCATCTAAAGAAATATTCACATACTCGGGTTAATTCATTTCGTATTTGACTAACACATTTTTAGTTTTTTCGTAAACAAACCGATTGATTACCCCTGCTTCGTCAGCCAATCAGCTGACTCTGTCAAATTCCCTGACAGCCGGCTAACGGTATGATATTGGCAACACCATTCAACATCCACCACTGGCAGCATACGTTGTGAGCAAATAAAGAGTTGTTAGTTGTAATTGGTTGGTATTTGTATTGAAATCACATGTCTTGGAATTAGTCCAATGGAAGTAGAAAAGTTCTTCGTAAAATTTCATGGATAATATTAATCTTCATAAACCAACAAAGCCTTTTGCGAACAAAAGTATTTATTCATACTTCTCCATCTCCAAATTTAAATAGCTACCCGCGCATAGTGTAATTTTGTGTTCTCTTATTACATCAGCCATTATGAATACTAAGGAGGGAAGTAAGTACAAATTCATTTCTACTTAGGTGCACACAAGTTGTGAAACATGAATTTCTGGTAATGAGCGTTAAATGATAAATACTCGTATATTTCTATAAGTGTTTGTATTTGTGTAAATAAGCAGAGGTATGAGCATATTGCATGCATGAGTTTGTACAAACTAGTAGGTTCTCAACAACTGACACGTGATGTACAACACTTCCTTTATTACCTTAATTTTTGCTATGGATGGTGGTGAACATACAGGTTTACATGTATGTGTGTGCATATATAAAACGCTTTGCATCGTAAATGGATTTATTCTCCATAGCCACCGTACCACACACGTCACTAAAGCTAGCTATAACTTCTACAACAGCAAAAATAATAAAAATAAAAAACCACAGCCATCAACAGCCGGCATTAAAAGCAATTTACACCGCTTAGCCAACTAGTTTGCTCAGCAAAATCGCATTTGTTGAAGGGAAAAGTACGAGTTCTACATAATTACAAATTTAATTTCTTCCGCTGTGTCTTCTTTAGCACGCATTCTTGCAGCGCTTGCCTGCTTTATTATTTAATTAAAAGTTCACTTTACCAAGTACAAGTGAATGCATGTGTGTGTGTGTATGTTCACACATACATATGTATATTCGTATATCTGCTTGCAAATAGGAACCAGTTAAACGCTTGTTGGTGATTTTCCATTTTAGTGCAAATAAAATATACAAAAACCTACATAAATATGAGCGCAAGTGTGTGTGTGTATGTGCATATGAGAAATGAAGGCCTTTTAGAGAATGCAAATCACAAAAAGGCAATGAGCACAAAGCGAGTAATGCAAAATCATGAAACAAGTATTTGTACTTAATGTTTTTGTACCCAAGGCAAAAAATATGCGCCACTTAAAAATTGCGAATAAATGAATTTAACTTTGACATTTTGCAATTATGAGTGCAAATCGAAGTTAAATAGCATCGATTTCAGATTTGCAGCTAATTTTGTGTTTAAGGCTTGACGTATAATGGATACAAACGCTCAAACCTTGAAGGTATTCGCTGCTGTGCCTACTGGCAGTAATAGAGAATGAGCCACGACTTTTTCCTTGCCGAGTTTTTAAAAAAAAAATATACATTAAATCAATAATAAAATAATAAAATCAAAATAAATAATTCCGTGTTTTAATTCTACACAGCTTCTTGATAAGGAAAAATACCGTTCAATAAACCGATGGTTCACTTATGATACTTCAAACGTGGTCGTAGATACACCGATGATGCACAACGCAGTGGACGCCCTAATGAGGCGGTAAAACCCGAAAACTTCAAAAAAATCCACAAAATCCTTTGAAATGATCAAAAAATAATGTTGCGTGAGTTAGCTAGCATCGTAAAAATATCAAAAAATCGTGTTAGCTTGGCATTTGGTTATGAGAAAGCTCTGTTCAAAGAGCGTGCCGCGTTTGCTCACTTTCAAGTCAACGCACCGTGTCACAAGTCAATCGAAACAATGGCAAAACTACATGATTTAAACTTTGAATTGCGACTACTGGCTGTTCGCAGACCTAAAACAAATGCACGCCGGTAAGAAATTACGCTCGAATTCAGAGGTTGTAGTTGAAACTGAGACCTATTTTGAGGTAAAATATAAATCGTTCTACAAAGCTAATTTTGAACAAACAAAAAAACGTATTTACTTTGTCAGACTCGGAGCTTTTCAGTACATTTACAACCTCTTCTTAGCTGGTGGGCCGAGCTAATTTGTGGTGTGCATCTGTCCAAAAAGATATAATATTCTAAGAATAATGTAGTTGAAAAGACTCAACTGAAAGTCCAACATAGCCTACATTAGGTTGAAACGGTTGCCCTGTGGAACACACTTAGGCTCATAACCCATTGCCATGCCGCATGGGAAACTTGCTCCTATCTCCCCTAAAGTCAATGTGTGTTTTTGAAACATTTTAGAATACCGCTAATTTCTGTAGCGCTGGATCTTCCAATTCATCAAAAAATTGGTCACCTAGAATAGTAAACCTACGTCTGGATAGAGCAGGACAATGACTCAGAAGGTGCGAGATCGTCTCTTCCTCTTCATCAACTAGATAGCTGTAAAAGCCATGTGCTTGCACATCCATCCTCTGGACGTGCCTACCTATTAGGCAGTGCCTAGTTATAGCTGAGATCAATACTTATTTTGTCTTTTCAGAGTTTCAGTGCGTTTAGCATTGAGAGTTTGCCACAATTGTGGAGCGATTTTGCAGGTGGCTTCATTACGCCATCTTTTATTCGTTACTCTTGCGATTTCATCAAAGACCAGTAGCTCCCAGGTATGCCTATATTATATATATTGCACCCTAAATACAAAAGGGGCACAACTCAAAATTTTCCACACTCGAGCTTGACTTGTTTACAGTAGCACAGAAAACAAACTATGTGACATATCACGCTGAAATTTGCCATGTAAGCTTATAACAGTCCTACCAAAAAACGAAAGATTTTTTTTTGCCATATGTCATCCGCGGACCGTTTTATTGATAACGTCTCGTTCATATTTGAGCTTCTGCTCATTTGGAGTTGTGACCCTTTTGTATTTAGGGAGCGATATGTACTCATCGGTCAATTTGCTGCCGAATCTCGATAGTTTGTTAACTCTACAGCTACCCTCACTGTCATAATGGCCAGGAACCCATATAATCATTAGGTGAAATGGCTCAGCCATCTCGTTATGTGCGGCATTTCATGGCTACCCTGGAAGTTATCGAATGTGTTGTGAGGGGTTTATTCGCCGCCTGGCTATCAGTGAAAAAAGATATCATCTCCAGGTAACGCATCACACTATATTAGCATTGCGACTCATCAGTTCAGCCCGAAACACTACAGTAGTCGGGGAGCCGAAAATTGAAGGAGATCCCCAGATGTTCGGAATATATACCTGTGCCCTCTCTGTCCTCCGGCGTTGAGTCATCTGTGTATACATGGATGGAGTCGCCCTTAGTACCCTTCCCTGGTGGGTCATGAGCATTGTAATCGCAAATGTAGGCGGAAGTGCATAGTCTACCAGTGGGGGAAGCTTCGAAATGCCAGCCAGGGTCTTACCATTACCGTAGTCCTTATTTAACCACTTAGTTAAAGTGTTCAGCCTTATTGCCGCACTGCGCGCGGCCTGCTGATCTACTGGAAGGAAGTTTAATATCGCATATAATCCTCCCGATGGTGTGGTTAACATCGCATCGGTTATAAGAACAGATACGAGTCTTTCAACCTGTCAACTCTTTTCATGTTCACTCCCTTCTCAATCTCATCATTACTACGATACCATAGTAGAGAATTGGCCTACCCACTGCTGTGTAGATCCAATGCACTATTCTGGGTTCCAATCCATATTTCTTCCCAAATTACCCTTCCGCGAGAGTTCAACGCCGTCATAACTTTGCGTACTCTATCTGCAACTGCGAGAAAGTCCAACATAACGAATCAGTGATTCCAAACACTACCTGTTTAGCACTTAACATAATTTACAAAATCGGAAAAGGTTGAGCGAAAATTGTTTTTGCGGTCGGGGAACTCTTGTTGTGCTCATGCTTATGTACTCATTTTTTTAATTGTTCTTTTGTTTTTTTGTTTATCTGCTTATGCGTTTCGAAATATAATTACAGACTACAGAAAAACATAATTACAGACTAATTAACACGCAAAATGAAACGTACAAAAACTCACCCAGGCTGAGAGTCATAGTTAATAGTGACTTTTTTTAATCCGACCACTCATAATTCCCCTGTTCGTAAATAAATAAGTAAATAAGAAGGTCGGCGCACTTCAGCTTTAAACTGTTTTCTAAAATTAGGGCACGTATAAAATCTTTACAACCCGTTCGATTTTGGTTAAATACATGCGGACGTCCTACTTATGGTATTTGGAAGAACCAAAATATGGTATCAAAAACCGGTTTTAGGGGTACCCAATACACCATGTCCCACTTCAAGTAAAAATAAAATCACATTATATTCTAATGAACTACTGTTATGTAAATCACTATGAACTTTATACACTGCATAAAAAATTGCTAGTAATTTTTGGATACTTAAATTTCCATGAAACTGTTGAGTAGTTATTACAAAATATTTATAGTGAAATAAGATGTCTATTAAGATTGGTCCAAATTGCAGAAAATGCGATTAAAACGTAAGAAATCTATATTTGCAATTTTCAATAAATAAAAATTTATGATCGCCACTTAAATGCTTTGTTCATTGATTGTCATTATTTGCCATTGCTCATACGCCATGTATCTCCTTCGAATATGGAATGACCGGCAAATGCCACCACTTGTTCAGCAAATTTACTATAAAATGCTTAACGTTACACTATACTGCAAATCTATTGTCGTACAATATAAAGTCAATTACAATTACAATTTGGCTGCACACTCCAATACATTTAAACACTGAAATACATAAGCATTTGTGAATGTGGTTGGGTGTAGATGATTGCTTTCAGTTTATGCAGCTTAGCCTTGAGCCAGCTATGTGTACATATGTATGTACAGACATACACACACATACACACAATCTGTACGTTATCTTACGAGGTCAATTAGCCAGATACTTGGCTGCTGGTACAATGTTTACTGTTTTTGTTGCTAATGGTAAGGTAACGCCGCTCATAAGTATGTATATAGGGCAATGACGTCTGCTGAGAGGCAACAGCTAGTGGCTTAAGTCAATTGATGATTAGGAGGAGCTTTTCACATGCTAAATGGGAGATTATGGTTAGTTTCAAGAATGATAAATTTGTGTGTAGTAATTGCTTAATGTTCCTGTTTACACATGTTACGTTGCGCTGATAAGTCAGCATTTTAAGCGCCATCGATTATTAGGGACATGTGCACATGAACTAGAAATGCCACAGTCAGCCATAATTCACACCTTATACACTTTCTTTGCTGTTATTTCGTGCAGAGCTTTTATAAGATTATAAAGTGCGATTTAAGAGTGGTAATGAAGTTTTTTATTTCAGGAAGAAGAGAAGCTGGGTCTATGATAGTTATGGGCACCATTATTTGACCTTCGAATATTATCAGTCAGGGTAAATAGGTAAAAAAAGCAACTTAATAACTTTCCTATTTATAAATTTTAACATTTCGTTTCTTTTCAGCCCTAACTTTCTATACTACAGTCTGATTTCCACCCGAAAAACATACCTTTCTTTCAAAAGTCCACCATTTGGTATTTTTCAAAAAAATTTTCCCATTGTAGCACCTGCCAGAATGACAAGCCTACAGAATAATAATCAGTTTAACTTTTTCATTTCAGACGTCCTGAAGAGCCAAAATCCTGTTGACAAGCCAACTATCTTTTTTTGAGACGTTTACTTTGGTGCCCCACTACTACAAAAAAATATGTCAAAAAAAATTGTTTTTGTATACTATTTGATGACAATAATTACTTACTATAAAATCAAAACGATCGCATCTTATTTTCTTAAAAAAAATTATATCTATAAAAAATGAGTATTTGACCAGACTACTACCTTAAAGAAAAATATGTAGGAATAATAAGACCGGCATCATGTGAAGTAATCCAATTTTTTTTTTTTTCATGGTCCTCAATGTTTCTGAAAATTGGTTTATTTATTGGTTTTCAAGCCTGCAAGAAAATAAATAGGTAATGAGAAAAAACTGAAATTTTTTATAGTTTTAAGATTTATTCAATGCCAAAAATTTACTGAAAATTTTTTTATAATTCAATATTAAACATTTTTATATGGAAACTTTTAAAGGAAATCTTCTTTGTAATCTTTCTATATGTTATGTTTATTTTTTTTTTTTTTTTTTGATAAAAAATACTTCTTAAAAAAATTGTTCCAGTGCAAAATACTTGTTCAATAAGTCTTGCGGTTCGATAAGAGAGGGCGTTGTTAGAAGCCTAAATTTTTAATTGGTTTTTTTTTTGTTATTTTTGTGCATTTCATTGCAATCTGTCAATTCGTTCTTTGTTTATAAGCCTTTAAGTATCCACGTGTCACAGTATTTTCTTCAATGGAAAAAATCAATAATCGGGCAGTGAAATCCATAAATTAAAGTTCGAATTGTTGGAGCATCCACCGTATTTACCCGATTTGGGCCCTAGGGACTTGCATCTGTTTCCAGAGCTACAAAAATTCATGCGTGGGAAGCGTTCTTCATCAAATAACAGCTGCGAAAGCATATTTTTCGGGTTCGTTCAGATTCTCATTCTCATGGAATTCAGAAATTGGAATCTCGTGGAAATGAGTGCATTGATACTCAGAGATACTACACTGAATAATAAATTGCCTTTAAAACCATAAAATTTTGCCTTTTTTATCGAACAGCCAAGCCTATTGAACAACCTGGTATATACTTCGTATCCGCTTACTAATATACGTAGTGGCGCTACGAGCTATGCGCAAGTGGATGTTTAGTTTCTGGATTTAATATTGAATATAGAAGTGATGGATTTGCTTTAATTTTTATGGCTGAATATGCTAGAATTTTATTTATAAGTATGTTATTTATTTTATTTATTTATTTATTTAAAGAGAAACAATTATAAATAATTGCTACACTTAAATATAAAGCACTGGCTGCCAGGGCCGTCGGCTAGAAACACTTTTTTTTTTTTTGTTTTTTTTTTTTGAACATACTTAGGTGATAATATTTAGTACAGAAAGATGTATAAATGTGTATATTTATACCTGATGTGAGGATATTAAATTATATGTTTATTTTACATAGGGATACGAATTGCGATAGAATATTAACATTGGTGGCATTAATAAATTTAAGATAATCACAAGGTTTAGTGTTAGTAAATAGAACTGTCCTGATGTGTTGTTTCTCTGGACAGTCGTCGAGCAGGTGAAATACTGTGAGGTTGCAGTCGCCGCAAGAGGGACATGGTGGTGCAGAATCGCCGTTAAGTAGATGCGTGTGTGTGGTAATCGTGTGTCCAATTCTTAGCCTAACAAAATTTTCTATATTTTTGATTGGCAGGTTTACAGGAAAGGTCGATCGTGTACCATCGGGGTTGCAGTTTTTATAGAAATGCTTGTATTTACTCCATTCTGTTTGCCATCTAACGTGCTGCTGTTTTTGGCAGAGTTTACGAATATCTGCATTTGTGAGGTAATCGAAAAGAAGAAGAGGTTCGGTGCCCGCTTCTTTGGCTCTTTTATCCGCAATCTCATTACCTCTAATGCCTGTATGTCCAGGAGGTATAAGTATGTTATTTTGTGTTATTTTTTTTTTTTTTTTTTTGTTGTGATTTGTTTAATTTAGTATTTTATTTAAAATTGGTTTTTTTCATTTGTTTTTATTTGAGTTCGTGGAACTTTACCTCGATTTCGTTATGATACGTTTGCTAGCGCTTCGCTAGAGTAGTGCTTTCACAGATTTTACGCCAGTTTTTGTACGTATTTCACTTCAAACGTTATGGGAATCCCACTATGAAAGTTTCAGGGGCTGCTAATCCTAGTATTAGCTAGGAGTGAAGCAGAGATTTTTGGGAGATTTTGAACAAAAAAATACATTTTTGATGTTAAAAAGAACGAAAGATATTTTATTAAGACGTTGAATAAATCTCAAGGTTCTCCAATTTTTCAGTTCACTTTTTATTACAGCCAACCCTATAAATTAAGCAATTTTGAAGACAATTTAAGACCCTATCAAAAATACTTGAATCACTTGACATGCGATCGCTCATATTTCATTCGGAATATATTATAATACCAACAGGCTCTTAGTTGTTTAGTAAACAAAACGCTTCGCAAACCCAGTTAGAACAACAAATCAGCTGATTCCTTCAAAGTCGCTGAGAGCCGGTTAACGGTCCTCTATACACTGCACATTCTGCGTACAGAATGTAGAATTGTGCAGTAACAATTGCTTGTGTAACTAAATCAGTATAGCCATAAGCTAAGGCGAATGAAATGTAGAAGGTGGCGTCTTCGGAAACCGCTTCTTTAGTTTTCGCAATTTTGGCAACGGCTGACATTATGCACCGCAATAGTACAAAACAAATAAAGAATTCAAGCATTGTTCTCTCATTCTTGAATTAGAGAAGAAAATCAGCTGATTCCTTCAAAATCGCTAAGAGCTGCTTGTTTTGAGGTGTGCCCAATCTCTGCATTCTGTTTCTGTAACTAAATCAGCAAACACAAAGCCTGCGTTAGAATTGTTCACTAGAGGTGTTTTTTGTTTCGCCGGAAACAAAATGTTAAGTGGAACAGCAGAGCAAACCAATATACCGGCTCATTCCGCATTAACCTTTAAGAGGCTTCAAACTAAGTAAACTCCAAATTTTAAAACTGCATTCTTAAAACAAATACCTTTTCCCCCAGATCTTGCGCAGTGCGACCTCTAATTATTTTCTCAAATGAAATATGCATTAAACAGAAAAAGGTTGAGTTCGTTGAAGTTTTGAAGGTGAAATTGGTACGCATCCTATAGTGGCTGGCAGAAGAAGACTTTCACTATTGCTTTGAACACTCGCGCTTGGAGTGTTGTGAGGATAGAGAAGGGTTGTTTATGGAAGATGTTAATAATCAAAACAAAATATTTTAATTTGTTGTTAATTTTGTTGTTTAATAGCCACACCTAGTATGCATAATTTGTGTTTGATGTGTGTTTATTATACTGTGGGCAAAAAGTAAGGATTTTTGATTTGTCAAAGTTCGCGGGATTAAAATTTCGCTCTAGTTATTTTTTTCATGAGTTGGCAGCACTGTTAATAACTCTCATGTGAATGTCATTATCAGTAATATATTTACGCTTGTGTTTACCAAACGACCAAGAGTGCATTTTTCGATTTTTACAATGTCTGATTTGATTGAGCAGAGAAGTGCCATCAAATTTCGGCTGCGGAAACGTTTAGAATGTTGCAGAAGGTCTTTGGTGATTCGACCATGTCGCAGAAAAATGTTTATAAGTGGTACAAAGACTTCAAAGAGGGTCGAGAACGTGTTGATGACTTGAAGCGCTCCGGACGACCATCGACGTCAACAGATGACCAACACGTCAATAAAGTGAAGGAGTTAGTGCTCAAAAATCGTCGGTTGACTGTTAAAGACCTTACTGATATGATCGGAATATCAGAAGGATCTGTGAAAATCATTTTGAAAGAGCATTGGAGCCTACGAAAAGTCAAATTTCGTTTGGTACCGAAAACTCTCAATTTCTTGGAAAAAAGTCGTCGCGTTGATGTGTGTGAAACAATGCTTTCAGACTATCAGGACAAGCTCAAATGCATCATTACGGGAGATGAGACTTGGATTTATGCTTGCGACCCTGAAACAACCGACCAATCAAGCGAATATCGTGCTAAAGGCGAGGCCAGACCGAAAAGAGCACGTTAAAGTCGTTCAAAAATAAATGTCCTGATTACAGTTTTTTTCGATTTTCGTGGTGTGGTGCACTATGAATTCCTTCCACCTGGCCAAACTGTTAATAAGGAATATTATTTGAGCGTTATGCGTCGTTAACGTGAAGCCATTCGTCTAAAAAGACCAGAATTATGGGCCAACAACTCTTGGTTTTTGCATCACGATAATGCACCGTCTCACACTGCACTCGTTCATCGAGAGGGGATTATTTTGAAGGGGATGAAATTGATTTACAAGAATAAATAAAGATTTTTCACTTTACAACCAAATTCACAGTAGTAAATACTCACAAATCAGGAAACTCTAACACGAACTCTTAGATGAACACACATATGCACATCATGCCACTCAAGTACATGAATCTCATTTACTTTTCACGCATGCAAAGTAAATGTGCCGTTAAGAGTTTTCTATGCTCTGCGTAAGCAACAAAATAATGCGTTGTGTATGACCTGTTGTAGAGCAATTTTCCGTGAAACAATGGCAATGCCTTAGAGAAAATTCCGAAAATTTCACGAAAAAACTTAGTTTTATAGGAAATAAACTTCACATAACTTGAAAAGCCCTTCAAGCACAAAAAACGCACAACGGAAACTTTTTTTAATAACAAAATTTTTAAATGTGCATATTGTTTGTAAATTTCCTTTTTCATTCATACTTCGAAATTAGTAGTGTCTGGTGGTTCACCCTTAACATGAACATCTGCAAAGGCACGCATCGCCACTTTTGCCATACCAATGGCCATTGTGTTCCGTTTGCGTGACTTTATGATGAACAGTTTTAAGGTTTATAACATTTTTTTTTTCTATTTTAATGTTGCACAAATGACCGAACGATGAAGTGACAAGCAACGGATGTTGTAATACAAATACACATATGCACATATGTATGTATGTGCATATGAAATGCTAGAGTCTTGCATGTTTGTACGAGTGTGTTATGCAATGCTATAAAAGATGAGCAGCGAATGGTAAACGCATAGACCATAGCGTTGCGCATGCGCGCTCACAATACACAATTAAAAGATTGCAGAAAATGACGAATAAAACAATGTGAAAAGGATTTTATAAAAGACAAATGCGCTGAACCGCCACATCAAAGTTAATTTTTGCTAGATGGAACGAGGCTAATTTAAGCACAACTATAATATGTACAATGCACAATGCAAACAAGTGTGGCGGCAAAGCGGTACATTTATGTACACATGTTTGTGCGTGCTTACATACATACATACATATGCATGTATTTCGAATGAAAACTTGCTATTAAACGCATTAATACAATATTTTTATGCATAGAATGCACTGCTTTTATTGTTGGCACGCGGGCTAAGCGACAGATCTGCGCGAGCCTCTTAAAATAATTAATTTGGGTGAAGAGTTATCGAACAGCACGAAATACATACTTACATATGCATGCAAATTAGGCCGGGTCGATTTGTGGGGAGGCAAAAAAATCGCCCATTGCTCTGTGAAAATCATATATTTGGGATCAAAATAAGAAACTTTGCCGAAGGAACCATACCTCTAAAACGAATTCTGATGTCCCCCAATTTGGGTCGAACTTTTTAGTTTATTTTCTCATGTAAAGGCCAAAAATGGTGATATTTTGAAATGATTGTATGGGGAAACCCCCCGGGGAGTTCCAGGGGGTGTGCCACTGGCATGGGTGGATCGGCCGTCCAAAGTAAGTGGGGGTCGGTCATACATTTGGACTCGATTGGAGCACTCTAAATGGGTCAAAGTGGGATTTTTCGTTCGACCCAAATTGGGGGACATCAGAATTCGTTTTAGAGGCATGGTTCCTTCGGCAAAGTTTCTTATTTTCATTCCTAGAATACGATTTTCACAGAGCAATGAGCGATTTTTAAATCGACCCGCCCTAATGCAATCATCATCATCATCATAAATTTCTAGAGTTCCCGTTTGTAACCGAAGGCCACAACGAATTTCTTCCAATCGGGTCTGTTTTGCGCCAATCTCTAACTTCATTCCAGCTAAGCTGCATGACGCGGGTTTCTGACTCCAGCAGTCGTCTCCAGCTATTCGCTGGTCTTTCACGTCTCCTTCCTTGGGGGTTCCAGTCAATGGCTGCCCTTGCTAAGTCACCATTTCCTCTGCGTAGAAAATATTCAATCCAACCCCATTTCTCATTCGGTTCTCCAATAGTATTGACATCTGCTGGGTTCTGGCCCATAAGTCAGCATTCGATATAAATTTGGCCAGAATATATTGAGAATTTTTCGCAGGCATCTGTTTACAAAAACTTGTAGCGAGTTTGTTATAGCTGACGCCGCATTTCACGTCTCACCACCTTAAAGTAAAGTCGACTTTGCGTTGGAGTTAAAAATTCGTAGCCTTGTGCGCCGTTACATGTGTGATGTGTTCCAACTAGCTTGCAGAGAGCCGCTTTCTTTATTCGGCTTTTGATATCATCGCTCGAGCCTCAAGAGACCGATATAACGCTGCCGAAATAGCAGAAAGATTGTACATTTTCGAAATTGATGGTCAATTGAAATGATGGTTCATTGAGAAATTTTGCGCCGTTGCTGTGTTTATACGCATGACTTTGGTTTTCTGGTTATTGATCTACAGGCCGGTTTTATCAGGTGTTTCTCGCACTGCTTGAATCTCCGCTGCCATGTCAAGATAGTTGTGGGACAGAAGACGAATGTCATCTGCATAAGCAAGATCCGCTAGGCGCCTTTGCAGTCCCAGGTAATACCACCTCCTGATAACAAGGCGTTTTCCCTGACAACGTCCAAGAATTCGTACACACCAATGAAGACTAGCAGGTGATCTTAGCCTTGTTGTTGCTGTTGTTGTTCCCTTCACCCAAGAGAAACAAAGAGTCTTACCGACCAATACGCTAACTAGACGCAATGAGAAAAATTCTTAGAAGAAGCTATTTTATACTCATACCAGTTCGACTTCAGGAAATCCCACTCAACAGTGAATGCTATCAAATGCGTGGTGGAAAAAAGAATATTGCGCTGTGGTAACTATGGACGTTAAAAATGCCTTTAACACAGCTAGATGGCTTTGTATACTAGAAGCGCTCATAAAATTAGGGGCGCCTTGTTATATTATCAGAATGATTCGGAGCTATTTGTTGAGCCGTAATTTGAGATTTAGAACCAACAAAGGTATTGAGGAGTACAACATAACAGCAGGGGTCCCCCAAACATCAGTTTTACGCCCACTACTATGGAACTCAGAGAAGTAGAGCTCTCACTCGAAGGACTAAATTGGCACTGTACAAAACGCTCATCATTTCCGTCCTAATATAAGGCGCAGAGGCATGGACGATGTCAACAGCGGATGGAAAAGTTCTGAGAGCCTTCCAGAGAAAAATTCTACGTATGATCTTTGGCCCCCTCCGCGTTAGTGATGACTACCGCTTACGATAGAACAGCGAGGTGTATGAACTATATAGGAACATGGACATAATTAAGCGTGTAAAAATGCAGTGGCTACGCTGGCTTGGCAATGCCCCCCACTGAAAGAAGACACTCCAGCAAGGCGAATTTACGACACGGTACCCCAAAAAGGAAGGCGTGAAAGAGAAGGACCACATCTCCGTTGAAAAGACCAAGTGCTGCAGGACCTGTCATCATTCGAGATTTCCAACTGGCATCAGCGAGCGCAGGACAGAAACAGCTGGTGCGGCATTTTGGATTCGGCCCAATCCGACACACTGTTGTAGCGCCACATAAGCAAGTAAGTAAGTAAATATATATAATATTATGAAATTCAATGTATGACAATGTCTTAAGATTGGATATGCCTCCTAGAACCAAAGTCATTGGATTTGCGGATGATATTGCGGTGATTATGGTAGCAAAACAAATCCAAGTTAATGAGAGGATCGCCAGCGAACCTGTAAATAAGATGAAGACTTGATTGACGTCTTTGAACCTGGAATTGGCTAAGCACAAATCTAATGCGGTTTTAATATGCAGCAGAAAGGCAGTAGAATTTATGAAGGTAAATGTTGGGACTGTAACTATCAATTCAAAACGCGCTACTAAATACCCAGAGGTGGTGATTGATAGCCGTTTAAACTTTAAAACTTACCTAGAATACGCTGTAAATAAGACATCGAGTGTGCAGGCCTATCTGGCATGAATAAACAATTGTGGCTCTAGCCATCGTAAAAGGATACTATGTATGTATATAGTATTGTTGTCAGTACCGTCCTTTTGTACGCGGCATGGATCTGATCTGACGCATTCAGGAAAACTAATAACCATATATCGGCTAAGCCCTTTGCGGATTATCTGTGGCTTTCGTACAGTTTCTGATGACGCTTCATTCCTCACTGCTGGACTAATCCCGGTTGACATTTGGAAAAGAAATTAAGACAGTATATATAAGACTATCCGAACACGGCGGTAGAGAAAGACATAAAACAATTGTAGCAAAAGAAAGGCGCGTTCGTTCGCCCACTGGCAAGTCAAGAGCAAATTACTTAACAGTAGATGGGCACATGACTTAGTACTCAATCTTACGATGTGGTTAGAAAAGAACCATCGAGGAGCAAATTACCACCTAACTCAATCCCTTTCAGGGCATGGGATCATGACAGTTCAACAAACTGCTCAATCTGCATGGAGAAGAAGGAAGATGTTGAACACGTCTTGTTCCAATGCCCACGCTATGCTCCCAAGACCTTTAGACCGGAGAAAATATTGCAGCTTTCAGGTTTAATTCAGCTGATCATTCGAAAGGAGTCTGTGCTTATTTAACACATATTCATAAACATCTAAGACATGCGGATTTTTGAAGCCGTTAACAACAATTAGGAGCCTTTTAGTAGGGCTGGTTACCGCGAGGTAATGCCTTTTTGGCAGTTCAGCAGGGAAAGTGGTAGACTGTGGGGACGTTTTTACTACGTAGGTGTAGCTGTGAGGGTGCAAGTCCATACTGTCATGCCCTATGGCAGTACTCACGAGAGTTTCCTCTTCACAGCCATCATACCAGAGAAAAAAAGCCATCGTTGTGTATGTATGTATATATGGTATTTAGACGTCTCGACCTTCCCAACAATCAATTGCCACTTGCGCACCAGTTACAAATTTTCAGCATCGCTACACTAAATTGCCATTGAGTGAGGCTTATTTTTTTATCCGATGTTAGTAAACGAACCGTAGTTGATGAGCAGACAAAATCTTACAACCCAAATACATTCATATGTACGTGTAACAGCTGTGGAAGTGATCAACCTAACGAAGCGGTAAGGTTTGTGGCATGTGGCAAGCAGCGGCCAACAACACTTCGATATGCATCTTCTACGTACACAGCGTTTGTCTAATTATGCAAATAATTCATTATTCACCATATGAACTCAAACATGAAATGGATAGCGTTTACAGGCGCATGGATCTGTCAATATATAAGTTTTAAACATATAAAATATGAAATATTATACTTATCTATTCATAACTGTCGGCATACACACTTATGTATGTATGCACTTATGTGTGCATATGAATACTTGGTTTTAGTTTAATGATTTTACACCCGAGCACGCGTGAATGGGGTAATTTTGCTTATTACAGCAAACGCAATCGAAAAAGATGTGTCGATGTACAAATACAAGCATACATACATATACACTTATGCAAACTAAAATGTTTTAAATAACTAGGATATGTCTGTCTGGAACTAACATTGACCAATTTCGATAATATTTGAGACAGATATTGGCTTTGCTTAAATCGGTAGATGCAAAAGTAAGCCACGCCCATTTTTCTTATAATTCCAGTTTTCAAAATTGCAAAACAGAACCGATATTTTAGTAACTAAAAAGATAATTTTAAAACGATAATCTCCTAAAAAAAAAAGAATTATTGAAAAAGTTTTGAAAATATGCGTGGCAGCACTTACTTTGAGGCAAAAGTTCATATATCCATGCATTTTTTATATAAATTCCTTGTGGTCTCAAGAAATTTTAGGGCCTGAAAATAACTATCGGACAGGAACTGCAACCACCTCCCATTAGCATGATGAAAAAAATTCAGAAGGTGTAATTAATGTCAGACCGTTAGACGGCTCTGAGCGAATTTAAGAGCTGATTGATTGACGTAACCAGGGTCATGCCAGCGTTGTGTTTATGAAAAAACTAAGATTGTGTTTTTGGTATACGAAAAAAAATCAACACAGTGCCCACCCCATAAAGTGCGAAGCTCTTAAATTTTAAGTGGGAGCGCGCCCATGAACTCGTTGGCAGCATTCAAACATTATGGGATGATGAACAGCGGATCGGCAAAATGGCGGGTTGCCAGAAAAAAAACGCGCCGAAAATAGCTGGCGAGAACAATTGGTTTTTTTTATGGAAAAATGCCGCGATTGAAATACTTATTAACTATAATTAACATTAACACGAACTTGCCGACAATTTTATAAATGTCTTACTCATCACGAAGAAAAGCTAAAGCGAAAGGTTATCATTGGGATCAATCAAAAGGCACTAGGGGAGCTCAACTCCTGGGCTACAGGCTGTGGTTTATGCCAGAACCCTTGTAAAACAGAACTCACGCCAGTAAATTCAAGGTACCCAATCTTACCGTACCACTCATTAATTGATAACTCTCTCAATTATACCCAGCGCATAGTGATTAGGAGTAATTTTGAGCTCCATACTTAGCTGGAAACTGAACATTAAAGAACGGGTAAGGAAAGAGGGCAGCTATTTCGCCTATGCCTATAAGCGTACGCTTGTAGGAAGGAGATGGTCCTTGAACCCTAGTATACTTTATGGCTCTACACCCTTTTTTGGGGTTTGGCCGAGCTCCTCCTCCTATTTGTAGCGTGTGTCTTGGTGTTGTTTGATAATTGTATGGACCTATTATATAATTATTTGTCTTAAAATTAACTCAACTGAAACGTAATAGGTTACATTGAAGTGATAGAATTTTCCAAAGCCTCTTATATCCTTTTCGAATTCTACTTTTAATTCGTCTTGTGTAAATGTAATTTCATTGAAAACTGTGTGTTGGTTTATGTCCGCAAATTTGTACGGTACGTAGATGTTTTATGGTTGAAAAGCGTAAGTAAGGGAAATGAGTTGAGTCTGAGATATTTTACAAATATCAAAGCTTATCTGCTTTAACTTATTCTCTTCGTTGTTTTAACATTGTTTTTTTGTTTTTTGTTATCCACTTTTAGTGTTATATTAAAAAGTCCGAATACTTTATGTATGTATTTATAACTTATGTTTTCCGTGTTCATTACTTTATTATTATTATATTACTTTTTATTTAAATTTTTAATAATTTCATTTACATATCAATTTTTGAATTTTTCCCTTATTTATGTACATATTTCATATGGATTGTGTTTATTTTTATTATATGTAAGTGATATAAGCATACTAGGCAACCGCTCACTAAATACTAACCTCAATGGTGTGGTGTGGTGTGGAAACAAAAAATTCCCAATTTCTGTTTAAGAAATACCCATTCAATGTTTCTTCCGGAGTGGCATTACTGACGAATGTTATAAAAAATGCACATTTTTCAGCGCTCTCATGAGAAAAAGAGTTTTGCATGTAGTCATCTATGATCTGAACAACGAATGATTGGACGAGTGTCTGAAGATATGTGAAATGAGGGAGAATTCTGCTGCTGAGTCTCCGCTGACAATTCGTTGTTTATAAAAAGCTAGGGGAGTTACATGACTAGGCTTCGCTAGAGCAGTATTTTGTACTGATTTGCTGAACATATTTAAAAATATGCATCTCAAAAAGTTATTGGAATACTTCTACAAAATTTTCAATTATTACTGAGTGTAGAGTTAGTCTTCGAATAGGTGCACATAGGATAACGGAATTATCTACTTTTTCGAGCTTAACTTCCAATCCGTAATTAAAAAGCCAAATTACTCATACGAAATTTCGCTCTCGAAATCTAAGATTATAAAGGTACTTTTTTCTGTACAACCCTGTGTTTTCTGTGTTATCGACAATTATTATTACAAATGCAAAGAAATACGAAAAAGTCAAAACTAAATTAAATGGATGCCTCCAAGGAAAAGAGGTTTGTAGATATAATTCGAATAAATTGTTGTTAGATATTATTAATTATGAATTCATATTACAGAAAAAAGCGTGTGTCCATTGATGCTTTGGCTTTCATTGCTTAAAATTAATTTTTTACAACCGCAGTAGACGTCGCTTAATGGTTTCCCAACAACAAATTGACCAATTAAATTAGCTATTGATTCTCTTGGCCTTTCCTTCATTTCGTTAATAATAGTAATTAAACAAACCAAAAACACTAAAATATTCCACCAAAATAATGTCTATGAAGAAAAACCTATCAAAACAGCTTTGACAACTGATTGTCAATTCTGCAGCTAATCTGCCATATGGGTTGACTAATTTTTCTGAATTAATTGCTAACTACTGCATATTTTTCCCCCCTTGTTCCCTCCTCTCGGGAGCATAATGGCTCGACAAGATTTAGTCTTGCGTTGGTTTCATTTTTGATTTCTGGCAAGGTAGGTGATTAGCCTGCCGCTAGCAGTCCTAAATAGTGGGAATGCCCACTTGTCGTTGCCTAGGAACAACGCCTTTTTACTCCTTGGGAGCGCCATCTGTGTCTCACATTTTTCTGGCAGAAAGATCGCACAGATGATGGAGGACTACGCTAAACTGGTGTGTCTGCGCTATTTCCATGGCTGTCCGCTTCCGCTAGCTGGCGCCACTTCATCTAATTTGTAACTGTGTGCTTTTCTTTGTTTTTGTTTTTGGGGAAGGGAATTGGAGGATTTTTGTGTTTTTTTTTTGGTTTGTTTTAGAAACAGGGAAAATAGATAAATTTCGAAAAGTGCGAGGACCGTGCTTACGTGGGACATGGGTTTCGCAACCACACCCTCTAGGATGGCAGGCTAGTACACTCACGCTACACTACCGAGGCCGCTTATGTACAACAACAAAAAAAGTAGCTTTCAAAACTACCCAAAAAATTAGTTTACTAAAAAAAAGCAAAGCGTTTAAGATGTTTTACTTAAAAGAACTTTATTGACTTAGTAGTACTCAGAATTATTAATTTTTTTCTACATTTCTTCAGTTTGCTTTTTATTATCAAGCCAATAAGTACATTCCAACCCTATAAACCAATTACAACAATGCCAAAAATAAAAGTTCTTTCAAAAACGCGGCTAAATGATATTTTAGGTTGGAGGTTGAATTAGTTTTAAAGGTTTTTTTCGAAGATTTGGGGCTTTCTTGTGAAAAAACGGTACAAAATATTTTATTCGAAGTATTGGCCATCGCTAGCTACAACTTTCGCCCATCTTTCGGGCAATATCCGGATGCCGTTTCCCCAAAATTCTGGCCGCTGCTTGGCTATCCATGACTCAACCCATATTTTGGTAGCCTCGTACGAGGAGAACCGCTGGTCCGCCAAATCGAGACTCATATGCCGGAACAAATGATAATCGGAGGGAGCTATGTCTGGACTATACGGCGGGTGGGGTAACACTTCCCAGCCAAGCGTTCCAAGGTATTTTTTGACAGGTTGAGCAACATGCGGCCGAGCGTTGTCATGTTGCAAAATAACCTTGTCGTGCCTTTTTACCGTTTCCGGCCGTTTTTCTTTCAATGCCCGGCTTAAACGCATCAATTGCAGTCGGTAACGATCCCCCCTGATTGTTTCGCCCGGTTGGAGCAGCTCAAAATATACGACGCCGACCTGATCGCACCAAATGCAGAGCATGATTTTCTTGCCGTGAATATTCTGCTTGGCCGTCGACGTTGATGCGTGGCCGGGCAAACCCCATAATTTTTTGCGTTTTGGGTTATCGTAGTGGATCCATTTTTCGTCGCCAGTCACCACCCGATGCAAAAAACCCTTCCGATTTTGTCGCTCGATCAGCAATTCGCACGTAAAAAGTCGCCGTTCGACGTCGCGCAGCTTCAAGAGACCCAATGTCCTTGCTTTTGGATCATTCCCATCGCTTTTAGACGCTTGCAAACGGTTGATTTATCAACGCCCAATGATTCAGCAAGCTCTTCTTGGGTTTGGCACGAGTCCTCGTTTACCAATTCCCCCAATTCCGCGTCGTCGAACTTTTTGGGCTGGCCAAGACGCTCCTTGTCTTCGGTGTGAAAATCACCACTTTTGAATCGTCGAAACCAGTACTCACATGTTGAAATCGACGGAGTATGGTCTGGGTAGGCCTCCTGCAGCAATTCACGGGCTTGGGCTGTATTTTTTTTCAAATTGAAGCAGAAAAGCAAAGCTTCCCGCAAATTGCGTTTCGACGGCACGAAAGTTGACATACTCGGAGCACGAAAACACTGCGTTGTTTATACTTCAGCGAAATGACAGATACTGATAAACAAAACCTAGGGATGAGGCTTGTCATAAATATATATTCAGTATTGCCAACGCGATAAAGTGATAAATAGCGCCATCTGTGTGTCACCTTTAAAACTAATTCAACCTCCAATAATAAAAGTTATAAAAGTTTATATTCTTTCAGGTTTCACTATTTTCATTCAAAATACGGCTCTAAACAATTATATGTGAAAAATTGCATAATTCAAATGTCATTCATGAGTATATGTCTGCAGGTAAAATCCGCCAAACAGTCGATTCGTAAATGCTTCATTGTTGAGAAAGTCGAGATATCGATGTTGAAGTTAGTTCAGCAGCCCTTTACGCTACAGCAGTAATATTCTGAACAGAACGTCTCAACATAACCTTTAAAGAACTCTTGAAAAGAACAAAACTCTTGAAGAACAGAAGACCTGAAATTTTTTCACCAACCTTTGAATTATTGACTCTTTCGGACGATTATTTTCCAAAAAAAACACGAATTTCGCAATATGTTGTTCTTAAAGATCGACTATTTTCATAAAAAGTTTCATTAATTTTGACACGTTGTTCTATCATGTGAAATTGTGCATCTGTCTACTTAACAAATGTCAAATATAACATAAAAAAGGTGCCTTCTAAAAATTATTCCTACTCACATCTGGGCGTCAATTTTGAAAGATCCTTTACTTAGATCACTTCATATGGCATCAATCGCTCACATGCGGACTCGAATTTTTCCACTTTGACACGCACAGTCTCTTTAGTGGAACAATTACTACGACAAGCTCAAAGCTTCGGTTATAACTTTCAATACTAAAGTATTAATGAATCATGTCTCCATAGGCAGTAGTTGAGTTAGTGCATGACTGCTCCTGCTTGGGCGGACAAACCTTCGAATGTATTTCTGCCATGAAAAAGCTCCCTATACAAAATATCTGTCCTTCGTAGGCGGATTGAAACTTTAGGTCTCTCCATTTGTGAAAAAAACATCCATAGACTCGCAGTAAATGGACGGAGGAGCTGGGCCAAACACCCTACAATGGGCGTAAGTGACAATTATTATTATTATTATGCACCTATTTAAAAACCCGTTAGATTTGTAGATTAAAAGATCTTGCTTTCCCTCTATATTTGTACTTCAACGTTTCTCCAGCCCATCTCTCCTCCATAACACTGTATGGAGAAATTTGTGTGTTGGCTAATGCGGATGCGGTCAGTGGTCATATCTGGAAATGTGCATAAATAACTTAACTTGACTTTTTGCCGGCCTTACAAGCTGTACAATAATTTAGAATGGTACTGTAAAAGTTGTATATACTTTCCTACACACAGACAAAGTAATACATAGGTAGAAAAACATTGTTTGCAATACATTTTGTTAAAACACGCCACGCCTATCACCGATTCACCGTTTTCGCTCGTCGTTTAATGCACACGCACGAAATTCATTTAAAGTGCATTCTTTCAATTATTTTTATGCTGCCATTACAAAAACAAAAATCTCTGCACTTTTGTCCGTTTGTCTGCCCGTCTATGCCATTCTGTTCGTTTGTTTATACGCTTGACTTGCCACATGCAACATCAGTGTAAGATGTAAAATGCATGCCAACATTGCTGTCACCCAGGCTGCCGCGCCAGCTGCTGCAATAACGCATCATGCAACTTCTTAAGCAACAACTTTGTTGATTTTACGATGTATATATATATTTTTTTTTCTACTACCTCTTTTACTCTGCGGTTGCGCGTATGTGTATATGTAAGTATATTTGTGCTTGTATTTGGTTTCGTTTTGATGCTGGTTGTGGTTAAATTTGTTGGTTAAGATGGAAGCTCTTTGTGTATTTGTCCCAATTCTTTTAAGTATTCCAGGCAGAAGAGACGAATTCATGCTTCTCTGCCGATGAAGCACCACGCGACTTTTGCTTTGTGTCCTCGTTAATGAGGAAAAGTGAAGATGTTCTTGCAAACACTTATACTTACGTACATACATATATGCATGTATGTATGTATGTTTACTGCGGTTAAATGCAAGAACAAATGTGCAGATGAATACAAAGGTACCTGGCAGAACGTAGACATGTGCAAGCATGTTTGATCATGAGAAATTTTGCCTCCGCCCTGCAGATAAAATCCTATGTGGACGGAATTGATGTTCCTCTAGTGAATTTACAGGGTCCGGCACTCGAAGTGTAACCAACTTCAGGCCGCTCGCGTAGCTGATGCACAGGCATCAGCTGTCTGTTAGTTGGGTAAATTACAGTCCAGAGTATTGTTTACAAGCGCGCGAAAGCATTTTGCCGAGAGTAAACGCAAAAAAAGAAAATCAGTAATGGATTCAAGCGCAAGAGAGAATGAGAGAGAGAGAGGGAAGAAATACATATCTAAATAAATTCACAGCATTTGCAGAGAATACAGAATACAAAATTCGCTCTTCTATAGTAATATGGCGTTAGTGCTGTACGTTTACGCGTCACTGTCTTTCTCTCTCTGCTATATTCTAACGCCTTGTATATAATGTATACGTGGTTCTTTCTTCCTCCTACAATACGAGTAACGTCGTACGACTAAGACTAGAGCCTTAGCGTAGGAGTTGGGGAAAAGACGAAGGACCGCACAAAAGGGAGACGTGAATAGCCTAAAGTGTATCTAAGATATATATAAGGTATAGCTCTCTCTCTCCTTTTCCTGTACGTTATATCTTTTTTCTCTCATGGTCTCTCTCGCATGGCCTTGAAATTTTACTCTCCATTCTCGCTCGTCCATCGACGCCTAAGAAGTTTCACTTCAAAAAACCACCACTGCCTTGACTTTGAACATGGCATAACTACGGAAATTCTTTCGAATTTCAAAACCTAATATTTCCAAAGCTTCAAAATGGAAACACTACTTCGGGTTTGCTTATTAATTCGCCCATGCGAGGACCCACTTGGACGTATTTCGTGTGTTGTGCTACCATTGGGAGAGTAAAAGGGATAAAGACAGGAAAGAAAGGATACGAGGGAGGGAGTTATTCTTAAGGGTTATGGAAAAGAAAACCGAACCTCGACTATTTACGGTTGCGTTCACTGCTTCATACTTCTGATAAAATTTATTAGGTGTAAAATATCTACACCTGCTATAGCCGCAGCTATAGGAAAAAAGTGAAAGTTCAGTCAAGTTAAGGAGAAGATATATATATGATTCCACCTCAGCCTTCACAAAGTGGCTGGAAAAAAACTAAAGGAGGATCCAGACTCACCGCGTGGATACCTATCGAAGAATGTGCAGAATCTACACCTCCAAATTCAAGAGGTGCGGCTTTGTTAGCCTTAGAAGTTCCCCCGAGTACCACCGATTTACCGACTATGCACGTTCGTGCACTAGCTCAGCGCTCGCTCAGTTGACGTGAAGCCCTCTTTCCTACTAGCAGACCACAGGTTTTTTCAAGAGAACTCTACTCATGCGATAATTTTTCGGCTTTCACACCTTACACTTTAAATATGGTACTTATGTTGTTGGTTATGACATGAATATCGAAATAGTTCCCGTTTGGCATAGTCATACTAATTCTCAATCGAAAATATATTTGTTGCAATTCAGATGCTCCCAGATGTTCCCAGATATTTTTACATAAATAAATATAAACTTATGTTAAAATATAAACATTTTACCTATAATATTTGACGCTCTGTGACTTCACGTGAGACAAGACACTACGTCCATACAAATTTGTCAATCGGGCATACCTGCAAATAAATGAAAAGAAAAGTATTTGTTTAAAAATCGTAAATAAAACATTGGCAATGTCACTTGGGAACAGAGAATTTTTCAATTGATTTGTCTTAAACATTTTACAAGTAAACGAAAGTGGTAGTTTGCTTTTAATAATTTCCTAACTCGCTTCTCAGGTTGGTCTCTACAACCTATATCAAATTGATAAAAAATTGGTTTTCAAATAAAAATATTTTGTTTTAAAGTAAAGTCCAATGTTCTTTTAAATAAGAAAAGAAATTTTAACTTCGGCCCGGACGAACCTTTTTATCCCAGCGCACATTTTAATAAAATTTAATTATAAATCAAACAAACCCAAAGCAATGAGAGTTATAGTTTTTGAATTCAGATACCCATTCCAGGCAGAGAGCATGGTCCACATGAGTCATCAGGCAGCCATATGCATAGTCCCTGACCTGTTTAAGCTGTGTAGACCGTTTTTGTGTTACTACTAATCTGAATAAACTAAAATATATAACTAGCATATGAATATCTCACCATGAATATCTAAGAATTCAGTCAATAATTTCTTCTCCTAACTGTAGTTGTCAGTGAATGCCCAGGCTTATGGAATGGAAGAGAATGGCAAGCCACTGTTTGAGAATCTCGAGCAAGTGTCTAGCCTAGACGACACTAACCTAATAAGGTTCTTAAACCGCAAAGTCATGACGTAAATAATCACTAAAAGGGTTGGGAGTGAAAGAAGAAAGTGGTGCGAAAGTGCTAGTTGGATTATGGATGAATCGCCACTCGAACCAACCAACTTAGTTCTCAAAGTTTCGTTGTATGAAAAAATTCTTAATGGTCGAGCACAACTGATGAGGGCAAATTATTTAAGTAATAAGCTTATTATAACATTATTCACTACATTATAAAATTTGTTTTCCGAATGAAATTGTTTTTATTTCCTTGTTCCCTCTCAGGAGCATAGGGCCTCGACAAGACTCAGTCTTGCGTTGGTTTCGTTAATCTATTTTGATTTCTGAGAGGGCAGCTGATTAGCCTGCCGCTAGCAGTCTCAAATAGGGCGGATGCCCACCTGTAGTTGTTTAGGAACAACGCCTTTTTGCTGCTTGGAGCGCCATCTGTGTTTCACATTTTTCTACCAGAAGGATCGCACAGAGGGTTGAGGACTTCGCTACATTTGGTGTGTCTGTACTATTACCGCAATTGCACGCTTCCTCTTGCTGGCGGCCAATGATGTGACATAACTGTGTGTTTTTCTTTATTTTTTGCTTGTTTTAGCAGCCACAATGCGCTGACTATTGTGCGGGAGTAAGGATGGAAAGAAAAAGTTTTTGGGGTTGAGGAATGAGATGTTTTTGTTTTTTTGAGATTCAGAGAAAGTTTGAATAAAATATTTACAATTAAAACGTCTTAGAATACTTGATCTAATGACTGAATAACTGTAAAATTTGTATCAAGGGTCGCATTAACTACAATATTTCTAAAATATTGATCAGTATAATTGGATTAATTGAAGTTTAAATTTATTGTAGTCTTAATAATTGCCCTCTGAATCATTTATATTGTCTAGTCTTCCAAAGCACTGCAGAAGTCTTTTTTCTACAGCCAAGTGCTGGGCATATTTTCTGAACTATTCTTTATGCATTTCTCTTGCATCAGCTCATATTTGATTGATAATTCTTCTTTAAAATCCACTTGTCGATTAATTGCTATCAAAACTTCCACGCCGTAATCATTGAGATGTTTAATATTTTCTGTTATCAGTTTTGAGGTTCAACTGGATCCGAGGTATAAAACTGTTTCGAGCACTCGATTGTTGTATTGCTCATTGTAAAGGTAAAACAGATAAGACAATGAGCTACTTTTTATAACTTTTGCCATTTTTTATGTATTCTACCAATTTTAGATTTTTCGAAAATATTTAAAATTTCCGTAACTTTTGGTAGAAGAAAAAAGTCTTGCACTTCTGTCTGGCCTGAATGTAATATTTTGAGAAAGGAACACGAAGGGCTGAATTAATGCAACATTATTAAGAAAATACTATTAATTCACCTTAAAGTTAACTACGATATTAAAAATATTTTCCTAATTGAAAAGATATGGCATACCTATACGGAAGGTAAAGAAGACAGGAAGGTGAAGAAGACATTTTTCAATTGAAAAAAGTCAGTTGTGTCATGGTGTTGTTTAGAACTCGCCCATGTCCTAATATTTCAGCGTTGAGGCCCTACTCCACGGATGACTGTATTGACACCGACCAAAGTATGATAGTTAATATAGAGGGCAAAGCTGTGGAGAGTGTGGTTGTCAGACCTTGCACTTAACTGCACTCAAATACTTTTAGAGTGAACGTCAGTTTACTAATTTAAGCTGCTTAATTGTGATCTGTTCATTTTTAGTGTTATCCATACTTATTTAAAAAAGTCTTTTTCACGCTGCCGAACCAAAAGTTGCTGGTATAAAAACCATAAAGGTGTCATTATGTGACAATAAATGAAGATGCTTGCACTCTAAGTACTTCTGGGCTGTCTTTTGAAAAGCAAACAATAAACTTCGATTCAGCTTCCAAAAGCACCAAATTTAAATATCTTATAATAAAATGCAATATGCACGTCAACTGAGGTAAAACAATTGATATCAAATGTCCTCAAAAAAAACTTGTTTAATGTGTTTTTCTATTTGGGCATAGCCAATAGAGCTTTCTTTTTATTACTTAAAAATATCAAACTTATTTATGCTTTTTCCACACAACCCGCAAGGTGCGCGCGTGCCTTTCAGTAATCTCACAGAGGTGTTAAGTTGAGTGTCTGAATCATTTCTATTTCTATACGTACGCACATACCTCTTTTCATATGCAAAAAATGATGCTAATGCAGCTCGTAATGTTGTTAACTTTATCGTCGTGCCCGTAGTAATAATTAAAGGCTGCGGCGGCTGCTGACAGTTGTCATTCAACGAGGCATTTCAATGACTGGGTTGCTGCATGCAATTTCTAATAAACTAACAACAATGAAAGTATCAGGAAAAACAGCAGACCACAAAATAGCAGCATCAGTAGTATAATAATAATAACAAAAACATCCACGATTGCAAGTGTCCACAATACGGGTACACCTGCGATCAAGCGATGGATACGCCAGCACTTCCAGCTAATTTCGCCTAATGCAGTTGAGAAAATGCTGTTTAACTTCTCTGCTTTTTTGTGTGGCACAATTTCTTAGAAATATATGTACAATTACATACATACCTACATTTGTTTTGAGAAGTGGCACATTGTTGTAGCTATTCAAAGTTGTTTTTGTTTTTGTTTTTGTATTGTCATGTCGATTTATGTTGGTAGTTGTTTTAACAGCAGCTCATTTTCAAATTACATACTGATTGTTGGCATTAATTTTTAAATGGAAAACTCACCAACTCCAATCAAAACTGTGAACGAAGTCGGGAGTGTGGCAGAAATGGCGAGAGAAATTGCAATAATAATTGTTGATTTATGGATGAGTGACCATAATATCTATTAATTCAATAAAATGCCTTCGATATAAGCAACAGAAGCGGATGAGTGGCACAGACGATTTCACCCACCTGGTGATTAGATTGTGAAAATTTGCTTTACACCACAGGAAAACAAGGGTAATTTGTCACTTAATCCCCTTAATTGACGAAAGGTGCATTGGTATCCAACGGAGCGTAAGCAAGTGGGCGTGTATATTTTGGCTACCAAATTGAACGGCTTACCACGAATTTAATTCACATCAACTCTGCATTCTCATACCCACGTGCACTTGTGCGGAAGGGTATTATAGTTTTCTGCACATAACGCTTGTGCGTATGTATGTAAGAACATAAAAGAATCAAAATAGATTTCGAAAGAAAATGCTCCGAGTGATGAGCATAGCCGATTTAGCTATTATTGGCAGCACATTTGACATTATTGGTAAACATATTGTACTTTGTACAGAATAATTTGGTATTGAAAGTGGGCGAAATTGGTCCGTAACCACGACCTTCATAAGACAGTAATTTTCCACTTTAGCCCTTACTTGGAAAACATACTGCTTCTCTCCTCAGAATCTGGGCTTGACGCTTTAACACATGGGCTGAAAAGTCCCAGGCCTAACAAAGAAAACACGTTTTGTTTTTTGTTAAAAGTTAGCTTTATTCATCAACGCAATTTCCATCAAGAGCAACTTAATCATGCCAGCGCCGCTTTAACATTCCAATACCACTTTTGAAGAACGATTTATCTTTTGCCTCAAAATAGGCCGCAGTTTCAGCGCGAACCTCTTCACTCGAGTCAAGTTTTTTACCGGCAAGCATTTTTTTAGGTCTGCGAATAGCCAGTAGTCGCTGGGAGCCAAGTCTGGCGAATACGTTGGATATGGGAGCAATTCAAAATTCATTTCATTGTAGTTTTGCCATTGTTCTGATTGAGTCTGATTTTGGTCAACAGTGAGCAAACGCGGCACCCACTGTGAAGAGAGGTTTCTCATAGTCCAAAGCTCATGCAATATAAAGCCAACACGTCCTTTTGATATATTTACGATGTCAGCTAACTCACGCAACATTACTTTTCGATCATTCAAAATAAATTTGTGGATTTTTTGGATGTAAAATTACAACACGAAATTCTTTTTTATCCATTATTTTGAAAATAACAAAAGTAACTCCACTTTTACAACGCAATGAACGCCACTTACAAAGTAATGAATAGAATATCATTAAATTCAACAGCTGTCTTTTTAAGGTTAGTACTAACCGAGGTGAATGCAATAAAACTGGTACCATCTAATTGTTGGGCACGGGACTTTCCAGCCCATGTGTTATTTAGATGTTATTTCACTACTAAATAATCAACACAACAAAATATCTCAAGTTATTGTTATTTAAAGTAAACAAACGAGAGCAGCAGCTCTTAACAACCCTTGTCTCTAAGCGGTCATTTACTTATGTAGAGGTAGGCAGATGGTTCAATACTCAATAATTTCACACCTTAATTAGTGGAACGGAGTAGGAAGGACAGTTTTGACTGACATATAAGCCCAGGTAGAAATTCTAGTAAAGGCATGACAATTATTCCTATCCCTATAAATACTGCGTAATTTAGCATAAGGACATCATTTCCATAGGCAACACAGCAGTGCCACAACGAAGAACAAACCGTTCGCAAAGTTTTAAGTTATTTCGAAGAATCTAAAACTCTTAGAATACACAAAAATGGCAGAAGATTTGAAAAGCAGCTCATTGCCTTACCAGCTTTACCGTTATAATGAGCAATTACGCCATTCAAGTCCTCGAAACGGTGGTACACGTCGCATTAAGACAAAAATGGATTTAACCTCAAAACTGATAACAGAAAATATAAAACATCTCAATGATTACGGCGTGGAAGATTTGATAGCAATTAATCGACAAGTGGATTTTAAAGAAGAATTATCAATCAAATATGAGCTGATGCAGGAGAAATGCATAAAGAATAGTTCAGAAAATATGCCCAGCACATGGCTGTAGAAAAAAAAACACCTGAAGCACTTTGGAAGACTAGACGAGATAAATAATTCAGAGAGCAATTATTAAAACTACTCTTGAGGACATGAGACCTGAAGTCGATCAACGTGCTCGGCTTAATGCTAAGTAAGCTATTGGTGTACTTACACCTGAAGAAATTATCGCGAAAATGATGATAGACGAAGAAAAATGGAATGCCGTCAAAAATTTTGTGGAGGATATTATCCGAAAAAAGAAAGCGCGAAATGGAAAATTATGCTGAAGAGCATTGAGCATAGGTTTCTCAAAACAGGCGGCCCTGGACGCAAGGTGATTAAGTAAGTGTCCTTCTTAGGACGCCGTCTTGGCCCTCTACCTCGAAGCAATGCGGAAGCAGTCCCGGGGTGGAGGGAAAAAACCAAGAGAAGAGGAGGGATATTTTTAATAGAATCACCACACACGTAGTAGCAACGGTTACTATATGGTGCGAAGGCATTTTTAACCCAACCTCACCGCCAAAAACAAAAAAAAAAAACAATGCTAAGTACTGACCACTCACGCCAGGTGGGGTGGTGACTGGCAGCCAAAAGAGCAGTGAGTTTCAATTCAGCAACGACATCGGAAGTATTAGCAACATATTGCAAAATGGGAGATAAACCAGACCACAAATTGCCAAATACGTAAGCAAGCAGAATGGCGGGCATAAACGAATTGCTAGCAGCAACATTTGTGCGGATTAAGTTCGGCGTTTTTGTGCACTTTTTCTTCATCAAAATACTATGATGGCAGAAGTCTTCGAAGATGGTCGCAGTACAACCAACAGAAATTCTCCACTAATATTAGTTTTAAAATTAGTAAAAGAAGTTTGTATTTATTGTAATTAAAAGGCGCATAAAAAAAGTTAAATAAAAAAAAAAGGCAAACAACTGAAGAAACTAAAATGGTTTAAATAAATTATGTAAAAACAATGAAAAATTGTACAACTACAATAAATTAAAGCTACAGCTCAACCAAAAATAATCATAAATATTTTAGAGATAGTTAATGCCAATCCCTGATACAGATTATTCAGTTATTAGAGCAAATATTCTGAGGTGTCGATTACTCAGTCGCGCTGTAATTTTAATTGTAAATACTTCACTTAAAAAATAAATATAACAGCATTGAAGTTATGTTGCGTGTCGACCGTCGTACAAAAAAAACAAACCCTGGATTGTAAACACTAGAAAAACACAGGTTTATTTTGATAAGAAAGCACAGGTTTCAGATTTAAACTAAATAAAGCACAGGTTTAGTTAACATTGAGATTCACACTACTTGATTGAAGAATAATTATCGCTTTTTATAATAAAGTTTTAGCTTAATCAACAAATTAAGTTCATTATTATTTATTAATAAGTTTTTTTTGAAATCAAATTTTACTTCTTCTTATTTATTGGTAATCTTTTATATGTACTTTGTTATGAGAATATTACGAAAGATCAAAATTGCTTTATGGGAATAAAAACACAAACAGAAAAATATAAGGCAAAGTCATTAATTGTGGACTTTTTATTTGCTGAAAGTTAAGTTTTTTTGAACTATGGAAAAATACAAACAGAAAAATATAAGGCAAAGCCAGCATTAGCAACGTGTTAACTTAGATAATAAATCGAAAACAAACCTATTACAGGTAGCCCTCCGTCAACACGGCATTCTATGGCACGTTTCGCTCTAACGCGCTCTAAGGGAAGTGCAAAAACCTTTGTACAGTGCTGGGCGAGGCCTGCCGTCTTAAAAATACAGTGTAGCCACTGAGATGTATACATTTCTATCTCAGCGAGTGTTATTTCTTTTCATCCCTGCGGCCTGAAAACAAAAGTATCCCATGCTGCTGATCGAGTCGCGATGTGTTAAAGAATAAATCTAAAGAACAAAATGGCGAGTAATTTTTCTTGAATGCAAACGCTTCTACTGAAAGAAGCCGAAAATTCAATAGGGAACTGCAAAACTGTCTGTTTCCATACCGAGAAATTTACAATGATCTGGTAAGAACCAGCAACCAAAGGACAATTACAGACTTGTTTAAAAGGGAGAGAATGCAGGCGATATCATTCCACCGAAAACACATTCTCAGCTGATTATACTGAGCAATGATGCCGAAGAAATTTATTAAATTAAAGTTGTGAAAAAATAAAAAAATATATATTTTTTTATTTTGTGTTAAACATATGTACATTTATATTTTTAATAAAAATTAAGTTAGTAGAACTAAGGGGTTATATACCTTGTGAGCCCAAATGGACGATTGTCATAATTTTTTTACATATGTTTTAGAACTTTTATTCAAATGAGGCATACATCATACTGAAGGGTAACTCTCGAAGGATACATTTTAGTGTTTTTATTTTAAAAAATATTATTATTTATTGTTGATATCACCCCTCCCCCGAAACGCCGTTTTTTAGAAGAAGCTTGCGGTGATCACGGTAGCGCATGAGCAGCTCAAAAGAAATCAAAAAAATTAAAAGATTATTGTAGAAAAATGTTTTTTAGTGAATCTGAACGGTTTATTTACCCAAAAAAAATGAAAACCGCTTTGCACCAAAAAATCGAATTTTTGAGAGGTTGAAAAATTAAAAAAAAAATTAATTCCAGCGAACTATGCAAATATTTATAAAAAGTGAAACGTTCACGAGGTTTTTTTTTTTATTTAAAAATTGGAAAAGTAAGGAATTACAATCACAATGAATTAAAAATCATTAGTAGCTAGGCCATCAGCTTTACGTAACATGTTTTTTTTTCACGAGGTTGTAACTTCGAATAATTAAAAAAAAAGTTGATGCAAATCGGTCAAATAGTTTTTGATAAATAATGATCACCGCGACGGTAATTTTCGAAAAACATGACTTCGAGATAATCGCGACTAAAGTCCACTTCATTTATGGATGAGGTCGCGCGCTTCCACGGTCTGTAACTTTCGTTCTAGTGCTTCGATCTTTATGATTTTTTGAATTTGTATTTTTAAGATGATGTACTTTTAGAATATGCCATAAAAAATGTTCGATTTTTTAGTCCAACACAAGGTATATAGCCCCTTAAAAAACATTGAAGAAAGAAATAATAAATTTGTGGCAAATAGCAATGTTGTCTGTCATAGATCAAAAATTAATCAAAAATTAAACTCTGCAATAAGAAATTATCTATAACGTAAGGCTGAGTATATAAACTAAGTTAGTCTTTTCCAATTGAGGCCATTAAGTATATTACTTCTGCTTCATTTAGCTTCGCTGCGTTTAGGTGTCTTGTTCTGATCTCCTTCAGTACCGAACATCTTCCTTTTTTTTAGGTATTTCCATGCTTGGTTGCATTTATGTATATATATAATTGGCGCGTACACCCTTTTTGGGTGTTTGGTCGAGCGCCTCCTCCTATTTGTGGTGTGCGTCTTGATGCTGTGCCACAAATGGAGGGACCTACAGTTTCAAGCCGACTCCGAACGGCAGATACTTTTATGAGGAGCTTTTTCATGACAGAAATACACTCGGAGGTTTGCCATTGCCTGTCGAGGGGCGACCGCTGTTAGAAAAATGTTTTTCTTAATTTTGGTATTTCGCCGAGATTCGAACCGACGTTCGCTCTGTGAACTCCGAAGGGTAGTCACGCACCAACCCATTCGGCTACGGCGGCCGCAGGCCGTGGTTGCATTTAGCTTTAGGAAATTACATCTTGCTCTGAAAATTGCTGTCAAAAAAACATTGTTTTTAATAAGTTTTCGGAACATAACTGCGGTTTTTACAGTGGCTCTGGGTCTCACACAACACGGTATTTTCTAGGAACCTATCTACCGTATTATAGGAGGGTTACCTGTACTCAAATAATTGGTTTCGACCAGCAGTGCTGGACCATTAAGAATTTTTTCATACAGCAACAAACTGAAAACTGAAGTTAGGTTAAAAAATTATTGACTCTGGAGCAAGCCAGTTTTGTGAACTGTTCCTGAATGGTGAATTGTTAGATATCCATCGCATACTATACATAGGGAATAGCGGGGGCAGATATCAAACTTTTGTTGATTTGTTCTAATCCTGTAAGACTTTAGAGGCAATTACAAAAACGGAATTTGATTGAAGACTAATTGGGCTCGATTCATTTCCCACGAAAGAGATCATCACTAATTAGTGCAAGACCTGTTCACTAAACGAAGATTGTTTATAGAACTCAAATGAAATTATAATATATATATTTTTTTCATTCAATTCTTAATGTTTATTCACTATATACAAAAAATTATATGCTCTCTACTCTACAGAGTAATTAGGCAACTCTATCTATGGCTTCTTTTAAATAAGTCGCACATTCATCAACCCAAAGGCAAATGCTTTCAGTTCGTTCCTCCATTTAATTAGAGTATCAATTGTGCGAAATTTCAGAACGATTCAAAACAAACAGGTCGGATGTTGCACATTGAGCCCGCCTATCGATGGTGCGGTTTCATCAATTGCAGAGATGAATCTCAACATGTGACTGCATACACACATACAAACATGGCGGCTTCGAAGTATGCAAGTAGTAAAAAGTATGGACGATCGATGTGCAAAGCAAAAAGTATTGTTGCCCCAAACATTTCTGATTTTGCACTGTGTGCTTGCAACACCCCCACTTCCTCACTAGTCATAATACCCGCACTCGTATTGCTATTGCGATTCATTGCAATGTTTGATTGCAATCGTCAGTAATAACAATGGCAACAATCGCAACATTCAACAACAAAAACAATCAAGTATCCTAAACAATGCGCCGTAGCTAGCAATGCGAGCACAAGTAAGTAGCTGTGGTGGAAACAAATGGTACAATAGGTCGGCGCGATTTGGATGTAATAAAATTGTTCGATAACGCGCCATCAAAATTGTGACTCCTCTTGTCTTTACGGACAAAAAATTATTCTACGGCATAGGTTTAAAATGAGTTTCACAATTCCATAATTGTTTGTTTCATGTTTCATTTATGGGGAGGCCACCGTAGCCGAATGGGTTGGTGGGTAAATACCATTCAGAAGTGCGTAGGCACGGATCTCAATGCATGAAACAGCAAAATGGAAGAAAACACTTTTTCCTAACAACGATCGCCCTCGGCAGGCAATGGCAAATCTCCGAGTGTATTTCTGCCATGAAAAAATTTCTCATAAAAAGCCATTTGCCATTCGGAGTCGGCTTACAACTGTAGGTCCCTTCAATTGTGGAATAACATCAGGACGCACGCCACAATTAGAAGGAGAAGCTCGGTCAAACACGTAACAGAAGTGTATGCGCGAATTATTTGTGTATTTTTTATTTCATTTCATTAGCATTTTCAAGGTACTTGGCAATTTTAACATTTTTTCATCTAAAAAAATAAATATTCCCGGGCTTATTGGAAGGAGTAATTCGCTTCCGATATTTATTCTTACTTTAGGCATCCGATAGAGAGTCGCTCTAAATTTTTGTTACATTAGTTTATAGCTTTCAGTTAATATTTTATTTAAAAGTTCTTGTGTCAATAAATGTCACAATATTACATTTTGCTAGCGAGAGGAATCATAATTTCGTCGCTGCGGTATCGCTTGCCAAAGCGCCCCTACCTAATGTACATAGCCCGGGTATTAAAGTCCGTATTACAAAAAGTTTCAACTGCTGCGGCAAATGCAGCTCAATGCATTCGCAATCGTTGCGGTTGCCACTACTGTGGCTGTAGTTGATACGCGCTGCAGAGTTGCATGGAAAATGGATCTGCTCCAGAAGATTTCAGTAATCTCATTCGTCACACTTGGTTGCTCAAGTACGAATTTATCGTTTTTTTGTACTAAAACATTGTTTTTTTTTGCATTTTTTCTACTAGTACAAACATTTTACTAAGCAACTGTAGCTCGAGCGCAGTACTATTGAAATGCTAAATCGTACCTATGTAGATACTTAACTGCTTATCAAAATATGTGTGTATGTGTGTACATATTTGTTCATATGTATGTACATATGCCGGTATCGAAACCACTTGTAAGCATTGCTACTTATCCCCCACAATGGGCAGCGCAAAAAATGGATTCGTTTGCTTGGCTGATTTTGGAAGCCCTAGAAGAATTATGAAGTGGTAATGTTTGCTGCCGTGCTTTTATTACAAACTGCCAACCAACAAACCAACACGCGCACACACACGCACATATGTATGTACACACAGTGCCACCTAAAATTTTCGAATACAAATCCAAACCACTTGCATTGAGTCGCCTTGCTTGCATTGCCACCTCGCATTGTGTATTAACTATCAGTATTGTAATTGTTGCTATCGGCTAGGTACTCGTGCTTGTTTTGTACTATGTAGTAATGAAATATCATAGCCAACAAATGTATGGCTTGTACATACACCTACAGTAGATATCCACCAAGGAATCCAAGAATGTTACGCCACAGTGCACAAAGCGCTTGAATGCGAGTGTATTGGAGTAACTCTAATTTCCCAACAAGTTCTTTTCATTGCAGGCAATTAGTACCTTTGAAGCGACCGCCTCTTTTGCAAGTAATGTCACATTTATGGTCATGATACATATGTACTATGTGCATAGTTACACAAAAACCCTATTGTTGACGAAAACAAAAAAAAAATTAAACATAACTAAAATAAAAATTGCGGTGCAAAAGGTGCTGCGCGGCATCTCATGCAAAGCTATTCCTTTGAAAATTATGATTTTCTTCCTCTTAAGAGCAGGAAAAGTAGAACAGAAATCCGTTAAGCCAGAAGTGGAAAATGAAAATGCCATTTAGTCGTACGTCTGTATTTATATATCTCTTATTGGTTGAATTTACTCTTCGCCCTTTAGCCAGTAAATTTTTGTATATTTAAATGTCACTCATTGGGCCATGCACTGCCTATTACTGATAAGAAATGATAATCAGAATCCATTGCTTCCAGAAACTAACAAAAAAATAAAACTTTAAAGAGAAATTAGAAAATAAAATTTGAGAAAAATCTTTCAGAACAATGTACGGATATCAGCGAGCGCGTATTCATTTAGAAATTTGGGAACTATTAGTTAAAATTCTGTATTTTTTCAGTTAAGACAACAGAACAATAGTCTGCGATTCATAACTTATAATAATGTATGCATAGGCATAAAAATGCTACTTTGCTCGCAACAATCTTGGGAAAAAGATTGCTAAATGGGTCACACGATACCCATTACATTTTCGTCTTCTTGGCACGATTAACCGTTTAAGCGATTTTGGTCAAGTTTAACAAAGCGGGCCAGTCGTTTCTTTCTCCTGCTAAGCGGCTCCAGTTGGACACACCAAGTGGTCTTTCCCGCGCAGAGAAGGTCTTCTTCTTTCTCTGCTACCACCAGGCGGATCGCAACGAATACTTTCAGAGCCGGAACGTTTGTATCCATTCGAAGCCGCTGGAATGGCATTAGAACTTACCTCAGTGTTGCCCTGAGTGTTGTTTCGCACTTACTTCCCACCTACTTTTGAGTTATTTCTATCACTGCTGAAAGTGCAATCAGGTTATAGGAGGTTGGCCACTGGAGGTAATTTTTCAAGGGACATGGTAGCAGTTTTGGGTAGCTAACATCGTATTTCTTTTAACTTCATACAGATCTCTCATTCTTCAAACTTGACTTCAATTAGGTTGGATTGCAACGAGCGGAAAATCTGTACCGAGGCTGTTACCTCTGTCTTCGCTGACGACCTAAAAGATGAAATCGGGAGTCGCAGCTGAAGTTTTTTTAAATCTATTTCCTTCAAACTGTAGAACTCTGCACTGCTAGTCTTTTTAGGCAGAAGTTTTTGTGATCCTGCCGGCATGCATAATGTTTACCAACATTTTTTTCCGATAGTCAAGCTTCTATCAAGGCTCTGACGACACCATGGTGCAGATCCAAATTGGTCAATTGGACAATTGGTCCGTAAAGAGGAGATCAAATCTCTTGGGTGTGCAAGTAACATTTCCCTGATCTGGGTTCTAAGACAAAGGAACCTATCAGGAAGGGATCGACTGAATTGGTTTCAGAGGTCTTGCACCAGGTCATCGGTATCCCCGTGGCTGTTGCTAAAGGAGAATTGCATAACTTATGTTTCAAGAAAGCACATATCAGATGGAGCGCCATTTCTTCGTGTGGTATTTCGAAAATCTTATAGCTCCAGTACAATAGACGCCAGACGCAGATAGTCCTGAGGACTCCACGCCATACAATCTCCAAACTCCTAGCTGTGCTCACCGGTCTCTGGACAATCGGTACTCACGCAGAAAGGCTGAGCTTACTATTAAATTCCCATTGCAGAATCAATGGGGACCTTTCAGAAAGGCAGACTGTTGAATACTTTCGCTGTAAATGTCCGGGTTTGGCAGTCAGATGATTCAGGTCACTGGGTGCGCCTTTTTTCGACATCCTGGGGCAGTACAACAACCTAAATCCCATCAACCTGCTCCGTTACATCAACAGCTCTGGTTGGCTGTAGATATCTGCCTGGTCTCATAACGATATCAAAACGGGTATCAGTATTTTTTTCTTACAGATTAAGATTATTATTATGTTACTTTTTAAAGCATCTGTAGGGCGTTTCGCTTTTGTTGACTGATTTTCACTCCAATAAATAAAGCCAACTAGGCTGGAATGAAGAATGATTCATTACCATCTTGCATGATAGCCAATAAACCGTAATCAAGGGTTCATTAAAGACACCGTCTTACTTGTTGTGGAAATCAAAGCAGACATGCAAGCATACCCTGAGTCCTTCCGCGCCACTGCCTAGGCTTTCGCAGATCTTGGGTCTGCGTTTCCTTACCAATGAAGGATATTGTAGACCTCAAGGTAAAAACTTTGTTAAAGCTCGCAAGAGACTACATCACAAATAAGATCTGAAGCCCATGTCCCCATTCAATCTCTTAGTAACACCATAGACTAGTTCTGGTCTATATCACACAGTATTGATCTGACTAGTTCGCAAATTTGGTTTAATTTTTTTTAAGTTCTGTTTACTTTGGAACTTGCGTTATTCTACTTACAAGGCCCGACACTCGAAGTATACTTCAGACCGCTCGCGCAGCCCGTGCATCAGCTATCTGTTAGTTGGCTAAATGACAATCCAGAGTATTGTTTACAAGCGCGCGAAAGCATTTTGCCGAGAGTAAACGCGAAAAAAGAAAACCAGTAATGGATTTCAAACGTAATTTTGTGATTACATTATATTTGACTGGAAAATCACAAGCAACGATTGTTCGTGAGCTCGAGCAGCTTAAAGTAAATAAAGTTTTTGTTCATCGCACCATTACTCGTTACAATGATACTGATAGCATCGCGAAACGCCATGGAGGTGGTCACCAAAAGACTGCAATGACACGTGTAATGGTTCAAATAGTGAAGAAGCGACTTGAGCGAAATCCCCGACGAAGTGCCAATCAAATGACGAAAGAACTGAAAATATCTGACCGAATCATCCGCCACATACTGAAAAATGATTCAAAGTTAAGTCTTACAAGATCCAAAAGCCGCATGATCTCACACCAAAACAGCAACAAGTCAGACTTGAGAGAGCGAAGGAGTTGCTTCGCTTGGTCGAAAGCGGTCAATTTCCCAACATTGTGTTTCCTGACGAGACCATTTTTCAAATTAAGCAATTCGCAAGCTCCCAAAACAATACGACCGAATTCATACGAGAATTTGAATCATCGATTGGCCACCAGGAGGCAGTACCCGCAACAGGTAATGGTTTGGGCCGCTGTAACCGCAGATGGGCGCTCTCCAATCGTTTACCAAGAAGCCTGGTGTCAAGGTAAACGCGATATATTGTCCAGAAAGTATTCTGAAGATTGCTTTCAAGCCATGGACAGACAAACATTTTGGTGGCATACCATGGACGTTTTACCGGACTCGGCACCGTCTCACAAAGCTCGAGTGAGCCAAGAATGGCTAAAAAACAACGTTCCAAACTTCATAACGTCCACACAATGGCTCTCAAATTCACCAAAGCCATTTTGGAGAGCAAAGTTCGAACTAAAAGACTCACTAGTCTTGAGGCGCCGAAAAAAGCCATTGTCCGCGAAAGGGCCAAAATACCAGCAAGTCACATTCGGGTAGCTTGCGATTCGTTTCTGGACCGTCTCAAGGCCATATTCAAGGCAAAAGGTGGTCATATCGAGCAAAAGTAAATTGATTCTTAATTTTGTATTATTTTCACCCATTTTCCAATTCAAATTGAATTGAATAAAATTAATTGTCCAAACTAAATTTATGCCTTTTTAATTGGTTACATTTCGAAAGCCGGACGCTATAGTCTGTGCGTATGACTATAATTCTCACGACGGAAGAGCCTTTAATTTACAAATTTATACATAATTGTACATTTATATAAAATCTTTATAAGGATTTATTTGTTAATTTTTATATAGCTTTAGCAAAGCACTTCAAGGAATGTGCTCAGATTTATGTGCACAGTTTTGATGGAAGGAAAATTGGATTCACCAAAAGTTGTGCATGGCTTAAAGACATGGAGGATAAAATTGCGGGTACATCGAAAGAACTCTTTTTAAAAGTGCCCCTCCTGGCCTATCGAAAGCTTGGCCATCACTGAAATATTGAAATTAAATCGCCCTTTTCTTGTTAACAGTTATTAATGGTTAATGAAAGAATAATTAGTTTTGTTGTTGGCAACTCGCAATAATAAAAATTCAGTAAAAGCAAACTTGCATGAGAATTAATATCCACTACTTAAAAGCGGAATGCAAAGCTAATGTAAAGTCGTAGAACTATGGCGTTAGATGTGATTAGAATTTTGATTCCTTTCATGCAAATACATGAAATTCAATTAAATGAACTAATTGGATACTCAATACTGAAATTATTCACATGCATGAGCCGAAATTTACAAATTAAAGCATTTTAGTCAAGTACATATTTGCATATTTACACACACACCTAAATACAAGCGCTGCAGTTATATAATTGCCACTAATATCTGGTAAGAAATGGGACGAAATTGATGATTTTGAAGCAGCAGTTTCATCATCAACGATAGCATTTAAAGCTGTGCTAACAATCCAATTGTATGCGCACACACATGCATGCACATGTACGAGTATATATGTACTAATTAAATATATACTTCCAATTTGAATTACTAATTTGTTATTGCTGCTGATGTTATAAGCCTTAGTAAATGCGGCTTGTGGCATTTGCAAATGATGATGATGGTGGTATCGGCTAAAAATTGCTGAGCTCATAAATTATAATGCTCGTACAATGGAATATGCTAAAGTGGAATGGGAATGGAAATGAAGTGAAATGAAATACGCTAGACGATACCCAAAATACGATGCAAATGAAAGGAGTTTAATTGCAATGAACCCGATGAACTGAATTTGGAAGCTGTGCGAACGTAAATGTTTGAAGGTGAGTGTGCAAATTTAAAATTACATTATTACATGCCACTCGTATCCAATGAATGTGGATAGTTAACAACAACCTGCACGCTTTGCTTTAGTTGCATAGAAATTTTATAACTTCAAATTAGACTTTTACATTCAAAACCCAAAAACAACCGTTGTTTTGTTACTGATAGTTGTTGTTGTGGACATGCTTCGGACAATGTTGGCCAGTTTTCGGTTAGGTTAGATTTGACAGCCGCATCGCACATAGGGACAGCGATGCCACTTAGACCACGAAATGGGTCCAGCAGGGGCTAGGCTGCATTTCCCCTTGCAGATTGAGTTAACCTGAGCTTTGCACAAAGTATTTGATATCTAAAGTGCATAGATAAACCATATTCATGGAGAAGTAGGATCTTAAATATCGCTTCCTGCTTCTGGCTAGAGCCGGGCACGTGCGAAAAAGGTGTTGCATTGTTTCCAAATCCTCCTTATTCCTACAGCTACGAGAGAAATCATGCACGTAAACGCTTAAGGTAGTAGTCTGGTAACTTATTTTGAAAATTTCGAATTTCGGTTTTTTACATATTTTGAAAGTGCGATATATTGGTAGTATACTGTACAAATTTTAGACCGAAATTCGAAATATTGACGAAATTATAGCACATACATGAGAGCGGCTCGTACTTGCGCGGCTCAATTGCTAAAACTTTAAACGCGTTTTTCTCAAAACAACGTTTTTCCGGATGGCCGTCGTGAAAACAAATTTTCTATCTAACGGATTGAGCTGAAATTTAGATATGTTTTTCTACACATCAATAGTTCTGGCGGGTAGTAGATTTAATTTATTTTGTCCCTAACTTTCCATTTTTTAGTCCGATTTCCACTTAAAAAAAGGCAATTTTCTTACGGAGTCCGCCATTTTGTTATTTTTTGTCAAAATCATTTGATCTTACTACCCGCCAGAACGACAAGCACACTGATTAATAAGCAATTTGTTTTTTCTGTTTCAGATGACCACAAGTGACGAAATCACGCCGGCCAGCCATTGTACCTCTTTTTTTTTCAAAAATAGTATCAAAACATTAAAAACAAAAAAAAAAAATTTTTTTACACCTTCTGATACCTTTAATAACATATCAGAAAATCAAACCGATTGAATTTTATTTTCCCTTCCAAAAGATGTCCCAAACATGGCCTCAAAAAACGTGTCCCAAACATGGCCTCAAAGTTACCAGACTACCACCTTAATCTCCTTGAGTGATTTCCTATGAGATAATGTCCTGTGAGGGTCCCTACTATGGTCCTAATTTGAAGTATACTCAATTTTATAACATTCTTGGTTAGGCGTAAATTTAGCCTTGGTCATGTTGGCCTAGCAATTTCACAGGTTACACATTGTTACACATTTTTTAGTTTTATTTTCTTTTTGTTTTTTTTTCTGTCGATATTCACGACACTTTTCTGCATTATTTTTCGGCATAATTGCGGTAAATATAATATTTAGAAATGAAAATATTTACGAGTATAAAAATACGGACGCAATACAGCACACGCGGTTGCTATTATGAGCGTCGTAACGCGTATATTACACGGACGTACTAACATATACACAAACATTCGTAGGACGCTTGGTCTAAGCAAGTATTAGGAGTGTAGTATAGGTCCACATAATGCCTTCTCGCTCACCGTGGCTCCGTAATACGCAAGCGCGCACACATACGTACTAGCATACATACAAACATACATACGTATGACGCTTGAACTAAACACCAAAGCAAGTAATAGGCAGTGTAGTATACATACTACAATACTAGCCACGCTAGTATGGCTCAGCAGTACACAGCCACTCACATGCATATACGTATATCAACATATAACGCTTCGTAGCCAAGAGTGGGGAGGCTACGAAGCACCGCACAAAGAGAAGACGGCGAATAGGGAACGCTGTATAACTGTGTTCTATCTCATTCTCTCGCAGGCTATATACTATAAGATCTATATGTAGGTCTCTTTTTAGTGTCGCTTTTTCGTTTCATCGAGTCTCAAATCACTCCCAACGATTCTAAAGAAGTTTTCACTTCAAAAATTGAAAACATGGTGTCTTCATTTCTAACACCGGTACTTATTGAACCCCCTCGTATAAATATATATATCTCTATGCCAATGCAATTTTTCCCAGATAACTTTTACCTTCGAAGGGTGTAGTGTAAAGTTTGAAATAGTTTATAGGGAAAACTTTCAAGGAAGCTTTCGAATTGTCGTTAATTAATAGCAGTTGAAAAATAACAATTAAATGATAGTGGAGGCAAATTGAATGGTGTGTCCGCTTCACTGATTCACTTACTTCGATGCTACTTATGAACTTGTGTAATTACACCCGCCTGCCCGCAGCAAATAGTGGTAGTTCGCCAATTAAACCCTTCAGAAACATTAATTCTGGTTTGCAAATGACTTGTGTTGCATTTATTTGGTTCATACATACAAACAAGCTACTTGTTATTGAAATGCAATAGCACTCGTACCCCAATACATACACACTTACACATGGGTATGCACAAGTGAGTACATACATATACATAGGCGTACTTAGCAAAATATTGCACAATTTATTACCCACTCTCGTTGTTAGCGTTGGTTCGTACATAATTTTTAGCGCACGCCAAGTGAATGGCTGATTGATCCGAACACTTGGCGAGTGCTTAAATCGGCGTACGTACATACATATGTACATATGTACACATGTAGCAGCATAAATTGAGAGCGTTCAGCGTTTAAATGAAAGTTATGGAAGCATACAATTTGCTGGCTTCGGGGCTTTTGTAATTAAGAATGGCATATAATGACAATTGCCGTGCCTATGTGCGTGTCTACTCCATTTGCCTGCTGGTGGTATAAATTTGATTAGAGTGAATTTAAAATCCATATATGCACATTAATATATATCATAGCTGGGAGTACTGTAATTGGGAGCGCAAATTTAAAGGCTCATCAATTTAAATGTTTCAATTCAATGTACAAATTTATCCAATAATGCAGCTTTGACCAAAAGATTTTGCGCTTTTATTGAATTAGTGGAAATTATAACTGCTGGACCTAGTTTTAGCAGCTATTTATTAAAAAGGGTTTTTTTGTTTGAAACGCAAGGACTTAAATGATAATACAAAGCAGAAATACTGTGGGAATTAATTTTTTATTTTAATCTGCTAGATAATTTCATGGCGTTTACTTTTGAATGTGATGTACCGTTAATTTTCGACGACTTTTTCAAACAAATCGGAGTAATAAATCTAAATGAGGCAAATCAGCAAAAATGCGACGCAAACGATGGTTACTTGGTTTTAATTCTTGCACGACCTATATTTTACAGGCACCTAAGCCAATATCCTTTTGTGGGACAACATCAAAACGCACCCCCCCTAATAGGAGGACGAGGAGCATCTAACAGAAACAAAAATACCCCCAAAATTCATTTTTTTAAGCATTTTATTCCGCGAAAAAATTTTTGGTTTTTTGTACTCAGGTCACTGACGCCGATGCTACAATGCCCGTCGACTGAGAAGCCCCGCTGCGACCTTCCTGGAAGAATTGAGTGTACATCCGCCATTTAAATGATTAAAATAAAAAAAAATTATTATATTATTTTAATGTATAAATAAACCGTATGCCAATTTTGAAAAAAATATATTGACTTCTTCATTTTAATAATTTTAATGAAAATCAGGGAAACATGGCAGTTTACAGGCATATGCCCCCTTAAGCCAAAATCCTTGCATAAAATTCTCCACGTAGTCGAAGGACAAAAGCCAACAAGTTGATAATGAGAACAAATAGACACTTCAGCATCTTCTTAAATATTTCGCTACATGAACTTCCCGAACAGATTTACTTTTATGAAATTCTTCTTCTTAATTGGTGCGATAACCGCTTAGCCGATTTTAACAAAGCGCGCTAGTCATTTCTTTCTCGTACTGAACGGCGCCAGGTGGAAGCACCAAGTGAAGCCAAGTCTATCTACATTTGCTCTTTCAACGCAGAGGAGGTCTTCCTTTTTTTCCTACCACTACAGCTGCAGATGGTACTGCATCGAATACATTCGGAGGGCATGACCCAGCCAACAGAGTCGCTGTATCTTTATTTTTCTATGTCGTCATAAAGCTCATACAGCTCTTCGTTCCCCCGTCTGCGATACTCGCCGTTGCCAACGTGGAAAGATCCAAAAAAATTTCTCTCAAACACATAAAGGAACGCCTCTTCGGATGTTGTCATCGTCCATGCTTCTGCGCCATACGTTAGGACGGGCATGATGAGAGTCTTGTAGAGTGTTAGTTTTGTTCATCGAGAGAAGACTTTACTACTCAGTTGCCTACTTGGTCCAAAGTACTACTTCTTTACATTATTATCGGTGTTAATGCTGGTTCCTAGATAAACGAAGTCTCTTACAACCTCAAAATCATTACTGTCAACAGTTAGTAGACGTGGGCGCCAACACGCGAGTGCACCGACTGTTTGTTTGATGACAGGAGGTACTTCGTTTTGCGCTCGTTCACAACCAGACCTACTCGCTTTGCCTCTTTATTCAGTTTGGAAAAAGCAGAACTAACCGCGCGGTTGTTAAGGCCGATGTTATGAAAAATTGTGCGATTAAGTTCTGTGGCTCACATGTTCTTTTCCAGCATCAGGTTAAAGAAATATCACGACAGAGAGTCACCTTATCGGAAACCTTACTGAACAAAAATATCAAAGACAGTTTGCCATTCCCAGCTGTCAAACCATAGTTGTCATGCAGCTAAAAACATACCCCATGTTATGATTATTTTGACGATTAGTCATCTGGGAGTATTTTACGTACAAATTGTGGAGTTTTTGTTTAGCATTGCCAACTACAGCACTTACCAATGTCGTTGTATAGCAGGCATCAGCAAAAATTGCCCAACGAAATACAAAGAAATTGTGAAAGTACTGTAACTTGAAGACTGAGCCGATGTAATGCGTTGCTATTGCAGTTACGCCAAAAAGTATAAAGAAATAAACAAAACAAAATCGCAGCCCATCGGCATTGGGAAAAGCATTACGAAATGTAACAAAATGCCAAAGCAAAACAAATCCCACACAGACACCGCATACCGCATTAAAATATGTACGCATGCTTGCGAAAAAATTGCAAAATACCTTCAGCGATGACAATCAGTAACAACAAACGGATTAAAAGCGAAGGCATACGAAAGTATAACAAACAAATGGAAATATGCAAATAAAGGCAAACGATTTAAATTGGAAGTTGTTACAGTAAGTAATGGCGAAGTAGTAAAAAAACAGACCATGAGAATGCCACAAAACATCCAAATTTACTATTGGAAGATGATATATATATATATATATTTTTTTTTAAATAAACAACTAAAATAAATTAAAATATGATAAAATCCAAATAGATAAAATTAAAGAAATTACTCATATTGACCTCTTTGATGTGTCGATTCGTTTAATTCATATAGTTAAAGCTTGCAAAGGCAGACGGGCGAACGGATGGAAATTTGGTGTTTACATATAAAAAGCAAAATAAGCGAGAAAAAATAAATATTTCAATGAAACACATACTACGCGTTAACCAAGGAAGGTTGGTATTATATATATTATTGGTCAATAACGATGATTTTCAAAAAGGAAAAAACCTGATATCCCTTTTATAAATAAAGCCAAATTACTAAAATTTGGTACGAATGATTAACCAAAGCAAATAAATTTAACACAAGTAAAATTTGGAAAATTAGACGGTGCCAAACCCCCACGTATGGACGTGTAACTCAATAGCGCCTAAATAAAACTTCTCAAAACTTAGTGCATACCCACCTCATATAGATCCTGCATAGATATTATTTAGATCTGTTAAAAACAAGAGACCGAAGGAATCCTTCTGCCTAACATGTGGTCGAAGTAATACTGATAGCTCGAGGCGACATGTCACTCGAGACCAGCAAGCAACTAGACATCCCTAGCGACTCAAAAAACAATGAAATATCTGGGCATTTACTTAGACTGCAGGCTTACGTTCTGGGTGGCTACTAAAGCAGCAAAGATCACAGGAATGTTGAGCGTACTAATGGCGAACATACGTGGACCAGAGTAAAAGAAGGTTGATCATGGCCACCTCAAACACAATACTTCTGTCCGGCAGCGAAATATGGGGAGATGCGTTAAACGCAAAACCAAGCGCAAAGCACTGGAGGCTGTGCAACGAACAGCGGCACTCCTACCGCAGCTGTCTCAGGCGCAGCAGTTTGTGATCAGCGGAGAGATACCAATCGACCTCATGGCTCGAGAACGAGTAGATGCGAGGAAAAAACGCCAATCTACTCGCAGTGTTGTAGCTACACTTTCCACCTTGAGTAAAAAGTTCTTGGGACAATCGCCAAATGACACTCTAAGTCGATTAATTTGAGTTTTGCTTTTTCTTAATTGCTAGGTCGCGGCATCAGTTATTAATAATCCTATTACTATTTTATCGCAATTGCTTGAGTTACTCTACCTCTGTACACATTTTCGATTTTACAGTTTTAAAAATTGATTTGAATTTGGGCGACCAGTTTGTATTAAATTTTACGTTAAAAATGGATGTAATGGAGCAAAAACCTTGGAAATGTTGAGAAGCTATGGAGTCAGGCCGTTGACATCAAAATCTGATGAAAGCGTCAAAAAAATGAAAGGAAATTTGAGTAATAACCGCAAATTAACATTAGCTGGCAAAGAATTTAAATATTACTTAGTTATCCGTTCAGGACAATGCAGTTAATGATTTAGGTTTGCGTCGGGTTGGTGCAAAGTTGATCTCGAAGGACCTGAATTTCGTGGAAAATAGGGGCCGCTTTGATATCGTCAAAGACATTATTTCCAAGGTTGAGACCCAACAATCATCACCCGCATCAATACTTAAGACGAAGCATAGGTTTATGAGTACGACACACATAACAGGCATTAGGGGACTGAGTGGAGGATTCCGAATGAACCAAGACCAAAAACCACGAAACGTATACCATCCAACTGCTATCGAATTCACCTGATATGGCTCAGTGCGATTTTTTTGTGTTTCATCGATTGAAAAAACCACTATGGAGAATTGCCGCGTTTCAACAGCCGAAAGGAAGTAAGAAAAAAATCGAAAAGGAATTTGATGGCTATATTGAAATTAAAATTCCAAAAATGCGCTAAAGTGGATGAGGAGTACTTTTAAAGCGATAATATCACTTTTGAGGAATAAAGTCAAATTTAGAATTTTCTGTATATATTCCGGGAACTTTGTGATCAAGTTGGTATTTAATATTTGCATGTCCTAGGCATTACGCCATCACCCCCGGGTGCAATCGCCACCTCTACACTTCACTTAGTCTATGTTTTGTCAGTCCATCCGGCGACAGCTAAATACATGCAGGGGGGGGGGGCAGTAACTATTAACACTTAAGAAGGCACAAAAGTGTGATTAAGTTATATAAATTTATATTTGATTTATTTTTCTTCCTAGAATTTAAAACTTTTTAGTGGAGAAATACTTTTAGAAAGCCTTTTCTTTAGGCCTTTTCTAGGCTGTACATTAGGCCGGGTCGATTTGTGGGGAGGCAAAAAAATCGCCCATTGCTCTGTGAAAATCGTATTCTACGGATCAAAATAATAAACTTTGCCGAAGGATCCATACCTCTAAAACGAATTCTGATGTCCCCCAATTTGGTTCGATCTTTTAGTGTCTTTTGTGGGGAGGCAAAAAAATGGGTCGAACTTTTTAGTTTCTTTTCTCATGTAAAGGCCAAAAATGGTGATATTTTGAAATGATTGTATGGGGAACCCCCCAGGGGAGTTCCAGGGGGTGTGCCACAGGCATGGGTGGATCGGCCGTCCAAAGTTAGTGGGGGTCGGTCATACATTTGGACTCGATTGGAGCACTCTAAATGGGTCAAAGTGAGATTTTTCGTTCGACCCAAATTGGGGGACATCAGAATTCGTTTTAGAGGTATGGTTCCTTCGGCAAAGTTTATTATTTTGATCCCTAGAATACGATTTTCACAGAGAACTTGGAGAACTTCTCCTGATCTCCATAAAACCAGTATGAAATTTTCAAAAAAATTTGGAGATCGCTGATTTCTACAGTGTCGAAATCTTCTGAGATCTTCATTCAAAAATTGTCCACCTAAATACATAAGGACACGGACAAATGCAATTGTAAGTGTTGACCACTACTAAATGTAGGAAAATTGGTGTATGTATGCACGTCATTTACCGCATTGTTATTCGTGTATATGTATATGCCCACAACAGCACATTTAAGTACATATGTACATACTTAGTTGCATTTCAGCTGCTCAAAGTTGATATCGTCCCACGCGCGTCATGGTCATATGCGCCTAGACTTACTCGTAAGTATGTATTTATCTAGGTGGCTTTGCTGTGCTTAATGTTCATGCGAAGCGCGCCTGCGGTTAGTTTAATTACTTGTATGTATGTATATACTTTCATACCCCATATCTCAATGGTATTTCGTTTCGATTGTGGCTGATGTCTTAGAGCTGTAACAAGCAGCCTGCCTACACAGACGCTTTATTCCTTTCACCTTTGCCACCCACCTTTGCGGTGTTCCTTGAGCTGATTCTGTCACTGTAGCTGCAATTACGCACCACATTTCTGCTGATACTTGCTGTTGTTGCAATATATTTTCAATATGTTTGTGAAAACACGCTGAGAAATCAGTGCTTACAAATTTAAGTCTGTCATTGCGAGTCAATGAGGCTATTTTGATGTTCAGATCTTTAATAAAAGTAGAAAGCCATATTTGCATTCAATTTCAATTCCAAGTATTAGTACATCCATGATTCTGTGACCGTAGAGAGACTTCTTCTAAAGTATTTTAATTTTTAAATAGACGCATATCAGGTGCGAATTTTTCTAACCATGAACCAAAAAAATTTGTTTAATAGCAGCCGACTTTCGCAAGCAATGCGTGAGTTTTCATCATGAGGATGCGTTTTCCAAGAAACAATTTCCAATTCAAACTGGAATTCTAATGTTTCTTTTACGAAAACGTCTATTGGCGCTTAACGACGTACTCGTAGAAGCTCGTGCCGACCTTTTCAAGTTTGTGTGCGGCATAGGCCGTTGGGAAATATTGCAAACTTATTTCTAAAGTCAATGATGTGTAGTCCAAAAAGTGCGTTTATTGGAAAGAAGATTTGGTGGAAAAGAGGCACAGATCGCGCTTATTGTATGGAACAAATACCTCCCATTATTCACTTACAAGATCAATTAGACTCAGCAATTGAAGCCGTTTCGAGGGGGCCTTAGAGCAGCTCAAAATGGGCAACGATTTTATTCGAAAAAAAACATCTTTTCTGATGAAGCGCATTTACATCTCAACAGCTACAAGTAATCAAGAAAGCTTCCTCAGAGAGTGACAGTTTGGTATGAATTTTGAAGCGGTGGCATCTGACCCATTTCCCTTGATAATACTGCTGAAAACACCATTTTGGTCAATGGTGAGATGAGAGCTTCAAAGGTCGAGATTAGTGCTTCAAAGGCACGATGACCGATCTATTGTGTCTGGAAATTCAAGACTTGGGCTTGGATGATCTTTGGTTTCAACAGGAGGGCACGCCGTGCCCAATAATTGTGGTATCAATTGCCTCGATGATATCAATTGACCACCTAGATGCTGTGATTCAATACCGTTAGACTTTTTTAGTGGGGCTCCGATGCTATGTGAAAAATTCACTAACCCTTAAATCCTTCGGATTGGCAGCCGGGTCTGGCCCTTTTACGTCCTATTCGATGATCCTTTTTGAAAGTCTAAGTCCGAAAATCGATGGAAAATTAAATTTTAGGAAACCACCTGAAAGCTCAAGTGGTTAGATATAATAGAAATAAGTTGAACTCACGTCAATGGAGGGTTAACGATTCCAATAACGCCCTTAAGGCGAAAATCGAGAAAGCCATTCACGTGTTAGGACTTTAGGCTTTGGAGAATTGATTTAACAGGATGCGCTACTGCTGAGCCAGCCGAGGCAGTCACATGAACCCTAATACGAGTATACAAAAAAATTTGTTTTTAATTTTGAAAAGAAACCACTGTATGAACTACCCTCTACATATGCCTCACAAGCAGATAAAAGTATTGCATTATACAATTCACAAACAAAGATTTTTGTAATATTTTTTAGTGTGCAGTATTAATTTCTCGTGCGCTCATTGCCAGCGATGCGGAAGGCAAGGACGTAATCTGCATGCGATACATTTCGCTTGACTTTTATTACACCGTTTCTTATTTTTCGTTTAACTCTTCATTTTCTTTCCAAGTTACTTCAGTTTTTTCAGCAACAGCTGTGGTAAGCGTTCGCTTGTTAGCCCTTTTATCACATTTTACATATTCACTGCATCCGAAGGTGATAACCCAATTTTTTGTACATTTTATGAAATAATTTTTTTTTATCGCATGATAGTTGGTTAAATATTTTATTTTACCTCTTCAAATAACCTCAATATAATCATTTAAATACGTTTCCTCGAAGCACGGCTACCATTTATGGCTCACAGATAATCATGACTTTGCTTATTTGTGTTAATGACGAGGAAATTAAGTAACTTCAATATCTTCAACAGCTTAAATCGTTCGTAAATGGTTTCCGAAAGTTAGCACTGTTAAACTAATACCTTAAGACCTTCAAAGCAAAATTACTCGTATGTACACATTTTGCTTTGATTACAATCTAAAGGCTTATAGCAACAATACATGACTTAGAAGTGAGCCTAGGTTAGGTTGTGAGATGGCCCCGCGGAGGAGGGCTGAGATGGAATTGAATGCAAATTCGTCTAAGCGGCTAAGGTGGACAAGAGTATCTATTCTGTTCTGAAATTACTCTACACAGAGGAAATGAAGCACAAAATCAGGTGTAAAGCTATAAATGGCTATGATTGATGGAAGAAATTCTTTGGAAATTCCATTGAAAAGAAAATTGATTGAAATGTGTTGCCAATGTTTTGTTAAACAAGCATTTAGTAAAATAGCGATTTTACAAATTTTATTCAAATAAATACAGGATGGCGCGAAATATATTTGACATTGTTGAACCGGAAAGCTGCAGTATAACAGCTACAGTAGATTAGATTAGATTAGATTTGTGAGGGGTTGGACAAGTCCAAGCACTCAGTCAGCAGTCCATTGTACTACACCCGGATAGATATCAGTAGAAAGAATAGAGATACGAAAGATAAAAAGTGGATGGTAAAACGGATAAATTAGTTTGACCTCACTCTTCCACAAATCTCTTGGATACATTGATGAATTTTAAGAGATTCGGAAGAGGATGAGTATGAACTTTGACCATAATCAGTATATCGCAACCCAATATCCTAAGCCTGATTCTGGAATATGCAGGACAACTACAGAGAAAATGCTCTGCAGTGTCGTCATTCTCAAGACAGGATAAGCATATCGGGCTGTCCACGAGCCCCATGGTAGCCATATGCTGACCACAGACGTTGTGCCCTGTGATTACAATACACCCACATGTACTCTCAGGTCCTTCCTACTAAGTGTTAGGAGAAAGGTCGCTAATTTCATGTTTGGTTCTTTCACAAGGCACTTGGCTACTCTGCACGAGTTCCACTCAGACCAACGACCTCTGTGGGTAGACCTCATAAAGTCGTCAATCCATAGTTGAATCGATGCGGAATTGATACCTAGAAAGGGTTCAGGGCCTAGTAGCATACTTGCAGAGCCTTCATTTACAAATTTATCAGCTAACTCGTTCCCTGCAATACCACAATGTCCAGGCACCCAAATAAGACTAACTTTGTTCTGTTTTGCAACACTGTTCAGTTTTGTCTTACATTCACCGACTAACTTCGAAGAGCAGCGTGGATTAGCAAGGGCTTTCAGTGCAGCTTGACTGCCACTACAAATTCCAATACTGTTGCCCCGCCACTTTTTCTCAATTAGCCAGTACGCCACATTCAATATGGCATAGACTTCCGTAAGGAATACCGTGGCCATCTGTCCTGTGGCATAGGAGTACTTAGTGTCTTCGTCTAAGTACCATTCAGATCCGCTTCCATCACTGGTTTTGGATCCGTCGGTGTAGAAAGTGTTAATAGGTTCTCTAGACTTGACCATTGATCTCTATCTGGAATCAAAACATCATACTTCCTACCGAAGCCAACGACAGGCACCCGATTGTCCACCGGCATTGAGAACAGTGTGCACCGCTCCGACAACTGGTGGTATATCTGACAGTGGCCAGTGCTTACCTCCGTTTAACTTGAGCCTGTACGCCGCCTTCATTGCTTGCTTTCGAATTTGAAGATCTAGAGGTTGCAAGTTCAGAATTAGTCATTAAGGGCATCATCAGATGTCGTACTCATGGTCCTGCTACAGTAACAAACAATCAATGTAGAGCGTAAAAGTCAAAATAAAGATTTGCATCAGCCAAAATCATTTTTTCGTTCGTTGAAAGATTGATAATTTCACTCAAGGTTCTTTCTCGTTGTATGTCGTTTGCTCTTTTTTGTTTGGCCGACTACGTCTATTTTTCTACAGCGGACTAAAGCTGCAATTAGTGGTGCCGCAGCCATAACCAAAACCATAGCAAAGAAGTGCTCTGATCAGGCATATGGGCACCACTGTACAGGAGTATAGGTGCCGCACCATAACGCCGTATTTATTTATTGAATTTTGGTTTTCGCCCGTAACCGTAAGCAGCTGTGAAATACTTTACATTTGTTTCGATATTTCTAATGAAAATTTTAATATTAGAAATGAATGATGAAAAACTAATTGACTTAGTGGAAAATTGTGCGTGATTTAAATTATAATATAACAAAGTGGGAATGTTGCCATTAATTTTACTTCCATATCTGTTATTTATGGTTACGGCACGACTAATCGACAAATGCTGTAATGCTGCGGCTATGGTTACGGTTACCCCTATGGCACTACTAATTGCAGCTTAATACTGATTTACACAATATTCATAAGTGCTTCGATGTAGCAGTGCTGAAAGTTAGTTTTTAGACCAAATTCGAGTTCCTAACCTCGAAAATGTCATACTTTTGTGCCTAAGCGATTAAGTTCTGCGGCTTGCATGATCTTTTTAAGGATCAGGTTAAAGAAGTCCCACGACAGGGAGTCACCCTGTCTGAAACCTTTTTTGGTATCAGACGGCTCGGAAAGGTTCTTCCAGGTTCTGATGGCACAGCTGATATTGAGCAGCGTTATTTTGCACTTTTTTATTTGTTTTTGTTGGGAGCCGGTACAGCTCTCAGACAACATTACGTCCATTGTACTGCACTCGTGTTACCTTAATTTTTACATAGCCGTATTAGTTTTGCGGGGATACCAAATTTAGACATCGCGGCATATGGGCAACTCTTTTTCGAGTTGCCGAATGTAGCTTTAAAATCGACAAAAAGATGTTGTATGGCGATTCTCCTTTCATGGGTCGCTTTCAAGACTTGCACTCAGTACTCTCGATCGGTTAGCCAAAATTCCAAACGCATTTTCTATATGCCGTGAGCTTTAGATAGTGTCCCGTTAAATTTATATTTGTCTTGTGGCAAGCTATGACCGCGAAATGGTCGCATCAAATTACTTTTTAGTGGATAGTTAGTCGATGTTCCTGGTAGGATTGCATCATAAGTTACTTCTAAAGTGACATTCAATAATTTTCTTCCAAAAGCAATGCGATCAAGTGAAGACGTGATTAGCATCGCAGTCTCCCATCACAACAATTTTTTTTTTTTTTTTTGTAATTATTTATACAATAGAAGAATCCGCTGTTATATGACCTGATTATTATGCTTGCCATCGATAGCTACTAAGCAATTTGGCAAGCCAGCCTTTGTATAAAATTTGTTTGTAATTTCCCTTAGTTCGCTGACGTTCGGAGGTGACAAATAAATCACATGCCACGCATTCCAAATAGCGTCACATGTTTCATACACAGGGTCCGGCACTGGAAGTGCAACCAATTAAAAAGGCAATCAATTTAATATGTATAAATTTCGGCACAGTTGAAATGCCAAGCTTGTAATCCCAGGCAAGCAATTGCACATTACATCGCTGTGCAAAGAATCTGAAATGGTTTGTGCATTACGGATTAGAATATAAACATTTCACATTTCCATACAATAGTGGTTCTGCCAAGCGCGATTTATGGTACCGTCCACTAAGTTGTTTAAAAAAGAGCAAGTAGTTAGGTTTTTGACTGCAATATGGCAAGTTTTTATTATAATATTTTGTGATTAACTCTTATATATAAATTTTGATGCTTATTACTAAGTACTACATTATTGGATTTCCTTACTACGCAATTTATTTCATATAACTTAAATTCTATGGAAAGTTGAGGTTGCGGTAGCGGCCGTAACTCGCGACTCGGGGTGATTGCTTTTCTGTTAGAAAAGTGCTCCAGGTTTGATTGTAAAAAGCTTAACAATAAATTGATACTACGAACATTCATTCCCGGTTGCTTTATTAAAATGTTCCTTTCTTTACGTTTAGTTGCTTAATGCAAGCCCTGAAAAATCCGTCTTCCTCGAGAGTCACACATATTAACTGGTCGAAACCACTATTTACGCTTACTTCCATTGAGCTCGTCATACGCTTCACAAGCTGTGTTTGTTACCAATGCAATTTTAGCAATCGTTGCTGCGAGGTTATCGCTTATATGGCATTTCTTCTTATCCCAAACCTTTGCTAGTCGCACAAATTTTAAATGAATAAAAACGCAAAACCTCTAAATCACCTGTTTACTTGCCACAGACAAGAAAAATTTGATTGTCGCGACGTCGTGAAGAGATTCTGCGCCTTAAACTGCTGCAGTCGTTTTTTTGTTGTGTTCGCAGTTTCTTTTGTCGTTGCTTGGACTCCATTTGTTCAATTTTGTTTTTAAGCTCATTAGTTAAATTTACTAGGAGGGTCTCCTCATTTGTTATTCGAGCATCACAGGTCACTGAATATGTTTGATGATTATGCTTTATTAACCGTTTTGTGAGTGTTAATTTTTCTTTAACCCGATTGATGTCATGCACTGGTTTTTTGCTAATTTTACTCATAGCCAGGCGATAAGCGTAAATTCGAAATTGCAGTGAATTTTTTTTCAACCTGGATTTGGTTATTTCACTATTACTCGTAACAGCGGACATTTTTTAAGATCGGTTTTACTGCGTTGTGAGCCAGAGAACTTCTGATAGGTTTGCTTCAAATATCTGCTCTTTTTATAGTATGCAGTTGTAGAATTTATTTTTACCGATATGTATTACCTGCGTAAAGATCAACTGCTGGCGAAAAGGAATTATGCACCCGCCGTTGCGTATGGGACAATTTTTGTATTGGTAGGTATTATTATGCGAACTTTTCACAAAAATATTAGACGGGAATTACAATAGAGGATTAAGTAATTAAAAATAATACGAAATTTCCCGGCAATTTTATGCAACTAAGGACTAGAATGTAGATACAAACGTTAAGCCAGCAGGTAAGAAAATACAAACTAAATAACACATTTTGTTGTTGCGTTCATTGTTTTGCATGCCACATTCTGAAATAAATACTCTGCTACTAGCAAAAATCAAGCATTTATATTATTGTGTTCAATAATAAACATGTAACTGCATGCACATGTTATTTTATTTTTGTCTTTTGTTTGTTTTTCTTTTGTTTTTAGCTAAATAATGTTTTAAATAAGTCACCAAGGTTCTTTATTAGGAATTTTCCCATTATTAAAGTTTCTTGAAAACAGCATTTTTGCATAATTGGCACGCGAAGCTACATTCTTTGTGAGTTTTGCTCCAGGAATTGTATTTTTGTATTTGGGTTGAACATATGTACATAGGTATGTATGCCTTTATGTTAGTAAAAGAATGTCAAGTGGTGAGTTTTTGCACAAATCATATTTTCTCCATAAAAAAGGATTTTCCCAAAATTAAAGGATTGTTAATGTTTTACATATGTATTAAGTTTCGATGTAGCGTTACGAGCAAGGTGAAACCACGTAAGGTGTCTTCGCTTTAGCAGCTGATTTGGGTTTTTCTTGTTTTGAAGGCAAAAGTGTTCTGCTTCTTTGTTGTTGATTTGATTGCTTGTTTACTCTCGCTTGAAATTTCGGTATTCGAACGAGCAATTATAAAAACAAAGTGCATTGTTGTTGCTCGAGTAATATAGGCCGCAAGCATACATGAAAACGACTAATGTTCTTGTACATATACATACATCCATAATACAAAAATGAATCGCAAAATGTGTTGGTAAGCGCATAACTCAACAACACATGGACCAATCTTAACAATTCCTTTTTAAAATGTTCCTTGAAGTCCAAGGATGGAAAAATTCGAATAATTTCCGGAAAACCCCTAAAACAGCCCTTTTCTTTTTCCCATACAAATATTGTGCGTTCATGTGTGTGTGCGTCTTCGCGTTGGAGGATCAAATGCGTTCAGGGGTTAGGTGGATTTGAAAATTTCAAAAAATCGAATTTTGTTTTTTTGTCTCATTAAATAGTACAGTACGTTAAAAATACTCTCCTAAAATTTTAAGTCAATCCAAGTAAAATTCTAAGAGATAGACCCTTCAGAAGTTCCGCCCATTAGGCCACGTCAGTTGAGCGCTTCGCAGGTATACGTGTTTATCTCAAAACTCCATTTTTTAAGTCGGTGGACACGATATCTCGAAAAGTTATGGAGCGATTTATTTCAAATTTTGTACAAATCTTTGAAATAACATTATCTAGTTATTGAACGAAGGATTTTTTTTTTTTTAATTACAACTATTTTTTTTTAGCCAATGTATGTCGAAAATTTCACTAAAAAATGTGTTTTTTGGTTCAAAGCCTGTCAAAAATTCAAATTTTGATTTTTTTTTTTCCTTCGTACAACAACGAGATTTATCCATGTACTAACGAAATCCGTTTGGTATTCTTATTTCAGATGAACCAGTAATGAGTTATGCTGTCCACGGCAAGAGGATTTTTTTTTTTGAAGCGTCAAGGAAGATGCGGTACCAACGGCTGAGTTTTCAAAATTTTGAAATAAAAATTTCCCAAAATGCTGTTTATATATGTATCTTAGATATAGTGAATTGCTTAAATAAAATATATGATTTTATATATATTACTAAAAAAAAATAGTCAAAATCTACTTTTTCAACCTCTAAAACCAACCCCTTCACACAAAATTGATAATATCGTGAACCCGACCATATTGAAAAGTCAAGAAATGTAAGAGCTGTAGATTTGATTGGCCTCGCAATATTCCTTCTTTTGTTTTAGTTTCAGAATGCGTTAAAGAATGGTTTCATTCACAAAACATAAAAAAAAATAGGTAAGTAAATTCTAAGAATAATCAAGCAGGGCTGAACAAATCCAAACATATTTTAAGAAAACCAAAAGAGAAACATATGTATTTTAAGAAGAACAAAAGACAAACATTATTAATTAATCAAGAAAACCCATATTTCTCACATGGTCAATTGTATGTCGAATGTTCCCGTGTTGGAAAACCATCAGATTTGTTTGTATATTCACCAGGTAATCAAACAAAAAAACATTGTATATCGGAAAGCACTGCAATAATAATAAAACAGATTTTTGTTAATAATTATGATTCACTTGATTTACAATAAAGCGATTACTGAAAATACTTATACACGTTTTATTTCATTATTCTTTATTGTATCGGTTATTAACCCCATGTTAATAATAATAAATAATTAATTATCTCTATGTTTTTCATTGAAGCACCCACTTTATAATTATTTGTCACCTTTAGGTTTTCCCACTATCCCTTTAGATTATTTTTCCATCAGATTTGAACCTTAAGTTCCCCTCTTAGTTTGAAGCCCTCTGGCAAACATCCTAGTCGGGGTTTTTAGTGGGTCTCAATAGGGTGGCCAAAGTTCGTGGAAGCAAAGATACTTTCCATTGGTCACCCGATCTTATCCTTTTCTTTAATTCTCCTGAACAGACCCGTCACCGTGATGATAGGGCGGTGTGTGAGGGTCAGCAGAGTAAAAACGTCTGAAAGTCGAAATATGAACTGCCACATTCAAAATCATGACAGAACGAAGTCTGTCGGGTCGGCTAGTAAGTGAATATATTCCAGGAAATTTTTGCTGAAAATGGTATAAATTATATGAATAAGAGTAGAAGAACGCCATATCTTAAAGAATCAGAATATGAAGACAACTCGCTTAAAATATTTAAATTTAGTATCAACCCGATTCTGATAAGAAACTCACCGGAAGATATTCGCTTGCCCTTCTCATAAATAAAATTTCCCTTAGGATTTTCCCTTACCTCTTATTAAGCTTGAAGGTTAAATTAAAGGTGACATAACGATAACCACATAAATCTGCTGATCGAACCAACCTATGGGCAACACTGTAATCGATTAGACATAATGTCGTAGTCACACCCGAAACCATACATTGAATTTTGTAACTAAAGCATAAACAGCTGATTGTTTATTTGCTGCATTGTGGTATATAATGCCATTATATTTATGAATAAATTACTAATTTCCTCGTCACAGCTCGAGCTGTTAACTCTTCTTTAGTTTCTGCACTTTCGAAATGAAAAAATAAATGGTAATGCATATAAATATCAGCTATTGATGACTATGACACCAACCATAGGTGACAGTAAATATCATTGTGGCTGAGACCGCGGTTAATTTTATGGCGTTATGGTATAGCTTATCTAATTTAACCTTTGTCACAAGCGAACTTCAAGAAAGGGAAATTGTGTTTTCGAAAAAAATAAGTATCACAAATGTAAAAAAAGGAGAATGTGATGACATTTTCAAACAAATTTTACGACAGCAAAGTGTAAGGGAGTAGTACACAAAATGTAAGAGTTTAAACTTTTCAGTAAATAAAATTAAATACTAAAAGTTTGTTTTATAGTCAAAAATGTTGGTAGTCAACTAGAGATACTTGTAGAAATGATGCAGGGAAATCCTGGAATTGCAAGAAGATTTTATAAGGGCAGCAATGAGGCGGTTAGCAGGAGACCAAGCAACCAAAAATGTGCCTAATCTTTGTGCATAGTAGTAGTAATGAATGTTTTATTGAAAATATTTATTTTCTTTGGAAAGTGTTTTATTGAGTTTATTATGTATAATTATTATTATATTATTTAGTATTAAAAAAGTACAATAATAAAAAATAATAAAAAAAAATTAAAAAAAATTTAGGTAGATAGGTAAAGTGGTTGAAGTACCACTTGACACTCCCTAATCAGTACTAAAGCGCTATTTTAATAGCATTATGCGACCTCCACCAGGCAGTCATCTACAGCCAGTCAGAGCTGTTGATGTTATGGCTAAACCTAGCTGCCAAACCCGGACATTTGCAGAGAAACTCCTTAGGAGTATCCTTCTCTGAAAGGTCCCCACAGCTTATGCAATAGGAGGTAAATGGTAAGCTTAGCTTTTTTACGTTAGTCTCGATCGTCCAATGGCCGGTAAACACAGCTACGAGTTTGTAAATTGAATAGCGTGGAGTCCTTAGAACTTTCTGAGTCCTCCGTCTGTTGTACTGGGGCCAAACGGTTTTTGAAAAAGCGTATGAAGAAATGGAGCTTCATCTTTTCTGCACTTTCCTGGGAAATAAGTTGTGCAATTCCCTTTTAACAACAGGTCTCGGAGACCATAATAATTTAAGTTAAATATTTTTTTTGTTCAATGTTTTTAAAACTGTTTCATATTCCAGAAACTTGGATTATCTCTTTGCAGCTGATTTTATAGATCTTCCTATTATATTTCTTGCACGTTACTTATGTTCTATCGCTAAATAGGGTGACAAACCCTTTTACTATTTCTTCGTTTAAGGCGTCCCGGTTGTCTAGAGCTCGAAAATTTAGTGTACTTTCCGGATTATTTAACAATAAAAAAAGGAAAAACGATATTTTAATTTTATTGGCTTTTTTTAAAAAAAAAAACTTTAATTTTAATAATTAAAAAAAATAGCACTGAAATTGACCCTCCCAAAAAATTGCACCTGAACGAAGTTGTCCATTTTAGCTCTTCTATTTATCTGAAACACAAAAACCAAAAAAATCGTTAATCAGTATAACTGTAGCTATGTCCCGTATTAGAATACAAAAAACAATTGACAAAATAGCGCGGTTTTGAATTTGACACTTTAAAAATCGATTTGTTTCAGTTTTTTAATAAAAAAATGCAAAATAATTGAATTAATAAAATGATTCTATGATAGTATGGGCGCTAGCCATTGATGTTGTGAACAGCATATTAAAATTTCAGACGATTCGGTTGAATCGTTTTTTTTATGTTTAAATAGTTTGAGTTTTTTTTAAGCTTGAGGTACAGAAGCGCGCGGACCGCTCTCTACTTAGTTAATAGGCTGTAGAAGCTATAATATTGGGAATATCCGCATGAAAGTTTTACAGTTTATTCTTAAGATACTATACTTTCGAAGTCTCGAAAAAACTAAAAATCGATTTTTTGAAATTTCTAGACCACCGGGTGCCCTTAAGATTGAGAACCCTTTAAAATGAAAAGTATGCACAATATAGCGCGCAGCAAATATTTCTCCTTCCCTCTGCTATACATAAATCAACACATTTATGTGTTTAAAAGAATCTAATCTGGATCTTTATTCTGATTGGTTTAGATCCCATACCTCGCCTGCTTTCCACCTTCAGCAAAAAACCCAAAGTTTTGCAATTAGTGAATATATAATTTTTTTTTTATATTATTATAATATTTTTATTTTATTTATTTACTTGTCCATATACATTCTAAGCCCCTCCAACAAATATTAAAAAGCAGTCTTATTTAGTCTACATTACTTGTGAAACCTGTAAAGATGCAAAATTAATGGTAATTTCAGTAAAAAAGATTTTTATTATTCACGAGAATTGCGGCAGTTCAAATGGGTTTACTTTATCCCGAATATGCCTTTTTAAAGGTTTTTGTATCTGTGCCTTACGTTTCAACTCAGCAGTTTCTTCATCTGCTACTATTCGGAAACCTAGTTTATGCATTGTTTAATAATTTTATTAAGTTTTTTCCAAATTTTTGCCAACCTTATTTCAAATAACTTCAATCTTCACACAATTCATACCACTTAAAACTGTTTAAAAAACAGAACTCAGCTGTTTCGAAATTTTAAATTTGTATTCCAAAAATTTTGGGGGTTAAATTTTTCTCCTCGAAAGTTTAGAATCGTATGGAGATATATAGGGCAAAAATTGTAATTTCTTATGAAAAAAAAGGCATAAAGCCCCTAAATCTGGAAATATTTGTGATTGGACTGTATATATCCTAAGAACCCGCTATTCTATTCTATTCTATTCTATTCTATTCTATTCTATTCTATTCTATTCTATTCTATTCTATTCTATTCTATTCTATTCTATTCTATTCTATTCTATTCTATTCTATTCTATTCTATTCTATTCTATTCTATTCTATTCTATTCTATTCTATTCTATTCTATTCTATTCTATTCTATTCTATTCTATTCTATTCTATTCTATTCTATTCTATTCTATTCTATTCTATTCTATTCTATTCTATTCTATTCTATTCTATTCTATTCTATTCTATTCTATTCTATTCTATTCTATTCTATTCTATTCTATTCTATTCTATTCTATTCTATTCTATTCTATTCTATTCTATTCTATTCTATTCTATTCTATTCTATTCTATTCTATTCTATTCTATTCTATTCTATTCTATTCTATTATATTATATTCTATTCTATTCTATTCTATTCTATTCTATTCTATTCTATTCTAAATCTTTTTGGTGGAACATTCTTCCAGTAAACGGGCCATATGATCTACCTTAATTTCATTTCGTGCAGTGCGACTTATATTTCCAAAATTATGACTCACTTAAAATTTCCCCTCTAGGGTAGGGTACCGGGCCACCTTGTATACTTTTATGTACCCTCTAAGAGGGCACATTAAGGCAACACTAAGCTTTGGAAGTCACATCAAAATAGTCATTCGTCTACCTTGTCACCCTAATATTCTTATTTTGGTATGTAAACAAACTCCTAAAAGTCAACTAATAAATTTCATTAAGGCGTTCTTTGGGTCTATTCTTATTCTTCAAACTATACATGCTTAAAAAATATACCTAAATATACTATATATTATATTAAAAAATGTGCATATATTATACAAGCACAAACGAGCATCATGTAACTCAAAATTTATTTAATTTTTATCTTTTTTATCGGGTATCTGCAAATATAAAAGCATTGGAAAAATTTCATTCGAGTCGTGAAAAATAATAATCAAATATGTGTGACGTTAATTATTATTGTATATCCAAAAACTCGTATTTATTACCAGTATTATTTGCATTAACTAGTGGTGCATTTCGTACAAGTCGAACGTGTTTTCTTCATATGATTAAAAGCTAGTCATGTGGACAGGCATTGCTAAATAACAAATACATAGGCATTTATAATCATTAAGCACAGGGCTAGAATACGTCAACTCACAACTCACTGAAAGTCATCAAATCGAAATTATATGTAAAATTTAATTCCTAATCACAAAATATACATATAAAGGGTGCTGAATTTATAGGTATCGGTTTTTAAATTAAAAAAAAAAAAACCAAAATTCAAATCGATTGCGTAATCTTCGTTATTTTTATGTAGAACCATTCCAGATAATCAGTAATGTTGGCCACAACTGCGCCGTAATTCGGCCATTCGTAAACAGCAATTTTTAATGATTCGCTGGAGGGCTTCGGTCGGAATCTCGTATGTAACTTTAATAATGTTGGCTTCCAATGCTTCAATCGAGGCTTGTTTATCCACAAACCATTTAGACTTTAAATACCCCTACAAATAAAAGTCCAAATGTGTAATATCACACAATCTTGGTGGTATATCCACTGGTCTGAGACGAGAGAAATTACTCACAGAAACAACGACGCAGAAAGTCCTTGGTTTCATGGGCCTTATGACAAGTAGTGCCGTCTTGTTGGAATCAAATGTTGAGCAGATCACGGGCTTTGATTTCCGGCATTAAAAAGTCGTAAGAAAATGCATATCATGGCGCAATAGCATTCCCCATTCACTGTTACATTGATGCCAGCTTCGTTTTTGTGAAAATATGGGCCGATGATTCCTCCAGCCCACAGGGCGCAACAAACGGTTGTTTTCAATGGATGTAATGCTTGTTCTTGAATGGTTTCGGGTTGCTCTTCAGCCCAAATATGACAAGTTTGCTTATTGACGTAGCCATTAAGCCAAAAATGAGCCTCATCGCTGTACGCCATAAATTAGCCCGAGACCGCGTTGAACACTTTTCACACAGCGTCGATTTTCATAATACAAAAGTCTGCCCATGATGAAATGTTAACGAATACTGAAAAAAATGTTATATTTAGTCTGGCAATAGTCACGCGTGATCTGTCAAAACAACCCCAATGGAAAAATTACCTCCAATCTGACCACCCTTTATTTGTATGTATCGTATGTCGTTTTAAATAGCGATCTTCAACTTTTGTTGTTAGGTTATTAAAAATACGAGTTATATCAGAGATAGGTATTCGGCACGCAAAAAGCATTAAGAAAATTATTGATGTCATGAGTTGGTAAAGAAAAAATAAAATAAATAAAAATAGATAATAAAGAAAAAGCAGCCAATGCAGAAACCAAAATAAAATAAAATAAAATAAAGGGAATAAGCGAACAGCCAATGGCAAAAGTGCTACTAAGTGAATTCGAATAAAATAAAAAGGCAAAAGAGAAAAAAACCGAAAAATTTAAAAGTTGTTTGCATTGAAGTAACCAGACACAGATGTAGCAAAAGTGGCAACAACTGGAATACCAACAACAGAAGCAACAATAAATAGCAAGCACAAAGTCGGTGACATTGTCAACAATATATGCGTGTGTGCACGGTACATGTTTGGAAACAACAATAATGATAAAACTTTTTCGAAATGAAACAGCTGAGCTTTGAGTACAGAACTATTAGTTGAAACATTTTTAAACTACATAGACAGAGTTAAAATAAATAACTGACTCCCGAAGCAAGTTTAAAATGGACTAAATAGAAATGAACAGCACAGAACACTAACTCATTCGTACGTAGGTACGTATGTATGGTAAGAATGCATGCAGAATGAAGCTGAACAACTTCCTAGTCGATTGGATAAAGTTGGACATGAAGCGTTAGAGACAAGCAAACATGCAAGTTATTTAGATGAAGAGTTTTTAAATACTTACTTTTTTTTAACTGTTCGGTTTAATTTTTATTCGAAAAACTCCAACTTTTGCCAATACGTAAAAGTTTGTAGTGCTAAACATGAGTCAGAAACAGGAAAGCAAAAAACCAAAGAATTGACCCGAAATACACTGCACCTCTCCAAACGAGTATAAACTGTGGCCAAAAATAGCAAACATGGTTCCATTTTGGTGAAACTGGTAAAAGCTGCGATTTTTATTGTTGAACAAAGCATAAAAATCGTAAAATAAGTTTTAATTTTGATTATAAAAAAAAAATGAACAAAAGTAATTTTTATTTTTAAGAAAAAAAATTAAGTCAAAATGTTAAGTAATAAAAAAAAAAAAATCTTTAGCAACTTTATGATCAAAAATATAGAACTCACCAAATAAATATTTTTATTATATTAATTTTCTGATCAAAGGCCCCTGATCTGATTTGGCACCTTAATCCCATGTCGATGGGTCAGCGCTTATTTCTACTATAAAACGCCAACAGAAAATTAGAAAAAAAACAACTTCTAAGCTTTAACTAAACATATCCGAAGAGATTTTTTCAACATTTTCTATTTTAGTAATCTTTTATCATAAAGAAAAACGGGCCAGACACAAACGACTATCGACAGGGGATGAAAGACTCCAAAGTAATTAATAGGACTATGAATAAGTTCGTGCGGTTTTTTTCGAAATTTGAAACTTTATTGACGTAAAATGGTTACAAATTTAATATTCAAAATATTGTCCATCGCTTACTACTACTTTTTCCCATCTTTCTGGCAATTCACGGATTCCCTTTGTGAAAAATTCGGTCGGTTTTGCCGCAATCCACGAATCGATCCATTTTTTGACTTCATCGTAATTACGGAAGTGCTGGTCAGCCAGGCCATGTTGCATCGATCGGAAGAGATAGTAATCGGATGGCGCAAGGTCTGGACTATACGGCGGGTGGGGTAGGACATCCCATTTGAGCGTTTCTAAGTATGTTTTGACCACTTGTGCAACATGTGGCCGAGCATTGTCATGTTGCAAAATAACTTTGTCGTGTCTATCGGCGTATTGCGGCCGTTTTTCTCGCAGTGCTCGGCTCAAACGCATCAATTGTCGTCGGTAGACATCCCCCGTAATCGTTTCATTCGGTTTCAGTAGCTCATAATACACAACACCCAGCTGGTCCCACCAGATACACAGCATAACCTTCAGGCCATGAATATTCTGCGCCGACGTCGATGTTGAAGCATGGCCAGGGTATCCATACGTTGCCCGACGTTTTGGATTGTCGTAATGGACCCACTTTTCATCGCCAGTCACAATTCGATGCAAAAAACCCTTTCTTTTGTGCCGTTGAAGCAGTTGTTCGCATGCCATAAAACGGCGTTCAACGTCTCTTGGCTTCAATTCATACGGCACCCAATGGCCTACCTTTCGGATCATTCCCATGGTTTTTAAACGTTTGGAAATGGTTGATTGATCAACTCCCAAAGTTTTTGCAACCTCTTCTTGCGTTTGAGCCGGATCTTGATCGAGCAATTCCTCCAATTCGGTATCCATGAACTTTGGCGGCGCACCCTCGCGTTCTTCGTCTTCCAAGCCAAAATCACCACTTTTAAAGCGTGCAAACCACTTCTGGCACGTTCGCTCAGATAGAGCATGCTCACCATAAACTTCCACCAAGATACGATGACTTTCGGCTGCTTTTTTCTTCATATTAAAATAATGAAGAAGAATTCCCCGCAAAAACACATTATTTGGCACGAAATTCGACATTTTCAAGTGTGGTAAAAATATTGTTGTTTACGCTTCAAATAAAAAACTTATACTGACGTTTGTGCCTTACGACAGTAGCTCTCCAATGAATGTTTGGAAATGTGGATCGATGGAATAATAATCAAGTTACGCCATCTGTTGTAAAACCGCACGAACTTATTCATAGTCCTATTATTAGGCCTTAATTTTGCTAATTTAATTTAATTTAATTTAATTTTTTTGATTTGACTAATAATAATGGAAATCATTTGACACTGTTCAGCAGGAAAGGCTTATCGACATTCTACAAAGAAGATTCAAAGATTCTATGATGCAAAAGAAATTAAATGTGTAAAGCATCTTTATTGGCAACACACTGCAGAAGTAAATATAAACAAGGGGGGGCTCGACAAGGATGTATCCTCTCGCCATTACTTTTTAACCTTCCGTTGGACACCCTGGTCTGGCCAGACTTTTTCGATTTTGAACGTGAACTAAACATATTTCTATTATAATAGCTAACGACTTGTGCTCCAGGTAGCTTCCTAAAATTTAATTTTCTATCGATTTGTGGATATAACCTTTTAAAAAGGATACTCGACCAAGACGAAAAAAGGTCAGACCCCTGTTTCCAACCGAAGGTTTCAAAAAAGGTAATCAAAGGAGATGAACATATATTCTGGAAGAATCTTCCACGAAGCAACATAAAGGTTAGAAGGTGGCACTAAAGTAAATGGGATAAAAAAATAAAAGATACGCTGACGCTTATCACGAAGCGATAGCATTCACCATTCCCTGTCACATTGGCGGCAGCCTCGCCTTTGAAGAAATATGAGCCGATGATTCCTCCAGCCCGCAGGCCGCACCAAACGGTTGTCTTCAATGGATATAATGGCTGTTCACAAATGACTTCGTGTTGCTCCGTTAAGCCAAAAAATGGGTCTCATCGCTGAACAAAATTCGAAGGTCGTTGAAGCGCTGAACACTTTTCACAGGCAATCATACAAAAGTCTTTCCATGATGAAATGTCAATGAATACTGAAAAAATCATGTATTTAGTTTGACAATAGTCACGCGTGTTCAGTAAAAAAAAGCCTACTGGAAAATGTAAGTTCAATCTGATCACCCTTTACTTAAGCTGTTGGCTTCACGAAAATTAGGATCCTTCAAAAGAAATAGGAACCCGAGTTAAAGCTTCCAGGGCAGCATTCATTAAGTACAAAAAAGTCTTCAATGATCATGACTTCAGTGTGAAACTAAAAATTCAAATTGTCTGAATTACTGTATGCTATGGAAATATGAACTCTTAAATGGCAGCAAAACGCGGCTGGTGTCGAGAAGCATTACGCAGAATTTGCAAAAGCATTACAAACAAATGAGTTCGGTTTATATGCACAGCTTTTTAGCCTAATACTAACTGAAATGCGGACTTGTGGCAGGTCATCGAGCAAGAACCAATCCAAAAGGTGATAAGATGTTGTAAGGGGCGATGGATCGGACACACTCTCAGAAAAGACAGGAAAAGCATAAGCAGAACGGCATTGGAATGGAACCCGGAAACAGACAGATGACCCGATCGTCCACGAAACACCTGGGGGCGTTCTAACATTCGTGATTTAGAAGCAATTAACCAAACGTGAGTTGTTTTTTTTTCGAACTCCATTTATTCCATACAATCTGTCATAACAATAACAATAAGTACTATTTTTACCTACAATTTAAATAAGAATAGCTTAGAGTAAGAACTCCCAGTGGAATTCGTTACTTAATAATGAACAACATATAACATATACATACATATATTATACAATTTTACAGCTTTTGCATTTACGTAATATATATTACGGTTTAAATCTTTGCATTAAATCCTTAGGCTGACATTTTTTTAATCTTGAGGAGTAGCTTATCTTGGAAAGGTTATTTGCTCGGTTATTCGGATGAGTGGCAAGTCGGTTGTTGTATCTCTGGCTGAGGTTGTTTATTTCTTCGAAAACGGTCGTAACTTTTAGGTCACGGTGCAATATCTCGTTTCGTACAAACCATGGCGCATTGGCACACATGCGGAGCACCTTTGACTGAAATCTTTGCATGATTTCTAGATTTCATTTTGCTGCTGAGCCCCATAATTGAACGCCATACGTCCATATCGGTTTCAGAATAGATTTGTAGATAAGCACCTTATTGTCTAGTGTAAGTGCTGAATTGTAGCCGATTAACCAGTGTAGTGATCGCAATTTCAGTCCTAGTTGCTTTCGCTTTAAAAATATATGCGATCGCCAAGTAAGACGCCGGTCTAATAGAATACCTAAATATTTGACATTATCTGTTTGTGGTATTGGAACGCTGTTAAGAGATACGGCAGGACATGAGCCATTTCGAAGAGTGAATGTTATCTGCGCCGATTTGCTTTCGTTGACTTTTATGCGCCATTTTTTCATCCAGCCGCTAACACTGTTAAGGTTTTCTTGTAGGTAATCAGAAGCAATTGAGGGAAGGGTACTCCTGGCCATGACGACAGTATCATCTGCATACGTGGCTGTATATGTGTTCTTTGATAGTGGAAGATCTGCTGTGAACAAAGTGTACAAGACGGGGCCTAGAACACTTCCTTGTGGTACACCTGCTCTGATTGCGTGAAGGTTAGTGGTTTCGTTGTTTACTTTAACAAGAAAATGTCTATTTTGCAAATATGATTTTATGAGCATATAACAGTTGTGCGGTAAGCCCTGCTTAAGGCCTTCATGCCAGACTTTATCGAAGGCTTGCGTTATATCTAAAAATGAGTTGTACGACTTTTTTTGTTTTGTCACTTCCTTTTTGTTATAAATTAGGTGAAATAATTTAAAACTTATAAATTTATGAATAAATATGAATTCCGAAAAAAACTACAATAACAGTTTTTTTTTTAATTATTGTACCTATACCATTTGGGAAATAAGAAAATGTGCTGATGTATGTAAACTTAAGTACTTCACTTAAGTACTACGGGGAGTACTAAGTGAAGTCCTTCACCAATAACCGATACACTTAATTTTTATTTTATTTTTTATTTCAGTGGTAATTAGCTACTTTGCGTACTTTTTTTTCTACGTTTAGGCAAGAAAGGTAGGTAGGTAAAATGGCAAGAGTGCCACAGGCACACTTCAAGTAGCACTTACGTGCCGTTTTCATACCATAATGTTGACCATTACCTGTGCAAAGAAAAATTATTGGGAAAAGAAAACCTTCTACAGCCATCCAGTGCTATTCATGTAGTGGAGGAGAGAAAAGGGATCTAGGCTGGAGAATTTCTTCAAGTCATCCCCAAAGGGCACGCTAAGGAATCTCAAGCGTCTAGCCGCCAGAGCCGGACATTTGCAGAGAATGTGTTCCTCAGTCTCTTTCTCTGCAGGATCCCCACAGCTTCTGCAATAGGGGCTGTACGGAATTCCAAGCTTCTCCACATGAGTACCGATCACCCAGTGACCAATGAACACCGCAATGAGTTTGAATTTTAAATGGCGGGGGATTCCCATCACCTTAAGCGTTATGTTTCTATCGTATTGTGGTCATAGTGATTTCCAAATAGCACACGATGAGGTAAACCTCCATTTGTGTTGTGCTTTTTTAGAAAGAAATTGTGTAGTTTGCCTTTAACAACGGACAAATGGACACCGATGTCTGAGAAGGGGACAGCTGAAACCGGTTCTGTCGACCCCTTCCTGGCAAGCTCGTCGGCAATATCATTTCCCTCTATATTCCTGTGCCCAGGAACCCAGATAAGGGAGATGTTTCCTGCTCGATCGAGAAGTTTGAGTTCTTCCTTACAGGAGTTCACCAGAAGAGAGCTGCAATACAGCGACGACAGTGCCTTGATCACAGCTTGGCTATCGGAAAAAATATTAATGTCCCCCTCCTAACAGCGATCTTGAAGCAATTTGCATGCCTGCAGGATCGCGAAGACCTCTGCTTGAGAAACGCTGCTCGTTTCCGGCAGTTAAAAGGAGACCGAAATGCTGGCTGATTTAGAGAAAATCCCCGCTCCCACTCCAGATACCATTTTGGATCCGTCAGTGAAAACAGAGGTACCTATATCCGCGCCGACTCTCCCCTCGTTCCAGTCTTGCTTGCTCGGAAAGATAGTCCTAGCACAACCCTCAAAACACAATTTGCGGATGGAGAGATCAGTGCGAAGAACAGAGAACGAAGGGGAGATCTGCTTCAAGATGCTACTATGTCCTAAAGGAAATTGTCTCCAGAGGCCAAGCTCCTTCAACCTGATAGCGCTCTGAGCAGCAATGGATTTAACCTGCAGATCCACAGGAAGTAAGCGCAGAATAACGTTGAGCGCAGCAGTAGGGCATGTTCTACATACAAGCACCAGTGATGCCCACACATGCATTTCTCTGCACTCTCTCTAGTTTAGTGGTGTTGTACCCCTACTGGAGAGCTACCCACCAAAGAAGAAGAAAACATTTATCCAACTTTCTCTAACCTTCTTCCCTCTAGAAGGAAGTGTGCGCGCATATATATGTAACTCGCATATTTTATAACAAAAAGTTTTTTTAATTGTTCCCGATTGGTGTCAAAATATTACATTGGCAACATTTTTATTATTTTGGTCACTGTGCAATAAGCGAAGTGTATGAACTCATGTACGTATATGTAACTAAAAAACAACAACGTTTGGCATTTGTAAATAACAGAAACTATATTTGAACATTTTAAAACACGTCACCAGTGGCGATTAAACGACCATAGTGCAGATGAAGACAGTCGAAAACCCGCTGATATGGAAATTTAGCAAAAAATTTAAATTTACAAAGTTGCGAATTTATTTTACTGCCAAAGCGAAATGCGAAGAGTTATTTCCATATAAAACCAGTCGGTATTAAATACAATAAAAATAAAAGTAAAAACCTTATTTAAAATTTCAAACAAATGAGAAACAGAAACACAAATAAGCGTTTTAATTAGGTATAAATATAAAAAGAGTAAAGGTATACATACATACATACGTATAAACACATCAATGAGTGTAAGATACAAATACAGACTCAATTCAGCGATAGCATCAGCCACTGCCTTCTTCTCTGTTGCTGCTGCTCAGTCAATGAAGACTAACGAATTTTAACCAAACGTAGCTGAAAGTGTACAGAAGTACGTATTTTTCGTTTTTTTGTTTGATAATTATAACTGTTAGTCACATGAAACTGGTTCATGGCATAAATTAAACACAAACAACGACGCCGAAAATATGTAAAAAAATTTAAAATCTTAAAATTAGTATTATTTCCTCTGCACTCAAATGAAGTATAACAAAATATCGAAATTTAACACAAAGCGAAAAATGGAAATCCCAGGTTTATCATAAAATTTGCGTAAATATCAAAATGCAACGACTGCTTTGTTATTGCAAATATAAGGTAAAATTAATTAGGGAAAGGAAGGAAACGCAAATTTAAATTTGGTATACCTGAAAATGCAGAATTATCCACACTAATTAAGGGGACCAAGTAACTTGGAGTGAGCTGCTCCACAACGAAAGTTCCTCGGCCATTACATAATTAAATAGCAGATAGCTTATTTTTAGTTATTTCGAAGTCGACAACAAACTCAAAACAATGACATAGAAACTTGAATGCGTGGCAAATCGATTGTTGTTATTGTAGTAGCCTGCTAATGGAGATTTCGAAAAAAAAACTGTTGGCCTTCACGAAGAATAAAATGCCGATTTTTGTGATTTTATTTAACCTCACAAGTAAATTTGTATTAAAGGAAATGAAAAAGCAGAAAATGTTAATTAGCTAGGAAGCTAAAGCCGTACTTATAAAGTACCAGTGGAGCAAATGTAATGACTGCTCGATTTCAACGTAGTGAAGGCTAAAAATCTTGCAAGAGACAGCACTGAGGATTGGGATATTGCACCAACTTTTCATATTTCAGAACTTAGAAGTCAATTTGTTAAAATTGCTTCATTACTTCTTTCGTCTAGATTTGCGGTCAGAGCGACGCACGCATGCGAGGTCGCAGTTTTTCATTGCACTGATAGCGTCAACGGAAGTTTAAATATAAGGTAAGGTTCGGCGAACCTGGCTACGCAACAATGATCTCACATACGATAGAGCTTGAGAACCAGTATGAGATTATTTTCGTTTTTTGAAAAACTAGACGTTATTATGTTTCTAATAGTTGCATATATATTCTTTAAAACTATTTAGAACTTCAATTTTCATTTAATTTGAAAAAAAATTTATTGAACGAATTACATGTAGAGATACTTATTGTATATGAGTGAAAGTATTTGTGAAGCGCGAAGTTGATGAATATTTAAGTCCTAGACCTACGTTCACTTCTCACCAAAACTTCTCGATTGAATCAAAATCTGGCTTCCTAGAAGTCAAATTGACTCTGTAACATTATTATTTATGAAAAAAAAAGAAAAAAATAGATTTCCCATTTCGCTATGTGCTTTTGGTCTTATCAAAGCTGCAAATTTCATTCAGCATAAGACATTATAAACCCATTTAGAAACTTCAAAAATATATTGTATTTTATATGCATGTAAAAGAAAAAGAAAAGCTTTTCTGCAACGCATCGTCACTGACGATGAAAAATGGATCTAATATGATAACCCTAAGCGTCGAAAAAGTTGGAGCCTGCCAGGTGCACCAGGTCCATCGAAAAAAAATGTCATGCTTCACAGGTTATGTTGTGCATCTGGTGGGATCAGAAGGGTGCCATCTATTATAAACTCCTTAAACAATCTGAAACCATCACTGCCGATCGTTACCGACTACAGCTAATGCGTTTGAATCGAGCTCTCAAAGAAAATCGGCTGGAATGGGACATGACAATGATTTTGCTGCATGACAACGTCAGGCCACACGCTGCTAAAGCGGTCCAGAAATATTTAGAGAGACTGAATTGAGAAATCTCGCCCCCCTCGCAGTATTCCCCAGACATTACACCGTCGGATTACTATCTGTTCCGATCAATTCAGTCAGCCCTTATTGGAGATCGGTTCACTTTTTACAAGAGCATCGCAAACTGGCTGAATGAAGGGATCAAGTCAAAAGAACTCGAATTTTTCGTCAGAGGAATCCGTATGCTGCCTGAAAGATAAAGTAAAGTTGTATCTTCCAATCGCACATATTTCACATAATAGCATTTATTATTTAATTGTTTAAATACTTCGTAACTATAACTAAGAAAGGACGGAAACTTATTCCCCTACCCAATAGTTTAAGGAGAAATCCGCGAGGACGTATGCATTTTAACATGATTTTTTCACGACGTTGCCTAATTTTGATTGCTGTATGCATATATATGTGACTATATATATGTACATCCATAGCATTAGGATGGGTTAATTGCTTTTTAGCATCCTACCTGGCAAATATGGATTCTGCACAAAATTATGAGAAAAAAAGTAATTTTCGAGACCCCCAAGGAATTTATCTTTGTGTGGAAGAAAATTTCCAACATCATATAAAAAAAAATCCTAAAAATCAATGCAACTTTTAAGCAACTTCAATTTTTCATGACTATTTATTCCTTTCTAGAAACATAGGAAATAATAATTATAATGACAATCTTTCACTTTATCATACTAACATCGGAAGTGCTATAAAACTACAAGCCGAGAAGTTTTTTTTAAAATTCTGATTAAAAAACTTAAACTTTGTATGACAATTTTTTTAAATTATTGTGAATTTTCGTGGAAGTTTGTGGACTTAGGTTTTTGTTGAAAATGATTGAAATTGCCGATGATTTGGCCAAATGCTAATCAGCGGTTACCCCACAGGGATCAAAGCCAAAAATGGGAAGCAGTCCCGCAGGAATCATGAAGTGCAATTTACATACAGAGCAATGATCCAGTCTAGAACGCTGCAAAACTGCAAAGTGTTTCGTGACAAGCCCGAGCAGAAAACTGTCGAACTGTCGAACTTTCGTCTAAAACTTGGAAGAAAATATGTTCGGTCCCGATATCCCTGTCTTGCTTAGAGTAGCCGGCGCATTGAGCATTTTCGTTGTGAGTGTCCTGCCTTTGCTAGAGCAAGCCTATGAATTTTGGGTTCCGATGTCATAAGAATGAATTCGTTCTCTCAAACTGGAGAGTATTTTTAGATTTGCCAAAGAAGTTGGCAAAATTCCCACAGGACTAGGTAAGACTATTCTGTCTGCCTGTCTCGCTTCTAGCCTATCTTTTCCATCTGTCACTTCTCTCCTTTCCTCTGTGACTATCTATCCTTTTACTTTCCAGGGCTTTGAATACAGTGGCCTCTTAGCCTGCGTGTTTTGGGAGTTACTCATCTCTCGGTGCTCTTGTTAGACATATTTTGATTAAAAATTAAAAACATTAACGAAACAAATTAGCATGAAAAATATTGTAAAAAGATGAAATGGCTTAATTATATGAAACTTTTCTTAAAAATTTGGAACGATGCTAAAAAAATACATAGTTCCAAACGAATTTACCCACCCTAATGTATATATAAACATGAATCCAATTTTTTTTTTTATTAATTTATTGCAAAGAGTAGTAATTACAAATAATTATTTCACTTATAAACTAAACTTTAGCCACTGAGGGCTTCTCTACTGATACTCTATAATTTGCATTTGATAACTTACACTAAGGCATGTATTTGAATATTTATTTATATATTTTATTTTATTTAATCACACACAACAAGCGATGGTTATATTTGGTTATATGAATGATGGCTTAGAATATAAAATTACATGTATTGAAAAGTAGACAAAGAATAATCGCCATTAGAAGAGCAACAGCAATCTGAAGGCAAGGAGAAGACAGATATGAGAGAGCAAGCTGAAAATGTGAACGCATTTAATATTCGTTTGACAGATTGAAACAACTGACGCAATAACCGTCTATAGGTGGACTGAGAAAACAAACAACTGCCGCTCAGATATAAGGCATGTAAAATTGATATTACATTTAGCAAATGATCGAGAAGGTCTGATGAATCGAGATCGTTCCTTTGTGTAGAAATATCAAGCATCAGAATTTCAATAGATCGTCGAACAGAACGGAAAATATCTATAAAGAAAAAGCAGAAATGTGTTTATAACGGGTTATGTTGTACTCATAAATATGGCGGGTAACGTTGTTATATAAGACATAAAGTTTATGCAGTATCCCAATTGGCGTAAAATTTGTAGTCATAAGACGCGTCGGTAGTAGGCAAGTTTTCCTTCTGAAATAACTTTAATTATAAGTAGGGTAATATCGATATAGAATATTTTACACTTCTTGAAAACTGGCATATTTTGGCTAAGCTTAATATTGATTGTGGGAAATTAAACAAATTGTAAAGTTTTAAGCAAAAAAGTTTATGGTCAATTGAGTCAAAAGTTTTGCAGCCCTCAAGAAGTTTTGGAAAAGTTATAGACTTTTAACTGCACTGTCATACAGCTTCTGTTGTTCCTAAAACCCGATTGGTATTGATCTACCACAGAAGTACTATTAGTGAAGTGATTAATCTTAGTGTGCAGCTGTGTTCTAGAACATTTATTGTAAGAGATAAAACCGCAATTCGTCCATAGTCGTGAATGAATTTTTTAGGGGAATGATTGTGGCCCTTTTACAGCACTTAGGAAAAACTGAGATGGTCAGTGGGGCATTGCAGGCGTAAGTAGGAAACGGCAGAATTTTTGGCAGTAAGCACATAAAAAGGCTAGGGGGTAAACTCATAAAATTAAGGGCTATTGATTTTATTACAAGTACCACCGCGGCCGCCGTAGCCGAATGGGTTGGTGCGTGTCTACCATTCGGAATTCACAGAGAGAACGTCGGTTCGAATTTCGGTGAAACACCAAAATTAAGAAAAACATTTTTCTAATAGCGGTCGGCCAGATAATGACAAACCTCCGAGTATATTTGTGCCATGAAAAAGCTCCTCATAAAAATATCTGCCTTTCGGAGTCGGCTTAAAACATTAGATCCCTCCATTTGTGGAACAATATCAAGGCGCACACCATAAATAAGAGGAGGAGCTCGGCCAAACCCCCAAAAAGGGTGTACGCGCCAATTATATATATATAAGTAAGAAACGACAGAGTTTTTGGCAGTAAGCGCTTAAAAAGGCTAGGGGGTAAACACACAAAATAACAACTATTGATGAAAAAAAAACGGTGGCCGCCGTAGACAAATGGGTTGGTGCGTGACTACCATTCGGAAGTGCCCCGGCTCAAATCTCCAGGCATGAAACATCAAATGTTAGAAAAAGTTCTTCTAGTTACAGCAGACCCTCAACAGGTAGTAACAAACCTGTGAGTGTTGACTGTGCGAGTTTCTAGTCTTTGTCTTTCATAAGACTTAATCGAATTGCTGTCGAACGCAGACATTTTTTCTTATATTATTGTAGTTTGGTGAAAAATAAATCCATTATTTTCTCGATAGATGGCTGCAGTGATCGATATCGCGTAAAGTATTCATCAAACAATTTTAGATGTATGCTCGTTGTCAAGGCGACATTTCACACTAAAACAAATTCATTTGCTGTTTTTTTGTTTGCTCCATTCAGTTGTGAGTTACAGGGTGTTAACAATGGAAGTCAACAAAGAGAAAATTCGTTATATTTTACAGTTTTTTTTTTTTTTGTTAAGGGTGAAAGTGCAAGCCAGGCTGCCGAAATTGTGAGTGGTGTCTATGGTGCCGATACTGTTACAGCTAATTGCGTGCAATTTTGGTTTCGTCGATTCCGTTAAGGCATTTTTTGTGTACAAGAAAATGTCGATAACATCGCAAATGTCGATACAATTACAGAAATAATCGTAATTGACCGGGAAGTTAGTAGTCGTAGCATCGCCTAGGAGCTAAACATCGATCATAAAACAGTTTTAAGTCATTTGCGCAAAAAATTTTCGCAAACATTAGAGATATCTTTGGAAATATTCAGGATTATGTATTTACAGCACAAAAAGGGAAAAAGTAAATATATTTTTGCCGTGAAATATGTGCAATGGCTTTTACTATTAATATTATTATATTTAAAGGGACAAATACCTGTAAAATTTCGAAAAAAAAATTTTTTTTTTGTTTTTTTTCATAAAATGTAAATATAATCCTTTAAAAATATGTCAAAAAAATTTTAGAAGGTAAATTTAAGTATTTCTTAAGTTATAGAAGGGAACCGTGACAACTCTTTTCTTTTCGTTCGAGCGCTGTGAGCGGTATAGTTATGTATTCAAACTTTAGACGCGTTTTCCTCAAAACTATATTTTTCGAATTGACGTACACGACAACTCGAAAAGTTATTGACCGATCTCCCTGAAATTTTGCACATATCTTTTTTATGATATTACTATGTGATATTTCTAAGTGAATTTACAAGTTTTCGAAAACTTTTCGAAAAAATAATTTTTTCGAAGCAAAAATAGTAGGAAAACCCACCCCAAAATTAATATTCTTTTTTTTTAAGCATTTTATTTCGCGAATTTTTTTCCCCATTTTTTTATTTTAATTCATATAGAAATTATGACATTAATAAACAAAAATTTTTTTGGTTTTTTGTATTCAGATCACTGACGCCGATGCTTCAAAGCCCGCCGATTGAGAAGCCCCGCTGCGACCTTCCTGGAAGAATTGAGTGTACAGCCGCCATTTTAAATGATTACAATGAAAAAAAACAATGTTTATATAATTTTAATGTATAAATAAACTCTATGCCAATTTTGAAAATAATATATTGACTTCTTCATTTTAAATAATTTTACTGAAAATCAGGGAAAATATGGCCGTTAACAGGTATCTGTCCCCTTAAAATACTAAATTGCGACTTATTACCGAAATAACTGGAAAACACTGGAATTGCATGTGATTAGTAAAGTACAGTCAGTTATTTGATTTTATAATACAATAATACAATAAAATCAAAAATACATTCACGATTGTGCGGCTCTATTCCATCGCACATCACTTTACGATAAATTTTCCTTCGGCGCTTCCCTTTTCCTTCTTTAACTATGCTGCACTATTTTATCTATCTTTCACGCATTTGATTACTTAACTTAATATATTTTTATTTGTTCAATTCTTTGTTTTCTTTTTTTGGGAAAACAAAGACAAAAGATTTGGCCTTTTAATCCGTTCGACACGAAATGAAGCACGAGCACTGTAACAACAAAGAACAACGCAATTGCACTTACAAAAATACAAAAGAAGCCAAGAAAAGCAAAAAATAGCAAAAGACATGAATTTAAGATCTAACCAATTAAAGGCATTATCTATGCATGTATGTCGCTCACTCCACGGTACCCCACGGCACGCCACATCGTGCCGCTCACCTGTACTGCTTTACTGTTAATTTTGCGCTGAGATTTTTAAATTGCTTTTAATTGCTTAACGATAGCCAATTGAATCCGCATTGATGGGCGCACAAGCATTTACACTCACAAACACATACCTATATAAGCTCAACACGGGTTCGTATGTATCAGCTACCTCAAAACGTATTGAAGTCGTTCAACAGCTTAGCTTTAGCGCTTTTGTTTGGCTTCAGCGCTAATCCATTCTTTTTCGTTGAACTCAAGTTTTGCTTCTAAATGCGGGCATACACATAAACACACATACGTTTGTATGCTTCTTATATGTATATAATTTATTTTTAAATGTGGTTTACGTATGTATATTTCATTGTTTTGCTATTATTACCTTTGCTGCAGTTATATGTATGTATTTTGTTCAAACATCTACCGTTTGTTGATCGTAATTATTTTGCTGAAGGCGCTGGCTTTTGTTCCTTTTAACGTTGAGTCGCGGATCATGTCAGCTGTATCAGCGGGCGTCAACAATTCTAGCACTTTTGACATTTCCATAATTACGCTTCTTGTGTTCATTTTGCGCGTTGGCGCCATTTAAATGGAGTCGAAATTAAAATAACAGCACTTAGCCAGTGAATAGTGAATACTAATTACTAATAGCATAACTTTCAAAACTGTTTCAACTGGGGCTTCGAACAAAAACGACTTCAATGTGCTGAAAGTGAAACCGACAGCAGAATAAGGAGTGTACAAGAAAATATGAACACATCTCGTATATTTTTCCCAACAAAAAGTTCAAAGGTGAATTTAAAAGAAAAAAATACGACAGAGTAAACCTAAATACCAAAGCAAACGAATACACCTGAGTTCACAATAATACCAATGCGATATATTGCAAAGTTTCGGCTAATTATTTAATCTTTATTTCTTTATGGCTAGCTAAAACTGGCTCAAAACTCGAACTGATTTTTAATAAAATAGTTTTTTTTTTTTTGTTTTTTTGGAATTGTATGTATGAAATGTATTTTTCATTTAAAAAGAGAAAATGCGCAAGACCTTCAGTAAAAAAATTAGAAAAATTAACTGTATAATCTAAATTTTTCTAAAAATTATGATAGGAAAATTGGAAATTTTGATGAAAATTTGTTGAATTTAAAAATGTTGTATAAAATTAGTGACAATTAGTTATATGAATTTTTGTGATATGGCGAAACAACAACCCGAATTCCAGTTTAAGGGGTTAGGGGTAGTGAGAATTGAAAAAAAATGGATTTTTTTGCAGTTTCTAAATTAAAATATCTTAAAAATATTGTGTGAAAATTTGAAGTGAATCCGATACATACTTTTTGAGTTATTCAACAATCAACAAAAGGCGTTCGGGCGCTCCGGAGCGTTCTAGAGCAAGTAGCTGGATGCTACACGTATAACACTCGAGAAAGTTCAATGCTACGTAGGCAACAGCAAATTGGTATTTTGGAAGCTGCTATGACGGCTTAAGAACTATTGTATGGCCCAGGAATAGATGGCACAGTGTAAGTAATTAAATAATTCGTATAACTCTACATAAATCGATAGCTAAACTTTAAATGCCTTTTTCTCAAAACTATGTTTTTTGAGCTGGAGATCACTGTAACTTAAAAACCGCTGGGTAGATTTCAATAAAATTTATACTGCGTTTGAGAAACATAAAAAACTCGTGACTGATGAAAGAATTTTTTTTTCAAAAATTTTAATTTTTTTTATACAATTAAATGTCGGTTTTTTCTCGTAGCTCTGAAAAATTCTTCCCGAGGCCGACATTTTGTTAATTTTGAACGAAAAAACTTGGATCAGGCACAAGATTATCTATAACAATAATTTCTCTTGACAGATTGATTTAAGATGAATCTCCAAGGACTTGTGACGATCACCGCAAGGGGCTTCTGGAGAAACGGGCTCCACATGAACAGCAATAACTTTTACAATTATTATTATTATTTTTTTTAAATTTTGCATAAGTTAAGTCGAATATTTTATTTTTGTAAAATAAAGAAAAATTACTAGCAAAAAAAACAAAAACGGTTGAAAATCATAATATTTTCGGGCCTCTGACTACCCTTAACCCCTTAAAGCTTAGGCTCTTCAAGTCGAATATACTGCCGGTACTGCTGTATAGTAGCTCTATCTGGAAAGCCACCACCGCTCCAATCAGTCGCCTACAAGTATTGGTCAACCGCTGCCTAAGGATTATATTCCGAATTTTCTGGCCAAAAATAATGCCAATCAAGGAATTTTTCGAAAAAGTAAATATAGAACCGCTAGACGTTTAGATAAGAAGACAGAAATAGAAATGGATTGGTCACGCTTTACGCAAGGAAAACGGTAACATAGCAAAGAAGACAATGGAATGGAGCCCACTCACAGCGACAGGAAGAACGTCTGGCAGGGCAAGGAAAAGAATGTGGATCGCGAGACGGCTCGACTCGGGTTAGACTGAAAGTAGGTGAAGGCGTCCAGTAATCGTACGAGATGGCGCGTAGATGTTGTTGGTGTCCTTTGCGTTGCTGAGGATTCAAGAAAACAATGATGATATGACTTTGTTGCAATATAAACTTTGTTTTTATAAAAAATAGTAAACAAATTAAGCAAAAGAAATATATTGTAAAAAAATTAACCGTCAAACTTTGCACTACACTGTTAATACAGGTACATAAATATGTAAGGTTGCATCTGTCTTAAAAAATTTCTGTCAAAAATACTCCGAAAACCGTGATGTTACCAGTAAGATAAAATTTCACTTTTTTTATAATTATAGATACGAGAAAATGGTAGTACATACATATGTACATATGTGTGAAGTACTAGAGTTCATTTGTAGTAAATCTGCGTTTTTGATTTCTCACCACCACACCAGGATTTTATTTTGAAGGATTTCTATGTTTTAGTCGAAATCAATGGTTCGAAAATGTATTATAAATCCATAAAAGTATTTGGTATGGGTACATGAGTAGCATCCAAAAGAAGCTAACAAACGATAATCGAATTAGTTTTCTTTTTTTTAAATACAATTTTTTTTAATATTTCAAAATTATCTTTCGAACTAAGTCTTTATCCGCCAATATTCTTGAAGATTTGTAGATTTAATGAAGTGTAATACGATACGAAGAGAAAAATAAAAACAATATTAATTGGAGAGCTCTTCTAAGCCATTTCCTTGCTGCAGCACATTCAAAGGATATTTTAGAGAAGTAAAAAAAAAAATGAGAAAAATCACCGAGGATCCTAAGTGGCTCAGTCAAAGGGGAAAAAGTAGTCAACGAGATAGTAACCTTCTTGAAAAAGTCTCTAAAAATTTGTGGAAATGTATCAGCACATGCCAAAACTCTTTACTTGCAGAGCACTACAAATCTAGTTATCTTCTTGGCATCACGGGCCTTCCAGGTTCGTGAAGGAATCGTTACAGATATTATAAATAAAAGTCGCATGCGCTTCTGGAATCTCTTCTTCACAAATTAGGTTCATAATAGCTACCGAAGTACTCCACTCCACCCAGCATTTTCTAGAAAGATGCCATTGGGAAACACTTCCCAGCTCAATTTGAAGAAATCCTACGAGCTTTGTTATTGGTGCTTTACGATTTTTCGTAATTTACAATTTTTTTATAAATTTATATAATTTATTTTATAATTATAAAATGATTTTCTATCTGTCTACTACACTGCAATGCAAAATTTAAAAATGGTTCCTTTATGTAGAATGCCAGAAGCATTTAACTCTGAACGTATTTCATACGCTAAAAATTAGTAATTATTTTCCACAGCCAAATCTAATTTTCATTCTAATATATAATACAAAATAAAACAGATGCATTTGCCCCTTCAATAGTCAAAGAGAGAGAATTTTTGTATATTTCTGCTCACTACCTCTTTTAGAAAACCAGAGGGGGACACACTTCCAATAAGGCAATGCCCAGTCTTTCGAACAGCTGTTGATGAGTGTTTAAAGCGGGGAAAGAAATGCTGCCTAAGACCAATGCGGGAGGGGACCAAATAATGAAGTTCTTACTTTCGCGCCTACTACAATTTTCTAATGCTGTTTTTCAAATACATTTTCAGAATCAAATTTCAAAATTGTCACTATTGAAGTGCAAATTGATGGCGGGCGAATGCTGCGCGACAGATCGGCGAACATGCATTAGTGGCTAGCTGAAGCCTCCCTAAGGCATGCCAGTCAAAAGTCTAAAGTTGGAAGCCTATTTCAGGCTGGTTTTGCTTGCTTGGCTTCGATAACTCTCAAGAGTGAAAAGAACAATACATAACCGTATCCTTTAGCCGTATTTATCTATTGAATTTTGATTTTTCCCAATAACCGTAAACAGCTGTGAAATACTTTGCATATATCTATACTATAAAGGTGAATGTCTGTACGTTGTCCGCGCATCAAACGAAACGACAACACCAAATGACGTAAAAATTTTTATACATTCACTCCCTTCCCACAGCCCCCAGGCCGCGCCACCACCCTCATTCGTTACTAATAATCGAATATTTGCTTAAATTGAATCTAAAAAATCTTAGTTTTTCCTATTTCCCACTATTTATAGCACACTCTAGACTTCATAATTCGCTTGAGCTGTTCAACTATGACCCAAATGCAAAGTTCAAAAACGGTTTGAGATAGAAAATTAATAAAAATAATTTTGCTTGATATTTTTCTGATTGGTTGTTTTGATTTTATTCAACGAGGCATAGCAACGGATGCCGGGTATTGTAATATTATGGTTATTAATAAAAAATTATTTTCTATGAAATTATTGTTTGTAAGTCTTTTATATACATATCCTAAATCCCTCAAAACTACTCCTACGCGAGTGAGGCGGCGGGTTAAAGCTAGTATTTTAATATTTCCGATAAAAAACTGAGTATCAGCAATGAACAACGAAAAATTACTTGACTTAGTGGAAAATCATCCGTATTTTTTATAACAAACTGCAATTGTTATCATTAATTCTACTTCCATATCAGCTGTTTATGGTTAGGGCATGACTAACCCACAAATACTGTAATGTTGCGGCTATGGCGTTATGGCTACGGCTTTCATCTTAATTTGTGAATTTTATGTTGCAGACAGGGTGGAAGCGAAACCGAAGGCGAAAATAAAGTGATGGTAGCTGAGATCAGAAGTCAAAAAAAAATTTAATTGCGCTCTGTAATTGGGGTAGTAGTAAAGAACTTGGAAAGCACAAAATACCATGAGATCGAAGTGCAAACCTCGCAAAGAATCTAAGCTAAAGAACTTGGAATCGGCCGGAGTGTTACTTGCGAAATTATTCATGTGCACCAATTCCAGCAGGCAGGCGACTGAAAATGTGAAAACAACAAAGGGTTGAAGGTCTTGAAAATGCAGGCTAGCGAGACTGGAAAACCCCCAAAAAATGCTTGGTTTTTACAAATATTGAAGAGCAGCTGTTACCTGCCCCAAATATAAGAAGCAAAAATTAATGAAAAAAGGTTCAAAACCACTGAATTATTGGCGAGCACAACCACAATAATAAACATTTTAATTTCTGTTGTCTGTCTGTGCTTTCATGTTTTATCTTATACAATTTTACCATTAAAAAAAAAATCGCAATATTTTTAACAGCTTCCAGTTAGAATTATGACCCATGGCTATTATTCAATTTGGCTAACAGCTCTGTTTCCTTTGTACTTTTAAGAATTATCTGATTGTTATGATAGCTCAAAGCGCCCATTTAGCCATACAAACTATCAAAGCTAAGCAAATTAAGTACAGCAAGCAAAGCCTGCCTGCATTGGGCCAGCAGCTTCAAAGCACTGCATTTCTGTGCATATGTACATATATATGCCCAGAAACTGTTTAAAAAGTATATATGTATGCATAGTATGTGTATATAATACCGAAATTACTGTAAAAGATATACAAATAAGCTAAGTTTTCAAGCGTTCAAATCTAATTTCCGATTGGTTTTCCCTTCACCAGTATTCTCTTAAGCTACTCACTGTACATGTATGTGTGTATGTGGATGCATACATATGCACACACGTGTGTAGTTTTTATATTTATAAGTGTTTATTTTTACATTATATGCTATATTTATATACATATGTATGTTACATATGTATGTATGTTTGTATTCAAATTCAAGCGGTTAAGTTCATAGTTTTTAAATGCGCTTGACGCCCTTTCCTATTAAATCTGATACATACGTACAAAAAATACACACAGATATTTTTTATCTTCATGATATTCATGAGAAAAATATACTTTATATCAAGATAAACAAATGTATATAACAATAAAAACCCACATCAGTGAAAGTTTCTTCAGCACATCTAGTTTTTATGGTAATTTGTGCGGCCAGATGTTGGGTTATTTATTGGTTAGATTAATTTTTACCTACCTAATATAAATGCACGTGCATTTACGAATAGGTATGTACATGTGTGTGTATACATATGTATGTATGTACAGAGCATTTTAAGTTTGAGTGGCTTGGTTAGCATTTTTCTGTTTTAGCAACTATCATTTCGATGGTAGGCAGTCGTTAAGCACAAAATCTAGTACTGTTAAAAAAAAGTACCATTTCGCGCGAGAGTAATACGAAAAATATTGTAATATATTAAAATCTAATACGAAATAAGTGGATCGATGAAAGTGTTTATGGTAGTAGCCCGGTGTGACGGGTTCAAAAAATCGAATTCTTTTTTTTGTACACTTTTCGGAAGAAAAACATCTTAAACATATAATATACTATAAAAATTTCAGACAGAAATTTTAATTATTTTTAAAGTTATAGCTAAAATAAGAGAGCGCGCCGTAGTGTGTATGAAAGCGTGTGACACGCCAGCAGCAGCTGTTGTTGAAACTATAAACGCGTTCTTCTCAAAACCATGTTTTCGAAATTTCGGGGAATCACTGACTCAAAACTATTCAACCGATTTGGCTAAAAATTATGTGAGATCAAAATGAACTTCTAACTGAATCCTTAATATAAAAACTGATTAGTTGATTGGATCGGCACCACAATAAAAAATATCAGTGCAATTTCGTCCCGGAAATTGAAAATACCATTGCCCAAAAAACAAACAAAGTTTAAAAAAAAACAATAAGATTTCGAATTTAACGTAAATATTTGGCACTTAAGCCTTGCAACTTTCATTATTTTAGGAATAGAAGAAATAGGACGTTGCAAATGAGTTTATTTCCTCGGAGAAAAACTGGATGGTTTTTATGAAAAAATTATCTTCTCAAACGAAGCTTATTTCCATTTGAATGACTACGTAAACAAGCATAATTCGCGTATTTAATGCGTGCCACAAATAGGCAACAAATCATAATAGGTTGAAACAGATCGGTGTGTGTCTGGCGCGGTTTCCAACAGATTGACGAAAAATATTGTTTTTCTTATTTTTCAAGTGAAATGAAAATCTTCAACCAATCCACATTGGGTGGCGAGGCGAATTTCGAACGATTTTTATGATTTGCTACCTGCACAGGTATTCAAAATCCGTGGCAAAAAGTTTAGATTTTTTCGCTTTCCTCTGCTGTTATGCAAAGTATACAGGCTCCAACCGTTGTATCAATATGGGTATGTTGGTTAAACAGTTGTATATAGGTATATTTCATTTCATTTTCGTTACCGATTTCCACATTGGTCCAACGGTTGCATGAAAATTAAAATGTTTTACTTTTTGGTGGGCAGAGTTAGCGGTTATGCAAGAAGTTGGAACGAGTATATTTTTAGTTATTTGCACAGAAAAGAATATCAAAAAATAAGAAATTACAACAAAAAAACAATAAAAAAACTTTCAATAGAAAAATTAAAAAATTAAATAAAAATAACAAAAAGATTAAAAAAAATTAAAAAATTAAATAAAAATAAAGAAAAGATTTAAAAAAATTAAAAAAAAACTTCAAAATAATTAAAATTAAAACAAATAAAATATCAAACAACAAATAAAATAAAGTTCCGTCATTATTATTATTGAAAACAAAAGCTTTTTTAAATTGAAAAAAAAACATAAAAAAACTTTAAAAGCTATAAAAAAATTAGAGCAAATAAAATAAAATTTCATCGTTATTATTATTGAAAACAAAAACTTTTTTTTTAATTGAAAAAAAAAAATTAAAAAAAAATGTTATAAAAAAAATTACAACATATAAAATAAAATTGCATCAATATTGTTATTGAAAACAAAAGCTTTTTTAAATTGAAAAAAAAACATAAAAAAACTTTAAAAGCTATAAAAAAATTAGAGCAAATAAAATAAAATTTCATCGTTATTATTATTGAAAACAAAAACTTTTTTTTTAATTGAAAAAAAAAAAATTAAAAAAAAATGTTATAAAAAAAATTACAACATATAAAATAAAATTGCATCAATATTGTTATTGAAAACAAAAACTTTTTTAAATTGAAAAAAAAAAAACATAAACTTTAAAAGCTATAAAAAAATTAAAGCAAATAAAATAAAATTTCATCATTATTATTATTGAAAACAAAATTTTTTTTTTAAATTAAAAAAAAAAAAAGAAAATTACAACATATAAAATAAAATTACATCAATATTGTTATTGAAAACAAAAACTTTTTTTAAATTGAAAAACAAAAACATAAAAAACTTTAAAAGCTATAAAAAAAATTACAGCAAATAAAATAAAATTTCATCATTATTGTTATTGAAAACAAAAACTTTTTTTAAATTGAAAAAAACAAACTTAAAAACCTATAAAAAAATTACAACAAATAAAATAAAACAAAATTTCATCATTATTATTATTGAAAACAAAAAACTTTTTCCTTTAATTAAAAAAAAAATTATAAAAAAAATGTTTAAAAAAAATTACAACACATAAAATAAAATTGCATCATTATTGTTATTGAAAACAAAAACTTTTTTAAATTGAAAACAAAAAAATATAACTTTAATATAATATTTTTAATATAACTTAAAAAAAAAATTGAAAACTTAAAAAAGTTACAACAAATAAAATAAAATTGCATCATTATTGTTATTAGGTTCAAAAACTTTTGTAAGTTGAAAAAAAAACAAAACAAAAAACGTTTAAAAACTATAAAAAGATTACATGATATAAAATAAAATTGCATCATTATTATTATTGAAAACAAAATTCTTAAATTGAAATTGAATTGAAAAATGTTCATGAAAAAAATTACAACATATAAAACGAAATTGCATCATTATTGTTACAAAAACAAAATTTTTGAAATTGAAAAAAAGACCAAAAACTTAAAAAAACATTTATGACTATAAAAATATTACAACAAATAAGATAAAATAAAATTCCATCATTATTGTTATTGAAAACAAAAAAAATTTTAAATTGAAATTTTAATTGAAAAAAAAAAAATAAAACAAAATTGCATCATTATTGTTACAAAAAAAAAATTTTTGAAATTAAAAAAAAAGACCAAAAACTTAAAACATTTATGACTATAAAAATATTACAACAAATAAGATAAAATAAAATTCCATCATTATTGTTATTGAAAACAAAAAATTTTTTAAATTGAAATTGAAACTTGAATTGAAAAAAAAAATAATAATTGTAGTCAACAATAAATAAAATAAAATTTTATCAATTATTATAATTGAACAAATTTCACTTGATTTCTTTCTTTTTCTGTTTAGTTATTTTTTAGTATTTTACAATATTAAAAAAAAAAAATAGCAAGAAATTATAATATTCGTCGAGTCAAATCTCATCTAATCTTACGTTGGAGAGACGGGGGTCTCGGCAAATATCACGCAATTTTTTTCTGATTGAAACAAAAAAATTGTACATGCTTTAGATTTAATCTCAAGCGTAATCGTAGTATGATTAAGATCATTCACTAATTCGTTCAAAAGAAAATAACTTCATTCATACTTCGACGTTATACATTACTACTGTCAAACCACCATATTTGTTTTATACCAAATAGCTCAATTTAATCTGAATTTGCGGTACAGTGTAGCCCGTCGGTTGTTTTCGCGCCACTATGAGCCGAACGCCCTATCACTCAGGTTGACGTTTGACAATTCCGGACTTTAAAGAACATGACGGAAAATCATTTGCTCCATTTCTAATACGCGTACCGATTGAACCGCTGAATGCCTTCATCAGCACGCCTATTGATCCCTATTGCCCAAGTATACGTGATGATTTAGAGAAAATATGCTACAGTACATGCGGTATTTACTTCGCATCTATCACAAGAGCTGCAGAGCACAGGCGAGCAGCTCACATTGCATCAGCTAAGCAAGCGCGTATGTTCCGCAAAGTGCGACCCTCACGGATTGTCACAAGACGAGCTAATGAGTTACTGTGCGCAAGCGTCAACGGCTTAGAGTGGCTAGATTAGAACGAAGTTGAAGGAGCACATGATTTTACTGAAAATCATATGGACATGTTGGTCCCAATAGTCTCTCTTGAAACCGCGCATGATTCTCCATGGACTGAATTAGAGTAGATATTCTGTTTTTAATCGCAGTAGTTACAATTTAAGTCTTCTATTGTTAAATTTTTATTACACTTAAACTCTCAGCAATATTGATTACTAGTCTTAACTAGTCGTAAATAAAAGCACGAAGCAACTTTTTTTTCTTTTTACAATAACAATCCAACGCGTTTACATAAGAAACCCACATTTTGAAAAATCTCACGTGAGATTGGGGGATGGGGAAGGGGGTTGAATAAAATCTCACGACATCTCACCAGGGGGGGAGGGAGGGTCAGAAAACTGAAAAAAACACCTCACGTAATTTATGGACGCCCCCTTATTGTCTAGTGTTGTCATTGGGTAATTTTATGTACATTTAAATTTAAAAAGAAACTCAACCTTGAAAGATTCTAAATATTTACGCTTATGAACGAAGTATTTGCGCAAACAAATCTTTGGACATCATAACAAATATTGTAATAAACGAGAAAAAAATAATAAATCTTAAAGTCTGATGAAAGAAATTTGACGAAAGATTTACGCTTTTCTAATAAAATATTAACATATAAATATGTACTTTCTTGTATAGTATTGTGTTTTAATAAAATATTTTTAAAATCAATCTTAAAATCTGAAATCTAAAATGTAAGTCTATATGTAAATAAATAAGATAAATAAAACATTAAGACCTTAATTTAAGAATTTGCCTTTCGTCAAACAGCAGCAATTTGTGACTTTACAAAATTTTACGATTCAATAATAAAATAAATATAAATACCCCTTAAGAGTTTCCTTTAGTAATAAAATCTTATTTTTGTTGCAATTGCAATAATAATTTTTACAATCAATCTTAAAATGCGAGTAAAGTAAGTATAATATGTAAATTTATAAAACTCCTATTAATACAAAATAACTTAGGCATACCTAATTATGTTTTTTTCTTGTTTTTAATACTTAAAATCAGCCTACCTAAATACCAGCGATCTTTCGATTTTTTCTGTTTCTTGACAACCGTCTTATTCTGGATATCCTTGCGCAAATCTTCTTTAAGCACCAACAACTGATTGAGCTCCGTCAATTCTGTCGTATTAAAGTTGGATAGGTTCCTCAAATTTGTTCTAAGAAGACACAACGTCAACTCCATTTTCGACTGACTCTGACGCAATGGCTGTTTCGCTGGACGTCGCAATTCCTCCAGATACATAAAGTGGTTGTAAGCGATTGTGCCTTTAGCGGTGTTCCGTTGTTTATTCCCCATCTCTGCCTTTAGCTATGACTTTTTTTCTTTGCGATAAATAATATTCAAATTGCCTTTCGGTTCACTTGAAGTTCTATTTCAGAATGTCCTGAAGAAGTGAGCGCACAGGGTTTTTATAGTACTTTAGGTCAGGTTAAAGGATGCAATCAACAGTAAATGATCAGGTACAGGCTGAAGCAAGCAAGGGATGGGTGAGAGAATGTGATGAACAACGTACCTGGGGCTAAAGTAAGCCTCAAGTAAGTAATGACTACTCAGGCAAGTTTTTAAAAGAAAGCCTAATGCGAGTAAATAATGGGCGTAACAAAGAACAAGTATTTACACATAAAATCACAAAAGTTTTGCTTCATTTTAATGTTTTGTTACATTACCTTGAGTCATTATACCATCTGCGTCGACGAAATTAATTATTTCCGGTGAACAAACGGAAAAACCGATTTACACAAAAACGTCACAATGGTATTCACAATCCATTTCACTGGACTTGTATGGAAAATTTACTCGTATTATGCACATGTTTTCAAAACTTCCTATCGATTGTGGACACGCAGAATATGAATTGTTACATAATTACAAGAATTGCGTTAGAATTTAGTTTGGTTTAATTATTTACTGTGTTTGGGCGTTAACTAAACTACAGGAATAAAGGAAATTTTTGGGTTTTATTTTTATTATTTATATTCTAATGTGTTTTCTGTTATACGTGTGCGAAACACTGTCGTCTTTAGGCAGAGGTTCTGTTTGCCACCGAGGGCGTTGCTCATGTGACCAAACGACCAAACAAGAAATCAAACCAGACTGGATATTGTATATTGAGATTCGCAGAATAATTGAAGCTCGCAAATATGGAAAGGCGTGATACCAGCGTTTTTGTTTACTTTTGACTGTTCTTAGTGATATAAACATTGGCATGCTACACAGCCCACTGCCAATTGATTGCAAACGAAACTGCCGGGAATATTTGATGCTGTTCTGTAAACATTCTTTTATGGAGAAAAAAGAAAGTACTTTCGACCACAAATATTATTTTGGCGAAATAAAAATCCATGATTTTTACGTTAAAGGCTTAACATTTTTTTATGCTCGATCTTTAGCTCCTGGGCAATGCTACGACTACTAACATGCCATTCAACTTCGATTATTTCCATAAACACCATTAATAATTTCTGTGGCCTGGCTTGCACTTTCGGGTTTATCTGAAAGAGCACCTGTAAAATGTAACGAATTCTCTTTGTTTACTTCCATTGTTAACACCCTGTAACTCTCAACTGAATGGAGCAAACAAAAAACAGCATACATTTTTTGAGTGTGAATTGTCACTTTTACAACGAGCATAAACTTTAAAATGTTAGAACGATACTTTACGAGATATCGTTCATTTCAGTCATTTACCGAGAAAATAATGGTTTTCTTTTTCCCCAAACTAATTTTCCCATATCACAACGAAAATTGTTAAACAATGAAAAATTATGCCTGAGCGGGAAAAACCCCACAGGACATTAAGGCAAAAAAAAACGCATTACCTCTCTCTTTACATTAAACCATTTATTTTGTCCCTCTATTTCACAAACTTAGTACAAGGCCATATATTAAGTATATTTGCAAGCTCTTTTTGTTGCCTCGATGTTGTTTGGATGGTTGGACATTACCATTGTTTTTTTTTCTTTCTTTCTTTAAATGACGGTCTTTCAACTATGGGCAGACTATTGACGTTACTGATTTGTTGTTGCCTTCATACCGGGGACTCCTTGGCGTAAATTATTTTTAAAGAGAATTTCTCGATTGATCACCTTCAGGTCTCCTGGAATACATTGTTTACATATGTACATACGTTATTGGTAAATAGAAAATACCCCTTGTTTCTGTTGCTTTTATGTGTTGCATGCAGGGTGTTGAATGCAGGGCACAGATTTTATAGCATTTTAGGGAGAGTGAAAGAGTAATTAAACCTTGAGTTGATACAATTTCTGCGTTTGAGGTGCATTTAATTTTGTGGACAATTAAAAGCAGTAGATTTTATGTCTGAATTCACTTACTTTATAGTATTCATGATATTTAAGTAAACTCCTAGATTATATTTTAAATATAAATACATATATATATGAAACTAAAAACAATAAACCCAATTTCGCCTGACCGAATGCTGTCATCGTCCAAGCTTCTTCGCATTACAATAGGATGGGCATGACAAGGGACTTATAGAGTGTTGGTTTGTTCGTCGCCAGCAGATTTTGCTACTCAATTGTCTACTTAGTACAGAGTAGCACTTGTCGGCAAGAGATATTCTCTGCTGCATTTCATTATTATCGGTGTTAATGAGGGTTCCTAATGACCGAAGTATTATCCCACTTCAAAATTATAACTGTGAATAGTGACGTGCTTGCCGATACGCGGGTGCGCCAACTGTTCGTTTGATGACAGGTGTGTTACTTTGTCTTGTCCTCGTACAGAATCAGATCAATTCGCTTTGCTTCTTTATCAGCTTAGAAAGGGCGGAACTAACAACGCGGTTGTTAGGGCCGATGATGTTATTATCACCAGTGATTGTACGCTCTAATAAATCAATAGAGTTCAGCTACTGTCCATAAATATATTTAGTTACATATTTTGCATGCAATATCTTTTAGCTGCACCTCAATGGTACAGTTGTGTAGTAAATCTGGCGGAAATCCCAAAATAGTTCTCCTTTCCCGTTGGCCATTAGCATTTCATGCAAAATATTTTACAAGCCTTGAGTCATAATTGTATTGTTTCGTTATTTATTTCAACTGCTGAGTGCAGGTACCTCACAGCAGTGACATAATAGCCAACAGGTCTCCAGTGGTATAAATGGAAATAACCTATCAACATACACACGCACACATACACATGCATGCGCTTGTTAAGCAGCACCAAAATATTCCACAATAACTCTTTGAATTATCAAGGTCACAAAAACTATTGTCCACTTTTGTTTAGTAATAGGATTTTCTGCTACTGTTTATCCCTACGCTCCAGAAAAGGCCACAGCCTAATAGACGCAAAATGCATTTAAGCGAGGATGCGCACATTCGCGAATTGGCGAGTGGCGTAAACAGCGTAGAAAAACCCGGAGGTGGACAATAATGACAATAGACAGGTAAAAGTTCACAATAGCAAAACAGGAGAAAAGGTGTCTGTTGAGAAAGTAGAAAAGGGCGACTCCATGAGCGGTAAACCGCAGTACAAAAAGGCTTGTTAACGGGATCACATCATTCGAGCAGGGGCATTTCGCACAAATATTTGCAATTACCGATTATAAGTGTTTTGAGTTTGATTGGGAATTGGTCACCTAATAATTTCGAACTTGAAGCATACACAACCTATCCAACAGCGAAACGAGAAAAATGGGTTCGACGAAGTGCAACAACAACAATGTGAATAAGACCGAAAGTAACAAGACGCCAACAGTGCACTATCAGATATTCAAGTGCAAGGAGCTGTTACGCCGCCGCAAGCCAGATATTATGTCCGTAGGCTATTCCAAACTCTCACTCTTGGAAACGTTAATTTTGATTCATCCCAAAGAAAACAAGTTGAGAGAGGCTGAATCAGCACAGGATTTGAATACAGTATTGTATGTTATCGACGAATAGCGTTTAAGATTGCGATTCGAAACATCCGAACGAAACGAATTTGATGAATGAAGAATCAGAACAGCAAATGGATACAGATTTTAATTCTGGCGATAAATAGTGTTTAAGATTATTGATTGGAAAATATTTATTATAAACTGTATTTGAATTGGTCGAAGTACTCCTTAGGTTAATATTATATGATACTTTAATACGAATTTACTTTGAAGACTAAATAATATATTCATACATACATAAATAAATACACCTGCGGCAAGTACAAATTTTGTGTTTGAATTTTCACCTATTCCTCGGCATATTTCACACCAGACGGCTCGCTTAAGGACCTCGCCTCATTTGAAATGGTGTTTCTTTAAAAGCGTGTAACACGGAAAGGAAAAAAGATTCTTTACCTTTGTCTTAAGCATTTGATTTTCTGATCTTTTGTTAAAATATAACTTGTTTTGGGTTATATGGCAATGGCGAGAAGGCCTTAGAAATGTTGGGAAACAGTTTCGGTAATGACAGTCTGAAGAAACAGTCGTTTATAAGTGCCATGAACGCTTGGGAAAAGATCGTTTGTCTATTGAGGATGCCAGACCGTCGACATCGAAAACATCAATAAAGTAAAAGAAAGAAATTCGATCAATAACCGCAAAGTAACCAGCAGAGAGTTGGACAAGGGAATTGAAAATCGTTTATGGATCCGCTCAGGACATTGCAGTTATTGATTTGGGCTTGCGCCAAGTTGCTGCAAAGTTGGTCTCAAAGCACCATGCAAAACCGGAACCGAGTTTGATATTGCCAAAGACATGATTTTCAAGGCTGCATCCGAGTCAACATTCATCAAACCCATCGTTAATGGAGACGAGTCGTAGGTTTATGAGGCGAGTGGGGAGCTCTGAATGAACCGAGACCAAAAAACCACGTCATTTTCAGTTAAAAACCAAAGCGTTACTCAAGGTTTTTATGGATTGCAACCGTATTGTAGGCCACGAACTTTTTACAGAAGGATAAGGACTATTATTTTTATTAAAAAAAAAATTTAAAACTATAAAAAATTACAACACATAAAATAAAATTGCATCATTATTGTTATTGAGTTCAAAAACTTTTGTAAATTGAAAAAAAAAAAAAAACAAAAAAACGTTTACAAACTATAAAAAAATACAGGATATAAAATAAAATTGCATCATTATTATTATTGGAAACAAAATTCTTAAATTGAAATTGAATTGAAAAATGTTCATAAAGAAAATTACAACATATAAAACAAAATTGCATTATTATTGTTACAAAAAAAAAATTGTTGAAATTAAAAAAAAAGACCAAGAACTTAAAACATTTATGACTATAAAAATATTACAACAAATAAGGTAAAATAAAATTCCATCATTATTGTTATTGAAAACAAAAAATTTTTTAAATTGAAATTGAAACTTGAATTGAAAAAAAAAAATAATTGTAGTCAACAATAGAGTAACTGCGGGTATTGTGGGATACCCATTATATTTTCGTCTATAAAATCGTTAAATTTTATTTGATTTGAATGAAAATTTATCAATAATATGCTACCGTTATTAAGTTCAAATAAACCTAGCTTCAAAAGCCTTAGAGCCGCGAGTTTCAGAAATATTTAAGAAAGTACTGCAAAAGACGGAAACAAGCCCTTGAAGAAATTGGCGGGTAATGTGATATACCTTATTCTGGTAATGTGGTATACTATACCACATTACCCGCATATGATGCCTTTAATAATAAGTCAGTTACTTTTGATTGATAACTAAAATTTTATTGCGAACCATTTAAAAAAGGGTTATGAACTGAATTAAAACATATTGAACAAAAATATTTTAAACTTCAATTGACAAAAAACGCAACAATAAAATTCATAACACTTGTAAGAGTATTACTTACAAGAATCGCAAAGAAAAATGGCACTTCGATTGGGAATACACTTTTCGTGGGCCCAAATTTGTTCGCATTGCCGGCAAGAGGTCCAAGACTTCATTATTATATCCTCCCCATAAATTTTGCCACAGTAGTTGCAAGAGGATTGTTTTGTTGGTGGAACATCTGGAAACTCCTCTTCACTGTCACTTGAATGCGAGTCAACAAACGATTTGGTAGAAATATTTTTTTTATTAGAGGGTTTTGGGGATGGATTAACCGGAGCATTACGTTTTCTGTTAATGCTTTCAATGCTCTGTAACAAATTACACTTATAAGGCGAAGTTGTTAAAACAGTTGCCTTTGTTTTCCGGCCTTTCCGATTAGGTGGAGGATCTCGTAGCTTTGGTGGTGGAGATATTTCCCAGGGAGTAACGAGTGCTCGGCTTCTGCTTGCTTCTATAAACAAATTAAATAGCGTTCCTAAAATTTCCATAGATTTTATTGCGAAACTTACAAATTTCATGGTTGATGCGCCTGGGGTTTCTTCTGTCGTTGAATTTATAGTTTCAACTGGATCCTCTGAGAAGACAATATATCTAGCAAGATTTTTTATATTTAAAACTGAATTGTACCTGATGATGATGAGTTCCCAGCTATAAAATCTGCATCTGTGAAAATATGTTTGTCAAACGGATAAATCCCTATGGCTTTAAAACATTTATTGCAATTTGTCCAGTTTGAACCCTCAAATAAGCCTTAGTAAATAGTCTTGCGATATCAAAATGTGTAACTTTTCTGCCCTGTTCACGCATAAATCGTCTTATTTCGTCATTATAGTACTTCTTGAAAGGTCCCATAAAAGCCTTATCCAACGGTTCAAGTTTGTGTGTTGAATGGGGTGGCAAAGAAAGTATAGTCACATTGTGTTCGCGAGCTTGATCAATAACTTCTATATTGCGAGTGTGGCTATAATGCCCATCTTATATAAGAAGCAGAGGTTCAGACGGAGATGGTTTCGTTACGCTTAAAAATGCTTGAACCATTTCGTGAAGATGGGACTCTGAACCCATCCAGACAAATGGCACGCTGAGTTTGAGCCAGGGGGAGCGTCTCTCATTAGAAGAGGGTTATGGTTTTTTCGTGGAAAGATGAAAAATGGTGGTACGAAACCACCTCCTGCGCTCATGCAAGTGATGACTGTAACAAGCGATCCTCGCTCAGCTGAAGTCATTGTTCCAATCTGTTTTTTCCTTTCCGAGCGATTATTTGTGCCTGCTGCGAAGGAACTACTGATATTCCGGTTTCGTCAACGTTCCAGATACGAGTAGGTGGAAAATTATGTTTTGCGTTTTCTTCTTCCAGCAATTTGAAAAATATATCAACATTTTCTCGAGAAAAACCACGTGCACGGTTGATGCTTGTTCCACTTGGCTTTCGAAAACTCAGAACATTTCGGTGTCGGTAACAGAAGCCTTTTAGCCAATCCTTGCCAGCGTACTCTTTAATAACGGAGAACTTACTGGGAATGTTGTTCCTTGTGGCAATTCGATAACACAATGACCACACGTCTGCGCGTGTTAGTCCCCAGTACCTTGACTCCATTTATAGTAAATATTTAACTAAGTCATTTTCAATTTCCGCTGTTAAAATCGGAGCCCGGCCAAGTTTAGTTGTCAACAGCTCCTCGATGGATTTCTCGCTTCTTGACATGCGCTGCAGAGTGGTATGGGGGACACTAAATGTCTTGGAAGCCAAGAGAATACCCATTTCACCTTTTCTAACCGCTTGGATAGCTTTTTTCATATCCTCTGCTTTCCATTTTCGTATTTCACCTTTCTTCGGCATTTTTTTGATCGAGAGGGTAATATGGTACACCATACCACTTTAGCCGCATTAGAGCTTGAACAAATTAATTTTGAATAATTAAATATCGACCAAATATACAAAAATATTGCTTATATGCTTCACTAGTATTAAACTCACTTATTACTTCCCGATGAATAAATACAGTTTAAAGCACAGGATTTTAATTTGCCAGAAATTTTCCACTGAGCACAAAAAAATGCCAACCACACGACCACGCGATTTTTTTACAACTGACTCACTGTATGCCTTGCAAAACACAAATCAAATCACGCATTCTTAAGATTCTGAGAATGCCGAAATATCTAACTTGGTCCCGTTATTTTCACGTCTTTAGTTTTCGAATAAAGCTGGTATACCACATTACCCGCCTATACCACAATACCCGCAGTTACCCTAAATAAAATAAAATTTTATCAATTATTATACAATAATTGAACAAATGTCACTTGATTTCTTTCTTTTTCTGTTTAGTTATTTTTTAGTATTTTACAATATTAAACAAAAAATAGAAAGAAATTATAATATTCGTCGAGTCAAATCTCATCTAATCTTACGTTGGAGAGAGGGGGGGTCTCGGCAAATATCACGCAATTTTTTTCTGATTGAAACAAAAAAATTGTACATGCTTTAGATTTAATCTCAAGCGTAATCGTAGTATGATTAAGATCATTCACTAATTCGTTCAAAAGAAAATAATTTCATTCATACTTCGACGTTATACATTACTACTGTCAAACCACCATATTTGTTTTATACCAAATAGCTCAATTTAATCTGAATTTGCGGTACAGTGTAGCCCGTCGGTTGTTTTCGCGCCACTATGAGCCGAACGCCCTATCACTCAGGTTGACGTTTGACAATTCCGGACTTTAAAGAACATGACGGAAAATCATTTGCTCCATTTCTAATACGCGTACCGATTGAACCGCTGAATGCCTTCATCAGCACGCCTATTGATCTCTATTGCCCAAGTATACGTGATGATTTAGAGAAAATATGCTACAGTACATGCGGTATTTACTTCGCATCTATCACAAGAGCTGCAGAGCACAGGCGAGCAGCTCACATTGCATCAGCTAAGCAAGCGCGTATGTTCCGCAAAGTGCGACCCTCACGGATTGTCACAAGACGAGCTAATGAGTTACTGTGCGCAAGCGTCAACGGCTTAGAGTGGCTAGATTAGAACGAAGTTGAAGGAGCACATGATTTTACTTAAAATCATATGGACATGTTGGTCCCAATACAACAATAAAGGATAGTGCAGCGCAAGTAATTAAAGATAAAAAGTGAATGCTAGAAGAAGAAAGTTTTTGGATAAGATGACTGAAGAGCAGAAAGAAATTAAACGGGCTAAGGAGAGAGAATATTATAGAAAAACAAGGCGAGGCTGGTCATGGTAAAGGCCCAATGGATGGTGTAGGAGGATACCTAAAAAGAACAGCTGACAGACATGTCTTGATGGGTAATGATGTTAGAACAGCCTCAGAATTCGTCGATTTGTTCAAAAATGCTGCTATCGAAGTAAAAGTAATCCCAGAAGACAACGTGATTGAGGAGAAAAACCGCGTTCCAAAGTCTCTGGATGCTATTCCAGGTATAATGGACATCACAAAAGTGTACTGGCAAAAAGGACTAGACGTTTTAATACAATTATATCGATACGAACATTTTCATAAAGAGCTAAAACTATCGAGGCTTTCTAGCCTTTGTAATATGATTGCAGTTGAACCTGAGAAAGTTTTTATGCCTGCAATTGAATCTCCTGTTTACGAAGAGCCCATGATCACAGATAACGAGTTGAGATTTAAAAATAGAGTAAATATTTACAAATCTGAATACTGGTCATCTTCCTCGGACAATGAAGATTTAGAGACAATATCTCGTCGTCAGCAGATTAAAATTAAACAGATTTATGTTGAAGCAAATACGTCTTATTGCAAAGAAAATATACATCCAAATCTCGTATCCCCTGGGAAATTCTTGGTTGTTAAAGTTCCTACTGAGAAGCCAAATATTTGCTTCAGATATGTTGCTACCTGCCAGACATGTGTCGATGACGATGATGAAGAAATCTTAGTACCCTTTTTGAGATCTGTGCATAACAATCTTAGAAAATTTTAGCTGGAATCTAAGGATATATCATATATTGATTTTGAGCAAATAATCAGTATTATTCCAACACCGACGCAAAAAAAAGAAAAAAGTCAGGAATATTATTATTTTGGTAATGAAATCGATGTTTTTGAAAAATAATAAGTTTTGTAAAAAAATAAATAAATAAATAACTTAGTTCTTTAAACGGTTGTTTATAATTTAAATATTTCCTTATTTCTGCCTAATTATATCAATATCATCATTTCGAGAACATTTTTGTCATTCCGGGAACGGTTGATCATTTTCGAGAACATTACAATATTTCAATAAAATACGCATAAATGGAGGTATTAAATATTATATGTATATTTATTAGATTACAGAACTTTTGTTCTGTACATATTACGTTAATTCGATTATAAGAGTTTTAAATATTTGGAAATTTCTTAAATTTTATGCTGACTTTATGCTTTATGCTCTTCTTTAATTTTTTGACGTATTTTGCTTGTAGAAAATTTTGAATGTATTGATTTCATTATTGCTTATTCAATATAGATACAAAATATACCTATGTTTTTAAACAAAACCCAAATTCTGCGCTTTGTTTGGTTTTTGCGGATTTTATGAAACTTAGGAAAACGTTCCCGAAATGATGGTTTTCTACAAGATATTTACTACTAAGCAATATTACTAAAAAAATAAAGAATTCTGTGCGCTGTCCTGTAAAGGTTTAAAAATATACAAATTAAGCAACAGTATAAACTAATAGTCATCATTATAGCTTGCAATTTTTTTTGTCATAAAACCGATTTTGAAATTCGAAACCTTGGTGATTTTGAGCCATTTGCGCAAACAAATCTTTGGACATCATAACAAATATTGTAATAAACGAGAAAAAAATAATAAATCTTAAAGTCTGATGAAAGAAATTTGACGAAAGAATTACGCTTTTCTAATAAAATATTAACATATAAATATGTACTTTGTTGTATAGTATTGTGTTTTAATAAAATATTTTTAAAATCAATCTTAAAATCTGAGTACGTAAATATGTAAGTGTATATGTAAATAAATAAGATAAATAAAACATTAAGACCTTAATTTAAGAATTTGCCTTTCGTCAAACAGCAGCAATTTGTGACTTTACAAAATTTTACGATTCAATAATAAAATAAATATAAATACCCCTTAAGAGTTTCCTTTAGTAATAAAATCTTATTTTTGTTGCAATTGCAATAATAATTTTTACAATCAATCTTAAAATGCGAGTAAAGTAAATAATTAAATAAAACAAATAAAATATCAAGGCAAAAAAAAAGAATTGCCGTTTGACAAAACAAACAGCGATTTGTGACTATACAAAATTTTATGCTTCTATAATAAAATAAAATGAATATAAATAATACTTATAAGTATATCTTATTCACTCACTTTAGTAATAAAATCTTATTTTTGTGCAATTGCAATAATAATTTTTTCAATCAATCTTAAAATGCGAGTAAAGTAAATATAATATCTAAATTTATATTTCCTATTAATACAAAATAATTTAGGCATAATTATGTTTTTTTCTTGTTTTTAATACTTAAAATCAGCCTACCTAAGCGCCAGCGATCTTTCGATTTCTTCTGTTTCTTGACAACCGTCTTATTCTGGATATCCTTGCGCAAATCTTCTTTAAGCACCAACAACTGATTGAGCTCCGTCAATTCTGTCGTATTAAAGTTGGATAGGTTCCTCAAATTTGTTCTAAGAAGACACAATGTCAACTCCATTTTCGACTGACTCTGACGCAATGGCTGTTTCGCTGGACGTCGCAATTCCCCCAGATACATAAAGAGGTTGTAAGCGATTGAGCCTTTAGCGGTGTTCCGTTGTTTATTACCCATCTCTACCTTTAGCTATGACTTTTTTTCTTTGCGATAAATAATATTCAAATTGCCTTTCGGTTCACTTGAAGTTCTATTTCAGAATGTCCTGAAGAAGTGAGCGCACAGGGTTTTTATAGTACTTTAGGTCAGGTTCAAGGATGCAATCAACAGTAAATAATCAGGTACAGGCTGAAGCAAGCAAGGGATGGGTGAGAGAATGTGATGAACAACGTACCTGGGGCTAAAGTAAGCCTCAAGTAAGTAATGACTACTCAGGCAAGTTTTTAAAAGAAAGCCTAAAACGAGTAAATAATGGTCGTAACAAGGAACAAGTATTTACACATAAAATCACAAAAGTTTTGCTCCATTTTAATGTTTTGTTACATTACCTTCAGTCATTATACCATCTGCGTCGACGAACTTAATTATTTCCGGTGAACAAAGGAAAACCCGATTTACACAAAAACGTCACAATGGTATTCACAATCCATTTCTCTGGTCCCGGTTTAGTATGGACTTGTATGGAAAATTTACTCGTATTATGCACATGTTTTCAAAACTTCCTATCTATTGTGCGCACGCAGAATATGAATTGTTACAAATTTGCAACAATTGCGTTAGAATTTAGTTTGGTTTAATTATTTACTGTGTGTGAGCGTTAACTAAACTAAAGGAATAAAGGAAATTTTTGGGTTTTATTTTTATTATTTACACTGTCGTCTTTAGGCAGAGGTTCTGTTTGCCACCGAGGGCATTGCTCATGTGACCAAACGACCAAACAAGAAATCAAACCAGACTGGATATTGTATATTGAGATTCGCAGAATAATTGAAGCTCGCAAATATGGAAAGGCGTGATACCAGCGTTTTTGTTTACTTTTGACTGTTCTTAATGATATAAACATTGGCATGCTACACAGCCCACTGCCAATTGATTGCAAACGAAACTGCCGGGAATATTTGATGCTGTTCTGTAAACATTCTTTTATGGAGAAAAAAGAAAGTACTTTCGACCACAAATATTATTTTGGCGAAATAGAAATCCATGATTTTTACGTTAAAGGTTTAACAATTTTTTATGCTCGATCTTTAGCTCCAGGTCAATGCTACGACTACTAACATGCCATTCAACTTCGATTATTTCTGTAATTTTATCGTACAGTATCGCCACCATAAACACCATTAATAATTTCTGTGGCCTGGTTTGCACTTTCGCCTTTATCTGAAAGAGCACCTGTAAAATGTAACGAATTCTCTTTGTTTACTTCCATTGTTAACACCCTGTAACTCTCAACTGAATGGAGTAAACAAAAAACAGCATACATTTTTTGAGTGTGAATTGTCATTTTTACAACGAGCATAAACTTTTAAATATTTGAACGATACTTTACGAGATGTCGTTCATTTCAGTCATTTACCGAGAAAATAATGGTTTTCTTTTTCCCCAAACTAATTTTCCCATATCACAACGAAAATTGTTCAACAATGAAAAATTATGCCTGAGCGGGAAAAACCACATAGGTCATTAAGGCAAAAAAAAAAAACAAATTACCTCTCTCTTTATATTAAGCCATTTATTTTGTACCTCTATTGCACAACCTTAGTACAAGGCCAAGAATGATAGAAAGAAGACTGCGCCCATCAGAGAGTACGTGACGTCACGTTTGCAGAGTTGTGCAGTATTGCCAACCATTTGCTCTTCGCAATAAATTTAGTGCTTTTTTATACCGAAAATGCGACAATTTTTAAGTTTGGTGTTTGTTTATTTTTGTTTTTAATTTAAGGCTACCGAGACTTTAGGTTGAAAAAAAACTGTATTATTATACAAAAGAAGTTTTAAAAAGGCCACTCTGAGAAGATTTTAGTGCTAATGAAAATTTTTTTACTCTTATAAAATTTGATAATTTGAAAGTGCAAATTTAATTTTTGGCTCCATTTAAGGCTATGCAAAAATATTAAATGCCCCTCTCTCAACTCTTCTTAAGATTGAATACCTTTTTACACATTTTAAAAAGCCTTTGAATTTATTGAATGCGAATTGAAACCATAGAGGTGTAATCGTTTTTTCCGGTCATCAATCCTTAGAGCATCAAGAGGTGTATTCATAGTAAAAATAAGCAACAAAATACCAGAAAATACTAAAGAAACCATACTGACATTTTTACAAAAAGAGTACCTTATCTAGTTACATAGCTTCAAATATAGCAAAAAAGTCGTTCCCTTAACAAAAGAATTTCGCTTAACAAAAAAAACTCATAAATTAAATTGTACATAAGCATAACACATTTATTTAAAAAAAACGCACATTCTACAGACAATTTGTCACGCATACAAAGTTCTTACTTAACACAATAAAAATTTCGAGTTTTATTTTCTTTAAATGGGCATTTAGTGCGTTTTTATATCCAAAGCTAGGCAACTCTGCAGTAACGAGAGAGAGATTTGACTGCCGAAAGCAGAAGAACACCAACAACACCGGCAATCGCGGGCAATGCCACCAGATGTTAAAAAAAAGTAAAGCTAAATAAAACTGAGTGAATTATTTAAATAATTATTAAAAAATGTATATTTTGCAAAATTATAAGCATGACATTTTAATTAGAACAGCTAGAAAAATGTCACGAAGAAAGAACTAAAACTCCGAGACAAAAAATAATAAAAATAACAACAAAAAAAATGCTAAATCAAGTTACGAAAATGGTAATCTGGCCATACTAAAGCTAAAATCACGTAACTAGTTGTCAAATTCGCTGAGCGCAAAGTAACGGGACCACGATGGGCGCCATCTCATTATTCTTTGCATCATGGTACAAGGCCATATATTAAGTATATTTGCAAGCTCTTTTTGTTGCCTCGATGTTGTTTGGATGGTTGGACATTACCATTGTTTTTTTTTTCTTTCTTGGGGGTTAAGTGTGTTTTGGTTCTATTATAGAGGTAGGGCACACAGAGGCGACTGGCAGGAACTGCCTAAAGCCTAAAGACCGACCATTGTGGTAATATTCCACTCCTGCACGAGGTGCCCCTGCTTTCGACCGAAAATGGCGGATCTAGAGAGGCAAACTCGAAAAAACCCGTAATCACAGGTGTTATTCGTACCGTGCCTAAGTGATGAATGGCACTACGTCAGTGTGTCTTTTAACGGTGACCTCCAGATACCGGGCGCCCTCTGGTTGTAATTAGCCTTACCGCAACACCGGGGCACTGTTGCGGCTCGACCTCCATTCCCCTTTACTCGTGGGATTCACTTATGTCTGAAACTAACGATAAAAACGAAAACAAAGAAAAGGCAACAATGCCTTCTACAAACCAGGTCAGCAGTGACCTTTCGGCAGCTACTGTCGAACAACAACAACTGCCGCAGGCAACAAAAGGCAGCGAATGCCCGACCTCTGCCATAGCGCAATTAGAGATGGAAGTCGACGAAATGGACCTAGGGCCCATCGGGAAAACTTCCGCTTTATCACCAGAGGAAGAGGAGAAACTCTTAACTTCTCCCTCAAAAAACACAAGTTCGGCTAAGAATGGAGCGGAAATGGAAGTGAAGCTGCGGCTCAGCGGTGCCGCCAGAAAGCGACTCAGGTACCACCTGGGTAAAGGTCACTCCATTGAAGAAGCGCGACAACTAGCACAGCAGCCAATGAACTTAAAGCGTCAGCGCTCCAGCAGCACCACCCCTAAGCAAAGATCTCCCAAAAGAGCTAACTTAGTGGAAAGGACAACTGACCCATCAGAAGCCGAAAGGGCAAAGGCAGCAGTGCCTAACCTGGAGGTGAAAGAAGGGACGGCTAAAATGTCCTACAAAGATGCTGCATGTAGCACCAAGCTGGGTATCATACCACCTGATTATCCGGCAACGATATGGCCTACGGATAAACTAAAGGCCATTCAACACGCTATCCTGGACAGCATAAGGAAAAAGCAGACTGGTGGTGCCAAGCCAATCTTTAACAGCTGCACCTTCCGCGCAGGATACATAGTTGTCTCATGTGGCAACGATGAAACAACCGACTGGTTAAAGGCAGCAATGCCTAAACTTGAACCATGGAAAGATGCGCAAATTAAGATCGTTTTAGAAGAGGACATACCAAGGCCTTTGATCTTCACATGCCACTTTCCAGAACTGGACAGCACATCCACAGAGGACATCCTCAACCTCCTGGATGGGCAAAACTCTGGCCTGAACGTTCAGGAATGGCGGGTACTACGTAGAGTACAAAAGGGTAAGGTGACGGAGCTAACCATCGCAATCGACCCCATCTCCGCCATTGTGATCAAAAAACATCACTACTGGTTGAACTATGGGTTTAGCACAGTTCAACTTAGAACTAAGGCCAAAACCACGGAGAAGGATGCTGAACCAGAAGCGCCCAAGCCTCCCGCATTGCAGCGGACCGAGGAACAACCCTGCACTTCGGCATCGGCGATCGCAGCAACCGCAGTGAGCGTAACGCAAACTGATGAGCAGCCATGTTGCTCTAAAGATGCGCCACACGCCACCAAGCCTGCACCAATGTCAAGTGCTCAAAGGGTAGAGGAAGGCATAAGAATGCGACCCCCGCTTCGTGCCGACAAGAAAAATAATGGTCCAAAGAGGACCAAAAAAAGGCGAGCGTCACTCTGCTGAGGAAGCGGCCTTGCTGGGTAGCAACAGAGGCAAGAGAAAGGCAGCCAGTGCCAATAAACAGAGGCGATAATGCCACACGCTATCCTAAGCAACAATAGAAGGCAACTCGGATGCCTTCAATTAAACCTCCACCATGCAAAGGCTGCCTCGGCTGAACTAGCAAGGAGGTTTAACAAACAAAACTTGGATATAGCTCTAATCCAAGAACCGTGGGTACGTGACAGAGTCATTGAGGGACTCCAAGATGTTAATGGTAAGTTAATCTATGCCAACAATGATCGCCCTAGAGCGGCAATCTTAATTAGCAATAATTTAACTTTCATTCCCATTTCGCAGTTCACTACCACCGATCTCGTTGCGATCTGGACCAAGGTGCCAACAGACAAAGGCGAGCACGAGGTAATCATTGCCTCTGCCTACCTTCCAGGAGATGAGGAAACTGCTCCAACAAGGGAACTTGTAGCCCTAGTCAACTACTGCAAGGAGAACCACCTACGCTGGATAATAGGATGCGATGCGAATGCCCATCATACGATATGGGGCAGCACAAACATCAATGCGAGAGGTGAGTGCCTTCTTGAATTCTTACTTAGATATAATGTATCAATAGTAAACCGAGGCAATGAACCAACATTTAGGAATGCAATAAGGGAGGAAGTACTTGATCTTACCCTATGCAGTCCAAATGTACTATCAGAAGTCTCAAATTGGCATGTGTCCGGGGAAGCATCAATGTCGGACCACAGTCTTATCAGGTTTGACTTAGGTGCTACCTTACCGCACATAACAATTTACAGAAATCCAAGGAATATAAATTGGAATGTCTTTCACTTTAACTTGGAACAAAGTGCTAACTACTCTAAGCATCACCTGGTGCTTAAATCTGAGCTTGAGATGGAGGCAAATGAACTCCACTCAAACATTACGTCTGCATTTCATGAGAGCTGTCAGGAAAAAGTGAAAAAACCACGAAGGGATGTCCCCTGGTGGAATAGTACGCTTTCAAGACTACGCCATGAAACCAGAGTATTATGGAATAGAGCTAAACAAACAGGGGACTGGGTCTCCTACTCAAGAGCTCTAACCAACTTCAACAAAGAATTGAGGAAATCTAAGAGAGCTTCCTGGAGGGATCACTGTGATAAGATTTCAAATCTTCCTAATGCTATCCGCCTCCAGAAAGCCTTATCAAAGGATCACTCAAACGGCATATGTACCCTGAAAAAGCCAGATGGTAGCTACACTAAAAACCCAGAAGAAACTAGCCAACTTCTACTGGACACCCATTTCCCGGGATGCCATGCTTTACATGAGTCCACAATGTTGGTAGAACCTACCACTTATGCTGGCAGGGAGGACCTAAAGCTGGCAAATAAGCTATTCCATGAAAATCGGGTACAATGGGCTATATCTACATTTAGCCCATACAAATCTCCTGGACCTGATGGGATATTCCCTTGCCTTCTGCAAAAGGGAAGCCAATACATTGTCCCTACTTTGTCCAGACTATATAAAGCAAGCCTATTGCTAGGTTATATTCCTACGAAATGGGCTGAGGTAAAGGTCGTATTCATTCCAAAGGTAGGGAAAAAACCCGAACAATTGCCTAAGTCATACAGACCGATTAGCCTTAGCTCATTTTTCCTAAAAACAATGGAAAAAATATTGGATCAGCACATACGGGAGAATAACTTGGTTAATTTCCCACTGCACCAACTTCAATTTGCCTACCAACAAGGTAAATCTACTGAGACTGCAATACACAGTCTGGTAACCATTATTGAAAAAGCTATTGAGTCAAAACAAATCGCACTTTGCGCTTTTATTGACATAACAGGAGCTTTCGATAATACGTCCTATGAGGCAATCAACAATGCCCTATCTCAAAAGGACGTACCTAAACCCATCAGACGATGGACTATATCGATGCTGAAATCCAGAACGATCAGTACAGAATTAGGAGGAAGAATAAAGTCTATCAAGGCCACAAGAGGTTGCCCGCAAGGGGGAGTACTCTCTCCTCTTCTGTGGACACTAGTAATAGATGAACTTCTCCACAAACTGAACAACCTAGGATTCCACACCCAGGGCTATGCTGATGACCTGGTAGTATATATAATGGGCTGGCATGAAGAGACCATCTCTAACCGCATGCAACAAGCCCTTAACATAATAAACAAATGGTGCACTGACAAAGGGCTCTCTATCAACCCATCTAAAACTGCGCTAGTGCCGTTCACCAGGAAAAGGAATATCAACATCAAATGTCCTGTCCTGAATGGATCGACTCTACAACTCTCCACAGAGGCGAACTACCTTGGTATCAACCTTGACAAAGCGCTTACCTGGAACTCGCATCTTGAGAAAGTTACTGTAAAAGCCACAAGGGCATTCTATGCCTGCACAAGGCTTTTTGGTAAAACATGGGGGCTCAGCCCCAGAATGACCTACTGGACATTCACTACTGTTGTTAAGCCTATAGTCACTTATGCTTCCATAGCATGGTGGCCCAAAGTTAAGCAACGAAAGGCGGCAAGCGATCTTAACAAATTGTACCGCCTCATCTGCATCGGTATAACAGGAGCAATGAAAACATGCCCAACTGAAGCTTTGGGCGTGCTCCTAGGTATACCACCGCTTCCCATCTTAATTGAAAAAGAAGCAAGATTGAGTGCCTTAAGACTAAAAGGCAACGCCGATCTTAAAAGTGGAGATATGAGAGGACATCTAAAGATCTTAGAAGACTTTCTACACACTCCTATACTACACAGGGTGGATACAATATCTCCCAAACCCATTCTCTACAGAAACTTCCGAATTATTATTAATGAACGAACAACTTGGAGAACTAATTCTATCAATTTCAAGCCTGGATCTCAATTATGGTTCACTGATGGGTCCAAGCTGGAAGATGGTAGAACAGGGGCAGGAATCAATGGGCCTAAATTTAAAAAATCGATTCCGATGGGACTCTACCCAACAATTTTCCAGGCAGAAATACATGCCATTGAAATATGTGTGAGAGAATGCCTTCGCAGGAAAATGAGAGGTACTCACATCTACATACTCTCAGATAGTCAAGCGGCTCTAAAAGCCCTTCTATCAACAACTATCACCTCTAAATTGGTAAATGATTGCCTAAACCTTCTCAACATGTTAGGAAACCTCAACACAGTAAATGTAGTCTGGATTCCGGGACATGAAGGGCATGAGGGGAATGAAATGGCTGACGACCTCGCAAAACAAGGAGCAAATATGCAACTTACTGGTCCTGAGCCTTTCTGTGGACTCACGAAAAGCCACATTAATGAATTCCTCAGGAAATGGGAAGAAAGGAAATTTGCTGCACACTGGCTAAATTGTGCCGGTCAGCGTCAAGCCAAACAATTTCTTAGTCCCAACAAAGGAATATCAGACAAGCTACTCTCACTAAACAGAGTAGATCTGCGTCTTTTAACAGGATACCTCACAGGTCACTGCAGCCTGAGGTATCATTTAAATAACATTGGTCTATCAGAGACCAATGTCTGCCGCTTTTGCGAAATGGATATAGAAAGCTCAGAACATGTGCTTTGTGAATGTCCTGCGCTGGGCAGACAAAGACTTCACCACCTTGGTGGTATCGTAGTATCTCCATGTAATCTTTGGAACAACAAACCCACAATAGTGCTAAAATTTATAAAAAGCCTTAAACTCTAGGGTTACAAAAATAGGTCTTTCTTTCTTTAAATGACGGTCTTTCAACTATGGGCAGACTATGGACGTTACTGATTTGTTGTTGCCTTCATACTGGGGATTCCTTGGCCTAAATTATTTTTAAAGAGAATTTCTCGATTGATAGCCTTCAGGTTGTCTACATATGTACATACGTTATTGGTAAGTAGACGTTACCCCTTTTTTCTGTTGCTTTTATGTATGGTGTTGAATACACAGATTTTATAGCATTTTAGGGAGAGTGAAAGAGTAATTAAACCTTTGAGTTGATACAATTTCTGCGTTTGAGGTGCATTTAATTTTGTGGACAATTAAAAGCAGTAGATTTTATGTCTGAATTCACTTACTTTATAGTATTCATGATATTTAAGTAAACTCCTAGATTATATTTTAAATATAAATACATATATATATGAAACTAAAAACAATAAACCCAATTTCGCCTGACCGAATGCTGTCATCGTCCAAGCTTCTTCGCATTACAATAGGATGGGCATGACAAGGGACTTATAGAGTGTTGGTTTGTTCGTCGCTAGCAGATTTTGCTACTCAATTGTCTACTTAGTGCAGAGTAGCACTTGTCGGCAAGAGATATTCTCTGCTGCATTTCATTATTATCGGTGTTAATGAGGGTTCCTAATGACCGAAGTATTATCCCACTTCAAAATTATAACTGTCAATAGTGACGTGCTTGCCGATACGCGGGTGCGCCAACTGTTCGTTTGATGACAGGTGTGTTACTTTGTCTTGTCCTCGTACAGAATCAGATCAATTCGCTTTGCTTCTTTATCAGCTTAGAAAGGGCGGAACTAACAACGCGGTTGTTAGGGCCGATGATGTTATTATCACCAGTGATTGTACGCTCTAATAAATCAATAGAGTTCAGCTACTGTCCATAAATATATTTAGTTACATATTTTGCATGCAATATCTTTTAGCTGCACCTCAATGGTACAGTTGTGTAGTAAATCTGGTGGAAATTCCAAAATAGTTTTCCTTTCCCGCTGGCCATTCGCATTTCATGCAAAATATTTTACAAGCCTTGAGTCATAATTGTATTGCTTCGTTATTTATTTCAACTGCTGAGTGCAGGTACCTCAAAGCAGTGACATAATAGCCAACAGGTCTCCAGTGGTATAAATGCAAATAACCTATGAACATACACACGCACACATACACATGCACGCGCTTGTTAAGCAGCACCAAAATATTCCACAATAACTCTTTGAATTATCAAGGTCACAAAAACTATTGTCCACTTTTGTTTAGTAATAGGATTTTCTGCTACTGTTTATCCCTACGCTCCAGAAAAGGCCACAGCCTAATAGACGCAAAATGCATTTAAGCGAGGATGCGCACATTCGCGAATTGGCGAGTGGCGTAAACAGCGTAGAAAAACCCGGAGGTGGACAATAATGACAATAGACAGGTAAAAGTTCACAATAGCAAAACAGGAGAAAAGGTGTCTGTTGAGAAAGTAGAAAAGGGCGACTCCATGAGCGGTAAACCGCAGTACACAAAGGCTTTTTAACGGGAGCACATCATTCCAGCAGTGGCATTTCGCACAATTCTTAAGCACAAATATTTGCAATTACCGATTATAAGTGTTTTGAGTTTGATTGGGAATTGGTCACCTAATAATTTCGAACTTGAAGCATACACAACCTATCCAACAGCGAAACGATAAAAATGGGTTCGACGAAGTGCAACAACAACAATGTGAATAAGACCGAAAGTAAAAAGACGCCAACAGTGCACTATCAGATATTCAAGTGCAAGGAGCTGTTACGCCGCCGCAAGCCAGATATTATGTCCGTAGGCTATTCCAAACTCTCACTCTTGGAAACGTTAATTTTGATTCATCCCAAAGAAAACAAGTTGAGAGAGGCTGAATCAGCACAGGATTTGAATACAGTATTGTATGTTATCGACGAATAGCGTTTAAGATTGCGATTCGAAACATCCGAACGAAACGAATTTGATGAATGAAGAATCAGAACAGCAAATGGATACAGATTTTAATTCTGGCGATAAATAGTGTTTAAGATTATTGATTGGAAAATATTTATTATAAACTGTATTTGAATTGGTCGAAGTACTCCTTAGGTTAATATTATGTGATACTTTAATGCGAATTTACTTTGAAGACTAAATAATACATACATACATAAATAAATACACCTGCGGCAAGTACAAATTTTGTGTTTGAATTTTCACCTATTCCTCGGCATATTTCACACCAGACGGCTCGCTTAAGGACCTCGCCTCATTTGAAATGGTGTTTCTTTAAAAGCGTGTAACACGGAAAGGAAAAAAGATTCTTTACCTTTGTCTTAAGCATTTGATTTTCTGATCTTTTGTTAAAATATAACTTGTTTTGGGTTATATGGCAATGGCGAGAAGGCCTTAGAAATGTTGGGAAACAGTTTCGGTAATGACAGTCTAAAGAAACAGTCGTTTATAAGTGCCATGAACGCTTGGGAAAAGATCGTTTGTCTATTGAGGATGCCAGACCGTCGACATCGAAAACATCAATAAAGTAAAAGAAAGAAATTCGATCAATAACCGCAAAGTAACCAGCAGAGAGTTGGACAAGGGAATTGAAAATCGTTTATGGATCCGCTCAGGACATTGCAGTTATTGATTTGGGCTTGCGCCAAGTTGCTGCAAAGTTGGTCTCAAAGCACCATGCAAAACCGGAACCGAGTTTGATATTGCCAAAGACATGATTTTCAAGGCTGCATCCGAGTCAACATTCATCAAACCCATCGTTAATGGAGACGAGTCGTAGGTTTATGAGGCGAGTGGGGAGCTCTGAATGAACCGAGACCAAAAAACCACGTCATTTTCAGTTAAAAACCAAAGCGTTACTCAAGGTTTTTATGGATTGCAACCGTATTGTAGGCCACGAACTTTTTACAGAAGGATAAGGACTATTATTTTTATTAAAAAAAAAAATTAAAACTATAAAAAATTACAACACATAAAATAAAATTGCATCATTATTGTTATTGAGTTCAAAAACTTTTGTAAATTGAAAAAAAAAAAAACAAAAACAAAAACAAAAAAACGTTTACAAACTATAAAAAAATAAAGGATATATATTAAAATAAAATTGCATCATTATTATTATTGGAAACAAAATTCTTAAATTGAAATTGAATTGAAAAATGTTCATAAAGAAAATTACAACATATAAAACAAAATTGCATTATTATTGTTACAAAAAAAAAATTTTTAAAATTAAAAAAAAAGACCAAAAACTTAAAACATTTATGACTATAAAAATATTACAACAAATAAGATAAAATAAAATTCCATCATTATTGTTATTGAAAACAAAAAATTTTTTAAATTGAAATTGAAACTTGAATTGAAAAAAAAAAATAATTGTAGTCAACAATAGATAAATAAAATAAAATTTTATCAATTATTATACAATAATTGAACAAATGTCACTTGATTTCTTTCTTTTTCTGTTTAGTTATTTTTTAGTATTTTACAATATTAAAAAAAAAATAGAAAGAAATTATAATATTCGTCGAGTCAAATCTCATCTAATCTTACGTTGGAGAGAGGGGGGGTCTCGGCAAATATCACGCAATTTTTTTCTGATTGAAACAAAAAAATTGTACATGCTTTAGATTTAATCTCAAGCGTAATCGTAGTATGATTAAGATCATTCACTAATTCGTTCAAAAGAAAATAACTTCATTCATACTTCGACGTTATACATTACTACTGTCAAACCACCATATTTGTTTTATACCAAATAGCTCAATTTAATCTGAATTTGCGGTACAGTGTAGCCCGTCGGTTGTTTTCGCGCCACTATGAGCCGAACGCCCTATCACTCAGGTTGACGTTTGACAATTCCGGACTTTAAAGAACATGACGGAAAATCATTTGCTCCATTTCTAATACGCGTACCGATTGAACCGCTGAATGCCTTCATCAGCACGCCTATTGATCCCTATTGCCCAAGTATACGTGATGATTTAGAGAAAATATGCTACAGTACATGCGGTATTTACTTCGCATCTATCACAAGAGCTGCAGAGCACAGGCGAGCAGCTCACATTGCATCAGCTAAGCAAGCGCGTATGTTCCGCAAAGTGCGACCCTCACGGATTGTCACAAGACGAGCTAATGAGTTACTGTGCGCAAGCGTCAACGGCTTAGAGTGGCTAGATTAGAACGAAGTTGAAGGAGCACATGATTTTACTGAAAATCATATGGACATGTTGGTCCCAATAGTCTCTCTTGAAACCGCGCATGATTCTCCATGGACTGAATTAGAGTAGATATTCTGTTTTTAATCGCAGTAGTTACGATTTAAGTCTTCTATTGTTAAATTTTTATTACACTTAAACTCTCATCAATATTGATTACTAGTGCTAACTAGTCGTAAATAAAAGCACGAAGCAACTTTTTTTTTCTTTTTACAATAACAATCCAACGCGTTTACATAAGAAACCCACATTTTGAAAAATCTCACGTGAGATTGGGGGATTGGGAAGGGGGTTGAATAAAATCTCACGACATCTCACCAGGGGGGGAGGGAGGATCAGAAAATTGAAAAAAACACCTCGCGTAATTTATGGACGCCCCCTTATTGTCTAGTGTTGTCATTGGGTAATTTTATGTACATTTAAATTTAAAAAGAAACTCAACCTTGAAAGATTCTAAATATTTACGCTTATGAACAAAGTATTTGGCTCAAAATCACCAAGGTGCAGAATTGGCTTTGCTAGCAATTTAATGTCTTAAATCTTGACTTATTTGAGAAAAGAAATTAATAAATTACTTCAACTAACCCGTTTTGTATGTACATCAAACAATATAACCAATTAATAAAGCAAATTTTAAATAAAATCAAAATACATGCATGGATAATCATTTCGGGAACGCGTCCTAATGTACAATCTTCAGCAACAAGTCCAAAATTTAATATACAAATTTGAGCTAAGTTACCCATTTTATTACTTAATACACCGTATTTTTATACAAAATTTATTTTTAGAAAGGATACTAAAAGATTATTTATTTTTAACTATAAAAATATCCAATATAGTTTGTCCGCTACCGCACAAGTCATTTCAGTGAACGTATCGATAATAGGTCAAAAATAATTTTAAGTGAATGCAGCCATTCGATGTCTAACGTCAGTCGAGGAAGAAAACAATAACAAAGCGGAGTGTCAGAGTATTTATCGTCAAATAAAATAAATCTAAATGGTAAGTACCTTTCAATTCATTATTCGTAGAGCGTACATCAATAGTCCGTCAATTCGTGAACGAAATTATTACATTTAATTATTGATGAAATTCTTTTTTACGACACGAAATATCAAAGTAAACTCACATATTTTCCTATTGGCAAACCCAGATCGCATTTAAGATGGCCGCCGTCTAATCAAAGCGCGCGCTTATTTGAAATCGTCATTTCGTGAACGGTCATTTCGGGAACGTTCCCGGACATGATGACACGTTCCCGAAATGACTGTTGCGTTCTCGGAATGATGATTATTATTTCTAAGGGCGAATAATTTTCAATTTTTTAATAAATGGTAAAGAAAAAAATAAAAAAAAATCTCAATAGGGCTTAAAAAGGATAGTGCAGCGCAAGTAATTAAAGATAAAAAGTGAATGCTAGAAGAAGAAAGTTTTTGGATAAGATGACTGAAGAGCAGAAAGAAATTAAACGGGCTAAGGAGAGAGAATATTATAGAAAAACAAGGCGAGGCTGGTCATGGTAAAGGCCCAATGGATGGTGTAGGAGGATACCTAAAAAGAACAGCTGACAGACATGTCTTGATGGGTAATGATGTTAGAACAGCCTCAGAATTCGCCGATTTGTTCAAAAATGCTGCTATCGAAGTAAAAGTAATCCCAGAAGACAACGTGATTGAGGAGAAAAACCGCGTTCCAAAGTCTCTGGATGCTATTCCAGGTATAATGGACATCACAAAAGTGTACTGGCAAAAAGGACTAGACGTTTTAATACAATTATATCGATACGAACATTTTCATAAAGAGCTAAAACTATCGAGGCTTTCTAGCCTTTGTAATATGATTGCAGTTGAATCTGAGAAAGTTTTTATGCCTGCAATTGAATCTCCTGTTTACGAAGATCCCATGATCACAGATAACGAGTTGAGATTTAAAAATAGAGTAAATATTTACAAATCTGAATACTGGTCATCTTCCTCGGACAATGAAGATTTAGAGACAATATCTCGTCGTCAGCAGATTAAAATTAAACAGATTTATGTTGAAGCAAATACGTCTTATTGCAAAGAAAATATACATCCAAATCTCGTATCCCCTGGGAAATTCTTGGTTGTTAAAGTTCCTACTGAGAAGCCAAATATTTGCTTCAGATATGTTGCTACCTGCCAGACATGTGTCGATGACGATGATGAAGAAATCTTAGTACCCTTTTTGAGATCTGTGCATAACAATCTTAGAAAATTTTAGCTGGAATCTAAGGATATATCATATATTGATTTTGAGCAAATAATCAGTATTATTCCAACACCGACGCTAAAAAAAGAAAAAAGTCAGGAATATTTTTATTTTGGTAATGAAATCGATGTTTTTGAAAAATAATAAGTTTTGTAAAAAAATAAATAAATAAATAACTTAGTTCTTTAAACGGTTGTTTATAATTTAAATATTTCCTTATTTCTGCCTAATTATATCAATATCATCATTTCGAGAACATTTTTGTCATTCCGGGAACGGTTGATCATTTTCGGGAACATTACAATATTTCAATAAAATACGCATAAATGGAGGTATTAAATAGTATATGTATATTTATTAGATTACAGAACTTTTGTTCTGTACATATTACGTTAATTCGATTATAAGAGTTTTAAATATTTGGAAATTTCTTAAATTTTATGCTGACTTTATGCTTTATGCTCTTCTTTAATTTTTTGACGTATTTTGCTTGTAGAAAATTTTGAATGTATTGATTTCATTATTACTTATTCAATATAGATACAAAATATACCTATGTTTTTAAACAAAACTCAAATTCTGCGCTTTGTTTGGTTTTTGCGGATTTTATGAAACTTAGGAAAACGTTCCCGAAATGATGGTTTTCTACAAGATATTTACTACTAAGCAATATTACTAAAAAAATAAAGAATTCTGTGCGCTGTCCTGTAAAGGTTTAAAAATATACAAATTAAGCAACAGTATAAACTAATAGTCATCATTATAGCTTGCAATTTTTTTTGTCATAAAACCGATTTTGAAATTCGAAACCTTGGTGATTTTGAGCCATTTGCGCAAACAAATCTTTGGACATCATAACAAATATTGTAATAAACGAGAAAAAAATAATAAATCTTAAAGTCTGATGAAAGAAACTTGACGAAAGATTTACGCTTTTCTAATAAAATATTAACATATAAATATGTACTTTCTTGTATAGTATTGTGTTTTAATAAAACATTTTTAAAATCAATCTTAAAATCTGAGTACGTAAATATGTAAGTGTATATGTAAATAAATAAGATAAATAAAACATTAAGACCTTAATTTAAGAATTTGCCTTTCGTCAAACAGCAGCAATTTGTGACTTTACAAAATTTTACGATTCAATAATAAAATAAATATAAATACCCCTTAAGAGTTTCCTTTAGTAATAAAATCTTATTTTTGTTGCAATTGCAATAATAATTTTTACAATCAATCTTAAAATGCGAGTAAAGTAAATAATTAAATAAAACAAATAAAATATCAAGGCAAAAAAAAAGAATTGCCTTTTGTCAAACAACAGCGATTTGTGACTATACAAAATTTTATGCTTCTATAATAAAATAAAATGAATATAAATAATACTTATAAGTATATCTTATTCACTGACTTTAGTAATAAAATCTTATTTTTGTGCAATTGCAATAATAATTTTTACAATCAATCTTAAAATGCGAGTAAAGTAAATATAATATCTAAATTTATATTTCCTATTAATACAAAATAATTTAGGCATAATTATGTTTTTTTCTTGTTTTTAATACTTAAAATCAGCCTACCTAAGCGCCAGCGATCTTTCGTTTTCTTCTGTTTCTTGACAACCGTCTTATTCTGGATATCCTTGCGCAAATCTTCTTTAAGCACCAACAACTGATTGAGCTCCGTCAATTCTGTCGTATTAAAGTTGGATAGGTTCCTCAAATTTGTTCTAAGAAGACACAATGTCAACTCCATTTTCGACTGACTCTGACGCAATGGCTGTTTCGCTGGACGTCGCAATTCCCCCAGATACATAAAGAGGTTGTAAGCGATTGAGCCTTTAGCGGTGTTCCGTTGTTTATTACCCATCTCTACCTTTAGCTATGACTTTTTTTCTTTGCGATAAATAATATTCAAATTGCCTTTCGGTTCACTTGAAGTTCTATTTCAGAATGTACTGAAGAAGTAAGCGCACAGGGTTTTTATAGTACTTTAGGTCAGGTTCAAGGATGCAATCAACAGTAAATAATCAGGTACAGGCTGAAGCAAGCAAGGGATGGGTGAGAGAATGTGATGAACAACGTACCTGGGGCTAAAGTAAGCCTCAAGTAAGTAATGACTACTCAGGCAAGTTTTTAAAAGAAAGCCTAAAACGAGTAAATAATGGGCGTAACAAGGAACAAGTATTTACACATAAAATCACAAAAGTTTTGCTTCATTTTAATGTTTTGTTACATTACCTTGAGTCATTATACCATCTGCGTCGACGAACTTAATTATTTCCGGTGAACAAAGGAAAAACCGATTTACACAAAAACGTCACAATGGTATTCACAATCCATTTCACTGGACTTGTATGGAAAATTTACTCGTATTATGCACATGTTTTCAAAACTTCCTATCTATTGTGCGCACGCAGAATATGAATTATTACAAATTTCCAACAATTGCGTTAGAATTTAGTTTGGTTTAATTATTTACTGTGTGTGAGCGTTAACTAAACTAAAGGAATAAAGGAAATTTTTGGGTTTTATTTTTATTATTTACACTGTCGTCTTTAGGCAGAGGTTCTGTTTGCCACCGAGGGCGTTGCTCATGTGACCAAACGACCAAACAAGAAATCAAACCAGACTGGATATTGTATATTGAGATTCGCAGAATAATTGAAGCTCGCAAATATGGAAAGGCGTGATACCAGCGTTTTTGTTTACTTTTGACTGTTCTTAATGATATAAACATTGGCATGCTACACAGCCCACTGCCAATTGATTGCAAACGAAACTGCCGGGAATATTTGATGCTGTTCTGTAAACATTCTTTTATGGAGAAAAAAGAAAGTACTTTCGACCACAAATATTATTTTGGCGAAATAGAAATCCATGATTTTTACGTTAAAGGTTTAACAATTTTTTATGCTCGATCTTTAGCTCCAGGTCAATGCTACGACTACTAACATGCCATTCAACTTCGATTATTTCTGTAATTTTATCGTACAGTATCGCCACCATAAACACCATTAATAATTTCTGTGGCCTGGTTTGCACTTTCGCCTTTATCTGAAAGAGCACCTGTAAAATGTAACGAATTCTCTTTGTTTACTTCCATTGTTAACACCCTGTAACTCTCAACTGAATGGAGTAAACAAAAAACAGCATACATTTTTTGAGTGTGAATTGTCATTTTTACAACGAGCATAAACTTTTAAATATTTGAACGATACTTTACGAGATGTCGTTCATTTCAGTCATTTACCGAGAAAATAATGGTTTTCTTTTTCCCCAAACTAATTTTCCCATATCACAACGAAAATTGTTCAACAATGAAAAATTATGCCTGAGCGGGAAAAACCACATAGGTCATTAAGGCAAAAAAAAAAAAACAAATTACCTCTCTCTTTATATTAAGCCATTTATTTTGTACCTCTATTGCACAACCTTAGTACAAGGCCAAGAATGATAGAAAGAAGATTGCGCCCATCAGAGAGTACGTGACGTCACGTTTGCAGAGTTGTGCAGTATTGCCAACCATTTGCTCTTCGCAATAAATTTAGTGCTTTTTTATACCGAAAATGCGACAATTTTTAAGTTTGGTGTTTGTTTATTTTTGTTTTTAATTTAAGGCTACCGAGACTTTAGGTTGAAAAAAAACTGTATTATTATACAAAAGAAGTTTTAAAAAGGCCACTCTGAGAAGATTTTAGTGCTAATGAAAATTTTTTTACTCTTATAAAATTTGATAATTTGAAAGTGCAAATTTAATTTTTGGCTCCATTTAAGGCTATGCAAAAATATTAAATGCCCCTCTCTCAACTCTTCTTAAGATTGAATACCTTTTTACACATTTTAAAAAGCCTTTGAATTTATTGAATGCGAATTGAAACCATAGAGGTGTAATCGTTTTTTCCGGTCATCAATCCTTAGAGCATCAAGAGGTGTATTCATAGTAAAAATAAGCAACAAAATACCAGAAAATACTAAAGAAACCATACTGACATTTTTACAAAAAGAGTACCTTATCTAGTTACATAGCTTCAAATATAGCAAAAAAGTCGTTCCCTTAACAAAAGAATTTCGCTTAACAAAAAAAACTCATAAATTAAATTGTACATAAGCATAACACATTTATTTAAAAAAAACGCACATTCTACAGACAATTTGTCACGCATACAAAGTTCTTACTTAACACAATAAAAATTTCGAGTTTTATTTTCTTTAAATGGGCATTTAGTGCGTTTTTATATCCAAAGCTAGGCAACTCTGCAGTAACGAGAGAGAGATTTGACTGCCGAAAGCAGAAGAACACCAACAACACCGGCAATCGCGGGCAATGCCACCAGATGTTAAAAAAAAGTAAAGCTAAATAAAACTGAGTGAATTATTTAAATAATTATTAAAAAATGTATATTTTGCAAAATTATAAGCATGACATTTTAATTAGAACAGCTAGAAAAATGTCACGAAGAAAGAACTAAAACTCCGAGACAAAAAATAATAAAAATAACAACAAAAAAAATGCTAAATCAAGTTACGAAAATGGTAATCTGGCCATACTAAAGCTAAAATCACGTAACTAGTTGTCAAATTCGCTGAGCGCAAAGTAACGGGGCCACGATGGGCGCCATCTCATTATTCTTTGCATCATGGTACAAGGCCATATATTAAGTATATTTGCAAGCTCTTTTTGTTGCCTCGATGTTGTTTGGATGGTTGGACATTACCATTGTTTTTTTTTTCTTTCTTTCTTTAAATGACGGTCTTTCAACTATGGGCAGACTATGGACGTTACTGATTTGTTGTTGCCTTCATACTGGGGATTCCTTGGCCTAAATTATTTTTAAAGAGAATTTCTCGATTGATAGCCTTCAGGTTGTCTACATATGTACATACGTTATTGGTAAGTAGACGTTACCCCTTTTTTCTGTTGCTTTTATGTATGGTGTTGAATACACAGATTTTATAGCATTTTAGGGAGAGTGAAAGAGTAATTAAACCTTTGAGTTGATACAATTTCTGCGTTTGAGGTGCATTTAATTTTGTGGACAATTAAAAGCAGTAGATTTTATGTCTGAATTCACTTACTTTATAGTATTCATGATATTTAAGTAAACTCCTAGATTATATTTTAAATATAAATACATATATATATGAAACTAAAAACAATAAACCCAATTTCGCCTGACCGAATGCTGTCATCGTCCAAGCTTCTTCGCATTACAATAGGATGGGCATGACAAGGGACTTATAGAGTGTTGGTTTGTTCGTCGCTAGCAGATTTTGCTACTCAATTGTCTACTTAGTGCAGAGTAGCACTTGTCGGCAAGAGATATTCTCTGCTGCATTTCATTATTATCGGTGTTAATGAGGGTTCCTAATGACCGAAGTATTATCCCACTTCAAAATTATAACTGTCAATAGTGACGTGCTTGCCGATACGCGGGTGCGCCAACTGTTCGTTTGATGACAGGTGTGTTACTTTGTCTTGTCCTCGTACAGAATCAGATCAATTCGCTTTGCTTCTTTATCAGCTTAGAAAGGGCGGAACTAACAACGCGGTTGTTAGGGCCGATGATGTTATTATCACCAGTGATTGTACGCTCTAATAAATCAATAGAGTTCAGCTACTGTCCATAAATATATTTAGTTACATATTTTGCATGCAATATCTTTTAGCTGCACCTCAATGGTACAGTTGTGTAGTAAATCTGGTGGAAATTCCAAAATAGTTTTCCTTTCCCGCTGGCCATTCGCATTTCATGCAAAATATTTTACAAGCCTTGAGTCATAATTGTATTGCTTCGTTATTTATTTCAACTGCTGAGTGCAGGTACCTCAAAGCAGTGACATAATAGCCAACAGGTCTCCAGTGGTATAAATGCAAATAACCTATGAACATACACACGCACACATACACATGCACGCGCTTGTTAAGCAGCACCAAAATATTCCACAATAACTCTTTGAATTATCAAGGTCACAAAAACTATTGTCCACTTTTGTTTAGTAATAGGATTTTCTGCTACTGTTTATCCCTACGCTCCAGAAAAGGCCACAGCCTAATAGACGCAAAATGCATTTAAGCGAGGATGCGCACATTCGCGAATTGGCGAGTGGCGTAAACAGCGTAGAAAAACCCGGAGGTGGACAATAATGACAATAGACAGGTAAAAGTTCACAATAGCAAAACAGGAGAAAAGGTGTCTGTTGAGAAAGTAGAAAAGGGCGACTCCATGAGCGGTAAACCGCAGTACACAAAGGCTTTTTAACGGGAGCACATCATTCCAGCAGTGGCATTTCGCACAATTCTTAAGCACAAATATTTGCAATTACCGATTATAAGTGTTTTGAGTTTGATTGGGAATTGGTCACCTAATAATTTCGAACTTGAAGCATACACAACCTATCCAACAGCGAAACGATAAAAATGGGTTCGACGAAGTGCAACAACAACAATGTGAATAAGACCGAAAGTAAAAAGACGCCAACAGTGCACTATCAGATATTCAAGTGCAAGGAGCTGTTACGCCGCCGCAAGCCAGATATTATGTCCGTAGGCTATTCCAAACTCTCACTCTTGGAAACGTTAATTTTGATTCATCCCAAAGAAAACAAGTTGAGAGAGGCTGAATCAGCACAGGATTTGAATACAGTATTGTATGTTATCGACGAATAGCGTTTAAGATTGCGATTCGAAACATCCGAACGAAACGAATTTGATGAATGAAGAATCAGAACAGCAAATGGATACAGATTTTAATTCTGGCGATAAATAGTGTTTAAGATTATTGATTGGAAAATATTTATTATAAACTGTATTTGAATTGGTCGAAGTACTCCTTAGGTTAATATTATGTGATACTTTAATGCGAATTTACTTTGAAGACTAAATAATACATACATACATAAATAAATACACCTGCGGCAAGTACAAATTTTGTGTTTGAATTTTCACCTATTCCTCGGCATATTTCACACCAGACGGCTCGCTTAAGGACCTCGCCTCATTTGAAATGGTGTTTCTTTAAAAGCGTGTAACACGGAAAGGAAAAAAGATTCTTTACCTTTGTCTTAAGCATTTGATTTTCTGATCTTTTGTTAAAATATAACTTGTTTTGGGTTATATGGCAATGGCGAGAAGGCCTTAGAAATGTTGGGAAACAGTTTCGGTAATGACAGTCTAAAGAAACAGTCGTTTATAAGTGCCATGAACGCTTGGGAAAAGATCGTTTGTCTATTGAGGATGCCAGACCGTCGACATCGAAAACATCAATAAAGTAAAAGAAAGAAATTCGATCAATAACCGCAAAGTAACCAGCAGAGAGTTGGACAAGGGAATTGAAAATCGTTTATGGATCTGCTCAGGACATTGCAGTTATTGATTTGGGCTTGCGCCAAGTTGCTGCAAAGTTGGTCTCAAAGCACCATGCAAAACCGGAACCGAGTTTGATATTGCCAAAGACATGATTTTCAAGGCTGCATCCGAGTCAACATTCATCAAACCCATCGTTAATGGAGACGAGTCGTAGGTTTATGAGGCGAGTGGGGAGCTCTGAATGAACCGAGACCAAAAAACCACGTCATTTTCAGTTAAAAACCAAAGCGTTACTCAAGGTTTTTATGGATTGCAACCGTATTGTAGGCCACGAACTTTTTACAGAAGGATAAGGACTATTATTTTTATTAAAAAAAAAATTTAAAACTATAAAAAATTACAACACATAAAATAAAATTGCATCATTATTGTTATTGAGTTCAAAAACTTTTGTAAATTGAAAAAAAAAAAAAACAAAAACAAAAACAAAAAAACGTTTACAAACTATAAAAAAATAAAGGATATATATTAAAATAAAATTGCATCATTATTATTATTGGAAACAAAATTCTTAAATTGAAATTGAATTGAAAAATGTTCATAAAGAAAATTACAACATATAAAACAAAATTGCATTATTATTGTTACAAAAAAAAAATTTTTAAAATTAAAAAAAAAGACCAAAAACTTAAAACATTTATGACTATAAAAATATTACAACAAATAAGATAAAATAAAATTCCATCATTATTGTTATTGAAAACAAAAAATTTTTTAAATTGAAATTGAAACTTGAATTGAAAAAAAAAAATAATTGTAGTCAACAATAGATAAATAAAATAAAATTTTATCAATTATTATACAATAATTGAACAAATGTCACTTGATTTCTTTCTTTTTCTGTTTAGTTATTTTTTAGTATTTTACAATATTAAAAAAAAAATAGAAAGAAATTATAATATTCGTCGAGTCAAATCTCATCTAATCTTACGTTGGAGAGAGGGGGGGTCTCGGCAAATATCACGCAATTTTTTTCTGATTGAAACAAAAAAATTGTACATGCTTTAGATTTAATCTCAAGCGTAATCGTAGTATGATTAAGATCATTCACTAATTCGTTCAAAAGAAAATAACTTCATTCATACTTCGACGTTATACATTACTACTGTCAAACCACCATATTTGTTTTATACCAAATAGCTCAATTTAATCTGAATTTGCGGTACAGTGTAGCCCGTCGGTTGTTTTCGCGCCACTATGAGCCGAACGCCCTATCACTCAGGTTGACGTTTGACAATTCCGGACTTTAAAGAACATGACGGAAAATCATTTGCTCCATTTCTAATACGCGTACCGATTGAACCGCTGAATGCCTTCATCAGCACGCCTATTGATCTCTATTGCCCAAGTATACGTGATGATTTAGAGAAAATATGCTACAGTACATGCGGTATTTACTTCGCATCTATCACAAGAGCTGCAGAGCACAGGCGAGCAGCTCACATTGCATCAGCTAAGCAAGCGCGTATGTTCCGCAAAGTGCGACCCTCACGGATTGTCACAAGACGAGCTAATGAGTTACTGTGCGCAAGCGTCAACGGCTTAGAGTGGCTAGATTAGAACGAAGTTGAAGGAGCACATGATTTTACTGAAAATCATATGGACATGTTGGTCCCAATAGTCTCTCTTGAAACCGCGCATGATTCTCCATGGACTGAATTAGAGTAGATATTCTGTTTTTAATCGCAGTAGTTACAATTTAAGTCTTCTATTGTTAAATTTTTATTACACTTAAACTCTCAGCAATATTGATTACTAGTGCTAACTAGTCGTAAATAAAAGCACGAAGCAACTTTTTTTTTCTTTTTACAATAACAATCCAACGCGTTTACATAAGAAACCCACATTTTGAAAAATCTCACGTGAGATTGGGGGATTGGGAAGGGGGTTGAATAAAATCTCACGACATCTCACCAGGGGGGGAGGGAGGATCAGAAAATTGAAAAAAACACCTCGCGTAATTTATGGACGCCCCCTTATTGTCTAGTGTTGTCATTGGGTAATTTTATGTACATTTAAATTTAAAAAGAAACTCAACCTTGAAAGATTCTAAATATTTACGCTTATGAACAAAGTATTTGGCTCAAAATCACCAAGGTGCAGAATTGGCTTTGCTAGCAATTTAATGTCTTAAATCTTGACTTATTTGAGAAAAGAAATTAATAAATTACTTCAACTAACCCGTTTTGTATGTACATCAAACAATATAACCAATTAATAAAGCAAATTTTAAATAAAATCAAAATACATGCATGGATAATCATTTCGGGAACGCGTCCTAATGTACAATCTTCAGCAACAAGTCCAAAATTTAATATACAAATTTGAGCTAAGTTACCCATTTTATTACTTAATACACCGTATTTTTATACAAAATTTATTTTTAGAAAGGATACTAAAAGATTATTTATTTTTAACTATAAAAATATCCAATATAGTTTGTCCGCTACCGCACAAGTCATTTCAGTGAACGTATCGATAATAGGTCAAAAATAATTTTAAGTGAATGCAGCCATTCGATGTCTAACGTCAGTCGAGGAAGAAAACAATAACAAAGCGGAGTGTCAGAGTATTTATCGTCAAATAAAATAAATCTAAATGGTAAGTACCTTTCAATTCATTATTCGTAGAGCGTACATCAATAGTCCGTCAATTCGTGAACGAAATTATTACATTTAATTATTGATGAAATTCTTTTTTACGACACGAAATAACAAAGTAAACTCACATATTTTCCTATTGGCAAACCCAGATCGCATTTAAGATGGCCGCCGTCTAATCAAAGCGCGCGCTTATTTGAAATCGTCATTTCGTGAACGGTCATTTCGGGAACGTTCCCGGACATGATGACACGTTCCCGAAATGACTGTTGCGTTCTCGGAATGATGATTATTATTTCTAAGGGCGAATAATTTTCAATTTTTTAATAAATGGTAAAGAAAAAAATAAAAAAAAATCTCAATAGGGCTTAAAAAGGATAGTGCAGCGCAAGTAATTAAAGATAAAAAGTGAATGCTAGAAGAAGAAAGTTTTTGGATAAGATGACTGAAGAGCAGAAAGAAATTAAACGGGCTAAGGAGAGAGAATATTATAGAAAAACAAGGCGAGGCTGGTCATGGTAAAGGCCCAATGGATGGTGTAGGAGGATACCTAAAAAGAACAGCTGACAGACATGTCTTGATGGGTAATGATGTTAGAACAGCCTCAGAATTCGCCGATTTGTTCAAAAATGCTGCTATCGAAGTAAAAGTAATCCCAGAAGACAACGTGATTGAGGAGAAAAACCGCGTTCCAAAGTCTCTGGATGCTATTCCAGGTATAATGGACATCACAAAAGTGTACTGGCAAAAAGGACTAGACGTTTTAATACAATTATATCGATACGAACATTTTCATAAAGAGCTAAAACTATCGAGGCTTTCTAGCCTTTGTAATATGATTGCAGTTGAACCTGAGAAAGTTTTTATGCCTGCAATTGAATCTCCTGTTTACGAAGATCCCATGATCACAGATAACGAGTTGAGATTTAAAAATAGAGTAAATATTTACAAATCTGAATACTGGTCATCTTCCTCGGACAATGAAGATTTAGAGACAATATCTCGTCGTCAGCAGATTAAAATTAAACAGATTTATGTTGAAGCAAATACGTCTTATTGCAAAGAAAATATACATCCAAATCTCGTATCCCCTGGGAAATTCTTGGTTGTTAAAGTTCCTACTGAGAAGCCAAATATTTGCTTCAGATATGTTGCTACCTGCCAGACATGTGTCGATGACGATGATGAAGAAATCTTAGTACCCTTTTTGAGATCTGTGCATAACAATCTTAGAAAATTTTAGCTGGAATCTAAGGATATATCATATATTGATTTTGAGCAAATAATCAGTATTATTCCAACACCGACGCTAAAAAAAGAAAAAAGTCAGGAATATTATTATTTTGGTAATGAAATCGATGTTTTTGAAAAATAATAAGTTTTGTAAAAAAATAAATAAATAAATAACTTAGTTCTTTAAACGGTTGTTTATAATTTAAATATTTCCTTATTTCTGCCTAATTATATCAATATCATCATTTCGAGAACATTTTTGTCATTCCGGGAACGGTTGATCATTTTCGGGAACATTACAATATTTCAATAAAATACGCATAAATGGAGGTATTAAATATTATATGTATATTTATTAGATTACAGAACTTTTGTTCTGTACATATTACGTTAATTCGATTATAAGAGTTTTAAATATTTGGAAATTTCTCAAATTTTATGCTGACTTTATGCTTTATGCTCTTCTTTAATTTTTTGACGTATTTTGCTTGTAGAAAATTTTGAATGTATTGATTTCATTATTACTTATTCAATATAGATACAAAATATACCTATGTTTTTAAACAAAACTCAAATTCTGCGCTTTGTTTGGTTTTTGCGGATTTTATGAAACTTAGGAAAACGTTCCCGAAATGATGGTTTTCTACAAGATATTTACTACTAAGCAATATTACTAAAAAAATAAAGAATTCTGTGCGCTGTCCTGTAAAGGTTTAAAAATATACAAATTAAGCAACAGTATAAACTAATAGTCATCATTATAGCTTGCAATTTTTTTTGTCATAAAACCGATTTTGAAATTCGAAACCTTGGTGATTTTGAGCCATTTGCGCAAACAAATCTTTGGACATCATAACAAATATTGTAATAAACGAGAAAAAAATAATAAATCTTAAAGTCTGATGAAAGAAATTTGACGAAAGATTTACGCTTTTCTAATAAAATATTAACATATAAATATGTACTTTGTTGTATAGTATTGTGTTTTAATAAAATATTTTTAAAATCAATCTTAAAATCTGAGTACGTAAATATGTAAGTGTATATGTAAATAAATAAGATAAATAAAACATTAAGACCTTAATTTAAGAATTTGCCTTTCGTCAAACAGCAGCAATTTGTGACTTTACAAAATTTTACGATTCAATAATAAAATAAATATAAATACCCCTTAAGAGTTTCCTTTAGTAATAAAATCTTATTTTTGTTGCAATTGCAATAATAATTTTTACAATCAATCTTAAAATGCGAGTAAAGTAAATAATTAAATAAAACAAATAAAATATCAAGGCAAAAAAAAAGAATTGCCGTTTGACAAAACAAACAGCGATTTGTGACTATACAAAATTTTATGCTTCTATAATAAAATAAAATGAATATAAATAATACTTATAAGTATATCTTATTCACTCACTTTAGTAATAAAATCTTATTTTTGTGCAATTGCAATAATAATTTTTTCAATCAATCTTAAAATGCGAGTAAAGTAAATATAATATCTAAATTTATATTTCCTATTAATACAAAATAATTTAGGCATAATTATGTTTTTTTCTTGTTTTTAATACTTAAAATCAGCCTACCTAAGCGCCAGCGATCTTTCGTTTTCTTCTGTTTCTTGACAACCGTCTTATTCTGGATATCCTTGCGCAAATCTTCTTTAAGCACCAACAACTGATTGAGCTCCGTCAATTCTGTCGTATTAAAGTTGGATAGGTTCCTCAAATTTGTTCTAAGAAGACACAATGTCAACTCCATTTTCGACTGACTCTGACGCAATGGCTGTTTCGCTGGACGTCGCAATTCCTCCAGATACATAAAGTGGTTGTAAGCGATTGAGCCTTTAGCGGTGTTCCGTTGTTTATTACCCATCTCTACCTTTAGCTATGACTTTTTTTCTTTGCGATAAATAATATTCAAATTGCCTTTCGGTTCACTTGAAGTTCTATTTCAGAATGTCCTGAAGAAGTGAGCGCACAGGGTTTTTATAGTACTTTAGGTCAGGTTCAAGGATGCAATCAACAGTAAATAATCAGGTACAGGCTGAAGCAAGCAAGGGATGGGTGAGAGAATGTGATGAACAACGTACCTGGGGCTAAAGTAAGCCTCAAGTAAGTAATGACTACTCAGGCAAGTTTTTAAAAGAAAGCCTAAAACGAGTAAATAATGGGCGTAACAAGGAACAAGTATTTACACATAAAATCACAAAAGTTTTGCTCCATTTTAATGTTTTGTTACATTACCTTCAGTCATTATACCATCTGCGTCGACGAACTTAATTATTTCCGGTGAACAAAGGAAAACCCGATTTACACAAAAACGTCACAATGGTATTCACAATCCATTTCTCTGGTCCCGGTTTAGTATGGACTTGTATGGAAAATTTACTCGTATTATGCACATGTTTTCAAAATTTCCTATCTATTGTGCGCACGCAGAATATGAATTGTTACAAATTTGCAACAATTGCGTTAGAATTTAGTTTGGTTTAATTATTTACTGTGTGTGAGCGTTAACTAAACTAAAGGAATAAAGGAAATTTTTGGGTTTTATTTTTATTATTTACACTGTCGTCTTTAGGCAGAGGTTCTGTTTGCCACCGAGGGCATTGCTCATGTGACCAAACGACCAAACAAGAAATCAAACCAGACTGGATATTGTATATTGAGATTCGCAGAATAATTGAAGCTCGCAAATATGGAAAGGCGTGATACCAGCGTTTTTGTTTACTTTTGACTGTTCTTAATGATATAAACATTGGCATGCTACACAGCCCACTGCCAATTGATTGCAAACGAAACTGCCGGGAATATTTGATGCTGTTCTGTAAACATTCTTTTATGGAGAAAAAAGAAAGTACTTTCGACCACAAATATTATTTTGGCGAAATAGAAATCCATGATTTTTACGTTAAAGGTTTAACAATTTTTTATGCTCGATCTTTAGCTCCAGGTCAATGCTACGACTACTAACATGCCATTCAACTTCGATTATTTCTGTAATTTTATCGTACAGTATCGCCACCATAAACACCATTAATAATTTCTGTGGCCTGGTTTGCACTTTCGCCTTTATCTGAAAGAGCACCTGTAAAATGTAACGAATTCTCTTTGTTTACTTCCATTGTTAACACCCTGTAACTCTCAACTGAATGGAGTAAACAAAAAACAGCATACATTTTTTGAGTGTGAATTGTCATTTTTACAACGAGCATAAACTTTTAAATATTTGAACGATACTTTACGAGATGTCGTTCATTTCAGTCATTTACCGAGAAAATAATGGTTTTCTTTTTCCCCAAACTAATTTTCCCATATCACAACGAAAATTGTTCAACAATGAAAAATTATGCCTGAGCGGGAAAAACCACATAGGTCATTAAGGCAAAAAAAAAAAAAACAAATTACCTCTCTCTTTATATTAAGCCATTTATTTTGTACCTCTATTGCACAACCTTAGTACAAGGCCAAGAATGATAGAAAGAAGATTGCGCCCATCAGAGAGTACGTGACGTCACGTTTGCAGAGTTGTGCAGTATTGCCAACCATTTGCTCTTCGCAATAAATTTAGTGCTTTTTTATACCGAAAATGCGACAATTTTTAAGTTTGGTGTTTGTTTATTTTTGTTTTTAATTTAAGGCTACCGAGACTTTAGGTTGAAAAAAAACTGTATTATTATACAAAAGAAGTTTTAAAAAGGCCACTCTGAGAAGATTTTAGTGCTAATGAAAATTTTTTTACTCTTATAAAATTTGATAATTTGAAAGTGCAAATTTAATTTTTGGCTCCATTTAAGGCTATGCAAAAATATTAAATGCCCCTCTCTCAACTCTTCTTAAGATTGAATACCTTTTTACACATTTTAAAAAGCCTTTGAATTTATTGAATGCGAATTGAAACCATAGAGGTGTAATCGTTTTTTCCGGTCATCAATCCTTAGAGCATCAAGAGGTGTATTCATAGTAAAAATAAGCAACAAAATACCAGAAAATACTAAAGAAACCATACTGACATTTTTACAAAAAGAGTACCTTATCTAGTTACATAGCTTCAAATATAGCAAAAAAGTCGTTCCCTTAACAAAAGAATTTCGCTTAACAAAAAAAACTCATAAATTAAATTGTACATAATCATAACACATTTATTTAAAAAAAACGCACATTCTACAGACAATTTGTCACGCATACAAAGTTCTTACTTAACACAATAAAAATTTCGTGTTTTATTTTCTTTAAATGGGCATTTAGTGCGTTTTTATATCCAAAGCTAGGCAACTCTGCAGTAACGAGAGAGAGATTTGACTGCCGAAAGCAGAAGAACACCAACAACACCGGCAATCGCGGGCAATGCCACCAGATGTTAAAAAAAGTAAAGCTAAATAAAACTGAGTGAATTATTTAAATAATTATTAAAAAATGTATATTTTACAAAATTATAAACATGACATTTTAATTAGAACAGCTAGAAAAATGTCATGAAGAAAGAACTAAAACTCCGAGACAAAAAATAATAAAAATAACAACAAAAAAAATGCTAAATCAAGTTACGAAAATGGTAATCTGGCCATATAGAGCTAAAATCACGTAACTAGTTGTCAAATTCGCTGAGCGCAAAGTAACGGGACCACGATGGGCGCCATCTCATTATTCTTTGCATCATGGTACAAGGCCATATATTAAGTATATTTGCAAGCTCTTTTTGTTGCCTCGATGTTGTTTGGATGGTTGGACATTACCATTGTTTTTTTTTTCTTTCTTTCTTTAAATGACGGTCTTTCAACTATGGGCAGACTATGGTCGTTACTGATTTGTTGTTGCCTTCATACTGGGGATTCCTTGGCGTAAATTATTTTTAAAGAGAATTTCTCGATTGATCGCCTTCCGGCCTCCTGGAATACATTGTCCACATATGTACATACGTTATTGGTAAGTAGACGTTACCCCTTTTTTCTGTTGCTTTTATGTATGGTGTTGAATACACAGATTTTATAGCATTTTAGGGAGAGTGAAAGAGTAATTAAACCTTTGAGTTGATACAATTTCTGCGTTTGAGGTGCATTTAATTTTGTGGACAATTAAAAGCAGTAGATTTTATGTCTGAATTCACTTACTTTATAGTATTCATGATATTTAAGTAAACTCCTAGATTATATTTTAAATATAAATACATATATATATGAAACTAAAAACAATAAACCCAATTTCGCCTGACCGAATGCTGTCATCGTCCAAGCTTCTTCGCATTACAATAGGATGGGCATGACAAGGGACTTATAGAGTGTTGGCTTGTTCGTCGCCAGCAGATTTTGCTACTCAATTGTCTACTTAGTACAGAGTAGCACTTGTCGGCAAGAGATATTCTCTGCTGCATTTCATTATTATCGGTGTTAATGAGGGTTCCTAATGACCGAAGTATTATCCCACTTCAAAATTATAACTGTCAACTGTGACGTGCTCGCCGACACGCTGGTGCGCCGGGTGCTCGTTTGATGACAGGTCGTACTTTGTATTGTCCTCGTACATAATAAGACCAATTCGCTTCGCTTCTTTATCAGCTTAGAAAGGGCAGAACTACAATAACAGCGCGGTTGTTAAGGCCGTGTCAATAGAGTTCAGCTACTGTCCATTCATTTATTTAGTTGCATATTTTGGTACAGTTGTGTAGTAAATCTGGCGTAAATTCCAAAATAGTTTTCCTTTCCCGCTGGCCATTCGCATTTCATGCAAAATATTTTACAAGCCTTGAGCCATAATTGTATTGCTTCGTTATTTATTTCAACTGCTGAGTGCAGGTACCTCAAAGCAGTGACATAATAGCCAACAGGTCTCCAGTGGTATAAATGCAAATAACCTATGAACATACACACGCACACATACACATGCACGCGCTTGTTAAGCAGCACCAAAATATTCCACAATAACTCTTTGATTTATCAAGGTCACAAAAACTATTGTCCGCTTTTGTTTAGTAACAGGATTTTTTGCTACTGTTTATCCCTACGCTCCAGAAAAGGCCACAGCCTATTAGACGCAAAATGCATTTAAGCGAGGATGCGCACATTCGCGAATTGGCGAGTGGCGTAAACAGCGTAGAAAAACCCGGAGGTGGACAATAATGACAATAGACAGGTAAAAGTTCACAATAGCAAAACAGGAGAAAAGGTGTCTGTTGAGAAAGTAGAAAAGGGCGACTCCATGAGCGGTAAACCGCAGTACAAAAAGGCTTGTTAACGGGATCACATCATTCGAGCAGTGGCATTTCGCACAATTCTTAAGCACAAATATTTGCAATTACCGATTATAAGTGTTTTGAGTTTGATTGGGAATTGGTCACCTAATAATTTCGAACTTGAAGCATACACAACCTATCCAACAGCGAAACGAGAAAAATGGGTTCGACGAAGTGCAACAACAACAATGTGAATAAGACCGAAAGTAACAAGACGCCAACAGTGCACTATCAGATATTCAAGTGCAAGGAGCTGTTACGCCGCCGCAAGCCAGATATTATGTCCGTAGGCTATTCCAAACTCTCACTCTTGGAAACGTTAATTTTGATTCATCCCAAAGAAAACAAGTTGAGAGAGGCTGAATCAGCACAGGATTTGAATACAGTATTGTATGTTATCGACGAATAGCGTTTAAGATTGCGATTCGAAACATCCGAACGAAACGAATTTGATGAATGAAGAATCAGAACAGCAAATGGATACAGATTTTAATTCTGGCGATAAATAGTGTTTAAGATTATTGATTGGAAAATATTTATTATAAACTGTATTTGAATTGGTCGAAGTACTCCTTAGGTTAATATTATGTGATACTTTAATGCGAATTTACTTTGAAGACTAAAGAATATATACATACATACATAAATAAATACACCTGCGGCAAGTAAAAATTTTGTGTTTGAATTTTCACCTATTCCTCGGCATATTTCACACCAGACGGCTCGCTTAAGGACCTCGCCTCATTTGAAATGGTGTTTCTTTAAAAGCGTGTAACACGGAAAGGAAAAAAGATTCTTTACCTTTGTCTTAAGCATTTGATTTTCTGATCTTTTGTTAAAATATAACTTGTTTTGGGTTATATGGCAATGGCGAGAAGGCCTTAGAAATGTTGGGAAACAGTTTCGGTAATGACAGTCTGAAGAAACAGTCGTTTATAAGTGCCATGAACGCTTGGGAAAAGATCGTTTGTCTATCGAGGATGCCAGACCGTCGACATCGAAAACATCAATAAAGTAAAAGAAAGAAATTCGATCAATAACCGCAAAGTAGGCAGCAGAGAGCTGGGCAAAGGAATTGAAAATCGTTTATGGATCCGCTCAGAACATTGCAGTTAATGATTTGGGCTTGCGCCAAGTTGCTGCAAAGTTGGTCTCAAAGCACCATGCAAAACCGGAACCGAGTTTGATATTGCCAAAGACATGATTTTCAAGATTGCATCCGAGTCAACATTCATCAAACCCATCGTTAATGGAGACGAGTCGTGGGTTTATGAGTACGACCCACAATTCACACATCAGGCGAGTGGAGAGCACCGAATGAACTGAGACCAAAAAAACACGTCATTTTCAGTTAAAAAAGAAAACGTTGCTCAAGGTTTTTATGGATTAAAACCGTATTGTAGGCCACGAACTTCTTCCAGAAGGTCAACCAGATAATAAGGACTATTATTTGAGCGTTAGAAGACGAGTACATGAAGCGATTCGCCAAAAATAAAGGAATTGTGGGAAAACCACTCGTGTATTTTGCACCATGAGAATGCACCATCGCACAGTGCCATCATTACTCGTGAATGGTGACCAGGAACGAAACGAATGCCATCCAACAGTCATCGAATTCACCTGATATGGCTCCCTGTAATTTTTTCCTGCTTGATCAAGTCAAAAACCACTACAGGGAATGCGTTTTAACAGCCGAAGTGAAGAAATGGAAGATGGATGGCTATACCGAAAATAGAGTTCCTGAAATGTTTCGAGAGCTGAATCAAACGCTGGCACAGATGCGTTGCGTTAATTTGAAGGCGATAATATCCATTTTCAGGAGCAAACTTTTATTTTGAATTTTCTGAATATATTGCAGGATTTTTTTGTTCAAAGTGGTATATACAAATTTTCTTTTGAAAATTTCCGATCATAAGAAGAAAACTTAGTAATAGGTACTTTAATCTATTATAAATACTTTTATTACCACGAAAATCAGTTATGTTAAAACAAAATCACGCAATCTCAACATTCACCTGTATCGCGAAATGTTGCGATTAATACAACTTCCACTCCACCTCAATCAGCGGAATCAACATCGCTTAGATGCCGCCACATACAAACAGACTTATTTATACTCGTAATCCGCACGTACTATGCACATGTCGCAAAAAGTAAATAGAAAATTATTTGCAGATAATGACATACATAAAATGTAGGAGTGGAAATTCCTGTTCTTATCGCAATGCTGCCACATCTAACGAGCCAAACTAGCCAAGCAAAGACATCCATCAGCCAATCGAATGGTTTTGTTTGGCTATAAATGCCTTTCGGAGAGTACTAACCGCCATAATAACCGGTAATGTGTTGGAAGCTTTTTAGATGGCCAGCAGTGTCCGTAAATAGCACAATGTACTGCATCTGGGTGTGGCTGCGAAAGATTAAGCATGCAGAGATTCGCGCATATTAAAATACTTAAAATACAATTTATTTCTGATAATGTTGCGTCTTACCTATCTGCATATTCTTGGACGCCAGTGAAAAGTACTATACTCAGACCAGCTCGTTCGACGTTAACACGAAATATTTTAATAGTGAAATTACAACGTAAAATGTGTTTTTTATGTATTTGTGATATACTAGAATAAGGCATAGTAGATGCTCCACATTTCAAGGAAAAGTTATGTCAAAGAAAGTAGCAGGCTTGCATAAAGGGAACGTATTCCAGTTAATCAAAAACTTAATATTTTGGCTCTATACCAGCGGTGGTCGACTTTGAAATCAAGCGAAGAGTTTTTCTCCACAACAGGTGCTTTTTTGAGGCCGACAGGCAATGAAAGAACAGAGTTCGCTCTCGATGAACATAAATTAGATCTAAGATCTTTCTTCAAGTGCCCGTCCTGCCATATGACGTAAAGGAACGAACGATGTTGAGGAAAAATGAGAGAGTTTTCAAGAAAACTATTGTAGGCAATAAGTATGAACCTGTGTCCACATAGGCGATGGATGCCGAAGAAGATAAATTGGTGAACTGTGAACGACCTGTGGTCGACCTTTTTCCAGTAAAAAGATATTTATACAGCATAAAAGGATGTGCCTGCACATTTACAAAATAACTGCAATAACTTCGCAAAAGACAGTGGCAACTGAAAAAGTTTTGAGGTCTCAGCTCAAACCGTTAAACTGTTATTGAATTGCATACGGAAGATGAGTTGCAAATTAGAGTGAAAATAAATTAAATATGTTGAATGATTTTGATATCAAAAAATTTGTAGACGTGAATAAAAAAGCAAAGGGGAAATTTTCTCATACTAAGGTTTTGGTTTTATCGGTGTTAGCCTTAAAACCCAACGGAGAATCTCTCTTGCCAACAAGTGCTACTTTGGACTAAGTAGGCGATTGAGTAGTAAAGCCCTCACTCGACGAATAAAATTAACACTACACAAATGTTTCATCAAGCCCGTCCTAACATATGGCGCAGAAGCTTGGAAGATGACAACATCCGATGAGCTACCTTTGAGTGTTTGAGAGAAAGATGCTACGGAAGATTTTTGGACCTTAGCACGTTAGTGACGGCGAGTATCGTAGGCAACGCAACAATAAGCCGAATGAGCTTTGCGACGACATATACATAGCGAAGAGATTATATTTAGATCCAGCGGCCTCGTTGGCTTGGTCATATCGTCCGAATGGATGCAAACGCTTCGGCTCTGAAAGCGCTCTGAAAGTTTTAGATGTCCACCAACTGGTTATGCAGAGGAAGAAGAATACCTCCTTATGTTGCAAAGATTAGGTGGAGAAGCACTTGGTTTCACATGGTGTTTCCAACTGACACCAGTTAGCACGAGAAAGACGAAACTAATTTAAAATGTTTTGAATTTAGCTCGGATTTTCACCTTTTTTTTGGAATTTTTAGCTTACAAAGTGTACTCGTATGCACCGAGATTTTAATTACATTTACCTCCAATATGAAAATATAGTTCGTTCTCCAACAAAAACCATATAACTCCCAATTTCAAACTGTATGGAAGTTTAAAAAGAACTCGTTAAATGTTTATCAAAATCTCTCACTTCTTAATCAATCTTCTGAAGTTCAGACTTATAGCGCTGTGAATTTTGGTGCAATAAAATGCCAATTTTAAGTCTCTCAAAAATCGCGCTAATTTTTGGCGATTTCTTTGGTTGACGATATTTGGATATTTTTTTTTTTGACAAAGATAGAGATAGAGAGAGAAGGGAAAGAAATGGAGAGAAAGGGAAAGAAATGGAGAGAGAGGGAAAGAAATGGATAGAGTGGGAAAGAGATAGTAATAGAGATAAAGATAAGGTACAAGATAGAGGTAAAACTGGTTGAATATCAACAACTGGACGAACAAAAGCTTTTATTAAAAGCCACTTGCCTCTCCTATGTAGATTTTCTCTAAATTAACTAGAAATTAAAATTCAGTTCCACGATTAGCATATTTTCACATAAAATATTTACTTTAAATAAGTTCTATAAAATGCGTAAAAATCTTAAGTTAATAATACTTGGCTATTAAAAGTACAAGCTTGCGTACGTATGTATATATATACACACATTTGTAGATTTGCTCTAATTTTATTTAGATATATGGTAATATAATATAGTTGGCAACACTGAACCATTGCAATACCAAGAGAAGCTGTAGAAGTGCTGCATTCTATTGCAAGTAAAGAGGACGAGATACAAACTCAAAACCAAAACCGAAAGCAACCACAATGACAATGGATGCAGCAGCAGCAGCAGCAGCAAAAGTGCATTACAGCGTTAGCGACAGCAACAAGAGCTGCGGGTAAATACCGATTTCGAGTGATTGGGAGACCGGCAACGGAGCAGCGAAGCTAGCAAAGCAAAAGACTACAAGGTAAAGGCAGCGAATACTCACGCGGCTAATTCCCATGAAACGTGATTTGTGTTCGTTCGTGTTGATAGTTGCCGTTTGCGGCATTGTTGTTGCAATCTTACGATGCTGTTTTTTATGTTAGTGATATTGTTGCTCTTTTTTTTTTTTCTCAATGTACATATATTGTTTTTTCTTCATCTTCTTCTTCTATTTCAGTATAGCTTTTGCATTTATTATTGCTGCGTTTTCTATTTTCCTTTTGTTTTTGACTGCTTTTGCGCTTGGTTTTTTTTTTTTTTTAAAGTATTTTGTGAAAAATCCGCTTGGCATTTTACACTGCGCCATCACCTTCACCAACGCCATCATCGTCTTGCATCCCATTCAGTGGGACCCTTGCCACTCTATATGTGCGCGTCTGACATTAAGTTGAGCTGACTGTCTTTTCAACAAATCGACAAAGGCTTGCCATGGCGAGAATGCTGCTTAAAGTTCAATTATAAACAAGTATGCATTAGGCAACTCGCAAATTTTTTGCTAACGGACGATTTGGATTTTTTCTATTGATAATTCGGGAGCGGCGCCAATCACTTTTGAACAAACGCAAAAGATAATTGACAGCATAAAACCAAAAACTTTGCAGTGAATGTTAGCGAAATAGCTACCTAAGAACGTGATATTGAAAAATTTATGAAAATTACAGAAAACTGTATGGTTCGGATAGGTTGGCTGATCTGAATAGATCTCATATAGACCACAAGGGTCCGAGGTGTTGCCAGTGTTGCTGGAGTCGTGTTAAACATAGTTCGTGATATATATCTTGGCGATTTTTAATGAACAGTTTAAACTTTTGCCATCAATATCCTTCAGAGATGAAAAGTATACTGCTTCCAGGCAGTTGTAACGATTTCTGATTAGGGTCAGGCAATAGCAAAGGAGGTGCTCTAAAGCACACCTTTCTTCTTGGCATAAGTTACACGCATCATTCTTGACCAATCCCATTTGAGCTGCATGATATGGAATGAGACAATGCCCCATTAGTATTCCAACCATTTTTTCTTTGGGAGTGATAAAATAAAGTTGGTTGTTTTCATGTTGCAAGTTCGTAGCATTATTTTAGCAATCCTGTGGGAGGTCGAGACTTCCCATATATACTTTACATCCAGAGTTGGTTCTTCGTCTAGTTCCATCTTCAAAACTGAGAGTGAAGGATATATCATAACTATGTTCGACGTACTCATCCTAGGATAGTGGCTGCCTGCCTCAGCAAGCTCTTCAACTCTCTAATTTCCCTCTATTCCCTTGTGTCCTGGTACTTAGTAAATTGTGACCTGTCTATTCGCACAGAACTCGTCCATTTTGGATCAACAGTGTTGCACACATTCCGAGCCAGTCATTACAGCCACTACTGCTTCAATAGCAGCTTGACTAACGATGAAAATGTTTGTGCGAATCTCGAGGGGAGTAAATTCCAACGCTTATACAGCTGCCGTGGTTACTGCATAGATCTCAGCTTGAAATATGCTACCCATGGTTTGAATAAGAACATACGAAAAACGGAGCCAATATGCAGCTGAATTTCTTAGAAGGCAGCTATCAAATAAACGCAGCCGTTTCGTAGAGGTAATGAAATCAGTATTTTTAAAAAGCAACTTTCTGATCGATTCAAATTTCTGATCAATTAAAAACCTTACATGCCATGCATTTTAACAAAGTTCTTTGTTCAAGGCGTTCTGTCGTTGGATCTGAGTTATTATTCTTATTATTATTATTTATCTTTTTTTGTTTAGTAATTCAACTTCAGTTGTCGTAATGTTGTACAGATTTGTTTTCAATGAAATATTCATCTAGTGTACTAATTTTACTTTAAATGAAAGTAACAAGTTCAAGCACTCAGTCAGGAAGACCATTGCACAACGCCCGGATAGATTACGGTGGAAGGAATAGACAGACAGGATAGTTACAGTAAGACGGAAAAATGGTTTGAGGTCACTCTTCCGCGAACCTTTCGGATTCATAGACGAATCACTAGAAATCTGGAAGAGGGAGAGCATGAACTTTATCCATACTCAGCATATCGCACCCCAACAGTTTAAGTCTGATTCGAGAAAACGCCGGACAGCTACAGAGAAAATGCTCTGCAATGTCCTCATTCTCATGATAGGATGGGCACATTGGGCCGTCAATGATTCCCATGGTAACCATATGTCGGCCACAGGCATTGTGCCCTGTGATTACACCCACCGGTACCCCTCAAGTCCTCCCTACTAACGTTTGGGGGAAAGGTCGCTAATTTCCTGTTTGGTTCTTTCACAAAGCACTTGGTTACCTTGCAAGAGTCCCAATCAGACCAACGTCTTCTATGGGTAGACCTCATGAAGTCGTCAATCCATATTTGAATTGATGCAGAATTGACACCTAGCCAGTTTAGCAGTCATATTTTGATTGCGCAATAAAATCGAATGTGAGTGCACTAAAAAATAAGTTTTCACTATTTGCATCACATTCCTGGAACAACTTGGTTGCGCTTTGAGTGGTTCTACTATTTAGAAGCAGAAAATACGCCACACTTATAAATTTAAATATCTTTTTTGTATACCGTTCGTCCGATTTCAATGAATCCATGCACTGATTTGAAGGAAATAACTTCTTTTAGTATAAAAATGTTAGCCTCGACATTTTAGTCTTTCTTACAGCAAATTAATAAAAAAAAAACAAGGCGTCACGCGAGAACAGTATTAGAAAAAAAAGGCGCTAGTCGCTTATTAGGATTGTTTCAATAGAAATATTCAATCACTTCAGCATCAACAACAGCAACAACCAAGGTGGCTAGCCTAATATAAAGTAGTTGCGATGTCATTTGGTCTTGCATCAGCTGTTTTATTTGTCAATATTTTTGCTTTTTATTTCTTACCTTTGAGGTCTTTAAATTAATAAGTATAAAATTTAGTTTATGGTATGAAAAATACAAAAAAGTAAGCTTTAATTTCAAAGAGTTTCGGCTGATTTGTCCCTTTACCAAGAAGCACAGAAAGTTTAAGTGCGTTGAGACTTGTGGAGTTTAAGCTACTTGAGGAAATTATCGAATTGTAATGTTACCTATAATCTTTCTATTTATTCATTTATTAATTTTTAATATTATCGAATTCAGCGCAAACACCTTTGTACACTTTTGGCACTCAATTTATTACGAAAAACTTACTTACCTTCTTATTTTTAATCTTCAATAAATCCAATTTTTTTTTTTTTTGGTTTTTCTTCAATTGCACTGTCAACTGCATAAAATTCATTCGAGTTCCTTGCGCTTTTAGTTTTCTCGAACACAATCAGATTGTACTATAAAAAAATAATAATTTCACAATTTTCACGAAACAAATAACTTATTACATTCTGCGCTGCACTTTATCCATTTAATTGCAATATTAGAACACAATTTTTTTTGCATAAATTTCATAAATAACGAAAGTGAATTATGCACAGAGCATTTTTTTATTTTCATACACTTTTTTTGTTTGTTAGAACAGCATAGAAACTTTTGCTCAACTTTTGCTAAATTGCAATTTTTTCAATTCGTATTTCATTATTACTTGTTGATTTTATTTTATTTTTCCTTCAACACTTCCACTTTCATGCACATAGCCGTTTTAACGCGATAACTTCACATCGAACTTCATTGCATAATTTATTTATACATGCAAAACATCTACAGATATGTACATAAAACTACACATAAAGTTGAATTAGAATTGCAAATAGATATTGATGGTTTTGCCTCACTGATTGGTATTCACTTCTTCATGCCCTTCTTTCGTGGTCCACTTTACACGCTAGCAGAATCGTGTGATTTCGCTGAAGAACCATTCGCGCAGCTGCGCGTCAATGTAGTATGCGCCTGTGCCCAACACAATTGCAAAACAGGCAAACTCGAATGGACGTTGGTATTTGTGCAGATTGGCCAAGACAGCGCACGACACCAATATGCGCAATGCGAAAACCAATGTAGCCAGCATCACCAGCCGGTTGCAGCAGCAAGAATGCAGCTCATATCAACCAGCCAAACTAGCAAGCAAGCAATTCATCCAACTGGCGACGTTCAGCGTTCAACGTTAAACGAGAAACGTGAAACCGAAAACGAAAATGAAATGCAGAAACAGAATGAAGAATTGCCGAAATGAAATTCGAGTTTAGCGCTTAGTGCGCGAGCTTGTGTTCGTTCACGACGAAACTATGGTCGCTGCTGTGAAACGTCTTAAATGTCAGCAATGCACTTTTTCTGGGTTAAAGTTGGTCAACGTTACCATAGGCTGCAATTATTTGCTGTATTTAAACACACACGCGCGCATGCATACACTAGCAAAACGTTAATATATTTAATTTTTTTCTTTTAGTCAAAACAAATGCAAAGCCAAGCACAGTATACACTACACGTTCGATTTCAATGCACAAATTAAAATTCGAATATAGAAAATCTAAAAGTGGAGAAAATTTAAAACAGCTCACTTAAACAAATGGGGCATAAAACAGAAAAAAACGGCCTATAAGCAGCAAGCCATGGATACCATTTAAGCCAATTGCTCAGTTGCGGTTACTTGCACACACTTACACACACATACAAATGCGTACAACACTTTGCTGCATGAGCCCGATCCGATCGATGCTCATGCACTGACTCGATCCCCCGAACGTACGATTGAGTTGAAAAAGTATGCGCGATCTACGCGTTCAGCCGCACCAACGGTTCACTAACGAATGCTGTAGCTGTCCTAAGTTCTGACACAATCGAATTCGAAATACTACAACTGCGACCAACAAAGAGCCACTCAGCCAGAAACCAGTTGGTTTACTCCAAATTCGAATTTACGAAAACGAATGGGAGCGCCGCTGGTACGTGTTTGTTGGTGCTAAAGCCAAAAAATTGTAAATAGCCAAGAGAAAGCCTACAAATGGGAAGATCACAGTTATGCGAGTATGTGTGCGTACTGCAAGAGACGAGTTTATTGCTAGAGTCTTTCGTTTCGCGAGAGTGATGTGAGCGCTAGGCAGCCATCATTATTGTTTGTTTGCAAGCTTTATTAAATATTTGCATTGGTGTGCGTATGCATGTGTTTAGTTGAGCATTTTCTTTCTCTTGTTAACTGTAAAGTATCGAAGTTTGCTTAATTTAACTCGTGACTTTGATCGTAAGCAAACGAACTAGGCGGCAAAGCTGTATATTGACATTTTTATTTATTTACAGTGTAAATTGGAAAAGTAAACAGGCCACTTGCTGCAATTGAACTTTCAAGTATTTCACTTTACACCGAAATATGTAAAATAGGAGTAGTAAACTATTATTATTACTATTTTTTTTTTTTGGTTTAAGTTTTTAAATATGACTCAGAAAATCAAATTATTTATGTTATTATAGGCGAATTCGATTTTCCAATTCTCTCTGCTCGCTATGTTTGATGAAAAATTTGCATGTGAAAGCAATAACAAAGTTATGAAGCCAGATTTACCTCTAGTGAATATTTTTATACCTCATAAAACTGGTATAACTCACTATATTCAATGCTCTCAACTATCTTTTCTGTTATTAAGCTAGAGCTTCATTAGACCGCGTTCATACAGGGCAAATTTGGTTGCTTCAACTAGTAACTTGTCGAAGAGGGAGACACCGGGTTGCTCATACTCGGTCAACAGGCTTTGCGTTCCCGCTCTTCTTAATGTTGTTGTTGATTGTAGACTAAAAACGAAAGCAATTCCAAGCAACGGAGTTGACGTATGTGAGCATGACGTGCAACAACAAAAGTTTCCCTGTATAAACGCGGTCTTACTGATACTTAATAAGTGCTGTCAAGCAAGTATATTTTCTTTTTGATATATTAATTTTCTTCTTTTCATTTCATTTATTTAGCCTTTCGATACAAGAACTTACAGACTAGAGGCATAAAATGATTTAACGATAATACTTCGAGGTAAAACTTTGAAGTCCAGCTTAGCGATTCCAGCTTAGATAAAAAACGCAAGGCAACTTTTTTTTCCTTAATCACTCCTCTCGGGAGCATAGAGCCTCGACAATACTCAATCTTGCGTTGGTTTCGTTAATCTATTTTTTCTTCTGACAGGGTAGGTGATTAACCTACCGCTACGCGGAGACAAAAAAAGGACGACTAAAAATTATATTGGAGAGCCCTAGTAATGGTTGATGATTGCAATGTAAGCGTGAATTTTGAAAACTGGCAACACATACCTTTGTGCATCTAGCAGAACATTCTATTTGACTTCAGCAGCCTTTACTTTTAAATCAATAAATCTTAGTCTTTCTTTGTAGAGTTGTATTGAGATGAATTTTTAGGCTAAGCCCGCGAATATTTTCAAAATCCAGCAATTTAGTGATTGACAGAGTGAAAGTACGTAATCCTCGTATTACTTTACTATTCTGCACCCAATGATGAAAAAAAAATTACAATGGTTTTATTATTTTTCAAAATATGCTCCTGGAAAGTCAATACACTTCTGCATCCCCTTGAACCAAAGCTCTTTTGTCAAAGCTTCTTCAAGCATTGAAAAATGGATTTTTGATGTTTGGGAACAAAAAGAAATTATCAAGTACCATAGAAGAGATGAAGGGCGGATGCATGTACTCAAAAACTCTCTGGTGTAAGCCAATGCGTGAGAGCTCGCATTGTCTTGGTGAAGACCGACTCGTTTTCAGCGATTAGTTTTCCTTAATTCTCCGAAAACTTCTGGCCTCGACCACTCAGAGTGGACCAAAGCTACAGTTGCGAAATTACTAGATTTTCTGAAAAAAAAGAACAGACGACCATTTGCTTTGAGAAGCTCCTTCCGCCATCAACTTCCTTTCGTTGGATTAAGCTCGTCTTAGAACACCCATGCCGTTTTGTTTCCAGGTTATGTGCATAGTTCCAATATTCGCTACGTTCTAGAGTGGCTTTGAACCACCGTGGCAGTTTTTTTACACCAATCAACACGAGTTCTTTTTTTTAAGTCGGTTCTACGTAACCGACACGACTCGGATTTATATCCGGCCACCGCAGCCGAATGGGTTGATGTGTGACTACAATTCGGAATTCAGAGAGAACGTAGGTTCGAATCTCGGTTAAACACCAAAATGAAGAAAAATATTTTTCTAATAGCGGTCGCCCTTCGGCAGGCAATGGCAAACCTCCGAGTGTATTTCTGCTATGAAAAAGCTCCTCATAAAACAACATTACCCAAAAATGGTGTGCACGCCGATTATGTATACAGGGTCCTGCACTCGGAGTGTAACCAATTAAAAAGACAATAAATTTAGTTTGAGAAATTACTTTTATTCAATTCAAAGTAAAAAATGTGTAAAAATAATACAAAATTAAGAATCAATTTTCTTTTGCTCGATATGACCACCTTTTGCCTTGACTATGGCCTTGGGAGGGTACAGAAACGAATCGCAAGCTGCCCGAATGTGACTTGCACGTATTTTGGCTCACTCGCGAACAATGGTTTTTTTCAGTACCTCGAGACTGATGAATCTTTTAGTTCAGGCCTTACTTTCCAAAATGGCTTTAAAAGAATAATCCATCGGTTTCGCGTCTGGTGAATTTGAGAGCCATTGTGTGGACGTTATAAAGTTCAGAGCGTTGACTTTTTATCATTTTTGATTCACTTGAGCTTTGTGGGATGGTGCCGAGCCCTATTGAAACGTTCGATCCCACTAATATCCTAGTATATCTTTATCTAGCGTTATGTCACATGAGATCTTGCGTTACCAACTGACGTACAGCATCGATTGTTGCGGGCACAACCACCGGTTTGGAAGCCCATCACGGAACTTATCCTGAAAAGATCGATGGTCACGTTGGAACTCGTTGTACTATCGGTTCGCAGTGGCTAAGTGTTATGTTTCAACGTCAAAATTCGAAATAAGTTGATCAATGCACTCGTGTCTCGATAATTCATGTTGAAAATCGTAATAAATCAGCGTTAGAAAATTTTCACGCGTTTATTCCATCTTTTTCGCGAGATGAATTTTTCAACTCACTGAAAATAAAAACAAATAAAGCTCGCAAATGAAAACAAAATATGTCAGTTTATGCTAAATAAGACAAAACTTATCGATGGAAATATCTCAAAGAGCTCATCACACGTAGGGTTGCAAAGGCGCAAAAAAACAAAAATATTAAGTCTAATAAAAGTCTAAATGAATTCCGTTGAGCTTGTTTGAGAGTATTACAAAATGTTGTAGACCAGGCATCTTGTCTGAAACACTGAAAATTGTCCTCTCTCTTTACATACGTCCCTTACATACGTAATCCTGCGTACATCTACTCCTGCAAATCTATGTTCGGTAAAAAATAGGGACGCACTGGTTTTGCCAAGTTTAACGTCTGGTTGCCTAGTTTGGTGGGAAGCTCTTCGGAAGGGCTATAATATCACTAAGCTGAGGAGGGTGCAAAGGACTGCATACATTGGCCTCACCGGAGCATGTAAAACTTGCCCCAGTGCTCCCTGAATGTCCTTTTGCACTTACTTCCCATCGACTTTTCCGTAATTTCCATCGCAGCCCAAAGTGCAATCAGGTTGAAGGAGATTGGCCTCTGTAGGCAATCTCTCAAGGGACATGGTAGCATTTTCGGCCAGTTAACACGGTATTTCTCAGATTTTCGAACAGATTTCTCTCTCCGCAAACTAGAGTTTGAGGGTCGTGCTAGAGCAATCTTTCCAAATAGGCAGGATTGGATCGAGGGAAAAAACTGCACCGAAGCTTGCAGCTCTGTCTTCACTGACGGTTCCAAGATGGAATCGGGAGTCCGAAAAGAGGTTTTCTCGAAATCAGCCAATTTATCTATCTCCTTTGAACTGCCGAATACTGCTAGTGGTTTTCTAGCAGAAGTCCTTGCAATCTTGAAGGCTTGAAAAATGCTGAGGGAACGAAGAGTGAGGGAGATGTTAACATTTTCTCGTATAGTCAAGCTGAGTTCTAAGCTCTGACGACGTCTTGGTGCAGATCCAAACTGGTCAACCCCTGTAAAGACATCAAATCTCTTGGGTGTGCACGTAACATTTCACTTTTCTGGACTCCAGGATAATGGAACATAGAGGGAAATGAAATTGCTGATGAGCTAGCCAGAAAGGGAACTGAATTGTCCTCAGAGACCTCCTACCCGGTCATCGACATCGTCTTGACTCTGTTGTTAGCAAAGCTTATTTCTTAAGAAAGCGCATAAAAGATAGGGCTCCATTTCTTCTTGTGCTATTTCGCAAACCCTTTGGCTCCAGTACAATATACGAAGGACTTAGAAGATCCTTTGGATTCCTCGCCATTAAATTTTCAAACTCGTAGCTGCGTTTATCGGTCACTTTACGATCAGCACACACGCGAAAAAGCTAGGGTTACCATTTAACCCCCATTGCAGAAGTTGTGAGGACCTTTCAGAGAAGCAGAATGTCTAGCACTTTCTCTGTAAATGTCCGAGTTAGGCAGCTGGACGATTAAGATCACTGGATGATCCTTTCTTCGACAGCCTGGGGTAGTGCGCCAACCTAAATCCAATCAATCTCCTCCATTATATCAAGAGCTCTGGCTGACTGTAGATATCTGCCTGTTGGAGGTCTCATAATGGTATCAAAACGGCGCTTCAGTGCTGCTTGAGGAGTGCCAGACTGGCACTTCAACCATTTCGTCTACCTAATATATGCGTAAAAAACATGTCTTCTATTCTAAAAAATACAATGCAATCTTCCTAAAACCTATGCAATCTTCAGAGCAGAGCCAACAAATTTATTTACAATTTAAATTCATTTATACGAAATTATAAATTTAATTCTTATTTATCTGCCGCCAAATTTTAGCTCAGATTTTTTTTCGCTGATCGAATACCTAAACTTTCCTTTCTATTTACTCTATACTAAGATTGATAACCAGCCGTAGCAAAAACCAATAGCCTAAATGCTGAATGACAACCATAAAATCAAATGACTGTCGCTGCCATTTTCAATTGGTTCTTTAACTATGTGTCTGCTTTCATTATTATTTTCACAGTTCCTAGTTAGTTTACTTTATTTATTATTCATTTCTTATTCACTTATTGACGCTCTGGCTGTTAGCGCTCACTTCAGCTTGGTTATGGCCTACTTTGTGATAAAGAAAAGCTTATTTGTAATAAGGCACTGAGCAGAATATACATATTTGTGTAAAGGGTTCTCCAATAAGAGCGTGCCCAAATGTAGCAAAACAAGTTGTGTGGGAAATGCTAACAAAATTTTTTTTTTATTCTATTCGTCCTAATGCCAGACACGGATTCGCATATTGACACGGAGAGGAGAGAATTGAAAGTCCAGTTGAGTGAAATCGCATGATCTTGGTGGCCAATTCATCACATCAGGCATCAAATGCTCTTCTTCTTGATTGGCGTGATAACCTCTTACGCGATTTTGGCGAAGTTTAACAAAGCGCGCCAGTCGTATCTTTCTCATGCTAACCGGAGCCAGTAGAAGTCAAGTCCCACTAGAAGTCCAGTCCTTTCCACCTGACCTTTCCAACGCAGAGAAGCCCTTCCTCTTCCTCTGCTACCAACAGCTGGTACCGCATCGAATACTTTCGGAGCCAAAGCGTTTGTATCCATTCGGATGACATGACTCAGCCAACGTAGCCACTAAAGATCCAGCAGATTAATTGCCTACTTAGTCCAAACTAGCACTTGATGGCAAGGCCTAAAATCGCTCCTCATTTAGACGTGCAGCTCAATCTCCAATTTGTCATGGTGAATTTTTCTGTTAGAAAGCTGAAAACTTGCAGTCTCTAGTGTTGGTCAGCCGCATGAAAAACGAAATAATAATAAAAAAATAAATATAAATGGTGGTTAAGTTTTAAAGGCCAATATTGACTTTGAATAAAATACAATTTTTTGAGAAAATTATTGTCCTTTCTCTTTATTATAATAATACTGGTATAACTCAATTACGCATAAAAGAAAATATCGGCCAAATGGCCGCCGCGGCCTCAGCGGCACACCTCCAAAGACCACCAAATGCAAATAGTTGCTTATCTAAAGGGTGGTTAAGTTTCAAGGGCCGGTGTTGATTTTAAATAAAAATACAATTTTTTTTTAATTATTATCGGTTTTCCTTATTAAATGGCCTCGGCGGCACACCTCCATCCGATGGTCCTAATTTTCGATGACGCTGAGGCATAATTGAGGTTCTATGCCGTTAATGTACCAAATTATCTCATCCTTTAGCTCTAGAATTGGTGCCGGCTTATCGACGTACACCTTATCTTTCAAATAACCCCAAAGAAAGAAGTCCAACGGTGTCGTTGACGTTTAGGTGTGGTTCACATTCAACATCGGCCCTTGAAATTTAACCACCCTTTATAAAAAAAAATGTATTAGGTTAGAGGGAAAATTCTGTCGTATTTTAATAGGCCAATTATTGTAAATAAAAAAACAGCTGGCTAGTGAGTCATTGGGATTTTTTTTTTTTTTTACGTGGTTTATAAAGAAAAAATATGTCAGCAAATAAAATGCATTGACTTGACGACACAGCATTTTGTATGTATTCCAAAAGGGAGCAGATTTCTAACACATCAGTTGCATGTATCGGTATTTGAAAAAGATTTTATAAATGTTCGTACTTGTCAGCGACGGCTTAGCAAATTTCGTTCCGTGGATCGGAGCCTCCAAATAAGTGATCGATCTAGAGGACCATCCAAGATCGATAATGACGTTTTGCAGTCCATGTTGGAAAATAATCCACATTTAACATGTCGAGAAATTGCAGAAGAGTTTCGCATTCATCATACAACTCTTGGAGATCACATTAAATCTCTTGGGTTGGTGTTAAAGCAGAGTGCTTAGGTTCCACATGAATCAACGGAAGCGAATTTGTCTGATCGTGTAAGAATGTCTTCATCACATATCCGATTAAACACAATGTAGACCGGTTTTTGGACAAGCTAATTACTAGAGGTGAAAAGTGGATTCTTTGCGAGAATTTGAAGAGGAAAAAATCTTACTGCAAACCAGGAACATCATCAGCAACAGTTCTCAAACCATGAATCCATCAACGAAAAGTATTGCTTTGTTTGTGTGGGAACGGGAAATGCCCAGTGTGGTACGAGTTGCTGAAACAGGGAAAACCCTTCAACGCGGATCTGGACTGCAATCAGCTGGATAAATTGAATTTTGCTGTCAAAGAAAAAAGTCCCGCATTAGCGTCCAGAAAAGAAATGGTGTTCAATCACGATAATGCTCGACCACATACTGCAATAGGTTAGGTTAGGTTAGCCTGGTTGGCAACAAGCCACGCATAGACCTTTTGGTCCCTAGCGATACCAGATGGAGACCGATTTCTATGAATACCGAAAGTAGACATCATGTAGGATGTCAGCGCTTTTGGTGAATCTAAGTAGAGCTGAAAGCTCCGCTTTTGAGATGTCCTCCAGACTCTCAAACAGTGGGGCTCCCAGGCATCTTAGTCGCGTTTTTAATAATGCCGGACAAACGCACAGAAGATGTTCTAAAGTTTCCTCAACATCCTCTCTGCATTTCCTGCATTTGTCCGTGTTAGCAATCCCTATCTTGTACGCATGTGCAGCCAATAGATTATGACCTGTTAGCATACCTATGATAGTTCTGCAGTCCTTTCGCGAGAGCTTAAGTACGAATTGAGTCAGTTTTTTGTTGTTAGTTCTGCACATAACTTTTGCTGTTTGCATGTGCAATAGTGACACAAGACAAACTGAATGCGTTTGGATGGGAAGTCCTTAGTCATCCACCGTATTCACCTGACATTGCACCATCTGATTATTACCTGTTCAGATTTCTGCATAATTATCTGATGGGGAAAAAGAATTCAAGTCTTTTGAAAGCTTTTCTAAGGCAGTTGCTGACTATTTTAACTCCAAGGACGACAACTTCTACAAAACAGGAATTCGCAGGTTGCCTGAAAGATGGTAACAAATTGTTACAAATAACGGAGCATATATAATTGATTAATATTTAACAGATATCCGGAATATCCTTCAGGATGTCGGTACAAGCCTTTTAGATGTCCTCTATGGACGTAAACCGTTTTCTTTTCATGGCCAAATGCAATTTTCCGAATAGGTAGAAGTCACAGGGAGCCATATCAGGCGAATACAGTGAGTGATTTGAAATGAGTGAAAAATTCAATAAAAACAGTGGATCGATGGGATGGTGCATTATCATGCAATAAGCGCCAGCTTCTTCCTTCGCGGTATTCGGTGCGAATTCGACGAATGCGATGCAACAAACGCTTCAAAACGCCAAGATAGAAAATTGCATTGACGGTTTGGCTCGTTGGCACGAACTCCTTGTGAGCAATTCCCATGGAATCGTAAAAACAAATGAGTATCGACTTGATTTTTGACTTCTCCAAACGCGATTTTGTCGTCTGGAGCCTTCCACTTGGCACTTCGACCCTTAGTTTCAGGTTCATGTTGGAAACCCCTCTTTTCATCACCAGTTACAATGTTGTAAAGAAAGTTCTCGTGTTTTCTCGCCTCTTTAATGAGGTCTTTCGAATGTTGAATTCTGAGCAATTTTTCGTCTCAAGTTCACTTGTGTGGAATAAAACGTGCACAGACCTTTCGTAAGCCCAAATGGTTAGATAAAATGCGATAAATCGAGGTTTGGGAATTTTCAACTCCGCTTCAATGGATTTCAACAACGATTTCGGTTCATTTTTGATAAATTTACGAACAATTTCGATGGAGTTTTCGGTGATTGCTGATTGTGAGCGGCCCGTTTGTTCATTGTCATTTATTGTATGTCCACACAACCATCTCTGAAACGTGTAAACCACTCATGAACTCTAGCACGAGATAGACAATCATCGCCATAAACGTTTTCCATTAATTCAAATGTTTCGATAAACGTTTTACCGATTTGAAAACAAAATTCGACATTAGCCCTTTGTTCGAAACTCGTTTTTGTACCGATGACACAAATATCCTGACACTTTGGACGCATTAACTTCGCTTCCACTGAGATGAATGCCACCAAGCTTTCACTGGAAGTCAGCTAGGGATGTAACTTCCAACGCACTAACTCATTAAAAAAATGGCGCCATCGAAAATATTTTTATGGCGCCAGTCTTGTTTATTTTGGACTTGACGAATCTCTCGAACGTGCATATCAAACAAACTACAAATTTATGATGCGTGCTCAAGGTCGTTCATATTTTATGGGGTGCAACTTTGGGGTGTCCACGAGTATTTGAGTAAGACGTATTTCGTGATTTTCGCTAAGATGGAAAAAGAGCAGAATCTTTCGGCAATTCGCTTTATGTTTTTGGATTGGAAAAAATACGAGGTGATAAAGAAAAAGTTGGATGCTGTCTATGGGGACGCTTTGCCATCTATGACCACAGCTAGACACGAATTTAAACGTGGGCGAACATTTGTTTTCAACGAAGAGCGACTAGGACGCGCGGCAGACGTGGGTATCCGAGGGAATTATTCAAAAAGTCTGCCACATGATTCTCGCTGATTGACGAACGAAAGTGCGCGATGTAACACAGGCCATAGGTGTGTCGACCGGAGCGGCAGTTAATATTTTAAATGATAAGTTGGCGATGAAAAAATTGTCGACCCGATGGGTGCCGCAATTGCTCACAAGCAACAACAAGCGGATGTGGCTGTAAACTTCGAAGCAGTGTTTGGAGCAATCCAAGCGAGATCCGAAGGAATTTTCGCGTCGAGTTGTTCCCGTTGATGAAACCTGGATTCACCAACACAAACAAAAAACTAAGCATAAATCAAAACAATGGATTTCTCTTAGTAAATCTGCTCCAAAGAAGGCGAAGTTGGTCCCATCGGCCGGAAAGGTCATGGCGACGATTGTTTGGGACGCAAATGGGGGCATCATCATGGATTTTTTAGAAAAAGGAAAAACGATCACTGGGCAATATTACAGTGAGTTATTGGACCGCTTTCACAAAACTGAAGGAGACGCGGCCGCATTTGGCGAAAAAGAAGGGGCTGTTTCACCACGATAATGCACCAAGACTTTTATCCGGAGTTGTCGCCGCCACACTGCATGAATTGCGTTATGAAATGTTGCCGCACCCCCGCATTCACTCAATCTGGCTCCCTGCGACTTTTTCTTGTTTCCAAACATGACAAAAGGGCTCGCGAGAAAAAAATTTTGTTCAGACGAGGAAATTATCGCCGAGACAGAGGCGTATTTGGGAGTGCAGATCCTATTTGTTGGAGGGGTTAAAAATGTGCCCGTAGTGTTAGGAGAAGTGTATCTTTCTAATAGGGGACTATGTTGAAAAATAAAAAATAAAAAAATTTTCAAAAAATTGTGTCTTTATTTCTAACACGGGTACTTGTTGAATCCCCCTCATTCGCGTGTACATATATTTTTCATGCAGTCGTAAAAAATTCTTACTTAACGTTGGCTATATCATCCACTTTTCCTCCGGCCAATTTATTAAAAACTCCTTTCGATTCGCATTTGCGCGCTTGCCACGAACCTCCACGTCCAGTTTTTACATATACACATTGTTAGCGAGAAGTTAATTTTCAAATGAAAATATTTGAGTGGAAAATGGAAAAGTGAAAAGATTTCGTTTCATTCCCCTTATTATTTTCATATGAAAATATTCTGACGTTTCTTTTCATTTTCCCATGGAATGCGAGTCGACATTGTAATAAAAACGGGAATAATTTTTTCATTTCGGGAATATAAATTTCATTTCATTTACACAGAACGAGAATTGACCCCCCCAGAACTTTTAAAATCACCATATAAAATAAAAAAATGCAACCTAAATAAGCACACGCCTAATGTCCGCTAAATGCGTGCAAAGCACAGAGAGTCTTAACGTATTCCTAATACAATTGCCTAACAAATTCTTAACTGCCTAAATGTATGTTAACAGGAAAGTACACTCTTTACTGCTGCTCAAAGTAAATGAACAAACGCTGAGTGTGCTTTAGGCGCTCCTAGATTTATCTTCTTCTTCATATCACAGTACGCTAGTGTGACTGTGGTGAAAATAGGCAAAATATATATATACATATTTTTATCTATAGAAATATGGAATTGAAAAACAAAATCTAAGGAGTGGCTTTTCAAGTTATTTAGCTCATTTTGAGCGTAAAGACAGATGCAACATTTAAAAATAAGATATTTAAAAAAATTCTGGGAAATATTGTTTTTGCCATAATATTTTAGTATTTCATATAAAATTAGAACTGTAAATTTTATTTATTTATTTAATTTTAATATTATATTTAGAGGTGGAATTCACCATAATAAGAATGGTAAAAAAATGTATGTTAAAGATACGTTTTTGCCCAAATAGCACACGGACAAAATTATTCACATAACCACTAATTTTGGATTCAAGAAGCGGTATCTTGGAAAAATTTAATTACATTAGTTGAAAAATGTTATTCTAGCGAAAATACAAAAATGTATTGTTTATTTAAAACTAACATAAACTTAACAAAACTTTACTCCATGCATGAAAAATTAATAAAAATCACAGAATTCTTCATAGTTTTAAGGAACAAAATTATTCACACAACTCAATTTCACAAATAAAATAATAAACTCGTTGAAATTTTAATATTTCGTATGCATTCCTTTTTGCCTGATGACTTCATTAAGTCTATTCGGCATAGAGTTAACTAATTTTTTAGTCACATTTGAACTCAAATTTCGTCATTCCTGTGGGAGTACCTCCTTTAGTTGGGTATTGCTAGTTATGTTCATTTTAGCGACACGTCTATCGAGTTCCTCCCAAAAATGGACGATGGGATTCAAGTCTGGAGACTTTGGAGGTGTTGGAAGAATGTGAGGCACATGATGTATGATCCTACGCTCATCGTGGGCAGTATGCTTGGGCTCATTATCTTGTTAAAAATAAAAGTCACAGTTTTTGCGCACTTACATGCAAGTTTTCTTTTAAAATATTAAGGTACAAGCTTATACACACCTGCCGTCGGCGTACGAGGTGTGTTCAGAAAGTGTCGCGAATTTTGTGTTTTTTCAAAAATTATTTATTTATTCATTAATATCTATTTTGCCCCCTTCAAAGTAATCCCCATGAGATATTATGCACTTGTGCCAACGTTTTTTCCAATCTTCGAAGCACTTCAAAAAATCATTGTTTTTTATCTTGTTCAACTCCTCATTTGATGCCGTCTTTATCTCGTCAATCGTAGCGTAGCGTCGTCCTTTCATGGGCCTCTTCAATTCCGGGAACAAGAAAAAGTCACAGGGGCCAGATCTGGGTAATACGGGGGCTGTGGCATCATTAGTGTGTTGTTTTTGGTCAAAAAGTCGCGCACAAGCAACGATGTGTGAGCAGGAGCGTTATCGTGATGCAAGAGCCAATTTTTGTAAGCAAAACTTTTACATTCGACCGAACTTGGCGCGCTTTTTTCGGTATTGGTTCGTGCGGCAGCTTTCCTTGAGATGATTGAGCTTCGGTTTCGACGTCATAACCATAAACCCACGATTCGTCACCAGTTACGACCCTCTGGAGCAAATTTGGGTCGTCGCGGACAGAGTCCAACATCTCATTAGCAATGTTAATGCGATGTTGCTTTTGGTCGAAATTGAGCAGTTTTGGTACAAATTTTGCGCTGACCCGTCTCATGCCCAAATCATTGAAAAAAATCGAATGGCACAAGCCAATCGATTTGTCTAGGTCCTCAGCAACTTCTCTAACGGTGATTCGACGATTGGGCAATACGATTTTCTTCACTTCATCAATTTTTTCGTCTGTTGTTGAAGTGCTCGGCATGCCAGCGTTCGACACGCTTTTCGTCGTTCACATCTTCTCGGCCTTCTGAGAACATTTTGTACCACCGATAAACGTTGCTTTGGTCCAAAGTAGCTTCTCCGTATGTCACAGTCAACATTCGGAGTGCATCCGCGGACTTAATTTCGTTTTTCACACGAAATTTGATACGGATTCTTTGATCTATCTTTTTGAATAGGTAAAAATGGAAGACGAGCCAAAACACGTGCAAGCAAAGCAGCTGTCAATAATTAACTGAATATACAAAATGGCCGAACTCGTCGGCATGAGTGAGAGACATGAGTACCAACATATCGCCACAAAATAATCGAAATTCGAATATACGTAACCTGCGAATATTCAAAATTCGCGATACTTTTTAAACACACCTCGTACATCCCTACCCCATAAGACCTCCACCACCATGATTTACTGTACTTACTGGATTGCTATTATCGAATTCGGTACTGGGATTTCTCTAGACTCGAATCCTTCCAACCGATTGAAAAACGTTGAACTCACTCTCGTCGCTAAAAATGGCATTGCTCCAGAAATCAAGTAGTTTATTTTTATATTCCTTTGCGAATTCTAACCTTTTATTTTTATTGACTTTGCTGATGAGTGGCTTCCTTCGAGGTTAATATGAAATATTATCCGGAAAGTATTCTGGAGTTTGCTTTCAAGCCGTGGACAGACAAACATTTCGGTGGCAGACCATGAAAGTTTCAACAGGACTCAGCACCGTCTCACAAAGTTCGGGTGAACCAAGAGTAGTAAAACAAACCGTTCCAAATTTCATTACGTCTGCATAATGGCTCTCAAATTCCCCGGACGCGAATCCAATAGATTATTCTCTTTGGACCACTAGGCAATTTTGGAGAGCAATGTCTGAACTAAAAGATTCACCACTCTCGAGGCGTTTAGAAAGACCTCGACCGCGAGTGGACCAAACTACCTACACGTCACATTCGGGCAGCTTGCAATTCGTTTCTGGACCGTCTGAAGGCCATAATCAAGTAAGAGTAGAGTAAAAGTAAATTGATTCTTAATTTTGTATTATTTTCACATATTTTTTACTTTGAATTGAAAAAAAGTAATTTTCCAAACTAAATTGATGGCCTTTTTAATTGGCTTTACTTCGAGCGCCGGACCCTGTATACATATTATTTGTTTTGATATTTCGAAGCAGTTTGAGAAATTGCAATTTAATATTTTTTTAATAAATAATTATTATATTTTAGTATCAAGGCAGCTAATACCCATTTTTGGTGTCTGAGGTCCTACTTTTCCTGACAAAACTACCCAATAAGCAAACCAACTGCGTATCAAAGATCTGCCACAATAAATTTTAAACAGAAGTAACTGCGCCGGTAATCCCGAAAATTTTTTCCTACCAGTTTTAACAAAAAGGGGTTTCATTTTTCAACTTTCTTCACATTTCTTGAATGCAACCTTTTGTAAGGGGATGTCAAAATTCTAATGTCACAGGTGAGCAAACCTTTAATAATCGAATCATGGAAATATTCTTTGTGTTCTGTATTTTTATTTGTACTTCATAAAAAAGTTCATGCACAAAATTCTTTCAAGACAAAGCAAAAAGATTTGTGCGCCTTAAGGAATTAGATATTCTATTGGTTTCGCAATAGTGAAATTTTATCGATAGCGGATGTCGGCGCCACCATGGAGAAAAGCTTTTGAGAGGTGTGGTCAAGATCAGACCGTTAAACGACTCTCAGGGGATTTGAAAGAACCAGCTGCTTGGCTGATGTCACCAGGATCATGACAACGGTTTGTTCACTAAGAAACTAAGATTGTGTTGGTGATATACAAAAAAAATTACCGCACTGTCACTTCATCGCCGTCAGAACAACAACTCCTTCGATGAGTGTGTAAATACGTGTGAAATGAGCGGACAGAATTTTGCTCTCCGGTGACGTGGTAGCTAAACTTACTCATTCAATTTCTTTTTTCACCACAGCTGACCGACAAAACTTGATAATAATACCAAATTACTCGGCAGAATGCAAAGATCAGCCTGTACAATAATGGTCGGTGCATTCAGATCATGTCCTAGAGAGGCTCTCAATGCACTGACACACGTTCCACACATGCCAATAGACTTACACATTAAGAAGACGGCGACCATGAGTGCATTTAGGCTAAATGAAGCGGGTCGCTGGAAAGAAAAAACTTATGGTCATGCCAGTCTATTATTGCGACAAACTCAGTTAACCTCGGTGAGGGCTGACTACATCGTCCCGACGTTAACATTCAATAGGAATTTTGCCACACTCTTCCCACCTACGGAAGAATGGAATAAGGGGTTCTCGCTAAACAACTTCGACACTACAGTCTATACAGATGGCAGTAAAATGGACTGTGGTGTTGGAGCTGGTATATATTCTCATAGACTTAAAATTGAGAAATCTGTGCGTCTCCCTAATACCAGCAGGGTCTTTCAAACGGAACTGCTGGCAATTGGGGAAGCTTGTAGGCTACTAATCACGGATTTCTCTTTTAAGGGCAATATCGTTATTCCTTCAGATAGCCAAGCGGCACTGGATTCGGCGACAACAACCTCTAAACTGGTGGAACAAAGTAGGAATAGCCTTATCACCTTGTGTGAAAACCATTAAGTTACCTTAATGTGGGTCCCGGGACATTGGAGTTTTGAAGGTAATGAAAAAGCTGATGAACTGGCTAGAAGGGGATCTACCATGAATAACGATCTGCCAGAATCGGTATTCACATTTGGTGTAGTCAGGAATACAATTTCCCTAAAATACCTCCGAATCGCGGATTGTAGATGGAGAGACCAGACGAAATGCAAAATTAGTAGAACGTTATAGGCCGCCTACAACCTTAAGCAATCGTCAATATTGATAAACATGAAACGACGTAACGCCTGGAGACCAATGGCAGTCGTAACCGGTTTTTGATCTGTCGGAGAACAAGCAGTCATTCCTCACAACAGATACTGTCACAGTTGCAAATAACCGGAGAAAAAGGGAACAATCTTCCATTTCTTCTGTGAATGCCCTGCCCTATGGAAGGACAGAATGTTCGAGAGTCTCGAACAACTGTCTGGCTTAGATGTCAACCACCTGATAAGGTTCCTGAACCGTACAGACTCGATAGAGACATGCTGTAAATAACCATTAAGCAATTTGGTAACGAGAATGTGGCAACAAAGTGGTGCGGAAGCGCTAGTTGGATTCTGGAAGAGTCACCACTTTAACCAACCAACCAACCATCACCGTTGGGCGCAAGGATGAAATGATGTGAGACTTTTTTTTCGCGAGAGCGCTATTAAAGGGTCAATTTTTTGCAAGGAGATAGACGTAAAAATCTTTTCGCCATGAATTTTTGGTATAACATCTTCAAATATTATCACTGCAGCGAAAAGCGTATTTATTAAGCAAATTTTTCTAAATTTTTTGATACAACAAAATAAATAATACCTCTTTAATTTTGCTTTCCTCTAAATCACCACTAAAAATGTTTTTACTTAAAATATTTTTCAAGTCAGTGCAAGAAATATAGGGTGGGCCATGTAAAATTTGCTTTTTGAATCGGCTATAAAAAAACGAATTAATATTTTTTCAAACTTTCAAGATTGAACATTGTGATTTATGAATGAAAAATAATATCGTTCAAATGACTGCCCCAACTGGCTTTACAGTAGGCCATTCACTCCAATTTTTAAGCACATTTTCGATTGTTTGGGCTCCAATTTCATGAATGGCAACTTCGATTTCGTGTTTTAAAGCATCAATCGTCTCTGAATAGTTCTCATAGCATTTGTCCTTAACGGGTCCCCACAAAAAATAGTCCAACGGGCTTAAATCACAGCTCCGAGGCGGCCAATCGATATCGGAATTTCCGCTGATTATTCGGTTTTCAAAAACGGTAGCCAAAAGTTCGAGTGTAACTTTGGCAGTGTGACAAGTTGCACTGTCCTGTTGAAACCAAATGTCGTCCATGTCATCCTCTTCAATTTTTGGAAACAACTCGTTGAGCATGTCACGGTAACGCTCGCCATTCACTGTAACCGCGGCTCCTCGCTCATTTTCGAAATAAAATGGCCCGATGATGCCGCCAGACAAAAACCGCACCAAACAGTGACTCGTTGTGGATGCATTTGCTTCTCTACAGTAACGTGTGGATTTTCTGCCCATTGAGCGAACCGAAAACGCATTGGATGGTCATTAGGCTTCAGTTCTTGCACCAATTGAGCTTTGTTAGCCTTCATACCGAGGTCTTTATGCAAAATTTTCCTCAAAGAAGTGCGTGAAATGTCCAATTCTTGAGAACGCTAACGAGTTGAGGTTGTTGGATGTTCACGCATATTTTCGGCTACAGCAGCAATGTTTTCGGGTGTACGCACTGTAGGAGCACGTTCACGTGTTGTTTTATCCATTAACGATCCACTTTCACGAACACGATTAACAAATTGATCCACAAACTGTCTTGTTGGCAAATATTTTTTTTGGAATTTTTTTTCAAATTTCTCATAGTTTGAGTAGAAGACTCACCACTTTGGAAATAGGTTTTCAAAATTTCCCAATTTTGTTCAAGCGGATAGCGTCGTATTTCGTAAATGTCAAACCTTTAAGTAATCTATGAACACATTTGAGATGTCATTTGTGTTACCATTCTCAAAAAAATAGGTGGTTCAAAAAGCAAACGCTATATGGCCTACCCTGGACTTCTATTTGAAATCGGCACCTGGTAGCAGCTCACTATTTTGCATTGCGAAATGTGCATTCCAACTTTATTCGGCAGAGCAGGCAAGTCAAAAAGCTATTACTTATACATATTTATACTCGCACATATTTGTTTTGTGTCGTATTTGTACTCACTGTATGTATGCATCCTTTTCTCACTATTCCATTCTGTTAGTTTAATTATAACTAAATAACGAGTTGGCGAAGATCGAAATCTCGACATGGTGTCGCTAATTAATATTTCACGTTCTAAATTTTCACAGCGGCAAGACAATGGGTTGCTAGCATTCTCGGCGTAGTAGAAGCGCATAATATTGCCGATTTTTGCCACCCTCATAATTTGTGTACCCACATCGGCAACAACAGGGATTTGCACTCAATAGAGGCGGGAGTTCGTTTAGTTGGCTGTACGTGGAAAACCTAGCCAGTACATTTGGTGGTAAGAGTTTCAATTCTCAACGCATTGATAATTGAGCGCGGCCTTGGCTGCTATTGCACGTCGATGCAGTTGCTGGCTTCGAATTGAAATTTAAAAAATTAGTACTTTGATGTTGGCCTCATTACACATCGCCAAGGTATATCCAATTGTTTTCGAATATTTTGCCTATGCCACATACAACTGCACTCGAATTCATTTCGCTCTCAATCCCGCAGCCAACTTATGCTTATACCCATATAGCCAATTAAATTACTTATTATTGTATTTATGAAAAATGCACTGTGATTGTGAAAAGTTGAATATTAGCATTGAAATAATTTATAATTAGCTGCCGGCTCACTTTGCGCCCGGCAATTGATTAAAATTGAATTCAGTAAGAGCTTTAATTGTGTCAGCTTTGCGGTTTTGCGAAAATCGCAATTAATTTTCAAATTGAAATTAAATTTAAAATGCAATTGATTGCTGACACTTAACTTTGATTATGTTGATAAATATTTAAATAAGAGTGAAATTGTTAATTATATATCTTATTACGAGGGGTGCCTTTTATATGTCGGGATTAGAGAAAAAAAAAACAAATTTTAATCATCGAAAATCACTTTATTGTTTTTCAAAATATTCTCCATGAAAATCTATACACTTTTGCATGCGTTTGAACCAATTGTCGAAGCGCTTTGCCACTCTGAATGAGGTACCTCCAAAACATGTATACTGAATGCCGCAACCGCATCTTCAGGTGTCGAAAAACGTTGACCTCTCAATTTGTTTTTTACGTACGGGAATAAAAAGAAGTCATTCGGTGCCAAGTCAGGACTATACGGCGGATGACCCATTAATTCGATGTTTTGGATGCTCAAAAATGCAGTTGTTTGAGCCGATGTGTGAGAGCTCGCATTGTCCTGGTGAAGAGTGATCCGTCTTTGGCGATTGGTTTTCCTAATTTCTTGGAAGACAACTGGCAAACAAATGGTTGTGTACCACTCAGAATTTACTGTTCTGCGTTGTTCTAGTCGTACGGTTGCGACATGTCCAGTTTTTCCGAAAAAACAGGCGACCATTTGCTTGGAAGTGCGTCGTGCGCGAACAACTTTTGCTGGATTTGGCTCATCCTGAAACACCCATACAGTCGACTGCTGTTTACTTTCGGGCTCATACGCATAAATCCATGATTCATCACCTGTCACGATGTCATAGGCGTGTTTCGAAGCCCCGCGATCGTATTTTTTGAGCATTTCCTTCGACCAATCGACACGAGCCTTTTTTTGAGCGATTGGCAAATTGTGTGGGATCCAACGCGAACAAATTTTTTTGACAGTCAAATGTTTATGCAATATTGAATGTATGCTGGCCCCACTAATGCGTAAGATTGTCTCAATCTCACGATAGGTCACATAACGATCTTGCAATATCAGTTCGCGCACAGCATCAATGGTTTTCGGAACAACAACTGATATTGGACGACCTTCACGAAATTCGTCCTGGAGTGAACTACGACCACGATTGAATTCACCATACCATCGATAAACACTGGTCCTTGATGGAGCTTCATCGCCAAAAAATGAATTAAGTTCATCCATGCAATGTTGCTGAGTTAATCCACGTCGAAAGTTGTAAAAAATAATCGCACGAAAATGTTCACGATTTAATTCCATTTTTGGACCGAGATGAATCTTTTAAGTTACTGTAAACAACACAAATAGCGCTGGTATTTCAAAACGTTCTGAGTGCGTAAAAACCAGAAAATATCAAACTTTGCGATACAGCTGTCAGTTGCCAGATTGCAACACCAGGGTTGCCAAATCCCGAAATATAAAAGGCACCCCTCGTATTTCTACCGAATTCCATTGTCTGATAGCATTAAATGGTTTATTTTATTTATCTGACTATTTTTTATTTATATGAAATTAGCTTACAACATAAATGTTAATAGCTCTTTGTGTCAGGAGCTATGGCAGCTAGGCTTTAAGGCCCTCGCCTCATTTGAAATGATGTTTTGGGTGTTTCTTTAAATGCGTGTAAAATGAAAACGAAAAAAGGTTTTTTATTTTTATTTTCAGTATTTTATTGATCCATTCTTAAAACACAAAATTTTTTTTTTTTTGCCATACAAGGTTCGTTCAAGAAATTGTCAGCCTTCCAACGATGGTCTCCCACAAAATGGTATATCGCTGAAGACACGGATTCCGGTGTTCAAAGATGTCTGAACTCAAAATGAACAAAAAGGTTCTTGTTCACTATGAATGTCATTCTCGTGTGTACAACGATCTTTAAAAGACATAAAATTTGACAAAATGGCAGAAGTTCTAATATGACAAACCGTTTTTTGACCCTTTCTTTTTGACTTTAAAGTTCCAAAAAACATACTAACAATTTATTTTTCGAATAATCATAGTTCACATGTTAACAGCACCAACTCTACGTTAGGTTTGGTTTGGCAGCCACATCGCACATAGAGGCAACGATGCTACTTAGACCACGAAATGGATCCGTTGTGAGCCGCGGGGGCTGGGCTACATTTCCCTCTCCATATTGAACCATCCTGAGCTTTTGACAAAGCGTAAAAGGTTGTTGTTGGTACGTCATTTAAATTTTATTTCAACAAAATCGGTTCAGTAGAACCGGCTATATCTATGTCTATTAGCCATGTGAAGACCATTTTTTGAAGGCTAACAACAACAACGAACCTCGTATCGATAAAACGAAATTTTTATTATTTTTAAATAAATCAAAAAATAAAATTCTTAAAACAAAAATAAAAAAGTTTTTTTGTTCGCATTTTACACGTTTTTTAAGAAACACCCAAAAAACACCATTTCAAATGAGGCGAGGTCCTTAAGCGGGCCGTCTGGTGTGAAATATGCCGAGGAATAGGTGAAAATTCAAACACAAAATTTGTACTTGCCGCAGGTGTATTTATTTATGTATGTATGTATATATTACTTAGTATTCAAAGTAAATTCGCATTAAATTACAAAATTAGCCTAAGGCGTAATTCGACCAATTCAAATGCAGTTTATAATAAATATTTTCAAATAACTAATCTTAAACACTATTTATCGCCAGACTTAAATTCTGTATCCATATTTTGTTCTGATTCTTCATTCCTCAAATTCGTTTCGTTCGGATGCATCGCAATTAACGTTTCGAAGAGTAAATATTTGGAAAAGCATATGGATATATCATCCGGGTTGCGGCGGCGTAACAGCTCCTTGCACTGGAATATTCGATAGTGCACTGTTGGTTTCCTTTTACTTTTGCTATTTTTCACTTTGATGTTGTTGCACTTCGACGAACCCATTTTTGTCGTTTCGCTGTTGGATAGGTTGTGTATGCCTCAAGTTCGAAATTATTAGCTGACCAATTCCCAATCAAACTCAAAACACTTATAATCGGTAATTGCAAATATTTGTGCTTAAGAATTGTGCGAAATGCCACTGCTGGAATGATGTGCTCCCGTTAAAAAGCCTTTTTGTACTGCGGTTTACCGCTCATGGAGTCGCCCTTTTCTACTTTCTCAACAGACACCTTTTCTCCTGTTTTGCTATTGTGAACTTTTACCTGTCTATTGTCATTATTGTCCACCTCCGGGTTTTTCTACGCTGTTTACGCCACTCGCCAATTCGCGAATGTGCGCATCCTCGCTTAAATGCATTTTGCGTATTTTACGCTGTGATCGTTTCTGGAGCGTAGTGATAAACAGTAGCAGAAAATCCTATTACTAAACAAAAGTGGACAATAGTTTTTGTGACCTTGATAATTAAAAGAGGTATTGTGGAATATTTTGGTGCTGCTTAACAAGCGCGTACATACATGTGTATGTGTGCTTGAGTGTGTTGGTATGTTATTTCCATTTATACTACTGCAGACCTGTTGGATATTATGTCACTGCTTTGAGGTACCTGCACTCAGCAGTTGAAATAAGTAACGAAACAATACAATTATGACTAAGGGCTAGTTAAATATTTTGCATGAAATGCGAATGGCCAGCGGGAAAGGAAGAGTATTTTGGGATTTCCGCCAGATTAACTACACAACTGTACCATTGAGGTGCAGCTAAAAGATATTGCATGCAAAATATGTAACTAAATATATTTATGGACAGTAGCTGAACTCTATTGATTTATTAGAAGAGCGAACAATCACTGGCGATGATAAAATCATCGGCCTTAACAATCGCGCGGTTAGTTCTGCCCTTTCTAAGCTGATAAAGAAACGAAGCGAATTGGTCTGATTCTGTACGAGGACAAGACAAAGTACCACCTTTCATCAAACAAGCAGTTGGCGAGCACGTCACTGTTGACAGTTATAATTTTGAAGTGGGATAATACTTCGGTCATTAGGAACCCTCATTAACACGGATAATAATGAAATGCAGCAGAGAATATCTCTTGGCGACAAGTGTTACTTTGCACTAAGTAGGCAATTGAGTAGCAAAATCCTCTCTCGACGAACAAAACTAACTCTTTATAAGTCTCTTATCATGCCCGTCCAATTGCGATGTGCAGAAGCTTGGACGAGGACAGCATTCGGTGAGGTGTCCCTTGGAGTTTTTATAAGAAAGAGATTGCGGAAGATTCTGCGTTAGGAACGGCGAGTATCGTTCGCAATGGAACAAAGAGTTGCAGGAGCTTTATGGTGACATAGACTTATTGCAGCGAATAGAGAAGCGGCTCCGTCATGTCATCCGATTGGGTACAAACGCTCGGGCTCGGAAAGTTCTCGATGTGGAACCAGCTGGTGGTGGCAGAGGAAGATTAGGTGCGTTGAAAAGATCAGGTAGAGAAGAACTTGGATTCACTTGTTGGGTTCAACCGGCACCATTTCGCACGAGAAAGAAACGACTGACGCGCTTTGTTAAACTCTGGAAAAATCACTTAAGCCAATACCGTTGCAAGCAAGAAGAAGGGGCAGGACTCTTTGAACAATAGAACTTTTGGTTAAACAAAGTTTAAACCCTTATAATTTATACTGAATGGTGGAATGTTACGTTAACTTACTTGGGTTTTGAGATGATTTAAGTAGATATCTTATGGGCTGAGGTGTTTCTTTTAGACTTAATACCTTTTATTAAAAACTATTATCGGTATGATTTACTCATAGTGGCAGATTGGCAGATTCGCAGAAAGATAGAATACATATTGAAATGGAAAAATTGCGTAATAGATGAAGTGCCTTAGAAAACTAAGCCTAATCGTGTTTTCTTTTCACATTATACGACTGCATTCCGAAAACATTGTCCCTCGCTTTTGGAAAATGTTGCAAATTTCGTATGAAAAAAGAATAATAAAAATGCAAACCTTCGACAAATTATACTAAATTTTATATTTATAATACAATTGAACGATCCCGGGATTACCGGGACTTAAAAACACTGGCATCCGGTGCTTGACACCCCTAGGCGTAATCAGGTTTCGATTCATGCGTGCCACAGGCATATATCTTCATCTACCTCGATTCCATTATACTGCTAAAATCTAGCGTCAGGTAAAGAAATTAAAGCACATAGTACAATTTTAGCCATTCCGACCCAATAAATAAAATTTCAGTTCCAATAACTTCGTTAATTTTTAGAGAAAGCTTTATTTTTCGAAAGAAAGAAGAAGAAAAAATAACATAATTGGCGCGCACACTCTGTTAGGTGTTTGGCCGAGCTCCTCCTCCTCCTCTTTGTAGCTTCTATCTTGTGGTTGTTCGACAAATGGATGGACCTACAGTTTGAAGCCGACTTCGAATGGCAAATGGAAACTTTTCATGGCAGAAATACACTCGAAGGTTTGCCATTGCCTGCCAAGGGGCGACCGCTGTTAGGAAACACTTTTTATTTATTTGATGTTCATGCACGGAGATTTGAACCTACGCAATCCCGAATGATAGTGACGCTCCAATACGGGCGCTCTATTGGCCAGACGCGAACAATTATTTGTCATCAAATTGACACAAAAACATCTATTGAGCGGATGTGAGCCCCTCATAGGCGGGCAAAAATTAAAAAAAAAATGTAAAACGAGTATAAGCCCTTGAGCAAGTGCCTGCATAAAAGCACACCCTTTGAAAGCGAAACAATTTTCCACGAATTAAATTTTTCACCACATACGAGTAAACTCAAAATTTCTAGAGCTAGCAACACAGTTTCATGCTAAGAGAACTAATTTGTCGAAAGGGAATTAGAAAGTTGCTTACTGGGTAAACCTTTTAGTATTGGGGAGAAACCATTTTCTGACAACAATAAAGTGAAATTATATTTGATATAACATTTTCAGTAATAATTTTTAAAACAATATATTTACAAAATGATAGAAAAAGTTTTTTCTATTGTAATAGCGGTCGCCCTCCGGCAGGCAATGCGAAACCTCCGAGTATGAAAAAGTTCTTCATAAAATACCATTTGCCATGCGGAATAGCCTTAAAACTGTAAGTCCGTCCATACATCAAGACGCACGCCACAAATAGGAGGAGATGCTCGGCCAAACAACTAACAGAAATGTATGCGAAAAATATTTATTATTTTTTTGTTTATAAACTTTGTTCTAAAGTGTTAAAAGTCGAAATGCTCATACTCGCACCTCTTGTCGTAAAGAAATAAAATTATATTATAAATTTTCGTGTCAATTAGTTAGACAATTTCTCATTTTAGTCACGCACTCGCGTCTTCTGTGGCCCGCTACAAGCTAAGAAAATTTGGCTTATTGAACTTTTTTCGAGTACAGGAAAGTTAACATTAAAGATCACATTAAAAATATCGCATGCTGCTATCTGTATTCCAGACTGAAGCCTTTTCATCATATCAATAAAATTTCAAAAAGTCTAAAGACTTCACCTATAACAATAAGTGTTTGTTTTTTTTTTTTCAGTGTACCAATAACTGCCGTGATGACGGACTGGGAATCACCAAACGTTGGCTTCCAAAAAACTTTAATGAGTTGAATATCTAATTGAATAAGCAGCGTGCGTATGTATTTGTATGCGCTTCTCAGTGATATTTAAATCTGATCAGTTAGGATCAATTGTGTTAATATGTTTCATATGTATTCGTTTTAACACAAAGTAAACACACTCATATCTGCGTGCGTATGTATATATAAGCATAACACAAATGTTAAAAACTCAAAAGCACTCACTTTACTTGAATTCATTCATAAAATACATTTTTATCGCATGCTATACACCGGCATATCTCTTCAAGAGCTACTGGAGGTGCATACATATGCACACATTTAACTGCTCATATTCGCACCTCCTGCCGGTAAGTCGTTTGCGCTCCCCATTGCCAGTCTCTCATCTGTTTCATTGTGCAATGTTCACTTTGATACGACTCGATTTCGTTTAAATTTTGTTGTTTGTTCGGGGAACCGTAGCGATCAGTCTGGATGTGGCTTATCAGTTGCGATTTTGTGCTACGCTCGTGCGGTTCGTAGTTTTTATCGTATTAAGACAGGTGCTTCGTGTGCGCAAGTGACTTAGAATTAAGGAATATCAAAAAACAAACACACACAGACATCCATACATATTTCGTGAGTGTAGTTGTTTTCATTTTGAATTGTGTATTTAAATCAAGTATCTGCAGTTGCAGAAAATAACGTTCGAATTGGATGGCGCGCAAAGTTCCACAGCAAATCGAGTAAAAGTGGGTATATATGTATGTATGTATGAGCATACAAATGTGTTCACCAGAACTTGGATGTTCTTTAATTTGTCACACTTGACATTGGTGTCATATCAAACCCTATAATGAATGAAATAATTGTGCAAAATGTCTAAATATTACCACACAATATTGCATTAATTTAAATGTTAATTAAACGCAGGTTGTACCTGCAGTGTCGGAAATAATGCAGTAAGCGCGCTAAATAAAGCAAAAGTTCTAAATGGAATAATCAAATGTTTGAGTAATTGCAGCTGAATAATTCAAATGAAAGCTGCTTGCTGTTTCAACACTCTGATCTCAGCTAATTGTTCTGTGTAATTATTAATGTCTGTAAATTGCGCTGGACATGAAAAAAGTTGCCTTTTTGGGGTTTTTACAAAAACTTCCTCGTGTTCGTCAAAATGATTGATTGCTTTTATAAAAAAATTAGATTTTATTTTGATGATGTACTTTTTTATTTTATAATAATAGCTTCGCTTCGCTCGTGTATAAAATAAAAAAATTATGTTTAAATTGATCAGAAATTAGGTCTGTTCATGCAAAAATTATTCAGTAACTTGTCGGTAGCTTAATTTTCTAAAATTCGGTCTCAAAGGGAAAAATATAAAAAAATACATGAACGCAAAATCAGTAACAATTTGCAAGTTTTACGAGCAGCTGATAAAATTTATGGCGGGAAAAATTAAGGGGGCAGATACCTGTTAACGGCCATATTTTCCCTGATTACAAAAAAAAAAAAAAATTACAATATTTAAAATGCGAAAGTCAATATATTTTTTTCAAAATTGGCATTCAGTTTATTTATACATTAAAATAATATAAAATTTTTTGTTTTTATTTTAATCATTTAAAAATGGCGGATGTACACTCAATTCTTCCAGGAAGGTCGCAGCGGGGCTTCTCAATCGGCGGGCATTGTTGTATCGGCGTCAGTGATCTGAATACAAAAAACCAAAAATTTGGTTGTTTATTAATGTCATAATTTCTATATGAATTAAAAACAAGTGGAAAAAAAATTCGCGGAATAAAATGCTTAAAAAAATGAATTTGGGGCGAATTTTCCTACTATAATATTTTGGCTTCGAAAAAATTATTTTTTTTCGAAAAATTTTCGAAATTGTAAATTCACACAGAAAGTAATATCATAAAAAAGATGTGTGCAAAATTTCAGAGAGATCGGTTAATAACTTTTAGAGTTATCGTGTACACCAATTCGAAAAATATAGTTTTGAGAAAAGCACGTCTAAAGTTTGAACACTACGTAACTATACCTCTCCCAGCGCTCGAACGCAAAGAATATAGTCGTCACGGTTGATCTATTTATAATACTGGGTTTGATTGAAAAGTAATGAGCCTTCCCGCGCGGAGTGTCTGCCACGCGATCAACCGAATCGGCTGGTGGGAAAAATGATCGTTGGACCTTCCCCTTTCACTAAAAACCGGTCCCAGTTCGCTGGCAACAGCGGTGCAGTCAACATCGCTCCGCGCGTGAAAGCTGTTTTAAAAGTGTGTTAGGATTTTGCAGTGGCGAAAATGCAGCGATAGTTGGAGCAACGTTACTCGTGAAGTATTGGAAAGTGACGAACAGGATAATACTTTAGACAATTGTATCACAGGAGTCGAAACCTGGCGCTTTGAGTACGATCCTGAGGGCAGGAGAGAGTGCGGAGTGGCACACGAGCCAGTCGCCACGACCCAAGAAGGCGCGCATGTCGAAATCCAAGCCGGCGCACACCGCCTTTCTCTGCACCTCTGCATTGGCCAAGATGGGGGTTCCGGTGCTTCCCCACCCTCCATACAGCCCAGACCTGTCTCCTCCGGACTCCTTCTTGAAGGAGAGGCGTTTCGACTCCATCGAGGCAATCGAAAAAACTGTGACAGCTGAATTGAAGGCGATTCCGGCGGATGAGTTTAAAAAATGTTTTCTGCAGTGAAAGGACCGCTACCAGCAGTGTATTGACGCTCAAGGGTCCTATTTTGAAGAATATTAGTTGTATAAGCCAAAAGGTTTAATAAAACTGCTTAAAAAAAATAAGGCTCATTCCTTTTCAATCAAACCCTGTATAAAAAATACTTAAATTTACGTTCAAAAATTTTTTTTTACTTATTCTTAAAGGATTATTTGAACATTTTATGAAAAAAATTTTTTTTTTCGAAATTTTACAGGTACATATCTGTCCCCTTAAAATTGGTTTCAGTTGAGCTCCTTCGTATTAAATTGAAAAATATGTGGGAAATAAAATGCAACACGATTTTATTTTATCCACAATAAATTGTTCCATTTCATCACCGCTGCCGGTTGCAAAACATTCCATATTTCGGAAACTACAGCAACGGTAACTGGAGGCGGTGGTTCAGAAGTACATACCTCTATAACATTGGCCGACTCCTATTTAATGGCCTCAAATGGCCTTTTATAAATTGCATCCTAAATATATTTATTCTCCATTTTAATCACCAATTTTATTGAAATTTAGAAAATTGACTCTACCCAATTTTTTTTTTTGCTTGCAATCTATTTTTCTCACTTGCAAATCCTTACAAGTAAAAATTTATCCAGTAAAAACTTGCAACTTCACCTCAAAATTAAATTGCTCTCTCACCTTGCCGTACTTTGCAATTTTTTTGGGTACATGAACACCAAAACATGATAATTTGTAACAATTGTTACTTCGTGAACAGACCTATTGCCGCTTATTTAATTTTCAGGTCGAATTTATGACTATTTAATAATGCACATTGGCAATACAACTTTAATTGAAACAATTGTATATTGGTTGATTGCCTAATTTTATTTTATTTATTTAATTTTTTTCTTTTTTTTTTTTTGATATTTTTAATTTTCAATCTTAATTTTTAAAATGACTCTCGATTTGTTTGGCAAATTCTTTCAAACGCGCAACAAGTTTTAATGCCCCATCGTACAATGTTATGCTCTCATTTACAGTCTGTGTGAAGGAAAAGGAATCGCGATTATTCATGAAGTACAAAAGACATACTTATACTTAAATTTTTTTTACATTAGAGTATGTACAAAACTACGAGTCGCAATTACTCAATAAACCGTGTAGTCTTCATCATTGTCGAGTATAGCCTGGCATCTTCTTCATGCTCTGAACCAGCTTTTCTGCGTAGCTCGTCGACAAACAGGACTAGATTTTGCGAACTTGACGCACGAGTTGCTTTAAATCATAGACTGGCCTTCCAACAAGATGCGTTGTCATAGTTCTCCACACATTTTCAATGGGGTTGACGTCTGGGGACTGGGAAGTCCAGTCCATTTACTGTGACGCCATTTTCTTGTTTTGTTGTTTCTCAATGTGTTTTTCTGAGAGCAGTGGTTTTGATGATATGGGACGGTAGGATTCGTTCGCCTCCTTCACTCGACGCCCGATGGTGTTGATACTCACATCTATTCTAGCAAGAACTGATCGCGCTTGGCGTAGCCACAACGAAGGGTCCCGCTTAAGAAGTTGGACGATCACTTTATCCTGCTTTTTTATCGTCACTCGCTTCAAGCCTAGCTAGGAAAAGACATCAACATTTTTGTACACTTTATACCGCTGATTCCACATCACAACAAACTTTTTGATTTTTTAATCACTTTTGCAGCCGCGGCGTGAGATAATTTTGGGCCCTTTCTAATGCTTTGCGTACTTCTCACTCATTTTTTTTTTTTGTTGCGTTTACAGGAAAGTTTCGAACGACACAAACCTGAGTTAGCACTGGCATCGTAGCCCTGTATTTCTTCATTAGATTCTTTTTTGAACCACTTATGTATGTCCATAATATAAATTTGCACTTCAAATTGAATTTCAATACAAATAATTTCTTAATTTCAAAAAAAACTTTTTGGCAACACCTGCTAAAAATGTTCTTTTATTAAAGTTTAAACATCTCTCATCTGTTACCCATATTTTACTATTTAAATGAAAAGCGTCATAGGTAAACACCAGCTAAAAATATTTGGAAACTTTTCTCTAAAGTACTTTTCCACTAATTAGAACACTAAAATTATGACACTAACTGCCTTGTTTACCGAACACTAACACATTTACCCTGTACATGAGAAAATTCATCAGTTAAGAACTGGTTCGATTCTAGATAGTTTAAGCCCATAACTATTTGTAGTTCATAATTTTTCTCTTCACTTAATTAGGAGCTGGTGAAGGTTGCTACTGTGTAAATCACTCCCCATAAATCCATTGGGCAGTTGCGGTAATGCCCTAGAAAAGTGATGGCATGAAAATAACGATGATTACACGGTGATGCCCTTGGAAAGCGCTTAACCCCTTTTTAGATATTCAAAACAATTACAAAATTTAACAGGCGGAATCTATATACAGCTACTATGCGTTGTATCTGTTCTCAATATTATAATTATAGTTTCAGTATCAAAATAAAATCAAGAAATTTATATTTCATTAAATTAAAAAAAAAAAATTAATAGAAAAAGAAACCTGTCGTCTGACTAGAGTTGGTCACTGGCATACGATTTATTAGATTTTTCGTAAATTTTACAGTGACACTCAATCATATAGGATGGTCAGGATGGGAGGATAGGATGATCGATTTCTCCCATTAATCTAATTAGAAGCTTTTTTATAAGTTTCATTTTTATTTTTTTTGACTCTTTTTGATTTAGAAGGATGCCATCAACATTCCGAACTGAATTGAATTTTCAACTCAAATAAATATGAAAATTATAACTATTTAATTAGCACGGATACATATTTTGGTATTTTTAAACCTTTCCTATCTTCAGTTTTTGAACTCAAAGCCAAAGAAGCAATTTGGAGATAAAAACAAATTAATCATTTTTTATCTTCCCAGATAATCGACGTCCCCAATTGAACGAATAACGGATTATCGAAGTAGATGGCAGAATACATAAATATTAATTTTTTAAAAAGAATTCACGTTGACTTCTCGAAAAATGCATAAAGAGTCCCAACAGTTGGTACACAGAAAGCGCTTGTAGTTTGGATAGATCCCGCATTTCATACAAGGCATGGGTGTTGAATATTAACAAAATTGCCATTGGTTCTCTGTGAGTGACTATTCAAAGATTATAGAGAAAATGTTTCAAATTGTTCAGAGACCAGAAAATAAGAAATATTTAATGGAGCACTTAGACCTGCGCTTTCCACATAGGCAGGATTGGATCGAGGGGAAAATCTGCACCGAAGCTTGCACCTCTGTTTTCACTGACGGTTCCAAGATGGAATCGGGAGTCGGGGCAGTGGTTTTCTCCATATCAACCAATTTATCTATTATCTCCTTTAAACCGCCGAATACTGCTAGTGTTTCTCAAACAGAAGTCTTTGCAATCCTGCAGGCATGCAAAATGCGTAGAGAACGCGGGAGCGATTCTCCGATAGTCAAGCCGCGATCAAGACTTTGACGACGCCTTGGTGCAGAACAAAATTAGTAAACTCCTGTAAGGAGGAGATCAAATCTCTTTGGTGTGCAGGTAACATTTCTCTGATCTGAGTTCCAAGACATGGGAACATAGAGATTTATGAAATTGCTGATGAGCTTGCCAGGAAGGGTATTGAATTGGCCTCAGAGACCTCATTGTCATTGTCATCCCCCTGACAGTTGTTAAAGGTAAATTGCTTGATGGAGCTCCATTTCTTCATGTGCTATTTCGAAAACTCTTTGGCTCCAGTGCAATATACGAAGGACTTAGAAGGTCCTTTGGATTCCTCGCCATTCAATTTCCAAACTCTTAGCTGTAATTACCGGTCACTGGACGATTGGCACACACGCGGAAAAGCTAGGGTTACCATATAACCCCCATCGCAGAAGTTGTGGAGACCTTTCAGAGAAGGTGACTGTAGAGCACTTTCTCTGTAAATGTCCCGGTTTGGCAGCTAGACGACTAAGGTTACTGGTTGCTACTTTCTTCGACAGCCTGGGGAAGTGCGCCAACCTAAATCCAATCAATCTCCTCCATTATATCAACAGTTCTGGCTGGCTGTAGATATCTGCCTGTTGGAGGTCTCATAATGGTATAAAAACGGCGCTTCAGTGTTACTTGAGGAGTGCCAGACTGGCACTTCAACCATTTTACCTACCTACCTACCTAGAATAGGGGCTTGTTGATTTGAATTGGGAAGAAATTGAGACAGTACAACACCTTCTCTGTAAATGTCCTGTGCTTCAAAGAAGTCGTGCCAAATATCTTGACGAATATTCCTTTGAAGGCCTGGAAAAATTGCAAAATGTCTTACTGGAGGGATTACTTACCTTCTAAAAAGATGTAAGTGGTTTGAGCAACTTAGTAAGGGGATGGAAATTAAATGCAGGTATCACAATGACCTCAGGGCCACCGAGTGTCTTGTCTTAGACAAGCTACCTGGCTAACCTAACCTAACGCTGATTTGGGCAAGCAACCTGGTTAGTAGGTTTTGCGTTTGAAAAATACGAATAATTCAACGTATTTGACTGTTTCAATAAAAAAGAAGGGCATATGTGTCATCCTTATCTAACTTTTTGCGACATGATTTGCTTAAATATATTCTTCATAATTCATTATTCTTGCTTTGATTCAGCGCAAATGTGTGTAAGGGTCTTGTGAGTACGAATTTCTTTCTATTTATTTTGACAGCTCATAGTTCCCACCTCATCTCTTTTTACCCACAGTAAGCAGATATTAAGCAGAAAATCTATATTTTACTAGAAATTAATTCAATTTCACTAGAGAACCGTATAAAAATTATTAAAATCTACAACGGATGGTTTTTCGGAAAGAATTATTGCCTCAGACGAAGCTCATTTCCGTATTTTGGGCTCTGAGAAATCAAAGGTAATATATTGAGGAACCCTTACTTTACTTTCCTGTTACAGTTTGGTGAGCAGTGTCGCATGGATATTGACGATATGCTATTTCAACAAGACGGCGCGATTTATCACACAGCCAACGAAAAAAATGACGTATGGTAAATAAATCTCCCAACAAACACCTGGGTAAATTTATGTTAGCAGAGGAAGAAATAAAACTCAAAAAAGATATGGCAAATGGTAACATTTATTGCGGAAGTTTTATTCAAAGAAATAATTTAAGCCCATGAAGCGGGCGCAATAGATTTTTCAGGTCGAAGTGCTAAATGCCTTCATAATATTGAAGTAACCATAAATGCAACTTCCGGTAAGGATAATTTAAGCTTTGAGAGTTTTTCTGCAAAATTTTAGTTTATGTGAATTAACTTCCTCTTCTTCTTCTTGATTGTCGCGATAACCACTTACGCGATTTTTGCCAAGTTTGACAAAGCGCGCCAGTTGTTTCTTTGTCGTGCTAACCAGCGCCAGTTGGAAGCACCAAGTAAAGCTAAGTTCTTCTCCAAATGAGGAGGACTTGTTGTTGTTATTGTAGCAGAAATACCAAAGCCTGTCAGTGTGGTGTAAATCATCGGTCGTCTTCGTCTTGCTCCTCCTCTGCTACCACCAGCTGGTCCCGCTCCGCGTGCTTTCATATCCGTAGCGTTTGCTTCCATTCGGACGCCATAACCCAGGCCAATGAAGCAGCTGGATCTTTATTCACTGCGCTATGTCTATGTCGTCGTAAGGCTCATACAGCCAATTTTTCCATCGCTTGCGAATTAACTAAAAAAATAAATAAATATAAAATTTAAGCCTTAAAAGTTAGCATTCGATACGAGATTGTCGTGGCCGGCCAAACTGTCCGAATGTTGCTGTACAAAGAAAGAAGAAGAGTACAAAAGATCGATTAACCTGACTAGCATAGAAAATTTCACAGCATGCAGTCCCTCGCCTATTTAGAAACTAATTTATCATTTGCAAATTATAAGCTTTGAATTTAAAATAAATGTAAGCTGTGACTTGAGCGACCCTCTATACTTATATAGACATACATTTGCATGTATGCAGTTATTCCTCTGTGGAAACGTACACAGATTTCATTGAAAAATTTATTTGATCTTATCACGTTGGTTTTAACTGGACAATTGTCATCTCTTTAGGGATCAAAAAGCAAATAAACGCCTTCTCAGCCACTGGACAATTTGCTCCATTCCTCTATTATTTATGCACGCTGTGCTGATGATATGACAAATGAAAAACAAAATTCGCATTAGAGTGGGTCGATTTGCGGAAGAATGTCACGCGATTTGGTGATGAAAAAATATCTGTGAGTTTAATGAGATTCAATGAAAATACTTTGCATTTCCCAAAGGTTCCTTGCTGAATAAGTTGTCTGTGCTATGTGGCTATTATTTTACTCTCTCACGTTTAAATTTCTGTAATTCCCAGCAGGCTTATAAAATAAAACAGATGCCTTGCGTGCGCCTACAAACAGTAAGGATCCCTACACTTAGCCGTTAGTCTAAAGTAAATAAACGAACTTAGCCCAAGCTTAGATTAACTTCCGCTCTTTGAGCTTAGAAATTTATTCACACTTTCAACACTTGCCATTTCACGATATAATTTTCTTTATCTTAATAGATAATCTAACCAAATGTTAAGCTTAGGATTTTAACGCAACTTTTTATGTGTTTTACGAACTTTCCGCCCGATCTTTATTTTTGTTATGTTGATCTATTTTGGCAGTCTTAAAATCGACCCCATTTAATGTGCATATACTTGCCCATACATATACATACAGATACATATTTCGTCTTTACTGATGCGGTGTAGTTTTGTTTCTTAATTCGGAAATGTCGCACATTTTAGATCAATCAACGCTTGCAACGCAGCTGCATGAGTTTATTAAGTTTCGGCATGAATGATTGAAGCGCAGATTGCAAATTGTAAAGTCTGTCGCCATAGTCGAGCATGTCGAAGTACACCTCTCTTGGGCTTATGATCTGAGGCCACGAGTTCATTACCGACCTCATTTAAGTGAAATTGAACATTGAGACAAACAATTTTTTGCAACTTGCGGAGGGAAGTTGTCGAAAACCGTTGAACCATGAACTCTTCGATGCACGGTAAGTGTGCCTAAAATTTGTTTATATCCACTTAGATAAAGTGAGTATGGCGGCGTAAGAGATACACTACTTTTTTTTAAGTGAATGGTGCAAGAATGAGTAAGCGAATGCCATTATTTGCAATCAAGATAAATGCCTTTATTACAATTATTCGCTTATATACCTACATATATATGTAAATGTATCCATTAGAGTGGCCCAAAAAGAAAGAAAGATTATTGTTAATATATTAGTCCTTACGTTTGGGGATACCTACCAAAATATGATAATTAATTAGAGCTAAATTACAAAATAAGGTATCTTGCAAATATCTTCCGCAGAATTTGTCTCTCAAACACTCCAAGGGACGCCTCACCGGTTGTTTTCATCGTCCAAGCTTCTGCACCATACGATAGGACGGGCATTATGAGAGGCTTATAAAGTGTTAGTTTTGTTCGTTGAGAGAGAGTTTTACTACTTAATTTCCTACTTACCTAGTCCAAAATAGAACTTCTTGTCAAGAGAGATTCTCCGTTGGATTTCCAAATTGACATTGTTATCGGTGTTAATGCTGGTTCCTAAATGAACGAAGTCTCTTACAACGTTGAGCTCATAACTGTCAACAGTGACGTGGGTGCCGATACGCGAGTGCGCCAACTGTTTGTTTGATGACAGGATGTATGTACTTCGTTTTGTTTTCGTTAACCACCAGACCCATTCGCTTTGCTTCTTTATTCAGTTTCGAAAAGGCTGAACTAACAGCGCGGATGTGTATTTAAAAGCAATTACGGAAGGCTAAATTCTAACTAGATCAAGCTTATATGGGCAAACACATTTTATTATTATTTTTTGTTTCTTTGTTCACTCCTCTCGGGAGCATAGGGCCTCGACAAGACGTGTCCTGAGGTGGTTCCGCTAATCTATTTCATATCTGATAGGGTAGGCGATTAAGAACAACGCCTTCTTACTGCTTGGAGCGCTACCTGTGTTTCACATTTTTCTGTCAGAAGGATCGCGTAGATGATTGAGGTAGGTAGGTAGGTAGGTAAGATGGCAAGAGTACCCCAGGTACGCTACAAGTAGAACTTACGTGCCGCTTTGATACCATAAAGTGGACCACTACCTATGAAAGGATTAAGGGAGGAGATAAAACCGTCTACAGCCATCCAGTGCTGTTGATGTAGCGGAGGAGAGAAAAGGGATCTAGGCTGGAGAATTTCATCAAGTCATCCCCAAAGGGGACGCTGAGGAATCTCAAGCGCCTAGCCGCCAAAGCCGGACATCTGCAGAGAAAGTGTTCCGCAGTCTCTTTCTCTGTAGGATCCCCACAGCTTCTGCAATGGGGGTTGTACGGAATTCCAAGCTTCTCCGCGTGAGTGCCGATCACCCAGTGGCCAGTGATCACCGCAATGAGTTTGGAAATTGAATGGCGGGGGTTCCCATCACCTTAAGCGATCTGTTTATATCGTATTGAGGCCATAGTGCTTTTGAAATGGCACACGATGAGACAGACCCCCATCTGTCTTGCGCTTTTCTTAGAAAGAAGTGGTGTAGTTTCCCTTTAACGACGGCCAAGGGGATACCGATGTCTGAGAAGAGGGCAGCTGGATTCGGTTCTGCCACCCCCTTCCTGGCAAGCTCCTTACAGGAGTTCACGAGAAGAGAGCTGCAATACGGCGACGACAGTGCCTTGATTGCAGCTTGGCTATCGGAAAAAATATTAATGTCTCCCTGTCAACAGCGATCCCGAAGCATTTTGCATGCCTGCAGGATCGCGAAGACTTCTGCTTGAAAGACGCTGCTTGTCTCCGGCAGCTTATAGGAGACCGAAATGCTGGCTGATTTGGAGTAGACCCCCGCTCCCACTCCAGACTCCATTTTGGATCCGTCAGTGAAAACAGAGGCATCTATATCCGCAACAACTCTCCCCTCTTTCCAATCTTGCCTGCTCGGAAAGATAGCCCTAGCACAACCCTCAAAGCACAGTTTGCGGATGGAGAGGTCGGTGCGAATTTCAGAGAAGGAAGGGGGGATCTGATTCAAGATGCTGCTATGCCCTACAGGGAGTTGTCTCCAAAGGTCAAACTCCTTCAGTCTAATAGCACTCTGAGCAGCAATGGATTTAACCTGCAGAACTACAGGAATTAAGTGGAGAATAACGTTGAGCGCAGCGGTGGGTCATGTTCTACAGGCACCAGTGATGCCCACACATGCAGTTCTCTGCACTCTCTCTAATTTAGTGAAGTTGTGGCCCTTCTGAAGAGCTAACCACCAAACTAGGCAGCCGTATGTCATAATTGGCAGAACCACTAAGTTGTACATCCAAAGTACGACACGTGGCTTGAGGCCCCATTTTGCCGAACATAGATTTACAGGCGTAGAAGGCTATATTAGCCTTCTTAACTCGATTTTCTATGTGCAGCTTCCAATGGAGCTTGGGGTCAAGTATTACACCAAGATACTTGACTTCCGATGAAAGTGTAAGTGTGATTGAGGACTTCGCTAAATTGTTTGTGTCTACAATATTACAGCGGTTGCCCGCTTCCTGCTGGCGTCACTGTAATGTGTAACTGTGTCTTTTTCTTTGTTTTTAGCAGGCACAATGCAAATAATGCGCTGACTATTGTGTTTTAGTGAGGATGGTGAGATTCTATTAGGTAGGTAAATTTGGAAAAGTGCGAGGACTGTGCTTTACGTGGGACTCGAACCCACAACCTCTGGCAGGCTAGTGCACTTACTCTAGACGAGCGAGGCCGCAAACACATAGACAATGAGAATTATTGCTGGTAGCGTCAAAAGGACAGACCGAATATTAGTCTTAAAATCTACAAAATGGGCGTGGTTTTCATTTGACCTCAATAATATTTATGTAGGATGCAAATGAGGTGGGAAGCAATACGTGTATCAAGTTTTGCCGGGTCGTATTGAGTAGATATCCCAAAAGTGGGCATGATACCGCGATGTATTTATTTTCTTGAATAACGTGAATCATCTTGAATCATCATTTGTACCAAATCTGAGATATCACGTTTTTTGCTTGAAGATGGATTTGGTCATTCACCGATTTCTCCCATTTTCAGTATCAAACAGATTTAGCCAAAGAGTAATATGTGTAGCGTGTGTTATTGAAATACATTCATGTATGCTCCAGTTATCGTATGCCGCGACGAACGAACAAACATGTCTAAATCGACTCCTCTCATCATCCTTGTCATTTTGGTAAATGCATACCATATGTCTATACTCATCTCGATTCCTAAAAACAAAATGAGTATGAACAAAGTTACAGAGTGGGCCATATAGCGTCTGCTTTTTGAACCACCTATATAACACCCTTGGGCACAAGTGAGCTTTGTTTGGCCATAGAACAAATTTAGGATCATCCTAATATGCACTCATATGTATGTATAGACATATGAACTGAAATTCATAAATGGGATGCGACAAAATTCCTGAAAGGCAACAAAAGATTCGGTATTCGAATGGGATTTTATACTAGTGTACATACCTACTACTTTTGGTTCAAGCAGCTTGATTCATGCACAAGTGAACATCAGAGGAAGTGTTAATTGAGCGTTTAAATTTTATCAAACAAATCTAAGGCTTTGCTGAAAAACGATGCGGAGATGACGCCAAATAATTGTAAAGCACGCAATGTCTGGAGGAACTATCATACATTTGGTTGAATTAATCAAAAATAAGGCAATAACTCATAGGTAATAACTGATGCACTGAGTAAGAACACTGCACGGAAAAATTAACTTTTTTGTCTAGAAATTTTATATTTTCCCGTGCGCTCTAAGTGGAACATAGGGCCTCAAATTGGAATTAAGCCTAATGGAAATTGAACCAACCAATTTTTTTTTTTTTTTTTTTTTTTTGAGTTATAAATAAATAATAAATTTCTCCGTTTGTTGAAGTTAGCAACCGAAATCGAAATATGACTCTTGCAAGTTCGAAATTGGGCCTTTGATAAAATATTTTATTTAGTTATTCTATGCAAAGAGCACAGCAAAAAATATACAAAATAGAAGTGGCATCTTCCTTCCATTTAAATGGTATATAAGTTATTTGTGCTGCCCTTGTGAGGTGCCCACACACAGGCGGAAAAAAAGGAAGACGGGGCTCTGGATTAGATGACGAACACTGGTGATTAACGTGCGTATTAACCGTTTCAAGCTACTGCTAAATTTCAATTGGTGTGAGATGTTTAAACCCGCAATATGGACAGGTGTAGCGAAAAAGTGAGAGTCCGGACGTTCAAAACATTTGCCCGACGAGAGCAGGGCAGCTAAGGAAAAGGCGCTGAGATCATTCCACCTCGTCCTCCAGACAGCTTCTGCAGAAAGGACTTGAAGCAATCGCATGCATCACCGCGTGGACGACCAATGGGCAATGTCCGGTAAGAATACCTACCAAATTCGAGAGCTGTGACTTTGCTAGCCTTAAAGGTTGGTACGAGCGCCCCCGATCTACCCGTGGCAAGAAGAATCTCACGACTTTGCACGTTTGCGCATTAGCCCAGCACTCGCTAAGTTGACACGAGACCCATCTTTCCGGGACCAGACCACAAGAGTAGAACTCACCTCATCTCATTTTGCGATTGAACCAGCAGTTTTTCTCTATGCCGCTGTAACCGAGCACTCAAATAAGCCTGATATCGAAGTATTCAAATGCAATCGAAAGAGAAGTCAGGCATTCGCCGACTAATTTCGCATGTTCAAACAACGTGCCCAAGGTCGTAATTGCTGCTTGCCTTTTGGAGTAGATATTTACATCTTTTACAGTAATTTCAGAAGTAAGCAACTAATCCATTGTTTCCTTAATGAAGGCTACTTCCGTTGTGAAAACACAACAGTGGTACGGCAGCCTAATTTTGAGCTTGTTGCGGAGCTCCTCGTAGAATACTCCTCCCCCAACTCTTCCGTTCAACTTCGAGCTATCCGTAAACATGTTCGCCATGCCCTGTCTGCCTTCAAAGGTCTCACTCCAGTCACTCTTCCTTTGAAGAAATGTGAATGGAAAAAGTTGAAGGGCTATAAGAGGATTAAGGGGATTTTTTGAATTATAAGGTTTTTAATTGCTCGATGATATGACTTAAAATATAAAATATGATATTGAATGCTAATATATAACATAAAATAAAAAATATAAAATATGAAATATGAAATACAACAAATAAAAATCTTTAAACCATAAAATTTGTATAAATAGATAAAGAATATAACTCCTAAAGGGTGGCGCAAAATGAATCTCTTAACCGGAGTATTTTTTAGTTTTTGCAGATAGCTCGTACGTCGATCACATTTGACACTTGTGAACTAGACAGCGGCAATTTATATAAAGTAATGCAGTGCTCAAATGTTAAAAGAGATAAAATAGATAAATAAGATTTCCATCACTCAAAATAATTCTTATTATCATATATGTAAAGGGTGATTTTTTAAGAGCTATAGGAAAGTTTCTCAAAAAAACACACGTAAAATTCAGAAAAAATGCATGAATTTTTTATTTAAATCGATAGTACAGTCCGTATAATTTAATGTTTGAAGATTATTCCATGCAAATGTTGACCGCGACTGCGTTTCAAATGGTCCATCCGCTTGGTCCAATTTTGGCATACTCTTTCCAATGTTTCGGCCGGTGTCTCACATATAAATGCTTTAATGTTGTCTTCCAATGCGTTAATTGAAGCAGGCTTGTCTGAATAGACATGAGCTTTAACATATCCCCACAAAAATAATCTAAAGGCGTTATATCGCACGATCTGGGTGGCCAATTGACAGGACCCGAACGTGAAATAAAATGTTCACCGAACTCGCCTCTCAACAAGTCCATTGTTATGCGTGCTGTGCGGCATGTGGCACCGTCTTGCTGAAACCACTTGTCATGCAAGTCAAGCTCTTGCATTTTAGGCAAAAAAAAGTGGGATATCATTTCACGGTAGCGCTCACCATTCACAGTTACGTTACGATTCGCAGCATCATTGAAGAAGTACGGTCCAATGATACCTCCAGCCCATAAACCGCACCAAATTGTGACCTTTTCTGGATACATTGGTAGCCCTTGCAATTCTTCTGGCTGATCTTCACTCCAAAATCGACAATTCTGCTTATTTACGTACCCATTGATCCACAAATGAGCTTCGTCGCTGAACACAATTTTTCGATAAAAAAGTGGATCTTCGGCGAACTTTCCAAGAGCCCATTCACCAAAAATTCTGCGTTGCGGTAGGTGGTTCGGCTTCAATTCTTGCACCAGCTGTACTTTGAAAGGCTTCACACCTAAATCCGTTCGCAAAATGTTCCACGTTTGGCCAGAGGCCCAATTGCTGCGAACGGCGATGAATCGATAATTGATGGTCATCATTAACACTGCCCGATACAGCTGCGATATTTTCTTCAGTTCGCACCCTACGTAAGCGTGTTGGGGGTTTGATGTCCAATGGTATAAATTTGGTTCTAAATTTAGTCACAATAGCTCGAATAGCCGCCTCAGTGAGTCGATTAAACTGACCATAAAATGGAAGAAGCGCGCGATAAACTTTCTTAACAGAACGCGCATTTTTATAATAAAATTCAATGATTTGCAAGCGTTATTCGTTTGTAAGACGATTCGTGGTTAAATTATAAACCAAACTGAAGATGTTTGTCAGTGAAACGTGTGTCAGTTGTTTAAACCAACTGTTTAAAAAATAATAGCTAAAAAATCAACCTTTATTTAGTAGAAAAGCTATTCAAAAACAAAGCGAGGTGATTAATTTTGCGCATATGTATGTATAAATGAAACTTATGAAAAAACGTATCCAAGAATTTTTGAAGTGAAAACTTCTTTAGTATCGTTGGGAGTGATTTGAGAAAAAGTGAAACGAAAAAAGCGACACTCTTGGCTACGAATATTACATATACACGTAGCGACGAACTAAATAACTTTTAGGCCAGCGCCGACAGCATGGCGCGATAGCCGAGCGGCTAGCAATGTAAGCTTCCGATCCAAAATCCTTGGTTCGAATCACAAGAAAAAAAATTTTTTTATACAGTTATTTTATTTTTTTATTTTATGATATGTTTATGAGGAGCTTTTTTTCATGGCAGAAATACACTCGGTGTTTTGCCATTGCCTGCTGAGGGGTGAGCGCTATTAGAAAAATAGTTTTCCTTAATTTTGGTGTTTTCACCGAGATTCGAACTGACGTTCTCTCTGTGAATTCTGAATAGTAGTCACGCCCCAACCCATTCGGCTACGGCGTTTGTTTAATTTTACTGATGCAAAAATGGGGAAAAATATATGAATAAAGTTTGCTTACTGTTTACACATTTTCCAAAGGTGACGCAGAACCAAAAAAAAAGTCGATTTTCAAACAAATACGAGTGCATATGTGTAATTGTGTTAGAGTTTCGGTCACGCCCCAGCAAAACCTGCGTGCATATGTGTTTGTGACATTCAAAAAAATGTAATTGTGTTAGAGTTTCGGTCACGCAGGTTTTGCTGGGGACGCTCATAATAGCAACCGCGTGTGTATTTTTATATTCGTAAATATTTTCATTTTTAAATATTTACCGCAATTATGCCGAAAAATAATGCAGAAAAGTGTCGTGAATATCGACAGAAAAAAAAATCAATAAATAATATAGCATCACGGAATTCATTCACGAAAATTTAATAAAGTATACACCAGAAGTATCGCGGATACTTAGAAAAGATTACAATAAAGTTCCAATGGTTTTAAGTGGCGATTTTAACGTAAATTTTGCATTGGACACAGCGGTTCCTTTAATTGACGTTCTCAATACAACATTCAATTTAAAAATGTGTAACAATCGCACTGAATCGACAACACGATCAAAAACAACAATTGACGCGGTATTTCAAAGACATGTTGACAACATCGAAACCAAAGCATTTGTATCATATTTTAGCTATCATAAGCCACTCGTATCATTTGTTGAAATTGAAAACATTGAGGATGAATAATAATAAAATGAAGAAAATAAAATATGAACTTTATAGCAATATTATAATGAACCTATAATTATCCCGCTCCTAATGCTGCTTTCGTCTTATTCTCTCTCAGTTTGTTTTACGGAAGGTTTCACTTCTACCGCGTCTAACCGTTAGACTGGTATTTTTTTGTTATCGAAAATAACGTCCTTGATATGGTTTGACAGGGAGCGGAAAAGATGGTAATCGGTCGCTGCAAGGTCCGGAGAATACGAAGAATTCGAGCTCTTGGAGTGCGACTTTGATGACTTGTGCAATATGGGGACGACTTTCTTTATTTTTTTTCGTTGAACTCTTTATCGATTTCAGAAGGTCTTCCGTTGGTGTATGTGTCATCGACATCAAAGTCGCCGTTTTTGAAATTTGCAAACCATTTTGCGTGCTGTAGACTCGCCTATAACTCCTTCTTCATACCTGTCGCAAATGTCGCGGGCTGCTTCGACAGCTTTTTGACCACGATGAAAAGCAAAGAAGAGCAGGTTGAGAATGCTGATTTTTGCCTCCTGAGTATTCCATTTCTAAGCCTCAAAACTTATAAAGAATTCAATTACTCAAAAATAGGGATAACATAGCTTTATAGAGCAGAAAGAGTTCTATCGAATGAATACTTTTTGACAAATCGTTTAAAATAGAAGATAATATAAAAGCGCTATGAACTTATTCACTAACCTAATATATTCCGGAAAGGTTGCCAGAGAATATTGTTAAATAATGCCAAAGGCGATATATTCATTCACCGCTTGGTTGAATATTTTACTAGACATTTGTTCATGTTATCAACGTCACATTTGTTTGTTTCTTATGATCGACTGCTTTCTTATGGATTATGGCACGCTAATCGGGGTTCCGAACACAGGGAGTTGTTTAATAGATTATTAGTGCAATACCCTTTGGTTTTGTGACCTAATGACCAGCTAACGCCTAGAAGTTCTTTTGAAAAAAAAAAAAATCGTATGGCGTTAGTTTTCCTACAAGGGAGCAATCGAGAGATCCCGACAAGTATCTTGAGAAGCTCTCTCCTCGGAAATTGGTGCTGAATAATGGAATCGCTCTTTGACAGTAACTTCAGTTGCTTTACTACTTTAGGTATAAATAACAACGACCATTGGCTTGACACTGTCAATACAGTCGTTATAGCAACCAAATTATAATAACCTTGGGCACTTGTGGTATAAAAAAAAACTTATCGAATTTATTTTCAGATACTAGCAGTGACGCAACATATAGAGACGCGCGACTTTCTCTGTGGTGTATGTAGGCATAGGCGCTAAATAAAAGAAAAATATTTGCATTTGCAAATTAATTTCATATAAGGCATGGAATATTAAATGAAATAAAAATTTGCGTATACAAATGAATTCCAAAATTCATGCGTAAATTTCCGTCGAACTAATAAATTGAATTTGTGGACAAAATTAGATTAACAAATATGACTGAGAAGTTCTGATAATAAAGTTGGTGTTATTGGCCTACTTGTGTTACGTTGCAGTCGCTCTACGCTTCAGATGTGTGTGTATGTACATATGTATCATGTTTGTGTATGAATATGTGGACGTACACATGTGGGGGCAGTAAACCAAATTTACACTAAAGTAAAGCCAAAGAACAAACAACATAAAAAACTAAATACTTGAACTATGTAAATAAAGCTTAGCGTGGCACTATCAGCAAAGTAATGGGGCAAAAAATGAAAAAAAAGAAATATCTACATACTTGCAAATGCTACTCTTAATTAACTTGTTGTCAGGGCGTAATCAAGTAGTTACCATATTTGCTCGCCGGTTGTAGTATTATTGGGATGTTGGCGATAAACGGCCGGTTGACGTATGCGAATATTTGGGAATTTTCGCAATGACTTTTAATTTATGAATTCGTAAATTAAATTCAGTAGAAGTTGTAAGAAAAAAAAAAACACCAGTCTAACGGTTAGACGCGATAGAAGTGAAACGTTCCGTAAAACAAACTGAGAGAGAATAAGACGAAAGCAGCATTAGGAGCAAGATAATTATAGGTTCATTATAATATTGCTATAAAGTTCATATTTTATTTTCTTCATTTTATTATTATTCATCCTCAATGTTTTCAATTTCAACAAATGATACGAGTGGCTTATGATAGCTAAAATATGATACAAATGCTTTGGTTTCGATGTTGTCAACATGTCTTTGAAATACCGCGTCAATTGTTGTTTTTGATCGTGTTGTCGATTCAGTGCGATTGTTACACATTTTTAAATTGAATGTTGTATTGAGAACGTCAATTAAAGGAACCGCTGTGTCCAATGCAAAATTTACGTTAAAATCGCCACTTAAAACCATTGGAACTTTATTGTAATATTTTCTAAGTATCCGCGATACTTCTGGTGTATACTTTATTAAATTTTCGTGAATGAATTCCGTGATTTATTGATTTTTTTTTTCTGTCGATATTCACGACACTTTTCTGCATTATTTTTCGGCATAATTGCGGTAAATATTTAAAAATGAAAATATTTACGAATATAAAAATACACACGCGGTTGCTATTATGAGCGTCCCCAGCAAAACCTGCGTGACCGAAACTCTAACACAATTACATTTTTTTGAATGTCACAAACACATATGCACGCAGGTTTTGCTGGGGCGTGACCGAAACTCTAACACAATTACACATATGCACTCGTATTTGTTTGAAAATCGACTTTTTTTTTTGGTTCTGCGTCACCTTTGGAAAATGTGTAAACAGTAAGCAAACTTTATTCATATATTTTTCCCCATTTTTGCATCAGTAAAATTAAACAAACGCCGTAGCCGAATGGGTTGGGGCGTGACTACTATTCAGAATTCACAGAGAGAACGTCAGTTCGAATCTCGGCGAAAACACCAAAATTAAGGAAAACTATTTTTCTAATAGCGCTCACCCCTCAGCAGGCAATGGCAAAACACCGAGTGTATTTCTGCCATGAAAAAAAGCTCCTCATAAACATATCATAAAATAAAAAAATAAAATAACTGTATAAAAAAAATTTTTTTCTTGTGATTCGAACCAAGGATTTTGGATCGGAAGCTTACATTGCTAGCCGCTCGGCTATCGCGCCATGCTGTCGGCGCTGGCCTAAAAGTTATTTAGTTCGTCGCTACGTGTATATGTAATATTCGTAGCCAAGAGTGTCGCTTTTTTCGTTTCACTTTTTCTCAAATCACTCCCAACGATTCTAAAGAAGTTTTCACTTCAAAAGGTCCTTAAAAACTGGCTCAACAAACTTCCTTGACACCAGACCAGGTGATTTTTGGCGGAACGACATCAACAAATTGGTCGAGAGGTAGGAAGAGATTGTCAACAGCAATGACGAATATACTATAATTGATTAACTTATTGATATAATTATTGTTTTTTGTTCAAATAAAAGTCTACGAACTAATTCCCCAATATGATAACGTGAAGAAAACTACACACATGAAGTTTCTACAAACCGATCCGTAGCAACTAGCGAAATCAGAAATAGAAGCAAAAGCTAATATCGTCTATAAACAACGCCATTGAAGCAATGAAAGGTAGTCTTTGTGCGTTGCTGTCGTAGAAAAAGTGATTGTGATATCATCGTTTGAATTAAATTTGATAATGAGTTCCTGTAACAAAAACGAAATTTAGCCCGAACGATGCCGGAACGTGACGCTAATAATTAGCACTGAAAAACCTCCTTCTAAAGAAAGGAGAAAATCAGCACAGATTTTTGCGATCACACCTTAGTGTTAAAGAATTCATTTACCCTTTACGAAAACTCGGAATTTGCAGTGCTTCATAACGCCACCATCAGCTACCCATTCGCCACCTACACAGGCGTAAGACAAGGTTATCCCCTATCTCCCCTTCTCTTCGTCATCGTCAAAGATGACGTGATGAGGCGCACTAAACTGCGAATATTCAGCTCATGCGTGGAGTCAGTGTTGTTGTACGGAAGCGAAACATGGCTGGTCTCCAACACCAACACACAGAGGCTACAATCTTTCGTTAACAAATGCTTACGCATCTTCTGTAGAATAATGTGGCCGATGAGCAACGACGCACTGTAGAGATCAGCGAATGAGGAGCCCATTCTTTGGTAAATAAAACGCAAAAAGTGCTGATGGATAGGTTACACGCTTAGAAAACCAGCAGATAGCATCAGGAGAATGGCACTGGACTGGAACCCGCAAGAGATCAGAGCTCACGGTCGGTCAAATATTACGTGGAGAAGGTCGACGTTGCGCAAGCTAGCAGCTGCCGACATCACATGGGACAGCACAAAAACAACAGTCCAGCACCGTGTTCGATGGAAGAGTCTTGCCGAGGCTCTATACTCCCGAGCGTAGTGAACAAGGATTTAGAAAAGGTATGGATCTTTTAATAGGCATAGTTGGAATTAAAGAAGAGCGAAGAGACGAAGAGGGATCCGCAGTCGCTTGAAATCAAATGGTATATCGGTAAAAAAAATGGAAATTAGTGGAATCAGCATATCAAATGAGACTAAATGACAGCTTTGCTTGAAGCGCTTGAATGTATGATAGTACGAGTATTTGCAGCGCTTGTGACTTTAGGAATTGATCACCCTTGTCTCTCATTTAATTTGATTTAGTTCTGCTTAATTTTGAATTTTATGTTGCAGACAGAGTTGAAGCGAATTCGAAGTTAAAGACGTTCCGCTACTGGTAGTAGCTCAGATCAGTAGTCAAAAAAAATTGTAGGTGCCCTCTGTAGTTGGGGGGGTTTCATAAGTACCCGTGTTAGAAATGAAGACACCATTTTTTTAACATCTTTTATTTTATTTTTCAACATAGTCTTTTAGAAAGATACACTTCTCCAAACGTTCCGGCAATTTTTGAGCTCTTCCAAAAAATAGGATTTGTCGAACAATCCAAAATACGCCTGTGTATCGGCAATGGCTTCCTCGTCTGAACTAAATTTTTCCCCACAAGCCAGCCCCCTCCCAACGAGCCCCACGAGAAAAGGTCGAAGCGAGCCAGATCGGGTGAATACGGAGAGCCGCAGCAAATAATGCAATTCAAGCAGTTTGGCGGCGACAACTCTGGATGAATATACTGGTGCGTGATCGTGGTGAAACAGTACCTTCTTTTTCGTCAAATTCGGTCGTGTCTCCTTCAATTTTTTGTGAAAGCGGTCCAATAACTCACTGTAATATTGTCCAGTGATCCTTTTTCTGAAAAATTAATGGGGATGACACCGTTCGTATCCCAAAAAATCGTCGCAATGACCTTTTCTGCTGATGGGACTATCCTTGCCTTCTTTGGAACAAATCGTTCTCAAATAAGAAAATGAAGTAGGATCTTGGATATTTATGATCGTATTTAGTATGACAATAACAAAAAATGAAAAACTTCTGCTTGCCGAACAAAAATTAGCCTCCAAATAGCAGAGGTGGTGGAAAATACCTCTTAACACTTAACATTTCGTGAGCTCTGTATAAGTGTTTGAGCAAATGACGCGTGTGCTCTACATATAAAAATGCCGATAAGATTGTCAATATCAACAACAAGTGCCAATAGCAAAGCCAAAAAATATTATATTTATGACAGCCTAATTCTGTCTGCTTTCATGCTTTTAGATATGAAACGTCACTTAATTAAGTGCATACTTATCTCATTGAGACGGTAGAGCATTGCTCGCATAATAACAACAAATATTAGTGGGCAGATAATGATGATGTAATGTGAAATATGAAATTGTACTTTTGTTTATATAACTGGAAACTGGCTTCACTTCAACTGTGAATATTAACAACCGTGTGATTAGCTATTATCTAACCCCATAGTATTTAAGCGAATTTTTACATGCTTTTTTATTAATCGAGCTATGAGCTCTGTATTTGAATACCACGTTTGAGTAATTAAAGATATTTGCTACTTACAAAACTACTGCGTTATTAACTTATAAAAATGCAATTCAAAATAAATCAAATTGGGTACTTTTCTTTAATTAATGACAACGAATAAAATAATTTTAAACTACTTTGAAATTAGTTTACGTTTTGTCAAAAGAAAAATATTGCAATCTGGAACCTAAATAGTAATAAAATTAAGACTGACTTAGTTATCGGTAGTAAAAAAGAGAGATTTGCATATAACTAAAGAACGACCGAACGTCCATTCTTAACGGGAGCAGCTCCTCAAGCACTTTAAAATTTTTATATTAATTTCTTTTTTTAAATCATTTACAATCTAAAGAATATCTTTTCAATGTTTGAAGCTTAATGTCAGCTACATATAAAGTCAGTGAAATGATGAGCGTCGAACGAAAGATGAGTAAAAATGAAAATTTTAATTGTGTTTTTCTCGAAATACGTTTTTTTCCGTCGCGGTAAAACTGTTCATCTTCTGAAGCTATCCACGGATCAAGCCATTTTTCGATGTCTTCATATGAATGAAACTGCTGGTCAGCTAGACCATGTGCCATCGATCGGAACAGGTGATAATCGGACGGCACAATATCTGGAGAATATGGCGGGTGGGGTAGGATTTCCCATTTTAGGGTTCCCAGGTAGGTTTTAACGGGTTTGGCAACGTGAGAACGAACGTTGTCATGCTGTAGAATCACTTTTTCATGCCTCTCCGCGTATTGCGGCCGCTTCCCGCGCAGTGCTCGGCTCAATCACATCAATTGAAGCCGATACCCATCCCCAGAGATGGTTTCGCTTGGTTTTAACAGTTCATAATAAATAACACCAACTTGGTCCCACCAAATACATAGCATAACCTTCGCAGCGTGAATATTTGGCTGCGACGACGACATAGAATCACGACCGGGCAGTCCTCATGATCGTCACGATGTGATGAAGAAAACCCTTCTTTTTGCCGCTGGAGCAGTTGTTCATAGGCGAAAGAACGACGTTCAACATCCCTTAGTTTTAACTCATAAGAAACCTAAGTCCCCTGTTTCTGAATCACTCCTTGGAAACGGATTGGCAGCCGCCAACTCCTAATACTAAAGCAAGCTCTTCTTGCGTTTGCCGATATACTCATTGAGCAATGCCTCCAAATCAGCGTCTTCGATGGCTTTTGGCCTTCCTTCATGCGGACGGTCGTCAACATTAAAATCATCGTCTTTGAAGCGACGGAATCAATCTCGTCATGTTGTTTCACCAAAAGTATATGAAAACAAAATCACGAATGTGTCGAAGGATTTTGTTTGTCTAAGCTTTGTTTATGACATTTAGGTTATGTTAGAATCGACTAGCACACATTGCTGGCGGCATCTATTGACAAACAGCGGGATCTTAGTTGCGCACCTAATAAATACTCTCAGTTTTTCACAAGACATTATTGAAAAACTCGTTGTCTGGAGGAGCTGCCCCTCTTAAAGCTCCACGCAGAAGTGCCATACCCATAGCCACATGAATCTGCTGATTGAACTAATCTATGGGCAACACTGTAATCGATTAGAGGCGACATACCATAATGTCGTAGTCAAAACCGTAACCGTCCAGACCAATTTGAATTTATGGCATTGAAGATTTTTCAACAATGCCATAGAGTCTTTTATAAAACCTAGGATATGAAACCAGCAGTGATCCTGTGGATATACACAGCACTAATCAGACCAATTATCATTTATGCCTCTCTGATTTGGTGGCGACGGTCTATGGTTAAGTCCACACTTCGTGAGCTATACAGCCTGCGAAGAAGTGTAAGTTTCTGCATTACGAATGTTATGAGTGCAACCTCTGGCAATACCTTAAATGCTATATTTGATGGGATCTTAACATACAGCAGGAAGCAATAAAAGCAATGTTTAGACTCCGTAAATATGGTTCCTGGCACGAAAACAGAACTTTGGAATACAGAGAAATCTTTACGATGCTATATGGCGCTGGAATGATTGCGTTGTTCTTGATGCAAATTACGTTGATGAATAGGGCTAATTTTGACCAAACAAAAAAGAAGTGTTTTCTTTGTTAGGCCCGGTACTTATGTATATCCGTAATTAATAAATAATAAGAGTACCTTTAAACTTAGATTAAGCGAGGAAAGTTCAATTCAAAACCACAATCAATAAGCAGCTTTTCACAATAATTCAGAAAGAAAATGTTACATACCTATCAACTCGTCTATACAAATAAAAATGAAACAAATGTATCACCTTGAAATAATACACCTCACAAGCGGCGATTATAATTTACTATACTTTTTCTAACACATTCACGTGAAATATCAAAACTTCTGGTAATTACTGGTCGAATACTTTGTCACTGTCATCAGCTCTGTCGAATATATCATCCAGTGCATTAACTTTTCAACTTAACAATTCTCGTTGGTGCGTATTTTTCAGTCAATGCCTCCATTATGACAACTGTTATTAGCACTCGTTAATTCCACATCTACACACAAAGGCACATATGCCGAGTTGTCGTAAATATTTCCCAACTGTCAAATTAGTTGTGACCACATACGTGTAACTGAAAGTAGTAAAGCAAATATACACACATTTGCACATGCCTACATATGCAAAGTATATAAAAATTGTTCATGAATGTGATCATATTTTTCTTCATTGTGTGCCGAATTCATTATTAGAGACAGTAACCACGTCTATACAAGTATATCCCGCTATTATTGGATGCCACCGGCGTAGCCGAATGGGTTGTTGCCTGATTACCAATCGGTAGTGTCCGAGTTCAAAACCCGGTATGGCCCGAAACTCGGAAATTGTAGAAAATGGTTTGCATGATCGGTCCTCGACAGGCAATGGCAAACCTCCAAGTGTATTTCTGTCATGAAAAAGCTCCTCACAAAAATCCATCTAGAGGCGGCATTAAACTATTGATCCATTCATTTGTCGGATAACATCAAGACGCACACCGCACAATTAGAAGGACGAACTCGGCCAAATAGCCAGCAAATGTTGTAAGCGCCAATTATATTCCATATACTAGTTAAAAATTCGCGGACAATCGCTTTTTTCAGCGTATTGAGCCTGATGAAACTTTCAGTTCGCACCTTGCTGTCCAAAATGTCCCAAAGCAAATAATTTCAGAGCCATTGTGTGGACGTTATGAAGTACGGAACGTTGTTTTTTAGTCATTCTGGTTCAGTCGAGCTTTATGAGATGGTGCCGAGTCCTGTTGAAACGTCCATGGCCTACGACCGAAATGTTTGACTGCCCACAGCTTTAAAGCAACCTCCAGAATACTTTCCCGATAATATTTCGCATTTACATTGACGCCAGGCTCGACGAAAACGATTGGAGAGCACCCATCTGCGGTTACAGCGGCCCAAATGATTACCTGTTGCGGGTACTGTCTCCTGGTGGCCAATCGATGACTCAAATTCTCGTATGAACGGTCGGTCAAATAAACCCTATCGTTTTGGGGGTTTACGAATTGCTTAATTTGAAAAATGTTCTCTTCGGAAAACACAATATTCGGAAATTGACCGCTTTCGGCAAGCGAAGCAACTCCTTTGCTCTCTCAAGTCAGACTTCTTGCTGCTTTGGTGTGAGATCATACGCCCTTTGGATCTTGTAAGGCTTGACTTTGATTTTCATTTTTCAGTATGCGGAGGATCCTACGGTCAGATATTTTTAGTTCTTTCACCATTTGATTGACACTTCGTTGAGGATTTCGCTCAAGTCGCTTATTAACTTTTTGAACCATTTCACGTGTCGTTGCAGCCTTTTGGTGACCACCTCCATGACGTTTCACGATGCTAACAGTATCATTGTAACGAGTAATGTTGCGATAAACAAAAACTTTATTTACTTTATGGTTCTCGAGCTCTCGAACAATCACTGGTTGTGATTTTCCAGTCAAATATAATGCAATCACACGATTACGTTTGAAATCCATTACTGATTTTCTTTTTTCGCGTTTACTCTCGGCAAACGGACTGTCATTTAGTCAACTAACAGACAGCTCGTGCATTAGCTGCAGGAGCGGCCTGAAGTTGGTTACACTTCCAGTGCCGGACCCTGTATACAACATTTTCTGATACATTTCACGATTCCAGTACTTTAATTGACAACTTTCAACACCCGCCTGTACGCGTCCAAACTGAAAAATGCAGGGTAGGGCGGGTCGGTTTAAAAATCGCTCATTGCTCTGTGAAAATCATATTCTAGGGATCAAAATAAGAAACTTTGCCGAAGGAACCATACCTCTAAAACGAATTCTGATGTCCCCCAATTTAAAAATATCACCATTTTTGGCCTTTACATGAAAAAATCAACTAAATGGCTATGTTTTTTTTTTATTTTTATTTATTTATAATAATATTTATTATTTATCTATAATAATATCTATTTTTTCTCTTATGAAATTTATTTAGTCAGAACATATGTAAATGAAAAAATTAATTTAAGTGAGTTATAGAAAATAATTAGTTTCGACCCAAATTGGGGGACATCAGAGTTCGTTTTAGAGGTATGGTTCCTTCGGCAAAGTTTCTTATTTTGATCCCTAGAATATGATTTACACAGAGCAATGGGCGATTTTTTTTGCCTCCCCACAAATCGACCCGGCCTAATGCAGGGGGTCAATATCTATTAACAATTAAGAATGCAAAATATGCGTATTTAAATATGTAATTTAATTTACTTAGTTTATTTTCCTTCTTTAAAAAATTAATTATGTGCGCGTAGGGTTGATGATATCCTCACGCGAAATTGGAGTTTTTTAAATCGCTATAAACACTTTTCATCTCCTAGAGGACACTGAAATAAAGTGAATATCATTTCAACAGAAATGTATGATATTATTTAAAAAACTGCAACATTCGCGTTGTAAACAGTAGCCAAGCACAAACAAATCACTGAACTCTTCTATTTTATTAGTTTTCTTTGCCTACCATTCGTCTCTTGTGCTTCGCACGGTAAGAAACAAAAAGTAAGTAACAGAAAAAATGTTGTATAGAAAGGGCAATAGACTCCAGCTCAAACTGGGTGTAATCCTGCGGTGACGACTGCCGCCAGTACAAGCTAAATTCAATTTACGGAAAGACAATCCGTACCGAGCAAGTTACATACGCAGCCAGATAACAGAAACTGATAAGTTTGCAGAATTCGTTAGTCGGATAAGTCTGAGAACAGGGAATCAATAACAAATTAATATGACACCATTTCCGTTGATTTACCAATATTTCACCGAAACCGTTAAAGGAGAATTTTATTATTTAGAAATATGTTAAGTAGACCTTATGTACCAACTAAGCAAATATGTAAACATTTGTAAGCTTTGCTTGGACCTAAAGCTAAATAATACAATCAATCTGCTTCTGAGAGCTTCTATGTAGTTTAGTACCTGCTTTATTTATTTCAATAAAATTTGCGAACTGGAGGGTACTTTTATTTTTCTTTACTTTATTTTTTAAATTTATTTACTATAAGTGTGCATAACTGAAAAAATGTGCATATATCATTAAATGGGGTGGAAATAAAAAAACCATCTATGTACGTTATATAGGTATGTATATACGTATAAACACTCTCCCGCTAATTTTTTCTCTTAGATAAATAAAAATTAAAAAAAAATTCTCAACAATGACGAGCAAGCAAAATTATAAACTAAAATAACAGAGAAAAAAAAACAACCATCGACAAGAAAAATAAACAAAAAGAAAACAATAACGAACAGATAAAAACTGAATTTTTATCAGTGCGTTAAATTATAGCTGTGCCAAAGCGAAAATAAAATGTATTTGTGCATGTGCTTTTACCTCTGCATTCGGCTGCTCTAATACCTACCTGTTACGCTGTTGACTTGTTGATTGCCGATCATATGACTACACAGCACAGACCCCACCACTACACTTTAGCAGAAATCAGCGCTGTCGTCACTAACAGTACTCGTCATTGCCGGCAATTCAGCCACACAACTCTACCGATCACAGTTCATCTACCGGCTCTGCGGTTGGCAACGTCACCAGCAAACTTGTACGTGACACAAGTAATGAACCGGCGGTTTTTAGGCAATTCGTACTGGATGGAAATTAGTTTGTTCAGGAAGTAGAGCAGTAAATAATATTCGAGATCTGGGATGTGTAAGGTAAAATCAATTAAAACTGCCTCACGAATAAATCGCAGGAGAAAGAATATCATACTTTTGAAGCGCTCTTACAAACGCATATTTGACTGCCCAGAATCAGATGTGCTTGATCAGCTGTTTCTCATGCAAAAGCTCTTTTGTGTTTGGCGACTACTCACCTTTCACTGTTTGTGTCTCTTTGGCTTTGACATTGGCATCTAAATTTAAATTTGAAATGTGAAAGTATTATATTTAGAACACAAATTGTATTAAAAAATATAGGCAAAGGCATTTTAGCGTCTATTTTTTTAATTTTTTGTTATTACATTTGAACAAAACAAAAATTACCAGCAAAAGTGCAGAGCAAAGGTAGCGGATGGGTATGAGCATACAACAAAAACAATGTATTAATCTCTATGAGTGCTCTGCCAGATACTTTTCATGGCCAAAACCAGCAGTAATTATGTTATACATGCGTACATTTGTACGTACTCGCTTGTATTCACTTTACAGTAGCTCAAACGAGTAATCGGACTACTTCATATTGGGGTTAAATAAAAGTGTCTCTGTCACGAGAGAAAACTGAATAATAAAACAATGAAAAATAAAGAAATATTGTAACGTTTATATGAATAAAACCTTTGACTTCAATTTGCAGATATAAACGATAAACAACTTAAACCGATTCATATAAAGTTTATAACTTAAATTATGATCTAAATATGTAAAAATAAATATTTATTATCGAAAATGGCTTAATTGTTTTTCAACATACTTGAATATTCATACATGCTTTTTCAATACAAAAGTACTTTAATACGACGAAGTTAGTTTTCATAGAAATCGCTTTTTATATTGTGTTGACGGCAACCATAGCGGTTTGGATTGGTGCATGACTGCCATTCGGAAATGCACTGGTTCGAAGCCCCACGCACGAAGCACCAAATGCTAGAAAAAGTTTCTTCTAATGGTAGACAGTGTCAAACCATCGAGTTCTCCGAAAAGCTCCCCATACAAAACCTTCTGCCGTTCGGAGGCGGCAAAAAAAGCAGATCCCTCCAATTATGAATATTCATACATATATTATATTATATTAGGTGCGCAACTAAGTTATCGCTGTTTTTTTTTTATGAAAATATAACTTTATTCTGAAAAAAATGTTTACAGTTTAATCATTGAAAGTATTGCCCATCACTGGCTACTACTTTTTCCCATCTTTCTAGTAGATCTTCGATTGCGTCGCAGTAAAACGGTTCATCTTTTGAGGCTATACACGGAACAGGTGATAATCGGACGGAGATGGCGAGTAGGGTAGGATTTCCCATTTCAGTGTTTCTAGGTAGGTTTTAACGAGTTTGGCAACGACAGAACGAACGTTGTCGGCTCAATCGCATCAATTGAAGTTGACACCGATCACCAGTGATGGTTTTGCTTGGTTTTAACAGTTCATATTAAATAGCACCAAGTTGGTCCCACCAAATACATAGCATAACCTTCGCAGCGTGAATATTTGGCCGAGGTGACGACGTAGAAGCATGACCGGGCAGTCCCCATGACTTTCTTTTCTTTGGATTGCTGTAATGAATCCATTTTTCCTCACCCATCACGATGCGATGAAGAAAATCCTTCCTTTTTGCCGCTGGAGCAGTTGTTCTCAGAATGACGTTCAACATTCTTTGGTTTGAACTCATAAGGAACCCAAGTTTCCTGTTTCTGATTCATTCCCAAAGCATGCAATCGCTTGAAAATGGATTGGCGGGTAACTCCTAATACTGAAGCAAGCTCTTCTTGCCTATGACATGGGTCCTCATTGAGCAATGCCTCCAATTCAGGGTCTTCGCCGGAGGTTTTTGGCCTTCCTTCACGCGGACGGTCGTCAACATTAAAATCACCGTCTTTGAAGCGACGGAACCAGCCTCGCCACGTTGTTTCACTTAAAACAAAATCTCCATAACCTTTTTTGTAGCTCTCGACGCGCTTCAGCCGCCGTTTTTTTCGAATAAAAAAGGAAAATCAACACTTCCCGCAAATGACGATTATTCGGCCCAAAATCAGACCAAAAGTATTTGATACCAAAACAAAATCGTATGATACAATGATGCCAAAAAACTGCACGTGAAATTGTTCAAAAAGTGACTTGAAATCCCCGACAAAGTGTCAATCAAATGGTGAAATAACTAAAAATCTCTGACTGTAGGATGGGCCGCATACTGAAAAATGGTCTCAAAGTCAAGAAAAAGCAAAAGGTGGTCATATCGCGCAAAAGTAAATTGGTCCTTAATTTTCTATTATTTTCACACATTTTTTACTTTGAATAGAATATTTTTTTAATTGGTTAAACTTCGAGTGCCGGACCCTGTATTTACAATACCACTACTTCAGATATCAAAAGAAGTTGATCTTCGGGCAAAAGAAAAAATGATTAGATGTCACAGTAAGACAATGTGTCGGATTACCCATTAATTAGATGTTTTGAATGCTCAACAAATATTTACCAATAATTTTGCATTTTTGATTGGAAGTTTAGGAAGGATCGACTTTGATCGTGATCGTTGAGCAGGTTTCTTGTCTTCTGAACTTTGCTTGTATATTTGGAATTCACTGCGTCTTTACTTGTAACAGAACTTATGGCAGGACTAAGTATGTTAATAGGCATGAGACATCCTTGCCCGTAGTATTGACCCGCCTCCAAAGCTATTGGTGAACTGCATTTCGTTACATCATAGGCTGTGCGGTAAATTGGTACAATTTCTACAAAAAGTAGCTACCCTGATACTAAAATTTCACTCATCGAATGAAAAATCAAGATGAGCTGACTCATTAAGAAATGACATAACTCTGAGGGTCTCCCATTTATAGCGGCAAATATTATATAAACTTATTTAAGCAAAAATTATTGTTATCATCCTGCCATGTTATCTTAAGTGCTAGATTGCTACCCATCAGTAGCAATTCGCAGATTATTAACTTTTAAAAGTATTTGATAACCTAAACTCACAGCAAATCTAATTAAACGTCATAGACTGAAAACGCCTTTTCGAAGTCTGTCGCGATAATTAACGCTTCTAATTCAATTAATCACTTTTGGTTCACTAAGGTTGCAAGCACAGTGCACGCTGAGACGAAGACGAAGATAAAGACGAAGCTGAAGAGAAATTGCTTGCGTTGCGAGTAAGCGAATAGGTTGCACAGTGCAAGACGAATTGGTTGCGCTTTTGTTATGTTAGTCGCAATGGATTCCTCATCAGACGATGACCTGCTGATTGAGCAAAGCTTATATTTTAAATTAAAACGTATAAAAGTAAATAAAAAAGTACACCCTATAAATTTGGGAAGAGAATAATTTGGTGAATTTCATCATTTGTATGATGAGCTGCGCCACGAAGAAAAGAAATTTGTGGAATATACCAGAATGACAATTAGCACATTTGATTATATTCTAATTAAAATTGAGCCACTTATTATTAAACATTGGACTAATTTTAATAAAACGCCAATTATAAGTGCTGAAAGGCTAATTGTGACGTTAAGGTAAAAAATAATTTAAAATATATTTAGTTTTATGCCTTTTATTGATTATTACCTCTCATTTAATTACTTGTTTATCGACTGTCTTAACTTAATTAACGTGCCAAAGCATAGACAGAGCAAACAAACAAAAACCACGGTAACTAGCAAGCGATTCGTCTTCAAATTCAGTACAGCAGCGTTTAAAGCTGATTGCTTGCGTTTCGTCTTCATCTTCGTCTTCGTCACAGCGCCCACTACGCGTACGAGCGAGCGAATTCATACGATTTGTTCTGCACTGTTTTTCGTCTTCAGCTTCGTCTTCGTCTCAGCGTGCACTGTGTTTGCAACCTAAGGCTTCCCTCAATGTGGATATTTACAAAAAATAAAAAATATACAAAGAAAAAAACAAACACAACAATGTATTGATGAAAGCTTTTTGTGTGCACATAATTTTCTTTGTTAAAATTTGTATTAATTGGGCGTCTATTGAAAATTGCCGACAATCTACATGCCTCCCACACGCCTTAAGAGTAAACACTTACAGACATATTTACTTGGAATCCGCGATGGCATAAAACTCAAACTCAATTCAGCAGCATTTAGAAGCTGAGATATCTTTGTGCACAAAATATTTTCAATTATTAGAGTTCAAAGTTCAAGCATTGCTCATACATACAAGTAAAAACATATTTACCTACTTTGTAAGAGAAAAAGTAATGAATTGAAATGAAAATTATTTCGCAAGCTGCAAAATATAAGCACAGCGCATGCATTTATGCCAGTAGAAATACGTTAACGCAGGAATTTTTAAGTCATCACCTCAAATAAAATTAATATGTTTGTGTTGTTTCATAATATCATATATTGTAATATATTCATACATGCATACATAACGGGCGCTTACACCCTTTGTGGGTGTTTGGCCGAGCTCCTTCTCCTATTTGTAACGTGCGTCTTGATGTTGTTCCACTAATGGAGGGAATAACAGTTTTAAGACGACTCCGAATGGCAAATGGTTTCTTATGAGCCGAAGTGCCATTGCCTGCTGAAGGACGACCACTATTAGAAAAAACTTGTACTATAATTTTATTGTTTCATGTACAGAGATTCGAACCTATGCACTCCGAATGGTAGTCATGCACCAACCAATTCGGCTACGGCGGCCGCGCATAAAATATTGAATTAATGAGTCATCCGCCTTAAAGATCTGATTTGGCACCTAATGATTTCTTTTTGCTTGCGAAAATCAAAGACAAAGTCCGAGGACAAAGCTGCTGAAGAGGCTACTAAAGCCTTGTTTTCGCTTTGGAGGTATCCACTTCTGCGTCGCAAAAGAGCTTTGAAAAATGATTCAAGCGAATGCAGAAGTGTATTGACTTCCAAGCAAAATGTTTTGAAGAACAACAAAACCATTTCCATTATTATTTTATAAAATATAAAAGGCAACCATCTTTTCTTCTTCTTAAATGGCGCGATAACCGGTTGCGGAGTATAACAATGTGCCTGCGCGATTAAGTTCTGCGGCTCTTAAGATCCTCTCCAACATCAGGTTAAAGAAGTAACACGACAGTGAGTCTACCTGTCTGAAACCTCGTTTGGTATCAAACGGCACAGAGAGGTCCTTCCCAATTCTGACGGCGCTACTCGTATTGAGCAACTTCGTCTTGCATAGCCGTATAAGTTTTGCGGGGCTACCAAATTCAGACATCGCGGCATACAGGTAACTCCTTTCCGTACTGTCGAATGCAGCTTTGAAGTCGACGAAAAGATGGTGTGTGTCGATTCTCCTTTCATGAGTCTTTTCCAAGATTTGGCGTATTGTGAATATTTGAACGATGGTAGACTTTCCAGGTCTAAAGCCACACTGATAAGGCCCAATCAGTTGGTTGATGATGGGTTTCGGCCTTTCACACAATACGCTTGCTAGAACCTTATAGGCGATATTTAGAGGAACAATCCCGTGGTAATTGGCACATATTGCAGGATCACCCTTCTTATGGATTGAGCAGAGCACACTTAAATTCCAATCGGCAGGCGTGCTTTCATCCGACCATATTTTGCATTGAAGCTGATGCATGCACCTTGCCAGCTTCTCGCCGCGATGTTTGAGTAACCCAGCCAGCAGCCCGTCGACGCCCGCGGCATTGTTGTTCTTTAGCCGCGTTATCGCTATTCTCCGTCGTCACTCATTGGGGTTTTCGGATCTTCACATTCTCTGTGACATGCGCAGCTATCACTACTTAACAGATTCGAGAAGTGTTCCCTCCATAATTTAAGTATGCTCTGGATGCCAGTCACCAGATCTCTGTCTTTGTTCTTACAGAAAAACGCCCCGGTCTTAAAACCTTCTGTAGGCCGCCGAACTTTCTGGTAGAATTGTCAGGCGTTGTTCCTCTTCTTCGTTTCTTCTTTCTTATAATATGTCTCTCTTCCTTTCTTAGCTCTCGTTAGCAATCCCACATGGCTCGCGTTGCGCGCGATCGGCAAACTTCGCATAAACAAAATTCTTTATTGCAAAGCGTTTCAGGGTGACGAAATATTACCAACGTACAATTTTTTTTCTATAAAGAAGTTTTTTCGTTGTTGCTTGCATTCGGCTCTAGGTTAGGTTTGGCAACCTTTCCAACCAGAACTGAGCCAAATTCTAGCTAATCCTCTAAATACGTTTCTCATTGAGATTAAATATGTCTCTCATTGAGATGAGGATCACAAAACCGGCTTAGTCGCCATCCGCTGAATGCTGGGCAGTGAATCAGTTTTGCTTGTAAAGCAGTAAAACGCAACTTTTTAGCGCTCTCTGAAAGCTATGTATAGGGTTGTTCAATAGGTGCGCTTCAACTTTTTTCCGATAGGGAGGGCGAACGACGCAATATTTTTTATTTTTCGCTTGTCATTTGTAAACTTCATTAGTACACATTTCATCATGGAACGCTACACACTTGAGCAACGATTGCAAATCGTTCAAATTTTTTATGAAAATAATCATTCTGTTGCTGCTATTTTAAGAGCATTACGGCCATTTTACGGTCCATTTAACAAGCCGTCCCGTTTTGGGGTTATGTGAAGTCATTGGTCTACAGTAACAAGCCGGCGACGATTTGTGAGCTCAGAGCCAATATTGAACGCGAAATTGCTGGAATTTCGGCCGATTTATGCAAAAGAGTGGTCGAAAATTGGGTTCAACGATTGGACTTCGTAAAACGTGCAAGCGGTGGTCATGCAAAAGAAATCGAATTGCATACTTAAATGTATATTTTCAAACTCGATAATAAAAAAAATTAGTTAAAAAAGTCAAACCGTTTGTGTTTTATTCAAAAAAGTTCAAAAGTTGAAGCGCTCTTACTGAAAACCCCTATATATCGAAAGGTTGCTTATAATAAATATTTTAAACAATATTCATGAAAGTGGCAAATATCATATAATCGCACATAAATATGTTGTTGTCATGTAGTTAAGTAACACTATCTTTGAAATATTCTTCTTTCATATAATGCAACGAAAATCTGAAGCGCCCATTATAGTCATGTGCGTTTAATAAACCTCGCAGAGACAATAAGGAAAACATTTATTTATATGAAAGCATACGGGTAAGTGATTGTGGTTGCTTATGTACAACAACATATATTGTATTAGTCAGTTTGTCAGTTGGTCAGCTTGTAGTTATGTACAATTTGTGGCGACATTAAAGTGGGTGTAATTTTCCAATTTTTATCCATTTAACTCATAAACCAACCGGGCACTTACCCATGCAATATCCATTGCTTACTGGTAGGTACATATAAATATATGTATGTATGTAATAATTATGAGTAAATCGTTGAGTAGCGATGGGTAACTAAACGGTAGCACTGAACCAAGTCCAGACAACTTAAACTATGTAATAAATAATTTACCACTTAAATGCACTCACACAACTGTTGGTACTACAAACGCATGCAACGGCACAAATGAGCACCTACACATGCATGCAAACAAATCACCCTGTAGGGTATGGATTTAGCTAACTTGAAGTTCACTTTAAATGCACTACTTCTAACTACTTGTCGCTAATACTGCGACTACTTAACCAGCTTTTAACTGATTACTTGTGTATGGAAATAGAGGCGATAAAGTCAGCCAGCGATAGTCTGGTTATTTTAAAGTTGGCTATAATGAGCTTATTAATAGAATATTTTTTATACATACTACAAATTTGTTTATATATACTTGCCTCACAATTTTTAATCTCTTGGTACTAGTTTTTTCTAGTAGACAGTACTGATACTCAGCCAGAGACTCTTGGGAGATTTTAGCTCTTAACTGATATAACTACACCCAGTTATTTTTTTTTTTTGTGGGTAAGGTAGGGTTCAAAATGCCTTTGCACTTACAACAACCGTCCCTGCGTCAAGTGGTGCGGCCACTAAAACAATCTCTCCTCTCCTTCTGGCGAGACACCTTTCCCGGGACTAATTTCTGGGTTACTTCGAAAAGGCCCAGGTCGGCATCCATAAAGGACCAATTATATTCACCCACATCTGGGCTGATCATATTTATAGCCAACTTTCATGCTATAGGGTCGTCTTGTAGTGTCTCTATCTGTACGGATTCACTTTGGTGCACTGCATAGAGGTCTATCTTTTTTCCTGTAGTATATTCTTGATGTATTTCTTTACCGCGTTCCAGCTGTCCTCGCGTTGGAGAATTTTGCTGATTGTTTTACTTGGCGCGATGTCGCCAAACTGCTTCCTCAGAGCATATCTTTCTGCGCGCCACCTGTCACCACTGAAAAACGTGTGTTCAGCGTCATCGCTCGGCACTTCGCAGTATAAGTATGCAATTGGACTCGCTTACCTCGTCCATGCGGTATAAGTATCTCCGGAAGTATCCGTGGCCCGAGAGGAACTGAATTAAGAAGCAGTTCACTTCCCCGAAGTTTCTTTGGACCCATTTGCCATTTAATGGAATAAGTTCCCCCGTTCATCTGTCAATCGGTTCAGTGTCCCGTCGGCTTTGCCACCGCAGCATGGTTTGGCATCTCCGTTCCGTGATGACGTGCTTCTTCTTGGAGATCCACGCATTTATTCCATACTGGACCGTGAGATCGACAGGTATCTCTCCGCTTATCACAAATACTGCAGAGCCAGAGACAGTGCGGTAGGCTCAGGCAACTCTGAGTGCCGTTGTTCGTTGCACAGCCTTCAGTGCTTTGCGGTTGGCTTTGCAGTTTAGCACGAGTCCGCATACTTCGCTACCGTACAGGAGAGTTGAGTTTATGGCCGCCATACTTAGCTTTCTTTTGCTCTGTGTTGGTCATTGTCATTAATCTACTTAGCATTCCCGTGAACTTTGCTGGTTTTGTAGCCGAATGCCGTATATGGAACGAGAAAGTAAGCCTGCAGCCAAGTTGAGTACCTAGGTATTTCTCTACTTTTTGGGTCACTAAGGACGTGTCGCCTATTTGCATGCTGACCTTGAGTCATGAGACCTCGTGTCATAAGAATGACTTATGTTCTTATGTTTGGCGAACTCCAAGCCAAGGTCCTGAAGCCATATTTGCGTCCTTATCATATCATTCTCAGAGTCCCTTAATGCGCATAGACAATTAGGTAAAAAAGTATCATTTATGGTGCCATTATGCCCAGAAAAGGTAAGATATAGTAAAAGAAAGATTTTAGAACGAGGATGAGAATTGCACCTCAACATTCGTCTGAAAATGATTGAAATTATCTTAAGTCATGCCGAATGGATTCTCATCAATCAATGGCCAATGAAGGCCTCAACCACAAATGGAAGTATTATTTTTAAAGCTTTAAGCTTTAGCCGTAGCCAGAAGGAATTTACTGCTCGGCCGAAAGAGAAGTCAAACATTCCTTGATTAATTTCAAGCCGACCACCAATTAGCTTAGACGACTTGGCAATTTGTTAGATACGATCTCCAACATCATAAGCCAGCTGAGAAACTTTGAAAAAGTATTTAGTGAATAATTGACTATAAACTCATACGATACGATGTGAAAATAATAAAAATGTCGGAAGTTATATATGTCGACGTATTCAAAAAACCGAAGTTATGTTATAAAGCAGAGATAGTTTAAAAATTTAGCTTATTTTGGATCCAAATGAAAATTGATAACCCTACAAGTGTGTAGCGGCTAGAATTCTTAGATGAATGAGATGTAGATTATGTATACCAAACAAGGCTTCCAATTTCATTAGAAGTTTCAAGAAATTTTTAATCAGAAAATGTATTCTGTTGCTGGCCCAATGGAAGCGTGTTTTGCCTTCACAACTGTCAAAGGAGAATAGAAATGGACTGTAATAAAGAATGGACACGAAAAAAACTAGTCGATTGTGTTTACTCGTCACTTGCGTAAAACTAACTGTAAATAATAAAGGATTTGTGTTGCAGTCACAAGCCAAAGAAGTAGAGTCATTATTTCGAAAAAAAACCTTACCTTTCACTTCGAGATACTGCAAAACAGATCAAAGGTAACGTCCAAAAAGTGGGCAAAAGTAAAGGTAAAAGGGATTGTAGAACCCAATCAAAATGATAAATTAAATAAGAGTGTGCATGAAAATTATGCAACCAAGACAACTATAAATATGGCTGTGTGGTTATGGATGATGAAACTTACATCAAAGCAAACTTTAAGCAGATTCAGGCCGCTGAGTTATATACTGCAACGAAGAAGGGAGGAGTCCCAGATAACTCTAAGCTAAAAATGTTAGAGAAGTTAACTAAAAGGTATTTGGTACGGCAAGCCATCTGCCAGTGTGATATGAAAAGCAAAACGTTCATTACCACGGGCACTATAAATCAAAAATTAAAAACAACTAGTCCTGAAGTTTACAGAGCTCTATTTCGCGAACAATTTGAAAAGTATACTCAAGACAACTGGAGCTTCATCTACACAGATGGATCTAAAATTAATAATATTGCCACATTCGCCGTAGTTTCCAACACAGAGTTAATCATATCAGGTGGTTGGCTTTTCGGTGGAACCTCAGTCTTCACAGCCGAAGCACTGGCAATCAAAATTGCTATTGAATATGCGACAAAACTGAAGGGGAATTTCGTAATATGCACAGACAGTTTATCATGCTTGAGTGGACTCCAAAGCGTAAATACCTCCAGTAGTCTAATTCAAAATATTAAAGCAGCACTAAATACTCATCATAAAAAGATCAACTTATTATGGGTCCCTGGTCATGCTGGGATCCCAGGTAACGAAGCAGCAGATGCGGCCGCCAAACAAATCAATCTCCAATCCTGCCGTACTTTTGCAACATTTGAAAAACACGATTCGCATATATTCAAAGTGAGAAAGATAAGAATTGGAAAGAACTTTCATCCTGGTACAGCAAAGTTAACCCATCAGGACAAAAGGCCCACATTCCAAATAATAACACCCTCCTCACAGGGAAACCCAAAAACACATGTCCTTGGTGTGGATCATTTTCCACGGTCGACCACTTACTAGATGAATGCCCCAATCTCCGAAGCCATCTGATCAAAATATTTGGCGACATTAAACCCTCCGCACTTCTTGAAAAACCTTCTTCTGAAAACATTCACAAAATATATAACTTTCTAATAGATAATAATAATAATAAAAATTAAAAAAAGGACATTTATAAATAAAAAATTTATAAAAAATGTATATAAAGCAGTGTTTGCGAAAACCTTTTCTGCCATTCATAAAGCAACATACAGACTCAGTTCTGTTGTGGAACGATTTAGAATCTAATCGTCATATTTGGCCATCTTGCCCTGAACTGGTGTGAAAATCACGAGGTAAATATTGTTCAAAACGTCTTCAACCCGCCAAACTACCCATAAGCGGGACCCATTCAAAAATATTTGGCAATTGTTGAAATAAAATTACTAAAAAAAAAAAACAAAAAAATTAAAAATAAACAGCAGTTTAAAGTGAAATGGCAGATGCCGTCAGAAAAATTAATATCCATCGCCTAATGACAAGCGCCAAATCTAAATTGCGCCATTTTATTCATAACAATGAAAATTGATATGAGTTTCTTGTTTAACAAAGTACATCTAAAAAAGAATTATAGAATATAGAATTAAGAATGTAAAGAAGAATATAATGCATATTTTTCGTGTCCATTCGTTATATGAAAATTGGCCAGATGACAGCTTTACTTGGCTCGCTCGAAGCGTTTTAAAATTTCGATTAGCGCAAAGTAATTTTAGACTGCGCTTTGTCGTGCTTTGACATTTTAATTTCATTCGTTGCTACGTTTTTCTCCATTATTCAGACAGCGTCCCAAATTACTATTTAGACATAGATGTTTTCAAAGTGAAGTAAAGCAAGTGAAACAAGCTTGCACTGGGCGAGCACCTTATAGGCCTGTCACAATGGGTCCGTTGCGGCAACGAATTTGACCGAGAGCAAAATAGCAATTTGTTAATGCCGTTCTGCCACAAATCACCTGCTCTGGTGTCAAAGAAGTTGTTGAGCCAGTTTTTAAGGACGTCTTTGTTTTCGAAGGCAACGCCCTTCACATGGTTTGACAGGGAGCGGAAAAGCTGGCAATCCGTCGTTGCAAGGTCCGAAGATGCTAAAGGACCTCTCATTCGAGATTTTGGAGTGCTACTTTGACGACTTGTGTAACATGGGGTCGGGCGTTGTCGTGAGGAAGGATGGTTTCACCATGTCTATCAAGTATTTTCAGTCGAATAATCATATTCACCCGGTGTAGCTGGGTAATGTAAAGCTCCTTGTTGACCGTGACTTTCTTTTCGCATTTCGCAGCGCACCATGCCCTCCCAATCCCACCAAACACATATCATGAGCTTCTTTGGATGAAGATCCGGCTTGACTCTCGGCTTTGGCGTATCTCCTGGAGCCATCCACTTCTTTCTTTGCTTCATATTGATGTATAGGCACCATTTCTCATCTCGATACAAAACGCGCTGTTTATGACCGGAAGAACCGCGTGTTGCTCGTTGGAGGGCGAGATGCTGAGAATCAATTTGAAGGCGACTTTCTTTGTTTTTTTTTTTTCGTTCAGCTCGTGAGGCACCCAGACCCCCAATTTTTCGGTAAATCACATTGAATAAAGGTGATTGAGAATCGTTTTATGATCACAGTATATTTTTCCCGCCAATTCATGACTGGTTTGGCGACCGTTCTCCTTCAAAAGTGATTCGAGGCGTTATTCATCGAATTCAGAAGGCCTTCCGCTGCGGGACGTGTCATTAACGTCAAACTCGCCATTGTAGACTCAACTATGACAACTTATCTATACATGTCGCAAATGTCCGAGCTGCTTCGGCAGCTTTTTGACCTCGATGAAAAGCAAAGAAGAACAGGTGTTGAAAATGTTGCTTTTTGCCTCGTAGGTATTCAATTTCTAAGCCTCAAAACTAATAAAAAGTTAAATAGCTCAAAAATACAGTTGACATAATTTGTAGAGCAGAAAGAGTTCTATCGAACGAATATTTACCCTTTGCCAAACAGCAAATAAAAAAAAAATATAATATAAAAGCGCTATGAACTTATTCCTCAACCCAATAATTTGCGTTCAGTCAAATGTACTGCCGCAAAAAACGGAACGGACCCATTATGACAGGCCTATTAATACGAAAAGCTATATACTCGAATGTTCTCATCGATTTAGCAGGGCATAGTTCTCATGAAGGCGAAAATTTCCTCTTGAAAAGTCTAAAGATCTCTTATATCCACCCTCAGATCCTTCAAATACCTCACAGTTCTAAAAACTCGAAAGATCTCTTCTATCCACCCACAAATCCTTCGAATGCCTCACAGTTGTTAAAAGCCGAAAGACCTCTTCTATCCACCCACAAATCCTTCGAATGCCTCACAGTTCTTAAAAGTCGAAAGGTCTCTTCTATCCACCCACAAATCCTACGAAAGCCTCACAGTTCTTACACGTCTCTCCATCTTACTACGATTTGGTTTCCTTGATGGTATACTCGTACTGCTTTTGAGAGCGTACATTTGTATTTATATTTAACACCCACATGCACCCGGATATCCAGTTTATCGCTTTCTACGGGCATTGTACGCGAACATTCATGAGGTTGTGAATGTGTTTGTTATTGCTTTTGTTGGTGTCGCGCGCTCGTTGCTGGCGGCTTGTGGTACTCAAATTATAGCACTAGCTTTACTAGTTGCTTATTAATACTAGGCACGCTAGCTAACCGACCGACGAATGGACTAACTAACTAACTAGCAATCAAGCTAACTGAGTACTCCCGCACACAAGCAAAAACACACACCATACAGCCCGTAAAGTACGTCACTGTGTGTATGCAAGCAAAGCACCGGTGTGGTGCAACAGCTGAGTTAAACCGCTGCCGCACCACTTAGTAACTTAACCGTATTCTAGTAGTCAGCGCTCAGGCATTCAGCCATTTAGCTGAATTGATCCACTCAGGCACCACTTTTCCAATTCCATAAGACTTAGTCGTATGTCGGAGGTCAAACGGAGCAGAAAGCGGCACTTGAGTAAACTAAACGAACGGGAACGCAAAACGCTTCAAAAAGCGGCGTACACAGCACACAGCAAAGCAAAAAAGTGTTTTGTAAAAAATATATAGTTTAGAGTGTCCTTAAAGGACACAAGGCGTCGGTTTGTGTATGGGTGTGCGATTGCAATAAAAGCAAATAACAGGCAATTAAAGTCTGGTGTGCAATGAAATTCAATGTGAATAAGCAAAAGGAATAAGTGAATCAAGTACCGAAAAAAAGTACAAATACTTAGCAGTAAAAGTAAAAAAGTGGAATAAAATGAAACGTAAATAAAATGCGTAAAGTTGAAAGTAAATGGAAATAAAAATAAAGTCTTGTCATGTGTGATGTCATGCGATTTTCGCGCGCACGTCAAGGACATGGCAAAGGATACATAGCAAGCAAGGCAATACGAGTATGTGTCTACTGGCAGTGAATGTGTGCCACTTGCATAGACGTGCGTATGCTTGTATGTTAGATTCAAATGTGCATAACGTGCGGATAAGCCAATAAAGGCGTGTGAAGGAAATGAAAATTTAATGAAATATCGCTAATGTGGTACATTAAACTCAAGTAACCTAGTTTTATGTGTACATATGCATCTATGTATGTGTCTATGTAAGTGAGTAAATATTTTGCTGAAATATTTATACTGTACAGCAGATAGAATTTGTTGGCGTGCCTTAGTGTTCGCCTTGAAAATTGTCGAATCAAGCGCAAAGTGTGGCATATGTACATATGTATGAGCAAGGATAACAGATGTTGGTTTCTTCGATATGCGATAGCTGATTTTGAAGAAAAAAGTGTACACGTAATAATCTCCGAACACCAAATCAAATTTAAATTTCGCGCTTTTGGCTGTCATCGCTTGCATTGCCGTCGTTATCCTTGAATGCCGCATTCATGCCATTAAATGCTTAATCAAGCACAAATTAAATTGCCTTCGTTTTTATTTTTCTTTTATTGCGGCTTAAAACTCGCACAGCATGGGCCAATTTTACTCCCGATCCTTTCACATTTCCTATTTATGTGCCGTGCCCTCTTTTCGCCATTCATGGTGACGTGTGTGTTCATGTTATTTAAGTACAAGCTTTTTTTATGTGAGTGCGACAAGCGCTGAAGGACTCTTGAGTGTTGAAAATAAAATTGTAGCTGACGTGGTTGGTAAAGTCCTCGAAGAGGGCCACGAATGTGAAAAGGTGTAATGTACGTACAATGTATATGTATGTATGCGTGCACACTCGCACTCAGAAGCGCTTTGCATAAAAGCCACTTCAGTTATGAATGCAAATAAATCGATTAATTAACAGTGAGATTCCACTGAAGAAGTCAAATGGTAAAATATTAAACGACTACAGTTTCGAAAGCTTCAAAATTTATCGGAAAGTACAATAGAAATTTTCAAAATACAGAGAAATTGCTTTGTGTTTTGCAAAAGAAGCAATAGCAAATATGTAAAATTAATAAATTTTCTGAATATAAAAAAATGTGCAAAAGCCAATTACAAACCGAAGTGAGAGTTAATCGTTCCATAAATAAACTGACTGTGTGAAAAATTTAAATCAAAAAAGTGTTGAGAGTTACAAAACATAGAAGAACAACGCAAAACATAGAAGAACAACACAAAACATAGAACAACAACACAAAAGATAGAACATAAAAAAAGAAAAAGCATTTTAATATGTTAGAGGTTGAATTCCGGAATGAATAAAACCATATATTTTATCCTAAACTGAGTTCATGCTCCGACAGTAGAAGCTGAAAATGTAGATGTTGTGAGAATCTCATCGTGCGACTATTTTTTGCAACGAATTCGTTTAATTTTAAGTTATGTGATTTTTTGAAACTGAATAATCATTTGCTGAACATCAAATGGGATTTCTTGTTCCAACATCTTGATGGTTCTATGTGTTTCGAGATTTTTAGCACTATTGTGGTAGACGTTTGTAAAAGTGTCATTCCTCCGATAACAAAAAAGACAAAAAAAAAATCAATATAAAGTACAGTAGTAAATGCTGCATTGTTTAAACTCCAAAATAAGAAAAACAAATTTCTCCGTAAATTAAAAAAAATGTAAAAATTCAATTTTCTTTGCTCTGTACAAAGAGTATGATAAGAAATTTTTACAATTTTTCTTAGATACGACGAAAGTTTAAAATCTAATCCAGAACCGTTTTGTAGCGTTTTTTGTAAATTCGAAGAAATCTGTTTCCAATATACCGTCCGCTCTTTTTTCGGTGACAAAGTTGCTCATACTCCTGCCGATGCCGCTTATCTCTTAGCTAAGTTCTTTAAGTCCAATTTTGCATCGACCTCCGTCAGTGAAGAAAATATTTTCTTCTATATACAACCATCTATTGACTTCGGCAAGCTATTATTGCCCACTGAAGATGTCTTCAGAGCCACCTTTCTGGACTAGATTTTCGAAAAAATCGATATTTTTTTTATATTATGATAGTTTATACTTAAAATATTGAGATTCGTTGTAGTTAAGACGTTACTGTCCTTTAAAACGAGACCAGTTTGGAGCGCGTTAACGGTGTTTTTCTCGAAACTTTTTTTCCCGAGTTGGCGTTGGTAATTTCTCAAAATGTACTGAACCGATTGATTTGAATTTTTAACATGTTATGGAGTAGACTTGTGGCTCTCGCGGGTAGCAGAATTATAATTTTATAATCAATTTTTCAATTTTTTCAGAGCGAGCACGTGAAGAAACCCCTTTCTTTGTTTATTTCTCCAATAAACGAATAAAATATCTAGATTTTTTTTTTTATAAATCTGCTACCCCCCATAGCGACATATTTCCTGATGAATGATCGACCGATCTTTTTTTTCAGGCGTACCTGAGCAGCCCAATCAGTTACGCAAGTGGCATGTATTTCGTTAGGCAAGCAATTTTTTTTATTATTGTCATTGAAAAAAATATTTTTTTTTGTAAATAAAGAATTGATTTAATGAATAAAAACGATTTTCAATTAATACCGATTGTTTTTCTTCAATTTTCAACGCCTTCAATTTTCATGTCTCTAGACCAGAAAAGTGCCTTGAATCCTCTTCAAATTCCGAAGTTGATGGTTTATTTGCAGTGTTATTCAAGCAGTGTGATTCTTTACCATACTCTCTGTTGGCAATCCTAATCCTAATCCAAATCACTAACTTCGGGTACTTTTATTGATTCTTGGAAATTGGCTTTCATTTCTCGGGTTTTCAAGAGCGGTAATAAAAACGATTTTAGCAACTACAGGCCTATTTCAAAGCTTTCTGCCAATGCAATGCTTTTTGAATGCATCATTCAGGTCAAATGGCTTTTTGCTGTCAAGAACATGGTGCGTCCCGAGCAGCATGGCTTTGTTCCGGGCCGCTCAACTGTGTCTAATTTAGCTGTATTTTCAGATGATTCAGGTATCGCTGTCTTCCAATCAACGCACCAGGTTTACACCGTTCATACCGAGTTCTCCAAGACTTAATAAAAAAAATTAGCCTCCATTTGCTTCCACTCAGGCTTCTTAAGTTGAATCTCATCTTACTTGCACAATCGCCATTGCTTGGTTGTCGTCGACAATGTTAGGTCTCTTCCTTTTGTTGCTTGCTCTGGGGCTCCGCAAGGTAGTATTATGGGCCCGCTTTTTTTTTTTTGGTCTGCTTATCAATGATATTTACTCTTTCTTCTGGTCAGCAAGATTAATACTTAATTAAGATTTATTCGATTATCACTAGCTCCCTCGATTCTGAATTGATGCAAATTGATTTAGATAATTTCAGTGGCTGGTGTATCAATAATCGTCTAACGCTAAACATAAATAAGTGTTTCCAAATTACCTTTTCTAAGACTAAAGACTGAGAGATGTAATATTTCGACATTTGCTAGTCATTTCAATTTTATTATTGTATTACCAAATCTTACGCCATGTTTGCTTTTGTTAGGCGTCGTTGCTCTGATTTCTCCGACTTTTATACGCTAAAGTTTTTGTATACGGCGTTTGTGCGTTCCAAACTGGAGTATGCATCCTTCATTTGGTCTCCATATTGTACGTGCCATGCTGCTAGAATTGCACGAATCCAGAAAGGGTTCTTAAATTTCGCATTGCGTAATTTACTCTATTCGGATACTATCCCTACATTTGAAGCGCGATACTTATTGATCAACTTAAAATCATTGCAGAGCAGGAGAATATTCTTATCTTTATCCTTCATTTCTGACTTAATCCGTGGTGCTGTTGAATGTCCGGTGCTCTTTGAGGGGATTTCCCTTAATATTCCGGCCAGAGCTCTGGGTAATTCGGAATTCTTCTACGTCAGTCTTTCAAAATCTCTTTATGCTCAAAATGCTCCTATTTCTCGAGCCTTAATTGAGTTTAATAAAATCTCTAAATTTGTTGAGATAGATTTTGCGTTTTCAAAAGATCACCTATTGAAATTTTTGAATGTTTACAATATTATAAATAGTTTAATTCTACTTCTTTTTTTATCGCCTATTAATCTTAAAATATGTCCGCATAGCCTATAAAAATCTATTATATTCATTGGCTTAAATAAAATTAATAAATGGGCACACATAAGTTTTACTACCACTTTTTCTTTTATTAAAAATTTTTCTTCCTGTTATTGCAAAAAAACACAGTGCATGAATATTTACAACTAAATAGGTATGTGTTAGTATTTAGCTGTTAAATTAAGTAAAATGGATTTAAATTTATCAACATTTTTTTTTCTTTTGTATGTTTATGTGTTAAGTGAAATCACTCTGCCAGCTCGATGTCCAGCGTTCGCTCCATCTCCTGGGCTGTCGTCATTGCGGTCTTGTGGCCTTTGGCTTAGCTTTCATTACTATTTTCGCTCTTCTGTCCGAGTGCATCATTTCACAATTCCTTCTTCGTTTTCTGGTGCACTTGTTGATATCCTCGATAAGCAAATCTCACGGATGTTTGCATACGTTTTTCTATCGAGCAAAAAGTGGCCGGCGATAGCTCTAAGCGTAAGCATTGCTACATTTGGAATTTCAAGTTTGTTCAATAAGTTTTGCAGTTCGATCAGAGAGGGCATTACTACTAGCTTAAGTTGAGTGTGCACTTTTCATAATTATTTCTTTTGCAAGAAATTTTTCCTTCAACTGGTCAGAAAGGTTACAATAATATTCAGAATTTATTGTTTTACCAGTAATCCATAAACGAAATTCCTTTTGCACCCCAGAAAACTGTTGCTAACACCTTCTAGGCCGATTTCTGAACACGAACTCGTTTCGGAGCTAGATAACCAGGTTCACACCGCACTTTAGCCTTATGTTTTGACTTAGGCTTACGTTGATAGACCCAAATCACATCCATAGTGAATAATCGATGCACAAAATCCTCTTTATCCTTTCGAAAACGCTCTAAACGTTGCTGAGAAAGTCACAGTCGCATGTGTTTTTGTTCCATTGTCAGCGAATACGACCCCCATTGTGCACACAGCTTTCTGGAACCGAATACTCCAGTGACTGTTTGCATTGCTTACACTGCTCAATGAGACGACTTGGACTTCTACTAAATCTCTTTCCGTCACTCGACGATTTTTCAATTCTATAAGATGTTGCATTTTTTGCACGATTGTGTTGTTGCTGGACTTTTTTTAAACGACCCTGACGTGGTTCGTCTTCAAGGCTTATAGGACCACGTTTACATTCAACAACCTATTTACCTACTGTTCTAAAGGATAACGAAAAGTCCTTATCAACTTTCAACATTCGTTCAAAAATTTGGTTTCGCTTTTAAGTCTTCCAAAATTCCAAAAATAAAAATTCAATCACTGCCCGATAATTGATTTTTTCCATTCTAGAAAATACTGTTTCACGTCGATACTAAAAGGCTTGTAAACGAAGAATGAATTGATAGATTGAAATGAAACATCACGTACGTTCATATGAAGAGTACTCCAACAATAACAATAAAAAATAGGCTACTAGCAACGCCTTCTCTCGCCGAACTGCAAAATTTATTGAAAAACCTAATTTGTATGAATTTATATATAAAATTATTTAAAATGTTAAACGTGCACAAAATAAAATTACATCTAAAAAGCTAAACGTGGAAAGTGAAATGAAAAAATGAGGAATTAAATGATAGAAATTAAATATTTATACTATCAAATTGAAGCAACTGGTCAAAAATATTATTTACTTAGCAAAACAAAAAAATACCGGAAAACATTTGTATAACAAATAAAATGAAATTAGAATAAATAAAATGAAAAAATGTGCACTTCTTTCGTTATTAAATTCAACGAAAACTGGCTTTTGGCAAAAATTGTAATAACTTGTCAAAATTTCATTTTCTCGCAAAGTAAATATTGCTTATTATAAATATTGCAATCATATCCATATTGAAATAAAACTTTATATTTAGCTGAAAATGAATTCAAATGTCCAATTGAACGCAATGTGTCTGTGTAAAAATACATCCATACATATTGAAAATGTATAAAAATGATTTACATTTAACAATAATAAAGCCAAACTATTTTAAATATATAGACAAAAAAACACATGAAAAAAATGTAAACAAAGCCAAATAATTCATGGCGACGCATAGCCTTGCATTTAACTTTTTACACAAATTTTTTACTACAAGCCTTATAAAGTACGAGTGTATAAAGCGTCTCTGTGAGTAAATGTAGATTAGTGTATTTTCCATAAAAATACATAGCAATCCAACTTTTTACGGTGAGTGCATTTCGTGAAATTTACGTCAATTCAATGCTTTATTTAAATGTTTAACTGGTTAGGTATATACGGACATGTACGTAAGCACACATGGGAGCTAAAGTAAGCAGTAATCCGAAAATTCGGCAACCCGAAGCTGGTTTTGGTTTGGGGATTTCTCACACAACATATTTCATTTCACTTCATTTGTTTATGCGTGTTGCTGGCTGTACATAAGACTATTGCCTTTTAAGCACATCACGTTTTAAGCAGTAATATGCAAAACTCATACAATAATGAAATATTATATGTACATCACTTGTAATTGGATTTATACTTTTTTTTTTTTATTGAATTAATTCAAATCAAAAAGGAACAGCTTGAAACAATTAAAAACAGGAGAGGAGTGAAATTTCAGGATACTCTGAGTTTTTTTTTTGTTTATTATTTATATTGTAACTAATTAACAAATTATAAACTAACGAACAATTTGGATTTCATTTCGTACAGTACAACTAGATTTAATAATGCTCTGCAAGACTTGCAGAGAAGTGGGCTACTGCGTGAGCTGGTGCGATTTTTTTCGTTTAAGCCTTTCTTTCCATTTACCGGGGTCAATTAGGGCTGAGGCTTTCCTATTTCATGGTGTCATAGTCTTTCCATATGAGACTTTGCGTTTATGTTGATCGTAGTGGCAACTGATTCGATGCCAGAGTCGCGTTCGATATCTGTGTTGCGGACGTACCAAGGTGCAGTAACAGCGCATCGTAGTACCTTATTTTGGAATCTTTGTATGGGATTTTATATTAGTTGAGCTTGAGCAGCCGCATAGCTGGATCCCATAGGTCCAAATTGGTTTAAGCATCTGCTTATATAAAATAATTTTATTGTATATGGATAAGGCTGGTTGGTTGCCCATAAGTCAATACATACATATAACTAAATTTGATTTCTAACTCTCCTTTTTTCTTTTTAAGGTGAGCTTTCTATCTAAGCTTGGTATCTTCTGTCATACCTAAGTAGGTGGCGGTGTTTTGGTACGGGTGGTTAAGTTTTAAGGGCCGGTGTTGATTTTGAACCAAGTACAATTTTTAAAAAAAATTGTTATTATTTCTGTTTATTATGATAATATTGGTATAACTCAATTACGTATGGAATAAAATATTGGCCAAATGGCCGCCACGGCCTCGGCGGCATACCTCCATCCGATGGTCCAAATTTTCGATGAGGCTGAGGAATAATTGAGGTTCTATGCCGTTAATGTGCCGAATTATCTCAACCTTTAGCTCTTGAATTGTTGCCGGCTTATCGACGTGCAAACCCCAACAAAAAGAAGTCCAACGGTGCCAAATCACATGAGCTTGGCGGCCAATTGACATCGCCGCGACGTGGGATTATTCGGCCATCAAATTTTTCGCGCAAAAGAGCCATTGTTTCGTTAGCTGTGTGACAAGTGGCGCCGTCTTGTTGAAACCACTTATCGTCCACATCCATATCTTCCAATTCGGGTCATAAAAAGTTCGTTATCATCTCACGATAGCGAACACTATTCACAGTAACTGCCTGACCGGCCTCATTTTGGAAAAAATACGGCCCAATGATGCCGCCGGCCCATAAACCGCACCAAACAGTCACTTTTTCTGGGTGCATTGATTTTTCGGCAATCACTCTTGGATTATCATTCGCCCAAATGTGGTAATTCTGCTTATTGATGAATCCACTCAGGTGAAAATGTGCCTCATCACTGAAGATGATTTTCTTCGAAAATTGGTCATTCACTGTTGCCATTTCCTGCCACCATTCTGACCATTGACGACGCTTGAAATGGTCAAGAGGCTTTAGTTCTTGCGTCTATTGCATCTGGTAAGCGTGTAAATGCAAATCTTTATGCATAATGTTCATCAACGACGAGCGTGAGAGGTGCAATTGTTGGGCACGACGCCGAGTTGAGGTGGACGCCTCTTCAACCACACTATCGCGAACAGCAGCAATATTTTCTGCAGTACGAGCTGTACGAGCAGGCACTGGTGTTTTCACATCTCCTACAGACCCGGTGTGCTCAAACTTTTGCACAATTTTTTCGATTGTACGCACTTTTGGTCGATTAAATTGACCGAAAAAATCACGAAATGCGCGATATGCATTTTGATTTGAACGCCCGTTTTCATAATAAGACTGAATAACTTTAACGTATTGTTCGATTGTGTATCTTTCCATGGTTGAAATTGAGTTAGTCTAAAATTGAAAAATGTCAAATTAAACGCAGAAAAAAATTTGACGTTTAGGTGTGGTTCTCATTCAACATCGGCCCTTGAAAATTTTTATTTTTTTAGTTGATTTTCTTCTGTGTGGACTCTAAATGAACCGATTTTGTTTCGTTTAGTTTTATCCGTCATTTATTGGTCCACTTGGAGATTTTATTTAAATAAATTTCAAGTTTTTCGATTGAGTCAGTCTGAGTTCTCCTACCGCCAAGATGGCTGTGTCGTCAGCAAAAGTTGCTGCGGAGCAATTTGTGTCATTAGGCAAATCACATGTGAAAAGAATATAAAGAATGGGTCCCAGTACGCTGTCCTGTAGCACGCCAGCTTTTATTTCCTTAAGTTCGAAATATAGTATGTGTCTTTCGTATTTTATTCGGGAAAAACGGTCCGATAGGTACGATTTTAGAATATGTGTTGGTGGAAGCGCATTTACTTGTATTTTGTTGAGGAGCCCACCGTGGCAAACTTTGTCAAAGTCTCTAGACACATCCAGAAAGACAGCAGAGCACACATTTTTCTCCTCAAAGGCGTTTTCAATGATGCGAGTAATTCTGTGCACTTGATCAGTGGTAGAGTGTTTTGTGCGAAAACCAAATTGATGTGCTGGTATTATATTTCTTTGCTTAATAATTATGTTGAGACGTTTGGCTAAGAGCCTTTCCATCAGTTTTGATATAATTGGTAGGAGCGAGATAGGCCGATAAGATGTGACATTATGCATAGGCTTCCCTAGTTTATTAAACATAATTATTTCAGCAGCTTTCCAATATATAAAGATGGCGTTCATTATTTCAGTAAACTTAGATATCGTGCAATGAAGAAGTTGTTTTAGAATTTCAGCAGTAATAAGGCCATACCCGGGGCGACTTTTTTTGATTTTAGCTTATTTATGTCACCAAGCAATTCGGGATCCGTAACAAGGGGGATTTCGACATCAGCTTCATAGTTAAGTAGTTGCATTCCGGCTGCGCTCGATGCGTCATATGGCTTAAATGTTCCTTCGAGGTACTCAGCAAAAACATTAATATAGCTTTTTCTTTACTGCTTTTGACCCAAGAACTGTCTTCTTTTTTGATTGGTGGGTACTGTGTTACTGGCTGTGAAAAGTTTTTTGTGCATTTCCTGAGCGAGTAATCAGTGCTACGTTCGTTTAATAAGCCCTTTAGATAAATACTTAGAGATCTGTTTTTAAAACCTTGTACCTTCTTGGAAACTTCTTTTGTAGTTTTATTTAGCCGTTTTTTGTAGGATAGAGATCTTGTTTGCTGCCATCGTCTACGTACTTTGCGTTTTTCTGCGACCATATCTTTAATATCTTTGGTATATTTATGACCTGAAGTTAAACGAGCCTCGTATGGTGCTAGTTATATTCGTCGAGAGAGGACTTTACCACACAATTACCTACTTAGTCCAAAAGCACTTATTGACAAGACAGAGTCTCCTTCGGATTTCAAGTCTGACATTGTTATCGATGTTAGTGCTAGTTTCTAGATAAGCGAAATCTCTTACAACCTCGAAATCAAAACTGTCAACAGTGACGTGGGTGCCGATACGCGATAGATCTTATGCCAGTGAACTACTCTAGCCAGATGACAACTTCAAAATTATAACTGTCTACATGGAATCCAGGCAGACCAAACTACACATTTTATTTCAATGTACGCATCTGAGTTTAAGCAGAATGAACCAATGAACTTTGTTCTGGAAAACAGATGGAGAAACAGATCTGTATGTGTCTGCAGTGACAGCAAAGCTGCTCTCCAACCACTATAAGGGTAGTGAAGTCCTGTAAATCCAGGCTGAGCTATGTCGGTAGGTATAATAGCCTGATGCGAATATAGGTCCCGGAGCCCGTTCAGCCACTCCATTCTACAGCCAACTCCACGGTTAGCAAATGAGTTACTACAACCCACAAGCGAGCTTGGCAGGCAGAGAAAGTTTGCAGATGGACCTGCCATGTCCGACCGACTGTCGCAAATCCTCCTGTCATTAGGCAGAAGCGACTGTAGGCAGCTGATTGATCCGTTGAGGGGCCACATTCTATGGACAAAGCACATGGAAAAGGTAGACATCTCAGACAGTGCACTCTGTCCAACATGTGGAGAGGAAGATGAGACGGCGGACCACTTTCTGTGCCCGCCCTTCGCTTGAATCAGGCTTGAGGTCTTTGGCACTGATGTGTTAAAAAGCGACCACCATGGCTCCTTGGCACCATAAGATCTACTCAGATTTCTTCGGAGGTCGAGTAGATTTAAAGAAAATTAAAAAAGGAATTCGGTAAAAAGGCTACGCCGGAAAGTAGAGAGTCTTACGTTTAAGCCAAATCTCCACAGCAAACTTATCTTGTGTTTGACAACCTTAACTCAACTTTTTTTATTTTGCGTCCGCCATATTAAATTCTCCAATTTGAATTTTGAAAATTTGATGGAATTCGGGCCTATATTCACGGACCATAAAAACTCTCGAATACTTATGAGTTTAGCACGTAATAATTTGCCAGCCAATCGAAATTACTGGACCGTAATGGATTAATCGAAATTTAATTAAAATTGTTTATGTTCTGTTTGCGGTTTGGAAGATTCAGATTTGAGTATGAGCTTTTTATCGCCACAATGACGTCACAGCACTGTTGGTCCCATACAAAAAAGCAAAAATGAATTTTGTAGACCTGCGCTATTATTTAATCGAATCTGTTTAATCCTACTTGAAATTTAATAAGCGCTGCCCCATGTGTTGCGTGATTAAGTAATGAAATATGTTAATATGTATGCACGTATGCATGTATGTGTCTATCTTCGCATACAAAACTAATAAATTCCAGGAGTGTTAATGCAGACATTCTGAAAATTCATTGCAATTAAGATGCTTTAGGTTATTGCGGTCAGAGCTAATAAACGCATTGCATTTTACGCATTAAAGCACGTTCCATTCCGCCAAACTACAACAACAAGAAGCGCGGAGAAGTTAGTCACGTTTCGGTTAAAAAAAAGGTGGCATTGCATGTACATAAGTATTATCTACCATACATTAATTATATGAATCCGTTCGCACTTGCGGACTTCTTTTTTCAGCGATGAGTTTTATTATATACCTACTTAAGTGTCTATGTGTACAGCCGGCGGTAGCGAATGTTATTTTTTCAATTGCAGTTTATATTTCAAATTATCAAAAGCAAAATGACTTGCAAACAGTGCTAATTTTTTCTTTTTATGGTTATACGATTTGTTTGTTTTTTATATAGAAGTTCTAATTAAATAGTTTCTTCTTTCTCAACAAAGCTGATAAAGGTTTTTAAATGGAAGACTTTTCGAAAGTAAATATGTTTGTGCGTTTCTTATATTACACAATTTTTATTAACATATATGTATGGATGTAGGTTTATTTAAAACTTCTGCAAGAAAATTTGGTTCATAAAAAATTGAAGATGACTTTCGCTTTTATCAAGATAACGAACCTAAGCACAAGTCGAAAATGCTACAAACTTGGCTAATATAATATTATCTATATATGTATAAATGTCCCCACATTGTGGAAACTCCTGCACAATCACTGGATTTGAACGTCATCGCGAATTTGTGGTCGTCTTTGAAGACAAATATTAAACATTATTTTCTCGGTAGATTGATGTAGTGGCTCGCGACGTCTGTCGTTCTGAGCGATAAAATACGCATAGGTATAGTAAAAGAGACACGTTTTCATTCAAAGACATTAGAGGCCATTAGTGATGAAGTCTTATCTTCCTTATAATGTAAACTCTCAATGTGAGACGACGGTAGAATCAGAACGAATTTCAGTTGTTCGATTCATTCTCTCAGTGTCACTGTCAGAGAAACCAGCCGGCTTTTTATATATTTAATATTTTATCCTACGCATGATAGCTACGCGATCTAGAGATGAAACGTTAGATAGTGACAGTTCTGGCAAATATTAATTTGAATCTGATAAGACAGAAGATGACGGCATTACTTCGTCAATTTGAACGATACCACACAATGCCGGAATATAAACGTATACATAAATACAACCAAAATTCTTTTTGTTATTTTTTTCGCGCACGGGAAGCCTCAGCCAAGCGAAATTCAACAGACCCATTTCTTAAACGGAAGGTGACTAGGGATGAGGAATGAGTCACATACGACAGTATTTCGCTAAACGATCATGGTCAAAACATGATGAAGCAGATCAAACGGTCAAAAGATCAAAACTTATTGAAGCATAGGGCATAAACTACGCCTCTTCGCCAACGGGCACGGTTTTAAGCTTACGTTGAGCGGCTCCAGGTGATACGTGGGCTACCCACTCCTCGGCCAGCTTGTTGAAAGGGATTCCAATGCAGGGCCTGCCCAGCAACATTGTCATCCCATCTACTGTCACTTCCTTTTTTGAACTGGTTAGCTTTCTTACCAGGTCCGAGTTTGATATTGTAGGGGGCCAAAAAATTCACAAAATACACCGCAGGCAAAGCGTTTGGCAAACTTTTGCAGGCGTCTCGTGAAAGTTTAAGCTTAAAAGGTCTACATAAAACTGTTCGGACAATAAAGCAACGAAATGAAAATAATGAGATGGAGAATGAGTGGCATAATGCCGTAGGCTTTGAAAAAAGCATGTAAGCAAGCAAAACCAGAAAACAGAAAACTGCACCCTTCGGACTCTTATAGTTGCAAAGCAATTTGTTGTTAAGTTGTGCATTGACGGAGTCCCCCGATTTTTGGTTTTCTCTCGTTAGAAGCACAAGAGTTTAAGTGCTCCATCTCCTCGGGAAAGTGTCTTCGGGTATGTGTCAATCGAAATATTCAAAACTGTATGCTTTCTGGAACTTGAGTTCTTGAACCTATGTTTTACAAATGCCACTCCCTATTCCATTTCAGTAATAGTTGGTATGTCGCCAATTTCATATTGCGCATAGTACGAAGTTATTATTCTCAGAACTTTGAGGAAATAGAATAGATACAATTTTGCGCAAGATTTCAGAGCAAGTCATTTGCGGCGTTTTTGCACGGAGATAGATGTTTACCTAATACTCTTCCACTAGAAGTTTTGTCATATTCTCCGCGTGGCCAGCTGTGGGTTGTAGTGACCACAACAAGTAATTCACAATTAATCCTCTTATCTTTTCACTTCTCAGTTTGAGTGGAACTTTCGGTCGCATTAAACTAATATCTGTCTATCACAGTCAGGGCCAAGCAAGGATGTCCCCAAGGGGGTGTTCTTTCTCCGCTGCTGTGGTGCTTCGTCGTAGACTCCCTATTAGTGGAGATGCAGGAACTCGGCTTTCACGTCCAAGCATATGCGGACGTCTGTGCGCTAACATCGGATAAATCCTTAAGGAGGCTTTGCACGAAAGTGCAGAGGATTCTTGACAAAATCGATGATTGGTGCATGAGACAAGGTCTTTCCGTTAATCCGAACAAAACAACCATAGTCTTGTTTACGAGAAAACGGAAATTGGATGGACTCAGTCTTCCAACACTGAAAGGTGTGACCCTAGGTCTTTCCAACGAAGTTAAATATCTAGGAGTAATCTTGGATAAGAAGCTGACTTGGGAGACACACGTTTCACTGAAGGTGAATAGTGCATTGAAGATTTTTCAGCAATGCCGTAGAGCCTTTGGCAAAACCTGGGGTCTGAAACCTGCTGAGGTCCTATGGATATACACAGCACTTATCAGACCAAGCATCACTTACGCTTCTGTGGCTGGTGGCGACGGAGCATGGTTAAGTCCACAATCCGGGAACTATACAGGCTGCAAAGAAGTGTATGTTTATGCATCACAGGTGCCATGAGTACAACCTCTGGTGATGCCCTAAATGCTATGCTTGATTTGCTCCCCCTGGATCTTAAGATACAACAGGAAGCAATAAAAGCAATGTGTAGACTCCATAAATATGGTTTCTGGCACGAAGATGGAACTTCGGGACACAGAGAAATCTTTAAGTTACTGTCGGAGCAGTATCCACTGTTTTTGGCACCTAAAGATGGCCTGATACCCACAGTTTCATTCGGAAGGAAATTTGATGTCAGATTTCCATTGCGTGAGTAATGGAGCAATCCAGAATGCATGCAGGGAGGTTTGACGGATATTTTCTTTATCGATGGGTCCAAGACTGAAATAGGGTCTGGAGCCGGATGGTACTTAAACGATAGTAATAAGTATCACTACGCTATGGGGGGAATGGCAACTGTTTTCCAAACAGAAGTTTTTGCCATCCTAAAAGTAGCCGAATGGATAATCGAGAGGACATGGAGCGGGAAACAGATTGGAGTCTTCAGTGACAGTCAGGCTGCATTGAAGGCCCTGGAGAACGCGAAGCAAACCTCAAAGATTGTTCAAGAATGTAAGAAGAAGCTTAATTCTGTCGCAAGACAAAACAGGCTTGTACTTATATGGGTTCCGGGACACTCCGGTGTTCAAGGAATCGAAATTGCCGACGAATTGGCCAACCGTGGATCAGCGGTGCCCCCACAGGGGCCAAAGCCAATAATCGGAATCAGTCCCGCAGGAATCAAGAATTGGATCAACGATTATGTAGGCAATCTACATAAAGAGCGATGGTCCGGTTTAGAACGCTGCAGAACTGCAAAGTGCTTTGTGACAAGTCCGAACAGAAAACTGTCGAACTTTCTACTAAAACTTAGAAGGAAAGACATTCGGTTGATGGTCGGCATCATTACAGGACACAACCCATGGGGTCAGCATATGACCACCATTGGAATCATCGAGGACCCGGTATACCTGTCATGCTTGGAGGAGGCGGATAGCACTGAGCACTTTCTCTGTGAGAGTCCTGCCTTTGCTAGAGCGCGACTACGAGTATTGGGCTCCGATGTCATGAGAATGAGTAATATTCGTTCTCTAAAACTGGAGGATATTTACAGATTTGCCAAAGAATCTGGAAAATTCTCACAGGACTAACTATCTCTATCTCTTTCTCTATTCTTTCCTATCTCTTTCTCTGATACTTTTCTCCCTCCCTCCTTGACTATCTACCCCCTTTCCAGAGCTTTAAATACAATGGGCTTTTTAGCCTGAGTGTTTTAGGAGCCACCAAATCTCCTGGTGCTCCTTGGCTCGACCTTTTCAAATTCAAATTCAAATTCAATATCTATCTAAACTAATACACTCTCGTCTTGATCCTTTGAGCAAGCGAATAATTGAGCCCATTCCCATCTTCCGGGAAGTATATAACTATAGAAATCTGTAGCTTGGCAAATGTTTCAAGGAGCATTTCTCCTTTTTTTATTTGTACGCTTGCTAAGTCCCTCTGTTGCCTAGGCTTTAGTGCCTATGATTAAAGGCGATTTTAAAATAGCTTCTAATATCTACAATGTTCTAGAGAAACTGATCATAATCAAGCTGAATCTTGCGTAACAACTAACGAAATTAATTCGATTTGTTTTTGATCGCACGAAACCTTCCAAGGCGCTATGTCCAAAGCGATACCTTCACAAAGCCAGATAGCAGCGCAATATCCGCTCTCATTTCTTTAACCGTCCGTATTCCTACTCGTAGGACTTGAGCGACTCCACAACGGTTTAAATTTATTTGGATAATTCTCGCTGGTTTTTATTAATTATAGCCCTACTGAGTGGTGGGCACTCATAGCTCCCAGCAATGGTGCTAGTGTTCTCCCTTTTGTCGATCCCGTAAAGCACACATTTCAGGCTATTTTGGCAGTATTTGGCGAAGTGGTCGACAACACCACAAATGTTGACCAAATGAACATATACTTCCCACTTCTCACTTTCATATTCCACACTTAGTGTAAGCAACTACTTACCCTCGTATACAAATAACGCTACAGTATGCAATATCCCTGCAGGGAAACGCCCAACTAGTATAGAAGCATTCTAGTTCAGATACCGGTATTTAATGAAAAAAATCATACTAGCTCGTCATTGACTAGAATAAGAAAGTTTAAGACTCGCCCATGGGCGCAACAATACATTGCGATGATTAGTAGATTATGTATAAGTTCGAGTAGATATTGATGAATATATTCATTTGATATAGGGGCTGTCCAAGTTTATTAAATAAAGGTCACAATTAATATATATCTGCTTAAAATTTTTTCGCTTGTAGCTTTCATATCACAAATCAGTAAGATTAGAGGAACGAATTTAAATATTGGTGCATTATCTCAGTTTAAGCTTTACAACGTCCAAAGAAATAATGATAATAATGATAATACTTTGTTAATGTTGGCGCTGGAAAAGCAAATAAAAATTACAGAAAAAGGGATACGGAAGGGTCGATGAAAGCTTGTTTTCTCTGAACTCTACAAAAGTTCAATTAAGTTGAATGAAAACGTTTTACTGGAAAACCTTACTGTGATGGGTGTATGTATTATCTTCGATCACAATCAAACTACCGAGTGAAAAGTAGGTTAGATTAGGATATGGTGGAAGTCGACCTGCACGACCAACTCACTTAGACCTTACAGATGCGTTGTGATACCACTGTGCTGCACAGGAAGCTCATTTACTTTTGTTCGTGGAACCATTTTGTGGTTATTATGAAAGTCCCATCATTAGTCCCATCCATACGCCGGACAGTTCTGTAAGAGAATTGAGAAAGTATTTACCTAGACAACCTGCTCTGATTTTAGCTAAGATTGGTTTTTAGCTAAGTTGCAAATGAAGTGCTCAATGGTTTCTCCCTCTTCCTCATCTCTACAACTTCTACAATATTCATGGGAGCAAACTCCTATTCTGAAGAAATGCCTGCCATACAGCCACGACCTTCGAAATATCCTCTCTTTCTTTTTTTTTTTGTTTATTTGCGCCCAAAATAGCCTAGCAGGTATCTTTATCTCTCCATGACATATTGGCCTCTTGGATAGAGTTATTTTTGATTATTAGTTGGTTCGTGGCCACAGATATCCCAATGGTACTTTTATCACAGAACAGTTGAAGTCGTCTGGCCTCCTCTGTGTAGGAAATATCAGGTGGAGAATGACCTGGCTTCACTTGGTGTGTCCAACTGGCGCCGTTAGCACGAGAAAGAAACGACTGGCGTGCTTTGTTCAACTCTCCCAAAATCGCGTAAGCGGTTATCGCGTCAATTAAGAAGAAGAAGAAGTTGAAGAGCACTAGACTTCCTGGCTAGCTCATCGGTGTGCAGGCAATGGCGAACCTCCGAGTGTATTTCTACCATGAAAAAACTCCTCCTAAACAGTCCGCTCTTCGGAGGTGACACAAAGAGCACACCACAAAAGCGAGAAGGAGCTCAGCCAAACACCCAATAAAGGTTATGTTAGGTTAGTCAGGTTGCTTGTCTAAGGCAAGACACTCGGTGGCTCTAAGGCTCATTGTGATACTCGCATTTGATTTCCGTCACGTAACTAAGTTGCTTAAACCACTCAGATATTTTTAAGATGGTAACTACTCCCTTCAGTGCGACATTTTGCAAATTTCCCAGGTCTTCAGAGAAATAATCGCCAAGATATTTCTTCTTCACTTCTTTGAAGTGCACGGCATTCAGAGCGGACGTGTTATACCGACTCAATTCCTCTTCATCTCCACAACTCCTGCAGAAATAATTGTGGGGTACACCCATTATACCGACTAGGGTGCTAATAGTGCAGTGCCTGTTATAACACCTGTGAGGATGCTGGTAGTTGATCTGTTAAAACCAAGCAGACATTTTGTCTTTTTAAGATTCAATTTTGGTCAGAGCGCTTTAGGGGCCACTTTCTATTGGTTTCCGCGATTACGCTCAAGTCGATCGCAGTGTACAGTTCGTTTAGAGGATTGCTTATGTCGTCTACCACTCGCTGAAGGTCAAGCTTAGAACCTTTCCATGAACAGTCATCCGCTTTTTCATTTTCCTCGACTTCAGAATGGCTGGGTCCCACCAAAGTTGTGTTGTTGGATAAGCGAGAGCGACCTCCAGCATTCTTTAACATTTCTTGAATGGATATGTGCTGAGGTCAGTGCTGCTGGTTATAGTCAAACACAAATTGTAAGGTTTGCTGGAGGTAAGTCCATTAGTCTTATCGTTTTTCTGCTTTTTATAATATATAGAATAGATCTCAACTTGGAAGACGCTACACCGGTCTGCTAGTCTGAACGAGCAATTTGAGAACAACAGAACAATTGTTTTAAGTCCCGTGCCATTATCCATCTTTGAGCCGTCAGTATACTTATAAATGTGACCACTACCATCTGTTATGAGTCTGGTCGTCCAATTATCTCTATCGAGTATTCGTATTTTATACTCTTCGTTCAGATTTATCTTGGGGACCAGATAGTCCGCTTTCGATGCGTCTTTCAAGTGCTCTACAGATAGTAGTGCTGATTCATGACCATGCACATTTTTTTAAGACTTTGAACCAATTTTTGAATGCTTAACACGTTCCCGCCGGCGCTGTTATTCATGGTCTTCGCCCACAGACGGCAACGTTTACATCTTTTCGCTCTATCGGAAGCGATTGCAGGTTATATAAAACGAAATTTTTTCATAAGGGTAGTCGTTTATGGCTTCTCATCTCATAGGTACCGTCTAATAAAGTACCATTGGGGGTACACGCCGTCCCATGAAGCAATCTTGTGTGGGCCATCGCTGGTACACGCCGCCTCATGAAGCAATCTTGTGCGAGCCACCGGTGGTACGCGCCGTCCCATGAAGCAGACTTGTGCGAGCCACCGGTGGTACGCGCCGGCGTGAACGTGTTAAACAATTACTCATTTAATTTGAAGAAAAACATATTCTCTGTGCACTTTCAATCTTAAATATAGTAGCCGAAAGGTTTGTGCGTGACTACCACTCGAAATTCAGAGAGAACGTAGGTTCGAATCTTGGTGAAAGACCAAAATTAGAGAAAAGTTGTTTCCAATAGCGGTCGCCTCTCGCCAGGCAATGGCAAACCTCCGAGTGCCATGAAAAATCTCCTAATAAAGAATATCTGCTGGAGTCGGCTTGAAACTGTAGGTCCGTCCATTTGTGGAACAACATCAAAACGCACGCCACAAATAGGAGGAGGCGCTCGGCTAAACGCCCAAAAAGGGTGTACGCGCCAATTATATCTAAATATATAATAGAATATTTTAGAAATACATTGGACTAGAACTTTTTTTTAATAGTATTCACAGATATTTCAACTGATTCATGGCCGGACAATTGGCATTTCGTAGGATATCGTCGTGTTAAAAATAACACCACTACAAACATGCACAGAAGACCAGAACAGATAGAAGACGATCTGGTTGAGCTGAAAATTGAACTGGTAGTATTCTAGTTCACAGCTAGTATTTTTCCCTGCAGGGATGTCTTTCACAGTGTGTAATATTGCTAAAAACTAGTGCTCATACATACATGCATACATAGTACATATGTAGTATTTTACTCGCAATCATTCGGATCGCTCCTGCACTTGGCCGCATTGTGAATACATCGCGGCAAATTCACAGCATCATCAGTCAACGTCCTTCAAATGCAACTTGCCAACTCAGCTTCACTCAGTCCGACCACAGTGAACCAAACTCAACTATGCTGCAACAAACATACATACATACATGCTGCATATGTTTGTCTATACCAAAATGCTTTTTCTGCTGGCGCTTAGCAAAAGTTACCGTCACTTCAGCCATTCATTTTGAACTCCACATAGTTTCTCTGTACAAAGTAATTTTTTTCACATGTACATATGCATTCCAGGTAAACGCGTCCTAAATAACCAAAATGTAATTTTAATAGAAAAATGTCAAAAATTGCGAATAACTAATGCTTACCATTTGCTTGTGCATACACACATACATATGTACGTGTGGCATGGAGCTCAGATAGATGGATAGAAGCCATGAAAACTAACAACTCAATTACCTGGGAAGTTGATGAAAGCATTTGATGATTTTGGCATGAATGACACTAATCCGAACGGTCTTGTGATAACTGTGATATAAATTAAACTTGTTCGCCAAAAATGACAGCTCATTTTGGCAATGCAACCATCCGGTCGTACGAGTAGAAGGTAATTTTCGGTTTCGGTTATGAAATTTGAACTCTACACTCATACCAGCAAACAATTTTTTCTGAAGTTTGAACGGGTTATTTGGTAGCAAAATAATGATGGCTGAGTAAGGACAGCTGGTTATTGGATATTGAAAAAAGGAAGAAAAACACAATTTACAATGATCGCCATTCACTTGGGAGTGGCCAGGACGATTCTTCTGCATATGGTTCAAGCAGCTCACAACTTCCGGGATTAGCCCAAGTATCCTCTGGGAAGCTTCCGAACACCCGTTCGGGAGTGAGCTAACGTGAGAAGGCGAAGCATTCCAGGATAGCTGGTTGAGCGCTGGGTTTGAGACCCGCCACTTAAAAATCCCCCCCAATGAAAAGATTAAAAAAGCCTCGGATTAGAACTACCTATACTGATAACGACCCCTGCAAACGAACTAAGGAATTCGATTTGACGGCATGCGCCTGGAATGTCCGGTCCTTTAATGGGGAAAGCGCCTCTGCCCGGCTGGTTGATGTCCTCGTGAGAGTAAAGGCTGACATCACTGCCATTCAAGAGATGCGATGCCCGGGACAAGGCGAGAAAATCATAGGACCCTGCGACGTCTACTACAGCTGACATGTAAAGGAGCGCAAATTCGGTGTCGGATTTGTTGTGGGAGAGAGACTTCGTCGCCAAGTACCGTCGTTCACTTCGGTGGACGAGCGCACAGTGCGGCCGATTCCCGAAAAGCTGGCCAAAACTCAAAAAATTAAGTAATTGATTCAAAATTTCTTACCCGGGGGTTGTCGGGGTCGCTGATTACGAATTTGATCTTAAAATTTTGAAAATTCACCCCCTTCCACCCCTATTGACCACCCCCTCACGTGAAATAAGGTATATTCAAGAACATAATCAAGATGCATGTAAATGTATATGTTTTCGGGGTCGCAAGGTAGCAGTGGTAGCAGCTGAATCTTGTTTTATTCAGTAACCATTACTTTTTTGAGTAACCTTTAATAGGTTTCAAAGCAGCATATGACGGCGTTGTATTACTATACAGTTTGAAAACTCAAATTTTATAAAAAAAATTGCAAAAAATGTACCTACGTATTGCTGCAGCTAAAAATTTTGTGTCGAGGTATTGATATGTACTAAAGATTTCTCGTATTTTACTAACCTTCCGAAGATGATTCCATTTGGTTTTGTTCAATTTACTCCATTACAAAATCTTTCAAATGTGTACAACTTTCACTATCCATCGACAGTAATACGATGCTCAAACGAAGGCCACGTTGCGACTGAAAATACAGAGGATACTTAGGGTACAGGACGTTGCTATGAACGGTTTTCACTACTCAAGGCATTACTGTAGCCAACCCAAAGACAAACAAACTCTATCTAGAAACTTTTTTTTCGACTTTTGGCCAGCTTTTTGGGAATCGGCCGCACTGTGGAGCGTCTCGCAATATTCCGCTTCAAAGCGCGATTTTTTAACATATCGCTAATTTGCGCCCACGCCCCGATGGGAGAGAAGGACAATGCGACCAAAGATTTCTTCTATGAGCGCCTGGAACATTCCTATGAGCGCTGCACCCACCATAAAATGGTGCTTGCCGACTTTGATTGAAAAATTCAACCTGCACAAAGAAACATCTGGTAACGGACGGAGGCTGATCGACTTCGCCGGGGCCCGAAACATGGAAGTCTGCAGCACCAGATTCTAACATAAAAAGATACCAAGCTAGCTAGCTGTCTTCTGGTCGAAAAACGCGAAACCAGATCGATCATGTTGTGATTGATGGAAGACACGCTTCTAGTGTATTAGATGTATACGTAGGCGAGAACTAATGTACCCTATGATTAGAAAGTATCAGGAATGTTTAATTTAAACGAACCGCGCACGTGGGAACCGCCATCGGATCATTAGTGTCTGCCTGGTAAACCGGAAATGTGGGCAAACAATTCTTGGATTTTGCATGATGATAACTCGTCATCGCACCGAGCCCAAGTTGTGCTGGATTATTTGATGAAACACCAAGTAAATACCATCGTGCAAGCACCGTATTCACCTGATATGACCCCGTGCGACCTTTTTTTGGTTTCCCAAGTTGAAGTTACCACTTCGTGGAAGGAGCTACAGGCCGTCCCTTCGTCTGCCTACCAGGGGTGCATGGAGGACTGGATTAAACATTGGCACATGTGTGCTGCTTTGAAGGAGATACAATAAATTTGCTTAAAATTTAACTCTGTTTTGTTTTATTGAAACATTCCCGATACTTTCAGATCATGAGGTATGTATTAGGCCGGGTTGATTTGTGAGGAGGCAAAAAAATCGCCCATTGCTCTGTGAAATTCATATTCTAGGGATCAAAATAAGAAACTTTGCCGAAGGAACCATACCTCTAAAACGAATTCTGATGTCCCCCAATTTGGGTCGATCTTTTTAGTTTCTTTTCTATAACTCACTTAAATTATATTAATTTTTCCATTTACATATGTTCTGACTAAATAAATTTCTTAAGAGAAAAAATAGGTATTATTATAAATAAATAATAAATATTATTATAAATAAATAATGAGTTTTTCATGTAAAGGCCAAAAATGGTGATATTTTGAAATTGGGGGACATCAGAATTCGTTTTTGAGGTATGTATGTTTAATGGGACATAGGGATTTTCACTGTCTGCCCGTCGCTTAGCCATTAGCAAGTTGTACAGATCGCTAACATATAATATTTTGATTCGTTCTTCTATAGAGTTTCGTCCAACCTAACTCTGGAGCCTCCCAAAAAAATTGCTCTCATATTTCCACTATCAAGATTATGCAGACCATCTTGTACTCTCTCACTCGGGAGGTTTTGCTTACTTGGTTCATGGCCATTTCCCCGCCCAACGACAAAAATCACTCAAGCATTGAGTGTTACAGTCAGAAATTTTACTCAGATTTTAATTCTCGCTTAATGATGTTCATTAAAACTTTAGCGAAGTTGTGTGCACACACACACATATATACATGCTTTGAATAATGGAGCTATACTATATATACCCATGCGCCCCCCGTCTGCAGTTTTGAGTATTTCATGATTTTAGGTTAATCCTCGTCTGGTGTGCACCTAATTTAACATGAAAACCATTTTCATCGCATCAACTAAGTGCAGTCGTTCTCTTTCCGTAAGCTACTCATGCGTGAGTGCCCCCTCTGTTTTCATAAGTCACAGCAAAATTTTTAATGATGATTTTAGAAAATTAACAAACCTGAACATTTGAAGTAAAGTAAAGTAGCTGTGTTTCTACACACACACACTTATGTATATCAAAAATTTTGGTGAAATTCGAAGTTTTAACTACATCTGTATGCGTATACCTACTTACACATATACATTTATAATTATTCTCGACAGATGTTGAGTTTCAATAAATTCACTTTGAAAGCTCATAAAATGTATGCTTCGCAAATCTTATGCTAATACGACGCCCCACTCAGTACTTGGATGTGTTTGGCTATGCACAGAGACGGACAAAATTATTCAAACATAGAATCTCCTGAAACTCGTCTATTTATTTTTCTTTTAGCTGATAAATATTTCACCAATACTATGTTGTGCAGCACAAAACGTGCATCTACCTACGCAAAGAAGTTCGACATCGAAAAGCTGCAATCACAACAGACAGCCAGAAGATTCGCCACTCGACTCTCACTCTTGCTCTCAGAGAGTACTGCCCAACAAACCGGCATTCACGAACAATGGAGCAACATTTCTCGTTCTCTACGTAACTCCGCTGAAGAAGAAATCGGATTCCGGCGAGCCCGAAAAAACAATTGGTACGACGAGGAATGTCATACTGCCGCAGAAAGAAAGGATGCCGCCTATAGAGCCACGCTGCGATCGGGCGCAACGCGAGCCATGTGGGATCGCTACAGAGAGCTGAAAAAGGAAGAGAGACGTATTATCCGAAAGAAGAAACGAGAGGCCGAAATACGTGAGTGCGAAGAGCTTGAGATGCTGGCCAACAGGAACAACGCCCGAAAATTCTACCAGAAAGTTCGGCGGCTTACAGAAGGTTTCAAGACCGGGGCGTTTTCCTGTAAGAACAAAGACGGCGAACTGGTGACTGACATACAGAGCAATCTTAAATTATGGAGGGAACACTTCTCGAACTTATTAAACAGTGACAGCTACGCATGTCACCGAGAAAGTGAAGATCCCGATACCCCAATCGTTGAAGACGGAATTGTCGTTCCGCTGCCCGATCATGACGAGGTGAGAATAGCGATAACGCGGCTAAAGAACAACAAAGCCGCGGGCGCCGACGGACTGCCGGCTGAGCTATTCAAACATGGCGGCGAGGAGCTGGTAACGTGCATGCATCAGCTTCTATGCAAAATATGGTCGGATGAAAGCATGCCTGCCGATTGGAATTTAAGTGTGCTCTGCCCAATCCATAAGAAGGGCGATCCTGCAATTTGCGCCAATTACCACGGGATTAGTCTTCTAAATATCGCCTATAAGGTTCTAGCGAGCGTATTGTGTGAAAGGCTGAAGCCCACCGTCAACCCACTGATTGGACCTTATCAGTGTGGCTTCAGACCTGGAAAGTCTACCATCGACCAAATATTCTCAATACGCCAAATCTTGGAAAGACCCATGAAAGGAGAATCGACACACACCATCTTTTCGTCAACTTCAAAGCTGCATTCGACAGTACGGAAAGGAGTTCCCTGTATGCCGCGATGTCTGAATTTGGTATCCCCGCAAAACTAATACGGCTATGTAAGATGACGTTGCTCAACACCAGCAGCGCCGTCAGAATTGGGAAGGACCTCTCCGAGCCATTTGATACCAAACGAGGTTTCAGACAGGGTGACTCGCTGTCGTGTGACTTCTTTAACCTGATGTTGGAGAGCATCGTACGAGCCGCAGAACTTAATCGCTCAGGCACAATTTTTTATAAGAGCGTACAATTGCTGGCGTATGCCGATGATATTGACATCATCGACCTTAACAACCGCGCTGTTAGTTCTGCCTTCTCCAAACTGGACAAAGAGGCAAAGCGAATGGGTTTGGTGGTGAACGAGGACAAAACGAAGTACCTCCTGTCTTCAAACAAACAGTCGGCGCACTCGCGTATCGGCACCCACGTCACTGTAGACAGTTATAATTTCGAGGTTATAAAAGACTTCGTCTATTTAGGAACCAGCATTAACACCGATAACAATGTCAGCCTTGAAATCCAACGTAGAATCTCTCTTGCCAACAAGTGCTACTTTGGACTAAGTAGGCAACTGAGCAGTAAAGTCCTCTCTCGACGAACAAAACTAACACTCTACAAGACTCTCATCATGCCCGTCGATGGACGACGATGGAACGATGAGCTTTACGGCGACATAGACATAGCGCAGCGAATAAAGATCCAGCGGCTACGTTGGATGGGTCATGTCGTCCGAATGGATACAAACGCTCCGGCTTTGAAAGTATTCGATGCGGTACCAGCTGGTGGTAGCAGAGGAAGAGGGCGGCCTCCTCTGCGTTGGAAAGATCAGGTGGAGAAGGACTTGGCTTCACTTGATGTGTCCAACTGGCGCCGGTTAGCACGAGAAAGAAACGACTGGCGCGCTTTGCTAAACTCGGCCAAAATCGCGTAAGCGGTTATAGCGCCAATTAAGAAGAAGAAGAATACTATGTTAGTGCAAAATATTTACTTGTAGTTTTAGCACATATCAAGAAAAACAAAAACAATAATGTTCACGTACAATCAGGTTCAAAGATGTTAAATAAAATCTAAATCAGGCTAGGTTAAATTATTGTATATATACCCTATGATCATAAAGTACCGGGAATGTTTAATTTAAACGAACCGCGCATGTGCGGTCCATATTTTTGTTCTTATGTTGGTAGGACTGTAAGACACGAAAATGGCCGAAAACGTGCGCAACCAATTGCTGGATTTTGCATGATGATAACGCGCCATCACACCGATTCCAAATTGTGCTGGATTATTTGACTAAACATCAAGTAAATACCATCGTGCAAGCACCGTATTCACCCGATATGGCAACCTGCGACTTCTTTTTCTTTCCCAAGTTGAAGTTACCACTTCGTGGAAGGAGATTTCAGTCGATAGATGAAATCAAAGAGTATGCGACGAAGGAGCTGAAGGCACTTCGTCTGCCTACCAGGGGTGGATGGAGGACTGGGTTAAACGTTGGCACATGTGTGTTGCTTCAGACGGGTCATATTTTGAAGGAGATAACATATATTTGCCTGAAATTTGACTCTGTTTTGTTTTATTTAAACATTCCCGGTACTTTCAGATCATACGGTATATATATATACCGCGGGACTAAAATTTCGCTCTAGTTATTTTTTTCATGAGTTGGCAGCACTGTTAATAACTCTCATGTGAATGTCATTATCAGTAATATATTTACGCTTGTGTTTACCAAACGACCAAGAGCGCATTTTTCGATTTTTACAATGTCTGATTTGATTGAGCAGAGAAGTGCCATCAAATTTTGTTTGTGGAATGAAATTTCGGTTGCGGAAACGTTTAGCATGTTGCAGAAGGCATTTGGTGATTCGACCATGTCGCAGAAAAATGTTTATAAGTGGTACAAAGACTTCAAAGAGGGTCGAGAACGTGTTGATGACTTGGAGCGCTCCGGACGACCATCGACGTCAACAGATGACCAACACGTCAATAAAGTGAAGGAATTAGTGCTCAAAAATCGTCGGTTGACTGTTAAAGACCTTACTGATATGATCGGAATATCAGAAGGATCTGTGAAAACCATTTTGAAAGACCATTTGGGCCTACGAAAAGTCAAATCTTGTTTAGTACCGAAAACTCTAAATTTCTTGGAAAAAAGTCGTCGCGTTGATGTGTGTGAAACAATGCTTTCAGACTATCAGGACAAGCTCAAATGCATCATTACGGGAGATGAGACTTGGATTTATGCTTACGACCCTGAAACAACCGACCAATCAAGCGAATATCGTGCTAAAGGCGAGCCCAGGCCGAAAAGAGCACGTCAAAGTCGTTCAAAAATAAAGGTCATGATGACAGTTTTTTTCGATTTTCGTGGTGTGGTGCACTATGAATTCCTCCCACCTGGCCAAACTGTTAATAAGGAATATTATTTGAGCGTTATGCGTCGTTTACGTGAAGCAATTCGTCTAAAAAGACCAGAATTATGGGCCAACAACTCTTGGTTTTTGCATCACGATAATGCACCGTCTCACACTGCACTCGTTCTTCGAGACCATTTCGCCAAAAATTCCACGCATATCGTTCCGCAACCACCGTATTCGCCTGATTTGGCTCCGTGTGACTTCTGGTTATTCCCAAAACTCAAGAGACCTCTCCGGGGAACGTGTTTCGAGTTGATTGAGGAGATAAAAGCTGAATCGAATAAGGTGCTGAGCCATCACCGGAAATGGACTATTTGGCATGTTTCGGGGATTGGAAAAATCGTTGTCATAAGTGTATTTTATCTAGAGAGGATTATTTTGAAGGGGATGAAATTGATTTACAAGAATAATTATAGATTTTTCATTTTACAACCAAATTCACCTTACTTTTTGCCCACAGTAGTATGTATACATGTTGAAGCTTACAAAATTTATTGTGTGTTTGAGCGAGCTCCTCCTCCTATTTGTGGTGTGCGTTTTGCCTACTTCACAAATTGGAGGCAGATCGTTTTCCAAGAGGAAGCTTTTTCATGGCAGAAAAACACTCGTAGTTTTGCCATTGCCTGCCGAGGGGTGATTGAAATTAGGAAACAAAATTTCTGTCATTTCAGGTGTCATACCAGAGGTATCGACCCCCGTTAAAAAAAGAACAAATTCATCCATTGTGATACCAGATATCATTGTCATATACAGAGGAAAATAGGGGGAGCTGAACTGGGCAGGGGGAAAAAGAAGAGGGAAGATCACGCCCAAACGGTGGCTAATTACAACTGCAAGCCAAGCCGCGATCAAAGCTCTGACGACGCCATGGTGCAGAACAAAATTAGTAAACTCCTGTAAGGAGCAGATTAAATCTCTTGGGTGTGCAGTAACATTTCTCCGATCTGAGTTCTAGGACATAGGAACATAGAGGGAAATGAAATTGCTACTGAGCTTGCCAGGAAGGGGACTGAATTGGACTCAAGAGCCTCCTACCCGATCATCGGCATCCCCCTGACAGTTGTTAAAGGTGAATTGCACAAATTATTTCTCAGAAAAGCGCAGAAGAAAGGAAGCTCCATTTCTTCACGTGCTATTTCGAAAACCCTTTGTCCCGACTACAATATACGGAGGACTCACAAAATCCTAGGGACTCCATAGGCTGTGAATAGAAATATTTGTATAGGAGTACTTTGAAAGTCCTGGAGACTCCATTAGCTGTCAATATAAATATTTATATAGGAGTACGTATTAAGCCACGTGCAAAGTCGCGAGATCGTTCTTGGCTCATGTAGATCGGGAGCGCTCGAAAGAACTTCTAAGACTAACAAAGTAGCAGCTCTCGAATTAGGTAGGAATCCTTACCGGACATTGTCCGTTAGGTGCGGTGAGACTTACGATTGTTTCAAGTCCTTTCTGCAGACGATATCTGAAGAACGAGGTGAAATCATATCAGCGCCTTTTCCTCAGCTGACCTTCTCTCGTCGGGCAAATGTTTTGGACATCTCACTCTTTCGCTACACCTGCGAATATTGCGGGTTTAAACATCGCACACCTGGTGAAATTTAACAATACGAACGTAATTAACCTCTGTGGGTCGTCATCCTCTAATCCAAAGTCCCTTCTTCCTTTTTTCACCTGTCTGGTTCTTCGGCTTTACCAATCCTCCCCTCCACTACGAACGAATTTTGATTATTTATTCAAAGGGGTGCCTCGCAATGGGGCTAATATAACCTAAGGTATTGAGCAACCACTTAATTTATCTAACATCGTGACCTTTTGAAGTCGTCGGGGTATAAAAGTCCAAGAAAGATGGTTTGAAACTCCAATCAATATTGATTTCGCATAATAAATTATAGTTACTGCAAAATATACGATCTGAATTTTGTTATAGACATATTGACAATTCCTTTTAGGGATTTACGCTTACTTCAGTTGAAACCTAAATGTCAACTATATAATTGTTGTTGCGTACAGTTCTCTCCTTGAACATTTAATAAGGAATTTCTATCTTTTCAGCAGTATTTCTTAGCACAATGCGATCTCACACGGTGACGGCAAGGCGCCATCACCATTGTCTGTTTCTGCTCTTACTACTCACACAAGCGTTCCTATTCACCACCGCGCTACCCGCATCATCCAATACACTTGCGTCACAAAGTGGCAGTATAAGCTCCAGTAGTAATAATAATAATAACAACAACAACAATGTAAGTGGTATCAATGCAGGCAGCAATAGTAATAGCAACAGCAACAACAACTACAACAATGCCATTGGGAATCCCAATACTAGCTTAAATAGCGGCAACAATGCTCTGAACAACGTCAACGTCAGCAGCAACTCTGTGAGCAGCAGCAGTGGTGGTGTGGGCATAAATTCAGGTAGCAACAATATTGATTTACTCAATATAGGCGGTTCAAATGCGGGCGGCGTTAGTGTGGCCGGCAGTAGCGCCAACAGCAGCAATATTATCGTATTGCCAAGAGAGAAGCTGTACGAAAAGTGCACTGGCCCTGGCGATCCGGGTCCTTGCAAGCAATACATTTACAAATGGCGGTACGAGCCACTCTCCAATGAGTGCACCACCTTCATTTGGGGTGGCTGTGATGGCAATTCGCAGAACCGTTTCAACACTGAGGCCGAGTGCTTGTATCATTGTATAGGCGGTCCACGTAAGTAACCATACGAGCACTAACATATAATGGGGAATATTTTCAAACGTAAACGGCTTCTTTTTTTTTTTTTGCAGATACACTGCCACCTTTCCTACGCTCCACCACCAGCGAGCCCAGTACCACCGAATCGGCGGTGCAGTTGTCGGCCAACACGGTGGGGCCCCTTTACGGAGGTGATAGCTCAGATTCCAACCCCATGCCGTTCGAGCAACGCGGTCCCGAACTAACATTTGCCGAAACGGGTAAAGAGAAAACATTCGTCTTTGCCAAAAATAACACATTCATCCAAATGGACGGTGATATTATACAAACATTTCAATTAAGGTAAATAAAATTTGGATATTTATTTTACACATTTCTGGCAACATTTAATTTGACCGCACTTTTTGTAAATTATTATTTGAATATTTATTCACTTTCTTCGTATAAATTTTAGTATTATAAAGTACATATGTATGTATATAAGGAGTACTCATATAAGGAATCCCTTGTGAGGCGATAATTTATGACACGTTGCGATTGGAAATTACCATAATTTCGAAATGGTCTTAAGTACAACTGGAAATGAAAATAAAGACAGATTTTAACGTAAAATCAGTGTTCACACGCGGTCCATTAATAGAAAACAAGTGATTCACAAGGAGTATTACCAGACATACTTTTATAATTCAAGCGGATGTAATTTAAAATAATCATGAGCCGAAGGTACTTAGGTAAAACTGTCGCTGCACCTGCCTCTTTGTGTGATTGCCGACTGAGGTAGTCGGACTGTAAGTTAGATTGAAGCTCCAGAGACTCATATGTTATATCTTAAGAAATGTTGAGTTCATCTTCATGGTTACTGATCGATGCACATCCGCACTTCGACCGACCGGGACAATTTCCATACATATCCCATGAAGGGAAGAGTTGCAGCATTCGAAGGCGTGCCTAACAAACGGATAACTCAAAGTCGGACGGTCAGGTAGTTAGAGAAGCATGGGGCTCGTAATCAAACTAAAATTCAGGATTCCAGATCACTTTAGTGCTTCCCAGGCGTAGGTAACCGCAATCAATTGATTCCTCACTTATCTAACTAAAGTTAGGGAGATAAACATTTACTCCTTCGGCCAGCGGCAGCGCCCTGGGCTCTGGGCCCATTATTTATGCACTCGAAACTAGTCGCGGAGTGCCGGACTTTTTTCTTGACCGCATCTGAGTACGTTGATTTATTCTTATTTAGATTCCTGGGCGCAAAAATATTGCAGGAAACTGCTGGGTGGATGAGCTAGCTAGATAAGATATCCTCGAGCTGGTTTCCCCGCGAAATTAATGAATTAGAGTTATCTTAAAAGTATGTGGTGTGCGCCATAGAGTCTGGTGAACCTTTACACGGATGACTCAAAGTTGGAAAAACACTAAAAAGACTAAATGGAGGTTCGTCATTGCCTGCCGAGGCACGTCCGCTGTTAGAAACGACTTGTGGTGCTTCATATCTGAAGATTCAAACACCGGCACTTCCGAATGATAATCACGCACCAACCCATTCCGCTACGACGACGAAAATGAATACTCGTAAATAAGTATTCCTTTAAAAATCTATGGTTTAGTTCTGATTGGGTGGGCTTCACGTCAACTCAGCGAGAGCTGGGTAAATGCATTTCATACACCCCTGCTATTTTTCGTATGTCTCCAACGACGGCTAACCACTACAAATTGGGTACCTGCGGCCTGTAACGTGAGTCACTAATTTTTGCTAACTTACCTTCGAGAAACAAGCAGGACAAAAACAAACCAAATGTGCTATCGACTTCAAGCTGCGACTGGGATTAAAGGAAGGCGTCACGACGTGTCACGTAGAAAATTACTTGTTTTACACATTTCAGCTTGTCGCTATCTATCAGTTAAGTAATTTTGTTCGCAAATTTAATAAAATGTTTTACCAGCTTCAGGTTACAACCATTCGACGGGAGCATCAATTATGTGATCCAATGAATCGTTTAATATTTTGGTATTTATAGCTGGTTTTAATATAAATTTCTTAGAAATTAATTTTGGAAATTCCAAATGAGAATTCAGAACATAAACAATAATTACTCACAGCTATTCTTTTAATTAGTTGCATACTAGTACATACATATGCACGTGGGTGTTTAAGTCTATATTATTATAAATTGTGAATGGCGCTTGTAGTGATGGGAGAGGCCGAGATGCTTAAGTCGATTGTCTCGATTGTTCAAGCATCTCGATGATTATCGATGCTCTATCTTGTGGACGAATTTGCGACGAATTGCCAGACATGTTTAGGATTAAGTAAATTGTCATATTACCTAACACTCGACCAAAACATCTCGGTTTCTAGCCAGCGATTGCAAAAAAATATTATATATGGCTCTCTCTTGCTGTCTTTAGCAACAATCGGCCAAAAAATCTTTGTTTAGCTTGTGGCCCATGGCAACTTTATTTGTGCATGCAATCATTTTTTATAAAGAAAAATGGGATCATTGCAATTATTGCATACAATAATGGATAAGAAATAAAAATGCAGTGTTTGCCGGGCTCATTTTCTAAGTTTGACCACAACTGAGCCTCTGACAGCACTACACTATATCTCTTTTCAATTATGACCCTTGATGGCATGGAGTCAAAGGGCATGGAGAGAATCGTTTGATCGAAGTCCATGCCTTCTCTGTTTCCCAATGCCGGACAGGGGCCGTACCAGTTCCCATTGTGTTTCAACCTGCAGATGGCCTTCAAGGCCTCTCCTTGGATGAAAGCATCAAGTGGTGGTAAACCAATCAGAGCATCTAATGCCGGGCCTGAAATAATCGGAAATGCTCCGGTGCAACAGGTGCACACAGTCCGTTGTAGTCTCGATAAGGTCCTCCTGACTCTCACGAGAGAAAGTCTACTCATCCAGACCACTGATGTATAGGTGATAATAGGTCTTATCATAGCCGTGTAAGTCCATAGGACCTTGCTAGGAGAAGGACCCCACGTTTTCCCAAAGACACCTTTGCACTGCTAGAAAGCTGTCAGTGCTTTCGAGGATTACTCCAAGATATTTAATTTCCCTGGATAACTGAATTGTGACTCCTTTTAGCTTAGGCAGAACGAGTCCATCAAGCTTCTTCCTTCTGGTGAAGAGGACAATACCAGACTTGGTGGGATTTGCCCATTCACACAGCACCATGTGTCAATCAGATCCAGAGTTTGCTGCACTTTCCTGCAGATGTTCATAAGCGAAGGGCCTGTTACTAAACAGACAACATTGTCCGCATATGCTTGTGCGTAGAATCGTTTAAGGTGGGGAGTAGAGGATCGATTACCATGAACCAGAGCAATGGAGACAGCACACCGCCTTAGGGGCAGCCTCTATTGACCCCGGACGACACCAGCAGATACTCCTCCGCCCGCACCGTGACGATTCTTTGGGCCAGCATCGAACGAATCCAATTCACTAGCACCCGGTCTACGCCGTGCCTACTAGCAGAGCTACTCATACTGTCAAAAGCGGCATTATCAAACGCCCCATCTATGTCTAACCTAGCAACAAGGTTTTGCAGTGCCGACTCGCAGGATTTTTCACTTTGATAGGCATGCTGAAATGGAGACAGAAGGTGAGCCTTCAGCGATTTCTGACGTATGCGCAATTCCACCAGTCGTTCGAGACTTTTCAGCATGAAAGAAGTTATGCTGATGGGCCTAAAGCTTTTGGGGCTGGTGTAGTCGTCCCTTCCAACCTTTGGGATGAAGGCAACCTTCACCATCCTCCATGAGCGTAGTATGTAGGCCAGTGCCAGGCATGCAGAGAAGATTTTCTTCAAGGCTACTGTCCTGGACTCTGCGCCTTCATTCAGCATGGCGGCCATCTGGTCCGGGCGACTTGTAACCGCCAAAAGATTTGATGGCAAATCGAATGGCGGTCTCATGCACCACAGATCTAGCAACGTACCAGTCATGCCGAGAAGGTGTAGCAGCTCTGACAACCGCCTCTATCAGTAAGGGCTGTTGTCGGCTGTATAAAGAGTAATTAAACACTAAAACGGTATTTTCAGAAATTTTTCCTTAGTCCTTATACACGGCCATTATCTCATTTAGCATAAATTATAAAATATAAAAGTCAGTCGACTCAAAACAACCCAAAATTATGTATATCGATTGTTGGGCAGCGAGTCGATTGTTGATTCGATGGTACTTTCATAACTATAGCGATTCATCGATTATTTAAACATCTCAGACTCGCCCAGCACTAAGCTCTTGTGGGTATCAGGGCGGCTACTAGCTGTAGGCTGCAACTTCAAATGACAGTTCAAGCAGCTTTCAACAGCATTCATAATAAATGAATAATTACAGAATGAGCTTCTTGATTGTTTGCCTTGCTTGATGGCTGCAGTTGCTCTGTAATTTTCCCCCGCACACAACACATTCGAAGTCAAGCAGGCAGTCAGCATATGTTTACACAACTAATAACCAAACCTGCCTGCTACTACTACATATGTTCATGTGTCCATATGTACTTACATATATCGATTGGAATGGGTTCATACTCGTACAAGAACCAGACCTATACCAAATACTAACAAACGTTACTTTAACTGATGTAAAATAGATGAAGAGAAGAGCACTTGATGTTGGGCTTTAATATTAATACCGTGGCTTAATACCAGCCTGACGTTTTAAACGACAGATAAGTAAAGTTTGTTCTTCTCTGCTCGCTTTGCGAGGTGATTACTATGGTATGTCTTAAAGTGTTAACCCATTCGAGACCATCAAGAAGACGCCTACTTTTGAAGAACATTTTACTTGAAAAGAACAAAAAAATTATAAAATGTGTGAATAGATCGAGAGTTGGTTACTCATATTTTGATTGCGAAAAAAAAAACTTTTATATAATTATAAGTACAAGATTTCAGAAGTTTAATGAAAGCATCAAAGGTCGAAGGTACATTTTTATCTTTTTTAATTCAATTTCTATAAGGAGTGATTTTCTTTTAGAGCAATAATAGCAATGTGGTATAGACGTCGGTATTTAAAAGAAAGCGAAGTGGAAATTTGTTTATTTCAATATGACATACTTGATTTTAGTGACGATGATAGAGTCCTAGACTTGTCAATATATACATATTTTTTTCCGGGATGACGCCCCGGAAGAGGAAACTCTCATGAGTACTGCTATACCGGCATAGTAATATGCACGACTTGTAGCCTCACAGCTACACCTACCTACTACGTAACACCTCCCACTATCTACCACTCTCCCCGCGGAACTGTCTAAAAAGGAATTACCTCACGGGGCTGGTTAGCTCATAGCCTGCTAGTTATTTCGTCTACGAACCTTTGCTCGTCTTAGATCATTGTGTATATATTTTGCATATTCGCAGATTCGCTTCCAGTTATCACTCGATTTTAGCATAAAATCTATAATATTTTCTCCGTTTGATATACCACAGGTTTCGGGAGCATAGCGTAGGCATTGGAACAAGACGTGATCAGCATCTTCTTCCCTATCCGTTCAAATTGGTCAGTTTGGGGAACTGTCATGGTCAAATTTATGGAGGTATTTTCGATATACTCCGAGCCCTGCAAGGCATGGGGTTAGGTGGAAGTTTGTTTCCCCATAGTTCCTTTCTAACCACAAAGTAAGAATGGGTATTAGCCCATGCATCCATCTACCTTTCGATGATTTGTTCAACCGGTCCTGCCAGTGGGCGATCGAACGACGCCTTGCTTCTTCTGCAATAGTTTTACGACTTGTTCTACCGTCGTGTTCAGATAGCCTTACTCTCTGCACTCTCTGCATTTCCTTCGCCAAAATGTCTACGGGGACTAGTCCTGCTATAACGAAGAAAGCATCGCCCGAAATTGTGCGGAAACCGCAGACAGTCCGCAAAGCGCTTAGCCGATAGACGACTGTCAGTTTTTTTGAGAAGCTATTTTAGTTCAGTGCAGCAGCCCAGCTCTTCATCAGATGAATCCATTACCGTGTACAGTTATTTTATAAACACAAATGAACAACAAAATTAAATGACATAAGAGCAAAACACATGGAATAAACAGAATTTCAGCGCTGATTCTCGCAATCACTGTGTTATATACAAATTTTCTTCTCGCATGAAAATAAGCGTCAATAAGCTCGGCTCGGCTCCGCTCGGCATCAGCGCTCACTCTGTTCGCACCCTCAGCCCTTGCTGTGACTAAGTCCGCCTTTGTTTGGCATTATTCGCGGCAGACAGGACTGCACACTCGATGCCTTCTTCGGCTATTGTTTTAAATTTTTAATAATATAGATAAAGAAGAAAAAAGGAAATAATTATATTATACTAAGTTTACTAGATGCTAGCTACAAGATTATAATATATTATACCTATACTTGAGAAAAGATGAAGATAGTACAATCGAGGGCATGTGGATGTAACCACTACTATACCAGATAACTTAGAAGCTTATGAATTTAATTTTTAATTTACAGCAAGAAACGAATTGGTGTATGATACTAATATTATAGTCCGTTGTCTGCTTCAGAAGTTCAGATGGTTTGATATTTGTAAACACCGATGATCTAATATTTTGGATTCCTGAACATAATCCATGAAGTGAGATACGGTGAACTCGCAGAATCCACAAATCGGGCACGGTGGCTCCGGGGAACCATTTAGCAAATACGAGTGGGTTGAAATTGTGTGGCCAATTCTCAAACGAACAAGGGTCTTAATATTCTGCCGGAATATGATGAATTTGACGGGTATTGGTTTTTCGATCTCGAGAAATTGAAGGATTTGTAGTGATGTTGGTACTGGTTCCATTTGTTCAGGGAACTTTCATAATTGGTACGCCTTACCAGTTTTTTATATCTTCTGGAAGATTTGTATTCGAACATGTACAATGGCTTTTTGGTTGCCTCCTTAGCTCTACTATTGGCCTGTTCGTTACCTTTCATGCCACTGTGACCCGGAACCCACATAGTAAGTTTGATTGAACCTTTTTGTTGTGTGAGCAAGTTGCGCATTTTTGTGATTACTGGAGAGTTATTAGCTGGGTTCAGAATAGCCTGGATTGTTGATTTGCTGTCACTGCATATTATATATTGATGGTTTTTTTGGGAAGCGAAGTGTAACGCTTCAAGTAACGCAGCAGCTTCGGCTGTGAAAATTGAGCAGTAACTTGGTAAAACTCCAACGGTTATAGTGGTACCTATTTCGTTTGTTACGGCAAATGAAGTACAGGTATCGGTTTTAGATCCGCCAGTAAATTACAGGCCCCAGTCTGATTTCAAAGGAGAAACAGTTTCAAGATATAATTGCTTGAATTCATTCATGCTTGATGCAGTAAATTGACTTTTTAGATCTGCATAAATTCGGTGCGCACCAACCACAGAGAACTTACTGCATGAATTCGAAGAGTAAAATCGACGTTGCTAAAATGCAGCTAACGGTATATTTCCAGATGATAGAAATAAACAAACCCAAACAAGCCCTTAAAATATTTTATGGGATGACTCACATCCTAGTGTGTCTCTCGAAGTTCAATAGAAGCACAAAGAGTTTTTGGAGAAAAAAATAATCTAAAAATTCGGATTGTTTTTTGTTGTAAGTCCGCTGGACTCCCACGTGTTCAGAACTAATAGAAACACAATTAAGGGTTTTCTTCATCTTTCACTTCAATGCTTTGTTTAAATTTGTGTTTAACATTTTTTAATATTTTTTCTCGATTTCATACCCATCGAACAATAATAAGAGATACAGTTTTATAAAATCTTTAACATTTTAAGCTATCTCCATGATTTTTCTAACGAAATTAAATGAGATTGTATTTTCACTTTCGAAATGCAAGTAGTGGCTAATAGTAGCTAATAATATTTTATGAAGCATAGTGAAGATGAGCCAAAATTCAATTTTATTTCTGCATATTACTACTATATATATTTTATATGTAGCAGTAAAATTTTAAATAAAGCTTAGAAATAAGCATAAACCAAATTTTCAAGTAAAATTTTCTGTTTTTTTTATTATAACTAAGACAATTTATTTTTAAAGCCGTAATATTACTTTTATAATATTGTTTTTTTTTCAGACTTTGCCGTGAGATCTCATTTCAATTTCGAACACGTCTGCCGCACGGCCTGCTCGTCTATCATAATGTAAAAAATCCCGATCGCATTAATCTGGATCCCTACGCACTGTATGTAATTGTGGAGAAGGGACAACTGAAGGTCGTACATGTTTTTGGAAAGCATTCGACAAGTGTTACAGTGGGCGAAGGCCTCAATCGCGATGAGTGGCACAGTGTAATGGTAAGGCGAACTCGTTCTTTACTGTGGCTTCTGATTGTAACTTTTTTGTCCGCTTTTTACATATCTTAATTTAAATTCACGTATATATGTTTATCTAAAATACTTGTATATTATATTCTTGCATTTTTCTCCAAACAAAATGTCTTTCTATGATTCCTCTGAGTTTGATAACTGGATTGCTAAATAAAACTCACAAACTATTGGCAACACAACTTGCCTGGCTTATTTAATTTCAATGCTTGATCACTTTGCATTAAGTTTACAAGTTCAATTTTTTTAATTTTTTGTTTTTATGTTTTTCAAAAAAATTGTTCACATTTTTTAAATAAAAAAAAACTTAATAATTTTTTTAATTAAAAAACATTTTTTTTTGTTTTAAGTAAAAAAAAGTTTATTATTTATTACTGTTTTTATTATTTTGTTTTTAGTTAAAAAATAAAAACAATTTTTGTAAATAATAATTTTTTTTACAAAATTTTTTATTTTTATTTTTTTGTTTTTAGTTTAAAAAAAAAAATTTAAGTTGTTTTTATTTTTATTTATTTTTTTAATACTCTACTTTTATGTGCATGCACTTCTGCCCCTTGTAAAGGGTGTTTTTTTAGAGGTTAGGTTTTCAAGTTGGCACTACTTTTTTCGTAGATGCTCTTTTTGACAGCTGTCACTTGATTTATGCTCAGTTTGGTTTGCCATTTCATAATGAATAGATTTACACCTGATCAAGCGCGTTGCACGTTCGGTGAATGGGCCCAAAACGAGATGCCACCGATCCCGATTTTCACAAGAAAATTTTGTTCAGCGATGAAGCTCACTTTTGGTTGAATGGGTATGTCAATAAGCAAAATTGTCGCATTTGGAGTGAACATAATCCACAAGCCATTGCTGAGACGCCGTTACATCCTCAAAAAGTCACTGTTTGGTGTGCTCTATGGGCAGAGGAATCATTGGTCCATATTTCTTTAAAAATGAAGCCGCCCATAATATTACAGTCAATGGAGAGCGCTATAGAGCCATGATTAATGACTTTTTCGTGCCTGAATTGGACGATGTTGATGTGGACGACCTTTGGTTCCAACAAGAAGGCGCTACACGCCATACAGCCAACGCAACAATCGATTTATTGAAGGAAACTTTTGGTGAGCGCATTATCTCGCGCCGTGGACCTGTGGCGTGGCCTCCAAGATCGTGCGATATAACACCGCTGGATTATTTCTTGTGGGGCTATGTGAAGTCGCTTGTCTACGCAGATAAGCCCGAGACGATTGACGTCTTGGAAGAGAATATTCGGCGCGTTATTGCTGGCATACGGCCCCAATTGCTGCAAAAAGTGGTCGAAAATTGGGCCTCTCGGCTGGAATTTATTCGAGCCAGCCGCGGCGGCCACTTGCCCGAAATCATTTTTAAAACATAATGGCAAACCCTTATCTTTATAATAAAGCTAAATTCTTGGCCATAACATTAAATTATATACGTTTTATTTCATCTTGAAAACCTAACCTCTAAAAAAACACACTAGCAACTTCTGCCTTGTCATCCGGCATTCATATTTCTGTTTTATGTCTTTTGAGCGAATGGATTGGCTTGCGATAGAAGCACAGTTCATATCTATATTCCTCTTCTTATTTTTCTCATGATCGTATCTTTTAAGTTTTCCAAACTTGTAGATCCCCAGTAATAGTGACACATTTTTCTTCATAATGGGCAAATGAGATGCTTTCAGAATTCCAAGCAGCAAAGAACCGGCAAGCGTAGCATAATGGGTTGGTGCGTGACTGCCATTCGGGAATACGTAGCTTCGAGTCTCCGTGCATGAAACATCGAAATGAAGAAAAACTGTTTTCTAATAACGGTCGCCCTTAGGTAGATAATGGCAAACTACCGAGTGTATTTCTTCCATAAAAAAGCTCCTCATAAAAATTATAAAAATAAATTATTATATAAATGCTCTAGCTCTGGAAGCATTCAATGGAGTACCAGCTGGTGGTAGCAGAGGAAGTGACCTGGCGTTGCAAAAGATCAGACCGAGAAGGACTCGGCTTCTCTTCGTGTGCCTAATTGGCGCCGATTATCACGCAATTTGTAAAACACGGCCAAAATCGCCTAAGCTTTTTTTGGCAAATCAAAAGAGTAATGCGAGTTTCATCTACTGTAACAATCCGTTTCAAAAATGCATTCCCTTCTCTCCACATAGTTTCAAATACGCGCATGGGGACTCAGGGAACTGTTGCTTCTGAAGTGACGTGAGCATTCGCCTCAAAAGATCAGTCGGTTCGTATGCTGAAAATCTCTAGAATGTCTAGCTTGTTTGAAGAAACTCTGCTACTTATACGAGTATTGGGTATTTTTTACGAAATAACTTGAAACGGTAATATAAAATAGAGATATTGTTGGAATGAGTTTTTTTTATAACCTCATAGATAATTTCAAGGCTTTTATTTTTCTATTATGATGTACGGCACATGTCCGCCGAGGCTACGACTACAATTTTGGACGACAATAAATCGATGCACGCTGTATGGCATGTTGGGCCGTTTTGATGAAACCAGCGGTCATCGATGTTAAACTGATTGATTTTTGGAAACAAAAATTCAGTCAACATGGTTCGATAAGTCCTGCCATTCGCCGTAACGGCAGCTCCTCCCCAATCTCGAAAAAAATAAGGGCCAAAGATGACGTCAATTGCGCAAACAGATTTATTAGAAGTGCTGTTCTGGCGCTAAACGAGTCATGGCTATTTTCCAAATCTCGTTCCCACGACAGTCGGTTCTACTTAACCGGTTCTACGTAACTACGGATACACACTTTTTTCCGTTTTTAAGAATCACTATAAACAGATAGTTTGATTCCGGTAATGAATTTGTATGATTCCGTAAGAACCACTAGTATTTTTTCTTACTTAGTTAGGAACTGATGCTACCCTTCGCCCCAGTACAATATACGGAAAACTCAGAAAGTCCTTTGGACTCCTCGCCATTCAATTTCCAAACTCATAGCTGTGTTTACCGGTCACGGGACGATCAGCACACGCGGTAAAGTTGGATTACCATTTAACTCCCATTGCAGAAGCTGTTGGGACCTTTCAGAGAAGGAGACCGTTGAGCTCTTAAAATTAAGGTCACTGGGTGCTCCTTTCTTCGACAGCCTGGGGCAGTGACCAACCTAAATCCCATCAATTTTCTCCATTATATCAACAGCTCTGGCTGGCTGTAGATATCTGCCTGTTGGAGGTCTCATAATGGTATCAAAACGGCGCTTTAATGCTACTTGAGGAGTGCCGAAGTGCCTCTTCAACCATTTCACCCACCTACCTAGGAACTTAATCAAGTCATGAAACCCAGTATTCTCCATGGTTGACATTTTCTTACCGGTTTGCTGATGTATTCGTGTATATTTCAGTGGTTAATAAACCAAGAACGCAATTCCTCTTCTTTGTTTCAAATGCTCCATTACACGTAGTATTGAACCCCTCAGCGTAAATAGTGCATGGTATTATTACAGGTCTATAATGCACTGCGACTTCTACTAACTGGCGATAATCGGTGACATCTGATGGATTTAAGCATCGCCAGGCGTTTTGTTCCATATCACAAAACACGCGTAATGCATGTTGCATAAAAATATTTCTCTACTTCACTTTGTCGTCATTCACTCTTTACAGCAACGTGCCTTTTAACTATAGCCGCTCCACTTTTTGGTCACACATTTGCACTGATAGTCGAGAGCAACAAAAATTTCGGCTGTCTGTACTCTCATCAATAACTGCCCTCGCAATAATCAAACACATTTAGTATATGTATGTGTGTATGTATGTATATAATATTTGTGTGCATAAGTATTCATTTGACCTCTGTACCATATACGAGTTTATCTTTCATCAAGTCTTAGTACTAACGAATAACGATTTAAGAAACACAAACTTTGGTCATTAATATCGTTCCCGTTGACTGCATTTTTATTTAGCAGATATTTTTTCTGTTTTATCGCTTTAGACATTTTCTTGCTTGTTTCTAGTCCTACCCCAAATTTTAGCGAAGAGCATTGCAAATGAAAGCATTTTAAAAATTTATCTGCCATTGAAGCGTGGGCAATAATTCACGCAAGTAGACGCAAAAACGAAAGCGTGTATATCCATTTATGCACGTTTGATGCAATGAATTGCTGGCGACGCCTGCACACAAAACTCGCAAACTCATCTACATGCATACATACATACACACATCAAATAGAGCACGCAAGCTTTCCCTCAATCATAATCTACACACGCACGCATGCAACAGCAATGCTCGAAAATATCTACACAATGCTCCGTACTACTGCATGAAAGAGTAACACCATACCTATGATCTCATTCAGTTCGCATTTAACCCATTTTGATGTTACCTCTTAACCACAAATCAATTTCATTCAGTGTCATTCGATTCGATTTATCTTTAAAGTTTCATTTGTGTCATTCACCCAAACCTCACCACCACTAATATTTCTGGGAAGAGTCTCTTAAGTGCAATACATCTTTTGTTTGTAGTAGTAGTGGGGTGTGTTTCGATGGATCTCAGGCCATTCAGCAAACAATGTTAATACTTCTACTCTCTTACCATCGATCATTGCAGGTGCGCATCGATGTCCATGGCGCAAGATTGATTGCACGCGTTGACAGAAGTCAAGAAGAGGTTTACCTGAAGGGTTTGAACCATGACACCAACTATGGGGTGTCGACGAATCTGCCTTCGGTGGTGTTGGTCGGAGGTAAGTGTTTATTGATTTGCAGGTGGAATAAATTATAAAAGATGCAACGTTAGTCGAGTTATTGCGTGATTGCAATTCGTTGGATCCGAGTTCGATGAAACCACGCACAACTAATATTAATTAAATAATACCTGTACCAAATATTTGAGGATAATTTCGAAACAAAGGAACATCCGTGTTGCAAATTATTTCATATTAGACCCAGTACGTATATAAGTAGATTACTTCAAGGTTTGCACCGCTGCTCATCACAGTACCCCATCCAGACCGATTGGATTGAGCATATGTGCCTTTCTTCTAGCTGCAATTCACCGAAATACCTCAACCTTCTCCGCACTATAGCACTGCTTTCAAGGAGAAGGTGCATTGGAGTCTCCCGGGGTTGGTCGCAGAAACGACAAGAATCAATGTGCAAATGACTGCAGTGGCCTGTGGGATTGCCTATGCGCATTTACAGTGTATCCTTGGCGAGCGTTAAGAGTTTTTTAAACTTTTTTTGGTGGTACCCTTCCAATAAGGACTTCGCCCCATAGTTTGGTGCTGGCAAATCTCTCTTAACCTTAGCCTGCCATGAAAAATCTCCTCATATAAAATATTTGCCGTTCGGACTTCGCTTAAAACTGTAGGTTTCTTCATTAGTGGAACAACACCAAGACGCACACCACAAAGAGAAGGAGAAGCTCGGCCAAACACCTAGGAGAAGTGTACGCGCCAATTATTTTTTTATGTTCTGATCCAAATTTTCTCCATACTTTTAAGGAGGTTAATTGTTCGGCCGGATGAAGGCAATTGCTCGGCTTCCCTGCCTTCGTTAAAAATACTTACTTAACCTCTGCCCCTGTCTTAAGGATGACGTAACACTGGATTGAAATGCTTGGCCATGAAGAATACGAGGCTTAATATTTAATTGAAAGTTCAGAAGAAGTTCACGCGTCAGGAATAAGTCAAAAATATTATACAAATACTGAAACCAGTTCCGATTACCAAGGCAAATTCACAAAAACTAACTTCGTTGAAGCAACAACAAAATTTACATAGTTTGAATGTGAAAATGAGAGAAATGAGAATGTAAACAAACAAATAGGGCAGCAAAAGCAGGACACTTTGACATTCCAGCCATCAAATCGCAAGAAAATGAGCTCTGTCAGAGTGAGCTCACCTTATGAATAAAAATATATGCCCACATAAGTCTTAATTCATAATTTTTTTTGTGGCTGTTGATATAAAAATATACAGATATTAAACACGTATACTTCGTAAGTTCACCACTTCATGAAAACTTGTCAGTATTTGTATTGAAAACTCTTTTACAAAGTCTGCGTTAGCTTACGCGTTGATTTAGGTTCTTAAACCACCTCGTAAATTTACGAGACAAGTTAAGTAACCCAATGTCAATTGTTATTGTCGAACAGCTGATAAACAAAATTTATACAAATAGTTCGCCAATACGAAATACGCAATTCGTAATATAAAATCGGTGCCTCCGCGCAACAATACGCGCTTGGTGGCCGGATAGCGAACGCTGAATTGTACAGAGAGAGCACTGAAGTAACAATTGACATCGAAATCCGTAAGAGAAAGTGGGCTTGGCTTGTACACACCCTAAAAAAACCTGCTCAAGAAATATCACCCATGGTTTTGAAGGGCAACCCGCATGGGTATAGACGTAGAGGTAGACCAAGAGGATCCTGGCGACGCAGCCTGCGTGACGAAATGACTCGCAACGATCTTACCTGTACTCAATTGAGTCAAAACCTAAAAGATAGAAATAAGTGGGAACCATTAATTTTGGCACTATGCGCCTCTTAATAGGCGCTTAAGCAAACTATAATAAAAATAATAATACAAAATGTGAATTTCTGCATACGAAACATTTATATTTCGTCCCAATATTTTTTTCCCACTTTTAATATATTCCGTTATCTATGCTCAATTATTTACATTTATTAAAGCATTTTTTTGTTTGTTCTTTTTAACTTACATGTTAATCAATCTTCATTACGGCAACTAACTGTGAATTGGAAAACACAACACCAACAACCACAACAACAACACTGAAATCAACCATGTATACGAAACAAAATTGGCAAAAAACGCTGAAACTCTTAAAAACCAACATCAACAACAAACAAAAACGTAATAACCTGCAATGTTTTTCCACAATTCCTTTATTTGGACCCTGTGTGCATGCACCGCTACGTATACACAACATTCACATGTGGCGCACCCATCTACACACATACATCCATACACACATGAACTCGACAGGTCTTTCGTCGGAGGAGAAACTGCATGGCGTCAAGTATATTATTGAATCATTTGTTGGTTGTATTCGTAATGTTGTTCTGAGTTCGGGCAAAGCGGCATCCGATTTGTTGCCCATAGCACCACTGGTGGCCACTAAGCATGAGAACGTCAATGAAGGTTGCTCCGACAAATGCCATTCCAGACACAATTTATGTTTTGTGGGCTCCCGTTGTATTAATCACTACTATGACATTTCATGCGATTGCTTCGGCAGCCACTATGAAGGCGAACATTGCGATATTTACAGTGAGTATCTACTAACTATCTACTTGCGAACACTCGTTACAGCAAAACAAAAACAAAACAATCGTATTGCAAATAGGAACAGCCACACTACCCAAAAACCATGAAAACAAATTATCAACAAAAAGTTTCTTGATTGAAAATGGTTCCGCTTTGTTGCACTTGCGTACATACATACATATGCATATATCTATGCCCCGCATATGCCCTGTAAGAAAAGCGTCGACTAACAAACAGAGGCTTCTAATTTATGTACGTGGATGTGTGCGCACTCTTCTTCTTATCGAATTATGCACATTCAATTATTTTTTGCCAACTATTTCAAAGCGATTATTATAACGGCGCGCACTAGTGAACTCAAGGGTATTATAATTTTGTTCCTGCATTGGATGTATGTATGTAGCAGCTGCGAGGCGTGAGGATTTTGAAAGAAATCGATTTAGCCATATTTGTCAATCTGTCCGTCCATCTGCCCATATTTTTATACTCTGTTCAAGGTATGTACAGAAGTTGGTATTTGAAATGGACGATATCGCTCAATAACCACGCCCACTTTCCATTAACAGTAATTTTCGAAAAAGAATGGCACATGAAATCTCTATTTTAATTAAAGCAAAATTACTCACATTTGGTAAAAGTGATAAACCCAAACAAAGAAATAAGAGAAAAAGAAAAAATATTTGGATATTGGGCGATGTCACACATTAAGCACCCCATTTACACCCTAAACAGATATTATTGATATCGCATAAAAAAGGCGCCCACTTTGTATATGATAAGACTATATTTCCGTCCTTCCGTCTATCTGATGTTACAAGCTATAACTTAGCATTTTTTTATGAGTTTCCTTGATTCCAAAAATCAACAAAAAGTCAGCCCGAATTAAATATTACTAAAATATGCGCGGGTACATAAGGTGCGCTCCGGATCGCATTTAACATTTCTTGATTTCTTCTTTTTTTTTGTTGAATTCAAACCAAGTAACTTACGAAATTTTCTTAAAAGTGGAATGAAGAGACAACTGTTGTTTCATTTTACAACAATTTTCATAGGGACTGGAAAGATTAAAGATCGGTTTGAAAGGATCGATTCGATTTTACTGTGGATAAAAAATTAACACCTTTGAAACTGAAAATATGTAAAAGTACTTGTAAAGAGTGGTTAAATTTCAAGGGCCGATGTTGAATGTGAACCACACCTAAACGTCAACGACACCGTTGGACTTCTTTCTTCGGGGTTATTTAAAAGAAAAGGTGTACGTCGATAAGCCTGCAACAATTCAAGAGCTAAAGGATGAGATAATTCGGCACATTAACGGCATAGAACCTCAATTATGCCTCAGCGTCATTGAAGCTTTGGAGCATCGGATGGACGTGTGCCGCCGAGACCGCGAAAGAGAAATGACAATAATTTCTTTAGAAAATTGTATTTTATTTAAAATCAACACCGGCCCTTGAAACTTAACCACCCTTTATAACAGGCCTAATTATATTGTAATATACAGTGGCTCATTTTGCATGTGAAGGTGAATAAGTAAATCTGTAAATGTTCGTGCTTTTTTTAATTTTATTTATAAATTCTTTCACAACTTATTAAAATTAAAGATCAATACTGCATAAATAATTCCGCGAAACTTAAAAATAATTGTTATTTTTCATATAAACTTAACAATACGTAAAAAATATCAGAAATCGTTGCTCACAAAAGGGTTTTGCCTTTGGCTAGTAGTGGTGTATAAATATACAAACTATTTAATTTTTCTTATGATAACCATTACTTTTAAAAACAGTCTCCCAGCAGCATAGATTCTTCTAACTTCTGGCCAAACTTAGCGGGTATTTATCTCGCATTCCTAAAGCAAAATGTCCTTAAAACCACTTTTTGTTAAATATTTGTGCTTCCGCCTTTTATCCTGTAGATAAACCCAAACTTTTACAAATGTTTTGTATTGAAAAATATTCTTATTTTAATATTATAAGCTGTACTCGTATATTAGGAATTGTTATCGTGTTGAAATTAAAACTCGTTCTTTGGCATACCCATTTTTTCTGCACTGGAATGTATGTAAATTTGCCTTGAGAATGACAAAAACTAGTTGTCGGACTCCCTCCGCTGGCATACAACCCCAAGACATGACAAAATTTACGCCGTGCTTAACCGCAGTGTTTTTAAGATTTTTGATTCGGAAAAGAAATTTGGCTTCCTGGTATAAGTGAAAATAAAACATTTATTGACATTCAAAAATAGATGGTTTGATGAGCATCAATTTTGAAAGGCATCGAGATCCGACTGTAAGTTGTGACTATCTATTAAGGTATGTACCTCTTGGAGGAGTATCATATCGTCCGCAATCAGTAAACAGTTTGCAAACTTAAAATGTTTAGGTAAGTCATTTATAAAAATAATAAACAGCACGGGCCGGCAATGAGTTTCTTACGGTATAGCAAACCATGCATTGACTATGATTTTAGACACAATAGGTCCATTTTTCACTAGTAGTTTCCTACATTTTAAGAAACTGGCGAAGAACTTTAAGAGATTTCCTCTAATTCCATGCTGTTCCAACTTATACAAAAGTATTTAGTGGTCCACCTTGTCAAAGGCTTTTGAAAAGACTATATAAATTGCGTCTAATTGGTAACAGTTTTTAAAAGCACTTATTATTCGATTTATAACTAAAATAAGATTGGAGCAGGTAGACCTGCCGGAGAAAAAATCCATGCCGGCAATGTGATATAACTTATTTATGTAATCAAATAACTTCGTTTGTATTATGTGATCGAATAACTTAGCAATAGGGCTTTGCTTGACAATAAGCCTGTAATTACAGACGTCATTCCGATCACCTGATTTATAGACTGGTTCAGTCCAACAAAGTTTCCATGAATCGATAAAACGTCCACTATTTACAGACATTTTGAAAATCAATAAAAGAGGACGAGCTAGTAAACCGGCGCAAGTTTTAAAAAAGATGTGGTGAGAGTCCCTCACTATCTGATCTAGCGTTGGGCTTAAGTTTAGAAATCGCCAGAAGCACATCATCGTTACTAATCTCAAAGGAACTGATAGTTTGCAAAGATGGAGCTGGTAGGGTGGGAAGGTGTAGGAAGGTACCTATCAAGCACTTTCTGAACAAATTGAGCAAATAAGTCAAATGAACTTTGGGTATTATCAGAAAAATTATTCATAAACATATTCTAAAAGTGCAGAAAACCCCGTAGCTTTTCTTTTGGCCTTAATGTAATGCCAGAAACTAGATGGATTGGGTTTTAGACTCGTTTCAATAGAAAGCATATGTACCGTGAATAAAAAATTGTGAAAGGAGCTGAACTCCTTCTTTAACGGAAGAAATTGTGCATAGTCGTCTTTTAAATCACTGACCTTAAACTTTTTGAAAGTTGTTTAAGTTCACTAACCTAGGGTTAAACCATAGTGCTTTATTGTTGATTACTGATTTCGTAAAAAAAAACAAATTTTGAAAGTGTATTTAAAAGTTTTCGACACAAAATCTCTCTCTCTCTCTTTGGCGAGTTGCTTCACGTAAACTTCTCATAACGCCCAAAAAATAGTCCTTATTAACTGTCTGACAATACCATTGTTATCCACAAAAACTGTGAGCATCGCTTTCCTCTTAGACTGAAAACGATGTGGTTTAGTTTAAGTTCATTCGGAGCTCTCCACTCACCCGCCAGATGTCGTACTCACAAACCTACGTCTCGTCTCCAGTAATGCTGCGGGTGATGATTGTTCAGTTGTATTCAGCCTTGGAAATTATGTCTTTGGCGATATCAACGCGGTTCCTTTTTTGCATGAAATTTAAGTCTATGTTGGTTCCACTTCTCAGCAACATAGCGTAAACCCAAATCATTATTGTCCTGGAAGGAGTCATAACCAATGTTCAAGCCTTCTACCAGCTCTCTGATGGTTAATTTGTGGTTATTGATCAACCTTCCTTTCCCTTTATTGATGTTTTCAACAGTCTTCGATGTCAACGGCTTGATTGGTCATTGAGAAAATACTAAGTCAACTACGTGAGTTTCGGGTTAGAAATTAAACCTGGAAAACAGCATAATTTTCCTAAAAAGCTTTCTTCAGCAAGTTTTGTCTAAGATTTTCAAATTTTTAAATTTTTGTAAGAATTCTTGCATGACACGCATACCCTAAAAGCTCTAAATCTATTAGCACGAAAAATCTAATTAAATTTTCTATTTCCATCACTTCCTAATTGGGTAAGTAATACTGTAGGCAGGAACTCTAACGCACCATAAATAGCTATTTTGTGTAAAATGTAAAGAAATGAAGAAAACTAATTCACATAGACATTGTAGCTGTTTGAACATTTGCCAATAAGCTGGCGATAAAAGCCTATGATAATGCATATAAATACATTCTATGTTGCAAAGTAGTACAGGGACTCAATTGAAGTGCGCATTGTTTGCAACATAAAGGTTAGAGGCATGGCAAAAAGAAGTTGGAGAAAACTCCCGAGAGCAACTGGTTTATTCATTACAAGGCATGCAACAGTTGAAAACTAAATACAGAAATAGTGTTGGATTTAAATGACGCCCCATCGAGTGTGGCTGGTGAGGAATTAGTCAATGCAGCAGATCAGCTCTAAACCGATATGCGGTGCCACCTGCAACGTGATAATGCCGATAAGCTATTGCTTTTACTTTTCAATATTGAATAATTCAATGAAATATGAGTATTAAATAATTTGTAGATATGCAGAGCTAAGACAACAGGGTAGGTTTAACCATACCTGCCCATCCGTCTCGTCTGCCCGTGCGTACGATAACTCGAGCAAAAATTAATAAATTTCATTGATCTAATTGGAATGCTTAGTTCTTTGGCAGTGGTCGGTCATCAGTGTAGGCAGTTCTCACCTGTGGTCTTGTTTTCGTTTTCATTGGTAGGATTTTAACATGGCGAGTACCAAACCCAGCGCACAACCAGATAGCCAGGGTTGCTCCACCTTCTCACATTAGCTCACTATATCACAGATGTTCGGAAACTACCCAGAGGATACTTGGACGAAGCCCGGAAGTTGTGAGCTGCTTAAACCATACGCAGAAGAATCGCCCTGACCACTCCCAGGGGAATGGCGATCAGGGAATTTTCCACTTGGGCAGACCTCTACATACGGAACCATCATCCCCAAAACTAACACTTTACTCGTATAAGGATCTCATCATGCCCGTCCTAACGTTTGGCGCAGAAACTTAGACGATGACAATATCCGATGAGACGTCCCTTGAAGCGTTTGAGAGAAAGACTCTGCGGAATATTTTTGGACCTTCGCACGTTGGTGATGGCAAGTATCGTAGGCGATAGAACAATGAGCTGTATGAACTTTACGGCGACATAAACATAGTGCAGCGAAAAAAAATCCAGCGGCTTGATTGGATGGGTCATGTCGTTCGAATGGATACAAATGTTCCGGCTTTCAAAGTATTCGATACGATACGGGGAGGTGGTAGTAGAGGAAAAGGAAGGTATCTTCCTTCCTTCCTCAGTTGGAACGATCAGGTAGAGAAGGACATGGCTTCACTTCAGAAAGAAACGACTGGCGCACTTTGTCGAACTCGGCCAAAATCACGTAACTGATTATAGCGACAATCAAGAAGAAGAATTGGTAAGCTTATTACCCTTTGTCCGAGGTAGCTAAACAACGCTCAGGTTGTTTCGAAATCTTTATATTATAACGGTAGTAATAAGGTTTGAAGTAGGTCTTAGCCGGAACTTCGGGACACCGAAAAATCTTTACGTTGCTATCTGAGCAGTATCCACTGTTCTTGGCACCTAAAGACGACCTGATACCCATAGTTTCATTTGGAAGGAAATATTTTCTTTACCGATGGGTCCAAGAATGAAATAGCGTCTGGAACCGGATGGTACTTAAGCGATAGTAATAAGTATCACTATGCTATGGAAGAAATGGCAACTGTTTTCCAAACAGAAGTTTTTGCCATCCTAAAAGTAGCCGAATGGATAATCGAGAGGACATGGAGCGGGAAACAGATAGAGTTTTCTGTGAGTGTCCTGCCTTTGCTAGAGCACGGCTACGAGTTTTGGGTTCCGATGTCGTGAGAATGAGTAATATTCGTTCTCTAAAACTGCTCTAAAACAGATTTACTAAAGAATCTGGAAAATTCTTAAAGGACTAACTACTTTATCTCTGTCTCTATTCTTTCCTATATCTTTCCCTGATACTTTTCTCCTTTCCTCCTTGACTATTTACCCTCTTTCCAGAGCTCTAAATACAATCAGCTTTTTAGCCTGAGTGTTTTAGGAGTCACCAAATCTCTTGGTGCTCCTTGGCTTGACCTATTCAAATTTCAATAAATCTGAGCTCAAAATAGTGATCGGACATATGAAAGAAATTTCAAGAGAGATTTTTTCGTAAAACATTTTAACCCATCACTGTCCTTCATAATGGTAATTTTTTAACTTTTATTTACTACTACTAAAAAATTTCTCACTTCTCACATCTGATCTGTTAAATAGGCAAAGGTATTTTGAAGCTAGATTTTTCTTCAACGCATTTTCCAGTTCACTTTGAGGAACCACCTGAGAGATCTCCCTTTAAGTTCTCTAATGGGTATACGTTTTGTTTTCTACAATCGTTCTTTTGGTGCTACTGGGTTTACATAAGCAAGAAAACAAAATAAAAATAATGAATAGAAACGACAAAATTATTTCATAAAAAGTCAATTTGAACAAAATGTCAGTTAATGTTGAACAAAATCGTACAGCGATTACGCAACGTTTGAAATAAGCAAATGAAGCAAACAAATTTCAGTCCTACAAATTATGCTCGAAATTTAAATTTACCAGCGTGACAATAAATAAAACAGCATACAATGAAATCATCATAAAGCTGGATGAAATTGCACACTCATATTTTCGGCATCCATTTGATTACTCCTATTCAGTTTCCATTTATTTTCGCAAATTTTAAATCGAATAAATTTCGCAGCAGCAGCAGTTACGATATCAATCAGTAAGCCAGATTCAGTTTTACATCAGCGAGTCTTCATATCACAGGTGTATGGAGCAGTGAAACGAAATGTCTAAAAAACCAAACATCTTTCGGACTTCATTCACTGAGCAATTTGTGTACAAACAACATAAAACCGCGCTCAATAAAATTTCCAGTGCCGTCGATGTAGGCCCGCCTTCAATCAGAAATGATGCTTACCTTAATTTACGGGGCATGCGACAAGACAAGTTCGCGCTAAAACGCATCATAAAAGACAATATAAAGCTCTTGGAGAGGATCAATCGAATTCGACGTACACACGGTCTCAGCGATAACTACAACACAAGAAAAGCCGTAGCACAAACTAAGGTGCATCATTTGGTGCGACGCGTCGAAAGTATAGAGTCGCAAAATCAATTATTTGGATGCAAGCTATTAAAAGCAAAGCCTGTATTGACGAGCGCATCTCTGCCGGATTCCTTGCGTAGCAGTAGAACAGTGCTAGAAAAATGGAATATTCGTGAAAACCAACTTATGGAACAACTGGTACATCCAAAAATTTATCTCGATTTGGAAGTAAAAAATATACGCCCGCTCGGCCGCATCATCATACAACTATATACAGAAGCTTGCCCAGAAATGGTATTGGAATTTGCGCGTACAGTTTCCGAAAACAAGTGCCATCTGTTGAATTTTATACGCATATTTCCAGGCTTGTGGATCGAGGGGGAAATCTATGTTAATAATCGGACGCTAAGCAGACCAAATTTCGAACACGATATGACACTTTTACGACACGACTCCGGATCGGGGATTTTGTCCTTCGCCAAATGTTATTTAAATGAAGGTTTTCCATATGGATTACTCAACTTCACAGCCAGCTTCAAGCCCATGCCGATACTCAATGGCGAACGAGTGGCTTTTGGCGAATTAGTAGCGGGTCATCGCGTGCTAGATTGTGTGCAGGATTATGGCACAAAGAATGGCAAAGTTCAGAAAGAGATTGTGGTGGTGCATAGTGGGCTAAAACCTTACTAGACCTGTGAATGTTGATTCCATGTCGAACTTCATTCTTAAGTATTAAGAATTTCAAGTAATTTATTATTCATGATTCAATAATAAAAGGTTGTGTAAAGTTTGAAAACTGATTTTGGATTAATGCAATTTTGAAGTAAGAGAAAAAGGGGCATAAGTTTATCCTCTTTCTAAAAAGGTAGTAAAAAATTAATGAAAAATGTCGATGTAAATCACAGAATAATTTCAGCAACTTATCTTGGGATTTACTCTTTGCTCAGCATGGTTTGTTGCACTACTCGAAAATTCGTATCGTCAAAAGACTCCAGATCCTTTCCCAGTTTTTTAGTGAAGCTGAGTATTGCAACTGTTTCGTATTCAAAGATAGGTTCTTCATATTAAACTCTCTAATGTGCTGATCAGCCGCCGCAGCCGAATGGTTTGGCGCGTGACTACCATTCGGGAGTGCGTTGGTTCGAATCTCCGTGCATGAATATCAAATAATAGAAACAGTTGTTTTAGTAGCGGTCGCCGCTCGTCCGGCAATGGCAAACCTCCAAGTGTATTGCTGCCATTTGCCGTTCGGAGTCGGCATAAAACTGTAGGTCCCTCCATTTGTGGACCAACATTAAGACGCCCACCACAAATAGGAGGAGGAGCTTGCCCAAACACCTGACAGAAGTGTACACGCCAATTATTTATTTTTATTGTTTTACTTAATTATATATTTATATTTTTAATTTAACTATTCCCGTGGGTTTACTTAACTATTCCCGTATTGACAATGTATGTGATTGTCATCTATGTGTGCCTACTTACTGAGTTCTTTATTTACTAAACCATATTTATTTGTTTTGGTTTTTTTTTTTTTTTTTTTGTGTGGCGTAGCGAATTCCACCCGACCGTTTCGATTTGTATTCCGTCTGCGGCCTGCTTTATTTGTATGTTAGATTTGTCCGCTTTATTTTCATTTTTTTTTTTAAGTTTATTACTTTTCTTCTCCTTCGAGCAGGCAAATCTCTCTTTCGCAAATGCAGTGTTGCCTAGTTTTGAATATAAACAAGCAATAAAATGCCCATTTAAAGAAAAGAAAATACTAAATTTTTATTGAATCATCTAAAGAACTTTGCATGCATAACAAATTTTCTGTATGCGTTTTTTTAAATAAATCTGTAAAATATGACTGTATAGAAAAAACAGAGTTTCAAAAGTAGATACATCCTTCTTTTTAAAACTTATGTTAAGAGAATCTCAGGAAAACACTTTTTTGGTGTATTTGAGGTAACAAGATAAGATACTACTTTTTTCAAAGAGATCATTATGGTTTCTTCAGTATTATCTGGAATTTTTATTTTTATTTTTTTGTGTGTGTTTTTTACTGTAGTTACGCCTCTATGGCTTTAATTCGTATTCAAAGGCTTTTTAAAATTTATAAAAAAAGGTTTTGTATGTTAAGAAGAGCTGAGAGAAGCAGATCCACTATTCTTGCATAACGTCAAAAGGAGCCTTAGTTAGCGTTAGTCTTTTTTAAATTATAATATGAGTTTTTTTTTAATTATAGAATTTTGTTTTAACTTACAATTTTTGTAGCTTCAAATTAAAAACAGAAACAAACACCAACCTCAAATATTTTCGCATTTTGTGTATAAAAAAGCACTAAATTTATTGCGAAGAGCAAAGGGTTGGGAACACTGCACAACTAAGCCAGTGTCAAAGCGAATCTATTAAAGGTGGTTCTGGCAAAACAGCTGAGTTGTTTTTTTGTTTTTTTTTGTTTCACCGTGTCCATGTGGCTGTCAGCTCAGAATAAAACAAGGCGAATTTATTACTCTTTTTCTAGTTTATCTATACTTTGCTTTGACGATCAAACGTGCGGAACAGTGTTGTTCGTCTAGTGCCAACACCTTTAATGAATGCGCCTTTAATGAGTGCGGCACGCACTCTCTGATAGGTGCAATCTTGTTTCTATCATTATTGACAACTAACTATAAACTACAATAAGATCATAGCTGTTGCTACTGTTTAATTGGGTAATTGTTTCTGTTGGGTCTTCTAACTTTTTAATCTGTCCCTCAGAAAGCATTTGGCTGTTATGGGATTTGAATGTATCGAGTTTCACAAGTCGTTTCTAAAGGTGAGCTAATTCTTTTTCTAGGTGAAATACACAACAATCAGTATACCGAAGTAATTAAAATTCATTTAAATAAAATTACGCTTTTTAAATAAAAGAGGATCTACTCTGTTTGCGTCAATCAAAAGCTGGGCCATTCCGGGATCATTCCAGCAATGCAAAATTTCGATAGGCATCGGAAGAGCATCACTAGAAATCTTTCCTCTCTTCCGATCTGGACCGATCTCGAAAAACGTTGCCGAAAAACGAAACACGCAAACTTTTTCGCCTGGTTTCAATGAAGTGCCGCTCGTTTTTACCCAATATTTTCTTTTCATTTTGTTTTTTGGGACTAGAACAAACTTTGCCACGTTTTGTGGCTCAACAAAAACTATATTTCCTGCTAACTTTTTTGGCAAAAGTTTGCCTTTCTAAGCTTTTAAATATTTTTGCTCTCGAATTTACTCTGAAACAAGCACATTTATTGAAGGTGGTGGCACTTGACCAACAACAATGGTTTGTACGTTTGATTGCCACGGCGTGGTATTGGCGAAGTAGAAACAAAAAAAATAATTCGCCTTGTTTTATTCTGTGCTGGCAGCTACATGGACACAGCGAAAGAAAAAAAAATCAGCTGATTTACCAATACCACTTTTAATAGATTCGTCTTGCTCTGAAATAAAAAGTAGCTTTTTCAAGAGGAAGATTGTATTCTAAATGCTAAATTAATATCGCTTCACCCACATTCTGGGTGCTCACCTGTTCCCTTTCATTTCGTCATCAGCAATTCGAAGATCCTCACTATCTTGCTCATCGCTTACATTTTTTATCGCATACTTTTTGCTTCGCCAGTTAGTAGTTTTCGCTATTACCACTTTCTTCATCGTCATTGCTATGCACACAGCTATAGTACATCTGCATTGCCAAGAATAACCTACATAAAAAAAGCTTTGCACTCCTCCTAACATCAAGAAAGGGACAGCGGTACAGAGAAATGTTATAAAAGGGATAATCCAAAGGAGTTTTAGCGTAGTCTTGATTTGCGTCAGCCGCCAATGCATGGGCGCATAATTTATATTCTTAATAAAGAACTTTTACCACGACATTGGATTTTCTTTCGTATCGTTGAGACGATTATATTAGTCACTATCATTCAAGGATATCACGGATTTATTAAGTAGCTCAAGATGGGTGAAAATCAGACATCGTACGCCGCCTTAAATTATTGTTTCATGTTTCTTCCGTAGAAATAAAAGTATCATTTTTTTTATTTTATTTTCAATTTATTTACACAATAAATTACTACAAATGCGACCGACCGCCAATCGGTGTTTGCTTGTCGTCAGTTCATAATTTTTCTTATATTGATTACTTTCTCAGAAACTTATGCTTTTGACCGTGTAAAGCTTAAAAGAAGGACATATCTTGTCAAAAGTTTAATATCAGTCGGACTCTGAGCAGTAATTTTATCTCCGATGTACTAAATTAATCACTAAAACCAAGAAAAGTATAATAAAATAAAGTTTAAATATCGTATTTTTCATCAATTTTTGTATTAAAAGCTAAAATAAATAATTAAATACCCACTTTTTATCAGACATTGTACTAGCGAATTTATTGGCAGTGTGAAAATTTTTGCTGCAAATAATGCACGACTTTTGATACAAAAATGACGTTTAAGAACGCGTTGCATTTGCAGTACTGCCATATCTGCATTTTTGAACGCACTGCTCACTCTGAAATGGTATGTTGCGCATTATAATGCATTGTTGAACATACCCATGTTTGAAGTCTTTTAATTTTGAGAATTGGTGGTGTTTCAAAGTAAACTGATTTGACGAAGTGCGTAAGTATTCGCGATCCACGCCGTTAGCGTGAAAAATGACGACGCGCCTGAACGAGTCATAAAGATTTTCTTGTTAGTTGTTAGTTTTTTAGCAAGATGTAGAGAATCTAGAAAGCGGTGCAGTCATCACACAAAAATTAAACTTAAAAAAATACCAGTCTAACGGTTAGAAGTGAAACCTTCCGTAAAACAATCTGAGAGAGAATGAGACGAAAGCAGCATTAGGAGCGGGTTAGTTATGGGTTCATTATAATATTGCTATAAAGTTCATATTTTATTTTCTTCATTTTATTATTATTCATCCTCAATGATTTCAATTTCAACAAATGATACGAGTGGCTTATGATAGCTAAAATATGATACAAATGCTTTGGTTTCGATGTTTTCAACATATCTTTGAAATACCGCGTCAATTGTTGTTTTTGATCGTGTTGTCGATTCAGTGCGATTGTTACACATTTTTAAATTGAATGTTGTGTTGAGAAAGTCAATTAAAGGAACCGCTGTGTCCAATGCAAAATTTACGTTAAAATCGCCACTTAAAATCATTGGAACTTTATCGTAATCTTTTCTAAGTATCCGCGACACTTCTGGTGTGTACTTTATTATTCTGCATTATTTTTCGGCATAATTGCGGTAAATATTTAAAAATGAAAACCCAAGGACCAATGGACCCAATACAGCACACGCGGTTGCTATTATGAGCGTCGTAACGCGCTTATTACACAGACGTACTAACATACACACAAACATTTGTAGGACTCTTGGTCTAAGCAAGTATACACACGTACTAGCATACATACAGACATACATACGTATGACGCTTGAACTAAACACCAAAGCAAGTAATAGGCACTGTAGTATACATACTACAATACTCACTATATTAGCGTGGCTCAGCAGTACGCAGCCACACACATATACGTATATCAACATATAACGCTTCGTAGCCAAGAGTGTCGCTTTTTCGTTTCATCGAGTCTCAAATCACTCCCAACGCTTCTAAAGAAGTTTTCACTTCAAAAATTTTAGAACAATATTTTCATCAGAAATCGATTTACAACAATTTTCACAAGTAATATGAAAATTTCTTTATACAAAATTTGGAAACTCTGACGTACTGTAGGTACTACAAACCTGATGCTCTGTTTGAAAGCATCAAAAATTAACACGAAAAGCATTGATCCATTCCACTAAGGACGAATATTTTAAAAATTAAAAGAATATCCATTATACAAACAAAAAAATAGGTATGCAACAACAGATGAGGTTCCAAGAGAAAGTGTATCAAAATAGCGCTTCACTCGCTAATCAGATGTTAAGCCAGATACTAAGGCATTGCTACTACCAATCAGATAATGTTAGGAAACATGGTTATATTAGCGACTTTCGAATCACAAGCCACCTAACAAGTAGTGAAAAAAAGAAACCATTTCCCTTGAATCCAACGTCCCATAATCAGCACTACATAATTTTCGATTTGACAAACTGTTATTGTATATAGTCCATTGCTTTTCAAAGCATTCTACCGAAAGTATGCAAAATATAATAAGTTAATAGGGCTATAAACAAAATTGCTTGATCATCTCTAAACTGTTGCTGCTTGCATATAAAAAATGTTCTATTGGCGAACAAAAAAAAAGGAAATTAAGTTAAATTATAACCTTTCTTACTCATAAAAATATCGTTATTAAAAAATTAAAAAGACATTTTAATTGAGCAGAAGCATGTTTGCATCGGAGAGCGACGCAGGTGAGAAGTTTAAAAATGTGAGGCCTCCACGGTCGCTCCGATGACATATTTTAAAGAAAAAAAAATATAGAGGCGTGTCAATTTCGAGTTATTATCAGTTTTAATTAATATTTGGATGTATGTAGGTCTAAATGTATCAATATCATACAATATATAATAACACGGAGTTATGTATGTATTAATATAATACAATACAAGATGGTATGGAATTACAATATAATTACCTTTGTCGGCTGACACATCCTGATCCTTGGATTAGAAAAATCGCAGTGAAAATGAAATTTAAAATTAAAGCGAAAGTAACCTCGCCGAACAGCGATTAACACGGTAAACGATTTAACTGTTCGGCGGGGAAATGCCAAGGTTAACGGCCTTCACGTTGCAGCGACTGTAACCGGTGGTTTGCAACAGTCGGAACGGTAGGCGCAGTTAACATTAGGGTGGCTAAACATTTATTAGACTTTAGGGTGTGACCTAATCATGCCGGCCACTTTGCGACAAGCAATAAGTGTGTTAGGACGGAGGTGTCAGCCAACGTTCGGTATGTTGATTGTGAGACACCTGAGGCTGCCGGTGACGTCTGAAAAGATAGATATAATTATGTACGTGGATCTATTTATTGCACACAAAAAAGAGTAAAATTTATTATATTTCATTAATTTATTGATTCAAATAATTAATTCAATACAACGTTGTGTTCATTCTATTGGGCAGACCCCGGACAGTACCCAGCCCAATATCGAGATCTGCGCCATTAGGGTGCTGATAGAGCGGGGTAGGGTTTCCTGCATCATTATACTAGAGTATAGTTCCGCTCCTATCACCAGGCGGATTGGAGTGGATTCGAAAAATCGCGAATCCGCCAGTCGCATATGGACGTAGGGCGTCGCTATAGTCGGGTCGACGCTTCTGAAGGAGGTGACGCGCTGGAAGCCCGGTACGACCGCAGCATGTGTGGCAACGCGCTTATTGTTGCCGTTTCGTCCTCGAATGGTGACGACGCACCCACTTTGGCTTCCTACCTGGGTACTTTGTAATCCCAGTTGCCTTGCGAGGTCGCTCGAAATATTGTCATTGGTAGGCACGCGTCCATGAGAGCGCGTACCAGATGAAGGCGTCCCCTAGCCTCGATTTTTACGGCGGCGGTTGGCATTATTGTTGACACTGGCCTTAACGCCGGTTCCGGGGTTAGATAGTCAGCTCGGAATGCGGGTGGGAGTGCTAGCTGGTGAGGCCTAGTCGCCAGTCTAGCATTGCGTCTTGATCGTTGACGCACCAACGTCGTTCGCGTGCGTGGACGAAAAGGCCTAGTTTCCGATCCACGCTCGCGCCGACGTTCGCGCTGTAGCTGGGGTCGAAGAGACCTAATCTTTAATCCCCTGTCTACTTTGGGACAGAAAGGCCTAGTTTCCGCTGTGGACTCGACTGGGCGGAAAGTCCTAGTTTCCGCTCCAGCCGTGTTTTGATCAGAAGTCGGTGTGTCCGATAAGACGTCTGACGCATTTACCGACACCGCGTCGCTGTCTTCCTCAGCGACTTACTGGCTCCACGAGCGTCATTCCTCTGGGATGTGTCTCTCGCCGCATGGTCTGCACCTTCCCTCGCTGGTACAGTTGCGCGATTTATGAGCCATGGATAGGCAGTTGGCGCAATAGTGGCCCAGAAGCGCTTCCCGAAGCCGCTCAACTGGGCTTCTTCCACGAAAAACGGGGCAGAGGCGTATTGGGTGCCTTGCTTCGCATAAACGGAATGCCGTAGGGTAGCGGTGGAGCTGGTGATTAGCCTTTTTCATAATAACTTTAAAGCGCGTCATTTTTTAATCTGTTTTTTTACATTGTAGGGTGGCGAAATATTTTTAATTGGAATGTATTATCACAGCGACGAAAAAAAATAACATAATAATATATTTTTTATGTTAACTAAATATGCACTACGCATTTTAGTTTTTTTTTTTCTTTTTTTGTTTTTTTTTATCTCCACCAAAAACAAAAGTGTGTGCAATAAAGTCCACGTACCTTTATATGCTGGAACAGGAATCGGCGATTGATATTGATATGAAATTCTTTGTCCACTGCCTCTTTTTTTGGTGTTTGGTTGGTGATTCCGTTTGCTCGGTACTGTTGCTTCGGTGGGTGAGTGCTAATTGGTGCCTGATACTGGTGTGTAGGTGCTCTGATTCAAAAATTGCTTGTTAATTTATTTTGCAAAAGATCCGGCTGGAAGGACCATGTTATCATCGGAGGGTGCCGCAGGTGACAGGTTTAAAAATGTGGGGCCTCCACGGTCGCTCCGATGATATATTTTAAAGTAAAAGAAAATATAGAGGTGTGTCAGTATTTGGATGTATGTAGGTATAAATGTATCAATATCATACAATATACCTATAATAACACGGAGTTACGTATGTATTAATATTATACAATACAAGGTGGTATGGAATTATAATTACCTTGGTCGGCTGACACGTCCTGATCCTTGGGTTAGAAAAATGAAATTTAAAATCAAGGCGAAAGTAAACTCGCCGAACAGCGATTAACACGGTAAACGTTTTAACTGTTCGGCGGGGAAATGTCAAGGTTAACGGCCTTAACGTTGCAGCGACTGGAACCGGTGGTTTGCACCAGTCGGAACGATAGGCGCAATTAACATTAGGGTGTCTAAACATTTATTAGACTTTAGGGTGTGGCCTAATCACATAGTTTAAATAAAATTATATAAAATCGAATTGAATAGAATTTGAAATCTCATTGAGTTCATGAAGAGTGCGAGCAATAGAAGCATACAGGCATAATTTGTTCTGATCCTATTCAAATGGAACGGATATTTAATACGTGAAAACCTGGTAGGAACCGAAAAGTTCTCGAAAAGAGGAACAGTCAATCTTCCCTCCAATAACTTTGAAGAGAAAAGACAGCGACAAAAGCGATCTTTTACTTTCTAGTTGTTTGAGATTAATGAGAGGTAGACGAGATTTATATGACGGGACAGGATCATGTCATGTATCTTCATCATGTGTCAAAAAACCCGGAATGGCATTAATTTTGAATACACGGGCAGTTCAAAAAACGCCACAAAGAAGATTTTTTATAGGTATTGCTTTATCTGAAAATTCTTAAGTGAAGAATTCAAACTGCTATCTACCTTAATAGAACAAACGATTGTACGAGTGTTCATAGTGCTGTTATTTTAAATACTCAGGGTGTTGTCTAGTCTTTAACACCATCTTATTCTTTAAAGCTGATATTCTGGAAGGCAACTTCGATAAAGCGTTATGTCCAACCCTTAAGAAATGTTTAGTTCCCGAGTTGAGTTCTGTAATGCTCCATTTGATCTTAAGCCTTTGAGAAATATTTCGTTTATGTTTAAAGGAAACTCGTAGGCATTCAATTTCGAAAATTATTGCTCGCCTATGCTCACTCATAGGAAATTATTTTCAACATGCGAAATAGGTGAACGTGAGAGGTTAAACTTCAAAAATTTCAGTTGAATAACAAAAAAAGATAACACGGTCGTCGGTGCTTTGGTACTAAAAGTGGCAAATATTTGTATCGGTAGTAAGTACTTTACTAACGTTTTCTATAATATGGCACTTCTTTCCAGTTAATAAGTGACGGTAATATTTCTTGCTTCGCGTCATCCAGTACCACCTTATCGCAGTTGCGTGGGAGGTTTGCCGGGTTAAGGCAATAGAATTAACCTTTGTTAGTTCTAGTTCGATGAGGACGTTCCGTTTGGCACTCCGTCTGGACCAGGAGACATACGATGTTGGAGTCTGTTTGCAGCTTTACGATCTCCGTCTGAAGTAATTTGTGAAAACAGAAGTGCGATGGATTTCGAAACTGAGAGATTTCTCAGCCAACTTTGTTTGGGAAAGAATGTGTTCAAACATAATATAAGAAGTTCGTTCATTTTGAGATCGATTCCTTAGCGAGCTCCAGCTTCTTAATCATCATCTTATATGCTCTCCCCGAAGGATTGTGCTCAATATCCACGCAAAGCTAAAGGAAGTTTTGACGCTTACTCCCTTGACGCTTGTCTTGAGTTGAAATTGCACTGCTTTGTACTTGTTTCTGGCTTCTATCAAATTAGGAAATGCTTCGTCATCAGTTTTTCTCTCTCCTCTGTCACAATTGCTGGGCTTTTTGTTAAACTCATTCGTTTAAATTTCAACATACACAAAATTTTAATTTTTAAGGTATTCCTAAACAATTTCTCCCGATTAAGGGCTCCCAAGTCCTCAAAATTTGTATGATATGTTTTCTCTTCGGTTGGTGATATCGGTTTATCAGTGATATATAATTTCACTTCGGTGAGACGTAAACTCCGATTGAGTTGTTTTCCACGGGCTCTCAACTCTCAACGATACACAAACAAGAGGTAATTTAATGTTCGTGAATCTTTCACGCCGGCTTCTGGCGCTTCTTGATTTTTAAACATTTTTCTGAATCCATTCAGGATATGTATTTTCCGTTCTATTACAAAACCAGATCGCTCTCCAAAGTTTGCTTGTGGAGTAACGTAGTCTGACCTTCCGTTTATGTCCTGTATGTTAGTGTGACCAAAAAGCCTTTGTAAGAATTGTCCAATCATTCAATCTATTCAGGATATGTGTTTTGCTGAGAATGACGCTCTTCCGTAAAGTGTTTGAGATTTTATAAGCGTGATTGCAGGTAGCATCCGTTAGCAGTAGAGGAAGCAGATCAATGCTATGTTAATAAAAACACTGTAAGACGATTTATGGCTGTATTGATTTTTTGCATATATCACCAAACACAATCTCATTTTTTTAGTAAACAATCCGCTGTCATAACCCCGGTTACGTCAGCATATCAGCTGATGCATTCAAAGTCGCTGAGAGCCGGTTAACATTTTGAGTTTGGCCCTACACCTCTGTATCCTGTACATCGTGGATCAAACAGACATAAAGAGTGGTCAAACTCACAGCAAGGGTGGCTGTCAAAAATTAGGAAGAAAAATAGTGTTTTACTTGAATTTTTATACATTGGTTTTGGCATATGTAGTAGAGAAAGTGAGCTTTGAGATCAAAAATTGATTTGAACAAAATAAAAATTCCAATATTTAATTTTTTTTATAATTGTATTGTCCGAATACAACTGGATTGTTTTGAAGAAATTTGGCAATATTTTCATTGTTCTCTTCTTTAAAATTTCAGGCATAAGTCACTTTCGTTTCCTCAGTAATCTTTGATTCCTTGATTTTTTTATACAATATTTTAGTAAAAAAAAATCTTTTTTGCATACGAGTCATTACCAATATAAAATATGCAAAAGTTCGAAAGGGTTAAATATATAAACTTTATATGCTTCCAAAGCCATAATATAAATTATAAATATAAATAAAATTCTTATAAAATCATAAAATCAAATTATGAGGCCAGTCCTCACATTTGAAGAGGAGTCCGTCCGCCCATAGAAGTAATTTAGGAAAGTTTAATTACACCGCCTTTCTGCCTCAGAATAATAACACTTTTGAAAGCAATCTACATATATAAATCCTCCTAAATTCAATAGTTGTACTTTTTCCATACTCCTTAAATAAATAGAATTTAGGCCATTGTTGAGTAAAAAACTACGTATACAGCTTTAAGATGCCCCTCACTAGTAACATTCAAAAAGAATGTTTGGAATATTAATTTCTAATTTTTAATTTTCACAAAGAAGCTAATTTAGGAATTAATCCTTAGTAGATCTTCAAATGCTGTTCATTATTTATTTTGAAATTTTAAATCCATGTTTCTCACAAATTTTAATTAATGCGCACAAACTTGTTTATAAATACATAAACTCATGAAAACTGTCCCCTTAAAAATATGATATATCCAACTACCTCTGAGTCTAAAAGAAATTAAATAAACAGAGATAACTTTAACTCATTTCATTTCAATTTAAAAAAAAAACTTGTAATTTAATTTAATGCACATTTAACATTTGCTTTTTTTTTCTCTATCCCCCCCAATAGCTGCTACTATAATGACGCTACGTGGCTCCAGTTACGTTTCGTATCGCATTTATGACTGGAAGGATCGCGTTCATTCGTCCAACACCCGCATCAGCCTCATGTTTCGCACTCAATTCGACGATTCAGCACTTTTCTATGCGAGCGGCGAATCACTCAAGCATCAGTACATTGCTGCGTCAATAAAAAATCAATCAATTCATGTGGAAATGGATTTTGGCGACAACGTGATGTCAACGGTACTCACAGACGAGTTGACGCGCAGTAATTGGCATAATTTAACCATTCAACATGAACAACGCACTGTGCGCATTATACTTGATCAGCAAATGAAAATATTGGAAATACCTGCCACGTCAAGCGGTAATCTGCTATTCGATCCGGAAATTTATTTCGGCGGCGGCCCAGATTTGCACAAAAAGAAGGGTTTACAATCGCAGAACAATTTCGTCGGCAGTCTCAAATATGTTTACTACAACGACGTGTCCATTTTATATGAGCTGCATAAAAGTAATCCGAAAGTGCACTATCATGGTAAGTATGATAATAGGTAATGCATTTGGGCGCAAAAAATAAAATATGTGCATACATCAGTGATGGTAAATGGTTTTTTGAAAAATCCCTACACAGCCCAAAAAAATTCCCTACTTTTCCCTACGCTTACAAAAAATTTTCCCTACGAAATTCCCTAAATTTTTTTCTCCTGTGTTTACACTATAATGAGGCAATTGCAACGCCAAAATTGAATTGTGTGCTTAAGATTTTTTAAAAATTCCGTACAGAGCTTCTGCAGTGCAATCAGTTCTTTTTGGAATTAGATCCAGCAGCTTAACCACAAGCCGCTCGCTTTCCTCGTCGAAAAATCTCACCATGAGACACATAGGTATGCTTATTGAGTCCCATGTCTCTCATCGATCATTATGGAAAACTTGTTTACTTTTAATTTTCTTAACTAAATTGTCTTTCCTCTTTTGCCAACTCATTTTTTATTATGCTGGTGCACTTCTTTCTTCCGAGCTCAGAGTTTTTTATTATTTCAGAATCGGGCACGATTTCTTTTAAGAGTGGGATTAAATGGTCTACCACTTGCAGCGCAACATTATGCTCAGCGAAGAACATGCTAAGTCTTATTTCGAAATTTCTGGAACCATTTGGTTTACTCGCTTTATTTTAGATGTCTTTTTAATTGCCTTCATATTTTTTGGTGCAATTTTCGCGCAAAGAAAAAATCGTGCTAGCGTTAACGAAGAAAAAAACAGGCAATGTTGCCGTATTAACGCTTTTAAAAGTATGCTGCCATAAGGAAAAGAAGTCTGGCATAAAGTCTTACCGCAGATTTTTATTTTAAATATACTTTTTTAATTTTACCCCGCTATTTTAAAATTTTTTTTGCCCTTCTTGAAAATTCCCTACATTTACAGAATTCAAAAAATCTGTCCTTCTTTTCCTTACGCCCACATTTTTCGACAAAAATCCCTACATGTAGGGAATTTTCCCTACATTTACCATCACTGGCATACATACATATGTATGTATGTAGTGACAATACTGGTTTTCAGCACCATTGACGAGAAACGTAAACGAACAGAACGGCAGAATATAGCGTCTCTTTGATTCAGCTTAGCTAACATCACTTAATTATTGACCGCCAGAACGAGAGGACGCGTTATTATAGTCCGTAAGCCAGCGACAGATTTTCACGACCAAGTTTCTCTCAGTTGATAATTCGTAAACTACCTCAGATAGTTGCATTATGAAGCGTTGTGAACGTCAGCTGCGGCTCAGAGGGTGGGTTGAGCAGTTATAGCCACCCTCGCACGTAAAAAAAAATTATTGTTAGTCATTTCCTCCCGATTAAAACATTGATCAAATTAAAGTTAGACTAATATTATATTTTGAAGAAATAAAATTGTCAGCTGATTATAAAGTGGTGGATTATACGTCAGCTGGTCACACAAATATGAAAAAAAAAAAATATTTTTTCAGTGATTTCCTCCCAAACGAAAATTTATCAGATGATAGTTTATGTATTGTTTTTAATAAATAAATATGTCAGCTGACTATATGTAGGTGGAATGTGCGTCAGCTGATGCCCTGAAGGTGTAACGTAGGAGCTAGTCGGAAACATTTATAGCCTAAGTAAATGTATCAGCTGACGAGTTTGCCCCCAACATATTACTTTTTTTTACGTGCGAGGGTGGCTATAACTGCTCAACCCAACCTCGGAGCCGCAGCTGACGTTCACAATACTTCATAATGCAACTATCTGAGGTAGTTTACGAATTATCGACTGAGAGGAAATGGCTGACAAAAATTAGCACCTGGCTCGCGGACTATTAGAGTTTCTCCAGCTAAGCGAATATTTCGTAGTTGGTATTGAGCGAAATTTTTTTATTTTTTATTTTATTTTATAAAGGTTTACATAACAATAAATAAATCAAAAATTGATAAAAATGCTTGTGAACTTAAGACCGATATCTCTTTCTTCTTTCCTATTGAAAACTTTGGGGAGGTTGATAGAATTTCACTTAAGCCTAACTATAGATAGAAATCTTATCTCTACGTCACAATATGCCTACACGAAAGGGAAATCGCTAGAGACAGCTCTACATAACCTTATTTACACTGCAGAGAGTTCACTGCACAAACAGGAATTTACTTTAGACGCTTTGCTTGATATTGAAGTGGCCTTTAAAAATGTCACTTACTGCACTTACTGCAGCACTCACTGATCTTGGGATAGAACCGGGTTTGGTAGGCTTCATTGGCAAAATGCTAAAAAGCAGAATCATTGAAGCGAAATTAGGAGAATCGGTGCTCCGGAGATTGGTAAGTAGAGGTACACCGCAAGATGGAGTCCTCTCACCGTTTTTATGGAACGCAGTTGGGCTGTAAGGTGATAGCTTATGCCGATGATGTTCTTATCGCTGTCTCCGGTAAATTTGTACATTGAGAGACCTAATACAAAATGCTCTAGATATACTTTCCAGGTGGGCAGAAAAGTGTGATCTAGGAGTCAACCCGGACAAAACACAACTGATATTGGTTACTAGGAAACACAGAATCTCTCAGCTAAGCCTAATTATGCTCAAAGGGAAAGCTATTGTGATTTCGGAAGAAACCAAGTACTTGGGACTAAACATAGATAGGAAACTGACTTGGAAGTCAAACATCTTAGAAAGAGTTAGGAAAGCGAACCTAGCTTTTTATGCCTGTAAGAGAGCTTTAGGTAAGACCTGGGGAATTTAACCTAAGTTTGCTCATTGGCTTTACACTGCTGTCGTCAGACCCACTCTTCTATATGGAAATGTTGTCTGGTGGTGTGTTATGCCGAAAAAACCTATTCTAATTTATTGAATAAGGTGCAGAGATCAGCGGAACTAGCAATATGTGGCGTCATGAAAACCACGCCATCCATGGCTTTGGACATCATGCTACATCTGCCACCCCTAGATCCTTTCTGCAAATATCAGCGGCCTGCTCCGCTTTAAGGCTCAAAGCGAGCTCACAATGGAGAAATGTCACACATGGATATTCAACCATCTTAAACTCCTACACGAATATACCCAGTGGCTGTGATTATCACCCTCCCATTCTTTGCTTTGAAAGGAATTTGCTAATGAAAATCCCTTCTAGACTGGAATGGCTTGAAGAAGATCCAACGCCCAACACATCCGCTAAGATCTACACGGACGGATCTAAAATGGACACCGGTGTAGGATGAGGGTTATTTTGTGACGAGCTTTCTATTAGTGAATCCTTTAAACTACCGGGGCACTGTAGTGTTTTTCAAGCGGAAATAAACGATGAGAAGCCTTAAAATAGTTAAAGATAAACAGAATATCATCAACGGATATCTGCATTCTATCGGACAGCCAAGCTGCCCTACGAGCCCTGGATGCATTCCAAACAACCTCAACGGATGTCTTACATTGTCGCCAATCTCTAAATGAGATAGCCAAGCAATATCGTATAATCTTATGCTGGGTCCCAGGCCACAGAGATATACCAGGGAACTGTAGGCCAGATCAACTTGCAAGAGAAGGTACCTGTATGCCAGATATAAATAATTTTCTCCATCGAAATTGTTCGTAAATTTATCGAAAATGAACCGAAATCATCATTGAAATTCATGGAACAGAAGTTGAATATCTCCAAAACATAGATATATCGCATTTTAATTGATCATTTGGGTGTACGAATGGTATGTGCACATTTCATTCGCCACAAGTTAACAGAGGACTAAAAATTGCTCAGAATTCAACATTCGAAAGGCCTCTTCAAAAAGGCGTGAAAAGACGAGAACTTCGTTTACAACATTGTAACTGGTGATGAAACGTAGTGTTTCCAACATGAAGCTGAAATTAAGCTCAAAGTGGCGAATGGAAGGCCTCAGACGAGCCACCATCCAAACAATGTCGTTTGCAGAAGTCAAAAATCAAGTCGATGTTCATTTGTTTTAACGATTTTAAGGGAATTGTCCACAAGGAGCTCGTGCCAACGGTCAATGTAATTTTCTATCTTGGCGTTTTGAAGCATTTGTTGCATCGCATTTGTCGTATTCTCGCTGAATACCGCGAAAGAGGAAGCTATCGCTTATTGCATGATAATGCACCATCTCTTCGATCCACTCTTCTGACTGATATTTTAACTAGAAATCACATTTTAACAGTCAATCACTCACCGTATTCGCCTGATTTGGCTCCCTGTGACTTTTACCTATTCGAAAAATTGCATTTGCCTATGAAAGGAAAACGTTTTGCGTCCATAGAGGCCATCCAAAAGGCTTGTACCGATATCCTGAAGGACATTCCGGTCAAGGACCTGAAACACTCTTTCGAAAAGCTTTTAGCTCGCGAGGCCAGAGTGGACTATTTTGAATAGATGAACTCAAAGTTATCAGAACGAAGCTCCTGTCGCTTCTCTTCTTCACCTTGTATGTACATACATATTTGTATTGTATTATAAACAAAATGAATTAAACTTTTTTTTTTTTGAATTTCTGAAAACTGTACTTTTATTCATACTACTACTGGCGGCCGCCGTAGCCGAATGGGTTGGTGCGTGACTACCATTCGGAATTCACAGAGAGAACGTCGGTTCGAATCTCGGTGAAACACCAAAATTAAGAAAAACATTTTTCTAATAGCGGTCGCCCCTTGGCAGGCAATGGCAAACCTCCGAGTGTATTTCTGCGATGAAAAAGCTCCTCATGAAAATATCTGTCGTTCGGAGTCGGCTTGAAACTGTAGGTCCCTCCATTTGTGAACAACATCAAGACGCACACCACAAATAGAAGGGAGGAGCTCGGCCAAACACCCAAAAAGGGTGTTCGCGCCAATTATATATATACTAAGTAAAAACATGCAAATTCGAATATTTCCACTTATGCGATTATCTGAAATATTCATGGATGTTTATTGGCGCATAGATCAAACCTGAATGTGCGAATTGCTGATAGAGTGTCACGAAAACAGATTACCGTTATTTATTGTACATATAATAAACTCGTGTTAAATACATATGTCACATTTAGTATTTGATAACCTTGAACGGAACTCGCAGATCAATCATAATTTTCTCTTCTTCTACCCGCTTTTTCCTGCATTTTCACATAAATCAAACTTTAATTGCAAGCCTATACAGATGTACTTCTATTTGTTGAAAATTATGCTCCTATCTATCCAATAGATTTGCACATTAATGTGTGTTTATATGTACTCGTATATGTAGGTATATGTATGTGTTATGTACGCATACGAGCTGCCGACATCTGTGAATTTTCCAATGACTATCAGTATTTTTTAGGTGTCCTCGAAGCTGAATTCCAGGAGAATGAAGTCAACGTCATACCCATAACGTATCCCTTTGCGACATCTCACATTTGGTGGCCCATAAATCACGCCGAAGAATTTAATATTAAATTCGATTTCCGGAGTAGTCGTACAGCGGCTGTGTTGGCATATAGTGATGTGACAACAACATCCGGAAATGGGTTTTGGGAGGTAAGTATCCGACATAACTTATAAGTTAAGCATTTTAACGAAATATGATTTCTAAGGCCGTTTAATGTGCGTGTGTATGTGCGTTTGTACTTGAATATTAGGGCGGTAACGTCCATTTCAAATGCATTGCAGTGTACAACAACAAGTTCGCTTAACATAGTTAAATCGAATTTTTAAATATGTGTGTGTATGTGTGTTTGTGCTAGGGATGTAAATTTGTTCGGTGATTCCGATTTCGGGATCCCGGAATTCCAATAACTTACATCGAAAGAAAGTTGTTTGAAAAAATGTCTCCTATCATAAAGGGTTTTCCAATAACAGGTGTTATCTATCGCTATCGAGAGATGATTAACGATTTTGCATGGCCGGAATTGGATGGTATTGATCTTGACAACATTTATTTTCAACAAGACGGCGCTACGTGCCACACAAGAAACAAAACCATTGATCTTTTATGGGAAAAGTTTCCGGACTATGTTATCTCTCGAAGAGGTGATACCAATTGGCCACCAAGATCTTGTGGTTTAACACGTTGTGACTTTTTTCTCTGGGGCCACGTGAAATAGAAGGTCTACGCCAACAGCCCAGGATCGATTCAAGACCTCAAAGATGGAATTCGTGAGGCTATGGAAAATGGAAAATTATGGAAAATTTCATGAAAAGGAGATTGTCCTGTAAGCGTGGTCGTGGTGGTCATTTATTATATATTAAAAAATAGCATTTTTCTTTGAATATCAAAATAACACCTCTTATTAGATAACCCTATATAATGAATAATAAATGAAGTGATTTTAAATTTACTTTCTTTATTTAACGTGAAAATATTTTATTAGTAACTAAATAATACTTTAGCGTGTACATATCTGATAAAGTAACTTAAGGTATGTCGCAAAATGCTCGATGCAGAAAATTTTTAAAAATAAACAAAATTGCCTTTGTAGTTGCAAAGAATTCATATATTTTTAAAATTTGTATAATTAGTGGAAATAATGGAAAGGAATAGGCTTTGGGCACTAAAGCCACAGGTTGTCCTTTGGATGTACAACGTAGTGGTTCTGCCAATTTTAACGTGTGGATACCTGGTTTTGTGGGAAGCTCTGCGGAAGGGCTATAATATCACTAAACTGGGGAGAATGCAAAAGGTTGCATGTATCGGAATCATGTAGAACTTGCCGCATGTAGAACTTGCCCCAATGCTGACCTGAATGTCTTTTACTTACTTCCTACGTTATTTCCATTATTGGCCTCTGGCGGCAATCCCTTGTACTTCGGACTTAGCTCTCCATTCGCAAACTAAAGTTTGAAGGTCGTACCAGGGTAATCTTTCCAAGCAGGCTGGATTAGAAGGAGGAGAGAGTCTGCCTCTTTTCAGGGATTTTCTCTACATCAGCCAACTTATTTATTTCCTTAAAATTGCCGAATAGTGCTAGAGTTTTTCCAGTAGAAGTCTTTGCGATCCTGGAAAATACATAGGAAACGGGTGTCGAGGGAAGTGTTATAATTTTTTCCGAGAGTCAAACCGCAATCAAGGCACTGACAATGCAACTTCTATAAGGAGGAGATCAAATTTCTTAGGTGTGCTGGTAACATCTCTCTGACCTGCGCTCCAGGACATATGAACATAGAGGCAAACTGAGTTGCTGATGAGCTTGCCAGGAATGGGACTCAATTGGTTTTACTGACCTCCTACCGGTCATTGGCATCCCCATAACTCTTGTTAAAGGGGAATTGCACAACTTATTTCTCATGAAATCGTAGAAAAGATGAAACTCAATTTCTTATGCCGGACTTGGCAGTTAGACGACTAAGGTCGCTGGGTGCTCATTTCTTCTACAGATGGAGGCTGAGCGCCAACCTAAGTCCCATCAACCTTCTCCATTACATCAACAGCTCTTACTGGCTGTAGATATCTATCAGTTGAACAAAACCGCGCAAATCCCGGCGTTGTTCGGAGATAACCACGGGATTTTTGAGATTTGAAAAATAACGGGTTTCCGGGATCGACATCCCAAGTGTGTAGGTATGCATATTCATGAACTTGGTATGCATCGTTCACAGCAGTAGTTCACAGCAGCTTTTACATTACAGCTTGCACTCTGCCTTTGTTGTTGTTGCCATGTGTAATAATGCTGCTGTCAACTGCAAGACGCAATTGCTATGCTGTCGATGTTGAAGAGAAATTGTCGAGGCGTTTTGCAATTTGCAAGCGCCATCCCGTTGAAATATTGCAAAAATTCTATTCATTGCATGGATACTTCATCTGCTGATGTAATCGAAAAATTACTTGAAAGGATACGTAAAGAAGTGAGAGGGAATTTTTGATTTAAACGTTTTTCGTTTCTTCGTTTTTTTTTTTGGAAATTAAATACTTGAAAGCAGATTGCAGGCAATAAGGCTTAAGGCACATTTGACAGCTTAGTTAAGCCGTGCTGTGATTTTGCGATATACTAAGTAACTTCGGGGATGTGGGTGACAAATGGCAAGTGAAAATATTTTAAGGTTTTCTGCCTTCATTTCTGCTATCGTATGGCAGTATTAAGTTGGTTCATTTTATTGAAGTGAAACTTCCTAGGCGTTGATGGACGAGCGAGAATGGAGAGTAAAATTTCCAGGCCATGCAACGTTTTGGGCATTTTTGTTCCGCGAGAGAGAAAAAAGATATAACGTAGGGGAAAAGGAGAGAGAGAGAGAGCTATACCTTATATATATCTTAGAAGCACTTTAGGTTATTTTTCCTAAGCTTTTCCCTTCTGGTTGCTAATTTCTAGTGAAAAATAACGCTGCCCACTTTTTGGCGCTTGTTTGTTGGTGCAAACTTGTAGGAAATATATTTTTGGTGCCTACTTTTTGGCGTTATATTTCCTTGGTGCTACTGTTTGAGGCGTTTTTTAGTCCCAATTTTTTGGCGTATTTTTTTTGGTGCCTACTTTTTGGCGCTTACCTCCGTTTCCTGGCTAGTGCTTGTGCGTACTATAAAGTGCTATCCATTCCGGCGTCGGATTTATTGGTTTTGCGTTAATTTGCAGTAATTTGTGCCGTTGCTGCGGTCCTGGAATCGCTGCGTCTGTGCGGGTGATAAACGCTCGGAGTAGTATGCGTTGTTGTCACGGTTTGTATCCGACGTTTACCTACACCGGTCGACCCTTCTCCGTTTTTTGTAAATTTTGTCTATTTGTGTTCTCTGCAAATGTTGTGTATTTATTTATATATATATTCTTTCTCTCTCTCTCTCTCTCTCTCATTCTCTTTCGGGTCTCTCCCTCTTTCTTTGTCTGCCTTGAAATTTCCACTTCTGTTATGTGTAGTACGCTACACGCACTTTTTTTTACCTTAAATATGTACATGGAGAATAATATTTGATGCATTTGTATTTGTTACACGCAGACCCGGAACCTATCGTTCTCGAACTGGTAGCCAATACGTGCTTTTGGGAACTAGAAGACATGCTTCCGACAAAATTCAAAAAGCGTTTATAATATTCATATTAGAGTTTAGATTTAGATTTGTTGGAGATTTTCACTTCGAATTCATGGTCTTTTATGCCCTCTACTCATCGCAGTACCTCATACAGACCCAGTTCCTTCATTAAACTTAAAATCTATTTCAACCATGCAAGTGGGGAATTATGATTCCACTATTGAGGACAAGGATGATGTGCAGGGAGGTGCGAGATGCTTAGAAGTTCTGAAGAGATAATAATGATTTGTGGCTCCTAGAACAAAGGATGCATTTTTTCAAAATAGGATTCATCATACTTTATTGCATATATTTAACCCATAAGCAGGATATAGCAGTGTGACTTTTTAAAATTATCTTTCCTTCTCCTTCAACTCAGTGTCCATACACCGTGGCTATCCATTTTCGATATCCCTCTCTCTCTCTCTCCTCGGTGTTCAGAAAATTGCACAGCCATACATCAGTGCATCTCTTGTATGACAAGCAACAATTATCTGTATTGTGATTTGTTTTGATACAAACATCCAACCTCTCCATATATTTTGCACACTTTCTGATCTGCCCTCGTTCTGGTGCCTGACAGCTAAAGAAGAAACGATACGGTGGAGGTATCGATACTTTTAGCCAATGAGCGCGCTAAGGCAGGAATTTGCTTACAGAAATTGAGCACGTCAGAGACATAGCCATCACACTCCTTTCTGAAAACGGAAATAAAAGAGTAACTAGCTCTAGAAACGCAGTCAATATCGGAACTCTAAACCTCGTACGAAACTGCCAAAATTATGCTGGATGCTTTCCATTTCAATTCAACCGGGCCATTCGGGACATGTTTTTCGATTTCGATTTAACTCAAATATGTTGCTCTCTGGTCAAAATAATGAGACACGTCTTTTTTTGTTCGCCCGAAAAAATTTTTTTTCAAGATTTATCGGCAATTTTGTTTTTCGGCTCAAAATCGATTTTTTTAATTATAAAAGAATTTTTTTTTTAAATACTCATAACTTAGTCAAAAATTAACCGATTTTAATAATTTTGGGTTCAGAATGATTGTCATTACTTGCACGAGCGATTTCATGCAGAGACAGTTGCAAAAAAGTAGTCGAAATTTTTTTTGTTTGCAAAAAACAAAAAGTGCGAAACAGGTTTTTTACCTAAAAAGTCATTACTCAAAAATAACTCATTTTAGCTACTGGCCATTCAGCTCAATTGAAGTTTTAGATGTCCGCCTGATTTGGAAAAAGTTAAAAAAAAATACTCGTTTTGAAATATTGAATTTCGAAAATGTTAAAATTTTTTTTTTTTTTGCAAAATAAAAAATTTTCAACTACTTTTTTGCAATTTTTTCTAAATGAAATCGCTCATGTAAGTAATGACGATCATTTTGAACCCAAAATTATTAAAATCGGTTCATTTTTGACTAAGTTATGAGCATTTAATAAAAAAATTGCTTATATAATTAAAAAAAATCGATTTTGAGCCGAAAAACAAAATTGCCGATAAATCTTCAAACAAAATTTTTTCGGGTGAACAAAAAAATACGTGTCTCATTATTTTGACCAGAGAGCAACATATTTGAGTTACATCGAAATCGAAGAACATATCCCGAATAGCCCGGTTGAATTGAAATGGAAAGCACCGCTAAGGACTTGGAATATGAAAACGACAAACTTTATTTTAGCACTCTCTAGAAAAGACTGCAAAGTACGGGTTGTAGTACTGACGGGACATTGTCTCACCCCACATCACGCAGTCAAAATGGGATTAGTCCATAACGATGTGTGCGTCACATACAACGAAGCGACTGCTAGGCGTACTTTGGAATACTTACTTTGCTACTGCGCTGCTCTTTGTAGGACTCGACAAGTGCACCTACATATGTTTCCATACATATGTTTCATCCTTGAAGGATATTGCTGACAAAAAGCTGGCTTATTAGGACTCACAAAAACGTGCATAAAATAGTAATCCCACTCCAAATACATAGCATTGGTAACAGAATGCACCCTAGAGTTCCACGTGAGATCAACCAGCACTACCTACCTAACGTAATTTAAGGAAAACTTTATTCGTAAAATATTTCCGCAAGCAAAGTTTTCTTTGTTGTACTTCCTAAGAATAGAAGTTTTTCGAAACGTTTGCCCGTCAAAACTGCTTCCGAAAACAGTAAACAAAATTCTGTTTTCATCTCCTCCAACAATTCTGAAGAATTTGCTAACAGGCAGAATGTTGAGCTAGATAAATGTAAGGACACTTCGTCATCTTCCGCAAGACTTTTTCTTTCTTTGGCGCTGGCTGTGCTGTTGCCAGAAGTTACTTTTTTATCTACATATTTTTTGGGGGTTCTTTCTTTTGTTTTAAAGCACCACCACAAGCTTTGACATCTTGGAAGAGACTTTTACATCACGTCGAAAGGTCTGTACTGAACATTCATGCACCTCACATTTCCATTCGAACAGTTGAGCGGGGTCTGGGAATAATAATAGTCATAGAGCACAGGAAATAAGGAATAACAGTGGAAGAAAAAATTCCGAAGGAAAATTTCTGTCAGTATCGGGTTTTGCTATGAATATTTTTGTCGATACCTACTCAGTGAATCAAAATTATCGATACGAAAACTACTTGTTATCGAGCAAAAAGTATCGAGTATGTACTTACATTTACATACTTACTCATATCGTTGCATCTCTACTGACAATTACTAACTTAAGCTGTGGACTATTGCTGCTGTTGACTTTTGTTGCATCGATGTACTCATATGAACGCATGCCCCAGTTTTCCTATTCCATTGGGGCAAATATCAATTGACATGCTATTTGTTATCACACGTCCGCCATGCTTCTTCTCCAGCTTGAGGATGTCAATGAAAATGCAAATATTGTGTATGTATGTGTGTACTACAGTTGCACGTAATGACAATGTATGAAATAAATGTATGTACATATGTAAACATGTTGATGTACAATATTATATTTTGCATTTAGCTATTTGTGGTTTTGCGAGTGTTATGTTTGCCTATTGAATTGGAAATATTTGCGATATTTTCGAAATTTTTCCATTTATTGAATTTTGTATATTTGCAATACATTGTAGATTTTCGGCTTTTCGGCTCGTTTTGTACAACTCTGCATGTATATGTGTTTGTGTATTTATGGATATATATTTTTTTTTGCTTTCCGAGGATTTCATTCAATTGCTTAATAATAATTATGTATGGTGCAATCTGAAATATACATATGTAGGTATGTATACGAGTAATTCTCATGTTTATCAATAAATATTTGCACTTAAATTTCTTTAAATGGGGCATTCTATTTGCGGCACAATTTTTTGGACTTGCGTTTTGATTTCAAAGTATAAACGTTTGCATATAAAAATTATCCCATTCAAATCGACTTCGATAATCTATCCGTTTACATAGCTAGATCAATGTGTAAATTCATATTTTGCAATTAAGCGGTCCTGGTGGTCTAGAGTTCGGGAATTTGTGGTATTTTCAGGATTTTATTTTTAAATAAGAAAATTAAAAATGATATTTAGACTTTTTAGGCATCTTATTTAACTTCCTTTACATACAAACATGGAAAATATAATTTTTTAATTTTAACAATTTTAAAAATGGCCCTTCCGAAAAATTGGACCTGGATGGTGTTGTCCATTTTGGCTCTTCTATTTATCTGACACACAAAACACAAGGAAATTATTAATCACCATGACTGTAGCTATGCCCCGCTACGAAAAAAAAAAAAAACAATTGACAAAATGGCGCTGTTTTGAATTTGACACTCTAAAAATCTGATTTTTTTCAGTCTTCTATTAAAAAGAATGCGAAACCATTGAAATGATAATATGATTCTAGTACGGCGATTGCCATTGATGTTGTGAAAAACATATTAAAATTTCAGATGATTTGGTTGAGTAGTTTTTTGTTGTTTGACAACATCAGACCGAAAACAGGTGAAAATGTTAAGTGTAAGTCACCTTGTAATCCTTTTGGGAAAGTCACTTCAATTTATTCATTCACTCATTTGAAACATAAAATTTACAATTTTTGTGCACCCTTACGATAGGTTGCACTAAACAATATTGCTCTATTTGGTATAAAAACAAAACGTGTCCATATAAAAAAAACGATATTTATACATTTTACGCTTGCATTGCAAAAATAGCCAAATAAACTACCCAATTACTACAGACCCAATTTAAAATAAAATGTTCGAATTTCTCTGACAAGAGATTGCAATTATCACACCAATTAATCTTTCATATATTTCCCAAAAATTGAACTCAAATATTATACACAATCATATTCATTGACTAAAGTACAAGCACACGTGTGTATGTATGTATGACCGTTTAGCTTTTAAAAGGTCCAAGCATTTTACAGTACAAATAATAGCTTTCGAATATATTACTAAACTATCAAATTTTGACATGCAGGCACATCGATCCAAACACACATTCGTAAATACTTATATGTTCGGAATTTAATTGAGTTTTTACTTCGTGCTGCAAAACACATCCTGGTGAAGTGCTAGCCGTATGGAGAGCAAGAGCTTATGAACTTTAACTTGTGGGTGTGGGGTTAGTTTGCTCAAAAATGTGTATTTTGCACGGAACCATATAAACAAATAAATTTGTAAAATACAATACAATATTTATATATGTTATTAATGGATGTACTTTACATATGACACTCAGACCAGATTTATTAAATAAATGAGAGTAAGTCTTTAAACATTTATCATAAGAGTAAGAGGAAAATAAAATTTCATTTTTTACTCTCCGTGAGCTAAAATGTGTTAAAACGAGAATTACTATGGCTCACAAAGTGAAACTTTTGTGCTTTTTTAATTCTGGGCCACCTATAAAATCCACTGCACAGCCAAATATAGTTTGAAAAGTATGTTGTTTGATTAATAATAGTATCTGATGGACCATTTAAAGCACCAAGCACAACTTAAATATTTATGTAAACAAAGAAGGAAAAAAGAGATAACTGGAAGATATTGCGACAAGACTAGAACAAACAATTAATTAATCAATCAAAAATCAATTAACACCAGGCCATGCCTCTATTGACTAGAAAATGCTTCGTCTGAAATCTGCTTCACTTCAATTCAGGATATTAAAAGTGTACTAAAACGTTCTCGGACTTTTCTAATTTTCATTGCTAATAAATGCATACAAAATATATACACTAAGTGGTGGAGTTGCCACATAACTAGTATCGAGATTTTTTTTTAGTGCTTGAGAACTAAGCTCAAACTAAATTAGGAACGATCTCTGGAAACGCAGACAATACGGAAACACTCAATCTCGTACAAAACTGCCAATATTTGCTAAGGACTTGGAATACGAAAACTGCAAACTTTATTTTATCCCTCTCTAAAAAAGACTGCAAAATATTGGTTGGAGTACCGATGGACGTAGTACTCACGCAGCCAAAATAGATCCATGTGTCCATAATGTCTATCTATTAATAATTAGCGCGTAGCTAAGGGAATCGGTATTAGTACATTATCTGGGTGAATATTTCGTGTTGTACCTTCCCTTCTCTTGCAAGTTCATCTGCTTTGCAATTACCTGCTATATTTCTATGGCCTGGCACCCAGATCAGGTATATTTTAAAATATTGTGGCATTCAGCTACCGTTTTTGACGAGTGTTTTACTGACTACCGATATTAGAGCTGTCTGGCGATTCGAGTAGACATATACTTCCCCTGTACAATAGTTAGAGATCTCTTCTTTTAGAGCAATAAGCTTTCTCTCCCTGTCTCTTTCTAGCTCCGAAAGACTCTATAGTGATTGAATAAGCAAGCGAAAGGATACACTGATGCCCACCCCTTCAGAGTAAACTCCACCACCTACCTGTTCATCAAGCTTAAATATGTCAGTAAATGTACTGACTATTTTCAGAATCTACCGTACCACTTGTTCCAGTTTTCTTTAGAAGGGAAAATTTTGTAGGTAAAGAATTTATTGAAATGGAGCTCAGGGTTACAGAAATCTTTAGTAGCTGAAATAGTGGAAAATTTTTCTAATATGACCTTTGTTGAATGCTTTTAGAAGGACAAGTTGCCTGAGCCTCAATGCTGATTTGGTACCTAGTTGCTTACCATACCTATAAGCAAGTGTACTATTTTCTAAGATAAGCCCTAAGTTAACTCTATGGCACATAACTGCGACATCATTCGCGTTTGTCGCAATTTAAACATTTGTACTTATGGGAATATCAGATGTTAACGAAAGGTAAATTGTAGACTCTTATCGTGAGTCGACAGAAATTTAAGACCTAAAGACGCTATGGAATTTGAAAGCCGTAATTTTTAAATGTTATGTAGAAAAGATACATAAAAGTACTTAGTCCTGCCATAAGTTCTGTTACAAGTTAAGTCCGTTATAGAAATTATAATACTTTTTGCGCGGCCGCCGTAGCCGAATGGGTTGGTGCGTGATTACCATTCGGAATTCACAGAGAGATCGTTGGTTTGAATCTCGGTGAAACACCAAAATTAAGAAAAACATTTTTCTATTGTAATAGCGGTCGCCCCTCGGCAGACAATGGCAAACCTCCGAGTGTATTTCTGCCATTGGAAAAGCTCCTCATAAAAATATCTGCCGTTCGGAGTCGGCTTGAAACTGTAGGTCCCTCCATTTGTGGAACAACATCAACACGCACACCACAAATAGGAGGAGGAGCTCGGCCAAGCACCTAACAGAAGTGTACGCGCCAATTATATATATATATATAAATAAATAATAATTATTATGGTGCGGCCTTGTGAAAAATGGCGGAACGAACAGCCGAAGAACTCGCCACAATTATAAGGAAATTTGAATTTTTTCACGAAGTAAAAGTGAGTATAATTTTTGAGTAGACAGGGCATACGCACAAAAGCAAAAATAACGGAATTTATTCTCGCTGTATGCATTTTGTCACAGAATTTATGGCAAGACTAAGTATACACTGCATCAAAAAAATACAGGACTGAATTTCGGAAGAAAGTGATAATATTCGTACCTTTAAAATTAAACGATTTTTGGTGAAAATTTTTACTCTCGATTAATTGTAACTTTATGAGTATGAAATAGCTTTAACAATTCTTTGACAATTTCTAACCATTTCCTTTTCATTTGAGTAAACCCCCACATTCCGTTGAACTTAGCTCAAATAATTGTTCATACGGAAAATATATATCGCGAAAATCACTCAATGCTTGCTGTTTTAAATAGCGGTAAATATTTTTGTGGCATATGTACAGTTCCTAGACACCATACTCGTTTTGTTTAGTGCGTTTTTATACTTTTAATCGTAAACACTTCGACATGGAGAGTCAGGCACCAAAAAAGCATTTAGGAGTGCCGGTGGATATTAAAAATTAATTGTAAAGTTAAAGCTAGAAGGAAAGAGCTACGGTGAGATATCAGCAACTGTTGACAGACCACGTGCTACCATTCAATCCGTCGTACAAACGTTTGAAAATAATGGAACGTTTATCATGGCAAAAGGGAGAGGATGAAAAAAAATTTTAATCAGTATACGGAGCGAATAATAGAACAAATGGTTAAGGCTGGTCCGAAAATTGGAGCACCTAAGATTGCACCGAACCTTGAGGAAACTGGGGACCAGTTGTGAGCCGACAAACTATAAAAAACTTCCTGAAATCTAAAGGTTACAAGGGGTGCGTCTCACTAAAAAACCATCAACGAAGAATGCAAAAAAGCGATTGGAGTACGCGAAAACTTATGTTGATAAGCCAAATGACTTTTGGAACGATGTTATATTTATGGACGAGAGTAAATACAACATATTTGGATCAGTTGGAAGAAGATTTTTATTGAAGAAAAGCGAATACCGCTCTCAGAAAGGAAAACCTCACTCCTACCGTCAAGCACGGTGGCGGAAATGTAACAGTTTGGGGCACAATGGCGGCTGGCGGTGTTGGAAATCTTGCATTTGTAGAAAACACTATGGATAGATTTAAATATTTATCTATTCTAAAGGACAAATTAAAGCAGAGAGCTGAAAAACTTGGTCACGGCTCGGATTTCAAGGTGGTGCAAGACAATAACCCGAAGCATGGTTCGGAAGTTATAAGAACTTACTTGCTTTACAATTGTAAATCTGTGCTCCCACACCCACCCCAGTCTCCAGGCTTAAATCCGATTGAGCATTTGTGGGATATTTTGAAAAAAAAAAAACTAGAAAGCACACAATAAAAAACAAAGCGCAATTGAAGCTATTTATCGAAGAGGAGTGGCAAAATATTTCGCCTGATGAAACCAAGAAGCTGGTATGTTCGATGAAAAGTCGACTGAAGGGTGTAATTGAAACAAATGGATACCATACGTCTTATTGAAACCTATACATTTTAAGTAAACTTTAAATTTCCTTTACTGTATATACCTTCTGCTCAAATATGAACGAGACGTTATCAATAAAACGGTCCGCGGATGACATATGGCAAAAATAAATTGTTTGTTTTTTGTAAGGACTGTTATAAGCTTACATGGCAAATTTCAGCGTGATATGTCACATAGTTTGTTTTCTGTGCTACTGTAAACAAGTCAAGCTCGAGTGTGTTCTTCAAATTTAACAATGGAAATTCCAGTTGAACAAAGAATTTGTTTGAAATTTTGTTATTCCAACAAAATTTCGACTTCAGACGCCTTAAAAATGTTGCAGACAACCTATGGGGACTCTGCTTTATCGCGTGCACGTGTTTTCCAGTGGTACAAATCGTTCAAAGAGGGCCGTTCATCGGTTGAAAACTTGCCTCATGAACGTCGTCCAGCAACATCAGTAAACGACGAAAACATCGGAAAAGTAAAGGAAATTGTGCTTGAAAATCGCCGTGTGACCGAAAGAGAGATAGCTGAATATTAAATATTTAGACGTTTTAAAGCGTTTGCGCGAGAACATTCTTCTTAAAAGGAAGGAATTGTGGGACAACAAGTCATGGTTCTTGCATCACGATAATGCACCAGCTCACACATCACGTCTTGTTCACGATTATTTGAACAAAAATAATGTTAATATCGTTCCACAAGCACCGTATTCGCCTGATATGGCTCCATGTGACTTTTTCCTGTTTCCCAAGCTCAAGTTGCCGCTCCGTGGAAAACATTTTGAGACAATTGAAGTCATAAAAGAGAATTCGAAGAACACACTCGAGCTTGACTTGTTTACAGTAGCACAAAAAACAAACTATGTGACATATCACGCTGAAACTTGCCATGTAAGCTTATAACAGTCCTACCAAAAAACAAACAATTTATTTTTGCCATATGTCATCCGCGGACCGTTTTATTGATAACGTCTCGTTCATATTTGAGCAGAAGGTACAATTTTTTTATGTAAAATTTTGAAGATAATTTCTTTTGTGTTATTTTTGATATGAATATCCTTAATTTATTCGTTACATTTTTTGTTATTGCTTTCACTATGAAATAAAAGATTGAAGAGAGTAAAAATGTTCACCAAAAATCGTTTAATCCTAAAGGTATTATCACTTTCTTCCGAAAGTCAGTGCTGTACTTACAACTTTTGGATGCAGGGTATACGCAAACACAAAAGTTAAGCGAATATACAAATATATAGTACATTATAGAGTATAGCAAAAATGAATTCCGGACAAATCCTTACTTTTTTTTCCACCTTCTAAAATTTGTTTCATCATCACGTCGAGTTAAACGCAAAAAAGTGATGCACACATATTTTACAGTGTTGAACAGTTGCATGCAAATTGAAACTTGTTAATTTACAAATTTTCACACACATACACATATTTTACGCTCATTAAGTAGAGTATACATTGTACGAATTTTATTATGTATATAACGGTGAACGCTTGCTAGAAAGAAAAAAACTAATATAATTTTTCTCTTCCACTTTTCTCTCCAAAACTAACTAAACAACGCACACACACACATATACATATTCAAACGTTTAACATCCGCTTACGCGGAAATGCTACCAAACGATGATAATGGCAACGGAAACGCCAAACTAAATATCCGCCAACTCAACCTTCTGTAACGCCCTCACCTACTTTTGCGGAAATTGAAATACACAAAATTGGAAAACACAATACCACAAACCATCTACACCACCACCATGACCACCAACTGTGTCCGAATGGCGCAACGCAATGGCACCGCAACACCACCCGCTTCATTCAAATTTATTCTTGCTGCTTACACACAGATACGCCTCTCTTCGGACAAACTGAGTTTTGATCTAGTGCCCGATTTGGGTAGCAACCTCACACACTCAACTGTAATCAAAATCAATAGGGCTACCTCTTGGCACTCCGTTGAGCTGGACTACAAAGCAGGCGAAATAACATTTACCGTTGACTATCATCTGAGGCAGAGCCAAATGTTTGGATTGACTTTCAATATTGGTGATAAATTAATTATTGGCAGTAGTCTTAAATCGGCCGCATCCGGTCTAGTCGGTTGCATACGTGACATTGAAATTAACGGGCATCTAATTGAACCACGACATGTCGTGAAAACTGAACGTGTGGTAGGTGAAGTTGCATTGGATAACTGCAATTATATTGACCCTTGCAAGCGACCGAACACCTGTGAGCATGGCGGTAAGTGTTTCGTGAAAGATGATCGCGTCACTTGCGATTGCAAACACACCGGCTATATCGGCAAGAATTGCCATTTTACCAAGTATCGCAAGACTTGTGAGGAATTGGCTCTGCTTGGCTACACCAAATCGGATGTGTACCTCATTGACATTGATGGTAATGGTGTTTTTCCGCCGGCGCATGTGAAGTGTGATTTCCAGAGTTTGGAGAATGCTACAAAAACCATTGTTGAACACAATTTGCCTAGTCAAGTAGATGTGCGTTCTTCGAGCGACAATGACTTCAAGTTCAATATACGCTATCGGGAATTCTCGCCAGACATGCTGCAGGAATTGATCTCACATTCGTTGTACTGCACGCAGTATATAAAATATGATTGTTACAAAGCGCCGTTAGAGCTGCACTCGGCCACTTGGTTCACTTCGTCCTCAAAGAACTTGACTGTGGATTTTCTGGGCAATGCAAAACGGTAAGTTGTTGTTTATTATTATTATTGTTAATTTAAACGAAATCCAAATATTATCATGGACCCATTCCTTGGTTAAGTTTTGTATGGATATAATTTAAGTAAACCGGCCATTCATCTTATTTGATTTTCTGGATAGCTAAAAAATTTATATTCTTGAACTGACAATATTATGAATTACCTCATTTGAGCGAGTTGCAGTATTTTCTTATTATTTCGTTCACCTAGCACAATTCTCTGCAATTCTCAACAGGCTGTTAAACATTTAAAACCAGACTTTCAGCAGAAGTTCTCTTAAAGGGCCCCGATGGTCTAGAATTTTCAAAAAATCGATTTTTGTTTTGTTTTGATATTTCGAAGGTATAGAATATACTGTAAAATTTTTGGAAGGATACTCCCAGTCTTTTCGATTCTACACCCGTTTTAGCAGGTAGTGTCAGATTCGTCACGAGGCGGCATCAATGGTCACATTTAAATGGTAAAAACTTAAACTCAATTATCTCAAAACTCCTTTTTTCGAATCGTTAAATTTTTAATATGTTGTTCACAACATCAATGGCTATCGCCCGTACTGGGATCATATTATTTCAATAATTTCGTATTTTTTATTAAAAAACTGAAAAACCCCCGATTTTTAGAGTGTTAAATTCAAAACCGCGCCATATTGTAAAATTTATTTTATTCCAATATCGGGGCATAGCTACAGTCATACTGATTAATCATTTTTTTGGTTTTTGTGTTTTAGATAAATAGAAGAACCAAAATGGACAACACTGTCCAGGTCCAATTTTTTGAGAGGGTCAAGTTCAGCGCTATTTTTAAAGTTATTAAAATAAAAAAAAGGTCATTTTTTATATAAAAGAATTAAAATAAAAAGCCTAAAAAATTTAAATCTCGTTTTTCATTTTTTTTTATTGTATGATACAAAAAACCCTTAAAATACCCTAAGTTTCGAGCTCTAGACCACCGGGACCCCTTAAGCCATCTCTTTGCTAACTAATAACCCCACCTAGATAGTCCAAGCCAATGAGCTCACATTTTTGGTATTTATTTCTTTGCATTTATTTATTTTCTTATTTAAATATTAAATTAAAAGAACCTTACAGACTAGATTCATATATTAACTTACATTTATTTCAAGCCTTGAAGTACAAAGTATTCTAACAGACTAACATTAATCTCAATGAAGATCAATCTTAAAATGTTAATATTCCCTATAAAATAAAAAAGCTAAGACAAAATACTAGTCATGTGGCGCAAATAAAAACATTCGTAAATATTTAACTAAAGAATGTGATGAAGGTGCGTGAAATCGAAATCCAAAGCATTGTAGACTAAGTTTAGTTCAGCAAAGTTCTTGATGAGGGAGCGTTGACACCAGATTTGACACCATAACTACTTCGAGAAAAATACCCGTAAAGAATTCTAAAGGGAAGATTAAAAGCGATATTTTCTAAACGAGAAAGGCTGTCAATAAAGCCAATTATGATGTTAATGATAAATGGGCAGCCTAAAATAGATCTTATCTTTTCGAGTGTAGGATTCTCACTCTTTTGTCGTAACAAGATTAACTTCTTTCGGGCATTTCGATGAAAAGAAATTATTTATATCTGCTTGATAATTTTGCACTAAAGATTATTCACACATTGACTACCAAATAAAAAATGCCAAAATATTTTAAATACAAATTTAAAATGCAACTTTTACCTACTTACGAATCAATTATAAGTAAGTAACCATATGATATGTTCGAAGTATTTAAAAACATAACAAAAAACTCCAGCCGGTAAATGTTCTACCAAAATGTCGCTCAAATTCAAATGAAGCTGTTATACTCGGCGATGTGCAGAGAGTAAATAGATGCTTGATGATGGTGTACAAAATAAAAAGCTGGAATACATGTGGAATGATCGTGCTGAATTTAGTTTCCGAATACCCCGTGGCGCGGCAGCTGAAGTTCCCCTCACAATGCTCTATGGTTTTTCACCATAGTAAATCGATCATCCTTGATATCTGCCTACTGAGTAGCATAGCACTCAATACTAACCTCACATTTTGACAGCGCTCTCATGAGCGCATAGAGGCAACGAAGTAGCACGTCTAAAGCCTACGTTGCTTTTTTGTTATATTATCAACACAATATAAGTTTTGTCCTACCAAACCTCCGTCTCATCCCAAGTGGCGTCAGTAAATCAGCTGATTCCATCTGATTAGATTCCAATTCCATTAGGAACGAATTCCGAGAGCACAACACCACGATAATCAAAGAAATCCAGTAACATGACTTTCACTTTTGACCAACTTTGACGTGGTTTTTTGGGTTTCGGCTCATGTGGATAGCGGCGTACAGCCACTTGTTGACTGGTTTGCATGTCAGAATCATACACCCAAGCGTTATCACCTGTTATGATGCGCTGGATAAATGTTGGGTCCGAGCTCACTTGCTCAATCATGTTTTTAGCCACCTTCTTCCGATGAATTTGTTTTTTAAAGAAATTCAACTCTCTTGGACCGAGTCGATCAGCCACGCGTCTCATGCCCAATTGATGGTGTAAAATGTTGCGAATTGATTCGTCAGACATGCTAAGGTCACAAGCTACTTCCCTCAAACTCAAATGATGGTTTTCCAGCACCATTTCCTTGACTTTGTCGACGTTTTCATCCGTTGAAGACGCTGATGGGCGACCAGATTTGGGCAAATCTTCCGCGGCTTCTCGTACCTCTTCAAAAGCCTTATATCACTCGTAGGCCCATGTTTGTGATAAAACACACTCGTTATAAGCTTTCTGCAACATTTTCAATGATTCGGCACACACAATTTTCGGCCAAATTCTTTTCTCGATATTTCTATCCATGGTGAAAATTGTTGAGCCCACTCGCGGTTGGCTGATATTATTAAATGCCAAAAACAGGCTAATTGACAGGTTACGCTCAAACTCTGCGACACTATAAACGACAGCTGTACCAACACTCCAGAAAAAAAATCAGACCAATGTGTAACGAACAGTTCCTGATATTTTTTTGACAAAATGTATATATGTATGTGAATTATACAGGAACCGATTTAACTGATGACTATTAAATTGAGTTATACTTTTCTTTTACCTTTTCAACAATTTTCTTTTTTTCAATAACACCAATTAAACTAAATTCATATTCATACATGCATTTGTCAAGAGTAAGTCTTAAACATCTCAGTTTACTATCAATTTTACCACACGTATGAAAGCAAATGGGCAGCAGTTTATTCATATTTCAATGTACGAGTACTCGCATTTTAACGATATTGACAAATCCAAATTTTGCGGCCACAACATTTCAAATCCAACATAAATCTTAATTTAATGTTGACCTGACATTCGTACGAAAACAAACATCTAGGCAGGCCACCAGACGGCCAACCACACAGACAACAGACCTTAAGCACTAACACTTGATTATTAACATAAACTGTCTTGCCTGCAATTTGCGTCTTGTCACTCAAACTGAAATGCCCGGGAAGCAAATTGTAATGCACTGAGTGACAATTTGACTTGGCTTTGCATTGCTCCTCTCCGCCCACGCTTCATCACTTAATGCTCGACTGCATTCGTTTGCTCATTGTAGGTGCGTTTATTTTAAGTATGTATGTGTGTGCGCACGTAACTGTTTGCGACTACATCGCACACAAGTCCTCACCAAAGGAATGCTACAAGTATTGCCAACACTTTGCCATTCATGTACTTGTCTCCGTTGGTCATCATGCAGCTACGTATAAATACGAGCGAGTAATTTCTGTCAACAATGTTGCCAACTACAATGATTTGTGAACAACTAACTCATCAGGCAGCAACACTAATAAACATACAGCTCATATTGCAAAATTACAAGTGTTGTGATTGAAATACAAAAAAAAAGGAAACATACTCATAGAAAGTGCCTGGCACAGTAAGAGAGTAGCAGCGGTAATAACAACATGACACTTGACAGATCATTTTTATTATGAATTTGCATAGGGAAATTACGAGTACCAGATTAGCAATGAAAATGTTTTGGGTGTTAGTATGTGATAAGCAAATAGGCTTGGGCAACTTACATACATATATGATGTCGCAATTGAATCTGAAAGTTATAATATAATATAGAGGCTTTCACAAATCCTGTGTCATAAGTATTTGCAAGGATAAAACCATTCATGTACATTTATATGGCATTCGAATGGTTCGGAATGGAATTAAAGTAAGGTTTTAATGATTGTTTTTATTCTAAATTCTCTCTCCTTGATTGGCGCGATAACCACTCACGCGTTTTTAGCCGACTCATACAGCTCATACAGCTCATCGTCCTATCGCCTGCGATATTCGCCGTTGCCAAGGTGCAAAGGTCCAAAAATCGTCCACAGAATCTTCCTTTCAAACACTTCAAGGGACACCTCATTGGATGTTGTCATCGTCCAAGGACGGGCATAGTCAGAGCCTTATAAAGTATTAGTTTTGTTCGTCGAGAGAGAACTTTACTACTCAATTACCTACTTACTCCACCAAAGCACTTATTGGCAAGAGAGATTCCACGTTGGATTTCTAGGCTGACGTTGGTATCGGTGGTTCCTAGATCAACGAAGTTTCTGACAGTCTCAAAACCATAACGGTGAACAGTAACGAGGCATGTGAGTAGAGACACTCCGCAAGTTGGTGTTCTCTCACCAATCCTCTATGTTGTTGTTGTAAATGATCTGCTGGAGGAGCTGGTGAAAGGGGGCTGAGGGTAACTGCCTGCGCGGATGACGTGGCCCTAATTGTTAGAGGAAAATTTGTAGATACTCTGTACAACTTGATGCACGCAGTTGTTAGATGGGCAAAGGATTGCGGCCTGTCGGTGAATCCTCTTAAGGCGGGGGAAATATAAAATACCCCGAGTTCAACTTCCCTCACTGATGCTTTCTGACAACGTGAGGTACCTAGATATTATCCTTGACAGCAAGCTCACATGGAAGCCCAATATTTAGCTAAGAATGAGGAAGGTAACAATCGCCTTGTAAGGGTGCAAGAGCGCAATTGGCAAAAGATGGGGGCTTTTGCCTAGAGTTGTTTTTTGACTATATAATACTATGTATTGTAAAGCCTATCTTGTTATATGGAGTCATAGTCTGGTGAAACTCACTAGAAAGGACGACATTGGTTAAGAAGCTGGAGAGAGATCAGAGGTCGACACTCATTGGAATCAGTGGGACGCTTCGAACGACTCCTACTCTGGCGCTCAACGCAATGTGCAATGTGGTACCCGTAGACATCGCAGGCAGAATTGCCGCCACACGTACCGCAATCAGACTGAGGAGCTCGGGCTATAAGCTCAACCTAACTTATGGACCCTCAAGCAACCTTAGAAACTTTGACTTCATCCCCCTGTCAACGGATCAGTGTATACCCTCGCTTAGTCCAACCGGAACCTTCTCCACTCATATTCCATCAAGGGAAGAGTGGACGGGGGGCTACACTTGGGGACAGGGTCTGGTGAACTTGTTCGTGGATGGATCGAAGTTGAAAGGAAAGGTTGGCGGAGTAGTTTTTTGCGAGGAGCTCCCCATCAGACTCAAATTCAGGTTACCCGAACGCTACAGCGTGTTCCAGGCAGAGGTAGCCGCAATCAAGGAGGCAGCTGATTGGCTGCTCACATGCCTACTAACAGTCAGGAAAGTAAATATTTACTCCGAAAGCCAAGCGGCAATAAAGGCCCTCGGTTCAGTGACTCTGCATTCGAAACTGGTCAGGGAATCCTTGACCTCACTTTCGACTGCGTCCGAATTCTTTGGCAAATCCTCATATGGGTTCCTGGTCACAGCGACATTGCGGGAAATTGTAAAGCGGATGAGCTGGCCAAACAGGGGGCATGTGAGGTTATCTCCCTGCGAAAGGAGAAAATTGGCATCCCCCTGACTACCTGTGGTCTGCTCCAGGAAGGATGGGCTTCGCGCCAACTCAGCGAACGTTGGGCAAGTACACAAACTTTAAGGTCGCGAAATCCTTCTGGCCACGTGTGGACCGGGGGCACTCGATGCGCCGACTGTTTGTTTGATGACAGGAGGTACTTCGTATTGTCCTCTCTTACCACCAGACCCCTGCGCTTTGCTTCTTTATCTAGCTTGGAAAGGGCAGAACTTAGAGCGCTGTTGTTGAGGCCAATGATTTTAATATCTATGCCTTATGCCCCAGAAACCAATAGACACAAATCCTGTGATGTCGAGCAAGCTTGTTAAGGCTTTCTCACATTCATGGGCATTTTTTATAGCCCATTGAATTTTGATATAATAAAGTTCTGTTTTTTTAAACCTCTGTGCAACGAAACGGCTCAATTTTGACTTTGATTATGCGCTATGATGTTTAATGCGTATTTAAAGCAAGTAAGGAAGTCCTGTATTCTGAATGGATACAAACGCTCCGGTTCTGAAAGTATTCGATGCGGTAGTAGCAGATGAAGGGTAAGGCCTTCTGTGCGTTGGAAAGATCAGTTGAAGAAAGGTTTGGGTTCACTTGGTGTGTCCAACTGGCCCTGGTTAGCACGAGAAAGAAACGACTGATGCGCTTTGGTAATCTCGGCCAAAATCGCGGTCATAGCGCCAATCAAGTAGAAGGAAGTGCTAAATTCAATCCGAACCGAACTTTATACGATTATAACCACGCACATTTTATTAAGTCTTTTTTTGAGCTGGCTGATAATCTTCTAGAGATAAAAAAAACTTACTTGCAATGAAAATTATGGCTTCTAACATCAGGCGGCCGCCGTAGCCGAATGGGTTGGTGCATGACTACCATTCGGAATTCACAGAGAGAACGTAGATTCGAATATCGGTGAAACACCAAAATTAAAAGAAAAAGAAAAACATTTTTCTAATAGCGGTCGCCCCTCGGCAGGCAAGGGCAAACCTCCGAGTGTATTTCTGCCATGAAAATATATCTGCCACTCGGAGTCGGCTTAAAACTGTAGGTCCCTCCATTTGTGGAACAACATCAAGACGCACACTACAAGGAGGAGGACGAGCTCGGCCAAACACCCAAAAAGGGTGTACGCGCCAACTATATAAATATTTAACATCAGAGGAACGATCGGTTAGGCTTAACTTTTAAAAAGCAGGCGCGGCTTTTAACCGATCTCAATAATATTCATGGCGGATCTATAATAAATATTGTAGAACCAATATGTGTCACAAAGCGTGTAGTTAAATTTCATGCAAAAAATACTACATTGATATCGTCAAAGACAAAATTTCCAACGCTGAATCCGACCTAATATTCATCAAAGGCATCATTACTGGAGACGGGACGTAGGTTTATGAGTACGACATGCAATGCAGACATCAGGCGAGTGAATGAACCGAGACCAAAACAACAACGCCGTTTTCAGTCGGTTTTTATAAAATACAACCGTAATTTACACCATAAATTTTTGTCAGAAGGTCAGGCGGATAATTAGGATGTTATGAGACGTTTACGTGAAGCAGTTCGCCAAAGGAGAAAGGATTTGTGGAAATACAACTCATAGATTTTGCACCATGATAACGCACCGTCGCACAGTGCCACCATTATCCGTGAATTTTTGACCAACAATGAACTGAATACCATCCAACAGCATTTTTTTTACATTTTTTTTTTTCTGCTTAATCGAACCAAAACTACATTATGGGGAACGCGTTTTAACAGCCCAAAGGAAGTAATGGAAAAATCGAAGACGGCTCTGATGGCTAAACCGAAAGTTCCACAAGTTTTTCGAGAGCTGGATCAAACCCTGACATAAGTGCGGTGCAGTTGATGGGGAGTACTTGAAGGCGATAATACTACTTTTGAGGAACAAACTTCTATTTTGAATTTTCTGAATATATTCCGGGAAATTTTTGATCCAGATGACAAACTAAGGAACAGTATATTTCGAAAGAATGCGCTGAAATTGTTCAGCTCTACATTCAAAATAGCTTTTCAGTTATAAAAACTAACACACAGCGCACCTCTCGCTGAATGCACGCATTAATAAATCACAGATTGCAAAGCGTTTTATATGGAAGAAAATGCTCAGCATAGTATGCAGAAATTTGTTTTAAAAATCCACACTTTTTATAGTCACTTGAAACTTGCACTTCTCTATACGAAAATTAAATGAGTTATTGAACTGCATGCCAACAAGTTTTCTAAAGTTTCTGATTACAAAGTTGAACATTTTTATGACAATTTTTGAAAGTTTGTACAAAGTTTGAAGCAGTGATTTATCACGGCACTTATAAGGTAGGTAATGAATTACATTTTTATATAAAATTAACGAAAACAATTTTGATTGCAAAATATTTCGTATATTAAAAATGGTAAAGCTATCATACTTAATTATGGGTGAAGAAGTCTGCCACGGCCAAGTAATACAAAACATTTTACGTCGCAAATACAAATTCACTAACTTCACTGTTAGGCATAAATTCCTCTCAATCCAATTTAAATGCCTTGCTTGACTCTACTAAGCCTTATTTTGAATCTTTCTTTTCATACATGTTTCTACTTTTTCCTTTTGCTTCTTTTGCATTTCGTCTATTTACGTACTCACCGAACCGTTTGACTGTGGCAGTGGTGCATGTCCCTGCTCCATCAACAAAACATGTGTGGACCCAAATCAATCATGCAACTGTGATGTGAAGGAAAACAAATGGTATTCGGATGAGGGCTACTACAATGAGCCGTACAGTCTTGGCATTACAGATATGTATTTTCTGCAACAAAAGGACTTGGAAGAGGATTCACAGGGACGTATAACGCTCGGACCGTTGGAGTGTGTCGAAACGAGTGAGTGGCTACAATGCAAACTTGTGAATGTTATTTAATATAGGAGAAGCTCCTTTTGTTTATATGTACATTTATTATTACACTCATCCATTTTCAGTTTATATGTATTTGTGTTATTTATATACCTCTCTTCCTGTGCTTTATCTCTTTTGTGCTGTGAACTTAAAATTTATTTACCCTACATACGATTACTACAATAATTTTAAATTGCTTTTCATTTCCTTTCTGCCAGACACCCAAAAGTATGTCGTCACCTTCACTACATCGCAATCGTATATAGAAGTGCCTGGATGGCGGAAAGGTGATATTGCCTTTTCTTTCCGCACCACCGGCGAAAAAGCCATTCTACTCTTTCAACCGCCCATACGTCCAAATCATCCATCCTTTATGGTGGCACTCACCGGTGACTATCAGCTGACATTCAACTTTACCCTCAGCACTGGAACAACACGAGAGCTGGTAATTAACTCGCATCGTAAGCTAAATGGCGGCGAATGGCATAAGATTTGGATCGACTACAATCAGTATCACGTACGCTTCATGATAAATACGGACTATCAAATGGTTGATCTGTTGGCAGAAGAGGAATTTGGACCATTCGAGGGGAGCATGTACATTGGTGGGGCAACGGCGTAAGTAGAGCATACAAAATATATACAATAGTTGAATTTAATCTCTACCTGTAAAAATATTGAAGAAAACTGCCAGCATACGCTATATAACACATGGGCTGCAAAGTTCCGGGCCTAACAAAGAAAACATGTTTTTGTTTTGTTTTGTTCAAGACTTGTTTTATTCATCGACGTAAATTCCATTAAGAGCAACGCAAGCCTGCCAGCGCCGCTCTAACATTTCAATAGCACTTTTGTAGAACGATTTATCGTTTGCCTCAAAATAGGCTCAGTTTCAGCGATAACCTCTTTATTCGAGCGAAATTTCATGCCAGTAGCCAGTAGCTGGAAGCCAAATCTGTGGATGTGGGATCAACTTGAAGACCGATTCATGTAGTTTTGCCATTTTTTGTGACACGGTGCGTTTTCTTGATGAAACAAATTTTTTTATTTGCCATATGCGGACGTTTCTTTGCAATTTCGACTTTGAAACGTTCCAATAACGCTATATCACTGTCGAACGCTTTGGACGAGGTTCACCAGATCCAAATCTGTCCTCGCAGATGACGATCGTTTTGATTCTGATACAGTAATGGATGCATGCTTCATCCATTACAGCTTATTAGGTTTATAGATGGATAAACTCCGCTGAGAATCATCAAGACGTTCTTGTTTTTGGTCAACAGTGAGCTAACGCGGCACCCACTTTGAGCAGAGCTTTCTCATAGTCAAATGCTCATGCAATATAAAGCCAATATGTTCCTCTGATATTTCTACGACGTCAGCTAACTCACTCAACTTCACTTTTTTATCACTCAAAACGATTTTGTGGAATTTGTTGATGTTTTCTGGTGTTACCACCTCATTTGGACGTCGACTGCGTTGTGCATCATCGGTGTCTTCACGACTTTGTTTGGAGTCAGCAAACCATCGCTTTATTGTTCTTTCTCTGCTTTGATGGAGTGGAGACCTTATAACACTTTTGAAGCCTTACTTTGTTTGAAGGGTATTTTTTCCCCTCAAGAAACAGCGTAAAATTAAAATACGAAATTCCATTGTTTTGAAAATAACAAAAGTAGCGGCACTCGCAGCAGAATAACTCACGAACTAATGAATAGAATGTCATGAAATGTCAACAGCAGTTTTTTAAGGCTGTTTAAGAGGTGAATACAATAAAACTAGTGCCTTCTATGTGTTAGGGCCGGGACTTTTCAGTCCATGTGCTGTTCAGCTGACCTAAAAACAAACGTTATGGCTTCTGCAAAGCCGAGTTCCACATCTTTTACCACATTTTTCCATTGTACTCTGCTATCTTTTTTGGCGAAATTTCGTATTGGTCATCATTACACCGCCCTTGAGTTATTATGGCAATTTTTTTTTTCCATTGTTATTATGGCCAGAAATGGAAGTGGAATAAACGAAAGATGGAAAAAGTAAATATGGCTTACTGACTTCATGGAAAAAGCTTGAGGATATTTGAAAATATGATATTTTGCTGTATGTACATATGAACATTTATTCACCACCACAAATGAGCCATTGCAGCGTTGACGTTGAGTACATCGTGCCAATTTGGATTTATCGATTTAATTGGAGTCTTAATATATGCCATTAACTGTACTGTGATTCAGCCAACACTGATTTATGCAAGCGTAGCAAGCTTTCATGCACACACATATATATATGTGCACGTATAAGTAATATTCAGATGCATTGGCCGTGGCAAAAGAAGTGAAGTTCAGTAATACTAAATACATAAATACAACTTTGTAATCCCTACCAACTGCCAAGCGTTATTCACATTTCCCAGAAGTGTTGGGAGAAATACGAAAATCAATCACTTTAACGGCACCTTAATTAACAGCCAGTGCTTTTGCAATCTTTTCACAATTAATCAGTTCGACTTTTCGCTGCTTTAATTTTTATTAATTGCACTCACTTGCTGTGGCTGTACAAACCTGCACACAGACGCGAATACACATCGTAATCACGCATAATCCTCTTCAAACTGAAACTTTACTACCTTGTGATTTACGCACATAAATACACACCTGTAAACATACGAGAATCCTGTCGGAAAATAATCCGAGCTAGTGGTCTACAAGTGGGTATCAAAAAGGCCCTGAAAATTTTAACTTTCAACTTGTCAAGTCAAATCCAACGCCTTTCTCGCTAAGAAATATAATATGTTTTTAAAAGAAAGCTCTTTAATCTATTATTGAGAGAGATAACTTTCTTGCTGCAGCTACTTGAAACATATGCCTATGCAACCGGAAAAAAGTTAAGTTCGTGTGCTCTTCAAGAATCCATTGTAAAAGTGATCACCCAAAATAACCTCAACCAACAAAAGCTTCAAAAGTTTAATGGGAACCCTTCAACTTTGTTTGGGAACATTCATTCTAGTAACCTCATTGAAATTAACTCATCAAGGCCAGTCGTTAAAATCCAAAAAATAATATTGCACGTTCGGCCAGTGAAGGTGTGCGAAAACAGACTTGCCGTAAGATGGGTGTGGGGTTTTCTAACAACTGAAAGCAAAGTTTGACGACGGGACTCACGGGAGTATTTACTGATTGTCAAATGAGTTTTGCGCTATTTCTTAGCCTTAGACAGGGCAAATGCAAGTATCAACATGGGCCTTAGGGCCACCGAGTGCCTTGTCTTAGACAAGCAATATGGCTAACCTAGCCTAGTCTTCGACAAAACAAGGATTCACCGCCACACCCCAGAGGCCAATAGTTAATAAGAGTGGACTTCTCGTGATGAAGCTCTAATGCGTATGTCGGCTAGCAACCGACATTTTTTTAGCATACACAAGTTCTTTTCTTGGGGTCTGTTCAATGCCTACTTGAATCAAAAGCGACTGCCCTGGGTGAGGAAAGAAGTTTGCTTCTACTTAGACAATATAGGGTTTGATTGAAAAGTATTTAGCCTTATTTTTTTAAGCAGTTTTATTAAACCTTTTGGCTTATACAACTAAGCCGACCCCGGGCGACGTGGTTTTTCAGCCGAAGGAGCACTTCTTTGTAAAATGCCGCGTTTACAGTGCTTCCTGGAGGTACAAACTCCTTGTGGACGATGCCTCGAGAGTCGAAAAAGATGATCAGCTGCATTTTCGCCACTGCAAAATCCTAACACATTTTTAAAACAGCTTTCACATGTTGACTACAACGCTGTTGCCTGCGAACTGGGACCGGTTTCTAGTGGAACGCGAAGGTCCAACGATCATTTTCCCCCACCAGCCGATTCGGTTGATCGCTTGGCAGACGCTCCGCGCGGGAAGGCTCATTTTTTTCAAACCCTGTAGATCGGCATACTAGTCCACGTTCACTTTACAAAATTTATTGAACTACATAGGTGCAGTATGGCTTTCCAATTCTGTAAATCTATGTTTGGCAAAAAATGGAGTCTCAAGCCACGTGGCGTACTCTGGATGTACAATTTCTGCCAGTTTTGATATATGGCTGCCTAGTTTGGTGAGTAGCTCTTTGAAAGGTAGAAGCGGGTCGCTATTAGGTTGAAGGAGATTAACCTCTGGCGACAATCTTCTGTAGGATATGATAGCATTTTGAGGCAGTTTTCTCCCTCCATCTCTGTACTTCGTACAGATCTTTCCATCCACAAATTGGGTTTTGTTGCTAGAGCTTTCTTTCCAAGCAAACTGGATTGAAAGGAGGGGAAGTTTGCACGGGCATAGGCAGCTCTGTTTCCACCGATGGATCCAAAGTGGAATCTAGAGTCTGAATGAGGGTTGTCCCTGGATTAGTCAATATTTCAGTCTCCTTTAAATTGCCGAAAACTAGTATTGTTTTTGAAGCAGAGCTCTTGGCGATACTGTAGGCATACAGAATGCTTAGAGTTCGCTGTTGGGAGGGAGACATAAATATCTTTTCCGATAGTTAAATTTCGATCAAGGCCCTGTCGTCGCCATGTTGCAGCTATAATATCTTCTGGTGAATTCCTGTAACGAGGAGATCAAACGTCTTGAATACGCAGGACGCATTTCTCGTATCTGTAATCCAGAGCATAAAAACGTAAAGTGAAATGAAATTGCCGATAAGTTTGCTAGGAAAGGGTCGACAGAACCGGTTTAATTGTCCCCATTGTTATTGTTGTTGTAGCAGCAATACTAAACCCTGTCAGTGCAATGTAAATCACCTGTCGACTTCGTCTAGCTCATCTACGGTAGCCCCAGGACACATGCTGTTTCGACAGGTTGAATCCAGAGAAAGAAGGGTGTTAGATGAGTGAGTTTGATGGGGCATATGAAAAAGTGGTTAGTGTGGTGCGGGGTGCCTTCACATGCTGGACATAAGTTTGGTATGGTGGATTCAATTCTGGATAGGTACGAATTTAACCTGCTACAATATCCAGAACGTAGTTGTGCCAACCCAGTTGTGCCCATCTAAGCCATCGGTATAGACAGATACAGTTCTATCTTAACGTGTGCTATCTAAAAAAAACTTTGGTCTCAGCACGACCGAAGCAGGACGCTTAAAGTGCTAGGGAGCTCCAATTTGCAAACTCTCACTGGGTGATCGGAACTCAGGCGGAGACGCTTGCACTTCCGTACAACCTCCATGACAGAAGTTGTGGTGATCGAACAGACAAAGCGACTTTTGAACACTTTCTTTGCAGAAATCCGAATCCGGCGGCTAGGCGCCGTTTCTCTCCTCCACTACCTCAACAACACTAGATGCCTATAAATGATTTTTCTTCGTTTAAGTTTTTGAATTATATTATGGTATCACAACGGCACTTCAGTGTTACTTATTGTGATACTCTTGCCATTTAACCTACCTACCTACATAGGTTACGAACTGCTCTCTCACTGTCACATATTCTTTTGGCTTATGCCCCGCCGACTATTTCTCGTTTCCAAATATAATACGAAGAAATGACTTTGTAATAAGGGATTTTATACAAATAAGGGCATTTATGTAATATACGCTTCTACACTCATAGGTGTATCGTATGCTTCTGCTTTTCATATCTGTTTTTGAAGGGTGCATTCTTGTTCCAGTTTTAGCAGAGGCAGAGTTCGATAATTTGTCCATTGATATATTGTCTTAACCGAAGAGTAAGTATTATTGAAAAGCCGTCTGCCATTCGGAAGTGGCTTGAAACTGTAAGTACCTGAGTTGTGCAGGATTTTTCTGCAGGGTATGCATTCATAGTCGCGCTCTGAATTCCCATGCTCTTTACTCGCACTCACTTCGCGTAGCTTAATTCGACAACTTGTAAATAAGTGAGCCAATCAAGCAATCAATGTATAGAGTAATGAAATTGATTGCCTTGCACAGAACTTAAGCAGCAAGTGGAAATTGCGGAAAACATTTCAATCGCATTACAAAAGTGCACACACTTTAAAAGCAAGTGGAAAGCTCCTAATAACGTAGCTGCAAGTAGGCAGAGGAGTTTTACTGAAAGAGCATTTTATATACTTTATATTGGGGTTGGGTGAGACAAGAGCAAGGCCTTCAACATTAACAATATTTATTAATCAGTTGTGTAGAGTTCTTATAAAATATAAATTTATAATTTGCTTTGCTATATTTCACTTGAATGATTTAGATTTAAGTATGCTATGAATTTTTGAAATTTTGTTTTAATTTTTTTCATTGAGTTTTATTATAACCAGGTGAATTTATAAAAGTTGACTGCGCTGGAGCAGCAAAAGCATTCCCATGCATTTTATTGTTGCAATTATGTGATTTGAATGCCAAAACTGCAATGTTAATTTAAACAAAAAAATAAGGCAACTTTACTTTGTTAAGTGTACAAAGCTTTTTACGATTTGCGAGTCGAAATGCGAAAGAAAACCAGAAAACATTTTTCTTCATGGCATTTAAATGGTTTACCCGATTTAATGACTTACTTGGAAAGAGGTAAACCACTCAATAAGCAAATATCTCACACCAAAAATGCACAGGGATAACGATCTCATAACGTGCAAGTTTTTAAAAGAGTTACCCACCTATAAATATATTTTCTCTTCTTCCTGATTGGCGTGCTAACTGCTTACGCGATTTCGGCCGTGTTTAATAAAGCGCGCCAGTCGTTTCTCTCTCGTGCTGACGGGCGCTTGTTGGAAATACCAATTGAAACCAAATCCTTCTCCACCTGATCTTTCCAATGTAGACGAGGCCTTCCTCTTCCACTGTTACCGCCAGCTCGTACCGCATCGAAAAGGGGGCGTTTGTATCCATTCGGACGACATGACTCAGCCAATGAAGCCGCTGGATCTTTATTCGCTGCACTACGTCTATGTTGTCGTAAAGCTCATACAGCTCATCCTTCCATCGCCTGCGATACTCGCCGTCACCAACGTGTAAAGGTCCAAACATCTTCCGCAGAATCTTTCTGTCAAACACTTCAAGGGACGCCTCATCGAATGTTTTCATCATTCAAGCTTCTGCGCCTTACGTTAGGACGGGCATTATGAGAGCTTTGTAAATAAAGTATTAATTTTGTTCGTCGAAAGAGGACTTTACTACTCAATTGTGTACTTAGTCCAAAGTAGCACTTGTTGGCAAGGGAGATTCTGCGTTGGATTTCAAGACTGACATTGTTATCGGTGTTAATACTGGTTCCTAGATAAACGAAGTCTTTTACAACCTCGAAGTCATAACTGTGAACAGTGACGTGGGTGCCGACACGCAAGTGCGCCGACTGTTTGCTTGCTTCTTAGTACCTACAAGAAAATCTCAATAGTATTAGTTCCTGGTTGAAAACCTGGCGTATGAAAGCTAATCAAACCAAATCTAGGCCGATTACTTTCACGCTTCGCCACGACTCATGCCTTTATGAATCTCTCAACAACGCTTTAACATCTCAGACAGATACGAGTAATGCTATATATTATACTTAGGTATTCTCCTAAATAGGTGACTCACGTGGCGATCGCATATATTTTTAAGGTGAAAGCGACTTGGATTTATATTCCGTTCACTTTACTGGTTACTTGGCTACAAATCAGCATTGTCACTAGACAATAAAGTCCTCAAAACCTAACCTGGAAATGCTGCAGATATTCCAGTCAAAGATGTTACACGTGAGTGCCAACGCGACTTGGTTTGTGCGAAACGAAACATTGCACCGATATCTAAATGTTACGGCAATTTGCGAAGTAATCAGCGACACAGCAGTCGCCTTGCCACTCATTCAAATTCTCGAGCAGCTAACCTTTTTTTAACAACTTCACTTCACGGAGATTAAAATAATGTATACCTAATGAATAATCAAATATTTAAAGTGTAAAAACGTATAAAACTACATATGTCTCGTGGTATATAGTATGCAGAATTATTTAATGAGCTCCGCTAGGTGTTCTTACGCAAAATTAAACTGTTTTCAATTGCAACTATAAAAAATACTGATACTAAATAATAAATGGAGTTAAAAAAAAAATAATAATAATTAAAGCAGAAAAACATGCAAACCTACAAATTGCAAGAAAAAAAGTTGAAGTTGACCCTCCCGAAAAATTGAACCTGGACAGTGTTGTCAATTTTGGCTCTTCTATTTATATGAAACACAAAAACCAAAAAAACATTATTAATCAGTATGACTGTAGCTATGTCCCGTACTAGAATAAAAAAAAAAAGAATTGACTAAATGGCGCGGTTTTGAATTTGACACACTAAAAATCGGGTTTTTCTTTTCAGTTATTTAACTTTCAGTTCTTCACTCAAAAAATGCGAAATTATTGAAATAATAATATGATTCTAGTACGGGTGCTAGCCATTGATGTTGTGAACAACATATTAAAATTTCAGACGATTCGATTGAATAGTTTTTTTTTACAACACCAGGCCGAAAAAAGTCGTTTCGAGATATGTAAATGAGTTTAAAGTTTCAGGTACAGGAGCACGCGGATAGCTCTCTACTTAAATATTGGGCTGCAGAAGCTTAATATTGGGAATTTCTGTATGAAAATTTTACAGTATATTCTTAAGATACAGTACTTTTCAAATATCGAAAAAACCAAACACCGATTTTTGGAAATTCCTAGACCACCCACAGGGGACCCAAGTATAATATTTGTTAGTTGTTAATAACTTTCCTTGTAAATTTTGGCTCCAAAATAAAAATTTAATAAAAAAATAACAAAAAATAAATTATTTTGAGAAGATAGTAATATAACAATAAGGAATAAATTATTTGATTAATTTATTTATTTGGTAGAAATTTAGTTATAATTAGTAGTAGTAGTAGTTTATTTATTTAAAATATTTATAATACAGTAGGTAGGTAGGTAAGATGGCAAGAGTACCCCAGGTACATTTCAAGTAGCACTTACGTGCCGTTTTGATACCATAATGTGGATCACTACCTGTGAAAAGATTTAGGGAAGAGAAACACCGTCTACAGCCATCCAGTGCTGTTGATGTAGTGGAGAAGAGAAAATGGATCTAGGCTGGAAAACTTCTTCAAGTCATCCCCAAAGAGCTTCTCAGCAAACGGAGGGCATTATAGCATCGGCGTCAGTGACCTGAATACAAAAACCCAAAAATTTGTTTGTTTATTAATGTCGTAAAAATTGTAAATTCACATAGAAAGTAAAAAGAAGTGTGCAAAGTTTCAGGGAGATCGGTTAATAACTTTTCGAGTTATCGTGTACGCCAATTCGAAAAATAAAGTTTTGAGAAAACGCGTCTAAAGTTTGAATACAACCTAACTATACCTCCCCCAGCGCTCGAACGCAAAGAATAGAGTCGTTACGGTTGACGATCTATAATATAAGAAATACTTAAATTTACGTTCTAAAATTTTTTTTTTTCATCCTCTTAATAACTCGTTAATTGGTTTTTTTCTGTTTCTTCGCATATTTCAAGCCTTTGACAAAATCAGTTGTTATATTGACGTAACTGCAGAAGTTTGTATAAATTTTTTGCTTAAAAATAACTCCCTTCTTTCTATTTGCTTTTATATGCTCTTCCATTTTTATATTCACTTTATATAATTCTTAATTTTGTTTAGCTTAAAAAAGTTAGCTATTTTACACTTTCATCTCAGTTCTCTTTCTCGCCTCATATACAACTGCGTATTGGCAAAAATAGTCAAAACTCTAGTTTAATCTGCGTAATCTTTTTTTTTATCATTCTGGTTGCAAATCTATAGATAGATTCCTTAAAACCTTTTCACAGTTGACACAAAAATTGTCACATTTAATATTCAGCAAACAAGGAAAAGGCTATAGAGGCAAAAAATTTTGAAGGAAATGCAATTGTAATATAGATAGTCGGAAATGCTCAGGCAGTATTGCCTATTGCAATTAAGGCCAAGACGTGGGACTTAAAGGTTACAGTGGGGATTCATTATTCCTCTGCAAACTTCATAGATTTATTTATGAATCGCAGCAGTTTATCGAGGGGAAAAAATGTAGCTCGTTTATTCTTCAAACATTCAACCCAAAAATGTAAAAGAGAGTAAATGCAAATTATTAAATTAATAATTTCTTGGTAATTTTAGATTTGATTCACTCCTACATATTATAGCCAACGACGGTCATGTTGCTATAAGCATTCAATAAGCAAAGTTGCCGTATTTGAGCTAAAGAAGCCATTCAAGATTAGCCATTACAGCCATTGAAAACGAGCGTTTCGAGCACCCTATGGGTTGGAGGAATCATCGGCCCATGTTTCTTAAAAGACGAGTCTGGCGACAATTTAACAGTGATGGGCGAACGCTATCGCGCCATGATAAACGTCTTTTTGATGAAGCCCCTGATCTCCACAACCAATCTTGGTTCCCAGAAGATGGCGCTACTTGCCATACAGCACGTAAAATAATGAATTTACGGCGTTCTCGTTTCAGTGAGCAAATTGTCGGGCCAGTGGATTGGTCACCAAGATCATGTGATATCACACCTTTGGATTATTTGTGGTGGTATATAAATAAGCTTTGATTGTGGATGAATCAACTTCGATTGGGGCATTGGAAGATAAGATTACTAAAGTTATTCACGAGTCCTCCAGGGAGTCGCGAGTCATTCAAAATTGGTTTTAACGGATGGCCGAATTACGGCACAGTTGTGGCCAATATTTAAAAGTCGCCGAATGGGTTGGTGCGTGACTACCATTCGTAATTCAGAGAGTGAGCGTCGGTTCGAATCTCAAAAAATTAAGAAAAAGTTTTTTCTAATAGCGGTCGCCCCTCGGCAGGTAATGGTAAACCTCCGAGTGTATTTCTGTCATGAAAAAGCATCTCATAAAAAATATCTGCCGTTCGGAGTCGGCTTTATACTGTAGGTCCCTCTATTTGTGGAACCAAGACGCACACCACAAATAGGAGGAGGAGCTCGGCCAAACACCCAAAAAAGGTGTATGCGCCAATTATATATATATATATATATCTTTAAAAAATTAATTTCATGAATGGTTTTACACAAAAATAATAAAGATTGTCCAATCAATTTGAATTTTCGTTGTTTTATATTATTACAATTTAAAATCCAATACTTCTAAATTAATCATCCTTTACTTAGAATGTCGACAATTAATCACCCTTTACTTAGAAGAATTGTTAGAATTTACTTTCTTGTAGCTGAATTAAGAAGCTGTGGGTAAGGCAGAGGAAAACCAATCATTTTCTCTATCGACATTTACCAACATTTCGCAATTTAGTCGTACACCCAAGCATTTGCCTTAAATAATTCGGATTTTGTTAACTAACTTTCATTGTCATCAGCAGCATTGCATCGCTGCATAATGTAAACATCTAATGTTGGCATCCGATTCGAAAACTTAATCGATGTATTTGCGCAAGTTTTACAACCTTCCAATTTGGGGCAATTATCTCATCCGCCATGCGAACAAATCAGCAGAAACGACAAAATCGTTGATAAGAGTAACGGTAATTTGAACGGTTTACTGGTGCCATTTGTCGCACTTAAGCTACAAGTGTTGGAATCCCAGTCACCCTTTTAATCCGAAACGAAAGCTAACGGTTTTCATTTCAACGCTATTGTAATTTCAGTTCAAATGCTTTTCAGTACAATGAAGTATTTGGTGTTGCATCAATTTAAATGTATCAACAAGCACACTTAATGCTCGCGAAAATGTACGCTTCAGAGTCACGCCACAACGACACATTCAAGTCGACAGCAAAGCTAAATGAAAGGCGCACGTTGCGCCACGTGTTGCAGTCTACAAAATAGTTTTCTGATTTTTTGGCAATGACATGTACTTAAAAACAAAATATAATCGTAAATATGTATGTATGTATGTACATAGGTATGTATGCGTGAATGCCTCTACAATTTGCATGCGGAAGTTGAGCGAAAATATATGGGCGCATTGGTGGTTGAGTGTAATGACAGCACTGCAAAACCAGCTGCATTGAGGCCAACACCATTACCGCGTCCGCATTGCAGCGTACTAAAATTGTTGCTGTTGATGTCGCCTGCTCTGACGACAACGACAACGTCATTGTCGTTAGCGCCGTGCCAATAGCTGTCACAACATGAAAGTGCTTAATTGCTTGTGATGGCATTAAATAAATTTTTAATTGCTTCGCACTTTTCATTCACGCTTCCGACACTCCCATGGGTAACGTTACCATGAATTCCCTTTACACATATCATACACACACATACATACATGCATGCATACATACGTACTGCATGCGGCTGAGTCTGTGCATGACTAAGTTGTCGCACTTTTACCTAGTTGCTTGACGAGTCCATCGTTGGCCACCATTGTGTACCTTACTTAACAGGATTCCTTTTATTTTTTCACTTGATTGCTGTTCTGTGTCACTTGCCACAACGTATGCGGATGTGTGCATGTATTGCACCAAGTATATGTATGTATGTACAGTAGCAGACACTGAGATATGGATAGTTTTTATTATATTTTTGCACACCACCTGAAAACTATGTCGAAATTAATATGAGGAATTCTATATATGACTTAGTTGTTTTACAATAATATAAAATTAAAAAAATATCGAAATATGTATTAGAATTTGATGGGCATTAGAATTCAATTTGAGTATTTTTAGAGTAATGCTTTGGCTGCATGGATTTTAACATTAATTTGAGAAAAAACTGTAACCTTACTAAATCTAAATCTAGCACTAATTTCGCGAAGGCAGTAGTTGTCATGACGCAAAATTAAAATGTATTTTCATTAGGCGGGTGAAATGGTTGAAGTACCACTTTGAAACTCCCCAAGAAGCACTAAAGCGCCGTTTTGATGCCAACAGGCAGATATGATACAGGGACATATCTAGAGCAGATATATACAGGGAGATATCTACAGCCAGCTGGAGCTGTTGATATAACGGAGAAGATTGATGGGATTTAGGTTAGCGCACTGTTCTAGACTGTCGAATAAAGGAGCCCGTAGAGTTCTTAATCATTTAGCTGTTAAGCTTGGACATTTACAGAGAAAGTGCGCAACGGTCTTCTTCTCCGTCTTTGCCAGCTCAGCCTCCACAACTTCTGCTATGGAGGTTAAATGGTAATCCTATGGGTATTAAATGGTTACCCCAGCATTTCTCCGCGAGTGGCGATTACCAATACCGCCCGTTAAGCACAGTTACAAGTTTCAAAAGTGCATGGCGTGAAGTGCCCAGGACCATCTTCTTCCTGCGTCTATTGTACTGGGGGCACAAAGTTTTCCAAATAGCACATGAAGAAATGGAGCTCCATCTTTTCTACGCTTTCCTGCGAAATAAGTTGTGCAATTCCCCTTTAACAACAATCAGGGGATTTAGTTTTATCACATTCGCTGATTTTTTTTCGGTTCAGCGTTTTTTCACTTTTTTCACGGCTTACCAATCGCGCACTCTCATACAGAATAACAACAAAAAGGCATGTAAAATAAGTGGCACAAAAACCGTGTAAGTCTACTAGATTCCGTCAAAATTCAACTGTAAATGACCGCTACACAAGTGTTTGGTTTTCAGTGTCAGCTACTGTATGTACTTCCACATGGACATATGTATATCCGTTCAATTTGCAAAGGTTACGTATACGCCACGTCGCCGGTGGAAATCTGTATGTTGTAACTAGTGAACAAGATCTATATTATATTTGAATAAATTTTTCGTTAACATTTTTGCATAAGAATTTAATAAAAATAAACTCAGTAGAAATTGCAATCAACTATGCAAATATTGCTCGCTCGAACGAAAAATTCTTGTCCAACATTCACTCTAAATCTCTATTTCTGTTCAATTATTCTTATCTGCACTTTTATTTTAAACAATTTATCGCTGTTTACGTTTGTATTTCTTCACATAACTATCCATCTAGATAATTTCAACACACAAGTGTATTTTTACCTCATACGGAAACATACACACATACATATTTGCTTAGTGCAGCCAGGCTGTTGCTAATGACTTAATAGGATTCTGCGAACTACGGTCACTCAAAAACTGTTATTTTTTCACAAGCCAACGTAGTGGCAGGGTAATGTATCTTTTCTCACAATCGTATATATAAATGCATTATACATACGTACATATACATATGTGCGCACACATATACTGTTGCATATGTTTGCGTACTAAGCTGAAATCCCAAGTTAAAACGTTGACAGCAATTTGATGGCAGCTTAAATTTATTTACTTCAACTGGCACTGCCATTTGCACTTAGTTGTTGTTTTTTCGTTTGCTTTTGCTTTTCTTCAGAAAAGTGTTTTTCGACTCCACTACTGAATTTGTATGCTGACTTGTGTCACTATTCATTCTGAAGCAAAAAATCTAAACTTGGCTAATGGAACTTTCATTTCCTTTTTTATTACTTTAACAGTATTTTTCTCAATAACTTCTTCATAGGAATGGTTTTTTAAACGAAGTTAATACTTATTTTTCGACTAAACGCTTTTATTGCATATTGCAGGTATAGGGTTTTTCAATAAAGACATAACAGAATTTTTACAAAACCTAGCCGTAATGGGTTAGTGCGTGACTACCATTCGGCATTCAAAGAGACCGTAGTTTCGAATCTCAGTGAAAGATCAAAAAGAAAGAAAAAGTTTTTTCTAATAGCGGTCGCCTCTCGGCAGGCAATGACTAACCTCCAAGTGTATTTCTGTCATGAAAAAGCTCCTCATAAAAAATATCTGCCGTTCGGAGTCGGTTTGAAACTGTAGGTCCCTCCATTTGTGGAACAACATCAAGACGTACGCCACAAATAGGAGGAGGAGCTCGTGCCAATTATGTATATGTATATATTTATATTATTCACAATTCTCCATATTGTGTACTGATAAATTCACAATTCCTATGAAAAACGTGCAGAGCTTGGCTGGGATGCTCCTGCTATGCGGCAGTGATTATGTTTCCTTTGCATCGATGGAAGAACGGCTTCGATGACTTTCACTGTCATAATTTGACTTTTGCCGTGGAATTAACACTCCATTTTTTCAAGTGGTATTACGAAAATCCTATACAATAGACGCAGGATGCAGATAGTCCTGAGAACTTTACGTCATTCAATTTCCAAACTCGTAGCTTTGCTTATCGGCAAGTATGCGGAAAATCAAGGTTTACCATTAAACTCAGGAGCTACGAAGGCCTTACAGAGGCGAAGACTACTGAGCATTTGCTCTGTAAATATCGGAGCTTGGCAGCTAGACGATTAAAGTCTCTGGGTGTTTCTTTCTTCGACAGCCTAGGGCAAAGCGTCAGCCTAAAACACATCAGTCTTTTCTATTACATCAACATCTCTGGCTGACTGTAGATATCTGCCTGTTGGACGTCTCATAATGGTCTCAAAACGGCGTTATTTGGAGAGTGCCAACGCCCGGTACTTCAACCATTTCACCTACCAAACGCTCCGACGTCGCGAAATGGCAGCCTGTGGTCGTGCATTAGTTCAGTTCTGTTTGGTCTACAGTAAATTATAATAACAATATAACCTTGAATGACATGTAGACAATGCCAGATCCTCTACAAGTCGAAGGTTGCATTTATATTAAACGAAGAATTCTCATGCCCCTATTTAACAACCCATTTCTAAGTACTAGTAATTAAGTACACTAGATAAGCAATTTCTTGATATGCACGACGACTTTCTGGCAACTGTTTACTGTGTACCGCTGCACTCCTTTTTCTGTAGTTCCAATACGTGCTTAATTTGACACATTGAATATTCAAGGTACCATGCAGGCATCGTCAACGTTATGCCAGTTGGGAGGTTCTAGGTATAATCTCTCGAAAAAATAAAATAAAATTAAAGCTCTTATTTTCAATTCATTTAGCCATATCTATCCGTCAGTCTGTGCGTCCATGCGCACGATAATTAGAACAAAAATTAATAAAATCGAATTAAATTTGGTATGCTTATTATCTAAACACTATCAATGTCCAAGAAAGTAGATGAAATTTGACTATAATACCTTCCATATAATTAAAGCAAACGCCTACTTTTGAATAAATGCGTATATTTGCTAACTATTTTATAAAATTCGCCCTTATTAAAACCACGCCCACTCTACATACAGTTCGAGTAAAGTACAGTCTTCACTTAATTTATTAGAAGCCTTAGTGTTACTAGATCGCAACTGATATTTGCTTTATAACCATTTTATTCCATAAAAGTGATTGCTCTAATCAACTAAACCGGACTGTACTAAGACTGAATTCCCAACCATCCCTCTGGTCGTACCAGGTGCGTGCGTATACCTGTCATTATCTATGAGTTTCTTTGATTCAAAAAACATCCAGGGCGAGTATATGAAGTTTAAATTAAAGGTGGCTCAGAAATTTATGTCTGTAAAACTTTCTTTATCTCTACTTTTCTACTTTGGCAGTTTTAAGCTCAGAAGACAGAAATCAATACTCTCGATATGAATAGCGAAGGGGCTCACTGTAGGACAAATAGTACTAGTATGTAACTCGACCACACCACATGCATGCTTAAGAGTTTAAGCTCTGAGAGCTTCGCGTTTATACTGCGGTTTTAGTTCCGCATTTATGGGATCACAGAGCTTTGGTATAAACAAAATTGGAATGAATTTTTTACAAAACTCTTTAGAGCCAATAGGTGATGTGAAAATTATAATTGATTCATATTGAATAGTGGCGGTCACGCCGTTTCCCAGAATTTCATTGTATCAGATCAGGACTCTCTTTTCCTTACAAAAATTTTCCCAAACACTACTTGAGCAGTTCATTCATTTCAAGAATACGATGAATATCGTTTCCCTTTACAATGTCTTCCTTCATACATTAGTATGTATTTGTTTAGTATTTATATACATAGGCACACTTACGTGTTTCAAATAATTACTTTTTTTTACTTTTACTAAATTCTACTTTTGAACGCTCGCCTTTGCTTCTTCGTTTCATACAACCAACATTCTTTGCGCCACGTCAGTGACCTGCTGAAGAAGCTCTCTGTTAAGGCTGGCCTAATTGGTTGCTTCCGCGGCCTAGTCGTCAATGGTGAAATACTCGACATTTACAGCTATATGTCCGTACATCTCTCGGAGATAATTAAGGACTGCAAGCCATCGTGTGTGCCGTCACCGTGCAAAAATGGTGCACAATGCAAGGAGCTGTGGAGCACCTTTCAATGTGTATGCAGTAATCCCTGGGCGCATATTGGCGAATTCTGTGAGACAAGTAAGTGCGTTAGCTAACCTGCATTGACGTAAATGCATACTCCTATAAAACATAATATAGATTTTACGTATGTGTATGAATATCTAAAAAAATATATTTTATTTTTCCACACTCATTTAATCTTCTTGCAGATATTAACGAGAAAGCACTCACCTTTATCACGCGTGAGTCGTTCTTGATGCGCAATTATATTAGTACACCCGCTGCCACGCCACCTTTCTTACCAGCCGCCTACTCCATATATGGCATCAACGAGGAGCGCGATATTATTAAAGACATACTAACAGAGGACATTCTTATCAATTTGCGCACCTACGATGCGAATGCATTGGTCTTTTATGCCAACGATCATTACAACAATTTCGTTCATTTATATATAAGCGCTGGGCGCGAAATCGTGTTCCTCTATAATTATGGCGATGAAATTGTTAATCTGACTATCGTTGATGAAACGGTGAGCAGTCTGAATAGCATACAAGTGGCTATTGAGCGAGAAGAGCAACGGACAACGATGCACGTAAACGAGCAAAGTGTAAGTGTGGAGAGGGGCATGATGCTGCTGGATGAATACAGCAACAAGCCGTGGATAAATCCAGAGAAAGGTAAGAAACTAGGGGTAGGAAAAGAAACTGGTTACTCAAACATAATTCCCTCTAATTATAATTAGTTTAATAGTTATATGGTAAATAAGTCAATGAATAAAATGAAACGACCGCAAAAACGTAGATATTAGTGCTTGTCACAAGTAAAAGAGTCCAAGAGCTTGCAAGGTATTAGATTGGGGAATAAGTTCGTAACGTTTTTGACGAAGACTTTTATTTAAAGAAAAACAATAATTATATCAATAAGTTAATCAATTAAATATTCGCCGTTGCTGTTTACAACCTTTTCCCACCTCTCAACCAATTTGTTGATGCCGTTCCGCCAAAAATCGCCTGGTGTGGTGTTAAAGAAGTTGTTGAGCCACTTTTTAAGGACCTCTTTGTTATGGAAGGTAACACCCTTCATATGGTTTGACAGGGAGCGGAAGAGATAGTAATCGGTCGTTGCAAGGTCCGGAGAACACGGCGGATTCTGAAAGAACGCACATTCGAGCTCTTGAAGTGCGACAAGTCGTCAAGTGCAACATGGGGCATGACGTTGTCGTAAGGGAGTGTGGTTTGACCATGTCGATCAGGTCTTTTCAGTCAAATAGCCTCATTCCCGCGATATAACTGAACGATGTAGAGCTCTTTGTTGAGTTGCACTTTGTTTTAATGCTACCTCCTTTAATTTAGGTAAATCAACAAGTTCTCCTTCTTTTTCCTGAACAAAGCCAGACCGCAAATCAAAACTTGATTGCATTGACTCGAAAGCTTCAAACTTGGAAACTTCTATTTTCAAACTAACTTAGGTCTATTCTATTATACTTGTAAAGTAACTCAGGAAACTTCTTTTATAAACTAATAAAATTCATTCTAAAGATACATAAGTTCTTCTGCATTTTCTTCACACAGAAATTTTCACAAGCAAAATCTAAACACTTTAAGCTGTCAAATACTAATCGTCTTAGCTAAATTGTATGTGTGTGAACACCAAAGTCTATGACGCAATTTAAAGCTCAATTGCCTCAGCCAATTGGTACATTTAACCAAGCCTTATAATGAAAAGATGCTTCCTGAGTAGCTCAAACATTCACTGGACATCTGTCGGTCAACAGGCGCTTTTACTGCCATCTCTGCATTTTTTGTCTCTTCAGCGTGGGAGAGCTGGAGTAAGATTCCGAGTACCGTTCTTCTTCACTGGCTTTTGGGTTTGAAGCTCAACGTACAATTGCCCACTACGATGAAGAGACATTATTGTAGCCTACTAAATTTTTTTATGTGTGAATTTATATTCTAAAATTGTACGTCCATTTAATTGATTTAGATATATTTTGATAGATTTGAAAAATATTGGTATCATAGCAGTGGCATTGCTCATTTCAACGTCTTGCAGAACCGGTCTTTAATCAAGTAGACTTCTTTCCTGGGAATCCGAAATTGGCAAATTTTCATCCCACTCTACACGAGCAATCAGCTGCTACCAAATCCCCTTAATTCTCAAGTGCAGAGTTTTAATAGGAAACAGTCGTCATTTACCTGCAAACTTTTCGACTGTCAAGTTATACAATTTTTTTATATTTTTATTTTGCAGAGGTTCTCTCACCGCACAGACCACCCGCGCCACCCACTGAGTACTTCCAGTTCAACATTGGTGGCTATGATCCGGCGAATTTGCTGCGACCCAATACGGACTCTACTGCGCTGCAGGGATATATTGGTTGCGTGCGTGGACTGAAAATTGGCACAAATCTAATCGACTTGGCTGACATCAACGAACGGAATATTTCGCCCAGTAAGTATACACAAATACAGTTGCCATATAACGGAATATACTTATACATATGTATGCAATTGCAAAACTAACACAAATTGCACTTGGCTCCTTAGTGAGGAAATTCAATTTTAAAAAGTCACATACGATGCTGAGCGGAAGAGATTTGCACATGCGTGTGAGCTCGAATGCAGCAGCGTTGGTTTGTGAATACGTGCAAAGAGCATATTGGTACGACGTACTCACTTATGCGACGAACCTACATGCATACGGAAATCATTATGTATGTATGTATAGCCAAAAGTATCGAAAATAAAGGACTTTAATACTTGTATTAGGGTGGGTCGATATGTGTAAAAGGTTAACAATATAAGAATTATAAATTGATAATTGTCTGAGTGCAAACCTCTTAAAGAATCTAATCTAATTGGCTGAGAAATTGTAGCTCAAAAATTATATTAGTACATACATACTTGGTGATTCGTAGGTCGAAGATTTCCATAAATATGCGGCTTAGAGCAGCGTCCATGCGCCTATTGATACTAGATTCCTCATATACAGGGTAGCTAATGAGTGGTATTGCATTAAGAAATTAGCATAAATTTTGTGTAATTCATATAATTTTTTGTTTCATTTAACTTAAAAGATATTAAAATTTTCTTTCATTTTTTTTTTAATTTGTTGGGTTAGTGATACTTACAATTTAAACGGCCACATTGTATGACGTATATGCAGCATCGTATCGTAAAATTGTACAGCACTAGCAATAGAGTTGAGGTTGGATAGTTTTAATCTCGAGAATGGAATCGGCAAACAAAATATGGACTTCCTTCAAATAATCTTATAGGGAAATTTTCAATATAACAAACTTAGTTAGGTGAGAATATGGATGCAAGATATTCTTGAAACCACAAAGAGTAGGAAGGATTTTTCTTCTTTTGCGTAGTCCTGGAAAGAAAAGTTATTTTAACAATATTAAATTATTTCTCGTGCTAACCGCTGCCGTGCTGCGCTATGTCTATGCTGTCGTAAAGCTCATACAGCTCATGAAGCTAATTGTTCTATCGCGTGCGCTACTCGCCGTTGCTAAAGTGCAAAGGCCCAAAAATCATCCGCAGAATCTTCCTTTCAAACATTCCAAGGGGCTCATCGGATGTTGTCATCGTCCAAGCACGGGCATAATCAGAGCCTTATAAAGTGTTAGTTTTGTTCGTCTAAAGAGGGCTTTACTACTCAATTACTTACTTAGTCTAAAATAGCACTTATTGGCAAGAGAAATTCTACGTTGGATTTCTAGGCTTATATTGATATCGGTGTTAATACTAGTTCCGACATAAACGAAGTATTTTACAACCTCGAAATCATTACTGCCAAAAGTGGCATGGGTGCCGATACGCGAATGCGCAACTATTTGCTTGATGACAGCAGATACTTTGTCTTGTCCGCGTACACCATCAAACCCATTCGCTTCGTTTCTTTATCAGCTTAGAAAAGGCAGAACTAACAGCGCGATTGTTGAGGCCGATTATGTCAATAACATCGGCATACGCCAACAATTGTAAAAAATTGTGCCTGAGCGATTAAATTCTGCGTAACGCATGATCTTTTCCAGCATCAGATTAAAGAAGTCACATTACTGACAGTCATCCTATCTGAAACCTCGTTTGGTGTCAAGTGACTCGAAGAGGTCATTCCTAATTCTGACGCCGAAATTCTAACCTTTGTGCAGAATGCAGTGCTGCGCAGTGCAAAGAATTCAAAAGGTATGGCCCACATCAGACTACCATTCGGCTCTCAGCCATTTTCAAGTAATCAGCTGATTCGCTGACGTAACAGGGGATATGACAGCGGGTTGTTTATAACAAAATAATTGTATAATACTTATGGCAATTTCTAAAAAATTATTATTTAAATTCATAAGTTATTAAAAGAGAAAAATAGGGTCCACCCTAATGTATGTGCATATATGCATACTTCCACCAACATATGCGTGTGTCAGTTTTATGGTCATTATTGCCAAAGATTAATGCTAATCGGATAAGCCTCAGCAGTGAGTAGCCGCAAAGGCGCAGAGTAGCAACGTACAGATTTGCAATAAAATTTTGTGTGGGTGGGAAAATTGAATATGTTCCTCCATCCTGTGCAGTTTAGCAGTTGAATTACCAAGTTAGAATAGCATGGAAAAAATTACGATACCAAATGGCCGATCCAGCGCTCTAAGCTTTCTGCGGCTGGCCAAGAAATTGATTCGCATTGATTTATAGCGATTTTAAATTAATGGAGAGCCACAGTTGCACTACACGCACTCGTACAAGGAACGTAGTGCCACATATGTGACATGCAGCATACGCGAGTACCGTTGCTAACATCTTATAAAAAAATTATTGGATACAGTTATGTGAATCATAAATATTGGATTGCGCTGAACGGAATTAAAATGCGCAATAGATACATACAGGGTGCGTGCGGTATTTGAAGACAACTGGAGAGTCATTATTTTGAATAAAATTTAAGGAAATTTCGCGAAATTATTACACAACATTAATTTATTTTATATTTATAAAATCATTCAATAAAATTTCCATTAGCTGCATTAACCTCCACGATCCGGGTCTGGAAACGTTTGTAAGCGCGAATCAAAGGCTCCTTATTCATGTTGATCATAACGGTATTAATTGCAGCGTTCAAAGAAGAAATTATGTTATGGCGATGCTTATTGGTTTCACGCCGAACTACACCCCATACGTAGTTACGCAAGTGATTAAGGTCTGGGAAGTTGGGCGGCCATAAGTTGGGTGCTATGTGGTTTTGGAAATTTTTAGTTATCTAATATTAGGTAGCCTTCGCTTTGTGTTGAGGAGCAGTGCCTTACTGAAATATGTATGGGCTGTCACACCGTACACTATCAGTTCAGAGTTTTACTACTGTCTCCAGAATCTCGATATATGCAGCAGAAATCTTTGAGTAAAGACTTGTAGCGGAAACTTCGTATGCATGAAAATAAGAGTTTCTGTAGGATTCGAACATACCCTCTTGTCATTTCTAGGATTGATATTTTGGTAAAAAAAGAACCATATAATCTCAGGCGCTTCAAGGTGCTTAATTTTGTTTAGAAGGCATTTTGATCGGATAACTCGCGATATTCTCGGGTTCCCTCCAACATACACTGTCTTCTGCGCTTAACGTAGAACTTATATCGGAGATATTCATAGACAACTCGACGGCTAAAGCACTCGATAGAGTTGAAGGGTCCTCGTCAATGGTCGCTTGAATAAATTCTGCAGATCGAAATGTGCCAAAACGTTCCTCGTGTTTTTTCCGCATTGCGACGGACTCTGAAATGAAGACACCATTTTTTTCAATTTTTATTTTTTTTTTTCAACATAGTCCTCTTTTAGAAAGATACACTTCTCCCAACTCTCCTGCCATTTTTTAACCCCTCCAAAAAATAGGATTTGTTGAACTCTCAAAAATACGCCTCAGTTTTGGCGATGCCTTCCTCGTTTGAACTAAACTTTTTTTCCCGGGAGCCATTTCTTCATGTTAGGGAACAAGAAACAGTTGCAGGGAGCCAGATCAGCTGAATACGTGGAGTGAGGCAGTGATTCATAATGCAATTCATACAACTTGGCGCCGAATACTCCGTATGAAACTGCTGGTACGTTACCGTGGTGAAACAGCACCTTCTTTTTCGCCAAATGCGACCGCATCTCCTTCAATTTTTTGTGAAATTGTAGGAAAAACGATCACTGTAGAAGTCCAGTGATCGTTCTTCTTTTTTCTAAAAAATTCATGAGGTTGACACCGTTCACATTGCAAAAAATCGTCGCCGTGTCCTTCCCGGACGATGGGATTGTCTTCGCCTTCTTTAGATTCACCGGGATAAATCCATTGTTTGTTTGTTGCTTAGTTTATGGTATGTAAAGATGAATCCAGAAATAAAAATGATGAATCCAAAAATTTCTTCGGATCGCCCTTAAATCGCTCCAAACACTGCTTCGAAGTTAACAGCCGCATCCGCTTGTTGTTGCTTGTGAGCAATCGCGGCACCTATCGGTCCAACAATTTTTTCATCACTAACTTATCATGTAAAATATAATATTAATTGCCGTTCCGGTCAAGACACCTTTGACCTCTGTTACTTCGCGCACTTTCGTTTGCTGATCAGCGAGAATCATGACGTAAACTGTTTGAATGAATTTCTCGTTAACCACGTCTGCCGGTCGTCCTGGTCGTACCTCATCAAAAACGGATGGTCGCCCACGTTTAAATTCGTTGAACCAATATCTAACTGTGGTCATAGATGACGAAGCGTACCCATAGACAGCATCCAACTTTGCTTTTATCTCGAAAGCATTTTTTTCATCCAAAAACAAAAAGCGGATTACCGACCGATTCTGCTCTTTTTCCCATCTTTGAGAAAATCACGAAACACGTCTTACTCGAATAGCTGCCAAATGAAAAACAGTCTGAAATTTGTTTTGCCGTCGTTGGATTGATAGCAGCGCACGATGCTAACAACAACTTCCCTCAGGAACGCCTTGTGTCATCAAATACGGTTACTTATTGCACTGCCCTCGAATATACATGTCCTCAAATGTCGTACGCACCCTTTATGTGCTCATTAAAGAGTAACTCGTAAATTATAATCCATATTTAAATACTTTGATAAGCCAAAATAACCAAATTCATTTAAGTTATGTGAGCTTGGATCTTTTTGGAAATTTTGTTCAAATTGAAGCATTAGCCTTCACTTCTTGCACACCATTAAGATACTTTTCGTTAATCTAGCTTAGCATTAAAGTATGCCAATAAATCATTGAATGTTTGGCATCCTAAAATATTTATGTGCAATAGTAGTCGCCATTAATCAGAGATTTAACCGCGCTCATAGAACTTGTGCTCTGGGCTAAAAGCTGATTCCGAATGCTTAAGACTGCATGTTAAGAAAATTTGCACAGCCTCCGATTTCTGAATGTCAGCATCATATTATTTTAGTTATGACACTAGTTATGACATTTCGACTTCTCACTACACCGACGTACGTCACTGTGCCATTATGACGTTTAAGATGCACCACCGCCATGATGGAGGGTTCGCATAATCCTTTTTTATTCTAATCCGTGCAACCTTAATTCAGTATGGAAATTTTAGCACCTAATTAGAAAAGTAAAAGATATGATTGAAGATACGATTGACAGGTATTTTGCTGATAACCCGTTGAATATTTCTCCGCAAGGACGCCTTGTTCAATGTGGAGATAGCGTAAAAATCAAAACTGCAATTTAAAAAAAATAATAGTAAACACTACTAAGTTAAAGTGTACATATTTTATTTCTGTATGGTTTTGGATTAAGGAGCTCTTGGATTTAGGATATTTATCTTACTAGAAGCTGAAAAAATCATAGCAAATTTAGGAAATACTACTAAATTAAAGCTTTACAAACAGCAATGTCATTAAATATGGTTCAGTATATAAAGAGCTCGGTAGCTAGGCGAATGTAGATGCATTGTCAATATTCCTAAAATAACATAAAATTATCCTATGGTTTATATCGACCTTTTTTCAATTTTTAACTACCTTTTTAAAAACGGGATAAATTTATGCTTCTTTTTCCCTTACTTCCAAATTGCATCAATGGATTAAGTAGCATCCGAAATCAGTTGTCAAACATTATACAACCTTTTATTATTAGCCCCGTTACTTTGCTCATAGTGAATTTGACAATATAAGCTGATTTTCGTGACGCACACTAGTATAATAGTTAAGAAGTGTAACCAGATTACCATTTTCGTGATTTAATTTAGCTTTTTTTTGTTTTCTAGCCTCGGAGTTTTACCTCTTTCTTCATGACACTTTTCTAGCCTCTTCTAAATGGCTATATTCCTAACTATGTAAAATATATTGTATATTTTTCCTAAATTAGTTAAAAAACTCAGTTTGCTCCATTTAGCTTTACTTTTTTTATCACTCTCTTCACACTATTGACGATTGCGACAATTGTTGATTTTTTTTTTTTTTTTTTTGTCCATGGGCGTTGTGGTAGCGCGCTACCCTCAAGTGGCCCTTTGAAACCAGGACAAGCCTGTTGTTTCGTCGAACTCCTCACCCCACGGGACAACCACGAACCATAACATAGTGGGGGAAGGACGAATTAGTCGCCGGTCCTTCTTCGTAGCCTTTTGAGGGCCCTTAGTTTCTTCATAGTCTCTGCTATGACATCGCATGCTGCCGTCCCTTTTTCCCTGCTTTGTAGCATGGATTGCACGAATTAATTTGGGTCATTCCGCCAAATATACTACGAAGCTTGAATCTAGAGCCATTAAAACGAAGAATATGTGGTGGACGTCTTCTATCGCGTTCACCCCACAGTATTCACAAGTGAAATTCGATTCGTGTTTGAACTGATGAAGGTATGCTTTGCATCATCCATGCCCGGTTAAAAATTGACTCAGATAAAAATCCATTCGCAAGTCTGGAATGCAGCGATGTGTCAGGCGGCCCTTCGTTGTGTTATTCCATTTTTGCTGCCAAGTTTGGGTACTAGTTTCCCGTGCTACAATGCGCAGCTAATACTGGTGTTTATTCGTTAAGCTGCAATTAATGGTGCCGTAGCCGTAACCGTAACCATAGCCGCAACATTACATCATTTGTCGATTAGTCATGCCGTAACCATAAACAGCTGATATTGAAGTAGAATTAATTACAACGTTTGCATTTTGTCATAAAATCACCGATAATTTTAATTTTTCGACTTTCATTTCTAATATTCAAATTTTAGTTGCACATATCAAAACAAATATAAAATATTTCACAGCTGCTTACGGTTACGGGGGAAAAACCAAAATTCAGTAAATACATACGACTACGGTTATGGTTATGTCGTTATGGTGGCGCACCTATAATCGTTTGCAGTGCTGTCCAAATGGTTGATCAGAACAGCCGATTGCTATGGTTACGGTTATGGCTACGGTACGGCCCTACTAATTGCCGCTTTATTTATGCGTGTGTTAAGCATTCTACAGACGGGAAATAATCGCTTGAAACTCATTTCGCCACACACGTGTGGATTTGTTGACGATTCTAGTTTCACGCTGTTCATTAGAGAGTGAACATGGAACAAGGAAAAAATTATTGCCATGTATGGTATTTATTTGTGCGTGAAAAGGAGCGCGGGGAGGTCGAGAAAAAATAGTCGTTCAATTTGGTGGCATGACTGGCTTAAAAGGCGGCATGAGTTTTCGCATTTAAATTTTTCTTCACAATTTCTTTTTTAGTGTCTACTTTGTCTACTTCTAATACAATTTTTAATTTCACATTTCTGTCCTCATATTTCTCGCGCTTACTTTTCCACAATGTAGGCTGACTTTTGACCAAATGTATAAGTTCTTCACTGAATTTGTTGGTTAATGATGCCATGTGTCCGCTCATGTGCACACTTCGAAATTTCTTTTAAAATATAGAAAGTGTGAAACAAAAACAAAAATGTATTCGGGAATACTCATTCGGCCTTTTAAACCAGTACTGCATCAAAATTGAACGATTTTTTCCCCTTTCTTGGAACTTGAAGAAGAGTTTTGAAAATTGGGTTGAAATAAAGTCAAAAATTGGTACCGATTTATTTTTTTACAAAGTGAAGTACTTTTCGCAAAACTTCAATATGGCGAGTTTTCTTGATGGAATTGGTGAAAATGTACTTTAATCAATTTAGGAATAATATTTATGAAACTTTTTATATATTAATATAAAAAGTACTGACTAAAACTTGTTTTTTAATTCATTAAATAGAAATTAACATTTTTTATTTTAAATTTATATACTATCCGAAATGAAAACATTTTCAGAAAGAGGATTACGCACGGTGAATATAAATGTTTTCAAAAATTTGCTAGGAGTTGAGGATTAAGAATATAAGTCCTCTCATAATTCCTCTAAAAATCCCCGTTAGTTTTGTGGGTGTTCACAATATTAAATTAGTGTAGCCAAATCAAAATGTTTCTCCTGCTGCTTTCACCAAATTCCAATGAATTCAGTGCATTAAAACTATTACTCTAACTTCGTTGCTGTATTCTGCAATTAAGATTCCATAATAATACCGAAATTTGCTGCTGACCTGCATTTTACAGCCAGCACTGTAAATATATCTGTGTATAGTACATTCATTTACTAGTAATAAAGCCACATTTCTTATCCTCACTCTTTTCCCATTTCCAGCTTTGGGCGGTGTCCTGCCCAATTGTCAAATCAAATGCGATGCTGAGCCATGCAAAAATGGCGGCATATGCAAAGAGAATTTCGCCAAACAGGAATCAACGTGCGACTGTGAACATACCAGTTTTCTGGGTGAATTTTGTATGGAGGAGAAGGGTGCCGACTTTAGTGGCGAATCAACATTGTTGCGAAAATTCGAACTCACCGGCAAGGTGGACTATGTGCGCCTGCAATTGGCATTCTCATCGTTCGATTTGCGGCGTGCCAATCGTGTGATGTTGTTATTACAGCCGACTGGTGATCGTAGTTATTACCTGATGGTAGCCATTAACGCTGATGGTCATCTACTATTCGAAGAGGACCGTGAGGGCCCTGCAGTGGGTGCACATATCGATCGAAGTTTTTTGAATAATGCACGTCATTCCATTTACTACATACGCAATGGCAGCGATGCTACTCTGTATATTGACCGTGATAAGGTGGAATTGACAAAGGTACAGACACGTGCACCGGTGCCCACTAGTGACGTGGGCGGAAATCGAGTACAAATTGGTGGCATCAATACGACAGATGCGAGATTTGCTGTATTCAAAAGTTATAGTGGGTGCCTATCGAGTAAGTAGACATTTGAATATTTGTATGTTTGTCATTAGTGTGTATGTGTATGTGTATGTATATAAATATATTTGGAAATGTATGAATGAAAATATACTGCAAAATAGGAAAAATCACGGAAAAGCTAATTCTGTGCAAGACATGCACTATCACGAACTAATTCAAACGACAGTTGAAGCTCTGTGTTGCTTTAGCAGCGCCCGGTCTATACTGCTTATGACGAGACTGTAGAAGCAGAATAGTAAATCATGTTTAAGGAAAATCATTTGGTTTCTTGGATACGAAAAATTTAAGTTGTGTCTAGCTTTTCGTAGAACAAAGAGTTAAATTTCGGAGCATACATAGCTAATTTTACAGAAAGAATATAATAAAATATTAATGATTGTTGGAAAGATATGTTTGGCTATTATTGATTCCGCGTGGCAACATCGGAAAAATGCTATTACCAAATCCGATGTGATCACGAAATTCGTGAAATTGGTATTATTGATTTCGCTTGAAACACAGCTTTGACAGTTTTTCGTAATAGATTTATACGAATGCTTTACTTTGGGGAAGGAAGACATAAAATAAATAAAAACAAATTAAATCGTGTAAAAATATGTTACAAAAAAATGTTTTTTTAAGTGAACAAAATGTAAGGAAAATGGTTTATTGGTAAATGCCGAATAATTTTGAAGCTATTTTTTCAATAAATCTCGAACACCTACACACCATTTTCCATGTTGAACAATCTGCTGACGGAACTGCCAGAATGAATTAAAATTCTTATAAATAAATGATGCGATTGGTAGCCAACTCTGCTAGAAATCACAGAATGCGCTCTGCAAGGTCCAGTGCTGTCACTCCATATCTATAGCTTAGATCAACAAGTACCACATCGAGTACGTACTTAAGCGCGCATTTGTCCAAGGGGAAGTTTTTAATGAAACTAAAAAAACGTGATTCCGATTTTTAATATTTTATGTATTTTTTTAATTTTTTTTTATTTATATTTTCGCCCAAATTATAGGGCCCACAATCATCTTTCAACATTTTGCGCTCTACTAGTAAAAACCTGTTTTGCATAGGCTCCTCTCCTACCAATAAAACTGTTGAAGAAGTGGCCTCCATTGTAATTTTGAATATCGTTGTTTTATTTAATTACCTAAAATTACGATTTCTTTGTCAATAATTATCAACGATGGAAACAAAAATCATCTGAAATGCATTTAAAAAGTTGGTAGCAGTAATTCGACCATAGTTCAGGTGGTTGGCAATACGAACTACGAAAGCGTCGAAATTTTTCCCCCCGAATTCGTATCGGGAGCCCCGTTCACGACGGCAGCTCGTTCGTAATACATAATAAGGCTGATAATAAAATTAACACAGTGAGCGATTGACAATATCTATAGTCTTGCTCACCCAAAATTTACGACAACAAAAAGGTTTATGAATAGTTTTGTAAATAAATATCTACCGAATTTTTCCGGCAGATAGCTCAGTAGGTAAGGGAAGGTATACTGAAATCCGGCAGGAGCGGAAGGGCTTCGGCTCAAAAGGCCTCGTATACCCTGAGTACCTCCAGCGGCAGGGCTGTAAAGCTCATCAGGATCGAGACCAGCAAGATCCTGATTATGGTATACTGGAAGAAATTATTCGGATTAAACAGTCTGGGAACTTGAGTACAAGATTATGGTGATGAAAATGGGAACCAGGATACCTACACCGGAACTAAGCACGAGCGCAATAAGCTACATCGTGAAAGAACGAATTCAGAGAAGGCATTGAAAGTCAAATAAACGTGATAGACGAGCCACCAATACTCACCTGTGAGGAATTTCAATTAGCTGCGAGCAGGCTCAAAAACAACGAGGTACCAGGACCAGATGGAGGACCCACAGAAGTCCTCAAGTAGATCGCAAAAATGCACCACAAGTTTTGCTGGACATGTACAACGCCTGTCTAAGAGAGGGGATTTTCCAAGAAATCTGAAAAAAGCAGCAGCTCCTACTAATAAGCAAGAGGAAATACAACCTGAACCTCCCATCAGCATATCGGTCATTATGCATGCTCGACACAGCAGAGCAGCTCCTTGAAAGGTTAATCAAACCACGACTGGCCGTAGCCATACATAACGCCGGACGACTATCAGCAAGACAGCATGGCTTTAGAAAGTCTAGAAGAGGTGTAATCAACGTTAATAAACAGCGTAGGAGCAACGCAACAGGGCGTAGATATAAGGAACGCTTTCAATAGCATATTGGCCGCCTTAGAGCTAAGCTTCAGAATTCCGGCATACCGACAGCGCATAATAAAGAATTACTTAGGAGACCGCAAACTCGTCTATCAAACCTCAGCGGATTCTCGCTGTCGTCAGACGTCGCTTCCAAAGCGGCACAAGGATAAATTCTCGGTCCCGACTTCTGGAACATTAATTATGACAATGGCATCCCCACTCAGTAGGCTGATGGCAAACATAAGCGGTCCAAACCAAAGGAAACGGAAAATAATGATGCCTACCACGCCCTCTTATACGGATCTTAACTATGGGCAAATGCGCTAAAGGTAAATCGCCGATGCAAACTCTTAGCATCAGTACAACGAACGGCAGCCTAGAGAGTTGTGTTCGTCTACCGCACAGTATCAGGGCCAGCTGTTCAAGTAATAAGCGGCTCAATACCGATAGGCTTACCAGCTTTTGAAAGGAAAAAAGTTGTGGGCATTAAAGAAAGGGAATAGAAGAAAGAGTTATCAAACCTGCAGCGCGCGAAATAACAGATGAAACGCTAAGGCTAATGCCAAGATCGCTGGATTAATGAAACGCGCGGCAGATGGACGGCTAGGTTAATAAAAGACGTCGATACTTGGTGCCGCCGAATATGAAGCGGAACCCACATTCTTCCAATGCATGCGTTGGGAGCAAGAACGTCATCGGAGAATGCACTCGGTCTCATAGCCACTGAAAATGTAATCGACAAGATGCTAGGTAGCAAGGAAACGTGGGAGATAATCAATAATTTCGCAGAAAAAAAGCGCGACCTGGATGCAGGCACTTAGTCATAGACCTTTCTAACGAGAAAAATGGAACGCCACTCTGAAGTAATACGAACACGGTTCCAGCAAGGCCGACGACGGCAGCTTTGAAGATGCATTAGGCATTTTAAACCTCCTCATTGGCAGAACAAAAACAAAAATTCCGGCAGACGATTTTTAAAGTTATTGCTTTGTTTTCAATTAAATGAAGGAAAAAATTATAACTAATTTTATAATATTTTTGTGAAAAATAAATTCATCTGTCTTTCTATAGCGTACTTAGAGCGCTATTAAGAAAACAATTTATTTCTGCTTTAAGTCAGCTTAAACTTTAGGGTTTTCCGAGGTGTTATTTTGATATTCAAAGAAAAATCCTATTTTTTAATATAAATGATCGGATGTTTATTTCATTATAAAGAGGAAGGTATGCTGTTAATAGTGGAAAATAACATCAGGCAGGGCAATATCCTTTTCATGCAGTTTTCCACATCCGAATTGCAAAGTGGCTGCCCTATGCCCTCGATAGCCTCACGAATTCCATCTTTGAGGTCGGTCTTGAATCGGCCCTGGGCTCTTGGCGTAGACCTTCTCTTTCACGTGGTCCCAAAGAAAAAAGTCACAAGGTGTTAAATCACAAAATCTCGGTGGCCAATTGTGATCACCTCTTCGAGAGATAACACGGTCCGGAAACTTTTCCCGTAAAAGATCAATGGTTTCGTTGCTTGTGTGGCACGTAGCGCCGTCTTGTTAAAAATAATCGTTGCCCAGATCAATACCATCCAATTCCGGCCATAAAAAATCGTAAATCATCTCTCGATAGCGCAATCCATTCACCAATAACACCGGTTATTGCAAAACCCTATACGTAAACACACATGGGTGTATTAACATTGGCGCATATGTACCTATGAGTATGTATGTATGTGCGTTTACAGGTGCTGTCAAAAGACCGAGTATAAATTTGTCGGCAATGCGCTATTAATTCTTAAAGCTTCGCTAAACTCTTGACGAAGGTTCACTTGACAGACTCAAGTCGGTCGTTGCGCAGCTGTCTCACTGTGGCACTCACTCGTCTGTGCATAGGCCTGTTGAGCCATGACCGCTATTCACTACATTTTCTCTGCAAAATGCAATGTGGTTGTGAGTGTTGTTGGTACTTGATATCCATTTACGCACATAGACATGCTAACAAAACAACCACTTCACGAGCTCAACAACGCGTATTGCTTCACTTCATTGCGGTGAAAAGTGGAAGTGAATGAAAACAAATACGTACATGGACGCATTCATAAGTGTGCGTTAGGGTATCCCGCAGAGAAAACAGAGAGATGAAATAAATTTATAAATTTCGCCAAACACAAATGAGATATAGTGCGAATACAAATTTAAATTCAGCAGTGATTAGACAATGCGTAAGTTTTTTCTTTTTTTTTTTTGCATTTCTGCCTTTACCTTATTTTAACGAAAAACTCGATATAATGTACTGTTCACACTGGCCCTTAAAACCAAAATTTTGCTAAGCTCTTCGAACAAAACTGCTCCATATCGATTTTGAGTGTAAAAGACTCCATATTGCGAAATTTCGTTTAAAAATATCTACATTAACAGCTTTGTAAGCAAATTTTTAGCGAATGGTTTGTGTTCAACTTTCAAAATAATCTACTTCGTCGTGCCATAAATTCTGTGACAAATTTTAGAATGCATACAGCGTGAACAAATTCGCAGAAAAAAGTTCCATTACTTTTGCTTTTGTTGGTATGCATTGTCTACTCATAAAATTTATGACATAAATTATACCCAGTTTCGTGGCAAATTGCGCTTGTTAACAATGGAGTGGGGAGCTAACGAAAATCGCATTTACTAAAGTGATAAAGGAGCAAGTGACATTTACGAATTGCTGAAAAAACTTAATATTTCGAGAGTGTTTGTTTACCACACGATCAATAGTCTTTCCCAAAGGGAGAGCCAAAAAAGAAGTGGTCATCCTCGCTGGTTCGAACCAGTGCATCCATAAAAGACGTTCGAGAAAGAATTCGCGGAAATCCCTTTAGAAAGCAGAAAATCATGCCAGGGAAAAGGATGTATCGATCAGATCCATGTCAAGACTAATTAGAGATGATCTCCACATGAAAGTATTTCGTCGCTCAACTGGTCATCTTTTGGCAATACGCATGAAGAAAATTAGACTCGACAAATGCAAGTAGCTTCTTTGGTAGCACGCGGTCAATAGCCATGAAAATATTCTTTTCATAGATGAGAAAATTTCACGGTTGAAGAAGTTTTTAATAAGCAAAGGGACACAATTTTTGCCCAAACTTCTAAAGACGCAAAAAATGTAGTTCTAAGGGTTTAGCGTAGCCACCATCCCACCTCCGGCGTTACTATTATTATTATTATTATTATTAGAAGGCCATTATGCACTGCGACCAGAGTTGATCTATGTGCAAGACCTATTTTTGTAACCCTAGAGTTTTAGGCTTTTCAAAAATTTTAGCACAATTTTGGGTTTCTTGTTCCAAAGATTGCATGGAAATACTACAGTACCACCAAGGTGGTGAAGTCCTTGTCTGCCTAGTGCAGGACATTCACAAAGCACATGTTCTGAGCTTTCTTTGTCTATTTCGCAAAAGCTGCAGACATTGGTCTCAGATACCTCAGGCTGCAGTGACCTGCAAGATATCCTCTTCAGGCGTTACTTCTCTTCATTTCTGCGAAAAAGAGGTTCAGACCGGGCAAATGTGTACCAGAAGTAGGCTCGTGGTGAGGCAGTTGAGCAGTACTCTTTTCAACGGAGAGCGTTGGATCTTTCAGCAAGGTTCGGCTCTAGCCCATAAGGCAAAAACCACCCATCAGTAGCGAAAAACGATATTCCTGGGTTCATAGCCGCAGATGATTGGACGTGTAGATCCATTGGGCCACAGTTTGTGGTCAGAACTAGAGAACATGGCCTGTCGAAAACCTCACAGGAATTTCGATAGTCTCAAACAATCTTTGGTTCGAGCAGCGACGTCAATATCCATGGAAACCGTGCGTACTGCAATAGCTGAATGGCCTAATCGTTTGAAGGGTTGTGTAAAAGTAGTAAATGCTGACCTATTCAAGAAGCGATTAATCATTGTTGTGGAAAACAGATGGAGAGGCAGTTCTGTATGTGCCTGCAGCGACAACCAAGCGCCCGCTCATGGCCTTAGACTGCCCTCCAACCACTGCAAGGGTAGTTGAGTCCTGTAAATCCAGGCTGAAGTATGTCGGTAGGCATAATATCCTAATGCTAACGTGGGTCCCGGGTATCGTGGGTACTCTGACTCTTTATGGGCTCTGAGGTCAACCTCTTTAGCCTGGAGCCTGTTCTGCAACTCCTTTTTGCAGGGAGCCTAGCAGGCTGAGAGAAGCTGCAGATGGACAAAACTGATGTTACCTGTCATGTCCGGCCGACTGTCGCAGAATCTCCTGCCATTGAGCAGAAGGGACAGGTGGTTTGACTGATGGCAGGCCACTTTTTATGGGCGAATCACATGCACAGTGCCCTCTGCCCACCATGTGGAGAAGAGGATGAGACGACGGATCACTTTCTGTGCGTCTGCCCGGACTTCGCCCGAATCAGGCTTAAGGTCTTTGGCACTGATGTTTTAAGAAGCGACCACCTTGGCTCCTTGGCACCACAAAATCCTACTCAGATTTCTTCGAAGGACGGAGAAAATTAACAAGGGAACCCGAGTGCAGTACAATGGACTTAATGGTGTCTGAGTGCTGTATTTGCTAGTCTGTCCCGACAAAAAAAAAAACAAAGAGTGACTATTTTGAATGAAAATATTTCTTTTTTTAATATTTACATCATTAAATAAAACTAACTTCAGTAAAAAAGTATTATAATTTCATATCCACAACGGACTTAACTTGTAACAGAACTTATGGCAGAACTAAGTGCCCTCCATAGCCTTTATTATAAAGCAAATTTTAAATTGAACATAGTTTTTAGTTCTTAATTGTATAATAATTTGTGAGAAAAACAAATTAGTTTTCCTAAATTTTTTTCAAATTCTGCTACATAGAGATTTCTAATCAAATTTTGTGCATAAATAATTCCAGTCATAATCAATAGGTGAAGCGGTTTGAACAAGAGTTGACGTGTAAAATTTACCATTTCCTTATAAGAAATAGAGAGTCTACTAATCTTTTCTTGAGTGATTTTCCTGCAGGGTATCCAAATAGATGTATAAGTAGTCATGCATATCTATAGATTGTACTATGCTTACTACTTTCTCTAGGTTCTTAACAACCTTTGAGTATCATCAACATTGTCATGAAAGAAGAAAGCCAGCAACGCACGTAACGGAGTTAAGCATCGGTAAACGATGGCACAGAAAATATCCTCAGACTGAACCCATGCACAGAGACACATATGTACATATGTGTATGTATGGGTACCAAAAATCAGCAACAGGAGAACAAACAATGAAAAAACTGTAAATTTAAAAAAGCCAGAAGTTTTTTTCCACTCGCCTCTCCATATACTCTTTACTTCCTTAGAATTTCACTCTTTCGCTTCCGTTGATTTGTTGCTTCATCATGATGAATGTTTATTGCCAAAGTCATAAACAAAAAAACTTTACGGTCATAAAAAGTAGTAACACGCAAAACACAGAAAAAGAAGAGGGCCAAAATTGTTAACGTAAATGAGCAACTACTGTCTCGCTGTAGAACCTATTGGAGGCACTATCACATGTCTACGCAATAAGAGCTTAAATGGCTGCATTATTTGCGAGCTGATCCAGCAAAATTACCAACTAGGGGGTGTTGAGTTCAAATTAGACGATTCAAATTACACGATTTCAGTAAAATAATAATTCAACCAAAATGCGGCGAATTAACTTTCGCGTACAAAATACGAATGGCTCGCAAGATAAATTTTGTCATATCGAACTTTGAGCCGCAGGCATAAGAAATAAAGCTACTCATATAAGAGCCATCGTAAGTACCAGACTTAAGCAATAATTTTTCCCCGGCTTCAAGGACCAAAATCTTGATTTTTGATTTCCACTACCGAAAATGCAGATTCAGTTTGTTAGCGTGGCTTTATGCTTCATCATCATCATTATAGCAATACGCCTCCATTCTTCTCGACAGCGCGCTTTTGTCTATGTTGTGAGACTCTCATTTCTTACATATCGTCTGCTGCGTCCTGCAACCATCGTCGCCTTGGCCACCCCTCCTTCTTTTTTGGTTACTCTTTCGCTGCTCATTCTTAGGTCGTGACCATGCCACAGTAATCTTTGCGACTTTATAAACCGCGTGATATTTCATCTTGCGGTTGGACCGTAGACTCTATGCACCGTCTCCTAATCGTATAGGGCCGAATATTTTTCTGAGAATTTTTCTTTCAAATCTCATCAGTAAATTCAGGTCAATAGCTTTAAGGACCCTCGCTTTAGAGCCGTAGGTAAGAACCAGTCTTTTTATAGTTTTGTACATCTGGAGTTTTTTTTTTTGAAATCATAAATGACTTCATTAGTTTGATATGAGTGTGCCCTTTTCGCAGCTTGATTACGGTGTTGTACAGGGTAGCCAATATTCGACGGACCCATCTGGCAACCCTGTATCTTTTGACAGAGACGTCAGATCGCTTAATGACATACCGCGTTGGAAGCGTCAGTCCAAGCAGATTTTTGCCATGGAACAGTATACGCCACGCGAGCGCTCCCAAGTTGTTGAAATTTACATTCGACAAAAGAAGTCAGTTGTAAAAATTCAAAATTAAATAATGTGAAAAGTGCGCCTTCTAAGAACACCATTAAACGTTTGTACGAAAGGTACGACCAAGGTTTGTACGACCAAGGAGATCGGATAAGAATATTGCTCTTGTACGGGCCAGTGTTGAGACGTCGCCAAGGACATCCCAAAATCGCCGTTCTCAGCAGTTGGGCATTACTCCGACCACTATACAACGAATTTTTCGCATTGTTTTGCATTTATTCCTGTATAAGATTCAATTGACGCAAAGATTGCTGCCTGCGGACAAGTCTCGTCGATTGGAATGGGCCCAAAAAACACATGGGCCCATCGAATATGGGCAACCCTGTATTGATAAGGACGGATCCTTATTAATGCTAAGTACTACGCCTAAGTATTTAAATTCTTGCATGAGCTCAAAAATATATTGGTTTGGACTATAAGTTCATACCTCTTTTTTTATTTTACAATGATTTGTTTGCTGTTTGGCAAAGGGTTAGTATTCATTCGATAGAACTCTTTCTGCTCTACAAAACTATGTTAATTAAATTTTTGAGTTATTTAATTTTGTATTAGTTTTGAGGCTTAGAAATTGAATATCCAGGAGGCAAAAATCAACATTTTCAACATCTGTTTTTCTTTGTTTTTCATCGTGGTCAAAAGCAGCCTAAGCAGTCCGGTAGATTGGCGACGTATATGGAGAAGATGTCATAGGCGAGTCTAGAGTACGGAAATGGTTTGCAAAATTCAAACATGACGGATTGGACTTCCATGACACGACCCGCAGCGGAAGGCTTTCTGAATTCGATGAAGAACGTCTCTAATCACTTTTGAAGGGGAACGGTCGCCACCCCACTCGTGAATTTGGGAAAAAAATAAACTGCGATCATAAAACGATTCTCAATCACTTTCATTCAATAGGATTTACCGAAAATTTTGTTGCCTGGATGGCTCACGGCCTCAACGAAAAACACAAAGAAAGTCGTCTGCAAATTGCTTCTCAGCATTTCTCCCGTGATCGAGCAACACGCGGTCATAAACAGGGCATTCGTATCGAATTGGCACGGGAGATATATATCAATGTGAAGCAAAGAAAGGAGCGGATGGCTGCATGAGATACGCCAAAGACGAGAGTCAAGCCGGATCTTCATCCAAAGAAAATCATGATATGTGTTTGGTGGAACTGGGAGGGCATGGTGCACTGGGAAATGCGCGAAAAAAATGCTGCGGTCAACAAGGAGCTCTACATTGCTCAGCTATACCGTGTGAATGACCTTATTCGACTGAAAACGCTTAATCGACATGGTCAAACCAAACTTCTTCACGACAACGCCAGGCCCCATGTTGCACAAGTCCTGAAAGCCGCATTCCAAGAGCTCAAATGGGACATTCTGCAGCATCCGCCGTATTCCTCGGAACTTGCACCGACCGATTACCATCTTTTCCGCTCCCTATGAAACTATATGAAGGGCGTTACCTTCGATAACAAAGAGGTCCTTAAAAACTGGTTCAACCACTTCTTTGACCACCAGACCAGGTGATTTTTGGCGGAACGACATCAACAAATTGGTCGAGAGGTGGTAAACAGCAACGGCGAATACATAATTGATAAACTTATTGATATAATTATTGTTTTTGTTTAAGTACAAGTCTTCGGTAAAACGCTACGAACTTATTCCCCAAGCCAACAACTTCTAATTCTGATTCCGACTATCATAAAATCGTGTAATGTATTTCGTCTTTTGTTTGTGTTTGGAGGATAAAATTAATATCTCTTAAATTCAAAATGGCGGTAATCAGTGATCAGTTTGACGAAGCATTTGAATTTAGAAAAGTTTGCATTGGATTTGTAATCAGCGATTTCTCAAAACCATGCAGTCATAGGCACTTTTGAATCCAATAATCGCCTCTAGCTAATACAAATATATTGTATGCTTATATGTATGTACTTATAAACGAGTATGTACGAGTGAATGTGTGAATAAGTAATAGTGCTGTGATGTCTAAACAATGTACTACTATTCAATTAGGCAACCTGAGGGTACTCACATATATTTTCTCCACGCACCTAACCTATTCCAATAAATGTATGCCATTTTATCGCCACCAGATATTTACATACAAGTGAACAATTACGTTATGAAACCGCTGGAGGAGTACATGCTTTTCACTAAGTCTGGTGCGGACAACATTACTGTAATTCATCCGCAGGGCTTGCGCAGCGCACAATGTATTGCCAAATTTGATATATCGGAGCAGCCATCACAGGAGCCAATGGTCAACGTGAGTTTGGTAAGTGATAACGAGGAAACCGGTGTGCTATTGTACAGATACCAGAAATGCCCAGTGGGTATTAAAACTTAGGCAGCAGAAACGATAGTTTGCAGAGAATTTTTAAATTGCAATTACACAAACAAGAACCAACCATCCACATAAGGTGTTTTCTGAAAATGGGAAATTGTAAAGAAGCTTTGTGGCTGTTCCTTTTTATTCGCTGCAGTTGCTTTGATTCGATGTTGCACTACTGGCATTGTTTGGTTCATAAATTTGCATATACCCAGCACTGAGTGCTACTACTTTTCTCACACATTCATATTAACTAACCTTTGCAGAGCACCGAGACGTGGGTGGAGGATCCGCCACAGCGCGTTCTTTATGTAGCCAAATTTGGTTATGATGTCTCTGAGAAGGAAGATTCCACACAAGTGGTATTCATAACGCTGACTTCGCTCTTTGTGATCATAATTATTTGCTGCCTGATAGAGGTATACCGCAGTCATCGGGCATACAAGAAGCGCATCGAACGCCAAACGGACGAGGACATCATTTGGTCTAAAGAGCAAGCAACGAAAATGCATGAATCGCCAGCATTGACTGGAACACAACCATATGGCTACAAAATGGTAGGTATTTGTAGTTTTATTGAGAGAATAGCGGAAAAAGAAATGCAAAGCTGATTGGTTCCAATTAATTTGCAATTTTCATTGTTGTCTTGCAGTTGCCACAAGATGAAAAGAAACCTGGTAATGGTGCGACGCTGGTAGGTATTTTGAAGAATGGCAACGCAGCCGCAGTCGCAGCCACATCAACTGCAGCTGCAGCAACACCGGCCAAGGAGAATGGTAGCACCAAGAAAAATGGTGATATACCATTGGGTCATATTGACACGCGCATTGATGAAGAGGATGAGGATGATGATGACGATGATGATGGTGATTTAAGCAGTACGGATGTAACAAAAGTAGAAATGGACAAGACCTTAGACGAGGCTTTGAACGCAGCACAGCATGAAGAGCAAGTGGAGCAGAAAGAGATTAGTGCTGATGCACAGAAAGACACTCAACAAACAAAGGAGCACGAAGCAGTGGACACAATCGCAAAAGAAGGCAATGCAGATGCAAATAAAAGTTCTAACGAAAAACCGAGCGAGAGTGGCGGTGACAATGTGGAAAATAAAGCAACAGACGAAAGTATCAAATCAGCAGACAAAGAAAATCTAAAAACAACGCCGACAGCAACACCACCAACTAGAAACAATGGTATGTACGCGAGCGGAACTTTTAACAATACTTATACGAGGGGCATTCAATAAGTAACCGTGTTAGAAATCAAGACGCAATTTTTTCAATTTTTGTATATATTTTTTAACAGCAAGATGCACGTCTCCCAACGCTCCGGCATCTTTTCTATCCTCTCCGAAAAATAGGATTTGTCGTGCTCTCCAAAATACGCCTCTGTCTCGGCGATGACTTCCTCGTTTGAGCTAAATTTTTTCTCGCAAGCCATTACTTCATGTTAGCGAACAAGAAAAAGTCGTAGGGAACCAGATTGGGTGAATACAGGGAGTGCGGCAGCAATGCATAACGCAACTCATGCAGATTGTCGGCGGCAACTCCGGATTAATGTGCTGGTGCGTTATCGTTGTGGTACAGTACCTTGTTTTCCGCCAATTGCGACCGTTTCTCCTTCAATTTTTTGTGAAAGCGGTCCAATAACTCTCTATAGTATTGTCCAGTGATCGTTCTTTCTTTTTCTAAAAAATCCATTAGGATGACTCCCATCGCTACCCAAACAATCGTCGCCATGACCACCGATGGAACTGTCTTCATCTTCTGTGGAGCAGATTCACCGGGAGAAATCCATTGTTTAGATTGTTGCTTAGTTTCTGGTGTGTAAAGATGAATCCCGATTTCATCAAGAGTGACAACTCGACACGATCTCGCTTAAATTGCTCCTAACACTGCTTCGAAGTTCACAGCCGCATCCGCTTATTGTTGCTTGTGAGCAATCGCGGCATTTTAAGTCGACTCCGAACGACAGATATTTTTTATGAGGAGCTTTTTTCTGGTAAAAATACACTTGGAGGTTTGCCATTGCCTGTCGAGGAACGAGCGCTACTGAAAACACTTGTTCCTTATTTTTAATGTTTCACCGAGATTCAAACCTACGTTCTCTCTGACTTCCGAATGGCAGTCACACACCAACCCATTCAGCTACGGTGGCCGCCAACATATCATGTAAAATATTATTGCCGTTCCAGTCAACACACCTATGGCCTCTGTTACTTCGCGCACTTGCGTTCGTTGATCAGCCAGAATCAAGTCGTGGACTTTTTGAATGAATTTCTCGGTAAGCACGTCTGCTGGGCGACCTGGTCGTTCTTCATCAAAACCGGATGTTCGCCCACGTTTAAATTCGTTGAACCAATAATCTGCGGTCATAGATGACGAAGCGTACCCATAGACAGCATCCAACTTTGCTTTTATCTCGAAAGCATTTTTTTTCATCCAAAAACAAAAAGCGGATTACCGAACGATTCTGCTCTTTTTCCCATCTTTGAGAAAATCACGAAACACGTCTTACTCGAACAGCTGTCAAATACAAACCAGCTTATCAATCAGTCTGAAATTTGTTTTGTCGTCGCTTGATAGATGGCAGCATACGATACTAATACCAACTCCTCTAAGGAACGTCATCTGACATCAAACACGGGTACTTAGTGAACCACTCTCGTATTATCGTTTTTTATTTTTCTTTTTGTTTTAGAAGAGATTTTCTCACCTATTTTTAAATTCTCATTGAAACATAATTAATTAAATTTTCCTTTCGTTATTTTGTACGCTTAAAGATGGCCTCGCTACGCAGGCAAACACAGCGCCGCTATCGACTGTGCCACAAAATCCCGAAAAGGAGACCCAAACGCCAGCACAAATAGATGGCGACTCGGTGGATGGGCCACAGCAGCACCAGCAGACGGCGACTGCACCGGCAACAACGAATGGTCATGGCACGGTAAGCAAGCGATTTAGTGATGGGAATGGTGCACGTGTAGCGTTGATTGGTTTGGCACCATTAAGCTCCACAAGCGAAGTCGATTTGTTGTTTGAATCAGATTGATTTAATCAAATCAACAGCTATGTATAAACAAATATACATACACATCACATACATTTCAATCTAATTGTGCATATGGCGCTTGTTTATCTGCTTGAGCATTTTTGTATATTACATACATAAGTATTTCCATATATTTTTACGCACATTATTACTATAAGCACATATTCACATAAGTGCATAAGTAAAGGCAAAGCAAAACCATTTGAAAGTCTAGGCTAAGGCAGATGTAAAAAAGACATTTTAGCTCGTAGATCACAAATCATAAACCATAAATCACAAGTCAGAGATCCTGAATAATGGATCATAACAGAGCATTGTTTATAGATTATAGATCATGTCAGATCACAGATCCTAAAAGAAGAAGGGAAAAGAAGGGAGAGAGAGCGGAGAGAATAGAAGGCAATGAATATTTAAATAATTTTTTTGTTTAAATCTGTTTACAATAGTTAATAGGTAGATCGACATTGATGTATCATTCAGAGGGTCCTAGATTCGATTCATGTACAGTCTTGTGCTTTGGCACTGCTACAATTGGGGCATATATAAATAGACGAGTAGTTCGCAATTGACGAAATTATAATCCTACTTGACTTAAAATTTTGTTCATCAGCTTCATCCCTGCAGTTACGTGAGTTAATATCGATTCTGACAACCAAATTTTTTTAGCACATTTTCGCCAATTTCGTCTTGTTTTCTCAATTATGGCAGCCTCGATTTCACGTTTCAACTCTTGAATGGTTTCCAGATGGTTGGCGGAACATAGTCATATAGTATCAAATTCCAGGTTTTAGTCGGCCAATTGACACCACCATGTCTAGTATTCTTCAATTTTTGGAGAAAGTATGCAAATAATGGAATATCAGGCTGGCTATGTGGCCCACAGTGCCATTCTGTCTTGTATATCGCCTTTATATTTTGGTAAAACTAAAATTTGCCTCTGTGTTTGGTCGAGCTCCTCCTCCTATTTGTGGCGAGCGTCTTGATGTTGTTCCACAAATGGAGGGATCTACAGTTTCGAGCCGACTCCGAATAGCAGATATTTTTTATAGGGAGCTTTTTCATGGCAGTAATACACTCGGAGGTTTGCCATTGCCTGAGGAGGGGCGATTTCTATTAGAAAACACTGTTTCTTCATTTTTGGTCAATCGTTCTCTCTGAATTCCGAATGGTAATCACGCACCAAGCCATTCGGCTACGGCAGCCGCCAAGTTTCGAACCTATGTTCTCTCTGAATTCCGAATGGTAATCACGCACCAAGCCATTCGGCTACGCAGGTTCGCGCTACATATCATACTTCAATATAACTCCAAAAGCTGGGGGAGTTCCATTATGCAACTTGCCGGGATCACAGAGCAAAGTCCAAACTATTAATAAAAAAGAATTAACCGAAAAAAAAACAAAAATAGGTTTTGAAAAAAATGTAATTGTGTTCACAAAATTTTTGTTTAAAAAGAACATTTGACAGCGAACAATTAAAAAAAAATTGTTGAAGTGTTAAAAAGAACCGAAGATATTTCAGGGACTACATTTCACAGAACTCATACCGTATTTCATAATCAATGATGAGCAGATCCTCAGCCACAGTTCATAGATCATATTTCACAGATCCATGGTGATAGATCCGTGATCCATATACCAGAGACTAAAACGAACTGACCATAGATGTATTAATCATACATGACCAGCCAAAAGCCTTCGAAGTTAGCGCTCTGATATATATATTAGGCTGGGGAATAAGTTAGTAGCGTTTTACTGAAGGCTTTTATGTATGTAAACAAAAAACCATAATTACATCAATAAGTTATTCAATTATGTAAGGTGAAGTCCAAAATAAACCAGACTGGCGTCATAAAAATGGTTTTGATGGCGCCATCTTTTTAATGAGTTAGTGCGTTGGAGTTACATCCCTTCCAATGAAAACTTGGCGGCATTCGGTTCAGTGGAAGGCCTCATTAAAGAGGCGAAAAAACACGAGAAGTTTCTTTACAATATTGTAACTGATAATGAAACGTGGTGTTTCCAACATGAATCTGTAACTAAGCGTCAAAGTGCCGAATGGAAGGCCCCAGACGAGCCACCACCCAAAAAATTGCGTTTGGAGATGTCAAAAACCGAGTCGATGCTTATTTTTTACGATTCCAAGGGAATTGTCCTCAAGGAGTTCGAGCCAACGGGTCAAACCGTCAATGCAATTTTCTATCTCGTCGTTTTGAAGCGTTTGTTGCATCGCATTCGTCGAATTCGCCCCAAATATTATTGCATGATAATGCACCATCTCATTGATCCACTCTTGTGACTGATTTTTTGACTGGAAATCGCATTTCAACCATTAATCATTCACCGTGTTCGACTGATATGGCTCCCTGTGACTTCTACCTATTCGGAAAATTGCATTTGGCCATGAAAGGAAAAGGTTTTGCGTCTGTTGAGACCATCCAAAGGGGTTGTACCGACATCTTCAAGGACTTTCATTTCGAAAAGCTTTTCGCTCGCGCAAAACAGTGTATCGAGACCAGAGGGGACTATTTTGAATAAATAAACTTGAAGTTATCAGAACAAAGCTCCTGTCGCTTTTATTTTAGCTCAGTATTGTTTATTTTGGACTTCACCTTGTATATTCGCCGTTGCTGTTTACAACCTCTTCGCACTTCTCAACCAATTTGTTGATGCCGTTCTGCCAAAAATCACCAGGTCTGGTGTCAAATAAGTAATTGAGCCAGTTTTTAAGGGCATCTTTGTTATCAAAGGTAACACATTTCCGTAATCGGTCGGTGCAAGGTCCTAAGAATGCGGTGGATGCAGAAGAATTGGACCTCCCATTCGAGCTCTACTTTTATCAAGAACTTGGCTTTCCAAAGACTCTAAATTAAAGTTGGTCACATACTGCAGTAACCATACATGGAAGTTCAACAAAAAAAAAAAACAAATAACCGGTTTGGAATAAAATTGGTTCTGTATTCAGTTTTATGGCCTTAGCTCAACTTTTTTTATTTTGCGCCCTCCATATTGAATCCGCTATTTTGAATGTTTGAATAATTTACTGACGTGATAGGCACTTTAGGCCTAGAAATATAAATGTTTTTCTTTTCTTTTTTCACTCCTTTCAGGAGCATTGGGCCTCGACAAGACTCAGTCTTGCGTTGGTTTGTTTAATCTATTTTGATTTCTGACAGGGTAGGTGATTAGCCTGCCGCTACCAGTCCTAAATAGTGGGAATGTCTACCTTTCGTTGCTTAGGAACTACGCCTTCTAACTGCTTAGAACGCCCTCTATGTTTCACATTTTTCTGCCAGAAGGATCGCACAGATGGTTGAGGACTTCGCTAAATTTGGTGTGTCCACGCTATTACCGCGGTTCCCCGCTTCCTCTTGCAGACGCCACTGATGCAATGTGTAACTGTGTATTTTTCTTTGTTTTTAGCACACACAATGCAAATAATGCGCTGACTATTGTGCAAGCGGTTTTGGGGTTGAGGAGTGAGATTTTTTATTTTGCATTTTTTTTTTAGAAACTGGTAAAGTAGGTTAATTTGGAAAAGTGCGAGGACCGTGCTTTACGTGGGACTCGAATATACAACCTCTGGGATGGCAGGCTAGTGTACTTACGCTAGACTATCGAGGCTGAAAGATATATGTAGACCTGTGTTATTAACAGGTCATAGTTTATTTACAAGTATTAGTGAGTTTTTGTTGGGCACGGAATGGTTAGTAGTAGTTTGATAGTACCATAGATCAAAAATGCAAAAGAAGTATCGTCGTAAACTATACTTAACATGGTTTTAATCATTCAAAAGCCTTGAATGTAAGTAGTGCGAAAAGACACCAAAATAGAATCAATAGAAAATCCTTTTTCTTTGTATGTTGTTAGATTAAAGTATTAAAAATTTTGGGAAAGTTTCTGCTGGATTTGATTTTCCAAAACTTTACTTTCACTCAAAATCTTTTCTCATTCGCAGAGCTTACACATACATATACACATTGTTACATATTCACAGAAATGTATTTATTTTAATCAATGCTTGCAATTGCATCGTGCCTGCCTTCCAAAAAGCAATCAAATTTAATCCATTTCTTTATAAAACTCAAATTTGCTTTAAGTATTACTAACACCAGCATTATTATAAGCTCCAGTGACGTGCAGGTAACAAAACTTTGTAAATTTGTAGATTTATATTTGAGCTTTAATTGATTATTGTGGATTTGAAGCCGAATTTGTTGAAAAACAAAATCCCACATTTGTAAATATGTATATCTCAAATTTGTATTTAATGCATGCACTTACACACACCCACACACATACGCGGTTATACTTAGTATAAAGAAATGAAATGGATTAAATCAAAAACACACGCATTTATTATTGGATGGCTGTCATATAATTTTTATTTTGCTGAAAATGTATTGAGAAAACGAAAAGCATTTGCAGGTAAGTAAGTCAAATGTGTGTAAATATTATAAATAAGTATGTGAGTGTATTAATGTAAGAAGTATTATAAAGGGTCTTTCAAAAGGTATGCTTAGATATTAATGGACTATGAATAAGTTCGTGCGGTTTTTTTTCGAAATTTGAAACTTTATTGACGTAAAATGGTTACAAATTTAATATTCAAAATATTGTCCATCGCTTACTACTACTTTTTCCCATCTTTCTGGCAATTCACGGATTCCCTTTGTGAAAAATTCGGTCGGTTTTGCCGCAATCCACGAATCGATCCATTTTTTGACTTCATCGTAATTACGGAAGTGCTGGTCAGCCAGGCCATGTTGCATCGATCGGAAGAGATAGTAATCGGATGGCGCAAGGTCTGGACTATACGGCGGGTGGGGTAGGACATCCCATTTGAGCGTTTCTAAGTATGTTTTGACCACTTGTGCAACATGTGGCCGAGCATTGTCATGTTGCAAAATAACTTTGTCGTGTCTATCGGCGTATTGCGGCCGTTTTTCTCGCAGTGCTCGGCTCAAACGCATCAATTGTCGTCGGTAGACATCCCCCGTAATCGTTTCATTCGGTTTCAGTAGCTCATAATACACAACACCCAGCTGGTCCCACCAGATACACAGCATAACCTTCAGGCCATGAATATTCTGCGCCGACGTCGATGTTGAAGCATGGCCAGGGTATCCATACGTTGCCCGACGTTTTGGATTGTCGTAATGGACCCACTTTTCATCGCCAGTCACAATTCGATGCAAAAAACCCTTTCTTTTGTGCCGTTGAAGCAGTTGTTCGCATGCCATAAAACGGCGTTCAACGTCTCTTGGCTTCAATTCATACGGCACCCAATGGCCTACCTTTCGGATCATTCCCATGGCTTTTAAACGTTTGGAAATGGTTGATTGATCAACTCCCAAAGTTTTTGCAACCTCTTCTTGCGTTTGAGCCGGATCTTGATCGAGCAATTCCTCCAATTCGGTATCCATGAACTTTGGCGGCGCACCCTCGCGTTCTTCGTCTTCCAAGCCAAAATCACCACTTTTAAAGCGTGCAAACCACTTCTGGCACGTTCGCTCAGATAGAGCATGCTCACCATAAACTTCCACCAAGATACGATGACTTTCGGCTGCTTTTTTCTTCATATTAAAATAATGAAGAAGAATTCCCCGCAAAAACACATTATTTGGCACGAAATTCGACATTTTCAAGTGTGGTAAAAATATTGTTGTTTACGCTTCAAATAAAAAACTTATACTGACGTTTGTGCCTTACGACAGTAGCTCTCCAATGAATGTTTGGAAATGTGGATCGATGGAATAATAATCAAGTTACGTCATTTAAAATATAACATGCAAAAATTTAGATTTTTTCATTTTACATTATTTTTATTTAAAATATAAATACATAAATAAAATACGGTCCTTAACAATTATATGTGAAAAATTACATAATTTAGATGTATACTTCTACAGGTAAAATCCGCCAAGCAGTCGATTCGTGCATGTCCAATTGTTGAGAGCGTCGAGTTATCAATGTTGAAGGTTGTTCAGCAACACTTTGCGCTACAGCAGCAATATTCTTAAAATAACGTTTAATTTTTGGTCTGCCAGTCCTGTTTCTAACCTCGGCGGAACCAGTTTCTTGAAATTGTTCACCAACCTTTGAATTGTCGGCTCATTCGGATGATTACAGGGTCGGGCACTCGAAGTGTAATCAATTAAAAAGTCCATAAATTTAGTTTGGAAAATTACTTTTATTCAATTCAAAGTAAAAAATGTGTGAAAACAATGCAAAATTAAGATTCAATTTACTTTTGCTCGATATGACCAACTTTTGCCTTAACTATGGCCTTGAGAGGGTCCAGAAATGAATCGCAAGCTGTCCGAATGAGGTTAGGTTAGGTTAGGTTGAAGCGGTTGTTCTGTGGGACACACGCAAGCTCATAGCCCATTGTGATGCCGCGTGGGGAGCTTGTCTCTACCTCTCCTAAAACCAGTGTGTGCTTTTCAAAAATTTTAAAATATCTCTGATTTCTGTAGAACTGAGATCTTCCAACTTATTAAAAAATTGTCTACCCAGAATAGTAAACCTGCGCCTGGATAGAGCAGGACAATGGCACAGAGACAATCTCGCACTCTCTTCCTCGTCCTCATCTAGACAACTCCTACAAAAGTCATGTGTTTGCACACCCATCCTTTGGGCGTATCTGCCTATTAGGCAGTGGCCCGTTATGGCTGAGATCAATGTGCTAAGACTGTGTTTATTTTGGCTAAGCAGAGATTCTGTGCGTTTAGCATTTAGAGTCGGCCACAGTTGACGGGCGATTTTGCAGGTGGCTTCATTACGCCATCCTTCGTTTGCTTTCTTTACAATTTCTTCAAGGATGAGTAGCTTACATGCTTGTAAGGGTATCCCTATGTCATTATCTATGGACTCATCAGTCAATTTAGTGCCAGGACTCGCTAGTTCATCGGCTCTACAGTTACCCTCAATTTCACGATGGCCAGGAACCCATGTTACCTTTAGGCGAAATGACTCAGTCATCTCGTTAAGAGATGTGCGGCATTTCATGGCTACCTTGGAGGTTGTCGACTGTTTTGTGAGGGATTTTATCGCGCTTGGCTATCAGTGAAAATGTTATATAGATATCATTTTCGGGCATCGCATCACACTGTATCAGTGTCGCGGCTTTTATTATTGCCATCAGTTCAGCCTGAAAGATACTACAGTAGTCGGGGAGTCGAAAACTGAAGGAGATCCCCAGATGTTCGGAATATACATCTCCGCCCACCCTGCCCTCGAGCTTTCAGCCATCTGTGTATACATGGATGGACTCGCCCTGTCTCACATCGTCCCGTTCCCCCTCTTCCCTTGAGGGTAGGATGGTCGTAAACGATGTAATGGCAAATATAGGTTTTAGTGCATAGTCCACCAGTCCGGGAAGCCCCAAAGTGCCAGCCAGGATTTTACTGCGACCATAATCCGTGTTTGACCACTTATTTAGAGTGTTCAGCCTTATTGCCGCTCTGTATACGTTATATATTGCCTGCAGATCTACCGGAAGGAGATTCAATGTCGCGTATAATGCTTTCGATGGTGTGGTTGATATGGCGCCGGTTATCAGAACAGATGCTAGTCTTTGAACCTTGTCAAGTTTCTTGATGTTCATACCCTTCTGAAGGGCATCTCCCCATATTACAATACCATAGTAGAGAATTGGCCTAACCACTGCTGTGTAGAGCCAATGTATCATTCTGGGTTCCAATCCCCATTTCTTCCCAATAAGCCTTCCGCAGGAGTACATTGCGGTCATAGCTTTACTCAAAAATTGAGGCGAGTGTAGGTGCAATCATATCTTTTGTGTGTTGCAAATCAGCGAGAATGATTCCATCAGGTCCCGGTGATTTGTAAGGTTTGAAGCTTCCAGTGGCAAATTTTATATTACCCTCCGTTATAAAATCTATTGGGGGATTCTCGTAGTGAACTATAGGGTGGGTTCTACTGTCTTCGTTGCAGAGACAACCTGGAAAGTGCGTCTGCCATTCTCTTTTATGAGGTAGCTAGGGTTGCTGGGACTTGTTGATACTACTTTCCGGAGTCTACTGGTCAAATGTCAAAGATGATATAAAAAAGTTACTGTGTAGGAAGTATTCGCTGCCCACACCTAGGCGTAATTTTCGAAAGACCCTTTATTGCACTAAGCTTCTGCAAGTTTGTGTGTATGTGCATACACATGTAACACAGATGACTTGAGTTATACACACTATATACGTGTAGATATGTATATCTATATATATACAACAATCAATATAACTAAAATATGCATTTGTCACTAGAAAATCTTCATCTCATACATAATTTTATTTCTCATTCTACATTAGTACCTTTATAATATTACAATTTCATGCTTGCATTTCAATTTTATTTTAAAATACACTTTTTATATTTACGACAAGGTCGCAACACTCTGCTAACCTTCCTCTGTCATTCCATTTTATTTGACCTTTCAACGACCACTTAATCTACACTTTTTCTGCTCAAATCTCTTTTCATGCTTCCTACGCCATTAACAAATTTATTGCATCCTCTGCTTCAAGTTGGTTATCATTTCAGGTATTATATTTCAGAGGTAAAAAGAGCTTCAGAAAACTTCCAAACTAAAACTAAATGCATTTCACTATTATTTACTTGTCATCCATTCTAGTTGTTGTTCCTTTTTTTTGTTGTTTATATATTTGTTCTTTTATCATTGTATTCATTGTTGTCATTTCTTGGGTCGTCTTTATTATGATCATCTTTTGTTCAAGTTTCGGACATTTTTCGCATTAATAAAAACACAATGGCATCTTACTTCTCCCATTTACGATGGAGTTTAAAAGTAATCCTTTCGTTGCTTAACATTTACACATACATACACACATTTACTTACGCATATACAATTGTGTGTATATTTAATTCTATCAGACATATTTCTGCAATGACTATAAGCAAATGTTATTGGATTGTTCGGACGTGTGGAGCTTTCGTTAGAGAATTAACATACATATGTTTTTGACATTTTTATTTTGCAGTATATTCCAGAATATTCTACACTATTCTATGTTAAATGGCACTAAAGAATAAATAAATACAATTTTATTCACCGTCACTAAATTTTGTGTGATGATGAAATTCGTATTTTAACTACCACCAACTAAAAACTGTAGGTCCCTCCATTTGTGGAACAACATTTATGGAAATGTAGTCTCCAAAAAAATGTACAGAACCCTTTACCCAGTTCACCGAACAGTCTCTTCTGGCTGAAAGGCATTGTCTATGATGCCATTTGGAGCGATACTGAAACTCCGCAGACCAAACCTAAGCCAACAAGCACGGCTGTAGTGAGTAAATATTTCACAAATCTCAGTGTCTTCTCCATTTTATTCGTCAATACTGCCGATTGGTGCAGATTCGTTCTCCTTGAATTCGTTTTCTGTGCTTCCCAATTTCAAACTCCCGTGTATAGTACCCAAGGTAGTCAGAATTTTGAAAAAATTGGATTTTTCTTTTGCATTTTCTTAAATTATATTATCTTAAAAATATTGTGTGGGAATTTGATGTGAATTCGACAAATACTTTTCGAGTTATTCAACAATTAACAAAGAACGCTTGGGCGCTCCGGAGCACAAGTCGCTAAACTTTAAATGCGCAAGTCGCTAAACTTTAATGCGTTTTCCTCAAAACTTTGTTTTTTCAACGGATGATCAATGCTTTTGAAAAACATAAAAAACTCGTGCCTGATCGAAGGAGTTTTGTTTTTCAAAAATTTCGCTTTTTTTAACAATTAATTGTCGGTTTTTCTCGAAAATCTGAAAAATATTTCCAGAGGCCGTCATATTGTTAATTTTGAAAACAAAAAAAGCTTCGATCAGGTACAAGATAATTTATTAACAAAACTAATTTCTCTTGTCCGATTGATTTTATATGAATCTTCAAGGACTTGTCATGATCAGCGCAAGGGCCTTCTGGAGAAACAGGTTCCACTCAAACAGCGATATTTTTTACAATTATTAATTTTTTTTTTTTTTTGAAATTTTGCTAAACTCATGTCGAAACATGACATATTAATGTTATGTTTTTATTTTTGCAAAATAAAGCAAGTACTGGCAAAACAAAATTAAAAAAAAAACATCATTTTTTCGGGCCTTTAACCCCTTAAACTGTTTTGGCTCTCTCATGAATTTGCTCAGCTCATTTGCTCAGTAAAAATCTATAAATCTGTTGATTGCCGCACTAAAGATCTGCCGAGCATTATTTGTCTTAAGTATCGCAGAAAAATTTTAACTACAATAATTTTTAGCCATTCGTACAGAGTTTGATCCTCACTGCTACCTTAGCATAAAATAAAAACAAAATGGCTCCTTAACACAATTATTCGTAGCTTTCACTAGCGGATCTTAAAGATTAGGTGAGGTTAAGTTAGGTTACGGTTGTTGCCACTGTCCATGGGGATGTAGTAGGTTGCTCTTAGATTTCTAAGCTTATTGTGATATCAATTGTTTGGGCTCAAGTCTTCTCCTCTAATTCCCGATGTCATGAAACCACTTCTTCTTCCTGATAAACGCTGAAATATTGTAGATGGTTGCAAATAACAAATCTGCCAGCACATCTTAAGAAGTATTAGGTGTTTTTTAGCTGCATGAAAACTATCCATATCGATAACTATGGGTTGGCAGCTGAGACTGGCAAACTGTGTTGACATTTCTACTCAGTAAGGTTTGGCAAGTCCTCATGAATCATTTAACGCCAGAACAGCGTTTACAACTTAGGGTAATTCACTTTGGAAAAAAGTTTGTACGCGAAGTTCATACGAGGTGTGTTCAAAAAGTATCGCGAATTTTGAATTTTCGCAGGTTACGTATATTCGAATTTCGATTTTTTTGGGGCGATATGTTGGTACTCATGTCTCTCACTCATGCCAACGAGTTCGACCATTTTGAATATTCAGGTAATTGTTGACAGCTGCTTTGCTTGCACGTGTTTCGGTTCGTCTTCGATTTTTACCTATTCAAAAAGATGGATCAAAGAACCTGTATCAAATTTTGTGTGAAAAACGAAATTAAGTGGGCGAATGCATTCCGAATGTTGACTGTGTCATACGGAGAAGCTACTTTGGATCAAAGCAACGTTTATCGGTGGTACAAAATGTTCTCAGAAGGTCGAGAAGATGTGAACGACGAAAAGCGTGCCGGACGCCCGTGCACTTCAACAACAGACGAAAAAATTGATGAAGTGAAGAAAATGGTATTGGCCAATCGTCGAATCACCGTTAGAGAAATTGTTGAGGACCTAGACATGTCGATTGGCTGGTACCATTCAATTTTTTTCAATGATATGGGCATGAGACGGGTCGCCGCAAAACTCGCACCAAAACTGTTCAATTTCGACCAAAAGCACCATCGCATGAACATTACTAATGAGATATTGGACTAATTTGTTGGACAAATCGTTGTGCGCGACTTTTTGGCTAATGACAACACACAGATTGTTCCCGAAACTGAAGCAGACCATGAAAGAACGACGCTACGCTACGATTGACTAGATAAAGACGGCATCTAAGGAGGAGCTAAACAAAACAAAAAAATGATTTTTGAAGTGCTTCGAAGATTAGAAAAAACGTTGGCACAAGTGCATAATGTCTCATGGGGACTATTTTGAAGGGAACAAAATAGATATTAATGAATAAATAAATAATTTTTGAAAAAACACAAAATTCGCGATACTTTTTGAACACACCGCATAGAGCACTGGTGACACCATCTGTTGATATTTCTTTCGAAATGAGGAAAGAGCTGTGGTTTCGGTGAATGGCGAGCGCGTGATTCTGACTAAATTTTCGTTTCCAAAAATTAAACAGCTAGACATCAACGACATTTGGTACCAACAAGACTGCGCACGTTGCCATACAGTGCACTTAGCAATCGGTTTATTGCAATATTCAAGCCACCACTGATGCCATACGGCCAGATTCATTAGAAAAAGTAGAAAAATGGACAATGTAACTCGTAGCCCCAGCGGTCATATGCCAGATATCATATTCAAAACATAAATGCTATCTTATCTCATCGACCATATTTTATTGAAAAAAAAATCATTCCAATAATAGTTCCATTTTTTATTATCATTTTGAGTTCTCAAGCAAAACTAGCCGATATGAGTTGAGACAGCAATGTTGCGTTTTAGCAAGAATTCGCTCGCCATTTCCTCCCCGTTTCTTCTGCTTTTTTTACAGATGTCATTACAGGGAAACCCCATACGTATAGTACAAATAGGAGCTCCATCTAGATTGATAAGAACACTTGTTCCATGTTCACTCCCTCTCTAGGGGCCTCTAAATTAGCATTGCAATTTCTTCAAACCCGAAATACAAAAAAGTAAAAATTTGAGAACGAAATTTTCTTAAACACCTTTCAAAGATAAATCCACCTAATTTTTTTTACTTTTAATTTTTATGAAGCCGTGAAACGAGTTTCAACTTTAATTTAAAAAAGTCACATTACTTCTGCAATGAGATTCAAATAATTCAAAAACTTAAGATGTAACAAATATAAATGAAAACGCCTAGATATTCTAACACATGGGCTGAAAAGTTCCGGGCCTAACAAAGAAAACACGTTTTTTTTTTTTTTGTTAAAAATTAGCTTTATTCATCAACGTAATTTTCATCAAGAGCAACGCAATCCCTCCAGCGCCGTTCTAACATTACAATACCACTCTGGTAGAACGATTTCTGTTTTGCTTCAAAATAGGTCTCAGTTTCAGCGGTGAATTCTTCATACGAGCGAAATTTCTTACCAGCCAGCATTTTTTTTAAGTCTGAGAACAGCCAATAGTCGCTGGGAGCCTAATCTGGCGAATACCGTGGATATGGGAGCAATTCGAAGTTCAATTTACGTAGTTTTGCCATTGTTTCGAATCGTCAACACGTTCTTGTTTTTGGTCAACAGTGACCAAACGCGGCAACCACTTTTAACGGAGGTTTCTCACAGTCAAATGCTCATGCAATAAAAAACCAATACGTTCTTTTGATATCTCTACGATGTCAGCTAACTCACACAACTTCACTTTTCGATCAGTCATAACGATTTTGTGGACTTTTTTGATGTTTTCTGGACGTCCTCTGCGTTGTGCATCATTGGTGTCTCTACGACCTTGTTTGGAGTCAGCAAATCGTAACTTTATTGTTGTTTCTTTGTTTCTGTTGGAGCGGAGTCCTTATAACACTTTTCAAGCTTTTGCTTCGCTTAAACTGTATCTTTCCCCATCAAGAAGAAGTGTAAAATCAAATTCTTTTTGATTCATTTTTTTGAAAGTAACAAAAGTAGCGTCATAGTGTCACTCTTAGCACAATAACTCAGGAACTAATGAATAAAATATTACGAAATTTTCACAGCTCTCTTTTTAAGGTTAATACTAACTAAACAAGAGAACAAGAATGCAAGAATGCAAACTAGTGCCATCTATGTGTTAGACCCGAGACCTTTCAGCCCATGTGTTGTATGGTATGCAAATGAATATGAATATGGCATTGCAAGACTTTGGCTATTTTGGTAATAATTTTTTTCCGATCCAAAAAATATATAGGGATGTAGTTGTGTAATACAAAAACAGTATTAGAAAAGCAACTTTACACCACAGCCATCGAAGAAAAAACTGCGGAAGCAACCACCCATAGACTGGGTGCTGCAAAAAATCTGTGTACTATGGAAAATTCGAACGATTAATTTATATCGTTTTTAAATTCCGAATCAAAGCTGTAGCAAAACCCCACAACAAAAGCAGCTCCCACAAAAAGTCACTCAAACTCAAACTTGTGGGCTGAACACAAAGACGCCAAAATAAGCTTAATAGGAAAAAAGTCACTTGTGTGCTTAGCCTTAAATATTTTAGAACACGCAGAAGTATTTGTATGAGTATGTTTTCAATTTGCACACAATTTTTATCTATATATCGGCAAAAAAAATGTATTCACTTGCCGTGAAAGATCCATTTTTCACCCATGCGAAATGGTTAGATGCTCATCCAATTAAAATCAAGTGCAAAACCAAAGGTTTTTCCATGACTCCAACGCACACAAAACTTCAGAATAGTTTATGTTTTTCAAGGGTCGCACTTATAGACAATTGATTTTTGTTTCTTGTTTTTGTTATTCTGCTACGACCGAATCTGCACGAACCCGGGCCCTGTTCTGATTATCTCAAATGCGAGTAAATGCATAAATTATATCTCCTTTGTTTCACAATCTGTATGTGTATATCTGTGTGTACGAGTATGTATGTATTGTGTGGTGCAAACATTCTCAAAGTTTGCGTCATTTCTAGCTTTCGTTGTTGCCACAATTTCGTGGTTAAACTCATTAGATCTGCACAGAAAATCGTTTAAATCAAACAAACATAGATACTTAGTTTAGTCCAATGAAGGCAACAAAAACTCATTAAGCTCAAAATATGTATTTATTTACGTATGATTCTGCTTGTTTTTAAATACCTAAATATGTGTATTTACACAACTACATAAATTTTATACTCATACAAGGCACTCAACAAGTTTCCTTACCAATGGCATTTCGGCTATAAGCTCGCAGATCATGGGTTCAGTCCCAACTCCTTGAGTTAAAAAAGATCTGCCTTTTCCATGGCAAAAATAATCTTTTTTTAATAGCCATTCAAGCTGATATGTAAACGTTTAGAGATGGACAAGTAAAAATAAATATTTATAATCGAGAATGGTTTTATTGCCCTTAGAGGCAATTTCAAAACATGTGATTTAAAAGCTTCAACCGCTTCTTCAGACAATGAAAAATGTCGACTTTGAAGTAAGAAACAATCATTAGGTGCAAATCAGATCTACTATATATAGGGAATCAATTGCGATATACAATTTGTTGTATATTTTTCCGACAGAAGAGCAGAGTCATTGTCGTAAATTCTTTATTATTCTTCTATTATATTTATTAGTAGTATCAAATCGGCTCGCTAGAAGCGCTGGAGAGGAGAGGCTGGGAATGGATTACTTACGCAGATGGCATGGTACTTATTGTGAGAGGGTAGTTTTTAGAAACTCTGATGGAACTGATGCAGGGTTACCTAAATGCTGAATGTGGTATCCGTTGACATCGAAAAACTGCCGCTGCACGCACCGCAATCAGATTGAGCGGTTCGGTTCATAAGTTAGACTTAAGCAATGGGCAGTCTAGTATTCTTAAAAACTTTAAGTTCATCCCCATGGTGCTGGATCATTGTACACTCTCGCTGGGTCCGAGCGGTACTCTTTGCATTCGTACTCTCTTAAAGAGAAGAGGGCTGGGTGCAACATTTGGGGTCTAGGGATGGGGCGTTTAGAGACGGCTCGAAGTTCAACGCAAGAATTGGTAGTGGAGTATTCTGCGAGGATCTCCCCATCGAGCACAAATTGGGGCTTCCAGACCAAGCGTTGAAAAAGTTGAAGCCTGCCAGGTGAACCAGGCCCGTCGACAGCGAAAAAAAATATTCATGCTTCAAAGCTTATATTGTGCATCTGATGGGATCAGAAGGATGTCATCCATTCTTAAACCATCTGAAACCATCACTGGCAATCGTTACCGACTGCAGCTAATGTGTTTGAATCGAGCTCTCAAAGAAAAGCGGACGGAATGGGAAGGTAGACAGGACAAACTGATTTTGCGGAAACTTATTCCCATACCCAATAAAAAGAAAGAAAAAAGTGTTTTCTAATAGCGGTTGCCCCTCAGCAGGCAATGGCAAACCTCCGAGTGTATTTCTGCCATGAAATTGCTTCTCATAAAAAAATATCCGCCGTTTGGAGTCGGCTTAAAACTGTAGGTCTCTCCATTTGTGATATAGTCAAAAATAAGAGGAGGAGCTCGGCCAAATGCACAAACAGAATATAAGCGCCAGTTATACATGTAGTGGTATACTATTTATATATATAAATGAATATCTTTCTAGTTGAATCTCAACAAAATTCAAAAACAGACCAATGATGCAACAGCAGCTAATGATGTGCTAATTTCGTTCTATTTAGTAAAACGAAAACTTTTCACAAAAGTTTGCACATTCGCAATTAGCTTGCGTTTTGACTTTCGTTTGTGGTTTTTCATTTAGTTTTACTTTTGTGCAAAAACCATACACTGCAAATACATACGTAACATTAATTAAATATCTAATATGTGAATGCGAGAAGAATTTAATTACTCGCCTAAGTACATTACAAAGAGTTAAAAAATATTTAATTTAATTTAAATCAATTGAAATTGAATTTTTAATAACTAAAATGAAAATTCTCTAAACATTGAAGAACAATGATTCTGGGATAAAAACTAAAGCCTCTTAAATAACTAAATTTAGAGCTCACTATTTTAATTAATTATTGTGCTTAGATGAATCGATCGTCAAGCGTACCATTTACAATATATGTCTCATTCTTCTCGGGACAGACTAGCAAGAGGCATCACTCAGACACAATTAAATTCATTGTACTGAACTCGGATTCCCTTTTTAATTTTCTTTAAATCTCCCAAGTAACAGAATTTCATAACCTGTTCATACTTTTTCCCATATACTGCGAGCTTACACCTAAGCGGCTGTTTAGATATTGTCATGCTCTTCGGTTAGAAAGGGCCTTCAGTGCAGCTTGACTGTCACTACACATTCCAATACTGTTGCCCCGCCACTTTTTCTCAATTAGCCAGTACGCCACATTCAAGATGGCTAGACTTCCGTACGGAATACCGTGGCCATCTGTCCTGTGGCATAGGAGTACTTAGAGTCTTCGTCTAAGTACCATCCAAATCCACTTCCATCACTGGTTTTGGATCCGTCGGTGTAGAAAGTGTGCTGATATCCCGTTAATAGGTTCTTTGGACTTAACCATTGATCTCTATCTGAGATCAAAACGTCATACTTACTACCGAAGCTAACGACAGGCACCCGATTGTCCACCGGCATCGAGAACAATGTGCACCGCTCTGACAACTGGTGGTATATCTGACATATGGTGGATGTGGCAAAACATCCCAACCAAGCTTCAATAATTTTTGACGAGTGGCCAAAGATGTGTGTGGCCTTGCATTGTCATGATTGAATACAAAACTTTTTCGATTTGTCAACTCGGTCCGCTTTTCGTCAACTGCATTTCATTGTTTAATTTCGTTAGTTGTTCAATGTAGACATCAGAATTGATCGTTCGGTTGGGTGTCAAGAGTTCAAAGTAGACAATTTCTTTGTAATCCCACCAAACTTATAACAAAACATTCTTTTTATGAATATCAATTTTTGATGTTGTTTGAGTAGGTTCACCTGGCCTCCTCCACGATCTTTTCCACTTGATATTGTTGTAAATATGCCATTTTTCATCGCCAGTTATCAATCGTTTTAAAAATGAATAATTTTCATTACATTTTCTTAGCAAATCACAGCTGTTAATAAGTTGCGTTAAATGCGTTTCTTTCAGTTCGTGAGGAACCCATGTATCGAGTTTTTGAACCTAGTCAAGTTGTTTTAAGTGATTTTCAATGCATGTAAGAGATACATGAGGCTTCTCGGCCATCACACGTGTTGTACTGTGACGATTTGAATCGATTAATTCTTTGATTACGACGTCATCAACTTCAACTGGACGACCAGAGCGTTTTTCATCTTTGAGTGAAAAATCACCAGAACGAAATTTAGAAAACCAATTGTGACACTGCCGTTCTTTTAAGGCTTCGTCACCATAAACAGCACATAACTCTTTATGAGCTTGCGATGCTGTTTTCCCTTTGCGGAAATAAAAAAGCAAAATTTAACGGAAATGTTTCTTTTGATTTTCCTTTTTTCAACGAACGCCAAACGAAAACTACGCAACCGATCAAAAAACTTTATTTGCTGATTGGCAGCTGAATTGTCAACTATCAAATACCAAAATGTGTTTTACATTTGTACTACGTCTGCAAACCTAAAAATTCATCTGAAGCCATCTATGAGTGAAATCCGCAATTACTTAGTTGCTAACCCAATAAGTGCGTCATCGGCGTATGACATTATCTTGGCCTAATTTCCCAGCAAATATCCTCTTGTCTATGTAGATTTTACAGCAGGTATTGCCTCGTTCATAATCATATTGAATAGGATAGGACTTAAGCTGTCACCTTGTCTTATCCCTGTTGCTACTGCTTTGGGTTTGATATTTCAAGAGATTCATAAATTATTTAAATCCTTTGGGGTTATAATGACTTTGTCCTAGTTTCATGGAGCCTATTGGTATTTCTTGTTATCATCACCCCTCTTCTTTGGCGGTATGTCATCTTGGCATGAGCTCGGTAGTTGCTGCGATGTGTCTAACTAATATTTCATTTATTCATCTCCTTCGATGGTTTTGAATTCGATTGAGCGCTGCTAGAGAATTTATGCATTTTTGAGTATTGCTTGTCGCTTAAAATGGTGTTGTATTCATTGCAATAGTTTCTCTGCAAGTTAAACTCTGTAATCAGAGCAATACCCTGGTTTGAAACATTTTTGAAAAGTTGTCGCTGTCTTTCTGGGAGCGGGGATCTCGGCAACTACTCCTTCCGATATACTTATTTATATATTTTCCTATTGAAGAACGATAATGAAAGTGTTTTTACATTTTTTTTTTTCGAGTTAAGGGACAGAGAGACACACTTAAATCTCAGTGCATGAAACACCAAAAAAAATTATAGAAAAGGTTTTTTTTAATAGCGATCGCTCCTCGGTAGGCAATGGCAAACCTCCGAGTGTATTTCTGCCATGAAAAAACTCCTCATAAAAAACCATTTGCCATTCGAAGTCGGCCTCAAACTGTAGGTCTATCATTTGTGGAACAACAACAAGACGCGCACCACAATTATGAGGAGGAGCTCAGCCAAACGCCAATTGTATATATATATTTTAATAGTCAAAAAAAAGACATTTAAAAGTCAAATAAAATAATCTCTACCAAAAGCCAAGGCTATTAACATTTGATGTAAATATATAAATAATGTATAAAATTTAGCATATTTTAAAATTCGCATGTCCCGTGTCCTCCAATATATGATCAACTAGCAAATAAACAGTGATTTTATTTAAAATAAGTAGTTCATTGTATAAAATATGCGATGCCCCATTATATCAACGATAATTTATCTGAAATCGTGAAAATAAATGCATGTCAGTTCAAGCAGATGCCAATTTGTCGCATGTCAGTATAAACACACATCAGCACTCTTAAAAAGTACGTAAACGTAAAAAAAATACTGCAAAAATAAAAATATCATATATATAGAAATTTCTCAGTTTTGCATGGCACCAAACAATGCACAACAATATTTATCGCAAAAGAGATTGATGCTCAGATAAATTTACTTGCAATCAAAGCATGTTTTGTATAAATGGATCGAAATTGAAATGCAGTATAAACAAGCGAATAAAATAAAATAACTAACTGACACTTTTCCAATGCACTCAATTCTCGTATTGCCGTGCTATCGCATACATACATACAAGTATATAAAAATGTATATTTATATGCCTCGACAGCATAAGAATCAACCGCATCACCACCACCATCACCACCACCAACAACAACAACATCAGCAGCAATCACTGCAATCTAGCGCTACACGCGTCGAACGCAAACCATCGGTTAAGCGGCAAGTGTCCTGGGGACCACCTACTGTTGCCGAAGCGGATGCGGAAACACTCAAACTCACAATCACACCACCCGCCTACAAACAAAATGGTTACTATAGCAGCAGCAGTTCAAGCAATAACAAAAACAATGCCAATTGTGCGACAATGACATGAAATTGGCGAGAGCGAACAACAATTTCATGTACAAACCAACGCCACACACATTACATACTCGTATAAGCACTACGATACAATAAATATCATAAATAATTTCATGCAATCAAATATCTATTCGTACTATAAGTAAGTATGTACATACAGATGTGCATATCTATAAAGGAAAAGTGAGAAGAAAACATTACATTCTCATAGAGATTTTTAGAAAGCTGGTGTTAATGCTGGATGTTTGATGGACTACAAAGGATGTCTTTGACTAATACATAGTTTAAGAAAATTTCGATGTTCGATTTTTTGAAACTAAAAATAGTTTTAAATTTTACTTTTCATTTGTATTTTGTATTGTAATAATTAGACCACATTCACCACTCATATCAACTTTCATACAAAAATACATACATACGTAGATGGTTTCAAATTCACGATGGGAAACGGGGCATTCATTATCTTTTTCATGTATGAAATTATTAGTGAAGTCTATCAAAAGACAGTAGTAGTTGGTCTGAGCAAAGCGGAAACCCTCCAGTTAAACACAAAACAAGGTAAGCAGAATAGTAGTTTGATATTAATTCTTTCAGTAAAAATAAAAAGGTAGAATGCAGGCAAAAATCACTCATCATGGAAAGTTAGACGAATGGCAATAGCATTCATTTTATTCATTTTACGTGGTTCTACTATGTATTACTTAGGAGGGAGGCAAGCATACATGGCCAGTAGCTTTAACACATAGGTCTGAATTTAATCCTTTGCTTTTGCGATAAATTTCCTTGTTTTCTGAGTACCCCATTGTTAGTGTAAAACTAGTACTAACTATGTCTCTTCGATGTCTGTCACGCATGCAGACCGATCTTGCTTAGAAAAAAATAAAAATAAAAATAAATAATTAGCGCTTACACCCCTTTTTGGGTGATTCGCCGAGCTCCTCCTCCCTATTTTTGCTTTTTTAAAACCGTAAAAATAAGGGAATGATGTAGAATGTGGTTTTTACTGTTCGAGAGGGAACTTTGCCTTTAGATATATTAGCTTTGAGTCCACTAGTGATCTCCAGCCTGACGTTTCTGATGTTATTGATTGAAGTTGGTTCCTAAACAGAAAGAATACATCTCAGCTTAAGGTTTCTACTGAAATAATCCTAATTTGCGTTGTTCTACCACTGTTCTCGTGTGATGATGTCATGCTTTTTTTTTGGTTTTTCTTTTCTAAGTGAGATCCAGGTATAGCGGCAAATTATCTATCTCGATATCTGAGATATCATTAATTTGCTGTAATAAAGGTTTACCGAAAGAGCGAAGTCGTGCCCTAGCTAGCGATGTAGTAGTGGAAAAGACTTTCCTTCACCCCCTCTGCTTTTATTGGGTTGAGTGAGGTGGCGACTGCCACCGCCTCTGCTATGTCTAGAGTCGAAGCTTTACTTGCTCACCTTTACTAGCTCATCTGCTATCTCATTACCCCATATGTTCCTATGACCGGGAACCCATGTCAGAGTAATTTCAAGCCAATGACTAAGTAATTCTATTTCCTCTCTACATTGTAAGACTAGTTTGGATTAAAATAGTGTTGGAGTCTAAGGCCTTGATAGCTGCTTGACTGTCTGAAAAGATAGCTACTCTTACACCAACTTCCTTGTAGAGTTTGGAGAACTCATTTATTACCCAAAATTCTCTTACAGGTGTAAAGTGCTTTCTTTACGCTGTACTCTACGCTTTAAGGTTGCAACTACAAAATGTTATGAGAATTTACCAGAAGGTGCTTTGTTTCGGTAGGCGTCGTTTTTTCAAATTTATCTTTCGGTAGGGCTCGGATTCGAAACCCATTTAAGGCATGAAACACTAAAGGTATCTCAAATAGCCCCTCGGCAGGACATGGTGAAAAGATTTTAGAGATGTGGCCAAGACCTTTAACCGACTCTCACCGAATTTGAAAGAATCTGGCAATTAACTGACGTCACATGGATCATGTTCGCGATTTGCTTACGAAAAAACTGAGATTGTATTGGTCCAATAAAAATCAATCGTTGCCTTCTGAAAACGCCTAACTGGAGGAGTATGTGAATACGTGTAAAATGAGCGGGCAGAATTCTGCTGTCGATTACGTATTGACGTAGAAGCCGAAGTTACTCTCACAATTTTATTTTTCACCATAGCGGATGATCAAACCTGGTAATCTATTTTCCCTTTCAGCAATCGCCATGAAAAAGATCCTCATAAGAAAACCATCTGCCATTCAGAGACGGCATTCATAAAACTGTAAAGAAGTGGATGAACCATTTGTAGAGCAATATTATGTTAAGACGCACACCACAAATAGAAGAAGAAGTTCGACTAAATATCTCGCAAAGGATGCACATTTTGTTTTGTCTTTGCTCATCCCAATGGGCAATAGTTCCATTAGTAATGTTGATTCGTTGGTTGGTTAAATTTCTGATTCACCAAGACCCAAATAGCACTTCCGCAACATTTTGTTACCGCATCCTCGCTACCAACTTTTTTACCGGTTAATTACAGCCTGACTATATCCAGTCTGCGGAGCTTAAGAACTTTATTAGGTTGTTGACGTCTAAGACGGGCAGTTTTTCGAGACTCTCAAACATTCTGTCCTTCCATAGGGCAGGGCATTCGCGAAGGAAATGGAATATTGTTTCCTTTTTCCGCGGGTGTTTGCAACTGTGACAGTATCTGTTGTGAAGGGCGCCTATTTTGGCTGCTTGGTCCCCGATAGGCCAGAAGCCAGTTATCACCGTCGTGAGTATGCAGGCATCCCTTCGTTTCATATTTGTCAGTATTGACGTTTGTTTGTGGTTGTCGGTGGGCCAAACCGTTCTGGTAACTTTGCATGTTGTCTGGGTCTCGCCATCTGCATTTCGCTATTTGTAGATATTTTAAGGAAAGTGTATACTTCATTATACCCAGAGGTGTGAATACCGATTCTGCAAGAAGCTATTTATGACATATCGCCCTCTAGCCACTTTATAGTTTTCTTCAATGTTCCGATGTCCATCTTTATAGACAGTAATGTCGAAGTTGTTCAGACAGAATCCCTTACTCCATTCCTCCTGAGATGGAAAGAGAGTGGCGAAATTTCTATTGTATGTCACCATTGGGATGATGTAATCAGTTCTGCCCGAGCTGAACTGAGTTTGTCGCAATAATAGGTTGGCATGACTATAAGTTGTCTTCCTCCAGCGACCCGCTTTATTTAACCTGAATGCAGTCATGGTAGCCATCTTCTTGATTTGGAGATCTACCGGAATTAAACGTGTCAGCACATTAAGAGCCTCCCTAGGACATGGTTTAGATGCACTGATCGTAATTGCACAGGCTGATCTTTGTGTTCTGCTAAGTAGTTTGATATTGCAATCTCGTCCAAGAGCTTTCCACCAAACTACCGATCGGTATGTTAAAATTGGTCATATAACGGCCTTATATAGTCATAAAGTATACTTCGGTAGAAGACCCCGTCTTCTTCCAAGCCTAGGTTTGAAAGCATACAGAGCAATTTCTGCTTTCTTTACCCGTTCTTCAATATTCAGTTTCCAAACTCAACTTTCAAGTCCAAAACTACTTCCAAGTACTTTGCGCTGGATGAAATTGGTCCATTAATTAGAGGTAGGGTAAAATTAGGTACTTTGTATCTAGTGGTAAAAAGCATTAGTTCTGATTTGTGTGGGTTCAAACTTAAGCCACAACCTGTAGTCCAAGAGTTGAGCTCAGCTAGCGCCATTAGTAATGTCGAAGTTGTGAATAATTTTGTTACCACATCTTAACTATTTTATAAATAAAAATTTACCTATACATTTACAAAGGGGTTGCTTTTCTTAAGACGCAACTTTTTTTCGTTCCAAAGGTTTGCTTTTCGTACATGAAAGAGTCTTTACGCGACTCAATTCGCCCACGTGTTTCTTTTTGTATTTTTCAATTCATTATTTTTCATATACTTTTTTTATTCATTTAAATGTGTGCGTATTTGTATAATAACATATTTTTGTGATATTTGATTTTAATAAAGGAAAATCGAAAGTGAGTTAATTGCTTAAATGTCTTTAATATTAAATTAAGTCTTGGACCAAATAAAACAAGAAATGCTCACTGTCATTTCATATTCCATGCCTCCATTAAGCTAAGACGATGAAGTTTATCAACATAAATATTCAGAATATAATCGACTTTAGCATTATTTATATGTATAGTTTGGTATACTAAGTTACGGCATATCTGCAAGAATTGTTGTCACTAACTTTCATTAAGACTTCATTTAAACTATGACCATGCTCAAGTTAATTTTGGTTTGACCTTTGTATGCAATATTGTTGTAATCAACTTACAAGTATAAGGAATCTTCTAAAAAAATATTAGTTTTATATCAGTTTTTAATTGTTGCTCAACTCCATTTAAATAAATTCTTGGAATGCACATCTTTTATTGGCTCTTTGACAATTCTTCACCTTTGCTATGCGTCTTTGATGATCTCCTACAATTTGAACAAGGTTGGGCATAATGTACTAAATAATAAATACAATAAGCATTTCATTAACTATCACTACTTCTTCAGTTCTACAGAATTAGTTAAAACATAAACTTCTTTATCACTGCAAATTGAGTGGTAATGAAAAAACACATTGCAGTGACACTAAACATTTAGTGATACTAAAACATTTGAGAGATAATTAAAGATGTTTTTTCAAATAAGTATGCAATTAAGTCTTTGCCACGATATAATTCTATAGAAATTAAAGGCATCTTCCTGCTGAATCACAAATATCTATAAGGCTTGCCTCAATCTTACGCCCATATTGAGAAGATGGATCATGCAATGGTGGTTTCACCAATAAAGGCGGCAGAACCTCACATGTGAAACTAAACGACTTTAAGCCTATAAGCCTCACTTCATTTCTTCTCAAAATTGGAGACAGGATTTTAGACGTCCACATCTGCCAACAAATCCACCCGAATCGCATCTCACCGTAACAGAACGCGTGCTCTGAAGGCAAATTCGTGGACACAGAAATATACAAAATGGTAGACAAAATAGAAGGCAAACTTTCCTTGGAATAATTTACACTACAGATGATTGGAGATGCTTCATAAAGAGGACTATTAACATGGCCCTGCCTCGAGTAACTGGTAAGATTTGTTCGGCTGATTTTTGAGATAAGTGTCATTGTGTCGAAAGTAAAGGGAACGACTGTCGCTAGGCATGTAGCGAGGGGCACTTATACAGAAGGAGTCCTTTCCCTCACACTCTGCAATCTTTCTGTTAACACGCAAGTTTCGTGTTGAGAAAAGCGTCAAATCTTAGAATTGTCGATCACGAATTTGAAAGCGTAGATGAAATTGAATACCTCGAACTGCCAACGATACAACGATTGCCAACCAAAACCGTGTACAGGCTGCAAACAGAACCCACGTTAAACTGCAAAAAAGCAAGTTAAGTACGGAAATAAAATCGAAATATGCAGAGAGGACGGCCGCGAAGTGTGGACGTTGAGGGCGATCTAATAAGCATAAAAGTGACCTTCCCTCCTTGACCATCTACACTCTTTTCAGAGCTCTAAATAAAGGGTTTTCCAATAAGAGGTGTTATTTTGATACTCAAAGAAAAACGTTTTTTTTAATATAATATAAATGACCGGATGTTTATTTCATTATAAAGAGAAAGGTTTGCCGTTAATAGTGGAAAATAATAGGACTATGAATAAGTTCGTGCGGTTTTTTTTCGAAATTTGAAACTTTATTGACGTAAAATGGTTACAAATTTAATATACAAAATATTGTCCATCGCTTACTACTACTTTTTCCCATCTTTCTGGCAATTCACGGATTCCCTTTGTGAAAAATTCGGTCGGTTTTGCCGCAATCCACGAATCGATCCATTTTTTGACTTCATCGTAATTACGGAAGTGCTGGTCAGCCAGGCCATGTTGCATCGATCGGAAGAGATAGTAATCGGATGGCGCAAGGTCTGGACTATACAGCGGGTGGGGTAGGACATCCCATTTGAGCGTTTCTAAGTATGTTTTGACCACTTGTGCAACATGTGGCCGAGCATTGTCATGTTGCAAAATAACTTTGTCGTGTCTATCGGCGTATTGCGGCCGTTTTTCTCGCAGTGCTCGGCTCAAACGCATCAATTGTCGTCGGTAGACATCCCCCGTAATCGTTTCATTCGGTTTCAGTAGCTCATAATACACAACACCCAGCTGGTCCCACCAGATACACAGCATAACCTTCAGGCCATGAATATTCTGCGCCGACGTCGATGTTGAAGCATGGCCAGGGTATCCATACGTTGCCCGACGTTTTGGATTGTCGTAATGGACCCACTTTTCATCGCCAGTCACAATTCGATGCAAAAAACCCTTTCTTTTGTGCCGTTGAAGCAGTTGTTCGCATGCCATAAAACGGCGTTCAACGTCTCTTGGCTTCAATTCATACGGCACCCAATGGCCTACCTTTCGGATCATTCCCATGGCTTTTAAACGTTTGGAAATGGTTGATTGATCAACTCCCAAAGTTTTTGCAACCTCTTCTTGCGTTTGAGCCGGATCTTGATCGAGCAATTCCTCCAATTCGGTATCCATGAACTTTGGCGGCGCACCCTCGCGTTCTTCGTCTTCCAAGCCAAAATCACCACTTTTAAAGCGTGCAAACCACTTCTGGCACGTTCGCTCAGATAGAGCATGCTCACCATAAACTTCCACCAAGATACGATGACTTTCGGCTGCTTTTTTCTTCATATTAAAATAATGAAGAAGAATTCCCCGCAAAAACACATTATTTGGCACGAAATTCGACATTTTCAAGTGTGGTAAAAATATTGTTGTTTACGCTTCAAATAAAAAACTTATACTGACGTTTGTGCCTTACGACAGTAGCTCTCCAATGAATGTTTGGAAATGTGGATCGATGGAATAATAATCAAGTTACGCCATCTGTTGTAAAACCGCACGAACTTATAAATAGACCTATTAGCATAAGGCAAATGAACACCACGACCACGCTTACAGGACAATATCCTTTCATAACCATAACCTTCCATAACCGAATTGCAAAGTGGCTGTCGATAGCCTCACGAATTACATCTTTGAGGTCTTGAATCGACCCTGGGCTGTTGGCGTAGACCTTCTCTTTCACGTGGCCCGAAAGAAAAAAGCCACAAGGGGTTAAATCACAAGATCTCGGTGACCAATTGTTGTCACCACCTCCAGTGATAACACGGTCCGGAAACTTTTCCCGTAAAAGATCAATGGTTTCGTTGCTTGTGCGGCACGTAGCGCCGTCTTGTTGAAAATAAACGTTGTCCAGATCAATACCATCAAATTCCAGCCATAAGAAATCGTTAGTCATCTCTCCTGTTTAACATCTAACACCTGTTAGTGTTTTAGAAGCCACGAAATCTTCTGGTGATCCTTGGCTCGATCTATTCAAATTTTAATTCCAACCAATTATCTTAGTCTGGCTATGGACCGAGATGCGTGGAGTACAATAGTGGAGGAAGCTAAAGCTTACAACGAGCTGTAGTGCTATGAATGATGGTGATGATGTATCAAAAGATATATTTTTTTATTAAGTTTAATTTAGAACACTTTGTTAAACTAATTTTTTATTTTTTATTTTTTTTTTTGTTTTTGAATATTTGCAAATATTCTTTTATTTTCAATCTGTCTGATAAATATTTGTAATTTATTATAAATAACAAAGTAGACAGTATAAGTCGAAATTAAAAAAATTTCAGTTCGTTTTTTTCTTAACACATAAATATGGATATCTTATTCTTAATTTGTATGCACACCGCATTTCTAAAGGGGCAAATATATGAAATGACGCCTTTTAAGTCGTTTAGTTTCTTGGCTATCAGTTAATAAACATATTGTGGGAGTATTATTGTACACCTAAATAACAATGAAGTAAAACATGAATAAATAAACTGAAAAAAGCAATAATACTGTTCAAATAACAGGCCCCTATAACTCCAAAAGAAATTTGCAATAGTGCTCTAGAGAGCAAGTATTGCACTCTTATCTAACATTCTTATTTAGTACCACACAGTGATATTAGCAGTTCCAAATTTATAATCATTCAAAATTTGTGTATTAAAACCATGTTTCCCACTCCCTATGTCAATTTTGTGCACAATTCTGCAGCTCTTAACAAATATCTGTAATTAAATGTCACTCATACCACACGCATTCATGCGCTCACACACACACACAACAATCTGCCAACATTTCCCATACCATATGCGTACTTATCTGCTCTCGCACTCACACACTTTCTCCCCACTCTCTGAGACGAGTCAGCATGTACGCATCAACACCTATTCCACAAGTATTGTTGCAGAGAGCGAAGTAAATTCTGCACTATAATAATTTTTCATACAAAAAGGCTTGTAATGAACTGATTTTTCAAAAATTTTACCCCTGACTATAAATAGTGTGTATGTATGTTCGTGCATGCGTTTACGTAATAAATTTTAACTCACTTTCTTTTCAACTCTGTTGCATTATTTCGTTGTTGCATTGAATACGAAAATAAAATGTGGAACAATTTTACTCCAGACTCGCCACATAAATTTTAATTAAACGTCACTCATACGCCACAGTGTACGAGCAGTGTAAATGTGCATTTATGTTACATATGATCAGGACCGTATTCAATTTTTTAAGTATAAATTTTTATTATAATTTTATGTTGCACATTATCTGATTACTTAAGCTCCACTATCTAAAATATATGTAATTAGACAATGAAAGTCGGTATCACCTTACTAACGAAAGCAAATGGTGTAGTGTCTAAACAGTCCAAACCGCAGTTGTGTCCCGTATTTAACTTTTTAAAGTATCATATTTTTCTTCATATTGAAAGAATAGGTTGGAGAGTGAATCGAATAAAATTTCGTTGCACCCGTTCAATTCTATTTGAATGAGAGGCATAAAATGGATTCTGCAACAAAGATGCATATTGGAGCTTAAAAGGAACTAGGGACTTATACACAATTTTTCTAGTATAGGGCTTTTTAAAATGCCTCGCATAGCGTCTCAGAAATGCTAAATTAGCACAAGTCTTCGGCAATATCTGGCAAACATGAATGTAAAACCAAAGTCAAATGTCACGCCTAAATCAGAAAACTCTTAGACAGAACATCATTTGATACAATTTAAGGGGAACGAATAGCATTCAGAGTTTTTGCCAAGGTCACGTCAAAGCACTTATTTATATTAAGTGATAGCTTATTAAACTCCACGCGACAACGTTGTTTAAATGATACTGTACTAAAAAAGCATCCGATTGGGAAGTTACTTTACTAAACAGTTTAAGATCATCAGCAGAGAGTAAAAACTTACAGTGATTAAAACAGACCCAAGTCATTAATAAAAAGGGAGAATAAAAAAAGAACCAAGAATACTCACCTGTGGGATACCCGAGGAGGCAACAAAAGTGTAGGACTTAGTGTTTTCGATTTGAGAAAGCGATTTTCTTTTGGAAGATAAGACCTCAACCGTGACATGAAAGTTGAAGGAAACGCATTCAAGTTTCCGCGATAAGATATTGTGCCGAACAGTGCAAAAGGCTTTTGAAAAGTTTGTGTATTTATAAAGGATTTTCCAATAACAGATGTTATATTGAATAGCCCGCTATTTCGGTACATGGCCCTTTGGAAGCTGTCATTTTTTGATATACTTCATAAACTGTGCCATTAATAAAAATGGAACGATACAAACTTTAACTTAAAAATTGACTAAAAAATGGTGAAAATTTGACAGAGACGGTCCGTAAAACTCGAATATTTTTGGGTCATGGTGGAGCACCTTGTCGGACCGCAATACAGAAATTGGTGAAAAAATTCGAGCTGTTGGGACAAGTTAGTGATGTTAAGAATAAACCCCGTGCATGTCGCCGAGAACAGCCGAGAATCAAAAATATTGCTGTTGTAGCCGAAAGTGTTGAAGAAAACCCAGGTTTGTCCATTCCTCGTCGTTCTTTGGAATTAGACATTCCACAAACGTCATTACACCGTATTTTGCATAAAGATTTGCGTCTTAAGACTTATAGACTCCAGTTAACACAAGAACTCAAGCCGGCCGATCATCAACAACGTCGTGTCTTTGCTGATTGGGTCGTTGAAATGCATGAAAATGATCCGGAACTGCATCGAAAAATCATCTTTAGTGATGAGGCCCATTTCCACCTTGGTGGCTTAGTCAACAAGCAAAATTGTCGGATCTGGGGCTCAGGAAATCCAAGAGTTATTGTTGAAAAGCCTCTCTATCCTCAACTTGTGACTGTTTGGTGCGGTTTATGGTCCGGCGAAGTCATTGCACCTTACTTTTTCGAAAATCAAGCTGTGAAAATTACAGTGAATGAATTGCGCTATCGAGTGATGGTTTACGATTTTTTATGGCCGGAATTGGATTGTATTGGTTTAGACAACGTTTATTTTCAACAAGACGGCGCTACGTGCCACACAAGCAACGTGCCACCATTGATAATAATACCTCTTATTGGAAAATCCTTTATATTGAATTTTTTGAAATTTGAAAAGTCGAGCCAAGAAGCACCGAGAAATATGGTAACTCCTAAAATACTCAGGCTAAAAAGTCCATTGTATTTAAAGCTCAGAAAAGTGAATGGGAAGATAGTCAAGTAGGAAAAGAGAGAAATAACAGAAGGAAAAATATAGAATAAAATAGAGAAATAGAGGTTGTTAGACCTGTTTGAGAGAACGAATTTTATTCGAATTTTATTCGTTCTCATGACATCAGAACCCAAAATTCGTAGCCTTGTTCTAGCAAATGCAGGACACTCACAAAGAAAATGCTCAATGCTATCCGTCTCCTCCAAGCAAGACAGGCACATCGTGACCTCAATGATTCCAGTGGTGGTCATATGCTGGCCCCATGGATTGTATCCTGTAATAATTTCGACCATTAATCGAACGTCTTGTCTTCCATGTTTAAGAAGAATATCCGACAGTTTCCTGCTCGAGCTTGTAACAAAACACTTTGCAGTTTTCCAGCGTTTCAAACCGAGCCATCGCCCTTTATGTAAATTGCATACATAATCGCTGATCCAAATCATGATTCCTGCAGAACTGATTCCAGTTATTGGCTTTGGTCCCTGTGGGGTAACCGCTGATCCGCAGTTGGCCAATTCATCGGGAACTTCATTTCCTTGAATACCGCGTTGTCCTGGAGTTTATTCTGTCTTGCAACAGAATTAAGCTTCTTCTTACATGCGCGAACAATCGTAGAGGTTTGCTTTGCGTTCTCCAGAGCCTTCAATTCAGTTTGACTATCACTAAAGACTCCAAGCTGTTTCCCGCTCCATCTCCGCTCAATTATCCGTTCTGCTACTTTCAGAATCTCAAAAATTTCCACTGCCATTTACAATTGCTATTCCTCCCATGGCGTAATGTTACTATCGTTTAAGTACACAATTCTTTCTGAAACTGAAACTATGGACATAAGATCGTCCTTAGGTGCCAAACAATAGTGGATACTCAGATAGCAACTTAAAGATTTCTCTGTGTCCCGATGTTCGGTCTTCGTGTCAGAAACTATGTTCATGGAGTCTACATATTGTTTTTATTTCTTCCTGTTGTATCTTAAGATCCAAAGGGACCAAGTGAAGCATAGCTTTTAGAGCATCGTGGAGGTGTTATTCTTGGCACTCATAATGCATACACATACTTTGCAGCCTGTATAGTTCCCAAAGTGTGGACTTCACCATAGGCCGTCGCCACCAAACCACAGAGGCATTGGTCTAATAAGTGCAGGTTTTGCCAAAGGCTCTACGGCATTGTTGAAAAATCCTTAATGCGCAATCCATCTTCAGCGAAACATATGTTTCCCAAGACACGTTCTTATCTAAGATATATAGGAGTATAGATAACTTTCTCAAAGAGACTAAGTAAATAGTGTCGGCTATTGTGAAAATACCACGAGATTGGTGACGGTGGAGCGCCCAATGGTCTATTATATTTTTGATAGTAAACAGCAATTTATTGTTGACTAACTTTTCGAAGATTTTGAAGTAGTTAGTTAGTTTCGAAATAGGCTTGTACCGTCCAACGTCGTTCTTATTTCCAGACTTATGGTTTAGAGTGGTAGACCCAAGATTCCAAAGTTCAATAAATACACCCGTAGAAAGAGAAAGTTTATAAATGAGATTTAGTGGTACGCAAATAGTCGAACAGCATTTTTTTAAGAAAAAATGGGGAAATCCCATTTAGGTCATTTTTCAATGACGATTGAAGAGAAATATTGAGAAATATTTCTGAACAAATCTTCATACAGCGTTCGTGGATGGAGTGCTGGAGGATATCGAAAACAAATTTCTTAATCAGAATTAGATCTTATCATCACTTGAAGCACTCCACCAGAGCGAATATTTTGACCACGAAATATGGGACTATTCTTCCTTATGGTGGAAACAAGGGTATCGTAAAAACAATACTCCAGAAATTTGTGAGCAAAAGCAGGAGTGCGGTTTTCCAGTTTTTCTAAATGTCCATGAAAATTATATGTGTACTATATATTATTTCTAGCAACAACTGCAACTAACCTCTCCCAAAACTATGAGCCACAACAGACTGAATGGCAGTTCGGCGACTTGGAAAATACGTCGCGAGAGACAGGTGCTAGGCAAACTAATAAAGAAAAATCGCCGTCACAAAATATAATTATTTAAGTATAATGACCTTTTCGGGTTTGAAATCTGTATGAGGAAGGGAAAATGAAAACCCAACTTGATGAAGATGGTTAAGGTTTTGGTGCACAAAATAGAAGTTTAAAACTATTAAAATACAGATAGATTGCAGAAAAAAAGTCCATTAATATTATTTCTGATATTTTAAACAACACTTTATTAATATTCCACAGCAAACTCGAATGGTTTACCAGCACTTTTCAAAAAATTAAAAACATGCTAGTGCGACGCTACTAAGTCGAAAGTAGCACCTCAAATTGATTTGCTTTTTGAGCGAATCACTGAAGCCGGAAAGTGTGTGTAGCTATGTTTTTGATCAACTATGTCTATTTGTGTTTGTATTCGAAACCAAGTAAGTAGATACGTATGTATTTATAAAGGTGTATTTTTAAAGGGTGATCAATTTAAAAATATCCGACTTTAAATCGAAATAAAACAATGAAAACTCGAATTGTTTGGGCAATATTTATTATTTTTGTGTAGACCCATTCATGAAATTTATTTTTTAAAAATAATCCCTTTCAAATGTTGGCCGCAACTGCGCTATAAGGGGCCTTCCGTAAACACCCATTTTGAATCACTCGCTGGAGGACTTCGGTCGGTATCTCGTGAATCACCTTAGTAATGTTGGCACCCAATACCTCAATCGAAACTGGTTTATTCACAAAGCATTTAGTTTTTAAATGTCTCTACAAAAAAAAAGTCCAAATATGTGATATCACATGATCTAGCTGGCCAATCCACTGGAGAGATAAATTTCTCACCGACCCGACGACACAGTAAGTCCATTGTTTTACGAGCTGTATGACAAGTCGCGCCGACTTATTGGAACCAAGGTTGGTTGTGGAGATCACGGTCTTCAATTTGCGGCATCAAAAAGTCATTTATCATGGCGCAAAAGCGTTCACCATTCACCGTTACATTGGCGTCAGCCTCGTCTTTGAAGAAATAAGGGTCGATGATTCCTCTAGCCAATAGGATGCACTAAGCGGTTGTTGCCAATGGATGTAATAGCTGTTCATGAACGACTTCGGGTTGCTCCACAACTCAAATGCGGCAATTTTGCTTACTGACGTAGCCCTTAAGCCAAAAATGGGCCTCATCATTGAAAAAAATTATGTGGTTGGCCTGAACGCGCCATGAAGACTTTTCGCATAGCGTCGATTTTCTTAACGTTGTTGAGGTGTAAGTATTTTCATGATGAAATGTCAATGAATACTGAAAAAAATTATGCATTTCGATTGACAGTAGTCACGCGTGATCTGTCAAAAAACCCCTACTGGAAAAGTGCCTCCACCTGATCACCCTTTATATGGAAATATGTGCATAAATAGGTATATTTAGGGGGGGTTTCATTATTTTCTCGGTTGCAAATATTGGTAAACTTGCACCTTAAGTAGCATGCAACATACAAAGTAAGCATGTATCCGAATACCTGCAGGTGCATGCGTGCATACATGTATACGTGTATATATTGTCTTTATTGTGGCTGCTGTTAGCAACTATGTCACCACCACTTTTCTCCTTATCGCCATAACCAGCTTGTGTGGGTTTCCAAAAAAACGCAACAAAGGTTGAAAAAAATAATTAAATATTGAGAGCTACTGCAATATATTGTAGCAGCAGAGTAGTGAGTCAAAAATGTTGTTTGCCAATTTAGACTTAATTATATTACTTTTAAACTAAAGCAGCAAAAGCATACTCAACATGTGGCTGTTGTGTGTGAAAAGTTTCCAAGGGTAGAGTAGCGGAAATTTAACTAAAAACAGCTTAACACTTTTTGGATATTAACTGACCACCAAAGTTCGTGGCCTGCATTTAACAAGCATTGGAACATACACATATGCACACATTTACGTTAGAATTGCATACCAACTTCATAAAAAATGTGGCTTCTCCGGTTTACTTGCACCTCCTCCTTTCAAAGTTCCACCCTCCAATGAATATTTGAAAATATTAACACATTTTGCAAACACTCAGTTGCAAAAGTTTTTCTTTTAATGTTGTTAATAATTTTTGCAGTTACGTTCATTGCTTATCGCACTTACCATGAATGCGAGTTCACTCTTACCTATACATACATTTACATACCTATACACACATACATACATACATACATACATACATACATACAATATTTCAAGCGCTCAATGATGTGTTTATTGGTATATTTTCCATCCGTACTTGATTTTCACTGATTTTGTTTTTTTTCACTGAGTAATAACAACTTTTTAACATACAGCAAAATCCATCAAGCACAATTCAACAGCAAAAGATTTAATATAAAAAAATAGACATCATCACCACCAACTATCACTTCAAATATTTCAAGTATCGTCCTGCCCGTCAGCGGCAATCCAGTTAGCGTCATTGATAAACGCATTAACTTCGCATTCCTTGCAATTTTTTCTTCACAACTTTTTTATGGCAAGTTGTGACAGTGGCTAACAAATTTGGCAAAAACGAGTATGGCCCATTAATGCGAAAAGTTATTATTGCGTTTTTGTTACTTTTTTATTATTTCGCTGTAAATTTCAATCGAAGAGAAGATTGTTAGCAACTATGGTAAGAATTAGTACCATAAGTGTTTGATTGCGGAATCTAACTTTTTGAAAGCCCTATCCAAAAATTCATATCAATTACTAGGACCCTCAACAAAATATTCTTTATCTGTATTTTAAATTTACATATAAAGGGTGATCAATTTAGAGCTATCGCATTTTAAATTGAAATAAAACAATGAAAATTCAAATTTATGGGGCAATCTTTATTATTTTTGTGTAGAACCATACACGAAATTTATTTTTTAAAGGTAAAGGGCCTCTTAAATATTGGCCGCAACTGCGCCGTAAGTGGGCCTGCCGTAAACACAAATTCTGGATGACTCGCTGAAAAATCGTCACGTGGTGGGAGGCGGTGCAGACACAATACTACCTAAAGGATCTTATAAAAGTCCAACGATTAGCTTGTGTAGGAATAACAGAAATAACAGTTAAAGGGATAGCGTCCAAATCTGCTTTCAGGATCAAAGCAGCAGGCATACTAAAAGAAAACACGCACGGTCATTCATCAGTTTTACTATCTGTTAAACACTGGCAAGACGCATTGAAAAGAGACTATCCGATTCCCAAGAAAGATCTGAACAAAGACTATAAACTACGAATACCCGACAGAAATTATTGGCAGACCAAAGTCATAATGGTTTTGGTCACCATATTTATAAGTAAACTGACGGCTCAACGATGGACAACGGCACAGAATTCAGAACAATTATCCTTAAATGACGCTGTAGAGAAAAAAGCAAAAACGATTAGGCAATAGACTTATAATACCTCAGACAAACCTTACCATTTTTGTTAATAGTCAAGTAGCGATTAAGGCACTGACCTCAGCGCGTATCAATTCGAGATGTGTTAAAGAATGCAGGAAGTCGCTCTCGCATATCCAACAAAACACCGCCACACTTTGTTGTGTCCCCAGCCACTCTGGAGTGGAGGAAAATAAAAGAGCGGATGAGTGTGCAAATTAAGGCTCTGAGCTGGGCCTTCAGCAAGTGGTAGAGGGCATTACCATTCTTCTAAACGAACTGTACAATGCGACTGACTTGAAACTGAATTTTAAAAGAACACAATTTCTGCTTGGATTCAACAGATCAACCACCACAGCCCTTACATGTGTTATAATGGGTCAATGCAGTATTGGCACCCAAGCCAGTAGAATGAGTGTACCTCACTATGACATCTGCAGGAGCTGTGGAGATGAAAAAGAAATTGAGTCGGTACAACACCTCGTCTGTGAATGCCGTGCACTTCAAAGAAGCCGCTTAAATATTTTGGCGATTATTTCTTTGAAGACCTGAATCATTTGCAAATTGTCTCACTGGATGGATTAGTTACCTTCTTAAAAAGATCTGAGTGGTTTAAGCAACTTAGTTAGGGAATGAAAATCAAATACAGGTATCACAATATCTTAGACAAGCAACCTAGCTAACTTACCGTACCCTAATTGACATCACAAATGTAGAATTTGGATAGAAAATAAAAATTATTGCAATGAAACCCAATTGAGAAAAAAAGAAGGGCTTAATTTGATTCGGATCGAATTGTATATACCCGCGCACATTTAGTAAAATTTTGTTTGGGTTAGCTGTTAATTCTCCCCTTGAGAATGAAAAAGTGCAGTCGAGCCTTAGACTTAAGATGATTTTTCACGTAAAAACACATAGCAGTAATTTTCATTAAAACATAAGGTATATAAAACATAAGTGTATAGAAAGTATCGGGTTTTTAACCAAGTTGGTTGGTTGGTTGGCTTAGGTGGTGATTCGTCCAGAATCCAACTAGCGCTTCCGCACCATTTTGTTGCCACATCCTTGCTACCAACTTGTTTACCAGTTATTTACAGCATGACTATATCCAGTCTGTGTGATTCAGGAACCTTATCCGTGGTTGTTGACATCTAAGCCACACAGGTGTTCAAGACTCTCGAACATTCTGTTCTTCCATAGGGCAGAGCATTCGCGAAGGAAATGGAAGATTGCTTCCTTTTTCCCCGGTTGTTTGCAACTGTGACATTATCTGTTGTGAGGGATGCCCACTTTGACTGCTTGTTCCCCGACAGATCAAAAACCGGTTATGACTGCCATTGCCATCTCCAGGCGTCCCGTCGTTTCATGTTTTTCCATGTTGACGATTGCTTAAGGTTGAAGGCGGCCCATAGCGTTCTACTAATTTTGCATTTCGTCTGGTCTCTCCATCTGCAATCCGCGATTCGGAGGTATTTTAGGGAAATTGTATTCTTGACTACACCTAATGGTGTGTACACCGATTCTGCCAGATCTTTATTCATGGCAGATCCCTTTCTAGCCACTTCCTCCGCCTTTTCATTACCTTCAAAACTCCGTTGTCCTGGGACCTGCATTAAGGTAACTTTATGGTTTTCACACAAGCTGATAAGGCTATTCCTGCTTGGTTCCATCAGTTTAGAGGTTGTTGTCGCCAGTGCGGCTTGGCTATCCGAAAGAATACTGATGTTGCCCTTAAAAGAGAAGTCTGCGATTAGTAACCTACAAACTTCCCCAGTTGCCAGTACTTCCGCCTGAAAAACACTGCTGGTACTAGGGAGACGCACAGATTTTTCAATTCTAAGTATATGAGAATATTCCTATACCAGTTCCAACACCACCACACCATTTTTACTGTCATCTGTATACACTGTAGTGTATAATTTGTTTAGTGAGAATCCCTTATTCCATTCCTACCTAGATGGTGTGGAGAAAGGCAAAATTCAAAATTAAATGTTACATTCGGAACAATGTAGTCAGTCCTCTCCGAGGTATCTGGGTTTGTTGCAGTAAAACCGACCCGCTTCATTTAACCTAAATACACTCATGGTTGTAATCTTCTAGATGTGTAGATCTACGTGTGTCAGCGCATTCAGAGCCTCCCTAGGACGATTTCTGATTGCACCGACTGTTATTGCACAGGCTGATCTTTGTATTCTGCCAAGTAACTTGATGTTGTACTCCCTCTCTAGAGCTTTCCACCAAACCACCGAGCCATACGATACAACCATAATGTACACTTGGGTTGAAGACTTCCATCTTCTTCCTTGCATACGTTCACAGACATATAAAGCGATTTCTGCTTTCTTTACCCGTTCTTCAATGTTTAACTTCCAACTAAGTTTGGAGCCAGAACTACCCCTAAGTATTTTGCACTGGTTGAAAGTGAGAGGGTTTGTCTGTTAATATTTGGTAGAGTATAAACTGGCACCTTATATCTGGTCGTAAATAGCTTAAGTTCTGTTTTACATGCGTTTAAGCTTAGGCCACAGTCTCTAGCCCAAGAGTTAAGCTCACCTAGCGCCCTTTGAATGGCCTACTGATCGTATTGGGACACAGTCCTGATGCCATTAATACCAAATCATCAACTGGCGCAACCACTTTTACCCCACCTCCATTAAGTTTTATTAAAATTTTGCTAATCACACGTAACCAAAGAAGTGGAGATACCTGTGGAGTACCCCTTTGGACCCTCTTAGTTGATATTACCCATATTAGCTCTAATGATCCTGGTTTCTAGCATAGAGATGATTCAATTGCTGATACAATTTTTCACCCCTCAGTCTATTAACGTCCGTTGGATAGCATAAGTGCTAATGTTATTAAATGCGCCTTCTATGTCTAGAAAAGCGGCCATGGTATACTGTTTGTTTACTAGAAACCCCTCTATTGTTCGGATTACCTCGTGAAGCGCTGTCTCCGTAGATTTGCCCTTGACGTAAGTGCGTTGTGCAATTGATATACTAGAGCTCTCCAGCGAGCTTCTAATGTGTATGTCTAAAAGCCGATCAAAAGTTTTTAAAAGCATGGACGACAGATTAATTGGCCTAAGGCCCTTCGCTGATTCATGTCCCCTTCTACCTACCTTTGGTATGAAGACAAATCTAACAAGTTTCCAGCTATTTGGAATATAACCTAGGTTTAGAAACGCTTTGAAAAATTTCCATTAGCCATGGTAAAATATTGTATTAACATATTGATACAGATCTCGTCAGGGTTTGGAGATTTGAAAGGTGAAAAGGCGAAAGGTGACTTGATTGCCCATGTAACCTTCTCTTTTGTGACTATTACATCGGCAAGATGCTATTTTGTCATAGCGGTTCCACCGGATTCTCCCAACATCGCTATCGTGAGCGCTACAGCCCGGAAAATAAGTGTTTAAGAGAAGTTTTAGAGACTCATCTGCCGTAGAAGTCCAAGCGCCATCTGGCCTCTTGACCATCGGGCATTGAATGATCTTTCGACAAAATACTGCTGAACCTCGCAGAATCTCCAGTAGATTCGATCGAAGAACAAACATCTCTCCAGCTCTCTTTCTTGGCGGCCGTAGTTACCTTTTCGTACTGTCTTCGACTTTGTCTGTACAGTTGCCAATTACCTGTTGAGTAGCTGAGATTAAAATTTGATTTGGCTTCTTCCCTTAATTTCGAGAACTCATTGCTCCAGATTCTTTGCTATATTTAATTGGACACGATGCTTTGTAGGCCCTACTGAATGTCTTCTCCAATGTTGTAACCCTACTCTCAAGGTTTTCGTGAGAGTGATTTGGCTGTTCGGAAGTCTTCGTAACCTATTATTTACTACATTTTTTTAACTTTTTCCAATTAGTTCTTAATGGGTTTCGATACGGTAAGCGTGGATCCACCCTCAGATCCAGCTCGTAAAGGATCAGAACTAAGCCCTTTAGACTTTCAGTGGGCAGAATCCAATGTAAAGAAAATATGTATACAGGTAAGTAAATCAAAAAATGCGAGTATTTCAAGGACATATTTATGCCTCATTTATGCGCGAAATGTGTCAAGGGAACGCCCCACCTCTTGATTGCAGTCTCACTGTAACCTCCCAACTATCAATGCCAACCATCAGGCTATGAAATTGTTTTCGAATTTAAGTATTCGATTTGATATAAAACTGATTTCAAATATGGAGCTTTTACACGTGCATTGTTACTAAATTTGCCGATAGCTTCTATTAAAAAAAAATCACGCTTCTTCACCACTTCGACGGCTTTACATATGGAATATATGTACCATTAACATACATTTATATATTTGTATTTCTGCTGTTTTGAAGAAGGCGATGTAGATGTAACTGCATATGTACTCGTACCTATATGTATAGTGCACTTAACACCTCTAAATTGTTGTGCAGCTGATGTTGTTCATAACGTTGGCGTACTTGTTGACTTTTTGTGAGAGGTGGAGTGGAAAAAAATGTCACAAAGCATTCAGCAATCCAACAGCAAACCAACAAAAATAAACAATGGTTTAGATTTTCGACCTTGGGAACTGCAGTATGCAGTACGCTTTGCTACGGGTGAGCAAAATCACAGAAGCAAAGGAAAGTGTTTGAGGTGACCTCCAAGAGGTAAAGGCTACATGATTCTCAAGTGACATAATGGCATTCTGCGTTTTCGCTTTTATATCCCTCTGTGTGCATTTAAGTGAATGCACGTTTACATAAGAACATATGTACAAGCATATATAGAACATATGGTTATAAGTATGTGTGAATTTCACGTGTTGTACTCACAAAGGAGTTGTCGATTGTTGATTCATGATGCACTTGTTGGTAGAAAGTAAAATGGCGTCCAAAACAGATGCATTTTCTTAATACAACAATTGTTTCGTAGCCTTTTTGTAGGCGTGAACATCAAGCATTTGTGGCAGATTTACTTTACAAGTACAAAGAATGATTAAAGGGGAAAAATAATTAAGGAAAAGATAGTAAAGATAGCTCAGGTTGGAGAATTTCTCTCTTAGAAGGAGCTTTCAGTTAGATTAGGACCAGGGGAGGTGGTGAAGAGGGAGGGATAAAGGATAAGTTGTTTCCTTTCGAGTAGCAGAAAAGTATTTTTCATTTCTTTTCTTTCTTTCATTTATCATCGGTATTCCTTAATTAAATTGATATCAAAAATTAATATTAAGATTATTTAAAAGTGATATCATACGGCTACAGAAACAAGGTGAAGTCCAAAATAAACAAGACTGAGCTAAAATAGAAACTCCGAGTTAAGGCCGGCGGGCCAATTAGATGTCCTAAATTCAGTAGTTTTCGCGAAGCGTTGTAGGATGAGAAAAAAAACAATTAGCCAAATGAAGTTTTGGGGATAGTTTAATATATATTTGAACTAAAAAAAAAATGTGTACAATCTCCAACAATATATTGTAAGCCGAGTTATCAATAGATTCCCAGAGCGCCTGTATCCAACTTCTGTACAAGATACAACTTGCAATTTTCATCTGAAAACAAAAAAAAAAGATTATTAATTTTGATGTAATTATCTTCTATGTGTTGGAGATTGTACAAAATTTTTTTTTTAGTTCAAATATATATTAAACTATCCCCAAAACTTCATTTGGCTAATTGTTTTTTTTTTTTCTCATCCTACAACGCTTCGCGAAAACTACTGAATTTAGGACATCTAATTGGCCCGCCGGCCTTAATTATTCAAAATAGTCCCGTCTGGTCTCGATTCACTGTTGTGCACGATCTAAAAGCTTTTCGAAAGAGTTTTTCAGGTCATTGACCGGAATGTTCTTCTGCATGTCGGTACAAGCCTTTGGTATGGTCTCTATGGCCAAATGCAATTTTCCGAATAAGTGGAAGTCACAGGGAGCCATAGCAGGCGAATACGGTGAGTAAAATGTGATATCTAGTCAAAAAATCAGTCACAAGAGTGGATCGATGAGATGGTGTATTATCATGCAATAAGCATAGGCAAGGCAAAAGTTGGTCATATCGAGCAAAAGTAAATTGATTTTTAATTTTGTATTATTTTCACACATTTTTTACTTTGAATTGAATAAAGGTAATTTTCCAAACTAAATTTATGGACTTTTTAATTGGTTACACTTCAAGTGGCGGACCCTGTATACTCCTCATTTAATTCCAGCATTACCGCTTGTGAGAATTTAAAAAAGTCACGCTTACTTTTCTTCATGATGGACTTGTCCCGCTAAATTGTAGTTTTTCGCGCAGGCGTTTTTCGAACTTTTTTTTTAGCATATTTTTAAAATATGGCAAAAAGAAACATTAAAAAATTAAGCGGGACTTATTCTCTGATATTAGAGAGATGATTCACAACATAACATTGGCATACAAATAAAGGGTGGTTAAGTTTCAAGGGCCGGTGTTGATTTTGGATAAAATACAATTTTTTGGAAATTATTGTCATTTCTCTTTATTATGATAATATTGGTATGGTTCAATTACGTATGGAACAAAATATAGGCTAAATGGCCGCCGCCTCCATCCGATGATCCAAATTTTCAATGACGCTGAGGCATAATTGAGGTTCTATGCCGTTAATGTGCCGAATTGTCTCATCCTTTAGCTCTTGAATTGTTGCTGGCTTATCGACGTACACCTTTTCTTTCAAATAATCCCAAAGAAAGAAGTCCAACGCTGTCAAATCGCATGATCTTGGCGGCCAATTGATATCGCCGCGACGTGAGATTATTCGGCCATCAAATTTTTCGCGTAAAAGAGCCATTGTTTCGTTAGCTGTGTGACAAGTGGCGCCGTCTTGTTGAAACCACATATCGTCCACATCCATATCTTCCAATTCGGGCCATAAAAAGTTCATTATCATCTCACGATAGCGAACACTATTCACAGTAACTGCCTGACCGGCCTCATTTTGGAAAAAATACGGCCCAATGATGCCGCCGGCCCATAAACCGCACCAAACAGTCACTCTTTGTGGGTGCATTGGTTTTTCGGCAATCACTCTTGGATTATCATTCGCCCAAATGCGGCAATTCTGCTTATTGACGAATCCACTGAGGTGAAAATGTGCCTCATCACTGAAGATGATTTTCTTCGAAAATTGGTCATTCACTGTTGCCATTTCCTGCCACCATTCTGACCATTGACGACGCTTGAAATGGTCAAGAGGCTTTAGTTCTTGAGTCAATTGCACCTTGTAAGCGTGTAAATGCAAGTCTTTATGCATAATGTTCATCAACGACGAGCGTGAGAGGTGCAATTGTTGGGCACGACGCCGAGTTGAGGTGGACGGCTCTTCAACCACACTATCGCGAACAGCAGCAATATTTTCTGCAGTACGAGCTGTACGAGCATGCACTGGTGTTTTCACATCTCCTACAGACCCGGTTTGCTCAAACTTTTGCACAATTTTTCCGATTGTACGCACATTTGGACGATTAAATTGACCGAAAAAAATCACGAAGTGCGCAATATGCATTTTGATTTGAACGCCCGTTTTCATAATACGCCTCAAAAACTTTATCGCGTTTTTCGATTATGTATGTTTCCATGGTTCAAATTGAGTTAGTCTGAAATTGAAAAATGTCAAATGAAATGCAGAAAAAAATTTTACGTTTAGGTGTGGTTCACATTCAACATCGACCCTTGAAATTTAACCACCATTTATTTACGAATATCAGTTAATTTCCAATGAAAGAAAAATTTGTAGAGAGGACACTGGAAGTGCGCTATTTTTCTATGCATAGCTGTACAGTTCTATGCGTATACTATATCACTACATATTATAAAACAAAGTCGCTTTTTCTGTCCCTATGTCCCCTTATACGCTTAAATCTTTAAAACTACGCAACGGATTTTGATGCGGTTTTTTTTGAAGATAGATTGATTGAAGAGGAAGGTTTATATCTATATAATGTGAAGAAATATATAAAGGGGGCGTGGCAATCGGTCAAAATGTGGCAAAAAAACATAATTTTTTTGTTTTCACGGCCATAAATCATAAACGAATCAACCAATTAAAATGAAACTTTCTTGAAGTTTAACTTTGAAATATTTACTTTCGTTCTGCATCAAAAAAAAAATTGATTTATTTGTTATTTAACCAAAATTGTTTAAACAAAAGCAGCTCTTTTTCCAAAAAAAAGCTGTTTGTGTGTGTGTTCGCTGTCAACCGAATGAAGCAACAGGCGTTAAGCGATAATCTCACCACACCTCATTAATGTTGAATTACATCGTATGGTGACGTATGTATGTATGTATTTACGAATCGCTCGCATTATTTCATTTCGGACGTATGTACATACATATGTATCTATGTATGTACTGAATTCCATGTAATTATATGTACATACAATTTTACAGCGAAATAAAACGCTATTTTCAGGTTCTATACGAAGGGTGCCTTTTATATGTCGGGATTTGGCAACCCTGGTGTTGCAATCTGGCAACTGACAGCTGTATTGCAAAGTTTGACATTTTTTGGCTTTTACGTACTCAGAACGTTTCGAAATACTAGCGCTATTTGTGTTGTTTACAGTAACTTAAAAGATTCATCTCGTTCCAAAAATGGAATTAAATGGTGAACATATTCGTGCGATTATTTTTTACAACTTTCGACGTGGATTAACTCAGCAACATTGCATGGATGAACTTAATTCATTTTTTGGCGATGAAGCTCCACCAAGGACCAGTGTTTATCGATGGTATGGTAAATTCAATCGTGATCGTAGCTCACTCCAAGACGAATTTCGTGAAGGTCGTCCAAAATCAGTTGTTGTTCCGAAAACCATTGATGCTGTGCGCGAACTGATATCGCAAGATCGCCATGTGACCTATCGTGAGATTGAGACAATCTTAGGCATTAGTGGGACCAGCATACATTCAATATTGCATAAACATTTGACTGTCAAAAAAATTTGTTCGCGTTGGATCCCACACAATTTGTCAATCGCTCAAAAAAAGGCTCGTGTCGATTGGTCGAAGGAAATGCTCAAAAAATACGATCGCAGGGCTTCGAAACACGTCTATGACATCGTGACAGGTGATGAATCAAGGATTTACGCGTATGAGCCCGAAAATAAACAGCAGTCGACTGTATGGGTGTTTCAAGATGAGACAAATCCAACAAAAGTTGTTCGCGCACGAAGCACTTCCAAGCAAATGGTCGCCTGTTTTTTCGGAAAAACTGGACATGTCGCAACCGTACCACTAGAACAACGCAGAACAGTAAATTCTGAGTGGTACACAACCATTTGTTTGCCAGTTGTTTTCCAAGAAATTAGGAAAACCAATCCCCAAAGACGGATCACTCTTCACCAGGACAATGCGAGCTCTCACACATCGGCTCAAACAACTGCATTTTTGAGCACCCAAAACATCGAGTTAATGGGTCATCCGCCGTATAGTCCTGACTTGGCACCGAATGACTTCTTTTTACTCCCGTACGTAAAAAACAAACTGAGAGGTCAACCTTTTTCGACACCTGAAGGAGCGGTTACGTCATTCAGAATACATGTTTTGGAGGTATCTCATTCAGAGTGGCAAAAGTGCTTCGACAATTGGTTCAAACGCATGCAAAAGTGTATAGACCTTCATGGAGAATATTTTGGAAAACAATAAAGTGATTTTCAATTATTAAAATTTGTTTTTGTTATCTAATCCCGACATATAAAAGGCACCCCTCGTATTAGTAAATCGCACATAATTAAAATACAGTTTTTGAATAGTTTTTATTGATTCGGAGCGCGTTTAGTTTGCTATCAATTCCATACAATAACATTTTTTGTCATTTACTTTTTACGACAACTAATAGCTTATTTTCGAAGCGATTTCAACAAATGGGTACAACATTAATCCTTATCCAATTAAATACCTTAAATACATTGTTGTTTTCATATATGTAGATCTATGTATATGGCTCTTTACAGCATATAATTAAAAACAATATTTTTCAAGATATTACAACAGTAATTAGTAATTGAGATCTACCGGAAAAATTGCGTTAGCTGTTGCGTCATCCGGCATTGCCGCTACTCTTTTGGAAAGAGGCTGAACCACACACTCTACAATGAAGCACCCGCTGAAAATCGCCACCGATGATGATAACAGCGTCTGTAGTGTTTCTAGACAGAGCAATACAGGAAAATTGATGCGTGACTACTCATTAATAGTCTGGGACGAAGCTACCATGTCAAACAAGACGTCTGTGGAAGCACTGGATAGGACAATGCGCGATTTGCGCAACAAAAATGCACCTATGGGTGGATGTACAATTCTGTTCTCAGGAGATTTCCGTCAAATCCTACCAGTTGTGACTCGAGGAACACGTGCTGACGAAATAAATGCTTCGCTAAAAAGATCCCACCTTTAGTCGTATGTCAATAAATTAGAGCTTAAAACTAATATGAGGATTTCGTCATCTTCACGTGAGAACAGGCTATTTCCAGAGATGCTGCTAAAAGTTGGCAATGGAGAATTAACACAAAGTGAGGGAAGGATTAACCTAGAAAACCTTTGTGTTTTGATAGACAACATCCAAGAGTTAGTCAACAATGTCTATCCAGACATTGATAACATCAGTTATAAGACAATATCTTGGTTTAAAGAAAGAGCTATTCTGTCACCAACTAACGAACAAGTAGATAAAGTAAATAACTTGATTATTTCAAAGATTGATGCGCCGACGAAAATATACTACTCGGTCGATACTGTTCTCGATTTGGAAGAAGCTGTTCAATTTCCTACAGAATTTCTAAATTCTTTGAAACCGTCTGGCCTCCCTCCTCACAAAATGGAGCTGAAAATAGGTTGTCCTATTATTTTATTAAGAAACCTAAGTCCACCTAAACTTTGCATGGCACGCGTTTGCTGGTAAAATCACTGAAAACTTTCATAATAGAGTGCACAATACTCACAGGATGTGGTACCGGAGAAGATGTATTGATTCCCCGAATCCCTCTGATACCATCGGATCTACCATTCCAATTTAAACGCTCACAATTTCCGGTAAAGACATCTTTTGCAATGACCATTAATAAATCTCAGGGTCAAACCTTCAACGTTGCAGGTTTAGATTTGAGTGTTGACTGTTTTTCACATGGCCAACTGTATGTCGCTCTTTCAAGAGTAACCTCTAGAGAAAACATGTTTGTATTGTCTAATGACAAGAAGGCTATGAACGTTGTATATAAAGACATTCTGTAATATAGTAATTGTTGTAAAAATAAAATAAATAGATATGTAAAAATGCAAAAAGTTAATATGCAAAAATGTAGGGTATGAATTTAGATATCCCAAAGATAGCAGGAAATCTTCATGCTATAAAGAAAGGGGAATTGTTTTACTCCAAATTTAACGCGTGCGGGCCACGGGCAATAATGAATAAGCCAAAACTATTGGATCGATTTTAATCATTTTTTCAGTGAGTGACATAGGGTATATATTTTATACCCGTGCGAAGCTGGGCGGGTTGCTAGTATAATATATATTAGTGCTTCGATTGTGTAAATGTCAATAATGGTGTTAGTACTCATTTTAATTAATTTGTTTTATTTTTCTCTTTTTATATTTTTTTCTTTTGCGCACTCCCACATAAATCAAAATTAATTTTTATGAAAAATGCAAATACACTTTTATGTACATATATCCAAATTTCTTCCAAAAGCAACATTAATTTCCTATTCCCCCTTTCCACGACACTCCTATAGCTACCGAATGAAATAAGAAGTGATGCGCCTGAAGACAGCGACAGCATACCGAGTATATCCAGTCCTGAAGCAACACCATCAAAGCAATTGCCTTATGAACGAGCACAATCAACGCCGCCCTTCGTTGTTAAGAGCCCGAAGCCAAAAAGACGGCTACTGCCAACTGTGAATTTCCGATTGCCAAAAGATTTAAACAAACAAAATGGTGAAACCCCGACTAATCAACCACCGACTACGAGTGTTGATAGTTCTGATGGTGATGAGGAGGCAAGTCCCATGCTACCGCCAACCTCAACAACGACGCCAAATGACGCTGCGCCACCAAGTACCGAGCCGCACGTTGGCATTGAAGTGCCTTCCGCTCCACCTGAAATTGACAATGTGCCAGTGATACCCTTCCGCACGAAATCCAATCCTCGCCTGCAAGTCAAGCCCGCCTACATTGATGATGCGCATCGACAATTTTGGAATCCAATCAGTTATTTAGGTGGACCACATCTCCTGCCTAGAGATAGGAATAGCATCACTTCGGTATTATCGCTCGATTAAACTTCGTATGCGCAACGAGAAAGTTATTGCATTTTGTTTGAAGCAGACATAATACCTAAGCGTGTAGATACTTACTTCCTACATAGAACTATGAATGGTGCTACCTCGGTCAGTCCTAGTCCTAATTGCCCTAAGAACGAGAAAATTACATTTTAAGCCTGTGCTTAAATATCGTTACGCAATATTCAGTGACCAAAGATGTTCTTTTTTCTAGTGTTAAATTTGTTATTACTGTTTGTTTGCATATTTCTATGTGTATGTACGAAAATGTTTTACGTAGTGTTTAAAATTTATTTGTTAGTGGAATAAATTACAATTAAAGAAAATAAAACGAAAGAAATGGTTTGCGTTTGACTCATTCGACGGTATCAAAGGTGAGTTCTTTTAAAAAAAATTTTTTTTTTTTTTTGAGAGTTCGATCACAACTTCGACGAAGACTGAATCTTTAAGAGAGGGCAGCTCCTACAGCACTTTCAGATTTCCCTTTTTTGCTTCAAAAATTCGTTTATAGTCTAAAGTAGTGATGGGCAAACTCAGCACATTTGCACTGTGCAGCAGCGTGTGCTTCTGCGTGCGTAAAAGTGCTAGGTGAAGGGGGATAACAAAGCACAGGGAAGAAACAGAAAAATTGAGCGAGTTGTGTCTGTGTTTGTACCCTGAATGAGAGAGCAATTATTCATGAATTTTTACCAGGGATGCCAACTTTTAACTTCGTATCAACAAATCTCTAAAAAAATAGGTTTTTTGGTACATTTTTCTTCAATAACTAAATTTAATATTGTAATATACATATTACGCTTTCAATTATAATAATGAATTAAGATAATGAACAACAATAAACAAGCAATTAAACATTTCAAAAGTTCGAGTAATACTGTTTTTTAATTGCTAGATGTAAAGAAAATTAAGACCTCTGAAAATATTTAATTTGAGATTAAATTAAAATCTTACATATTGGAAAGCAATGCCAGTTAAATCTTCAATAATATTGATCACTGCATATACTGACGAATCTGTAAATTATTCACACTTATCTTATGATTACTTAAATGGTTTTTGAAATCGGATATATTTTTTTAAATTGATGTTTTTTGAATTGAGCTAAGAAATCCAGAAAATCAAATTTGTAAGCAAATTACTTTATAAAACTGCAAACTCTCTTCAGCTACCGAAGTTTGTCAAATGTTTCAGAATTTTTAGCTACTATATGATACCACTTTTTCTTTTATTTTTCATAAAAAGTGGACGTGACTGACAACTAATTTCGCCCATCTAAATCCAATACACTCGGATATGCACAACTGCAAATAAAAATAAACAACCAATAGTATATACTTATGTATATAAATCATGAATAATAAAATCAACAATTTCCAAAATTGATTCCCACATTTAACAACTGCGGCAACTCTTTCTCATAAGTTTTGACATTTCATAAATAAAATCAGTTTTTTCGTGATTTCTTCATTTTTCGACGATATTTTCGGAGACCGTAAGTTAATATACATATTATTGTCGCATAAAAAACCATTAATATTAAGTGTATTTGTATGGTGTGTATGCAGAGAAAGTGCTGAAAATTCTATTTGAAAATTTGAAGCGGCGAACGTCAAAACAAAGTGCACAGTGATCAACTGCCGACAAAAACATAAATTTATTTCTAATGTGTAATATTATATATTACTCTGTTTTAACTTTTAATTTAGATAAACAAAGTTAAATAAAATATTAAATATAAAACATTTGGTTCAGCATGACCTCAAATAAAATAACATTGTTAAATTTGAATCCGAAGAGGAGTGTAACTTTTTTATGCAAATATGTAGACGGAGAATCACAATGCCTTGTATGTGAAAAACGTGTGGTGTGTAAGGTTTTTAACATAAAGAGACATTAAGAGCTGCACAGGAGTGATTATGATGAATATGTAGGAAAAGAAAGGAAAAGTATATACAAATCCTTAAGTCTAAATGAAGAGCCCGATTCGATGTGCCAAATTACAGAAGGTCGGAAAAATTCAAATTATTAAAATTTTTTTTTAATTTCTTAGGAAAGCGAAGATTGCGTTGTAGATGCAAAGCGTGCAACTTATGAAATCGCGTTAAACCTTGTTCGTGAGAATCGTGCATTTTCGGATGGCGAATTGGTGAAGTCTTGTATATTAAAAGCAGTAGGAATTTTGTCCCTTTATCTCGTAGAACTATAAGCAGACGAGTAGATGAAATGGCGGAAATTACAGAATCGCAGTTAAAAGAGCGTATAAAATCATTCACAGCGATTTCATTGGCAATTGATAAAAGTACAGATATATCCGACATAGCCCAATTAGCGATTTTTATCCGAGGAGTTGATGCCCACCTAAATATATGTGAAGAACTTTTGGACATTATTCCAATGACTGGGACGACTAAAGGTGAAGATTTATTTCAATGTGTTAATGAATGTACTGAACGTATGGGTGTATCATGGCGAAAAGTGGTTTGCGTTGCCACCGATGGTGCGAAATGCATGAGCGGATGCAAACAAATTTCTCTAATCATTTTTGTGTACTTTGTCATACTGTGCGCATTGCCATATGCGTGTGATTTGAATTTGAGAGCAACTAAGTACTCACCAAGAATACCCACTCTGCTATGATAATTTCCTCAATGTTTTTTTGAAAAAATCCTCTATTTTTTTAATGGAAACATGTATAAATTGTCCTTTTTAACAAAATAAAATGTATAACATCCATTGTTTAAATAAAACATGGCTGGTTGAGATTACTGTTCGCTGTTGTGACCAGCATTCTTTAAAAAAAAATGCACTAACATAAAAACTTACGATATACATACATACTTAGGTATATGTAAACGAAGACAATTTTTTCATTCAGAAAAATATACACCGATTTGTCAGTACAAATTTATCTCCACATAGTTTAGCAACTATGAAACTTTGAACTGCGAATGTTCAAACTTCTTGATTATAAAATCGCCTATGCTTCTTGGTTACAAAAATTATAAAAGTAAATAAAATAGAAATTTGCAAAGATGATGTTAATATTAAAGAAGCGTTTCCAATAAAAAAACCAAAAGCATTTTATTATTTAATATGAACGATCAACCCTTCGAAATCCCTTAACATGGAATGAAGTCCCCTTATCTGGTAACTTTGCTATTGGCAAAGCTTCACTCTCTTTTTTACAAACACATATGCGTTGCTCAGAAGTGATTAATATACGTGCACGCCTATTGCTTACCCTTCTTATGTAAGTTTGTCGCCCCCCCATCTAGCACTTTGCTAGCACGCTCTGCTGCGAGCGTGCCACGCTGCTGCCCGTCCCTAGTCTAAAGAATATATTTTCAATGTTTCAAGCTTAATAGAAAAGTCTAAAAAGTTCCTATAAAGTCAGTGAAGTGATGAGCATCAAACGAAAGATGAGTAACAAGGAAAATCGCTTTTTTCTCGCAATACGTTTTTTTTCGCGCTGTGGAATATAACTCAACATATCGGCCTTTGCATGTACCTCAAATTTTATATTAATTATCACTAAAAATATCGTTTTTTTTTTTTTTTTTGTTAAAAATAGGTAAATGCAAAGCGGAATAACTTATTTTAATGAAAGTTGATTACAAGAGACTGTACATTCCACGGCGCAAATTAAAGGAGTCACGTTTGAGCAGCTGTAGCGTCGTCATTGTTTTTTTTTTCAAAAAAATTTTTGTATATACATTTAAACATAAATATTAATATTAATTTAATTTATTTTATTAATAAATAGTTAATAATTTTATTTTAAGATAATAAATACTCTCAGTTTCTCACAAAATATGATTGGAAAACGTCTGGAGGACGTCAAATAAAAAAATAAAATTAAAATTAATTTGAAAAAAAGTTAAATTAAAATAATACTAAAAAAATTAAATAAATAAAAAAATAAAATAATAAACAAAAATATAATTTAAAAAAACAAAAAAAAATAACAAAAAAAAATTCAAAAAATAAAATAAATAATAAAATAAATTAAAAAACAAGAAATAAAATAAAAAAAAAGCTCGTTGACTGGAGGAGCTGCCCCCCTTAAATGAAAAAAAAAGAAAACAAAAAAAATAAATTAAATTTTTGAAAAAAACATTTAAAAAACAAAAATTAAAAAAAAAAGTAAAAAACAAATTACAAAAAGAAAAAAAAATAATTAAAAACTAAAATAAAAAATAAATAAAATAATGAAACAAAAAAAAGAATTAAAATAAATTTGAAAAAAAGAAATAATTGGGGATCCGTCTATACCAATCGCAGAGGCAGAACCCTAGCCAACTTCATTTCTCAATCTAATTTCATTATCCTTAACGACAACTCCCCAACTCATTTTAGCACACACAATACTCTTACTCACATCGACATCTCAATTTGTTCCCCCACAATTGCTGTCAGCTGCAATTGGTCTATACAGGACGACTTATGTGGAAGCGACCACTTCCCTATACTCGTCTCACTTTTTGAGTCTCAGCAGCCTAGCTCTCAAGTCCAAAAACCCCGATTTATTACTAAAACAGCCAATTGGGTATCATTCAGTCAACACTCAGAAAAACACAACTGCAACCGCCCGGTAGCCGATAATATAAATAAAGAGGCCGCTAATATCAATAAAATTATTCTTCAAGCCGCACATGCTTCCATCCCCCAATCTAACCCAAATAAGTACACCCACAATGTCCCATGGTGGAACTCAAAGCTACAGGAGCTTCGTATTCAAAAAAATAAGTGCTGGAATTCCCTCAAACGAAACATTAACCAAGGCACTGTGATGAGGTACAAACGAGCTAATGCGATTTTTAAAAGGGAACTTAAACAATCCAAAAGAAAATCATTGGAAGAATTTACCTCCCAAATCAACCCCAGCACTCCAACGGAAAAAATTTGGGCTAATATAAAACGACTTAGTGGTTATAAAACAAAACACGGAATTCACTGCCTGAAGAGTCTCAACGCACCCTTTTTCAACATTACAGATCGTAAACAAATATCAGATGAATTTGGCTTGCATTGGTCTAATTCATCTAGTGATAATAAATTCCCTCTATTATTTCAAGATAAAAAGAAAATATCTCTCAACATTACGTTCCCACAAACCTCCGACGCCAAAGCATTAGAAATTGAAAGAGAAATAAATTTACTCGAACTTAAATCCGCTCTGCAAAACCTCAAAGGTAAAACACCTGGTTATGATCGAATAACGTACTCTATGATCTCTAAACTTCCTCTGTCAGTAACAAACAGATTGCTTAATTTCTACAATAGCATTCTCCAATCCCATATACCCCAATCATACAAACTTACTATAATAACCCCTATATTAAAACCTAAATCAAACAAAATTGAAATCGATTCATACCGGCCAATTTCCTTAAATCCATGCTTATCTAAACTATTGGATAAAATTATATCAAACAGGTTATGGTGGTTTGTTCGAAGCAACAAACTTATCCATAACAATCAGGTTGGATTCAAGCGGGGAAAGTCAGTAACAGATGCTCTATTATATGTAGACCATCATGTTGCAGAATCTTTATCCGCAAGAAAACATCTGTCAATAATATCACTCGACTTCGCAAAAGCATTTGATAAAATTGGAATCCACGCTATAATAGATCAACTGCTCGAGTGGAAACTCGGGCCGCGAATTTGCAACTATATAAGAAACTTTATGACCCATAGGAAAATTAAAGTCAGATTAGACAATGTCCTTTCCGAAACTTACCCACTTCAAAACGGAATACCGCAAGGCTCACCCCTTTCAGTAATTATATTCCTAATAGCATACAACAAGCTTTGTGCCACAATTTCTTTTTATAAAGAAGTCTCGTTCTGCGCTTACGCAGATGATTTCAATCTTTTAGTTAAACAAAAAAAAGATAAAAATGTTAGTATTAATCTAAACAATTTATTTGGAGACATTAACTCCTGGTGTAACTACTCTGGTGCTTCACTCTCGGTACAAAAATGCAAACACTTACATATATGCCGTAAAAAACAGTGCTCGCCCTCTGTCCACTGCAACAACATCCAAATAAATAAGGTAGATACTCTAAGAATACTAGGAGTCACTTTTAACAACCACTATAATTGGAATTCACACATAGCACTTCTTCAACAAAACCTTTCACAGCGCCTTAATATCATCAAGTGCCTCTCTAGCTTCAAATTCAATTGCAACTCAGTAACACTTATACAAGTAACGAAAGCGCTCTTGATATCAAGAATTGATTTCGGCCTCTTCCTATATGGTTTCGCACCTAAATCTGCTCTAAATAAATTAAGAACTATTCTTAATGCGGCTATAAGAACCGCGCTAGGAGCATTTAGAACGTCCCCGATTAATAATATGCTTTTTGAAGCTAACATTCCCTCAATAGAAGCGAAAAGGGACTATATCACAAATAAATTAAATAAAGTGCTTATGAACAGCTATGATGCCCCTCTCTTCAAAATTGCTCAAACCTACAAAAAAAATAGGCCATCTAAAAGAGTCCCATCAGCAGTTAGTAGAGCAGTCCTCAACAGCAAAAAACTTAACCTTCCATATTTACCACTAAAACCTACTCTAACCCACATCCCCCCCTGGCGTTTACAGAAAGCCATAGTTAACACTGAGCTCCGAAAGTATAAAAAATTCGAAACACCAGCTATAATATATCAACAAGCTTTTGCACACATACAAAATGAACTCAAGGATTACACCTTCATATACACAGACGGCTCCCAAAGCAATAATATGATCGGATTTGGCGTAACTACCGAAAATGCAAACTTAGTAGTATCCAACCTAGCTGCATACAGTACAGTCTACTCTGCTGAATTAATTGCTATCATGTCGGCTGTTAATATAATTAGAAATAAAAAAGGTAAATTTGCAATTTGCTCCGATTCACTTTCATCTCTCGATGCCATATCCAATATCGAAAACAATGATTACTATCCCAGTTCTATCCGTAGTATTTTACAAACAAAATACCCAAATATTTTACTGATATGGTCCCCGGGCCATGCCCTTATAAAGGGTAACGAATTTGCTGATAGCACAGCTAAATACGCCACCATAGCTCCAGTATTAACAACTACTAATCTAAATGTTAATGATATAGCTGAATTTCTTAAGAAAAAATTCATAAAACAATATAAGTCTGAGACTTGGCAAAAATGCTCAACTTGGTACAAAGCGCAAAATGTAAAAAAGCTTGATTTAAGCAACCTCCCAAAACACGCTAACCTTTCACTTTCTAGAATGGACCTTGTTAAGCTCACGCGAGTACGTTTGGGCCATTCAAAATTAACCCATAATCACCTTATCGACAGCAATACCCCCAGAACATGTCAGTTTTGTAACTCCACCCCGATCTCCATTAATCACGTTATGTCCGAATGTTATGCCTTCAACTCACTAAGAAAAAATATATTCCATAACTCCGATCCCATTCAATGTATTTTCAACCCCACAATCGATAATATTAAAAAAATTATAGCTTTCTTAAAAATATCAAAATTATATTACGAAATCTAAACAAGCATGTCGAAAAATTATATTGTATCTCCTAACTTATAATGAAATTCTAAACGACGCATAAGCACTTAGTATTAAACATTAATTAAGCACTAATTTTACATCATAAGAAGAAGCTGAAGGCCTTAGCAGCCATAGCTTTCCTAACTAGGCTTACAATTTTAATTATAAGTTTCAGTTTGTAATAATAATAATAATAATAAAATTAAATTTTTGAAAAAAACATTTAAAAAACAAAAATTAAAAAAAAAAGTAAAAAACAAATTACAAAAAGAAAAAAAAATAATTAAAAACTAAAATAAAAAATAAATAAAATAATGAAACAAAAAAAAGAATTAAAATAAATTTGAAAAAAAGAAATAAAATAAATAAATTAAAAAAAAAATAAAATTTAATTTAAAAACAAAAAATAAAATAAAATTAAAATAAAGTTAAACAAATAAAAATAAAGAACAAGCAAAAATAAAATTCAAAAAAAAAAAATTAAATAAGCAAAAATAAAATTAAAAAAATAAACAAAAATTAAATAAAACAATGTTAAAAAAATCTATCCAAAAAAAATATAAATATATACATATATGTACATATATATGTATATGTATATAATTGGCGCGTACACCCGTTTTGGGTGTTTGGCCGAGTTCCTCCTATTTATGGTGTGCGGCTTGATGTTGTTTCACAAATGGAGGACCTACAGTTTCAAGCCGACTCCGAAAGGCAGATATTTTTATGAGAAGCTCTTTCATGGCAGAAATACACTCGGAGGCTTAGCATTGCCTGTCGAGGGGCGACCGCTATTAGAAAAACCTTTTTCTTAATTTTGGTGTTTCACCGAGATTCGAACCTACGTTCTCTCTGTGAATTCTGAATGGTAGTCACGCACCAACCCATTCGGCTACGGCGGCCGAATGCTAAAGCAAATATAAAAAAATAAAATAAAATATTGCAACAAGAAACAAATTAAAAAATAAGAAAATAGAAAAAAAATATTTATTGTAAAAACAAACTAAAAAATAAAATAAAAATGTAATATTCTGCTATCAATAAAAAAAGCTATAAGTTCAAATTATACAGAAAACCAAAACAAACAAGTATACATACTCACCAAAGATCAAATGCCTAATACAATAATACAAAACTATATATTACACGAGTATTGTAGTTGTGTATCCACTTGTAAAACACATTTTATTTTTACATTATTCATTTAGACTTCAGAAAATAAAAGTTACAAGCAGACCACAGTTTTTATACTTTCATATATTTTCTAGATCGAATTTTCCCCTTTTCTTTTAGATTCTAAAAACTTGATTTTACATTTCTATATTAATTTAATGTGACAAGTGAACATATTTATGTATGATAGTAGCAGCAATGACACACATACTAATACAAATACATATGCACATACTTATGTGTACACGTGAAATCTATACATATGTATATATGTCTGTGAGTTATGATTTTGAAGCACGTTATACAATTGATGCAAACGCCATTATTATTATAAATAACATTAAAACAAAAACGTCCCTTCCAATGGAACTCTGTATCATATGTAACAGTTCATGGTTATGTTTAAAATAATTATGTCTATTAAAATTAGGTTTTGACGGTAGCATATTTTTTTATCAATTCCACTTTCCCTGAGCATAATCCCCCTTCCATTCCGAGTAAGCTACTACCGTCATACCCAGTGAGGATAAATGGAAGAAGTTGCTAAAGATGCTAAAATATTTTGGGCTTAAATTTCGTTGATCGCTGTATTGGTTTCTATAACCAATTGCGACCGCCACGTCATATGTTGTTTTCTTTCTTTATGTCTTCACCTTTACCAGTCTCCTCACTTTCATTAGTATCCACTGCAGAAAAGAAAATATGTTAAGAAATGTCTTAGTTTTTGAACTGATTAAATATAATTCTTACTCTTATCCTTTTCATCCTTGATCTCGGCGTTCTCTATTACTGTTTTGGTATCTTTTTCTAGTCGCGGCCGCTTGCGTTGGCCTTTGTATGACCGATTATCACGACGGCCCCCTTCGCCTTCATCTTCCGAATCCGAGAATTCATTATCAGGATCAATACGCTTATCTTTATCGCCTTGTGGTATTCTTTCGTCCTTGTTAACCTTGTCTTCATCTTCCGATTCATCATTAATTGCATCCTCGGGTATTGCTTGAATTTGTACACCGGGAGCATGGGGCAGCATACGCAGATTTTCAAAGAGTCTAGAAAAATTGATTCCTAAGAACTTTTCTACTTAGTAAACAATCATTTTTTTACCTATTTTTGATCTTTTCCAAGTACTCTGAAGTATTTTGATTCGTCATATTACTCGGGCTGATGTGTAACTTGAAATCAGGACCAAAATATTCAAAGTAATCATTGTATGGCAGTTCATTTGCAATTTCAACACCGAGGGCAACTGACGTTTCATATGTCCAACATCTCGATACATTACGAATCGTGTATCCTCCACCTCCAACCATTAAGAAGGGCAGGTTGTATTTCTTGACAAATTCGACGCATTTTCCGTGACCCTTAACAGTTAAATTGAAGCATCCGAGACGATCGCCCGTCAATGAATCTGCACCGCATTGAAGTACCACCGCTGCCGGCTGGAATGTTTCCATCACCTTTGAGATAATTGGCACAAATATTGATTCGTACGCTTCATCGTCCATACCATCGCGCAGGGGAATATTTACAGCGTAATATTTGCCTTTGCCAGCGCCGATATCACGTAAGTCACCTGTACCAGGGAAATACTCGCCGTATTTGTGGAAACTTACTGTCATCACACGGTCGGTAGTATAAAACGCCTCCTCTACACCGTCGCCATGATGTACATCTATATCAATATATAATACGCGCTGGTGATATTTCAGAAGTTCCAAAATACCCAGCACAATGTCATTGACGTAACAGAAACCTGAAGCTTCAGACTTCTTAGCGTGATGAAGGCCCCCACCCCAATTTATACAAATCTCAGAGGCTTGTTTATTTAGTTTTACGGCAGCGGCTACCGAACCGCCAGCAGATAATTGGCAAAACTCATAGAGTCCATCAAACACCGGGCAATCTTCCCCCACATTGAATCGCTGCATTTGTTTGTTGTATTCTGACATATTGTCCGGACGTATAGAGCGCAAAAAGCGTACGTACTCATCTGAATGAAATTTGGTCATCTCATCGGCAGTAGCTTTATGCGGCCGCTGTTATATGAAACAAAAAATAATTTAAAAGTTTTAAAATATTTGAAAATGCTTGATAAAACGATAGGACTAACGTAAATTTCCATTTTTCGGTATAGACCATAGTTAAGAAGCAAATTATGGGTCATGCGTATGCGATGAGGCTTCATTGGGTGTCCCTGCCCATAGTAGTAATTCCCAATATCACCTGAAAACATATAGGTAAAAAAAACGTATAATAAATTTAGAAAATAAAAATAAAAATTTTAACATATCTCTTTTAAAAGACTCCTAGTACATATTTAGTTCCAATCCAGTTGAAATTAGAACACAGTCCTAACATTTAGTATGTAGTATGCATGTATATAGATACAAAAGCAGCATAATTCGTGCAAATTTTCTCCTATAACATGAGCATCCGTATAGCTCACAGCACACTTTTAGTGCAGTAAATGACCATAGAACTACTCAGGCAAGCTGACAAGCATCGTGACATAGTACGTGCAAATGCCGACATACCGAACACTCAACGTAGTATGGTCGTTTGTCAAAGTGACCTGAGAAATAACCGTCAGCGGACTGTCGGCCCAAAATTGCCGATTTACAGAATTTTGCACTTCGGAAAAACATAAATTAGTACTTTCATTTTTTAACAAGAAGAGCTCACTAGAGCATTAATAGTTATTATATTTGCGGAAACACCTTTAAAGTTTACTTTGACTTCTAATAAATAATAAATTTGCCAAATAGTCACATTTTTATTAACTTACTATCATAATAATAGCAAACACGCTTTTTACTGTGTGCTTGCATTTTATATTTTATGGTAATAGTGTTTCTTCACTTTTCGCAAGTAAGAAACAATAAAATTTAATAAAACTTCTCCTTTTTTGTTTATAACCCCGTTGTTAACTATGTGTAATTGAATGGTGAACTACAAGAGTAAAGCGAACGCGTCTTCGCACGGCGAAAACTTAAAATGCTCGGCGAACAGTTTCGCCACCAGTATTGCCAACTTTTACTAATTTGCCTTAACTAATGGATTTTATAACAACTCTGTCAAATTGTTTTGACATTTTATAGAAACCGATTACTTTAGAAGATTCTGTTTAATAAAAAATACAAATTTCATCACATATTACCTTTTATTATAAATATACAACACATATTAAAAGTGCATTCCATAGAGATATGAGTTATACCTTTTTAACACACTTTTATTAGCTCGGGTTGTATGTATGTATGTATGTATGTAACGAAATCTTTGAGCTTAATTTTCACTGGCTTCTAAAAATCTGATCGACTTGGAATTTTGCACACCTATCAAGGACCGATGACAATGCAATAATTTGATAAAAGCTTTCCATTATCCTTATTAGGATTGCCAGGATTAATATTTTCTTTTTTTACCTGTGGGCAAAAAGTAAGGGGAATTTGGTTGTAAAATGAAAAATCTTTATTCATTCTTGTAAATCAGTTTCTCAGGCTACCTCCACGAAATAAGTTCTTCATCCCGATTACTTCTTTATCACGGCCGATAACTGCATAGCTTTAGAGTCACAGTCGATAAGAAAGGAATTAAATATAACACGAATACATCGAATCATTTATTCACTGACTGCAATGATAACAATAATTTTCATTCATAACAAAAAATAGTTTAAAAAAAAAATAAAAAACACGCTTTTTTGCTAATCGAACTAAAAAGTAGAAAATAAAAAATAGTTTAAAAAAACTTTTAACTCTAATTTGAATTATTCTAATATATTTGTATCTTGATTTTTGTTATAATTCTGTTCTGAAGTAGTTGACTATGACTGATCGTTCGATTTGCTATTACTTCATTATAGGTCTCTTTGTCATTAAAATTTATTTTCTACTTTTTAGTTCGATTAGCAATAAAAGCGTGTTTTTTAGTTTTTTTAAACTATTTTTTATTATAATATGGTATTACAACAATCGGCGGCCACCGTAGCCAAATTGTTGGTGCATGACTACCATTCAAGATGCAGAGAGAACGTAGGTTCGAATCTCGGTGAAAGACAACAACGTAGAAACGTTCTTTTTAATAGCGGTCGCCCCTCGGCAGGCAATGGCAAACCTCCGAGTGTATTTCTGCCATGAAAGAGCTCCATCTGTGGAACAACACCACTTATATATATATATATGTTAATAACAATATTTACATAAAATAGTGTCTCAAACAAGTACGGTACTACCGATAATGGCCATTCATAAACCTCGTGTCCCGAATTACAGAAAAAAATTGTCCCCCTCCCCCCTTGAGACTCTCTGTGACAAATATTTACACTCCTGCTGAAAGACACGTGACAATTCGTGATATAACCGATACCCTCCTAGTTTCTAGTTTTTATACCTTACACATAATCTATTATGCTGCAGTCAAATTCGTTGTCACAACGGACGCAATGGGCCAATTGTGACAAGCCTATTATGCGTTATTGTGATGGATATCACAGTACATCGGGATACACATCACTCAGAAATTTAGTGCCCATTTACACAGGGAAACATTTTGTTCGGTGGTGAAGGACGGCCGCGGAAGAGAGAAAGGAGTTTGTCTCCTGTACTGGCGACACGCTTTGCTCTTCTAATTCGTATTTCCAATCTTATAGCAATTTTTGACAGTTGCTTCATTTGTTTTCTTCTTTTGTGGGAGAAAGTTATGAGTTATGTTTTGGTATTCAATCAAGCGGAAGATAACAACGATGACAAACATCCGAACGCTGCTTGGGAAATGCACGATTATTTTTGCTTATAAAGTAGGTATAACTTAAAATAGTTATGGGACAGATTTATGTTAAATTCTAATTTTTCCCCAATTTTTACTTTAATTATTTTTATATGAAGTATTAATTAAATTTTTTTTATTGAAGTACTAAAATTTATATACATAAATGTAAATAAAAAAAAAAACAACGAATTATTTATTATTTAACCAGTTTGCATTCTTCATTGAAATATTTAAGAATCTGTTGACGAACGTTCTCCGCTTTACATGTTAGCGGGTTGTAGAATATTTTCGAACCAGAAGATGCTAAAGTAGTAAACGTCAAAATGTTGCCGAAAACAATTTTGCCCGTGTGGCCGCGAATAAGACATGAAAAGAGAATTTCCAGTGTATCCCTTCCAGATGCCTCCGTGTGTAAATCCGGTGTGTGTAAGTCCGATGTTACAAGGCGAATCTATTAAAGGTAGTGTTGATTAATCAGCTGATTTGTTTTTTTTTCCTCTCGCTGTGTCCATGTGGCAGTCAGCACAGAATAAAACAATGCGAATTAATTTTTCGTTTTGTACTTTTCCAACACTTCGCAGTGACAATAAACGTACAAAACATTGTTGTTGGTTAAGTGCCGCCACATTTAATATACGCTATTACAAAAACAACAGTTTCCAGTAGTATATTTCGAAGTTAAATTGCCCCTGCTAACCAACTGGGACTTAAATATCGCGTGAGGTCAAGAATATACATATATATAGTATATATATAATAATAATATATAATTGGCGCGTACACCCTTTTTGGGTGTTTGGCCGAGCTCCTCCTCCTATTTGTGGTGTGCGCCTTGATGTTGTTTCACAAATGGAGGGACCTACAGTTTCTGGCCGACTCCGAACGGCAGATATTTTTATGAGGAGCTTTTTCATGGCAGAAATACACTCGTAGGTTTGCCATTGCCTGCCGAGGGGCGACCGCCATCAGAAAAAACTTTTTCATAATTTTGATATTTCACCGAGATACCTACCGAATATACACTAACTGATAATTATTCTCTGTTGAAGCAATCATTCACATTTTGCTGTTAACTTCATAAATGACTAGATGTGAAACTTATTCATTTTGAGAGAGAGCGCGCCCATGAGGACGTTTCAAAACTTGGCAGCACTCACACATTAAGGGATTTTGAACAGCTGATAGGCGAAATGGCAGACTGCCAGAAGAAACGCGCCGAAAATAACTGACGAAAACAGTTCGTTTTTGCTTAATGGAGAAATGACGTGTTGAAATGTTTATAATTATTTGTCTTAAAATTAATTCAATTGAAACGTAATAATTTAAATTGAAGGGAGTTTTAGAATTTTTCAAAGCCTTTTATATCCTTTTCAACTTCTACTTTAATTAGTCTTATGCACATATGCATATGAATACATTTTACTCATACATACATGTTGGTTGGTTGGTTGGTTAGAGTGGTGATTCATCCTGAATCCAACTAGCGCTTCCGCACCATTTTGTTGCCACATCCTCTTTACCAACTTGTTATTTACGGCATGACTATACCCAGTCTGTGCGGTTCAGGAACCTTATTAGGTTGTTGACATCTAAGCCAGACAGTTGTTCGAGCTCCTCGAACAGCGGTTTGCCCAGGGTTAACATTCTGTCCTTCCATAGGGCAGGGCATTCACAGAGGAAATGGAAGATTGTTTCCTTTTTCTCCGGTTGTTTGCAACTGTGACAGTATGTGTTGTGAGGGATGCCCATTTTGGCTGCCTGTTCTCCGACAGACCAAAAGCCAGTTATGACTGCCGTTAGTCTCCAGGCATCCCGTCGTTTCATGTTTAACAATATTGATGATTGTTTAAGGTTGTAGGTGGGCCATAACGTTCTGCTGATTTTGCATTTCGTCTGGCCCCTCCATCTACACTCCGCCATTCGGAGGTATTTTAGGGAAATTGTACTCTTGACTGCGCCTAATGGTGTGAATACCGGTTCTGCAAGAGCGTTATTCATGGCAGATCCCCCTCTTGCCAGTTCATCTGCTTTTTCGTTACCTTCAATATTCCGATGTCCTGGGACCCAGATTAAGGTAACATTATGTTTTTCGCTCAAGGTGGAAAGGCTATTCCTACTTTGTTCCACCACCATTGAGGTTGTAGTCGCTGAATCCAGTGCCTGGATTGCAGCTTGGCTATCCGAGAGAATAGCGATATTGCTCTTAAAAGAGAAGTCTGTGATTAGTAGCCTACAAGCTTCCCCAATTGCCAGTACTTCCGCCTGGAAGACACTGCAGGTATTGGGGAGGCGCACAGATTTTTCAATTTTAAGTCTATGAGAATATATACCAGCTCCAACACCACAATCCATTTTAGAACCATCTGTATAGACTGTAGTGTCGAAGTTGTTTAATGAGAATCCCTTATTCCACTCTTCCTTAGATGGAAAGAGAGTGGCAAAATTCCTATTGAATGTTACCGTCGGGACGATGTAGTCAGTCCTCACCGAGGTTAACTGAGTTTGAAGCAAAATTTAGACTGGCATGACCATAAGTGTTTTCTTTCCAGCGGCCCGCTTCGTTTAACCTAAACGCACTCATGGTTGCCGTCTTCTTAATATGTAGGTCTATTGGAATAACGTGTGTCAGTGCGTTCAGAGCCTCCCTAGGACATGATCTGATTGCGCCGACCGTTATTGCACAGGCTGATCTTTGTATTCTGCCGAGTAATTTGATGTTGTAATCTCTCCCTAGAGCTTTCCACCAAACTACCGAACCATACGATAAAATTGGTCGTATAACCGCCTTGTACAACCATAATGTATGCTTAGGTTGAAGACCCCATCTTCTTCCAAGCATACGTTTACAGGCATATAGAGCAATTTCAGCTTTCCTTACCCGTTCTTCGACGTTTAATTTCCAGCTAAGTTTGGAGTCCAAAATTACCCCTAAGTACTTTGCACTGGGTGAAAGTGAGAGGGTTTGTCCATTAATATTTGGTAGGGTAAAGCTTGGTACCTTGTATCTGGTGGTAAAGAGCATGAGTTCTGTTTTACGCGGGTTTAAACTTAAGCCACAGCCTGTTGCCCAAGAATTAAGCTCGCCTAACGCCCTTTGAATGATCCCACTGATCGTATTAGGACACAGTCCTGACGCCATTAGCACCACATCATCAGCGTACGCCACCGCTTTTACCCCTCCTCTATTAAGTTTTATTAGGATTTTGCTAATCACACATAACCAAAGAAGTGGAGATAGTACTCCCCCCTGTGGAGTACCCCTGTGGACTCTCTTAGTTATGTTGATGTTACCCATATTAGCTCTAATGATCCTGGTTTCTAGCATAGAGATGATCCAATTGGTGATACAATTTTCCACCCCTAAGTCTATTAACGCCCGTTGGATAGCATTCGTGCTAACGTTATTAAATGCGCCCTCTATGTCAAGAAAAGCTGCCATCGTATACTGTTTGTTTACTAGAGACCCCTCTATTGTTCGGATTACCTCGTGAAGCGCTGTCTCCGTCGATTTGCCTTTGAGGTAAGCATGTTGTGCAGTTGATATACTAAAGCTCTCCAGCGAACTTCTAATGTGCATATCTAAAAGCCGTTCCAAAGTTTTAACAAGGAAGGACGACAAACTGATCGGCCTAAAGTCCTTCGCTGATTCATGTCCTCTTCTGCCTGCCTTTGGTATGAAGACGACCCTAACAAGTTTCCAGCTGTTTGGAATATAACCTAGATTTAGACACGCTTTGAAAATTTCCATTAGCCATGGTAGAATACTATCAAGAGTTTCCTGTAACATCTTAGGAAAGATCCCATCAGGGCCTGGAGATTTGAAAGGTGAGAATGATTTGATTGCTCATGCAACCTTCTCTTTCGTAACTATTACATCGACAAGATGCTGTGGGTCATATCGGCTCCGCCGGATTTTCCCAGCATCACTGTCATGGGTGCTACATCCCGGAAAATGTGTATCTAAAAGAAGTTCTAGAGACTCTTCCGCCGTAGAAGTCCAAGTGCCATCCGGCCTCTTGACCCAAGAAGCCATTGAATGGTCCTTGGACAGAATACGGCTAAGTCTCGCAGAATCTCTGGTAGATTCGATAGAAGAACAGAAATCTCTCCAGCTCTCTTTCTTGGCGGCCCTGATTGCCTTCTTGTATTGTCTCCGACTTTCTCTATACAACTGCCAATTACCTGTTGAGTAGCTGAGATTGAAATTTGATCTGGCTTCTTCCCTTAATTTTGAGAGCTCATTGCTCCACCAAGGAGGATAGGATTTTTTGCTATATTTAATTGGACATGACGTTTTGTAGGCCCTACTGAATGTCTTTTCCAATGTTGTGACCCTACTCTCAATGTTTTCTGCGAGAGTGATTTGATGGATCGGAATCCTTCCTATCCTATTCCCTACTACATTTTTGAACCGTTTCCAATTTGTTCTAAGTGGGTTTCGATATGGTAAGGGTGGATCTACCTCAAGATCCAGGTGGTAGAGGATCCAGCTGTGGTCCGAAAAGGACTTTTTGCTTGAGACTCTCCAATTTTCTACCCTCACTGAAGTATTTTCAGACAGTAATGTAACATCTATTACTTCCGCCCATCCTCTAAAGCTTTCCGTGCTTGGAAAGGTGAAAGTCGGGGTATTACCCCTGTTACATACTGTTAGGTTAGTATTGATGATAAATTCATATAGGGACTCACCTCGATCATTCGTTTCGGTACTCCCCCATAGGGGATGCCTCGCATTGGCGTCGCATCCTAGTAGCAGGATACTGTTTTTGCAGTCAAGCACAAGCCTACGAGCCTCGTCAGGTGGTGCTGGTTGGTCGTGTGCCATGTAGATGGAGGCAATTTTGATCCTGACGCCGTCAGTAGCCTCCATTTCGATGACCGTCACATCCGATGAGCTGTAGGATGGGATTAAAAATATATTTAGATTTTTTTTTGCTGCAATACATGCCCTGGGGTTACCCTGGGTCCGCTTATAGTACAAGTTGTAGTTTTTGAGAGAGAATCCGCTTACCTCAGTACTCCGCACTCTGGGTTCCTGTATCAGTGCGATGTCTACGCCCTCCTCCGATAGGAGAACGGCTAGGTTGTCCGTTGCAGTCCTGGAGTGCTGCAGATTGATCTGGACAACCTTGAGACCCATACTTACTGGTCGTTTTTGGGGGCGTCAAGCTGCATGCCCGTATGCTGCTCATTAGCGCCATTGTTTTGGGTGGACCCGGCTTCTTCCAGTTGCATGCCCATGAGCAACTCATTAGCGTCGTCAACCTCGTCCTGCTCATCCTCCGGATTTGCAGAACGGAATAACTTCAGATGCGCTTTCCTCACGCCAAACCGAAGTTTGTTGTCCACTTTTCCCAGTGGCTCAATACTCTCCTCCGAGATTTGGAGAAGGAAGGACACACTGTTCATTTGCGGAGCCTCCGCTTTGATGATACTCCAGTCATCCATTGGAACAGTGCGGTTGTGTGCTTGCAGGTATGGTGTTAACTGCTTAGCTTCGAACTCCATGTTCGGTATCCAGATACGAGCCCTTGGTCGTCTTGGGATCTCACTGGCTGGGATTAGTTTGAGCCTCAAACCTTCCCAGTCGCTCTGGATTTTGCTAATAGCGTTTTGAAGGAAATCAACAGAGAACTGATCGTCGCATTTGATCACCCTGTATCCACGGACCACCTCCATTGAATCATAACCTGGCACTTGACCCTCCGGGCTTGCCATGACGTGATCAACGACAATGCGAGACAGCCGTGCCTCGATTTCGGACCACCTTTCTAACGCAGGTTTACCGCGGTTCGTTAACTCGTCCACCAACGCCGTTTGCAGGTAATCCCGTGCCACCTCGTTAAACGCGCGTTTGGCTGGTTTGGGCGTCAGAGCAGTGTGAGACGTCTTGTGCTTTTTCGCAGTTTTACAGCCCTCGTCCTGCGAACGATTGCGTTTAACGGCTTCTGCCTTCTGGGTGGCCTGGAACGCCAGGTACTCATCGACCACCTTTTGGCACCTTGCCTTATCGGCCGCATCTTTGGGATGAGTTTTACCTTCGGCCTCATTTTTGCTTATTCTGCCGAGAATAGCTAGAGACCGCTGGTAAAGCTTATATCTAGACGGGCCTTTTTTTGGGTATTGACGCTTTTGCCCCTTGGCATCAGCGGATGTGATCGGTTGATTTATAGTTGATGGCGTGCTGTGGCCCACAGCTTTGTCATCAACTGTATCTTGACTGGAAGCCAAGAGCTCGTCCTCTGAGGGAGTTCCCAACTTCCTCAGCTCGATTGTGTCCGTTCGTTTGTCTGTCCGTTTTGTCATTGGGTCCGTCCGCTTGTCTGTCCGACTGTCGGTTCGTTTTGTCTTTGTGTCAGTCCGTTTGTCCGTCTGTTTGTCTGTCCATTTGGTAGCGTTATCCGATTTTATGTTTTTTGGTTGTTTGTTCATTTGTCTGTTTCTTACGGTCACCTGCCCTTCCAAAGAGCTGCCCATGTCGCCATGTGCGGTGACCAATGAGGATGGAGGGGAAATAAACGGTCCGCCATGACAGCGCCCCATACCATGGTAAAGCCACCGTTACAACCTGAGGCGGCCTGATATCAGGAGGGCTCCGTTAGGAGACAGCCTAATTTTATCCCCCGGCTGCCAAACCCACCCAATAGGCACGGGTCGCGTTACACCTTGGGTTGAGGGAGTTTTTTTAACGAAGTTTACGTCTTCGACCTGTGTGGTTCGCGGGAGACCGATTCTCCTGCCTTCCATATCTGGGAGGCGTTCCCCTATCCACCATCTGGGGACGCGCCCTATAGGGATAACAGGTTCCCCCAAGGGATACATACATGTACTTTTATTGAAATCTGTATGTTGGTTTATGTCTGTAAATTGGTATATACGTAAATATTCTATGAGTGAAAAGCGTAGGTAAGGGAATTTAATTTGAGTTTGAGATATTTTACGAAGATTAAAAGTAATCTGCTTTAACTTAATCTGTTCGTTGTTTGAGAATTTTTGTTTTTTGTTACCCCCTTTCTGTGTTATATTAAAAAAAATCGCAATAAGTCATGTTTTTAATTATAACTTATGTTTTTCGGGTTCATAACTTTATTATTATTAAATTACTTATGAATATCAGTTTTAAATAATTTCATTTACATATAAATTTTTAAATTTAAATATTCTATGAGTGAAAAGCGTAGGTAAGGGAATTTAATTTGAGTTTGAGATATTTTACGAAGATTAAAAGTAATCTGCTTTAACTTAATCTGTTCGTTGTTTGAGAATTTTTGTTTTTTGTTACCCCCTTTCTGTGTTATATTAAAAAATCGCAATAAGTCATGTTTTTAATTATAACTTATGTTTTTCGGGTTCATAACTTTATTATTATTAAATTACTTATGAATATCAGTTTTAAATAATTTCATTTACATATAAATTTTTAAATTTTTTGCTTATTTATGTACATATTTCATACGGATTGTGCTTATTTTTAGTATATGTTGGAGGTTACGAGTGATATAAGGCTATTGGGCAACCGCACACTAAATACTAACCTCAATGGTGGTAAGGAAACTAAAAATTCCAGACCTTTGGTTCAAAAATACCCAATTCATGTTTCTACCGGTGTGGCAATATTGGAAAATGTTATAAAAAATGCACATTTTTCAGCGCTCTCACAAGAAAAAGAGTTTCACATCTAGTCATCTATGGTTAACTTAATATCTCGACGCTAAATATTTGAAGTTTCTCAATGGTAAATTTCAATCGCGGCAAACATATTGAATGAAGTTGGCAATTCATTTTATGAAATGGTTTAAATCATGTATTGCCAACTTCTGTGATGCAATGAGCTGTTATTTTCTTGTTTGACAGTCATTTTGTTAGTTTTTACGCCTACATCAAGGTGGATTTAATAAGGTGACAGCATTCACCCAGCTGAATCTTTCGCCGTAGGTATGGCTTACGTCAAAATGATATGCTTTGTTTGTATGTATTGGTATGTTTACATTCGTATGTTTACATTTGCTTGCTGATTTTGACATGATGCTTGCACCAAACGCAACAACAAATACATGTAGGGTTTTACTTATATGAGTTTGCTGTGACCTGTAATAAATTCGCCTTGGCCTACATTGTAAGCATCTTTGATTTTTAGTTTTCCAGATTATGAGAAGAAGGCAAATTCTTTGCAAAAATAGTTTCACCAAGAATATCGGCACTATTTTTTCTTCTTCATCGTACAAGAAGAGCGCGGGCACAACGTATTGACTTGATTGCCGGCATTTCAAATAACTATTTCTTTAACATGGCAATGCCCACACTTGAAATATTGCCATCGCATTCAATCAAATCTGACAGTTCTTATAAAATGAGATGTTAAGTAAGACCCGACTTACACGAGGAGACATCTGGAAGGGAAACATTTTGTTCAAGGGCGAAGGACGGTCGGGGAAGAGAGAAGGGATTTTTTCTCCCGTACTCGGCGACACTCTTTGCTCTTCTTATTCGTATTTCCAATCTTAAAGCAATTTTTGACAGTTGCTTCATTCGTTTTCTTCTTTTGTGGAAGAAAGTTCTAAGTTATGTGTCGGTTTTCAATCAAACGGAAGATAACAACGATGACAAACATCCGAACGCTGCTTGGGAAATGCACGATTATTTTTGCTAGTAAAGTAGGTATAATTTAAAATAGTTATGGGACATGTTTATGTTGATTTCTAATTTTTCCCTGCATTTCTAGATACTCAAGTTAATTTTAAGTTAATTATTTACATATGAAGTATTTTTAATTTAATTTTTTTTTGTTCAAGTATAAGAATTTATAAATATATTTCAATGAAAAAACAACAAATTATTTATTATTTAACCAGTTTGCATTTTTCATTCATATATTTAAGAAACTGTTGTCGAACGCTCTCTGCTTTACATGTAAGCAGATGTCTCCTCGTGTAAATCGGGACTAATAACGAGCAATTTATTATTACGTTGTTGTTGTAGCATTTTATTGCTCACAGACAGCTTGCATATCAGACATAGTCAAATTTTGAAATATACGAAGAAAACATTAAATTTTCGTTCGTTTCTATGTATATTGCTCTTGACGATTTCATATCTGTTACCAAGCTTTTTACCATTTTTTCAGCAACAAATATGACATTTGCTGTGGAATGTTTTTTTAATGTTCTTTAATATTTCGATAACGCTCATTTTGCAAGCTGTTTTGTATTACATGTACAGAGAAGCCACTAATGAAAATTTACTTTATAAAAAATAGCTTCGCTTAGTAAACGACGCGGTTTCGTTCATACAAAAATTATATTAAAAAATCAAATATAATTTTTCATTTAAAGCCCACTGTGATACGCACAGCGAAAAACAATTTTGCACAATATTTTGGCGCGAAATCATAAATTGGTTGAAATGAAATAGAAATTCGCCGCGCTTTGCAGCCATATTGTTAGGGTTGCAGTTATGACAAATATATCATATAACTTGAAACACAAACATATATGAAGTCTTAGTTATTTTTGTAACTAAAACACAAATAAATTTACATTCCGATTGACAAGAAAGTTAATAGTAAAATCAAAAAATATAATATTTAATCCTCGAACGCAATATTCGTATAACACCCTACTTGGCAACATTCCATGCAACGCTGCCTATTAGCGAATTTAGCGTTCACGCCGCTGTTTTCCTTTTATCATTTTTGGCAGACGCGAGTTGTCTGGTGGAATTTTTTGATATATTTACCGGCTTTTATACAGAAATTAAATTGTGAATTTTGTGCTAAAATCGGGAAAAGAAACGAATTTTGTGTGTGGCTAATGCTTTGAGGATTTAACGTAGTCTGTGGGAGTTGCAATTTCACAATTCTTATTTGCGCATTGTTTTTAATACCTACCACTCATTCTCTCAAACAAACGTGTTGGTTGCAGTTAGCGGACTATAAGATCAGCAGCTGCAGAAATGTCTAGTTACGCTTTGGACAAAGATACTTTTCTGCGCCGAATTAAGAGATTATATTCAGAATGGCGGGTATGTACAGATAGCTGATTTGAAAAAAAGTGATTTTTGGGATATATTTTTCAATACCTGTGCACATTTAACAAAGCAACTTTTTTTGCTTTAACAAGGTTTGGCTATGAGATTAATAAATCATGATTTTTTACCAAAAAATTGATATTTTAAAAAATTGGAATCGTATGGACTTTTATCAAATGATATTAATAATTGATGTTTGATATTGAACTCGAACGCTGCAATTCAGTATACTGCTATGTCGATATGAGTTGCTTTGTCGAAAGCCCACAGATATTTACATATTTTCACGGCAGTCGGTTCTACGTTACCGAAACGACCCGGATTTATATCCGGCCAAGGATTGCCACTCCAGCAGCATTCCCCGTATGTAAGAATGGGGAATGTTTATGCTGATACAACAACAACAACAACATACATACATGTATATTAATTAACTAGGCAGTGAGATCTGCAATTACAATATTTAACCCAAAAATTCATATTTCGTTCCAGGCGCCTAGCATTGCACATGATGATACGTTAAAGAAAGTGGACTGCATCATGTGCGTCGTGGGTGTGGACGAGGACATCGTCTACTCAAAGTCTCGGGCACTGGAGATATGGCTGCTGGGCTATGAACTCACTGATACCATATCGATATTTGCTAAAGATGCAGTATACTTTCTGGCCAGCAAGAAGAAAATCGAATTCCTTAAACAGATCGAAAATTGCAAAGAAGAGGGTGTACCCGATATAAAACTATTGCTGCGCGATAGAGTGAGACCAAGAAATGGAAAAAGTCATTACATATCTCGTTTCATATATTCAATTTCTTTTTAGAACGATAAAGATAAAGTTAACTTTGACAAATTGAAAGAAGTGATGAAATCCTCCAACAAGGGCAAAACTTTAGGGGTTTTCGCTAAGGATGTCTCAACCAGTGAGTTCTGCGATTCATGGAAGGCATCTTTAAAGGGGGAGAGCTTCGAAAATGTCGACGTCGGAGCTGCACTAGCTTATATTATGTGTCCGAAGGACGAGCCAGAGATTAATAACATACGGAAAGCATCGTTGGTGTCTGTAGATATTTTTAACAAATACCTGAAGGATGAAATTATGGATATTATTGACTCTGATAAGGTAAGCATTTTATAAAATAGTAAATAGAAATCCTTTAAAATGAAATAGTAACGCAAATCCTTGAATTATTAATATTTTCAAGAAAATAAAACATTCTAAACTATCGGAAGGCGTTGAATCGGCCCTCACAGACAAAAAATATGTTTCCGGCGTTGATACTTCAGTTTTAGAAATGTGCTACACCCCCATCATACAATCTGGCGGTTCTTATAGCTTAAAGTTTTCTGCACTCAGCGATAAAAATTATCTGCATTTTGGCGCTATTGTTTGTTCGTTGGGCGCACGCTACAAATTTTACTGTTCAAATATATCGCGCACATTTTTGGTGAATCCCACCGACGTAATGCAAGAAAATTATAATTTTCTTGTTAACGTACAAGAAGAAATTTTAAAATTGCTAAAGCCTGGCGCAAAGTTGAATGAAATATATGACACCACCGTAGAATATATTAAAAAGGAGAAACCCAAGTTACACGACAACTTTACCAAGACCTTCGGTTTTGCAATGGGAATAGAATTTCGAGAGAATTCAATTGTTATAGGCCCAAAATGTACTGCTGAGGTGAAGAAGAATATGGTTTTCAATGTGAATGTGGGCATAGCAAATCTCGCTAATTCAGATGCATCTGAAAAGGAAGGCAAAACTTACGCCCTTTTTGTTGGCGACACAGTGCTGGTTGGAGACACCTCTCCAGCCAGTATAATGACGCCTTCGAAAAAGAAAATAAAAAATGTTGGTATTTTCATCAAAGACGACAGCGAAGAAGAGGATGGTGATGAAAAGGAAGAGGTTAAGGAGGACAAGGGTTCGGAAATATTAGGTCGTAGCAAACGTAACGCTGTGCTTGAAAATAAATTACGTACAGAAACTAATACTGAGGAAAAGCGCAAACAACATCAAAAAGAATTGGCGCACCTTTTGAATGAGAAAGCTCGTGAACGCCTGGCAAAGCAGGGCGAGTCAAAGGAAGTCGAGAAGGTTCGAAAGAATACAGTCTCATATAAATCCGTGAGCCAGATGCCACGTGAACCCGAAGTGAAGGAGCTAAAATTGTATGTGGACAAAAAGTACGAGACCGTAATTTTACCGATTTTTGGCTTACCAGTACCCTTCCACATTTCTACAATCAAGAACATCTCACAGTCTGTAGAGGGCGAGTACACATACCTCCGAATAAATTTCTTTCACCCGGGCGCTACCATGGGCCGCAATGAAGGTGGTCTATACCCGCAGCCCGAGGCAACATTCCTCAAAGAAGTGTGAGTTTGAATCCCTTAGATATATTGAAAAATGTTTTAGAAATCTCGTATTTATTTTTGTATTAAATATTTGTATGTTATTTCATCAGCACCTATCGCTCTTCAAACGTGAAGGAACATGGCGAAGTTACAGCTCCTTCATCCAATCTGAACAATACTTTCCGGCTTATCAAAGAAGTTCAAAAACGTTTTAAGACACGTGAGGCAGAAGAACGCGAGAAAGAAGATCTCGTCAAGCAGGATACCCTCATTCTGTCTCAAAATAAGGGCAATCCAAAGCTGAAGGATTTGTATATACGCCCGAACATAGTAACGAAGCGTATGACTGGTAGTTTGGAGGCGCATACAAATGGTTTCCGTTACGTGTCAGTACGAGGCGATAAAGTTGATATTCTCTACAACAACATCAAGAGTGCATTCTTTCAACCTTGCGATGGTGAAATGATCATTTTATTGCACTTCCATTTGAAACATGCCATTATGTTTGGCAAAAAAAAGCATGTCGACGTACAGTTCTACACAGAAGTAGGAGAGATCACCACAGATTTGGGTAAACACCAGCACATGCACGATCGCGATGATTTGGCAGCTGAACAGGCAGAACGTGAACTGCGTCATAAACTAAAAACGGCATTCAAGAGCTTCTGTGAGAAAGTGGAGTCGATGACCAAGCAGTTAGTCGAATTCGACACACCATTCCGCGAATTGGGTTTTCCAGGCGCACCATTTCGCAGTACAGTCACATTGCAACCGACTTCGGGCAGCTTGGTGAACCTAACAGAATGGCCGCCATTTGTCATAACGCTCGACGATGTGGAATTGGTGCATTTCGAGCGTGTACAATTTCATCTTCGTAACTTCGACATGATTTTCGTGTTTAAGGACTACCACAAAAAGGTAGCGATGGTCAATGCTATCCCAATGAATTTGCTGGATCATGTAAAAGAGTGGTTAAAGTAAGTTTAAGGCGACATTCCCATGGCAGCCGGTTCTACGTTACCGGAATGACTCGGGTTTTCTTTCCCGACCAAGGGCTGCCGCCCCAGTATACTAGCCCTGTCTAGTGTACCGTACTTTACTTTACCTTAAGTTTAAGGCGAATAATTTTGAACATTAAGATAATTTACTAAATGTGTGTCATTACAGTTCTTGTGATATTCGTTACTCGGAGGGCATACAGTCTTTGAACTGGGTGAAGATTATGAAAACTATAACCGATGACCCGGAGGGTTTCTTTGAGCAAGGTGGATGGACATTCTTGGATGCCGATTCCGGCAGTGAAGATGAAAATGAGGAGGAGGAATCGGAGGAGGACGAGGCGTATGAGCCTACTGATATTGAATCAGATGAAGAGTCCGAAGAAGATTCAGAATACTCGGAGGCATCTGAAGATGAGAGCGATGATAGTGAAGGTAAGAGCGATGTAGGCGAATATAAGTCAGGAGATTACTTACAAACATTCTACTCAATCAGAGCTTGGAACGGACGAGGAGTCGGGCAAGGATTGGTCAGATTTAGAGCGAGAAGCTGCTGAAGAAGATCGGAATCAAGAGTATACTGATGACAAACCCAATGGCAAGAGTTTTGATTCAAAGAAACACTCCAAGAGTTCAAAGCACAGGTGAGGTGAAATTTTAGACTCTTTTTGTTCATCTTACTATTCAATACCAGTATTTTTTCGCTTTTGAGGCGCAAAGTAAAAGCTGCAAATGTATATTTAATTAAACCGATTCTGCATTATATTGAATGTAAATCAGTAAACCAGTTTGGTAATATTAATTTGGGTTTTATATTTACTTTCCTTGATTTTGTTTTTATTTGCATAATTAAATTGATTTATTGTAATAGTTTCGATGCCTATTTATAAATATATATTCCATATTGTATTTTGCAAACATAATGTTGCTGCAGTCGCAGAGATCGTGAATTGCAGCTTCGTCAAAGTAAAAAGAACAAAAACACTGCCTCAACCTCAAACTCGTCACATTCAAAATCTGCCAAGCATGCCAGATCGAGCGGGCATAGGTTTGTTATTCACTGCAAATGCAAACAAAAATACAAACACAAAAAAACCTTTACCCAAATCTTTCGAATTGGCATACACCAAAAAAATTAATATAAATTCCCCTAATCAAAATTTTTCACTCTATTCCACTTCTCAACACTGAATATTTATCTAAAATCTCTGTACTAAAAAAAAAACATTGTTTATGTCCTCGCAACAGCTCCAAGGATAAACATCATGATCGCAGTCGTGACAAGCATAATTCCTCCTCGTCATCGCACAAAGACAAGAGCAAAGATAAGAGCAATCATCACAGCAGCAGTAGCCACAAACGCTCGCACGATGATAGTCGAGACCATGGCCACAAATCGAAGAAGTCTCGCCACTAAAGTATGCATCCAAAAGCTCAGTAACATCTACAATTGCATTACTCAAGCTCTTCACTACATAAATGCAGATACAGGATCACAGAGGAAATGATTGAATCAAATGAAAATTACTGTTTGTTTAGAATCTACTGTCCATCCCTTTCCATGTTTATTTGTATTTCAAAAAACAAAAAAAAAAAAAACAAAAAAAAAACAGTTTTACTTCAGAATGTATCTATGTTTTAATTTTAAACTGAAATTGAAATTTATAAATTACACATTAAAATAAGTTCGAATACAAATAGTACATTTGTAAATCTTTTGTTTATTTCTATTTCAAGATTTCAAATGTGAAATAGTTAATTATTTTTAACGATTTTACGGCATTATTGCACAATATTTCATAGCAGAAGGTTCTATGCAAAACTTTGGCAGCTTTTGTAAAAGTCAAAGGTTCTACATAGCAAAATAGAAATTTGAGATATTGGGTATGTTCAACAATGCATTATAATGTGCAACATACCATTTCAGAGTGAGCAGTGCTTTCAAAAATGCAAATATGGCAGTACTGCAAATGCAACGCGTTCTTAAACGTCATTTTTGTATCAAAAGTCGTGCATTATTTGCAGCGTGCTCTGGGCTAAGGCCATACATGAAGTAAAAAAAGTTAATAAAGATTTAAAAATAGATAGAAACATCGCCCAGCGAAAACTTTTGACATGATATGTCCTTTTAAGCTTTACACGGTTTTTTTTTCTTAAATTTAATAAAAGACTCGGTTTTTTCCTCACATACATCGTCCATGACCAAACTTAGTAACAATTCCATTTTACTGCACAGCGCGTTCATAAATGCAACAAATCTATTTGCAATTTTTCAACAAATCTATCAGCTGCATGAATTGTCACATTGACAGTGCTGCCAGCGCTGCAAGTACTGCGCATTATAATGCGTTTCTGAACATAGCCATTATGCGCGAAGATTGCAAAAACCAGGCAAAAGAAACACCTATACACTCCCGAGAATATCATAAACGAAGAACGTTAAGCAAAATTGAGAAGAACATATGTGGTCGTCCTCGAGTGATTCAAACCAATGTAGCCGTTCGAGAAAGAATTCGCAGAAAGTAGAAAATCGATGTCCACAATGTAGGTATCAACCAGATCCAAGTCAAGACTGATTAGAGATGATCTCCACATGAAAGCCTTCCGTCGCTCAACTGGTCATCTTTTGACAACGCGCTGCAAGAAAATTAGATTCGACAAATGCAAGTAGCTTCTTCGGCAGCACGCGGTCAACAGCCATGAAAATATTCTTTTCACAGATGAGAAAAGTTTCACTGTTGAAGAAGTTGTTAATAATTAAAACGAACAAACAAACAAAATCTATGCAAAAACTTCTAAAGAGGCAAGAAATGTATAGTGACTCACAGCTTATTTGATGCAGCCAAAAAAAATTTTTTTTAAATATCAAATACAGGGTGGGCCATATAGCGTTTGCTTTTTGAACCACCTATTTTTTTGAGAATGGTAACACAAATGACATGTCAAATGTGTTCATAATTTATTTAAAGGTTTGACATTTACGAAATGGGACGCTATACGCTTGAATAAAATTGGGAAATATTGAAAACCTATTTCCAAAGTGGTGAGTCTTCTTCTTCTTTTCTGATTTTCACATCGGTGGCTACGTCAATAGGCAAAATTGTCGGTTTTGGGGCTCAGAAAAATCCACACGTTACTGTAGAGAAGCAAATGCATCCACAATGAGTCACTGTTCGGTGCGGTTTTTGGTCTGGCGGCATCATCGGGCCATTTTTTTCAAAAATGAGCGAGGAGCCGCGGTTACAGTAAATGGCGAGCGTTACCGTGACATGCTCAACGAGTTGATTCCAAAAATTTCAAGATGATGACATGGACGACATTTGGTTTCAACAGGACGGTGCAACTTGACAAACTGCCAAAGTTACACTCGAACTTTTGGCTACCGTTTCTGAAAACCGAATAATCAGCCGAAATTCCGATATCAATTGGCCGCCTCGGAGCTGTGATTTAAGCCCGTTGGACTATTTTTTGTGGGGAGCCGTAAAGGACAAATGCTATGCGAACCATCCAGAGACGATTGATGCTTTAAAACACGAAATCGAAGTTGCCATTCATGAAATTGGAGCCCAAACAATCGAAAATGTGCTTAAAAATTGGGTTGATCGAATGGCCTACTGTAAAGCCAGTCGTGGCAGTCATTTGAACGATATTATTTTTCATTCATAAATGACAATGTTCAATCTTCAAAATAAAAAAAAAATGTTTGAAAAAATATTTATTAGTTTTTTTTATAGCCGATTCAAAAAGCAAATTTTACATGGTCCACCCTATTTTATGGTATTCCCATTACAGCAAAAAATTTTATATTTTTTAATTGTTAAATGACATGTTTTATTTAATAACAAAAAATGTTTCTTCATAAGAAAGATATGGCTAATTAAAATAATAAAATAATTCAGTTACAGTTTTGAGGTCACAGCTTAAATGATGCACTAAATTAAGAGTATTCAAAAAACATAAACACATTAATATTTCGATTTCATGATTACGGCTAATAAATACTTAGTGGGGTATCCCTTTTGATTCAGCACAGCTTTTAATCGGGAATTCATAGATTCTAAAAGTTTTGCTGTTTAATCGGAACTAATTTTATCACATTCTTTCTTTAGTGCCTGTTTCAGATCAGACGCATTAGAAATATTGTGATTTCTTATATTATTTTCCCGCACTGACCACAAATTCTCAATAACGTTGAGATCTGGACTCTGTGCAGGTGTCTGTACTACAGGGTGGGCCAAATAAGACCTACTAATGTACCTAAAAGACCTACTAGCAGTATGCGCAGTTGCTCCATCTTGTTGAAACCACAAATTAGAATACTGCTCCGGCATTGGCCGCAAAAAGTTTTCAATCAATGTTCTGTAAGAAGCTTCTGATATCGATTCCGGCGTTTCATCCTCATTTTCGAAGAAATGTGGACCGATAACTCTAGTGGCCATAACACCGCACCAAACAGTACATTTAGATAGGTGCAACTGATGTTGGTGTGTTGCCCTTGGATTTTCAGAGCCCCACCATCTACAGTTTTGTTTGTTGACAACCATTTAAATGGAAATGCGCTGGAATAAAAATGTTGCTGATATTTACGCTGCGTTAAAACAGTTGATCGTTGACAATAATAGAAAAACTCGATAATTTTGACGCGTTGTGTTGTACTGTACGGTTCCAAAATAAATTTCCAACAATTCAATTATAGCCTACAAAACGAGAAAAATAAATATGCCATAAAATAAAAAAAGGTATTTGTGCTTTACATTAGTAGCCATTATTCGGCCCACCCTGTACACGTGGGCAGTTCCAGATAAGCCAAGTTTTTACAATACCAGACACATGCTTGGACCCGCTGTCTTGGTAAAACCTAAACGAACCCTAATGCCCATTTTATCCGCACTCAGTACTACATTATCTCTTTGCGGATCCAGATACATCTTTTTATTCATGTTTCCTTCGATAAATGTTAAATTTCCGACGCCTGAATAGGACGTGCAACCCCATACCATCACCCTGCCCCGCCGTGTTTAACTGTAGAGCGCAAATTACATGGTTGAAGCGCGGTGCTTGGTTTTCTCCAAACGTAGGACTTCCCATCAGACCTGAAAAGGTTAAATTTGCTTTCATCCGCAAAAACAACGGACTTCCAGAACGAAATGTCTTTGTTCAAATGTTGCCTGCAAAGCTCTATTCTTTGTTTTCTACTACGAGCATTAATCAACGGCTTATACCGGACAGTCCTTCCATGAAAATTTTCTTCGCGCAGAACTCTACGAAAAGTTTCAGGGTTACAGCTCTTGCCTAAGAATTTTTCGACTTCGTTCGTTAATTTTGGAGCGCTTAAATCGGGTTCTTCTTTAATTTTGCGAAAAATCCACCTCTTATTGCATCATTAAATATTTTATTTGGCGCAGATCTGCCCCTATCTTCTATCCTGTTTTCGTGGCGAAACCTTTCTATAACATGCTGGACAGTTGAGGACAAAAGTGTTCCAGGATACTGTCATAACCGCAGAAGATTGGCCGAGTGGAAGTCCAGATCTGAATCCATTGGAATATAGTTTGTGGTCAGATATGGAGAACATGGCCTGTCGAAGACCTCGCTGAAATTTGGAGAATATCAAAACATCTTTGGTTCGAATGAAAATTAAAAATATTTTTTAATATTTACATGATTGAATAAAACTGACTTCAGTAAAAAAAGTATTATAATTTCGTATCTACAGGGTGGGCAAATAAGACCTACTAATGTTAAGCACAAATAACTTTTTTATTTTTTACATATTTATTACAGTTACAGTCATGTCATCTTCTTCTAGAACATCGTCATAAATAAAATTCTGAATTATATTCTGATTTTCTTCTAAATCCATTTTCTGTTGAATCATTGGTCCGCATCTCTCATGTCTTACGATGTTGCTATCGTTAAATGAATACTTCTTGTCTAATTAGCCTGTTCGTAGTGCATTGGAAACATCACTGTCAGTTATTTTGTCCCATGAATTTTTTACTCAATTCACAACTTCTTGTCAGCCTGGTTCTACAAAATTACCTCGATGATTTCTCACCATTCTGTTTCCAATATATTCATTGATCTCCATCCGCAAATGATCCTGGAATGGCTTGCTTATTGCAATGTCAAGTGTGTGGAGGTTACCAGTCATTCCTGCCGGAATCATTATTTGATCAATCTTCCTCTCAGCAAGAAAGGTTTTCATGTCTTTAGCGCGGTGAGTACCGGACTTGAATTCCAAACTAGTAAACCTCTATTCTGACCCCTCACAGTGGTAGCAGCATTAACCCACTTTTCTTTAACTGCTTGGGTGCACCAGGCTTTTTCACTTTCAATGACATAACTTGCTGAAACTCGTCGAATCTGGTATTATTTACCTTTAGTGATTAAAAATGGTGATACATTCTTGCCATCTAGACGAATCGCCAAAATAGAAGTAGCACGCGCATTATTGTAACCGGTAGAAGGAACGTAAATTGACGAAGAAGCCTTGTGGTGAACTGTCGTTTGAGCTCCTTAGCCTAGGAATACCGCGGTCTCATCCATAGCAATCATGTTGGAGAGTTGGTATTTCGAAAAATCGATGCCATCACAAAAAGCTTACACGCAAGTGCACGCTTACCAACTTCATTGTCTTCCAGCTTAAAAAATGTTGTTGATCTCCTTAGAGACAATTCATATCGTTTAAGGAAGTTCTGCAACCAGTGAGGCGATGCTTTAAATTCTTCTGTGGATATATCAAATTCAATTGCTGTTTGAAGGGGGCAAATTTTTGAATATCAGCCCTTTTCCAGATGTAATCTTATAATTCAGCAAATAACGGCTGCCGACCTGATTCAACTGTGCGTTTTTTTCTCATTTCCTTGGTCCACCAGTTGACACAGGTAATCGTAGTCCCTATGCTATTTATGAACCATTTAGAGATCCAGCATCTTCTCTTTACAGAATGCTAATGCAAAATTATTCACTTTCACTTTCAATTATTGAGCAAAATTTTTCATAAATTTCAAGAATTAATTTGAAACGAACTGTAGAGGTAAACAATTAATTTCTTGGAATATAACGAATTATTTTTATCACATTATTTTAACTGGGGCTTATTTTCGGAGGATGTCTTATTTTCGGAAAAAGACGGTAGTAATGCCGCATACTCAGTTTTTCGCTTTGTCAGCAATATATTGTAATCTTTTAAAGGACTTTCAAATTTCAATAAATAGTTTTAAATATTAATATTTAATCTATGATAACACTGGTTTACAGCCAAAATGCACCAGAGACGCCGTTATGAAATTCCTATGTAAAATCACCGTCTGATTCCGAAAATCAAGGTTATTTTTTATTCTATGGTAACGTTTTTGAGATATTTACGAATTACCGTTATTTCAAAAAAAAAAAAAAAAATCGGCCTACTTAATCATATATATCTCGAAAAAGAATTGAGCGATTCCAAAACCGTTTGAAGCTTTTAAAAGGTAATAAAATTTGCTATAAACTGTGTGTAAAACACTTTTTGCTAGGCCCTGCAGATTCAAAGATAACGAACTATCATAACGGATTTTTAAAATTTTTTTTGTAAAAATATAAAAAAATTTGTACTTTGAGAGAAAGGATCTCGAAAACTTTTTACTTTTTCGTATATTTTTTGTTTTCACTCTAAGCTCTGTTTTATTACAAAAAAAATAAACTTTGACTAAACAAAATCGATGAACTAATACAAAAGTTACAAGCATTCAAGTAAATATATCCATATAGTAAAACTTAAAAAATATTTGTAGGGTACAATAATAGCATATGTACATATGATTCTGTCTTAACTCCATGATCTTATTTTATAATTGAAAAAGTTATGTGTCTTGTTTTGACGCTTATTTATATAAGGATCGGTTTCTCTTATGAGAAACCAACAGTAGTCACCCATCATAGCGACATCCCAGAATCCTTGATACCGACTTTCAATCATTTTCATTTGCTGGTGAAACCTTTCGCCATGCTCGTCACTTTCGTCGCCAAGATTTTGCGGGAAAAAATTTAAATGGGAGTGCAGAAAATGAATTTTTAAAGACATATTTACTCCTGAAAGAAAATTAAAATGGGAATTAGATAAATACATAAGTGACACATTAGCATATTATTTTCTTAGGCTGGACTAATCTTCCAATTCAGAACAAATTGTGGTCGTTCTTGTTTGTTCGGAGCAGGGCAATAAATTCAGATTAAGGGCTATATATTCTCATGTAAATTTAAAAATTTGCTTTCAAATTTTTTGTTTAGTTTTAAAGTTAACTGAGAAAACGGTCTTATATGTGTTTTTTATTTACCCATTTCCGCATAGTTTTTGATTAAATCGTTTACTATCAGATCGAAGTTAGGACTTTCGTGTTTGCCTAAAAAAGAAGTAACGACCTTTTCAAAAGAGTCCCACGCCGCTGCCTCCACTGATGAAAATAGTTCTTTGAAGTGGGTATTGGCCATTATTTTCCTTATTTGCGGCCCCACAAAAATCCCTTCCTTTATTTTTGCTTCTGAAATCTGTGGAAAGATTGTTTTCAAATAATGAAAAGCTTCGCCTTCTTGGTCCAAAGCCTTGACAAAGTTTTTGATAAGGCCGAGCTTGATGTGGAGCGGAGGTAGAATTATTTTTTCCTTCTTTATAAGTGGTGAGTATTTTATGTTATCCACCCCTACTTGAAACTCGATTCGTTCTGGCCAATCCTTTATGATGTAGTGGTCTTGACGTGCTCGGCTATCCCATTTACATAGAAAGCAACAGTATTTTGTGTATCCAGATTGTAGACCACAGAGCATTCCAACGACTTTTAGATCGGCATATATTTTCCAATCATGTTCTTCGTATTTATTTAATTTAAGCAATTGTCTCATATGTTTCCTTCGTATTTACTGCATGCGCGATCGGGATAGATGGCTTTTGGTTGCCAATGTGTAATAATACGGCCTTTAAACTTAATTTATTGCCGTCTATGAACAATCGCCACTCTTTTGAATCATATGGTTCACCTTTTGGTTCCGGTTTCCGAAAATATCAATTCGACTCGACATGGGGTGCACACAGTATTCGGTGTCCATGGGTTTTCATTGTTTCTAGGCTCAATTCCATAACACTTATGGTATGCAAATTTCAAACGATTTGAAAACACACGTCGCATCCTTTTAACGATAAATTCCCCGCAGATGAAACAGAACATATCTGGATCATGTTTAGACTCAAACTCTCGCGCCCTTTTATTCAAATAAAATTTTTTTTGAAGTAAATGACGGATTATAAACTGCAATTATAAAGTGAACAGTATCCGGCGATCCTTGCAGAAATTATGAAGGAACGAGGCACATGTACTATTATTTATACTTACATAGATCAACTAAAAATGCAAGCCTACCTATACAAAAAGGTTCCCTAGTTATACATAGAAAACACTACCTGCCTTAAACATATGATCTTGCTTGAAATGTATCTGTGTTTGAGATAACGACACTAACAATTTTTTAGATCAAATAACCCTTCCAAAATCTACCTGTAACTAACTGATATGCGAATACTAACACATATTACCAGTAGGGTACTTAAGTATTAAATGGATATATTTACTTGAATGCTTGTAACTTTTGTATTAGTTCATCGATTTTGTTTAATCAAAGTTTATTTTTTTTGTAATAAAACAGAGCTTAGAGTGAAAACAAAAAATACACGAAAAAGTAAAATGTTTTCGAGATCCTTTCTCTCAAAGTACAAATTTTTTTATATTTTTACAAAAAAAATTTTAAAAATCCGTTATGATAGTTCGTTATCTTTGAATCTGCAGGGCCTAGCAAAAAGTGTTTTACACACAGTTTATAGCAAATTTTATTACCTTTCAAACGGTTTTGGAATCGCTCAATTCTTTTTCGAGATATATATGATTAAGTGGGCCGAATTTTTTTTTTTTTTTTGAAATAACGGTAATTCGTAAATATCTCAAAAACGTTACCATAGAATAAAAAATAACCTTGATTTTCGGAATCAGACGGTGATTTTACATAGGAATTTCATAACGGCGTCTCTGGTGCAGAAAAAAAGTTGAAATTTGTGATCCAGTGTAATTAATCACACAATTCTCACTTCAAACCAACCTTAAAATCGCCTTCACTATGATTACGAAACCACCTTGTACGAAGCACAAACTATAATACATACAGACATATGTACTTATGTGTCAGCAACTGTAGGTTTGGAAGTCCAATTATGATAAATAGACAAAAATTGTCTGGTTCGATGCCCCTACGCTCTACATCATTCAGATTTTCTAGGATCATAATTACGAATAAAAGCACAATTTTAGAACAACTACTTTATATTTAACAAAATTTTATATATGTACATAAATTTAAATTCAACCTGATAATTTTTTGATAGAAAAAATTTCAAATCATCTGTCACACAGTCAATCCCGAATCATTTCCTTTTTCCACTAGCATTGCGGACTGCACTGTTTGCGCCACAAATTTCGCCGCCTCCAATGCCGGCATCCAAGCTGCGGCGCTTCACATCGAACATGTTGCGCGTCTTATTGATAGGGAAGCGCATTTTGTTACGCAGCCACGTTGTGAAGGCTCGTTCATTGTCATGCATTTTACGCATTTCCGCATCGGTTGCCTTCAGAGCCTGTTTAAGTGTAAAGCGTTGCCTACGCTTCAAATTCTCTTCACGCAGCTCCAGCTGTTGACGGCTCAGGCCGTACTCGGAGAGATAGCCAGTGTATTTTGGAAGCTTTTCAGGCTGCGACAGTTGACGTCGATATTCGCAACAGGTGCGATAATTCAACTTCAAATCGGTAACTTCCGGTGGTGGTAGATGCTGTCGGCGAATACGTGACGTAGCGCTGTTGCCGCTACCATTTTCGGCGGAATCAGCACAAGTTGTACCGATGGCATTATGTGTAAACGGCTTGCGGCAAAAAGAGAAGCCTTTACTCAATGGCGCTAGTAGATGTGATTTCTTTGTGGATTTCAGTCGGCCACTGCTCAAGCTTTTCTGATCGAAATCATCGGTTAGGTAGGATGCAACTATTATTGAGAGATCATCGTCTTCTGTATTTTCATCATCGCCGTAACCTTCCGTATGTGTGACTTCGTTATTGGTGAAATTCAGTTCTTCGTCGGTATCTGCGTTGGTTTTGGCATCAACTTCATTTGTGCTTATATCTGCATCAATATCGTCCACATCTAAATCACTATTGTCGACGCTAATATCGAATGTGACCGCACTACAGCACTCCTCCTCGCCATCAGAGGTGAGAAGGTTAACTAAACTTTTATTATCCTGCTCTGTCTCAACCGTATCCGCGGAATCCTCTTCGGCGCAATCGAATGTACGCATCTTCACCATGCGTCGCGGATTAACCGCTTGTGTATTCTGCGTGTCTGGCAGTGTTTGCTCGTTCTCCATATCCATAACTACAATTTCTTCACAAATCTCCTCTACAATATCATCTTCAACATCTGACTTAGTTGGCAAAGGTGCGGGTTTATTACTGATCGGTGCTTCGTCTAATGGCGCCTGCATAGTAGCTGTGTCCTTTTCCGTTAACTCTTTTGAAAGTAGTGTTTCCGCAATGCGTTGATCGGCTGCATCAACGTTTATGTCTACTTTCTCTTCGTCACTTGTGTTTGTGGCTTCTTCGACGATCGTTTGATATTCGCAAATAGTTGTTAATGTGCGATCGAGTTCTTTTGCTTCGGCTACAGCTTCTTCGAATTCCCGTGTAAGCTGTAAAGTTTCTAAAAGGGCATTGTCTGGCTCGTAAGTTTCTAAATTTGGCGCAAAAGTCACTTTGCGTAGTGATGCGCCTGCCTCCGCATCTGCTACCAAATCGCTGGCTGTATCAATATCTTCCGAAGAGGGGGCCTTAGGGTCACCATTCGTCACTTCTTCAAATAACACTTTATTTGCCTCTTTGATTTTCTCCACAATGTTGTACTCGTTGACTGGCTTGAGGACTAAAATTGAATTAATGGAAATAATGCCATTTAAAAATGGGGCGTCGTAGCAATCGCACCGAGTTCGGTAGTACAGAAATTTGTAAAAAGAAGAGTGCAATCACAATTCCCTTAACATACAGTTGAGTTCCAAAAAGAACTCACAAATAATTAATTCCTCAACTACCGAGCTCCGTGTGAGAGCAACAAATGTAACTTACAGTAGACCTCGCAATCTTCATCTGACTCATTCGGTTCGTGTTCAATTGGCTTTGACTCTGCCATGATGCCTTGGCTTCACACTTTCATAGTCCACTAATGCAACGTCATTCAATTTTAATAGTGTTCCTCAAATACTTGTAGATTATGTCTTTCTGTTCTGAAGCGATAAATATTTATTCTTAATTAGTAAAACATTAGTAGTACAAACATCCACAGCTGTATGAGAATACTAGGGCAATCGATTTGCACTTTTTGCAAGATATTTTGCTATTGGTTTTTAATCTATCAGTATTCATTAGTACGTCCAGCGTACTCGAATGGGCTTGTGGTAGTCACCACTCGATAGGGCTCGATTTGGGCATGAAATCACAACGGATAGAAAAGATTTTTCCAATCGTGGTCGCTCCACGGTAGGCAATGGAAAATCTACGAGTGTATTTCTGCCATGAAAAAGCGCTTCATAAAATATCACCTGCCGTTCAGAGGGGTACAATAGAACGGTAGGTCTCTCCATTTGTGGAACAACATCAAGACGTACACCACAAATAGGAGGAGGAGCTCGGCCGAACACCTAACAGAAGTCTACGCGCCAATTATTTATTTTTTATACATTCATTAGTACTCCACCCAATCTTGAATATTAGTAATTTTTATTGTGGGTGCTCGGCATTTTTTTTGTATCTGAACACTAAAGAAAAGTAAGAGCTTCACCACATAGGACGGTTTTTAGAAAAATAGTATAGTGGGCGCTAATGATGACTTACAGAAGGCTTTGTTTCCTGAAGTTTAGGCAATCCTCTACTACTTCAAGATTCTTTGACATCACTTTGCTCAGCCAAGAAATTACAATGTAAGATATTGAGCTTTTCTTCTCTTTGGCTCAAATGTCAATTAAAGTCATGGCATCGCTTCATCAACCTCTGCTATCAATTTTTATATTGCACAAAGCGATTTGAAGCAGTTAGAGAATTCAAGCCTGGTAAGCGTGGACCCACTCCATGGTAGATTTACTAGGATGGACTATTTTTCATTGACATTGACCGCCGCAAATTATGGACAAGATCTCCGTTTAGTAGGGTAAACAAGAAGCTCTGCTCTCAGTCGCCACGCACATCGGCGTTCAAGCAGACTCAAATTCATCGCTCTATTTTAATAGCATAACCAACAGCTCATCTGCTTTTCAATATTCACATTTCTTAATAGTCGGTTGTAGGAAATTTGTTTTCCCCTTCCGCCAAAGAAGATGTCTCTCAACAAAATGACAAAATAATCCTTGCCTTAGAAGTGAAGGCTTGAACTTTTCTGTAAGGCAGCGAACTTTCTACCAACATTTCAAGCAGTTCACATTATTTGCATGTTTGACTGAAATTCGTTGTTCACAGTTGTAATACTGAAGTAGTAAAGTACCTGGTTTATTTGGGAAGCAGAAAGCATTAAAACGGAGAATCTCCCATGAAGAAAAGCCACAATTTATAAGTCCCTCCATCATTCTCATCTTACTGCATGGCGTAGAGACTGAACTGTGAGTATAGAATATCCGATGGAACGGCGCTTGGAGTTCGATAGAAGAACTGTGCGAAAAATGTATTGACTTTTGCGCATACCATAAAATGATAGCCTTATGAGCTTTACATGGTCATAGACATATAAAGATCCACCTCTTTCCTGTTGGCGTAGAGCGTTGCTTCCTACGAATTTCAAACTGGTCACGCTTAGCACGCAGATAAAACGACTGGCGTACTCTTGCAAATTCGCTTAGGCGGTTACTAAGCCATTCAAAAAGAACGAAAAAGTTGTGTGCTCAGTCAAGAAGAAGAAGATGATGAGAGCACGATTTAATTACGTCTTTCGCGATATTTTACTTTATCAATCGACTGTTTTTCAAATGTCCCGAAAGTGCGTTTTCGACAAAGTCGAATAACCGATCACCCTAGTCACCACATTTTTCGACATATTTCATTGAATATTTATAACAACAATTTGTGCCACACAGGAGCGCTCACAACCGGGCAAAAGTCGATAGGTAAACAGAATTAGACATTCAATTAAAATATGTACACCAAAACTTTGCAGTTCTTTCAACTTGCCTTGCTCATACGCAGGCATGCACACACATGTTCATACATATGCATAGATATATTGTAAAGAATAATCGTTTATTAAACCATTTAAAATGTTTTCAGTTTGTTTTTCTTTAACTGTTACTTGACTGCTTTAAAATTCCAGCGCCAGGTATTCTATCTCACTCGCGTTACGCATTAACTGACGAGATATACGCTTTATAGATCCCTTCAGGCACTTGTTTACAGCAAAATATACTCGTATAGATGGATTTCTCACTGCAAATTGATGTATTCCGTAATTCGTGAGCTTGTCTTTACATGCAATACTACCATTTGCCATGACAATAGCTTTTTTATTATTATTATTAATGCCAATGCAATCCAAAGGTCCCTCGATTGGAACGTGTCAATTGCTTCATGCCGATATATATACAACTACAGTATTATTCGACTCTCATATTCCAACTATCGGCATGGCGAGGCGGGTTATTGATACCAAGTAGCTTTAATGTGATGCAATTTTTGTTTTTTGTTTGTAAAGTATACGCCATGTAGTCCTGGGTTACCCGAAAGCATAGATATTTTGTTGAATCAATAAAGCAGGCAGTTAATCATCAGTGTTTATTCCAAAACGAAATGGCTTAGAATTTCAAGAATTGTTTTGTTTTATTGTGAAATATTGATTTTATTATCAAAAAGTGAAATCAGTTGTTAATATGCAAACAATTAGAGATGCTTATTTCAAGCTTATTTCAGGGCTCGATGGATGTATAAAATGCTAAATGTTAAAAGTTAAATTTTTTTCTACTTACTTAACAAAAATTATCTGTCTAGAGGGCGAGGTGAACTCAGCAACTCCTTCTCAGCTGCCCTCCTCTCGTCGGTCCAAGATTTAAACATATAGGCTCTCACTTTTTCGCTGCACCTGTGGATATTGTGGGTTTAAATATCACACACCTGCTGAAATTCATCAGTAGCTTGAAGTGGTTAATACGAACGTAATTAGCCACTGTTGGCCGTCATTCTCTAATCCAAAGCCTCTTCTTCATTTTTCCACCTGTTTTGACGAATTTTGATTATTTGTTCAAGTGGACCCTTCGTGAGGGCAGCCATTTATCCTAACCTAATGTCACAGGCGGTGGAACGATGAGCTGCATGAGCTTTACAACGACATTAACGTAGTGCAGCGAATAAAGCTCCAGCGGCTACGTTGGCTAGGTCATGTCGTCCGAATGGATATAAAAACTCCGGCTTTGAAAGTATTCGATGCGGTAGTAGCAGAGGAAGAAGAAGAGGAAGGCTTTCTCTGCATTAGAAAGATCATGCGGAGAAAGACTTGGCTTCACTTGGTGTGTCCAACTGGTGCCGGTTATATTATAAGAAAAATTTATAATTTCCATTTAAGTATGCAAGTCAATTATTTTTGTTCTTAGCGTGAATACAAATTTCTTTCCGACCACGCAAATTTTCAATGATTTTCCTTGTTGAAGAAGTTTCCTGTTTTTGTGAACACACCAAATTTTCTGAATTTCAATAACAACGCCACTTCAGTAACTTCTTTTTTACTACGCGTAGACTTGAATCTCCATGCATGAAACAGCAAAATGATAGAAAAAGATTTTCTAACAGCGGACGCCCCTCGAGAGGTAATGTCAAACCTCCGAGTATATTTATGAAAAACCTCTTCATAGCTGTTGTTTTACTCAGGTGCACCTCCGCCACAAGCAGTAAGCTAAACATTGGTAACTCTTGGCGACTCTCTCTCAGTTTGGACCAAGAAGCCTGCTGTTTCGGAAACCAAAGCGAAAGTGGTGTGGAAGTGATGACTCAAGTAGTTTCATGGTGGTAATTCCTGGTGGCACTCCAGCAAAAACTGCTTGCAAATCATGTACTTAAATCTTATGATAATTTATGTACTGGGGAATACTCGTAGTGGCCGCCATAGTCGAATGGGTTAATGCGTGACTACCATTGTACCATACGGAAGTGCACACGCTCGAAAAGTTGTTTCTAATAGCAGCCGCCCCTCGGCAGACAATGGTAATCCATCGGCCCTCATAAATTAAGCAGCGTTGGCAAATTTAGTGTTTTTATCACCGGGACCAGATCTTCTTTTGTCGGTCCTAGATTCATGTCAACTTCCACGCTCATATAAACGTTTTTCCCCGACTTATTGACACCTAAACTGAGCTCTTTTAATTGGTACCTGATTTTTGAAAATCATTTTAGATAAGCGAAGCTTCAACCCGCAAACACCTCAAAAAAGAACTGCATACATACATATGTATGTACTACTGGTATTTAAAGGAATCGGATTTTAAATTAAAATAAATTCAAATTTATTGAACAATCTTTATGATTTTTGTGTAGATTTAAAGATAATCTTTTTCAAATCTTGACGGCAACTGCGCCATAATTCCGCCATTCCACCAATTTTGAACGACTCGCTGTAGTACTTCGTTCGGTATCTCGGGAATAACTTTAGTAATTTTGGCTTACAATGCCTTAATCGAAGCTGGTTTATTCACAAAGCATTTACACTTTACATCCCCCATAAATAAAAATCCAAAGGTGTGATATCACCCGACCTTGGTGGCACTGGTTCGAGACGAGAGTCAAATTGCTCAAGGAATCGACAACGCAGTAAATTCACTGTTTCACGGGATGTATGGCAAGTAGCGTTAGCTTGTTGGAAACAAATATTGTGGAGGTCACGGGCTTCAATTTCCAGCATCAAAAAGTCGTTTATCATGACGCAATAGCGTTCGCCATTCACTGTTACTATGGCGCCAGCGTCGTCTTTGAAGAAATATGGGGCGATGGTTTCTCCAGCCCATAGCCCACACTAAACGGTTGTTTTCAATGGATGTAATGGCTGATCTTGAATGCCTTCGGGTTGCTCTTTAGCCCAAATACGGCAATTTTGCTTATTGACACAGCTATTAAGCAAAAATGGGCCTCATCACTGAACAACACAAACACCTTAAATTGGGCTGAGAGCGCAATGAATACTTTTCACAGAGCGTCGATTTTCGTAACAGAATTGTACGATTTGTAAACGTTGTTGAGGGGTAAGTCTTTCCACAATAAAATGTCAATGAATACTGAAAAAAATTACATATGTAGTTTGGCAGCAGTCAGCGTGTTTTGTCAAAAAAAAACCCTATTGGAAAAAATTCCTCCAATCCAAAGCGAATCTATAAAAGGTGGTGTTGGTAAATAAGCTGATGTGTTTTTTTTTCCTTCGCTGTGCCCATGTGGCTGTCAGCACAGCATAAAACAAGGCGAATTCATTTTTTGTTTTCTACTTTTAAAATACTTTGCCGTGACAATCAAACGTACAAAACATTGTTGTTTTTGTCTAGTGGCACCACCTTTAAGGGGGGAAACCGGTTTAGGAGGCCAAAATTTTGGTGTTTTTCGAGAATTTTTTGAACAAAGAAGGAATAATCAGAAATTGTTTAGGTTTAGAGGATATTTTATTTATAGTTTTTGGTACACTTTTAAATTTTTTTGAAGCTATTTCCGCGGGAGATAGTGGCGTTAGAGCGTGCTGTCCATGGACGATCGCCATCCGAGTGTCTTGCTGGTAGGAACTCCTGAAGTTGCAATTTCTCTCTGAAATCAACAGCAATTTTTTTTTATTAACAACATATTTCCTAAGAATATGAACCTAATTGTGGTAAAAAAATATTGAAAATTGCATGCTTTTGAGGCGCTTGAACACAAAGTAGTTTTTTTATACCATATATTTTCATCTATTTTGCTTAAAAACCCATATTTAAACCATTAAATAATAATAGAATCCCAAAATTAGGTTCATATAAATTAGAATTAAATAAGGAAAAAATCCCGAAAAATTTAAGAACGATTGGTGAATAACTTTTTAAGCTAGAATGCCCACCAGTTGAAAAAAAGTAGTTTCGAAAAACGTCGTTCTAACTAACGCGCGCTACGGTGCGGAACCGACGGGCAGTCATTTAAGTGCTCATAAAATCGGGAATAATGCGAATTTTGCTTTAAAATTTTTACCACATATTGAGTAGTTATACTAACGATTTATGCAATAAAAAAAATTGATTTTTTGATCGATCTAAACCGGTTTCCCCCTGAATAAGTGCGCCTTGCTCCAATCTGATCACTCTCAGAATTGCACGCTGCGCTCCCTTGAACTATTATCATATTCATAAAACGCATATTTCTTTTGTTTTTATCGAGATTTTTATTATCGCTTATTGCCTGCATTAAATGTATAAATTATGTATATTTATATCAATATAAAAATTGTAAACCAAATAGAAGAAAACGTAATTGCAAGGAAAAGTGGAGGGACTTTGCATCGAATACTTAAATACTAGTATACAACAACAGCAATTAATAAAAAGTAAATATCGCGTGTTCTTTGCTCAATACATTTCATGCGAAATTTTTTGAAAATTTTGCTTAAACGTATTTTACTATTGTTTCTCATTTTTTACAACCATTTCATTGCATTTTCATAGATCATACATAACTTTTTCGCAGTTAAATTTCCATTTAATTATACATTTTTATATGTTGATGTGAATTGCAGGCGTGAACAAAATTTAAATGGGAAAAGTTTGGGTTTGGTACTTGTTCAGGGGAGTATAACAAGAAAATAGGAAGGTTGTGTACAAAAATATATTCAATACATAAATATACATTTTTTGGTTTTCATAATTATTAAACTTATGTAGCACATTCGATATATTGGCTTTATGTTATCGTGCTAGCTGTAGTGGAGCGCTACAGAAGCCTGTTCGATTTTTAGTCGATTCGTTTCTTAAGTTTGCATAATTAATTATTATGACTTAAGCTAAGTTATACTGATTTTGACTGTTTTTTGTTTCTAAATTTTTCAACAATCTCATATACTTACATATGAAAAAACAAACAAATAATAAAAAAATAAAGACTTTTTTCCTAATATACACACACATGCATCCATAGTATAATAACATATAGTCTATATGTATATATGTAAATATATAATAAACCTTAAAATATACGAGTACAGTTTCGCAAATTCATATGCATCGAAAGAAGGTCTAATGAAGTGAAGAGAGCCAAAAAGCGTATTGAGTAGCAGTAGTACGTAAAAAGTGCAAACATACATACCACATTAGTCCCAAATGGAATATTCGATTATGGCATAGTAAATGAAGCTTTTTAGCATTTAATGTTTTTGCTTAATATACATATTTGGCGTAAGTAAAGAATAGCGCACTCTCGGTGATAATACATAAAAGTGGATGTAAAGTATTTCTATAGTGCAACTCTACAAGTATGGAAGCAATCAGCTGATTGCCTAATTTGGCCGCAGCTGAGATCATCTGATTTGAAACAGAGATTTGTGCAATGAATGCGCAATAAAACACTTTTAAAGCACAATCCATTGGAAGAGAAGGAAATGTGCAATAAATCTCAAGAATTATTGAAGAGAAATTTAAGAGTTAGAGAACTTACGCAATGCGCGCTTGCTGTAATCATTACCATCTTCACAAATCAATTGGTAATATATTGACTTTGGGAATAAGTTTCCGTACTTTCTTAGTCAAAGTTACGAATTATTTAAACAATTAAATAAAACATGATGCTATGTGAAGTATGCACCATTGGAACCTGCAACTTTGCTCCATCTTTCAGGCAGCATACAGATTCCGCTGACGAAAAATTCGAGTTCTTTTGACTTGCTCCATTCATTGAGCCAGTTTGTGATGCTCTCGTAAGAAGTGTACCGCTTTCCAATAAGGGCAGACTGCATTGATGGATTGACAGAACAGATGGTAACTGGAAGGTGCAATGTCTGGGCGGTTTTGGCAAAATTTCTCAATTCAGTCCCTCTAAATATTTCTGGACCGATTTTGCAACGTGTGACTTGGCGTTGTCATGCAGAAAAATCAGTTTATCATGTCTACCGTCCCATTCCGTCCGCTTTTCTTTGAGAGCTCGATTCAAACGCATTAGTTGCAGTCGGTAACGATGGTAACTAATGGTTTCAGATAGTTTAAGGAGTTCATAATAGATGACACCCTTCTGATCCCACCAGATGCACAACATAACATTTGAAGCATGAATATTGCTTTTCGATGCTGTCGATGGACCTGGTTCACCTGACAGGCTCCAACATCATCAATTTTTCATCGCCAGTGACGATGCGATGCAGAAAGCCCTTTCTTTTCTGCCGTTCAAGCAGCATCTAACACATCACCAAATGTCTCTCCTTCAATTGATGTGGCACCCAGTTATATGCTTTTTGGACTATTCCCATCGCGTGCAAACGTTTACCGACGCTTGATCTCTCAACATCAGCTACCCTTTTCTTTAAAAGGTAATAATGAAGCATGACTTCCCGCAAATGCTGTTTTTTTCGGGATAAACGTAGACATTTTTGACGTCAGATAAAAAAGGGTCTTTACGCTTCAAACGAATGTCATCTACTGCGATCGAGACCTCACATATACACCTTTAAATTACCAGTATATTACTAGAATGAACACAAAAATAGTATCAGCAGCGACACCTCACTTACGAAGGCGGAAACTTATTCCCATACCCAATATTAATAGTTGAATCTACACAACAGAGATCAGCGGATTCCAAGCACTGAGTTTTACAACCACATTCTGTATTCAACAAACGCCGTTGAAAAAATGCTAGAAGAACAATAGATTGACTGCCATTTTCGCGTATTTTTAATTACATTAGCGGACACATTGCGATGTTAGAAAGGGACAGAAGATTCCATACTTATATGACTGTATGGGGACGGCAACTTGAAAAACGTATTTATAAAAGTAAGAAAATTCTGAAGTATGTGCAATGTGGAAAAATATGTGTATAATAATAGGGAAAATCTCTACGACTTGCAAAACCTTTGAAAGTGGCGAGAATTGCAAAGTTTTTCAGAACAACAAAGCGCATGCAAGAAAATATTGGCAATACCTTCAAAAGTTGCTATACCTGTAACCATGTATGTATAGGCGTCTTCTATTCGCCACTTCTCTGCTCGGCTAACTTGATGAAAAATTTGAATGAGAAAGCAAAAACAAAGTTAGATTCGCCGCTTGCTAACGCTTGGCAAAAAGAAGAGGAAGGGAAAAGACACATTCGATTCACCACTTCTTCGCTCGCTATTTCTGGGCTCTGCTCATTTGATGAAAAATTTGCAACAACAAAGTTATCGCGCAAGATTCGTTCTCACGTTCTACGTTACCGGAATGACCCGGCTTTTTATCCTGCCAAGGGCCGTCTGCTGATACAACAACAACAGCAAGATTCGTCGCTAACGAGTACGGTTATACCTCATAAAACTGGTATAACTTATTATTTCCAATGGTGCCAACTCTCAAGAGAGTTTCATTAGACCGCGTTCATACAGCGAGACTTTAGTTGCTCCAGGTTTGATAGTTCCTCTCTTTTAGTGTTGGCCGTCGTGTTCATGCACAGCAACTCGGTTGTTTGCAATTGTTTAGTTTTTGATCTACAGACACCAACAACATTGGGAAGAAGGAGAAAAAGGGCACGAACATCACAAATAACGAGTTGAAGCAACAAATATTTTCCTGTATGAATGCGGTGTTGCCAATACTCATCAAGTGCTTCCAGATAAATATAATTTTTGGCAGCTCTTCTCCAGCGTTACGAAGAAATGCTTATTTATACCAGTTGCTTTATCTATAGGCCACTTGCTCACGCTGGGTGAGCCGAAGAGGCCCAAAAGTGGTATCCATAAGGTCTAACTGTTTATTGTTGTTTTCTTTAAGGTTGCTACAATTGTGTAACCCCTCTTGCTCTTGTACCCTGGCATATGGTATTTTAATTTAAGACTTTTGTATTTTTTGCTATTCTGCAATTACACAAGGCCTAGAAAATCCCACTATTTGCCATGACGGAGCCCGTTAGAGCAGTAAAGTGTTATTAGGGAAATAATAGTAACAGTTTTTGGACTATGTAATTGCCAAAAAAAATTGACTTGTGAAAAGAGTTAAGGAATAATAAATTTTGGCTATTATGCGGTCGATCGGAATTAGCTTCAAATTAAATATATATGAGAATTGAAAAAAGGATCGCAATGTAAGTTCATACATTGGTATGCAAAACTAGTACCAGAAAAGAAGCGCTACACATTGCTTTTCAGGGGTGTAAAAATTTAATTGTCTAAAATATGAAAACGAAAATATGAAAAACGATGCAAAATTTTCTGATTGATGAGACAGCGCTATTCTTTACTTTTCTCACTTTTTCACGTTTATCTTTGCAGAGCTGCAATTATTGAAAAAAAGAAAAAATATTAATATCAGTTTCATCCTGGAGTGTGTTTTAATGAATGTCTAAGGCATTCGTTTAGTCATTCGATTTTCTGCGCATATAGACAAGGAGTACACATATACATGCATACAATATTTGTTGTTTTTTGCTTACAAATATTCTAAATATGTACTCTCTAACATTTTCTTTTGCCTGTAATTTATATCCAAATTCGTTTGCTATATGCACTTTTCATTCATAAAAATCGTACTGGAATTTATGATGATTTTCAACTTTGTCACCAAGTTTAGCTGCATATTTACTTATGATTTTTATCGTTCCATTGTTTGCTTCTCTTTATTATATACCGATTATGCAATATCAGCGGCATTTAAATGTTGACTAAATGCCATGATAAGTGTGATGCGGTTTTCTAAAGTCGAATGATTGCTGCATGCACTTGTTTACTAAGCTGAATTTATGTATGTGTGTTTGTGAGTTGAAACAAACTCCATAATAATAAAATGACGAGTGTTCGAACGGTGAAAGGTCTCTCGGCAATGTAATGATTGAGTGTGCTTGTTTGGACTTTGACTTTGCCTTACTTCGCCAACGAATTGAAGGCAGATACATACACATATCTTATAAATAAAATTAAATGATGTTAGCTCCTAATTCATTGAGGAGGCCTACTTCTTATTTTTCCTTACATTTTCGCACTGTACCACTATATGCACACATTGAAGTTTAAAAATTTTGGCTTCGCCGTCAACGCAAACATTTAACACCACACCAACTCTCGAAAACAACTCAAAGCAAACGATAACGACAAGTACCAAACGTTGGCGTATGTGTGTACCATCATTTATCCTATTCTATTATCGTTTTTATCATTGTCATTGCCATTGTCTTTATTAATGCCTTCACCCAAGTCGTCGTCATCGTAGTTTCCCCATCTATGGATCTATGTCTATGTTGTCGTCGTCATCGTCAATGGCGTCGACATTGTTTTATGTAAACAACGGGAGATGGTAGAAGTCAAACCCTCGGTATCCTTTAGCTGCCAGCCAAATGTATACGACATGATAGGCGCCTGGTATGAAGCAGATTAGGCCGGCTACAAAGAACACGACACCCTGCGATGTATTCGCTGGATCTGCGACAGCAAATGTGCCGAATACGAAGAGACCGGTGCCAACAATCAGCAATGTAACGGCAGCCAAAACAGTTCGCCAGTTTTCGCGCACCTTCGGATGCCGCCAACAATATGTATTGGTCTCCTCTGTGGGTATATTGCCATACTCTTGAATCAGCGAGTCGCTGTCACGTGATGTAGTGTCCTCAGCGTATTTGGTGTAGTTTCTACAAAAAGAAACAAATAAACAACGAAATTAAAAAGTAAATTCTTAATTAGAGTTTGTACATTAACTAACAAATACTTGTATTAAAATGAATTTAAATGTATTTCTTTGTATGAAAACATGCATAAAGCAGATGCAAGTCAATGCCGAATAGCCCATAAAAAAAATTGGGATTTCCAATTGTCAATATACTACCAAAAGCCTAGAATGGCATTACTCCCCATGACTGAAAAATGCAAAAAGAAAACAGAGTCCGTCGAAGGCACGGATGATAGATTTACCAGGTTTGGTTATTCACTATGGTGAAAAAGAAATTTTGTGAGAGTAAATTCGAAAACAACATGAGCTAAGACTGTGCAAATGGTGACCCCTGCGAGTGAAAATTTTAATTTTTTTTTTATTATATTTAAATCATTAAATAAAACTAACTTCATTAAAAAAAGTATTATAAATTCATATCTACAACGAACTTAACTTGTAACAGAACTTATGGCAGGACTAAGTATATCACCAATACAATCTAAATTTTTTCATAAACAAACCGATTTATAACCCCTGTTACGTCAACCCATCAACTGATTCTGTCAAATTCGCTCAGAGCCGGTTAACGGTTCGATATTGGCCATACCTGTAAAAATATTTTCACCCTGCATCGAGAGATCTGCCAGATAAGCGTTAAAAAAGAGAACATTTTGGTCGAAATGTCGGAAGTTTTTTAAAAGCGTGAGAACATAAATGATAATACAAAACAGAAGAATTGTTGGACTGAATTTTTTTATTATAATCTGGTAGATAATTTCATGGCACTTATTTTTTGAATATGACATCCGGCATACTCGTATGTCTGTCGCGTCTACGAGTTACATCGTCCATTCGATTAGTCCAATAAATCGATTGTTAAGCGTGCTATATGGCAAGTTACGCCGTGTTATTGGAATCAAATGTCGTCGGTGCTTAGCTGACTAATTTTCAGAAACAAAAATTCAGTCAGCATGGCTCGATGGCGCCCGCCATTCACCGTAACAGCAGCTCATTCCTCATTTCGAAAGGAATAAGGAGCGATAATGCCGCCAGTGATCTTTGAACTTTCAGAACCGGAGCTTTTGTTTCCATTCGGACGACATGATCCGGCCAACGAAGGCGCTGGATCTTTATTTGCTCATTGCTCCATCGCCTGCGATACTCGCCGTCACCAGTATGCGAAGATCCAAAAATCTTCTTTCCCTCAAGCACTCCAAGAGACACCTCATCAGATATTGCCATCGTTTAAGTTCAGCGCTATTCGTTAGGACGGGCATGATAAGAGCCTTCTAAGTGCTGGTTTTGTTCGTTGAGAGAGGACTTTACTACTCAATTGCCTACTTAGTCCTAAGTAGCACTTGTTGGCTAGAGAGACTCTCCGTTGGATTTCAAGGCTGACACTACGATCGGTGCTAATGTTGGTTCCATGATAAACGAAGTCTCTTGCGAACTCGAAATCATAATTGTCAATAGTGATGTGGGTGACTGTTTCTTTACTGACAGGAGGTACTTCGTTTTGTCCTCGCTAACGACCAGACCCATTCGCTTTGCTTCTTTATCCAGTTTGGAAAAGGCAGAGCAGCAGCGCGGTTAAGGCCGATTATGTCAATATAATTCAATGTTATTAAGTCACTAATACCAAATCACCAAGTCATGTTAAGGGATTGAGCAAGACAAATAATAAAATTTGACGATACAATATGTATCAATCGCGGTTCGTTTAAATTAAAAACTACGCGTACTTTTTGCATGGAAATATGTGTTGTTTACAGAGGGTAAGCCAACATTGGTCACATCCCACTTCGCAGAATGGACAAGTGTTATGCTGGACGTTGTTACGATGGGAAACCTCAACCCGGAGTACAGCCAGTAGATGGCAAATACCTACATGCAGGTCTTTTAATATGTATGTTTTTGTAACATAGCTCAGAAGTGTTGGGTCTGCCACCTTGCCCGTAGCGCATTCAAGGATTCGTAAGAATAGAAAAATAAGTCTGACATGCTTGTTTAAATTGACAACTTCGCCTTTGCATATTTCTTGATTTAGTTCCTGGAAAATAGTTTTTACACTCGATTCTCGGCAACTTTCAGCTCATTGAAACAGATCTCCTGTGGGGGTGACTGTATTCACGAACAGACGACAATCAGGAAAGCATCAAGGCGAATCCAAAGAGACGACAAGTCGATACCGAGTAACGATATTGCAATTTTTCGATGCCCCATTGGTGACAAATCAATGGACGCTATCGATAACTCTAATAAGCAATTAAAAGAGGAACCAGGACGCAGGTACCTGGTATGTCTAAAAGGCATAAACAGGGCTCCACCTTGATGAAATTGCTTTTAGCAGTCCCAGGGTGGAATCAGCCGAGAGGAGAGGAATGTTATAGGGTTAGTGGGAACATGCCCTACATACCACTGGTGCAAAGGCACTTTTAATGATGTTTCTGACATTTTCAATTTTAACCTCCCCTGCAAAAAAAAAAAACAAAAGCTCTTTGACACTCAGAATTAGACATCCAAGATCTGCAAGTAATTGAGCAAAAACCGAACACACTGATCATCTTCGACCACCCAAATACCCGTTCATCAATACTAGCTATAACATCGATTTTTTCATCCAAGGTTGCTAGCATTATTTGTTTCATAGCTCGAAGCTCTTCGGTGGTTTGTAGATTTAAAGAATTTTCTTTGGGCCAATATTATTCTTCTTGGGCCAAGAGGGGTCTTAAAACCATATTATGTGATCGATTAGCGTGGATGGCCTTAGATTCCGGCTCGAACAGTCAGCTGAATTAGTTTTCATAAGCACTTATCACCAGTCGGCTCGTGGAGCTATTGCGAATATAGAACTTCCTATTACTAATGAATGTGTTCTATTTCCAAAGATGTGCTGAAAGCCATACCAATACCCTTTTGCTGTGCGAGCAGCACCATATCTCACGGCCTCTAATACGATAGCAGTGAAAAAATAAGAAAATATATGCGGTAGCAAATACGCCGGGAAATAAATAGTTGGAAAATTTGAGCTATTTTGGTTTTACCCAAAAGTAAGCTAGTGTAAATAAAATAAAAATTAAATACTTTCTACTGTTTAGTAATGCTTATCTTTTTCAATGGAGGGAATTCTTCCTTGTAAAATTTTTGGACTTTAATACCAGACAAGAATCACGCCCATTTGTATGTGTTAGGTCTAAACTTCCGTCCCTTCGATATTACATGCAATAACTCTCTTAATAGCCAGCCCAATTTAAATTTTACTAAAGTGTATGCGGGTATGTGAATTTCGCCCCGGATCGAATTTAGCATTTCTTTACTTGTTTTTTGGTGACGATTTCACCAGATATTACAATGGCTGTAAATATTACCAGACGCTCTGCGATAAAAAATAGCTTAACTCGGTGTTCACATGATAGAGATATGTAACTGACCATAAATAAGTATGTATGCCATACCCCTGATGCACACTTACTGAACGCATACCACGTATTCACTATTGAAATAAACGACTTCAAGCGCCGACTTGCCGCTAAATATCTGCACACGGACCACAGGTGACCGATACGATTAACTCTCCAAACTACATTTTCGTGTACATATTTAACTATTTATGAACAACTTTAAATGGCAAACCTCACCGGTGATTATAAGCGATTTTCATCAAATTATTGTATGTTGGCCTATTTTGGTGTGGCAATGCAGTCGAGCGAAACGCCATTATAAGGTGGGTATATATACATAAGTACAGAGATACACAGATACACCTATCACAAGTGTTGCCCCAATGTTGGGTAGCGCTCAATCAATATTGTTGGTGGCAAGCGAATAAAGGAGGATGAAAATACCTACGTATGCATTTTTATGTATTTACATGCACATATGTGGAAAAAAATGTTGCAGTAGCAACGCATCATTGTCAAGTGCAATAGCGCCGGCAAGGCATATCGCAACAATAGGGTTATTCATTCTTCGCACAGAATTCGTAGCATTATGCGTTTTTGGACGGATTGCTTTTGCTTAAAATGTATTTTACACAAAAAAAAATATTACATTCACTTATAATTTGAATTCCCTTAAATGAAATGTGCTTAATGTGCATATATAAGTACTTATTGCAAGTCATATTCTGTACTTGCTTTAATTCGACGTTCTAGTTCGTATATACCTCTCCGGTGCGTTCGCAGCTGCAATACGACGCCTATATTTCTTCTTCTTCTTAATTGGCGCTATAACCGCTTACGCGATTTTGGCCGAGTTTAGCAAAGCGCGCCAGTCGTTTCTTTCTCGTGCTAACCGGCGCCAGTTGGACACACCAAGTGAAGCCAAGTCCTTCTCCACCTGATCTTTCCAACGCAGAGGAGGCCGCCCCCTTCCTCTGCTACCACCAGCTGGTACCGCATCGAATACTTTCAAAGCCGGAGCGTTTGTATCCATTCGGACGACATGACCCAACCAACGTAGCCGCTGGATCTTTATTCGCTGCGCTATGTCTATGTCGTCGTAAAGCTCATACAGCTCATCGTTCCATCGTCTGCGATATTCGCCATTGCCAACGTGCAAAGGTCCAAAAATCTTACGCAGAATCTTTCTCTCGAACACTCCAAGCGTCGCTTCATCGGATGTTGTCATCGTCCAAGCTTTTGCGCCATACGTTAGGACGGGCATGATGAGAGTCTTGTAGAGTGTGAGTTTTGTTCGTCGAGAGAGGACTTTACTGCTCAGTTGCCTACTTAGTCCAAAGTAGCACTTGTTGGCAAGAGAGATTCTACGTTGGATTTCAAGGCTGACATTGTTATCGGTGTTAATGCTGGTTCCTAAATAAACGGAGTCTTTTACAACCTCGAAATTATAACTGTCTACATGACTTAGTGCCGATACGCGAGTGTGCCGACTGTTTGTTTGAAGACAGGAGGTACTTCGTTTTGTCCTCGTTCACCACCAAACTCATTCGCTTTGCCTCTTTATCCAGTTTGGAGAAGGCAGAACTAACAGCGCGGTTGTTAAGGCCGATGATGTCAATATCATCGGCATACGCCAACAATTGTACGCTCTTATAAAAAATTGTGCCTGAGCGATTAAGTTCTGCGGCTCGTACGATGCTCTCCAACATCAGGTTAAAGAAATCACACGACAGCGAGTCACCCTGTCTGAAACCTCGTTTGGTATCAAACGGCTCGGAGAGGTCCTTCCCAATTCTGACGGCGCTGCTGGTGTTGAGCAACGTCATCTTACATAGCCGTATTAGTTTTGCGGGGATACCAAATTCAGACATCGCGGCATACAGGTAACTCCTTTCCGTACTGTCGAATGCAGCTTTGAAGTCGACGAAAAGATGGTGTGTGTCGATTCTCCTTTCATGGGTATTTTCCAAGATTTGGCGTATTGAGAATATTTGGTCGATGGTAGACCTTCCAGGTCTGAAGCCACACTGATAAGGCCCAATCAGTTGGTTGACGGTGGGCTTCAGCCTTTCACACAATACGCTCGCTAGAACCTTATAGGCGATATTTAGAAGACTAATCCCGCGGTAATTGGCACAAATTGCAGGATCGCCCTTCTTATGGATTGGGCAGAGTACACTTAAATTCCAATCGGCAGGCATGCTTTCATCCGACCATATTTTGCATAGAAGCTGATGCATGCACCTTACCAGCTCCTCGCCGCCATGTTTGAATAGCTCACCCGGCAGTCCGTCGGCGCCCGCGGCTTTGTTGTTCTTTAGCCGCGTTATCGCTATTCTCACCTCGTCATGATCGGGCAGCGGAACGACAATTCCGTCGTCAACGATTGGGGTATCGGGATCTTCACTTTCTCGGTGACATGCGCAGCTGTCACTGTTTAATAAGTTCGAGAAGTGTTCCCTCCATAATTTAAGATTGCTCTGTACGTCAGTCACCATTTCGCCGTCTTTGTTCTTACAGGAAAACGCCCCGGTCTTAAAACCTTCTGTAAGCCGCCGAACTTTCTGGTAGAATTTTCGGGCTTTGTTCCTGTTGGCCAGCATCTCAAGCTCTTCGCACTCACGTATTTCGGCCTCTCGTTTCTTCTTTCGGATAATACGTCTCTCTTCCTTTTTCAGCTCTCTGTAGCGATCCCACATGGCTCGCGTTGCGCCCGATCGCAGCGTGGCTCTATAGGCGGCATCCTTTCTTTCTGCGGCAGTATGACATTCCTCGTCGTACCAATTGTTTTTTCGGGCTCGCCGGAATCCGATTTCTTCTTCGGCGGCGGTACGTAGAGAACGAGAAATGTTGCTCCATTGTTCGTGGATGCCGGTTTGTTGGGCAGTACTCTCTGAGAGCAGGAGTGAGAGTCGAGTGGCGAATCTTCTGGCTGTCTGTTGTGATTGCAGCTTTTCGATGTCGAACATTCTATACATATTTTTAAGTGGCGGGTCCCAAACCCAACGCACAACCAGCTATCCTGGAATGTTTCGCCTTCTCACGTTAGCTCACTCCCGAACGGGTGTTCGGAAGCTACCCAGAGGATACGTGGGCTAATCCCGGCCGTTGTGAGCTGCTTGAACCATATGCAGAAGAAACGTCCTGGCCATTCCCAAGTGAATGGCGATCAGTAACTTTCCCCACTTGCGTGGACTTCTACACATGGAACCACGCCTATATTTGGGGACTATATTATGCATGTCCATATTGGCCTAGATTTTTCTTCAACCAAGTACTACTTCAAATTATTACTAAATGAATTGTTGACCTGTGGCACAGGCAATGTCAAGGTGGCATTCAAACAGAGAGCTTCCAAGACGACATCGAGCTCAAATAAATACTTTTATGAGCGTCTGCGCATACTCAAAGGCCAAAGTTGGCCCTTTGCACAAAACCATATTCTGAACCCACTGTTCCAGATGCGATTAGAAATATATATTTATTTTTAAAGGACTTTGTGCTTAGGAGGATATGAAATTTAGAATATAGACTTTTTCCGCTAACCCTGCAGGTATTTACTAGACTAGGCTTTGATTTGGAATAAATTTCAAGCATTCTCCCTCTTGTAACTTTTATATTACAGTCTAATGCGCTTTTGCGAACTACATCTCTTTCAGGTTTGAGGTACCCGATATCTTACAATAGAGCTACACATTTGCTTTTTTTTACACTCAGAACCTAATACAAGAAGGGCTGATGATAGAATTGCTTTACCATTTTGAGAATCTTTCAAAGATGTTGCCTATATGCCAGTAGTGAATAATACCTAGGTGGTGCCTTTTTTAGGTCACCTCTAACATTTAGACAGATATACAATTTTACACGATAGATTTCGTTTCGATAGATTTGGTTGGTTTGTTGAAGTGGTGATTCATCTAGAATCCAACTAGCGCTTCCGCCCCATTTTGTTGACACACGATAGAACAATGCGTTAAAATTATTAAGACTTATTATTTCATGCTCCTACCAACAACTATTCTGTATATTGCAAAATTTGTGATTGTTTTGGGGAATGAGTCGCTAATTCAAAGATTGGTGAAAAAATTCAGAAAACTGGTTCGGTTGAGAATAGAAGGACTAGCAGATCAAAAACTAGACGTTCTGTTGAAAATATTGCTATTATAGCGCAAAGTGTTAAACCACCTGCAACATCGATATCTCGACGTTCTCTATAATTAAACATTCATGAACCGACTGTTTGGCGAATTTTACCTGTAAACGTGTAGATGTGTTAAAATAATAATTTTTCACAAATAATTATTTGGAGCCATATTTTGAATACAAATATTAGCGTGTAATTATAATACGCTTGGGCGCAGGTGGGCGGAGGTATTAAAATTCAATATTTGTCAAAAAAACAAAAAATCAAAATTTACTGCTATTTGCTTAGTCATATTCATTGTGGTTGTGCAAGTTATGACTGCCATTCGCACTGTTTTTTTTTGTTTTTTCAACTTTCATATCTACTTACTTCGTTCAAATAATTTTGCGAATCACCAAGAGCTCATACCAAATAATTACGTAGGCTGTATTAAATTATTTGCAATCCAAACGGGTATATGACTAACACTTAAATATTATACTTTGCAATAATCTATACAAATCATTATAAAAAAATGTCTGCGACTTTTTGAGGGGGATATCCACATGTGCATACATATCCATGTACATTAGAGCGGGCCGTGCGGAGTTGCAACTAGTTTTCCGTTGCTCAAGCTTTTCGTTATCTCATCTTTTATGTGGGTAAATTACCTTACAATTTTCAATTCATAATATCTCATAGTTTTTGCTGTATTTATGTTGAAATACGGTGGCGCTTACAAAAATTCATGATAATATAACTAGAGTCTTAGCCTATTACTATTTTTTATGCCTATCTTGTTCATCATAGCATGCGAGATTTCACAACTAAACCATACAAGTCAGTAATAAATTGTTAATAATATTTTGTAATTAACTCAAGTGGAACGAAACACTTATAAAATGACGCTTAATTGTTATTTGATAATCATAAGAAAAACCTGCCGTGTGTCAAAATATTTTATCTTTCGCTAAACTTGCCATTACACAAATACATACATACATATGTATGTACATACTTATTATTGATTACTGTATCCTCTAATAATCGGTCCAACTTTATTAACGAAATTTAACATACATATGTATACATATGTATGTACATATGTATGTACATACACTTACGATCATTTGAAATGCCTAATGGAACTTTTTCATATTCTTTAGTTATTATTTTTATTTATTTATTGTGGAGATTGGAGATTTTTATGCCAACAACGAAATCTAAAAACTAATTGTTTTACCGGAGTAGCAAAAAAGCTGGTATAACTCCCTATAAACGGCAAAACCTAACAAATGTGGAAGTTTCGCCTATAGGCATTGCAATGCCTTTTTCCGGCGAATAATTATTAAACGGAGACTTTATCATGCAATCTTGGACGTGGACTTCCACCAAAGACACAACTGTGCGTGATGATAGATATATCGTCAAGATAGCTCTGCGTGTTCGATTCAGAATCGCTGCTGAATTAAGAAATGGATCTCAAATGTGGATGGATCTTAAATGTGCAGTGTCGCTTGAAAGAAACTGATTCAATGGGATATAAACCCGCTAAAACCCGTTTCTCTCAGCAAAAATACGTTGCGTCCGATTAGTCTGGTGTAGGAAAGCAAAATTGAGCACATAACAACAGCACGAGTCATATATTCCGATTGAGTGCAAAAAATATAATCACCTCAGATATTAGAGATGCTTTCCATTTCAATTCAACGGGGATATTCGGGTCATGTTCTTCGATTTCGATGTAACTCAAATATGTTGCTCTCTAGTCGAAATAATTAGACTCTTTTCTTTTGTTCGCCTGTAACATTTTTTTTCAAGATTTATCGGCAATTTTGTTTTTCGGCTCAAAATCGATTTTTTTAATTATAGTAGAAATTTTTTTTTTTAAATGCTCATAACTTAGTCAAAAATGAGCCGATTTTAATGATTCTGGGTTCAAAATGATGGTCATTACTTGCACGAGTGACTTCATGTAGAAACAATTGCAAAAAAGTAGTTAAACATTTTTTATTTTGCAAAAAAAAAAATTGAAATTTTTTCGAAATTCAATATTTCAAAAAGTGTATTTTTTTTTTAACTTTTTCCAAATCAAAAGGACATCTCAAACTTTAATTGAGCTGAATGCCCAGTAGCTAAAATGAGTTGTTTTTGAGTAATGAATTTTTTAGTAAAAAACCTGTTTCGCACTTTTTGTTTTTTGCAAAATAAAAAATTTTCAACTACTTTTTTGCAACTGCTTCTACATGAAATCGCTCGTGTAAATAATGACAATCATTTTGAACCCAAACAAAAATATTTCTTATATAATTAAAAAAATCGATTTTGAGCCGAAAAACAAAATTGCCGATAAAGCTTGAAAAAAATCTTTTCGGGCGAACAAAAAAAATACGTGTCTCATTATTTTGACCAGAGAGTAACATATTTGAGTTACATCGAAATCGAAGAACCAGACCCGAATAGCCCGGCTGAATTGAAATGGAAAGAAAATCGTTTTGAATTGAAAAGTGAGTTGCATGAGTTAGGTGACATCGTAAAGACATCAGATTTGGCTCCCAGCGGCTACTGACTACTCGCAGACCTAGAAAAAATGTCGCTCGAATGAAGAGATTATCGCTGAAACTGAGACCTATTTTGTGGCAAAAGATAAATCGTTCTACAAAAGTAGTATTGAAATGTTTGAGCGGCGCTGGAATGATTGCGTTGTTCTTGACGGAATTATGTTGATGAGTAAAGCTAATATTCAAAAAAAAAAAAAAGTGTTTTCTTTGTTAGGCCCGGGACTTTTCAGCCCATGTGTTATAAAAATGCTTATAGGGGGCATAAATAAATCGGCCAATGACCACACCCACTTCCCACACAACAGTAATTTTCAAATAAGACAAAAATGTGATACCCCTGTTATAAATGAAACAAAATTACTAAAACTTGCTACAAGTTATGAAACAAGAAACGTTGCATATTTTGGAAAATGGGCTATGTCTCGCCCACCTTTGGGTAAATACGTTTATCTCGATAAGGACTTAATAAAACTCGTTCAAATTTGGTACACGTGCGGCTCCCCACTTCATTCAGATCCAACATAATTAGTATTACGATCGCATAAAAGCCACGCCCACTTTTTACATGTTAAGACTAAATTTCCGTCTGTCCATCTGATGCCAAAAGCTATAACTCTTATTGTCTATGAGTTTTTTTTTATTCTAAAAATTTATTAAATTTTACTAAAATGTATGCCGGTCCGGTTCGAATTAGAACTTCATCGCTTATTTTTGTATTATTCGAGGGCGGTTCAATAAGTACCCGTGTTTGATGACTGAGGGCGTACCTGAGGAAAGTTGGTGATAGCATCTATCAAACGACGGCAAAACCAATTTCAGACTGGTTAGTTTGGATTTGGCAGCTATTCGAGCAAGGCGTGTTTCCTGATTTTCGCTAAGATGGAAAAAGAGCGGGAAATTAGCTTTTTGTTTTTGGATAGGAAAAAATGCAAGGAGATAAAAGTAAACTTGGATGCTGTCTATGGGCACGCTTCGCCATATATGACCACAGTTAGATATTGGTTCAATGAATTTAAATGTGGGTGAACAACCGTTTTTGATGAGGAGCGACCAGGACGTCCGGGAGACGTGGTTATGAAGGAAATCATTCAAAAAGTCCACGACATGATTCTCGCTGATCGACGAACGGAAGGGCGCGAAGTATTAGAGGTCAAAAGTGTGTTGGCAGGAACGGCAATTAATATTTTACATGATAAGTTCGCAGCCGCCGTAGCCGATGAAAAAATTGTCGGCCCGAGAGTTGCCGCGATTGCTCACAAGCAACAACCAGCGGATGCGGCTGTTAACTTCGAAGCAGTGTTTGGAGCAATTTCATCAAGATCCGAAGGAATTTTTGCGTAGAGTTGTCAGCGTTGATGAAATCTGGATTCATTTTTACACACCAGAAACTAAGCAACAATAAAAAACATTGATTTCTCCCGGTGAATCTACTCCAAAGAAGGCGAAGACAGTCCCATCGGCCGGAATGGTGACGATTTTTTGGGATGTGAACGGCGTCATCCTCGTGAATTTAAAAAAAAAAAGAAAGAACGGTCACTGGGCAATACTACAGTGAGTTATTGGATCGCTTTCACAAAAAATTGAAGGAGACACGGCCGCATTTGGGGAAAAAAAAGGTGCTGTTTCACTACGACAACGCAGCAGCACATTCATCCGCAGTTGTCACCGCCAAACTGCATGAACTGCGTTATGAATTGCTGCCGCATCCTCCGTATTCGCCGGATCTCGCTTTCTGCGACTTTGGCTCCCGGGATAAAAATTTAGTTTAAACGAGGAAGTCATCGCCGAGACAGAGGCGTATTTTTGAGAGTTCGACAAATCCTATAATTTGTAGAAGTTAAAAAAATGGCCGGAGCGTTGGGAGAAGTATATCTTTCTAAAATAAGACTATGTTGAAAAATATATTAAAAAAAATTGAAAAATGGTGTCTCATTTCTAATACGTGTTCTTATTGAACCGTCATCGTATATATAGAGTATATTACTTGCAAAATTTCCTTGATTTTCGATTCATATTTATGACCACCGATTCATATTTATGTACATAGCAATACATTTGCGTGTAAATTATTAATTTCTAGGCGTCTGATTTAACAGATAATAAAAGTGCTTCTGGGTTAATGACTTCAATGTACGGTCGTTGGCACTGCTGAATGAGGAGGTGATTTTACAAGACAAAAGCTACGACCCGATAGAAGCTGAAATAAATAAAGTATAAAACGAATTTCGCAACAATGATTTCCTTATGTATTATCTTAATGATTCTTGAAGTTTTGAATCAACTCAGCTTGAGGCGTTTTTGTTTTCTTTGGTTTAACTTTGTTTGTTGTTTAAAGCAGCAAGATTGTACCAACACTATAAAGCCAAAAACTCAAAAACTTTAGCTTCACTTTAGTTCTGTCAATTTGCATATTTTCCATGATATACATATATATAAATATATATATATATATATATACAAAACCATTTACATTCGACTTCATATATGAATGCAAACAAATTTTCTTATTTTATCCATACAGTTTTACTTGACTTTTTCTTAATTCTCGTTTTTCTACTTTATGAGCACTTGTTGGGTGAGAAGTAATTTTTTGCAAAAGACACATATCTGAACCTGTTTTAATGACTGTTTAGTAGAGTTTATGGCGGTTGTGGAAGACGTTTTATTCGTTCTTTCATCGATGCAGATATAACATGCGCGCAGTCTACTCCGACCTACTGTACCGAACTACCTTACCTCCATGGTTTCTTTTGCAGCTGAAGTAGTTCGTCTTGTTACTTCTATAGAAATGTCGATTGTCAGCCTATTAATCAGAAGCATATCAGTTAGCGAATTCAGACTCTGCTTCAGGCTCAAATCAGTTTATGGAGTAGTTAACCCATGCATCAGTGTTATTGTAGTTGATGAACTTTTTATAGATTTCACAATAGACAAAAAAAATGTCCAGTTTGTGACGAAAATCAACAGTTTTGGACGTTGGAGAAGTAAACAAAAATTCATAAAGTAAAGTTTAAAATACATTTTACTAAGAATTAAAATATTATCAAATTTGTTTTCTCTATTCCTACAATGTCTTTTTCGGCTCAATGTGATTGCAGTTTGGAAACTGAAACTAAATGAAACCAACTGCAATTAAAAATACCAGCCATTAAACAGCTCGAAATGGAATTTAAGACTTTAACCCTTGAAAATCACCAAATTTTATGGACTACAACTATCTCATGTTTCAGCCAAGGCTTCATTTCAATACTTGCCATCACCAAGCGTGGCTCAAGGATCTGCATTCTGAAATTGAACTAAAACGAACAATTTTTTGCAATTTCTCAATTCAAGCGACACCTTTCTCAATTCAAGCGACACCCAGCAGGAATTTTTGCAGAAACATTTTTGAAGAAGCGGTTGTTTTTTTAGCTGCATGAGAACTATCGATATCGAATTTGATTTGAAAGCTGAGCATGACAAACTGTATTGACATTTCTGTGCAGTAAGGTTTAGCAAGTCAGCTTGAATGGTTTAACGCTTGAACATAACTTCTGCAGTGTGAAAATTTACTTTGAAAATTCAGATTCATCAGCCATTGAATCGAATGAACCATGAAACTCATAGCCGCGGCGGACATATGCCGGATATCATATTCAGAAAATAAATGCATAAATTTCATATGCAGAATTATATATAAAAAAAAATTAGTAATAAAGCAAAAAATCATAATGAATAATTAAGAGGAAGATTTTGGAACACTGGGTAGTTCATTTCATCCAAATGCATTTGGATACTTTATCTAATAAATGTAAAGTGCAACCTTTCTGTAAGTGGCTGAGCAGAACATATTGTGGCGAATCATGAACAACCGCGGAAGGTCTAGCAACAATACCAAATGAATGAGGAATTGAAACAAAACACGAATGCCAGACAGCAAAAAAGCAGTTGACAGAAAGTACGCATTGCCAGATCTGGAAATTTTACCTTAAACAGAATTGCAGGGAACAGTGGATGACGGGTTGACGGGTGGTGAACAGCTGATCAGTCTGTTAAAAACAATTGCGACGGGACGGTTTTTAGCTGATATTTTGCGATTACAAGAAAATTAATTTTGTTAAATATTTTCGTTTGCTATATTTTATAAACGTATGCAAAAATGAACAATATTTTATTTATTCAAAATTATGTACACAATGAACATATAATATTATGAACTTCGTAATAATTACAGCTTTACCAATCTCCTACCAAATTTAGTGCTTCTGCACTTTTGTGTATTTCTTCAGAGATAACTCTTTTGTCACTTATATTTTCGCACTTCCTCTATCAGCAAATTGTTGAAGCTTATTCTTACAAAAAGCAACTGCTTTTTAAATATTAGAAATTTGGCGGACTTACTAGTGCGAAACGAATAGATATTATTTACTTGATGTTGCTTGTGAACAAAAAATTGTCAGCAAGTAATCAGAAAAGCAAGCCCGAGTGTTCAACCTGGCGGAGAAAATAACGTTCTAATTTTGACAGCGAATACCCGTTAGTCCGCTGCATGCGCCCAAGGCGTCAGTTCCAGATTGTACCGTAAACATGCAAAGTGATATTAAGTGACTAGACATCGAAATTAAATAAAACAAGCAAGCAAGTGGTATACTTTATGAGTTTCATTTAACAATCCAGTGATCGAACTCAGAGGCGTTTTATTTGAGAAAAACATAACAATAGGCGCTTTCGATTCGCCACTCTTCGGCTCGCTTGACGCTGTGAAAGCAGCTACAAAGTTATCCAGCAATATTCACCGCTAGCGAATATGGTTATGCCTCACAAAATGAGTATAATTCACTATTTTCAATGCTGCTAAATTTCTCTTTTGATATTAGGCAAGTTTCATTAGACAGCGTTCACACAGAACGACCTTTGTTGCTTAAACTTTGCGAATTCTCTTTTGGGGTTGCCCGCCGTATTCACACAAGGCAACTACGTTGCTTGTAATTACTTAGTTTTTGGTCTACCGTCAACAACAACTTTGAGAAGAAGAAGAGCGTAAAGGGTACTGGCAGAGCACGAACATCACAAATAACGAGTTGAAGCAACACATATTTCCCTGTATGAACGCGGGCTTACTAATACTCATTAAGTGGTTCCTAATAAATGAAATTTTCGGCAGCTCCTTTCCAATGCTAACAGCAGATATTTATTTATACCAGTTGTTTCACTTGTTCGCTACTGACCAAATGTAATTTTTTAGCTATTATCTTTTTAAACAGTTGGTTTAAACAGCTGACGCGACGTTTTGTGTTTTGTTTCACTGTCAAACATCTTCAGTTTGGTCTATAATTTAGCCATGACTCGTCTTACAAACGAATAACGCTTGCAAATCATTGAATTTTATTATAAAAATGCTTGTTCTCTTAAGAAAGTTTATCGCGCGCTTCTTCCATTTTATGGTCAGTTTAATCGACCCACTGAAGCGGCTATTCGAGCTATTGTGACTCAATTTAGAACCAAATTTACATTATTGGACATCAAACCCCCAACACGCTTACGTAGAGTGCGAACTGAAGAAAATATCGCAGCTGTATCGGCCAGTGTTATTGATGACCATCAATTATCGATTCGTAGCCGTTCGCAGCAATTAGGCGTCTGCTACTTGACAACGTGGAAAATTTTGTGAAAGGATTTAGATGTGAAGCCTTTCAAAATACAGCTGGTGCAAGAATTGAAGCCGAACGACCTACCGAATGGGCTCTTGGAAAGTTGGCTGAAGATCCACTTTTTTATCGAAAAATTGTGTTCAGCGACGAAGCTCATTTTTGGATCAATGGGTACGTAAATAAGCAGAATTGTCGATTTTGGAGTGAAGATCAGCCAGAAGAATTGCAAGAGCTACCAATGTATCCAGAAAAGGTCACAGTATGGTGCGGTTTATGGGCTGGAGGTATCATTGGACCGTACTTCTTCAAAGATGTTGCGAATCGTAACGTAACTGTGAATGGTGAGCGCTACCGTGAAATGATATCCAACTTTTTTTTGCCCAAAATGCAAGAGCTTGACTTGCATGACATGTGGTTTCAGCAAGACGGTGCCACATGCCACACAGCACGCGTAACAATGGACTTGTTGAGAGGCGAGTTTGGTGAACATTTTATTTCACGTTCGGGTCCTGTCAGTTGGCCACCCAAATCGTGCGATTTAATGCCTTTAGATTATTTTTTGTGGGGCTATGTTTAAGCTCATGTCTATTCAGACAAGCCTGCTTCAATTAACGCATTGGAAGACAACATTAAAGCATTTATATGTGAGATACCGGCCGAAGCGTTGGAAATAGTATGCCAAAATTGGACTAAGCGGATGGACGATTTGAAGCGCAGTCGCGGGCAACATTTGCATGAAATAATCTTCAAACATTAAATTATAGGGACTGTACTATCGATTTAAATAAAATGTTCATGCATTTTTCTGAATTTTACGTGAGTTTTTTTGAAAAACTTTCCTATAGCTCTTAAAAAATCACCCTTTATATGTAAATATCAGCTGCTTATGGCTATGGCACCAATAATTGATAACATAAATATCGTTATGGGTAATATTATGGTGAGGGTTATTGCGCTGTTTTATGGCACCTCTACTTGAGCTTAAAGTTTGGTGAATCGAATAAACAAAAATAAGGATTTCGAGTAGGCGCCAGCTTGCCCCAACTCGTCTTACATAAATCGCTTTGAAGGTCAATAAAAAAAGTTATTAAGGGTTTAAATCGATAAAACGCAAACCACAGAGGGGAAATAAATATGTATGTATGTATATACATACATCTAATACAAATGTATGTGCGTACACTAGCGCTCACATAATTTAACCGCTTTATGATTTTACAATAATCGCAATATTTTTCGTGCCAATTTTTTTTTTTAAATATAGTTAATTGTATAAAAACCTAAACTAAATTTCACTTTATTGCAGTTACACTGTAACTACTAACACTGTTATACTAAAATTGAATGAGCTACAACATTACATGCCAAAAAACATTCTAAAAACTCTGATAAAAACGAATTTTGATGACAATTTTTCGAAGTTTGTTAAATTTTTGTGAGTTTTGTTAAAAGTTTGGAATTTTGGTTTATAAGAAGTTAGGTTAGCTTAGGTAGTGATGGTTGCCCAGAGAGTGGGTCCACTTGGACGAAAGAAGTATGGTTCATCCTTTGTGATACCATTGCAAGAGAGGAAAAAGACGTGAAGGAAAAAAGGACGAAAGGGATAGGTTGGGTTGAGTGTTTGTGGACTACGAATGGTGACTAGTCTGCGGTTGTGTTAACCTCTTTATGATGCTGATGAAGTTCATCAGATGTTTGTTTTGAAGACCTGCTATATCAGCAGGCGCAGAAAAGAAGTGAGAACCAAGATGCTTGAATCTTAGTCCTGCGAGAGCTGGGCAACTGAGGAGCAGGTGCTGAGATGATTCCACCTCATCCTCCATACAGCTGACGCAAAAAGGACTCGAAGTAATTCCGAGTCTCACGGCATGTATACCCCGCGGACAGTGCCCCGTGAGGATGCCCACGAAATTTGAGAGATGAGATTTTATTATCCTCAGAATATCGCTTGAACGCCTCCTATCCAAACGTGGCCAGAAGGACTTCACGACCTTCCACGTTCGTGTACTTGCCCAGCGCTCGCTGAGTGGGCGCAAAGCCCATCCTTCCAGGAGTAGAGCGCAGGTTGTCAAGGGGATCCCGTTCCTCTCCTTTCGCAGGCACACTACCTCACAGATCCCTTGTCTGGCCAGCTCGTCGGCTTCGCAGTTTCCAGTAATTTCACTGTGACCAGGTACCCAAATTATCTTTATATCGAAGAATTCTGATGCAATCGAGAGAGAGACCAGGCATTCCCTGACCAGTTTCGAATGCACCATAATAGAGCCTAGGGCCCTAATTGCCGCTTGGCTATCGGAGTAAATATTTACCTTCTTAACAGTTATTACGCAAGTAAGTAGCCAGTCAGCTGCTTTTTTAATTGCGGCCACCTCTGCTTGAAACACACTGCAGTGATCCGGTAGCCTGAATTTGAATTTGATGGGAAGCTCTTTGCAGAATACTCCTCCTCCAACCCTACCGTCCAGTTTCGAGCCATCCGTGAACAGGCTAGCTAGGCCCTGTCCCCAAGTGTTGCCCCCGGTCCACTCCTCCCTTGGTGGAATATGGGTGAAGAAAGTTCCGCTTGGACTAAGCGTGGACACACACTGATCCGTCGACTAGGGGCTGAACCCAAAGTTTCTGAGGGTACTAGAGTGCCCATATGTGAGATTGAGTTTATAGCCCAAGCCCTTCAGTCTGATTGCGGTACGTGCAGCGGCAATTCTGCCTGCGATGTCTATAGGTACTACATTTAACATTACATTAAGGCCGGCGGGCCAATTAGATGTCCTAAATTCAGTAGTTTTCGCGAAGCGTTGTAGGATGAGAAAAAAACAATTAGCCAAATGAAGTTTTGGGGATAGTTTAATATATATTTGAACTAAAAAAAAAAATTTGTACAATCTCCAACTATATATTGTACGCCGAGTTATCAATAGATTCCCAGAGCGCCTTGCCACTGAAGTATCCAACTTCTGTACAAGATACAACTTGCAATTTTCATTTGAAAACAAAAAAAAAAAAGATTATTAATTTTGATGTAATTATCTTCGATGTGAACTAAGAAAATTGGGAGAAGCACGTAAAATTCGAATTTTTGGGGAAGGTATATTAGAAAAAAAAAGTGGTTTTTCAAGGAAAAAAAAAACTCTTCAACTGGGTAAAAAAGTCGCTTAAAAAAAGTTTTTGGATATTTTTTTTAGTTCACATAGAAGATAATTACATCAAAATTAATAATCTTTTTTGTTTTTGTTTTCAGATGAAAATTGCAAGTTGTATCTTGTACAGAAGTTGGATCCTTCAGTGGCAAGGCGCTCTGGGAATCTATTGATAACTCGGCTTACAATATATTGTTGGAGATTGTACAAATTTTTTTTTTTTAGTTCAAATATATATTAAACTATCCCCAAAACTTCATTTGGCTAATTGTTTTTTTTCTCATCCTACAACGCTTCGCGAAAACTACTGAATTTAGGACATCTAATTGGCCCGCCGGCCTTAAGCGCCAGGGTAGGAGTAGTTCGAAGCGCCCCACTGATTCCAATGAATGCAGACCTCTGAACTCTCTAACTCTAACTTTTTAACTGATGTCGTCCTCTCCAGTGAGTTCCACCAGACACGACTCCAAATAACAAGATTGGCTTTATTAAGGGGGGATTCTACTGTAAAAATCAAATTTTCATGGATTTTGTTTTCATACTTGTATTAATTTAATTAGTAAAAAAAAGTTTAGGGTTACATAAACACAGGTCTTGAGTGTACAAAAAAATTTTTTAAATTTATTTTCATTTCAAAATGGCAGCTGTACAGCCGCTCCCCCGAAACGCCTTTTGAAATCTGCCCACACTGTCGCGCATTTAAAAAAAATCTGAAATGAAAAAAACCAAATTTTTTTTATTATATATCATTATTTTTAATTGTTAAGCCTATTACTTGCAAAAAAAAATTTTTTTTGTAAAATTTTTGAAGTTTTTTAAAAAATCGACATTTTTTTGTTGTCATTTTGTTATTAAAAAAGGGGTTATAAATAATAAATTTTTTCCCACCATAGCTTTAAAAACTAGTAAATATTGTTAAAAATATACTATCAAAGTTTGAGCTTGATATGTTAATTTTTCACGGAGCTGTGATGTGGGCAATTTTGAAAACGTGGTTTCGAGAAAAACACGCTTAAACAATTTTTCATACTTACAGCTTAATCAGCTATTCCGCTCGAGCGCTCAGTTTATACCTGCTTTGCTAAAACTTTTATAACTTGAAAACTATTCAAGATTTCTTTTTAAGATTTTCATGGAACATTCTGGAGTTGTTTCTGAGTATGTTTCAACAAAAAGTAAAAAATCGATTTTTTTTTAAGTTTTACAGTAGAGGCCCCCCTTAAGGTATTATAGAACCAAAATACAACTCTAGGCGAGAGGCCCCAACTTTTGCCAATTGCGCCCTTGCATGCATACAAGGCGATTGTTGCCTTCCTTACTCTCTTCTCAATGTTAGGCTTCCATGTTAGCTTACTGTCAAGGATTCGACCTAGGTACTTCACCTTGTCAGAAAGCACCAACGGAGCGCTCCCCATCGAGGGAAGTTGAGCTCTGGGTAATTTATATTTCCTCGTGAAAAGGACGAGCTGCGTCTTAAGAGGATTCACCGATAAGCTGCAGTCTGTTACCCATCAAACAACTATGTACGTTCAGGTATCCCTGCATTAAATCGTACAGGGTATCTATAAACTTTCCTCTAACAATTAATGCTACATCATCCGTGTAGGCAATCACCCTCCACCCCCTCCTCACCAGCTCCTCCAGCAAGTCATTGATAGCAATGACCTAGAGAAATGGGGAGAGAGCACCGCCTTGCGGCGTGCCCCTGCTCACCTGCCGGCGAGAGAGACGCCACTGCACTCTGCCACGACCGTTCTGTCCCTAAGCATTCTGTAGATAAACCTGGAAAGGTCGGCTCCAATCCCCAGCCTGCCCAGAAATTTAGTGATTGCCTCCGGGAGAACGTTATTAAAAGCCCCTCAATGTCGAGGAAGGCGCCAACTGCGATATAGGGATTCCTCAATATCCTTAACAATTGTGTGCAGGGCAGATTCCACTGATCTGCCTTTATAGTAAGCATAAGGAGTTTGTTTTACAACAAACTTTGTTTTTATAAAAAATTGCGGAAAAAATGTACACGAAAAATAGATAAAAAGACTTAATTCTGTGCGCACAAGCGTATGAACAATTGGATGATAAATAAAAAAAAAATATTATGAATTGCCAGTTCCTATTACATATTATATTATACAGATGTACTATAAATACAGTTAGCGTGAAAAGAATAATGATACGTTTGGCTTATTTATTTATTTATTTTGTAATTTCAATTAATATTTTTGTATAAAATATAGTTCATACTACAACAAAACCATATAAAGCACAGTTTCTAACTTTGTATAAAGTTAGTAAAAATTCAGCAACATTGATTTTTTCTCAAATTTTTTACTTAGGGCTTTTAAAAACTTTTGAATATGCAGTTTTATAGATCATCGAATCTGGTATAATAAAGTACAAGTTTCAAGTGGTTCGAAAATTGCGCTGATTTTTCACAATTTTTTCAGCTGACGGTGTTGGGTGTTTTCTTCCATATAAAAATATGTGGAGCAGGCGTTAAATGGAGAAAATGCACAAAGCCGGAGACAAAACAAAATTCTCAAAAATCAGTGTTATTTTTTAAACTACTTGAAACTGGCGCTTCACGGCACCAAAATTCAATGACCTACTTGCTGCATACTTGAAATTTTTGCAGAAGTTCTGGGTAAAAAGTTTAAAATTTTGATGGAAATTTGGCGAATTCTTACAAATTTAGAAACTCTGCTTTATATGGTTGGGTTTTATTGTAGTATGAACTATGTGTCCATAAAAGAATAATTGAAATTACAATAAATAAATAAATAGTCTAAAATTGTCTATACGAGTATATGGCGTACACTTTCTTTTGACGTTGACTGTATGTATGTATGTATGTATATATATACCCACCGGACTGACACTCGACTGCGAAGAATAATTTAACGAATGACACAATCCAGCTGCAATGACCAGCACCAGCACCAACCACAATTTTGAGAACGGAGAATACGAGTAGCAGCAGAAATGAAAAATTACATTGCCCCAGCGCGCTTTAGTCGTACAAAGCAAGCAATGAATACATCAATGAGACGGCTAGCGACTACATGGGCGTGCATAGTGTTTGTGTAGGCTTGAAAAATCTGCTGCATGCCGTTGCCTCATCGCCTAGCAGCATTGCTTACTTGAGGGCTTAGCTCACTCCCCATCAACACTAACATCTCAGATGACTTCCGCCGTGCTCTATAGCGCTGAATTAGCTCAACGATCAGCATTTCAAAATAACCTCGTTCATTCTGCTTCCATTATATGTAGATATGCATGCAGCTTAAAATTTTCGTAATACTGCATTGAAAACCATCCCAGCACTCTTTCTGGTCGTCTTTTTCACGCCCGCATTAATCTTGTTGGGCAACTCGGCGGCGTTCATTTGCGTTAACTACTGAAAAGTTGCGTGTTTTCTCACTTCCACAATTCTGCTATTGTCGACAGCATGTGGCATAGGACAAGTTTTTGTGCGAGTTCGCGTGAACGTACGTAATGGGCGACATTTACATCAATAGCGTCATAACTCAAAAAATTTGAGTTTCGAGAAAAACTGCTGCCTCCCCTCATCTAATTGGGCACTGTTAATAGATATCGCTATGCATTTTTTACACAGCACAAAAGAAATGATTGTGTTCATTTCTGAATACTTTATTTAAAATTTTTTTTTTATTATGGCATTGTTGAAGAAAATGAGCGATATGTACTACGCCACAAATACTTAAGAACGATGCGTTGGCAATCATTTCAAAAATAATGTTGCCTAAGGATTTTAAATAGTTTCCTAAGTAGAAGACGACAGCAGAAAACGTTCCCTGAAAAAAGAAAGCGCTAAAAGCTACTAGCAAGATTGATAGGATCATTATTAGTTAGTCAAGGAGACAAACTGACAGGAAGACTGCTGCTGACCTCTATGAGACATTTGTATTCACCTGGCCAGACTGCTGCTGACATCCATCGAGAAATTTGTATTCACTTGGAAAAGCCAAAAATGAAAACAACATTTGCGCTTCGATTGACATAAGCAGAGCTTCACGGTCGACCACCACGGAACGAGCCATTGGTAGCACCATCGCAACAACAATACCGAATTGAGTTTGCTCGAGAGCACATAACCTGAACTCAAAATCAGTGGCGTTATATTTTATGCAGCGATTAAACGAAAATAAATAGAATTGCAGTGCAGCATTCGACGCCAAGTTCGTTTTACCAATGATAAAGCACGGGAAAGGCTCAATAATGGTGTGTCGCTGCTTTCGTGGAACGGTGTTGGGCCGATTCATCGTATTGATAGAGAGTGCCGCCTTAAATCCAGTAGAATTTCTTTGGAACGACGTAAAAAATGTACTTAATACGCAGAATATCACAAATTTGGATCAGTTATTTGAAAAGGCCAGATTAGGTTAGTTTAGGTTGAAGCGGTTGTTCTGTGGGACATTTTCAGTATTCATTGTGATGCCGCGGGGGGAGCTTGTTCTTATCTCTCCTAAAACCAGTGTGTGCTTTTCAAAAACTTTAGAATATCTCTGATTTCTGTATCTCATCTAGACAATTTCTACAGAAGTCATGCGTTTGCACACCCATCCTTTGGGCGTGTCTACCTATTAGGCAGTGTCCCAATATGATGGAAATCAGTGTGCTAAGACTGTGCGTATTTTGGATTCTGTGCGTATAGCATTGAGAGTCGGCCGCAATTGTCGGGCGATTCTGCAGGCGGTTTCATTACACCATCTTTCGTTCGCATTGACATGGGAATTCATTTCTGTTGAACGTTGTAGAGATTTAAGAAAGCCGATGGAAAGACGCTGTGCAACAGAATAAAGTAAAAAGGATTTTCGACAAAATATTAGTTTATTTAGTATAGTTTCGCCTTTCGCCTGCAAATTTATAATTTGACAATTATTTGGCTTCGTATCTAAGTATTTTTCTTGAAGGATTTTCGAATGGTATTAACTTTTGTAAACGAAGTAAAGAAAGTATGTTTTTCTGAGCTAAAAAAACTGATACAGATTGAAAAAATTTTAAATTTATAAAATAAAACCTAATATTCAAAACATTTAAGCCATTTTATTGAAAAAAGTGTCAAATTGAGACAACTGGGTATCGTTCACCGGCTGTATGTACAGATACATGAATGGGTTTCATTACTCCGATTATACATACACACATACACACATACATATGTACGTCCCACACTCCAACGCAACGCAATCAACACCAAAAATACAGTTGATAAATACGCAGATGCCAATGTTTAATGTGAATTGCTGCTGTACTCTCTTGCATTGCCTTACTTCGGCATTTTTACAGATCACCAGCAACTTTTTGCTGCCGCTTTGGACTTTTCACGTACATATGTATATATATAAATACATATACATATATATATTTATGCATTATAATATATGTACGTATGCGTTGCTTTTGCTGCAGCTACTGCTACATTAGGGAGTTGCTGGGGAGTTCGGAACTTGATGCTGATTCACTTTTCATGTAGACGTTCTGCTTCGTCAGCCAGCTAAAAATACTTCTCCCCATTACTTGGACTGCTTTTAGTTTAACATTTTATTTTGCTTCCCTATTCCATTCGATGAAGGTGATGTGCATATAAACAAAGAGCTGAGCAGATGTTGAGGGTAAAACAAAAGTGTATTTACATCCACACGAGAGTATATGTATAGGGTTATTCAATAGGTGCGCTTCAACTTTTTTCCGATAGGGAGGGCGAACGACGCAATATTTTTTATTTTTCGCTTGTCATTTGTAAACTTCACACTTGAGCAACGATTGCAAATCGTGCAAATTTTTTATGAAAATAATCGTTCTGTTGCTGCTACTTTAAGAGCATTACGGCCATTTTACGGTCCATTTAACAAGCCGTCCCCTTTTGGGGTTATGTGAAGTCATTGGTCGGTACAGTAACAAGCCGGCGACGATTTGTGAGCTCAGAGCCAATATTGAACGCGAAATTGCTGGAATTTCGGCCGATTTATGCAAAAGAGTGGTCGAAAATTGGGTTCAACGATTGGACTTCGTAAAACGTGCACGCGGTGGTCATGCAAAAGAAATCGAATTTCATACTTAAGTGTATATGTTCAAACTCGATAATAAAAAAAAAATTTGTTAAAAAAGTCAAGTTTGTGTTTTATTCAAAAAAGTTCAAAAGTTCAAGCGCTCTTACTGAAAAACCCTATACATATGTATGTGCATACATACATACGAAAACCGGCATTTAAGCACAAAGCGATTGTTGCGCGTGTTGAAAGTCTTAAATAGAATCGTTAATAATATGCTTTTATTTTTTATTAATGGTCATACGATCCAAGTGGGTTTGATAAAATATGTTAGTCTCAGTTGAAAAACACGATTGTCAAAACATTTTTTAGTTCGAAAATAATTTCAACCAACCACGAACTCTACATCACTAATAGAAAAGTAAAGGGGTTTTCACACCGAGCTTGTTAAAGTTTTATTTGTTGCTCTTTTATGCTCTTTGCTCTTCTTCCTCATTGTACCTATATAAATGGTAATGGAGCTTGTAATCAGCTAATTTTGTATTTATAGACGGAATAAATGTGTCTGATTGGTGATTGATTTAATATTATAAGGAAAAAATAAAAGTATGCCATGCAAATGTGAGAAGTCTAAAATCCCTGAATATTTCATAGCCAATGCAGTTGAGAGAGTTGTAATCATAGAAGATAACTTTTTAAGTAAAATGTGTTATTGAATTTATACGTTTGAGCGAATATTCAGTAAATGAAATACTTGAAAAACTCTAAGAAATATTTGTACGTGGTAGATAAGAGTCATCGAAGTATTTAGCCACAGAGTGCCAGAAGGGATTTACTGGCGCCAAAATATTTTAACGCATTTATATGACAATTCTTTTGAGTAATTCTTAATATTTAAAAAAAAAAATGTAAAATGAATTTCTACGACTAAATACGCATAAGCACAACATAAATCAGCCAGTGTGTTAACGAATCTAGCAGGTAATTTTAATCGGTAAATCAGAACTTACACAAAAATATAATACATAAGAGAAGTTAACGAATAACAAATAGAACCGTAACGAGCTCGGTGTAAAAACCCTACATTTTTGAGGAAACTGTAATATACGAGGGCGGTTAAATAAGCACTCGTGTTTGATGACAGAGGGCGTTCCTGAGGAAAGTTGGTGTTAGTATCGGGTGCTGCCATCTATCAAACGACGGCAAAACAAATTTTAGACTGATCGATAGGTTAGTTTGGATTTGGCAGCAATTCAAGTGAGACGTGTTTCGTGTTTTCGCTATGATGGAAAGCGAGCAGAATCGTTCGGTAATTCGCTGTTTGTTTTTGGATGGGGCAAATGCGGTAAGATAAAAGTTGGATGCTCTCTATGGAGACGCTTCACCATCTATGACCACAGTTAGATATTGTCTCAACGAATTTAAACATGGGCGAACATCCGTTTTTGATGCGGAGCGACCAGGACGTCCGGCAGACGTGGTTACCAAAGAAATTATTCAAAAAGTTCACGACATGATTCTCGCTGATCAAAGAACGAAAGTGCGCGAAGCAACAGAGGCCATAGGTGTGTTGACCGGAACGACAATTAATATTTTACATGATAAGTTGGCGATGAAAAACTTTTCGGCCCGATAGGTGCCGCGATTGCTCACAAGCAACAACAAGCTGATGCGCCTGTAAATTTCGAAGCAATGTTTGAAGCAATTTAAGCGAGATTCGAAGGAATTCTTGCGTCGAGTTGCCACCGTTGATGAAACCTGGATTCACTAACACAAACAAAAAACTACAACTATCAAAACAATGGATTTCTCCCGGTAAATCTACTCCAAAGAAGGCGAAGACAGTCCCATCGGCCGAAAAGGTCGTGGCGACGATTTTTTGGGATGCAAACGGCTTCATCCTCATGGATTTTTTAGAAAAAGGAAAACCGATCACTGGGCAATACTACAGTGAGTTATGGGACCGCTTTGACAAAAAATTGAAGGAGACACGCCCGCATTTGGCAGTAAACAAGGTGCTGTTCCACACGATAACGCACTACCAGTTTCATCTGGAGCTGTCGCCGCCAAACTGCATGAATTGCGTTATGAACTGCTGCCGAACCCTCCGGATTCGCCCGATCTGGCTTCCTGAGACTTCTTCTTGTTCCCTAATAAGAAGAAATGGCTCGCGAAAAAAAATTTATTTGAAACGAGGAAGTCATCGCCGAGACAAAGCTATATTTTGGAGACTTTCGACAAATCCTATTTTTTGGAGGGTGTCCTCATTTCTGACACGGGTACTTATTGAAACCTCCTCGTAAATATATAGTATGGCGCATTGTCCTACGTATTTCATAAAATTAATCACATACATTTCACTAAGTTATCCTTGGTTATACAACACTATCAAATTTGACATTTTGTTTCTATTTCAAAGAAAGTTTTTTCGTATTATGATTCTAAATTTAGTTTCACATCATTTTGAATTCAATAAATATTTAATCATGGTGAACGTAGGTTGTTTTTTATTTATATTTATATATATATATTAATTGGCGCAGACACCCTTGGTCGGGTATTAGGCCGAACTTATCCTCCTTCAATTTTTGGCGGACTCTTCTTGCAGTGCCACGAATGGAGGGACCTTAAGTTTTATAACATCTCCGAACGGCAATGATTTTATTTTTTTTATTTCTTTAAAAGCTTTTTCATGACAGGAATATGCTTGCCGTTGATTATCGAGGGCGACCGCTATTAGAAAAAACCTGTTCTATTGTGTAGTGTTTCAGTTGCCCTGGGAATTTCGCACCTGCATTTTACGGAATGATAGTCACCTACAAATTCATTCGCTTATGACTATGGCCGCTAGGACAAATATAGATTTTGTGTAGTACCAATTACGTATAATTTAAATTGAACTATTTTTTTTTTTTACGTAGAAGTTCACCTATTTCGTTTTTCATAAGAAGAACGAAGGTAAAAATAAAAAAAAAAACTTGTTTAGTAGTTAAATATGTTTTCGCTTGATATCCATATTAATATTACAGAGTGAGTATAAGTATTTAAAACTATTTATAGAAAATTTAGTTCCTAGCTTTAAAGCCCTATAACTTTGAATCACTAAACATTCGTCTAAAAGACTACACTCGCCTACAGTTTTGAGAATTCGACATATCCCCATCACACCACCTCACTAACAGAACTTTCATAAATTTTAACCCTTTCGCGGAAAATAGTTTTTGGTATGACTTTTTGGTGGGCACTTGCGATATCTTCGGATAGAATGAAGACAATCGCTTCGGGATTGCAGTAAAATGATTGAAATCAATGGTTGAATTAACTTTCGGTTATTTTTTTTACTTGTTCACTCCTCTCAGGAGCATAAGGCCTTGACAAGACTCAGTCTTTCGTTGGTTTCGTTAATCAGGTTTTGATTTCTGATTAGCCTGCCGCTACCAGTCCTAAGTAGTGGGAATGCCCACCTGTCGTTGAATAGGAACAACGCCTTCATAATGCACTCCATCTGTGATTCACATTTTTCTGGCAGAAAGACATTACATACACATTTTATTTTTGTGGATAAAGCCGCGCTGTCCTATTTATAATCCAAACTTGATAACATAGGACAGGCCGGGAAATCCCGTCTTTGTCGCTTTTACCGTTTTGTCCCATGCTTGTGCCAAATTATGCTACAAAATGACGGGGAATGCCATCCTGCTCCATGTTTCTACATAAACTTCACGGCAATAGCCGGTTTGTCCGTGAAAGGACAAAAGAGAAGTAATAAAGGGTTTTCCAATAACATGTGTTATCTATCGCTATCGAGAGATGATTAACGATTTTTTAAAGCCGGAATTGGATCGTATTGATCTGGACAACACAAGCAACGAAACCATTGATCTTTTACGGGAAAAGTTTCCGGACCGTGTTATCTCTCGAAGAGGTGATCACAATTGGCCATCAAGATCTTGTCTGTGAGGTGAATTATTAGTGATGGAGTAACACTGATTTAAGTTTAAGGGTTAAAAAATTAAATTGTTTGGGCAAGTTTTACTAAGTCGTTATCGAGATACACTTATTTACTCAAGAGTGGGCGTGACACCGCGCATTTTTCAAAATTTTACTTTCGCCGTATTTTTTTTTTAGAGTTCGTAATTTCTGCTAAATTTGATTAACTTTGCTTCATTTATAACAAAGATGTCGGTTTTTTTTCTTTTTCGAAAATTTCCGTTACATGGGAGGTGGATCTAGTTATTAATTGATTTCAACCATTTTCAGTACCAACCCGCCTTGGAGAAGGAGTAAAATGTGCACCAAGTTTCATTAAACTATGTTGTTGTTGTTGTAGCAGTATCTTCGCCCTGTCAGTGTAGTGTAATTACCGGTCGTCTTCGTCTAGCTCATCTAACGGTAGGCCCAGGAAACTGGCTGTTTCGACGGGTTGGGTCCAGAGGGAGAGGGGTGTTAGATGAGTGGGTTTGTTGGGGCATGTGAAAAGGTGGTTAGTGTCGTGCGGGGTGCCTTCACATGCTGGACATACGTTTAGTATGTCGGGGTCGATTCTGGATAGGTAGGAGTTTAACCTGCTACAGTATTCAGAACGTAATTGTGCCAAGATTACGCGGGACTCTCGGGGAAGCTGGAGCTCTTCGTCTGCGATGGGTGGTGGTTGGACTCCGATAACGGCATTCGAGGGTCGGGAGCTTAAGAAGGTGGTTAGGGTCTCCCGATGAATTTCGTTAATGACCTGTCTGTACACTGTCTGATCCTGGAGTGGTCTGTCCGTTTTGTCCTGGATCTCGTCCACGTAGTTGAGGAAGGGTCTCCTGATGTGCCTGGGAGGTGCCTCGGGCTCGAGCAGGTGTCTGCATGGGTGAGGCCTACGGTGACACCCTAGCAGAAACTGCTTGCCGAGCTTTTTGTTGTGCTCCTTAACAGGGAGCATGTTAGCCTCGTCGTGTAAGTGTTGAATTGGGGACATCAGGAGACATCCTGTCGCGGTCCTAATGGCAGTATTCTGGCAGGTCTGGAGCTTCGCCCACTGCGTATCACTGGTTCCAGGCGACCAGACAGGCGGGGAATAGTTGAGAACCGGTCGGCCTATTGCTTTGAAAGTCGACAGCAACATTTCTTTGTCTTTGCCCCAAGTGCTGCCGGCGAGCGACTTGAGGACCTTGTTAGGATTCTGTACTCTCGTTGCAATAGCGGTTGTGTGCGCTGAGAAGGAGAGCAAGCTGTCAAAGGTGACTCCCAAAATTCTGGGGTTATTAACCGTCGGTATTGGGGTATCATCGACGTGCACCTGAAGTTGCAGCTTGACCTCCTTTGTCCAGGTGGTAAAAAGGGTCGCCGTGGATTTAGTGGGAGAAAGTTTTAAGTTTCTCGAAGTGAAGAAGCGAGAAAGGCGGGCGAGGTAGTCGTTTATCGTTTAAATATCACCGACGAGTGACGACCACTCAGGTAGTTCGCGGTCCACCTCTTCAGCCCTGGCGGGAGTGTCGACTGTAAAATGTCATCTAGTAGAGTGGCGTGGCTGACTGTATCGAAAGCCTTTTGTAAGTCCAACGCTACTAAAACAGACCTCTCGCAGGGGCGGTTTTGGTTTAGTCCGCGGTTTACCTGGGTGTTTATGACGGCGAGTGCCGTGGTGGTGCTGCGCACTCTACGGAAACCATGCTGGTGTGGGGCTGGAGTCAGGTGTTCTGTGAGGAGTGGGAGTAGAAGGGCTTCAAGAGTCTTCACTACTGGGGAAAGGAGAGTTATAGGACGATAAGACTCCCCTTGGTTGGCGGGTTTCCCAGGCTTCAGTAGTGGGACCACTCTCCCTAATTTCCACTTATCAGGAATGATGAGAGAGGCCATGGACATATTGAAGACCTTAGTGAGATATTCTACTCCCAATGGACCCAATTTTTTCAACATCAGCATGTTTAGTCCGTCGGGGCCGATGGCTTTTGATGGTTTCATATGTTTGATGGCCCCCTGAACCTCGTCGCTGGTGAAAGTAAGCGGTGCACTGTTGTATGGCAGTTTGTGCAACCGTCTGGTGGCACAACGTTTGGATCTGTCGACCGGAGGATGCAGTATAAATTGCCGGCTAAAATAGCTCGCGCATCTCTTCGGGTCCGACGAAGTACGACCGTTGAAGGTGATATCCACCTTGTCGTTGTGCTTCGTCGGCTTCGACAGGGACCTTACGGTGGACCAGAGCTTGCTCACACCAGAGGTGAAGTTACAGGACTTCAGATGCTCTACCCATTTGGTCCGCTTATGTTGGGTGACCAGTTGCCGGATCTCCGAATTGAGATCCTTTATTCGAGGATCCCCGGGATCGGCCTGGCGTAGACGGTCACGCTCGTTCGCCAGAACGGCTGCTTCGGCTGGGAAATTGGGACGTAATTCCCGGATCCGTCCAGCGGGTATGAAGCGAGCCGCGGCGGCTGTGATCGCCTTGCGGAATGCGCGTTCGCCTGCGCGCACACCGGTGGGAGTGGGTAGGGCTGCGAAGATGTCCTCAGTAAATTCTGCGAATCTGGTCCAATCAGCTTTGTTAAAGTTGACGTATGACCGGTGATCCGCGGAAACGAAGTCGGCAGCTCTCTCGATCGAGATGATAATGGGCAAGTGGTCTGATGCAAGCGGAAGCATAGGTCGCCAGGTTATGCTATTTATCAGACCAGCGCTAGCAATTGTTATGTCAGGCGAGCTGCTGCAATTCCAATTCATTAAACTATATTAATGCGTGCTGGAGTTATCGCGCACACAGAAGGACACACGGAAGGGCAGAGATGGCTAAATCGACTCCTCTCCTCATTTTGAGCATTTTGGTATACCATACACAAATGTATGTATATTTGTGTCTATACCTATCTCCATTCCTTTATTTTGTTACATACAAGCGTAGTGTGAACAAATTTTAATACCCTTCTGCACAAGTGCCCACAGGTATAAAAATATTAAAACTGAAGATGCTTGATCTCCTCACGCAAACGCACGTCCCATAGTAGTCGGCGCTGCCGAGCATGGAAAACGCTGACTGACTGCGTCAGCATTGTCTCGTTTCCTATCTTTGGCGGCAGCGCCATTTATCAGCTTTAAACATTTGCGCATATTGCGTCGCACTTTTCTACTATTTACAACGAGCATACACATGCACATAAAAACTTACATACACAGGTATGTGAATGAAAATAAATAAGATTCCTTCAAGCGATTTAATCGTGTACTATATAGTACTATAATTCGTATACTAAAGTTATTCATAGAACGAATGTATGTACATATGTATGTAGGCATTAATGACTGTCTAGTTGCTTGTTTACTTTGCTGATGTGCTTGGTTGGCCAGCAGCCATTAATAAACTACAACACGTCATACATGCCAGCAGCTGCAGTGCTAGAGACGACGGTCAGTTAAATGCAACTTTTACGATTTTGCATAGACTCAAGTTGCCAATGCACTCGATTTACCTAGATTAGCACGCTTATATAACACTGTTAGGAACCAGTCGACATACCCTACCCACTACAGGGCATGTAAAGAACAAGTATTTTTTTATGTTAACACACAATCATTAAGTTTTTCATGCATACATACATAAGTGCACACAGTACAGATATGAGTTTAAAGCATCGCACGTTCCATGTCGGATGTCGAATGGCGGCGTCTTGGCACGCTCCACCTTCCACACTGTATTTAGCTGAACTGACTGTCTGACTACTTAATCGTTGCTCTATTGACTACTCAATGCAGCTCTTCGTGTGCTTTAGTGCAATCGAAAGTTTACTTTAAGGAAACTAAACCTTAGTTACTTTTTTAATGGTTTCCTTACTCACTGTATAAATTTAACCCGCCCGGAAATAGTCACAATTCGTAGGTGTTGGTAGAAATTGAAATTCTGTATTCAGTTTTCATAATCATACGATTGTGCTTAGACGAGTATATGAATACTGGTGGTTCTTTTGCTGTCAGCTTTTATGTATGTAGGTTGACGATAGTCATACTTTACCGCACGAGTATACTATGGTAATGTCACGTTGAATCTATTATTGATGCATGTATGCATGTGTATACATGTGTATGTATGTACGTTCATGTACATAAAGCGTAGTACAATACATACGGATAGCATTGCCCATATTTTAATATTTATATAGCTTTTTCAGACATACCTTCAATAAATATTTACATATGAAAAAGTTTGCATAATTTGTATCTAGAAGGAAATGATGACTAGATTAAGGGCGCACGGCTAAATTTGGTTGAATGTTTCATTAAATATCCGGTGAAATACTTTAATAATTTCGTACTACTAGCGTTTGTATTGAGCCTTATTTGAATTACATATACAGGTCACTTGTATTGTTGCGTTCCTAAAATTTGTTTGGCAACGCTGCTGTAATGTCAATCCTAGGTAAGTAATAAAGCCGGGACGGGATGTTCCATTAGCGTAAACCTGATACGAGCACAGGTTCATAAGCTTTACTGGTGAAATTTTCTTATTTAATACTTCGCACTGTGGCATAAGCGGCACAAACCCCTGGGTAAACATATTTTACCAGAGGAGGAAATAAAACTCAATAAAATAGGACAAATATTAAAATTTTTTCAAGAAGTTGAGCTCAGAGAAATATTGAATCCATGAAGGGTGCACAATAGATTTGTCAATTCATCGCGGTAGATCCACCCATAATAATAGTAATAATACTGCAGTGTCTTACTGGTGAGTTGAATTTGGTGAAAGCTTGGGTATGCAGGAACACAGCATTACAAAAATATACGAACTCTGGAAGAATTTGATGACGTCTGCTTAGCAAGGTTTTTAAATAGTACTCCTGAACAGAACCCCACTCGCCGACATTAAGGTAGTAGTCTGGTAACTTATTTTGAAAATTTCGAATTTCGGTTTTTTACATATTTTGAAAGTGCGATATATTGGTAATATACTGTACAAATTTTAGACTGAAATTCGAAATATTGACGAAATTATAGCACATACATGAGAGCGGCTCGTACTTGCGCGCGCTAAGCCGCTAAAACTTTAAACACGTTTTTCTCAAAACAACGCTTTTCCGGATGGCCGTCGTGAAAACAAATTTTCTATCTAACAGATTGAGCTGAAATTTAGATATGTTTTTCTACACATCAATAGTTCTGGCGGGTAGTAGATTTAATTTATTTCGTCCCTAACTTTCCATTTTTTAGGCTGATTTCCACTTTAAAAAAAGGCAATTAATAAGCAATTTGTTTTTTCTGTTTCAGATGACCACAATGACGAAATCACGCCGGCCAGCCACTGTACCTCTTTTTTTTGCCGCTTGCTGCAGTGTACAAAAATAGTATCAAAACATTAAAAAAAAAAAAAAATTTTTTTTGTACACCTTCTTTATACCTTTAATAACATATCAGAAAATCAAACCGATTGAATTTTATTTTCCCTTCCAAAAAATGTCCCAAACATGGCCTCAAAAAACGTGTAAGTTACCAGACTACTACCTTAAAAGGTTTATATTATCAAATATTCCGGACTCATCACCAGTGGTTACCCGACTCATCCAGTCTCTGTCGTCACTCTGAATGCCGTACAACAAATACGCTCAGATCGATTTTCATTCACTAAGGAGTTACTTTTGAAACACACGCATAAAATAAAAACGAAACGTACTATCAGCTGCCAAATTAACTCACCAGTGCACATCTAAAATGGATGAACTCTGCGGAAACAGGCCGGTCTCTGTTTACTGAATACCAGGACATAAAGGAATAGAAGGAAATGAGAGAACCGATGAGCTCGCTAAGGCAGGTATTCGCTTTCCGAGATTGAGCACGTCAGACATACATATACCCATCTCTCTCCTTTCTGAAAACAGAACTAAATGAGAAACTAGCTCTGGAAACGCAGTCGATATGGGAACATTGAACCTCTTGCAAAACTGCCAAAATTGTGCTAAGGACTTGGAATAAGAAAACTACAAACTTTATTTCATCACTGTCTAGAAAAAACTGTAAAATATTGGTTGGAGTACTGACCGGACATTTTCTCACCCCACATCACGCAGTCAAAATGGGATTAGTCCATAACGATGCGTGGGACACATGCAACGAAGCGACTACTAGGCCTACTTTAGAATACCTACTTTGACAGTGCCCTGCTCTTTGTAGGACTCGACAAATGTGAATAGAATCAACATATTATTTATCCTTCAAAGCATTAAGAATTACATAAAATGATATCTTCGACTACAGATCCATAGCACTAGCAACACAATGAACCTTAGGGATCTAAGTGAGATCTTTTTTACAGATCAGCCAGCACTAACCAACCTAACCTATCGAGATTCAGAAATTTCTAGAAACTTAATTTCCACAACTTGTAAGGACCAACGAATAATTTTCGTGGTATTAAGATTGTTTGGCTCCAGTTATTGTTACACTTAACATTTATCAGTTGAACAAAAAAAACAGCCTGAATAATAATTGTGTGCCCAATGGCCAATCCTTCGACCTAAAATATCTTTTGTGTCCGACTACATGTTTTAGAAGTAGTTCATATATACTAGTCATATTGACTGGCACGACAACCTTAAATGCTCAAAAAAATGCTCAAAAAATACGATCGTGGGGCTTCGAAACACGTCTATGACATCGTGACAGGTGATGAATCATGGATTTACGCGTATGAGCCCGAACATAAACAGCAGTCGACTATATGGGTGTTTCAAGATGAGCCAAGTCCAACAAAAGTTGTTCGCGCACGAAGCACTTCCAAGCAAATGGTCGCCTGTTTTTTCGGAAAAACTAGACATGTCTCAACCGTACCACTAGAACAACGCAGAACAGTAAATTCTGAGTGGTACACAACCGTTTGTTTGCCAGTTGTCTTCCAAGAAATTAGGAAAACCAATCGCCGAAGACGGATCACTCTTCACCAGGACAATGCGAGCTCTCACACATCGGCTCAAACAACTGCATTTTTGAGCACCCAAAGCATCGAATTAATGGGTCATCCGCCGTATATCCTGACTTGGCACCGGATGACTTCTTTCCCGTACGTAAAAAACAAACTGAAAGGTCAACGTTTTTCGACACCTGTAGAAGCGGTTGCTGCATTCAGAATGCATGTTTTGGAGGTACCTCATTCAGAGTGGCAAAAGTGCTTCAATAATTGGTTCAAACGCATGCAAAAGTGTATAGATCTTCATGGAGAATATTTTGAAAAACAATAAAGTGATTTTGTTCTCTAATCCCGACATATAAAAGGCACTCCTCGTATTTGCACTAAGTTGGTTTAGGTTGTTAAGGCATTCGTACATTAGTCTCGATTCCATAGAATGTGAAGCTAGTGCTTTTAATATACATAGCTTAACTGTCCGAGTAAATAGCTCGGTGTGCACACTTGTTGCCCTCATGTATGATTTATTCTCGCACAAATTGGAATTGCTTCAATTTCAGCCTGAAAGACGCAAGCCATTTGCCCATTGTCTCGGAGATTTTCGGGTTTGGACCATAGATTCCCACACCGACTCCAGTATTTATTTTCGAACTGTCTGTTAACCAATAAAAAAAAAAAATCCTTACTGCAAAAGAAGGTTATGGCCACACTGATTTGTTTACAAAAGCGAGGAGTACTGCATTCGAAGTAAAATACTTCACGCTAGTGGTACTTCTTTTATGGCAGCCTCAGCTTCGTTATTTACTAGCCACACCTTGTATTATGGAAGCAGACAAACGACAGAAATTTGCGAGTAGGAAAATACAAATTCTAGCTCGTACTAATGGATTGGTTGGTTGGTTGAGGTGCTGTCTGGGTGATACGCCCAGACTCAATTAGCACAGAAGATGTCATTTTGGTACACCACTGCCGTTATTTAGTCAAACCACTTTGATTTGACAATAAATCTACCTATGCCATCTATTTTCTTTTCTGCAATTTCTTCCAAGTTGATCACTGAGTATTTCCCCAGCATTCTAGATCGTAGAACACCCAGACTTGGGCACTTGGACAGATAGTGGAAGATTGTCTCCCTAGAATCCTATTGATTGCAGCTTCTACATCTATCGTTATACGGCCACCTCATCTTCCTAGCCCGGTCTCCGATAGGCCAATAGCTAATTATTATTGACGTAATTTCAGTGTCTGTTCTTGGCTTTCGTAACATCTCGTCAGTTCTCAACTTGTTGTACTCCGGCTTTGTTGCCTTCACTATTACGCAGGTAACGGTCTTGGTCCATCTGCCAACAGCCCGCTTCTGGAATTGCAAAAGACGCTTCGGGGGCAGCCCACTGCTACCACTTCGGATACTCTGGCGGAAGCCCCCAGTCTTGCCAGGTACCCAGATGAGAGTAATATCTGTCAAGCGTTCTAAGGCGTTTAATTCTCCTTTGTATTGTTTGACAATTTTTGAATTGGTTGTTGGTGACTTTATAGCTAAGATGGCTGATTGACTATCCGTAAAAATACGTGCTTCTGATAGTTTTTTGTGGATTATTCCTGATTATCCTGTAAGCTTCCCTTATAACGAGGACCTCTGCTTGAAAGATGATATTTCAATTCGCCAGGCGAAAAGACTTTGCAGTTTCGAGGTCTTTCGAATATACCGACACCGCAATCCATCTTGGGTCCAGTGTAAAGTGCGGTGGTATCTTCCTTGACAACTAAATTTAACACCCATTCCCTTCGCATGCGAAACTAATGGATTAATTCCAGTATATGTATGTATGTATTCTATATAATTCAAAACTAATTCAGAGTAATCGAGTGGAGCAAATTCCACATCATAAGAGTCCGATTTATGAAAGCACACAGTATGACAACTGATGTTTATGCACTTATTCAGAGCCTTTCATTTAGAAATCAGCAATTTTCTATGAGGAGAATAATATTAATATACTTGCATATACAAGTAGAAAATCCAAATTACGCAATTGGTTTAAGTAAATGCAAAAGGTGCAGCAGAGATGAGAGTTCATTCGTCAAGACAATCGAGAGTAATTTCATATTATTACACACTACACAATTTTATAACAGTTTACCGCAAATAATCATAGCAATTGATGGGCAGATTAAAAGAGGGGTGAGACAAACGTGAACAAATGACACCGAAGTCATAAAAGTGCTCAATTTGTAATAAAAAACTGAGGCAAAACAAATATGTAACCATCAAAAACAGAGAATAAATGGGGGTGGTGGTAACGAATAGACCAAAAAAAAAAGAAAAAAATAAAAATAAAACGATAACTACCTGTTTATAGTAAGTAAGTAATATAGGTAATTTATGTATATTACCTAAAGTCGGTCATAAATAAAAAACAATCAACAACAAACAAAAACACAGGTGTTTCAATCAACATACACAGGTACGCAATGGTTATGTTGTACATTTCCTTGCAAAGGGTCTTTCAAAAGTAACGCCTGGATGTCAGTAGCGAATAATTCTTAGACGGTACATTTTTTTATGTCACCTTTGACATTTGTCCAGTGGACATACCTATGTACACTTTTACACGATAGAACAACGCGTTAAAATTATTGCAATTTATATTATTATAAAAACTGCCGATTTTTAAGAACACATCTATGGTGGAAATAATTGTACGAATGAGTCGACAATTCAAAGGTAGGGGAAAAATTTCAAGAAACTGGTGCGTTCAGAGGTTAGAAAAAGGACTGGCAGACCAAAAACTGAACATTCTGTGGATAATATTTCTCTTGCCGAGCAAAGTGTTACTGAATAATCTTCTACATTGATAACTCGACGTGCTCAACAATTGGGCATTCATGCATCCACGTTTTGGCGGATCTTACCTGTAGAGATATAGGTACCCATGATGGACATTTTTACATATAATTGTTAAGAGCCGTATTTTGATGAAATTAGTGAAACCAAAAAAAATCTAAGTTTTTACTTGTTTTATTTTACAACAATATCTAGGCGCGCCTTTTGAAACATCCTTAATATAAGCAGATCTGCGTTACACTGAATTGTTTGACCAATTTTTTAATTATTCATACCCTTGAAGTTTCAAAGCTCTTCAATAAAATCTGGGCGTCAGAAAAAAAATCTGAAAACGCAGTTTTACTAAATATATTCGATCTCTAGTTTCTCGAATATATTTATTTGTGTGCTTAAGAATTTTTTGGTTTTTGTCGAATGTTGTTATGTGCAATTGGAATATAGGCCACTATTCTAGACGTCTGATCACAGATGAACAAAGGAAATTAAACCGTTTTAAGAATTTTAAGAACGCTTTAGAGATAGAACATCCCAAAGTCGGACAGAATAATCGGCAGATCAGTGGGCAAAGTTTTACGCATCTAATCTCCAATTCGTATAAAATAAAGTCCCAAAATATGTACAGGGTGGTCCATATATTATTTTATTTTCGTTAATCATATGCTATTTTGACAGTGAGAGCTCTTTCCTGCTAAAAATCTTGACAGAAAGTCAGTATCACATCTGCGCGGAACGAAATACATCAACTTACGCTTGAACAACGTCGGGAAATATTGCAAACTTACTTCCACACATTCTCAGAGGGTAACAGTTTGGTGCGGATTTTAGAGCGATGGCATTATCGAACCATTTTGCTTCGAAAATGCTGCTGGAAACGCCATTTCCCCCCACACGATGAGTGCTTCGGCCGACGTAGCTGAATGGTAAACGTAGAATGGTGCGTGTATACCATTCGGAAGTACGCAAGTTCGAATCTTCGTGCATGCAACCCCAAATGATAGAAACAGTTTTTTTCTTAAGCCGTTTGCCTCTCGGCATGCAATGGCAAACCTCCGAGTGTACTTCTATCATTTGCCGTTCGGAGTTGGCTTGATACTCTAGGTACCTCCCTGTAGGAACTCGGTCAAACACCCAATAAAGGGTGTAAGAGCCAAATATATAATATATATATGGTATGTAAATATATGCATAAGAGATATAGAAGCATCATGAAAGATTTTTCGTAGCCTGAAATTGAAGACATGGACTTGGAGGATCTTTGGTTTTAGCAGCATGGCGCATCATGCCACAATCGTGTTATTAGCCGTCTCGGTGATGTCAATTGTCCACCTAGGCGCTGCAATTTTAAGGGGTTATACGCAGTTACGAAGCAAATAAAAGACGGGTTGTCAAGGATTTATCCTGAAGAAACTTCAGAATATTTTAATTTGAAAATTTTTGGGTGTTATAAAAGCATCCTTCAAGAACGTAACAAAATTTTTTATTTATGAAAATGTTGATTATAGAGCGCGCTGCAGGCGATTTCTGGAACCTCCTTTAAAAAAAGACGATTTACGGTGTACATCGTAACTCAGGATTGGATTATCTGAAATCAAAAAACCAAACAAATTTTGTTAATATAATATATTAGATTATCTAGTAATTAATCGTTCGGCTAATCAAAATAGTGAATTTTCACAAAATGGCAGCTTTTAAAAGAAATGATTTCGATTTTTACGTTAAAATTTGGCCGTAAATTGATTATAAAATGGAAAATAAGTATCAGATTGACAAAAGGAACGATTAATTACTAGAAAATGTATCTTTAAAGATTGAGTTAAAACGGTTGACCGATCAAACAAGCCGTTTTCGAGATATCGTGTACACCGACTTGAAAAATGCCGTTTTGAAAAAACACGTTTAAAGTTTCAATACCGTTGGAACCTACCTTAAAACATGCCGAGGCATCTCTACATATTTAGGTATAACTCCGAAAGTATTGCTTAGATCTACTTCAAATTTCGTGCGTATACTTTTGAATATATGTACATTACAAAAATGCAATAAAAAAATCGATTTTTTTTTTAAGTCATAACTGCGTATAACCCCTTAAGCGGTTAATATAAATCTTGTAAAGGTTTACAGTCACACTACATTAATGAAATTTATCTATTATTTCCTATTCCTATTAAAATTTTCAAGAAACATTCAGGGAACATTTGTGTGGCAAACTCCACTCAATAAGTTTCGCGGTTCGATATGAGAGGGCATTGCTACTAGCCTAATTTTTTTTTTTTGAATTTCATGTGCACGTATGTGAAGTTTGATTTCAATCTGTCAATTCATTCTTTGATTATAAGCCATTAGTACCGACGTGTAGTAGTTTCTCTACATTGGAAAAAACCAAGTATTCTGCGGTGATTGAATTTTTATTTTTGGAAGGTTTAAAAACAACGGAAATTTATGAATGAATGTTGAAATTGTTTGAGCCATCAATTAATACAATAGAAAGATGGGTTGCTGAATTTAAATGTGGTCGTACAAGCCTTGAAGACGACCCACGTCAAGGACGTCCAAAAACAGCAACAACACCAGAAATCGTAGAAAAATACAAGAAATCGTATTGGAAAATCGTCAAGTGACTGAAAGGGATTTAGTAGACGCCCTAGGTATCTCATCGGGCAATGTGAGCAATATTTTGACTAAAGTATTGGGTTTCAGAAAGCTGTGTGCACAATGGGTGCCACTTTCGTTAACAATGGAACAAAAACACATTCGAATGCGACTTTCTCAACAACATTTAGAGCGTTTTCGAAAAGGATAAAGTGGATTTTGTGCATAGATTCATCACTACGAATGAGACTTGGGTCTATCACCATGATCCTAAATCAAAACAGGAGGCTAAAGAGTGGTTTGAATCTGACTCTTCGGATTAAACGAGTTCGTGTTCAAAAATCGTTCAAAAAGATTTTAGCATCCGTTTTTTAGGATGTGAAAGGAATTTTGTTTGGGGATTACTTGCAAACTGATAAAATAATAAATTCTGAATATTATTGTAACCTTTTAGACCAACTCAAGGAAAAAATTGTGAAAAAATACCCAGTTCGCATCATTCTTTTTATCCGGACAAGGCGCCGTGTCACAAGAGCATTTTGACAATGTCTAAAACCCATGAATTAAAGCTCGAATTGTCGAAGCATCCCCAGTATTCACCAGATTTGGCCCCTACCGACTGCTATCTCTATCCAGACCTACAAAAAAATGCATGCGTGGAAAGCGCATGATGAGGTTATAACAGCTGGGGAAGCGTATTTTGTAACCCTTCCAGAGTTCCACTTCACGAATAGAATGCATAAATTGGAATCTCATTGGAACAAGTGTATTGATGCTCAGGGAGACTATACTGAATAAGAAAGTGCATTTAAAACAATAAAATTGTGTTTTCTTATCGAACCGCAAAACTTATTGAACAACCTAGTAGAACATAAGCAGGCAAAGCAAAAATGAAAAATGTAAATATGAACGCCGATTTTAATGTTTGCTGATTTCTTATTTTGTTGCTCACTACTCTTCCATACATGGATATGTACGTACGTAATTTACCTTAACAGCAGAGCAGCGAATGCCGGGAGTTTGCTAGTTGAGTATAAGAAGAGCAGCATCACAATGGTCAACAATTGTGGAGATCCACAGCGAAGACGTATGAAGTTTCAATATCTCAATAACCGAGCCTCAAACGACTTTGATTGAACCTAATATTCATCAGAATATTTCTCAAATGGGAAACATTTTTTTAAATTTTGCCCTACGCGCAAAGCTCCAAAACAAGCAAACAAAGAGAAATGCGCTGAGCAAACAGCCTTAGATCACCTTAGTGTACATAAGCCCTACTGCAGCGGACCGTCATATTTATTTCATTTCTAAAGCGGTTAACTTTTCATTGAACATTAATTGAGTTAGAGCTTATTATTATCGCAGGTTGTCAGTTTGCCAATGTTTATTTGTTGGTCAGCGATACGCTTCGGCTGTTTACTTGTAGTGAACTGAGCTTATTTGTAAATACCTTTATTTCATATTTACGAAGTATGTTCACCTATTTGCTTAACAATTTAAATAGATTAACACGAGTATGTTTGCAAGCTTAATCAATAGAAGCAATATTCGCTAATGAATAATTAACGCATTCCTATTAAGATGTATATATGTATGTATTCAGCTACTTATTTACCGAAATATGTATATTACATAAATCATCAATAATATTATCTAAGACACCCTCAACAAATTTGAGGAAATTATTTGCATTCCTAATAAATGGCTAAGAATCCATAATATTCTATTGTACAATTCATGCATATTTATGTGCGAATGCAAATATGAACTATTTCTTAGTGAATCGTCTTAATTTGCAAATTATTTTAGGCGGTTAGAGAATATCTTGCCTAAATCGACTTATCAGACGAATTCGATATTAAAATTATTAATTTAGCTGCAATTAATTCAATTTAATTTTGCAATCAAACAAATGCCACATTTTTATCAACGGTATTCCATTAACAGTAACAGCACGAGGGTTGTCTTTTATATTTTTTTTTGCCGCAAAATTAAAACACAGTAACGTAATAATAAAAATGGCTTTTTTGTTTTTCAAAAAACATTCTTCTTGGAAGTCAATGTATATCTGCATTCGCTTGAAATCATTAGGTGTCAAAACCAAACTTTAAGGCGGATGACCCATTAATTCGATCATTTGAGTGCTCAAAAATTCTGTTGTGTGAGCCCATACGTTTGAACTCGTACGTTCCCCCGGCAGTCGGTTCTACGTTCCCGGAACGACCCGGATTTACTATATATCGTGCATGCATGGCGAATGTGTTTGCTGCTACAATAACAAAAACAAGCTCGTATTGTGAAGGGTATCTCGTCTTCAGCGGTTGGTTTTTCTTAATTCTCCGAAAAGTGCTGGCAAACAAATGGTTGCTTTGAGGAGCTTTTACAAGCTGGTGGCAGCAGAAAAAGATGGAGGCCTCCTTTGCGTTAGAAAGATCAGGAGGAGAAGGACTTGGCTGCACTTGTTGTGTCCAACTGGCGCGCGGGTGGCACAAGAAAGAAACGACTGGCGCGCTTTGTTAAACTCGATCAAAATCGCGTAAGCGGTTATCGCGCCAATCAAGAAGAAAAATCGGCAAAAGCCCTGGCAATTGAAAAACTATGCGAAATCCAAGAATAAAATAAATCTTTTTGACAACCATGCAATAAGTAATGTATGCTAACGCCCACTAATTCCCAAGGATACCTCTATCTCTCGATATGTTACTTAACGATCTTGCGTTCTCAGTTGACGCACATCATCGATTTTTTGTGCAAGGATCGACGGCCAACTTGGAACTTGTTGTACCAGCGTGCCGCAGTGGCAAAGTGTCAAAAGTCGAAGCTCTGTAAGTTGATAAATGCATTCCTGTCGCGATAATTCACATCGAAAATCGTAATAAATCGTCGCACGAAAATTTTCACGAGTTAGTTACATCTTTTGAGCGAGATGATGGAAATTCAGAGCAGAGCTCTTTCGTAAGAAAACCACGATTTCTTCGCTCGCCACCACAAAAGACGAATACGCGCTTCACGAATGTATTTCATTGCCAACCAGAGCGAAACCGAAGACGGACATTTAAGCAAAAGAAATAACGCCTCAAGGACTAGACGTAAGGGTAACATCAAAAGAGGTTGAAAAGAATGCAATGGAGACCAATGCGGCGATACAAAACGTGTAATTGCTGCAAAGGACGCAAATAGCAAGCAAGAGAAAAATGTGAATCTCAGCGACAAGCGTTTATTCCCAAAATGCGAGCTGAAGAAGAGGAAGCCGCAGGGAAATGTTTAAGAGTGCTGAGGAAGATGAAAGCAGTTCTACTGAAGAGTATCAATACCTCCATGGATATAAAGACTGGCGTCTCAGAGTTAGACGAACTATTCGACGTCATGGCAAACTGCAGAAGGGGTTGGATTCAAGCTGAGAAAATCGGCAAAGAGCGTCTTTTGTCGAACCAATGAAAGTTACTACTCTTTCGCCCAATGAACACTTTCTGACCGGGGACCGAGGCGGCTGGTTAATGATATACACCGGAGTTAAGGGGTAACACCGCTCTACACGCGTAAAATAAACACGATTTTTAAAGAATTTTTTTGTGTAGAAAGAAAAGGAAAACAATCACTCTGATTTGGGAAGTTATTACTTATATACTAAAATACAAAACTACAAAGTTTGATCGAAAAATTTTACAAAATGGCGGCATTGGAGACATTTTTGTAATGTGGTTTCTCTTGAAGGAGCTCCGCGGCACGCAGCACAGAGGGTGCAAATTTTAATCTGGAACAAGGAAATTTGTTTTTCTTAATCTAGATAAGAATAGCTAGAGAAACACGTAGGGGATTTAAAAAATATTTATTTTTGTGGAATTAGCATGCATTTGAAGGAAAATACTCTATTTTGGACTAAAAAAACGGCATTTAAATAATTATAACAATCGTTTAAATTAATCTATCGAAAATCCCCTACGCTCTTCTCTTAAGAAGGTTATTATACAGACGTAGTGAAAAACCTGATTAAAAATATTTAAAATTGTTTGAGTTATGCTGCGTGCCAATTTCAGAAAACGTGTTTTGAGAAAAACGCGTTTAAAGTTTGGAAATTTGGAGGAATCGTTAGGTAGCAGTCACTAACGCTTGGTTAAAAGCTTAAAATATTTATGAAATAAACTTTTTGTTCTGTATTTTAAAAGGTTCAAAGAATTTTTTAAGCTTATAAAAAAAAAATCAATTTTTTTAAATTTCTACAGTGGTGTTAACCCTTAACACATCGGCAGAGCAAACTCACATCACCGCTTTAAGAGCGTAGGTGGAAAGCCATATCGGTCTTTACAGGGACTTCTAGTGCGCCCCGCTGCATACCGGTCATGTTTTTTATATAAACAGGAAGTCTTAAAATGTTAGAATCAGTTTTAGTATTGTTGCAAGTTTTGTTGCACGAAATACCAATTGATCGTGGTCACTCCTCAGCAAAGTTCCATCTTTAGACAAGGGTTTACTAGGGTTTCCTTTATATTTTGCGCCTTTGCAACTCTATGTGTGTAACGAGCTGTAATTCGATATTTTCATGAAAAAGTTTGGTATTTTTTAGCATAAATGTACATATTTATGTTTTCTCTCGTGAGCTTTATTTGTTCTCTTTTCAGTGAGTTGAAAAATAGAAATCGGAGTTGACATCCCCGCATCAACTAGAAAAATAGGTGTTGCTTAGGAGAGCGTTCCCACGGCAGTCGGTTCTACGTTACCGGAACGACCCGGATTTATATCTCGCCAAGGACTGTCACTTCAGCAGCATTCCCCATATATGTATGGGAAATATTTATGCTTCTCCAACAACAACGACAGGAGAGCACTCCTTCAACCGAGAGTTGAGAAATCCCAAGTGGTAAGCCGGCAAAAATCTGGGCCCAATACCATGCCAAAAGGAAATTATGGAGTGCAATTTTTGGGGAATACTGCAGGAATGACAGTATTTGGCCAGATTTAAGCCTGGGTCATTCTGTTCTGAATGACACCTGTCGTTGTTGTTGTTGTTGTAGCAGTAATACAAGCCCTGTCAGTGTAGTGCATTCAGCAGTCATCTTCGTCAACCTTGTCTAAAGTTAGGCTCAGGTAACATTCTGTTTCGACAATTTGGGTCCAGAGGGAGAGGGGTGTTAGATGAGTGGGTTTAAGGGGCATGTGAAAACACGGTTAGTGTCGTGCGGGGTGTCTTCACATGCAGCCCTGTCTAGAATCATACCAAATTGATACCGGTGGTTTTCCTTGTAGGGTAAGTGCATTTGCACATACATACACACTCCCAACACTCTGACAAATAGGCAATTGAGTTAAATTAGTAATGCAGTTCATTGAATGCAACAACGGAAAGTAAAACAACAAATGAATAATTCGTAAAACAAAAAAAAAAACTGGATGGAAAAAATAAAGCGCAATGAATTTTACCCCGTGCATTGTTGCCTTTGTTTTTTCACTACTCGCACACAAGCAACGAAATTGTTTACAAAACAATTGAAAACAATCATTTAGAGCAAAAACAAAAATTACAGCGCCGATTTAAGAATCATTGACACATTTTGTGCTTTTTTTAAGTTTTTTTAATTTATACATAAATGTACGTACATATATTTTTACTTTATATTTTACATACCTCAAAGTGGCTATTTTTCGCTACAATTGCTTCCATTTGCATTTTATATGTATGTATGCACATGTGTAATGGAGTAAATGTGACTGAACTCGTCGGATAGTAACAAAGCAAATGTAGCCACTTGCGGCCAAAGAGGATATCTACATACATATGTACATGCAGGTTCACCTACTAATAGTGACGTTGATGTTAGCATGAGGTACGAAACGTTGATGATGAGCAAACACGTGAGGGACTGGCTAGCTTAATAGATGAACGTTCTCAAGTGTTCCATCAAATGATTGAGAGCAAAGTAGATATGTATGTATGTATGTTCGAGTACTTGAACTACTTGATTTTTGCGTGCTTATGAATGTTCACATGCTGTGGACTAGCTAATGAGACGATTTTGTGGTTTTGGGTGATGGCTCAGTTACCGTCTAAAACTAATACTAACAAATGTTACCTAAAAGAGACTTCAACAATTTGTTACAAATCGTTGATTTCACAATAAATAATAACAAATAATAAACAATAATTTAGGGTATTAAAAACGATAGCCAGTAAGTCCTACAGTGGAAAAAACGGTTCAGTTTTTTTAAATATTATTCCATCTAATGGTTTTTGGCAGCAGTAAAACTTCAGCAGTTGAAATACAGGTATTGTGCTTGATTTATTGGTTCACTTGATTAGAAGCACTAACCAAATTAGAAAAAAAAACTATAACAAATATAGGGGGTTTTTTAATTTATTATTTACAACTTAATAGTTTTTGCCATTTTGTTTATAAACTACTACGTAAATACTTGTATAAATTCTGCAGGTACTCGTATCCTAATGAAATATCAGACCAGGCAGTTTTAATGATTCGAATTAAAGAATTTTTGTCTTCAAATTGTTGTACACCCCCAACTAAGTCGAAATTTGATGAAATAAGCATAGATAATATCGTTTACACTGCTAGGAAATTTAAGAGGAAAGTGGTGGGCTAATTAAGAATTCGGTGGAATATATGGTTTACTATTACGCCATAGCCGAATGGGTTGGTGCGTGATTACCATTCGCAATTCACAGAGAAAACATCGGTTCGAATCTCGGTGAAACACCGAAATTAAGAAAAACATTTTTCTAATAGCGGTCACCCCTCGGCAGGCAATGGCAAACCTCCGAGTGTATTTCTGCCATGAAAAAGCTCCTCATAAAAATATCTGCCGTTCGGAGTCGGCTTAAAACTGTAAGTCCCTCCATTTGTAGAACAACATCAAGACGCACACCACAAATAGGAGGAGGAGCTCGGCCAAACACCCAAAAAGAGTGTACGCGCCAATTATATATATATATATACGCCATACTATATTAGTAAATAGAACAGTTACAGTACCGATGGAATGAAATCCTCCACCATAGTCCTAGTAAAGAAGTTGAGAAATACTATTAAAACTGAGGAACTTAGACCAATAAGCACCCTTCTAACACATGGGCTGAAAAGTCCCGGGCCTAACAAAGAAAACACATTTTTTTTATTCAAAATTAGCTTTATTCATCAACGTTAATTCCATCAAGAACAACGCAATCATTCCATCGCCGCTCTAACATTTCAATACCGCTTTTGTAGAACGATTTATCTTTTACCTCAAAATAGGCCTCAGTTTCAGCGATAACCTCTTCATCCGAGCAAAGAATTCTAGTTAAAACTTTAATCCGTTATATTCCTCTATTATGAATATTTTTTGATATTCCCAAAGGCCCATCTACTGAAAAGTTAAAGGGTAAAAAAGTTCCACAAAAATGTTGGGAAACAAAACACAGAAAACAAAATAAAGTCAAACGAAAAAGGTGGGAAGGTTTACATTTCGTCCTTAAGGTCTTTTGTGCCTTCTGTTCGTCACAGTACTTCTCTCAAGCCTAGTTCTCTCAATATACCTAAGATGGAACTGAGTTGAACTGTGCGTACAATATATGCCTCTCTTCATTGCCTACTGGCAGGCGTCCATTATTAAAGCAATTATATAAACCTTTACTATAGTTGGGTGTTTCATGCAGTCCGTCTCTAGCTCGGGCGCTACATTCATTTCATTTAATTTCTCTAGATAGCAACAAAGTAAGAGGTAAACAAAGTGTGACTATAAAAACTGCATTCAGACCTGGCAACTCGAGTTGCTTGTTGTCGGCGAATTCTCTTTTTGTGTGGTCCGTTGTGATCACATACGCAACTTCAATGCTTGCACCTGTTTTTGTTGTTTCAACATTCAACAATAACATCGAGCAGAACGAGAACACAAGGCGTGTTCCCACAAAAGTTGCCGTGTCTGAACACAGAATTAGAGTACACATAAAATTATAAAAAAGTCGAATCAGCTGATTTATTGCTACTACTGCTATTTTTGTTGTTGTAGCAGCATAAACTTCCCCACACATATACGGAGAAAGCTGTTGGAGTGACAGTACCTGACCGGATATAAATCCGGGTCGTTCCGTTAGCATAAGAGCCGACTGTCGTGGGAACGGTACTATCTTGTTGATGTGCCTTCCCGTCCACAAAATACGTAGGTATGTGTATTACAACAACTACAGTTGTAGCAGCGACAACGACAAGCAGCGCAAGGCACTCATTTATTATCAAAGTCAATTTTTAAAAGTCGTTAAGCGATATGACTTAGTAATGACAATAACGATGATAAATTCGCAAATAAATTACTAATCAATCAGTCGCTGAATTGATGCGAAGTTGATTTATCAATGAAAAGCGAACTTTCAGTTGCTAAAATACGAATTCACGTTCTAATTTTAAATGACAAAAAAAACGACATACACTTTTTTAATTCCAAATTTCTACGAAAAATGTATTAGGGAAGGAAATGAATAATAAATATAAATTAACTCCTCCTAACTATGCCCCTAATACTTGCACATAGTACTAATTGATAAAAAAATTACGGTTTTTACAATATACCCCCGTAGGGTTACATAAATTGGCTAGAATTTAGTATAATGCCTATCGCTTTGGAAAAAACGGTAAAAAGGGGGTGATAGAGGGGTGTATCCCCATCTTAAAACTGAAAACAGAACCTGCCGGAGGCTTATAGTTTTTAAGTAATTTAATGTTAAAGTTCTATAATTTAGCGAAAAGTTGGTGTTGCCATACACCTGAAATGAAAACGAAGTTCGCACGCAGGGATGTTCAGTGGAAGGTTCATTGTAAAACTGCAGTATTTTTTGCTGTAATTTAAAGTTGAGTCCAAAAAAATAACCCTCATCAGTCCAACTCCGGCTACGCAATCCACAGTATTTTTGCGTAGAACTCCTTTTCGCGTGGGCGGCCTTCGGCCGCGCTTCAAAAAAATAACCCTCATCAGTCCAACTCCGGCTACGCAATCCACAGTATTATTGCGTAGAACTCCTTTTTGCGTGGGCGGCCTTCGGCCGCGCTTCAAAAAAATAACCCTCATCAGTCCAACTCCGGCTACGCAATCCACAGTATTTTTGCGTAGAACTCCTTTTTGCGTGGGCGGCCTTCGGCCGCGCTTCAAAAAAATAACCCTCATCAGTCCAACTCCGGCTACGCAATCCACAGTATTTTTGCGTAGAACTTCTTTTCGCGTGGGCGGCCTATGGCCGCGCTTCAAAAAAATAACCCTCATCAGTCCAACTCCGGCTACGCAATGCACAGCATTTTTGCGTAAAACTCCTTTCCGTGTTAAAACCATTGAACCCAAAATTAAAACATCATATGCATGTATGTAGTAAGCAGGCACAATAACCCCCATTCCCATCATTAACACTAAACTCAAGTACTTGATTTTTGTTTTCATTTGCAGGCATCCGGCAACACCATACTGTTGTAATTCCAATCTTCTTCTTGTTCGCGCTTAAAATTGGAATGTGATTGCATAGGCAAATGAATTTGCATTTAATTTTAATAGATATAATTAGAATATTAGCATAAAAATCGGTAAAAACACGCGTGTGAGTGTATATTTGGTGATTTATAGTGAAATGTTAAAAAATATAGAGTGTAATGTGGCAAATTATAGTGATGTTCCCAAGGGCATTTTGAATGTAAATAATTAAAAAATTATTATTTCCCGATTAATTTAAAGTTATAAAGAGTGTTCCTGAACACCTCACTAACATCTCCACCAAGTTTCATTAAAAAAAACATTATAGTTTGCCAGAAATTCCGAAATAGGCATTGTTCTAAATTCCAGCCCATAATTTTCATATTTAGAAATAAATCCTGGTTTTTAGGTTTAATTATCATCCTCATTTAAATATTCAATCATTATACATATTCAATAATAAAACATTTCTAAACAAAAAATCAATTCTGCATTAATTTCTATAGGTAATTGAGCTCCAAGTACAACATAAAAATATAGCAGGCTAATTTGTGTACTTACATATGTGCATTACATGTATGTATGTATAAACAAGCATAGATATATAAATATATACTCACTTAGGATCCTGTATGCGGATGGAGACATCGTCCGTTGAACGTTGCTTGGCACGAATAGGCGTTGAAATCACTGTGGACCCATAAACGCGTATTGCCTCGTCTGTCTCTTCCTCGAATGCGTCGTGTATAGAGAAACGCTTCTCTTTACCTTGACGCCCAGAATTGCTATTACTCTGCATTTTATTTGCACAATTTTTTGATTTTCGGATGTCGATCTAGTACAAGTCGTATGGTACTTCAGAGTTCGTTTGTTGAACGTGTCTGGAGCAATTGAGTATACTAATTAGGTTAATTGGTATCTATTGCATACCCGTATAATGATTTGTGTAATTGAGACCTTTGTTAAATTATAGTCTTTTTTTATACCTGTATGAAAGAAAACTAAGCAGATTTTGTTTCTTTTCTTAAAGCTGCGTATTGCACCCACGTTGTTTAAATTTCGATTTTTATAGTCTTAATTTTACTAACCGCATTAAATCATGAGAAATTTAATTTACATTTTCAAAACGCATTTTCTGCATCTGCATACAAATATATTCACTTCTTGCACTTTACCTTCAACACTTCGATGATTATTTCTTCGCACTTTGAAAGTTATGTACCTACTCGTAACTTATTTTCAGCATATATGTGTACATAATTATATACTTTTCTAAATCACGTTATTCGATACATTTTAACCGGAACGAAAATTTTGAGCCCAAGTTGTATACTAAAAATTATTGCTTAAATATTTTCACTTTTTAACTTTTCACGAAAAATTCAATAATTTCCTTGCAACGAAAACAATTTTCCCGTTCGCCTTTGTTGCGAAGATTTGACTCAGAGAACGACTTCAGTACGAATTGTTATAGAATATGAAACGCCACTGACAAAACAAGTAATGAGCCATAAGAGGTGGTCACACTAACGATTAACCGCCGCATACCATAAGGCAATAGCTGAGTTTCAATGGTTAATCACCTGGATCTGGTTAATAATTTTGCATGTTAATGTAACAACGACTATGTGATCCTGATAGAATTCTGGTTAATTTTATGATCTGTCCTGTTCATTTTGTGTTTAGTCATTAGTGTGGCAGCATAGCTTGCTGTAATTGGTAATACTTACAAGGGAAGTTAAGCATTTATTTACAAAAAAAAAAATTGGCAAAGCTTTTATTTCAAACATAAATTATATGTTAAATGAGATTTTTTGCAAAAACTATTACGACAAATAGCTAGCTTTTGAATTAATTAGGTCTTCAAAAATGCCGATTTTCTATTTAAATATCAATTTCTGAGAAATGTGTATTATTTACACATCGTTCTTGTTTTATTAATGTTTCATCTTCAGTGTGGTTATGTTTTAAACAACAAATGTTGTGTGGATGGAACATCCCATATAAGATATTTTGAACGAAATAAAGTAATCGTCTGAATCTTGTTTAAGTATCTGGAGTGTATTTAAGACACCAATTCTTACGGAAGAATGTAAGGTCTATAGACATATATGTGTTCCAGCTAGAAACTGAGAAATCATTAACAAAAATGGAAGGAGCGTCGCACTGCTGTTGATGGTCGTAACAGTTATAGACATAAAATAGCGCATTTCAAATTTCTTCTTTTTTACTTGTATTCGGCATTTTAATATCGCAAGGAAAAGTAAATATTACATACATTCACAGAGGCTTTACAGCAAATTTGGAAATAAATAAAATAGTTCAACTTATGCAACAACTAAGTGCAGTTTGCTTGCATTGTTAGATGGAAAACACCGTAGCGAGAAAGTGTGTGTGTGTGCGTATAGTTTCTTGTGTTTGGTTGTTTCTATGGCTTTGGTCTACTCTTCCCCTTTCCAAACAAATAATTCCCTTTCGTTTCGCTTGTTTATTCATTGAGCCTACGACACAGCGAAAGGCGCAACCTTGTATGCAATCATCAGTGACTAATACCGATTATTTCAGAAAAGCTTCATGGTATCGGAATCGATTCTTACATCTCTAATTATTACCTCGCATGTTTTTCATTTGCTGTAGATGATTCGTATTTAGATTTGTTTTCGATGCGGTGGCGAAATTTCACAAACTTGTTTAAAAGTTTTGTACAGTTCAACACATAAAATTATTTGTGAAATTGTGGTTATCGGTGAAACATAAAAGGAATTGACCAAAATGTCGCGTCACAGAATTGTGCGAGCGATGGACTATAACGATGAATACGACAGTGAGCTATATCTTCACAGCAGACTGTAGCTAAGATACAGCTTTTAATTTTTCATATTTCATTTGTTTTAGATTACGATGATGTATATGGGCATTCCGTTGACGATGACAGCTGCATTTCACCGACAGACGCCCAGCAGTGGCTATACGACAGGGCGCGTGGCCAACATAGTATGTCAGCTTTCATTAAAAATAACAAAGACATCCAAGAAGAGGAAGAGATGAGTGAAGAAGTCGTCACCCACGAAAAGGATCGTCGAGATTCTGACAATTTCCAATTGCCTGTATTAAACGACGTTGATCAAGCAAAGCTTACATCCTGCATTGATGAAGTTCGTAACGTTGTGGGCGATCAGGTGTCAGAGCGAAGAGTCGTAGAGACTTGTATTAACTTTGATTATGATATAACCAAAATACTCGACGATATACTTAACAACGAATGTGACAGTAAAACCAAGCAGCACAAACCAATAAGCGAGATTAGAACGTCAAAAAAACTTTCAGTCCAGCCAACTTCATCAGTCGCTCCAAAATTAATAACACCTGATCGGGAAACAATTTCTAGCGTACAAGCGCCGCCAACAATAAAAGTCACTGCGCAACCATTAAGTGAACGGGATATACGTCGTGGGTTTGAAGTTAATTCCCCACAGGTTCAATCATCGCCGGTCGTGTCAGGGAGAAATACGCCTGTTGACGAAGAAGTTAACAAAAGTATATCAGCTGTTAAGATATCCAAAGAACAAGCCCAGCGTGACGCACGAAAACTATACTCGCAGGAGCGGGGTGATCAAAAAGCTCATTTTCATATGATTGTAATTGGACATGTCGATGCTGGTAAATGCATTTAAAGGTACATAAAAAAGGGGTGCACATTTTTTTATCCTTCCAATAACTTGATAGGTAAAAGCACATTAATGGGTCATTTGTTGTTTGATACCGGCAACGTTTCACAACGAGTCATGCACAAGCATGAACAAGAATCAAAGAAAATGGGAAAGCAAAGCTTCATGTATGCCTGGGTACTTGACGAAACCGGTGAAGAGCGGTCAAGAGGTATGCCTACTATAAAATAAAATTTTAGAATTTTTATACTATGTGAGAATTAAATATTCCAAAGGTATTACCATGGATGTTGGATATTCGCGTATTGAGACCGATACAAAGATAGTAACACTACTAGATGCTCCGGGCCACAAAGATTTCATACCCAACATGATATCAGGTGCTACACAAGCCGATGTCGCACTGCTGGTGGTAGACGCATCGCGTGGGGAATTCGAAGCGGGTTTCGAACAAGGCGGACAAACGCGTGAACATGCATTACTCGTGCGTTCATTGGGCGTAAATCAATTGGGAGTGGTTATCAACAAGTTAGATATGGTCAACTGGTCTAAAGACCGATTTGATGAAATTGTAGGAAAGCTGAAGACGTTTCTCAGGCAAGCTGGATTTAAAGAATCGGATGTTACTTTTATACCATGCTCGGGTCTCAGCGGTGAAAATTTAGCGAAACCGGCGGTGGATCCTGCTTTAAAAGCTTGGTACAAAGGGTCTCACTTGCTGCACGTCATAGATAATTTTAAATTACCAGTTAGATCAATTGATCGTCCATTTCGTATGTCCGTGTCAGATATTTATAAAGGGACTGGTTCTGGCTTTTGTATATCAGGCCGCATCGAGACTGGTGTACTTAGCGTTAATGATCGTGTGTTGGTCGGTGCTAGCCGCGAGCAAGCTCAAGTCAAAGGCATACAAATCGACGAATTATCGCAAACAAATGCTTTTGCAGGTGATCAGGTGTCGGTAACATTATCAGGAGTTGATATGTCTACCCTGTCTGTTGGTTGCATTATTTGCGATCCGCAAAACCCCATACCGGTGACAACTCGTTTTCAAGCACGTATTCTTGTCTTCAACGTGACTGTGCCCATTACTATTGGCTATCCTGTGCTATTACATCATCAGTGTCTCATCGAACCGGCCGTGCTGAGTAAATTGCAAGCGCAATTACATAAAAGTACTGGTGAAATTATAAAAAAGAAACCACGAGTTCTCGGCAATAACTCGTGCGCTTTAGTAGAGTTGGAAACAACGCGTCCAATCTGCATTGAACGATACGCTGACTTTAAAGAGTTAGGACGTTTTATGTTGCGTGTGGGTGGCGTCACCATTGCGGCGGGTATGGTTACGAAAGTACGTTAATATTAAGACTCATAAAAATGCAATAAAATTTTGTCCTGTTTTGAGCTACAATCCAATTAAATGCTTTTTATTAGGTAAGAGAAAAGCTTGAACAAAGATTCGAAATTATTACTGAAAGTATGTATGTATATATGTAAGTGTTCGCAAATTTTGACAAACTCCAAATAATTTATTAAGTTACATTTTCTGTAGATAATAGTGAGTAGTAAAGTCATGAGAGAAAAATGAACGTTCCAACGGCAGGGATTTATATTTTAAAAAGGCTTTTTCTTCAGCAGTGTTTCCCAAAAAATTATGAAAATTGTATACAGTTGTAATAACTACAACAGTGAATAAGATTTTACTATAATTGTTATCGTTCGGAGACATTTATTATCGAGTTTTAATTTTTCCCTACGGAAATTTTTTTAATGTAATGTTACGACCTTTAAAGAGTTTTAAGTTTTTATAAAATTACCCCAATATATTTGGTTTTGTTTTTGCTTTTTATCAGATTTTTTATCACCGATTTTATCGCTCGCTTGTACTCGCTTTATTTATTTTTTACTTTATTATGGATATCACAGCGAAATTAAATGAGCTGAATCTAAAACAGCAAGGAAAGGGAAACGCAGCCTATGTTTTGGTAGAAGAATTGATTTGGTTTGAAGAAAAATGTTAAGTAATTTCAAGAAAATTTTAAATTTGACTGTTTTTAATGGCGTCTCCTTTAGTACTCAATTCGCCTTGGTTAGCAACTATTTTACAGTTGTCTCTTTCTACTAGGTTGGATAATATCACAGGCAAGTATGAACTCTTTCGTAATAATAAGTTCACGTATAAGTAGGTGATATATTTTTTCGAGATTAACTCCCAATAAGTAATTAAAAAGCGAGATTTCCCATACAAAATTTCTCTCCCAAAATCCGAGATTTTAAAATAATCCTAGACAATGACCATACTTTTTGTTATAGAACCCTGTGTTTTCTGTGTAAATGCCCATTTACACACGGACACATTTTGTTCGTGGGTGAAGGACGGCCGCGGAAGAGAGAAGGGAATTTGTCTCCTGTACTGGCGACACGCTTTGCTCTTCTTATTCGTATTTCTTATCTTAAAGCAATTTTCGACAGTTGCTTCATTCGTTTTCTTCTTTTGTGGGAGAAATTTCTAAGTTATGTGTTGGTTTTCAATCAAACGGAAGATAACAACGATGACAAACATCCGAACGCTGCTTGGGAAATGCCCTATTATTTTTGCTAGTAAAGTAAGTATAATATAATTTAAAATAGTTATGGGACATGTTTATGCTGATTTCTAATTTTTCGGTGCATTTCTAGATACTCAAGTTAATTATTTACATATGAAGTATTTTTAATTTAATTTTTTTTATTCAAGTATAAGAATTTATAAATATATTTCAATAAAAAAAACAACAAATTATTTATTAATTAACCAGTTTGCATTTTTCATTCATATATTTAAGACACTGTTGTCGAACGCTCTCTGCTTTACATGTAAGCGCGTGCTAGAATACATCCGAACCAGACGATGCTAAAGTATTAAATGTCAAAATGTTGCCGAAAACAATTTTGCCCGTGTGGCCGCGAATGAGACATGAAAAGAGAATTTTCAGTGTCTCCGTGTGTAAGTCCGGTGTAATGGATCATTATTTTTACGAATGTACGAATGAACGAGACGCCAAAATAAAAACTAAATAAAATGGATGCTGTCAAAGAAAACAGGTTTGTATACATAAATCTTATACAATGTTTGTTAGGTTTATTAACTATGCATTCATATTACATAAGCGTGTGTCCATAAACTTGTGTCCTCTTATTACGTATTATAAAATGTAATATCGAATTTTGAATGTGTATTGCTGCCATCATTTTTTGAAACCTCTGTAAACGTCGTTTACGGATTTCCTCCAGCTGTTTATTATTAGCAGTCAATTGCGTAATTAAATTAGGTATTCCTTCTCCTTGTCTTTTTTTCATATCGTTAATAATAATGAAACAAACCAAAAACACCAAAATAATTTATATGAAGAAAAACCTTTCACAAAAGTATTGTTAGTTGATTGACAATTTTGCTGGTAATCTGCCATATGTGATTAATTTTGTGGGTTTATTGGTAATTAATGCATATGTGAACGCACTTTAAGAGGTTACTTTTTCCGAATTCGCTGTAAAAAATAAAGTAACTGTTTTGCTGTAACTGTAACACCCCATTTACACACGGAGACATCTGGAATGGAGACACTGGAAACTCTCTTTTCATGTCTCATTCGCGGCCACACGGGCAAAATTGTTTTCGGCGACATTTTGACATTTTATACTTTAGTATCGTCTGGTTCGGATGTATTCTAGCACGCGCTTACATGTAAAGCAGAGAGCGTTCGACAACAGTTTCTTAAATATATGAATGAAAAATGCAAACTGGTTAAATAATAAATAATTTGTTGTTTTTTTTATTGAAATATATTTATAAATTCTTATACTTGAATAAAAAAAATTAAATTAAAAATACTTCATATGTAAATAATTAACTTAAAATTAAACTGAGTTTCTAGAAATGCAGGAAAAAATTATAAATCAACATAAACATGTCCCATAACTATTTTAAATTATACTACTTTACTAGCAAAAATAATTGTGCATTTCCCAAGCAGCGTTCGTATGTTTGTCATCGTTGTTATCTTCCGTTTGCTTGAAAACCAACACATAACTTAGAACTTTCTTCCACGAAAGAAGAAAACGAATGAAGCAACTTTGACAGTTTGCTTTAAGATTGGAAATACGAATAAGAAGCACAAAGCGTGTCGCCAGTACAGGAGACAAATTCCCTTCTCTCTTCCGCGGCCGTCCTTCACCCGCGAACAAAATGTTTACCTTCCAGAGGAGACATCGTGTAAATGGGCACTAACGCTACCTAAGATCTCAATTCGCCTTGGACAACTGTCATCTTGTCGCGTACGTTGACAATCTGTAGGTGTAAGCAAATAGAATTATTCGAAAAATGTTGGACCTGAGTTAAATTTGATTAGGTATAAAACTATTCAATGCAGTTATTATTGTAAATAACTGTAATCTAATATCCTTATTATGCATAAATTACCTATTTTTCTGCTTAAAGTTTTCGCACAAAAACGTTAAATATATCACGCACACATTTTTGGCGTTGCGCCAAAGCGATACGAACGCCATCGGGTCTCAAAAGTTGTGTGCAGACGGGCCTTAAAAGGTACCCCTGCAAACTTATAAATCTAGAATGATAGAGAGTTGCTCAATTCGCCTTGCGAATACCGGTTAGGTATTTTTTTTTAAATTTGCTTTTTATGCATTTTATGAATTGTATTTATAAATTTAAAAATGAAAGTCGTTTAATTTGAATATTGTTAATTCTAAATCCATTTAAGAACACACTACTACCATTTATCGGCGAGTTGACGACTTTACTTCTCTGCTCGCTATTTTTACTGTCAAAGTACTGGTAGTTAATGGATGCAACCTTGCTGTGACGCGTCGCGCAAAGATACAGAAAATTTATGGTAGTAATTCGTGATTTTCATATTAAAAAGAAATTAACAAACAAATAAATCTTAATTAATACCTCACCAATAAAACTGCGTTTGGTTAGCACATAAAAGTGTAGCAAGAATATTAAAACAAAAAGTGGAAAATCCAAAAACTCAGCAGAAATTGCATTTTCACATTCCATTTTGTGATTGGCATTCGGAACAGGTCAGTTTAATCGCTGGTTTAGTTCAGGTCGAATTATTTGACACAAAATTCGTTTTTTGAAAAGGCAGCGAATTTAAGAATCAAGAACGAGCAGGTAGAAGGAAAAAGGAAAAACCAGGCAGGCGCCTCAGTTGGAAGCAACAGAAACGTAGGAGAGAGGCGCAGTCATCAAATTTGAGTGAAGTTGAGGTAGCATTGGAGGTGCATATAGCGTAGTCGCGAACGACAACGGCAACAGCGGCTGGAAGAAAGAAGGTAAAGTGGAAGGGACAAAATGAGTCATATTAACATGATGAAGTTGAAGTTGATCCGAAAATGTGATTGTGATAAGTTAATTAATTGAATATCCAGCGAGAATTTCGTTTAATTAATTCACACTGTTATTTTTCTTTTTTGTATGCTGGAATAGGGGTTAACATTTGGATTGTGCTTCCGATTTGTGATTTCCAAGAAAAATAAACTGATGAAGTGATAAGTCAAATAACTTAATGAGAATACTAACAGCGTGAAGAAGAAGCAAAGTGCAAGTAACGAAAATTTACCATATCGTAAAATATTCAGAACCAAAGTAGAAGGTCAGAAACAATATTTGCCAATACCATTTAGAAGCGAACGACACAGTAATCGAGAGAATTAGAAACAAAAGTGTGACTGTAAACGCAAAGTGATTACGGTAACAAAGGAAATTTGCAATTACGTTTTCATTTGTAGTACACGACGACGCATAAATTTGCGAGCCATCTCTTATTAGCAACCATACATAATAAGAAGCAGCTGAACACGTCCATCTATTGTTAACGCTATGCGTGAGTACAAAATTGTTGTGCTGGGCAGTGGAGGTGTGGGCAAATCCGCCTTAACCGTACAATTTGTGCAGGGAATATTCGTAGAGAAGTATGATCCCACAATAGAGGACAGCTACCGTAAGCAGGTGGAAGTAGATGGGCAGCAATGCATGCTGGAGATACTCGACACTGCTGGTACAGAACAATTTACCGCAATGCGTGATCTTTATATGAAAAATGGACAAGGCTTCGTCCTCGTATATTCCATAACAGCACAATCAACATTCAATGATTTACAAGATTTACGCGAACAAATTCTGCGTGTGAAAGATACAGACGATGTACCTATGGTGCTGGTGGGTAATAAATGTGACTTGGAAGACGAGCGTGTCGTGGGCAAGGAACTGGGTAAAAGTCTAGCCACTCAATTTAACTGCGCCTTTATGGAAACATCAGCCAAAGCTAAAGTCAATGTAAATGATATTTTCTATGATCTGGTAAGGCAGATCAATAAAAAATCGCCCGAAAAGAAACAGAAAAAACCTAAAAAGTCCTTATGTGTTCTACTATAAGACTACAATTTTAAAACAAATTTATAAAGGAATTATGGTAATGAATGAAGAAAATAAATAAATAGTGAGGATCTATAAGAAAATATTTAAGTACCAAGGAAAATTTTGAGAAAAGCATTGCGATTAAATGTGGATTTTTACGCAGTCCACCTTCCTTCTCGCTGTCTCTCTTTAGATATATATATTGAAAACAAAAAATGGAATACTTGTAATATGATGGTATAGACAAAAAATAATAATTAATTACATACATTCACTCATGGGCGCATATTTTAGAATGCCAAGCTAATTTGTTCATTTTCTCAACAAAACAAATTAATATTGTTTCCTCTCAATAATATACCTTATTCTGTATGAAACCAAAAGGCAAGTCTAAGCGCAAAAATTTAGTAGCGTTTAAGTGAAACTCCATGTAAAACAAACTCAGTAAAAAACAGAAAGCCGCGTTGTCGAAATAATTCAAAACCGTTTTTACAATTTACAAAAAATACTACTTTGCTACTATTTTACAAATTTACAAAATATCTATAGCTAAGACAAAACTTAAGCAGATGTTAGTTTTGAATTAACGCTTGTAAGTAGGAAAGGAATGTATATTATGGTCCTGGTAAAGTCAAAACGATCTTGCACACTTTTTACTTATGCAGTTAAAACTATGTTGCTCGTATGATTTCATACAAAATGTTTCAACGGTTGTAAAGTTTTCTTAATCATGTTCTTATTGCTATTGCTATAAAACTTCAAATTCCATTTATGTGACGTAAAAATGTTTTTGATTACACTCTTGGTATATTTTTACGTTAAAACTGAAATGTTGTTAGCCATAACCGAAAGTACGTAGGCCAAATCGTAATAGTTCGGGTAACCGTTTTGACTTTAAAACCTAAGCGAAGTAAATGCCAAGCAAATAAAGAAAATATAAAAAAAAATTAACGGATGTAAAGTGATGAGAGAATAAGAATTTTTGCCATTTAAGGCACATATTTGTATGTACAATCCAAATAGACCGGCACTTTTATTGCTAGTCTTCTATCAATTTCGTTTCGCCGTTAATTAATGATTATATAGAAGTAATGTAACAGCACTGTCAAAAAAAATAACGATTCCCATGTGCCCTATAAAAAATGAAAACCATAACAAATCAGTTTATCGTACTCATGCATAATATAGTCGACCCCATACATCAAGACCAGAGCAGTATCCGTGACAAAAGGAAATACCTGTTGCGATTACCAGACCAACGATCCCTTCACGAAACAATCAAAACACATACATACGTATGTATGTGAAATACATAGTAGCCACTTTTTATTAATAAATTATTTGATTAATAAATTGATGTTTTCTAGCATTATGAAGAATTGTATAAATCTAAAATAAATGTAATGAAACGTTGCGTAACAAATTAAAATGGTAAAGACTTAAAATCCCCGTATATTTTGAATTTGTTTTTAATTGCTGCGTGGTATATGACACATTTTTAGTAACAGCAAAACAAATTTAATATGTATAATGATCTAAAAAAAATTGTGAACGGTAAAAATAATTTAAAAAAATTGCAAATCGCAACAATATAATATCAGAAAATAGAAGCAAATGCATAAATCAAGAATTAAAGTGTAACAAAAAGAAAAAAATAAGAGAAATAGATTTATTATCTTCTAAATATTAATTAAATGTATTACGTTTATAATAATAAAAGCAAAAAAAATTGAAAATATTAAACATATAATAAAGTTTCATTATACTTAGTCTTGCCATAGATTCTGTGACAAATTTTACAATGCATACGGCGAGAACAAATTCTCAGAAAAACGTTCCGGTATTTTTGCATTTGTTCGTATGCATTGTCTACTCATAAATTATACCCAGTTTCGTGGCAAATTGCGCTGGTTAACAATGGAGTGTGGAGCTAAGGAAAATCGCATTGCATGGATTGCATTACATAAGTTTGGTAAAAGTGCAAGTGATTTTTTCGAATTGCTGAATAAACATATTTCGAGAATGTTTGCATAATAAAACGTTATTCCCAAACGTCTGAAGTGTCAGACAGAAAAAGAAGTGGTTATCCTCGCGTGGTTCGAACCAGTGGGTTACATTTCCCTCTCCATATTGAACCATCCTGAGCTTTTGACAAAACGTAAAAGGTTGTTGATACCTTAAGTATATAGATTATCTATTTTCGTTAAGAAGTAGGATTTTAAAAATCCTATCAGCAATAGCTGAAAGCCGTTCAAGAAAGAATTCGCGGAAATACCCTTAGAAAGCAGAAATACATGTCCAGGATAATGGATGTATCGGCCAGATCCAGGTCAAGACTAATTAGAGATGATCTCCACATAAAAGTCTTCCGTCATACAACTGGTCACCTTTTTACAACGCGCTTGAAGAAAATTAGACTCGACAGATGCAAGGGGCTTCTTTGGTGGCACGCTGTCAATGGCTTGGAAATATTCTATTCACAGATGAGAAATTTGTTTGTTTCATTGTTGAAGAAGTCTTTAATAAGCAAAGCGACAAAATCTAAGCTAAAACTTCTAAAGCCGCTTAAAATGTTGTTTCAAGGGTTCAGAGTGGCCACCATACACTGGTTAAGATCGGGGCAAAAATGTACCAGGAGGATGTCTTAGAAGGCGTGGTAAAGCAGTTGAGCAGTACTCTCTTCAATGGTGAGCGTTGGATTTTGCAGCAAGATTGCAGTCCAGCCCATAAGGCAAAAACCACCCAGCAGTGAGTAAAAAACAATATCCCTGGGTTTATAACCGCGGGATATTGGCCGTTGGAAATCCAGATCTGAATCCATTGCGCCACAGTTTGTGGTCAGAATTGGAGAATGTGGCCTGTCGAAGACCTCTCAGAAATTTTGATAGTCTCAAACAATCATTGGTTCGAGTCAATATCCATGGAAACCGTGCGTACTGCAATAGCTGAATGGCCTAATCGTTTTAAGGCTTGTGTGAAAGCAAATGATTTTTTATATTTACGTGATTAAGTAAAAATAACTTCATTAAAAAAGTATTATTATTTCATACCTTTAACAGATCGAACTTGTAACAGAACTTATGGCAGATTAAATAGTACTGGCACCAAAAAATAGTTATGATGAGATACTTTCTTTGGAAAATTGTTGTTGTTGCTGATGTTGCAATATCCTTGAACATTTCTATTAAGTTTTTGTGCATTTGATAGAATATACAATGAAAATTTAAGTCGTTCTTCTAATATAGATCCGTTTCAACGTTGGTAGTTATATTTTATATTGTTGGAAAAAGTACGTGGACCAAAGTCTTTGATAATCCGCCATTTTTTTCCAATGTGTTTGTATGTTTAAGAAGAGTTAGAATATCCAGTAAGGTTAATGAAGTCTGGAAAAATATTTCCGTAAACATTTCTTTATTGACTATTGACATACATATTATATATGCAACATGTAGCTCGAGAGAAGTGTTTCATTGTTTTTTAGGCCTCTACAATTTCTTTTAAAAAAGGATTAACATCATCTATAGAACAAGTCTATTGAATTTTTTAAATTTTTTGCATTAAATGAGGTGAATTTGAAAAATTCAAATTTTCAAGTGACACATTTATTTTCCTCCTATGCTGATTACGACGTAACGAACTCTGCTTCGTGGTAAAGGAGCACGGTCAAAGCCCGCTTGATTAAGCTCTGTATAGTTCATTTGAGCAATGCGATAAGATAACATAAGAAGAAATATTTTTCATCAGTGCAGTGCCAGATAAGTGTGCTTATATGCGTTTATGTATAGTATTTTTTATATATTTTGTTGCCCAAGCTATTAGCACTGGCAAAGGGTGGGCCAGTCGTTGAACACCAAATTATAAAGAGTTTTAGTGGCAGGCTCTTGGAAAGCAATGGCACACCTACGAGTTTATTTCGGTCATGAAAGAACTTCTCGCAAAAGCTATTTACCGTTTGGAGTCGACATTGAGCTATAGGAATCTTCATTTGTTGGGCAACATCAGACCACACACCACCGAAACAAGCAATTATAGAGTCCACAATAATTCGGAATTTTGTTTTTATATAATATATATGCATATAAAAAAATAAATATACATCAATATAAATTATAATAAATATTTAAGGAGGTAGTAGTATGGAAATTGCTGCCCCAGCCCTATAAGTTGCTGCGTGACTATCATTCGGTAACGGGGGTATGAAACACCAAATGATAGAAAAGGATTTTTTCTGATAGCGGCCACTCCGCGGTAGGCAATGGCAAGCCTTCGAGTGTAATTCTGACACGAAAAAGCTTTTCAAGAAATCTTCTGCGGAGGCAGTATATTTTTTTAGGTCCCTGTATTTGTGGAAAACATCAAGACGCACGCCACAAATATGAGGAGGACAAACACGCAAAAAGTGGTATATACCTACAGTCAACGTCAAAAGAAAGTGTACACCATATATTGTCAAGTTTTGGCTATTTATTTATTTACTTTTTAATTTCAATTATTCTTTTATAAAAACACAGTTCATGCTACAACAAAAACCTTTAAAAGCAAATTTTCAAACTATGTATAAAATTCGCAAGAATTTTCTATTGTAATTATCATCAAAATTAGAAATTTTCTACTGAAAAACTGCAAGTATGCAATTTTAAAGCGCATTGAATTTTAGAAGAGAAAGTTTCAAGTATGTAGATCAAAAATCACACTGATTTTGGGACCTTTTTTCAGTCACGGTATTGTGAATTTCCTGCATTTACCGCCTACTCCACATTTTTTACATGGAAGAAAACACCCAACACCGTCAGCAGAAAACATTGTAAAAAATCAAAGTGGTTTTTGAACTACTAAATTTGCACTTCATTATATCAAAATTCAATGATCTACAAAACTGCATACTTGAAAGTTTTGCAGCAATTTTGATATTCTTTGAGATATCTTTATCTTAAAACTTTATTTGATGATATATGTAAGATTTGGATCGTTTCTGGATTATCCGCATAGCATCTATGTTTAACGAAACTCCACATACAAATTATGGCTTCGTAAACAAAATGGTGTTTCCAGCAGTTTCTTAGAAAAAAGGCTAATGATGTCAATACTCCAAAATCGGTTTTAAACTGTTGACCTCTGCTGATTCATCTTTTCAATATTCGCACGTCTTGGACAACACATGAATCACTCCAGAAGTAAGTTTTCAATTGCTCAAGCGTAAGATTTTCCGACGGCTATGAGTGTAAAAATAACCTGGTTTGTTTCATAATGAACCAACTGGTGGCTGACCCCATATTTGTATGTATAGGTATGTATAAGTATATAGTATGTACATATCGCTATTGTAATGCTGCTTTCAAATTCTTTGCCATGAGTTAGTAGTAACATATGTACATATTATATATCACACCCGAAAACAACCCGCACCCGAAGCTTGTGTGATATATGTACAAGCCATGAGTGTGCATGTGTTGCGCCTATTTGCCGGCATAGTAGCTGGCTCACTAGCAATTGAGCCGGCCGGCATTTTACAGAAGGGCAGGGCATCACCAATTGAAGAAATATAGAATAAAAAAAAAACAACTTAATACAACGGTATAATATTTAAGTAAGTGACACGCTTTGCTATTACAGTCGATGTCGTTGCCACTGACTGTGGGATCGTCGTTTGAGTTGAACTGCGTAGGTTATTTTAGTGGACGTATAATACAAATCTATCAATACTTTCTTCAATTTGTGAGCCATTTCATGCAAATAATTTTTTTTATAATTATGATATTGCATTTGCTGATTTATTAATTTTTTGGTATAAATTCTGAGTAAGCAGGATCGTTTATACAGTAAGTTAGTGTAAATCCCGCATTAAGCTGACAGTGAATCGAGTTGTTGGTCTCGGGTCCAACGCCGAAGTAAATTAATGGAACATCACAATGTAAGTACTTTATATACAAACATACATATGTATGTACATATATATTTGTTGTACGCACGTACATCCATACATATATACTTTTCAATAGTTGAGGGAGAATGAAGCAAATTAAAGGCGTTTTAAAATTCCATTGGCGTTTGTAACCAATACTTGGGCACATCGCATGCATATACACAAGTGATGATACGTAAGTATATTTGTTCATTTGTAATTATGCAGGCACAATTGTTTTGAGTGAGCTTCCCGATGTACTCCATCGAGTGACGAAGAAATTGAGAGTGGTGGTGGAGTAACGGAAGCCCGCAGTAAAATGTTCAGCCTTTTCTGAAATGATAGCAATAAAAATTATAGACTTAAGACACACATACATATATAACTATGCATGCCTATACATACTCGTACATGCATACATATGCACATATGTTACTAACCTTTGAACGAAATTTGTGATCGTGTCAAAGCAAACCAAACCACAGACAGGCGAACCAAAAGACGAATTTAGTAAGCCGCTACAACAACAACAACAACAACAACAACAACAACAACAACAACAACAACAACGAATTTAAATTGTATGGAACGGCACTGTCTCTGCGCATGGAAGATGGGAAGACATTATAAATAAATTACGGGCGTCACCACAACGAGACAACTCAGTAAAATACAAAATTGCACAACAGATAGCGAAGTTCATTCGTTGGTTGTCTACAAAGTATGAAAACAAAGATGTTTACTATATTTAGAATTAATCGTGTAACAATAAAATGAGTTAATAAAATATGAAAAAAGTAATATTTTAACCAAAGCATAGACATACATAATAATAATAAAAATAAGTGAGAAAGGCTAAATTCAGTCCGGAACGAACTTTATATACCCGCGCATATTTTGTAAAATATATGTAATTTGGCTGGCTGCTAATTTTTGGAATCAAACAAACTCATGTGAAGGCAATGAGGCAATGGCTTGTAACATCAGGTGGACGGACGGAAGTTTGGTTTTAATATATAAATGGGTGAAAGCCCAACGGATTAAGGGGGGAAGCTGGTCTAGAGCGCAAAAAATGGGCATATTTTATGAATTTATTTTGACTCAACAAAGGAATCAATCGAAAATCTGTGAAATAGGTTTAATAATATAGCTTTCATGGTACAAATACAAAATTTTTCGTCTGAATTAATTTCAAAATGGCCGCTGTCCAGCAGTTCTCCTAAGGCGCCTTTTTTTCTAGTGGGTCCATTGCCGAAGACGTAAACTCCTTAATTTTTGTGATGGATCAAAAAATAAATTTTTTTTAGTTTCTATACAACAACAGAAAGAGACGTGTAGATTTTTTCGATATTTTCTTTTTTCGCGAAATGGTGCACGTTTGAACAAAAAGTTACAATGTTCACTATAAAGAACGACATAAAATTGTTGATTAAAAAAAAAACTATGTAATATAAATAAAAAATCCTACGTACGTCTCCGGAGAAAGGTATTTCGAATGTATTGTCAAAATTTCGTAAGAATCGGTAAAGATTTGTTCGAGTTATGTCTTCGGCCAGTTTAAAAAAAGTGATTTCGAGAAAAACGCGTTTAAAGTTGTAAATAGCGTTCGGGGCATACCTGCGAGGCACTGCCGTCGAATGAAAAATTTGGGCATTTAGACATTTTTGCTGGCATCCCTCATTTGGTATATTATTTCTAAGACCCTAAAGCACCTTTTAAGACAAAAAAAAATTTTTCGATTTTTTCAAAATTCTAGACCAGCTTCCCCCCTTAAATGAATTGGGCACGTACTGCGCATGCCGAAAGAGCGAAATGCTGGGAAAGCTTTTATTTTAACACCCATTAGAGGAAAAAAAAGAGGGCGCTCGCGAAAGAGATGGTCCAATGATGCCGAATCAGATATTGAGGAAATTAACGTACACATCTGGAGAGATGAGGCCATGGATAGAAAAATTGTTGATGAAGCAATGGTCCACTACGGACTGTGAAGCTAAGAAGAAGAAGAAGAAGGTCTGAGTTACACGATCTCAATGATATGTATAGTATGTCGGACTTAATTGAGGTGGGACAAGTTACGTTAAGGGGTTAGGGGTAGTCAGAATTTTAAAAAAATTGGACTATATTTCAGAAAAAAATCCAATTCAAGAACATCGAGACGCACACCCCAAATAGGTGCTTTTGAAAAACATAAAAAACCCGTGCCTGATCGAAGGATTGCTTTTTCAAAGTTTCGCTTTTTTTTTTAACAATTATCGGTTTTTTTCTCAAAGATTGAAAAATATTACCCGAGGCCGCCGTATTGTTAATTTTGAAAAAAAGCATTGATCAAGCACAAGATTAATTATTAATGAAACTAATTTCTCTTGTCCTATTGATTTTAGATGAATTTCAAGGGACTTGTGATGATCACAGCGATAACTTTTACAATTATTATTTTTTTTTGTTTTTGAAATTTTGCTAAAGTCCAGACGAAACATGATGTATTAATGCTATGGTTTTATTTTTGTAAAATAAAGCAATTGACTAGCAAAAAAAAAGAAATTATTGAAAATCATAATTTTTTCGGGCCTCTGACTACCCCTAACTCCTTAAATCGTTAACAAGATGTGTGTATCTACTCAAAAGTGGGCGTGGCACTGACAATTTTCCAACCTTTTTCCAAACCATACAATTTTACAAAAATGAAGGGGCATATACACACATACAACTATTTACAAACTTTTCTTCGCCCAAAACATCTTAGCTACATTTGCTTCCTTGTCAAGTAATTTTTGAGGACTGCATTCACTACGATCACATCTGTCTGGCATAATTACGTTCTGGATACTGTAGCAAGTGAAACTCCTACCTATCCAGAATCGACATCCTAAACATATGTCCGACATGTGAAGGCACCCCGCATAACACTAACCATCTTTTCACATGCCCTATCAAACCCACTCATCTAACACCCCTCTCCCTCTGGACCCAACCTGTCGAAACAGCAAGTTACCTGGGCCTGCGGTTAGATTAGCTAGACGAAGACGACTGGTGATTAAACTACACTGACAGGGAAAAGTTACTGCTACAACAACAACACCAACAACACTATCTATCGCCCACTGCAGTCACTTTACGTAACCGGAACGACCCAGATTTATATCCGGCTAAGGACTGTCACTTCAGTAGCATTCTCCATAATACCCTATGTGTGGGGAATGTTTATGCTGCTACAACAACAGCAACACTATCTGAGTGCAAACAACGTGGCTTTAAGTTTTGAGTAACATTTATTCGTTTCTCTTTATTAGATTCTTGGTAAAGCTTATTTATACATAAATACATAATTATTATTATGACTTTTTTTATGGCTTTTTGTAATTATGTAATTCTCCAACCTTTTCTTTTATCAGAGTTTATATGCGTACGTGTATGTAGTAAGAATATATTAATATGTATGTAAGTGCTGACTATTTACTATACTTTTTATGCTGTATTTTCTTCACAATATGTTTATATGTACTTTATATAACTCTAAAGGTTTATTTTTTTACGTACAGAGTTAGAGGGAGGCAAATTACAAATTTAGTTCTCATCTCAGTTTTTGTAAGTTTTGCATTTTTTAAGATGGAACTTATTATTTTAATTTAATAGATGAATAGTTTTAGATTGCAATTTAAAATAAATACATACAATTTCATAAGTTAATATGATTTCTTAAGTAAATACTATCAACATATTCACAAATTTATCAATCTTAATTGAGTTCGTTTTGCACTGATTCCGATAAAATTTTAACAAACTTGTACTTTTTTTTGTATGTTTTTGGACGAAGTGAAAATTTTGATCCTTTGCATACATACATATGTATTGTGCATATTTGTATGTCACTTCGTCAAAGTATTTTAGCATACAGAAATCATTAGACTAACAAAACTTTAATAATTTGGTCTACATCGATTTTTCTGCTTCTTTTGGATTACAATTAGCTACTACAATTTAAAAATTCAAGTTTATTTTCAATCATTATTTTTTAAAGTAATTGGAGTAAAGGTGTTTTGAAATATTCAATATATATCACAATGTATATATAACATTTTAAAATATAAAACTTAAATACACTACATAAAAAAGTGTTACTTCGAAATATCAAGAACCAAGGTGACCGTATAAACACTTTTTAAAATACATTTTATTTGAAAGGCCGTTGAGTGGCATAGTTAAAAAAATGTAGTATTTGGCACTATATACATACATATGATATGCAAATTTAGGGAGCATCGAAAAAACAATATTACATACATTTTAGGTTTGCAATCTCGACACTAATATGCACTCCACTCAACATTTAAAATCGCAAGACAGGAAAAGTGTCAGTTCATTACACATTTTTCAATTTTTTTTTATAGAGCTTAATTTTATGTAAACAATTAAAACGATTTCTAACAAAATATATAAAAAAACAAAAAATCAAAATAAATAATAAAAAAAAACAAATACAAAAACTCTAAAAAATATAAGTAAAATGCATGATTCAATAATAAAAGGTTTGCTCAGTAAGCAGCTTTCTCGTTTCCTCTTGACAAATCGGCTCTCTTAGCAAGGCACTGGGTTGCTAACTCTAGAAATTTAGAGTAAAAGTGGAGGAAAAATAAAATATGTGGGAAAAACATTTCGCTTTCAGAAGGATGTGCTTATGGGCAAGAAGTTGCTCGATACGTCTAGGATCAATATGAACACGATATGGAGTACATCCGGACATACCGCTTAAATAAGGTTATCATAGAGGGGCAATGAGCGTGAAAGATGGACATTTTGACAATCTGAGGCCGATGCCTTTCAAATATAGGCTGCGAAAGTGCTCACTAGATTGTTTTAAAAATATATAACTTACTAACAAGGGTTCATTTTATTTCTTATGATGTGGTGATTTAGAAGGAATTCATGTTTTGAAAAGAGCATTTCCCAAAGAGTTACGACAGGGAGAATAATGGGATAGTGCCGACGCAATCGATAACATTGTAGACCTCATTATAAGAAAGTTGGTATTGTCGGAACTTGTTTCCAATGGATGGATGAAGCGTCCAGAGGAGGCTTAGCGAAGTACAGTACCAGCATGAAAAAGCTCCTCATAAAAAACATCTGCATTTCGGATTCAACCTCAAACTGTAGGTCCCTCCATTTGAGGAACAACAAGACACATGTTACAAATAGGAGAAGGATCTCGGCTAAGCACCTAACAGAATTGTAGGCGCCAATTATTTATTTATTTTTAACGAAATAGTTTCATATTGGCGAAACTTTGCAACTTCGTGATCGGTTTTAAATTAAAAAATTAATTCACAAAATAAAATCTTGGTTTAAGTAAAATAATTTCTTGTTTTAATATCAGACTTGGTAACTTCCCCTAATAACTTCTATTTGTACCATTATTTAAATTCAAATATTAAGTAAAAAAATACTTTTTTGCTACCATTTTTACCAAAAAGGATTTAATTTGTTCCCCTTTATTCACCTTCTTAAATACAACCTTTTGTAAGGGAGTGTCAAAAATTGAATGTCACTAGTGAGCAAACCTTTAATAATTGAATCATGAGTAAAATGTAGTTAAGAATATGTAAATTTTGTGAAAGGGACTACTTCGATTAGATCTAAAACTTTCACATAAAATTGAAGTAAAAAACAAAACGAAAAAGTAATTGAAAACTTAGTTTTGGATGTGTGAACTTTGTGAATGGCATTACTTCTGAACGTCACATATAATATTTTTAATTACTTCAAATTTGCATTAAATAATTCATATAAAATTGCAGTAAAAAACAAAACGAAACAATCTTGCAAAAATAATTGAAAACTTTATTTGTAATTTGTGAATGGCATTACTTCTCAACGTCACATATAATATTTTGAATTACTTTGGATTTGCATAAAATGTTTTATTTTATGTGGAGGTGTTTACTTATTGAATACTAGTAAGCAAATTGTTTGTTCATGTACGACAAGTAACCTCTATTGCAATTAGTTGACGGAAAATTTGACACAATATACATAGTTTTCATGTTATAAATTTAACTGTGCCTAGAGATGTTTTAAGGACTATCCAATCTACAATTTCATTGTTTAATTAGCACTTTAGTTATTTTCATATATGTACTTATATGTGTTTACATATGCATTATACCCAAATTAGGTTAGAAGAATTAACGTCTTGATAAAAAATTAATATTGAAAACACTTTTCACCCAAACCAACACGAATAAACCAAATGTCTGGTAATTCTATGCGCATCCTTGAAAGAGTTCGGTTTTTGACTTGCATATTGTTAAGATTTTATGTTTTTTTCTAAGAATTTCATACTATCTTTTTAAACATTTTCTTTATTTTTCACATTTCAAGTTCTTTATATTGTAATAGTTTTGCTTCGTTCATATTTGCAGGTGAATTTTGTGAAATACATGTGGCCTTGGTGTTGATATTCTAACAAATTGTGTATATATTCAGTCCTGTCAAGTATTTTTAGGTAAAAACAAATTCCAATAGATGCAAGCATGACATTAGGGAGAAGCCGGTATTTGTGTTGATACACTAACTAACATTGCACTGAGATTCGTATTTGACTATAAGGAAGCATTCGTGGCCATGCTTGCACCCATGCCGTTTAAAAAATGAAACAGCAAGCTGCAAGACGACAGTTCTACGTAACCGGAACGTCCTGGATTTATATCCGACCAAGGACCGCCTCTTCAGCAGCATTCCCTGTATATGTATGGGGAATGTTTATGCTGCTACAACAACAACAACGACAGTTGGTTCTACGTTACCGGAACGTCCCCAAGGACTGCCACTTCAGCAGCATTTCCCAAAAATGTATGGGAATGTTTAATGCTGTTACAAAAATAACAACGGCAGCTTAAGTCTAAACTTAATAATGCTTATTGTCCAAAAACCTCGACAAATAGCTAATAAAATTAAAATGTATATCGTATACCTAATTTTAAAATTATAACGAAAATATAATCATTGCCACATTTGCAAATTTTAGCTCAGTCCAAAATTTAAATTTTGTTTTTTTTTTAATCACATAATACACCGGGTTTCAGATAAATAACAACTGCTTATTAGGCTATACACAACTAAATTTCTAAGTCAAGGTATGTCTTTGTAAATTTTCAAGCACCGTTTCCTCAAGCTGTACCGTTTATTGCACTTCTCATTTCTACATTAATTTTTGCAATTCACTCGTTTTAACATACTCTTAACATTTTCTGATAACTACTAAGTAAACTTAAGATAAAATTTATAGTTTTCAAAGCTTTTGCATACTTTTGAAAATCTTCCATTTCGCGTTTATAAACAACCACACCTAAATATATAAATAAACATGCTTATCGGCATTAAAAACAAAAAAATAAAATAAAATAATCTTAAAAGATGAATAACAACGAAATTTAAGCGTAAACTCGTACAATATTATGTTCCAACAACTATTAACTTAACACTAACTCACTTACATATCAAATTAAAACAAAATTTATTCTGCTTTCCCAACTAACGGTTTACTTACGCTGTTGCTGATGGTGATCCTCATCGTCGCTGGGCTCTTCCTTCAATGGCAGCGAGTCAATTTGTTTGGCTGTTGTTGTTTTTTTATTACGCTGCCACGTAAAAACACGCGCCATTTGTAGAAATTTCTTTCGTGATACCTTGCCCATGTGCTTTAGTCGCTCTTTGAATGCTGCATCATCCTCGCCTTTAGCTTTGCCGCTTTGCTCTTTTTCCAGCGCATTCATAAATTCCTGATTCCATCGCAATTGATTCATGAATTCCTCATTTTGCAACATCAATGCAAACTGTTCGTCCGGCAAGTCAAAATCACGAGCCACCCCATTCTGAGCAGTAGGTGTGATGCGTAGAAAACCTGGCGGGAGTGGACCGAGCATAGGTGGATTCCAACGTTGAGTACCGTGATGCACGTTTCGTTTTGGGGTTGCACTAGTTGACGACTTGGACATGGTACTAACCAATCGTTGTTTGGGTGATGCCCCTGTATTGTGATTGGATGATGTATTCACACCGTTACTGCCACTGAGATTCAACAGCACTGCATTTGCCGCAGCAGCTGCAGTTTGCTGATTGTTCGGTACTGCCGCGTCGCCGCCATCAGTAGTGTCAATTAGTTGTGCGGTTGCAGGTTGCTTATCTGTGCCATACAGATTGATTAGACTGCGTTGTGGCGATGTGTTTGCATCCAATTCATTCCGCAGCTTTTCATTCTGGTTATCAGTGGACATTGCTAACAGCTGATCGATGGTGGCATCCACTGCACCCTGATTAGCACGCAACACAGCCTCAATAACTTCACGATCCATGTCTGGGAACATTGTTTTGAAATCAGACATGGCCTGCGAGAATTCCAGCTGCAAAGTTGAGGCCATACTTTTTTGTAGAGGCTGTACGATTAAAATTGTGGTCCCTGGATTTTGCAGCCTTTTTCTCAATCGAGTATTAGCACGGTATAACAAGTCACAGACGCAATAATTTATTTTCAGATGCAAGCAATTCTATGTTTGTTCACTTCCCAAAAAAATACATAATACCGTTGAACTTGTTTATCGGTGAGTAGATTGTTGAAATGTTAAAAGTCAAATGAAAATTTTTTACACCGATAGAAAAATTGATAGAAAACAATGCATTGGTAGCAGCGATAAACTAGTCACAATAGAAACGAAAACGGCAAGAGAGAAATAGCTGGGAAATGCATGCCTGGGAGTATTTATTGTGAATGGGGCTAATATTGTTGGCTACGGCTAGTACCCTGCAAGAATCTAAGTGTGCGCACACAGGCCGAGGTACCGTAGGGCCTTATGCTGCAAAAAGTCACCGACGTAAACGCTGTCCCCTGTCAGCTGTTACGATCAAACTAATGAGAACCCCATGTAAATGACAAATTACTTCCCTTGCATATCGTAGATTTTATCGCAGGAGTTTGGAAAATTCCCGTAGAACCGTATCAGCTGATTGCTCATTTGTTGTTGTTGTTGTAACAGCATAAACATTCCCCGCGTATATACGAGGAATGCCGCTGAAGTGACAGTCCTTGGCCGTATATAAATCCGGGTCGTTCCGGTTACGTAGAACCGAACGTAGAACACACAGTGTTGCCAAAGCGTATATTTCGAAATCATTTCCAAATAAACTTAGAAAAATTTTAATTTTTGTTAAAATAACTTTAACACACTGTTGAATGTGAAAATTTGTAACTGATAACGCGGATGTGGGTAAAAGTGTGTATTCAAACATATCAATGGCCACATTGCGTCAATACAACCAAACAAAAACCCACACAAGCCGATGTATTATGTAAATATGTAACCAAACGAAAGCAGTTGTTTTCTACGGGCATAAGTTTTGTTCAATTTTGTGTATCTTACGGACAATACACAGAGATTACGATACCGTCGGTGATTGCGGGCACCATAACCGTCACCTATGCAGACATCCGTTTGCCGAGGTTATGCTGGCGGACACGAAATGTGTTTGCTCTGTTTAGCTGCTGATCCAATGCACACTTGCTTTGCTTCGACAACTGCCGCTACAGAATAGAAAGGCACTTTATGCCTTTGACATTTGAATTTCATTCGTCGCTTCGTATTTTTCCTATTGTTCTCACAGTATTCAATGCTACCACTTAGAAGTTTTCAAAGTAAAGTAAATCATATCAAGGCCTGTCTTGGGCCATTGGTGTGGGGGTGGTTATATTATGTTTGCTACAAAACGGCATTCCGGAAAACTGAAATTTAGTTTAAAAATAAAATAAAACGGAACAAGGTTGCAGATTTTTTTCTATTTATTTGATTTTTAAATTGTCGAACTACTCATAACTTACGGCGGCCGCCGTAGCAGAATGGATTCATGTATGACTTCCATTCGGAAGTTAACAGGTTTGAGTAGCAAAAAAAATTATAGAACAAGATTTTTCTATTTTTTTTTTTCATTTGTAGAACAACAAGAAGACGCCCACCACAAATAGGAGAAGTTCGGCCAGTAAAGGGTGTAAGCATCAATTATAAACATATTTATACATCCTCTTAATTGTAAATCTTCGTTTATAGAATTTGACATTCTCTGCAAAAAGCAAAAGCAAAATACTCTACACAGTGCTACTATCTGCTCAATGGTTTTTTATTTATGTTGCATTTTTCTTTTTTATTAGCAACACTAATTACGTTAGCAAATGCCGAATAGATGAAAAGAGCTGCCCAAAATTACATTTGTGTGGAAGGAACGAAATATAAGGCGTCTTCTATTCGCCATTTCTCCACTCGCTGTTTTCATGCTTGATTAACTTAACGAAAAATTTGAATGCGAAAGCATCAACAAAGTTATCGAGTAAGATTTGCCGCTAGCGAGTATAGTTATAGCTCATTAGGCTGGTATAACTTACATCTTACAAACACATCCAAATTAAGGCAGCTCTATTCCCGCGTTTCCAACACGTGTTCATTTATACCAGTGGCTTCATCTATGCGCCACTTGCTAACTCTTGGCGAAAAGAAGAGGCCTATGAGGCTTAATATTTGCTTTCACGACGAGACCATTTGGTTTTTTTTAGTTTGTTTATATGCGGGAATACTTTGTGGTACCACCGTACGTTTTACACGTCACGTCAGTCAACTGCATTGTCGCAACGGAGCCATTGAGATGGGTCTATTAACGAGTATTTATAAGTAAAAATACTCTCAGCTGCAAAAAATAGCTATAGCTCTCAAAACACTCTTTGCTGATAGAAAATCGTATCAAAAAGTCTAAAAAACGTCGTACAAATTTAGATATTTCTCAATAAAAAGTATAGTAGTTGGGTGTCAGCTAACCTTCCTTAGCCTTAGGCCTTCACTCCTAAACTTCTTGTTGATGGCGTGCTGGTCCATAGCAAGGAAGAGCCCGGGTTTTATTAATGATGAGGCCACAACCTCTCTTGTCAATGCTTCCGCTACTTCGTTCCCAGTTATACTCCTGTGTCCTATGACCCAAATTAGCCGGATACGATCGTACGTTTCCAACAGATTCAGTTCCTTGATACACTCGAGGACCAGTGAGGACTTAATTTCACAGGATAACAAAACCTTGAGTGCCGCCTAACTGTCGCTCAGAATGGCAATTCGCTCATTCTTTTGGAAAACTACCCATCGGCATAGAACGGGGCCATATATTCCAGTGCCTATGCCTCCTGGTGTCTTCGAGCCAACTGTGCAGGGTCACTCCTGGAGTACCAAGTAAAAACATCCTATCCTTCATCCTATTTTCTTGATAGGCATCTAGGTGTGAGTTTGACAGGCATCTAAACGTGTGATGGTATGAGTACTTGGTCTTCTTGCTTGAGCGTATTGGCATTTATTTCAGTTCAACGCAAGACGCAGGCATGGAGACACACATTTGGGCAGACATTATTTGAAATTTTTAATAGACCCATTCGTAATAAAATACTTCTTTTTTTACAGATTGTTCATCACTGATGAAGATTAGATACATTTCAATTGCTATTTACTTAAATATATCTGTAAAATGGCTGTGTGTGAACACGATGGGCAACACCAAAAAGAGACACAACACCTTAGCGAGCAGTGAAGTGACAAATCGAAGGCGCCTTATGTATTTTTCAGCCGCGCGCTGTAGGCCTCTTCTTTTCTAGTATAAATAAACATATGTTGGCAGCGCTGGGACAGAGCATTTGTTTGGAAAATAGTGAGTTATATCTGTTGCTAGCGCGAGTCTTGCCCGATAACTTGGTTGTTGCTTTCATATGGACATTTTTCGTCAAGTGAGCTGAGCTGAGAGAAAGCGAGCAGGGGTGTGGCGAATGGAAGAGGACTTGCATTATCATAATATTTTTACGTACCTACATAAGTATATAAAGCGAAACCAATTTTTGTATGAATGTAGGCATATTTGCTAATTATTTTAAAATAAAAATTCAATAAGAGACAGGAAACATAATCACATAAGACCTTATACAAAAGCCATTGTATAAAAGAAACAAGTAAGGAGTACTAATGGGCGGCTGCCGTAGCCGAATGGGTTGGTGCGTGATTACCATTCGGAATTCACAGAGAGATCGTTGGTTCGAATCTCGGCGGAAGCAAAATTAATAAAAACATTTTTCTAATAGCGGTCGCCCCTCGGCAGGCAATGGCAAACCTCCGAGTGTATTTCTGCCATGAAAATGCTCCTAATAAAAAATATCTGCCGTTCGGAGTCGGCTTGAAACTGTAGGTCCCTCCATTTGTGGAACAACATCAACTCGTACACCACAAATAGGAGGAGGAGCTCGGCCAAGCACCTAACAGAAGTGTGCGCACCAATTATTTATTTTAGTTTTTAAGGAGTACTAATTCCGGGCAGCGCACTAGACAGGGCTAGTTTACTGTGGCCGCAACCCTTGATTTAATTCCTTGCAACGGACTCACGATGAAGATTGACGAGATAATTGACTTTATGAGTCGGCATGGAATCTTAATAGTTGCAGTTTAAGAGACAAAACTGCAGCTAGCTGATCACCAGGGAGATCTACAACAGAGACAAGTGGTGGTCTAGCGTTATAGTCCACCCACTGTGCAGTATCGCCTCAAATATCAAGGAATAGCTGTCCGGTCAGACAATGCTGAGATCGAAAATTGTAACATCTACATACCCTCCGCCGCCTGCTATGCGGCTGGATGTCATCCTAAAATTGATGCGCTCATCAGAGGTGAAAACCGATTGGTTGTAGGTGACTTCAACGCCTACGACGATCTATGGAATTGAAGCCTGCCACACGATCGTAGGGGACAACTATCTGCGTTGTAGGCATTCGTCAGTCGCAAAGGAGCATAAAGCAAGGTACACTGCAGCGTCATTTCACCCTTGCTTTTCAACTTCTACATCTCGAAGCTCCCCCAGCCACCAGTGGGATTCACACTGGCCTCGTATGCTGACGATTGGTCTATAATGGCGTCCGGCAATGACATCGATGATTTGTGTTTCAAAGTGAAAGTTTATCTCACTGCAAGAAATCCCCAACGTTCACTCACTAAATCCCCCCCAAAATCTTGGGTGTCATCTCCGATATTTTGCTCTGTTTTTCAGCACATCCAACTGAAATTGGTACTATGGTCCAAAACTGCAACAAGGTTCTCAAATCGCTAGCCGGTAGCACTTGGAGCAAAGACAATGAAATGTTGTTGGGGACATTCAAAGCAATTGGGTGGCGGGTGCTGCATTATGCTGCACCCGTCTGGTCGCCTGGCACTACTGACCGCAGTGGAAAAATCTCCAGGCCAGTCAAAATACTGCTATTAGTACAGCCACGGAATATCTCCTGATGTCTTCTCTGCAACAGATTCACAACGAGGCTTCCATGCTCCCGGCTAAGGAGCACAGCAAACTATTCAGCACGCGATTTCGGCTTGAGTGTCACCGAAGGAATCACCCCTGCAGACATTTGCTAGAGCCTGAGCCAGGGGGCATCTCTTCAACAAATGATTTCTTAAAACGTTTTATTTAAAAGGACTTTTTGAGTTTTGTTGAAAGAAGAGGCAAACCTTGTTCGTGAAAACTGAATTTCATTGATAAATATCGGCCACTTTTTGTACCGGAGTTACAAAAGATAGACAGACAGAGGAATAAATAAAAAATAACGATATACATAGACCTTGTTTTTTTTTTAAGAAAGGATGAACGTTTGCTTGGGTGTACGTTTCGCTTTTTTATTTGCCAGAGTTTACTAAAAAGTCAACCCCACCATAAATGAAACCATATACATACATATGTATGCGACATTAAACTTCTTTCCGCTAGATCTGCAGGCCAGATACATCGCGAGCATTGCTGCAATAAGGCTGAACACTTTCGGTAAGTGGTCAAACACTTACAACGGTCATGGTAAAATCCTGGCTGCCATTTTCGATCTTCCCGGACTGTGCACTTCTGCCTACACTCGCCATTAAAGCGTTCACGACCCTCTTACCCTCAAGCGAAGAGTGGAAACGTTACGATATAAGACAGAATGGGTTCATACACAGATAGCTCAAAGCCCAAGGGCAGAGTAGGCGGAGGTGTATAAGTATATTCCAAACATCTGGGGATCTCCTTCAGTTTTCGGCTCGCCGAGGGCTGTAGGGTCTTTGAAGCTGAACTGATGGCTATAATGAAGCGATACTCGTACAGTGTGTTACAATATCTGGAGAGGATATCTACATTTTCACAGGTGAAAATAAACTCACTCACAAAACAGTCAACAACCTCCAAGGTAGCCATGAAATGCTGCACATCTCTTAACGAAAGGGCTGAGTCATTTCAAATAAAGGGAACATGGGACATTGGTCAGTGCAACATCGTTTCTTTCTCGTGCTAACTGGTGCCAGTTGGACACACCAAGTAAAGTCAAGTCCTTCTTCACCTGATCTTTCCAAGGCAGAGGAGGTCTGCCACTTCCTTTGCTACCATCAGCTTGCACCGCATCGAATACTTTCAGCGGTGCGTTTTTATCCATTCGGACGACTTGACCCAGCCAACGTAGCCTACTCAATTGCCTACTTAGTCCAAAGTAGCACTTGTTGGTGTTAATGCTGGTTCCTAAATAAGCGAAGTCTTTTGCAACCTCGAAATCATAACTGTCAACAGTAGGTGCCGATATGCGAACTGTTTGCTTGATGACAGGAGGTACTTCGTTTTGTCCTCATTCACCACCAGACCCGTTCGCTTGGCCTCTTTACCCAGTTTGGAACAACAGCGCGGTTGTTAGGGTCGATGATGTCAATATAATCGGCATACGCCCACAATTGACGCTCTTATAAAAAATTGTGCCTGAGCGATTAGATTCTGCGGCTCGTACGATCCTTTCCAACATCAGGAATTTCTGCTAAGCGAAAATAAGTACAGTCTTATCACACTGATCTCACTTAGGTATAATAGGGCACTGCATAATAGGTTCGCCCGCGCAGAGGATGGATGTGCAAACACATTACTTTTGTAGAAGCTGTCTAGATGAGGAAGAGAAAGCGATGATCCCTCATCTTCTGTGCCATTGTCCTGCTCTATCCAGACGTAGCTTCCTTATTCTACGTAGACACTTTTTTAATGAATTGGAAGATCTCAGTTCTGCAGAAATCAGGGATACTCTTAAATTTTTGAAAAACACACACTGTCTTTTAGGAGGGATAGGAACAAGCTTTGAAAGTAATGTCAAGATCTTGTGCTTACGTAGAAGCTGGTTTGACAAATATGCCTCGAAAATTTTAAACGTTTAAAAGTACACCCGCTAAGCTTATCAAAATTTTGCTACTGAAATGTATCTTTAGACTTTGATATTGCAAAGTGTGTATATTTACTTGTATTACCTACGCATGTGTGGAACTTTAATTTAAAAACCACACACATATAATATGTATGTATGCATGTATTTGAATAATATTCAATGGCACGAGCTTGCACATACACGCGAGTAATCAGCAGACGATGTATCTATAATTATATTTAGAAAAGTTTAAATAGGTATATGTTCACTTAGAGGCAGGCAACACGTGTGTTGTGTTGTTTACTTTCGCCTATGTGGCCCACAGAGATCAGTGAACCTCACAGAAGAGTTTATACTTTGCGCATCGGTACATGGTAAAAACAAAATAAGTTTTTAAAGAAAAATAACTAAATAATACTTTAACTGATAGAAAAGATAGTCTAATATGAAAGGCTATATTCTTACGAAACCTTATGGGCTTGTATATAAAGGGATGGCGCAAAACACTGAATCGCTCTTGCTTTCAATGCAGGGAAAGGGGGAAGAATTAACAATATGAGTGCGAGTTGAAATGGGTTAGTTTAGGCTAGGTTAAATGTTTGCCAGAAGAGAGGGCTCACTTGGACGAAAAAAAAAAAAATCAAATTCGCGCTTTGTAATACCACTGCATAGGACAGCGGAAGTGGGAAAGAACAGAATGAAGTTAGAGGATCGTTTTGTGGATGACGATCGAACGATGAATTATGTGTGTGTTAACCGCTTCATGCTGCTAATGAGGTTCATCGGTGGCGGATAAAAAGGAAGCTGTCGCAAAGGAGTGGAAGACAAAGCAGGATATAGATAAATAGATAGATAGATATTTTATAAGGTTCGCACTGCGATCCAATGGTCTTTTGTGTCCTCTACTCATCGAAGTACCTCATCTAGACACAGTTCTCTTATTAAACTCAGGATAGGGCAGGGTTGAATTGAGAATATGTGCCTTTCTTCTGGCTGCAGTGGGCCAAGATCGCTCAACCTTCTCCGCTTTATAGCGCCAGGTGAAGGTGCATTGGAGTCTTGATCGCAGAAGTGACAAGAGTCAGTAGACCAAATTATGATTATGTGCAGATGACTAAGCAAACTGCAGTGGCCTGTGAAAGAGCTCGTGGGCATTCTCAATTTCTCCTTGGGAAGAATAGCGAAAGAAAAGGTGCTGCTCTTTCATACAGCTGAAGCAAAAATGCCTCGAAGTAATTGCCTTGCTGACAGTGTCCTCTAAAGGGACCCGCAAAATTCGAGAGCTGAGACATTGTTAACCTAAGAAGTTTCCGCGAGTATTTCCGGTCCGCCAGTGACCAGAAGTATCTGGCACGTTTGTGTACTTGCCCAGCGCTCGTTGAGTTGACGCGAAGAACCCACTTCAAAGAGCAGATTACAGGTAGTCAAGTGGATACCTATTCTCTCATGTCGTGAGGAAACTACCTATAAGGGTGTCACATCGGATAAAATATACATAAATCAGAATCTGATGGCAAATCATATTCTCCTTATGTGACTCTATCGGTTTGGATTAGGCCTAAGAAATTTTGCTAATTGCCTTACGAATTTGCGATAATAATTCCTCGCAAGTAAAAATAAATAAATAATTGGCACGTACACTTCTGTTAGGTGTTTGGCCGATATCCTCCTCCTATTTGTGGCGTGCGTCTGCTGAACGGCAGATATGGCGAGCTTTTTTATGGCAGAAATACAGTCGGAGGTTTGCCATTGCCTGTCAAGGGGCGACTGGTATTAGAAATCACTTTCATCTCAAGTGTATACAGGTATTTCTGAATTAGGTCATTATAACCGCGTACATTCTTACTTTCATTCCATTTTCCTCGGTACTCAAACCCCAAAGCAAATTCATACATTTTAAGTAGAGAAAAACAGTTCGCTCAAATGCGGTTAAGATCTCTAATATTTGGGAGTCACGGTGCGTGGAAAAGTGTTTGATTGCCCTTTAAAACTTTTTGTAAAGAATTCAAGCAGCTCACCAACTCACAAGCACAACTTTAGTGAAGTATACTCTGGAAGATAATTCAATGCCCGTTTGAGAGCTCGGTATAGCTTTTTGTAAGAGGACCAGCCTATAGTGGTTCATTACGATGAATTCTGTTGAAGGTAAGTATACTTCCAAAGGTCTGTGGCGTCTGTTCACCAGGAGATGGAACCGGAATTGGATTATGTCATGGGCTTTGGGCCTGTCGCGTAAAAGCCGCTAACATTGAGAACACCAGAATAGTCTCGAAAAATAATTAAAAGCGCATCCAATTAGATTCCCGTTTGCTTTTTTTCAAAAATAAATAAAAAAGCAAAACCGGTTTATTTTTCATATCAAACCAGACGTTAACATAACTTCATCTATGCACTCAGTTTGTAGTTGAGAAAACATAATAAGGCTTGAAAATTCATCGGGTGCTACTTTGGTCTCTGTATGCAACTGAGTGTTAAAAGCTTTCGCGCTAAAAGTCTCCTGCTAATGTATGGTGTGGACAATGACAATATCGGTTGAGATGACTGATGAAGGGCTGCAGCAAAAAATTCTACAGACGGGCTTTATTACTCACTCAGAAGGTGAATGTTGAGCTTTATGAGCTTTGAGAAAACATCGAATTATGATGCAGCGACTATAGCCACGTAGCCAGTCACAAGCAAATGGTTCTAGCGGGTAAGACCTCTTTGTGTTTGATGCATGAAATGGAGAATAATTTGGGTAGACTAGCGATTGAAATCGCTTATTAGGCAGTCGCCAAGAAAAAAGAAGACCCACATTAAATTATACTCAAGAATAATATAATACAAGATTGCGCTCAAGGGACGTGGCGTCACGTTGGTGCAATTGCATGAGAGAAATGTAAAAAGGCGTACAAGCATGAAAGAAGAAGAGAAAACTACACAGGCAACACACCAATAAATTGCACAAGCGTGAGGTCAGGTATGTAGTGATTCTGTTAAATTCGCTGAGAGCGGATTAGCGTTAAATCGTGGATTATGCTGCTATGACAGCTTACGAGTATAAGTATTACGTATATTATATATTCGTGCGCAACTAAGCTCCCGTTTGTCAATAGATGCCGCCAGCAGTGTGTGCTTCTAACATAACCTAAACGTCATCAACCAAGGTTATACATATGGTAAACAAGCTGCTTCGACACATTAGTGATTTTGGTTTTGGTTTTGTGAAATTGTCTGATTTTGTGCCCAATAATCGTCATTTGCGGGAAGTGTTGATTTTCCTCTTTCATTCGAAAAACGGCGGCTGAAGCGCATCGAGAGCTACAAAAAGTTTATGGAGATGCTGCTTTAAGTGAAACAACGTGCCGAGATTGGTTCCGTCACTTCAAAGACGGTGATTTTAATGTTGATGACCGTCCGCGTGCAGGAAGGCCAAACACCTTCTAAGACGCTGAATTGTAAGCATTGCTCATTGAGGTTTCGTGTCAAACACAAGTAGGGCTTGCTTCAGTATTAGGAGTTACCCGCCAATCCATTTCCAAGCGATTGCATGAATTGGGAATGATTCAGCAACAGGGGACTTTGGATCCTTATGAGTTAAAACCAAGGGATGTTAAACGTCCTTTTTTCGCCTGTGAACAACTGCTCCAGCAGCAAAAAAGGAAGGGGTTTCTTCATCGCATCGTGAGTGGTGATAAAAAATGGATTCATTACAGCAATCCAAAGAAAAGAAAGTCATGGGGACTGCCCGGTCATGCTTCTACGTCATCGCCTCGGCCGAATGTTCACGCTGCGAAGGTCATCCTATGTATTAGGTGGGACCAAGTTGGTGTAATTTATTATGAACTGTTAAAACCAAGCGAAACCATTACTGGGGATCGGTATCGACTTCAATTGATGCAATTGAGCCGAGCACTGCGCGAGAAGCGGCCGCAATACGCGGAGAGGCATGAAAAAGGGATTCTACAGTATGACAACGCTCGACTTCACGTTGCCAAACCCGTTAAAACCTACCAGGAAACACTGAAATGGGGAATTCTACCCTACCCGCCATATTCTCTAGATATTTCACCGTGCAATTATCACCTGTTTCGATCGTCTAGCTGACCTTTCATATGAAGACATCCAAAAATGGCTTGATCCGTGGATAGCCGCGGTATACGAGATCTACCAGAAAGATGGGAAAAAGTAGTACCCACCGACGGGCAATACTCTCAATGATTCACTTGTAACCATTTTTTCAGGATAAAGTTGTATTTTCATCAAAACAACAACGAGAACTTTGTGATGCACCTATAAAATTGCTCTTAGCTTAGGAGATCTGTTCGTTACTATTCTACATATATTTTTATTAGTTATACGCACCAAAATAATTATGATTCTCCATATATAATTTATTATGCTGATGTATGTACATATACACATGTGTACTCAGGATTGATAAGAAAGCCTCAGTTAACAATTTAAGAGGTATCACGCAAAGTGTCGACAAGTGTGCGATGGTTGCACGTGAATCATGCCCACGCCTTTTTGCTGATTAATGCTATAAATATTTGATGTTTGGCAATTAAACACGAGCTACATGTATGTACAAGGTGGTGCAAAATTAATCACCATATCGGAAGATATATAATTTTTGCAAATGACGTCGTACGCCAATCAAATTTGACATTTGTGAACTAGACAGCTGCTGTATTCCAACAAAGGAGCAAGCAACGGAGCGCGTTAAGGTCAAAATAAAGATTCCCATCACTCAGAATCGTTTTGTTTTATTTAGTAAAAAAGTTATTCGAAAATAAAATGGGTGATTTATTTCGCGCCACCTTGCACAAAATTTACAAATATTCATGGAAAGTGATGAGTATATTTTTTTTTAATCTGGTATTAAACATTTAAAAATTTAGCTTATAAAACGCAAAAAATTTGGTTGGCTCCAGGCTTCTGCCGTAAGCTTATAAATGGCTAAATATATGAAATATATGCGCATATCTATGTAAGTCTATATGTATGTATGTACCATATGTATGTATATATAGTACCCATGCATATAAACAAATGTACAACTTTAATGCTCAAAAGGTCTTTATATATTCCCAAAAGTATCATGCAATAATTACAAAAAAAGCTAAATTTGCCGACATGATTTGCACAGACAAGCTTATCGGTCAGACTGAGTACATAGTTAATTATTTGAAGCATATGAAACCGGCGCTATATGATGATGCAAGAAATTTTACTATTTCATCAAGTGTGTGGGTGCAAGCAACACTCGAATATTAATGGGCAGGAACAATTGGATATTAAATAAATGCTCAAATATCTGTTCGTAAATATTTCACTTAATATGTGAGTTTGTATGGGTTGTGGTCTATTTTAGGATACAAGTGTGACATTGACTTATTAACAGAGTTTTTGATAAGAGTTGACATTAATTCATAATTTTTGTCTGGCTTTAACATACGAGTATAAAGACAGTGGCGTATTTGGGGATAGAAAGTCTGGGCTATTTGGAAAACGACTCAAAAGATTAGGGTGGTTGCTACTCTCACATTTAAAAGGGCAAACGGTAGGTCTGTGCGCGTTTCATTCCGCACTGTTAACTGAGGACCGAAAATTGCTCAGAATTCAACATTCGAAAGACTTCATTAGAGAGGCGATAAATGATGAGAACTTCCTTTCTAACATGAAACAGAAACTAAGCGTCAAAGTGCCGAATGAAAAGCCCCAGACGAGCCATCATCCAAAAAATCACGTTTGGAGAAGTCAAAAATCAAGTCGATGCTCATTTGTTTTAACGATTCCAAGGGAATCGTCCACAAGGAGTTCATTCCAATGAGCCAAACCGTCAATGTAATCTTCTATCTTATCTGTGACTTCTACCTATTCAGAAAATTGCATTTGGCTATGAAAGATGGCCATAGAGGCCATCCAAAAGGCTTGTACCGACATCCTGAAGGACATACCGGTCAATGACTTGAAATACTCTTTCGAAAAGCTTTTAGATCGCGCAAAACAGTGTATCGGGGCCAGAGGGGACTATTGTGAATAAATAAACTTGAAGTTTCTATTTTAGCTCAGTCTTGTTTAATTTGGACTTCACCTTCTATATAGCTTGGAGTTCGCCGATTCATACACATTAAAATTGTTTTATACGTTCTCACCTTGAGTATCCCACTACTACTTGGTGAACCTATCATCAATTCTCAATCAATGGGATTGAGAAATTTCCAAAGGTTTTTACGGTCTTTACGATTTATTGAACCCTTTCTATCATATAATGCTCGTTAAATTCTTTTAAATCGTAAACCTCTAGAAAGTAGACGATCTGTTCTTCCTTTAACTTTTGTATATGGCATTATAAAGGGAGATTTTGACTGAGCTGCTGCTCTAGAAAAAATAAATTTTAATTTTCCAAGAAGAGAACATCCAAATTCCTACCCTTTTTATGGAATTAATAACATTAAATTATGCCCGAAAAGCGCCAATTGCTCGCGCTCTAAACGAATTCAACCGGATTTCAGCTCTTATAGAGTTTGATTTTTTTCCCTCTAATGTTGTTTTCATTAAACTTTTGAATTTTTGTATAGGGTTTTTCAGTAAGAGCGCTTCAACTTTTCAACTTTTTTGAATAATACACAAACGGTTTGACTTTTTTAACAAATTTTTTTTTTATTATCGAGTTTAAACATATACATTTAAGTATGAAATTCGATTTCTTTTGCATGACCACCGCGTGCACGTTTTACGAAGTCCAATCGTTGAATCCAATTTTCGATCACTCTTTTGCATAAATCGGCCGAAATTCCAGCAATTTCGCGTTCAATATTGGCTCTGAGCTCACAAATCGTCGCCGGCTTGTTACTGTAGACCAATGACTTCACATAACCCCAAAACGGGACGGCTTGTTAAATGGACCGTAAAATGGCCGTAGTGCTCTTAAAGTAGCAGCAACAGAACGATTATTTTCATAAAAAATTTGCACGATTTGCAATCGTTGCTCAAGTGTGTAGCGTTCCATGATGAATACTAATGAAGTTTACAAATGACAAGCGAAAAATAAAAAAATATTGCGTCGTTTGCCGTCCCTATCGGAAAAAAGTTGAAGCGCACCTATTGAATAACCCTATATGTGCATAACCTTATTTAATTTGTGTTAGTAGTCTGTAAGAATTTGTTGTTCATAGACTTTATATTTAAATAATTAAATGAATTTCGGGTATGTCGGCTTCGATTCTGGATATAAGTAGGAGTTTAAACTGCTACGGTGTCCAGAACGTAATTGGACTAAACTTCGACTAAAGGTCTTCGTCTGCAATAGGTGGTGCTTGAACTCCTATGACGGCATTCAGCGGTCGGCAGGTTAGGAATGTGGCTCTATTCCCTTTGTCTTCTTGACTGGCGTATCTAATACCATTTTTGATATGGGTACCTCTACAAGGAAATAAAAACATTAAAATAAGGAATTGTTTTCAGGTGGATCTAAAACTTACTTCGGATTTATTTTGAACAAAAACAAAAATGAAGATTTAATCTAAACATAATTTTATCAGAAGAAGAGAAAAAAGTCAACCAGAGGTGCAGTTTTCAAACCCTCAGATATTATCAATAAAAATAAATTTAAAATCCAAAATTAAATTATATAGTGGCAAATATTACGAATATTGTAAACAAAACATAAGTATAAATATGTTCAACTCTGAAAGAGGTAACAGTTACATGAACTTAGGAGTAAAATTCAAATAATGGTAATACCTAAAAAGTTGAGGCGAGAGAGCTGGCTTTTGAAGAATACCTGAATTGTTACTGTTGGAGCTAGAAGCGTTTTTCTAGTTTTGAATATTAGACTGTTTATTAGCAATTTATTTCCATTTATTTGTAACTTATCAAAAGCTCTACAATTAATTGTAATTAAAAGCATAGGTGCGTTGCGCGGTCAAGCGAAAAAATATATATCTAAAAACTATTAGCAGTAGGTAGGCGATGACAAAGAATGGTGAGTGACGAAAACGAAAAGCAAAACGGTGATATATGGTGGTGTGATTTTTCGCTGCAGCTTGCTACGAAATTGCCGAAATTACATTTTTTATGCACGAAATTTTGTATTGGCCCCTGATTAGCAGGACGAACGAAGAAACTGACCTACCGCCAAGTAAAATGCACCCAGTATACTGCTATGGTTCTGTGACTGTACCGCTAATGTGCTGCGTTATCACAGTAGTAATTTCTGTGTTTCACCAGTGACTTTAGTGAGCCATTGTGGTTCTTGCACCTGAAATTGTCGATAAAATCCACGCTACATTACTGGATGATCGACAATTGAAGGTGAATGTTTAGTGCTTTCAGATTTGTCTAAATATCTGGTTTGCTCGCATTGGGCAATTAACGCAATCATTTGACAAATTCAAAGAAAAGTTTGGAGATTCTCAATCACAAATAGAATTCGTTTTTACGCCGTTTTGCGTTAAGGTATGTCGCCAAAATATGAATTGATTACAATACACTAGAGCCCGAGGAATAGTTGAATCATTGAGACTTCATTGGTTGTGAATCGAAAAGGAAGATTCAGCCCATTACCTTTTAAAGCGTGAGGCAATAGCTGGTTAGAGACTTTTGTTTCATAAAGAGGCTATCGATGAAGTAAACGTAATTTGGAGGGTATCCAAGAGAAGCTTTGCAAGATGTGTAAGTTTGCTGAAAAATAAGACTTTTTTGTTAGCCAAATAGGTGCGCCTTATTTCAATTTTTAAATGGAGCGACTCCGAACGGGAAATGATTTTGTAAGAGTAGCTTTTTAATGGCAAAAATACACTTGAAGATTTGCCATTGCATTTATTTTCTAATTTGGTGTTTCATGGTCGGGGTTTCGAATCTGTACACTAGCGAAGGGTATTCACATATCAACCAATTCGGCTATGGCGGCCGACCCACATAATATAAAATATTTAAGTAATAAAACAACATTTCTTTGCTACTGGCAATCAAAGCGAAACTGATAAAGGCGATAGCAATTGAACAACAGTAACAGTAACATTTACGTGTATTTTGTGATTCTTAATACTAAGATTTACATGAGAATGCAAATAAACATACACAACAGCAACAAAGAAACAGTCAACTTTGACAAGCAAAACACACAATTGCAAAATCGGCTGCTTCCGCGCCATCATCTGAATGAAATTATCCTCGCACTGCTATAACAAATATCTCAAAAAGTATTTTCATAAAAACGTTTACACTTAGTTGTGGCATAATGCCATAATACCCTTTATTCGTGAGACAAAGTGAAGATGCAGATCACACAATTTAGAGGGTATATTGCATATTATCACTTAGAAAAAGGAATTTTAGAATTCTTAAAAGGCTCAGTTTCTGAAAGTTTTATAATCTTTTTCTTTGGCTCCAAGGTCTTTTATTAATTACTCATACGCCCTGTTGTCCATTTAATACATACCTATTTCATGCTGAGACGTGGGGGCGAATTGTAACGGAAGTAATGGTTCACCCAGAACTGTGATATAATGATGATGATGGTTATGATTTCATGCTTAGCAAATGAGCGTGTAACAAGCAAATAAGCTAAAAAAACATACATGCATTCTAGCAAAATAAGTAAAGTAAAGCTGCTTGAAGGTTTTATATGAAAATTATGTATATGTTTACGAGTTTCCCACGAAGCCTTTCGGATTAATAGAGCGTATTTTGAGCACACTTTTCCCGATAGGAAGAAGCTCTAACATTATGGCAGATGTTTGACGTTTCATAAAGCAAAGGCATATATTCAATTACAGTATTCTAATTGTGAACATTTATTTTCAAAATCATGATCTTTCTTATTTATTCAATTAATAGTCTAAAAAATACATTATTTCTTACAGACTATGAAAACAGATTAATGCTAAATAAATTAATCAAAGTAAAATAAAACTTATAATTAACTAGTTTCAATTCTTTGTGGAAGAAAAATCCAGGCCACTATGATTTGAAAGCGAATTAAATCTCCCAGAATTCTAAAAATCGGAGCATTGGAAGCATAATTAGTTCTTACCATCCCTAACCACAAAAAAAACATGATTCCGTAAATTTCGCTGAGGCATATGGAAATTGACTTTATCGAGTAGCAATGGGGAGTAAATGGGGCGTAAACGAGCCAACAACTTTGGAAACCAGTATCGAGCATACACATATTGGCCGTAGTCGAATTCAGCATCATGGTTAGTATCTGAGGTATTTAAGTAGTAGCCGTTTACCCTACACCAATTTAATCCAAATACGCTCCTGCGTGAATTAACAGTGGAACTGAATTTCAATTTCGGCATACATACGTGGTTTTCAAAAATGTATTTTATTGATAAGCAAGGTCAATAAATCTTTAAAGAATTGCAATTTAAAACAGCCTTAAAAAGTAATCATTGAATATGAAATCACACTAAAATGCACTCATACGTAATACTTTAAGTAGAATCCGGAATATTGTTACCAATTGAAATTTTTATTTCGGCAATTTAATTTTCAGGTCCATTTTCCGGTTGCATATTAAGTGAATTCATTTTTCAAATTCAATACAACTTTTTCCTTCAGTAAGGGAAATAATGATGCAAAAATAAAGAGTGATAAAAAAGTGCCAACTTGCTTTGACACTCCCTTAACTTAAGTTCGTATTTAAAAAGAAAAGTGAGAAAAGAAAGAAAGGGGGAAAAATAAGACCATTTTGTGGAATTGTGCTTAATTAACCGAAGTTAGTACCGAAAATGGTATTAAGCTTATTTAAACGCAATACCTGTAGGTAGGTATATAAAATGACAAGAGTACCACAGGCACACTTCAAGTAGCACTTACGTGCCGTTTTGATACCATAATGTGGACCACTACCTGTGCAAAGAAACATTTTTGGGAAGAGAAAACCTCTACAGCCATCCAGTGCTATTGATGTAGTGGAGGAGAGAAAAGGGATCTAGGCTGGAGAATTTCTTCAAGTCATCCCCCAAGGGCACGCTAAGGAATTTCAAGCACCTAGTCGCCAGAGCCGGACATTTGCAGAGAAAGTGTTTAACAGTCCCTTTCTCTGCAGGATCCCCACAGCTTCTGCAATAGGGGTTTTACGGAATTCCAAGCTTCTCCACATGAGTACCGATCACCCAGTGACCAGTGAATACCGCAATGAGTTTGGAAATTGAATGGCGGGGGACTCCCATCACATTAAGCAATCTGCTTCTATCGTATTGGGGCCATAGGGTTTTCGAAATAGCACACGCGTTGTTTTTTGAAAGAAATTGTGTAGTTTCCCTTTAACAACGAACAAAGGGACCCCGATGTCTGAGAGTGGGACAGCTGGAACCGGTTTTGCCGCCATCTTTCTGGCCAGCTCATCGGTAATTTCATTTCCCTCTATATTCCTGTGCCCAGGAACCCAGCTAAGGGAGATGTTTCCTGCTCGATCGAGATGTTTGAGTTCCTCCTTACAGGAGTCCATAAGAAGAGAGCTGCAATATGGGGACGACAGGGTCTTGATCGCAGCTTGGCTATCGGAAAAACTATTAATGTCTCCCTCCTCTCCGCCTGCAGGATTGCGAAGGCCTCTGCTTGAAAAACGCTGCTCGTTTCCGGAAGTTTAAAGGAGGCCGAATTGCTGGTTGATTTAGAGAAAACCCCCGCTCCCACTCCAGATTCCATCTTGGATCCGTCAGTGAAGAGTACCTTTATCCGTGCCGCCTCTCCCCTTCTTCCAGTCTTGCCAGCTCGGAAAGATAGCCCTAGCAGAACCCTCAAATCCCAGTTTGCGGATGGAGAGATGAATGCGAAGAACAGAGAAGGAAGGGGAGATCTGCTTCAAGATGCTACTATATTCCTCAGGAAATTGTCTCCAGAGACCAAGCTCCTTCAACCTAATAGTGCTCTGAGCAGCAATGGATTTAATCTGCAGATCCACGGGAAGTAAGTGCAGAATAACTTTAAGTGCAGCAGTGGGACATGTTCTACAAGCACCAGTCATGTCCAGTGGTGTTGTAGCAATTCTGAAGAGCTACCCACCAAACTAGGCAACCATATGTTAAAATTGGCAGAACCACTAAGTTGTACATCCAAAGTACGACACGTGGCTTGAGACCCCATTTTTTGCCGAACATAGATTTACAGGCGTAGAAGGCTATACTGGCCTTCTTAACTCAATTCTATGTGCAGCTTTCAGTGAAGCTTGGGGTTAAGTATTACACCAAGATACCTGACTTCCGATGCGAGTGTAAGACACTGGTTGTTTAGTCTTGGAAGCTTAATAGGCGGAGGCTTGTATGGGGCTAGCCTGGTGAATAGCATCAACTCCGTTTTGTCAGAGTTGACTCTGAGACCGCAACTGGCAGCCCAACTACTGAGGGTAGCCAGTGCACCTTTAGGACCAAGTCATCGGCATATGCTACCACCTTTACTCCTCCCCTGTTTAAGCGAGTTAAAGCTTCACCCATAGCTACTAGCCAAAGGATAGGCGAGAGGACACCGCCCTGTGGTGTACCTCTATGAACGAACCTAGTGATTCTAGCCCCTCCTGCCAAAGCAATTATTTCCCTAGCGCCAAGCAGGGACGAGATCCAGAGGTAGATAGGTCTTTCTATCCTCAGCCTATTTAGAGCAGTGACAACTGACTCAGCCGTAATATTATTAAAGGCGCCCTCTATGTCTATAAAGGCCGCCAAAGTGAATTGTTTTCCCTCCAGAGATTTCTCTACAGTCCCTACTACCTCATGTAAGGCTGTCTCGGTAGATTTCCCTTTCAGGTAAGCGTGTTGGGCTGGAGAAAGTCTGTTGTATTATCAGAATTTATTCTCTAAAGTTTGAAAATTTGTTGCCTTTAAGTATCCGTGATACGTGATACCAAATGAGATGTACCATTTATTAAACACAATAAAACTATATAAATATTGGCTATGGGAATTAGTTACTGATACTATTTTAGTTTATGCTCTAGTAATATAATGGTGATTTGAAGGTGTATATGTGAGGTCTCGATCGCAGTAGTTGACATTCGTTTGCAGCGTGAAGAAAAGTGCAGCTGAAACGTGTCGTACATTGATCAATATTTACGGTAATCACGCCCCATCAAAAACAACTTGTAAGGAGTGGTTCGAAGCTTACAAAGTGGCAATTTCGATGTGAGTGATAAAGATCGCGAAGGGACACCGAAAAAATTCGAAGATACTCAACTACAACAATTATTCGATGAAGACGCATGTCGAACCCGTGATGATATGTTAAAGAGTTGGATGTAAATAGATCAATCGTCGGTAAGCAAGCGTAAAAGCAGGTAACTGGGTGCCACATCAATAGAAGGAGAGGGATATCGAGAGATGTTTGGTGACGTGTGAGGGAACTGGAGGGAGGGCAGCCGCGTAAATGATTTCAACATCTCGAAAATTCAGAGCCAGTATCGCGACATAGATAGAGGGCGGGAATTGGCGCGTACACTTCTGTTAGGTGTTTGGCCGAGATTCTTCTCCTATTTTTGCCATGCGTTTTGACCACAAAACCTACAGTTTGAAGCCGAACGTCAAGTGATTTTTTGTGAGGAGCTTTTTCATAGCAAAAATAACTTGGAGGTTTGCCATTTCTTTCTAGAAAAAACTTTTTCTATCATTTTAGTGTTTCATGCATGGAGATTCGAGCCTACGCCCTCCCGAATGGTAATCACGCACCAACGCATTCGGCTACAGCGGCCGAGCTACACGCGGTAGATCTACATATAATGGGCCATGTGTAAAACATTGAAATCTAAGGTCCAAGCCGACCACCTTAAGTATGTGCCCTTGAGCTTTATTTATTTTCACTGCAAAATATAATTGACTGGAACTCAGTAATTTAAATTTAAATCGATTATCTGTCGGTGTTATCGTGATTTTTGAATCCAAAACGCCTTCTCCAGCACCCCAACCAGTCAAAATTTCACGCTCAAACAAATGCGTTCTAATTGTCGTTAGCAGCAGCCTAGACAGCCAGAATTTTAATGGCCAGCATTTTATATACAGAATTTAGCACCATAAAAGTTCTGACACTTAAAGGCGAAACATCTATCTATTCTCGACACTTCCGATATTTTCGTAAACGGTCGATTAGCTCATAAGTACCTTCTAGAGTTTAGAGGAAAATGCTCCAGGAAATTTAAGATTTTGCATTTAATACAATCACTATTTATAAGTATTACTTTTTTATAACCAAAAGGAGCATAATTTTTTAACAACTATTCAGTTTTGTACCTTTAAAAAAAATTGTTTATACAAAAGTTTTTACACAAATTCTTGACTAAAGAATTTGATATTTCCCATTCATTAAAATTTTTCAGCAGGAGATGCCTTTGGAGGATGGCTCATATTTCTTACGCCATTTTCAACGAATTTCGGTTGCTTCGGCCAGGCATATAGGAAATTAAGCCGAGGGATGTACAGGGTGGTAAAAATACTAGCATATTTCTGACTTTACATTATTTTAACATTTGTAGATATTTGGTGCTCTAAATAAAATTAGTAGGTCAGAATGAAATCAAAAACCCTTCGTGCATGAATGATGTGAGAAAATTATGCAAATACGCATTTCTATCTTAGATAAAATTTCCGACTTATTGTGGGAAGATATGAGTTTGGACGGCCATTGGTTTTAGCAAGTTGTTGCAACACCTGCAACACCAACCAGCAGTCGCAGCTACTCGGATGCACGTCGATGGACTGCGTTGGAGATAAGATTTGGCCAACTAAAAAATATATTAATTAAAAAATATTAATCGAATTGGGATAGAATATTTTCTTCGGCACGCACTTGTCTCTAAAACGAATATATAAGTATGTAGGTATGTAGGTATACGAATCTGTAAGCTTTAACTTTAGAACGCAAAAAAGAGGTCTTGGCCTCGCTAAATCGAATGTCTACACTGTTATCAAAAAGTAATGGCCACGCGAATTCTCATTGATAAGCGTCGAAATATTGAATGAAAACGTAAGTATGTATGTACGCATATAGTTTTCGACCGTACGAGCAAACCAATTATTGCAAGATTCTGATCATTAATAAACCTTTCAGCAGCTTGCGGTTTTTTTTTTGTTCCATGTATTATTTTCAGAAATAGTCAATTGCGGTGACCTACATATACCTATGTATGTAAGTATGTAAGAATGCTCGTATTATACAATAAATATAATATTTCTCACTTAATTGGCAGTAATGCTGCGAACGACTCAATTAATCAAGCTCCACTATGCGTAAAAAGTATGTATGTATATGCATAAATATATTGACGTATGTTCATATGTATACATACATACAAATGCCGATCGAAGCGTATAACTTTGCATGAGAAAAGTTTGTTCACACTAATGACCATATACGAGTATTTAGGGTGTATTGACTTTATGACAATCTCCTAGATTAGTAGAGTTCTAGGTTGAAGGATTTCCATTTTAAGGTAACACATTTTTTTTTTTATTTTTAGAAAAAATTGTTCTATTCTGTTGCTTAGGAAGAAAAATGTTCAGAAAAATGTGATTAAATTTCATGTGCAAGAACTGGAGCATCGTTTAGGGGCAACTAACTTAAACTACAGCAGTTGCGAATTGCGGTCGCGAAAAGAAATAAAAGGTTTTCGCTTGCCTTGTAGAGTAAACAGTTAACGGGATTTAATTTATCAGCTGCTATTAATAGTCCGGGAGCCAGGGGTCATATTGACCTCATCATTTCATGCCGACTGATTTTAATACTGAAGGCAGACGCCATCCAATGGATGACAAAACCACCGTCAGCTGGTCCAGTAGCTATGGGTACGTGCGTGGGATACTGCGAAACGTGTCGAAAAAAAATTTTTAACAACTCTTTTAATACCGGTTGAAATTTTTTTTGTGTATTGTTGACATTTAGTAGAATAAAAAAAAAAATCTAGGGTCTGTCAGACTCACGCACGGTAGAAGTGAAACTTCTAAGTTGGTTGTTCCATGCATGGGAGCCCCGGTTTAGATCTCTCCCCCCTCTCTCGTGTTAAAATCAGGTTTTCATATTTTTTTTCAGAAAAGCGTAAATATTACTCATAAATTTTTTATTATACATTGATAAAATATAGTTATAATTGCAATGGAATCATAGGCACCTTTTCAACACATTTCTAGTATATACATCGATTGTATTCACAAATTATTCACATGACATCGCAAAATTTTCAGGATCACTCTAACAATGGTTATTTCCTAATATACTAATAATCAATAGCCGTAATACGTATGTATATTCCTTCGATTTAGCGATATTGTTAAAAACTATTAAGAATATCGCTTCGTTCAGTGCGAATCACAGGTCAACGCAATATCCTAACCTCGCTTCACACTTACTGAACGGCTGATGCACGGCGTGGGTAGTTTGCTATAGAGCAGTGCTGTCCATCCCATACATCAATTGATGACACGATTCTTACTCTCCATCGTTCAGTCGTTAGCAAACCAGCAACGAATAAACAACACGTTTGTCCGCGACGCTTAATGTATGCAATACAATGCCCTGTGAGAACTTTTTTATGCTAGAAAGTGCCTTTGGCGACTTGCAATGCCTTTTATGTTACAAGTCGTTCAAAGGAAGCTATAGATGTAATATCAAAAGGCATTTCCATTCCACCCACAAAAATTTTCTACTCCAATCCAATATTTATTTATTTTGGTTTAAATTTCCCACTGGGCTGCTCCCATTCTCTCGTTCTCACTTATACACTCACATTTTTCATTTTGGACAGCACTGCTATAGAGCAAACGGGAGAGAAAGAAAGGCATTCGAGAGAGAAGGGGAGAGACGGCGTGTCTCGGTGGCTCCCTCACATCGTTCAGCGCTTGCGATGCGAGAGAGCGACAGAGAGAGCGAATAGGCGAGAGTGGGAAGGAGCAGCTGCTCCTTGGCCCCGCCCATTTGACGGATTTCGGTAACGCTCCGAACTTACCGTTTCACTCGCCTATTTTCAATCTGCCTTGGGGCCCCCGACGCGCCTAAAGAAGTTTCACTTCAAAAATAGTCAGCTGCGCCATAGAGGGGGGGAAATACGTCAGCTGAACAGGCGAACTTGTAAAATAAATTAAAAAGTAAAACTACTTATGCCGATTGAAATTTTTTCACATAATTTTGGACACATATGAAAATATAATAATGATGGTCAGCTGCGTTTATAGCGGTGGGAAGACCCTCAGCCGAAGCAAGAATGTATCATTCATTCGTTCATACATCTCGGCGGCGCGCAGAATTTTCAATTATGTATATGCATATACCCCATAGCTTAATTATAAACGCACAGTAGTCTTACTTATATTTTTCATTGTGTTTTAGAGAAAATATTTTTACATGCACTATTTGCACAAATATGTTAAGAGAAAAACTTCACATTGCAAGCAACAAAAACAACATTATTTTTATTAGGCAAAAAGAGAGTAGACGAATATAACTGTTGCAAAATTATAAACGCACTTTGGTGAGTCTCTTAAAATTTGTTTTTGTTTGATTTCCCTAATAATGTATGGGACCAATTCACTTCGAATTAATACACCTCACACGTTCTAGATTACTAGGTTTGACCCAAGAATGATAGAAACAAGATTGCGACCATCAAAAAGTACATGACGTCACATTAGCTGAGTTGTGTAAACCATTTGCTCTTCCCCATAAATTTAGGGCTTTTTTATACCCAAAATGGGAAAATTTTTAAGTTTAGTGTTTCTTTTTATTTTAATCTAATAGAATAGAAAATGTAAGTCAAAAAAATATATTATTAAACAAAAGAAGGTTAGAAAAGGTCAGTTAAATATAGCAAAAAAGTTGTTCTCTTACCAAAAAACTCATAGATTAAATTGTACATAACCATAAAACTTTTATTTAAAAAGCGCACATTTTAAAGACAATTTGTCCCGCGTACAAAGTTGTTTACGTAATTCATTAAAAATTTGGTATTTTATTTTTTTAAATGGGCATTTTAGTGCGTTTTTATATCCAAAGCTAGGCAACACTCCAGTAGAGAGAGAGTGATTTGACTGCTGGAAGGAGAAGAACATCAAAAATCACCGCAATCGCGGGCAATGTGACCAGAAAAAAGTGCATGTAGGGTAGTACACATAACAGAAATGAAACTTTCAAGGCAGACAAAAAAAGAGGAAGAGACCAGAGAGAGAATGAGAGAGAGACCCGAGAGAGAATGAGCGAGAGAGAGAGAATATATATGTAAATAAATTCACAACATTTGCAGAGAATAGAATAGAATAGAAAAAATTTACAAAAAACGGAGACCGGTGTAGGTAAACGCCGGATACAAACCATGGCAACAACGCGCACTACTCCAAGCGTTTATCACCCTCACAAACGTTACAAATGCAGCGATTCCAGGACCGCAGCAATGGCACAAATACCGCAAGGGAATACCAATAAATCCGACGCCGAAAACTCAGGAAAAATAGCCTAAAGTGTATCTAAGATATATATAAAGTATAGCTCTCTCTCTCCTTTTCCTCTACATTGTGTATTTTTTCTCTCTCGCGGAACGAAAATGCCCAAAACGTTGCATTGCCTTGAAATTTTACTCTCCATTCTAGCTAGTCCATCGACGCCCAAGATGTTTCACTTCAAAAAGTAAAGTTTAATAAAACTGTGTGAATTATTCAACTAATTTTTAAAAAATGTATATTTTACAAAATTATAAACATCACATTTTAATTAATATAGAACAGGCCAGAAAATTGTCATAAAGAAAGAACCAAACTCCGAGACTAAATAACAAAGACAAAAAATGCTAAATTAAGTTACGAAAACGGTAATCTGGCTACTGGCCACCGATTGTGCCAATATGACGTCACTCAATGTCAAATTCGTTGAGAGCAAAGTAACGGTACCACGATAGGCGCCATAATAATATGGGTTTGACCAATAGCTATAGTGAAAAATTAATTGCGAGGGGAACTTCGGCTGCCACGTCACAGGGGTGATTCGCTAGCCGACTTCTGTACGATCATTTCACACGTATTCACATACTCGTCCAATCAGTCGTTGTTCAGACGGCAACGAAGTGACTGAGGCCCAGCTATCGGTTTGATATTGGCCACACCATTAAACATATTTTCATCATGGTTCTCCATGATATTGAGATCTGAAGAAAGTGATGACCATTCAAAAAAGGGGATACATTGTTCACCACACCAACTCAAAGTGCGATGAAATGAATTTACAAATGAAATTAGATTTTCACCAGAGGCACATTGAGAAATGGCAGCAATTTATGATTTTTTGATTTGGTGCTATAGAATAATGTTAAAATTATCTTGAACACAAAGCATTTTACATAAATTTAATAAGGAAAGAGCTTATAACAAAAATAAAGTCTCGAAAAAGCGTATATTTCGGAAATTGTTGCAGCTCATTGTGCAAGGCAAAATTGAGGGTAAACGTGGCATGGGAAGGAAGCAAAAGTCTTAGTTAAGGAACATAAGGGAATGGATTGGACTTCGAGCAATCGGGCAAGCGTGAGGATTATCGTGACATAGTATCAAGTAACAATTAAAGTAAATGAGGAGTTATGCACTTACAAATTTTTGGAATTTGTAATCGCTAAGATTCTAAATGGAATGGGTAAATAAAGAAGAAGAAGAATGGGAAGTGGAAATTGATATTTCTAAATATACTCACAGCTCTCCACATCATTTGAGATCCATCGGTAAAATTTCTTTTTTAAAAATAGTATCTTGGCTCTAAGCGCAAGACTCTCCAATTCTTACTAAATCCATCTCCCCCATCTAAGTTAAATTTCTTTTCGTCCGAAAGGATAACCTTAAAAAAATGTGTTAAATTTGGAAAAATTACACATTTTTGAAAAGCTGTTTTATTTATTTTAAGCTAGCAGATTCCACAACAATCCATATTAAAACGAGCGTAAGTTTTCCGCTTCATTTTTTGATCAGCGGTTTTGGAGGTGGCTTCATTTTAGGGAACTTAATATTCCCCGAATGCTTTCACGCCACGCGAATAACGAATGGCAAACCACCGGGTGACTCTTTGCTCATAAAAAATATCTGCCGTTCGGAGTGGGCTTAAAATTATAAGTCCTTCCATTTGAGAAACAAAATCAACAGGCGCACGCCAAAAATAGGAGGAGGAGCTCGGCCAAGCACACAAAAAGGGTGTAAGCGCCAAGAAAAAGAAATCCATATTTCTCTCAGTAGATAGTTGTAGTGATCGATATCTCGTAAATTATGACTCAAACAATTTAAAGTTTATGATCGTTGTCAAGGTGACATTCCACTCTAAATATATTCTTTACTAGTTTTTGGTTTATTTCATTCAGTTGTGAGTTACATGGTGTTAACAATAGAAGTCAACAAAGGAAGAAAATTCGGTACCTTTTACAGTTTTTCTTTGATAAAGGCGCAAATGCAGGCCACACCGCTGAAATTGTTAATGGTGTTTATGGTGCCGATACTGTAACAGTTAATTACGTACAATTTTGGTTTCGTCGATTCCGTTCAGGCATTTAAGATGTTGAAGAAAATATCGATAAAATTATTGAAATCATCAAAGCTGAACGGCATTTTAGTAGTCGTAGCATCGCCCAGGACTTTATTCGCTCACATAGGACTTGCTGAGTTTGTTAAGAAAGAGTGGAATCGTAACTTCCAGGCTCGTCTTAGAATCCATTACTGTGTACGAACATGCGTACACTTCTTCCCTCATATCAATCTATATAGCAAAGGATGAATATTATTCGATTTGACCTTATTCAAAAACAGCATCTAATTTAAGTTCCTGCCTTCAAAATCCGTCAAGAACAAGACAAACATTTATCAAAGAATTATTAATTTTATGTTCGTAGGTCAATTATATTAAAAAATCAGTTCAATGATCTTTAGATTTAAATTTCATTTCTATTTTTTAACAAGTTTTCATGTACATATGTACAATACTCGTACTGAAGTGTACAATTTCACACGTACAGTTATTATCAGTGAGACTAGCCAATTAAATTTTTGTATTGCATCCAAAGATCAGTGACGATTAACTTAAAAGATGCTAGTTGGAGGTGTTACTTACAGCCACATGAAAGTGAAAGTATGCAACTGTGGGCAAAAATATATTTGTAGAGGTTTATAGTGTTGCCATTCTACCTTGAAAGTTTACCTCAAAAGAGGGATGTTCGTTTTTTGTTTGACAATTTACGAAGGAAACATTATTTTTCCGTGTGGTCAAAATTTTGATGCATTTCAAAGCACAAAACTTACAATTTTTATGAGTTCTATTTTCTTTTAAATTTTACGCAAATAAAATATTGAACTGTCCGCATACTTTTTAATTTGCTTGCTCGGCGGCTGTAGGCCGCTTATTTTGGGATTCGTTTAAATTAATTAAAAATGAAAAATCGAAAAGGCTTTCGTTAGAAATTTTTAAAGAAAAAACGAGTTTAACATGTAATGTAACACATGGGCTGAAAAGTTCCGAGTCTAACAAATGCAGTTTTATTGCATTCACCTCTTTTTCAGAAAACGACAGCCGTTAAAATTGCATGATATTCTTTTTATTACTTCGTGAGTTATTGTGCTAAGAGTGGCGCTACTTTTGTTATTTTCATAAAAACGATCAAAAAGAATTTCGTGTTGTAATTTTTCACTGCTTCTTGATGGTGAAACATAAAGGCCTGAAAAGTGTTCTGAGGACTCCGCTCCATTAGAAGCAACAATAAAACGATGGTTTGCAGACTTCCAACGTGGTCGTAGCGAAATCGACGATGCACAACGCAGTGGACGTCCAAATGAGGCGGTAACACCAGAAAACATCAAAAAAATTCACAAAATCGTTTTGCATGATCACTTTTCGATCGAGTTTTCGAGATTTCGAGTGGTGTGAGTTAGGTGGCATCGTAAAGATATCAAAAAGAAGCGTGTTGGCTTTATATTGCATGAGCATTTGACTTATGAGAAAGCTCTGCTCAAAGTGGGTGCCACGCTTGCTCCCTTTCGAATTGCTCCCATATCTATCGTATTTACCAGATTTGGCTCAAGCGACTACTGGCTGTTCGCAGATCTGAAAAAAAATGCTGGCCGGTAAGAAATTTCGCTCGAAGAAGTTTCGCTGAAATTAGGACCAATTTTGAGGCAAAAGCTAAATCGTTCTACAAAAGTAGTATTGAAATGTTAGAGTGTTTGCGTTGTTCTTGATGGAAATTACGTTGATGACTAAAGCTAATTTCGAAAAAAAAGTGTTTTTTTTTGTTAGGCCCGGGACTTTTCAGCCCATGTATTAAATACATTACTTGATAATTACTGTTACTAATGATAAGCCGAGAATAGTTTTTAATACATACATATTTATGTATTCATGTACCTGTGAAATCTAGCTATATTTTTTTTTGTTCCTCGTTAATCAATTCTAAAATTTATTACTAAAAATCATTCCTATTTTGATAGATCGTCATTAAGATATTTTTATTCAAATTTTTTTTGGTTTTTTTCATTGTTAATATTATAAAAAACACGCAAACTTCCTTTTTTTGATACTTAAAATAAAATTAAGCTATACATTTCATCCATTTTTCATTTTTTCGATACATTTTTTTTTGGCATCGCGACAACACTGCTCGTATATGATCACTATTGAAGCCTACGAGTGGCCACGATTAATTTCGTTTTAATTGGCGAGTAAGTAGCCTACTTCATCGTTTGCCAATCGGCTTGGACGATCCTATTAGATTTGAGATTAAGCAGATTTGTCATATAAATTTAAGACGTGTGCCGTTTTGACTACAGTTTCATTTAAGCTATGAACGACTACGTACGTTTTTAATATGCAATCATATCGCGCGCATTACAAATATTCTCCAAACATACACACATCTATACAAACAAGCAAGGAATTAGATTTGAAAGGATGATAGAAGCACGAAATGCTAATTCGAAAAATCGCTATCATAAAAACTTTGAGAAGTCAGTGGATTCGCGTTTGCCGACACAATTAATTATTCGCGATTAAGTTTTATGAATTGCTTTGGAAAGTGTCAGAAAAAACTATTTATTTAGAAAAAAGTTATTCATCATAATATCCGTTAATCGAACACTTCCTTATACAATTTGAATAATACCGACGGCAATAGAATACGTCAAACAACTAAAGTACATCCAAGAAGTATAAAACCAATGGAAAGTGAAAGCTTCAAAGTGAGCATCAACACCAACTCAATTGTTGACCAAAGTGGTTGTTGTTGTAAAGGAAATAAATCAGCGCACTCATAAAGGGTTGAATACCTCAGTGATGTAAGGTAGTAATTTCACCGCCATATTCGTGTATGGGTGTGTGCGTGTGAATTCGTGTACTTGTTATGAAAGTCAGTTCTCTTAGCATTTTATAAGTGGAAAGTGTCAGGACTACTAATACTTGAACAGTGAAGAGGTGAAACAAAAGAAAGCGGAGAAGCACTTGTTGCCATTGTAGTAAACAAAAAATACAACAACTGCATTTGTGTCCACTTTTCGTATATAAAGCCGAGCGTCAACGAATTCTTATTACATTTCGGTGTTGACCGCTGCGTTATCGGCAGAAAGCGGTTTAATACGAATTCGAAACGGAGGTGTCCGCCCAAAAGAGTGTTTTGCCAGTGCAATGAAAAAAAATTTGAACGAATAGGATAACTGTGAAAAACTATAAATTGGTGAGTTAGTCGGAGGGTTGTATAAAATTTTAGTATTTTAGATTTGCTGAATTATTTTATATAGTGAAATCAATCCAAATAAGAAATCTAAGAAACTCGAGTGCACCATTAAATTTTGTGAAAAAAATGTACAAAAGTTATCTCACTATTGACGAATATTAAAACCGTGAAGAAAATAAAATTTTTAAGGACATATTTTTTTTAGTGGATGCGTTCCACGACTTTCGCAATACAATTTAATAAATATTATATTAATTCCCAAAAGTACATTCAGACCCAAATTTACTTCATCTTATAGTTGGGCCAAAACCCGTCAAGTGTAAACTCCTAAAAATTTCTTCGCAGTGATTTTGATAAAATTTGTTGAAAGTTGTTGAAAATTTGTTGTTGTCAAATTGTGCAAAGCGGGATAAGTGATTGCCGAGCTATAGAGGCTCAAAATTTTGACTTTTTTTGTGCACGTCGTTTTTTTTTCAATTTTAAGTCAAATAATTGTCAGTTTAGGGGAAACGAAATAAATGAATCCCACTAGGTTTCCGTACTTTCTGATAAAAAACAATAAAATTTTTTTTTTTTAATTTCGATTTTAAGTTTTGATCTTGAACGTAGCCTTCCGCTACAAAAAAGCAGTTAGTTTTACTTGAAATTTTTAGCGAATACAAGGATTTTTTAAGCTTCATGTTTTGCTCATATTGTTAGTAGCGTTGCTACTTTGTTAATACTTAGTTAAAAATTAATTACGCAATTTCGAAATTTCAAGAATTGTTTACCGGCTTCATTGCATTCGAAACTTGTAACTAGTAAATGTGCAACTAATTTTTTACCTTTTATTATTTTATAAAATTGTATTTGAATTTGAATTGAAGTAAGTTACAAAAAAAACAAAATGAATTACAATTTTTCTATATTTCGACAAACATGTCATAGCACCAGCAACAGCCAAATGGATAAAATGGCTGCCGATGTCTCTAAGTCGAAGTACCTTTACGTAAATGGAAGAAAATGTACGTTAATTCTATAGAAACCGAAGCGATAAAGTTTATGTGCGCGTACACTTGACTTACTTTGCCCCAGATACCAAATTGTGAAGCATACAATTGGGGGCCAACTGACGATTGTTACGCCATTTGTAGACAATATTCAAATCAGCTTTTCTTTTTCTACTTGGTTGAAACTGTGAGCGCTGTTGACCGAACTCATCGAATCAAGCTGGTCATTTCTATGTCTCTAACATACCGCGGGGTGCTCATGCTTGTGAAATATTCAACAGAATTGCTTAATGAGAGAATAGTAAAGTGATATAAAGTGTGGTGTATGCGGCCGCCGTAACCGCATGAGATGATGCGTGACTATCATCCGGGAGTACGTGGGTTCAGATCTCCGTGCATGAATATCAAATAATAGAAAAAGGTTCTTCTAATAGCGGTCGCCTCTCGGCAGGAAATGCAAATCTCGGAGTGTATTTCTTTTATGAAAAAGCTCCTCATAAAAAGGCATTCGCCGTTTGGAATCGGCTTAAAACTGTAGCCCTCTCCATTTGTGGAACAATATCAAGACACAAGCTACAAAGAGGAGGAGGAGCTCGGTCAAACACCTAACAGAAGTGTATGCGCCAATTATTTTTATCTTTTTTTATGTTTTTTGAGTGAACAATGCATTGCTGTACTACTGTACCGAATCAGTTCGAAGTAGTATCATACTTATTGATAAGCGTGGCTCTTTGCCAAGTTTCACGACTACCACTGTTATCTATAAATGAAACCAATATCATTTCCTAAGATGAAGCTGACAAGCAAGATTTCAAAATAGTGACGGAGAGAGCACTTCAGCCGCAATAGAGACGGTCTGTGCCCCGTTCGTCTTTCTCTTCCATCGGAGCTTAGACGCACATAATTGAAGATTTTGAATAATTCTTCTCTAATGCAACAGCGCCAAAATCTAGCGCCGATTATACGCATCTAATTCTATACATGAAGGCTATAGTGGCTTCGTGTGTCGCATCTTGTGGAATTTTCAAATACATCAATAAGTCGGTTAGAGACCCCCTTCATACTAAGAGATCGCTTCTGCTAAGAAAAATGCCGCATATCATACATATCATCAAGGAAAAAATGGGCGTTTCATCCGAGGATACAAAACTTTGAACGAAAATTTAAATTTAATTTAAATGTTTTGTTTTGATCAACATGCAACCGTGGAAATCAGCTGTTGAATTGAAACTTTTAAGTTTCCGTGAATTTCTCATTTACATACGTAAAAATTGACAAGAATCTTCCTTTGTGGGAGAATACTTCAAAACTCCTAAGAAAGTCATTGCTTTTTAATTCCTACTGGCTTTTGGAATGAACAAAACTATAATAAATCGGTTTGAACAGGGAATGTTAATGCCATTAGGAGTGTCGAAAAACCTGCAAGAGAAGCCAAAAGCGAGAATATAATAACGTGAGAAAACTGCAAATTCTTGCAAATAAAATTTATGCTAGCCGAAACTTGTACATATCAGCTTGTCGGCTGTTCAAATCAAATCAAACGTTAACATTTAGAATAATTTGCTAACATCAAGTTAATAGCCGCAAGTATTGTTTTGGGTAAAAGAAATCCATTATTTTCTGGGCAGATGGCTGTAGTGATCGATATCTTGAAAATAATCGATTAAGCAATTTAAAGTTTATGCTCGTTGTAAAGGTTTTTTTAAGTATAACAAAAAAATTCTTTTGCTGTTTTCTATTTGTTCCCTTCAGTTGTGAGTTACGGGGTGTTAACAATGGAAGTCTACAAAGAGAAAATTCGGAACATTTTACAGTTTTTCTTTGATAAAGGCGAAAATGCAAGCCAAACCTCTGAAATTGTTAATGGTGTTTATGGTGCCGCTACTCTAACTGCTAATTATGTACAATTTTGGTTTCATCGATTCCGTTAAGGAATTTTTGATGCTAAAGAAAATATCGATAATGTCGATAAAATCATAGAAATAATCACTGTTGACCGACATTTTACTTGTTGTAGCATTACCCAGGAGCTAAAGATCGATCATAAAATAGCGTTCGCCACTTTATCTCTGCTTCATCGACTTTGAAAAAGCTTTTGATACTCTTAACCACGAGGCAATCTGGGGAGCACTTTACTGCAAAGGAGTACCTGAAAAAATCATTTCACTTGTCAAAGAACTGTACAGTGAAGCAAGCTGCCGTGTGAGACATGAGGGCATCCTGAGCAACGCTATTCGAGTTCGAACAGGAGTAAGACAGGGATGCGTGCTATCTCCGCTCTTATTTAATCTGGTACTGGACTTAGTGATGCGACAAGCCTCAGCGGCGAACAGAGGCATATCCTGGGGCCTGAGCGGCACCCTTGAGGACTTAGACTACGCTGACGATATTTGCCTGCTATCACACAAACACTCACATATGCAAGCAAAAATAGAGGCGGTGAGCGAATTCGCAGCGAGGGCTGGACTGAAAATAAACATTGCGAAGACAAAGATAATGCGCATCAACACCACCGATTCACATATCTTTCAGATTCGCGGCACTAACATCGAAGCTGTAGATGAATTCTGCTACCTAGGCAGTGTAATAAATAAAAACGGCGGTTCAGCGGCTGACATACGTAACCGGATATCGAAAGCTCGCGTAGTGTTTGGCATGCTTGATAAAGTTTGGAGAGCAACGCATATAACGAGGCGCACGAAACTGAGAATCTTCGAGTCCAATGTGAAATCTGTCCTCTTGTATGCATGCGAAACGTGGAACGCGTCAACACGCGACATACAAGCAATGCAAGTATTCATCAACCGCAGCCTTCGCAAGATCACGCACATTTTTCGGCCTAACGTCATATCAAACTCCGATCTGTGGACTATAACGAAACAGATACCAGTCTATCTCGAAATTCGACGCCGCAAATGGAAATGGATCGGTCACACACTTCGAAAGCCATATGGTGATATCACTAGAGCAGCCCTGGATTGGAACCCCCAAGGCAGCCGCAGACCTGGCAGACCAGGAGGCGTGGAGGCGACTAGTAGAAACAGAAGTGCAACAAGCAGGCCGCTCCTGGCGGCAAATAAAATTCCTAGCTTCTAATAGATTTAACTTTAACTTGTTTATTGAGGCCCTTTGTTCCACCTAGGAACCACGGGAAAATATATATATATATATATAAAATAGTGTTAAATCATTTGCGCAAAAATTGTACGCAAAAATAATGGATTTATTGTATTTTTCCCTAAACTAATATACTAGGTTGTTCAATAAGTTTTGCGGTTCGATAAGAAAAACATAATTTTATGGTTGCGAATGCGCTTAATTATTCAGTAAAGTCTCCCTGAATATCAATACACTAGTTCCAACTAGGTTCCAAGTTAAGAATTCCATCCCTGAAATGAGAATCCGATAGAGATGCAAAATAAGCTTCCACAGCTGTTACGACCTCATCATTTGATCAAAAACGCTTTCCACGCATCAATTTTTGCAGGTCTGGAAGCAGATGGAAGTCGCTAGGGTCCTAATATGCTAAATACGGTGGATGCTTCAACAATTCGTACTTTAGTTCATGAGTATCATGTATCATGTTAGCCATTGTCAAAATGCTCTTGTGAAACGGTGGCTCATTTTTCACGAATTTTTTCCTTCAGCTGATTTAAAAGGTTATAAAAATCTTCAGAATTTATTGTTTTACCAGTTTGCAATACAAACTAAATTCCTTTCGTATCCCAAAAAACTGATGCTAACACCTTCTTGGCCGCTTGTTCGATTTCTAGACACGAACTCGTTTCAGAGCCGAAGAACCTGGTTCACACCACTCTTTAGCCTTTTATTTTGATTTACAATTATAATGATAGACCCCAGTCTCAACTATAGTGACAAAATCCACTTTACTCTTTCAAAAACGCTCTAAATGTTGCTGAGAAGTCGCATTGAACTGGTCGCATTGTTCCATTGTTAGCGAATGCGGCACCCATTGTGCACACAGCTTCTCAAAACCCAATACTGCAGTCAAAATATTGCTTACCCAATAAGATGCCTAGGGTTTCTACTAAATCTCTGCCAGTCCTTGATGATTTTCCGATTCGATTTCTTGTATTTTTTTTGGACGTCCTTGACGTGTATCGTCTTCAAGGCTTTTGTGAACATATTTCAAATCAGCTACCGATCTTTCTACTGCACTAATTGATGGCGAAGAGTCCTTGTACACTTTCAACATTCGTTCATAAATTTCCGTTGCTTTTAAATCTTCCAAAAATCCAAAAATAAAAATTCAATCACTGCGCAATACTGGATTTTTTCCGTTGTAGAAAATACTGTGACACGTCGATACTAAATGGCTTGTAATGAAATAATGACTTGACGATTGAAATGAAACTTCACATACCTTCATATGAAGAGTGTTCCAACATAAAAATAAAATTGGGCTTGTAGCAATGCCCTCTCTTATCGAACCTTGAAACTTATTGAACAACTTGGCATATATATAATTGGCGCTTACACCCTTTTTTGGGTTTTTGTCCGAGCTGATCAACTTATTTGTGGTGTGCGTCTTAATATTTTTCAAAAATGGCGTGACCTACAGTTTTAACGCCGCCTCTGAACGGCAGTTGGTTTTTATGAGAAGCTGTTTCATGGCAGAAATATACTCGGAGGCTGGCCATTGTCTCTCGAACAGCAACCGCCACTCCAAAAAATATTGGTGTATCAATTGGTATTTAGTTTCACTTTCCTAATGATAGCCACACACCAATCCATTCGGCTACAGTCACCTTTAGTACAAAATCTGACTTTTGTTCAACAATGTGGGATTTTAGCAGGTAATTGATTACGGCTACCAAATTAGCACTTGTTGGCAAGAGTGCTTCTTAGTTGCAGTTCTCTACAATACGAAATTATTCGACTAGTACGAGTATGTGTCATAGTAGCTTTGACCTATTGTCCATCAACATTTGGGTTTGCAATTTGTATAACTTATAAATTCAAAATATGCATTCGATGATTAAAATATCAATTTCAACTTTTCGGCCTGGGAAATCACTAATTCAGAGGTGGCATAAAACTTTAGCGCCCATTTGTGCATGGGTAAAAATTTTAGACTAGCCCACTACAAATTCGGATGACGGCTTCAGCTTGGTTTCAACTTGAAAATATTGTAGGTTACACTCCATTACTAATATTTACTTGATTTTATTACCTGCATTATGAACATCGCACCTATGGAATAACACTTTTAATTTTATTCTAATACCAGTTGTCAGTAAACTTTCATCCATCAGTATTTATTGTACATATGTATGTATGTCTGTGCTTATAATTACGCCCATGTGCATATGCGAAATGTAAATTTATAAGTATAATATGTAAATTAAATGAGGCTGCATCTTTCAAACTAACTACGTGAACCTATTTAATGTTTGAATAACTCGGTCCTAAGCGGCAATTAGTAGTTTCTTCCGGTTTGAACGGCTTTCCCAATGGTTTTGCAAATTTTTACATGAGTATTCTCGCCTCACTTTGCCGTAGATATTTGACTTTGTAAAACGCAGTGAATTAATTTAGTTTTTAATCTAATCTAATATTCGTTTAAATTGCTGAGCAGTATTAATTTTGTAAAATGGGGAATGCATATTAGCCAACGCTTCAAATGAGTGCAAGGAAACGTTGTAAGGCAGAGTCTTATTTTGTGCTTCCTATTTAGCGTGTGCGTGCTATAGATTATGATATTTCCTGCTTGGGAATGCCCGTAATATGCTGGCTAAAAGATTATGTGGATGTGCGTATGTGTATGTTTTCTTGTATTTGGTTCGTTCGATTGGTAAAATATTTGGTACTCGTGACGCTTCCACTAGTGCACACAATCAAGCCGGTTAAATCTCAAGCTCGTAATAACTGGTGAAATCACACAATTGACCGTAATGATAAAATTGTCAAGAGTTAAGCAGTTCACACATAAAAAGTGCATACGAACCAAGCGGCAGGGTCATTATTAGCGTTTCGTTGTGGCTGACAATGAATGTCGAATTAGCAGAGGCTAGTTGGAGCGGCGTCTGACTAGTCTTTAGCAATACAACCAAAGTCTCTATCGCTGAAATTAAATATTGCTTTGTTTATGCTGATTGACATGGATGCGACGTATAAGCGCACGGTAGTGGGAGGTGAGTGTGTGTGTGTTCTATAATAATACAATTAAATGGCGAGAAGCAGCAAATTGTAGATTTGTACTTGAAATTCAGAGACATCACAATATCTGCCAAAATTATTTAGTTATCAATGCTCACGTTCACAGTACTTATATTGGTATGTGTATGCAGACATTTATGTGGGTGCGAAATGTATATAGTATTTAAAGGTATGCGCGTACAGACACATATATACACACAAGTGTAAAACATTTTGCAGCGTATCAACTCAGCTATGACCTGTTGGACGTACTCCGTACAAATTTCACACTTACATAAGTATGTAAATGTATGCCCATACATACATACAAGTGCTTGTATCTCAGGAGGAGGGCTTAAGCTTGTGATTACTGATTCGATTTGATTTCAAATTATCTGTGATAGTACCTGTCAATTAGTGTATGTGGCATTTATTGTTGATAGGGCTGGTGATGATGAGGATGGCGATGGTAGTGGTGGGTGGTGAGTTGTCATCATTACGTTCACACTATAAAGTGTCCGATCAGACGAACTGGTGCTTTATTTAGCTTGCATTGCTGGTCGTGTAAACAGTTGAAGTTTATCTGTTTCTGTGCGGGATAAAGTGTGAATAAGGATTAACGAATTATTGTAGCAATTTATTTAAATGTAAGTGTGCAAGAAAGTATTTTAAATATTTTCGCTCCATTTGTGCTTGACTTTCATAATAATTAAATAAGTTATGGAGTAGACTATGGATAGGAGAAGACTTTCGCTTTCGTGAAAATAGTTTGTATTATCGGCGTGCTGAGTCTAAGAAACATTAAAAATTATTGAAATAATTTATTGCTAGCAGTTGAGGTTCACGGCAAAAGAAACTACTCTTGAAAAACAACTTCGAAAAGGACACGCCATAAAAGCCTATAGACATAGCCATGAAACGGAAGAAACTAATTCATAAACATGCTTACATATACTTCTAGGCATCTACAGGGTGTCCAGTGGTTGAATTACGAATTAAAAGCTAAATTAAAAAAAAATACTATTGATAAAAGTTTACTTCAAAAACTCTCTCAAAGTAAACAAGTGTGGATTTTACTTTTTAAAAATTATTTCCTCTAAATGTTGACGTGTGCGGTCGCCGTAGCCGAATGGGCTGGTGCGTGACTACCATTAGGGAGTCGGAGAACGTAGGTTCGAATCTCCATGAAACACCAAAATGAAGAAACGGGATTTTCTAAGTGTTCCGAGTGTATTTCTACCATGAAAAAGCTCCTCATAAAAAACCATTTGCCGTTTGGGGTCTGCTTAAAACTGTAGGCCCCTCCATTAGTAAAACAACAACAAAACGCACACCACAAATAGGAGGTGGAGCTCGGCCAAACACCCAAAAAGGGATTAATTATATGTATGTATATATAATGTTAGCCGTTACGTTGCACACACTCTTGAAATCTGGTCTCGTAATTCCGTGCCACTCGCAGAAGAAGTGATGTCGGGATGCGATTAACCTCGCGAACGATATTTTCTTTTAGTGCTGAGATGGTCGCTGGGCTTGTCTCGTAACCGTTCCCTTTGAAATACTCGCACAGAAAAAAGCCCGTAGGGGTAAGATCGGGCGACCTGGGTCCCTGGGATAAGTCATCGAAATGGCTTAGCAGTTTGTTAAGAAAGCAATCAGGCAGTCTCGCCATGGTCTCTCTGACCATGTGTGTGCACTGAGGGAAGGATGTTCTCTCAGTATTGACAGAAAATAATCGTTCAGCACTGATAGCGATAAGAGACATCGTCTATAGAAATTGTCGACGATTTTCAAAAAAATATGGTCCAATTATTCCACTGCTTGGCAATGCACGCCAAACCGTCACATTGAAACTGTGAAGTGCCTGTTGATTTTGCTTATTTACACATCCATTTAAATGAAAATGGGTTTCATCGCTCGAAAAGATAGAGTTTACCGTTAATCGATCCAATATTATCTCGACGACTGTTTTACGCAAATTATAATCGTCAGGTTTAAGCGCGTGCACGATTTGAATTATGAAGGGCTGGAGTCTAGGATCCTTTCCTAATTTTTCATGCCCAATAGTCCCAGGGCAGCCGCTCTCTTGCGCATGGACTGACGTGGATTATTGTGCAAACTTGAAACGACGAGTTCAATATTTTCAAACAAAAATTCTACGGCGAGTTCACGAATCGTTGATCTTGTCATATGCTTTAATTGCGAACGCTTGTTGTCCACCCGTCTACTGCGACATCGTGACTAAATAATTCGCTCGAGACTAACGCGATACCCTCCCCATTCATACGCTTAGCGGCTCAAGAGTCGGAAGTATCCATTTATACCCCAAAACTCAATGTTAGATTCTGCGGCGATGTGCATTCCAACTATCTTTGCACCTCCTTCCCCTTTGACTTCCTGACTAGTGCATCGTCGTTATGCAATTCTGCTTTAGCGATATAGATGAAGGGTTTTTTTCTCTCTCAAAAATTACGATTAACATCTTTTTGGACAGCCAGGCGGCCATAAAGTCAATGGAGCCAGTGATACTAAGATCAAAGGTTGCTCAGAAATGCTTGGCAACTCTAAATAATAATAGTACCGTCTTCAAGGTCAGTCTTATATGGGTTCCCGAACTTGGAGATATTGAAGGAAATTGCAAGGCCGATGAACAGCCAGAAAGGGTACTAATCTTCCACTGCTTGAAAACAGAGGCAGTAGTGGAATTCCTATGGCAACTTGCAAATTAAGGATAAAAAATAATATTTTCCAGGAGGCTAATAGCTTAGTGAAAGAAAAAAATACTTGTGTTATAACCAGGCTAATTTGGCAGCAAATTGATAAGAAAAAATCTGGAGAATTGCTCAACCTCTCAAGAGAGAACATCTCGAAGCTCGTGGCTTGTGTCACCTGTTAGGTAGGCATTCTTCTAGGCTCAGAGTATTTTCTCATGAAGACTGCGGAAGTTGTAGAGACGAGGAGGAGAAGGAAACAGAAGAACACTTCCTATGTAATTGTCCAGCCTTAGCTAGGAGTAGAGCAAGGTTATTAGGAAAATACCATTTTGACTCTCTTACGGAACTATCCGATGTTGGGATAAATCCTATCTCACGTTTCATAAAAGAGTCGAGTTGTTCGATGAAAAACGAACAGTAAGGTTTCCGTATTACACAGTGGTACCACCAAGAACCTACCTGGTCTAAGTGAGTTGGCTACCCTAAGCCGACTGCCACAAAAACCTAACCTTACCTACTTTACATAGATAATTCTTTGGTCATTTGTCGCACCTTATAGATAAGTTGGCGCTTATACTTCTATTAGGTGTTTGGCCGAGCTCCTCCTCCTATTTGTGGTGTGGATCTTGATGTTTTTTCACAAATGGAGAGCCCTGTACTTTTACGTCGCCTTCAAACAGCAGTTGGTTTTCTATGAGAAGCTTTTTCATGGCAAAAATATGCTCGGAGATTTGTCATTTGCTAATAGAAAATTTGTTTTCTATCTGTGGTATCTCATGCCCGGAGATTCGCACCTGTGCATTTCCGAATTGTAGTTACACATCAACCCATCCCGCTACTGCTTTTTGCTAAGCTTATAACAGAAAGGTAAGCGTCTACGTACCAATACAGGACAACCTCGTTAACTTAAGATAACCTAAGCTGATTAGGCTATTATATTCCATATTATTTTCTTACGGCATTCCATGGATTCTCGGAGTCAAGAAGATGTTTCATTGAGATATCCTTGCTCGTTAGAAAATGGTAAACAATTTGCTCCTCCGTTCCGCAGAGGAGCATAGGGCCCCAATAAGTAACATCACCCTGCTTCTTTCAAGCGCCACCATCTTGATTTCACTCCAGCCATTGTCTAGTTATGTCTGATTCCAAGCTCCTTCTCCAGGTTTGGCGGGTTTGCCCCTTCGTCGGCCACCACGCAGATTCCAATCGATTGCACAACGAGTAATGCCATTTGTTGGTCTTCTCAAAACATGTCCAAGCCATTTCCGTTTCCTCTTTGCAATTTCTAGTCGTAATGGTATTCGGTTGGTGTTGGTCCACAGATTGGTGTTAGATATTGTGTCGGGCCAATAGATGTTTAGAATTGTGCGGAGGCATCGGTTTATAAAGGCCTGTTGGGCTTGCTTGTCTGCAGAGTTTCGCAAACGTAGAGAAAAGTGGTCTTTGGAATTAAATATTTTTAGCTTAGTGCGCCGTGCTATGAGTGAACAGTTTATGCGGCTACCAATGTCTTCACTTGAGCCACCGTTAGCAGATATTACACTGCCAATACAGCAAAGCAAACTTTGATTTTCACAAAAAAATGGAAGTGAATCCTTCAATTTTCTTATAAGTATTCAATATAACCAAAACTAACACGGTGATAAGGCTCTTATCATGCCCGTCCTAGCGTATGGCAAGGAAGCTTGGACGATCAGAACATCCCATGAGGAGTGTTTGAGAGAAAAAGCCTGCGGAAGATTTTTGGACCTTTGGACCGATGGATCGTTGAGCTCTATGAGCTTTACGGCGACATAGACACAGCGCAGCGAATAAAGATCCAACGGCATCGTTGGCTGGGTCATGTTGTCCGAAAGGATGCAAACGCTCCGGCTCTGAAAGCTGATTATAGCAGAGGAAGAGGAGGGTCTCCCCTACGTTGGAAAGATCAGGTGGAGAAAGTCTTGGCTTCACTTGGTGTTCCCATCTTGCACCGGTTAGTACAAGAAGGAAACTGCTAGCGCGCTTTGTTAAACTCGGCCAAAATCGCGTAAGCGGAGGCAGAAATACAATCGAAGGTTTGCCATTGCCTACCGAGGGGCCACCGCTATTAGAAAAACCTTTTTCTCCGAATTCCGAATGGCAGTTACGCACCAACCCACCAACCAAGATCGGAAGGGTTCATATTTCCATATGTTTGGAGTCGACATTTGCTGCGTGGTTGGGTGGTTGCTTCTTCGAACTCTAACCTTTCTGCACACACTTTTTGAATTTTAATATCAGGCCTTAAGATGGAACCATATAAGTATGATCCGAGGCTTTTCTGTATGTTATTTAATAGAAAACTTTAACGGTTCTTAATTTGACAGCTCAGTCCCTTACGGCTATTTGTATATATGTATACATGTATGTATGAATGCATGAATGTATAAATGCATGGATATAAGTATATATGTATGTGTGCTTGTGGTGTCTATACGTCGGCGGCGTGGATTAACACTTGTAGCCACTTGCGCCTATTACACCGCTTGCGCCTAGTCATACCCAGTACCTGAATGCTCGTATACTTCGTTAACAGTTTTTTCGCATATATGTAAATATGCTTTTCTAAAAATTATCAATCTTCAGATAACCTCAGATGTTTTTTTTACGATATTAGTAGATTCTAAACGGTGGTTTATCAATTTTTCAAATCATTTTAAATTATTTCATAAACAATGAGAAATTATATTTGCAACATCAACACGCAAAGCATCAGGTTTAATTAAGTATTTTATAAACAGCTCATTGAATAATAACCTGCATAACCTTGATATTCGCATACAAATATTTAAGACCCCTCAGGGAGTTTGAAGAGTTTTCCGTGCTAATTTAGGCAATAATAGCTAACGACCGCCAAAGCCGAGTGGGATTGTTGGTGACTATCACTCGATTGGTACGGGTTCGATGTTCAATTGGGACATAAAATAGGGTCCACCATTCGCTAACATCAGTACTTCTAAGCAGGGAAAAGACATAGACAAATTTAGACAAAGAAAAAAGTTTCATATAAAAGTCACTTGTCTTGTGAAGGCATCAATAGGCACTCGACAAAATGGGAGGAGAAGCTCGGCCAAAGATGTATTTTTGTATGTATACTTATATTATTCACGCATTCGTCTAAGCTTATCAAAACCCAAAGATATGACGGACGCCAATTAGATGCGATTAATTAATGGACCTGCGAAAAATACTTAGCTAAATTATTTAATACGAATTTGAAGTGGCTGCTACATAAATATGGAGAGCAAATAATAACAACATATTTTGAAATTCAATGCAAAATAGAAAGATAGTGAGGTGGTGTAGAAATTTTGGCTTAATCTTAAAGCAACAAATCTTCTGATAACAAAAGTAGCAAAAATATTCCTCTTTTATGTGAAGTGCTGAGATCTTTTCGTTCAGATCTAAACTATGGAAACGATAAATGCATACCTTCGAAAACTTTAAATGTATGCGTTTATTGACATTTGAATATTTAAAGGGTGTGAATTTCAATTTCATAAACTTGAGAGAAACATACAAACATCTTCAACAATAGAATTTCTATTCCAATTTCAATTATGCCTGCTTTAATAACTTTTGATGACGTCACAGCGAACCCATAAAACATGGGCAACTTGGAACAATACCTATGCACATACATACATACGTACATACCATTTGCTCGCCACCTTATTTTATGCAACGTGAACGACGGCAATTGTTGAAATTTCCACACTTGTTGAACTTTAGGTTTCAACTTACAATTGTATCGGTTGTTGTAATAGGAAACCCTTAACCTTGAATTCAAAGAGGTGGAGTGGCGGGTGTAGTGTATGTAGGTGTCACCGAATTAATGCCTCTCAAGTAGAGTTTATGGAAATAAATTTTAATTTCTAGCATTCAGCGTTGGAGTTTAAGCTATGCAAAGCAAAAAAAAAATTTATATAAAAATAAAACAAAGCATACCTTACGGCCCACAATGCAGCGACAACATTGTCCACGCCTAGTTAAAGAAATTCTACGCTGTTGCTTAACTTTTCCCCTTCTTTTATTGTCCTGCAATGAGTTACTCGTACTGACTGTGACAAAATTATTTCTTTACATTTCTAGTGCGCACCTTTGACGAGCAGCAGCGGCAGCGGCAGCGACAACGCATTCGACACGAAGCGCTTAACACTTGTTTATGATCAAAATGGCACAGCAACGCACACCAGCTGCACTGGCAGCCATCAACTATTATCAGATATGTCTCGCTTTAGTTATTTCAATCGTATGGCTGACGCACGACGCATGCGCACTACCCGCTGTGGGTGGCGTGAATACGCTAGCGGGCATACCGCGCTATAGTGAACGTCAACAGGCCGATATGCAACAGATAATGCTGAATGAGTTGCTCAACAATGTTAACGAGGATGTGCTCTACAATGAACTGGTGAGTGTTAAGATGATATGTGTTTCCAAAAGAAGTGAATAAAAAATTTAAAAATATGGATGTTCATGCAGGTTGGGCTTGCACATGCGATAGGTTTGGCAAAAATGTCATACAAAACAGCCAACGGGAATTCAATACTGGCAACTCATATACAGGAATGTATGTTAAATCAATTTAGTTTGAAATTCCAGGCGCGTCTAAGCTCAAAATATCTCAGAAGGAGCTCCAGGGTTTTTCTTGTACCTGGCTCGTTACATGTCCTGCAAGCATCTTTAATAGTTAGATTTAGCTTGTAAGCATGGACTGCAACTAGGTCCTGTTCTGTTGGTAATGGTAATGGTTGTACGGGTTAGGCTAAGGCCTTTATGTACTGCGACCAGATTGATCTATTGTGCGCCCTTAATTACTTAATTATAATTATTTAGTATAGCGAGGAATCGAACCAGCTCCATAGGAGGGAAAAATTGTTGGTCTTCCTCCTCTAGTAGGTACGAGCCCATGATTCTTTGTCTCCTGTGGCCTAATGCCTCACAGTTGGTAATTAAGCGTTCCATAGACTCCTCTTCGTCACAGCAGAACCTGCATGATCTTGTACTAGGTAACCCTATTGTGTTAAAGTGTTTATTACAGGCAAAGTGACCTGTAAGTGACGCACAGAGTAATCTGAGGCTAATTTTGTCTAGGGTTAGAGCAGATTTTGCTCTGTTGGCATTGCAAGTTTTTGAACTTCAATGAGTGATTTTGGAGTGATTAAGGCCGCTTGTGCCGTTCCAGTGTCCTCTGATTTTAGTTTGGATCCATTTTTTGGTTTCCTGTTTTATATATTTTTTTTGTTAAAGCCGAAAAATGGGGTTGTCCCAATAAATTGCCCTTCTGCCCCTTTTTTGGCATGAAAGTCTGCCTTCTCGTTTTCTTCGTGTCCCTCATGTCCTGGTTCCCAAATTTGAGTGCATTGTTGAGTGATATGATAAAGAATAAATGATAAGCGTAAACTATGATTATTCTTTTGAAATTTTGTCAATATAAAGTTTGCTCAAGTCACCTGGACTCGATGGCATTATACCTGCTCAATTGCAGAAATCTGCTGAGGTATCATGTGATTGGCTTCTCCCTATCTACGCGAGCTGCATAGATAGGGACCACATGCCCAGACCCTTCTCGTTCCTGCTGAAAACCCTGGAGAGGCTGATTGATCTGCACATGAGGAGTGAAATTCCTCGTGGGCGTTTATTGTACGCTCAATATGCTTACTGTAAAGGCAGATCGGTAAAGGCCGCTTTGCATACAATTGTTAAGGGCATCGAGGTGCCCCTCCATCAGAAGGAGTTCACTGTGGGCGCCTTCCTCGACATTGAGGGGGCTTTAAACAATGTCCTCCCGTAGGCAATCACCAGGTCTCTGGGTAAACTAGGAGTCGGAATCGAATTTATTAGGCTTATCCACATGATACGGTCGCGGCAGAATAGGTCGCCACCTCTCTCCGTCGGCAAGTGAACGGAGGCACTTCGCAAGGCGGTGTTCTCTCGCCACTAGTCTGGATTGCCGTACTTAACGACCTGCTGGAGGAACTGGAGAGGAGGGGCTGCAAAGTGATTGCCTACGCGGATGACGTAACACTTATTGTCTGAGGCAAGTATCTAAAAACTGATGGAATTGATGTAGGGTTATCTGAATCTAGTTGTAAAGTGGACCGCGAATTACGGCCTTTAGATAAATCCTCTGAATGACCTCCGTGTCTTATTTAGGCATGGTAAACATGTTCACGGATGGCTCGAAGTTGGACGGAAAGATAGGTGGGAGAGTATTCTGTAAGGAGTTTTCCATCAAACTCAAATTCAGGCTTCCGGACCACTGTAGTGCTTTCCAAGCAGAGGTATCCACAATTAAAGATTTGGATTGGTTGCTTACCTCGGTAATTACCGTTAAGGAACTACATATTTACTCCGATAGCCAAACGATAATTAGGGCCTTGGGCGCGTTGTTTGTGCGTTCGACATTGGTCTGGGAATGTCTGGCTTCTCTCTCGATTGCAGCCGAATACTTCGAAACCATACTCATTTGGGTTCCAGGTCACAGCGGCATAGAAGGAAACTGCAGGGAATTTTGGAATCGGTTTCGTAGCGAAATGTAGGATTGGGGTTCCCTTTAGAACCTGTGGTCTTCTCCTGAAAAGATGGGCATCGAGTCAACTCAGCGAGAGGTGGACTAGTGCGCAAACGTACAAGGTCGGGAGACTCTTCTGGCCACGGGCAGATCGGGGACGCTCGAGGGAACTCCTAAGGCTAACAAAGCCCCAGCTCTCGAATTTGGTGGGTATCCTTACCGGACATTGTCCGTTAGGTGCTTATGCGGTGAGACTTGGGATTGCCTCAAGTCCGTTCTGCATAAGCTGTCTTGATTACGAGGTGGAATCATCTCAACACCTTCTTATCAGCTGTCCTGCTCTCGTCTGGCAAAGATTTTGACATCTGGGCTCTCATTTTTTCGCTACGCCTGCGGATATAGCGGGTCTAAATATCACAAATCTGGTGAAGTTCCTAAGTAGCTTGTTGCACCTAATTACGGACGTAAGTCAGCCACCGTCGGCGTCGTCGTAAATGCATACTCATCATCGTTTCTAATCCCAAGGCTCCTTCTTCCTTCTCTTCTCCTTTCTCCTCTCCCCTGTATGACATCTCAATGGACGCATTTTTTGAATATTTGCCCAAGCGCGCCCCAAGCTAGGGCTGCCATTTAACCTAACCTAACCTAAGGTCTGCTCAACATTTGTTACATGTATCCAAAAAACTTGCAAAGTGGAAAGTGAGAGAGCAAAATGACATTTCATTTTGAGGGGGAGTTGCAAGGTTTTACTGTATACATTCTTACCTGTAAGAATATGCAAGTGAAAAAAACAGCTGATCGCAACGTGAAAATAAGCACGATTTAAAATTTGCGAATTGCAATTGCTACTGGAATGTTCTTCATCTGATAGCGATGATGGAATAGAACAAATTATTGTGGACAAAATAAAATCATGCGATGCCGAAGCTTGTAATTTTGCATTTTATTTGGTTTATTTTTTTTTTATTTAATACGAGGTAGTTCAAATAAAACTTGCAAATTGTTACTGTTTGAGATCGAATTCTCGGAAATTAAGTTACTAGCAAGTTACTGGATAATTTTTATATAAGCAGGTCTATACATTATTTTTAATTTCGATCAGTACGAAATATTCCACATTTTCGGTTTTTTGAAGTAAAACTTCTTAGGCGTCGATAGACGAACGAGAATGGAGAGTAAAATTTCAAGGCCATGCAACGTTTTGGGCATTTTTTTGGTGCCTTCCTTTTGGCGCTTATTTCCGTTGCCTGACTAGTGCTTGTGCGCACTATAAAGTGCTATCCATTCCGGCGTCCGATTTATTGGTATTGCCTTGCGGTAATTTGTGCCGTTGCTGCGGTCCTGGAATCGCTGCGTTTGTACGGATGCTAAACGGGGTGCTAAATCCCCGTTGGCCGCTTTGTATTTATGACATTTTTGCCAAACCTATCGCATGTGCAAGCACACCGTTCATGCCATATATTTAAAAACAATGTTTTTATGTTCTAAATGTGCTTCTTTTGCCGTTTCTGGTAATTTTTGTAGAAAAAATATCAACGTAAACAATATAACCATCTGAGTAAGTGGCCGGCCTTACGGGGACCATTGCTAATGGCTGATTATGATGAAAACTTCGCTGATTCAAGTGATGCTGATGACAGTTCCGAGATGGCAAATATCCGATTTGTTGAACGTCTACGACAGCTGGCTGCTAATTCGATAGATGGCATAGACGATGAGCGCGCCGATAATCACCCATTTATACCGACGGCTATGCCACCGAAGAGGAAGCCTCAATCAGCACCGGTTGCATTCAAGGATCATGGCACCAAAAAGAATATACAATGTGAGTAGAGAATTTACGTAATGTAAAGAAGCATGGCATTAACTAAGTAATTACTATGTACTAACTAACTACCGGATCGCCATTGTATTTCGCCCATATCTACTGCCTCATTACAAAAATGCCACTCTTTGGGAACTCATACACCGTCATTTGCATGCCTACATCTGCCACAGCAGTACACAAACAATGTAAGAACTGCATCTGCATGTACTCATATCGTTAGAAACTTATTAAATTAATCGATTTTCTACTTTGCTCGTTGTTTCTCTCCTCAGATATGTCTCCTTGTCATTTCAAAATCTGCAACATGGGACGCAAACGGAATGCACGATTCTTTGAGGACTAAGCTCAGACTTGTTGGGGTATTTGCACAGATATGGTATAGAAAAATTATTTTAGCGGCCAATGCTACTTAATACATACAGACATGTATAGTTTAGCTACATACGTACATATATATATACATGTATGCAATATTTGCCCATCGCTGGGCTAGGGAGTCGAACAAAAAAGTATTTACGTGTAATTTAGTTACAATTTTACATTAAGCAACAAAAAGCGGTTACTGGCATAGCAGAACAGTACTGTACAGTAACAAAGAAACAAGTATTTATTACCCCTTAATATATACATATGTACATACATACATGTACATGCATACATATATGTTCTATGTAGTTTAGTTTTATTTAATTATACACAATACGAACACATATACATACATTTACACAAATTTATTGAATTTAAATTAGCGTGAAATATTAGCTATAACTATGGAAACTGGAAAAATGTACAATTGCAACAAAATAATCAGCTACCGAATATTTATTCTAGAAAATACTATCAATATGCATACAGATGTACTTGACTAGATGTTTGTTAAATGAAAAAGCAGAAAGTACCAAAGCGTAATATAATAAATATAAAATCTATAAAGCTCTGACGAAGCAAATTCGCCTTGAATAGATTTATTTTTTTTTCAACATAATTTTAAGAGAAATAAATATGTAAAGTAATAAAAAAATTAAATTTCACTTGAAAACTTTTTGTGCTTTTATTTATGAGTACGACGCAATTAAATCTAAATTTACGCTAGACTGAGACTGATTTCTGCAAAAGATGGCTAATAGTCCGGGAGCCAGGGGTCGATTATGGATTGCGTTTTTATACCGTTAAATTCTTGACTATACTTGTGATTTAGCTTTTATGAATAAAGAAAGTGAACGTCAGCTGGCGCACCCGCGGTGGGTGTGATTGTGGGAGGGTACGAAACGTGTAAAAAAAAAATTTCTACCAACTCATTTTACTGAAATTTTGTTCACGTATTGTTGACATTTAGTAGAATAAAAAAATAATAGTCAGCTGCGCCGTAGAGGGGGGAAAATACGTCAGCTGAACGCAATGATACATTCTTGCTTCGGCTGATGGTCTTCCCACCGCACAGTGCGGCCGATTCCCAAAAAGCTGGCCAAAAGTCGAAAAAAAAAGTTTCTAGATAGAGTTTTTTTTGTCTTTGGGTTGGCTACAGTAATGCCTTGAGTAGTGAAAACCGTTCATAGCAACGTCCTGTACCCTAAGTATCCTCTGTATTTTCAGTCGCAACGTGGCCTTCGTTTGAGCATCGTATTACTGTCGATGAATAGTGAAAGTTGTACACATTTGAATGATTTTGTAATGGAGTAAATTGAACAAAACCAAATGGAATCATCTTCGGAAGGTTAGTAAAATATATTACGAGAAATCTTTAGTACATATCAATACCTCGACACAAAATTTTTAGCTGCAGCAATACGTAGATACATTTTTGCAATTTTGTTTATAAAATTTGAGTTTTCAAACTGTATAGTAATACAACGCCGTCATATGCTGCTTTGAAACCTATTAAAGGTTACTCAAAAAAGTAATGGTTACGACCAACGACCGGGAAGAGGAGAAAGGCAAAGAAGAGGAAAGTCGAAAGACGGAATTCGGAAATGCCTGCATCCTCGACCCAATCCAAGGCAGACAAACCTTTGCCTGACAAGGCAGAGGCTAAGGGACCTCAAATGTCGAATGGCACTCTTCCGTCAACGTCTGGCGAATCATTCGCGAGAATGGCAGCAAAGGCAATGACGGTGGAGATACATACCGACAAACAAGATGGTCTACTGTCCAAAGGGCAACAAGACTATCTCGACAGCTATCTTTGGAAAGCTATCGGTGAGTCGAAAGACGCACCGACGTTCGAGGGGAAAAGCGTGGTGGACGGCATCGTAAAGGTGCACTGTTCCAATGCTTTTTCCCGAGAATGGCTAGAAAAAGCTATAGCAAAGATTCCAGCCTGCGAAAACAGCAAGTTTATTCTTGTTGAGAGTAGCAAAGAAAGGCTGGTACGAGCGAGTGTCTGGATTCCGGGTCCTTCCTGTAATTCAGCAGAACTCCTCAAACGCATCCGTGTTCAGAATAAGGATCTTGACACGACTCTCTGGAGAGTATACTCGTGCACCAGGCAGAAATCCGCTACCACTTCGGAGGCGGGTTCCCACCTGGTACTGGGTATCGATCTTGGGTCCCTCAAGGTGCTTAAGTCGAAGTACGGGTGCCGTCCTCACCTACATCTGGGGCGGATCCAGTTCCGCGTCCAGGATAAGGTGGAGGACAAAGCGTAAATATACTCAGTCTCATGACTGAAGTAATATTTACACAGATTAATCTGCAGCATAGCAAAGCGTCTACGGCTCTCTTGTGCCGTAGGCATGCAAAACTGCAAACAAACCCACACATAATACTTATACAAGAACCCTGGGTATGTCACAAGCGTATCTGTGGTCTAAGTGCTATGTCGTGGGGACAAATACTTCATTGTGAAGGGAATGTGAGACCGCGAGCATGTATTATCATGCCGAGGTTGATCGAACACACGATGTTAAAAGAGCTATGCTCTGGAGATATCGTTGCTGCAAAAATAAAGTACTTGAAAAGTGGGAACAGTGTCGAAGCTATCATAGTTTCGGCCTACCTACCCTACGACTCTTTACAGCCACCTCCTTCGAGGGAGCTAAGAGAAGTGGTCAAGTACGCAGAATCCAATAATCTGGGGCTAATAGTGGGCTGTGACGCAAATTCACAGAACATTGTGTGGGGAAGCAGCAAATGCAACCCCAGAGGTCTCAAGTTACTGGATTTTATCCTGTCATCCGATTTGGTCATCCAAAACACTAGTAACAAACCAACTTTTGTGACCAGAAGGAGACAAGAGGTGATTGATTTAACACTTGCCAATAGGTCAGTTGGAAATCAAATCAACCGATGGCGAGTTTTGGAAGAGGACTCTCTTTCTGATCATCGTCTTATCGAATTCCGACTGGGAATTGACACAATATCAATACCTTCCGGTAGGAGTCCTCGAAATGTGGACTGCGACAGGTATGGTGAGCTTGTAACAGAGCGATTACCAAACCTGAAAAAACTCAAATCAGCAGAAATGATTGAAGATGCTACTAAGAAATTAGAAGGTACTTTAATCAATTGCTTTGAGGAACTGTGTCCACTCAGGCAAAGCAGACAGGGGAAAGCGGTTCCTTGGTGGAACCCTGAACTGTCGAAGCTTCGTGTACGGTCCAGGAAACTTCTTAATAAGGCCTTGAAGACCAAAACAGAAGAGGACTGGGCCAATCATCGACTTACACAGAGAGAATATAAGAAAAAAGTACGGCAAGCCAAACTTGAATCCTATAGAAATTTCTGCAGTAACGTCGAAGAAATGAGGGAAACAGCGAGACTTTGTAAGGTCCTTCATTTAGACCGCTCAGTAAGGCTGGATTCCATTCGAAAACCTGATGGTTCATACACTATTTCCAAATCGGAAACGTTTAATGCTCTACTCGAAACCCATTATCCGGGTAGTACAACTCTCTCTGAAGCTGAGAGTGGCATGAACAATGACGGTGGCAACGGTGGAACCTCTAGGTACAGCTGGTATATTGCTAGTCGGATAGTGACAAGGGAATCGATAAGGTTTTCCTTATCTTCCTTTGAGAACTTTAAGTCCCCTGGACCTGACGGAATATATCCAGTAATGCTTAAAAAAGGAGGAGACAGGCTGATTGAGGCCCTGAAAAGGATCTTCACAGCCTGTCTTGCATTTGGTTATATACCATCCCAATGGCGACGCGTAAGAGTAGTATTTATTCCAAAACCAGGAAAAGATGACTATTCCCTAGCAAAAAGTTTTAGACCAATCAGTTTGACATCGTTCATGTTGAAAAGTCTGGAACGAGTGGTGGAGAAACATATTCGAGTGGGGGTATTGCCGAGAAGTCCACTTAGTAGAAATCAACACGCTTACCAGAGTGGAAAATCATGTGAATCAGCCTTACACGATCTTGTTAGCAAGATTGAATCTGGGCTGGAAGCTGACGAATACACAATGGGCGTGTTCGTGGACATTGAGGGGGCTTTTGATAATGCCACTTTCGGCTCGATATGTTCTTCTGCCGAACGACACGGAGTTAATCAAGCCATTATAAAATGGATATACTCCATGCTCTCTGAGAGGCTGTTAACCGCTGGTGGGAGTGACGACGAACAAATCACAGTCAGGGCCAAGCAAGGATGTCCCCAAGGGGGTGTTCTTTCTCCGCTGCTGTGGTGCTTCGTCGTAGACTCCCTATTAGCGGAGATGCAGGAACTCGGCTTTCACGTCCAAGCATATGCGGACGACGTCTGTGCGCTAACATCGGATAAATCCTTTAGGAGGCTTTGCACGAAAGTGCAGAGGATCCTTGACAAAATCGATGATTGGTGCATGAGACAAGGTCTTTCCGTTAATCCGAACAAAACAACCATAGTCTTGTTTACGAAAAAACGGAAATTGGATGGACTCAGTCTTCCAACACTGAAAGGTGTGACACTTGGTCTTTCCAACGAAGTTAAATATCTAGGAGTAATCTTGGATAAGAAGCTGACCTGGGAGACACACGTTTCACTGAAGGTGAATCGTGCATTGAAGATTTTTCAGCAATGCCGTAGAGCCTTTGGCAAAACTTGGGGTCCGGGAACTATACAGGCTGCAAAGAAGTGTATGTTTATGCATCACGGGTGCCATGAGTACAACCTCTGGTGATGCCCTAAATGCTATGCTTAATTTGCTCCCCCTGGATCTTAAGATACAACAGGAAGCAATAAAAGCAATGTGTAGACTCCATAAATATGGTTTCTGGCACGAAGATGGAACTTCGGGACACAGAGAAATCTTTAAGTTGCTGTCGGAGCAGTATCCACTGTTTTTGGCACCTAAAGATGACCTGATACCCACAGTTTCGTTCGGAAGGAAATTTGATGTCAGATTTCCATTGCGTGAGCAATGGAGCAATCCAGAACGCATGCAGGGAGGTTTGACGGATATTTTCTTTACCGATGGGTCCAAGACTGAAATAGGGTCTGGAGCCGGATGGTACTTAAACGATAGTAATAAGTATCACTATGCTATGGGGGGAATGGCAACTGTTTTTCAAACAGAAGTTTTTGCCATCCTAAAAGTAGCCGAATGGATAATCGAGAGGAGATGGAGCGGGAAACAGATTGGAGTCTTCAGTGACAGTCAGGCTGTCGCAAGACAAAACAGGCTTGTACTTATATGGGTTCCGGGACACTTCGGTGTTCAAGGAAACGAAATTGCCGACGAATTGGCCAACCGTGGATCAGCGGTGCCCCCACAGGGGCCAGAGCCAATAATCGGAATCAGTCCCGCAGGAATCAAGAATTGGATCAACGATTATGTAGGCAATCTACATAAAGAGCGATGGTCCGGTCTAAAACGCTGCAGAACTGCAAAGTGTTTTGTGACAAGTCCGAACAGAAAATTGTCAAACTTTCTACTAAAACTTAGAAGGAAAGACATTCGGTTGATGGTCGGCATCATTACAGGACACAACCCATGGGGTCAGCATATGACCACCATTGGAATCATCGAGGACCCGGTATGTCTGTCCTGCTTGGAGGAGCCGGATAGCACTGAGCACTTTCTCTGTGAGTGTCCTGCCTTTGCTAGAGCGCGACTACGGGTATTGGGTTCCGATGTCATGGGAATGAGTAATATTCGTTCTCTAAAACTGGAGGATATTTACAGATTCGCCAAAGAATCTGGAAAATTCTCACAGGACTAACTATCTCTATCTCTGTCTCTATTCTTTCCTATCTCTTTCTCTGATACTTTTCTCCCTCCCTCCTTGACTATCTACCCCCTTTCCAGAGCTTTAAATACAATGGGCTTTTTAGCCTGAGTGTTTTAGGAGCCACCAAATCTCCTGGTGCTCCTTGGCTCGACCTCTTCAAATTCAAATTCAATGGTTACTGAATAAAACAAGATTCAGCTGCTACCACTTGCTAATCAGCGACCCCGAAAACATATAAATTTACATGCATCTTGATTATGTTCTAGAATATACGCTATTTCACGTGAGGGGGTGGCCAATAGGGATGGAAGGGGGTGGATTTTCAAAATTTTAAGATCAAATTCGTAATCAGCGACCCCGACAACCCCCGAGTAAGAAATTTTGAATCAATTACTTAATTTTTTGAGTTTTGGCCAGCTTTTCGGGAATCGGCCGCACTGAGCACCGCTATAAACGCAGCTGACCATCATTATTATATTTTCGTATGTGTCGCGGCCGCCGTAGCCGAATGGGCTGGTGCGTGATTACCATTCGGCATTCACAGAGAGAACGTTGTTCTAATAGCGGTCGCCCCTCGGCAGGCAATGGCAAACCTCCGAGTGTATTTCTGCCATGAAAAAGCTCCTCATAAAAATATCTGTCGTTCGGAGTCGGCTTGAAACTGTAGGTCCCTCCATTTGTGGAACAACATCAAGATGCACACCACAAATAGGAGGAGGAGCTCGGCCAAACACCCAAAAAGGGTGTACGCGCCAATTATATATATATATATATATGTGTCGCAAAATTATGTAAAAAAATTTCAATCGGCATAAGTAGTTTTACTTTTTAATTTATTTTACAAGTTCACCTGTTCAGCTGACGTATTTTCCCCCCTCTATGGCGCAGGTGACTATTTTTTTTTTATTCTACAATACTAAATTTTTTTTCGACACATTTCGCAGCATCCCACGCAAGTACCCACCGCTACTGGACCAGCTGACGGTTGGTTTCGTCATCCATTGGATGGCGTCTACCTTCAGTATTAAAATCAGTCGGCATGAAATGATGAGGTCAAAATGACCCCTGGCACCCGGACTATAAATGGAATGTACTTACTTTATACCCTGGTGGTAAGGATACTCGTACAGAAAAACCTGGATGGTAGAAGGAAGGCAGCAACATATTCATTGTTGTCTGCTTTGTTTTTGAGCATCGAGGGTCCCTGTAGAGGTTCTTACTGTGACCGTATGACCTTGTTGTCCAGCTTCCTATGTCTCTGAGTCTCACCGCGCTGCAAGTAGCGATTGTTTTAATGTGTAAAGCAGATCAGTTAGTACATTGAGCGCTTCAGTAGGACTGGTGCTAAGCGCTTCTGTAGTTAAGATTCACGCTGTTCTTTGTATCTTGTTCAGTTTAGTTTTGTTCTATTTCTTTTCTGTTGCAGGCCACCAAACTAGTGCCGCATATGTCAGTATTGGCCTTACAATGGCTGTGTAGGACCAATTGGATAGTTTTGGTTGGATACCCCATTTTTTACCCAACATTCTCTTACACGTGTAAAGTGCTATATTCGCTTTCTTTACCCTGTACTCTACGTTGGACTACCAGCAGAGTTTGGGGTTAACACCTAGGTATTTTGCCTGTACGGTTAGCGTGAGACTAACGCCGTTTAGTTTTGGGGGATTAAAGTTTGGTGCCTTGGTTTCCTTATTGAATAGTATTAGTTCAGTTTTTCTCGAGTTTATACTTAAACCACAGTCCGTGGCCCAATTGCTGAGGAATACCAAAGCTAGCAGAGGGGATAAGACTTCACGCTGAGGGGTTCCCCTGTTGAAAGAGCATTTTACCGTGCTGCTGATTATTCTAGTTTTAATTAAAACCATAGTGGTGTAATCGTTTCTTTCGGTCCTCAATCCTTAGTGGGACATAGGGCTTCAAGAGGGGTATTCATAGTAAAAATAAGCAACATTTTTACAAAAACAGTACCTTATCTTGCTACATAACCTGAAATATAGCAAAAAAGTCGTTCTTTAAACAAAAGAATATTTCTTGACAAAAAACTCATAAATTAAATTGTACATAACCACAACACATTTATTTAAAAAACGCACATTTTAAAGACAATTTGTTATGCATACAAAGTTTTTTTAAGTAATTCAATAGAAATTTGGTATTTTGCTTTCTTTAAATGGGCATTTTAGTGCGTTTTTATATCCAAAGCTAGGCAACACTGCAGTAGCAAGAGAGTGATTTGACTGCCGGAAGGAGAAGAACATCAACAGTACCCGCAATTGCTAAATCAAGTTACGATAAAGGTACTGGTCACCAATTGAGCTAATATCACGTCACTCATTTTTGCTGAGAGCAAAGTAACGGTACCACGATAGGCGCCATTTCATTATTCTTTCTATCATGGGTATGACGTATACCACTTGTAAACTACAGTCACTCATACCTTATTTGATACAGATACGATTTTTTTGTAAAGTGTTCTATATTTCATAATATTTTGCAAAAATGGAAAAACAGAGAATGCAGCCATTTTATTTATTTTGCTTTATATCATTTCTCAACATAAAAGACCAAAAAGTGTATTCTCTTCAAGTATTGCGTTTTTAAGATCAGTTTTGTTATGGATGTAATTTTTCTTATATTTGTCTTCAAAACCGACCACAAACTTTTGATGCCGTTCAAATCCGGCGATTCTGCAGGATTTTCAGCAATGTGGGGACATTTATATATTAACCAGGTCTGTATTATTCGTGACTTGGGCTTAGGGTCGTTAACTTGATTCGTTATGTTATACCGCTTTGAAAAAACTTTCTTGCAGAAGTTTTAAATATACCTACGTATTTGCTCATAGTTTTTTCGCTAAAGGTAAAATTTCCAACTCCATGGTGATTAGCTTCCAATTTACCAGTATTAACGTAAGCGCAATAAACGCTGATTCTGCTGAATGCAGAGCCTCTGAGTCCTTTCGATAAAGCAAAGGGGGTCTTCAACTACGGCTTCGAAAAGGTCCACCAAACCGATGCCATAGGAGATGCCCCTGCACATCTGGAGGTGCTGGGAGAAGTAAGGCCCTCAGTAGAGGAAGCTCGTGTAGACATGGAAGTGGCATCCGTCACGACGGAGGGTGATAATGCTGATGACGTTCGCTCTTTACCGAGTTCCGTCATAAACATCAGGCTTCTGGCCTCGGAGAGCGGGGACACCGTCCTTGGGTTGCTAGAGAGGATCTTGGGGGAATGTCTGACCTCACTTTCGACTGCGTCCGAATTCTTTGACATAAGCTTTATCTGGGTTCCTGGTCACAGCGACATGGCGGGAAACTGTGAGGCGGATGAGCCATTCAGACAAGGGACCTCATGTGAGGAGATTTCCTCGCGAAGGCAGAGAATAGGAATTCCCCTGACTACCTGCGGTCTGCTCCTGGAAAGATGGGCTTCGCGCCAACTCAGCGAACGTTTTGCAAGTACACAAACTTATAAGGTCGCGAAATCCTTCTGGCCACGTGTAGACCGGGGCGCTTGAGCGAGCTTCTGAGGTTGACAAAATATCAGCTCTCGAATTTCATGGGTTTTTTCACAGATCACTATGCGCAAGGAGTTCATGCTGTGATACTTGGAATTACCTCGAGCCCTTTTTGCGCTGGACCGAGATCTTGTGATTTAACGCCTTGTGACTTTTTTCTTTGGAGCCACGTGAAAGAGAAGGTCTACGCCAATAGCCCAGAGTCGATTCGAGACCTCAAAGATGGAATTCGTGAGGCTATCGAGGACATAGGGCAGCCACTTTGCAATTCGGTTATGGAAAATTGCATGAAAAGGATATTGTCCTGTAAGCGTGGTCGTGGTGGTCATTTGCCTGATGTTATTTTTCACTATTAACGGCATACCTTCCTCTTTATAATGAAATAAACATCCGATCATTTATGTATATTAAAAAACTACATTTTCTTTGTGTTATCATCGGAGGGCGACGCAGGTGAGAGGTGAAAAAATGTGGGGCCTCCACGGTCGCTCCGATGATATATTTTAAAGAAAAAGAAAATAAAGAGGCGTGTGAGTTTCGAGTTATTATAAGTTTTTATTAATATTTGGATGTATGTAGATATAAATGTATCAATATCATACAATATATAATAACACGGAGTTATGTATGTATTAATATAATACAATACAAGATGGTATGGAATTATAATTACCTTTGTCGGCTGACACGTCCTGATCCTTGTGTTAGAAAAATCGCAGTGAAAATGAAATTTAAAATTAAGGCGAAAGTAACCCCGCCGAACAGCGTTTAACACAGTAAACGTTTTAAGGTTAACGGCCTTAACGTTGCAGCGACTGGAATCGGTGGTTTGCAACAGTCGGAACGGTAGGCGCAGTTAACATTAGGATGGCTAAACATTTATTATACTTTAGGGTGTGGCCTAAACACTTTGAATATCAAAATAACACCCTATATTGTCACAGCAAATATTTTGCGCAAAGCTAAAGTTTTTTACGTACTACGCAGGGCGTACGAATAAATTGTGTGACCACTGTATGTTTATTTGAATCACACTTGAATATGCAATGAATTACACTTTTCTAAGAATTTCTTTGATATTTTATTGTTTCTCTTTTCTAAAAATACTCATTATATTCATTGATAAACATTTATTTGATTCTAAATGTTGCTGGAGTTTACAAGATTCACAACTTTGTTTGTTTTCAATATTGACTTCAACTCTACAAACTATACATAAATATTAAATTTGTTTATAATATGCATTACAATGTAAACTACAATATACCTCACATAAAACTGTAAAATTATTTTTAAAAAGTAAAAGTAATATACAATAGTCATAATTCGTTTTTTTCTTCTTATAATTTATTTTTAAATGAAGTACCATCGCACACATTCACAAATTCTATTTTACAAATACATATTATAAAAGTAACACTGCTACTTTATACAGTTTGATTTATCGTCATCTTTGGAGTCATCTTCGCTTAATTTGTTGGCTTATTTAGTACGTTTGTTTGTATCTTTACATTTCTGACAATCTCATTAATGGTATGGACATTTTTAAATGCTTTTCAATCGTTTTCCACCGCTTAAAAATACCAAACCTAACCTCATTCTTACTCTACTAGCAAGCATTTATTTGTTGTTGTTTTAGTTTTTGCTTAGTACTACTTGATAATTTTGTCTTTGCATGAAAACAGAATGCGCAAGTTTTAGGCAGTTGTACAATTTTCTTGTTTTTTGTTTTTGTATAAATAATTAATATAAGATAAGGTAGTGCTGTATTATAATATAAAATTGAAATATTTCGATTGCTTCATACTTCGTGGACGCAACTAGCTTTGAAGGTTCATGTACAAATTTCACGAAAGGACACAAATTGGACATTCGAGGCCGAAAGTTAAAAAAATGTATAGATATAACTGCAAAATGCACTTTTTTAAATTATAACTAAAATCACGCAAAATACAAAAGTAATTGAGTAATAGATTCATTACAGCAAGCAACGCAACTGAAATATAATTTTCGCCTGTAAATAAGCATTTTCTTATATCTAAATTGCGCCATTGCGTTGATTCTTTAACAGCATTACCTCGATTGCTATTTTGCGCACATATTTATAAACAAAAATTGCAAAGCGCAAAACCAATTAAAAAAAAAAAAATAACGGACGACAAGTATCTAAGAAAAGAAACCCGTCGCGCTTAAATAGTAAAATTATTAGGATGTTAAAATATTAACAATAGCACAATTATTTATGTATGCACGCATTATACGTATATGTATTGTTAGCCCATCTCAAGAGTAGGTAATCTGTGGGTGATGGTGTACAGCATTTACATGTATTTACGTTCATATATATTTCCATGGCACTCCAGAGCTGAATTAGTGCGCGCTTAACTCCTCTTAAGCATGCCTATTTCAGTTGCTAGTTTTGCTCTTGTCTAACGCCGCTTCTTCTTCTTCCAACTGCTTAATTTCCTTGAGTATCTCCTTTTTTCGCTTCACTTTGTCTAGTTGATCTTTTTCGGGTTTTTTGAGCTCACCACTTTTAATACGCTGTTCGATAGTTTCAATCTCTCGTAGTTTTTTGCGTAGCTTTTTCATTTTCTTTGACGCTTCTTGCCCATCATCTGGCTGCACTTTTAAAGTGCTTTGTAAATCGTTCGCCAGATTCGCTACTGCTTCGTTGACGTTTGCACCTGATGTCGTTACTTTATTAGTGTTAGCATTCGCTTTTGGTAATGCTGCTTTAGTAGTATCACTGTTGGCTAGTACCAGCAAGCCAGGTGATTGAGTTTGCTTTGGTTTTTTATTGTTCCCACTCCCCGCTTTTGAAGCTGGTTGATTATCCTCCTGTTTTGCCAACTTTTTGGCTTTGGCGCGTTCCTGCTTTTCACGCTCCTTTTTGGTCTGCTCGGCGACTAGGGGACACATGCCAGGCGGTAGTGTGCTCTTACGTTGTGCAAACTGTTTGCCTTTGCTCTCGTACAAGGGCACCTCTTCCTGCGGCACATAGCCATCTTTGACCCGGCGAGCTTTCCGCCAAGTACCATCCGGTCTTTGAGTCGCTGGTATAAATTTGCCATCACTGTCGGTCAGGTAAGTCGTCATCTTTTCACAATTTTTAAAATTTATTCTTAAATTGCAAAAAATCACAATATCGACGGTAATTGCCTATTTTTCTGCACTCAAATAGCGCAAGTTAAATGTCAAACGTAAATGTCACATTGTATATCGCGTAACGTTGCCACATAGCTTCGGCATGTGATTTTATTGAAATTGTTGAGTGATGTACTGAGTTGGTAGATGGCGCTACTAATGAGTTGGAAAACTATGAAAATTACCGACGGCGATGTAAGTGCAGAAGAAAAAAAAAACGTCTAGGAAGAGTTAATAGTTTTTAAAATTTTCGTAAAATTTAAGCCAAAAGAGGAAATACGCGGACGAAATTCATTAATTTCTTCGAGAAATATTTTTGTATATTGGTCTGCATTTTCACCATTCCCAAAAGGCTAAGTTAGGTTAAACGGCTGCCGGGGAGAGGGGGCTCACTTGAACAAAAATTTCAAATTTTTCCGTCGTCATACCAGACGGGGGAGGGGAGGGAAAGGTACCAGACAGGTGGAAAAAAGGAAGAAGGAGCTTGGATTATAGGATGACGACCAACAGTGGTGATTTACGTTTGTATTAACCGCTTCAAGCTACTGATGAATTTCACCAGATGTGTGATATTTAAATCCGCAATACCCGCCGGTGTAGCGAAAAAGTGAGAGGCCAGATGTTTAAACGTTTGCCTGGCTAGAGCAGGGCAGCTGAGAAGAAGGTGCTGCGATGATTCTAGCTCGTCCTTTAGACAGCTTCTGCATGGACACGTAAAAGGGCATTGTCCGGTACGGTAACCTACCAAATTCGATAGCTGCTGCTTTGCTAGCCTTAGAAGTTCTCTCGAACGCCCCCGATCTACCGGTGGTCAGAAGGATCTCTTGACTTTGCACGTTTGTGTACTAGCCCATCGCTCGCTGAGTTGACTCGAGGCCCATCTTTCCAGTAACAGACCACTTGTTCTCAAGGAAACTCCAATACTCTCATATTGCGATGAAGCCATCTCAAGGGTGCCCTGTCTAACCAGCTCATCAGCTCCCTCTATGCCGCTGTGACCGGGAACCCAAATGAGCATAATATCGAAGTATTTCGATGCAATCGAAGGGGAAGCCAGGCAGTCCGCGACTAATTCCGAACGCACAAACAACGAGGCTAAGGTTCTAATTGCCGCTTGGCTGGCGGGGTAGATGTTTAGCTCCTTTACAGTAAAAGCGAGCAACTAATTCACAGCTTCCTTAATTGCGGCCGCTTGGAAAACACCAAAAGCCGGGCTCGATGAAAACAATTGGAGAGCGCCGCTTTGCGGTTACAACGGCCCAAACCAGTCCCTGTGCGGGTGCTGCCTTCTGGTATCCAATCGATGACTCAAATTCTTGTATGAATAGTGGTCAGTCAAATAAACCCTATCGTTTAGGGAGTTTACGAATTGCTTATTTTGAAAAATTGTATCCTCAGAAACACAATGTTCGGAAATTGACCCCTTTCGGCCAAGCGAAGCAACTCCTTCACTCTCTCAAGTCCGACTTGTTGCTGCTTTGGTGTGAGATCATGCGCCTTTTGGATCTTGCACGGCTTAACCTTGAGATCATTTTTTAGTATGTGGCGAATGCTACGGTCAGATATTTTCAGTTTTTTCGCCATTTGATTGGCACTTCATCGGGGTTTTCGCTCAAGTCGCTTCTTCACTTTGGGCACAATTTCACGTGTCGTTACAGTCTTTTGATGACCACCTCCAAGACGTTTCGCGATGCTACCAGTATCATTGTAACGAGTAATGGTGAGATAAACAAAAACGTTTTTTACTTTAAGATGCTCGCGCTCATGAACAATCGCTGGTTGTAATTTTCCTGCCAAATATAAAGCAATCATACTATTGCGTTTGACTGGCGTTTACTCTCGGAAAAATGCTTTTGCGCGCTTGTAAACAATACTCTGGATTGTAATTTAGGCAACTAATAGACAGTTGATGCACGAGTAGTCTGAAGTTACCTTTCGAGTCTCGCACCTTGTGTACATATAATATGCTTTCCTTCAACTCCTTGTAGAACATAGGACGTTATTGACTTCGAAAAGGCCTTTGACAGCGTGAAGCGCGAATGCATCTGGGAAAAGATGTATCCGAGAAAAACTGGTACCTCTTTTTAAGGCAAGTTATCGCAAATTGCCGGTTGCTCCACAAAGGTGCGCTGTTAGAGCCTTTCGAGTTGAGAGTGGAGTGCGGCAAGGGTATATCCTCTTCCCAATTATTGTTCTTTGGCTGTCGAAGATATGATGGCCTCTACTTTTCCTGTTGATGATCGACGTGGCATTCAATGAAAGCTTGATAACACCATGTTGAGAAACCTGGCCTATGCCGATGACATCTGCTTACTGTCACCTAAGCTAAGGCTATGACAACGCCCGCGCAACAGCAAATTCGTTCGACTGGACTTAAAATCAACGTCACTAAAACTAAGCATTGTATCTCAACAGCACCACCTCTGAGAAATTGGTGGTCGATAGGCAGCAGTTCGTGAGCGTGGAGAAGTTTTGCTACCTATTGTCGACGCAAGTAGAGGCTCTGTCAGAGAGGTTGCATTTGGTATTCTCGCGCCTCTTTGGCAGAACAACAACATTAATAAGTGTTAAATCTGTGTTGCTCTACTTGAAAGGTTACTGTGGCAATCACAAAACGCCTTCAAATTTGCATCAACCGCTGCCTTCGACGCATACTACAAATTTTCTGGCCGCGTAAAATAAGTAACTCCGAGTTGCTTAGCATTACCAATTAGGTCGAGATTGCCTGTGAAGTGCGGAGAAGGAAACGGCAATGGATTGGCCACCCACTTCGAAAAGACGACAATAGCGTGGCTATATAAGCGTTAAGGTGGAGCCCATTCCAACAAGCAACAAGTAGGACGTTCAGTTGGAATACCTCGTGCAACTTGGCGAAGATCAACCGATTCCAAAATGGCAACTCTTTGCTTATCATGGAGCGAACTGAGGGTTATAGCATAATAGCTATGCGCATGCATATTTTTGAGAGCTGATAAAAACTATGCCCAGTGTTTTTTACGTTAAGACTAAATTTCCGTCGCATACAAATTTATTTAAACACATTTCTCAGCACGACATTTTTCGAATTTCTCTAATAAATCACGCACACCACTGTATGTTTTTTGTTTTGGTTATTTTATTCTCATTTCAGCTGCATCTCACTCAAATAAATAAATATAAATTACAAATGGGCCTTAGTAACTAAAAAACGTATTACCAAACTAACGTTGAAATAAAATAAATGTAAATAAAATTTAAATAAATTAGAAATTCGCTAATTGTCAGTTAGTGTGCCTTCGATCGGTCGGGTTTCGTACTGCTGCATAGATGGCGCATGAATAGGGTGTCGCTCATCTACCGGGTGTTACAGGAGCCTTTACTTTGCACTGTTACATCTGCAAATAAAGCAAGCAAAAAAATTAAGTTTTATAAGAAAGTGACCGAAAAGCATTAAACGAGTTTTTCTCAAAATGGGGGTTTCAAAGTCGGTAACCGACATTACTCGAAAACGGCTAAACCGATTAGTCTCAAATTTTAACACGAGCTTCTTTTATATATTTATCATATATTTATTTTTTTGTAATTAATAGAAGATTTTTTCACACCTATAAATATAAATTTAAGGCCGAAATTTTGGTCAAAAATCGATTTCCTTTTTGAGAAACCGCCATTTTGTCAAAAAAAATTATTTTTCTTATTCTTTCGATTAATTACTAGATTTAACATTACTTTAACGAAATCTGTTTGGTTTTTTAATTTCAGAGGATCCAATGCAGAGATATAGTGGTCACCGCAAAACTCCTTTTTTGAGAGGAACTCCCGGAGAGCAGCTGTAGCTCCTTTCCAAATAAATATTTTTACTAATACTAAGTCTTAAAATACAGTTAAAAGATAACACAATATGTGTACAGAGTTTTAGATCAATAAATTTAAAAGTTTTCTCAGAAGCAATTCCGGAAAGTTCGCTTTTTTTCGGCCTTCTAACTGTATATAACCCTTTAGGCTAGAAATTCATACCATGCGTTCTAGGCACATTTAATTTCTTTCAGCCCATAATCTAGAACTTCATACCTTGAGTTAGGGGCATTAAGGCTTTCAGCGCTTTATTCAGCTTTAAGATTTGTCATCTGAATGTGCAACCTTTAATTCAGCAAAGAGTTCAGCCGCGTGTTAAATTGTGAAAGCGAGAAAGTGTCTAGTTTCCTAGCTTTTCACTTGCTTTCGCTTATTCATCCCCTTCTCTTCGTTTGTTTTGTTTCAGTACTGCAATTTTGTATTCTACCAAGAAATCCTCTAGCTGGATAGCGCGCTGAAAGCCACACAACATCGGGAGAGTTCGTTGTGAAGTTCTAACTTAATGTAATTAGTGGCTTTGTTGTGTGTCCGCACGGGCAAATGGTCAAGCAAATTCATTTATTCAATATTTCTCATTTGACGCAATCGTAGCCAATTCTAATTCAACGCCACCTTGCACTTTTTGTATTTCACGCTACTCACCGATATGCAGGCATGTGGCGTAGCATTCCATTTGCGCCTCGCTGGTGTACATATAACCGTCAGAGCCGCAAACAATTTCTTCATCGTCATCTTGGATATTGGCGCATATTCGTTCGCAATAGTCTTCGGTGTCCTTCTGTTCAATTGGTGTGGGCGATGTCGACTCTGAGGGCACGTCTCCTAATGTTGACTTGCGCATCGATATGCGCCCATAAAAGTCCTTAAAATTGAAATGAAATAGTTTTCAATTGATAAGATCATTAGCGTTTTAGGTACGAGTACTTACCGAACTAGCGCTATGCACATCCTCTTCATCCTCCGGATCATCAGCGGTAGCGGTAGTGGCGGTTGCAAAGTTTCCCGTACTTGATGTGGGTAAATCTGGTGTTGTGGAAGTGCTCCCCCCATTGGCAGTTCTATACCATAAGTGTTGGCGCTCATTACCCAGCGAGGGGGGTGAATTAGTGTATGTTGAATGCACAGCATCGCGTTCGGTAAATTCGAAGCGCAGCGGCTCTGGCGTGTGACTATGCAGCGTATTATAGCGCACATTCGGGTACACTGGCGCTAGCGTGGTGGGTGCTCTTGTGGAGGGCGGTGGCACTATATGCTTTACAGCTTTGTTACCCTCCGAGTTCACAACGAATAAGTTGTTGCCCGCTTGATAACTACCGCGCACAATGGCGGGTACGGGATCTTCCTGATAGAATAGTTGCGATACTTGTATGGGTTGGTTTAGGTAATTGGTGGCAGCAGAGGTGGCCGAGCCGGAACTCGTGCTATCACTGACTGCTGATTTGCTGTACTGTAAGTGTTCCAGGGGCTGCTGCTTGTATGCGTAGTGACTGTGCGTAGGTTGTTGTTGTTGCTCACGTTGTTCTTTCGGCTCCAGTTGATGGCTATCCTGCTGTGCATCCAGGCGCTTATAGTTGGGTTCATGCTTTGGCAGAAAATAGTCATTGGAGTTCATAAATTTTATGTACTCCTCCGCTTCTTGCGCTGCTGCAGTTTCGGGGTGTGTTTGTGGTGCTTGCAAACGTAAGCTTTGATGTTGTTGTGCAGGTTGCTCCGCCATTGGTGCTGGTGGATAGTATGCATTTGGATGTGCGTAAGGTGGTTCCTCTTCGGCTAGCTCATTGTGCTCGTATACGGCATAGCCCGCGCCACCTGGCGGTGGTTGTTCGTGCTTCACATGCGGATGCAGTACGGGCTCCTCATGGGCGCGCATTGTTTCGTAGTGAAAGGTTGGCGGTCGATTGGGATACTGTTTCTGGCTCTGGAACAGTGTTTGAAATTGTGAAGTTTTTTGTTGTTTTTGCTGTTGCTGCTCTTGTTGAGGTATAGGGTATTGTTGTACCACTTGCTGTGGCTTACCCGCATACTGCTGCAATTGTTGTACGTGTTGTCTATAATTTGGATCGTGTGGCTGTAGTAGCGGGCGCACAATCGCTTTACCGCTGAATGGAGGTGATGCCTTGAAATTGTATTCCTCATGGTGTTGCTGCTGCTGGAGTTGCTGTTGCTGGTGTTTCGTTGCTTGAAAAGCCGTAGCGGATTGCGGCACCAACGCATTTGGGTTCGGTTGGTGATGCAATTGCGCGTACCCGAAAGGAGGGCGGTAAACGGTTACTTTGCCTGCATTGAAAGGCACCGGACCCTTGGACCGTAGATGGCTTATACCGCTCGCGGAAGTTTCGAAAGTGAAGCGAGGCGGTCCAGCATTAATGGGTAGTCCATTCTGTACGCGGCGCATAATTGGCGGGCGCACCTTGTGGTACGGGGCAGGTGAAGACGGCGCAGCGGCGTGCGCTGGCAATCGACGATAAGGCATACCGGCTGGTTGTAAATGATCGCCGCGCGCAATTAAGCGTTGCGCAGCTGCTTGGTAACGTTTGCCGGCTAACATCTTGGGGTCTTGCAGAACCTTTAGAAGACGCGCGAGGCGAGTGCTGTTAGCCATAAGTTGCACAGCATTAGTTTCTGTAATCGTCGGAGGATTTGTAGGTGAATTGGTGGTCGTCGTCGTTGGATTGTTTGTGTGTTCGGCCTCATTTGCACATTGCACAAAACCACATAGCAAAACAGTTGCAGCTAAAAGCACTGATAAATGCGCTATAAATGGTGCCATCTTCTCGTTTGTTCGCTTTTGTTTAAAAATATTTTATTAAATTTTCTTTTTGTATAGTCGCGTTACTTTTCAATTATAAATAATATTTTGTTCATTTTCATTTATTAAAAAACAATCACTTGCTCGTTTCGCTTTTTATACATAAATCATTGAATGCATGTCACACTTTGTATTTGCTATTAGTTTTGTATACATCGCACACACTTTTAAGCTTGACTCATCATTCAAACTACTTCTGTTTTCATTGTAATAAATTCACCGTTAAATCCTTTCATGTATTTAGCACCTCCGCGTATTTAACCCATTCGCAAGCGCGTTCAAATCACATTTAAAACTTTACTTTGCCCGTCGCGCATGCGCCTGGCGAAGCTCCAGCAATTGCTATGGTTTGGCTCGCTGCTGCTTTACGAAAACTGGTTACGTCTCTTTCTATTCTACTCCTTCGTTGCATTTCTTTTCTTAAGTACCATACCACAGCTGGCTTGACGGCTTCTCGCGTTCGATTGTGGTAAACTTGGTAAGCGCGAAACGCTCTGGAGATGTATAGGCTTTCGTTCGATCGTACTGACATTGTAAGTATCATACATACATGTGTGCATACATATGTACATATGTATATTCATTTATTCAAGCTACATGCATATACATATGCATGAACGTGTGTTCGTAGCCACAAGAGTTTCGGTTACGGCTCAGCAGGTTCGGGCTACTGTGTCACAGTTATTTACATACATATGTATGAGCCATTGTATGGATGTGTTTGCACAGTGTTTCAAGGAGAAAGTCTTATAAGTTAATTTGAAATTAAAATTAATTTATTCTAGTATGTAAAATATAAGACAAAGATGATTAATTTAGATAATTAGAAATTTGAAAAAATATAAAACCATTTACACAATTTCCTTATACCGTTTGGTTTACACAAATAGCAGAAATTTCTTTGTGAACTTTATTTCGCAATAAAGCGAATATTCCCAAATTACTTTTTGTTAAGATGGATTTTTTATTTTTATTTTTGTCGGGACAACTAGCACGTGCAGCACTCAGACACAATTAGGTCCATTGTACTACACTCGGATTTCCTTTTAATTTTTAGTAAATCTACCCGATCTCCGAAGAAATCTGCGTAGATCTTGTGGTGCAAAGGAGCCGAGGTGGTCGCTTCTTAACACATTAGTGTCAAAGACCACAAACCTGATTTGAGCGAAGGCGGGGCAGACGCACAGGAAGTGGTTCGCCGTCTCATCAACCTCTTCAGAAGCTGGACAGAGTATGGTACACAGTCTGAGATGCTTACCTTGTTAAGATGGATGGATTTAATTCTGCAACGCAGACAACTGCGAATGCAATCACTCAGTGAAGTTGATTTTCCATAAGAATAGGAATAGCTTGTCTATAGAATAAAAGAATTAACAGAAGTTTGTGGGCTGACAAATATATCATTCAAATGAAAAAAAAACTATACTCTTCAAGTAGTTTTATAGCCGAGACTTGAAGAGATACAACATTTTCAATACTTAAAGTATTGATAAGTATAATCGGCCTCGGTAGTCTAGCGTAAGTGCACTAGCCTGCAATCCCAGAGATTGTGGTCGAATCTCACGTAAAGCACGCTCCTCGCACTTTTCCAAATTTACTTACTTTCCCTGTTCTTAAAAAAAATCTTATTCCTCAAACCCACAATCTTATCCATCCCATCCTTACTCTCGCACAATAGCCAGGTCATTATTTGCATTGTGGCTGATAAAACAAGCAAAAAACAAACAGTTACACATTGCATCAGTGGCGCCAGCATGAGGAAGCATGCAACCGCGGTACCAGCGGAGACACACTAAATTTAGCGAAGTCCTCAACCATCTGTACGACCCTTCTGGCAGAAAAATGTGAAACACAGGTGGCGCTCCAAGCAGTAAGAAGGCGTTGTCCCTAAGCAACGACAGGTGGGCATTCCCACTATTTAGGACTGGTAGCGGCAGGCTAATCACCTACCCTGTCAGAAATCAGATTAGCGAAACCAACGAAAGACAGGTATTGTCTAGGCCCTATGCTTCTGAGACGAGTGAACAAGGAAAAAAAGTATTGATCTAACAATTTAGCGGGCAGAGAATGGATTGTAATTAGAAAGAGATCGCTAATTTGAGCTACATCCAAGCTAACTTGGAACTTCTTTTACAGAATTTTAATAAAATAAATGTCTTCTGCGATGTTGCGATCGTCGTACTGTTAATATGCGAAACAAAAAAGCGGATGACGCGATTACTCTTGGAGTTATTTACTTGTGCATTAAGAAAACAAAAAAATGAAAAAATATATGTTTGGATGATAGAATTGGTGCAAAATAGGAGCAATCGTTCTCATACTAAGTTGTTAGGAAATATGGAAATAAGTGCTCCAGGGCAGTATACAATTTTTTATTAACACTTTTTTATTAAATACACAAACTGTGCCATAAACGGGCAACAAATACAAGGTAAAAGAAAAGTTCCAATTACTTGGGATTTGTGTTCGCACTTCGCCGTACACGATGGATTTTCTTCCAACTGCAACAAATCGCTGGGAATTGTACGCTGTTTGTGGCCAGCTTTAGAATCCTAGTTAATAGTGATGCCATGTTAGATCGAAATTACTTGCATGTATAAAAATCCCTTTTTATTTCAATGTGTTGAATTTCAACACTGCGATATTGAAAGAGGATACGTTCGATAACTCGAATAAAGGGTCGAAACCTTTTTGGCAGAAAAAAAGTATGATAGAATAGAAAAAATACAAAAAACTATGCCGTTCTCTGTAGATTTGACAGAATCAGGTGTTTTTTTGACGTGATAAGTAGGCATTTGTTTTCATTTTATTGTTGTTGTGTTTTTAGTGTCTGTTGGTAGTAACGAGCGGTGCGACCACCACAGCAGACTGACTTGGTGCGTGACTACCATTCAGAAGTGTGCGGCTTCGAATCTCCGAGCGCGAGATACCAAATGACAGGAAAAAATTATTTCTATTAGCCTCGGCAGGCAATGACAAACCTACGAGTGTATTTATGCCACGATAAAGCATTTCATAAAAAATCATGCGTCGTTCGGCTTCGGCTCCATTTGTGGAACAACATCAAGACGCACACAACAAATAGGGGGAGTAGCTTGGTCAAACACCCAAAAAAGGAATTAAACGCCAATTATAAATACATATATATATATTTTTCCATAGTCCCTAGATGATGCATAGGGCCTGGTTGGTTTCTGTAATCTGTTATTTTAAGATGAGTAGGGGATTGGCCTTCTGCGTGCGATCCTGGATCCGGGGTTGCCGGACTGCCTCCAGGCTGGCATGGCGTAGGGATTTCGCCTTTGCTTGAGGGCCTTTACTCGGCCATCAGGGCCACGTTTGTTTTAAACAGGGGATGCCCCGTGAAGGAGAGGTTGGCATTTGGGAGGGAGAGGCTATGTATTTGTGTTACCATCCCCATTTGCTCATCTTGAATATTGGATGACAAATAATATATCTCGAAAATTAACATAGGGTATTATTCTTGTGGATGACCGCAGATCATTCAATTGGAACAGTGTTGACCAACGCAGAAAAGATAATGTCGTTGACGTGGTTGGATTGATGAGATATATGTAGTTTGATTGGTATATGTTTTTCGAAATTTTTTTCAATACTTTTATTTTTGACAGTTATTTCGACATTTCTTTTTTCGTCATTTTGGGCTTTGGTATTGATTTCGACTTGAATTCTTGCCTTAGTGTCTCATTTTTCTAGTTTTTAGAGTGCTGTTGAAAGCCTCCAATACAGAGAGAACTTGGACACAAAAATACTGTGTTTCAACACTTTCCCATCAATTTGGTCTGCGTCGTTCAACTTTCGACGTATCGTAACAAACTCTATTGGAACGCTTTCAATTTGAGCAACTTTATTTTTACGATATAGTTGTGCCATCGATGTGATAGTCGGTAGGATTAACAATTTTTTATTTAATAACTTTTTACGCCTAGTTCATAAAAAAAAATCACTTGGATGAGGATTACAAATAAATGACCCATGTATATTTAGGATCTGTGCAGAGAATTTTACTTTTCTTTGGTAGAACTACATTTCAGAACGGGATTGAAGATTTGAATTCAGATAAGATGAAGAAAGAGACTAAGACGAAGGCCATGAGAGTCAAACACAAGCAAGGCATATAATGGTTGATGCCCTGTGCCCTGTGTAATTATTCGCAAGCTTCTGCTGCCTCGGCTGCACTATCCCGGCCAACGACAGAGCAGGTGAAGATGTCAAGTGTAGGCTAAACAAAGCAAGGGCGGGATTCGGGCGAATGCATACAGGATGGGCGAGTTCGCAAATCTCCAGTCGCTCTAAACTGCGAGTATTCAGCTCATATGTGAAGTCAGTATTGGTGTTGGCTGGTTTCTAACACAATCACACAAAGGCTACAATCTTTCGCCAACAAATGCTTTCGCATCATCTGCAGAATATTCTGGCCGAATACCATCAGGCACGACACGCTGTGGAGTTCAAAAATGGAGCGGAAGCCATTCTATGTCTATGGGAAATCAAATACAGAAAGTGGTGGACGCATAGAAAACTACCAGATAGCATCACGAGAGTGGACTGGAACCCGCAAGGGAGCAGAGGTCGCGGTAGGCCAAAGAATACTTGAGGAAGTTCGGTGTTGCGCGAGCTGGTAGATACCGACATCACATGAGAGGGCGCAAAAATAAGACGGGAGCTTAAGAAGGTGGTGACGGTCTCCCGGTGAATGTCGTTTATTGACTGTCTAAAACTGTCTGGCCCAGTAGATTTCTGTTAGTTTTGTCCTGGATCTCGTCGTCGTAGTTTAAAATGTGTCTCCTGACGTGCCTCGGAGGCTACCTGCGGTAGCACCCTAGCAGGAACTGTCCGAATAGCAGTATTTTGGCATGCCTGTAGCTTTATCCACTGCGTGCCACTAGTTCCAGGCGACCCGACAGGCGCAGCATAGTTTAGAACCGGCCAACCATTGCCTTAAATGCCGATAACAACAATTCTTTCTTTTTGCCCCAAGTGCTGTCGGCAAGCGATTTTAGGACCTTGTTGCGATTTTGTACTTTAGTGGCAACTGCGGTTGTGTGCGCTGAGAAGAAGACAAACTGTCAAAGGTTACACCCAAAATTTTGGGATTGTTTACCGTCGGAATTGGTGTGTCATCGACTTATACCTTGAGGGGCAGTTTGACCTCCTTTGTCCAGGTGGTAAAGAGGGTCGCAGTGGACTTAGTGGGGGAAAGTTGAAGATTCCTCGCAGTGAAAAAGCGGGAAAGGTCGGTGAGATAGTTGTTCCCTTTGGAACACAGGCCATCGATGTCATTGCCCGACGCCATTCTCGTGCAGTCGTCAGCGTATGAGACCAGGGAGATTCCCTCTGGTGGTTGGGGCAGCTTCGAGATTTGAAGCTTCGAAGTTGAACAGCAAGGGACACCACGCTGCGGGACAGTCTTGTCGCCTTCCTATGCTACCGGGCAGATTGAACAAGGACAAAAAAAAAAGAAGAAAAACCAGTTTCAACTTTGCATTTATTGGACCCAAAGAAGAAGCTTTGAAAAAGTTTTTGTGCACGCTTCTATGTTTCAGTCCCTTTATAATGTCGTATATTTGACTAAAAATTTGTATTATTACTATTAGGAGGTGATTTAGTACTGCAATCTGAAATGTTTATTGTGACCACTTCGTGTATGCAGAGCCCAAATAAAGCGTATAGTTAATTAGGCATTCTAAATCTCAACGACTAACTGAAACCTGTTTGGTAATTAGGTATCCTTCGAATTTGTTGGGTGCTTAAAAATACTGTTTTATTTATTTATTTTGTTTACAGGTCTTGTGCATTTGCACCACTGTGCAACTTCATGCACAAAGTTTAATTATAAATATAGTTTTTACCATTACATTTGAACTGTCATCGTATAAATTTAAAAAAAAAAATTGTAAAAATGGATAAATTTTAGTTTATAGCTTCAGCCGTATGTATGGCGTACAGTCACACATACATACAAATGTAGGTAAGTCTTTTTTTGTAGAAGAGGTGGAATCAATATATGTATATACGTATGTATGTATCTTTTGTAGATAAGTGTATGAGTGTGTATGAGTGTGAAGCCCACTGGCTTCGAGGTTTGATGAATATAATTAAATGGTCTAATTTGCAGCGTTATTTTGCTTATGCAGGCGTACGAATATGTGTGTGTGTGTGAGAAAATAAAAATAAGAGGTACTCGTATAAAAAAATTAAACACCAAATTTCCTGTTACAAATTCCTCAGCGGTAAACGGATCAAATAATTCAAGAATTTGATTATTTTTCATAGACAATTTACCAACGGCGCAAACAATAAAGCAGCATTTCCGCTGCTTCGAGCTAAAACTATAATTTTTATCGCACAACGATATACGCACATACATACATATGCATGCAACACACATTGGCCCATATGATTTAGATGAGAGATGGCTGTAATAACTTTCTTTTTCTTTCCAGGTGTGATTTTTCGGCTTTGTAATTATTTCTATCCAAACCTTTTGTGCAGCACTTGCTGAATTATCATAAGCAAGTGTGTGTACACACATACATACATATATATAGAAGTTATGTGGCCATAGCATTGAATTGTCGGTGTCAAGTGCTGATTATATACATACATATATATAAGCCAAATTAGCTGCGAACAAGAAATGCGTGCCCCCAGCAGCTGTAGCACACTTTAAAGCCAACTATTGGACAAGTAACTACTTTTGTTTGAATGGATATGCATGTATGTATGTAGGTATGTAAACATTCTTGCTATTTGTGTGCATGCCCACCTCATATGTGGGTATGGAATTTCATTCAACCAAGTAATTGAACGACATTTCTGCAGTTTCATCGCCTCAGACCTGCACCTCCATTACAACTTTAACAACTTGGATTCCTTCTGAAATGTCCCCTCAATTGAATTTTCGCTGATCGCTTTACTAGAAATCAAAAAGTTGAAAAGCAAAAAAGTTTTCAGTAAGAAGTGTGTGTGTGTGAGCTCGCAAATGACAAGTAAACTGGTTTCTACTGCACTCTTGTAGAATTGACAGCTGAGATGCTTCGTTTGATCCATTGTAAGCTGGTTTTGAAGTTTTCTTAATCGATTTTTCGCGGAAGCATAAACATGACCACATAACGGTGCATCTCTGCCAGCGCATATGGACAGTTTGCTACTTAACTGTTTACAAATTTATGGTGGCATTTGAATGGCGTTGATAGCGACATATTTCATGTCATGCATATAGAAATTTCTATGCATAACGACTTTTATCTTTTATCTGTAATAATGAGTAAATTTTTAAATATATAGATTTATGTAAGAACGTGTTTACATACTATACATGTTTGCATAAAACTTTTGGGAGAAAAAATATTTATTTACAAACCAAAGTCAAGGTATTTAAGATTAAGAAACCAATTACTTGTACGTGTATATTGAAAATTGCAGCTACGCGTTAAATACTGGTCAAAAAAGTCAGTTGGTAAGGCTGTGTGCTAGTTTTTCTAGATTTTAGCACCTGAATTAATATTCCACTGGAAGTTTCCAGCATTGCTTTCATTCAGGAAAATGCATAGAAACTTTCATTCAAATTTGAATTTGTAAATATTGGGTCGGGAAATAAGTTCATATCTTTTTTAGATTTTCTTTTATTTTACAACGATTTGTTTGCTGTTTGGCAAAGGCTTAGTATTAATTCCGTAGAACTCTTTCTGCTCTATAAAACTGTGTTAATTGCGTTGCTGAGTTATTTAATTTTTTATTGGTTTTGAGGATAAGGAATGGGATATCCAAAATTATCCAAAAATCAACATTTTAGACAGCTCTTTGCTTTCCGTCGGGGTCTAAAAGCTGTCGTGAAATCTCGGAAAAAATTAACTACGATCATGAAACGATTTTCAATCACCTTCATTCAATGGGATTTACCGAAAAATCGAAAAGCTGGGGGTCTCACGAGCTCAACGAAAAATAAAAAACAAAGAAAGTCTTCAAATTGTTTCTCAGCATCTCGCCCGCCATCGAACAATACGCGGTCATAAACAGTACGTTTTGTACCGAATCCTCGCGGGAGATGAAAAATTAAGCAAAGAAAGGAGTGGATGGCTCCAGAAGATCTTCCGGATCTTCATCCAAAACAGATCGAGACATGGGCATGGTTTACTGGAAAATGCTCGGAAAAAATGCCACGGCCAACAAGGAGCTCTACATTGTCCAGCTACACCACGTGAATGAGGCCATTCGACTGGAAAGACCTGATCGCCATGGTCAAACCATACTTCTTCACGACAATGCCGCACTCCAAGAGCTCGAATGGGAGGTCCTTCAGCAACCGCCGTATTCCCCGGACCTTGCTCCGATCCGATTACCATCTTTTCCACTCCCTGCCAAACCATATGAAGGGCGTTATCTTCGATTAAAAACTGGCTTCTTTGACACCAGACCAAAAAATTTTTGGCGGAACGCCATCAACAAATTGGTCGAGAGGTGGGAAGAGGCTGTAAACAGCAATGGCGAATATAAAAGTTTTTCCAATAAGAGGTGTTATTCTCGTAGCAGATCAATGGTTTCGTTGCTTGTGTGGCAAGTAGCGCCGTCTTGTTGAAAATAAACGTTGTCCAGATCAATACCATCCAATTTCGGCCATAAAAAATCGTTAATCATCTCTCGATAGCGCAATTCATTCACCGTAACTGTTGCTCAAGCTTCATTTTCGAAAAAGTAAGGTCCAATGATTACGCCGGACCATAAACCGCACCAAACAGTCACACTTTAGAGAGACTTTTCAACAATAACTCTTGGATTTTCTGAGCTCCAGATGATGAAGCCACCGAGTGGAAATGAGCCTCGTCACTCAAGATGATTTTTCGATGGAATTCTGGATGATTTTCATGCATTTCAACGACCCAATCAGCAAAGACACGACGTTGTTAATGATCGGCCGGCTTGCGTTCTTGTGTTAACTGGACTTTATAAGCCTTAAGAACCAAATCCTTGTGCAAAATACGGTGTAATGACGTTTATGGAATGCCTGATTCCAAAGAACGACGAGGAATGGACAAACCTGGGGTTTCTTCAACACTTTCGGCTACAACAGCAATATTTTTGATTCTCGGCTGTTCTCGGCGACATGCACGGGGTTTATTCTTAACATCACTAACTTGTCCCAACAGCTCAAATTTTTTCATCAATTTCTGTATTGCGGTCGGACAAGGTGCTTCACGATGACACAAAAATGTTCTAAAACTCGAACCATCTGTGCCAAATTTTCACCATTTTTATAGTGAATTTACATAATTTCAATGCGTATCGTTCTATTTTTATTAATGGCGTAGTTTCTACTTGTCAAATATCAAAAGATGACAGCTTCAAAAGTGACATCTACCGAAATAGCGGGATATTCAAAATAACACGTGTTATTGGAAAACCCTTTATAATTTATTAACTTATTGATATAATTATTGTTTTTTGTTTAAATAAAGTCGCTACGAACTTATTCCCCAAGCTAATAGATATTTCCTCTCCTGCAGCCATAAGAGTGTAGTAGGAAAAGGGGGGGAAGTTTTGAAAAATATGTCGGTCTGCCCTCAACTTGGTTAATTTTTACTTTTAAAAGGATTTTATTATTAATTTTGCATTTTGTTATTAATTATGCATCAGGTAACCGTACATTTTAAAGGAAGTCGCCACACTTTTTCGTAAGGGATTATTAATCAATTTCATTCATTTATTAGGCAATTTTGATAAAAATTTAGTGTGTGCAGAGTTTTGGGTGTGCAGAGATTTGTCAAGACACAAACAGTAAATTTTGCCATACATAACCAGCACTGCTTGAAAATTCGAAATTCATGGCATCATTTTGAATCAGCTCAATTGACTCAGCGCCAAGAGGTAAACGCACGGAAAAGTGTTTGCTGTGAATCTTCAGCGTTGTAATTTACTGCTATCATTAAAAAAAATGACATAAAAAGTATATTTACACTTTATTATGCTAATATCACAATCAAACAGTTTACTTTTTTTAGAGTAGGTATAAGAATTTCTGAATTTCGCAAAAATTATCTTCAAGTCAATTTTTTTTTTCATTAAATTGAACTATATAAATACTTCGATCAGCCGTTCCTAAAGTAAAAAGCAGCTTTTGGTGCGAAAACAGCTAAGTAAATTCAGTTATCGTAGGGCAGTAAATACATTTATGGCCCACCAATAAATGTCGTGATATATTAAACCTAATAAATATTAGTTAACAACAAAGATAATAAACATCGTATCAGAGCCGAACAGAAAAGCTGAAACCGTCACACGAATGTACACAAACGAAGAAAATGTTCCACCCGCTACTGAAGGAAAAGTTCCAATAAAGGAAGTAGTCTCATACATATGTATGTATGTACGTACTATGCGCGTCCAAATAAAGTGTACACCTTTGTTTTAATATCTTTTTGCTTTATTTCTCTAGTTCACAAAGTTGTTTTGAGAAAAATATTACTTTCTTTCAAAACAGTTATTAAATTCTTTGTGATTAACAAAATTAACAAATTTGATTTGGTTCACAATAATAAAATCTTTACAAGAGAAAAAACAAAATAAAGTGTACAGTTGTTATAACAAGCAACACTATAGCTTTTTACAAAAGCAATACTAGGTTGTTCAATAAGTCTTGCGGCTCGATAAGAAAAATACAATTTTATGATTTGAAATAGCCTTTATTATTCAATAAAGTCTCCCCAATATCAATACACTGGTTCCAACGGGGCTCCAATTAATAAATTTCATGACTGAAATGAGAACCTGCATGGGTTGCAAAATACGCTTCCACAGCTTTTACGACCTCATCATTTGATGAAAAACGTTTTTCACGCGTGCATTTTTGTAGGTCTGGTAACAGATAGAAGTCACTAGGGGTCAAATCTGGTCAATACGATGGATGCTCCAACAATTCGAACTTTAATCCACGTATTTTAACCATTGTCTAAATGCACTTGTGCCGCGGTGAATTGCCCTTAGGAAAAATAATTTTTTTCTTTTGCAAACTGAGTATTTTTTCACGAATTTTTTCCTTCAGCTGGTCTAAAAGGTTATAAAAATATTCAGAATTTATTGTTTTACCAGTTTACAAATAACCCACAAACTAAATTCCTCTCGCATCCCAAAAAACTGATGCTAACACCTTCTTGGCCGCTTGCTCGATTTCTAGACACGAACTCGTTCGTACTGATGAATCGGCGCACAAAATCCACTTTATCCTTTCGGAAACGCTCTAAACGTTGCCGAGAGAGTCGCATTGGACTGGTCGCATTGTTCCATTGTTAGCGAATGTGGCACCCATTGCGCACACAGCTTTCTGAAACCCAATACTTCAATCAAGATATTGCTTACACTGCCCAATGAGATGTTTATGGCTTCTACCAAATCTCTTTCAGTCACTCAAGCATTTTAACAATACGATCTTTCTACTGAATTAGTTGATGGCGAAATATCCTTGTACACTTTCAGCATTCGTTCATACATTTCTTTGCTTTTAAATCTTCCAAAAATCCAAAAATAAGAATTCAATCACTGCGCAATACTTGATTTTTTTCATTGTAGAAAGTACTGTGATACGTCAGCACTAAATGGCTTGCAAGCAAAAAATGAATTAACAGATTGAAATGAAACCTCACATACCTTCATATGAAGAGTGTACCAACATAACAAAAACAAAAAAAAAAAAACAAAGAAATGAGGCTAGTAGCAATGTCATATCTTATCGACTTTAAAACTTATTGAACAACCTAGTATGCCCCGTTACCCCTAGTCAATTGTTTTGTGTGCTTCTGGCTGGCTCAAGTGTGGAAAAATAAAAAGTAAGTGATAAATTCCTCTCAATTGCAAAATTAGAAAATCATGCAGGTGCCGGCAGACCAAAGCGCCTAACTGCATTGCAAATACGCTCAGTTGTAAGAGCCAACTTCCAGTGCGGTTAAAAATAAGAGGCGCTCACATCAACATCTGGAGCCAACGTAAGTGCCAGCAGAGTCAGACGTACGCTGCATTATAATGGTTTATATGGCAGAGTTCCGTGGAAGAAGCTATTTACATATATCAACGACCGTTGGTTAGGTTAGGTTAGCCTGCTTGGCAACAAGCCGGTTGGCAACAAGACTCAAAGTTTTGTTTCACAACGACAATGCAAGACCTCATACCGCAGGCAAACATTAGGCAAGCTGAACGAGCTCGGATGGGAGCTAATGCCGCATCCACCATACTCTCCGGATATTGCACCTTGTGATTATCACCTTTTCCGTGGACTACAATCCCATATGAGTAACAAGAACTACTCCTCAAAAGAAGCTATAAAAACGGATATCGAAGCGTATTTTGGCTCCAAGGACAAAAAATTGTTTGAGCAGGGACTTAAAAATTTGTCTAAACGTTGGGAAGACATTTTAAATAATGAAGGAAAATATATATTGATTAATAAATACTTTAAACATCTTACTTATTAATTTTAAAACCACCTTGAAAAAACGCACGAACTTATGGACTGACCTGATATTAAAATATATAGATTTTCTAAGTTTTTGGTAACTGTACACAGCAGCATTTTTTGTTTCGTTTGTTTTCTTGTATCGTTCTTGTTGTTGTGAACTTAATCACACTACTTTTTGTTAGCTATTAGATAACTCAATAGTGTGTTGAAAAAAAGCAATAATGATAATATTTTCCCCATAACAAATTCGTAAATTACAGGAATAAAGTAAAAAATATTAAAACCAAGTTGTACACTTTATTTTGACGCTCACAGTTTGTATGTATGTATGCATGTTAGTAAGGCACGCAACCGGCACCATGGCTAAAAGCTACTTACATAAATGTTACTCAAACAAAAAGTCAATTTGAGCACGCATGTGACAAACGCAAACAAAAATGCACTTTTCCAACACACGCCAACTCATACATACCAACTAAAAAGTTATCTCCAATAACAAAATTTCGCTGAGTAGGTGTCATCAGCCAACACCTACCACCTCAGCATCAATGTTTTCATATCAATCTTGAAGGCATCACCATAATGAACACAAAAAATACAACCATAGGCTACTGAGCAACAACAAAAATTGTAAGCAATAATAAAAGAATGTCGGAGCAATGTTTCGAATCAATAAACAATAATAAGAGACCAAACAAGTAAAAATGTCAACAGCTCCTTCAAGCTACTCCCGAAAAGAAAAGCAATGTAATTTGATGAAACAAACTTACGAGTACCTGCAATAAAGCATAGTCGGAGCAGTCACTCATTTACTTTATGTTACCTACTGCAGTGCGTAGTTCTGACGGCAAGTGCTAATTGATTTTTTTTTTTTGTTTTCTTAAATTTTTTCCAGTCGGTGGATTTTGTGGGCGAATTCTGCCTTACTTTTTTCATGCGAACTTTACGCGGCTTTGCTAATAATACAGCGAAAGCTTAACATTACCACTAGATGACCTCATGATATAGAGGGTGTTTTTTTAACTGTATGAAACTATCGATAGCTATGGCTTGACAGTTGAAAATGGCAAACTGTTTAAACGGGTTTAAAACCGAAAATTCACAAACTGTGTTGACATTTCAGTTAAGTAAGGTTTGACAAGTCATCATGAATTGATTCTTATATGTTTCAAAATGAGGAAGGAGCTTCCATCACCATGAACGGCGAACGCCGAAAATCAATCAGCTAAACATTGGCGATATAAGTTTTATGTTGCCTTCGAACGGTAGCTGGTTTTATTTGAGGAACTCTTTCATGGCAGAAATGTATACCCTATGATCAGAAAGTACCGGAAATGTTTAAATAAAACAAAACAGAGTTAAATTTCAGGTAAATTTATTTTATCTCCTTCAAAATATGACCCGTCTGAAGTAACACACATGTGCCAACGTTTAACCCAGTCCTCTATGCATCTCTGGTAGGCCGACGAAGGGATGAACTTCAGGGACGAACTGCTTCGGCGCATTCTCTTTGATCTCCTCTATCGACTGAAATCTCCTCCTACGAAGTGGTAACTTCCACTTGGGAAACAAAAAGAAGTCGCACGGGGCCATATCAGGTGAATACGCACGAGGTGAATTGCACGATGGTATTTACTTGGTGTTTGGTCAAATAATCCAGCACAATTTGGGCTTGGTGCGATGGCGCGTTATCATCATGCAAAATGCAAGAATTGTTTGCCCAGATTTCCGGCCGATTACGACGTACAGCATCTTTCAAACGCTTTAAAACGGATAAATAATATTCTTTATTGACTGTCTGGCCCGATGGAACGTACTCATGGTTCACTAGGCCTTGAAAATCGAAGAACAGTCAACATCACTTTCCCAGTACTTTTTGATCATAGAACATACATACAGAAAATATTTTGTCTATTACTTGATGTTTCATACCCGGAGCTTCGAACCCGGCTAGTCTCAATCCTACTCATTCAGCTATGGGGGCCACTGTTTTTCAATAAAAGCTATTACTTAAAAAATGTAGTCAAGCTTCGTGGGGTAAAATAATGAAAATGTGTAGTATTGTAATAAAATATACATAAGTAAATAATAAAAATGAAAATATATTAATTATTTCAAGACATTCAAAATAAATATATACTTTGACAGTAAAGCGGCAATAAAAGCAATAAACTCATATGAAATTTCATCTAAAAATGTTCTAAAAAGCGGGGAAGACATGAGTAGCCGCAGACGGACGGTTGTATATCTATTGGATACCCGGACATAAGGGCATTGCAGCAAACGAAATTGTAGATGAGATTGCCAAACGCGCTGTTTACATACCATTCGAACAAGAAAACGACATACTGAACCCTTTGAATACGATATAAAATGACATCGCTGCGGACATGAAAACACGGATAGACAGGAGGTGGAATAATCTAGCCTCTTGTTCAGGGTGGGCCATATAGCGTTTGCTTTTTGAACCACCTATTTTTTTGAGAATGGTAACACAAATGACATGTCAAATGTGCTCATAATTTACTTAAAGGTTTGACATTTACGAAATGGGACGCTATACGCTTGAACAAAATTGGGAAATATTAAAAACCTATTTCCAAAGTGGTGAGTCTTGTTTCCAAAAATTGAAGAGGATGACATGGGCGACATTTGGTTTCAACAGGACGGTGCAACTTGTCACACTGCCAAAGTTACACTCGAACTTGTGGCTACAGTTTATGAAAACCGAATAATCAGCCGAAATGCCCATATCAATTGGCCGCCTCGGAGCTGTGATTTAAGCCCGTTTGACTATTTTTTGTGGGGAGCCGTTAAGGACAAATGCTATGCAAATCATCCAGAGACGATTAATGCTTTAAAACACGAAATCGAAGTTGCCATTCATGAAATTGGAGCCCAAACAATCGAAAATGTGCTTAAAAAATGGGTTGACCGAATGGCCTACTGTAAAGCCAGTCGTGGTAGTCATTTGAACGATATTATTTTTCATTCATAAATGACAATGTTCAATCTTTAAAATAAAAAAAAAAGTTTGAAAAAATATTGATTAGTTTTTTTTTTATAGCTGATTCAAAAGGCAAATTTTACATGGCCCACCCCATAAAACCGCGAAAATCATGTGTACACAGAGTGCAGATAAATTCGCCAGATCCGTACTAGTCCTGTCTAGAAAGGAAAGCAGAACTATCAGGTATGCTGACAGGCCAAGATGGGAATTGCAAACAATGATAGCAATGAACTAGAAGAGAGGGAAACTCTAGAACACCTTCTATGTTCTTACCCTGCATAAGCGAGAACCCGAATGAAATGTTAAGGAACACTACAATATGAGAGGTTAGAATGTCTCTTTACGTTACAGCTTCAGAGCTTATTTAGATTCGCAAAGGGCGCAGGTTTATAACAAGAAGCCGACTACAAGGAAATGTAAGGGTTAAGCTCCATCTGGTAACACTAAGGACCAATAGGTTTATGTGATGGCTTTCAGTCAGCCAGGTCAAGCTATCTTAACCTAATATGATCAAGTTTCAAATTGAAAGATGCGTGAGTTATTACATTTTTTTAGTTTTTTTAAAGAAATTGTGTTTCAAATACATAAAACTTATAATTTTTTTTTTTATAGAAAGTTACTTATTTTTCTTTTCAATTATATTTTTATCTTCTTATCAAATGCAATCGCGGCTTAGTTGTTCCTGCCAAAAATGTACGGTACAGGAAAAGTAGAAGAACCACTTATCTGTTTACGTGTTTTATTTTTATTATTTACATTTCTCTCCATGTACTTCTTTTTAAAGTTAAATCAATTGCAATGAAAAAACAGCTAATCAAAATCCAGTTCTACTTTATAGCGTTCCAGCTGCCAGTAAACTGAAGCTCCACGCAGACGACTATTGCCAAACTAGACAAAAGAGAATAACAGAGAAAATGTTGAAACTAATTACGAAGCAGATTCAAACATAAGCACGTGATACCAAGCACAGAACCACACGAACACACATATCAGTTCAGGTGAACCAGCATATATATGTATATAAGTATCATACATATATCAAGTATATGCATAGGCAGGCTTGTATGTATAGGCAGGTATGTGAGCGAAGAAAATTAAAATAGCACCAAGAGCAACAACTTTGAACCTGTTGCAGAACTTTTTGACGAATAGTTGTTATTTTACAATACTGTGTGCATACAATTGTATATTTACACACATACATATATATGCTAAAATGTATGCCTACTTTGTTTTAGATATCTGGGACTGATCGTTGGGTCGTTAACCAGTTGCCACAATTTTCTTGCCTCTCATTGCTGAATATTATGCTTTCAATAGCAGTTAACACATTTGTTGGCTAACTATTGTGTTGATTTGTTCATTGTACGAGCTCACCTATATACATACATACATACTTGTGCCATTTTATATGCATATACATATGTATGTGTTGACTAGAATATCACTAATCTTCAGATTATGAAAAGTGAAATTTATAGTTTTACGGCGCAAAGCAGCAGAAGCGCAAGTCATACATAAATAAGTCCCACAACGGACAGACGAAACTACATATGGTTAGTTAGTAGAAAAGACAAAAGAAATACTGTAAAAAAAAGTAAGTGACAGTTGTAGCGACATTGAATACGAAAACTTTCGCTTGACAGCCACAATGACCACAACGGTCGCCACATGTCTGCATGTGTGGCATATTCCAACATACAAATTTAGGTACGTATGCATATTGGACATTGACTTAATAATTTCTTAGCTAACATACATACGTCCGTTTACGAGCAAGCACAAAAACATATGCATAAACGGTTTTCTTATTCACATTTTTATTTGCAAGATGCACAAAGAATGTTGTCAGCCAAGTTGAAAAAAAACTTTGTGTGCTTGTGGTGTAATCCGTATTAAAAAGCTCATTTCTTTTTGATAGCTTCTATTCAAATGTAAATTTTAGCCGTTATGGTGATTATTTGAAAATATCTGTATACACACATACATATGCATGTAAATATTTTTTGAGTCGAAAGGTGTCTTCTTCTGTAGTAAACAGTTGAAAAGTGTTATTGGTCAAGCGTTCATATACAAGATTATAAAGGGTTTTCGAATAAGAGGTGTTATTTTGATATATTCGAAGAAAAATGTTATTTTTTAATATAAATGGTCGGATGTTTATTTCATTATAAAGAGGAAGGTATGCCGTTAATAGTGGAAAATAACATCAGGCTAACGCCCCCCACGACCACGCTTACAGGACAATATCCTTTTCATGAAATTTTCCATAACCGAATTACAAAGTGGCTGCCCTATACCCACGATAGCCTCAGGAATTCCTTCTTTGAGGTCTGGAATCGACCCTGGGCTGTTGGCGTAGACTTTCTATTTCACGTGGCCCCAAAGAAAAAAGTCACTAGGTGTTAAATCACAAGATATCGGTGGTCAATTGTGATCACCTCTTCGAGAGATAACACGGTCCGGAAACTTTTCCTGTAAAAGATCAATGGTTTCGTCGCTTGTGTGGCACGTAGCGCCGTCTTGTTGAAAATAAACGTTGTCCAGATCAATAGCATCCAATTCCGGCCATAAAAAATCGTTAATCATCTCTCGATAGCACAATCCTATTCAAAATAACACCTGTTATTGGAAAACCCTTTATATATACATATAGGTTAGGTTAGGTTTCTGTGGCCGGATTGTTTGGTAAGAGAGTCAGAAGAGTATTTTCTTGACAACCCTACTTTACTCCTAGATACTAGCCAAGGCTGGATAATTACATAGGAGGTGTTCTACTGTTTGTTCCTCTTCTTCTTCCTCGTCTCTACAACTTCTGCAGTATTCATACGAAAATAATCCTAGCCTAAAAGATGACCTACCTGACAGCCAATGGCCGGTGACACAAGCCACGAGCTTCGAAATGTTCTCTCTTGAGAGGTTGAACGATTCTCCTGATCTTCTCTTATCTATTTGCTGCTAAATTAGCCTGGGTGTAACAAAAGTATTTTCATCTCTCTATGATCTATTGGCCTCCTGGTAAATATTTGTTTTCCTTAATTTGCAAATTGCCAAAAGGAATTTCAATATTGCCTCCATTTTCAAGCATTTGAAGATAAGTACCTTTTCTAGCGAGCTCATCGGCCTTGCAATTTCCTTCAACACCTCAATGTCCCGGAACCCATATAAGACTAACCTTGAAGATGGTGCTAATATCATTCAGAGCTGCAGGCATTCCTGAGCAACTTTTGACCGCGACCTGGTAGTCGCTACAGTAGTCCCCAAGTCGAATAATTCTAATCCTAATTCTTTTAAAAGAACTCCATGACCATCTTTATTGCTAGCTTGGATCCAACCGTATAAAAAATTATCTCCCCTCTTCTATTTGAAGTTGTCATTCTCTTCTTGACGGAATGTTGGTTTTGAAGAGCCTGTCGAAAAGAGTAGTCGATTACTTGATTATAATTACTCATAGTATGTAGTATGAGGGTAGTTCAATAAGTAACTATATTTGATGACGAGGGCGTTCCTGAGGAAAGTTGACCATCTATTAAACCTAGGCAAAACAAATTTCAGACTGATTGATAGGTTAGTACGTGTTTCGGGATTTTTGCTAAGATGGAAAAAGAGCAGAATCGTTCGTAATTTCCTTTTCGTTTTTGGATGCGCAAAAATGCGAAGAGATAAAAGTTCGATGCTCTCTACGGGGACGCATCGCCTGCATTGACCACAGTTAGATATTGGTTCAACGAATTTTAACGTGAGCGAATATCCGTTTTGGCTACCGAGGAAATCTTTCAAAAAATCCACGACATGATTCTCGCTGATCGACGAACGAAAGTGCATGAAGTCATGTCGACGATTTCGTGGGATACGAATGGCGTCATCCTCATGGATTATTTAGAAAAAGGAAAAACAATTACTGGAGAATATTGAAGTGGCTTATTGGACCACTTTCACAGAAAATTAAAGGAGACACGGTCGCATTTGGCGAAAAAGAAGGTGCTGTTTCACCACCATAGCGCACCGGCACATTCATCCGAAGTTGTTGCCGCCAAACTTCATGAATTGCGTTATGAATTGCTGCCACACCCCCGTATTCCCCCGATCTGGCCTCCTGCGACTTTTATAAAGAAATGGCTCACGGGAGAAAAATTTAATTCAAACAGAGTCGTATTTTGGAGAATTTGATAAATCCCATTTTTTGAAGAGCTTAAAAAATGGCCGGAGCTATCGGAGAAGTGTATCTTCCAGAAAGGGCACTATGTTGAGAAATTTTTTTTTGAAAAATGGTGTCTTCATTTCTGACACGAGTACTTATCGAACCCCTCTCGTATAGAAGCGTGGGCAAGCCGCCGTACTATTAAGTCCAAGCGCCGAAGCGGTGGCCACGGGTTATTTGACCAGATTTAGAGCAGGCAAGTTGACTACCACCTCGAACGCTTTATTAGGGGTGGCCGTTAAAGCGGCGACAATATTGGCCTTTCGAATCCTATTTCCAATATTAGGTTTGAACGTAAGTTCCTGTCTAATATGAGTACTAAGTATTACCCATTTTCTTTCAAAGGAATCTCCATTCCCTTGTAAAGAGAATTAGTTCAGGTTTATCGGCGTTTATACTGAGTCCCTTACACTCTGCCCAGTTACTAAGTGTGGCCAGGTTAGAACGCAGAATATCCATGAGCGGTTTGGGATATATACTTATATATGTAAAGCGATATTTATCTAAGTTTCTCCTCCAATTTGTGGCAAGTGTAAAGAAATAGAACAGCGAGTTGCTTCAATAAGAATGCACTTGGATGCCTGTCATTTTCTGTGAAGCTGCTACTGATGTTAAAAAATGCTGTTTACTGCTTTATGTCCGCAGTGGGCATTGAACCCAGGGTCAACTGCTGGTATGCCATGCATAAATCACACTCGCGTAAAATTCAATCTCATGCGTGCCAATATTTACCGCTTGTTTTTTAAAGTAATTTTCTAAAGTTAATTACTTTTGCGACAACGAAAAGAAATTTCCAAACTTTCCTGCCACGCGCCAGCAATTTGAAATTGTTTACTTGGCTTGCCTTGATTTTGTGCTTGATTGCCAAAGCAAATAATATGATCCATTATAAATTAAATTAATCAATTTTTCCTAACCTAATATACTATGTACAGACATACATATATATGGAGGCAGGTACACGTCCATATTCTCGTAAGTTCATAAAAAGAAATTTCCAAAGTTTTCGTTATATTAATTTACGCCACAGATATAAGTATGTTAGTACGTGTAATTGTAGAAGTATTTTAATTATAAATGAAAGTGGAAGACACGTGCTTTAAATGGTCAATAAACTGCAGCAGCAGCGAATGCAAGGCGTGGCTTGGCACAAAACTGATAAGTAATGGGCAAAAGAAATACAGAAACCCAATATCACTTAAACCTAGGCACATACACACATGGACTGCTGACGAACGGTATTCTTTGTGAACGAATTCCGAACCATGACCAGCTCCAGTTTTCGAAATATGTATTTCATAGCAATTAATAAATTAACGGATATTGAATTTTGCACAGCGAGGCCTTAATAAGAGCCAAATGCTTATCGTTGCGTTTCCTTTCAGATACTAAATACTAACTTTTATGATTTCATAAATAGTGTAATTACCATCTACCCCTTGATTAAAAAGTTTCCGGAACAACCGTTAGGTGACGCTCTAAGTCAACTGATTTGAGTTTGTTTTTATTGTTAGGTTGCCACATCTGGGATTAACATTCCTACCAAAATTTTATCGAATTTGATTGACTTTTGTAAAAGTTACGCCGCTTTGAGTAAATCTACTTCTGCACGAGTTTGTATTAAAGTTTGTTTTAAAAATGGATTCAATGGAGCGAAAACATTAGAAATTATGGGAAATTGTTGCGGTAATGGTAGTCTAAACAGGTAGGTAGGTGGGGTGGCTGTCGCAATGACGCACTTAGACCTTTCATAGATCCATTGTGATACCATTGGAACTTATCCTTACCCTATGGATTCCTTTTCAAGCCAACCGATAGTTTGAATAAACGACCAAAGCTTCGTTAGTTTTAGATGCGCTATATCCGCTACATCAATTAAAAATGACATGTCAAGAGTGCGAAGCCTCCTTGTCGCTAAGCTTTTACACTCACATAAAAGATGCCTGACTGTTTCCTCTTCTTCTGTATTTAGACAGCTTCTACAGAAATCGAAGTACGGGAATCCTAACCTTCTAGCATGGCTGTTGTGTCTATTAAACAATGACCAGTTAATACCCCTATAATTTTTCTTATAGCTTCTCTGTTAAATCTTAACAAGATTTTCGATCGACCGCTGTTATATTTCGGCCATGTCAGTCTGCTTAATTCACATGTTGTGAGGTTTTGCAAACTTGTATTTACCTTGTTGATGGTTTCCCTATCTATAAGTAGTTTAGAAGTGGCTATAGGCATAGGTATCAGCGACTTATCCGCTTGGAGGTCGATCGTTGTACCAATTCGGGCAAGTTCATCTGCCTTGAAGTTCCCTGCTATATTCCTATGGCCTGGCATCCAAAAAAGGTGTACTATACTTTGTAGAACTTAGATACGTCTTCTAGAAGTTTAAAATATTCTATGACTGTATTTCACGAGTGTGCTTTAGATTCTAGCGCTTTCGTTACCGCGGTCTAAGTATATGACGGTCCGAGTATATGAATACTTCATTTGTGGGTAATACCCTCGTTTTTATTATCGTAAGTCCCTTTTTTATGGCAGTGACTTTCACCTGAAATACACTGCAATGATCAGGTAGACGGAATGATTGGCTAACTCCGAGTTTATCGGAGTAAACCCCTCCACCTACTTTGTTGTCTAGATTTGAGCCATCTGTATAGATGTTTATATCATTTTTACAACAAACTGGCGTTTATTTGTGGCGTGAACGCTTCAGAAGAGATCGTGAGTCCATCGAGGATGATGAACATAGTGGCAGGCCGTCAACATCGAAAACTGATGACAACATCAATAAAGTGAAAGATAATTGATCAATAACGCAAGTTAATTAGTAACCATCAGATAATTGGCAGAGACCCTCAGCATTCCTTATGGATCCATTCAGAACATTGCAGTTAATGTGAGTTAATTTGGGTTTGCGAGGTGTTGCTGTAGAGCTGGTATCGAAGGATGTGAATTTCATGTTAAAAATGGACCGCGTTGAAATTGACAAATACATCATTTTCGAGGTTGAGTCCGACACAGCAATCATCAAAAGAGCCATCATTATTGGAGACGAGCTATGAGTTCATGAGAACGACACGCAATCCAGAAAACAAGCGAATGAGTAGAGAGCTCCGTATGAACTACATAAGACCAAAAAAATTAAGTCGTTTTCGGTCAAAAAAGATCCAGGGTTGCTCGGTTTCTATGAATCACAACGGTGCTATACAGCAGGAATTTTTGTACATCACCAGATGGTCAGACAGCTGACAAATACTATTATTTGGGTTTTTATGGGAAAACAACTCGTGGATTTTGGACCATAATAACGCAACTTCGCACCGCGCCATCATTGCCCGTGAAGTTTTGACGAAGAACGAAACGAAGACCATTCAACAGCCATCGAATTCAGCTGAAACGGCTCCCTGCGATTTGTGCCTGTTTAACCGAGCCGCCGTAGCCGAATGGGTTGGTGTGTAACTACCATTCGGAATTCGGAGAGAACGTAGGCTTGAATTTCCGCGAGACGCCAAAATGAAACGGCATGAAACTGTAGGTCCCTCCATTTGTTGCACAACATCAAGATGCACGCCACAAATAGGAGGAGGAGCTCGGTAAAATACCCAGAAAGGGTTTACGCGCCAATTATAAAAAAAAAAAGAAATCGAGTTAAAAAATCATTACAAAAATGAAATAATGAAGAAATCTATATACCGCAAATAGAGTTGCAGAAATGTTTCAAGAGTTCGATCAAATACTGGCATAAGTGCCTTGCAGTTGATGGTAGGTACTTTGAAGGCGAGGATTGAACTTACTTTTGAGGAATAAATTCATATTTTGAGTATTCTGAATATACTCCGTGAACTTTTTGATCAAGAGGTATGTGTATTATAGCTGAAAGCTATACAATTTTAAATTTTTTCGCCCTGTTAGATTGGCTTTAGTATTTTCTTCTCAATACTTACTAGTCGTATTCGATTCGCAATGTGCTAGCGCGAGTTTGGAAGAACTGAATGGCTACTAATAATGAAATTTGCCTAATAGCAGGAAAGAGAGTTGACAGCATTGAATATAAAGAGTTATATAACGCTAATGGCGAAGCTTGCTCCATAACTTTGGTATTGTTTTCTAATGCAAATTTTTTGTCAAACGAGCAGAGGCCAAACAACGCGAGCAGAAAAGTGGCGTATCGAAGGAGACACCTATTTACTACCTTCTATTTGCTACTTACTTACAACTACTGATACTTACTTGGCCAATTCATCGGCAATTTCGTTTAAGAGTTAATACCAGAAAATCGCCGACACAACTCTTGTCTTATATCATTATCAGCATAAAACAAAAAAAATAATACTCAAAATCGAATGTACGTAGCCCGCGCGATTTGAAAATTCACCTTATTTTTTGAACAGACCTCGCATATCCATTAGAATAGCTTTAAATTCAAAGACAATTGCCCGTTAAGATTTCAGTAATTAGTAAACACTTTCCTTCGCATCCCTTCAAATGGACGTTTTATTTTATATACCGCATATAGTTTGTGAGATACCTTTCATGAGTTAATTCAGAAAACATATTTTATTCGAAAGTAAAATACTTACTCATTAATTAAGAAATGGATAATTTCTTATTTTTATTTTTCATTAGAAACAACACCTGAACCATACAGCCGGTTGTTTTTATGCCATAATAATAAATAACACACTCAGTTTTACACTCATCAATCATCATCACACAATTATTGTATGTAAACTCATGGTAGTTTACTAATTCATAGTGTTTAAACTTTAATTATGGGTCGTGGTTAAGACCAGCCACTCAACTCAATTTAAAATTCGAAAAAGAAATGGTTTTGCACCATGACTAGATGCGCTCATTAATATTGCTTAGTCATTTTAAGTGGAAAATTAGTAAAGGGTGGATAAAAGAAAAGAAATAGTAGTGCTAATGAAAGTTTGTTTGTTATAATCAACAAAAAATTAGTGGCCAGTTAACGCTTCTGGTTTTAGTTACTATTTGTGAATCGCTCTTCATTATGATTTAATTGATAAATCAATTAGTTATGAATATAATATTGAGGTCCTATGTTCGATTTAGGAACAAAAGGATAAAATATATATATGTACGCATACATATATATAAAGAAGTATATGCACAGGGTCCGGCACTCGAAGTGTAACCAATTAAAAAGGCCATACATTTATTTTGGAAAATTACTTTCATTCAATTCAAAGTAAAAAATATGTGAAAGTAATACAAAATTAAGAATACATTTACTTTTAAGAAAAATGATAGGGGTATTAACTGGTCATTGTTTAATAGACAGTCACGCTAGAAGGTTAGGACTCCCGCACTTCGATTTCTGTAGAAGCTGTCTAAATACAGAAGAAGAGGAAACAGTCAGACACCTTTAATGCGAGTGTGAAAGCTTAGCTATGACGAGGCTGTGCACTCTTGACACCCAACCTACCTACCTAGACTTTTTAATACGATTTTCTATGAAATTTGATCATTTTTTATGCAACCATGTCACATGAAAGAGCGTTTGGGAATCAGCTGTGAACATTTTGACAATTTTTGACAATCAGCTGGGAGTATTTCTACTCATGGATCTGTACAATGGCTGTAGTATACAAACCGACAAGCAATGGTCAATTAAGCAAAGACCAAAATAAAGATTTCCATTACTCAAAATAATTTTATTATTTAGTAAAAAGTTATTCAGAAACGAAATTGAATGATTAATCTTCCGTCATCTTGTACTTAATCGAACTTTTGCTAGACTTAGTTCATTTTAGTAATCTCTGAACCGCATTATTATTCTTGAAAGAGGTAACCCCCAAACAATTGGATTATTAGTTAGATTTATTTATATTGCAATACTTTTAACATTTTAAGCACATTTTACAAATATATAACATTACATTATATTTTATTATATATATTTTTCATTTATTAAAATATAATCCGTCGCTTCTACTTGTAATTATTTCATTGAATTATTTTTACCAAACTATAAACTCAGAAAATAACCTGTCAAATTCATATCAAACTAAGTGGGGAAACAATAGCAAAAAACATCGCTTTTTTAGTTAATTTTTGATGCTCACCATAAAGTCATATACTGTTTACATGTAGCGTATTGATTTTTACGAGGCTTGGCTAAAATAATAAGTGCTATTACCATTCACCGAAAGTCCACAAAAAATACGTGATAAAAGCTACTCGTCAACACTTTTTCTGCACATTAGCATGTAAATAATAATTTTATGTAAGTATGTGTGATTATATTTTTATACCTTTCTTTAAAGTTAGTGGTGTATGTATTTGAAGTAGTTTGTATCACAAAACCCACAAGAAAGTGCGATGGACCCTCCAATAAGTTGATATGCACAGCCTTGGCCAAAAGTATTATAATAGGCACCCCATTAATTATTGAATTTTTCGTTCTAAAAAGTGAAGTAATGATCTTTCATTAATTTATCGGAAAAATAAAAGGAATTAGGAATAAGAACATTAATATTTAGTAGGTCCACCCCTCGAGTTGATAACAGGTCCACCCCTCTGAGTCATGGTGCGTACAAGCTTTGTGCATTCAGCTATACTTATGGCTTTTCACTAGTGAATAAAAGCATTTTTCAGGACTGGTAGCGATGTTATGCTGTGCTCCTTCAGCTAACATTTTAAAATAGCCCATATACGCTCTATGGGGGTTAGATCTGGATACTGAGATGGCTAAACGACAATGCTGTTATCTCTAAGTGAACGCAACGTTGTCGTTGATTTAGGGCAAATAATATTACCTTCATGGAATTGAACTCAATTGAAATTGGTGAAATACGATACCACTGAGCAAGGTCCAAAAAACTGCGTTTTAATGCATCACTGGCGCTTTAAGGACCACCCTAAATAAAGCGCTCGAGGTGCTAGTCAACTTGCCTGCTCTAAATCTGGTGACCGCTGCTTCAGCGCTTAGACTTAATAGTTTGGCGCTATGGAAGACCCGGCGGTTGGCTACACTTATGTACTACAAACCATGAAAGCGACTACTCTTTCCCTATACTCACCTGTGATAGGCTCTTCAGGACTAACATTCCGTCAAGAAGAGAGGGGCAACTTCAAAAACCATGGAAAAGAGGGAAAATAATTTTTTATACCGCTGGATTCAAGCTAGAAAATAAAAAAGGCTTTGGAGTTGTTTTTAAAAAAAATTAGGATCAGAATTATATGTCCGATTTCCGACCTACTGTAGCGCCTACCAGACAGAAGTCATATCCATAAAGGAGGTAACTGCGTACCTTAACGCATACACCGTAACATAAACCACGATAAATATCTTCTCGGACAGCCAGGCCGTCATCAAATCAATGGAGGCAATGATACTAAGATCTGGAATGCCTGCAGCTCTGAATGATATTAGCATCATCTTCAAGGTTAGTCTCATATGGGATCCGGGACATAGAAGTATTGAAGGAAATTGTAAAGCCAATAAGCTCGCCAGAAAAGGTACTCATCTCGCAATAGAAATTGAGGCTATATTGCAATTCTTATGGCAATTTGCAAATTAAGGATAAAAAATAATATTCTCCAGGAGGCCAGGAGGTCAACAGGTCAGTGAGAGAAGAAAATACTTGTGTTACAACCAGGTTAATTTAGCATCAAATAGATAAGAAAAGTTTGGGAGAATTACTTAACCTCTCAAGAGAGAACATCTCGAAGCTCGTGGCTTATGTCACCGGCCATTGGTTGTTAGGTAAACATGTTTCTAGGCTACGAATATTATCTCATGAATGCTGCAGAAGTTGTAGAGACGAGAAAGAGGAAGAAACGGTAGAACCATTCCTATGTAATTGTCCAGCTTTAGCTAGAAGTAGATCAAAGTTGTTAGGAAAATACTCTTTTGACTCTCTTACGGAACTATCCGATGTTGGAATAAAACCTATCCTACGCTTCATAAGAGAGTCTAAATGGTTCCGTAATAAATAAGTACTGAGGTTCCCGCGTTACATTAGTGGTACCACAACGGCCTACATGGTCTAAGTGAGTTGGCTACTCTAAGTCGACTGCCTAAACCTAACTCTAACCTAACCTAGTGCCGTCGAAAATACGCGTTAATGAAGGAGAAAGTACAGTTTCTAATATATTTAAGCACTTTTGATCAGTATCTTAGTATAAGCGGTTTCAGAGAGAGGCTGTTTGAAGGCTTCAGTTCATATGGGTGGTGCTACGGCCTCTTTTACAATATCTACCCCTTTTCTTCATAAGCATGGTATTTACAATTTATGTTTTCGTGCCAAGTTTCCGTTCCCTAACTTAATTGGCTTTAGAGATATATTGGTTTTCACATTTTAGTTTATACCACCTCGATCATCAATCCTCATCCTTCATCATTGCGGAATTTATTCAGAAAATTGAAAATATAGGTCTATTACTCAAAAGTGATATTATCGCTTTCAAAGTACTCCCCTTCAACCACAATGCACTTATATATATATATACAAAAAGAAGGAGGAGCTGGGTCAAACTCCCAAAAAGGATGTACGCGCCAATTATATAATATATATACATCCTTTTGGGAGTTTGGTCGAGCTCCTCCTTCTATTTGTGGTATGCGTCTTGTTGTTGTTCCACCAATGGTGGGGCCTACAGTTTCAAGTCGACTCCGAACGGCAGATATTTTTTATGAAGAGCTTTTTCACGGCAGAAATACACTCGGAGGTTTGCCATTGGTCATCATTTTGGTCTTTCATCGAGATTCGAACCTACATTCTCTCTGAATTCCGAATGGTAGTCACGCACCAACCCATTCGGCTACGTCGGCCGCACTTATGCCAGCCTTTAATGCAGCTATCGAAATATTTTTGGAACTCTATTTTCGGTATAGCCATTAGAGCGTTTTCGATTTTCCTATTACTTCCTTTCGGCTGTTAAAACGCGTTCCCCGCAATGGTTTTTGACTCGATCGGACAGAAAAAAAATGACAGAGAGCCTATTAGTTGAATTCGATGGCTTTGATGGTATTCCTTTCGTTCTTCGCCAAAAGTTCACGGATAATGATGGCACCGTGCGACGGTACCTTGCCATGGTGAAAAATCCGTGAGTTGTTTTCCCATAAATCTTCGTTGTTTTTTGCGAATTGCTTCACGTAAACGTCTCATAACGCCCAAATAATAGTCCTTATTAACTGTCTGTCCTTCTGGCTGAAATTCGTGTTGGGCAATATCCATCCATCCATGTTGTAATCCATCCATGCATTGCTCTCTGTTTTGACTGAAAACGACATGTTTTTTTGGTCTTGGCTCATTCGGAGCTCTCCACTCACTTACCTGATGTGTGGATTGCGTGTTGTACTCATAACCCAACATCTCGTCTCCAATAAAGCTGTGATTGATTACTGTTGGGTCGAATTCAGCCATGTCTTTGAATCAACAAATCTATCAAAACTCAATGCGCGTAATGGTTTTTATGAATGTTTCTAATTTTTAACATGAAATTTTTTTTTTTTTTTTTTATTATTTTACAATGCGACTAGTTACAAAGAAAAATTTTATTAACTAACGAGCAATTTGTTTAGAATTTAGAAAATAAGGTATATACAACAGTTAACGCTAAGGTGTGGTTAGTACGTTAAGTCTTTGGGCTTTCTGCGTTTCAGTCTTCTTCTCCAATTAGCTGGATTAGCGAGAATAGTGACCTCCGTATTGATGTGGTTTTTTAACCTTTCATCATGGGCTTTTGCTATCTTTTTCATCGTGTCTACCACCGAGTCAATATTAAGGTCGGAGCACCGACTGCATATTTAATAATTTTGTTTTGGAGCCTTTGTATAGATTGAATGTTACTTTGGCTGGAGCAGCCCCATAACTGTGCGCCGTAGGACCATACAGGCTTCAGAATTTGTTTGTATACAATCATTTTATTATTGGTGGATAGTGCTGATTCCTTTCCCATAAGCCAATACATATTTCTGTATTTTAATTCCATTTCTTCTTTCTTTTTCTTTACATAGGCTTTCCATCTTAGCTTGGCGTCTAGAGTCATGCCCAGATACTTTGCAGTATTTGAGTATGTAACCTGTCTACCATTTAAATATATTGGAACATATTTGATTTTGTTTTGGGTGAAATTTATATGCACAGACTTGCTTTCATTTAATTTAATATGCCATTTGTTGGTCCAGTCATATATTTCATTTATGGCTAATTGTAATTGTGATGTGGATGTGTTTTCCGTGTTTCCTATCGAAAGAATAGCTGTATCGTCGGCAAAAGTAGCTGTTACGCAGTTTGAATTGCATGGCAGATCGCATGTAAAGAGCAAATACAATAAAGGGCCAAGTACGCTTCCCTGGGGAACCCCTGCTTTGATTGGTTTGAGACGTGAATATGAATCTTCTTGTTTTACTCTGAAGTAACGGTCGGATAAATACGAATGTAGGATGGTGGAGTACTGCTTGGGTAGCAACGCATTTATTTTCTTCTGTAGCCCATAGTGGCATACTTTGTCGAACGCTTTGGATATATCAAGGAATACCGCAGAGCAGGTTTTTCTTTCTTCGAAAGCATTTACATGAAATTAATACCAAAAATTCACAATTAATTTAATAATTCAGGGTTCAATCCTGTTAGTTCTCATAGTTTTTTAAAATATCTTTTCCAAAAAATTATCCAGGTAATAAAAAAATATATCAACGGCATCAAGAAAATTAGTCTTTTGGAAATATATTTTGGCGGAAATCTTAAAATATAAAATTTATTATTGTATATCATTTCGTTGGAAGAACAGTACCTATTTTTTTGTTTCTTAGTTTTTTTTTGTTTTCTATGGAGACTGAATCGTCTTGATGTATATTACAACCATCTAATTTTGAAATGTTTTTGAATAACTCTTTTTATAAAAAAATAGTGATTTTGAGCGATGGAAATCTTTATTTTGACCTTTCGCACTCCATTGCTTGTCCGTTTTTTATACCAGCTGTCTGGTTCACAAGTGTCAAATGTGATTGACGTACGAAGTCATTTGGAAAAATTATAGATCGCCTGATAGCGCCTCCTTGTAAAGGCTGATCAATAAAGTGGTATGGGATTTTAAATTGAAAAAAAAAACATGAAATTCAAATTGGTTGAGCAATCTTTATTATTTTTGTGTAGAACCATTTATGACATTTATTTTTTTAAGATTATCTCTTCCAAGTATTGACTGCAACTGTGCTTAAATTCAGCCATCCGTAAGCACCAATTTTGAATGACTCCTGATTCGCTGGAGCACTTCGGTTGGTATTTCGTGAATAGCTTTAGTAATGTCGGTATCCAATGCCTCAACCGAAGCTGGTTTATCAACAAAGCATTTATACTTTACATACCCCCACAAATAAAATACCAAAGGTGTGATATCACACGATCTTGGTGGCCAATAAACTGGTCCAAGACGAGAGATAAATTGCTCGCCGAAGCGACGACACAGAAAATCCATTGTTCAAGTAGGGCCGTCCGCCGTCTTGGAACCAAATTTTGTGGAGCTCACGGACTTCAATTTCCGGCACGAAAAAGTCGTTTATAATTGCGCGATAGCGTTCGCCTTTTACTGTTGCAGTGGTGCCAGCTTCGTCTTTGAAGAAATACGGGCCGATGATTCCTTCAGATCATAGGCAGCACCAAATGGTTGCTTTCAATGGATGTAATGACAGTTCTTGAATGGCTTCGGACTGCTTTTCAGCCCAAATACAGTAATTTTTCTTATTGTTGTATTCATTAAACTTAAAATGGGTCTCAGCGTTGAACAAAATTTGGATCTTCAACGAGTTTTTCAAGAGTCTGACGACTGAAATTATGACACTTTGGAAGATCGACCGGCTTCAAATCTTGCACTAGCTGTATCTTATACGCTTTCAAACCAAGATCTTTGCGTAAAATCGTCCAAGTGGTGCCATAAGATAGGCCAAGTTGTTGAGATCGGCGTCGAGTTGATTCTTTCGGATCTTTTACAGCCGCAATATTCTCTTCACTTCGGGCTGTGTCGGTCGAGTATCATCCAATAATGTAAAATTATCCTCACTTTTGCCGATGCTTTGCCGAATAGTGCGTTCGGTAGAACGGTTATGTACACCATAAGTTGGCCTCATCGCCCGATGAACACATTTTACAAAGCGTCGATTTTCGTAATACAATGGTACGATTTGTAAACGTTGTTGAGGCGTAAGTCTTTCCATGATGAAGTGTCAATGAATACTGGAAAAATTATATATTTAGTTTGACAGTAGTTACGCGCTATCTGTCAATGAAACCCTATTGGAAATGTACCTCCAATCCAATCACCCATTATGTTACTTACATATATAACTAAACAGGTGGGTGCTAGCTTCTAGGGGTTTCGGGTAGGTCAATTTCGGCAAGGTTATTCACTTTACATTTAATAACTGCGCACTAAATTTTTTTTGTGATACGCTTATTTATATCGAAATGGCTAAACAGACCAACTGCAAACAAATACAAATCTGTCATTACTTCACTTCTTTCCTCAACGCAAATGCATGTTTCTTCCCTTGCGTGACCTATAGCAGTTGATTCATGAATACCACCCATACAATCATAATGTGTATTATGAGATCAAATAAGTAATTTAAATCATAGCATTACAAATGCATTTGATTGCGCTGCAACCCAGCCGAAGACACGAGCGTCCTCAATGGTATTTGTAACTTTCAAGCGCTGTTCGTAGGTCAAATCAGGTCAACAATGCGCTTAAATTGCGGCAACAGCTTTGTTTTCGACAAGTTGACCATTGAGACTTACAATTTTTCATAAAAAAAAAACACTTGAAACGAGTTAAGGTATGCAAACGTATGACAGAGAGGTAAGTGAAGGGATAGGAAGGCGGGAAAAAGAAAGGAAAAGCAGATATTTTCCCATGAAAGTGATGAAAGGTTACATGTATATGTACGTATGTGTGTATGGGTTTACAGTATTCTGTAATAAAAATCGATTTTGCATCACTTTTACTATCAGTCAGAAAGTAGTGTATGTAGGTTTGTATGTGTGTATGCACATTTAATGACGGCAAGTGTCGGAAAGTAATTTGAAATTACGCAAGTCAACTCAAGTGAGGACCAGGGTATGAGGGCATGTGGCTTCCAGCTTTCCACTAAATGTACATACATACACATATAAGTATATACTTATACACATGCAACTTTATTTCGTGTTGACTATCTCTTGATAATCTTTTAATATTAAATTTCGTCACCTCGTGTTTTTGATTACTTGTAATTGACTGTCTTCTTGTGGCTTCCAAAGTGTAAATCACTACCCAGAAAAATGTTACGCCACCTTTGGGACGACGCTGTAATTAGAATGGGACAATTTTTCCTTGTCTTAATTACATTTGCTAATTTTCTCGACTTTGTTTTGTAGGTATACGCGCCAGTCAGGTGTAGGTACCAAAAAAAATAAGAAATAAGTTAAAAGTAATCTTCTCAAAACTGTTAAAATTATCGCTTTTCATGAATTTGTAAGAATTTCTGTAACACGTAATTGAGTAATTAAGTTAAAAAAAAAATTAAAAATAAAAATACAATAATTAAAAAAAAAGCCGGTGGGTAGACGGAACAACAAAAACAAGTTAAAAGTGAAATCTCTGAAATTTTTTACAGCTACCTCTTTTCCCTTTTTTTCCAGTTTATTGCTTGACTTTCGGTACTTTTGTGTCTTTGTTTTATTTATTTCTTCGTCGTCACAACTCTCTTTATTAGTAAAGCGCAAATTCGAATATTTTCATTTTTCTTTTTATTTCCATTACATATTGTTTTTATTATTTTTACTTTGTTTTTATTTTTCTACTCTTCAATGGTTCAATTAATTTATTAAATATTTTTTCTCACTTCGCTGAATGTAATTAAGTGGTTGAAATGTATACACAAAAGCTTTACCAAAAACTTGCTGAAGAGGGAAGGTCAATTTAGTTGATATCTGTATGCGAGACTTTAGTAAGGGGTATTTAACTTTAAAATGCGTGATTTATAAAAATGGCATAAGTTGTACTAGACAGTTTTGAACTGTACTGTAAAAACGTTGGCTGTATGTGTCAATTCGTCGAAGTGTAAGCATTATTTTTTCTCGTATTCTAATATGTAAACAGCATTCGAAAGGAATTTAGGTTGTTTTTTTCAAAACGAAAAAAGTCGGAAGTTTGCAGTGAACAGAATCTTCCCTTTGTTTCGACTGTATGAAAATGTGAATTTTGGCCAGTAACAGCCTGATCAAGCGAAGAAGTTTAAAGATGGAAATTTTGCATTATCATTATCTTTTTGTTTTGTCGGGACAGACTAGCAAGTACAGCACTCAAGCACAATTAAGTCCATTGTACTGAACTCTCGAATCTCCTTTTTAATTTTCTTTAAATCTACTCGACCTCCGAACCAATCTGAGTTGCTTTTGTGGTGCCAAGGAGTCCAGGTGGTCGCTTCCTAACACATCAGTGCCAAAACCCACAAGCCAGATTGGAGTGAAAGCTGGGCAGGCGCACAGAAAGTGGTCCGTCGGCTCATCCTCCTCTCCACATGCTGGGCAGAGTGCACTATCTGAGATGTCTACCTTTTCCATGTGCTTCGCCCGACCGTCAACAGTCCGACCAGCCTCCTACAGTCCCCTCTGCTTAATGACAAGAGGAACTGCGACAGTCGGTCGGACATGACAGGTAACATTAGTTTTATCAATCTGCAGCCTCTCTCAGCCTGCTAAGCTCGCTTGTGGGTTGTGAGTAACCCATTTGCTAAACGTGGCTTTGATGGCTGCAAAAGGGAGTGGCAGAACGGGCTTCGGTCCAAGGAAGTTGGCCTCACAGCCCATTCTGTCTAAAGAGTCAGAGATCTCGTTAGCCGCGATACCCATGTGTCCCGGGATCCATGTTAGCATCAGACTATTATGTCTACCGACATAGTTCAGCCTGGATTTATGGGACTCGTCTACCCTTGAAGTGGTTGGGGGCTGTCTAAGGCCATGAGCACAGCTTGGCTGTCGCTGCAAACACATATAGATTTACCTCTCCATCTGTTTTCTACAACAAAGTTCATCGCTTCTTGAACTGCATACACCTCCGCTTGAAACACAGATGCATGCATTCCAAAAGCAAAGCGCAGTTTTGTCCCGCTGGATTCCACGTAGATCCCAGAGCCGGAGCCGTGCTCGGTCGTGGAGCCATCCGTGAAAATGCGAAAACAGTGTTTGCCGAGCTCATTTTCTGAGTTTGACCACAGTTGAGCCTTTGCCAGCACCACACTGCATCTCTTGTCAAGCACGACTCTGGATGGTATGTAGTCAAGGGGAATGGCGAGGATCATTGGATCGAAGTCCATGCCTACTCATTATCATACTTAGTAAATTGCAATACTTATACCAGATGTTTGCTTGCTAGATCACCAATTTCGAAACGTCTGGAAAAACAGAAATTCATACAAAACCGAGAAAACTAGGAACTAAATATATGAATTTGAAGTTCTGTGATTTTGAAAGATGATTTTACATGCCCCTACTACGAGTAAAAATGCATCTAATATGCCAATTTTAAACAGAGAAAACCACATGTGAAACCTGGCCAACGCAGCATATCGACTCGACCGAATTTGAATATTCATGGAGCCAAGATGGTGTTGTATTGTTTGTGTGACCAGCAGGAATTGATTTACCAAATATACAATTGTTTTGCTTGAATACCTCATAGAAATAAGTAGGTATTTATATGTGCAAAGTTTTTTATACCGATATTTTTCTTGAGAGTAACGGGAGATTTTGGTTTGGTATGCCAAAGTCTGTATTTGCAGTCCAACTTAACTATTCGCTTGCAAAATTCTTCTTTAGTCTTTATTCTTAGTACCGCTATTACAAATTTGTGCTGTTAGATTTGGTATTCGTATGAAATAAGTATATGTGCTCAAAGATCAGTATTGATTTAGCAAGCATAGAGAGCAAGTTATCAAAAAATTTTGTGTTATTTTCATTGGCATCATAAAGAAAAATGTAATTCTATTGAACAAAGAATAATTTAATTATTGTTGGGTTAATCTGTAGAATGCCACGTGGAAGACATTTATCCGATGAAGAGCATGGACTTATAAAAAGGCTAAGCGAAAGTGGCTAAAGTATTCATGAAATTCTGCTAAAGTAAATCGGCATAGGAATACCATCAGCAACTTTCTTAAAAATCCAGAAACATATCGTCAACTCAAACGAAGCGGCAGGCCAACTAATATCGACAGCAATAGCAGACGAGAAATTCGTCGTCTGGCTGCTCGAAATGAAATGTCTCGCAAGTAAATCAAACACTATTTAAGTCTTACGGTCACCGATAGTCGAATACATAAAATTTTGGTCGAGAACGGAACACTAAAATATTGTTTGCGGGAGCCGGTACCAAGACTATTAGCACGCCACATTAAGGCCGGAAAATCTAAATTTTGGGCTAACTAATTTCGAAATGTTGTAGATATTTTCGGACGAAAAAAAGTTCAACTTAGATGGTCCAGATAGTTGCTAGAAATATTGGCGGGACCTTAGGCAACCACGGCAAACGCGCCATAAGCGAAACCACGGTGGCGGGTCTCTGATGATTTGGGCCGCTTTTGGACATGATGGGAAGTCTGCAATTTGTTTTTTTTTTTCGACAAGAACCAACGCAGCATTCTATGTTGAAATATTAGGAGATGTTTTTATTGAGTTTGCGGGAAACATATACGGAGACGACTGGGGTTTCTAGCAAGATAACGCCCCAATCCATACGGCGCGTTTAACTAAGGCTTTCCTATCGTCAAGAAAAATTTCAGTTCTGGATTGGCCAGCACTAAGTCCCGATTTAAACCCAATTGAGAACCTCTGGGAAATTTTGTCGGGCCGTATATATAAAAACGGTCAGCAGTTTGAGACAATCAAAGACTTGAAAGGTGCTTTAGTGGAAGAGTAGGATAAGATAGGTGATTCCAATCTTCAAAACTTGGCAGACTCTATGCCTAAACGTATAAATAATGGCCTTTCTCAAAATGGAAAACATATAAATTATTAGAAAATCGAAAGTTATAGAAACTTTGAAAAAAAAGTGTAAGGAAAGGCCAGTGTACATATAAAGGATGGATGGATCAAGGCCCGATGTTGAATGTGAATTACACCTAAACGTCAACGACACCGTTGGACTTTTTTCACTGGGGTTATTTGAACGAAAAGATTAACCACCGTCCTTATTTCATAAGAAGGTATTTTAATTTCTTTTTTTTATTTAATAAGTTTAGGCAAGTTGCATTTTTGTTGTATTACTACTTGACCCTTTCTCCTGTTTGTTTATAGTTTTTCATTAGAAAATACCATTGGACATATGGGTATACTTATTTCTGTGAGGTACTTTAGAGGCAGAAAATTAAGCAAAGCGTGTGCATGACGAGCGCCTGATTTACCTTCATGATAATGCGCGGTTTCTATCTCTATTTATAATTATACCTATATAAAGGGCGATCAGATTGGAGGCACTTTTTTCAATAGGGTTTCATTGCTATCGCTATTTACATAAAGAGCGATGGCCCGGTCTAGAACGCTGCAGAACTGCAAAGTGTTTTGTGATAAGTCCGAGCATAAAACTGTCTACTAAAACATGGAAGACAAGACGTTCGATTGATGGTCTGTATTATTATATCATTTAGGACCCAGTATGCCTGTCATGCTTGGAGGAGGCGGATAGCACTGAGCACTTTCTCTGTGAGTGTTCTGCCTTTGCTAGAGCACGGCTACGAGTTTTGGGTTCCGATGTTGTGAGAATGAGTAATATTCATTCTCTAAAACTGGAGGATATTTACAGATTTGCCAAAGAATCTCGAAAATTCTCACAGGACTAACTATCTCCATCTCTGCCTCTATTCTTTCCTAGATCTTTCCCTGATACTTTTCTCCTTCCCTCCTCGACTATCTACCCCATTTTCAGAGCTTCAAATACAATGGGATTTTTAGCCTGAGTGTTTTAGGAGCCAGCAAATCTCCTGGTGCTCCTTTGTTCGACATTTTCAAATTTCAATTTTCCCCCATGCACCCCTGGTAGGTCGACGAAACGATGGCCTTCAGCTCCTTCGTCGTATTCTCTTTGATTTCCTCTATCGACTGAAATCTCCTTCCACGAAGTGGTTACTTCAACTTGGGAGGCAAAAAAGAAGTCGCACGGGGCCATATCAGGTGAATACGCACGAGGTGAATTGCACGATGGTATTTATTTGGAATTGTTTGCCCAGATTTCCGGCCGTTTGCGACGTACAGCATCTCTTAAACGCTTCAAAACGGATAAATAGTGACAGATGTGTGTCTTACTGTCCTACCAACATAAGAAAAAAATATGGAACGGTTCCACGTGCGCAGTTCGTTTAAATTAAACATTCACGGGACTTTCTGATCATAGGATATATAGGGTGGGCCATGTAAAATTTGCTTTTTGAATCGGAATTCGAATTGAACATTGTCATTTATGAATGAAAAATAATATCGTTCAAATGACTGCCACGAATGGCTTTACAGTAGGCCATTCGATCAACCCAATTTTTAAGCACATTTTCGATTGTTTGGGCTCCAATTTCATGAATGGCAACTTCGATTTCGTGTTTTAAAGCATCAATCGTCTCTGGATGGTTCGCATAGCATTTGTCCTTAACGGCTCCCCACAAAAAATAGTCCAACGGGCTTAGCTCCGAGGAGGCCAATTGATATCGGAATTCAAAAACGGTAGCCAAAAGTTCGAGTGTAACTTTGGCAGTGTGACAAGTTGCACCGTCCTGTTGAAACCAAATGTCGTCCATGCCATCCTCTTCACTTTTTGGAAACAACTCGTTGAGCATGTCACGGCAACGCTCGTCATTGACTGTAACCGCGGAAGAAGAAGAAGACTCACCACTTTGGAAATAGGTTTTCAATATTTCCCAATTCTGTTCAAGCGTATCCGCTATATGGCCCACCCTGTATAAAATCGGGCGTTGGATCGAGCTCCTTCTAATATTTGTGGTGTGTGTCTTGATGTTGTTCGACAAATGGAGGGACCTACAGTTTCAAGCCGACTCCGAACGGCAGATATTTTTTATGAGGAGTTTTTTCATGGCAGAAATACTCTCGAAGGTTTGCCATTGTCTGTCGAGGGACGACCGATATTAGAACCATTTTTGTGTTTTTTTTGCTTTATTTTGGTCTTTCACCGATACTCGAACTTACATTCTCTCTGAATTCCGAATGGTAGTCACGCACCAGCCCACTCGTCTACGGCGGCCGCCTGAACTCTTAAAATAACATTTTTTGTGGCTTTAGAAGTTCTAGGAGGAATTTTGTCGTTTTGGTTATTAAACAGTGAAAAATTCCTCATATGTGAAAATAATATTATATTTCCATGGCTATTGACAGAGTGACACCGAAGACGCTGCGTCTAATTTTCTTCAAGCGCGTTGTAAAAAGGTGACCAGTTGTAAGACGGAAGGCTTTTATGTGGAGATCATCTCAAATTAGCCTTGTCCTGGATCTGGTCGACACTTCCCCTATCCTGGACATGTATTTCTGCTTTCTAAGTGTAATTCCGTGAATTCTTTCTCGAACGGCTTTTATGGCTGCACTAGTTCGAACCACGCGAAGACGACCACTTCTGTTTCTGTCTGTCACTTCAGATGTTTGGGAAAAACGTTTTATTATGCGGTAAGCAAACATTCTCGAAATATTAAGTTAATTCAGTAATTCGTAAATCTCGCTTGCACTTTTACAACACTTTTGCAAAGCAAGCATTGCAATGCGATTTCCTTAGCTCCCCACTCCATTGTTAACCAGCGAAATTTGCCACGAAACTGGTTATAATTTATGAGTAGGCAATGCATACGAACAAATGCAAGAATAACGGAACTTTTTTCTGCGAATTTGTTCTCACTGTATGCATTGTAAACTTTTTTACAGAGTTTGAGGCCAAACTAAGTATATATAAATAAGTATACAGGGTTGCCCATATTTGACGGACTCGACGGATTTCGATGACTCTTTGGGCCCATTTCAATCGACGAGGCTTGTCTGCAGGCAACAATCTTTGCGCCAATTGAATCTTATATGGGAATAAATGCATATCAATGCAGATAATTTGTTGTAAAGTGGTCCGAGCAATGCCCAACTGCTGAGAACGGCGATTTTGGGATGCCCTTGGTCGGTTTTGATTTGGCCTCTTTGGATTAGAAAGAGCATCACCAGTTGAAAACCTTTCGTACAAACGTTTAATGGAGTTCTTAGAAGTCGCACTTTTCACATTATTTAATTTTTTATACGCACGTTGAGTTTTCACAATTCACTTCTTTTATTGAATGTAAATTTCAACAATTTGGGAGCGCTCGCTTAGCGTGTACTGTTCCATGGTACAAATCTGCTTGGACTGACGCTTCCAACGCGGGATGTCATTAAGCGATCTAACGTCTTTGTCAAAAGATACAGGGTTGCCAGATGGGTCCGTCGAATATTGGCAACCCTTTACTACAAAAATATTTTAGTTATTTCTATATATAATGTAATATTTTCAGTTTCTATAAAAATATTTTCTTCCATTAACATATTTCTAAAGTTAAATATTACCACTTCTCAGCAAAGCTTTCGAACCAATGCAAATACTTATGCATGTATATGTGTTAGTATCCCTTTCCAATTTGTATATATTTTCTTATTTTATTCACTAACGAACACTAATAATTGAAGCTTAAACCCAAAAATATCTTATAAAGGTAAATTTTTTTTTTCAATTTAAAAAACAAATGAACAACAGATTAAATATTTGCTTTCCCAGCTTTATTCCTACTTATTATTACTTTCACATTATTTTTCGGTGTATTTTATTATTAAAATTTTTACATCCTGCTCATTGTCAAAGCAATATCGCATACATTTTGTTTTAAGTACTTCAACACTCGCTGGCCTACATGTCGTATACGCATCTAACTGTGAGAAAATAAAATTTGTTATTTGTTTCTGCGCTACTTGATTGCTTTGAGGTACTTATTCTTATTGATTTCCATTTTTATTGAAAAGTTTTTAGGCAACCAGCTAACCATCTAATGGCCGCACGCCAGCCGGGGTTTCTTTTAAAGTTCAGCACAATTGTTGTCGCTCCGTACCGTAAGTATCATTTCCGTTATAACAGTTCTTTTGTTTGCTCAGTTTTCAATGTATGGTCGGAGGCTTTGCCTAAGAATAGTTTAGTGACAGTCCCTTGATAAGGTCGAAGAAATATTTACATGTCTCTTTTAATTTATGCACGAGTAAACATACATACATGTATATGTTTAAGATTACTATCCTTTTCCGACCCTAATACATCAACTGTGCGGGTTGGTTGAAATATGCATAGGGTGCTTTGTTAGCTGCACGAGAACTAGCGAAAGGGGTAATTATGGTTTAACAACTGAGAATGGCAAACTGAGTTGACAATTCTGGTCATTAAGGCTTGGCGCGACCTCGGTAGACTAGCGTAAGTGCTCTGGCCTGCCATCCCAGAGGTTATGGGTTCGAATCTCACGTAAAGTCCTCGGTCCTCGCACTTTTCCAAAATTACCTACTTTCCTAGTTTCTAAACAAAATAAAAAAACAAAAAATTCATTCCTCAAGCCCAAAAATCTTACCCTTCCAATCCTTATTCCCGCGTAAAAAGTCAGCGCATTACTTGCATTGTGATGCTAAAACAAGCAAAAAACAAAAGAAAAAGACACAGTTACACATTGCATCAGTGACGCCAGCAAGAGGTAGCGGACAATCGCGGTAATAGCGCAGACACACCAAAATTGAGCGAAGCCCTCAACCATCTGTGTGCTTCTTCTGGCAGAAAAATGTGAAACACAGATGTCGCTCTAAACAGTTAGAAGGCGTTGCTCCTAAGCAATGACAGTGAGCATTCCCTCTATTTACAGCTGGTAGCGGGAGGCTAATCACCTACTCTGCCAGAAAGCAAAATAGATTAACGAAACCAACGCAAGAATGAGTCTTGTCGAAGCCATATGCTCCCGAGTGAAGTGAGCAAGGGGGCATAACGCCAGAACAACGCTTACAAATTTTGGAAGTTTATTTTGACAAAAAAAAAAAATCTGGCAACAACATTGGTTCTTAATTCTTTCGAAATGAGGAAGGTGCTGCCATTATAGTAATTGGCGAGCGCAATCGTGCCATGCTGACTTAATTTTTTTTTTCCAAAAATTAATCAAATAAGCATCGACGTCATTTGGTTCCCACAAGAGGGCGTAACTTAACAATATATTTAAAGGACCACTCGAATGAGTCATGTAACTCGTAGCCGCGGCGTACACATGTTGAATATCATATTCGAAAAATAAATGCCATGAAATTATGTATCAGTTCATAAAACAAAACCTCATTTCAACAATATTTCTCTTTTGCATTCTTATTTTTAGTTCTCAAGCTCTTAAAAAACACCCGATATATGTTCTTTTGTATGTAGCACACAAGCTCGTCCGATATGGATCGATTGTGCGTTTCTTTCAGTTGCATGCTGTTTGTTCGATTGTCGAAGTGTCGTTACTTCACAGTTTTTGCCATCGTAATTTCATTTGTAATTTTTTGTTTGTAAAAATAAGACATGCAAGTCATCATCATCATCATTCCTTAGTCTCCGTTGCGGAGCATAGAGCCAAAGTAAAGTTTTTCCATTTTGTGCAAATTTCCGAAAATATTTTTCACTTGCTGCCAGGTCATTGTTTTGCCCATGGCTTTGTATTCCTCTTAGATGCGGCGTTCCAGTCCAGCGCTTATCTGCTGATTTCAGTGCCACCTTTCCGTAATGTATGGCCAAGCCATCTCCATTTAGGTTCTCTTATTTCAGTCGCGTTTGGTTTTTGATGGCACCGTCGATGCAATTCGGTGTAAGATATCCAGTTGACTGACCATCAGATACGTAGAATGCGTCTCAAGCAGCGGTTCACGAATATTTTAAGCTTCTGTACAATTTCCGCAGACAGACACCATGTTTCACAGGCGTAGAGCAGAACTGATTTAATATTGAAATTGAAAATCCGTATTTTTCTTGTAATGTGCATTTGCCACCGTGGTGTGGCAGTCCAAGCCATGCAAGTAAATTGTGATATTTATTATAAATAAAATTTTGCAATATTAACATTTTAATTTTAAAGAGAAGCTTCTGTTGTTGGTTTGACTGAAAAAGTAACGAGAAGTTTTAATTCCTTAAAATTAGGAAGGAAATACGGCTTGCCAAATTAAGAAGCTAATTATGTTTTAGTTTCATAAAATTATGTTATTGACTAAGAGTTGTTAAAGTCTCATAAGTACTGTAGCCATGGATCTGAAAGACTTATACTTTATATGGTTGAATATTTTTTCATTATCCCTACCTTTTTTTGGCTATTAAAATATGAATTTCAGTTTCAATTGCACTGGTTCGTTGATACAAATTTTGAAAATCAGCGCTTTCATTTGTGGTAAAACATCTAGACGCTCTCCACAAACAGGAGGAGGAGCGCGGCCAAACGCCAAATATAGTTACGTTGGATTTGAAGGCTGACATTGTTATAGGTGTTAATGCTGTTTCCTAAATAAACGAAGTGTTTTAAAACCTCGAAATCATAACTGTCAACAGTGTCGTTGGTGCCGATACGCGAGTGCGCCGACTGTTTGTTTGATGACAGGAGGTACTTTGTTTTGTCCTCGTTCACCATCAGACCCATTCGTTTTGTTTCTTTATCCAGTTTGGCGGAGGCAGAACTAACAGCGCGGTTGTTAAGGCCGATGATGTCAATATATAATCCATTGTTCGTGCATGCCGGTTTGTTCGGCAGAGCTCTCTGAGAGCAGGAGTGAGAGTCTAGTGGCGAATCTTCTGGATGTCTGTAGTGACTGCAGCTTTTCGATGTCGAACAGTGGCGGAATGCTTCGCTTCTACACGTTGGCTCATTCCCGAACGGGTGTTCGGAAGCAACACAGAGGATACTTGGGCGAATCCCGGAAGTTATGAGCGGCTTGAACCAGATGCAGAAGAATCGTCCTGGCCCCTCCCAAGTGAATGACGATCAATAACTTTCCCCACTTGCGTGGACTTTTTCATATGGAACCATCCATCCATGGGAAAGACCTTCTCACCGTCGGAAAGATCAGGCGGAGAAGGACTTGGCTTCACGACCGGCGCGCTTTGTTAAACTCGGCCAAAATAGCTTAAGCGGTTATCGCGCCAATTAAGAAGAATAAGAAGATATATATATGTATATATATTTGGCGTTTACACCCTTTTTGGGTGTTTGGCCGAGCGTCTCCTTCTATTTGTGGCGTGCGTCTTGCTGTTGTTTCTCAAATGCAGGGACCTACAGTTTCAAGTCGACTCCGAACGGCTTAGTTAGCCAAAGTTAAAAAAAATCGATAGGCAGCTGAATTCTTAGATATAAAATTATTCGCTTTTTTACCATTAGATTTACACGCCTGGCAGGAAATCGCGTTAAATGCAAACTACGCGGGCTCAATTGGACACTCGCTACTAACGATTACATACTTATATATACGTACATGTACAGGGAAATGTAAGTGTAGCTTAGTTATGACTCGCATTTCACTTAAGTAGCCCCAGTTCAGGAGCAGTTGTCTTTCCTGTTTTCATAAGTTTATTCGTGCTTTTAGTCATAATGACTTAACATAACTTTCCATTGCGTCATTAATTTGTGTAATACAAAATTTTGGTAATTGCGACGACAGCAAATTCATACACATCCATACAAACTTATTGTAGTAGTTTCAGTTTCAGTTTTCAGTTGTGAGTAAAGTCAAAATATTTTTCTATAATGCGAATCAGCGAAAAGATAAGCAACGTAACTATTTTTCGTTAAAAAAAGAGAAGCTTCAACAGAGCCGGTCTACTAACAACGCCTTTAATAAATTCGCCTTAATTCGAATAGAACAAAACTCATTCAAAGCTTTGCTCTTGCCCTTGCAATTATAATTATGGCATTTTCGTAATTTTGAATTACTGTTCGAACTGATGTTCATGCCTTGCCTGTTGTTCTGCTTGTCGGTAGTTTTGTCTTTCTCTCCACAATTGTATTATGATTTTCTTTTCACCAATGCTAATTACTTTTCATTTTGCTTCCACTGTAGGTCTCCGCACATGATTCTAAAGAAATCCGATAAACTAAATTTAGCTAATTAAATGCAATAATTAATAATTTCTCTTACCAACAATTAGCTCTAACTACACAAAAAGTCAGTCCGTAAATGATGAGTGCCGACTTTTGAGATTCGCCTTCCTACGTACCGTACTAAGTACCGTTAGAATCGGTGGCGATGCATTGCGGTGATCATTTTTTGTTGCTAGAATGACTACTACGGAAGTAAACAACGAATATGATGAATTTGAATTGATGTAACGCAGAAGGTTGATGGGATTTAGGTTTGAGCACTGTTTCAGAGCATTGTTTCCAGTAATCTTAATCGAAAGGCAGTGATCTTAATCCCGGATATTTACAGAGAAAACGTTCGATAGTCTGGCTCTCTGAAAGGTCACCACAGCTTCTGCAATGGGGATTAAATGGTAAACCCAGTTTTTCTGCGTGAGTTCTAATCGTCTAATGACCGGTAAGCATAGCTATAAGTTTGGAAATTGAATGTCGTTGAGTCCACATGACTATCTGCTTTATGCGTCTATTGCACTGAGGCCATAATATTTTCGAAATTCCACACAAGGAAATGGAGCTCCATCTGATCTGTGCTGTCCTGAAAAATAAGTTGTCCAATTTTTCTTTAACAATAGTCGGGGAGATACCGATCACCGGGCGGGAGACCTCTGAAACCAATTCAGCAAACCCCTTCTCTGTAAGCTCATCAGCAATTTTATTTCACTGTATGCTCCTATGTTCTGGAAACCTGATCAAAGAAATATTACCTGCCCACCCAAGAGATTTGATCTCCTCCTAACAGCAGCTGCAACTGCACCATGGCGTCATCAGAGCCTTAATCGCAGCTTGACTATCGGAAAAAATGTTGATAACTCCCTTACGATTTCGCGATCCCTGTATGCCTGCAGGAATGCAAGGACTTCGGTAGCTTTAAGGAAATAGGTAAGTTGGCTGATTTACCCCTGCTCCGACTCCCGATTCCATCTTGAAGCCGTCAGTGAAGGTAAAGGTAACAATCTCGGTACAGATTTTCTCCTCGTTCCAATCCTGCATACTTGAAAGATTTCCCTGGCACGACCCTCAAACTACAATTTGTTGATAGGGAGATCTGTACGAAATTCAGAGCAATACGGTGTTAACTGCCTAAAAATGCTATCATGTCCTTTCAGAGATTGGCTTCAGAGACCAACACCCTTTAACTTGATTGCACTTTGAGCAACGATGGAAATAACGTGAAAGTCGATGGGACGTAACCACAAAATGGCATTAAGGGCAGCACTGCGGCATATTCAACATGCGGTGCATGTAGCTCTTTGCACCTTTCCCAGTTTAGTGATATTGTAGCCTGGCATCCAAACGTTAATATTGGTCGAACCACTACGTTGTACATCCAAAGAACGACCTGTGGCTTTAGCCCGCATTTTTTGCTGAGCATAGATTTGCAGGAGTAGAAAGCTATGCTGGTCTTCTTTGCCCGATTTTCAATGTGTAGCTGCCAATGGAGTTTGGAGTCCAGTATCACTCCTAGATACTTCCGTAAGTAAATGCTAAATTTAGAGTCCACCTTAATTAATTAGTATATAACTTATGAAAGTTTTTAGTTACCTCAGATTTTAGTTGGAGAGCTTTAAGTTATTTCAGCTGGACTTTAAAAAATTCTCTTTCTGTCATGCAGACATATCGAATCTTATATATAGGAATCATTTTTTCCAATAGCGGTTTCGTTTCGGCAGCCAATGTTAAACTTCCGAGGGCTTTTCTGTTCGAAAAACGCCAAGGCGAATTCATAGAAAGTGAGTTCGCAGTGCAACAACAATATTTACATATATTTTGTTTTTGCAGTTTGGTAGTTGGATCGTCAAAATTTCAATGAGAAATTTAACACAGAAGCAATGCACTTTGAAATTTTTAGCAGTGAATAGTATGAAAAAAAACACAAATCAGTGATTTTTGCTTGGAAAAGTTTACTGTGTTGAGAACACTCGAACGGGTACAGCAATCCAGTTTTAGAAAAATATCACCACAAATCAGAGTAGAAGCTCAACCAAAATACTTTGTATGGATGTATGCGCCACACAAAAATTGTTCTACATTATATGTGCGTGTGCTTGAGCATCTCCTCATTTCGAATATATGTAAATGGTGGAATAATATTTTCATCACTGGCATTCCTGCTTTGGCAGCAACTCTCCCACAACAAAAAACAAAGAATAAAGAAGTCAAGTTATGCCCAACCGTAGGCGGTTTCTGTTTTGTTGTGATTATTTCTCCCTGCAATAAAAATAAGCTGTGTCAAATCGTGAGACATATGTTACAAACTGATATGCTGTTGATTGTGGCTAAAATGTGGCAAATTGCTGTGGAGGAAAAAATCAGTAAGAATTGAGTCACAATGTTAAGCAGGATAAAAAGTTTTTGATAATTTGACATCAGTGACTGAATGCCAAACAGCAGGCACAATAACATGTCGGCCACAGCTTGCCAACATCAAGCGGCTCTTATTAGCGAATTTGATTGAGAATTGAGTTCTGCAGGTTGTTTAAATATTAGTCAAGTTTTTTTAGTGTAAGCGAGAATTAAATATATATATATATATATATTATACATTGCCCAAAGTACTTAGAGGGCATGGATACTTTAAAGTTTATCTGCATAGATTCTGGCATGGTTAGTAACCTAGTAGATATCACGCTTGACTCAGAAGAACATTGGTCAACAACAGCGCTGATTTTCATAAAGAGGCAGTATATCTCGTAGAGAAGAGCGCAGCATAATCAATATGGCAAAGGTTAAGTCTCGAGTTACATCATCAATTATTGTTGAAAACGTAAATCAAACATTTTTGTTTTTTGGCTGCTCACTTGGGTAATAACTGTCACGGAGGTTAATATCTACTCCGACAGCCAGGTGACAATCAGGGCCCTAAGCTCGATGATGGTGCACTCGAAACTGGTCGAGGAATATCCGACACCACTTTCGATTGCATCCGAATTCTTCAAATCAGAGCTCTTCTGGGTACCTGGACATAGGGACAACGCAGGAAACTGCGAGGCAGATGAGTTGGCTAGACAAGGGACCTGCGAGGTAGCTACCCCGAACTACGTGAGGATTGTGATTCCATTGATTACCTGCGGTCTGCTCCTGGAGAGGTGTGCTTGCCGTCAACTCAGCGAGCGCTGGGCAAGTACACAAACTTGCAAGGTCGCGAAATTTTTCTGGCCACGAGTGGATCGTAGTCACTCGAGGGATTTTCAGCGGTTAACAAGATCGCAGCTCTCGAATTTCGTGGGTGCCCTTACAGGACTTTGGCCGCGTGGTATACATGCTGTGAAACTCGGCATTACTTCGAGCCCTTTTTGCGTCAGCTGCATGGAGGATGAGGGGGAGTCGCCTATGAACTTTCTCCTTAACTGCCCTGCGAAAGTAAGAGTTAAGCATCTTGTCTCTCATCTCCATGCCACGCCTTCTGATAAATCAGTCATCGTTCGGTGGTCTTCAACAAATACACATCCCCTTCTCCTCTTTCCTTTCTTCCCAGGCTTCGTACCTCCTTTACATTTACGCATTTTTGTTTTTCGTCCAAGTGTGCCCTCTCTATGGGCAACCATTTCAACTTAACTTAAACTAAACATTTAAGAAATGTCCGCACAAAGCAGCTAGAAAAATTGTACACCTGTGAACAAAAGAAAGCGCATTGAATTTGCTAAAGGCAGGCCTCCAGAGTTTTGGAAACAAGTCATTTTTCCAGACGAGAGTAAATTTTGTATTTTGGGATAAGAGGTCATCAAATTGTTTGGCGCAAATCAGGCATTGCACTTGAGAAACAAAAACTTCTTAGTACAGTGAAACACGACGGTGGTGGAGTTATGGTGTGGGAATGCTTGGCGGCAAGTGGTGTGGATCAGTTAGAATTTATTGAATCGACAGTGGTTATTTGGGGGTATTTGAACATTTTAAAAAGAAATTTGACACAGAGTGACATAAATCTTGACTTACCAAGATTTGGTTTGAGAAAACATTTAACCTTGGGCTCTTGTAAAACGCTCCAAAATGGCTCAAAACAATCACAGTCACCGAATCTCAGTATATTGAGTGAAGTTCTCAGTCCGCTACATGAAGTCCTCAGCGTGACTATTCAACGAAATAATAATAATATTTGTATATCTTATATATAAAATAAAGTCAACTTTTTGTGTGTGTTCGCTAACCGGCCATGTGTTTGCACCGAATTAAACCAAGCTTACACACATTGTTAAGAAGGTATTGAAGATGGTTTCCGTATAGTTTGGATGCCTATTGGTGAATAGGGTTCGAGATATAGGTCAAAACGGGGACCCGGGTAACCTTTGGATGTGTATGTACAATATGGGTATCAAATGGAAGCTGTTGGTGAATGCTTTAGTTCAGAGTATTTTTCATGCTGCTCCGTGATTAGGGTCTCAAGATAGAAACCAAAACGTGGACCCTAGAATGTGTTTGCACAATATGGTTATCAAATGGAAGCTGTTGGTGAATGCTTTAGTTCAGAGTATTTTTCATGCCGCTCCGTGACTAGGGTCTCGAGATAGAGACCAAAACGTGCACCCTAGAATGTGTTTGCACAATATGGTTATCAAATGGAAGCTGTTGGTGAATGCATTAGTACAGAGTATTTTTCATGCCGCTCCGTGACTGGGGTCTCGAGATATAGGTCAAAACGTGGACCCGGGCAACCTTTGGTTGTGTTTGTACAATATGGGTATCAAATGAAAGCTGTTGATAAGTGCTTTAATACGCGGTAATTTTCATACCTATTGATGACTAGGATCTCGAAATATATGCCAACCAAAACGTGGACCCGCCGTGTCTTTGCACCGAATTAAACCAAACTTACACACATTGTTAAGTAGGTATTGAAAATGGGTTTTGTAAAGTTTGGTTGTAGTTGGGAACACTGGCAACGGGTACAGCGTTGTTTTGAACCAGCCATAATGTTGTTTATTTTTTAACGCTTGGGGCGGAACTGAACTGTCAAATTGACAGTGTGAGTTACAATGTGTCAATATTTCTTTCTGATTGGATGTCATAAGGAGAATACGTAAGTGCAAAGTGTAAAAATTTTTTGTCAATTTTTTTGGAGTGGATTTTGGAATAGTGAATAATTTCTTACGAAATTTGAGAACTTAATGTGAAATCCGAATGTTCAAATGAATTTATGTGTTCGTGGAAAAAAAATTTTTTTCGTTTTTTTTTTTTGAAAAATATAAATGGATAATGGTTAAAAAAGCTCCTATGCTTAATAAAACATATAAATTGAAACAAAAAATTCATGGATGATCAGGAAAAAAGACGATTGTTTCTTAGTTATTCATTTGCGTTGATTTGAAATTTAAAAACAATCTTCTTTTTTCCTGATTTTCAAATTTATATTTTATATTTACTCAAAAACAAATAGAAAAACAAAAAATATTGTTTATGCCAAAGCGCTTGAATGAAGAATAAAGAAATAAATAATATGAAAACCATATCTTTTCTGTTCTAAACCATATCTATTCTATTTAAGTGTGCCCAGCAAAGCGGGCCGGGTTTGCTAGTTATTTATAAAGCTTTTTCCACCTTAATCCCATGCCGATAGGTCGTTCGCGTCCGGCGCTTATTTCGTCTATATAACGCCAACAGAAAATTAGAAAATATGCATAACGTATCTTCTAAGCTTTAACTAAACTCAACCGAAGAGATTTAAATTTTTTTTTATTTTAATAATATTTTATCATAAACAAATGTAATGAAACATGCAACGTGCAGTAGTTCCATAAAAAATTCATGAGTTCTCAACTCAATTGGCCGGACTTTCTAGCCACTATATTTACATGTGCTGCAATTACTTACCGTTGTGCAAAATATGAAGTAAGGAATCTTCTTATTTTCTTTTTCTTCATTATGGATGAGACTTGGGTCTATCGCCATGATCCTTGATCAAAACGAGAGCCTAAAGAAATCGGCCAAGAAGGTGTTAGCATCAGTTTTTTGGGATGCGAAAGGAATTTAGTTTGTGGATTATTTGTAAACTGGTAAAACAATAAATTCTGAATATTTTTGTAACCTTTCAGACCAGTTGAAGGAACAAATTTGTGAAAAAAAACCTGTGTCCAAAAGAAAAAAAAACTTTTTTAACAGGAAGAACGCCATTATTCTTCAATTCTTTTCGTGTAACAAGAGCATTTAGCCAATGGCTAAACTCCATAATTGAAACTCTAAACTCCATAAAATTGTTGGAGCCACCATCGTATTGATCAAATTTGGCCAATAGCGACTTCCATCTGTTTCTAGGCCTAAAGAAATTCATGCGTAGAAAGCGTTTTGCTGCCCTTCCAGATTCTCACTTAAAGGCTGGAATTCATAAATTTGAATCTCGTTGGGACAAGTGTACCGTTCAAGGAGACTTTACTGAATAATAAAGTGCCTTTCAATCCATAAAATTATGTTTTTCTAATCGAACCACAAAACTTATTCAACAGCCTAGTACATGCAAGTACACAAAGCGTTATTAATTAGCTATGCCTTATTTTATTTTAATTTTGCATACGGTTTTTTTTCCTTCACTAAACTTTGACATCAGCTGACAGCTGTTCATGACAGAGAACAGAGTGGGAGCTCTACTTTTTTAAACCCCCTTTAATTTTGATTTATTTTACTATTGCGCAATAATCCAGCAATTGTGAAAAATATTACAAATTTTCTTTGTATCGTCAGAAATATGATCTCATATGTTGAGAAAGCAATATTTTGGCATCTACAGTGCGAAAAAAGCGCTCAAAAAGTAAAACCGAGGCGAAATTAGATTTTGTGATGAAACAAAGAAAAGGAAAATCATGCAATCAGCAGGCAATGACCTAAATAAATATGTACGTATGTCACTTTCGTTCCAACGAATTACTTTTTTGCAACGAAATTTGTATCCTACTGTCTCAAAATAAAAAAAGGTTATCAAAAACATTTCAGTCAGAAGCCTACGCGCACATAGCCATGGTAAACTGTTTATGCTAAATTGACCTACTTGGCATGAGATGCAGAAAAAATGAAAGACGCAATAAAAAACCTCTGCATGTGCAATTTTAGTTAACTTTTAAATCCTTGAATTTCTTGAAGCACGTGCTGGGTGCTTTGGGATGATAAGTACACACAATGCAATACACGCAATTGGGGGTTTCCTTTCAAATTTAAGCTTTGAGTTTAGCTTTTATTAAAAATTAGTTGCACGTGCCAGTTGTTGGGCGAATGAGTGGTACCATGTCGCACGCTTTGAAAGAAAAGCATCTAAAGGGAGGTTGAGGGATGTATCCCGATCCCAAGACTAAAAATCGCACCCTCCGTATGCTTCCAGTTTTAAGTAGTTTGCAACTTTAACAAAGTTGTGCAATTTAGCGAGAAGTTATTGCTGCCAGACACTTTAAAGTAACGAAGCTGGTATGCAGGTTCCTTTGAATTTTACGGAGGCAGTCAAGGCCACGGAAAGCTGTTTGTAAATTCCCATTACTTTTGTGTAGATTTTTTGGCGCATAGGCGGTCATCCGCCGCACTTCAAACAAAAACACAACCGCCATAAATTAATACGTCATATGTAAGGGTGTAATATGGAAGCATCATCAAAACTGCACTGTAGTGAAATTCACCAACATGTCTTAACGATATTCGCATTGTTAGCTTTTCTTAACTAATATTTTAACACCTTTGCTTTTTGATAACTCGTTTCATAACGAAAATCGATAAGACAAAATCAGCTGCCTTGGTTAACAAGCCGCTAATCGCAAACTAAAGAATAGGAATTTTGATGTTGTCAAATCAAACGATAAAAGAAGAATTCGTGATTTCAATTCTTCTTCTTCTTGATTGTCGCACTAGTCGTTTCTGGCTCGCGCACTTGCACCTGTTGGACACACAAAGCCATTCTCCACCTGATCTTTTCATTTTAGAGGAGGCCTTCCTCTGCTACCACCAGCTGGTATCGCATCGAATGCTTTCAGAGCCGTAGCGTTTGTATCCATTCGAACGACTTTATCTTTATTCGCTGCGCTATGTCTATGTCGTCGTAAAGTCAATACAGCTTATTGTTCCATCGCCTACGGTACTCGCCGTCGCCAACTTGCAAAGGTACAAAAATCTTCCGCAGAATCTTTCTCTTAAGCACTCCAAGTAACGCCTCATTATTGTCATTGTCCAAACTTTTGTGTCATACGTTAGGACGGGCATGATGAAAGCCTTGTAGAGTATTAGTTTTGTTCGTCGAGAGAGAACTTTTCTACTCAATTGCCTACTTAGTCCTAAATAGGACTTGTCGACAGGGGATATTCTTTTATGGATTTCAAGACTGATTTTAATTAAAACGCTGAAATTATATTATCAAAAGGTTAGTAATTATTTGGCTCATGATTTATCGCGTGGAGATACAACACTTTCCGCTACAAAAAATTTTCACCATTTTTATAGTGAATTTATAATAACTTCAATGCATTGTTTAAGCGTGTATCGTTCCATTTTTATTAATGGCGTAGTTTCTACTTGTCAAATATCAAAAAATGACAGCTTCAAAAGTGACATCTACCGAAATAGCGGGCTATTCAAAATAACACCTGTTATTGATTGGAAAACCCTTTATACTATATGACATTATATTTCTGGTACAATTGACTGTTCAGATCTATTCGACGAAATGAGTTTCAATGTTTCTGATAGAGTACTTCGAGATTAAGTAATTAATTTTATGTAGAAGTTCTCAGATCTATCAGGCCATAAGTTCGTGCGTTTATTAAGGGGGTATTAAAATTAATAAAACAGATGTTTAAAGTATTTATTAATCAATAATATATTTTCCTTCATTATTTACAATGTCTTCCCAACGTTTAGGCAAATTTTTAATTCCCTGCTTAAAAAATTGTTTGTCCTTGGAGCCAAAATACGCTTCGATATCCCTTTTTATAGCTTCTTTTGAGGAGTAGTTCTTGTTACTCATACAGGATTGAAGTTATCGGAAAAGGGCATAACCACAAGGTGCAATATCCGGAGAGTATGATGGATGCGGCATTAGCTCCCATCCGAGCTCGTTCAGCTTGCCTAATGTTTGTCTTGCGGTATGCGGTCTTGCGTTTTCGTGGTGAAACAAAACTTTGCGTCTATTCACTAAAGACGGTCGATTTTTAGTAAGTGCCTCATTCAGGTTTGATAGCTGATGGGAATAATAATAAGCAGTTATCGTCTGGTTCATAATAAACAATACCGGCCATATCCCACCAAATAGACAGGATAATCTTCTTGGGATGAAAGCCATCTCTAGGGGTCGGTTCTGGTGTTTCATCTTTATCTACCCATTAGCGTTTGCGAACAGGATTATTGTAAAGGACCTATGTTTCATCACCAGTAACGATACGGTTAAAAAAACTTTCAATTTCAAGCCGTTGCAGCAGCTGAGAACACACATTCACTCTCTACTGAAGGTTGGCGACGGAAAGTCTATGCGGAACCCATTTTCCCAGCTTTGAAACCTTTCCCAACTGAGCTAGGTGCCTGTGAACTGTTCCATGCGATGAACTTAACCTCTGAGCTTTCATATCGACTGTCAAATTTGGCTCAGCTTCCACGAGTTCGAGCAAAGCGTCGGAGTTAAAGACTTCAGGACGACCAGCGCGCGGGGCATCGTCCACGTCACAGTTACCACTTTGGAATTTTGAAAACCACTTTGCGCAGTCCTTACACTCACGGTATCCTCTCCGTGAACAGTGTTTATTTCTGCAGCAGCAGTTGTTGCATTTTTACCACTTTTATAAAAAAATACAAAATATGCCTCTTATACGCGTTCGAAGATTCCATTTTATTTTTTAAGAACACGTGCTTCTATCCACGATTAAAATCACTTGTTGAATGCGCAATATATCAAAGAAAATATAAATAGTTTCTTTATATCCCGCGAATAATTTTTTGTCTGCAAAAATCGTACAAAAGTGAAATTATTGGTAAAATACATACGAACTTATGGACTGACCGATAATTACCTTCATTTTGCCCCTCTTGCAAGAGGACTTGGCTTTGCGAGACTAGGCCTTTATTGAAGTCATTTATTGTGCCTTATTATTTTTCAGACAAACTAGCTATTAAATTACCATTGCTACCAATGACTTACACAAATAAATAAACAAAGAAAACAAGATACCAAATCGAACCAAAAAATATTTAATTTACTAAAAAGAAAACGCAAGTGAACTCAGCGTTTCTGCAGTGTCCACAATTCCTTGAACATAAGGAGGTCAATGTCAAAAAATGAATGTAGATGTTATGAATTTCTTGTGCTATACAGATTTACAAATGTGTGTTTTGTTTATTTCTGCTTTTGTTCAAGCTATGGCTACACTGTGGAACGTAATTTCGTTGTATTGCGCGCCAAAAATAAAAATAGATTAGGCGCCTGCGCCTGCAAAAGGGGAAATTTCCCACTAATAATTTAAATGTATGTGTCAAATGTACCACGAATATATTATTGATGCGCGTGTGTATCTTTTAGTTGTGGAAAAACACTTCAAGTTGATTGTTGAAGAAGCGCATTCAAGCACAGCTTCACTCGTACAAGTAGAAATGCGTAAATATTGCCAAATACGTAAAAATATGCCAATAAGACTTTTTTGATATAATTTTCATATAATAAGTTCAACTATTTTTTAATTTTTATATCTTATTTTTGTATTTATTGCATTTAGAAAAAATAACTACTTGATTCCAATGCAGCGCGGTTTCAGGCATGTGGCTTCAACTGAAGACGCTCTCCTTGAATTCTGTTCAGTTACATATGAAGCTGAATGGATGATATAAAATGCGCTGGCATTTTTGTTGATTATAAGCAAAAAAGCGTCCGATGTCGTTGATTATAGCATTCTTTTAAGCAAACTTAAGTCGGCAGGTTTTCGCGGAATCGTTCTAGATTGGGTCAAGCCCTATTTAACGTATAGAAATCAAGGAAAGAAAATTCACAATGACCTGTGTACAAACATACTCATAACCCTGGGTGTCCCTCAATCTTCAGTTTCTGGCCTAATTTTGTTCTTGATTTATATCAACTCACTATTTTCATTGTTTTCGTGGGATAATTTACAGCATTTGCTGAAGACTTGGCATTTTGGTGATATCATTTACGATGTGATCCTGCTAAAGGCGTGGTTCGCAATTCAGAAGCTAATTGTTTATGTTTTTTTATTAATTTGGGCTTGAATGGATACCTCCTAATATGCAATAGTTTAATAATTACTCAAAAAGCAAAAAAAAAAAAATGATTTAAAATGGCTGACTAAGATGATATCGGCCATGTAAAATCAGCACCAGAAGAATTAAAAAAATTAAAATCTGCACATGCCCTACAGCATTCCCTCCGTAATTGGTTCTCGAGAAACTAATTTTCAAGGTTTCGTACTGTCAAATATTCTTATTAGGAATTTTACTCAAAAGGGAAGGACAATCAATAGTTACAGTAATGATACGTACATATAATAAATGAGCCCGATAGAATAGATCGTCTGCTACCAAGTATTTGTAAGTCAATCAATAAACATCGAGAGCGGTACGATGGTAAAGGTTCTTAGTGGTCCTCGAATAATTTCTTGCAGGACATCAGAGCACGCAATAAATGCAGGTTAGGTTAGGTTATGGTGGCAGTCGGTCTGCACGACCAACTCACTTAGACCTTACAGGTCCGTTGTGATACTACTGTGCTGCACGGGAACCCCATTTACCTTCCTTCGCGGAACCATTTTGTGGCTCTTATGAAACGAAGAATTGATCCCAACCCCACGCCAGAAAGCTGTGTAAGAGAATTAAAAAAGTATTTACCTAGATAACCTGCCCTGATTTTAGTTAGGGCTGGACAATTGCAAAGAAAGTGCTCAACTGTTTCTTCCTTTTTCTCACCATTGCAACTTCTGCAATATTCATGGGAGAAAATTCCTAGTCTCGAGGAATGCCTGCCAAATAGCCAATGACCGGTTAAACAAGCCACGACCTTCGAGATATTATCTCTTGAGAGACTAAGCAATTCCTTTGTTATTTTCTTGTTTATTTGCGGCCATAGTAGCCCAACTGTTACACATGTATCTTCATCCCTCCACGACCTATTGGCCTCTTGGATAATGTTGTTTTGTTGTAGTAAACTAATAATTTACTCGTGGCCAAAGGTACTCCAATGGTACTTTTATCACTATTTGTAAGGGTTGTCGCATTATCAACAGCTACAACGCAGGGCCTATTGGACAAATATGACTTGATCTACGACAAAAAAGTGGAGTGTATACCCATTAACGCAAGCTTCACCAAAAGTATTCGGTGGGATACTTAGTCCAACCCTTTAGACAACTTGAGATCTCCACTGAAAAGCAGAAATGAAAAACTATTAGAGGGCAAACTAGAATCAAAGTCCAAGTCGGGTTCAAAACTAGAGCAAAAAATGTCAGCAAATAAATTATCGAACAAGGCTTACTTGGCACTGAAATTTAGAATAATGCACTGGGTGGCCAGTCCTTTCATACAGTTTGCAAAAATTGGGTTACAATATTTACAAAATCCGATATACTCGTACACCTCACACAGTTTAAGAAATAAATCTCATTCACAGGTTGCAGTTCCAGGTTCACGCACCATCCTTTTTCGTAATTTCTATCCTGCACTGACTGACACTGCTTGCTTGCAAATTAGTTTTATGAGGAAAGATGGAATATTTTTGACATCGGTTATAGCGGTACATAATCTCTACTTAGAAACAAGTGTCCAAGGAAAATCTTAGTAATCATGTAATATAGTTTTCGAAGAAAAAAACTAAAGAGAGCATTTTGTCTTGGCATAGAAACAAAAAACTTAAGAAAAAACTTAATTAATTTGCTTACTAAAAAAATAATGATATGCGATGGTTTCACGCTTACCTATGTAATTTAGGGGAGTTAGATGGCCACTGGCTTGCTTTGATAAAATCGGTCAAAATCGGGTAAGCGCTTATTGCGCCAGTTAAGAAGAAGAAGAAGTTAGGCGGTCATAAGTTCGGTCTTATGCAGTCATTATTAATGAATGAACGGGTGCACTTAAGAAAATTAGATGAACATTAGATGAAAATTAGAGATTTCTAATAGGGTATGATTTGCAATATAACGGTAATAACTGCATTTGTCTTCATTTCAAGAGTTAAGTTATAGTCCTCCATATTTTATCTGGAAAAGAGCAAAAATAAAAATAATGCTTTCGGGAAGTTATAGCCACATACACATATGAACGCCCTCAAACATTACAGGGTCCGGCACTCGAAGTGTAACCAACTTCAGACCGCTCGCTCAGCACATGCACGGGCATCAGCTGTCTGTTAGTTAGCTATATGAGTATTTTTTACAAGCGCACGGAAGCATTTTTCCCAGAGTAAACACGAAATCAGTAATGTATTTCAAACGTAATCGTGTGATTGCATTATATTTGGATGGAAAATAACAACAGCTCACGAACAATTGCTCAAGCACCTTAAAGTAAATCAAGTTTTTGTTTATCGCACCAGTACTCGTTTCAATGATACTGGTAGCAACGCGAAATGTCATGAAGGTGGTCACCAAAAGACTGTAACGTCACATGAAATGGCTCTAAAAGTGAAGAAGCGACTTGAGCAAAATCCCCGACGAAGTGCCAATGAAATGGCGAAAGAACTGAAAACATCTGACCGTAGCATTCGCCGCATACTGAAAAATGATCTCAATGTCAAGCCTTACAAGAGCCAAAAGGCGTGTTTTCTGACGATAAAAATTTTCAAATTGAGCAATTCGTAAACTTCCAAAACGATAGGGTTTATTTGGCCGACCGTTCATACACGAATTCGAGTCATCGATTGGCCATCAGGAGCCAGTACTCGTCACAGGTAGGGGTTTGGGCCGCTGTAACCGCAGATGCGCGCTCTCCAATCGTTTTCATGGAGTCTGGTGTCAAAGTAAAAGCGAAATACTATGGGATAAGTATTCGGGAGGTTGCTTTGAAGTCGCAGGCAAACATTTCGATGACTGACCATGGACGTTTGAACAGGACTCCGGACCGTCTCACAAAGATCGAGTGAACCAAGAATGACTAAAAAACAACGTTTCAAACTTGATAACGTCCACACAATGGCTCTCAAATTCACCAGACGCGAATCCGATGGATTATTCTCTTTGGATCATTTTGGAGAGCAAGGTCGTAACTAAAAGATTCGCCAGTCTCGAGGCACTCCGCAAGTGGGCAAAATACCTGCAAGCCACATTCGGGCAGTTTGCGATTCACTTCTGGGTAGTCTCAAGACCATAGTCAAGGCAAAAGTTGGTCATATGGAGCAAAAGTAAATTGATTCTTAATTTTCTATTATTTTCACATATCTTTTACGCTGAATTGAATAAAAGTAATTTTCCAAACTAAATTTATGGCCTTTTTAATTGGTTACACTTCGAGTGCCGGGCCCTGTATATTCCCCTGATGCTTTCCATTTCAATTCAACCGGGCTATTCGGGTCATGTTCTTCGATTTCGATGTAACTGAAATATGTTGCTCTCTGGTCAAAATAATGAGACACGTATTTTTTTGTTCGCCCGAAAAATTTTTTTTTCAAGAGTTATCGGCAATTTTGTTTTTCGCCTCAAACTCGATTTTTTTTAATTATATAAGAAAAAAGTTTTTTTAAATGCCCATAACTTAGTCAAAAATGAACCGATTTTAATAATTTTGGGTTCAAAATGATCGTCATTACTTACACGAGTGATTTCATGTAGAAACAGTTGCAAAAAAGTATTTGAAAATTTTTTATTTTGCAAAAAACAAAAAGTGCGAAACAGGTTTTTTACTCAAAAATTCATTACTCAAAAACAACTCATTTTAGCTACTAGGCATTCAGCTCAATTAAAGTTTGAGATGTTCTTTTGATTTGGAAAAGTTATAAAAAAAAAACAAATACACTTTTTGAAATATTGAATTTCGAAAAAATTTCAATTTTTTTTCTTTTTTGCTAAATAAAAAATTTTCAACTACTTTTTTGCAATTCTTTTTACATGAAGTCGCTCGTGTAAGTAATTACGATCGTTTTGAACCCAGAATTATTAAAATCGGTTCATTTTTAACTAAGTTATGAGCATTTAAAAAAAATGTTTCTTATATAATTAAAAAAAATCGAGTTTGAGCCGAAAAACAAAATTGCCGATAACTCTTGAAAAAAATTTTTTCGGGCGAACAAAAAAATACGTGTCTCATTATTTTGACCAGAGAGCAACATATTTAAGTTACATCGAAATCGAAGAACATGACCCGAATAGCCCGGTTGAATTGAAATGGAAAGCATCCCCTGTATTCACAACGTTTTTCATATTAAACATTTTTTCGTAAATTTTTTACAAAAACAGATTTCGAAGAATACACAAAACAATATAAATTAAACAAACTTAAAAAGATGTTCATAGAATTTCAAGTTTCGTTATCAGAATTAACAAAAAATTTGATTATGCCCAAGGCAAATCTATTAAAGGTGGTATCGGTAAATCAGCTGATTTGGTTATTCTTTCGCCGTGTCCATGTGGCTGTCAGCCCAGAATGCAACAAGGCGATTTCATTAGTTGTTTTCTACTTCGCCAGTAATTTGCTTTCACAGTCAAACGTACAAAGCTTTGTTGTTGGTCTAGTGCCACCACCTTTAATAAATGCGCCTTGGTTATGCCCATTTAATTTTGATATACTTGTAATAAAGTATTTCACTTGACTAACAATTGAATGAATTTTCGAGTTCATTTTATATGAAAGAAAATTTTCAAAACCGTTAGCAAAAAATGCTATCAATATATTTATACTATCAAACATAATAACATATTTTCGGAAGCCGTCAAAATTAAAAGTGAAACACACGTTTGGCTTCAAATATGATTGCGAAAGGGCTTTCAATATACAACTTTCGTGAGCAGAACTGTTTATGTAGTTTTATTAATTCGCAATTGGAGAACTACAGTCATAAAAAATGTAAATCAAAATGGCTTTAATTGAACAAAATTAAATTATGAGCTTATAAGTTTTTTTTCTTCACAGTTACCTACATATATTAGCCTCACCTAAGGTTTCAGTGAATTGCATGAAGTCGCTTGTACGTTAGTAACTACGAGTCTCATATTTTGCTAGCGTATGATTGCGAAAGGGCTTTCAATATACAACTTTCGTGAGCAGAACTGTTTTATGTAGTTTTATTAATTCGCAATTGGAGAACTACAGTCATAAAAAATGTAAATCAAAATGGCTTTAATTGAACAAAATTAAATTATGAGCTTATAAGTTTTTTTTCTTCACAGTTACCTACATATATTAGCCTCACCTAAGGTTTCAGTGAATTGCATGAAGTCGCTTGTACGTTAGTAACTACGAGTCTCATATTTTGCTAGCGTTTCATAGAAACATTAGCAGAGTTTGAAGAACTAAAATGGCATGAATGTTTATTCTAAATTTATTAAATTAAGATGATTGCCAACTTCCATACTTTGACTATTTTTAACAATGACTCAGATAGTAAACAAAACGTGCAAATATAAATGCAAAAAGTTTAAAACAAAAATGATACGAAATTAAGTAGAAGTCTTCTCTATGATAAAATCAACAAAAAATGGGGGGAGGCGGACTTCCAATTATTTTATACTTATTTCTCCATGGTGCCGTGACATTCGGTCTCTCTTGGACAAATTATCCAATGTCTACATGCAATGGATTAAATAAAATTAAAGGTAATTATGCTATTATTTAAATGGTAATGCCAGCACGCAATCAAGTAGTCAATAAAATTATACAAAACATGACAAGCGAATTTCAAAAATAAAGTAAAGAAATATCTTTATTCCCTTTGGGAAAAATATGCCACTTTAAATGTTAGCGAAACAAACATCAACGAGTGGAGAGATTTTTACAAAAAAAAGAAAATCTAGACTACCAAATAAGCGACCCTGCACTTTGAGCGCCGCAGCCTAATGGGCTTGTGAGTGACTATTAATATTCGGTAGGATACGAGTTCGAGACCCAATGTGGGAATGATTAACCACTAAATGATATAACCGGTTTTTGTACTTCAGCCATTGAGAAGCTCTTCATAAAAAACCATCTGCCTTTTGGAGGTCGCATGAAACTTGTTCCTACGTAGGTCTCTTGTGGAACAACATCAAAATGTACAACGCATGATTTATTGAATTCTTGTCAGTAATAATTTGTGAAAGATTTAGTTGTACTCAAAAAATGCATTTATGATTTCTTATTTAGGAAATTAATATATGAATATTTAAAAAACAGCGTTTGAATGGCTTTACAAGGTCAAGGTCAAGCCAATTTAAATAAGATATTGGGTATAATAGAAACATGGGTACACCGCGACATAGAAGTTCTGGTGTATTCTGAAATTATGTTCCGAACCTTCTACCCTAAGAAAATGAATACCAAGAGGTGCTTGGGGATTTCTAGTACTTTCTGCACTTATCGTAACAAATACTATTCAAGATATGGTCAAGACCGGTCGTTTGCATGCCATGCGTCCGGCACTCGAAGTGTTAAAAAGGCCATACATTTAGTATGCAAAATTACTTTTATGCAATTCAGTTTAAAAAATATGTGAAAATAATACAAAATTTAGAATCAATTTACTTTTGCTTGATATGACCAACTTTTGCCTTGACGATGGTCTTGAGACGACCCAGAAATGAATCGCAAGCTGGCCGAATGTGACTTGCAGATATTTTGGCCCACTCGTGGACAACGGCTTTTTTCAGCACCTCGACACTGGTGAATTTTTTAGTTAGAACCTTGTTCTGCAAAATGGCCCAACCATTAGGTGGGCGTTATGAAGTTCGGAAAGATGTTTTTTAGCCATTCTTGGTTCATTCGAGCTTTGTGAGACGGTACTGAGCCTTGTTAAAACGTTCGTGGTTTGCCAACGAAATGTTTGTCTGCCTATGGCTTCATATCAACCTCCAGAATACGTTCCCGATAATATTTCGCATGTACCTTGACGCCAGGTTCGATGAAAACGATTGGAGAGCGCCCATCTACGGTTATAGCGACCCAAACCATTACCTGTGGCGGGTGCTGCTTTCTTCTGACTCAAATTCTCGTATGAACGGTCGGTCAAATAAACCCCATCGTTTTGGGAGTTTACGAATTGCTCAATTTGAAAAATTGTCTCATCAGAAAACACAATGTTCCGAAATTGAACGCTTTCGGCCAAGCGAAGCAGCTCCTTCGCTCTCTCAAGTCCAACTTGTTGCTGCTTTGGTGTGAGACTATGCGCCTTTTGGATCTTGTTAGGATTGACTTTGATACCAATTTTTCAGTATGTGGCGGATGCTACGATCAATTTTCAGTTCTTTCGCCATTCGATTGGAACATCCTCGGGGATTTCGCTCAAGTTGCTTCTTCAATTTTGAAACCATTTCACGTAACGTTGTAGACTTTTGGTGACCACCTCCATGACGTTTCGCGATGCTACCAGTAACATTGCAACGAATAACATAGTTCGAGATGCTGTTTCATTACCAAAGTCGGAGCGAGTTTATTGGCACACTGTTGATGACTTAGATCATGATTATAGTGGTTGGTTGGTTGGTTGAAGTCGTAATTTATCCAGAATCCACCTATGCTTCCGCTGAATTTTGTTGCCACATCCTCGTTACCAACTTGTTTTATTTACAGTGTGACTATATCCAGTTTGTGCAGTTTAAGAACCCTATTAGATTGTTAACATCTAAGCCAGACATGTGTGCGTGACTCTCGAATAGTGATTTGTCCTGGGTTGACACATTTTTCTTCCATAGGGCAGGGTATTCACTGGGGAATTGGAAAATCGTTTCCATTTTCTCTGGTTTTTACAGCTGTTGTGTTGCGAGGGATGCCAATTTTGGCTGCTTGTTCTTCGACAGACCAAAAGCCAGTTACGATTGCCGTTAGTCTGCAAACACTCCGTCGTTTTATGTTTATCAATGATGCCATTTGTTTGAGGTTGAAGGTAGCCCATACAATTAGCAGATTTTTGCATGTCGTCTGGTCTCTCTATCTGGATTCCGCGATTCGTAGGTATTTTGAGGAAATTGCATTCCTGATTGCACCCATTGGTGTGAATACCGATTCTGCAAGAATGCTATTCATGGTAGATCCCCCTCTTGTCAATACATCTGCTTTTCGCTACCTTCAATAGTAATTACCCTTAAACATATCTGACTTAGCGAAGCCCGTCGCACAGGAGGAATTTTTTGATATATTTTGTTCAGACTTGGGTACAGGTAAATGATTGTCTAGGCTCGAATTAAATTTTTTTTATTATGTCAAGAGTGCGTGCATGGTGGTATCTTTGTGAAAAATTCGGAAAAACTTGAATAATAAAAAAATATTTGTAATTGGTATGGTAATATATCCCGCAAGTACATAAATTTCCACTCCCTCTTAAGAGGTGAAATCATCCCCTAACTACCTAAAAAGGTAATTTTTTTCAAGGACAAACCTTGAATATTCACCGGAAAATAAAAATAAATTGAGACCAATGTATTTGGGGTTACTGAATCCGATTCCAAACCACAAACATTTTTTATGCGGAGCTTTTTCATGGCAAAAATACATTCGGAGGTTTGCTATTGCCTGCCGAGGGCGACCGCTATTAGAGAAAAACTTTTTCTTCATTTTGGTGTTTCACCGAGACCCGAACCTAGGTTATATCTGAATTCCGATTGTTAGTCACGCACCAACCCATTCGGCTATGGCAGTAGTTATTAAAATCGGTCAATAATTGCCTTCTGTGGGTTTTATGAACAAAATTTATTGAAAAATCCCCATTGTGCGTCGGCATAATACACCATGGGCGGCCAAAAATAGAAGTTATGCAAATGTGCTCATTTTTTAATAGAAATTCATACAGAATGCTTGGACTAAAATTCAATCAGAATATTTATTAAGTTAGCCAAAACAAGAAATCAAAGCTGACCTTCCCACAGAGAAATTATTTTCACACGAAATGCTTAGTCAAAAGGCCGCATTGTACAAGGTGATGCAAAATTAATCATCAATTTGGTTTTTGAATAACTTTTTTACTTAATGAAAAAAGGAACAATTTTGAGTGATGGAAAGATTTATTTTGAGCTTTGCGTGCTATTGCTTGTCCGTTTTTTATACCAGCTGTCCAGTTCACAAGTGTCAGCTATGATTGACGTACACGCCATTTGCAAAAAGTATAAATCTCACATAGGGTGATTAATTTTGGGCCACATTGCAATAATTCTAATAGAAACGCACTGTCAAACTGAGTACATCCAGTACTTCAGTATTCATATACATTTACTTACGCCTCAACAACGTTTACAAATCGTAGAATTGTATAACGAAAATCGACGCTTTGTGGAAAGTGTTCATCGCGCGCTCAGGTCAACTTATGGAATACACAACCAACCGAACGCACTATTCAGCAAATCATCGACAAAATTTACAACATTTTTACATTATTGGATGATACTCGACCGACACAGCCCGAAGTGAAGAGAATATTGCAGCTGTGAAGGAGAGTTTTATCGAAGATCCGAAAGAATCAATTGGATGCCGATCTCAACAACTTGGCCTATCTTATGGCACCACTTGGGCGATTTTACGCAAATATCTTGATTTGAAAGCGTATAAAATACAGCAAGTCCAAGATTTGAGGCCGGTCGTTCGTCTAAAGTGTCAGTCGTTGGGCTCTTGAAAAACTTGCCGAAGATCCGCATTTTGGGATCCGAAGAACAATCATTACATCCATTGAAAACAACCGTTTAGTGCGGCCTATGGGCGGGAGGAATCATAGGCTCATATTTCTTCACAGACGAGGCTGGCGCCGATCTAACAGTGAATAGCGAAGCCTATCGCGCCATGATAAACGACTTTTCGATGCCAGCAACCCGTGATCTCTACAATTTTTGGTTCCATCAAGACGGTGCTACTTGCCATACAGCCTCTAAATCAATGGCTTTTCCGCGTCGTCGTTTCGGTGAGCAATTTATCTCTCGTCTCGAACCAGTAGATTGGTCACACCTTTGAACTTTTATTTGTGGGGGCATATAAAGTCTAAATGCTTTGTGGATAAACCATTTTCGATTGAGGCGTTGGAAGCCAACATTACTAAGGTTATTCACGAGATATCAACCGTAGTCCTCCATCGAGTCACTAAAAATTGGTGCTTACGGATAACCGAATTACGGCGCAGTTACGGCCAACATTTGGAAGGGATTATGGATTTATAAAAAAAAAATTACATGAATGGTTCTACACAAAAAAATTAAATATTGCCCACCCATTTCATTTTTCGTTTCATTTTACTTCAATTTAAAATCCAGCACCTCTAAATCGATCACCCTTTGTTTGCGTAATTCAGAAACAAAACTTAAAGCGTACGAAAGTTGGGATGAAAATTTGGTTGCTACTAAAAGAAAAGTCCAATAAATTTGATGGCTTGACGCTTTAACAAAAGTGTAATGTTTGCAACTAAAATAGAGAAATGTAGATGAAAAAAAGAATTACAAAGCCTCGGATGAGAACTGCCTTTACTGATGACGACCCCTGCAAACGAAATAAGGAATATGATTTGAGGGCATGCACCTGGAATGTCCGGTCCCTTAATGGGGAAGGTGCCTCTGCCCGGCTGGTTGATGTCCTCGTGAGAGTAAAGGCTGACATCACTGCCATCCAAGAGATGCGATGGACGGGGCAAGGTAAGAAAACCATAGGACCTTGCGACGTCTACTACAGCTGCCATGTAAAGGAGCGCAAATTCGGTGTCGGATTTGTTGTGGGAGAGAGACTTCGTCGCCAAGTACTGTCGTTCACTCCGGTGGACGAGCGTCTCGCAATAATCCGCATCAAAGCCCGATTATTTAACATCTCGCTAATTTGCGCCCACGCCCCGACGGAAGAGAAGGACGATGCGACCAAAGATTCCTTCTATGAGCGCTTGGAACGTTCCTATGAGCGCTGCCCCCGCCACGACATAAAAATCGTGCTTGGCGACTTCAACGCCAGGGTGGGCAAGGAGGGAATTTTTGGTCCCACAGTCGGAAAATTCAGCCTGCACAACGAAACATCCGGTAACGGACAGAGGCTGATCGACTTCGCCGGGGCCCGAAACATGGTAGTCTGCAGCACCAGATTCCAGCATAAAAAGATACACCAAGCTACCTGGCTGTCTCCTGATCGAAAAACGCGAAACCAGATCGATCATGTTGTGATAGATGGAAGACACGCTTCTAGTGTATTAGATGTACGTACGATCCGAGGGCCCAACATCGACTCGGATCATTACCTTGTTGCAGCCAAGCTGCGCACCCGCCTCTGTGCAGCAAAAAACGTACATCTACCTACGCAAAGAATGTTCGACATCGAAAAGCTGCAATCACAACAGACAGCCAGAAGATTCGCCACTCGACTCTCACTCCTGCTCTCGGAGAGCACTGCCCAACAAACCGCCATGCGCGAGCAATGGAGCAACATTTCTCGTTCACTACGTACCGCCGCCGAAGAAGAAATCGGATTCCGGCGAGCCCGAAAAAACAATTGGTACGACGAGGAATGTCATGCTGCCGCAGAAAGAAAGGATGCCGCCTATAGAGCCACGCTGCGATCGGGCGCAACGCGAGCCATGTGGGATCGCTACAGAGAGCTGAAAAAGGAAGAGAGACGTATTATCCGACAGAAGAAACGAGAGGCCGAAATACGTGAGTGCGAGGAGCTTGAGATGCTGGCCAACAGGAACAACGCCCGAAAATTTTACCAGAAAGTTCGGCGGCTTACAGAAGGTTTCAAGACCGGGGCGTTTTCCTGTAAGAATAAAGACGGCGATCTGGTGACTGACGTACAGAGCAATCTTAAATTATGGAGGGAACACTTCTCGAACCTGTTAAACGGTGACAGCTGCGCATGTCATAGAGAATGTGAAGATCCCGATACCCCAATCGTTGACGACGGAATTGTCGTTCCGTTACCCGACCATGACGAGGTGAGAATAGCAATATCACGGCTAAAAAACAACAAAGCCGCGGGCGCCGACGGACTGCCGGCTGAGCTATTCAAACATGGCGGCGAGGAGCTGGTAAGGTGCATGCATCAGCTCCTATGCAAAATATGGTCGGATGAAAGCATGCCTGCCGATTGGAATTTAAGTGTGCTCTGCCCAATCCATAAGAAGGGCGATCCTGCAATTTGTGCCAATTACCGCGGGATTAGTCTTCTAAATATCGCCTATAAGGTTCTAGCGAGCGTATTGTGTGAAAGGCTGAAGCCCACCGTCAACCAACTGATTGGACCTTATCAGTGTGGCTTCAGACCTGGAAAGTCCACCATTGACCAAATATTCTCAATACGCCAAATCTTGGAAAAGACCCATGAAAGGAGAATCGACACACACCACCTTTTCGTCGACTTCAAAGCTGCATTCGACAGTACGGAAAGGAGTTACTTGTATGCCGCGATGTCTGAATTTGGTATCCCCGCAAAACTAATACGGCTATGTAAGATGACGTTGCTCAACACCAGCAGCGCCGTCAGAATTGGGAAGGACCTCTCCGAGCCGTTTGATACCAAACGAGGTTTCAGACAGGGTGACTCGCTGTCGTGTGACTTCTTTAACCTGATGTTGGAGAGCATCGTACGAGCCGCAGAACTTAATCGCTCAGGCACAATTTTTTATAAGAGCGTACAATTGCTGGCGTATGCCGATGATATTGACATCATCGGCCTTAACAACCGCGCTGTTAGTTCTGCCTTCTCCAAACTGGATAAAGAGGCAAAGCGAATGGGTTTGGTGGTGAACGAGGACAAAACGAAGTACCTCCTGTCTTCAAACAAACAGTCGGCGCACTCGCGTATCGGCACCCACGTCACTGTTGACAGTTATAATTTTGAGATTGTAAAAGACTTCGTGTATTTAGGAACCAGCATTAACACCGATAACAATGTCAGCCTTGAAATCCAACGTAGAATCTCTCTTGCCAACAAGTGCTACTTTGGACTAAGTAGGCAATTGAGCAGTAAAGTCCTCTCTCGACGAACAAAACTAACACTCTACAAGACTCTCATCATGCCCGTCCTAACGTATGGCGCAGAAGCTTGGACGATGACAACATCCGATGAAGCGACGCTTGGAGTGTTCGAGAGAAAGATTCTGCGTAAGATTTTTGGACCTTTGCACGTTGGCAATGGCGAATATCGTAGACGATGGCACGATGAGCTGTATGAGCTTTACGACGACATAGACATAGCGCAGCGAATAAAGATCCAGCGGCTTCGTTGGCTGGGCCATGTCGTCCGAATGGATACAAACGCTCCGGCTTTGAAAGTATTCGATGCGGTACCAGCTGGTGGTAGCAGAGGAAGAGGAAGGCCTCCTCTGCGTTGGAAAGATCAGGTGGAGAAGGACTTGGCTTCACTTGGTGTGTCCAATTGGCGCCGGTTAGCACGAGAGAGAAACGACTGGCGCGCTTTGTTAATCTCGGCCAAAATCGCGTAAGCGGTTATCGCGCCAATTAAGAAGAAGAAGAAGATGAAAAAGAGAGTTTTGCGAAAGGAAGAATGTGGCGTGGCTTAATTCCTATGTGAGTTTAGGGCAGTGCGAAGAGAATGTTTGGAACCTTTACATTGCCGATTTATGCAGTATACATTCTATGAATCTTTTCATTAATAGTTTGACAATATCTAATGATATGAAAACTTATAAGATTGAGTAAAGCAATTTTTTTCATTGAAAAGTTGCAAAAGCTTTGGTGCGTATGTTTGTGCATAAATTTATGTTTCTGTAGCAACCGCGTACTAGTAGTGGCATTCCAAAGTTCAGTTTTTATTGTCCTACTGATTGAGTAGCATTAACAGCTCCTTTGCGGTATGCACTGAATTCGCATGCTCCATGTACGAGTATGTGAAAGGCAGCCACCATTCTTTTGTTATATTTTACTGCCTTGCCAAGAATTGTGCGCACCTAGGAATCTTAGTAATTTTTCTTCATGAAAGTGTTGTCGAATGTAGGTGTCTACACGTATATATACAGGCATCTAACCATACACATGCATGCATGTGAGAGCATCAAATACACATTCCATACATACACACGTATGTACATATGTATGCAAGACGATGACTTGCTTTAGACGATAGATTCTTTACTTCTGCATCAAGTGTTGTTGCGCTATTCATGAGCTACTTTATTTTTCGATATTCGTATTTCACACACCTAACATACTAACGTACATACATACAAATCTGTATTTTATTAGCTCTATTCGTATGATTGAAGGCCACAAGAATTGAGCTCCTGTTGCAATGAGTTATTGCAGTTGAATGAACTCAGTGCTTATTGCCATAAAACTTGTAAGGGCCATTGCTTTGCCAATAAATCGGCATTTCTGACAAATAGTAGCACCACAAATACGTTTCTTGTTACGCACACTTTTTAATATTACAAGGAGAAGTCCAAAATAAACAAAACTCAGCTAAAATAGAAACGACAGGAGCTTTGTTATGATAACTTCGAGTTTATTTATTCACTCTGGCCTCGATACACTGTTTTGCGCGCAAGAGTGTTTCAGGTCATTGACCGGAATTCCTTCAGGATGCCTGTACAAGCCTTTCGGATGGCTTCTACGGACGCAAACTTTTTCCTTTCATGGCCAAATGCAATTTTCCGAATAGGTAGGGAGCCATATCAGGCGAATACGGTGAGTAATTGATGATTAAGATGCGGTTTCTAGTCAAAAAATCATTCACAAGAGTGGATCGATGAGGTGGTGTATTATCATACAATAAGCGTTGATGAATGCAATGCAACAAACGCCTCAAAACTCCAAAATAGAAAGTTTTATTGACGGTTTGGCCCATTGACACGAACTCCTTGTGGACAATTCCCTTGGAATCATAAAAACAATTGAGCATCGACTTGATTTTTAACTTCTCCAAACGCGATTTTTTGGGTGGCGGCTCGTCTGGGCTTTCTTTCGGCACTTTGGCGCTTAGTTTCAGGTTCATGTTGGAAACAACAAATTTCATCACCAGTTATGATATAATTTCGTAAGGGAAGTTCTCGTCGTTTCTCGCCTCTTTAATGAGGTCTTTCGAATGTTGAATTCTGAGCAATTTTTGTCCTTAGTTAACTTGAGCAGAAGGAAACGTGCACAGACCTTTCGTAAGCCCAAATGATCAGTTGAAATGAGATAAATCGATGTTTTGGAGATAACCAACTCCGATTCCATGAATTTTAACGTTGATTTCGGTTCATTTTTGATAAATTTACGAACAATTCAGATGGAGTCTTCGGTGATTACTAATTTTGGGCGGCCCGTATATTTATTGTCATTTATTTGTATGTCCTCACAACCATCTCTGAAACGTGTAAACCACCCATGAACTCTGGCACAAGGTAGAAAATCATAGCCATACACTTTTTTCATCAATTCCCATGTGTCGGTACACGTTTTACCGCTTTTAAAACAAAATTTGATATTAGTTCGAAACTTATTTTTGTACCGATGACACAAACATACTGTCACTTAAGACGCAATAACTTCGCTTCAACTGAACCGAATGTCACCAAACTTTCACTGAAAGTCAGCTAGGGATGCAAGTTCCAACGCACTAACACATTAAAAAGATGGCGCCATCAAAAACATTTTTATGACGCCAGTCTTGTTTATTTTGGACTTCACCTAGTAGGTCTGTAGTATGAAGTATTAAGGTGCATAGTTTTTTGCACAAAAGCATTGATGTTAGAAATATCCTTCCTATTTATATGCGATAAATGTTTTGCTTTTATGTATATTTTAACTTTTGCTGCCGCGATGTTCTTAAGAAAAGTTGTATTGAACATTCCATTGAAAGTTTTAAATATTGCAAAGCGTATTTGGTGCTTCAGAATTGAATAGAAGGTTTAATTTTCTGTGTATTTGTAATGTTGTTCAAAGTGTAGCTAGTGTAAATAGTTATTAATAAATATACTTTTGAGATAACAGCAATAGTTTGCACAAGGCATTGACAGCTGTACTGGTTCGTCAGGGTTGCTATTTATATTTCTGTCCACCAGGGGGAAAAAGAGTGTTGCTAGTTGAAAATGGTTTTATTCTTTTTAAAAATTTGCTCCAGGATGATCAAAACATTAATGCATTCGTTTGAACATCGAAGCATTTTGTACAGTCTCGTTTTTTTATCGGCCGCCATAGCCGAATGGGTTGGTGCGTAACTACCAGAACGTAGGTTCAAATCTTCGCAAAACGCCAAAATGAAGAAAAAGTTTTTTTCTAATAGCGGTCGCCCCTCGGCAGGCAATGGTAAACCTCCAGGTGTATTTCTGCCATATAAAAGCTCCTCATAAAAAATATCTGCCGTTCGGAGACGGCTTGAAAGTCCTGAGGTCCTTCCATTTTATGGTCTTTCTAATATCACGATGCACACCAGAAATAGTAGGAGGAGTTCGACCAAACATCCAAAAAGGGTGTAAGTGTCTAACATTTTAGTACCACTTTTTGCCTCAAAATATGTCTCAGTTTCAGCAATAACCACTTCATTCGAGCGAAATTTCTTACCGACGAGCATTTTTTTTAGATCTAGATAGTAGTCGCTGGGAGCACAATTTGGCGAATACGATGGATGTGTGAGCAGTTCGAAGTTAAATTCATGTAGTTTTGCCATTGTTTTTATTGACTTGTGACACGGTGCGTTATCTTGATGAAACATATGCGGACGTTTCTTTGCAATTTTGGCCTTGAAACGCTCCAATAACACTGTGTAATAATCACTGTTGATGGTATTTCCCTTCTCAAGGGAGTTCATGAATATCACACCACGCACATTCCAAAATACCGAGACCATAACCGTTTCAGCCGATTGTTGTGATTTCGGGCGCTTTGGACGAGATCCACCAGTTGCTGTCCACTCAGTTGACGATCGCTTTGATTCCGGAGTGAAGTGATGGATTTATGTTTCATCCATTATGGCTGATTATGTTTAAAGAAGGCCAACACTGCTCAGAATCTTCAACACGTTCTTGTTTTTGATCAACAGAGAGCAAACGCGGCACCCACTTTGAACAGCGCTTTTCATAGTCAAATGCTCATGCAATATAAATACTCGCTCTTTTGATATCTTCACGATGTCAGCTAACTCATGCAACTTCACTTTTGGATCATTCAAAACAATTTTGTGGATTGTTTTAATGTTTTCTGGTGTTACCGCCTCATTTGGACGTCCACTGCGTTGTGCATCATCGATGTCTCTACGACCTGTCTACGTTTGAAGTCAGCAAACCATCGTTTTATTGTTGTTTCTGGCGAGGCGAAGTCCCCATAACACACAACACTTTGCTTCGCTTGAACGATACTTTTCCCCATAAAGAAGCAGTGTAAAATTAAAGCACGAATATCTTTTTGATTCATTGTTTTGAAAATAACAAAAGTAGCATCACTCTTAGCGCAATAACTCACGAACTAATGATTAGAATGTCATGCAATTTTAACATCTGTTTTTTTAAGGTTAGTACTAACTGAAAAAGGGGTAAATGCAAGAAAACTAGTGCCATCTATGTGTTAGGCCCGTGTGCCAGCCCATGTGTGTCAAAGATTTTATATTTTATATTTTTTGTCTGTTTAATTGTTCGGGCTAATTTGCCGGCTGGCTAATGCGATTCGAGAGACACTTTCACTGACAGTTGGAAAACATCATAGCAGGGATATAACCGGTTATGAATTTTATATCAAAAGTTTCTTTTTTTTCAGTGGAAAAACAACCGTCAAAATGTGGCATTCATTTTTGCCGGCAAAAACAAAAGGCTTGGCTAAATAACAAAAAACCTTGAGTTGAATTGACTGATTTTACTTCTAGATCTCAAAAATATGTACTTTTTCTAATTCTGACTCAAACTAAACATTTACCAGTTTATACTCGATTTTTCCAAAAAAAAAAAAAAAAAAAAAAATAAAGTAAAAGCCTCAAGGGCATCGTGCATTTATTTTACTACAATATTTTGTTCCTGACTGCTTTATTTTTTTTTTTAAATGTGATAACTGCTGCTTTGGGTAACTGCTTGTTAGGTTGAATTAGCAAATTTTTTTGCACAGGATGCAGAAGTTGGATGGTGCTGACGACGAAATACTTTGAAACGCTTTTATTTGACGTACATTCAGAATTAACAGTAATCTGAATAAGTTTTTGTCATTTGTTTCTGTTGAAGGTGTAAAACTGTATGCTTCATTAGGCTATCCGGGGCTAACTAGTTGCGAAATTTGAGCACGAAGCTATTAAAAGAAAAAGGCAGAATTAGAGATCACAGAACCTCACAGTATTCCCCAGGAAAATATTTCACAATCATTAGACCTTAAATCTTAGCGCTTACCAGGGAGACTGTGGTTTTCTGGTTTTCCAGAAATCTGAGGCTTATCCTTCGAAGTGCAAAGCATTCGCAAAGGAAGTGCTGAATGGATTTTAGCTCTTCTTGACTACAGCTTCTCCTATAGAAATCATTACGTGGGACTCCAAATATGGCATCCATAGACCAGAACTCTAGTGTCGAGTTAGTACGCGCCTTTGAGAGATGAGGAGAGTTCAGAGCTTTTTGTGCATAGAGTCTTCGCAAGAGTTCACGCACTACTCTCATAGAATTACTCTAGAATTAGATCTTTATCGAGCTATTTTCTGCTTTTTTATTCTTCGTAGCACCTCTACCAGCCGGGACTCAGTGCTGATTGGCGCTATGTTATTGAAGAGATTATATAGTTCCGAAAAGAAAATAAAAAATCCACTTTTCCTACCGTGGAGGAAAAGTCTTCAATATTTTGAATTTTCTACAGAATTTACTAACTATAGCCTTTACCTTTAAGGCTTGCTTCCTCACAAATTTATTTGGCAATACACACATTTTATTGCTAAATTTAGCTTACTTTTTTGTTTTTGTTTGCCCATTGCATATGAATACGTCTTATTCGCTTCCAGGAAAATATTCGTAAACAGAAGGCAAAAAATATTATCCTGCCAATCTTTTTGCTCCCATTTCATTGCCAGACACAATATTGCTCTATTTCCGTGCACCGATTTGAATATAAATTATTCGTATTTTATTTATAAACTCGCACCTTTAGTGTGCGCGGTAATGGGATATAAATCTTGATACTTGCATAGAAAATAGCAAATCGGCAATTTCTGTTGGTGGTGCATAAATCTCTGCACGGACACCTGCAGGCATTTCAACTAATATCGGAGACCATTTGATGTACATTTGCACATATGTATGTATGTATGTGCCTTGCTGCTGAAATGCCATTTATGTATTTATTTTCCACGCGACGCCGCACTTTGCTTGCCTCTTCCTTGTCACCTCCAAAGGCAAATATTTTATTTCTTTTTCGTTACAGCTTCTATAAATAATCCACTGATAGGCGTATTGCCCATGCAGTAATGTGAGATGTGCACGTTGGGGGGCAAATCTACTCACTGCTGGAAATTACAGACAGAAACCAGTGAATGTGGAATTTCTAAGACATGGCTCTAGTTGTACTGAGCAGTACAGCCGTTGAAAGTGACACAGGCAACCATTTCCAAAAACTTTGAAATTCTCTTATATCCCATTTTTGGATCGCCCGGCACATATGTACATAGATGGATACAAATACTATGTATGTACAGAATGACACATTTTAGCAGCGTTGGCATATTTAATCAATAATACATGAACGGGATACGCTCTCCCAATTTATCGGTCTGCCGAGCTGATGCCAGACTTGCTACTTATTTGTTCACTCACTAATCATGTATTTCTTGGGTTAGTTCGTATTACTTTTTGGTGAAAGTTATTTGAATGCTAATTGGCAGTTATTAGTTCTGAATAAATACTCAGTTGTGCTCAATGTAATAGTTCTCTGGTTACGTTTGAGGATAATTATTCACGGAGAAAAATGTGAGATGGATTAGGAAATACGTACGGTAACTTTGCCTTTAAAAGGTTGAAAGGTCTTTATTGTGTAGAATTTAATGAGTCGATAGCATTAGGTGCTAAAATATATTCACTACATCGAAGGTATTCAAACTGAAAGGAATATTTGCAAAATTAAAACAAAATCAATAACAATAAATATAATAAAATAACATTAAAATAAATGAAATATTAGGTGCGCAACTAGGTTCTCGCTGTTTTTTTTTATGAAAATACAACTCTGAAAAAAAAATGGTTACAAGTGAATCATTGAAAGTATTGCCCATCGCTAGCTACTACTTTTTCCCATCTTTCTGGAAGATCTCGTATTCCGTCGCGGTAAAACTGTTCATCTTTTGAGGCTATCCAGGGGTCAAGCCATTTTTTGATGTCTTCATATGAATGGAACTGCTGGTCAGCTAGACCATGAGCCAACGATCGGAACAGGTGATAATCGGACGGTGCAATATTTGGAGAATATGGCGGGTGGGGTAGGATTTCCCATTTCAATGTTTCCAGGCAGGTTTTAACAAAATTCAAATTTAAATACATAGATATATTTCGCTTCTGGACAATACAACTTCAATTTTGTTTAATATGCTGGTGAACTAAAAAATCCGTGTTTCTTGACTAAGTCTACTGAAACCAAAAGGTATTGCATTACTTGGTAATTAATCTCCTCTTTTGGTACTACGCGCGGCGTCACAGTCGATTTTTTGCGTCTAATTTTCGGCTTTAACACCTCCACACCCCACTCGAGAAGTGCATAACGAAGTGGTTTGAAATCAACGAATTTGTACTCGTATTGTATCAAACAAACTTACACTTGCCAGCATCAATTTTTGTCTGTAGGGATAAAAGCCAATACCAGCAGCATAACCGAATTGTCTGTTGGTTTAATTAATACAGCAGATGATTGATTACAATTAAATAAGTTTTACTCTTCATTCGAACTACAGATAAACTTTTTACACCAACGAAATAACTGCATTAACCCGCAAAGTGAATAGCGACAACATCAAACATATTTCGTGGAGAGAGTGCAGTGAAATGGTAACAAATTCTCATATAACATAAAAAATTAGTACATTTTCACAAGTGAATAGATTGAAAAAAATGAGGTTTGGTTAATGAATAGTACAGCAAATTAAAGCTGCAATAGTTTCACACAGTTTTATTAAAAATAAGCGCTATAAATAAAACAAATAATTGAAGTTAATGAGTTATAACAAAAAAGTTGTTTATTAACAGAATTAATGAACAGTAAATTAGTTAGAACATTTGAACACGACGCTTCAAACAAACGAACAGAATGCACAGTAAATGAACTCTAATTTGTGGTTATACATACATATGTATACTTTCTATTTATATTCAAGTTAATTTTTATACTTTGTTTTTTATAAAATTGCTATGCATACATTACGCGCATCTTTTTCATTAGGAGCCAAAATATATAAACTTTATTCGTTTGTTACACGGAAAAGAGCTACATTTAATTGGTCACTGAGATCTAAGGTTCACACCACCTTAACCCTTTCGACCCGACATTCGCACAGCAATCCTGGTATAAAATTGTTTTTCGAAGTTGGTTAATTAGGTGATGTATAATTTAAAAATTATTAAAAATCTGAGATGCAATAACAGGGTGGCGCGGTGGGTGGTGGTAAACCGTTGTACCACTCGGGATGTTATGTGGTACAAATAAGTACCAGTCGTCCGGTAAAACACACTTTAGAAATAAGAAATAAAATACACAAAAATGTATATTTTATTTATTTATTTTTTTTTATTTATATTTTTTTATTGTTATATTATTCAGGAAAATTTTAGTAAAATATATCTTTATACATAAAATTCACGTATGGTAAGGTGCGAATCACGTTTTGCAAAGCGATACTTGACACTCTTTACATATCGTCTTAGTGCGAGTCTGAATTTTTTGAGAACTGCAATTGGTACAACGACGTCGAACAGGAAGGTGTATTGCCATGCGTTTGGCAATTTGTGGTGTTCGGTTTTGACCGACGAACGGCTGTAGCCGTCCTGGATCAACGCCTAAGCCAAAGTAACTAAAAACGATTTGAATGGTATCTTTTTCCGGTTGAGGTCGTTATAGATAACCCAAGCGTTCACGGCTCTCATCATTATCAGACGGTAAAACATATTCTTCCACCATTTATCCGATTTCCTATCGTGTTCATAAAGCCCAGACATCTGATCAGGCAAGTCAGCACCTCTCAAGATCTCCCTATAAAATTTTATTTGACTTAGACATTGCACAACAATTTTTTCTTCTGTTTTTAACGTTTTCGTAACATTAGTGACATAAGGTTCGTGACAATTACTCAATACCAATATTTATTTCGTGTAGTGTCTGATCTGTATTTGAATATCTTGGTATGTGGTTTGATATTCTGCTGTTCCGAGGTCCATAAACAGTTTTTATTTTGTACACAATTTTCATCAGGAGTATTCCAAATAATATTTATTTTCGATGCGCTGGGACTCGAATCGACGCCATCCATGTCGCTTTCAGTATCATCACGCTGTTAGAGCTCAAGGCACCACTAGGTAAGAATCTCTCGTCAGCATCCTCATTCTCCCCGTCTTCTGAATCATCGCTATCACTGGAAGTGGTGCAATCCCTTGGAAGAAAATTGTCCGAACTTCCCCTAGAAAAGTCTTCTGAGTCGCTGGTACTATAAGTTTTTTCTTCCAGGATTTTTCGGATATCTCCAGGGTTCATTTTCTAAGGATAATATAAATTTTGATCAAAACAAAGAGTCGCATTATGTAGTATTTATAAGACTAGTGGTATACATATGTCGCTTTATACCGGACGAATGGTCCACATAAGTAAAAAAATAAAAATAAATAATTGGCGCGTACACTTCTGTTTGGTGTTTGGCCGAGCTCCTCCTCCTATTTGTGGTGTGCGTCTTGATGTTGTTCCACAAATGGAGGGACCTACAGTTTCAGTTTATGAGGAGCTTTTTCATGGCAGAAATACACTCGGAGGTTTGCCATTGCCTGCCGAGGGGCGACCGCTATTAGAAAAATGTTTTTATTAATTTTGCTTTCACCGAGATTCGAACCAACGACCTCTCTGTGAATTCCGAATGGTAATCACGCACCAACCCATTCGGCTACGGCGGCGGTGGTCCACATAAGTGCCATATGCTAAAATAAGTGCAAAACTATATTTTTTTTTATAAATACTTACATGCACAAATTGTAAACACTTTTAAAAACCTTTATTTCATTGTAATTTCTATATTTTTGGCACCTAAGCACTGAATATCATAGAAAAACTCCGCGAAAACTAACCGCGATTTTAATTTTCTCTGCTTCTCAATGCAAAAAAACAGACTCCGTTAGTACAGAAAACAAAAATTGTAGCGGAACTTATCAGTATGTATTTAGAAAAGAGTAGAGATGATCAGGTGAATACCATACCAGGTAAACCAGCAGAAATTCACTGAGTCATTATTGTGACATTTAATCTTTAAGTGGTACACATGTGTACCATTCGAGTCGAAAGCGGTAAGTGTTTGTCCTTGAGCTTTATTTATTTTCATTGCAGAACATAATTCGACAAGGAAACTCAACTCATTTAAATTGAAACGAAAGATTCGTGGGCATTATCGGGATTCTTGATACCAAAATGTTTTCTTCAGCGCCACAGCTGGTCAAAATTGCACTCTCCACCAAATGCGTGCTAATCCTTCTATTTTTTAATGATGGCGAATTTATATTAGCTTAATAATGGGTTTATGTGGGCATACCGGGAGGGTTGAGAGAATTCATAAATGTACTGCGTTACTATCTGCTACTGTCTGGGATTTCTAATTTGTCACAATCAACACGCAAACTCACTCGGCCGAGTACCAGGATAGGCAAATAAATACTTTGCAAAAATCACGACGGGGGGAAACAAAACAATGATTTGAAAAGTGAGGTATTTTTATTTGGTTTGGTTATTTACAATTTATTAAAACTATTTTTTGAATACAATATCAATCAAGTGGCCATCTTTATTAGCAATCATAAACTGCGATCTTTTTTCTGCGTTTGTCATCACCTTGTCAAGCATTTCGGGTTTTATAGCGTCGATTTCGGCACGAATGTTTGCCTTAAGCTGGTCAATAGTCTGCGGCTTGTTGGCGTGAACCTTACTTTTCATATAACCCCACAAAAAGAAGTCCGGGGGTTAAGTCAGGTGATCTGCGCGGTCAGTGGATGTCGACTCTTTTTGACACTAGACGTCCCGGGAATTTTCGTTGAAGAAATTCAATTGTTGCATTCGCAGTGTGGCATGGCGCACTGCCTTGTTGAAATCAGTAACCGTCTAAACCCTTCTCACGCATTTGCGGGCAGACATAATGAGCCAACATCCATAGATATCGGTTTCCATTGACCGTTTCGTTTTCTCGGTAAAAATATGACCCAATGATGGTTTTGGCGCAAATGCCGGCCCAAACAGTTACTTTCCGGTCATGCAATGGCGTTTCATGGATCTCGTGTGGATTCGGAGTTCCCCAAATGCGGCAATTTTTTTTATTCACGCTGCTAGAGAGGTTAAAATGTGCCTCGTCAGTCATTCAAATTCGCTTCCAAAAATTGTGTTCAGTGTCAACCATTCGGGCGACTGTTTGGTCGTATTCCAAGCGACGTGAATGGTCTGTATATTCTTTGTGTCAATTGCACTTTGTACGGAAACAAATTTAAATCATCCCTTGAAATGCACCGCTTTGTTATTGGCCCCTGGGCAACGCTCCCCTCACTGCTTCACCAAGTTCATTGGAACGTCTTGGTCGTTGATAAACGGCATGCTGACGATTTCCTACTGTCCCGTGCTCAAAAAAATTCGACACCAAACGACGAATAGTGTTCTTAGACGGTGCCTGTTTGCCGCGATACTTTTTGCGTTATCCGCATTGAGTTAGAACAATAGAACGACTATTTTCGACGTATAGCGTCACTATTTCAGCGATCCATGTTTGAAATTTTACTGAATTGACGTATCGAAAGCAAGTATGTTGGCGTCGATCGGTTGGTAAATGACAGAGTTATTCCGCAAAGATGGGCAGCTATCATTTTACTAATTTCCATTTCTGACTGACATTGCTGTAACACATGGACTGAAAAGTTCCGGGCCTAAAAAAGAAAACACGTTTTTATGTTCGAAATTAGCTTCATTCATAATCGTAATTTCCACCAGGAACAACCCAATCAATACCACTTTTGGGGAACGTTTTATCTTTTGCCACAAAATAGATTTCAGTTTCGTTTTTTTTTATCTGCGAACAGCCAGTAGTCGTCGCTGGAAGTCAAATCTAGAGAATAGTCTGGTGTCTCACGCAGTTTCCATTTTCGAGCATTCAAAACGATTTTGTAGGTTTTTTGATGTTCCTGGTCTTACCGCCTCATTTGGACGTCCACTGCGTTGTGCAGCATCGATGTCTCTACGACCGCGTTTGAAGCCAGCAAACCATCGTTTTATTGTGGTTTCTAATGGAACGGAGTACCTATAACACTTCTCAAGCCATTGCTTCGCTTGTAGGGTATTTTTTCCCATCAAGAAGCAGTGCAAAATTAAAATACGAAATTCTTTTTGATTAATTGTTGTGAAAATAACAAAAGTAGCATCACTCTTAGCGCAATAACTCACGAACTAATGATTAGAATGTCATGAAATTTTAACTTTAATTTTTAGCTGTATTTCTAAGGTTAGTACTAATGGAAAAAGAGATGAATATAATAAAACTCGTACCATCTGCGAGTATGTGTTAGGCTTAGGGACTTTTCAGCCCATGTGTTATGTATATCAAAAAGTATATTTGCAGAAAGCAAAAGTTAAAGCAAATTTATGTATATATTATTTTCGAAATTAATGAACTTGTATTTTGTATCAATAATATAATTTACTTGCGTAAATTTTCAGACTCGATTGTGTAATGCTGCTTGAATCCGTATATTAATTGATGTACTAACATCCATTTAGATAAATCAAATAATTCCAGCCTCAGTACAAGTTTCAATATTCCTTACATTCATTGCTACAAATTCTCTCTTTCAAGTTTTCATGTCGTTTGCTTTCTACGAAAATGCAATGCTTTGCATTTGCAACCTTTCCGCATCGGGTATTTACTTATTTTATTTATTACACCAAAATGTACGTATTTACTTACACCAAAAGGTAAATTCTCTTATAAACTTAACAACATTCGATACCTTTCAATTGGAAATTGTTTGCACCAAGATTATAATTGGGTTGCAGATTTGCTGTCGACCTTTATTTACAATATATATTTAATTGGTTATTGCTCATTATGATGGGACTAATAGGAGGCGTATAGTTTTCGTTTTCACACAGAATTGCGTATCATACCCTTTTATTAGGTCTTATTGGATCTGGAGCTTGTGCTTTTCTCTTGCACATAATTTCTGTGAAAATGTCGAAATAAAATAAATTGTTCAACATAGATGTGAGTACATGCACACCTATGTATGCAACTTCAATGTTTGTTTGGCAGCCAACAGCAGGAATGTTGAGCTATAGGTTCAATCCAGTATTAACAGCAAGCAAATTTCGCTTAAGTTATGCGACCTTCCTCAAGTGTCGGATGACTTAGATTATGTTAGATTCGATTTGTGGGGGGTTGGACAAGTCTAAGCACTCAGTCAGGATTGTACTACATCCGGATAGAATTCAGTAAAAATAATAGAGATAGGAAAGATAAAAAGTGGGTGGTAAGACGGATTAATTAGTTGCACAAATATCTTGGATTCATTGATGAATTTTAAGAGATTCGGAAGAGTATGAACTTTATCTATACTAAGTATATCGCAACCCATTATCTTAAGTCTGATTCTTGCCGGAATGCCGGACAGCTACAGAGAAAATGCTCTGCAGTGTCGTCATCCTCAAGACAGGATAGGCATATCGGGCTGTCGAGGACCCCCATGACAGCCATATGCTGACCACAGGCGTTGTGCCCTGTGATTACACCCACCAGAACTCTCAGGTTTTTTCTGCTGAGTCTTAGGAGAAAGGTGGCTATTTTCCTGTTTGGTTCTTTCACAAAACACTTTGCTACTCTGCACGAGTTCAACCCAGTCCTACGTCCTCTATGAGTAGACCTCATGAAGTCGTCAAACCATAGTTGAATCGATGCGGAATTGACACATAGAAAGGGTTCAGGGCCTAGTGGCATACTTGCAGAGCCTTCATTAGCCAATTTATCAGCTAACTCGTTCCCTGTAATACCACAATGTCCAGGCACCCAAAAATACTAACTTTGCTGTGTTTTGCAACACTGTTCAGTTTTGTCTTACATTCACCGACTAAGGTCGAAGAGCAGCGTGGGTTAGCAAGGGCTTTCAGTGCAGTTTGACTGTCACTACCAATTCCATTGCTCGGAGTCGGATGACACTCAGCTGCCTAGCCTATTCGTCCTGTTAGACGGAAGCAGTTGTAGAAAAGTGGGATACCCTTCTAGGATACAGGGACAATTTCGAAAAGAAAGTGAGTTTGTAAAACGTATCCGTGTAACCAGAAAGTGGGGCTGAACTCGAGCTAAATGTATATCTTATTGTACGTCAAAGGAGAGTCAACTTTCAACAAATGGAGAAGGCTCTTTTCTGGTAGTGGGCATTGACAAACGATGCTTGGAAGCCCTTTATACTAGATATGATTGCCGTCCTAATCTGCATCTGGGGCGGATTTAGTTTTGGATCCAGGATAAGGAAAGATGAAAGGTAAGAAGTAATTGCTGGTTTTTATATCATCTAGATATAATCTAGATTTAGTTTTATGTACATAAATTTGAAGCATAGCAAATTTTACTCTGCGAAACTGAGTACTAATCATCAAATAATCCTAATTCAGGAAGCATGGGTATATTACAGACGCATCTGCGTCCGAGAATATCAAATCTTCCTAAACTCAGAAACCGTAAACTAATTAAGTAGGCGATTCGCAAAGTAACGTGTGTTTCGATTGGTTGTTTTGAGAAGGTATGTCCGCTAAGAAGAAGAAGGCAGTGAAAAGGGGTACCGTGGTAGAATGTTGAAATTACCAAACTTTGGAAACGTTCCTTTATTAAGTATTTCCCTCAATTTTTGTTGTGCATCTTAATTTTCGAAGGACCTATGTATATTTTTTAAGCCGTCTTCGAATTGGGTTTTGTATTAGGAAAATTGTTTTCCACAATTTTTAGTGATTCGTGCCCACAACGGGTTACTCAGGCATCAGCTATGGCGGCCGTTTTTGATTAAGGCATCGAAAACTCGGAAAGCGGAGGACAGGATCGTATATTATTGTATATCGTGCAGAGGGATGATAAGAGGCGAATTCGTACTTTAAAATTAAGCTCATATAGAGACTGCCTCCAGGCAGTGTAAGATACTTTAATGGTTAGGCTAGATTTTCTCAGAAAATCCGATCGATCACCTGCGGAGTAAGTGAAGTTTTCGTTGTGGACGACTTATGGACTTATGATAGACATAGACATAGGCATCAACGACGATACCCTGCGAACATTTTGTGTGGAGAATATTAAAGATCATTTTCTGTGTCGCTATTCGATCTTCGTCAGACTTAGATAGTACATATTTGGGTTGTATCTCTTGAGAATGGATGGACTACATTCGCTTTATCTTGACAAACTGATAAGATTCCTAAAAATATCAAAGAACGTTACAGAGGGATGATGAATGCTTCCTCCACCTTCTGTCTAGGACTTAAGTGCACTGATTAATATTGCCTGAGTGCTTGGAAAATTCTCTCCATCCACAATTCAATTCAATTCTATTCCATTTGTTTGTGAATTACGCACTTCTGAGTTCAGCTAACTCCTTGTGTTACCACTTCCTTGCTACCCCTTAAAGAAGGCTCGTCCGAATAGTATTTACTGTTATGCTTATATATGTACTACACTTGACGCTTCGAGTGCGTTAAGAGTAAAAACAATATCGTCAAGATACAATAATCACTAGTAAAAAGGCCAACATGTGGTAAATTCAATTAAGTTGCACTAATAAGTATTCTGTTTGGATAAATTCACGAGACGCTTAAAGAATAAACAATGCGTGTTGAGCAATGACCTTGTCGCAAAGTAAGAAAGAAGGAGAATAATGTTATAAGCGTTTGTCTATCTTGATGCTTGAATTCAATTACTCATTGTTCATGTAAATTATTCAGCGAATGCCTGCCAATCAACAATGCGTTATACTAGGTTGTTCAATAAGTTTTGGCGATTCGATAGGAAAAACATAATTTTAGGGTTTGAAATACATATATTCCATTTTCATTTTTTTTCACAGTCTCCCTGAACATCAATGCAATTGTTCCAAGGAGACTCCAATTCATGAATTCCATCCCTGATGTGGGAATCTGGAAGGGTTGCAAAACACACTTGCACTGCTGCTATGACATTTGATGAAAAACGCTTTCACCGCTGAAAACAGATGAAATCCGCTAGGGGTGAAAATGGTGGATGATCCAACAATTCGAACTATAATTCATGGATTGTGGCTATTTTCAAAATGCTCTTGATTTCAGAATTTATTGTTTTATCAATTTGGCAAGTAATCTACCAACAAAATACCTTTCGCATCCTAAAAAAAACTGATGCTAACATCTTCTTGGAAGATTTCTGGACACGAACTCGTTTCGGAGCCGAAGAACCTGGTTCGCTCTATTCTTTAGGCTCTTCTTGTGATTTAGAATCATGGTGATAGACCCAAGTCTTATTCGTAGTGATGAATCGACGCACAAAATGCACTTTATCTTTTCGGAAACGCTCTAAAAACGCTGAGGACGTCGCATTCGAATGTGTTTTGGTTCCATTGTTAGCGAATGCGGCACCCATTGTTCACATAGCTTTCTGAGGCCCAATACGACAGTCAAAATATTGCTGACACTACCCAATGCGATGCTTAGAGTTTCTGCTAAATCTCTTTCAGTCACTTGACGATTTTCCAGTACGATATCCTGTATTTTTTCAACGATTTCTGGTGCTGTTGCTGTTTTTGGATATCCTTGAAGTGGATCGTCTGCATGGCTTGTGTGACCACATTTTAAATATTTAAAATCAGCAACGCATCTTTCTACTGTACTAATTGAAGGCGAAAAGTCATTAAACACTTTCAACATTCGTTCAAAAATTTCTTTGCTTTTAAACCTTCTAAAAACCAAAAATAAAAATTCAGTCACTGCACTAAACTTGATTTTTTTCATTGTAGAAAGTACTGTGGCACGTCGGTACTGAATGGCTTGTAAACAAAGAATGCATTGACATATTGAAATGAAACTTCACATGCGTCCATATGAAGAGTGTGCCAACACAACAAACAAGAAAAAATGTGGGCTAGTAGTAATGCCCTCCTATATCGAACGGCAAAACCTATTGAACAACCTAGGACAAGTATTTATTTATGTATGAATTTGAATCGCTATGTCTGTGATTAGGCCATACTGAGTGTTTGAGTGTCTTTGTAAGTAAGTACAAGATTTGCCATGTAAAATCAAATTTGCAATTTTCCGAAGTATTTCATTTGAGAAAACACAGACCGCAGTAAATAAATTCACCTATGTATTGAGCACATTTCTATAAGGGCAGAAAACAGAAAAGAATTTATTTAGAGGAGATAAATTGATACATATCTAGTCTGCAAAGGAATTCCGATGGATAACACAAACAACAATTCGGCATGGAGCCACTGAGCATTTGCCAAAGGGACGCGTGTATCTGTTGTTGGTTCCGCTTTGTGTTTACTTCTTGTTCGCTGCTTTGCTGTACGCTGTTGCTTGGGCTTTTTATAATAAATTATTATTCGGTATTTTATCTCTCCGCGAGTTTCTTCATTATACCTATTCATGTGGCAATTTACGGTATTTGTTTGCATTTGTTGGCAATTTAAAGGTTGGTTGGAAAATAAGAAAGTAAAATTCAAAGAAAGTAAATTTTTAAATCAAAATAGTTTTTTGTTAAATATAATTTCTCTCAACCTCGAAACCCTTATTCCATTCCAATGAACCTCTAATAATTTAATAACGTCTTTGTAATCATTATTCGGAAGCTCTGCAAAATACTGTTCCACAGATTTTCGGAGAATTGCTAACCAACTTTCCGCATATAAAATTGTTTCATGAATGACATTTGAGATGCCTAAGACAATAGTCAAACTTGGATCTTCATAAACAATAGTTGTTGGGCGTCCACTCTGTGGTTCATTTTCGGCGCTTGTGCGACCACATTTAACATAAAATCTAAAATCCGTCAAAGCATGGGTGTAAATGAAGGAACGGCTTCATCCAACCCTTTCATAAACTTTTTATGAAGTACTGCTGCAGTGTTAGTATCACTGCCCGATATTCGGTTTTTCTCAAAAAAAAAAACAAAAAATGCATTTGCACCTCAATTTCCAATGAAATCCAAACAAATAACGAACTGACAGATCGAAATAAAATCTTTTGTGTGTATAGAGCTCAAGAGCTGGGATATTAAAATGGCATATATGTACATATGTATGTATGTACATACTCGCATGAATTGTACATTCTGAGTTCTCTTCTGGAGAGTGGTGTCTGTTTTAATACTCTTCAACCAACCTGTATTTGTGTGCAATCTATTTACAGATATACATATACCTATGTATGTGTACTATGGATGTGATTGCTCATCTTAGACATCATAGGGATTTCACATCAAAGAAAAAATTCCCCACAAAAATTCCATACATACTCTCGCATGTATGTATGTGTATTCGTGTTTATCCGCTCTGAGGGGATCATTGTTTTACAAAGGGTAAGTTCAGAATGGTGATAAACAAAAGAAATATTATTTAGGAAAATCAAATTTAAAATTAGTGGGAACGCTTTTTATTATGAAAAAATAAAAATGGTGAAATATTTGGTTTTGCAAGACAGTGCAGTCTGGTGCTTTTCATAGTGCATGCAAGGAAGGCGTTATGGCTCATTTTTCCTATTATGACAACTTCTTGTGCATGCATACATATTTACATATGATAAGCTCAGTCGTAAGTTGTTGATATGCGGTTATCCATTTTAAGTTTTCGGCATATTATATACATACATGCATACATATACATATGTAACATGTCCAATGTGTGTATTGAGTTGGATTTCGTAGGGTTGTTGAAGTAAGTTTATAATTTTTGCAAATAACGTAAATGTAATTGACACTTAACAGTTGTGAACTAGACAGCGGCAGTATACAAACTAACAAGTAATGGAGCTCATAAGGTTCAAAATAAAAATATCGATCACTCAAAAGAACTAAGAATACAAAAATTCAGTAAAAAAGTTAAATAAAAATAAGATTGGATCAATAATTTAGCGCATTTGTTGGTTGTTTGACCGAGCTCTTCCTCCAATTTGTGTTGTGTCTTGATATTTTCCACAAATGGAGAAATATATCAGTTGTATGCCCCCTCCGAAAGTCAGATGGTTTCTACGTGCCAAATAACTAGTAAAGTTGGTTATAAAGGTCCTTATCCGTGCCATTTAGCTCGACGAAACTTGGTCCCAAGTGTTACGCGTCAACGCGTGGTAAACAGATCAGAGGATGCGCGAGATGATGTAAAAGCAATTATGAGACTCGTGACTAACTCTGGTGGCATACAAATAGAAACTAACACTCAATCACTACCCAGGCTCGTGGTGCATGATTAAATTATTAAAGGTTTGCCCACATTTGACATTTGAATTCTGACATTCCCTTACAAAAGGTAGCATTTAAGAAAGGCGAAGCAAGTGGAAAAATTAAATACCTTTTTGGTAAAAATGGTAGCAAAACATGTTTTGTTTTTACTTAATTTATAAATGGTACAAACGGAAATTGTCAGGAATGATATTAAAAAAAGGTTAGTAAGTTAAGGCGACAGATACCTGTAAAATTTCGAAAAAAATTTTTTTTTGTTTTCATAAAATGTTAATATAATCCTTCAAGAATATGTTAAACAATTTTTAGATCGTAAATTTAAGAATTTCTTATATTATAGATCGTCAACCGGGACGACTCTATTCTTTGCGTTCGAGCGCTGGGAAAAGTATAGTTACGTTGTCGACTTTAGACGCGTTTTTCTGGAAACTATATTTTTCGAATTGGCGATAACTCGAAAAGTTAGTTATTGATCGATCTCCCTGAAATTTTGCACACATCTGTTTTATTATATGTAAATTTACAATTCGAAAATTGTTAGAAAAAAATAATTTTTTCGGAGCAAAAATAGTAGGAAAATTCGCCCCAAAATTCATTTTTTTAAGCATTTTATTCCGCGATTTCTTTTTTTCGAGTGTTTTTAATTCATATAGAAATTATGACATTAATAAACAAACAAATTGTTGGTTGTTTGTATTCAGGCCACTGATGCCGATGCTACAATGCCCGCCAAGAGAAGCCCCGCTGCGATCTTCCTGGAAGAATTGAGTGTACATCCGCCATGTTAAATGATAAAAATAAAAATTCTGTATTATTCTAATATATTAATAAACAGTATACCAATTTTGTAAAAAATATATTGACTTCTTCATTTTAAATAATTTTAATGAAAATCAGTGAAAATATGGCTGTTTACAGGTATCTGTCCTCTTAAAGTCAGATTTATATTTTGTGAATTAATTTTTAAATTGGAAACTGTTCACGAAGTTGGAAAGTTTTGCCAATATGATGAAAGCCTCTCAGAGGAGAAGCGAACTCATCATAAATTTAGTTGACTAAGAACAAGCCGTGAACATACTCACGCCTTGATTTACTATGCTATGCCCACGTAAGTTTGGAGTTTTGACTACCAAGTCGAGATTATTCTTACATTCTTAACTACTTGACAAACTACCCCGGGCATGAAATAAAAATGATAGAAAATGTTGTCTGTAATAGCGGAAGCTCCTCGACAGGCAATGGCACACCTCCGAGTGTACTTTTGCCATGAAAAAACTCCTCATAACCTCTCCCCATCTGCCATCAGGAGGCTGTGATTAATTACATATTGCTAAATAAGCTCTTGTTGGTAACTTATATATCTTTAAAGTAACCTAGTAAGTACTTCCCCAACCTGTATTTGAAAGGATCGGACTCAAATCGTCAAAACGTCCATCTTTCACGTTCATTGCCCCAAAAAGATGCTTTATGATATCCTGATTTAAGCTGTATGTCAGTATGTTTTCCATATCGTTTTGGTTATTCACATACCTAGCTAGTGTTTATACACCCTTTTGAAAACGAAATGTTTTTCCTACAAATTTTACTTTTCTTCCATTTTTGCTAAAAATTTCTAGAGTCCTGTGAGAATTTTCCAGATTCTTTGGCAATTCTGTAAATATCCTCCAGTTTTAGAGAATGAATATTACTCATTCTCACGACATCGGAACCCAAAACTCGTAGTCGTGCTCTACCAAAGGCAGGACATTCACAGAGAAACTGCTCAGTGCTATTCGCCTCCTCCAAGCAAGACAGGCACATTGGGTCTTCAATGATTCATATGCTGACCCCATGAGTTGTGTCCGGCAATGATACCGACCATCAACCGAACATCTTTCCTTCTAAGTTTTAGTAGAAAGTTTGACAGTTTCCTGTTCGGACTTGTCACAAAACACTTTCCAGTTCTGCAGCGTTCTAGACCGAACCATCGCTCTTGTTGTTGTTGTTGTTGTAGCAGCATATAAATTCCCCATATATGTATATACGGGGAATGCTGCTGAAGTGACAGTCCTTGGCCTGAAATAAATTCGGGTCGTTCCGGTTACGAAGAACCGACTGTCGTGGGAGCGACCAATCGCTCTTTATATAGATTGCCTACATAATCGCTGATCCAATTCATAATTCCTGCGGAACTGATTCCGATTATTGGCTCTGGCTCTTGTGGGGGAACCGGTGATCCAAGGTTGGCCAATTCATCGGCAATTTCGTTTCATTGAACACCGGAGTGACCTGGAACCCATATAAGTATGTAGGTACAAGCCTGTTTTGTCTTGCGACAGAATTAAACTTCTTCTTACATTCTTGAACAATCTTTGAGGTTCGCGTTCTCTAGGACCTTCAGTGCAGCTTGACTGTCACTGAAAACTCCAATCTGTTCCCCGCTCCATCTCCCCTCGATTATCCATTCGGCTACTTTCAGGACGGCAAAACCGTTTGGAAAACAGTTGCCATTTCCCCCATAGCATAGTGATACTTATTACTATCGTTTAAGTACCATCCGGCGCCAGACCCTATTTCATTCTTGGACCCATTGGTAATGGAAATATCCGTCAAACCTCCCTGCATGCAATGGAAATCTGCTGCTTACCGAGCAAACCTTTTATTATTGAATCATGCTCGTGATGGTTATGTTTGATCCGACTATCTGTACACGCCCTCGGCTCAAGATATTTACGTTTTTACGAGCCTGGCTCGTCATATTCATGTTTGGGCAAAAATTTTCATCACGGGCCGGACTCGTTAAAGCACGGCAAGGGGTATATCTCGCTAACATGCATACGAGGGGACTAATAAAAGTTCCGTAAGTCGATGGAATTTTTTTATATTTTTTGAAACATTTTTAAATGTAGTTAGTTTTCTTATAGCCTTTGGATGTTTCATTTAAAATTCCAGAAAAGTCGGTTTGAATAGAATCGAGTTATGCAATGACAATAGAAATTCCGCCACCGGCGCAGCAGGAAATTCGTTACTCCTTATTTTACGGCTTCGACGCAAACTCAAGTGGTGGAAACTTTCAATCAGTTCTAAACTGCATATAAAATGGGCACTCGATATATTAATTCGGGAGGGCGCAGGTTCGAATCTCCATGCATGAACATCAAAAAATAGAAAAGGCTTTTGCTAAAAGCGGTCGCTCCTCGGCAGACATTGGCAAAGCTCCGAGTGTATTTCTGCCATGAAAAAGCTCTTCATAAAAAATATATCTGCCTTTCGGAGTCGGCTTAAAACTGTAGGTTCCTCCATTTGTGGAACAACATCAAGACGCACACCACAAACCGTAGAAGGAGCTCGGCCAAACAACCAACATACTAATTTATTTTATCAATGATTCCACACTGGACATCAAAGGACGGCCAAAATCGTCTACCGACGAGATAAAACTAAGCCTGGTGAAGCGAAAAATTGGTGAATGCCACAAGAAATGATATGTAGTGAATTGGGCTTGAACGCTATGTCGGTGTTGCGATACTGCATAATGATTTGCAATATATAACGAAATCTGCTCGATGGGTTCATCGAATTTTGAATCAGAGCCAAAAACAATCTAAAGTAAATTTTCCTCAATATTTTTTAAGAGTATTCGAAAACAAAGAGCCTAGGAATGTGAATATGATCGTAATAGGTTTTGTAGCTTAGTTTTTTGAGTATGAACCGTAAACTAAACAGCTGCCCATGGTATAGAGCCCGAAAGAGCAAATCCACCTGTCAAAGCCAGGAAGCAATTTCTAGCAACAGAAGTTATTTCAGCAGAGCTGCTATTTCGTTAAATTCTTTTCAGACAGTAGTTAAAAACTGCTTACCAAAAGTCTTCAAAAATTTACTTGAAAATAGGAAAAACGAGGAACTGCGTCGCCACGTGTTATGGCACGATAACTTGGATCCAACCTGCGTGTGTGTGTGCGAGTGCAGACAAATATCGTCCGCATAGTCGAGATATTCAAAATCTCAGGAAATGCCTCTACTTTCAGCGGAAGCTTATCGCATAGTGAGGTCCGAGATCAGGTTAATCAAGCGGGGCGACAGCACAAATCCTTGTCTTACTCCTGTGTGCACTTGGATACCGCTGCTCAAGATGTTTTCATGCCTCTCTCGATAGCTGGCGTCGGTATATAGTTCCTCTACCAGATTGATAATTTTATCAGGTACATCTTTGCAAACGAGTGCTTTCCAGACAGCTTCGTGGTTAATCAAACGATTTTTCCAAGTCGATGAGGCAGAGGTAAAGCGTCGTACGGTATTCGATATATTATTGAATGGCATATTCATAACTAATTAGTCTTCAAGACGACGCAGAAGCTTTTTATATTGCTTCACTTAATTCATTTGAATCAATTATCAAGACTACTTTTGCTTTTTTAACTCTTTGAGTAAAACCGGCTGATCCCATACCAAGAAACTACAAATTCAAGGCATGGTGAAAAGATTTTTAATCTCAAGGCTTTATTTTTGTGATTCGATTATGCAGCAGTGAATGAAATACGCGTACATTTTTGCAAAAATGCTGTGAATGCGCCAATTTTTTCCGTAGCAATGACTTTGCAGAAAGCTTTTTATTACACGCATGACATGAAAATCATTATTGGTGATATGAACGCAAAAGTGGGTAGGTAAGAAATAAACAGGAGCATGCCGGCATACAAGTATGCACAACATGAGCAAAGCAATGGCATTCGTCGCATCAATTTTTCTGCAACAAAAAACATGGCCAATGGTAGCACAATGTTTGAAAGACGGAACATACACAAAATTACATGGGTTTCACCAGATGGCAAAACCATGAACCAGATCGACCATGTACTAGTTAATTCAAGATATAAATCCAGCCTACTCCAGGTGGAAGTTTACGCAAACGTAGACTCTGACAGCTTTTTACTTGTCACCGGAATACGGGTAAGGTAACAACCACGAAGAAAAACATGACAAACATACCTCGTAGAACTAATTTGGAAACCCTAGACTATCCAGACATAGAAAAAAATTTTCAGAAACATCTTGACGAAACACCACAAATTGAGCTGCTCTGAAGACGTAGATGAAATTTGGGGAAGTATATGCGAAGACATAAAGGTTGCAGCTACAAAAGTGTTGGGACAGTCAGAGAAGAAACGAAAAACTTCCTGGTTCGACGAAGAATGCGAAATGGCTACAGAAAAAAAGAACAATGCGGGTAAAGCAGTGATAAACCGTAAAACGCGGCAATCTACTGCATGGAAAAAAGAGAAGTTTTATTAAGGAAAAGTTTGAGTAACTGGAAGCAGACTTCAACTGCCATAATTCACGAAGATTTTTTAAAGACATGCACGAACAAAGACATGAGTTTAACCCAAGGACTTACTACTGTAAAAATGAAGATGGTTCACTCTTAATGGAAAAAACCAAATCCTCGAACATATTTTGATAAACTTCTTAATAGAAACATTACAGATATTGAACCCATCCCACAGTTAGAGTCTTCAGAAATGGTGGAAGAACTTACTTTCCAGGAGTTAATGACGGCTATTAAAGCCCAAAAGCAACAAATCCTGTGGTTTGAACTAGATCCCGGGAAAGCTCTTTAACACGTTCTCTGTCCGCTGAGCCACATATGGTTCAGGAAACGTGCGCCTGATAAGCATTGATACGTTCCTGAGCCATATGTGTGTCAGCATAGAAAAAGTTCCCTGAACCACATTTGTTTCATGAACATGCAGAAGCAAAAATGTCTCTCTACGCTCATGGACCATATGTGTTTCAGGTAGAAATACCCTACGTTTTTTTTTTAATTATTATTATTACTAAAGCTATCCTATGACTACAAAAAAAAAAAATTTTCAAAAAACCTTGTTGGACTTGTCGGTCAATTTTGCATTTTTGTAGTGGGACAGGGAACGTGTTAAACACAAGAGTAATAAAAACCTCCTTACCATATATCAGTTGGTTTGCAAAATCTGGAATGAAGAGCGCATGCCAAAGATGTGGGAAATTGGAATAATTTACAATCTATATAAAAAAGGAGACATGTTGATCTGTGGAATTTACCGGCCCATAACTCTTTTGAACAGCATCTACAAAATATTTTGAAATATTCTGAGTGCTAGACTTAAACCGCATGCTAAACAGATTATTGGTAGTTACCAAGCTGGTTTTCAAGAGGGAAGATCAACGATTGACCAACTTTTCGTATTAAGAGAGATTTTAGAAACGTCTCGCGAATACGACATGACGACGTATCATTGCTGGCTTATGTGGCATCCTCGCTGCCAAGTTTGAAAGAAGGTTTCGCAAGTATTGACAGAACTGCAAAATGCATGGGTTAAGAAATAAACGAAGTTAAAACTAAAGCGCTAGTTTCAACTATATCGGACTCTGTCAGACACAATGTGGGTCAAACACTAAAAATCGGTGACAATGGTTTCGAAGTAGTGAGGGAAGGGTATTTAACTTGGAGTAATCATTAATCATGACAACAAAATTTATGCAGAAATCGGCCACAGAGTCCGCAGCTACTTTTCGCTGTGTCAATACCTAAAGAGTCGTCTCCTAGACAGACTGTATCACTCAATTATAATTTCCATCTTGCTATACGTTAGTGAAACGTGAACATTCAGTGATGCATATAAACAGGAGCTGCTGATTTTCGGAGGAGAGTTCTGCGAAAAATTTTTGGCGCGATAGGCGATAAAGGCGAGTGGCGGAAACGCTACAATCATGAACTCGAAAAACTATATGCTCACCCATTAACAGACTGAGACGGGCAGACATTGCGGGCTAACACGGACTACCCACTTCAACAAATGTGTATACATATATAATTGGCGCGTACACCACTTTTGCGTACTTGGCCGAGCTCCTCCTACTAATTGTGGCGTGCGTCTTGATGTTGTTACACAAATGGAGGGATCTACACTTTGAAGCCGACTCCGAACGGCAGACAATTTCTATGAGGAGCTTTCTCATGGCAGAAATATACTCGGAGGCTTGTCATTGCATGCCGGGGGGCGACCGCTATTAGAAAAAACTTTTTCTTTATTTTGGTGTTTCACCGAGATTTGAAATTAAGTTTTCTCTGAATTCCGAATGGTAGTTACACACCAAACTATTCGGCTATAGCGGCCGCGCAAATACTCTTCGGTAAATGCCACAGATAGAGAAGAAGGGGCCGACCGCCGCTTAGATGGATTGACGGTGTATAAGATTTGGATAAGATTAGATTTTTGGGGGGTTGGATAAGTCCAAGCACTCAGTCAAGAGACCATTGTGCTACACCCCGATAGATTTCAGTAGAAAGAATAGAGATTGGAAAGATAAAAAGTGGGTGGTAAGACGGATAAATAAGTCCCACAAATTTCTTGTATTCATTGATGAATCTTAAGAGATCCGGAAGAGAAAGAGTACGAACTTTATCCATACTCAGTATATCGCAACCCAATATCTTAAGTTTCATTCTGGAAAACGCCAGACAGCTACAGAGAAAATGCCCAGCAGTGTCGTCATCCTCCAGACATGATAGGCATATTGGACCGTCTACCACCTCCCATGACAGCCATGTGCTAACCACAGGCGTTGTGCCCTGTGATTACTCCTACCAGTACTCTCAGGTCCTTTCTGCTGAGTTTTAGGAGAAAGGTCGCTATTTTCCTGTTTGGTTCTTTACAAAACACTTGGCTACTCTGCACGAGCTCAACCCAGACCAACGCCCTCTATGGGTAGACCTCATGAAGTCGTCAATCCATAGTTGATTCGGATTGTCCAGCCAACAATGATGATGTTGATGATCATGTCTTTGCAGACAATTTTCGATACTTTTATAATAAATACCTTCTTGCTCAAAGTTTTTTCTAATTATCGGCTAATTTCGAGTGGGTTACCTAAGTATTCAATAATTAACCAGTATGACAAAATTAAATTTTCTGTTGACAAATTTTAGTAAATTTAACTCTGCACACAAAAAATGTGTATGCGCCTCCAAACTCTCTTCAACTCTCCACATCTTTGATTCTATTTTTCTGCACAGTTTATTTGAAAGTTACTGCGCACATATCCGCACGATTTTAACGTCAACACCCAAAAAAGGAAATGAAAAATAAAATTTAATACTTTTTCTGACATGCGAATAGTTCTCTGAGTATGCGGTTTCACGACTGTATTTTACTCGGCTCTACTCTTCAGCTTTTGTGTTTTTGTTGCTTTGGCATTCAACACATTGTTTTGTCACAAGTTTTTAGTGTAGTGTTAGGTGAAAAGTATTTTGAGTCGAGGAAAACTTTAGCTAAAGGAACAACATTAAAATGCACAGGTGGCTAAAGTAAAGGCAGGTCAAAATAAATCTGGTGCAAACTTGGGAATTTACAAGAAGTGTACGCATTAAAATTCCAGTGTATATTTAGAACTTAATTGAATTTGCAATACGGTTACCTGTACGGTTGTGTGTGTGTATATGTAAGTCTGAAGATGTATGCACATTTTGAAAATATTTGACACTTTTTATGATTATTCTTTTTATGTCGAAAGGTCATCCGTATGCCAACAACGTCCCAATAACACCGCTTGGAGCGCGTCGCATTGGGGAACTTGGCATGGTATATAACTTATACAAGGTGAAGTCCAAACAAACAAGACTACGGACGCAAAACGTTTTCCTTTCATGGCCAAATGCAATTTTCCGAATAGGTAGAAGTCACAGGGAGCCATATCAGGCGAATCGGTGAGTGATTGATGATTAAAATGCGATTTCTAGTAAAAAAATCAGTCATTGATGAGATGGTTCATTATCATGCAATAAGTGCCAGCTTAATCCTTCGCGTTATTCAGGGCGTACACCTTGGACGAATGCGGTGCAACAAACGTTTCAAAATGCCAAGATAGAAAATTGCATTGACGGTTTGGCCCGTTGGCATGAACTCCTTGTGGACAATTCCCTTGGAATCGTTAAAACAAGTGAGCATCGACTTGATTTTTGACTTCTCCAAACGTAATTTTTTGGGTGGTGGCTCGTCTGGGGCCTTCCATTCGGCACTTTGGCGCTTAGTTTCAGGCTCATGTTGGGAACACCACGTTTCATCACCAGTTACAATGTTGTAAAGGAAGTTCTCGTCTTTTCTCGCCTCTTTAATGAGGTCTTTCGAATGTTGAATTCTGAGCAATTTTTGGTCCTCAGTTAACTTGTGGGGAATGAAACATGCACAGACCTTTCGTAAGCCCAAATGATCATATTCAACTCCGATTCCATTAATTTCAACGATGATTTCGGTTAGTTTTTAATAGACTTACGAACAATTGAGATGGAGTTTTCGGTGATTACTGATTTTGAGCGGCCCGTATGTTCATTGTCATTTATGCTCTCACAACCATCTCTGGAACATGTAAACCTTGAAGCAGAGAATGTTAATGAGATTCCATTAACATTCTCTGCCTGAGGTTATATGTGGAGAGAAAAAAGTTGTATGTGTAAAGCTCAAAGGCAAAACCCACCTCACTCAACAATGATGAGAGTCGTCTACATACGAATTGCTACGGCAAACAGCGCGTTGAAGTGGAAAAAATTAATATTAGTGGAAACGAAAAACACCAAAATGCATGTTGAATGTGCAAATGCATGACATTTTCACAGAGGCTGCACTGTCTTAATTTTAAAACGGAGCAGTAAAAAAGGGTTTTCATTATTGAATTTAATTATAGAACGCAATATATTATATATTACCTATAGTGAACATGATTTATTAATTTAGAGCACTTAATTGACTATTCTTGACGATTTGTGCCTAACCTTTAACAGAAAACCAAAAAGGGCTAAAATTTGGCATATGAATTTCACCACAGCAATCAGCTATAAATGGCGTTTGCAAAGTGTCGTGACCTGTTCAAATCGATTTATGCACCAAAAGATATGATAAATTCAATAGTTCATATATAATATATAATGGATTTAGATTATATCTACATACATTGAGTCAACATAATGCAGTACATTTTCTTATTTGCCAGATTGGTATAGGTTAGGTTATAGTTGGAGGTATATGGCCACTCACTTAGGCCTTCCAGGTCTGTTGAGATACTATGTGACATGGGTGTAGACGGTATACAATAATGGAAAAAAACTGTTGATGTAATTTTTTTCGGAATTCATATTTATTCACAAATTTATTATTAAATTATTTGCTAACAAAAACATTAACAAAACCAAAAAAGCGGTGTGACAAATGTCATTGTGTGATATTGTCAACCAATCCACTTAAAAAATAAATTTATTCACTTTAAAACTAGCTTTTTTGAATACTTATAGTATTTAGTAGATCCACCACCGTTATCAATCACTGCTTGAAGGTGTTGTGGTATTGATCCAACTAGTAGAGTGAGCTCTTTCTGCATTATTTGGTTATATGCCTGAACCAACTCTCCTTTTTATCGATTTTGTGTCAGCTGGATTGCTCTGTCGGATTTAAATCTGTACTCTGCAGCTGTGTTATTAGTTGCCTGGGTGCGTAATACAAGAGGAATTCTTATAATTAGTGCTTAGGACCATTGCCTTATTGGTAAATCCAACCTTTGCCAAAGTCTCAAGCCTGCTACTGATGGCCTCAAATGTTTTTATATAATATAATATTTATATTGGCCCATAGTACCTTCAATAAAGGTCATCTTTCCAACGCCAGATGTAGATATTTAGCTCCACAAACCATTGCGCTACCACGGCCGTGTTTGATGGTAAAGGGTTTTCCAATAAGAGGTGCTATTTTGATATTCAAAGAAAAATGCTATTTTTTTAATATAAATGATCGGATGTTTATTTCATTATAAAGAGGAAGGTATGCCGTTAATAGTGGAAAATAACATCAGGCAAATGACCTCCACGACCATGCTTACAGGACAATATCTTTTTCATGAAATTTTCCATAACCGAATTGCAAAGTGGCTGCCCTATGTCCTCGATAGCCTCTCGAATTCCATCTTTGAAGTCTTGAATCGACACTGGGCTGTTGGCGTAGACCATCTCTTTCACGTGGCCCCAAAGAAAAAAATTACGAGGTGTTAAATCACAAGATCTCGGTGGTCAATTGTGATCACCTCTTCGAGAGATAACAGGGTTAGGAAACTTTTCCCGTAAAAGATCAATGGTTTTGTGGCTTGTGTGGCACGTAGCGCCGTCTTGTTGAAAATAAACTTTGTCCAGATCAATACAATCCAATTCCGACCATAAAAAATCGTTAATCATCTCTTGATAGCGCAATCCATGTTATTGAAAAACCCTTAGGTATCAAATTTTTCATTTCCAAGCCCACATTTTTTCTCCTCCATATTTTAGCCTGGCTATCACTTCCAAATATATTGAACTTTGATCCGTCGTACTTTTACAGCTACCTTTTAAATGTTTGCTTTGCTTGAGTGAACCGAAGTAGATGGATATACATATGTAGGTACATTTATGGACTTTTGTGCCACTCTAAGATTTAAGTTTCTCTTAGATTTCTTCTCCTTTACGCACACATATTTATATTTTTTTGATTAATAAGAAGTTACTGCCATAGATTTACATTCTGTGTTAGTCAGTCCATTTTTGATAGTACACGAATAACCTATTTAGAACTCCCAGCGGTGATCCAAATTTGTAGTAACATTTGTCAAACCTCTTTTTTGTTGAGTTATTAATTTTTTTATTATAAGGCAAGTGGAATAATTTAATGATTATAAATTTATGAATAAATACTCATAAATTCCGAAAAAAACGGCATCAACTGTTATTTTCAATTATTGTATACCTTCTGGAAAATAAGAGAATGTGCTGCTTTTGTGCAAAAATTTATATATAAAATTTTAATTTTTATTTATAATTTTTATTGTATAAAGCTCGAAAATAAATATGTAAGTGTAGTTAAAAATTTTTGACGTGCTTAAAACACTTTGGTTTTTTGGAAAAAATTTAAATTTTTAATCATAAAAAATTAAAACTATTTTTAGTCCCTGCTTTTTGAAATTAGTCTGTAGGCAAAAATTTGGGATACCTCTATTTTCTAAAATGGTTGTAAGAAAAAGTCGTCGAAAGCGTATGTATCCCTTACTCTCGATATATATACATACAAGTTGTAAATTTTTTGCCAAATGCCTGTGATTTGCAAAGTAATGTGCCATATCTTGTATGTACCATAAAAAGCAGAAATCTGATCCGCTTTATTGCCATGTTTATGCGTTTGTCCATTTCACAAAAAATGTAACATACATTTAGGCTCTTCGGTGATTTCACCAGTTCATGAAATGATACCAAAATCATAGTCAACTTTCGTGTATAGGTATTTGTGTTCATGATTTGCTTTCTAGCTAATTATGCTGTTCTCTGTAAATCTATTTGCTCGTGCATTAATCAATGTGTGTGAAATGTGAATTTGAAAAGTAAAAGAAAATGTGAAAGGGAGTGTGCACTACTTTCACATACAACGAGAGTTTTTTCGCATAATAAAAGAACATGAAATCTTCAGTATTTTGCCTTCATGAAATTGGCTATGAAATTAATTGGGAGAACACTTTTTACAGCATAACGGACTTTGAATTGCCGTAGGCTCACAAATATCAGCATTACCAGTATCCAGCTTGTGGGGCACTTGGGACAAATTTAACAAAAAAAAAAAAAATACTATATAATTGGGACTCAGAAATAATAATCTGAAGGAGCGCAAAGAGTTTTAAAAATTATAAAATAAATAAAACAGAATTTTATGATGTTGCTCTTCTCAATAACTAACAACACAAAAAAAAAATAATGTCAAGCTGCATGTTTTTTCCTTGCATATGGTAGTATATTTTATGTATGTATGTATCGGCAAATATTCACCGTAACTAAAATACCTATATATTATTAATAAAAACGTATACTATGTTTGTGAGACGAATGATATACACTAAGAATTTTCAAAAAACCGATTATTTTTATTGTATTGTGCACATAAGAATACACACAGAAAATTTAATATCGTTCCGGTGAATATTTTCGAAGTTACACGCAAATTTCAAAAGGCGTTTCAGAGTGCTTGAAAGTACAAGTCAAACTTTAAACGGGTTTTTCTCAAAATGGTGATTTTTATTCGAAAACGGTTAAACCGATTAGTCTCAAATTTTAACAAGAGCTTGATAAATATATGTTTTAGTAATAATTAATCGCAGATTTTTTCTCACCGATAAATATTTTTTTTATAAACAATTTAAGGCCGAAATTTGGTCAAAAATCGAATTGTTCTTTGAGAAACTGCCATTTTTTTTTAAATTTATTTTGCTTATTCCTTCGATTAATTACTAGATTTAACATTACTTCAACGAAACCTGTTTGGTTTTTTCATTTCAGAGGATACACTTCAGAGATCTAGTGGTCACCGCAAAACGTCGTTTTTGAGAGGAGCTCCCGGAAATCAGCTGTAGCTTCTTTCTAAATAAATATTTTTACTAATAAATACTAAGTCTTGAAGTGCCAGTCTGGCACTCCTTAAATAGCACTAAGCCGCCGTTTTGATATCATTATGAGACCATCAACAGACAGATATCTACAGCCAGCCAGAGCTGTTGATATAATGGAGCAGATTGATTTGATGTAGGTTGGGGCCCAGTGACCTGAACCATCTAGCTGCCACACCCGGACATTTACCGAGAAAGTTCTGTACAGTCTCCTTCTCTGAAAGTCCCCACAGTTTCTTCAATGGGGTTTAAATGGTAACATTAGCTTTTCCGCGTGTACAAATTTTTAGATCAATAAATTTAAAAGTTTTCTCTGAAAAAAGCTGGAAAATTCGCTTTTTTCGGTCTTCGAACTATATATAACCCCTTAAGCTTTTTTAAGAAACCTGTAAAAGTTAGAAATATGTATACTCGGAGGTTAGCCATTGCTTGTCGAAGGGCGACCGCTATTAGAAAAAAAATCTCAATTTTGGTGTTTCGCGCACGGAGATTCGAACCAAGGCACTTCCGAATGATGGTTAATGGTTAATGGTTGTAAAGGGTTAAGGAGTAGCCCTTTAGCACTGCGACCATATTGATCTATTGTGCACCCTATGCTGTCTATTGACTGTTAAGTATGCTTATGAATTGTACCAGCTCCTTCTGAGGGAGTGATTGAAGGTCTTCATCTGTAAGCATGAACTTGTTTAAAAACCTTGTCCTTCTATGCGTCAACCCCGGACATTCGATAATGAGATGTTCCATAGACTCCTCATCTTCGCAGCAGAATCTGCAGGTGCTGGTGTTAGTTATGCCTAATTTATGTAAGTGTTTGTTGCAGGTGAAGTGACCCGTGAGGGCGCCTGTGAGAGTGCGAATGCTCTTTTTGTTTAACGTGAGGGCCATGTTGGCTCTTTTAGCGTTGAAACTTAGGAACTTTTTGGAGTGTCTAAGACCCTCTACATTGTTCCAATGCTGATTTAATAGAGTTTTGGCCCAGTATTTTATTTTTTGTTTTAGGTTGTTTTTGTTGAATCCGAACATAGGACTAGGTCCGATGAAGTTTTCATCTGTCCCTTTTTTGGCTTGAACGTCTGCCTTTTCGTTGGCGTCATATCCCTCATGTCCTGGTACCCAAATTAATGAAACATTGTTTTTGGATGCCAGATTATTGAGTGCCTTGTGGCATTCTAAGAGGGTTTTTGAGTTGTATGTATAGCTATCTAAAGCTCTTAGGACTGATTGGCTGTCCGAGAGTATTTTAATCCTTACTCTCTTGTGGTTTCTGCGTTGCATGATGTTTACTGCTTCCATTATTGCGTATAGTTCCGCTTGGAAGATAGTGGTGTCCCTGGTGTCCGAATGATAGTCACTCACCAATAAATCGGCTACAGCGGCCGATAATACATGGGATTTATTTATTTTTCAATGACAACCGGCATACGTCCAGCGCTGCTACGTGGTACATGACCCATTCGAAATGTCCAATTTTTGACTACTTTTTCAAATACATAAATCTGGCCATATTTCGCCAACGGTGGCTTGAATATGAACTTCATCGACTGTTAAGTGCGATATGTAGGAAGTTGAGCTGCCTTGTTGGAACAAAATGTTGTCGATGTTTAATTGATTAGTTTTTGGAAACAAAAATTCAGTCAGCATGGCTCGATACCGCTCGCCATCCACCGTAACGGCATCTACATTCTCATTTCGTAAGATGCCGCCAATCTTTGAACATCACGAACAGATTTGTTTTCAAATCCACAATTTAGAAGTGTTGTTCTGGCATTCAACGATTCCTGATGACTTACCAAACCTTACTGAACCGAAATGGCAACATAGTGCAAATAAAAGCAAAAGTTTGATTTGTTTGTTGTGGTGGATATATTTTTTACATCGTCGGCTATATCCTTAAAAATTCACTTCGCTTCTGCCGTCTTTGGGAATTTTAGAGCGAAGCTCCCGCCAAATCCTCTCAATGTGTTGTATTTGGGCTCTAGTGATGGCATCGCACAGCTTTCTGTATGATATACTGTTTTGTGGATGTACCTATGGCCTTCCATGCGCCCATAGGCCTTCCAGTAGTTAGTCAGAACGGCACGAGTTCATACTTTAGGACACTTAATAATAATGCCTTTCGACTGTGGTTCTGCACTGGGACCACAAACATTTGCTTGCTGCCTCTTTCCCACTACCAAACACCCATTACCCCTCAACCAACCTGCCACGATTGTATTTTCGACGGAGGGTTTTTGCTACGCCTATTTCAACCACAAGTCGGTCGCTGTTCCACCGAGTATTCCATGCATGAAGACTTTCTTTAAAAATGAGACCCAGTCGCTACACATTTGGGTGGCTTTTTAGGATAGCTGGTTGAAATAACTGGTTTTTTGAGCTAATCGTTTAGGTGGAAGCCCAAAAGAAAGGTGTCTGTTTGGCAACTCCGCTTCAAACTACAGCGGATTGTCTTTCTGCATCTTATTTTCTTGCTTTTAACGAAGGAAGTGATAGTCAAATTACATTTACGCAAACCGTGAGCACAGGTTGAACCAAGAAAACATCAAGCCTAGTGCCACCTCCTGTTGCAAAGTGACTTAACTTGAAGGTGTTTCGCTTTTATATGATGCTACTGGTGTAAATTACTTGGAGATGCTTCGATGTAAGCCTTTGCTTGGTACTTTGCCAGATTATATCGAACAGAAATGATAAAAGGTTTCCTTTAACTGCTAATTTCTTAGGTATCTGTAAGGAAAGTTCCATATGTTAACACAAAAAAAAAAAAAAATATTCACATATTACGAGTACATATTTGCATGCACATTTAGAGTATAATAAGCCTAAGTAAGTAACTTTATTCATTCAACAAGGAAAATATAACTTTTTCTCACTAAACTCTTTGTGACTTTACGAGTCAATTTAATATGACATTTATCCCTTGTTAATCCCTTTGTACTTGTATCTGAAAAATGAAAGCAAATTTGTTTTCTTAGGTATATACGTATGTATGTGTACTCGTCCATGTGTATTAGGGGTAGAATATTTTCTAATAGAATCCAAATGCTTTCTAGTCTGTAAGCTACTTTTTACTGTAGGTTAATATAAATAAATAAATAACATAAATAAATAAATAAATAAATATAAAGCAGAAGGCCATAGTGAGCAGTTGCATAAACCCATAAATACACAAGTCAATAAGAGCCACCAAAGGATTCGGTCAGGAAGAGTGTACACCCTCATCTTCTGTGGCCGTTGGCTATTGACGAACCCTCACGCATGCTGACTGCCCAAGGTTAAGCATCTCTGGAAAACATAAGAAAACCATATTGCCGCAACTACCTAGAAGTTGTGCGACAAAAAAGCGCTTTCTATAAAATCAGGAAGACAATCGTCACTCCATTTACTCGAAGAAGAAAACTTTCTACCGACTCTAGGGAATACATGATTCAGTTTGTTTTAAAGAAGCAACAAATCCTGGTGTGGTGCTGGACAAAGCTCTCATTTGGAATGCCCACTTAGATGCTGTTACTAACAAGGCGACGAGAGTCTTATTCACCTGGACACATCTTTACGGATGGCTCGAAGTTGGACGGAAGAGTTGGTGGGGAAGTACTCTGCGAGGAGCTCTCCATCAAGCTCAAATTTCGGACCACTTAGGTGTTTTCCAAGCAAAAGTAGCCGCAAGCAGTGGATTGGTTGCTTACTTCTATAATTACTGTAAAGAACGAAAATATTTACTCCGACAGCAAAGCGGCAATTAAGGCCTTGGGCTCGTTGTTTGTGCATTCGAAATAACACGACGAGTGCCTGACTTCTCTCTCGATTGCATCCAAATGCTTTGGTATTAAGCTCACTTGGGCTCCCGATCACAGCGGCATTGAGAGGAAACTGCAACGCAATTATATGGGCCACCAACCCAGAGAAAATCAGCTCAGAAAATTCGCACCAAACGACCACACGCAATATTGTCGCAGCATGGAAATTGGCCACAACAACAAAATGCAGTTGCAGTACAGGCTTTTAGCGTTTTAGTATAAATATTGTAAAAATTGTAAAATCTTTAGTGTCAATCTTTATTTGCGAGGCGTGTTTTTAAACGGTTTCTCTTTGCTCAAGGCTTCAAATCAGTTGACATTCATCATCAAATCAGTGAAGTGTATGGTGAAAACATTATGAGTGATGGAATGGTGCGGAAATGGCCGCACAAACATTCATGATGAGGAACGAAGTGGGAGACCTTTAGTCATTACCGACGAACTGATTCAAAAAGTGGACTGCGAAGTGAAAGACATGAAGTGAACAGACGATTCACGATTTCGTCTTCAGCTGAAAAGTTTCCTACTGTCTCAATGCAAAAAGTTGCTCATACGACGCGATGTCCAGTGGGAATTTCGACGGAACTGCCTCGAATTTGCTTCATTTTGAAAGTTGTGATATCGACAACTTTTTTATGGAAATATTAATGCACACGTGAGTGACTCTAGAGATAAAATTTGCTTTCCGACCACTTCACTCTTAGATTTTTTTGATAAAAAAAAATATTTGGCTGCTTAGCTTATCAGTGTTCTTTACAAAATTGTGTCCGAACGTTTAAATTATCCGAAATTGTGTTCACGCTGGGTGCCAGTCACGATGTTGACTGATGAGCACAAAACCAAAAGATTGGGCAGTGCATTGAGTTTTCTCGAACGATACAGGATGATTTTCTAAGCCATATTGTCACAGGCGACATACGTAGCCTATTTTACACCGTAATCGAAACAGCAATCAATGGAATGGCGGCATTCATCATGCCCTAGGAAAGTGAAATTCAAATCATAAATTTTTGCTCAGAATATCATATAAACTGTGTCTTGGGACAGAAAGGGTGTGTTGCGAGTCGATTTTTTGCTCGCGGCGACACGATCAATGCAGCAGCGTACTGTGCGACTTTACAAAAACCGCGCCGCGCAATTCAAAACAAAAGGCGTGGCATGCTGAGCGCAGATGTCGTTTTGTTCCACGATAATGCTCGTCCACAGACAGTAAATCGAAAATCAAAACTTTATCACTTCTTTGGGCTGGGAACGATTGGACCATCCTCCATACAGTCCCGATCTAGCGCGGAGCGACAACCATTTGTTTATGCATTTGAACAAGCTGCGGGCGGGTCCGCGCCATTCCGATGATGACAAAGTCTAATCAGGCGGCAATCTTTTTTGACGATGGTATACAAAAGCTGGTCCCAAGATACGATAAACGCCTCAATATTAATGGGAATTATGTAGAAAAGCAGAATAAAGTATGGCCTTTCAAGTGAATAAATTATTTTTGGAAAAAATTTACTTGCTGTTTTTTTATGTCAAAACGGTACTTACTTTAAAAACACGCCTCGTATTATTGAATAAATGCGGTTGCTGTTGCATGCAACCCAAAATAAAAACACTTTTTAACAGTTTTTATTTACGTGTACTAAATGTGACTTTGTTACAACTGACCCTAAATATTGACTTAAGGGGACAGATCCGTGTAAAATGTCGAAAAAAATTGTTTTTTTCATAAAATGTTAATATAATCCTTTAAGAATTTGTCAAAAAATTTTTAGAACGAAATTTAAGTATTTCTTATTTAAAGGGTGGTTAAATTTCAAGGGCAGATGTTGAATGTAAACTACACCTAAACGACAAGTTTTTTTCTACATTTCATTGGACTTTTTCAATTTCGGACTAACTCCATTTGAACCATGGAAATATACACAACAAAGCAACGCGTTAAAGTTATTGAGGCTTACTATGAAATTGGGCGTTCAAATCAAAATGCAATCAAGCGTCGTCAATGGTCAGAATGGTGGCAGCAAATGGCAACAGTGAATTACCAATTTTCGAAGAGGTCAGTGATGAGGCACATTTTCACCTCAGTGGATTCGTCAATAAGCAGAATTGCCGCATTTGGGCGAATGATAATCCAAGAGTGATTGCCGAAAAATCAATGCACCCACAAAGAGTGACTGTTTGGTGCGATTTATGGGCCGGCGGTATCATTGGGCCGTATTTTTTGCAAAATGAGGCGGGTCAGGCAGTTACTGTGAATGGTGTTCCCTATCGTGAGATGATAACGAACTTTTTATGGCTCGATGTGGACGATATGTGTTTTCAACAGGACGGTGCCACTTGTCGCACAGCTAACGAAACAATGGCTCTTTTACGCGAAAAATTTGATGGCCGAATAATCTCACGTCGCCGCGGCGTCAATTGGCCGCCAAGATCATGTGATTTAACACCGTTGGACTTCTTTCTTTGTGGTTATTTAAAAGAAAAGGTGTACATCGATAAGCCAGCAACAATTCAAGAGCTAAAGGATAAGATAATTCGGCACATTAACGGCATATAACCTCAATTATGCCTCGGCATCATCGAAAATTTGGACCATCGGATGGAGGTGTGCCGCCGAGGCCACGGTGGCCATTTGGCCGATAGTTTGTTCCATACGTAAATGATTCATACCAATATTATCATAATAAAGAGAAGTGGCAATAATTTCTTAAAAAAATTGTATTTTATTGAAAATCAACACCGGCTCTTGACACTTAACCACCCTTTATTATAGATCGTCAACCGTGACGACTCTATTCTTTGCGTTCGAGAGGAATTTTCATGTATGTATTCAAACTTTAGACGCGTTTTTCTCAAAACTGTATTTTTCGATTTGGCGTACATAATAACTAGATTTTTGCACACATCCTTTTTATGATATTACTTTCTATGTGAATTTACAAGTTTTTGAAAATTTTTCGAAAAAATAATTTTTTCGAAGCAAAAATAGTAGGAAAATTGAAATGACATTAATAAACAAAAAAATTTCCTTCCTGGAAGAATTGAATGGACATCCGCCATTTTAAATGATTAAAATAAAAAATAAAAAATGGATGTTATTTTAATGTATAAATAAACTGCATGCCAATTTTGAAAAAAATATATTATATTGTCTTCTTCATTTTAAATGATTTTAATGAAAATCAGGGGAAATATGGCAGTTTACAGGTATCTGTACCCTTAACTTAAATATTGGGTGCCTATCAGATATTAAAACGCCCACTTTAGTTAGATGAAAATATTAATAATTAATTTTAATTAAACAAAAATCACTTTAAATAACGCGCAATAAAATTACGCATTTCCGTACAATTGTATTCAACGTATTCGTTAAAAAACCGTCGCCATTGTTTGAGCATTGGCATATTGGTTTGTGTTGCGTTGATTTTTATTGTACATCAGCGACACAAACTAAATTTTTATATTTTATGTTTAATTCCAAGTGACGTCAGCTCATCTGTCCAATTGTGAGAGGTTCTTTAGCTACCACGTCACTGGGGACTCGGCTGCCGAATTTTGCACAATCATTTCACATGCTTTCACACACTCGTGCAATCAGTCGTTGTTAAGATAACAGAATGATTGAGAGTGCGTTGATTTTTTTCTTTTCATATACCACTAACTCAATCTCATCGCCAGTTTAAATCTGCACGATAATTTCCCACGTATTTACACACTCGTCAACATTGAGTTCATTTTTGTTTCGAATATCACTAACACAATCTTAGCTTTTTCGTAAACAAACAAATTTGTAGCTCCTGCTACGTCAGCCCATTAGCTGATGTTGTCAGATTCGCTCAGAGCCGAGTAATGGTGTGCTTAATAGCACACCTTTAAAAATGTATGCTTCGTGGTGAAGCACATCATATTTACTTGGGCAGCTAGAAAAAATAGTACCGAATTTTTTGCGTATGCAAGCGTGCAATGAAGAAATCACGTGCAACCGAGGGCGAAAGGATTAGAGTTCAGCCAGTTCTGCTTTATGTCATTTAAATGCCGTGCACAATTTAGGATTTACTGTTCAAACAGTATAAAGCTTTTGATACCAAAAAAGTATTTTCACAAGCAATATCATGAAAAACATGCAACACAAAAACTTTTTTCGCAAATATAAAGCAACAACACAAAAATACATGCACGAGTTTGCTTAACACTTTAGCTTTTCGCCTTGTGAAGGTGCAATGTAAATTTGACGTGGTTGCTGTTGTGAGCTATAAAATCCTTTTAGGAAGTCATAAAAAGCCGCGTGGTGGTGCTTTTAAAATTGTGCACATACGGATGGCTGCATACATATAAACATAGTTTGTTATTATAACAGCGCGCGCCTGTGCGCAAGGGTATATTGGCTTTGTTCACAAAGCGGTAGTACGTAACAGTATAGAAGGAACCAGATATGTATAGAGGCATATATACCAAAATTCCTAGAGTAATGTGGGGAGACGATTTAGCCATACCTCCCGTCAATCTGCCTGTGCGCACGACAACTCTAGAGAAAATTAATGAGTCTCAATGAAACTTTTTACAATTAAACCCTTTACCAAAGGTAGGATGGTGTTGAAAATAGAAAATATAATTTTCGAAAATGTCAAAAAACTTTATAACTCCGTTATAAATAAAGCTAAAATATTCAAATTAGGTAAAAGTGGCAAACTTCAAAAAAAAAAAAAAAAAAAAAATACGATTTCGCAAAATGGGCTATTCTCCATCCATATCTGGGGGAATGCTTGCATTAAGATAACGATTTGTTAAAACTCACCCAAGCTTGGTAAATGTATTGCTCCCCTTTCCATTGAAGCCCGACATAAATATTGGGTTGGCAACTAAGTAATTGAGGGTTTTATTTTAGAAAATCAAAGACAGTTTTTTCATGGAACTACATAACTTTATTCTGTAATGTATTGCGCATTTTGATCAATGACCTTTTGCCATCTTTCAGGCAGCATCATAATCCCACGTTCATAATATTTCTGGTTTTTATTAGCAAAAAACTGAATCAGGTACGATTTCACATCATCATCATTATTTAAATTTTTACCATTCAAGGAGTTTTGTAAAGATCAAAACAAAAAGTAATCAGATGGAGGAGCTTCTGGCCTCGGATAGTGAGGAGGCTGACCACAGGATGTTGGAGAAGATTATCGAAGATGAAGATTCTTCAGATAAATCTCTAGCACTTTAAGGCAGCATCTGTAAACTTATTAATCCACCTTGAGCAAGGTGGAGTTGACATAGTCCTGGTCCAGGAGCCGTGGCTTATTTACTGATGGTTCACAGAGATGCAGGTAAGCCAAGATCCTGTATACTCATCAGAAAAGAACTAAAACCAATATTTTTGCCTAATTTCAGCAATGAGGACATTGTCACTAAAGCCTGGAGAGCACTCCCGGAAGACTCTGGCTGATCTCAGCCTATGTGGAGCACGATGACGAGCGAGCCACTTCCGGGCTAGTTGTTTGTGCTTTCGAGATTGGTCAGGGAATATCTGGCTTCTCTCTCGATTGCATCCGAATACTTTGACATCAGACTCATTTGGGTTCCCGGTCACAGCGGCATAGAGGGAAACTGCTGGGCTGATGAGCTGGCTAGACAGGGAGCTTTAGAGATGGTTTCGACGCGAAATGAGAGGATTAGGGTTCCCTTAAGAACCTGTGGTCTGCTCCTGGAAAGATGGGCCTCGAGTTTACTCAGCGAGCGCTGGGCTAGTGCACAAACGTGCAAGGTCGCGAGATCCTTTTGGCCACGGGTTGATCGGGGACGTTCGAGGGAAGTCCTAAGGCTAAAAAAGCCCCAGCTCTCGAATTTGGTGGGTATCCTTACCGGACATTGTCCGTTAGGTGTTCATGCGGTGAGACTTGGGATTGCCCCAAGTCCGTTCTGCAGAAGTTGTCTTGAGGACGAAGTGGAATCATCTCAACACCTTCTTCTCAGCTGCTCTGCGCTCGTCTGGAAAATATTTAGACATCTGGCCTCTCGTTTTTTCGCTACGCCTGCGGATATAGCGGGTCTAAATATCACAAATTTGGTGAAGTTCATCAGTAGCTTGTTGCGGCTAATTACGAACGCAAATCAGCCGCCGTCGGAGTGATCGTAAAATGCATGGTCATCATCGTCTCTAATCCCAAGGCTCCTTCTTCCTTCCCTTCTCCTTTCTCCTCTCCCCTGTATGGCATCACAACGGACTTATTTTCAATATTTGTCCAAGGGTGCCCTAAGCTAGGGCAGCCATTTAACCTACCCTAACCTAATCAGATGGTGCAAGGTCAGTACTATATGGTGGATGTGGCAAAATATCCAAACCAAGCTTGAATAGTTTTTGCCGAGTGGCCAAAGATGTGTGTGGCCTTGCATTGTCATGATGGACTACAATACTTTTTCGATTTGTCAATTCGGACCGCTTTTCTTCAACTGCATTGTTTAATTTCGTTAGTTGTTCAATGTAGACATCAGAATTGATCGTTAGGTTCGAGTGGTAAGTGTTCAAAGTAGACAATTCCTTTGTAATCCCACCAAACTGATAACAAAACCGTCTTTTGATGAATATCAGCTTTTGATGCTGTTTGTGTTGGTTCGCCTGGCCTGATCCTAGATCTTTTCCACTTAATATTGTTGTAAGCAACCCATTTTTCACCGCCGGTTATCAGTTGTTTTAAAAATGGATCGTTTTCATTACGTTTCTTTAGAAAACCGCAGCTGTTAATGCGTTGCGTTAAATGCGTTTCTTTCAGTTCGTGAGGAACCAATGTATCGAGTTTTTGAACACAGTCAAGTTGTTTTAAGTGATTTTCACCGCATTTATGTGATACATGAAGCTTCTCTGCAATCTCACGTGTTATACTGTGACGATCGGAATTGATTATTGCTTTGATTAGGACGTCATCAACTTCAACTGGTCAACGCGAACTGGAGAGCGTTTTTCATCTTTGAGTGAAAAATCACCAGAACGAAATTTGGCAAACCAATTTTGACGCTGCCGTTCTTTTAAGGCTTCATCACCATAAATGGCACATAACTTTTTAAGAGCTTGTGATGCGGTTTTCGCTTTGTGGAAATGGAAAAAGCAAAATTTGACGGAAATTTTCCATTTTTCAACGAACGCCAACCGAAAATTACACAACCGATCAAAAAACTTTCTTTTCTGATTGACAGCTGAATTGCCAACTATCAAATAACAAAATGTATTTTACATTTGAACTACGTCTGCAAGCCTAAAAATTCAACTGAAGTCATCTACGAGTGAAATCCGCAATTACTTAGTTGCCAACCCAATATTATTCTGATCGGATAAAGAGCTCGACCACTTTTTGGGACTAAATTTCGGAACACTGAAAAATAATTAATTTTTGCTATCGATGACACGTCCTGCAGCGGAAGGCCTTCTGAATTTGATGAAGAACGTCTCAAATCACTTTTGAAGGAGAACGATCGCCAAACCAGTCGTGAATTGGCGGGAAGATAGACTGCGATCATAAAACGATTCTCAATTACCTTCATTCAATGGGATTTACCCAAAAATTTGGAGCCTGGGTGACTCGACAACAAAGAAAGTCGCCTACAAATTGCTTGTCAGCATCTCACCCATCGAGCAACACGCAGTCATAAACAGCGCTCTTTGTACCTAATCGTTACAGCAGATGAGAAATGGTGCCTATACATCAATATGAAGCAAAGAAAGGAGTGAGTGGCTCCAGGAGATAGTCCGGAAGTCAAGCCGGATCTTCATCTAAACAAGGTCATGATATGTATTTGGTGGGACTGGGAGGGCATAGTGCACTGGAAAATGCTCGGAAAGAATGCCACGGTCAACAAGGAGCTCAACATGGTCCAGCTACACCGCGTGAATGAGGCTATTCGACTGAAAATTGCTGATAGTCATGGTCAAACCATACTCATTCATGATATGAGCCCACTTTCAATTTTTTTGTATTTGCTCTTCCATAGCGCCGATGTTGGGCAGCCAGAAAGTGTTGCTGCTTTGTTTGCCGCTGGTAATTTGTGAACCCAAATATGTGAACTCCATGACTTGTTCTATTGGCCGCCTGATATCTTTTTGGCTGTTTAAAAATTATCATTGCATGTTTCAGGATGAAGCCCCTTCTCAAATTTGGGCAGTAATCTCTGAAGGTTGTATACGTTTTCTGCTATCAAATCAGCATCGTTTGCGAAGCATATTATTTTAAATTAACAGTCCGACCAACCAAATGGGTTGGTGAGTGACTACCATTCGGAATTCAGAGAGAACGTAGGTTCGAATCTCGGTGAAACACCAAAATTAAGAAAAACGGTTTTTCTAATAGCGGTCGCCCCTCGTCAGGCAAAGGAAAACCTCCGAGTGTATTTCTGCCTTGAAAAAACTCCTCATGTAGGTCCCTCCATTTGTGGAACAACATCAAGACGCGCACCAAAAATAGGAGAAGGAGCTCGGCCAAACTCCGAAAAAGACGGTACGCGCCAATTATATATATATATGTGTATGGTCAAGTGCTTTTGAGAGATCGATGAAACAGTAAGCCGGTTTATTAAAATCTAAGGCCTTTTCTGTAATTTGTCTCAACATTAATATGGCATCCACCGCCGATCTGCTCTTCTTACTTTCTTGATGTTCCTCTGCTCAATCTCAATGTTCCTCTGCTCTTAAGTAGGCACACCTTAAGGAGATTCCTCTATATGCAGTGGTTTGGCTCTTTTATCTTTAATATTGCTTTCTTCATTGCATTCTCATTACTTAGACATCATCATTTATATTATTACATTTCGTTTCATTTAGCTATAGTTTAAGCTTTGCTGTGAATTTCTTTATTTTTTTCGGCAACGAATACTACATATGTACTATATGTATGTATTCATTATCTAATATATCTAATCAAATAAAATGGATTTCATGATTTTTGAATTTTTGCTCTTTTTTATTTACGGCCGTGCATCATTACATCTCCTCTTTCAATCTTAGATCTACGCCATAGGCAAAGCAGCAAAAGCGATAAGACAAATGGACTTACCTCCGGCAAACCTTACCATTTTTGTTGGTAGTAAGGCAGCGATCGAGCACTGGGCTTAGAGCGTATCAATTCAAAATATATTAAAGGAAACAGGAGTTCGCTCTCGCCTATCCAACAACACAACACCACACATTTTTGGGCCGCAACCAATTAACCACTCCGGAATGAAGGGTAATGGCAAGAGAGGATGAGTGTGCAAGGAAGGGAAAAAGAAGGTGGCCTCTGACTATACTAACTGCAGGGTCTCCAAAGAGCTCTGGCCAAAACTGAACCTTAAAAGTATAAAATATCTACTGGGACTCAACCGATCAACTACCAACGTCCTCACAGGTGTTATAATGGGTCACTGCACTATTGCCACCGTAGGTGTACCTCACAATGACTCCGGCTGGAGTTGTGGAGACGAAGAAGAAATTGAGTCGGTACAACACCACCTCTGTGAGTGTTCAGCACTTCAAAGAAGCCATACCAAATATTTTGGCGATTATTTATCTGAAAACTTGGGAAATTTGCAAAATGTCTCACTGGAGGGACGAGTTACCTGCTTAAAAGGATCAACTTAGTTAAGCGATGAAAATCATATGCAGGTATCACAATGTGCCTTGGGGCCACCGAGAGTCTTGTTTTGGATAAGCAACCTAGTTAACCTACACCAAAATTAGAAATAATAGCAAAAATATTCTTACCAGTCTTAGACACTCGTTGCCCAGTTTTGCGTTCGCTGTGTAAAGTTTAATAATTTTTTGTGAAATTTGTTGCATTCAGAAAGTACTCGACGAACGAAAGAGCGCCATAGGTGTGTTGACCGGAACGGCACTTAATATTTTACATGATAAGTTGGCGACGAAAAATTGTCGATCTGATGGGTGCCGCGATTGTTCACGGTGGACACCAAGCGGATGTGGCTATTAACTTCGAAGCAGTGTTTGGGGCAATTTAGGCGAGATTCGAACGAATTTTTGTCACCTTTGAAACTTCGATTCATCATTGCACACCAGAAACTAAGCAATAATCAAAGCAATGGATTTCTCCCGGTGAAACTGCTCCAAAGAAAGTGAATATAGTCCCATCGGCCGTAGAGATCTTGGAGACGACTTTTTGGGATGTGAACGGCGTGATCCTCAAGGATTTTTTTTGAAAAAGGAAGAACGATCACTGGGCAATACGGGCAATACTACAGTCAGTTATTGGACCGCTTTCACCAAAAATTGCAGGAGACGCGGCCGCTTTTGGCGGAAAAGAAGGTGCTTTTCACCACGATAACACACCAACACTATCATCCGGAGTTGTCGCTGCCAAACTGCATGAATTGCGTTCTGCCCATCTGGCTCCCTGCGACTTTTCTTGTTCCCTAGCATGAAGTAATGGTTCGCGGGAAATAAATTTAGTTCAAACGAGGAAGTAATTGCTGAGACAGAGGCCAGTTTCGGAGAGTTCAACAAATTCTATTTTTTGGAGGGGTTAAAAAAATGGGCGGAGCGTTGGGAGGAATCTATTTTTCTAAAAGAGTACTATGTTGAAAAAAACTGTGTTTGAAGAAATGGTGTCTTCATTTCTAACACGGGTATTATAGAAACCTCCTTATACATACATATTTATCTCTCATTCCCGAATCGCCCCTCGCTAAGTGTTGGCAAAGCAAAAGCGGTTCACAACACAAGCGCGATTCCTTTGAATGAAAGTTTTCTGTTATTTTTTGAGTAGCTATTACATTCAACATATGTAACTTTTGTGTGAATAAAATCAAGCTTATATTGTTTTTGGCTAATATAATTCAATTTAACTAAATGGAAGTGTACAAATAATAACTTTGTGTCTGGACTTTGTGGCGAACACGCACACAACAGCCCAGCTTATATGTATTTAATTAGAATAATAAGAATGTAAGTAGATTTAGGTAGAGCACAATTTCTTGAAGTAAAATATTCACGTACGAGGGACATCAGCGTCCACATGAGCTAACGAACTGATTTACAAACATAACAATATATGAATGAAAAGAATAACATAAAATGATGTATAGCCTGCTTGGAACCCCAATGAATGCAGAATAGCGGGCCTTTATTGCATTACGAAGTGTGACTGATCAGCGCTTCTGACCCGTTTTTATGAACGCCACTCACTATGCGATGCGCTGGTACACATATACACGTACATACATATGTAAATGAGCCATCTGCTGTGATTTTGTTTTGTATTCATGTGAAATTTTGCATGACAAGGGGTCGGTATATATATTGTATATATATTTTTTTTTTTTTTTGAATTCATTGTACTTTAAAAGTTTCAGAATTGGCTTGCTTTTGAAAATAATATTAAATTTCATTTTGGTCAGTAAGTGGTCCCAAGTGGACATCATTGGCATATGATTCACTTACATACATATTTGCGCATACACTAAGCGAAATAGTTATGTATATGGAACAAACCAACTTCATAATTTTTCTTCTAAAATAACTGCATACTATTTTCTTGAGTTGCCTTTTAACGTACTATAAGTACGCCCAATTCTTTTTTTTACATGGTATTTTTTTACACGATTTTGAAATAGCGCGGTTTGCCAATAAGAATTATTACATATTTTTATATGAATTTTTTGTTCCAGCACGAGACCCCAAACATTTTTTTTAACACACTTTTATTAGGTCGGGTTGTATGTATGTATGTATGTATGTATGTATGTATGTATGTATGTATGTCTGTATGTATGCATGTAACGGAATCTTTGAGCTTAATATTCACTGGCTTCTAAAAATCTGATCGACTTGGAATTTTGCACACCTATCAAGGACCGATGACAATGCAATAATTTGATAAAAGTTTTCTATTATCCTTATTAGGATTGCCAGGATTAATATTTTCTTTTTTTACCTGTGGGCAAAAAGTAAGGTGAATTTGGTTGTAAAATGAAAAATCTTTATTTATTCTTGTAAATCAATTTCATCCCCTTCAAAATAATCCCCTCTCGATGAAATACACTTATGCCAACGATTTTTCCAATCCCCGAAACATGTCAAGTAGTCCATTTCCGGTATAGCCATCAGCACCTTCTTCGATTCAGCTTTTATCTCCTCAATCGACTCGAAACGCGTTCCCCGGAGTGGTCTCTTGAGTTTTGGGAATAGCCAGAAGTCACACGGAGCCAAATCAGGCGAATACGGTGGTTGCGGAACGATATGCGTGGAATTTTTGGCGAAATGGTCACGAAGAACGAGTGCAGTGTGAGACGGTGCATTATCGTGATGCAAAAACCAAGAGTTATTGGACCATAATTCTGGTCTTTTTAGATGAATTGCTTCACGTAAACGACGCATAACGCTCAAATAATATTCCTTATTAACAGTTTGGCCAGGTGGAAGGAATTCATAGTGCACCACACCACAAAAACCGAAAAAAACTGGCCAATGGAGTGGGGTAGCCGTTTCTCAGGCTCCCTCCACGAAATAAGTTCTTCATCCCGATTACTTCCATATCACGGCCGATAACTGCATAGCTTTAGACTCACAGTCGATAAGAAAGGAATTAAATATAACACGAATATATCGAATCATTAATTCACTGACTGCAATGATGCCAATAATTTTCATTCATAATAAAAAATAGTTAAAAAAAAAACTAAAAACCACGCTTTTTTACTAATCGAACTAAAAAGTAGAAAATAAAAAATAGTTTAAAAAAACTAATATAAAAAACACGCTTTTATTGCCAATCGAACTAAAAACTATAAAATAAATTTTAATGACAAAGAGACCTATAATGAAGTAATAGCAAATCGAACGATCAGTCATAGTCAACTACCTCAGAACAGAATTATAACAAAAATTAAGATACAAATAGAGTAATTCAAATTCGAGTTAAAATCGTGGCATGCTTGATATAGTAAATATTACAATCATTCTATTGGCAACTACCTATGTACAGAGGGTTATGAAAGTGAAGCAAAATGCATCCCACGCTTTTATATTAACTCTAATTTGAATTATTCTATTTGTATCTTAATTTTTGTTATAATTCTGTTCTGAGGTAGTTGACTATGACTGATCGTTCGATTTGCTTTACTTCATTATAGGTCTCTTTGTCATTAAAATTTATTTTATACTTTTTAGTTCGATTGGCAATAAAAGCGTGTTTTTTAGTTTTTTTAAACTATTTTTTATTTAATTCTACTTTTGACAGTGTCTTATAAAAACGTATCTATACAGCAACAAAATGCAATTGGGGGATTACCGTAACCCCCGGTCGGTTCGTGCCCATAGATGTGTTAGTGACTTTCTCGCTTTCATGGCTTGCTTACTTTACGGGGAATGCCCGATTTTTATTATCGCTTTTTTCTTTATCTCGTTGTACTTCAGCTTGAACACAGCATTTTGTTAGTCAGTATTGTGTTAAAGTGTTCAGTTCGTAGGACGCTATAAATAATTTCAATAAAGTAATGCAAGTTAGTGTTCAAATTAGGTTTTTTTTAATTAGGTAGTGAAATTTTTAGTTTCATTTATATTGTTGATAATTTTTTACTACTAAAAAAGGTAATATTATGCTCAATTTTCGGTTTAGAAAAGTTCTATAAGCAATATTATTTTACATCGTTTTTACAGTACCCTATCAAGAAAATGCCCAAACAACAACAAAATATTCCGAAGAGACAAGCAATTTCGTTAGGAACCAAAATAAAATCTTAGACTGTCTGAAAAGAAGCGAAGGCCCCCATCTGTTGGCAAAGCTTTTGGTTTAAGCGAAATGACTGTAAGAACAATTAGAAAAAATGAGAATTCCATTCGACAATCAATAATTTCTTCATCGGAACTTAGTTCTAAAACATCTTCTTATAGTCGAAGTCCTATCTTGGAGAAAACGGAAAAACACATGGTGTTTTGAATGGAAGATTTGTAAAAAAAAATACCTATTGATGGGAAAATTATAAAAGATAAAGCACTTAAAATATGTAACCAGCTTCAGAAATTTGAACCAACATCAAGTCTTTAGGCATGAAGACACAACCAACTTCAGAAATTTGAAGCGACATCAAGTCTTCAGGCAACGAAGAAACTGGTATTTAATGTGAGTGGTGGCTGATAGGTTTTCTAAACAGACACGCATTTCCAATGTAAGAATAAAAGGAGAAGTAGAATCAGCAGACGACAATGCTGTAAAAAGTTTTCCAGATAAACTAGGAAAAATAATTGAAAAGGCAGGTTATACTCCAGATCAAATATTTAATGCCGATGAAACGGGATTACAGTGGATAAAATTTCCTAAAAGAATATACAGGGTGGCCCATATAGCGTTTGCTTTTTGAACCACTTATTTTTTTGAGAATGGTAACACAAATGACATATCAAATGTGTTCATAATTTACTTAAAGGTTTGACATTTACGAAATGGGACGCTATACGCTTGAACAAAATTGGGAAATATTGAAAACCTATTTCCAAAGTGGTGAGTCTTCTTCTTTTTTTTTCTGATTTTCACATCGGTGGCTACGTCAATAAGCAAAATTGTCGGATTGTGCGTCGGTTTTGGCCGAATCCAAAATGGCGCGCCAGCTGTTTCTGACCTATGCTCGTTGGTGTCTTTCTTTTTGGGGTACCGTGACGTAAATTCACTTTGCTGGGGCGTCTTCTTTCATATGTGTGTGCCAGCGTAGCTGCTGTATTTTTACATGCTTAAATATGTTCATGTCCCTATATAGCTCATACAGAACTTTTCTCTCGAAAGCACCCAAAACTTTTTCATCTTCTGTTGAAACCAGCCATCCATATTTTAAAATTGGTAGAACCACTACTTTGTAGATCCAAAGAACGGTCTATGGCTTGAGTCGTCATTTTTTACCAAACATAAAAATTTGGCCATATAAACGAACATTTTTCTAATTTTCATAATCAGAACGGCTGAACGAATAGTCGAATGAGATAATTCGTGACTACCATTCGGGAGTGCGTACGTTCAAATCTCTGCATGAACATGAAATAATAGAAAAAGTGTATTTTTCCGGTCGCCCCTCGGCTAGCAATGCCAAACTTTCCAGTATAAGAAGCGTGATTGTGAAGGAAGCACCAACTTTTTAGGAGGAGGCATAAAATGTTTAACGTCTATTGTTCTCTTGTTAAGAAATCTAAAAATCACTTTTTGGAAATTTTCTTGAAAAATATTATTTGTAGTTATGCTAAAAAGGTTAGTTGATAGCCACAGAGTTAGCTTGCATAATTTTTCCGGATGTTGAGTATTAGCAAGGCGTTGCTTTTAAACTTTCTGCTAATGCTAAAGTAGTCCGAACAGAATCAAAAGTTATGACTGAAAAGTTAATAGATTAACCACTCCAACCAAAAATCCACACATATCCGCATTCGTATGTGTCCTTCAACGCCTATTAGCCTTATTTCCTTTTGTGCAATTTTCCACACGAGCGCGCTGAAATTATTTTAAATATTTGATCCCTTAGATAAATATTTTCCAAATGCTAATTTGCTTAGCAACTCTAACTACTACTCGTACATTCATGCGAACATCCGCTTTTGTTGTGCAAATAAATACATACGAAACCTGATGTGCACTTTACATTGAATTGGTTTTGTTGACTCGAATTTAAGTGGCGAAGTAAATAAAACAAATACGCAGTTGTAGCTGTGGAATATTTATGAGCAATAGCTTTAAGTATATTCAGTATTGACTCAAACGTACGCATATGCAAGAGTATTTATATATGTATAGTGCATGCGTTGTGTGTCAAGTGAGGTAATATTATATAAATATATGCCTCTATGTGTAGGCCTTCAGGCGGTGAGATTTATGAAGGTGGTAACTGCCTCTCTGCGAAAGATGCTTGAGGCCTGTCTGTGTTTGGCAGTTTTATGTACGCCTGTGACTTATCAGTAATTTGAAAGTACGATTTTTGATGTAGCTAAAAACCGGCTTAAATTCCAGCATACAGCACCCCTCTAGAAACCGCTTACTGAGCATGATGTAATCCACTTCTACAAGAAACTTCGCTTATTGTATCTACTAGTCCCCGGTACTAAAATAATCGGGAATTGTTCATTTAAAAAGCGCGCGTTACACGTTGTCTAAATTTCTTTTGCTGGAATGCTGGTACAACTGCCCTCTATAGTGTCGCAGAGTTTGAGCGGATCTGTCAATTAGCTTGTTTTTACAATAGCATTTAATTATATCAGTCAACCGAAGGTGTATAAAAGGATAAAAATATCGAATAAAGAAATTGTCCTAAATTTTGTGTTTTGAACGGGATTTCGTGCGCCGAATCGTTCAAAATGTTGCAGACATTCGAGAAACACGCGTCTACGAGTGGTATAAGGCTTTTGCAGAGGGCCGAGAAGTAGTTTAAGATTTGCCCCGATCTGGTCGCCCATCAAAGTCTTCTGGTGCTGGACAACCAGCATATAAGTTTGAGGGAGGTAGCTCGTGACCTTGGCATGTAAATATTACGAATCAATTCGCGACATTTTCCAACATAAATTGGGCATGGGACGCGTGGCTGCTCGATTCGTCTAAGAGAGTTGAATTTCTTGACATGATTGAGTAAGTGAATTCGACCCCAATGCGCGTCATAGCAGGTGATGAGACGTGGGTATAAGACCTTAGCTGAATGGCGGTCAAAAGTGAAAGCCAAGCTACTCGTTTTCTCTGATTATCGTGGTGTTGTGCACTCGGAATTCGTTCCAAATGGTTCTATTGTACTATTCTATTCTAAATAAAGAATATTATTTGGAAGTTATGTTACGTTTGAGAGAAAATGTGAGTAGGAAACGGCCCAATTTTGGAAAGATAACTCATGGAATTTGCACCACCGTCTCCAAGGCTCATATTGTGAAAACTTTTTTGACCAAAAACTCGACAGATATCATCGAATAAGGACTTAAAGTGGATGCCGCTGTGAGTCGCTAAAGGTAATTAAGGAGAAATCGCTGAAGGAGCTGAAGAAGATATCTTCAAACGTGTTTAAAAGCTGCTTTGATGGCTGGACTAATAGTTGGCATATGGCATATGTGTATTGTTTGGAATGGAGCTTATTTTGAAGGCTACAAAATAAATTTTGCTGATTAAACAATTATTTTGCGTTTTATTGAACAATTCCAGGTACTTTTTTTGAGAGAATTTAGATAACTAAACTTTTTCTCAATTCAATTAAAAAAACAAGACTTCTACAATTAATAACAAAAATAAATAAAGCAATTCAACATTCTCGTAATTAAAATTATAAGGCACTGCCTAGTAAATAATTCTCAGTCTTTCATTTTCATATCACTTCAAATACACAAAGTAAAGTCGGTTATTGTGGGCACCATTTTACCTTGTTATTAATTTCTGCCAAAATAATCGTAATGAAAAAGCGATCCTTTTTTCTTTCTAACAGATTTTAAATTATCTTTACATTATATTGCAAAATATATCCTAATATAATATAATCGTTTTCGTCTGATAATATAGAAAACCTTAAACCACTTTAAAAGTTGATGAAATGAAAAATGGTGGGTAATGTGACCCAGGGTATTCGGGTAAAGTGGGCCACTATATAAAATCACCAAAAACAATTGTAAGATTTAATAATAAGTCAATAAATTTATTTTTTTATTTTTTTTAATTTTAATTCATGACCTTCTTGGTTGATTATTTGAAAAAAAAAAAAAAAAATTAATCTTAGGTAAATATAAATCCACATTCTGTATAGCAGATGGTGGAAATTTGTATTTCTCATACTCTTGCTCAAGTAAATCGAAAAATATCTTTACATTTTCTTTTGTTAAACCCATTGCTCTATTAAAAGCAGGAGCCTGCGCAGGAATCCATGCAGCCAACCTTTCCCTGCAAATTGCTTAAGGGGGGAGCCTGATTTAGAGGCTTCAAAAAATCGATTTTTTCGTGGATTTTTTTGGGAGGGAAAGAAATATTCGATTGAAACGAAACTTTCTGGTTTTATAGTTATATATTTCAACAGTCTTCTCAAATTTTTTCATTAAAATATATGTCATATTATGCCTGGTACAAGCATTTTGCCGAGGTGCCTCGAGTGTGCATGTGTCGTGCGGCGGGAAAGATGCAGGTCGCAATTTGCATCTGAAACCAAAAACCCGAAAAGTTTTTTATTTTGGTATAGTATAGCTTCTAGTTAAACCAAGAAAATTTAATGAAAAGTGAGAAATTCAACAAATTTTCGCTAATTAAAAAAAAATTAATTTTTTTAGAAAAACAAATTCACTTTAGATTGTTTAAAAAGTGAGTTAACCATAACTTTCTTAAGGTTTTTCATGTTGAACTAGAAGAGAATTTAATTCCGAATACATTCAATGTTATCTCGTTTTGATAGGACGTTTAACTTTCTCCCTATCCCTATAGGAAAAATCGCAACAAAAAAAACCGAGAAATCGCACTTCGAGCGATCCGGCCGCTCGTGTATCTGCTCGACGTTTGCTTACAATTTCTTCTGTAACTCTGAAACTGTTTCTAATTTGCTTCTGAAATTTTGAGGACACATTCTTGGATAGTTTGGGAAGACATTTATGCAAAAAAAAAATCGATTTTTTGAAGCCCTTAAAGCAGGCTCCCCCCTTAAAGACCGAAAAATTGTGTGGCATTTTGGCAATCCCGTAAATTGAAACGCCATATCGTGTCTTGTGAGGCCACAAAGTCTTGATTCCATTTTTAATGTATATTTTACAAGGTAGTTTTCTGTGGCTTCGTCCAGTATTGAATTACGTCCAAGTGGGGTTTTTAAAAGCAGGCTAGGGGATGCATTACTCCTTACCATTCTTTGCAATGTAAAACGTGGCACATCAGACATCTTTGATGCAAAAAGTGTGCCCATCTTCTTATTCCTAACAGCTACAGTGGCTTTTTTCATTATACCGGGGTACCATTTCTTATTATTAGTTGAAAAAGAGAAAAATATTGAAATTTGGGTCTGCAAAAACATTGTATGCTTACAGGCCCATATGCAAAATTTATTCCCAGTTTCTCACCTGAATCACACTTGCGAAATGTTCCTGGGGAACAAGTGATGCTAAGCTCGTTATTTTGCACCTTATTTGCCTTAGTTTTTTTTTTTAATTTAAAACGCGGAAATGAAATTTAAGCTGAAAAAATGTGCCCTTTTTTTTGACTTTCTCCGCCAACAATTCTATCAGTTGTTCGTAAAGTTTGCAAATTTTTTCTGGTTTTGTATTCATGCACATTTTTTGATTTCTTTCTCTCTGAGAGCGGATTCTCGCTAATTATGTTACTGGCAAGTTACCGGATAATTTTTACATGAACAGACCTAATATGCCAATGCTCTAGGTTCAATTCAAATGTAATATATATTTTGTAATTTTCTATTTTTATAAGTTACATAATGAATAAAATGAACTGGTATTCTGTCTATCTTCTATCTACGAGTATCTGTTTTACTATTGTTCTATTAATTTTTGACAGTTATCGACGCCAAGCAAGCAAAGCTAGCCTGTAGTGGCCCGCACCTTTGGAACTATGGAAAATTCAGAATTCAGCAGTTTCGAGTTTAGAGTTGGAGGGTGACAACTTTTTGAGTGGCTACCTACTTCTTGCATTATACATTTATCTACTTCGGACATAAAAGTGTTTCAAAAATCTCAACCCTCGACACTAATATTTTACTGGGCATAACTATTTGTGATTGGACCGAATATTTTACCAAAATATTTCAGCGAAAGTCTTAAAATGAATTAAATTTCTTAATTTCGGTGGAAAAAGATGTTATGTTAAATATTTTTCGTCGTATTGTTTATAATATGGCCATAAACCATATAAAGTCATCAAAGTGAAAAACTGGTACCAAAAAATTTTCAAGAAAATTCGACGAATTGAATTTTTTTAATGAAAATTCATAGAAAATTTGAGTATATTCAGTGTTATTCCCCATTCAATTTCAGTATCATAAAATGTAAGTGTAAAATGGCTCGAAATTTGCGTTGATATTTGGTGATTTTTTCCATCAAGTTATGCAATAATGGATATGTAAAAATAACTCTACTTATACAAAAGCACTTTTCACTGAAATGCAATCGATATTCATCTCGTTGCATAAAAACGTTGTTTGCATCAAATAATTTTTCCATTTACATATCTAACGACTATTATTGAAATTTCAGAAACTGATTGGGCGGATAAAATAAAGCGCAATGCAAAATTACAAAACTGAAATAATTTAAAAATGGATAAACTGGGGGAAAAATAAAATAAAAATAGTAGCAGTTCTTTGTGCTTTGAATGATTGTTTACTCGAACTTTTTATTAAGCAAAAAATCTGTTTACTTATTGATTAATTCTATTAATTCTTCTTCTAGATTGGCGTGATAACTACCAACGCGATTTTGATTACGCGTGGCCAGTTGGATACACCAAGTGAAAGCAAGTCGTTCTCCTCTTAATTTTTCCACTTTTCCTGATACCACCATCAGGCACAGTAACGAATACTTTTCGATTTAGAGCATTTGTATTCATTCGGAAGGCATGACCTAGCCAGTGGAGCCGCTGAATCTTTCTTGCTGCACCATACAAACACTTTTTGTTAATTTTCAATCAATTTCATTTATACACCCGTTGCATAATTATAAGCGCACAAAAATCTTACGCTCTTTGGGGATTCTTTTACAATATTTTTCATTTGAATTCCGTAGTCCTCCGTTGGACACCTTTTCTAAAACTTCCGGTTGGGCACTCATATTTCTTTCTAATATTTCTTTACAACAGAAATATGTTAAATTCATGTCCAAAATTGAAAAGACTGGTCAGACACGGGTGCCCAATGAAAGCTAGCACTGTGTGCGTTTTTCATTATTCTAAATAACTTAAAATGTCCTGTTCGGCATTGTAACAAATAACTTGTACACTATAGAAGTCGCGTACTAAGGGAGTCCTATAAATGAAGTATGCCATTTTTCAAATCAACTCAAAGAGCGATGAGATGCATGCCCCGCCAGAATGCACAATGAGAAATGTCAGCAAGCGTGTTGAGGAGAAGTGGTTATTGATATTTCCAAGTGTACTCATAGCTCCCCATACAACAGTTCCCCCACTTTTTGAAAAATATCTTGACTCTAAACGCAAATCTCTCAAATACTTACTAAATCCACCTGGCTGTAAAAGTTAAACTGCTTTTCGTTAGAAAATATAACCTTAAAAAAAGTGGTAAAATTAAAAAAGCTTATACATTCTTGAATTTTTTTTAAATTACCAGATTTTAAAACGTTCCCTATCCAAGGGAAGGTTTCCGGCCTCATTTTGTGATCAGCGGTGAGTTTTGAAGGTGGCTTCATTTTAGAGCACTTACCATATTAGTCCACGAACGTTTTAAATTTGACTTAAAATAGCCCGAAAAACTTCTTCTTCTTCTCGATTGGCGCGATAACCGATTTTGGCAGAGTTTAACAAAGCGTGCCAGTCGTTTCCTCCTCGTGCTACCCGGTGCCAGTTGGAAACACCAAACTAAGTCAAGTTCTTCGTCAACTGATCTTTTCAACACAGAGAAATCCTTCCCTTCCTCTGCTAGCACCAGCTGGTTCCGCATCAAATACTTTCAGAGCCGGAGCGGTTGTATCAATTAGGACTTCATGACCCAGCCAACGAAGCCGCTGTATCTCTATTCGTTGCGCTATGTATATGCCGTCAATTCAGCTTATTGACCCATCGCCTAGGATACTCGTCGAGGGTTACATGCAAAGGTCCAAAAATCTTGCAGAGAAACTTTATCACAAACCCACCAAGAGACGGCTCATCGGATATTGTCATCGTTCAAGCTTCTACGCCATACGATAGAACGGGCCCAGAAACATTTAGGCCAAATTCAGCCTCAATATCACGTAAGCTATTTGTGCAGTTGCGCGCCTTGAGAATTTTCGCACTCGAAGGGTGTTTAAAATTAGTTTTCATCCACGGTGGTTAATTGTAGCTCCTTTATTTTCTTTTTTTCTAATTTTCGCAGTTCTTCCTATAGGATGGCCTTTTTCCCTAATACTTTTTTTCGGATTCGAGACCTTAAATTTTACCTTTTTCCATTTCTCTAAGTTGTGATATAAAATTGCAAAACACCTTCAAAATTGCAACAGTTATATTTACCTATGTAACTCAAATGATGTTGTTCTGTTGCTTATTATGTGAACTTTTTTCCAACCAACCATTCCGGAGTGCATAGGTTCGAATCTCCGTGCATGAAACAAGAAAATGAAGAAACGTTTTTTTCTAATAGCGATCGCCCCTTATGCCCCTTATGAAATGGACTGTATATTTACCACTATTAATCGTGCTCAATCATAACACTTATTTGTTTTGTACCTTAGTGGCATTTCATAACAACAAACTTGGTTTCAAAAGCGACACATCATGGCCAGAAATTTACTTTTGTCTCTCTCCTCCGAATACAAGATCTTGTTTTATTTTTAATTAATTGGTTTATGCCATGGTCGGGCAGTGGGAATAATTTTTTCTACCCATCTTCTAACCTTACTCGCGGCTTTTGAGAATCTGTGCTGTATTTTATAATGATATTTTTCGATTTTTTGTAAATTTAAAGTATTTGAGATATCAACTCGAAATTCAATATTCAAATACATATGTAGGGTTTTGATAGAAATTATCTGATGTTTGATCGTCAAAATAATCAATTATTTTCACCGTAATAGGCGTACATGTTTTAAATAAAACCACTAAATACAACCCACTTGCTAAGAATCTCTTAGAAAATCCATAAACATAGCAAACTAAAATCATTAATTTTAGATATAGTGCACTGATACTTAGCTACCATGTCAACCCTCACCACCACCGTCGACCGCTAAGTGTTTATGTACGTGCCTGGGCATAGTCGTACGTTGATGTCATTTCAGCGCCGGTGTCATTTATGTTTTAAAAAAAAGTCAAGTAGGCAGAGTTTTGCATGAAAAATTGTTCATAACTTTTAGTTCTGCGAAATGAAACCGAATTTTGTCATGCTGCTGCTGAATAATTTCAATTACGTCCTGCGTATCGCTATCACCACTGCACAATAAATTAAGTTTAATTCAATGAAACTCCGTTCAGATATTCTGAGAATTGGTTGGATGTGCACGACTTCAATTCCAATTTTTACTTTTCTAGGAAGTTGCAAAATTTACGAGTATTAAATGACATCTGGTGTGCCAGTGTTTGCTTGTGTGTAATATTTTATCGGTGTGTCTCTGACAATTCATTAGCTGGAAAGTTTTAATTTTTTTTTAAAGCATTTTAGGAATTATCAAGGGTAACCAGAATTTCGTTTTTATACGTTTTTAAAGAATGCCAATTGCCTATTGCATGATTTTGGCCGTAATTAAAATCTATTCTTAGTATTGCCCTGTCGTTTTTTTCTCGAAACTTTTGATATTTTCATTTATTTGCTATTTATGTGCGACGGTTTCATGCATTTCATTCTTCAAAATTGATGAATAATAAACTCTTTCCTTATAAATCCGCTCCTGAGTTTAAGGCAAGTCCAAAAATAAAAAAATAAATAATAATTATAGTAAAAATTATTAAATAAAACTGTCCGACAAACAAACAAAAAATTCGAAAGTTGCTATTTACTTAATTTCATCGATCTACATTAGAACACATACATATGTATTTTTTATTTGGCGACCTTGCCACGATTTTTCTATAGACAGATTTGAACGAGTACAAAAGTCTTTCTCAAGTTTGCTCTCTCTTTCCTGAATTTCTCTGACCCTATCCCAATCTCTGTATTGTAATTTAACTATCTGATGACGAAATAAAATAAATAAATTACGTCGGAACACAGAAAGATTCGAGCTCCCGTGAATGTCAATATTTTATCTCAATTTTAGCAAGAATAACACACTATAACAAACTTTAGAATCACTACCCTGAAGTGCGTGTATACACAGCACGCGGCGCCCAACAATACTTCTCTTAATAACTGCACAGCTTCACGCAATTGTCTATTCGTATTCGTAGTGGTTGGCGGTGTCAGCTAATCAAGCAATAGGTATGCCGCATTTTGCCTGCCTCAACTCATGAATGTCATCGGCTTTGGACACTTAACGCACCAATTTCATCGGCTAGGCGAAATGTAATAGAACTCACTAGCAGACACCAAACTTCTCATCTACATCAGAGTTGCGAACATCACCAACTTACGAGCTGGCTTTAGGCAAATTAACAAGGTTGTTCATTTGCTTGCCCGCTGATACATAGGCGAGATTGGCTTATTGACAGGCAGGTGTTAGCCGCAGAAGTTCTTCAACCACTTGAGGAATACACAGTTTGTCATCAGCTTAGCCTACACAGTTTGAAACAATTCTACTGGAGCTTAGTAAAATACGGAGATGTTGGAAGCTCAAAAGTTTTTCCTTTGAACGACAAGTAATTATAGGTATAGGTATAGGTTACGCCGTTATGGTCGCCGCATTCTTATCTTGCCTTCAAGTGCGCATAATCAAGGAAAGGTGCCTTTTATAAAAGGTAAAATCTTTGTTGTAATTTATTACGGAAATATCTGAACAATACACTTGCACGCTGAATAAATCGGAAAGATAAATGAGTGTTGTTGTTGTTCTCTGTGATGCAATAGAGGTGTAGGTAGTTTATTGATACTTTTCGGTCGCCAGTAATTCTCGTCACCTGGCAATTAAACAGATAAAGACTTTTCGTGCTAACATCCGAAATTCAAAAAAATTATTTATGTGCCATTCCCTGCATATGTAAACAAAAATTTTGGTTTTGAAATTTTACAAAACAAATACGACAATTTTAGTTTTGGACAAAAAAACAAATGAAACCAGTGAGGAGAGTTAAATTTGGTCCAAAACCTGTATATCGTGTTAGGGAACAAGTTAATAGCGTTTCTACATGCTCTTTTATTTTACATCGATTTGTTTGCTGTTTGGCAAAGGGTAAGTATTCATTGGGTAGTATTCATTGGGTATAACTCTTTCTGCTCTACAAAACTATGTTAATTCCGTTTTTGAGTTATTTAATTTTTTATTAGTTCAGAGGCTTAGAAATGGAATACCCAGGAAGCAAAAAACAAAAATTTTCGACACCTGCCCTTCTTTGCTTTTCATCGAAGTCAAAAAGCTGCCCAAACAGCCCGGCACGTTTCCGACGGTTATGGAGAAGGTGTCATAGACGAGTCTACGGTACGGAAATGTTTTTGTTTTGTCTTGTTTACTCCTCTCGGGAGCATAGGGCCTCGACAAGACTCAGCCTTGCGTTGGGTTCGTGAATCTATTTTGATTTCTGACAGAGTAGGTGATTAGCCTGCCGCTACGGAAATAGTTTGCAAAGTTCAAAAATGGCGACTTCGACGTCGATTACAATACCCGCCGCAGAAGGCCTTCTGAATTCGATGAAGAACGTCTCAAATCACTTTTGAAGGAGAACGGTCGACAAACCAGTCATGAATTGGCGGAAAAAATGAAACGCGATAATAAAACTATGCTCAGTCACCTTCATTCAATGGAATTTACCGAAAAGTTGGGAGACTGGGTATCTCCTGAACTCAACGAAGAAAACCAAGGAAGATGCCCGCCACCAAGCAAAACGCCGTCATAAACAGCCCTTTTTATGCCGAATCGTCACGGAAGATGAGAAATGGTGCCTATACATCAATACGAAGCATAGAAAGGAGTGAGTGACTCCAGGAGATACGACGAAGCCGAGAGTCAAGCCGAATCTTCATCCAAAGAAGATCATGAAATGTGTTTGGTGGGACTGGGAGGGCATGGTGCTCTGAGAAATGCTTGAAAAAATGGCATGGTCAACAAGGAGCTCTAAATTGCCCAGCTACACTGCGTGAAAGAGGCTTTTTGAATGAAAAGATGTGATCACGACAACGCCAGACCCCATGTTGCACAAGACATCGAAACCGCACTCCAAGAGCTCGAATGGGAGGCCATTCAGCATCCGCCATGTTCTCCGGACCCTGCACCGACCGATTACAATCTTTTCCGCTTTCTGTCAAACCATATGAAGGGCGTTACCTTCGGTAACAAAGAAGTCTTTAAAAACTGGCTCAACAGCTTCTTTGACACCAGACCAGCCGATTTTTGGCGGAACGTCATCAACAAATTGGTCAGGAGGTGGAAAGAGGTTGTAGACAGCAAGGGGAATACATAATTGATTAGCTTGTTATTGTTTTTTGTTTAAATAAAAGTCTTCGGTAAAAACGCTACGAATTTATTTCCCAACCCAATAATAATTTACAGTGTACACTTTTAAATTAAAAACAAACGCTGTTGGTCTTATAATTATTTTTGTACAGTTTTGTACGGAACAAAAATTTACGCGTTACGAGATACCATTTTAAACATAAAATAAACGAAACGGTATCGAGACATTTTTCAAAGTAGATATTATTATAATCAGCTTGATCTCATCAAGTTTTTTCGTGCGGTGTATATCTAATGCCCCTTTACGTGGCACAATTGTGCACGATTTTCCATTACTTATGCAAATGCGCACACTGCGAGTATGAGACCGGCTCCCCCTCTCGGCGTAAACTCTGCTGTATTTGTTTAATCAAATTCATGGTTGATTTTGCAAAGCGTTAATGTGCGTATTTCTGAAGGAAGTCAGTTAACAATAATGGTGGATGCGGAACAATTAATTAATGAAGTAGCGCTTAATCTTTATTAGTCGGATAATAAAGTTGATTGTTATTCTTACAGGATTATAACTTGGAAAATTTTGAATACAATCTCACTCTGCACGTAACTTCCTGTGTGCGCACAGAAGTTCTGCCCACTGAAATAACTTCGGCTCTAAGTGCTTTCTAAGTGCCAATCCCCATTTTCCATTTAAACTACTTGACAATGAATTGTCTGTGGCATTTTGTACTCTACTCATACCTATTACTACAATTATTTCGTTTATTTACCTGTATGTACATATATCTTTACTTACTACATACAACTTCTAAACTTTATATATGTATTTGAAGGGAACTTTTTCATACTTACTTCATTTAATTTATGGTGAATATAAATTTACTCAGTGGGACAGCAATTCAAAGTTCTGCTTGATTTCAGCTAGTAAATTACTTTCAAATGAGTGCCTTCCAGATCCCTTATAGTGAATACAAAAAATACTCAAAGTGGCAGAGGAATTGTCTTAAATTCTGCATTGTGCAAACGAACATTCTTTGGTCGGAATTAACGAATGACAGCTCTTTTATTGTGCATCGTAAATCAAGTTAATAAACTGTAAATAGCGGAAATTGAAAATGGTTGATTTACATTCGTGTTGCTTTTTGGTGATACTTACGCATACAATAGAAAAGTGAATAATACTTGTTTTCTGGCGGGCACGAGGAAATCTGTAAATGCAGAATTTCAATTGCTTGGGGTGTGTCTCTATGCCTGTGGAGCAAGTTATGCATACAAGTACGTGATTTAGAGTTATAGGTATACAGGATTATAGGTTTATAGGTATACCTACATCATAAACATGTAGCGCCTTAATATTTTTAAAAGTTTTGACTATTTTTATTTATTATCTGGCGACAATCGTGCAGAGAGCGACAAGACTTCTGCCTTTTCAAATGATATCAATGATCAATGATATCTGTTGTTCTTTTTACAAAGGATCCAAATTGTTGTTGATATAAAGTTTATGTGTGAGTGCATTTGTGGCTTTTACTATTGCTATTGGTGTATTTCGTGGCAACAGAACCTTTCCCAATTTTTTGAGTATTGGAGTTGGTATCGTCTCTTGCAATTTTTTGTTTTGCTTATTTCACTAACAGAGTCAATTGAAAGGCATCCCCTCATTGAAGCCCACACTCTAATGCGCTCACCGATATACTAGTTTGTTGTTGTTTTTCCATAAAAGTATGACTTGTTTTCTAACAAAAAACAAAATTTCAAATTTCAAATTTTACACAAAAATTAGAAAAATTGTACTGCTAGAAAATACCGTTGAGTTTCTAAAATTTTGTTTTTGTTGACGGTGTTGCACATTTTCTCCATATAATAAATTCACGAACTGTCTTCTTTATATGAAGAAAATTCACTGTCAGGTGGAAAATTCTCAAAAATCAACGAGAATTTTGAGCCACTTCAATCTGCTCTTTCGCATTATTTGCACTGAGGCTGCTAAAATAATCTAAAACAAAGAAAAACACACAGTTACACATAGTATCAGTGGCGCCAGCAAGAGGAAGCGGGAAATCACGGTAATAGCACAGACACACCAAATTTATCGAAGTCCCCAACCATCTGTGCGATTTTTCTGGCAGAAAAATGTGAAACACAGATGGCGTTCCAAGAGGTTAAGAAGGTGGGTATTCCCACTATTTAGGACTGGTAGCGGCAGGCTAATCACCTACCATCGAAAACAACGCTAGACTGAGTCTTGTTGAGGCCCTATGCTCCCGAGAGGAGTGAACAAGGAAAAAATAAATAAATTTATTATATATGCTCCGTTATTTGTAACAATTTATTGCCACCTTTCAGCCTTTCTTGCCTATTTTGTAGAAGTTGTCGCCCTCGGAGTTAAAATAGTCAGGAACTGCCTAGGAAACACTTTCAAATTTTTCCCATTTGATAATTTTGCAGAGATCTGAACAGGTAATAATCAGAAGGTGCAATGTCAGCAGAATACGGTGGGTGACTAAAGACTTTCCATTCCTAACGCATTCAGTTTTTGTTGTGTCCCATTGCAGTTGTGGGACACTATTTCTTTTCTGAACACTAATGCTGGTGTTTTTTCTTTGATAGCTGCATTATATTAGTTAAGCTGATTGCTCTACAGATCCACATTGGTGGGGTTTCCCTGTTTCAGCAACTCGAAGTACACTGGACCTTTAGTGTTCCAACATACACAAAGCAGTACTTTTCGTTGATAGATTTTTGGCTTTGGAACTGTTGCTGATGATGTTTCTGGTTTGCAGTAAAATTTTTTTCTCTTAAAATTCTCGTAAAGAATCCACTTTTCATCTCCAGTAATTAGCTTGTTCAAAAACGGCTCCACATTGTGTCTAATCGGATATGTGATGAACACATTTTTACACGATTAGACAAATTCTCTCATGTGGAAGCTAAACACTTCACTTTAACAAAAACCCAAGAGATTTAATGTGATCTCCAAGAGTTGTATGATGAATGCGAAACTCTTCTGCAATTCTCGACTTGTTAAATGTGTATAATTTTCCAACATAGATCGCAAAACATCATTATCGATCTTAGATGGTCGTCCAGACCGATCACTTTTTGGGAGGCTCAGATCCCCGTAATGAAATTTGCTAAACCATCTTTGACAAGTAGGAACATTTACATTATCTTTTCCAAATACCGCACACAATTTTTTATTTGCAACCGATGCGTTGCTTCCTTTTTGGAATTCATACAAAATGCAGTGTCGTAAATGTACTTTGTCTATCTACTGACATGTATTTCGCATTAAATATCACAAGTAAATGATGAACGGTAAAAACTGACTCCTTGTAATAGGACTATGAATAAGTTCATGCGGTTTTTTTCGAAATTTGAAACTTTATTGACGTAAAATGGTTACAAATTTAATATTCAAAATATTGTCCATCGCTTACTACTACTTTTTCCCATCTTTCTGGCAATTCACGGATTCCCTTTGTGAAAAATTCGGTCGGTTTTGCCGCAATCCACGAATCGATCCATTTTTTGACTTCATCGTAATTACGGAAGTGCTGGTCAGCCAGGCCATGTTGCATCGATCGGAAGAGATAGTAATCGGATGGCGCAAGGTCTGGACTATACGGCGGGTGGGGTAGGACATCCCATTTGAGCGTTTCTAAGTATGTTTTGACCACTTGTGCAACATGTGGCCGAGCATTGTCATGTTGCAAAATAACTTTGTCGTGTCTATCGGCGTATTGCGGCCGTTTTTCTCGCAGTGCTCGGCTCAAACGCATCAATTGTCGTCGGTAGACATCCCCCGTAATCGTTTCATTCGGTTTCAGTAGCTCATAATACACAACACCCAGCTGGTCCCACCAGATACACAGCATAACCTTCAGGCCATGAATATTCTGCGCCGACGTCGATGTTGAAGCATGGCCAGGGTATCCATACGTTGCCCGACGTTTTGGATTGTCGTAATGGACCCACTTTTCATCGCCAGTCACAATTCGATGCAAAAAACCCTTTCTTTTATGCCGTTGAAGCAGTTGTTCGCATGCCATAAAACGGCGTTCAACGTCTCTTGGCTTCAATTCATACGGCACCCAATGGCCTACCTTTCGGATCATTCCCATGGCTTTTAAACGTTTGGAAATGGTTGATTGATCAACTCCCAAAGTTTTTGCAACCTCTTCTTGCGTTTGAGCCGGATCTTGATCGAGCAATTCCTCCAATTCGGTATCCATGAACTTTGGCGGCGCACCCTCGCGTTCTTCGTCTTCCAAGCCAAAATCACCACTTTTAAAGCGTGCAAACCACTTCTGGCACGTTCGCTCAGATAGAGCATGCTCACCATAAACTTCCACCAAGATACGATGACTTTCGGCTGCTTTTTTCTTCATATTAAAATAATGAAGAAGAATTCCCCGCAAAAACACATTATTTGGCACGAAATTCGACATTTTCAAGTGTGGTAAAAATATTGTTGTTTACGCTTCAAATAAAAAACTTATACTGACGTTTGTGCCTTACGACAGTAGCTCTCCAATGAATGTTTGGAAATGTGGATCGATGGAATAATAATCAAGTTACGCCATCTGATGTAAAACCGCACGAACTTATTCATAGTTCTATTATATTATAAACCAGATTCACTAGCCATCTGTTTTTTTATTTACAAGAAAAATTACCTGCCTATTTAAAATACGACAGAACTTTTTCTCCAACCCAATAAAAGTTCGGGGAGTTAGAATATAACCTTAGCTGTAGTTTATAGCCTCATTTGCTTTTGAATAATTCAATTCGGTTATTCTCGTCATAGAATTGCATTGCGCGGAAACTGCTTGATAGGTACTGAAGTGCTTAATCTCTTGGCAAGAATCTGTATATTATAATAGTTATTTTAGGTTCTGGCTTAGATTAGTTGCGCTAAGTATTGCTGTTGTACACATACCTACTTACATGCATATATGTATACCTAATTGGTGGTATATACGGGATAATTGGAGATTATGTTCGCACATTGATTAGTTGTTGCCAGCATTTATGGGATGAATCATCCAAAATTATTGCTCTTAAACCAGCTTTAGGCTAAAGGATGAGTTTATATTTGGAAATGGTTAATTTATTTTTGTATATCCGCGTGCTACTTGAGTTGCGTGCGTAAACAATCAGTCAAGTTCAAGTTCATTAAGTGCAGTAATTAATTATGGCTTATACATTGTGACCGTAGCCGAATGGGTTGGTGCGTGACTAGCATTCGGAAGCACCCAGGTTCGAATATCCTGATACAAAAAGTTTTTTGTTTAGTAGTGGTCCCTTTTCGGCAGGCAATGGCAAACATCCGACCGCAACCACGCTTATTTACCACATGGGCGACCAATTCAAGATTTTTTCGGTGAACAATAAGGGTTGGAAGACCCAAATGTGAAACAATGTCCGAAAATATCTTTTGGAACTTGACACACATTGTACGGTATATATGTAGACACTTGACCCCAACTTCGCACAAGAAACTACCACAAGATGCTAACAAAGGAGTAACGACAAGATGCTGACAAACGAACGATAGTGAAATCAACTCCTCTCACCACTCTGACCAATTTGGTTTGTGACATGGCTTTTCCCATAATACAATTTATTGTTGTAACCAAAGGTTCAACACACTAGCGATAAATTTGCAAAAAGCAGTGATCATTTTGGTAGCCACATGTGGAATTGCTTGCATTTTAGTGGGGTGCCTAACACGTTTGGCCCAGGCTGTATCTCTAACCATTTTGATTGCTTTATGTTGTCACAAACAACCGTTATGTGAACAAAATTATCATACGCTTGCACACAAGTGCGGGAAACCTTGCGCCTTTACCTCATTTAAGTCCGAAGTAAGTACCTACTACTATGGGGTTCAATAGGTTTTGCGGTTCGATAAGAAAACTACAATTTTATAGTTTGAAATACACTTTATTATTTAGTATAGTCTGCCTGAACATCAATACACTTCTTCCAACGAAATTCCAATTTATGAATTCCATCCCTGAAGTGAGAATCTGGAAGAGCTGCAAAATACGCTTCCACAGCTGTTATGAACTCATAATTTGATGAAAACCGCTTTTCACGCAAAACTTTTTTTTAGTTCTGGAAACAGATGGAAATCGGTAGGGGCCAAATCTGGTGAATATGGTGGATGTTTCAACAACTCGAAATTTAATTCACGGATTTTCGCCACTGTCATAATGCGTTTGTGACACGAAAAAAATTGAATAAGAATGAAATTCTTCCTGATGAAAAATATTTTTTTCTTTTGCAAACTGCATCTTTTTTCACGAATTTTTTGATTCAGCTGATCTCAAAAGATTATAATAATATTCAGAATTTATTATTTTACCATTTTGCAAGTAATCCACAAACAAACTTCCTTTCGCATCCCAAAAAGCTGATGTTAACACGTTCTTGGCCGATTTCTGTACACGAACTAATTTCGGAGTCGAAGAACCAGAGTCCCATCATTCTTAGCCTCCTGTTTTGATTTAGCATGGACCAAGTCTCATCCATAGTGATAAATGGATGCACAAAATCTACTTTATTCTTTCGGAAACTTCCAAAATGTTGCTGAAAAAGTTGCATTGGAATGTGGTTTTGTTCCATTGTTAACGAATGCGGAATCCATTGTGCACACAGATTTCTAAGACCCAATACTTCAGTCAAAATATTGCTTACACTGCCTACACATTGAGATGTCTAGGGCCTCTCCAAATCTCTTTCAGACACTCGACGATTTTCCAATAAGTTGTTCTGTATTGGTTCTACGATTTCTGGTGTCGTTGCTGTTTTTTGGACGTCTTTGACGTGGATGGTGTTCAAGGCTTGTACGACCACATTTAAATCCAGCAACCCATCTTTCAACTGTACTTATTGATGGTTAAAAGTTCTTGTACACTTTGAACATTCGTTCATAAATTTCGTTTGCTTTTAAAGCTTACAAAAAGAAACATCCAATCACTGTACGATATATAATTTTTTCCATTGTAGAAAATATTGTCACACTTCGTTACTAAATTAAGAACTAATTACCAAATTATCAAATCAAAACTACAGAAAAAAAATTTAGGCTTGTAGCAACGACCTCTCCTATGGAAAGCTTATGGGGCAATCTAGTACTGCCATCGGACAAAAACAACACCCACTTTTTATGTGTTAAGGTTTAATTTCCGCACGTTCATTTTTTTTTTTTTTGCGGATGGGGGCTTAAAGTGCCTAGTGCATCATCAAAGCTCCGTCCAAAGGAGCCGTCGCCTATCTGAAACCGCTTTGGCATTACTTACCTATGTTTCTGCATCCAGGTCCCGCTTTTTTATACGGATAATTCTTTCCGCGAAACCACTGATGATCTCCTACGTTTCCTCGCTACTTAGCATTTTTGTCGATTACATTTTTAGTGGTTATGTGACGGAAAAAAAAAATGAAAATGTGACCGACTGCATTCTCCAGCGTTCGACGTTCTTGTTCCCAACGCATGCATTGGAAGGAAGTGTGTTCAGCGTCATCTTCGGCGGCATCCCCGTATATGAATGTGGGATGTTCGATTTTCCCTATTTTGAACAGCTATTTCTGGAAATATCCGTGCCCCGAAAGCATTTGGGTGATATAAAAATTGATTTCCCCGAAGTTCCTGCAGTTCCATGTCGCGACGTCTTTTATAAACCTAGCCGTGTTTCGATACTCCAGCGGTCTTGCTGTTTCCTCCCTTATTTCGCGTGCTGCAGGTTTGCTAACTCTATCTTCCATTCCCTCTTTCATTAATGCACATACCTTTTTCCTTTCAAAGGCTAGTAAGTCTATTGGTATTGAACCGCCTATAACTTGAACAGCTGACCCTGATACTGTGCGGCAGGCGGTCACAACTCTCAGGGCTGCCGTTCGTCGTACCGATGCTAAGAGCTTGGGGCGATGCATTACCTTTAGCGCATTTACCCACAGTTCAGCTCCGTATAAGAGAAGGGAGAGCGTGGTATCCATCATTATCTCCCGTTGCCTTTGGGTTGGACTCCCTATGTTTGCGATCAGTCTACTGAGTAGAGCTGTCATCTTAGAGGCTTTCTCTGCCGCGCCTAGAAGGTTATTTGCGCCCAGAAGGTTAGTATTGAGTTCAGTCTTATGCTTAGGTACTTTAGAACTGTTTTTGTGGTTTCTCATTGTCTATTGGCGCCTGTTCTTGGGTTATCCAGCTCAGTATCCTGATAAATTTCCATTGCAATGATCCAGATAAGGTTTACGGGTGTTGGTAGCACTAATATTTATGAAACTTATGTTTTGGTGTTAAAAATAAAAATAATTATATGCAGATGAATTCCAAACATTTGGGGTTTGAAATATAACAACACTGAAGAGGAAACACGATGAAAAGATGAAGCACCAAGGACGTTCACAAAATATACATTTTCAAGAGAGGGACCTTGGAACTGAAAGTGGGCGTAATATACAGGGTGAACGATATGAAGTGTTACCAACTTCACACTGCTTGTATTTGTAAAATAGTCCATGACATCAACATCAAAATTGTTCTAATGACAGTTCAATATGTTGTTTATAAGCCATCAAAAGCATTTGCGTCTCAGTTTTGTTGAATTTTTTTTTTCTGTGCTGGAACTCAAACGCAATAGTGTGATTGCGTTATATTTGGCTGGAAAATCACAATCAGCCATTGTTCGTGAGCTCAGTCACCTCAAAGTGAATAAAATGTTTGTGCATCGCACTAGAAAACGTTACAATGATACTGATAGCATTGCAAAACGCTATGGAGGTGGACCAAAAAAAACCGCAACAACGCCAGAAATGGTTCGGAAAGTGAAGGCTCGACTTGAACGAAATCCACGTCGAAGTGGAGGAAAAATGGCCAAAGAACTGAAAATATCGCAATACAGTATTCGACACATATTGAAAAATGAGCTCAAGGTCAAGGCTTACAAGTTCCAAAAAGCACACGATCTTTTACCCCAGCAAAAAAAAGTTCGGTATGAAAGAACAAAAGAGTTGTCGCGCTTGCACGAACGTGGCGAATCTCCTAACATTGTGTTTTCTGATGAAAAAAAAAATCCCAATTGAGCAGTTCAGAAACACTCAAAACGATCGTGTTTACTTGATCGAACACTCATACGAGAATTTGAGCCTACGTATGGCCACTCGAAGCAATTTCCCATCGCAAGTAATGGTTTGGGCCGCAGTGACCGCTGATGGACGCTCTCCAATCGTTTTTATCGAGTCTGGTGTCAAAGTGAATGCGACTTATTATCGGGAAAATATTTTAGAAGCTGCTTTACAGCCGCGGGCACGCAAACATTTCGGTCGTAGTCCATGGACGTTGCAGCAGTACTCGGCACCGTCTCATAAAGCTCGTATGAACCAAGAATGGTTAAAAAAGCATGTTCCACACTTCAGTTCGTCTACACAATGCCTTTCGAATTCGCCAGACGCAAATCCGATGGACTATTCCATCTGGTCCATTTTGGAAAGCAAGGTGAGGACTAAAAAATATGCCGGTATGGATGCGCTGAAAAAAGCGATTATACGAGAATGGGCCAGAATACCTCAAGATCACGTTCGAGCAGCATGCATCTCATTTTTTTACCGTTTGGAGGCTATAGTCAAGGCAAATGGTGGCCATATCGAGCTAAAGTGAATATATGTTAAAATTGTAATGATTTTTGAACAATTTTGTCTTTGAAATCAATAAAAACTAATTTCACACAAGAAAGTTATGTTGGTTTGAATAGGTAACACTTTTTCGAGAGCTAATCAATTCAAGTGTCATCAGCTTGCCATAATAGTTTATGCCTAAAAGTGTATCATTAAATTATGCTGCAAAAAATCCCATTCAACATACATTTTTTCTCAGAAATAAATGACTTTTTAATTTAGTTTATAAAACTTCATGCTTTTGTATGCATCCACTGGTCAGAGCTATCAAAAATTAGTAACCAGCCTAATTAAATTTTACTAAAGTGTGCCTCGCTTATGACCGATTTGAGCACTTTCTTATTTGCTGATGCACAAACTTTATTTGGCAATATTGTAAAGGAGTAAAGGGTGCATTCTCACATTCTTAATTCACTCGGTTTAATCTTTTGTAAATTATTGCTGACTTGTCGCCGCACTTCAGGTCAAAAGAGGCTGTGCATGACAGTAAATTTCATTATTTTACCATCAGTACTAAAATGAATTTTGACCTTATAGGCGAGTATGATGATACATATTTCTCACACCTTAAGCTACTTTGCGCAGACACATTATTATCCCTTGCATGCAAGCATTTACGTCAGCATATTTACAATATATGACAAACACGCACACAGACATGCATACATAGTTTTGTGCAGTTTAACTCGTTTGCTTGGCCACAAACCGCAAGTGGTTATAATAGTCTAACATCACATCAACAGCATCACTAAAGTATATAAAACCAACACATGCCTAAGTGGATTTATTATGTAGCGCCCAAAATGCAGCAAATAAAAAATTATTGTTTACATTTAACGTAGAGCCGGCAAAAGGCTGCACAAGTCATGGCCACAAAGGCACTCACATCGCGACAGACAGCAGGACAACAAAAACAGTCAAGTTCATCCGTTTACATGCAAGCAAATATAAATACGCTAGTTACTATTATCACACACATACACATGTATCGCATGTATATGTATATGTGGTATAACACATACATTCAGCTGGCTATAAGTTTCGTAGGAGGTAGTAGCGTGCGTAGGTTTTATACAACTTATCTTGCACTGTATATGGACCGTACACGTGGTGGAATCTATTTTCCAACAACAAATACAATTGTACGAGTATTGCAGACGTTCCACAAAAGCCGCTCACAAATCAATGAACAGCTGTTGCTGTTGAAACTGTTATACGCCTGATAATATGCAATGAAAAATTTCCCTTTCGTTGACGCTGGGGATTGAAAGACGTTTGCGATTGTTGAAATGCTTAAAGCGCCAAGTTTGTGCATCAGTATTCAAAGGATGTTGGTGCTACGTAGACAATACTAACGCTAAAGGAGTCAAGCCAGAAATTGTTCGGTGTTGTTTACACGCACCAATCGGGACTTTAAACTCATAGGCACTTTAAGTGTGTTTCGTTGGTATTCACAGTGTGAGTGTTGAGTTGCTCGCTTAATCACTTCAGTGTGTCAAATTACCGCGAGGAGTGTGGAAGTGTTAATTGTTTGCTGTGCGGCGTTAAAAATTAATCGGCGCTTTAGTGTTGTGTAAAAAAAATGATAAAATAATAAAAAAATAATAAAATATTAAAAATTATGACAGAAATGAGTGAACTAACAAATAGTGATGGAAATACTTGAAAAAGTAGTACCGAAAAATATGGCGAAAAAGTCAATTAGTCAATGAGAAATAAGAATTTCGAAAAAGTGATAGTGTTTTAGGTGCGTACCAAATAATATAGGTAAACAAACGAAGAAATTAAATAATTACGATTCAAATGACAAAGCCATTCTATGAATATTTCTTTTACTTTTGCAGAATTTATTATGTGAATAAAATGCTAAGTTCTTAAACAAGTTACAATAAGTGCGTGTGAGCAGTAATTTAATGAGCTTTGCATAAAAAATGTCAGAAAATAAGAAAAAAAGTGACAGTTTTTAAGAATAAAACACAAAACAAAGCCTCTTAAAATTTTGTGAATTTTTTCGTTTTAATTGAGAAACTTTAGTAAATCGTTTGAGTGAATTTCGCTAAATATTTTAAAGGCATGTATGTATGTATGCCATTAAAAGGAGCTAGTCCACAAATTTTTACTTCCAATAATTTTTTGGAATGAAAAACTCGACTTTGGGAGTAATATACTAGGTTGTTCAATAAGTTTTGCTGTTCGATAAGAGAGGGCGTTGCTATTGCCCTCAATATTTTTTTTTGTTACGTTGGTACTCTCTTTAATGTCAGTGCGTGAGCAATGGAGGGAGTAATCAAGAGTACATTCAAAGATGTTAGACGGATATTTTCTTTATCGATGGATACAAGAATGAGCCAAATTTTTTTTTATGGCGGTAAACTTCTCATATAAACATATGTGAATATTTATTTCAATCTCTCAATTCGTTCTTAGGAGTGACGTGTCATAGTTGTTTCTACAATGGAGAAAATACAATTGAGTGCAGGGAGTGAATTTTTATTTTTGGATTTTTGGCTTAAAAGCAAGGAGGTATAAGGATTTTCGCCATCAATTTGTAGCGTAGATAGATGGGTTCCTGTATTTAAATGAGATCGTATAAGACGTGGCCTTGAAGACGGTACAAGCCAAGGACGTCCAAAAACAGCAACAACACCAGAAACCGTAGAACCAATACAGCAAAAAACAAAAAAATACAAAATCGTCGAGTGTCTGAAAGTGATTTAGTAGAAGTCATAGGCATCTCAATGATCAGTTCAAGCAATATTTTGACTGAAATATGACAGCAACATTTAGAGCGCTTCTGAAAGGATAAAGTGGATTTTGTGCATCGATTCATCACTACGGATGATACTTGGGTCTAGCACTATGATCCTAAATCAAAACAAGAGGCTAAAGGGTAATGTGAACCTGGTTCGTTGGAAACGAGTTGGTGTACAGAAATCGATCAAGAAGGTGTTTGCATCAGTTTTTTGTGATGCGAAAGGAATTTGCTTGTGAATTACTTGCAAACTGGTAAAATAATAAATTCTGAATATGATTATAATCTTTTGAGATCAGCTGAATTAAAAAATTCGTGAAAAAGACGCAGTTTGCAAAAGAAAAAAAATATTTTTCATCAGGAAGAATTTCATTCTTCTTCAATTCTTTTCGTGTCACAAAAGTATTATGGCAGTGGTAAAAATCCGTGAATTAAGGTTCGAGTTGTTGGAACATCCACCATATTCACCAGATTGGGCCCCTACCGACTTCCATCTGTTTTCAGGACTAAAAAACAGTTCTGCGTGAAAAGCGTTTCTCATCAAATGGCAAGGTCATAACAGCTGTGGAAGCGTATTTTGCAGCTCTTCCAGATTCACAAATTAGAGTCTCGTTGGAAGAAGTGTATTGATGTTCAGGGAAACTATACTGAATAATAAAGTGCATTTTAAACTATAAAATTGTGGTTATCTTATCGAACCGCAAAACTTATTGAACGACTTAGTATATTATATAATTTCCAACAATAATTAAATGTTTTAACATTCGGATATGTGAAAGAGTGATATATTAGGTAGGACGAGTTTAAGGGGGGCAGCTTCTCCAGACTACGAGTTTTTCAATCATTTTTTTCGAAAAACGCAAAGAATTTATTATCTTAAAATAAATTACTTATGAATATTCATGCTTAAGTGAATATACCGAAATTTTTTTGAATTTGAATTTTCAACGAAAAGCAAAATAATGAAAATTGGATGTGAAAAAGAAAAAAATTGCACTTTTCCTTTAATTGATCAAAACAATATTTTTAGTGGTAATTAATATAAAGTTTGAGCGGTATGAAAAGGCCAATATGTTAAACAATATCCCTGTAAATATTTATGTTGATATCTTGATTGATTTTGAGTTATATTCGATAGCGCGGAAAAAAAGCATTTCGAGAAAAACGCGTTTAAAATTATCGTTTTTACTCATCTTTCGTTCGACGCTCATCACCTCACTGACTTTATAGGGGCTTTTTCTGTTAAGCTTAAAACATTTTGAAAGATATTCTTTAGATTGCAAGGGAATGTTTAAAGCAAAAAAAAATGAAAATTTTAAAGTGGTGGGGCAGCTCCTCCAACACATGTTTAACGCCAACATTTTTTAATACATGAAATAGTTCTGAAAAAATAAGGGATGCTTAAATTTCAATGGCCGATGTTGAATGTGAACCACACCTAAACGTCAACGTCACCGTTGGACTTCTTTCTTTGGGGTTATTTGAAAGAAAGTGTACGTCGATAAGCCAGCAACAATTCAAGAGCTAAAGGGTGAGATAATTCGGCACATTATCGGCATAGAACCTCAATTATGGCTCAGCGTCATCGAAAATTTGGACCATCGGATGGAGGTGTGCCGCCGAGGCCATGTGGCCGATATTTTGATCCATGCGTAAATGAAGCATACCAATATTATCATAATAAAGAGAAATGACAATAATTCCCCAAAAAAATGGTATTTTATTAAAAATCAACACCGGCCCTTAAAACTTAACCATCCATTACCTATTATAAGTACATAAATTTAATGAGCGAAAATCGAGCAAAGTTTTCTTCTATGCTTAAAGTGGCGACAGTTTCTATTAAACGGCTGGGCAAACGATTCGTTTTAAATTTCCTGCTTTCTTCAGCGCATTATTACTTGATTATAAAGACCGCAAAAACCCACCATTTAGCGAAATGTATTTTCCTTTCAACGCCATCATTTTCCTTGTGCATTTTGATTTGTACAAATTGTACAAATAAGTCGAACTTGAAGTAATTGGATTCGGTTTTGCTGATGACAATTTTCTGTTCCCTTGTTGCATAAAATTCTTTGAGCTCCATCCGAATTACTTTAATTTTTTTTATATGCATATTTTTAACTTTCATATACGCGCGCGTGTGCGGAAATTTTTTGTTCACACAACGCGTACAAACGTAAGCACATAAAATAATCGAGATAGATATGGACATATATATATGTATGTACTCGTATACGCCAAATTGCTCCGAGTGATGAGTGGAGTCCATTTATCTCTGTCTGTCCATCTGCGCGGACGATAAGTTGATCAAGAATTAGGCATCACAAATGGACAAAATCGGTCAATAACCACGCCCACTTCCCATGTAACAGTCATTCTCAAAAAAGCAAAAAAAAAAAGCTGAACATTTTGAAAAATCAGAAAATAAGTGCAACCAAAGTAAAATTAAAAAAAATTGAATTCACACTTACAATTTCGGGAGAATGCGTGTATTACGATAACGCAAACCTGGTACTATCTAATATTGCTTCTCACCTCACTTAGATTCACCTTAAACTGTAAGAATGTTGATATCTTACGTCTACTTTTTTTAATGTTGGGAAATGGCCACTTAACCAAAAATTAACAGTCAGCCAAATTAATTACTAGATTAATAAATTATGCGTGGGCTATAAAACTGCATACCTAAAAATTCTAAATAAAAAGTTGAACTGTTTTTTTAATTATTTAATCTTTGTAAAATTTCTGAATAAAAAGTTGAACATTTTTTTTAATTATTTAATGTTTGTGAATTTTTCTGAAAACTCTGAATAAAAAGTTGAACATATTTTTGTCTTCTCTTTAATTTGTGAAATATGTGGGATTTTTTTCTAAAAATTCTGAATAAAAAGTTCAACATTTTTTTTTATTGAATTTTTGTAAAAATTCTGAATAAAAAGTTCAACATTTTTTTTTATTGAATTTTTGTAAAAATTCTGAATAAAAATTTGAACATTTTTATTAATTATTTAATTTTTTTGGAGTTTTTCGAAAAATTCTGAATAAAAAGTTGAACTTTTTTTTTAATTATTTAACTTCTGTAAAAATTCTAAATATAAAGTTGGACATACTTGGACATTTGCTTTTTTTTCTTAATTTGTTTGAACTTTCATAAAAATTCTGAATAAAAAAGTGAACTTTTTTTAATTATTTAATTTTTGTAAAAATTCTGAATAAAAAGTTGAATTTTTATTTTAATTATTTAATTTTTGTGAATTTTTCTAAAAATTCTGAATAAAAAGTTGAACTTTTTTTTTTAATTATTTAACTTCTGTAAAAATTCTGAATATAAAGTTGGACATACTTGGACAATTGCTTTTTTTTCTTAATTTGTTTGAACTTTCATAAAAATTCTGAATAAAAAAGTGAACTTTTTTTAATTATTTAATTTTTGTAAAAATCCTGAATAAAAAGTTGAATTTTTATTTTAATTATTTAATTTCTGTGATTTTTTCTAAAAATTCTGAATAAAAAGTTGGACATACTTGGACGTTTTGTTTAATTTGCTAAATTTTTGTAAAAATTCTGAATAAAAAGTTCAACACTTTTTTTTAATTATTTAATTTTTGTGAATTTTTGTAAAAACTTACACTAAAAGGTTGAACTTTTTTTATAATTATTTAATTTTTATGAATTTTTGTAAAAATTCGGATAAAAAAGTTGGACAAACTTGGACATTTTTTTTTATTTGTTAAATTTTTGTGATTTTTTGTAAAAATTCTAAATAAAAAGTTCAACATTTCTTTTTAATTATTTAATTTTTGTGAATTTTTCTAAAAACTCTGAATAAAGGGTTAACCTTTTTTTAATTATTTAATTTTTAAGAATTTTTATAAAAATCCTCAAGAAAAATTTGGATATATTATATTTCTTTTTTAATTATTAAATATGTGTGAATTTTTCTAAAAAGTCTGAAGAAAAAGTTGAACTTTTTTTTTAATTATTTAATTTTTATGAATTTTTGTAAAAATTCAGATAAAAATTTGGACAAATTTGGAGATTTTTTTTTTAAATTGTTAAATTTTTGTGGGATCTTTTCTAAAAATTCTGAATAAAAAGTTGAATTTTTTATAAATTATTTAATTTTTGTGAATTTTTCTAAAAATCCTGAATAAAAAGTTGGACATATGTTTTTTTTAATTTGTTAAATTTTTGTGGGATCTTTTCTAAAAATTCTGAATAAAAAGTTGAATTTTTTATAAATTATTTAATTTTTGTGAATTTTTCTAAAAATCCTGAATAAAAAGTTGAACTTTTTGTTTTAATTATTTAATTTTTAGGAATTTTTATAAAAAATCTGAGCAAAAACTTCGACATTTTGACCTGAAGTAAATTTTACACCGTTGAATAGAATTATTTCCAAAATCATCGGTCCTTGCGGTAAGATTGACAGTAGTAAATTTCAAATCATATATAGAGTGCTAAGTAACTGTAGTACAGAAACTTATTGACAAGTTCTTATTTAATTTCAAGAATTTTTTTAGGAAAAAACCCTTAAACCGACAGTGAACCAATAGCAATTTTACACTATCTTTCAAAGATATTGAAATTAGTCATGCGTACACCGACGAACGCTTTTCTTTCTAAGAACTCTCTTTTACACAAACGGCAATCCGGTTTTCGAAAAGGACATAATTGTATAACTGCACTGATTGACGTCGATATTCGACGAAGATATTCGTGAGTCCATTGACAAAGAAAAAGTCACTTTTCTTACCCTACTTAACCATTTAAAGGCATTCGATTCAGCTAATCATAGTATCTTATGGGCAAAACTCGACACTTTTTTGGGCTTTCCCGTACCTCTATATACTTAATTGCCTTTTTTCTAAAAAATAGGTCACAAGCTGTTGGTAGTGGGCCACTGACATCATATGTTTTAGAACTGCACAGGGGAGTTCTGCAAGGATCTATGTTATTTTTGGTCCTTTTCGCTTTTCTTTGTACATCAACGACCTACCAGCAATCTTTGCCGATATGGACTCTCACTTGTATGCAGATGATGGCCAGATTTATTGATCTTTCAATCTCAACGAAATATATTACAGTGTTCTTAAAATCCACCAAACTTTATGCCGCATAAGCAAATGGGCATCCGACAATGCACGAACTCTCAACCCTAAGAAGTCTCAAGTGCTTGTTATCTCGAGAAAGCCCCTCGACACTTCAACTTTACCAAAAATCTTACTGGACGGCATTACTATTAATTATGTGCATAAGGCCAAAAATCTCGGAATCCTTTTCAATCAAAGATTAACTTAGAGCGCCCGAGCGCCCTTTGTTAATCGTTGAATAACTCAAAAAGTACTTGTCGGATTCTATTTAAATTTTCACACAATATTTTTAAATATTATACTTTAAGAAAATGCAAAACAAATCTAATTTTTTGAAAATTTTGACTACCCCTAACTCCATAAAGACCATATGGGCCCTGCTGTAAGACTGTTCAATAAACTCATTCTCTAATTTACATCATCGAGACCGGTTGATCCTTTTATTCCGCGTATTTCTAGAATTTTATATTGAGATATTTAAGATTTTAAATTTGAATAATATGAAAAAATACAGATATGTGTTATAAGTTTTAGCATTACATCAGTTTTGTATTTTTTCAATATTAAATTGATTTAAATTTATATTGCAATCATTTTTTCAATGTGATTTACAAACATTTATACTTTTGATGACTTCAAAGGGGCTTACGCCACTTTCAAAGTCAGCAAAAAAGTATGTATTTACATAATGTTTATTTGGGGGAAAGAAAGCCATAGTAACATTGTCTGTAGATGACAATGGCATAATGATAATCATAAAAGTAAGGCTGGTCCATCCGGGTGTAGTACCATGGGCTCCTTACTGAGTGCTTGGACTTGCCCAACCTCACTCAAATCTAATCTAATCTAAGGTCGGTTTAGGCGATAACAGCTGGAATTCCTGCTTGCTTTCTAAAACATTGTGCTGTACTAAGCTATGATTATATGAAGTCCATAAAATTCGCTTGCGAGTATGTTACAAAAGGAAGTTATATGACAGTGTTGCTATACCTACTCCTAATGCCAACGAAGAAGTTTTACACTACATATCAGATGGGATGATATGCACGCTGCAGCAATGAGACTGTTTGGATAATCTTTGCATATCCAACTTGAGTGTTTTTCGGGCCCTTTAAAGTCATTGAATCCTCTTTAAATGTAAATCAGCATAAAAAGATATTTTGACAGATGTAGTTAGTTTTATTTCAAAATTAATTTCTTTCGCAAATTCTCTTTACCATTTGTTGTCATTTATCGTGTTTTGGTGGGACTTTTTTATTTTATTACTTACTCAGCATTCAATATAAACGTATGTACGTTTTGAGCAAAGTTTTAAAATATGCAGATTTTCTACTTATTTTTCTACGCAGATTTTCTACTTATTCTGTGTCTCGCTGTGAGACATGGCGCATTTCTGACACTTGAATTAATGCGCATAGAAAATTGAACTGTCATGGAATCTCCGCAGATACGCTTTATACTTATATACGAGGTGTGTTCAAAAAATAAAGTGGACTATCAGATTTTACAGGCCACGTACATTCGACTTTCGTTTATTATTATTTTTATGTTCGTACACTCGTCTCGAAGATATGTTCACGGTTTAAGCCATAAAGTAAGTTTAGTTTGTTTCTGAGAGGCATAAATAAGACAAGTGTTTAGCGCATTCGGCGATTTTTTGCTATCGACAAAAATTGATCAAAGAAGTTGCATCAAATCTTGTGTTATAGTGAATTAAGTGCTCAAATACAATTGAAATGTTGACAGTGGCATACGTTGAGTCAAAAAAATGTTTAGAGGTGGTACAAGCTTGTCACAAAAGGAAGCGAAGATTTGAATAACGACGGACATCAACAACTGATGAAAATCTTGAGAAAATGAAGAAAATTAATATGGAGAATTGTCGAATCACAATTAGAGAAGGCATATCGGTTGGCATGCGCCATGCAATATTTTCCGAAATATTGGGCATGAAGTGTGTGGCAGCGAAGTTCGTTCCGAAATTGCTGAATTTTGACAAAAAACAACTTTGCATGCGCATCGCTCAGGAATTGTTAAATGACGTCAACGATGATGCAGATTTTCTTAAAAGAGTCATAGCTGGTGACGAATCATGGGTATACTCCTATGGTTATGACTTCGAAACCAAAGCCCAATCGTACCAATGGAAGAGTCCAGGAGAGCCAAGACCAAAAAAAAACACACCAAGTTCGATCAAATGTCAAGGTTTTGGCCAAAACAACACCGTTATCATGACTCAGCCACCGTATTTACCACATTTGGCCCCCGCGACTATTTCCTGTTCCCAAGATTGAAGAGACCCATGAAAGGGCGGCGTGTTGCAACGATTGAGGAAACAAAAACCGAATCGCTGGAAGAGCTCAAGGACATACCAAAAATTGCAAATTAGAACTGCTTCGAGGATTGGAAAAAACGCAAGCACAAGTGTATTATATCTGACTGAGACTACTTTGAAGGACATACAATAGAAATTGATGAATATATAAATATTTTTTGGGAAACATTAAAATTCACCTTGTTTTTCGAACACACCTCGTACTTATACTTATAGAAAATAATAATATTATCTTGTCTTCTTAGTGAGCTTTCGCAATGTTGTGCTGATTTTTAATATTCTGCGATGATTCTGCATTTTTCGTCAATTACGTTGGTAGCTTCTATTTTCTAAATACTCTAGAAGAGAAGTTGTGAAATAAAAAAGAAGTTTAGAAGTACAAAAATGCGTAGGTTCAACCGAAGTTTAAATTCTTATACCCGGCGTACATTTAAGTGATTTTTTATATAAAATCAACCCATACTTTTAACTATAAAATTAAAAAAAAATAGATATATATTCCATTAATAATATTTTATTCGTATGATATTTGCAGATGCTTTTTAAGGATATTCATTTTTAAATCAAGAACGTACCAAGACTAGCTGGCTATAATCTACTTTTTCCTGCACTTGAGATAAATGCAGCGGTTCTTAATAAAGGCTTACGATCTTTAAACTTATATAAAATCAAATAAGGAAGTGCTGAATTCGGTCGGGATCGAACTTATATATCACCGCACATTTTCAATTTTATACTTCAATTTAGGCTGGCTATTAAGTGTTGGAATCAAACAAACTCATAGAAAATATTAGATTTATAGCCCGTAACGTCAGGGACGAAAACTAAGTCGTAATATATAAGAAGTGGGCGTGATTTTTATCCGATCCCGGCAATATTTAGTCAAGGAAAAATGCGGTGGGGAGCGACACTTTTTTGCAGCAAGTTTGGGCGAGTTTTATGAAGTTGTTATTGAAATAGAGGCATTTTGGACAAATTTTTTGTCATATATTGTTTCATCGTTTTCAGCAAATTTGAGTACTTTTAACCCCACTAATAATAGGGATATCACTTATTTTTTATATATTATCGTTATATGGGATGCAAGCGTGGCTATTGAACGAATGTGCACCAAGAGCCATTGAAGTATATTAATTTGAGTTCGAGTAATCGTGCGCACGGACGGGCGGACGAATAGACAGACGAGCAAGCATAGTTAAATAAAGGGTGATTTTTAAGAGCTATAGGAAAGGTTTTCAAAAACACACGTAAAATTCAGAAAAAAGCATGCAATTTTTATTTAAATCGATAGTACAGTCCATATAATTTATTGTTTGAAGATTATTTCACGCAAATGTTGACCGCGACTGCGCTTTAAATGGTCCATCCGCTTAGTCCAATTTTGGCATACTCTTTCCAATCCGGTACCTCAAATATAAATGCTTTAATTTTGTCTTCCAATGCGTTAATTGAAGCAGGCTTGTCTATAGACATGAGATTTAACATAGCCCCACAAAAAATAATCTAAAGGCGTTAGATCGCACGATCTGGGTGGCCAATTGACAGGTCCCGAACGTGAAATAAAATGTTCACCGAATTCGCCTCTCAACAAGTCCATTGTTACGCGTGCTGTGTGGCATGTGGCATGTGGCACCGTCTTGCTGAAACCACTTGTCATGCAAGTCAAGCTCTTGCATTTTGGGCAAAAAAAAGTTGGATATCATTTCACGGTAGCGCTCACCATTCACAGTTACGTTACGATTCGCAGCATCTTTGAGGAAGTACGGTCCAATGATACCTCCAGCCTATAAACCGCATCAAACGGTGACCTTTTCTGGATACAATGGTAGCTCTTGTGATTCTTCTGGCTGATCTTCACTCCAAAACCGACAATTCTGCTTATTTACGTACCCAAATCCAAAAATGAGCTTCGTCGCTGAACACATTTTTTTGATAAAAAAGTGGATCTTCGGGCAAATTTTCAAGAGCCTATTCACCAAAAATTCTGCGTTGCGGTAGGTCGCTTGGCTTCAATTCTTGCACCAGCTGTATTTTGAAAGGCTTCACACCTAAATCCTTCGCAAAATTTTCCACGTTGTTGAGTAACAGAGGCCCAATTGATGCGCACGACGACGAATCGCTAATTGATGGTCATCGTTAACACTGGCCGATATAGCTGCGATATTTTCTTCAGTTCGCACTCTACGTAAGCGTGTTGGTGGTTTGATGTCCAATAATGTAAATTTGGTTCTAAATTTAGTCACAATAGCTCGAATAGCCGCTTCAGTGGGTCGATTAAACTGACCATAAAATGGAAGAAGCGCGCGATAAACTTTCTTAACAGAACACGCATTTTTATAATAAAATTCAATGATTCGCAAGCATTGTTCGTTTATAAGGCGAATCATGGTTAAATTATAAACCAAAGTGAAGATGTTTGACAGTGAAACAAAACACGAAACGTGCGTCAGCTGTTTAAACCAACTGTTTAAAAAGATAATAGCTAAAAAATCACCCGTTATAATCAGCTCACCATTCTGAGTCGTAATGGTATTTGTTTCTATATGTGTTTCGATTACCTTAGGATGCCATTATTGTCGATTACCGAGGATTGCAATTTATATTTCTGACTTTTGGTACTTCTAGTGTTGTCAGCCGCCTCTTTGTTTTGAAATTTTGGGCACATTTATGATAAAACATGCTCATATCATTTCGATGTGAGAGCAATAGTGGGGTTGTTTACATACACAGTGGACTCTCTCTTAAGTGGAAACCTAAGGAATGAAAATTTTGTTCACTTATGCGAGGTGTCTGCTTATAAGAAAAGTATAGGTCAATAATTTGTTATGGGCGGGTTAACGTGTTATGGGAAAGTTGTCCGCTCAAGAGAAGAAATGTAAAAAATTCTCAATCTCACCAACATTTCATGATCTTCTTTGGATGAAGATCCGCCTTGACTCTCCTAGAGCCACTCACTGCTTTCGATGCTCTGTTGATGTATACGGACCATTTCTCATCTCCCGTGACAATTCGATACAAAAAGGGTTCACCACGTATTGTTCGATGACGGTCGAGATACTGAGAAGCAATTTGAAGCCGACTTTTTTTGCTTTTTTCGTTGAGCTAGTGAGACTCCCAACTCTTTGGTAAATCCTGTTCAATAAGGGTGATTGAAAATCGTTTTATGATCACAGTTAATTTTTTTCCGCTAACTCCTGAGACGGTCATGATTTGAGACCTTCTTCATCGAATTCAGAAGGTTTGCTAATAATTTCCGTATACAACTCGCCTATGACATTTTCTCCATATACGTCGAAAATGTGCCGGACTGCTTCAGCAGCTTGTTGACTTCGATGAAAAGCAAAGCAGAGAAGATGTCGAAAATGTTGATTTTTGCCTCCTGTGTATTCCATTTCTTCTTCTTCTGCTTCTGAACTAATAAAAAGTAAAATAACTCAAAAAAAGAATTAACATAGTTTTACAGAGCAGAAAGTGTTCTACCGAATGAATACTTACTCTTTGCCAAACAGCAATCAAATCGTTGTAAAATAAAATAAAATTTATAAACGCTATGGACTTATTCCCCAATATTTATAGATTTTTGACATGAAGAGTCAAGGCGCTCGAGCGAGCTCCTGAGGGTGACAAAATATCAGCTCTCGAATCTCGTGGGTTTTCTCACAGGTCACTATACGCGAGGAGTTCATGCTGTGAGACGTGGAATCACCTCGAGTCCTTTGCGCTGGATGTATGGAGGATTAGGTGGAATCATCTCAACTGACGGCCAAAATGCATATTCAGAAATTAGGGAATTATTTAAGCCTCATATCGATTTAGTATAGCTTCCTTCAGCATTAAAATGCGAAATTAATATGCAGTCCGGCAGCCATAGGAAAATATCAAAGTGAATAAAAGTATAAATACATTTTTTCTTAGTAAACTATGAAAAGCTGTGGGTAGCGAAACAAATGACCATTTCGTGCTCTGATGTACATAAACGAATATGTGCACAATTGATTGTATTTTCCCCTATTGCAGCTTGTATGCAATATAAAGCGTCATCAATGCCATGGAAGATCTGCATTTGTCATGACAATGGCAATATGGAAAGCTCAACGCCTCTGAGTTTATTCCAGTGAATTTAAAATATCCAATGCATGTCATGTCCAAATACAAAAGCAATACTCCTTGCAAAAGAAAATATGTATTTCACATACGCACAATACACTAGTGAGTATTTACGTAGAATGGAAGGTGGTATGGTTTAGTAGGAAAACCTCGTTCGAGAAACTTCGGTATTAAATCCGTGCTAAAGGATATCCATTTGTTACACGTATCGTAACACTTTCTTTAGTACTTAAATAATTGAAACAGAAAACGCCTGAATAAATGCGGATTATTCACTTATTATTATATTTTCATATAGCAGGGGGTGTAATATTCGTATACTGCAAACAATTTTAAATGTAATATTTTTCCAAAAAATAGTACCATTGCAAACACTTTTGACTTTTTCATTCCCAAAGAAAACTGTGTATAAATCAAAACCTTCTGATTTATGACACACCTGATGTATGACACACCAAAATTGAAATAAAACATAATTAACTGTCATAGTTTGACTTGTCATTTCACTGCACCGCATTTTTAAAATTACAATCAGTTTATGAGATTTCGAACGTCACTCACCTGCCATGCAATTGAAGTGCATGCCTTAATTGAATTCATTTAAAAATTAAATTATTTTTTAATTGAACAACATAATTCCACTGAAAGCCTGCAAAATTTTTAAATATTTTTATGCATACAATAAATATTTAAATATAGAATAAAACTGAAAGGTCTCTAATAAGAGTAATTGTATATGCCGCGTTCTCCGCTAACTGAGCTCCTTTCTAAATTTCTCAGAAATTCAACTTTTAAAAATGCAAGTATGTAGAACGTTAGCTGGCTAACAAGCGTATAACGAGCAGTCTGCGTGTGTCCATGCTCTACTTGCTTCCAATAGACTTACAACTACGACTAACAGCAGCGACTACCGCCTTGAAATTAAAGGAAGGTGGTTTTTGAAGTGTTCGGATGTTTGGACGTAATGTTATTTTAGACAGCCAAAGGCTTACTAGCAACTCATCAGATTTTAATATCGCTACCCTAGACTTTAGAAGATTTTAAGGTAAAGTACCCCACGCGAAAGAAATGGGATTTGAATTCAGTGCTATAGGAAAATACAGCCGCACTTTACACCAAGTCTTTTCGTCTGGAGAGTTGGAAACGCATTTTTCAAGCAGAAGTTATCGTGATAAGGGAAGCTTGCAAGTTAATTATAAACAATCCACGACAACTATCGGAAGTAGGTACATAAAAATTTTTTCAGATAGTCAATCAGCTACCTTAGCTTTAAGGTTACCTACAACGATTTCAAAAGTGGTTAGGCAAAGAAGAACTTAATGCTTTAAAGCGCACGACAGACATCACTCTCATTTGGGTATCTGACCATAGGAAATTAGAAAGAAATGAGAAAGCTGATGAACTGACAAGACAGGGGCCATCCTATAACGAATCCGAATCTGTCGTTAAGGCGTGCGCAAAAGAGAAATCTTCTCATTATTACAGAAGCAGGCCGTTGACAGTTGGTCTAAAACGGATACCTGCATAATAACTAGTAAAACGTGGCCCAATATGAACAAATTCAGAACTGACGAATTATTAAGAAAGTCGCGAGCAGATATATTCAGAATTATCATACGTTAACCATAACCGGTCACTGGCCTTCGGGAGATGGGGTTACCATACAACGATCGATAGATGTAGAAGCTACAATCAAGAAAAATTTAAGGAAATAGTATTTCACTATTTGTTGAGTGCCCAAGTCTGGGTGCGCTACGACATGGAATGCTGAGGGGAAATTCACGAAAATAAGTACCACGTGGAAATTTTGAGTCTATGGTTACGGCTTTTGCGTATTGTGGTGATTGTTGTTGCAACAATGTAAAACATTCCCCATAACCTTTATTGAATGTTTGTGAAGTGACAATTTTTTGCCATTCATACTGTGTGAAAATTAAGTACATGGGGCAATTGGACTGAAAAATGTAGGCTATTTTTATTATGCTTTTTTTAAGCTTAGTGCCGTTGTCAAGTTGAAATATAAACGATGTAGTCCCCTACATGAATTTCTCTCTTCTTCCTCTTCTTCTTCTTTTTCTTCAACTTTATTTAGCGTTATGTCCTGTTTTAAAAAACACTGCAATGCGCTTATGCCATCTTCTTGGGCGTTTAACTGGCGGTCTTGGCAAATTCGGTATCTTCAGCATTGCTGCTTTCGCAAGTCACTCGTCAGCTATTCTTTTGACATGCTAGCTCCACTATTTTTGGCGTTGGTGGTTCCACTTAACTATATCATCAATATTGCATGTGCGCTTTATTTCTTCTTCCCGCTGGTGATCGGGTTTACATCTGGTGGGCTGACGCGATATTGGTTGGATCGTGACTACCATTTGGAAGTGCCCAGGCTTCAAACCCCGGGCAAAGAACACCAAATAATAGGAAATATTTTTCCCAATAGCGATCAACGCTCGGTAGGCAATGGCAAACCTGCAAGTGTATTTCTGTCAATAAGAAGTTTCTCATAAAAATCTATCTGCCGTTCAGAGGCATAAATCTGTGGGTCCCTCCATTTGCGCAAAACAACAATTAGCGCACCATAAATTGGAAGAACACCATCGCCAAACACCTAACAAAGCGAGTAAGCGGAATTATTATTAATATTTTAAAAAAATTATACAATATTTTTTTCTAACCACAATAAATTTATGTATATTTGCAAAAGTATAAGTATAAGTATAAGTATAAGTATAAGTATAAGTATAAGTATAAGTATAAGTATAAGTATAAGTATAAGTATAAGTATAAGTATAAGTATAAGTATAAGTATAAGTATAAGTATAAGTATAAGTATAAGTATAAGTATAAGTATAAGTATAAGTATAAGTATAAGTATAAGTATAAGTATAAGTATAAGTATAAGTATAAGTATAAGTATAAGTATAAGTATAAGTATAAGTATAAGTATAAGTATAAGTATAAGTATAAGTATAAGTATAAGTATAAGTATAAGTATAAGTAAGCATATTTAGTTTATCACTAATATTATTTCTTTCTTTCCTTGAGTTTTTCGTAGAATACTGAGACATCTTCTGCTGCAAGAAACTTGCATTTTATCGATTAAATATATGAGTGCCCTTAGTTTGATACAAATTAGTAACCATCCACAATTCTATGCTCATATTGATTTTATTTTTCTTAGTCTCTTCTGAATTTGGAATAGAGAATTTGACTTGTGCATTGAAACTGAAATAACCAATGACTTTAATGTCTAATCAACAGAATTCTGAAATCTGATGGAATCTGGTTTTTTACTCTAAATCGAAAGTATGGGTATTAATGGAAATGTATGTAGTTTTGATTAAAGTAAATTACCTCAGATGTAGAGTCTAAGAGAGCGTGGAGTTTGTAAGAAATCACACCATAATATAGTAATTGTCAAACGCAAATCAAATATAGAGAACAAAACATCAAGGACCCAAAAACTATCTCGCGTAATATGTTTAATTTATTATTTTATTTTTCGCTTTAAAAATATTATAGAAAAGAGTTTCGTTGAAATGCTTAACGGCATATGCTCGGTCTTATACCTTTGTAGCTGAGTGTATAGCTGATCTACCTTGAACATACTGGATTCGATTTTTTCTGAAGAGTTTGTTACCCCTGGAAAGTATAACTAATTTAATATGTTGTAGCCAGTGTGCTAATTAAGTTAGGGTTATATTGTATATATCTCCTATAAATAATAATAATAATAACTTAATACGCAATAGTTGCGCATACGCACTGTCCTACCATTCACTTAAGGGCATTTGATTCAGTCAATTTAGTATTGTGTGTAGTATCACTGATAAAAAGCGACATTTGTGTTGTAATATACATACACAAATATACATACATATAATTATACATAAATATGCGCATATAAACACATTTGGCTTATTAAGGCTAATTAAACTTTAAAAATTGCCACTACAAATGTGCGCATTATTATTTACACTTCACTTCAACAGCATTCATAAATAATGGAACTATTAAATACACACTAAAATTGAGCAATAAATAACTAACTATGTACATTAGGGTGCAATAATTTTCATACGAAGAAAAAATTCGTAATGTTTTTCAATCGTAATTATAAAATCTATTAAAGTTTAAGACTACCGCCAAAATAATTCGCATAATATTTAATCTGGACTGATTGAAAGTCTCTCCAAAAATCGAGTTTTTTATAAATAAAATTAGTTTTTGAAAATAGTGATACAATTTTTAGACATAGCTTTTACGCAGACCTTTTGGGCTTAAGCTCATTTATTATCTGAAGTAGTTTTTTGGAAGAAGTATTTTTAAAAATTAACTTTATTTATAAAAAACTCGATTTTTGGAAGCATTTTCAACTCGGTGAAGCTCATGTATACTTAACAATTTTCAGAAATATTTTAGCGGCAGTCTTAAAATGTTATCAATTGTAAACTTCCGTTAGAAAAACCTCAACGTTGTTTTGCTGAGTCACCCTAATACACATACTTACATACTACAAACACACTAACTTTTTGTGGTTTTTTATATCAGGGTTGTGGCGAAAAATTAGTGATGCGTGTTTTATATGAACAGGACAAAATTATTGTTGTTATTAAATCCTCATGAGTAATTTTATATTTAGTCACGCTAAAACAAATTTGAGGCGACGAAGTGTGAAAACTTAAGGATGAATACTAAATTTGCCAGTTAAGTGGTAATATTTGGATGAGTGTTTATATGTGTATAAGTATAAATATTAGTAGAAAATAATGCATATTAATGCGATTTATACAAAACAAACGAGTTAAATGAAGAAAAAGTTTTTGGAGGCTATGATTATAGTGCCATTAGGCTCTGAATTTTGGATATGCAGACTAGTTTTTATTTGATTGAGTACGTGTTAACGCAACGATGAGTCGAGAGCAGAATAGAAGAACAACCATACTTGAATTACTTAATGCCCGAAAACCCCTGAACAGATAATTAGAGATTCTGGTTGGGTTACAAAAATATAGACATTACTAAAAATAATCCGTTTTTCAGTAGGCCACACTTGATAACAAAGCAAGGAATAGGTGGGTGGTCAGATGAAATGGTTGAAGTATCACCCTAGCACTTCCCAAGTAGTATAAAAGCACTGCTTTGATACTGGTATTTCGAGACCCCCCATGGTTAGATATCCACAGGCAGCCAAAGCTGTTGATGCAATGGAAAAAATTGATGAATTTTAGGTTGGCGCTCAAGAAGAAAAGAGCACCCAGTGTCCTGAATCGTCTAGCTGCCAAGCTCGGATATTTACAGAGATAGGGTTCAACAATCTCCTTTTGTGAAATGCCCCCACAGCTTCTGCAATGGGGATGAAATCGCTCGCTCAATAACCGGTAAAAATAGCTATGAGCTAGAAAACTGAATGGACAAGGGTCCGCAGATTTATCTGCGTTCTGCGTATATTATAATGGAGCCAAAGATTGATGCTTAGGTTTTGATATGTGGCAATATAAGGCAAAGGCTTGTATACGTATGTAATTGGCCCGTACCCCTCTGTTAGGTGTTTGGTCCAGCCTCTACTCCAACTTGTGCCATGTTGTTCCACAAATAGGGGACCCACAGTTTTACGGAACCCCAAATAGCAGATGTTTTTTATGGTGACTTTTTTCAAGGCAGAAATACACTCGAAGTTTAGCCCTTGCCGGCCAAGTGGTGACACTTTTTCTATCATTGAGCGAACTTGTCCATAGTTGATTTTCAACACAGGCTCTACCAAATGGTAGTCACACATAAGCCAATAGTAGCACTGTAATAATTGGTAGTGGTAAATTACCTTGATAATGATATTATCGGGACTGGTGGTGAACGAAGATAAAACGTAGTATCATCAAACAAACAGTCGGCGCATTCGCGCATCGGCACTCACGCCACTGTTGAGCGTTATGATTTAGAGGTTTGTAAGAGACTTCGCTTATCCAGGAACCAGCATTAACACCGATAATAATGTCAGCCTGGAAATCCAATGCGGAATCTCTCTTGCCAACAAGTGCTACTTTGGACTAAGTAGGCAAATTAATAGGAAAGTCCTCTCTCGACCAACAAAACTAACACTCTACAAGGATCTCATTATGCCCGTCCTAACGTATGGCCAATGAGACGTCCCTTGGAGTGTTTGAGAGAGAGTTCCTAAGGAAGATTTTTGTACCTGTGCACGTAAGCGACGGCGATTATCGTAGGCGATGGAACAATGAGTTGTATGAGCTTTTCGGCGACATAGACATAGTGCAGCGAATAAAGATGCAGCGGCTACGTTGGCTGGGGCATGCCGTCCGAATGAGTACAAACGCTCCGGCTGTAAAAGTACTCGATACGGTACCAGCTGGTGCTAGCAGAGAAAGAGGAACAGGAGGGCCTCTTTTGCGTTGCAAAGATCAGGTGAAGCAGGATTTGGCTTCGCTTACTGTATTCAAATAGAGCGCCACGAACTCGTGCCGATACAAATATATTCTTTCAGGCCTCCAGTTGATTAAAATTATATTTTATAATATTTTAGGTAAATTTTGAAAAGAGGTCGCGAGTTCTCTACTGTTGTTTTGGAGTAGTGCGGATTATCAAATGAAGTCAATCCTCTATTAACAGGCACAAAACGTTATGTTTGTAAGTATGTATACCATAGGACAATTAACATGAATTTATTTTAATCATATGCACCAAAAAGGATTTGACCAATGATTTGCCTGAGGTATATAAATTGAGACTCTGCTTTGATTAAGAAAATAAACACGTTTTCATTTTCTGAACATATTTTATTCCAACTCTTGAAAAGCTTTAATGGATATTAGCTCCTCCAAAGCGTAAGAAAATTTCCTATTGAAAACTCACGCCAGGCCCAACAACTTATTCTCAACAAGTACATACATATATAGTCTTAGGGATTTACAAAGAAAAAGTAATATCAAGCGAATTAATCTTATTTCTTCTTGAATTTATTCTATTTCACTTTATCATATACACCTATGCAATTCACATGCAAATATAGCATTGAAATCGTGTGACAAATAAAGGGTTTTTTCATAGGGACGTGTCACTGTTGGCAGGTCGTAATAACCAGCTGGTTTGGATGCCTTCCTCTTCTTCTGCTACCAGCAGCTGGTACCGCATCAAATACTTTCAGAGCCAGAGCGTTTGTATCCATTCGGACGACATGACCCAACCAACGTAGCCACTGGATCTTTATTTGCTGCGCTATGTCTATGCCGTCGTAAAGCTCATACAGCTCATCGTTCCATCGCGTGCGATATTCGCCGTCGCCAACGTGCAAAGTTCAGAAAGGCTTCCGCAGCATCTTTCTCTCAAACACTTCAAGTCCAAGCTTCTGCGTCATACAATAGCAAGGGCATGATGAGAGCCTTATGCAGTAATAATATTGAAAACAAAAAAAAATTATATATTTGGGGAATAAGTTTGTAGTATTTTTACCTAAGACATTTATTTAAACAAAAAACAATAATTATATTAATAAGTTATTCAATTATATTTTCGCTGTCGCTGTTTACAGCCTCTTTTCGCTTCTTGACTAACTTGTTGATGCCGTTTCATCAAAAATCGCTTGTTCTGGTGTCATAGAAGTTGTTGAGGCAGATTTTAAGGACTTCTTTGTTATCGAAGGTGACACCCTTCATATGGTTTGACAGGGAGCAGAAAAGATAGTAATTGGTCAGTGCAAGATCCGGAGAATATGGTGGATTCTTAAGGACCTCGCATTCGAGCTCGTGGAGTGCATTTTTGAGGACTTGTCGTGAAGGAGTATGGTTTGACTACGTCGAACAGGTCTTTTCAGTCGAATCGCTTCAATCACGCAGTGGAGCTGGGCAATGTAGAGCTCCTTGTTGAACGTGACATTCTTTTCGAGCATTTCCCAATGCGCCGTGCCCTCCCAGTCTCCCCAAACACATGTCATGATCTTTTTTGGATGAAGATCCGGCTTGACTCTCAGCTTTGGCATATCTCCTGGATCCATTTGATCCTTTCTTTGCTTCATATTGATGTATATGCACCATTTTTCATCTCCCGTGACGATTCGGTACAAAAATTGCTGTTTATGACGGCGTTTTGCTTGGTGACAGGCGTCTTCCTTTGGTTTCTTCGTTGAGTTCGGGAGATACCCAGTCTCCCAAATTGATGCTTCCAAATTGATTTGAATCGTTCTTCATCGAATTCAGAAGTCCTTCCGCTGCGGGACGTGTCATCGACGTCGAAGTCGCCATTTTGGAACTTTGCAAACTATTTCCGTAATGTAGACTCGCCTATGACATCTTCTCCATACACATTGCAAATGTCCCTAGCTGCTTTTTGACATCGATGAAATGTAAAGAAGAAAATGCTGATTTTTGCCTCCTGGATATTCAATTTCTACGCCTTAAAAATAATAAAAAATTAAATAACTCAAAATACAACTAACATAGTTTTGTAGAGCAGAAAGAGTTCCATCGAATTAATACTTACCCATTGCCAAATAAGAATCAAACCATTGTAAAATAAAAGAAAATGTAAAAACTCTATGAACTTATTCCCCAGCGGAATAATTTCATACGTTATTATATTGGCCACTCGTATTGTACATATATTTACTGACAAGGAATGTTAAAATTTTTGAAAATTCGATGGTATACATTTACAAATAAGAAAATGATTGCCTTAATACTTCAAACACAGCTTATTTTCTTCTATTTTGCCATCGACCCTCCCCTATTGGAAAACCCTTTATAATATACGTAAACATAAAAGTGCAGTGTTTTAAAACAAATGCATCTACCCACTCACTCATAAATTCTATTCGCTCGGTTTCATGCGACACCCTTATAACGCAGAGAATGCTAGGTTGCCAACCTTGGCATTCATGGATGAAACAAAAACAAATCTAATTTCGCATATGAAATTTCTTATGATTGCGACACTTTTGTGTTCATGCATTACACCGAGAATAGGATTAAACCACTGTCTGTTGTTTAGTTCTACACATTGAAAATATAAATAAAATGCATAGACAAAATGAGAGTTTGTATACTTTACATGTGATGGATACACTACGCACACATACATACACATATACATAAACTGTCCGGATACGTCCAATAAAGGACAATTTATTACGTTGAAATGAGTGAAAATTTATTTCCGCCATGAATGTATGAAATAAGTTTTCTTAACCAACTGGAAAGTATATTTATTGTTCTATAGGATTTGAAATTTGCATAAAATTTATACTTGTTGCCTGAAAAATAATTATTTATCATTTCTTTTTAACTATTGCAATATACGAACACACTCAAAAGGGCCCTCATCTAAGATAAATATCTTGAAACGGAAGCTTCAAGTATGGAGATACATTTTTGCAATCAAAGTAGGGGTTAATGTCTTTTATGCTATGGTGTTTCTTTAATGACTCAGCATCCGAGCTAAGTATGACCTATTAGAACTTCCTTTGTACTTTGAAGCTTTCGACCTGTAATGCGTAAAAATAATTTATTCAGATGATGCCAATTATTTATTCATACTGGCTCGACGAAGCTGATAATTTCTTTGTCCAACCCTAAAATAAAATGTAACTTTTTCATATTTAACACAGAATTACCGAAAAACAGTTAATGTGTATAGTGTTCGTATTTCTAGAGAGGTAAGTGAAAGTGGCTCAGAACTTCTTGCAGGAGGGATCCTAAAATATATTAGAAATATATAGACACGGCCAGAGACAAGGCTAACTTACTGGGCGCACATTAATAATGCTGCCACAAGAGCTGCCAAAGTAAGCGGCATGCTAAGCAAGCTCATGGCAAACCTTGGAGGTCCAACTCAGAGAAAGCAAAAACATGTAATGGACACGACGAACTCCATTCTTCTATTTGGATGCGAAATATGGGCAGATTCGCTAAGGGTGAAATGCTGGCGGAAAACTCTGCAATCTGTGCAACCCACCTGTACACTCAGAGTGGCTTCTTCACTTTCAACTGTATCAGAAGCAGCGGTTTTAGTTATCAGCTGAATTAACCCTAAAGATCTTTTAGAACAAGAGCGGAAACGGATATGGCAGGCAACCAAATTCCAGGGCCCTGCTTCCCCGAAACTAGAACTCAAACTACTTTAGCAAACAAGATGGAACTCTGAATGGTGCGGTAGATGGACAGCGAGACTAATACCCAATTTAAAAAAGTGGGTAGAAAGAAAGCCCTCACCGTGCTTATTGTTACCTCATATAGCTTTTGTCCGGATAGGGGGCCTTTCACAAGTATTTGTGGCGAATGGGAAAGGTGAACCTACCAAATTGCATTTATGGAGATACTGAGTTTAAAGATACGGAGCACACCTTCTTCAAATGCGAGAAGTGGGATACAGAAGGAACAGCTCTGCAACGAACTATTGGTGTATTTACACCTGAAGAAATAATCGAGAAAATGATGATAAGCGAAGAAAAATGGAATGCCGTTGCAAATTTCGTGGAGAATAGTAATCGAAAAAAGCCACGTGAAACGGAAGCTTATGCTGAAGTGCATTAAGCATATATTTTTTGAAACAAGCGATCCTGGACGCAGGTTGAGCTAGTGAATGTGTCCTTCTTAGGACGCCGTCTTGGATCTTGAAGAAATGCAGAAGCAGTCCCAGTGTTGATAAAAAACTCCAAATCAAAAAAGGAAGGATGTTTTTAGTGGAATCACCACACGCGTAGAAACGATAACCGTCGTGCTTCCATATGGTGCGAAGGCATTTTTAACCAAATCACACAGCCAAAAAAAATATATACATATGTACTTGGTTCCGTCGCTTCAAAGACGGTGATTTTAATGTTGACGACCATCCGCGTGAAGGAAGGCCAAAAACCTTCGAAGACACTGAATTAGAGGCACTGCTCAACGAGGATCCATGTTTCCATGCTTTGGGAATGATTCAGCAACAGGGGACTTTGGCTCCTTATGAGTTAAAACCAAGAGATGTTGAAAGTATTTTTTCGCCTGTGAACAACTGCTCCAGCGGCAAAAAGGGAAGGGCTTTCTTTCATCATCAAAAATGGATTCATTACAGCAATCCAAAGAAAAGAAAGTCATGGGGACTACCCGGTTATGCTTCTATGTCGTCGCTTCGGCCGAATATTCACGCTGCGAAGGTGATGATATGTATTTGGTGAGACCAAGTTGGTGTTATTTATTATGAACTGTTAAAACCAAGCGAAACCATTACTGGGGATCGGTATCAACTTCAATTGATGCGATTGAGCTGAGCACTGCGCGAGAAGCGGCCGCAATACGCGGAGAGGCATGAAAAAGTCATTCTGCAGCATGACAACGCTCGGCCTCACGTTGCCAAACCCGTTAAAACCTACCACCTGTTCCGATCGATGGCACATGGTCTAGCTGACCAGCAGTTCCATTCATATGCAGACATCAAAAAATGGCTTGATCCGTGGATAGTCTCAAAAGATGAACAGTTTTACCCCGACGGTATACGAGATCGACCAGAAAGATGGGAAAAAGTAGTAGCCAGCGATGGGCAATACTTTCAATGATTCACTTGTAACCATTTTTTCAGAATAAAGTAAAAAAACAGCGAGAACTTAGTTGCGCACCTAATATATAAAGAAATAAATAAATAAATACTTTTAATGCATACCTCGTGTCCATCCCCTTCGTTTTTTAGTCTAAATTTCTATTTTTTTGTCGTACTTCGTTGCTCATTACGGCCTTTCAGCTTTCTATGCGACAACTGGATTTAAAATTATCCAACTAATCTCACTTTTAATTCACTTGAAAGTGCTTGATTCAATTCTGATTTATTTTATTAACATTTGTGCGCGTGCATGAACATTTTGAAATATTTGACATGTGGCATATCCACTGGTGAACTACCGCAGTGGTCGTGTATGGAAGAAAATGGTATGCTAATATGCATGCGGACGAACGTGTTTACATTTATGTACATGCATTGCGCCCGTGACTATCTTTGCGCTTAATAATTTAAACGCATTGTTTTCATATTCATTACGATAAAACGCGCAAATTTGACCGGCATTTATGGGATTTTCAAGCATTTTATGAATCCTCCTGCTTTAGCGGACTGTTTTGGGTGTAACAATTTCACTAAGTACTATCATTATTTTTTTAGTTTAGCAGATAGCAAAGCTTATGCATGCGTGCTCCTAAGTATTTAAGCTATGCCGTTGCTGGAATATTATAATGCTTCGGAACTTGCACTAGTCGCTTCGCAGCTTGCTAACATGCGTTTTTTCTTCTGGTCGAGCATACGAGGGGTGCCCTTTATATTTTGCGCCCGTTAATAAAACCACAGTAAAATAATTGCCGGGGGCTCCGCAAAATAATATCCAATGCGGGCAAATGGGAGAGGTGACACGTGTACACAACTTTCAACCTCAACTTTGAATCTCAGCTTCACGTGGTACCCCCTGCTAAAAACGGACGAGGCTCTGATGACTTTGCCACCCTGTGGCAGAGGAAATGCTGTTGCTACAAGCTAACAATTTCAAGAGCAAGTCTGTGGGTTTTAGACGAAACCTTGGCACCAGAATCGGAAAGGTAGGTTGATAACTTGCTAATCTTAAATTTTGTTCTATCAACGAAACAGCAACAAATAAGTGGCGGAATCAAAGGAAATTATATAAACTATTTAGGAAAGTGAATTTATTGTTTTTCAAAATATTCTCCTTGCAAGTCAATGCACTTTTGCATTTGCTTGAAGCATTGAGTAAGTATTGAACAGGACTCACAATATTGAACACTACTGGCACTCCATTTTCACTGAAATACTCATATATTATCCGTCTCGCCGTCGTAGACGAATGGGTTGGTGCGTGACTACCATTCGGAATTCGGAGAACGTAGGTTGGAATCTCTGTGAAACACTAAATTGAAAAGGAAGTTTTTTTCTAAAGCGGTCACCCACACCCCACAACGTTTTTTCTAATAGCGGTCGCCCCTCGGCAGGCAATGGCAAGCTTCCGAGTGTATTTCTGCCATGAAAAAGCTCCTCATAAAAAATATCTGCTGTCCGTAATCGGCTTAAAACTGTAGGTCCCTCCATTTGTGGAACAACATCAAGACGCACGCCACAAATAGGAGGAGGAGCTCGGCCAAACAGTAAGCGCCAATTATGTATGTAAGAAATATGAAAAGAAGAGGAAAACATTGCGGCGAGTTATAGACTCGAGCAACAATTCAGAGCAAAAAGAAAAAAAGCTGCGACTCAACATAAAAGTGGCAAAAATAGGAAAATGAATAGATTTTGCTAAAAATTTGTTCCTTAGTAGACAAGAGTGCGCTGAACCCAAATATCAAATTTATTTTTCATAACTTTCATTAGATAGATAGAATTAAGACTAAGATGAAAATTAACCTTCTACCGCATATAAGCCCATAGATCGTATTGCAATTTTGATCAAATTTTATTTCCAAATTAAGTGTTATAATACAATTCAAACTATTTTAATCCATTAAATATACAATGCAGGTAAGTTTTTTTTGACAGAAAAAAAAAGTCTTTCCATGGGATCGATATACTCATATTTCTTGACGGATAATAATTATTTCGCTTTCCAACTGTTTTCTATACTTTCCAACTAGTCTTCAGATGTATATATATGCACCAATTTGTGGCGTGCGTCTTGGTGTTGTTCCACTAATGGAGTGATCTACAGTTTCAAGCCGACTCCGAATCGCAGATATTTTTTATGAGGAGCGTTTTCATGGCAGATATACACTCGGAGGTTTGCCATGGCCTGCCGAGGGGCGACCGCTATTAGGAAAACTTTTGCTTCATTTTGGTGTTTCACCGAGATTCGAACCTACGTTCTCTCTGTGAATTCCGAATGGTAGTCACGCACCAACCCTTTATTTTTCTTGTAATATGTCTCATTGATAATTAATTAAAGATATTGCAACGAAAAAAAGTGAAAAAACCTTCAAACCTGCCTTTCGGAGTCGGCTTGAAACTGTAGGTCCCTCCATTTGTGGAACAACATGAATACGCACACCACAAATGGGAGGGTGCACGCGCAACGAAGAAACAAGTTTTTTTCAACGCTTTATTAATATAAAATTTCTTTTTGAAGCATAAACCAAATTTTTGATTTTTACCCGCTCAGTCTGTTCGATGCAGCAAAGCAACACTATATACAGCGGCGGTGTGAACAGCATCAGACCATTAACTGACTCTTAGCTGACTTGCTGACGTAACTGGGGTTATGATAGCGAAAAATCTGAGATATCTTAGGTGATATACGAAAAAAATCAGAAATCTTCGTTTATACTGTCTGTCATCTAACCAACACCTGACTGGACGTGTGTGTGAATAGGTGTGAAATGAGCAGGTAAAATTCTACTGGCGAATCAAATTTTTTTGCTTTTAAAAAGAATTTTGCTTACATGCGAAAGAGGAGGCTTCAGCGTGAATAATTGTCTTCTATAGTAACATTAGCCTTTTCAGTATTTAGTCGCCATGTAAGTCAGTAAGTAAGGTCCAGTCGACGATTCAAAGGTTGGTGAAAAACGTTCAAGAAACAGGTTCCGTCGAGGATAAAAAAAGGATTGGCAGACTAAAAACTGAACGTTCTGTTGAGAATATTGCTGCTGTAGCGCAAAGTGTTGCTGAACAACATTCAACATCGATATCTCCACGTTTTCAACAACTAGGCATTCATTAACCGACTGTCTGGCAAATTTTACCTGTAGACGTGCTCTTGGCGAACAATGATGCTATTTTTTACCAATACTTGTTTGGAGCCATATTTTGAATAAAAGTAGTGAAACCTGAAAGACTCTAAACTTTTACATGCCTTATTTTAAAACAACACCTAGGTGTCTCTTTTGAAAGACCTTTTACATACAATCCCAAATGAGGCCAATTCAATACAGTGCACGTAATACGTCTTCCCAAAGCAGTGACTTAATTTTTCGCGATTTTCACAAGAGTGATGTCAGGCACCTTAATTATACAAAACAAACGAACACAAGGAGGAGAAACTACTTTTTTGTGAAAATTCAGTAAATGGCTTGATAATATTGGGATTTTTGACATTTAAACTAAACTTTTTGACATTTAAACTAAGAAGTACCGAGAATTGTTCAATAAAACGCAAAATGATTGCCAACGATTAGTCCAGTCATCAAAGCACTTTTTAAACGCGTTTGAAGAAATTTTCTTCAGCTCCTTCAGCGAATTCTCCTTAATGGCCTCTATCGACTCAAAGCGTCCTCCGCGGTGTGGCAATTTAAGTTTTGGGAAAAGGAAAAAGTCACAGAGGGCTAAATCCGGTGAATACGGTGGTTGTTCGATGAAAGTGCTCACAATATGAGCCTTGTGAGACGGTGACTCTTGGAACGAGTCAAGCAGGTACGCGTCTCATGCCCAATTGATGGTGTAAAATGTTGCGAATTGATTCTTGAGACACGCTAAGGTCACAAGCTACCTCCCTCAAACTTAAATGGCGGTCGGTGAAAATCTTCCACGACTTCTCGTAGTCTTATACCACTCGTAGACCCACAGTGTAAATTGCAGAGCGCACCTGCGGTTGACTGATATAATTAAATGCCAAAAACAAGTTAAGCGGACAGATACCTGTAAACGGAAATATAGGGTTATTCAATACGTGCGCTTCAATTTTTTTCCGATAGGGAGGGCGAACGACGCAATATTTTTTATTTTTCGCTTGTCATTTGTAAACTTCATTACTATACATTTCATCATGGAACGCTACACACTTGAGCAACGATTGCAAATCGGGCAAATTTTTTATGAAAGTAATCGTTCTGTTGCTGCTACTTTAAGAGCATTACGGCCATTTTACGGTCCATTTAACAAGCCGTCCCGTTTTGGGGTTATATGAAGTCATTGGACTACAGTAACAAGCCGGCGACGATTTGTGAGCTCAGAGCCAATATTGAACGCGAAATTGCTGGAATTTCGGCCGATTTATGCAAAAGAGTGGTCGAAAATTGGGTTCAACGATTGGACTTCGTAAAACGTGCACGCGGTGGTCATGCAAAAGAAATCGAATTTCATACTTAAATGTATATGTTCAAACTCGATAATAAAAAAAATTAGTTAAAAAAGTCAAACCGTTTGTTTTTTATTCAAAAAAGTTCAAAAGTTGAAGCGCTCTTACTGAAAAACCCTATATTTTCCCGGATTTTCATTAAAATTATTTAAAATGAAGAAGTCAATATATTTTTTTCAAAAATGGTATACTGCTTATTTATACATTAAAATAAGATAATATTTTTTTTTTATTGTAATCATTTAAAATGGCGGATGTACACTCAATTCTTCCAGGAAGGTCGCAGCGGGGCTTCTCAATCGGCGGGCATTGTAGCATCGGTGACCTGAATACAATAAATAAACAATTTTGTTGTTTATTAGTGTCATAATTTCTGTATGAATTAAACAAAAATGGGGAAAAAAATTCGCGGAATAAAATGCTTAAAAAAATGAATTTTGGGGCGAATTTTCCTATTATTTTTGCTTCGAAAAAATTATTTTTTCGAAAAATTTTCGAATTGTAAATTCACATAGAAAGTAATATCATAAAAAAGATGTGTGCAAAATTTCAGGGGGATCGGTCAATAACTTTTGAAGTTATCGTGTACGCCAATTCGAAAATATAGTTTCGAGAAAACGCGTCTGACGTCGGCTACGTCGTCACGGTTGACGATCTATAATATCAGAAATACTTAAATTTACGATCTAAAAATTGTTTAACATATTCTTAAAGGATTATATTAACATTTTATGAAAAAAAAAAATGTTTTCGAAATTTTCAGGTATCTGTCCCCTTAATTGACAGATCACGCGCAAACTCTACGACTATACTATAGAGGGCAGTTGTACCAACATTCCAGCAAAACAAAAAGAATCGACACATGTGCAGCGCGCGCTTTTTAAATGAACAATTCCCGATATTTTTGACAGAACGTATAACTTTTTGTGTATGTTGGTTTCTATTGTTTTCGTTTACTCTTCCTCGTCTCGGATCCTGGCGCCACAGCGAATTCGGAAGGGGCAATCTCTTATTCTATCATTATTGAAGCTCAAACAAATCACAGTGATGGCTATGCCATTCTTTTCACTGTTTGTGAAATTATTTTCTTCTGTGCCTTCCATTTATATCCTGTCATTCGTATGGAAAGAAACAAAGAGGCCGTCACTGAAGGCACGAAAAATAATACAGTTAGGGCAACATACCCCTAGTACATGTGTACATATTTGGATATATGCTTGTAGGTACTATATATGCAATGTAATACTGCAGTGGTGGGTGATCAAAACACAAGCCAAATTCTGTTTACAAAAAGATTAACCCTACGGTGCGTAGGGAAATGCTAAAATGAATACCGAAATGCACTGATTTGTGTAAATAACTGCATTTAATTTCATTGGGGTCCATCATTGGGTGGGAGCGTGAATATAAAACGACTACGCAAATATGTACTTACTCACATGCATGCACACATAACCGAGCACATCAGTTTTTCATATGCATACACAGATGGGTAAAGTGCATGTAATTAAACGCTTACATAAGTGAATTGTTGTAGTTCACTTTAACTGCTGGAATGCAAGAGCTTGCTTGCATGGTGCGCCTGTATATATGTATATATGTGTGTGTGTACCATATAAAAGTTTTTCTCATTTCTGCTCTACTGGTGCAATAAACTCACAACGATGCGCTTGAACTGTGTGCATACCAAGTTTTGCGCCCATACGCAAGCAGATTAGTAATATACATACATACACAGCTTTTCAAATAAACAACTTTGGCGTTGCGAGGTTGTCATAAACAAATTTAATGTCTGTATTTGAAAATTGCCCAGATCCATGATTGCTGTACGGGTGAAATTTGTTTAAAGTTTTATGTATGGCAATGGGTTTGGCGGATATACTCGTATGCACATATGTATGTAGTTATAACCACTTTGGAGACATGCATCCTATGTATCCATGTAAGTAAATACATATACATACACACCTGCTCTCGAATATCCCTTTTTTGTGGGGTATCTGCCATAATACTACTATAAGTACTTGAGGGAAACTGAGAAAAATGATTGGAATGTATTTTTTTATTAGGACCTGGTAGAAAATCTCATAGCATTTATTCTTTGAATATGATATCCGGCTTATGCCCATCGCGGCTATGAGTTAAATCATCCATTTGATCAGACAAATTTTTAACTACTTTTTCCAACAAATCTGACCATATGGCGTCAATGGTGGCTTGAGTACAGTATTAAATCGAACCAACTTGGTCTTGGTGGAACCAAATGTCAGAATGTTTAGCTGATTAATTTTTGGAAACAAAAATCCAGTCAACCTATTATAAAGGGTGGTTAAATTTTAAGGGCCGATGTTGAATGGATACCACACCTAAACGTCAAGTTTTTTTCTGCATTTTGACATTTTCCAATTTCAGACTAACTCAATTTGAACCATGGAAAGGTACACAACAAAGCAACGCGTTAAAGTTATTCAGGCTTATTATGAAAACGGGGGTTCAAATCAAAATGCATATCGCGCAATTCATCTTCAGTGATGAGGCACATTTTCACCTCAGTGGATTCGTCAATAAGCAGAATTGCCGCATTTAGGCGAATGATAATCCAAGAGTGATTGCCGAAAAACCAATGCACCCACAAAGAGTGACTGTTTGGTGCGGTTTATGGGCCGGCGGCATCATTGGGCCGTATTTTTTCCAAAATGAGGGCGGTCAGGCAGTTACTGTGAATAGTGTTCACTATCGTGAGATGATAACGAACTTTTTATGACCCGAATTGGAAGATATGGATGTGGACGTTTTGTGGTTTCAACAGGACGGTGCCACTTGTCACACCGCTAACGAAACAATGACTCTTTTGCGCGAAAAATTTGATGACCGAATAATCCCACGTCGCGGCGATGCCAATTGGCCGCCAAGATCATGTGATTTGACACCGTTGGACTGCTTTATTTGCGGTTATTTGAAAGAAAAGGTGTACGTCGATAAGCCAGCAACAGTTCAAGAGCTACAGGATGAGATAATTCGATACATTAACGGCATAGAACCTCAATTATGCCTCAGCGTCGTCGAAACTTTAGACCATCGGATGGAGGTGTCCCGCCGGGGCCGCGGCGGCTATTTGGCGATAGTTTGTTTCATACGTAATTGAATTATACCAATATTATCATAATAAAGAGAAATGACAATAGTTTCTTAAAAAAATTGAATTTTATTCAAAATCAACACCGGCCCTTGAAACTGAACCACCCTTTTTAATGCCGCCAGTGCCCACTGAACTTTGCGTATAAATTTATTTTTTTGAAAATAAATTTTCACAATTCTCTAGTCAAATTAACAATTAAGTAGTCAAACCTTACTGAACGGAAATGTCAACTCAGTTCGCTATTTTCAGCTGCTAAAAAAACACCCAATACATAAATGTGAATTTTTTTTATTGGAGTATTGAAGTATTAAAGAGTATCGGTTACCATAATGAAATAATGAAAAAACTGGGACAAAGAGGGGCTATTATTGAAGAAGAGATCATCACTGAGATACATATGTATGTAGTACTTAGGTTTATATCACACACACATACATGAAATTGGCAACACTGTTTTTCTTATAGCCAATATGAGAGTTCTCGGTTACTTAGAGGTTATTCTTGCTAAACAATTCGTTATGAATAAACACTTTGAAAAATATTGTTAATGCTGATTACACTACTTTACAGCCCGAAAACAAATCCGAGAACCAGATCATCCAATTCCTATGTAATGTCGATCGCTGAGTACGAAAATACTCGTAAATTCTTTTTTTTTCAACAAAATGTAACAACTTTTTGTTAAATTCAAATAATCTTAATACAGTAATTCCGATCTTTATTGATGCCTTTTTCTTTTTCTGCAATTTATGAACAATTTTTCCTTCCCGAAGAGGAATTTGTTCATCGACCGCCTTCTGCCGAAGGAAAAGGTCTGAAATATCGGCGCCGAACTCAACGTGTTGAAGAAATCGTAGTATCCACTAATCCATTATTTTTTCGGTAGTTGGCTGTAGGGATCGATAGCTCGTAAAGTATCGATCAAACAATTTAAATTATGCTCGTTGTCAAGGTGACATTTCACATTAAAAAAATTATTTTACTGTTTTTGGTTTGTTTCGTTCCGTTGTGAGCTACAGGGTGTTAACAATGAAAGACATAAAGACAAAATGGAAGTCATAAAGGGAAAATTCGATACCTTTTGCAGTTTTTCTTTGATAAATCCAAATATGCAAGCCAGACGCTGAAATTTGGAATGGTCTTTATTGCGCCGATACTGTAACAGTAATTTTGCTTCCGCTCAGGCATTTTTGATGTTAAAGAAAAAGACGATAAAATCAGAGAAATAATCGAAGTTGACCGGCTTGTTAGTAGTCGTAACATCGCCATTTGCAAAAATATTGTACATATAAATAAGGACTTCTTTTCTCTAAACTAATATGTAAGAAATATATAAGCAATTACTTACAAAAAGTTTGTTTAATGTGATTTAAAAATTTTCAATTCGATCGTAATCACTGTGCCTTAATAACCGTGTTCAGGGCACAAAAATACATCGGAAACCAATCTCTTATAAAAAAACTTGAAGGCCTGTATAATTCACAAGCCATTACACCCAAAATAAGTTACCGTTTGATGCGTTTTATGGGCCGGTGGAATCACTTGCCACTTCGATCGTACGACTTGACCCATTTAGAATATTTTTTCCGTGTTTAATTAAAGTCAGATGCGTACGTTGAAAACCAGAAGTATTTGAGCACGTGAATTGGACCACTCTTTTAAACTAAAGTAGGCGTCAATCCCTGTTGCCCTGACTCCAATCATATGGACGTGAATTTAAAATACATATTTCTATTCTAGCTAATGACTTGAGCTTCCTAAATTTAATTTTCTTTCGATTTATCGATATAACCTTGTAAAAAGGGTCCTCATACAGGACGAAAGAAAATTTAAAAAGTTGCACCTTCGGTTGGATACCTCGTGTATGGCTGGACCCCTATGTATTTATATGCATTTGTTTGGAAATATGTGGCAAATGCGCCACATCTATAATTCACTCATATTAAAAAATTACGTTTAGAGTTCATTTAAGAACTTATTTCGTGCTTACACATTTTAATTCATTAAATATGCTATAAGAAATAAATTAGTAAACGGCGAGAGGTACATGTACCGAGTCTCAGAGACTTTTCCCAAGTGTAATTAAAACGCTCTATACGCTCTAGTTGCTCATTGTGGTCGCCGAGGCCGAATGGGTTGGTGCGTGACTACCATTTGGAATTTGGAGAGAACGTAGGCTTGAACCTCCGCGAAACGCCGCAAATCGTGTCAAAACAAAACAATTCGTGGAAAGTAATAATTGTTTTCTGCTTAACTCGTGTTAAATAAAATTCGTGTAAAAAAAATCGCGAAAAAAGAGAATTAGGTGTATATAATTTTCATTTCTGACCTTTTCCATTTATTTTGGCATGCATTGCTACCTACTGGAGCAAAAAATATGGCTGAAAATATTTTGGTTTGTGGAAAAAGACTTTTTTTTGTTCTTTATTTTGACTCATTTCGAAGAAGGTTGAGGAAAAAAGTTAATTCGAATGAAATTTAAGGTAAAATATGAATTGATATTCATTTATGAAATCAGTGGAAGGCAAACAAAACAAGTATAAGAGATTTATGAGTGCTGTTTACATACTGGATTCTTGCATGCAATCCAATAGAAACCAGATTTACGACGAAGCTTTTCGCCTCCTTGTAAACAAAGATGACAATCTCTATTCGCTGTGGGTCTATCGGCTCCGGTTAGTTGGTTGACCACAATACTCCCTGGGATAGTTGAGTAGTGAATTGAGAAATCACTGCTGCATTATTCATACAATTTTCGTTGTTTTCAAGGACTAACGTTTTCGATGAAGACGTAAAAAATATTAGTCTCGTTTTACTTTTTCTCTGCCCTTCACTTTCCTTGTAAATGCAAAGCGGCACGATCCGTGTGACCAACCGCAGGTTTTAAAAAAAGTGTCCAACGAAGGGTTAATCGTATTTGTTGTTTTATTTACACTTAATTTTTCTTCTAAAAACTTTTTGGAAGCCTTTAAATGTGTTGCTTCTTTCAGTCCAACACAAAAAATTCCAAAACTATGCACGGTGACTTGGTTCGAATATATTAGCATTTAAGTAGAGATTTTGATATTTTTTATTGTAATTACCAAAAATGGCGACATTAGTTGCCGTGCATTTTGGCGTAGTTTATTAAATTTTTCCCCGTGAAAGCTTAGGAAATATCTGTCTTCAAATGTTATTGCGAGAATTTTCACATTAGGGTGGTTCACAAATAATTGCAAACAACTTGACATTATTGCATATGCAAATTACCATGGCAGCACAACAACAAAGTTATTTATTTGCCCCCATAATCTGCAAGAATCACAATGACAAGTAGTTTGCATTCAAATGTGAATTGGCCTTTTTGCCATGCCAAAAATCAGTACGAGTGCGCAACATTCCCAATTCGAGAGCATGTGCAATATTTCCTTGCTAATTGGGGCTGTTAATTGGACGATGCAACAAATTTACTTAGAAATTTAAGTTTTGCAGTTTTTTGGTTATGTTTCGTTTTTGTTTTGGTTCAAAAATTTAATTTATATTCTAGTCAAGTGATTACGAGTGCCTCCCAAATTGTATTTGTAGCTCCATCGGTTTATGTTTCAATAAAACTGACAAGCATATTTATGGAAACTTAATAAAACCACCGTTTTGAGTAGGTTGGCTTGAATGTTCACTAAAAAATTATTGTGAAAGTTGAAAAATTGAGTAAATGGCCACATCGCTAATATTTTTAACTCGCTTCTGAACAATTCAAAACACTGCTCTAACGAAGCGCAGAGAGTATCCGTATTCATCACATTTAATATATTACATTTCAAAATGAGTAATTTTGTTGAAAATTTCTCAGTTTGCTCTTATTATACTACAAATAAACCAATTTTCAGAAAAAACTTAAGACAATGTCTAAAATACATATGCGATGAGATCAAAAATAAGGCGAACTTTCATTTTTCTCAAAAAATGTTTATTTATTCAGTAATTTCTATTTTATTCTCCGATATGCCGACATGACGACATCCTCAGCAACTTCTCTAATTGTGATTCGGCGAATCTCCATAAACATTTTCTTCACTTTCTTAACATTTTATCGGTTGTTGATGTGCCGGGGTTTCCAGAGCGAGTCTCGTCATTCACATCTTCTCGACCTTCTGTGAAAAGCTTGTACCACTTGTAAACACTTTTTTGACTCAGAATACTCTTACCGTATGCCACTGTCATCATTTCAAGCTTTGAGCACTTAATTCCATTGTTTACATAAAATTTGATGTAACTTTTTGATCCATTTTTTTCGATAGCAGAAAATCGCCAAATACGCAAAACACAATTGGCTTATTTATGCCTCTCACAAACAAACTATTGCTAAAACCGTAGCTTGCGAAATTTGAAGATTCGCCTTATTTTTTGAACACACCTCGTACTTGGATCACTTGACTTGAAATCGCTTATATATGTATATCGACTTATACATACATAGATAAAGTATATTTTATAATACCAAAAACTATAGAAACAAGATTACGCCCATGAGAGAATGCGTGACGTCAAATTAGTGTAGTTCTTCAGTGTTGCAAATCCTTTGCCCTTCGCAGTAAACTCAGTGCTAAGTGCATTTGTTTCTTTTTTTTTAATTTAAAGCTAGTAAAGCCATGAGCTAAAGATGTTTTTATAATTAAAAAAAAAAGCTAAAAAAGGCCACCCTTGCATTTAAAGCTTATTTTGAGAAGATTTCAGTTCTATTGAAAATTTTGTTGATTGGTTCTTTTTAAAGAAATTTTCTTAACATAAGTTTTAAATACAAGGAATCATTTTTAAAACTTTGATTTTTCCATACAGTCTATTGCACATCACCAGAACACAGTTATTTAAAAAAAACGCCCATATTAAAGGCATACAAAGTTCGTTAGGTAATTCAATAAAAAATGGGCATTTGCTTTTCACTGTTTTATCGTGTGATGTCTTTTTTTTCAGATCCATTTCGTGAGATCCAAGTATAACAGTAAATATTTCATCTCTATGTTTGAGATTTCATTAATTTTAGGAAAGGCTTACCGAAGGTGCGAAGACTTGATTTGGTTAATACGGGGCATTCGCCTAAATAGTGGAAACGACTTTATTTCACTCCCTCCGCCTGACAGCTTCAGCAGATGGGATTGAATGGAAGGTTAAGTCTGGCGGCATGATTCGCTTTACCTTCCAATTACCTGTAAGGGTTGCAGTGATACGTGAGATGCTTGGGCGGGACCATCCTAATAGGTTATTCATTCACTGGATGTTGTACGACGGCTATGTGTTTCTTCTGTCTTGCACTAAGCTTCCCTGATAGCTAAATGCTCTACCTGGAACACGCTTAGTCAGAAAGTCGAATTGATTTGGATAAGTTGAACTTTCCGAATGGGGGCCAGCTTCCATACCATATTTCATTTTAAAACCGTCAGTGTAGATTTCGACATCGAATGTACCAATCATTTTGCCTTTCATCCATTCACCTCTCGGTGGAAAACGTACCGTAAAGTCGTTCTTCAAGTTGAGGTCGGGGATTGTGAAATCTGATTTGTTTTTGAGCAGTTACCGTTTTTGTAGAAGGATCTTGCTGTGACCTTACGATTTTGTTGTCCAGCTTCCTGTATCTCTGAGTCTCACCGCGCTGCATGTGGCGATTGTTTTTATGTGTAAATTACTTTAAGTTGAATGTTAACTTTATTGAGTCTGATTCCAAACTGCTGTTACAAAGTGAGTTACTCCTTATATTACCCTAACTGCCCTCACCATTGTCGCCGTCTCTTGTTATTGCATCTTTTCTGCACTTGCTTGCTTGTGAGTATGCTGAGTCAGCGGATCCCACGGCTAAGGTAATTTGTTGTCTGTTTGTAGCCGTTGAGTACCCGCGAACGGACGTTAAGCCGACAATGCTGGCTGTGTGCTAAGGTTAACTTGTATAGGCCTTTTAGTGCTTTTTATATCTAAAACTAGGCAACACTACAGTTACGAGGAAGATATTTCACTACTCGAAAGAGAAGAAGAAGAACAAACTGGAAAACAGATGTAAATAAGGCGAAAAAATGTCAGGTCCAAAAACACACGACAGATTCAAACCAACACCAACAATAATCACAATCGCCGACAATGTGACCAGTCAATTATTGAACAGATTAAAAAAAATTATATTTTATATATTGTAATTATAGACATCACATTTTAATAAAAGAGGCTAGGAAAATGCCAGTAGGAAAGAAGTAAAATTCCATGGAAAGAACAAAAAATTGCTAGAAAATGTTAATCTGGTCACACAGATCACCAATTGTACCAGTGCGACGTCATGATGGTATCTATGTAAGATTCCCACTTCGTATGAAAATAAAAGTAAAATAACAAAAACCAGTGCGACGTCATGAAAATCAGCTGCTATTGTCAAATTCGCTGAGAACAAAGTAATAGTACCACGAAAGGCGCCACCTTATTATTCTCTCTATCGTCGTATAATACTATTTTGTCTGAAAACATTTTGCAATAGTTGATTGCTTTAACCTTGATTGTTTTAATTTTAAATTAAACTTTCAAAATTACTTTCGTTATGGAAGTGAAACTTCTTAGCCGTCGATGAACGAGCGAGAATGGAGAGTAAAATTTCAAGGCCATGCAACGTTTTGAGCATTTTCGTTCCGCGGCAGAGTAAAAAGATATAACGTAGAGGAAAAGGAGAGAGAGAGCTATACTTTATATATATCTTAGAAACACTTCAGTCTTTCCTTGTGGTTGCTAATTTCTAGTGAGAAATAACACTGCCTACTTTTTGGCGCTTGTTTGTTGGTGCAAACTTGTTTGAAATACATTTTTGGTGCCTACTTATACTTCCTTGGGCCTACTGTTTGAGGCGTTTTTTGGTCCCAATTGTTTTGGCGTTTTTTTTGGTACCTACTTTTTGGCGCTTATTTTCGTTTCCTGGCTAGTGCTTGTGCGTACTATAAAGTGCTGTCCATTCCGACGTCGGATTTATTGGAATTGCCTTGTGGTAATTTGTGCCGTTGCTGCGGTCCTGAAATCGCTGCGTTTGATACGTATATGTGGGTGATAAACACTTGGAGTAGTGTGGGTTGTTGCCACGGTTTGTGTCCGGTGCTTACCTACACCAGTCGACCCTTCTCCATTTTTTGTAAATTTTGTCTATTTGTATTCTCTGCAAATGTTGTTAATGTATTAAGATTTATACTCTTTCTCTCATTCTCTCCCTCTTTCTTTTTCTGCCTTGAAAGAGTCACTTCTGTTATCTGTACTACGCTACACGTACTTTTTCTGTGTGTTGAACAGCTGCAAAGTAATTTTCGGCAAATTTTTTCAAACACGCAACAAGTTGTAACGCCTCATAGACACGACGTGAGGGTCTCTCTCGAATTTCTTCATTAGATTATTTTTCGAAATTACTTATGACCATATTATCGCTTTGCTCTTCAAATTAAATTTCTATGCTGTTATCTGCAGTGCAGACATTCTGATCATTTTGGAGGAAACCGTGAAAACCAACAAAGTTTTAAAAGTAAGCTGCCCTAAAAAATTTGAAATTTCGGTCAAGCGAGACAAAACAAACTTTGTGGTATTTATGCAAAAGCAAGAGAATTTTCATTTTTCTTGTTTACTTCTAATTTCTTTGAATGTTGTCTATTTGTCAGAGATTTCTGAAAAAAAATTGAAAGATAGTGTCCACGTCCAATTATTAGAGTGTACAGTTATTGGTTATTAATGTACGCCAAAATTAATGAAAAATCTGTTTGCTTTAAATTTGTACGGCTATTGAAGCTGTCCAGTTGCAAGGACCATCAGTAATGAGGAATTTTAGTGTATACTCGTATGTAAGTAGGTAACATAAAAATATTCCATTAAATTAAATCCATTAAATTTTTGGACAGAAGCCTACAAGCATATGGAATTCCCTGAACAAACTCCATACCATATTTTTATTTTTCAGCTTTTGAGGGCCATCAATAATTTTCTATAGTCTTTCTTTCGTCCCTCTGGGTTACTATGATATAATCAAAATGGAGAAGAATTATTTTGTTCCCCAATTTTTATTAGTATAGTCTCTTATGCGCATAACTGTATATGCCAACTTTAGCCACATAACAAAGGCGCACACAGCAATGTATGCGTGTTAATGACACTCGTGCTAAATGTGTATCGGGTGTTTTTTAGGAGCTTGAGATCATAAATGATAATACAAAATAGAAATATTTGTCGGAATGAATTTTTATTTATTATAATCTGGTAGATAATTTTATGGCATTTTTTTATAAGATATCCGGTAATTGTCCATTGAGGCTACCAACTACATGGTCCATTCGATCAGTCCAATTTTTTTACTACTTATTGCAATAAATCTGAATAATAAGTCTAAACGAGGCTTCAATTCTTGCACGATCTGCATTTTATAGGCTCGTCAGCCAAGATCTTTTCGTAAAATTTTTCACGTAGATTAAATTAGATTAGATTTGTGGGATGGTTCAACAAATCCATGCACTTAGTCGGGAAGACAAAACGAATAGAGGGACAGGATAGATATTATATAGATGATAAGACGGGTAGAACGCAGAATCTCTCTTGCCAACAAGTACTACTTTGGACTAAGTAGGCAATTAAGTAGTAAGGTCCTCTCTCGACGAACAAAACTAACACTCTACAAGTATCTCTTATTCAATGAGGCGTCCCTTGGAGTGTTTGAGAGAAAGTTCCTGCGGTAGATTTTTGTACCTGTGCACGTTAGCGACGGCGATTATCGTAGGCGATGGAACAATGAGTTCTATGTACTTTTCGACGACATAGACATAGTACAGCGAATAAAGATGCAGCGCAACGTTGGCTGGGTCATATCAACTTGGCTTCACTTGGTGTGCTCAACGAGCGCCGATTAGCACGAGAAAGAAACGACTGGTGCGCTTTGTTAAACTCGACCAAGAATCTTAAGAGATTCATTAAGATTCTTTCATTGATAAATCTTAAGAAATGCAGAAAAGGAAGAGTATAAACTTCATCCATATTCAGTATATCGTATCTCAACAGAAGAAGTCTGATTCTGAGAAATGATCTTGTGCCCTATAATTACACCTACCTGTTCTCCAAAGTCCTCCCTACTGTTTAATTCTTTCGCAAAATACTTAGGTACTCTGCAGGAGTTCAACTCAGACCATCGTCTCCTACTGGTAGACGCCACGAAGTAATCAATCGATGTAGAATTGGCATCTAGAAAGAGTTCAGTGCCTAGTGGCATGCTAAGGCAAATTATCAGCCTACATTAGCCAGTTTATCAGCCAACTGGCTCCCTGTAATACCGCAAAATAAGGCGAACTTTGTTGTGTTTTGCAACTTTGTTCAATTTTGTCTTACTTTAATTGACTAATTTCAAAGAGCAGCGTGGGCTATGACAGCTACGACTGTCACTACAATTACCGATACCACTTTCTCTCAATTAGCCAGTATGCTAATTATGCATTCAGGAGGGCATAAACTTTTGATAAAAAAATTGAATTTCCCACGTAGTCTAGGGACAAAGACCAAAGACCAGCAAGTTGAGACCGACGGCAAATCGACATTTCGGCGCCTGCTCAAACTTCGCTCTATGAATTTCGCGAACAGATTTATTTGATTTTTTTCAAAGTAAATTTCTTCAATTTGGAAGCGTTGTTCGGGCGATAAACGATTCCTGGTGACTTGCCTAACCTTACTGAACAGAAATGTCAAAAACAGTTTGTCATTTTCAGCTGTTAAACCATAGTTATCGAAATCGAGAGTTCGCATAGAGTTAAAAAAACACCCGATACAATTATAAGACTATATCGACAGTTAGCCATAAAACAGATTTACTACTAATTTGCTCCAGCCATATGAGCGCGGACAATATGCCAGCTGTTAAGCAGAGTTGTTGTTATTATTTCCACGATTTTTCCAAAAAAATCGATTTATTTGGTCGAATTCATTAAAGAGGTGAAAAGATGTAAGTTTTAGGCGCTTAAAAGGCAGTAGCTGTTTAATCAATGTCATTAGCGTGCACGCAAGAAATTTGTGGAAATACCTGAAACCAAGCCGATTGCAAGAGGGCGTTGAAGGTACGTATGTGTGTATGTTAGGATTTCAGATCAGTAGTTCGGTTGGTTATGTTCTTTGCTGAAATTTATTTTCCAACTTAGCGGAATCTTCGCGTATAACTCTGCTGCTATCGATGTCTACATAAATAACGTGTGCTGTACATAGTGTTTGACGTCAATATCTTGCCTAGAGATCCAAGCCAAATGTATATTTAGTTCTTCAAATGTATATATGTATGAATGTACAAACTAAACTTTTTATGCTTTTATCTTCAGTGAAGTTATTTAACTTGGTTATCGTAAAGTATTTTTTGTACCTAAGTATAGCAGCTTATAGGTTTAGGAGCAGACTGTGACGTCAAAACACCATCAGATTGCCTGCGCTTTAAGCATTAAAAATGTGACATAAATCAGGCTTGAGTTGTTAAGTTGTTAGCACGGAAGCTGGAAAAATTATCCTGAAAAGAAGTGAGCAAATGCTAAATTCAGCCCGAACTGAATTTTATATATTCGGACATTTAACATTTTTAATTTACGTTAACTATTAATTTATGGAATTGAACAAACTCTTAGACTATAGTTTATAACTATGAAAACTAGGTCCACGAGCAATCGCCCGTTCCTCTTAAAATGTGATTAAATGGAGAACGTTGACGTTTTACTTACTTGGGTAGTATCATTGCCGCTGAAGATAGTGCGAATCTAGATGTTATCGCCAGAATAATAAAGCGAATGGTGGATATGCACATCTCCGATCTATTTGGTCGTTGAACATCCTCAGCGTACATACAAATTCACGGATTTTTAAGTCAAATGTACTATCAGTACTTTTGTATGGATAGGAAACCTGCCTCACCAACAATTGAATTGAAAACAAAATTCAAAGCTCACCTTAAGTAACGACGATCTATACGAGAGGGGGAAAACTCAGCCGGTAGCTAACATGGCAAAACTGCGAAAATGGAGGTGGATTGGGCATACGCTTCGCAAGGACGTAAATGAAATCTGTCGTGAAGCACTGGATTAAAATCGACATGGTGTTCGTAAGGTTCGCCGTCCAAAAATATCTTGGAGGTGAACTGTCCAGAAGGAAGTTGGAACGTAAGTATAAACTTGGAATGAATTCAAACTTCTTGCAAAAACTCAGAACCAGACGGAGGTGTTTTACTGAGGCCCTATGCTCAAGTGGGAGAAACAGGAACCGGTGATGATAATGACAGTTTATAACATCAGGTGGGCGAACGGAAGTAAATTGTTCTGGCATATAAAACAGTGGGCATGGTTTTTATCTGATTTCAATAGCAATTTTATCGGATCGGAAAGGGGAAGCAATACGTGTACAAAGAAAGGTAGGGGGAGTTTTAAGTAGTTACGGAAATACACCCGTTTTCCCAAGAACTTAGTGCGACACAGACCAATTCTTTCCTTCATCATTTTTTTTTCGGTTTAGTTCTTTTATCTTTTAACTTTGCGTATTTTGCTTAATTTCTAATGAAGATAACACTTGGGCTGAAAAGACCCGGGCCTAACAAAGAAACCACGTTTTGTTTTGTTCAAAATTAGCTTTATTTATCAACGTAATTTCCGTCAAGAACAACGCAAACTTTCCAGCGTCGGTCTAACATTTCAATACCACTTTTGTAGATCGACTTATCGTTTGCCTCAAAATAGGCCTCAGTTTCAGCTATAATCTCTTCATTCGAGCGAAATTTCTTACCGGCGAGTATTTTTTTTAGGTTTGTTCATGTAGTAGCAATGGCAAGCTTTGAATCACCAACACCTTCTTGTTTTTGGCCAACAGTGGACCAATACGGCGTCCACTTTCTCGTAGTCAAATGTTCATGCAAGCCAACTATCTTTACAATGCCACCTAACTGACCTAACTTCACTTTCCGATCATTCAATACGAGTTTGTGGTTGTTTTTGATTTTGGTGGTGTTACCGCCTCATTTGGACGTCCACTGCGTTGTTTGTCTAGGACTTGTCTACGTTTGAAGCCAACAAACCATCGTTTTATTGTTGCTTCAGATGGAGCAGAGTACCCATAACACTTTTCAAACCATTGCTCCGCTTGAAGGTTATTTTTTCAGTCAAGAAGTAGTGCAAAATTAAAACACGAAATTCGTTTTGGTCCATTGTTATGAAAAATAACAAAAGCAGCGTCACTCTTAGCACAATAACTCACGAACTTCACGAAAAGAATATCATGAACGTTAACAGCTGTATTTTAAAGGTTGGTACTAACTGAAAAATAGGTGAAAGCAATAAAACTTGTGCCACCTATAAGTATGTGTTAGGCCCGGAATTTTCCAGCCTATATGTTATTTTTTATTTCTCTTTATATTATTAATATAATAGCTGAAATGGTCGTGGCCATGTTTTCATTTCATTTAATAAAATACTTTCAATTTGGTGATTACTTGATAAATGTTTTAAAAATATCAAGAAATAGGTACAAACTGCACCAGACTTAAATTAATCGAATTAAAAAAAGTAAAATGTGTAGAACGAAAAAAGTATATGACCAATATTATTCGACTTAAAATAAGTAGTTTATAATTTGGAGCTCAGTAATTTTTTTGGGATGCTCTATTGATTATAATTTGTTGAAGTTGTCGAGGCTTCGACTTAACTAAGTTTTTTATATTATATATTAATATTTTGACAAGTGTTTGTCCGTTTGACATGAATTGTACTTCTAAGGCTTTTGGCGCTATCAAACTACCCTCCATTTGTGAAAACCGATTGAGAAAATATTCCTCATACATTTTCGATTGGGCTAAGGTCAAGGCTGCAGTCAGCCTATTCTAAAGTTATATTAGTATTTTTTTCTTTGTCACAAACTCTTTCGTTGCTTTGGAAGCATGGTCGGCTACGTTGTCATGCTGGAAAATCCACTACTCATCGAAATTATCATCAAAAAATGTAATAAGTACTTTGTCTAGAAGTTCTATATATTTAACAAAACTCATTTTTGTGTATATGAAACATATGGGCGTTTTGGCCCTCCGAAATTACGAGGCATTTTCGCCTCCTCTTGCTTCCGTTTATCATCCCTATGCATTTGGAAATCAATGAATGGATTTCCCGAATATCTCTGGCGCTGAGTTTTACTTTTTTATCACTTTCTTGGCACATCCGTACTTTTCTTTCAAACGGAAGTAATGTAAAACCACAGTTGCACATCCTTTGTGTTTCAAATACCTTTGTATGCATTCGTTAGGTCTAAATCTCAATGAAACTGGTGCTCGGATCCCACTGATTTTAAGTGATCGGCCATTGCTTACTGATAGAGCTATTTCCTTTAGAAAAACCCTTTGGAAAAATTCTAGCGAGGTAGAACATATTAGGTATTTAGTTGCCCATAAAAAGGGTCACTTGAACGAAAAAATTATGATAAAATTGCGTTTGGAAGAGGGATAAAAGAAATAGGAACAAGGGAAACAACTGAAAAATTACTATATGAAATTCAGCAGGCGGGTGATATCTGAATCAGCTATTTCCACAATAGTTCTGCTATTTCTACACACGCCACGATGCGTAAATCTCAAACACCCACAATAATCGATAGTTTAGTTTGCCCTAGGCATGTTTTCGGGTGCTACTAATGCATGCGTGTCAGGCAGGCATAAAGCCCATGTTTTAAGGAGTATACAACAGTTAGTTAAAGGAACCCGAATCCCCTTCTTGCGCGGGAAAAACTACTTCACGGGCTCCTCTTTACCTTTTGTGCAAGTCTCTGTGACCAGGCATCCCTACGAGCTTAATTTGAAGGTATGCGCTTCAAACAAGAACCGGCTAGTTTTGGGCACATCATCAGCGATTACAAGGTCTTGATTGTCGATTGGCTATCTGAATAGAAGTTTACTTCGTGAGAATTATAACAAAAGTACGCAACTAAACAATTGCAATTACCTTTGGTCGCAGCTATCTCCTCACATTACAGCGGTCCAGAATACTTCTCCACCTACTCTACTCCTAAACTTAGATCTATCCATATATAGCTTCGTCCATCCCTATCACAGATGATACAACCGATCCCTTCCTCTCTTGAGGGGATGTGTATGAAACAGGGTCAGATTTCATGTTCATTGTGTTGTTGAACATATGTTAGCCTAGAAATGCATGTAACTTATTTAAAAAAAATTTAGGTTTGTCCTAACGAAATTCCTTTTTAGAGTTTTTTTGTGTGTTGAAATCTCCATCAAAGACGAGGCTAGAACAAATCCGCTTAAAGCTATTAAATGCAAATGCGCAAATATACAAATATGTGAAAACATATTTGGGTACATAAGTAGGTAGTTGTGTATGTTTATATGTATTCATTCTTCCTAGCAGCAACGATATAAACGTGTTGGTCTCCTCTTTGACTGCGACTTTATTATCGTGTTTCTGGTACTGGTACTCGCACTGGCTAAGTTTGAACACTAGTGACTGCAGTTTTTTGCTTACATACGTTTTTTTTTTGAGGAATTTCGCGTCTTTTGTATTACATTCGGAATTTCCTCTATAGTTCGTGGTTCTAAAAAAGTATGCGCGAGAAATACAATAACCTTGCCACTGAGCTGTGGTAAGAAACTCACACACATGAACACAATCTGCTGATTTTGTACAATTTTGAACAAAGTTTGAAGCTTTAAGTTATATGGTTTTTGCTGTAGTATGAATTATGTTTTTATATAGAAAATTGTAGTGCGTTTATAATTTTGCAGCGGGAATATATGAGAAGAAATCGTGCTGGTACAAATTAATAATGGTTAGGGCAATTACATCTGAAGCAATACATATAAAATTAAAGCAAAAATATCTGAGCGATATTTTACAAGCAATGCCGAATAAATTTTGATTTATAAGCGTCAGCTAACTAACAGATTTTTAATTCTTCCTCCCATTGAAATAAAATAAAATTAAGAAGCCATCTGCCATAATTTCTTACACACGTCATTGACATTCACTGCTGGGAGCGGTACTAAATTCTACATTACAATAATAATTTTTAAGTAAAAATTATGGAAGAAATGTAAAAAAGTATCTAAACAGGCTATATTTCTTTGGCTTTAAAAAAGTACTGTAAAAGAAAGAAGGCGGCCGCCGTAGCCGAATGTAGGTCCCTCTATTTGTGGAACGACATCAAGACGTACACCACAAATAGGAGGAGGAGCTCGGCCAAACACCCAAAAATGGTGTACGCGCCAATTATATATTGTATATTATATATATATATATATATATATATGAAGGAAATAATTTATGCTATCTTTTCGTTAAAAAAAATACTATTTATTAAAAACCTAGAAATAAATGAAAACTATTGGCAATTCAACAATACTATAACGATGTTAAAAGATATTCGATTTATACTTACTTTGTGTTAATTTTTATGTAAGTTGCGGATGTAATCGGTTACAAATCCACCGAATTTGTCTCCATAATTGTTTGATCAGACAACTGTGAAGGCCAATTGAGCACTTTGATCCCATTCTTAAGTTTCCACAATAGAAACCATCGCCTTCACTGTTCGGGCTCCTTGTCTTATTGTAAAATCCAAGCTTGGTAAGCTATTCCAAAAATCTCAATAAATCGGTAAATTCTATTCATCAAAACTGCATTGAAGTGGGTGGAAAACACAAATAAACGGTCAAATCCGTTCCCGGAGAAGCAGCCCGAGTATGGATATTTACCGGGTGTTTAAGTGTTCGTTGAATTTGTCGATTATCAGCAATACATCAGGATCGACTTATTCAACTATTAGGTTGGGGAATAAGTTCGTAGCGTTTTTAGTGAAAGCTTTTATTTAAACGAAAAACAATAATTTATCATTAAGTTAATCAATTACATATTCGCCGCTGCTGTTTACAACCTCTTTCCACCTCTCGACCAATTTTTTTGATGGCGTTCCGCCAAAAATCGTCTGGTCTGGTGTCAAAGAATCAGCTTTTAAGGGCTTCTTTGCTTTCGAAAGTAACACCCTTCATATGGTTTGACAGGGAGCGGAAAAGATAATAATCGGTCGGTGCAAGGTCTAGAGAATACGGCGGATTCTGAAAGACCTTACATTCGAGCTTTTGGAGTGCGGTTTTGACGACTTGTGCAACATGGGGTCGGGCGTTGTCGTGAAGGAATATGGTTTGACCATGTTGATCACACCCTTTCAGTCAAATAGCCTCATTCATGCGGTGGAGCTGCGAAATGTAGAGCTCCTTGTTGAACGTGACATTCTTTTCGAGCATTTCCCAGCGCACCATGCCCTCCCAGTCTCACCAAACACATATCATGGATCTTGGAGTCTCCCGCTACTTCCTTTGCTTTATATAGACGTAGAGGTACCATTTCTCATATTTATTTTTATTTATTTATTTATTTATTTATTGTCTTTAAATGGATACATTCTTACAGACTATATTAAGCTAATGTAATATACAATAGTTTAGTAGTTACTAAGAAAAGAACGATTTACGATGATTGACTAAGATGCCATGCGGCCATGTAAAATCCGCACCGGAAGAATTGAAAAACATATTTAAATCTGCACATGCCCTAGGAATCGGAGCATTCACCCCATAGTTGGTTCTCGAGAAGCCAAATTTAAACCGTGACGATTAAGTACACAAAGGGCTGTGACCACCTGTTGCTCGATGTTGGGCGAGATGCTGACAAGCAATTTGAAGCCGACTTTCTTTGTTTTTTTTTTAATAAAAGTGATTGAAAATCGTTCTATGATCGCAGTTTTTTTCCTCCAAGTCAAGTCTAGTTTGGCGACCGTCGTCCTAGGCGGTCATGATTTGAGGCGTTCTTCATCTAATTCAGAAGGCCTTTCGGTACGGGAGCTTCTTCTCCATACACGTCACAAATGCGCCATTCTGCTTCGGCAGCCTTTTAACCTCGATAAAAAGCAAAGAAGAGCAGGTGTCGAAAATGTTTATTTTTGCCTCCTGGGTATTCCATTTCTTAGCCTCAAAACTAATCAAACCTTAAATAACTCAAAAATACAATTAACGAAGTTTTGTAGAGCAGAAAGAGTTCTATGAAATAAATACTAACCCTTGGCGAAACAGCAAACAAATCGTTGCAAAATAAAATAAAATGTAGAAATGCTATTAACTTGTTCCCTAACCCAATATTTATGTTTGGAAATGGAGAAGTAAAATGCATCAAGCAAGCAAGATACAACCTTAAAACCCGGTTTTTGTGATAAATTGCAGTTTTAGCTGACTATGGCAGAGTTGAAATGGTATTTATTATAAAACATATTTTTTATCGTTAAAACTTTTTAGCTTCTAATTAAATTTTTCACTTTGTAAAAACATTTTCTGAACGCTCTACAGTCAACATTTTGCATTAACAGTAACAATTTACTGCATGCATTACATAATCACCACTTGGATCCTTTGCGTGCTCCAACCGTCGAGGCAATTAGTTTCATATTTGTATTGAATTTCAACCAGTTAATGCTCCAGCAAATATTTGCACTGCGCTTCACTTGAATGTAAATTGGTTGTAAGCTCAGTTGCCTGACCAGCATCAACCATTTCCGTTGACTTCTACCCCTTGCCGGTTATCATATTCACTTATGCAAGTTCGCAGAAGTGGAATTCAATATATCAATGCACTTTACCACACATAGAATTCCAAGCGCTTCAGCTTCAGTTGATATGGAAACCCTAACTTTCTGGAATTTTGTCTCATGTTGCGATTGCTCAGCGCCCACTGAAAATAATAAACTTTAAATTTTTAGTAAGCAAACCAATAAGCCAGGTTAAACTAAATTCACTAAATTAACTTTAAGACTTAAGAAAATAAGGAAATTGAAACTCTTACAATTCTTTCCCATTTTAAGAAATATCTAAATAAACTGTGCCTCATAAAAAGTTTGAATGCAAACACAAGCCACGTCTATGAAAAATGACATATATATTTAATTATTTTATTTATTTAATACTTAAGCTCAAAATACACACAATTTTTCTTATTGCCTTTTACGAATCGAGGAACTGAGTAATGTTACTAATTTTTTGGAAACTCTATTTTAAAGAAATTTAATTTTAAAGAATTTGAAGAAAATTTGTGCACTGCATTGCCATCACAAATTCAGGAAGATATGCAATCAAACTGTATTGGCACCAGGTAATTCTTTGAATACTCAAGCGTACGAGTAGCTTTCCACTTAACTAAGGGGGCACGCCGAGTCTCCCGCCAGCCATTGTGAAAGAGTATTTTATCGTCCAACCCCTCGAATACACCCACATTCGCACTCACGTATTAATTGTTCAAATTTGTATATAAATTTCTACTTTTTGTGTATTTTGCAACATAACTTTAATAACACTGCCCTGCAAATTTCAATTTTTCTGATGCGAATAAGATGTGACCTAGTGTTCCCGAAGGGAATTTTCGCGCTGAGCACGAATCCGAGTTCAAAAATTTTCCATCACGTCAGGTTTTCAAAAAAAAGGGGGTTGAAACCCCTAAAAATAGCGTATTTGGCCATTTTTCAAAAATTGTGGAGCAGAACCCTGACGTGCTACGATCTTCGTTATTGTCAGTAATTGAAGGTTGAACTTTGCTCTTTGAAATAAGCCCAAACCCAAATTGTTCGCATGCACCCTTAGAGTAGGGGGTGTACTTATGTTAGGTCGTGTGTCAGACGATGTATTAGATTTGAAAATTTGAATTTGATTTTTTTTATTTCTTTTTAAATGGAATGTTTGACTTCAGATTTGTAATCAGCGACACTAAATACCTTAGGAACACTGCACTTTTCATTATATCTTATCTTGGGTGTAGATAAGTTCCTATGTTCATTTTTTTCTCTACCCCCGTAGACATAAGTACACCCCCTACTCTAAGGGTGCATGCGAACAATTTGGGTTTGGGCTTATTTCAAAGAGCAAAGTTCAACCTTCAATTACTGATAATAACGAAGATCGTAGCACGTTAGGGTTCTGCTCCACAATTTTTGAAAAATGGCCAAATACGCTATTTTTAGGGGTTTCAACCCCCTTTTTCTCGAAAACCTGACGTGATGGAAAATTTTTGAGCTCGGATTCGTGCTTAGCGCGAAAATTCCCTTCGGGATCACTAGGTCCCATCTTATTCGCAAAACCGAAGCAGGGCAGTGTAATTTGTCGTTTGTGAGCTCATCTGTGCGTATCGGCTCTTTGCGCTACTTTGTCTTATCAGTTTTTATAAATACCAACTAAAAGTTTGACATATTTGCAGAGAACTGCGCCGTAATCCGGTCATCCGTAAACACCATTTTGAATGACTCACTGGAGGAGTCCGACCGGTATTTCCTGAATAACTTTAGTAATGTTGGTTGCCAATGCCTTAATCGAAGCAACTCGAATTTACACTCCCCCACAAATGAAACTCCAAAGGTGTGATATCATACGATCTTATCTTGGTGGTCAATCCACTGGACTGAGACGAGGCATGAATAAGTCACCGAAATGATCGCGCAGTAAATTCATTGCTTCACGAGCTTTATGCTAGTAGCACCATCTTGTTGGAATCAAATGCTGTGGAGATCAACGGAGGGCTTCAATTTCCGTTTATCCGGCATCAAAGAGTCGTTTATCATGGCGCGATGCTACATTGGTATCAGCCTTATTTTGTGAAGAAATATTGGCCGATGATTCCTCCAGCCCATAGGCTGCACCAAAAGCTTGATTCAATGGACGTAATGGCTGTTCTTGAGTGGCTTCGGGTTGCTATTCAGCCCAATTATGGCAATTTTGCTTATTGACGTAGTCATTAAGCCAGAAAGGGGCGTTATCGCGCGATGAACACTTTTCACAGAACGCCGATTTTCGTAATAGAATTGTACGAATTGTTTACATTGTGGAGTCGTAAGTCTTTTCATGATGAAATGTCAATGAATACTAAAAAAATCATGTATTTAGTTTGACAATAGTCACGCGAGATAACTATTGGAAAAAGTACTTCCAATCTGATCACCCTTTATATTCCTGAAGTTCCTCATTCTCACCAATATCTTCAACCAATTTGCTTCTTCACCATAGATAGTTTTTCGCTCCCTCACAAAAATGGTACACAGATGTTTCCAAACCACTCCAAGGAGTAGGAGAAGGAATAGTGGGGCGTAGAGTAAACAAATCCCTAACGATTTTCCATGCGGGGCTCTTCGCCATAACGGAAACAGCGGAAATCATACCCAAAACAGCGTTCGAGAAAGTAAAAATTAAAATACTTTCGGACAGGCAATCGGTTCTCAAAGCCTTGAATAGCTTCACATTTGAGTCAAAAGTCCTAATGGAGTGTAACAATACACTCAACAAACTGGCCCCTCATAACCAGGTCTCACTCATTTGGGTACCTGGACATGAGGGACATGCCAAAAAAAGGACAGAGGGGCTATTTATTGGACCAACCCCATTCTTCGGATTTAACAAAAACAATATAAAACAGGAAGCCAAAAAATGGATCCAAACTAAAGCCCGAGAACACTGCAACGGCGCAAGCCACCTTAAGGGGTTATACGCAGTTATGAAGCAAATAAAAGACGGGTTGTCAAGGATTTATCCTGAAGAAACTTCAGAATATTTTAATTTGAAAATTTTTGGCGGTTATAAAAGCGTCCTTCAAGAACGTAACAAAATTTTTTATTTATGAAAATGTTGATTATAGAGCGCGCTGCAGGCGATTTCTGGAACCTCCTTTAAAAAAAGACGATTTACGGTGTACATCGTAACTCAGGATTGGATTATCTGAAATCAAAAAACCAAACAAATTTTGTTAATATATCAGATTATCTAGTAATTAATCGTTCGGCTAATCAAAATAGTGAATTTTCACAAAATGGCAGCTTTTAAGAGGAATGATTTCGATTTTTACGTTAAAATTTGGCCGTAAATTGATTATAAAATGGAAAATAAGTATCAGATTTACAAAAGGAACGATTAATTACTAGAAAATGTATCTTTAAAGATTGAGTTAAAACGGTTGACCGATCAAACAAGCCATTTTCGAGATATCGTGTACACCGACTTGAAAAATGCCATTTTGAAAAAACACGTTTAAAGTTTCAATACCTACCTTAAAACGTGCCGAGGCATCTCTACATATTTAGGTATAACTCCGAAAGTATTGCTTAGATCTACTTCAAATTTCGTGCGTATACTTTTGAATATATGTACATTACAAAAATGCAATAAAAAAATCGATTTTTTTGAAAGTCATAACTGCGTATAACCCCTTAATCATTTCAAAAAGCGTTTGAACTTCAATACCAACAGAGCAAAATCTGGTCTAACCCTTAATAAAAAAGGTTGTAAAAAACACTTTAACACAATAAAGTTATCTAGTACAAGATCATGCAGGTTCTACTGTGATGAAGAGGAGTCTATGGGACACTTAATCACTAATTGTGAAGTCACAGGAGACTCAGAATCCTGGATTCGTAACTACTAGAGGAGGAAGAGCTACAATTGCTTCCCCCTAAGGAGCTGGTTCGATTCGTCGGTATACTAAATAATTATAATTAATTAATTAGGGGCGCACAATAGATCAATCTGGTCGCCCAACCACAACCGAACAACCATTAGCAATATTTTTTCGTCTTCTTAGAATCGCATCTCCTTAGGGTTTTGTAGGAACAAAATCAGGTTAATTTCAGGAAAAATAAAATTTTTATATTTTGGGCTTTGTTTTATGATAGTAAAATAGCCTTCAGGGATATTCGATACTTTCAGAATCGGTATCATATGATAGGTAAGAGTGCCCAGAATATAAAAATTTAATTTAAAGTAATTTTATCTATAATTTAAATAACAAACCAATAAGCCAGGTTAAACTAAATTCACTAAATTAACTTTAAGACTTAAGAAAATAAGGAAATTGAAACTCTTACAATTCTTTCCCATTTTAAGAAATATCTAAATAAACTGTGCCTCATAAAAAGTTTGAATGCAAACACAAGCCACGTCTATGAAAAATGACATATATATTTAATTATTTTATTTATTTAATACTTAAGCTCAAAATACACACAATTTTTCTTATTGCCTTTTACGAATCGAGGAACTGAGTAATGTTACTAATTTTTTGGAAACTCTATTTTAAAGAAATTTAATTTTAAAGAATTTGAAGAAAATTTGTGCACTGCATTGCCATCACAAATTCAGGAAGATATGCAATCAAACTGTATTGGCACCAGGTAATTCTTTGAATACTCAAGCGTACGAGTAGCTTTCCACTTAACTAAGGGGGCACGCCGAGTCTCCCGCCAGCCATTGTGAAAGAGTATTTTATCGTCCAACCCCTCGAATACACCCACATTCGCACTCACGTATTAATTGTTCAAATTTGTATATAAATTTCTACTTTTTGTGTATTTTGCAACATAACTTTAATAACACTGCCCTGCAAATTTCAATTTTTCTGATGCGAATAAGATGTGACCTAGTGTTCCCGAAGGGAATTTTCGCGCTGAGCACGAATCCGAGTTCAAAAATTTTCCATCACGTCAGGTTTTCAAAAAAAAGGGGGTTGAAACCCCTAAAAATAGCGTATTTGGCCATTTTTCAAAAATTGTGGAGCAGAACCCTGACGTGCTACGATCTTCGTTATTGTCAGTAATTGAAGGTTGAACTTTGCTCTTTGAAATAAGCCCAAACCCAAATTGTTCGCATGCACCCTTAGAGTAGGGGGTGTACTTATGTTAGGTCGTGTGTCAGACGATGTATTAGATTTGAAAATTTGAATTTGATTTTTTTTATTTCTTTTTAAATGGAATGTTTGACTTCAGATTTGTAATCAGCGACACTAAATACCTTAGGAACACTGCACTTTTCATTATATCTTATCTTGGGTGTAGATAAGTTCCTATGTTCATTTTTTTCTCTACCCCCGTAGACATAAGTACACCCCCTACTCTAAGGGTGCATGCGAACAATTTGGGTTTGGGCTTATTTCAAAGAGCAAAGTTCAACCTTCAATTACTGATAATAACGAAGATCGTAGCACGTTAGGGTTCTGCTCCACAATTTTTGAAAAATGGCCAAATACGCTATTTTTAGGGGTTTCAACCCCCTTTTTCTCGAAAACCTGACGTGATGGAAAATTTTTGAGCTCGGATTCGTGCTTAGCGCGAAAATTCCCTTCGGGATCACTAGGTCCCATCTTATTCGCAAAACCGAAGCAGGGCAGTGTAATTTGTCGTTTGTGAGCTCATCTGTGCGTATCGGCTCTTTGCGCTACTTTGTCTTATCAGTTTTTATAAATACCAACTAAAAGTTTGACATATTTGCAGAGAACTGCGCCGTAATCCGGTCATCCGTAAACACCATTTTGAATGACTCACTGGAGGAGTCCGACCGGTATTTCCTGAATAACTTTAGTAATGTTGGTTGCCAATGCCTTAATCGAAGCAACTCGAATTTACACTCCCCCACAAATGAAACTCCAAAGGTGTGATATCATACGATCTTATCTTGGTGGTCAATCCACTGGACTGAGACGAGGCATGAATAAGTCACCGAAATGATCGCGCAGTAAATTCATTGCTTCACGAGCTTTATGCTAGTAGCACCATCTTGTTGGAATCAAATGCTGTGGAGATCAACGGAGGGCTTCAATTTCCGTTTATCCGGCATCAAAGAGTCGTTTATCATGGCGCGATGCTACATTGGTATCAGCCTTATTTTGTGAAGAAATATTGGCCGATGATTCCTCCAGCCCATAGGCTGCACCAAAAGCTTGATTCAATGGACGTAATGGCTGTTCTTGAGTGGCTTCGGGTTGCTATTCAGCCCAATTATGGCAATTTTGCTTATTGACGTAGTCATTAAGCCAGAAAGGGGCGTTATCGCGCGATGAACACTTTTCACAGAACGCCGATTTTCGTAATAGAATTGTACAAATTGTTTACATTGTGGAGTCGTAAGTCTTTTCATGATGAAATGTCAATGAATACTAAAAAAATCATGTATTTAGTTTGACAATAGTCACGCGAGATAACTATTGGAAAAAGTACTTCCAATCTGATCACCCTTTATATTCCTGAAGTTCCTCATTCTCACCAATATCTTCAACCAATTTGCTTCTTCACCATAGATAGTTTTTCGCTCCCTCACAAAAATGGTACACAGATGTTTCCAAACCACTCCAAGGAGTAGGAGAAGGAATAGTGGGGCGTAGAGTAAACAAATCCCTAACGATTTTCCATGCGGGGCTCTTCGCCATAACGGAAACAGCGGAAATCATACCCAAAACAGCGTTCGAGAAAGTAAAAATTAAAATACTTTCGGACAGGCAATCGGTTCTCAAAGCCTTGAATAGCTTCACATTTGAGTCAAAAGTCCTAATGGAGTGTAACAATACACTCAACAAACTGGCCCCTCATAACCAGGTCTCACTCATTTGGGTACCTGGACATGAGGGACATGCCAAAAAAAGGACAGAGGGGCTATTTATTGGACCAACCCCATTCTTCGGATTTAACAAAAACAATATAAAACAGGAAGCCAAAAAATGGATCCAAACTAAAGCCCGAGAACACTGCAACGGCGCAAGCCACCTTAAGGGGTTATACGCAGTTATGAAGCAAATAAAAGACGGGTTGTCAAGGATTTATCCTGAAGAAACTTCAGAATATTTTAATTTGAAAATTTTTGGCGGTTATAAAAGCGTCCTTCAAGAACGTAACAAAATTTTTTATTTATGAAAATGTTGATTATAGAGCGCGCTGCAGGCGATTTCTGGAACCTCCTTTAAAAAAAGACGATTTACGGTGTACATCGTAACTCAGGATTGGATTATCTGAAATCAAAAAACCAAACAAATTTTGTTAATATATCAGATTATCTAGTAATTAATCGTTCGGCTAATCAAAATAGTGAATTTTCACAAAATGGCAGCTTTTAAGAGAAATGATTTCGATTTTTACGTTAAAATTTGGCCGTAAATTGATTATAAAATGGAAAATAAGTATCAGATTTACAAAAGGAACGATTAATTACTAGAAAATGTATCTTTAAAGATTGAGTTAAAACGGTTGACCGATCAAACAAGCCGTTTTCGAGATATCGTGTACACCGACTTGAAAAATGCCATTTTGAAAAAACACGTTTAAAGTTTCAATACCTACCTTAAAACGTGCCGAGGCATCTCTACATATTTAGGTATAACTCCGAAAGTATTGCTTAGATCTACTTCAAATTTCGTGCGTATACTTTTGAATATATGTACATTACAAAAATGCAATAAAAAAATCGATTTTTTTGAAAGTCATAACTGCGTATAACCCCTTAATCATTTCAAAAAGCGTTTGAACTTCAATACCAACAGAGCAAAATCTGGTCTAACCCTTAATAAAAAAGGTTGTAAAAAACACTTTAACACAATAAAGTTATCTAGTACAAGATCATGCAGGTTCTACTGTGATGAAGAGGAGTCTATGGGACACTTAATCACTAATTGTGAAGTCACAGGAGACTCAGAATCCTGGATTCGTAACTACTAGAGGAGGAAGAGCTACAATTGCTTCCCCCTAAGGAGCTGGTTCGATTCGTCGGTATACTAAATAATTATAATTAATTAATTAGGGGCGCACAATAGATCAATCTGGTCGCCCAACCACAACCGAACAACCATTAGCAATATTTTTTCGTCTTCTTAGAATCGCATCTCCTTAGGGTTTTGTAGGAACAAAATCAGGTTAATTTCAGGAAAAATAAAATTTTTATATTTTGGGCTTTGTTTTATGATAGTAAAATAGCCTTCAGGGACATTCGATACTTTCAGAATCGGTATCATATGATAGGTAAGAGTGCCCAGAATATAAAAATTTAATTTAAAGTAATTTTATCTATAATTTAAATAATTAATTTTAATATGATTTCTACCTCGTTCTTGGGGGACTGAACAACTTTAACCCACATTAAAGCCAAATTCAAATTTCTATCGTTTCCAGTGCGCAAATTGTTGTAGGCGATGCTTCAAGCAACAAGAAGAAATTTCTTGGGCACCCCTGCATGACTTTAATTCTATAATAAACAGAGAAACACAGAAATTCCGGGAACTTATAAAACGGTTTATATCATCTAGAATGATATAAAAATGCACTAAAGAAACCGTGTAGTATATATTTTTTATATATAAATAAAGTGAACTTACCCCATTTTCAAATATATATAATTAGTTACAAATTTAAGTTAAGTATGCAAATTTGAGATGATAAAAGCAATGAATATTTGAACATATTTTTTTGCAATGATAAATTTGTAATAAGAAATTTGTTATGATAAAAACAATGAACATTTTAATAGATTATATAAATAAAAAGTTCATATTAATTTGTATCCATTTATATAACGAAATTTTGTTTTGTGAAAGTGGACTTACACCACTTTCAAAGAAAAAGCTCAATTAATTACGTGAAATTATTAAGAGCATAAATAAAAGTTTAAAAACGACGCCCTCATGACAGATGGAACTAAAAAGTAAAGAGTAATCTTGAATATATTTAATTATACTGATTCTTTTATTCTGTTAAATGCAACCGTAATGTGACCAAAGTTTCAAAACTCTTGAGCTGAAGCGCACACAACTTGACGCACACCAGTGTATGGTTTGAACAATGGATTATAATAAATTGTATCGCAATCGACAGCTGTAAAAAACGATTTCCCACTTTTTGCAAGTGTTTAAGGCGACTTTAAGAACATACGCCAAAATAATGTGAAGCCATTAAACAAACAACTAACGTAACACATACATCACTTGTTCCACAGCACACAAAAAATATGTGCATAACTACAGTATATCGAAGTACATATGGACATACACATACTAGGTTGTTCAATAAGCTTTGCGGTTCGATAATAAAAACACAATTTTATGATTTCAAATACACTTTATTATACACTTCAATACACTTGCTGCAACGAGATTCCATTTTATGAATTCCTTCCCTGAGGCGAGAATTTAGATGTGGTGCAAAATACGCTTCCACTGCTGCAATGACCTCATCAATTCATAGAAAATGCTTTCAAAGCATTAATTTTTTTCGGGCTGGAAGCAAGTGGAAGTCGCTAGGGTCCAAATCTGTTGTTGCTCCAACAATTCGAACTTTAATTCCTGGATTTTAGCCATTATCCAAATGCGCTTGTAACACGGTGCATTGTACTGATGAAAAAGAATTTGTTTCTTTTGCGAACGGGGTCTTGTTTAACGAATTTTTTACTTCAACTTATCTCAAAAGCTTATAGTAATGTTCCAAAGTTATTGTTTTGCCAATTTGCAAGTAATTTACAAGCAAAATTCTTTTCGCAGTCCAGAAAACTGATGCTAATACCTTCTTAGCCGATTTCAGGTTCAGAATCAGGTTATCACCACTCTTTAACCTCTTGTTTTGATTTATGATCATGGTGATAGACTCGAGCGTTATTCATAGTGATGAATCGATGCACAAAATCCCTATCCTTTCGCAAATTCTCTAAGTGTTGCTGAGAAAATCGCTTTCGAATGTGCTTTTGTTCCATTACTAGCCAATGTGTCATTCATTGTGCACGCAGCCTTCTGAACTGTGTACCAACATAACAAAGAAAATTTAGTCTAGCAGCAACGCTTTCTCTTATCGAACCGCAAAACTTAAACTTACAACCTAGTATGTACATGCATACACATTAAAAATAACACTTGTTTTTTTAGATTGGTGCAAAAAATTTATTATTGTTATTATTGTTATTAGTGTTATTACAGAATCGTGTAAAAAACCATATACAAAGCAATTGGGTGTACGTTTAAATACAGATATACCCCAGCATCACGAGGTGTTGAAGTATGAATATTTCACAAAGTGAAAACCAGAGAGCTTTATTTTTAACTTTTAATTTAATTATTTATAGCATGTCATTTCCATTCTCTACGTACATAAGTCCAAATGCAAACGAAATGAGTTATGCAAATATTATAAAAATGATCACAAAAAAATTTAAAAAATTAAAAAAAAATTTAAAGATAGAATATTTTCATGCCCTCTCCGAGTCGTAACTATAAGTATACAAACAAAACATAAAGCCACAAATCTCGGCCTTTTTTCCTCGGCAGAGAAACTTCAATGTAAATTTTTGCATTGGCAAATAGTTTAAAAACCAATTGCAGTTCGAACATCTTATTAAATTGTACGGGTTTAGCCTTCCATTTGTAGGATTACATCAAAACAGAGCTTGACCTAAATACCATTCATAAGAGCACAAAACATGCCCTGAGTAGGGAAAACTTTCTACATTTCTCAGCTTTCGTTTTAAGTACCCACTTTGAGATAGATGAGCAAAGGGCCGAATAGATTCGACAATCGTAACCTAAGTGTGAACTCCAGTGCTGATGCTCTCATAACCCATTTCGACTTGATTTTATATTACAGTATCATATTGGGCCGAAATAATAACGAGTATAGAGTATAGTGGTCAATTTTTCAAAATAGAATTTCATTTATAATAAAAAAGTATTTTATGTTTATAGTTCCATATGTAGAAGTCTACGCAAGTGCAGAAAGTTACTGATCGCCATTCACTTGGGAGTGGCCAGGACGATTCTTCTGCATACCGTTCAAGCAGCTCACAACTTCCGGAATTAGCCCAAGTATCCTCTGCGTGGCTTCGGAAGACCCGTTCGGGAGTGATCTAACGTGAGAAGGCGAAGCATTCCAGGATAGCTGGTTGTGCGCTGGGTTTGGGACTCGCCATTTAACAATCCCCCCCAATGAAAACATACACAATTAGTAATTATTCATTTTAATTTAATGCTGAAGGCTTAATGTTTGCTTAATTATATGAACAGCGCAACAGATGGACTCTGGTCAATGGTAACGCCCAAGAAAGACAGTTCGCTTGGCCTTTTGGCTGCCAGTTACAAGTCTACCTGGCCAAGTACATTGATCAGGCACATGCGGGCCTGCGGCAATGTAGATTGCAGCAGTTCTTGCAAGTTTTCTATAGTAACCATGGCCGTGGTATTTGGATGTCTCGGTTGAAGTTGCAATAGTTGATGATGCGTCTGTTGATGATGAGTCTGTTGAGGATGCATCTGTTGGGAATGCTTTGGTTTAGGATGCATTAGTTGAGGACGCATCCGTTGAGGATGTTTTAAGTTGAGGAGGCATCAGTTGAGGGGTTTGCATTTCAGGCTTAAATTTTCGGTTTTAAAGTGTTTGGTGTTTGCATTATAAGTTTTAAGTTTTAAGTCCGAAATTTTGAATTCATATTTGACTTTTGAGTTATGAGTTTTCGAACTTTCAGTTTTGAATTTTGATTCTTGATTTTTGAGTTTGAATGTCGAGTTTTGAGTTTATGAGTGTTCGAACCTTTCTTATTTTTGTTTTGAGTTTGAGTTGTATTGGTTTTGACGCTTGATTTTTGAGCTTTGAGTATCGAATTTTGAATTTATGAGTGTTCGAAAGTTTCTAATTTTAGCTTTTGTTTTAGCTTTTGTTTTTGGTTTTTTTTTGTTAGTTTGCAGTTTGAGTTGTATTGGGTTTTGAGTCTTGATTTTAGGGTTTTGCGTTCTGAGGTCATGAGAGTTCGAACCTTTTTATTTTTATTTTGTTTTTGAGATATGAGTTTTTGAATTTTCAGTTTTGAGTTTTGATTCGAGATTTTAGAATTTTGAATGTCGAGTTTATGAGTGTTTGAACCTTTCTTATTTTGTTGAGTTTTGATTCTTGGTTTGGGAGTTTTGTGTGTCGAGTTTTGTGTTTATGAGTTTTAATATTTTTTTTTTAGTGTGAGTTTTGATTCTTGATTTTAGGGTTCTGACTGTCGAGTGTGAGTTTATGAGTGTTCGATAATTTTTTTTTGTTTTAGTTTCGAGTTAATATTTTTTGTTTGCTTAAACGTAGTTTTTTTGTTTTATTTGTTAACAACTATTAAACAGTAATTCAATTTTTGTGTCTATTAGTAGTAGTTTTGTGTTTGCCTTGTTATTTTACTTAACAAAAACGAAATTTGAAAATAACAACTAAGTTGAATTTCAGACTGTGTTTGCTTTGTCACCGTTATTGTTTCACTTCCTAATTTGTTGTTCTGATTAGTTTTTGTCCTGTTGTTTCATAATCCTATATAAAAAAAAGTTTGTTACTTTGTAATCAGTTTGCTAATTGTTGGGTTTTGTATTTTGTTTTTTGGAATGCGTTAAAGAGGAGTAGTTGTTTATTTGTTCTACACTACATCCTATTTATTTTTAATTTCATTAATTATTTGTTTAGTACTCTTGCATGGCTACTGAGTTGCTGATTTTTATTTTTTTTCATTTGAAAATTTTAAATTGCGCAATTTCTTTGTTTTCAAGTTGTCGAGTTTTCCTTTTTACTTTTTATTTTCTTTTGTTTTTTTAATCTTCCTTTTTTCTATTTTAATTGCACTGTTTGTATAATAGAAAACAGTTTGCAAATATTATTTAAATATATTTAAAGCGTGCGTGAAAGCAAACCATACATGCAAAATAAGTACTCAAATACGAAAGAGTAAGTCATATGCATAATAAAATTCCATCAATCCCCATTTGAACATGCAGTATGTCGAGAATGACGCTTGACATAGAAAACAAATTTAATTTTTCAACTTCAACTTTGACTTCTTTTTTGTGCTGATGCATATTTATTCACAGCATTTAAAGGGCATTAATAAAAAAATTAAAATTCTTTGATAAAACAACAGCTAACAACAAGAACAAATTCCACACTATATCCACACAGTCAATAAATTGTTTTTACTAACTCTAATATAGGCATTTTATTAATTACATAATGTGAATACGTAATTTTTTGATTAATTTAAAAATTGGTATGACAATCATTAGCTTCAATAACATTTTGCAGGCGCTTTTTCATGGAATGGAACAGTTTTGTATACGTATACGTTGGGGTCTTTTTTTCGTTAATTCCTTTCAAAGGCTGTGAATAGATATGAATCAGTATAAAAAAGAAGTCAAAGATTAATTTGCTTTTGAAGTTGTAAAATTAAATTTATTTTCTATATCAAAACCTATTCTTGACAAACTGTATAAGTATTTATGCTGCATTGGTTTGAAAGGTGGCATTGAACAGAACATGGCCTGGGCTATTTTATATCGTTGGTTTTATGCACTACATTCACCCTTGCCCACCTCCTTTCTTAGGTGTTTGGTTGAGCTCTTTCTTATGCTCGTATTTGTGGTGTGCGTTTTGATATTTTTCCTCCGAATGGCCGATGGTTTCTTTTATAAGGAACTTTTTCATGACAGGAATATTCTCAGCGGTCTGATGCATCGGCAGACCCATAAATCTATTATTTCTTATGCTAGAAAATAAAATAATGCGCATTTGTAATGCCAAGAAAAACAAAAATTAATAATAATTTCATTCCTCAACCCCAACAACCTTATCCTTCCAATCCTTACTTCCGCACCATGGTCAGCGCATTATTTGCATTGTGGCTGCTAAAACAAGCAAGAAAACCAAAGAAATACACACAGTTACATATTGCAACAGTGGCGCCAGCAAGAGGAAGCAAGCACACCAAATTTAGCGAAGTCCTCAACCATCTGTGTGATCCTTCTGTCAGCAAACTGTGACACACAGATGGCGCTTCAAGCAGTAAACTGAGTTTGTCGAGGACCTATGCTTCCGAGTGGGGTGTATAAGGAAAAAAAAGAAACAGTTTTAAGCTTAGTAGTGCGATTTATTATATAAAATTTGGTATGTTAATGTATTTGTACAATATGAGTAATTATTTTAGTTTCAGAGCAAAATAATAAACTTTATAGCTTACACTAAATTACAACGTTGCTAACTGGGGAATAAAAAAAATTAAGGCTTAGATTTTGTAGTGGTTATGCAACCTGTCTGGGAGCTATTACTCCACATAATGAGCGCTTGCATTATTTGTCGGTTGTTTGGCTGAGCGTCTCTTCCTATTTGTGGCATGCGTCTTGATGTCGTTTGACAAATGGAATATCATAGAGTTTTAAGCCGCCTCCGCACGGAAGATGGTTATTTTTGACTTTGACCTTTTTCATATTATTTGAAATATAACAGTTTACAAAAAATACTCGCAAATACTACGAGAATACTTGTAAGTCGCATTTGATATGAAAAACTAAGAAAACTTTGCACAAAAAGAGGGGAAACTGTAATAAGATTGTCTGCATTGCTATCTGGCTGATTTGCAAGGTATTCGTGATTTTGAAATATAAATGAAGATTGTAATGTTTATAGAAGCAGTCACCTTTCAATGCGGTAATAGTATTTAGTATACGTTTTTATGGCTTAAGAATTTTTCATAAGTCAAATAGTTGATACTGATCTTTTTCTTCTTGCGCGATAACCGCTTACGTGATTTTGGCCGAGTTTAGTAAAGCTCATGCAGGTCCAAACATCTTACGCAGAATCTTTCTCTCAAACACTCCACGCGTCGCTTCATCGGATGTTGTCATCGTCCAAGCTTCTGCGCCATACGTTGGGACGGGCATGATGAGAGCCTTGTAGAGTGTTAGTTTTGTTCGTCGAGGGAGGACTTTACTGCTCAGTTGCCTACTTAGTGAAAGGTAGCACTTGTTGGCAAGAGAGATTCTAAGTTGGATTTCAAGGCTGACATTGTTATCGGTGTTAATGCTGGTTCCTAAATAAACGAAGTCTTTCACAACCTCGAAATTATAACTGTCTACAGTGACGATACGCGAGTGCGCCGACTATTTGTTTGAAGACAGGAGGTACTTCGTGTTGCCCTCCTTCACCTCCAGACCCATTCGCTTTGCCTCTTTATCCTGTTTGGAGAAGGCAGAACAAAGAGGTATTTAAGGCCGATGATATTCGGCATACGCCAAAAATTGTACGCTCTTATAAAAAAAATATTGTTCCTGAGCGATTAAGTTCTGCGGCTCGTACGATGCTCTCCAACATCAGGTTAAAGAAGTCACACGACAGCGAGTCACCCTGTCTGAAACCTCGTTTGGTATCAAACGGCTCGGAGAGGTCCTTCCCAATTCTGACGGCGCTGCTGGTGTTGAGCAACGTCATCTTGCAAAGCCGTATTAGTTTTTTGGGGATACCAAATTCAGACATCGCGGCATACAGATAACTCCTTTTCGTACTGTCGAATGCAGCTTTGAAATCGAGGAAAAGATGGTGTGTGTCGATTCTCCTTTCGTGGGTCTTTTCCAAGATTTGGCGTATTGTAAATATTTGGTCGATGGTAGACTTTCCAGGTCTAAGGCCACACTGATAAGGTCCAATCAGTTGGTTGACGGTAGGCTTCAGCCTTTCACACAATACGCTCGCAAGTACCTTATAGGCAATATTTAGAAGCTAATTCCGCGGTAATTGGCACAGATTGCAGGATCGCCCTTCTTATGGATTGGGCAGAGCACACTTAAATTCCAATAGGTAGGCATGCTTTCCTCAGACCATATTTTGCATAGAAGCTGATGCATGCACCTTACCAGCTCCTCACCGCCATGTTTGAATAGCTCAGCCGGCAGTCCGTCGGCGCCCGCGGTTTTATTGTTCCACTCTATATGGTTCAAGCAGCTCATAACGTCCGGGATTAGCCCACGTATCCTCTGGGTAGCTTCCGAACAGTGAGCTCCGGGAGTGAGCTAACGTGAGAAGGCGAAGCACTCCAGGATAGCTGGTTGTGCACTGGGATTGAGACCCGCCACTTAAAAATCCTCCCCAATGAAAATAATTGCAAAGCCTCGGATGAGTTGATATTGATCACTTGACTCTAAATGTCTAGGATCTTTAAAGCTGCTACGAACTATCAAAATAGGAGTAAAGAGTTTTGGGTGTTTGACTGTGCCCCTCCTCTTATTTACATTGTGCGTCTTTACGTTGCCTACAGTTTTAAGCCGACTCCGAACGGCAGAGTTTTACCATTGCCTGTCGAGGGTCGACCGCTATTAGAAAATAACTTTCTATCACTTTGCTGTTTCATGCACGGAGATTCGAACCTATGTACTTCCAAATGGTAGTCAAAGCATTTGGTTTCGGCGGTCGTCGTTTTGAACATAAATCCAGGATAAAAATATCGATCCATGGCGTATGAGTAACATTTCTACTAATTGACTGAAAAATGGCAGATTTCAATTGCTCTCTAAAGAACAACAAAACCTGTAAGAGTGTTTTCACTCTGTAGAGCAATAAATTAAATAAAAAAAATTTTTTCTTAAAAGCTTATAAAATTTTAAACTAAATACATTTGCATTTACAGTTGCCTCATTTCATAATAAAATAAAAAAATAATTTGTCCTTCTCATTTATCTCATAAAAAGAGGTCATGTAAAAATATTATTTAGATGAGCTGAAACTGTTCACCATTCACATTCAAAATACGAATAGGGGCAAAAGGTGAAACAGCTGCAACTGATAAAAATTGGTATGCATCAGCAATTCGTAAGCGCAAAAACAACAACTTTTATGTGTATATGCACGTTTATGCTTAAAGTGAAATGCGTCGACTGCAAACAACTTCCAGAAATGTTGACACGTCACGCCGCTGTTGAATTTATTGCTCATTGCGGCAGTTGCAGATAAGTCGAATAGTGCGACACTTTCAAACAACAGTGACAGTCAGATTAGATAAGGGAAAGCAGTCGATAGTGCCAGCTATGGTAAAAATAACTACAACTGGCTCAGAAGCCAACAAAAAAAGCCAAAAAATTAGCTCATGCTTGCACACACACCCACACTGATACACATGCACATAAATTCATCTTTATAATCCGGCAAGAAAACCGTGGGATGAAATCACTTCAACCACTCACTGGCAATGCGAAAGAGTACAGAAGTTTTCGATGTGCGTCAGCGCAAAGTCGTAAGACTCGTAGCGTGTAGTGTGTGCTGGACTTTTCATACACAACATATGTATGTATGTGATGGTGATAATAAATGTCATAATTACGGTATTTACATTAGTTATAGAAATAATTTTACTTTTAGCATTTATGGAAAACAGAAGCAATTTAAGGAGAGAATTTTAGAGAAGTATGTAAATGTACAAATGGTTTATATTATTTTTATTATGAGGAAATTTAACACTGTGAACTGAAAGGTGAGTTATGTATGCCCTCTTTATGGATTCAGAGTATTTTTCTGAGCCATACTTCCGTAATCTTTAACAACTCCTACACAGATTTGAATATAAGTCCGTATGTACCATATAAGAAACTAGAAAGATTTGGGAGAAAAATGCAGAATTTAGATTGAATTCAGTTCAAATTATCTGTTAAGCATTAAGGTTATATACAGATAGAAGGCCGAAAAATCGAATTTTTTAGAATTTTTCTGCGAAAACTTTTTACTTAAAAGATCTTTTGAATTGACCACTATGTCTCTGAGCTGGATCGTCTGAAATTGAAAAAACCAAACAGATTTCGTTAAAGTAATGTTAAATCTCGTAATTAAATAAAGGAATAGACAAAATAAATTTTTGGGCAAAATGGCGGAATAACAAAATTAAAAAATCGATTTGTGAGCCAAATTTTCACCCTAAATTGTTTAGAAAAAAATATTTATCGGAAAAATAAAATCTTCGATTAGTTATTAAAAAATATATTATATTTAAGAAGCTCGTGTTAAAATTTGAGACTAATTGGTTTAGCCGTTTTCGAGTAATGTTGGTCATCGACTTTGAAAACACCATTTTGAGAAAAACGCGTCTAAAGTTCGACTTGTACTTTCAAGCACTCTTTCCAGCACTCTTTCAAGCATGCCTTTTCTAATTTGTGTGTAAATTCGAAAATATTCACCGGAACGATATTAAATTTTCTGTACGTATTCTTAAATACAATATATGTATATTAAGAAAAAAAATAATAAAAGAAAAATCGATTTTTTTTAAATTCGAACTGTACATAAACCCATAATTTTTTTTTATTATTATTATAAACATTTAAATATATACACGAGGTGTGCTAAAAGAAAGGTGAATTTTAGTTTTTCTCAAAAGATATTTTTTATTCATCAAATTGCATTTGATCTCCTTGAAAATAGTCCGCCTCAGATATAATACCCTTGTGCCAGTGTTTTTTACAATCCTCGAAACAGATCTGATATGCGCTTCATGGTATGTTCTTGAGCTCTCAGCAATTCGGTTTTTATGTCCCGTCCTTTCTTGGGTCTCTTCAATCTTGGGAACATGAAAAAGTCACAGGGGGCCAGATCCGATGAATGCGGTGGTTGAGGCATGATAACGGCGTTGTTTTTGGCCAAATAATCTCTCACAAGCAAAGCCGAGTGAACAGGTGCATTATCATGATGCAAAAGCCACGCATTTTTTGTCCCCAATACCGTGTTATTTTCGAGGTATTGCTTCACGCAAACGGCGCATAACTTCAATGTACTACTTCTTATTTACCGTGCGACCTTCTGGTAAGAACTCCTGATGCACTACGCCATGGTAATGACATGGAAGAAAACATTGAACAAAACCTTAACAGTTGACTCTACTGGACTCTTCCAATGGGACGATTGGGCTTTGGTTTCGATGTCATAACCATATATCCATGATTCGTCACCAGTTATGAGCCTTTCAAGCAAATCTGGATCATCGTTGACGTCATTCAACAATCCCTGAGCGATGCTCATGCGACGTTGGTTTTGGTCAAAATTCAGCAATTTCGGCATGAACTTTGCTGGTACACGCCTCATGCCCAAAATTTCCGAAAAGTTTGCATGACATGAGCCAACCGACACGCCGATATGCCGACATCCTCAGAAACTTCCCTCATTGTGACTCAATGATTCTCCATAACAATTTTCTTCACTTTCTTAACAGTTTCATCGGTTGTTGATGGTATGGGCCGTCCAGAGCGAGCGTCGTCATTCGCATCATCCCGACCCTCTGTGAAAAGCTTTTACCACTTGTAAACATTTGTTTGAATCGAAGTACTCTCACCGTATGCTACTGTCAATATTTCAAGTGTTTTTGAGCACTTAATTCCATTTTTTACACAAAATTTGATGCAGCTTCTTTGATCAATTTTTTTCGACAGCAGAAAATCGCTGAACACGTAAAACACTGGTTTTATTTATGCCTCTTACAAACTAACTAAGCCGGCAGTATTGCTAAACCATAAACATACATATCTTCGAGGCGAGTGTACCAATATAAGCGACATTTGAAAATTCACCTTATGTTTTGAACACTTCTCGTAAGTGTTGTAAAAGTGCAAGTAAGTTTTACGATTTGTTTAAAAATCTGTATATTTCGAGAATTATTAAAAATATTAACGACAGATGCAAGTAGCTACTTCGATAGCACGCGGTCGACGGCCATGAGAATATTCTTTTCACAGATGAGAAAATTTTTAGCGTTAAAGAAGTTTTTAATTCTACCATCGCGCCTATGTAATGATTTGATGGGGAGTATTTTGTAAAGGCGTTACATCTCTTCATTTATGCAAAAAAGGAGTTAAGATCGGAGCAAAAGTGTACCAGGAGGATGGCTTAGAAGGCGTGGTGATGCAGTTGAGCAGTATTCTCTTCAGCCGATGAGGCTAAAACCACCCAGCAGTGGCTAAAAAAACGATATTCGTGGTTTCATAACCGCGAGAGTTCATAACCGCAGAATCTACTGAATTTATTGGACTACAGTTTGTGGTCAGAATTGGAGAACATGGCTTGGCGAAGGCCTCAAACAAACATTGATTCGAGCAACGACGTCAATATTGATAAAAAAAATTCCTAAAAAATATCTATAAAAAAGGGTATTTGACGAGACTACTACCATAAAATAAATATATGACAGCACAGTTTTCGTCGTACTAAAAGCTAAAACAATTCAGGTCCAGCAGTTTTATTATAAAATGCAAATATAGCTACTTAATACTGCCGTAAGTTCTGTTACAGTTTAAGTCCGTTACAGATATGAATTTATAATACTTTTTTTAATGAAGATAGTTTTATTTAATGATGTAAATATTAAAAAAAAAACATATAAGCGATTAGGTCATTCAGCTATTGCAGCACGCACGGCTTGTATCGATATTGACGTCGCTGCTCGAATCAAAGTTTGGTGGAGCGAAAAAGGGGTTTTCTATTTGAATCGCAGCTATAAATATTAGCTAGCTTGAAATATTGCAAACGCTTTACACGCAACATATATCCTTGTAAGTTCGCTCTCGGTAGCTAACTTTGCATTAAGTAAACTAAATGATTTATTATTTTGATTTTAAGCTTTTAAGGGCTCCATTCGTCGACTTCGATTAACCGAAGATATGAAATTCGTTGAAAAACTAGTTAGCTAATTAAAAATAGTTGCATCCTGATGCTTATGTGCTCACAAAAAAAAAAAACAAAAAACGTTATCAAGTTTAATTTTAGCAAACAAACTCAAGGTATTTCTAAATTGTATTACAGCAGTAGTTATCTTTTCATATCAAGCGCGCTAAAGTATTCAAGTGCTCTTATAAAAAAAGCGGTACATAAATACTCGTAGCCATAGATACTCATACAGAGTGCATATTTACAGTGGTCACACAATTTATTCGTACACTCAGAGTTTATAAACAGATAGCACGATTTATATAAAAGAAAACTATTTGGATATATTCGTAGAAAATAACATATTTATTGAATATTTAAGAAACAAAAACTTCCTAATTCATTTCTGGAATTAGAGAACTTAAGGCAACAACGAAAAAAGGCACAGTTATATGCAAAAATATTATTCGTACATAGGCTTATAAAGAATATTTTATTAAGAAAATAATACAAAAAACGAGTATTCAGTACTTTGTTGGGCCGCCTTTAGCTTTAATAACTGCTTCCAGACGTCGGTGCTTACTTTTTACCAATTCTTTGATTTCATTAGCTGGAATTTTCTTCCCTTCAACACTTAAAGCTGCGTTTAATGACACCTTGATATTTTGTGCTTTCTAATTCTTTTTCTTAAGAGCTCCCAGATATGCTCAATTGGGTTCAAATGCGGTGATTGAGGTGGATTTTTAAGCTGCTTACAGTGGTAAATAAGCCATTCTTGCACGAGGTAAAATGAGTGTTTTGGGTCATTGTGTTGTTTGAACAAGAACCCTCTAGCATTCAGTCCAAGTTTAACGGCACTAGCATGCAAATTATTCTTCAAAATGCTTAAATACAGATGTTTGTCCATTTTATTATCAATAAAAACCATTTTTCCTACTCCAGATGCAACTATGCACCCCCAAACCACTGCATTTCCTCCTCAATGCTTACCGGTAGGAATACTATTTTTTCCATTCAGTTCTGTATTTTCTTTTCGCCAAACTTTTGGGAGGCCATCTGATCCGGAAACATTAAATTTTGACACATCACTGAATATGACGTTTTCCCAAAAAGAATCTGCCTCATTTACCTATGTATAATATATAGCGGTTGGTGAACTGCAATGTCTTCTTTTTATTAATATCTGAAATGTAGGTCTTGAGGCGTGCCACTCTGGTTTGATAACTACCGTTTTGCAGGCAACTACGAATTTATTTATTTTGAATATTTCGGCATAGTATCGCGGATGTTATTTTTGGATTTTGCGTGACTGATGCTACTTTGTTGCGTTCCTCATGTGGAGTCAATAGTTTTCGCCTTGCGGCTTGGTGGTGATTAGCTTCCAATTTACCAATATTCGCGTAATTAACAATAACATTTTGCACCGTAGAATACGTTTTTCCAATTGTTTTGCCGACACATGCAATGTTGCAGAATTATGGGATACAGATATAATTTAATATCTTTTGAGTAATGCAGTTGCGAAAACAAAAATATACAAAATATTGTATGATCGGTATACATTTGTAAACGAATAAGCAATAAAGAAGAAAAGAAGAAGAAACTAAAGTACTCATTGGCATAACCGGAGCATGTAAAGGGTGATTTTTTAAGAGCTATAAGAAAGTTTTTCAAAAAAACACACGTAAAATTCAGAAAAATTCATGAAATGTTTATTTAAATCGATAGTACAGTCCATATAATTTATTGTTTGAAGATTATTTAATGCAAATGTTGACCGCGACTGCGCTTCAAATGGTCCATCCGTTTAGTCCAATTTTGGCATACTCTTTCCAAATGCTTTAACGTTGTCTTCCAATGCGTTAATTGAAGCAGGCTTGTCTGAATAGACATAAGTTTTAACATAGCACCACAAAAAATAATCTAAAGGCGTTATATCGCACGATCTGGGTGGCCAATTAACAGGTCCCGAACGTGAAATAAAATGTTCACCGAACTCGCCTCTTAACAAGTCCATTGTTACGCGTGCTGTGTGGCATGTGGCACCGTCTTGCTGAAACCACATGTCATGCAAGTCAAGCTCTTGCATTTTGGGCAAAAAAAAGTTGGATATCATTTCGCGGTAGCGCTCACCATTCACAGTTACGTTACGATTCGCAGCATCTTTGAAGAAGTCCGGTCCAATGATACCTCCAGTCCATAAACCGCACCAAACTGTGACGTTTTCTAGATACATTGGTAGCTCTTGCAATTCTTCTGGCTGATCTTCACTCCAAAATCGACAATTCTGCTTATTTACATACCCATTGATTCAAAAATGAGCTTCGACGCTGAACACAATTTTTCGATAAAAAAGTGGATCTTCGGCCAACTTTCCAAGAGCCCATTCACCAAAAATTCTGCGTTGCGGTAGGTCGTTCGTTTTCAATTCTTGCACCAGCTGCATTTTGAAAGGCTTCACACCTAAATCCTTTAGCAACATTTTCCACGTTGTTGAGTAACAGAGGCCCAATTGCTGCGAACGGCGACGAATCGATAATTGATGGTCATCAATTATAACACTGGCCGATACAGCTGCGATATTTTCTTCAGTTCGCACTCTACGTAAGCGTGTTTGTGATTTGATGTCCAATAATGTAAATTTGGTTCTAAATTTAGTCACAGTAGCTCGAATAGCTGCTTCAGTGGGTCGATTATACTGACCATAAAATGGAAGAAGCGCGCGATAAACTTTCTTAACAGAACACGCATTTTTATAATAAAATTCGATGATTTGCAAGCGTTGTTCGTTTGTAAGACGATTCATGGTTAAATTAAAGACCAAACTGAAGATGTTTGACAGTGAAACAAAACACGAAACGTGCGTCAGCTGTTTAAACCAACTGTTTAAAAGGATAATAGCTGCCCTGAATGCCATTTTGCACTTATTTCCCATCAACTTTTGCGTTATTTCCATTGCTGCTCAAAGTCCATTTTTTTATTGCTTCAAAAATTCATTTATAACCTACAGAATATCTATCAAAATGATTAAAATTAAAGAATTAATGACTAAAAACTCTCTATAACGTCAATGAAGTGGTGAGCGTCGAACGAAAGCTTTAATTGTGTTTTTCTTGAAATACTCTTTTTCGGCGCTATCGAATATAACTGAAAAAGTAATCCAGATATCAAAATAAATATTTACAGGGATATTCCGCCCTTTGCATGTACTTCAAATTTTATATTAATTATCATTAAAAAGTGAAATTTTTTTATTTCTCACTTCCAATTTTCATTTTTTTGCTTTTTCGTTAAAAAGAGGTAAGTGCAAAGCGGGACCACTTATTTGAGTGAAAAATTTTTGTCTGGTAGATTTCAGTTGATTACACAAAGCTGCAAATTCCATGACGCAAATTAAAGCAGCCATGTTTAAGCAACAGTAGTGCCGCCATTTTTTGTTGTTTTTTCTTATTTCAAAAAAAAATTTTGTATACTTATTTTAAGATAATAAGCTCTTTTATTTCGAAAAAAAAAAGATTGAAAAATCTCGTTGATTTATTTATTTGAAGCTCTCACAGACATCTCTATCGCAAACTGGAGTTTTGGGGCCGTGCCAAAGCAATCTTGCGATGTAGACAGGATTGGAAGGAGGGAGGAATCTGTACCGAAGCTGGCACCTCTGCTGCAAAATGGAGTCGAAGTAGGATTTATCTCTAAATTAGCCAATTTATCTATGTTTCCTTAAAACTAACAAATACTGCTAGTGGTTTTCACGCAGAAGTCTTCGCAATTCTGCAGACATTCAAATGCTTAGGGAACGTGGGCACGAGGAAAAATGTTTCCGATAGCCAACATTTTTTTCAATAGCCGAGTCGCGATCAAGATGGAAGCGCAGGAAATATGGATCTCCATTTCTGAATGTGCCCAAGTGTACTAGACGGAGGACTCTAAAAGTTCTGGGACGCCAATTGTTTCGCTACCCGATCAAAGTCGCAGGCGTCGACGGACTGCCGGCTGAGTTATTCAAATAAGGCAGCCACGAGCTGGCAAGGGGCATGCATCAGCTTCTATGCAAAATACGGTCGGATGAAAGCATGCCTGCCGATTGTTTTCTAAATAACGCCTATAAGGGTCTAGCGAGCGTATTGTGTGATCGACTGAAGCCCACCATCAACCAACTGATTGGACTAAGTCTTGGAGAAACCCCATGGAAGGAGAATCGACACCCACCAGGACAGTTAATTTTGTTTTTGAAAGCGTAAATGAATTTATATATTTGGGATTCATTCTATCGGCGAATAAAGACTCATCAATTGGTATAGATGAAATCACTAAAGCGGCCCACAAGGCGTAGTATGGAAATACTTGTATTTAACCATATTTGACCTGGAGTTCAACCCTCTGCAACTCCTCATCAAACTATTTGATGGAACTCCATACGTTGTCCATACCCATTAAGCAGTGCCGGTGATGATAGCAACCACTGTACTAATGGAAAACTGGTTTAGATTGATAAGGAACCTACTTCTATGCTCATTTCTTCCAGGCATAATATGCCTAGTTACCTTTTAAGTGGACTTCTCGACCCATCTATTGTCCACCTATCGTCCACAAAGCGTATTTAAAGATAAAGAAATGGACACATTTGGGAAGAATTGATTGATTTAAGATCAGTCCCCTCTTAGCCGGCTCGTCAGCTGTGCAATCTCTTGTAATAATTATGTGGCAAAAGGAACTCAGACAACGTACGTGATGCACTGCATAGCCAGCTCATCAAGAATAGTATAAATTTAGACACTTTATGGCAACAGGCCAGTTCCTTACCCACAGCGCAGTCTCCTTTATAGCTATATAACTCAGTTGACGCTGCAATAGTCAGGCACTGCCTAGGTTAAGCTGTAGCATTTCTGCGTGGGAGCCACTAAAAAAAAAAATAAATAAATAACTGGCGCGTACACTGCTGTTAGGTGTTTGGCCGAGCTCCTCCTCCTATTTGTGGTGTGCGTCTTGGTGTTGTTCCACAAATGGAGGGACCTACAGTTTCAAGCCCACTCCGAACGGCAGATATTTGTATGAGGAGCTTTTTCATGGCAGAAATACACTCGGATGTTTGCCATTGCCTGCCGAGGGGCGACCGCTTTTAGGAAAATGTTTTTATTAATTTTGCTTTCACCGGGATTCGAACCCACGACCTTTCTGTGAATTCTGAATGGTAATCACGCACCAACCCATTCGGCTACGGCGGCCGCCTGGGAGCCACTACCGACCTTATTATTTAATGTTGAGCCATTATTGAAGTTAGCCACTGTCTCTAACATTAACCTTTTCACAACTTTATGGAATTCATTTGGGAAAACTATTTTCAAAACAGATTTGTGAATCAGTGTAATCTAGCTTCCTACATGTTTCCGCAAGAGTTCCGAGAAGGAAGTTTCGAGTGCCCAAATCTGAAAATTTCCAGTGTAGGCATACATTTTGCCTGAAATTTGCCATATATACCCATAGGAAAAAGAACTCTTAAAATCTCAAGACGATTGGCCTCACGCTCAGAGTATACAGCCAGGGTACTGTGCGAAGTTTGAAGCCTCATCTTTTACATATAGCCGTTTTGAATTCATAAAGCATAGTGACCGCTTTTATTTTATTCTTCGATATTCCGGTTGAATTTACGGTTTAAAATAATCCCAAAGTACTTTACCTCGATAGCAAGTGTAAGTCCCATACATCTGGCACTAGTTTATGCAGGTTCTGAGGAAGAGTTCATTCTCGCTGCGTACCAAGTAGCATTCACCCCCACCTTCTCTGAGGTTATTTACTCAAGGAGTAAGCAAAGCCCGATACAAGTGTCAGGGTAGTTGTTATTGACATTAAATCATCACATTTTAATCATTTAAAATAAGAAGTGCAGCCGGTAATTGAGACGATTTCTATTAAAAAAAGGCCGTTTACTTGGGCGTGAGTATTCCTGTTTGTATGTATGTACGTATGAGTATTTAACAAACACCAACGCCACGTAGCACGAGCTTTTAGCCGCAAGAGTATTCATTTTCATATTTATGATGCAAATATTTTTACGTACGTACGGACATACCTACAGTATGTCGCGCCCTAGTGGGCTACTGTACAATTTAAAATAAGTGCGCCAACATACAATTAAAATAATTAATGTACTGAGGGACACGAGGGTTTTTATCGCAATCCAATCTTTTTCAGATACTGAAAGTCGATTCCCAGTTTCGGAGGGCTTGCGTGGAAGAACAAAAAGAAGATGATGAAAATGTGATAAGATTGATTTAACTTCAATTCAATAAATTTTTCAAAATTAAAATTAATTTATTAAAACATAAACATTAATTAATAAATATTCCTCTAAAGTAAAACAGAAAAAAATTAAAAAATTAACAATTTTCTGTAGATATAACAACAATAAAAGTATTCTAACATAAATAACCTTCATAAAAATTACAACTTAAGAAACAGGCATGAAAATCAGCCTTTAACTCTTCTTCTGAGTTTTGTAAAGCTAGAATTCTCATTTTCCTTCATAGAGCTGGTGTAGCATTACTATCCAAGTCACTAACAGAAAAAATTATCAATGTTTTCCACAAGTGCAGTTTCACTAATTCAGATGTTGACACGAAATTAGTGATTAACATTTGCTTACTTTGGGGGTTACTCTTATAAATTGTTCTTGAAAATTCAAGAGAGTGCAGTAGCAGTAACTCTGTCCAAAAATAAGTTTGCGGTTCTCTTCCTAGTCGAAGCCATTCAGCAATACTTATCCCGCAAATTGTCCAGCTTCATTATTGTCACCATTAGAACTGCTACTTAAATGGTCTTCGGGAACGTTTTCCATTACTAATTCTACGAGATCCGCATCCGAAATTTCCTCATCGTCAAATAACTTTTGAATGTCTAGAATATTCAAATCACTAAATCTTTCGCCACCAATAGAATGAACTAAATCTAAAATATTCACATAAATATTTACAGTTGAAGTCGCGTTTCTTTCGACTATTCCTTCAGTCCATATGACTTTGCAGCAAGAATTTATTGTGGACGCCGACGGCTGATGCAAAATTCGTTATACAATTGAAAATAGGTTAGACTGTAATTCAGGTAGAGCGAATGAAGGATTTTCATCTATTTTTCTCAAAACATCTGCAAAGCTTCTTCTGCTAAAGTAAGCCTTAAACATAGAAATTATCCCTTGTTCTTGAGGTTTAATTACTGAAGTTGTATTGGGAGGCAAGAACTCAAGAAAAAGTGATTCTGCAGCATGACACCTGTTATTGCTTGCACTAAATTCTGTAGTAGATGTTGTTTGTTGCTTTTCTTTTAAAAAGCTAAAAATGTTAGGCACTTTTTATCTTCTCGAATTAGAATCTACCGGTGCTTTTTTTACTATAGTTCTCCATCCAAATTACCCGATCATTTTCTCGTGCTCCTATTAAATCATCTCGATGATATGTGCAACATATTGCGCTTAGAGTAATTCCCCTGGCTACACTTTTTCGAATAAAAGCTTCCATTCGCTATATTGTCCTAACAGTCGCCTCATTCATTTCATATTTTTTTGCTATGGATGTTGAGCCTTGTTTCATTTCAGTTTGCCTAAAACTTAATTTTTTCCAAACTGACTGTTTTCCCTTCCTTGGGTCTTATTTTTGCTTACATGATAGGTCTCTAATTAAGTCGAATCACTATTACGAAATATAAATATTTTTAATACTAAAAAACTGTCTTTTTCCGCTTGTTATTAGAATTCAATCAGAACAAGACTATGAAGTTTCTTTTTCTTCACGAACAATGCTTCCATATTAATTGCTGTTTTGAAAAAGTGTGCGTTTGGTAACTTTGGAAGGGCTTTCAAAAAAGTGCGTTCATCAATATGGTACTGATAAATTGCACAATGCAAAAGTATAAGAATAAGACCAATAACAATTTTTTGGTTGTGATTTAAAAATTATGTATTATTATGTAAATTATTAAAGGATGGGATAATTCGGCGCATTAACGGCATAGAACCTCAATTATGCCTCAGCGTCATCGAAAATTTGGACCATCGAATGGAGGAGTGCCGCCGTTGCCGCGGCGGCCATTTGGCCAATATTTTATTCCATTCGTAGTTGAGCCATACCAATATTATCATAATAAAGAGAAATGACAATAATTTCTTAAAAAAATTCTCTTTTATTCAAAATCAACACCGGCCCTTGAAACTTAACCACTCTTTAAAAGCGGAATCGTGCAATTCGAAAACCGTGCAAATCGAGGCACTGGTGTATACATAAAGACCAACGAATATCTATTATTCGAAAGTTCGCTTCTGTTTAGCCGGCAACTACTGTATCTGTCTGCCGCATATCTGTGTATTATACGGGAAAACTCACTGCTACGACACTTTAATTACATTTTAATATTTACATAGCAAGCGTACGACATTCTGCGGATTTTTTTATGACTCTTCAAAAAATAAACCTAAATAGAACAAAGCAGTTACTTAAAATGCGATAACCATTTATCATAGCCAACTTTTTTATCTCCGCACTTTTAATAGCTTCTTAATTGTTTCGACTCTCGGTAGCTGCGGCTGTGAAACTTGTGAAAATACTTGCGCATACTGAGGTATGTGCGCACATCTACTTGTTCCATATACATATATGTTTACATACAACAACAACAAACGTTTATCTCATCCAAAGCCAAAGTTAAGCGTCTTTAGATGCCGTAGACTGCATAACAATTTCTATTTGGTAAGATTTTTACAATCGAAAAGTATCCCTGAGAAATTCGCATGTACGCTTTTGCATTAGATGGTGCGCTAGCGTGGGCACGTACATATAATTTGCTCGTATGTTGGCGCTGAAAATTATGTTCGTGTACTTAAGTTTATAGTTAAATATTTTATTATGGATATTCGAAATGATTGTTAATGGTTCAATTGCACACAGCTGAGTTAGTGATTGAGTGGTGTGCGAGACTTGCAAGTTTGTCGATAATTCCACGCGCAGTGGCAGATAATACGGAAATTATTTTCTAAAAACTGTGAAGTGAAGTGTTTACTTTCTTATATACGAGTGCTGATACTCAAAGTGTATTCGTGTATGATGAATTTGCAGTAAAAAAAATACCAGAATTTATTGGTGGATAATTTTTTTCAAGAAAGTGGAAAAAGGAGAACGGCAAATTTTATATAATTAAATAATCAATACAAATCCTACATAAATTATATAAAATCCTTTGAATTCAGGTGGAGCGACAGTATATGGACATTTTTTATATTTTTTTATAACGGCATTTCAGTGTAATAATAAGAAATAGTAAGAGTTAATACAAATTATTAAAAATATTAACATTTTGACGTACGCCCAGCCTAGTCAAATTAAGAAAACTGAACGAAAAATTTAACATAGCTTAAAGAAAATTTCATATATAAAAGAAAGAAGGTTTTACGTCTTTAATAATAATAAACATTTAAATTATAAACAATAAGAACCAGCATAACTTATCACCAAAGCTCGTCACTGAATGTCACTTAACGCCACGAAATACATCAACAATACTAAACAGCGTTAAAAGTTACCTTAGAAGGTCATGCAGATGCTTTGAAATCAATCCAAACACTACCAACAACAAGTGAATACAAGTGTATGAATATATGTATGCATGTATGTTCGTATACAATTTTTGGAATTGAAAATGATAAGACTGTATTTAGTGTTTTTCAAAAACTAATGGTGTCGCGAGTCACCTTTTGGCATGCAAGGATGCAAATGAAATTTTGCGACCTTATTTCTGAACCGATTAAAAACAAAAAATGGACTCCTTCCTAATGTGCAAAAACTATGTCATCACATTATCTATTTTAAAAAGATTACAAAATGCCAATTGCAAAGAAAACAAATGTGCCTGAAAATGTGTAAAGCTAATACTACAGGTTCTTTCATGTTGGCTGCAGAATTCACGCAATAAATTACATATAAAAATGTATAGTGTACAAATATGTGTGTGCTACGAAACCCTTAAGAGGGAGCGTGCAAATCTTTGAAATAATTACCAAAAAATTTAAATGTTAAATTGCAATTATGAAAACCCGTATTCGCTTTTGCAAAATCAAAAATCATCTTTGTGCTAGCTATTAGATTTAGATTTGTGGGAGGGGGCTGGACAAGTTCAAGCCCTCAGTCAGGAGACCATTGTACTACAATAATATTAAAAAAAAATAGAAATTTCCCGCTCATAGATTTCCTTGTTTTATAAAAGCTTATATTGACAAGTGATACCACATCAGAAAATAGAATATTCGCTACTTATCTGCTCGCTATCTCTCTGCTCGGCTCACTTGAAAATTTGCATGCGAAAGCAAGAACAAATCTAACGATTGAAATTCGCCACTAGCAGGCGAATTATACCTCATAAAATTAGTATAAATCACTATCTTTATTATTATTATTAGTATTAGGCTACTGCACACTGCGACCAAAATAGATGTATTGTGCAAGGACACCCTATATTTTAAAGCTTTTTAAAAATTGTTAAGTCATTCTGGAGTTTCTTTTCCCATAGTTTATATGGAGGCACGGCAGTACCACCAAGGGGCTATAGCTGTTTTCTGCCTAGTGCAGGAAATTTACAAAAAATGTTCTCTGAATTTTCAGTGCCCATTTCACAGAATCGGCAGTTGATGATGGCCTTAGAGAGCCAATTTCGTTTAAGGGGTCCCGGTGGTCTAGATATTTCGATAATATTTCGAAAGTATAGGCTTTTAAGAATATACTGTTAAATTTTTGGAAGGATATTCCCAGTATTTTCGATTCTACAGCCGTTTTAGCAGGTAGAGTCAGATACGTCACGCGGCCACTCTCAAAACTTTAATCTCAATTATCTCAAAACTACTTTTTTCGGCTTGGTGTTGTCAAAAAAAGAAAACAACTATTCAACCAAATCGTCTGAAATTTTAATATGTTGTTCACAATCATATTATTATTTCAATTATTTATAATAGTATTTTTTTGGGTAAGAAACTGAAAAGACCCGATTTTTAGAGTGTCAAATTCAAAGCCGTACCATTTTGGCAATTTTTTTTTTATCCGAGTACGGGACATAGCTACATTAATAATTTTTTCGGTTTTTGTGTTTCAGATAAATAAAAGAGCCAAAATGGACAACACCATCCAATTTTTCGGGGGGTCAATTTCAACGCCATTTTTAAAATAAGAAAAACATTTTTTGCTTTCATTTTTGTATATAAAAGAAGTTTAATAAAAAGCCTAAAAAACTTAAATATCGTTTTTTTTCATTTTATATTGTAAAAAAATTCTTGCAAATACACTAAATTTTCGAGCTCTAGACAACCGGGCCCCTTAAGTGATATCTCAGGAAGAGAAAGCCCTACTCTGGGTTAGAAAGGTCATGTGATGAGGGACTTGGCTTCACTTGGTGTGACCAACTGGTGTCGGTTAGCACGAGAAAAAAATGACTGGTGCGTTTTCTTAAACTCGGCGAAAATCGCGTAAGTGATTATCGTGCTATTAAGAAGAAGATATCTCAGTCTACAGTGACCTGTAAAGTAACCGTTTAAAGGTCTTAAGTCTACTTTGCTAGGGGAAAGTGTAGCTAAAAAGGAATTCCTCTGTCCGGCGTTAGGAATTGTTTCGATTATCGCTGACTAATAGAGTTTCGCCCTCCCACCTCCTGAGATTTTCATTGATGTGACCCTTTGTAATTCCACAGAAAGTTTCAGGATCAATTAGAGGCATGTATGCCCCTGTTTTAGCTAGATGGTTTGCTATTTCATATCCCTCGTGTCCCAGTTTCATAGTTTAAATTTTGTTTTAAAACCATTTTATGGTCGATTTTTAACTCTTCAGCCATGCTACGACTACTAACGTGCCGGTCAACTGTGATTATTTCTGTGATTTTATCGACATTTTCGGTTGCGTGCCTGTCTGTGCGACGTACATTTTTAACATCAACGTACAATGCCTGAACGGAATCGACGAAACGAAAGTTGCACATCCTTAGCTGTTGCAGTATCGACACCATAAACATCATTCACAACTTCAGAGGTTTGGCTTGTATTTTCGCCTTGATCAAAGAAAAACTGTAAAACGTACCAAATTTTCTCTTTGTTGGTCTCCAACTCTCTTTGTTAACACACTGTAACTTACAACCGAGTGGAACGAACAAAAAACAGGAGAACAATGTTTTAGTGTGAAATGTCACGTTGTCGACGAGGATAAACTTTAAATTGTAATTGTAATTCAATTCGGTTGTAAACAAAAATAAACGGCAAATCCGTTTTCGGAGAAGCAGGTTGAAACACGAACCTTAATTGGATGCTTAACAATTCGTACCAGCAGAACACCAAGACTGACGTAAGCAACAATTCGCCCAAAAGGAAGATTATTCCGCGTATATTACGTTAGCCCAATTCCTTTCTGAAATTGCCTTAGCTCATGCAAGTCGTTTTTCGTTGTGTGATTATGAAAGCAGCGTTTTTTTTTTAATCCGTTTCAGAAGGTCTTCTGCATATTAACTTTCTCGAATCCTGTGTTTGGATACATTAGCCCTACTTTTCCTTAAAACTGCTTCAGCTTCACGCAACGACAAGTCGGCTTTGTCACAGGCAAAACAAAGATCTTCCAATATTGCGTTGGAGAGGTAAATTTTTCAAATATTTTACTTCAAATGCACATGACCTGTTTGGAGTTCTAGGGTGGTCAGCAGTGTTCTTCTTTCAAATCGTTTTCCATGGGCGGAACTCACTTTCTAAAAACAATGTATGCGTTCTAAATTTCTCACAAAAGTGACAAATTGCAGAGCGCGTATTGCGAAAAAGACACGCCAATTTTGAAGCATTTAAATTGCTTATAATGGAACTTTTAGTTTAAAACTTGTCGGTTTTCTTAGACAAATTGTGGATGGATGCTCGGTGAGACAATCCCGAGAGGAGTGAAAAATGTATTTTCCCAAAAGGCCAAGTAAAGTATTTCATCCGTTTCACACCAGTGGACTCAGTGCTTGCTAAAATTTTTTAATTCTCCGTCTATAGTATTTTTTAACACAAATAATAGGTTAGGTTAGGTTAGCTTGAAGCGGTTGTTCATTGTATGCTGCGTGGGGAACTAGCCCCTATTCCTTCCTGAAACTAATGTGTGCTATTAAAAAATTTCTCAAGATCGTTAATTTCGACAGAGCCGAGGTCTTCTAATTCGTTGAAGAAATGTCCGCCCCAAATGGCGAGTCTATGCCTGGATAGAGCAGGACAGTGACACAGAAGGTGCAGGATCGTTTCTTCCTCTTCCTCGTCTAGACAACTTCTGTAGAAGTCATGCGTTTGCACACCCATTCTCTGGGCGTGCCTACCGATTAGGCAATGCCCCGTAATAACTGAAATCAGTGTGCTAAGACTATGCTTATCTCGTCTTAGTAGAAGTTCTGTGCGTTTAGCATTGAGAGTCGGCCACATCTGTCGGGCTATTTTGCAGGTGGCTTCGTTACGCCATCTTTCATTCGATGCTCTTACAATTTCCTCGCGGATACGTAGTCCACATGTTTGCAAGGGTATACCTATATCATTGTCTTTGTACTCTCAATTTGGTACCGTCTCGTTAAGAGATGCGCGGCATTTCATGGCTACCTTGGAGGTTGTCGCCTGTTTTGTGAGGGATTTTATCGCCGCTTGGCTATCAGCGAAAATGTACCTGTTGATATCATCTCCACGTATCGCATCACACTGTACCAGTGTCACGGCTTTCATTATTGCCATCATTTCAGCCTGAAAGACACTACAGTAGTCGGGGAGCCGAAAACTGACACACCTCCGCCCACTCTGTCATCGAGCTTTGAACTATCGGTGTATACATGGATGGCCTCGCCCTGGCTTATGTTACACAAATAATAACATTAAAATATAATTAGGCTCTTAACTTGGCCTGCCTCATAAATGTCGTGGACTAGTAAAATTTATGAATTTTTCAAAGATCTGCACAAAACTTCACTTTTTTCGATGAAAAAGTACGCAACTTCTCTGTAAAATTGAAGCATAGTAAAATTTCTGCTTTCTTTACCTCTCCACCTTCCTTATAACTTACAACTACAACTCCGCACGTATTTGGTCCAAATTAAATTTATAAAAAATATCTCAACTTGCTTGCAAGTCTCAATTTCACAAGCAACAAGTTGATCTTAGAATGGCAGAAAGTTGAGAAGCAGTGGTATTTTATTTATCCAATTAACTGATTTTCCAATAAGGAGAAAGAAACGCACAATCGACTAATAATGGTCATATTTTCAGAGGTAAAAAAATATATAAAAGAAAAAAAACGGATACATAAAAAATTCAACCCACATGAAAAATTGATGTCGCAGGATATGAAACGGAAATGCGAATTTGTATTAGCAAGAGAAAACGCTGCGGGCGGTTAAGAATTAAATAATATTACTTTTAATGATGCGTACGTGAGCTGCCACTTATGCTTTGCGCCCAATTACACAGTAAAGTAATAATGAAAATGACTTTATTGTTTTTCAAAATTTTCTCCTTGGCAGTCAAAAAATTTCTGCATTCGCTTGAATTAATTTTCAAAAATTTTTTGCTACTCAGAAGGGAATACCCCTAAAACAAGCTGTTTAAAGGCATCAACAGCTTATTCAGCCGCTGAAAAACGTTCATCTCGCATTCGGTCTTTGGTGTTCAATTTGCTTTGAGGTGCTTTGAGTGCCTCGAACACCTTTTTTTTATTAAACTCTTCTTTGCTCACCCATAGCGTCGATTGCTGTTTTATTTCCTACTCAGGGCTCCAGGATTCGTCACCAGTTACGATGTCATAGAAGTGTTTTGAATCACCGCGGTTGAATTTCTTCAACATTTCCGTACACCAATCGGCAAGTGCCCTATTTTGGGCAATTGTCAAATTATGCGGTATCCAACGAAAACAAATTTTCTTCACGTCCAAATGTTTATGCAATATTGAATGTATGCTGGTTACACTAATGCCCAAGGATGTCTCTATCTCGCGTTATGGAACATGACGATCTTGCTTATCAATGGACGCACAGCTGCGACTGTTTCTGGCATAACAATCATTTTTGCACGGCCTTGAAAGTCGAAATTCACCTGCAAGGATCGACGCCACTTGTTTTAGCTGCGTTTCACATTGGCTAGATGTGATGCTTCAATGTTAAAAGTCTTGGAGCTCGGCCAAAAACCCAAAACGGGTGTAAGCGCCACATACAATATATACATACTCTATTTCCCTTCCGACTATAAGCCCTTTATCAAGCATATACAACTTCGATCATTATTCAACCAGCATCAGAAAAAGCATGTCAAAATATTGAAATCAGAACTGCTACGGGATGTCTCCCGATATCCCCCTGGGCTCACCTCCCAGGCACGTCAGGAGGCATCTCTTCAATTACACTAGCGAGATGTAGGACAAAATACAAACCAGCTACTGGGCCGGACAGTATACAGATAAATACTAAACGAAATTCATCGGGAGACCCATACCCCCTTCCTAAGCTGTCGACTCCTGAATGCTGTAATTGCAGTCACCTATTGCAGACGAAGAGCTTCAGCTGGCTCACGAGATTCGCGAAACTTTGGCCCAATTGTGTTCTGGATGTTAAACTCGTACTTAACTAGAATCGACCCCGACATACCCAATATATGTCCAGTATGTGAAGGCGCACTTCACAAAACTAACGGCCTATTCACATGCCCTATCAAACTCACCTAACACCACTCTCCCTTTGGATCCAACCTGTCGAAACAGCACGTTTTCTGGGTCTACCGTTAGATGAGTTATACGAAGACGACCGGTGACTACATCGCACTGACAGGGCTTAGAAAGTTGTTACAACAACAACACAAAATTTTAACTTAATGTTACTGAACTTCAACTTTACTGGCATCTACTTTACAACATCTAAGGAAACTTTTCGAAAGCAAACAGCACCATGACTGGAACTCTGCTAATGACTGGTACCAACAAGTAACCCATACAAAAACCCATAAACAGACTTTATAAAGAAGAAAAAAAAATAAGTTTACTCGATTTGCCGTCATAAATTTCGGATGACTTCATCTTGGGTAAGCAAAAACTACACACGGACTTATCAGGACCAACACCAACCCAACCATATGCATCCTCCTTTTTCGCCCAACACAAAGATAAGACAAATCTTGAGCAACTCAAAACCAATGGTCCACCTATTTTCCCCAACTTCCGGTTCAATATCTTTAATAAGCAAATTCCTTAGTATTTAAAAATCAACCTATACCATAGAATTTAATATAAAAAAGTCCACTATACACGCACTTTAAGTGAAAGGTTTCGATGCTATTGTTTTTTATTATAATTGGCTTATAAGATTTGCTCTTTTTTTATAAATAAAAAGTAAGTTTTGATAGACAATCGGAATGAGTTCCGTATTTTAAACTATCGGTTGGAGTAAAAAAGTTTGAAATAATGGAGTTCTCATAATATTATTATGTATTATTAATTTATTATAATACACGGATAGAGGTACTAAAGCAAAAAAAACTGTTTAAAGTCAGCCAACAATACATTTTTGGAAACAATATAAAAAAATAATGAGACAAGAGGTGCAACAATAGAACGCAAAGAAGAGTTAAGTGAAAAACCTTGTGAAATAAATTTCATTTTAATACTCACAGCGAAAAATAATAACCAAAATAAAATAGTGAAAATGAAAGACATAGGAAAAATTGTCAAGCAACTGAAAACCTAAAAATCGGCCGAAATGAATCTGTTTGCCCCAGTCGATACAAATTTAACCACCGATCTCCCCACCATCCATGTAAATGGAAGCAACTTTGCCCTCTCTAGTAATTTAATCAACGAACATCTCAACAACAGCAGTCTATTTACAGGCGGCGCTTTTTTGGGTAAACCCATTGTAAATAGTACAGATGCTGGCTTCTTCGACAACTACACATACATCAGCAATACCGATGAAAATACCTTCAACGAACTGATCAACAATTTCACCACCATCGCATATGACTTCGGCAAACAACTGCTAACCACATTCATCGATGCAAATACTAACAGTGCACCCGCCGCCAACACAACACACATCCCACCGTCACCAGTGTCTTCAGCGACTGGGCAAAATGCTGGTGATATATTTAGGGGTAACATAGAATGGCTGTTTAATGCCACAAATTCATCGTCACTGGATATAAATGAAGGTGAGCGTAGAGTTGGCAGTGATGTGATTAATGTGGCTTTAGTGAATGTAAAAAACACCAGTACCAGTACAAATGCTGATAACTGGGTGCCCAACACACAAAAAATATTTAATAATTTTGATGAAGCAGATGATGACGAATTTGGACCATGCCATCCAGAAAATCCGAATTTCAATTGCAGCCAGACTGATTTTGTGAAATTTTTGCTTGGACCGCAAACATTGCCGCTTTTTAAGGTGTTGCTGGTAAGTAGAAATTATTTTGATTATTGAGTAAAGATATAAGTACATACATGCCTATTTACATATGAATGGGTGCAAGTTGTGCAAGTAAAATCGCGAGATTTTATGAAAATTTTTTGCATCTCTTTCTGGGAATTTTAGTTTGATATTTTATCTGTACGTTGGGAAATTTTATCGGTACTGCGATTAAAATATGAAACGTCTGCTACTCTGTGTCTAATAACACTACGTATATCGTAATTTATTTAAAAGAGAACTGCTTGTATATTTATGGAATTCTTCTTTTTCACTTTGAAATAAACGAAAATACCGAAATAGTATCGTTTGGTTTGTTTTTCCCTTCTCTCCTCATGCATTTGTAAGCAAAAATGCAAATTTTGAAGTTGGGAACATCAATTAGAACTTCAACCACTTGCTTGAAGCGTGCATAAATTGTTTAAAGGACTTCCACTTGATTTCCTTTCCGCTTGTAGGTATGCAACAAGTTGAGTTTTTGTTTACCGTCGCATCTCTCAAATGTCTTATGAAATGCGTGAGAAAAATAAAATCAAGCAAAACTAAACATATTAATTGAAAATTTTTCGAAAATAAATTTCATGATAAACAGCAATAAATAAGGCACTTCTGCATTTTTGTTTATCATCATTATCATCATCGTCATAGCATCCCAGTTCGGGGTGAACCATTGCTTCCGTTACAATTCGCCTCCAAGTCACTCGGTCATCAGCCCAGATATGCCCATAGCTCCAAAGTCGCCTTCGATATCATCTCTCCATCGTTTTCGCCACCGACCTCCTCTTCTGTCGCCTTGTGGATTTGTTTCGCAGATCTTTTTTAGAGTGCTATCGTTGCTCATTCGTAAGATGTGACCGTACCATCCAATCCGTTGCTCTTTGACGTACCTGATTACATTTTCTACCTGATAAATGGGTTTAATTCGTCGTAGTACCGAATGCAGTAAGTACCGTCTTCAAGTCGTACAGGTCCATATATTTTTCTGAAAATCTTTCATTCAAAACAATTTAACTAATCGATTTTAGAACAAAGACTTCGAACCCGTATGTGAGTGTAAGCCTTATGACAGTTTTGTAAATCGTGGTTTGTGATTCCTGCAAAGTAATTTCGACTTCATCAACTTTGTATGTGCGAAGTAAGACGTATTTGCGCTTGTATCCTGGCAGTTCTGTTTATACAACTTTTTGAATATGCCATTAGCCCACTTGAATAGTGCACTGATTGTTCTAATTCCATTCCTCAACATTCTCTCGAATTTCTTATCTCGATCTAATAACCATGGCATTTAGTCAACATTCTTCAATTTTCGCATTTCCTTTACACTTTCTGGATTCAAAACGTTCTGCTGCAGTATTGGAAAACATAGTAATACCGTTGTCAATTTTGCCATGCTGGTCCGCTCGTTCGTGCGTACGATAACTCGAGCAAAAACCTGCGCACCTAAAGCCCTCACCTTATTTGAAATGGTGTTTTTTGGGTGTTTCTTTAAAAGCTTGTAAAACGAAAACGAAAAAAGGTTTTTTTTATTTTTGATTTGAGTATTTTATTTGCTGATCCATTATTAAAAAATAAAATTTTTTTTAAGCGTACGAGGTTCGTTCAAAAAGTTGTCAGCCTTCAAAAAATGGTCTTGAAAAAAAAGTTAGGTCGCTGGCGACACGAATTCCCGGACTCGCAGGTGTCTGAAATCAAAAAGACAAAAAGGATGTTGTTCAGTATGAATGTCGTATCGTGTGAACTTCGATCTTTAAAAGAAAAAAAATTCACAAAATGGCGGACGTTCAAAGATGTGAAACCGTTTTCTGACCCGAAAGGTCAGAAAAAACCACTAAAATATCTTTTTTTCAAATGATCGTAGTTCCCACGATAACAACATCAATTCTAAGTCATTTAAATTTTATTTTTTCACAATCAGTTCAGTAGAACCGGCTATATCTGTGATCATTGTCCATGTGAAGACCATTTCAAAAAGTTGGAAGGAATCTCGCATGACTAAACAATGGAATAAAAAATAAAATACTCAAAAAACATGAAAAAAAATAAACAACCATTTTTCCTCTCTGTTTTACACGCTTTCAAAGAAACATCCAAAACACCCCATTTCAAATGAGGCGAGGGCCCAAAGACGCCGCGTTTTATATTGTGCAATTTTTATCTCATTCCCGAGGAGAAACCTTACTCCATTCTGGGTGAAGGAGAAAACGACAGCCGCTGATAGAGGAAGACTGCAGTTGGTATTAGGTGAACAAATGAAAATGAGATGTTGTAAGATGGATGGATGGCGTATAAGTATGGATGGCGATAATATATATGGAACAAAAATGAAATGCCTTACAACCTCTTCTTTCAACAGTCACATCTCATACAGCCCAATCACAAAATACAATTCTTGGTTCACAAGTAAATAGACTATTTTCATACGCATACACTAACAGTTAACTAAAGAAAATTTTTTACAAGTTTAAACCAATAAACTACTTTGTTTACAAGCCATTTCGTATCGACTTGCCATAGTATTTTCGGCAATGGAAAAAATCAAGTATCGTGGGGTGATTGAATTTTTATTTTTGTATTTTTGGAAGGTTTAAACGCAACGGAAATTTTTAAAGGAATGTTGAAAGTATTTTAGGACTTTTCGCCATTAATTAGTACAGTAGAAAGTTGGGTTGCTGATTTGAAGTGTGGTCGCAAAAGCCTTGCAGATGATCCACGCCAATGATGTCCACCAACAGCAACAGCATCAGAAATTTAGTAGAAGCCCTAGGCATCTCGTTGGGTAGTGCCAGCAATATTTCGACTGAAGTATTGGGTTTCAGAAAACTATGTGCGCACTGGGTGCCACATTCGCCAACAGTGGAACAAAACCACATTCGAATGTGACTCACAACATTCCTCAGCAACATCTAGAGCGTTTACGAAAGGATGAAGTCAATTCATCACTATACATAGATGAGACTTGGGTCTATGCTAAATCAAAACAGGAGGCTAAGAATGGTGGGAATCTGGTTCTTCGGCTCCGAAATGACTTCATGTCCAGAAAACTAAGAAGGTGTTAGCGTCAGTTTTCTGTGATATGAAAGGAATTTGTTTGTGGATTACTTGCAAAATGGTAAACTAATAATTTTAGCGCTGCACTACTTTCAGTTTGTATAATAATTTTATTGTTATGTAAACCTTTATAAAATCAAATAAAAAAAGTAAAAAAAAAATAATTTCGGAATATTATTGTAACCTTTTAGACTAACTGAAGGGAAAAGTTTAGAGCATCCACCGTTTTCACCAGATTTGGACCCTAGCGGCTTCCATCTGCTTCTAGCCCGAAGGAAATGAATGCCTTGAAAGCATTTTCCATCAAGTAATGAGGTCATAAGAGCTGTGGAAGCGTATTGTGCACCACTTCCAAATTCTCACTTCAGGGATGGATTTCATAACTTCACATCTCGTTTTATCAAGTGTATTCATGCTCAGGGAGACTATATTATACTATTGAGTGTATTTCAAACCATAAAATTGTGTTTTTCTTATCGAACCGCAAAACTTATTCAACAACCTAGTAAGTTTATATGCACTCCCACTGAAAACTATCAATGATATGTAATTGATATGCAGTGAATAATTCATAAAATTTTATTTTCATTCATAAAATCGTCTGCAACCTTTTTAACACATTGAGTCACCAATTTGTAATTTTACCCTTTTCAACAATTAACTCTGAAGGGCAGTTCACAAGTTGTTGCACACTCAAGCTAAAATCAATTGCTGTGCTTGCAGGTGAGAAGTTTACAGACAGCAAATAGTTTTCGCAGACATTTGATTAAGATAAACGCTATTTATTACGTTTGTATGCAGGTATAGAGTTTTAAATTAAAAATGAAAACATAATAAAAATATAAAACAAAAATTGCTTTATTACTTTATTGAAAAATGAAATAGTTGTACTCAACCTGATGGCTGAAAATGATTGGATGTGCACAAAAACCAGTTTGCTAAAAATGTAATATAGAGGATTTGGATCTCTTCGTGAATAAAGTTTTTATATAATATTTATTATTTCTCAATAAACTAACTCATAAGGCAGATAAATTTTACCTACTTAAAAGTATAGGGTCGGGCACACGAAGAGTAACCAATTAAAAAGGCAGGCCATAAACTTAGTTTGAAAAATTACTTTTATTCAATTCAAAGTAAAAAATTTGTAAAAACAAGTGCAAAATTAAGAATTAATTTACTTGTGCTCGATATGACCAACTTTTGCCTTGAATATGCCCTTCAGACGGACCAGAAAAGAACCGCAAGCTGCCCGAATGTAACGTGCAGGTATTTCGGTCCACTCGCGGACAATGACTTTTTTCAGCACCTCGAGACTGTTGAATCTTTTAGATCGGACCTTACACTGCAAAATTTCCTAAATAGAATAATCGATCGGATTTGCGTCTGGTGAATTTGAGAGCCATTGTGTGGTCGTTATGAAGTTCGGAACGGTATTTTTACCCATTCTTGGTTCACTCGAACTTTGTGAGACGGTGCCGAGTACTGTTGAAACGTCCCTGGTCTCCCACCGAAATGTTTGGTTGCCCACGGCTTCAAAGCAACCTCCAGAATACTTTCCCGATAATATTTCGTATTTACCTTGACGCGAGGCTCGACGAAAACGATTGGAGAGCGCCCATCTACGGTTACAGCGGCCCAAATCATTACCTGTGGCGGGTGCTGCCTCCAGGTGACCAATCGATGACTTAAATTCTCGTATGAATGGTCGGTCAAATAAACCTTATAGTTTTTGGTGTTTACGAATTGCTCAATATGAAAAATTTTCTCCTCAGAAAACACAATGTTCGGGCATTGACCGCTTTCGGCCAAGCGAATCAACTCCTTCGCTCGCTCAAGTCTGACTTGTTGCTGCTTTGGTGTGAGATCATGCGCCTTTTGGATCTTGTAAGGCTTGACTTTGAGATAATTTTTCAGTATGCGGCGGATGCTACTGTCAGATATTTTCAGTTCTTTCGCCATTTGATTGGTACTTCGTCGGGGATTTCGCTCAAGTAACTTCCTCACTTTTTGAACCATTTCTCGTGACGTTGCAATCTTTTGATGACCACCTGCATGACGTTTCTCTATGCTACCAGTAACATTGTAACGAGTAATTGAGCGATGAATAAAAGCTTTATTTACTTTAAGGTGCTCGACCTCACGAACAATCGCTGGTTGTGATTTTCCAGCCAAATATAAAGCAATCACACCATTACATTTGAAATCCATTACTGATTTTCTTTTCTCGCGCATACTCCGCAAAATGTTTTCGCGCGCTTGTGCAGAATACTCTGGACTATCATTAGCCAACTAACAGACAGTTGATGTCCGCGCATCAGCTGCGCGATCGGTCTGAAGTTAGTTACACTTTGAATGCCGGACTCTGTATATTGAACTATCTTGAAAGCTACCAGTGCAAGGGAAGGAATCCGAAAACTTTCTTAAAAATTTTATTTTATCCCGTTTGCAAGTTAAATTTAGTTGCAAAGACTTTCTTGAATAGTCCTTGTTTGCTTTTAGCGCGCAATTTTCATACTAGAAATATAATAATCGCCTGGAAAGTTTCAGTTCAAACATTAGTATCCTTATCTGTCCGTTTTCAAAGGCATGGAAGAAAGTTTGGGGTTGGCGCGCGCACAACAGACGCCTACGATACCACCTAAAGCAACTTACACTGCGTTGAAAAGCAAATATTTACCTATTTATTTTCTCTGATATACTTTATTCAATTTCCCTACAACGGTTTGTTAGTATGCAAGCACATATATCTGTATTTGTAGGTATGTACATATGGTACATAAGCAGTTTAGTTTACCTAAGCAATTGTTAGCCGGCGAAACGTACGGTTAACTGTCGCAGGTAGGTGACACTTACAGTAATTAATTCAGTATACCAACTGCTGCATGTATGTATGTATACTCGTATGTATGTATGTACTACACATTGACTTAATTACTAAAAAGTGAAATAAATATTTGCATAAATGCTACGGAAACCGATGTCCACACCTTTTCCTTTTAAGAACCAATTTAGGTGAGATGTAAATGGAAAGGCTTATTAACTGCGTTGGTGTATGCATGAAAGTGTCTATGCATGTACCAATTTACTATATTTCACATTATAACCCTAATAAAACAGGCCGAAGAGGTCTCAACACTTCTACATTCAACCGGAATATTTCGTAATTCACGTGCAAGCAACTGAAAGGCAGCAATTTATGCCCGTTTCTGGAGATTGGGTACTTTCATTTGCCTACAGATAAAGCATTCACAATTTTCTTTTCATTCATAAAATCGTCTGCAACCTTTTTAACACATTGAGTCACAAATTTGTAGTTTTACCTTTTTCAACAATTAACTCTGAAGGGCAGTTCACAAGTTGCTTCACATTGAAGCTAAAATCAATTGTTGTGCTTGCAGGCGAGAAGTTTACATACAGAAAATAGTTTTCGCAGACATTTGATAGTGTTAAGATAAACGCTATTTATTACTTTTGTATGCAGGTACGAGTATAAATTTTTAAATTAAAAATGAAAACATAATAAAACCATAAAACAAAAATTGCTTTATTATTTTATTGAAAAATTAAATAGTTGTATGCCACTTGATGGCTGAAAATGATTGGATGTGCTTAAAAACTAGTTTACTAAAATATAATATAAAGAATTTGGATCTCTTCACGATAACTCTCGACACTAAAGCATTTGCGTTCACTCGATAACCTAAAACTCTGATCTTTATTACCTGCATTATGTCTAAGTCGTTGTTAAGCTCATACAGCTTATCTTCAAACTCTCAACAGCCGCTGTTGTCGCCATGCAAGCTGCTGTGACATGCAATAGGCCAGGTGGCTTATAAAGTGCATTTTTGTTTATAGACAGTAGAATTTACTCCTCAGATGCCTACACAACCTTTTGGAAGAGAAATTCCCTAGAACTTCAAAGTTCACAAAAAGTGCTTAAAGTGGTTGCCAAAAGAACAAAAGTCTCTTCGACTTTAAAATTATAGCTGCTGACAGTGCAGTGTGCGCCAAGACTCGAGCACGCCGACTATTTATTTCATGACCGAAATTGCTTTTCAAGGAGAGGTGTGCAAATAACTGCGAAACCTGCAATGGACTGTGAGAGTGTCCGTGAGCATTCTCAATTAACCCTTAGGAACGGTTATGACTTTCGCAAGCCTCTTTTAATTGTACTCCTCTAGTAAGGATTTCGCTTGGGGCCAGCCAACCTTCCTTAGCTTTAGCTCTGGTGTGTTGTCCCATAGCTAAGAATGCTGTAGCCTCTCTTGCCAATGTTTCCACTACTTCCCAGTTATGCTCCAGTATCCTGATGCATCCTCCAAATTCAGTTTCTCGATACATTCAAGTACTGGTAGGGACTAAAACTTACAGGATGATAGAGCCTTGAGTATCACCTGACTGTCGCCTGATTGAATGGTAATTCGCTCATTCTGGAGATTCCTGCCGACATTGATATCTGCCCGTAAACAGATAGCAAACATCGCCGCTTGGAAGATGACTGGAAAACTACCCGTCGGCACAGAAAGCTGGATATATTCCAGCGTCTTTGCCTTCTGGTGTCTTCAAACCATCTGTATATTAGTGCAGGATACACTTCTGGAGTTTCCTTTCACATGTGTGTGTACTCCTGTTTATCGTTCAGTTCAATTCTGAATTTCTTCTCAAATTTAAGTGCTACAGCTCAAAAAATCCTTACCAGCTTCAGGCTAAACAAGTCACACTGTAAGGAGTCATCCTGTCAGAAACGTCGTACGGTATGAATGGATCTATTGGTAAGTCCTTCCAATTATTGACGAAGCTGTTGGTATTAGCCAACGTTATTTTAAACAGCTGGCTGACTCTTTTTTGTATTAACGAAAGACTTGACTTAATGTGCCAGAAATGCTTGACACATCTGTTCGAAGGTAGTCTTACTAGATCTGTAGCTTCATTGGAATAAACTCACTGGCCCTCACATAAAACGATAGATATAATAAAATACGCAAAATCAAGATTATTAATTACACGGCACCCACTCATGGACTGGGTAGAGAAGACTTAAATGCCACTTCGAAGAAAATACTAATCACAAAAAAGCGTTTATGGAATGTCATTTTAGAGCAAACATTAGAGCAGATTTGCAAGCAAATGAGATCAATAATAGCTGGACTGTGCATTCCGCTCACATTACTCAAAATAAAGTGCAAATTTGGGTTACGTCGGTTGCTAATGAGTCACTCGGGAATTAGTGAAATTCCAAATGCTACAAATTCTGCTCTGTGAACATTGCCTATTTAGCATTGATTTAGGAAATACATTAACTTACTTGGAAGTAAAAATCGTCTTTACTAGTAAAATTAACTGAGATTACTGAGTCTATTCTCATTAAAAAAACGCAATTTAATACATGGGCTGGAAAGTCCCGGGCTTTCCTAATCAACGTGATTTGCATCAAAAATAACGCAATCATTCCAGAGCAGTTCCAATATTTCAATACCACTTTTTTAGAACGATGTATCTTTTGCCTCAGTTTCAACGATAACTTCTACATACGAGTGAAATTTCTTATCGGCGAGCATTTGTTTTAGGCTGCAAGCCAGTAGCCGCTGAGAGCCAAATCTGGCGAACACGATGGATGTGGGAGCATTTCGAGGTTCAATTAATGTAGTTTTGCCACCATTTTGAATCATCAACACCTTCTTGTTTTTGGTGAATAATAAGCAAACGGACACCCACTTTGTACAGAGCATTACTCACGCAATTTTCCTTTTCGCTTCTATAAAACGATTTTGTGGATTGCTTTGATGTTTTTGATTTTTTCTGGCATTACCACCTCATTTGGACGTCTACTGCGTTGTGCATCATCGCGTCTCTAAGACCTGTCTACGTTTGAAGCCAGGAAACCATCGTTTTATTGCTGTTTTCGATGGAGCGGAGTCCCCCATTACACGTTTCAAGCCTTTGCTTCGCTTGAACGGTATTTTTCCCATCAAGAAGCAGTGCAATATTAAAGCACGAATATCTTTTTGATTCATTGTTTTGAGAATAAAAAAAGTGGCGCCACTCTTAGCACTACAACTCACGAAGTAATGAATAGAGTATCATGAAATGTTCGCAGCCGTCTTTCTTAGGTTATTACTAACTGGAAAACAGGTGAATGTAAAAAACTAGTGCCATCCATGTGTTAGGCCCGGGACTTTTCAGCCCATGTGTTATATGTATCCGAATTTCTGCTAAACATCTCTAATTTGGGGCCAGTGTGCACTTATTAACTTAGGAAATTTATTGTTTTTCTTGTCTTGTTTTTTGTAATGGAACAACTGAACCGCACCTTCTTTGTAAACTTTTCTGTGAACTCAACCAGAAAGCGAATTTATTTTCAATATTTGAAGTTTGAGGCGAAGGTGCGAATTTCGTTTTGTGACCAAAGGCTACCTTTTTTTGTCTGCTTGTTGAAAGAAAATGAATTTCCATAAGCTAATTCATAGCATTTTGCCTCTTAAGGGGAAGAATATAGTTGTCATTGCTAAAAAGTAGAAAAACAATTTTTTTGTTTTTTTGCGTGATGGGTAGTGAAGAACTTAAGTGGTCGTACCGAAAGAAAATTGAAGGATTGGTTAGTTTGTTTGGAATGGTTTGTTTGTTAAGGTAAATTTAAAATGAATTTATGTCTCTACATTTACCCAATTTCTTTCTTTCATATAAAATTCTAGCGCTTTCTTTTTTTTTGGAATAAAATTTACACAATCAAAGAAATCAATATTGACTGTAGGTACATCATAATTATCAAAAAAAGAGTTAGAAGGAACCTCAGTTTTCTTTAGTTTATTCTATTCTTGTTTATTTAATTATTATTTGAATTATTTAATTAATATTTGAATACTACTTTTATATATTCGGTGCATCGATTATTTTAATTTTTTTGAGCGCAGTGGAATAGTGAGATTGTGTGTGCGAGGGCACTTTATGTTAGTGATGACGATTAGTGAGGGTTCTAAAAATTTCTCAAATTTTAACTTATATGAAATTTTAGGAACACAAACTAGTCATGCTCCAAAAGTCGTTGGAAGTAAACCAGTTTGGTACTAGCAAGTCTTTCTAAACGTTTAATTATACCACACTGTCTCGTCCTCGATATCAATACTTGTAGTAACGTCAGTTGCCAGATCTAATCACAACATTTCACAATTCTAAAAGAATTTTTCAAAATTTCGCGCCAGATGGCCGCCCTGTATTCAACCGCCCTCATGTTTCTCTTCATTACGTTTTGTTGTGCAGATCAGATCACACGTGCTTTTTTTTATTACTCAAGTGATAATTAAAACTTTATTAAATTTTTCATAAAAAATTGTTTGTGGAAAAGAAAATGGATGCTTCACAAGCAATTTTAGATGATGCTCTGCGTAGAATTGCGCAATTAGAGAGAGACGTGGAAAGTCGTAGAAACGATTTCCATGAAAAGCGTCGAAGCCATCAAACGAAGCGGCAAAATCGGCGTTCCGTTATTCGAGACTACAGTTCAAGCAGTCGCTATACGATGCAGCAGGCAAGCCGAGATTCTCGGTATAGAGGCTATGTACGTAGGCGTTATTCATCATCATCCTCTAGCACGGATACTACCCGTTCTTCACGTTCAAGAAGTGGCGAAAAGTCTATTAGAAATTCTGAGCATAATGACGGTGAGCGTATCGCGAGACGAACGACACGTCAAGAAACTAATCCCGGCGAGCGTCACCCGCGAGGTACGACACGGGAGTCAGGCAACTCACCTGACAATATTAATAAAAGCTCAAATTTACCGAACGAGTCACCAAGCGGCGCAGGCGTACAGCACGGATACTCGGGTACATCGCCAATGTCTCCAGGCCCAGAAGAAGGGTTCCCTGATTCTATGTTAGCGTACATTGGGCCAAACATTACAGCACTTAGTCAAGGGTTAAAAATAGGTCAACCAATTGCTGATAATTGGCTGGCGCTTGCAAGATCAGGACTGTCAAAAGAAGACGTTGATGAACTTTTAGGAAAATATCCAATACCAGAGAACTGTCCTGGTTTGGGCGGTCCAGCATTGAATCCGGAACTGAAATTAACCTTGGCAGCTCAGGCTATCAAAAAAGATAGCTATCAATTAGCGCTTCAAAATCAACTGGGGGCAGCATTGAGTGCTTTGGGTCAAGCATTTTCGAAAACATTGAAACAAAACCCAGAAGACGAAACAAGCAAAGCCATCAATGCAGCTCTTGGAGACACTGGCAGAATTTTAACGGATTTACATTATAAATTATCCACAACCAGACGCTCCTTTATCTTACCTGGCCTAAATTTGCTATCAAAAAACGTTGCAGCAGAGGGTCCAGTTGACACGCTACTATTTGGCGAATCGTTTACTGAACGAGTCAAGACAGCGTCAACGTTAGAGAAGGCAGGCAAAGATATGCTAAGACCGGCTTCAGGTAGCACAAAATCAGTAGTTCCGAAAGCAGTGTCGGGGTATACTCAGAAGCAATATTTAAACTCGAAACCCCCTGTCAAGAAGTACAACCAGAAGAAGAGTTACCAGACAGGGGGCAATTTGCCTCGGAACAAACTAAGTTACCATCGGGACAGCAAACACCGCAGCAATCACCGGCGCTAGATAAGGTAAGCAATACGGCAGGACGACTTAGATTTTTTATAAACCAATGGAGGCAACTCACCTCAGACGAGGCGATACTCCAAGTCATAGCTGGATATAAAATTCCATTCTCCTCACCAGTAAAACAAGAACAGGCACCCAAAGTACCTGATGTTAAGAGTGAGGAAATTTCTGACTATGAAGCAGAAATTAAACGTCTTCTTAAAAAAAAAGGCAATAAGTGAGTGTATTCCAAGTGAAGGCCAATTTGTTTCACCGTATTTTTTAATTGCAAAACCAAACGGGGGAAAAAGGTTTATTTTAAACTTGAAAAAGCTGAATGAATTTATGGTTGCTCCTCATTTTAAGCTTGAGGACTGGAAAACGGTAACACAGATAGTATCAAGAAATGCCTTTTTAGCTTCAGTCGACCTTGAAGATGCATATTTTCTGATACCGATTCATAAAGATTTCCGTAAATTTTTGAGATTTATTTTCGCAGGGCGACTGTTCGAATTCAATTGTTTGCCATTTGGCTTATCAGTGGCTCCTTATATATTTACCATGGTGATGAAGCCAGTCGTCAAAGAATTACGATCGAGAGGTTGGCAGTCAGTAGTGTATCTCGATGATATGCTGCTGTTAGGTAATTCAGAGGTGCACTGTAGGGACAACATTGCAGAGACGACATCACTCTTGCAGTGGTTAGGTTTCAAAATAAATTGGCAAAAATCTCAATTGACACCGTCCCCAACCTGCAAATTTTTAGGCTTTATAGTAAATACAGGCAACTTTTGTATAAGTCTTCCACTGGAAAAGCGTGAGAAAATCAAAAAGGCAGCGGAAAAATTAAAAATGATGCCTAAGGTGAAAATTCAATTTCTGGCCCAGTTTGTAGGTTATCTTGTTGCAGCTTGTCCTGCAGTTCAGTATGGAATGCTTTATACCAAACAGATGGAGAGACAAAAATTTTTGGCGCTCAGAAAAAGCGGTGGAGATTACCACCATGAGGTGCATATTGATTCGTATATACAAGTAGACCTAGATTGGTGGATAAAGAGTATTGATACAGCTTATAATCCTATCAGAGAAGGAAAGTTTGCCTTAGAAATTTTCTCCGATGCGTCGCTTTCTGGCTGGGGAATCGCGTGCGGTGGAAAACGTTCACATGGTTGGTGGAATGGCAGGGAAAAAGAAAGCCACATTAACCTGCTTGAGTTAAGGGCTGCCTTCTACGGGTTAAAATGTTTCGCAAAGGAGAGCCGGTCCGCTGAAATATTACTCAGAGTAGACAATTCAACAGCGATAAGTTATATAAATAAGATGGGTAGTATACAATACCCAAAGCTCTCGGCACTTAGTAAGGAAATCTGGCAGTGGTGTGAAGAAAGAAGGCTGTGGATCCAAGCAACGTACATAAAGTCATCGCAAAATGTTGAGGCAGATGAAGAGTCGCGCATAAAGTCAGATGAAACAGAATGGGAGCTTGCGGATTATGCCTTTAATGAAATTGTATTGAGGTTGGGTCAGCCAAGGGTCGATTTATTCGCAACTAATGTTAACACCAAATGTTCAAATTTTTTTTCATGGTTTCCAGACCCGGAGGCTTCCAAGATAGATGCCTTTACAGTAGATTGGGCTAATCTTGAATTTTATGCGTTTCCTCCGTTTGCGCTAATTCTACGAGTCATTAGAAAAATAATTACCGACAAAGCTGAGGGTATCTTGGTAGTACCAAATTGGCCATCACGACCGTGGTTTCCACTTTTCAATGAGTTGCTTATAAAAGAGCCAATCTGCTTTGAAAGAAAGATTAATCTTCTACGTTCTCCTTTCAGGGAATACCATCCCTCGTGGAAATCACTAAACCTAATTGCAGGCAGATTATCAGGGAAGCTTTTATCAAAAAACAAGCACCAATAGAGTCTTTATCATATATTTTAGCATCGCTGTCTGAAGGCACTCTGAAGCAATACAATAAACCAATACTAGCATGGTATGAATTTTGTCAAGTTAAAAACGTTTCCCCTTTTGACCCAACCGTGGCGGCTGTGTTGGAATTTTTATCACCGCTTGCAACAGGGGAGAATAAATATGGAACTCTTAATAGCTATAGATCGGCTATCTCATTATTGTCAACGTGGGATATTGGCAAAGATCCTACAATAAAAAGGTTTTTCAAAGGGGTATCAGTGCTCAAACCGCAACGTCCCAAATACAATCAGACTTGGGATCCTAATATTGTTTTAAAGCGCTTAACAAGTATGGGACTAAATGAGGAGTTGGACCTTGAAAATCTATCAAAGAAGCTGGCTATCTTGTTCGCATTAGTGACAGCACAAAGAGTTCAAACCTTATCAAAAATAAAAATTTCCAATATAAATGTTAAAACTGGTTTATTAGAGATAAAGATTCCAGATAGAATTAAAACCTCGTCGGTTGGCGGCATGCAACCTAATTTAGTCATTCCGTCGTTCACAGAAAATGAGAAAATATGCCCGGTAAGGACTCTGCAAACATACCTAGGAAAAACTAAGAGCTTGAGAAGTCATGGTGAAGATAGCCTGTTCATAACGTTAAAGGACTCGGAGACTTTTGCCCGTTTTTATCAGCGACCAATAGTGGAGGAAGCTAACTTTGCATTTTCCATTGTTAATGTAAAAATGAATAACTAGTTTGGAGTTTAATAAAAAAAAAAAAAAAAGCTAAGACAAATCGCTAGTGTTTGTAAATAACTACAAGTATTGATATCGAGGACGAGACAGTGTGGTATAATTGTACGATCAAACGAACTTACCTGAGTGAAGTTCGATCGTAATTATACTAGCTGCCTCGTCCGAAGATATCAAACCCTCCCGCCCTAAAATTCGTAACGAGGAAATGTTACTCCTTTGTAATTTTAGTAAGCCCCTGGTCGATTTGTCGTAAATTGTAAAATTAATGAAGAGAAACATGAGGGCGGTTGAATACAGGGCGGCCATCTGGCGCGAAATTTTGAAAAATTCATTTAGAATTGTGAAATGTTGTGATTAGATCTGGCAACTGACGTTACTACAAGTATTGATATCTTCGGACGAGACAGCTAGTATAATTACGATCGAACTTCACTCAGGTAAGTTCGTTTGATCGTACAATTTATCATCCCTACAAAACTCAAAAAAAATATTGTATTATTTAATGTCTTGAAAATTTTCAGAAAAATTTTCTACAGTTTTTCTGTAGGTGGCAATGAGGCTTGACGAGTCTCACTTGTGCAAAAACTATCACGGAATCAAATATCTACTCAGACAACCTAGTGGCAATCAGGGTCTTGGGATCGATGGTGGAGCACTTGAAATTAGTCGTGAAATACCTGACTTCACTTTCGAACGCATTTGAATTCTTTGATAAAAGGTTCATTGGTGTATCTGGGCGCAGCGACGTTGGGGGAAACTGTGAGGTAGATGAGCTGACTAGACAGAGGAACTGTGAGGTAGTTTCCCTCCGAAAGGAGAGTATTGGGATCTTCTTGACTACGTGCGACCTCCTCTTGGAAGGGTGGGCTTCGCGTTGATTGAACAAGCGCCCTGCAAGTGCACAAACTTGCAAGGTTGAGGCATGTAGATAGGTAGCGTTCGAAGGATCTTCAAAGTTTAACAAAGTCTCTGCACTCCAGTTTCGTTGGTGCATGGTATGCTTATTGTGAGAGTTGGCATTACTTCGAGTCCTTTTTGCGTCAGCTGTATGTAGAATTGGGTAGAATCACCTTCTCCTTAGCTTCCCAGTTCTCGCGGGTCTAAGATTGATGAATTTCATCAGCAGCATGAAGCGGCCATCCCGTCATATCCGTAACTCAGTCATCTTTCACTTGCCACAAATGACCAAGGCACAAATGACTTCTCCTTTTAGATCTTTAAATATTTCTTAGTTTCTCTTCAATGGTTTCACAAAGGATGAATATGATTTCTTCGTCGAAGTTTGCCTTCACTATGGTCAACCATTTAACCAATTTAAGCCCCATGTGCTCCGTAGTAGTAAAACTGTTGATCCCTCCATTTGTATCATCAAATACCCAGCAACCACCATGGCTTACCAACGGTAACTATTAGGTTGAGGAATAAGTTCGTAGAGCTTTTACCGAATACTTTTATTTAACCAAAAAAATGAATAATTATATCAATAAGTTAATCTATTATGTATTCGCCGTTACTGTTTATGACCATCCTCGACGAATTTGTTGAAATCGCCTGGTCTGGTGTCAAAGAAGTTGTTGAACCAGCTTTTAAGGACTTCTTTGTTATCGCAGGTAACGCCCTTCATATGGTTTGACAGGAATTGGTCGGTGCAAGGTCCGAAGCATACGGTGTATGCTGAATGACTTCCCATTTGAGCTCTTGGAGTGCCGCTTTGATGACTTGTGCAACGTGGGGCCTGGCGTTGTCGAGAAGGAGTATGGTTTGATCATGTCGATCAAGTCCTTTCAGTCGAATGTCCTCATTCACGCGGGCAATGTAGAGTTCCTCTTTGACCGTGGCATTCTTTTCGAACTTTTCCGTCGCACACCATGCCCTCCCAGTCCAACCAAATATATAACATGACCTTCTTTGGATGAAGATCCGGCTTGACTCTCAGCTTTGGCCTTTCTTCTGGAGCCACCCACTGATGTATAGGCCCCATTTCTTATCTCCCGTGACGATTCGATACGAAAAGCGGTGTTTATGACCACGTGTTGGTTGATGACGGGCGAGGCGCTGAGAAGTACATAGTTTGAAGACGACTTTCTTTGTTTTTTTTTTTTTGAGGTCGTGAGGCTAAATTTTTCGGTAAATGCCATTGAATGAGGGTGATTGGGAGTCGTTTTATGATAGCAGTTCATTCCGCATTCATTTCCTCCAATTCACGACTGGTTTGGCTAGCATTCTCCTTCAAAAGTGATTTGAGACGTGCCATCGACGTCGAAGCTCCCATTTTTGAATTTTGCAAACCATTTCCGTGCTGTGGACTCGGCTATGACACTTTTCCATACGCGTCGCAAATATCCTGGGCTGGTTCGGCAGCTTTTAGACTTCGATGAAAAGCAAAGAAGAACAGGTGTCGAAAATGTTGATTTTTGCCTCCTTTGAAATGGAATACCATTCTAAGCCTCAAAACTAAAAAAAAATAAGATGACTCAAAAATACAATTAACATAGTTTTGTAGAGGAGAAAGAGTTCTATCGAATGAATACTAACCCTTTGCGAAACAGCAAACAAATAGTTGTAAAATAAAAGAAAATGTATAAACGCTATGAACTTATTCCCCAACCCAATATAAAAAGAAACTGAAAAACGTTATTTATGAGTGAAAAAGAAAGCATATTTATTAAAGTTTGTATTTTTACTTTTCTGTGATGCACACATTTTAATTAAAATTAAATAAGTAATTACATTTCACTTCCTTCTTTCACTTTAAATCAAGAAAAAAAATTTATTGTAGCTCGTTGTGTTTTCAGACAGAATTAATTACAAATAATCTTCTGAAGAAAAATCTATGTACATTTAGACTTTGTGAAAACACGAGTAACAATTTTTTCTACAAGCTATGAATAGGTGAATATTGGAGCACATTGAATAGGTGCGTCCTTTTCATTTAAAATTCTTACACCCTATCGGTTGATTTTTATCGTCATGTATTTTGTCATTCAGAAAATATCTTCATTTGCAACCCTTGTAGACCTTTGTTAAATATATTTGTCTGAACCATTGAGGGAAAATATATTACTTTGGATATACTGTTTTAAATTGTGTAAAGGTTCTGAAATGAACAATGAATATTTAATATTTTCCACTTCTGTTCAATAAGAAGCTTTTACTTAGGTGGTTTTTCTCGCCCACAATCACTGCCACTTGCTTTGCAAGGGAGTCTGAGAAAGTGACTGTTTGCAAAAAGAGCTGCAAAAGTATACAGCAGGCTTTTTATGGCCAAAAGTAGAAGCTGCCAAAAATACTCAATTTAAATGTGCAATATATTGTGCAAATTTGTGTAAAAGGTAACGTAAACTACAATATTATTTGGGCTGTTAATTTTTTAAATCTAACTAACTAAGGAGCTATGGCAAATAAAAACATTTTCCTATTGTAATATTTATTAAACGCGGCGCGGCCATAATAAACAAATTTAATTAATATGTCCACGGGTATTAAAAGTTCAATACCAATTGAATTTAGCACACACAACATTACTTGTTAATGTTGAAATTCTCGGAAGGACAACAAGCAAACGTTTTTTTCTGGTTTTCTATTCTCTTCATTGTAATATGGACATCACAAACCTCTCAAACAGCCCGCACATCGTACTCTTTGAACTGTTTTTTTTTTTTTTTTTGTGTGCAAAAGGCTTTCTAATTATGTAGATTGGGCGATATTGAAATGGGGGTAATAACAAAATTATTTTCTTATTTATTTTTCCATGTGTCAGGGTAAATGACGTCATTTAAACAACCGCTGCGGAGTCGCCTGGTGGCAATAGACTGAAGGTCCAATTCTGCTCTGCTGCATAGAACAGCTGAATTTGAGCAACAATCTGGTTTTGCTTATTTTGGGCGTTTGGAAATCCTTCCACTTGCGCCATAAGCAATTGGTTACCCTTCATTAATAGTGCTTGCCTGTGACTTCATCTCCAGTTCTACCCGACTCATCCGACGCTTATCTCTGCCAAGGCTCGGAATGTTAGATTAGAAATCCCCGTATCTGCGCAAATGTTTTGTCCGTATTCCATTAGCACAGCACCAAGTGTCAATCATATCAGAGTTTTCTGCACTTTTGTACAGCTGTTCTTAAGCGAAGGCAAAGTCGTCCGCATATGCTTCTGTGTAGACTCCCGCATCATTTAAAGTGATGAGTAGATGAAAGATCACCATGCATCAGAGCAATGGAAACAGCACACCGCCTTGGGGGCAACCGCTATTAACCCCGGATGACACCAACAGATCTTCCTCACCTTGCACCGTAAAGATTCTTTGGGCCAGCATCGAACGAATCCAATTCACTAACACTCAGTCTACGCCGTGCCTACTAGCAGAGCAGCACATAAATACTATCAAAAGTGGCATTTTCAAACGCCCCTTCAATGTCCAAAAAGATGCCGATAGCGTAGTCCCTCCTGTAGATGGCTGGCTTTACTCTAGCAACAAGCTTTTGCAGAGCCGACTCGCTTCAGTCTTTCTTTTCATTCACTTCACTATCCGATCGGTTAGAGCTGAAGCTTCGATATTAACTTGGGGAGAGTGCCCGTTTCATGTGCGATATGGCATACTTTTGGATTAGCGCAGCAACTGGCCTAATACCAAGATCACGTTTGAGATCGTTACTGCGTCGGTACCAAGGCGCATCTCAGTACTTTGTTTTGAAACCAAGGTATTGCTGGTACTTGAGTAACCTCTTAGTTGCTTTCATATTGGTTTGAACATCTGATTATATAGCAGTACTTTATTGCATGTAGAAAAAGTAGATCGCTTGCTCGAAAAATGTACGCAAAACACAAACCAAAGGTATCATCGGCTTCTAACTTCAACTGAAATCAAAGGAAGGTCTCCTCTTTCCAAGCCTGAATATATTTGCGAACAGTGGTTGTGCTAAGTGAACTCGCGAAACTTAATTGCTACACCTCGCATACTTGTCTCTACTTGCTTGTATCTCAACATTTAAAAAATAAAATTCACTAAAAGCAGCTTCGGTTCATCACTGGTGGCCCCCAAACCGCTATTAGTTTGTTATAAAATTTTGCAGGCATAATATTTAGATATTTTCAATTAATTTCTTTTAAGGAGTTCGATTTTTGTTTTGTTTTTTGTATTCTTACCGTAAAATGTAAATATTTATTGTTTAGTCAGGACCACGGTTCGGAAGGTTCGTTTGTTTTTGTTTAGAAAACTTTTTAATTGCTACAATAGGCTGCTAAAAGCTTAGAGTATTATTTTTTCCTTTATTTTATTTTTTGCTTCAGGTGAGTTCAAAGCTTTTGGGAAGCACTGAGTATCCCGCAACAGAATTCATAGGAAAATTAAATTTGCAAGTTTTTTTGTGTTGATGTGAAGTGAACTTTTTGCTTTAGCTCAAGTTGGGTAGCGCACTAAAATTTCATTTTGCTTAACTTCAGCATAGATAAATGTATACCAATATGTGTGTGTAAGTAGGCATAATTACTCGTATTAAAGGAAGTATTTTCTTATAGTTCTTGCTCAACCTGCTTAGATAAAAGTATGAGAGATCTGTTTGAACACACATTTTTTTGGACATATTCGCATATTCTACTTCAGTTAAGATTGTATCTTGCTTTTTTATAACCGATAAAAATATGCATATTAAAATATAACATAAAATGTCATTTTGACAAAGAACATAAACTTTTAATTGTTTGGCCGATACTTTACGAGATATTTACCGAGAAAATAATGGATTTCTTTTTCACCCAAACTATAATAATATAAGGGTTTTCCAATAAGAGGTGTTATTTTGATATTCAAAGAAAAAAGCTATTTTTTAATATAAATGATCGGATGTTTATTTCATTATAAAGATGAAGGTATGCCGTTAATAGTGGAAAATAACATCAGACAAATGACCACCACGATCACGCTTACAGGACAATATCCTTTTCATGAAATTTTCCATAACCGAATTGCAAATTGGCTGCCCTATGTCCTCGATAGGCTCACGAATTCCATCTTTGAGGTCTTGAATTGACCCTGGACTATTGGCGTAGACCTTCTCTTTCGCGTGGCCACAAAGAAAAAAGTCACAAGGTATTAAATCACATGATCTCGGTGGCCAATTGTGATCACCTCTTCGAGAGATAACACAGTCCGGAAACTTTTCCCGTAAAAGATCAATGGTTTCGTTGCTTGTGTGGCACGTAGCGCCGTCTTGTTAAAAATAAACGTTGTCCAGATCAATACCATCCAATTTCGGCCTTAAAAAATTGCTAATCATCTCTCGATAGCGATAGATATCACCTGTTATTGGAAAACTCTTTACTTAGTCCTGTTATAAATTCTGTTGCAAGTTAAGCCCGTTATAGATATGAAATTACAATACTTTTTTACTGAACTCAGTTTTATTCAATCATGTAAATTAAATAAATTTAATTTTCCTTTGCTATTACACAAACCTTTAAACGATTAGGCCATTCAGTTATTGCAGCACGCGTGACTTCCATGGATATTGGCGTCACTGCTCGAACTAAAGAGTTGTTTGAGACTCTCCAAATTTCTATAAGATCTTCGACAGGCCATGTCTCCTATACTGACCACAAACTATAGTCCAATGGATTCAGATCTGCACTTTCCGACGGCCAATCTTCTGCGGCTGTAAACTCAGGTATATTGTTTTTTAGCCACTGCTGGGTGGTGTTTCCTCATCGGCTGAAGAGAATACTGCTCAATTGCATCACCACGCCTTCTAAGATATCCTCCTTGTACACTTTTGTCCCGTTCTTAACCTCCTTTCTGCAGAAATGAAGAGATGTAACGAATTTGGTTTTTATGGCTGCACTGGTTCGAACCACGCGACGACGACCACTTCTTTTTCTGTCTGCCACTTCAGACGTTTGGGAAAAACCATTGATCGAAATATTAGGATTTTTCAGTTGTTTGTAAACCTTAATTGCACTTTTGTCACTGCATTGCTATTTTCCATAGTTCCTCTCTTTATTGTTAACAAGCGAAATTTGCCACGAAACTGATAATGATTTAGGGGTAGATAATGCATCCGAACAAAAGCTGCAATAACGGAACTTTTTTCTGGTAATTTGTTTTCACTGTATGCCTTGTAAAATTTATCACAGAATTTATGGCAAGACTTAGTCTATATAAATATAATGGCTTTAGTCATTCTACGATTTCGATATCCATCATTCGCACCATCGCTTAGGCGGATGTTTGCTAGCAGCCTTCCATCCATTGCAACTCTAACCATTTGGTTAGCTCTCATTCATTTAATCTATTTGTGCCATTCTCTCCTCGTATTTCTTCGTTTCTTCTGTGATCGAGACTTATGTGTCCGCATGTTTATCTGAGCATCTGCGTTTTGGTAGTAGTAAGAGGAAGTTGGTTAGCTGCGGTGTCTGTGCGGGCCTCGATAGCGTGGGATTCTTCCCACTATGTCCCTTAAAGACAGAGACAGATATTAGCAAGATCCCTTTGCGATGTTATAGTAGTTCCCGAATATTGAATACTCATGACTTGACCACACTCCGTTCATACATAGCAAATTTGCACCTAAGATTATATTTTGATGTGGTCATGGATTTTGTTTTTATATCAGAGAAATCTACTCACTAACACCAATCTTATTCTAAACAGATGAGTAGAGTACTTTGATGAGCATCTCAATGGAAGCAACAAATCTGTAGATGTACATATTTGAGTTCTCAATTCCTGAACGCGATCCTGACTTAGACGAATTGATTTTTGATGATTCTGAAAGAGTTATAACCTACCTTAAAAATTGCAAGGCTCCAGGGGTGGATAAATTACCAACAGATATTTTTAAAAATATGTGCCAAACATCCCTGAGCAAAATATTCTACGTATTTAAAAAACTTGGTAGGATGAGCGTATGGCAGAACAAGAACACTCCACAAGAAGGGAGCCAAATTTAAGTGTGAAAATAATAGACCGATAACATTCCTTAATATTTGCGATAAAATATTCTCTAGCATGGCGACTCAAGCCACAGGTCGTGCTGTGGATGTATAACGTAGAGGTTCTGCCAATTTGAATGTATGGGAAGCTCTTCGGAAGGGCTATAATGTCACTAAACTGCGGAGAGTGCAAAGGGCTGCATGTATTGGCACCACCCTAGCTCTGCTCTGAATGTCGTTTCAATCGCTGCTCAAAGTGCAATCACATTACAGGAGATTGGCATCTGGAGGCAACCTCTCAAGGGACTTGGTAACATTTTTGGGCAGTTAACACCGTATTTCTATGACGAAGCAGATCAAATATTGTGGGTGTGCAGGTCACATTACACTGATCTGGATTCCAGGGCATGCAAACATAGGGCCAAATGAAATTGCTGATAAGTTTGCCAGGCAGGGGACAACTGAATTGGTCTCAGAGACGTCTTATTCCGACATCGGCATCATCCTGACTGTTGTTAAAAGGGAATTGCACAACTTATTGCTCAGGAAAGCGCAGACAAGATTCAGTCCCGTTTTTTCATGTGCTTCGAAACCCTTTGGCCCCAGTACGATAGAAGGAGGGCTCAGAAAGTTCTGGGGAATCCACGTTATTGAATTTCCAAACTTATCGATCATTAGACGATCGACACACACGCGCGGAAATGATAGGTTTGCCATTTAATACCATTACAGAGGCTGTGAGGACTTTTCAGATAGGGAGATTGTTGAGCATTTTCTCTGTAAATGTCCGAGTTTGGCAGTTAGACGGTTAAAATCACTGGCACTCCTATCTTCGTCAGCTTGGGGCAGTGCGCCAAACTAAATTCCGTCAAAAGCCCTGGTTGGCTATAGATATCTGTCGGTTGAAGGTCTCATGACAGTTTTTTTCGTGGGGAGTGCCAGACTGTTCCAAAATGGTAGGAATCAATCAGACTGATTAGAAATCAGCAAGGTGCACTACAGGCAAAAGTTTCGCACATTTCTAATATACTTTAAGCCAAATACTTGGAAAAATCCCACGAAAACAACAACGTAACGTCTATTGACTTCAAAGCTACATATGATAATATTATACGTACCCATCTCTTCGCTGCTGTGGACGAATTTGGAATGCCACAAAAACTTATTCGACATAGGAATTCATAACAAGACACGGCCTCGGACAAATTGTTATATCTCCTTGAAAAAGTAATAAGGGAAGCAGGCGTAACCATAGATTTTTCAAATCGGTAGAAACCCCGTCGTATGCAGATGACTTAGACATTATATCGACATCCCTTGATGACCTTAAGATTCCTTTATAGAAATGTATAGAGCCGCAAGAAGAATGAGATTATCACTTAACGCAGACAAAACGAAAGCAATGGGGTCAGCACCACAAGAACAAACCAAAGTCTTACATCAAGTCTCTATATTTTCGAAATTGTTCAAGAATTCAAATATCTCAGTGTCAAAACCGTCAATAAAAAAAAATTACGACTGAAATTGATCGAAAAGTTAACCATAAAAAAGGGCAATATTTTAGTAATGCGCTCATTTATGTGTAATAGAGATAAAGCGATAGCCCTAATTTCTAAGTTATGGATCCAATAAATCAAATTGGAATAGTGCAGCACGGGAGTGCACACAAACTTGTTTTCTTCACTCTGTTGGCGTCAACAAATCAATAAATTACTTACTTTTATATGCATACAAATTTAAGTGCAAATATTTTTCCTCTAAAAAGTTCTAATATATTATATTTATGTTGAAAACCACTTCTACTTGATTGGCAATTTCAAGTCGTTCATATTAAGCTTTCCACAAATAAAACTCAAACTTTTGCAATTGTACGAAATTTCCTTAAAGCATCTTAACAAATTTTTTATGGCGCACAAGTAGTTTGCATTTGCAGTGAAATCATTGGCAGTCAAATCATTCCAAGCAGACATGGCGATATGATAATGGCATCATGCTTTTATGCCACAAAATGGGAAAAACGAAAAATACATACCTTTTCCGAAATGGTCGAAAAGTTAGCCATTACTGGCGCGTAATATTCGTGACTTTTTTGCAGTAGTTTCATCTTAAGAAGAGCGAAATATGAAGAGCTACTTAAAAATTTACACGGTCGATCAATGTTTCCGAGCATGCTTTCTACCCTCCTACGGGGATGGCATCTTAAATTGTTCTAATTTTACAAATTTTTTAGCGCATTATTTTACTCTGGCTATTTTTGTGGCAGAATAAATTTGTTTTCATCAGCAATGGAGAAAAATATTAGAAAAATAATAAGCCAGACAACGCGAGGTCCGGTGGCTATGTAGTACAAATGTATGTATGTATGAAAGTAACTGACGTAGTGAAGAAAATCAGATATGTCGGTTCGTATACATTTACATTAGGGTGTGCTTATATTGTGCCATAGTTTATAGATATTCTGAACCGAAACTCAAATTATATTGTAAATGAACTTAATGTGTTTAAAGATTAAAGGAGTAACATAAATGAGGATTTTTGATGCTTTTGTAAAATCAGTTCTCTTGTATGGCAGTGAAACGTGGCACTTAAAGAAAACATCGGCAAGAAAACTGCAGCCATTTGTCTATACAAACACGGATTTGATTGAGAAAAAGTTAATGTAATAAAAAATGCTATTCCAAGGAACATAAACAAATTTATTGTATACTTACGAGGAAGGTTCTAGAAGTACCCTTGTTAGAAGTGATTTAAAAAAATTTTAATTTAATAAACAAATTTTTTATTTTATTTTTTCAATATTTCAGAAAGATACACTTCTCCCAACGCTCCGGCCATTTTTTAACCCCAAAAAAAAAAAATAGGATTTGTCGAAATCTCTAAAATACACCTCTGTGCGAGCCATTTCTTCATGTCAGGGAACAAGAAAAAGTCATAGGGAGCCAGATGCGAGTTACGGCAGCAATTCATAACGCAATTCATGTAGTTTGCTGGCGACAACTCCGGATGACTGTGCTGGTGCGTAATCGTAGTGAAACAGCACCTTCTTTTTCGCCAAATGCGCCTGGATCCCCTTCAATTTTTTATGAAAGCGATCCAATAACTCACTCTTTGAAAGAAGTTTTCAAAAATTTTCGTGCATTCACACCATGACTTTGTTTGCGAATTTCCTTCCCTATTTCTGACATTTAAGGGAATAATTTTCTTTGGCCATTCGTACGTTGAGCGCGAGCCCAAACCAAAGGGCATTTGAATAAAAGTACAAAAATGTAAATACGATGAACGCAAAATGTCAAAAAACCCTCGGTATCGCTGACCGTGTGATCATGCCTCCCCCAGTGATCATTCTTCCTTTTTCGAAAAAATCTATGACGCCGTCCGCAACCCAAAAAACCGTTTCTATAACCTTTCCGGCCGGTGGGACTGTCTGCGCCTTCTTTGAAGCAAATTCACCGGGAGAAATCCATTGTTTTGATTGTTGCTTAGTTTTTGGTGTGTTAAGATGAATCCAGGTTTCATCAATGGCGACAACTCGACGTTAACATTCCTTTGAAGCTCACTTAAAATGCTCCAAACACTGCTTCGGAGTTGTCCACCGCGAGCAATTGCGACACCTATCGGCCCGACTATTCTTTCATCACCAACTTATCATATAAAATATTAATTGCGGTTCCGGTTTGTCGATCAGCGAGAGTCATGTCGTGGACATTTTGAATGATTTCCTCGGTAACCACGTCTGTCAGACGTCCTGGTCTCACCTCATCAAAAACGGATGTTCGCCCACGTTTAAATTCGTTGAACCAATATCTAACTGTGGTCACATATGGCTGAGCATCCCCATAGACAGCATCCAACTTTGCTTTTATCTCCTCGCATTTTTTCACATCCAAATCCAAAAAGCGAATTACTGAACGAGTCTGTTCTTTCTCCATTTTAGCGAAAATCACGAAACATGTCTTACTCGATTGTCCAACTTCCCTCAGGAACGCCCACTGTTATCAAACAGAGGTACTTACTGAACCGCCTTCGTAAAATATGTAGGAAGAAACTGTCATTTACGGAAATCTTTTGTAGATAGACTAAGTTCTTAGTTACGATGTGGATGGAAATATTGGAAGATACCAATAATAATATGTACATATACATATATGTATGACTCATTAGATTTATAAGTCTGAAGTCTTCACATATTTTGCATTGGTTTTCTTAGGAAAGGTTATAAACGTCGATCGTAACCACTTTCCGGAAATTCGTTCGAATTATCTATATATGTAATTCAACAACACAAAGTCAAAGACTTTACCTGTACGTACTATTTTGAAGAAATTGAAAAGAACTTTGCTTTCGTTTCATCCTTAATATTGAGGAAAAACCCGACATTGCGTAATAACAAAGATTTTGGCAAGTAAGAATTTTAAGAAATGTACATACACACATACCACATATTTATGTACATATTATATTATATGTAGGTGAGATTGTGAAGGTTTATGAAGGTTATGTGAAACTTGCTTGCTTACTTTTGGGTGCGCCGCTCAGCATGCACAAGCGGTACACACACGTGTCTCGGACACTGTTTTGTTTTTTCAAGAAATCGGTAAGCGCCTAAACTTACAAATTTACATCACTAATGGCTAAATTTATTGTTTTACTTGTGCATTGATTTGCAAAAATATTCAGCAAAAGATCTTAAAAACACTCAAGGACCACAGCAATGGACCCAGCGGGTATACATACTTTTAGTTGAGTTTAGCTGTTCGTGTTTTGTTGCAGCTCAATAACGGCCAACGGGAGCAATTCTTATTAATTTTGTAATGGCCTTGTACAGAACTCTTTATGTATAAGTACATATGTGTGTATGTGTATTGAAATACATATTTTTAAGTACGTTTTTTGTTTCACTTAAGCTTATGATTATTTGGTTGGCCCTATACAGAATGAAACTACATACATAATATACATACATAATATACATATGTGCATAGGGCTATGACGCGCCGTCGTTTACGGTCATCTTCCAGGCACTGGTGTGCAAATACTTGGAAGTATTATTTTAACAGCAGGCAAATTCAATTGTTTAAAAAGAGCTTGGAACTTTCGCAGTAAAATTTAACAATTTTTGTTTCTCGAGTTGGGATACGCATACTTTCTTTTTTTGCTTGTGACATTAGCGAACTGAAATCGTAGTAGTATAATGTTCTTTATTTGATATATTTACAATAAATTACATAGTTTTCCAGTATTAATGTTGAAATTAAATACATTGAGTAACAGGAAATTATGTAAGATCTACTTGTATATGCGTCTGCAGCGACAGCAAAGCTGCGCTCATGGCCTTAGGCAGCCCTCCAATCACTTCAAGGGTAGTTGAGTCCCATAAATCAAGCCTGAACTATGTCGATACACAGGATATTGCTAACATGGATCCCAGGACACGTGGATATCGCGGAAAACGTGACATTTGACTCTTCAGCTAGGATGAGGTCAACTTCCTTGACACGGAGCACATTCTGCCACTCCTTTCTGCAACATGATGGTTAGCAAACGGGTTACTTCAACCCACAAGCAAGCTTGGCAGGCTGAGATAGGCTGCAAATGGGCAAAACTGATGTTTCCTGCCATGTCCGATCGACTGTCATAGATCCTCCTGTCGATAAGCAGAAGGGACTGTAGGCAGCTGGTTGGACTGATGACGTGTCACTTTCATCTCAGACAGTGCACCCTGCCCAACATGTGGAGAGGAGGATGACATGGCGGCCCACTTTCTGTGCCTCTGCTCAGCCTGTGACAACTTCAAAACCTACGCCTAGCCCTGTTTTCATTGCGTGCATGAGACGAGTTTCCACTGCACCAACAAGTAAGTTCAGAGTAATTTTAATTTAAGAAGAATATTTACAACAAAAACTAAGGATGAGAACTTGAGAAAAAAAATAAATTTTGGCTCACGTAAGAAAGTTTGACCTTTTCAGCTCAGACAGCAAAAGTTTTGTTTGGAGCAAACCGCATGCAGAGCTGCAACCACTAAATATGCGCTGCACAAGCAAACAAGGTAGAATACGCGTAATAATATGAGGACGCATATTATCTGAAGCAGCCGCAAATTAAACTTTTATTGAAGGAATATGGATACGCATAAATATTTGGATATCTTAAAGCGAAATTTGCTACAAAGTGTCAAAAAATTTAACATTCGGAATAATTTTCGCGTCTATCAGGATAAGACACGAAACAAAAAAGGGGCGATTGTACAGAATTGGCTCATTTGGAATTGCCCGCATATTGATCGAGCACCAGCGCAAAAGCCACATTTGAATAATATTGAGAACCTGCGGTCGATTCCAGATGAGAAGATTCGAAAACCAGAGACATTCTGTCACCGAACAGGCTTTAAATGAGGGATAGCAAAACATTTTTTCTGAATGTGTGAAATCGGTTCGAACTGTGTGTGTGTCTAGTAAATATTAATTTAATTTAATATTAGTTTAACGTTTTTATTGCTGTAATTGTTATGAGCTATGTTTTGTAGCACTGCACTATTTGGGTTACTCTGTTAGTTTGTGCTATGTTATGTTATGTTGTGTTATGTTATTATAAATCGTGAATATGCAAAATTATGTTTTTATTGTAAACAAAAGCATGTCATATTCTCAATTGATTTTGTTAAAAATGTGTTTTATTTTCCGTTAAACTCAATATTGTTTTCACAAATTTTACTGCATCGTTTGACTTTAGGCCACCGTTCGTGCAGAAAAAAAACGCGTAGGAACTTAATTTTTTTTATGCGGTAAAAGTCAGAAAAAACATTTAATAACACAAATATTTTTAATTCATAAAAAGGGATTACATACAATAAAAGGTGTTCAGATTGGAGGTACTTTTTCCAATAGGGGTTTTTTGACAGATCACGAATGACTTCTGTCAAACTAAATATGTACATAATTTTTTTTTTGGTATTCATTGACACTTCACTATAGAAAGACTTATCCCTCAACAATGTTTACAAATCGTACAATTCCATTACGAAAATCAAAACTCTGTAGAAAGTGTTTATTGTGCGTTTAGGCCAGCTTATTGTGTGCAGCGGTGAGGCCCTTTTTGGCTTAACCCTAGAAAACTAAACCCCGCCTCTGAGGCGCAAAGATTGTTATTTTTACGTATTTCATTATGATTGAATGCAAGTGGCAGCACGAGCTTTCAAACCATTGTAGTAGTGTCTTGTGTGAGTTTGTGGGCGAACATTCATTGCACAAAGTTTTTTTGTTACAGAGATATATTAATTCGTGTTGCCTGAGAGGCGAGGTTTAGTATTAAAGGTATTTTTCTGACTACATATTATTTGTAAATATTTCCTTTTTTTTTGCGATAGTAGCTATAATGTTAATGGCTTTTTCGTTTAGAAATGTGTACTTCTGACTCCCAAATAGAAAAATGGCTGGAGGAGCTGTCGCTAAATAGAAGCGAAATAGAGGACAATTTAGAAAAGGATTTTGATTCAGACGATAGTCTAATTGATCCAAACTTTCAAATTGAATCTGAAGATGAAATTGAAAATATAATTGTAGGCAATCAAGAATTGACTCCTGTTGCAGTTTCACCTATAGACGTACCACAAAGTAATGACCAGCCTAATGACTCTTTAATAATCAAGCCTTCCGAAGCTATTGTAAGAGGTAAGAACAATTTCATTTGGTCGACTGAACCGTCTTCTTCAAAACAAAGCTCAAGTAGAACTCCAGCGAGGAATATTGTTCATATTTTACCGGGATCAAAGAGAGAATTTAGGGATGTAACAAAGCTTTTAGAAAATTTTTCACACCAAATATAATTGAAGAAATTCTTCTGCATACCAACGAAGACATTAAAGTTAAATGCAATAATTACAAAAAACAAACCACAACCACATCATTAACTAGAACAGAAGAACTTCGTGCTCTCCTTGGAATTTTGGTTTTAAGTGGTGCGCTAAAGAACAACCATTTGTCAACTAAAGAGCTTTTTGATCCTTTGCTCTGCGGATCTAAAAATGTTGCTACAATGAGTATGGAACGTTTCAGATTTCTTATAAATTACCTTCATTTTGATGATCGGAACTTCTCGTGTGTTCCGATCATCAAAGAAAGACCGATAAATTTGCTCCTATTAGAAACATATGGGAGATTTTTATTCAGCAATGTAGAGATAACTTTAAACCGGGGTCATATGTGACAATAGACGAACAGATACTAGCATTTAGAGGTCGATGTCCATTCCGAATGTACATACCAAACAAACCAGCTAAATACGGAATAAAAATTGTGTTAGTCTGCGATGTCAGAACTAAATATTATATATGTTTCATGCTTCACTATATTTGGGAAAAAATTTTAATACAGTAGCTGGCGAACCGTTAGGTTCTTATTGTTGTAAGCTTCTCACTAGAACTATACATGGAACAAATAGAAACATAACTGTAGACAATTGGTTCACTTCCATACCATTAGCAGAACAGCTATTAGCGGATCCTTATAAGTTAACTTTAATTGAAACAATCAAAACTAACAAAAAAGAAATTCCAGATGAGTTCATGCATAATACATCCCGTCGTATTGGAACATCCATGTTCGGTTTCCATGATAAGTTAAGTCTTGTTAGCTATAAAGCAAAGCCTCATAAAACTGTTTTTTTAATATCAACTATGCACGACGAACCCACACTTAACTCACTATCAAAAAAACCTCTAATTATTGAATCCTATAATGCAACGAAAGGTGCTGTTGACACTTTTGATCAGATGTGTTGTCATGCCAGCTGCAGCCGCAAAACCAGGCGTTGGCCAATATGTATGTTTTACGGTATGATAAATATGGCAGTATTGAATAGTTATATTCTCTATGTTTCAAACTGTGACCAAAAACAAATAAAGCCAATGAGCAGAAGGGATTTCATGAAGGATCTTAGTAAGGATTTGTGCTGTGACTGGCTCTCAATGAGACTTCAAGAAAGACCATCTATGCAAAAACGAGTTCGTGAAGCAATAACCGACTCCATTCATAGCTCCGAAGAGCAGCAAGAAAAGTCTGAACCACAAAGAAAGAAAGCGAAAAGATCAATGTGGAATTACTGTCCATCAAGCAAGAAACGTATGAGTGTTTATTATTGTGCAAAATGCAATAGAACATACTGCCTGGAACATAGATCCCCAAATTGCTATACATGTGATATAAGAAAAGAGGTCTGAATTAATTTTTATGTATTGTACAAAACAAAATGTTAATAATATATTTGAAATTCTTTATTTTTATGAAACTTAGTACAAATAGCTATAAGAAAAATAAAAAAATAAAAAATTTAAAGAAAAAAAAATTATAAAATTTTTTCTAAATGATATCCTTGCAAAAAAAAAAAATTAAGTGTTAATTTAGTAAGTACATAATTGGCTTATAAAAACAATTTGATGAAACATTTTTTTTATATTATAGTTAAATACTCCAATTCTCAAGAAATAAAAAAGTTTTTCAATACAAAAACTTAACAAAAATTATAGAAGAATTTTGTTTTTTAAAATGTAGCCTGATAGGCGAGCTTTAGCACTAAGCGTTTAAAAAAAGGTTTAGTTTTCTAGCGTTAATGGCTACTTCAATAAGCAAAATTGCCATATTTGGAGTGAAGAGCAACCCGAAGCCATTCCAGAACAGCCATTACATCCATTGACCGTTTGGTGCGGAGTATGGGATGGAGGAATCATCGGTCGAGACGAGACTGAGGCTAATGTTATAGTAAATGGTGAAAGCTATCACGCCATGGTAAACGACTTTCTGATGTCGGTAATTGAAGCCCGTGATTTTCACACCAGTTGGTGCCAACAAGACGGCGAACGGCGCTACTTGCCATACAGCCTGTGAAACAATGGATTTACTACACCGTCGTTCCGGTGAGCAATTTAATATATCTCTCGTCTCGGACCAGTCGATTGACTATACACATCGTATGCTATCACTTCTTCGGACTTTTATTTGTGGAGTATGCAAAGTCTCAATGCTTTGTGGATAAACCAGTTTGAGGCATTGGAAGCCAACATTACTAAAGTTATTTACGAAATACCGACCGCAGTCCTTCTGCGAGTCATTCAGGTGTTTACGGGGGGCGAATTACTGCGCAGTTTCAGTCAACATTTGAAAGGAATTATCTTTAAAAAATAAATGGCATGAATAGTTCAATACAAGAATAATGAACGTTGCCCAATCAATTTAAATTTTCGTTGTTTTATTTCAATTTAAAATTCTATACCTCCTTTATGAACATATCTATAATATGTATGATTTTCCAATAAGAGGTGTTATTGGAGGTCTTTCTCCGTAAAATATCAATGGTTTCGTTGCTTGTGTGGCACTTAGTGCAGTCTTGTTGAAAACAAACGTTGCCAGATCAATACCACCCAATTCCGGCCATAAAAAATCGTTAATGACTCCGCCGGACCATGAACCGCACCAAACAGTAACACGTTGAGGATAGAGAGGCTTTTCAACAATAACTCTTGGACTTTCTGAGCCCAAGATCCGACAATTTTGCTTGTTAGCAAAGCCACCGAAGTGAAAATGAGCCTCATCACTCAAGATGATTTTTCGATGGAATTCCGGATCATTTTCATGCATTTCAACGACCCAGTCAGCAAAGACACGAGGTTGTTGATGATCGGCCGGCTTGAGTTCTTGTGTTAACTGGACTTTATAAGCCTTAAGACCCAAATCTTTATGCAAAATATGTTGTAATGACGTTTGTGGAATGCCTAATTCCAAAGAACGACGAGGAATGGACAAGTCTGCGTTTTCTTCAACTCTTTCGGCCACAACAGCAATATTTTCGCCTGTTCTTGAGCGACGCGCACGAGTTTTATTCTTCACATCACTAACTTGTCCTAACAGCTCGAATTTTTCCAATAATTTCTGTATTACGGTCCGACAAGGTGCTTCACGATGACCCAAAAATGTTCGAGTTTTACAAACAGTCTCTGCCAAATTTTCATCATTTTTATAGTGAATTTTAATAATTTCAATGCGTTGCTTAAGCGTGTATCGTTCAATTTTTATCAATGACTTAGTTTCTACTTGTCAAATATTAAAAAATGGCAGCTTCAAAAACAACATCTACTGAAATAGCGGGCTATTCAAAATAAGGTCTATTATTGGAAAAACCTTTATTTATGGTAATTTTTGTAACGCACACATTTTTAAATCAACTTAACTAATATGTCTCCTTCCCCGGTTTTTGCAGGTGATGGCAAATTTATCGTTCGTTAATGTTTATTTGCTGCTGCTTCTATTTACATATATACTTGGGAGAGAATTTTCGCTTACATTCTTAAATTGCATTGATGGCAGGTGATGGCTAATTTCATTTTTGTATACTGAATATTTTCTCTGCCATTAATTAGAGGTTTCACATGACGTACCACTATTTGACAGAATCGCTGTGTGTGTGACGTCGCATTTCTGCAATTTATTCATATGTTGGTTGTGCAATTTCTTCTTCTTCTGGCATTCTTGTTCGCATTTTCACATTTCTCTCACGCAACTGGGGAGTTTCGTAATCAAATTTCGTTTGGAATTTTAATAATAATAATTAGTACACACCCCATTCAATATTTTTTGGCATAATTTTTTGTTCAAAACAATTGGTTCATGTCGTAGGAGGGGTTTTTTGACTAATAAAAATATATCCTTACTTATATATGTTACTTGGAAGGAAATACCTAAGAATGCCGCTTGTGAGTTGTGAGTGGCTAAAACAAACTTGCTTGAGTATCAGTTCCTTCACATACAAATGTTTCGTTGGGCAACCAGCGGAGTTCTCTACGGAGAAGAGAAGTGGTGAATCGAAAGCTGCGTCTTTGAAAAGACGCGCCTAGATGTTCTTTCAAAATAAAACATGCAAAAATTTAGATTCTTTCAGGTTTCACTTTTTGTATTCAAAATACGGCTTTTAATAATTACATTTGAAACATGACATCATTTAAACGTTCACCATAAGCACGGCTACAGGTGAAATCCGCCAAACAGTCGATGCATGAATACCGAATTGTTGAGAACGTGGAGATATCGCTGTTGAATGTTGTTCAGCAACACTTTGCGCTGCAACAGCAATATTCTCAACAGAACGTTTAGTTTTTGATCTTTGGTCTGTCAGTCCTTTTTATATACTCGACAGAACCAGTTTCTTGAAATTTTTGCACAACCCTTTGAATTGTTGACTGATTCGGAAAAATCACAAATTTCGCGATATGTTGTTTCTAAAAATCGACACTTAAAAAGAACAGGCATTTATTTTTTGTACCACATATTTTATAAAAACGAGTTTTTTCTTTGGCTAGAAAGCGTGTAACATTTATTTGCTCAAATGCAAGTTCCATACAAAAATTTATACTTCTACCCACAGATAATTAATTCGTTGGCAGATGGTGACAGGTGACGACAGGTGGGAAAGGTACGTTTGTGGCATGCACATTTGTTGGCGTTTGGATGCAATGGCCACATCAGTTGGAGATTTTTTCTCTTCAATAGAGGTGCCACCAACGGGTGACACATAAAATTAAGAATTAACCTCAGAAGTGCATAGGTTCGAATCTCTGTATAACCAAAATGATAAAACAAGTTTTTTCTAATACCGGTCACCCATCCTTTATGCTGTTATGTAGAGTGTTTTTTTAGGCGTTTTGCAACTATGGTTTGACAGCTAAGAATGGCGAACTGTGTTTATATTTCCAGTCAATAAGGTTTGACAAGTCATCCTGAGTCGCTTAACGCCAAAACAACACATCCAAATTGTGGGAATTTATTTTCAAAGATATAAATCTGTTCGCGAAGCTCAAAGAGCGCTGGTGGCCCTTATTTCTTTCGAAATGAGGAAGGAGCTGCCGTTACGGTGAATGGCGAGCGCAATCGAGTGCTCAATTTTGATTCCAAAATTTAATCAGCTAAACATCAACTACATTTGGTTCCAACAAAACGGCGCAACTTGACATACAACGCGCCCGACAGTTAGTTTATAGCAAAATCGATTAATTTTTGTTCCTGTGATTCAATGTCTTTGGATGATAATTTATGGGGATATGTTAAGCCATGGGTTTACGCGCGCAAACCAGTAACTCTTGAGGCATTTGAAAACGCCATGCAGTCAGATTTATTGGAAAAAGTAGTCAAAAATTTGAATTTTCGAATCGACCATGCAACTCGTAGCTGCGGCGAACAAATGCCGGATATCGTATTCAAATAATAAATGCCAGAAATTATCTACCAGATTATAATAAATAAAAATGCATGCCAACAATATTTCTTTTTTGTATTATAATTTTAAGTTCTCAAGCTATTTAAAAACACCAGATACATGTAACCATCACATGAACATTCTTGTACTTAGGCCATCCTTAAAGTATGAAAAGTATGAAAAGAAAGCGGCGATGCATAAAATCATCGGAAAATACATTTTGTTACAGTAAAAGTAATAACTGAGGAATACCTTTTGTAAACGACAACAATAACCTAAGCGCAAACTGACAAGGAAACAATTATACTTGTAAGGCTTTCTATTGAAATCAGCATAAAGAATAATTGCAATTGTGAAAAATAAGGTATGCGTTAAAATGGTACTTTCAGCGGAAGCTCTACTATACTAAATATTTTTTTCTTTTCACAATTTTTGTTGTGAAAAGTATCTTCTACATGAATTGTATGCTTTCTTGAACACAATTATGTGTGTGGGTAAGCAACGGTGTATTCAGTATGTATTCATACCAATGGTTAACACAATGGAAGAAGAAAAGTTCCGACATTTATCTTTGCCACTACTGTGGCATTGATACTCATCGAGCAGGAAATGCTGCAGAGCCCGATTTATTGTGGGAAGAGCCAAATAAAAAAATGCCGCATATGTACCTAATGTGTTTGGTGTACTCGCATAAGCTGTACCTGCTGTTATCGCTAATCAGCACAGCCATTATTAGAGCATCACAAAATACATGAATTACTTATAAGAATTTTTCGCAGGAAAACGAAATGGTGATTTTTGGGTCTTTATTTAAAAGCGTGTAAGGCGGAAATGAAAAAAAGATTTTTTATTTTTGTTTTCAGTATTTTATTTCTTGATTCAATTTCAAAAAATAATTTTTGGTTTTGGCCGTACAAGGTTTGTTCAAAAAGTTGACAGTCTTCAAAACAGGTCTGCCAACATGACTGACAACTTTTTGAACGAACCTCGTACGCTTAAAAAAAAATTCATGTTTTAACAATGGAATAAAAAATAAAATACTGAAAGCAGAAATAAAAAATCTTTTTTTGTTTCCATTTTACGCGCTTTTAAAGAAACACCGACATTACATTCATTCATAACACCTGTTATTGGTTAAATTTTCATCTAAAAGAAGGAAGTTATTTACAAAAATTTCGCAGTTTGGTTTCTCTTGATCGAATACCTGTGGACTCCTCATCGAGTTCGAGAAATGAAGTATTTGCCCTTATGGAAGGCCGCAATTACTTTCTTCCCCTACGGGTTGTCTTTTAAACTTCAGATCATATCCTTTGACTTTATCTGCGCCATCATTTCCAGTGTATGACCGAGCACTTTCCAAGACATTGCAAAATTTTAATTTGATTATTATGCAATAAGTGTCACCCAGGTGTCAGGATGCAAGCGAAAGTATTTTTCAAACCTTTGCAGTAACTTTGATTGTATTTGAATACTAATTTCCGAAAGAAATTTTATGTTTTCGGAAGCGGGAATAAAATTACCAAAGAATATATTTTGTCCTCTTTGCCTTTAGAATTTCGAGATTGCCAAATGAATGAGTCTGCTGTTAACACCAAGAAGTCGTGTTTTAATATTTCGCTAGCTTGGCTTAATGGCATCGCTTAATTAAACCGCCTACCCCAAAAAGCACTTTTATTAACAAACTAGTTGATAACTAATAATAATATGAATTCAAAGTAAATTATATTTGTTTCTGATGAAGCAGTGAAAAATTAAAACACGAAATTATAATGCACGATAAGGATCGGAAATCGACTTCGGTCAAATCAGGATATTAAATTTTTCAGCAGTTTTTAATAAAGTTTGTTTGCTCATACTGTAACCTGTGTAGATAAAGAAAGTATATATATTTCTATACACATACATGTATTTCTATATATAAGTGCATATGTATGTGTGTCAGTGTATCAAAATGCACACTTATCTTTTGTGCTTGTGCAGAGAAGAGATTTCTTTTTGTTTGATATCCTAAACAAAGAATACAATCGAATACAATAATTTTGACTCACTCTTCTTCATGAGTAAGCACGCTAATTATTCGATTAAAATTTTGTTAGTGCATTGAATAATGATGCAGTTGTCTCTTCTTATAATACGAGTTTTGAAAGTATTAGTCCTTTTATTAAAAAAAAATAATAATATGTAATTTACTTTCTGCTCTGTTGTGGATACTGGCAATGAATCGGTTGTTAAAGAATCTAGAGGAGAGGGGGATACACAGATGATGTTGCAATACTAATAAGAGCGAAATTCCCAATAAGAGCGAAATTCTACAATACAATGCAAAACGCTTTGAACGATATAAACCGATGGGGCTGAATCGAGTGGTCTTGGGGTAAATCCCAACAAAACAGACCTAATCATGTTCACCAGAAAACACAGAATACCTGTTCTAAGCCCTTGGTGGAATCACACTGTCATTCGGGGAGGAAGCAAGCAATCTAGCTCTAGTATTAAATAGGAAGCTTTCGTGGAAAGAAACGATAAATGATAGGGTAAAGAAAGCAGCCACCGTATTCCATACATGCAAAAGGATTGTGGGATCAAAATAGGGCTTAACCCCGAAAATAATACACTGGCTATATACAGCAGTGGTAAGACCTATCAAGACATACGATGTCTTAGTTTGGTGGCCAACACTTGAAAAAAAAAACCAATGATGAAACGTTTAGAAAGTATTCAAAGGGGAGCTTATCTCTACATAAGCGGGGCACTAAAGACTACGCCCACGGTAACGAAGAAAGCCATGCTGCACCTATTACCGATTGTGGCCTACGGCAAACAACTAGCGGCGAAATCGGCACTTAGGTTAAAAGAATCTTCTTACCTAGCCACTAACAGGAAGGGTCACACAAGAATACTAGACGAATACCCCTTCTTACATCAAACGACAGATTTTTGTGAGTCAGTAGAGCTGCACTTTAGTACATCCTTTACCACAACTTTCCCAACGAGAGAAGATTGGGACAATGGGGTAATGGACAATAGATGTGGAATCAGTCTCTATACAGATGGTGCCAAGCTCAATGAACAAGTAGGCGGAGCCCTTCACTCTGAGGAAATTAGTGCCAACATTTCATTCCGGCTACCGGATCACTGGTAAAACTCTATCAGCTATCAGGGAAAGCCTGTTGGTCTTAGAGAAAAGTCTTCATACCTCAAGAAAAATAAATATATTATATTCAGATAGCCAATCGGCCCTGAAATTATTTCAATCACCTAATATAAACTCGAAGACAGTAAAAATTGTATCTCCGTTTTGACGGAACCATCATAGTACTGTACAATAAACCTGCTCTGGGCGCTGGGTCACAGCGACATAGTAGGCAACTGCAAAGCAGATGAACTAACGAGATAGGGTACCACAATGCCGATCTAACCAGATAAAGCGAATATACCTATATCTTTAGCAACTTGTAAGCTGCCAATAGGTAATCATACCATCAAAGCTGCCAACGTGCTATGGACTCAGTCCCTGACCAGTGCAACAAGTAGGATGACGTGGCCAGAATGGAACATGGGTCGTACAAACCGACTGTTGAAACTGAACAGGAAGAAAATGAGAAATCTTCTTGAGGTTCTAACAAGGCACTGTCTTATAGGGAGGCATGCGAGTAGACTGGAAGCACCCTATAACAAGTATTGCAGATGTTTAACGACATTGAAGAAGAGACTATAGAAGAAGAGAGACTGGGTAGAAGAAAGTTTAATATTCTAGGAAAAAGTTCTTTGAATAACTTTGCAGAAGTAGCCAATTTAAAAATAGCAAGTCTTGTTAGATACATCAAAGCCACAGGTTGGTTCAATGATTACAATGTAGAGAGAAGAGAGGGGGCAACCCTGGTGGTATCATAATGGACCTACATACAACAGGATTAGGTGTGTCAATTGACAACCACTATACCTACCTACCTACCTGTTTACCTAGAACTCATATATAATACTCAAACTAAAAAAAGTTTACTTCTTATTTATTTAGGTATTTGCCATGCAGATTCGTGTACTCACGGTATTAAATATGAGCCTACATATACAAGGTGATGTCCAAAATAAACAAGTCTGGTGTCATAAAAATGTTTTTGATGGCGCCATCTTTTTAATGAGTTAATGTGTTGAAAGTTTCATTCATAGCTGACTTTCAGTGAAAGTTTGGTGACATTCGGTTCAGTGGAAGCGAAGTGATTGCTTTTAAAGTGTCACTATGTTTGTGTTATCGGTACAAAAATGAGTTTCGAACAAAGAGCTAATATCAAATTTTGTTTTAAAATCGGGAAAATGTTTACCGAAACATTTGAATTGATGAAAAAAGTGTATGGCGATGATTGTCTATCTCATGCGAGAGCTTATGAGTGGTTTAAATGTTTCAGAGATGGTTGTGGGGACATAAATGACAATGAAGATACGGGCCGCCCAAAATCAGTAATCACCGAAAACTCCATCAAAATCATTGGTAATTTTATCAAAAATGTTGTGTATCGTTTGTTTTTACGATTCCAAGGGAATTGTCCCCAAGGAGTCATGCCAATGGACCAAACCGTTAATATAATTTTTTATCTTGGCGCTTTGAAGCGTTTGTTGCATCGCATTCGAAGAGTTCGCCCTGAATACTGCGAAAGAGGAAGCTGGCGCTTAAAAAAATAAATAAATAATTGGCGCGTACACTTCTGTTAGGTGTTTGGCCGAGCTCCTCCTCCTATTTGTGGTGTGCGTCTTGATGTTGTTCCACAAATGGAGGGACCTACAGTTTCAAGTCGACTCCGAACGGCAGATATTTTTATGAGGAGCTTTTTCATGGCAGAAATACACTCGGAGATTTGCCATTGCCTGCCGAGGGGCAGGAATGGAAAATGTTTTTATTAATTTTGCTTTCACCGAGATTCGAACCAACGACCTCTCTGTGAATTCCGAATGGTAATCACGCACCAACCCATTCGGCTACGGCGGCCGCCAGAAGGCATAGGCGTTGGAATATATGGCCCCAGAACAAGGCGTTCTGTGCTAATGGGTAGTCTTTGTGCTGAAATTAACTTAGGCATGAATCTCTAGAATGAACAAATTGCCATTCTGAGTGTCAGGCAGACGACACAAAAGGATTTGTCATCCAGTGAAATTAAGTCCTCACTGGTGCTTTATTGTATCGAGAAACGGAACGCACAATCGCAATCGGCTAATTTGTATCCCAGGACAAAGGAGTATAACTGGGAACAAAATAACGAACGCATTGTCAAGAGTACGAACATTAAAAATATAGGAAAATAATGTAATTGAAATAGCTTTTAATATTTTGGCTGCAGTGTCGCTTCTGGTGGAAATGCCCATACCGTGGTATAGTAAACTATTCACAGTAAGCGCTTTTCCAGCTACGTTTTCGTAGACAAATGACACCATCAGATAGATATGAATACAGCTGCAAGAAATTCGAATTTGCTGGCAATGAGAAAACTACGCTTTCGCTTTCATTTCCAACCATGGCTGTGAAATGCACGAATATCAAAGAAATACATAAAAATACATACGAGTGTGGGCTCCTGTATATTTATAAGTGTGTATTCAAGATATTATTAAATATAAAGCAGTCTTAACAAACGAACAAAAACAAACATTCGCATTGTAATATTGTACATACATATATAGGTACATATTTCCTTTACTCCCTGCAAACTGTGGTCTAACACAACACACTCAATAACTATTCCCAGCTGCTTAAGATACGAGTCGACATTCTCAAAAAAGAATCTCTACTTATTCCAGCTAATAGGGCATACCTAGGGGATCCATTATGGTTTTACAAGTAGGCAATTATTTAAATTTAGCCACTCAGACAATACTTGGAATGGATATTATTGCCATAACAGCAAAATGTTGCAAGTGTAGTGGCACGCTGATTGCGGTTGAGGAAACGTTTAGACGCCTCCCCAACCAAACGACTAGTTTTCACTCTTTATTATGACTTTGCGCAGTGGGAATGTTATTCCCCTAAAATTAATAGGGTGGAGTCTATGACATTAGTAGGATTATTCTTTAAGTGCTAACGGTGGCGATTAGGGAGAAGTAGTGTGTATTGTCTGTGTTATGCGCTAGAGTACATTTTCAAGTGTACAGGCTGTATTGCATTTTATATGTACCTTATGATCAGAAAGTACTGGGAATGTTTAATTTAAACGAACCGCGCACGTGGGAACCGGTCCATATTTTTTTCTTATGCTGGTAGGACTGTAAGACACACATCTGTCACTAATCACTTTTTAGCGCCAGCGGACCAATAGTGTCTGCCTGGCCGCCCGGAAATGTGGGCAAACAATTCTTGGATTTTGCATGATGATATCGCGCTATCGCACCGAGCCCAAATTGTGCTGGATTATTTGACCAAACACCAAGTAAATACCATCGTGCAAGCGCCGTACTCGCCTAATATGGCCCCGTGCAACATTTTTTGTTTCTCAAGTTAAAGTTACCACTTCGTGGAAGGAGATTTAAGTCGATATAACAGATCAAAGAGAATGCGACGAAGGAGCTGAAGGCCATGCTTCAGACGGGTAATATTTTGAAGGAGATAAAATAAATTTTCCTGAAATTTTACTCTGCTTTGTTATATTTAAACATTCCCGGTACTTTCAGATTATAGGTAAGTCGAAAGCCTTGGTAGTCCGGCTCTGTAACAAATTATAAATTAGAAATAAAATTTGTATTTAATCCTCAGATGTAGGATATAAACGTATCTGATGTGGTAATGGTATAAAACGGTATCACCAAAAAAATGTTTCAGTGTTGCCAAACAAAATTATTACATGTAAGGAGGCGCAAAATTCACTACTATTACTTTTGATTACTTTTTTGTATAACTGTTTTACTACACAAAAAATAATAATTTCGAGTGATGGTAATCTTTATTTTGACCTTTACCCACTCTATTGCTTGACTCTTTGCCTACTGCAGCTGTCTAGTTCACAAGTGTCAAATAAGAGAGTGATTAGAGTTATTAATTTGCATCTCTTTGTATAAACTATCTTATGTCGTACGCTTTATTGGTACAACTGTTGACAGTAGGTACTCATTTTTTTAAAGTAACGAAAAATCTTTAAATAATGTAAAATTATCCTATGAAGCAATATTTATTTCAATTTGATAGCTTTGATGACGAATTGCTAATATCTTTTATAAGCAGATGCAGGCTAGGTAAGGTTAGCCAGGTTGCTTGATACTCGGTGGCATTAAGGGGTTATATACCTTGTGTTTTTCAAAAAAATCAAAATAAATTTTATTTCTTTATCGTAAAGTACAATCCCTTGAGAACATTTTCCAAAAATTTCATAGAGATCTGAGCAATAGATCGAAAGTTACAGCGTTTTAAATTGTGCGTCGTCACGTCCTGAGCGTACAGCCTCATGCGGCGCTTGAAACTTTAAACGCGATTATCTCAAAAACGTGTTTTTCCAAAAATGCTTTTGCGGTGGACGCGATTGCAAAAAAAGTATTCAACCGATTTTTATAATTTTTTTTTTAAATTGTTCGTAATTGATGTCGCCTCTTAGTGAACGATCAACTTTTTATGTATAAATTTTTATTTTGCAGATATGAATTTTTTAATGCCAATTTTAGGACTGTAGAAGTGGAGTTTTTTAAAAACATGTTCCTATTTTCACAAAAATCAAAATATTTAATATATTGATCGTTCACTAAGAAGATATAACCCTATACTAATGAAATCTTTTCGATTTTTTGATTTCAGTTGACTTGGTGGACTTGAATCGCGTCCACCGCAAGCCTCTTCCAAAAAAAGGGTCTTGGGGGAAAACGCCATAACTCCGCCATTTTTAAATATTTTTACACAAGCAAAGCCTTTTTTTTTTCTTTAAACATTGTAATATCCAATAATAAAAACTTTTATACAATAAAATTATTGCTACATATCTTTAAAAAAAACCCAACTTTCGCTAATTTCACCGGACCACAAGGTATATAACCCCTTAAGGCTCATTGTGATATCTGCATCTGATTTTCATCCCCTAACTAAATTGCTTAAGCCATTAAGATCTTTTTAAGAAGAAAATCGCGTAAGCGGTTATCGCACGAATCAGGAAAAAGAAGAACTTGTCGCCCCAGTGGGTCATTTTGCAAATTTCCCAGGTCTTCAAAGAAATAATCGGCAAGGTATTCGGCACGGCTTCTTTGAAGTGCAGGACATTCACAGAGGTGGTGTTGTACCAACTCAATTTCTGCTTCATCTACACAACTCCTGCAGAAGTCGTTGGGCACCTATTCTACTAGCTCCAATTGCGTAGTGATCCGTTATAACACCTGTGAGGACGTTGGTAGTTGATCTATTGAATCCCAGCAGACATTTTATACTTTTAAGATTCAGTTTTGACCAGAGCGCTTTAATGACCTTGCAGTTAGTATAGTCAGATACCACCTTCTATAGAGGTGTAATCGTTTCCTCCGGCCATCAATCCTTAGTGGGACATAGGGCATCAAGATGTATATTCGTTGTAAAAAAAAACCACAAAATACTAAATAAACCATACTGACATTTTTACAGAAAGAGTACCTTATCTAGTTACATAACCTCAAATATAGCAAAAAAGTCTCGCTTAACAAAAAAAAACTCATAAATTAAATTGTACATAAGCATAACACATTTATTTAAAAAAAAAACGCACATTCTAAAGACAATTTGTCACGAATACAAAGTTCTTTAAGTAATTCAATAAGAATTTGGTGTCTTATTTTCTTTAAATGGGCAGTTTAGTGCGTTTTTATATCCAAAGCCAGGCAACACTGCAGTTGCGAGAGAGAGATTTGACTGCCGAAGGCAGAAGAACACCAACAACAACTGCAATCGCGGGCAATGCTTCCGTATGTTAAAAAAAAGTAAAGCTAAATAACACTGAGTGAATTATTGAACTTATTTTTAAAAAATGTATATTTTACAAAATTATAAACATAACATTTTAATTAAAACAGGCTAGAAATATGCCATGAAGGAAGAACTAAAACTCCGAGACTAAATAACAAAAAAAAAACGCTAAATCAAGTTACAAAAATGGTAATCTGGCCATACTGAAGCTAAAATCACGTAACTCATTGTCAAGTTCGCTGAGCGCAAAGTAACGGCACCACGATAGGCGCTATCTCATTATTATTTCCATCATGGCACCGCGATAGGCGCCATCTCATTATTCTCTCCATCATGGTATACAGTTCGTTTCGGAACGATTATGTTCTCTACCACTCGCAGAAGGTCGAGCTTTCCCTTGCACACTCATCCGCTCTTTCATTTCTCTTCACTACAAAGTGGGTGGGGCTCAAAAAAGTGTGGTGTTGTGTTGCTGGATGAGCGAGAGCGACCTCCTGCATTCTTTAACATATCTTGAATTGAGGCCAGTGCGTTATTTGCTGCTAGAATATCAGGGAGTCGAAATGAGTAATTTAGGGATAACTGTTCGGGGTACACTCCCCATCCATTGCCATTGTCCACCTTTGAGCCGTCAGTATAAATATGGGGACCACTGCCATTTGATTTGACTCTGGTCCGTCCATCTTTTTTGTCGCATATTCGTTTTTTGTAGACTTTGTTCAGATATGTCTTGTGAACCAGATAGTTTGTTTTCGATGCGTCTTGCAAGTGTTTCTCAGATAGTAGATGCAACTTTTACTGAAAAAGTCACTCATACCGTGAGGTCACTTGATCTTGCTGAAATATAGTTTGTGACCGCAGCGTATCGACTCGGTAGTATCGCATCAATTTGAGCGCTCCCATATACGGCAATGTTTTGTATTGGTCGCATATAGTACACTTTTAAACCGCTCCCATTTGAGGATAACTTTACTCCTTCAAGAAGAAAACTATTATTTGTTAAAAAATCAATGGTCAAGCACGGTGATGGATCAAATCAATTTATAGTCGTTATTATTGCCAAGTGTATTTCTATCGTGAAAAACTCCTTATAAAATGCCAACTGCCGGGCGGCATAAAGCTCTGTAGGATCCTCTATTAACGGAATAATTTCAAGGCGTGTAACACAAATTGCAGAAGAAGCTCGGCCAAGTAACACCCACCCAACAAATGTGTAGGCGCCAATTGTATTGTTTTGTGTGTCTGAGAAAATCGAGAAAAAGCAAAAACTCTGGGTCGAAAAATGCAATTCAATGACTCAATTAATTTAATTCCATTTATTTTTTGCATTTAAGATGGCATTCTACATAGTGTAGAATTTTGAAAAAATCGATTCTTTTCATATTTTCAAAGTTCAGATATTTAAGAATATGACATTAAGAAGATTTTTTAAAATTCCTATTATTTCATGAGTTATAGCCTTTTTCGTGATATGGCTTTGGTTCTGATCCGTCTTGTCTGAAAACTTTGAACACGTTTTTCTCAAAACTACTTTTCTGAACTGGCGGTGAGGATATCTAGTTCTAATAGGCCGATTTACTTAAATTTGGGGGGATGTTCTTTATAAAGGATGGTTAAATTTCAAGGGCCGATGTTGAATGTGAACCACACCTAAACGTCAATGGCACCGTTGGACTTCTTCCTTTTGGGTTATTTGAAAGAAAAGGTGTACGTTGATAAAACAGCAACAATTCAAGAGCTAAAGGTCGAGATAATTTGGCACATTAACCGCATAGAACCTCAATTATGCCTCAGCGTCATCGAAAATTTAGACCATTAGATGGAGGTATGCCGCCGAGAGCGCTGCGGCCATTTGGCCAATACTTTGACCCATACGTAATTGAGCCATACCAATATTATCATAATAAAGAGAAATGATAATAATTTCTTAAACACATTGTATTTTATTCAAAGTCAACACCGGCCCTTGAAACTTAACCACCCTTTATATTCGGATGACCCTAGCTCGAAGCTATAACTTTTCATTTAGTATTTAAAAAGTCGGAATTGTTAAAAAAATATGCAAAAAAATTGTTTTTTCAAATAGCCGTCATATTGTGAAACATTTTTTTTTAATTTGTCCAAGGCTCATTCGATAGCGGCATATATAATAATAAGAATCCGTTTGGTTTTTATTTTTCAGATCACCAAGAGGGTGTTTTTGTTTTGACCCCCTACTTTGACTGTGCATAATTTTGTCAATTCTAATTTTTTTTTGGGTTCACTTTTAATTAATAATCAATAGACAAATGATAAAAAAAGTGATAGTAAAATTTGTTTTATTTCCTTTGTACAGCGCTTCAAACACCGGACGAAATGCATGCCTCTACACTAGAATACCACCTTGATTTGATATAATAAAAAACTCCATCGATACAAATTTGCCATTTTCGCCGCTCTGCCATATGACAAAAGTATAAAGTTGGCAGTTTTTTTTTTGCATTCCGCCATGGCGTACGGCACGTATGTGGCGCCTTCGAGTCAAATATAATTTGTTTTGCTGTCGGTCAAATTTGTTGCCGCAACGGGCGCTACGGAACCACTGTGACGGGCCTAACGCTTCCCCAGACCAGTATTTTGCATTGATTTTTCACTGGTCCGCTGTATGAACTTGAAAATGGTATAGCTCAAGAATGCTAAGTTATGGGAATGCTACTATGAAGCTTTCACAGATTACTGAACACAGTTCAGCTATTAATGGCAAAAACAAGAAAACAGAGTTTTCCAAAAAAAAAATTAATTATTTCCAAAAAAAAAAAAGATTTTTTTAAATATATTTTATTCTAAAATATTAGGAAAAAATAAAAACTTTAAAAATATGAAGAATAAACGAAGATATTTGTCTTTAAAAACTCTTAAAAACTTACCAAACTTTCAACATTATTTCCGGCGGAAAATGCTGTTATCAATTCTGACGTGTTCATGAAGTTCTTCCGTTAAAAAATCCTTGTGAAATTGGTATTATTATTTCCGCATGCAATGCAATTTGGAAAGTTTCTTCTGAGAAATTGATACGAATACTTCATTTTATCGGAGGAAAGCATAAACTAAACATAAATAATTAAAGCGTATTATTAAATTGTTTTAAAAGAAAAATATAAGGAAAATGGGTACAGGGTCCGGCAATCGAAGTGTAGCCATACATTTAGTTTGGAAAATTACTTTTATTCAAACTAAAAAAACACAAAATGAAGAATCAATTAACTTTGCTCGATATGGCCACCAAGGAATCGCAAGCTGCCCGAATGTGACTTGCAGGTATTTTGGCCCACTCGCGGACAATGGTTTTTCTCAGCGCCTCGAGACTGGTGTATATTTTCCTTCGGACCTTGCTCTCCCAAATGGTCCAAAGAGAATAATCCATCGGATTCACATCTGGTGAATTTGAGAGCCATTGCTCCATGAAAACGATTGGAGAGCGCCCATCTGTGGTTACAGCGCCTCAAACCTGTGACGAGTGCTGCCTCCTGGTGACCAATCGATGACTCAAATTCTCTAATGAACAGTCGGTCAAATAAACCTTATCGTTTTGGGAGTTCACGAATTGCTCAGTTTGAAAAATGTTCTCCTCCGAAAATACAATGTTCGAAAGTTGACTGCTTCTGGGCTAGCGAAGCAACTCCTTCGCTCCCTCAAGTCTGACTGGTTGCTGTTTTAGGGTGAGATCATGTGCCTTTTAGATCCCGTAAGGCTTGAATTTGAGATCATTTTTCAGTATGCGGCGGATGCTACGGTCAGATATTTTCAGTTCTTTCGCCATTTGATTGGTACTTCGTCGGGGATTTCGCTCAAGTCGTTTCTTCTATTTTTGAACCATTTCACGAGACGTTGCAGTCTTTTGATGACCACCTCCATGACGTTTCGCGAATGCTTTCATTGTAACGGGTAATTGTGCGATAAACAGAAACTTTATTTACTTTAAGGTGCTCGAGCTCACGAACAATCGCTGGCTGTGGTTTTCCAGCCAAATATAATGCAATCACACTATTATGTTTCAAATCCATTATTGAATGAAAGTAAATTTTATATCTGTACTTATTAAAAAGAAACGAATTTCTTTACATATTCTTATTGAAAAGATGAGATTGAACGCCCACCAAGTGCATCCTCCGCCACATCACTTACGTATTAAACCACGCATTTGTACAATCAAAAGCTCGTAATGAAACTTAAAAAAAGTTGTGAATTCGATATTGGATTTGTTTTTAAAACTACTTAAATCGAATCGTCCAAATTAAAGGACGATTGCTAGGATTTACTACAGCAATGGAGTTCAGCTCGTTTTAAATATCGCTTTTTATTGAGTCCTTTCGTAATATAGCACATAACAGGGCTGCACAATTTTTTCAATTTTTTATACATACATATGCATGTATACTCTTGTAAGTACTCAGTCTCACTTTCTCTTATTTCATTTTCAGCTCACAATAATTTTCGGTGTCATTTTTATTACCGGAATGCTGGGGAATATTTTGGTGTGCGTTGTTATTATACGCCATCGCACTATGCACACAGCCACAAACTATTATCTATTCAGTCTGGCAGTGTCGGATTTAATTTATCTACTCTTTGGTAAGTGAAGCTTTCAATTTTTTCATATTTCAATTAATTGTGTAAGAGTGAAGCGGAAAAATATAAAATAAATTGAAATTTTACTTTAACTTTAGCGCAATTTATTTTAAATATATCAAAGTGATGTTAACGTGAATGATGACTTAATGAATGCTAGCAACTTGCGCAGAAATATTTAGCCAAATAATTTTAAGACTGAATATGCATTTCTTCTGTGTAGGTGTAAGCAATAGTCGTTATTTATATAAACTATCCCTTTATTGGAAAAAATCGTTCACCAGATATGTGAAACAAATTCTTCGTAGAAATTGATTAATGTACCCTACAACTTCCTTAGCTCTAGAGCTCTTACAGAGATCGTGATGTAGAGCTTTGCACTTTGGAGACACATGAGACCTCATAATTTAATGAAAAACACTTTACTCGCGTGCCCGGAAAGTTTTTGTGCGTTATGCTTTGTGTTCTTTGAATTTCACTAATCAAATTACAATTCCATCCTATAAAAGTCGATGCTTACTAATTAATCTAAAAAGGCTAGATATTCGAAGGAGTATTCTCTCCACCCATTTTGCTTTTCGATTTGATAAGTGCGGCAATTAACTCCTCATCGCTACTCGAGAAAATTAATTTCAATATTCCTCAGCGAAATTTATGGAGATATGATATTTTCTGATTAGGAGTGTTTAGAATTAATTCTGCTTCCAATGCTCCTACAGGGTGGGCCATATAGCGTTTGCTTTTTGAACCACTTAACTTTTTGAGAAAGGTAACACAAATGACATGTCAAATATGTCCATAATTTACTTAAAGGTTTGACATTTACGAAATGGGACGATATATGCTTGAACAAAATTGGGAAATATTGAAAACCTATTTCCAAAGTGGTGAGTCTTCTTCTTCTTCCGCGGTTACAGTAAATGGCGAGCGTTACCGTGACATGCTCAACGAATTTTTGTTTCCAAAAATTTAAGAGGATGACATGGACGACATTTGGTTTCAACAGGACGGTGCAACTTGTCACACTGCCAAAGTTACACTCGAACTTTTGGCTACCGTTTTTGAACTCCGATATCAATTGGCCGCTTCGGAGCTGTGATTTATGCTGTGATTGTGGGGAGCCGTTAAGGACAAATGCTATGCGAACCATTCAGAGACGATTGATGCTTTAAAACACGAAATCGAAGTTGCCATTCCTGAAATTGGAGCCCAAACAATCGAAAATGTGCTTAAAAATTGGGTTGATCGAATGGTCATTTGACTAGTTTTTTTTATAGCCGATTCAAAAAGCAAATTTTACATGGGCCACCCTATATTTGTAGAATTCTGAGATAATCTATTTCGCTTTCAAATCATATTGCCCTAGATTTTCGTTCAACAAAGAACCACTTCAAATTGTTATAAATGCATTGTTGAACTAAATTCTTAGTATTACGTAAAAATCTTCCTCTGTAAATTATAAGAAATATTACCTTTGTTTTCATTCATTACAATGAAACTAGTAAATTATAATTTTAATTTATTTTTTATTAAATTATTTTGCATTAAGCTGTTTTTCATAGCCTGTAAGAAATATTGTATTTTTAAGACTACCAATTGAATTAATAAATAAATCATAGCAATCGGTGGAAATTTCAAGGGATCGACGTTTGTGGCCCGTTTTAGTGAAGAGAAGTCAATTGAAAGTAAAACCAAAACGAAAGTGGTGCAGAAAATTGGGTTACCTAATTACGTACGCATTTATGTAAACTGTTTATGCAAATATTGAAACAAATAAACAACAGCAGCACAACATGCTAATGAAACAATAAATAATAAAATTAGCATAGCATAATAACAGGACTTGTAACTTTAGGCAGTAGACAGTGGAGGCTGCTCAAGACAGTAGATATTGTGGCAACATCCATTCATTCACCAACATTCTACTAATCAACACACACGTCATTTACAACAAAAATACACCAAGTTTAGCAGAAGAAATATAATCCCACATGGTAACGAGTGTACGACTAAAGGTGCGGGCGGGAGCAATTAGACACCTACACTCATATATTTGCGCCTTCTTCCTGCTAAATGTGAACTGACGTACTCGTACACTCAATTCCATTCACGTGTGCACATACAATACATTCACACATGTAATACAAATAATGGCTTACAAAAGTGGCATATTATTCGTAGAGTACACCGCTGCGACTTGTACTTGTTGTTGTTTCGGTATTTATGCTAATTGTTTCTATTTTTGAATAATCTGAATTTCACTGAATTTAGAATGGTAAATTTGCTCTGACAGCAATTTGCACCTTTGCATTATGTAAATTGAAAGTTATATTAATTTAAATGTAAATTGAAAATAATAAACAGAAATAAAGAACTCATATTGAGTTTTAAGAACACATGCATATGAAACGAGATGCCATTGGGGACTAGGGTTTCTCATTTCCCGCCACATAATGATTCCCGGGAAACGAGAATATTTCGAAAATATTCCCGGGATTCCCGGGAAAATCGAGTTTTTATATTTACTAATTAAAATAAATTTATTAATTTAAAAACAATTAAAAAATTCATTTTCACATATTTTATTCATATTCACAAAACAAAAAAATTCATATTTATTCAAATTCATAAAACAAAAAAAAAAGTTATTTATTAGAAGAGTTTTTAAAATGAGTTCTGAGACAAACTAGCGCATTAACTGAATTGTCGTTGAGTCTTGTCCTAATTTTGGTGACAAAAAGGCCAGCAGTCGAAAATACTCTTTCACTTTCCACTGAAGTTGGTTTAATGCAAAGAAGAGCATCTAAGAGCATTTTCAAATTTTTGGTTAACTTTCCACTAGCTTCAAATAAATTAAATTCTTTTAATATAGTCTTATATTCTGTATCTCCAGTACTTTGTTTTTTGGCGCTCATACTATTTATAGCACTTTCAAGCTTTCGTTTCAAAACATTCGCGGGCATTTCTGCTTCTATATTGTTTTCCGTTTCGGAAATCAATACGCTTTCTTCATTTTCAAGTACAGTGGTGTCTTCAAGGATATTAACTGGGAATAGGCGGTGTAACAATTCTTTAGATAATTTAACCATTTCAGACTTCGACGACATTTCAAAAAACATATCATCTTGATTGGAGTACAATAAACTTGAATTATTTAGGTACTTTACCAATGAAATTAAAATTTTGGATCTTCGAGTTGTCATACGGAATTTAAAATTTTGTAATAATTCTCGAGATATTGAATTATCTAACGCATTTAACGTTTATATTAGGAACGATAGTATTCCCTCACTCTTTATTAAATCCATATCACGTCGACATAATGCATCGGACGCTAATTTTACTGGACGTAAACAAGTAATTAATGTGCTTACAATTTGGAACAGCTGATCTTCCTTTTCAAGTAGATGTGTAGCATTAACTTCGCATAGACTTTTTTTAATCGGAATTCTTATTTGCTCAAATCTTTCCAACATATCTAATAAGCTATTCCACCTTGTCGTACAGTCTAATGATAGGTTTAATTCTTTACCATATTCTAATTTGACATTTTGCTGAAGAATTGTGTTACGTACTGGCGATTTTCTGAAAAATGATGCTATCTTGCGGATTTGTTTTATTGCATCCTGGATATGAGGTTTTAGATCTTTGAATTTAAGGTCACTTATATTTGTATCATGTTCATATGACATCCCTTCAAATGTTGTATTTTCGTTTTTGTCAAGACAATCATAATTATCAATGTCGCTATCATCATCTGAATCTAATAATTGGTCTACTTGGTGCTGCTGATTTTTTTGCAATAATAATTCTGTCTTAGTAGAACCAAAAAGGGTATCCAGAACAGCCAAATGAATCCCATGTGTGTAGCATTGTAAATGGAAGGCAGGAGCTAACTTTCCAAATTTCACCATAACGGCTGCTCCATCAGTTATGATTGCAATAATATCTGTAGATAAATTCAAGTTAAATTCCTTTAACCGCTCATTAACTAAATCTAATGTTTTTTCAGCTCCACAACTTCCTTCAATTCTTATTAATCCCAAATTTTCAAATATCCCACCATTGGACATAACATTGATATTCATGTATCTACGATTACGGCTGCTTGTCCACTCATCTACAGTTAAGCAAAATTTTTGATTTGCATTTAGAATAGTTGAAAATCTATATTTAAGTTTTGATTTAACTTCGGCATAATAGTTGAATATAAGATTCATTATGTGTGAAGGATTTTTAGGAAGAAAATATCCTTTCGCACAAATAGATTCACGAATGAACGTACTTTTCGAAATAACATTGATGGAAATTCCATCTACAGCTGCTAGTTTTGCAAGAATTTCTTCCAATGATTGTTTCTTTACATATTTTAAAATGGAATTTTGATTTCCTGAAATTGATTTATCAGATTTGTCCGGCGATGAAGTACTTGGAGCGTCGAATTTATTGTTCTTGGTAACCAAATCTATTCCATGTTGGATTTGCATATGACGATTTATTCCACTTGTGGAACCTCCCTTTCTCATAATCACTTGATTACATTTATTGCATTTTGCTTTGTCCTTATTAGTAGAATCAATGGTAAAATAAAATCTCCAATTTCTTTCTGACGACATTCGTATTTTTTAATAACCCTTTAATTTTAATATTTAAAATATCAGTGGAATAATAACTAATTGGTATTAAAATTCAATTAAACTTACTTTAATTCACAAAGAAATCTTTTAACCACTTTTAATATATAACTTTTTAAAATATAAAAAGTAAAGACACCCAAACGCTATGACTTTTCAAATATTTGTGTTGCACAGCTGTATAATCACGAAAACAAGAAAGTCAATGCTTGCTTAGCTTACTTTGTTTTTGAATATTTTTAAATAAAAAAAGTTATTTGAATTTTTCATTTTAAATGATAATAAATGTTAAATAATCCCGGGAATTTACGTTTTTTTTCGGGAAATCGGGAATAGATATTTTTGCGGATTACGCGGGATATCGTGAACGGGAAATCCCGGGAGAGAAACCCTATTGAGGACCTTCAGATTCATTTTTTTATATAAAGCCTTACACCTAAAAATGTTCTAATATTATTATCGGGAAGTTTGTAACACATGGGTTGAAAATTCCCGAGGCTAACACATCGATGCCACTAATTTTATTGCATTCACCTCTTCTCAGTTTGTACTAACCTTAAACAGACAGCTCTTAAAATCTCATGGTATTCTATTCATTAGTTCGTGAGTTATTGTGCTGAGAGTGGCGCTACTTTTATTATTTTCAAAACAATGAATCAAAAAGATATTCGAGCTTTAATTTTACACTGCTTCTTGGTGGGGAAAAGTATCGTTCAAGCCAAGCAATGGCTTCAAAAGTGTTGTGTGTTATGGGGACTCCGCCCCGCCAGAAACAACAATGAAACGATGGTTTGCTGACTTCAAAAGTGATCGTAGAGACACTGTTACACAACGCAGTAGACGTCCAAATGAGACGGTAACGCCAGAAAACATAAAAAATCCTTAAAATCATTTGAATGATCGGAAAGTGAAAAGCGTGAGTTAGATGACATCGTAAAGATATCAAAAGAATGAGTTTGGAAGTGGGTGTCACGCTCGCTCACTGTTAATCAAAAACCAAAAGGGGTTCAAGATTCAAAACAATGGCAAATATACATGAATTGAACTTTGAATTGCACCCACATCCAACCTATTTGCCAGATTTGGCTCCCAGTGACTACTGGCTGTTCGCAGATTTAAAAACAACTCTTGCCGGTAAAAAATTTCCCTCCAATGAAGAGGTTATCGGCGAAACTGAGGCATATTTCGAGGCAAAAGATAAATCGTTCTACAAAAGTGGCATTGAAATGTTAGACCGGCGCTGGAATGCTTGCATTGTTCTTGACGAAAATTACATTGACGAATAAAGCTAATTTAGGAAAACAAACCTATTTTCTTTGTTAGCTTCGTGACTTTTTAGCCCATGTGTTTAAGTGCTTGATTTTCATAAACCTGAAAGTTTTTATGTATTCTGCAACTCAAAATGAACTTCTAAGCAGAACTATAAATTATTACTTATAACTGTATAACTTTTCTTGGCAACTTCGAGAACATTTGAGCAGGTCTATAACAAAGTTGAATAAATCAAATTTAAAATTTTTTTGTATTTTTGTCTAATTTTAATTTTAAATACACCCAACTCTCTATTTTTCGCGATAATTTTTTACACGATTTTGAAATAACACGGCTCACTAATAATTTTTTTTACACGAAATTTTTGTTCTTGAACGAATCTCAAAAAACAAAAAAAATGCCTTATTATATAAAAAGTTTTGGTGTAGGATTAAGGGGTTATATACAGTTAGAAGGCCGAAAAAAGCTAATTTTAAAGAATGTTTTCCGAGAAAACTTTTAAATTTATTGATCTAAAACTTTGTACATATATTATGTTATCTTTTAACTGTGTTTTAAGACTAAGTATTAGTAAAAATATTTATTTGGAAAGGAGCTACAGCTGAGCTCCGGGAGCTCATCTCAAAAAAATACTTTTTGCAGTGACCAGGAGTATCTCTGAGTTGGATCCTCTGAAAAAACCAAACAGATTTCGTTAAAGTAATGTAATGCGGCCGCCGTAGCCGAATGGCACCAACCATTCGGAATTCACAGAGAGAACGTTGGTTCGAATCTCGGTGAAACACCAAAATTAAGAAAAACATTTTTCTATTAGCGGTCGCCCCTCGGCAGGCAATGGCAAACCTCCGAGTGCATTTCTGCCATGAAAAAGCTCCTCATAAACTGAAACTGTAGGTCCCTCCATTTGTGGAACAACATCAAGACGCACACCACAAATAGGAGGAGGAGCTCGGCCAAACACCTAACAGAAGTGTACGCCCCAATTATTTATTTTTTTTTTTTATTCTCAAATATATGTACATTAAGGAAATAAAATAGAAAAACTGATTTTTTGAAAATTCTTACTGTATATGTAAAACCCCTTAAGTAAAGATGCTTGCATACATACATACATACATAAATTCCTTCAAAAGGGATGCAATAAGCACATTTTAGAACTAACCAAGTTCGACTGTGCATTAAAATTTCAACGTAATCTGTAGGTTGCGTGTAACATAGCTGGATAACAAGTGTTGTACAAGGTGGCCCAAAATTAAGCAACAATTGTGTTTTTGAATACCTTTTTTACTATATAAAAAAATGTATATTTTGCCGGGTAGACATCTTTAGTCTGTTTGCTTAGCATGACAGTCTTGGGTGGACCGCTACTTTCTATTTTAACCTTAACGAGCTCTATTTCTTGTCTGTTTGTATCCTGCAGCCGTCTAGTTAACAAGTGTCAAAATTGATTAACGTACGACGCCATTTGCAAAAGTTATAAATGGCATCCAAAAAAAGCTATTGTAAGTGTTAAAAAATCAGAAGATAGAATGAAGAATAGAATGAATAAATGGGGATCATACTTTAAAAAATTATACAAAAATGACAGCACAATGATACCGAGCGCGCCATTCTATGATTATGTATCTATGTATGTAGAGATGTAAATATAATTTCTAAGAAGGTTGAACTTGCAATAAAAATGCTCAAGAATAAAAAAGCCCCTGGTCTTGACGGTATTGCAAATGAAATGCTTAAATATGGTGGAGAGTATCTTCATCAAGAGTTTGCACATCTTTTTAACATATCATTGAGAAATGAAAAAATACCACAGAAGAGGAAATCCAGCGTTATGAAACCAATTTTTAAAATAGGCAAGAAAGATGATCCACATAATTATCGGGATATAACCCTGCTAAGCTCAGTTAAAAAGCTTTTCAATAAGATTTTGTTGTCGCAACTCCGTTCTTACTTACAAGAACAAGAGGAGCAGTAAGGCGTTCATCAAAACAGGTCTACAAAACAATTGTAAGGCCGATATTGACTTATGTAACAAAAGCTCGTCCAGAAAACTTGAAAACGAAACAATTGCTGCTTACTACTGAAATGGGTGCCCTTAGGGCTATAGCTGGAAAAATTTGACTATACCACATAAGAAACGAGGAGATACCAACACAGACAGGAGTGACCGATATTGTAAAATTCGTAAGAGCCAGAAGACGAGCATGGAACGAACATGTGACACAAGCCCCTAGAAATCGGTTGAAAAAAAATAGCTAGAGATGGGATACCAGCAGGAAGAAGACGACCAGGAAGACCACCAAAACGATGGCCAGGAAATTGAATATCTACCTCAACAGAAAATTAATCACAACAATGATTTGAGATTTATGCATTAAATTGTACAGGAATGTACAACAATTGTGATTTCTCTAAATATTAAATTGTATCAATGCACGAGTATAATCGACGTAAACTTTGCATAAATATGTATGTATGTATTCTAATTTTTGTGTAAAGAAAAAGTTGCAAAGCCTATAATAAAAGATTTAGAAGAAAAAAATAAATCTTCTGATGGGGTGATTAATTTTGCACCCCTTCTAGATTCACACTATATACATTCTGCTACCTCAAGAATATTTTTCATTAGAGCTGTGCCGTTGCCAACAAATCTATAGCGTCTCAAATGGTTTTTCTATCTTATCATACTAAGCTTCTACAATTCTACGTTTTTTTATTCACTTTTCTTTCTTTACATATTTTTTCTTACCTGATCCCATTGGTCCTCTTAATGTACTTAAGTGACTTCTGCACTTAAGTCATTTAAATACAACAATTGTGCGTTCAAAGACTATGCCTTGCTTGTGTCTAGAGTATTATATAAAAAATAATTAAATAAACAAAATATTCTGCCACAAAAGCTTTCATCATCTCAATTTCCAGTTTTCACTCTCATAATGATTTCAAGGCAGCAGATAACTTTTCGCTATTTGTGTAAAATTTTCTCTGAACTAGCCGTGAGCCAACTGTAAAAGAACAGCTGTTGCAAAGAGAAAGAAGAAATATACTTTTCTGGCCGTGACGTAAAACTTTTCACATCTTGTTTTTTCGCCGTCAAATCAATTAAAATGTAAAGAAGGAAAGTAAATTCTTAGTTCTGGCATTGACAATTTTGAAATTCATAAACAGGGGAAATGAACGGAACTGTAATATGTAAAATCTGTATTTGTAGAAATAAAGAGATAATAAAATATATGCATGTAGCTGTAGTAAAAGGAAAAACAAGCTCAATTAAATAGAACAGAAAAGCAAGGGAAAACAAACTACGCTTTGAGCACAAAAGAGCGCTCACAACTTACAGAGATTTTACTTCTTCGTTCTCCATTCAACGGAAACTTCATTTTAATTCTTATTCATTCTGCTTGAAACTTTAGCATTCAAAATACCAAATTGCAAAACAAAATACATGTAATATTGTTGTTGATCTAGTAACAACACCTTGTATGAACTCCATTTTATAAGATTGGGAGATGAGAAACTCTAATGATATGAGAAAACGAACTGTAATTGAGATATACATACATATATATGTATATAGATGTGAAATCGTTCCAACTGCTGAATCAACTCTTTTTTTAATAAATAGTAAGAAGCTATTCACAACAAAAATGCATGATTAATTTTATGCCACCTAGTAAAGAGTGATCAATTTAGAGGTACCGGATTTCAAATTGAAATAAAACAATGAGAATTCAAATTGATCTTTATTATTTTTTTTTTGTAGAACCATTCATGACATTTATGTTTTGAAAATAATTCCTTTTCAATCTTGGCCGAATGGCTCATTCGAAGCTAATTTATCCACAAAGCATTTACACCTTACATGCTCCCACAAATTTCAAAGGTGTGATATCACACGATCCAGACGGGCAATCCACTTGACCGATACGAAAGATAAATTGCGCACCGAAACGACGACACAGTAAATTCGGGCTGTATGACAAGTAGTGCCGTCTTGTTGGAACCAAATATTGTGGAGGTCGCGGGCTTAAATTTTCGGTATCAAAAAGTCTTTTATCATAGCGCGTTATCATCCGCCATTAACTGTTACATTGGCGCTAGCTTCGTCTTTGAAGAAATTCTTCCAGCCCATCGGCCGCACCAAACGGTTGTTTTTAATGGATGTGATGGCTGTTCTTAAATGGCTTCGGGTGGCTCTTCAACCCAAATACGGCAAGGTTGCTTATTCACGTAGCCATTAAGCTAAAAATGACCTCATCACTGAACAAAATCCGCATCTTCGGACAGTTTTTTAAGAGCCCAAAGAGACCATTTGGATGATTGGCCGGCATCAAATCTTAGACTAGCTATGTATATTTTATACGCTTTATAAACAAGATCTTAGCGTATAATCGGCCAAGTAGTGCCAAAAGATAGGCGAAGTTGGTGAAATCGGTGCTGAATCTATTCTTCCGGGTCTTCGGTAAAACTCTCATTTACAGCCTCAATATTATCTTCTCTTCGGCCTGTACGTGGTCTGACAGGTCGAGTATCATTCAGTATTTTAAATTTTGCCGATGGTTTGCCGAATAGTGCGTTGGGTAAAAGGGTTATGTACACCATAAGTTGGCCTGAGCGAGCGCTGAACACTTTTCACAGAGCGTCTGTTTTCGTAATAGAATTGTACGATTTGTAAACGTTGTTGGTTCGTAAGTCTATTCCTGATGAAATGTCAATGAATACTTAAAAAAATTATGTATTTTGCTTGAATTATGTCTTTTTTAGTTTTGAGTCACGCGTGATCTGACCAAAAAACGCTATTGAAAAAATGTCTTCCAATCTGATAATCAGTTACATAAAAAAAAAGATCTACTTCAGTGTGAAATTTCAACTACATATTAGAAAAATGCGGCTTGAATGCAGATTTCTTGAAAAAAATTTCTCCGCTTAAGCACACGCAACTTATTGCACTAAAAACTAGGCTTAAAACTATAAAATCATGTATTTTATACATATATTCCCCACACTATTACTCTTATTGATAGACTGTACATACATACATATTTTCTGTGCTTTCTTTTATCCGAATTTAACCTGCCGTACTTATTTTGTCGTGAACTAAAATAAAAATTATTTTGAGTTGTGAAACGCTTGAGACTTTTTTTGTCTAGATGTGTGTACTCGAGTTTCCGTCTGCATACTTTCATGCATATTTGTGTATATATGTATGTGTGTACAAAAGGTTACCTAAGTGCTCACGTGCTGATGTGAGATTTATTCGCAACGTGGCGCAAAACGCAAACGAAAAACGCAATTTAAGAGATGTAAACAAATCATTAAATTCAGCGAAAAGCTAGCAAAGAAGCATGCACAATACAAATAAATAAATATGTACACATGTGTGTGCGATTCTACAAGCAGCAACAATAACGGCTGCAACGGTTACACTCATAAAAGCAAATGGTAGCAAATGTGGCCGTAAGCCGGCGGATAAGAGAAATAAATGCAGACTAAGCGTCGGTTTTCAATGGCTGCATTCACATATTCACATTTACATACGTACGCACATATATAAATCATACAAATATTTATTTTTATACCCGCGCACTTGTGCACTTGTGTTCACACAACTGTTGGATGTAACAGCACAAAAGAATCGATATACATATGTAAGCAAATACATACATATATAGCCGTGCATACGAGTATACATATATGCAAATGCTAGGCAAATATTAAAAAAAGGCTGTGCTAGTCATGATTTGACAATTAACAAAGGGCGCTCGGGCGCTCCGGATATCGATAACAAAACTTTAAATGCGTTTTCTCAAAACTATATTTTTTAAACTGGTGATCAGTGTAACTTAAAAACCGCTTGGAAGATTTCAATAAATTTTATACTGCTTTTGAAAAACGTAAAAAACTCGTGCCTGGTAGAAGGATTTTTTCTTTTTAATTTCGATTTTTTTAAACAACTAATTGTCGGTTTGTTTCTCGAAAATCTGAAAAATGTTTTCTGAGGCCGCCATACAGTTAATTTTGAGAAAAAAAAACTTCGATCAGACACCAGGTTATCTATTAATAAAACTAATTTCTCTTGTCCGATTGATTTAAGATGAATCTCTAAGAACTTGTGATGATCACCGCAAGGAACCTCTGGAGAAACGGGCTCCACACAAACAGCGTTAACTTTTACAATTATTAATTTTTTTTCGAAATTTTGGTAAAGTCAAGTCGAAACAAGCTGTATTAATGCAATGTTTTTATTTATGTAAAATAAAGCAATTGACTAGCAAAAAAAGTATTGAAAATCGTGATTCTTTTGAGCCTCTGACTACCCCTAACCCTTTAATAAAACTCACCCAAACTTGGGGCGTTCTGCATTGAATTGTTCTGATTTCAATATTTTATAACTTCGGAATGGTTGAATCTACTTTTAAAAGTATGAAGTACTCAATTCAGTGATTTTTTTATGAAAAAAAATATATAATATAATACAATTTATAAATTACTTGGAAGCTTTCCAATTAAAAAAATCCCTAACTTACAATAATTTTTCAACTCAGACATAAATTGGGACAGTAATGAAAATATGGAAATGAAGGAAAATTGATGAATTAATAGTGTATGCACTAATTAATGCTCCCAGACGTCGTTGCATGATTTTTGCTAAGTTTTATTGACATCTGTTCGCATATTTTTCCACACTGTTCCCTGTCCAGCGGACAGATATCTGTAAAATTTCGAAAAAAAATTTTTTTTTCATAAAATGTTAATATAAGAATATGTCAAAAAAAATTTAGAACGTAAATTTAAGTATTTTTTGTATTCCGTGACGACTCTATTCTTTGCGTTCGAGCGCTGGGAGAGGTATAGTTGCGTTGTATTCAAACTTTAGACGCGTTTTTCTCAAAACTAATATATATTTTTCGAATTGGCGTACACGATAACTCGAAAAGTTGTTGACCGATCCCCCGAAAGTTTTGCACATATCCTTTTAATGATATTACTTTCTATGTGAATTTAGAAGATTTTGAAAAATTTTCAAAAACTAATTTTTTCGAAGCAAAAATAGTAGGAAATTCGTCCCAAAATCCATTTTTTTTTTTTGAACCATTTTGTTCCGCGAATTTTTTTCCCCGCTTTTTGTGTAATTCATATGGAAATTATGACATTAATAAACAACAAAATTTTTGGATTTTTGAATTCACTGACGCCGATGCCCACCGATTGAGAAGTCCCGCTGCGTCCTTTCTGGAAGAATTAAGTGTACATCCGCCATTTTAAATGATTAAAATAAAATAAAAATTATATTATTTTAATGTATAAATAAACCGTATGCCAATTTCGAAAAAAAAATATAGACTTCTTCATTGTAAATAATTTTAACGAAAATCAGGGAAGGCCGTTTACTGGTATCTGTCCCTTTAATGACTGATTTTGGGGAATTTTCACCACTAATCTACCGTTTACGCAATTCTCTTTCAATTCGGGCTCACAAGCCCTCAATGGGATTGAAATGTGGGCTCTAAGAAGAATGGGGCTTTATCCATTGTAAAGTCACCATTTGGGTCGTTGTCGTGCATGAAGGTGAACCTTAGGTTAGGTTAGACTTGGTTGATCCTCTAGATCGCACATAGCCCACAAATTGATTCATAGTGATACCAAGTGTTAGTATGGATAGTATAGGTATTTTATATTTTTTGTGTAATACACAGTTTGGATAATTTAAGTAGGCTGCTAATTTTTCGAACTGCCACATTTTCTAATTTTGAAAATGATGTAGAACCTAAGCATTTATTCGTGTTTTGCCAAGTGTAGAGTAGGTGTTCCAGAGTTCCTCTCGCGTTGACTTCGTTACATATTGCGCATGCATCGCTCTGCATTAGCTTCAGTTTGGCCACATATGAAGGAGTAAGACAGTGTCCCGTCAGTATCCCCACTTTTAACCACCAAGTTTACACTCTCTCCTGGCAAGAGATAAAATATATTTTGTAGACCTGACGTTGTGTTTGTGCAGCATGATTTCCGCGACCCTGCACGCGTTTGCTCTTTCCCATCTTGATTTCGCTTCTTGAATCATTTGCTGCAGACTTCTTCGGAGAACTTTTTGCTACTAAATCTATTGGGTAAAGGTCGAGTATCTTGTTCAGTGCTGCTGTAGGAGTGGTGCCCATTGCACTCGTTATGCACAGCTCTGAAACTCTTTGTACTTTCTCCAATTTGTTAGCGAATGTCTTCTTTTTCAAACTTGACCACCATACTAGAACGCCATAGAGCATTATTGGTCTTACTACCGCCGTATAAATCCAAGGTGAACTTCGCTGGTAGCTGTAATTATTCGACAGTTTTCAATATTTTTTTATAACTCAGTTTAGTCATAGTGCCACTCGAAGTGTAACCAACCTCAGACCGCTCGTGCAGCTGATGCATGGATCTCAGCTGTCTCTTAGTTAGCTAAATGACAGTCCAGAGTATTCTGCATAAGCGCGCGGAAGCATTTTGCAGAGAGTAAACGCGAAAAAAGAAAACCAGTAAGGGATTTTGAACGTAACGGTGTGATTGCATTTTATTTGGCTGGCATTCACCACCAGCGATTGTTCGTGAGCTCAAGCACCTTAAAGTTAATAAAGCTTTTGTTTATTGCACCACTACTCGTTACAATGATACTGGTGGCATCGCGAAGCGTCACGGAGGTGGTCATCAATAGACTGGAACGTCACGTGAAATGGTTCAAAAAGTGTGGAAGCGACTTGAGCGAAATCCCCAACAAAGTGCCAATCAAATGGCGAAAAAACTGAAAATATCTAACCGTAGCATCCGCCACATACTGAAAAATGATCTCAAAGTATTTTCTGACGACAGAATTTTTCAAATTTAGCAATTCGAAAACCCCCAAACCAGGAGGGCTTATTTGACCTACCGTTCATATGAGAATTTGAGTCATCGATTGGCCACCAGGAGGCAGCACTTGTCACAGGTAATGGTTTGGGTCGCTGTAACCGTAGATGGGCGCTCTCCAATCGTTTTCACCGATCCTGGCGTCAGGGTAAATGCGAAATGTTATCGGGAAGGTATTCTGGAGGTTGCTTTGAAGCAGGACTCGGCACCATCTCACGAAGCTCAAGTGAACCAAGAATGGCTAAAAAACATCGTTCCGAACTTCATAGCGTCCACACAATGGCTCTCAAATTCACCAGACGCGAATTCGATGTATTATTCTCTTTAGGTTATTTTGGAGAGCAAGGTCTGAACTAAAAGATTCACCAGTCTCGAGGCTCTGAAAACAGCCAATGCCCGCGGGTGGTCTAAAATACCTGCAAGTCACATACAGGCAGCTTGCGATTCGTTTCTGGACCTCTCAAGGTCATAGTCAAGGCAAAAGGTGGTCATATCGAACAAAAGTAAATTTATTCGTAATTTTGTATTATTTTCACACATTTTTTACTTGGAATTGAATAAAAGTAATTGTCTAACCTAAATTTATGGGTTTTTTTAATTGGCTACACTTCGAGTGCTGGACCCTGCAGACGGATTGAGAGCTGCACCTTCCCTTCTCTAGAAAAAACTGCGACTATCTGACCCAAATATGTTGAGTTGCGATTCGTCGGTGCAAATTATGTTGCTCCAAAATTCATTCGGCTTAGTGACGTATCCGTTAGTATAATTCAACCTTTTACACGCATTTATCCTTGAAAGAAAGAGCTTTTTTTCTAGGAGTGTACACTCTGTGTTCTTAACTATGCGGAAACATTCTGATAGTTTGTGGTTGTATGTCCACAATTCACGAATTTTTGTGTGATTTAGCAAGTTTAGTTCCAGAAATTTTCGAGTTCATGTTTATTAAATTTATATTTATTCTCTTGGGCACATTTGAATTAACTATGCAGACTTTTCTAGTACCACTTTTTCTAAGAAAATAATGGTTTTCACTATATTTTTTCCGTATATCAAATACTGTCAAATTCTCTTTTTTCAAAATTTTCTGCGATTTACGCACACTTTTCCCTTCGGAATCGTATTTCGCCATAGTTCTTCTAATCACTCGAAGTTTGCTTATTCATCTTCACTCTTGAAAACTGACGTTGCAAAATGTGAGAAATAAAACTAAGTTCTGCAGTTCCATTATGTTAAAATAACGAAATACACATAGCTTACTTACATGTGCTAAAGGGTGTTCCCTTTTTTGTGTGACTTTGAAAAATTATACTATTGCGATTATTACTTAAATAAACGGAGTTACGCTAATATTAAAAGAACAAATCTGCATATTGAATACTTAAAAATTACATTTAATTCAACACAAATGATTTCTTAGAAAACTGTAAATAATTTCCTTATTACATATATTTGAAATTTTGAATATCAGTGCCGCAGTTTCTTTTTGGCTCACTGTACCTCATTTCGGCTACTGCAGAAGTTGCAAGAATGTGGAGGAGGAAAATTCTGTGAGACATCTTCTCTGTCACTGTCCCGCGTGGCATGCCACTAGGCTTAGATACTTCAGCTCATCATTCCTGAATGATATTTACTAGTTTTTTTTTTTTTTTGGTAGGTGGGAAGGTAGGGTTGAAAATGACTTCGCTCTTACAGTAACCGTCGTCTACTGCGTCGAGTGGTGTGGCCACTAAAGCAATCTCTCCTCTCCTTCTGGGGAGACACCCTTCCCGGGACTGCTTTTCGCATTACTTCGAGGGGGACCTGAACGGTATCGATAAAGACCCACGTCAGGGTCCACCATATTTGTAGTCCTGGCTCGTCTTCTTGTGCCTCTATCTGTGTGGCTTTGCTTTGTTGCACTGTGTCGGGGTCTATCTTTTTTTTTTCATAGAGCGTCCTCGATGTATTTCTTTACCGCGCTCCAGCTGTTTTCGCGTTCGGGCATTTTGCTGATTATGTTGCTTAGTGCGATGCCGCCAATCTGCTTCCTCAGTGCAGCTCTTTCCGCGAGCTATCTTTCATAACTATTTGGTAAAAAACGTGTGGTCAACGTCATCGCTCGGCACTTCGCAGTATATGCACTTGAGATCGATTGCCTTGCATGTGGTAGAGGTATATCCGGAAGTGCCCTTGGCCCGAGAGGAACTGAGTTAAGAAATAGTTCACTTCCCCGAAGTTCTTTTGGATCCACTTGCCTATTGATGGAATAAGTTTCGCCGCCCAACTACCACTCGGTTCAGTGTCTCATCGGCTTTGCCACCGCAGCTTAGTTTGGCATCTCCGTTCCGCTAGTGATGACGGGTCTCTTCTTGCAGTCCCCCACATCCATTCGTTCCCGAGCCATGAGGCCGACGGGTATCTTCCACCGCAAAGACCGCAGCGCCAGACGCTGAGTGCCGCTGTTCATTGCATAGCCTCCAGTGATTTGCGCTTGGCTTTGAAGTTTAGCACGATTCTTTATACTTCGCTGCCGTACAGGGGAATTGAGTTTGGCCCACTTAATCTACTTAGCGTTCCCGAGCCCTTTGCTGCTTTGTTAGCTGAATGCCGTATCTGGGCCCAGAGAGTAAGCCTGCAGTCAATTTGAATATGTAGTTATTTTACTACTTTTTGGGTCACTAAAGACGTGTCACCTATTTGCATGAATGATACTAATGACCTTAGGGATATACTCGTATAGTATGTAAGTGTCAGCCTGATCAATGGGTTTGCCTTAAAACAAAATGGTTTAACGAAGAGTAGCAGATAAACTGCTACTGTGGTATCACAATGGATCGACAACGGTCGAAGTGAATTAGTTTAAAGACGGACTGTCACTTCTACCTACTTACCCACCAACCTACCCTCCTACCTACCTACCTACCTGGTACATGTATTGCCTCCCATCTCATTTCAGTTCGACAAAAATATTATCGAGGTCGGATAAAACCGCACTCACTTTTTTGTGTGTTAAGACTAAAATTTTGTTCGTTTCTACAATGCTGCCGGCTATAAATTTCATGTGTTTGAGTTTATTTGATTCTAAAAGTTAACAACCAACGCAAATTACATTTTCCTAAAATATTCGCAGGTGTGCCATAAGTAAAGGGTTTTCCAATAAGGGCTGGTGGATGTTGAAATGGAATAAAATGGCGTTTGCTGTGTGGCACGTAGCGCCGTCCTGCTGGAACCACATGTCGTCTAGGTCCATATGGTTCAATATGGGTCATAAGAAATTGGAAGGACCACCACGTCTACCGAAAAATGGGCGCAATGCGCGCAACGTTTGCGTTAATGAACACTCCTTTTGATAATAAATTTTTATCGTTTGAACGTGCTTTTCAATCGTGGAACTCGCCATGATGATTTGGCATAAAAAACTGAATAATAAACAAAAGATTTGACAGATGTCACCAAAACAAAATCGACCCGCGCCAATTGAAAAACCCTTTATAAAGTTCGGCCCGGACCGAATTAGCCTTCCTTACTTGTTTATAGTACATTTTGCAAATCTGTCGCTGTTTTCCATTTGATGTACTACTTGCATAGTTTTTATATACAGCTGAGTACTTGTAAGCGCGTAAAATTTTTCACTTTACTTTACTTTCTAAAGCCGTTTTGCCTGTAGGGCGCCGGGTGACATTCAGTTTGAACACATACAAATACAGTATAAGTGTGGCTTAATGTAAAGAAAATAAGGAAAAAGAAGTTAGCTACATTTCTAGTATAAAAAATATATTAAAAGCAAAAAGTTAGAAGCTGAGTTTTATGTATTTGCGCGTGGGTCAACGACGTGTAAAAGTAAATGGCTGATAGATTTAAGTTCGGATTGAACCGGGTTTATCCTTCAGTAAAAGTTAAGAGAACTAAGAAAATAAACTTTTTTGTGCAAATTTAGCTTACATAACCAAATTCAGTCATTTTTGAGATGTCACCTTTATTAAATATTTATTTATTTATTCATTTAGTAAATCTAGAAATGCAAGGTTTCTTACAGACTACATAGAACTAAACACTGTTAGTTAGAGTTATACATATTTCGCTACTATTTAAACAATTCATTGAGTGATAATTTGAACTTAAATTTAGATAGCCATAAATCAAAAGCCAAAGAACTTCAACGCCAACTTCATTCAATGTTCTAATCAAAGGGGAAAACAGTTCTAACCCGCTCTGGGAAGAATAAACCATTACTCCTGAGTTTTTTTCGAGGTATTTTGAAACTGAATGCGCTCGAAGAGTAAAGTCGCATTTATGCAATCGAAAGCAAAATAGAGTGGAAAGTATACTTCTTCTACTTTGTAACGATTTTAAATTTAGTAATGAAAAGTATTCATTATATGAAGGAATCGGATCAGTGAAGTGTAAAGATCTGAGTGCAAAACGAAGATATTTCTTTGGAATGCGTTCACGTATGTTGATGTGTCACTGCTGATTTGACCTCCAGTTAAGTAAGTAGTGACTTCTAAGTGTAAGGATTAGTAAAATCGGACGCCGAATGGAGGCAAGTGTAGAATACGAATGACTAAGAAACTTAAAAGTGGAGTCAAAGATTACTCTCAAATTAGTAATTTTTCAAACTGCTCCGAAATATTTATTTAATACATTTAATACAATTTCGAAAGTGATAGTGCAAAGAATTCCATGTCTTGTCCAGCTTGTCTTGTTTTTCTCTTTAAAAGTTGCATTATATTTTATTCACAATAGAAATTAGCTATCGGCAATGTTGCCATAGAAAATTCCCCTAATCCGCTTAATTACACTTGATTCCTAAATAGTTAATCCACTTTAATTACACTTAATCCCTGAGATAATTCCGAATTAAGTCGTGAATCCCGATTAACGCCGCCGTCTGTCTACCCTATAAGCCAAGATCCTTACGTAAACTGCTCAACGTAGTCGGAGTACAGAGGCCAACAAGTTGAGAATGATGGCGAATTGACATTTTGGCGCTTCCTTCATGACTTCGCTTTACGATGTTTGCAAACTTTTTTTTTCAAATTAATTTCCACAACTTGGAAGCATTTTTCTAGCGTTACTGAGCAGAAATGTCAACCAATTTTGCCATTCTTAACTATCGAACTACAGTTATCGACATCGATAGTTTATATGCAGCTAGAAAACACCCGATGCAATGAAGTGTAACTTTGAAGTCGCTCAAAAATCGCGATGATTTTTGACATTTTTTTCTCATACGATGCTAAGTTTTTTCGGCTATTTGAATCATACCATAGGTTTAAAAATCTTTTAGTATGAAGAAAAAAATAATATAATATTTCTACTGGCTCTGATTAAAAAATTTAAATTTGTTTTTCTAAACTGGAAACATTTTTGTGAATTTTGGGTAACGTTTGGAATTTTGATTATAACCCTACAAGACGGTGCTGAGCACTTTCGACAAAATTTCAACACATTTACAAGTATTTTATTAGTCTTTAATACATGCGCATTATCAGAATAGCATATAGAACATTTTTTAATGGGGAAATCAAACATTTCATTTGAAAGAAAAAGGTCTCTCTTTTACCAATAGCAATTTCATATAAGTGAAAAATATATCCACTGTACTTTAAACGCCAAGGCAACTCATTTGTATGCTTATAATGTGGCTGCTCTGAAAAAAATTCTAGTGTGAGTAGATGCTTGGCTAACATTTGAAAATTCGTGAGTTTTAATCTGCGTGGATAAAACACCAATTGGTATGTAAAAGTTTTCTAATGAAAACAAAAAAATATAAATTTTATATATTTTTAAATAAAATATTTTATGACGACAAAAGCTCCTCAGTCTGAATCATTTTAACGAAAATGAGGAGTTTGTGCTGATTACTTTTTGCTAAGAAAATGAGTAGTTTGGCCCATCAGTGCTGATTACTTTTTGAGAACAAAAATGAGAAGTATGATTATTAGTGCTGAGAAGTTGTGATGACGACAATGAGGAGTTCAGTTGTCAGCAGTTATTACATTGTAAGAATAAAAATAATTAGTTGGCTTGCCTTTAGAGCATAGTAGATATATTTTTCAGTTATAAGAAATTGCTATTGGTAAAAAAGAGATAGAATATCACACTGACAAGGGGAAACTATCAGAACTTTCCCATGGCTAGAACGAAAATGTGTAATTGGATGAGGACAGTGATATTATCCTCATGAGTGCTTATATGATAGTCAGCTGTCTTATAGGGATGGTTTTCGTATACACTAAATTACATTGATATAAGAAATCAAAGAAAAAATTATCATAAAAAAAAATATGTATACATATCCCTATATTGTAATTATGTGAACACATACATATGTATGTACACACGAAGTTATGTCAACAAGTGTGGGTATGAAAGAAATAATAAAATATCAGGTAAGTCCATAAGTTCGTGCGTATTTTACCCATAATTTCACTTTTGTACGATTTTTGCATACAAAAAATTATTCGCGGAATATAACGGAACTATTTATATTTTCTTTGATATATTGCGCATTCAACAAGTGATTTTAATCGCGGATAGAAGCACGTGTTGTTAAAAAATAAAATGGAATCTTCGAACGCGTATAACAGGTATATTTTGTATTCTTTTATAAAAGTGGTAAAAACGCAACAACTGCTACTGCAGAAATAAACACTGTTCACGGAGAGGATACCGTGAGTGTAAGGACTCCGCAAAAGTGGTTTTCAAAATTCCGAAGTGGTAACTGCGTCGTGGAGAATGCCCCGCGCGCTGATCGTCCTGAAGTTTTTAACTCCGGCGCCTTGCTCAAACTCGTGGAAGCTGAACCAAATTTGACAGTCGATATGATAGCTCAGAGGTTAAATTCATCGCATGGAACAGTTCACAGGTACCTGGTTCAATTGGAAAAGGTTTCAAAGCTGGGAAAATGGGTTCCGCATAGACTTTCCGTCGCCAACCTTGAGCAGAGAGTGGATGTGTGTTCTCAGCTGTTGCAACGGCTTGAAAATGAAAGTTTTTCGAACCGTATCGTTACTGGTAATAAAAAATGGATCCTTTACAACAATCCTGTTCGCAAACTCCAATGGAACACCAGAACCGACCTCTAGAGATGGCCTTCAGCCCAAGAAGCTTCTCCTGTCTATTTGGTGTGATATGACCGGTATTGTTTATTATAAACTTCTGGAACCAAGACAGACGATAACTGTTGATTATTATTCCCATCAGCTAATGGCGCATCCACCATACTCTCCGGATATTGCACCTTGTGATTATCACCTTCTCCGTGGACTTCAATCCCATATGAGTAACAAGAACTACTCCTCAAAAGAAGCTATAAAAAGGGATATCGAAGCGTATTTTGGCTCCAAGGACAAATATTTTTTTGAGCAGGGAATTACAAATTTGCCTAAAGGTTGGGAAGACATTGTAAGTATTGAAGGAAAATATATTATTGATTAATAAATACTTTAAACATCTTTTTTATTAATTTTAAAACCACCTTTAAAAAACGCACGAACTTGTGGACTGACCGATACTTTTGAGCTTTTGTTTGATTCATTTGATGATATTTTCACATAAAAAATAATTTTTAATGAGCAAACGAAATTCGCTTATTTCCATTTCCACGAAAATCCTCGTAAGCGTGTTTCAGGTGGGTATCACAATAAAACTGTCAAATAAAAAATCGGTCAGAAAAATAGGCTGAGTTCCTTTGAAATATGCCGCTTGGATATAAGTAATCGCTGAGACGGAGGCGTATTTTGGAGAGTACGATAAATCATATTTTTTGCAGGGGTTAAAAAAATGGCCAGAGTATTGGGAGAAGTGTATCTTGCCACAAGGGGACTAAGTTGAAAAATAAAATTTTTTTTTGAAAACTGATGCCTTCATTTCTAACACGGGTACTTTTTAAACCCTCCTCGTATAGTATAATTTTCTTGGACTTGTTCACCCGCACTTTTACATTTGTGCGTAAAATTAATATTTCATTTTATTTTACTTTGCATTTTTTCCACTAGAGAGCTAAATATCTTAGTATTATCCTGCTTATGCTGTAACATTTCCTCAATGAGCCATCTACTATCTACTGGCAAAAGTGGGCAGCCAAAAGGTGTAACGTACTTTTCAAAAAAAAAAAAAAAAAAAAAAGAATACAATGAAAATATGCGTTTCTATTACACAAAATGAAAACAGTACCTAATTATTGACAAAGTTTCGTTGCTGCAGTGAAAAGCTTTGTTCACTTTGAGTAAATTCTCAAGTGGCCGCTAAAGTGTAGTTGTTGCTAATTAGTATATTCATATTTACAGCATTCTTTTGTTACATTTGCAATACTCGATTAGGTGAGACTGGCTGTATTTCTCTGTAAATGGAAACATCGTAATATTTCATGTATTTTTTTTTTTGTTCTTCTTTCTTTGTTTCTAACTTGATTGTTATCTTCGATAGTAAAAGTACTCGCTTTACGTTGAAAATAAATAAATAGAAGCGAAGGAGAAAATGATTTAACAAAAACGAAAAACAGTTCCACCCATACTTTCACGTTTCAATATTTCCCATAAGCCGATTTTGTAAATTTTTTCAACTTTTTCTGCGAATTTTCATTTTCTGCTTTACCTTAATGGCCTCAAAATGCTTTTCGCAAAATGGCACCTTAAATAGTGGGGGCAGCAAAAAATCTCACTGGATTCGTATCAAGTGAATAGCGTACGGAATGATATTTTTGAACAAATAATAGCTTACAAGATGAGTTGTGGGAGCACTCCAAATGTTGCACACCGCCCACTCCTGCCTTAAGTGAATATGAATGGAAAACATTATGATCGGACCAAGCGAGGGTGTACAACGATTCAGCACGACGAGGATATAAATATTAGAGTGTCCATAACTTAAGTCTAGGTTTTTGCCCGGATATATCAATCAGTTTTTCCTGCAATGTCCACGGGTGTCACATTTAGCATAGCGTTGAGTGCTAGAGTAGGAGTGATCCACTGATTCCAATGAGATCAGATCTTTGAACCCTGCAGCGAGTTCCACCATACAAGGACTCTGCATAACAAAGCTGGATTTATAATTGTGAAGTGATCGATGAAGTCGTTGCATTTACAACAACAACATCATTGCTAGCAACGTTAGAAGAGAGGGAGGCAGCATCAGCTTCTATGTTAGAATCATAAAAAATAAGCTGCGGCTTTCGAAAGTATTGTATAAAGTGGATTTTGTGCATCGACTCATCACTATGAATAACACACGAGTCTATCACCGTGATCCTAAATCAAAACAAGAGGTTAAAGAGTGGTGCGAACCTGGTTCTTCGGCTCTGAAACGAGTTCGTGCCTAGAAATCGGCTAAGAAGGTAATAGCATCAGTTTTTGGGGCTGCGAAAGGAATTTTGCTTGTGAATTACTTGCAAATTGGCAAAACAATAAATTCTGAATATTATTATAATCTTTTGAGAATAGCTGAATTAAAAAATTCGTGAAAAAAGACGCAGTTTGCAAAAGAAAAAAATTATTTTTCATCAGGACAATCCACCTGGTCACAAGTGCTTTTTGACAGTGGCTAAAATCTATGAATTGGAGTTCGAGTTGGAGCATCCATCGCATTCACCTGATTTGGCACCTGATGAAAGTCGCATCTGTTTCCTAAACTAAACAAAAAAAAAAACATGCGTGGAAAGCATTTTCCATTAAATGATGAGGCCATAGCAGCTGTCGAAGCGTATTTTGCAGCCCTTCCAGATTCTCACTTCATTGATAAAATTCATAAATTGGAATCTCGTTGGAATAAGTGTTTGAATGTTCAGGGAGACTATACCGAATAATAAAGTTTGTTTCAAATCATAAAATTGTGTGTTTCTTATCGAACCGCAAAACTTATTGAACAACCTAGTATTCAAATAAACTATACTTGCACACACCTACAGCTACAGAATGTTAAAACGAAGATTTAATTTTTTTTATTCTCATCCTCATAAATCAGGTTTGCCTGCGGAAATATTCTTATATTGGCACCAATATCCGTACTTGTTTGGATTGCCCTTCTGTAAGATGCGCGCTTATATTTCAGAAGCGTAAGTACTTAAAAATAATCACGTTACATCTGCATATACATATATACGATTACATCCGCCCCATACGCACCTTCACTTGCTTGCATGCACTTCCACTCATAAATGCACGCGGAAAGTAAATATAATTCATTCACAAATTAACAGTTGTTAATATGATGTTGTTTTTATTGTTAAAACATTATTTTTGTACTTTTTGAGATGTGCAGTTGCTATTTGTGTAACTTCTTTTTGTATTTGTTTTCAGTTCGACGTACGTCTCCGTACTCACCATAGTCGCGTTCTCTATGGAACGGTTTCTCGCCATTTGCCATCCGTTGCATTTGCATGCGATGATCGGATTAAAGCGCGCTGCTCGCTTAATTGCCGCCCTTTGGGTTGTCAGTATGATAAGCGCCATTCCATTTGGTATACTCACGGACATTCAGTACTTGGTTTATCCCTTAAGTAAGTATATATAAATAAATAAATGCAACTGCCTCAGCTACCATAGCCGATAATCCGATTTTCTTTAGATTAGACTTTACAAATTTATTGCTGAATATTTATATTAAATTATTTTTTAAGTATTAAGGATTAAATCTGCCATATTTATGTGTATAAGTAAGTTTCTCTTTTTTTCTCCAAACAGCTAATGACACAATACCAGAGTCCGCCTTTTGTAATATGGTCCATTATCCTAATAATTTTCCATTATTCGAGCTATCGTTCTGTGTATTCTTTGCCATACCGATGTTAATCATAATGATCTTGTATCACATGATGGGCGCGCAGATACGGTTTAGTGCAACGCTGCAATTGGGTGAGTAGATCAACTAAATATTTACTGAAATATATGTAGGTAAATCGGCCATCATTTCCAAATACCAGTACACGAGCAACAATTAAGCAATCGGCTTAATTGCATGAGAAAATTTTTATATGAAATAAACCTATAATCTTTACATCCGAGGCTTTGTTGGATTTTATGATGGGGAAGGAGTTTAACGTGGGGAGTCTCAAGCCTAGCGCACATTCAGATATCCTGTGTTGATTCGCCTTCTCTCACTAGCTCGCTCCCAAACGGATGTTCGGGAGTTATACAAAGGATACTTGGGAGAAGCCGGTAAGTTGTGGGCTGCTTGAACTGTATACAGAAGAATCGTTCTTGTTACTCCCAAGGGCATGTCAATGTGGGACTTTCGCCAATTGCGTGGACTTCATCCGTAGACTTGAAAACCAACGGATAATCTCTCTTGCCAGCAAGTGTTACTTTGGACTAAGCAAGCAATTGAGTAGTAAAGACCTCTAGCGACGAATAAGACTAACACTTTATAAGTGTCTCATTATCTCTGTTCTATTGTTTGCGCAGAAGCTTGAGGTATCCCTTAGACTGTTTAAGAGAAAGATTTTTTAAACCAAAGCACCTTGGTAACTGCGAGTATCGTAGGCGATGGAACAATGAACTGTATGAGCTTTACGACGAAATAGACATAACGCAGCGAATAAAGATCCAGTGGCTACGCTGGCTGGGTCATGTCGTCCGCTCTGGCTCTGAAAGATTTCGATGCGGTACCAGCTGTTGATAGCTGAGCAAGAGGAAGGCCTCCTCTGAGAAGGACTGACCTCTGAAGAAGGGCTTGGCTTCACTTGGTGTGTCCAACTAGCGTCGGTTAATACGAGAAAGAAACGACTTGTCAAACTCGGTCAAAATCGCGTAAGCGGTTTTCATGCCAACTAAGAAGAAAAAAAAGATGCCTATATTGTAAATGGAGTTCCATCTGAAATAACGAGTCCACTGAAGTTTCGTAAACAGCACCAGCTCGTGAGCATTCTCAGTTTAGCCTTGATTTTATGAGTATTATGAGTATTTCAAACCTCTTTTGGCTATATTTCAAACCTCTTTGGCTATATTCGGATTTCGTAGCCCCATAGTTTCGCGCTAGCAAGCCTACCTTAGCCTTACCTCTTCGCTCTTAAGCTTCTCCTTGATGTTGTGTTGTCCCATAGCAAGATAGGAATCGGGTCCTATTAGCAACGAGGCCGCAGCGTCACTCGCCAATGCGTCCGCTACTTTGTTTCCAGTTATACCCCTGTGTTCTGGGACCCATATTAGCCGGCTGCGATTGTGCGTTCCTAGTAGATTTGGTTTCTCGATACACTCACGTACCAGTGGCGGCCTAATCTTACAGGATGATAAAGCCTTGAGTGCCACCTGGCTATCGCTCAGAAAGGGAATTCGCTTATTCCGGAAATTTCTTGCTAGGCTTATGTCTGCACATAGACAGTTGGCACACACCTACGCTTGGGAAATGCTTAAAACCTATTATAGTGCAGGGCAGAATTGTGTATGGTGTTGATTTTAGCCGACTGCTTATGTAATGCTGTATACTTATTTGAAAAATTACAGACATAATTTAAAAATAACCTCTAGTTGACTTACTTTTGTTTTTCATATCTTTAATTCCTCCATCATAATTAACAGTTTAATCTTTTAATTAATATATTAATTCTGTAAACGTTTATCTCTTTCTTTTGTGCAGGCGTTCAACGAGTGCAATCGCGAAAAACTGTTATACGGATGTTATGTAAGTGTAAAATAAATTTTTCTCTCACACCTCTACTCACACAAATAAGCAATGTACTCTGCAACGAACCACATCAAAATGGTAGTAACCATGATGGAAAGAATAATGAGGTGGCGCCTATCGTGGTCCCGTTACTTTGCGCTCAGCGAATTTGACAACTAGTTACGTGATTTTAGCTGCAGTATGGCCAGATTACCATTTTCGTAACTTGATTTATCATTTTTTTTTTGTTATTTTTATTATTTTTTGTCTCGGAGTTTTAGTTCTTTCTTCATGACATTTTTCTAGCTGTTCTAATTAAAATGTCATGTTTATAATTTTGTAAAATATACATTTTTTAATAATTATTTAAATAATTCACTCAGTTTTATTTAGCTTTACTTTTTTTTAACATCTGGTGGCATTGCCCGCGAGTGCAGGTGCTGTTGGTGTTCTTCTGCTTTCGGCAGTCAAATCTCTCTCTCGCTACTGCAGTGTTGCCTAGCTTTGGATATAAAAACGCATTAAAATGCCCATTCAAAGAAAATAACCCAACAAATTTTTATTGAATCACTTAAAGAACTTTGTATGCGTGACAAATTGTCTTTAAAATGTGCGTTTTTTTAAATAAATGTGTCATGATTATGTACAATTTAATTTATGAGGTTTTTTTGTTAAGCGAGACTCTTTTGTTAAGGGAACGACTTTTTTGCTATATTTGAAGTTATGTAACTAGATAAGGTACTCTTTTTGTAAAAATGTCAGTATGGTTTCTTTAGTATTTTCTGGTATTTTCTTGTTTATTTTTACAATGAATATAACTCTTAATGTCCTATGTCTCACTAAGGATTGATGACCGGAAGAAACGATTACACCTCTATGGTTTTAATTCGCATTCAATAAATTCAAAGGCTTTTTAAAATGTGTAAAAAGGTTTTCAATCTTAAGAAGAGTTGGGAGTGGGGCATTTAATATTTTTGCATAACCTTAAATGGAGCCAAAAATTAAATTTGCACTTTCAAATTATCAAATTTTATAAGAGTAAAAAAAATTTCATTAGCACTAAAATCTTCTCAGAGATCTGGTCACATTGCCCATGATTGCGGTTATTGTTGATGTTTATGAATATTCGTTTCTTCTTTGAAATGTGCGTTAATAAAAACAAACGGTAATAAACGTTTTAGTGAATATTTACGCAAAAATAAGATAATTCGTGAAAGTGTACTCGTATAAGTGAAAAATAAGAAAACATAAAATGTGCAGTGAAAAATTGTGCTAGTAAGAACCTCAATAAAGCGTGTGATATAAGCTTTTTTATATTTCCAAAGGATGAGGCGCTCTGCAAATAGTGGATGCATTTCTGCCGGCGAGGAAATGCCTTCAATCCAAAAACGAGCTTTATATGTATGAAGCATTTTCCTAGTGATAGCATTGAAAACCAACTAATGTTCGATATGGGTAATGTATTAATGTGTAGTTTTTAAAACTTACAGTTTCGGTAGCTTTAAATGAAACGCAAAAAGAAACAAACACGAAACTTCAAAATTTTCGCATTTTCGGTATAAAAAAGCACTAAATTTATTGCGAAGAGCAAATGCTTGGCAATACTGCACAACTCAGCAAACGTGACGTCACGTACGCTCTGATGGGCGCAATCTTGTTTCTATCATTCTTGGGTAGTAACAGCAGTAGAGCAGCTACTTTGACTCTCTTCTTGTTTTATATCTTCCTCATACTGTTAATCAAGCACAAAATACACGCAATTGTGGTTTTTTTTCTACTGCAGCAGCCTTACTGAAATGCCTTGAGACCTGAAAAAAAATACTGTGCTTATTTAAAAAGCGATGTTTTTCATCTTATAAGGGATTGTGTCCAAGACAAAAACATGCTAAAAGAGACACACCTTTAAGTAGATGTAGGAACTATGGAAAGTAGAGCGAGATTGCTCAGCTTCTCTCCCACTATCACGCGTAATGTAAAAGCACCTGGAACATCTAGGGCTACCATTTTCAACTGACCCTATTCAGTGAGTGCAAATCAAATTAAAATACTGGCTGGCTATCACTGACATGGAGTTGTTCAGCAAGGATGTTGAACGAATAACACTTAGCTGTGGCAATAAAATGGGTATAATTTTTGGTAATTTCCACCCGCAGAACACTTTTTATTGGGTTGGGGTATAAGCTCGTAGCGTTTTTACCGAAGACTTTTACATAAACAAAAAACAATAATTTTATCAATAAGTTAACCAATTATGTATTCGCTGCTGTTTACAACCTCTTTCCACCTCTCGACCAATTTCTTAATGCCGTTCCGCCAAAAATCGCCTTGTCTGGTGTCAAAGAAGTTGTTGTGACAGGTTTTAAGGACCTCTTTATTATCGAAGGTAACGCCCTTCATATGGTTTGACAGGGAGCGGAAAATATGGTAATCGCTAGGAGTAAGGTCCAGAGAATACGGCGGATTCTGAAGTACCTCCCATTCAAGTTCTTGGAATGCGGCTTTGATGACTTGCGAGTTGTCGTGAAGGAGTATGGTTTGATCATGTCGATCAGGTCTTTTCAGTCGAATAGCCTCAATCACGCGGTACAGCTGGGTACCTCTTGACCGTGGCATTCAAGAGACTCCCAACCAGACACATACGAGGTGTGTTCAAAAAGTATGGCGAATTTTGTGTTTTTGCAAAAATTATTTATTTATTCATTAATATCTATTTAGTCCCCTTCAAACTAATCTCAATTAGATATTATGCACTTGTGCCAACGTTTTTTCCAATCTTCGAAGCACTTCAAAAAATCATTTTTTTATCTTGTTCAGCTCCTCCTTCGATGCCTTTATCTCGTCAATCCTAGCGTAGCGTCGTCCTTTTATGAGCCTCTTCAGTTTCGGAGCCAGAAAAACTCACAGGGGGCCAGATCTAGGGATTACGGTGGCTGTACCATCACAAGTGTGTTGTTTTTGGCCAAAAAGTCGCACACAAGCAACGATGTGTGAGCAGGGGCGTTATCGTGATGCATCAGCCAATTTTTGTTCTTCCACAAACCCGGGCCTTCGCGCATAAAAAAAACAAAAAAATAAATAATTGGCGCGTACACTTCTGTTAGGTGTTTGGCCGAGCTCCTCCTCCTATTTGTGGTGTGCGTTTTGATGTTGTTCCACAAATGGAGGGACCTACAGTTTCAAGCCGACTCCGAACGGCAAATATTTTTATGAGGAGCTTTTTCATGGCAGAAATACACTCGGAGGTTTGCCATGGCCTGCCGAGGGGCGACCGCTATTAGAAAAATGTTTTTATAAATTTTGCTTTCACCGAGATTCGAACCAACGACCTCTCTGTGAATTCCGAATGGTAATCACGCACCAACCCATTCGGCTACGGCGGCCGCCCAAATTGCGCATAACTTGCAGGTAATATTCCTTATTGACCGTTTTACCCTGCGGCAAGAACTCATGATGCAGAACGCACCTGCAATCGATGAAAACGGTAAGCAAAACTTTTACATTCAACCGAACTTGGCGCACTTTTTTGGGTCGTCGCGGACAGAGTCCAACATCTCATTAGCAATATTCATGCGATGCTGCTTTTGGTCGAAATTGAGTAGTTTTGGTATGAATTTTTCAGCGACCCTTCTCATGCCCAAATCGTTGAAAAAAATCGAATGACACGAGCCCATCGATCTGTCTAGGTCCTCAGCAACTTCTCTAACGGTGATTCGACGATTAGCCAAAACCATTTTCTTCACTTCATTAATTTTTTCGTCTGTTGTTGAAGTGCTCGGGCATCCGGCACGCTTTTCGTCGTTCACATCTTCTCGGCCTTCTGAGAACATTTTGTAAGACGGATAAACGCTGCTTTGGTCCAAAGTAGCTTCTGCCTATGATACAGTCAACATTCGCTGCAAGAATGCATCGGCGCACTTAATTTCGTTTTCGCACAAAATTGGATACATATTCTTTGATCCATCTTTTTAAATAGGTAAAAATCGAAGACGAGCCGAAACACGTGCAAGCAAAGCAGCTGTCAACAATTAACTGAACATTCAAAATGGTCAAACTCATCGGCATGAGTGAGAGACATGATCATACGTATCCTGCGAAAATTCAAAATTCGCGATACTTTTTGAACGCACCTCGTATCATGATTTTCTTTGAATGAATATCCGGCTCGCCTCTCGGCTTTAGCTCTAGGAGCTACCCTCTCCCTTCTTTACTTCATATTTATGTATAGGCACCATTTCTCATCTCCCGTGAAGATTTGGTTCAAAAAGCGCTGTTTATGACTGTGTGTTGTTCGATGGCGGATGAGATGCTGAGAAGCAATTTGTTTTTTTTCGTTCAGCTCGTGAGGCACCCAGGCATCCAGGTTCCCAGTTTTTCGGTAAATCCTATTGAGTGAAGGTGATTGAGAATCTTTTTATGATCGCAGTTAATTGTTCTGAGAATTCAAGACTGGTTTGGCGACCGCACTCCTCCAAAAGTGATTTGAGACGTTCTTCATCGAATTCAGAACGTCTTCCGCTGCGGGACGTGTCATTGACGTCAAAGGCGCCATTTCGAAAATATTGATTATTGCTCCATGGGTATTCTGAGCAGTTCTGCAGCGCTCAACATTATTACTAATGAAATTTAATTCGCGCAAAGCGCGAGTAACGGGAGTATTACTGGCATACTTAGTTTTAAAGTTTTCCCCATAAAAAGGGTAGAAACCTCCAGGAGATCACTGGAGAGTATTAAATCGAATCCTTTCCAACAAATACAAGTACGGACAATCAGTGGCTCCAGTAAAAATATTTTCAATAAACCACAGACACAGTACAGCTCTACGAAATTCTAAAGACTTGAGACTGAGGTGATGGAGTGTGATAAATAAAGTTCAGAGATAGAAGGGCATATTTGAGTAAAATTGGGTGCATAAGCTCAATTCTATTGATGGGTTGCTGCCTGCATGGCCTCCAAATAAAAGCAGCATATTTTAGATCAGACCTAACAAATGATGTATAGAGCAACTTGATGGCATAGGGATCAGAGAACTTAAGGGCATTCCATCTGATGACTAAAGATTTTGAAGAAACATGAAGAAAGATTTTGAAGTAATATATTTTATTTATAGTTATTAAAATAAAATTCGTTACCAAAGACAACGGCAAGGTCCTTGAACTCACTAACACACTGAGGGGCACAAGTCGGGATGCTGTACTTAGTACTCGTACACACAATGCTAGATGTTGTCGAGTAAGTCAGTTGATAGCACTTGTACAAGTTCAGCGAAAGACGTGAATTCTGGCACCACAAGTAAAGCCTGCTAATATCGGCTTGAAGATTAATGGCATCCTCTTGAGTATTGATCAATATTGCATGCATGAATATAGAATATTTCGATAAATTGAAACTTGAGGGCAAAAAACATCAGCCGTGATTCTAACATCTAGCTTAAAAATACTCAGCGAAAATACGCTAACTATTTAGTTCTCTTCATAATTCGCATGCGGGTCTGTCAAACGCTCCAGGCGTTTTTTTTTATTGCCGAAGATTTAGTATATCGCTAATGATTTATGGAGTCGAGCCTACATAGAACATTTTGAATAAAAACAAACTCCATGATAGAACAGAACCCAACAAGTGCTTCCGCACCGTTTTATTGCGACATCCTCGTTACCAACTTGTTTAACTCCTCTGTATTTTCTGACGGAATTTTTGAGTGATTTGCTTTAAAATTTATTTTTGATGTCAGGAGTAATAAGTTCTTTTTTCTTTTATGTGTTCCAAAATGAAAATAAAATATTTAAAAGAATTAAAATATTTATTTTCATTCTACAAATTTTGATTCAAACGCTTAATTTAGTTCATCATCCGTCATCCCCACAAATTAATTAATACTACAGATTCCATAATTTATACGTGCATTAAAATTACAATACTTTAAAGGCACTTTTTAGCCATACATACATCTGTACGTACTTACTTTAACTTTGTGGATTATTTATAATGAATTTACACTACCAAGTAGTTATATGGGCGGAAACAATTTTGAGATTGGCATTTCAGTATTCGTAAGTTCACAGAGCAACACTTTTCAACCATAATTACATAATAGCCTGAAAGCAAATATTCTTGAATAAGTATGCCACAAAATAATTATACTCGTCTGTATGCATAAATACATACAATACAATTTTACTTCTGCCCAACGTTGAAATGAATTACTAGGTTGTTCAATAAGTTGTGCGGTTCAATTAGACAGGGAGTTGCTACTAGTCGTTTTTGTTCCTTGTTATGTAGGTACAGTGTACTCTCTCCTGACGGAGCCCTCTTGCGCGGACAACCCTCTTATAACAGGACGAGGACACTTATTTTCCACTCCAAAGGGTATTTTAATTCCCCATAACCGGACAGCCTAAGATTTACAAGTTCAAGTAAAAACTTAGTGAACACGAGCTGGCAAAAGTCAAACTACTTGCATCATAAAAACAAACCCAAATTTTACGTTTGTGGCACACTGGTGTCACTTCGGATAGAAAAAGGAGTCTGCTAAAGCCCAAAGGTATTAATATTGAAAAATTGTTCTACGAATGGCTTGTGAAGGCACGCAATAAAAACATTCCTTTGCCAGGCACACTTATAAGGAGCAAAGCCAAAGAAATTTCACAGATTCTCAATTACGACGATTTTGGTGTATCATCCATCAAAAGTTTTACCGAAAAAGTGCCATATTTGATTGAAGGATATGATTCGCGAAACATTTATAATTCAGATGAGACTAGCTTATTTTTCACAACATGACCCGATAAAACCTTCGCACTATAAGGTGAAAAATGCACAGGTGGAAAAATGGCCAAGGATAAGTTCACGAGTTTACACTGCGTCAGTATGGCTAGAGAAAGATAACGCCTTTCTGTTATTGGGATCTCTGCAAGACCTCGGGCATTTCGCCACATAAATTTGAGCAATTTATCCGTTACGTGGCCATCAAATAAAAAGGCTTGGATGACAGATTTTCTCGTGCAGTTCCATAAAAAAATGCAACTTCCAGAGCGAAGCGTCGTTCTATTTCTAGATAATGCGGCGTCCCATCTTCGTGATTTAAAATTCAAAAATGTCAAAGTTATTTTTCTCCCAGCACACACAAGAGCCCCTTGGCCAAGGCGTTCTAAAAAACTTTAAATTCATTTATAAATCGTTTTTTTTAAGACACAATTTGTTTCGGATGGAAGAGACAAATTTTGCAATGGAGTTGCCAAAATCAATTTATTAGATGTTGTTTATTTCATGCACAAAGCGTAGGAGCAAGTTAGGTTAGATTTGGTTAAATGGCTGCCCTAGCTAAGGGCTCACTTGGACAAATATTAAAAAATCGTCCGTTGTGGTGCCATACATGGGAGAGGAGAAAGGAGAAGGGAAGGAAGAAGGAGCCTTGGGATTAGAGACGATGATGACCATACATTTTACGACGTCGCCGACGGTGGTTGATTTGCGTTCGTAGTTAGCCGCAACAAGCTACTGATGAACTTCACCATATTTATGGTATTTACACCGGCTATATCCGCAGGCGTAGCGAAAAAGTGAGAGCCCAGATGTCTGAGTCTTTGCCAGACGAGAGTAGGGTAGCTGAGAAGAAGGTGTTGAGATGATTCCACCTCGTCCTCCAGACAGTTTCTGCAGAACGGACTTGAGGCAATCCGAAGTCTCACCGCATGAACACCTAACGGGCAATGTCCGGTAAGGATGCCCACCTAATTCGAGAACTGGGGCTTTGTTAGCCTTAGGAGTTCCCTTGAGCGTCCCCGATCTACCCGTGGCCTGAAGGATCTCGCGACCCACGTTTGCGCACTAGCCCAGCGCTCGCTGAGTTGACTCGAGGCCCATTTTTCCAGGAGCAGACCAGGGGAACCCCAATTCTCTCATTTCGCGACGAAACTGTCTCCAAAGTTCCCTGTCTAGCCAGCTCATCAGTCCAGCAGTAAATATTTACTTCCTTTACGGTAATTACCGAAGTACGCAACCAGTCCACCGCGTCCTTAATTGCGGATTCCTCCACGTAGGAGCAAGTTAGTCCACAGGCAAATCAAAAGTGTTTCATTAAAGCTGGGTTTGGGAAAACAGATATTCACATACATCTTCAAGATATTGAAATTAAAGGAAAAACTCGCCAAGCTAAAATATCTGACTTTTTCAAATCAATTTGAATATCTTGCATAATAAATTTGGTTTTTTAAATGATTAAAATAAAAAAAGATGTTTTATTGTAATATATATTATTTCAATGTATAAGCAAACTGTACGCCAATTAAAAAAAATACACATTGACTTCTTCATTTTAAATAATTTTAATGAAAATCAAGGAAAATATGACCGTTTACTGGTATCTGTCCCCTTAATTATTCAAAAACATTTGATGAAAATCCTTCCTTTGTCTTCTATGCATATACATCTATTACACATTTTTATAAACTCTTTTTTATATAATATTTTTCTCATAAGCTGACTTATGAGCGAAAACTTTCACTGTCCCTTAGGTGTCCGCTTAAGGGAGAGTACACTGTACACTCTTCATATGAACGTATGTGAAGTTACATATCAATCTGTCAATTCATTCCTTGTTCATAAACCATTTAATATGAACGTGTCAAAGTATTTTCTACAATGGAAAAATTAAGTATCGTGCACTGAATGCATTTTTGTTGAAAGTATATACAGACTTTTTACCATCAGTCAGTACAGTAGAAAGATGGGCTGCTGATTTGAAATGTGGTCGCAAAAGCCTTGCAGACGATCCACGTCAATGACGTCCAAAAACAGAAACAACACCAAAAATCATAGAAAAAATTGGAAAATCGTTGCGAGTAGGGAGACTCTCTCACGACTGAAAAAGTAGAGGGTAGAGAGTGAGAGAGAAAAAGTAGCAGTAGTAGAAGCCCCAGGCATCTCGTTGGGTAGTGTAAGCAATATTTTGGCTGAAGTATTGGGTTTCAGAAAGCTGTGTGCGCAATGGGCGCCGCATTCGCTAACAATGGAACCAAAACACATTCGAATGTTACTTTCTCAGCAACATTTAGAGCGTTTTCGAAATCGATAAAGTGGATTTTGAGCATCACTAGATCACTATGGGTGAGATCTGCATCTATTAACATGATCATCAATCAAAACAAGAGGTTAAACAGTGGTGTGAATCGAGTTCTTCAGTTCCGAAACGAGTTCGTGTCCGGAAATCGGCCGAGAAGATGTTAGCCAGTTTTTGAGATGCTACAAGAATTTTGTTTGTGGACTACTTGCAAAATACAATAGGTTGAATTAAATTGGTATTACTTGGAAAAACAATAAATTCTGCATATTATTGTAATCTTTTAGACCAGCTGAAGGAAATAACCGTGAACACAAATCCGGGTTGCGAAAGAAAAAAATATTTTTCATCAGGAAAAATTGCATTATTCTTCAATTCTTTTAGTGTCACAAAAGCATTTCGACAATGGTTAAAATCCATGAATTAAAGCTGGAATTGTTGGAGCATCCACCATCTTCACTATATTTGGCCCCTAGAGACTTCCATCTGTTTTCAGACCTGAAAAATTCATGCGTCAAAAGGGGTTTTCATCAAGTGATGAGGTCATAACAGCTGTGGAAGCGTATTTTCCAGATGGTAATGGTAATGGTTGTACGGGTTAGGCTAAGGCCTTTATGGCCTGCGACCAGATTGATCTATTGTGCGCCCCAAATTACTTAATTATAATTATTTAGTATACCGAGGAATCGAGCCAACTCCTTAGGAGAGAGCAATTGTATGTCTTCCTCCTCTTGTAGGTACGAGCCCAGAATTCTGTGTCACCTGTAGCCTAATGCTTCACAATTGATTGTTTCCTAGACTCCTCTTCTTCACGGCACAACCTACATGATCTCGTACTAGATAACCCTATTGTGTTAAAGTGGTTATTACAGGCGAGCTGGCCTGTAAGTGCTGCACAGAGTAATCTGAGACCCTTTTCATCAAGGGTTATATCAGATTTTGCTCTGTTGGCATTGAAGTTCAAAAGGTTATTGGAGTGATTAAGGCCGCTTGTGCCATTCCAGTATTCCCTGATTTTAGTTTCGATCCATTTTTTGGTTTCCTGTTTTATATTACCCGCGAAAAATGGGGTCGGTCCAATAAATAGCCCCTCTGCCCCTTTTTTTAGTCTGCCTTCTCGTTTCCTTCAAGTCCCTCATGTCCTGGTACCCAAATCAGTGAGACCTGATTATGAGTGGCCAGTTTGTTGAGTGCATTGTTGCACTCTATAAGGACTTTTGACTCGGATGTGAAACTATTCAAGGCTTTCAGAATCGATTGGCTGTCGAAAAGTATTTTAATTTTTATGATTTCCACTGTTTCCATTATGGCGAAAAGCTCCGCATGGAAAATCGTTGTATCTGTGTTAGTGATAGGGATTTGTGTTCGCTAGGCCCCACTATTCCTGCACCTACTCCTTGGAGCATTTTGGAACCATCTGTGTACCATTTTTGTGAGTCATCACTTATCCATGTTGGATTAGTCTTCCACTCTTCCCTAGAAGGGAAGTTAACCACGTATCTCTTTATAAAATTGAGTGCAGATTCCTTGTGGTCATTCGCCTGGTATATGCATACTGCATGCTGAACCCTGTTCAAGATATTGAGATGCCCAGTAAGATCTCCTGGTTTAAGTTTTTCTTTCATATGAAAAGATAGTGCTTGCATAGTAGCTTTCTCCTATATTGCTAAAAGCGCTTCCATGCCAGCAGTTGGGGTGGTTCTCATGGCCCTGTTATGCTTAGGCACGTCAACATTTGACATAGCAGTAGTTTGTTTTGTTCTAGCCCACCACACCAAAGCCCCATATACAGGGTTATTCAATAGGTGCGCTTCAACTTTTTTCCGATAGTGAGGGCGAACGACGCAATATTTTTTATTTTTCGCTTGTCATTTGTAAACTTCATTAGTATACATTTCATCATGGAACGCTACACACTTGAGCAACAATTGCAAATCGTGCAAATTTTTTATGAAAATAATCGTTCTGTTGCTGCTACTTTAAGAGCATTACGGCCATTTTACGATCCATTTAACAAGCCGTCCCGTTTTGGGGTTGTGTGAAGTCAATGGTCTACAGTAACAAGTCGGCGACGATTTGTGAGCTCAGAGCCAATATTGAACGCGAAATTGCTGGAATTTCGGCCGATTTATGCAAAAGAGTGGTCGAAAATTGGGTTCAACGATTGGACTTCGTAAAACGTGCACGCGGTGGTCATGCAAAAGAAATCGAATTTCATACTTAAATGTATATGTTCAAACTCGATAATAAAAAAAAATTAGTTAAAAAAGTCAAACCGTTTGTGTTTTATTCAAAAAAGTTCAAAAGTTGAAGCGCTCTTACTGAAAAACCCTTAGTATGATACAATAGGCCTTACCACATGGGTGTAGATCCAGAAGGTAATCTTTGGGTTCAGACCCCAGGATTTACCTAAGAGTTGTTTTGTTGTCCAAAAGCTTTTCGTTGCCTTTTTTACCGAATTGCGGGGGGCCTCCCAGGTGAGTTTTTTATCCAAGATAATTCCTAGATATTTAACCTCTTCAATCGGAGGTACGTCTATTCCATTTATTCCCAGGGTGGGTATATTTAGAACCCTTTTCTTGGTAAATGGGATAATAGTGATTTTGGAAGGGTTGATTGATAATCCCAGTCCTTCCAGAATCTTACTTCACTGATGAAATTCATTAATTTGCGTCTCGTTGGAATAAGTGTTCGAATATTCAGGTAGACTATACTGAATAATAAAGTTTGTTTCAAACCATAAAATTGTGTTTTTCTTATCGAACAGAAAAACTTATTGAACAACCTAGTATATGCCTTTGCCATAAAGTTTTGTAGTCAAATTGTATTATCAAATGGTGGCACGATTATGGCCAATAGACAACGTGTGAAGAGTTTGTTTCCAAGGTTGAATTTACAGCACTTCGCAATATGCGAGTACAAGCATATGAATATATTTGTTAACATATACATAGGTACAAATGTAGATATGTATCCACAAAAGTACTTAGAATTAAATATTTTATATTTCATGCGATAGTGAAAGCAAGCTTTGTAGAAGCACATTCGTATGGGCCAACGCGCATATATACGCCTGTACAAATATTATAATATTCCTTCGTTTAGGATAAGCTCGAAGTGAAGATAAAAACAGATTAACAATTCTGCATTAAACTCTATTAACAAGAAACCACTCTAGGAGAGAATAGGAGGAGAATTTAAATAAATTTCTGTATTTTATTTCTCGTCCGCTTTTATTTGAGCAAAGCTGTGGAGCGGATAATCTGGCATTAAGCTCAGGCTTGTCGATTGAGAAAAGATTCTTACAATTTGAGCTGATATCTGACACAAAACGACACAAAAGAGTTTGGAGAAAATGTGGTGCTTAAAATACCGTTGGGTAATACCAACAGCTTCGTCAGTATTGGGAAACCATTGATACCATACGTGATTTCCGACAGGATGACTCCTCAAAAAGTGACTTGTTTAGCCTGAAGCTGAAAAAGATTGCTTGAACTGTAGCACTTAAATTAGAGAAGTGCAGAATTTAACTCAACGATAAAGTAAACTGGAGTACACCTGTACTTGAAAGGAAACTACAAGAGCGCTCCCTGCACTGGTACACAGATGGTTTGAAGATACCTGAAGTATCGTTATTAATAGGACCTGAGGCCTTCATTGCTATGGTGAGGCATTCACACCATTACAGTGAACGGCTAAGGCTTAGGATAAGGGAGGTTAGCTTGCACCAAATTATGGGGCTACGCGAGGCGAAATCCTTACTGGGGGGAGTACAATTAAAAGAGCTTTACGAAATCCATAACCCTTGCTAAGGATAAACTGAGAATGCTCACGGGCAGATTGCGTAGTATCTGCACACCTCTCCTTCAAAAGCAATTTTTGTCATGAAATAAATAGCCAATGTGTTCGAGTCTTGGCTCACACTTCACCATAAGCAGCTATAATTTTGAAATCATAGGAACCTTTGTTCATTTGGTAACCAGTGTTAGCGCTATTAGTAGTGCCAACCTTGAAGTTGTAGTGAAATTTTCTTCCGGACATTCCACTTTAGACTGTGTAGGCATCTTAAAACAAAAATAAACATAAATGTCAGCCTGATCAATGGGTTTGCACTTAAAACAAAATGGTTTAACGAGGAATATCCCATAAACTGCTGCTGTGGTATCACATTAGGTCGGCAATGGTCCAAATGAGTTGGTTTCAAGACCGTCAGCCACATCTACCTATCTACTTAAATAGTTCTGAAAAATGGAAGTATCAGGAAAATCACACAAGCTCATTTTGTTCACACCTCTTCAGAAGTGTCAACACATCAAGCGTTTACGGGAGTTTTTTAGTCTGTGGCTAAATTTATGGACCAAATTTGTTACCGGAGAAAGTTCGGTAAAATAAACAGGTCTATGTATGGGCATGAAAAGATGCAGCACTGATTGGGTCAAAAAATACCTCACTAATTGATTCGTAAGGAAAAGGAGTCAATATTACCAAATAAACTAAAAAAAATGTCGTTAAAGAAAGAAGGTTGTCCGTTCATAAAAGTCGTGTTGCAGTGCCTGTCTTGTTTTGCAGAAGTATGGCCTCGAAAATTATCCGAATAATTCAAATTTAAATCTACATATATATATAAAGGGGCTTACATCCTACACTGGGTGATTGGCCGAGCTCTACTACTTCTTTCGTAAAACCTGTAAAGAATCAGAAGTTGAAAAGAAACCTTTCTTTAGCCGGAGCTCTGTAAAGGCGAAACTATTTCCTTGACTAATTCACTCACTGAAGAACACTTTAGCATCAATATTGAAAGACAATCGTTATTCATATTTCATACAAATTTAATATGCTTTTTTTTATAATTGGTGCTTACTCCCTTTATTTGGTGTTTGTCTGAGCCCCTTCTCCTATTTGTGGTGTGCGTCTTGATGTTGTTCTTCAAATGGGTCCCTCCGCCTACGAACGGCAGTTGGTGTTTTATAAGGAGTTCTTTCATGGCAGAAATACACTCGAAAGTTTCCTGATAAAACAAACAGAAACCTTTTCCATTAATTTTACTTTTCTTGCTCGCACCACTACTTGTATTACGCCGCTTTCAAATCCTCTTCATCTTCTAGGGCCAAGAGCACGTGTGCAGGTTCGTTTATATCTTGTTTCGAAAAGCCTAAGGCAAAGGCGATCAATTCATATAATAGTAAAATAAAGAATAAATTTCGTCCATTAATTTATAATTATTAGGATTTTAATAGCAAAAACAGATCTTGTTTCGAAAACTTTACGTGACGACAATTTTTCACCTCAGATTTGTGTCGAAATTTATTCAAGAACATTAGAATCCGGTACTGTGTTATAACTTTCTTAAGGCATTGCCGTGAAGAAAAATATGAATTCCGATACATTCCTGAGTGCATGGCTATACTTGGCCATTTCCGACTGGGAAATTAAAAACTAATGTAGCACAAGGAGCCGACGTCCTTTTTCTACTGCTACAACAGTACATTGTCTGTAAGCACTTTTGATAAGACTGTATAAAACATTCTTCATACTTCAAATCGCCTTTCAAAGCATGAGAATAATAAGGTGAATAGCTTAGCAAATCCAGCAGAATTACTTATTTAGTGAATTTGAAGAAAATCCTTTGCCATAGCCTTAAGCGCGCTTATGGCCTCCTTTTTATTCATTTTAGAGATGCATAATTTTAATATTTTCCTTTCTTGTATGTTCCTAATCCTACAGCGCTGCCTTCCATATATGTATGTATGTATCTATGTATTCCATATTTTGCAGAAGACCGGTACTTCGTGGCATATCACACCGAAGTTTCTTGCATTACATGGATTTAGATACACCGCACGAAAAACCTATGAGACCAAGATAATTGACCATAATCAAACAATAAACTGTACATATATTAAATCAATAACAGAAAAAAGTCTCAATACCATTTGATTGGCACACTTAGACCTTTCATATGTCTATTGGTGATGCCACTGGAACTGATCCTTACCCTATGGGTTCCTTTTCAAACCATCCGGTAAAAACGATCACAGCTTCGTTAGTTTTAGATGCGCTATTTCCGCTACATCAGTTAAAAATGCCATATCAATAGTGCAGAGCCTCCTTCTCGCTAAGCTTTCACACTCACATAAAAGGTGTCTAACTACTTCCTCTTCTTCTGTATTAAGATAGTTTCTACAGAAATCTGCCTATTAGATAATGACCAGTTAAAACCCCTATCAGTTTTCTTATAGCTTCTCTGTTAAATCTTAACAAGCTTTTTGATCGACCGCTGTTCCATTTCGGCCATGTCTGTCTGCTTAGTTCGTATGTTGAGAGGTTTTGCCAACTTGTATTTACCTTTTTGATGGTTTTCCTATCTACAAGTGGCTATAGGGATGAGTATCAGCGTCTTGTCCGGTTGGAGATCGAGCGTTGTATCGGTACGAGCACGTTCATCTGCCTTGCAGTTCCCTGCTATATTCCTGTGGCCTGGCACCCAAATAATGTGTACTTTGCAGTATTTTGATACGTCATTTAGAAGTTTAAAACATTCTATGACTTTTATTGCGCTTGACTGTTCGAGTATATGAAAACTTCATTTGCGGATAATACTCTCGTTTTTATTACCGTAAGTACATATACAAATACACTGCAATGATCAGGTAGGCGAAATGATTGGCGAGTTCATCGGAGTAAACCCCTCCACCTACTCTGTTGTCTAGTTTTGAGGCATCTGTATAGATGTTTATATCATTTTCTCTAACAATAAGCCCGTTATCCCATTCCTCTTCAGAAGAAAATACAGTGACGTAGGATTTATTTCAGTTGATACCCTTGGTCTTACAGAAATCCGTTGTACCAGGAATGCAGTGGAATTTTTCGAAAATTGAAGAGTGTCCTCTCTGGTTTGTTCTGAGTAGACCGATTTCTCTTAATCTGAGAGCTGCCTTGACAGCTGTTTGGTAATAGGTTAAGCATAATGTTTAGAGCCTCTGTGGGTGTGGTCCTAAGGGCCCCTCAGATGCAAAGACTGGCCTCTCTTCGCATATGTACCATGGTTTTTTTGATATATAACTTTAATATGGTATCTCACAACGCAAATTATTCTGCATTTATTGCTGCTATTTTAGTAACGTGAACCACACGACACAAACAGGCGAGATTGACTTTTGCAGAAAAGCCAAAAACAATTTTTGGGAAATCGAATGGGAAGAATTATTTTTTTCGATGAGAAGAGGATGAAAGAGAATGGCTCGTCATTTCAGAGGGATTCTCTCATATTTTGGACAGCCAGTAGTGCCCAACCCAAAACGAATATTCTTAGTCCTGCCATAAGTTCTGTTACAAGTTTAGTCCGTTATATATGTGAAATTATAGTACTTTTTAAATGAACTTAGTTTTATTCTGTCTTTAAAATGTAGTATTAAAATGAAATAAATACTGATCTGGATTTCTAGAAGGTCAACCTTCTGTGGCTATGAACCCAGGAATATTGGTTTTTAGTTACTGCTAGGTGATTTTCCCTTTTTTCCAACGCTCCCCATTGGAGAGAGTACTGCTTAAATGTTACACCATACCTTCGAGGACATCCTTCTGGTATACTTTTGCTCCGGTCTTAACCCTTTTTCCGCAGAAATGAAGAGATGTAACACTCCCCGCCGAACCATTACGAAAGCTGGATGGTGACCAGGTTAAGCCCTTGGAATAACATTCTTTGCGTCTGAAGAAGCTTTAACATGGAATTTGTCGTTTTGCTTATTAAAAACTTCTTCAACGGTGAACATTTTCTCATCTGTGAAAAAAATATTTTCATGGCTGCTGATCACGTGCCACCGAAGCAGCTGATGGCACCTGTCGAGCCTAATTTTGTCCAAAGATTACCAGTTGTACGACGGGAGGCTTTCATGTGGAGATCATCTCTAATTAGTCTAGACATTGATCTGGTCAATACATTCCTTTCCCTGCACATGATTTTATACTTTCTAAGGGCATTTCTGCGAAATCTTTCTCGAACGGCTTTTATGGCTCCACTGGTACGAACCACGCCAAGACGACCACTTCTTTTTTTGCTCAATTCAGACGTTTGGGAAAAACTATTGATCGTGCGGTATACAAATATTCTCGAAATATTAAGATCTTTTAGCAATTCCTAAATCCCACTTGCCCTGTAATCTCTTTTCTAATGCAATCCTGCAATGCGATTTTAATTAGCTCCCCACTCCATTGTTTTTTTTTTTTTTTTTTTGTTTTTGTCGTTTATTTCTATCTATTTCGTATCTATTTTTAAAATAATAAGCAAATTATCTAACTATTAACAATTTGACTTATATTATTGAGCTCCATTGAGGTCAATAATGATATATATGTATACTACGATTAATGTACACTTATATTCAGACTTATGTGTTAGATTTTAATACATTTTAATATTAGATTTATCTATTAGGTTCTAAATGGAATGTCTAATACATGATGTCTTTTAAGTCTATTAATTTCATTAGTTTCATCAAGTAATGCAATTGCTAGCGGGTTATCGTGATAACTTAATCTCTGTAAATATTTTGTGGTAATTTTTTTAATTTCATCTTTTATAAAGGGAATTTTTAGATCAGTATGTATGGCTTTATTTGTGACGAACCAGGGTGCACTTGTGATAAGCCTTAAAGTTTTTGACTGATATCTTTGCAGAATTTCTATGTTAGAATTGCAAGCAGTTCCCCACAGTTGTACTGCGTAGGTCCATACTGGCTTTAGTATAGCCTTATATATTAATATTTTGTTATTTAGATTAAGTGTTGATTTTGGTCCTAGTAGCCAGTAAAGTTTGTTTGTTTTTATCTTTAACTGGGATTTTTTGCTTGAATATGGCATTTCCAGGTTAGCCGTTTGCCCAAATGTATGCCAAGGTATTTGACCGTATCATGTTTGGGAATTATATTACCATTTAGATAGAGTGAAGGGCATTCTTTCCGTCTCAATGAAAACAAAACATGCACAGATTTGTTTGTGTTAACTTTTAATTTCCATCGGTCCAGCCACGTCTGTATCTCATTTAGTTCTATCTGAACTAGATTGGTTGCATCAATTGGAGACGGACTTGAAGCTAGTATAGCGGTGTCATCAGCGTATGTAGCCATTAGGACATTTTCGGTTTCGGGTATGTCAGATGTAAAAATCGTATAAAGTATAGGACCGAGTACGCTACCCTGTGGTACTCCAGCTTTTATGTATCTAATATCAGTTATTTCTTCATTTACCTTAACGTAAAATGATCTTTCGGTGAGGTAAGACTTTAGTGTTAAATAAAATGGTGCAGGAAGTATTTTTTTTTAATTTATATAACAGGCCTTGATGCCATACTTTGTCGAATGCCTTTTGTACATCCAAAAATACGGCTGAACAATATCCCCTTCGTTCAAAGGAGTCGGTTATGAAATTAACAACACGGTGACATTGTTCAGGTGTACCATGGTATCGGCGAAAACCAAATTGATGTTCGGGTATGACCTTATTTTCTTTCAGTATTGGGAATACTCTGCGCAAAAATAGTCTTTCGAATATTTTGGAGAATATTGTCAATAAGCTGATTGGTCTGTAAGAGGATATTTGATTTTCAGGTTTTGCCGGTTTAAGGACCATAACTATTTCGGCGCACTTCCACTGTGTAGGAAAATAGTTTAATCTTAATATTGAGTTATATAACAGAGTTAAGAACATAACTCATTTTTTCGGCAAACACTTGGCTACTTTGGCGTCAATTTTATCATATCCAGGAGATTTGTTGTTACACAGGTTTTTAATTTCAGAGCGAATTTCATTCGGTGTAATATGTTTGATCGGTAGAGATAGTTGACATGGGGTATCGAGAAACGCTAACACATCATCATCGTTGTTGCTTTGGTTTATAAACGGAGAAAACATTGCCTCTAAATATCTAGCGTATGCATAAGCCTTACTCTTGTCTGTCCTACACCAAACGTTGCCACAATCTTTTATAGGCGCATTTCTCTTTTTGGGATGTTTGAGATATTTTGTAGCATTCCAAATCTGATGATCATCAACATTTCTATCGTTTAGGCTGTGTATATAGTCTGATACTGATTTATTTCTAAATTCGTTTAGTTTTTCTTTGACTTCAGTTGTTGCTTTATTTAGAGCAGTTTTGTCTCTTGGATTCCTAGTAGTTTGCCATTTTTTCCGAAGGCGTCTCTTATGCTTAATTAATGCTCTTATCTCTCCACATACATGTATACGGCTACGATATTTGATCTCATTACCTTTTTGGGGAGTAGAAAAAAAGGCCGCTTCATGGATTTTATTTGTGAAATATTCGACTGCATTATCTAGCTCAATTGTTGTTTTAATTGAAATATTAAGTTCCAAATTTCGGGTTAGCCAATCTTGAAACATTTTTATTTGACTCTTACTAGTTAATGTTTTGTATTTCTGTTGCCGTAGGCTAGTTAGAGAGTCGTAACTGATAATGACTGGAGAGTGATCTGAGCTGAGTTCTTCAGAACTGACAACTTCCAGTAATTGGGCTGGGATACCATTGTATACAGCAAAATCTAATAAATCCGGAATTTTCGATGGATCACTCGGCCAGTAGGTAGGCTCCCCCGTCGACAACGTTTTAAAATTATTTTTAACAATACATTTATAAAGCTCTCTTCCTTTTGGTTTAGGAGTACGTGACCGAGCTCCTCCTCCTATTTGTGGCGTGCGCCTTGATGTTGTTCCACAAATAGAGGGACCTACAGTTATAAACCGACTCCGAACGGCAGATATTTTTATGAGGAGCTTTTTCATGACAGAAATACCCTCGGAGGTTTGCCATTGCCTGCCGAGGGGCGACCGCTATTAGAAAACTATTTTTATTAATTTTGGTTTCACCGAGATTCGAACCAACGTCCTCTCTGTGAATTCCGGATGGTAATCACGCACCAATCCATTCGGCTACGGCGGCCATGAAGGAAAGGAGTAAACAAGGGGGAAAAAGATATAGAACTTCTAGACGAAGTCCTTATTACTTTTTTTGATGGTAATTTCGATGAAAAGTGCATTTTCCGGCATGACAACGCAACCTTTTATGCTTCTTAAGCACGAAAAAAGTGTTTAGCAAGGAAGAAAATACTAATTTTAGAAAAGCATGCTACCTTAACCAATACTTTCTCAATCGATTTTCAAAAATGAAAGACAGGTTGATAGCGCTAAGAACCTTAGAAGTGCGACTACTGTCGAATTCTCAAAAATGTATACAAATTTTATAAAAAAAATGCTTCAAATCGATGCCCCAGCCACGATCTTTCAAAAGAGGATCCAACACAAATTACTACGCTTCAAATTATAAACTAACCCCAAGAATTCTATTCGTTTCTTTTAAATATAGTAACTTTGGTATTCCACTTCTTTCCCTTCTACAGATTTTACTTTTCTTAAAAATTAATTTAAATTTCGTGAAGTGTGTGCTTATTTCTAGATATATCATTAAAAGTTTAAATATTAAAAACATAAATTGGTAGTCCTAAACTGATAATAAAAATATAAGAAATTGAGTTGCTCTTCAAATTTTTTCTTGTGGTGTAGTTGCTTTTATACCCACACATCTCTACGTGTTTGTGCATTATACGCGTACTTACACTTTAATTTGATATTAATTTCTGCGTACGTCTACATATTTTGCTTCCCTATATTTTTGCGTATACACATGTACAGATGTACATACCTGTATATACTATTGTACATGTAGTCAATATGGTTTCAAAATCGCCTCATTGCATATTTTAGGTGTCTGGTACTTCTAGCACACCCACATATTTATGAAAATGTGCATATGTATGTATACTATGTGTATGTCCACACATATGTGTATAAGCGTCTGTAGACATGTGGTGGTTTTATGAGGTAAAATGATTCTAAAACCTTTTTTAAAACATTTCTAAGGGCGCACTCGACCAGAATATAAAAACTAAAAAAAACTGCGCACAAATTTAAATATCCATTCTACGAAAAAAGTTGCATGGAAATAAGCCTGCAGAAATTTTCTAATAAATAAATATTAAATTTGAAGTTTTTCACTAACCTGGATTTTGATTTACAATGGCAGAATCATTCCCCTGTAACAGCATACAAAATAAGGGAATGTAGCAGGAGAAAAAAACCATATAAGAGGAATTTTTTCAGCGGGAAAATGAAAGCAAACAAAATTCTGAAAAGTGCGCTTTATTGTACATTCGTAATCTTTGGAAGTTATTTTTTATTTTAGTACAAAATAAAATGGAGGTTTGAACCGCATTGAAGTGCGCTACGTGGCCGGCAGCACTTGAAATATTAAATTCAGCATGAACAAGAGTTTTGATTGCACTTGTTCACCAATTGCCTAAGCATATACATATATTTTTGTAGAACCTGTCCGTATTTTAAATAAAAAACCTACGAAATTCTTTTTATAAAATAAAATAAGTAATTACATGCAATATGGCCAATGGCCGACACTGCAAAGAAAAGAAAAAAAGTCAAAGTGCTAGAATCAGTTCAGACCAGACTATGCCATATGTACCAGCGCATATTTTAATAAAATTTTTTAAGTGCATTTTTGGAATCAAACAAATTCGTAGACAACAAGAGTTATAACTTTACATTTTAATATTAACATACATATAATATAAAAAAGCGGGTGTGGTTTTATCCAACCTCAATCATTTTTGCAGTCTGTGCCAAAAGACAAGAACCGGTTTTTTTCTTGAAACTTCAGGATATATTTCGTTCTGCTTTTTGCTGCATAATAGTCCCACTCAAGGGCTACGACACCAGTGCTAGCCCAGGTTAGTGTCGTTCGAAACTTTCCCGTAAACGCAACCAAGCAAAAATGAGTGAGAAGTACGCGAAGCGTTTTGAGGCGGTATTTTTATGCACGCATTTGAAGGGCCGAAATTATCGTACGCCGCAGCTGCAATAGTAATTAAAAAATCAAAAAAGTTTGTTGTGATGTGGAGTCAGCGGCATAAAGTGTACAAAAATGTTGATGACTTTTCCGAGCGCACAATTCTTGCTAAAACGGGAATAGATGTGATTATCAACACCATCGAACGTCGACTCAAGGAGGCGAACATATCATACCGTGCCACATCATCAAAACCACTACTCTCAGAAAAACACATCGAGAGACAACAAAACAAGACCAGTCCCCAGACGCCAGCCCCATTGAAAATATGTAGGGAACTTTGAAAACGCATCTTGCCGGCAAGGCAAAGGTGGTCATATCGAGCAAAACTAAATTGATTCTTAATTTTGTATTGTTTTCATACATTTTTTCTTCTTCCAAACTAAATTTATGGCGTTTTTAATTGGTTACAATTCGAGTACTGGACCCTGTACTAAGCACTAGCAGTTGAGTTTAAAAACTGCAAGTATTGGTAGTTGTCATGGAGTGCAGTTAGCGTGGGAGTCGTGTGTTAACTTGTATGTATGTATATTGAAGCGCTTTGGAATAAACAACGATTTTAGCTTTTCCATTCTATAAAGGGGCTTAGCAAACTATATATTTTGGCTTTAATCTCGAGAATGAAATGAGTAATTTCCTATTGGTCTTGTGATACGATGCACCTTTTTCTGTTATAGTAAATCCATGCAAGTGAAAAATACATCTGCGTTACTCTAAAAAGGCAAACCAGCTGCTGACTAAAACCAGCTCATTATTGCCATCACAAAACACCTCAGTGCTTAAAGTGATCAGTAGTGTCTGTAGGGTACCAAATAACTTATACGAACATATTATACTTACATCCATATATCTATAATTATACACATTAGTTGTTTACTATTGTATAAAATACTTCTATCGCTTCTGCATCTCCCCCTTTATCTTTGTTTAAAATGTCTCTTGCAGTTGCTGTTGTCGTAACATTTTTCATATGCTGGCTGCCTTTTCATCTGCAGCGACTATGGTTTCTCTATGCCAAAGAAAATTACTATTTTCAAGAAATAAACGAATGGATGTTCTCTATAGCCGGCTTCACCTACTATGTGTCGTGGTAAGTATTGTGATAAAAAATTATTTTATGTCTCTCAACCTTTTTTAAAGCAGCGTTTTCGATTTCTTTTTATTTTTTTGGAACGTCTATTTTGGGGCTTTTTCCAATTAATGGCACATAGATATGTATGTATATCGTGAGCAGATCTACAGACCGACAATGAAATACGAAAAAAAGTGAAAATATTCGACCACTAACAAATATTCCACATTTTCAGTTGTTTTTTTTTTTTTTTTTTTTGTAGTTGAAAAAATTGTTTTCTTGTCTGGAATTTCAAATGAAACTTTGATTATATTTTTGCTAACTTTTAAGTTAGATGACTTTCGACAACATCGTAATCTGCAGACCAACTCATACGAATACATTCATTTTGATGTTGCTGCAGGTAGTTCTGGCAAATTTTTCATCAGGTTAAATTTCGGTAGAGCCCGCCGCCAACAACATTTATTTTACGATTAAAATTCTTTATCTACCCTGCTAACCCAGTGAAAGAAGAGAAAGCTGTAAGTTTTTTGGTCAATCACCTTTTTTTGCCGAGACAAACTCAGACAACATTGAGTCCATTGTACTCTATTCGGGTTCCCTTTTTAATTTTCTTTAAATCTACTCGACCTCCGAAGAAATCTGAGTAGATCTTGTGGTGCCAAGGAGCCAAGCTGGTCGCTTCTTAACACAACAGTGCCATAAAGGGATTCGAGCGAAGGCCAGGCAGACACAGAAAGTTGTTCGCCACATGCTGGGCAGAGTGCACCGTCTGCGATGCCTACCTTTTTCATGTCCTTCGCCCATAGAAAGTGGTCTATCATCAATCAAACCAGCTGCCTGCAGTCCCTTCTGCTTAATGACAGGAGAATCTGCGACAGTCGGTCGGACATGACAGGTAACATCAGTTTTGTTCATCTGCAGTCTCTCTCAGCCCGCCAAGCTCGCTTCTGAGTCGAAGTAACCCGTTTGCTAACCGTGGCTTTGATGGCTACAGAAGGGAGTTGCAGAACTGGCTCCGGGCCAAAGGAGTCAATCACCTTGCACAGATGAGTTGTATTCGACGTCTTTCATTTCAATAAAAATTGTTCAATTGTATGAAAAGGTTTAAGAAGTGTTTTCGTCCTCTGATAGGTTTCCTTCATGTTCGTTGAATGACCGACTGAAATAGATGGTCTTTAGTCTTTTTACATTTTCCTAATAGCGGTCGCCCCTCGGCAGACAATGGCAAACCTCCGAGTGTATTTCTGCCATGAAAAAGCTCCTCATAAAAATATCTGCCGTTCGGAGTCGGCTTGAAACTGTAGGTCCCTCCATTTGTGGAAAAACATCAAGACGCACACCACACATAGGAAGGAGGAGGAGCTCGGCCAAACACCTAACAGAAGTGTACGCGCCAATTATTTATTTTTTTTTTTTTTAGTCTTTTATGAAGTGAAAGAATTTTTACACTATAACTCTTTCCAACGTTCCATCGCTAGTATGTTTGATTTCGCTGAATGAAGTATAAGTCCCTCTCCGACACACAGTCGGTGCGCGAAAGTTGGAAATTTTCATCTGTAGTCCAAGATCGTATACATTTCTTCTTTATCTTAGATTTGAAATCTTCGCCAATAATCTAACACTTTACTTTAAGTAAGAAATGATAAAATTTTTTCAACTTCAGGGTGGGCCAAATAAGACCTACTAATGTTAAACACAAATAACTTTTAATAATCATTTATTTTGGTTAATTGTTTTTATGCATTGAATATATTTTATGGAAAGTATATACATATGAAATATTACATCAGACAAATGTCCACCATTTTTCTCGATGCAAAGATTGGCTCTTTTTAACGTTTTCCATTACACCACATAATGTTTCTGGTTGAAGGCTCAGTATTTCGTCTCGAATATTTTGCTTCAGCTGTCTGCTTTATTAAGATATACTTTGTCTTTTAAATATCCCCATAAAAAGAATTCGGGCGCAGTCAAATCTGGCGAACGAGGTGGCCAAGGGAAATCTGAATTTTTGGAAATCAGACGTTCGCCAAAAATTTCACGCAGCAGGTCCATAGTTTGCCTAGCAGTATGCGCAGTTGCTCCATCTTGTTGAAACCGCAAATTAGGATACTGCTCCGCCATTGGCCGCAAAAAGTTTTCAATCAATACTCTGTAAGAAGCTCCTGAAATCGATTCCGGCGTTTCATCCTCATTTTCGAAGAAATATGGACCGATAACTCTAGTGGCCGTAACACCGCACCAAACAGTTCATTTAGAAGGGTGCAACTGATGTTGTTGTGTTGCCGTTGGATTTTCAGAGCCCCACAATCTACAGTTTTGTTTGTTGACATAACCATTTAAATGGAAATGCGCTTCATCCGTCATCAAAACCTTATTTAAAAAATCAATTTGTGTGGCTAATTGTGTAAAACGAATAGCGTATTGTAGTCGTTGTTGGTGGTCTTGCGGTAGCAATGCTTGCACAATTTGAATTTTGTATGGATACATCTTAAGATCCAACTTTAGAATTCTACGCAATGTCGTTCTGGAAATGCCCAATTGGCTGGAACGACGGCGAGTTGAAGACAGATGGATCATCTGCACCATTCTGCCGCATAGTGGCCACGTTGTCTTCAGTGCGAATATTTCGCTGGGCACCTCGTCCAGGACGGTCGGCCACTGAACTGAGTTCCTCAAATCGACCGATCAAACTCCTAATTATGAAGGCTGTGGGAGCTGATCTGGAATTAAAATGTTGCCGATATTTACGCGACGTTAAAACAATTGATCGTTGACAAGAATAGAAAAATTTGATAATTTTAACGCGTTGTGTTATACTGTAGGGTTCCATAATAAATTTCGAAACAATTCAATTATAATCTAATATACAAAACGAGAAAAATAAATATGTCAAAAAATAAAAAAGTTATTTGTGCTTAACATTAGTAGGTCTTATTTGGCCCACCCTGTACAAAATGTCAACCAAAAATGCACAATTTTCGAAAGCAGTTCGTATTTGAAGTTTTTCGATTTTCTTCTTTTGTAAACTGACTAAATTTATATTAAACTAGGACTTATTATATAGTGTGTCAGGAGGCTGGATTCGATTTTAAATTTAAAGGTTCTCCTTAACCACTGAGCTCAGGATGTCGCAGTGGACGAGTGAAATTTTTTTTAGAAATTGTATACGAAATGTTTTCCTAATTTGAAATTCCCATGTACGCTTTTATGCTGCAGTTTCACACGGTAGCACGGATCCAAGATGTGCAATATTCTATAACTCTGCTGTAAGCATTCAATCGAATTTAAGGATTATGTTGACTTTCAGGTCATCAATCGCTGGCGGTTTATACCTCTGTAGAGATTTGTGACTTCGTAAAAATGTACACGAAAAAGTCTAAAGGTTCATTTCTATCACCTCCGCATTCTTCAATCGTTATATAATTTTATTATTTCCATGTACTGCACAATCGAGTAACTTGAGATCTCAATTTTGTATTAAAAACAACAGATTTTACAGACACCACCAAAACGTTAAGATGCAATAGCCTGTCAACAACGATCCATCTCTGGCGTCCGGTGGTAGAATCAGGTTTTAAATTTACGGTTTCTCTGAACCCGAATCTCGTAGTGCACGTTCGCAGCTGAACCGTACTTCAAAGCCAATTATTCGTGTGCACTGTGCGTTGTAAATTTTTTTATCATACAATATTCGTCATTTTGGGGAAGCCCCAAGTGAAGATTTGATTCGTTTATGGGCGCGAAAGTACCGGGCAAACAGCACACGACTGTGACTCAGATGGGCATCGAGAACAAATTTACATGATAACTCGCGTTAGTCCACGCGCAAGACAACGACTGCTCTAAAACTTCCAAAAACTATTGTGTATGAAATATTGAGAAAGAACTTAAGATTTCACCTCGCAAAAATTCCAATTTTTCAACAGCTTAAGCCCAACGATTACAATTTGCGTAAACTTGCTATACAACAATGGGGTGATTTCCTACGGCAAACATAATTTTTTTGGAGTGATGAAGCCCATTATCATTTAAATGGTAGTCAACGAGGCAAAATATCTTGGAATAACCCTTGATGCTAAACTGCGTTGGATGGCGCATGTCAAGAAAAAGCGTTAAGAGCTGCAGTTAAAAACAAAAAAAATTCTTTATCTTATTGGCAGATACTCTATTGTGTCAACAAACAACAAACTGCTGCTATAAGTTAATAAATTATAAATTTATTTTAGTTTTTTAAAAAATATTTAAGAGCTGAGCTCTTTATTCATTCAATTATCTTTTTACACTGACCACTTAAAATTACAATACCTCTTATAAATAGTCTTAAGCTGGTTTACATGATTCTTATTGATCAGCATTTCTTATGCTGGTTTACATATTTATTTGTTGATCAGCATTTCTTATGCTGGTTTACATGTTTATTTGTTGATCAGCATTTCTTATGCTGGTTTACATATTTATTTATTGATCAGCATTTCTTATGCTGGTTTACATGTTTATTTATTGATCAGCATTCCTTATGCTGGTTTACATAATTATTTGTTGATCAGCATTTCTTATGCTGGTTTACATATTTATTTATTGATCAGCATTTCTTATGCTGGTTTACATAATTATTTGTTGATCAGCATTTTAATTATTTGGCACAGTAAAGTAAGCATAAATGATTTATAAGCATTTAGCTGCAATGTAAGCAGTCATGAAATATGCTGACTAAATATTGAAATATGATAACTGATATGAAATAACTAAATATTGAAATACGAAATCAGTACAACGAACTTGGTTAAATATGCTGACTAAATATTGAAATATGAATATGCTGACTAATATTGAAATATGAATAAATGTTGCATTAACTCTTCCCCTCTTAAAAGCGATCGTCCTCGAGCGTTACGTGTTGTAGTTGAAATATGGTGCTGTATTATTCGTGTGGTCATCGTATTCTGTTGACTGTGTGTTAGCCTCTTCTTGTGTAGTTTTCATTCTTTCCAATGCATTATTGATTTTTTCACTTAAGATTCTAAAGTCGTCATAATCTGGGCTTCCTGCAAGCCATTTCCAAGCAGTGCCTAATATTTTAATTGAGCGTTTATTTTTATTATGCTTTGGTTGTGTTTTTAATTTATCCAAATTGTTCTGGATGTTTTCAACTTCGTGTTTTAGGAAAGGAAGGAGTGGGTTAGTGTTAATTATTTTTTGCTGTATGGTAGTGTTAAGGTAGTCCAAGGTTTCTTGGTATTCGTCTAAGTTAATAACGTGTACGATCCTATATGTTCCAGTTTGTAGTCTTGTCCATCCTGTATTAAATGTAACTAATTGTGCGTTCGTCTTCTTCAAACGTATTCCGTCCGTCTATTCGTTCGCTAAACAGTCTGTCAACTAGTTGTGTCTCATATTGGTCCATAGACCTCTGGTTCGCTACTGTTGGTGTGTTGGGGGCGTTTAGGACAGGGGGTCTAATTAGGTTTTCGGGGTTGGTCATATTTTTTTCTAATTTAGATATTACTTTTTCTTAGATTGTAAAAAATTCTTTGCGATTGTAGAAATTTCCTTAAATTTGTCTAAAATGTTTTACAGATTTTCTAATCTAATCTCTTTTTTTCTTCAAATTTTAACTAATTTTATTTTAATCAATTACTTAAAGTTTCAGTTTTCCTGATATATTTTTTTTTCACTTTTGTATGTAAATTTAGTTTTAGTTATTGAATTTTTTTTTTTTTTTTTTTTTGATCACTTTCACTTCTTAATTCTAATTTTAATATATTTCTAATGAAATTTTAATAAAAAAAATTTTAGTGTGTCTTACATTATTAGTAGGAATATCATCCTTTCTGGAACCTCGGGCGGCTAGTGTTTGCTTCCACTCCCCTTTTGCTGCTCTACTCAGGTGCCTCGTTTCCCGTGGATTTTTTTGTTGGTTGGACCAGTAGATGTCTTCTCCTTTTTTTTCGCTGCAGGCTATCCTTGTAGTCCGAGTTACGCGATTTTAAAGTTATGGGTCTCGGTCGGTTGTCCTGCGGTTACGGGTGATTATCTGCGGCGGGCTGCTTTAGGCCGACTTATGCGGAGAAAATAATTTGTTTTTATTATTTTCACACTCGTTTTTTTTTACCGATTGCGGCGGGCTACTTTAGGCCGACTTATGCAATTTTACTGGGACGTTTACCGACTGATCCTTTTGACACTACTGGTCCCTGCTCGGGCGCCAGTTAATAAATTATAAATTTATTTTAGTTTTTTAAAAACTATTTAAGAGCTGAGCTCTTTATTCATTCAATTATCTTTTTACACTGACCACTTAAAATTACAATACCTCTTATAAATAGTCTTAAGCTGGTTTACATGATTCTTATTGATCAGCATTTCTTATGCTGGTTTACATATTTATTTGTTGATCAGCATTTCTTATGCTGGTTTACATGTTTATTTGTTGATCAGCATTTCTTATGCTGGTTTACATATTTATTTATTGATCAACATTTCTTATGCTGGTATACATGTTTATTTATTGATCAGCATTTCTTATGCTGGTTTACATAATTATTTGTTGATCAGCATTTCTTATGCTGGTTTACATATTTATTTATTGATCAGCATTTCTTATGCTGGTTTACATAATTATTTGTTGATCAGCATTTTAATTATTTGGCACAGTAAAGTAAGCATAAATGATTTATAAGCATTTAGCTGCAATGTAAGCAGTCATGAAATATGCTGACTAAATATTGAAATATGATAACTGATATGAAATAACTAAATATTGAAATACGAAATCAGTACAACGAACTTGGTTAAATATGCTGACTAAATATTGAAATATGAATATGCTGACTAATATTGAAATATGAATAAATGTTGCATTAACTCTTCCCCTCTTAAAAGCGATCGTCCTCGAGCGTTACGTGTTGTAGTTGAAATATGGTGCTGTATTATTCGTGTGGTCATCGTATTCTGTTGACTGTGTGTTAGCCTCTTCTTGTGTAGTTTTCATTCTTTCCAATGCATTATTGATTTTTTCACTTAAGATTCTAAAGTCGTCATAATCTGGGCTTCCTGCAAGCCATTTCCAAGCAGTGCCTAATATTTTAATTGAGCGTTTATTTTTATTATGCTTTGGTTGTGTTTTTAATTTATCCAAATTGTTCTGGATGTTTTCAACTTCGTGTTTTAGGAAAGGAAGGAGTGGGTTAGTGTTAATTATTTTTTGCTGTATGGTAGTGTTAAGGTAGTCCAAGGTTTCTTGGTATTCGTCTAAGTTAATAACGTGTACGATCCTATATGTTCCAGTTTGTAGTCTTGTCCATCCTGTATTAAATGTAACTAATTGTGCGTTCGTCTTCTTCAAACGTATTCCGTCCGTCTATTCGTTCGCTAAACAGTCTGTCAACTAGTTGTGTCTCATATTGGTCCATAGACCTCTGGTTCGCTACTGTTGGTGTGTTGGGGGCGTTTAGGACAGGGGGTCTAATTAGGTTTTCGGGGTTGGTCATATTTTTTTCTAATTTAGATATTACTTTTTCTTAGATTGTAAAAAATTCTTTGCGATTGTAGAAATTTCCTTAAATTTGTCTAAAATGTTTTACAGATTTTCTAATCTAATCTCTTTTTTTCTTCAAATTTTAACTAATTTTATTTTAATCAATTACTTAAAGTTTCAGTTTTCCTGATATATTTTTTTTTCACTTTTGTATGTAAATTTAGTTTTAGTTATTGAATTTTTTTTTTTTTTTTTTTTTGATCACTTTCACTTCTTAATTCTAATTTTAATATATTTCTAATGAAATTTTAATAAAAAAAATTTTAGTGTGTCTTACATTATTAGTAGGAATATCATCCTTTCTGGAACCTCGGGCGGCTAGTGTTTGCTTCCACTCCCCTTTTGCTGCTCTACTCAGGTGCCTCGTTTCCCGTGGATTTTTTTGTTGGTTGGACCAGTAGATGTCTTCTCCTTTTTTTTCGCTGCAGGCTATCCTTGTAGTCCGAGTTACGCGATTTTAAAGTTATGGGTCTCGGTCGGTTGTCCTGCGGTTACGGGTGATTATCTGCGGCGGGCTGCTTTAGGCCGACTTATGCGGAGAAAATAATTTGTTTTTATTATTTTCACACTCGTTTTTTTTTTACCGATTGCGGCGGGCTACTTTAGGCCGACTTATGCAATTTTACTGGGACGTTTACCGACTGATCCTTTTGACACTACTGGTCCCTGCTCGGGCGCCAGTTAATAAATTATAAATTTATTTTAGTTTTTTAAAAACTATTTAAGAGCTGAGCTCTTTATTCATTCAATTATCTTTTTACACTGACCACTTAAAATTACAATACCTCTTATAAATAGTCTTAAGCTGGTTTACATGATTCTTATTGATCAGCATTTCTTATGCTGGTTTACATATTTATTTATTGATCAGCATTTCTTATGCTGGTTTACATAATTATTTGTTGATCAGCATTTTAATTATTTGGCACAGTAAAGTAAGCATAAATGATTTATAAGCATTTAGCTGCAATGTAAGCAGTCATGAAATATGCTGACTAAATATTGAAATATGATAACTGATATGAAATAACTAAATATTGAAATACGAAATCAGTACAACGAACTTGGTTAAATATGCTGACTAAATATTGAAATATGAATATGCTGACTAATATTGAAATATGAATAAATGTTGCATTAACTTATATAATCAAATTTTTAAACTGGTCTGGACGTAAGGCATTCAGCTATGGGGATGCTCAAGCGAATCTTGCATGACTATTATCCAACGATTCCAAAATAAAGTATTGCGCAACATCGTCAATGCTCCATACTATGTGAGAAATCTCGACCTCCATCGTGATCTTGGTATGCTGCTCGTCACTGACGTGGCGAAAAAGTATGCTATGGCTCACAGACAACTTTTAGGTACACATGTCAACGCTGAAGCATTGGTTTTGCTCCAGCCAAATACTCATCGTCGGCGGCTCAAGCGTAAAACAGTTTTAGATCAGATGGGCACCCAGTAGCAGCTGTACCTTATATATTTACACATTCATTATGAATTTATGAATATTGAGGCAGCTTAGTTTTTCTTTTTTTAATATAGGTATATGTTCAATAAAAATTGCTTGTTAGTATCTTTATTTAGTTGTACTAGTTGTACAGTTGTTGTTCTGTTTATACTTTAAGATGCGTTAATAAAAAAAAAATCATCGAAGGCTAGTAATTTCTGTTGACGGTGTCTCTTGTCGGCGTAAAACGTTTTTAAAAAATAAAATCCACCCTTGTCATCTTAGTAAAAGTTATTGAAATACACTTTTATCATTAGTAATTCTCTTTTAATTTAGCTTTTCATTCCTAATTCTGCAACCGGACACCTTGTACATGCATACATATATGACAAAAAGCGCAAGGCAATGCCTTACAATAGCTTTCAATCGTTTGGCCCCGAGATATGAACCATTAGACGTAAAAAGTTCAAACCACTGGTTTAAAAAAAAAAAAATCGAAGGATCTTGTTCGAAAGAAGCGATCATCGTTTTCTCATATAGTGACCCAAAATTACCCTAAAACCCATTTTTTTTGTATGTGCATTCGATTCACCAAAACTTTCAAAGTAATGTAAAACTGAATGAACTGAAAGTCTGAATGTGGGCGTAGAATGCGGCATTTTTTTTGTTTATACTCGAGTATGGATATACATACACGCATACATATCGCACTTGTTACGTTAAAGCGTAACAACTCAAAATCTGAACATTTTCAGTAGAGACGAAAAACTGTTTCCGTAAATATTAATAATATAGGTATTACAAGGGAAAAAATATGTAATTGCACGAAAATATCATTAACAACAATATAACGGTTGTTTCATTCTTATTTGTTTAGTAGTTGCGCTAAAATAACTAATTTTTGAGTGGTTACTCTTTTCCTTTTCTTTTTGAGTTGTTACGCTTTAACGTAACAAGTGCGTTATATTTTCTTGTATGCTAGCAATTAACAAATAATAATTACCAAGTAACGCTCCCTGCTAAATGAATATATTTACAAATGGCTTTTTCATGTTTGTAGCGATAAAACCGTCTAAATCTCTTTATCGGTGCAGGAAAACAAAATTATGCGGTAATAGTAAGCAAACAAAAACAAAACTGTGTAAATATTAGAGTATTTTTTTTTAAGGAACTCTAATCGTTATCTCTTATCATTATTGTACACAAACCCGCATTTGTAGTTTATGTCTGCTTGTATTGAAATATGGAAAATGTTAAGAAATTTGATTGTTGTAGCAAAATATTAGTGCGGAGAAAAAGAAATCCATTATTTTTGGGTAAATTTCAAAACTTTATTTAAGCTGCTTCGAATTGTCCGATCTGGCTCGAATATGCACCGTTTTGTTGTATAATTTGTACCTACTTTAATGTCAGCAAGGTTCTTTTGTATCTTTGGTCCGACTTTATAATGAGTTGCTTGCGTATAGCCGAACACTAAATTCAGATCTCTACTGGCAACAACTGGTCCGCTTGAAGATAGCGATTGACCAGAAATTGGCCAATAGAAGAGAGGTTCAATCAAGATAACGCAAGGCCACACACGTCTGCAGTGATTAGCCAACAACTCCGGGAGCTTGGTTGGGAAGTTTCCTTAAAAGCGTGTAAAAGGAAACGAAAAAAGATTTTTTATCATTTTCAATATTTTATTTCTTGATCCATTCTTAAAATTGTTAAAGAAAATAATTTTTTTTTTTTAGCCATACGAGTTTCATTCAAAAAGTTGTGAGCCTTCAAAAATGGTCTTCACATGGGCAGTGGGCAGAGATATAGCCGGTTCTACTAAACCGATTTTGATCAAATAAAATTTTAAATGATATAGAATTGATGTCCTTATGGTGTAAAATGCGATTAATCGAAAAAAAAAATGTTGAAAATGTTGTACTTTTTTGTAGTTCACACGATAACGACATTCGTACTGAGCAAGAACCTTTTTATCTTATTGATTTCAGACAGCTGTGAGTGACTGAATCCGTATCGTCATACCTTTGACGTGACAACTTTTTGGGCAAACCTCATCTGGCCGAAAAACTTTTTATTTTTTAAGATCAAGAAATAAAATCCTGAAAAAGAAAATAAAAATCTTTTTTTGGTTTCCTTTTTCACGCTTTTAAAGATACACCCAAAAACCACTATTTGAAATGAGGCGATGGACTTAAAGGTAGCTTTATAATGCCTGTCTCGCAGAAGTCTTGGCGAAAAACTCTAGCAATCGAATTTCACAATCTTCTCTTCATATCAATTTCTCATCACTCAGGAAGTTTTGCAATGAGCGCAAAAGGTGGTAATGGCTTAATGCCAGGTCCGGACTATTTGGTGGATATATTAAAACTTCTCAACCAAGCTCCCGGAGTTTTTGGCTAGTCACTACAGACGAGTATGGCCTTGCGTTGTCCTGATGGAACACAACACCTCTTCTGTTGGCCAATTCTCGCCATTTCTGGCCAATCGCTAGCTTCAAGTGGTCCAGTTGTTGACAGTAGAGATCTTAATTTAGTATTCGGCTATGCGCAAGCAACTCATTATAAGTGATTCCTTTCAAGCCCCACCAAAGACACAAAAGAACCTTCCTGACCATTAGTACTGGTTTGTCCACCATTTCATCTATTTCATCACACTTTAACCACAATCGTTTTCACTCAATACTGTCGTATGTGACCCGTTTCTCATCACCAAGTACCATCCCTTCAAGAAATCGGTCGATTTCATTCCGCTGGACCAAGGCTTCGCATATGGAAACTCGATCCATCATATTTTCTGTTGTTAATTCGTGTGTCACCCAAGCATCAAACTTCTTTTCGAATCCAGCTTTGCGCAACTGGTTTAAAACTGGGCGACATTTTCGTCGAGAAACCTGTCTGTGTGGGGTCCATCTTTACATCAAAAATGCCTCAACGGAATCGACGAAACCAAAATTGCACGTAATTTGCTGTATCGGCACCATTAACGGCATCCACAACTTCCGCGGCCTAGCTTTCATGTTTGTCTTTCAAAGAAAAAACCTATAAAAAGTACCGAATTTTCTCTTTGTGCCTTTGGCTTCCATTGTCAACATCCTGTAACTCATAATTGAATGAAGCAAACAGCAAAAGATTGTTTTAGTGCGAAATGTCACCTTGACAACGAGCATAAACTTTAAATTGTTTGATCGTTATTTTACGAGATATAAATCACTACAGCCATCTATCGAGAAAATAATGGATTTCTTTTCTATCATATTTCAAAATTCAAGAAGGGGTGAAGTCTTAAGTTCTTTCTCAATATTTCATGCACAATAGTTTTTGGAAGCTTTAGAGCAGTCGCTGTCTTGCGCGTGGACTAACGCGAATTATCGTGTAAATTTACGAAAGATACGATCAGAGGATCAGGAAAAACTTTAAATCTAAAACCTAAGCCAGCAAACGCCAGAGGCTAATCGATGTTGGCTTTGGCGGCGTCTGTAAAATCTGTTGTTTTTAATACAAAATTGAGATCTCAAGTTACTCAATTGTGTGACAGAAATGAACCTTTAGACTTTTTCTTGTAAATTTTTATGAAGTCACAAATCTGTACTGAGGAATAAAGTGCAAGCGATTGATGACCTCAAAGTCAACATAATCCCCAAATTTGATCGAATCCGAACACCTGAGTTATAGAAAATTCGGCCTCTTGGATCCGTGTTGCCGTTTAAAAATGCAGCACAAAAGCGCACATGGAAATTTTAAAGAGGCAAACATTTTCGTATCCACTTTATTAAAAAACACTAAAATAACAAATTTTAACAATTTTTTATAGGCGACTCTCTTCAAGGTGGTCGCATTCAAGCAACAACACACATTTTTAAATTAGTACTGTCTAGGGAAAGAGAATAAAATATTAAAATAAATGGCAAATAGACAAATTTATTTTGTCGTACACTCACAACACAACAACAACTTCCCGTCATTCCGTCTCACAGACATTTCAAAATTAGATGCGAGTGGACGAACAAGCAATCAACTACTCTACATAATTACACACATACATAATTTTTTTTTTGGAGCCTGCTATCGGCTCATTTTCTAATTAGCTAGCTAGGTTACGTTAGCATATCGCTTAAGCATCTCTGTGCATTCAAGTTTTTTGGCGCGCATAACTCGAACGTTGTGAGAAACGCATTGCCCCCGGAAAAATCCACAACATAAAAAAAATAAACTTGAACACACAAGAATTTTTTTCTTTTTTTATGGGCATCAGTTTTTGAATATTCGTGAATACAAATTAAAAGAGAAGATTAAATAACTACTACTGATTTGCAAACATTTTACGAGTATACCAAATTTCCGGAAAAGTGCATTTTTTCCATTAGAATTCATTTGCAATTTTCAAAGCGTTCGCGGCGCGGCTAAATGGCAAATAAAAAACGAGGAGTCAGCTCTCTTTTTGCTCATTAAAAATATGTACGTGTGTACGTATGCGAAATAGCGAAAAAGTATACGAAAAATCAAATATTGAATGAGGCTTTCTGAAATACTAGAACCAAGGTATTGACACACTCGCAAACAGATTTATGTGAACACATACATACATACATAAGTATGTATATATATATATATATATATATGGCAACGCTGAACTTTTAAATAACAACCACAACAATACTAACAAATTGCTCTTCTACTCCACTTTTTTCTTCTTTTACTCCTCGCATAAAATACAAATTCAATGGTCACATGGAAATAAAGTACCATCAATCCCATACTGTACAATGTGATGTCGCATCGCTACCGCGTGGCTTTTAAGGACATACTTTGGGGCAAACGAAAGAGCGCATACTACAGAAATGGCTTTACCAAAGACCAGTCCAGCTTCCGAGAGACGACGATGGCATCCAGCTTAGGTGTCGGCAGCAATAGTGCATACGATCGAGTGCATTCAGTAAGTAGATGAATTTGTATAAATATAAAATATAAATGTGCACGTACAGGTAAATGGAGTATTTTAGGTTAGTAACGGGTGATCAATTTAGAGGTATCGGATTTGGAATTGAAATAAAACAAAGAAAACTCAAACTGATTGGGCAGTCTTTATTATTTTTGTGTAGAACCATTCACGACATTTATTTTTTAAAGAAAATCCATAATCCCTTTCACAAGTTGGCTACAACTGCGCCGTAACTCGGTCATCCGTAAACACCAATTTTGAATGACTTACGACGAAATGAATAATTTTCTCGCCATTGAAGAAATAAGGGCCGATGATTCGTCTAGCCCATAGGCGGCAGCAAGCGATTGTTTTCAATGGATGTGAAGCTGTTCTTGAATGGCCCAAATACCGCTGAACAAAAATCCTGGACTGAGCGCACGAGTAATAGAATTGCACGATTTGGTCACGTTGTTGAGGAGTTCGACTTTGAAAGATGAATGATTATTGAAAAAAAATTATGTATTTAGTTTGACAGTGGTCGCACGGGTTCTGTAAAAAAACCCTTTTGGAAAAGTACCTCCAACTTAATCATCTTTTATATAGAATTATGTAAATAGGATATGAGAGCTTATATTAGGGGTATTCATTTAACCGCTTAAACGCCACGCAAAAGTGGTTTACTTACGAGCTCATAAAAAGCTGTACTGTTGACAGTTATATTTTCGAGGTTGTAAGAGACTTCGTTTATTTAGGAACCAGCATTAACACCGACAATAATATCAGCCTTGAAATCCAAGGAAGAATCGTTCTTGCCAACAAGTATATTACTTCTTTAGATTAAGTAGACAAAAGAGTAGTAAAATCCTCTCTCGACGAAAAAAGCTAACACTCTTCAAGGAAATCATCATGTCCATCCTAACGTATGCCGAAGAAACTGGGACGATGACAACATCCGATGAGGTGAGTTCGAGAGAAAGATTCTACGGAAGATTTTTGGATCTCTGCACGTTGGTGACGGCGAATATCGCAGGTGATGGAACGATGAGCTGTATGAGCTTTACGACGACATAGACATAGCGCAGCGAATAAAGATCGAGCGGCTAATTTGGCTGTGTCATGTCGTCCGAATGGATACAAACGCTCCGTCTCTGAAAGTATTCGATGCGATACAAGCTGGTGGTAGCAGAGGAAGAAGAAGGCGTCCTAGACGTTGGAAGATCAGGAGGAGAAGGACTTGGCTTCACTTAGTGTGCCCAACTGGCGCCGGTTAGCACGATAAAGACACGATTGGCGCGCTTTGTTAAACTCGGCCAAAATCGCGTAAGGGGTTATCGCGCCAATTAAGAAGAAGTGTCGCGATAATTAGTATTCCAAGGAAGGAATTACGAGTTATGTATTGTAATAGATAACAAAGTCCATAATAATAGAAGTTTATTCGACTTTTTATTTATTTTTTTTTTTTAATATTAATATATTTCATTCATTGTCCTTTTCTGCGAGTTCCACCAGCACATTTCGAAAAGAGCACCGTCTCTACTAGATCGTTGTTGTGCATTCGCTCAATGTGACCGCTGAACTTTGTCGATGTCGACGCGCAGCTCAGGGTTCCATCTTCCATCTTGTGTAGGTATGTATTATTCAAGCGAAGTGGGCCATAGATCTTGTGAAGAATTTTTCTCTCGAAAGCTTTTATTAACCACCCATCGGTGTTCGTCAATATACAGGACACTGCGCCATCTAGTAAGACCGGAAGGATGAGTGATTGACAGAGCGTTTTTTCGTGCGCTGAGAGAGAGCTCTGCTTTGTAGTTGGGTACCGAGCAGCACCTGTTGGCAAAAGTTATTCTTCGTTGGATCTCTTGGCTGATATTGATGTTGGTGTTAATGCTGGATCCTAGGTAGACAAAATCCTTAACTACGCGGAACTCGTAATTGTCAATCGCAATCGGCTGTCCAATACGCGTAGACTCTTCGGTTGTTGTCGCAAGATCCTTTTACTTGCCTCCACTTACCTCAAGACCCAATCGACGGGATTCTTTTTCACGACTGGAGAAAGTTGCACTAACTGTTAGCTAACTAATGCTAATAATATCGATATCATCACCTTTATTAAAAGCTGTAAAGCACTTTTGCAAATCCATGAACAAAAGGAATGATAGCAGCGATTTTTAATGTTTCACTATTTCGTCAATTACGAGTTTTAGAACATTTCTGTCAGGCACAAAAGACTATAAAAAATAACGAAGTTGTCTGGTAGAGAATAAAATATTAGCTATCAAGTGGACTAAATTAAATACATTTCGAACGAACTATCCAGGCTCCGTACTTTTTTACCAATTATTGCGATTTTCAATTTATATAACCCGCGAACTATAAGAATAAAACCTTTTCAAAAGCGCAAGTGTTGCATATTTTTTACTATTTAATTCTTCTTTCACTCTATTTCTTGTCATTGTAATTATGCTTTTCTCCAAAGTAATGCCATTTTAATTTCATCTATATTTTTAGATACGAGCGCATTCAATGCGTCATGCGAATAATATCAACGATCGTAATTCGGTTAAATCCAAAGCTGCGCTATGGAAGAAGGATGCAGACTACACGATGCCCCTAAAGGCGGTGAGTATCAAAGAATAAGCCCCGCTTAATTATTTTCGATCCTACACCTTATTGTTTCCATGCAACTACAAGAAAGTAAATATTCGCCAATTATACCAACACTATAAATAATTTGTAAACACTAATATAAAAAACGGATTGTATTATTGTACGAGTATATGAAGCCAAACAACGCCACACTCATGCTTACACGTCTAAATCAAAGGCAGGCTTACAACATTCCGACGCCACACAGTGGGGATTTTTTACCAATTTTAATCATTTTTATCTTAAAATGCTCGTAAATGATTTTAGAAGAGATTGTCTAGGCCCAAATCAAGTCGGGATTGCAAAAAGTATGTACATTTTTGGAGCTGCTGTGCCTGAATTCATTGTAAATTTGTCGTTGCGGGGTTAAATTGAAGGTCAGTTCAAGGTCAAACACAAAATGTTCACCGGAAAATTAAAAAAAAATTGATATAATATACATATATGTTTTAGAGTTGCTGAGTCCGAATTCGGTATCAGTTTGTCCTTGCGGGGTCAAATTGAAGGTAAATTTTATTTATTTATTTATTTATTTATTTATACAAATAGTACATAGTAAGACTAAGGTCTTTTGATAGTACTTCAACAATATTAAAAAAAAAACTGGAATGTTTTTAACATACAAGTTTCTTAATCTAAATTTTACACCAGTTCATTTACAAATCAATCCAATATATTTAACTTAACTATAATAATAAGAAGAAAAAAAAAAGCAGTAGGAAAAGAAAAGAAGGATTCAGAAAAGAAAAAGAAAAAAACAAAGGCAGTACAAGTAATTAGAGAATGTAAAGAGAAATGTAATGCGCTACTTTAATGCAATCAAATACTTTTAAAATAATTATAGACTTGTGCCCTGAAGTTAGATCTGTTAAGTCCAGCCTTCACAGGTAATGAGTTCCACACTTTAATAGCGTTAATGAAAAATAATCTAGATGATGGTAGGTAATTAAATTTTGGAACGATGAATTTGTTGTGTCTGCGAGACCTTACTGGTATCAACTTCTCTGTCAGATAGGGAGGAGACCTGAATAATATAAGTTTGCACAAAAATATGCAATTCCTAGCAGATAAATAGCTATTAAGGCAACAGCCAGATAACGTTAAATATAGAGAGAAGTCTTAATGACAGGAAAGTGTTCATTTTTGAGGGGTACTCGTCTCGCGAAGACAATTTCACCACAGACACATTTTTCAACAAAAATTAACAGTGAGGGGCTGAATTATGTAAATTTAGCAGCAGTCGATAAGAATTTGTTGGTGATTAGAAGCAAAGAATGCTAGGTAGCTTTTTAATATGACCTATATATTTGAATTTCTCCAAATCATCCAAATTATGTACATATGTTATGTCTGTCTGTCTGGTGTCTGTAAAACTTTGTTGAATTCCCTTCAACTGAATCAAAATCCTCTATAGCAAACGCTTCATTACCAGGCGCACAGGAAGATGGCATATGCAAATGTAAATTTGTGAATTTATATACATTTGCGCATATGTATATGCTGTGTGTATGTGTGCTCACCAGCCACAGCTCAAGATAAAACGGTAAAACTTCGCAAGAAATCCAGCGCGCACTCATGGCGCACCGCATATTCATAGGCACAGCATTGTACATATACACATATTTACGTACATATATTGATGCATACATATGTACGAAGCCGCGGGCACTCGACTTGACAAAAATTGAAGATTTATCAAATATTGGCAAATAGTTCTACGCGAAATATTCCAATATTGACTATTTTCGAATTGTCGAGAAAATTGGCATATGGGCGGCTCGTTTTATGAATGAAAGTTCTTGCTCTTAGAACTATGAGCTCGAATTTATCAATGAATTTTTTGAAGATGAGTTTTTGTTGCACAGTACAATAGTTGAAACTGTTCGGCGCCGCCGCGACTGTTCAGCGCTATGGCAACTAGAATGATGGCCGCTACGCCTGCGTCTATGACTGCATTTTGTTCTTGTAGTCGCTAGGCATAACATTGTTTTGCTTGAATTCAATTCACATATTTATATTTCCATATGCCATCTTCCTGTGTGCCTGGTAATGAAGCGTTTTGTATACAGAATTTTTTGATTTGATCAATTGAACGTACATATATATAATATATAGTTAGGGCATCAAGTGTGCATATACGCATATGCACATACGTCGATGCATAAGCAGAAGTTGTTTTAGCATTTGCAGGAATTCGATCATTCAAATATTTACTCCCAAATTATTGCATGAAATATGATAAGGCGATGCTCGTGAGGTATGTAGGTCATGTTGCTTCAGTGCATACATATGCGTGCAACACTATTTATTAAAGATGCAATTGAATTTAGTTGTCCCATATATGCAAATACGTTTCTTTGAAGTTTTCCTTTATTTATTTTAAACTTTTATACTATCTAGAAAATGCATACATACAAATTTATGTACAGTAGCGTGCAATAGTGAGCACATGTTGGGCGATTTAACTTTAAAGTCTCTGAAAAAATCTAAATCCACAACTTAATGAAACAAAACTTTCAGCATTTATCCGTTGCTTAATTCTTAAAATAACGGCTTAAATAAAAACATCAAATATAAATGTAGGAATGGGAAGGAGGCAATAATATAAAAAAGTACGTATTTACTCAGTTTTGCACGTCTGACACTCATGGCTAAAAACTAATAAATTTTAATAGTTAATCCATAGGCCTTTATTTTTTCTTAGACTTTTAATGAGTTTGGGCATACTTTCGACAAGATTCTCGATAAATGTGCCCGGAATTTGGTTCCACTCCTGCTGTACCCGGTCCCATAGCTCTGTTATGTTCTCCGGAGCCCTGCGATATTTTTCCAGCCGCTGTTTGGTTATTGCCCACAAATTTTCAATTGGATTTAGATCCGGACTTTGTGCAGGCCAATCTATTACCTGAAAATTTTGTTGCGACAGCCATTCTTTAACAATTTTGGCGGTATGTTTGGGATCGCCGTCTTGTTGGAAGATAACTTCCTCTTCTAGGTAAGCGCTCATATCAACAAATTCTGGCAAATTAGTCTGCAATAGATGTAAGTAATGTTCTTTTTTCATAATACCATTAATTTGAACGAGTGGTCCTATGTGCCACCAAGTGAAGCAACCCCACACCATCAAATTACCACCGCCATGTTTAACAGTTGACTTCACGTGATACCTTTGGATCCTTTCTGTAGGTCGGCGCTAACAATAGCTTATTCTGTCGGACTAAAAACGATTAATTTTTACTTCATCCGACCAAATTACCCGTTTCCAGTCTTCAACATTCCAATTTCTGTATTTTCGAGCAAATGCTCGATGGGCCTTAATATGTTTGAGCGATAACAATTGATTTATACCCGATTCTATGGAATGCTCTACGCGCGGTCCACTCGCTGACTTTCTTTTTCAACATTGCTGCAGCCTTCCTTGGTGTCACAAAACTGTTTTTACGTACTTCTTGTACCATAAGGCGTGCGTCTGAGTCAGAAAGAAGTTGTGGTCGACCTCCAACATTCGGTGCATGCGCTACATTTCTTCGCTTCTGTACATTAATAACTGTGCGTTGGCTAATATTAAATGTTTCAGCAATTTTTCTGGAGGAATTTCCACTATTAGTCAAAACCACGACGCTGTTTTCGAGCTCCACACTTATTTTCATCATAATTGATATTAATATTAATCAAAAAGCGATTGTCTAACTTCGAACACCTTTCTACTACTAATAACAAAAGTAAAAACACAGTAACATGAAACAAAAACTATAACGGTATATAATTACAACTGTACTAAATGTTACAGCTCCTTTCGGTTTACATAAACAAAACGTGCAAAACTGAGTAAATACGTACTTTTTATATTATTGCCTCCTTCTTATTCCTACATTTGTATTTTTTGTTTTGTTTTAAACCGTTATTTTCAGAATTTAGCAACGAATTAATGCTGAAAGTTTTGTTTCATTAAGTTGTGCATTTAGATTTTTTCAGAGACTTTAAAGTTAAATCGCCCAACATGTGCTCACTATTGCACGGTACTGTATATTATTATTCCCTGTAATAAAATGTAAATTGAAAAAGATTTGGTTTGCCAAAGGAACAAATAAATGCATGTTCAAATGTAAATACATATGTCGATATACCAAAACACTTGTATGCTATGAATTAATTTCGACTCAAAAAATTAGTAAAAATTTTCATCAAATTTGTTTAGTTTTAAATTTACTAAAACGCACATACCAAAATGTGAGAGGCCGTTTTATAATGTATTTTTTTAAATTAAATCAAAATATTAAAGTTACTTTGATTTGATTTGGCGCATATAATAAATTCAATCATTTTTTCTTCATCACCTTTGTTTGAAAATACAAATTGAATAAATTTTCGTTTACCAAGGGAACATAAAAATGCACAAGCAAATGCCTTGCAAAATGCCGTCGGCATTCGTCAATTTGATTTCATACAGAAACCAAAAACTGAGCAGAGCCAATGTACTTGTACATAATTCACTGTAATCAGCCCTGTTAAGAACTTCCCCGCTGTCGAGTTAAGCGAGGTGAAATAGTGTTCGCGGTTTCACTTCATTTTTGACAATTCACACTATTCGTAGCTCGTGAGAATTCTCTATATTTAGCCGAAATAGTGTTTAAGCTTCAAACATAATAATTTGTGATTCACTGAGTCAAATGCTTTAGAAAAGTCAAGTAAACAAAGTAGAGTCAAGTCTCCGTTGTCAAAACTAATTCTAATGTCGTCCATTATTTTAACCATTGCAGTCGAGCAACTGTGACTTTGTTTAAAGCCAGATTGTAGTGGAGAGAGTAGACGATTGTTCTGTACAAATGATGAAATTTGCGTGGCCATCAAGTTTTCGCAAACTTTGGAAAATGCGGGCAGTATGCTGATAGGTCTATAGTCACCAGCATAAATAGCATTTGTCTTTTTTGCGACTGGGAAAACTATAGCCTTTTTCCATGCTGCTGGGAAACATGAACTAGTCAAGCAATGGTTTATTATATGGGTAAGGGGCCCTATTATATATTGTATGACTATACGGATGAATTTTAGCGAAATGCCATCATCGCCTACAGCATTAGACTTTATTTTGGATAAAGCTTTCAGGACATCTACTTCACTAACGGTCAAAAATTGAAACTGTTCTTTTAGAGTAGCACAAAGTGAGGACTCTTTTAAAATAGGAGCACAATTTGTTTTCTTACCAACACTAATGAAGTAGTCATTGAGTTCATCAAGGTCAATCTCACATTTGGAACTTTCCTTGCCATGGATTTTAAATTTTTTTAGGTTGCGCCACAGTTCTCTTGTTGGAAGTGACGGATCAAGTTTTGAGTAACTGTACCAACGTTTCGCTTGTCGTATTATTGCAGTGGTTTCATTTCGGACTACCTTGTACCGACGCCAAGAAGTATCCGTCAAGTTTTCTCTCCACTTAGCATAACACTTGTTGCGCTTTCTAATGGCAGCTCGAACTTTCGAGTTGTACCAAGGACATGAACTATTTAAAACATTTACAGAACGAAGCGGAACATGCATGTTAAATATCGAGGATAGGTTATGGTTGAGGAAGTCAAGTTTATTATCAACAGTACTAAGAAACCAACATTCATTCCAATTTATAGAACCCATGTCTGAATACAGGGAATTAACATTCAACGATTTAAAATCACGATACTCGTAGGTGGCACCTAAATTTGGACGATTCATCACAACATCTAAAGTACAAAATATTAAGTCATGGTCGGAGATAAAGTCAACTTGGTCGAATTTAAGAATATGTGACAAGTCACATGTTATAAAGTAATCAAGAAGACTAGGTTGTGAGTTATTTGAATATCTCGTTGGTGTAATTCCGTTAACAACACAAAGTCCAGCTGTTGCCAACTGGTCGAATAGTTTACTACTACTAGGCTCATTTTTTAAAATGTTAACATTAAAATCACCACCCAACAGGATACGTTCGTAATTTAAGACAGATTCAGACAGGTCAACAAATAGTTTATCAAGAGCAATACTTTTGTAAAAACGGCGGTTCAGCGGCTGACATACGTAACCGGATATCGAAAGCTCGCGTAGTGTTTGGCATGCTTGATAAAGTTTGGAGAGCAACGCATATAACGAGGCGCACGAAACTGAGAATCTTCGAGTCCAATGTGAAATCTGTCCTCTTGTATGCATGCGAAACGTGGAACGCGTCAACACGTGACATACAAGCAATGCAAGTATTCATCAACCGCAGCCTTCGCAAGATCACGCACATTTTTTGGCCTAACGTCATATCAAACTCCGATCTGTGGACTATAACGAAACAGATACCAGTCTATCTCGAAATTCGACGCCGCAAATGGAAATGGATCGGTCACACATTTCGAAAGCCATATGGTGATATCACTAGAGCAGCCCTGGATTGGAACCCCCAAGGCAGCCGCAGACCTGGCAGACCATCTAACACGTGGAGGCGACTAGTAGAAACAGAAGTGCAACAAGCAGGCCGCTCCTGGCGGCAAATAAAATTCCTAGCTTCTAATAGATTTAACTTTAACTTGTTTATTGAGGCCCTTTGTTCCACCTAGGAACCACGGGAAAATATATATATAATACTTTTGTTAGGATTGTAAACACATGCAATTAAAATTGTATTCATGCCATCAGATACTTCAGTAAATATATATTCATTTTCACCGTTATTTGATTTTGCTATCAGTTTAAATTTCGAACTTTTTTTGCAGTACACTGCAACTCCCCCCCCTTTTCTATTAGGATTACGATCGTTTCTCAATAAATTGTACCCATTTAAGGAGAGGTTGAAATCAGGGAGGTCATTATGAAACCAGGTCTCTGAAACGCAAATTACATCGACTGCAGAATCTTCAAAAGTGCCCCTAGTAAAATCGAGTTTTTCTTGATTTAGGCTACGTGCATTAAAATGTACTACATTAAAACCATCATTTTGTTTGCACATAATATCAATGAGAATTTTCTTATTTTCATTAACGTTCGAACTCAGGTCAAACATAGAATATTCACCGGAAAATTAAAAACAAAATTGAGATAAGTCTTTTTGGAGCTGTTGAGTCCGAATTTATTGACAATTTGTTCTTGCCGGGTCAAATTAAAGGTCAGTTCAAGGTCAAATATAGAATAGTCACCTGAAAATTTTGAAAAAATTGGTATATACGTTTTTGGAGCTGCTGAGTCCGAGTCCGTTGTCAGTTTGTCCTTGCGAGGTCAAATTGACTGAATTAAGGTGAAACTTCTTTTGAACATGAAAGTCAGCTAAAGTTTTGAAAAAAATTCACACTTTCTTTTAAAAATAGAATGCGTTTAAGTATATTTTAGGACAACCCTTTATTTGTTCCCGTTCCGCTGTCAGATTTCCCTCTATAAGAGTGAATAAATTCTAGATTTTCCTTGAAAAACTTAGTTTTTAAGTTTTTAGATATTTGGGGGATGATTTCCACTCTTAAGGGGGGCTGGAAATTTGCGTTCTTGCGCCGATGTATTACCGTTGATCGGAACTACAAAAAAATATGTTAAACCGAATTTGGGGTATACTTTTCAAGGGTGTGTTTTGATATAATAAAAAAAATTTAATTCGGACTTATATAAACTCATTCAAAAGTATTTATGAGCATTTCAAGAAACTGAAATCGGTCTATAATTGTCTTCTCTAGGATTTGTGAACAAAACTTGTCGAAAAATCTCCATTGTGAAGCAATGCGCATGTCTTTGCAATGGCTAAAAATGCCTTTAAAGCCAAACGTTTTTACCCACTTCATGTCAAATCCGCTTAATGCTTGACACGAACAACATGCATGCAGAACTGTTTTAAGCCTGATGAGCTTTGTTCTCATTCTAATAGCATCTGAAATCTTCTTACAAACTTTTTCAAATCCAGTGCTTTTAATTCTTCAATTTATCTGCTGCTACTTATTTGCTAAAAGGAGTAACAGAAAAAATATATTGAACAAAAAAATTGAATTTTCATTCTACTATTTTTCCATTTTTCTCTGGCTTTTCTGAATAAGCGAATTCTGTGCTTGTTAATTCTAGCATTCTTACGCTTGTCGCACGCGCATATACCTACGCTCATAATTATGAAAGTGGTCTAAATAAAAATTTAAAAATGAAAAATAGTTTACCAGTTAATTCGCACCACATTACTTTTAACTAAATTTTTTCAAGTAATTTTTACAATATCATCAAAGATGAACCATTAGATTTTGATTGTGATTTTAATTACTAATTAGAAATTATTTAGTGTTAATTTTGAAAGTAGTCCAAGTGAAAAATGTAAGACAATTATATGAACATAACTTGAAAATAGCGCTACATAATAAGCCGATGAATGATAACCAAACAATAACAGAAATGCCAATTCACTCCTGCTTATCGAACGATATAATTCAGTTAAGCTCATCGGAACTAATTATTGGCAGCAAATAAGTGAATAACAACGTACTTAGTATGTGAATATGTCAATTGTTATGCGGATATGATGAGATCTGGCGATATTATAAGACCACGTAATACTTCCAAGAAATGGAAAAAGTAAGACCTTAAGATGAATCTTACCAAGACTTCTCTATTAATTTAGAAACCCCAGAAATGGTGCAAGATAAAACAATAGAAATGGTTCATATAGAAAAAGATAAGAAAGAAAACACACAACAAATGTAGGTAGCATTATTCAATTATACAAGGTTAAGTAAAGTTTGACAACTGATTTCGGATGCTACTTAATCCATTGATGAAATTTGGAAGCAAGGGAAAATAGGGCATAAGTTTATCCCCTTTCTGAAAATGTATATTAGTAAAAAATTAAAAAATAAAATAAGCCATAGAATAATTTTATGTTATTTTATAAGTGGTACTTAATTATTTATATTTTTAACTTAACTATTCCCATGGATTTGTGTCATATTATATATATGTAAATGATCTAAATCAAAATTCGTTTAAATAAAACTACACTTTTCAAATAAAAAAGAATTTACTCTGTTTGCGTAGAAGCGTCAACTAAATGAGGGGCTGTCTCAGGCTCATTCCAACAATGCAAAATTTTGATAAGCATCGGAAGAGCATCACTATACAATTTAGCCCTTTTCCGATCTGGTCCGATCTCGAAATCCTTTGTCAAAAAGTGATACATGCAAACTTTTTCGCCTGGCATCAACGAAGTACTGCATGATTTTACCCAATTTTTTCTTTTCACTTCGTCTTTGGGAACATGAACAAACTTAACTTTTTCTTTTGTCCACGTTTTGTGGCACAAAACACAGCTTGGTTTTGGCATATTTCGTCTGTTAAAAGATTCAATCCAAGAATTAATAGTAAAGAAAACACAGGCATTTTTGATAAAATCTTCCCCGAAAGATGTTAAGAAAAATGTAGTGTTTTGAGTGTTTTCCTTTATTGTATTTTAAATATAAACAAAGTATTCTAAAAATCTCAATTTTATTAATTTACTTAAAATGTTATTTCACGAAAAATCTGAAGCTATTAAAACTAAAGCACTTCACGAAATCTTTTTTTCCGTTTATTTTCTTATTCTTTGGCATTTTTTTTCTTATAATTTACTTAAATGATTACTAAATATATTAAGCCGATAAAGCAATTTTTTTTTTTTTTTGAAATGTCAAACTGTTAAAAACTTTGTAGACCAGAAATATTAATACATAGCAACAATCGTATGTTTCTGTGGTCAAAAGATGCTAAGCGTCAGTGTTATTTTTTGTCACAGAAATCATGCTTACGTGGATAAATGCCTGTTATTTAAAACTGGGTTCTTTTTTTTTATGAAACGCAAAGTATTGGTGGCAGCAACGGGCTCTAATCACACTTGTGCATATAAATTTTAAGCAGTTATTAACAAAAAATCAGATTGATAATCTGCAACAAAAGACTTACCTAAATGTGGCTATGTGGCAGCTATTTACCAATGTAATTTTCACAATGATTTTCACAGAACTTTCAATAGAATTGAAAGATGTGAAAGTCTAAGCAAAATGGAATAGGCCAAACAGTATTGCCTGCTAACTTTTTCAGCAAAAGTTTTAATTTCTACGCTTTTGAGTACTTTTTCTTTACAATTTGCTCTGAAATAAAAAGGAGCTTTTCCAAGAGGACAACACGGATTTATTAAGTAGCTTCAAGATGGCTAACACAGGGTGAAAATTAGGCTACTTACATCACCTTTAATTATTGCTTCATGTGGAGGTAGTTACCCGCAAAATCTTAGAAAAATGATGGCAAATAATATATAAACGACACAAAAATCAAAACTTGTGAGTGCCAACATTTGATAAAAATGAGGATTGTTTTTCCTCAAAAATATGGATTTGCGTCCCGAAAAAACGGCCTTTGCGGCAAGTCATGCTTCATTATTACTTTTCAAAGAAAAGTGCAGCTGCAAATACAGTGCAAATACAACTTGTTAAGAGTGGTTTCGACGCTTCCAAAATGGTAATTTCGACGTGAGTGATAAAGATCGCGAAAGCGCACCGAAAAAATTCGAAGATACTCAACTACAACAATTATTGGATGAAAAAGCATGTTGAACCCGTGATTATATGTGTAAAAAGTTGGATGTTGACAGATCAACCGTCGGTAAACGTTTGCACGCGATAGGAATGGTCCAGAAAACAGGTAACTGGGTGCCACATCAATTGAAGGAGAGGCATATCGAGAGACATTTGTTGATGTGTGAGATGCTTTATGAACGGCAGAAAAGAAAAGGTTTTCTGCATCGCATTGTCACTGGCAATAAAAAATGGATCTATTATGATAACCCTAAGCGTCGAAAATGTTGGCATCTGCCAGGTACCCGAGGGTGAAAAAATATTTATGCTTTAAAAGTTATGTTGTACATCTGTTGGCAACAGAAGGGTGTCACATATAATGAACTCATTATGCCAGCTGAAACCATCACAGGCGATCGTTACCGACTGCAGCTAATGCGTTTGAATCGAGCTCTCAAAGAAAAGCGACCGGAATGAAATGGTAGACATGACAAACTGATTTTGCTGCATGACAACACCAGGCCACACGTTGCTAAATCGGTCCAGAAATATTTAGAGGGACTGAATTAGGAAATCTTGCCCTACCGCCGTATTCCACGGACATTTCACCTTGGGATTACCTTATGTTCCGATCAATGCAGTCAGCTCTTATTGGGGAGCAGTTCATTTCTTACGAGAGCATCGCAACTACATCTAATTTTTCTCAAGAAATAATAAGTTACAGCTATTGATTTGCAGGAACTTTTTTTAAATATTAATAAAATTTCTGTAGGACGATTAACTCGTACTTTGAATGCTGTAACATCTGGAACTGATCGTCGTGGGATTATGCCTAGATCTTCACAAAAGAAAGAAGAAATGAAGGTAAAAGCTGTACGAGAACATATTTTAAAATTAGAGCGAACGTATTTTGTTTCAACGAAATCAGTAGAGTCAGCAAAAAGTATACTACAAATTATCACGTGCGAATCTGTTTCTTGGTTGATGTGATTTTTGAAGCATGAACCTGAAAAAATGTGCTACAAAACTCTTTAGATGATTCTAAATTCCACCTAAGAAGGAAATACCAAAAATACGAGGAAATGTTGGACTACTTCCATTATGCAACACCTCCAGACCAGTAACGAAAGAAAAACGTACGGATGTGCTTACTGCCATACTAAAACTTAGAAACTAAGCAAAGAATCTTACAAGCTCGAATGATGAAAATGAATCGCATTTTAAAATAATTAATAAGTAAATAATAACTTATTTCATTAATTTATTGTTTCAAATAAAACTCGAAACAAGAAATATATGATAGAGACCTCTTTCATAAATATGGGAAAATATATAGAAATTAATTTACTTAATATTCTATTGTAGTGTATAACAGAATGGGCTGAGTTTATCCAATATCAACGTCGTTAGTTAAGTTAAGTCAAGGTAAATAAGTAAACTAAATTGAGTTGAAATAGATTAAATGAAAAGGTAATAAATATGTAAGCGAAAAATAATAATCCACAATTTCCAAAATGAAATCCAATTTTCGCTCAAAATTTTCTCATTTGACAATCCTAGAAGTCAAAGTAAAGGAAACTAAAGGCAGCGCGATGTTTTTTTGCCTAAAAGCATTTAATAACTTAATTCCTTAAGCAGTTTTTCATGCACTTAACAACGCAATTACGCCCCTTTTACACATATGTATTGTACATACAAAACATACATATGTATATAGGCCAGTACATACATATGATTTACACTTAATTTGCTAAAAGCTTTTCGGATAAGCTGCTTTTCTGCCACTTTCCGTGTGACTTCTGACTCTTTTTTTCGGTAACTATACAGTCAGAACTAAAATCCGATTTAAAATTTTGTGGAGAAAAATTTTGTTTTCGAATAAAATGCTTACGTAAGATAATACAATTAGAAAAATTAGATTGAAAAACAAAAATGTACGAAGTCCATATAAAGGGTTTTCCAAACAGAGGCGATTTTGATATTCAAAGAAAAGTACTATGTTTTAATATAAATGATCGGATGTTTATTTCATTATAAAGAGGAAGGTATGCCGTTCTTCTTCTTCTTAATTGGCGCGATAACCGCTTACGCGATTTTGGCCGAGCTTAACAAAGCGCGCCAGTCGTTTCTCTCTCGTGCTAACCGGCGCCAATTGGACACACCAAGTGAAGCCAAGTCCTTCTCCACCTGATCTTTCCAACGCAGAGGAGGTCTTCCACCAGCTGGTACCGCATCGAATACTTTCAAAGCCGGAGCGTTTGAATCCATTCGTACGACATGACACAGCCAACGAAGCCGCTGGATCTTTATTCGCTGCGCTATGTCTATGTCGTCGTAAAGCTCATACAGCTCATCGTTCCATCGCTTGCGATATTCGCCGTTGCCAACGTGCAAAGGTCCAAAAACCTTACGCAGAATCTTTCTCTCGAACACTCCAAGTGTCGCTTCATCGGATGTTGTCATCGTCCAAGCTTCTGCGCCATAAGTTAGGACGGGCATGATGAGAGTCTTGTAGAGTGTTAGTTTTGTTCGTCGAGAGAGGACTTTACTGCTCAGTTGCCTACTTAGTCCAAAGTAGCACTTGTTGGCAAGAGAGATTCTAAGTTGGATTTCAAGGCTGACATTGTTATCGGTGTTAATGCTGGCTCCTAAATAAACGAAGTATTTTACAACCTCGAAATTATAACTGTCTACAGTGACGTGGGTGCCGATACGCGAGTGCGCCGACTGTTTGTTTGAAGACAGGAGGTACTTCGTTTTGTCCTCGTTCACCACCAAACCCATTCGCTTTGCCTCTTTATCCAGTTTGGAGAAGGCAGAACTAACACCGCGGTTGTTAAGGCCGATGATATCGATATCATCGGCATACGCCAACAATTGTACGCTCTTATAAAATATTGTGCCTGAGCGATTAAGTTCTGCGGCTCGTACGATGTTCTCCAACATCAGGTTAAAGAAGTCACACGACAGCGAGTCACCCTGTCCGAAACCTCGTTTGGTATCAAACGGCTCGGAGAGGTCCTTCCCAATTCTGACGGCGCTGCTGGTGTTGAGCAACGTGATCTTACATAGCCGTATTAGTTTTGCGGGGATACCAAATTCAGACATAGCGGCATACAGGTAACTCCTTTCCGTACTGTCGAATGCAGCTTTGAAGTCGACGAAAAGATGGTGTGTGTCGATTTTCCTTTCATGGGTCTTTTCCAAGATTTGGCGTATTGTGAATATTTGGTCGATGGTAGACTTTCCAGGTCTGAAGCCATACTGATAAAGTCCAATCAGTTGGTTGATGGTGGGCTTCAGCCTTTCACACAATACGCTCGCTAGAACCTTATAGGCGATATTTAGAAGACTAATCCCGCGGTAATTGGCACAAATTGCAGGATCGCCCTTCTTATGGATTGGGCAGAGCATACTTAAATTCCAATCGGCAGGCATGCTTTCATCCTACCATATTTTGCATAGGAGCTGATGCATGCACCTTACCAGCTCCTCGCCGCCATGTTTGAATAGCTCAGCCGGCAGTCCGTCGGCGCCCGCGGCTTTGTTGTTCTTTAGCCGCGTTATCGCTATTCTCACCTCGTCATGGTCGGGTAACGGAACGACAATTCCGTCGTCAACGATTGGGGTATCGGGATCTTCACATTCTCTATGACATGCGCAGCTGTCACCGTTTAACAGGTTCGAGCAGTGTTCCCTCCATAATTTAAGATTGCTCTGTACGTCAGTCACCAGATCGCCGTCTTTGTTCTTACAGGACAACGCCCCGGTCTTAAAACCTTCTGTAAGCCGCCGAACTTTCTGGTAGAATTTTCGGGCGTTGTTCCTATTGGCCAGCATCTCAAGCTCCTCGCACTCACGTATTTCGGCCTCTCGTTTCTTCTGTCGGATAATACGTCTCTCTTCCTTTTTCAGCTCTCTGTAGCGATCCCACATGGCTCGCGTTGCGCCCGATCGCAGCGTGGCTCTATAGGCGGCATCTTTTCTTTCGGCGGCAGCATGACATTCCTCGTCGTACCAATTGTTTTTTCGGGCTCGCCGGAATCCGATTTCTTCTTCGGCGGCGGTACGTAGGGAACGAGAAATGTTGCTCCATTGCTCGCGCATGCCGGTGTGTTGGGCAGTGCTCTCCGAGAGCAGGAGTGAGAGTCGAGTGGCGAATCTTCTGGCTGTCTGTTGTGATTGCAGCTTTTCGATGTCGAACATTCTTTGCGTAGGTAGATGTACGTTTTTTGCTGCACAGAGGCGTGTGCGCAGTTTGGCTGCAACAAGGTAATGATCCGAGTCTATGTTGGCTCCTCGGATCGTACGTACATCTAATACACTAGAAACGTGTCTTCCATCTATCACAACATGATCGATCTGGTTTCGCGTTTTTCGATCAGGGGACAGCCAGGTAGCTTGGTGTATCTTTTTATGCTGGAATCTGGTGCTGCAGACTACCATGTTTCGGGCCCCGGCGAAGTCGATCAGCCTCTGTCCGTTACCGGATGTTTCGTTGTGTAGGCTGAATTTTCCGACTGTGGGACCAAAAATTCCCTCCTTGCCCACCCTGGCGTTGAAGTCGCCAAGCACGATTTTAATGTCGTGGCGGGGGCAGCGCTCATAGGAACGTTCCAGGCGCTCATAGAAAGAATCTTTGGTCGCATCGTCCTTCTCTTCCGTCGGGGCGTGGGCGCAAATTAGCGAGATGTTAAAAAATCGCGCTTTGATGCGGATTATTGCGAGGCGCTCGTCCACCGGAGTGAACGACAGTACTTGGCGACGAAGTCTCTCTCCCACAACATATCCGACACCGAATTTGCGCTCCTTTACATGGCAGCTGTAGTAGACGTCGCAAGGTCCTATGTTTTTCTTACCTTGCCCCGTCCATCGCATCTCTTGGATGGCAGTGATGTCAGCCTTTACTCTCACGAGGACATCAACCAGCCGGGCAGAGGCACCTTCCCCATTAAGGGACCGGGCATTCCAGGTGCATGCCCTCAAATCGTATTCCTTATTTCGTTTGCAGGGGTCGTCATCAGTGTTGGAAGTTCTCATCCGAGGCTTTGTTGCTGTTTGTATGCCGTTAATAGTGGAAAATAACATCAGGCAATTGACCACCACGACCACGCTTACATGACAATATCTTTTTCATGAAATTTTACATAACCGAATTGCAAAGTGGCTGCCCTATGTCCTCGATAGCCTCACGAATTCCATCTTTGACATCTTTGAGATGTTGAATCGGCCCTGGGCTGCTGGCGTAGACCTGCTCTTTCACGGGGACCCAAATGTGTTAAATCGCAAGATCTCGGTGGCCAATTGTGATCACCTCCTCGAAAAATAACACGGTCCGGAAACTTTTCCCGTAAAAGATCAATGGTTCCGTTGCTTGTGTGGCAAGTAGTGCCGTATTATTGAAAATAAATGCTGTTCAGATCAATCCCGGCCATAAAAAATCGTTAATCATCTCTCGATAGCGCAATCCATTCACCAATAACACCTGTTATTCGAAATTATTTATTGAAAATCGTTCCCTCTCACCTCGATACGAGATTTTCAGGTCATTGACCGGAATGTCATTCAGGATGTCGGTACAAGCCTTTTGGATGGCCTCTACGGACGCAAAACGTTTTCCTTTCAAGGCCAAATGCAATTTTCCGAATAGCTAGAAGTCACAGGGATCCATATCAGGCGAATACGGTGAGTGATTGATGGTTAAAATGCGATTTCTAGTCGAAACATCAATCACAAGAGTAGATCGATGAGATGATGCTTTATCATGCAATAAGCGCCTGCTTCCTCCTTCGCGGTATTCAGGGTGAATTCGACGAATGCGATCCAACAAACAATATAGAAAATTGCATTAACGGTTTGGCCCGTTGGCACGAACTCCTTGTGGACAATTCCCTTGGAATCGTAAAAACAAATAAGCATCGACTTAATGTTTGACTTTTCCAAACGCAATTTTTTGGGTGGTGGTTCGTCTGGGGCCTTCCATTTGGCACTTTGACGCTTAGTTTCAGGTTCATGTTGGAAACACTATGTTCACTAGTTACACTGTTGTAAAGGAAGCTCTCGTCTTTTCTCGCCTCTTTAATGAGATCTTCGGAATGTTAAATTCTGCGCAATTTTCGGTCCTCAGTTAACTTGTGCGGAATGAAACGTACACATACCTTTCGAAAGCCCAAATGATGAGTTAAAATGCAATGGATGTTTTAGAGATATTCAACTCCGATTCCATGATTTTCACCTATGATTTCGGTTAATTTTTGATAAATTTACGAACAATTGAGAAGGAGTTTTCGGTGATTACTGATTTTGGGCGGCCCGTATGTTCATTGTCATTTATGTCCCCACAACCATCTCGGAAACCTGTACACCACTCATGAACTCTGGCACGAGATTGACAATCATCGCCATACACTTTTTTCATAAATTCAAATGTTTCGGTAACCATTTTACCGATTTTAGAACAAAATTTGATATTAAATAGATCTTCGAAACTCATTTTTGTACCGATGACACAAACATACTGACACTTTTTTGTTTTTTTTTTTGGTGGGTGAGGTAGGATTCAAACTGTTAGAGCGACCGTCGTCTACTGCGTCGTGTGATGTGGCCACTAAAACGATCCCTCCTCTCCACCGTCAAAAGCATTTTTATGACGCCAGCCTTGTTTATTTTGGACTTCACATTGTATATCGAACGCATGTAAATATTAGCTCTTTATCATAATTTCTTCTTTAGATAAGCTCCGTATGCTTAACAGTTTACACCAGCTCAAATAATATGTATAACCATTTGGTTAATGCAGTTCTTTGTACTCTCTCTTTTTTATTTGTAAGATTTTCGTGGTAAGGATTCCAAGTTATGCAACAATAATGTATGAGACTGCGTAACAACGAAACATACAGCGCTTTTAAAGTCATAACTTACTTCATTAAAGGGATTAAAGCCGAATGCGACAAGTCTCACCAGGCGACTCTGCTTTGCACGAGCCTTTTCCAATTTGTTACACCAAGCGATGATAGGGTTCCGTCGACATGGTTCTTCCTTCGGAGTCATGGGCTTCTCCTAGGTTATTGCCCTAACCTTCTTTGCTGGAGCTTCTGCATCCACACGCTCGATGGATATAGTGAAGCGCATCGCGCTGGCTGGGCTCATACAGCTCGTGTTTCTATCGGCAGTAGTAGTTATCGCCAACAGGAAGAGGACCGAAGATTTTCCGAAGTATCTTTCTCTCGAATATCCCAAGAGCGACTACATCAGTCTGTGGCACAGCGTCACGGGTAAGATGAGCGTCGTGTAGAGTGTTAGTTTCGTCGAGCGAGACAGGCCTCATCTAAACATTTGCTTACTGAGACCATAGTAACACTTATTAGGAAGCATTATTCGTCAGTTTATCTCAAGGCTGACATCGTTTATTGTCACGGCGATGCCAAGATATATAAATTTATTGGCAATTTCGAAACTATAAGTACCCGCTGAAATGCTGGATTTATAACGCCTGTATCTTCTCTAGTGGAGCAAATACTTCATCTTGATGCTTTTCCAGGACTTAGCTTAGTGTAAAGATCTGGTAGATGGTGTCCTTTCCAGGTCTAAAATCACACTGATAAGATCCAATCAGTTACTTAGCATATGCCTTTAGTCTTTCACACAAACGCTCGACAAAACCTTATATGAGATGGCGATTAGACTGTTATTAGAACAGAGAAATCTTCGGATTTCCTACGAATAGACTCAATCATTGAAAATGCCTTAGACACACTATGGTCCACAAAAGTTCGCTCCAATCGAAAAAGGCAAACATCTATAGGGTGTTTCTTCAGATAAATGAGAACTATCGACATCGATAACTATGGTTTGACTGCTGAGAATGGTAAACTGTGCTGACATTTCTGTTCATTCATTTAAGGATTGGGAAGCCATCAAAAATCGTTCAACCCCAAACAAACCAAATTAATTACTGAATATTTCGCTTTAAAAAGTGAAGTAATGATATTTTATTAATAACTCAGTATATAACTATAAGGAATTAGTAATAGTACACATTAATATTTAGTAGGTCCACCCTTTGCTGTGATAACAGCAGTAATCTTCTGGGGCATGGTGCGTACAAGCTCTGCACATGCGGCTGTATGAGTACTTATGACACTCCACCCGTCAGTTAAAGTATTTTTCAAGGCGGTTTGCGATTTTATGATGTGTTCCTTTATATTACATTACGTTTTAAAATAGTCCACATGTGCTCTATTGAGCTTAAATCTGGGGACTGCGCGTGACAATCCAGGAAAACAATGTTATTGTCTCTAAAACAACGCATCGCAGTCGCTAAATTGCGATTTGGGGCTTAACCCACCGTTGAACACCCGGGTCTGGCCAGGCTTTTTCGACTTTAGTCGAGAATTTAACACATTTTTTTATTACAGCTAACGACTAGATCATCCAGGTAGCTTCCCAAAATTTAATTTTCCATTGATTTATGGATATAACATTTTAAAAAGGTTTCTCAAATAGGACCAAAAAGGGCCAGACCCGGGTGCCCAACCGAAGGTTTTAAAAAAGCTATCCAACGAAGGGTTAGCAGTGGACACCACGCAATTGGAATGGTATTCCTCGGCAGCCCGTCGCCTCGCAATTGTCATACCAGGCGTTCCAAATACCTGCAGGAAAGGAAATAAAACCATTTCATAAGATTTGTGTTATTTCTTCGAAATTGAACTAGGGTAAGAAGCTATGGCTGTTGATTTTTTAAAATGATGTAAACTAAACCTCCCTCGAAGTTCGATTCATCAGACCAGAGAACATTCGACGAATCTTCTTCCGTAAAATGTTAGTATAGAATTTTCGTTTTTTCTGAAAGCCACGGCTTTGCATGTTTTTAAACCTGTTTCCAGAAGCCTTCTTCTATCGGTTCGAGCACTAACACATTTTCCAACTTTTTCCCACAGGGCAGCTGCAAGGGTAGAAGAGGATTTTTTACGTTTCTTGAGAGACTCGTGTATAAGTTTTTGGACTTCCCATGCACAAGTGAGACCTTTTCTGCCATTTCTTTACTTATTATAGAGGGATTTTGTCTCCGCAAATCGCTTAATAGCACATTCGACTGCGCACCGCGAACATCCTACCAAATTGGCAATCTCAGCCTGAGATTTCCCTTCTTCACTTGAAACTTTCTCACTCTTTTGTCGTAACAAAGTTCACTCTTTTTAAGCATATCGATAAAAAGAAATTATTTATAACCGCTAAAAATTATTCACACATTGACTACCAAATTTAAATTGCCAAAATATTTTTAAAACATCTTTCCACTTGTAATCTTTCAGACTTTAAACTAAACCAAACATAATTATTCAAATATTTCTGTACTTTCCATTTCTAAATTTTCAACTATTGAAAGCACATTTGAAGCGAGAAAGTGAAAACAATACTGAACTAACAAGCATTGAAACAGAAAGCGGTTTTGCTTAGTATCGTGCAGCCGCATTTTATATGTATTTAACAAAAACAAAATCCTGGCAGCTTAGTTTTGAATCAATTCAATTGCCAATGAAATAGAAACAACAAAAATTGTTCATCCGGAATTAGAATATTGGAATTTCACATAGAGAAAGCCATAATTTGGCTCGAAGAAAATTGTGGCTACGGCTCATCGAGCGCACAACAATATTTACGATGAGACTGTAATTAGTGAACGAATGTGTCTTGAGTGGTAGAACGCTTCAAGTGCGGTTATTTTGGTGTCGGAAGCCAGAATGGGATTTAATGCTTTAGATTTGATGTGACAAAGTCGGTGTCATATATTACGAACTATTCAAACTGGGTGAAACCATAACAGAAAACCGGTGTAGGGCATAATTAATGCGTTCGAAAAACAGGACAAAACTATCTTGCAATATTCGACCTAAAAACGCAAAAGCGCTTAATATATACTGAGAAACACTCAGTGGGGTCTTATTCACTTTTGGCTATCATTTGCTTCGATCGATAGGCCATGCATTAGCGGATTAGTATTTTCGCACTTATGAAGAGTCGAAAAATGAATTGCCTCAAAATACGACGAATTCATTTGGTACGGAACTCTTGCATTATACGAAAATTTACCAAAAGTGGTAGCGAACGAAAAAGTAATAAAGAGAGTTCAGACAGGGTGACTCGCTGTTGTGTGACTCCTTTAGCCTGATGCAAGAAAAGATCGTGGGAGCCGCAGGCCCAATTGTTCAGGCACAATTTTTTATAAGAGCATAGGTACAATTGTTGGCGTATGCCGATGATATTCACATCGTCAGTGCAACTTTGGACTAAGTAGGCAACTAAGTAGTAAAGTCTTCTCTCGACGAACAAAACTAACACTCTACATTCTAACGCATGCCGAAGAAACTTGGACGTTGACAACACCCGTTGAGGTGCCACTTGGAGTGTTCGAGTGAAAGATTTTTGGACATTTGCACTTTAGCGACGTCGAGTATCGTAGGTGATCGAGCAATAAGCTGAATGAGCTTTACGTCAACGTAGATATAAGGCAGCAAATGAAGATCCAACGGCTTCGTTGACTGGGTCATGTCGTCCGAATGGATACAAATGTTCCGTCACTGAAAGTATTCGATGCGGTACCAACTGGTGATAGCAGAGGAAGAAGATGGCCTCCTCCGCTTTGGAAGGATCACATGGAGAAGGACTTGCCTTCACTTGGTGTGACCAGTTGGCGCCGGTTATATATATAATTGGCGCGTACATCTTTGTTGGGTGTTTGGCCGAGCTATTTTTCTATTTGTGGCGTGCGTCTTGATGGGTGTTCACGTGATAATTCGTCATCTTAGCGCAACACACAAATTTACCAATTTTGTCACCAAATGAAATAGCCTAGTTGATATTACTACATAAGTTTTATAAGGAAATCTATGACAAGTGTAAAATTTTTTTGTTGGTTGATCGATTACCACCCCACTTGTGCGTTGTAAGCTCGAGTTAAGTTATATCCGCAAAGTTGTTGTGCTAACTTTAATCAAGGGCAGATCATTTTCTATGGTCTTTGAGAAGGAACATACAAACATATAAATACATGCATATGCATGCATTTTATTACATAGGTATACAAATATGCATATACTTTTCTATATGTACATATATAAGCACATACAAACATACATTCCAGTTTATTTTCTGCTCCATCAATTTAATTTTAGCTTTTACTTCGAATCAGTAACTCATGGAACTTATCATAATGCCCGGCAGCGACAAAAACGGAATGTTCTTTGTGCCATATTTCTTTAATATAATTTGTACAATGAATTTCTTCATCATCTCCCAACCTGCAGTAACTCAAAAATATAATAGCATTCAAGCAAAAAAGTAAAGTAATGAATAGGGAAGGCGAAATATCTACCAAAATTAAATTTTAAGCGCTTATGGATGCTTTACAAAACGTAAAAAAATGATTTTAGTAAGTGGCAAAAAAATTAGTATACAGGGTCCAATACTCGAAGTGTAACCAACTGTCTGTTAGTTGGTTAAATGACAGTCCAGAGTATTGCTAACAAGCGCGTAAGTAAACGCGAAAAAGAAGCGACTTGAGCGAAATCCCCGACGAAGTGTCATTCAAATGGCAAAAGAACTGAAAATATCTGACCGTAGCATTCGCCGCATTCTGAAAAATTATCTCAAAGTCAAACCTTACAGGATCCAAAACGCGCACGAATTCACACCAAAGCAGCAACAAGTCAGGCTTGAGAGAGCGAAGAAGTTCCTTCGCTTGGCCGGAAGCATTCAATTTCCAAACATTGAGTTTTCTGTCGAGAAAATTTTTCAAATTGGGCAATTCGTTAACTCCTAATACGATAAGGTTTATTTGACCTACCGTTCATACGAGAATTTGAGTTATCGATTGGCCACCAGGAGGCAACACCCCCCACAGGTAATGATTTGGAACCGCAGATGGGCGCTCTCCAATTGTTTTTATTGAGCCTGGCGTCAAGGTAAATGCGAAATATTATCGGAAAGTATTTTGGAAGTTGCTTTGAAGCCGTGAGCAGACAAACATTTCAGTGGTAGAAAGCTCGATTGAACCAAGAATGTCTAAAAAACAACGTTCCGAACTTCGTAACGTCCACACAATGGCTCTCTAATTCTCCATACGCAAATCCCATTGATTATTCCCTTGGGATCATTTTGGAGAGCAAGATCCAATTTAAAACATTCACCAGTCTCGAGGCGCTGAAAATAGCCATTGTCCGCGAGTGTGCTAAAATACCTTCAAGTCACATTCGGGGAGCTTGTGATTCGTTTCTAGACCATCTCAAGGCCAGGTCAAGGCAAAAGATGGACATATCGAGCAAAAGTAAATTGATTCTAAATTTTGTATTATTTTCACACATTTTTATCTTTGAATTGAATAAAAGTAATTTTCCAAACTAAATTCATGGTATTTTTAATTGATTACACTTCGAATGCCGAACCCTGTAAGTAAGAATTAAAAAAAATTTAAGAATTATTTTCATCAAATAAATCGGAAGGTGTAACACTTTGTAAGGGGTGTTCAATTTGGAGATCTCGGTTTTGAAATTAAAATAAAACAGCGGGAATTCAAATCGATTGGGCAATCTTTCTTACTTTTTTTGTAGAACCATTCATGATATTTATTTTTTGAAAATAATCCCTTTGAAATGTTGGACGCAACTGCGCCGTAAAACGGTCATCCATAAACAACAGTTTTGAATGACTTGCTGGAGGACATCGGGCCCTTTCTCGTGAGTAACTTTAGTAATGTTGATTTCCAATACCTCAATCGAATCTGGCTCATCCATAAAGAATTTATACTTTACATACCCCAACAAATAAAAGTCCCAACGAGTGACATCACACGATCTTGGTAGCCAATCCGCTAGTCAGAGGCAAGAGATAAATTGCTCACCGAAACGACGACGCAATAAATCCATTATTTCACGTTTTGTATAGCAAGAAGCACCGTCCGCCGTCTTGTTGGAGCCAAATGTTGTGGACATCACAAGCTTCAATTTTCGGCATCAACGACGATAGCGATCGCCATTCACTGTAACAGTGGCGCCAGCCTCGTCTTTGAAGAAATACGGGCCGATGATTCCTCCAGCCCATAGGCCGCACCAAACAGTTGTTTTCAATAACTGTAATGGCTCTTCCTGAATGGCTTTGATCTGCTCTCCAACCCAAATAAGGCAATTTTGCTTACTAACATAGCCATTAAGCTAAAAATGGGCCACATCGCTGAACAAAATTCGGTTGTCCTGAACGCGCGAGGAACACTTTTCTCAGAGCGTCAGTTTTCGTAATACAATGATTCGATTTGTAAACATTGTTGAGCCTTAAGTTTTTCCATGATGAAATGTCAGTGAATACTGAAAGAAATATGTATTTAGTTCGACAGTAGTCACGTGTGATGTGTCAAAAAACCGCTGTTGGAAAAAGTTCCTATAATCTCAAATTCTGTCTAATAGAGTCGTGACCAGCAACGAACAAACTTAGAGTTTTGTTATGAAAAGTTTAATTCCTGCTAAATGGGCGTGGTGTCATCTTCGCAGTACGTTAGTTTTAGCAGAAATTCAGTAAGCGTACGTTGTTTTCAAAAATGAACTCCGCGCAGGAAAAACTATTTGAAGCAGTGTTCCTCTGCGTTATGAATTGCTGCCGCACCCCACGTATTCAGCTGATCTGGCTCCCTGGAATTTTTCTTGTTCCCTAACATGAAGAAATGGCTCACGAGAAAAAAACTGAGTTCAAACGAGGAAGTCATCGCCGAGACAGAGGCGTATTTTGGAGAATTCGACAAATCCTATTTTTTGGAGGGGTTAAAAAAATAGCCGGAGCGTTGTTGAAAAATAAAAAATAAAAAAAAAAGTTTGAAAAAATGGTGTCTCCATTTCTAACACGGGTACTTACTAAACCTCCCTCGAAAGTAGTGATCTTCTTTTAGAGCAATAATAGTCTAAAGTCAATGGTCAACAATGGCCGAAAATTATCTAGAAGTCGGTCTGTAAAAGAAAGTGAGATGGAACATTTTTTGGAACATCTGATTTGGATGGTGAAATAATTGATTTTGATGACGATGTAGTGTCCTAGACTTCTTTCAACGCTGACTGTATGTGCAAAAAGAAAAAATACGGGAACAACACTGGATAAATTTCACCCAATCACTTTTTTTTAGTTCTGCATAAACTCGATGCGCACCAATTACTGAGGACTTATGGTGCTCACACTCACCAACGTGTACGTACGTCCGTCTGCCCGTATCCGCAGACACGATGAAACTAAAGAGAGCCCCATGAAAATGAATTCTCACCACCGTTCCGTTCCGTATTATCGTACATCGTTGTTTCATCGTGTCAGGTGATACGGGCGTACGTTTATCCTGGTGAGTGTGATCACCATTACTGCATAAATTCGAAGAGTAAAGTCGGCGTTGCTAAATTCCTTATACAGTTAACGGTATATTTCCAGAAGCTAGAAATGCACAAACCACAACCCATCGAACAGTTTGTGGATTGACTCACACCCTAGTATGGCTACAGCAGGTTAACCCTGTGCTGCTAGGATTAAAATAGAACGGCATGCATTTGGACTTTTGTCTTGCCCTAATAAAGATAAAGAAAAATAAATTATATGCGTACATATATTACGTATGAGCGGCATAATGAACTTTCGTTTATTTGTGCAATCATTAAATTCCTATTATATCTCTACGAACCAGGTGGAGAAACTTTCTTCTAGGTAGAATTTCTTGCTTTATATATGCACACATACACACCTAAGTACACGCATGCATATATATACACACACATATACAAATACACATATATATCCATTATCTATAATTGGCGTTACATCCTTTGTTGGGTGTTCGGTCGAGCTCTCCTACCGATTTTTGGTTTGCTTCTTAATGTTTTTCCACAAGTGGAAGTTTTTTATATTAAATATGTACGAATTTAATTCAAATCGAAGCAATTTGTTTCTTCTTATTTTTAAGTATTTAATGCATTTTTTCCTTTCCTTACTTTTATGTCTGAAGGATGCGCCGGAAAACACATTGAAATTTAGCAAAAATGTGGTAGTAATGGTGGACAATGGCGGCACCAATGGACGTCTGAAAGTATTAACCGAAAACGAAGCTGAGGTATCATTGATGACTAAAGATAATGAGACTTGTATTTAAATACATTTCAAACAGACGCAAGAAGACGTATGTATGAATACTAAAGAAACGACGAAATGCTTTGAGGTGCTTTTAATACACGAGTAGATTTGTATTTGTAAGTTAAAAATATTGGCCAAGGGCAAATGGTCTTCAAGCGTCATTACGCAACTTGTAAAGCAACGGAATTTGTTGAAGCAAACAAAACAGGGTACTGTGTAAATGTAAATGTATTTGAAATAATAATTCCTCTTTGTAAAATATAAATTACTGTGCGGCTAAGCAAGTACAAGATGGCGCAAAACTAATTATTCGATTTTATTTTTCAATAACTTTTTTATCAAACTAAAAAATAAGAGTTTGGGGAAAAGAATTTTTTTTTTTAATTTTTACGCGCTCCAGCACTTGTCTGTTTGTGTACTGCAGCTGTCTAGTTCACGAGTGGAAAATATAATTGATGTACAACGCCATTTGCAAAAGTAAGGGTGATTAATTTTGCGCCACTTAATTAAATGATGTCAAATTACGATTCTAGAGCTCTATCCACAAAATTTGCATTTCATACAACCTCTAAGAGTACTCAACTCATGGTTACTAACATATAATTTTAGATTACCTGCATACTTTCCGTGCTGTTCCGCACTGATACATTCTTAAGGCCAGTTTTTCAATTGTAGTTTTACCGTACTTAATTAAATTAAACATCCCATTTTGTAATGTCAATTGTAGTTTATTATTTTAGTAATTCAGATACGATGCGTGCAGCAACCATCATTTCAAAAAAAAATTAATAACGGCATTTGCTGTTTAAAATAAGTAAGTCGGAAGTAAAATCGGCTATTAGGTTAGATAAGGTTAAACGGCTGCCGTTGCGTGGAGCCCGCTTGAACAAATATTCAAACTTCGTTTGTTCTGAGGAACTCGTTTGTTCAGCGGAAAGGAGAAGGGAGGGAAGAATGGGCGTTGGGATTAGGGAATGATGACCATGCACTTAAGACGACGCCGAAAGCGTCTAATTTACGTTCGTAATTCTCGATGAATCTTTGCCCGACGAGGGCAGGGTAGCTGAGACGATTCCTCCTCGTCCTCCAGACAGTTTCTGCAGAACGGATCGGAGGCAATCCCAAGTCTCACGGGCACTGTCCAGTGAGGATGCCCGCCAAATTCGAGAGCTGCGGTTTTGTTACCCTTATAAGTTCCCTCGAGCGTCCCCGATCTGCCCGTGGCCAGAAGGATCTCGCGACCTTGCACGTTTCCGCACTAGCTCAGCGCTCGCTGAGGTAACACGCGACCCATCTTTCCATGAGCAGACCACAGGCTCACAAGGGAAGCCCAAACCTCTTATATTGCGATGAAAGGTTCCTTGTCTAGTCAGCTCATCAGCCCAGTAGTTTCCCTCTATGCCCCTGTGACCGGGAATCCAAATGAGGCTGATATCGAAGTATTCGGATGCAATCGAGAGAGAAGCTAGGCATTTCCCGGCTAATTGCAGCTTGGCTGTCTGAGTAAATATTTAGATACTTTACACAATAGTGGTCCGGAAGCCTGAATTTGAGCTTGATGGGTGGTTCCTCACTGAATACTCCCTCATCAACTTTTCCGTCTAATTTCGAGCCATCCGTGAACATGTTTGGCATGCCTTGTTGCCAAAAGGAATACGAGTGGAAAAAGTTATGCTCGCACTTAGCGGAAATTTTTGGGAATTCACTTCAAACAAAAAAAAAAAATCTCTTCGCGAAGTTCATAGAGCACTGATAGCATCATCGGTCCGTATTCCTTTTGAAATGAAGAAGCAGTTGCCGTTACAGCGTATGGCGAACGTTATCTAGCCATGCTAACTGATTTTTTGTTTTCAAAAATCAATCAGCTGAACATCGAGGACATTGGTTCTAACAAAACGGAGCAACTTGCCAAACATTTATTTCAAAATCAATTTGTTGACAACTTTTTTCCAGCAGTGGACCTATTAATTGGCTCCCTCGTTCGTGCGATTTGATGTCTCTTCACTACTTTTATGAGACTATGCTAAGTCATTGGTTTATGCGTACAAATCAGCAACTTTTTAAGCAATTCAAGCCAGATGATTTATTGAAAAAAGTAGTGAAAAACTTGACTGATCGAATGGACCATCTAACTTGTAGCCGCGACGGACATACGCCAGATGTCATATTCAAAAAATAAAGGTCATGAATTATCTACCAGATTAAAAAGAAAGTGAAAATAGTTTTCTTTTGTATTGTCATTTTAAATTCTCAAGCTCTTAAAAATCACCCGATATAATTTTAAGTTTTCATCAAACGCTTGCTGCAGTTGCATTCGAAGCGTGCACTAACTCAGAAACGAATCAATTGGGAATTTAATTCATTGTAAACAGAAATTGTTATCCTCGTTGGCTTACCATCGTTGGCCACAACGCGGGTTTAGCATCTCAGATTCGGTTTCAAAACGCAAATCTAACTCGAAAGTAATTGCAGTCATTTCACTTGCTCTAAAAGGCTGAATTTCGGAGGCACGCGCATAATAGAAGAAAGGAAATAATTTTGCTCTTTTTCTGACTATAAACAGATTTTTCACATTTGAATTGATGAAATGAAAATAATACAATAGCACTTCTAATTATTATGGAGGTTGAATTAGTTTTAAAGGTTTTTTTCGAAGATTTGGGGCTTTATTGTGAAAAAACGGTACAAAATATTTTATTCGAAGTATTGGCCATCGCTAGCTACAACTTTCGCCCACCTTTCGGGCAATTTCCGGATGCCGTTTCTCCAAAATTCTGGCCGCTGCTTGGCTATCCATGACTCAACCCATATTTTGGTAGCCTCGTACGAGGAGAACCGCTGGTCCGCCAAATCGAGACTCATATGCCGGCACAAATGATAATCGGAGGGAGCTATGTCTGGACTATACGGCAGGTGGGGTAACACTTCCCAGCCAAGCGTTCCAAGATATTTTTTGACAGGTTGAGCAACATGCGGCCGAGCGTTGTCATGTTGCAAAATAACCTTGTCGTGCCTTTTTACCGTTTCCGGCCGTTTTTCTTTCAATGCCCGGCTTAAACGCATCAATTGCAGTCGGTAACGATCCCCGTGATTGTTTCGCCCGGTTGGAGCAGCTCAAAATATACGACGCCGACCTGATCCCACCAAATGCAGAGCATGATTTTCTTGCCGTGAATATTCTGCTTGGCCGTCGACGTTGATGCGTGGCCGGGCAAACCCCATGATTTTTTTTTTTTTGCGTTTTGGGTTATCGTAGTGGATCCATTTTTCGTCGCCAGTCACCACCCGATGCAAAAAACCCTTCCGATTTTGTCGCTCGATCAGCAATTCGCACGTAAAAAGTCGCCGTTCGACGTCGCGCAACTTCAACTCTTACGGGACCCAATGTCCTTGCTTTTGGATCATTCCCATCGCTTTTAGACGCTTGCAAACTCTTGATTTATCAACGCCCAATAATTCAGCAAGCTCTTCTTGGATTTGGCACGAGTCCTCGTTTACCAATTCCCCCAATTCCGCGTCCTCGAACTTTTTGGGCTGGCCAAGACGCTCCTTGTCTTCGGTGTGAAAATTACCACTTTTGAATCGTCGAAACCAGTACTCACATGTTGAAATCGACGGAGTATGGTCTGGGTAGGCCTCCTGCAGCAATTCACGGGCTTGGGCTGTATTTTTTTTCAAATTGAAGCAGAAAAGCAAAGCTTCCCACAAATTGCGTTTCGACGGCACGAAAGTTGACATACTCGGAGCACGAAAACACTGCGTTTTTTATACTTCAGCGAAATGGCAGATACTGATAAACAAAGCGTAGGGATGAGGCTTTGTCATGAATATATATTCAGTATTGCCAACGCGATAAAGTGATAAATAGCGCCATCTGTGTGTCACCTTTAAAACTAATTCAACCTCCCATATTATTATTATTTTCCAGGCACTTTGATTTATTCTATGATTAATATATCAATAAAAAGAAAATTGTATTGTATTAAAAGCACATACATTTCAAAATAATCCATCCAATCCATCCAATAAATATGTATGTATGTCAAGATTTCAAGCTTGAAGAATTAGCCACTACCAAGAAACCTTCAAATGACTTGTTGGGACCATATCGTACGTTGCATGGCACAGTCTCCATTCCAGGGGTTAATTGTCTCAAGTAAAATTGTGAAAGTTCGCATAAGATATTTTACTTCTAGTATTTTCTAATCCACTGAACTCAATATCCATCATTATATGACAAGGTTGGCCTTGAAGCTCCTTGATAGCCTGAGCCATTTTTCAAAATTTGAAATTTTTCGAGAGCCGCTCTTAAGGGGTTAGGGGTAGTCAGAATTTTCAAAAAATCGATTTATTTTTTTGCATTTTCTTAAAGTATAATGTTTTAAAAATATTGTGTAAAAATTTGAAGTGAATCCGACAAATACTTTTCAAGTTATTCAACAATTAACAAAGGGCGCTCGGCCGCTCCGGAGCCGATAGCAAAACTTTAAATGCGTTTTTCTCAAAACTATGTTTTTCAAACTGGTGAACACTATAACTTAAAAACCACTACGTAGATTTCAATAAAATTTATACTGCTTTTGAAAAACATAAAAAACTTGTGCCTGATCGAAGGATTTTTTATTTTTTTCAAAAATTTCGATTTTTTTTAACAATTAACTGTTGGTTTTTCCCCGAAAATCTGAAAAATATTTCCTGAGGCCGCCATTTTGTTCATTTTGAAAAAAAAAAAAAAAAGCTTCGATCCGGCTCGAGATTATCTATCAATAAAAATAATTTTTCTCATCCGATTGGTTTTAGATGAATCTGCAAGGACTTGTGATGTTCACCGCAAGGGACTTCTGGAGAAACGGGCTTCACACAAACAGCGATAACTTTTGCAATTATTAATTTTTTTTTTGAAATTTTGGTGAAGTCAAGTTAAAACATGATGTTTTTATGCTATGTTTTTATTTTTGTTAAATAAATTAATTAAGTAAAAAAAAAAAATTCGTGAAAATCATCTTTTTTTCGGGCCTCTGACTACCCCTAACCCCTTAAATGCGTATGCGAAAAAGGCATTAGATAAATTTTTTTTTGCAGAAATTGTGTATATTGAAAATATACATTGATTTTACTTCTCTTGATAATTCTTTAAAATTTAGTGAATAATTGGATACATCATTTTTCAGTAATTCTTTGAGATGTGTGCTTAGTTAATACTAATCGGTGTTAGGATTTCACGAATTTTAAAGTGGAATAAAATGATTCGGTTGGTCCGAATATTAAAATTTACTTTAATTCAAAATACTTTGATTCTGGTACCTTCTTAATTCAGGATTGTTCCATTTTGGTAGAAATTTCCGAAACTCAGTAATCGACGTCGGGATAAATTTTAATTGTAGAGCTTGATCTTCTTGTAGAGCTTCTCTATTAATTTTAATTCTCCAGATGCTTTTTTGGTCATAATTATTTTGGAAATGGAAAACTCATCTTGAATTTTGTTTATTCCAAATGGATTCAGAAAAAAATCAAGATACGATTTAAAATATTTCATGTCTTGAAATCTATTTTGGAATTTCGTCAATATTCCATCTAGCTTTTTTATATACTCGTTGAGGTTTTCTTATTTAATATTGGAGCAAATGCTTTCAATTTGAGGAAAACAGAAAACTGTTTCGCTTTTAATGTCCTTTTGAAAAAGTTGTAATTTAGTTTGAAAACTAAATATACACTGTCTGAGGTCAGATATTATTTGATCTTTCCACATTCTACTTCTCTAACAGCATTACAACGCGGGGTGCGTCAAAGTCTCTTTCACAAAGATCCTCCAAAGTGGTGGATGTTGAGTTTTTGCTTCGTAGTTACGCATTCCCAAGTCCTTCAGATCGTTTTCCCTGCGTCTGCCCATCGCTTCCTTGGTCTGCCTTTGGACTTTACCTCCATTAGCTTTCCTGTCATGGCTTTCTTAACACCACAGTCAACAGGCATACGGGTTACCTTATGCGCTATTCTTTCGCACTGGGTTGGGCTACTACAACCTCAAAGTGGTGGAACAAAGTAGGAATAGCCTCACCACCTTGAGTGAAAACCAGAAACTTACCCTGGGTCCCGGTACATCGAAACATTGAAAGTAACGAAAAAGCAGATGAACTGGCAAAAGAGAGAGCTGCCATGAGTAACCTTCTTGCAGAATCGGTACTCACACCATTAGGTGCAGTTAGGAATATAATTTCCCAAAAATACCCAATCGCGGGTTTTAGATGGAAAGACCAGACGAACTGGCTTGATCTATCGGAGAACAAGTACCCAAAGAGGGTATCCTTCACAATACATACTGTCACAGTTGTAAACAACCGGAAAAGAAAAAGGAAACAATCTTCCATTTCCTCTGTGAATGTCCTGCCCATGTAAGCCCTGGGCCAACCGCTGTTCGAAAATCTCAAGCAGCTGTCTGGCTTAGACGTCAACAACCTAATAAGGTTCTTAAACCGCACAGACTGGATATAATCATGCTGTAAATAACCGTTAAACAAGTTGGTAACGAGGATGTGGCAACAAAATGGTGCGGAAGCGCTAGTTGAATTCTGGAAGAAGCACCACTTTAACCAACCATCCTATGCGCAGCGCTCTAACAAAACACAGCTGTCTCATACTGAGTAAGATCGTTTAGTTCCGAGTTGTAGCGGATTATTTCTTAAAATTTTTCTTTCTATGACAGCAATCAGCGTGCAGTCAGTAACTTTAATAGTCTATACCTCACATCCATTGGTTGGCTAAGGGTGTTGTGCATAGTTAGCTTTGTAGTTTTAGACAAGAACCGGGTGGGTGTTGAAGAAGTTAAGGTGGGCATAATACGTCGCCTGCAACTGTAAATTCAGTATGCAAATGTTCCATGATATTAGTCAAAAACATTAAGCCTCCTTGGCACCCGTCATCGTCTAATTCTGAATCGGTTATTCGCTTTTCTTTTAGAAATGCCGTTATTGTATAAACGAATCAACAAGAGGATTTAGTATAGAATTATTGTGAGACAATTCATTCGGAGAGACGTAACAAATTCGTAACAATATAATAGACAAAAATGAAGAACAAAAATGGGGGAATTTATGGAGGGCCTCAAATAGTCCTTTTAAGAGCCGCAGTTTGCCTTCCTCTGCTATGTGCGATAAATTCCCAATAATTTCCTACTGTTTCATATAATTATGTATGCACAGTTTGTCCAAGCAGTGTTTTGACATCTACTAATCTGTCGAAATTCAGACATATATTTTTAGGAAATATGTACAATAATTGCAGCTTAAAGGATGCTGCTTGCTCGACGTATATTGATTTAAGCTCAGCGGTGCATTCTCGTCTTATTGATCCACAACGAAAATCTTGAAAAATGATTCTAATCCAGTATGAATGGCCTAATTCCACTAACAACACTAAAAGTGTCCAAAATATCAGTGGCAATCCGCGTTCTGCGAGTAAATATATTGATTTTTTCTTATTTTTAGAAATTTTTTGGGTTTTCTCGCGCGGTATACTTTCCGCTCACACCTCTTGTTTCGTTAGCTCTTTGATTGTGGTAATTTGTTTTATTTATTTTTTTTGTACTTTGACTAAGAAGTTTGTTAATCTGACAAATGATGCTTTGCAACACGCGCCCGTGTTTTTTTCTTCTGCCAGTGAAAAGGGTGATGTAAATAAAAGTAAATTAAAATAAAGTGTATTTAAAAATTGAAAAAATGTTGACTAGCTAATTGTAGGTACCATAAAATTTAATTTGTAAGCCGGTGGCGGCATAGTTGGAAAACCAAAGTATTTGAGTGTTACTCGCTACTGTGCTTTAGTGCTACATTGCACCAACACATCGATGAGTTCTCTACGAACGCTCCTACTATGCAATCGGTATGTGGACAGTTGTAAACTACCCCTCCTGTCGTTAAATACATATATTCCATAATAAGTATGCTATGTAAATAACAACAAAAATTTATGTTTGTATGTAAATACTTTTAGCGAATTAAGTATTTTATGAAATTTATTAGTGTTTAAGTCAGGAAAGAAAACTTGTAAATTTATGTATTAAATATTTGTATGTTTGATCTACACATTTGAAACTACTCAAGAATGCTGAAGAAAATACTTGTAAGCATCCTTCCAATATGAAAATGAAATCAACGACCGTCCTTGTCTTGCGTCCATTGCATGAGTATGTGTTGTGTTGTTGTATTGTTATGTTTCTAGCTTCATTCGATGAAAAATACAGCGGCTGTGAGCTGCATAACATCTTCAAGAGCAACCAGACATGGCGAGGTAGGTGCTTTAAGCAGAGCTACTCAATTGAATAATTTCGGAAAGTAATTGCTGAAGTAAGACACACAATGCATGCAAAGCAGCTTTCCGAAAGTAACTGGCAAGTAACTTGCAAAAATAAGTTAACCCTCTGAAATTACTTTGACATTGCAATAGTCAACGCATTCGGAGTGCTTTATGTGATCGGTCGTTTTAGGTATGAATGCTTATCTGTTATGGAGCGCCTTAATTTGTTATTAAAATACAAAATAATATGATTAAATTAATAAATATATATACAAATAAATAAAAATATGTATATTAGGGGGGGTCGATTTAAAAATCACTTATTGCTTTGTGAAAATCGTATTCTAGGGATCAAAATAGGAAACTTTGCCGAAGGAACCATACCTCTAAAACGAATTCTGATGCCCCCCAATTTGGGTCGAACGAAAAATCCCACTTCGACCCATTTAGAGTGCTCCAATCGAGTCCAAATGTATGACCGACCCCCATTAACTTTGGACGGCCGATCCACCCAAACCAGTGACACACCCCCTGGAACTCCCCTGGGGGGTTCCCCATACAATCATTTCAAAATATCACCATATTTTTGGCTTTTACATGAGAAAATAAACTGAAAAGTTCGACCCAAATTGGGGGACATCAGAATTCGTTTTAGAGGTTTGGTTCCATCGGCAAAGTTTCTTATTTTGATCCCTAGAATATGATTTTCACAGAGCAATGGGCAATTTTTTTGCCTCCCCACAAATCGACCCGGCCTAATATATTATACACAAATAAATAAAAGTATGTATATAAAATTTATTTGATCACAAACTGAGTATCAGTGCAACCTTTCGCTTGCTTCATCACTGTAGTGTCTTTCAGGCAGAAGTTATCGCCATAAGAGAGGGTTTATTGCACTTAGAGAAGAGGCCCCTAGTTCCGAGGAAATATACGTATGTCTACTCGGATAGTCAGTAGGCTCTGAAATCGTTAGAGTCAGTAAAACCATCGTCAGAAGCGATAGTAGAATGCCGCAATTTCTTATGCGAAGCATCGCAAAAATTCAAAATATAGTATACCTGATCCGGGTGCCAGACCATGGAAGTATAGATGGTAATTGTCAAGCAGATGAGCTTGCAAGAGAAAGTAAAATACGAAATATTCATCCAGATAATATACTAATACCGATTCCCTTAGCGACGTGCAAATGATCAATAGATGGACACTATATCAATGCTCCTAATCTCCGTTGATGGCAATCACCTTTTTGCCAAATAAGCAGACAACCTTGGCCAGAAAGGAAGCACGGCCATACAAAATCACTACTCAATCTTAGGAGATAGGTTATAAGAAATACAATAGGAGTACTAACAAGTTATTGTCTAATTGAAATAAACTGAGAGTACCACATAATGACTTTTGTCGAAGCTGTCAAGATACTAAAGAGGAAACCGTTAAACACCTCCTGTGTACATGCATTGCTCTATATATAAAGGGCTTTCTACGCTCGGATTCGCCTCTCTTGACAGTATTGAAAAGATCTCTCAAATAGGGATGCCAAAATTAACAAAATTTGTAAAATCCACAGATGGGTTCAGAGAATATTCAATAGAAAAACGAACGCGCTCTAGTGGCATCACCATGGGCCTATATGTGTCGGATGACAGCCACTAAATCTACCTTTTTTTAGGGTAGGAGGTTAAAATCAAAATGTCTGATACATTATCAAAGGGGTCGTCGCCCCAGTGTTATGTGGGTAACACTATAACCTTCCTCCTCCTCGGGACTGCTGTAAGCATTTCAGCAAGGTGGAGCCGCGTTATGCCTATAGACACCGCTAGGTAATTACATCCAAATCCCTCTATTGTGGATGTATGGAGATCTTACGCCAGCGATAGTATCCACTCTTCCCACTGTTCGATAGGTGGTTCTGAAAGAAGTGGGACATCGAAAAATTTGTGATAGTGCAGTATTTACGAACTCTGTCTTGTCTTCTGTCTCGTGTTATTGTTAGTGATTGCTCAAATGTCAGCATTTGGCGTCGTCCTGCCCAGAAACACCAGAAACAGTTCATTTCATGTCGTACTTGCAACTGTACCTGCTGCTGGTCGGCCTTGCGCTCAATGAATTAAAGTCGTACCATTATTTTTTCAGTAAACACCCCAACAGCGAGATGTCATATTAACTGGCTCTTCTCATCTTCATTGCCACTCGTACATTGATCGCTTTCTCTCTCGATGCCTTTTTCTGCTGCCGTTGGTTGTGCTCCTTGCTCGCTATAGAGACGGCGAAGCTCTCCTTCTGGCATATCAAGTGGTAATTTTCCGGCTACAATACATATTGCGTCGTCTAGCCTAACCTAATTTAACCTGATCATACACTGGTCAGGTTGGTTGGGAAAATCTCAACTCTGTAAGCATCGCTGAAACTCTGCATTGCTGAAGCAAGATGACTTATTTCGAAATTTTGGCACACGTTTCTCTGAAGAAACTGGACTTTTTATTTCCAAAGGTGGGACCATAACACAACGGGCGCACGCCTAGAAAGAAAAGAAGAGCAGAAGAAAGAAATTCACTGATTATTTTATTTCATTTTACTTTTCTGAAACCCAGCTGGTCCAGCTTTAAGCGTTAACAATAAATAATATATAATAATTAATGTCAAATGTTAGGTACTCAAAAAGGGCTACCATTTGGTGACTCAGTGCGAGAGGAAGATATGCCCCGTTACTAAAACCAGACACATTAAAGAATATGGTATACTTAGAATTTCAGCAAAATATCTGCTTCCCGAAAAACTACTTTTTATTTAGAAGTAATCTCGATGTTTTAGTCAACAATGTTTCAAAGCAATACATGAAAGGGTTGGGTGAAGTTTTCAAAAAAAAGGGAAAGTTGGTAGTGTAACGCCAGAAAAGTACTTCCAAATTAATTCTCTTACCCGAAATTAGTTGCTGAGGACTTTTTAAACTACCTTCCGGGGATTTACATAAAGTACTGTAAACAGAGAAAGCAATTAGTTGAGAAAACTACTTTCCTTGCTGCTTTTTTTGTCTATTGGGTTACCTGTGTACAAAATTTCAATATTTTTAAGCTCATTTGTTTAAATTTAGCTACTTAAAAATCTTCTCTTTTCTGTTCTAACAAACCTGTATCTATGCACTAGTATTTATTTTTAATAATAGTATTATTTTTGCTATAAATACCTGCTTTATTACTTAAAAAACGAGCGCAATTGCCAATTTGTGTAACTAATTAATAAGTCTTGCAACTCGCTACATTAAACTCTATGAAACGTTTATAGAAACTTTAGATATAAAATCAAGTTTTAAGATACATTTTCACACAAATAGGGTACATAAATATAAGAGTTTACACATAAAACCATAGAAAAACATTCAATTGAAAAAAGCTAAATACGAAGTTTTAAACTGACAGTTTACTTACCTATGGCAAGCTGTGAATTTGTATTAATATTTATATGCACGTTTACATATGTATGTGTAATATATGTGCTTAAGTGATACATGTAAGTGAATAGGTATTAAATTTACACAAAGATCTTCTACATTCATATTTTTAGTAATTTGCGAACTGCGTGCATACGCACATATCCACCCTGTAAGCAAGGCTTTCAATCCAATTTGTGAAAGAAAAGAATTTATTTAAAATTAAAATCCACCTACGTCAGATAGGTGTTTTTTAAAGTCATGCATATGCTCGAAACGGCGTTCACGCTTAACTACAGATATGCCCGCCAATAGCCCAATAGCCCAATTCCTATGCAATTGTTTTTGTACTTTCAAAACGAAATCAACTAAATTTTGCTAGCCTAACATACCTGAATATCATATTAACAGTAGCATTAGCTTTATTAGGAATGATGAAAACATTTTCTTCGCGATACTTTCAGGCACAGGCCGAAGCTGGTTGTAAATAAAAGAGAAGCAATTAAACAAGTATTTGAAATATGCACGAGTATTTGCTGTTTAAATGCTAAAAAAGCAAACCAAAAGCTTTGTAGATGAACTTCCTTACATAAAAATGCAGGCGCTATGATAGCCAGCTACGGCTTATGTGAATGCGCTTGCTATTTCAGAAACTTAATCGAGCTCTAAGAACTGGGGGTAGCCGAATAGGGTGGTGCGTGATTACTATTCGGGGTATGTAGATTCGAATCTCCATGCATGAAACAACCAAATGGAGAACAAGTTTTCTTTCTATTAGCGGTCGCCACTCGGGAGGCAATGGCAAACCTTCAAGTGTATTTCTCCATACTATGAACAAGATCATCATAAAAAATATCTGCCGTTCGGAGTGGCCTAAAATTGTCCCTCCATTTGTGAAAAAACCACAAGACGCACGCCACAAATAGGAGGAGGAGATTGCGCCATTTATTTGTTTATTTTTTAACAGAGCTCTAACTGCTGTTCAGTTCAGTTTAGAAATAGGGCATAAAAATTGCAAGTAACTTGGTTTTGCTTGTTAAACAGTTGTTGATTTTCAATTCTTATGCGAAATTAATTGTATCACCTTCAAAGTAAGTTAAATTCCAAGAGATATGATATCCTGTTTTTAAGGCTAACTAACCTTAGCTGTTGTTATGTTTATAATAATAAACTAAGTATATATCAGAATCAAGTTTTAATTCACCAGCTTGCACAGACATACAAGTAAAAGTAAGCAGAAGGAAACCATGAATGAAATGTTCTCATCGTATATGTACTCGTCTGTATACATTTTTCATCATCATTTTTCCACAGGGCCATTTTTCTTCTTACAAAGAAACCGCGTTTTTTCCCCTCAAAAATGTCAACATAATTTCCATGCAGAACAACGCAATTATTCCAGCGCCACTCTAACATTTCAATATAACTTTTGTAGAACGATTTATCTTTTGTCTCAAAAAGGGCCTCAGTTTCCACGATAGCCCCTTCATTCGAGCAAAATTTCTTGCCGGCGAGTTTATTTTTAGACCTGCGAACAGCCTGTAGTCGCTGGAGCCACATCTGGCGAATATAGTGGATGTGGGAGCAATACGACGTTCAATTCATATAGTTTTGTATTAACAGTGATCAAGCGCGACAAACACTTTGAACACAGTTTTCTCATAGTCAGTTGCTCATGCAATATAAAGCCAACGCATTCTTTTTATATCTTTACGATGTCAGCTAACTCACGCATTTTCACTTTGCGCTCATACAAGACGATTTTGTGGATTGTTTTGATGTTTTCTGGTGTTACCGCCTCATTTGTGCGTCCACTGCGTTATGCATCATCGGCGTCTCTACGACCACGCGGCCACGTTTGAAGTTAGCAAACCATTGTTTTATAGTTTTTTTTTCTGAAGAAGCGGAGTCCCTTTTGCATTTTGCACGCCATTGCTTCACATCAGCGGTATATTTTCCCATACAAAAGCAGTGTAATACTAAAACACGGAATTATTTTTGATCCATTTTTCGGAAAATAACAAAAGTAGCGTCACGAACTAATGAATAGAATATCATGAAATTTTAACAACTGTCTTTTTAAGATTAGTACTAACCGAAAAAGAGGTGAATGCAATCAAATTAGTGCCATCGATGTGTTCGGCCCGTGACTTTTCTGCTATAAGCTTTTATGTTTTTATTCTATAAAATTGTAAAATGGTAGACTAAATTTCAAGGCCCTTCTTTGCAAAATTACTTATAAAGAGTGAGGAAAACCTAAATATTATAAATATAATCTTTCAAGCAAAATATACATACATATGTCCGAACAGCTTTGTTTGATGTAACTATCGGTGTTTGCGCCGCACGGCGCATTAAAATTAAATTTATAGCTGCATTTTTCGGATGATGTTCTCTTGTAATCTTAAAATTCTAAATACCACATCCTTTTCGCACTCAATGTTTATATATTTAATACACCGCATGATTCTTAAGCAATAACTCTGGCGTAGCAGCATAAAATCTTTGCATTAAGTTCAGCCTACACAAAGTGTTTTTAAAGCAAATATTGGTGCATAATTTAGAAGTAAATTCCACACAAAAAGAAGCAAATATTCAAGTATATGCTTATTATTTCAAAGTTTTAGTGTGGTAGCTATGTATATATATAACATAAAGTTTAAGTAAGTATATGGTAAAACTCAATGTACACTAAAATAAGTGTCTCAAACTTGAAGGGTTTCATTAAACGAGTGTTTCGAGACTATTCAAATTAAAAGCAAAAATTTGTCGATATTTTATGTGTATATATGTATAATGTATATGTATGTCAAAAATGCATTTGCGGAATGCAGTACATTAAAAGTAAACAATTAAGTGAATTTGCCAATACAAATATATGTATATATGTACCAGTATATGTAAGCAATAGCTAAGAATTTCCTCTGCATATATTTAGCACATTTAAGAATTTATTGTACAAGTCATACATGCAGAGATTCAGTGACAGTAACTGCATTGTGTCAATATATTTGAGTTTATAAATATATGTATGTGCATATATGTGCATTTCGAGAGAGAAGTTACGAAAATGTTGCTAGTGCGCATACGTACTATAGTATGTTGAAATCACTGTCGTGCGGATGCATGTGAAATGTTACGTATACGCCGTGCTCGACACAAGGATTTTAAATACCATATTTGAGTTATTGACATATTTAATATTCGAAAAACAATTTTATAATGATTTGCTTTACGCTTAGTCACAAAATTTAGCAACGAATTTAAATTTATCAAAATATATTATTATTTTAGACACACAAATACTTATTTTCTAGCAATTATTTATTGTTTCTGGTTTAGTATTAGCCATAAGATATCCTGCAAAAAAACTGTATTTCCTCATTTGCAAAATATTTTATATGCGATCTCTTTCACTTTTACCGAGCTTAGTAGAAAAATTGTACAGTACTTTTTTTTTTTTTTTTTTTTTTTTTTTTTTGTAATTGTATCTCAGTAGGTGTCTAGTGTTTTAACAACTATATTTACGAAATCATTGAAAAAGAATATCTTAAAGTTAGTCTTATACCAAATAAACTTGTATTTGCTTAATTTATTATTACTATTACTTTTTTTGAATTTCATCAAATAATATATCAATGTATAAGCGAATGCGTGTCGCATAATAATTGTGATTGAATGTGATTAACTGAATATGTTAAAAGATATTAAGAAAAAATAATGCTTATATATAATTGGCAAAAATTTAGAGATGAGCCATTTTAATTGTTTGGAAAAAAGACTAACTTATAAAAGAACTTGCACTATGTATACCTGTTCTTATTTAAAATATATTGTATATGTATGTTGAGCCAAAGTAAGATGCATTGCAGGCGAAAAAGTATTATTAGTTATAAGTGAATCAAAATTCATAAAAATGAGTTATATGAATAAAAATTAAATAAAATGCAATAGTCAGCAAAAACAAAGTAGTTTTAATGGATAATGGATTAATATTTCAAATGGATTACAAGCAGATTCTTATAATTTCTTTCGAGTTTCAAGGATTTTATTTGATATCTAAGCAAACCACAAATTTTGTGAATTTCTAAATGCTTACAGGCACACGATATAAAGGATGATCAGATTGGAAGTTCCTTTTCGAAAAGTGTGTTTTTACTGATCACGCGCGACTATTGTCAAACTTAATACATTTTTTTTTTTCAGTATACATTAACATTTCATCATAGCAATACTTGCGCCTCAACAACGTTTACAAATCGTGCAATTCTATTACGATAATCAACGCTCTGTAGAAAGTGTTTAGTCCGCGCTCAGGCCAATTTATGGGGTACGGCAATGAGGCCTATTTTTTTTCTTAATGACTACGTCAATAAGCCCTGTTTGTACTGTGCAGCAACCCAAAGCCATTTAAGAACATCCATTGAAATCAACAGTCTGGTGCGGCCTAACGACTGGAGAAATTATCGGCCCATATTTCTTCAAAGACGAGACTGGCGCCAATGTAACAGTGAATGGCGAACGCTATTTTGCCCATGATAAACGACTTTTTGAGGCCGCAAATTGAAGCCCGTGATCTGTAAAACATTTAGTTGCAACAAGACAGCGCTATTTGCCATACAGCCCGTGGATAAGTAGATTACCCATCAAGATCGTGTGACCTTTAACACCTTTGGCCTTTTTTATGTGGAGGTTCGTAAAGCCTAAATACTTTGTGGATGAACCAGCTTCGATTGAGGTATTGGAAGCCAACATTACTAAAGTTATTCAGGAGATACCCACCGAAGCCCTTCAGCGAGTCATCCAAAATTGATGTTTACTAATAACCGAATTAAGGCGCAGTTATGGTCAACATTTGAAAGGGATTATCTTTAAAAAATAAATGGCATGAATGGTTCTAGAAAAAATTAAATATTGTCCAAGCAATTTGAATTTTTCGTCACATCGGATGAATTATATAAAAAGTGCAACTTGCAGCCAATGACCAGTCATATAATTATGAAAATGGAGGTGGATTGGTCACACACTGCGAAAAAATGCAACGGAAAACTGTTGACAGGCTCTTGATTGGAACCCGAACGAAGCCGCAAGAGGAGTTCTCCTATGACTACATGGAGAAGATAGCTGCAAAACAAAATCGATAAGTGCGGTAAATAGTGGAATACTTTATATAAAATTGCTGGCCAAGAACAGGACTAGGTGGGAATGCCATAACGAGGCCCTATGCTCCCAAGGGAGATAAAGGAAATTATGATGACGATGACGTCGCATAGGGAAATACTTCAAAAAATGTTCCTTGGCAGTTTCATATTTTGTGAAGTCAGTAGTGTGTAACGAAGTTGCAAAATGAAGGCAAAAGGAAATAAAAATTCAATACATTCTTCAGCAGCAATTAAAAGGTGGAGTAGAAAAATACGTATTGTTATTAGATCAACACAGTTTCGAATGAAAAAGCAAAACAGTAATTCCAACGATTCCATTCTCGGAGAGCAATAATGGAGTAGGTCGATTACCTTGTGGAAATAAAGCAAATAAAGCCTCCACATATTTTACTTCATCTAATATTTTAATGTGCTTGCATTTATCAAGGATAATAGACTACCAGGTTTGGCCTTAAGCTATGGAGAAAATCGAAATTTAGCGAGTAACTTCGGCCGCTACGTAACCACGTACTCGTACTTTAGCAGAATTCGGTCCGCGTATGTCACACGTATTCACAAACTCGTCCACTCGCTCGTAGTTCAGACGGCAACGAAGTACGAGTGGAGTCCAATAAGTACCCGTGTTAGAAATGAAAACAGCTTTCTTTGAATTTTTTTTTTCAACACAGTCCCCATTTAGAAAGATATATATATATATAATTGGCACGTACACCTTTTTTGGGTGTTTGACCGAGCTCCTCCTCCTATTTGTGGCTTGTGTCTTGATGTTGTTCCACAACATTGTTATCATCTCCAGCGCGTGCTATAACTTTGCCTCATTAACAATTGTGAAATACTCGTCTTCAGCGAATCGATTACTTGCCGATGGCTTGCGTATTCTAATTATTTGGTGGATGGCCTTCTTGTTGGAATGGGAAATGTTCAATCTCATCACGGTTATAGGCTTTTTAATACTACAAATGGGTTCAGTAGCTTATCGCAATGCTATCTTCATCGAATGGTATCGCTCTTTATTAGCGCGTTTGATGCGCAGTCGATAGGCTGATCTAACCGTCGAAACAGGCAACGATAGTGGAGAGGCTGGCGTATCGACAAATCGTCCGGCAGATGCTATTTAAGCCATTGCAGCTGTAATCGCCGAAATATGAATTGTTGCGATATGTTGAATTATAAAAAGTAATCGTTTAATTAAATAATATCTAAATGCATCTTGTGGAAAAGTGAAACATATTTAATAGTTGCATTTTTTTATTTATTTAACATTTTAAAAAATGCATTCCCTTTCGTTATTTAAATTTAAAAGTTGCAAGATATATTATTTACCTATCTGTGGCGCCTTTAAATAGGAATTAAAGGGTTTGGTTAAGTCGTTTCTAATTTACAATTAAATTAAACAAAATCGTTAACTAAGCAATATTAATATCCGATTTGGCATTAAACAAATAGCACTTAGCCCACAATGTATAGACCCACAAAGAAGTCACACGTAAATTATTATTATTATAAAAAACGAACTGATTTGGCTGAAATAAGGTAATGTTTGACTTAAGATTGATTAGTTATTAACGAATTGTGAGTATACATTATACGGATTGAGAAGAAATTAAAATAAAATAATATTAAAGCAAAAAAAAAAAAAAAAATGGAGGGACCTACAGTTTCAAGCCGACTCTGAACGACAGACATTTTTATGAGGAGCTTTTTCGTGGCAGAAACACACTCGGAGGTTTGCCATTGCCTGCCGAGGGAAAGATAAAGATAACCTTCTTTTAAGTGGACACAGCATTTCTTAACCCTTCAAAAAAATAAAACTTGTCGAACTTTCCAAAATACGCCTCTGTCTCTGCGATGACTTGACTCCTTTTAATTCGATGGCCTTGTTTGTTTTTTTCACGCCATTTCTTCATGTTAGGGAACAAGAATAGGTTTCAGGAAGCCAGATCGGGTGAATACGGGGAGTGCGGCAACAGTTGTTAACGCAATGCATGCAGTTTGGCGCCGACAACTTCGGATGAAAGTCTGGTGCGTAATCGTGGTGAAGCAGCACTTTCTTTTCCGCCCAAATGCGGCCGTGTCTCCTTCAAATTTTGTGAAAGCGGTCCAATCGCTCACTGCAGAATTGTTCAGTCATCGTTCTTCCTTTTTCTAAAAACTCCATGAGGTTGACGTCGTTCGCATCCTAAAAATCGTCACCATGACCTTTTCGGACGATGGCACTGACCTCGCCTACTTTGGAGCAAATTTACCGGAAGGAATCCATTGTTTTAATTGTTTCTTGTGTAAAGATGAATCCAGTTTTCATCAATGGTGACAACTCGACGCAAACATTCCTTTGGAGCTAATTTTGGAGCTTAAATTGCTCCAAACACTGCTGCGAAGTTAACAGCCATATGCGCTGATTTTCCACCGTGAGCAATTGCGGCACTCATCGGGCCAACAATTTTTGCATCGCCAACTTATCATGTAAAATATTAATTTCTGTTCCGGTCGACACATCGGTGGCCTCGGTTACTTTGCGCACTTTCGTTCATCGATTAGCGAGAATCATGCCGGGCGTCCTGATCGCTCCTCATCAAAAACGAATATTTTCCCACGTATAAACTCGTTGAACCAATATCTAACTGTGGTCATAGATGGCGAAGCGTCCTCATGGATAGCATCCTGCTTTGCCATCCAAAAACAAAAATCGAATTACCGAACGAACTCTTTTTCCATCTTATCGAAAAACACGAAACACGTCTTACTCGAATAGCTGCCAATCCTAACTAACCTATCAATCAGTCTGAAATAGCCGCCGGACATATAGTATGCCGGATATGGATGGCTAAAACTATCCTCCCCTTCTTCTTGATTGAAATACAGCTAACAGGTGCCAGTTGGACACCCCAAGGGAGGAGGATCAGGTGGAGAATCTTACCACAGCTGATATCGCATCGAATACTTTCAGAGCGTTTGTATCCATTCGGAGGGCATGATCCAGCCAACGAGGCCACTACATCTTTATTCGCTGCACTATGTCCATGTCGCCGTTAAGCTTATACAGCTCATTGTTCTATCGCCTACAATACTCGCCGCCGCTAACGCGCAAAGGTCCAAAAATCTTCCGCAGAATCTTTCTCTCAAACACTCGAAGGGGCGTCTCTCATCGGATGTTGTCATCGTCCAATATTTATGATGGAATATGATGAAATTATCTACCAGATTATAATAAATAAAAGTTCTTTCCAACAATATTTCTGTTTTGAATTATAACTTTAAGCTATCAAGCTCTTAAAAAAGCACGGCAGCTGTCAATTATGATCTCTCTACACCTTCCAGATATGGGTTAATCATTCCGCTATATTGGATGAATTGCATTAGCCATTTGCAGAAGTCGGGAAAACTGAAATCATATATAAGCACATTCGTATGTAAGTATTTTTGTACCGAAATCTGCATGTATTAATAAATTTATAGACTTATGCATATACATACGTATGTATGTATGTACACTATACGACTTGCGCCTCCATGACACATTTTTTTCATTCTCCTCTCTTAACAACATTTAAAAACATGGTATATATATAAACATATTGACGCACCGCATATTTCATATATACATACAGCCATTTCACCCGATGAAACTACATGTCAATGTCAAAATAACTGTGAACGAATTCAGCTGCAAGGCAAAATGGCAGAACGAAAACTGTGACAATTGTTAGCGACATAAAAATCTACAAAGCACAGATATGAGATAAGTACAGGGCTACGGGGAAAGCCGCATTAGATACTTAAGAACATTATTATTTTGGTAATTTCTAATTCATTTGATTATATAGAATAACAAATGCTGCCCAATCCTTAACCGTTTTCCAGATATTTGATTTTAAATATTATTTAAAAAAATTACTGTTTTGCTGGTACATTCACTTTTCCTTAATGCTAGTTCAAGGGTCCGATTTGGTCGTTATTTGACCTACCTGAGCACCGACATCCCGCTGAATATTATTAAAGGGGAATTACACAACTTATTTTTCAGGAAACTCTTTGACCCCAGTACAATAGAAGAAGGACTTAGAAAGTCCTGGGGATCCTTGTAATTAAATTTCCAAACTGGTAGATGCGCTTATCGGTCATTGGACGATTAACATACAGGCAGAAAAGCTAGGAGACTACTGAGCAGTTTCTCTGTAAATGACTGGTTTTGGCAGCAAGATGGTCTAGGTCACTGGATACTCCTTTCTTCGACAGCCTGGGGCATTGTTCCAAACTTATTTCCATCAACCTTCTCCGGTACTTCAACAGCTCTGGTAGACTGTAGATATCTACCTGTTGGAGGTCTCATAATGGTATCAAAACGGCGCCTTAGTGCCACTTGGGGAAGGCCAGAGTGGTACTTCAACCATTTCACCTACCCACCTAAATGGTCGATTTTTTCTGTTTTTAGATGAATGCTATGTCAGTTAATAAAAATCATAAATAAAATTTAAATGAAGTCCTGACATGGCTGGTTGATAAAGTTTTCAATTTACGATGTTTTACTAAGAGTTTCCTACTTCAGGTCATTAAAAAACAAATTAATTAAAATAGTTGAGCCCGTAATCTGCCGCAAAAATTCATATACTTATACAGGTATAATTGGCGCTTACAGCCTTTATTGGGTGTTTGGCCAGATATTCCTCCAAATTGTGGCATGTCTTGATGTTTTTCCGCAAATAAAGGGACCTGTGGTTTCAAGTCGACTCCGAACGACAGATGGCTTTTTACGAGGACCTTTTTCATAGCCCGTGCTTGCCGAGAAGCAATCGCTATTAGAAAAAAACTGTTTCTATCATTAGGTGTTTCCTGCCACAAGGTGCCGAAACCTTTCGTTAGAACCCTGCGGCATACCGTAGGTAACGACACGAGTTAAGCAGAAGAGTATGAAAAATTCTTCCAAAACCTTGGAAAAGATTTCTAGCTGAAGGATACTATAACGTCAAACATACTCATTGGCAACCCCGTCTTTCTACTTAAAAAATTCGCGGACTATTGAAAGCCATCACGAAATTCAACCTCACCACAGTCTCCTCAGGTTCTCCAACGTATTGGCCTACTGACACAAATAAAATGCAAGATCTCATCATCTCATCATTTTGTGTAGCGAAAGGTGTTCCAGCTAGTGAAGTAACCCCCAGCTCATGTTATGAACTATCCTCCGATTACTCTCCCGTAATTGTCACATTAAATAAAGGTTCAGCTCAATCACTTGCCCACTGCTGCCTCCACAACAGTAAAACCAACTGGACGTATTTCCGAACCAATATTACGTCAACTATTAACTTAAAACACCCACTTTAGAGCAATGAAGGCGTTATAAATGCTGTCTAGCATTTCAACGAAATATCCAACATGCAGCATGGAACTCAACTCCCTGTCTTACCAAGCACCACACACATATCTCTTGAGGGAAAAGAAAAATTGAAAGAAGAACGATAAGCAAAACATGGTAAAAAATCAGAGAACAAAAAGACACTTAACTCACTTACCCAAGAACTCAAAGAACACTTTAAAAAGGAGCACAACTCTCAGATCCAGAACTATCTCAGGAAACTTGATGCAACCTCTGCCATACTTACTCTCTGTGGAAGGCAACAAAAAATTGAAAAGCGCCATCATCAATTAAAATGGAGACTCATAAAAGGCAAAGACACATTTGCCTGTCACTTAACCCGCGTGTTCTGCCACCACGAAATCGAACCATCTCCAAGCACTGCTCAAAACGTAAAAGATGTCCTAGAACGCACACACCAAATGGGCCCGCCCATAAAAAAATTGCACGAAAAATGAAGTTAAAGAAACTTAAAAAAAGGAGGGCCCCTGGATATGACCAGGAGAAATACTGAAACAACCTCCAGAAGAAGGACTCACTTTCCTTACATTATCTGGTTGTGTTCTCCTCAATGGAAAGCAGCTAAAGTAAAAATTATCCTCGAACCAGGTAAAAGCGCTGAACAAGTCGAATCATATCGAGCCATCAGCCTATTGCATATTACCTTTAAAGTAATGGAATCTCTTTTTCTCAAAAGAATGATGCTTATAATTGAACACCAAATTATCACTTCGGTTACAGGAAAAAACACAATACCCTCGAACAAGTTCATAGGCTCATAAACAGCATACAAAAAACATATGAACAAAAAAAAATTGCACAGCGGCTTTTCCCGATACAACTCAAGAATTTGACAGTGTCGGGCATGATAGTTTACCCTACAAAATAAAAGACACTCTCCCAATAAACGATTACATATTTATTAAGTTCTACGTCGAAAATTGACGTTTCTTTGCCAAACAAGGTAACGAACAGTCAGAACTATGTAAAATTTCAGTTGGTGAATCCCGAAGCAGTATTATGGGCCCCATCCCATACTTACGAACCACCAGCTTCTGAAGAAATAATATTCGGAACGTTTGCGAATGACACTGCCGTACTCACAATTGTCTCCACTCCGATGTGGCCTCCCAAAAACTACAGAAAGGACTTGATAAAATAACTTACTGATTGAAAGAATGGCGCATTAAGACAAAAAGAGACAAAATCTTCCCAAGTCACTTCTACACTGAATCGAAAAACTTGCCCACTCGTTAAGATCAATAATATAAGCATCGCCCAAACTAACGTCACAAAATATCTCAGCGTGCATCTTGATAGCAAACTCATATGGAAAACCCATATTTTCACCAAAAGGAAGGCTCTAGAATAGAACTCAGTAGCCTATATTGGTTAGTACATTAAAATTTTCATGACATATGGCATTCAACTTGGGGGCACTGCAGCTTACTCCAGCATCGAAGTACTTCAAAGATTTCAGTCAAATGCACAAATTTATCGTGATCTCAAAGTAGCCACAATAATTTAAGCAATAAACAAATATGCCACATCACACAACACATGACTCCGATCGCACTCAAAACCTCTCGCCACAGAAATAATTGCAAATCCCATAACTATAGCCAGACTCAGGAAAAAACCCATAAAATACCTCACAGGATAATAAATTAGTCTGAATTATAAGGTATCTAAGTTTTTAGGACGATTTTCCCGGTAAACCCTGTATATGTACATAAATATGTACAAAAATCGCAAACTACAAGGACGCAAATCGCCATTTACTCAGCAGGAATTTAACAAAATTAAAAAGATTGCATATCTTTTTGGATTTTTTGTTGCCCTCGGGGTTTTAAAACATATTTCGCTTGGTCGTGAGGCCTTCATTCAATTCCGATTTAATAATATTGAAAACTTTTCATTGCGGAAATATTTAAAAATAATTAAAGAAACTTTCACAGGCCGAAGTGACAATCGAATTAACACAAAATTTAATCAAATGAAATACACTTTTGATTACTTTTATTTCTACTTTATAAATACTCAATATAATGAATGATCCTTTAACATCAAATAAACTAAAAGTTGGTGTTAAGTTAATAAACCATCACAATTTCGTTACAAACTTAAACAAAAATTGTATAAGGGAAAACATTCAAAACTTTCAAAGACATTTAAGACGTAAACAAATTAGAATGTATGCATGCCTACATAGCTGCTTTGAAAATAATCCAGACGGATTAAAACATACAAAAGTTGTTTATACATTTTATTTACATTTGAGTTTCAGTGCAACAACCCAGTAAAACATGGAAGTATGAAAATGTATGAAGAGCTCAATACTAAGGTGAATACCATCAAATTTTCTTTTTCCTTTTTTCCTTTTATTACATGTCGCTGGCGTTGGAAAATGAGTGCTTTCCACCTCAAGAAATCAATAAATTAAAAGTAGATTCCTCGCCATTACTTTCCCGTCTACTTTTTAGGTTTCGGCTGTGGTTTTTAGGTTAGGCAATGTTCAAAAGTTCTCCTGTGGGGCACACTCAGGCTCATAGCCCATTGTGATGTCGCATGGTAAACTTGTCCTTACCTCTCCTAAAACCAGTGATGCTTTTCGAAAACTTTAAAATACAGAGCTGTAGAACTGAGATCTTCCAGTTCTTTAAAAATTTGTCTAACTAAAATATTAAATCTACGTCTCGATAGAACAGGACAATGGCACAGAAGGTGCGAGATCGTCTCTCCATCTTCCTCATCTAGACAGCTTCTGCAGAAGTCACGTGTTTGCACACCCATTCATTGGGCGTGTTTACCTATTAGGCAGTGCCCCATTATAGCTGAAGTCAGTAGGCTAAGGCGGTGCTTATTTTGGCTTAGCAGAGATTCTGTGCGTTTAGGTTAGGGAGTCTGCCGAAATTATCTGGCAATTCTGTAAGTGGCTTCATTAAACGATTTCCTCAAAGATAAATAGCTTACATATTTGTAAGGGTATGCCCCTGTCATTGGCTGTGTACTCATCGGTCAATTTGGTGCCGAGCCTCTCTAGTTCATCAGCTTTGCAGATACCCTCAATGTCGCAATGACCAGAAATCCTTGTTGCCATTAGGAGAAATGACTCAACTGTCTCGTTAAGAGATGTGCGGCGTTTCAAGGCTGCCTTCGAGGTTGTCCAATCCTTTGGGATTGGGTTTTTATTGCCGACTTGCAACACACTGTAACAGTGTCACGGCTTTCATTACTGCTACCAATTCAGCCTGAAAGACACTAAAGTAGTCGGGGAGCCGAAAAGTGAAGAAGATCCACAGATATGCGGAATATACTCCTCCGCCCACTCTGTCCTCCAGTTTTGGGCCATGTGTGTATGCATAGATGAACTCGCCTTGTCTTACATCGTCTAGTTCCCACTCTTCCCATGAGGGTAGGAGAGTCGTGAACGTTGTAATAGCAAGTGTATGTGGGAGTGCATAGTCCACCAGTCCGGGAAGTTCCGAAATGTCAGCCATGATTTTTCTGTGAGCGTAGTTCGTGATTGGCCACTTAGTTAAAGTTTTCAGCCTTGTCGCCGCATTGCGTGCGCTAAATCTTGTCTGCAGATCTACCGGAAACAAGCTTAATGTCGCATATAATGCTTTCGATGTTGTGGTGGACATCGCACCGGTTATAATAGGAAAGATTCGAGTCTTTGAACCTTATCAACTCATTTGATGCTCACACCCTTCTCAAGCGCATTCCAGAGAATTGGTCGAACTACCAGTGTTGCATTCTAGGTTCCAGTCTACAATTTCTACAATTAACCTTCCACAGGAGTAGAAGGCCGCCATAGCTTTGCGTGCTCTATCTGCGACTGTGAGCCCCAATTTTGTTTCCTCTCCAGTACAAGGTCTAGATAGCCCTTTCTGTTACTCTAAGGGATTTCCCACCTGGAGATATTTGTTTAAAAGCAGTTGTTTTATGCTTTCTAAGCAGTATCGACATCTAATTTTTAATATATTTAGTTTTCAACATAAAGGTAAAAATTCGTCACATATTTTCCATATAATTTTCAGATTTTAAAATAGAATTGTTTGCTGGTTCCTGGCAAGACGTATGGCTGCGCACAGATTCACAATGGTATTTGGATAGCTAAGTTCTGCACTTTTGGTGACTTCTATAAGCCACACAATGCAATACTTTACAAACAAATGCGTTGTTTAAGCAGCCAATACTTTAAAAATAAATTGCCTAATAACTCCTTCACTCTGTTCCTCAATTCCTGAGCTGTTAGATAAGCGACAGTCAAGCGTTTAATATGCCTTCCATCATCATACAATTTTATATTATTCCTATGCTGCTAAATTACATTTAGTTTTATCACTAAAGCACTTATCTCTGCAGTTGCCTTAATTTTGTTTATCAATTTTGCACTTTATACAGTAAAGTAAATTGACAAAATATTATAATCAACAGATTTCACGCCTCAACAAATTTCACGTAATCACACCGTCACATGCAAAAATATTGATGAAGACGTAAGCGTGTAGGTAATGAGTTTAATTTCTCAAAACGATTTTTTTTAATCTAACATAAAAGGCACTGCAAACATACAATTTGTAAAGTGACATGAAATTCAGCTTGAACAAATTCACCGAACCACGAAAAGATCGTTTTAAGGTAAAACTAAGACTCGTGAGCACCTTCCCCATCGCTCTTCCACCTGTACGCAAATTAGTGTACCTATCTTCTACATGAATCTCTATTCTTTAGGCTATGTGAAACTTTCGAGGATATTTCGTTCATAGAAAAACTCCTGATGAAAACCAGTTTCCGCTTTAAGATGACATAGAAAACCTCAGGCTCCTCAATTTGTGGAACGGCAAACCACAATTAAAAATAACACATGAGCTGAAAAGTTCCGGACAAGTTTTGTTTTTTGCTTAGAATAAGCCTTATTCATGAATGTAGTGAATGTCATCAAGAACAACGCAATCATTCCAGCGGCGCTCTATTATTTCAGTACCACTTTTGTAGAATCATTTGCCTCAAAGTAGGCCTCAGCTTCAGCTATAACCTCTTCATTCGAGCGAAATTTCATACCCGTGATTTTAGTCTGCGAACTGCCAGTAGTCGCTGAGAGCCAAATCTGAGGAATACGGTGGATGTGGGAGCAATTCGGAGCTCAATTCATATAATATAGTTTTGCCATTGTTTTGATTCACTTGTTACTGACTTGCTTTTGGTCAACATTGAACATGCGCGGCACCCATTTCAAGCAGAGTTTTCTCATAGTCAAATACTCATGCAATGTAAATCCTAGTCATTCTTTTGATTTCTTTACGCTATCTATCAGCTAACTCACGGAACTGCACTTTTGGATCATTCAAAACGATTTTGTCGATTTTTTTGATCTTGTCTGGTGGTACCGCCTCATTTGGATGTTTACTGCATTGTGCTTCATCGGGGTCTCTACGGCCACGTTTGAAGTGAGTAAACCATCGCATTATTGTTTTTTCTGATGTAGCGGAGTCTCGATAACCCTTTTCAAACCATTGCTTGGCTTTACCGGTATTTTTTTCCCATCCAGAATCAGTGTAAAATTAAAACACGAAAATCTTGTTGATGCATTGTTCGGAAATTAACAAAAGTAGCTCACAAATCAATGAATAGAATATCAAAAAATTTGAACAGCTGTCTTTTTAACCGCTTTTTAACAGCTGTGCTAACCGAAAAAGGGGAATGTAATAAAACTGGTGCCATCTATGTGTTAGGTCCGGGACTTTTCAGCCCATGTGTTTGAAGCTTAGTCTTAAGCCACGCAAAGAATAATGTGTTTAACAGTTTATCATTAATATATATGTACATATTTAAATAAATACAAATATGTATATATGGCGGCCGCCGTAACCGAATGTTTGATGCGAGACTAATATTCGGATGTGCGTAAGTTCGAATTCCCACGCATCGAACAACAAAAGGATAGAGAAAGTTTTTTTAATAGCTGCCGCACCTCGGCAGGCAATAGCAAACCTCCGAGTGTACCGCTGCCATGAAAAAGCTCCTCATAAAAAATATCTGCCGTTCGCAGTCGGCTTAGAACAGTAGGTCGCTCCATTGGTGGAAAAAGCATCAGGACGTTCACCACAAATAGGAGGAGGAGCTTGGCCAAACAACCAAAAAGGGTGAATATACGAGTACATAAAACATTTTCTAACTTTTCCTACCATAACGTACGCATAACTTCTCAACCTCATACAATTTATCATAAAAACGAGACGCACTCACAGCAGGCTATTGAAGTGCATGTGTGTGTATATGTGTGCGCAATGAAATCACTTATCTATTGGCGCATAGATTCCTCGCTACCTTGCCTTGATGTAGCTGATTCCATATTGTCACAACAAGCTTATTTGTAGGTATGTATGTATATATAACCTCTGTAGTACACCCACCTATACTTATGTGATGAAATGTAAATATTTGTGGTTGACTTTACGAAAACATGTAAGCGAAGGAAAAACAGTAAAAACCATCAGACTTTAACGCCCTTCTGCACTTGAGCGTCCGAAGGGAAGAAACCTTATTAACTTTATTATTTTTCTTTAATAGCAGCAACTTGCTTTTTTGGTGCTGTACGCATACGTATGTATCTTTTCATTATCTTATTTACGTGAGTATTTATGTGCACACTTACACACTTATATAAGGATGCCGTAAGTCCCCTGTGTACAATAAGGAAGCCTTGCAATAACATATTGCTAAGGGCAAGGAAAAGCTGTCCAACACGTATCGCCTAAATTAGTGTTTATTTCTGCTGAAGAAGGTATTTCTTGGACAGCAAATTAGTAAGTAGAGTGAATTTACTGATAGCCAACAATGTACTCGTACCTAACTTAAGCCCTAATACGTATATTTAGGACAGTCTCCGTAAATCTGGAATATCCAAATAATGTAGGGAAGTCCAAAATTGCTAAAAACAATAATGTACTTTAACCATTTAAGGTATGAATTAACAAAGCGTGGAAAAAAAATTGTGTTATTAAATTATCAATATATATTAAAATACATAGGCCGTATATAAAAACTGGTTATAAAGTATAGTACAGTTGAAAAGTGTAAAAATGATTATCCTTCCTTTTGATGCTTACTGCACATTGTGGTCTGGGGAAGTCATAAGGACTTTTTTTTCAAAAATACATTTGGAAATAAACTTACAAAGGACTCTGATGGTTCCAAATTGCCTTACAAAGGAAACTCCTGGTAATAATTATTTGTATTATGGCACAAGTTGGCAGTTAAGCCCGATTCAATAACTCTGAGTTATTTTCAATAAGGTCCACTCAAAGATAAAGCTTATGTGAATAAACCAAAAACAAGCTTAAAAGTTTTAAAGCTTTAAAAGATAGCATTCGACCCGAAATTTCTTAGAAAGAAATTATGTATGCTTTAATTAGTACTGTCACCAATCAAGTATCTTTGTTTTTGTTGTAGGTACGTCTTGCTTCAAACATACGTAAGCTGCGACATCTCTCGAACGAATAGTTCATATTATTCTTTTTTTTGACAAATTATGAGCGGTTACGTAAAATAATTTTAGTTGCTTCTGCGTAGCAGTACCAAACGATGATGTCTTCCGTTTTCTACCTCGGCAGAAATCGGCCTTGGCTATTTTTCTGGCCAGCCTTCAATAGTGAAGCACAACCCAGAATATGTTGCATGTTTGCTTCAATTTGATCCTAAGACAAAGTTTTTTTTCTGTGCAGCAAATAATGAACCAAGAATATTAGGTTTCCTTACTTCCTTTAAAAGGACAATCAAGGGCATGATATTATGGCACGTATCATTCGACTTAAAAGCATTGAGTAAGTAGTATAGAGAGACACATTCGCGAATAAAAATTATGCAATAACAGCATGAAAAATATGTTGTTTGTCTCTTTTTCATAAAGTAAGAAGTATGAAAAGAATAGGATGAGAAATCACCGTGTCGAAAGGCGGCCAACGTTGGCTTTGCTCGTAGACAGTAAAGAAGGAATAAGGACTCCATATAAAAAGTGGGAAAAAATAGGGAAAAATACGTATTAAATAACAATATGCATAAAAGTGAGTTGCTTAGTGGTCTAGAGTACGCTAAAGTCGAAAAGCAAATTTGTTTTTTTTTTTCATAAATTTTATATATTCGATGCAATTAAGTCTAATTAACTGTTAATTAACACTTTTCTGTTCTGCAGCATTCCCACAATAACAAATACACAAATCTATATTTCGGATAAATTTTTTTTGCTTTCTGCTCTCTCAGAAAGCTTTGCGCTGCGAAGCAAGTGTTGGGCCCGGCGCTCAGGAAAACGACCCGATTCGCTAAAATTGCTGAAGAGTTCGTATTTGTTGTTATAAACAAAATGTATATGTAAACATAGATGCAGTACATGCAAAAAAAAAATACAACCCGCACTCTTGTTTCAAAGTAAATTTCTAACTTCACGGCTATACTTATACTTATTTTGTATTATTTTTTTATTAATTGTATAACCTCATTCTTATTACTAATGACTGAACCAATTTTCAAAGCACTTTTGCAACTCTGAAGTGAACTCCTCGATAAAGAACTGTTTAGCGAGCTTCAACAGCTTTTTCAGGCGCTGTAAAACGTTGACTTCGCATTTTATTCTTCTTGGTCGGGAACATATACAAAATCATTAGTTGTCAAATCAGAACTGTAAGACGGATACTTCATTATCTCGATTTTTTGAGCGTTCAAAAACTCCCTTGTGTAAACCGAACGCCAGAGCACGTGAAGGATGATTCGTATTCGACGATTGGGTTTCCTTAATTCTTCGAAAACATCTGGCCAACAAATACCTTTCACTCAATTGTCTATTACTCAGAATTTACTGTTTTAAGTTTCTCATGTCTAGAATTTCCGAAAAAATAGGTGAACATTTGCTTTGAAGTGCTTCTTCCGCGAACACATTTTGTTAGAATAAGCTCGTTTTGGAACACCCAAAACGTCGATGGCTTTTTATTTCGGTCTCATATGCCGTAACGCTGTAGTAGAAGTGTTTTGAGCCACTACGACGGAATCTTGTCAGCATTGCTTTATATCAATCGCCACGAATCTTTTTTTGTTGAGTTCTGGTTCTTACGGTTGTATTGCTTGACGTAAATCAAATTAAAAAGGAGAAATAATGAGGTTCTCCGCGGCAGCGCCCCATACCGCAGTAAGGCCATAGTTACTGTCGAAGGAGGCCTGGTGTTCGAGAGGGAAGCTCGGTTAGTGATGCACATGTTTTAATTCCCTGCACCATTCAGCCCTCGGCACGATTCCCAGCACATCTTGACTTGGGAATTGGTTGCGTTTTAGTTCTCTCCTTGGTTCATTGACCCTTGGTAAGCCCTTACACCGCGGCAAGGTATACAATCGTCGAAAGGGTATTTTTTGGGCAAACGGCAAATTATGCTGTATTCAACAAGAACAAAACTTCTTTGCGAACAAATGACCATGCAATATTGAGTGTATGCTGGTTCCACAAATGTAAGGATGCCTCTAGAGCTAAACTGCTCACTCGAATACTTCATTGAAATGCAAGATGAAGTAAATATTCATCACTTATGATAAATCCCAACTTATGTAATTTTTAGTCTCCGTGCACTGAATATAGACGCGGCAATGATTCAAGAAGCGAAGACAAGAAAAGAAACCAGCTCATGCAGGATTGAGAAAATCATGCTACGCAGACGCAATGTCAGATCTACAAACTACATATATTATATCTCTTACTTCTTTTTGTCTCTTTTTCCTTGCTCACTCCTCTTAGGAGCATAGAGCCTCGACAAGATGTCTTGAGTTGGTTTCGTTAATCTATTTTGATTTCAAACAGGGCAGGATGATTAGCCTGCCGCTACCAGTCCAAAATAGTTGAAATGCCCACCTGTCTTTGCTTAAGACACCGCTAAATTTAGTGTGCCTACGCTATTACCGCGCCAGCAAGAGGAAGCGGGCAACCGCACCTTCAAATCTGACTTACACACATCAATTCTCACTCCTCCTTTTTATTTATTGAATGGATTTGAAATAGTAAAGGGTTTTGTATATCTAAGAGCCGTAAATGAACAAACAACAAAAACCAATTATCTGTCTAATTATATCCAAATAACTTTGTAACGCAATAGCCTAAACGCTCGCTAAATCAAATAAAGCGGCAATTAAAATTATTAATATTAATTAGAGCTAAAGTTCTCAGCAATACTAAAAATCCTTTGTGGATTAACGAAGTCGAGTTAGTGTAGGCAGCAGAACGTTGAGTATGTGATTTTGTCATAAAAAAAAGATTAATAGCATAGCGAATTAAGAAGTAAACTCGTAGCTGCAGCCTTAATACTATTGGCTGCTAGACGAAGAGGAGGAGTGCCGTAAGAGATATTCGATGAAAAATAACGTGGGATTTCCTTGGGTGCCTTTTTGTTGCTCTTGCACTGCTTTAATCTCAGCACAAACCATTTCAAAACGAAGATTTACATGAGGATTAATGTGAAAACTGATTGATGGTAACAGATTTCTTCTTATAAAAACGTGAACATACATATATAGACACACAGAAGGAAATAAATGTATATAAAAAGTTACACACAGTGACACATTTTTGGATAATTTATGATCAGAAATAAAATGAATGGACCATGATTTTTGAATTACAGCATCGAAAATAATATTTTTCTGGTATAAAGAAGCACCGCACAGTGGCACTTACAAAGTAATGTAAATTAATTTCTTAACTAGAAATGAAGTTGAAGAAAATTGTTCAAAAAGTTTTTCTTTCTATTTATTAGGTTGTTTTCGTAACTTTATTGGAAATGGTCCAACAAGCAGGTAACTGGGTGCCACATCAATTGAAGGGGAGGGATGTCGAGAGACGTTCGCTGACGTGTGAGATGATTCATGAACGGCAGGAAAGAAAAGGCTTTCTGCATCGCATCGTCACTGGCGATGAAAAATTAATATTTTATGATAACCCCAAGCATCGAATATGTTGGAGCCTGACAGGTGAACCAGGTCCATCGACAGCGAAAAAAAATGCATACTTCACAGGTTATGTTGTGCATCTGTTCAGATCAGAAGGGTGCCATATATTATGAACTCTTTAAACCATCTGACACCATCACTGGCGATCGTTACCGACTGTATCTAAAGTGTTTGAGTCGAGCTCTCAAAGAAAAGCAGCCGGAATGGGACGGTAGACGCCAAGCCACACATTGCTAAATCGGTCCAGAAATATTTAGAGGGACTGTATTGAGAAATCTTGCCCCACCCGCCGTCTTCCCTAGGCATGACACCGTGGGATTACCATCTGTTCCGATCAATGCAGTCAGCCCTTACTGGGGAGCGGTTCACCTCTTACGAGATCATAGCAAGCTGGCTCAATGAATGAGCCAAGTCAAAAGAACTCGAAGTTTTCGCCAGACGAATCCGTATGCTGCTTCAAAGATGGAGTAAAGTTGTAGCTGTAATTCAAGAATCTTTTAAAAATTAAACTACTGTCAATAGGAACAAAGAGGATATATTAATGTGGTCAATAAAATAGGTGCGAAATAGAAATAGATAAGGTACAAAAAGAACTTTGTGATTTTAAAACAATGCTGTTTTAATGATGGAAGTTTAATCAATGTCAATAATCAGTAATTAATTCTGTGTCCAACCCGGATGTCAATGACTTTTTTATTCGATTTGACACAAAATTGATAATCAGGTTTCTGTGGGAGTAGAATACCTTGATTTTTTGCCACAATCCTTTTTATTTTTGAATGTTTCCTTCCCGATTCGCTTCTATAAATCTCCCCTAAATTTTTCAAGAGAGTTAGGTAGGCCGAAGTTGCTGACAAAAGTTTAAACTGCTTGTTAAAACTCACCGGAATATATATCGCTTCAACTTCAACAACAAAAGCGACCTTTGTGGCCCATGTGAGATCTATTCAGATCAGCCAAATATACCTAACCTAACCTAGGTAGGGTAACTGGTTTGTTCAACACATAACTTGAACATTATTTTGTAGAAACCATTCTCATACTAACATTGAGGAGTCTTTTGGTTCATTATCTTTTATAAAAAGCTACCAAAGTGGCATATTCTCCTCAGTAATTGTAAATAAGTGTGTCCATTCTATTAGTTATAACGTAAATAGCATACTCAAATCAATTGATCTCCGCTTGCAGAGCGGAAAGAAAGAAATTCATATTAATTATTAGTTATAAACTGAACTAAATAATTCGCTACTTACATTGCATTCAATATTGTTCATTTAATTAGTTAAAATGCAAGCGTTATCCGCAAAGTTCCCATATTAGTGGCCACACATGAAAATAACCGAGCCTGTGCCGCCAATATTACGGGTCTTTTAAATTCACAACGAGGCAGTGATGTCACTTTGTAAAAAAGCAAAATTCCACTTATAGTTTACATTTTTTATATGATTCCAAAACGTGGTTTTAACCCTTGGTATGAACTCATAACCTCAGATCGCGATAAATGAAAACTGGGAGAACCTTGTCTTGATCCCAGAAGACTCAAATAGTTCTCAGACAAAACAAATACTGGAGTCGGTACGGGAATCTGTGCTTCAAACTCGAAAAACTACGAGCCAAATGGCAAATAGCCCAACGTCTTTCAAGCTGAAATTCAAGCAATTTCAATCTGTTCGAGAATAAATCATGTGAGAGGCAACAAGTGTACACACATAACTCCATACTCGAACAATCCATCTGCATTGAAAGCACCAGCTTCACATTTTGTTGAATCGAAACGGATGCCTTAACAATCTAAACAAGCTTAGTGCGACAAATAAAATGTACTTTTCTGGATTCCGGGTCACACTGAAATAAAATGTAATGAATTTGCTGATGAACTCGCTAGGGCCGGCTCGCTAGGTTTTCTGACAAGTCACTATTACTTACCATCTCTCAAAAATTCACATCGGAGATGTGACAGAGTATAAACTGAGTGTAAAGTTTAGGCTCTGTATGCAGGATGATGAAACCACAGAGCATACCTTTGGCAATTGTATTGCTTTGGCAAAAATAAGACTGCACATCTTTCATCGAGATTGAATGGATCCTTACGAAATCAAGAATGCTCCTGTTGCAGATATTCTGAAATTTGTCCGCAAGGTGGAAAATTTACTGAAATAATTTGGCTTTCAGCCAAGCCTGAGCCGGGAACATCTAGGTTAAATAGAAGCTCATACTTCTAAAGCACGCATTAGCGCACAACAAGTCCAAGTGTCGAGCATTGGGCACACTGCAGTGCAAATATTATTGTATTATTGTTTATCCATTGGTCAATTCAGCTACAGTGGTCGCCGTTTAATTTACCTTTGAGTAATTTGATAAAGTTTCATTTGATTTGAAATCGGTTTCGTTTGTCAAAAAAAAGTGCGTGTAGCGTAGTACACATAGCAGAAGTGAAACTTTCAAGGCAGACAAAGAAAGAGGTAGAGACCCGAGAGAGAATGAGAGAGAGAGAAAGAATATATATCTTAATAAATTCACAACATTTGCAGAGAATACAAATAGACAAAATTTACAAAAAAAGCATACAGATTACGAGTACTATCCAAATAATCTCCCTAAGCTCAAGGATGTGCATCTTTCTCACTCACTTGTACACTTAGTGTTCACTTATACACACATACATACATAGTTATATACATATTTATATAAATTATACTAGTCCATTACTAAATATATGTAAGGTATAGCTCTCTCTTTCCTTTTCCTCTACCTTATATCTTTTTTCTCTCCCGCGGAACGAAAATGCCCAAAACGTTGCATGGCCTTGAAATTTTACTCTCCATTCTCGCTCGTCCATCGACGTCTAAGAAGTTTCACTTCAAAAATTTGGTATAACTTAATTAACCAATTATTCGCAAACTCCTTGGATGGCACAATATTATCATCCACATCCATTCTAGTAGGTGCTTGGAATTTATAAAAATTTTCTGGAAAAAAATGGATCAGTTCAAGGCGGATCCTTAATTCAATTTGTAGTGACACTGGCATAACATAACGGAAGACGCGAGTTCACAGAATACTAAGAAGAAGTCTGAAGTTAAAGCGATGATCTTCAAAAAATTAGGAATAACTTTTACCACAGTAAAATGTTGCAGCTTTTCTAATCCCAGCTTGGGTTGGCAACTAAGTAATTGCGGATTTTTTTAGAAAATCAAAGAGAATTTTTTCTTCGAACTAAATAATTTTATTCTGTAATGTATTGCCCATTGTGATCAATGACCTTTTGCCATCTTTCAGGCAGCATCATAATCCCACGTTCATAAAACTTCTGGTTTTTATTAGCAAAAAACTGAATCAGGTACGATTTGACATCATCAGCTTTATTGAAATGTTTACCATTTAAGGAGTTTTGTAAAGATCGAAACAAAAAGCAATCAGACGGTGCAAGGTCAGGACTATATGGTGGATGTGGGAAAACATCCCAACCAAGCTCCAATGATTTTTGCCGAGTGGCCAAAATGTGTGTGTCCTTGCATTGCCATGATGGACTACAATACTTTTTCGATTTGTCAATTCGGGCCGCTTTTCTTCAACTGCATTGAAATGGTAAGAGTTAATCAGTTCGTGAGAAACCCATGTATCGAGTTTTTGAACATAGCCAAGTGGTTTTAAGTGATTTTCAATACATGTATGTGATACATAAAGCTTCTCGGCAATCTCACGTGTTGTACTGTGACGATCCGAATCGATTATTGCTGTGATTAGGGCGTCATCAATTTCCACTGGACAACCAGAGCGTTTTTCATCTTTGAGTGAAAAATCACCAGAACGAAATTTGGCAAAATAATTTTGACGCTGCTGTTCTTACAAGGCTTCGTCACCATAAACAGCACATATCTTTTTATGAGCTTGAGATGCGGTTTTCCCTTTGCGGAGATAAAAACGCAAAATATGACGAAAATGTTCCTTTTGATTTTCCATTTTTCAACGAACGCCAAAGGAAAGCTACGCAACCGATCAAAATACTGTTTTTACTGATTGACAGTTGAACTGCCAACTATCAAATAACAAAATGTGTGCAAACCTAAAAGTTCAACTGAAGCCATCTATGAGCGAAATCCGCAATTCTTTAGTAGCCGCCAACCCAAGGAAATAGCAATTGTAACTTTTTTAAAAGAGTAAAAATAAGTTTAAAAAAAAAAAATTCTTTTTTTTCCAAATGTACCTGCGGATGAGTACAAAAACTTTGAATTTTTTTTTTAATATTAAAAATTGTGATTTTTCATTAACTTTATTTTTATGTGACCCTTACTACTAATCACAAACGGACCACTGTGTGTTCCCTATACCAAACAATGCCTATTTATAACAGACTCGCATCTATAATTTAACTTCGGTTATCAGCATGAGATTGAATATATTATATTTATACATATAAACATATACTCGTTTGTAAACCTATCGATTCACATGCGGTAAGGGATGAAAGTCACATGCAATAAGTGCAGTACGAGATTGGTACAGATACGAGTTTCGGCTCTCTGCCTTTCACCGTTTGAACACTTTTGTAGATATTTTCTAGACTTACTGGGACATGCGTTGGCTTATGATGCTGAGTTGACAAATTTTGTATGGATTCTAACGATTTATTAATATCTTGTCACATTTCCTGTCAAAATTTAATTACCATAAAATAATGAGACGCGGAAAATGTCAGGTACCAAATTTATGGTCGACATCACAAAAAAACACACCCATTAATTTTAATGGGCCATATTATATGTTCACATTGTCCACATATATATAATATATATACATATATGCACATAAAGGCACATTCTTATATTTATTTTGGCTGAGCGGAAGTTTGATCTATTTATGAGCTAGCGGCATAATAGGGTGACAAATCTGCCAACCGCCAAATCGTTCGTGCATGTGAAAGCTCTGCTTTATTATTGCTCCCCAAGCATAAGTCAATAAATTATGATTCTGGTATAGAATGAAACGTATAAGTATATAAATACTAATACGAATATAAATCTCAACGAAAGGGAGAAGACATTTATATGCATGAGATTTTACCAACAGGCATCTATGATACTTATCGATAGTTCAATAAAAACTTGAAATTGGTATAAAGTGCTTACAAAAATTTGTGCCTGCGTTTAAGCCTACAGTAAATAATATAAGTATGATACATGGGCCATATAAACCTAGATTTTATGGTATGCAAATGAACGTGTGTAGGTTATTAATTTCCTCACTTTTATGAACAGCTTGGTTTTAAGACATGGGCAAAAAAGTTCCTAACACATAGAAACAAAACAATGCCAGACTACGTAAATTAAGCGTCGAAATGCTCCCACATAAATCTAATTCGCCAGCGACTACTGGCTGTTCGCAGACTAAAAAAAATCGCTGGTAAGAAATGTTGCTCGGTTATCGCTGAAACTGAGGCCTATTTCGAGGCAAATCGTTCTACAAAAGAGGTATTGAAATGTTAGAGTGGCGTTGGAATGATTGCGTTGATGAAAAAACATGTTTTCTTTGTTAGGTCCGAGGCTTTTCAGCCCATGTATACTAGACCGGAGGGAAATACGTAAATTTTTTCAAATCATATCGTAATAGCATGGAAAAGTTTCTACATATCAATACAAATTCAGAAAAAAAAACGAAATTTCAAATCGGTTAATATCTTCCGTTCGCGCGTTGCATTTAAAATTTACAAATTTTATCCCAAATCTAGCTGATTTACGAAAACTTGTAGAAGTCGTAAATGATTAAAGATCGAGCTCACTTTCAGCATTGAGTAGTAGATTTTTAATTCACTAATCTATCCATTTCAGTGGTTCTGAGCGATCAACTTTCACCAATTTTACACCAAATCTACTAAGGAAGCCTATGAGGCTTGCGTGAAAGCGGCTTACGGCTACTATAACACGTCTGTGCTTTAGATTGTCTTCCACTTGGTTACTTGTATTCCATCGTCTTTCTTTTCATTTTGCTTTTGATTTTGGCATACCGATAAACGAAGTGCACAGAAGAGCTAGTACTCTCTGGTCATTACCACTCTTGTCGAACAGCGCTGTTTAGTCAAAAAAATGTCTATTCGATGTTCTCTTAAATTACATAGTTTACACAATTACTTAACATTAAATCGCTTTAAACATTTTAATCATGTCTCTTACTCGTCTCTTACCTGCCCATTTTTTGGTGCACCTAAACCACTGCTGTCATCGGACCTTCCCACTAATACCGGCATTATACAATGTTGGCAAGAAGTGAGGTACAAAATGACAGTAGAATCTTCTGCTGCCAGTTCTGGTCAGAAGTTAAGCTTCACAGTTGTAGCAGATACTGTAGCTCATCAGACTGAGTCCCTTTATTCCAAGGCTTCGATTTCAATAGTTCCCAACACAAGAGCTATACAAAAGATCAAACATCTACATGATCGATGCTACACTATTCGTAAATCTTATTCAAGGGACAAAGACACACCTGAGAAACAAAAGAAGTACAATGATTTTATTGAACAATCTTCAAGTACATTATTTGACATTTCGTCCTGCAAGTGCGAGATGACATTCAATTGCTTTTGTCAAAGAAGCTTTGATAAGTGTATTTGTCCCAGGCTGGTAACTATCAACTGCACATGCCCTAAAGAAAGAAAGATACCACCATTAGAAATCAAATTTCTATATGCTCAAAGATATCTCGGGGAATGTAAGATTGGGACAGTAGATACCAAAGAAACTCAAAAGCTTACATTAAAGTTGCAGAAAAAAGCTCGTCACTTAAGTCAGACCAACTTACCTGGACCTTCTTGTACTAGCATTGATTCTGAAACAGAGATAACTCCTGAAGTTGACAATGATAAGAATGATCCCGATTTTCAGACCCCACGCTCTATTTCCTCTCAGTCAGCAAGTTCAAAAAATGCAAAGATGCGCTTATCACTTCCAGCAACGGCTTTAACAAGTGATCGTTTTGGAGTATCTGATAGAGCAGCCGCAGCTATTGTGTCTAGTGCTTTAAAGATGTTGGTCTTATAACGGACAAAGATACCTCTTTTGTTGTTGATCGAAGCAAAATTAGAAGAGAAAAAGAAAAATGTAGACTAAAACTTATCGAATCGGTGAATGCAATAGAGCAATTAAACGATCCGATGTGTGTGTATATTGATGGCAGGATGGATGACACTTTAGTTTTAGTTGAAAAAGGAAACAAACGTTATCAATCTATAAAAAAAGAAGAGCACATTTCAGTAATAACAGAACCAGGCTCAAAGTACCTTTGCCATTTAGTACCTACTTCAAAAAGTGGAAAGGACACAGCATACAGCATTGCAAATTATTTTGAAGAAAATGGTATAAATCAATCTAAAGTTGTAGTGATTGGATGTGATGGTACGTCAACAAATACTGGGTGGAAGAATGGTGCAATAAAATTCATTGAAACGCGTTTAAAAAGACCAGTACAATGGGCTATCTGTCTCCTCCATTTTAATGAATTACCTCTGAGGCATCTAGTGGAAATACTTGATGGTAAAACAACAGGTCCTCAGTCTTTCAGTGGGCTTCTTGGCAAACAGCTGGCTCAATGTAAATCTTTGTCCATCGTTGCTTTTCAGATGACTGAATGCTCTCCACGAACGCTTGACGCCATAAGCTTAAGTAAAGATCAGAAATACTTACATGACATTGCCATTGCTATTGATGCTGGTTTTTGCTCCTCAGATCTAGCAAATCGAGATCCAGGACCAATATCACACTCTCGTTGGTTGACAATTGCAAACAGGTTGCTACGACTGTACATTTCTTTGCAAGAGCCATCCAAAAATCTCATTCAAATTGTAAAATACATTTTGACTGTATACGTACCTCTATGGTTCGAAATCAAAACAAATTCTTCAATAGTTGACGGACCTAAACATATTTTAGAATGTATTAAAAAATGTAGAATCTTATCTTCAGAAGTCCAGGCAGTAGTTCATAAGGTCATTCAAACAAATTCCTTTTTTGCCCATCCAGAAAGCATTCTTCTCTCGATGGTGGTAGGTGACAGAGAGCATGTCCGCGATCTTGGATTGAGGCGAGTTCTGAAAATAAAAGAAATCCCTTCAAAATACAAAAATATTAAAAACTTTTTGGTTCCTAAACTAAACTTTGAAGCAAATGAATATTTTGAATTAATTAATTGGTCTGGAATGAAACTTACCTGCCCCCCAATTTTAGACAGCCTTTCTTCTGAAGTTATCTTGCAATTAATTTCTGATAAAGAAAAACCAAAATTAACCATAGATTTAACAAATATTCCATGCCATACGCAAGCTGTGGAGCGTTGCGTGAAACTAGTAACTCAAGCGTCCTCAAAAGTGTATGGGAACGAGAGACGTGATGGGTTTATAAGAGCAACACTCACTTCTCATACAGTTAAGCCTCAATTTGACACTAAAGCAGTCACTCCCGAATAAATAATTTGTCATCTTTTGTTGGTTGGTTGGGAAGGGAGTGGGTGGAACTCGTAGTACAGTCACCTTCACGCGGTGAGTTCTGAGTCGTCCAAAAAGGGCGGGCCAAGAGCTGTACAAAACTTCTTTAAGACAGTGTGGTTAGTGGGCGCGCTAAGAGGGGAATAATTTATTCTACTTATATACTCAAGAAGACTTATACAAAAATTAAAATAGAGAGACTAACCACCCGCAATTACGTAAATTCATACAAAAAATGGCATTTTCCACTTCTTTTCAGAGGCTGTAGGGGCTTTGATAGAGCGCTTGACGTTTTTCTTTTCAAACTATACCTGATGTTGTAATAGTCTACAAAAAATGAACTTTATCTAACACCATTTCCACCTCTTACAATTTTTCGAATATTTGTTCAATTTATTATAAAATTTGTAAATTTTAAATGCAATGCGCGAACGGAAGATATTAACCGATTTGAAATTTCTTTTTTTTCCTGAATTTGTATTGATATGTAGCAACTTTTCCCTGCTATTACGATATGATTTAAAAAAATTTACGTATTTCACTCCGGTCTAATGTATACAAATAGATTCAACGTTCTGAACGTTTTATTTTCATAACGGTAGCTAGCATTTTTTATTATAGCAGAAAAGAGCGTTGTGGAGAGTGGACGGCCTGATCCAAAAGCAGTGGCTTATATCCCCACCTACTATATACCCAGTGAAAACCTTGTATACCTATTTTCAAGTATCGGTTTGTTAGTAAATATCTGATATTCTATAGAAAGAGAAATAGAGAGGGAGAACCCAGTTATTATTATTATTCTCTATGGTTCCAAGGAGCAACAAAGGGCCACAATAAATCCCTTCCATTTAGATCTGTTCTGCGCCAGTCTCTTAGCTTCATACTAGGTTAACTTCACGGCGCGAGTTTCCAAATACAACAATCATCTCCAAGTGCTCAATGGCCTTCCTCGTCTACGGTTGTCTTGGAGTTTCTAATCAATAGCGGCTCTTGTTAATTGATCACATTCTCTACAAAGGACGTAGCCAATCCAATCCCATTTCCTTCTACAAATCTCAAAGAGTATTGGTGTTTACTGAGTTATTCTCCACACATCAGCATTCGAGATTGTGTTTAGCCAGCAGAACAGTGCATTTATATCGGCCGCCGTTGCTCTCCATGCCTTAAGTTATAGGGTAAAGATGCAGTGACATAGACCACCTGCTTTGTGTGTTGCTTTTCAGACTGATACTTTTCAGACTGGACGTAATGTGTTTTTTTGATATCATCGCGCAAGCCACCTGTCACCGAGGTGATGGTGCCTAGATAGCAAACAGATTGCACTTTCTTTAGCTGGATACCACCGATCTCTCTGGTTTAAAACCAACCCAGCTTTAGCGGCGGACCCCTGCGCCGATTGGAGTTGTATTTCCATTTTGGAAAAAGTATACCATAGTAGGCAAATATGTATGTATATCCGCGTAGTCGGGGTCAACAAGCCAGCTCTGCAGGTCCGAGGAAATCCCACTGCCGGTTCTTGTCATGTTCTTGTTAACGACGTCAAAGTGGTTGTTAAAGAGCAATGGTAATGGTATGCATCCTTGGTGAACGCCTGCTAAAACATTCATACTAACACCTGGGTGTTAATGATATGATCCTACCTTGGCGTGGGGTGCCACAACGTGCTCGATCAGTTGACACTCAAGAGCGTTATGAGGTACAAAGTGTCGAAAGCTTTTTGAGAGCCGATGAAATCGATGTAAAGTGGGACTCTCCATTCAAGAGGTTGTTCAAAAATTACTTGGAGATTTTTTATGTTATGAATTAAATCCCTCCTTTGGGATTTTAATGATCACGCCATCTTTCAGCCTCTCTATAAAGTTACCAGTGTCCCCGAACATTTCGAAAGAATTGATCGCCGGCTCAACCTCCGAGATATTTGAAAATTCTTGGTACACTGCACAAACGCAGATTTTCTCGGTATTGTGTCCAAATGCTGCTTTTCTGCTGGTGTAACAAGTTTGTCATCCGAGGTTTTTTTTTGGCAATAAAGACATATTTCTGTTTTGCGTCATCCTTTTCATCGTTTTAAAAAGGTCCCGGGAGCGGTTAGTTGCAGCAGCTGCTTCGCTTCTCTAACAAAATTTTCTGTATATTTACGCTTATCACCCCCTGCACTGCGTTTTACCTCTCGATCAGTTTGACTATAGGACTTTTTTCGTGCCGCCTTAGAGTTCCGCGTTTTAGCTGCATTCAACGGATGTTTTTCAGGCTTTCGTAAGCATATGAGGTACAATGTCTTGTCTGAAATCCAAATATGCGACTTTTTTCAAGATAACAACTATTTGAAGGGGTGATACCCATGTAACCTTGGGAATGTATTTAAGAGGAAAAATGGTGCCCCCAATTACTAAATGGTTGCCAGAGCGTAAATCCGTGATAATTTCACCATTCTTAGTTATTCTTCCGGTTCCATGGCATCCCATAACATGCTATAGATTCCTGTTGTTTAATATTGATATTATTTTGGGTACATAATAGCACTTACACCCTTTTTGAGAGTTTCGCCGAACTCTTCCTCTTGGTGTGCGCCTTGATGTTGTTCCACAAATAGAGGAACCTAAAGTTTTAAGCGACTCCGAATGGCAGATATTTTTTATGAGAAATACACTCGGAGGCTTATCATTGACTACCGAGGAGCGACCGCTATTAGAAAAAACTTTTCCAGCATTTCATGCATGGAAATTTTACCCTACGCATTTCCAAATGGTAGTCACTCACCAATCCATTCGGCTACGGCGACCGCGGCTATCACCCTTCGCTCGTTGGCTCATCGCACTGCACGCAGGTAATATTTCAGGCGCGGATGTGGAACCTTGCTGTAATTATCCGACCAGAGATCGGCTTTTATTCTATTGGCGCTTTTTGTGCTTGTTTTGAGAATAAGAAATCAACTTCTCTCGCGCTGGGCTGATTATTGAGTTCCGCATTTTGCTCGCCTTCTTCTTTTGCAAAGGCCTAGAAAGCTTAGTTCGTAATACAGGAATTTCTTTCATATTTTCGCCCGCCAAATGCGTTGGTTCCAAAGGCGTTCTAATATTCCATGTTCCAAAGCGTGTTCTTGATTCGATTTCGACATTTGATCTGTTTGATATTTTTGTTGCGGTTACTGTAATCCGGTTGTTTTAAGAGAAGTTCAGTTGCCTGGACGCCTACAGCATTGCCTTTGCGCAAGCTCTTAAGGTTAGAATGTCGATGATGGCACGCCAGAGCATCATTCGAAGCTTGTACCAGAAAGAGCTTGACCCTTCCTTGTAGTAGGCTTCTTGTAATCAGACTTCGTTTTTTGCGAATCTAAGCAAGCTCTGAAGCTGTAACCCCGAGAGGCATTCTAAAATCTCATATTGTAAAGCTCCTAAGAATTTCCTTCGTGTTCTAGAGTATTCCTCTCTTGTTGGTTCATTACAAAATCTGCAGCTATCATTGTTTGTAATTCCCATCTTGTATGCGTGTGCTGCTAACAAATTGTGGCCTGTATACCTACGATAGTTCTACTTTGCTTTTTAGAGAGGGCCTAGCGCCTTTATCGGCATTCTGTGTACACATGAGTTTTGCGGTTTTACAAGTGGTTAGATTATTCAACCTCCTGTCTATCCGTGTTTTCATGCCCGCAGCGATGTGTAATCGTCTGTCTGTGGCTAGTTTCTCTATGGCTTCTCTGGTCCTAAGAACGTTTTTAGATGAAATTTCAAATGAGTTTATTCTTCTGTGAAACTACATATTAATTTTTGTGATCCTGAGAAAGTTTCGTGTCTACGTTCATCAAGTTCTTCTCCTTTTCCTCAACTTGTGAACACAGGAAACTCTTTCTATCGCCAAGTAAACTACAAACGATTCATTTCGCAAATTTCGATTTATAACTAAAAAAAAGTATCAAAACTTTCGCACATGAAAAAGTAATCAAGTCAAACATTGTCCTTTCCGAGCCCTCGACATACCATATTTTAATTTTGCGTTTTCAATATTGGAAATGCTCCCTGGTAAGCATTTTCTCTTTGCTGCCGACCACTGCTTACCATGAGAAAATTAAACCTTACCTAGTAAGTCCCAAATAAACTGAATAGCAGTAAAAAATCAAAGCTTTATTTTATGTAAGAATAAAATTCATATATTCCACCTATGTATATATATGTACTTGTATATGCAACTCGCGAAAAAAATTTAAAACCTGTACATTTTCACCAGTTTTGACTATTTCTCCTTTTTCCTTGTTTAACAAATCATTACGTATGCATGCATGTAAATCCAAAACTCAAACTTTATACAAACATTACAAAAATTCGCATCAATATTTCAAACTTTTAAATCAGAATTAAAAAAATTAACTGTGCATGCAGTTTTATAAGCCATTAAATTCCAGGAAGCTGTTTTTATGAGAGAAAATAAGGCAAACCGACAGTGAAAGAAATGATAAAAAATCAACCGAAAGTGCCAAATTTATTACATTTATTACTGGGCATCACCGGAGCATTTAGAACTAGTCCCAGTGCTGCCCTTATTGTCGTTTTTCACTTACTCCCATCGACTTTCACATTATTTCAATAGCTGCAATCCATCTAAAGTGCAATCAAGTTAATGAAGTTGGCCTCTTGAGGGTCGCGCCATGGCAATCTTTCCAAGTAGCCAAGATTGGAACAAGGAAAAAATCTGTACCGAGACTGTTACCTCTGTCTTCATTGACGGCCACAAGACGGAATCAGGAGTCCGAGCAGGGTTTTCTCTAAACCAGCCAAATAAATTTATCTATTTTCTTAAAAATGCAATATGCAGAGTTTTTCAAGCAGAAGTCTTTGCGATTCTGCAGGCATACCAAATACTTAAGGAACGTGGAAGCGAAGAAGATATTCACACTTTTTCCGATAGTCAAGCTGCGATCAAGGCTTTGACCACGCCATGGTGTAGATCCAAATTCAGATCAACTTCTGTGAACAAGAAATCAAATCGCTTGGATGTGCAGGTACTATTTCTCTGGTCTGGGTTCCAGGACATAGACACATAGAGGGAAATGAAAATGCTGATGAGCTTGCCAAGGAAGGGTTGACTGAATTGGTCTCAGAGATTTACCACCCAGTCATCGGCATCCCTTGACTGTTGTTAAAGGGAAATTGCACAACTTATTTCTCAGGAAAGCATAGATCAGATAAAGCTCCGTTTCTTCGTGTGGTATTTCGAAAACCCCAGTATAATAGTCGCAATACGCAGATAGCCCCGAGGACTCCACGTCACTCAATTTAAAAATTTATAGCTGTGCTTTCCGGTCATTGGACGATCGGCACTCACGCAGAAAAGCTGGGCTTACCGCTCAATTTTGTAGAAGCTCCCCCATTGTAGAAGCTGTGGGGACATTTCAGAAAAGGAGACTATGGAGTAGACTCTATACATATCTGTTTGGCAGCAAGATGATTTTAGTCACTTCTTCGATAGCCTGGGGCAGTGCTCCAACTTAAATCCCATCAACCTTCTCCATTACATCGACATCTACGGCCAGATATCTGCCATTAGGGTAGCTGCGTACCCAGTTATTATTATTTTTTAATTCTGATTACATTTTTTTTTTAATTTTGATAAAAATCGGTCAAATTTTCATAAATTTCAATTCAAGTTCAAAGTTAGATTAATATGGGATTTATTATAGAATGAACTTTGTTTCCATATAAAATTATTTAAATAAAAAAATAAATAGATAAATAATGAACTCTTATCAAAGGAATAAGAGCCATATTTTTTTTCACCCGCTCTGTATATATTTATAGTAACCGAATGTAGTGCACATAGCAAGTGAACTTTAATACACTTTAACAGTATTTATTTTCTGATATTTTCTGTTCTCAGAGTGCGAAGCCCACCATAAAACTCATGCACATAAAAAAATGCAAAAAGTCGTGCTGAACTGGTTGCTAAGTTCAGTAAAGTGATAGATACCGCAAATTGAAAAAGTTCGCCATATCGATGCAAAAATTCAAGTGGTAATTTAATGAATACAATCGGATTAGCATCGATATAAACAATTTCCATTTAATCTACTTTAGGTCACTCCAATGACCATAACAACGTTTATCCTCATCTCGCTGAAAATGTTCCAAATTACTACTTTACCTCATCAGGCATTTAAAGCACGCATTGAGCAATTGTTTGTGGCAACTTTTACTTGAGTGAAGAGTTGAAATGTTTTGTTTATTACTTTATAATGCCTTTTCTGCTGCAACTATAACACTACATTTACTCGTTTACTGTACTGTTGCCAATTGTTGTGCAATACTTCAAACAAACTTTATGGAGTACAATGTATGCAGTGGCTTTATTTTATACTGTATCGGGTGCAACAAAAAACTCAATGCTTTAGGCTACAAATTTTGTGACCGATGGTACTTAGTTTCGGAATAAGTTCTTAGCGCTTTTATATTTGTTTTTATTTTACAACGATTTGTTTGCTGTTTGGCAAAGGGTAAGTATTCATTCGGTAGAACTCTTTTTGCTCTACAAAACGATGTTAACTGTATTTTTAAGACATTCGTTTTGAGTCTTAGAAATGGAATTCCTACGAGACAAAAATCAACATTTTCGACACCTGCTCTTCATCAAAGTTAAAGCTGCCCGCGACATTTGTGACATCTATAAACAAAATGTCATAGGCGACTGTAGAGCACGGAAATAGTGTGCAATGTTCAAAAATGGTAACTTTGACGTCCATGATACGTGCGGCAGCGGAAACCCTTCTGAATTGAATGCACGTCTCAAATCACTTTCGGAGGAGAACGGTCGCCAAACCAGTCGTGAATTGGCGGAAAAAATGAATGGCGATCATAAACGATTCTCAATTACCTTCACTCAATGGGATTTACCGAAAAATTGGGAGTCTCGGTGCCTCAAGAGCTCAACGAAAAAAACAAAGAGATTCGTCTTCAAATTGATTCTCAAGATCTCGTCCGCCATCGAGCAACACGCAGTCATAAACAGCGGTTTTTGTATCGAATCGTTACAGGAGATGAGGCAATCAATATGAAGCAAAGCAAGAGTAGGTGGCTTCAGGAGATACACCAAAGCCGAGAGTCAAGATGGATATCCATCAAAAGAGGATCATTACATACTTTTGGTGAGACTGGGAGGGTAAGGTTGCATTGAGAATTGCTCGAGAAGAATACCACGGTGAACAAGGAGCTCAACATTGCCCAGCTACACCACGTGGATGAGGCTATCCGACTGAAAAGATCTGATCAACATGGTTAAACCATACTTCTTCGCGGCACCGCCAGGCCCAATGTTGCACAAGTCGTCAAAACCGCACTCCAAAAGATCGATTGGGAAGTCCTTCAGTATCCGCCGTATTCTCCGTACCTTGCACCGATCGATTACCATCTTTTTCGCTCCCTGTCAAACGATATGAAGGGCGTTACCTTCGATAACAAAGAGTTCCTTAAAAACTGGCTCAACAACTTCTTTCACACCAGACCAGGCGAGTTTTGGCGGAACGGCTTCAACAAATTGATCGAAAGGTGGGAAGAGGTTGTAAAAAGCAACGGTGAATACATAATTGATTTATAACTTAATATTTTAAAAAAATTATTGTTTTTAGTTTAAATAAAAGTCTTCGGCAAAAACAATAAGTGTACGCGTGACTACCATTCGGAAGTGCGTAGGCTTGAATCTCCGGGCACGAAACACGAAACGCCTTAAAAGTGTAGGTCCCATTTGTAACAAGACGCACGGCGCAAATAGGAGGACGTGCTTGGCCAATTACCCAAAAAGGTTTGCAAGGGCCAATTATACATAAGTACATTCATGCCACTGCCCGTGCTGCTCCAACCTTATGTTTCGTAGCCAAAACATTTGTTTCCTTTCCACTCCCAGTTTGCCCTCGATTTTATTTTGCACAATCAGTTGCAAAAACTTATATTTAGGACCAGGCATAATAGGACCAAAATATGCGCTTTTGCTGCGTAAAAGCTCTCTATCCTTTCTAGATTTCGTTAAGACTTCTTTGTAAGTAACTTTGTCTGTCCCCTATATTTCCATCATACGCCGATAGCATCACATCTTAAATGCCTATAATTTGTTTATACTCGTAACCTTTAGTGTCCATGCCTCCACACCGTACAAGAAAACAGACCAAACGTAACATTTAAGGTACCGAAGACGTGATTTCATCTTCAACTTTCCTACAATTGAAGAAAACTTCCATCGTTGCTTCAATCCGATAGCAAATTTCTCTTTCATTTCTCCATCTTTCGCTAAGATGGATCGGATTGTCATAAATGTTTGAGTGATTTGTTGAGAGTTCTTTGAAACAACCATGAATTTGGTTTTTTGGGTATTAATACTTAGGCTGCATTGCAGACTTTTTTCGCTGACTGCTTTAACAAGATATTCCAGGTCATTAATTTCTTCAGTCAATATTTTTGGTGCTATCGTCAAATCGTATGCTATTTATTATTGCGACGTTGACTTTTTTACTCCTGAGTTGATTTATGCCAAAGCCTTTTCAAATATATATTCCGAGTATAAATTGAAGCGCATTGGTGATAAAACACTCCCTTGGCGAACTCCTCTCTTCATTGCAGCATCACTCGACACATCATTTTATAGTCCCACGTTCGCAGTTTGGCACCAATACAAGTGGGAAATACACCTTATTCTTTTTCATCAATGTTTGTTGTGCATTCCTTATCAAAATCAATTGCATAGTCAATGAAGCAAATATCTTTCTGGGCGTCTTTACAATTGTTTACTATGTAGGGCTTGACGGCTGAACAACACTTCGCGCGTTCCCATAACTTTTTTGTACGACCCATTGATGGTCTAGATTTTGTAAATAAACGGTTGTGAAGGATCTTAAGAAACATTTTGAAGCCATAACTGATGAGTCGATAATCAACGCATTTGTTAGGTCTGGTATATATTTTATAGTGGTATACAATGGAATAAATCGATCTAGTCTTAAAAAATCTGTAAGGCGACTGACGTTTGGTGCGTTTTGAAAGTTAGACCTTTCACCACATCTTATTGTAAACGAGCTACGACGTATAAAAATCGCAAGTAACATATAATATTTTTTATTTTATTTACTTTTTTGCGTATTTTTTAATACTTCAGTAGGCGAGGTGAACCTATTGAACACAACTCTCTTCAATGGAGAGCATCCAAAAAGACAAAAACCACCCAGCAGTGGCTAAAAAGCAATATTCCTGGTTTCATAGCCGCAGAAGATTGACCGTTTGGAAGTCCAGATCAGAATCCATTGGACTACAGTTTGTGGTCGGAATTGGGGAGCATGGCCTGTCGAAGACCTCACAGAAATTCGGAGAGTCTCAAACAATCTTTGGTTCGAGCAGCGACGTCAATATCCATGGAAAATTGATTATTTGAAAACATCTTTACACCCCAAATATAATACGATACTATTTATGTTATAGCTGGCTCCGAAGTGAAGCCTGTAGATTATCTGGAAAAATATCTACTAAGTTATTTACCCTCGTTTAGTTGCCTCAAAACCCACCTATGCAAGAGCAGACTACAAATAACCAAAGTTCACTTTGATAACCAGTTAAGATAGTTGTATACTCGTATGTATGTATGTAGGTCTAAGAAAATCCCGTTATCTGTATGTTTCAATCCCATCCTCTCGACAATATATTTGTGAAATTTATGTTATCTGTAATATTATTAAATTTAACTCATTTGAAGTTTCTACAAATACTCACGCACATATTCATATTGTTTCAATATCACAAAATCGAATTAAAGTAAAAAGCAAAGCAATATTATTCCGCAATTGTATGTTTAAAAATATCCAAAGCCAGAAGTTATATAAAATATACCAAGTCAAAAGTTAATTGCAGTTCCATAAATTTTGGTCTTCGTGAAATTGTATAAGCACCAGTTCATAGGTTACGATTGTGCCAGCGACCTGGAAAAAATATATAAATTAGAACGCATTTGCCTTATTTAAATACATAGTATACTAGTATATATTAGTTTATGAATTTTTTTGTGTATTTAAAGTAAAGCCAGGCTCTTACAGTCAACATAAGCCCACGTGTAATATTGAAGTACTGCAGCCCAGTCAGTGCCACCTTATCCATGGATATCTCATGCGCAAGGCGATCGACTTCAGCGCAGTAACCTTCTTTGGGCACTTGTTTGATAATTGCTAGTGGTTCACGCGAACGATCATTAACTTCGGAGAGATACAGTGAGACGGCCAAAGTGCGTCCCAAAAGAAAACATAGTGAGACATAAAAGTAGACCAAATGGGCAGTAGATGGCATTGTGCTGAGGGAAAAAACAAGTAAAATGGTTAATGACATTAGCCGTATCACATTCAGAAAATATCACACAAACTTGATTATATACGTTTGAAGAGCTTATAACTCTTCTTTAGCCGTGGATGTTCAACTTTCTCGAATTCATACTTAAGATGCGTTAAATAGCTATTCCAAAGTACAAATTTGTGGATACTTTTTGTAATAGCCAATCTCTTTGGACGTACTTGCGAGCTTTACAAACCACATTTAACTGGGTTGCCAAAACAAAAATACTTTCAATGAGACAATTTCCTACATTTTTTGTAAGGTCATTCTGTACACGCCTCTGTCTATAATTAAGATCAACACAACGCAGTTAGTGGAAGGGGCATTGTGAGACATTAAAATAGCTATTAATCAGGAACTGGAAATAATTGTATCCATATATCGTAAAACCGTTTCGCATATACACAAAGCCTAATGGGTTTGTGAGTGACTACCATTCGGAATTCAAAGAGAACGTAGGTTCAAAGCTCGGTGAAACACCGAAATGAAAAAAACATTTTTCTAATAGCGGTCGCCCCTCGATGGGCAATGGCGAACCTCCGAGTGTATTTCTGCCATAACAAAGCTCCCTCCATTTGTGAAACAAAATCAAGACGCACCCCAGAAATAGAAAGAGAAGCTCAGCCAAACACCCAAAAAGGGTGTACGCGCCAATTATATACATAAAGGTTTACTGATAATGCAACGTGAAGAAAGTAATGGCAGTCTTCCATAAGTTCAAATACATACATCAGCTCTCGAATTCGATGAGGAGTCCACAGGTATTCGATTAAAATAAATCAACCTGTGAAATTTTTTTAAATAACTTCTATTTTTTAGAAGAAAAGTAATATATATGTACATAGTATACTACCGTGGCGGACTTATAGCAACTGAAGTGATTTTGTACTTGAATAACGATGATAGAGCATTGGTGGCTTGTACCGTTTTCCTATTATAAAAAAAATGAAAGAAGAAAGACGTTTTCTTTTGACGGAATAGCCAATCGAGCGACAAGGCAAAATCTCAGTGACGGTAATTTTGAAAAATTGGTTTTAGAAAAAAGCAAATAAGAATCAAATATATTATATTTTGCTAATCTTAGTGCGGTATAATTAGAGACTTGTGCTGAAAATTATCGTTTACATATTTTGAAAGCATTTCCTTATACTGCTTCAGCTCATAAATGTAATCTTAATTTTCATAGCATTTCCAAAGTTTTTAATTTAAATTTGCTCAACGATTTTTTTAGGCAGCTTTGAAATTCCTTCTATCAACTGTAGTCACCTTAAAAATAGTAAATGGCTGCCTGAACCTTCTGGATTTAGTATATGACAATTAGGTGTAATTTAATAAAATAGTAAAAGTGCAAAAAATGTAAATGAAATCCCTCAAATGTTGTCAAAATATTGCTTTGCTATCGTTTCGTCGTGGCCTGCAAATCTTTTTATATACAAATTTTCAGCTCTAAAAAAATAATATTTTTTGTATTGTCGACCAAACAAAATCAAAGTATTTTGAATTTTAAATTTGTCATTCAAAGTAAATTAATAATTTTTTTCTCTCAGAAATAAAAATTAGTTTTTGAGTTTAATTTTTTTTTGTTTGGGGTCAAAAAACTCAAAACGCCATACATCCACCGTGGATTAATTCTGCTTCTATTTTAAACTATACACTAACGGGGACATCCAGCCAACTTAGCTTTTGTATGGACATATATATATGTATATGTATATTTATGTGTATACGCATAAATAATTAGCTCTTACAACCTTTCTGAGTGTTTGGCCGAGCTCCTCCGCCTGCTTGTGGTGTGCGTTTTGCTGTTTTGCACAAATTGAAGGGCCTGCCTCCGAACGGCAAATGATTTTTTATTTATTTTTTATGGGAAAAATACACTCGGAAGTTTGCCATTGTCTGCCTAGGGGCGACCGCTATTGCAAGAAAAGGTTTACTATCATTTGGTGTTCTATGCCCGGAGATTCGAATCCGGGCAATACCGAGTGCTAGACATGCATCAAACCAGTCCACTACGACGACCGACTTGCATAGTTATAGAAAACTCACAAACCTGTAAAGTTTTCACCGGACCAATAAATGTGAACCTAAGAATGATAGATCGCTTTGTTTGCTCTCACCGAAAGGTTTATTAGTATTCAAATCCTTAAGGATTTACTCATAGCAGTCAGACAACAAACACTATTTTCGCCGCTTTTCATATTTTTAAAATTAAACCTCTCATTTTATAAAAAGGTATACACAATTAAATAAATTTATAAATTTCCATGACACAGTTTTTGCTATCCAACAGAAGCGCTAAGAAAATAAATGAAACTGAACACTTTCTCAAAACAACAGAACGAAAGAAGTGGCAGAGAAATTTCTTGAGTTTAATAAAAGTCGAAAGTTAACAACCTTAAAAAATAAGATATACACATTTTTTTCGAAAAAGTCAAGGGGTTTAATTAGTCATCCTGATGACAAAGAAGTTTTCCTCGGCTCATGCAATCAACGTAAAGAGATTTATCAGAATTAGCGACCTCAAACGGTCTAATGGTTAGCCCATCCAAGAGCGAATTAGTTTTGTTCACTAAAAGATATAAAATACCGAGGTTTCTGTTACCGTCTATTCATGGTATCGTCTATCGTCTCGGCATGCCTCTGGACTCAAAGCTTTCTTGGAAAAGGAATGCCGAGGAAAGCATGGAGAAAGCTTTTAACGCCCTCTTCCTGTGTAAGAGAGCTCTCGTGTGGTGGGAGGCGGTGCAGACACAATCCTACCTAAAGAAGTGCGTATACCACGCATTGTTACATACACATATGTTAAAGAGATAGCGACCAAATCTGCTTCAAGGATCAGAGCAGCAGCCATGCTAAAAGAAAACACGCACGATCACGCATCAGATTTACTATCTGTGGAACACTTGCAAGATGCATCGAAAGCAGACTATCTGGTTGCCAAGATAGATCTGAAAAAATACTGTAAAATAAGAACACCCGACAGAAAGAATTGGCAAACCAAAGTCATATCAGATGTGGTCACCATATTTATACTGACGGCTCAAAGATGGACAATGGCACTGGATCGGGAGTGTGCTCAGAATAATTATCCTTAAATTGCTCTTTTAGGTGACCAAAACCGAAGTAGCGTCTTCCAAATATCTTCGCGATTATTTCTTTGTCTCACTGGAGAAACCAGTTACCTTCTTAAAAAGATCTAAGTGGTTTAAGCAACTAGAATCATAGAAATCAAATGTAGGTATCATAATAGGCCTTAGGGACTACGAGTGTCTTGTCTTAGACAAGCAACATGGCTAAACTAATCTAAGGTATTAAATTATGTACAAGCCTTTCAAGAACTTTAACGTTTTCAAAACGTTTTTCTTTTTACAGCAAAAAGGTATATTAACGTCAATAGAGTCCAATTAGAAATTGTAAGTTGGCGGTTTTGCTCAGCGGACGAAGCTCTCCGTAACAATGTCCAAGGAGTCCTAGCATTCACTTTCCAATTCTTCAAGTGTTTTTTTTTCGGAACTGAACATGAACTAATTATAAGTTTTCATATTTTCTAGATCAGGCAACTTTTTCTTTATACAACTCAAAAAAGGTAAAAAAAAGTTCCCGCACTTTGGTTCCACCGCGTATTTTTTGCCTATAAATGTTAAATGTTACCTACTTCATGCTCTTGAGCAGTTGTATGCACACAAAATAAAGATTATTCGCAAACGAAAGCATAATTATGCCGGATACAGCAGCATCGACTTGCTCGATTAGATCACAAATTAGACGATATTGCAGACGTGTTCGTGTCCAATAGGATTCAGGCATTATCTGAAGCGAAAAAGCGAAAATAAAATTCAATACTCCAAGAAAACTACACTTTCGTTTAAATCTTTCCAACGCCTTTAATATGTAGCTTATTTCTACCAAGAACTTAACTGATCATGAACTTAATAGCCATTTGTTCGAATTTCAGATTTACTGCCAATAGACGGCTACCAGGGATGTTTGAATTTTACAGATCTATTCTGAACTGGTAGCAATTTTTTTTAAATTTATTTATACCAGGTATTCATATTTAAACCTGCCAATTATGTTACCTTCTTACATGCACACAAATAGTGCAGTTGTTGTGAAAAGTTTTCTGTGTAATCTTCAGTTCCGGGGCAACGGAATGCTTGAGTGCTCGCAACCTTTCGACAACTGGCGTAACATAATGAGATCGTTAAAATTAACGCTTTGCTGTTTCATTCGATAGTGTATTGATCCATAAATAACAGAATTTTTTTTAGCCGCATGTCCTGACAATACACCTTGGTAGTAGGGGTACTGAAGAATATATTAAATTTTATTCTGTTTTACTTTGGTTTTGGAACGCTGTAACACACAGCCTCAACACCAATAACACAACTGTCAACAAAGTTTTTTGGAAGCGTAATGTCACCTTTGTAGTCTAGCGGCCTCGGTAGTCTAGCGTAAGTGCACTAGCCTGTCATCCCAGAGGTTGTGGGTTCGAATCCCACGTAAAGCATGGTCCTCGCACTTTTCCAAATTTACCTACTTTCCCTCTTTCTAAAAGCAAAAACAATCTTATTCCTCAACCCAATAACTTATCCTTCCCATCCTTACTCCCGCACAAAAGTCAGCGCATTACTTGCATTGCGGCTGCTAAAACAAGCAAAAAACAAAAGAAAAACCCAGAGTTATTCAATGCATCAGTGCCGCCAGCAAGAGAAAGCGGGAAATCGCGATAATAGCGCAGCGAGACCAAATTTAGCGAAGTTCTCAACCAACTGTGCAATCCTTCTGCCAGAAAAATGTGAAACACAGATGGCGCTCCAAGCAGTAAGAAGGCGTTGCTCCTAAGCAACGACAGGTGGACATTCCCATTATTTAGGACTGATAGCGGCAGGCTAATCCCCGACCCTGTCAGAAATCAAAATAGATTAACGAAACCAGCACAAGACTGAGCCTTGTCGAGGCCCTATGCTCCCGAGAGGAGTGAGTAAGGAAAAAAAAAACACCAGTCTAACGGTTAGACGCGATAGAAGTGAAACCTTCCGTAAAACAAACTGAGAGAGAATAAGACGAAAGCACCATTAGGAGCAAGATAATTATAGGTTCATTATAATATTGCTATAAAGTTCATATATTATTTTCTTCATTTTATTATTATTCATCCTCAATGTTTTCAATTTCAACAAATGATACGAGTGGCTTATGATAGCTAAAATATGATACAAATGCTTTGGTTTCGATGTTGTCAACATGTCTTTGAAATACCGCGTCAATGGTTGTTTTTGATCGTGTTGTCGATTCAGTGCGATTGTTACACATTTTTAAATTGAACGTTGTATTGAGAACGGCAATTAAAGGAACCGCTGTGTCCAATGCAAAATTTACGTTAAAATCGCCACTTAAAATCATTGGAACTTTATTGTAATCTTTTCTAAGTATCCGCGATACTTCTGGTGTATACTTTATTAAATTTTCGTGAATGAATTCCCTGATGCTATTTATTGATTTTTTTTTCTGTCGATATTCACGACACTTTTCTGCATTATTTTTCGGCATAATTGCGGTAAATATTTAAAAATGAAAATATTTACGAATATAAAAATACACACGCGGTTGCTATTATGAGCGTCCCCAGCAAAACCTGCGTGACCGAAACTCTAACACAATTACGTTTTTTTGAATGTTACAAACACATATGCACGCAGGTTTTGCTGGGGCGTGACCGAAACTCTAACACAATTACACATATGCACTCGTATTTGTTTGAAAATCGACTTTTTTTTTTCGTTCTCCGTCACCTTTGGAAAATGTGTAAACAGTAAGCAAACTTTATTCATATATTTTTCCTCATTTTTGCATCAGTAAAATTAAACAAACGCCGTAGCCGAATGGGTTGGTGCGTGACTACTATTCAGAATTCACAGAGAGAACGTCAGTTCGAATCTCGGTGAAAACACCAAAATTAAGGAAAACTATTTTTCTAATAGCGCTCACCCCTCAGCAGGCAATGGCAAAACACCGAGTGTATTTCTGCCATGAAAAAAAGCTCCTCATAAACATATCATAAAATAAAATAAAATAACTGTATAAAAAAAATTTTTTTCTTGTGATTCGAACCAAGGATTTTGGATCGGAAGCTCACATTGCTAGCCGCTCGGCTATCGCGCCATGCTGTCGGCGCTGGCCTAAAAGTTATTTAGTTCGTCGCTACGTGTATATGTAATATTCGTAGCCAAGAGTGTCGCTTTTTTCGTTTCACTTTTTCTCAAATCACTCCCAACGATTCTAAAGAAGTTTTCACTTCAAAAATATCACCTTTGTATCCTATAGTATGGCGCAGAAGCTTGGATAATGACAGCATCCGATGAGGCTTCTCTTGAGGTTGGGGACGGCGAGCATCGCAGACGATAAAACAGTGAACTGTATGAGCTTTACGGCGGCATTGATATAGCACAGCGAATACAGATCCAGCAGCTACGTTGGCTGGGTCATGTAGTCCGATACAAACGCTTCGACTCTGAAAGTATTCGATGCGGTACAAGCTGGTGATAGCAAGGGAAAAGAGGGAAGTCTTCTCTGCGTTGAAAAGATCAAGTCGAGAAGAACTTGGTTCCACTTGGTGTTTCCAATTTGCGCAGATTAGTATGAGAATGAAACGACTGACGGGCTTTGTAAAAACTCGACCAGAATCGCGTAAGCGACTATCACTCCAATCAAGAAAAAGTTATAACATCTTTAAGCCGCTTTATAGTGTGATCCGATGCAGTTTATTTATCGCGAGCCATTGCTTACTAACTAGTGGAAAAGTTTCAGAACTATCACTTTTTCCCCTAATATTTAATACGATTAATGGCAATTAAGTTCATGGAAGTTTGGATATTAAATGCAATGTTTGACTACGGTAAAGGCTAGCTGTAGATACGCTATTATTTAGATACTCAAAAATCATATTACCTGCCCTTTTACAAGATACAAACTCCGTTGCACCTGTCCGAACAAAGACGATAGCCCGATGCCTATAATCATCAGGAACACATCCATATAACTCCAGCCGAAAGTCATGAGAACATTTAAAATTTTCCCCAACCACGCCAGCCAAGTTGAATACGTGAAAACGAAAAATATTTGTGGAAGAACCAACATGAAATACGATTCGATAGGATCGCCACGTGAAGGACAATAATTGGCAAAGTGAATAGCTGAAATGGTACTTAAGAGATGTTCAGCTGAAATTGAAAAATTGGACCGTAATTAATACAAATAAGAGTTTCTAGCAAATATAGTCAGCCACTTACTAAGCGACAGTGCAATCAGTACAAAAGTCACCTTATGGACGCGTACCGATAATGCCTCACGCTTGCGCCAGGTCTGATGGGGTGGCAGTTGTTGCTCCACACGCTGCCACTTACGCATTAAGTGCGGCCATTTGGCGGCTAAGCGGAGAAAGCCAATTGAAGCCACAAATATATTTGCATGAAATATTAAGGGCTCTAAATATTTATTTGAAAAGGAAAACATTAGGAAAAGTAAAGAGAAAGGCACAGAGCAAAAGAAATTGACATTAACCTACAAAACTTATTAGTAACTGTAAACTTCCACTAACCGATGTTCCGCACATCCAGTACACCTTTTACAATCATATTTAAGGTCAACCCGGTATCTGCGATGGTTACCAACATATACAACAGGCAATACCAAGTACGAAAGCTCTTCCAGCGGAAGGATAATCCTCTCGGCGTGTCAGCTAGAATGCCGCGCACCGGCATTAGGCAGAAGCACTGGGCAATGACGAGCACTGAAATTAGAAAAATATAAAGCTGTGCATATACATAAGTATGTGCATGCTAAAGTAGTTTTTCGCTTTTAAATCAAAATTTTTACACAAATGACGGCATGCCTATATTGATTTCTGAGTTACAACGCTGGCAGATGGGCGAATGAGCTATGAAGTGTGCCTATATTTGTGCCCCTCAAAAACTGGTTAATTTTATGTTTTTTTACTAATATGTATGTTTAAAACTGTGAAACTTTTGCATATATGAAAAGGCAATAAATGTGATAATTTGAGTAACATGCGAAAACAATTTATAACTTTCAATATTTAATTTCGTAATGGCCGCTGTGCCAACGCATATAACCGAGACTGTCTCAAATAATAATTGTTGACAATAAAGAAAAAATACTAAAAAGATTTATTATGAAAGTGGCAATAAAATTTTAGAAAAAATATGTGTATAAGGTGGTTAAATTTCAAGGGCCGATGTTGAATGTGAACCACACCGAAACGTAAATTTTTTTTCTGCATTGCATTTGACATTTTTCAATTTCAACCTAATTCAATTTGAACCATGGAAAGATACATAATCGAGCGACGCGTTAAAGTTATTCAGGATTATTATGAAAACCGGCGTTCAAATCAAAATGCATATCGCGCACTTCATCTTCAGTGATGAGGCACATTTTCATCTCAGTGGATTCGTCAATAAGCAGAATTGCCGCCTTTGGGCGAACGACAATCCAAAAGTGACTGCCGAAAAACCAATTCACCTACAAAGAGTGACTGTTTGGTGCGGTTTATGGGCCGGCGGCATCATTGGGCCGTATTTTTTCCAAAATGGGGCCGCTCAGGCAGTTACTGGGAATAGGAACTTTTTATGGCCCGAATCGGAAGATGTGGATGTGGACGATAAGTGGTTTCAACAGGACGGTGCACTTGTCACACAACTAACGCAACAATGGCTCTTTTGCGCGAAAAATTTGATGACCGAATAATATCACGTCGCGGCGATGTCAATTGGCCGCCAAGATCATGTGATTTGACACCGTTGGACTTCTTTCTTTGGGGTTATTTGAAAGAAAAGGTGTATGTCGATAAGGTAGTAACAATTCAAGACCTAAAGGATGAGATAATTCTGCACATTAACGGCATAGGACCTAAATTATGCCTCAGCGTCATCGAAAATTTGGACCATCGGATGGAGGTGTGCCGCCGAGGCCGCGGCATCTATTTGGCCGATATTTTGTTCCATATGTAATTGAACCATACCAATATTATCATAATAAGCAGAAATGGCAATGATTTTTTATAAAAATTTTACTTAATTCAAAATCAACACCGGCCTTTGAAACTTAACCACCCTTTAGATAAGGAACTATTTGCATTTGGTGGTTTTTGGAGGTGTGCCGCCGAGGCCGCGGCGGCCATTTGGCCTATATTTTATTGTATACGTAATTGAGCTCTACCAATATTATCATAATAAAGAGAAATGACAATAATTTCAGAAAAAAATTGTATTTTATTTAAAATCAAATCAAAAACAAAAAAGCCAAATGAATCAAATTGCAAACTTTTTACGAAAACTTTTGAATCAGAATTTTCAGTCGTGTGGACTTCAAGTTAATTTCATCTACACTGATTCACTGTCTCACCGTTATAGATATGAAATTATAATATTTTTTTAATGAAGCGAAATTTGCCACGAAGCTGAGAATCATTTAAGAGTAAGCCAAGCATACGAACAAAAGCAAAAATGAAGGCACTTTTTACTGGGAATTGGTACTCGCCGGAAGCATTGAAAAAATTTTCACAGAATTTATGGCAAGACTAGGTATACATGCATGATTCAGTTATAGAAGGTTAGGTAAGTAATGACTGCTGGGCCATTTACGAAGGATGGAGAAAGAGGGAAAAATGTTTTCCCCTTCTTGCCTACAGGTACATAGTAGAAAAGTACGTGAAGTAGCTAACTAGTCCTGTAATAAGAGAAAAACTAAGTATAAAAACCATGTAAAATTTGCTTTTTGAGTCGGCTATAAAAAAAAACGAATCGATATTTTTTCAAACTCTTTTTTTTATTTTGAAGATTGAACATTGTCATTTATGAATGAAAAATAGGTAATATCGTTCAAATGACTGCCACGACTGCCCTTACAGCAGGCAATTCGATCAACCCAATTTTTAAGCATATTTTCGATTGTTTGGCTCCAATTTCATAAATGGCAACTTCGATTTCGTGTTTTAAAGCGTCAATCGTCTCGGGATGGTTCGCATAGCATTTGTCCGCAACGGCTCCCCACAAAAAATAATCCAATGGGCTTAAATCACAGCTCCGAGGCGGCCAAATGATATCGGAATTTCGGCTGATTATTCGGTTTTCAAAAACGGTAGCCAAAGTTCGAGTGTAACTTTGGCAGTGTGACAAGTTGCACCGTCCTGTTGAAACCAAATGTTGTCCATGTCATCCTCTTTAATTTTTGGAAACAACTCTTTGAGCATGTCACGGTAACGCTCGCCATTTACTGTAACCGCGGCTCCTCGCTCATTTCCAAAAAAATGGCCCGATGATGCCGCCAGGCCAAAAACCGCACCAAACAGTGACTCGTTGTGGATGCATTTGCTTATCTACAGTAACGTGTGGATTTTCTAAGCCCCAAGTCCGACAATTTTGTTTATTGACTTAGCCACCGATGTGAAAATCAGAAAAGAAGAAGAAGACTCACCACTTGGAAATAGGTTTTCAATATTTCCCAATTTTGTTCAAGCATATAGCGTCCCATTTCGTAAATGTCAAACCTTTAAGCAAATTATGAACCCGTTTGACATGTCATTTGTGTTACCATTCTCAAAAACGGGTCCTTAATATTAGTAAGAGTTAAGAAAATGTATTCATATGGTCTAAAACTAAAACATCGAGAAATTTCATATATTGATCATATAATCCACTTTTAGTAAATGTGATTGTAAATTTACGTATATATGAATAGGAGTGGAAATATGAGGAAAGTGGGTGCACTTGCTCGTATAGGTGTTGGAACGCTGCACTTATTCGGGCAGATTTCAAAAACCTGTAAACCAAAAATCTTAAAAATTGTTAGCTCACAAATATTTCACTACAACTTACGTGGAATTGTAGACGTAAAGCGCGAGGACTTGCTCGTGTAGGTGTTGCGCATGCGGCTGGAATTTAGAATAATGTATATTGGGCAATATTTGGCAAACTATTATGTCTTTATTAATAAAACTTGGTGGAGATGTTAGTGAGGTGTTAAGGGAAATAATAATTTCGTAATTATTTGCCTTCAAAATGCCCTCGGGAACTTCACTGTAATTTGCCTCATTGCACTATATATTTTTTAACACTTCACTAAAATTCACCAAATATACACTCACACGTGTTTTTACTTACTTTTATCCTTATGAGGGTTATTTTTTTGAAGCGCGGCCGAAGGCCGCCCAAGCTAAAAAGAGTTCTACGCAAAAATACTGCGTTAATTAATTTAATTTAATTTTAATTACTTTATAATTTTTTGTGATACGCTTAATATCATTGTTTTTAAGTTTCGATGATTTGTATGTTTTTATTTTCAAAAATATTTCTCAACTTAAAATTACAGCAAAAAATACAGCAGTTTTACAATGAACCTTCCACTCAATATCCCTGCAAACGAACTTCGTTTTCATTTCAGGTGTATGGCAACACCAACTTTTCGCTAAATTAGAGAACTTTAACATTAAATTACTTAAAAACTACAAGGCTCCGGCAGGTTCGGTTTTTAGTTTTAAGATGGGGATACACCCCTCTATCCCCCCTTTTAACCTTTTTTTCAAAGCGATATACATTATACTAAAGTTTTCCTGCGAATGCATCTACACCGGGTAAGGTATCAACGTGGACAGCCAGTTCGGAAGCCAAATTGATTTCAGTGGTAGCAGCTCTAGGCACATAATGACCGTCACATGTCAATCACTTAACTAGGTTTTGCACCATCATACACAGCTCGCTCAATTTCATCTATGAAGTTGCCAATAGCGCCACAGGTGACAACGATAGAAATACGCGCATACTTGCCTTTGCTTCTAAAAACCACAATGATCTGGACTTACGTGTATGGAAATTCATAAACCGGTGGTTTTCTGCAGCAGAAAGCCGACTCCAAATAATCGACTATCCCCATATGTAAGACCTAAATAGTGGAAAACGACATTAATTTACAAAATAATTAGCTTTTGTTATTGAATGATACTTACTTGAACATTTACAAACAGATATATGATTTTGAACGAATAATAACAAGGCAAAGCTTCAAAGTGGAAACGGTGTTGTCGACCATATAACTTGCACCAAAAGTTTAATTTTTACTACAATTTAAAAGTTTTTTCATAAAACATGTACATATATTGTAAAGAAGCAACATATTTTCAAATAAGGGAGCCGATTTGTCAAGAGTGAGCGAGAAAGCTGCTTACTTACCTAACCTTCTATAATTGAATCAGGGTACACATGCATGTGCCATCCGATGACTTGGTTATTATTTTCGAGCATTATAAATATGCTTCCGGGAAATTTGTAATAATGTACTCTATGTTAGTTTTGTTGTATTATTTTCATTTTTCTTTTTTAAGAATAAAAAGAAAAAATATATTAAAATAAATTTAGTTTATACACCAATTTTATTTTTTATTATTGCCCTTTTTTAAATACCAGATAATAAAAATAATAAAACCATTTCACGAAAAGAATAGAGTTGCTAAAAAATTCATACTCCTATTACCAAAACTGTGTTCAGAGACTAGGCAAATATTTTGGTTGTTAAATTCCTGCTAACCTCCTCCTTGTTGCCTTTGTAAAAACCACTCGCGCTTCCTTGCATCATGTTAGCAAGAAATAACAGTTGACTGGTGTTAGTATTTTTTGAACTAAAACAAATTTTTAGCATTGTTTTCCAATAAAAAGTTTAAATCCTCACATTTTTCACTGCAGTGCCTTTTCCAATTTTGCTGGGGAAAATTAATTTGAAAATGCAATTCTCCTGATTTTTTGCAATCGTGCTAGTTACTTTTTTCGAAGTTCATTGTTGGAAACTACTTGGGAATTTTATTCGCGCAAACATAAGCAGCTATAGCTGAAGTATAGTATTAATCTGCGAAAAATTTGTTGTCTAGGCAGAACAACAGCAGCGCAATCCTGCACTCAAACCTACTAGTTCTGAATTGCTTTCATATCACTTTGCTTTGCTGCTAAAGTGGTTCCTATTATACCTCCAATGGAAAGGTCAATTTACGAAATAGTAAACCCACATAGCATCAGAGTCATACCAGTAAGTGAAGCTATTAAAAATAAACAAAAACAATCAGTCCAGTACTGAATATTTTTTCAACTCAAGAAATTGGTATTTACAAATTTTTTAATTTTTTTTCGTTACATTTTTAAAATTGATATACATATATATTATTTAATGAATGTCAGCCTATGCAATTAAACGAACTATTCAGCCTCGCCAAAAAACGGTCGAAATGAAATGGGGATTAACGCTCATCGGTGCTATGCAGTCAACTTGCCTGCTCTAAATTTAGTAGGAAAGCACGTGGCCGCCGCTTCAGCGCTTAGACTAAATAGTATGGCGCTATGGAATACCCGGCGTTTCAGCTACGCTTCTATACTACAAACTATGAGTAGTTATAACTAACAAATCGATTACTCTTTCCCTAAACTCACCAACGACAGGCTCTTCATAACCAACATCCCATCAAGGTGAGAGTGGCCAACTCAAAGACTATGAAGAAGAGGGGAAGGAAACTTTTACACGGATGGATGCAAGCTAGAAAATAAAGTAGGCTATAAAGTTTTTTCAAAATAATTAGGAACAGAATTATCTGTGCGACTTCTAGACAACTGTAACGTATATATACTAGGCAGAAATCTTAGGCATAAAGGGGATAACTGTGTACCTTAACACACACGCCGTAACAAAGCCTGCGTTGCATATTTTCTCGAATAGCAAGATGGCTATCAAATCAATGGAGACAGCATTGTTTTCAAAGTCAGTCTTCCATGGGTTCCGGGACATTTTGAAGAAAATTCCAAGGCCGATGAACTAGCCAGAAAGGGTACTAATCTTCCACTGCTTGAAAACATAGGCAATATTGAAAATTGTAAATTATGGACAAAAACTAATAATCTCCAGGAGGCCAATAGGTCATGGAGAGCAAAAAATACAATACTTATGTTACAGCCAAGCTAATTTGAAAAAGAACAACTCGTGGATTGTGTTACCGGTCATTGGTAGGCACTATTCTAAGCTAGGCGTATTTTCTCATGAATACTGCAGAAGTTATAGAGAAGAGGAAGAGGAAGAAGGAGTAGAGCACTCGTCTGTAATTGTCCAGCCTTAGCTAGGAATAGAGCAAGGTTGTTAAGGAAATACTCTTTTGACTCTACTCTAGGATACCTACTCATCATAAGAGCGTCTAAATGGTTTCATTATGAATAAACACTGAGGTTCTCGTGTTGCACAGTGGTTGGCTATTCTAAACGGACTGCCACAAAAACCTAAACCTAAGCCTAACCAGCCTCTCCATCGGCATTATACCAGTTAATGAATTAGGACACAAGGAACAAAAGAAAAGAGATGATTGCGTACGTATTTATATCAGGTCAATTCTTATTGCGTTCATCCCTAATACGAGTATTCAAACCATTCTCATTTTTGGTAGGAGGAGAATATTTGCCTTGCTTATACCTCGAAGTGGTGATTTTGCTACTGGTACAAATCTACTCCCACCTTAACTTGTATGACTGCTTCCATTTAAACCAGTTCCTTCTTGCTGAGTAGTTAGGTTTTTTTCTACATCGAACAAGTATGCTCAAACACACGTACATATAGATAACTCATTTAGCAGGAGGTGCCTAACATATAAGCATGTTCGCATGATGGTATATAAGTACATATACCACATCTATTAAGCTTTTATGTATTTCTCCCCAAACAGCAAAATAGACGGCATAAGTGTTTTGGAAATGTGAAGATTTTCTTTAAGTACGTGTGCATTGTACCCCCATCAATGTCAATTTTAAGCTGATATGACGCGTTGGAAACTTTACATCTATTGATTAAATGTCAACTAAACTAGAACTAATAACTGTGGGAGAACTGTAAAGAAAAAATTGCGCACTTAAGTGGTTAAACATCTGTTTCAATAATAGTCTCTTCACCAGGGTTTAATTATGTGTGGAATATGTTTAAGGTTATTTGAGGATTGTAAGCTTAATACCGTTTTCGAAAATTTGAGACGTTAAGAAATAGAGAGCACATTTTACTAATAGCGTTCGCGGTTATGTAGAGTGGGCTTGCATGTCACTTGTATACAAATACGCTAACACCAATCTGCCGACAATTTTACAAATGTCAAAAGCTAAAGCGAAAGGCTATCATTGGGATCATTCAAAGGGCACTAAGTGAGCTCAACTCTTTGGCTACAGGCTGTGGCTTATGCTTGAACCCATGTAAACCAGAACTCATGCTCGTTGCTACTAGATACAAGGTGCCCAATCTTACCCTACCACTTATTAATTGACAAACTCTCTCAACTACACCCAGCGCAAAGTGCGTAGGTGTAATTTTGAACTCCACACTTAGCTGGAAACTGAACATTGATGGACGGGTAAGGAAAGCCGAGAGCTATTTTGCCTATGCCTGTAAGCGAGTGCTTGGAAGGGGTTGGTGCCTTCAATCCTAGTATGCTTTATGGCTATATAAGACGGTTATAAGACCAATTTTATCGTATGGATTGGTAGGTTGGGTGTTTGGCCAAGATTCTCTTCCTATTTGTAGCGTGCATCTTGGTGTTGTTCCACAATTGTTTGATTGTAGGCCCATCAAACAGTTTAGAGATGCTTAATGGGCTTAGAAATCGGTTTATAACTACGAACATCATTTATCCATCCACTTTTAAAACAAGGTGTGATGGTTGTAAATTTCATTCGTTTAAAAAAGTGTTCGCAGATAAAGATGTATTAAAAATAGTTTCAATAGTAATTACCAACGCTGGACAATTCTTGAGCAAGACAACTGAAAGACCGTCAGCATCTGTATGTGACGACGGTTGGAGAGAAGGCGTCCTCTTGAAAATGTCCACAGGTAAGATGTGCAAATTGCAAAAATTTTGAAATGAACTGTCTCTATCTATATCACGGATCAAAGGGTATGGGGCGTCTTATCAGCCAAGGCAGAATTTGGCACAAAAAACTTTGCAAATCAGCTAACTGTTTCGGCCACACGGCCACACTTAGAAGTTGGACTGAGAGCAGGGGAGTCTGTATAAACCCCACAAAAACTGAAATAATTCTGTTTACAAAGAAACATAGGCTCCTTATAATCTCCCCGGTAATTTTTAAGGGTGTGGAGATTCCTTTGAAAGAGAACGTCACGTACTTAGGACTCATATCAGACAGGAAACTCACATGGAAACCTAATATTGAAGAAAGTGTAAGGAAGGCCAACGTGGCATTATATACTTGCAAAAAAGCGGTCGGCATTAAATGGGGACTAACACCTTGTGTTACACATTGGCTCTATACTTCTGTAGTTAGGCCAATCATAATATATGAAATATTTGTAGCTGGCCATTTGTCAAACGGCGAGTTACGTTAAAATCATGACTAAGGCCCAAAGTACATCTTTTTTTCATCTCTGGCGCTTTAAGGACTACCCCAAACAAAGCGCTGGAAGAGCTAATCAATTTACCTGCACTAAATTTGGTAGAGAAATACTTGGCCGCCTCCTCGGCGCTCAGACTCAATAGTATGGCGGTATGGAAAGGCCGATGGTTTGGACACGCTTCTATTTGGCACTCTCCAAGCTGACTTATAACAGCGCTACACTACTCTATTCCTAGACTCACCTTCGACAGGCTCTTCAAGACGAGTATACCGTCAAGAAGGGAATTGCAGATAAAAAGGCCATGGAAAAGGGGGGATTCAATTGTTATACAGATGGTTCCAAGCTAGGCGATAAGGTTGGCTATGGAGTATTTGCGAAGGAATTAGGACTGGAGCTATCCATTCGGCTACCAGACTACTGCAGCGTCTATCAAGCAGAGGTTATAGCTATAAAAACAGTGGCTACATATCTAAATACGCAAGCCGTAACAAAAACGACTATAAATATATTCTCGGATAGCCAGGCGGCCATCAATTCAATGAATGCGGCTATACTAAGATCGAAGGTTGCACAGGAATGCCGAGCAGCCCTAAATGATATTCACGTCGTATTCAAGGTCAGCCTTATTTGGGTTCCAGAGCACAGAGATATTGAGGGAAATTGTAAAGCCGATAGGATAGGAAAGGTACTGCTCAGTGATAAAAGTATCAATGGAATACCTTTGGCCACGAGTAATCTAATAATCAAAATTATCCAAGAGGCCAATAGGTCATGGAAAGATGAAGATACATGTGTAACAGCTAGGCTCCTATGGCTGCAAATAAACAAGAAAAGGTCAAAAGAATTGCTTAGTCTCTCAAAGATTAGATATTTGGCAGGTATTCCCCGAAACTAGGACTTTTCTCCCATGAATATCGCAGAAGCTGTAGAGATGCGGAAGAGGAAGAAACGGTTGAGTATTTCCTTTGGAATTGTCCAGCCCTAGCTAAAATCAGAGCAGGTTGTCTAGGTAAATACTTTTTCAATTCTCTTATGGAGCTGTCTCGCGTGGGGATGGGATCAATTCTACGTTTCATACGAGCCCCAAAGTGCTTCCACGAAGGAAAGTAAATAGGGTTCCAGTGCAGCACAGTGGTATCACAACGGACCTGTAAGGTCTAAGTGAGTTGGTCGTACAGACCGACTACCACCATAACCTAACCTAACATAGTGGCTTCGGCAAGTGTATTTGCCAAATTTATCATCCAACATCCCCGTATACTCGAACTCAATTTTCTAGCTTTGATAAAATGCCAAACCGACTTTGGATTATCTTTGATGTTTCGCTCAATGCTAATCATATAATTTTTGAAAAGTAGATTATCTAAGGACTAAAATTTTTTTTGAAAGTAGTTTTATATTACAAAAAATGCCTGCTCACTAGTTGCTTTAAATTTTTTGAGGTATTTATTTTTAAGATTTTCAAATTTCTTGATTTGCGTTTTATGCCAAGCTGACTTATAACAGCGCTTCTTTTTTAAATGAGTATTATTAATGCAAAATGCATGCCTTATTGATATAAAATAAGAAAAGCAAATGCGAATATTCAAGTCAGACAATAATTCATCGCATTTCAATTGTAAAAGGGAATTATTTAAGTTGGCATAATCGGAAACAGTTTCATCAATACACGATAAAGGTAAAAACCCATAAAAATTTAGCTTAATATCTAAAGGGACATGATGAAAACCAGCATCGAATATTGGAGAAATACCATATGATATGCAAGAATTAATATTATCACTTACAAACATAACATCTAGCAATTTTCTTAGGGGGTGGTTACTCACGTCCAGATTTTTTAAAAAATCAATTTTATTACAGATTCTTATTCTTTATTATTTTAGCCGTATTTCTGTGGAAGTCGGTTGTAAAAATTCCCCATAGATACGAATTTATGGTAGAAAATGTAACTGCCTGACGAGAGTTTGATGCGCCCAAGCGAAATGCACTTGAAGGTTTAAACTCGTTTTTCTCGAAACTACTCTTTCCGGCACGGTCTACATAACAACTAATTTTTAATATTATTTGATGTGGTTTTTTTTAATATTAGAAAGTGTTTTCTCTGTAGTCTGTCGAGCTGGATTTTTGATATTTTTATTAAACAAATTTATAAACATAATTAATGTGTGACATTTATGATGTAAAACGCATGTGTCTGTCTACAACTACAACTTTACTTAATAAGATTTTTTTTTTTTTTACTTTTTACAGATCCATCGAGAATTCGAGGAGAAGTGATGCAGACCGTGGACCAATTTTTTTTTCATTGTACTTTGGGTCACGTGATTTTTTATATACTGATTTTTGTAAAGAAAAATTAAAATAAATTTTTTTATAGAGTTTAAGTACTAATAAAAAATGTATAACATTTTTTTATATTTATTTATATTGTTATCCCTTCTACCTATTGTATAATAACAGTTTTTCTTTTAACGCATTTTTGGCGCTGATGGTCGTATGCATCCCCTTAACTGATTAAAAATGTATGCTTAGGAGACTATCTACAAAGTAAGATTATAATTGAGTAGCGAGATTATTTATGAATTAATAAAAATAAATGTTTATAATTTTATTAAATAAAATAACTTAGTATTTCCTTCTTAAATATAAGCAAACAGCGTTGCATTTTTAATTTTTCTTATTGTTACCGCGCATTACTTGCGTTAGCTTCGAATTTTTTTGATAAAAGTGCTTGCTCTCATATAGATGGCGGGCGTTATGAGGTTATGGAAAGAAGATACCAAGGAAGGTGGGACGTAAACACAATGTCAGACTTCTGTTGCATGTTGAGAAATGCAGAGATTTGCGTGAGAAAAACTGATCGAACAGCAGAAAGAGTTGAAGAGAGTAGAAAAATATACCGTACCACTTTTTGATTGATTTTTTAAGTAAAAATTTGAAAATAAATTAATTATAGTTTGTTTTCTTATGAAAATTGCTAATGGCTCTAAAATATGCACGTCATCAATAAAAAAAATATCAATCTGCTAGGAAAAAGAACAAAGATGTATACAAATTATAAGCTCTTATTTCATATTTCTCAACTGGATCCTCTGAAATTAAAAAACCTAACAGATTTCGTTAAAGTAATGTTAAATTTAGTAATTAATCGAAGGAATAAGCAAAATAAATTTTTTAGACAAAATGGCGAATTCTCAAAATAAAAAACGATTTTTGATCAAAATTTCGGCCTTAAATTGCTTATGAAAAAAACAAATGTATCGGTGAGAAAAAATCTTCGATCAATTACTAAAAAATGTATTTAAGAAGTTCATGTCAAAATTTGAGATTAATCGGTTTAGCCGTTATCGAATAATGTTAGTCACTGACTTTGAAAAGAGCATTTTAAGAAAAACCTGTTTAAAGTTTGAAAAGCATTTAACATAGGATAAAAACGCATTTTCAAATTTGCGTGTAACTTCGAAAATATTCACCGGAATGATATTAAATTTTCTGTTTGTATTCTTAAATATACGTTTATTAAGAAAATAAAATATAAAAAATCGATTTATTGAAAATTCTATTGTAACTGTATATAACCAATTTCGTTTTTGACTAACTTTTTTACTAAATGGAAAAATGTAATTTTTAGTGACAGAAATCGTCATTTTGCCTTTACGAGCTCTATTGCTTGTCTGTTTGTATACTGCAGCTGTCTTTATATGTATACTGCAAGTATCAAGTATGATTGGCATACGATGGAATTTGCAAAAATTATAAATATATCGATAGGGTGATGCATTTTACGGCACCTTGTAGTAGTCTTATTTTCAGTCTGAGTCGTAGCCTACTTTTTCGAAGTAATTAAACTTGAATTGTGTCCCCATTTTGACACTTGATAAATTGAAATTCTCAGTACTTTACACTCCCGCCAAAGAACTTATACTGGAGGAGCATTCCCCAAAAATAAAGTCTAATACTATTAGATGCGACTCCGAACCAGACTTAACGAGAGGTAAAAGGCGCACAAAGGCAACTTCCTTCCATACTAAGTGCAAGGAATATCACAAGAACAAATATTCTAATACATAAATTAATATACGTACATATATTTGATGATTTTATATGTACATAAGCATGTATGTGTGTGTATATGAAACAGTTGTTCAATTAACTTACCCGGACCGACCGCTTCATGAAAGCTGCCATTGTGCAGGAAGTCTGTGCGAGTACCACGTTTAATGCCACCTTTTAACGGAATCCCGTTGCATGCAATGAAATAAATTACAAAAGAGTATAAAAGTTGAGTGTTTGCGACAAGCACAAGAAAAATATGCCAAAGTGGAAAGGTAAAAAGTCAAAGTTAAAAAGTGATTTCATAACTTTTCTCTGCCATCATTAATTACGTCCTAAACGCCAACGCACTGTGGGCCAGAAGACTCAAGTGAGCGGCAAAACTCTGTAATCCTTGGAAAAAGTCACTGTTCCAGCTAAAGAAAAAGTCGATGAGATATGGATATTACAACAAAAGTTTCTACTAACAAAACTGTTTTTATACTTTTCTGTGTCTATTGGAATACTTCTAGCCATGTGTGTAGGTGCGTATATGCACCGGATGCACTTATTGAAATGTGTGTGTGTGTGCTTGTATGTACGTATACATGTAAATCTCTACGTTCAACAGCAAAGGCAAAACAAAATGTGAAAATATATGAACAAATGCACAAATCGTCAGCTTGGAACGAAATGTTGCTAAGTTCACTTTTTCTTAAAAGATTTATCTTAATGCAAGAAGTAAGAAAAATAAAAAGGGCATCGTTTCTAAAATATCAAACTACAAGATTTAGCTTTTCTAACCATTTCTATTCTGTGATAGGCAGTGCTAAATATTCAGCCAGAATATGAAGAGTCTCGAAGAATACAAAAACTTTTCCTCAACGTTGTGGAAATCGATTCCTTTGGAGTTGTTTTAGCTTGGAATACACAAAATTTTGTATCAGTGTATTGCCCATGTCGCAGTGGCCAGGTACACAATGTGCGCTCACAATCGCAGGCTTTTTCAAGGTCAATGATTCGGGTGCAACAGAGCGTCGTATATTTTGTTCACGTTGCAATATTCGATGTTCACGTGCTCATGCTCAATAGAGCGCAGAGCACATCCGTCCTCCAGTACACACACATGGTTTCAGCAAGAAGGCGCCACGCCGCACATGGCCAGAGAGTCTAACAAACTGATAAGCCGTTTCAGTGGCATATCCTGCCCAGCCAGGTCGCTTGGTCTTTCCCCTAAGGACTTTTTTCTCAGGGGGTACCTCAAAACTAAAGTCTATGAAACAAACCCCGGGACCATCTCACTTCTCCTACGATTAACAAGAGTGTACTCGTATCTGACGTAACGGCTACCATTTAAAAGAGATTTTTCATAGTTAATTTCTGACCAACTGAGTCACAAAGTCAATTAAAATTTTTCTTATTTGTTTGTTTGTTCTATTGGAAAAATAAATAAACTACAAAAGTTCTTACTGACTAAAATTATAATCTCGATCAAAATATTTTGAGGCAAATACTAAAATAATATTTATATTAAAATTGATGTTTGGTTAGGGCGGCAGTCGACATGAGAGTAGCCAACTCACTTAACCATGTGGGTTCGTTGTGGTACCACTGTGTGACACGGGAATCTCAGTACTTATTTATAATGTAACCACTTAGATACTCTTATGAAGCGTAGGATAGGGGCTGACAACTCCATCGCAATCAAACTTCATTTTGCCTCAAAACCTTTAGGAAATTCTCGAATACAGAACGCAAACGAACTTCGGCGATAATTGCTAAGACTAATGATATCTAAATTGGTACAAGGAATGTAAGAACTATGTTTCAGAGTGGAAAACTGCGAGAAATTACGGACGAACTTAATAAGTACGTAAAAGACGTTACCGCACTACAAGAGATCAGACGGAGCAGACTAAGTGAAATATTAAAAACAAAGTGTATTAGGCAATGTCTGAGAAGACCAAGAAAAGCAGTGAATTGCAATAGGAACTTGCAACGGAAAAAGGTGGTCAGTGGCTTCCTGAAAGATCAGATCCAAGAAATCGAATCTTGCTCATCAGCCATTGATGCTAAAAAAGTTGTATCGAAATATCAAAGAACAAACGTCCGCCTTCATACCGAAATTGAATATTTGCCTCGATACGGATGGTACTGAGCTCCTAGAAACAGCAATCATCGCCCACAGGTGGCACGAGTATTTCTAAAAGTCGGTTAATAATGATACCAACTCGCATGGAAATTCTGGCGATGATTTAATAGAGCCATACTACACGACAGAATTTGATATTGCGACTCCAAATGAAGAATAAGTTAATCTACGATAGAAAAAAACTAAAAAACTTAAAAGCGAGCAGTGAAGACGGTACTACAGCTGAACTGCTGAGATATGGGGGTCCGACTATACTGTTGGTTCTAACAAAACTAGTGGAGCAAATTTGGTGAAATTAAACGATCCTTTGACGGTACTACAGCTGAACGGCTGAGATATGGGGGTCCGACTATACTGTTGGTTCTAACAAAACTAGTGGAGCAAATTTGGTGAAATTAAACGATCCTTTGGGACTGTCAATCTAACATAATATTCCCAGTCCATAATAAATGAGGTAAACGTGACTGCAACTACAGGGGAATCTCTCTCCTTGTCGAATAAATTAGTTCGCTTCCAGAAAGTATTCTTCGACACATTGCCCGCTGTAATTTTTAACTTAGTTTTGAAGTTTTTATCAAGTGCATCGACCCTGACGCGACTATTTTCTCTAGGAACGTTCAGGTCAGTGGCAATACAAGCAAAAATCTTGTCATGGACGTGTGTGCTACTGGTCTATAGAGCTCTGGGACAGTGCTATGTCTATTGACGCAACAGGTACTTAAGTCCTGGTTGCTATCACATGGGCATATGGAGGTTATACTAGATCTGCAAAAAATGGAATATCGGAAAAAATGTTGTAAGTAATACCGACATGTTTGTGATTTGTCGTCTGTTGTGACTGTCGTAGGCAGTCCGGCTTCAGTCGAAAGATGCTGTTGATTTCTTCGCTGCATGTTGCGTTGCCACTCTGTGTGTTAAAGATATAGCACTATCGTTGTTACAAAAATGTTTGCTACATTCCAGCAAGTATTTGAGGCGATTATCTAGGTGATTCGATTTTCCGGGCACTGTTGCCCACCCAGAAGTGTTTCAAGCGTTAGGTGCGCCTCTCTGAAACGATCGCAGTAGAAGAATACGAGTTCCACACTTTCAGTCGCGTTGTTGCAGTATGGACAGAACGAGGTTTTCTCCAAATTAAACCGATGAAGGTAATCCAAAAAACAAACGTGGACGCTCAGTATTTGAGTGGGATAGAAGCCAACGTCTCCATGTTTCATGGTCACTCATTGGCTAATATTTGAGATAAGCCTATAAGTCCAACGTCCGTTCCGTCCGAATCCCATCTGCTATGCCATTCTTCTATCAAATGTGGCCTGAAAAATAGACGGCTCAATTCATTTCCCTGAATATCAGCTGGTAGTTTGCGTCTCTTGAGACCGTTCTGTATCCACAAGCCACTGGCGTGCATAGCTATTTCCGAAAATTATAAAACTTTCGAAAGCGTGATTAATTTTGTGCCACTTCTACAAAAAAAAATCCATGAAGCTTACCTAATTTGATAGAGGAACTTATTGCAAAAATGTGTTCAAAGTTAAACATGCGTGAGGGAAAAGCAGATTTTATTTATTAAACGTTAAAACAATAATTTATTTAACATAACAAACTCGCAGTTTCAATAAGAAACCATTTTGTGAAATCATTGAAAAAAAAGGATACATGAAGATAACATCTTGAGTAGTAATTTTCAAAACAACATTGCTTAAGCATTCTCTGCTTAAATTTATTCCAGCTTTTCATTTGCGCTTTTGTTTTTCATTTCATTTCCTATCAGAACACCTTGTCTTGACTGCCTGCCTATAATCATCTTGATTGCAGCTTCTATATCTATCGTTTTATTGCCACCCCATCTTCCTGGCATGGTCTCCCAAAGGTCAGTGGCCGGTTATTGTTGAAGTATATTAATTCTGAAAATTTCTGTTCTTTTCTTTCTTTCTTAACAGCTCGTCAGTTTTGGATTTGCTGTAATCTGGTCACGTTTCCTTCGCTATTTTGCAGGTATCCCTATTGGTCCATTTGTCCACAGACTGCTTCTGGAATAGCAAGAAAATCTCCCTTCTGTAGACCCTTCAGGAGTAGCCCACTTCAGATATTATAGAGGAAACACCCTGTCTTGCCAGTTTATCAGCTTTCTCATTTCCTTCTATGTTCTTATGGCCAGATACCCAGATGAGGTGATGTATGTCATACGTGCTAAGGCATTTAATTCTTCTCTGCATTGTCTGACAATTTTTGAGTAGATTGTTAGTGGCTTGGTGATAGCTAAGATGGCTGCTTAACTATTTGAAAAAGTTTCAGCCCTCGTAAAAGAGGTGTCGCTGCTGATACTATTTTTGTGTTCGCTTCAGTAACATACTGGTGATTTGACGGTGTATATGTGAGGTCTCGATTGCAGTACTTGACATTCGTTTGAAGCGTAAAATCTTTTTTTATCTGACGTCAAAAACATCTACTTTCGTCCCGAAAAAACAGCATTTGTGGAAATTCATGTTTCATTATTACCTTTCAAGGGAAAGTGCTGTTGAAACGGGTCGTATATTGTTCAATATTTACACTAATCACACTTCATTAAATACAACTTGTAAAGAGTGGTTTCGACCCTTCCAAAGTGGTAATTTCGACGTGAGTGATAAAGATCGCGAAGAGGCACCGAAACAACTCGAAGAAGATACTCAACTGCAACAATTTTTGGATGAAGACGAATGTCGAACCCGTGATGATGTCTCTAAAGAGTTGGATGTTGACAGATCAACTGTCGGTAAACGTTTGCATGCGATGGGAATGGTCCACAAAACTGGTAACTGGGTGCCACATCAATTGAAGGAGAGGGATATCGAGAGACGTTTGGTGACGTGTAAGACGCTTCTTGAACGGGCGAAAAAGAAAAGGTTTTCTGCATCGCATCGTCAGTGGAGATGAAAAATGTACCTTTTATGATAACTTTAAGCGTCGAAAATGTTCGAGTCTGCCAGGTGAACCACATCCATCAGCAGCGAAAAAAAATATTCATGTTTCAAAGGTTGTGTTGTGTAGCTGGAAGGATCATCTGTTATGAACTCCTTAAACCATCTGAAACCATCACTGGCGATCGTTACCGACTGCAACTAATTGAAAAGAAAGCAGCCGGAATGAGACGGTAGACATGACAAATTGAATTTGTGGCATGACAACGCCAGGCCATACGTTGCTAAATCGGTCCAGATATATTTAGAGGAACTGAATTGGGAAATCTTGCCCCACCCGCCGTATTCTCCAGACATTGCACTTTCGCAGTCAGCACTTCTTACGAGAGCATCGCAAACTGGCTCAATGAATGGATCGAATCAAAAGAACTCGAATTTTTCGTCAGAGGAATCCGTATGCTGTCTGAAAGATGGAGTAAAGTTGTAGCATCCAATGGGGCATACTTCACTAAACATCATGTATTATTTAATTGTTTAAATAATTCGTAAAATTGGCCTAGAAAGGACGGAAACTTATTCCTATAGCCATACTTCCGACAGTTCTTGTGGATGATTTCTGATTATCCTGCAAGCTTCCCTTATCCCGTGAAGCTATGCTTAACAGATTCACCACTTAGTTGTTCCCTAAAAAACTTTGTGAGCTCCCCGGTTCCCCCACTTTCCCTGACACGAAACAAACACATTTACAAACACTTTTCTAAAGTGTTAAAAGTGAAACTAAAACTTTTTCTTAAAGTGTTCCTTAAAAAAAGTTAATTAATAACACTGATAAAACTTCATAATGTTGGTCAAAAAAATATATATTATATATTTACATAGATGATGTTGTGCATTTTCTGTCTAAATAAGTTACAACAGTTTCTGATATTGCCACTCATTCGAGTATTCTGACCCACAGTTCAACGTCGCCGTAATAGGGAAATATTAGTGGTATCGTGCGCGCTGTTAGTCATTTTTAAGGAAGCTGTAAAGGGTTGTATTTTTACTTACGCGTCTTCCACTGTCGATTCAACTTCGACCTATACTCGTTTACTTGCAGCGTCTTCGACTTCGGCTCTTGTTCGTTATCCAACTCAATTGTGGTTTGCTTTTGTGACTGTTTCTGTTTCGCAGCTATGATACTGCTAATTACATGGAGTCGCTTGTGGCGGTGTTGCGGTTTACTTTGCCATTTATGAGTGTTTGAATTTTATTTTTTGTATTAGTTTGTAAATCATTGGCGACAAGTGTAGAAATGTAAATTAGCATGCAGATGCATATCAAGCCCTAACTGCCAAAGGGCGTAAGCGACAAAATGCCAATTTTTTAGTAGACCTTTTTTTATTTTTTTATGAATGCTTTTGCCAAAACTTTGTAACGGTAATTTGTACAGCTTGTGTCTATGGTAGTTATCGATTTCGATCAGAAAATCGAACTTTTTGTTGGTTATGCTCCCTTGGCGGTTAGGGCTGGTGGGTATGTATAGTAAAAAAAGTTTTAAAATGAGCGCGAACAAAGTTGAAAAGGTGCAAGGAAATGCTTAAAGTGTCGCTAAAAAGATTATACGTATATCGGGTACGTACCTACATATCTAATTAATAATAAGACAAATAATTGTCAAATAAATACCTATAGAATTGGACAGTTAGACTTGACCCGCGTAAAGCAGCGATGCAAACTTGGAAAATCAAAATTTGTTTCTTTAAACTTTACTAAGCAAGTAAGTGCTCAGTTCGAACCAGTAAATTAGCATTATATTGTACCTATATTATGTTACGGTTAAATATTAAATGGATCGTCTTGCGAGGAGGTAAAATTGTCACATTCAGGCTGTTTAGCCAGCGTATAACTAACGGCACTTCTAACTTGTATTGTTATCAAATTGAATCTTAAAGTAAATCATAATGCTCACATGTCGAAGGTGTAATTGGTTTTTTTATGACAAAGCGACCTTTACTAAAAGTTTTTGCTATTAGTGGTCGCCCTTCGACAGGCAATGGCAAGCCGCCGAGTGTATTTCTGCCATGGTTCGGAGAAGGAGCGCCGATATTAGAAAAATACCGTTTCGATCATTTTAAAACCTCATGCCCACAGCGGGTTTCGAAAACGGTGGGCATTTCGACGAAATGGTGGGCACGCACCAATTAAATCAGTTACGGCAGCCGCCACTAGTAGACTTATGCATAACTAAATTTTCAGATTAATGATTAGTAGCATCCACATCAAGTTTACTTACTAAATTAAAAAAACAAAAATGTATATAAAGGGTCATCAGGTTGGAGGTAGTTTTACCAATAGGGTTTCTTTTGCCGGAAATTGAATCTCGTGACATTTGGTGCCAATAAGACGGCGAACGAGGCTACTTGTCATACAGTCCGTGAAACAATGAATTTACTGCGTCGTCGTTTCGGTGAGCTTTTTATCTCTCGTCCCGGACCAGTAGATTAGCCATCAAGATCGGGTGATATCACACCTTTGGGCTTTTAAGTCGACAAGTGTTATGGCTAAACCAGCGACGATTGATGGCAAGCTGAAAAAAACGCATGCGTGAAAGGCGTTTTCCATCAAATGGTGAGGTCATAACAGCTGTGGAAGCGTATTTTGCAGCCCTTCCAGATTCTCACTACAGGGATGGAATTTATAAATTGTATTGATGTTCAGGGAGACTATACGGAAAAATAAAGGCTATTTCAAAGCATAAAATTGTGTTTTTCTTATCGAACCGCAAAACTTATTGAACAACCTAGTAACAGGCGCATCTCATGAATCAGTAACTACTTAGACAATTTTATCAATTTCCGTAGTGCCTACTGATGATCTTATCATTACGGTATTTGAAATATGTATTTTTTTCTTGAAGTGTAAAGGAATATGGAAAAGTAAGACAATATAGAAAACAGAGTAAACGTCGTCGTAAGCAGCGAGCGTTTATTAGCCAGGTAGTTTTTTTTTATGGGGATTGCAGTTGTTATACAAGTCCCATATCTATGTATATTAGTATACTAGCGAAAACCTGCCCGTTCCGCTGGTCGTCTTTAAAAAAATCTAGATTAATTAATTAAACGTGGAAAAAAAATACTCACTTTTTGTTTGCTTGAAAATCAGATCAGAAAGAAAGTTTGAGCGCGTCGTTGTTCCGTTCTGCATTTGCATAGATGCGCTCCACTTTACGCATAAACAATAACATCAATCGTATGATAGATACACTTCGTCGTGTACGAAAAAGCGGAGAAGGAGAAGAGAACTGTTCTATTCCCCTCCGCTTTAACCCAGCTATGTGTTCAGGTGCAAATGACTTTTTTGCGTGAAGTCTGATATAAAATAAGTTATATTTACTCTTCTTAAATTTATATAAACTTTTCCAGGCGAAGTAAAAAAAACTGACATATACATATTTGCTTCAACCGTATATTTGTGAGTACACAGGTAATACGTAAATATATGAATGATATAGGTAATATCTCATATTAGCATAACCTTATTGCAAAAAATTAAGGAAACGATCACCAATCACGCCGGCAATGATACAATGATTTTTTCACTATAACTGACTTCAGATTAACGTTTTTATAATAAGCGTATATGTAACATTTTAAAATTTGTTTAGAATTTTTTTTTTAATTTTTAATAATAAGTGGTCTTCCTCTTCCTCTTCCTGTAGCTATTCCTTTTCCTCTTCCATCTCCAGCTCCATCTCCTTTCTTTATCCCGGAAACGGGCAATAAAAATTACTTCACTTAAAAGCTTCCATCAACAGCTTCCATCTGATACCCATATTGTACAAACACATCCAAGGGTACCTTGGTCCACTTTTTCGGCTATATCTCGAGACCCTGGTCACTCAGAGATCTAAAAAATACTCTGTATTAAAGCACTCATCAGTAGCTTTGATTTGATACCCACAATGTAAAAACACATCCTAGGGTTACCCGGGTCCTCGTTTTGGCCTTCGGCAGCGCCACCTGGTGGCGAGTGGAAACAATAAGCATATTATACTAACCTATATATACCAAATTTCAGAATAATCGGCCCAGACACACAGTGCATAATTGGAACATTTGTGTTTTTATTTTCAGCTCTTCCAATGAGTAGTTGTTGTTGTTAGATTTTAACCGTTATGGGCTCATTTGAAAGCTTACACATTAATTATATAATATATGTACATTTGCATTCAAATAAACAAGCTTGTTTGCGTAGATATGGTACTAAACGTAACTTATGCTATTTATGTTCCATTTTTGCACCTTACTGTATATACATAGGGTTTTCCAATAACAGGTGTTATTTTGAATAGCCCGCTATTTTAATAGATGTCACTTTTGAACCTGTCATTTTTTGATATTTGACAAGTAGAAACTACGCCATTAATCATAATGGAATGATACACGCTTAAACAACGCATTGAAATTATTAAAATTCACTATAAAAATGGTGAAAATTTGGCAGAGGAGTTTCGTAAAACGCGAACATTTTTAGGCCCTCGTACAGCAAATTGTCGGACCGCAATACAAAAATTGGTAAAAAAATTCGAGCCGTTGGGGCAAGTTAGTGATGTGAAGAATAAAACCCGTGCACGTCGCTCAAGAACAGCCGAAAATATTGCTGTTGGAGCAGAAAGTGTTGAAGAAAACGTAGGTTTGTCCAATCCTAGTCGTTCTTTGGAATTAGATTTGGGTCTTAAGACTTATAAAGTCCAATTAAAACAAGAACTCAAGCCGCCCGATCATCAACAACGTCGTGTCTTTGCTGATTGGGTCGTTGAAATGCAGGAAAATGATCCGGAAATCCATCGAAAAATCTTCTTGAGTGATGAGGCTCATTTTCACCTCGGTGGCTTCGTCAACAAGCAAAATTGTCATATCTGGGGCTCAGAAAATCCAAGAGTTATTGTTGAAAAGCCTCTCTATCCTCAACGTCTGACTGTTTGGTGCGGTATGTGGTCTGGCGAACTCATTGGTCCCTGCTTTTTTTGAAAATGAAGCTGGAGCAACAGTTACGGTGAATGGATTGCGCTATCGAGATATGATTAACGATTTTTTATGGCCGAAATTGGATGGTATTGATCTGGACAACGTTTATTTTCAACAAGACGGCGCTACGTGCCACACCAGCAACGAAACCATTGATATTTTACGGAAATATCACCTCTTATTGGAAGACCCTTTATGTTTATATAATTGGCGCTTACAATATATTTGGATGTTTGGCCGAGCTGCTACTCATATTTGTGGTGTGCGTCTTGATGTTATTCCACAAATGGAGGGGCATACAGATTTAAGCCGACTTCGAAGCTCTGATGGTTTTTTATGAGGAGCATTTTTATGACTGAAAAACACTCGGAGGCTTACTATTGGCGACCGCTATTAGAAAAAGATGTTTTCTTTATTTTGGTGTTTCACGGAGATTCGAGCCGATGTTCTCCGAATTCCGAATGGTAGTCACGCACCAACCCATTCGGCTACGGCGACCGCCATGCTAACCACAGACTATTTTAGAGATCAAAAAAATTTATGAAAGTGACGTTAATGAAATTTGGCCACAACTGTTACATAGTTATTGAAGTTTTTTGTAAGGAGTGCAAAAGTTTCTGTGAAGAAGTTATCGTATTTTTGAGCTGAACTTTCTTAATGTTCAATTAGACCGTGGTACTTAAATGCGTATAGATTAACCCTAGCTTGTAAGATGTAAAGCGGAGGTTTTTCATAGTAGTTTTTTCCTTCGAAAAAAAGAAAAAATCGTTTAAAAAACCGAAACCGAAACCTGTGTTAAATATATAAATATAATGATGTAGAATTAAGATTTATATCATATTCTATAAATTGTGCGATAACATAAATATTGTAACGTTTTTCTACACTTAATAAATTCTTATCTTTTGTGAAATCTTATCGAATTTTTTCGAATAGATGATAAAACAAATTTGTATCAGAATAGGTAATTAATTTAATCGGGCAAGTTCTGTAATTTCGTTCTCAGTCGATTGCAAATGCCCGAAAATTTCAACGGGATTCACTCGGAAGTGAAATACCTAAAAACTGATGAATGGAAACTTTGATATAAAAAGTTACATATAACACTTAAGTACCATTTTTCGTCATCACTTTGTGGCGCCTTCGTAAGCTGCTTCATTTTAAGGTAAGTCCGCGTATGGCTCAAAAATTTTCAGTTTACGAGTATCTGTGTTTTGCGTTTACTGTAACTTCAGAGGCTGATACATGCAAACATACTCGTATGTCCAATAGACGTTGCCTGGTCTATGGGCCTATATAATAAATATGTAAATTATACACTCCACCACTTTTTATGCGTATAATTATTTTCATATATACTCGCATATGTATATATGGAGACACAATTTTTATATAGTTTAATTCAATGTTTGACTTAAAACATTTGCTTTGATAATTAATCACAAAAAGGTATAAATAAACGACACATTTGCTGAACAAACGGATAAGCTACCACAATTATGAAACTATTTCCGGTGGCAACTCCCAATCTACAATTTTGCGTGTTAACTTCAGTTAAGCTGCTAGTGCCTGAAAACGCGTCGAGCGTTGATAACTGTGTTGTCGCATTTAGTTTGTTTTTGCTTTTATATAGGAACAAATTTACTATTACATTTAGTGGGCAAAGAAAGCAAGCGCCCGACCGTCATTTATCAAACTCATTTATCGCATAATTAAGGTTTTTGTTTTGCTCACTCAGTCCCTATAGGTACTGGTATGCAAAAAAACTGAACCTTAATGAAGTTTTGCATATTTTTTTAATGGTGCTAACTTAGTCAACAAATGGGCAAGTTTCTCCTTTTCCTTGTTGTTCCTCGCACTTGAAAATAGGATTTTTTTCAAAAATAGGACTTGTCATTTTGTTTGACGTTGCTCTGCGCTCTACTCCTGGAAGGATGGGATTTGCACCAACTCAGCGAGCGCTGGGCAAATACACGAACGTGTAAAGTCTCGAAATCCTTTTGGCCACGTTTGGATAGGAGGCGTTCGAGGGATATTCTGAGGATGACAAAATCTCAGCTCTCAAATTTTGTTAGCATCCTCACGGCGCACCATCCGCGGGGTATACATGCCGGGAGACTCGGAATTACTTTGAGTGCTTTTTGCGTCAGCTGAAGGGAGAATGAGGTGGAATCATCTCAGCACCAGCTCCTTAGCTACCCCGCTCTCGCGGGACTAAGATTTAAGCATCTTGGTTCTCACTTCTTTTCTGATAAACTTCATAAAACGGCTAACACAACCGCAAATTAGTCTCCGTTCATAGTCCACAAATACTCAACCCTTCTTTTCGTCCTATCGTTTTCTCCCTCACCTCTTTTTCCCTCTTGCTATGGTAGCACAAAGGATGAACCAAACTTCTTTCATCCAAGTGGGTCCAATCTCTGGGCAAATATTACAACCTAACATAACTTACCCCTAAAGACTTAAGGGATCCTGATTTAATACTTCACCTTTATTATTCCGCCATGGTTAAGCCCAGATAAATAAATATTTGCTTTACCTCAACGAATTACCAAATAGATTTATTTTTATGTTCTTAATTTATATGTTTATTTTATATTTTAATATATATAATAATAATATTTTATATTTTTACATAAAAATATGTAAACTATTTTCTTCTTTCTTGCATCAAAATAGATAAAAATGTATTTCACTGTTCTTCATTTTCTTTTTCCAATATAAACGTTTGAACAGCATTGTCCATTAGAATTAATTTTGGTACATTAATATTCATGCGACCCCTTGATAGCCCCAACCGCAACGCTCTATGCGAAATTTTTCGATTTACATTTTGCGTTCACTTGGTGCCTTGCCCAGTAATGAGCTTTTAATTGCCATTTGCAATTAAGTGCCAACGAGAATTTGGTTTCAAGTGTTTTTGACACTTGACTATGGAAAGAAATAAACCCTGAATTTTTGTTGGAGTAGAGCAAATAATTTTGAATGGAAAAAATTGAAGCAGTTTATACACTTGAAGAGCTACATAGTATAGGGATTTTTTTAGATCTTGAGCTTATATGGTTTTAATACTATGTCCGGCATATGTCCGTCGCGGCTACGAGTTGCATGGTCCATTCGATCACTCCAAATTTTGATTATTTTTCCAATAAATCTGGCCGTATGGCCTCAATGGTGTCTTGAAAATTGCATTAAATTGTTAAGCGATTGTTAAGCGCGTTGTATGGTACCAAATGTTGTCGATGTTTAGCTGATTCATTTTTGGAAACATAAATTAAGTTAGCATGGCTCGATAGCGTTCGCCATTCACCGTAACAACAGCTTCCTTCCTCATTGATGATACCGCCAGTGCCCTATGAACTTCACGAACAGATTTTTTTTTTTTTACAAAGTAAATTTCCACAATTTATAAGCGTAGTTCTGGCTTTAACGGTTCGTGACGAAAGTAACGACGAAAGTACCTGCCATCAAGGTAGAAAGAAAGGATTTCGCAATAATTCCTGGGCAAAATCAATTTTAGTTTGTGGAGTAAACCCATATGCCCAACTTTGTCAAACGCCTGCACGACGTCAAGAAACACCGCTGCGCAAACTTTATTTTCCTCTATCGCACACTCAATGGTTCTAACAACCCTGTGAACTTGGTCGATTGTAGAGTGATTTTTTCGAAAGCTAAATTGGTGCGTTGGAATAACTCTCTTCTTTTCTATAATCGACAACATCCGAGTGAGCAACTTTGTCGCTAGAATTGACGACTTTTGCTTGAGTCTTGGCGACAAAAAAAAAGTTTTGATGACAAAAATGATTTAGCGACTTATCTGGCGACTTTTGGAGAGCAAATCAAAACCGTTTTAGGCAATAGATACTTTTCTGTCAACTTGATTACCCGTGAATGCCCTTTACCTTCCATACTCTAGAGTAACAATTTACTGACTTAGCTAAAATATCGCAATCCGTCGCCATTTTTTTTTTTTTCAAATGAAAATTTTCGAAATTCCGTACGTACAACGATAACTGCATTTATACAAATTAACAAGCAGTTTCAATTTTTAATTCCACATGATCCGTTTTTGAGTAATCGATGCGACCATGGAGGAGTAAATGCTCCACGATATTGTTTATAACTTTTTTTATAATTTAATATTTTTCCATAAAAATTTAGAATGACAGTCTTTAATGGACACTTAATAAAATAAAAAAATCCGATCCACAAATTCCTTCATTTTCCCCCTAAAAAAATCACTTATTTCTTTGGCTGTCACAGTGGTGTTCCCCCTTAAAGCGTAGCTTTTTTATGCCACTTTTTCTTTACTATGCTTTGATATATTTTATAAATCCATTTCAAGACTTTAATTAATAATAATATAGTAAATTGTTGTATGATTTGCCTAGTTTTATTATAAAAGCGTAATAGTTAATATTATTAATTTTATAAATTTTCAAATTTCCATTTGAATCGAGTATTAGATAAACTTTGTAAACAACTTTTTCAACATTTCTTGAATCACTCATGCTTTCCAATGATATTTTAAAGACACAAATGTCTTTCAGACACAAATCAACAAAGTGTTAGAAAATTTAGTAGATTTATCGAATCATAATAAAAAAAACCAGTATTCCAGGAGATTGAAACTAACTTCCGTTGATCTCAAATTTCAGTAGAGTTGGTATTACTGGTTTAATTATTATTCATCTAAAAATTTTAAGTCCGCAGCTGGCCTCTTGTGCACCTCACAGAATGAAATTTAGGATCCGCCCCTCATGGAGTTAGCGACTTTCTAGCGACTTTTGATATTGGCCCTAGCGACTCAGATTTATTGGCGTTGGCAACACTGCACAAATTGATCAATTGAGACAGACAAGTAACACAATTATTGGGCAATCTCTGAAGAAGTTCGGCAGTTATGAGGTCGAAACCAGGCGTTTTTTGGTTTTAATTTTGAAAATTTCGCTCATTACTTCTTCGCCACTAACAGGCTCAATGCTGACATCACTTTCAATCCAATTTGACGCGATGTCAATATCTTCAGATCCATCATTGACAGAGAAGGTTTTTCAAATGAAAAAATCTTCGAAAGACTGATTCAAATTCTAAGAGAAACTAAAATTTTTTTGTTCAAATGAAAAAGTGTCTCTAAAAGTCTGACTCAAATTTCAAGCGAAACTAAATCTGTAGCGGAATTCACTAATATCTATGTTTTAACGATTTTCAAATTGTTATCCTTCCTCAACCACAATTTTAACGACTTCCCTTTTCGGTAACCCATTTCATCGATAAGACCAAATCAGTTATTTTTGTTAACAAGTCGATTATCGCAAACTAAGTGACAATAATTTTGGTGGCATTATAACGAACGAGAAAACAAGACTTAGTAGATTTTATTAAAACGGGTATTTGGGTTATGATTTATCGATTGGAGCGTGCGATTTTTTAATCAACCATCCGCGGGTGAGCAATGGAGAATATCCAGTCGTCCGTTATCCGTAGCATAGACGTATAACAGCTGCAATCAACCGCTCCATGTTTTGCACAAAAATAAGGTTTCCTAAGGCCCAAGTGGAGCGGCAAGCTGCAAAAGAAATTTTTGATTGAGTTGCTCGACTATGCGCGGCTGTTTTTATTTAAAGCTATATATAATAATATATTATACATAAATATGTACAAAAAGTATTAAGTAGATATTTATTTTAAATAAACAGTTATTTTAAATATTTAACTTACGTTGTGCAAGTACAATTGAAAAAACACTCAAAATTGAATTTAACATCTTCTTTCCATTATTCACTCATTTTGATATTTAATTCGAGAGAGATGCCATCCATTCTCTATCACACTTTGAATAAATAGAAGAAGGCAGATTTAGTGCCAGTTAACATCAGTTTGTAAACAGCACAATCGTGAGTGCAAACGACAAATACTGTAGACAAAAATCACAATTGTGGAAGCGTTTCAAGTTACTTACAGTTCATTACTTTATTTTTCGCGATTTTGACAACCGAATGACGTAATCTCTTCAAATCAACAAAAGGAAGAGAAATTAGTTGTTTGTGAATATTCTTTGAATAGCTTCGTAATATTGCGATTTTAAGACTTGCCGCTTTTAAATTAAACAAACTAATGAAAATGATGTGCCGCGTGTTGAATTGAAACCCGAATTATAACCTCCAAGTGCGTTTTATTGCGTTTTTGTCGATGACTCCATGGCATGAAAATGTGAAGTGTGTGTGGGTGCGCATAATTTCTTGTGTTTGACAATTTCCATTGCTTTCACTTATTCTTCCTCTTCACAAACAAGCCATTTTCTTCTCTTTATTTGCTTATCTGCATAGATGGAGTCGTTCAGCGAATTTAGAAGCCGAAATCTTCTTTCATTCTTGAGTAGTATGTAATCGTACATGTACTCGCCAATACCGTGCACACCACCATCTCTGGAAAGTGTGCGTTGAATAGCGTCTCTTGGAATTCTTTGCCATGTCGCTAATATTCGTCCTTTGTTGATTTCGCTTATGTAGAAGAGTTTCTGTTTTGCAAATATCACTCCAAAAAATGGAATCCGTGAGTTTCACCAGTTTGAAAAGCTCCTTTGCTTACATCTAGATGGCTTTGCGGTTTTACCCAGAAGTTTTCTTAAATGGGTAGATTTGTAAAATACATAGACTATCGTTTATTGCCTCACCAACTATGCTGGTTAAAGCCTGATTTCTGCAACTCCTCAAAAGTGATAAAGTGTACAATTTTCCGATGTAATAATTTTCTAATAAGACATTTTCGAAAGGATTTTTTGATAAACACTAGCAACCCGCAAAATCATAAAATTATTATTATCATAATATAAAATAAGCGCTGCAAATAAAAAGTTTATTATTACATAGTTAATTAATTATAATAAAAAAATAGTCCCTTAGGACACTTTCAAGTGATAGTTCCAAATGAACGCCAATAAGTGGTTATGTAAGTTAACACAGCGGTACTGGCATGGTGTTCGAGTCGACAAACATACATGTGTGTGATACATACATACATATATGTACGTTTGTACGGCGATGGCTGGCCGTCAGCATCGGTCAAGTCACTTTTGGTTATTGCCGCTGTGACTATCCCACACCTCGCTTGAGTACTTTTTTTGTATGCCGACGTTTCGCATTTTGCCGAAACGAATCGTGCGCATCATACAGCCGAAAGAGTCGTCACTAAAAAAGCACTTAAGCGCGGTTAGTTTTTAGAATAATTAGACAGTGTAAGTGACAGTGAAGTGTAAGTGAAGTGAAGTGCAAATAAAGAAAAAAAATGAAAATTAAAGTGTTTCATTTAACTGGCGCCCAACTCAAGTGGCTTAAGGGTGGTGTTACCCCTTAAATGAATGATCCCACAACACAAACATTACGGGTGTTTGAAAAAGTGGAGTGGAAACACACAACTCAATGATTTAATAAGGATTGATGACGGTATATGTAAAAAAAAAAAAAAAAAAAAAAAAACAATTGAAAGCCAAAATATTGTACTAACGTTTTAAGAAGTGAAGCTAAATGAAAAGCTGGAGTAAACAATTGTTAAGCAACTATGTTTTATTGAAAATGAAGTAATCAATTATTGAAGGAATGCAGTATTAAAAAAAAACTGAAATAAAATAAAACAGACTTAAATGAAATACGAAAAAAATAGCAGTCAAAATTAAATGAAATGAGGCCAAATAAAACTAATGAAAACAAAATGACAGTAAATTGAATTAAATTTCAAAATATTAATAAATAGAAAACAATAAAAGTAAATTAAAGTGGGGTGAACTGAAGTTGGATTAAACAAAATAAATGCAATGAAATGAAATTAGTGTTCAATGAGAATTTGGAAATTCTGTAGGGAGAAACCGTGTAGGGTTAACAAATTCGGCAAGAGGAGGACAAATACCAAAATTTATTGATGAAGTTGTGCTGAGAGAAAGACTCTAAATCAATGAAGGCAAAACAGATCTTGTCTTTCAAGTCGCATAGCTAAATCCCCTCATAATCTTCATACAGAGCTTGACGACAGATTTCATTTGCGTTCTTGCGTAGCATGTGCCCAATTCACCTCCACAAATAAAGCATAGTATAGCATTTTTGAACATTGAAAATTAATCATAATAATAATATAAATTAAATGAAATTAAATTAAATAAAATCAAATCCAGTAAAACAGTATTTAAAAACAAACACGACGAAATTAGACAATTTAAATAAAAGATGGATTAAATAAATAAACTTAAATAATATGCAACGAAATATAATAATAGCAAATGTGACAAAGTGAACTAAAATAAAAGGAAACCAATTAAAAGTGAAAAATAGATAGAAAAAATGAAAATACAGCTTAAATAAATTAAAATGGCATTAAATGATATTATGACAGAATGACAAGAAATAGAGGGTGGATTCGAAAGTTAAAAAGAAAAGCCAAATAACAAAATAAAATTGCATTGAGGTGGAATGAAGGTGGTCATTTATACTAAAAACTGAAAAAATTAATCAAATGAAATAAAATAAATCTAAAAAACGCTTAAAACTAAAAATCAATAAACTGCAATAAAAAAAGCATCACAAAATAAGCGAGCTGCAACAAAAACAATATACTAACAAACAAATTGCAGAAGCAAACGTAAAAGTGAAATATAGAGAAAAACAAAATGTGTGCAATAACTAAATTCACGCGAAAAATCCGACAAAAATTCTCATCGAAGGAATTATACTACATATAATTAAGAGGTGTGCGCAACAACACCGTGAGCAACAAAGTAACGAAAAAAATTTAAAATTAAATAAACAAATCAAAAAGTGACCTTAAGTGAACCTTAAGTAACGTGAAACGACGAAGTAAAAATGAGTGACTATAAGTGCGACTATAAAGCATAAGAATAAACCATCAAATATCAACGTGTTTTTCTAGCTGCAATGTTCATCACCTATTCTAGGAGTGGCGGTGCTCATAATTCACAGTGCACGTCTTCCAAAAATATGCACAGCGGATAGTCTATAGAGATTTATCCATATTTAGCTCTAAGCAATTTTTGTGTAAACAATCGTTTGATATAAATCTATGTATACTAAGATTCGTTAATAATTCCAACTTTTGCGTAAACAATCGTTTATTATAGATATTAACAGAAACATTTTTGTATAAAATATTAGAAGGTTTTGATTTAATTCAATATGGACCGCAACGCAGTGTTATCCTTAATAGAATCCGTGGTTGAAAACACGAAAGAAGAATTGCATAATAAAATTAAAGAAGTAACTAAAGCTTTCAAAAATCTTTCTCCTACAAAAATAGATAGTTACCCACCTGTTACAATAGTCCCTGGTGTGCTAAGCACACATACCGATATCGACCTAATTAAGTCGTTGCCAGAGTTCAAAGGCAACATAAGAGAATACCCTGCATGGAGGGCCGCCGCGAAATTTGCAATAAATTTTTACGTCGAAGGATCCGAGGCATATTATGTTGCGATTGGAATTCTTCGTAACAAAATTACGTAAAAAGACTCAATTTTTTTAAAGGTATCACAAAATTAGATAAGCCATTTTAAGTAAGGTCTATAAACGGTTTAAATAAGGTAGACGAAAAATGTCAGGTTTTTATATTGGGAGAAGTAGCTACCTTTTATATTTTACCCCAACTTAAAAGTTTCGATGGAATCATCGGGTATGATTTCTTAAAAACAATCGAAGCCCAAATAGATACTAAAGATAACCTTCTTTTCCACAAAAAAGGAAAAGAAGAACTTTATCACTTCTGCTGCCAAGAAGTAAATACTATCATAACCAATTTAAAACGCAACTTTTACTTTCTCATTCTGAATTTAATAACAAAAGCACAAAGATATTATTTAAAAAATTTCTCAGACCTATAATACAATTAGATTTAATTCTCCTGAATATCTTCTACAAACTCTTCGTAACTGCATTAACCCGGATGGCGTAAATGGAATATTTTGTGACCTTGATACAATAGCAAAAGTTCAATCCCTAATAATATCTAACTTCCCAGGCATTAAATGTTTGCACACGGAAAAGCTTGTAATTGACCTTGTTAATAAAGATGACCAGATAGAGACTGCAACCACCGAGCACAATAGAGCTCACCGTTCAATTAATGAAAATTATAAACAAATAATTAATGAATATTACTTTCCCGAAATAAAGAAAACCCTTACGACGATATCAAAAAACTGTAAAATATGTTTAGAAAATAAATGTAGACGACATCCACCCAAACCGGATATCGGAAAAACTCCTATTCCGGAATATCCAGGCGATATTCTACATATCGATATTTTTTCAGTCGACAAAGAACATTTCCTAACATGCATATGCAAATTTTCCAAATTTGCAATAACACTTCCAATATCATCAAGAGGTACAATAGACATAAAAAATGCATTGCTAATTCTACTCAACAATTTAAAAAAAACCAGAATTCTGGTATCGGATAACGAGAAATCTTTCCAATCAAACACAATATCTCACATGCTTAGAGATTATTTTCAAATAGAGCAATTTTTCGTACCGCCATTGCACAGCAAGAGCAATGGCCAAGTGGAACGTTTTCATTCCACCATAATAGAGATAGCTCGCTGTATAAAATCAGAGCAAACCATAACTGACACTACTGAACTCATACTGCTTGCAACTTATAAATATAACAACACGATACATTCCACTGTTGAAGCCAAACCAATAAATATAATCAATACTTTTTCAGAACTCCATTTAAACCAAATTAAGTCAAAACTAATTTCCGCTCAAAATAAAGTTCTAAAACGCGGTAACAATGATAAACGATTTTTCAAAGAAGGTGACGTAGTTTTCGTCCGACGTAATAAACGATTGGGTACAAAACTAAATAAAGTTTACATTCAGAACATAGTTCAAAAAGATTTGGGCACGGCCGTAATGATAAATGGTAAAAAAATCCATAAAGACAACATTCGCTAACTATATATTTTTATAAAATATTAATGTAAGTTGAAAAAATCAACAAAGTACAATACATTGACATTAATTAATCTTAATAGTAATACTATCAAAAAAATGTGAAAGCTTAAAAGAATTTGCAAATCGTTTCAAACCAAATGTTTCACCTGTAAGAAGAACAGCAAAATGTACAAATTTTTTTTATATAATGGGTACTATACCTAAAAGAAATACATATAATGTGTAGACGATACTTCAGAAAATAATTGTAAATATAGAAATAATTGTTGGAACAATATTTTTTTATAACACTAAAATTCACACAACTGAAATACAAACTTTGCCCTAATCAAATACATATAATGTATAGGCTATATTTTATAAAATAAGAATCTCACGAAGCAATAAATTGCTTAAAACAAATACATATATATTGTATCAGCAGTATCAAACAAACTATACAGAAACTTATAAATATATTAGTAAGGAAAATAATGATAAGTAAACATACCCACATATGAATTCGCATTACATAAATATTCAAATCAAATTTCTATAAAAAAACAAAACAAAGAAAAAACTCCTTACAAAATTGTAATACATACGTACTATATGTATTGAATTGAATTAATATATTGTATATTTTAAATTAAATCTGTCGGATCAGGGACGTTCCGAGCTTAAGAGGGGGAGGAGTTAACACAGCGGTACTGGCATGGTGTTCGAGTCGACAAACATACATGTGTGTGATACATGCATACATATATGTACGTTTGTACGGCGATGGCTGGCCGTCAGCATCGGTCAAGTCACTTTTGGTTATTGCCGCTGTGACTATCCCACACCTCGCTTAAGTACTTTTTTTTGGATGCCGACGTTTCGCATTTTGCCGAAACGAATCGTGCGCATCATACAGCCGAAAGAGTCGTCACTAAAAAAGCACTTAAGCGCGGTTAGTTTTTAGAATAATTAGACAGTGTAAGTGAAGTGAAGTGCAAATAAAGAAAAAAAATGAAAATTAAAGTGTTTCATTTAACTTGTACTCAGTCCTGCCATAAGTTCTGTTACAAGTTAAGTACGTTGTAGTTATGGAATTATAGTACCTTTTTATTTATTGTAATATATGTTTATTTATTTATTTTTAATGAAATTAATTTTATTTAATCATGTATAAATAAATATAACATATAAAAAATTTTAATATTAAAAAAAACTTAAATTTTTATTCGAAATAGTGACCATTTTCTTTACACAAGCCTTCATACGATGCGGCCGTTCAGCTTTGCAGCACGCACGCTTTCCATGGATATTGACGTCGCTGCTCGCACCAAAGATTGTTTTATACTCTAAAATGGTAGTCCAATGGACTCAGATCTGAACTTCCAACAGTAACAACAGTAATATTGCATTGCATGGCCAAATAAAAAAATTATAAAAAAGCAGTAAGCAACAAAACCATTTTCTCATCTTCGCTTTGGCGCACACCGAGCATATCCACAAGCAGCTTTTTTGTGAAAAGATCTCAATTTTGGTTAAAAAATATTTTTATATTAAAGTATTTCAAAAAGGGAATTAACTAATTTTATTAATGCAAAATGGACACTTAAAAATTTAACTAAATACTAAGACGAAAAATTTCAATCGATTGATTCGATTCCCGATTTTTTACCACATTTTTGGTATCGGCACATTCTTTTAATAGACTTCTTTCAATTATGTTAACGTTTACTATCCCGAATAACTAAGCTTTAAAATGCAAAAAACCACTTGCAACTCGGAGCATTTTGTGCGAAGTTAAGAAATTGTGCTCAGTTTAGAGGTATCGGAATTTAATTTGATATAAATCCACGAAAATTAAAAGTAAAGTATGTATGTACGAGGTGTATTCACAAAGTATCGCGAATTTTGAATTTTCGCAGGTTCGGCCAATTTGAATGTTCAGTTAATTGTTGACAGCTGCTTTGCTTCCACGTGCTTCGGCTTGTCTTTGATTTATACCTATTTAAAAAGATGGATCAAAGAACCTGTATCAAATTTTGTGTGAAAAACGAGATTAAGTGCGCGGATGCATTCCGAATGTTGACTGTGTCATACGGAAAAGCTACTTTGTACCAAGGCAACGTTTATCGGTGGTACAAAATGTTCTCGGAAGGCCGAGAAGATGTGAACGACGAAAAACGTGCCGGACGCTGGCATGCCGAGCACTTCAACAACAGACGAAAAAATTGATAAAGTTAAGCTCTTCGGAAGGGCTATAATATCACTAAACTGGGGAGGGTGCAAAGGACTGCATGCATTGGCATCATCAGAGCATGTAAAACTTGCCCCAGTGCTTCCCTGAATGTCCTTTTGCACTTACTTCCCATCGACTTTTCCGTCATTTCCATCGCAGCTCAAAGTGCAATCAGGTTAAAGGAGATTGGCCTCTGGAGACAATCTCTCAACGGACATGGTAGTATTTTCGGGCAATTAACACCGTATTTCTCCGAACTTCCAACAGATCTCTCTATCCGAAAATTAGAATTTGAGGGTGGTGCTAGAGCAATCTTTCCAAATAGGCAGGATTGGATCAAGGGGAAAATCTGCACTGAAGCTTGCCCATCTGTCTTCACTGATGGCTCCAAGATGGAATCGGGAGTTGGAGCAGGGGTTTTCTCTAAGCCAATTTATCTATCTCCTTTAAACTGCCGAACACTGCTAGTGTTTTTCAAGCAGAAGTCTTTGCGATCCTAAGGCATGCAAAATGCTTAGGGAACGCGGGAGCAAGGGAGATATTAACATTTCCTCCGATAGTGAAGCCGCGATTAAGGCTCTGACGACACCATGGTGCAGAATGAAATTAGTAAACTCATGTAAAGAAGAGATCAAATCTCTTGGGTAACATTTCAGGTAACATTTCTCCGATCTGGGTTCCAGGACATAGAAACATAGAGGGAAATGAAAATGCCGATGACCCTTCCAGGAAGGGGACTGAATTGGCCTCAGAGACCTCCTACCCGGTCATCGGCATCTCCTTGACAGTTGTTAAAAGGGAACTGCGCAAACAATTACTCAGGAAAGCGCAGAAAAATGGAGCTCCATTTCTTCATGTGCTATTTCGAAAATCCTTTGGCCCCAATACGATGTACGAAGGACTCAGAAAGTTCTTTGGACTCCTCGCCATTCAATTTGCAAACTCGTAGCTGTGTTTACCGGTCGCTGGACGATCGGCACACACGCGGAAAAGCTAGGGTTACCATTTAACCCCCATTGCAGAAGCTGTGGGGACCTTTCAGAGAAGGAGACTGTAGAGCATTTTCTCTGTAATTGTCCGGGCTTGGCAGCTAGAAGACTAAGGTCACTGGGGCAGTGCGCCATACTAAATTCAATCAATCTTCTCCATTATATCAACAGCTCTGGTTGGCTGTAGATATCTGCCTGGTGGAGATCTCATACTGGTATCTAAACGGCGCTTTAGTGCTACTTGAGGAGTGCCAGGTGCACTTCAACCATTTCACCTACCTACCTATTCCAAGCCTCTTTTCAAAGTTTGCAACCCAACCATTGGCGTGGAAGCCTCGTGGCTTTTCTTAAATTTTGGCATGTAATAGCCTAGCTTTCTCTTCTAGCATGGTACTTGTAATTGGCAAGTTGTTGACCCTTTGAGCCGCAAACCAATTAATTAACGCTTTTTCCATTTTTTGAAACGCAGAAAACGTAAGAGTTTTTTACTTCTTTATGGACTGTTCATTTTTTTAATACGAGTTATTGTTATGTGTTCGACTTGCATAGAGTGAAAGTTTTTAACTAACGCATTGATGGAAATTCCCGCATTTTCTTTGATCAGAATGTCAGCTTTTTCTCTTATCGTAAGCAGCGTAAATTTTCGCTTAGATGTTATGAAACCACACCATGCGAAAGTTAATACAAAATTGTTATTTCGTCATCAAATTAATTATACGGTACTTCCCTTAAACCCATTCAGCTGATTCAATTCAAAAAACGTCATTACCAGAATGACATCGACGGTACTTCGCCGAGCTTTATTCCCAAAAACGCAACGTAAAAAGAGCAAAAGAGAAAAAACAAAAAATGTTGCAAGTATTGAGTTAAAAAATTTTAAAGTAGCAAATACTGAGAACGCAATAAAAAAAAATTGTGTCGCAAGTATCGAGGTGTGCAAGTGTCGAGTTCCTACTGTATATACAGATATGTATATGTAAGTACTTATAAAGTGCTCTTTACCGAAAGCATGATTACAGATTTAGGCCATTATTAGGCTATTGCGCACTGCGACCAAAAGAGATCTGTTGTGCAATGCCTGTTGAGGTATCCTATATTTTAAGGCATTTTAAAAATTTTAGCACATTCCGGGGTTTATTGTTTCATATTGTAATTTATGTGGAGGCACAACAGAACGACCAAGGTGGTGCAGCTGTTTTCTGCCTAGTGCAGGACATTTACAAAGAATGTGCTCTGAATTTTCAGTGTCCATTTCACAAAATCGGCGAATGGCCAATTTTATTTAAGAGATTTAAGAGAAAATCCTCTGTCCAGCATTAGGAATTATTTCGCTAGAATTTCGACAATTTTCACCGAACTGGTGATGAACGGTTTTTTTTTGTACTTTTTATTTTCACTACAATATGAAAGTTGAAAACGTCTCAAGTTTAAAAGGTAAGGTAAAAAAGCGCGAGTCCCATAAAAGTTGTTAACTAATGAATGCCCTGCAACTAAGAGAGGTCAACGGTCATTTGGTGCAGAGGTTTGTTGAAAATGACGTCAATTTTAATTATTTAAGGTAGATTTCCATTCCATTTGTTTGTATTTTTTATTATTTATTCTCCAGCTGAACTGGTATGACTTTACACGCCTTGGGCCAATGACAGTATTTTTGCAATAACCTTTCGTTCTGCTCGCATAACAGGCTTGCCATCCATCCATATGTGTGCGTAATAACTATTATTGACCATCAGACTTTATCCACTTCAATGCGCACTACCATTGCTCGATGATGGCAAAGGACGTACAATACTGGCACAGTCGCCCAGTTTACTATCCTGATGAAATTGTATAAGCACCAGCTCGTATGTCACAATGGTCCCAGCAACCTACGAGTAATGAACAATAAGCAAGCAATAACAAAACTATTACATTGCACATAAGAAAACAGAAAGGCCAGACCAATTATTACTAAACTACACTATAATGAACTGATCGCTTAAAGCTAGATGACGCAAAGAAGAAGAAAACCAAAATTGCGAAAGCAAAAAGGCTTTTACCGCCACTACAACTCCTGGAAAATGTACGATAAATGCAGATATTGTTGATGGGAGGCCATGAGTTGTACATGCATATGTATATACGAGTATATCAGTACATCAGGTACACACAAAGATGAAACGTGGGTGCAAAAGTAAAAAATGAGCAATCGATGAAGTATACACGTGACCGGCCGTGAACAAACGACCGCAATGTAACATTGCCAGTACTTACACTCAGCACCAATTTCCGTGTGAGATAAAAAAATTTCATGCCACTTAATGCAACCAAATCACTGTTAATTTCCTCAGAGAAACGCTTCACCTCAGTGCACCACGACTCTTTAGGAACGCACCGTAGGACGCGCAGAGGTTTCCGAGACTCATCATGGATGCTGGCCGTATACAATGAAACGGCCAACGTGCGGCCAATAAGAAAGGAGAGCGAGAAGTAAAAGTAGGCGGCGTGTACGAATGAAGGCATTTTACTGCAATGAAAAATAAAGGATGGACGAAGATGAAAATTGTTGGGTATTGTTGGCAAAGGAAATAAATTACGTAACAGTACTTGTACATGTAGTATGAGTATGTAGATGTATAGGTAGACTCACTTGAGGCTGCGCAGCAGTTGCACACAAATAAAATACAAATTATTCGAAAAGGATATCATTGTGATGAGGGAAATGGCGCCATCAATACGTAAACAGAGCTCACACAAGTTCCGGTATTGTTTGCGACGAGTTGACCAGAAACATTCAGGCATTTGCTGTCGATAATGTAAGGGCAATTAAAATTGTGGAAAAACATTATACACAATAACACTTTTCTTACCATACCCTTGAATTTGAATAAGTTATCGTTGAGCTGCTTAAATTTCGCCGCCAATCCCAGACTAATAAGCATCACAAAACAATCCATGTAATTCCAAATGAAGGTGCACAATATATTCTCAATTTTTCCGTAAATACCCAAATAAATAGTGTAAGGAAAAACCAGGAAGAGTTGCTGGTTAGTTAGAAGGAAGAAGTCTTCAATTGGATCGTTGGTTTGTGAACAGTAGTTGGAATAATGTATATTGGAGATAATATTCATCAAGTGTTCGCCTGACAAAATGAAAATAAATAGACGTAATATTTATATGGACAAGTACATAGTTTTCTTCATGTAAATAGGTGTTGGTTATAATACTTCAGGGCTTTTGTTATGCGCGCTCAATTTTGATTTTTTTTTTTAGTACAAATGCACCTAACATTTGCGAGATGGCCAAACTAAGCGCATTCCTCAAAGTTACAAAACATCGCCAGACATTTTTGATTAACTATTTTGGTTTTAAGTTCATACTTAAGGATCTTAAAACCAGCTTGCAACACTGGACACTTTATCACAAGTACAGGGTGGTTTATGAGTGGCATCTTTTTAAAAATTCAAACAAATGAACAAAAATCATTTTTTTTTTTCTGTTATACATATATTATGGCTTATTTGGAAGAGCAAACATTCCAATTCTTTACGAAACACAACTTTATGTTGCTACCTAGGCTGCCTCTTCAGGCAAGCCAATTTTTAAAGATCTTGTTGACGGTTCTGGCACTATCTCACGTATGGCCTGCTCGTTATTCGCCTTAAGGGCCTGGATTGTTAGCATAACATCGGTCCTTCACGGTATCCGACAGAAGAAGATCTAGCGAGTTGAAGGTGCACAATATATTCTCTTTCGCAGCTCCGAGGTGGCCAACTGACATCGCCGTGATGGCTGATAACACAACTATCGAATTTTAATGATTTCACCACTTTTAATTTCGTTTCTGTTATGACTTCTATCATTAGAACAAAAATCAAAAAGTTCCCAGAACAACCGTCAGTTGGCGCTCCAACTGACTTGAGTTCTGTTTTTTTTTTTTTGTTTTTGGTAGATTTTCACATCTGTGACACCTACCAAAATTTTATCACCATTGGCATCGGCATTTGTAAAAGTTACTCCATCTTGCGTAAATCTAACTCTGAACGTGTTTTCGATTTTTTACAATCTCAAAAATGGATTTGAATTTGCAACAACGAGTTTGTATTAAGTTTTACGTTCAAACTGGATTCAATGGTGCAAAATCTTAGAAAAGTTGAGATGCTATTTCGGTAGTGATACCCTGAAGAAAACAGCCATTTACGAGTGGTATGAACGCTTCAGAAGAGATCATGAGCCCATCGAGGATAGCCAACGTTGCAAACTGTCGAGCTAGATCTTAAGAGCAGGCAGACGACTTTAACCTTGCTTATGGATCCGTTCAGGACACTGCAGATAATGTTTTGGGTTTGCGCAGTATTGCCGCAAAGAACTTTAATTTTATGGAAAAAGGGGAACGCGTTTAGACACGATTTCGCCAAAGACTTGATTACGTTGCGAGATGATAAGGAGAAGCAGTTCGCCAAAAGAGAAAAGTTTTGTTTGAAGACAACTCGTGGATTTTGCACCATCCCGTGAATCTACATATGCGTGAATTTTTGAACAAGAACGACACGAATGCCATCAACGGCCCTGTGTATTGAATTTAGGCCTCCTTTACTTCAAATTAAATATACTCTAAGGCAATTTTTTAGTAAGGCGTCTATTAAAAATCAAATGCGGCAATTAATTTAATTTTTCGTTTGGAATACCTATATCTGACGGTAAACTAGGTTTATCCATTATTTTGGTTATTCTGAAAAATATTTGAGCACGTCAAATCTGGCTGGTAAAATTTTCAAAAATGCGTTGTAACGTCATTTTCGGAGCTTCCACCCGTGCTTTCTCAAAATTCTGGCTTGATGAAAATTTTGAATTACCAGATGCGGATTCAGCGTGCCAAAATATATGGAAACAACTTGTTAAGCCCAAACAACAGGCAAAACATACCGCCTTCTTTATATAACCACCAACGTATTACTTCCTTCTTGGAGCTGGCTGAGTATGAATTATGAAACAAGATTTTAGCTAGAAAACGCAAAAAATATGCATAAAACAAAAATATATATATTTTTTTGAGCGATTATTTCCATGCTTGACTTGGCACAGGCTCTCACCTACTCACTTAAATGCAATTCAGTACTGTGCGAGTGGCCTGTGTACATATATACACATATAAATTCACTTACATTTCACCTACACATACCATTAGCTCGCAGTACTTCGGCCTCTCCCCCATTTACTTATGCGCTTAAACCTTCACTCAAATACAAATGCTCATCTAACTCACCGAGTGACAACATCATGGCAACAATTGTCACCATTTTAATCTTATACGCCAGACGTCCTTTTTCCATTTGTGTTAAATACTCGGGCAAATCGCTCTCAATCTCATACCAATACAATATCAATGCAGGCCATTTGCGCGCCAATGAGATAGCACTGATGCAAACCACAATAATAGACGAGCGAAATATCAGTGGCTCTAGGAGAAATTGCGAATATAAGAAGCAAGCGAGCGAGATTATATGTAGAAATTATTCAGCAATGAGGGCATTCGAAGAGCGAAGAACGTTTGCGGAGTGGTGCAGACATGACAAAGATAAATTGTTATGTAATAAAGGTAATATGCAATCTCACTGAAAGAAAATTATTTGTTATTCTTATACATCGTATGGTATGTTTACAAAAAATAAAAAAAAATCGCATACAAACAAAAATGATAGTCATCTAAATGTCAAACGTAAAGCTTCATTTACGTCTAGCCAAATAAATTTATTATTATTGTATCTGTGGTCAGTTGTGTTCAGCTCGTCCACACTCTCTCACTCTCTCTACTTATACACAATGACATATGTATATATTTAGTTACTTACCAACACTATTGAAGTTGATCGGTTTGTGTAGCAGTTTGTTTATTGAGAACCCCAAATCAATTACTGTCATTATTATAAATAATAAACAATACAGAGTCCGTATATTTGTCCAAGAGAATGACAATTGTTTAGGATGCGAGGCAGTGACTCCCTTAACTGGCATCACGGCAAAGAATTCCGCGAACAGCAATACTATTTGATAGAGAGTATTACAGGTAATAATACAATAATAAAAATGTATAAGCTGATTGATGAGAAAACACATTTATTTTATTTTTATTTGTACATAAGTGAATTTATTGCCCGACTAATCCGGACCAGCAAAGCGGTAAGCCGAGTTATTAGGTGAAATGAATTTCCCAGGAACAAGAACGAGACTCTACTCAACAGGTCAAACTCAGAGACAATAAGAGAACGAGACTCTACTCAACAGGTCAAACTCAGAGGCAATAAGAGAACGAGACTCTACTCAACAGGTCAAACTCAGAGACTATAAGAGTTATAACTTGTAACATCAAGGGACGGACAAAAGTTTAATACTGGCACATGAAAATTGGGCTTAGTATTTATCCGATGTCAATAATATTGGATCTAAATGAAGATAGATGCCAACATGTATGGAGAGAAGCGTGGGCGAATTTTATTGTCTTTATCGAGATGCTCGCACTTACCCAAATATTTGCGTGACCCCACCCGTTTTTTTTTTTAGTTTTAGTTGCGTCATATTTATTTTATTGAGCTCATCATTTATACCAAATGTGAGTACTTTTGCTTCATTTCAGCAGACATACCACATTCTTTTGGTATCAAAAACGTATCCCCACATGGGAGGTTGGTGTGATTACCAGCTAATTTAACCCCTAAGGCAAAGAGTAATAGCCTATCGAGTTTCATGGAAATATATGTATTTATTTTCGTTCGAGTTATCGTGCGCATGGATGAATTTAGCTAAGTTGATTCTTCTCATCTTTCTGAGCTTCTTAGTATACGAGGTTTGTTCAAAAAGTATAGCGAATTTTGAGTTTTTTCAAAAATGATTTATTTATTCATTAATGTTTATTTTGTCCCCTTCCAAGTAATCCCCATGAGATATTATGCACTTGTGCCAACGTATTCTCCAATCTTTTTTTACCTTGTTCAGCTCCTCCTTTATATCGTAAATCGTAGTGTAGCTTCGTTCTTTCATGGGCCTCTTCAGTTTCGGGAACAAGAAAAAGTCACAGGGGGACAGATCTGGGGAATACGGTGGCTGTGGCATCATTATTGTGTTGTTTTTGGCCAAAAAGTCGCGCACAAGTAACGATGTGTGAGCAGGGGCGTTATCGTGATGCATCAGCCAATTTTTGTTCTTCCACAAATCCGGGCGTTTCTAGCGAATTGCTTCGCACAAATTGCGCATAATTTGCAGGTAATATTCCTTATTGACCGTTTTACCCTGTGGCAAGAACTCATGATGCACAACGCCTCTGCAATCGAAGAAAACGGTGAGCAAAACTTTTACATTCGACCAAACATGGCGCGCTTTTTTCGATCTTGGTTGGTGTGCAGCTTCCATTGAGATTATAGAGCTTTGGTTTCTACGTCATAACCATAAACCCACGATTCGTCACCAGTTATGACCCTCTGGAGCAAATTTGGGTTGTCGCGGACAGAGTCCAACATCTCATTAGCAATGTTCATGCGATGCTGCTTTTGATCGAGATTGAGCAGTTTTGGTAAGAATTTTGCGGTGACCCGTATCATGCCTAAATCATTGAAAAAAATCGAATGGCACGAGCCAATCGATATGTCGAGATCCTTAGAAACTCCTTTAACGGTGATTCGACGATTGGCCAATACCATTTTCTTCACTTCCTCAATTTTTTCGTCTGTTCTTGAAGTGCTCGGGTGTCCGGCACGATTTTCGTCGTTCACATCTTCTCGGCCTCCTGAGAAAATTTTGTACCACCGATAAACGTTGCTTTGGTCCAAAGTAGCTTCTCCGTATGACACAGTCAACATTCGGAATGCATCCGCGCACTTAATTTCGTATTTCACACACAATTTGATACAGGTTCTTTGATCCATCTTTTTGAATAGGTAAAAATCGAAGACGAGCCGAAACATGTGCAAGCAAAACAGCTGTCAACAATTAACTGAACATTCAAAATAACCGAACTCGTCGGCAGGAGTACCAACATATCGCCACAAAAAAATTGAATTTCGAATATACGTAATCTGCGAAATTTCAAAATTCCCGATACGTTTTGAACACACCTCGTATATTTCTATGTGTCTATATCTATGACAGGCAAAAACGAAATGGTCGTCCTCACTTGGATTGAATCAGTACAACCATAAAAACCCTTTCGAGAAAGAATTCGCGGAAATCCCCTTAGAGAGTAGAAAATCATGTCCAGGCAAGTAAATGTGTCGACCAGATCCATGTCAAGACTAATTATAGATGATCTTCTCATGAAAGCATTCCTTCGCTCAACTGGTCATCCTTTGAAAACGCGCTTGAAGAAAATTAGACTCGACAGATACAAACAGCTTCTTCAATGGCACGCGGTCAACGGCCTTGAAAATATTCTTTTCGCAGATAAGTGATTGTTCAAACGACAAAATCCATGTTAAAACTTGTAAAGACGCAAACAATTTTGTTTCAAGGGCTCAGCGCGGTCACCATCCAGCCTCCGTAATGGAGGCGTTACATCTCTTAATTTTTGCGAAAAAGTAGTTACGACCGGAGCAAAGTGCCTTATAAGGCGTGGTGAAGCAGTTGAGTAGTAATCTATTCAATGGGGAGCGTTGGATCTTCCAGCAAGATTCCGCTCCAATCCATAAGACAAAAACCATCCAGTAGTAGCTAAAAAATAATATTCCTGGGTTCATAGCGGCAGAAGATTGGCCGCCTGGAAGTCCGGATGTGAATCCATTGGACTACAGTTTGTGGCCAGAATTGGAAAGCATGGCCTGTCGAGGACCTCACAGTAACTTGGAGAGTCTCACACAATCTTTGGTGCGAGCAGGGACGTCAATATCCATGGAAGCCGTGGGTGCTGCAATAGGTGAATGGTCTAATCATTTGAAGGCTTTTATAAAAAGCAAATGGTGAGCATTTTGAAGGAAAATTTAACATTTGTTTTTTAATACTTTTATGATTAAATACAACTAACTTCATTAAAAAACGTATTAAAACGTCATATCTATAGCGGACTTAACTTGCAACATAACTATGGCAGGTCCCAGTATAATATTTTTGTGCACGTAGAGAGCAATAAGAGAAGTTATCATCATCTAAAGATAGCGCTCCAAGAGACCTCCGAGGCATACATTTTTATCTTCTTTGCGTATTTCTCAAAATCACATTTACACATTTTTCTTATTACTCTATGCAACTTCATTTAAAGCACAAAATCAGGGCCGCGAATTGGTAGAGAAGCTGATTGAAATACTTAGCAAAGTGCAATTTCTTCTCAACATATACAAGGTGGTGCAATATTAATCCTCCAATTTTGTTCTTGAATAACTTTTACTAAATAAACAAATTATTTGGAGAACTGGAAATATTTATTTGGATCTTCTCGCGCTCCATTGCTCTCCTATTTGTATTGCTGCAGCTGTCTATTTCAAAAGTGTCAAATATGACTGATGTATGATGCCATTTTCTAAAGTTATAAATCTGCGGATAGGGTGATTAATTTTGCGCCACCTGGCATAAGCATACCGCCGTAGTTGTTAAATTTACCTTTGCCAACCGCTTGGTGAAAACTGCCATCGTGCTGAAAATTCTCCTTCACTGACTTCGCCAAAACTTCTACAAAGAAACAAAATTTTCTCAAAACTCAAAGTGAAAAAAACATAATGGAAATGAAGTCACTTGACTTGTTCGATAAAGTTAAAATCTTGAATTTATATACCCCCTTGATTGAAAAGTTTCCAGAACAACCGCCAGGTGATGTTTCTAAGTGAACTGATTTTTGTTAGGTTGACACATTTGCAACCTGCATTAGCTGATATTTGTAAAAGTTACGCCGTCTGGAATAAATCTACCTCTGCACGTGCTTTCGATTTTTTATAGTTAAAAAAATTGTTATTATTTTATAAGTACAACAACGAATTTGTATTAAGTTTTGCATAAAAAATAGATTCAATGGTGCGAAAACCTTAGAAATGTTGCGAAACTGTTTCGGTAATGAAAGAAAATGTTTTTTGTGATTAAGAGTGGCATGAACGCATCAGACGAGATTGTGAGTTTATCGATCGTTCGGATGACGAATAAAGTGGTAGGCCCTCGACATAGAAAATTGTTGAAAACATCAATAAGGTGAAAAAAAAGTTCATCAATAACCGCAGAGAGCAGGCAGGGGACTTTAGCATTGCTTATGGATGCGTCCAGAGTGTAGTTTATGATGTGTGTTCGGGTGGCGTTGCTGCAAAGTTGGTTCCAAAGCACTTGACTTTTATGGAAAAAGGGGGCCGCGTTAAAATCGCCAAAGACATGATTTCCTAGGTTGAATCCGACCCAACAGTCATCAAACGTTTTATTATTAGAGACGAGACTGGTGGGTATATGACAGTTTACGACATGCAATTCAGACATTAGGCGAGTGAGTGGAGAGCTCCGAATGAACCAAGCAAAAAACCAAGTTGTTTTCAGTCAAACAGGAAAACAATGGTCACGGATTTTATGAATTGTAACTGTACTACATACCGTGAATTTCAGCCAGAAGGTCGGACAGTTAATAAGGACTATTATTTGGCTGCTATGAGGCATTTACTTGAAGTAATTCGACAACCATAATAATGTACCGTCGCACAGGGTCATCATTACCCGTGACTTTTTGAGCAAGAACGAAGCGAATACCGTCCAACAGACATCGAATTCACCTGATGTGGCTCCCTGCAATTTTTCCCAAAAATCCCCTACGGGACTCGAAGAACATGTTTTATCAGCCGAAAGCAAGGTGCGGAAAAATTAAAGCCGACTCTGATAGAAAAACTGGATCAAAAGCTAGCAAAAGTGCGTTATTGTTGATGGGGAGTACTTTGAAGTCGATAAAATAACTTTTGCCGAAAAAACTTTAATTTTGATTTTCTGAATACATTTCGGGAACTTTTTGATCAAGGTGGTATATATATATCGATTGTCTCATAAAGGCCGCCTAATTTGAAAATAGTGTAATTTTTTTCGAGTTGCCAGTTTTTCAGCGTTTTCGATCGAAATCTATCAAATGTATGTTTAAAGATAATTTTAACACTAATTTAGAATTTAGTCAGCATAAAGCAGCTTCTCGCCGTACAGTGGATTCACCCCCACTTTTCTCACAATATTTTGCGAAAATGGAAAAACAGAATATACTGATATTTTATTTATTTTGTATTAAAAGAAAAAAAGAGAATTCACGCCGCAGCTTAAATGTTACAGTACCGCTATTCCCGGCGCGAGTTTCAACAAACGAAATTATATTTTTAGTATGCGAGAGTTTCTAGAGTGAGTTTGACATTAAGCAATATTAAATTTTATGTACGCTTGTTTTTTTCCTTTTTCATTCCTCTCGGGAGCATAGGGCCTCGGCAAAACTCTTCCATCGGGCACGGTTCTGTGCTGTTGTTTTTGCACCGTCCCATGAGATGTCGGCATCTGCTAGTTCGCGCCGAACCTTCGACCTTCTTGGTCAAACGGAACCTCTGCTCCCTTGCGGGTTCCAGTCCAGTGCCATTCTCGTGTTGCTATATGGTGGTTTTCTCAATGTGTGACCTATCCATCGTCACTTTCTGCATTCGTTTACGAACGATTGTAGCCTGTGTTTGATGGTGTTAGAGACCAGCCATGTTTCGCTTCCGTACAACAACACTGCCTTTACGTATGAGCCAAATATTGGTAGTTTAGTGCGTCTGGAGATTTGCAAACTCCCCCATACCGTATGCATTCGCCCGAATGTCTCCCTTACTTTGTTTAGCCTGCAGTTGGCATCTTCATCTGCTCCACCTTTTGCCGTGATGATGCAGCTGAGGTAGCAGAAGCTTTCAACGAATTTCACCGGGCTTCCGTCAACCAATATCTGCCTTGCGTTGTTGTGGTTAACTCTCATGGCTTTGGTCTTAGCGTTGTTGACCTCCAGTCCGACAGTGCGTGCCAGCGCGACTAGTTTGTCCGCCTTCGCTTGCGTGTCAGTGAGTTTGTGAGAGAGGAGGCAGATGTCATAAGCAAAGTCCAGGTCCTCACGATGTCTGGTAAATTTCTATACGATGCCTGTTTTGAGTAGGGTCAGTTGGCTCATGACGTCATCAAGGAAGATGGGCGAAGAGAAGGGGCGACAGGGGACAACCTTGCCTTACGCCTGCGTTGGTAGGGAATGGATCACAGATATTGCACCGATAAATGGTAAGATAGCCCATAATAAACCTTTCGAAAGAGCAAATAACAGAAGTTCCAGATTGCACCATCTAAATAAGACCCCAGCATTTTGGAGCACCGCACTTTTTGCAGACGAGGTGAAAATAAACTTATTTGGACCAGATGGCAGACATTTATATGATGCCGGGCCAATACGGAGCTCAAACCCCGAAATTTGCGAGTTATTATAAAACACGGCGCTGGCAACGTTATAGTTTGGGCATGCATGTCATCACGTGGAAATTTGACTTTTACCGAAGAAACAATGGAAAAATATCTTTATTTAAAGCTTCTGCAGCAATGCAAACTTGCCACACGACGACTTTAGGAATAGTCACTGGCCTCATTCTACTCCAACTTGTGACCAAACGGTCGCTAGCTAGTGCAGTCCTAAGGCTTCCTAATCTATTTCATCTTAAAGAAGGCAGTCTTACGGGGCATACAAGAATTCTGGGTTCAATCGTGAAACTTCCGTGGAGAAATAATGAAATGTCTTTAAAACAGATCGCACAGGTGTGGTTTACTGGTTGATCAAAAATGGAAGACGGCAGTGCTAGGGCTGGAATTGTCGAACCACACTTCAAGAAGACAATTACAAGGGAAAAACTACTGCCATTCAGGCGGAGGTCCACGCTTTAGAGCTATGTGTCAGGGAATGTCTTCGTAGAGGCACGCGTGGTGCCAATATCAACCGTTTGAATGAGAGTTAAGCAGCTCTAAAATCGCCAGATAGCTTCTCATTTGAATCAAGGTTGGTTGGGAATGTTTTAAAGTTCTCGAAGCTCTAGTGTCCAGATGCTTTGTTTCTCTGATGTAGGTCCCGGACATGAGGGCACGAAAGGAATGAAATTGCGGACACTATAGCGAAAAAGGGTAATGAACCGCTCTGCGGGATAAACAACAGCTTAAAAAGTGCCTTTTTACGAGAAGACTCATTGATCCAGAACGTATAAAGGTAGTGACAATCCTTAACCTTAGCAGGAAATGAATAAAACTGTACATTATAAACCCACTTACCACATGAAAAAAATGGGTGTGGAAGAAAATGATTATTGTAGACTCTGGAAAGAGGCACGGGAAACAACAGAACGTGATCTATGCGACTACTCAGCAGTGGCATGTCGTAGACTAAATTATCTGGGAAGCTTGGTTATAGATCCAAACCTCCTGATAGAAATTATGCCTACAACAGTTTTAGGATTTATTAATAGCCTAAAACTGCTTGAGCGGGCTACGTGGGTGCACAATATAACTTTTTCGGTCGCAGTGCACAAATAGCAATTTTATAATAATAATAATAAAACTTCTGCAAGAAAATTTGGTTCAAAGCGCTAGAAAATTACAAATAGAAGATGACTTTCGCCTTATCAAGATAACGACCCTAAGCACAAGTCATAAATAATAAAAACATGATTAATATACAAATGGCCCCTCAACGCTGAAACTCCTATGCACTCAATTTGAACGTCATCGAGAATTTGAGAATAAGAAAATATAGCATTCATATCAAATCTAATCGTAAAAATGCGATACTTGAAGAGTGGAACCAAATTAAGCCAGAATTCACGAAAAAATTGGTTGACTCCTCCATGCCACGTCGGCTTCAAGCTGTAACTGATAATAAAGGATACCCAACAAAGTACTGAAATACCTTAAAATTTTAAATTTAATTATAAATAAATAGTTGCTCTTTTTTAACTGTATCATTTAAGCCACAGCGTGAATTCTCTGTATGCTTTCGCCTTTTTTGCATTAGAATGAAATAAGTGGACACTCTTCATGTTCAGAAATGAAATAATATCGAATAATTCAAATATCTGCTTACTCTATTATTCCACTTTCGCAAAATATTTTGAAATACAGAAGACTTTACAAACAAATTGTAGCCGTATCAAATAAGGTGTGAGTGACTGTGTGCCAAAAATTTCATCAAAGTGAGTGGCACCTATCACGAAGCATCCATTTATCGGTTATTGTATTATTATCATTCCCGCTTTTTACGGTAAAAAAGAAAAACTTTTTTATTATTATTTAATTTCTAAACAGGCGGTCGTGATTGGAATTCTATGAACTGTGTAGGCACACCTAATTCACTGTTTACTCGAATTTGATTTAACACGAGTTAAAGAGAAAAATAGTATTATATTTTTAACACCAATTGTTTTGTTTTAACCAGATTTTCAATATTTTATGAATTTTTCTAGAATCCCATAGAACAAACAGAGTGAGATCTTTCGGTTCTGTGCGAAACGTTTCAATTAGTCTCAGGAAAAGTCTCTGAGACTCGGTAGATATATGATATGAATGATGAAGCAAAGAAAGGAGTAGGTGGCTCTAGGAGATACGTCAAAATCAAAGAAGATAATGATATGTGTTTGGTGGTCACGGTCAACAAGCAGCTCTGCATTGCACAGCTACATCGCGTGAATGAGACTATTCGAAAGAAAAGACCTGATCGACATAGTCAAACCATATTCCTTCACGAGGCCTCATGTTGCACAAGTCATCAAAGCTGCACTGAAAGAGCTGGAATGGGAAGTCCTTTTGCACCGACCGATTACCATCTTTTCCGCTCCCTCTCAAACCATATGAAGAGCGTTGCCTTCGATAACAAAGAGTTCCTTACAAACTGTCTCAACAACTTCTTTGACGCCAAACCATGCATCAAAAAATGGGTCGAGAGGTGGAAAAAGGTGGTAAACAGCCTTGGCGAATATATAATTGATTAACTTATTGATACATATATTTATTGCTTTTTGTTTAAATAGACTTATCCGTTAAAAACGCTACACACTTATTACCCAGCCTAATATAAAGGGTTTTCCAATAACAAGTCTGAGGTGTTAAACAGGAGAGATGATTAACGATTTTTTATGGCCGAAATTGGATGGTATTGATCTGGACAATGTTTATTTTCAACAAGACGGCACTACGTGCCACACAAGCAACGAAAACATTGATCTTTTACGGGAAAAGTTTCCGGACCGTGTTATCTCTCGAAGATGTGATCAAAATTGGCCACCGAGATCTTGTGATTTAACACCTTGTGATTTTTACTTTGGAGCCACGTGAAAGGGAAGGTTTACGCCAACAGCCTAGGGTCGATTCAAGACCTCAAAGATGGAATAGATGGAATTAGTGAGGCTATCGAAGACACAGGGCAGCCACTATGCAATTCGGTTATGGAAAATTTCATGGAAAGGATATTGTCCTGTAAGCGTGGTCGTGGTGGTCATTTGCCTGATGTTATTTTCCACTATTAACGGCATACCTTCCTCTTTATAATGAAACAAACATCCGATCATTTATATTAAAAAATAGCATTTTTCTTTGAATATCAAAATAACAATTCTTATTGGAAAACCCTTTTTTAATATTTATCGAATTAAGCTACTGTGGGTGGGCTTTTGACAAAGCAGAGTACTTGAGCTAAACAACTTTGACTTTAGTTCAAAATTTTCTGTCTTTCACGGAAAAATTCAACTTTAATTAAGTTGGTTTTTAAGCGAATAGAAAACGCCAAATCGATTTATACCATTTTTTCAAAATTTCGCACATAAATACATATGTATATGTCTTACTAGTACCAGTAACTATATATTTTCCATGGTAGTAATTAGTTGCTTACTTGGTGGTCTGTCTATTTGCAGATGCAGCAACTCCATTTGTGCAACAAACTCCGTACACGTACGCTTAATTAGTGCAGATTTGCGGTTATGTTTCAGCTTCAGTGATCCACAAGCTGCGGGCTCATTTGTGACAATTTGGCTGCAATTACTAAGCTCAGTTGAGTATTTGAGAGATTTAAAACTCTTATGTATATACGAGTATGAACTAATTACAAGTAATTGCCTACTATTGCTATCTTAAGTTACATTTACACATACCAGTCTGTCGTGTATGTGGGTATCAGCACATACATACAAACGGGTCTAGCACTTCACGCCAGGAGGAGCTACTCACCTAAGGCGCCGTATGGTGCCTCGCTCGTATTGACGGCGCATCAAACGTTGTTTCTTGCGTGCTTGTTGCTGTTGTTGTACACGCAAACGCGCATCCGCAGTGACGTTACCAATTTTCCAACCAATTCTCAGTGCAAATTTCATTGCTGCAAAGGTGCAGATGACTTATTTAAAAAAACGTTGTTGTTGCACGTGTTTGTGCCTCTTACCAATGTGATTTTTCCGGCTTCAACTGCAGCTATAGTAAGTGTGTCCTGCCCGACTTTCGACCGGTATACGAATGTAGCCTACCAAATGCCAAAGTGCTTTGCATCCGTGACTGGTAATGACCTGCACTTGCAGAGAGTAGCTGAATGTGTGTTTATTTGCATATGCATATGTGTGTAGTTTATTTTTATTGCTGAATTTGTTTTCTTGTTTTTTTTCTGTATGAAATTCACACGCAATCCAAATGTAATCTTTACAGATTTGTTTCTAATTGTAACATCGGGCATTTTCCCACGGTCGGTGCTCGATAAAAGATATATCAGTGTGTTGAAGCAATTAAGCTCTGTCTGGGCTATTTGTCATTGTTTTGCAGTAATGAGAGTAGCTCAAATACTTGCATGGCTATGTACTTCATGTCGTTGGATGTACTAGGGTCGTTTGAAAAGTCCGTGCAAAAATAAAAACTACTTATTTGTTTTGAGGTAAACTTTTTTAACTTAATTTTAGACTTATGCAGTACATTCGTCCAACCGTGTTACAGATCGTTGATGCTTTCCGAATAATATTAGGTGCACAACTAAGTTCTCGCTGTTTTTCGATGAAAATACAACTTTATTCTGAGAAAATGGTTGCAACCGAATCATTAAAAGTATTGCCCATCGCTGGCTTATACTTTTCCCTATCTTTCTGGTAGATCTCGTATACCGTCGCGGTAAAACTGTTTATCTTTTGAGGCTATCCACAGATTGACCATTTTTTGATGTCTTCATGTGAATGGAACTGCTGGTCAGCTAGACCATGAGCCAACGATCGGAACAGGTGATAATCGGACGGCGCAATATCTGGAGAATATGGCGGGTGGGATAGAATTTCACATTTTGGTGCTTCCAGGTAGCTTTTAACGGGTTTGGCAACGTGAGGCCAAGCGTTGTCATGCGGTAGAATCACTTTTTCATTATTGCGGCCGCTTCTCGCGCAGTGCTCGGCTCAATCGCGTCAACTGAAGTCGATATCGATTCCCATTGATGGTTTGGCTTGGTTTTAACAGTTCATAATAAATAACACCAAGTTGGTTCCACCAAATACATAGCATAACCTTCGCAGCGTGAATATTCGACCGAGGCGACGACGTACAAGCATGACCAGGTAGTCCCCATGACTTTCTATTCTTTGGATTGCTGTAATGAATCCATTTTTCATCACCCGTCACGATGCGATGAAGAAACCCCTTTCTTTTTGCCGCTGGAGCAGTTGTTCACAGGCAAAAAACGACGTTGAACATCCCTTGGTTGTAACTCATCAGGAACCCAAGTCCCGCGTCCCGGAACCAATCTCAGCACGTTGTTTCACTTAAAGCAGCATCTCCATAAACTTTTTGTAGCTCTCGATACGCTTCAGCCGTCGTTTTTCCGAATGAAAGAGGAAAATCAACACTTCGCACAACGCAAATGACAATTATTTATATGATACCAAAACAAAATCACTAATGTGTCGAAGCACTTTGTTTACCATATGTCTAAGCCTGGTTTATGGCGTTTAAGTTAAGTCAGAATCGACTAGCACACACTGCTGGCGGCATCGATTGGCAAACAGCGGGAACTTAGTTGCGCATCTAATAGGATAAGTCCAAATCTGGAAAATAGCCATTCGTTTCTGCAATTACCTCCTCGTTTAAATAAAATCATTTTATCCTGAAAATAGGGAGCCGTCCTCGTATTTGTGGTGTGCGTCTTGATATTTTCCACAAATAGAGGTTTTTACAGTCGACTCCAAACGGCAGTGGTTTTTTTTTTTTATGAGAAGCTTTTCGAGCCCAGAAGTTTTCACAAGACTCTGATTAATATGTAAAAAATACCGATTACCGATGCCGTTCCGCCAAAAATCGTCTGGTCTGGTCTCAAATCAGTTTTTCAGCCAGTTTTTAAAGACCTCATTGTTATCGAAGGTAATACCCTTCATATGGTTTGACAGGGAGCGGAAAAGATGGTAATCGGCCGGTGCAAGGTCCGCAGAATACGTCGGATGCTGAAGGACCTCCCATTCCAGCTCTTGCAGTGCAGCTTTGATGACTTGTGCAACATGGGGCCTCGCGTTGTCATGAAGAAGTATGGTTTGGCCATGCCGATCAGGTATTTGCAGTCGCATAGCCTCATTCACTCGGTGTAGCTGGGCAATGTTGACTCTCGAGTTTCTTTCCTTCATATTGATTGCCTCATCTCCCGTGACGATTCGGTACAAAAAGCGCTGTTTAAGACCGCGTGTTGCTTGGTGGCGGGCGAGATGCTGAGAATCAATTTGAAAACGACTTTCTTTGTTTTTTTCGTTGAACTCGCCCAGGTTCCCAATTTTTCGGTAAATCCCATTGAATGACGCGAATCGTTTTGGGAATCGTTTTATGATGCAGTTCATCTTTTCTGTCGCGAATTCACGACTGGTTTGGCAACCGTTCTCCTTCGAAAGTGATTTGAGACGTTCTTCATCGGATAGAGAGAGCCTTCCGCTGCGGGACGTATCATCGACGTCAAAGTCGCCATTTTCGAACTTTGCAAACTATTTCCGTGCTGCAGACTGGCCCATTAAACCTTCTCCATACACTTCGCAAATGTCGCCAGCTGCTTCGGCAGCTGCTTGACCTCGATAAAAAACAATGAAGAGCTGATTTTGAAAATGTTGATTTTTGACTCCTTGATATTCCATTACTAAACCTCAAAACTAATAAAAAACTAAAAATCTCAAAAATACAATTAACATAGTTTTGTAGAGCAGAAAGAGTTCTATCGAATGAATACTTACCCTTTGCCAAATAGCAAATAAATCGTTGTAAAATAAAAGAAAATATAAAAACGCTATGAACTTATTCCCCAGCCGAATAAATTGTGAAAGTATGGCTTTCTTTTGGTATTTTCATTTATTTGCAGGGCGTTCGCAATATCGGGTTATAAAATGAGATGACTTGTTTTCCAGCAAAAAACTCATTATCAGTATTTTACTTAACCAATGTAATTTCTTATACAAAAACTGTATTCCACGCAAATAACTTTTCCTTTTTCAATTAACCAAAGCTTACTGCTTTCAACGTGCAGTTGTAGTAGTACCCAGTCTACGGAATTTCCATTACAATTTTAATTTACAAAGCCATTAATAAAAATAAGCAAATCATTAATTAGACTTACGCATGAATACTCTGCGCACACATACATATAAGAAATGCACTCAAATCACTTTGCAAAACATTCCTCGAATATTCGTTTCAGCCTCAATCGGGAAAAGCGATGCACCATCGAGCTTCATTGAAATACTTCATTGTTATAGAATTATTTCATGTATGTATGTATATATGCTATATATGTGCAAGTAAGCATGAGTGTTCTTGGCCTTGCTATAGATTGAATACAACATTAATTTTCCTCGTATAGGTAAAACATAACCAACATTTTGTTGCACTGCGAAAATTCTTTGATAAATTTTGGTCAAAAAATGGCTCTAGGATACCATCTTTGACGAATTCTAATAATAATTCGGATTCAGGAGCCTCAAAAAAGTATACATAATATAATTTTTTCCAGGTGAATATTCTCGAAGTGCAGCCACCTTGTGACCACTCGTGCAGCAGAGGCACGGGCATCAGCTGTCTGTTAGTTGGCTAAATGACAGTCCAGAGTATTATTTACAAGCATGCGGAAGCATTTTGCCGAGAGTAAACGCGAAAAAAGAAAATCATTAATGGGTTTCAAACGTAATAGGGTGATAGCATTAAATTTGGCTGGAAAATCACAACCAGCGATTATTCGTGAGCTCGAGCACCTTAAAGTAAATAATTTTTTTTGTTTATCGCACCATTACTTGTTGCAATGATCCTCGTAGCATTGCGAAACGTCGTGGAGCTGCTCATTAAAAAAGTGCAACGTCACGAAATGGTTGAAAAAATCAAGAAGCGACGAGAGCGAGATCCCCGACGAAGTACCAATCAAATGGCGAAAGAACTGAAAATATCTGACCGTAGCATCCGCCGCATACTGAAAAATGATCTCAAAGTCAAGCGTTATAAGATCCAAATCTCACACCAAAGCAGCAAGAAGTCAGACTTGAGAGACCGAAAGAGTTGCTTCACTTGGCCGAACATTGTGTTTTCTGAGGAGAACATTTTTCAAATTGAGCAATTCGTAAACTCCTAAAACGATAGGGTTTATTTTACCGACCGTTCATACGAGAATTTGAGGCATCGACTGGCCACCAAGAGGCAGCACCCGCCACAGGTAATGGTTTTGCCCGCTCTAACCGTAGATAGACGCTCTCCAATCGTTTTCATCAGGCCTGGCGTCAAGGTAAATGCGAAATATTATCGGGAAAGCATTCTGGAGGTCGCTTTGAAGCCGTGGGTAGACAAACATTTCGGTGGCACACCATGACCGTTTCAATAGGACTCGGCACCATCTCACAAAGTTCAAGTGAACCAAGAATGGCTAAAAAACAACGTTCCGAACTTCATAGCGTTCACACAACGGCTCTAAAATTTCCCAGACGCGAATCTCTTTGTGCCATTTTGGAAAGTGAGGTCCGAACTAAAAGATTCACCAGTCTCGAGGCGCTGAAAACAACCATTGTCCGCGAGTGGGCCAAAATACCATTCGGGCAGCTTGAGATTCGTTTCTGGACAGTCTCAAAGAAAAAGGTGTTTATATCGAGCAAAACTAAATTGATTCTTAATTTTCTATTATTTTCACACATTTTTTTTTCTTTGAAATGCATAAAAGTAATTTTCCAAACTAAATTTATGGCCTTTTTAGTTGGTGAGTACCGGACCCTGTATGTTTGACCTTGAACTGTCCTTCAATTTGACTCCGCAAGGCCAAACGGACAAGGAATTCGGACTCAGCAATTCCAAATTCACGAAACCTCAATTTTTTGAAAATTTTCCGGGGAATATTCTAGGTTTGGTCGTGAAAATAATTCGCTTCTAAGTTTCTATATACTTCGGAGATGATTGCACTTTTTAAGGAAGGCTCGAAATTTGTGGACTTGCCGTGACGTATTACCGTTGATTAGAACTACAATAAAAAATGTATAACGTATAACTTTTCGTTTTTACAAATATTTTACATGGTATGTTTTTATATAATAAAAAAGGAAAATTTAAATTCGGGCCTAGTCAATCTGTTTTAAAATCATTTACGAGCATTTTAAGAAAAAAATATTAAAATCGGTCAAAAAATTCCTTTTCTAGAATTTTTGGACAAAATTTGTCGAAAAATCCCCATCCTCCGGTGGAAAGCATTCAAAAGGTGTGTCGAACATCGTACCGTTAACCTGCTCTCAGCGATTTGAAGGAATCAGCTGATTTGCTGACGTAGCATGGAATGTGGTAGTGGTGTTTTTACGACACAACTGAGATTGTGTTGGTGATATAAGAAAAAATCAACGCAACCACAGCTCATTTTACCTCTTTGTAGTCTGAAATGAGCGGGAATAATCCTACTAATGAATTGCCTATAACGGAGCAAAAGTTAAGATCACAATTTTTCTCTAGATGTCCGAACTGTGTGATATGTCATCCTTCATATGAGCCTTTTGTGAAGTATAGAGAAAGTGCATTAAAGCAAGATCCGATCGTTTCTTTCTTAAGTGTTTTTGTATGTAAGTCTACAGACAAAAAGAGTCCCAAAATTCAGCCACATCCCTATACATATTTTTCTACGGTACTTAAATCGTCACACTAGAAACTCACTTTTCTCTATCAAACAAGCAAGCTTAGCGTGCCCTGGGGCAGATGGCATAGCGTCAAAGGTCACATCTGCAAATAAATTTGGACCAGATCAGTGATGTTGGACGAAATTCTCTTCAAATTGTACGCTCAACGAGACCCCCCGGCTTACTGTGTATGGAAAAGATGGAAATGTTGTAAGATGGAATTTTGCTAGCTCCGAAGTAAAATAACACCAACAGTTAGAACGAGTGAAGGCATCGCACACCGTTCAGCAAAGCTCGTGCAGCTTATTCTCAGTTGTACAACATATGGGTTTTAAATTCCATATCAGTCAGAACTATGACAGCGGTGTTGCTATATGGCTCCGAAACCTGGTCGCTTATATCCGCACTTATTCGAAAGCTGCAAACAATCGTCAACGCCTGCCTGCGCAAAATTTTAAAAATCTAGTGGTCTCGTGATATTTCCTATCAGGAATTGCCTAATTCAACCAACGAACTCCTAATCGAGCTCATTATCAAGCGCAGACGATTTATCTGATTAGGCTAGGCTTTGCGCAAGAATGCTGGCGATTTATACGGGGCTACCCTATAGTGCAATCCGCAAGGTGCAAGGAACCGTGGAAAGCCAAAAACCTCATGGCGACGCATGGTGAACACGGACTTATAAAAGTCAAATACAACCTGGAATGCTTTGAAACAACTTTCTCACAATCGAAATGTCTTGAATAATTTTTTTACCCTACTCCAACGGGGGTTAAAGGAAGCTATTTACTATATATATTCCAACCTGGCGGCCGCCGTAGCCGAATGGGTTGGTGCGTGATTACCATTCGGAATTCACAGAGAGGTCGTTGGTTCGAATCTCGGTGAAAGCAAAATTAATAAACACATTTTCCTAATAGCGGTCGCCCCTCGGCAGGCAATGGCAAACCTCCGAGTGTATTTCTGCCATGAAAAAGCTCCTCATAAAAATATCTGCCGTTCGGAGTGGGCTTGAAACTGTAGGTCCCTCAATTTGTGGAACAACAGCAAGACGCATACCACAAATAGGAGGAGGAGCTCGGCCAAACACCTAACAGAAGTGTACGCGCCAATTATTTTTTTTTTTTTTTTATGCAAACCTGGAAAGTCTCCCACTGGTTCTTGCTCCTTTCTGTCTATCTAGACAAAATGCTTTTGTAATTCGCAAAACAACGATTTGTTTTTTATGCTCTTCAAAATACTGGAACTCTTCTTGTTCTTCTTCATTGGCGCGCCAAGCGCTTGTGCCAGTCGTTTCTTTCACGTGCTAACCGGCACCAATTGGAAACACTAAGTGAAACCAATTCCTTCTCTACCTTATATTTCCTACGCAGAAGAGACCTTTCTATTCCTCTGCTACCACCAACTAGTACCGCATCAAATACTTTCAGAGCCGGAGAGTTTCTTTCCATTCAGACACATAACTCCATCAACAAAGCCGCTGGTTTTTTACTTGATGCGCTATGTCGACATCGTCATAAAACTCATGCAGCTCATTACTCCATCTCCTCCTAAAATATTCCTCAGAATCTTTCGCTCGAACACTTGAAGCGACGCCTCATCGGATGATGTCATCGTCCAAGCTTCTGCGTCATACGTTAGGACGGGCACAATGAGAGCCTTGTAGAGGGTTAGTTTTGTTCGTCAAGAAGGGACTTTACTACTCAATTTCCTATTAAGCCCAAAGTAGCAATTGTTGGTAAGACAGATTCTCCGTTGGATTTTAAAGCTGGCATTGTTATCGGATTCTAGTTCCTAAATAAACGAAGTCTCTTGCAATTTCGAAATCATAACTGTCAACAGTGATGTGGAACGAGCGGAATGAATACTGGAACTCTATTCAGAACTAAACTAAAATAATTTAAACAGGCTGAAACTAATGTCGGGCTTCTGGACAAACGTAAAAAATATAAATTTTATAAAGCGTTGCTTCATTCGGCAGATGTAGAAGGCAGATCACCTAACTAGATTTGAAGCCTGTTCTTTAATCGACGTCTCCGAAAATCAAAAATTCACGATGAACGATTATGTACCCAATTATTTTAAAAGGAATGTTTTTAACGCTTTTAAAATTAAACTGTATTCCAATGTTTCAAACCGCAGTACAAAGTACGTCAAAAAGAATGAAAGAACAAACTTGCAGATTTTATAAGCGATTCTTTTTTATTTTTTCATCTATTATAGAAATATTATACATAAGTATACCTATGGTATTTGATGAAAAATACATCATGCATACATACATTTATAATATTATGCCAAGACGCACGATGCAGAAATTCAGTTCTCGTAACAATCGCCCACTTTGTCTTCCTTATTAAATTGCAGTAAAACCAACTCGTAGGTGACAATGCTGCCTGCTACCTGCCAAAAATGAAAACCAAGTAATAAAGTTAGACAACGTAAATCAGTACAAGTGAAACTAATAAAGAATGTAAGAGTAAAAGTATTCGTTCACATAAAACTAAACGTAAAAAATGCCGATTTCTCTTCTACAAAGGCTGTTCGATTTATTCTTAAAATTAAATAGAAAATATTACTTGGATAAAACTTTTATATGCAATATTGAATTCTATGATCCTGTCATACATTCCCAGGACTTCTGCAGCACTTTAGACAGTCCGTAGGGCAATAATTCATAAAACTTTAAAGATCTATGTTTGCTTGTTAGATATATATCAGCCAAGGCTGCTTATGGGGTTAGGGGTAGTCAGAATAGTTGGTAATTTAAGCGATATCCGAAACAGAATTTGCATCGAGTTGCCACCGTTGATGAAAGCTGTATTTATCATTATACACCATAAACTAAGCAACAATTAAAACAATGGATTTCTCCCGGAGAATCTGCTCCAAAGAAGGCGAGGGCAGTCCCATCGGCCGGAAAGGTCATGTCGACGATTGTTTAGAGTACGAATGTCGTCATCCTTATAGATTTTTTACAAAGAGGAAGAACTATCACTGGACAATACTACAGTGAGTTATTGGACCGCTTTCACAAAAAAATTGTAGGAAACTCGGACGCATTTGGCGAACAAGACGGTGCTGCTTCACCACGATAACGCACCAGCACATTCATCCAAAGTTGTCGCCGCCAAACTGCAAGAATTACGTTCTGCCCATCTGGCTCCATGTGATTTTTTCTTGTTCCCTAACATGAAGAAATGGCTCGCGGAAAAAAAACTTAGTTGAAACGAGGTAGTCATCGCCAATTCAGAGACGTATTTTGGAGAGTTCGACAAATCCTTCTTTTTGGAGAGGTTAAAAATGACCGGAGCTTTGGGGAAGTGTATCTTTCTAAAAGGGAACTATGTTGAAAAAGAATTTTTTTTTTTAAATTATGTCTTCATTTCTAACACGGTTATTTATTTAACCCCCTCGTATGTCGAATTTCTGTATAAAAGTTAGTTAATGTTAGTGGGTTTTAGTCAAAAGTTGCGTCAGTTAATAAAAACCATCAATACAATTTTAACCACTTAAGTATTGCTGCTTGATAAAGTAGTGATTTTACGATTTTTTACTATGGGTTTCCTACTTTGAATTATTAAAAAGAAACACTTTGTAGAGAGACTATTCTATAAATTATTTTCACAAGGAATAAGATTGACTAAACTCAGCAGATAGTCCAAAATAACGAAATATCGATTACAAACACTAACTGTTTAGTGTTTGGCATTTAGATTACATTAGATTAGATTTGTGAGGTGCTGGACAGGTCCAAGCACTCAGTTAGGATAGATATTATATGGATAGTACGACAGAAAAATTGGTTTGGGGTCTCTTTCCCGCGAATCTTTTGGATTCATTCTAGAAAACGCCGGGCAGCTAAAAAGAAAATGCAGTGAAATGTCTTCATTCTAGCCAATGATTCTCTTGGTAGCCCCATGCTGACCCACCAGTACCCTCAGGTCTTTCGTATTAAGTTTTGGGGAAAAGGTCACTGATTTTTTTGGTTTGGTTTTTGGTTCTTTCACAAAGCACTTGGCTACTTTGCAGGAGCCCAACTTAGACCAACGTCTTCTATGGGTAGACCTCACGAAGTCGTCAATCCATAGTTGCATTGATGCAGAAGTTACATCTAGAAAGGGTTCAGTGCCCAGTGGTATGCTTCCAGACCTTTCATTAGCCAATTTATCAGCCAACTCGTTCCCTGTAATACCACAATGTCCAGGCACCCAAATAAGACTAACTTTGTTGTGTTTTGCAACACTGTGCAGTTTTGTCTTACATTCACCGGCTAATTTCGAAAACAGCGTGGGTTAGGAAGGGGTTTGACTGTCACTACAATTATCACTGCCACTTTTTCTCAATTAGCCTGTAAGCTACATTCAAGATGGCATAGACTTCCGTTGAGAATACCGTAGCCATCTGTCCAGTAGCGTAGGAGTTCATAGTGTCTTCATCTAAGTATCATCCAGATCGGCTACCATCACTGTTTTCAGATCCGCCGATATAGAAAGTGCGCTAAAATCCCGTTAGTGGTTTCTCTGAACTTAACCATTGATCCCTATCTGGGATCAAAACATCATACTTCCAACCAAAACTAACGTAAGGCACCAGATTGTCCGCTGACATCGAGAACAGTTTGAACTGCGCCGACAACTGGTGGCATATCTGACAGTGGCCAGTGTTTTCTTCGTTTCCTCAGACTCCCTTTAACTTCAGCCTGTACGCCGTCTTCATTCCTTCCTTTCGAATTTAAAGATCTAGAACTTGAAAGTTCAGGATGGCATTAAGCGCATCGCCAGATGTCGTACTCATAGCAAGTGTGATACCCAAGCGCACACTTTTATGTAGTGTGATTAGGGGTTTTACTCTAAAATGAACCAGCCTTCCACCAAACTACATCGGAATATGTAATAATGGGCCTAATCAGGGTGATGTAGAACCAGTGTGGGATCGCCAATCTTAAACCCCATGTTTTGCTAAAAGTTCTCTTACACTTCCAGGAGACTTTTAATATTCGAGAGACCTTCTGCTCAACCTGCGTCTTCCAGGTGATCTTATTATTTAGGTTTACCCCTAAGTTTTTGACCTCAGAAGACAGTTGTAGTGTTACTCCTTTCAAAATGGGTGAAAAGTAACAATATACTTTTTATAGGATTCACCGGAAGACCATCCAATTCGCACCAATGCTCAATCTTGTTTAGGGCTGCCTTCATTTTGTAGCATAAAGCTTCTAGTGACTGTTCTGAGATTAGTACGCACACATCGCTCGTAAAAGCTTGTATGAGTACAATATCCTGCGTATCATTAAGAGGAGAGTCCACAACAAAGCACCAAAGTAGGGGAGAAAGTGCACCGCCTTGTAGGCAGCCTTTCTTAACCTCAACCTTGACTCCTTCATCGTTGTCTCCTTCGCATATTCGATTGATTGAATAATCGGAGAAAAAATGGAAAAAATGAGAAATTGTAGTAGAAATAGGAGCGGCCATAAAAAGTAAAAGCGTTTCTCTTTTTACGCACATATATCTAACATTTTTCCTCCTTATGAAAATTTTCTCTCCACTAGTTGTCCCGTAATCCACTTATTTAATTATTTATTCTTTTAAATTTAAATATTATAGCTTTTTAGCTATAGCTTTCAAATAATTTGCAGAGAAGTTTCCTCACAAAAAAATATATTGATCTGAAGTTGTTTGAAGAAAATTTTTTAATTAGTAAAAAATTGGGAATTCAAATCTTTATCAAGTTTTTTTTTTTTTCTTTATCAAACTGCCGTTCTTAACCGCCAGGCTTTGTCTTTAAGAATCTAGAACTACTTTCCGGGTAGCCCTGTATATGGATACATGGCAAGATTAAAACTATGTATTTTGAATAATCGCAAACCAAGCATCAGATATCCACCAATCTGCGAGTCAACGTTTCGCTAGACGCACAGAAAAGAGTACGAGAAATTGGAACTAAATAAGTTTCGTTAACTTTATCGCGTGCTACAGCTCTCAACAATTATATATGAAAAATGGCATCATTTAAATATCCACCATGAGCAGGTCTACTGGTAAAATCTGCCAAACGATTCATGAATGCCTAATTGTTGAGAACATCGAGATTTTGATATTGAAGGTTGGCCAGAAATACTCTGCGCTACCGCAGAAACTATTGGGTAGTCGAAAAAGTGTTTTCGTATTTCTAATCAAACTTCAATTCATTTTTTTTATATTTATAATGAACTTTATTAAACCAAATATGTACCATTTTGGTCGACCACCTTTTGCCATTTTTCTTCTAGAGACATTATTCCATCAGTGTAAAACTTTTGTGGTTTCTCGGCGAAAAACTGCGACAAGTAATTTTCACAGGCTTCTCTTGAAGCCAATTTTACTCCATTAAAGGAGTTCTGCATTGACCGAAACAAATGGTAGTCCGATGGTGCAAGGTCAGGGCATATGGTGGATGCATCAAAACTTCCCAGCCCAGCTCTCCCAGTTTTTGCCGAGTCATCAAAGATGTGTGTGGCCTAGCGTTGTCCTGATGGAAGGCGACGCCCTTTCTGCTGATCAGTTCTGGCCGTTTTTTTTCGATTGCTTGCTTCAATCTCATCAGTTGTTGACAGTAAAGTGTAGAATCAATCGTTCGAGCAGGATGGAGCAGCTCATAGTGGATGATTCCTTTCCAATCCCACCAAACACACAGCATAACCTTTCGAGGCATCAATCCTGGCTTTGCGACCATTTGTTGAGCTTCACCACCCTTGCACCATGATCTTTTTCACACATTATTGTCGTATTTGATCCACTTTTCGTCTCCTGTTACCATTCGCTTCAGAAATGGTTCGATTTCATTTCGTTTCACTAAAGAATCGCAGATGTTAATTCGGTCCATTAAATTTTTCACAGACAATTCATGTGGTACCCAAACATCGAGCTTCTTTTTGTAACCAGCCTTTTTTAAATGGTTCAAAACCGTTTGATAATGAATGTTTAGTGCCTTAGCGATGTCATGGCAGCTTATGTGACGGTCCTGGTCAATCTTTTCCATAATTTCATTGACTTTTTCAACGATAGGTCGACCGGAGCGAGGTGCATCTTTCATATCGAAATTTCCAGAACGGAAGCAAGCGAACCATTGTTGTGCTACACGAACTAATGTAGCATCGTCTTCGTAAACTTCACAAATCTCATTGGTGGCTTGCGCGGCATTCTTCCCTTTCTTATACAAAAATTTCAAAATATAGCGAACTTCTTCATTATTTTCACTAATTTTTGATCAGCTATAACTTTTTTTTCAACTTCTCCGAATTTAATTTTTTTTTTTTTGGTTAAATGAAGCTTAAAATGTCACCTTTCTAGCACCATATGATATGACACAATGTGATGGGTAGCACTGGAGATAGATGACTCCAACGACATCTATTGACAAAATACGAAAAGACTTTTTCGACTACCCAATATTTTCTCAACAGAACGTTCAGTTGTAGATCTGACGGTTCTTTTTCTATACTAGACAGAACGAGTTTCTTTAAATGTGTTCATCAACACATTCCAACGATTATTTGCACCAAAACAAATTAAGAGTTATGACACCTAATGTTCTACAAGATCGACCATTTTCATAAGTTTAATTAATTTTAACGCGCTTTTTATCTTGTAAAAATGTGTATCTGCCTACTTGACAAATAGCAAAGAGGATATGTATAAAACAAAAGTACCGTTTTGGAGTTATCCACTACTGATATTTAGGCGTCACTTTTGTAAAACCCTTTACAACTGATTCTGGCCCATTGCTGATGCGAGGACGATCTATTGTATTCCGTTAACGAAAGTAGAAGAGAGACTTAAAGAGCCACCGAAGTGAAGTAGATATGTTCTTATTTTCTCTGCATTTGTACCTCACAGATAAGGGAACTCATTTTGCTTCAAAATTTAATTTCTCAATGTATTGAATAAATTTATGCGTGAATGCTGCTCAATGTTTATGGCAAAGCTTTTAAGGTATTTAGATAGGCTGTCTAAAGATTTGACATTTTCCACAGGTATTTGAGGAGAAAACGATACCTACAAAAACAAAAGCAAAATATATATACATACATTCCTTATTTGTACTTTTCCACAGTTTAATAACTTATTGAACTACCCTAGGGCATTGCAAACTGATTTGTCGTTCAATACTTCACATTTCCCGCATGCATTTACACACGAGTAGTACATCTTTCTGCGCGCCAAGCCACTACTTACCGAGAGCACGAGACCACGAGTCAAATGAAAAAATTTCATGCCAGACAATGCAACCAGATCTGTGGTTACTTCCTCCGAGAAACGCTTCAGCTATGCGCACATGAGTGTGTTGCGGAATGCAATTTGTGAAAAATGTAGAGAAAGAAAATAAAAGAAGAAGATTAAATCTCATTCAATTTGTATGTACCTACATACATACAGACACATATACAGATGTACATATATTTGTTGAAGTTCAGTATTAGCATTTTAAATTGCAACCACATAAAAAGTTGTACATCTACTATAAAAATAATTTATTTTATGATTTAACGATGCTGACGATAAAAAGTTTATTCTGCGTGCACTACTGCATAATATTTTTTTACAATTTCTGGAAAAAAAATTAATGTCCCACATTTCCATACGTAAGGTAAAAAGTACAAAATAGTTCTTGCTATGCTCATCGAATTACATTTAATGACTTAATATTAGCTGCTTTCGATTATCCAACCAACCACGTAGTGTATAAAATAAAAAAACTCACATGAATCCAACTATGCATATTATTTGATCGCGTCGTAGGATGGTCAAAGGACAAGTGTCCGCTCTTTGCCAGATGTTGCTCAAACAGTTATGAAATTCCATTGCTCTTTAAAGCATTTCATTTTAAAGTATGCAAAATGTAATAAATATTATCCCCTTTTTTATTTAGAAGCAGTGGCCTAAGAATGTTGCTTGTGAGCTTTGCACAAATTTTTCGCCTAACGAGCAGAGAAGTGGTGAACATAAAGCAGCAAACATAAAAAATGTATGAGATATAAAATGAAAAACTTTGGTCGCATATAAAAGACTTTAATTAATATGAAAAAATGGTATACTAGGTTTTTCATTAAGTTTTGCGGTTCGATAAGAAAAATACAATTTTATGGTTTGAAATACACTTTATTATTCAGCTCCCTGAACATCAAGTCACTTGTTCCAACGAGATTCCAATTTATGAATTCCTTCCCTGAAAAGAGAATCTGGAAGGGCTGCAAAATACGTTTCTACGGCTGTTATGGCCTCATCAGGTATGCAAACAGATGGGCGTCGCTAGGGGTCAAATCTGGTGAAGCTGGTGGATGCTCCAATAATTCGAACTTTAACTCATGAATCTCAGCCATTTTGGTTTTTTTCCGAATGAGGAGTTTAAAATACCTAATACAACATCAAAGCTGCCATCCTTCTCGTTTGGAACGATCGTCCACTCTGGAACCGCTTTCACATTACTTCATTACATCCTCATTACAAAGGTCTATGCCTAAGTGCCTGCATCCAGAGAAGGAGAATTCTTTCTGCGAAACCACTGATGATATTCCACGCTTCTTCGCTACTTAGCAGCTTGTCGATTATATTTGCAGTGGTTATGTGACCGACTGCATTCTTCGGCGTTCGACGTTCTTGTTCCTAACGCATGCATTGAAAGAATGTGTGCTCAGCGTCATCTTCGACGGCATCCCCATATACATATGCATGTGTGGTGTTCGCTTTTTCTTAGGGTATTTTTGGAAATACGCGTACCCCTAAAGCATTTGGGTGGTATAAAAATTTGCTTCACCGAAGTTCCTGCTGTTCCATGTAACGACGTCTTTTACGTCTAGCCGTCTATCTGCCGCGATTTTTGTCAATCCAGCGATTTTGCCATAGCGTTTCATCCGTTATTTCGCGCTACAGGTTTGCTAGCTCTTTCTTCCATTCCCTCTTTCTTTAATGCCCATAACTTTTTCCTTTCAAAAGTAAGTAAATCTATTGGTATTGCACCGGTTATTACTTGAACAGTTGGCCCTAATAAATACTTGTACATTTTCCAAACTCACACTTTTTTCTTTAGGAAAAATTATAGGCTCGCGAAGCATTACTCATTTTTAGGGTGGGTCTTGACGGCTCCGGCAGCTGGTAAAAATACCAACCGGAAGTTTGTCATTGATAGTCGGCTATTTAATGTCCACAGTGGGCCAACCACGTGCGTTGAGTTTAACAAAGCGCACCAGTCATTTCTTTCTAGTACTAACCGGCGCCAGTTGAAATACCAAGTGAAGCCAACTTCTTCTCCACGGTAACGTTGCGCTTGAATATATTTTCCGTGATTGTGTTCATTCGAATGCGTTGATTTGTCTATTTCTCTTGAAAGGTTCGCAGTGATTTTTTTCTATTTTAGTAGCAGCGCTGATATTTTTGTGAGAAAAATATTTAAGAACTATTCAGTCTGCGTCCAAGGGAATTTTTTTCTGCTTTACAAAGAGAAGTAAAAATAAACAAAACCGAGCTAAAATAGAAACGACAGGAACTTTGCTCTGATAACTTCGAGTTTATGTTTTCAAAAAAAGTCCCATCTAGCCTTGATACATTGTTTTGCGCGATCTAAAAGCTTTTCGAAAGAGTTTTTCAGGCCATTGACCGGAATGTCCTTCAGGATGCCGGCACAAGCCTTTTGGATGGTCACTAGGGACGCAAAACGTTTTCCTTTCATGACCAAATGCAATTTTCCGAATAGGTAGAAGCCACAGGCAGCCATATCAGGCGATTTCTAGTAAAAAAATCAGTTACAGCAGTGGATCGATGAGATGGTGCATTATCATGCAATAAGCGTCTGCTTCCTCCCTCGCAGTATTCACGGCGAATTCGACGAATGCGATGCAACAAACGGTTCAAAAAGCCATAATAGTCCAGATGATAGAAAGTACGTGCGGTTGCATTCGATCCCAAGTTAGTCTCAACAATCATAAACCACGCAGGAGACTCAGTAATCGTGTGGGGCTGCTTTTCATGGAACGGAATTCGGCCAACTCATCGTATCGAAGGTAATATGGATGCGGTCAACTACGTTCAGATACTTCACAATGTAATGCTATCTTATATGGCAGATACTTTACTGGTGATTTGGAAATTTTAGCAAGACAGTAATTCGAACGCGCCAATAATTTTTTTTTTACTTTACACTTCTTGTTTGGCAAAATAGTTCTTCGAAGATAACTTGATCACTATTCGTGACTGGGCGTCTTTGTGTGCCAACTTAAATCCAATAGAGCATCTTTGGAACGACCAAAAAAAAAATGCACTCAATACGCAGAATATCACAAAATTTGGATCAATTATTTGAAAAGGCCAGAGAACTGCATGTATTGCCATCACAGGGGCGTGTACAGCGGCCCTTAACGTCATGCTGCACTAACTTCCCATTGAACTTGAAGTTCAATACATTACTGCTCAAAGCGCTATTAGGTTGAAAGAGGTTGGCTTTTAGAGGCAATCTCCTGTCGGACATGGTGACTTTTTGAAACAGATTTCTGCTTCCTTCTCTGTACTTCATACAAATCTCTCCACCCGCAAACTGGATTTTGAGGCTTGTGCTAAGACGTTTTGGATTTTAAGGAGAGTTGAGTCTGCACGGACATATGTAGGTACTTCTGTTCTCATCAACGGAACCCAAATAGGATCTGGAGTTGAAGCGCGGGTTTTCTCTGAATCAGCCAGTATTTCAGTTTCTTTAAACTGCCGAAAACTAGTAGTGTTTTTCGAATAAAAGTATTCGCGATCCTGCAGGCATGCAAAATTCTATGGGATCGCCGTTGGGAGGGAGACATAAATCCGCATTGCAGCTCTCTTCTGGTCAACTCCTGTAAGGAGGAGATCAAACGTCTCGAACATGCAGGTAACATTTCTCTCATCTGGTCCCAGTACATAGGAACATAGAAAGAAATGAAATTGCCGACAGAGCCGGTTTCAGTTGTCCTCATTGCAGATATTGGTGTCGCCTTGAACGGTGTTAAAGGGAAACTGCACAATTTATTTCTTAAAAAGCGCCAGACAGGTGGAGTGCTATTGTATCGTATGCTCTCTTAAAAACACTTTGGCTTCAATACGAACGAAGTAAGACTCCCAAAGTGCTGGGGATCCCTCGTCTTTCAATTTCTAAACGCACAGCGGTGGTCACTGGTCACTGGATTTTTCGGGACTTACGCGTAGAAGCTTAAAACTTCCATACAATCCCCATTACAGAAGCTGTAGGGAGGGTCACCATTATTATTATGGAACGGTCTCTGGGGGTTTAAAAACTCTCCTTGAGCCTTGGTGTACGATAAAAGTTATTTAATGTAGGATCTGAGATTTATCGATTCCCAAAAAAACGCAAAACCTTACGATTAGTATAACTTAAAAACTTTCAAAGCGAATGTATAAAAAACTCAAATACAAAATAAGTGCCCCTGCATACGCAAATTAAAGTGCAAGAAAGCTTAAGCACGAACAGGATGCTCGAAATTAAAAGGAATGAGAAAATATGAAAATAGAACTTAAATGTATGTATGTGCGTACGCATAATGGAAATAAAATTTACCGCTATTTTCGAGGCTTTCTTTGTCACATCACATGTACTTTGAAATTTTCTTTTAAATCTAATAGGAATAAATATTAACGAAGCAAGAGCTCACTCACCTCAGGACACCAGAATTCGCTGGGCACACCACGAAATACTATCAGCGGACGCCGCGATTCATCATGGATTTCGGCGCTGTACAGCGATAACATTAAGGTGCGCATCAATAAGAAGCCCAGCGAGAACCAAAAGTACGCGGTATGTGAATAAGACGGTTTCTTCCTAAATAAAAAAAATCGAAGAGACTGAAAATGAAATCTTTCAGAATATTGAATAGAATGAAAGTGAAAGTTGTGCATATAAAACTTTGAACTCGTTGCGCATACTGAAGGCTGGATATTCAAACTATAACAAAATTACTACGTTCGACAAGGTTTGCATGTAAAAGTTTAGACAGGTGTCGGGACGTTCCTACTTTTTTACTCGTCCTGAACTGTCAAGTAGCCGAACTTCAGTCTCCTAAAACTCAGTTTATATAACATCATCAGTATAGTTTATAACTTCTTTGAAAAGAGAGAAGGATGACGGCTGCACGATAGCTGAATTACGTCTGCCACAACTGCTTCAACTTTATATTGGACGCATTATTTTTAATCGACAGGAACGAACGCGAAGAAAGGTATATCTGAAATTTACACTAGGATCAGTACAATTTTCTGATCCTATCCCATCTGACACATCACGTTTGCTATTGATCAACTTGAAGTTCTTAGAAAGCAGAAGATCCATTCTTGCTCTCTCGTTAATTTTCTACTTCAAAGTATTAGATTTCTTACACCTCCCAGAATTCTTCGTAATGCCTTTCCGTTCTATTTAAATAAGTTCAATACAAAATTTGCTCGCAATGCTCCTATTGAAAGAGCTCATCGTGAGTTTAATGAGACCTCCAATTCTAATTTGCTAGATTTCTCAGCTTCTAAAAAGAATTTTAGTCGGTTACAATTAACGGGCAATTTTGCAGATGGTTTCATTACGCCATCTTTCGTTCGCTGTTTTTACGATTTCGTCAAAGATAAGTAGCTTACATGTTTGTAAGGGTATGTCTACGACATGTCTGTGTACTCATTGGTCAATTTAGTGCCGAGTCTCGCTAGTTCATTGGCTCTGCAGTTACCCTCAATGTCGCGATGTCCAAAAATCCATGTTGCTTTTATATAAAATGACTCAGCCATCTCGTTTCATGGCTACCTCGGAGATTGTCGTTTGTTTTGTGAGGGATTTCATCATCGTTTGGCTATCAGTAAAAATGTAGACATCATTTCCAGATATAGCATCACACCGTACCAGTATCACTGCTTTCATTATTACCATCAGTTCAGCTCGAAAGACGCTTCAGAAGTCGGTAAGTCGAAAACTGAAGGAGATCCCCAGATGTTCGGAGTATACACCTCCGCCCACCCTGGTGTCGATCTTTGAGCCATCTGTGTATGCATGGATGGGCTCGCCCTGCCGTCCCATTATTCCCTTGAGGATAGGGGAGTGGTGAATGTTGTAATGGCAAGTGTAGGCGGGAGTGCATGCCCACTAGTTTAGGAAGCTCCGAAGTGCATCCCCACGGCAAGGAGACCAAGAAGAGAGAAGTACAACTAAGAAGAAAGTGCTGAGATTACTCCACCTCATCCTCCATACAACTGACGCAAAAAGAGCTCGAACTCCAAGTATACATAAAACATGCACCCACGAAATTCGAGTGCTGTAACTTTTTTAATCTAAGCATCTCTCTCGAGCACCTCCTGTGGACAGAAGGATCTCGCGATCTTACTAGTTTGTGTACTTGTGCATTGTTCACTGGATTTACGCGAATCCTACCTTACCAGTGGTAGACAAGAGCAAGTCAAGGATATCCCAATTCTCCCGTTTTGCGGGAAAACTAATTTACAGGTCCGCTCTCTAGCTAGCTCATCCGATCCGCAATGTCCAGATGAGCCTAAAATTAAGAGCTCAAAGGCGAGCGAAAAAAAAACAAGCATTCTCCGACCAGTTTCGAGCGTAACATCATCGAGCCCAGGGTCTTAATTTGTGCTTGGAGCTGATATTTACTAGATGTATGTATTTGCACGTATTCTTGTTAATGGTGAACTAATCCATGTAAAACGTGCGCTCTGTAAAGTACAATCACCCCAATAATATCTCTCACTAAATCTGCATAACAAAGCATTTAATTAGATTTAAATAACATTAGTACTCACTGTAGACTCTTAAGAATTTTACCGCAAATGAAAAACAGATTGTTGGAGAAGCAAAGCAGTGTTATAACGGAAATGGTGTCATCAGTCGCTTCACATAATTTACACAAATTGCGATAATTTATGCGATTCTCTATCCAGAATTTTTCCGTGGTTGGCTGCGAAAAAACATTACAAACCCTTGTTGGCATACAATTATTATTATAAACTATGTAAGCAGAAAAGTGGAATAAAAATGTAAACAGCAAGCGGAAAATGTGCAAAATTACAATATCATTATAAACAAAACTAAAACAAAAATTTTTTTATCCGCTGTTCAACATCATCATAATAATGGTAGGAGTGGAGAATTTTCACCAATGGCTGATAGCCAACTTGACAACTCACCCGCTTGGCAACGCGCAGCATATGTTCGTTGAGTTGTCGAAAGCGTGCCGAAAGCGCCACGCTCACAGCCATCACGAATATGTCATTAAAATTCCATGCGAATGTCGATATGACATTCAACACTTTGCCTAAGATGCCCGCCAGATTGGTGTATTCAAAAAAATAGAAATATTGCGACCAATTCGAGTGGAGAAAGCTCTGAATGGGATGTCCCGGCATTGCTGGGCACGCATTCACATAGTAGATAATGCCCAACATGCTAAGCAAATGTTCCACTGCGCCGCAGAAGTTGAATAGAAGCAAAAAAATAATCGAATCAATAAGGTGGCACCATAATGGCAGATCATTCCACATAACACAGCATACTCACCCACGGAGCACATGGTTGCCACAAGTGTTATCATTTTTATTCTCTGTGCCAGCGCTGCTCTCTGCATTTGTGTCTTCAATGGCGGCAGCTTTGACTCAATGCGCTCCCATTGCAGCATTAGCGCTGGCCATTTGCGTGCCAATTGAAAAAATCCCAAAGCAATGAGAAATATCGATACATAAAATACGATGGCTTCTGCAAGTGAAAAAAGATATATTATGGGAAAAAGAAGATTTTATATCGGGTGTTTTTTTAGACACACGAGAACTATTCATATTAATAACTATAGTTTGACCGTTGAGAATGGCAATTTGTATTGACATTTCTGTTCAGTGAGGTTTGGCAAGTCATCATGACTCGTTTAACGCCAAAACAACGCTTCCAAATTATGGAAATTTACTTAAAAAAAATCAATTCTCGAAGTTCATAGAGGACTTCCTCCAATTTACGGTCAACATAAGCGGCCAGGTGAGCAAGCAATTCTTACAGTGTTTAAGCGTTTTCGCACGTCTCACTTCAAAACCTTCAACAAGACAAAGATATGTGCGTACTGAAGAGAATATTGCTGCTGTAGCGCGAAGTGTTGAAGAAGACGCCGAAATGCCGATTTGTCATCCATGCCAACTTATTGGCTTTTTTTTATGAGTAGCTTTTTCATGGCAGAAATACCATACACTCGGAGGCTTGCTTTTACCTGTCGAGGGGCAACTGCTATTAGATAAAAACTTTTTCTTTATTTTGGTCTTTCACCGAGGTTCGAACCTACGTTCTCTCTGAAAACCGAATGGTAGTCATGCACCAACCCATTCCGCTACGGCAACCGCGGATTTCGGCCAATAAAATACAGCTTGTGCAAGAATGCTAAACGACCATCATTTGCGTCACATTTTTGCTGATTGGGCTCATTTGAAATTGGCTGAAGATGAACATTTTTACTGAAGTATTGTGTTCACTGATGAGTCTCCTCTCTGGTTAAATGGCTAGATTAATAAGCAAAATTGTCTCATATCAGGAGTCACCATTACATCAATTAAAATAGACTGACCCGCTGGTGGTGTCATCGGTACGTATTTCTTTGGAATGAATAGCGTCCCGTTCTCATCCGACGCTTTGTACGTGTTTTCAGTGGAGGGGATTTGTACGTGGCAGGTCCCAAACCCAGCGCACAACCAGCTATACTGGACTGGTTCACCTTTACGCGTCACTTGAAGTGTTGGAGAGAAAGATTCTGCGGAAGATCTTTGTATTTTTGCACGTCGGCGAGGTCGAATGTCGCAGGTGATAGAACGATGAGCTGTATGAGCTCCATGGCAACGTAGACATAAGGCAGGGAATGAAGATCCAACGGCTACGTTGGCTGGGTCATGTCATCCGAATGGGTACAAACGCTCTGCCTCTGGAAGTATTCGATGCGATACCAGCTGGTGGTAGCAGAGAAATAGGAAGGTCTCCTCTACGTTGAAAAATCGGTAGGAAAAGGCCTTGACTTCACTTGGTGTTCCCAACTGGCGCCGGTTAGCTAAAGAAAGAAACGCCTGGCGTGCCTTGTTAAACTTGGTCAAAATCGCGTAAGCGGTTATCGTGCCAATTAAGAAGAAGAATGGCGTAGCGCGAATAAATGGAATTCCGTTACGATGAATGGCAGCGCTATCGAGTCATGCTGACTGAATTTTCGTTTCCAAAACTTAATTAGCTAAACATGGACGACAGTTGATTCCAACAAGACGGCGGAAGTTGCCATACAACGCGCTTAACAATCGATTTAATGCAAAATCAATTTGTTGAAAACTTTCTGTTTATTCCTGTTACTGTTAATTGGACCTCTTGCTCGTGCGACTTAATGTCCCTTCACTACTTTTTATGGAGCTATGCTAAGCCATTGGTTTATGCGGACAAACGAGCAACTCTTGAAGCATTTGAAGACACCATTCAAGCCACCATTGAAGACCAGATTTATTGGAAACAGTAGTAAAAAATTGGGCTGATCGAATGAACCAGGTAACTCGTAGCAACGGCGAACATATACCGGATGTCATATTCAAATAATAAATGCCATGAAATTATCTACCAAATTATAATAAAAAAAATTCATTCTCCCAATATTTCTCTTTTGTATTATCATTTTAAGTTCTCAAGCTCTTAAAAAACACCCGACACATAAGAACATTAAGATTGAGAATTTTAAGATTTAAAATAAGATTTAACAATTATTTTCCAACTTACCAACTGTGTCGAAACTAAATTTTTCGTGAAATGCAAAAGTGATCGTACACAAACTGGCTGGACCTAGGCAAGCGATGACCAACAAGGCGTACCAGGTGCGCACACATTTCCAGGAAAAATAAATTTCTGATGCCGTCTTCGAGAGTACACCACAAACCGGCATCAACGCAAATAACTGGGCCAGCACCAAAACTATGTACGGAGGGTATGTAAATATGAAAGAAGAAAAATTATTTAAGTATTTGAGTGAGGCTAAAGAAAATCTTAAACATACTTTAAGGGTTTTCAATATTAATTACCTCTAAGGTTGCACATAGAATATACATTTACTAAGTTTTTAATAAGAACTTTTATGCATGGCGAAGGATAATCAATTTACATAGACGTATCGGATTTTATATTAAACGAAAGCAATGAAAGTTCAAATTGATTGGAAATATTTATTATTTTTGTGTAGAACCATTCATGACATTTATTTTTTTGGTCATCCCTTTCAAATGTTGGCCGTACACCGTATTTCGGCCATCCGTTAACACCAATTTTGAATAACTCGCGACTCGTTGAAGGACTTCGGTCAGTATCTCGTGAATAACTTTAGTAACGCCTCAATCGAAGCTGGTTTATCCACTTTGTTACGACAAAAGACCGAGACTCCAAGTTTCAAATGTGAAAAGGAAATCTCGGACTGAGATTGCCAATTTGGTGGGATGTTCGCGGTACGCAGTCAAATGTGCTATTAACCGATTTCCGGAAATAAAATCCCTCTATAATAAATCAAAAAATGCCAGAAAACGCCTCACTTGCGCATGAGAAAGAAAAGAAGGCTTTTGGAAGCTGGTAGTTTTGAGAGAAATATTCTGCGTAAGATTTGATGGGCCTTTGCACGTTGGCAATAGCGAATATCGCAGGCGATGGAACGATGAGCTGTATGAGGTTTACGACGACATTGACATAGTGCAGCGAGTAAAGATCCAGCGGCAACGTTGGCTGGTCATGTCGCCCGAATGGATGCAAACGCTCCGGCTTTGAAAGTATTCGATGCGGTACCAGCTGGTGGTAGCAGAGGAAGAGGAAGGCCTCCTCTCCGTTGGAAAGATCAGATGGAAAAGGACTTGGCTTCACTTGGTGTGTCCAGCTGGCGCCGGTTAGCACGAGAAAAAAACGACAGGCTTGTTAACCTCGGCGCGTCAGCGGTTATCGTGCCAATGAAGAAGAAGAAGAAGTCCAAAAAAAGCCGTGTTTCAAAAAAAAAAAATCGGAAAAAGCGTTTAGAATGGGCTCTTCGAATGTTCTGTGGTCTGATAAACCGAACTTCAAGGGAGGCCTAGCTTACATCATATTAAGCCATAGCTTCTTACTCTAGTCCAATTTCGAGGAAACAACACAAAGTATATAAAACGATTTTTTTCCTTTCCTAAAAGTATTTGGAACACCTGCTGTGATGTTCGTGAGTCGATGGGTTGGCGAGGAATACCATCCAGATTGCGTGGTACCAAGAAGGAGGCGGCATTATGATCTGGGGTCGCATGGCTGCTGATGGTGTTGCCAAAATTTTCGTTTGCGAGGGTCAGATTCACAGTCAAAAGTACATAAATGTATTCGAAACTGTACTTTTACCTTTTTACTTTTAACGCGAATTTTTGGCAACACTAATTTAGATAGAGTTCAATTCCAGCAAGACAATGAATGCTCCTTGTCACAAATCAGCGTCTACGATGCGTTGGCCTTGAAACAATAACATTGTTTCCCTAAATTGACCAGCACTGTCTCTAGATCTAAGCCCCATAGAGCACATGTGGAGCGCCATAAGTATAGCTGAATGTGCAAAGCTTGTACGCAGCATGCCCCAAAGGGATTGCAGCTGTTATCAAAGCAAAAGGTAGACCTACTAAATATTAATGTTTTTATCCTTTAATTCCCTTGAGATACCTATTTTGAATTTAAATACAAATACAACTTTAAAAAATGTTTCTGATCCAGTTTGACATCAATCATTTTATCATAAAGTGCGGAAGCTTCAGTTCCCTTAAGATAATAATTGTTCAAAGTCAGATTGAGCGTGATGTAATGGATAAAATTGAGATGACATAAATATTATCTATCAAACTTGCTTTTGTCAGTACGACAACGTACTAAAAATGTCCTATCTGTAAGTTGTTTAGTTCAATATGAGACTTCCAACCATGCGCTTTATATGGAAGAAAATTCTCAGTATCATATGCAAAACAAATTGATAAGAATCAACACGATTTTTAGTGACTTCAAAAATGCTCACTATTACGATAAAACTGGATGGGCTATAAAACTGCATGCCTAACAATTTTCTAAAGATTTTGACGAAAAAGTTGAAAACATTTTAAATTTGCTAAATTGTCATGAATTTTCAGCAAAATTTGGAACTTTGATTCATAAAAATTGTTTTATGTAATGAACTATATTTTTATTTTAAATCAACGAAAAAGTTTAACATGAAAAATATTGCGAATATTGTAAGAAGATAAAGGGATTGTGAGCACAAGAGTACCTTGATTCCAAATTTCTCTAAAACAGTCAGGTGGATTTGTCAGATCTGAGATCAAATTCACAATACTCCAACAATTAGTAGATGATGTACTTATGCTTTTCTTGCAGAAATATTTGTATAAATAATAGCATAACAACAACTTCGGCACTAAATACACTGTGCAACAAAATGGGAAGGAAAAAAACAACAATGTTATTTAGCAATTCTTAAAGAGGAAAAGCTGTAGAATATTGGACCAACTGCAGGTCTGCCCCAACGCATCGCATTTTTTCACAGTGTAATGAAGTTTTCCAAGTTTGGTCTCTAGTTGATCTAAATTAGTTAAAGAAACTCGTATGGCATTACATTCAATATGAATATTGAACATAAGTACACCATTAATTCGTATTTGGTACATCCTCTCGGAAGCTTTATTTTTAAAGTGTTTATTCTAAGAAAAGAAATTTTGCGAAGGCTTCGGAATTTAGTATTGTTGTTTACTTACTGGTGATCAGGTACTTTTTCCAATAGAGTTTCTTTGACAGATCACACGCAACTGCTGTTAAACTAAGCACTTAATTTTTCTCAGTACTAATCTGGAAAGACTTACGCCTCAATAACGTGTATACATCGTGGAAAATCGTCAATAAGCAAAATTGCCATATTTGGGGTGAAGAGCAGCTCGAAGCCATTACATTCATTGAACCGTTTGGTGTGACCTATGAGCTGGAGGAATAATTGGCCCATATTTCTTCAAAGACTAGATTGGCACCAATGTAACAGTAAGCGGCGAACGCTATCGCACTATATTAAAGGACTTTTTGAGGCCAGAAATTGAAGCCCGCGATCTCCGCAACATTTGGTTTCAACGAGATGGCGCTACTTACTTTATAGCCCGTGAAACAATGGATTTACTGCGTCGTTGTTTCGGTGAGCAATCTATCTATCGTCTCGGACCAGTGGGTTGGCCATCAAGATCGTGTGATTTCACACCTTTGGACTTTTATTTGTTGGGGTATGTAAAGTCTAAATGCTTTGTGAATAAAAAAGCTTCGATTGAGGCATTGAAAGCCAACATTACTAAAGTAATTCACAAGAAACCGACCGAAGTCTTCCAGCTAGTCATTCAAAATTGGTGTTTACGGATGGCCGAATTGTGGTGCAGTTGCGGCGAACATTTGAATAGAAGTGTCTTCAAAAAATAAATGTCATCAATGGTTCTACACAATAATAAAAAATTGGCCAGTCAACTTGAATTTTCTTTGTTTTATATCAATTTAAAATCCGATACCTCTAAATTGATCACCCTTTATATATTGATATAAAAACGAGTGTTAAAATGTCTCTCAATAAGTATTTTTTTCTCAATTGATTTACGGGTCATACTCAATAAAATTTGTTTATCCTTTTACAAAAACTTACTGGGCCCAATAGCCTCCAAAAAACTGCCAGAGTGTTCGTAATCTTGCTTTGTACCGCGTCGAAAAATATTACGCACTGCAAATATAAACAAACATTCAACGTAACATCTACATAAGCGAGCATAAACGTTGTGGCCAACAGAATAAAGTTTTCAGACACAAAGGAAAAACATGACATGAAAATATTTCAGCCAACTTATTATAAGTGCACATACATATGTATGAATATGCAAAAATATATACGTATGTGTTTAAAAATAGAAATAGGACTGTACGTTTTTCTGCACGCCTGCAGCTGTATGTATAAGTACCCCACCTTGCAAGCGTAGGCAGGTAATTTAGTCGTACAAATATAAATGCGCTCGTATAAATGTATTTTGCATATGTATATGTGCATATATATAACTTAGAACGAACTACAATGAACACAAAAGTTACAAAAAAGACAAAAGAAATAAAAACAAATTTAAATAAATCCGCTCTTATAATTTGATAACTAATTCAACTTATGGAAGGAAAAAATAATAACTGAGCGAGTGAGTGGGAATTTTAACAAGGCTCATATAAAAACATAACGAATAAAAAGGCAGACACAAGGTCATCGAAAAAATTTACTTTGTACAAATGATTGCATATTTTTGCATGACATTTAAGCATTAAGATATCAACATCTTTTTTCGGCAATTTCGTTATTTATAATAAAAGCAATTGTGCTGCTTTGTCAAGAGATTATTCATCTTGTTTTGGTGCTAAAGAGGAATTTCAATTTGTGGCTCTTAGTGAGGTTGATGCTCTGCAGTCACTGCTAAAGATCAAATTCAATGCTATAGGGGAGGATGGCATTTTTCTAAAATTTATTAAAGTCGTAAAGGAATTTTGTTATAGACCAATTGACGCATATAATAAATTAGTGCTTTACAAGCTCGTGCTTTCCAGCAATGGGCAAAAAGCTATTGTGCTGCCAATGGCAAAAAAGTGGCAGGTGAATGAAGGCCTATAAGTAACATCAACTTTTTCTAAAGCATGCGAAAATTTAACGCTGGCACAAATTTTTACATTTATAGATCACAACCGCGGCCGCGGTAGCTGAATGAGTTGGTGCGTGACTACCATTCGAGAATGTGTAGGTTCGAATCTCTGTGTATGAAATACCAAAATTATAGAAAAAGTTGTTCCGTATGGTGGCCGCCCCTTCGCAGGCAATGGCAAACCTCCGAGTGGATTTTTGCCATGAAAAGCTCCTCATAAAACCCATTTGGCTCTCGAAGTCGGCTTGAAAGTGTAAGTCCCTCCATTTGTGGAAAAACATCAAAACGCACGCCACAAATAGGAGGAGGAGGTCGGGCAAACACTTAACAGAAGTGTGCGCGCCGATTATATAAATTTTTTATTTTACATAATTTTTTATATTACAGAATAATAGCCCATTGCTCGACCGCAACTTCACACGTATTTTTTTACTTGATTTCTCTAAGGCGTTTGATTCAGTTCACCTTAGCCTGTTTTTTTCACACTAAAATACTTCATATTTTAGTTTGAAAGATAATTCGGTGAAGTTCATAGCCAGCTTTCTTCTGGATAGGGCGCAAACAGCAAAAATCAAGTAAATCAATATCCCAGCCCAAGTCGGTACAAGCAGGTGAACCCCCTAGAGACCGTTTTCGGTCCACTTTTATTTAGTCTCTTTCTTAGTGATGTTTTTTCTGTTCGTCAGTATGTGAATATTCACGCGTTTCCAGATAGCATACGAGCTATGTTCAAAAAATAAGGTGAATTTTCATTTCTCTCAAAAACTATTTATTTATTCATCAATTTCTATTTTGTATCCTTCAAAGTAGCCCCCCTCGTATAATACACTTGTGTCAGTGTTTTTTCCAATCCTCGAAGCAGTTCTGATGTGCACTTTTTGGTATGTTCTGAGCTCTCTCAGCGATTCGGTTTTTATCTCCCAAATCGTCACAATGCGCCGTCCTTTCGTGGGTCTCTTCAATCTTGTGAACAGGAAAAAGTCGCAGTGGCCAAATCTGGTGAATACGGTGGCGGAGGCATGATAATGGTGCTGTTTTTGGTCAAATAATCTCTCACAACAAAGATGAGTGAACAGGTGATGCAAAAGCCATGCATTTTTTACCACAATTCCGGGCGTTTTTCTCGTATTGCTTCACGCCAACGGCGTATAACTTTAAGGTAATACTCCTTTTTTACTGTACGACCCTGTGGTATGAACTCCTGATGCACTTCCCCATAGTAATCGAAGAAAACAGTGAGCGAAACCTTGATATTGGGTCGAACTTGGCGCGCTTTTTTTGGTCTTGGGTCTCCTGGACTCTTCCATTGGTACGATTGGGCTTTGGTTTCGATGTTATAACCATATATTCATGATTCGTCAACAGTTATACCTTTTTAGGCAAATCTTAATCATCGTTGACGTCATTCAACAATTCCTCAGCGATGCTCAATGCGTCAAAATTCAGCAATTTTGGAACGCACTTCGTTGCCACACGTTTCATGCCAAAAATTCCCGAAAATATTACATGTAATGAGCCAACCGATATGCCGACATCTTCAGCAACTTCTCTAATTGTGATTGAACGATTCTTCATAACAATTTTCCTAACTTTCTCAACATATTCATCGGTTGTTGATGTGCTGATGCGTTGATGTCCGTCGTCACTCACGTCTCCTCGACCTTCTGTGAAAAGCTTGTACCACTTGTAAAGCTCTTTTTCACTCAACGTATGCCACCGTCAACATTTCTAGTGTTTTTGAACACTTAATTCCATTTTTACACAAAATTTGATGCAACTTCTTTGATCCATTTTTTTCGATAGCAGAATATTGAACTAAACATTCTATATTGCTAAAACCGTGAAAGTATCTTCGAGAAGAGAGTACCAACATAAAAAAATAATAATCGAAAATCGAATGAACGTAGCCCACGAAATTTGAAAATTCACATTATTTTTTTAAAACACCTCGAACAATTGTACTTTTCCAGTCGTATTGATATCGTAGACGATTTGCATGTGTTTCTAAATAAACTCTGATTTTTCTGCTTTCTCTGCTTGGGGTATTGAAAATTATTTATGTTTAATTACGTCTAAACCATTTGTCTTAAAAAAATAAATAGATAATTGGCACGTGCACTTCTGGTGGGTGTTTGGTCGAGCTCTTCCTCCTATTTGTTAAGATTTTTTGAGTTTGTTCACATGCCAAAAATGACAACACGAGCAACGGGCCTTAAAGAAATTGCTCCATTTCCGCAAGCGCATTCAATACAAAGTAAGTAGGTCTCTTTGTACTGCTCTCAATGTGTGATTAGCGAAATTTGAGAGTCGCCCAGAATCACAAAAGCTGAGCATAAGCGCCAAGCTGAGCGGCTCAGTGAGTTGGCAACAGAAGTTATAAACTTGAAGTCGGCAGTTAAGCACATGGAAGAGCGCGTGAAAAAAACGGAGCCGGAATGTGCTAATGTATATTAGATAAATTGTGCAGCGAGGTACATGCACTTACTGAACAATTAAATATGTAAGAGAACAACCTAATATCATCGGATGTTATTGTTAGTGGATTGCCTACAAGAAACGCAAAGAAGACAACATTCGTAATGATTTCTCTCAGCGTTTGGCACCTTCAAGTGAAAGCTCCTGGGCGTTCTGCTTTCCGTTTACGACCGAATCGTAAAAAAGTAACTGCTGTTATAATCAAATTGAGCTCTGCTACAGATCCCTCTCAACTGCTGAAAGCTGTAATAAAATACTGCAAAGATAAGAGACGGGCGCTTTCTCTTAGTGATGTGACCTCAGTATCGATTTATACACGAGTGCCTTAAAAAAGTGAACTATTGCATTTTGCTATGCAGTATAAGTGCTGATTTACACACGAAGACATATGGAAGGCCGACACTGGAAATTCTATTTTCATGTTTCATTCGCGGTTACACGGGCAAAATTGTTTTCGGCAACATTTTGACGTTTACTAATTCAGCATCTTCTAGTTCGGATATATATACCTATTCTACAACCCGCTAACAGGTAAAGCGGAGAACGTTCGTCAACAGTTGCTTAAATATTTCAATGAAGAATGCAAACTGGTTAAATAATAAATAAAATGTTGTTTTTTTATTTACATACATATATGTATGTATATATAAATTTTTGTAATTTTTTAAATTAAAAACATTTCGTATACAAATAATTAACTTAAAATTGATTACTTGAGTTTTTAGAAATGGTAGAGAAAAAAAAAAGAATTCAACATAAACATGCCCCATAAGCTTTTTAAATTATATCAACTTTACCAATAAAAATAATCCTGCATTTCCCAAGCAGCGTTCTGATGTTTGTCATCGTTGATTTTTTCCGTTTGATTGAAAACCAGCACAGAACTCACAACTTTCTCCCACAAAAAAAGAAAACCCAATGAAACAACTGTCAACAATTGGTTTAAGATTAGATATACGAATAAGAGGTGCAAAGCGTGTCGTCAATGAAACAACTGTCAACAATTGGTTTAAGATTAGATATACGAATAAGAGGTGCAAAGCGTGTCGTCAATACGGGCGACAAAATCCCCCTCTCTCTTCCGCGTGCGTCCTTCTCCCACGAACAATATGTTTCTCTTCGAAATGATTCCCTGTGTAAATGGGCACTAAGAAGCAAAAACGTCTAACGTTAGTTTCCTCTTTTCGCGGGCTAGGTTTTGTCAGAGCTTTTTGCCGCCGATATTGCTTAATGAAGTAAATGTATCATATGCTGAATTAGTATATTGCAGTATCGATAATAATTCCAAGTGTAAACTGCAAATTGCTTTAAATTGAATTTTCATGTGCAAACTCCTTATGTAAAAGACAAATAAATAATCTTACCTATTTATTTAAGCAACTGATATCAGTAAGATCCTGGAGACACCATAGCCTAGTTGTGCCAAAAACCGACTTCTTAATCTCCTCTAGGCTATTTATAACTAACGCTGTCAGAGTCTGATAATTTTGCATCCTCCAGTCAATAAGTCCAAGCGTCATGGCCCCAGAAGGGTGCCCAAACTGCCTAACAACTGTGCACCGCTTACTCTCTCCAGCAATGAGGTTCCGGTAGGCAACAGTTAAGCAACAGCTTCAAAAGCTATGACTCCGACAGACTTAACATCCTAACCCTGGATCTATTGGGAGTAGGATATCTCCCAAAGGTCTTCAACCTGTACATGGCCACTCTCATAATTCCTAACAAGTGGTCCCACTATTGAATCCTTGAAAGCCAGCCAACTAACTGTCCAAGGCTTGCCGCAGGATGGTGTCCTTTCACCCTTACTTTTCAACTTCAATACCTCGAAATGTACCCCAACCACCAAAGACAGTTTCACTGGTCCCCTATGCGGACAATCTTACCAGCCTTTCTCGCTGTTTCACTGCGTGGAATCGCAGGTATATCAGGTATCTTTCAGATAGGAGTTGAAGGAACCTACATACATATATATATTCATGAATATTTTAAAAAAGTGCGGAATATAACTGCTCTGTTTTACTTTTTTCATATCATTTCTGTTTTTCCATCACGAATGAATAATCCTAGAAATAGGAAAATGGAAATTTCTACATGCTTTTTGAATATCAGTTCTGCTTAAATTTATAAACAAATTCATTCACTCGGAATTTATTCAATCGCATGCATACGTACATACATACATATGTACATACATACTCCACGAATATATTTACCTTGCAACATACGCCGGTGTTGTTTGCGTTCTTTTGGCATTTTCAATGTAGCACTTCTCGGCTTAGACTGAATTATTCTGCAATAGTGAATTCGTGTTATTTATTAGTTGTATAAATTTTAGAAATTTTATTGAGAAATACAATTCAAATTAATACACTCAAATATTTACTTACTCACTGCCCACTTTCCGTCCACGCTGCCACAATTTAATGTGCCGCAAACGCAACTCTTGACGTTGCAACCAATTTTTAGTAATATTTGCTGCCACTTTCATAGGAATTTAATTCTTTTTTTTTTAATATATTAAATTGAGGAGTATGCAAATTGTTTATTGTATTCTACAGTTAATAGTTTTTGATAATCTAACCTTATTGACACGCGCCTGCAGATATGCAACGATTTCAAGCTAAATTTCATTTGCAACTAAATGCGCTATTTTGCATTTTATTGGTGTATGCATATAAATTAACATATTGCTGGCACACGAAAGTATGTACAGTGGCGGTAAAAAAATAGTAGTGCTTACAACAGTATTCAACAATATAAAAATTCTTTAGACGTTTCTTAATGTTTCATAATTGGATTAATGTTAACCCTCCGTTTGACACCCAGGTCTGGCCAGACCTTTTTCGACTTTAGACGCGAATTTAACATACTTCTATTATAGCCAACGACTTGAGCTTCTAGGTAGCTGCTTAAAATTTAATTTTCTATCGATTTATGAATATATCCTTTTAAAAAGCGTCCTCGAACAGGACGAAAAAAAGGATTTAAAAAGTTGCTTCTATTATGGCTAACGACTTGAGCTTCTAGGTAGCTGCTTAAAATTTAATTTTCTATCGATTTATGAATATATCCTTTTAAAAAGCGTCCTCGAACAGGACGGAAAAAAGGATTTAAAAAGTTGTCCCTTCGGTTGGGCACCTCTTTCTTTAAAAGCGTATGAAATGGAAAGGAAACAAGATTTTTTATTTTTGTTTTGCATATTTCACTTTTTGATGCATTGTTAAAAAACAAAAAAATATGCTCTATCCATGCGAGGTCTGTTCAAAAAGTTTACGAACATTTAAAAAGATTTTAGAACCCAATCGAAATGATAAACCAAATCCCTTTCTTTATATGCCAACCGTGGAAGTGAATTACTTATGATTTATAAAACTTAACGTCTATTTTATGACAAAATCGATAAGAAACTGTTTCAAAGTAGGAGTTTTAGCTTTCAAATGATTCCAAAATATCCAAGTTACAGAACTTTCGATTTTTGGCCACCTGTGCATTTTTGTCTGATTTTACAAGCTATAACTCCAATTGACTATGAGTTAGTTTTACTCCAAAGCCAGCCCAAGTTAAATTTTCCTGAAATATACACGGAAATAAAACAAGGCGACGCGCTTTCCACATTTTTATTTAATCTCCTTCTTCACTATGCCATAAAAAATGAAGTGAAGTTTGGAAACCTTTTTAGTCGCTCAGGAATAACAATCGCGTGGCAAGTGGCAAGGAAGAAAAGATATTGATAAGTCCTGAAAACATCCAAATAGGGGCATTAACCTTTGAAGGTGTTCAACACTTCGAATATTTGGGAGTGTTAATAAAAGATGACAACAGTAGTTACGACACCAACCAACCAAAAATGGCAGCAAACAAAGCATATTACGCCCACACAAAATTGCTGAAGTCTAAACTGCTCAGACGTGAATGTAAACTCCGCCTCTGCCAGTCAATAACACTACCGGTGCTGTCCTACGGCTGCGAGTGCTGGACATTGACAAGCAAAAACGAAAGTAGCTTAGGAGTTTTCGAACGAAAAGTACTCCGAAGGGTGTTTGGCCCCATACGCTGCAACGATGGAACGTACCGAATACGCTACAACGATGAGTTGCTAAACTTATGCCAGGGAGAAGACGTCGTGAAATACATTAAATCCCAAAGGCTTCGATGGTTAGGGCGCACTGTGCGCATGGAAGACAGCCGCCCCCAAAAATCTTTTTTATCAACGAATTGTCTAATAACGCGAGCCCGAGGACGTCCAAGGTTAACCTGGCTTGACCAAGCCATAGCCGACCTGAAAAAGCTACGAGTTAGGAGCTGGAGATCTGTTGCTATGAACCATGCAGATTGGAAGAGGATTGTGGATGAAGCTAAAGCTCACGCTGCGCTGTAATCGCTACCTGATGATGATGATGCTGATACACGGAAATTTAGCACTTTCATACTTGTTTTTTTTTTTTTTGGTTACTTATACTTATAAATTAAGTTATCGTTGCTACTTTCCGTCATCCGATTTTACTTTTACTTGTTATTATCCAGAAACACATTGGAATTTTTAATGCATTTTATTTTTTCCCCTACTTCTTTTTTTCAATTTAGTAAAATTTACGGAAATTCCGCAAAATTAGATAATATTTACACTTATTTGCTATTTCAGTTGTTCTCCAAGTGCCATACAATTATTTTCACTGCGACTGTTAGTGTTAATATATTTGTGTGCTTACATTGTTAAATGAGTAAGTGGACATATGGCCGCCAACTTTTATATTTTTGACAATGTCACTATTGAGAAGAAATAATTGAAAATGTAGATTATGATTAAGTAGCATGTCGTAAATTTCAAAACAACGCCCCCTTTTGAAATGGGTTGAAGTTTAATCGATAAGGCTTCGCAATTCATAACAACTATAGCCTACTGCAAGCGCGCGATCCGTATCATTTTCGGAAGAGGGTTTTCTAAACAAAAACTAATAATAATACAAAAAAATTATTACTTTAATGAAAACAAATTAAATCTAAATGACAATTAAACAAAAATAAAAAGATTTTAAAAGCATGAAAACAAGAAAAACTGTAATTTGATTACCACTCGTTGCTAGTCTTCAGTAAATTTTGAAATCGTTCAAACTTTCCACCATAGGAGTTTGAGTCTCCATAGGTATAGGTATAAGCATAAAAGTATTGCCCTTTCAATCTCTCTTGTGACGTCATAGTTTTAAATACACTTCCACTCACTCAATTAAGGCGAAATATTCTCCATTTGCTTTTGTGCCAAATTTTCTTTCGGAGGTGTCAAAAATCAAAACTGTTGTTGTGCCGATAATTTAATTGTTTTCTAAGAAAAGTGAGTGCTAAAAAAATGCACTTCTCTCGTTGGTGCTTTTAAACTAAAACTTCCACAAGTGATAATTTAGGGTTCACTTAATTCAGGCCGCAGAGGAAAATCTTAAGATATAAAGACGTTTTGCTTGTAAAGTTGTATTTATTTTATTTATGAACGTGCATAATTCTTCTTCGAACTTAAAAGGCAACTTATCAGCGATGGCTCCCTTCGGCCAGCCTACAGAGAGGTGGCGAAGCAAGTAAAAAAAATCAGCCAGAAATGATAGCAGAAAGTTCGTTGAAGACCTTGCTAGCGATGCCGGAGCGGCAGCAGGAGTAAACAACATGAGACAGCTGTACAGCATAGTTGGCCGCCTAACCAACCAGCGGAGTAACAGCAACCAGCCGATCAGAGATCTGAATGATGCTTTGCTGACTTCCAATGATGGCCAGATCCGCAGATGGAAGGAACACTTTGAAGCTAATTCCTCTTAGCAGTATACCTAGCTTCGAAGTGGGCAGCACAGCAACAACCAGCAATAAAATAGCAACAACCTGCCCCAGCCTAGCGGAAATTAAGGATGCGATTAAGAAGCTGAAGCTGAACAAAGCGGCGGGGAAAGATGGCTCCGACTGGAGCAATGAAAAGCTGCCTCCGTCCTGGACAAACGTTATCATAGTGAAGCTGTCCAAGAAAGGCGACCTGCGTGACTGCGGCAACTGGCGAGGAATAACCCTACTTAACACCATCTACCAAATTGTTGCCGTAATCATACAAAGCAGGCTCATAGATATCAAATGCTCCTTAAGAGACGAGCAAGCTGGTTTTCGCCCTCACCGACCAAGCCAACACACTTCGGATTATAGTAGAATAATCAGCTGAGTGGCGCTCCCCGCTTTACATGCTGTTAGTCGACTTTAAGAAAGCGTTCAACACTATCAAACGAGACTCAATATAGCTGGCACTGAGTAGAAATGGAGTTCCCGCCGAGATAATCCGCCTCATCCGTCTCCTAACGGACACCTCTCATAAACGGACAATATTTTTAGTACTAAAAAATTCTTAAGGGTTTTTGAGAATTAGTCCCTCTTGAGAAAACAACCCTCTCATAACAGGACGCAGACATTTTAATTCCCCATAACCGGACAGCGAACAACATTGGTTTTACGTTTACTCTCTACCATATTCATACACCGGTTGCTTATTTAATAACACTTGTATGTATAGAAGGGAATCCCCTAAATACCAAGAACTTGTTTTTAATGAGTCTGCTAAAGCCCAAAGGTCTTAATATTGATAAACTATGCAACGAGTGGTTTGTGAAGGCACGAAATAAAAGCATTCCTTTGTCAGGCACTCTTATAAGGAGCAAAGCTAAAGAAATTTCAGAGATTCATAATTACGACGATTTCGGTGCATCATCCGTCAAGACGATGTCAAAAGTTTTACCAAAAACGTACCATATTTGATTGAAAGATATGATTCGCGAAACATTTATAATGCACATGAGACTGGCTGGTTTTTCCCAACATTACCCGATAAAACCTTCGCACTAAAAGGTGAAAAATGCATAGGTGCAAAAAGGGCTGGACCTTTGCAGATGACACCCTTTTAATAGTCAGCGCCAAAACTGTAAAAGAACTGCAATTTTACACTAACGTTGCTCTGCGCCTAATATATATAATTGGGGAGACAATGTGAAGTTAACTTTTAGCGACACCAAGACATATGCTTTGGCATTTAAAAGTAATGCTGAACAAGCTGAACTATTTTTAAATCTAAATTAAGTACCTGGATGTAGTAGTAGACGATCGACTGAGATTTACCAACCATGGTAAGTACGTTGCCGAAAAAGTTCAACGAGTATATAAAAACGTATGCCGATATGTTAGACCCACTTGGGATGTACATGCCGAAAACGTTATGAGTATCTATAAACAAATTGTGAAGCCAACTATAACTTACGCTGCAAGTATATGGGGCAAAGCCATAGGGTTTAATTGTATTCGCCGTCTTCTCCGCTCGTTCCAAAGAAATTTCGCTATACGAGCAATCAGAGGCTTTCACACAGTTTCGGCTAATTCGGCTCAGGATTCACGTCGCTGCAACTTAAAGTGTCAAATCATCTGGAATATATGATGAAACATTAGCAGTTATGCTTGAGCAACGTACTGCACTAAAAAATTAACTACATCCTTCCGAGCGTCAGTCTATACGTTTTGATAGTATAGCATCAATATTATCGATGCAAATGCGACCCATATCTATACCGATGAAAGCAAGTTTAAACAGGCCTTTGCTGATCAGTATTTTTCGTTCATCAACAAGGTGACGACTGGACGTTATGTAAATTTACAAGTAATTTACATGACATATGTACTGTCTTCCAGGCTGAAGCTTTAGCAATTGACGCTGCACTGAAGTGGGCTTGGAAAGTATTCTTCTTATTATTATTTTATTATAAATTACAAAGTATTATTAAAATTCAAATGAAATGATATTGTCCTTCCGCTGATGTCGAAATCCAGCTTTCGCGCCATCTCTTTGGTGGTCTTCTAGGTCCGCGCTTACCATATGGTATATAGTCCCTCGCTATTTGGATAATTCTGTCGTCACTAGCTCTAGAAACGTGATCATTCCAAGCTCGTCTTCTTGTTCTTATAAACTTCACTACGTCTTTAACGCTGTTTTGTTTTTGCGCTTTCAGCTCGTGCCTGAGCTCCATAGGTCAGGATTGGTCTTATTACAGTCTTGTATATACGCGTCTTGCTTTCAGTGGTCATATATTTGCTCACCATACAACATCCCTAATGCAACCTGCAATACGTGCGCCCTGCATACATCTCTCTTTGACTTCCTTAATAATGTCGCGGTTACTGGATATTTCTATCCCCAGGTATTTAAATTTCATAACTTGCTCTATCATCGTCCTTCCTATTTCAATTTTGCATCTGATCGCATTCTTGGCAACTACTAAACTTTTTGTTTTTTCTCTAGAGACCTCCATATTAAACTGTTTGGCTGTAACTACAAACTTATGTAGTAATCTATGCAAATTGTCTTCGGAGTCCGCAATTAATATGGCATCATCTGCATAACATAAAATTGGTATGCTCATGTTATTAAGACGATACCCATCTAATGAATTGACTTCTTTTATTATTTGGTCCATTATTGTATTGAAGAGAATTGGGCTCAGCGAGTCTCCTTGTCGTGTTCCGCTTGCACATGGAACTTCGTTGATATATTTTATGGTACACCTTGTTTGGCCAAGTTGTTCAAAACATCTTGCATTTGACTTCGGTGCATTGAATTAAATTGACTTTTCCACTATCTGTTGAATGATATATATTGCATCTACAGTGGATGTATTTACTCGAAAACCTTGTTGTTCCTCCTGTGTGTCCAAGTACGAGTTTAGTTTGCCCAATAATGTCTTTGAGACTAGTTTTTGCGTTGATAGAAGCAATGATATAGCTCGATTATTTTGTGGATCTTTTTTGTCACCTTTTTTAAATATGGGTATCGTAATGCTGGTTTTCCATCCTTGCGAGATTTCACCGGTTTTAATTACAATATTGAATAAATTTGTTATTTTCTGGTGTAATTTTTTACAGCCATATTTAAGCATTTCATTTGTTATAAGATCTTCACCTGGTGGCTTTCTATTTTTTATCTTAATGATAGCATCATTAACTTCATCTATATTAACCTGTGTACGGGACGCATTTGTAGTTTGTGGCATACTTACAGGTATATGCACGCCAGGTGCGTCGTAATATATTGTAGTTGATGAAAGTAGTTGGTCCACTCGGCATTTCTAATAGGATTAATTTTTACTGTTTCTTGTATTTCCATTTTTCTATTACGAAGCAGTCTCCACATCTCTTTTATCTATAGAAATCGCGTAGTTTCGTCTTCAAAAGATTTCGTGTTATATTTTTCTATTCTCATTGGTTTTGCTTTTGGAGAAAATTTGAAATTCAAACGAATTTTGGGTAGTGCCAGTTTGTAGTCACTGTTAATATGGGCTGAGTTCAGCGTTCGACTTTCTAAAATATGGCATGGCATAAAATGCCTACTTGATATTACATATTCAATCATAGATTGTTGTCCTTGTGCGTTGCCAAAAGTGTATTTGTATTTAAAATCGTGGGGAAAGAATGTGTTATTTATTCTAAAAATATTTTGAGAGCAGAAATTTACTAAGAGCTCTCCATTTTCGTTTATTATATTTTCATTGAAGCGTTGCTTGATTCTCGGTATAGGTTCATCACCGACTCGCGCATTCAGATCTCCTAATATTAGTACTTGGGATTGCATTTTTCTAATTTCGTTTTGCAAATTAATATAAAATTTCTCCCTAGTATCCTTGGACTTGGACATGTCTGGAGCATATGCACTGAAAATATTTAATTTTGTATTACTAAGTTGCAGCTTTAGATGTATGATACTTTCATTAACATAATTTATATCTTCAACAAGTTTTTCGTATTTACTGTGAACTAAAATTCCTACTCCGGCTTTTGCGCGCTCTTCTTTTTTAACACCACTATAATACAGAACATAATTGTCAACTTTCATTGATCCTTTTCCTTTGCGTTTAGTTTCGGAGATACGACATATATCTATGTTGTGTTGTTTTATTTCAATTATTATTTCTTGGTCTTTAGCAGTCCAAGATTTTATTTATATCCTCGTAGCTATTCTTATTGTTTCTCTAGTCTTTAATCGTTTGTTCCTATTTCGTTGCTGTGTCGTCATCGTTGATTCCTTTTTGTATCCGAGGCTTTGTGTGGTTCTATGAGCAATTTCTTCATATTAGTAGGAATTCAAAATGGAAAAACTAGTCATATATAGCGACAGTTACTCTTGTTTGGAAGCTATCCAAATCGGAGCAATCCCAGTCCCTTAATTGAATCAATTCATCAGCCACTGCACCTTCTTCGCCGGGGACACAGAATTGACTTTTACTGGGTTAAATCACAACTCGGTATTGAAGGAAACGAGCAAATGAGCAGGAAACGAGGAAATGAGCAGGCAAAAGAATCTGCAAATCAAGAGATCGATTTAGTATAAACTGCATTTCTTTTAAGCTATGCTATACGGCAAGTACGTCTTAAAACATTCAAGTCACGGCAGCAGGAGTATACCGAGGATACCACTGGCTCCATTACAAAGACTTTCTTCCCAATTCTTGAAGATACTCAACTATACCGACAACTCTTTGGGATATCATTCGAATTGACACAGCTCTTTACTGGCCATGGTTTCGATAAGGCATAAAGCGATTCAAAATCATTGACGAAGACTGGTGCCCGTGTGACCGACACACTGCCCACGCTTTCACGGTATAACTTATCAAACTTCTTGTATCCAATCGCAGGCATTTTATTTCAGTTGGCTTTGTTAAATTAAAATAATTAATTGAAAAATATTTGTAATCTGTCTGAATAAAAATACTTGCACTAAAATATGATACAAATGAAACCTAATTGAAATAATAAACTACTCGAAACGCAGTTAAGCGCGTAGAGACAAAGGAAAAAAACCTATGATGGCGATTTCGTAAAAAGTTCAACAATCTCGGCGCAAGCCACGCTTGAGCTGATGTTATCCCCAAAACATGATGTAAATGTCGATGCCAATCCGTGTCTAGCAGCCATAATTCTCTTTATGTTTTCATCAGTGTCACGGATGGTCAGAATGATGCAAATCAGCAAACACGCACACAGACTACATGTCTAACCGTTACCTAAATATTTTACTTACTTGTACACATACATACAAACCTTCAAACACATTAAAGGCAGGCGTGTCACGTCTGTCAACTGCATATCAAAAATTTGCGTTAAATACGAACTGAAGCAACCAGAAGTTTTTACTACGTCGCTTCAAAATTGTTCGCTTCCACCGCTTAAGCTCTCGCTTCATAGTATCATATTTCCGCTTTGCTTTTGCAAACATTTCATATTAAACGCAAAATATTAATATATATTAAAGAGCAAGCGACATTGTTGACAGCGTTTCACTATTCTTCAGATTTTCGTTGTTACGCCATATTATGGCACCGATCCCACCGACAATGTGGCAGTCGGTCATTGTGCTGTGGCCGCCAATAAATGTCAACGCAACAGACGCGCACGCAAAATTTATTACCATAAATGGCGTAAAATGACTGAGGTGAAGCGTGCTGAGCCAGGACAGAAAGGAGCAGCGTGAATCGAAAATGGCGGTAAAACATAAAAGTAACAAATGCGGATTGTGTAATAATAGCACCCCAGCGACAACTCATTAGCGTGACAACGCAGTGTGATAAAGGCAATTCAAAATGTGTAAAATGCTGTCAAAATAATTTTCTTCAAATGCTAATCAACCCTTAACGAAGGACAGTGAATTGGGGGGAAAAAAGCGCGGAAGATTGCTGAAAAACTTGTTGACACTTTGCCTTGGTAACTATTGAAACGAATGCCTATTGATTTTAAATATATAAATTATATACGTAAGTACACTTACATATAATATAATACATACATATACATATGTACATATGCATGTGAGTAGTCTTTTAAGTAGGATAATGACGCTAAACTAAAGTATGGCTACAAGGCTTAATGACCGAAATCTAAGTGCGTACTTTGTAGGGATGTCAATTCCGGCATCCTGGTGCTTCTCAGATCCCGACAAGCTCGAGGTTTGTTTGTATTAGTCACGGCAACTAAAACCAACGGATTGAAAGAATAAAAACTTGTTTATTACGAATTTTGTTCTAAATAAAAGTTGGCTTTAATTCACTCATATAATTTTATTTTGAAATTTCACTTGTTTTAAAAAATGTATGTATGTCCCAAGGTGAATGTCCCGAAATCCCGCGATCAAAATTTTACGCTAATATTGACATCTCTCGTACTTAATACATAAGTTTATGTTTAACGTATAGGGCGTTTTTAGGAGGTAATTTTTTTAAATCTTTGTTCACTCTGCTCTGGAGCATAGGGTCACTGCATGACTCTACTATCGTACACTGTTCTGGGCTGTTGTTTGTGCACCGTCCCATGTGAATTCGGCATCTGGTAGTTCGCTCAACATCGGCCTTCGCCAAGTGATCTTTGGCCGACCGCGATCTCTGCTCCCTTGCGATTTCCAGTCCAGTGCCATTCTCGTGATGCTATTTGGTGGTTTTCTAAGCGTGTTTCCTATACATCACCACTTTCTACGTTTGATTTGCCATCGGATGGGCTCCTCATTCTTTGATCCCCACAGTGCGTCGTTGCTGATGGTGTCCGGCCAGAATATTCTACAGATGAGATTTTTTTATTTTTTTTATTTTACATTGCGACTAGTTACAAAGAAAAATTTTATTAACTAACGAGCAATTTGTTTAGAATTTAGAAAATAAAGTATATACCACAATTAACGCTAAGGTATGGTTAGTACATTAAGTCTTTGGGCTTTCTGCGTTTCAGTCTTCTTCTCCAATTAGCTGGATTAGCGAGAATAGTGGCCTCCGTATTGGCGTGGTTTTTTAACCTTTCATCATGGGCTTTTGCTATATTTTTTATCGTGTCTGCCACCGAGTCAATATTTAGGTCGCGTTCAAGATCGGACAGATGAGATGACAAAGAATGTAGTCTCTATATGATGGTGTTGGAGGCCAGCCATGTTTCATTTCCGTCCAACATTACTGACTTCACACATGAGCTGAATATTGTCCGTTTAGTGGGCCAGGAGATGTGCGAACTCGCCCCCACTGTATGCATTCGCCCAAACGCCGTACTCGCTTTGTTTACCCTGCAGTTGACATTTTCATCTGCTCCGCCGTCTGTGCAGCCAAGGTAGCAGAAGCTTTTGACACATTTCACCGGACACCCGTCATCCATTATAGGTCTTGCTTTGTTGTCGTTGACTCTCATAGCCTTCGTCTTGGTGCTTTTGGTCACCAGTCGGACAGTGCGTGCCAGCGTGACTAGTTTGTCCGCCTTCGCTTGCATGTCAGTGAGTTTGTGGGAGAGAAGCAGACGTCATTGGCGAAGTCCTTGTCCTCAAGATGTCTGGTGAAACTCCATACGATGCCTTTTTTGTGCAGGGTCAAATGAGGGGTGACAGAGGACAACCTTGCCTTACGCCTGCGTTGGTGGTGAATGGGTCGCTTATGCTGCCGTTGTGAAGCACTGCTAGTTCGGAGATAATACAAAACAGAAATATTGTTTGAATACATTTTTTTATTATAATCTGATAGATAATTTCATGGCATTTATTTTTTTCATATTATATCCGGCATATGTCTGCCGCAACTAAGAGTTGCATGGTCCGTTTGATCAGCACAATTTTTGACTACTTTTTTGACTACTAAAGTCTGTTAATTGATTGTTATGCGACACTTGCGAAAGAAAATTCGTCGAAACAAAGCCAAATTTCACAAGCCTATCGCCGTGAACGAATTTCTGGCCAAAAACTGAACAAAATCATCGAACAACCATATTCCCCTTAAATGGCGCCGACTGACTTTTCTATTTCAAAAGCTGAATTTACTACTCCCAGGCACACGTTTTCAGTCGTTAGAAGACATTAAAGAGACCAGAACTCATGGCCATATCAGAAACTGTGTTTCAAAATTTATTTGATGATGAATTATTCATTGACATAAGTGTATAAGTATATTATTTCTACATGGATTATACCTCTTCCTCACCTCTACAGATCTTACACAAATCGTTACGAGGGGCTCCGAACTTAGGGCCATATAGCCTCAAGTTCCGTTAATGTTCCCGTGAGTCCCATATAATAATTTGTCATAGCTATCTCTTCCGACTATTGGACTAAATGATCTTATGAAAACAGAAAACTTAGCAAAGCCCTCGTAATCTACACTGCTTCGTCATTTTCCGAAAGGCTTCCATGTGTCGGGGCATAGTACAGATGGACGCTGTGCTATAGAAGAGATTCTTGATTAATTTTTCTAAATCAAAATTCAGTCAGCACAGCTTCCTTCCTCATTGATGATACCGCCAGTGAAGAGCCCATAAGCCTTAAGAAGGGTTTTGATTGTCGGTGCCCATTGTGCCTACCAACTTTGCCGCCTTGTCAATTGTACCTTTAAATATGATAGCGTAATACGGTTTCAATAACATTTTAAGCAACTTCACTGAGAATTTGTGTGCTTTTCTATAAAAAATCTTCTCCAAATAACTTTCGAAGCCACCCCGTGGTTGTCCTGAGCGCTTTATTTTTCACATAAGAATTTTTTGTATTGAACAAGAACTCACAGGCTGACGCTGTTAAGTTTAAGATTGTTCGGCGCATTGCATAGCTTCTTGCAGTTTCTATGGTCGGTGAAAGGACGTATGTAATTATATTAATGCTCGAGTCAAAACGAAAACACAATAAAGTCATGCAATTGCTTTAGCAATAATGAAAACAAATGGCTATTAGTTTTAATTGCTCTTGAAATGTGCATTTTTCTTATTATTGTTTTACACTGCTTTATTTCGCGATGTCGTAAATTTTATATTTGCCACATAGCATCTCAAAATGTTAAGTCTTCTCGGATGTTATTTGCTCACTGAAAATATATCTTTTTAGTTACAAGACGTTGATGCAATTAATTGATTTAATTCGCGACGTTTTGTACCCACTTCGCATCGACTTTTACGTTACTTCCATCGCTGCTCAAAATGCAATCAGGTTAAAGGTGGCTTTGCTTCTGGAGGCAATGTCTCAAGGGACATGGTAGCATTTTTAGGCACTAAACACGTAATTTCTCTGAACTTCGTACAGATCTCTCTATCCGCAAACTACAGTTTGAGGGTCGTGCCAGAGCAATCTTTCCAAGTAGGCAGGATTGAAACGAGGGCAAAATCTGTACCGAAGCTGTTACAGCTGTCTTCACTGACGACCCCAAGACAGAGTCGGGTGTCGGAGTAGATTTAGAGAAACTAATCAGCCAATTTATCTATTTTCTTATAACAGCTGAATACTGCTAATGTTTTACAGGCAGAAGTCTTTGCCAACCTGCAGGCATGCAAAATGCTTAGGGAACGTAAGAGCGAGGGAGATATTAACATTTCTTCCGGTAGTCAAGCCGCAATCAAGGCTCTGACGACGCCATAGTGCAGATCCAAACTAGTCAACTCCTGTAAGAAGGAGATCAGATTTTTTGTGGGTGCAGCTAACATTTCTCTGATCTGGACATAGGAACATAGAGGATAATGAAATTGCTGATGAGCTTACAGCAAAGGGGTCGACTGAATGGGTCTCAGAGATCTCTTACCCGATCCTCGGCATCCCCCTAACTATTGTTAAAGGGGGAATTACACAACTTATTTCTCAGGAAAGCGCAAAACATATGGAGCTTCACTCCTTCGTGTGCTATTTCGAAAACCCTTTGGCCTTAATACAATAGGAGGCAAACTTGTCTATACATTCCCAGGTTGCCAGTTAGACGATGAATGGTGCTCCTTTCTGCGGCATCCTGGGGCAGTGCGCCAACCTAAGTCCCATCAATCTTCTCCATTACATCAAAAGCTCTGGTTGGCTGTAGATATCTGCCTGTTTACTTCAACCATTGCACAATTAAAAGGGTTTAGTGGGGAAGAAGTTTTCTCAATCCCTTGCTGAAATTTGCAATAAAGAGAGCTGGAGAAAGTGAGAAAAATGTGACTTTCTTATGAAATAATATAGTTAAAAACACTTTATTAACTGTAACGATAGCAGCGCTCAATAGATCTGTTGTTGTGTTTTTTAAGAACCCGGTGGAGGAGTCGCCGCTGAGACTAAAAGATACAGAACAAATCATGGAACGGTCATTCTCCCCATTAATATATGAAGACTACGTAATTACTCTGGTTAATTTCAAAAACGTGATTTTAAAACAAGTTGAATTAAGGAAAAGACTTCATTTCACTGTAAAGCTTACAGTCTCTTCCCATACATTTCTAAATTGATTGCAGAAGTCTCAAAGCCACTGATTATACTAGCAACTTGTGGTACATAAAGCAGACGAGTTAACAAATTTTAAACCGTACATTAATGTTTTCATTGGCAGCTAAACAACAAGGGATATAAAGATCAATTCGCTTTATGACTTTGAATTTTTTTGTCAAATGTCAATGTCAAAACGTAATTTCAGACATGCGTTTTTATCGTGAAAGTTCAGGAGCGAGCATGGATTGGAAATTAAAAAAAATTGATACCGGAATTTTGACCCGTTGGTTGAGCCGTTAAAGTCAGAAGCAACAATCGTCCCACCAGACAGGAGTGGATGAATTCGAGTTTACAGATTGAGACGAGTTCATAAAATGTAAGGCAGCGCCAAGTACCGAAAATATTACAGTCGTCAGTGCTTCAGTCCACTATACACTTACAAAATCAAATGAACGCAAGAAGTGAAACCTCTTTATTATTCAGACTTCTGCCTTTGGCCGCTATTGAAAAACCCTATGCATGAGGCTAGAGGAAACAACAAATTACGTTCACATGTAACAAGCGAATGTGGAAACTGAAACGTGAAAAGAATTTTCTTTTCTTCACTTGGTTATGAAAACATAGCTTCAAAGAAAATTCTCAATGAATACTTGAAGTGGACAAAAGAGTAAAGCAACCAAATAACACAAATGTTTAATAAATATATGTATGTGTATGTATTAATATTCTGTGGTAACAAAGATTCTGCAATGGCAAGCTGTTCAATAAGTTTTGCGATTCGATAAGAAAAATACAATTTTATGGTTTGAAATGCACTTTATTGTTCAGTATAGTCTGCCTGAACATCAAAGCACTTGTTCGAAAGAGATTCCAATTTATGAACTCCATCCCTGAGGGGAGAATCTGGAAGTGCTGAAAAATACGCTTCTACAGCTGCTTTGACCTGATTATTTGATGAAAAACTCTATTCACGCATGAAGTTTTTTACGTCTGGATACAGATAGAAGTTACTAGGGGCCAAGTTTAATGAATTTGGTGGATGCTCCAACCATTCGAACTTTAATTCTTGGATTTTAGCCATTGTGAAAATGTTCTTGTGATCAGGGGGACTGTCCTGATGGACGACAATTTTTTTCTTTTGCTAACTGGGTTTTTTCTCACGAACTTTTTTCCTTCAGCTGGTCTAAAAAGTTACAATAATCTTCAGAAATTATTATTTTACAATTTTGGAAGTAATCCACAAAATAAAATTCCTTTCGCATCACAAAAAAGCTGATGCTAACACCTTCTTGCCTTCTTGACCGATTTCTGTACACGAATTCGCTTCGGAGCCGAAAAACCAGGTTCACACCACTATTTAGGTTTTTGTTTTGACTTAGTATCCTGGTGATGGACCCAAGTCTCATGCATCTGTGATGAATCGATGCACAAGATCCACTTTAGCCTTTCGAAATCGCTCTAAATGTTACTGAGAAAGTCGCATTGGACAGGTCGCATTGTTCCATTGTTAGCGAATGCGGCGCCCATTAGGCATAAAGGTTCCTAAAATCTATTACTTCAGTCAAAATATTGCTTACACTGCCCAATGAGATGCCTGGAACTCTTACTAAATTTCTTTCAGTCTCTCGAAAATTTTCCAATACGATATCCTGTATTTTTTCTACAATTTCTGGTGTTGTTGCTGTTTTTGAACGTCCTTGCCGTGGATCGCCTTCAAGGCTTGTACGAACACATTTCAAATCAGCAACCCATCTTTCTACTGTACTAATTGGTGGCGAAATGCCATTATACTACACTGTCAACATTCGTTCATAAATTTTCGTTGCCTTAAAACTAAAACTAAAAAACATAAAAATTGAATCACTGCACGAAACTTGATTTTCCCCATTGCAGAAAATACTGTGACACATCGATACTAATTGGGTTGCAAGCAGAGAATGAATGAACAGATTGTAATGAAACATCCCATGCATGCAAATTACGAGTTTACCAAAACAAACAAAAAAATTGACTAGTAGCAACGCCCTCTCTTAACGAACCGCAAAATTTAATGAGCAACCTAGTATGTTTATATATGGCATATAATAACGGAAATAATTTATGTTACGCACAATTCACATAATCCAAAATCTTTAATGAACAAATTTAAAATGTGGTATACATTTTAGCACTGAATTAAAATTTAAATATTAAATCCAATGGCTAGCGCTTACAGAATGAACTGACATGCATAAATTAGTCACTAATGAACTGCCTATTTTAATAAAGTCAGAAAAGCAAAAGTTCGCCGGAATTTCACAGTCAGTAAACAATTTGAAAATGTTTGCAAAATTTCCAAGTATTGGTTTTAGCAATGCATCCATTCCGATGCACCAACACAAAATTGCCTTGAATGTTAATTAGTTGATATGGCCACAAAAGTATTTTGCAATCTTAAATTTCTAGCACTCAAAATGCAAATTTCACGAAGGTAATTGAAATTTTATGTACGAAGAAAACAAGCTATCTCTGTAACAGCAGAGCAATAACAGTAACAGCAAGCAACAGCCATGTGGCACACTACAAGTGAACTGTAATTGATGGCATACACGCAATAATTTATAGAAGTCGAGCATAATGTGAGTGCCACATTGAAAATTCATCAGTTTTGATAGGAGGTTCCTAACGGCCATACTGTCATGTATTTTAGAGCTTTGCTACACGTAAACTATGGCAAAATTTGCATAATTAAAAACAAACAAAAAAATGTTCATTAAGAAAAGAAAATTGGGGGCACTTAACTGATTATAATTACCGCATTAATTGGTAACAAAAAAATGCAGCTGGACCAAATGAGTAAAGCGATAAGGTGCTAATTTGTAGAAAACAAAATGTTAAGTAGATATTTAAAAACAAAATTCACGACTGTGAGCCCAATGACATCAAAAAAATTTTTTTAGAATTCCAAGAATAAATTATAATTATTGCCCTTTTACAAAAATTATATTATATTAGTTTGGGAAAAAAGAAATACATTATTTTTGCGATAAAATTTTGCCCCAATATTTCATGGTCGATCTTTAGCTACTGGAAGATGCTATGACTACTAACATGCCGGTCAATTTTGATTATATCTGTGATTTCATCGGCATTTTCTTTATCATTAAAAATGCCAGAACGAAGTGGACGAAACCTAAATTGCACGTAATCAGCTGTAACAGTATCAGCACCATCAACACTGGCTTGCATTTTCGCCTTTATCAAAGAAAGACTGTAAAATGTACCGAGTTTTCTCTTTGCTGACTTCCATTGTTAGCACCCTGTAACTCACAACTGAATGGAACAAACAAAAACAGCAATCAAATTTATTTAGTGTAAAATATCGCCTTGACAACGAGCATAAACTTTGAAATTGCGAGATATGGATCACTACAACCATCTACCGAGAAAATAATAGATTTTTCCCCCCAAACTAATATTATCATATCGTCCAATAAAGAGCAAATAGAGTACAAATGGATATACTCATTGTAATCGATACCTAGAAACTGTAATGCTCAATTGAATACGCATACACATGTAAAAATGTGTGTAAAGTTCAATTCCTATCAAAAAACGAAGTAGAGCATAGAGGAGATAGCTGGAAATATTCCGCTTGATTAACACTTCCTGTTTGATTTTATCGCCGATCAAGCACAAACATTTTTATAATTGATTGAGAGATGATAAGACGAGCAGTCCTACTCGCAAACAAGAGAAATTTTAACAAAACTGACTAGCATTCTTGCCAATGTGGCAGGCAATTTAAGTACTTTTAATATTCCAAGAACAAAATATGCTCTAGATTTCACAGAAACCCAAAATAAAGATGTAGAGGCAAAGCGTTTAAGTAAAGTGGAAGCTAAAAACATAAAATTGTAAAAACATGTGCAAGTGCATTGGGCAACGCGTCGTATGAGTAATATTGGGGCCATAAACTAATTTCACTTCAAAGCAATCCAAGAGAAGAGGAGGGATATTTTTAGTGGAATCACCACACACGTAGTAGTGACGGTTACTATATATATGGTATTGTTAACCCAACCTCACCGCCAAAAAATAAAAGTTGAAAAAAAAAGTTGAATTTTAATACTAGAGCAGAATACGTAAAGTGGGCATGGATGAAGTTGACGTACCTTTTAGTTGCTAAACAATTTGCAATATTATGCTTTCTGGTAGTGAGAACCTCTAAGTTGTCTGGGGGTCGATGCCCCTTTATCAAAAATTCCCAGAATAACCGCCAGGTGATGCTCTAAGTCAACTGATTTGAGTTCTCTTTTTTTTTTTTTGATAGGTTGCTACATCTGTGTTTAACGTTCCTACCAAAATTTGATCGTCATGGCTTGGCATTTTTAAAAGTTACGCCGTCTTGAGCAGATCTACCTCTGCACGTGTTTTCGAGTTTTTACAGTTAAAAAAAGGGATTTGAGTTTCCAACAGCGAGTTTGTATCAAACTTTGCGTTCAAAATGGATTCAATGGTGCGCAAACCTCAGAAATGTTGGGAAACCGGTAATGATAATCTAAAGAAAACAGCAGCTTACGAGTGGCAAAGTCAGGCTTCAAAGTTGATCATCAGTCCATCGATCATTCGGATGACGAACGTAGTAGCAGGCTGTCGACATCGAGAACTGATGAAAACATCAATAAAGTGAAAGAAAAGTTCATCAATAACCGCAAATTAATCTTCACAGAGCTGGCAGAGGGCTTGCGTATTGCTTATTGATCCATTCCGAGTGGAGTTAATGAATTGTGTTTGCGCCGTGTTGCTGCAAAGTTGGTCGTTGGTCGCAAAAGACCTGAATTTCATGCAAAAAAGGGACGGTGGAGGCTGAATCCGACACAAAATTCATCAAACGTGTCGTTAGTGGATACGAGACGTGGGTTTATAACAATTGACGACACGCAATCCAGATATCAGCCGAGTGACTGAAGAGTTATATATATATATATATATATATATATATATATATTCGTACACGGTATTGTACACCATGAAATTTAGTGCAGCACCAGAAGGAGGGCGTTGGTGTATGCTGTTCAAGAAGCGATGAACTTTGTTGTAGAAACGAGATGGAGAGGCAGATCTGTATGTGTCTGCAGGGACAATGAAGCTGCGCTCATGGCCTTACACAGGCCTCCAGCCACTCCAAGGATAATTGAGTCCTCTAAATCTAGGCTGAACCATATCGGTAGATATTATATCCTGATGCTAACATGGATCCCAGGACATGTGGGTATCGCAGGTAACGAGATCTCTGACTCTTTAGGTAGAATGAGCTCTGAGGCCAACTTCTTTGGCTCGGACTCCGGTATGCCACTCCTTTTTGCAGAACCACGGTTAGCAGAGGGATTACTTCAACCCACAAGCGAGCTGGGAGGCTGAGAGAGACTGCAGATGGACAAACTGGTGTTACCTGTCATGTCTGACCGACTGTCGCAGATCCTCATGTCATTAAGCAGAAGGGACTGCATGCAGCTGGTTATACTGACGACAGGCCACTTTCTATGGACGAAGCACATGAAAAAGGTAGATGCTCTCTGCCCAGCATTTGAGAAGGAGGATGAGACGGCGAGCGACTTTCTGTGCGTCTGGTCGGCCTTGGCCGGTTCAGAAGCAAACACGACTTCTTGATACCACAAGATCTACTCAGATTTCTTCAAAGGTCGGGGAGATTTAAAGGAAATTAAGAAAAAAGAACCCAATACAAAGGATTTGTATTGTTGTCTGAGTCCTGTACTTACTAGTTATTCCGACAAAAAACCCCCACCAGAAGGTCGGATAGTTAATAAGGACTTTCATTTGAGCGTTAAGAGACATCTACCTGAAGCAATTCGCTGCTAAAATGAAAAAGATTTGTGGGAAAACCACTCGTGAATTTTGCACCATAATAGCATATCTTCGCAATTTGGTATTATTCATTATGCGTAAATTTTTAATCACAAACGAAACGCATACCATCCAACAGCCATCGGTTTCACCGGATATGGCTCCGTGCGATTTTTTTCTGCTTGATCGAGTCAAAAAACACTACGAGGAACGCAGACGAAAGGAATTAGCGGGAAAAATCGAAGACGGCTCTGATGGTTATACTGAAACCAGAGTTTCCGAAATGTTTCGTGAGCTGCTGCAGTTTATGGGGAGCACTTTGAAGGCGACAATATAACTTTTGAGCAATAAACTTGTATTTTGAATTTTCTAAGTATATTTCGAAAACTTTTTGATCAAGGTGGGGCTTTGCCAATACCGCATTATCGTTTAATTATTTACTTAGAATAGCAATATAATATAATATTTTAATTGTAATATCAGGTAAAGATAATTTGTACTTGACAACAATTTTAAAATAATTTTGTGCTCGTATTTCTTCTAAAAGTACCCCATATTAACATTCCGAACATAAAACTATCAAACTTTCCACTAAAACTTGGGTGGAAAGACGTTCGGTTAATGGTCGGTATTATTACAGCACACAACCCATTGGGTCAGCATATGACCACCATTGGAATGATTGAGGACCCAATGCGCCTGTCGCGGTTGGAAGAGGCGGATAGCACTGAGCACTTTCTCTGTGGGTGTCCTGCCTTTGCTAAAGCACGGCTACGAGTTTTTGGTGGCGATGTCGTGAGAAGGAGTAATATTCGTTCTCTAAAACTGTAGGATATTTACAGATTTGCCAAAGAATCTGGAAAGTTCTCACAGGACTAACTACCTCTGTCATTGTCTCTATTCTTTCCTATCTCTTTCTCTAATACTTTTCTCCTACCCTCCTTTACTATTCACCCTCTTTCCAGAGCTCTAAATACAATGGACTTTTTAGCCTGAGTGTTTTAGGAGCCACCAAGTCTCTTGGCGCTCTTTGGCTCGACCAATCCAAATTTCGTTTCACTCCATATTAACCGCGTTTTTATTTTTATTTTGAGCCGAAAGCTCGTGCTTCGAAAAGCACGTTCACTCCACAGCTCTTATTTCCTGTGCATCACTGATCAGTTTTGTACTTTGAATCCACCATTTCATTTGCGGGCTGCTGCACAAAAGAAGGCACACGGAATTAATTTCACTGATAACACCGTGCAACAAATATCAACTTCTTTTGTTATTCTGAAGTTTTTCATTGCATCATCGATTTAATTTTTAAGTGGCTGATCGTAAAAAAAAAACTCATTATAAATTACATACTTTACCTATTATTTTCTGACATGATTTAGAGTATTTAAAATGGATTTTCTATTTATTTCAGAACAATAATGCATTATAGTTTATTATAAATCACGTGATTACCATATATTATATGTACGCATGTTTGGTATATATCTATATACTTTATTTTTATTTTTATATTAATATTTTTTTAAATCATGCACTGCTCTCATTCATTTGGTATCCTTTCATATCCCTATGATTATATTTTTTTCTCGCTCCGGAAATCATCAAACATTGCGGGATGTACAAAAATCTGTAACCACATCCTTATCCTCCACCTGATCGATTAGCACCAATTCGTACACAATAATAGTGCCAGCCATCTGATGAGTACAAGGAAATATATATATGTACATATATTTGGTTTAAAACTTCATTACATATATATACATATACATATATACGTTAGATGCATTCTCTTGCTAAAGTATTTCAGATCCTCCATTCATGCAATTTGTGGAAAAACATCAAGACGCGCACCACAAATTACATAGAGTAGGAGCTCGGCCAAATAACCAACAAAAGGGTATGAGAAATCAATTATTTTTATTTTCTATTTTGCACAAATGGATTAAAACTGTTTCATGGTCGATCTTTAGTTACTGGGTGATGCTGCGACAACTAACATAGCGGTCAATTTCGATTAATTCTGTGATTTTATCGGCATTTTCTGTTACATCAAAAATGGCTGAACGCAATCGAAATTGCACGTAATCAGCTGTCATAGTATCAGCACCATAAACACCAGTAGAGGTCTGGCTTACATTTTCGCCTTTATCAAAGAAAGACTGTAAAATGTACCGAGTTTTCTCTTTGTTTCCTTCTATTACAACACCCTGTAACTCACAACTGTGGAACAAACAAACAACAGCAAACGACTTTGTTTAGTGTGAAATGTCACCGTGACAACGAGCATAAATTAAAATTTTTTGATCGACATTTTATTGTCATGTACCGAGAAAATAATGGATGTATTTTTCCCTAAGCTAATATGCAAGTATTTTAGATCGTACCTCCGGCAACAAAACTCGAAAATAGGACGCTAAAAATCAAACAAAATTTAAAAAACTGGCGGCCGCCGTAGCCGAATGGGTTGGTGCGTGACTAATATTCGGAATTCAGAGAGAGAACGTATGTTCGAATCTCGGCGAAACACCAAAATGAAGAAAAACATTTTTCAAATAGCGGTCGCCCCTCGACAGGCAATGGCAAAGCTCCGAGAGGATTTCTGCCGTGAAAAAGCGCCTCATAAAAATATCTTCCGTTCGAAGTCGGCTAGCCACTGTAGGTCCCTCCATTTGTGGAACAACATCAAGGCACACGATACAAATAGGCGGAGGAGCTCGGCCAAACACCCAAATAGGGTGTACGCGCCAATTATATATAAACCAAAACGGCTTAAATATGTAATCAATTTGGTACTTTTTTCACAAAATTTCGAGTTCATGTGCCAGGATTGTCCAGATAGTAGTACGTTCTGAAGAACTAGAATGCTTAACATTTTAGGGAATTCAACATAATTTTCAAAAATGTGAACAAATTTTAAATCGAATTATATTTGAACTAAGAAATTAGGTTGAATAGAATCAGGTTGATATACTTTAAGGGGGTATTCTAGTGGAAAATTTTGAAAAAATCTAAATTTTTTGTTTACATCTTTTCAAAGGTTAGACATTTAAGAATAAGTGATTAAAAGGATATTTAAATTCCTATTATTTCATGAGTTATCGCCTTTTTGGTGGCATAGCATCAGTTCCGATCCGACCGCTTCAACTCAACAAAAGACAGTAAGCGTTTTTCTTTGAATGCGTTTTTCTCAAAACTACTTTTTTAGGATATCTCGAGATCTAATAGACCGATTTACTTCAAATTTGTGGAGGATATTTTTTAAACTTCATCGGATGGTCCTAGTTCAAAACAATAACTTTTCATTTAGTATTAAAAAAAAATCGGAAATGTTGAAAAAATATACAAAAAATTTTTTTTTTCAATCAGCCGCCACATTGTAAATCAATGATTTTTCTAACTTGGCAAAACTCATTTGATAGCGGCATCTATAATAACTAAGAATCCATTGGATTTTTATTTTTGAGATCACCCCGAGGGTGGGAATCACGCACGCCGAGACACCCTCTTCTTTTTGGATCCCCTACTTTGACTGCGCATAATTTTGTCAATTTTAATTTTTGTTTTTTTGGTTAGTTTTTAATGTAATAATTAATCATCAATAAACAAGTGATAAAAAAATGGGTAGAAAACAACCGTGTGAAATACATGCCCCTACACTATAATACCGCTTTATGTGTGTAGTCATTTTAAGGGGAGCCTCTTATCAGTGGCTTCAAAAAAAGGTGTTTCTTCTCAGTTTTTTTTCGAGGCGAAAAAAGCGACACACAGGATTAATCTTTTGCATTTATTTGAAGGCATGATTGAAGAGTAATGAAAATTTTTTTAACATAAATAAAAAAAAGCAAAATGGCGGACATATGAGGGATCTCGCACAGCTTCTTGTTGCGGGCTAGTAAAACGGCGTGTACGATTGCGGTCGTAGTTTTCACCTGAAACACAAAAGAAAAATATTGTCTTTCACAGAAGGACTACTTTTGTATAAAAATATGAAAAAGTGAACACAGAATTAATCATTGAAAAAAGTGCTTTTTTTCGCTTTTTTCAAAAAAGGTGTTAAATAACATTAAAAAATTATTTATTTTGTTTTTTGTAATTTGTTAGTTAATTAGTTGCGCATTTTAATTACCTTATTATCTTTATATAGATTATCGGTTTGAAACGATAACTTTCGTCGTTTTTTTTTTTTAATCTTACACGCCATTTTCAAAACCATGGTTTTGAGAAAACGTGTTTCAAAGTTTTCAGAAGGTAGACAGTATACTCACGCGAGGAACCGTACACAAGCCTGTAACTCCGAAATCACTTTGAATTCCGCGATAAAATTTTGAGAGCATATTCTCCTATAATATATCTATCGATTTCAGTAAAAAACAAATAGATTTTTTGAAGCCGACTGATAAGAGGCCCCCCTTAACGATGTCGATATCGAAAATTGTTTGTGGCGCTCCTCTATTACATGAAACCATATCTGTTTCCCATCTGTTTTCGTGTGGTTACTTTTTCATTAAAACTAGTTACAAGATTTACTGAAATACTTTAGCAAAATATATTGGGCACATAGTGCATCTAATACATAAAAAATTATATAAGAATGGTTACAAAAATCATATGCCATTCAAATGCTTAGGAAATAAAACGTGAGATTGGAAGGCTGAGATTTTTCACAAATACTTTTGCTACTAAAATTAAAACTCAACCGGGACTTAAAGAAAAGTTTGCAGGAAACTGAAGTGAACTGAGTGTCTCTAAACTCGTAAGATACTCAGAAGAACCAAAAAGCAATTTTTATTTTGCGGATGAACTGATGCCAAATGAAATGAAACTACTAACCGGAGGTTCTTCTTCGAGTCATATACATATACACAAAGAATGTATTACTTAAAATTCTAATAGTCAAGAGTGACGAGGGTAGTATTATTATCAGACCCCGATTTCTTGTAATTAACTTGAACTGAGATGCATGAGTTAACCTACGGCTTACTAAATTCCGATCCACAGTGGTAAATTATACATATATATAATTGGCGGGTACACCCTTTTTGGGTGTTTGGCCGAGCTCCTCCTCCTACTTGTGGTATGCGTCTTGATGTTGTTCTACAAATGGAGGGGCCTACAGTTTTAAGCCGACTCCGAACGGCATATATTTTTTATGAGGAGCTTTTTCATGCCAGAAATACACTCGGAGGTTTGCCATTGCCTGCGGAGGGGCGACCGCTATTAGAAAAATGTTTTTTTTTATTAATTTTGCTTTCACCGAGATTCGAACCAACGTTCTATCTGTAAATTCCGAAAATTAACTCCCAAAAATAATGTAAAAAATTGGGATCAATTTTTCGGCGTTTATTCTGCGTTTGCAAAAATTACAAGTCTTAGGATAGGGTGATAAATTTCGCACCACCTAGTATAATTATTATGAAACCATTATTTTTCATTTCGCTCCTTTTCAGCCAAAACCTGAAGGATTACAACTTAACTCAAAAAATGAAAAGACAAGCAGTTATCATCGCTATTTGTGCAAAACGCACAAAAAGTGCGCCCATTCATTCGTTCATATAGTTCGCCGAGAATTGGAAGCATCAAGCGGCGATGCAGAATCTGTTGCTAAACGCACAAAACATGAGGAACTTTTTGACACGAACCGATCTGCGGAGTTTATTCAAGACGAGGAAGCGAGCATTGACAAGGGCCCTTCAAAACCACTGAGAGCCCTTGCGAGGGAGCTTAATGCTTCTGAGGGTTTTATTAATCGAGTTGGCCATACAGATCTATGATATAGAGCCTTTATTTTTTTATGAGGAGCTTCTTCATGGCTTGGAGGTTTGCCATTGTCTGCTGAGGGGCAATCCAGTGTCACCTTTTCTATAATTTGGTGTTTCATGCACGGAGATTCGAGCCCGTGCACTTCCAACCCATTCGGCTACGGCGACCGCCACTATAGGTATAATAAATAAATATAAATAATTGGCGCGTGCACTTTTGTTAGGTGTTTGGCCGAGCTAATACAAGAATATACAAATTTGTCGCACTTACCCCAAATATGAGTCGACGCGTCAGAAAGAAAAAATTCTTACCACTAAAAGCAATCAAATCGTGTATGATGATTTCATTTAAACGTTTGAGCTATAAAAATATAAAAAATACATTTCACAAATAGTACATACATATATAAGTGCATAGGTATGTATATGTTTAAGAAAAAAGACCAACTCCAACACCAAAAGACAAAAACCACTGACGAATGGTGCATCAATATAAAGGCTACTCACTTCTAGGCTCCAGAATCGTGTCGGTATTTCATACATCGTCGACATTATTTGATTCGCTTCATCGTACACCGCATCAGCTGAAATCATCATTGTTAAGATGCGTACCAACACGAAAATTAATGAGAACCAAAAGTAAAACTCTTTCATAAAGTTGTCTCGATTGCTGTATGTAGATGAAAGCATAGAAAAATTAATACACAACATTTGCTAGCAGTTGAAATTCATATACATATAGGCTTAGTTTATTCTCTCTCCTCGGCGGAACATGCCTATACTAAAGGGAAGTCTGCAGAAACCACCTTACACTCACTCGTCGGGTTGGTGGAAAAAAGTTTATTAGACAAAGAGTTTGAATTGGTTGCTTTCGTAGATATAGAAGCCGCCTTCAACAATATAAATGCAAACGCTATAGTAGATTCATTAGAAGACTTTGGAGTTGAACCACGTCACTGCTTACGCAGATGACTTAGCAATTGCCGTTAAAAGCAAATATCCTAACACCCTTATGGATATTCTGTGCTCTAACATGGCCACACTTAGAAGCTGGACTGAGAGACTCGGTATAAACCCCGCAAAAACTGAAATAATTCTCTTTACAAAAAAACATAGGCTCCCTATAATCTCCCCGCTAATTTTGAAGTGTGTGGAGATTTCTTTGAAAGAGAATGTCAAGTACCTAAGACTCATATTGCACAGGAAACTCACGTGGAAACCTAATATTGGGGAAAGAGTTAAGAAGGCCAACGTAGCATTATATACAGGGTGATTTTTTAAGAGCTATAGGAAAGTTTTTCAAAAAAACACACGTAAAATTCAGAAAAATGCATGAAATTTTTACTGGAATGGATAGTACAGTCCATATAATTTAACACGTTGACTGCCAAGGCCATTTTCAGAAAACTGGCCAAAATTGATATTTTGATTTTTTCACATTATATTACTAAAAACTCTATTTCTAGATCATTGGTATCATCCAAAATCAAAAATGATGTTTTTTAAAGGAGAAAAAGGACCTACGAGTTATCTCGTAGTAGGTAGGTCCTTTTTTTCCTAAAAAAAACATCATTTTTGCTTTCTAAAGTATTTTGTTTTATAGTTATTATTATTTTTTATAGTTATCATAATTGTATTATTATTTTCTTTCTTTTTAGATTTATAAACATTCTCTAAAATTACTGTTATATTTATCAAGAATCCAATATGGATAAGAAAAGGTCACTGAATCAAAGAGAAATTGAGTACAACGCAAATCTAAGTGATTCAGAAGATGATTTCAGCGATGGTAGTAACGACATTTATGAGCCTTCTGAGAATACAAGTGATAGTGAAGATGAAGTCATCTCCGAACCTCAAGACGTCTCCGAATCTGATAATAATGACGATGATTTTCAAGCAACAACGTCAAATGAGAATGATGATTTGTGGACAGAAGGTCAACACAATCCTGAATTATTTCTTTTCGAAGAAAATGTTGGTGTGAAATTAGATACATCAAATTTTACAGTACAAACGCTAGTGGATTTATTTTTTTCGGATGAGTTTCTTGCATTACTGGTAGAACAAACTAATTTATATGCTGCGCAAGAAATTGCAACATTGGAAAATGGGAATCAAAATGCTATAAAAAAATCTAAAAGGATATAAAATTGGCAAGACGCTACAGAGATGAAAGTTTTTAATGCACTTTTATTGCAAATGGGACCTTGTACTTTCCCAACAATAGAACATTACTGGAACACAAACAAGCTATATAATGTAAACTTTTGGCGCACACATATGAGCCGCAATCGATTCCAGTTGATACTTCGTTATTTTCATTTGGTTGATAACTCACAACCATCTACCGACAGATTATACAAGGTGAGACCAATCCTAAATCATTTCAACGATGTTACGCGTGAAAACTATGCTCCAAGTAAAAATATTTGTACTGACGAATCCATGATGCTATTGCGGGGAAGATTACTTTTCCGCCAATACAATAAAAAATAAAAAACACAAATATGGTGTCAAACTATATGAACTATGTGAGTCCGACGGTCTTGTAATAAAAATAAAAATTTACAGCGGAAAATCTGAGGAAACTACCCATAATGTAGGTCACACTGCTGACGTTGTTTTACATTTACTTGAGGACTATCTCGATAAAGGCTACGCGCTTTACATGGATAATTTTTATAATTCAGTTAGTCTTACAAAACTGTTATATACACGAAAAACTGTTGTGTGTGGAACCCTACGAAGTAACAGAAAAGGAAACCCCAAAGATGTGGTAAATCGTAAACTAAAAAGAGGGGAGTGTTTTTGGCAGACAAATGGTCCTGTTACTGTATGCAAATGGAAATACAAACGAGAAGTCCTTTCCATTTCAAACATGCACGCTATTGAAATGGTAGAGGTGCCCAATCGCAATGGAAGAATTTCTATGAAACCGAATATAATTCGAAATTACAATAATGGAATGTCTGGCATTGACCGATCAGATCAAATGATTTGGTACTACTCATCTCTAAGAAAGACTATTAGGCACAAAAAGGTTTCACTTCATATTATAGAGATATATATACAAAATGCTCACAGAATTTACCAAAAAGTAACTTCAACTAAAATAAAACTGATAAAGTTCAGAGAAGAATTCGTCTTGGCGTTGATTGGAAATTTACCACCAACGGAAAAAAAACAGCGTCCGACAAAGCCATGTCGTGTAGTATCCAAGAAAAAAACGCCGAGAATGGTCCATCCTCTTAGTCCAATTTTGGCATACTCAACCCAATATTTCGGCCGGTATCTCACATATAAATGCTTTAATGTTGTCTTCCAATGCGTTAATTGAAGCAGGCTTGTCTGAATAGACATGAGCTTTAACATAGTTCCACAAAAAATAATCTAAAGGCGTTATATCACACGATCTTGGTAGCCAATTGACAGGTCACGAACGTGAAATGAAATGTTCACCGAACTCGCCTCTCAACAAGTCCATTGTTACGCGTGCTGTGTGGCATGTGGCACCGTATTGCTGAAACCACATGTCATGCAAGTTAAGCTCTTGCATTTTGGGCAAAAAAAGTTGGATATCATTTCATGGTGCGCTCATCATTCACAGTTACGTTACGATTCGCAGCATATTTGAAGAAGTACGGTCCAATGATACCTCCAGCCCATAAACCGCATCAAACTGTGACCTTTTCTGGATACATTAGTAGCTCTTGCAATTCCTCTGGCTGATCTTCACTCCAAAATCGTACCCATTGATCCAAAAATGAGCTTCGTCGCTGAACACAAGTTTTCAATAAAAAAATGGATCTTCGGCCAACTTTCCAAGAGCCCATTCACCAAAAATTCTGCGTTGCGGTAGGTCGTTCGTCTTCAATTCCTGCACCAGCTGTATTTTGAAAGGCTTCACACGTAAATCTTCGCAAAATTTTCCACGTTGTTGAGTAACAGAGGCCCAATTGCTGCGAACGGCGACGAATCGATAATTGATGGCCATCATTAACACAGGCCGATACAGCTGCGATATTTTCTTCAGTTCGCACTCTGCGTGAGCGTGTTGGTGGTTTGATGTCCAATAATGTAAATTTGGTTCTAAATTTAGTCACAATAGCTCGAATAGTCGCTTAAGTGGGTCGATTAAACTGACCATAAAATGGAAGAAGCGCACGATAAACTTTCTTAACAGAACACGCATTTTTATAATAAAATTGAATCATTTGCAAGCGTTGTTCGTTTGTAAGACGATTCATGGTTAAATTATAGACCAAACTGAAAATGTTTGACAGTGAAACAAAACACGAAACGTGCGTCAGCTGTTTAAACCAACTGTTTAAAAAGATAATAGCTTAAAAATCACCCGTTACTTGCAAAAAAGCGGTCGGCATTAAATGGGGACTAGCAGCTCGAGTTACACATTGATTCTATACTAGAGATCAATAACCTGGAGAATAACTCTTGCCAACTTACTTTGGGCTCAGTATGCAGTTGAGAAGTAAAGCTCTCTCTCGAAGGACCAAACTGACACTCAACAAAACGCTCATCATGCGCCTCCTGCTATATGACCCAGAAGCATGGACGACGTGAACAGCAGATAAGAAAGACACCCCAGCCAGGCGAACCTACGAAACGGTACCTCAAAAAGAAAGACGAGGACCACATCTTTGGGTATTGTTTTGTAACTACGCGTAACTATTTTGAGTAAAAACGTAAATATTTTACTGATAATGCAAATCAAACTGCATTATTAGTATTTTTATTGAAATTTCCTTCCGTGACCAGTAAAAAAATATTTTTCCTGCAATTTTTTCGAGTAATGAGGAAGAAAAATTTGTTTACTGCAGTTTTTCTAGTAATCAGTAAAAAAATATGTCTACTGCATTTTTTTTCAGTAATAAGTAAAAGTTTATTGGGAATGTAAATTAAATTTCAGTATCAGTAAAATTTTACTAATAACTGCTATTTATAATGCAGTAAATTTATATGCAGTGTACCCATCTCTGAAAATTATAAATAGCAGTTCTCCTCCGAGGCTTTTTTACCGTTTTTATTGGGGAAGGATTTTTACGTGGTTGGTTCCAAGCCGAACGCACAACCATATACCTTCGCCTTCTCACATTAACTCGCTCTCAAATGGATGTTCGGAAGCTACTCAGAGGATACATGGGCGAAGCCCAAAAGTTGTGAGCTACTTGAACCGTATGCAGAAGAATCGTCCTGGCCACTTCCAACTGAATGGCTATCAGGTACTGTCCCCACTTGCGTGGACTATCGCGCCTATCAAGAAGAATCATAAGCAGCTCATAGTAAAGTAGAATTAATGACAACCTTTGCATTTTGTGATAAAAACAAGCATAACTTTTCACTAAGTAAATTAATTTTTCGTCGTTCTTTTCTAATATTCAAATTTTCATAGGAAATATCAACATAAATGTCAAGTATTTCAAGTATTAGAGTTACCAAATTTCAATAGATACATATGGCTATAGCGCCGCGGCGCCTATAATTGTTTACAGATCAGATCAGTCCATATATTTCATCAGAGCAACTGAATTCTATGATTAGGGTTATGGCTGAGGTATGGCGCCACTAATTATAGCTTTAACCTGCATTATTGTGGGATTAACTTTTTAGTTTCTTCTAGAGTTATAGTTTCTCCCAGAGTTATAGTTTCTCCCGGAGTGCTGAACTTATGTGTTTGCCTCTTCTTCTTTCTCCTGCCGTTTTTCTTAAATTTTGAGTTAAATGGCCTCACAGACAAATGCGCGCGAAGGTTAATCTTATTTGATACAACTTTCAGTGATACTTACTTGAAACTGTGAAAAATTTGTACACATATGAAGTACAAATTATTGCAACACGACACGAGTATCAACATAGACAATCCATCATCGTACAGACGCAACAAATCGACAAGAGACATAAAGTCATTACGCACCTCCCTCCAGAAGTCCTCGTTCATATGCTGAGGGTGGAAAACAAAGTTGTCTTACAAATATAAAAATAAAAATTTGAATTTATTTATAGAATGAAAATTATATTCTATTAACATTCTTAATGTTTTAAACTGCAAAACAAAAACCACAATTCCAAGGATAACTGTTTCTATTCCAGATCATATACAGTGAGTCAAAAAAGTATTGGCACACACGAAGAATCAAAGTTCTCAGTGCTATAACTTTTCTTCTAATGAAAGTATAAAAAAATAGAAAATGGTGTTTTCTAAATATATTTATTTATTACGTATCTGAACAAAAAAAGTGCATGTAGCGTAGTAAACATAATAGAAGTGAAACTTTCAAGGCAGACAAAGAAAGAGGGAGAGACCCTAGAGGAAATGAGAGAGAAAGAGAGAGAGAGAGGGAGAGAGAGAAAGAATATATATCTAAATAAATTCACAACATTTGCAGAGAATACAAATAGACAAAATTTACAAAAAACGGAGAAGGGCCGACCGGTGTAGGTAAACGCCGGACACAAACCGTGGCAACAACGCGCACTACCCCGAGCGTTTATCACCCGCACAAACGCAGCTATGCCAGGACCGTAGCAACGGCACAAATTACCACAAGGCAATACCAATAAATCCGACGGAATGGATAGCACTTTATAGGACGCACAAGCACTAGCCAGGAAATGGAAATAAGCGCCAAAAAGTAGGCACCAGAAAAAATGCCAAAAAATCTGAACCAAAAAACGCCCCAAAGAGTAGGCACCAAGGAAATATAACGCCAAAAAGTAGGCACCAAAAATATGTTTTCTACAAGTTTGCACCAAGTGCACAAGCGCCAAAAAGTAGGCAGTGTTATTTCTCACTAGAAATTAGCAACCACAAGGAAAAACTCAGGAAAAGTAGCCTAAAATGTTTCTAAGATATATATAAGGTATAGCTCACTCTCTCCTTTTCCTCTACGTTATATCTTTTTTCTCTCTCGCGGAACGAAAATGCCCAAAACGTTGCATGGCCTTGAAATTTTACTCTCCATTCTCGCTCGTCCATCGACGTCTAAGAAGTTTCACTTCAAAAAAATTAATCTCGACTTAGGTTTACAAGCTCAACCTTGAAAGTTAAAATAAGGCACAAATTCACATCAAAAAAGTATTGGCACATTCTTTATATTAGCTTATGCTTTTGGTGTCGTAACGGTAAACTCCCGTTATTTTCACTGTTGCTTTTTACATATTCGTACGTTTTAAGAATTGCATACGGTTGCAATCACTTTTGATCGCGATTTCAACGGACATAGACCAAAATGGGCCGGGGTGATGAAATTCGAAAATAATTTTTTTTTGTTCAGATACATAATAAATAAATGTATTTCAATAGAAGATAAGTTATAGTACTGAGAACTTTGATTTTTCGAGTGTGCCAATACTTTTTTGACTCACTGCAAATAGAAATGTCAATTTTATTTATAAAGTTGTAAAAATATCTCTTTTACGCATATTTTTGCTTCTTCAAATATTAGTACTCTAATCTACATGGTCTGGATCCTTCTATGGTGGATCTGTGCGAAATATGGAAACTCATTCCAATAAAAAAACCGAGAACACAGTCTATAATCTTTAGGACAATATATTCTTATATATGTATATTCTTAAACCCATACAGTCTTCTAGTGATATGAAATAAACAAAAATTAATTACGAGGTTCGAAACCCACTCTGTGCACGAAACACCAAGTGAGAGAAAATGATTTTTCAAAAGCGGTCGCCCTTCGGCAGGTAGTGGAAAACCTCCAAGCTTATTTCTGTATGAAAATGCTCATCATGAAAAGCCATCTGCCATTCAGAGGCGGCGTAAAACTTTAGGTTCCTCGATTTGTGCAATAATATCTGAAAAACCAGCACAAATCGGAGGAGGAGCTCAACCAAACATTTTACTCAAAAGAGTAAGCTGGTTGAAAGTACTTTTTCTAATAGAATTTTTTTTCACATCATGTTTCACTACTGTCAAACTAAATATGTGCATAATTTTGTTAAGTATTCATTGACATTCCATCATGCAAAGACTTACACCTCAACGACGTTCACAAATCGTATAATTGTATTACGAAAATCCACGCTCTGTGAAAAGTGTTCATCGCGCGCTCAGTGACCCGAATTTTATTCAGCCATGAGGTCGATTTTTGGCTCAATGGCTACGTAAATAAGCAAAATTTTCGTACTTGAGCAGAAAAGCAACTCGAAGTCATTCAAGAACAGCCATTAATCCGTTGTCTTCAATGGTGCGGTTCTTCTCAAATATTTAAAAAGTCAAACCCAACTTAATACCTATAGTAATACATAAGTTGGGAGAAATATTGGGTTGTTCGAAAAGTAATTTCGTTTTTTCCCGACAGAGGATTTAATTGTATTTTTCCACAGCTAACTTCACACTAAAGTCGCATTGTCATTATATCTTTTTACAGCTGATATAGCAAGGTTTGCGTATGAATAAGTTCAATTGATTTTAAGCAGTTGTTTTTGTTCGGTCCCCTTTTAAATATGGAGAGCAATGAGCAGCATTTTCATCAGAAAAGGTAAAAATGCTGTTCAAGCCAGAAATAAATTAGCCGATGTGTATGGAGAAGATGTGTTGACAGTGCCAGAACTGGTCCGATCCGACAATTTTGATGTCGAAGATGCACCACGTTCTGGAAGGTCGGTTTAAGCTGATGAAGACGTGATAAAGGCATTAGTTGATGCAAATCGGCGAATAACAACACGTGAGATCGGTGAGACCACCTGAAAGGCCTGGGTTTAACCTCGTAGCTCGATATATCCACAAAAAAACGAAATTCCTTTCCGAACAACCCAATTGAAATAAAATTAAAACGAACTCAAGCTTCTTCGTTCCCTCCTTACCGGAATAGACACTGCGATCCAGCGAAAACTGACTATCACATTCCATGGCCCAAAAATGGGCGCTATAACAACATTTTTTTCTTCCTCTAGGCTCACTTGGATATCACTATTCTCATTTAAAAATTTAAAAATGCAAAATATTCCAGTATTCTATGCACATAGTCAACTGGCATCGTACTCCTATTAGGGCGCGGATATGTATGCTTGCATATATTTGTTGTTTTTGTATACGTACAAACATGTAGGTTGGAATGGCGTGGAATTGAACTGTGGGCGAGCGGGAATTTTTTCCACGTGTACTTAGGCACTATTGTCCATTGCACTTAAGGCCAAGCGATAGTTAATATATAATATAACTTTAATTTATTGATGAAGGTCGAAGAATTTCAACAAATATGCCAACATTGCAAGCGTGGCTTTGTTACGGTTTTGACCACCTCAACTCTGTCCACCATAAGTAAACACAGGGTTTTCTAATGAGAGGTGTTATTTTGATATTCAAAGAAAAATGCTATTTTTTAATACAAATCATCGGATGTTTATTTCATTACAAAGAGGAAGATATGCTGCTAATAGTGAAAAATAACATCAGGCAAATGACCACCACGACCACGTTTACAGGACAATATCCTTTTCATGAAATTTTCCTTAACCTAAGTGCAAAGTGGCTGCCCTATGTTCCCGACAGTCTCACAAATTCTCTCTTAAAGGTCTTGAATCGACCCTGGGCTGTTGGCGTAGACCTTCTCTTTCACGTGGCACCAAAGAAAAAAGTCACAAGGAGTTAAATCACAAGATCTCGGTGGCCAAGTGTGATCACCTCTTCGAGAGATACCACGCTCCGAAAACTTTTCCCGTAAAAGATCAATGGTTTCGTTGCTTGTGTGGCACGTAGCGCCGTCTTGTTGAAAATAAAAGTTGTCCAGATCAGTATCATTCAATTCCGGCCATAAAAAATCGTTAATCCTTTCTCCTGTTTAACACCTAACACCTGTTATTGGAAAACCCTGTACTTATAAATTTCTGTGCGTTTCTCATTACAACCTCGCTTACCATCTATCTCTACCCACTAAAAACAGTAACCAGCGTACTCCTCGTGAATGCATCACCTTGCATTATTCCATCATTAATATTTCCCTTCAACTTAAATGCAAGTAACATCTAATTATACATATCAGTAACGGTAAAGCGAACAGAGGCGTTGTTCGCACATACTTAAATTCCGCCCACAAGAAAAATATGCATTATCACATCCGATAAAATTAACAGTACATTCTTAGAGTTTTGCCATGTCATACGTAATGGAATGTGGGGCAAAGTTGCATCACAAAGTAAATTTCGTGAAAAATTTAATATACGTTAATTTCACACAAAAGAGTTTGTACATACGACGGCGGCGCAATAAGTACCCGTGTTTGAAGACAGAGGGAAAAAGAGCCGTATCGTTCGGTAATTCGCCTTTTGTTTTTGGATGGGAAAAGCAAAGTTGGACGCTGTCTATGGGGATGCTTCGCCACAGTTAGATATTGGTTCAACGAATTTAAACGTGAGTGAACAGCCGGAGCGTCGGGAGAAGTGTATCTTTCTAAAAAGGGAATATGTTGAAAAATAAAAAAAAATTTGTTTTGAAAAAAAGGTATCTTCATTTCTAATACGGGTATTTATTGAGCCCCCCTCGTATATGTACTTTTTTGAGCCGCACCATAGAAACTGTTGAAATTCCGGCGGTATCTACACGATAATCAGACTGGGTTTAAAATACACATTTCTATCCGGCTTTTAGGCACTGAGAAAATGGTTATTTGTATTGATGGTATGTGGGCAGTCAAAGGGGCTTATGGAATTCCGGGCCGTCAGAGAAAATATTACCAAAAACTCAAAAGAATTGTATTTCAAGCGTATAAAATTTCTTTGAAATTAGTAAAATTTTAAATTTCCTAGGGTTTATTTGTTTCTAATCAGGAAAAGCAAAAATCACACTTTTTCTCTGAGTGCAGCCATTTTCACTGTAGTAGCACGTTATTAAGTATGTGTGGAAAAAGGTGCAGAGATAAACGAGTTGAAGCAAATATCAGTCTAAGTTAAATCATCTGTAAATAATTAAATCAAGGCAAGTTGGAAAAAAAATGTAACAAATCACAATGAACTATGATATTAGCAGGCACTCGAGAAGAACTGCCCAAATACCGCTACATAACTTAATCTAGCTTAGTTGGTGTGTAAGTAAACAATACTTTGTGCGATTAGTCATTTACCTCTTTCACATGTCTCTTAATTCTCCAATGCATCTGTCGAAAACGTATCGCAAAGCAGCGAAAAATCATGCTTAGAAATATATCCACATAGTTCCAGGCAAAAGTAGACGATATTGTAATCCACTAGTTGAAATTATTTAAAAGGTAAAAAACCAAAGATTATTTAGTAGAGATGTCAAAAGAACATCGATGCTCGCTCATCGATATATCACAAAAACCGGTGAGTTGTTGGCTTCCGATACATCTGGCTATCGATACATCGATGTATTTTTTTTCGATACACCGATTTTTATGTTTGCAGTGCTGATATTATTTTCAATGCTTAAAATATTTTCGGTGAGGGAATTTCGTAGTTATTTTACAGAACATCTTACAAGGAATTTCAGAATATGTAAACAGTTTCTTTAAATAATTGTGAATGAATGAAATCAGATTTAGGTCGTTCATTAATCCGACTTTCCGATCGATTTTGAACCGACTTTCCCAGGCACTGTCTTATGAGGGCGCATGGACAAACGTATGCGGTTTCCCTTTAATGGTTTCTGTCGCAGCTGCAGGGGCGAGAGAAAGTGACAAGCATTGAACACTTCCTCTTCCACTCTATCTCGATAACGACCTAAATCCTATAGTATGTATTGCTCCCTACCTCACTTAGATTCGACATAAATTTTATATATGAGACTGGACAAAAACCACGTCCACTTTATCCATAAATTTGTTCTACATATTTCAGAAATTAATTAATGTGCGCCCGGGTAACCTTCGGATGTGTATGTACAATATGGGAATCAAATGGAAGCTGTTGGTGAATGCTTTAGTCCAGAGTATTTTTCATGCCGCTCCGTGACTAGGGTCTCGAGATAGAGACCAAAACGTGGACCCTAGATTGTGTTTGTACAATATGGATATCAAATTGAAGCTGTTGGTGAATGCTTTAGTACAGAGTATTCTTCATGCCGCTCCGTGACTGGGCTCTCGAGATATGGGTATCAAATGAAAGCAGTTGATAAGTGCTTTAATACGGGGTAATTTTCATACCTATTGATGACTAGGGTCTGGAAATATATGCCAAAACGTGGACCCGCCGTGTCTTTGCACCGAATTAAAAAAAACTTACACACATTGTTAAGGAGGTATTGAAGATGGTTTCCGTATAGTTTGGATACCTATTGGTAGATAGGGTCTCGAGATATAGGTCAAAACGTGGACCCGGGTAACCTTCGGATGTGTATGTACAATATGGGTATCAAATGGAAGCTGTTGGTGAATGCTTTAGTTCAGAGTATTTCCATCCGCTCCGTGACTAGGGTCTCGAGATAGAGACCAAAACGTGGACCCTAGAATGTGTTTGTACAATATGGATATCAAATTGAAGCTGTTGGTGAATGCTTTAGTACAGAGTATTTTTCATCCAGCTCCGTGACTGGGGTCTCGAGATATAGGTCAAAACGTGGACCCGGGTAACCTTTGGTTGTGTATGTACAATATGGGCATCAAATGAAAGCTGTTGATAAGTGCTTTAATACGGGGTAATTTTCATACCTATTGATGACTAGGGTCTCGAAATATATGCCAAAACGTGGACCCGCCGTGTCTTTGCACCGAATTAAACCAAAGTTACGCACATTGTTAAGTAAGTATTGAAAATGGGTTTCGTAAAGTTTGGTTGTAATTCGGAGTACTGGCAACGGGTACAGCGTTCTTTTGAACCAGCCATAATGTCGCTTACTTTTTTAACGCTTGGGGCGGAACTGAACTGTCAAATTACAATGTGTCAATATTTCTTTCTGATTTGGATGCCATAAGGAAAAAACGTAAGTGCAACATGTAAAAATTGTTTGTGAATTTTTTTGGAGTGGATTTTGGAACAGTGAATAATTTCTTACGAAATTTGAGAATTTAATGTGAAATCCGAATGAAATTATGTGTTCGTGGAAAAAAAATTTTTTTTCGTTTTTTTTTTTTGAAAAATATAAATGGATAATGGTTAAAAAAGCCCCAATGCTTAATAAAACATATAAATTGAAACGAAAAATTTATGGATGATCAGGAAAAAAGACGATTGTTTATTCATATGCGTTGATTTGAAATTTAAAAACAATCTTCTTTTTTCCTGACTTTCAATTTATATTTTATATTTACTCAAAAACAAATAGAAAAACAAAAAATATTGTTTATGCCAAAGCGCTTGAATAAAGAATAAAGAAATAAATAATATGAAAATCATATATTTTCTGTTCTAAACCATATCTATTCTATTTTAGTGTGCCCAGCGAAGGGGGCCGGGTTTGCTAGTAAGTAGATATGTATACATTCTTGATCATCTTGAAAAGCCTTGAAACACACAAAAACACATGCAACTATTCATCGCTAGACATTTCTTTCAATAAAAAATACATTAGCAAAGTCGCTAACTTTTCAGACTTTCAGTTTCAAATGAAATTTCACGACTATTCATTGGTCTATCGTTGCACTCATATTTTTTCCAATGAAGCAAAAACAAAATCTAATATATATGAAGGCTATGACTAACCGATTCGTTTACCAGAGCGAGAAGTACTGAATTCAAAAGAGAAGGCTTCACACTTAACAGCTGGCGATTGCTGGCGTTTGATGCGTCTTCACTTCTTCTCAGTTAGTGCCGTAATTAAGTAGTCGCAATTGGTGCAGCTATGAAAAATCCGTGAAACAGGTATTTTCGCAAAACATTTCAAAAACTAACGATAGCTAAAAGTTTCAGCAGTTTTTGATTACGTTAACAACTATTCGCCGGCAAAGGGATTTAAATTTTTATAAATACAGAAATTGGCTCAAATAGCAAATTCAAAGGTGGTAAGACACTTATAAGACATGGGCTGAAATGTTCCGGGCCTAAAAAAGAATACGCGTTTTTTTTTGTTAAAAATTGGATTAGTTCATCAACGTAATTTCCGTCAAGAACAACGCAAGCATTCCAGCGCCGCTCTAACATTTCAATAGCACTTTTGTCGAACGATATTTTGTCTCAAAATAGGCTTCGATTTCAGTGATAACCTCTTCATACGAGCGATATTTCTTATCGGCGAGCCTTTTTTTAGGTCTGCCAACAGCGACTGCTGGGAGCCAAATCTGTCGCTGGGAGCCAATTCATGTAATTTTGTCATTGTTTTCATTGACTCGTGACACGGTGCATTGTCTTGTTTTTGGTCAACAGTGATCAAACGCAGCACTCACTTCGAATAGAGTTCATACAATACAAATACAAATCTCAGCTAACTCACGCAGTTTCACTTTTCGATCATTCAAACGATTTTGGGGATTTTTTTGATGTTTTCTAGTGTTACCGCCTTATTTGGGCGTCCACTGCGTTGAGAATAATCGGTGACCCTACGACCACGTTTGAAGACAGCAGACCATCGTTTTATTATTGTTTCTGACGCAGCGAAGTCCCCATAACACAAGCAATGGCTTGATGCTTTGTTTGAACGGTATTTTTTCCCAGCAAGAAGCAGTGTAAAATTAAAGAATGAAATTTTTTTGATTCATTGTTTTGAAAATAACAAAAGTAGCGTCACTCTCAGCACAACAACTCACGAACTAATGAATAGAATATCATTAAATTTTAACGGCAGTCTCTCTAAGGTTAGTACTAACTAAAAAAGAGGTCAATGCAATAAAACTAGTGTCATCTACTCGTATGTGTTCGGCCTGGAACTTTTCAGCCCATGTGTTCATAATTAAACGGAGTTTTCAAAACTAGCGCATACCGCCAATTAATTGCTCACCTCCACTAAGGGTATTAACCAAACTTGATAACTAAATATCGAAAATATCTGCAAGCGCTCCCGCATGAAGTAGTTTTTCCAAAAATCCTCCTTTAGGTTGCATTTCTTGATTTGGAAATCGTTATTGTAAATTGCAGTTCCAATGTACACCGAATGTTCCACTTACATAGGGCAACGAAATGAAAATAAATAAGTAGCAACAATGTGCACACATGCACCTATAAATGTGTGTGAGTGTATACATACCTGCAGCACCAAGCAGTAAAATTGCGCCAAACCTCCGCACATTGCGACTGAAATTTTGCGATTCTCCATTGCCATAGGGCTTATGTAAAAATACCTGCTCGCTGCGATGCATGTGTTTTATCAGATTTGGCCATTTACGAGCGAGTTGTAAAAAGCTACTCACACTCAAAACCGATATGATGCTGAAACTGAAAGGACCTGCAGCAAAAGAATACGAAAATATGTTGTTATTAACTTGTTATTGACTGTGGGAAAATTAAACGCCCACGAGCAGTGAAATATCAAAGCCAGTGGACCCAAATAGTTTAGCACAAAACTGAAAAGCCAAGTTGTAAATTTAACATTTTTTTACCAACTGTATACAATTTCAAGCCCAACTTCAATACAACCTTCGTCGATAGCACCACATCCATGAGCGAAAAGCATATCATCAAAAGGGAGAGAAGTGAAATTGGCGTCAACCAGCTGAAGTGGACGTGTTCGACATTTGATATGGACGATGCGCCACTGACAGGCAACGTTGCCAGTAAATTTGAGATCATCATAACTGTAGAGAGAAATATTATATAATATAATGCAACTTAGCAACATAACGAGTACATAGACAGTTACACATGTATAAATACCACAACTACAAATGAATTGGCTTGTAATGCCATAAATCGTTTGCAAACATGTATACCTCGAACATGGAACATGTGGCACTAGAAGCATACACACATGTTGCTGAATGTGGTTACTTACACGGTGACAACGCATGATGCATGGTATTCGTGCTCTCTAGCGGGGCATCATTATGCTGCTCCTCCCTGTGGCCCTTTGGCTTTTGTGGCTGTAGATATTCTTTGGACTTCAGCTGTTGCATGGTACTACTTGCAACAGCTCAGCACATGCAATGGTACAACTTCTCACTTCTGAACGTAGCAACATGCATTTTTTTTCAATTTCATTGCAATGTTTTATGAAAAACAACCTTATCATGCGAATCACGATTAAAGCTACTTTTCGCAGTTGTAAGCATTGCAAACTATCGATTTTACTTTGATTGCAATCAACATAAGCGCATGAAAAATGAAATAGCAGAAAAATTAAAAGCATAAAAACTAATGCCGCATGTTGGAAATTTACCTCAAGGACCATTAGATTCCAAACGTGATAATATTTTTGCAGTTGAAGTGATTGAGCGGTTCTTTGATGTGGTGATATTTGTGCTGCAGAGGGTCCCTTTGACATTTTTTATTGCATTTTGTATTGTATTGCACCTTTTTGTGGAAATGTAATAGGTCTATTTATAAGTTCGTGCGGTTTTACAACAGATGGCGTAACTTGATTATTATTCCATCGATCCACATTTCCAAACATTCATTGGAGAGCTACTGTCGTAAGGCACAAACGTCAGTATAAGTTTTTTATTTGAAGCGTAAACAACAATATTTTTACCACACTTGAAAATGTCGAATTTCGTGCCAAATAATGTGTTTTTGCGGGGAATTCTTCTTCATTATTTTAATATGAAGAAAAAAGCAGCCGAAAGTCATCGTATCTTGGTGGAAGTTTTTGTGAGCATGCTCTATCTGAGCGAACGTGCCAGAAGTGGTTTGCACGCTTTAAAAGTGGTGATTTTGGCTTGGAAGACGAAGAACGCGAGGGTGCGCCGCCAAAGTTCATGGATACCGAATTGGAGGAATTGCTCGATCAAGATCCGGCTCAAACGCAAGAAGAGGTTGCAAAAACTTTGGGAGTTGATCAATCAACCATTTCCAAACGTTTAAAAGCCATGGGAATGATCCGAAAGGTAGGCCATTGGGTGCCGTATGAATTGAAGCCAAGAGACGTTGAACGCCGTTTTATGGCATGCGAACAACTGCTTCAACGGCACAAAAGAAAGGGTTTTTTGCATCGAATTGTGACTGGCGATGAAAAGTGGGTCCATTACGACAATCCAAAACGTCGGGCAACGTATGGATACCCTGGCCATGCTTCAACATCGACGTCGGCGCAGAATATTCACGGCCTGAAGGTTATGCTGTGTATCTGGTGGGACCAGCTGGGTGTTGTGTATTATGAGCTACTGAAACCGAATGAAACGATTACGGGGGATGTCTACCGACGACAATTGATGCGTTTGAGCCGAGCACTGCGAGAAAAACGGCCGCAATACGCCGATAGACACGACAAAGTTATTTTGCAACATGACAATGCTCGGCCACATGTTGCACAAGTGGTCAAAACATACTTAGAAACGCTCAAATGGGATGTCCTACCCCACCCGCCGTATAGTCCAGACCTTGCGCCATCCGATTACTATCTCTTCCGATCGATGCAACATGGCCTGGCTGACCAGCACTTCCGTAATTACGATGAAGTCAAAAAATGGATCGATTCGTGGATTGCGGCAAAACCGACCGAATTTTTCACAAAGGGAATCCGTGAATTGCCAGAAAGATGGGAAAAAGTAGTAGTAAGCGATGGACAATATTTTGAATATTAAATTTGTAACCATTTTACGTCAATAAAGTTTAAAATTTCGAAAAAAAACCGCACGAACTTATTCATAGTCCTATTAATTGAACTCATTCCTATTTACTGAATACTAATTTTTCATTCCTATTTACTGAATACTAATTTTTCATTCCTATTTACTGAATACTAATTTTTCGATTGCTGCAGTTATTTAAGCACGATTTTATCTGATAGCAAACTTCGAGTTGATTTAAAGAGACAGGTGTCAGAATTCTTCAGTATAAACTCTGCGTTGTACAACATAAAAACAGGATAATCCAGATATACGTTTATTTTTAAATAAAATAAAAAGTAGGTTGGGTTATACGAGGTGTGTTCAAAAAATAAGGTAAATTTTCATTTTTTTCCAAAAAATATTTATTTATTCATCAATTTCTATTTTGTCTCCTTCAAAGTAGTCCCCCTCAGATATACTACACTTCCGCAACTATCGGAAATATGCGTTTTTCCCAATAGTCAAGCAGCTATCTTAGCTTTAAGCCAATTCAAAAATCGTCAGACAATGCAAAGAAGAACTTAATATTTTTGCACGCGCGACAGACATCACTCTTACCTGGATACCTGGCCATCGGAACATAGAAGGAAATGAGAAAGTTAATGAACTGGCAAGGCAGGGTGCATCCTATAACGAGTTCGAAACTGTAGAGAGAGAGAGATCATCTCGCTATTCCAGAAGCAGGCCGTTGACAGATGGACTAACACGTATACCTACAAAATAACTGAATCAACGAGGCCTAATTTCAACAAATCCAGAACTGACGAGTTGTTAAGAAAGCCACGAATATACATATTCAGAATTACGTCAACAATAACCGCTCACTGGCCTTTAGGAAAGCATGTCAGGAAGATGAGGCTGCCGTGCTGCAGAAAAAGCTTTTCACTATCTATGTGAATGCTCAAGTCTGGGTGACCTACGGCATAAGATGCGGACGGAATTCTCGATGGTTCACTTGAAAGAAAAGAAACTGCAGAAAAGAAACTTGACGATAAAGGCAGATCGAAATGGTTATGTTAGTAAGGTTGATTGTCTTCAACAAGACACTCAATGACCCTATTGTGATACTTGCATTTGATTTCCATCCCCTGACTAAGTTGCTTAAATCACTTAGATCTTTTTAAGAAGGTCTCTCCAGTGAGTCGTTTTGCCAATTTCCCAGTTCTTCAATGAAATAATCCCCAAGATATTTGCCACGACTTCTTTGAAGTGCAGGGCATACACAGAGGACGTGTTGTACTGACTCAATTTCTTCTTTATCTCCACAACTCCTGCAGGCATCATTATGAGGTACACCCATTCTACCATCTAGAATGTCAATAGTGCAGCGATCCGTTATAAAACTTGTGAGGATACTGGTAGTTGATTTGTTGAATCTAAGCAGACATTTTGTACTTCTCAGATTTAGTTTCAGCCAGACTGCTTTTTTTTTTAATTGGTTGGTATATCTTTGGCCAAGCTTTTCCTCCAATTAATGATGGAAATCTGGCTTTTGTTCTACAAGATTTTTTATGAGTGAATTCCCATTTTATGATGGCAGGCGCTGCAAAAAAATGCTCAGCTACGCGACCGACTTTCGATAATTTCAAGTTTTATTAAGTCAAATATTCTTTTTCATTTACGGTTTACATTTTTTTTTCAAGTGGGTACTCGGGATGACTTCGCTGGCATCCGGTCAAACCAAATTGAAACCAAACTAATGTTAAAGGCTTTTGGCTCTAACTCACGAATATATATACCTATATACATAATTGGCGCGTACACTCTTTTTGGGTGTTTGGCCGAACTCCTCCTCCTATTTGTGGTGTGCGTCTTAATGTTGTCCCACAAATGGGGGGGCCTACAGTTTTAAGCCGATTCCGAGCGGCAGCTATTTTTTATGAGGAGCTTTTTCATGGCAGAAATACACTCGGAGGTTTGTCATTGCCTGTCGAGGGGCGACCGCTATTAGAAAAATGTTTTTCTTAATTTTGGTGTTTTCACCGAGCTTCGAACCGACGTTCTCTCTGTGAATTCCGAATGGTAGTCGCGCACCAACCCATTCGGCTACGGCGGCCTGATGGGCATATAAAATTTGCCATGACTTTTTGGCATAGTTCGGTTGTATCTCATTTATAACGCGCATGATTTCGTTCTTCAACTTTGTAATTATCTCGGGCCCATTGACCACACTTTTTACGTAGCTTTAGAAAAAAATGTCCAATATAGTAGAGTCAAATCGCAAGATCTTGAATCCGGACACATATTGTCCAAGCTCATATCCATAAAAAGTTTGTTATCAAGTCGGGATAACGATCACCGTTCACCGTAAGAGCTTTGCCGGCATTATTTTCGTAGAAATACGGCCGAATTACTCCGCCTGCACAAAATCCCTACCAAACAGACTCTTTTTGGGTGCATAGTATTTTTTGAATGACCCAAATTCGGACATGAAACATCAAATGATAGAAACAATTTTTTCTATTAGCGGTCCAATCTTGTGTTGCTATCGCTTTGTGTGAAGGAGCAGAGTCTTAGAACCTCGATCTTCATGATCAACTGGACTGTTAAATCCATCAGAAACATTAAACTCCCTCGCAAGGGAGGGCCCTTGATATTGAAGGGTCTTTTCAATAATCACTTGCACTTCTTGAATAAATTTTGCAGATCAGGCAGTGTCAGAACGTTCCACGCGTTTTTTTTTTTTTTGCGTTTGGCAACAAATTTTGCATCGCCACCTGATGCTTCCAATTCACGGCACACCTTATGAACGAACGAACGTGCGCAATTAAGAAAATTAGAGATTTCTGGATTGTTGTGATTTGCTCAGATAGCGACGATAACTGTATTTCTCTTCATTTTTTGAGTTATGTTTTAGTCTTCCATTTCTTATCTAAAAAAGAGCAAAAAGAAAAATATGTGGCTATAATAGTTTCGGGGAGTTATAGCCACATATATGCATATCCTCAAACAGCGTATGGACCCTGTTTATTCAGATATACATATATATTATACAAGGTGAAGACCAAAACAAACAAGACTGGCATCATAAAAATGTTCTAGATGGCACCATCTTTTTAATGAGTTAGTGCGCTGGAAGTTACATCCCTAGCTGACTTCCAGTGAAAGCTTGGGGCATTCAGTTCAGTGGAAGCGAAGTTATTGCGTCTAAAGTGTCAGTATGTTTGTGTCATCAGTACAAAAATGAGTTTCGAACAATGAGCTAATATCAAACTTCGTTTCAAAATCGGTAAAACGTTTACCGGAAACATTTGAATTAATGAAAAAAGTTTGTGGCGATGATTGTCTATCTCGTGCCAGAGTTCATGAATGGCTTATACGTTTCAGAGATGGAGGAAATGAGGACTTAAATGACTATGAACGTACGGACCACCCAAAATCAGTTATCACCGAAAACTTCATCAAAACTTTTCGAAAATTTATGAAAAATGAACCGAAATCATTGTTAAAATTCATGGAGTCGAAGTTGAATATCTCCAAAACATCGAATAATCGCATTTTTACTGATACTCATTTAAGCTTACGAAAGGTCTGAGCCCGTTTCATTCTGCTCAAGTTAACTGAGGACCAAAAATTGCTCAGAATTCAACATTCGAGAGACCTCATTAAAGATGCGAGAAAAGGCGAGAACTTCCTTTACAATTTTGTAACTGGTGATGAAACGTGGTGTTTACAACACGAACCTGAAACTAAGCCTCAAAATGCCGAATGGAAGGCCCCAGACGAGCCACCACACAAAAATTCGCGTTCGGAGAAGTCAAAAAGCAAGTCGATGCTCATTTGTTTTTACGATTTCAAGGGATTACGATTCCTCCACAAGGAGTTCGTGCCAATGGCCAAATCGTCAATACAATTTTCTTCAAATGAACATCGCTCCATGACTAAGTCTGACAAAGTCCGTAGTACCTATTGTCTAGAAAAAATTTTCTGTATCAACCTTTGAAACACCCTCTTTTTTTAGCAGTACCTGATTAGAAGAAAATTTGGTTTTATTTTTGTGCACTAAAACTTTAAAGCCGTTTTCTCGAATTGTTATTGTTATTCTAGAAAATGCGGCACATATAACCAAAAAAAATCCATACGAATAAAAGGCACCACAAAGTAATTATTTGAATTCTAACGTCGCCATTTTGGCACAAATTTTAGTACTAATAAACAATTTAATAGTTAGTACTTTATTACACCATTATAAGTAGAAATAATGCATTTTGTATGTATGTTATGTATGTTCTAAAATGCGTAATTAAAAAATGTTCGATGATGCCGATGCTGCTGGTATCCACCACACAGTTAGTTAGTAACATAATCGTACGATGCCTACTGGAATCGAGCAAGTGATTCAGATATTTTTTACATTGCACATATTTTAATCTTCAAGGAAAAGCATTTCACTTCAATAAACCGATGCTCTAATGTTTCTCTTCCACTCCATACGTTCTTAGGAAATTTTTCCAAATTTACTCATTTTCATGCTCGTACTCAATCTGCTTGCAATAATTTGTTATCTGCTGAATGGACCCTTTATTGATGACATCTGCAACCATCACCTCATACGTGAAGATTGTGCTAGCCATCTACGGTCAAGGAAATATGAAAAACAGCAAAAAAGAAGATAATATAATAACATCCTTTTAATAAGCATTAAAGGCGCCAAAACCAAAACGTAGGCACACACAAGCACTAAAAACCGAGTATATTTATACCATACATGTATATGTACGTGTGTCGTATGGAAGTAAATTTATCTGCTCACCGCTAAAATTAATTGTCGCGTTATATAGAAGAAACCACATCCAGACCAGGCCGTTAAATCGAAGGCTAACTGCTCGCTGAACCGTTGTGCCTGTAGGACATTAGTATAGAGAGAATAAATCGTTAGCCAACAAAGACGCAAACAAATATGCACAAGCAATTATTCACACACACACTCATAAATGATGCTTAAGTATTCGAGTGAAATTACACAGGTCTACATCGTTTTTTTTTTTCTTTTTCAAATGGGACTAATTTTCGGGGTTCTTTTGGGCGCTAAGTACGAACGTAGATTTTGGTATTTTTAGGCCCAGATTTACCAAACAGCCTGACGTACTAGAGGCTTCAAATTAGTCTAAAATTAAAGCCTTGCACAGAAAATCAGTTAGAAAGAAGTTGTTTTTTTTTTCAGTGCAAAACCAATTTTATTGTAACCTCAAAATGTCAGCTGAAAACCGTCCCGTCGCAATTACGTTTAAGCGACTGATTTTTCCGACGGAAATGGATCAGCTTACACCATAGTAACCATATGTGCAAGCTTTAATTTAAATAAATTACGGTTTTATAAGTAAGCACACCCGAAAACAGGTTCTTTTGAATTCAGGTGTGAAGACATTTCTATCACGATAAAGCTCCTCTTAGAAAATCTTGTGCATACCACAAATAGGAGGAAGAACTCGGCTTTTACACTCCTCCTCCTATTTGTGGTGTGCGTCTTGATGTTGTTCGACAAATGGAGGGACCTACAGTTTCAAGCCGACTCCGAACGGCAGATATTTTTTATGAGGAGCTTTTTCATGGCAGAAATACACTCGGAGGTCTATCGTTGCCTGCCGAGGGGCGACCGCTATTAGAAAAACTTTTTCTTTATTTTGGTGTTTCAGTGAGATTTGAACCCACGTTATATCTAAATTCCGAATGGCAGTCACGCACCATCTCATTCGGCTACGGCGGCCAATGATATACTCGTATATTTAAAGTTCTTATTTTTCAATTCTTGTCTGAGATCTTTGATCCATGGTTTTTCATTTTGAAAAGTTGTCACCAAATTTGTAATCAACGACGCCAGAATCCTCGAGTAGTTATTTTTATGAGCTTAGAAGGGATCCCGGTGGTCTAGAATTAAAAAAAAAATTGATTTTTAGTTTTCTCGATATTTCGAAAGTATAGTAAAGGGTGTTTTTTTTAGAGGTTAGGTTTTCAAGTTGGCACTACTTTTTTCGTAGATGGTCTTTTTGACAGCTGTCACTTGATTTATGCTCAGTTTGGTTTGCCATTTCATAATGAATAGACTTACACCTGATCAAGCGCGTATCACGTTCGGTGAATGGGCCCAAAACGAGATGGCCACTGATCCCGATTTTCACAAGAAAATTTTCTTCAGCGATGAAGCTCACTTTTGGTTGAATGGGTATGTCAATAAGCAAAATTGTCGCATTTGGAGAGAACATAATCGCCAAGCCGTTGCTGAGACGCCGTTACATCCTCAAAAAGTCACTGTTTGGTGTGCTCTATGGGCAGAGGGAATCATTGGTCCATATTTCTTTAAAACTGAAGCCGGCCATAATGTTACAGTCAATGGAGAGCGCTATAGAGCCATGATTAATGACATTTTCGTGCCTGAATTGGACGATGTTGATGTGGACGACCTTTGGTTCCAACAAGACGGCGCTACATGCCATACAGCCAACGCAACAATCGATTTATTGAAGGAAACTTTTGGTGAGCGCATTATCTCGCGCCGTGGACCTGTGGCGTGGCCTCCAAGATCGTGCGATATAACACCACTGGACTATTTCTTGTGGGGCTATGGGAAGTCGCTTGTCTACGCAGATAAGCCCGAGACGTTTGACGTCTTGGAAGAGAATATTCGGCGCGTTATTGCTGACATACGGCCCCAATTGCTGCAAAAAGTGGTCGAAAATTGGGCCTCTCGACTGGAATTTATTCGAGCCAGCCGCGGCGGCCACTTGCCCGAAATCATTTTTAAAACATAATGACAAACCCTTATCTTTATAATAAAGCTAAATTCTTGGCCATAACATTAAATTATATACGTTTTATTTCATCTTGAAAACCTAACCTCTAAAAAAACACCCTTTACGTTTTATTTCATCTTGAAAACCTAACCTCTAAAAAAACACCCTTTACCTTAAGAATATACTGTGCGGAAATTCCCAATATTATAGCTTCTACAGCCCATTAACTAGGTAGAGAGCGATCCGCACGCTCCTGTACCTTTAACTCACGACTTTTTTCGGCCTAGTGTTGTCAAAAAAAAAAAACTATTCAATCGAATCGTATGAAATTTTAATATGTTTTTCACAACATCAATGGTTAACGGCATTACTAGAATTACATTATTATTTCAATTATTTTGATTAAAAAACTGAAAAAACCCCGATTTTTAGAGTGCCAAATTCAAAACTGCACCATTTTGTCAATTTTTTTTTTATTCCAGTGGCGGCACATAGCTACAGTCATACTGATTAAAAATTTTGTTTTTTTGTTTTTTAAGCGCCAAAATAGACCCCACCGTCCAGATCCAATTTTTCGGGAGGGTCAACTTCAGCGCCATTTTCCATTTTCCATAAATATCGTTTTTCATTTTCTTTATTGTAAAAAAAACATTCCTGAAAATACCCTAAATTTTAGAGCTCTATACTTCCGGGACCCCTTAATACAATTTAATAATTTTCCGAACTGTTTATTTTACTTTGGAACTTGCATATAAGCTCATTGTTTTGTTAAGATTGAAGCTTTAATTTGAATAAGTAAAGCGCGTCAAATAATCTTCTCAAACCCATGCCCACTACGGGGCATGAAAGAAAAAATTAATTAATTATTTTAAGAAAAAATTAATTTTGTAGACCTGTGTCATTGAATGAGTTTGCCAAGGACGGAAGATAAAAAGAAAAATGGCAAAGTTGATAATGAAAGTGAAAGAGAATGGGTCAACGGCAATGGGAATGACATTGACACTTATTAAGATGTGGCACAGTTTGAGTCGCACCTCAGCACACCACGACGTGCTCGGCACACTACGCAGAGTCACTAATATACGTTTACCGTAGTCATTTATAGAAGAAGCTATAAAAAGTGTGAGAGCAGTACGAGAAATGGCAAAGAACAGGGAATACCAAAAGGCGATTACAGCAATCAGATCAACGCCAATATTCCTGGAATGAAGAAGAAGATGTTTAAATTTTCCAACTAGAAAGAAAATTTTACAAAGATACGCACTGAAAACTGTTGAATAGCTGAAAGCAAATAAAATACATATTATTGCTGCATGCCAATAGTATCAATGGCGCTATGTTGTCGTTGACTAATTCCATAAGATGCAGCAACTCCAGAAAATGTTCACGAACTTCGGTCCAAAACAGCATTGGAAGTGTCTGCAACAAAAGGAAATTATGAATAAGACGCACGACTCAAATTTAGTATTTGTATTTAACAGCCTCCACTAACATAAAACTGTGAATGTAACATAATATAACTGCAAATTAACGTAAAACGTGTAAAACGATATCACATTCGTAACCCCATTGCGGGCACTTTCAGAATCTCTAATGAAAGCTAAGTTTAATGGGAATCCCAACAGTCACATCATCAGCTATACTTTTCTTCAAGAATATTAATCTTGATCCAGCCAAAGCCTTACATGCCATATGATTTTAATTTCAAGTAAAAAGCTTAAACAAAAGTTCAAAAATATTTTATCCGACATTTCAATGCATTTTTTGTCGAGAAATATCTAAAATTTTAAATAATTTTTAAATAAATTTAAATTTTAAATAAATTTACATAAATTAGCCAATATACTGAATAAAAATTGTTCCTTGACTAACAGTTTTCTGTTTTCCTCTTTTACCAAAATATTAGTTATATTATTTTTATTTTAGTTTTTGTTTTTTAAGTTTACTGCCGGTAGAGTAACAGTTGTCGTAAAGTTGTAGTGCGATTTCCACACTCCTCTTAAATTTTCCATTTGTTTATTTTATTTGTTGTCTACCCGTATTTGTGTTTTGAAATTACATTTATGTACCTTATTATGGACCGCTTCGATACGTTGATGGAGCTGATGAAAACGTGCTGCCAAGCCAATGCTAACGCAAATGATAAAGGCATCAGTAAACGACCTTGGGTAAGCCAGCGTTAAATTGATCCACTGCAAAATGAATATGAAGCCCGTTATATGTACATACATATTAAAAAGCATATAAAATTAAGCAGCCTAAAAAATTTAGCCTTAGTTTACAAAAGAGTCATCATGGTAAATCAAAGGTTAAGAGGTTAAAAATAAAAAGTATGGAAGAGCTAAGAATTTTGATACCCGAGAAAAGGTTATTTCTTAGAAAAAGTACACTTTTTTCCTGCACTTCAAGTCGCCACCAGCACTCTTTCCACGAGTTTTGTTTCGAATTTTTGGAAAGTTTTTTCAAACTAAAATGTAACAATACTAACCAAGGCGCATTCATTAAATGTGATGGCACTAGACCGAAAACAATGTTCTGTACGTTTGATTGTCAAAGCAAAGTATTGGGAAACTCGAAAACAAATAATGAATTTGCCTTGTTTCATATGCGGCTGACAGCCACATGGACACCTCGAAAAAAAAAAACAAATCAGCTAATTTACCAACACCACCTTTAATATTGTAGATACTTGATACTAATTTATACATGAAAACAACAAAAAATAATCCTTACCAGAAATTTGGAACTGTCATTTAAAATAATATTAAGAAAAACTTGAATATTATCAGAAAATTTCGACCTTACAATACGATGTTCTATTTCGTAAATTAACCATATTTACTATGTTGTTCAATAAGTTTTGCAGTTCGATAAGAGAAACACAATTATATGGTTTGAAAAAAAAACACTTTATTTTTAAGTATAGACTCCATGAGCATCAATACACTTGTTCCGACGAGATTCCAGTTTATGAATTTCATCCCTGAGGTGAGAGTCTCCACAGCTGTTATGACCTCATCATTTGATGAAAAACGCTCTTCAATGCAGTTTTTTAGGTTTGGATACAGATGAAAGTCACTAGGGGCCAAATCTGATGAAGATGGTGGATACTTCATCAAAGCGAACTTTAACTTATGGATTTTAGCCATTGCCTAAATGCTCTTGTGACACGGTGCAATGTCCTGATGAAAAAGAATTTTTATTTTTTTCGTATGCAAACTGGGTCTTTTTCCAGAAATTTTGTACTTCAGCTGGTCTAAAAGATTACAATAATATTCATTATTTATTGTTTTACCATTTTGCAGGTAATCCACAAATAAAATTCCTTTCGCATCTCAAAAAGTGATGCTAACAACTTCTTGACCGATTCTTGGGCCCGAACTCGTTTCGGAGCCGAACAGCCAGGTTCACACCACTCTTCAGTCTCTTCTTTTGATTTAGAATCATGATGATATACCCAAGTCTCATGCATAGTGATGAATCGACGCACAAAATTCACTCTATCCTTTTGAAAACGCTCTAAATGTTGCTGAGAAAGTCGCAGAGGAATGTATTTTTGTTCCAGTGTTAGCTAATGTGGCGCCCAATACTTAAGTCAAAATTTACTTACACTGCCCAAAGAGAAGCCTAGGGCTTCTACTACTTCTTTTTCAGTCAGTCAACCCTTTTCCAATACGATTTCCTATATTCTTTCTACAATTTCTGGTGATGTTGCTGTTTTTGGACTCCTTGACGTGTATCGTCTTGAAGGATCGTACGACCACGTTTTAGTTCAGATACCCCATCTTTCTACTGTACTTATTGATGGCGAAAGTACAGTTTCAACATTTGTTCATAAATTCCCTTTGCTTCAATTCAAAATTCAACTGCACAATATTTGATTTTTTCCACAACTATACTAAATGGCTTGTAAACAAAGTATGAATAGATTGAAGTGAAACTTCACACACGTTCGTATGAAGAGTGTGCCAACATAAAAAAAAAAATGGCTGGAAGCAACGTTCACCCTTATCGAACCGCGAACCTTATGAGCAACCTAGTATTTCGTTGCAAATATGCGGCTGGAAAGTGATATTAATAACATATAATAAAGCATATAAGTAAAAAAATAAAATTGAAGCGAGAGCATAAATCTTGACTTCATCAAAGAAATGAATATAATTTACATATATAATTGAATCTTAGTGGATTAATTTATCAATTAAATGTTGATGATTAGTATCCTTACCTCCATTACAGGCAAATACCAAATATTAAACGGCAAAAATTTACTTAAATGAGGTCTCTCCCGCCTGTAGAGACTCTCCCAGAAGCTAACGTTAAACTTGCATTGGATACGCTCTAAATTGCTTTTATGAAAGGAATTGAACACAAGAAAGCAATGCTCCACTGGAAAAGCAAATTGTTAGCCATCAAAATTAACATGATAAATGTATAAAATGACGTTGATGCTCTTTGCCAGCAATGTGCTACTCACCGAGTGCGCTGCACATAACCATAAAACTTAATGCGTAAATGCGCGCCTTCATATTATAAGTCGCATAAATTCGATAAGGTGTACGGAGGAATATCTCCTCAGTGCGACGCCATTCGCGTATGATGAACGGCCACTTTGTAGCTAAACGCCAAAAGTAGATATGCTCCAGCAAGCATACCACGAACAAGGATATTGTGCCTGCCGACCAAGAATGATTACAAGATATTTATGGAGTATTTACATATATAATTGCACTTATATATTATGTATAGGTAACTGCGTATGTAGGTGCGTGTGTACGAGCTTAAATATAGGTATAGATAGGGTGATCTGTAAGTGGTTTTTTTAGGGTGCAATCTATTTCTAGTTGGACTTCTTGATAGAAAGTCAGTATCATATCTTCGCGGAATGAAATGAATCGCTTTACGCTTAAGCAAAATGGGGAAATATTGCAAACTTATTTCCAAAGTCAATCCTGTGTTTCCAAACAGTACATTTATTGAAAAGAAATCAAAAACATTTTTGCTGACAAAGCGCGTTTTCATCTGTATTATTAAGCGACATTGCCGCATCTGTGAAACGGAAAACCCGCACGTGATCATCGAGAAGCCATTGCATCTGCAGAGAATGACGGTTTGGTGAGTATTTTGAAGCGGTTGCATCATTGGCATATTTTCCGTTGAAAATGCTACTGGCAATACGATTTTGGTCAACGATGAATAGAACGGAAGCATGATAAAAGTTTTGTGACCGGAAGTATTAGAAGACATGAACTTGGATGGTCTTAGGTTTCAGTAGTACGGCGTGCCATACCCCACAGCCCATGTCACAGCCGATATTTTACGCGCTGAGTTCGGTAATCGTGTTATGAACCGTCCGGACGATATCAATTGGCCAAAAGAGATTGAGATTTGACCCCCTTGATACCCTATCAAGAACCTTATTTTTTTTTTTTTTTTCTCTTCTTTTTGTCGGGACAACTAGCAAGATCAGCACTCCTACAACGATAAGTTCATTTTATTGCATTCGGGTTCCCTTTTTCATTTTCTTTAAATCTATTCGACCTCCAAAGAAATCTGAGTAGATCTTGATGCTAAGGTGGTCGCTTCTTAACACATCAGGTGCCAAAGACCTCAAGCCTGATTCGAGCGTCCAGCGGCTACGTTGGCTGAGTCATGTCGTCCGAATGTATACAAACGCTCCGGCTCTGAAAGTATTCGATGCGGTACCACCTGGAGGTAGCAGAGGACGATAGATCAGGTGGAGAAGCACTTGGCTTCACTTGGTGTTTCCAAGTGAAGTAATAAAGAAACGACTGGCGCACTCTGTTAAGTTCGGCAAAATTATTTAATAAAGTATTCACTATAAAACCTTTCTCTAACCCTAAAACAGGAGTATTTTACTATTAGCTTCTTCAGAACACGCGCGCAGCTTTCTCTTTCATAGCTTAAATGGATTGAATGATTTTCCTTGTTATGCAGATTCCACATCAGACAATGAAAAATGAGTGGGCGTATTGTCTGGTGGGAACCACTTTTGAGTAAATACATTTAAGTCCGACATAAATACTAAATTCCCCTCCTGCGCTATATGCGTTGTGGGCGCAATTTGTGCGAATAGTTAGACGTTAAAAAGGTCGGCAAAACCCCTAAACTGAACCCTCCCCGAGGGTGCCGACTGGAAATAGGTACCACAGTTCTCATCCTGCACTCAGTTGGGAGCTAGCTAGCTAAGGTAAGACTCCACGGATAAGTGTTCGTTACTCCTTAATAGTACAGCATTTGTAAATGGAGTTTTACCATGGTGTGAGGTAAAGGGCCGGATCAAGGTGTCATGCGACCCGTGCCTAGGATCAGCCTGGCTGGGGGCCCTTTTCAAAAATAGCCCAGTCGCTAACGTGAGCTTACGGATACCATGGATCAATGGAGGGCGCATCTGCGGGTTGAGGACACCGAAATATAAGCTGTATACAGCAGACTGTGAAGGTAAATCAAGGTCTTGTATTATGGCAAAAACAGAACTAACCACATTTATGATTTATAAATATAGCAATAAAGACACAACTACGATAAGCTGGGAGGCAGATGGTAACAAGTACCGGCTATCGTCCTTCTATATGGCACACGGGGATCCAGTCCCATCGCAGCTGTTAAAAGAGCTAATACTGGACAGCGAAGCCTGCGGCAAGATATTACTTATGGGAGGCGACGCAAACGCCCATCACACTACCTGGGGTAGTTCAGATATTAACGAGCGAGGTGAGTCACTCTTTAATTTTATTATGAGTACCAAATTATTGTTCTGCAATCGCGGTAATGAGCCTACCTTTATTGTACGTAATCGTCGGGAAGTTCTTGACATTACGTTAGTCTCAGACTCAATTATAGATAGAATAGTGAATTGGAGGGTACTTAATGCACATTCATTCTCTGATCACAGATATATAGAATGCACGCTCCAAGAAGAGGTCATTCATCCTAAAGCACTAAAATTTAGGAACCATAGGAAAACAAACTGGCTAAGATATTCCCAAGAACTAGCAGAACGTTTGCCCATGGATCCCCCCTTTAACCCCTCTAGCATAGAGGCATTAGACAATATGGTCAGTAGACTGACTAATTGCTGCAACCAAGCCCTGCATAAGGCTTGTCCGGCAGCCAGGTATAGAGGGAAGAATAAGCCACCCTGGTGGACACCCGAACTGAAAAAGCTACAAAAGAATTGCAGGAAACAATTCAATAGAGCCAAACTCTCCCAAAGCGAATGTGAATGGGACCTATACTATGACAAATTAAAAATATATAAGAAAGAAATAAGAAAAGCAAAAAGGTCTTCATGGAGAACTTTTTGTGGGGAGATCGAGACTACGGTGGAGGCATCTCGACTGAGGAAAATCCTAACCAAGTCTGCTCAACCCATAGGGTATCTTCAGAAGCCAGACTCCAGCTGGGCAGAATCCAGCGAAGAATCATTAGACCTATTACTAAATACCCACTTCCCAGGTAACTTAGAGGAAGCGATAACCGCCAATATTCCAACTTCGGATGCGGTACTAGGTACCGACATCCCCAACATTGTCACAGAAGCCAAGATAAACTGGGCTGTAGAAAATTTCCATCCATATAAAACACCGGGACCAGACGGGATAATCCCTGCGCAACTACAACAAACATTGGACAGCATTATGCAATGGCTGATAACCATATTCAGAGCAGCATTACGACTAAACTACGTCCCCCTAAGATGGAGGGAAGTCAAAGTAGTTTTCATACCAAAGGCTGGTAGGAGCTCGCATACAAAGCCTAAAGACTTCAGACCTATTAGCCTTTCCTCATTCCTATTAAAGACGCTAGAGCGATTAATAGACGCCTTTATAAGGGAAAACTTGACCCCGTCGCTACTGGCGAGATCACAACACGCTTACTGTAAAGGTAGATCCACAGAGACAGCATTAAATTCACTAGTTTCAGAGATAGAGAAATCAATAGAGGACAAAGAGTATTCTCTGGTAGCCTTCCTAGACATAGAAGGCGCTTTCAACAACATCCTACCGGAGGCCATAACAAGCGCAATGACTGACTTGGGTGTCGCCGAGGGCCTTGTGAAATTTACTAAACAGTTGCTACTAGGCAGGTTAGTAATTTCGACGTTGGGCCCCTCGACGATACGCAGATCCGTCAGGAGGGGCACCCCTCAGGGCGGTGTACTTTCTCCTCTGCTGTGGATTCTGGCAATGAATCAATTGTTGAAGAATCTAGAGGAAAGGAGAATACACGTAGTGGCCTACGCAGACGATGTTGCAATATTAATAAGAGGGAAATTCCCAGATACCCTCTGCAATATAATGCAAAATGCTTTGAACGATGTAAGCCGGTGGGCTGCATCGAGTGGTCTTGGGGTAAATCCCAGCAAAACAGAACTAATCATGTTCACCAGGAAATACAGGTTACCTGTCCTAAACCCCCCTACTCTTGAGGGTATCACACTATCAATTGGGGAAGAGGCGAGCTACCTAGGACTGATATTAGATAGGAAGCTCTCGTGGAAACAAACGATTAATGATAGAGTAAAAAAAGCAGCCACAGCACTCTATACATGCAAAAGAATTGTGGGGGCAAAATGGGGCCTAACCCCAAAAATAGTACACTGGATATATACAGCAGTGGTACGGCCTATCATGACATACGGTGCATTGGTCTGGTGGCCAATACTCGAGAAAAGAACAACAGTAAAACGCCTAGAAAGTATTCAAAGATGTGCTAGTCTCTGCATAAGCGGGGCACTAAAGACTACACCCACGGCAGCGATGAATGTTATGCTGCATTTATTACCGATTGAGGCCTACAGCAAGCAGCTGGCGGCGAAATCGGCACTTAGGCTAAGAGAATCTTCTAACTTAGCCACTAACAGAAGGGGTCACGCTAGAATACTAGACGAATATCCCTTCCTACATCAAGCGACAGACTTTTGTAGATCAGTAGAGTTGCACTTAAACACATCCTTTACCATAACTTTCCCAACGAAGGAAGATTGGGACAATGGGGTAATGGACAATAAAAGCGGAATCAGCATCTATACAGACGGTTCCAAGCTAAATGATCAAGTAGGCGGAGGCATTTATTCTGAAGGAATGTATGCCAACACCTCATTCCGGTTACCGGATCACTGCAGTGTATTTCAAGCTGAAATTTTGGCTATCAGGGAGGGCCTGCTAGCCCTAAATAAAAGTGTCCTCACCACAGGGGATATAAACATATTTTCAGATAGCCAATCGGCCCTGAAAGCTTTAAAATCGCCCAATATTAACTCGAAGACAGTAAAAGAATGTATCGACGTTTTGACAGAACTATCACAGTACTTTGCAATAAACCTGCTCTGGGTGCCGGGTCATAGAGACATAGAAGGCAACTGCAAAGCAGATGAATTAGCGAGATTGGGGACCACGTTACCGATCCAACCAGACAAAGCGGGCATTCCTATACCCTTAGCAACTTGTAAGATGCTTATAGATAAACACACTATCAGTGCTGCCAACAGGCTGTGGTCTCAGACCTTGACCTGTAGAACTAGTAAAATGACGTGGCCGGAATGGAACATGGGCCGCACAAACCGACTGTTAAAACTAAACAGGAAAAATATGAGAAATCTACTCGGGGTCCTAACAGGACATTGTCTGATTGGCAGACATGCCAGTAGGCTGGGAGCGCCCTATAACGACTATTGTAGAAGCTGTAACGATATTGAAGAAGAAGAGACTATAGAACACTTTCTATGCGGGTGCATGGCTCTGGATGGAAGAAGGTTCAATATTTTAGGAAAAAGTTCCCTGAATAACTTGGCAGAAGTAGCCAATGTAAAAATAACAAGTCTTGTTAAATATATTAAAGCCACAGGTTGGTTCAATGAGGACAATGTAGAGTGAGGAGAGGGGACAGCCCTGGTGGTATCACAATGGGCCTACAGCAGACCTAGGTGTGTCAACCGACAACCACTATACCTACCTACCTACCTAGACGTTAAAACGATGCTGCTCGTCTCCACAACTCAAGTACATATTTTCAACATAATTTTCAAATCGGATTTTGTTTTATTTGTTTGATGTTTTTAATCTATTGTAAAGACTTGATCGGTTGGTATTGACACGAGGTACCATGAAGCCGGGCAACATTTGCTGTGGCGCTTATCATCGACGCTATCGAAGCAGCAAATGTAAGTGAATTTTAGAAATAAATTTGAAAATTTGTAGAACGTTTACAATTTGCTAGACTTTGTAGCGTAATTTGTCAGCAAATACTGAACAGAAATGTTAAGAGTATGTAATGACTGGAGTAGCTGGGTTGGGAGATAAATATCTCATGTTATAGAACTTTTTATGGTTATACAATATTTTTGTGAATAGTGTTGTGCTTCTGCAGTTATATTAAGAAAAAACTTACCTGAGTAGTGAAAAGATATTCCCGCTTTGAACACGGCAAATATAACTGTTCCAAATTCTGTGAAATTTAGCAGTATTACCACCGCCGAGTACAGGGTGCGTACACTGAACCAGTTGTAATGAACGCGTTGCACATCAGCTGCGGTTAGATTCGAAACGGGCAATAAACCGAAAAATTGCGATATGAAGAGTACTAAAAACGAAGAAAAAATTAAAAGAAGAATGTGCGAAATATGCATTTGTTTATTTTTCTAAATTTACTATGCCGCTTAAGCGAAATTAAAATTTAATTAGTGAGTAAAATTTTTTTTTTTTCTCTCATTGACTTTATAGACAAGATAGAAAGAGCTTTACGAAAATTAAAACTGATATATGTGTGTACTCTATTCGCAAATAACGACGCAAAGGAAATGGCGCATCACTAAAAAATGCATGAGCCCCGTTTTTTTCATTCTCATGAAACAGGACAGAAGTGACAAGCCCAAACTTCTCATCCTAGTCTTCATGTTTTCGCATTTACAATTTGATACCGCCTTCGCATGGTGAATGTTTTTTTACGTGAAGTTTTTTCATGCCAGAAAAATACTCGAAGTCTTGCGACGAAAAAGGTAGTATTTCTACGCTAGCCAAGGGCCTACATCTTTGATCATCAGAGTCGCCTGCCTATCTACAAGGTGAAGTCCAAAACAAACCAGATCGAGCTAAAATAGAAACGACAGGAACTTTGCTCTGATAACTTCGAGTTTATGTTTTCAAAAAAGTCCCCTCTAGCCTTGATACACTGCTTTGCGTGATCTAAAAGCTTTTTGAAAGAGTTTTTCAGGCCATTGACCGGAATGTCCTTCAGGATGTCGGCCCAAGCCTTTTGGATGGTCTCTAGGGACGCAAAAAGTTTTCCTTTCATGGTCAAATGCAATTTTCCGAAAAGGTAGAAGTCACAGGCAGCCACATCAGGCGATTTCTAGTCAAAAAATCAAAGTCAAGAGTGGATCGATGAAATGGTACATTACCATGCAATAAGCGCCAGCTTCCTCCTTTACGGTATTCAGGGTGAATTCGACGAATGCGATGCAACAAACACTTCAAAACGCCAAGATAGAAAATTGCATTGACGGTTTGGGCCATTGGCTCGAACTCCTTGTGGGCAATTCCCTTGCAGTCGTAAAAACAAATGAGCATGGACTTCACCGCGTTTAATCACCAGTTACAATGTTGTAAAGAAAGTTCTCGTCTTTTCTCGCCTCTTTAATGAATTCTCTCGAATGTCGATGTTTTACAGACAGTCAACTCCGATTCCATGAATTTCAACGATGATTTCGGTTCATTTTTATAAATTTACGAACAATTTCGCAGGAGTTTTCGGGGATTACTGATTTTGGGCGGGCGGTATGTTCATTGTCATTTATGTCCTCACAACAATCTCTGAAACGTGGAAACCACTCATGAACTCTGGCACGAGATTGACAATCATCGCCATACACTTTTTTCACCAATTCAAATGTTTCGGTAAATGTTTTACCGATTTTAAAATAAAATTTGATATTAGTTGTTCGAAACTCATTTTTGTACTGATGACACAAACATACTGACATCTTAGAAGCAATAACTTCGCTTCCACTGAACCGAATGTCACCAAGCTTTCACAGGAAGTTAGCTATGGATATAACTTCCAACGCAATAACTCATTAAAAAAATCCACATCAAAAACATGTTTATGAGGCGAGTTCTGTTTATTTTGGACTTCACCTTGTATTCATACTTCCACACGCCCCAAAAGTTGGCTTAAGGTTAAATTAGAGGTGACATACCACAGCCCCATAACCATAACCGTGGCCTTAACCATAACGATATTTACTGCCTTCCATTTTTGTATTTATAACAACCATAAACGTTGATATTTACATGCATCCGTAGTCATTTAATTGTTAATTTCTAAGCTAAAGAAAAGATAACAACATGAGCATTACGAGTATATGCCAAATCGAGGAACTTGAAGCGCAGAAGACGACGGCGCGCCTATCCCATTAGTATGGATTGGTTTGGCATACAAACACAGGCAGCTTAACAGCCTCAAACTAAGGTCATGAAATCGCTGGTGAAAATGGCAAATTAAGACTCACCGAAAAAAGTGAAGTAAACGCGAAAAAAAATCATAATAAATACAACAAATCGGCAATCACTATTTATAAAATGGCGGAAAACTAAAATACCATTGATATCTTTGCTTCCGGTTATGGTTATGGCATTATAGTATGGAACCATTAATCGAATGCAGTTTTGCGCATAAGGTTGATTGGAACAGCAGATTTATATGATTATGATTATGGCACCCCTAATTTAACTTTTAGCCCTGACTAAAAACAACCTTTGTCTAAGAAGCTACGAGCTGGCAGCTTTACCCAAAACTCTTAAAAGTTAAATGTACATGTGTATGTATGTGTAGGTAGGTAGGTGATATGGTTGAAATACTAATCTGGCACTCCCCAAGTAGCACTTAAGCGCCGTTTTCATACCATTTTGAGATCTCAGATGGGCAGATATTTAAGCCTTGCCAGCACTGCCTCAGGCGATCGAGGAAAGGAGCACCCAGTGCCCGTAATCGTCTAGTTGCCAAGCGTGGGTGTTTACAGAGAAAGACAAAGAAAGTGCTCAACAGTCTCCTTCTCTGAAAGGTTCCCACAGCTACTGCAATAGGGATTAAATGATAAACCTAGCTTTTTTACGTGTGTGCCGATCGTCTAATGATCGGTAAATACAGATACGAGTTTGCAAATTAAAAAACAAAGAGTCCTGAGAACTTTCTGCGGTCTGCATCTATTGTACTAAGGCCAAAGAGTTTTCGAAATGGCACACGAAGAAACAGAGCTCCATCTGTACAGCGCTTTTCTTCGAACAAATTGTGCAAATTCCTTTTAACAACAGTCAGAGAAATGCCAATAATGTATGCATTAGGTTGGGGAATAAGTTCGTAGCGTTTTTGCCGAAGACTTTTATTTAAACAAAAACACAAATTATATCAATAAGTTAATTAATTATATATTCGCCGTTGCTGTTTCCAACCTCTTCCCACCTCTGGACCAATTCGCCAAAAATCGCCTGGTCTGGTGTCAAAGAAGTTGTTGAGTCATTTTTTAAGGACCTCTTTCTTATCGAAGATAGCGCCCTTCGTATGGTTTGGCAGGGAGCGGAAGTGATGGTAATCGATAGGTGTAAGGTCCGGAGAATACGTCGGATGCTGAGTAACCTCCCATTCGAGCTCTTGGAGTGCGGCTTTGACGAATTGTGCGGCATGGGGCCTAGCGTTGTCGTAAAGGAGTATTGTTTGATTACATCGATCAGGTCTTTTCAGTATAATAACGTTATTCACGTGGTGTAGCAGCGCAATGTAGAGCTCTTTGACCTTCACATCAAAGGTTTTTATGACAGCGACATCCCATTGAGGAACTAAAATACAGGGCAAAGTGAGCCCAGTATACAACTAGTCAAGCAAGCTGAGCTGGAACAGAATTAGTAATAATCACCGTTGGATCGCTTTACACCGAAACAACGCGAAATCGACGCTACAAAACCCGAAATGCTAGACAAGGTGGTGACAAACGCAGAAAGAAGATCGCAGTTTGTGATTGCTAATAAAGGTGGCCATTTGATTGATATTGTATTAAAAAAATTGTTTTAATAAATTAGTTTCCAAAGTTATTCAATGTTTTCATACCGACATAAAAGATGGTGCACCCGACCATAAGTATGTACCAAGATAAAAACACTTATCCAGCCTCTATGTAAAAGCAAGCTTCAGTGCTCTCTTTGGCGTAGCCAAATGATGCTATGCGTGACTACTATTCGACTGTTCCAGGGTTCCTGGGCCACAACACCTGATCAAAAAAAGTTTATCTTATAGCAGTTGCTATTCAACTGGCAATAGAAAAAATCCTGGAATAGTACTGCCATGATGAGATTCATAAAAGACAGTAAATGATTCAATAAGTCGGATCATCGTTTGAGCTAAGTGTGGTTGTTTTAGCTGAAGTCACTTCTTTCAAAAACGCCTATTTTCCTCAGATCTATGTATGTTTCATTGATTGGCTTCGGCGACTAGTAAGGGGTTCAATAAGAAGCTGTGTTACAAATGAAGACACCCTTTTTTAATTTTCAACATAGTCCCCTTTCAGAAAGATACACTTCTCCCAACGCTCCGACTATTTCTTTAACCCCTCAAAAAAATAGGATTTTCGAACTCACCAAAATACGCCTCCATCTCGGCGATAACTTCCTCGTTTGAACACGGTTTTTTTCGCGAGCCATTTCTTCATGTTAGGGAACAAGAAGAAATCGCAGGGAGCCAGATGGGTTGAATACGTGGGGTGCGACAACAATTCATATCCCAATTCATATAGTTTGGCGGTGACAACTACGGATGAAATTGCTGGTGGGTGATTGTGGTGAAACAGCACCTTCTTTTTCGCCAAATGCGTCCGTGTCTCCTTAAATTTTTTGTAAAAGCGATCCACTAACTCACTGTAGTATTGTCCAGTGATCGTTCTTCCTTTTTCTAAAAAATTTATGAAAAAACGGATGTTCGCCCACCTTTAAATTTGTTGCACCAATATCTAACTGGGTTCACAGATGGCGAAGCGTCCTCATAGATGGCATCCAACTTTGCTTTTATCTTCTCGCATTTTTCCCCATCCAAAAACAAAAGGCGTATTACCGAATGATACGGCTCTTTTTCCATCTTAGCGAAAATCACGAAACACATCCTACTCGAATAACTGCCAAATCCAAACTAACTTATCAATCAGTCTGGAATTCGTTTTGACGTCGTTTGATAGAAAGCAGCACACGATGCTAACACCAACTTCCCTCAGGCACGCTCTCTGTCATCAAACTCGGGTACTTATTGAACCGCCCTCATAGGAACCAAATAAAATTTTTTCGAAGGTGTTTCACGACTCAAAACACAGAATAACTCTAGCAAAGCACGTTTTCGAAATTTTCAGAAAAGTGTAGTCTGCGTCGTAGTTTGAAATTTGTGGTGGCTTGCGTTACTGCTGTTATTTTATCTAGTGAGCTAACCATATGTTAAGAAGCTTAAAGTAAAGCTGACTGGGGTTGAGACTTAACATTCCACTAATTATTACGGTTTATACCATCTAACATCATTCATCAAAACAAAGGACTCTTCATTTCGCAAGAGTGATTTCAGTAACCCGTTGTTAGCTAGAAATTCATACAAGTGGATGTTAGTTTACAAAAATGTTTTTATTTTTGTTTTTGCTCTAATTCTAGTAGAATCCTCTAACTAATCCTTGCGACTTATAACGCAATTTCACACACGTGTGCTGCTAAATTTCAGATAGTTAAATTTCGCAGCAGAGCAGTTTCTACAACACTTTTGGCAGTCAACTAATAAACGCCAAAACACCGAAAATTATTTATGTGAAAAGCTGAGATAAATAATTTTACAGCTTCGCAAACTTTAACCAGCGCACACTTTTAACACGAATATATAAGTACGAGTATATAATAATATGAACACTAACATGAATGCTAGCAACAACACACATACCTTTGGAAACACATTTGTGAAAGGTTTGATCCTGCAACTGCTGCGACATGCCGGCTTTTACTGGCACTCTCTCACGCACAGAGTACAAAAATGTAAATGCCACAATTACGTGCAAAAGTTTAAGTTTTGATCGTAGGATATAATCGCAAATATGAACATGGCAGGCGGGTGGTGGCTCAGACGACAACTACTGTTTTCCAACTTGTTAGCTGTGTTAATTGCAAGCAAAATTTATTAAAACACCTATGCAGCGTAGTGTAAGCTCCAAAAGTGCACACTAATTTATTTATGTGTGCGCAATACATTTATGCTGTGGTTCCCCACTGGTGTGCTCATTTCACACTTCTGCAGAAAATGTTCAACGCATTTGACAGCAATGAAAAGCCAAAACTCCAAATGATAAACAATTTAAGGTGGCCTTTTCTTTGCATTGCATGCAATCTACTACTTAGTAGTTTATTTACTTATTTTCAACACTACGCTCTGTGGGTGTAACCAGTTGAATGTACCTGCAGACACACGAATAACTACACAACCAAATGTGTCCTTGGGTGTGTGCTCGGATCGTATGAGTGAATGCGGTTGCAATTTACTAGAAGGCGTTGCTGGCCATATTGCTAATTATATCGTGTGACAATCGCAGATAAACACATGACAGCAAAACCAATGATAACAACAAAAGCTATAGCTCGTATACGTGCATACTTACATTTGGGCAATTCCATTGCAAACGGCGTTGAGTTCATGCGGGGGTTACATTCATTATTTAGAAGTTGAAATTAGGGACTCCCAAAATGTACTTGGGTATGTGAAATTATTACTAGAGGAATTTATTAATATGTAAAGTGAGATCTTTTGCAATTTTACGAAAGGTCTAAAAAACGGTTAGTCGGCAACTTTGAATACATTTTTGCCAAATCAGAAAACATCAAATAATTTGGCATACAGGCTTTGATTGAAAAATAATGAGCCTTCCCGCGCGGAGCGTCTGCCAAGCGGTCAACCGAATCGGCTGGTGGGGAAAATGATCGTTGGACCTTCCCCTTCCACTAGAAACCGGTCCCAGTTCGCTGGCAACAGCGGTGCAGTCAACATCGCTCCGCGCGTGAAAGCTGTTTTAAATGTCTGTTAGGATTTTGCAGTGGCGAATATGCAGCGATCGTTGGAGCAACGTTATTCGATAAATTTTTGTGTAAAGCTAAACAAAACGAGTACCGAAACCATTGGGCTACTCAAGGAGGCTTACGTGGACCAATCTCTGTCCAGTGCCTAGGTAAAACGGTGGCACAAATCGTTCAAGGAAGACCGGGAGTACGTCGAAGACGAGCAGCGATCTAGAAGGCCTTCGACGAAGCAAACATACGAAGATGTGCACCGGGTTCGTGAATTTTTGAACATTGACCGTCGTGCTAGTCTACGTGAGATTGAATTGAATTGAATTTGAAGAGGTCGAGCCAAGGAGCACCAGGAGATTTGGTGGCTCCTAAAACACTCAGGCTAAAAAGCCCATTGTATTTAAAGCTCTGGAAAGGGGGTAGATAGTCAAGGAGGGAGGGAGAAAAGTATCAGAGAAAGAGATAGGAAAGAATAGAGACAGAGATAGAGATAGTTAGTCCTGTGAGAATTTTCCAGATTCTTTGGCGAATCTGTAAATGTCCTCCAGTTTTAGAGAACGAATATTACTCATTCCCATGACATCGGAACCCAATACCCGTAGTCGCGCTCTAGCAAAGGCTCTCTCACTCACAGAGAAAGTGCTCAGTGCTATCCGGCTCCTCCAAGCAGGACAGGCATACCGGGTCCTCGATGATTCCAATGGTGGTCATATGCTGACCCCATGGGTTGTGTCCTGTAATGATGCCGACCATCAACCGAATGTCTTTCCTTCTAAGTTTTAGTAGAAAGTTTGACAGTTTTCTGTTCGGACTTGTCACAAAACACTTTGCAGTTCTGCAGCGTTCTAGACCGGACCATCGCTCTTTATGTAGATTGCCTACATAATCGTTGATCCAATTCTTGATTCCTGCGGGACTGATTCCGATTATTGGCTCTGGCCCCTGTGGGGGCACCGCTGATCCACGGTTGGCCAATTCGTCGGCAATTTCGTTTCCTTGAACACCGGAGTGTCCCGGAACCCATATAAGTACAAGCCTGTTTTGTCTTGGGACAGAATTAAGCTTCTTCTTACATTCTTGAACAATCTTCGAGGTTTGCTTCGCGTTCTCCAGGGCCTTCAATGCAGCCTGACTGTCACTGAAGACTCCAATCTGTTTCCCGCTCCATCTCCTCTCGATTATCCATTCGGCTACTTTTAGGATGGCAAAAACTTCTGTTTGAAAAACAGTTGCCATTCCCCCCATAGCATAGTGATACTTATTACTATCGTTTAAGTACCATCCGGCTCCAGACCCTATTTCAGTCTTGGACCCATCGGTAAAGAAAATATCCGTCAAACCTCCCTGCATGCATTCTGGATTGCTCCATTGCTCACGCAATGGAAATCTGACATCAAATTTCCTTCCGAACGAAACTGTGGGTATCAGGTCATCTTTAGGTGCCAAAAACAGTGGATACTGCTCCGACAGCAACTTAAAGATTTCTCTGTGTCCCGAAGTTCCATCTTCGTGCCAGAAACCATATTTATGGAGTCTACACATTGCTTTTATTGCTTCCTGTTGTATCTTAAGATCCAGGGGGAGCAAATTAAGCATAGCATTTAGGGCATCACCAGAGGTTGTACTCATGGCACCCGTGATGCATAAACATACACTTCTTTGCAGCCTGTATAGTTCCCGGATTGTGGACTTAACCATGCTCCGTCGCCACCAGACCACAGAAGCGTAAGTGATGATTGGTCTGATAAGTGCCGTGTATATCCATAGGACCACAGCAGGTTTCAGACCCCAAGTTTTGCCAAAGGCTCTACGGCATTGCTGAAAAATCTTCAATGCACGATTCACCTTCAGTGAAACGTGTGTCTCCCAGGTCAGCTTCTTATCCAAGATTACTCCTAGATATTTAACTTCGTTGGAAAGACCAAGTGTCACACCTTTCAGTGTTGGAAGACTGAGTCCATCCAATTTCCGTTTTTTCGTAAACAAGACTATGGTTGTTTTGTTCGGATTAACGGAAAGACCTTGTCTCATGCACCAATCATCGATTTTGTCAAGGATCCTCTGCACTTTCGTGCAAAGCCTCCTTAAGGATTTATCCAATGTTAGCGCAAAGACGTCGTCCGCATATGCTTGGACGTGAAAGCCGAGTTCCTGCATCTCCGCTAATAGGGAGTCTACGACGAAGCACCACAGCAGCGGAGAAAGGGGGACATCCTTGCTTGGCCCTGACTGTGATTTGTTCGTCGTCGCTCCCACCAGCGGTTAACAGCCTCTCAGAGAGCATGGAGTATATCCATTTTATAATGGCTTGATTAACTCCGTGTCGTTCGGCAGAAGAACATATCGAGCCGAAAGTGGCATTATCAAAAGCCCCCTCAATGTCCACGAACACGCCCATTGTGTATTCGTCAGCTTCCAGCCCAGCTTCAATCTTGCTAACAAGATCGTGTAAGGCTGATTCACATGATTTTCCACTCTGGTAAGCGTGTTGATTTCTACTAAGTGGACTTCTCGGCAATACCCCCACTCGAATATGTTTCTCCACCACTCGTTCCAGACTTTTCAACATGAACGATGTCAAACTGATTGGTCTAAAACTTTTTGCTAGGGAATAGTCATCTTTTCCTGGTTTTGGAATAAATACTACTCTTACGCGTCGCCATTGGGATGGTATATAACCAAATGCAAGACAGGCTGTGAAGATCCTTTTCAGGGTCTCAATCAGCCTGTCTCCTCCTTTTTTAAGCATTACTGGATATATTCCGTCAGGTCCAGGGGACTTAAAGTTCTCAAAGGAAGATAAGGAAGACCTTATCGATTCCCTTGTCACTATCCGACTAGCAATATACCAGCTATACCTAGAGGTTCCACCGTTGCCACCGTCATTGTTCATGCCACTCTCAGCTTCAGAGAGAGTTCTACTACCCGGAAAATGGGTTTCGAGTAGAGCATTAAACGTTTCCGATTTGGAAATGGTGTATGAACCATCAGGTCTTCGAATGGAATCCAGCCTTACTGAGCGGTCTAAATGAAGGACCTTACAAAGTCTCGCTGTTTCCCTCATTTCTTCGACGTTACTGCAGAAATTTCTATAGGATTCAAGTTTGGCTTGCCGTACTTTTTTCTTATATTATCTCTGTGTAAGTCGATGATTGGCCCAGTCCTCTTCTGTTTTGGTCTTCAAGGCCTTATTAAGAAGTTTCCTGGACCGTACACGAAGCTTCGACAGTTCAGGGTTCCACCAAGGAACCGCTTTCCCCAGTCTGCTTTGCCTGAGTGGACACAGTTCCTCAAAGCAATTGATTAAAGTACCTTCCAATTTCTTAGTAGCATCTTCAATCATTTCTGCTGATTTGAGTTTTTTCAGGTTTGGTAATCGCTCTGTTACAAGCTCACCATACCTGTCCCAGTCCACGTTTCGAGGATTCCTACCGGAAGGTATTGATATTGTGTCAATTCCCAGTCGGAATTCGATAAGACGATGATCAGAAAGAGAGTCCTCTTCCAAAACTCGCCATCGGTTGATTTGATTTCCAACTGACCTATTGGTAAGTGGTAAATCAATCACCTCTTGTCTCCTTCTGGCCACAAAAGTTGGTTTGTTACCAGTGTTTTGGATGACCAAATCGGATGATAGGATAAAATCCAGTAACTTGAGACCTCTGGGGTTGCATTTGCTGCTTCCCCACAAAATGTTCTGTGAATTTGCGTCACAGCCCACTATTAGCCCCAGATTATTGGATTCTGCGTACTTGACCACTTCTCTTAGCTCCCTCGAAGGAGGTGGCTGTAAAGAGTCGTAGAGTAGGTAGGCCGAAACTATGATAGCTTCGACACTGTTCCCACTTTTCAAGTACTTTATTTTTGCAGCAACGATATCTCCAGAGCATAGCTCTTTTAACATCGTGTGTTCGATCAACCTCGGCATGATAATACATGCTCGCGGTCTCACATTCCCTTCACAATGAAGTATTTGTCCCCACGACATAGCACTTAGACCACAGATACGCTTGTGACATACCCATGGTTCTTGTATAAGTATTATGTGTAGGTTTGTTTGCAGTTTTGCATGCCTACGGCACAAGAGAGCCGTAGACGCTTTGCTATGCTGCAGATTAATCTGTGTAAATATTACTTCAGTCATGAGACTGAGTGTATTCACGCTTTGTCCTCCACCTTATCCTGGACGCGGAACTGGATCCGCCCCAGATGTAGGTGAGGACGGCACCCGTACTTCGACTTAAGCACCTTGAGGGACCCAAGATCGATACCCAGTACCAGGTGGGAACCCGCCTCCGAAGTGGTAGCGGATTTCTGCCTGGTGCCCGAGTATACTCTCCAGAGAGTCGTGTCAAGATCCTTATTCTGAACACGGATGCGTTTGAGGAGTTCTGCTGAATTACAGGAAGGACCCGGAATCCAGACACTCGCTCGTACCAGCCTTTCTTTGCTACTCTCAACAAGAATAAACTTGCTGTTTTCGCAAGCTGGAATCTTTGCTATAGCTTTTTCTAGCCATTCTCGGGAAAAAGCATTGGAACAGTGCACCTTTACGATGCCGTCCACCACGCTTTTCCCCTCGAACGTCGGCGCGTCTTTCGACTCACCGATAGCTTTCCAAAGATAGCTGTCGAGATAGTCTTGTGGCCCTTTGGACAGTAGACCATCTTGTTTGTCGGTATGTATCTCCACCGTCATTGCCTTTGCTGCCATTCTCGCGAATGATTCGCCAGACGGTGACGGAAGAGTGTCATTCGACATTTGAGGTCCCTTAGCCTCTGCCTTGTCAGGCAAAGGTTTGTCTGCCTTGGATTGGGTCGAGGATGCAGGCATTTCCGAATTCCGTATCTCGACTTTCCTCTTCTTTGCCTTTCTCCTCTCCTACGAGAGATTAGTGAAGAGTTAAATTTAACTTATTGCAATGTGCGGGAAATCGTGACCGGAAAACTTGAAATGCGCAAAGTGTGTGCCAAATTGGTTCCAAAGGTGTTGACTGATGAACAAAAGCAATTGCGTGTGGAAAGTGACAAACAGAATAATAGCCTCCCTACAGCCCAGACCTTGTCCCCTCCGGACTTCTTCTTGTTCCCGCGCCTGAAAAAAAAGCTGAAGGGGAGGCGTTTCGACTCCATCGCGGCGTTCCAAAAAACTGTGAAAGCCGAATTGAACGCGATTTCGGCGGATGAGTTTAAAAAATGGAAGAACCGTTACCAGCGGTGTATTGACGCTCAAGGGTCCTATTTTGAAGAATATTAGTTGTATAAGCCAATAGTTTTAATAAAATTGCTTAAAAAAAATAAGGCTCATTACTTTTCAATCAAACCCTGTATTGTTGCTATACTATTAGGTGCGCAACTACATTCTCGCTGTTTTTTGATGAAAATACAAATTTATTCTGGTTACAAATGAATCATTGAAAGTATTGCCCATCGCTGGCTACTACTTTTTCCCATCTTTCTGGTAGATCTCGTATAACGTCGCGGTAAATCTGTTCATCTTTTGAGGCTATCCACGGGTCAAGCCATTTTTTGATATCTTCATATAAATCGAACTGCTGGTCAGCTAGACCATGTGCCATCGATCAGAGCAGGTGATAATCGGACGGCGCAATATCTGGAGAATATGGCGGGTGGGGTAGGATTTCCCATTTCAGTGTTTCCAGGTAGATTTTAACGGGTTTGGCAACGTGAGGTCGAGCGTTGTCATGCGGTAGAATCACTTTTTCCTGCCTCTCCGAGTATTGCGGCCGCTTCTCGCGCAGTGCTCGGCTCATTCGCATCAATTGAAGTCGATACCAATCCCCAGTGATGGTTTCGCTTGGTTTTAACCGTTCATATTAAATAACACCAAGTTGGTCTCACCAAATACATACCATAACCTCCGCAGCGTGCATATTCGGCCGACGCGACGACGTAGAAGCGTGACCGGGCAGTCGCCATGATTTTCTATTCCTTGGATTGCTGTAATGAATCCATTTTTCATCACCCGTCACGATGCGATGAAGAAAACCCTTCCCTTTTTGCCGCTGGAGCAGTTGTTCACAGGCGAAAAAACGGCGTTCAACATCCCTTGGTTTTAACTCATAAGGAACCCAATTCCCCTGTTTCTGAATCATTCCCAAAGCATGTAATCGCTTGAAAATGGATTGGCGGGTAACTCCTAATACTAAAGCAAGCTCTTCTTGCATTTGACATGAATCCTCATTGAGCTATACCTCCAATTCAGCGTCTTCGAAGGTTTTTGGCCTTCCTTCACGCGTACGGTCGTCATCATTGAAATCAGAGTCTTTGAAGCGACGGAACCAATCTCGGCACATTGTTTCACTTAAAGCAGCATATCCATAAACTTTTTGTAGCTCCCGATGCGCTTCAGCCGCCGTTTTTTTCGAATGAAAGAGGAAAATCAACACTTCCCGTAAATGTCGATTATTCGGCCCAAAATCAGACATTTTCACGAAACCAAAAGTATGTGATACCAAAACAAAATCACTAATGTGTCGAAGCAGTTTGTTTACCATGTGTTTAAGCTTGGCTTATGACGTTTAGCTTTCACGCGCGGAGCGATGTTGACTGCACCCCTGTTGCCAGCGAACTGGGACCGGTTTCTAGTGGAAGGGGAAGAACCAACGATCAGACCAAAAATCAGACACAAGAGTGGATCGATGATTTAGTGCATTATCATGCAATAAGCGCCAGCTTCCTCCATCGCGGTATTTAGAGCGAATGCGATGCAACAAACGCTTCAAACGTCAAAATAGAAAGTTGCATTGACGGTTTGGCCCATTGGCTCGAACTCTTTGTGCACAATTCCCTTGCAATCGTAAGAACAAATGAGCATTGACTTGATTTTTGACTTATCCAAACGGGATTTTTTGGGTGGGGGCTCGTCTGGTGCCTTCCATACGACACTTTGACGCTTCATGTTGGAAACACAGCGTCTCATCATCAGTCACAATGTTGTAAAGAAAATTCTCGCCTTTTCTCGCATCTTTAATGAGGTCTCTAGAATGTTGAATTCTGAGCAATTTTTGGTCCTCAGTTAACTTGTGCAGAATGAAGTGTGCGCACACCTTTCGAAGGCCCAAACGATCAGTTAAAATGCGATAATTCGATGTTTTGGAGATATTCAACTCCGATTCCATGAATTTCATTCGGTTCATTTTTGATAAATTTACAAACAATTTCGATGGAGTTCTCGATGGTTACTGATCTTAGACGGCTCGTATGTTCATTGTCATTTATGTCCTCATTTCCTCCATCTCTCAAACGTATAAGCCACTCACGAGATAGGCAATCATCGCCACAAACTTTTTTCATTAATTCAAATGTTTCCGGTAAACGTTTTACCGATTCTAAAACGAAATTTGATATTAGCTTTTTGTTCGAAGCTCATTTTTGTACCAATGACACAAACATACTGACACTTTAGACGCTATAACTTCACTTCCACTAAACCGAATGTTACCAAGCCTTCACTGGAAGTCAGCTATGGATATAACTTCCAACGCAATAGCTCATTAAATAGATGGTGCCATCAAAAAAAATTTTATGGCGCCAGTCTTGTTTATTTTGGACTTCACCTTTTTTTTTCGTTCACTAGACTGAGCAGTTCCGTTTGTGGAGAATGTGTTATAATTCTTAAAAATATATAATAAAAATCAAATTATAGGTACAAGTTAAGGAAGCTTGGTTATTTAAATATAAGGGTTGCCATTTATATTACTAGCCTTGATCACTTATAGTGCTGTCAGGCGCCATTTGACATCTCCATTGGAAAGCTTGACATATTTGACCACAAATCCACTCAGCACTTCTTGATGTGTGTGCCATTTGAGTGTTGTTTACTGTGGCTTTAAAAAATACATTTTGACAAACAAAAAATGCAATTAAATCCTTAACATTTTCGTCTGATTATTTTTCACAATTTTCGACGTAAATTAAAAAGACAAAAATGCGTCGAACATGAGCCATTTAAATAAAAAAATAAATAAATAATTGGCGCGTACACTTCTGGTAGGGGTTTGGAGGACCTAAGCATCTGCGCCTTACAATTTAGAGGGCAAGATGAGAGACTTATAAAGTGTTAATTTTGTTCGTCGAAAGAGGCATGCTTAGTCAAAGTAACACTTATAGGCAAGATAGATTCTTCGTGGAATATCAAGGTTCGCATTATTATCGTGTTACTACTTGCTTTCATGCTTCCAGCTCAACAACTTTTGCCCAGAACATAGTCTGAGACCGTAAATGTTTGAAGTTCGAAGTTGTTTCTAATTTTAAGTTTGTAGTAGTTGTTGCCTCCCTCTCCCTTGAAGACACCATATTTTTTTTTTTTTAAATCCCATTTGCGAAAGATACACTTCTCCCAACGCGTCGGCCATTTTTTAATCCCTCAAAAAATAGAATTTGTCGAACTCCCCAAAATACGCCTCTGTCTCGGCGATAACTTCTTCGTTTGCACTAAATTTTTCTCCCGCGAGCCATTTCTTCATGTTAGGGAACAAGAAAAGGTCGCAGGAGCCAGGTCGGGTGAATATGTGAGGTGTGGCCGCAATTCATAATGCAATTCATGCATTTTGGCGGCGACAACTCCGGATGAATGTGCTGGTGCGTTATCGTGGTGAAGCAGCACCTTTTTTCACCACATGCGTCCGTGTTTCCTTCAATTTTTTGTGAAAGCGGTCCAATAACTCACTGTAGTATTGTCCAGGGATTGTTCTTCCTTTTTCTAAAAAAATCAATGAGAATGACGCCGACCACACTCCCAAAAATAGACCTTTCTTGCCGATGGGACTGTCTTCGCCTTCTTTGGAGTAAATTTACCGTGACAAATCCATTGTTTTGATTGTTGCTTGGTTTCTGGTCTGCAATGATGAATCCAGGTTTCATCAACGATGACAACTCGATGCAAGAATTCCTTCGGATATCGCTCAAATTGCTCCAAACACTACTTCCAAGTTAACAGCCGCATCCGCTTGTTATTGCTTGTGAGCAATCGTGGCACACATCCAGCCGACAATTTTTTCATTGCCAACTTATCATATAAAATATAAATTGCCGTTCCGATCGACACACCTATGGCCTCTGTTACTTCGCGCACTTTCGTTCTTCGATCAGCGAGAATCATGTCGTGGACTTTTTGAATGATTTCCACGGTAACCACGTCTGCCGGGCGTACTGGTCGCTCCTCATCACGAAACACGTCCTACTCGAAGTCGGTAAACGACTAGCTTACTCTTTGGATCTTTTTGTAAACTTAGTACTCTTCCCCTGAGACATTTATAATATTACACAGTCTAAAACGCGGGTTTTAGAAAGAGCGACTATCCTGAAAGCCTAATTTCCACTCCTCTACAGTTTAAGAAATAAATCGCATTCTCAAGTTGCTGTTCCTGGTTCAAGCACAAAGCTCTTTCGTAACTTCTACACCACAATATCTGGTAAACTGTGTAACAAGCTTCCATTTATTTACTTTTATTTCATTTTTTTTTCTTTTGAATTCATAATCCGTTCCACAGCATTTATGTACGACATACACATACCTATGTACGAGTACATATGTAATAAAGAAATGGCATTGCCTCTGCTCTGCTCAATGAACACTTAATGCCACTAACTATTTTCTTTATTTAAGTTTACATATGTACTTATATATTTTCAGTGAAAAATGTAAAAATGGTTTGAGAAAAATAAGAATAAACGAATAATAATAAACACTCATTTTACAATACTTACTCTTTTCTCGGCTAAAAAAAATTCTTAAAAAATATATTTCATTACAGCTTTTCAACTGGTAAACCCTTTCTGTGGTTACCAGTTACTGAAGTTAACAGAGGCATGTAAGTCATTACATCGACATTATTTGTGAAGCAAACTTATTTTTTGTTTAACATATTCTCATATATTCTCTTGAGTCTTCAATTTAGCATGTAATAATTTTTATTTCTGCAAATACAACTATAGCAAAATTAATTTCCCTAGCTCCATGGATGTGGAATGGCCCATTTATTCCTTGCTGTGATTTACATACCTTCGTAGGTATGCCGGCACATATTGCATATTTAGATGTTTACCATTTATCCTCAGTATCCTCGAGTCGGTGCAATAAAACTTGAATAATTAATTCGAAAATCTGCTCAGTCGGTGTGTATAAACGAAAGGCTTGTGTATGTATAGATGTGCATATGTATGTGTATGTTGCACGTTTATTTTAGTTTACTCATAATAGAAATGCCTTGTTGTCATATCGTACCGCAGCCATTTTCACCACTAAGTACATAGATCGGGCAGACCTTTGGAACGGTTGGGTTCATCGAATTGCAGCAGCACCAACTCATAGGTAACTATAGTCCCTGCCATCTGCATAAAAAATAATTACAAATGCAAATAAGTGCTAATAAGTATCAAGAAAATGATTATTGAAAAATTGACTTTGATGCTGGAATGTAGAAGTGTGTGCATTAAGACACCTATATATATATATAGGAATGACGAAATGTATGAGTTAACTCAGTCTGAATGTATTTATAAGTATACAGATATACTATGCTATATATAAGTAAAGACATAAGATACATTAAAAATATGTCTTGTTGTTGTAAATATGCAATTTGAATATCAAGTTTAAGACGTGAACGTCAAGTGAATTGTAGTAAATTTGCGTACCATCCCTCGTCATCATTACGAGTATCATCACGGCAATTACAGCTCGAAGTGAGCCAGTGCTGCTTTTAAAATATCTTTCCCTACGTCTCGGTTCATTGCATCGCTCCATCTACGATTTAGCTCTTCTTGGTCTCCATCAATCCTGGGGATCTTTCGGGTTTCCTACTGCTCATTATAAAAAGTGATCAGATTAGAGATACTTTTTCCAATAAGGTTTTTTTAACAGATCACACGTGACTACCGTCAAATTAAAAACATACTTTTGTTCAGTATTCGTTGACATTCCATCATAGAATGACTTATGTCTGAACAACGTTTACAAATGGTGCAATTGTACGAGTATTACGAAAATCGACGCTCTGTGAAACGTGTTCATCGCGCGCTCAGGCCAACTTGTGGTATTCAGCGATGAGACCCATTTTTGGCTTAATGGCTACGTCAATAAGCAAAATAGCCATATTTGGGCAGAAGAGTAACTCAAGGTCATTCAAGAACAGCCATTACATCCATTGCAAACAACCGTTTGGTGCGCTCTATGGACTGAAGGGGTCATAGGCCCATAGTTCCTCAAAGAACAAATGTAACAGTGAGAGGCGAACGATAGCACGCCATGACAAAGGACTTTTTGATGCCGAAAATTTAATACATATTTGATGCCACTATCTCCACAACATTTGCTTCCAACAAGACTGTGAACGACGCTACTTGCCAACCAGTCCGCGAAACAATGGATTTACTGCGTGGTCGTTTCGGTGAGCAGTGGATCGGCCATCAGGATCGTTTGAAATCACACCTTTGGACTTTTACTGATGGAAGTATGTATCCTTGGTGGATGAACCAGTTTATAGATTTGCAGCTTACATGACCATGGGAACAGTTGGTTTTCGAGCGGTATAAGATGTGAAAAGTAATTTCTGTTGGCAGCTTGAATTCTACCGCTTACGCGTTCGCTAGCGGGCCCGCTATCCTACTAAGGTCCATACCCAGATATTTGAAGATGTCCACGTGTCACTAAAGACATTTAAATAGTGTTTCTAGCCTTTTTCATGAAGACGTGGCACCGTAGACTTGACCTAATTTAACCAGAGATTTTTCTTGTAGGGATTTTTTAAAATTCGGTTAGCCTTTATTATATTGGTACAATAGTAAAGTGTGAATAACCACTCCGATCTCTAGATCTGCGTTTTCTTAACTGAATAAAAAAGCGAAACGAATAAATCTGCAGTAAGAAACAGTCGACGCCCTCTTTTAATTTTGCAGATAATATTCCACAGGAATACGAACAGTTGTCACTGGAAATCCCGCGGAAAGTGACGTAGAATACCATAAAATAGGCCCGAATGTGTATATAAACACTGGGGGCAGACTTATGACGGATATTACCTTTTCCTCCCTGAAGTATCAGGGCATTTGATGGCTAACGTTTAAGCCACATATTGAGTATGCACAAGCTGAAGCACAATAGAAAGCTGAAATAGTAGCAGCGGCGCTATCCCGCTCCATGGTGAGCTTGGGAGGGCCAAGATAGCAACATAGAATGCTGTACACAAGCGTAGTAACTATCTAGTCTGATGCGCTGGATAAAACCTCGGACGCATGTAAAATCGGATCTTTGTACCGGCTTTACGGTATAAGAATGTGTAAGAGTGGGAGATGGCTGAATCCTCAAAAAATATGGCGAGTAATCAGTAAATGAGAGTTGTTGACAGAAGTTATGTATATATAATTTGGCCGAGCTCCTCTTCCTACTTGTGGCGTGAGTCTTGATGTTGTTCCACAAATGGAGGGACCTACAGTTTCAAGCCGACTCCGAATGGCAGATATTTTTATGAGGAGCTTTTTCAATACACTCGGAGGTTTGCCATTGCTTGCCGAGGGGCGACCGCTATTAGAAAAATGTTTTTCTTCATTTTGGTGTTTCAACGAAATTCGAACCTACGTTCTCTCTGAATTCCGAATGGTAGTCACGCACCAAACCATTCAGCTACAGCGGCCGCCGTTGACAGAAGTTACCTATCGCTTAATTGTTTCTGTACCTGTACGAAGTTGGCTAGACAGACTACAGGGGGAAGTGGATTTCCACCTTTCCCAAAACATGGACAAGACACGGATGATGGACGGATATAAAGACGTTCCATACTGCACATCCTATACAAAAGACGTTATTGAAGACGCAGAACATTGCTTTTTGTCTATTCGCAGTTTGAAACCGAAAGAGTTGACTTGAGCAATAAGGCACGGAAACCACTTAAGCTTAACAATCTGGTTGATATGATACTTGAATGCTTAAATTAAAAGAAAACTGATCAGCTGGTGGTAATGTAACAAGTAAACGCAACACAAAGTTGTGTTGTGCGTTGCGCCCCTACTGAAGCAATACCTTACGATAGTTCCACGGACAAAGGGAAACGGAGCAGGAGTGGGTCTTTAGCGCGGTGATCCCAAAAGGCAAGTCCCACACTTGCGCTTTCCATATTTTGTGATACCTCGCCAACACAAAATATATTCATGCACTTATTTGTATCCTTTAGTTAAATTTCACTGCTTACAGAATATGTCTTAAATGCCTTAAATCTTACACTCGCATGCAAACTCACCCCAAATAGTAAACGCCGTGTGAGAAAGTAGAATTTTTTGCCAGATAATGCCACCGTCGTTGTTGCCATTTGAAATATTAATCGTTCCACCTGTTGTAGAAGAAATTTTTCAATTTTACCAGTTATGCATAACCGTTAAAACCATTTATTTATTAAACTAATTAGTCTACATCAATGCTGCATGAAGAGCCTATACTCACAGCTGCTCGCATAAACATCTTTCAACCTCAATCTTTTGTACAAACTTGTTACCATCTTCACATAGATACACTTTTTAATACCTGTAACCCATCCACCCACTCACCTCGACGCACCAAGTTCTCGCCGGTACTCGCCTCAGTACGCCCAATGCGTCTTTTGCTTGGTCATTGATGGATGCTGCTGTGATAAAAACGAAAGCAGTACGTCCAATTAGGAAGAGAAGCGAAAACCAAAAGTATACATAATTAATTGGCCATCGTAGTTTACTGTTGAAGGCGTCCGCATACAACCACATGTACAGAGAAATAATCCCGTCGAGCACATGGAAACATGAAAATGGAACAACGAAAAAAGTGTTTATGCATACAGGAAATAAATAATGCAAAGCCACAACCAGCTTAGTGCAAACATTTCAAAACAGTTAGGCGGCTATTGCTAATGAAGTGTTCTTTTCTCTCAATAACGTTGCACCTAATCCGGCCAACGCCTGGGATTTCAAAAGTTCTTCCTCTGCATATTCATAAGGTTCTAATAAGTTCTTTTCTAAAAATGTTTCACTCTAACCGGGAAAAAATTAAACTTTTTCTAGCTTAAACAAAAAGTGATTATGTGGTAATTTTTATTATCTGTATGCAAAAGTTCGACAAAGTAGTTGTGCAAAAACTTTAATTATTCTAAAAATGGAAGTAAATCGTTAAATTTTATTATATTCTGAAACTTCACTGTTATATTCTGAAACTTCACTGGTTAGAACTGTTTACAGGGTCTGGCACTCGAAGTGTAACCAACTTCAGACCGCTCGCGCTGCGATGGCAAGGCACGGGCATAAGTCATCTGGTCATGAGGTGGCTAAATGATAGTCCAAAGTATTGTTTACAAGCGTGCGGAAGCATTTTGCCGAGAGTAAACGCGAAAAAAGCAAATCAGTACTGGATTTCAAACGTATCAAAGTCAAGCCTTACATGATCCAAAAGGCGCATGATCTCACACCAAAGCAGCAACAAGTCAGACTTGAGAGAGCGAAGGAGTTGCTGGCTTGGTCGAAAGCAGTAAATTTCCGAACATTGTGTTTTCTGATGAGAAAATTTTTCATATTGAGCAATTCGTAAACTCCCAAAACGAGAGGGTTTATTTGACCGACCGTTCATACGAGAATTGGAGTCAACGATTGGCCACCGGCAAACAGCACCCGGCACAGGTAATGGCTGTAACCTCAGATGGGCGCCCTTCAATCGTTTTCATCCAGTCTGGCGTCAGGGTAAATGCGAAATATTATCGGGAAAGTATTCCGGAGGTTACTTTAAAGCCGTGGGTAGACAAATATTTTGGCAGAAGGTCATGGACATTTCAATAGGACTCCATCTCACAAAGCTCGAGCTAACCAAGAATGGCTAAAAAACAACGTTCCGAACCTCATAACGTCCACACAATGGCTCTCTAATTCACGAGACACGACTCCGATGGATTATTCTCTTTGAGCTATTGTGGAGAACAAGGTCCGATCTAAAAGATTCACCAGTCTGAGGCGCTGAAAAAAACCATTGTCCGCGAGTGCGTCAAAATACCTACAAGCCACATTCGGGCAGCATGCGATTCGTTTCTGGACCGTCTCAAGGCCATAGTCAAGGCAAAAGGTGGTTATATCGGGCAAAAGTAAATTAATTCTTAATTTTGTATCATTTTCACACATTTTATCTTTGAATTGAATAAAAGTAATTTTCTAAACTAAATGTATGGCCTTTTTAATGCGTTTCACTTCGACTGTCGAGCCCTGTATGTCTCGAAAGCACCTTTGATTAGAAAATTGAATGAGTTTAACCAGATTTCAAATCCTTTGGCTATTGATTTATGGCTTTTTAAATAGAATTTCAAATTATCACTCAATTAACGAGTTCGAAAAATGGGCAAATACTGTTAGTTTAATGTAGGCTGTAAAGATTTTTACTAATGAATAAATATTTTGTGGAAGGGTTAAAGTTTTATAGTTCTCTATTCATTTTCTCAGGGCGTATGGCAATATTTTCGTAACGTTGCCATATAATGCGTTGACTCTTATTCGCGCAAAAATGTGGCTTGATCCAATTGCGAGCGCAACTGCTTTGTTGCACGATTTTTAAAATCGGCACCTTCTGTACGCCACTTCTCTGCTCGCTATCTTTAGGCTCTGCTCACTTGACGAAAAATTTGCGTGTGAATGGAACAACAAAGTTATCGAGCAAGATTTGCCGCTAGGGAGTATGGCAGCATCTCATAAAACTCGTATAACTCATGATGGAAAGAATAATGAGATGGCGCCTATCGTGGTCCCGTTACTTTGCGCTCAGCGAATTTGACAACTAGTTACGTGATTTTAGCTCCAGTATGGCCAGACTACCATTTTCGTAACTTGATTTAGCATTTTTGAAGTGAAAACTTCTTTAGAATCGTTGGGAGTGATTTGAGAAAAAGTGAAACGAAAAAAGCGACACTCTTGGCTATGAATATTACATATACACGTAGCGACGAACTAAATAACTTCTAGGCCAGCGCCGACAGCATGGCGCGATAGCCGAGCGGCTAGCAATGTGAGCTTCCGATCCAAAATCCTTGGTTCGAATCACAAGAAAAAAATTTTTTTTATACAGTTATTTTATTTTTTTATTTTATGATATGTTTATGAGGAGCTTTTTTTCATGGCAGAAATACACTCGGTGTTTTGCCATTGCCTGCTGAGGGGTGAGCGCTATTAGAAAAATAGTTTTCCTTAATTTTGGTGTTTTCACCGAGATTCGAACTGACGTTCTCTCTGTGAATTCTGAATAGTAGTCACGCACCAACCCATTCGGCTACGGCGTTTGTTTAATTTTACTGATGCAAAAATGAGGAAAAATATATGAATAAAGTTTGCTTACTGTTTACACATTTTCCAAAGGTGACGGAGAACCAAAAAAAAAAGTCGATTTTCAAACAAATACGAGTGCATATGTGTAATTGTGTTAGAGTTTCGGTCACGCCCCAGCAAAACCTGCGTGCATATGTGTTTGTAACATTAAAAAAAATATAATTGTGTTAGAGTTTCGGTCACGCAGGTTTTGCTGGGGACGCTCATAATAGCAACCGCGTGTGTATTTTTATATTCGTAAATATTTTCATTTTTAAATATTTACCGCAATTATGCCGAAAAATAATGCAGAAAAGTGTCGTGAATATCAACAGAAAAAAAAATCAATAAATAGCATCACGGAATTCATTCACGAAAATTTAATAAAGTATACACCAGAAGTATCGCGGATACTTAGAAAAGATTACAATAAAGTTCCAATGATTTTAAGTGGCGATTTTAACGTAAATTTTGCATTGGACACAGCGGTTCCTTTAATTGACGTTCTCAATACAACATTCAATTTAAAAATGTGTAACAATCGCAATGAATCGACAACACGATCAAAAACAACCATTGACGCGGTATTTCAAAGACATGTTGACAACATCGAAACCAAAGCATTTGTATCATATTTTAGCTATCATAAGCCACTCGTATCATTTGTTGAAATTGAAAACATTGAGGATGAATAATAATAAAATGAAGAAAATAAAATATGAACTTTATAGCAATATTATAATGAACCTATAATTATCTTGCTCCTAATGCTGCTTTCGTCTTATTCTCTCTCAGTTTGTTTTACGGAAGGTTTCACTTCTATCGCGTCTAACCGTTAGACTGGTGTTTTTTTTTTTTGTTATTTTTATTATTTTTTGTCTCGGAGTTTTAGTTCTTTTTTCATGACATTTTTCTAGTTGTTCTAATTAAAATGTCATGTTTATAATTTTGTAAAATATACATTTTTTAATAATTATTTAAGTAATTCACTCAGTTTTATTTAGCTGTACTTTTTTTAACATCTGGTGGCATTGCCCGCGATTGCAGGTGTTGTTGGTGTTCTTCTGCTTTCGGCAGTCAAATATCTCTCTCGCTACTGCAGTGTTGCCTAGCTTTGGATATAAAAACGCACTAAAATGCCCATTCAAAGAAAATAACCCAACAAATGTTTATTGAATCACTTAAAGAACTTTGTATGCGTGACAAATTGTATTTAAAATGTGCGTTTTCTTAAATAAATGTGTTATGATTATGTATAATTTAATTTATGAGTTTTTTTGTTAAGCGAGACTCTTTTGTTAAGGGAACGACTTTTTTGCTATATTTGAAGTTATGTAACTAGATAAGGTACTCTTTTTGTAAAAATGTCAGTATGGTTTCTTTAGTATTTTCTGGTATTTTGTTGTTTATTTTTACAATGAATATAACTCTTAATGTCCTATGTCTCACTAAGGATTGATGGCCAGAAGAAACGATTACACCCCTATGGTTTTAATCCGCATTCAGTAAATTCAAACGCCTTTAAAAATGTGTAAAAATTGTCCAATCTTAAAAAGAGTTGAGAGAGGGACATTTAATATTCTTCCATAACCTTAAAAGGAGCAAAAAATTAAATTCACACTTTCAAAATATCAAATTTTATAAGAGTAAAAAAATTTTCATTAGCACCAAAACCTTCTCAGAGTGACCTTTTTTAACATTTTTTTGTTTAATAGTATAGTTGTTTTTTAACCTAAAGTTTCGGTAGCTTTAAATTAAAAAAAAAGAAACAAACACGAAACTTCAAAATTTTCGCATTTTCGGTATAAAAAAGCACTAAATTTATTGCGAAGAGCAAATGGTTGGCAATACCGCACAACTCAGCAAACGTGACGTCACGTACGCTCCGATGGGCGCAATCTTCTTTCTATCATTCTTGCGTATAACTCATTATTTTCAATGCTGCCAACTCTTTTTGAAGAGAGGAGACACACAAGGAGACTTTAGTTGCTTGAACTTTGCGAATTTTCTTTTGGTGTGGACCGCCGTTCTCACACACCTTGCAATTGCTAGTTTTTAGTCTACGTTCAACAACACCATTGAGAAGAACGAGAAAATAAAGAGTGTTGACAAAGCACAATTATCACAAATAAATGTCAATTGACATAAACGCGGCTCCACCTTGTTATAGTGTTAGTGGTACCAATTTGATGATGTTTCTTACATTATGATTTTAACCTCCTTAATTAAAAACAAAAATTACTGATACCTGTAGATAGGGAAACTATTAGAACAGTAAATTCAAAATGACAAAACCTAGAAAAATGCGACTTAAGCAAATTGACATGGCCGAAACTTAACAGTGATGGTTTAAAATGCATGCTAAAACTCAACAAAGAGGATACAACAACTTGGATTGGTGTATTAACCGGTCCATACTACTATCATTGTAGAAGCTGCTATAATACAAGAGAAGAGAAAACTATTAGACGCCTCCGTTGTGTGTGTGAAGGATTAGCTAGAAGAAGATTTTACACGCTAGTGGATTTTTTACCAGATGTAGCGTATTTTAAAGTATCGAAGCTAAGCTCGTTTATAAAAGCCGCAGGATGGCTTAAAAGGGATCCCATAGCCTAAGGAAAAAGTTGCAATAGTATCACAACTGCACTACGACAGGTCTACGTATGACATATTGACATCCAGTCCTACCTACCAACATAGGGTATACATAGACCCGCGCACACTTGTGTAAAAGGGTATTATACAGGGTTTGATTGAAAAGTAATAAGCCTTGTTTTTTTAAGCAGTTTTTTTAAACCTTTTGGCTTATACAACTAATATTCTTCAAAATAGGACCCTTGAGCGTCAATACACCGCTGGTAGTGGTCCTTCCACTGCAGAAAACATTTTTTAAACTCATCCGCCGGAATCGCGTTCACAGTTTTTTAGATCGTCACGATGGAGTCGAAATGCCTCCCCTTCAGCTTTCTTTTCAGGCGTGGGAACAAAAAGAAGTCCGGAGGGGACAGGTCTGGGCTGTAGGGAGGGTGGGGAAGCACCGGAATACCCATCTTGGCCAATGCAGAGGTGCAGAGGAAGGCGGTGTGCGCCGGCGCATTGTCGTGATGAACCCGGGCTACGCGGTTTTTCAGCCGAAGGAACACTTCTAAAATGCCGCCCATACAGTGCTTCCTGGAGGTACAAACTGTTTAGCTCTACGCAAAATTTGATCGAGTAACGTTGCTCCAACGATCGCTGCATTTTCGCCACTGCAAAATCCTAATACACTTTTAAAACTGCTTTCATGCGCGGAGTGATGTTGACTGCACCGCTGTTGCAAGCGAACTGGGACCGGTTTCTAGTGGAAGAGGAAGGCCCAACGATCATTTTCCCCCACCAGCCGATTCGGTTGATCGCTTGGCAGACGCTTCGCACTGGAAGGCTCATTACTTTTCAATCAAACCCTGTAATTTTGTTCACATAAAGTTTGTTTGTAACAGCACAAGGAAAACGAAAAAATATAAACATTTATGTACATACACTATACATCCGTCGATCTGTGTGCACAGTAGCTGCAGCAAGACTTAATATATTTCAATGAAACTTGGTTCAAGTGCTGCTCCCACCTCATTTAGACTCAACTTAAATATTATTGAGGTCGTAGGTATAAAAACCATGCACACCTTTTATAAGTTAAGGCTGAATTTCCGTCCGTGCGTAAGATGCTAAGAGTAAAAGCCCATTCTCATTCTTTATGAGTTTCTTTGATTCCAAAAATTTAGAGGCAGTCCAATTTAATTTTTACTAAAATTACCACCGCAGTTTTTAAAAATTTCCTGGCCGAACTTAGCCTTCCTTAATAGCTCTTTATTGCAACCAAATTTAACAGTTCTGTTATCTAGTGTTACCACAACTTATTGAATAAATTTATAAATTCAACTCAACTTTTCAGTCATATTTCAATATTTAACTCACTTGAATATATTCAGCAATTGGTAGCAAACAAAATATAAATTATTGGCGCAGGATAGTAAAATAATGCCTGACATATCCTCATCCACATATTCGAGTAGTTCGATTAGTTTAATATAGTGCTCGCGGATCTCCATGTAAACCGTCTCAGGTACTTCCTGGGCATTAAGCAATATGAAAATATGGCTTATCTGCGGGTAATGTATGTATGTAAGAATATTTACCTTGTCCAGCAAACTGTTTATGCGCATCTTCATTTGTTCGAAACGATATGCGATGCCTTGACTTATCATCATTATGAAGAGATCCATATAATTCCACACGAAAGTAGAAACCAAATTGACAACCTACGTAAAGGAAAACATCATATTTATTGAGCAAAACAAGGCTAGTTATTAAAGTCATGGTTGAATGTAATAAGTCTTGAGGTCTATTCAATAAAAAAATATGTTTCAGAAAATAGTATTGTATCATAAAAAAGCCACTATATTTTTTTTTTTGCCAGCAATCACACATCTTCAACTTCCGAAAGTGTTGATAATAAATACATAGGGTCGTCCGTGGCAAGAAAAATAAATGAAGGATGGCGGAACGAACCCGTCTGCCCACTGACAATTGCGCCGACTCCCAATGCTAAAAGCATAGCATACCAGCTAAGTCAAAATAAGCAAAACCTTAGCACACGGAATTCTGTTACAAGGGGCATTGTCTTACGGGCTGACACGCTCAGAGGCTAGACGTACAGGCACATAACTTCTGCAGAAGCTGTTAATGAAGAAGAAGTCAACACTGTGAAAATAAATCTCATTATTTTCTCTTTCACAAGTAGCCATTTATCCTTTGTAATTTTGCCTTCCGACTGACCACGGTCGATAATGGCTACTTGTACCTCAGGCGGCGAGTTTAAACTAGAAGATACCTTCATACGCTTGTTCTCAGACGCCTGCTTATCATCTGATCTTTGGCGCTTGGACAATGTGCCTGCTATTTTCCTTGCTAAAGCAGCAGTCTTCGAAGTCGTTGGAAGTATGAGTTTCCGAAGCCTTTGTTCCGAATGGGGCCCTCGCCTTTGAACGCTGTTCCAGCTTATGCAAGGGAGATACAGTCTCGTTCGTCTATTTGCGGCTGATTTGCTTGAGAGCTTCGCGTTCTACTACCATCGTATTCAAAGCATGTTGCTTTTCAACTTCCGGACGTTGTATGCGTACTTCTAAGAAAGTTGTATTTTATACCTACTGCCAGGCTTGAAACACTGCCTCCCCACTGGGCACAGATGGGAGTCGATCCCAACGAGACAGACGCTTCTGGATTTTTGGAAACTTTACCTCACATCAATGTAAAATTAAAACGCTTTAGTATTTATAAAATTCTGTACTATTGAAAATTAACGAACACTTGTCCCAGTCGTACCTTAGCTAGCTATCTTTCGCCTGCGTACAGAATGAGAAACTGTGATACCTATTACCAGTCGCAACCCTCGACTAGTTCGGTTTAGTGGAGGGATAGCTGATAGTAACTGATTAGTGTATTTCTACGTAGGCTCCAAACGGCTCCTTCTTCACCACATCTTCTCAATTCGGTCGGGAAATAGCGTCCTGTGAACTATTCCCCTAATCAAGGATAAGCGCTAAGGTTAGTGTTGAAGTCTTCTGCGACGAGCTCAGCCATTAAGATTAAAATCCGGAAATCCAGGTCACTACAATATATTTCAAGTAAATGCGAGTCTTGACTCAGCTCACCGAGCACTGAGCGAAACACTAGCATGCAAGGATGCGAACAAGCAAGCAAGCAAACCAAATCCGACTTTCGATAGAAGGAATCTTAACCAAACACTGCTCAATGACTTACATGTACGATAAGACTCAAAAAGAACTTCAAGTCCTATTCGCCGTAGTTGCCTGAAGAGTCATTAAATATAAACGTCTATCTAGCATCTATTCCTCAGCTGGCCTGCTTTTGCTAAACACCTTTAATTCAAAATAAAATTGAATTCCCTCATTAGAACCTCAAGTTTTCCCATTAGCATTTCTGAATCGTCATCGTTCAAATATCTCTCTTCAAGCTTCTACTTTCCCCCGTTTCTTTGGTCTTGTAATGGACGGTTTCCTAGCCATTGTCCAAGTAAACACTCTTCTTTCGTGGGCTACATTCTAACGTAACCTAGAATGACCTAACTATAATTCTAAAATTATCATAAAGTACATATAATTAGATTTTAATGAAAAGTGATCAGTAATTCGGGTACCATAAAAAGGAAAATATTATGATAAAAACTGCCTTACAAATGCCTAAATTCTTTATGTTCTGAGCGTTTTTTGGGAGTCTTACTCAATGAAAGTAAAATCCGGTAGCTGGACGTAAGACATAAGTCCTAAATACCAACCGAACTGATAGATCTGAGAAGTAGTACCTACTCTTTCCCTTTTTTAATTGCCAACATAACGAACTACAAATGTGATTTTGGTCAAGTTCAACAAATCACACCAATAGTATTTTCATTACCTTTCCAGCTAGCATCAATTAGGAGCCCTCGATAGTATAGGTATATATAGCTGCACAGAAACCCCGCTGGACTTCAGCTCAGTCGATCGTTAGGGGAATCCCTCCTCGGTAGGGAAGAACCCTCTTATTGTGGAATTAAACTGTCGACAAGCACATTGACTACAGAGGTGCACTAACTGCTTGTGTTATGACAGAAGACTGTTCATCTCACCCTCTTCAACTTCTACGTTTAGCTTTTGTTCCAATTTAAAGAAAGTAAAGCTCAAAAGAATTCATTTAATCGGGAATCTTACAATCCGAGAGAGAAACCAACCAGAGCTTCTTTGGACTGAATACAGAGTTCTACACTAAAGTAATATTTTAACGAACACAAATCATATTTCGTAATGCTCAGTTTTCATTATGACATTTTTTTTACGAAGAGTGTCATTCTAGTGAAAACAGCTGCAATTTTGGGTAATTTCGATTTCAATCCACAGCAAAATGTTGCAAGCAGATTATGTCGATTATGTGAAAAATGGCGTTATGAAAACCAGTATCTTTCACACCCGTCCTATTGCACATAACACGCGGGCGATAACAATTTCCATTCTTGTTGCTCTTGGCGTGTTCGGTAGAAAGGCTCAAAGGAAGATTTATGAGCCTTTGCGTATAAGTCATGGCGAATACCAAATTCGATGGAACTACGAGCAGTATGAAAGAAAGAAAAAGGCATCCTCTACGTTGGAAGAATTAAGTGAAGAAGAGTTAACGCCACTAACGTATTTAAGTTTTCTTCAGTTAGCACCAAGCTAACGCCTTATTGCGCTAGGTCAAAGTCCCTGTGTAATAGTACGTCTTCCAAACCTAAATCTGCTGAAATGGTATAATTAGTTCAAAGAAAATGGCCTTTATTCTCTCATATCCTCTATTTAATAGAATATCTATCGAATCATAAAATCGAAGGGCAAATAACAATATTATCCTTCCTATGAATTGGATACAGTTAACTTTTAAAGAAATACTGAGATTTGGCATTTATGGTCCCACTTTAGTTATACAGAAAATTTGTTAGATTCATAAAAGTTACGATTAAATAATTAAAATCTACTGTAGACATCAAAATCCATAATTAAGTTGAGACCACTTACCAAAATGAGGCCACCAACAAATCTGGTATTTGGCAGCAACTCATATACGTAGTCATAATTCCTGTAGGTGAACTCTTGGAAGGTGAAGTGAATCGTGGTGTTTTGAGCAGCGGCACAAATATGTGCCTTGCGATATTGTGAGATTCCCGATGAGATCAGATACATTGAATGCTCAACTACAACGTGGGTGTACATACATACGTTTATAAACATTTTATTATTAAATCGAATGTAAGTAGCAAACCTGCTGATATTGAAATTATTGCGATGGCAGCGCGGCGCACTCGAGTCGATAAATTACATTTGGGTATTTCGTATGGTTTTCGTATGAAAATCATTTCAGTGCGTGTCCAAAGGCGAATAAGACGTGGCCATCGATATGCCAGCGAGAAGAAGAGTACTGTTGACGATTGGACGAATGTAAAAAACATGATGCCAACTAATGAAATGTAATATAAAAAGCAAAGACTGCATATTTTAGAAAGTGTAAACAAGAAATATTTTACGTTTCATATTAAATTAGTAAATAAAATAGAAACTTACCCAAATTTTTTGCGTCTATTCCAATTTTTGCTAAATGTTTTATTGTCGCAAAATTAAATGTAGAGCTGGCTACCAAAAATATCAGAGTGATCAACACCTGGAAGGATCGGAATGAAAAACGCACTTGACGCGGATTTGCATGCCTCACGCCGAGAACTGGCAGTAGCGCAAAGCATTGGCCTATAACGATAACTATAGAGATATTTGATTTTATTTATTTAATATATAGAATTTACTTAAAGATTTATTTACTTAGAGCTATGAGACCACTAATAAATATTTTTATATGTACAGAGACGAAAACCTAAGGAGCTGTTTCACATATACAGGTTATACACTCGAAGTGTCCAAACCGCTCGCGCAGCGATGGCGAGGCACGGGCATCAGCTGTCGGTTAGTTGGCTAAATGGCAGGCCAGAGTATTGCTTATAAGCGCGCGGAAGCATTTTGCCGAGAGTGAACGCGAAAGAAGAAATGGATTTCAAACGTTAAAATGTGATTGCATTATAAAGGGTGGTTAAATTTCAAGGGCCGATGTTGAATGTGATGCCGATGTTGAAAATGAATGCCGATGTGTGTCATTTTTCAATTTCAGACTAACTCAATTTAAACCATGGAAAGATACATAATCGAGCAACGCGTTAAAGTTATTCAGGCTTATTATGAAAACGGGCGTTCAAATCAAAATGCATATCGCGCACTTCGTGAAGAAAATCATCTTCAGTGATGAGGCACATTTTCACCTCAGTGAATTCGTCAATAAGCAGAATTGCCGCATTTGACAACGAACTTTTTATGGCCCGAATTGGCCGATATGGATGTGGACAACAGGACGGTGCCACTTTTCACACAGCTAACGAAACAATGGCTCTTTTGCGCGAAAAATTTGATGGCCGAATAATCTCTCGTCGCGGCGATGTGAATTGGCCGCCAAGATCATGAGATTTGACACCGTTGGACTTCTTTTTTTTTTTTGGGGTTATTTGAAAGAATCGATGTACGTCGATAAGCCAGCAACAATTCAAGAGCTAAAGGATGAGATAATTCGTCACATTAACGTCATCGAAAATTTGGACCATCGGATGGAGGTGTGCCGCCGAGGCCGCGGCTGCCAATTGGCCGATGTTTTGTTCCATGCGTAATTGAGCTATACCAATATTATCATAATAAAGAGAAATGGCAATAATTTCCTAAAAAAATTGTATTTAATTCAAAATCAACACCGGCCTTTAAAACTTAACCACCCTTTATTTGGCTGTAAAATCACAACTAGCGATTGTTCGTGAGCTCGAGGACCTTAAAATAAATAAAACTTTTGCTTATCGCGCCATTACTCGTTACAATCAGTAGCATCGCGAAACGTCGTGGAGGTGGTCGTCAAAAGACTACAACGAAACATGAAATGGTCCTAAAAGTTAAGACGCGACTTGAGCGAAATCCCCGACGAAGTGCCAATCAAATGGCGAAAGAACTGAACAAAGCTCGAGTGAACTAAGAATGGTTAAAAAACAACGTTCTGAACTTCATAACGTCCACATAATGGCTCTCAAATTCACCAGACACGAATCCGATGGATTATTCTCTTTGGACCATTTTGGAGAGTAAGTTCCGAAGTAAAAGTTTCACCAGTCTCGAGTCGCTGGAAAAAGCCATTGTCCGCGAGTGGGCAAAAATAGCTTCAAGTCACATTCGGGCAGCTTGCGATTCGTTTCTGGGCCGTCTCAAGGCCAAGGTGATCAAGGCAAAATGTGGTTATATCGATCAAAAGTAAATTGATTCTTAATTTTGTATTATTTTCACACATTTTTTACTTTGAATTGAATAAAAGTAATTTTCAAAACTAAATTTATGGTTACACTTCGAGTGCCAAACACTGTAAATATGTGTAAGTGTGTACACTGTAAATCCATATGTTTAAATTTTTTCGTATAAACGATCCTTCAGTTGATTGGAGATCTCATATTAAATACCTATTGAACAACATTTTCATTGACACAAATTTCACTAAGATTTAAATTTTCTAACAACCAATTGGTTCGAATTGCTGTTAGAAACTCAAGAAAATTTATTTTGAGAACTGACTTATTTTAGATAATTATTCGTTGTACAAACATTCATATACTTTAATCACAAAATACTAAGCTCTTGAAAGTAGAGGGTAATTTATTTAGACGTATCGGATTTTAAATTGAAATAAAACAACGAAAATTCAAATTAATTGGGGAATTGTTATTACTTTTGTGTAGAACTATTCATGACATTTATTTTTTAAAGATGACCCCTTTCAAATGTTGGCCGCAACTACTCCGTAATTCGGCCATCCGTTAACACGAATTTTGAATGACTCACTGGAGGACTTCGGTGAGCATCTCGTGAAAAACTTCAGTAATGTTAGCTTCCAATGCCTCAATCGAAGCTGGTTCATCCACAAAGTATTTAAACTTTACATACCCTCTAGTAAAAGTCCAAAGGAATGATTTCAAACGATCTTGGTGGCCAATCCACGGGTCTGAGACGAGAGATACATTGCTCACCGAAACAACGACGCAGTAAATCCATTGTTTCATGGGCTGTATGGCAATTAGCGCGGTCCGCCGCCTTGTTGGAATCAAATATTGCGGAGATCACGAACTTCAATTTCCGGCAACAAAAAGTCCTTTATCATGGTGAGTTAGCGTTCGCCATTCAATGTTACATTGGAGCCAGTTTCGTCATTGAAAAAATATGGATCGATGATTCTTCCCGCCTATAGACCGCACCAAACAGTTGTTCTAAATGGATTGAATGGCTTCGAGTTGCTCTTCAGCCCAAATACGGAAATTTTGCTTTTTGACGTAGCCATTAAGCCAAATGGGCTTCAGCGCTAATCGCCATAAGTTGGCCTGAGCGCGGACTGAACACTTTCTACAGAGCGCTGATTTTCGTAATACTATAATTCTACGATTTGTAAACGTTATGGAGGTGTAAGTCTTTCCATGGTAAAACGTCAATGAATACCAAAAAAATGTATGTATTTAGTTTGACAGTGCCACGCGAGATCTGTCAAAAAACCCCCTATTGGAAAAAGTACCTCCAGTTTTATCACCCTTTAGTATATCTGCAGGAACAAGGAATCACATATGTACTTATTTCAGGTGTTATTTTTCTAGCTCGATAACTATTTGACAACTGGGCATGGGAACTGTATTGGCATTTCTGTTCAGAAAGATTTGGCAAGACATTCATGGTGACGTTTAACACCAGAACAACGCTTCCAAATTGTGGAAATTTACTTTGAAGAAAATAAATCTGTTTTCGATGTTCAGCATCATCGCGCCTTATTTCTTTCGAAGTCAGGAAAGAGCTGCCGTAACGGTGAATGGTGAGTATAGCACTATTTATAATATATTTATCCTTTTGAACATCTTAAAATTATACAAACAGTAAGAATTCAAAAATGCATACATAAAATTAGAAGAAGCGCCGTTCTTAGTTAGAGAATAGGGCGGCAACTAGTCTCTTCCAACGGCTTCTATCTGATGGATAGTTCCTAATTTGTCTCCAGGAATCGAATTGCTCGCTTTTAGTACATACCGTGCTCGCCCACGTCATACTTTGTTTACCACGACCTCTTTCCAGCTCCATTTTCTCTTTTTAATTTCCAGATTAGTGGATATGTTATTTGTGAGAGCTTGAGAGTTCTCGTTTGTGATAATAACCGCCCAGAAAATCCATCAGAATTTTTAGAGGCATTTGTTTACGAAAGCTTGTAGTTTATTGCAAAACATGTCACTTTCCATACAGGAGAACAGGTTTGATGTTTTTATTGCAGACTTTGACTTCAGTCTACCAGAATAGCACATTGGGGTCGCAAATACTTTTGAAGAAAGCTATACGCGCTTTGCACAAGCGCGCATCTGCGACTGCTCCTCCGTCCTTCGCTATCACACTGCCCAGATAGGTGAACTGCTCAACACCAACGATTGACTCAATGTGGTCATTCATTCGAATGGCTAAAGGTTCCGTCATCGGTGTTTTCATGTTCACTTTTAAGCCCAACAACCGCGCATTTTCTTCTTAGTGCCATGCAGTGAGTGAGACACGAAACAAATATCATATGTATAGTCTAGGTCGCACACTTTTTGAAAGAAGTTCCATTGAATTCCATCCGGGGCTTCGCGATCATATAAGGGAGTCTAGCACTAATATGAAGAGCGAAGTTGACAAAACACAGCTTTGACGTACTCCATTCGCTATTCCAAATTTCGCCCTAACTTTCCCTTTGAAACGAACGCCAAACTGACTAAATTTTTGTTTCAGCTCAACTTCGACAACATTTGAGTACAACAATGCGGCACAACTTGTGACACAGCGCGCTTAAAAATCGATTTATTGCAATATTCAAGCCACCATTGAAGCTATACGGCCAGATTTATTAGAAGAACTAGACAAAATTGAACTGATCGAATGGGTCATGCAACTCACTGTCGCGGCGAACATATGCTGGGTATCATATTAAAAAAAAAATACTATTAAATTATCTACTAGATTCTAATAAAATGGATTCCAACAATATTTCTGTTTGAAATATCCCGACTTGAATTACAGTGAGGCATGCCGAAGAATCAGTTAGGCCCGAATTAGGCAGGCCTTACTGAGGCACGCCTCACTATTACCTTACCAGGCCCACGTTAGGCAAGGCAAAGATTGGCATGCCAGAACAATACCAAATTTGGTTGTGGTCACGAAAATCTGTGGCAGTGTCTCACTTAGGCAAAAATTGGAATCCCTAACTGATTTGTAGAAGGGCATCCGGAGTATTACCGAAGTTCGGTTTTTCGAACCTGCGCCTAATGAGGCAGATTTGTGGCGATACCTTTCGGGACTTGGACCTAGTTTGGCTGCCTTATGAGGCGCAAATTTGGAATGCGGTCTGCCTTATTTGCGCCTAATCACCGCTTTACCAAAATTTCTAGTCGGGTCATTCTAAGTTCTCAAGCTCTCAAAAAACAACCGATACATATATGTACTTGGCTTATTTAGGCCTAGCGCCCCTTCTCCACCACCATAGCCGGTCTTGATCTACGACAAGCATTTCCATGCAAAACCTTACTCATGAAGAATGATTGCAAATCAAAGAAATCTTTTTCTAAAATTCTATGCTCACTCTATGAGTATCTTTATTTCAATTCGAACAAAATTGTACCACTTTAAAGGCCAATGCAGTGTTTTTCACTGGATAGATCTCTGTCAGCTCACTGGAAAACTTCAAGTAAAGATCCCGTATAAAATTCGTTTGATGCAGAAGCAATTTGATCATCGTTAGCGTCGTGCCTTCCCTGAATGGGCTAAGCATCAACTAAATCAATTTTTTACGTTTCACGTTTTGCGTTGCGGCTAATTTCTGGCGAGAAAATCTCACCTCCAAAGGTTAAAGTATACCATTTAATTTTATTTTACTTGCTCCTTAGGGAGATCGATAGGAGGACGTATAAAATACAGAAATGCAATAAGGAAGGCTTCCGTCGCTCAACTGGTCATCTTTTGACAACGCGCTTGAAGAAAATTAGACTCGACAGATGCAAGCAGCTATTTCGGTGGCACGCGGTCAACGGCCATGAAAATATTCATGTGATTGTGCCACCCGGACCGAATTTGCTCTTGGAACGAACTTTTGATAGCTGCATAATCTTAGAAAATGGAACGCTCGCCAAGGGCATGTAATTCACCTCCTCAAAATGCACGTATCTTGGCAAACACATCATTTGTTGGCACTTAGAATTTTCAAAGGAAATCTTAAGAATGTTCGAAAGAAAGTTTTGTTAGGTACTCAACCCAGGGTTTGCCGCTAAATACAAACACAAACGGTCGCAACCGGGTAACAATTACCACATAATAAAGGGTTTTCCAATAACAGGTATTACAGGTGAGTGGATTGCGCTATCGAGAGATGGTTAACGATTTTTCATGGCCAGAATTGGATGATATTGATCTGGACGTTTATTTTCAACAAGATGGCGCTGCGTGCCATCCAAGCAACGAAACCATTGATCTTTTACGGAAAAAGTTTCCGGACCGTATTATCTCTCGAAGAGGTGATCACAATTTACACCGAGATCTTGTGATTTAACACCTTGTGACTTTTTTCTTTGAGGCCACGTGAAAGAGAAGGTCTACGCCAACAGCCAAGGGTCGATTCAAGACCGCAAAGATGGAATTCGTGAGGCTATCGAGGACATTGGGCGGCCACTTTGCAATTTGGTTATGGAAAATTTCATGAAAGGATATTGTCCTATAAGCGTGGTCGTAGTGGCCACTTGCCTGGTGTTATTTTCCGCTATTATTATATTTATATTAAAAAGTAGCATTTTTCGTTGAATATCAAAATAACCCCTCTATTTGGAAAATTCTTTATACAGATGTATGTATTATTAATTAAATATTTACTTTACGTAGGGAGCGTCTTTTTAACACACTTTTATTAGGTCGGGTTGTATGTATGTATGTATGTATGTATGTGTGTATGTATGTATGTAACGGAATCTTTGAGCTTAATTTTCACTGGCTTCTAAAAATCTGTTCGACTTGAAATTTTGCACACCTATCAAGGACCGATGGCAATGCAATAATTTGATAAAAGTTTTCCATTATCCCTATTAGGATTGCCAGGATTAATATTTTCTTTTTTCTACTGTGGGCAAAAAGTAAGGTGAATTTGGTTGTAAAATGAAAAATCTCTATTTATTTTTGTAAATCAGTTTCTCAGGCTCCCTCCACGAAATAAGTTCTTCATTCCAATTACTTCTTTATCAGGGCCGATAACTGCATAGCATTAGACTCACAGTCGATAAGAAAGGAATTAAATATAACACGAATATATCGAATCATTTATTCACTGACTGCAATGATAACAATAATTTTCATTCATAATAAAAAGAAATAGTTTAACGAAACTAAAAAACACGCTTTTTTGCTAATCGAACTAAAAAGTAGAAAATAAAAAATAGTTTAAAAAAACTAAAAAACACGCTTTTATTGCTAATCGAACTAAAAAGTAGAAAATAAATTTTAATGACAAAGGGACCTATAATGAAGTAATAGCAAATCGAACGATCAGTCATCCTCAACTACCTCAGAACAGAATTATAACAAAAATTAAGATACAAATAGAGTAATTCAAATTAGAGTTAAAAGCGTGGGATGCATTTTGCTTCACTTTCATAACCCTCTGTACATAGATAGTTGCCAATAGAATGATTGTAATATTTACTATATCAAGCATCCCACATTTTGCATGCATTTTGCTTCACTTTCATAACCCTCTGTACATAGATAGTTGCCAATAGAATGATTGTAATATTTACTATATCAAGCATCCCACGCGTTTAACTCTAATTTGAGTTACTCTATTTGTATCTTAATTTTTGTTATAATTCTGTTCTGAGGTAGTTGAGGATGACTGATCGTTCGATTTGCTATTACTTCATTATAGGTCCCTTTGTCATTAAAATTTATTTTCTACTTTTTAGTTCGATTGGCAACAAACGCGTGTGTTTTAGTTTTTTTAAACTATTTTTTATTGTTTCTACGCAGAAAGGTACACGATATTTTGTAGAAAAAAAGTTAGCGGCAGGTCACGATATTTTGTAGAAAAAAAGTTAGAAGTGGTTTTATTACTTCTGTGGTAATTTTTACCCAGTAGCGACGAACACCAGGTTAATGATAGTTGTGCGTAGGTGAAGGCAAATGCCAGCATAAGAAGTTGAACTCTTAATTGTATGAATTTTACGAAGATTTCGAAATTTTCTGAAGCAGTACTGGGAAAAGAAGCTTACTACTCTTGACACATTCAGATGTACCTTCAGTTGCTGTTTTCTCTTAAAGAATCTAGTCTAAATCAGTTAGGCGGCCGAACCGATTCTTATTATATATATATATATATTTTTGTTTTTTTTTTTTGTTTTTTTGTCTGAATCCATTACTTGCACGTGGATTATACTCACTTGGACTAACAGCACGATGAAAAATATCCAGTTTGCTATAGTCCGTATGCTCGTTCGGTTTAATATAATGCAAATCCTTCTCTATTAAAGTGAAATATTCGACTGGCGTACGTCGTCCGAATAATTCCATTGCATTTGTATCGTTGCTCTCTATATTCTCAACTATGACTTTCTCATTTTGAGTTTTCAAATTGGTACTTTTACCTCTTCCATTTGATTTCTTAGACGGTTTTATATTGCTTTTTCGAAAAACTTTATGCTGTTTCATTAAAATTTCACGCAACTTATTACGACTTAGCATTGTAAATTTTATACAAAATTAAACACTAAACAATTTGTATATTTTCAAATAGTTCTGATTATAAAATTTATATATAAACTCCTGAAACGTGCAGGTGTTGTGAGTGTAGAACTGCGAGTGCATATCAGCCAATTGAGTGGCTAATATTAAATACTTAACACTCGAAATCTGTCACAGTAATTTGTGTTTTCGTTTTATAAAAAAACAACAGGCAAATAAGGGCGGTCCCATATTTAAACAAGTGCATACATTTGTGTGTAGCGAATGTGTCCGAACTTATCAACAGTTGTATGCACACTATGATTTACGTTTTACCGATATATTTATGTGTAGATATGTGTATGCCTATATGCGAAAGAATAGGCGGGTATTTCAGTGTCAGTGGCATTTAAAGGGCTTAAATGTTTTGATCAAAGAGATTCGATGAAGGTAGCCAGAGTATGGGGAAAATTATAAATAAAGGTATGATTTATGTAGAAATATTTACATTAAATGAAATTGTAATTCTTAGAAATCAAATTTCAGTAATCCAAACTATGTTTTAGGTTGTTTCTATATCCACCCGCACTTGCTACAAAGGGACTATAAATGTTTACACATAACGGTCATATGTACATAGTAGCATAAAGGACCTGAGCCTTTCCATGTACTTACAAAGAGCCGCATCAATGAACTTCTCAACTCCTAACGCCGGACAGAGGAATTTCTGATAAGCTACTTTCACTCAACAAAGTAGATTTAAAATTTCTAACTGGTTACTTGACAAGTCACTGTAGCCTGAGATACCACTTAAACAAAATTGGTCTCTCTGCAGCCATCATCTGCCGTAGTAGAAAACGGAAGTAGAAAACGGAAACAACAAACTTGGCATTCCTGCCGTGTCTCCACATAAATAATAGAATATTTTTTTAAGAGGTTACATACGTCAGTAGCGCCAAAAACGCGCTAAAAAGAAAACTGGTTTTAGAAGGGATAACAATAAAATAAATATAAAAAAGTTGTATACATTGTTTATTAGTACTTAATATAATAATAAAAAAAAGTATCTTAATTTTTCTTTACAAAAATTAGTATATGAAAAATCACGTGACCCAAAGTACAATGAAAAAGAGTTGTTCCACGGTCTGCATCATTTCTCCTCGAAATGTTGATGGATCTGTGAAAAGTAAAAAAAAGTCTTATTTAGTAAAGTTGTAGTTATTCTGTCGAGCCCGATTTTCTAATTTCGAAAAATTTTGCAACTTACTTCATTTTAAAAAAAGTAGGTATGCGTTTTAGATCATAAATGTCACACTTTAATTATGTTTATAAAATTTTTTAATCAAAATATCAAAAATGAGGCTCGACAGACTCTGAAGAAAACACTTTCGCATATTTCAAAAAAAAAAAAAAACCGCATCAAAATATATTAAAAACAGTATCAGTTTTCATGCAGACCGTGCCGGAAAAAGTAGTTTTGAGAAAAACGAGTTTAAACTTTCAGGTGCATTTCGTTACGGCCAGCTGCCTGAAACGAAGAACAGCCACCTGTGCGCATCAAACTCTCGTCGGACAGTTACATTTTCTACCATAAATTTGTATCTATGGGGAATTTTTACAATCGACTTCCACAGAAATACACCTAAAACAATAAAGAATAATAATCTGACACTTGAAAACTCTGGACGTATGTAACCCCTTGATATAGGGTACCTCAGCAAACATTGTGCAATAGATCTCTTTTGGTCGCAGTGCGCAGTAGCTTAATAATAATAAAAATGGCAATATCATAAATGGAACGATATACGAGGTGTGTTCAAAAAGTATCGCGAATTTTGAATTTTCGCAAGTTACGTATATTCGAATTTCGATTTTTTGTGGCGATATGTTGGTACTCGTGTCTCTCACTCGTGCCGACGAGTTCGGCCATTTTAAATGTTCAGCTAATTGTTGGCAGCTGCTTTGCTTGCCCGTGTTTCGTCTCGTCTTCGATTTTTACCTATTCAAAAAGATGGATCAAAGAACCTGTATCAAATTTTGTGTGAAAAACGAAATTAATTGCGCGGATGCATTCCGAATGTTGACTGTGTCATACGGAGAAGCTACTTTGGACCAAAGCATCGTTTATCGGAGGTACAAAATGTTCTGAGAAGGCCGAGAAGATGGTAACGACGAAAAGCGTGCCGGACGCCCGAGCACTTCAACAGCAGACGAAAAAATTGATGAAGTGAAGAAAATGGTATTGGCCAATCGTCGAATCACCGTTGAAGAAGTTGCTGAGAATCTAGACATATCGATTGGCTCGTGCCATTCGATTTTTTTCAATGATTTGGGCATGAGACGGGTCGCCGCAAAATTCGTACCAAAACTGCTCAATTTAGACCAAGAGCAGCATCGCATGAACATTGCAAATGAGATGTTGGACTCTGTCCGCAACGTCCCACATTTGCTCCAGAGGGTCATAACTGGTGATGAATCGTGTGTTTATGGTTATGACGTAGAAACCAAAGCTCAATCATCTCAATGGAAGCTGCACACCAGCCAAGGTCGAAAAAAGCGCGCCAAGTTCGGTCGAATGTAAAAGTTTTGCTCACCGTTTTCTTCGATTGCAGAGGCGTTGTGCATCACGAGTTCTTGCCACAAGGTAAAATGGTCAATAAGGAATATTACCTGCAAGTTATGCACAATTTGTGCGAAGCAATCCGCTAGAAACGCCCGGGTTTGTGGAAGAATAAAAACTGGCTCTTGCATCACGAAAACGCCCCTGCTCACGCATCGTTGCTTGTGCGCGACTTTTTAGCCATAAACAACACACTAATGATACCACAGCCACCTTATTTCCCCCAGATCTGTCCCCCTGTGACTTTTTCTTGTTCCCGAAACTGAAGAGGCCCATGAAAGGAGAACGCTACGCCACGATTGACGAGATAGAGACGGCATCGAAGGAGGAGCTGAGCAAGACAATAAAAAATGATTTTTCGAAGATTGGAGAAAACGTTGCCACAAGTGCATAGTATCTCATGGGGATTACTTTGAAGGGGACAAAATAGATATTAATGAATAAATAAATAATTTTTGAAAAATCACAAAATTCGCGATACTTTTTGAACACACCTCGTAGATACAAACACATACAAACCAAAAAGCGCAGAATGATGGAAGGAGTCGATTTAACAACGAAAGTATGCCCATCTATGAGCGCGGGCAAAAACTCTAGCTAAAATTAATATTACTTTGGGGAAAAACGAAACATAACCCCTATTTTTGCGCAAAAATACTCACAATCGGAACAATTGGTGAACCCAAAAAAACACTTACGACGGAAGTAAAATTTTTGATAATGAGCTGTACCGCGCCCATTTTTGTTAGGTAAACTCATTCACTATGATTTCATTTGACTCCAAAAATAACACCCAGCTCAAATTGAATTTTACTAAAAGGTATAAAAAGTTCGAACCGGCCCGAATTTAGGACCTCGTTTCTTATTTAGATACTATTTTTCTTTCATCAAAAACCCAGACTTTTATGTAGTTTGATAATGCATCAAAAGTGTTGGAAATTTCTAAAAATGTCGTATTACCTATAGACTTAATTTATTAGTTCTCGTACGTTCTCGTTTTTCATTAGTGTCGATACTAGGCGTGTATCAAAAACCTCGTACAGACTTTTTTCACAGAAACCCCTTCACGCATACAATACCACTTTGGCCAAAAAGCTCCCGGAATATATTCAGAAAATTTAAAATACATGTTTATTCCTCGCAAGTGATATTATTGCTCTCAAAGTACTCCCCATCAACTGCAGCAACTCTGGTACTCTATTTTCATTTCTGGAACTCTATTTTCGGTATAGCCATGAGAGCCGTCTTCGATTTTTCTATTACTTTTTTTTCAGCTCCTTAAACGCGTTCGCCTACTAGTTTTTTGATCCGATCAAACAGAAAAAATCGCAGAAAGCCTATAATGGCTGTTGGGTGGTATTCGTTTCGTGGCCCAAGTGCAGTACAAGAGATTCATAAAAAATTAGCAACAGTAAACAGTAGTGTAAATCAAAAATTAATGAGTATTCCTTTTGTCCGTGACCTGTCAAGTATACCAATATGAGATGAGCAAAGAAATCGGTTTTTATAGACATGGAATTAAATACAAATTGAACAGAAAATGTTGAGAATGGGAAGTTCGTTTCGGAAGGTGAGTTTCTTCCACTGCTAAGTGAAATTTAGGTTAAGTAATTAAATCTAGATGCAAAATCTTTTCAAACTAGCACAAACCATTTATATATTTTTTAAACATAATCTTTCTAATTGCACTTAATTTTTTTTCTGGTAACCTTAAAATTCCTTACCAAAGTTAAGCAAATTTGTAAGCCATAAAAGCATTTATTGCAGCTATTAACCCAATGCATGCATGTACTTGCATGTATGTGTGTGCGTAGGCTCGCCCCCTTTCTATGCTATCGGCAATTTTCAACTGAAATCAAGAGATCTGGAAAGCATTTCAAAAACCTATAATTTTTAAACAATCTAAAATTGCCATAAATAATTTATTTCCGAAGCAATTATCTTAAATAGATATTTCGCGCTTTTCCCACTCAATAATAATATTTCAGCTGTTTTCGCGAACTCTAAAAATAGAAGAGAAAAAAATATGGGCATATGTATGTAAAAATATATATGTAGGATGCATTATCTATTTGGAACACCCGAGTATGTCATGACCTCCGCAGCCGAGTGGTTTACTGCTTGGGCAACATTCGGAGGCAGGCAAAGTGTATTCTAAAAACGGTCGTCAATTTGCTGGCCATGGCAAATCACCAAAGGTATTTCTGCCATGAAAAAGTCTCTCAAGGTGAACTGATGGACTATTAACTCCTTATAAAAAAAATTGTTAATTTCAAAAGTGAATGTCGTACATCTTTTAACAAGATAGGTGATATCTTGTGTAACACTGACGCCAAGTGTCAAGTCGCTCGTCAACCTCAATTGACCAAAAGTGCTCAATGCACAAAATATCTACTATCCCTCAGTAAAAATATCACTCGCCTAGCAACCGCCATCCTGGCTAGACAATATTCGATTGGCCTACTCTCCGCCAGAATCGGTTTCCCTTGAAACGAATTCTGTAGAAGTAGCCTCGATGTAGGGGGAGGAGAGTATGCAGCACCGTGTATGCCACACTCCGCAATAATCAAATAGAGGAGCTCGAACGTCAAGTCCTTAGTCTACGCTAATAAGCCAACCACCTTGAATGAGCTCGAGGTCAACAATCACGATGCTAATGCCAGAATAATGTCACTCATAGAAGTCCGAGTCATCAAAAGTGGGACCAACTGCTAAATGCACTGCCTACAATGCCGAGGCAGCCACAAGAATGAAGTGCTAATCGATTCACAATGGCACGAATGTGGTCTCAGTACCAACTCGATATCTTACCTGGTTCTTTTATTCCTATTTGTTTTTACCTGGTGACCCTCTATATTCTTGAACGCTTACGCCGAGCGACAGACGGCTCCAGTTGTTTCGACTTCTGTACCTCTCGCTTCGGGAAACAATTCGGTTCGCTTTTTCTTCGTTACGCCTAGAAAATATTAAGTGTAACAAAGAAAAATTATTGCGAAATTCCATATGAGACTATCTGTTTCCTGAAGTAAAATCACCAGTGAACGAAAATTAGAATTTAAAGCCACATTTAATAACCACACTTCATATACTCGGATATAGCTCAAAGACTTCTCCTTCAAATTCTACAAACTTCATACTACCCCCTTCATATACACCCCACTGTAAAACTATAAACAACAAAAACTATATAAGGCAAAGTCTCAACTGTACAAAAAGCTAGGCTTTTTATTCCTTATAAAAAAGGTTCTAATATGCACTACCTATGAAGGAAAAAGCGTTAGACCTAAGCGAAAAAAAAATTATCAAAGATTAAGCGGGCAAGGTAGCCGAATGACTTGGTGCGTGACTACCATTCGGAAGTATACAGGTGCGAGTCGCTGTGCAAGAAACAGTAACTTATAGAAAAACACTGCGGTCGCCCTTCGGCAGACAATGGCTAACCTGCGAGTGTATTTCTGCCATGAAAGAGCTCCTCATAAAAAACTTTTGCCGTTCGGAGACGGATTAAAACTGTAGATCCCTCCATTTGTGGAACGAAAATGAGACGCATACATCACAAATAGGGAGAGGAGCTCGGTCAAACGCCCAATAAAGGATGTAAGAAATTTTTATATATACATATTTACATATATACAGTCAAACTTTTATAGCTCGAATCACCATTGAAAGTGTTCGACGTATGGAGACTTCGAGTTTCAGAATTGTATTATGTTTTTTTTTTAACAAACTGCAAACATAAGTAAAATCAGAAAATTAAAATACTCTGAAATTAGTGACTGACATCCTAATTTCCTTTCGGAGCTTTCATTAAAAAAAATGGTAATTTGTTTCTTGCCTTATGGGGACCGTCAGTTGAAGTGTCATTTGTTTGCAAATAGAAATAATTTCCTTCACTGAACCCTCATCATCACATTCCATTCCGCTCAAATCCGAATCCATTGCTACGGTGCTTAATAATGTCGTCATCTGTTGGAAAACCTGCTATTAAAACTGATTAGCAAACGTTGCACAAAGAAGAAACGTCAAAGAGATAAAAAAAACATTCGCTTTACAAATGCATAAGTACCTCGCGATTTCCCCCAAATAATTCGAAGTATATGCCGAAATTCTTATCCGAGTTATAGAGAAATTCGGGGTGGAGAAGTTCTTATTGTGGAACTAAAATTGAGTCTATATTTCTCTCTAAAAGCTATTGCCACTCGACTTAGTTCGACTTATTGAAAATTCGAGTTTTAAAAGCGCGAGTTATGGCAGTTTAACAAATTATGATTAAAAAGTTGATGGGTTTGATGAAATCTTTAAGAATTTTGAAAAATTTAGTGCAAAGTTTGGAACTTTGCGTTATATGGTTTTTGTTGTAGTATGAGCTAATTTTTTATAAAATATTGATGTGTTTCTCCGGGGCGCTTGTCGTATACTCAACAGAGGTAGCGGCTACTAAAGAAGCAGCTGATTGGCTGCTCACTTGTGTGATAACTGTCACGGAGGTTAACAGCCAATAGCCAAGTGGCAATCGGGGCGCTGGGCTCGACGATGGTACACCCGAAACTTGTTGCGGAGTGCCTGACTTCACTTTCGATTGCATCTGTTCATAGCGACATCGCAGATGATGCGACGACTGCGAGATGAATGAGCTGACTAGATAGGGGACCTGTGCGGTAGTTACCCCCGCGAAACGAGGATTGGGATCTCATTGTGTACCTGCTGTTTACTCCTGGAGAGGTGGGCTTCTCATAAATTCAGCGAGAACTCGGAAAGTATACAAACTTGTAGGGTCGCAAAATCTTTCTGGTCACGAGTGAATCGGAGGCGCTCGAGGGATCTCTTGAGGTTAGCGAAATCTCAGCTCTCGAATTTCGTAATACACAGGCTGTGAAAGTCGGCTTTTCTTCGAGTCCTATTTTGTCTGTTAGTTGCATGGACGATGAAGTGAAATCATCGCAGCACTTTCCCCTTAACTAAGATTTAAACATCTTGTCTCTCACCTCATTGTCACGTCTGCTGATATAGGAGGCATTGATATTAAAACTTAATGAATTTCAGCAGAAGTACGAAGCGTAAATCAGTCATCATGCGGTTGTCTTCAACAAATACACAGCCCCCGTCCACCACTTTCTTCCCAGCCTTCTTATCTCCTTTACTATGGTATCAAAGAGGACGAATTTTCGATTTTCGTCCAAGTGAGCCCTCTCTTTGGGCAACCATTTGAACCCAACCTATTGGTGTGTTTATAATTTTAAAACGAGGTGTTCATTTATGGTGTGGGAGGAAATAGTAGTGGTATGAATTAATGGTGGTTCGGGCAAGTACAAAAATTAGCATCTCCTCATCTCATTTCGAAGAGCTGTAAATACTCAGAAATACTCATTTAAAAATTCGAATTTATTTTTTACCTACTATCTCAAAGAAAATTTTGCGCAAACAAACGCCATCAAGCTCTTTCTTTTTGACTCTCTTCGCATGTAATAAGATTTTTCTTTCCAACAAACCGATCCGCCCTAATGTGCATATATCGAATTATTTTTAACATGCACAGTAAATGATTAGGCTGCATTTATACTACTACTGCTCGCTATTGATATGTTTGCAAATGCGCATTAAGTTGAATTGTTTACTATCCTAATTTAACTAAATTACACGAGGCGTTGTTGTTGACTTTTCTTCTATTTCTGACTGAAAGGTGCTTCAGTATTTAATCATTTTATTACCGAGCAGAAAAATTATTTCTTTAAATAAAGGTATTTCTCATATGATAGAAAACTTGTATCAAATAAATAAACAAAGCGCCAAAAACTCACCCCCAACCCTTAACTAAATACACCCCTAATAACAGGACTGACCATGAGCAAAAGCATATTGGCGGCATTGTTATTATTCGGCTTCTTGTTTGAAGTTTTTAGTTTTTGTTTACCTGCAGTTACTAGGGCGACCAAACGACATAACTTGTCATTGCCGCTGTCATTTTCAGCAACGAGAAAAAAATATTCCACCAAATTCGCACTCAACTACGAGTAAATTTTAAAATATAAACAGTTAAATAGTAATAAACGAAGAATGGAAATATCCGAATTAGTGTCAGCGCGAAGATTTCGCGAATTCAATACGCAACAAAAAGAGGAATTGTTTGAAACTCTACTGCAGTTAATTGTGGCCATCGACGAGATACCTAAGAGGTCCTTACGGCGCACTTTGGACGTCACCTTGGCCGTGTTGCAGTACAAGGGCGAACAAGTAGCAGCCTTACAGTTGCAACTAGAAGACAAAGCGAGCAGTGAAGGTAAGCGGAGCGCAAAAAAAAAACAGAAAACTACTTTTGTTTCAAAATATTTGACGAGCAGTTGGTTATTTGTGTAGATGACTCGCGTACAGAACGTTTAGTGGATGAGAATGAAAAACTTAAAGTTATGTTAGAAAAGCTAGAAGATGAAAAGACGGAGCTTAACGGCAAAATTAAGGAGGTAATTCTTGTTTTGCTGCAAGGCAAATATTGTATATTTTATATAAGTACATTCCTTGGATGGCTCAAGAATTGTTTAATTTTTTTATTTGCATACCAACAGCTCACCGAAGACTTTTTCCAGTTGCAAAAGCGCATGCAAGAAGCTGCTCAAACTGCTGCAGCCGAAGGTAGCGATAAGGACTCCTCTGATCCACTTTCAGAACTGGATAAACAGGAGGATTTGTTACGAAATATCAACTCGAAGAATAAGCATATCAAGCGATTACTACGTGAAATAGAGGTGATTTATGTATATGCATAAGTATGTATTGAATCAAAAATTATTTGAATCAATGGCTGTGCGCCTTCAAATATGTATCGCAGCAGGGGATGTTAGCATACATAGAACAACAATAGTTTTCATGTTATATAGTTAATATATAATAGGAATTTCATGCCTTTTTAATGAATAATCAGGAATTTCATTCCTTTTTAATGAATATTCGGTAATTTTTTTTACCTAAGTATTAGCGGCCGCCGTGGCCGAAGGGGTTGGTGCGTGACTACCATTCGGAATTCAGAGAGAACGTAGGTTCGAATCTCGGTGAAACACCAAAATTAAGAAAAACATTTTTCTAATAGCGGTCGCCCTTCGGCAGGCACTGGCAAACCTCCTAGTATATTTCTGCCATGAAAGAGCTCCTCATAAAAAAAATCTGCCGTTGGGAGTCGGCAGATATATATAAAGGGTGGTTAAGTTTTACGGGCTGGTGTTGATTTTGAATAAAATACAATTTTTTTAGGAACTTATTGTCATTTCTCTTTATTATGATAATATTGGTATAGTTCAATTACATATGGAGCAAAATATCAGCCAAATAACCGCCACGGCCCCGGTGACACACGTCTATCCGATGGTCCATATTTTCGATGACGCTGAGGCATAATTGAGGTTCTATGCCGTTAATGTGCCTAATTATCTCAACCTTTAGCTCTTGAATTGTTGCTTGCTTATTGACGTACACCTTTTTTTCAATTAACCCCAAAGAAAGAAATCCAACGGTGTCAAATCACATGATATTAGCTGCCAATTGACATCGCCGCGACGTGAGATTATTCGGCCATCAAATTTTTCGCGCATAACAGCCATTGTTTCGTAAGCTGTGTGACAAGTGGCACCGTTCGTTGAAACCACATATCGTCCGCATCCATATCTTCCAATTCGGGCCATAAAAAGATCGTTATCATCTCACGATAGCGTACACTATTCACAGTAACTGCCTGACCGGCCTCATTTTAGAAAAAAAACGGCCCAATGATGCCGCCGGCCCATAAACCGCACCGAACAGTCACTCTTTGTGGGTGCATTGGTTTTTCGGCCAAATGCGGCAATTCTGCTTATTGACGAATCCACTGAAGATGATTTTCTTCGAAAATTGGTCATTCACTGTTGGCCGTTTTCATAATAAGCCTGAATAACTTTAACGCGTTGCTCGATTGTGTATCTTTCTATGGTTCAAATTGAGTTAGTCTGAAATTGAGAAATGTCAAATGAAATGCATATACAGGGTAAACGATATGAAGTGTTACCAACTTCACACTAATTGTATCTGCTTGTACACAGCTCATGACATCAACGTCAAAATTATTCTAATGACAGTTCAATATATTGTTTATAAGCCATCAAAAACTTTTGCGTCTCAGCTGGTTTAGAGCCATGGACACGCAAACATTTCGGTCGTAGACCATGGAGGTTCCAACAGGACTCGGCACCGTCTCATAAAGCTCGTGGGAACCAAGAATGGTTAAAAAATCATGTTCCACACTTCATTTCGTCCACACAAAGGCTTTCGAATTCGCCAGACGCAAATCCGATGGGCTATTCCATCTGGTCCATTTTGGAGAGCAAGGTGAGGACTAAAAAATATGCCAGTATGGACGCGCTGAAAAAAGCGATTATACGAGAATGGACCAAAATACCTCAAGATCACATTCGTGCAGCATGCAACTCATTTTTTGACCGTTTGAAGGCTATAGTCAAGGCAATAGGTGGTCATATCGAGCTAAAGTGAATATATGTTAAAATTCTAATCATTTTTCAACAATTTTGTATTTGAAATCAATAAAACCTAATTTCACACAAAAAGGTTATGGTGTTTTGAATAGGTAGCACTTCATATCGTTCACCCTGAATATATATATATATACATATATATCATATATATATATATATATATATATATTAACGTCCTTTTTGGCTTATTTTCGCACTACTGGCAAATAATTTTTCGCAATAACAAAGTAGTGCCTATATTTCCAGCGTATGCCCTTTCTGTGATTTAAATAATGAAAATTTTTTAATAAAAAAATAAAAAAATTAGAAAATATTAATGAACCTCAAGCAGCTAATTGGAGTATAACTATTCCATACAAATTTTACAGCTTATCTGCACAATAATTCGTTACTCAGTAAGCTAATGAAAAGGTAATTTTACAAAAACAAAATGCTAGCGCAAAACAATTCAAGCAAGGAACGAAGTGAATACTCATAATATAACCCATGGGCTGAAAAGTCCCGGGCCTAACACTGAGATGGCGCTAGTTTTATTGCACTCGCCTCTTTTTTAGTTAGTACTAACCTTAAAAAGACAGCTGTTAAAGTTTCATGTTATTCTATTCATTAGTTCGTGAGTTGCTGTGCTAAGAGTGACGCTACTTTTGTTACTTATGCATGCATATATTCATTTATCCCACTATCCCATGTCATATCTTGTAGGCGCTTCAAAATCAAAATATAGCACAGTCCAAAACTATTATCGAATGCGAAACGGAGCTGCAACAGAGCAAAGCCAAACTTCTGCAACTTAGTGCCGATATAACACTCGTTAATAGCGAGCGAAAGGCACTGAAAGAAACTGTTAATGAACTGAACATTGAAATCACGCGACTCGAAGGCAATATCACCTATCTTGAAGAGGAGCGAGAGAAAAGTGAGCGCGATTTGAGGGGTTTCATAGAAAAGTTGGAAATAAAGGCGCAGTCATGGAAAAATATGTTGGATGCGAAGAATAAAGAAGTGAAGAAATTACGTTTGCGCCTCGAAAAGGTAGGAGAGCCAACAAGCCTCGCCGAGAGTAAAGCGCGCAGCGCCGACAACGATGGTATGGGTAAGAATGCCACTACCAGCGATGACGAAGAAGAGACTACCAAACTTTTACATGTAAGAGATATTATTTGTTTGCAAATTGCTATATGTATATATACTACTTGCTTCTCTTTGTAGGCCCTTGAATCACGTGATAAGCATATCGAATCGCTCGAATTGAAAATAAAATATTTGGCCGAAGAAATGATGTCCACCACACAACTAATGAACCAACTTTCTGTTGAGAAAGAGGAAGCACGCAATCCCAACAAAACTCGAGCCTGCTGTAAGACCATTGAGGAATCTCTTCATGCGGCCAACGTGCGCTGCAACGAGCTCTCCGAAATGTTGGACCGCAGTGAAGAGGATAATGCGCTCAAGTCCAGGCAAGCAATGCAAGCCATTTCAGAGCTCGAAGCTTACCAGCTTGGCGAAGAAGGTCTGGTAAAGACATTGCGCAAATGCACTGCCCTTGAGCAGAAGGTCATTTCACGGGACAAACAAATACGCGCGCTAATTATGGAACTCAATTCGATGCACGAAATCGCACATGAGAATGGTATACTGCGAAAACGTTTGAATATACCCGATGACATGGTAATATCGGCGAAGAATCTGATAGCCAAAGAACGCAATAAAGATAAAATGATTGAACGACTCACGTTGAAGTTGCGCGCTTCAGAAGAAATGCGCCTTCAGTTGAAGCTGGACAAAAACGATTTGAGGTGGAAGATATTCAATTATTCGCTTTTACAATGCTTATAATTAATATTTTATGAACTACAGAAAAGAATTGTTGGAGATTCAAAAGCAAGTACAGACGACATCTCCACCTGTGGTTGAAGAGGACAAAGCTACCATGGATAGCCTGCACATACCTAGCGAGGTCGGGGAGGTGACCGAAAGTGGAAATGCCAGCAATGTGGTCCATAACGCTGCTATTAACTTCTGCGCGAACTGTAAACAATCCTTAGATGTGAGTTTAAAGTATTGGTTTTAGTACCCACATTTCAAAACATACTTTCCAATAGATTCCAGATGAGTGTAATCAAGCCATAGCCAACACGCAACTTAAATATCAGGATGTGCTCGACGAAAATGATACTTTGCGCGCTGGCATGCTAGAGATTCTGGAAAAACTCAGAGAATATGATGGTAAATAAATTGTAAAATAATCTGTATGATAGGCATTCACATTCCCATTCATGTAGGTGCGTCCGATCACATCACCATCGACACGGAAATGCTCTACCGACTGCTCGAAGCACTACGGACTAGTTCAGTGCCGAGCACTCCCAAGCGGTTACAAAGTGAATTGCAAGCTCTGAAAGCGCGTGAGGAAGCCCTACGTGCGCTTATAAAGCAGCAACCGCACACACATGACCGCGATGACAATGATACTGATGAGCTAAGTTCTGTGGAAAGCATGCGAGAAGGTAGCGAGCTACGCAACGGCGCTGACGAAGATTTATCACTTCATTTGCCCAATCCATTGGATTCTTCCACTCGCCCTACCACGCCCAACAAAAATATCAAGCAAAAAGAACTCCCTGTCATATCAAGTGATAAGTCGATTTTTGAAGTCGAGGCGCGTGATCTGGAGCTACAAGTAGCCGAGTTGAAAATTTATCGCCAGGGTTTTGAAGATCTGCAAGAACAAATGAAAGCTAGTGACGTGGAGCTCACTCAACGTTGCGCTGATTTGACTGCACAACTTGTGAGCGTACAACTAGAACTCAACAAAGAAAAGTGTTCATATGCTTTCATGCGCGACGATTACGATAATACCCTCAACGAAGCCAAGCAAAATTATTTACGTCATATAGAGCAAGTGACCACGCTCCAAAAAGATAAAGGCTCACTTGAGGATAAACTGACCTGCTTTGAAAAAGAGTATAACCAATTACTGAATGCAGGAAATTATAGCAAAGAGGAATATTTACAAGTGCAAGCGGTCAATTCAGAATTACGCGCACAACTTGCGTTCATCATTGAACAGCTCTTTAGCGGTAAATTGGCAGCCGACTTTCAAATTCCCGATGTGTGTGCGGACTATGGCATTATAAATGAAAATCTACAATTGGACTATTTAACGTTTGAGGAATATAAAGAGCTGCAAACAACGCTGAAGGAATCACAACAGCAGCGTGAAGAATCATTGAGGAAGTCTGCACAACTTGAAAGTTTACTCGAGATTGCTCAAAGCCAAATTCAATCTCAACAAAAACTTTTGAATGAAATCACAGATAACCATGTTAATCTGCGACATCTGGTAGCAGATCTACAAAGTAATACAGAAAAGAATCTTTTATTGGCAAAAATGCAAAGGGAACTCGATAGTGGTAAGTAGTTTTTGCTAGTCCCTATCATCCTTATCTTGCTAAACTGATCATTATGCACTTGTAGTGCACTAGAGGTGTGAAACCAACGATTATGGGCGCGATAGAGACTGATAGTTTTTGAAAAACCTACCATCGATAAAATACAGGGTCCGGCACTCGAAGTGTGACCAATTGAAAAAAAAAATTAAGCTTGGAAAATTACTTTTATTCCATTCGAAGTACAAAATGTGTGAAAATAATACCAAATTAAAAATCAATTTACTTTTGCTCGATATGACCATCTTTTGCCCTAACTATGGCCTTGAGACGGTCCAGAAACGCATCGCAAACTGCCCAAATGTACCTAACAGGTATTTTGGCCCACTCGCAGACAATAGCTTTTTTCAGCGCCTCGAGACTGGTGAAACTTTTAGTTCGGACCTTGCTCTCCAAAATGTTCTAAAATGAATAATCCATCGGACTAGCGTCTGGTGAATTTGAGAGCACTAGTTTATGCAGGTTCTGCTGTGATGAAGAGGAATTTATGGAACACTTAATCACCGATTATGAAGCATTAGGTCACACGAGACACAGAATACTGGGCTCTTACATACTGAATACTTACACATGTTGCCTCCTAAGTAGCTGGTTTGATTCCTCGTAAAACTAAATAATTAAAACTAAGCACTTAGGGGCACACACTAGATCAATCTCGCTGCAGTGCATTAGGGTCTTTACCATTGCCATCTGCTACCGGGGAAGCTCATATTGTTTTGTAAGCATAGACCCGTAAGATGCATCTATTTCTCAGTTTATTCCAAAATTGTTGAGCCTAATGACCCGGTCATTCTAGAAAGAGAAAATAGCATCATTACTTTGTAAGATTCTGGTATGCAAGGCATGGGAAATAGCTTATAGTTATCTACGAGTATTTTAAAAAAATATTAAAAAACTAGCCACTAGCAATAACTCTCACTTTGACGGTTTTCGCACAATAATTGTGGAACATTTGCCATGACATTTTGTTTTTTTAGCCAAACAAGAGTTGTCGAATTTGCGTTTTGAGTTTGACCAACTAAAGCAGAAGTGCTCGGTGCTAGAACGTGATTCAGATGCTAAGGACCAAAAACTTATCCAACTCACCAAGGGCTTCCAGTTGGAACGCAATTCCAAGGATATCAAGATCAAGTAAGAACGAATAAGCATTTTACACACACAGTTTTTTCACTGAATTTCCATTTTTACAGGTTTCTGCAAAAATCGTTATATGTTTTGCGAGAAAAATACGCCAAATTCACACCGCTTATCTTCCTGACAAATTTTGTTTTTGCATATACCAAATTTACAAAGAAATCTCTTCGAAGCACTGAAAAAGATAGAACCGATAAACTCGTTGAGAATGTTAAGGAGACAATTATGGCTAAGTTAAAAACTGAAAACTTGTTTGTGGACGATTCGCATAGTCTAATCAAAGTATAACAAACAAAATTAGCAGAAATCTATTTGTTACATAAAACCGAGAATATATATTTTTTTCAGCTCATTAAATCAGAAACGCAGTGTAAATTGCTGGAAGAAAATTTGCAAGATTTGCAAAGGAAGTACGATTCCCTGGAAGCAGAGCTGCTGGAGCAACGCATACGTTCTGCGAATGAATCTGAGCATTGGCAAACAGTAGTCGCGATTTTCGGTAACAGTGTAAGCGAGAGCCATCCGAGCACTACAAGTGATGAGAAAACGCACCAACCTGCCGATAAAAATGAAGAAGAATGTCTCAGCGCGCATCAAAAAGATGTAGCCACCAATACTGATGCACCAGTGCCAGCTGAACGTAAGTTATCGGCTAACGCAGAAGCGCATCCGCTTAGGAAAAAATCAACAGTTGAGATGTTAGATAAAAACCTTTCACCCATCGGCTCCCCTATGCGACGCATACAAAAAGTAAGCGCTACAACACAAACCTCTGAGGAGCTGAAAGAAGCCCATGCTGTGGAGACGCGTAATGTAGAAAATAAATCACCCGACCAATCAAGATCAACGGAAAAAGAAGCGACACGCTTAAGCCCACCACAGCCGTCTCAAGAGCTTGAACAATTTGCTAATGATGCTAAAGAGCCAATCGAACTAAAAGATCAACTAATTAGCAAAGAAACTAACGATGCCGTAGTACAAACGGAAAGCGAAGTGACGGAATGTCAAAGTGTACAAACCGAGACTTCAACACTTACAGAGCAACAAGTTGAAGATGTAAAGTTGTCCAAAGAGCTTAAGCAGCAAGTGAAGGAAATGCAGCAAAAATTAAAAGAACGAGACATTAGGCTTGAGGAAAATAAAAACGAGTAAGTGCGCATGAAACTTAAGAAAATGATATCTATTAAGTCGCTGAAGCCTGTTGCTTTCTACAACAATGAAGATTATGGCAAATATGGTCAAGTCTCGATCTTGTTACTAGGACCTTTTAGGAATACTCTAAGAATTAAAAAAAAATTATTCTCTTTATCAGGTAGTCGCCATAGCCGAATGGGTTGGTACGTGAATACTTTTCGGGCTCGAAAACCCGGCTAATAGAAATTTTTTTTCTAATAGCGGGGGAGGGGCTCCGTAGGCAATAGCAAGCCCTCGAATATATTTCTGCCATGAAAAAGCTCTTTATAAAATCTATCTGCCATTCGGAGGCGGCATAAAACTCTAGGTAATGATTTGCTCCATTTGTGGAACAACATAAATACGCACCTCACAAATAGGAGAAGGAGCTCAGCCATAGTACCATTTTCGTACAGATTTCTCTATCCGCAAACTAGAGTTTAAGGGTCGTGTCAGTTTATCTTTCCAAGAAGGCAGGATTGGAAAGAAGAGAAAATCTGCACCGAAGCTGGTACCTCTTTCTTCACTGATGGAATCAGAGGTCGGAGCACGGGTTTTCACTAAACCAGCCAATTTATCTATTTCCTTAAAATTACCGAATACTGCTAGTGTTTTTCATGCAAAAGTCTTTGCAATTCTGCAGACATGCAAAATGCTTAGGGAACGTGGAAGCGAGGGAGGTATTAAATTTTCTTCCGATGGTACAGATCCAAACTAGTCTACTGGAGTTGATCAAATTTCTTGGAACGCAATCTCATGAGCTGTTTTGGGTTCCAGGACATACGAACTTAGTGGGAAATGAAATTGCTGTGATAAGCTTACCAGGAAAGGGACTAAGCTCGTCTCAGAAACCTCACACCCGGTCATCGGTCTATTCCCGGCTGTTGTTAAAGGGTAATTGCCTTATGTGAGCGAGGGATGGTTATTGTCATGTGGAGTTCCTTCATATTCGGCTGGGCGTATGTTGAGTATGTCGCCTCCCTGCCTGTCTATCTGCCCGCGTCTCTGTATATGGTAATGAAAAAGAGCAAATTAGGCACAAACACACCCATTGTCCATATATATGAGTAACTGTACATTTGAAAAATCCAATATTTCCCCCATTGTCTGTCAGTGATAATTGTAAATAACATATCTACAATTTAAATTCCAGGCTTTTAGCAGCTAATAAACGCATTGAGGACATTCAAGGCCAATTGGAGCTTAGTAGGAAGTTCGGCGATACTAAGACAGCTGCTCAAACGGACACAAGTCCAAAGGGTGATATTATTGAGGTATGCTAATAAATAAAATTAAATAAATAAATGAAATTTTATTCTTAGCCCTAATTTGCTTTATAGAAAACTATACTCTCATTCCACACACTACTCAGTGAAAAAGATAAGTCCATTAGTAAATATCAAGACCTCCTACAAACTGAACGTGAGCACATTCAAATTACCAATACCAAGTTGAACAATGAAATTATGGATCTCAAGACTACGATTACAAATTTGAACTTCAACATCAAAACCAAAGATATGGAAATACTCGAGTTGAAGACCAAATTAGAGAGTATTAGTGCGCGTAAAAATTCTTTAGAAAAGCTGGAACTCGCCACAGGCGCTGCCGGTGGGGGCAGCGATGATAGCGGAGATAATAGTTTGAATGAGTTAACCGATGAGAAAATAGAAGAGATGTTTCGGCAAGATCCCGTGGCAGCATCGACAGATGGACATAATGGAGATGAGGTTAAAGCGGCAATACTTGTAGATGGCAGTGAGCAGTTAGAAAAGCAAGACACAGAAACTCTGAAGGAAACGTCATCGCTGCTTAAACACATTAAAGAGTTGAAGGAGAAAGCTAGCTATTGGGAGAAAACGCTGTCTGTTAAGGAGGATGAACTGAATTTATTAAAGGAAAAGTGAGTTACTACTGTTTTTTCGAACTAAAGATTCAGTTATACATAGATTAAATAAAATGACGTGAACCCATTTAGAAGCTTAGGTCGCATAACTTGATATTAATTTATTACAGAGTAAATCTCTATGAGCAGCGCGAAAAGTCGTTGGAGACCACTGTTAATCCGGAAGTAGAACAATTGAGATTGCTGCTGGAGGAGAAGGACAAGCATATCAATGACCTTACGGAGACACTCAACAATTTTCACGTAACATCTTTTAAATTGAATTTTATGAACTCAAATTACATTTACATAATCTCACCTCCAATGCCAGGACGACCAGCAACGCTACATTAAAGACTCCTCCAGTTACTCGGCCGATCAGATATCCAAACTGCATGCTGATCTAACGCGCACCGAGGCAACAAACAAAATTTACCACACACAAGTCGAAGCACTGCGACGTCAAATCTCTAGCTTGACACAACGTGAAAAACAGGCGCGAGAATTAAATCAATCACTACGCAATCAACTCATAAAACGTCCTGTGGTTTCCATTAAGTCCGAATTAAATGCCCGAGTTAAAACTGAGAACCTGCAGAAACGCATACATGCACTCGAACTGGAGCTAGAAGAAGCGCGCGCCCAAATACAACGCCAACAAATTGTACTCGATGCGAAGCGTGCTAAAAGTGCAGCCGAAGTTGGTCTTTGGGAAAAGCAGAAACGTTGGCAACAGAGTGCCGAAAAATTCAAAGCAAAATACGAGGAAACAGATAGTGCTTTGGAGAAAACGCGTAACCTCTTACAGTCTGCACGATCAATGATTGCGCGCTTGGAAAAGGAGAAACAAACGCTCGAAATAAAACTCGGCAAAGCTGGGCAATGCATTGGAATGCAGACCATGAAATGTTGTCGCACACCATCCTGCCCGAATTTGCAGCATGGTGGCAGTAACAGTAGTAAGTATACGCCTTCTGAAAGTCCAGAAACATACACGGGCGCGAGTAGCGAATGCAGTTCACCGGCACACAGTGCGATTGACCGTCATAAGCATATGCGGACACACGGACATTTCTGTGTCGGAGCTAGTGGTAGTGGCGATGTATGCAGTGTGACCGATAAACATCAACCACATTCGGAATTGATTGAGGCGCTTAAAGCGCGAATTGAACTACAACAACGCAAGATACTGGCAATGGAATTGGAAGGCAAAGGCAGTAATGCGCTCACGACGGAAATGGAGAAATTACAAGAGAAACTTTCGGAGATCGAGGCACAGAACATACGTTTGGAAGCTAAGAATTTACAATTGCAACTTGACAATGATCTAATGCGACAAGGTGATGCCACAGAGCGTTTGCAGAAGCGCATCAAATACTTGGAAGAGTAAGTGATGGCTATTCAGAATTTTTTTGTTATTCGTTATTATACCCACGCACACACAAAGGTAAAGGAATGAAAATATAAAGTTTAGGGGAAAAGACATCCATTATTTTCTCGATCTCGTAAAATATCGAGCAAACAATTTAAAGTTTATGCTCGTCAGCAAGGGGCAGTATGCTAAGCTGATACTTTTCTGACGTTCGACACTTTTTTTTGCATATGTAAAGAGTGATCAATTTAGAGATATCGGATTTTAAATTGAAATGAAACAAGGAAAATTCAAATTGTTCTTGAATGGCTTCCGATTGTTTTTCAGCGCAAATACGGCAATTTTTTTTATTGACGTAGCCATAAAGCCAAAAATGGAACTCATAACTGATCGCTATAAGTTGGCCTGAGCCCGCGATGAACACTTTTCACAAAACGTCGATTTTCGCAGTACAATTGCACGATTTGTAAACGTTGTTGAGACGTTAGTCTCTCCCTGATGAAATTCCAATGAATACTGAAAAAAAATGTATTGAGTTTGACAGTAGTCACGCGTGATATAACAAAAACAAAACTTTTGGAAAAAGTGCGTCCAATCTGATCACCCTCTAAATAGGTGTAGGTGAAAATGTAAATAAAAAATGGAGTTTTCTGTACATATAAGGTTTGTTCATGCAAAAATAATCCGGTAACTTAATTTCCGAGAACTCGCTCTCAAAGAGAAAAATATCAAAACAAGTACATGAACGCAAAGCCAATAACAATTTGCAAGTTTAACGAACAGCTGATTAAATTGTTGGCGGGAAAAATCACAAAAATTAAAAAAATTTCAGTTGAGGCTTGAGGCAGAAGTACATACCTCTATATCATTGACCGGTTCCTATTTGATATCTGACTTCAAATAAACTTTTTAAGTTTTATCTAAAATATATTTACTCACATTCTCCATTTTAATCACCTTTTTTTATTTATATCTTTGATTCATTTCGCAAATTTTAATTCGTGTTTATTTTCACATCGCGATCAGTTGCTTTTCTCACTTGCAAACCCTTACAAGTAAGAATTTATACAGTAAAAACTTGCAATTTCCCCTCAAAATGAAGTGCCATTCTGCTCTCCCACTTTCCCCTACTTTGCAAGTTTTTTTGGATACATGAACACCAAAACTTGATAGTTAGATTTTACAAATTATCTGCTTAATGAGCAAAACGATTTTCTTTGGTAATTTCGTTGTCGACGGTAATTTACTATTGAAAAAAGAATAAAGCAGTCGTGCAAATAAAATTTTTTCTGATGCCGATTTGAAAGAAACTATGTTCTTGCCAAAATTTCTAGAATTTCCCGTGCAACACAACGGTTTGATTTGCAGCTTAGACTAGTCCATCTACTGGCGACCGTTCCGTTATAAATGATACAAAATTGGTTACAAATAACAACCCCAGAAAAATAAATGCATACGCCGAAAGTAAATTTTGAGAAATATTCGGTGTTATCTATGCCAACGCCAACTTTTTGGTAGATTTGCGGATCTCGACAAGGACTTAAAAATTTCGCTCAAGCTTGAGGTCGCATTTTTAATTGAAAAGACTTAATTTCTTTGCATGCAAAAATTAATAGCCAACCTAAATTAAATTTTACTATAAAATGCGCGGTTATATAAATTTACTCTTTTTCTTTTTTATAGTTACATTATTGCCTTAAAAGAGGAAATGGCTCAAGCTGAAGCGCGGCGGGAATTGTGCAAATGTTCAGGCATTAAAATAAATACGCAATTGGGTCAGTCAGCTGAGCAGACAATACTTTCATTGCGTGGCATTGTGGAAAAACTGCGCGCAGAAAATAAGTTCCTTAAAGATGGTCGACGTTCTTGCGAATCACGAGTAAGTGTTGTGTCAAATAATAAACCCAATTACATGCTACAGATGTATATCTATTTATATATGAATTTTCTTGCACTCTCTAAGAACACAAACGAAGCAACTAGTGGAGATATGAGTAGATTACAAAAACTGTATACCGAATCGCTGGATAAAATAGCTGCTTTGCAAGTGGAGTTGAGTATGAAAGCGAAATGCAGAAATTGCTGCAAGGTTTGTTAAAGAAATGCACTGTATCTGTGCAATAAAAGTTTCTACAGTTTTTCAATTGAGATATTTAGCTACTCCTCTATTATTCATATTCAAAATTTTCTTTTTACTTTACACAGCCCGACACTCATGTTAATGACGAGCTGGCGTTTATCAAGGAACAACTTAGTAAAAAAACGCAACTGTTGCAAAAAGCAAAAGTTCTACTCACACGTGCCGCCGCCAAAGAAAAGGTGCTCAAGGAGCAATTGCTCTTGTGGAAGCGCAAATGTTCCGAGCTTCAAAACGTTCCCGTGATAGACGAGACTAGTGAATAATTGCGCAAACTAAAGTGGAAGTACAATTTTAATTTATTACAATAGTTGATTGATTTTAATGTCATCTAACGTATTCTTTTACATCATAATTACGACAATAACGATAATATAAAACCTTTTGTTTGTATTTTCTTATAAAAACAAAAAAAAGACATTGTTATTCATTTCATTTCCACTTCATTAGGATTGTATTTTAATTGTAGTGTGATCGTGGTTGGCATATTCACATCACTGACCATGATGCTGGCTCCGTCAACGAGCCCTAGCTCAGCTAATGACATAGTGAGATGTTTGCGTGTTTGTTGCTCTATATTCTTCACCGTCGACATGTAAAGTGTTTTATTTTTGCCATCAAATATTGTAGTTAAACCTGTAAATGACATTTATATATTCATTGCATCAGGAACTGCATTTTATATTTTTGCTTTCTTGCCATACCTGGGCTTTTTAATTGGAAACGTGGACTATCGCTGAGTATCTTAATTACGTCATCAAGTGTAGTAGTGTTTGGGTCATCAACATTCAAATCTTGCGGTACATTACTACAAGCCAAACAAGTATCGCTTTTTTCCGGTGGGTAAGTGTAGGTATAAATGCCGTCTATGTCGTTGAAGTTCATATAGTTATTCATGTTATCGTAGCAGCTCGTTGCCAATTTGAAAACCTTTTAATGAAGAGAATTTTCTAATGTAAACGTAACTGGAAGCAAACTTGTATTTACCTCAGTGGCGCAAACTGCGGCAATAACTGCATTGGTGCTGGCTACAGCTGGAATTATGTGTTTGATAACGCCTTGCACCAACCTTGTAATATAATATTTATTTTTAATTTTTGAAAAAATATACGAGAATACTTGCGAAATCTTGCTTTTCGCTACATGGCTCAACTCACCTGTAAGTAACTCCTGATATATTAAATTGATTAGAACGCTCTAGCGAACGTTCGTATACCCATGCAATATGTTGAGGATCATCACCATCCAATGGTGCACCAAAGGGATTCTCCTTATCCCATTGTATTATTTTGACATACTCTATGCAATGTTCTGGCAGGCGTGGTGTGTTGGCAATGGTGCACAATGGATATGTCACTTGTGGTGGGAACAAATCTAACGTACATTCAATACAAGACGTAAGTCCAGGCAAGATTACACGAGCATTGCCTTTGAAACCTTCAGTGCCACCATCAACCAAAGGTGTAATAGTAGATGGATCAACGCTACCATCTTCACTGTAATCCAGCATGGAAATAAGCATGCCATTTATCCAACGACGTGCAACTATCGAATCTAAACCACATACAATAATGTGAAATTGTGAATAGAAACCCTCGTCAAAATCTTGGATTTTAGCGAAATGTGGTGTCACACGACAGGTAGGCACACGATTGTTTATAAAACGCGCTGCACACTCCGCCTTGGATAAACCGAGGTCTTTACGTCTGAACAGGAATTGGCGATTCAAATTCGACAATTCAATTGTATCCATATCGATTACGTGTAAATTGCCAAAGCCCATCATCGCAAGATCTTTGAGCAGTTCACATCCAAGGCCACCAGCACCTACAACACAATTCAACGTATGTACATCTTCTATTCTCCAAGGAATATTATATATTCATACCTATAACAAGAATTTTAAGCACATTTTGTAAAATTTCCAAATTTTCAGCTGACGCTGTAAAATCAGCCTTGCAGAATGGCCCCGGTCGCTCCAATATGTGACGCAGACTGTTCCACCTCTTACTATTTAAAGAAATCAGCGGATTAGGGGAACCTGATCCAATGGTTCCTATATCGGATGCCATTTCAAATTTATCACAAGCAAAATCCAATTGAAATACGTTTACGTTTACTTCAATGAAAGAACCCAAGTTGGCAAAACATCTGGAAACATAAATCAGCTGTTTGCCGGCATAACAAATAGCAGTAATGCCAATTTTAAAATTAAAATTTCCCCTTTTCGTAATCTTATTAACGGACTTTTGAAAAGAGATAGATTATAGGGTTTGGCCATCCGAAGTAATAACACGTTCACATATGCATTAATCACCTACAAATCCACCAAATTAATCTACCCGTTCACATATGGCAGATTAACTGCAAAATTGACAATCAGCTGTCAATACTGCTTTGAGAGGTTTTTCTTTATAAAAATTATTTTGGTGGAATATTTCGGTGTTTTTGGGTTCTTTATTATTAACGATATGAAGAAAATACAAGGAGAAGGAATAGCTAATTTAATTGCGCAATTGGCTGCTAATAATAACCAGTTGGAGGAAATCCGTATGCGAGGTTTACTGAGGTTGCAAAAAATTATGGTAGCAATGCGCATGGGATATTCTACATTACATTTTATAATAAGTAATATTATAAGAGGGCATGGCGACCGCCGTAGCCGAATGGTTTGGTGCGGAATTCACAGAGAGAACGTTGGTTCGAAGCTCAGTGAAACACTAAAATTAAGAAAAACATTTTTCTAATAGCGGTCGCCCCTCGGCAGTCAATGGCAAACCTCCGAGTGTATTTCTGCCATGAAAAAGCTCCTCATAAAAATATCTGCCGTTCGAAGTCGGCTTGAAAGTTTAGGTCCCTCCATTTATGGAACAACATCAAAACGCACACCACAAATAGGAGGAGGAGCTCGGCCAAACACCGAAAAAGGATATACGCGCCAATTATACAAAACGTTTATGGGCACACGCTTTTTTCTGTAAAATGAATCCACAATTAATAATATTTAACAAAAAATTGTATTATAATTATGTTTACAGACCTGTTTTTCTTTGCCGCCATCCATTTCAGATTTTGGGAGAAAAATTTTGAGCGCTTTTTAATTACAGATTTTGAGTTAAGCGCGAAAAAGTAGATCATCTACTTATATGTAAACGTATTATAAAATTGTGGTTACCACGATTCTGAATTCTCTGCATCGTGATTATGCATAGGCAATCGTTTAGGGATTAGGCGTGTTTCTTATCTTTTTAAAACTGGTGGCAGCAGATGCACAAAAAGAGCAAGAAAGTGAAGAAACGAAAACTACCCGAAATTTTCAAGTAAACACTTTTTGACGTTTAGAAATAATTGCCGTTAATTGTGGCACAAATAAAATGTCATATGAAATTTTGGGTTAGCTTTCCATTGCTACCACGATAAAATTGTTTATAATGTCTAAGTGCGTGGACCGAATTTAAAAATTATAACACGAAAATGTAGTCACTACATCAGCCCTTTGATTTATAGCACTTTTTATAAATTACAATTAAGAATTAATAGCAATATTTAACGTTTAAAATACTTCTTTTTTGCATAAGCTAAAGGAACTACTATTTTAAATAGTGAAATAGTACAAAACCGTACCATTTTTTAACCCACAGTTTCTCCAGGGCCATGTATAAATTTTACGATTAAACATAAATTTTATAAGTGGTATGAATTTTTTTCTTGTGATTCGAACCAAGGATTTTGGATCGGAAGCTCACATTGCTAGCCGCTCGGCTATCGCGCCATGCTGTCGGCGCTGGCCTAAAAGTTATTTAGTTCGTCGCTACGTGTATATGTAATATTCGTAGCCAAGAGTGTCGCTTTTTTCGTTTCACTTTTTCTCAAATCACTCCCAACGATTCTAAAGAAGTTTTCACTTCAAAAACCAATTTTTAAAGTTTTCCTGGGGTACTATAGGGACCCTAGGAGGTTGCGACTTTCATAGTAATAATGGTATGACCTTGCTCTTTCTAATGGGCGTTGTAGGAGCTCCCAAACTTCCTCATTTATTTGTTAGAACATGATAAATTATTACAAGGGGTTCTGCAGTTTCAGTAGCATGAACAGGAGTACTAACAGCTTACATCAAATTAAATATAAAAAATAAATTGAATATATAATAATTCAGTTAATTCAAATGCCCTCCACTCTGTTCGATAATACCTGAAAGAGTATAGAAAGGGCCAGGCTTAAGTAAGTTGTCCTGAAAAATGAATGTGAAAAATAAATTTAAGTCAGAAATAGAATCAGACAATACCCACATGTTGCGCGGTCGTTTAGGATATGGCGTAAAATCACTTTCGTCACTTGAGGAAATATACACGTCTGATCTAGATAGTTATGCAGGCGGTTCCATACTTATAGGGTTAGCATTTCTGATGTAATCTGTGATGAGTTTTTGCTTAGCTGGTTTAGAATCTTGTTTATATGTAAAATTCCCGATAGGTCGACATGCATTTTTTAATTAAAAAAAAACCGCACTATTTCAAAACCGCATAAAAAAAAGCCGCATAAAAACAGAACCTACTGTATAATATTTGATAGCAATATATTTGTTTACAAGCAAAAGCGGGCAAATATTCGAGTTTCAACGAGTTGCTTGACGAAGTAGCAAACGAAAAGATTTCACAACAAAATTTATTTTATTGTAACCCCAAAATGTCAGTTGAAAACCGTCCTATCACAATAGTGTTTTCTGTCTCCGCCGCAAATGTGTTTAACCGACCAAATTTTCTAACAAAAATGGACCAGGTAATCATCACCCGTTAACCCGCTGGCCCGCTGCAATTCTGTTTTGGGCCTAAATATTTGGACAATAAATCGTTTCGCCTAGCGTAAGAAAGCGGCGGATAGATGAAGTAACTGATGTAAATGAACTTAGCTTGGTAGCGCTAAGACCATTTTTGGGCTGGCGGAAATTGGTTTGGCGAACTCGAAGTTTGTCCGTGGTTGTACTGAGTTTGTTAATGAATTGCACTCTAATAAACTGAAGTTCAGTATTGAAATTCATTCACAGAAAGCGATAAAAATAGTGCTAAAAAGAGAAGTGCTCTTATTTATATTTTATTATTCCTTTTATTTTTAGCAATTCACAACTTTTATTGAAATTGAAAAAAAAAAAAAAAAATTAAATACATTATTAAATATTTCTTAAATTAGAAAAAACTATTTCGCAAGAATAGGATCCAAGGAACCAACAAATATTATGAGAACAGGTTTGGCTCAAATGTGGCACTCGTAGTTGGAATATTTTTTACACGTATCTGCAATTTCACGAGTATGGCAGCATCGCTTAATACATTTCGCCGCGTTTGTTTGATTTCAAAACTTCCAACGCTCGTCTTCTTTTTGTTTACTGTTTGTTTGCGGTTGCAGCTGCTGCAAATTTAGTTTAAAATATGTGTTAAGGTGTTTTATTGTTCAGAAATAACTTTGTAACTTTAGAAATGGCACCACAGCGTGAACCTATCAGTGTGCGTGTAACGCGTTTGAACAATTTAATTCTCAGCAAAAGTGGCGCCTCGGCTGGTGGTTCTATTGGCGCCATACAAAGAAAATCGGTAGCAGCGGCAGGGCGTCGGAGCGCATATGGAGCTGCTACGGTTAGCCCTGCCGTAGCAGAGGCTGTGACCCGCGAAGGGCTTTTGGATGCGTTCTTCTTATTGTACAACGAATGCAACAAAGATGCGTTAAAGAAACGTGATCGCCAAATAGCAGAATTTGTGAACAAGTGTAAGTAAAATCGGAAGAACTATTTGAGGTGGTGGAAAGAAAATGTGTTCTTAAACTCAATGCGTTTAAATGTAGATCGCGCAATAGTGGAGCAGACGCAGCAGTTACGTGCGAATATAGAAGACTTCAGTGTAAAGACGATGATAGGCAAAGGGTATTTTGGCAATGTGCATTTAGTAATTGAAAAACAGACGAATGATGTCTACGCAATGAAGAAAATAAAAAAATCAGTAGTCACAACATCCCAAGTGAAGGAGGAGAGGGACATAATGGCACGTCGTTGTTCGGAGTGGGTAACAAATCTTCAATACGCATTTCAAGTTAGTGTCAATGTGAATTGTCAACTTATGTCTATATTTGATTGCTACAATATATATTTATCTATAGGATAACGACAATTTGTATTTAATAATGGAATTTCTTTCTGGTGGAGATCTACTAAGTTTAATGTCTCGGCATGGACCTTTTGAAGAAGAACTTGCCCGATTTTACCTAGCAGAATTAACCATGGCTATTCATTCCTTGCATGGAATGGGTTATGTACATCGCGACATCAAACCGGAAAATATATTGATTGATCGCTTCGGACATATCAAACTGGCCGACTTTGGCAACGCAGCTGCACTGGATCGTGATGGTCACGTGTTTAGTCTGTCACCAGTTGGAACGCCTGATTACATTGCCCCTGAGTTGTTGCAAACAATATCCACATACAAATTAACAAAGTCAATGCATGATGTAAGTTTGTGTCATTGGTCATTGCATGCAAAATAGTGTGATTTCAGAATATTTTAGAACATTTTTGGAACTCTATTATTATACTTTATCAGGTTAGTTGTGACTTTTGGTCAATGGGAATCATAGGTTACGAGTTCATTTTTGAAATAACGCCATTTCATGAAGATAACGTGCATGAGACTTATTCAAAAATTTTAAGCCATTGTGAAGATAGTCATTTAAAAGAGATAATATCCTTTCCTGGAGATCAAAAAGTATCAGAAAACTACAAAAACCTAATTAGTTCATTGGTCACTAACCCAACAAATCGTTTGTCATATGAGAAAATACGTCAACATAATTTCTTTGATAGCATCAAATGGGAAACGCTTCGATCACAAATGCCACCTATCATTCCAGTTGTGAATAGTGATGATGATACATCCAATTTTGACGATGCTATCCATAACAAGAGACGCACCAACACATACGCTAAAAAATCGCTCACCGCAAATGTGCACTCTAATGAATTTTGTGGTAAAGATCTTCCCTTCATAGGTTACAGTTTCGTACACATGGGAAAGCAAAGTGTCGATGCAGAAGGTGTGGCTGATGATGCCCGTTTTAGCCGTTTGAATGCCAAAATTAAAGACTTGCAAACACACCTAAAGGAACGGGCGGAAGAAAATATTAAAATCAAACAACAGCTTTTGCGTGCTGAGCAAACAGCCACACAATCTGACACGCAGTCGAAAATATTGCAAGATGCAAAGGAAGAAATTAACAAAATGAAGAACATCATCAAGGAAAAAACCATCGAATTGGCTGCTTGTAAAACTCAAATAAAAACACTACAGAGTTCGGTGAAGGTGGAGCAAGAAATGTGGGAAAAGAAAGAAGCAACAATAACAGAATTGTTACGTGTGAATCGCCAAAAGTACGAAGAAGCTAAGATTGCTTCAGAACACCGTTATGAGAAGCAAGTTGCAGAGAAAAAGCACCAGTTGGCTAACATTGTACGAAAGTTGGAGGCGAGGGAGACTGAATTGAACGCTAAAACGGATGAATGCAAGCATTTACAAGAAAAAATGGAAAACTATAAAGAGATGTTACGACAATTCAAAGATGAAGCAATTGCTGATAAAGAAGTATTTGAGAAGAATAAAATGCATTTGAGCGAAACATACGAACAGAAACTGGCAGAGTTACGTTCGAAATTGAGGCACGAAAAAGATTCGCGGTCCCGTCTTACAATGGAATTGCGTGAGGTGCGCAATGAGCTAGACGACTCAGTAACTTCATCTAAGTCAACGCAGGAGGCAAAATTGGCGACAGAAAAGAACAACGACGAGATATTAAAACGTTTGAATCGTGAACTGGAAACGAACAACATACTGCATACACAGAATTCTCAATTAGAGCAGCAGCTGGAATTCGCGCAGAAAACATTACATGAACAACAGCATGAGATTAGTCGCCTCGAGCGCGAGTTAAATGTAAGTAATGTTAAACCTACGTATATATATATATATATATATCTATTTTTTTTTTTGCATTAAAAATATATCGCCATAGCAAGGGATTTTTTATTTAATCCGCAAAACTTTGAAAAAAATGTTGAAATATATTCAGAAATGTTTGGCAGTAAGTTTTTTCTGGGACAATTTCATATAGGATAATGTCGTAGCCGAATGGGTTGGTGCGTGACTACGTAGGCTCGAATATTCGTGAAACACCAAAATGAAGAAAAAGTTTTTTCTAAAGGCGATCGCGTCTTGGTAAGCAATGACCAGCCTCTGAGAGTATTTCTGCAATGAAAAACCATTTGACATTCAGAGTCGGCTTACGTCCCTCCATTTGTGGAAAAACATCACAACCCACAACACAAATAGGGCGAGGAGCTCGGCCTAACACCTAACAGAAGTGTACGCGCCAATTATTTACTTATATTTTTTTTTTAATGTTTTCATCAATTTAAATTTCTGTCCTAAACATTTAAAAACCGCTATTGTTATTTCCAAGTATGCCATTTTAACATCATTCTTGCTTATCTCGCGTGGACAATTTTGCAGGTATTAGAGTGTAGCAAGAATTTAGCTCAGTCGGAGCTTGCAGTCCAGCAATCTACACCTTATGAGACTGCTCCAGGCTCATTGACCGAATTAAATGTAATCGAAGAGCAGTTGCGCGCGGATTTGGAAACTGCTAAAGAAAATGAGAATACACAAAAAGTTCGCGCCGACAAACTACAAGCGATAGTGGAGAAATTGGAGGAAATGCTGGAGAAATTCAATGAACAAGCGCTGTCCCGCTCGCCGATGAAAGGTGATGCGTGTGGCAGTGAAAATGGCTCACGGCCAAGACTCCGTGATATTCCAAGTAGCGTCGGTGATATGCTGGAAAAACAAAACGAGAAATTAGAAGATCGACTCGTCGCCGTTCGTGAACAAATGATTGTTGAGCGACAAGCGGCACGGACCGCCAATCTCTCGCTATGGAAAGTTGAGAAAAAATTGGAAGAAGCTATTACTGAAAAGAAAATGACACAACGACGCATGGAATTGACTGAGGAGAAAATTAAGAAAGTGCAGGCAGAAAAAGACGATGCATTACTACGATGCAAAACAGCACAGAGTGAAATAAAACAACGCGAACAGCGTATAAACGAGTTGCGCGATGAAATAAGTTCCATGAAGCGCGACGTTATGAAAGAGCATCGCATGTGGGAGAAAGCGGAACAGGAACGTATGCAGTGCAAATCGGAGGTAAGTCATGAAAGGTATTTCCTACTTTGGCATGCTTTTGAGTCCTAATTCATAATATTGAATACCTATTTTCTGTCACGTAAGACGATGTGTGCCTATAATGCAACTGTGTTAACAATTCTAGAAAAAAACTCAGTAAGCCTGCCACTATTTTCTCATCATTCAAAATATAGCAACTTAGCATTTTAAAATTACAAAAATTTACACATATTGCATAAGTTCGAAATATTAACATACATACATTAAATTAACTAATGCGCTTATATGTCTTCGCAGATACTCGAACATCTATCCAACACCCAAAAATTAGAAGAACGCGTCACTGAATTGCGCCAAAAGCTTGATCAAGCCCAGCAGAAGAACGATGTTATCTTGCTAGAGAATAAACGATTGCAACGCGAACTCAATGAAGAGCGCGACAGGAGTAATACGGCGAGTGATGCATCATCCCAAGCACAAATTGAATTGCAAAACCTACAAGACAATTATGAACGTCTCAAGTACGCCTGTACTATTACAGATAACCAACTCACTGAGGTAGAGAGTATGTTAGAGAGTGAGCAAAAGCGTAATAAGGTATACCAAGAGAAGCTTGATAATGTAAATGTTACATTGCGTAAAAAGGAGGATACCATAGCGCAGCTACGCAAGGAATTGTCCGATGAGCAAAATCAGAAGAGTGCTTCTGAGTCACGTGTGCGAGCACTTAGTGCTGAAATTAAAGAAATTTCGGGCAATTTGGTCGAGACGCAGAAAAAGTTAATATCTCATCAGCAGCAATTGACGGAACAAACTAACCATTTGTTCCAATCCCAAGAGCGTGTCGAAGTGCTAGCTAATGAGGCATTCAATTTGCAAGCGATCAATGAGAATCACGAACGGGAGCTGGCACTGTTAAAAGAAGAAAATGCGCGCATACTTTCAGAGCTGTTTCATGCCAAAGAAAACGGTGAACGCTTGCAGCAGGAGCTTAGAAACTCGCTAGAAAATGTGAATGAACTACAAGCAGAAATCGAGGAGCTGCAAGAAATAATGGCGGAGAAGGAAGCCTTTTATGTGCAGCGTGACATAAAATCCGAAGCAACTTTGTCGCAGCACAAGAAGTTAATTGATTATCTACAGTTGAAGGTGGAAGATTTATCACAAAAAAAGAAGCTAACTTTAACAGAAAAAATATTTGGGAATAGCACTCATAGCAATGCAGGGAAGAAAGAAAATATATCTCCCGCTGCAGTTGAGGCATCGATATTATACCGCACTTTGCAGGAAGAATTACGTCGGGAGAAGCAGCGTTGCAAAACACTTCAGGAACAAATTGACAAAATGAATGGTAAAACATTGCTACTTTCTGCTATTACTATTACATTTTTTTTCCTTTATACAGGTATAAGCCAGCTCAACTCTAGCTCCTCAGTCAGAATGAGATCACCACTGAAATTCTTGCCAAAAAGTGTGGTCAACGAACAACAACATAGCGGTACAAAACAAGCAGGAACGTTGGCGAAATCGCCATGTAAACAAACTCAAAAAAACATCGCCGAATGTTCTGTGAATGCGCAGCCAACTTCCAAAAAAGTAGACCAACCCCATCACCGTTTCGAACTAGCGCTGCAGGAGACCAACAATACTAATATGTGTGTCGCATGTGAGCGACTGTTATTAGCCGGCACGCCGTATTGGAAATGCAAAGAGTGCAAAATGGCAGCACATCGTAAATGTCGTGACGATGTGCAAACTTCATGTGGAGATCAACCCAATAGTGCCTCATTACCTCAGCCAAATTCCGCAGGCTCTAGTGATTTAGATTCGCTCTCAAAATACTCTTATGAGGGCAAAGTAGATGAAATTGACAATGCTACGGATGCTGCTTCCGATGCAACTGATAACGATTACTCTGGTGCTTTAATATTCAGTGTAGAACAACAGAATGCGCCCAATTTGGAACCACTAGAAGTAAATTGTGCCTATGAGATTGAAGATCAAAAAATCATACTTTTAGGTTGCAATACTGGTCTGTTCGCACTGCACGTTCAACAGCCGCAGCGACTCATACACATCGCAGGCATTGATTCGGTTAGCTGCATTGCCGTTTCATTGCCGCTTGCAAAAGCTGTATTGGTAGGAGCTCGTGACGAATCGTTGTTTCAATGTGATTTCCGGCAGTTAATGTCACGTAGTCAATCTTCTTCGTCAAAGGTGAATAGCACCTTGGAGGTGTCTGTGCTAGATTTGCCGTCTTATAATCGTACCACCAACGAGAAGTGGCAACTTGTAAAAATTTCCAATGAAGCTGAGAATGCGCTGGACTCTGTAGCTATAGCTGCAACATCAACCCGCATTGTAATCATGCGTTATGATTTGAAGCTGCAGAAATTCGCGCCAGTGCGTGCATTAGATACAGCTACACCCGTTTCATCCATACTTTTCACACGCCTTACAGCCATTGTTAGTTCGGACAAATTTTTTGAAATCGACTTGCAAACGTATGCTGCTGAAGAATTTGTAGATATGTCTGATCATTCGCTGTCTCACATGCGCAACTGTCAGCCGGTTGTTGCGATTCGTGTGTCGCGTCAAGAGTTTTTGCTTTGCTTTATGGAGTGTGGTATTTTTGTAGATGAATACGGTTGCCGATCTCGACCATATGATTTGAATTGGGAGCAAACGCCTACTGGTTTCATGTACCGCGCACCCTTCCTCTACACCTCACATTTTCAATCGGTACAGGTGTTGCGCTTGCATCGCTCTTATACACAAGAATTGGTCAGATCAGATGGCAGTAAGGATATGGATGCGGATGTCGACGATAGTTGCCCAGGCTTGAAGCGCATTTATTTGTCTTACTATATGCCTACATTATTAGCAGAGAGCGGGAAATTAAATGCTTACATGCTCGCCATTCAACGAGACACTGGATTGCAACAGATATATCACTTGAATGCACTTCAGGCATTCAAACAAAAACTAAATGAATCAGTGGAGACGATTTCATCGATAGCAACATCAATTACCGCTGGTTCTTTTGCCACCACTAATGCTGATAGCATCGATTAAATTCAAACTAGTTTATATAATCTACGTAATTCTCTCAAAATATACACATTAGATAGATATATGAGTGCGATTTTCCACACTACATTTTTATTGACAAAATACTAGTTTATGAATATTTTAAAACTTAAATTTTTATATTTTAATATATGACATAAATATATAAGATTTTGTAGCGAGTAAAGAATAGGCAGTTTCGATGAGCTTTTTGTTCTGATTACAACGGTATTAAGTGTTTTCAGGAATTAAAAATGGATGAGATATCGAAGATCAAAGTAATTTTTACATTTTTTAAAAACGTCTATATCTCCAAAGTTGACCGTTTACAAAACCAAGCAGGTCCTTTAAGGGTACTTAAAGTATGATAATTTTGCTTTGATGTGAACGCTTTTAAACTTATTTTGTGAGTTTGTATGAAAATAGGATTTTTATGAACGAACCGGAAAATTTGCATGGAACCAAAAGGTTTTTTTTTTCTCGAAAGTTTGCCGTATTAACAGTGTAAATATTTCATTTAGTCTGTGGTTACATAAAAACCCTTACAGGCTAGATTTGAACTTAGCACTAATTGTTACTGGCTAGGAACATAATTAAAAATCCATTTCCTTGACTTTGTAAACGTTTTCATCCGTTGAAGTCGTAAATGGGCGACCAGATCGCGGCAAATCTTCCACAGTTTTCTCGACCCTCTGCAAAAGTCTTATACAACTCGTAGACCAGTGTTTTTGATAAAGCACATTCGCCATAGGCTTTCTGCAACATTTTCAATGATTCAGCAAACGAAATCCCGTTCGAATCACAAAATTCAATACATCGCACCCTAAATACAAAAGGGTCACAACTCAAAATTTTCCAAAACTGAGTTTTTTTGCATAAATTAATTCAGAGTACACATTCCTAACTGCTGCAAATATTTCGTTCACATAACTATCTTCTTTAGCTGGAAAAATACAGTTAAGTCCATTTTTATGTCAAGTGTGTTGCTTTTGCACGATCAACTAAAGAGAATTATTTTTAGTTGCGTTAATGGGCTCAAGAACAGCTGATTACTTTTATTACACATAAAGAGTTTTATTTTGAGTTCTGCCTCTATAACTGTAAAAAGTGATAAAGTTCGTGGAATATTATTTTGCATTGTGCCTCTTTAGTTGTGAAAAGTGAGTTCAATTAGGTTAGGAAACTTATAAAATTAAAACATTTTATCAGTTAAAAAGGCACAACTTAAGATAATATCGCTAGTTAATCGAATAAATTTCAGTTAAAGAGTCATAAATAAAAATTTTGTTTTATTTTCGCAAGCATAATATAAAATTGAAAAAAATATAGTAGAACCTTCTTCAATGTTGTATATTTTCATTATGGAACAATATTTTCTTTAAATATTACAATAATTTTTACGTAAAACGTTTTTCGTCTCTCCTGAAAATCTTAGTATTTTGAGTTGTGACCCTTTTGTATTTAGGGTGCGACATATTCATTTTTCGATATTTTTATCCGTAATGAAAAGCGCATGCACACCTGCGATTGACTGATATAATTAATACTGTAAAAAGTCATCGACGTAAACGCAGTCCCCTGTCAGCTGATACGATCAAACTAATGAGAACCCTGCATCGCAGATTTTATCGCCGAATTTTTGAAAATTGCCGTAGAACCCTGGCAGCTGAATGCTCTCTCACCACACAGTGTTGCCAAGCAGTACATTTCGAAATCATTTACAAAATAAACTTAGAAAAATTATAATTTTATATAATAAAGTGTTTTTAAGTTACACTGTTGAATAATGTTAATTATAGATGATTATAGATAAATGAACTATTTGCATTTGTTGATTTTTGGCTTTGGTTTATTAAACAATGAAAAATTGAAACTGATTACGCGGATGTGCGAAAAAGTGTGTAAGCAAAAATATCAATGGCAACATTGTGTAGATACAACCAAACAGATACACACACAAACCGATGTATTGTGTAAATATGTAACTAAAAGAACGCAGTTGTTCTCAGTGCTCTCTAGGGGCTGCGGTAAGGGACTACGATACGTCGGTGACTGTGCGCATACTTTAAATGCCAAAAACAAGATAATTGATTGATCACGCTCAAATTCTGCGGCACCCAAGAATGATAGAAACAAGGTTGCGCCCATCAGAGAGTGCGTGACGTCACTTTTGCCAAGTTGTGCAGTGTTGCCAACCATTTGCTCTTCACAATAAATTTAGTGCTTTTTTATACCCAAAATGGAAGAATTTTTAAGTTTTTTTGTTTTTTTTGTTTTTAATTTAAGCTGCCGAAACTGTTAATTAAAAAAACTGTATTATTAAACAAAAGAATGTTAAAAAAGGTAACTCTGAGAAGATTTTAGAGGTAATGCAAATTTTTTGATTCTTATGAAATTTGATATTTTGAAAGTGTAAATTTAATTTTTTGCTCCTTTTAAGGTTATGCAAGAATATTAAATGCCCCTCTCTCAACTCGTTTTAACATTGAAAACCTTTTTACACATTTTAAAAAAGCGTTTGAATTTACTGAATGCGACTTAAAACCATAGAGGTGTAATCGTTTATTCCGGTCCTCAATCCTTAGTGGCACATAGGGCATCAATGCGACCATATGTTAAAAAAGTAAAGCTAAATAAAACTGAGTGAATTAATGAACTAATTTTTAAAAAATGTATATTTTACAAAATTATAAACATTACTTTTAATTAGAACAGGTTGAAAAATGTCATAAAGAAAGAACTAAAACTACGAGACTAAATAACAAATATAAAAGTGCTAAATCAAGTTACGAAAATGGTAATCTAGCCATACTGGTGCTAATACGACGTCACTCATTGTCAAATTTGCTGCCAACAAAGTAACGGTACCACGACAGGCGCCATCTCATTATTCTTTCCATCAAGTGCGACACCAAGAATGCAAGGCGAATAGAGTATCTCAGTTGGCGCCATTAACAGTTACTTCATTTTTCGCGATTTTGGCAAGATTGACGTCAGCTCAATTCGCAATACAAACAAATAAGAGTAGGAAAAATAACGTGTCTGTGAAAATTCAGTGAATGGCTTGGTAATATTGTGATTTGTGAGATTTAAACTTATCAAACTAATGAAAACGAAGTGCCGCGTGTAAAGTTGTGTGAGCACAAATTAATATAAAGCCCCAAATACAGTTTGTTTGCGTTTTATGCGGGATACGCTGTGGCAAGAATGTATTAATTAATTAATTCACCTTCCTTTTGCTTGTTTATTCAACCACTCCTACGACACTGCGAATCCGGAAGGCGCAATCGTTATTCTATCATTCTTGTGTAACGCTCGCTTTTTAAATGAACAATTCCCGATATTTTTTTAACAGAATGTATCCCCGGAAAGAGATTTATTAAAGATTTGTCTTAACGGTGCCACTAGGTAAACGAGTCTGCCTGAGTTGAGCTTTTTATGCTCTTATACCGTTGACACTATCGTTAGAGATTGCTTTTGAGATTATTCCGAATATTTAAAAGGTCTTCATCCAAAAGCCATGGAATTTATTGAGAGAAGCTCTGCGAATAAATTAGTAAAGCTATCTTAGAAATGCGTGAGCTTGTTTTCCTATATTTGAGGTATGACCAACATATAATTAGATTAATCTTTATACTAGATTTAAAATTTCGAATGTTCTTTCCATAACATCATAATTGTAAAGCTCCCTGTAAAAACAATATATCCTGGAGAAGCACTGTTTTTAGTTAACTCAAATTTCTTGTAGAACTTCTCAATATTTTTGAGTCGCTTTAACATCTTTCGTAAGCAAGGAAGTTAAACCTATAACCTTGGCTTAAAATCGGGTACATATTAATAAAATAAATCAGATGTATAGGTTTTGAAGATACTAAACAGCCTTGAACTTTATTGTCCCGAGACAAGATATCTGATTCAATTTTGCCTAACATAACATTTAAGCATCAGACTCGTAGCAGTTATAATTATATGAAATTGTATAATCTGCTAAGGAATCTTCAAAAAATTAATCGAATTCAGTAACTAATACCATTGGTAAAAGATGTAAGGTAGGTGCAGATTTTGAAGGAGAAAGTTGTGACATAGCTATTTGTACAATTGTCCCAATTAAAACACTCTTCTCCTTTCTATTTTTTGGCAGGCACCCTTTGTGTGAGTGTGACAGGCAGTCAAGTGTGTGGTGGTGAGTGCTCGGACTTGTTACTAGAGCATATTGGCGGTATTGCTATGCCAAATTAGAATTTTTATGGTAGCATAAATAAAATATAGCTTAAAAAAACTAAAAAACACGCTTTTATTGCTAATCGAACTAAAAAGTAGAAAATAAATTTTAATGACAAAGGGACCTATAATGAAGTAATAGCAAATCGAAGGATCAGTCATAGTCAACTACCTCAGAACAGAATTATAACAAAATTTAAAATACAAATAGAGTAATTCAAATTAGAGTTAAAAGCGTGGGATGCTTGATATATATTAGTAAATATTACAATCATTCTATTGGCAACTACCTATCTAATTTGAATTACTCTATTTGTATCTTAATTTTTGTTATAATTCTGTTCTGAGTTAGTTGACTATGACTGATCCTTCGATTTGCTATTACTTCATTATAGGTCCCTTTGTCATTAAAATTTATTTTCTACTTTTTAGTTCGATTAGCAATAAAAGCGTGTTTTATAGTTTTTTTAAGCTATATTTTATTTTCTACTTTTTAGTTCGATTAGCAATAAAAGCGTGTTTTTTAGTTTTTTTAAACTATTTTTTATTTTTAGTATATGTAGGTGTTTACGAGTAATATACTATTACACAACCGCACACTAAATATTAACCTCAATGGTGGTGTGGAAACTAAAAATTCCCAATTTTTGTTTAAAAAAATACCCAATTCATGTTTCTACCGGTATGGCAATATTGGCAAATGTTATAAAAAATGCACATTTTTCAGCGCTCTCACGAGAAAAAGAGTTTCTCATCTAGTCATCTATGTTGTGTGTTCCGAGTCGATCAGATTTTTAGAAGCCAGTGAAAATTAAGCTCAAAGATTTCGTTACAGTCATTCATACATACAACCCGAGCTAATAAAAGTGTGTTAAAAAAATAAAATATTAATCCTGGCAATCCTAATAAGGATAATGGAAAATTTATCTCACATGTCTCACACTGCACTCGTTCTTCGTGACTATTTCGCCTAAAATTCCACGCATATCGTTCCGCAACCACCGTATTCGCCTGATTTGGCTCCGTGTGACTTCTGGCTATTCCCAAAACTCAAGAGACCACTACCGGAAATGGACTATTTGGCATGTTTCGGGGATTGGAAAACTCGTTGGCATAAGTGTATTTCATCGAGAGGGCATTATTTTGAAGGGGATGAAATTGATTTACAAGAATAAATGACGATTTTTCATTTTACAACCAAATTCACCTTACTTTTTGCCCACAGGTAAAAAAAGAAAATATTAATCCTGGCAATCCCAATAAGGATAATGGAAAATTTTTATCAAATTATTGCATTGTCATCGGTCCTTGATAGGTGTGCAAAATTTCAAGTCGATCAGATGTTTAGAAGCCAGTGAAAATTAAGCTCAAAGATTCCGTTACATACATACATACATACATACAACCCGTCCTAATAAAAGTGTGTTAAAAACAATAGAATATCGACAAAAAAAACACAAAATTAGAAAATAAGATATTTGCCTTCGAATATTTATAATAACAAATGTTTTTAATATGTTCCTTAGCTATAATAGCGCTTTTTATTAAGAAATATCTGAATTTTTAAGCAATTTTTTAGAGTTTTCGATACGATTGATAATTGATTGAAAGATAATCAGTTTTTATTTTATTTAGGTATTTATTTTTTACGGTCTTGAAACCTAATTTATACATTTATATGCTTAATTGCTAAGTAGTACAATAATAATATTCCTCTGTGTACAGTAAAACAAATTACAGTTTACAGTTACCAAGTTTTACAGCGTAATTTATAGTTTAACATAGTTAATGAAATACATATTCCTACTGCTTGAAAATGAAGGGTCTAGTTTCTATCTAATCGGCAATGTTTTGCAGTGATTAAATAGCAGCCTCTTGAAAGTGCTCATGTTAACAGAATTTTTTATTTGAGTTGGTAACTCCTTAAAATATTTTAATCCTTTATAGAAAATATTTTTCTTATCAACTTCTGTTCTAAACAGCGGTAGTCTAAAACTATAACTTTCGCTGAGTATATATGAATGGGTTTCATTTATGTACCTAAGATTATCGCTCAGATAATACGGTAACTTGCCTTGCTTTATATTAAAATCGAATTTCATAGTGTGGTTAAATATTTGCTGTTTCACGCTCAGCCAATTCAAGTCTCTGATCATTGGTGTATCAAAACGCTTATTGAAAATGAATCGCATAGCTTTGTTTTGCATTTTTTGGAGTTTCTCAACTTGTGTGTCGCTAGCCATGAACAAAATCGTTGGACAGTATATAAAAAGCGGCTCAACTATTAATCTATAAACCAAACTTTTATATCTCTTTCCTATGTATTGTACTTGCATGATCTTTTCACAAGCCCGATTTTTTCGCAAATTATTAACTGTATATTCAACGTGGTCTTCAAATGTTAACTTATTATCTGTATAAATTCCAAGATATTTAATTACTCTTATTTCTTCAATTTTCTCATTTTTTATTTGTAAGCTATGGTCCCCGAAGCTAGCACTTATTGCTCTAGAAAGAATCATAAACTTTGTTTTTGTCACATTTAGTTTAAGTTTATTTACGCACAACCAATTGTATAAAGAGTTAAGATCTTCTTGCATTTTTGTTACTGCTCTATGCAGATTTCTATCGCTGACTGTTAAGACTGTTAAATACTGCAACTTCATTCATTTTGGAATTGAGGTCTTCCTTCCACTGCGACAGTACCAGGTTAAGCGCAGCTTTGCATGAATGCTTTGCCCTGAAACCGGATTGCTCCTTCATGAAAATATTATTGGACTCAATATAGAATATTAGTTGGTTTTTAACCACCGTTTCTAATATTTTTTCCAAATTAGAAGGGGTGTTTATAGGTCTAAGTTCCTCAGCTTTTATAGTATTTTTCACCTTCTTTACTGGTATTATGGTGGAAGTTTTCCGATCCATAGGTACTGTTCTTTACCTAAGAATACTATTTACTAGTATGCCGTAAAAGTGACCCATATATTCCACTGAATCCTTAATTACCCCTTCTGATAACAAGTTATTTCCACCAAATTTTCTCTTTGATTTCCTAACAATATGAACGATATCATCTGTGCTAATTTCTTCAAATTTAAACGTAGTTGAGAGTTTTTCTTGCCTTATCAATTCAAAATCAATATTTTCTATGTTACTATTTATGTCAATAATACTATCCACAAAGAATTCGTTTAATTTATTAACCATTTTCCCGTTGATAAGCACCTCTTTAATGTTTTCTTTGTTATCTGTGTTATTAAAAACATTTTTTTTTAATATTTCCACATTAAACGACTATCATATCTTTTTGTATCAACCTTGTGTTCCATATACTGCATTTTTTTAACTTTAACCATTTTCTTGTATCTTTTCTTTATTTCGTTGTATTCTACCCAATCTCCTGTCATAATGGCTTTTTGTACATGTTTCAGAACATAGAACTATATCCGGGTCAACAGTCTCAATAAGACTTTCGAGTTCAGCTTTATTAGATATAATACTATTTATATTAAGATATACGCACTTTAAATAATTCTGTTTGATTTTAGTTGCTAACATCCTACCCTTTGCTTTTCAAGTTTAAGTCGTCTAATGTAGACCGGACACTCCCGACTAAATGCATTGTGTTCGATGTCAAGATTCAGCTCTAAATCTTTGTTGGCATCACAACAGTTACAACAAATTGGTTTTGGATTACTCTCAGTGCAGTTTTTTGATTTGTGTTCCCCCATACATTTGCTTCACCTTAATTTTTTGCTGCAGTTGTTAGAGCCATAATTGAAACCTAAACACTTGTAGCATCTTTTTACTGTTTGCCCATCATAGACGGGACAGCAACCATGTTGTTTTGGAATCAGGCGATCTCAGCTGTGGGCATTTTTTGACAACCAGCTGAGCGTGGTTTTACATATCGATCTGTACAATGGACATATGTAGTACAGTTAATATTGTGACGAAACATGAACGTTCGCGAAGCGTCTAACAACAATACCGAGCGAATAAGGTATTAAAAAAAACATGGATGGCAGACGGCAGGACATATGTTCTTCCTTCTTGTATTTGGTAGTTTCTATTGCTTTCCCCTATTCTTTCCCTTCACAAACAAGTAATTCCGCTTATTCATGGCGCCTAACGACACAGCGAACTCGGAAAGCGCAACCTTGTATTCTATCTTGCTTTTGTTTGCTTTGTATCGGAAACGAGCCTGATGTCAGATTTGTCAACATTGGAAAAAATTAAGTATTTTGGGAAGATGCCATCGTCAGTACTCAATTCGCCTTGGTATATAAGCAAAGGTGTAGACAAGTTATTTTCAAGTTTTCCGCGTTAATTTAATAGAAAAAAAAAGTATGGGATTAAGGAATTGGGGAAAGCACCCTGTATTAGTAGGATTCGTAAATGGGTATTTATTTCTTTCTAAAAATATATACACGGCACAATAAACAGGTGGAAAGGAGTAAAGAAAAATAATAAATGTATTTTGCCAAAACCTATAGACAAGGACTGACATTCTAGAGTTATTTAATCTTGATTTAGCTTTATATTCAATTTCCGAAAGTCAGAGTGCATTGATAAGTTAACGTGTAAGTTCATCCCCGACAGTCGGCTATACGTTACCGGATCGACCCTGATTTATTTGCGGCACTCCAGCACTATTTCCCACAAGAATGAGAGAATACAAAATTGAGTCTTCCGAATTCGCTGTGACGTCAACACTGCGAATATATAAACTAAATAAAGAAAATTATTTATTTGTGAATAAGAGCAAGAAGCGAAAGCAAAAGAAACTACACACATACACATACAAAAGCGCCAGCGGCAAACATATGCATTTGGATGTATTTTTATGATTAACCCATTGAGAACATTTGACGTCTAGGACACGTCATGCACTTGTTTACCACGCCCTTGTAACTAATATTTTTAAAATAAATGAATTCTTACGTAAATGTGCTGCTTGTACATATTTCTCCAAACAACCACAAAAAAAGTCCGTTCCTCATGCAAATGCTTTATCAAATAAATACGTACGTAAGGGGTTAACTAGCCTTAACTAAATATCTAGAAACAAGTAATATCTCTTAATATCAAGTAATTACGTCAAGCGGTTGTCAACATTGCGAAAAATTAAGTGGCAGACCTCGGAAGTCGCCACCCTTAGTTTCTGTATAACGTGATACTCATTTATATAGCGCTGTGGATCATATTTGGCACGACTTATAGGTAACCCTGTTTTGGATTCCACTCAACGACTGACAAACGAAACACATTTCTTTCCACTTCAGCCGAAGCAGACGACCGAGATAGGTGAAAATTTTCAGAAAATCGCTTCTGGATTGGAGTAATTTGCTTTTACTTTGGCATCGAATTAATAAGTGGATTAGAAAACTTTAATATATTTCTTGTGCGTGATTATTAAATAGTTTTTAGAAAAAAGTGGGAAATTTCGAGTGAGATTTGTCGTCGTTGCAGTGCTTTGAAACGCAGTTAGCGAAGAACGACCGCGCTGCTGCAATAGCGCCGCCATTGAAAGAAAAGTAAATTTAATACGTCGCGTTTTTTGTCGCGTCGCATCTGGCAAGGGAAAACCTTTTTGAAAGCAAAAAATTGCGAAAATTTTGATACTTTTTTAATATCTTGTTCCAAAATTCATTTCACTTTGGATTGGTTTTTGGTGCTTATTTGACAAAACAAATTGCGAAAAAATGAGTGGCGGAATGCCCGAGTTGGGCTCCAAGATCAGCTTGATCTCGAAGGCTGATATCAGGTACGAGGGTCGCCTATACACCGTAGATCCACAGGAGTGCACTATTGCATTGTCGAACGGTAAGTTACATCTACATATTAGTTACTTTTACTGTTATTTGAATCACTAATCACCATTTGCAAATTTGGGGGGAACATTTTTCTTTGCTGCTGTGCAGTCGCAGTCGTCTCTGACGACGTCGTAGCGCAACAGCAGCGCCGTTGTACAAAAGCAAATTGGTAAAGGAGTATCAAAAAACGGTGCTGTAAAAAAAAAAAAGAAAATGGTTTCCTTCGTTTTCGCTGTTTCATTTCCCATCGTTCTTTAATTTTTTTGTAGTTATATTTTGTTGGTACTTTCGTATTATTGAGAATTTTTTTTTTTGTTATGTTTCTGCTTTGCTCCGCTATTCGGCTTTATCATGTCATGTTGGCAACGGTTTTATTGTACAAACACTTTGTGATACTTTTTGATTTTTTTTATTTACCTTTTTATAAATATAAATATATAGAAAGCTGTAAAGAAAATTTATAAATTCAATAATAAAAACATAAGCTGTCGCTTGGAAGGACCGTTATACTGAGGTTAACGGCAGTAGCAGCTACCGTTAAGGGGCAGCACCGGGTGGGAGCTTAAAAAAAACTGCAATGAAAATCAATTCAGAAATGTTAACCAGTGTGATATTTGGGCAATTCACAAGTTGTTGTGAAGTTATAATATTTTAACCCCGAAAAAAGATTGGTTGCCGAGGTTTTGGGCTATCAAGCTGAATTTTTTTAAACGACAACCAAATTTTGGCAATTGTGAGGTAAGATTATTTCACGAGAAATAAAAGAAACTCTGAACTGTGCATAGGCTTCTTTGAAAATACTTAATTTTTTTCTTTGGAGTTGCAAATTCAAGTTCATAGATGTGCTCCTTTTTAAGCGGATTTCGTAAATTAGTATTTTAGGGTTTTATATGGAAATGAACTATATTATATGAACTCAAATTGAATTGCCAACTTAAAAACTCACATATTTTAGATGCCTCTTCCGTAATTTTGGGAGATTGTCATGAAAATACATAAAGCGCCTGCCATAAATAATAATCCCAAACTGCTTTACAGTTCACAAAATAATGTGATCGCATCGTCTCCTTGATAATCATTTAATAAACAGCGTCCTACTTACTATCTTCAAATACAAGTCATTTTTTAAACTCAATAATAAAAGATATCACTTTGCCGTTTGAATTTTGGAGTCGTGGTTATTGCGGTTATTGTGGTATAATGATAGGACCATGTTTAAATTATATTTTCGGCTATTTAAAAATGTCTAATTAATCCTTTTTTTAATTAAATTTATTAACTTACTTTTAATCCACTTGTCTAACAATATAAAACAGGAAAAGCTCAACCCAACACCCAAGGGTGTCAGCCAATTATATATAAGTATATAAAGATTTAATATATACCTAAATATTCCGTAGTTTTATTGTTTGCATCAAATTCTTATTGTTTGTATTTGGCTAACAAAAATAATCTCTTTTATCTTACAGTTCGCTCCTTTGGCACCGAGGATCGAGAAACGCAGTTTCAAATTGCTCCCCAGAGCCAAATCTATGATTACATTCTTTTTCGTGGTTCTGATATTAAAGACATCCGGGTAGTGAATAACAATCTTCCTCATCCTAATGATCCGGCTATAATGCAAGTGCAACTACAAAATGGTCAACATATGATGCCACATTTTCCTATGCCTAACTTGAACCCTCCTCATGCACCGCCAATGAGTGCAGTTGGCGGATATGGGAATCCGTTTGGCATGGGCGGATTAGGCATTGGTGGAGCAGGGGGTGGTGCCCCATCTCTGGCTCCAGGTGCACCGGCACCATATGTCTTGGGTGGTGGGAATCAGCAGCAACAACCGCCGCAACCAGCACCGCAGCCACAACAACAGCAACAGCCGCAACAATCGAAACAACAGCAGCAAAAACAACCAAGTGAGTTACTAATCAGCAACAGCAACAACAATCTGACCCAACTACAGCAACAAGATCAGACGCAGGAACCACAACAACAACAATCACTTCATAATAAAACAATTGCATCCACTATTCCGACGAATCAAGCCCAGTTGCAGCAGCAACAGCAGCACAATGATTCTAATTCCTCAACTCATTTGAATAATACACCAACTTCGAACACTTTAAACCTAGGAGTGATTGGTGGTGTTGGTAGTGTAATTGGTAGTAATGGTAAAAATGGTGTCATCGGTGGTAATCGCATGGCCAGCGGCGGTGTTGGCCTAATTGGTGGTTTACTCAGTAGTGGTGGAGGTCCTTCAGGCGGGAGCAATATTACAATTTTTGGTGCATCCAACAAAGTGAAGAAAATAAGGTCTCAAGCGGCACTTAACGAACACAAAGACCAAGGTGTGATGGTAACGCTTCTCTTGACTAAGAGAGCATGTGTTTTGTGCGCTTTAATTTCGGTTGTTTTAATTTTACTTTTCATCTTAAGATTTTTATTTCAACGAGTATTTTGTCATTGAGTTCCACTCATCTCTTACATCGAATCTTCGCATTTAATCTTCATCGTCTACTTATGAGCGATGAGTAAATTTAATAGTTATTTCTACTATTGAGACAAGTATTAATAATTTGGGGAAAGTTACAAATAAGGAGTCAGTTTATTAGTTTGTCCATCTTTAGATGTCAAATCTGCATTTTTATTTGATGCATACTGGCAACGCAATTGGCAAATATCACTCAATTCGATGTCCTATTCCAAATATCCATTATATTTTCTTTCAAAACTGCTACCGTGTTTTTTTTTTCACTTATGTATATTCTTATGATTTTAGGTAGATACAATTAAAATCTGGTGAATGTGCTAGTCTGTGGACGGTGCTGGTGAATGTTTGATGGAAAGAATAACGCATTCACCTGACTGTCGTTCATCCTGACTCCTGCGAACGAAGTTCTTTGCTTCAGTCATCGCTTCGAAACGACATATTCATCGCTAAAATTAACCTAACCAATAGATTAGGATTAAAAAAATAGTTGTATGGCAAATGCTATTCAAACAAATTAAAAATTACCTTGTCTCACAATGGTTTTATCTGAATTCTTATGCAACTGCACAATGTAACAGCTTTTTGTACCTTGTTAAAGTCAACTGAGACCCTAAAGTTGAGCGCTGATTATCAGCACATTTTCGTATGAACGACAATGCAGCGTTCCCAAAGCCTTCGTGATTCCAGAATCATTTAGGCCTTCTAAAATGTGATGATGTCGTTTTTGGCTCTAGCGTTCTGTACATTTTCACAGTCGGATCACGGTATTGTCTAACGAATACTGATCACAGATGCTTTCGACCCATTAAGTTTTTCAGCTATTTGTTGTCCTTCACCAAAGCCACAATTTGCTTTTTTTTTTATCGTTAAATAATATTTTTAACCCATTATTTGTCACAACCCTTGGAGAAATATAATACCGTGTTTGGTAATACAAAAACAATTTTTCATCAAATATTAAACTTCCTCAACACGTAATTTCACAAGTAATTTGATTAAGTGGACATTCCATTTAAATTGGTTTATATATTTAAGTCTATGGTTATAAACACCTTAATGACAAGGATATAAAATTATCTAAGTGCCAAAAAATTAGGTACTAGTTAAAGAAAAAATTGTATTATATTCGTTTAGAGCCCTAAAACGGGGGCAAACTTTTAATAATATAATTATATTTAGATATTTTTTAACGTGAGAAAGCGAGATCGTAATGTTCGTTTCGGAGTGGGATTTCGGAGAATCAATGGAAACGCTAATAATATTATGTCATAAGTGAGCATATGAGATGAACCTTCTTTGGCTGGGAACTTAACGCTTGTAAGCATAAATCGTGCAGTGTAAAATGGGACAAACTAATTAAACTGAAGCAGTTGCAGAGCAAACCAAATGAAACTCCTCTGCACTATTTTGCTTCTTAGAGAAATATAGATTGGATACCAGATTCTGGCGGCGTAATCCAATTTAGACTGCATATATTACATATGGAGAAGAAAACCTGCTTCGTAATATATATTCCAAGTTTTTGTTCAATGGAAAGCCACTTATGTTAAAGAAGTATTGCTATAAACACTACAATTGGAAAAAATGTAGTCTGCCATAATTCGATTAGAAAATTCTATAATATACACTAATAAAGAGTTGTTTGTGAAAGGGTGCATTTCTATATTAGAAATTACCCCTGAACCCTAAAGATCTTACAGCCAGCAAATCAATAATACAAGAACGTAATTTTCGACTTCTTAGCCTGTGTAGTCAATGTATCGACTATTTAAATATCTGGTTTCCGAAGCATGTGAATGTTTTAAAGGTTCTTGTTCTACGCAGTTTCCGTGGAAGCATACATATATACATCAGATTCTCCTGGCTTTAGTTTACAAACGTTCCATGTGTTTGTCCACAAGTATTTACCTATGAATGAAGAAATCCTCATTACATTCAATTAAATGTTTTGAGTTGGGTGAGAGTCTTCGATTCTAATGAATATATTCTGCTAGCAATTATTATTTCAGTATGACCATTTCAATTAGGTATTTGGGAGGAACTTACAATTCATCATGCGGGATGCTGAACTTAGTCCTGACACCTGTTGTTTCTCTGCGCTGTGGTATTCTTCAGTAGAAATATTCCATTCAGTTGGTTTTTATTTTTTTGGTTACAAAATTTTTTTTATTTTCAGCATTATCATTTTCATTAAATTTTATATTTATTTAATTGGTAACATATGAAATAATTAAATCATTTCGTGATAGACGTACTTGCTGGTGCATCGCGCTCTACGACGCCAATGAGCCATGTTTCACAGAAGAGCTCTTCGCCCGATATGCTCGCTAAGGTGGACCGAGAAAGGCAGCGTCAAAACCAACACTCGAATAGTGGACTTGCTGCTGGACGTGATGCTGGTCAAAAGAGACAAAATCACCAACAACGAGGTGGCAGCAATAATCAACGCAACAATAACAACAATGACTTTTTCCAACAGCCACGTGATCGACGTGATTCTGGACGCCACGCAGATGGTGCCTACAACAATCAACATCATGAAGTTCGTGCTGGCAACAATTACAGCAACCAACGTAACAACCATCAACGCAGCGGCGGTGGCGGTGGGGGCGGAGGCCAAAATCATGCTTGGACCATGCATCGCGGCAATCCTAATAATGGTAACAACATGATGCGCAACCGGGGCGGTGGACGTGGTCGTATGCAAAATCAAGTGCGTATAAAATCAATTAAAACAAGCGTTTTTACGGTCCGATAATTATTTATGTGAGAATGTATTAAATATTCTTGTCGGACTTAACTGTTTTAATTTTAGAAAAATATGTACTACATCTCTTTCGGTTGCTTTCAGGGCTATCGACCAATGGGCGGTCTTGGTATGAATCAAAATAAGCCACGGAATCCGAAGAACACAATTAAATTCTTGCAAGATTTTGACTTTGAGCAAGCCAATGTTAAATTCGAGGAACTTCGTTCACAACTGTCCAAACTTAAGGTGGGCGAAGAACCCAAAACCGAGCAGGTATTCATTCTTTTTATTTTGCTCATTTCGCTCGTATTAGTTTTGTACAACTTAGTTTATTCTATATATATTTAAATTATTGGGTGATTGTTTTCCTTGTGCTTGTCTTACCATAAAAAACTTCCAAGCTATTGCTTTTAATGGCGAAACTGTTTTCCGTGCTTTGTTGTATACAATATATTTTTAAATTATGAAAAAAACCTTTATTTTAATTTATAGATGAATGGCGAAACAGAAAAGAAGGACGATTCTGGTAATGAGACTGGTGCTGGAGAACATGAACCGGAGGAGGAGGAAATCACTGTGGGATATGATAAGACAAAGTCCTTCTTTGATAATATATCCTGCGAAGCAGCACAGGATCGTAGCAAGAACAAGAAAATTGACTGGCGTCAGGAACGCAAGTTGAATAGCGAAACATTTGGGGTCTCATCTACAAGACGTGGCGGGTAAGTAATTAGTTACAGGTTATGTATAATTGCATACCAGGGACTTACCTCTGCCAAATTAAGAGAATCTTAATTCATCAAGAAACTAGTAATTTCTCCCTTACCGCTGGCATATAAGTAATTCGGTTTTAATGTATTACATATCTGCACTAACTTTCAGTTACCGTGGCCGTGGCAGCTATTACAATCGTAACATGGGCTCTTATGGTGATAGATTCAATCGGAATCATCGTGGAGGAGGCAATTATCGTTACCGTTCCAGAAACCCAAATGCTGCCTCAAATAGTGGCAATGGCGGCACTTCTAATTCTAACACTGGAAACTCCGGTGCATCTAATAACACTAACAACGGTGCCAATACGGCCGAAGCACTGAAGAATCAGGTGCAACAACCGCAGCCATCAGCCATGGTGTCTGGTTCAACGCCAAATGCCACGAAATCGGCAACTGTGGAAAATAGCAACACACCTCAGCCAATCGCAGCTGGAGGATCTGGTAAGTAAAGTGGCACAATTTAACAAGTCTTAGTGGGTTGTATAAGTTTTATCGCAAAAATGGCTCGTTAAATTCGAAATAAAAACAGGTCCCATGCGGGTGGACTATTTCATAACACTTAACTAATTAACTCCATCTGGTATCGCTATGGACTGAACCGATCTATCCGTGACTGCAAGGTAACCAGTTCAACCGCACCTAACCTTTATCGCAAAAACGTTGCTTCATAACAATTATTAGATGAGAATTATTTTTATTTATTATCCCAAATTTTATATTTATATCCCAACGTTTATTTTTTTTTTTTTTTTTGTTGCTTGATAACTGTAATATAAGAGAAATAATAGGCTTTTTCTTTTCGCCAATAGTTAGCAAGGGGCGAGTAGATGATAGTAAATGGAATAAATGAACATATATAGGCAACGCGGGAATTGAGCTGCATTAAATTACATGACGAGTGGGAAAATGACGAATAGAAGAGGTCTAATTTTAATAAATAATAATAAATAAATGAATAGTCAGCCGGCGCAGCCGAATGAAGTGCGTCGGTTCGAATCTCCGTGCATGAACCACCAAAACAATAGAAAAAGATGTTTCTAATAGCGGTCGTCCCTCGGCAAACCCCTGAGTACATTTCTGCTATGAGAAAGCAAAGCTCGTTATAAAAAACATTTGCCGTACATAGTCGGCTTAAAACTGTAGGTCCTTGTAAAACAATATCAAGATACACACCACAAATAGGAGGAGGGAGCAGGTAGGCCAAACACCCAAAAAGGGCGTAATTTGGCGAATTTGGAAAAACTGTTATTTTTGATTCCTGGTTTTTACGAATAAGGCAGCAAAACCAAGTATATTGCAAGTACAGCTGAAAACATGTGCGATATTCCTTTAATGCTTTAGACATTTGGAGTTAGCTCCTCTGCAACATTTTTGCAATATCTGTCCACCACCTCTTTTTGGCATTTGGGATAACCCTGTCCAAATTCTGGATTGACAAGAACTTTGACTAAAATAATTTACCACTAATGCATTTTTTTCTTTACAGGCCAATAATGATCACAATTCTCAGAAGGAAAAAAACGTCATTAATAACTACAATAATCGCACCGGAAGCCACAAGAAATCAACATATATCAAGTACAGTACACAAATGAGAACATCATAAATAATATTTATATAAGCATCATTAATGGAAAAGAGAAAATAAAATAAGGAAGGAATCTGTTGAATTAGCCGGCGTCCATCGCTCACGATGAAAGTAGACAAACAAAACAAAAATGTACTTTATAAAATATTTCTTCCACCAACTCCGACCCATATTAGGATATCTGTTGCTGAGAAACAATGTAGTTTTCGGACGTATTTGAGCGTATAGGAGTTAAATAGGATGCCAGCAATTCAATACGATTAATATTTATAATGATGATTAAGGATACACAAAAGAAAAATACAACGGAACAACATGTTAGTACAGTTAGTTTTATTAAATATGAAACAACCAAGTCCAAACGAACTAATGGCGACATAAAAAACAAAAGAGTAAAGAAATGAAAGAATTTGTTTGTTATAAAAAATGAAATGAAATTGAGTTTTAAGAAGCAAAAGAAAAATTTATTGAATATATATAGATGTATTGCTCGGATGGAAGGGTTGCTTATCATAATGAAAATGATGGATGTAATTATAATAGAAGATCGAAAGTAAAGGCAAATATGCATTGTAGAAATGATGGTGATGTGTTTTGAAACCCGAAGCATACGAATAAGAAAGCATTTACAAACATTAAAACAAAAGGAAATAAAATTAGAAATATAATACGACTTTTATGCTGAATCCTTAATTAAAATAACGCAAAAAAGAAAAGGAAAAACTAAATTTATAAATTACAAACACAAATAATAAATAAAGTGGAAATTTAATATTTCGCCCATGATGAGAGTGAGCCAATTAACATCAGCATAAATTTAACATAATAATTAAAGATTATCAGGTTAACACAACAGTTACAAAGTTCTCATACTCATATTTATGTTGGCCGGTCTATGATATTGAATGTTTATTCGGAGGAGTAAATGAAGGGGACGTTATCTTAAAAGCGCACATACGAGTATATATGGCAAAAAGGAGTGGAGTCGTCAACTGCTAAATTAAGACAGAACTGAGTTTTAGGAATACAGCTGAAAGCAAAGCAGAGAACAGATCATAGAGATAAAGGGAATGTAAAATTCTAGGAATTTTATACCAGAAATCAACACAACTTACATTTTTTCAACTTTACAGCTATTATTACTGTTTAATTTTAAGAGTTAAAATATTTTAAAAAATTTACAATTAAATTGAAAAGCTAAGCTGCAAAGCTAAAGTATTTGTTAACCATTGCACATATCTATTAAGAAAAAATCAACGAGGCGAATGCGTACACAGATAGATGGTAGATGGAAAAAACTTGGTTTGTATTCTAGTTGCAGTTTCCCTTTGCCAAGGCACAGCGGATGTATTACTCCTAAACTACCCATTCCTATATAGGGTTAATAAAAGTGCAAAAAAAGCTGCCCGCAGATCGACCGAAGTAAGAATTTTAAAGATCTTTCTTGAATCGGTAACAGGTTTAGTGAATTTTTTCGTTTTTTGTTATTGAATAGCAGGAGCAAAGTAAAAATTATGAGATTAAGAGGGAGACAGACCATAAAATCAAATAAGCCTGTGCGTGGCTTTTAGGGTGTTTACTAATATCTATAAATTGTAAATTTTTATGTGTCGATCGCACTGAAAGATGTTTTTCCAAACATTGCTGGATATTTAAATGTAGGTTTTATGGCGACGAAACTAACGCGTTCGTTAAGTGTAGCCATCCATCCATTCATTACAATACCACCATCAATTCATACACTTAACAAATATAGATTATATTTACTAGAACTGGCATGGAAATAAAAGAAAACGAAGAAATATATATAATGCTACGATACAAATATAAATATTTTATGTAAATGTGCTCACTCTCACTATATACATATACATATATATTATTTACATATACGATAAAATTGTTAGCAAGCAAAAGTAGTGACATGGCAGCCCGTTGTCGGGTTTTGCACCTACGGCAATTACTACAAATGCATGATACCCGCAAATATGTATTTGAATTAAATGTAGCATAAATTTGACAGAAGAAAAAACAAAAAACAGATCAACCAATGCAAGTAAATAATTCATCTGAAAAAAAAACAAAAAAATTAAAGCAAAGATTTGATAATAAAAATACTAATAAAAAGGAAATATATTATTAAAAGTTTAAGTCAGTAATAAATAATGGCACTTATGTTTTATTTCGTATCCGTTCGTAAGTATGTGTACGTTGGGCTAAGGTGCGGTGTGGTGCACTAGACAGGGCTAGTTTACTGAGCCCACAGTCCTTGGTCGGGGAAAAAATCCGAGTGTTTATTGCGGCAAGGTAGAACTGGTTGCCATGTCTATGTTCGTCGTATTCAATAATTACAACATTATTGCGACCCTGTTACATTTTTGATGGCCTGTTTCTGATGCTCAGCTGGTTAGCTGCCGCAATATAGTATTGCAGACGTTGTTTAGGGCAGAACTCGCCTGAAAATATGGAAGCATAGCCCAATAACTTCGTTTCATTTAAACTTGATTTTGGCTACACACAATAAATGAAATTAAACTTCAGATTAGTATTTATTAAATAAAAACTTACTTTGCCTCCCTCTTCTATTTTAAATTTGCAGTCAACACTTTCTACTGCAGTTGATTAGTTAGTGAACATTAGATTGTCAATACTTCATTGATAGAATGTGAGGCGTTGCGATTATTTTAGAAATTAGAAATTTTGTGGCAGAACGTGATGCCATCTCCTCATAATACGTGCGTAAAAACTGGAAAGATTTAGTGATTGTTCGGCGTACTTAATAAAAGCGGCGGTAATGCGCCACTTATAAATTTACGACCCTGTTACAAATGCTAGGCTGATATTTACTGATGTTTGGCACTTATTTTGCATAGATCTTTGGAGGTGAATACGTAAATAAAAATAAGAGAGTTTTCAATAAGTATTTTCCTCGATAATTTCGTATTTGACGTAATTTACTATTGAAAATGAGAACGAAAAATGAATGAAGCAAGGAATCGAAATTTTTATGGGCTGACTTTGCGCGCAACAATTGCTGAATTTAGGTCTAATATTTTAGATTAGCTAAAATTTTGCCAGAATTTCACATTGAAGGTCATATTTTAAAAAATCGTGTAAGCTCTTATACGCATCTCGAATTAGGGGTGGAATTCCAAGATTTCTCATTACCAACATTGATTATTGCACTAGTTCCATATTCAATTGTTACTTTTATTATTAACGGAGATAATGACATTCAAAGTTGATTCTTTGCATTATTTTTCCATATTTTTTAAATTGAAGTATCACTAATTTCCAAGGCGAATCTATTAAAGGTGTTGTTGGTGGTCAGCTGAGTTGTGTTTTTCCTTTCGCCGTGCCCATGTTGCTGTCAGCACAGAATGAAACAAGGCGAATGCATTATTTGTTTTATAGTTTTTCAATACTTTTCTTTGACAGTCAAGCGAACAGAACAATGTTGTTGGTCTAGTGCCCCCACCTTTAATGAATGCGCCTTGCTAATTTCTTTTTGCGATTAATACAACATTTTTTTCGTTTCTATTTGTTTCACGGTCGCTGTAAGATGTGGTTGTTGTTCCTGTTTTAGCAGCAGAAATCTTCCTAACACACGTACGGGAAATGCTGGTGGAGTGACAGTACTTCGCCGGATACAAATCCGGGTCGCTCCGGTCATGTAAAACCGACTGTCGAGGCCACGAATTTGAATTTCGATGCAAGATGTTGTTAATAGGAAAGCTTCTGAAGTGATAGTATATCCGATTTCAGTGAGAGCGAGGATATTGATGTTTGTTCTAACACATTTGTATACATTTTGTTGCTAAATGTCACTCATAAATCATATTCAAATCTGTCAAATCCGTAACGTAGAACCAACTAGCGGGGTATTTAATTTTTTCTCTGCTATAAAAATATCATACAACGATTTTACGGGTAAAAATCATGGACTCCATATTGAACTTTAGAAATTAAAGCCATTCGCAATTAGAGCAATATTAGCCGCTGTTTTTTGAAAAAAATTGTCATTGCTAACATTTAAATTGAAAATTCCAGTAGCGAAATATTACTATCACCCCCATTGCGAGTGTCGACTAGTAACAGATAAACGACTGCGATTATCGACTATCGATGGTATTGCGAGTCTCGAATTGAGTCATACTTATTTGCCATCCATCTTTCTATTATTTCTAAGTAATGCTAAGTTCCCACGGTGCGCAATTCGCTCAATTACTCTGATGACACACCGCATTTGTAATTCACTTTGGCAATTTTCTTTCTTGTTTTTGCTCTTTGTGTGAGTTCGATTCTAAAATATTTATTAGAAGAAATTTTCATGAAATATTCAAATAAACTTTTCAAAGTCCTTACTTTCTTCCAGGTTAAACTTTCAGAGGTTAATTATATCTTCACAATACTTAGAAGATCCGGTTTTTTTCAAAACCTGTAACTGCTCCTAATAGAGGTGGAAGGTTTCCCTCTGAAGGCAATTTTTACGGCTCCTCGGCATACTAATTTTTTAAGAAATTTGTTTTTTTTGCTTTCATTGTTATAAAATTACATTTTCTGGTTATTATTCAATGTTAGTTCACTTTGTTTCCTTGTTTTGGTTTACTCTTTCGTTTTGCACTGACAATTTTTTTTTTGGTTTCCTTGTTCACTCCTCTCGGGAGCATAGGGCCTCGGACAAGACTCAGTCTTGCGTTGGTTTCAGTAATCTATTTTGATTTCTAACAGGGTATGTGATTAGCCTGTCGCTACCAGTCCTAAGTAGTGGCCACCTGTCGCTGCTTAGGAACAACGCCTTCTTACTGCTTGGAGCGCCATCTGTGTTTGCCAATTTTCTGACAGAAGGATTGCACAGATGGTTGAGGACTTCCGCCACTGATGCAATGTCTAACTGTGTGTTTTTCTTTGTTTTTTGCTTGTTTCAGCAGTCACAGTGCAATAATGCGCAGACTATTGTGCGGGAGTAAGGATGAAAGGGATACGTTTTTGGGGTTGAAGAATGATTTTTTTTGTTTTAGAAACAGGGAAACTAGGTAAATTTGGAAAAGTGCGAGCATCGTGCTTTACGTGAGATTCGAACCCACAACCTCTGGGATAGCAGGCTTGTACGCTAGACTACCGAGGCCGCATTGACAATTAATTTCGATTAATTTCCGGTATAAATTAGACTAGACTGAATTACTTACAAATGAGGTAATTCGCTTCTAGAATTTTTTACGACGAATTACGTAATTTGAAGTGTAATTGTGCAGTGAACTTCGATTAAGAGAGCGATTGACGAGTGGAAGAGTACATTACGTACCGTGGGAATAGAGAATAATTTTATATGAAAATTCTACAAAAAGTAATACCTGCTTTAAGGAATTACAAATCTAAAGTTGTAAACAGTAAAAATTTACTTGCATGTACGGGCAATATAAAATAGTGCGTTGTCTATTACGAAACACAATGCCAAAAGAAAATATTATCGATTCAATCGACAAAAGTCAGTTATACTCCCAGTCGACATTCGCAATAGGGGTGTAAATCTTTTCCCCAAATTGGAAATACTTTTTCCAATAGGGTCAAAATAAAAACATAATTTTTTTCAACATTCATTGTCATTTCATCAAGGAAAAACGTACGCCTCAACACGTTTACAAATCGTACAATCGTATTACAAAAATCGACGCTCTGTGAAAAGTGTTCTTCAAGCGCTCAGGCCAACTGGCCAACTAATGATGATGAGCGATGAGACCCATATTTGCTGTATGGCTACGTCAATAAGCAAAATTTCCGTATTTGGGCTGAAGAACAAGCCGCAGTCATTCAAGAACAGTCATTACATCTGTCGAAAGCAACCGTTTGGTGCAGTCTATAAGCTGGAGGAAACTTCGGCCCACATTTCTTTAAAGACGAGGCTGGTGCCAATGTAACAGTGAATGGCGGACGCTATCGTGCCATGATACACGACTTTCTGATATCGGAAATTGATGCCTTTGATCTCCACAACAAGACGGCGGACGGCGCTACTTGCCATACAGCCCGTGAAAAAATGGATTTACTGCGTCGTCGTTTCGATGAGCAATTTATCTCTCGTTTTGGACTAGTGGATTGGCTCCCAGGATCTCGTGTGATGTCAAACCTTTGGACTTTTATTTGTTGGGGAATGTAAAGCCTAAATGCTTTGTGGATGAACCAGCTTCGATTGAGGCATTGGAAGCCAACATTACTAAAGTTATTCAACGAAATACCGAACAAAGCCCTCCAGCGAGTCATTCAAAATTGGTGTTTACGGGTGGCCGAATTACGACGTAGTTGTGGCCAACACTTGAAAGGGATTATCTTTAAAAATTAAAATATTAAATGTCGTGAATGGTTTTACACAAAAATAATAAAGATTTCCCAATCAGTTTAAATTTTTGTTGTTTTATTTTAATTTAAAATCCGATACCTCTAAATTGACCACCCTTTATAACAAGCAAATCTCTTTTTAAGAACGACGGGAGTTACATGATCTTTCTACAGCTATTTAGGTTCATTGAAAACTGGGAATAAAGCGGTCTAAAGCGATGGTCTCCGAATTATTTGAGTGGTTGACACCTATAGGTTTGCCCTTAAGATCTTTGGTGCCCCTTACTTATCGCAACACCTTATCTAAACCTAGTTCCTTCAATAAATCTAAGATGGAGTTGAATTGGGCTGAGCATATGTGCCTTTATTCTGGGCGGACTAAGCTAAGACGTTTACACCTTCTCTATGGCATCACATTCGAGAAACAAGAGTGGCGGTGTTTCCGGAGTTAGGCGGCAAAGAGGAAGTTGCAAGCTCAAAGTTTCCATATTCTTGGCTGAGATCCCTTTTCCTTTGGCAAAGGTTTCCAGGACTTTATCGACAAGAGCGGCCTCCACTGCCGAGAGACCCCTGAAGTGGTAGTAACCGGATATACTTTCGTCCCCTCTTTGCTTCTATTGCTGATCTACTTGTTGCAGTTCTTGTGCTTTGACCATCTGTTCGTTAAGGCGATCTTAGCAGTTAATAAATTGAATGAGAATCTCAAATGGTCCAGAGTTCCTTGCCGCGATAAGGTCACCGTTATTCTTCGATTGGAATTGACCTTTATGAGGCGCCGTTCTTGTACAACCGTATTAAACTCCAGGTTGCGAATCATTGAAAAGTTAAATTTACACGAAATTTTCGTTCTTGCACGAATCTAAAAAAAAAATATTTTTTTTGAAAGAGTGATTAATTTTGCACCACCTTATATAAACAACTCGAGAAAGCTGAAAACAGTCGCTAATATTAATTTGCATAAAACCGAACAGATGGGCTGGAAATATGTGATTTTTTTTTTTGGTGGGTGAGATAGGGTTCAAGATGCCTTCGCACTTACAGTGAACGTCGTCGAGTGATGTGACCACTTAAGCAATCCCTTCTTTCCTTTTGGGGAGACCCCCTTCGCGGGAATACTTCCTACATTAATGCGGAAGGGCCTGGAGCGGCAATAAAGGACCAATTCTATTCAGCCACGTCCGGGGCCACCGTATTTGTAGCCAACTTTAATGCTATAGGCTCGTTTTTTTGTGTATTAATTCGCTTTGTTTCACTGTGTTTATATTTTTTTTCAAAGTGTGTCCTCGATGTATCTCTTTACCACGTTCCAGCTGTCCTCGCGCTCGAGAATTGTGCTGATTATGTTACTCGGCGCAATATCGCCAATCTGCTTCCGCAGTGCAATAGCGACCTACCTTTCACAACTATTGCTCAAAAAACGTGTGTTCAGCGTCTTCGCTCGGCGCTTCGCTTACTTTGCCCATGCGGCATAGGCATCTGCGGAAGTATCCGTGGCTCGAGAGGAACTGAGTTAAGAAGTAATCCACTTCACCGAAGTTTCTTTAAATCCATTTGTCTATTGATGGAATGTGATCCACCGTCCATCTGCCACTCGGTTCAGTGTCCCATCGTCTTTGCCACCGCAGCATGGTTCGGCATCACCGTTCCGCGACGCTATTCATTACGTGTTTCTTCTCAGAGTTCTACGGGTATCTTCTCACTGCACCGAAGCTTGCACCTCTGTCTTCACTGACGGTTCCAAGATGGAATCGGGAGTCGGAGCAGGGGTATCCTTTAAATCAGCTAATTTATCTATCTCTTTTAAACTGCCGAATACTGCTAGTGCTTTTCAAGCAGAATTCTTTGCGATGCTGCAGCCATGCAAAATGCTTAACATTTTCTCCGATAGTCAAGCCGCGATTAAGGCTCTGACGACGCCTCCTATAAGGAGGAGATTAAATATCTTGGGTGTGCAGGTAACATTTCTCTGATCTGGGTTTCAGGACATAGGAACATAAAGGGAAATGAAATTACCGATGAGCTTGCCAGGAAGGGGACTGAATTGACCTCAGAGACCTCAAGGGGAACTGCATAAATTATTTCTCAGGAAAGCGCAGAAAAGATGGAGCTCCATTTCTTCATGTGCTATTTCGAAAACCCTTTGGCTCCAGCACAATATACGAAGAACTCAGAAAGTCCTTTGGACTCCTCGTCATTCAATTTGTGAACTTGTAGTTGTGCTTACCGGTCCCTGGACGATCGGCACACACACGGAAAAGCTAGGGTTACCATTTAACCCTCATTGCAGAAATTATGGAGACCTTTCAAGAGAAGTAGACCATGGGCACTTTCTCTGTAAACGATTAAGGTCACCGGGTGTTCCTTTCTTTGGCAGCCTGTGGCAGTGCGCCAACCTAAATCCCATCAATCTTCTCCATTACATCAACAGCTCTGGCGAGTTGTATATCTCTTCCTGATGGAGGTCTCATAATGGTATCAAAACGGCGGCGCTTCAGTGCTACTTGAGAAGTGCCAGAAAGGCACTTCAACCATTTCACCACCTACATATGGATTGAGTTTTCAATGTACACTAATTTTAATTTATAATAAAAATAAATTTTTTTTGTTTTTTGAATATTTATGTAATATGAATTTGATTATTATTTCTTTTGGACTGCATTTTGGGAAAATATTTACAGTTTTTTCATCTTAACCGATTTTTTAAAGTTGTGGAACCTATCCCCAAATTTCGATTTTCTTTGGACGCATTTTTAAGGAATGTTTCTACCGGAGCTGTGTGTAAATATATGTATGTATGCACAGATTACTTTAACCTTCCAACGTTTTATTGCACCTTTCCTTTAATAAATTTACCAATAAGACACATTTAAATTGTGATTAGAAGCAAACACCTAAATATGTGCAAATTATCGCATTTGAAATATTTAAATATAAAGAAGAAATAAATTTGTCTAAAGACAACCGAATATACAAGCAGTAACCCGGGATCATCCATATGCATGCTCAAATTTAGAAAGGAACGACGATTTGTGTTCAATGGTGTGCGCTTCGTACGAGTATATACATAACATCATAGATATATGTATATACTTCACGGATATATAACATTCTACATACAGAGAAAGCAGAAGAGGAGTTCAATGCAACAGCAATAGAACCGCCGTCTGGCTTATCAATGATTGGCCTTTTTCACACATGAAATTTCAAATGTTTGATTATTGTGTCACGGTAAACATCCAATATAAAAATCGAGCGGCTATAAAAGACAATGCTGTGGTGAAGGAACTCATAGTCTTGTGCAAGGCAGCGTTGTCCGTATTAATAAAAATAATTGTTTAATTTTTTTTTAATATTTTAATCTTTTTTTAAGTGTTAGTTAAATCTTAAAGTACAATACAAAATGCTCGATTTAAATGGTAAAAATGTTGTCTATGTTGGTGGCTTCAGCGGTGTTGGTTACCAAGTTTGTCGTATACTGATGAAGAAGAAGATCAGCGTAAGCAGAAAATTAATAAAAATACATAGATTTTTTATTCATTGAATTCTCTCCTTTTGTATTCAAAAGCACTTAATTGTGATGGCTCGCATGGAGAATATGGAGATGATGCAAAAGTTACAAGCAGAAAATAGCTCTGTCAAAGTTATGTTCATCCATATGAACCTGATGGATAACTCCAGCATGGAACAGGCTGTTAAGCAAATGATGGGTGTTATAAAGCATATCGATGTTTTGATCAATGGTGCTGGCGCCTTGGCCGACAAGGACATGGAAACCACAATGGGAGTAAATTTGGTAAAATGTTTGGCAAAAATATAAAAACTTACCGTTTAACTAATTATTTGCTCACTCAATTTCAGATGGGCATGATGACAATGGTGATGCTGAGCATGCCGTATATGGATAAAATGCAAATGGGTCAAGGAGGTATGGTAATGAACATAGCCTCTGTTTATGGATTGGAACCTGCTCCTGCCTTCCCGGTATATGCTGCTGCTAAGCATGGTGTTGTCGGGTTTACCCGTTCGATGGCGGTAAGTGCTTCCAGTTGAATATCTGTATATGCCAGTGCATTATTGAGTGGAGTAAACAGCATTGATTGATTCTGCATTTGCTTCCGCAACAGGATCAGCATCATTATCAACATACTGGTGTTAGTTTCATAGTTGTTTGCCCTGGTCTAACTACCAGTGAAATGATGATGAATTTGCGTGAGAAGTCGATGATGGGTGAGCAAGCCTATGTTGGTGAAATGATTGAAGCGATGAACAAGGCTAAACAGCAATCGCCCGAGGAGTGCGCGATGAATATGATCAAGGCGATGGAGATGATGAAAAACGGTGCTATTTATTTGTGCAACTTGGGGCAATTGAAGGAGGTGATGCCAACCGATTACTGGCATATGTAAATAAATATCTTCTACGTGTGTGAAAAATGAATTAATCGAAATACAACAAAAAGAAAAAATAAATAAGAACCATTGGTACATTTTTGAGAAAAAAATAAAAGAAGTAAAATGTTTGGATATTTTCAACTGAATAACAACAAAATTGGTTTATATATCTATTTGACTAACCAAATGAACTTTTTGCTAAAAGGAATGTTTTAGAATGGTTCAAAAACAATTTTATTTTTCTTGATGCTACCCTCGAAATTTTTTTAAGACCAAAAAAATGTCGTCCACGCTTTGAAAATTATCATTGCAATCCCAGGCGGCCGCCGTAGCCGAATGGATTGGTGCGTGACTACCATTCGGAATTTAGAGAGAACGTAGGTCCGAATCTCGATGGAACACCAAAATGAAGAAAAGCATTTTTCTAATAGCGGTCGCCCCTCGACAGGCAATGGCAAATCTCTTAGTGTATTTCTGCCATGAAAAAGCTCCTCATAAAAATCATTTGCCGCTCGGTGTCGGCATAAAGCTGTAGGTCTCTCCATTTGTGGAAGAACATAAAGACGCACACCACAAGTAGGAGGAGGAACTCGGCCAAACAGCCCAGTGGTGAATGCATTTTTCCGTAAATGTGGTATAAAACGTTTACAGATCTACTTTATTTAATTTCTCTTCAAAGATTTTCATTACTGCGCCCAGCCGTACACCAAAAGTTGTTCGAAGAAGGGAAAGATGGACCCTTAAGCCGGTAGCAATTTTCGGGTATAAACTGAAGATGTGCGCGTAAGTTGTTTTGGCTAACATTCAAGAACTATCAAGTTGCGATTTCAAAAATTAAAATTTTATTTATATTCTGATAAAATTTTTGGCACATAAATATTGTTAGAAATTCCAGAAACTCCATTAGAAATTCCTTTTAGATATAAATGCGAATGCCCGCTTGTTTGTGGTTATACTCGTACACAATTAAATTGGATTGAAATTTTAGAGAATTGTTGTGAGCGTGAACAATTGAAGATTTAGGAGTTTTTTTTTGTGCCCGCTAGGTGGTGCTGGGTTGAAAGATATACATAAATCGTATATACTATATGGTCCGACCGTGTTCATACTTGGAGTTGGGGCATATAAATATTAACTATGAGTAACTATGCTTTAGGAAAAAAGTGCATGTAGCGTAGTACCCATAACAGAAGAGAAACTTTCAAGGCAGACAGAGAAAGAGGGAGAGACCCGAGAGAGAATGAGAGAGAGAGGAAGAATGTATATCTAAAAAAATTCACAACATTTGCAGAGAATACAAATAGACAAAATTTACAGAAAACGGAGAAGGGCCGACCGGTGTAGGTAAACGCCGGACACAAACCGTGGCAACAATGCGCACTACTCCGAGCGTTTATCACCGGCACAAACGCAGCGATTCCAGGACCGCAGCAACGTCATAAATTACCGCAAGGCAATACCAATAAATCCGACGTCGGAATGGATAGCACTTTATAGTACGCACAAGCACCAGCCAGGAAACGGAAATAAGCGCCAAAAAGTAGGCATAAAAAATAAACTCAAAAAAATTCGGATCAAAAACGACCCAAACAGTAGGCACCAAAGAAATATTACATAACGCCAAAAAGTAGACCCCAAAAATATATTTCCTACAAGTTTGCACCAACAAACAAGCGCCAAAAAGTAGGCAGTGTTATTTCTCACTAGAAATTAGCAACCACAAGGAAAAACTCAGGAAAAATAGCCCAAAGTGTATCTAAGGTATACATAAGGTATAGCTCTCTCTCTCCTTTTCCTCTACGTTATATCTTTTTTCTTTCTCGCGGAACGAAAATGCCCAAAAAGTTGCATGGCCTTGAAATTTTACTCTCCATTCTCGATCGTCGATCGACGCCTTAGAAGTTTCACTTCAAAAAAGAATACATCCACTAAACGGCGCTGTGGTTGTAATATTCCGAAAATTGTATTTATGATTCGATTTTTTGTGGTTGAGAGAAATAGTTTTGCTGGGTCGCTTTACTAAAGCATAGGATTTTTTAAATTTATTTTCGCTATAGTTTCTCAAAAAACTGTCATACTTTGTTTGCCACTTCATTCTTACTTTGATACTATATAGATACATAATGGGGTAACGCCTGTATAAAATAACTTTTCGCATGACCTAATTATGGGAGTTTCTCCCAAAATTTTAAGGCATTGTCAAAATTTTTGTTTTCTGATTTTTCTTGAATATGGAATAAGGTGTGGTTTACATTAACTAAGATTTGTGAAATGTTAGATGTTGCTTTTGTTGTTGTAGTAGCAGCAGACCATTTTTGGGGAAGTTCGCTATAGTGGCAGCTCTTGGAATGCTACCTTTCAGCTGCACATTTCCTTATAAAAAGATGTATAACTTGATCCGCGTGATAAGATAAAAGCACAAAATCTTTAAAAATCAAATTAATAACGGTTGTTTTTAATAGCTTAATATAATCGAGAAGATGTAGATATACCCATAAATTACAAAAAAGTGTTACAAAAAGCGTAAACATTTTTCGATCGAAAAAAAGAGGAGCCGCGATTATTCATGAAGTATAAAAGATATATATTTAACTTTTTTTTTATGAAAGTATGTATAAAACTACGAGTCGAAATTACTCAATAAGCTGCGTAGTCTGCGTTGACGAGTATAGCCTGACATCTTCTCGGCATGCTCTGAAGCATTTCTGCGTAGCTCGTCGACAAACACTACTAGATTTTGCGAACTTGACGCTCGAGTTGCTATAAATCATGAATTGGCCTTCCGGCAAGATCCGTTTTCATAATTCCCCACACATTTCCAATGGGGTTGGCGTCTGGGGACTGGTAAGGCCAGTCCAATACTGTAACGCCATTTTCTTGTTTTGTTGTTTCTCAATGTGTTTTTCTGAGAGCAGTGGTTTTGATGGTGTGGGACGGTAGGATATGTTCGCCTCCTTCAGTCGACGTTCGATGGTGTTGATACTTACACTCGAAGGGTCCCGCTTAAAAAGTTGGACGATCACTTTATCCTGCTTTTTTGTCGTCACTCCCTTCAAGCCGCTCTCGGAAAAATCGTCAACATTTTTTTACACCATATACCGCTGATTCCACATTACAACAAACTTTTTTGGTTTTTTAATTACATTTGCAGCCACGGCGTAGGATAATTCCAGCTTTTTCGAATGCGTGCATAAAAATACCGCCTCGAAACGCTTCGCGTACTTCTCACGCATTTCCACTGTTTAATTAGTTTTTGAGGCCAAACGCAAGAGTTTGATTTTAGGCCTTTTCTATTCGCCATTTCTCTGCTCGCTATCCCTCTGCTCTACTAAATAACTTGATGAAAATTTTGCATACAAAAGCAACAAAAAAGTTATCGAGCAAGATTCGCTGCTAACGAAGGATGATAGTAGAGTAGAATGGGGTAAGATAGGTATGGGGGCACAATAGGTAGGTGGGGTTTTCGTCGCACTGTTTTTGCAGAGGTCACTCGTCTTATGTGAATTGAATACGTGGTGGGGAACAACGTTCGCGACTGTCATTTCGGCCGTCACCATTGATTAGTTATCCTAGTTCTGGCGTCGTTTAGTTTTTTGTGAGCTTTTCTCCGACATAGCATTTTTTTTATTCTACGGTGCAGTGCATTTAATGTATGTAAATATATGTCAGATGAGTTTTATTTTACGTAGAAAATAATGCTAAACACGAATAATGTGTTAGTTTTTTGATATTTTTGTTTTAAAAAAAAATATCGACACTAACATAAAACATGTGCTTGGGGGCACTATAGGTCAGCCGTCTGGGGGCATTATAGGTCACTACTTTTAATTGAATAAAATAAATTTTAATTGTTTTTGCAGCAAAATGGTGCGTAATTATGTGCGAAAAACGCCGAAACGAAGTGAAGAGGACGTAAAAAACGCAATCGCGGCAGTCCGAAATGGCGCTAGTGTTCGATCAGCCTCTAAACAATTTAAAATTCCGTTCAAAACATTACGTGCTCGCGTGATGAATTAAAGAAAAATTCCTAACTTCTATAACATGTGCAGTGTTCATACTCTATAAATAAAAGTTAAAACGTTAATTTCCAAGCCATGTACATTGTTCTTTTCCCCTCACATATAGTGACCTATCGTGCCCCCCGATTTTGAAAATATCGAAAAAAAGTACCTTTGTCTTATTGAATGCAGCTTCCAAAATATTTAGCCAATCATAAGTCAGTATAACCAAAATGTTAGCAGATAAATAACCTTTCAAAATCTTGCTTATTTTTCAAAATCAATGCAAAAACACCGTAGCAAGAGCTCTCCAAAAAAAAAAGACCTATCTTACCCCATTCTACTCTACACAATTTGCCTTGATTAAACCTCAGTAAACTGGTATAATTCACTATTTTACAAAGACATGTAATATAAGGCAGCTTTGCTCCAGCGTTGCCAAGATATGTTCATTTATACCAGTTACTTCATCTATTCTCCACTTGCTAAAGCTTGGGGAAAAGAAGGAGTCTTTTGTAAATCTGGTTTCCTCTTTGTGAATTTATTTATAATTACCAAAAAAAAAAACTGATTTCTAATAACTAGAAACCAAACAAATTGTATTTATGTACTTTTACAATTTTCTACTTAAATGTCAGGATGATTATATTCCCTCAAAGTACCAGAAGTCAAAATCCACACCGAACCATTTTTAGCAGTTTTAATGGCAGTAACTAAATTTTGCGCACATTCTTCCGCACTTTGATTGTTGCACAGGAGCTTTGGTAAAGGAGGCATGCGGTCAAAAGTGGTCACCGCATCCATACGGAGAGATGCGATCATGGCTGTCTCTGTAGTGCTCGGACATATGGTGATGAAACTAACGTCTGTCTGACTATAATAATAAGGATCCTGTGAAAATATAAATAAGTAATAGGAATATCCAGATTATAGTTATAATAATGTGGTAACAAACCGAAAGCGCTCTTGTAAATCCATTCACACCATATTTGGATGCCGTATAAGTAGCGTAGGCCCCGTAAGCATCCAAACCAACTATTGACGAAATATTCACAATCACACCGCCATGACCACCTTTCGATTTGTCCATTAGACGTAAAGCCGCAAAAGTGCTGTAAATGACACCTAACTGGAAAGATATGAGCTTATTAGTGCAATGTGTACATACATACATACATTAATACACATAATTTGTTAAGCACATCAATACAAATTCAGTTAAATGAGTTACACACTTGTTACTTTGTCCAAACTCACCAAATTAATTTTTATTGTCCGCTCAATTTCATGCTCATTCATTATACCACTACCGTTCACCACAATATCAAATCGTCCCATAGTGTCGTGTGCTGCTGTAAAGGCATGCTCGATATTATCCACGTCCGTCAAGTCTGTCTTAATATAGAATACATTGGCAGCTTTGTTCAGCGCCTGTAGTGTACCAATCTTTTCGTTGTCCTCAACCACATCTAAAATTCCTAAATTCTAATTGGTTTATTAATTATAAGTATGCCCTTTATATGAAAAACTTGTTAGGTTTGTTAAGCGCATGAATGTTTAGTATGCACTTACGGCCACCCCTTGCTCCAAGAGGCATTTGCAAGAGCAGAAGCCGATGCCGCCAAAACCTCCCACATATATAACATTTTTATTTTTTAAATCCATATTATTTCGACTGCCGTGTTGTTTAGTTGAACGCCAATCGCCTGCTTAATTACTGATCGCGATTACGCTTGCCGGTCGCGATCTAATTTGAACAAATGTGAGAGGGTGCGCGTGTTAATACAAAAGTATTAACTTGCAAATAGGTACTTTTCCTAATTCCTCAAATTGACATTGGTTCTAAAAGGACAGTGAAACAATAAAAAAGTAGAGCATAATTTGAATTCTAAACGATTTATAAGAAATATAGTAATTTTTATTGTACCTATTTCAAATAAGATTTTCTACAAATGTATATTGATGTATTTAACAACCACACAACAACGAACGACCAACAATATTGCGCAATATTTTTCTTTTGCTTCTCTCTCGCTTTGCTTTCATTAGGTACAGAGCACACAGAGAACGCTTTCTGTTCTCTGCACCCATTGTTATCATATATCGGTGTTGGTTTTGTGCATCAAATTCGCAAGCAAAAATTAAACCAATAACAACTGTTTATTGCATTTTTTGTTGCATTGCAAAGCTTTCGTCAAAAACTCCGGACCAACTTAAATGTGCTTATAGTCACTCACTAACGCACTTGCTCAGGGCGCCCCCCAAAAAAAAAAAAGCTTTGAATTTATAATTTTATCAGCGCATTTTGATAGGCTAAGAGGCCGAGTTCGTAACTGTTAGGACAAAATCGCCTGCGCCAATGAATAATTTTTAGGCATAGGCCTATGCCCTTAGATGTCATAGAGTTGTTATGGAATATAAAGAGGGTGATAGATGAGCCAGCGATTAATACTTTTTTTGTATAGAGGGCGAGGCATCTTAATATATACTTAAACGTATAGTATATAAGTATTTATATGTACATATGTATGTATGTATTGTACTTGCTTAGTAGGCAAAAATACACTTGCGCTCTCATAATTTTTTAACTTAACTCCTCTTATCTTTATATTGTATGCACTTTTGTGTATTTGCATGTGGCATTGCCTATTTGTATATTTGCATTTTTGATTTATTTATTTACTTTTTATATTTTAATAGTTTAAATAACAATAGAATTATTAAATAAACAAAAAGATAACGCAGTGCTAGCAACGGAGGCTTTCAGCTGATATTTACATTTTTAATAAATCTCTGCCGTTGCTTCGAATGTGCACTCGCGCTTTTCGTCCAGTTTGCACTCGATATACGCGTACATACTCGTATGAGATAAGCTTTTGAGCTCAGATTTAGTAGAGCAGTGCCGATTGCGGTTTATCTGTTGTACACATTTTGTGGTTAAGAAATTGTATCATTACTAAAACCGGTAAACGATGTTGTAATCAGTAAACTTAAACTTTAAACTAAATTGAGCCTCAAATCTTGTAACGCAACCAACTTGGCACTATTTCACTTAGTTACAATGCGGTTGATGTTGAGTAGATTTAAATTCTACGAGCATTTTCAAAATATTTTACTGTGCTGTACTTTTTTTATACATACCTATTTTAAATATAGCGGTAGATGAAAAACTAGTTAAAATTTTTATAAATTGAGGAACTATCAAGACCAGACAACAATAAAAAAATAAGTAAAGGTTGGTCCATATGCCAGTTTGTTAAAATAAAAACAAAAAAAAGGAACAAATAATAGGACTATGAATAAGTTCGTGCGGTTTTACAACAGATGGCGTAACTTGATTATTATTCCATCGATCCACATTTCCAAACATTCATTGGAGAGCTACTGTCGTAAGGCACAAACGTCAGTATAAGTTTTTTATTTGAAGCGTAAACAACAATATTTTTACCACACTTGAAAATGTCGAATTTCGTGCCAAATAATGTGTTTTTGCGGGGAATTCTTCTTCATTATTTTAATATGAAGAAAAAAGCAGCCGAAAGTCATCGTATCTTGGTGGAAGTTTATGGTGAGCATGCTCTATCTGAGCGAACGTGCCAGAAGTGGTTTGCACGCTTTAAAAGTGGTGATTTTGGCTTGGAAGACGAAGAACGCGAGGGTGCGCCGCCAAAGTTCATGGATACCGAATTGGAGGAATTGCTCGATCAAGATCCGGCTCAAACGCAAGAAGAGGTTGCAAAAACTTTGGGAGTTGATCAATCAACCATTTCCAAACGTTTTAAAGCCATGGGAATGATCCGAAAGGTAGGCCATTGGGTGCCGTATGAATTGAAGCCAAGAGACGTTGAACGCCGTTTTATGGCATGCGAACAACTGCTTCAACGGCACAAAAGAAAGGGTTTTTTGCATCGAATTGTGACTGGCGATGAAAAGTGGGTCCATTACGACAATCCAAAACGTCGGGCAACGTATGGATACCCTGGCCATGCTTCAACATCGACGTCGGCGCAGAATATTCATGGCCTGAAGGTTATGCTGTGTATCTGGTGGGACCAGCTGGGTGTTGTGTATTATGAGCTACTGAAACCGAATGAAACGATTACGGGGGATGTCTACCGACGACAATTGATGCGTTTGAGCCGAGCACTGCGAGAAAAACGGCCGCAATACGCCGATAGACACGACAAAGTTATTTTGCAACATGACAATGCTCGGCCACATGTTGCACAAGTGGTCAAAACATACTTAGAAACGCTCAAATGGGATGTCCTACCCCACCCGCCGTATAGTCCAGACCTTGCGCCATCCGATTACTATCTCTTCCGATCGATGCAACATGGCCTGGCTGACCAGCACTTCCGTAATTACGATGAAGTCAAAAAATGGATCGATTCGTGGATTGCGGCAAAACCGACCGAATTTTTCACAAAGGGAATCCGTGAATTGCCAGAAAGATGGGAAAAAGTAGTAGTAAGCGATGGACAATATTTTGAATATTAAATTTGTAACCATTTTACGTCAATAAAGTTTCAAATTTCGAAAAAAAACCGCACGAACTTATTCATAGTCCTATTATAATTACTCTTCTATAATATATTTGTATATTATGTACTTATTAGCACGATTTTGTTCATGTGCCTTCCGCGTAGTAACTCGTAATGTAGCCCAAATTTCAAATACTTCGAATTATATTCATTTTCAACATCTGTATACAAAATTTCTTATAAAGGTTGATCAGCTTGAAGGTTCTTTTTCCTAACTGAATACATCCGTTTTTTCAGTATTCATTGACATATAATCATTCATTCATCATTCTGTGAAAAGTGTTCATCGCGCGTTCAGGTCAACTTGTGCTATTCAGCGATAGGGTTCATTTTTGGCTTAATAGCTACGTTAATAAACAAAACTACCGTATTTGTACTGAAAAGCAACCCAAAACAATTCAAGAACATTCATTACATCCATTGAAAACAATCATTTTTTGCAGCCTATGGGCTAGAGGGATCATCGGCCCATATTTCTTCAAAGACAAGGCTCATGCCAATGTAGCAGTGAATGGCAGACAAGACGGCGGACGGCGCTACTTGCTATACAACCTGTGAAACAATGGATTTACTGCGCCCCCAAGATCGTGTGATTTCTCACCTTTGGTCTTTTAATTGTTGGGATGTGTTATTCAGTACTAAATTCATTCACGAGATGCCGACCGAAGTCCCCCGTGAGTCGCGAGTTATTCAAAATTGGTGTTTACGGGTGGCCGGATTGTGGCGCATTGCGCCCAATTTTTGAAAGGGGTTATGGATTTTTTTTTATATAAATGTCATGAATATTTCTACAAAAAAATAATAAATATTGTCTAATCAGTTTGAATTTTCTTTGTTTTATTTTGATTTAAAATCCGATAACTCTAAATTGATCACTCTTTATAACAGCTTATAAAAACTTTGCTAGGTTGAAGCTCGGATACGGGGCGGTTAGCTGATTTATGATATTTATGATATCCTAATCACTGAATTTAGTGGGCAAGAGTTCGATTGCTTGATGGGATGTATAGCACGGTGGGTCATGCAGTCGAATTTAAAGGTGGTCGAGCCGAACTCTACTATTTCTTTGTATCATATACTGTGACATGGTGTTTCCAGTCTATTTTCAAAAACATACTGAGCTCGAGGTTCGGTAATATTTTGAGCCCGTAGCAGCTCTAAAAAATGCGTCTCGTTTAAAAATGTGATTTTTTCAATCCGCAGTTCCGTTGAAATTGTTACAAGTTCCAAACTGAATCAATTTGATTTTGAAAGCTTATAAACCCGCAATATTTGTGTGAGATTCTCATCAGGCTGGTTAGTGAAATGTTGAGTTATTGAAATCGATAGTGAGTGGAGGTTCTTGTGCTGCTCACTATCAGCTTTGGCAGCTACATTCTTGCCGACATTACGAGGTAGAGCGTGAAAGTGGTCCACTAGCGAAGCAGTTTCATCAAAATCTAAAGAAAACTTGACAATGTATAGAAATATAGAAATCAGCAAAAGAATTAAGGGCGTGAGCAATTATTATTATTCTTTTTTTTAAGTAAATTCAAATTGAAAATGCCCCTATGGAAGGAAAAGGAAGATTAGGTTAGGTTATACTGGCTAGCCGAAGCCACGCAGAGACCATTTTGGTCCACTGCTGTACCAGATCAGAATCCTATTTAGCGAAAATATGCATCACTCAAGATGCGCGCACTGTTCGCGAATTTTAGGAGTTGCTCGAGTTCCAGTTTAGGGATAGATTCTAGCCTTTTAAAATTGTAAGCATAGTCTAGTAGCGTTCCTCTAGTTCTTTGTGAATTGTGCGCAGGCGTTTAAGTATATGGCTTATTTGATTCCTTGCAAGTTTCCGCGCCTTCTTTAGCTATTCCATCTACTGTCTCAGTGCTCTCAATGCCTTTATGCCAATAAATACAAATCCTGCGGTTACGAGCGGCCTTATTGATTGCTTCCATGGACATTTTTGGATGATACACAGTATGATTTTATCGTTTTTATAGCCGTTTAGCTATCCACGTAAAAGTTTAATGCGCAGTTAATTGTTGTTAAAATATGAGCTCTGCTGATTTCTTTACAGAAAATATCTCAGCTTGAAACACAGTACAATAGTTAGGGAGTTTAAATGCCAATTTCGATCCATCAGTGAATACATTGATCGTGTTACTCCTCGGAACCAAGCCTTTGCGCCGTCCACCATTTTCAATAACGGCCTGAAGTGGGATTTCAAAATTCATAACTGGAACCATATGGTCTGAATTGACTGTGGCATTCCCACTAATAGAGCTATGTGCGAAGGTTCTAGAGGTAAGCTGTTCGGCTGCTTGGCCTGAGATATGTTTTCTTTCTTACCGCCTTACACCACACCAGTATGTCATATAGTAATATATGTAGGTCAAACAATTGCTGTTTATCACCAGTGCATACGAGCTGGTGATAGCCCACATATGCTTCCATCAGGAAAAGGAAACTGTACGTTAATTGTTCAGCGGAAGCATTTCGGAAAATATTGTAGAAATTGGTTCATTTTGGTTGGTTCGTTTTTGAGTATAAATCGCAAATTGTAAAGTTTCACAACAAATAGTCTAAAAGCACACTCAAATCCAAACTTCACTGGCAAAATTACACGCAGCACAAAATAAACTCTCGCATCGAGACTGTTCACCACTTCGTTCTCTCAATATTTTGGATTTAACGACTGCCTGTTTGTGATAATTTTATTATTTTCAATTTGTTAAGAGCATAATCTATGATAAGAACTGTTTGGACTACTCTCTATAAATAAAACTCTGCATGAGTCCGTAAAACAATGACATCCTATTTCACATATACATATGCATGTATATTGACACGCGCCCCCTTTTAAGTTATTGTAAACAATAAATCCTATTCCATTCACAGATAGCATATTATGTTGAACAATAAGAATGAAATTTTTATAAGATGTATGTATTTACAAAGATGTATGTATTTATGTATGAATAAACGTAAGAACCATTTTATTATGGCTATGTATTGCAAGCAAATCATTTTGACTGCAAAAAATGCGCTTAATCACTTTAAAATTGTGTTGATTTTCATTTATTCCAATATAATTTTAGATTTCACGACTTAAAAACCGGTGTCCACATAACTGGGAATGTGACTTTTTTGATTTCGCCCAAATCAAGCATGTAGACGCCACCATTTTTACCAGTCTCAGCAAGTTTTACCAAATTCTGAGCGCAGATTTTGGGACTTTGGCGAGAAGCATCGTCTAAACACCCAGCTAGAATTGCGGCGAATGCGAATGTTGCCTTCTGGCCTGGATTCACCACGAGTTCTGTCTCTGTGATGCCTGGACATATGGTGATGAAACTAACGCCATGATGCTCCAGGTACCTGGGATGCTATGGAAAAAGAAGAATATTATTATTACATACGTAGGTATAAATGAAAAGGCAACTTACCGCCATACAACGTGTAAATGACGTCACACCATGCTTTGCTGCTGAATAAATCGAAAGACCTGCAAGTGGTTCCAACCCAGCTACAGATGAGATATTTATAATGACGCCACCGCGACCACCAGTTGATTTATCCATGTAGGGTAGAGCGGCAAAAGTGCTAAGGACCAGACCTTTCTAAAGAATATAGGATAGAAAATGAAAAGGTACCGGTATGACTACATAACTATTAGGTATCGTGTGCTTTAGTATCTTACAAAATTAATATCAATCATCAGTTCAACGTGATTGTCATCCATCATGCCACATCCATGCACGAGCAAATCAAAATGACCCATTTTCTCGACAGCTACTTCAAAGGCCGCTGCAATACTCTCCTTTTTAGTGATGTCGAATTGCACAAAGAAAATATTCGCATTGGGATACGATTTTTGTAAACTTTCCAAAAGTTCTGCATTTTCTTTTAGATCAAAAATAGCTAAATTCTTGAAAAAAAAAATAAAAAAAATTGTTTAAATAATAAAAATAAAAAATAATAAAAAAATAAAATGTATCTTTTATAGCAGCTATCTCATAGGGCAAGAAATAACATTTTCAATTGATTAACTACCTGCACTCCCTTGGCCAGGAATTCCTTCAAACAACACTGCCCAATACCGCCAAAGCCGCCTTCGTATATCACATTTTTGCCACTTAACTCCATAATGATATTCCTATTAAATTTTTCTTATTTACTTTAATTAATTGAATTTAATTTATTTTTATTGAATTTAATTAATAAATTCAATACAGAATAGTCTGTCGTTAGCCTGTTGAAAATTCGCCAGCGAAATATGTACGCAGCAATACGCGGCCTGTTGTATGTCTGCTTCGTGCGCCTGCAATTGTAGAACTGCATTTTCCAACAAATACAATTTCTTTTAAAGGCGCTTTGACGGCTATAAAGCTCGCTACTACTCAAAAGAACTTCCGAAAAATTACTTTGAGCAAAATGTATATACACATATATGTACATATAAACATACAGCTTTACCATGAATAATCAAAATAAAATACAAATCATCTACATACATTCTTATCACATATTTCTTCTGCCGCTTATATTGGTTGATACGTATGTATATACAGTGGCTCACAGCTTCTTTCATGCAGGCGAACTACTAAAACTTCGAATGCTGTATTTTGAAAGCTAAAACTATTATCTTTTTAAACAGTGGTTTGGTTTTATTATAAAAATGCATGTTCTGTTAAGAAAGTTTATCGCGCGCTTCCTCCATTTTATGGTCAGTTTAATCGACCCACTGAAGCGGCTATTCGAGCTATTGTGACTAAATTTAGAACCAACTTTACATTATTGGACATCAAACCACCAACACGCTTACGTAGAGTGCGAACTGAAGAAAATATCGCACCTGTATCGGTCTGTGTTAATGATGACCATCAATTATCGATTCGTCGCCGTTCGTAGCAATTGGGCCTCTGTTACTCAACAACGTGGAAAATTTTGCGAAAGAATTTAGGTGTGAAGTCTTTCAAAATACAGCTGGTGCAAGAATTGAAGCCGAACGACCTACCGCAACGCAGAATTTTTGGTGATTGGGCTCTTAGAAAGTTGGCCGAAGATCCACTTTTTTATCGAAAAATTGTGTTCAGCGACGAAGCACATTTTTGGGTCAATGGCTACGTAAATAAGCAGAATTGTCGATTTTGGAGTGAAGATCAGCTAGAAGAACTGCAAGAGCTACCAATGTATCCAGAAAAGGTCATAGTTTGGTGCGGATTATGGGTTGAAGGTATCATTGGACCGTGCTTCTTCAAAGATGCTGAGAATGGTGAGCGTTACCGTGAAATGATATCCAATTTTTTTTTGCCCAAAATGCAAGAGCTTGACTTGCATGACATGTGGTTTCAGCAAGACGGTGCCACATGCCACACAGCATGCGTAACAATAGACTTGTTGAGAGGCGAGTTCGGTGAAAATTTTATTTCATGTTCGGGACCTGTCAATTGGCCACCCAGATCGTGCGATATAACGCCTTTAGATTATTTTTTGTGGACTATGTTAAAGCTCATGTCTATTCAGACAAGCCTGCTTCAATTAACGCATTGGAAGACAGCATTAAAGCATTTACATATATGTGAGATCAGGCCGAAACATTGGAAATAGTATGCTAAAATTGGGCTAAGCGGATGGACCATTTGAAGCGCAGTCACGGTCAACATTTGCATGAAATAATCTTCAAGCATATACAGTAGATTCTGTTTTTATGCGGTATATACGTTCCGCAAGGAACAGCATAAAAAAACAGCATAAAAAAGCTACCAGTTTTATAGTAAAACTATAGATACGTTTCAAAAGTGCTAAGAACCGCATAAATCTGAAATAATGTAATAAAATCGCATAAAAAAAGGGTATTAGTCCCATATTATAACTATAGATACGTTTAATAGACCGCATGAATCTGAAATAATTAAATAAAATAGCCTAAACAAAAAATTGTATTTTTGAAAATTATATCTTTATTTACGAAACGTCAGAATCGAAAAATAAATTTACATCGTCAGAAATAGAATCAGACAATACCCGCATGTTGCGCATTCGTTTAGGATTTGGCGTAAAATCACTTCCGTTACTTGAGGAAATGTACACGTCTGGTCAGGATGGTGATGCATGGTGATGATGATGCGGTTCCATACTTGTAGGGTTAGCATTTTTGATGTAATCTGTGATGAGCTTTTGCTTAGCTGGTTTAGTATCTTGTTTATAATGTACAATTCCCGATAGGTCGACATGCATTTTTTAATTTACCGCACTATTTCAAAACCGCATAAAAACAGAATCTACTTTATATATACCTATATATAGGCTGTACTATTGATTTAAATAAAAATTTCATACATTTTTCTGAATTTTACGTGTGTTTTTTTGAAAAACTTTCCTATAGCTCTTAAAAAATCACCCTTTATTTTTAAGCTTTAAATAAAAAATATAAAAAACTAAAACACAGACAAGTTCAAAATTTTACGTCACAGCTTATTTCATGCAGTATTAATTTTTTCTTAAATTTAAGTTAAACTAAGGATTTAAAAATGATTCAGCACTTTGTGTGGTATCCTTTGGCTTTAACCTTTCTGGCATTGACTCCACTAGCTTTTTCGTTACTTTCGGTCCGATTTTGTTCCACTCCTCCAAAATTACGGTTTTTATCTGATCTCTATTCATTCTGCAATAATTTAAATTCATAAACTGAAACTGCATAAAATAGCTATGAGCCACTGTACATAAGTAGTATGAAAATTTCTATACACATATCCATGATGATCCCGAAGTTTACTAATTCTGCTTTAAGCCTCTTCGTTTCGCCACTGCTTTGCCCGCTACGGGCTCGAACCCGGTACGCCACTAGCGAGTATGGTTATACCTCGAGAATGATAGAATTCTGTATGCTGTGGTTATAACTCATAAAACTGGTATAACTCACTATATTCAATGCTGCCAACTCTCTCTTCAGATATTTGGCAAATTTTATTACTAGTACTAATTAAGTGATTCCAAGCAAATGCAATTCTGGCAGCTTTTTTCCTGTGATATTAATATTTGTTTATTTACGCTGGAATCGAAGACGCGAACCGAAGACGCCCATGCAAATCAAAATTTAACTAGTGAAATAAAGAGCCAATTTATACGATGTCTTTTCAACCTGGTTTTTTGCTCATTCTATTTTAAAGAAATCTTCGAATAGCTTCGTGCATTTGCACAATGACTTTTGACGTGATAACGTCTTATAATTCGATGCAGTCGGCTGCACGCACCAAAAAATGCGTCGTTATCCTGCTCATGCGTCGTTACCTTGCTTGAACTGCAATTGAGAGCGCGGAACGAACGACAAAGAGGCACAATCGGCCCCCGCGTTCGGCAACGTTCGACATCTGGCTCTCTTCTACTTGAGTGAGCATATATATGTATGTATATGCGCGTATGTATATAAATTCACATATTTGTATTTGCATATGCCTTCTTCCTGTGTGCATGGTAATGAACCATTTCTCTGTTGAGAATAGGACGATGATAGGAAAAGTAGGAAATGAAAGGGCGGTGTAATGTGTCTTGAAAAATTCAAATCGATGATGGCGCCTGTTAGTGATTAACGTATGATGCACAATCGAAATTGAACATATCTTTCATGAATTTGATATTTTTTTCGTAATTTTTCACGTTTGTGTAAATGTAACTTGATCAATTCCATTGCGATTCCATTTACCTCCTTCTCTATATCCATACAAAATATCTATCAAACAAATAAAATTAAAATTTTCTTTTGAAAAATGCAACCATTCCATCAGTATTTTCTTATGACGTTGTCACGTTAAACTACCGCCAGTAAATCGACTTTACAGGCAACCTCTTTTATTTACGGCGGTTCTTGCGAATTTTTGTCGTTAGGTTAGGTTTAGCAGCCGCATCGCACATAGAGACAGCGATGCCACTTAGACCACGAAATGGCTGGGCTACATTTCCATTTCATATTGAACCATCCTGAGCTTTTGACAAAGCGTAAAAGGTTGTTGATACCTAAAGTGTATCTGTAGATTATCTAAATTAATTAAGAAATTAAAGGATCTTAAATATCGGTTCGTGCTTATGGCTAGAGCCGGCCATGTGCAAAAACTAGGTGTAGAATTGTTTCCACCTCCAAGGTGTAGAATTGTTTCCACGGCCTCCTCATTCCTGCAGCTACGACATCAATCATGCATATAAACGCCTAATCTCCTTGCATGATCTCCTATGAGACAATGTCCTGTGAGGGCCCGTACTAAGATCCTACTTTGAAGTCTACTCAATTTTATAATATTCTTGGGCAGACGTAGATTTAGCCTTGAGCATGTTTGCCTAGCAATTTCACAGGTATTGGCACTAATCCATCTTTGATTTACGGAACTGATTAGTGCGTCCTTAATAAGAAGCTTACAAGTTGCGAGAGGTATTATTAGAAAGGAGAATTACACACCGAAATAGCATCAACAGTTATGTAAAAAAAGGAAAGTATGGGTGGATCAGGCATACTTTGCGAACGCCTTATGAGGAAATACCGCACGCCGCCTTGACTTGGAGCCCGCAAGGAACGAGAAGAAGAGGCAGACCATTGATGCCTTGGCAAAGGACTATCCGCAATGAAACTGGAAAATCGTGTAATGAACTGAGATTTATGCCTAGAAACAGGTATGTTTGGCAAACTTTTTTTGAATCCTTATGCTCCTAAAGGAGAATGGAAAATACTTATGGAAATAATTAGAAAGGTTAAATAAACGATTAAGATAGATAACTTAGACTATAAAGTGAAGTATGATTTTGCAATTGGTTTAATGACTCCTTGCAATCGATAGTACCATTAATGATATTGCAGACACAGATTTTTTTTTTAACGAGGTGTAAAAGCAATCGAAAATTTTAGTCAGAGTGGGACTTTAACGCCACTAAAAGCACCTCAAGTCCGACGGTTCATCCTACAGGGAATCCGTTTTGATAATTACGAGACCGTCGTTAATTGGAGGCCGTCGTGAGCAATAAGCTCAATAGTCAGTTAAATTCGTTTGCTGTCGTCTTGCTGCATTTTATCGTTGCTATAGTTTTTTATAGTTTTTGTCGCTGCCGCGTTCGCTTCACATTATTTCTTCACCTTCAATCAATGTTGCGAAGTTCCATGACAATTCGTGTTGCAAAAGCTTGCACCGCCCTCAGCTTCTCATTTGCCTTCCACCTCATGCGCCAGTTGTTCTTGTTAGGTCTTCGTGTTAGACAAATATTTTTGAAAATATATAGGCATATTCGCATATCATATAATGGCTGTAAACCAAGTAGTTTATTTCGACTTATATAAGGGGCAGAATAATCTTGCCAGCCCGCTTCAAACATTTCTGTGTTTGTAGAAAAATGTTGTACCTTTTCTATTTTGCTCGAATGATCCTCGTAGTATGGGTTCCATATTAATGATCAGTATTCAATGCGAGAACGCATTAAGCCAACATATAGAGTTTTCAAAGTTTGAGTCTTTAAGTCTTTAATGTCAGTGGAATTTCCTCTGATGAATTCAACCATTCCAAATGATTTGGATAGCACATAATCAATATGTTTGTAGCTAAAAATAAATACGCCTAATTTTCTCTGAACTCGGTAATCTAGCATAATAGCACTGGCCTGCCATTCCAGAGGTTGTGGGTTGGAATCCCACGTAAAGCACGGACCTCGCACTTTTCCAAATTTCTTTGTTCTAAAAAAAAAATCATTCCTCAACCACAAAAACTTATCCTTTCTCCCGCACAATAATCAGCGCATTATTGCATTGTGGCTGCTAAAACGAGCAAAAGGCAAAGAAAAAGACACAGTTACACTTTGCATCAGTGGCGTCAGCAAAATGAAGCGCCTCAACCGAGGTAATAGCGCAGATACACGAAATTTAGCGAAGTCCTCAATCATCTGTGTGATCCTTCTGCCAGAAAAATGTGACACATAGATGGCGCTTCAAGTAGTAAGAAGGCGTTGTTCATTCCCACAACTTAGGACTACCCTGTCAGAAAGCAAAATAGATTAACGAAACCAAGCAAGACTGAGTCTTGTCGAGGCCCTATACTCCCGAGTGGAGTGAACAAGGAAAAAAATGCAAGTAAGTATCTATATGACCTCCCTAAAATTCACACTTTATTCAAATTTGCAAAGTATTTGTCACATTTTTTATATGTTTAAGAATATGAAAAGGGAATGGGTAAATACAAAAATATCTCAGGTAGTGCTGGAGTCTATTGGAGAGCATTCAGACACGGAATCAATCATTGATATCACACATTTTTTTATATTAAATACTACTTGGATCTACTTAACTGTCCCTGTACTTGTTGAAGAATCGCTGAATTAACCATAGAACCATGTCTTTGCCCTTAGCACAGATCATTCCTCAGCGGCAGTCAACTATCAAAGAAATGTCTCAATGAAGATATCGCCTAATTTATGTCTCATTAGGCACAGAAGGAGAACAAGAATTGCAAAACATGCACCTGCACTTATTATATCTGTCCCATGCAAATGCGTGTACGCTTTGTAAAGTAGATAAGTTGACTCATATACAATGTAGAAAAATAGATACATATGTATGAAAATATTTGCACATACACACACATATACATACGAGATTTATGATCTTTGGTTGCATGGCATTTCTTTTACCAAACATTATTCCATCCACCTATTGGACTTTAAATATACGTGTGTGTGTATGTACATTTCTAAATGCGTTTGCACTTTAAGGCAAGAAATTGGAATAGCGTAAAAAGCCTAATAATGAAGCATAAAACACCAAAATGAAGAAACAAGTTATTTCTAATAGCGGTCGCGACTCGCTCCTCCTAAAAACTATTTGTGGAACAACATCAAGATGCACGCCACAATATTAATTTTTATTATTTTTTATTAGTGTTCTTCGGAAGGTTATACTTCTCAGTAGTGCCATCTTTCTGAGTTCAGTTTCAGCTCCTCAGCGCTCAGTGATTCAAATAATGTTTTTAACTAATATATATTATATAAAACGCATGAAGTATCTTGCAAACAAAAATTTTAGTTTTTTCTTAAAAACAAAATAATAATATTGCTTGCCCTGTCTATGTAGGTATATAACAATAGGTAATTTGTTTTACAAATATATGAAAACTTAAGAGATAATATAAGGTCATTGTTCTTCATGTAATTCATTTTTTAAATATTTACTGCGATAATTTAGATAAGTATATTACATAAATATATTTAATATTATTACATTACAAAAGGTGAGTTGCTGTTTTTCGTGTATATCCTGTTTTCTTGATAATCAAGCAGCGATCAAGGCACTGGCCTCAGCGCGCGTTAATTAAATATTGTTAAAGAATGAAGAGTGTCGCTCCCGCTTATCCAACAACACTACACCACAATTTGTTGAATTCCCGGCCACTCTGGAGAGGAAGGAAATGAAAGTGCGGATGAGTGTACAAGGAAAGGCTCTGGGATTGAACTTTAGCGAGTGGTAGAGGGCATAAGCATTCCTCTAAACGAAATGTACACTGGGAATGACTTGAGCGTAATAGAGGAAACCAGTAGAAGGCGGTGTCTGACCACGAACTGCAAGGTTTCCCAAGGTTGTGGCCAAAACTGAAACTCAAAAGGACAAAATGTCTGCTTGGATTCAACAGATCAACTACTAGCATCCTCACAGGTGTTATAACGGGTCACTACACCATAGCCACCCTAGCCAGTAGGATGGGTGTACCTCATATTGACTTCTGCTGTAGTTGTGGAGATAAAGAAGAAATTGACTGGTGCAACACCTCCTCTGTGAATGTCCTACTCTTCAAGAAAGCCGTGCCAAATATCTTGGCGATTATTTCTTTGAAGACCGTGAAAATCTGCAAAATGTCTCACTGGCGGGACTGTTTGCCCTCTTAAGAAGATCTAAGTAGCTTAAGCAACTTTCTTAGGGGATGGAAATCAAATAAACGTATCACAATAGGGGCACCGAGTGTCTTTTTTTAGACAAGCAATCTTACTATGTTAGATTAGCATTCTTTTTTCATTCCAATATCTCGCGAAATTGTTGACCGTATTGGTATATTACACAAGCCTATCTTCGGTAGTCTAGCATAGGTGCACTAGCCTGTCATCCCAGAGGTTCTGGGTTCGAATCCCACGTAAAGCACGGTCTTCGCACTTTTCCAAACTTACCTACTTTCCTAATTTCTATAAAAGTAAAAACAAAAAAAAAATAATTCCTCAACCCCAACAACCTTATCCTTCCAATCCTTACTCCCGCCCAAAAAACAAAGAAAAAGACACAGTTACACTTTGCATCAGTGACGCCAGCAAGAGGAAACAGGCAATGGCGGTAATAATGCAGACACACCAAATTTAGCGAAGTCCTCAACCATCTGTGTGATCCTTCTGCCAGAGAAATATGACACACAGATGGCGCTTCAAGCAGTAAGAAGGCGTTGTTCTTAAGCAACGACAGGTGAGCATTCCCATTACTTAGGACTGGTAGCGGCAGGCTAATCACCAACACTGTCAGAAAACAAAATAGATTAATGAAACCAACGCAAGAATGAGTCGAGGCCCTATGCTCCCGAGAAGAGTGAACAAGGAAAAACAATTTTTCTCTTTACGCGATTTTTTTACACAAATCTGATTTAGCACGTGATAAAAAGAAAAAAACGTTCTTGTTTTATACGACTTGTTTTGTTTTAAAACGTTTTTCAATATTTTATAAATTTTCTTGAATCTCATAGAGCAAATAGAGTGAGATTTTTCGACGCATGTACGAAGCGCTTAAATTAGTCTCAGGAAAAGTCTCTGAGACTCGATCGATTTTGTTCTCGCCGCTTAATAATTTAATTCTTATAATATTTTTAACGAATTAAAATGTGTAAGCATGAAATAAATTCTCAAGCGAACTCTAAAACGAATTTTTTAATATTGTTTTCACTTAATTCTCTTTTACACGATTTGTTTTCTTTTACACGATACATTTAAAAAAATTTTTTTTTTGGGAAAATATCTCTCGTGCAAAAAGATAATTAGGTGTAAATAAATAATTGACGCGTACATTTCTGTTAGGTCGAGCTCCTTCTCCTATTTGTGTGTTTTTCCACAAATGATGGGAAGAGAAGAAATACTATACAGAAATACACCCCACCCGGAGGTTTACCATTGCCTGCCGAAGCAAAAAAAAAAAATTAAATTAGTTAATAATTAATTTGTAGCTAATAGAAGCGTAATTAGCTTCGTTTCGTTGTTTTATTTAAATTTCCTTTCATATTGTTCTCACCCAGACACCCTATTATTTACATATTTATATATTTACATATTTACACATTTACATAGACACTTCACATGGACAGTACATTATTTTTTATTAACTTGAATAGTTCCTCAAGACGATTCAAAAGATGGCTTCCACAGCTCCGGAAATGTAACCTCCTCAATGTTACCTATATCGAGAATGTAGGCTCCACCATTCTTACACGTCTCCATAACTTTTATCATATTTTTCGCACAAATTTCTGCGGTTTGCAACTTTGCCTTGTAGAAAATTTTAGCAGGCTCTTGGGCGAACTCAAAGGTCACCTTTTTGTGAGCATTTCTAAAAATATTAGTATCAGTAATGCCAGGGCATATGGTAATGAAACTAACGCCAAAACGATCAAAATATATTTTATCCTACAAATAAAGGAAAAAGAGAAAATATGTAGTTAAAGGAAATGAAAAAGTTTTAAGCTATGAAACAAACCGCCATGCAGCGCGTGAAGGCAGTAACACCATGTTTTGTAGCCGAATAAATAGCAAACAAACCGGTTGCCTCCAAGCCGGCGACAGAGGAGACATTCACGATGATACCACCACGTCCACCAGCAGATTTATCCATATATGGCAAGGCAGTAAGTGTGCTATGGATAACACCCAACTAATGAGGATTGAATAAAATAGAAATACCTAATTTCAAAATATGCAGCCAAGAAACGTGAAACAAATGGTTACGAGTATATTACCAAATTGATTTCGACTGTGAGGTCAACATGTTCATCCGTCATTATGCCGCAACCGTTGACTAGAACATCAAAGTGTTGCATTTTAGCCACAGCTTCTTTGAAAGCCGCTGTTATGCGCTCTTTTTTCGAAACATCGAATTGTATGAAATGAATTATAGTTGCGGGGTATGATTTTTGCAAAGCTTCCAAAAGTTCTTTATTTTCCGTTAGATCAAGTATAGCTAGATTCTGGAACAATTTAATAAAAACATTACTTATGTATTATTATTAAATTTGGTTTATTCTATGCACTTATGGATAGGCACAACAAAATCAAAACGCACACTACAAATTGAAGACCAGACTTGGTCCATACACCCATCAAAGGAATAATATGTACAAGCAAGCACATAAATATGTATGTATGCATGTGAGTATCACAAAAAGTGTTCACTGCATGCTGGCCATTCAACACAATTACCTGTACACCTTTTTCGAGCAATTCTTTGACGCAAGCTTGACCAATACCACCAAAACCACCTGCGTATATCACATTTTTCCCATTGAGATCCATTTTAAGCACAATTTTGCACAACTTTACACTATGAAACAAGTTAGACTCGTATGGCACTTTTTCGTTAGACGTCTGCTATGACTCGAGTCTCTTCAGTAACTGTTGGCTACTATTTTCGCGAATTTGTGTTCTACCAACACTGACCTTACTCTGCTAATCTTTGCTTACTTAACTGATAAAAGCTTTGCCTCATTATATGTATTGCAAATGCCATTATTAAGCTTTTTAATAATTAATGCAAGCAAATTCGTTCACAAGGTTAAGAATTTTAACAAGCTTAAGATGTCGAACTGGAACTACTTTTGGGAAATAAAAAGAAATAAGGCGGCGGGAGAGGGGTGCATTGGGCATGGGAAACCTCTAACTGGCTAAATATTTAGCCCCAACCCCCAATATTTCAGCTCCACAAAATTTCGTTCATTCAAAATGCATTCATTAAAAATGATGGCAAAAGAACAACACCACTTTGTAATACCTCTGTAAATAAAAATAAATTTGCTGTTTTTGCTTATTCGTGAGCGCAAATATGTATATTTAACATAATTTAAAATTGAATAAATAAACAAATTTAGCATGATTTAGTGTTTAAAAAAGTCGAAGGCCCTTGTAGCTAGCGCTTATTTTTTCTTCTTCTTGATTAGCACGATAACCGCTTATGCGATTTTGTCCGAGTTTATCAAAGCGCGCCTGTTGTTTCTTTCTCGTGCTAACCGGCGCACAGTGCGGCCGATTCCCGAAAAGCTGGCCAAAACTCAAAAAATTAAGTAATTGATTCAAAATTTCTTACTCGGGGGTTGTCGGGTTCGCTGATTCCGAATTTGATCTTAAAATTTTGAAAATCCACCCCCTTCCACCCCTATTGGCCACCCCCTCACGTGAAATAGCGTATATTCAAGAACATAATCAAGATGCATGTAAATTTATATGTTTTCGGGGTCGCAAGGTAGCAAGTGGTAGCAGCTGAATCTTGTTTTATTCAGTAACCATTACTTTTTTGAGTAACCTTTAATAGGTTTCAAAGCAGCATATGGCGGCGTTGTATTACTATACAGTTTGAAAACTCAAATTTTATAAAAAAAATTGCAAAAAATGTATCTACGTATTGCTGCAGCTAAAAATTTTGTGTCGAGGTATTGATATGTACTAAAGATTTCTCGTATTTTACTAATTACCATTTGGTTTTGTTCAATTTACTCCATTACAAAATCTTTCAAATGTGTACAACTTTCACTATTCATCGACAGTAATACGATGCTCAAACGAAGGCCGCGTTGCGACTGAAAATACAGAGGATACTTAGGGTACAGGACGTTGCTATGAACGGTTTTCACTACTCAAGGCATTACTGTAGCCAACCCAAAGACAAAAAAACCCTATATAGAAACTTTTTTTTTCGACTTTTGGCCAGCCTTTTGGGAATCGGCCGCACTGTGCGCCGCCAGTTGGAAAGTGAAGCCAAGTCTTTCTCCACTTCACCTTTCCAACTTAGATGAGCCCTTCTTCTTCCTCTGCTACCACCCGCTGGACGACATGACCCAGCCAACGTAGCCGCTGGATCTTTATTCGCTGCTCATTGTTTCATCGCCTGGGATACTCGCCGTTGCCAACGTGTAAAGGTCCAAAAATCTTCAAACACTCCAAGTGACGCCTCATCTGATGTTGTCATCGTCCACGCATCTGCGCCATACATTAGGACGGGCATGAAGAAAGCCTTATAGAGTGTCAGTTTTGTTTGTCGAGATAGGACTTTACTACTCAATTGCCTACTTAGTCCAAAGTAGCACTTGTTGCCAAGCGAGATTCTACGTTGGATTTCAAGGTTGACATTGTTATCGGTGTTAATGCTGGTTCTTAAATAAACGAAGTCTTTTACAACCTCAATCATAACTGTCAACAGTGTCGTGGGTGCTGACACACGCTTACTCTTTAATGGGCTAATTCTTTCTCCCTAACCGCTGGGCGTATGAGCAGGGAATGAACCGCGTTAGCTCCTAGTTCGATTATAGTAGCTAATACAGGTAGTCTCGGACATACGATGGCATCTAATCGTTTGCGTTGGAGAAGCCTTGTACATACCCTATGCTTCTCAAAGGAATAATCAGAAGAAACAAAAAAAAGTAGATAAACTGAAACTTATTATGAATTGAATGTTTTCATAAATATAATAAATAAATATATGCTTTATATTGTAAATATTATAACTTCTTCCTAATATTCGCATCAAGTTTCATAAAAAAAGCCTTGCTCGATGGCGCGTTTAACAACATTCTACCGGATACCATAATAAAGGCACTAATTGATTTCGGGATCTCGGGAGACTCTGGTTGAGTTCATCAAAAACATGCTCTTGAGCAGATTTGTGATCGTAACCCTAGGGGCCTCAAAGATCAGGAACAAAGTCAGTAGAGGAACACCTCAAGCCGGTGTGTTGTCCCCTCTCCTCTGGTTGCTGGCAATAAACTTCTTGCTAAAGAGCCTAGAGGAGGGAATACAACACGTCGTAGCATATGCGGATGACGTTGCAATGGTAGTAAGAGGGAAATTTCCCAATACACTTTGTGAAGTCATGCAAGATTTACTAAACATGGTTGAAAACTGGTCAAAAGCAAATGGGCTAAGCGTCAACCGCAATAAAACTGAACTCATCCTATTTACCAGGAAACATATAGCAGGCAGATGAACTTGCGCGAACGGGTACAACGCTCTATCTCCAACCGGTAAGACGCTGATACCTATGCCTCCAGCCACTTGTAAATTACTTATAGATAGGAAAACCATCAAGAAGGTAAATACAAGTTGGAAAAATCTCACAGCAGGCAGACATGGCCGAAATGGAACAGCGGTCGATCAAAAATCTTGTTAAGATTTAACAGAGAAGCTATAAGAAAAATGATAGGGGTATTAAATGGTCATTATCTAATAGGCAGCCACGCTAGAAGGTTAGGACTCCCGTACTTCGATTTCTCTAGAAGCTGTCTTAATACAGAAGAAGAGGAAACAGTTAGACTCCTTTTATGTGAGTGTGAAAGCTTAGCTATGAGGAGGCTGCGCACTCTTGATATGGCATTTTTAACTTATGCAGCGGGCATAGCGTATCTTAAACTAACGAAGCTCTGCTCGTTCGTGAAAGCTACCGGATGGTTTGAAAAGGAACACGTAGGGTAAGGATAAGCTCAAGTGGTATCACAATGGACCTGCGAAAGGTCTAAGTGTGTCGTTACGACAACCACCCAACCTACCTACTTACCTCCATAAAAAAATGTCTTATACTTATGCATGTATTTTGCTGTATGTTAAATACATATATATGTATGTATACGAGTATACGATTAAGTTATAAATAGATTTAAATGCGTTGGCTACACGATTGCAGAAAAGTTATCTATAAAATATTTTGAAAGCTTTTGTAGTTAACATTGATTTTTATTTTGTGATTTCGCTGCTGTAATTTATTGAATGGGTTAGACGTTAAAGTGATGAGGCTCTTACATACATATGTTCGATATGTTAAGTCAATTTGTCGATGCAGTGCTACATCATAAAGTTTAGATCAAGAAGTTAGCTATATCGCTATACCTTCGGAAAATAAAATTAAAATGCGGCGTAAATAGTATCGGTCTAATAAGATATCTAAAGAAATAAAGCCGAATATGAAATAAACCAGACTATGAAATAAACCAAAGGGTCAAAACAACTAAAAAATCAGAAACTTTCACGAATATCTTTTAATTAACGATAAACGATTCTGTCAAAAATAGAATTAAGTTTGCGGTGCAAGCGAAATCTGTAGATTAGATATAGACGGCCGAAATTAAAAAGAAATTGCAACTTAAATTAGTTGTTGCTATGCTAGCTAAATTAATATTAGCATGAGGCAAAGGAATTCTGATATTTTTGCGTAACATTTTTGTGCAAACGGCTTAAAACTGTTTTATGGTCGATCTTTAAATCCTGCCGGTCAACTTTGATTATTTCCGTGATTTTAATGACAATATCGACATTTTCTTTAACATCAAAAATGTATCGGGCCCATAAACACCATTCACAATTTCAGCGGCCTGGCTTGCTCTTTTTCCCCTTATAAAAGAAAAACTGTAAAATGCACTGAATTTTCTCTTTATTGACTTCTATTGTGAAAACCCTGTAATTCACAACTGAGGCGAATAAACAAAAAACAGTAAAATAATTTTTTTAGTGCCAAATGTTACCTTGACAACGAGCATAAACTTTAAATTGTTTGATCGATAATTTGTGAGATTTCGATTACTAGAGTCATCTTTTTAGAAAGTAATGGATTTCTTTTTTCACAAATTATATACTCGTATATATGTACCTATATAATTGGCTCTACACCCTTATGAGTTTGGCAAAGCTCCGCTCCTATTTGTGGTGCGCGACTTGATATTTTTCGACCTACAGTTTTTAGCCGACTCCGAACGGCAAATGGTTTTTTTATAAGGAGCTTCTCCACGACCGAAATACACTTGACGGCTTGCCATTGGCTGCCGAGGGGCGATTGCTTTTAGAAAAAACTCATTGAATAGACTATTTGTTATTCTTATTGAAGTTGACTTCACACGATAGCATAGAGGATCTGATACAAATTTATTGCCAATTAAATATTTAGTTACATTTTTCTTTTAATTTCGTTTAATTTATTTATTTAGTCTATGGTTACAAAATTTTACACACTAAAGGCACAAAATAACTTAAATATAATAAATAAAAATAAGACTTAAAGGTAATTTGATTCCAGCTTAGATAAAAAATAGAGGTCTAGGAGAGGCGAAATCGAGATCGAGAATATTAAAAATTCCACAAATTTCATGAAACTAAAATTGAATTTTGAGGAAATGAGAGCCAAGAAACACGGAGAGAATGGTAACTCCAAAAACACTCAGGCTAAAAAACTCATTGTGTTCAAAGTTCTGGAAAGTCAAATGGTAGATAGTAAAGTAGGAAAGGAGAGAGGTGATAGAGAGAAAGAGATAGGGTAGAAAGAAACAGAGACAGAGGTAGCTAGTCATGTGAGAATTTTTCAGATTCTTTGGCAAATCTGCAAATATCGTCCAGTTTGAGATAACGAATTTACTCGTTCTCATGACATCGGAACCAAAAAATTCGTAGCCGTGCTCGAGCAAAGGCAGGACACTCACAAAGAAAATGCTCAGTGCAATCGGGCTGATCTAAGAAAGACAAATGAGGCAAATCGGGTCGTCAATGATTCCAATGGTGGTCATACACTGACCCCATGAGTTGTGTCCTGTGTTAATACCGACCAGCTGAACGTCTCTTTTACCAAGTTTTAGAAAAATGTTCGGGCTTGTCACAAAACACTTTGCAGTTCTGCAGCGTTCTAGACCGAATCATCGCTCTTTATGTAAACTGCATACATAATCGCACAGAGTACAATAAAATGCTGAGATATGTCAAAACGGATAAAAGGATTAAAATGCGTCTAGAAGATGATTTGTTATCGCCAACTTTAGAATCAGAAAAGTATAAACTTATTAACGCTAGTTACAATTAAAATGAACTGAATGCAATCCGCCAATAGTTTTTCGGTAGTTTTTTTCATTTTTAGAAAACTCAAAAATATTTACTTTAGTAGGATTTTTAAATGAAACCGTCTGGTGCAACGATTTATGGACGGCGCCATTTAGGCCATTGAAACTTTCTATGTTTGAAAGAAGTGCCAAAATGGAACAATATAATAGCGGTAATCTTAAAATTGAGCGGGTATAATCTACGATGGTAATGAAAATGCAACGAATTCGCACACGAAATTTAGATAAGTTAAAGACTACTGCACTAATGAAAAAAATTGGCAATGGAAAGACGATAATGTTTTGACCATGAACCTTTGGGTGGAAATATTCAAACACTTGAGTAATCTCTATTGCGAATACACAGATATGGCAAAAAACAAAAAAAAAATCGTTTAAGTGTGTAAGCATTAGAAGCGATTATGCCCGTCAAATGTAATATAAATTCTTTAAATATCTAAAAATTTACCAGGAGTTGCTTTGGCAAATCGCTGCAAGAGACAAATACAACAAAGTAATGATCGCATACGGAATAAAGACGAAGAAACCGCAACTGTATAGGACATTAATTGTAATTTTTGTAAATTGCGTCGTTTGCATCATTCAAAATAAAAAATGGACTGCGATCATAAAACGATTCTCAATGACCTTCTAGGTGCCTCATGAGCTCAACGAAAAAAACAAAGAAACTCGCCTTCAAATTGTTTCAATAGCATTAAAAAATAATAATTTGAAAAAATTTGTTACAAAAAATTATAGTTTTATCGAGAAGAAAACAACAAAATTTGCGGTAGTGTGTTTTTTTAAAACTAACGATAACATTTTTTTAAACAATTTTTAACAAAAAATTATAATTTTTCTATAAAATATTTTTTTTAGGCAGAATAAAATTTGCGGTAGTGTGTTTTTTAAAAATTATTGTAACATTCAATTATTGTTCAAATTTCAATTCAAAAAATTGTTAACAAGAAATTATATTGTAATTTTTTTAAAAAATCATTTTTTTAGGGATATTTTATAAAACAATATTTTTTCCAAAAAAAGTTGAACAAAAAATCATAATTTTGTTTTATTAATAATTTGTTTAGGTATATTTCATCGAAAAAAAACAGAATTTTTTAAAAAATTGTTTAACATTTTATCGTTATGATATTTTATCGAAAAAGAAATAAAATTGTGTGTTTTTTTTAATTCACAAATTAAATTGCTAACAAAAAATTGTAACTTTTTTTTAAATCATTTTTTACGGATATTTTATCGAGAAAAAAATCAAATTTGAGGGAGTCTGTTTTTTTAAATGACAAAAAAATGTATCAATAGGTAAATTTTTAACAAAAAATTATAACTTTTTTAAATAATGTTTTAGGGATATATTATCGAAACCAAAACTTAAGGGAGTGTGATTTTTTTAAACTAAAAAGAATTATAATTTTTTCTGAAATCTGTTTTTAGGGATATTTTATCGAAAAAAAAAATTTAGGGAGAGCGTTTTGTTTAATTGACAAAAAATAAAAAAAGTTATAGTTTTTTTTTTAATAAAGTTTTTGAGGATATTTTATCGAAAAAATTTAAGGGAAGTGTGTTTTTCAAATTAAAAATTAAATTTTCAAAAAAAAAATTAACAAGATATTATATATATATATAATTGGCGCGTACACCCGTTTTGGGTGTTTGGCCGAGCTCCTCCTCCTATTTGTGGTGTGCGTCTTGATGTTGTTCCACAAATGGAGAGACCTACAGTTTCAAGCCGACTCCGAACGGCAGATATTTTTATGAGGAGCTTTTTCATGGCAGAAATACACACGGAGGTTTGCCATTGCCTGCCGAGGGGCGACCGCTATAAGAAAAATGTTGTTTTTTTCTTAATTTTGGTATTTCATCGAGATTCGAACCGACATTCTCTCTGTGAATTGCGAATGGTAGTCACGCACCAACGCATTCGGCTACGGCGGCGGAGACAAGATATTATAGTATGTATAATATTTTTATAAAGTCATGTTTTTAGAGATATTTTATAAAAAAAAAATTAAAGCAGTGTGTTTTTTAAAAATTAACAAAAAAAAATTTTCAAAAAATGTTTAGCAAAAAATTATAATTTGTTTCTAAATTCATTTTTTTTGGGATTTTTTGGAACGTTAGAGAGAACCGATGATATTTCATATATTTGAATAAGTCCCAAAATTATTATATTAAATGTTCTTCAAAATGTTTTCAATTTACATCTAACTACTCTTAAGTCTCAAATAAGACAACTTTTAGAAGAATTGACGACTGTGTTCAAAATACTTGGATCACTTGACATGGAATCGCCCTATTGTATAAAATATGGCATAGCTGGATATCAAATTAGAATTTTATTGTCCCGTTTTTTGTGAATATTTTACATACTACATACCCATATTTATCTCATATAACAATTATCGAGCATCATTATACCACTCACCACACCGCAGCGGTAATTTCAATTTTTCTACGTCTATCTAAAAGTGTACAACCAAGTTTTTTCAACCGTTTTGTTATTTGATAGGTCTTCAAGCGTTAATCAACTTATGTTTTGGAATATAAGAAGTTCGTTATTACAACATCGGAAGCGATCGATATGCACACTCATACTTGTACATACACACATATGCACATGAACATGTAAACAGCTGTGCGGACAGACATCTTAGTGCGAGTCAGGGCCTGGTTGGTCGAATATACATACATATAGCATGATGGCAGTATGTCAGCCACTTTGTAAAACAATCCGACGAGTTGGGCCTCTTTCGCGGCAAAGTATGATACTATGTCAATTGATACTCCCGACTACTGGTGGTAAATGTTCGCTGGTGACTGCCGGCACTTGCCTATTGGCTGCATTTCGAGGTCAGCTCTTGTGACAAACTGCAGACGGTACTTTGTAATGAAAATATTGCGAGTACCACGCACCGTTTGGTCTACAATCTGTAAACAAATGCAACAAGTTGTTGCAACAATTTGACAAGTGTACGTGTAGTACGTACATTCTTCGAAAGGGTGTTATGCCATATAAATAAAACCGTTGACAACTGTAGTGCTTTAGTGCTTTCGCAGCTTTGAAACGTGGTCACAACGTATACGCACAGCTAATAACTGCTTAGATATTTGGATAAATTGAATATCCTTTCAAACACCATCAAAATGCGGTTGATGCTCGCCTTGGTTTGGGTGACCATAACCACAGCGACGATCATCCGTTATACTCCCACCAAGATACTCCTTGCTAAACTAGAAGGTGCGACATTAGACAAAAAGGACACGGCACCAGCCAGTACACAATATCATGAACAGGACTCGGGCGGTTTCTACTCGTATGGTTATAGTGCAGGTCGATCCGCCAAAGCCGAGTATCTCACACTGGATGGTTCGTCGCGCGGTTTCTATTCGTATGTTGATGCGGATGGAAAACTACAGACTGTGAAGTATGAAGCTGGGCGGAATCAGGGCTTCAAGGCTGCAGTTACAAATTTGCCAAAGGCACCAACTAATCCTAATAGAGTGGCGCCGCTGCCAGTACGAGATACACCAGAGGTGCAAGAGGCAAAGAAAGCACACTTTGAGGCATACCGGGAAGCGGAATTGAGAGCGGCGTTAGCGTCACAAAACGAAGCTGCTCGTCTCGAAGAGCTGAGTTTGGAAGAGCCACAAAGATCTGAACGTCCGCAACAGGAGGTGGCAGACATTTTGGAGAGCACAAGAAGTAAAATATTAGCCATATTATCGGAGGGTGCTAGTGCAGAAAATAATAGCAATAATTTAAATGGTAATGCAGAGGAAGAGCTTAATATTGATGGAGCTCAGAACCAAGAAGAGGAGGTAGAAAATGCGGACGAGGAAGATAATAGTGAATTATTGTCCATAGATAGTTTACAAATTTCACAAGACGGCAGGGAAGCTAACGAAGAGGAGGGTAACTCTAGTGATGCAGACAACATCACAATAGAAAATGGGGAGGAGGAAACTGAAGCAACGGCGGCGTCGAGAGAGTTGTCTAGTGCGGAACGGCAAATGACAACTTACAAGCTGGCCGATTTGGAAAACTCAGATGATCAGGCGGATTCACGTGCATTATACACGTTCGAAGGCAGCGGTGAGAGCTCCAAAGACTTACTACGACTCACGGAATTACAACATAAGTCCGACTTGTCTTTGGCGCAACCGAAGTTAACCACCATCGAAACTGTACGTGTGCCAGTGCATTCGTATTATACAGTATTGGCGCCAAGAACGAAATATACAGTTGTAACACCCACAACACACCAGCTGGTGCCGCGTGAGGAGGCACTCAAACGTGGTCACAGCCTGCCAATTTCTCTAAGTAGTTCCTTCTTATCACACCGACTAAGATCGAAGTAGATCACAATGAATAGTAAACTGGCAAAAGATTTAGCAACAAAGACGCATTGACCAACATAAAAACTATTTCTAACTAGACCTTAACTCAATATTCATACGATATGTTTTCAGTTCCATTCGAATGTTTTACTACATTTATTCCCATCATATTTCATATTTCACATTTCTTATTAATTTTAATTAATTGTGTATGTATACAACTTTAGTTTCCTTGCGGCAGCGCATTTGTGTAAGTATTTAACCATGTGGATGTATTGTATGTATATAACTACTTACGTATCTAACGAATTTAGTTTTAATTGAATAAAGAATTTGCATCGCAACTTTCAGTTTTTGAAAAAAATCAAACACAGTCATGTACGTATGATATAATATTTATTTATCCAATTAAAGTTCTAAAAGGCGATACGAAGTTAAATCTGATCTTAAACGATCTTCTTTCGCTTTGCTACTATGGTTAATATACTTGTACGTGCTCCCCATGAGAGACACATAAAATACGACTTTGTATTGTGGGAGTAAATATTAGAAAGTCTACTTCTCTCAACATTCAAAAAATAAATAAATATTCAATCTTGGAACTTAGGTTAGGCTAGGTTGAAGCGGTTGCTCTGTGGGACACACTCAGGTTTAAAGCACATTGTGATGCCGCGTGGGAAACTTGTCCCTATCTCTCCTAAAACCGGTGAGTGCTTTTCAAAAATTTTACAATGCATCTGATTTCTACCTTCGTACTTAACTCTTTGGTATTTGCTCTCCCCATTATGTTAAAGACCGCTGGGCGATCTTTCTCTACTGCTGAGTTCTTCTGGTTAGAATCAAACTTGATCCCAATTTCTGAGATAAATATTTAATGCTTTTAATATTCATAGGACCTCTCCATCAATCTACCAATAAAGTGAATTTTACTAGCAGAGCTGATAAACCCTTCATAACTTGAAATTACCCTTTAACTATGATTCCTTTTTTTTTTTTTTTATTAGAAAATTGAATGAATTAATGAATTACAATCACAATAAATTAAAAAGCATTAGCGACTAGGCCATCAGCTTTAAACTCTCATTCCTATTCTTAAGAGTCTAACGAAGAAACGTTTAATAGTTCTGAGACTACAACAAGCCTAGAGTAAAAACTACTATTTGATTGAATTATTTTCAAAGCGGGTATCGTCAGCAAACAAAACCAGTTCTTTGTTTATATTGGCTTATTTCTTGAATGACTTTAGGTTGCTTCTCAGCCCAAATATGGTAATTTTGCTTATTGACATATCCATTAAGCCAAAAAGGAGACTCATTGCTGAACAGAAATCCTGGACTGAGCGCGCGACGAACATTTTTCACAAAGAGTCGAGGTTTGTAATAACGGGTGATTTTTTTTAGTTATTATCTTTTTAAACAACTTGCAAATCATTGAATTTTATTATAAAAATACGTGTTCTGTTAAGAAAGTTTATCGCGCGCTTCTTCCATTTTATGGTCAGTTTAATCGACCCACTGAAGCGGCTATTCGAGCTATTGTGACTAAATTTAGAACCAAATTTACATTATTGGATATCAAACCACCAACACGCTTACGTAGAGTGCGAACTGAACAAAATATCGCACCTGTATCGGTCTGTGTTAATGATGACCATCAATTATCGATTCGTCGCCGTTCGTAGCAATTGGGCCTCTGTTACTCAACAACGTGGAAAATTTTGCGAAAGAATTTAGGTGTGAAGTCTTTCAAAATACAGCTGGTGCAAGAATTGAAGCCGAACGACCTACCGCAACGCAGAATTTTTGGTGAATGGGCTCTTGGAAAGTTGGCCGAAGATCCACTTCTTTATCGAAAAATTGTGTTCAGCGACGAAGCACATTTTTGGGTCAATGGCTACGTAAATAAGCAGAATTGTCGATTTTGGAGTGAAGATCAGCTAGGAGAACTGCAAGAGCTACCAATGTATCCAGAAAAGGTCACAGTTTGGTGCGGTTTATAGGCTGGAGGTATCATTGGACCGTACTTCTTCAAAGATGCTGCGAATCGTAACGTAACTGTGAATGGTGAGCGCTACCGTGAAATGATATCCAACTTTTTTTTGCGCAAAATGCAAGAGCTTGACTTGCATGACATGTGGTTTCAGCAAGACGGTACCACATGCCACATGCCACACAGCACGCGTAACAATGGACTTGTTGAGAGGCGAGTTCGGTGAACATTTTATTTCACGTTCGGGACCTGTCAATTGGCCACCCAGATCGTGCGATATAACGCCTTTCGATTATTTTTTGTGGGGCTATATTCAAGCTCATGTCAAGTCAGACAAGCCTGTTTCAATTAACGCATTGGAAGACAGCATTAAAGCATTTATATGTGAGATACCGGCCGAAACATTGGAAAGAGTATGCCAAAATTGGACTAAGCGGATGGACCATATGAAGCGCAGTCGCGGTCAACATTTGCATGAAATAATCTTCAAACATTACATTATATGGACTTTAGTATTGATTTAAGTACAAATTTCATGAATTTTTTTGAATTTTACGTGTGTTTTTTTGAAAAACTTTCCTATAGCTCTTAAAAACTCACCCTTTATAATTGTACGATTTTTAAACGTCGTTGAGGCGTAAGTCCCGCCGTGATGAAAAAAATTATTTATTTAGTTTGATTAGCGTGATCTGTAAAAACACCATATTGGAGAAAGTGCCTCTAATCTGATCACCCTTTACATAGAAAATCCAGCTGGGCACGTTCTATATCACACGCATCCATACATATTTACACACATATATGTGTATATGTGTTTTTGATGTTAGGCATTCACAGCATTAATAAACCTCCATTCATATAATCTTGGAACAACACTTTTTCAATGTCGCAAAATTGAAAGTGATTTAAATTAAATTTTACTGCAACATATTGAAAATTAAAAAAAAATGGGGTTGCTAAATAGGTATAAAACTATTTTTTTTTTAATATAAAAGTAAATATACATTTTTTGTATCATCTGGCCATATCAGAACGTCCATCGATATTTACATCAAGGCACATGCAACAAGGCTAAATCTCAATATTATTTGAATTGAATGTTCGGCGATTTTCTGCTATCGACTTTTGGTTCTCCAGGACCCTTCCATTGGGACGATTGGGCTTTGGTTTTGATGTCATAACCGTATACCCACGATTCGCCACCAGTTAAGATTTTTTTTCGCAAATCTGGATTATCGTTGACATCATTCAACATTTCCTGAGCGATGCTCATACGACGTGGTTTTTGGTAAAAATTCAGCAATTTCTATAATTCAGATGAATACACTCCAAAAAAAGTAGCGAGTTTTTCAATCCATAATTCTGTGTGCAAAATTTCATGCCACAGGGTAGGGTCCTTTCACCCTTGCTGTTCAACTTCTATATCTCGAAGCTCCCCCAACCACCAGAGAGAGTCTATCTGGTCTCATACGCTGACGACTGCACGATAATGGCGTCGGGCAATGACATTGATGGTCTGTGCTCCAAAGTGAACAGCTATCTCACCGATCTTTCTCGCTTTTTCACTGCGAGGAATCTCCAACTTTCCCCCGCTAAATCCACGGCGACCTTCTTTACATCCTGGACAAAGGAGTTCAAACTGTCCACCAGGGTAAAAGTCGATGACACACCAATTCCGACGGTAAACAATCCCAAAATTTTGGGTGTGACCTTTGAGAGTTTGCTCTCCTTCTCAGCGCATACAACCGCAATTGCCACTAAGGTCCAAAATCGCAACAAGGTCCTCAAGTCGCTTGCCGGCAGCACTTGGGGCAAAGGCAAAAAACTGTTGCTATCGACATTTAAGGCAATTGGTCGGCCGGTTCTAAACTATGCTGCGCCTGTCTGGTTGCCTGGAACTAGTGACACGCAGTGGATAAAGCTACAGACTTGACAAAATACTGCCATTCGGACAGCGTCCGGTTGCCTTCTAATGTCCCCTATTCAACACCTTCACAACCAGGCACAAATGATCCCGGTAATGGATAAACTGCTCAGCAAGCAGTTCCTGCTGGGGTGCTACAGCAGGTTTCACCCTTGCAGACACCTGCTTGAGCCACAGCCGCCTCCTAGGCGCGTCAGGAGACACCTTTTAAACTATACCGACGAGATCCAGGACAAAGCTGAACGAAATCTACTGCACCAGACAGTATTTAGACAGTCAATAAACGACATTCACCGGGAGACCGTCACCACCCTCTTAAGCTCCCGCCCTGTGAATGCCGTAATCAATGACCAACCAGCACCTATTGCAGATGAAGAACTCCAGATTCCCTGTGAGACACGAGTAACACTGGCACAACTGGCAGGTTAAACTCCTACTTATCCAGAATTGACCCCGACATACCAAACATATGTCTCCGCACGACACTAACCACTTCCTCACATGCTCCCTCAAACCTACTCATTTAACACCCCTCTCCCTTTGGACCCCACCCCTTCGAAACCGCAGTTTCCTGGGCCTTCCTTTAGATGAGCCAGACGAAGACGACCGATGATATACCCTACACTGGCGGGGCTTCTATTACTGTTAAAACAACAACAAAGTAATTGAGCCACAAACATCCAAACTCACAAGCCCACAAACATACAAATTTTCTCAATTATACGTACAGCTACATTTACTTATTTAAAAATAATTCTTACGTGCTAAAACAAAGAAAGAACGAGCTATGAATAGTGGGACGCTATTCTCGAATAGAAACCCATTCTCGGCATAGCAAAATCTAAGTCGAGTAGTCTGTGGATACTATTTAACTCAATACCTCTTCTATTTGCTCGCTATCTCTTTGCTCGATTAACTTGACGAAAAATTTGCATACGAAAACAACAGCAAAGTTATCAAGTAAGAGTCGCCACTAGCGAGTGTGGCTATAGTTCATTAGGCCGCACTGCCTTACCAGCGCATGTAATTTAAGCCAGTTCCCGCGTTGCCGACATATGTTCATTTGTTTCATCTATACGCCACTTACTAAGTATTGGTGAAAAAAAAGACTTTCAGTAGGAGCTCTCGTAATAGGCGCAAAATTATAATAATTTGATTTGGCAGTCTGAACGTTAAATTGATGGTTAAATCGTAAAGTTTTGTGAGGAACATTGATGCAATGATGCATTGATGCACAATCAAGAGAAACTCATATAACATCAAAAACGAACATGGAAACCTGAAGGGTATGTATGTATATTGCCAAGGGACCTCCGATTCATTAGCATGCACTGTAGGAAGGGGTGTTAGTGGATCAGAGAAATGATGAGGTTGCAGAGCGAAACGAATGAAATTTCGTTATACCATTTACCCAATTGAACCAGTTTTAATTTTTGTTAAATATTCACAAGAAAGTTTGGTTTAAGTTTTATCAGACCATCATTTAAAATTTAATCTATCTATGGAAACGATAGGTATAGGGTAATTTTGCTTTTTTTTAAATAAACCCATTAATACATTTTGAAGCCCACATACAACCGAAATTCTGAGTTAGTGGTCTCAACTGGAAGCCGCTTAAGCCAGTCGTCAAAATATTCACTATTGCCATTCACTGGAATTGGCAATCTCTCAGTACAGAATTCTACATATTTTGGGTTTAAATTTTGTCCTACAATATCAAATTTATTGCAGCCCTCTTAATTCTAAGCGCCAGAAATACTCCAATTGCGTTTTGCAAAGATTATGTTATGTCCCTAGTGAGAAACCCTACACTTAAAATGGCAATGCAAAAGTATGCTTCTTATTTCCACTTTTTGTCGGTGAACTATTGACCCTAATAGCATACATCATATGAAAAAATTAAAATTAAAGCAAAGAACAGCATCGAAATAAATTTCCGAAAAGGAATAAAAATATTGCCAACTGTTAAAAATAACTCAGAAACGGCAAACTGCAATATGCAACAGGCGAAATGCAAAACGCAATAAGAATTTCTTGATTCGTCCGAAAACTTCTGTCAACAACTAGGCAGGAAGCTTGCTGGCATTGTTTTAGGCCGTTACTATTTATGTTTGTAACTTTGTTCGTCGGGTTATTTTGTTTTCATTGATTTTGTTCATTCGAATGCTATGTTCATACATATTTACATATATACATATGAACCTACATTCGTTCAATGAATTAAGTTTTTATAGCCAATATATAACAGACATATCGCCGCATGCGTCCAGCTACTACGTCGCTTATCGCTTTTCGAACGGTTCTGCCATGACGGTGTCTTGCTGCACATACAACGCGGCGCGTTGTGGCATTCACGTGTTTCACATGTTTTCGCACAAAGGGAGCATACGTTTTTAAGGTATCAGGAGGCGCTGCCACATGTTCAGAGTTGCCGAAAACGTGCGGCGCGTATTGACAAGCTCGCAAGCAAACGAAAGTTATCTGGGCGACCTTCTTGAGGATACGAGTGCGATGTATGAAATATGCGATTGACAATGGCACAACGGCATGCACATATGGTATCACACATATCATTTACCAAAAGCATGAGCAGGCATGTGAGCTACCAGAAAAAATGTAAATAAATATGTACATATTTACGAAAAGAAGAACTTAAAAGTAAGTGCAAAAATAAAATGCCATCAAAGCAAAGGAAGCTCACACATTGCATATCGTTTTGTATAAAAGGCAGAACATTTATTCGAACTGATAACAGAGTCCTCTGGAGCGAGTACTGGTATATTGCAAGAACGCATCACTAGCAGCGCTCTATAAATTGTTTAAACACATAATTCTTTAATTATATTGTAAAAAACAAAAAACTACAAAGAAAAAAATTGCAATGCAGTTTCGTTTATTATACTTGTCTGCTATTTTGACGCTAGCTGCTGCTGATGGTTATTATTATGAGACTCCTGCTGCACGTACGCCTTTATTCTGGAGCGCCTCGACGCCTGCGCGCCAATATCAATATCACACGCAAGACAACTTTGGTCAATACACATATGGTTACGGCGAGCCACTTTCCACTAAGCAGGAAGTGCGCACTCTGGACGGCATCACTCGCGGCTCTTACTCTTACATAGATGCAGCAGGCAAATTACAGACCGTCGCCTACACAGCGGATGTCGACGGTTTTCGTGTGTCGGCTACGAATTTGCCAAAACAGCTTTTGTCTGCGAATGCCAAAGTACCATTAGATGCAGCACAATTTGTGCAGGAAACACCTGAGGTCGCGGCTGCACGTTTACAGCACTCGGCTGCCCATCGGCTAGCGAAATTACGTTTACAACAAATTTCAACAGCTGCTACTTCAATTGAAATGAAACCAGCATCTGATGGCATTGAAAAACGTGTAGAGCGTCTCGATATACTGCCGAAACCTGTCGAGGATACCCCGGAGGTTGCTGCTGCCAAGGTAGAGTTCTTCAAACGTTACGAGGAGGTAAAACAACGCAATGAGAGATTGCGCCAGAAGCAGCAACAAATTTCTGGTTATACATTAGTCAAGTCGCAACCTATAACCGTAGCTGTGCCTTTGCCTAATTACAAGCTGTCCAACGTTCCAAGCGGCGTTCTCCGTTATGAAGCTGTTGTGCCGTCGAATAGTCGCGAATATTTGCCCATCACAGAATTTAATTTATAAAACATCGGAATAGTTCATTTTATTTGATCCGTTTTTGTTCATTTTCGTTGGCTAATAAATACAAATGCAATAATAATTTCTGAAATTGGTTTTAACAATTTAACAAACCCCAGGTGGTTTTCAATGGGTAGTTTCGAGTTTTCTTGATTACAAAGAATTTTCTGGAAAAATGTATCGACTTTTGCGTAGGGGCGAAACTTATTTGTGTCTTTAGAGAGGAAACTGTTTAGCTGATTAAACTTTTGTTATAAATTGATTCCCGTCTCTTATCCCGAATTGTATTTCCCAACAATCTGTATGACGACAGATATTTTTTCTGAATCTAATTTTCGGCAACTTTTTCCCAGAAATGCAAGTCCCGACAGTTAATAAATAATAATAAATAGTAAAAGGAATTTTATTAATACATAAGGCGTTTTTCAATAGGTGCGCTTCAACTTTTTTCCAATAGGGAGGGCGAACGACGCAATATTTTTTATTTTTCGCTTGCCATTTGTAAACTTCATTAGTATACATTTCATCATGGTACGCTACACACTTGAGCAACGATTACAAAATGCTTTAAGAGAATTACGGCCTTTTTACGGTCCATTTAACAAGCCGTCCCGTTTTGGGGTTATGTGAAGTCATTGGTCTACAGTAACAAGCCGGCGACGATTTGTGAGCTCAGAGCCAATAATGCACGCGAAATTGCTGGAATTTCGGACGATTTATGCAAAAGAGTGGTCGAAAATTGGGTTCAACGATTGGACTTCGCAAAACGTGCACGCGGTGGTCATGCAAAAGAAATCGAAATTCATACTTAAATGTATATGTTCAAACTCGATAATAAAAAAAAAAATTAGTTAAAAAAGTCAAACCGTTTGTGTTTTGTTCAAAAAAGTTCAAAAGTTGAAGCGCTCTTACTGAAAAACCCTATACTATAAAAAGCGGTTAAACAACCGTAATTAATTCATCATTCGGTCGTCATCCAGAGCCACCCGAATATAATATTTTTGATATTTTATCATTTAAAATATTTTGTTTAATATTTTATGATAAAAATATCGTTGCTAAACAACAAGAAGAAAATGGGTCTAAAGTATATGCACCGGATAACCCCTGCTTAAAAGTGCAGCTGGAGAGTTTCGAGTAAATTATTCAGCATTGTGAACTCGTGCTCGTGATTGCGGTTGTGGATGCCAATACCATACACTTGCATTTTTAGATTTGGGCTCTGTATTAATTAACTGACATTTCATGTAACCTTTTTAAATGGCGCATACAAAATTAATATATTTTAGCTTAAACTTGTTACTCTCTGCCTAAAGTAAGTTGGTATTGAAAATGGGCGAAAACGGTGAGTAATCAATCCCACTTGCTGTATAAGGGAAATTTAAAAAAAAAGAAGGTAAATAAAGGTAATTATAAATTATTTTGGGTAAATACGTACATCTCAATAGCAATTTAATAAAAGTAGTCCAAATTTGTACTCGTATTGCTCCCAGCGGGCGCCGCGGCAAATGTTTTGATGGGTGACTGCCATGAAAATAGAAAAAGATAGAAAAACCGGTCACCCCTCGGCGTGCAATGACAAGTCTCCGAGTGCATTTTTGCCACGAAAAAGCTCCTCATAAAATACTATCAACCACTCCATCCAGGTCTCTCCATTTGTGGAAAAACAACAGGATGCACACTACAAGTTGGAAGAGGAGTTCGGTCAAAGGGTATAAGCGCCAATTATACAGGGTGGGCCAAATAATACCTACTAATGTTAAACACAAATAACTTTTGCAATAATCATTTATTTTGGTTAATTATTTTTATACCTTGAATATATTTTATGGAAATTATGTATGAAATATTACATCAGACTAATGTCCACCATTTTTCTCGATACAAAGATTGGCTCTTTTTAACGTGTTTTCCATTAAACCACATAATGTTTCTGGTTGAAGGCTCAGTGGCCATAACACCGCACCAAACAGTACATTTAGATGGGTGCAACTGATGTTGGTGTGTTGCCCTTGGATTTGCAGAGCCCCACAGTTTTGTTTGTTGACATAACCATTTAAATGGAAATGCGCTTCATCCGACATCAAAACATTATTTTAAAAATCAATTTGAGGGCTAATTGTGTAAAACGAATAGCGTATTGTAGTCGTTGTTGGTGGTCTTGCGGTAGGGTTCCATAATAAATTTCCAACAATTCAATTATAACCTACAAAAAGAGAAAAATAAATATGTCAAAAAATAAAAAAGTTATTTTTGCTTAACATTAGTAGTTCTTATTTGGCCCACCCTGTGTATATACATACATACTCAGGGTGACCAATTTAGAGGTATCGGATTTTAAATTAGAATAAAACAACGAAAATTCAAATTGATCGGGGAACTTTAATTATTTTTCTGCGCCGCAATTCGGCCATCCGTCAACACAAATTTTGAATGACTCGATGGAGGAAAGCATTTAGACCTTAAATACCCTAACAAATAAAAGTCCAAAGGTTTGATATCACATGATCTTGGTGGTCAATCCACTGCTCCGAGACGAAAGATAAACTGCTCACCGAAATGACAGCACGATAAATCCATTGTTTCACAGGCTTTATAGCAACTAGCGCTGTCTTGTTGGAACCAAATATTGTGGAGATCCCGGACTTCAGTTTCCGGCATCAGAAAGTCGTTTATTATGGCGCGATAGCGTTCGCCATTCACTGCTACATTGGCATCAGCCTCTTAGTTTGAAGAAATATGGCCGATGATTCTTCCAGACCATAGGCTGCACCAAACTGTTGTTTTAGTGGATGTAATGGCGGTTCTTGAATGCCTGTGGGTTGCTCTTCAGTCCAAATAAAGTAATTTTACTTATTGACGTAGCCATTAAGACAAAAATGAGCTTCATCGCTGAACAAAAATTCGGATGGCCTGAGCGCGCGATGACCGCTTTTAACAGAGCGTCGATTTTCGTAATACGTTTATACGATTTGTAAACATTGTTGAGCCGTACGTTTTTCCATGATGAAATGACAATGAATGTTGAAAAAAATTATGTATTTAGTAATGCGTAATCTGTCAAAAAAAAAAACCCTATTGCAAAGAGCACTTCCAATCTGTTCACCCTTTATACTCGTATACATGCAAATATAAGTATACGAGTATATTGCTCCCCACCTCATTTAGGGCCGACACAAATATTATTGAGATCGAGTAGAGACCACGCCTGCCTAATGTGACAAGCTACAACTATTGTCTATAATTTTGCTTGATTCCAAAAGTTAACAACCAGCCTAAATCTAATTTTCCTAAAATGTGCTTAAAGTTCAGCCTGGACCATATTTGGTGCTTGTTCATAATATAAAGGCGACTTTTTCACGTGGAGCTTTTAGTATGGAATCATGGCATGGTATATTTTTTCTAAAGCAAAACTCATAAAATCAGTTTTGTAAATTTTCTTCACAAAATTACTTTTTATTAAAAGAAATGTCCACAACTTTTAGCTTTATTACTTTTCGAATTTCAAAAAACGTGGTCAATAGTAATAGTATCTCCATGGGTAACCGTAATTGTAAATACTCGGAATTACAGACGCTGATATTGCAGTTGGTACAATTGTTGTTGGGGTAATAGCTCGACCTTGCTGAAAGATTTCGTGTAATTCTCGCTCCTGTTCATGTCGTCTAAAATGATCTGCCTTTGCAGCGGCCACGGCAACTGTATCATCCACGGGCTGAGGCAATTGTACAGACCCAGTATCTGACCCGGCTGTAGCGGATTCGCCGCTAGGTTTACCCCCCTCTGAAAGGCGCAGTAAAGTCTCCCGATGAGCTGCAGCGTGAAAGTCACGGGCTGTTGCAACATCGGCGGTAAAGGGAACCCCGCCTGACGTTTCCGCCGCACGAAAGGGCTGCTGCTGCTCTTGCTTTTGCGATTGCTCTACAGTTACGGCGCGTGGCAAATTAGTGGCAGCTACACGAAAACCATTATCATCGGCGGTATAGTCCACAGTTTGTAATTTGCCTGCAGCATCACGATAACTGTACGAGCCGCGAGTAATGCCATCTAGTGAGCGTACCTCTTGCTTCGCAGAATGAGGCTCGGCATAGCCGTAAGCGTATTGTCCCAAACCGTCCTGGGTGTGATATTGTTGTTGAGTGGGTGTGACCAGCGATGAACTATGTGCACTATAAACGTACGGATAGGCACGCAACAGCGGCCTGGCGATGTATGCTACAGCATTAGTGCTAGCTCTTACACAGGATACTGTTACTAATACACCGAAAATGGAAGTAAAAATTGTGAGTTTCATTTCGATTAAAATCTCTTGTTGTCAATTCAAATGGTAAAGGTTTGGTAAGCGCTACTAATAGGTGTTCACCAGTACTCGCTTTCTTGTGTTCTGATGCTATCCTCCCAGTTTGTGGGTCCTTTTATACGCGCTCATTCGGCACACGTATGCAATGTGGCACGTGAATATGTGCATCTGTGTGGCTGCAACATGTTCTTGCTTCGCTGCCAATGAGAATGCGCCTACTCGTTACAGATCTAAATATTCCTTACTTTGTTCGCTTTTAGTTTTCTTCAAATTGTGTGTGGACTCTGTTTTTTTCCTTTTTCTTTAAAAGCTTTTTCACAATTGACCAGCGGCTGAAAGATCCACAGGGAATTGCATTGAGCTGTTAAACAAACTTACGTGTCAGGTATGAATGCATTTTGCTGTAAATGTAAGCAGCGAATGTAAGAAGAGGTGTTGGATACCTCTGGCATTTTAATGATGTATAGGTGCCAATTTTTTCACAATGACCTATGCCAATGATTTAAATGTTTGGTCAAGTTCAGCAATCAACGACCTTGGCCAATGTATGCGATTGCAAATCGCACTAAATATATACAGACGCATATATAAAATAAATATGTAAAATAAATTTGCATTTCTGTCAACTATTTTTGGAACTATTTTATGGAAAGAATGAATACGGTACATTTTAAGAATGCATACACAAAACCAGTTGGGGTTGTGCAACATATTGTATAATGGTGTACATGCTTATGATAGATTAAGATTTGCTACTCTGTAGCATAATTGGAGGATTAATATGATAACAATAATGATCCTGAAAAACCCGTCGAAAGGTTGAGGAATTTCTACCTGGAGTAAGAATTCGAAGATCGTCTATGGGAAGACCTTCAATATGCGGAAAAACACCCCTGCCAATTTCTTAAAAATCAGTGATTTTTCAATGCTCATATGGAGACGAACTTCGCCATCGTTCACATTTTGGGGCAGACGTTAGTTTCAGACGAGCCTTGTAGATATTCATTAGAACCGGAAATAATGTTTTAGATGCTGTTTGAAGCTCCGTGGACCATCTAAACCCGGATACTGATATTTGGAATTATCATGTTGCGGTAGTACAATCCAGTGGCAGAACTCTTCTCTAAGTATTTTAGTAATCTTTTCAAGTATTTATAAGGCTTCCTTGAAAGCGATCCAGGGCCCATCTCGTTTCACTGTATACTTTGGATAGCTACCTGTTGTTGTTGTAGCAGCATAAATATTCCTCACTCAAAAGAGGAGGCTTTAAGGTTGAATTAGAAGTGCCATAGCCACAACCACACACATCTGCTGATCGAAGCAACCAATGGCCAACACTGTAATCGATTAGAGGGGACATGCCATAATGTCGTGGCCTTAACTGTAACCGTAGAGACGAATTGAATTTTGGTTTTTCGGCGTAACCATAATCAGCTGATTGTTGATTTGCTGCATTGCGGTATGTAATGCCGTTATATTAATGAAAAAATTATTAATTACTGGATATAATTGATACTTGGGGCTGTGCGAATGGGCTATCGGTAAACCCCACCAAGACTGGCATTGTGCTCTTCACCAGAAGGAGAAAGCTTGATGGACTCGTTCTGCCTAAGCTAAAAGGAGTCACAATCCAGCTATCCAAAGATATTAAATATCTTGGAGTAATACTCGATAGTAAACTCCTTTGGAAGCCACACGGTGAAATAAAGAGACCAGGCTGCTGACAGCCTTCTGGAAAACGTGGGGTCTTTCTCCTGGCAATGATCTATGGATCTATACGGCTATGATAATACCTTTGCATCATTGGTCTAGATGAGTAGACGCTCTCTCGTGGGCCATTTGTTGCACCGGAGCTTCTCCGACTGCTTCAGATCCGGCATTAGATGCTCTGGTTAGTCTACCACCACTTGATGTTTTCATCCAATGAGAGGCATTGAAGGCCATCTGTAGGCTGAATCACAATGGGAATTGGTACGGCCCCTATTCGGCTTTGGACAACAGAGTAGGCATGGACTTCGATGCAATGATCATCCTCCTTGACTTCATGCCAATCAGAGTCGTGCTTGAAAAGAGATACAGTGTGGTGCTGCCAGGTCAAACTCAGAAAATGAGCCCGGCAAACACTGTTTTCGCATTTTCACGGAAGGCTCCAGGACCGAGCACGGCTCCGGCTCTAGGTTCTACGTGGTATACAGCAAGACAAAACTGCATTTCGCTCTTGGAATGCATGAATCTGTGTTTCAAGCGGAGGTGTATGCTGTTCAAGAAGCAATGAACTTTGTTGAGGAAAACAGATGGAGAGGCAGATTTGTAAGTGTCTACAGTGACAGCCAAAATGCGCTCATGACCTTAGACAGCACCCAACCAATTCAAGGGTAGTCGAGTCCTGTAAAGCCAGGCTGAACTATGTCGGTAGACATAATAGCGTCCTTGGCCCGTAGTCCATTCTGTCACTACCTGCTGCAATCATCAAAGCCACGGTTAGCAAACGGGTTACTCTAACCCCCAAGCGAGCTTGGCAGGCTGAGAGAGGCTGCAGATGAACAAAACTGATGTTACCTGTCATGTCCGACCGACTGTCGCAGTTCCTCCTGTCACTAAGCAGAGTGGACTGCACGCAGCTGGTTGGACTGATGACGGGCCACTTTTTATGGGCAAAGCACATGGAAAGGTTGGGCATCTCAGACAGTACACTCTGCCCAGCATGTGAAGAGCAGAATGGGACGGCGGTAGTCTGTCCCGATCAAAAAAAAAAAGTAATTTCCTCGTCACTGCTAATGTTGTTACCTTTTCTTTGGTTTCTGCACTTTCGAAAAGCAGATATAAATGATAATATTGTAAATATCAGCACTATGGTATGGCACCTCTAATTTAACCTTAACGCTAAGCAGTTGGCATTCGCTGATATTTGGCGCTTGCGTATTTCTTTTATAACAGTGTTAGCTTTATTATTTGACAGTCACACCTCGTATTCTAAAACTCCTCTAGAAAATGTTGCGTGCCCATTAATCAACGTGCCATGTCCATTGTATGCATTGCATGCGGAAACTCCTTTCACTGGGAACTGGTATATTCCAACAGGTCACTGCAGACAACTCAAATACACACATACATACACATATCCTTGTTTACACAATCTCTTTTATGCCATCAACGGACCACCGTTCTTCCAATGGACATTGAAGCAGTAAACACCGTGAGCATTCGCCAAATTACCTGCGTTTGGTGGTTAATAAGGTATTTCCCGAATTTATCTTTGCTTTACCGATTATATTAATATGCACAAACATGAGGACACACACATATAAACAAGTGGTATCTTATAGACTATGCACGCATGTAAGAGGATGTATCAGCGATATGCACAGTTGGTTTTTGCACGCCTGCCAGCTCTGCGGATCGCAGACTGTTGCTCTTGTACAATTCGCGCTGGACATTAAATCGTCATGACAATTCAAGGTAAGTGAAGGCCAAGGCTCAAGTACAACAGATATAATTACTGATGGATCAAAATAACGTCATTATCGAAGTTGTACCAACATACGAAACATTTTGTACAATACATATAACGGAATTCGAGCGCTTGCGCCTCGGACAAGAAGGGCCGACAGTCTTGTTAATTTGCTTCCACGTATAGCGGCTGCTTAAATGCAAGGTTATTTTTAACCAACCTACCGACACAGCCACCTTACAACAGTTAACGCTAGGTACTGTTAATGGCGTTATTTGTCTGCATTGGTTCGTTTTTTTTTTCATATGTTGCATGCTTTTTCACATGTTTTTGTATCTCTTCAGTGAATGTGGCAAAACGCTGTCACTACTGATTAGGCATAATTTTGTCGACTAGAGGTTGCCTGTCAGTGGTGTGTGTATAATGCTTTCGGATCAACACACCGTAAGTAAATATATACTTATGTGCATGTCTTGCGCCCACTTGGATTGCCCCTTAGGCTTGTGCTCAAATGAAGTCAAGTCCTTTCAACGTGACGTGATGGTATGCCAAGTGTTTTGGACCTTTCATTTCCAAAGTGCATTTTAATGTTCTAGTTTGCCTTTCCTCACCGCTCCGCCTTCATTTCAGCTACGCACACAGATCGTTGATCGTATGTTGCAATGTCATATGATTCGCGTAGGCTTTCTTGATCTTATTGATTTGATTCGTATCACTCGATGCAAGAAGTAAATGCCCTAGGAGATACTTAAGAAGCAGTCAGTGTAAGTTTAGTTGCATGAACTGGGCGTGCATGTGTAGAGTAGCAATTCTGATTATTCCGTTCTTAAATGGACCGAATGCAATGTTCTTGTAGTTGCACAGTAGTAAATAGGATTGTTTCAAGGCTAGTGCAGGACTAGTCTAACTAAAAAAGGTACTAGTTTATGGCTATACTCAAAAAGTTCCTTGAACTGCATACAAATTTGTCTTGACGTGAGGATTTATTGACTGTGGTGCTCAGTGTGTGTGTCTCAATAACAGAGAATGCTTAAATTTCTCTGGGAATCGGAGTTTCACTAAAATAAAAATTTTGCTTTTTTTTTAATATGCACAAAACTTATTGTATAAAACTTATTTCGCCTCAGACGGTTTGGCCTGGGTAGGTAGTCAGGTCGATAGCCTATAATTAGGCGCATAATTTATTAGCTATTGACACATAATGATAGTCCAATGCAAAAGCTGACTTTGGTTAGCAAAAGAGTAAAGAGAAAAGGATGACTTTATTTTTATTGCAGTGGCAATGCTGTAAAAATAGTAAAGCCCTTTGGGGTGAAAGATATCGTAATTCAGCTATTGTATATATTTACTTTACTTATACTATAATAAGCAGTACCTCCTTACAAGAAAAAACAAAAGTTCGCACACGGCCCAGAGTCTTAAGATTTTTAATTTTTTACTTTATTGATGTAACTACGGAATATAATTATGTTATATTTTTTTACCAGCGAGGAATTTTCATATAAGTAGGATCTATCAGTTTGTATAAGTATATGACTTAAGGCTATGTTTGTCAATGTCGCTCCAGTAAATGAAAAGTCGATTTCTTTGAGTTTATTTAAGTTAATTTACTTAGCAATAAAGTAAATTTATTTATAAGAAGTTAGTCGCCCTATAGCATCACAATCGAGAAGACTACGATTTACAGTGATCTGTGAAAATTCCCGTGAGTATTCTCAGTTGGTCTTTAGGGAGGGTTATGAGTTGCCGAACCTTCTTTCTAAGCTTCTTCTGTCAATAACGAGATCGCAGCCCTCCGTTACTTCGTTTCCAGTTATACTCTGTATGGTGGCACGCATATGACCCAGATGCGATTGTGCTTTCCTGACAAATTCACTTTTTCGATGCACCCAAAGACTAATGAGTACTTAACTTCAAAGGGTGACATCGCCTTGAGTGCCGCCTAACTTTTGATAGTCAACCTTAAAGCCATCGATACAGTCCTCAGAAAAAACTGCAAAGTTCGATAAGTCAATAACTTTTCGACAAACGGTTCTCTTTACCTTAGCAGATATTTAAAAAACTGGATTTCATAGTTTGCGCTTTTCTACTAAGAAAAAGAAAAAAAATTGTACAGAGTATTTTATTTATAAATCAATACTCGTGTATATTGATTAACAATATAGGGTGCGGTAGACCAAATAATATTTTAGGCTTTTCGAAACATCGTTAACCCAATCACAAATATTCCCAGCGAGTTTTATTCTCGAAAAAAAGAAAAAAATTCTGCATTTTCCCCCGAAATGTTGAGAGTGCCGAAATCTGCAGTCCAATAAAGTTCAAATTAGACGGGAAAAATGAAATTATTAATGAATGCATAATATCGCTTTTTAAAAAGTAGCAGAAGAAGAAAATCCTGAGTTGGAGAGCACACAGAAACAAGGAGCTGTAGAAGGATAAAACAAAATCATGGATAAAACAAAATTATGTGAATTGCCACAATACGTTAGAAGTACTAAGACTGTAATAATAATGTAATATTAATGTAGAGGTTTTCGTATTACTATACTCTAAGTAAAAACTCTTTTCAACATTTGATAGAGGTGCTTGGAACGTGCAGTCAAATACTCATAAAAACAGTTTAGCGATTGGCCCATTGTAAAATTTAGTGCAGTTTTGCGGTTTTTTTTAAGGTGGATATCAAGTGGTGATAGAAAGAATCTGGTAATAAGTCCACGACGACCCTGGACAAAGGAGGTCAAACTGCCTCTCAAGGTAAAAATCGATGGCACACCAATTCCGACTGTAAACAATCCCAAAATGTTGGGTGTAACCTTCGACAGTTTGCTCTCCTTCTCTGCGCACACAACCGCAATGGCCACTAAAGTCCAAAATGGCAACAAGGTATTCAAATCGCTTGCCGGTAGCTCTTGAGGCAAAGACAAACAATTGTTGCTATCGACATTTAAGGCAATTGGCCGGCCGGTTCTAAACTATGCTGCGCCTGTCTGGTCGAGTGGAACCAGTGAAAGCTTCAGACATGCCAAAACACTGCCATTCGGACAGCGACGGGTTGCCTCCTGATGTCCCCCATTCAACACCTTCACAATGAGGCACAGATGCTCCCTGTAATGGAGCACAACAAACAGCTCAGCAATCAGTTCCTGCTAGGGTGTTACCCCAGGTTTCGCCCTTGTAGACACCTGCTTGAGCCAGAGTCGCCTCCCGTGTAACCTTGGCACAATTACGTTAGGTCGTTAAACTCCTACTTATCCAGAATTGACCCCGATATACCAAACATATGTCCGGCATGTGAAGGCCCCCCGCACCTACTCATCTAACACCCCTCTCCCTCTGGACCCAACCTGTCGAAACAGCATGTTTCCTGGGCGTACCTTTAGATGAGCAAGACGAAGACGACCGGTGATATATCCTACACTGACGGGCTTGTATTACTGCTACAACAACAACAACTCTCTCAAGTCTGACTTGTTGCTGTTTTGGTGTGAGATCATGCGCCTTTTGGATTTTGTAAGGCTTGACTTTGAGATCATTTTTCAGTTTGCAGCGGATACTTCGGTCAAATATTTTCAGTTCTTTCGCCATTTGATTGGTACTTCGTCGGGGATTTCGCTCAAGTCGCTTCTTCAAATTTTTGAACCACTTCATGTGACGTTGCGGATTTTCTTTTTTCCCGTTTACTCTCGGCGATATGCTTCCGCGCGTTTGTTAACAATACTCCGCATTTAGCCAACTAACGGACAGCTGATGCCCGTCAATCAGCTGCGCCAGCGATTTGAAGTTGGTTACACTTCGGATGCCGGGCCCTGTACATACCATAAACATATAATAACAATTGCACCACTTTATAAGAACAAATTCAACCAGTCAAATTTCTGAAGCAAAATTCGAGTCATTCTGCGTTACTGCATTTTTGTATTAAACTAGTTAAAAAAAAGTGACTTAAGGAATCGTAAATTATTAGGCTTTTTACGCTATTCCAATTTCTTGCCTTAAAGTGCAAACGCATTTAGAAATGTACATACACACACACGTCTATTTAAAGTACAATAGGTGGATGGGATAATGTTTGGTAAAAGAAATGCCATGCAACCAAACATCATAAATCTCGTATGTATATGTGTGTGTATGTGCAAATATTTTCATACATATCTATTTTTCTACATTGCATATGAGTCAACTTATCTACTTTACAAAGCGTACACGCATTTGCATATACATACACATTTGCATGGGGCAGATATAATAAGTGCAGGTGCATGTTTTGCAATTCTTGTTCTCCTTCTGTGCCTAATGAGACATAAATTAGGCGATATCTTCATTGAGACGTTTCTTTGATAGTTGACTGCCGCTGAGGAATGATCTGTGCTAAGGGCAAAGACATGGTTCTATGGTTAATTCAGCGATTCTTCAACAAGTACAGGGACAGTTAAGTAGATCCAAGTAGTATTTAATATAAAAAAATGTGTGGTATAGACTCCAGCACTACTTGGGATATTTTCATATTTACCCATTCCCTTTTCATATTCTTAAACATATAAAAAAATGTGACAAATAGTTTGTAAATTTGAATGAAGTGTGAATTTTAAGGAGGTCATATAGATACTTTACTTGCATTTGTTCCCTTGTTCACTCCACTCGGGAGCATAGGGCCTCGACAAGACTCAGTCTTGCATTAGTTTCGTTAATTTATTTTGTTTTCTGACAGGGTAGGTGATTGGCCGGCCGCTACCAGTCCTTAGTAGTGAGAATGCCCACCTGTCGTTGCTTAGGAACAACGCCTTCTTACTGCTTGAAGCGCCATCTGTGTGTAACATTTTTCTGGCAGAAGAATAGTTGAGGACTTCGCTAAATTTGGTGTGTCTGCGCAATTGCCGTGATTACCCGCTTCCTCTTGCTGGCGCCACTGACGCAAAGTGTAACTGTGTCTTTTTCTTTGCTTGTGTAATATACCAATACGGCCAACAATTTCGCGGGATATTGGAATGAAAAAGGAATGCTAATCTAATCTAGTAAGGTTACTTGTCTAAGACTATTTTGTGATACTTGCATTTGATTTCCATCCCCTAAGAAAGTTGCTTAAACCACTTAGATCTTTTTAAGAGGGCAAACAGTCCCGCCAGTGAGACATTTTGCAGATTTTCAAGGTCTCCAAAGAAATAGTCGCCAAGATATTTGGCACAGCTTTCTTGAAAAGCAGGACATTCACAGAGGAGGTGCTGTACCGACTCAATTTCTTCTTTATCTCCACAACTCCAGCAGAAGTCATAGTGAGGTGTACCCATTCTACTGCCTAGGGAGCAAATAGTGCATTCATCCATTATAACACCTGTGAGACCGCTAGTTGTTGAATCCAAGCAGACTTTTTGTCTTTTTGAGATTATGTTTTGGTCACAACGCTTTAGAGGCTCTACAGTAAGTGTCAGAGACCACCTTCTATTGGTTTCCTCGATTACGATCAAGTCAATCCCAGTGTACAGTTCGTTTATAGGAATGCTTATGTCCTCTATCACTTGCCAAAGTTAGAGCTCAGAGCCTTTCCTTGCACACTCATTCGCACTTTCATTTTCCTCCTCTCCAGAGTGGCCGGGAGTTCAACAAATTGTGGTGTAGTGTTGTTGGGTAAGCGAGAGCGACCCTCTTCATTCTTTAACAATCTTTAATTGATGCGCGCTGAGGCCAGTGCCTTGATCGCTGCTTGATTATCAAGAAAACAGGATTTACACAAAAAACACCAACTCACCTTTTGTAATGTAATAATACCAAATATATTTGTGTACTTATCGAAATTATCGCAGTAAATATTTTAAAAATGAATTACATATTCCTAAATGATCATGAAGAACAATGACCTTATATTATCTCTTAAGTTTTCATATATTTGTAAAACAAATTACCTATTGTCATATACCTACATAGACAGGGCAAGCAATATTATTATTTTGTTCAAAAAAAAAAAACTAAAATTTTTGTTTGCAAGATACTTCATGCGTTTTATATTAGTTGAAAATATTATTTGAACCACTGAGCGCGGAGGAGCTGAAACTGAACTCAGAAAGATGGCACTACTGATAAGTATAACCTTCCGAAGAACACTAATAAAAAAATAATAAAAATTATATTAATAATTGGCGCGTACACTTCTGTTAGGTGTTTGGCCGATCACCTCCTCCTATTTGTGGCGTGCATCTTGATGTGTTTCACAAATAGAGGGACCTACAATTTTAAGCCGACTCCGAACGGTAAATAGTTTTTAGGAGGAACGAGTGGCGACCGCTATTAGAAAAAACTTGTTTCTTCATTTTGGTGTTTCATGCACAGGAATTCGAACTTACGTACTCCGAATGGTAGTCACGTATCGACCCATTCGGCCCACATACATACATATGTATATGAAGCATGTTAATAGCTGTGAAAATTTCGTTTGCACCTCAAAACTTTCTCTTCAAAAGGTAATATTTTGTAATTTTTATTAACTCTTACAAAGGTACCATTTTATTGTTATCTCATTAAAAAAATATATTAAAAAAAAACAAATACTACCCACCTTAATGTAAATATACGTATGTATGCTTCACTGAAGGCTTGTGAACCAACCTTAACATTTTAGATGCGAAAATTCGCTTCTCAAAAGATTCTTTTTATCCGTATGTATTAGCAGTGTGTTATATAATCTAATAGACGAGTTCATTGAGTAATTTGTATTTAAATTTTATTTCCTTATTTTAATTAATAATTCCAAAAATGACGAATACATATGTATGTATGTATTTATGTATGAATGTATGTATATAAAACTCGTATCAAATTGCTAAGGCTCAGAGTCGCGTGCGCACTCATCTATACTAATATTATAAAGAGGAAAACTTTGTTTGTTTGTTTGTTTGGTTGTAATGAATAGGCTCAAAAACTACTGGACCGATTTTAAAAATTCTTTCACCATTCGAAAGCTACATCATCCACGAGTAACATGGATTATATTTTATTTTGGAAATAGGGCTCGAGATATAGGTCAAAACGTGGACCCGGGTAACCTTCGGATGTGTATGTACAATATGAGTATCAAATGGAAGCTATTGGTGAATGCTTTGGTCCAGAGTATTTTTCATGCCGCTTCGTGACTAGGGTCTCGAGATAGAGACCAAAACGTGGACCCTAGAATGTGTTTGTACAATATGGGTATCAAATGAAAGCTGTTGATAAGTGCTTTAATACGGGGTAATTTTCATACCTATTGATGACTAGGGTCTTGAAATATATGCCAAAACGTGGACCCGCCGTGTTTTTGCACCGAATTAAACCAAACTTACGCACATTTTTAAGTAAGTATTGAAAATGGGTTTCGTAAAGTTTGCTTGTAATTCGGAGCACTGGCAACGGGTACAGCGTTCTTTTGAACCAGCCATAATGTCGCTTACTTTTTTAACGCTTGGGGCGCAACTGAACTGTCAAATTGACAGTGTGAGTTACAATGTGTCAATATTTCTTTCTGATTTGGATGCCATAAGGAAAAAACGTAAGTGCAACATGTAAAAATTGTTTGTGAATTTTTTTGGAGTGGATTTTGGAACAGTGAATAATTTCTTACGAAATTTGAGAATTTAATGTGAAATCCGAATGAAATTATGTGTTCGTGGAAAAACAAATTTTTTTCGTTTTTTTTTTTTTGAAAAATATAAATGGATAATGGTTAAAAAAGCTCCAATGCTTAATAAAACATATAAATTGAAACGAAAAATTCATGGATGATCAGGAAAAAAGACGATTGTTTATTCATATGCGTTGATTTGAAATTTAAAAACAATCTTCTTTTTTCCTGATTTTCAATTTATATTTTATATTTACTCAAAAACAAATAGAAAAAAAAATATTGTTTATGCCAAAGCGCTTGAATAAAGAATCAAGGAATAAGTAATATGAAAATCATATATTTTCTGTTCTAAACCATATCTATTCTATTTTAGTGTGCCCAGCGAAGGGGGCCGGGTTTGCTAGTATATATATAAAGTTATTTGAGAGAGTAGGGAAGGGAAAACTGTTAATTTTTTCACCACGATTAATCACCGTCTTAAAATGGAATGCCTACAACCGTGACCATTTGTGAAAAAACTCGTCCCTTATCCATATTCCCATATCTACTGCCACTGTATTTACTTGATAGGACTCCGGCTGACTTTTTTTTCCTTTCCAAAAGTAAATTACCTAGGCATGCAGGATAATTTGCGGCGAGAAATGAAATCGATTCCGAATAATCAAAACGCATAAGTACATTATTTCGGTAGGTTCTTTCTTTGAAGGTCATATGTATGATAAATTTGAGCAAATAATAAGCATCTCCTTTCTATTGTTTAATTCCCGTTAATTTTTTGGCAGAATGCTCAAAATAGTCATTCGTATGTAAGCTGCGAAAATTACGAATTATCGATCATAAAAGTGACGCAATAAATCCATTTCACCACACTTTGGCCGCCGTGTTCTGATGACGCACCTAATAAATCATTGCTTGTACTACTTACGAACTTGAGTTAGAGTAACCACTTTATTTTAGCTAAATTTCTTACTCTGTTCCCTCTATCCGCACAACTCGATGGGAGGCAGGCGAAATACTGACAAAAGTGATTTATTTACATATGAATGTAATGAAAGTGTGTAAAAATTTTTTTACTCTACTCTTTACCGCGGTGGTTGCTGAAGAAACCTGCATATGAGCTCATCCATGATGCTAAATTGTAAATGGTTTTTATGTTATACAATCAGAAGACTAGTCAAAGAGAAAGCTAAAAGAGAATAAAAAGGTGAGGAAGTGTTAAATTCGGTCCGGACCGAACTTTTTGTACTCGGACAGATTTTAGTAAAATTTAATTTGGGCACGGGTAAAATAAATATTAGGAAAATGCTTTAATTTCTCATTGGCTATGATGTTTTGTGATTTGATTTAATAATTATTGATTACCACTCCATTTCGGTAACACTCTAATTATATAGGAGGCTATAATTGATCAATTTGAGAGCATTTGACGGCGCCCATTTGATTTTGGAACACAATTTTGTCAGTCTGCCAGTCGATATGAAGATCATCAATGGTATCCTCCAACAAATCTTCATCTTTACTGAATACATCTAAAAGAAATTGAATGAAAGCATTTGCAATTCTTGATTTTTCATTCTCCCGTAGCATTTCAACTTTTCAAAAAATCTGAATCAGCTGTGAAACAATTTATCAGATTAGCGAAACTTAATAAATTAATAAAATGTGCTTTCACAGTTAAAAGTTGTACCGAAATATCAATTAACGAATTAACAAAGTTACAGACCAGGTGTGAATAGATGCATCCTTCGTTCTATATTCGTCCAAGCTACTCTTACTATTTGTAGTGGGCGTCTGGATGTCATTTCATAAGCAAGAAAAACCTATAGCTTTATGGGATTATATACAGTTAGAAGGCCGAAAGAAAACGAATTTTCCAGAATTAATCTGAGAAAACGTTTCAATTTATTGATCTAAAAATTTGTTCCCATATTATGTTATCTTTTAACTATTTAAAATACAGTATAAAATAAGTATTAGCAAAAATATTTATTTGAAAAGGCCCTACAGCTGATCTCCGGGAGCTCCTCTCAAAAAAGACGTTTTGCGGTGACCACTACATCTCTGAACTGGATCCTCTGAAATTAAAAAACCAAACCGATTTCGTAAAAGTAATGTTAAATCTAGTAATTAATCGAAGGAATAAGCAAAATAAATTTTTTTGGAAAAATTGCTGTTTCTTAAAAAAACCAACAAAATTATTTTTGACCAAAATTTTGGCCTTCAATTGTTTAGAAAAAAATGTTTATCGGTGAGAAAAAATCTTCAATTAATTACTGATGCTTTCCATTTCAATTCAACCGGGCTATTCGGGACATGTTCTTCGATTTCGATGTACCTTAAATATGTTGCTCTCTGGTAAAAATAATGGGACACGTAGTTCGCCCGAAAAATTTTTTTTTTAGACCTATTAAATAGGTCCACAGATATTTTTTAATGAGACTGGTTTCCGATGTATTTTTGTGCGTTGAACATGATTCGGGGGTCCGAAGTTCCTGTTATGTCATGATTTTGATTTGTTTTTATCCTTACTTGTTTTCAACTATCTGACGTGTTTCAGCCTATACTTAAATTAAAGTTTGAATCTTACACTATAATGCATACAGTTCCAAAAACAGTTTCGAATAAATTGGTGTTAACCATAGCGGGCCCAGTAATTATGACCGATTTGCAAATTATTAAATTATATTGAGATAAGCTCATAAAAATTACTACTCGAGGGTATTGGGGTTGCTACTTATAAATCCGATTTCCGTTTTTCAAAATTTAAAATGGTGGACAAAATATCAAAAATTTAAGCGAAGGTTCTCAAAGCCGTCGTAGTCGTGTAAGATTTAAGCTTTAATTAATTTGATTAAATTTAATTCAAAATACTTAGCTCATGGGTCATGGGTCCGAATGGATACAAACGCTCCGTCTCTGAAAGTATTCGATGTGGTAATAGCAGGTGGTGGCAGAGGAAGAGGAAGACCTCCTCTGCGTTGGAAAGATCAGCTGGTGGTGTGTCCAACTGGTCCAGTTAGCACGAGAAAGAAACGGCTGGTGCGATTTGTTAAATTCGGCCAAAATCGCGTAAGCGGTTATCGCGCCAATTAAGAAGAAGAATAATTGAAAATACATCGGAAACCAATCCCACATCAAGAAAAAAATTGTATCTTACAGACCTGTCATTCATGATATTGACGATGGATATTGACAATATGTGTCTCCAATGTGGCGTTTACAACAAGGCCAACGAAAGTTATTCTCACTACTAACGAAATTCCTGGGTGTAATAATTTCACGATGCTCTGCAGCAATTTCACCTGCACGATCGCACGCCTTTTTGGACTACTTTTTATGCGTTTACTAAGATAGAGTTCGTTAAAGTAAATCAGAAAAAATTGAAGGTGTGAGAGATAACATTTGACGCAAAACTACCGAACATATGCCTAAATGTGCGCGAAAATTTAAAATTTCTGTGAATTGGCACCTGTGTGCGTGTACGAGGGGTAACTTTCATTCATAAATGTTAGATCCTCTACTACACACATTTCTATGTGAATAAGTATGTAATGACCCCATCCAAAATAATTATTTTATTTGAGTTTCAGCATTGCTTGCGTGCTGGGTATACTTCCTCAGTTTGTCAAAAAATAGAAATTAAACAACAAATAAAATTAACGTCTGCGTTCGCACTCAAACTCAAACGAGTATTTTTGGTGAGTGAGAGCGACATTCTCGCCGCTGATAAGCAATTGTTTTGGTGAAGCAATGTGTGTATTCATACATATAAATTCTTAGCCAGTGGTATTAGTTTCAGAGAAGGTTTTTGTTTATAATTTTCGCTATTATATTGTGCCTTTGTCATACAGTATAAAATGAAGTCATCGCTCGAAAATACTTTAAAGTTATTGTGTTGCGAAAAAAATGTGGGGAATGATGTGAGGGGCAGCTTAGAGTAGTGTTAAGTGATATTGAAAATATATGTTACCAATATTTGGGTAAGTTTGTTAGCAGATTATTTGGAAACAATAGTAGAAAAGTCAATTGAGCAAACCATTCAGTATTTTAAATTACTACTATTAGATAAAACTTACATGTAATTTTTCTATAAACCAACTATTATCGAACAGATTAGCATGGGATACTGTGGCGTCAGGCTTTCAAAGTGTGATTACATTTATTTGTTATCAGTTTGGTTGATAGGTAATTAGATAAAAATGCAGGAATTAAACGTGAAGTTTATTGCAAGTAATTATGAAAATATTGGATGTGAAAGCATTTCTATCATTCATTTATATATTAAAATCGTTCTTATACTGCCAAATAAGTTTCAGGGCTGAGAATGTTGCGTAGAATGCATGTGGATTCCATTGTGTTTCATTTTGCCCTTGCCATTTTAGTACAATTGAATCATCACCGAAAAAAAGTTGTACTCGAAAAAGTATTTATTCATTCCCCTATTTGACATCCACTTGAACTCTTAATGGGTAGTGATTATTTGAAATTGCTTCAACTCTTAATTTATGTTAAAAAACGCATGCTACACTTATTTAAAATATGTTCACAATCAATTTTGCATTAAATTTTACTCATTTGATAAGGAAACTAGGCGAACAATGTGTTCACGTATGCATGAAAAACAGATTTTAAAAGTTTAAAAAATACCTTGTTCTTCTTGTTCTTTCTTTCTTGTGTTAACCGGTGCCAGTTGGAAACACCTAGTGAAGCCAAGTCCTTCTCAACCTGATCTTTTCTACGCACAGGAGGTTTTCCTCTTCCACTCCCAGGGACGCCTCATCGGATGTTGTCATCGTCCGTGACGCACGGGCATGATGAGAGTCTTATAAAGTGTAAGTTTTGTTCGTCTAGAGAGGACTTTACTACTCAATAGCCTACTTAGCCCAAAGTAGTATTTGTTGGCAAGAGAGATTCTCGGTTAGATTGCAAGGCAGATATTAGTATCCGTGTTAGTGCTAGCTCCTACATAAACGAAGTCTCTTACAACGACGAAATCGAACATGGGTGTCGGCGCGCAAGTGCGTCTACTGTTTGTTTCATCATCGGCATACACCAACAATTGTACGCTCTTATAAAAAGTTGTACCTGAGCGATTAAGTTATGCGGCTCGCATAATTTTTTCCAGCATCAGATTAAAGAAGTCGTACGACTGAGAGTAACCCTGTCTGAAACCTCGTTTGGTATCAAACGACTCGGAGAGGTCCTTCCCAAACCTGACGGTGCTGCCGGTATTGAAAGATGGTGTGTATCGATATTCATTTCATGGCTCTTTTCCAAGACTTGGCGTATTGTGAAGGCCTGGTAGATTGTGGATTTTTCAGGTCTAAAGCCACATTGATAAGGTCCAACCAGTTGATTGATGGTGGGCCTCAGCCTTTCATACAATACGCTCGCTAGAACATTATAGGCGATTTATAGAATACTTGTCGTGTGGACAGAGAGCACGTAAATTCTAATCGGCAGACATGCTTTCATCCGACCATATTTTGCAGAGGAGCTGATGCATGTACCTTACGAGCATACGGTCCAAGCAGCTCACAACTTACGGGCTTCACAAAATCCTTTAGGCGGATCCCGAACTTCCGTTTGGGAGCGAGCTATGTGAGAAGGCGAAGTAACCCAGGTTATCTGGTTATGCGATGGGCTTGGGATCTGCCACGGTAATATTTTCGCAATGAAAAATAACGCAAAGCTTCGGATGAGAAAAAAATAGTTTTACTTAATTTACCAATTACGAAAATAATTCATGGTAAAACCATTTTTAGTAATACTTTTCACAACAACCACTTACAAACTTTTTAAAATTCAGACTAAAACTTTTACTTTAATCTGTTCCGTAAAGAAAATTTAATTAATATAAACTGGTGAAACTTCAAAATTTGTATATACATATATGTGACTCAAAATTAATCACCCTATCGGGAGATTTATAATTTTTGTAAATGGTGTCGTACGTCAATCATATTTGACACTTGTGAACAAGACAGCTGAAATATACAAACGGACAAGCAATAGAGCACGTGAAGGTCAGAATAAAGATTTTCATCACTCCAAAAATTTTTTTATTATTAAAAAATTGATTGGGTAATTAATTGACTTGTACATCCTTTACTAGATGTATGGTCAAACTTATCTTCCGACTTGTGGTGTGTGTCTTGATGTTCTTCCACAAATGGAGAGACCAACAGTTTTATGCCACCTAAGAACGGCAGTTAGTTTAATACGCCATTGCTTACTGAGAGGCGACCACTGTTCGAAAAACCCTTTTCTATCATTTAGTGTTTAATTCCAAGAGTGGCCTGCTGAATGATATTTAGTCAGGCACAAGCCCATCTACGAAATATTATGACTTATACATCTACTGTTTAAACTGTGTAGTTACAAGACTTTCCATTTTGGCCACTCACTTTTGACTTCTGGCCCACAGTTGTATTCTAATTTTGCCAATTTTTTAGAATGTAAAATAATTATTTCTTAAATACCCCAAACCGACGGAACTTTCACCTTTGGCTTTAGTAACTGGAATAGGGCAATGTATTCTCAGTACCATGCCGATGAATTTGAGAAAAATTACTTGCACCTTCAAGTCAAAAAAAATTATTCATAATGTTTATGGTGGTAATGAGTTAGATTGCAAATTTGCGTTGAGATGCATCGACTAAATGAATAGCGGCGACGGTGGAAGATTCAGTGAACGAAAGAATCAACCTCAATCTTTTTTTATGGAAATGATAAACTACACATCAATAATTCAAACTTAAGATATTCTTAAATAAATTTATGAATATATTTTTTTGGATGTTATTGTTGTTGTTTTAGCAGCATATACCTACATTCCCCGTACAATGATGCTGGAGTGATAGTCCTTGGCCAGATATAAATCCGGGTCGTTCTGGTAACGTAGAACAACTGTCGTGAGAACGTTTTTGTTATGATAAATATAAATAAAAAATTATAAAATAAGGAATAAAAATTTGTGTAACAAATCTAAATGCTATGTAAGGTAAAAAAAAATATTATACAATAAATATAATACAATAATATAAATAACATTTTACACCACCAATTGGGCATGAGACGCGTGGCTGATCGAGATTCAAGAAAGTTCAGTTTTTTTCAAAAAATTCATCGGAAGAAGGTGGCTAAACTCAACGTTTATCCAGCGCATCGTAACAGGTGATGAGACGTGGGTATATGAGCTTGACAAGCAAACCAGTCCAGAGGCGGCTGAATGGCGCTATCCACATGAGCCGAAACCCAAAAAACCACGTCAAAGACGGTCAATAGAGAGAGTCATCCTACTTGTTTTCTTTGATTATTATGGTGTGGTGCACTCAGAATTTGTTCCAAATGGTTTTACAGTAAATAAAGAATATTATTTGGAAGTTATGCGACGTTTGAGAGAGAATGTGCGTAGAAAACGCCCCAATTTGTGGAAAGAAAACTCATGGCTCTTCCACCGCCTCACAAGGCTCCTATTGTGAACACTTTTTTGACCAAAACCTAGACAAATATCATCATCACCGTATTCACCGCATTTAGTCTACTGTGACTTTTTCCTTTTCCCAAAACTTAAATTGCCACTCTGCGGACGCCGCTTTGAGTCGATAGAGGCCATTAAGGAGAATTCGCTGAAGGAGCTGAAGAAGATCTCTTCAAACGCGTTTAAAAGGTGCTTTGATGACTGGACTAATCATAGACATATGTGTATTGCTTCGAATGGAGCCTATTTTGAGGGCGAAAAAATAAATGTTGATGATTAAACAATTGTTTTGCGTTTTATTGAAAAATTCCCGGTCCTTTTTGACAGAATATTATACGCATATATATAAATAAAAAATAAATTTTTAATTGATTAATATTTATGATTAAATTTGTTTAATAAATTATTACATTTTTACTTATATCATCATTATTTTTTTGAATCCTTGCTTTCAGCTCAACCCGAGTTGTACAATTCTTTTCTAAGTTTCCCTTGGCATCACAGTCGCTCTTTTTCTCGGTGTGAGTGGGGTCCATTCCATTACCTTATTTGCTATGTTCCCGCCTCCCTTGCGTAAAGTGTAACCAATCCATTTTCCAGCGGCTTCTTGTTTGCTTTTGCGAGCAATTTCTTGTTGGCAATATTTTAGGCCAGAAAGATCGGAATATAATCCGCTGTCTAAGGATTGACAAAAACTTGTAAGCGACTGGTCATAGCGGGGGTGGTGTTCTTCACGTGGAACTACTGTACAGCAGCATCGACATCACAATCGACTTGAATAATCTAACCTTTAAGCTAGAACTCAGGTTTTTGCTTCCCCATACAGAGTACAACACCTCGAATACCCCATAGGGGTATTTTTTGATTCGGGTGTGTATGTCTACATTATTTACTTATATAGTGCTATTTTGAGTACATCTGAGTTGAAATAAAAACAAAAATATCGTATGATTCTTGCATGTTACAGAAACAAAATAAATAAAATAAATTAGAAATTCTTTTTTAAATTCTCACTTTTAATGCGTTCTCTTAATAATCCTGCATTTATTCTGCTCAGCGCCAGGGCTATCAATTTTCTTGTGAAATGGGCTGTCAAATGGTGCACTCTAACCGGACAAAACTGTAACATTTTCTACCCCATATAAAAAATGAGAGCGCACGTTGTCTAGCTGATTTTAATTTACCTGTTGTTCTATGAAACCCTTACAATTAACATAAATCGTTAAATATAATATAACAAATAAAATTCAATATACACATGGCCCATAAAGTCTGCGTTCACTTTACAAATACTTTTAAATTCATTAAAAGCACAATTAAATTTTGTGTATTTTATTAATTTATTTTTTTCATTACATTCTTAAATTACAAAATGTAAATACTCGTATAGCAACCAGAAAGTCTGCGTTCACTTTTAAAATATATGGAAAAAGTTTTATAAATAATATACAAAAACGAAAATTAATATTTTGTTGGAGTGCTACGAAGCTTTAGGACATCATTCTATCTATTTCGCATTGAGTTTACTAACTTTTCTGTTTCCTCAGTTTTGATTTTCACCCATTCTACACGAATAACACTTCGCACAGCCACCTTGGCTGGGTCATGACGTTCGAATGAGTACAAACACTTGGGCTCTGAAGTATTCGATGCGGTACTAGCTGATAGTAGCAAAGGAAGAGTAAGGCCTCCTCCTGGAAAAGGACTGGGCATCACTTTCCAACTGGCGCCGATTAGCACGAGAAAGAAACGACTCGCGTAAGCAGTCATCGCACCAATAAAGAAGAAAAAGATATACCTATAGTGTATAATTGGCGTTTAAACCCTTTTGGGGCAGCTCCCATTGAGCGTCTTAAAGTTGTCCTACCAATAGTAGGACCTAGAGTTTTAAACCGACTTCAACCGGCAAATGTTTTTTTATGAGGAGCTCTTTTTCATGACAGAAATACAATCGAAGGTTTTCCATTGCCTGTCGAGTGGCGACCGTTTAAGAAAAAACGTTTTCTATTATTTGGTATTTCATGTACGGAGATTCGAATCTACGCACTTTCGAATGGTAGGCACGCACCAACTATTATTTTAAATAAATGAAATCTCAATTTGTTCTTATTTTAAATGAAAATTTATGTAATTTAATAGAAGTAGCCGTACGTTTCGTTAAATTATATGAACCGGCAATGCCTATAATCGAGGATTTTAATACATATGCACAGTCAGTGCTTATTAGCGTGATTTTCATTTATAACACATGGGATGAAAAGTCCCCTTTTTTTCTTGTTCACTCCTCCTGGGAGCATAGGGCCTCGACAAGACTCAGTCTTGCGTTGGTTTCTTTAATCTTTTTTTTTTTTTGTTTTTTCCCCATTCTAGCACCGCTTTTATATTTCAATACCACTTTTGTAGAACGATTTATCTTTTGCCTCAAAATAGGCCTCAATTTCAGTTTCTTCATTCGAGCGAAATTCGCTACCGGCGAGCATTTTTGTGAGTCTGCTAACAGCCAGTATCACTGGGAGCCAAATCTGGCGAATAGGGTGGATTTACTGCATTTTTTTTTATGTGTTCTTGTGTTACCGCCTCATTTGGACGTCCACTGTGCCTCTATGTATTTATGGATTAGGCTCGGGACTTTTCAGCCTTCTCCGCTTATAAAAATTAAATCTTATGCATTTCAAACGGTACCTATATCCAGGAAATACTGTTTATATGTAGACATATTTAATTATGTTCAAAAGTAAATTTGTAGAAAAGCTCTTCTTGTTCTTTTCTTATATGAAAAATGCAGCACTTTCGTAATGTTACCGTTACTTTTTTTCGAGAAAAGAAAACACTTTTAGTTATATCGGTAATTTCTTTGTCAACAGTGAGTACAGGTAAACAAAGCTTATGAGAAACACACTCAAAAATTGAGTGTGAGCATCTCATTTACTCAACCAGTTGCTACAGCTACAGATTTAACAACGCACAACGTACATATGTAAATATTTATAGCCTCTCACTTATATTCTACGAGTATTTATGTACATGTACATATGTTTGTGTGTGTATGTAGAACAGCGTCCGATAGAAATATTTAGCTTTTGCGCACTTTTCCTGCCGTTTGCTGTGCGCCACTGTACATTGACAAATTTCTTCGCAATTTTGTCCAGTACACAGAGTACAGCTGAGCAGACCACGACGACAACTACGAGGCTAAGAGTGACTGCAAAATAACACAGTAACAAATTAAAAATCAAGCAAAAGTAATACTTTTTTCAAATACTGAATTTGCTTCTAATAATATTTTCAACAAAAAGTGTAAGTGTAGTATGTAAATAATCGCAAAAATAAATACAAATTTATATGCTCACACTTAAGTGTGTATACGAATGAGTAATGCGAACCAATGCGGGAAAGTGCAATGCAAATTTTATGTGTGTATAAGTGATTTTCCACGATGTATGAGAATGTTAGTTGTCCTGAGAAAAGGCGCCAGCATCCGTAAAAGTTATTTACAAACAAAAAGCTGGCTGATGTGGTTAATGTGTAGGTCAGCAAATAGACGCTTATTTTTGGGGGTGAAAAGTTCGACTACGATAAAGCAAAAAAAAAAAACAAAAGGAATTCTACATAAAATTTTACATTAGTAACTTTTTAATTTTTGAACTTTGTGAAAAATATAGCGTTTATACCAAATTTATGTTTCAATACGTAATATGTATAAATAATAATATGTACATCAACATGTTTGAGTGTTTCGCTTTGCTTAAGTTCTTGTGCCTAAAATGGGTCATACTGCGCGCCATATTCAACTTCCTAAGTATATATAAACTAAGTATTTACTTAAAAATGCTGTATGTGTGTGCAATTATGCTATTCGTTTGTCCTATTTCACGCATATATGTATTTATGTATGTTATGTATACACAACATCGCACTCGCAACTGCTTTCGTCCGCTTCCTGTTTCTCATACCGCCATTGTGCATAGCATCCTTTTAGGCGTACAGCCTACGACCAGTTCGTCGGCATTATTGTGTTTCGCATTTGAATGCATCATCAACATCACATACATGTATTTCGCCTCGTTTAAGTGTATTTGTGTATAGGTACTCGTATACTCTGATGTAGATTGGACTGTCGCATCCCTAGCGCCAAACTGGAACTTTTTGACACAGTATTAGTTTACACTGTCGTAAGCTGTGAAATCTGCATTGATTTGAACTTTTGGCGACCTATGCTAAAGTAAAGGATTTCAAATGCGTACACTCATGGTCCCTGTCCTTCTACATATAAGGGATATGCGCTTGTGCAAAGTTAGTCATTCGCAAACAATTTTCTATTTCTTCGGGTACCGCGGGAGCGGACTCTGCGCTAAGACTTTAATGTATTTGTATACTATCAAAAGTTAGTTATAAAACTGTTAGTTTATGAAGAGCTAACACATGGGCTGAAAAGTCCTGGGCCTAATAAAGAAAACACCTTTTTTTTAGTCAAAATTAGTTTTATTCATCAACGATATTTTTATCAAGATACACTCAATCATTCCAGCGGCGCTCTAATATTTCAATACCTCTTTTGTAGAGCGATTTATCTTCTGCCTTAAAATAGGCCTCAGTTTAAGCGATAATCTTTTCATTCAATCCATTGTTCAGAACCATCAACACATTCTTGGTTTTGGTCAACAAAAAGCAAACGCGGCAAGCACAGAGCTTTATCTTCCTTCTTCAAGTCTCTTTCAACAGGTTCTTCTAATATCTTGTCAGCTAACTCACTCAACTTCAATTTCCATTCAAAACGATTTTGTGGATCTTTTTGATGTTTTCTGGTGTTGCCGCCTCATTTGGACGTCCACTGCGCTGTGCATCATCTCTGTCTCTACGACCACATTTGAAGTCACCAAACCATTATTTTATTATTGTTTCTGATGGAGCGGAGTCCTCAAAACACTTTTCAAGTCATTGCTTCGTTAAACGGTATTTTTTCTCATCAAAAAGAAGTGTAACATTAAAACACGAAATTCTTTTTGATCCATTATTTTGAAAATATCAAAAGTAGCGTCACTCTTACACAATAAAGCACGAACTTATGAGTAGAACATCATGAAGTTTATCAACAGTCTTTTTAATGTTGCAAAAAAACTGTGAATGCAATAAAACTAGTATCATCTATGTGTTAGGCCCGGGCCTTTTCATTCCATATTTTATTCCTTTATTTCCCACTATCAGAAATCTGCGTACATGCGCACTTGCAACGCTGCCCGTTCATTTGGTTTTCTTGTCATCCGCTTATTACATAGTGTGGGCATGATGTCATAACTACATATGTACCTTTGCATGAGTGTACGCTAGAAACCGCCCAACAGTTGTTGGCGCATTGATTACCCCTATTCCACCCAAAATTCTTCACTGGTAGGTTAGTGTTGGCGTGTGGTGCGTTATTTAAAGCAGCAGCGAAAGTGTTTCCCGATACACAATTATGCTTGCAACTATGTTCCGCTTTTCTTGCACTTTTTTATTATTTTAATTTGACTTCTTGATTTTTATTTTTGTTTTCTACTCCAACCAGCACTTTAGCACGTCTAACAACTTCCTGGTTTCGTGTTTTCTTAGTTGCAGCTTTTAAGTTAGGGTCGTCGTTTTGTAGGTTCTTGAACTCTTAGCTTGTGATGTTGGCTGGTTTTATTTGTTTTATTTTCTGTCTGCATCACACGATTGGTTTTCCACCTACTTACGCATGTATGTTGCCCCTTAACATCTGCTTTATCGAATGGTGTATAGAGCCCCAATTGTTGGGTTTTGCTATTAGGGTTGTTGCAATTAAATGCGAAATCAATGTAAGTGTACACAGTCCAGTGCAATTTTAGTGGATGTGTGTGCAATGCAGTGGAAATCAAAACATTGTACTCTTAATCTATGTCGACCTAGTTTCTGTAATTGAAAATTGCAAGTTATGCGAGGGCGAGGGTTAGATCAAAAATACCATTTCAAACAAATAAAATTAAGAATTGTATAGGACTATGAATAAGTTCGTGCGGTTTTACAACAGATGGCGTAACTTGATTATTATTCCATCGATCCACATTTCCAAACATTCATTGGAGAGCTACTGTCGTAAGGCACAAACGTCAGTATAAGTTTTTTATTTGAAGCGTAAACAACAATATTTTTACCACACTTGAAAATGTCGAATTTCGTGCCAAATAATGTGTTTTTGCGGGGAATTCTTCTTCATTATTTTAATATGAAGAAAAAAGCAGCCGAAAGTCATCGTATCTTGGTGGAAGTTTATGGTGAGCATGCTCTATCTGAGCGAACGTGCCAGAAGTGGTTTGCACGCTTTAAAAGTGGTGATTTTGGCTTGGAAGACGAAGAACGCGAGGGTGCGCCGCCAAAGTTCATGGATACCGAATTGGAGGAATTGCTCGATCAAGATCCGGCTCAAACGCAAGAAGAGGTTGCAAAAACTTTGGGAGTTGATCAATCAACCATTTCCAAACGTTTAAAAGCCATGGGAATGATCCGAAAGGTAGGCCATTGGGTGCCGTATGAATTGAAGCCAAGAGACGTTGAACGCCGTTTTATGGCATGCGAACAACTGCTTCAACGGCACAAAAGAAAGGGTTTTTTGCATCGAATTGTGACTGGCGATGAAAAGTGGGTCCATTACGACAATCCAAAACGTCGGGCAACGTATGGATACCCTGGCCATGCTTCAACATCGACGTCGGCGCAGAATATTCATGGCCTGAAGGTTATGCTGTGTATCTGGAGGGACCAGCTGGGTGTTGTGTATTATGAGCTACTGAAACCGAATGAAACGATTACGGGGGATGTCTACCGACGACAATTGATGCGTTTGAGCCGAGCACTGCGAGAAAAACGGCCGCAATACGCCGATAGACACGACAAAGTTATTTTGCAACATGACAATGCTCGGCCACATGTTGCACAAGTGGTCAAAACATACTTAGAAACACTCAAATGGGATGTCCTACCCCACCCGCCGTATAGTCCAGACCTTGCGCCATCCGATTACTATCTCTTCCGATCGATGCAACATGGCCTGGCTGACCAGCACTTCCGTAATTACGATGAAGTCAAAAAATGGATCGATTCGTGGATTGCGGCAAAACCGACCGAATTTTTCACAAAGGGAATCCGTGAATTGCCAGAAAGATGGGAAAAAGTAGTAGTAAGCGATGGACAATATTTTGAATATTAAATTTGTAACCATTTTACGTCAATAAAGTTTGAAATTTTGAAAAAAAAACCGCACGAACTTATTCATAGTCCTATACATTAAAAATTTGTAATTTCAAGATAGATGTAATGTATTAGTATATATATATATACAGGGTGTCCGGTGGCAAAATAGGGTTTTAACTAACCCTAACCGCTGAGCGTTTGAGCGGTGAGGGAATCGCTTCGTTATTTGTGCGGGTTATTTAGTCATGTTGTACATCTGATGCTGTTGCAGTGGACGGGTAAACCAAGAACAATGGAATAAGAAATTGAGCCTTCCGAATTTGCTATGACATCAGCTCCGAGAATATACAAACAAAAGCAGGCGAAAGCAATAGAAACTACCAAACACAAGACATTCCCACGGCAGCCGGCTCTACGTTACCGGAATAACTTAGTTTTTTCCCCACCAAGGGCTGCCGCCCCAGTAAACTAGCCCTGTCTAGTGAGCCGCATACTTTCCGCTCACAGCGTCATCGGCATAAAAACGCAGAAAAACTGCATTTAGATGTATTTTTATAATTTGTGCTTTCACAATTTATCACGCGGCACTTCGCTTTTATGTCACAAATCACAGTAATTTTTCCTCCTTTTGTTTGTTTTATTCGTTTGTTTTGTATTATTACGGTGCCTGACGTCACACTTCTCAAAATCGCAACAAATAAAGTAAATATTTTGGGAAGACGTCTGATGCTTTTTCAATTACCTCTCAAAATTTCAGGTGAATCATGGCAAAATTGAACGAGTTATAGAAATTTTACTGAAAGAGTGTAGTCAAAGCCATGTATAACCGAGGCAGCTTGGAATTAGGGGGTGTTCCGACTCACTTGATATTTGACAGTTTCGTTGTTTTACAACCGATTTTCATGATTTTTGTTAACTTCTGTATTCAATTCGACCTGTCTTATATTCACAAACTCGTCCAATCAGTCGTTGTTTAGATGGTAGCTACGCAACATGAGCAAATACCAACAATGCCCAGTTCTTAATTCGCCTTGAGCCAATACTGTTAATTGTTTTCATATATCACCAATACAGTCTAATTTTTTTCGTAAACATACAGCCGTGGCCCCGGTTACGTCAGCCAATCAACTGATTCTTTTAAATTCGCTGGGAGCCGGTTAACGGTGTTATATTGGTCACACCTTCTGAATTTTTTTCATCATGGATTTTGTTCACGTTACAATACTCCACATTTACGTGATGCGCCAAGTGAAGATTGGACCCTCGTCGCTATGAGTTTGCATGATAACCCTAGTCAGTCTGTGCGCAAGATAGTGGCGGGGCAGAGGCTTTACCTTTTCAAAACTTTAATTCGTGCATGCACTTGGATGCATGTTGGTGCATTTTCGTACGGCAGAGACTATCTTCTGGAGTGATGAAACCCATTTTCAGGTAAATGGAAGTATAAATAAGCAAAATTGCTTTTATTGTGGCAGAGTCCCAAAGTGACGGTTTGGTGTGCATTGTAAAGTAGTGGAATAAATCGACCAAACTTTTTTAAAAACCATTAAGGGCAAGCAATTTCTGCATGCTGAACGATTACTTTCTGCCAATAACGAGAGAACATTCTTCCTTCAATACTCACACAGATGGTTTCAGCAAGATGGCGCCACGCCAAAGAGACCATGGCGCCACTGAATGATTTCTGCCAGCAACAACTGATAAGCCGATTCGATGACATATCCTGACCACCCAGGTCGCTCGATCTTACCGCTGTTTGGTTACCTCAAAAGTAAAATCTATGAGCAAACATAGCGACCATCTTAGCAGTAAACTAGCCCTGTCTAATGTACCGTACCTCACCATCCCAACACTAAAAGAAAATATCATACGCGAGGTTAATGGAGTCTCAACAACACTTCAGCAGCGAGTGACACGGAACGTGGAGGCCAGATTCTAAAAGTGTATGCGACGTAACGGTCAATAGTTAGAGGAAATAATTAAAAAAAAAATAATAATTATTTATTTATCGGAAACAGAGCTGCGGTTAAGTATTAAAAAAATAATAATAATAATTGGCGCGTACTTTGAATTAAATGCCGAGCTCCTCCTCCTATTTGTGCGTCTTGATGTTATTCCAGACGCCTCCGAGCGGCAAATGGTTTTTATGAGAACCTTTTTCATGGTAGAATACACTCGGAGATTTGTTATTACGTGCCGAGGGGCGACCGCTATTAGAAAAAACCTTTTTTATTATTAAGTTGAGTATTGCCATGAAAATATAGCTGCATGCCCAGAATCAGCATTTTATGCTGGTGCACGTTAAAAATGACTTCCTGAATTAGTATTTATAACAATGTGTTTTTTGACTTAGAAATTTTCAAAATTTTACATAGTAGAAATGAAATTTGTGCAGGCCTCGAATACTGATGCATTTCTGAAAAATACTAATGGATTACTGAAAAATTTCTAAACGTTTCAAGTATAGGTCGCCCTAACTGAAACTTCCTATAAAAAACACTGGAAAAAAGAGATTTTTAATATTGCTTAGATATTTCTTTGCGATAAAGTTATCGTTAAATCAATATTGTAAATAAAATTAAAAATTCGCCGGCTTAGATTGCAATAATTGTGTCATAAAAGGTAGTATACCATATTTGCAAATTAATTGTGTTTGAAAACCCATAAAATATATCCCCGTAAAGCATTGCTAGAACTAAATTAACCGCTTATGGCATAAGCTTATTGCTCATGTTAAGATCACCAAAAATATTAATTTTCGTATATACTTTTATCTGTACGTATGTATGTAGGAAGTTCGGACATATGATACATATGTATGTGCGCGCGCCTGTGTATACTTCTATTGTTGAAATCAACTTCGAAAAATTATTTCATTCAAAATTGCTAGTCATTAATTGTACAAGTTTCCAAATTTATTCCGACATGTCATGCGGAATTACACAGACGGACTTACATATGTACGAGTACATTCATATACGTATACGTGACGTGGACACACGCTAATCATTAATTATGCCCTAACATATGGATGGTTGTGTATTTATGTGTATACGTGCTTAACTACGCTTATTAACATTTACCAGCGTTCGAAGTCTTAAAATATGCATAAATATTAACAGTTTCGGCTGATTTCGGTATTTTTACAGTTGAAACCTTGAACAGAACCAAGCTGTAACAGAAAGTCGCATGGCATGAAGAAATATGCTTCTGCTGAAATCTTCAAGTTGTGTTGTAATGCTGATTGGTTAGCCCTTTTAAGCTTCCGGTACTTATTTACATATTCTTGAGCAATATTATTAGGCTTAACTCTTCTTTGGGTCAGACTTTTTCGACTTTGGACATGAACTTAACATTTCTATTATAGCTAACGACTTCAGCTTTCAGATAGATTCCAAAAATTTAATTTTCTATCGATTTATGGACATAACCTTTTAAAAAGGATCCTCGAACAGGACGAAAATAGGCCAGACCAGGGTGCCCTACCGAAGGTTTTAGAAAAGGTGATAATCGGGAGGGTTAATCGTTATGTATACTTATACTTATACTTATACTTATACAAATACAAAACAATAAAGTAAAAATGCAAATCAAAAGTGTTTGCAAACCAAAAATGCTTAACGTTGCATTGAAATACAAAACTGGAGGATATTTACAGATTTACCGAAGTATCTGGAAAGTTCTCACAGGACTAACTACCTCTGTCTCTGTCTCTATTCTTTCCCTGATATTTTTCTCCTTCCATCCTTCAATATCTACCCTCTTTCCAGAGCTCTTAATACAATGGGCTTTTTAGCCTGAGTGTTTTAGGGCCTCCAAATCTTTTGGTGTTCCTTGGCTCGACCAATTGAAATTTTTCACGACCCAGATTCATTCCTGCAATCCATGCTACAAAGCAGGGAAAAATGGACGGCAGCATGCAAAGCCATAGCAGGGACTATGAAGAAACAAAGTACCCTCGAAAGACTACGACGTAGGACCGGCGAAAAAAACGGACTCCGAATGGCAGATATGAGGAGCTTTTTCATGGTAGAAATACCCTCGGAACCTTATCTGTTGAGGGGTGACCGCTAAAAACTCTATCAATTTGTTGTTTCATGCACGGAGATTCGAATTCCGCTTCATAATATATAGTATTAACAACACATGCTTCTATCCTATTCTATCTATGCACAATATATCAAAGAAAATATAAATAGTTCCGTTATATTCCTCGAATAATTTTTTTTAAGCAAAAATCGTACAAAAGTGATATGATGGGTGAAATACGCAGGAGCTTATGGACTGACCTGATAATAATAATAATCAATGTATGATATATCGATGTTCTTGTTTCGTTTTTCTTGTTCCAAAGGTCATTGGCCGCAAGTACACTGTTCTAGTAAATACTTACCTACAAGTTTTCAGTTTCTACCAACCTAATACCGGTAAAATAAAGCTCACCAAAAATTATTAAACTTTTGCTAAGAAAGTATTTCTATTATTCCAGTAAAACTATTTTAAACAAGTTTATTATTGTCGCCGTTTTACATTTTTGGTCATATCTTCGGCATTTATAATTCGATCTTAAATTGTGATATATCGGGAGTCGTCAGAAAAAAGCCAACTTGAATCGCGTCGAATGTTGATGAATTAAGAAATAATCTTTATTTGATTTAAATAATTTTTTTTAATTCACGCTGTAGAAGTTGAAATGAGCTGGTGCGTAAGTACTAGAACGGGGTACTGCTCGAGGGAAGAATTTCGACAGGCGGATATGTCTACATCGATTTCTCTCATCATCTGGAGCATATACATATATACGAGTATATACATACTTATATATATATATATATCTATCTCGATTCCTCTATGCTGTTACACGTAACTATTATGTGAATAAAATTGTAATACCCTTATGCAAAAGTGCCCGGGTATAAATTTATTATATACACAGAAGTTGATCAAACTCTTTGCGCATGTAAATAGTTACTCTACACGTCCAGTGTTTATCTCGTCAGTATTAACATAGTTTTTGTGTTGTTTGATTCAAATTATAGACGACACCGATGGCTGAATAAATTCGCTTTCTACGTCCGACATAGTGGCAAAATGTCGCGTATGGACGAGATAATAATTTTTGATCCAGATCACATTTCATGAAAACTTTAACCTGCTCGATCAAAAAATTTTACAATCCAGTATTGTGATTTAAATATCGTGTTATTTATTGAATGTGTAAGGTTCGCCTTATAAGCCAAAGCGACTGTTGATTTCTGTCCTAATGCCGGTACAGGAGTATTATTAAAAATAGCCAGGCAGAGAATTTAATTATAAATACCCCCCCCCCATTAATAAAAAAATTTGCCTAAATTAAAGTTCGATAATATTTGTGATAAGATTGAGAATCTCTATAAAAAGTGGATCTACGGGAAATTTTATCTGTTTATACTAAAAAGCGAATTCGATAAGCAGCACTCCCATCACATCATGCATCCATCAGATCAGTACAATCCCTCTTACATGCATATACAACCATTCATACATATTACCAACAGTATTGTGCTGCATAGCAAGATGACATAATTTTGAATTGTTGTCAGTTGTTGTTGTTGTCACCGTTCCATATCATTGCTTGATTTTATTAGTACATTTCTCGTTCACGCTCGTAAAAAAATAAACTTTCTGCGGCCGAAGCGATGAAAAGTGAAACCTATGTGCAAACATAATCATACACATGTACACACATGCACATAATATATGTATATACGCACATGCATACATATGTATATATGCACACAATAGCTACTATTTTCGTTTTGTAATACAAGTAAAAATACTTAGTACCCTCATATCAGCCACATTTATTTGATGTCAGCCACATTGACGGCATTTGGTTCCAATGGAGATGGGTGGCGGTGGGTGGTGCGCGCTGCTCTCAGTTCTACACATTATTAGCTTTGTTCGTTTTGCTTACAATTCACGTTTTTGACTTTTGAGAGTCGCTTCTTTGTTTACAAATGAATGATGCTTTCTGCGGGTGAATGTGTGCATGAATGTGTTGCGTAAACGGAAATTGTTTTGCAGTGGATAGTAAAATTGTGTTTTAAGGTTGCTACGACCTTGACCTGCCCATGAATCGTAAACAATAGTTGAAGATGCTCAAGTTGTAGCGAGGAGATGTTTCGTAAAAATAATGCAGTTAATTTAAGACGCCGCTTAGAACGCAAGGCGAATTAAGTAAGTGCAAAAGTTTTACCAATCCTTTCTTGCATATAATTGCATTCGCTTATATGTACTTACATATTTGGTAGAAATAAAATTGATTTTTTTAAATTACATTATTCTTTATTTTCTTATTGCGTTAGTATAATTGCGATTAGAACCATATAAGCATAACTAATGAAGAGAACAGAGGTAATGTCATTTGCTCCACTATATAATATATGGATATATGAATGTATATACATATTCATACAAATATAATTGGCGCTTACACACTTTATTAAGTTTTTGACCGAGCTCCTCCTCCTATTTGTGGCGTGCGTCTTGATGTTTTTCCACAAATGAAGGAACCTCTAGTTTTAAGCAGACTCCAAATGGCATATGAATTTTTATGAGGAGCTTTTTTAGGGCAGAAATACACTCTGAGGTTTGCCATTTCCTGCCCAAGGGCGACCGCTATTAAAAAAAAAACTTTTTTATTATTTGATGTTTCATGCCTGGTGAGACGCATACGGATAACACAAAAAAATGCTGTATCTGAACATGTGTAAAAAGTACAATAATTGGAAACATACAAACAGACTTACAAGGTGGGGGAAAATTAATCACAATTTTTTCCATCACAATATCATTTTTTGTTTTTTAGTACAAAAATTGTTCTAAAACAAAATTGGATGATTAATAATTTTATTAGCTGTCTACAAATTAAATACTTTAACCACAGGATAAAAGCTTTCAATATTAATAAGGAGAAAATGCATATTTTAGACCGTGACAAAATTTCGATATTTTCATGACTGAAAACAAAAATCCACAATTTTGTCTCTTTCGGAAATACGGGTAGCCTTCTAATAATATATTTAATAATGCCGTCTAATGATAATTTAAAATGTATGCAAGATGTTGTGGCGTAAAATTATAAAAACAGAGTAGTGCAAAACTCAGCGACGCCAACTACTTTTATTTCCTTATATAAAAAAAAAAATTAGCACAACTTCTTATAACAAAACAAAAACGTTTGGAAATTGTATGAACGTACAAGTGTCGTCTGGGAAGAATTTTGAAATTGAAATTCGAGGGCGAGCCAAGAAACAGCGAGAGAATGGTAACTCCTAAAACACTCAGTCTGAAAGCCAATTGTATTCACAGCTCTGCAAATGAAAAGGGTTGATAGTAAGGAGAGAAGAAGGAGAGAAGTGACAAAGAGAAAGATATAGGATATAATAGAAATAAAGACAGAGATAACTATTCTTTCGCAATTCTGCAAATATCCTCCAGTTTGAGAGAACGAATTTTACGCATTCTCATGTCATCGGAACCCAAAACTCGTAGCCTTGCTCTAACAAAGGCAATACACTCATAAAATATGCTCAGTGCTATCCCGCTGCTCTAAGCAAGACCGGATAATTGGGTCCTTAATGATTCCAATGGTAGTCATATGCCAGCCCCATGGATTGTGTACTGTAATAATACCGGACATCAACCGAACGCCTTTTCTACCAAGTTTTAGATTTAGGTTCGACAGTTTTCTGTTCGGGCTTTTCACAAAACACTTAGCAGTTCTGCAGCGTTATCGATTGGATCATCGCTCTTTCTGTAAATTGCATACATAATTCATTCATTCATTTGCTTGAACATCGCGGTGTCCTGGAACCCATATAAGTACAAGTTTATTCCGTCTTGCAACAGAATTAAGTTTCCAGAGGTTTGCCTTGCGTTCTCCAGGGCCCTCAGTGTAGCCTGGCTGCCACTAAGTCTCCAGTTTGTTTCCCATTTTCTCTCAATTCTGCTACTTTCAGGGGAAGAATGTTATTTTTTCTAAAAGGATTCATAGAGTGCACCAGACGACCAACGCTACACATTCTTTGGATAAGCCACTTTTGCAATATGCCTCTCCATATTCAATTTATGCACATAATAATAATAAATCTACTTTTTGAAATGGAAATTTTACTAATTTCTCTAATACTTCTTTATTTTGCGTCCAAAGGCAAATGAATCGTCCAGAGATCTGTGACGAGTTTACTTCTTGTTACGGTCAGGAAGGAGTGATGAGTTTGATCTTAGAAGAAGAGGGCTTACCTTTCAATGACCATGGTATATATATAATAGTAGCTTATGTTAAAACTATTTCTTAAATAAAAATGTGCGTAATAATCAAGCTTGGAAAACATATTCAGGTTTTGAGAATTTTTTTATTTCGGACTTTCTAAATTTCACGCCACGCTCTTTTATGAGCATCTCACATGTTGTTGTTGTTGTAGCAGCAATACTAAACTCTGTCAGTATAATGTAAATTACCGGTCGTCTTCGTCTAGCTCATCTAACGGTAGGCCCAGGAAACTTGTTGTTTCAACAGGGCGTGAAAAGGTGGTTAGTGTCGTGCAGGGTGGCTTCACGTGCAGGACATATCGTCCCCTTAGTATAACAATAGCCTATGTGCTCATAGGCTATTATTTTTTGATTGAATTTTTGGATTCTCCATCGTCGATTTTATATGTGGTCAAAATTTTATCAAATTCTGGTTCCACAAAGTGGGTCAAAACGTCAGTCAAAAAATAATAAATATTTACAGACCTAACGAGATTTGAGTGAGAGCTACTTTCGACAAAAAGTTTGAAATTCATTTTCTCAAAACATCAAAAAATGTATAGGCTATTTTAATACTAAGGGGACGATATGTATGTTTGGCCAATTCTGGATAAATAGGAGCTTAACCTGCTACAATATCAAGAATGTAGTTTTGCTAAGGTTACGCGGGTCAGTCAGGGTGGCTGGAGCTCTTCATCTGCTGTGGGTGGTGGTTGGACTCCGATTACGCATTTGGCGATCGGGAGCTTAAGAAGGTAGCAAGGGTCCCCCGACGAATGCCGTTTATTGTCTGTCTAAACACTGTTCCGTCCAGTAGTTGTCGGTTCGTTTTGTCCTGGATCTCGCTCAGGCTCAAGCAGGTGTCTAGATGGGTGAAACCAGCGGTAGCACCCTAGCAGAAACTGTTTGCTGAGCAGTCTGTTGTGCCCCTTAACAGGTAGCATCTGTGCCTCGTTGTGAAGGTGTTGTAGAGGAGACATCAGAAGGCAACCGGTCGCTGTCCGAGTAATAATGTTTTGGTAAGTCTGGAACTTTATTCACTGTGTGTCACTAGTTCTAGGCGGCCAGACAGGCGCAGCGTAGTTTAGAACCGGCCGGCCAATTGCGTTAAATGTCGATAGCAACATTTCTTTGCCTTTGCCCGAAGTACTGCCGGCTACCGATTTGAGGACCTTGTCGCGATTTTGGACTTTAGTGGCAATTGCGGTTGTGTGCGCAGAGAAAGTGAGCAGGTTACTCTTAAAATGTTGGGGCTGTTAACAGTCGAAATTTGTGTGTCATAGATTTTGACCTTGAGTTGCAGCTTGACCTCCTATCCCTGTTTAGTGCACCGTATCTCTAGCATCTTACATCATGTAGCCTACTATGTGTATTAGCTTAGCAAAGTTTTCACAGTAGATTTCAATATGGAGTGGTCTGTGGCTCCAAAATAATGACTAAAAAATATACTTTGCCATGCCCAATTTCCTAAGCCCACTTAAATTTATCCTTTCATAGCGCTGACAATGATTTGTATCATTCTCTACGTAAAATGCGGGATATTTTAGTTGCGAATAAAAATTGATCTCTTTGCAGAATAGCCTTCGCAAGACCTCTTAGAATATGTTTGCATAGTTAATTTTGAACGCTGCTCTATTTCCAATATTAGGCTTTAAGAGGCCACCACCACATACACAGACATACATGAATTTAAATAAATATAATACATTTATTTATTTATAGCTAAAATGTAAAGCGCTGGTATGAACAGGGTTTTCCAATGAGGGCGCATCGAATTGCATTAAAGCAAACTGTGTGTTACCACAAAACTCTGTTTTTTATTTGAAAGGCCCACTAATGCCATTATGTACATATGTAATAAGACATCACAGATCTGAGAGGTCTAATTATCAACGACTTTGCTTCGTAGACCCGACAGAATTTTAGCAAATGTCTTGGTTATCTTAACTTTTCGCGCTATTAGCCGATTGCTGCTTAGGGCTGCGGTTTCAGAAATCACGCAAGAAGGAAACAAGTGGGGTTATTCGCACGTGGCCAATCTATCTATAGTACCTGCGCGAAAGATAATCTCAAATAAGAGTCGTATCATTTTTGTATGTTACCAAGTTGATTCGGTATCAATCACTAAATAATAAGCAATAGATTCGTCGTCCTCAAAACAAACTGGGCGCCACTGCTCTATAACATCGATCCATCCTTATAAGAAAACCCTATATATCACAAATAGATGCAAAGAAAAATGGGATTAATGGTGATTAATTATTACAAGCATTTAGCTGACGTTCAGCCACTTCAATCATTTCACTCATTTTCGGCAAATGCTTATTCACAAGCGTATACATACCCACACACACATCTACATATAATTATAAATACAGCTAATTATTTTTAGTACGAATAACGTCATCTTTCGAGCCACAACGTTCTATGAATGTGGATCAGCTGAAAAATATTATACATTCCCTTGGGCTTCGAATGCTTTCACAACATACAAGCATATGTATACATACATACACCCATTCATATGTAAAAGTGGAACACAAAACTATGTACATTTAACAACATATGCACATATTTAATTTAAGGGCCTTTTGAATTATGAAATATTTAAAACTGAAGTTTTCGATGATATTAAAGCTGCCAACAAAAATATCTACGAGTACAGTGAAAAATGATTACAAAGTGTTGACTGGCAGTAGCAAAGTATTGCAATTTATAGCTCTTAAATTCATTAAAAAATTTAATTCGACTCCACGCGAATGCAGGTAAGCATAAGCAGCAAGAAAAAATACCTGAATCAGTTCAACAAAGTTCCGATTAAATACTTACATACACATATATGTACATACATATGTATATAAAAAGTGGCATGCTGAGCTCTGACAAAGCGTGTGCACAACAAAGGCTTGGCAATGAATACGAAAGGATCTTTGCATACCTCAGACCGCTTACGATAACGATTTTCGAAATACCAATGTTAACTTAATCAGCTAAAAATTAATTGCTTCCAGTTGCGCTGTTGAATGTAAGAATAAGATTACGCCTGTTTTGTATTGAAGTTCAATTTTACGAGCGACTGTAGATGATTACAGTTAAATTAATTTAGAAGAGTGGAAAGGAAATGTGTAAAAAATGGGTTCTACCTTTTTGTTGTGCTTTAACATCGTATACCTGGGTATGACAATGAAAATAAATTGCAACAAAAGTAATTTACACAAGAAGGGTGGTCCGTCGACTGTGTTCCTTTTTAAACATATGAATGTTATTTTGACATTGATAGCTGCTTCGCGCTCAAATAAAGTGACATAAATTCAATATTACATTTCCACTCTACGAAATTAATTATCTTGCGATGTGTGCATTTAATACAAAGAATTTTCGGGCAAAGTGCGTTATCATCTCTTTGCTGTTGAAAAAAGGAAATTCTTACCTCTGGAGAACGAAAACACGCACGTGGCAATTGTATGGGCAGAGAGTGACAGTTTGCATCATTGCCAAATTGCTGTTAGTGACACCGTTTCTTATTATTTATGTTACTAGCAGCGATTGACCCTCGGTAGGCAATGGGTAAGCCTCCGTGTTTGTTTCTGCCATGAAAAAGCTCCTCATAAAACAACCATCAGCCGTACGGAGTCGACATAAAACTGTAGGCCGCTTTGTTTGTAGAAAGATCTCAAGACGCTCAAAACGAATCGGAGAAGGGGACCGACCCACACAATCAACAAAGGATTTACGGTCCAATTACATACATACGTATGTATATGTATATGAGTGCCCGGATATAAATTTTTAATTGCACGAGTAGTTCCTATGGGGTCTAATTCCTCCGTTGCGGCAACTTTACTGACAGCAAAATTGAATATTTATATTTGAGTCGAAGGCGCTACATACCCTATGATCAAAAAGAACCGTGAATGTTTAAATAAAACAAAACAGAGTTAAATTTCAGGCAAATTTATTTTATCGCCTTCAAAATATGACCCGTCTGAACATGTACCAACGTTTGACCCAGTCCTTCATGCACCTCTGGTAGGACGACGAAGGGATGGCCTTCAGCTCCATTGTCGCATTCTCTTTGATCTCCTCTATCGACCGAAATCTCCTTCCACGAAGTGGTAACTTCAACTTGGGAAACTAAAAGAAGTCGCACGGGGTCATATCAGGTGAATACGGGGTTCGTACGATGGTATTTACTTAGTGTTTGGTCAAATAATCCAGCACAATTTTGGGCTCGGTGCGATGGCGCGTTATCATCATGCAAAATCCAAGAATTGTTTGCTCACATTTCCGGCCGTTTGCGACGTAAAGCATTTCTCAAACGCCTCAAAACGGAAAAATAATATTCTCTATCGGCTGTCTGGCCCGATGGAAGGTACTCTTGGTGCACTACGCCTTGGCGATCGAAGAAAACAGCCAACATCACCTTCCCGGTACTTTTTGATCATAGGGTACGTGCCATGCGCCATGCAGGAATGCGCAAAAACTGGCAACTGCAACGAAAATGACAACTGTTTGAAGAAGAACAATTTTGTATCGCGCTAATTTTTATCGATGCTGTTTTTTTATTATATCAAATTAAATGCGGATAAAACATAGAATTTAAAGTAATTGAGTCAATTCAAACGCGCCCTTATCATTTCAATATGAGCTCAAATGCCAGAGAAAAGCCTAGACTTAACCGAGTTGTCTTAAAAAATTAATGTGCGTCTTGATCTCGAAGTTATGGTCGAACCCACCTTCTACCACTACCTTAAATTCTATTAAGGGGACAGATACCTGTAAACGGCCATATTTTCTCTTATCTTCATTAAAATTATTTAAAATGAAGAAGTCAATATATATTTTTTTTAAATTGGCATACAGTTTATTTATACATTAAAATAATATAAAAATTATTTTTTCGAAAAATTTTCGAATTATAAATTCACATAGAAAGTAAAATCATAAAAAAGATGTGTGCAAAATTTTAGGGAAATCGGTCAATAGCTTTTCGAGTTTTCGTGTACGCCAATTCGAGAAATATTTTTATTTTTTATTTATTTATTAAAAGAGTAACAATTATAAATAACTATTCCACTTAAAGAGCTAAAGCACTGGCTACTATGGCCTTCGGCTATATAGTTTTGAGAAAAATGCGTCTAAAGTTTGAGTACAACGTAACTATACCTCTCCCTGCGCTCGAACGCAAAGAATACAGTCGTCACGGTTGACGATCTATAATATAAGATATACTTAAATTTACGTTCTAAAATTTTTTTGACATATTCTTAAAGGGTTATATTAACATTTTATGAAAACAAAAAAAAATACAGGTATCTGTCCCCTTAAAACCCTCTTTCGCTTCAATAAGCATTAATTTCATAATATATTTCAAAACCAACAAAACCCTGTTTATGCACAACGAAATATTTACTTTCACGATGAGAACATTTTTTTCTTTTTGATTTATACATATATACGGCAATACTTTCATTGTGGCACCACGGTACGCTTTACACGTCACGTCAGTCAGAAGCGTTGCCGCAACTTGCGCAGCGAACCCATTGTGACAGCCGTAGAAACAACGGCTCGAGAACTACAATCAGTTGGAAAAGGTCCCTTCTATATTGAGGGAATGGATTTTCTAAAATATATGTATGTAGATGCATACCGTGGAACCTGTTAACTGTTTATACGAGTATACCTTTTCTACTGCTTTTTCTCAAATGTACACTTGTTGCATTGTTAAATGAATTAAAATTCGAATTCTAATTTATTTTTATTGTTATTATCTTTGATCGCATACATATACATACATATGTGCATATGTATGTGCACTCATATTCATATAAATATCGAAAATATTATTAATATTTGCACAAGCAAGGCACGAAAATGCACAAAAGTGAAGAAAGTTATTTAACAAAGCGTCATAACGCAATATAAAACGGCATATTATTAGATAAGCAAACAAAAACGAATGAATGCCAAAACAGACCGAAGTAATGATAACGAGTGCTAAAATAATTAGCAAGTATTTGTAAACAAAACCGTAAGAAATGTTTTAAAGTAAAAGTATTTCAGCTTGAAGTGTGTAGTAAAGGTTGTTGGATTGAGTTGGATACACGAGATCACTGGAAACAGGGGATATATAGATAACTGTGGCGCATTTTCAATTTGTTCACTTCAAAACCGATGGTTTTATTGACAATATTTTTGGAATGCGTGCTTAAAATTTATTAGTTATTCATGAGCGTACGGCGGCTATCGATTAATGCGATAATAATAAATTAATATAAAACGCAATATTCAATTGCGTGAGTGTGAAAGGAAACTCTCGTGCAGAACAGGTCAAGAAGCCATAAATAAATTATTATAATTGCTGTACGGCCGCCCCAAAATCTGTAATCGAAATGCTTGTATCTGTAGTGGCGCACAGGTGGGCAAAAATACATGAAATCCTTTTTGTTCAGTCATACAAGAGCGAAATAAGTAGCTGGCATAACAGATTAAATAGTACTTTAATACACCTACTGACCAAATACAGTAATGTTTTTCTTTTCCTAATTTTTAGATCCAACATGTCAGCGGAAGCATCAAATGGCAGCAGCCCCTCACCCGCCGCCTCAGCCGAGCCCCCAGTGGCTGAAGTCGCACAATTGGCTTTAGAAGATGAACCGAAAGTCAGTTTCCAAGATCAATTTAAGGCCTTCTCCAAATTTGGTGACACAAAATCAGACGGCAAATTGATTACATTATCGCAAAGTGATAAATGGATGAAACAAGCTAAAGTGATCGACAAGAAGATCACCACAACTGACACGGGCATACACTTTAAGAAATTCAAAGCGATGAAAATCTCCTGTGCTGATTACAATAAATTCCTTGAGGATTTAGCGAAGGCGAAAAAGATCGAGTTGAGTGAAATAAAAAAGAAAATGGCTGCTTGTGGAGCGCCGGGTGTTCTGCAGGTTTCGGTGAGTGGCATTAAGTAAAAATTATGAAGAAATAATTTATTTATTTATTTATTTAATACACAAACGCCAATCGGCAATATACAACTTCAAAAAAAAAAAAAAAATCGAAATGTTGTTTGACCTAGGGGTATGGTAGTAGACGTGATTTAATATCTGGTACGATGGTATTGAGTGATCCGCTGTAAAAGTCCACCTCGTTGTGCAGAGAGTTGACGATCCTAGCTATTCGCTTATGTGGACCGTTAAAAACATAGTTTTTAGTTGTCCTTGTGGTTTTTAGCAGGCGATTGCGTCTCAGTGGAAGTCCAACAGGTGCGAATTCAAAGCAACTATTGATATCTGGGGCATCGATCAGGCCATTCACAACTTTGAAAAATAATATTAGGTCCGCTACCTGCCGACGTGCTTGCAAATTATTGATGTGGAACTGGTCATAGATCTTAAGTGTTGATCTGTATCCTCCTTGGCGACTATATCGACATCGTTCAACGCGTTTGATTGCAGAGTCAGTAAAAGGAGACCAGATTACTGTGCCAGTAATTAAATTAAATTTTAAAATTTTATAATGAGGGGAATAAGAACAATTGTCATAAAAAAAGCCCTTGGCAAAGCTGAAAAATAAAATAAATGATTGTCGGCCGCCGTAGCCGAATGGGTTGGCGCGTACCTACCATTCGCGAATGCATAGGTTCGAATCTCCGTGCATGAAACAACAAAATGATAGAAAAAGTTTTTTCTAAAAGCGATCTTCCCTCGGCAGGCAATGACAAACCTCAGAGTGTATTTCTGCCATGAAAAAGCTGCTCATAAAAAACATTTGCCGTTCGGTGTCGGCTTAAAATTGTAGGTTCTTCCGTTTGTGGAATATCATCAAGGCGCACGCCCCAAATAGGAGAAGGAGCTCGGCCAAACCATTAACAGAAGTGTACGCGCCAATTATTTATTTATTTAATTGTCGCGTACATTCATTGTCCAATATTTTGGTGCAGCTTCTCCTGCAAATTTTGGTGTGCGTCTCGATGTTGTATGATGATGAAGTATATTTTTATTCTTATAGAGGAAGTATAGTTGTCCTGATTGTATTGAATTATAAATAGCCTTGACCAAAGAAGAAATGCTCAATCAGCACAAGCGAATTCTCCATAACCTCTCTAGCATCCATGCGCCCAAGAAAACATACAATACCTCGCAACAGATCTTTGTTATGGAGGATTTCTGCCAAATATGTATATTCCACATACAAACTCTTTTATCGAAATAAGTTTTCATTAACTAGTTGTATTGTACATACATACATATTATGTATTAGTTTTTATAAATTGGTAGTAAATATTCTTGTTTTCCATAGGCTGGCAAAGCAGCATCGGCCGTTGAACGACTCACTGACACCAGCAAGTATACTGGGTCTCATAAGGAGCGCTTCGATGCCACAGGTAAGGGCAAAGGTATCGCTGGCCGTAAGGATTTGGTGGACGCATCTGGCTACGTATCTGGTTACCAGCACAAGGATACATACGATCCCACTCACTAAAGGCAGAAAATTTCCAATTAACTCGGAGCAAACATGAACACATTTATAATCTCTATAAAAGAAAAATACTTAAATAAAATCACAAAACTGCACAAATAAGCTTTCATGCAGGTTTATATAAATATTAGGTTTACACAAAGCTATTTAATGCATTTTTATTATTACTTTAGAACTTTGCCTAAAAGTGGCTTAGAAAAGCAAAAAACATACGTAAAAGTATTTAGTTTTTATTTAGTACTCTTTTCGTGGCAATTTATTGAATACACTTTTGTGATACTTTTAATTAATATTACAATAAAAGAATACAACTTTTGCTAATATAGAATATGGTATTATATTTGTGGTAGTCTGCTTCTTAATCTGGTGTTTTCATTTAGTATTGCATAAATATTTTTTTCAGTCGCTTTTAATTTGAACATTTTAATATTAATATACAAAATTTTCGGCGAACTGATGAAGAAAAAATCGGGAACAAAATTAAACGTGACATTAAAAAAGTTCAAAATTTTTTATTCAAATACACTATATACATACATACAAGCCCGACGAGAGCGGGGGGGACCGGGTACTTTTTCCCCCGGGCCCGGAGTTTTCAGAGGGGCCCGGACTCGAGATTATACGTCTTTATATGAATTAGACATCATTGGAAAGGGCCCGCATTTGCAATTTTCCCCCTGGGCCCGGATTTTCCCCCGGGGCCCGGATATGCTCTCTACGGCCCTGCCTACATATATACATACATAGGTATATAAAATAGGACCACTTACTAAAATTAAGTATAGTTTTTACATGAAAATAAAGTAATATGTACGTTTTGAAAAAATGTTATTGATAATATTTTTATCCCTCTCTTTTTTGTATATTAAAAGCAACTTTTTTTAGACCACTCAAAATGGCTACTTTCCTCCATTTAATACCAAAGTGTAATATATAAAATGAATGTGTATTTAAAAAAGACATTGATGCTTATATAAATAGAGACGTGAAATGAAATAAATTAAAAAAGTCTCTTGTTAATAAAATAATAAAAACGGAATGCGTTATGATTTGTGTAATATTTGTAGTATAAAGTACTTATACTCGCATATGTAAGTATAGTTTCATTCGGCGGAATACCTCGGAGTGCTCGAACCCATACACACTAAACTTGCTTTATAACTCTTCGCCACTTCGCCAATACCAATCGCCTTCCTTTAACTTGGTACCGAAGCCAAATGGTAGAAATGGCGCGCTTCGATTCTCATGCAATGTTTTTTTTATAAAATGGAAAGTATACATTGGCTGTATTTCCATTCCAAGTGAAATGTAGTTACGAATCTGATTACACAATTTTACAATAAATGAATCAAACAGTGTTCAAGGAAAGGGGATTCGAGAAAAAGTTTTTTTAAGTTTAACGAATGCTGTGGCGAACTCGAGGACTGAATACTCTTAAGGGGGCAAGTCCTTGCAAAATTTTAAAAAAATCGTTTTTTTTTTCGATGTTTCGAAAGTATAGTATAGCCCATTAACTATGTAGAGAGCGGTCCGCGCGTTCCTGTACTGCAAACTTTAAACTCATTTATCTCGAAACTGTACTTTAAAAAACTGCTCGTGTTGTAACTCAAAAAGTTATCGACCGATTTGTTTGAAGTTTGATGAGGCCTTTCTGTACATTACTGTCGGAACGATAAACCTAAAATTTCAGATATTTCGCGTTAATAAATTACTTTTAGGGGGCTAAAAATGTCAATAAAATAGCTCTAAATTCTGACTTTTTTTCAAAGGCTTATTTTATAATTAATTATATACTTGTTTTTTAATTTTATAGGTTCATCCTTTTCGTTAATATGTAATAAAAAAAACAATCTAATTTTTTTGTTTCAGATCGATAGATTAAAAGTAATAAATATAGCAGTTTGGGACCTCGCGCCGTAGGCAGCCGACAAGAAATGATTCTGAGCCGCCATTTTGGAAAAAACATGAAAAACAATTTTTTTTGTACTCTCCAAAGGTTAAATAAAGTTATGTTAAAGCTTCAAAGTAATAGAATTATTTTATCACCTTTAAAAATATGTTTAAAAAATGTTCGATTTTGAGGCTTCTACATGGACTTCCCCCCTTAAATAAAATCGTTCCACTATAGAAACAACTACATATCCTGCCTGTAGTTGCATCAATTCAATAAATTTTATGCTCATTAAATATTTTTGAACTAGGGACCCTTAAACAGTTATCATTTTTAAATATGCTAACCAAGTTAAGTAATAAGCACTCAAGTTTAAAGAAAATAAATATTTTCCACTCAAGATATTCTTTCTATTCCATTATATGTACACTAAAAAACTTCTTTGTCGAGTCACCGACATAATTTTCGATTTTTAATTGGTTTTTCGGATTTTTAAAGAATGCTGAAAAAATTGTCATTAGGCATCGTCGATTCGACTCAGTGACTTCTAGAGTTGATTGTTGATTGAGGTAGCGTTAAAAACATTCGATAACTTTCCATTTGTAGGATGCGACTTCTGGCAAGATTATTTGTATTGTAGTATCAGAGGATTTATCTCTTTTTCAGGGGTTAGGGGTAGTCAGAGGCCCGAAAAAATGATGATTTTTTTTTTTTGCTAGTCAATTGCTTTATTTTACAAAAATAAACACATAGCATTAATACATAATATTTCAACTTGACTTCAGCAAAATTTCAAAAAAACAAAAAAATTATTGTAATAATTGTAAAAGTTATCGCTGTTTGTGTGGAGTCCGTTTCTCCAGAAGTCCCTTGCGTTGATCAGCACATGCCCTTGGAGATTCATCTAAAATCAATCGGACAAGAGAAATTAGTTTTATTAAAAGATAATCTTGTGCCTGATCGAAGCTTTTTTTGTTTTTCAAAATTAACAATATGGGACCTCAGGAAATATTTGTCAGATTTTGGAGAAGAAAAAAATCAAAAGTAGTATAAATTTTATTGAAATCTACCAAGTTGGTAACGAGGATGTGGCAACAAAATGGTGCGGAAGCGCTGGTTGGATTCTGGAAGAATCACCACTTTAACCAACCAACCCAGCGGTTTTTAAGTTACAGTGGTCACCAGTTCAAAAGACATAGTTTTGAGAAAAACGCATTTTAAATTTTGCTATCGATTTATGTAGAGTTATACGAATTATTTAATTACTTACACTGTGTCATCTATTCCTGGGCCATATAATAGTTCTTCAGCCATCATAGCAGCTTCCAAAATATCGATTTGCTGTTGCTAAGGATCATTCTACATTCATAACAATAAAACCCGAGAAGTCGGTTGCTTGCAGCTGCTGCTGGCTACTTGCTCTCGAACGCTCCGGATCGCCCGAGAGTCCTTTGTTAATTGATTCACTTCAAATTTTCACACAATATTTTTAAGATATTTTACTTTAGGAAAATGCAAAAAAAAATCCAAATTTTTGAAAATTCTGACTTCCCCTAACCCCTGCAATAGAGGATTATCTCTGCAAAAAATTGTAGTAATTGTCTTATTTTATTGGTTTTATTTCCTTATCTACTAAACTATAAGATAATATGTTTACCTACATCTTCCTCCCTACAGAACCTTCAAGTTCCGGTGGAGTATATTCCCAGTATTAGTAAAAGGATAATTCAATCTACAATGACCTGTTAGAATTCTTGTGATGGTTCTAAAATTATTCTTAATTAATTCCATTCAATCGGTTTAGATTTAAGCTACCTATCATTGAATTTGATTGCGATAAAGCTGTTAGACTGTTTCAGAATGATCTTTTTCGACTGAGCTCTACTCCCTGAATAAGAGGGAAAAACTTATCATTTCCTAGATCACAAAATGGCTCTGGGCTTATAAATAGGAAAGCTGTCCCTTCCATGACTAATTTATTTGTAATTGCGTTCCCAGCAATTCCTATGTGCTCAAGAACCCATAAGATATGAACCTAGTTGTTTTGGCTTAAGATATTCAGCATATCAAGATCTGCACCAATTTTGATATAATCTGGAAAGAGTTGAGAGTCTTGGTTGCTGTCTGGCTAGCAGTGAAGATGGATATGTTTCTGTTGTTATAGTTGCGTTCAGTGAGGGCATCTCTCTATTCCGTAGACTTACGCTTAAAAAATAATCAGCCTAGCGCTTTCAAATATCTTTTGGCTGGTCCGCGATTCGTCTTTGTACCACGTTATCATATTCTGGTTCAACTTATTGGCTTTAGATTACCCTTCATAAGTATTTTTATTAGCCAGTCTTACCCAGAGTTTTACCATCAGCAGCATCATGCCGAATATTAACAAGAATATTAAAGTTCCTGCGATTTTGGTGATCACCTGACCCAATGGTAGCATTGGTTGCTCTTAGCATAGCCATCTTCGCTTGGGATATTAATGTGAAGAGGTGTAGGTTCTAGAAGTACCTCGTTTAAATGGAAGAAGGCCTCACCAGACACATATTTTAAAGGGAGCGTTAATAAATAATAAGTATGTTAATGTAAAAATTATCCAGTAACTTGATAGTAAATTAATTTCCGGGAACTCAAAGGCAAGAATATCAAAAAAGTACATGAACGCAAAACCAGTAACAGTTTGCAAGTTTTACGAGCAGGTGATTAAATTCTTGCTGGAAAAAATTAAAAATGTTTTCAGTTGAGCTACCTCGTATTAAATTAATCACATGATTTTATTTTGTCCACAATAATTTGTTCCATTTCCTCATCAGTGTCAGGTGAAGAATATTTAATTAGCAACTGTATTGTTGTGACAATCAAAACTTTCTTTATATTTTCCTTGCTTATTTTGTCCACAATAATTTGTTCCATTTCCTCATCTCTGTCAGGTGAAGAATATTCCATTAGCAACTGTATTGTTGTGACAATCAAAACTATCTTTATATTTTCCTTGCTTACGGCTATGTATGTATGTATGTTACATATTGCCGAAGATATATTCAAAGCTTTCGATTTGTATTTCGGAAACTGCAGCGACTGATTGACTGGAGGCTGTGGCCCTGAAGTACATACCTCGATATCATTGGCCGATTCCTATTTAATATGTGATTCCAAATAAACATTGTATATTTTTTATCTAAAATATATTTATTTAAATTCTCCATTTTAAACACCATTTTTATTTAAATTTAGAATTTTGACTTAATTCGCAAATTTTAATTTATTTTTACTTTGTGATCAGCAATTTTTCTCACTTGCAAATTCTCACAAGTAAAAATTTATTCAGCAAAAACTCGCAACTTCTCCTCAAAATGAAATGTCATTTTACTCTCTCACTTTCCCCTTATTGTGCTAGCTTTTTCGGTACATGATCATCAAAACGTGATAATTTTTTAACAATTGTTACAAACTATTTGCTTTATGAACAGACCTAATATGTGGTATATTTGCATTTTGCGTTAGACCAAAATATTTAATTCTTACTGAATAACTGCTGCCTTGACTTAATTTTTGTACTAAGTATTAATATTTTTGCATCCCTGTTTTAAACTCATTTTTTCACCATATCCTCAATCAATGTAATTGTTTTATAGTATTTTACTGAAGGCTCGATTTTGATTTTATGTAATTTATAATACTAATTTGTTTGCGTTCAGCTCGTACTAGCCTAGTTTTATATAAAGCATCACATTTTGACGATGGTTATAGTGCAAACAAACTACCAGATGATTAATGAGCTTGTTGCAATTGAACACCATTGTATGCAGTTGTTGTTGTAATTTTACTTAGACCTTTTTTCGATTGACGTTTCATAATATTAAATGTATCAATATCAAATATCTTGGGGGGGAAACGTTATGCGCTAACCACTTAACCAATGCCTAACACCTCAACCAAGTCGAGTAGTATAAAATGCTTGGCACAGTGCCGATGAGTTTAGTAGACGCGCCAACCGATTGCAAATCAAAGTTGTATAACAGTAAATTGGGCAAAGTGGATTTCTACAATATATTTTGCAAAATATTTGCACTTGCATCTGAGATTCAACTCAGCAGCGACACCAGAGGCGTTAGTGGCAGCAGTAAAAGTTCTAGCCAAAACAACAATAAATTAAACAGCGATAGTACCAAAAAGAATAGTTTCCAATTAGTCGAATTCCATTCACTAGAGGATTTAAAGTACAAAATGGCTTTTCGCGATAAACGTGCAGTGATTACTGGTGGTGCCAGTGGCATTGGTTTGCAAGTGTGCAAGCAGCTATTGGCCAATGAGGCGTCGGTGAGAATAATTGATGGGACAACTTAATATTTATTTAGCTATTAATCGCTTAACGGTTCCTTGTAATTGTCTAGAAAATTGCGATTGTTGATATACAAGAAAATCCAGAAGATATCTCTAAGTTGCGTGCTGCACATCCCACACAAACAATTCTGCTCATCAAAATGGATGTTACGAACAGGCAGGGTATTGCCGACACATACGAAGAACTTAAAAAAACTTTTGGTACTATTGACATTGTTGTAAATGTAGCTGGGATTTTCAACGACCAGGATGTGCAACGCACAATTTTAGTCAATTTGGTAGATACCAAAATTTCCGTTTTATGAAATAAATAATGAATTTCTCAAAATTTAAACACGAATTCTTAGGGTGGCATCATAAACTCCACACTTGCTGCCGTGAAGGTAATGAGCACTGAAAATGGTGGCAATGGTGGTATTATAGCTAATATGTCTTCTGTGGTCGGTTTGGATCCCATGTTCTTGCTGCCTGTGTATGCGGCTACTAAGGCGGGAATTATACATTTTACACGTTGTTTGGGGGTAAGTGCATTTTGCTTTTTCTACAATATACATACATACAAATATACGTTGTATTTATTCACAGTCCGACACATACTTGATCCGCACTGGCATCAAGTTCATTACAATCTGTCCGGGCGCTACTATTACAGACATGTTTACCAACTTTACTGAGAAAATGCTCTTTCCCGATATGGGCGATGAATCATATCGGGTGCTGGACCGTCTCAACAAGCAAAGTGCGGCTGATGTATCACGTTGCATACTTACGGCATTAGAAAAGGAGAAAAATGGCGAAGTGTACATAATTGAGGGTAAGCGATTGTTTCCAACGGAAATGAAAAGTTATTGGCGCGGTATTGAGAAGTCAAGCGAATAGTCATTATAAAGTGTTAAATGTTTTCTTATACTTTTTGTAAAGAAATAAATAGTATTAGCTTTTAATTTAAAACTGATCATTTGCAGCTGCGTTAAACATTATTTTCAATTAACTTTCGGAAAATCCAACAATCCTGCAATCTTAGTTTATTACCTGCGTCAGCGAATAAAAAATAAAAGCAGGCTTAACAAAATTATACAAATTCTCTTTCATTGCTGTTATTTGAACTGTTCCGTTAATCATCGCGCCAGGTAATCAGCACTTCGTCTGTGCGATAGCGTTGCGTTACAAACGATTCTTCCAAAGGCATGCGTGCACCAGAACGAAACATTTCGGCCCCTGCATGTGCAATCATCAAACCATTATCAATACAATACCGCTCGTCTGTAGCGAATAGCTTGCCGTCCCGTTCCTCACACATGATTCGCATCATTTCTTGCAGGCGTTCATTGCAGCCAACGCCACCCACAATCAGCACCTTTCATTATACAATTTTGTTCTTCACTAACAATTTCTTCGAAATAATTATTCAAATTTAATACCTCATTCGATTCACAATGCGCCATTGCACGTTCCGTAATTTCCACCAGCATTGCGAATATTGTCTCTTGCAATGAATAGCATAGATCCTCGTTGGTATATTCTGGTTCATTGACTGTTTCATCGGTCTTTTTGCGTTTATTGCGCCTTTTGTTAGGATTCGCTATTTCTTCTATGTGCGAAAGAATGCCGGAAAAGCTAACATCCATACCTGTAATCAAAAATAGGCAAACAAATAGTTTACAAATTAAAATACCTTATCTACCTTTAACAACGTATGGAAGTTTTATAAAGTTTTTCCCATTCTTCGCTAGTTGCTCAATGTTATAACCTGGGCTGGGATCATTGGAGAGTTTGATAATACGTGCAAATCGGTCCAGGCAATTTCCCACGGCAATATCTATCGTTTCACCAAAAATGCGATAACGTTTATTGGAATAGGCAATCACTTGCGTATTACCACCACTCACATAGAGCACAATGGGATTTTGCGCGCCGGTTATTAGACGGCCCATTTCTATATGACCAATACAATGGTTGACACCCAAAAGTGGCTTCTCCCACAATAAGGAAAGTGTTCGCGCTACTATAGCACCGATCAATAGTGGAGGCGCCATGCCGGGACCCTTTGTATAGCAAATAACATCTAACTCTGTATGTCCAAGATTTGCTTCTTTGAGCGCATCTTTAATGAGCTTGAGAATAACCTCTCTATGGTGTGCTGCTGTTTCTTTGGGCAGAAATCCTATTAAGATTTTAATTTAAAAGATGAATAATAATAACAAGAAATTTATAAGCTATAACCTTCGCCTGGAGGAGTCACGTAGGTTCGGCGCACATTAGCTAAAACTTCTCCATCGCGAATTATGCCTACACCAATTTTATTCGCACTCCCCTCGATGCCAAGTGCACAAACCATTTTTTGTATGTAATTGCTTTTGAATAAATAAGCTTAAGTTATTCCTTTATCTTATATTATATTCTTTAATTTACTGCTTAACAAAAACTACCACTTCCTTACAATTGTAGTGAATTTTTTTATAAACAAGCCGGCTGTTGGCAAATGACTTTCTTAAAACAGCTGTAAGTGAAGATAATAGATAAAATGTGTCGCAACAAAGATTATCTAGCAACATGACTGAACTCATAATGTTGCTGAGAATGTTTAGAAACATTAGACAAAAATAAAAATAAAATACATTCCCAATTAAATTTTTCCTTTATGTTATGAAAGAGTTGGAACAAAACTTTTACAATTCAGATTTATTAAAAATAAACCCTTTTTTCGATTAATATACATATACATATAGGTACTAAAAAAATGAATTTCATAACGCATTTTTTAACACCAATTCGCTATGAATTAATGACCAAAATCTACCTATATAATCAAGTAGTATATCATACTAAGCGTATTTCAAATGATTTGAAAACACATTTTTCAACCCTCTTCGGTATCTTCATCTTCTTCTTGTAAATGATCTAGCTTTAAAGTTCCAGCGGCTCGCACCTTATTTTCCGAAGATACTTTACGTATTTTCTTACATTTTTTCTGCTGCCCGACGACATATTCGGGCATCACTACTTTGGAACCTTTTAGCCTAGGTTTATCTACCTCTGCATCTTTGAGCTCGTTATCTTCTTTAGCTTTCATTTGTTTTCTTATTTTACTAGACTTTTTAAATTCAATTTTAAAATTGGCTTCTGAAGTCCCTTCACTTTCCGTCTGTTGATCGTCCATCTGTTTTAAAAACTGAAAAGCTGCAGCAGTATTGGTGTGATCGGATATGTCCACGTCGGCTAGTGAGTACTTTGTCCATTTTTGTGGATTAACCTTTGAAATACACATAATTAAGATCTGGTTCTGCCTAAGAGCTGAATTGAAACTTACCTTATAGTCTGGTATTCTCCGAGGCTTCAAACACTTTGAAAGCGGTATTTCGGGTTTTTTAAATATACTCTCCTTGCCTCGCATTCGAGATAAACTTTTGTCAGGAGACGAAATTCCACGATTTCTGTCCGGACCAGTACCACGGCGGTAAATCAAATCGATGGAGGGACAAGAAGTTTGACTTTGGTCCAGTGCTGTTCCCGTTAATTCTTTACTTGCATTGTCCAAGCAAGCAAATAAGGCGTTCTGTTTCGCTTCGAAATCTTGCATCTTGATTTTTCTACTCGGTTTTATCACAAATATTAAAACAATATTTTATGCCGAAATTTCTTGCAAAACCAAACAAAACAAAATCTATACTATTGAATTCGCCTTTACGAAACAATAAACAGCTGTTGTGCTGCCATATCATTCTCAGATTGACAAATAAAGACAAGGAGGTCCTAAATTCGATCTGGACCGAACTATGTAAGCCCGCCCATATTTTTTTATTTTAGGTCGGAACTATGGTAAATGGAACTATGATATAATACTGTGGCAAACACGAAACTTCGCGAACCGACTGGCAATTGCGATACTAATTGATATACCAAAGCGAATCTATTAAAGGTGGTTTCGGTAAATCAGCTGATTTATTTTTTTTAAGTGAAACTTAGGACGAGCGAGAATGGAGAGTCAAATTTCAAGGTCATGCAAAAAAAGCTAAAACGTAGAGGAAAAGGAGAGGGAGAGCTATGCCCTATATATATCTTAAATACACTTTAGGCTATTTTTCCTGAGTTATTCCTTGTGGTTGCTAATTTCTAGTGAGAAATAACACTGCCTACTTTTTGGCGCTTATTTGTTGGTGCAAACTTGTAGGAAATATATTTTTGGCGTTATATTTCCTTGGTGCCTTTTTCTTTTTTGGTCCCAATTTTTTTGGCATTTTTTGGAGCCTACTTTTTGGCGCTTATTTCCGTTTCCTGGCTAGTGCTTGTGCGTACTATAAAGTGCTATCCATTCCGGCGTCGGATTTATTGGTTTTGCTTTGCGGTAATTTGTGCCGTTGCTACGGTCCTGGAATCGCTGCGTTTGTGCGGCTGATAAACGCTCGGAGTAGTTTGCGTTATTGCCGCGGTTTGTGTCCGGCATTCACCTAGACCGGTCGACCCTTCTCCGTTTTTTGTAAATTTTTTCTATTTGTATTCTCTGCAAATGTTGTGAGTTTATTTAGATATATATTCTTTCTCTCTCTCATTTTTCTTCGGTCTCTCCCTATTTCTTTGTCTGCCTTGAAAGTTTCACTTCTGTTATGTGTACTACGCTACACGCACTTTTTTTCTTTCGCCGTGTCCATTTAGCTGTCAGCCCAGACTGAAACAAGGCGAATTCATTCTCTGTTTTCTACTTTGCCAATACTTTTCTTTGACACTCAAACGTACAAAATATTGTTGTAGTGCCACCGTCTTTAATGAATGCGTCTTGTTCAAATACTAAACCGAAAACAACAAATCGCCTTAATACCAGATGGCCCAGAATGATAGAATTCAAGGCAAGGCTAAGTGAACTTAAGGTTCAACAACTTAAGAAGGAGTTGAAGCAGCGTGGCTTATAGACTTCTGGAAACAAAGCAGAGTTGCAAACATGGCTGCGCGAGGATATAGAGACAGAGGCTGTTAATGTAGTCGAATATGTGTTCCAGCTAGAAGCTGAGGAATCATCGACCAAAATGGAAGACAAGGCAGAGAATTCAAGACCATCACCAGGAGTTGACATGCATGTGATTATAGCTGTAATATACCAAATGTCATCGCAGATGTTGCAAATGTCGTGACAAATATCGGCACAAAGATTATCGAAAGACCCATCTAGGCTGAGGAATTTGTAGTGAAGACCCGCCTCTGTGAACTGCAATTGAATTGTCCGAATATGTTAACCAGTGGTCCCAAAGCTCCATCATTCGACGGTACTGCACCATATTTAAGGAGTACTGCAGACAAAGTTGCTTCATTGGTTGTCTCGCTTAAGGGTTCTGCCACCGAAGTACTGCAAGCAGAAGCCGATAGGGAGAACTATGAGAGCTTAATGTCAGTAATATCTATTTTATTTGGATAAAAACGTAACAAATCGGTAACAATACTGTTGAGCACTAGTGAGTGGGTATTAACTTCAGACTGATACATTGAGTACCTTTGGGCATTATAAGCAGAACTTGCGTAACCGCAATGGAAAGCCGGCCAATTTTAATTTTTAATGTATGAAAAAATTAAGCATTGCGTGTACGTATATTACAGGAATGACTTGCAGGTTTTGGAAGCTGCATACCTTAAAGTGATAGCCACATTTAAAATGAGCAGAGAATTCTTTACCATTTTATGGAACAAACTCGAATTTATTGCAAAAAGTGAAACAAACTATACAAAATGCACTCATTTGGATAAATGGTTTACAAGTGCCTTGTATGCACTTATTAGAAATGTCTTTACCAACATTTTTCCTTGCCAACGTTCACTCTCGTTTATATTTTTCTTTTGGCATACAGGGTGCGCCATCTTTTATGTCGGTATGTAAACGCTGAATAACTTTGTCATAACCATGAATCGCTTTACACCGAAAGAACTGAAATCCACGCTATAAAACCCGAAATGCTTGACAAGGTGATGACAAAGGCAGAAAAAAGATCGCAGTTTATAACTGCTAATAAAGATGGAAACTTGATTGAATATTGTATTAAAAAATAGTTTTAATAAATTGTAAATAACCAAACCAAACTAAAATACCTCACTTATACAAATCAGTAGTTTTTTCAAAGTTATTCAATGTTTTCATACCGACATAAAAAATGGCGCACCCTGTATATCCTCTGCAAAACTAAATGATTGAGAATAATAAAAAAAAATGAGTTCCACACCGAAAATTCTATAGTTTGTAAACTCTTTTTTGATTACAAAACTCGGATTTCGCTCAAACAATGGCATTCTAGATATAGTAATGGGTTGTGCTGCTTCTATCTCCAAAATACTACAAATAAATCCATGACACTAACCCTGACATTCTTCGCCGCCAAGCCCATCTGAGACCACATTGCTTTGGATTTCCTACGATGAATTCACTGTCTCGACTGTTCCTTAGTATTTGATGTGTTGTGATGAACTCCTTTTAGGCCACAGTTAAGAAGTGGCAAAAAATGCCATTGCAAAACCTTGTTCGCTAATTTTAAATACCTTATTTGTTATCTATCTTTGGCGGCCGCCGTAGCCGAATGGGTTGGTGCGTGACTACCATTCGAAATTCGCAGAGAGAACGTAGGTTCGAATCTCGGTGAAACACCAAAATTAAGAAAAACATTTTTGTAATAGCGGTCGCCCCCATGAAAAAGTTCCTCATAAAAAGTATATTCCGTTCGGAGTCAGCTTAACACTGTAGGTCCCTCCATTTTGTGGAACAACATCAAGACACACGCCACAATAGGAGGAGGAGCTTGGCCAAACATCCAAAAAGGGTATACGCGCCAGTTATATATATATATATTTGTTATCTATCACTGAATCTTTACAGGGGGAATTATATGACAGGGCTCTTTGAACTAACCGTTTTATTGGCAAACTTTGGCTTTTTTAATGTCCTTGAGGGGAAGGAATTTCTGATGGATAGTTTTGCTATTAACATAATTTAGAGGACTGGTGCGAATATCAAATCGTGTCGAGGGAATATAAGATACAAATTCATACATAAAAATTAAGCTCTTGTAGAGAATTCTACATTGGGATTGATAACATGAAAGAGTCTGCCAGGCAGTTTAAGGTACTTCAACAAAAACTAAAAGTTTAGCTTGAATCTCTCGGAAAATCTGATGGTCCACGTTGCTGCTGGGTCCATATAATATGCTCTAGGAAACCCATTTTGCTGGTGACCATGGGTGTTTGGTGGCCGAGGAGTTAGGAAAGTTTTCTCTAGTCACTTTTGACGACTTTCACCGGGCCCGGATGCTTCAGTGTAGCGAGAAGGGGATCTATAAAGTTTTTAAGTCTCGTCTGCCATTTCACCACCTATCCACTTTCTTCCAAAGGTCAGATAGCATTTAATCCCAAGCCGGAAGAGGTGACTTTGAGTCTGACACCCTTCATGCCGAATAGTCTGCTGGTCTGGTGCATGTTAGAAAAGAATATTATATCAAAGCCTCTATTGCTCATCAGCATGCATAGTAGAGTGGAAAATCCTGTAAATCAGCTTTACGTGACCTTGTGACAAAGTGAAGAGGGGCCAGAAGCGGATTCTACATAATGAGACCCATTATTGTTATTGAGGGAGCTTTTGACAACGCTACCTTTGACTGTGTGTGCTTTGAAGCATGGAGTGAACTAAGCAATCAAAAGGTTGAGCCAATTAGTGTTATCTAGAAAATTGCTGCCTGTGAGTAAGGAATCGGATCTTTGGCCAAGGGATGTGGTTAAGAGGATGCAGTAAGAACGAGTAACTCTGACTGCTCTTGCGGTTTTTGATAGAGGACTTCCTATTAAGAGAAATGGAAGACTTAGTTCAAATTGAAACTCACGCTGATGATGTTTGTGCACTCTCATTAGGAACATCTAATCAGGAAGGTGGGAATAAGATTTATCAATGAAGCTCATTGCAGGGGCTTGTTCACACGGAAAAGAAAATTGGAAAATCTCAACCCTCTGGTTCTTAGAGACGTAAACTCAAATCTTTCTACGAAAGTGTAATATCTAGGGGCAAATCTAGATATGAAGCTGACATGGAAAACTCACGTTGAACTGAAAATTTTTGTATATTGTTAGAGAACTTAGAGACTGAGACTTTGAGTCTGATCTGAAACAGTTTTTAAGCGAAAACAAAACTACCGTTTTTAAGCGAAACAAGCTACAAATGAGCCAATTTCGTTGTAGCGAAATCCGAAATTTTATATCTTTCAATTATGGGTACTCATAATTGTCAAAATTCGCAACGATCGAATGTTGTTGTTGTTGTTGTTATTTTTTTGGTGGCTAAGGTATGAAGTGCCTTCGCACTTACAGCGACCGTCGTCTACCGCGTCGAGTAGTGTGGCCATTAAAACAATCGCTCCACTTTTTCTGGAGAGACCCCTTTCCGGGACTACTTTCTGCATGACTTGGACATCCATAAAGGGCCAATTCTATTCACCCACAACTGGGTCCACCGTACTTGTAGCCAGCTATCATGCTGTAGGCTCGTCTTCTTGTGTTCCAATCCGGGCGCCTTCACTTTTGGACATTGTTCGTTTTGCTCAAGGCATATCTACAATGTGGCAGCAGCAGAGCCTAAACGGAAATGGCGTGTATTTTGTAGTTGCCTGAACACCCTAGACAACAACAAAGGAAGGAGTAAACAATGTTTGGCAATTTAGAGAAGAGATAAAATGATAAAAAAATTCGGGTTTCCTGCACTATTGTTCTTGATGTGACTAGCAAAATTTAAAGAAGTTTACGTACTACCAGAATAGGCTTGTGATACCATTTACCATAATTGGAAGACCCCCAGCTCTTGACACAACAACTTTCATAAGCAAAAACTTTTATTTAAACGTTTGCGTATATTTGTTTATGTATGTATCAATAGTTTAATTATGCTAATTTACTTATATACGTTATGTGTGATATTTAAATCGAATTTCCAGCGACGTTCATATGCATTCATCGACTGCATTATGTGGAAAATGTTTAATTTGTAAATAGAATATGAGCACATACATCTGATTTTGCAACTTAGGTCTAAAATACAATCTGCAAGTTCAAAATTTGCACAAAGGTTTTGATGGTTGATGACGCTTCATCGGGGTCTTCAGTTTTTGAGGTAACAGTATTTGAAAATTGTGGCCATTAAGAGCCTCACATTTGAGCCATCAATTCTATGCATTGTACAAAAGTAGAAGTAAAAACATTCTTCTCCTTGCCATTTTTTGGCAGGCACCCTTGATGTGTGTTTGACAGGCAGTCAAGTGTGTGACGGTGAGTGTTTGAAGGTATTGGCATAGTATCTATGCCAAATTCGATGGTAAATTTAACAACTATAGAATACCAATAAAAAATAGAAAGTAATATATTTGACTTCGAAAATTTACAATAGCAAATGATTTTAATATATTTCTTAGCTATAAGAATGAGAAATATCTGAAGTTTTGCGTAATTTCTTAGAATTTTGCAAACGATGTTTTGCGAAATTTAAACATTTTTTATGGGGCCATTATATCAGGTCAGTCCATGTGCGTATATTACCCATAATTTCACTTTTGAACGATTTTTGCACACAAAAAATTATTCGCAGAATATAACTTAACTATTTATATTTTCTTTGAATTCAACAAGTGATTTTAATTGCGGATAGAAGCACGTGGGGTTAAAAAATAAAATGGAATCTTCGAACGCGTATAAAAGGCATATTTTGTATTTTTATTATAAAAGTGGTAAGGACTGCGCAAAAGTGGTTTTCAAAATTCCGAAGTGGTATCTGTGACGTGGAGGATGCCCCGCGCGCTGGTCGTCCTGAAGTCTTTAACTCCGACGCCTTGCTCGAACTTGTGGAAGCTGAGCCAAGTTTGACAGTCGATATGAAAGCTCGGAGGTTAAATTCATCGCATGGAACAGTTCACAGACACCTGGTTCAATTGAGAAAGGTTTCAAAGCTGGGGAAATGGGAGTTCATAGAGTTTCCGTCGCCAACTTTCAGCAGAGAGTGAATGTGTATTCTCAGCTGCTGCAACGGCTTGAAAATGAAAGTTTTTTGAATCGTATCGTTACTGGTGATGAAAAATGGGTCTTTTACAATAATCCTGTTCGCAAACGCCAATGGTTAGACAAAGATGAAACACCAGAACCGATCCCTAGAGATGGCCTTCACCCCCAGAAGATTCTCCTGTCTATTTGGTGGGATATGGCCGGTATTGTTTATTTTGAACTTCTGAAACAAACCCAGACGGTAGCTCCTGATTATTATTCCCATCAGCTATCAAACTTGAATGAGGCTCTTAAAAAAAGTCGACCGTCTTTAGTGAATAGACGCAAAGACAACGCAAGACCTCATACCGCAAGGCAAACTCGGATGGGAGCTAATGCCGCATACACCATACTCTCCGGATATTGCACCTTGTGATTATCGTATTTTCCGTGGACTTCAATCCCATATGAGCAACAAGAACTACTCCTCAAAAGAAGCTATAAAAAGGGATATCGAAGCGTATTTTGGCTCCAAAGACAAACAATTTTTGGAGCAGGTAATTAAAAATTTGGCTAAACGTTTTTATTGATTTTAAAACCACCTTTTAAAACGCACGAGCTTATGGACTGACCTGATACATAAAAGATCGTTTTGAAATCAGGTGGTCTCAGCTGTGGGCATTTTTTGATAACCGGCTGGGAGTGTTTTTACTTATGGACCTGTACAATGGTTCTATGGGAGCTACATTTAAAACTGCATTTCAAAATTAACTGAGATTGTACTAAGAAACAGTGCTGTGCAAAATTTTAGCAGAATAACTGTAAGACTGTTATTAAAAAAAATTAAAGCCGTTTTTTCATTTCAAAATTTATGATGCAAGGTTGTTTGTAAATATGCTTTCAGCGGCTCCAAGCGGCGGGAAATTTTCAAATACTGTTACCGCTAAAACTAGAGCCAATCTGACAAAACGGTGAACGCCATTTAATTCAGAAAGCCCAAATTAAGTGCAGCGTCTTCGTTGCCTGGGTCATGTGGTCCGAATGGGTACAAACGCTCTGGCTCTGAAAGTGTTCAATGCGGTGCCAGTAGGTGGTAGCAGAAGAAAGGGAAAACCTCCTCTACATTGGAAAGATCAGGTGGAGAAGGACCTGGCTTTACTTGGTGTGCCCACCTGGCGCCAGTTCGGGCGAGAAAGAAACGACTGGCGCGCTTTGTTAAACTCGGCACAAATCGCGTAAGCCATTATAGAGCCAATCAAAAAGAAGAAGAAGGTGGTTTCTAAATGTGATTTCAGTGGCTTCAAGAGAATTTTTCAAATACTAAGAGGTTTTCCAATAAGATGTGTTATTTTGATATTCAATGATCGGATGTTTCTTTCGTTATAAAGAGGAAGGTATGCCGTTAATAGTGGAAAATAATATCAGGCAAATGACCACCACGACCACGCTTACAGGACAAGATCCTTTTCATGAAATTTTCCATAACCCAATTGCAAAGTGGCTGCCCTATGTCCTCGATAGACTCCGAATTCCATCTTTGAGGTCTTGAATCGACCCTGGGCTGTTGGCGTAGACCTTCTCTTGCACGTGGCCCCAAAGAAAAAAGTCACAAGGTGTTAAAGGGAACACCACTGTGGGTTTAAAAAAAAAATCGATTTTTTTTTTGCATTTTATTAAAGTAGATATATTCAAAAATATGTAAAAAAATGTTAACTTAAAATCTTGAAAATTGACGAAGTTATACCCAATACAATAAGGGTAGGTAGTGAGTTACAACGGCCAATGAAAACGTTAAACGCGTTTTTCTCAAAACGATTTTTCTGAACACGGTGGCCTCGATTTCTCGAAGACTTATGAACCGATTTTAATTTTTTCATTGGCTGGCATTTAAATCATTGGCTACAGTCGTTGTAAATAGCCGTTTTTAAAAATTTCAAAAATTAATATTTTTTCAAGCCTTTCAAAAACAAAAAAAGGTAAAAACACAAACTCATTTTTCAAACCTGCATCATTTTTCAAAAAAAAAAAAAAATAATAATAATAATAATAATAAAAACAGATATATATAAAGAAGTATACCATAGATTAAGAATTTTTTAGGTTTTTTGCTTTCAGATGATTTTTTACCGCTGTATCGTGGCCACCAGGGTGCATCAGTTTTTTATGATGTCATTGCATTAATATTAATAACAATTGTAATTTTTAATATTTTTTTAATAAAAATGTGTGTCAGTATAGTTGAATATATGTTAAATAAATTCTAATTTGTCCGATCCCCAAATAATCATCCTGACTTATAAAACAAAATTCATGAAAATCACTTAATTTTCACGCGTTCACAGTGGTGTTCCCCCTTAAATCACAAGATCTCGGTGGCCAATTGTGATCACCTCTTCGAGAGATAACACGGTCCGGAAACTTTTTCAGTAAAAAAACAATGGCTTCGTGGCACGTAAAGCCGTCTTGTTGAAAATAAACGTTGTCCAGATCAATGCCATAAAAAATCGTTAATCACTTCTCGATAGCGATAGATAACACCTGTTATTGGAAAACCCTTTATTACCTCTAAAACTGTAGCCAATCGAACAAAACGATGGACGCCATTGAATTTAGAAGGCCCAAATTAAGGTAGATCAGCTATCAAAACTTTTGTCGAAAGAAAAAAATTCAAGTTCCGGGCACAGTGTTATTTTATGTCCTCAAATATTTTTTCGAAAAAAAAAAACAAATATTCGTATGCAGAGCACATGATTATGTACAATATACAAATTAGCGCATACAGATGTATGCAAGTATTTATGGTAATGAGCAGATTATAAAATCTCAGCAATTTTATTTTTCCTTGTCGTACTTTTCGTGTTTTTTTTTCAAATATGTTCTGTCTTAAAGTGCAATCGCTAACTGAGACTTAAATACGTAAAATACATATGTATATGAAAGTTTAAAAATAACATCAATTCTCTTTTGAAATCTTCGTATTTTTTATAAATTTACACTTCATTAAAATGAGCTTTTAAATTGTATAAATTTTGCTATAACATTTAATATTATATTTATTATGTCGGTATGTATGTGTGTGTGTATATATGTAAGTATGTAAATATGACAGAACGTGTAGCATTTCATCTTAGCTCGCTTCAACTCAAAACATACATTTGAACTACTAATAAAAAGTTTTAATGTTAAATGATTATTATAGCTAACTTTGTGTGTGTATGCAAGTATACATACATATGTATGTGGACGCGTATGCGTGCATGTGTGTTGTACTTAGATTCCTTTTCAATTATGCTAATATTCTTCAAACAAATTTTCTATAAACGATTATTTATAATTACATATATTGACTAGCAAAAATTTACTAAAATATTTATAAATTTACATAAAATAAGGCTACAAAAACATATATTTATTTATAAGTATGTCTATATATGTATAAGCATATGCAAACATAGGTCAGACGATACAACGACGATCACGAACACAAACATATTTTACATAATAATCCTACTCGAATGTATGTACGTACGAGTACTTTTATGTACACGTGTACATATGCAAATACATATATGTATGTATATTTCACTGGAAAATTCGCGTGGTATCGGTATGTCGGTATAAAAACTAAATCTACTCCTTCTTGTTGGTTTTGCATAGTCTCAAATACTTTTCCTTATAACTGTATCTAGGCATATTCAAATACATAGATGCATCTATGCAACCTCTGCTTAAATATTTTCCAAACTGGGCTTATAAGTACTATTGCAAATACAACAGTAGAGTTTTATCGCTAATAATGAGGTTATGCGTAATTGCTTAAGATCGTTACGTTGTGTATAACCGTTAAGGTTCGACCATCCAGTCATACATATACGAGTATGCATCCAGCGTGCACACTCATTCACTCTCGCATATAAACGCGCATGTGCACATGTGTATTTGTTCATTCGGCAAAATGCACTGAATTGTACCATCTATGTATGTATGTAGTACTGCAGCAGAGTAGCTGAATGCTTGTGAACTCAAATATGTATGTATATCTACTACTTATAAACTTGTTTTGTATTTGTAACCCTCTAAATCTCTACTTTACTATGCTAGTTTAATCGAAAATGCATGCAAATACAGCCAAGCAATTCATGCCGAAATTACTCCAACAGCCTTCCTCGCCAGAGGCACCTTTCTCGGCTCGCCGCATTTTCTTTGGATAATTCTTTGGATTGGTACGATCACTGAGATGTATTGGCATTTTGGGGAACTCGGGCCGTGGCGTTCGAAATTTTTCCAATAATTGACTTTGCTCTGGTGTCAAATTCTTCAGTTTTTTGCCTAAAAGAAAAATAAATAATATTATAAATGAATTATTCAATTTATTTTTGGAACGAATATATTTTTGTGCATACCTTCGATTGCGTCGTTCACCAGTAATATTTCCGTCGGATCCAATAGCTCCACACGATCACAAGCTCTTCGAAACTCGCTCATGCTCATCAGCAAGTAACGTGGCGCATAGCAAAGTGGCCCCAGCACCCGACGTCTATTCTCTGCCGTTGCATCGAGTTTTTTACGTTGGCACTCGGCCAAACTCCAATCTGCCAGGCAGTTGAAGAGCACAAGCTCGAAGCTGAGCTGTAACGCCTCGCGCTTGGCAATCATTTCCAGCTCTTCAAAGCGTAATTCGTTGATTTGCTCTTTGGTCAGCACCAGTTGGGCATGCATGTCGATCAATTGTAGCGCATTATTGAGCAAAGCCATGCCAAATTCTTCGGCTGTAAAGGGACTCGGATGCGTGCCTGACTCAGTCCCCGCATTGGCACTGTCACCGGCACCGGCAGCAGTGCCTCCAGAGGCATTAACGATCGTTTGCAGGTTCGTGGACTTGCGTTTCGTTTTTTTATTGGCTCCGCTCTCCTGTGTGGTGATCACTGCACCTAACTGGTGTTGATTTGGCACCGAAATGCTTTGGTAGAACCACAGTGAACGAAATATATCGATCACAACTGCGCTGGTTAATTGTAGATCCAATTCCCGCACACAATGTATAACCTGTAGAAAAGAAATTATGTTTAATAAATATTTTAATATCATGCACAACTAATTTATTTTTGGGAAAAATAAAGTAAAATCAACTCACCAAATCGGGGCAATTGAAACGATCGGCCAATTCAAGTATTTTCAGTATGTGTAAATGATCGCGATATCGCACGAACTTAGTCTCTAGAAATCGTATGACCAACTCAAAGTCATTCTTGTCCACATTGGAAATCTGGAAGTGGTTATCGCCCTTGCGGCCACTGTTCGGACCGGCTCGTATAAGTTTCGCCAATTCCACACTATTCTCCAGCACTGCTTTGCGCTCGCAACGTATCATATAACGATCATCGCCATTAACAACGATGAAATCGATATAAGGGCTCGGTATGACAGGCACAACAGTGGATACGTTTGTATGCATTAAGAAAGCGGGTGGAGCAGTGGGGGTTACCATGGTTTGATTGCCGGCTATGTTTTGACCATCGGAGGCCAAGCCAAATGGCAATACCATTTCACAGAGCTGCTACTGGGAGAGGAGCGTGAAGTGCTGCTGCGCTGAAGATTATGCGAGAAAACAGTTCCTAGTCCCAGTAGTGGTATTTTTGTTTTGGTTTAAGCGATGTTTAATGTTTTAATCGATGTTTTCAAGCGGGAATATTCGAAATAATATTTTACTGCAGAACATCTGTACGAAAACTTTTACTTGGAGTTTGAGGCAGTGTTTGTTAACATAATTCAGAGTGATAATCTGCAATTAAAAGAAAAATGTTAAAGCATACATATTTATATAAAATGTAAAAAAGGAATACTTAGAGTTAATCAATTTTTAGGTTACGTTAAGTTGAGTAGTCTGTTCTTGAAGTGGTAGGTTAAAGTGGTTGCCCAGAGATTTCATCAGATTTTTAATATCAAGGCTCGCGTAGCAAAGAAGTGAGAACCTGTTGTATAAATCTTAGTTCCGCGGGAGCAGGGCAGTGGTAACTCGAAGTAATAACTCGAATCCCTCCGACTTAATTTTTCAAATATTTGATGTTATCTAATTATTCTCCAGTAGCCTCCTACTCCTATGCAGCCGTAAATAATCCTGAACTTTTGGGGTAATTCAAGCAACCTTCCTGACAATACTACAAGGTGAAGTCCAAAATAAACAAGACTGAGCCAAAATAGAAACAACAGGAGCTTCGTTCTGATAACTTCGAGTTTATTTATTCAAAATAGTCCCCTCTAGCCTCGATACACTGTTTTGCGCGATCTAGAAGCTTTTCGAAAAAGTGTTTCAGGCCATGGACCGGAATCCGGAATGTCCTTCAGGATGTCGGTGCAAGCCTTTTGGATGGCTTCTACGAACGCAAAACGTTTTCCTTTTATGACCAAATACAATTTTCCAAATAGGTAGAAGTTATAGGGAGCCATATCAAGCGAATATGGTGAGTGATTGATGGTAAAATTGCGATTTCAATTGAGTTCAAAAATTAGTCACAAGAGTGGATCGATGAAGTGGTGCATTATCATGCAATAAGCGCCAACTTCGACTTTCGCGCTATTCATGGCGAATTCTACGAATGCGATGCAGCAAACGCTTCAGAACGCCAAGATAGAAAATTGTATTAACGGTTTGGCCAGTTGGCATGAACTCGTTGTGGACAATTCCCAAACGCGAATTTATGGTTGGTGACCCGTCTTGGGCCTTCCATTCGGCACTTAGACGCTTAGTTTCAAATTCATGTTGAAAACACTAGATTTCATTATAAGTTACAATAATGTAAAGGAAGTTCTCGTCTTTTCTCGCCTCTTTAATGAGGTCTTTCGAATGTTAAATACTGAGCAATTTTTGGTCGTCAGTTAACTTGCGCGGAATGAAACGTGGCGTGAAAAACAGACATTTTTGGAAATATTCAACTCAGTCTCCATGAGTTTAAACGTTGATTTTTGATAAATTTACACACAATTTCGATGGAGTTTTCGGTGATTACTGATTTTGGGCGACCCGTATGTTCATTGTAATTTACGTTCCCACAACCATCTCTAAAACGTGTAAACCACTTATGAACTCTAGCACGAGATAGACAATCATCGCCATAAACTTTTTTCATTACTTCAAATGTTTCGGTAAACGTTTTACTGATTTAAAAAAAAAATGATATTAGCTCCGACACTCAAACAATACTTCGCTTCCACTGAACAGAATGTTATCAAGCTTTCACTGGGAGTCAGCTGGGGATAAAACTCCCAACACACTAACTCATTAAAAAGATGGCGCCAGCAAAAACATTTTTATGACGCCAGTCTTGTTTATTTTGGGCTTCACCTTAAATTTACGAACTGTCCTGGTACAAGAAGAATTAGTATGCCAACAATCTGAAGCGCCTTCTCTGAATTGTTGGACACTCCGAAATTGGTTTGAAATGGTCAAAGGTTGAACGGGCTTTGCCCTTACCTCATCTCTGCAGATTCTACAGAATTCATTGCTTCGTACACACGTCATTCAAAAACCGTAAAAATTCTACAGCTATTCAATAATTTTTTTCGACCTGGGAATAAAAAAATAGCCCAAAAACACTTGGGTGTTTGTACTCAACCCACTCAAACCTAATACAAACTCTTTTCCACGAAATGGTCTACTATTTCGATTTAGCCCATCCAAGCCTAATACAAACTCGTTTTCCACGAATTGTCCTACTTTTTCGTTTTCCCGAATATCGCTATTTATCGAAAGCTAGTATGGGTTGACGTTATACTATTGAAGAAGTCGTAAAAGTCTTCAACATTCCTGTGCACTACCTTCTAGCAACCGAACATAGGGGTTGTCTTTGAGTACATCTGTCTAGAAAAAAGGCGTTGTTATTGGTGTAGAAGCATAAAACATTTTCAGAAATCTTGCGGTAATGCCGAACTACTGTCGTGGGAACGTCTAACCATTCGCATATGTAGATCACCGCCGAGAAAACATAACAATGCCATAAGGTTTAATGTGCATCATAAATTTGTTATCGTTTGCCCCTTGCCAATTGGCTCAAACAACGATTTATTTTTTAATAGGTGATAAATAAATATTTGATATGGCCAGTAAAAATATTACCATTTCCTAGAAATCAATTAACGTGTAAAAATTTCCAAAATTGATTAAACGAAAATACTACTACTTCCTTATCTTGCGAGATTTTGTGAGAGTTTGTTAGTATTTAGATTTTATTAAAGTTTGGCGGAACTTTTTTCATTTTTACTAATATTATAACTGTTTTTAGCTTACCCAGGCTCTTGTATTTTCTTTTTAATGCATTTACTTGGTAAAATAATAAAGTTGTGATCTTCCTTTCTTAGGTTGCAGATTTTCTCTCTGCCTAAATTCCTCCAATAAAGGGGCAAACATCCATATGGGATGATCTCTTCTTTGTCATGTAACTGAAATTATCACCGCTCATTACCAGTTGGGAGCCATGCCCATTGTACAGAAATACAAGTAAAAATACTCTTCTTCTCCGTATTTTATTGACAGGCACCCTAGATGTGTCATTGGAGAGGTCACTATGCCAAATTAGAATTTTTATGCTAATATTAAAAGCAATATAATACCGACAAAAAAATAAATAAAAATTAAAAAATAATAACTTTGACTTGGAAAATCTAGAATACCAAATATTTATAAAATATTTCGTAGCTATAATAATGCTTTTTTATTGAGAAATATCTAAATTTGTAAGGCATTTTTTAGACTATTTATATGAGTTTCTATAAAGTTTAAGCATTTTTTGTGCAGCCATGTTGCATAAAAAAACTTTTGAAACCAGGTGATCTCTGTTGTAGGCATTTTTTGGCGACCAGCTGCGAGTGTTTTTACTTATGGATCTCAAGAAGAATTGAGTACCACAGGTGGCGCCTTCCCAAAACAGTTTCTTTATTTTTCGCAATTTTGACAAGTCTGACGCCAGTTCCCTTTCCAATACAAAACAAACAAAAGGAGGAGAAATCTCTAATGAGAACGAAGTGCCGCGTGTTAAATTGTGAAAACACAAATGAATATAAAGCCTCCAAATGTAGTTTTTTTCCGTTTTTGTGCGGAAAACTCCATGGCAAGAAAGTATGTGTGTGTGTGTGCGTATAGCTTCTTGCATTTGATAGTTTCTTTTGCTTTCACTCACTCTTCACCTCTTCACAAACAAGAAATTCTCCATTCGTTTGTTCGTTTATTCATGAGCTCTGACAACACAGCGAATTCAGAATGCGCAACCATGTACTCGTATTCTATCATCTTTGTATGGATTTTTACAATGCCCAAGTCAGAAGAATGAATTTGCAGTAAAACGATTTTTACCGCAGATGTCGTGACGACAAAGAAATTAAAAACTGTATCACTGCCTTTGGCTAGAGTAAACAGGTGCTTTCTTCACCTTTACTTCTTTTGGTTGTTTTGCGGATCTGAGCTCAGCAGTAAGAGCCTGGCATATTTTTAGCATAATGGGAAGACTCTGTAAGTATGTAGGTATTGGTTATAACAGAGTTTGCGAAGCGTTAATCACACCTTGCGCTTTCATACTTTACAGTGAATTTCAAAGGATGGTCCTTTGCCAGCATCTCGTCGTACTTTTGTGAGAACAAGCAGGCGGGTTTTGTGGGAGCTAGCAGGTTGTACGCGATTTGTGTCAATTTCCTTAAGATATTTTCTGAAAATGTTTCATATTTTGGGCTTTCCACTCATTCTTGTCAATATGATTTTTAAATTCACCAAAAAAATTGAATCTGGTCGGCATTGTAGTGAGTTGTGGGATTTCTATGTTTAGACACAAAATTTATGGTTTTGCCAACAAAGGAATCTAGCGTGGTTCTTCCATAATGCAAGGAGGAAAAACTATACGGCCAAAATACGTAATCTTGAATTGATTGCCAGTCCACTTGGCTTGAACTGGCGCTCCGAAATACCTTTATCAGATATATTTCTTTATGCAATATACAGCATAATCTTTTCCTGAAACTTTTTCTTATACTTTTATCTGACACAGGAGAGGTTGCGGTATGTCATTTGTATAAAATACATGGTCTCCTAGCATTTGTGGAGCGCTTAGATCAAAATAACTTTCGCCATTCAAAATTAACAATTTTTCTTTGCCATTCAGACACATCCACCCACACTACGTTTTAACCCCTCGAATCTGCTCATCTGTGCGCATTGGAGACCTGTGCTTATTTCTCACATTGAACATTTCAATTTGCGAGCGCTTCCTGTCTAAGTCATGTTAGTTTTGTTAATTTAAACAAAAATCGAAAAATAAAATTTTTGCAAAATCGATACTTTTAAGAAACAATATTTTTAATAAAAAAAATTTGGTTAATATTTCATGAATTCGGAATTATTTATCTGGCCATTAGTCGAGGGTGTAGTAAAAAAATATCATACTTAAATTTTTTATAAAATGGAAACCATTATCTGAAATTTAATTTAAATAATATTCGAAATATTAATATTTTGCAAAACCGATATTTAAAAAAAAAAATATTTTTAATAAAAAAAAATTGGTTTAACTAATTCATAAGTTAGAAAATATTTATTTTATACTTATTCGAAGGAGTAAACGCAATATTATTTCAAACGGACTTTTAGCTTAAGACAAATTTAAATTCTTCATAAATATTTATCTGGAACTTCAATAAAAGATTAAGCAAAATATACATTTTTTACAATAGCTCAAATTTAATTTTGTAATATCTTTCTTAAAGTAAATCTTAAGTCTCTTTACATTATTTTTAGTCCTGTTTTTTTTTATTTTTAAAGCACTCAAAAAATAATAAATAGCTATTTTTCGTCCATACTTGAATGGGCACATGTAAGTTTCTTATCTTCCTATATACCTGTATTCTGTTAATAAAAGCGTAAAATAAGCCTCGGAGATGCTGCTGCTTTGAAACTACAATATTTTCGAGAATATGGTAATGGGTGTGTTATTACGACTCAAATTAAAAAAAAAAACCTTATCCAATGAACTATCTAGTCGCATTCAGCCTAAAAGAGCGAAGCATGCTAAAACTGCAAACAATTTGTTAGTTATACGCCATTATTCATGATTATTCCAGAGCACGTTCATATTTCTATTTGAATTTTACAAAGGCCTAGACACTTTCGTTGCTTAAAATGCGTTTTATATGAGGTAATTGTTAATGCATTTATGACAAAGTGACTTGTAGTCATATGGGAAATAAGATCACAGTTACATATGTAAAAATATGTATTTGAACGAAATTTAAATGTGATGAGATGTAATTCCATATTCTTATCGAAAAGTTTAGCAATTTTTGGGATAAACTTACCTATAACGTTCTCACTTACGAGTTTTATTTGTTCTTTTTACAATGAGTGGAAAAATTCACTTCACCCAAAAAGTGGAATTAACTCGAGAAAATATTTGTACGATTATAACAAAAGTTGTTCGCGGAAAAAGCACCTCAAAGGAAATGATTGCCTGTTTTTTTTCAGAAAAATCTGGTCATGTTACAACTGTACCACTAAGAAATCTTAAACTGCCAATTCTGAGTGGTGCACAACCACAAACGTCTAAGACGAATCATGTATCGGCTGACACAAGAATTAATATCGAGTTAATAGGCCACCTGCCTTACAGCGTTTATTTGGCACCTAATGATTTCTTTTTGGTCACCAACATCAAAAATAAAAAACGAGATTAATGGTTTTAACGCCTGGAGAAGCTCGTTTTGGAAGAACTCACTTCTGAGTGGCAAAAGTGCTTTGAAAATTGGTTAAACCAACAACGACACCAAAAACAGCAACAACGCCGGAAATCGTAGTTAAAATACAGAATATCGTATTAGAAAATCCTGGAGTGACTGAAAGAAATTTAGTAGAAGCCCTAGGCATCTCATTGGGCAGTGTCAGCAATATTTTGACTAAAGTATTGGGTTTCAGAAAGCTGTGAGCACAAGAGGCTAAAGAGTGGTGTGAACCTGTTTATTTGGCTACGAAAATAGTTCATGTCCAGAAATCGGCCAAAAAGGTGTTAGCAACAGTTTTTTTTTGGATGCGAAAGGAATTTTGTTTGTTGATTACTTGCAATCTGGTAAAGCAATAAATTCTGAATACTATTGTAAGCTTTTAGACCAGCTGAAGGAAAAAATTAGTGAAGAAAGACCCAGGAAAAAATTCTATTTCAAGAGCACTTTGACAATGGCTAAAATCTATTAATTAAAGATCGAATTGTTGAAGGATCCACCGTTTTTCACCAAATGATGAGGTCATCACAGCTGTGAAAGCGAATTTCACAGCCCTTCCAGATTCTAACTTCTGGGATGGCAGTCATGAATTGCAATCTCATTGAAACAAGGGTATTGCTGTTCAGGGAAACTATACCGAATAATTTAGTGTATTTCCAATCATAAAATTGTGTTTTTCTTATTGAACCGCAAAACTTATTCAACAACCTAGTAAAGTATGTATATAAAAATACTGTTTATTACCGACTAGCCGGCACTCGGAGTTCGCTGCCGTAGATAAAGTAATAAAAAATGGAAACATCGTTTAAAATTAAACTTAATAATGAAGCTCGTAATGAACGGCTTTCGAAGGTGATGCTGGAACAACAATCCCTGGCCCAGACCACCTCTGACATTTGACACTACATTGTAACTAAATTGTTGGTGCATTTTTGTTCGGGAAACAAAAGTTTTTTCTTTTCTTCAACAATTGCCCGCAAACCATTGATATTATATTGTTAATCTCGTGCTAAATCACTATAATTAATGTCAAATGCAGTACGTTGTGATGTAATTCTACCGAGTTAAATGAGTTATTTGTTATTGATGGATATGCATCAGTGCTTCATTGAAAATATTGTTCAAAAACTCAATGGAATCGCCACTGCTTACGCGAGCACGGTTTAAAATGTCTTCGCTTTAACCATTTTCAAAATTTGCACACAAATCTGCGCAAATAATGTTTGAATTTGACGGACGCCGTAACGAATGATTTGAGATGTGACCCACCCACGAAACATCAGCAGTTTTTTCTAATAGAGGTCGCCCCTCGGCAGGCACTGGCAAATCGCCGAGTGTATTTCTGCCTGAAAAAACTCCTCATAAAAAATAATCTGTCATTTGGAGTCTGCATAAAACCGTAGGCCACTCCACTTGTGAAACAACATCAAGACGTACACCACAAATTGGAACGGAGATCGTAGAAAAAATCAAACGAAGCAATGGTTTAAAAAGTGTTATAGGGACTCCGCTCTATCAGAAACAACAATAAAACGTTGGTGTGCTGACTTCAAATTTGGTCGTAGAGGCACGGACGATGCACCACGCAGTGGACGTAACACCAGAAAAACTTCAAAAAAATTCTCAAAATCGTTTTATATGATAAAAAAGTGGAGTTTCGTGAATTATTTGACATCGTAAAGATATCAAAAGAATGTGTTGGCTTTATATGACATGGGCATTTGACTATGAAAAAGCTCTGTTCAAAGTATAATATGTGTCGCGTTTACTCACAGTTTTGCTGCATCAAGACAATGCACCGTGTCACAAGTCAATTAAAACAATGGCAAAACTGAATTGAATTTCGAATTGCCCACACATCTACCATATTTGGCTCTCAGTGACTACTGGCTGTTCTCAGACTTAAAAAAAGGTTCGCCGGCAAAAAATAAATCGTTCTACAAAAGTGGTATTGAAATGTTAGAGCGGCGCTGGAATGATTAGGTTGTTCTTGATAGAAATTACGTTGATGAGTAAGGCTAATTTTGAACAAAAAAATGTGTTTTCTTTATTAGGCTCTGGACTTTTTGTGTGTTACATACACATACAAGGATATTATATATTGTACATATATAATATATATATATTTAAATTAATTTTAAGCTATCTCTTTCAGGCAGTCTCAAACTACAGAGAAAAGTGCACACGGAAAGTCATGAGTACTACTCCCGATAGTCCAGCAAGTCAAAGCTCATTCAATTACAAGACTGATATTTACAATTTCCACCTCGATGTTAATGCCGGCCCATGTTAAAATTAAATACACCTTTATGAGAATTTTTTTTTTATTTAAAAATATAATTTAAAGGTTTCTGCATCCAAAATTTTGATTGTGAAAAATAAGGGCTAGTCTAATATATAATATGTATATACATACATACAAGTGTGATATCTTATATTTTTACGATCTTATCATAACTTAACATTTTTATATTTCCATAATGTTTATTCACAGAAGGTATATAAATACAGGAATAGACGACTCTAATAAATGATTTATCGAGTATACGCAAATTAATATATCATTTAAGAAATTTGTGTGTGACTTTTGTACACCGTCATTTGATTAGTAATTCAATTTTATCTTTGCATATTATTTGCCTTTGTGTATGTGTATTTGTTCGCATATAAGTGTATGAATACATATATTACTAAAATGAATTTAATAATCGGCGTATTACTAATTATTTAACACCTAGATTATCCAACTCTCTTAGTATACGAAAAGTGATAAATGCAGTAATATACCCTCAAAAATGTGCAAAAAAGTAGCTATGCCTATATAGGATTTTTTTATTACTATTAAATTATTCTTGTACCAATAAACTAAATTTAGCAGAGGTTTCCTGAATATAAGATCTCTATTTTTAGCGATAATTCTGCAGCAATGGCTGAATTCATAGGGTAGGTTAGATGGCCACGGCTTCACTACAAATACTAGAGTGCCGTTTTGATACCATATGTACCTAGGTATTAGTCTACAGCCTAAGAAAGGTTACAAAACTTAAAAGAAGAAAACCCATCGCAGAAGTTAACCCATCTAGTTCTGTTGATGTAGTGAGGAGAGAAAAGGGATCTGGGCGTCAGGCTATTCCCAAAAGCCAAACTAAGGAACCTCAGGCGCTTAGCCGCCAAACCGGTACATTTGCAAAGATAGTGTTCAACAGTCTCATTCTCGGCAGGATTCCCACAGATTCTACAATGGGGACTGTACGGAAGGCCAAGCTTCTCAACATGAGTTCCGTGCATCCAGTGACCGGTGAGCACCACTATGAGTTTGGAAATTGAATCTGTCGTACTAAGCCCAATGTGTTTTTGAGATAGCTCTATCTGTCTATCTGATAGAACCCTATCTGTCTAGCGCTGTTTTAGGAAAGAAATTGTTCAGTTTCCCTTTAACAACGGTCAGGGGGGCACCGATGTCTGACAGCTGACAACAATTCTGTCAGTCTGGGACAAATGAAACCGATTCTGTCGAGGCCTTCCTGGGAAGCTCGTTGGCAATTTCATTGCCCTCTATGTTCCTATGCTCTGGAACCCAGATAAGAGAAATGTTTCCTGTACTTTCAAGGCGTTTGATCTCCTCCTTAAAGGAGTTGACCAGAAGAGAGCTGCAGCAGGGCGACGACAGGGCGTTGATCGCAGCTAGACTATCGGAAAAGATATTTATATCTCCCTCACAACAACGATCCCTTACGTCATTTACATGCTTCTATTTTAAAAACACTACTAGTTTTTGGCAGCTTAAAAGAGACTGAAATATTGGCTGATTTAGAGAAAAACCCCGCTCAACTTCAGATGCCATATTGGCTTCGCCGGTGAAAACAGAGATACCTATGCCCGTGCAGACTCTCCCCTCCTTCCAGTCCGCCCTAGCACAACCCTCAAAACCCAGTTTGTGGATGGAGAGATCTTTCTAATTTAGTGATTTTATACCCCTTACGAAGACTTACTCACAAAACTAGGCAAGCACATGTCAAAATTGGCAGAGCACAATTGAGTTGCTTGGGCTGAAGTTCAGATTTTGGTGCTGACTCACAATATCTACTAAATTTCAGTAAGAAACATAGATCTAAAAAAAAAATCCGATCATCAAATGGTCCAGGATATTCATCTGATGATGATCTAGAAGATTACAGTTTAACGCCAGACAAATGCCTACGAAAAATCTTCAAAATGTTCTGGCCAAATACTATACTCAATATTGACTTATGATCCAGAACACAACAGAAGACAATGCTATTAGAGATCAGAAAGAGAAAATGGAGCTAGATCGGGAAAATATTCTGCGCAGAAAAAATTATGACATAACAAGGGGCGCGATTGATTGGAAGCCCGAAAGAAGCTGAAGACGAGGAAGAGTAGCGAACATCTGGAGGCGATAGCTGAGTGCTTTAGCTGGAATGAAGTTAAGTGATTGGCACAAAGTAGACCCGAATGGAAGAAATTCGTTGTGGCTCTATTTCCACACTGGAACTCTAGGAATTTATGATGATGGCTTTTGAATTATTTCAAGAGGCTGCGAGCTTGCACGGCTGTGGTTAACCAATTGTTTTAAAACTTACTTAATGTCCCCCAAAATGAAAAGTCGACTTTATTTTGATATAATTTTTACCATCATACTCCTTTTGGAGAAATTGCATAGGTATAACCATTAAAGTTGCTCGAGAGACATCAGGGCAGTAAATATCGCACCAGAGTAGGGCAAAATTTTTTCGAATAACAAATGAAAAATAAATAAATTGTTAAAAAAAAATAAATTGTTTAAAAAAATAAATTGTTTCAAAAAAAAAATAAATTGCTTCAAAAAATAAATAAATTGCTTAAAAAAATAAATTGTTTAAAAAAATAAATAAATTAAAAAAAAAAAAAATTGTTTTAAAAAAATTAATAAATTGTTTAAAAACAAAAATAAATTGTTTAAAAAAAATAAATAAATTGTTTAAAAAACAAAATAAATTGTTTGAAAAAATAAATAAATTGTTTAAAAAAATAAATAAATTGTTTAAAAAAATAAATAAATTGTTTAAAAAAATAAATAAATTGTTTCCTCGTTATTCCTAAACAATTAATAATTTTGTTTATTCAAACAAGATTTATTCAAAAATAAGTACAAGATTAGTATACATTTTTTTTGTTTTTTCAAGTAGCAGATACAATCTACAGTAAAGCTACGTAATTATTTTCAAATTGTTTGGACGAATTCAGTTTGAATAAGAATTATCAGCTTCCATAAATTCGTTAAACCATTCAATCATTGATAGCAGTGAATCGTTGTTTTGTTGTATAAATACATGACACAATAAGAGTTTTCACACCGAGTTCGTTAAAGTTGTATTGGTTAATCGTTACTCGGTAAACTTTTCTATGTGTGGACGCCTATTTTCTTCTTTTTCTCGTTTAAATGATAATGAAACTTATCGATCAGCTGGTTTTGTATTTACAGAAGAAATAATTGTGTTTCGTTGGTGTTTTATTTACATAATTTCAAAAAGAAAAAATAAAGTAATATACCCCGAAGTTATTTAAAATAACAAATAAAATCACGAATAATAATAATAATTTAGTTTCTGTAATCTGCTCAATGGCCGGCATTTCAGTCTAAAATATCTTTTGTATTCTACTACATATTTTAGAAATAGTTAATACTACTCCTATTGACTAGTCCTAAATGTATTACATTAGACTCTATTCAACCTTTCAACCTGGGGAACATACCTGTCTCAGGCTGCGTATTGGTTGAAGCTCAAATTATTTGAGTAAATTTTCCGTCTTGTGAACCAATTTTAAAATATCTGCAAGAGTCGCATTCTTGATTTCATTCAGATCCATTTGATCTCGATGAAAGGCGTGCAGTCTTGCCCTCGCTAAGGCAATACAGTTGCACAAGGCATGCTCTGTGGTTTCATCATTCCCCAGACAGACACGGCACTCTGTCTCATTCCCAATGTGACTTTTAAGTGATGGTAATTTAAGTAATAGTGACCTGTTAGAAAACCAACTACATATTTTTCTTATATCTACTTTACACATGTTTTGCAATTCCCTATTGTAGGTAGAAAGTCTTATAAGCCTTTTGGATTGACGAAGTTCTTGAGTGACGTGCCAATGGATAATTCTTTGAGTATTCTCCCAAATATTTACTCTGCATTTAGCTTCTGCCCAGCTGATACCATGGTATGGTCCTGGACCGTGAAAATCTGCTGCCCATCCAGGTTTAGCAAGTTCAACACCAATTTCATTACCTTTTATTCCCGAGTGACCCGGAACCAAGGAAAGAAGAATTTTTTACTCTTTCGAATAACCAAGCACTGGATTCGGCTACAACAACCTCTAAACTGGTGGAACAAAATATACATATCCTTAGCACCTTGAGTCAAAACATTAACCTTAATCTGGGTCCCGGGACATCGGAACATTGAAGGTTTAGTAAATGAACTGACAAGAGACAGATCTGCCATGAATAACGTTTCTACAGAATTGGTATTTACACCACTGGATGCTAGCAAGAATACAATTTTCTCAAAATACCTCCCAATCACGGATTGTAGATGGAGAGACCAGACGACATGCAAAATTAACAGAACGATGTGGCCCACCTACAAGCAAACGTCAACATTGATAAACATGAAACGACGGGACGCGTAGAGACTCACGCCAGTTTGTCTGTGGGGGAACAAGCAGCCAAAATGAGCATCCCTCACACTACGCACTGTCACAGTTGTAAATAACCAGAGAAAGAGAAAACGATTTTCCGTTTCCTCTGTGAATGTCCTGCCCTATGGAAGGGGAAAATGTACAAAACACTATTCGAGGGTCTTAAACAACTTATTGGCTTAGATATCAACAACCCAATAAGGTTCTTAAACTACACAGACTGGATATAATCATGCTGAAAATAACCGTTAAACAAGTTGGTAACAAAATGGCACAGAAGCGCTATTTGGGTTCTGGATAAATCACCACTATAACCAACCAAGGGATATATCCTTTTCAGAAAACAATTTTTTTACGTAAAAATTTTAAAAATCTTCTGATGTGGATTTAAAAATAAATAACTGAAAAATCTTTTTTTATCAAAATTATGGCTTAAACTGTGCTTGGATACCAAAGGGGTATGGCGGAGATTAATTGATCTTATTTCTTCCAAATTACCGTTATTGACACTGATTTTCGGTATAGAGCAATGTTAACCCACTTGTTGTGGCCAGATCACACCGGCATCGACATATCCGAACTGTGGCTCCAAGTGGCGAAGGAGAAGCTTGATTTGTATATTTTCTCTAGAGCCACGTCAAATTCTTAGTCCACGCTAGCAAGCGAACCACTTTGGTTAAGCTCGAGACCAACATTTGAGACGCTGTTACTGAAATAAGACATCAATAAAAATTAAGCCGTCCGCTTGAAGCTCTGCCACAGAAGCCGGGCTGGTCATTTAAATCATGTGCTATTCAACACATGGTATGTACATATGCACGAATGTATACAAATATGCAAAGCTGTAGTATATACATTTTGTTTAACAAAATTAAATTTTTCAGAATTGAAGTATTATTCAAAAACGCTGTAAAATTTCCAAATAGAAAAATAAAAAAGTGAGTAGCCATTGGAAATAAAATATATTTGCAAAATATTCATCAAATGGTATCAGAAATCCCCCTTGCTATCTTAAGTACAGTGTACAACCGAAAGGCTGACTGTAATATAATATACAGTGAAGGACTTAAGTCTACGTACAGCTGCATATTTCCTTATTTCCCTGAAGTAATGCAATAATTGGAAAAAAACTGTTGATGCAGTTTTTTTTTGAATTCATATTTATTCAGCAATTTATAAAACTAAAATTTGTTCACAAAAGTATTAACAAAACAACAAAAAAGCGGTATGGCAAAGCACATATTGACAGGCAAAGGATTTCTGGACTAAAGCTTTACAAGTATTTACTGACGAATCGAAGTTCTATATACACATTTGGAAGTGATGGCCGGGCGAAAATATGGGGGAGAAGAAATGCGGATATGGAAATGAAAAATTTGATACTTACTGCTAAACACGGCGATGGTAGCGTAATGCTTTGCGGAGCTATAGCTGCATATAGCGTTGGAAACATGAGCTTTGCTGAAGGTACTATGAACCGACATAAATATAAAAGCATACTGGAACCCCATTTGAAGCCACCAGTAGAATGCTTTGGTCTTAGGCAAGATTGGATTTTCCAACAAGACAGTGACCCTAAGCATACTGCACTAATCGTCAACGAACGACTCTTATATTACGCACTCAGGCAGGCAGGGTATCTGCATAGTAGTAGCATAGTACGGAGTTATACATATACGATAGACCATGTTTTACAGAGAAAAATTTTACGAAGTATAGTAACTGACGTGAAATCGGTAAAAAAAGATTTGATGGAGGCGTGGAACCAAATAACGCAGGAAGAGCTTATCTAACTAGGTGGATCAATGCCACGACGCCTTCAAGCCGTTATTTATAACGGTGGAGGGCCCACTAAATACTAAAAGTATTCAATAAAAACCTAATTGAACTGTAGGTATATAGACTTTTGGCATACTGCTTTTTTGTTGTTTTGTTATTTTTTTTGTTATAAAGCAAGCGAAATAATTTAATTTTTGTAAATTTATGAATAAATATGAGTTCCGAAAAAAACTGCATAAAAAAAATTTTCAATATTTCCTTCACGGAAATAAGAAAATATCCTGCTGTTTTAAGCTATTTGCAATGGTATATTAACCACTCCTGCACAAAATAAGATGAATGTTTGGGGTCATTATCTTGTTGAAATTGCCAAGTTGTCCCATTAGAGTCCAATTTTTCAACACGACTTAAATTTGCCATCAAATTCCTACACCGTGTTTAACTGTTTTGAGCCGGTTGTTCTCTTAAAGTTCTTTATTTGGCTTTCGCCAAATCTTTTTTTCTCCATATGACCCAAATAAATTGAATTTTTCATCACTAAATATGGTGGTGTTCCAAAAAGCTTATTTAAAGGCTGTTTAGCAAATTCTCTTTTTCTTATTTACTTTCGAAATGAAAGGATTACCTCGAGGAACCTTAGCCTTATATACATAGGGTATTCTGAACAGTTTGGGGGTTATAATTGATTTCAAATGAATTTTGTAGGGTCTCGCACAATTTGACAGTCGAAGTTTTTGGATTTTGTGCCACCGTGGGCATCACAATTCGCTCCTCTCGTTCGATTAATTTTTTTGGGCGGTCAGATCTGCTCTCCGGAGCTATTTTGCCAGTATTGCAATAATGCAAACGCTGGACCATGATTTATCGACAAGTTTGCCAATTTCGCGATAGAATTTTTTTTTTCTAAACACAGTTTTATCATTAATTGACGTAGTTCTAGGGAAATTTCAGCACCACTGCCCATTTTGGGCCATGTCCGTTGAAATCGCAATCAAAACTGATTGCGACCGTATGCAATTCCTAAAACGTACGAATAAGAAAAAAAAACAAGAGTGAAAATAACGGGAGTTTACCGTTACGACGACAGAAACATAAGCTAACATAAAGAATGTGCCAATATTTTTTTGATGTGAATTTGTGCCTTATTTTACCTTTCAAGGTTGAGCTTGTAAACCTATGTCGATATTAATTTTTTTGTTCAGATACCTAAGAAATAAATACATTTAGAAAATAGCGTTTTCTATTTTTTTATACTTTCATTAGAGAAAAAGTTAGCACTGAGTAGTTTGATTTTTCGAGTGTGCCAATACTTTTTTGACTCACTGTATGTATTTATAAAAATTGTCTTTTTCCACTTTTTCGATTCTCCGACTGGCCGTTTCGATTGTCATTAATACATGAGCGGTATGAATAATTTTGATAACCGCTTGCCATCACAAAGTAAATATTATATTTACTAATTTGTCATCGAATTGCATGCACACATATGTATGTATGTATGTATGTTTGTATGTATGTAGGTAGGAAAGTCTAATGTTTGATTGTTTTGACAAGTGATACAAATTAAGTTAATGCCCTAAAGAGATAAATTTGATATACATATACATATGTATGTATGTATATAAATTATCGTACATGGAATTGTGTAGACTTGTATGTATAGGTATGTTGTATTATAAGTATTAATATTTAACATGGTTATAAATGCGTATTTAGCGGCCGCTGAAAACATTTTATGCACGGCGCCGTTATAAATTGCGTTAAAGATTTATTAATTATCGCAACTATTTTGTATACGAGCCCAAGCGCTTGTGGTGCCATTGTAACCCAGCCTACTATGCCTACTCTAGTTTATTAGGGCCACTATAATGTAGTTATAATAAAATATTATTTGGAACTAACAGCTATCTGCAAACCTATGAGAAAGTATTAAAATTTTTTTTTTCTGTTGGATAAAGTTCGCCAACAGCGAAACCACATTTTATTAGATCTCGAAGCAAAAATTATATTAAGACTGCACCTGGTTTTATTAAATACACCCAAGTCTCTTTTTACACGAATTTGATTTAACACGAGTTAAAAAGAAAAAAAATCTTCCTTTTACACGAATTGTTTTGTTTCAACAAGATTTTCAATATTTTATGAATTTTTCTTGAATCTCATAGAGCAAATAGAGTGAGATTTTTGGACGCATGTACGTAGCGTTTAAATTAGTTTCAGGAAAAGTCTCTGAGACGCGGTAGAGTTTGCTCTCGCCATTTAGTAATTTAATTCTTATAAATTATTTAAGGAAATAAAATGTGTAAGCACTATTTTTACACTATTATTTTTTACACAAATATTTTAGAAAGGTATCTATCGCGTAAAAAGATATTTAGGTGTAATTTTTAATGTTTAAGGGGACAGATACCTGTAAAATATCAAAAAAAAATTTTTTTTTTCATAAAATGTTAATATAATCCTTTAAGAATAAGTCAAAAAATTTTTAGAACGTAAATTTAAGATCGTCAACCGTGACGACTATATTCTTTGCGTTCGAGCGCTGGGAGAGGTATAATTACGTTGCCGACTTTAGACGCGTTTTTCGCAAAACTATATTTTTCGAATTGGCGTACACGATAACTCGAAAAGTTATTGACTGATCTCCCTGAAATTTTGCACACATCTTTTTTATGATATTACTTTCTATGTGAATTTACAATTCGAAAATTTTTCGAAAAATTATTTTTTTCGAAGCAAAAATAGTAAGAAAATTCACCACAAAATTAATTTTTTTAAGCATTTTATTCCGCGAATTTCACCCAACCCCCCCCCCCCCCCCCCTCATTATTGTTAATTCATATAGAAATTATGACATTAATAAACAAACAAATTTTTGGTTTTTTGTATTCAGGTCACTGGCGCTGATGCTACAATGCCTGCCGATTTAGAAGACCCGCTGCGACCTTCCTAGAAGAATTGAGTGCACATCCGCCCTTTCAAATGATAAAAAAAAAACATTTTTTTTTTTATTATAATGTATAAATAAACTGTATGCCAATTTTGAAGAAAATATATTGACTTCTTCATTTAAAATAATTTTAATGAAAATCAGGGTTTACAGGTATCTGTCCCCTTCAGAAATATATGTGCCCATAACTATGAAAGTGGTCTAAGTCAAAATTTCAAAAAAATGAGTTTATCACTTATTTCACATCTACATTATCTTAAACTATATTTAATGTAATTTTAACGATATCGTCAAAAATGAACCTGTAGATAGCGGATGTAATTCAAACGTTATACGAAATTCAATTAGTGTTAATTATGAAACTGGTCTAAGTCAAAAATTTTAAGAAATTACGTAAAAATTATATTTACTGAATGGAAAAATCTAAGCATGCAATAATGAAAAAGAGAAATTACATTTTAAAGAAGTCCATGATGTACATTTAAGAAATGCCGAAAGAGCTAGAAACTGTCTTGCAGAAGGCTAGAAAAAAGCTAAAAAAAAACGCAGCGAATACTATAGATGTCCATTTGATTTACAGAACGCACTTCCGTAACTGTTTCGTTAGCCTATTATAAGCGAAAAATGTACGTTTGTAACTTGGACTTCTATAATTTCCATAATGACAATGTCAGGATGCATGCATGGGATGAAACTACAGGTGCACAGGAAGTAGCTTCAATCATTTAAGCGCATATGGAGAATATTTTAACTACTCAAAAATACGTAGTAGCTTACAGTGATGCGTGTTTAGGTCAAAATCGTACATTAAAGTATCATTAACATGGATGGAAATTGCTCAGTCAAATAATAATAATTCGTATCTACCGAATGGCCGCGATTTCGGTTTGACAGAAATGAAAAAATAAAACAAAAGATACTTATACAACTCTGAACATTATTATGAATTGATAGAAAAGTGTAGAAGGGCAAAGCCATTTTCGGCAAAACGAATGTCAAAGCGGAATTTTATTTCGAAGAAGCCACTAGAAGAATTGATAACAAAAAGAGTAACTGCCGGCGAATCTGTCACTTGGCTGAAATTCAATGGATGCGTTCCTTATAAAAAGTTCTGCAAAATTTCTTTAGATGGTTCTAAATTCCACGTTTTGAATCTAAAAAAGGAAGGCGAAAAATATTAAATTACTTCCATTATACACCACCCCTAAACCAGTAACGGAAGAAACATAAAGACATTATGTGTTTACTACCACACATCCCTCCATGAACATTTGAAAAATCATACAAACTAGAAAAAATTATAAAAATGGTTTACTTTTTAAGAGTAATTAATAGTAAATGTTCATGAATCACTTCATTTATGTTATTGTTTCAAATAAAACTCATAGTTCTTTATTGCACTAAGCCATTTATAGGATAATAAATTAATTTTGAAAAAAGTCTAAGTCAATTAGAGCTTTAAAAACAGCATTTTTGTATGAAATTCATACAAAGTTTCATATTGATATTAAATTTCCATTAATCAAGACTAGGTAGGTAGGTAGGTATAGTGGTTATCGTTTGACACACCTAGGCCTGCTGTAGACCCATTGTGATACCACCGGGGCTGTACCTATCCTTATTCTACAATGTCCTCATTGAACGAACCGTGGCTTTTTATATATCTAACAAGACTTGTTTCCTAAAATATTGAACCTTCTTCTATCCAGAGCCATGCACCCGCATATGAAGTGTTCTATAGTCTCTTCTTCTTCAATGTCGTTACAGCTTCTGCAATAGTCGTTATAGGGTGCTCTCACTCTACTGGCATGCCTGCCAATCAGACAATGCCCTGTTAGGACCCCGAGAAGATTTCTCATGTTTTTCCTGTTTACTTTCAACGGTCGGTTTGTGCGGCCCATGTTCCATTCCGGCCACGTCATTCTACTAGTTGCACAGGTCAGGGACTGAGACCATCTCAAGACTAAGTCAATTATAAATTAGAATGTCACATAATTTGAAAATATTTTTTAACTCGCTCAAACGCAATTCATTAAATATCTCGAAAGAAGAATATATGACTTAGACCACTTTCATAATTATAGGCACATATTATTATTAACAAAATTTAAATTTAATAAAAATATTTTTTTTAAATAAATTTTAATTTAACGATGTTTTTAATATTTATATTTTAATATTTAGTATTTACAATATATTTTTTCACTGTTTTGTTTTTACCTTTGAAAGTTGACTTTGTTGATTTATTTATTCAATTATATAAATCACATGTTTTCAGATATTAGTTTTCTATTAAGTTGCCAATATTTTTTTAATTTACACACAATTATCACTTATTTTATTAGCGAATCACGTCCTATTAAATTTCAAATTTTAAATCAAAATAGTTTTTTCACTCTTGCATTTATTAACAAATAGAAATTTTATTATAAAATCACGCCTTAATATTGTTGATTGAATGTGTTGCTTCAAAAATTTTGTGTATGTATGAGTATTTAAAATGAAAATGTATGCATAAAACATGTACATATATCCATGCAAGCAGGTTCAATGAAAATTACATATTCACGCTTATTTATTGTGTTCACTTATTTTTGCAAAAATATTTCTTTTTACGGTCACACTGCCTCATGCTTATTCATTTAAAAGTTAATATAATTGTAACGTTTTTTTTATGCTTTTCTTTTTAAAAAATATGAAATGCCATTCAAACGGAATGCCGATCTGCTCGATACAAGTTCAGAATTTCAACTGCGATCTGTTAATGGTTTTAGCGCTAATTTGGAGCTAAATGCCGATATGCCACCCTCAGGAGGCGCGAGAACTCGGCAAGCATGTGGTATCTTTACTTTTAGCGAAGGTGCTACCACTGTGTGATATTTGTTTGTACGCACACGCGCCAGCACACATACATGCACAATGATTTCTAATATGTACTAATAATGGATACGAGTGCGTTCGATTTTCGTGTGCGAAAATCCTAGGCTGTAGTGACATCACGTTAACTATTCATACATATGTATGCATGTGCCATGCAATGTACCGGTAAAACTACTGTACATAATAACTTTTTTATTTGTTTTTGTTACTGTTTCTTTAATCTACGGAGGCACAACAAACGTTATTGTTCTATGTGCAATACATATTTACTATTCATATGCCTACATATATATTATCTTAAAGTACATGACACATTTCAATACAAATACACCTATTTCAACATACATACATACTTGGGTGCTTATTAACTGAAGCAAGTTGCAGCTGAATAATATATGTAAAAGCACATATCCACTTACATATATACGAGTATGTGTATAGATGTCTATTTGTATATTGGCATACATAACTGTTATCGTTTGCATACAAAAGTATGTATATATGCATGTATTTACACTTACACCTAACTTACACTCCTTCGAAAATTATGGCTCTAAAATATTTCAAGAGGAAAGGTAGTAAACACTAAGCCATAAGTTCAAGATCAAGTTCAAACACATAAATCCCGGAAAATACGATTCCTGCTGTTATTATTGACAAGCTGATATGTCGCATAGATTTTGTTTCTAAGTATCGTGAACTACTTACTATTTCGTCTATAGATTTTTCCATTTTTCAACGAAAGTAACAGAAATAAAAATATTGAAGTTGATAATAAGTTAATGTGCATGAAATCAAAATGAAATATTTAATAGCTTCAGTCTCGTTATGTAGTAGTCACACCTCATATGCACATACAGTCTGTGTCAGAAAAAAAGTAACCGTGATTATTCATGCAGTAAATGATATATATTTGCATGAACGTATGTACAAAACTAGGAATGACAATTGCTCAATAAACCGTGTAGTCTTCATCGTTGTCGAGTATAGCCTGACATCTTCTCGGCATGCTTTGAAGTTTTTCTGTGTAGCTCATCGACAAACAGGACTAGATTTTGCGAACTTGACGCACGAGTTGCTGTAAATCATGGACTGGCCTTCCGGCAAGATGCGTTTTCATGGTTCCCTACCCCACACGTTTTCATTGGGGTTGGCGTCTGGGCACTGGGAAGGCCAGCCGAACACTGTAACGCCATTTTCTTGTTTTGTTTTTTGTCAATGTGTTTTTCTGAGAGCAGTGGTTTTGATTATGTGGGACGGTAGGATATATTCGCCTCCTTCAGACGCTATTCGATGGTGTTGATACTCACATCTTTTCCCTTTGTAGCAAGAACTGATTGTGCTTGGCGCAGTCACAAAGACGGGTCCCGCTTAAAAAGTTGGACGATCACTTTATTCTGCTTTATTGTCGTCACTCGCTTCAAGCCGCGCTCAGAAAATTCATAACAATTTCGTATACCTTATACCGCTGATTCCACATCATAACAAACTTTTCTGATTTTTTAATTACTTTTGCAACTGCGCGTAAAATAATTTCGGCCCTTTCGAATGCGTGCATAAAAATACCGCCTCAAAACGCTTCGTCTCACTTATTTTTGTTTGGTTGCATTTACGGGAAAGTATCGAACGACACTAATCTGAGTTAGCACTGCAAAAGGCAGAACGAAATATACTTTGAAGTTACAAGAAAAAAGCCGGTTCTTTTCTTCTGACACAGACTGTATGTACAGTCACTCACAACTTATTTGACTCAGAACGATTTTTTTGTAAAGTGTTCTATATTTCATAATATTTTGCGAAAAAGGAGTAAAAGAGTATGCAAATATTTTATTTAATTTGTTTTATTTCACATCTCTACATAAAAAACAAAAAAGTGGGCACATATTTTAATACAAAAAAAAAATACATATAATTCACGCCACAACTTAAATGATGCAATTTAAAAAAGAACAATTATTTATTTCTAGTTTTTATGTTCTACTTTGGATAAAAACTAGTGCAAACCGCTCTTTTTTTGCATTCAAAAAATGTATATGTAAGAATGAAACATATAATGCATTCGTTACATTTGCATTTCTCATGAGAGAAGAACATCAAATTTGAGTTTTGTGAAGGCAAATAGCGTCCTCGCGCACTCAACAGTGAAAATGGATGTAAGTGTTCACAACCTAATCCTTGTTCCATAAAAAAAATTCAGATCGCTGACAGGACGGAAGAATTAGAGCTACACAAATTAATGTGTGAATGCAGGGTGGTCACTCGAAAAGTGGATCACTCTGTTTGTCGGATGAGTGATGACAGCGACGTGCCAGCGTCCAAGGGGAAATAGCCAAAATGTTGCCCTTGCAGTTCTATACCGCGCTGGAAGAACTCGCATAATTGTAATAAAAGTATATAATTGTTTATAAAATGTTAAGAAAATAAAGCGAAAAAATATATGTAGTTATTCGGCTTCCATTTTCAAGTTTGATTAGTCAATTATGATTTGTCATATACGATGAATATGCGCATATTTACTTCATCGTTGGCTAGAAAGCACTGGAGTGAGCAGAATAGCTGTATGTATGTTTACTAGGAATATGAAAATCGCACGTATACAGATGACTCCATCAACTTCTTCACATTGGCATTCAAAATGTGATAGACATTTTGATTTGAGCATTGTCAAATATTTTCATCCACATCATCGTATGATCGGTTAAATGACTATCACTGTTCTCGCAGGGTAGATCCGCTATAGGAACTTCTTTGGTTCAAAAATAAGTTTGGAGTGGACAATAAATTCACTTTGAGTTGCCAAATAATTTGATAGATTTTATGGTCGATATTGTCAAGTCTGTGTCTCCTTTCTGTTGCCTTTCTAATGAACATACATATGTCTTCTACCAGAAGAGTACTCTTAAAGAGAGGGAATTCAAGTTAATGTTATAAACTTTTCTCGGCGACCGAGGCTTAAACTTAAATTATTGAAATTATGTACAAAATTCTGTTTTTGTTTTTATTTTATTCGATTTTTTTATTTATTTTTAATTTATATTTTTTATATATTTCTATTTCTTTTTTTTAAAGATATTTAGTACTTTCTTTGTATCCTTTTTTATCACTTACAGCTTGAAGTCCATGTGGTATGAAGTCAACCCAATTTGTTTGTGGATTTTGGACTAATTTAGTTCCACCCAAGTATCGCCTTTTTAAGATTGATGTTATCGATGTCATATTTTATTTTTCAAAACCGACCACAAATGACGTGCTGTAATAAACAGCTGATTTTACTTTTTCTCATTTTATGTGCGCTCTAAACTGGCAGCCCCCGTAAACGAATAGGTTGGTGCGCAAGTAACATTCGCAAGTGCACAAGTTCAAAATCCATTGATAGAAAAAGTTTATTGCAACAGCGGTCGCCGCGTGGCAGACAATGGCAAAACCTTCGAGTGTATTTCTGTCTTTAAAAATATCTGCCATTCGGAGGCGGCATCAAACTGTATCCCCCCATTTATAGAACAACATAAAGATGCACACCACAAATTGAAGAAGGAGCTCCTCCAAATGAAAGGTGTAAACGCCAATTCTATATGTATGTACAGGGCTTTCCAATAATAGGTGTTGTTTTGATATTTAAAGAAAAATGCTGTTGTTTATTTCATTACAAAGAGGAAGGTATGCCCTTAATAGTGGAAAATATCATCACGTAAATGACCACCACGACCACGCTTACAGGACAATATCCTCTTCATGAAATTTTCCATAACCGAATTGCAAAGTGACTGCCCTATGCCCTCGATAGCCTTACGAATTCCATCTTTGAGGTCTTGAATCGACCGTGGGCTGTTGGCGTAGATCTTTTCTTTCACGTGGTCCCAAAGAAAAAGGCGCAAGGTATTAAATCACAAGATCTCGGTGCTCAATTGAGATCACCTCTTCGAGAGATAACACGGTCCGGAAACTTTTCCCGTAAAAGATCAATGGTTTCGTTGCTTGTGTGGCACGTAGCACCGTCTTGTTGAAAATAAACGTTGTCCAGATCAATACATCTCTCGATAGTGCAATCTATTCACCTGTAACACCTGTTATTGGGAAACCCTTATAATACATGCATACATATAAACAGTCAAACCTGGATTACCTTTCACCTCCATGTTGTCTAAGAGCAGTTTCTTTTATATACCTCGACCTCAGTAGCACTACTAGGTTGTATAATAAGTTTCGCGCTTTGATATTTTTGAACGAATGTTGAAACTGTATAAGTACTTTTCGCCATTAATTAATACAGCAGAAAAATGGGTTGTTGAATTTACATGTAGTCGTACAAGCCTTGAAGACGATCTACGTCAAGGTCGTCCAAAAACAGTAACAGCACCAGTCACGGTAAAAAAAAAATACAGGAAATCGTATTGGAAAACCGTCGAGTGACTGAAAGAGTTTTAGTAGGAGCGCTAGGCATATCATTGGGCTATGTCAATAATATTTTGACTGGAGTATTGGGTCTCAGAAAGCTGTGGGCACAATGGGTGTCGTATTCACTAACAATAGAACAAAAATACAATCGAATGAGACTTCCTCAGCAGCATTTAGAGCATTTTCGAAAGTATAAAGTGGATTTTGTGCATCGATTCATTACTATGGATAAGACTTGGGTCGATCATCATGATCTTAAATCCAAACATGAGGCGAAAGAGTGATGTGAATCTGGTTCTTCGGCTCTGAAACGAGTTCGTGTCCAGAAATCGGTTAAGAAGGTGTTAATATCAGGTTTTTGTGATGAAAAATAAGTCTTTTTTTTGGAGGATTTGGTAAATTTGTGAGCTGGCAAAACAATATATTATTAATATTATTGTAACATTTTAGGCCAGCCGAACCAAAATATCCAGGTCGTGAAAAAGACACAGTTTATAAAAGATAATGTTTCACAAGGACAGTGCACCGGGTCACAATGGTTAAAATCCATGAGTTAAAGTTTGAATTTGTTGGAGCATTCACCGTATTCAGCAGATTCGGTTCCTAGCGACTTGCCTCTGTTTTCAGACCTAAAAAAATGAATACGTGGAAAGCGTTTTTCATCAAATGATGAGTTCATAACAGCTGTGGAAGCTTATTTTACAACCCTTCCAGATTCTCACTTCTGGGATGGAATTCATAAATTGGAACAAATATACTGATATTCAGCGAGACTATACTGAATAATTAATGTATTTTAAACGATGAAATTGTGTTTTTCTTATCGAACGGCAAAACTTATTGAACAACCTAGTATATATGTGTAAATGTGTTAAGGCGATATTTGATTTATAAATAGAGGATAATATTTTACAAAATTTCAACTTGATATTTACGTTGTAGCCGACCAGACCCATGCACAATTCCTCGATACGTCGGCCAATGTCACCATGTCTATGAAGATACGTAATCGTAAATGCTTTTCAACTGGGTGAGGCAACCTTTATACAATCCAGTATAAAAAGATAAAAAACACACAGCAAAAACAATGTTAAACTTTTAAAAAAGGAAGGGCTGAAATTACTTCTATAAATTTTTGCATGATTGCCAATAAAGTTGCCTTACTTAAGGTACCAACAACAAATATAATATAATATTTTTATTGATACGAGTATAAATAGATAAAGGATTAATTCTACAATTTCAGTACATCTGATATATGTACATATGTACATATATACATACATATGTTGTATATTCAAGTTCAATTTGAACGCAAGCCGCTGAGATAACAGGAGTCAATAAAGAAAACTTACAAGGGTTCCAATAGTTTATACATACAAATATGTATGTATATGTATGTACATATCTATCTACATAAAAGTAAGCACTGCATACACGCTTTGCACAAACAAATGTATGTAATTGCCGCGCTAAGTATAAAATCAATGTTTGAAGTGAGAGTCATAAAAAATTAAATTAATAAAAGCAAACTAGCATAAATACATATGTACATACAATACATATATGTGTGCTTGAATATATGCATACTTGAGAACTCTTTAGGAGTATATGTGCAAGCATGTACAAACTCGTATATTTTCGTAAATTTGTACATGTAAAAGCGCCCATTCGAAAGCAATTAATTTCATAATCAAGGCGGCGGCTGTACGCACTCAAGGAAACATCCTAATAATGTAGATAAATCCCACGAATGCTGACTTGTAGACGAAAGATTTATTTATTGATTATAGTGTTTATTTAAGGAGCATAAGAGAGCAACCCTCGTTAATATTGGACTTAAAAACTGTGATTGTAGTGTTGGAATTATATTATATTTGGCTTCAAATTATACGCTTTCAAATTAATGAAATATATGACCAGCATAAAATCTACAAATATCGGTTCTTGAAGCAAATAATTTGTAACGATTGTTTCTAACTATTGAGTTCTGGTGTTCATGCGTCCGAAAAGCTAGTAAAGTAGGGGAAAGTGAGAGAGCAAATTGACATTTCATTTTGAGGAGAAGTTGCGAGTTTATGCTGAATAAATTTTTTTTTGTAAGAATTTGCCAGTGAGGAGAACAGCTGATCGCAAAGTAAAAATAAAAAATAGTTTAAAAAAACTGAAAAACACGCTTTTATTGCTAATCGAACTAAAAAGTAGAAAATAAATTTTAATGACAAAGAGACCTATAATGAATTAATAGCAAATCGAAAGATCAGTCATAGTCAACTACCTCAGAACAGAATTATAACAAAAATTAAGATACTAATAGAATAATTCAAATTAGAGTTAAAAGCGTGGGAAAAATTTACGAATACATATAACTAAAAATTACATAGAGAGATGCTACCACTTTCCACTGTGATCTGCTGGGTTTTTGTGTATCGTCGGATAAACCTGAACTCTTCAGGTATCCATGGAAAACATTACTTATAATGTGCAGTACTTCAAATTAGAAAAGTTTATTATTTTCATTTTATTAAATTTCAAACATGGCGCTATGCCAGCCGCATTTATTGCATTCAGAAAATACATCGGCATTAAGAGTCATAGTTAATACATAACTCCACGGTCGTAATGTGTCAGAAAATGTTTGCGTTTACTATGATACATCGCAGACAGGCATCGCTATTTGACGCATAAGTAGAGAGTGATTCGAAAAAGGTGAAGTTTTATTAGTTCTGAACCAAAGATTTGTTATACCAGTTCAGGTTTCCGCTGCATTGAGAATTTGTATGTAAATATTTATCCTATATATTGATTTATTTATTTATCTATTCATCATCATCATTTGGCGCTACAGCTTTGACCTGCTGTACAAAATGTCTCCATTTGACCCTATCCTTAGTTGTGTCCCTCCAATTGATAACCTTGAGTTTCCTCAGGTCGTTTTCTAGTTCGTCAATCCATCTTTAGCTTGGTCTGCCTCTTGCTTTCGTTGCAAACATTTTAGCGTCAATTACTTTTCGTTGAGCTCTCATGGGGTCCTTTCTCATGGTATGGCCTAGCCATCTTAGTCTTTGAGCTTTGATGAACCGCGCAACATTTTCCTCTCCTATAAATTGATCCAGTTCGTGGTTCCATCTGATACGCCACTCGCCATTGTTTTTGACTGCCCCGAAGATTTGCCTCAAAATTTTTCTCTCGAATACTTGGAACTTGTTTTTGTATATTATCTCTCACTTTTTGTCCAAGACTCCGATACGTAGCAAAGAACTGGTCAGACTATAGATTTATACAGCGAAATTTTGCAAGGTCTGTTCAGCATATTTAATTCAAAAAGTTTAATAAGTGAGTAGAATGCTCAATTTGCTGCCTGCTCTCTCTCGTCGATTGTCATGCTCATTGCGTTGTCGTGGCTTAGTTTGAACCTCAGATACGTGAAAGTTTTCACTGCTTCAAAATCAAATGCCCCGATTTCGATTGCACCAGAGCCAGATCATTTTTTCTGGACACCAATATATATTTTGTTTTTTCCTCGTTAATTCTCAATCCAATTATTATAATAATTGTTAATTTATCTATTAGTGTCTAACAAAATTTTGATTTTTTCGTACACCTATCCTTCTACGAATGCGTATCAATATATATGTACCCCGCACGCAAATTCGGAACTAGTGAAAGAACATTTTAATACATCGTTAGCTTTTTTCACCTGTAATGAACTATGTCAATGAAATATATATTTTTTTTGTTGGCGTGAGGTTGGGTAAAATTGCCTTCGCACCATATAACCGTCGCTACTACGTGTGTGGCGACTCCACTAAAAATATCCCTCCTGTTCTCTTGGATTTTTTCCTTCATCTCGGTACCTCTTCCGTATTGCTTCGAGGTAGAGGCCCAAGACGGCGTCCTAATGATACTTACTTACCCTGCTTGCAGGGTGGCCTGTTTTAAGAAAGCTATGCTCTTCAGCATAAGTTTCCATTCCACGCTTCTTCGGATAATATTATCCACGAAATTTGCGACGGCATTCCATTTTCCTTCGTCTGTCATCATTTTCTCGATTATTTCTTAAGGTGCAAATACACCAATAGCTCGTTGCAGAGCCGTTCTCTCTATGTTCCACCTCTCGCATTTAAAGAAGATGTGCTCCGCATCATTATACTCAGTATCCCATATGCAGTTTGGTGGGCTCACTTTTCCCATTCGCCAAAAATACTTGCGAAAGGACCCATGTCCGGTTGAAAACTGTGTGAGGTAATAGTTAACCTCACCGTGCTTTCTTTCTACTCCTTTTTTTAGATCGGGTATTAGTGTCCCTGTCCATCTACCGCACCATTCAGAGTTCCATCTTGCTTGCCAAAGTGTGAGCGTTTGAATTCTCATTTCGGAGAAACATGGTACTGGAATTCCTGAGATTTTCGCCACCCATCTCCGTTTGCGCTCTTGGGCTAGAATATCTATAGGGATGGTTCCGTTGAAAACTAAAACTGCTACTTCATATACTGTTCTGAATGAAGAAGCCACTTTGAGAGCGCATTGCAATGTTTTTCGGCGGCATTGCACCCTTAGCGAATCTGCCCATATTATAAAAGAATTGAGTTAAGAACAAGTTTTTTCTAATAGCGGTCGCCACTCGATCCTCATAAAAAATATCTGCCATTCGGAGTCGGATTAAAACTGTGGATCCCTCCTGTGGAGGAGGAGCTCGGCCTAACACCCAAAAATAGTGTAAGCGCCAAATATATATATGTATTGTATATATATGGTTCCAAACTCCCGACTTCATGAATGATGTACTTATAACAAATAATATAGTGAATAATAATCACATACATATGCATACATATTTATGTATGCTCTCATATAGATGAACATACCTACACTTGAGCTCCCATAAAAAGTCGTTTTATCTTTTTACAATATTCGCAAAATTTGTTACCCTAAATTTTTTATTCGAAAATGTTTTCTAAAAAATATTATTAGTTTTCCTTCATTAATCATACTTTTAGGTATAAGTGCTTTATATGGAAGGAATTTGCAGACTTGTGGCAGATCATCGAGCAAAAACCAATCCAAAAGATCATAAGAGGTCATAAATGGCGATGGTTCGGGCACACTCTCAGAAAGGACAGAAAAGGCATACACAGAACAGCGTTGGAATGGAACCCTAAAGGACATAGACGACCTGTCCACGAAATGCTTGGAGGCGTTCGAACCTTCGTAATTTAGAAGCAGTTAACCAAACGTGGGATGTGGCAAAGAGAGCAGCAGTTAGTAGAATAAGATGTAAATGTTTTGTTGAAGCCTTCAAGTGGAATAATTAAGGAATAATTAAAAAATGTGGAAGAAAATGCTTAATATCTCAGCGAAATTTTTTTTGTCAAAAATAAGCTAGGCTTTTGAACCACTTGAAACTTGCATTTTGTTATGAACAGTGAATAACTCCTAGACGGTATTTTTTTATGTGATTTTGGGAATTTGTGAAGTAGACATACATTTTTACACGATAGAGCAACGCATTAAATTATCAAAACTTTTTAAGAAAATGGTCGATCTTTAAGAACAACATATCGGTAAACTCGTTATTGGAATAATATTGCGGCATCTGGTGAGAAATATCAATCATTACATCCATTAAAATGTACGATTTGGTGTGGTGTTTGGCCTGCTGGAATAATTGGCCTGTTTTTTCGCAGCTAAAATGAAAGACCTGTTCCTGCTGGCGAGTTCTTGAAAAGTTTAATTCCCATTCTACAGAACTCCTACATCTACGTACTCATGATGGACATTTAAATGATGCCATTTTTCACATATAATTTTTATGAAGCATATGTTGAATAAACATAGCTAAACCAGAAAGAATCTAAATTTGAACATTTTTTATTTTAATACAACATCTATTTTTTAGGAAATTATTGTAATTTCTCTTTATTGTGATAATATTGGTATGGCTCAATTACGTATGGAACAAAATATCGGCCAAATGGCCTCGGCGGCACACCTCAATCCGATGATCCAAATTTTCGATGACGCTGAGGCATAATTGAGGTTCAATGCCATTAATGTGCCGAATTATCTCATCCTTTAGCTCTTGAATTATTGCTGGCTTATCCACGTACACCTTTTCTTTCAAATAACCCCAAAGAAAGAAGTCCAACGGTGTCGTTGACGTTTAGGTGTGGTTTACATTCAACATCGACCATTGAAATTTAACCACCCTTTATTAGTTTGGGGAAAGAGATATACATAATTTTCTCGGCAGATGGCTGAATTGATCGATATCTCGTAAAGTATCGAGCAAAAAATTTAAAGTTTATGTTTTATTTATCAAGGTGATATTTCATACTAAACAAATTCGTTTATTGTTTTTTGTTTGTTTCATTCAGTTGTGAGTCACAGGGTGTTAACAATGGAAGTCAGAAAATAGAAAATTCGGTACATTTTACAGTTTTTCTTTGATAAAGCCGAAAATACAAGCCAGACCGTTGAAATTATGAATGGTGTTTATGGGGCCGACACCGTAACAGCTAATTACGTGGAATATTGGTTTCATCGATTCCGTTCAGGTATTTATGATGTTAAAGAAAATGTTGGTTAGGTCGAATATGTCGATAAAATCACAGAAATAATCGAACTTTGACGGCAGCTTAGTTGTCGTAGCATCGCTGAAGGTCGACCATAAAACCGTTTTAAACCATTTGCAGAAAAATTTTACGCAAAAATAATGAATTTCTTTTTCTCCAAATTAATATATAAAACTGTGTACCCAGCAGTTTTCTAAAGGTTCTGATTAAAAAGTTGAACATTTTGATGACAATTTTTCGAAATTTGTTAAATTTTTGTGAGTTTCATAAAAAGTTCGTTACTTTGATTTATAAAGGTTTTGCTATGCAATGAAACATATTATGATAAAAATTAACGAAAAAAATGTGGCAAGAAAAATATTGCAAAAAGATAAAGTAACTTAATTAAGTGAGCACAAGTGTATGCAACATATTGCAAATATTTATATGTCTAGGGACAATCCCTGTCATATGCTAATACCGTGCAAGTATACCATAATTAAATTATCAACGCAGATAATTCCAATTATTCAAATAAACACTGGGTCTTTGTGTCGTCTGAAAGTGTGGGCTAGATGGTCAAATCTCTTATATTCCTTAAGCTTTTGTCACATTTTCCAATTAGCACCATTTTTTGGTTGCTTATTTGATACTGGTGCGAAAACGTACATATCGTAAATATGCCTCCATACATATATATATGTGGCCATGTGGTATGTGTGTGTGCTATATAATGCGCACAAAGATATCTCTGTGCGAGCTATGTACGAGTGCATGTATACAAATACGTACATACATACGCTTGTATGTAAGCTAAGGCTACTCATGGATTTGCCGCTCCACGTTAACGGCATTGATCACCCGAAATCAGGGTAAAAAATATTTGACAGTTGTAATTACGATAAGCAGAGTAAATATGAGTAAATATTTGCAGCTACTTTTAGCATTTCTAGTGGAAATTATATGATGGAATTATATGCGTCCATGTATTTGAATACACTTATACATAAGTTTATGCATAGAAAATTACTCACTTGTCAAAATCGAGGCTCTTATCTGAATCGCATAGAATCTGAGCTTAAAAATTCTCTGTGGGTTTGTGATAAGGGTTTTCAGGGATTCCAATAAAGTCCTAACCGCTTTCCCCCGATTTGGAGAATACAAAGGTGGCAACGTCCGAATACCGCTACTTTATTTTTGGCGAATTTGCCAAGGGCCGTGAAGTCAGTAAAGAAAAAAAAACTAACCCTTGTGTGCAAATGTATGCATGCACTATTTATTTTATCATTCATGAATTTCCCCTTACTTTTGCTTGTTTTTCCTCTTCTTTTAGCTTGTTTATGTTCTGTACTGACGTCATGGCCCTTAGGATAACGTTTAGCGACTTCAATTAGAAAAGTATATCGACGGCATTTCTTGACTCATTCCACATATTTATTTGCACTAAACTTTTCTGCTTACTTATACACCTTAGACCATAAACGTAAAATCTAGAATTAAGCTGGAGTTAGTTTTGCCATACCTTAGCCATAACTATAACCGTAACGCTGTTCTGATCAAACAAACCGCCATAGCCATAAGCGTAGCTGTATGTGTCTCTTCAATTTTAGATTTTCCCCGTAACCGTAAGCAGCTGTGGAATACTTGACATTTGTTTTGATAATTGCGATAAAAATTTGAGTATTAGAAATTAACGACGAAAAATTAATTGACTTCGAGGGGAATGATCCATGTTTTTATATCAAATGTAAGTGTTATCATTAATTCTACTTAAATATCAGCTGTTTGTGGTTATGACACATGTTTTCTGTTTTTTTTTTTTTGTTTTTGGGGAGGATAAAAATGCCACACACCTTTCTATTTATGCCATCGCATCAATGATATGTAGGGCATGCTCCCACTAAACCATACCTCTGCTCTTCGGCGGACTTCAACCCTGGAAACGCATTTACACTACATCGAGAGTGGAGCCGTGATTGTGGCTATCAACCACAAAAGAAACCTGCATCTGGGCTCTCTACCTATGAGGTAGGGAGGTTAAACGTCGCTGATAGTCTCCATAACTTTCGTTATGAAGCAGAAGGAACTTCGTAACAGTACGATAATGTCATGTGCATTACCGTCTTGTCTGCGTATGATATGGGCGTGAGTCGCTAGCTCAAACGTCTCTGATTGTCGTCTGGAACACTACTTCATTTTAAATTCAGAGCTTGTCGGGAAGTTCGGTGTGATCGGACGCGGCCCACGGTGTTGATATTATTATGTTATATATTTAGCTCTATCTGCCGCTACTGAAACAGCTGTATTTTTCGCCTTTCTGCTTCCGTAGCGTACGCAGCACTTGCTTGGCAAACTTGCATGTGTCATCCCAGCAATGTTTTGAATTGCACATACTGCCAGTTAAATTTGTCTCACTGGTCGTCTTTCAAAGTTCATGGCTAACTCCTCACGTTCTCTTGCGAATCTTGAGCAGTAAAAGAGTACGTGTCACGCATTTTTTCAGAGAGTGGTGAAGCGGAGAGACCACACCTAGGCAGATAATACTCAAGAATGATAGAAAGAAGATTGCGCCCATCAGAGCGTACGTGACGTCACGTTTGCTGAGTTGTGCAGTATTGCTAACCATTTGCTCTTCGCAATAAATTTAGTGCTTTTTTATACCGAAAATGCGAAAATTTTGAAGTTTCGTGCTTGTTTCTTTTTTTTATTTAAAGCTACCGAAACTTTAAGATAAAAAACAAACTATATTATTAAACAAAAAAAGGTTAAAAAAGGTCACTCTGAGAAGATTTTAGTGCTAATGAAAATTTTTTCACTCTATAATAGGACTATGAATAAGTTCGTGCGGTTTTACAACAGATGGCGTAACTTGATTATTATTCCATCGATCCACATTTCCAAACATTCATTGGAGAGCTACTGTCGTAAGGCACAAACGTCAGTATAAGTTTTTTATTTGAAGCGTAAACAACAATATTTTTACCACACTTGAAAATGTCGAATTTCGTGCCAAATAATGTGTTTTTGCGGGGAATTCTTCTTCATTATTTTAATATGAAGAAAAAAGCAGCCGAAAGTCATCGTATCTTGGTGGAAGTTTATGGTGAGCATGCTCTATCTGAGCGAACGTGCCAGAAGTGGTTTGCACGCTTTAAAAGTGGTGATTTTGGCTTGGAAGACGAAGAACGCGAGGGTGCGCCGCCAAAGTTCATGGATACCGAATTGGAGGAATTGCTCGATCAAGATCCGGCTCAAACGCAAGAAGAGGTTGCAAAAACTTTGGGAGTTGATCAATCAACCATTTCCAAACGTTTAAAAGCCATGGGAATGATCCGAAAGGTAGGCCATTGGGTGCCGTATGAATTGAAGCCAAGAGACGTTGAACGCCGTTTTATGGCATGCGAACAACTGCTTCAACGGCACAAAAGAAAGGGTTTTTTGCATCGAATTGTGACTGGCGATGAAAAGTGGGTCCATTACGACAGTCCAAAACGTCGGGCAACGTATGGATACCCTGGCCATGCTTCAACATCGACGTCGGCGCAGAATATTCATGGCCTGAAGGTTATGCTGTGTATCTGGTGGGACCAGCTGGGTGTTGTGTATTATGAGCTACTGAAACCGAATGAAACGATTACGGGGGATGTCTACCGACGACAATTGATGCGTTTGAGCCGAGCACTGCGAGAAAAACGGCCGCAATACGCCGATAGACACGACAAAGTTATTTTGCAACATGACAATGCTCGGCCACATGTTGCACAAGTGGTCAAAACATACTTAGAAACGCTCAAATGGGATGTCCTACCCCACCCGCCGTATAGTCCAGACCTTGCGCCATCCGATTACTATCTCTTCCGATCGATGCAACATGGCCTGGCTGACCAGCACTTCCGTAATTACGATGAAGTCAAAAAATGGATCGATTCGTGGATTGCGGCAAAACCGACCGAATTTTTCACAAAGGGAATCCGTGAATTGCCAGAAAGATGGGAAAAAGTAGTAGTAAGCGATGGACAATATTTTGAATATTAAATTTGTAACCATTTTACGTCAATAAAGTTTCAAATTTCGAAAAAAAACCGAAAAAATTTGATAATTTCAAAATGTAAATTTAATTTTTGGCTCCATTTAAGGTTATGCAAAAATATTAAATGCCCCTTTCTCAACTCTTCTTAAGATTGAAAACCTTTTTACACATTTTAAAAGCCTTTGAATTTATTGAATGCGAATTAAAACCATAGTGATGTAATCGTTTCTTCCGGTCATCAATCCTTAGTGAGACATAGGACATTAAGAGTTGTATTCATTGTAAAAATAAACAACAAAATACCAGAAAGTACTAAAGAAACCATACTGACATTTTTACAAAAAGAGTACCTTATCTAGTTACATAACTTCAAATATAGCAAAAGAGTCGTTCCCTTAACAAAAGAGTCTCGCTTAGCAAAAAAAAACTCATAAATTAAATTGTACATAAGCATAACACATTTATTTAAAAAAACGCGCATTTTAAAGACAATTTGTCAAGCATACAAAGTTCTTTAAGTGATTCAATAAAAATTTGTTGGGTTATTTTCTTTGAATGGGCATTTTAGTGCGTTTTTATATCCAAAGCTAGGCAACACTGCAGTAGCGAGAGAGAGATTTGACTGCCGAAAGCAGAAGAACACCAAAAACACCTGCAATCGCGGGCAATGCCACCAGATGTTCAAAAAAAAGTAAAGCTAAATAAAACTGAGTGAATTATTTAAATAATCATTAAAAAATGTATGTTTTACAAAATTATAAAGATGGCATTTTAATTAGAACAGCTAGAAAAATGTTATGAAGAAAGAACTAAAACTCCGAGACTAAATAACAAAAAAAATGCTAAATCAAGTTACAAAAATGGTAATCTGGCCATACTGGAGCTAAAATCACGTAACTAGTTGTCAAATTCGCTGAGCGCAAAGTAACGGGACCACGATAGGCGCCATCTCATTATTCTCTCCATCGTGGATAATACTGGAAGCAGAAGTGTTCGCTCAGCATCTGAGAGAGGAAGTAATCCACTTTACCGTGTCTGCGTCATAACCACGTAGCAAGGTTAGGGATGAGTTTGTGTGTTTAGCGGCCATTTGGAGAAACTACCCATCTTCACTGCCATTCGTTGAGTGACGCAATTCTCTGTTCCAGTAATGTTGCTGCTATGGTCATGGTTACGTCTATGGCGTTGTGGCTAAGGCACCACTAATTGCAGCTTCAATAAAATGTTCTGATCAGTTGTGTCAGCACGAAAATATTTGTAAGCAAATAATAAACTTTCTTGCTTTTCTTTTACTTTATTAATTGTATTTACTTTATCTTACAATGAATTTTATATGTATGTACCGATAACAATCTGCTGAGTGTCTAAAGGCTAACGATATACCTATGTAGATATGGCCATAAAAAATAAAAAAATAAAAAAATAATTGAGGTGACACTTTTGTTAGGTGTTTGGCCTCCTATGTGGTGTGCGCCTTGATGTTGTTCCACAAATGAAGTTTTTTAAGCCGACCCCGAATGGCAAATGGGGTTTTAAGAGGAGCTTTCTTCAGCACACTATTGCTGGGTCGGGTTCCTGGACACAAAGGACACCCGAGGGAAATGAAACAGCGGACCAACTAGCAAAAAAAGGGGCAAACATGCCCCTAATTCGTTTTGAAACTTTCTGTGGACTTACAAATTCAGAACACATTCTTTGTAAATGTCCTGTACTAGGCAGAAAACGGCAACAGTACTTTGGCGGTACTGCTGTGCCTCCATATAAGCTATTGAAAAATAAACCCCAGAATGTCCTAAAATTTTTAAAAAGCCTCAAACTATAGGGTACCTCAGCAGGCTTTGCACAGTCGATTTACTTTGGTCGCAGTGCACAGTAGCCTAATAATAATAATAATAAGATGATCTTTTTCATGGCAGAAATTCACTCTGAGGTTTGCACATTGCCTGCTGAGGAGCAACCGCTATTAGAAAAAATTTGTTCTATCATTTTGCTGTTTAATGGACGGAGATTCGAGCCTATGCACTCCCGAATGATAGTCACGCACCAAATGAATTCGGCTTACGGCGGTCTGTATAATAGATTCAAATTAATGAAAGTTTTAAACTCCTGAAAGAAAAATCTAGGATTTAAGCACTCATATACGACAATAACTTATCGGGCAGAAATAGAGTAAATCACATATAATATTTTGTGAGTATCCCATAATAGCAGTACTTCTCATTAGTACTCTGATGCGTTCATATACAGATAATGCACTTAAATACTTTTTGGTATTACTACAATAAAGCAAACTGTTTCTCATACTATGTACGAGTATGTATATCAGTTATAATTGCATGAGCACAATTATAAGTTGGTGTCTTAATGTTAATGTCTATCGCTTAACTTTAATACATTTCTATCAGTACGGGTTTGTGTAATGATAAATGGTTACTTTTGTTAAAATTTAGTTATAGTTTAATCTATTTGGCAACAATTGTCTTATAGAGCTTATAGGCTCATCAAAATCAAACTTGTGGACGGTCATGGTTAATACTTATAGGAGTATAACTCTATGAATGCAATATATGCATATGCACACATATCGCACCCTAAATACAAAAGGGTCACAACTCAAAATAGTAAGATTTTCAGGAGCGGCGAAAAACGTTTTATGTAAAAATTATTGTAATATTTAAAGAAAATATTGTTCCATCATGAAAATATACAACATTGAAAAAGGTTCTACTATATTTTTTTCAATTTTATATTATTGTATGTTTGCGAAAATAAAACAATATTTTGATTTATGACTCTTTAACTGAAATTTTTTCGATTTACAAGTGATATTATCTTAAGTTGTGCCGTTTTAACTGACAAAATGTTTTAATTTAAGAGGCACAATGCAAAATAATATACCACGAAATTTATCACTTTTTACAGTTATAGAGGCAGAACTCAAAATAAAACTCTTTATGTGTAATAAAAGTAATCAGCTGTTCTTAAGCCCATTAACGCAACTAAAAATAATTCTCTTTAGTTGATCGTGCAAAAGCAACACACTTGACATAAAAATAGACATAACCGTATTTTTCCAGTTAAAGAAGATAGTTATGTGAACGAAATATTTGCAGCAGTTAGAAATGTGTACTCTGAATTAACTTATGAAAAAAACTCAGTTTTGGAAAATTTTGAGTTGTGACCCTTTTGTATTTAGGGTGCGATATGTGCATTTCCACCAGAAGGCCAACTGCAGGCATAATATTAAAAGTGAATAGGATTACATTGTTTTCCCTATTTCTATAGGGAAACTATCACATTTTACATCTATTTATTACCTATTTCGAGTTATTCGAATGCATAGTCGGGCAAGTGCGACTTTTCTCGTTAAATATTTCTATTACAAATTTTGTTTTGACAAAAGTTATTAAACAGAGGCATTATGCATTGAGTTTTGCTCTATAAAATCTTTCTGAGGGTATACAGGGTGATATGAAGTGTTACCTATTCAAAACACCATAACTTGTTTGTGTGAAATTAGTTTTTATTGATTTCAAAGACAAAATTGTTCAAAAGTAATTACAATTTTAATATATATTCACTTTAGCTCGATCTGACCACCTTTTTCCTTGACTATAGCCTTCAAACGGTCAAAAAATGAGTTGCATGCTGCACGAATGTGATCTTGAGGTATTTTGGCCCATTCGCGTATAATCGCTTTTTTCAGCGCATCCATACTGGCATATTTTTTAGTCCTCACCTTGCTCTCCAAAATGGACCAGATGGAATAGTCCATCGGATTTGCGTCTGGCGAATTCGAAAGCCATTTTGTGGACGAAATAAAGTGTGGAACATGATTTTTTAACCATTTTTGGTTCACACGAGCTTTATAAGACGGTGCCGAGTCCTGTTGGAACGTCCATGGTCTACGACCGAAATGTTTGCGTGTCCACGGCTCTAAAGCAGCTTCTAAAACATTTTCCCGATAATAAGTCGCATTCACTTTGACACCAGGCTCGATAAAAACGATTGGAGAGCTTCCATCAGCGGTCACTGCGGCCCAAACCATTACTTGCGATGAGAAATTGCTTCGAGTGGCCATACGTAGGCTCAAATTCTCGTATGAGCGTTCGGTCAAGTAAAAACGATCGTTTTGAGTGTTTATGAACTGCTCAATTGGGAAATTTTTTTCATCAGAAAACACAATGTTAGGAAATTCGAGACGTTCGTGCAAGCGCAACAACTCCTTTGCTCTTTCGCACCGACCAACTTTTTTTCTGGGGTGAAAGATCGTGTGCTTTTTGGAACTTGTAAGCCTTGACCTTGAGCTCATTTTTCAATATGCGTCGAATGCTATCTTCCGATATTTTCAGTTCTTTGGCCATTTTTCTTCCACTTCGATGTGGATTTCGTTCGAATCGAGCCTTCACTTTCCGAACCATTTCTGGCGTTGTTGCGGTTTTTTTAGGTTTGCAATGCTACCAGTATCATTGTAACGTTTTATAGTGCAATACACAAACATCGCTAGATGAGTAAAGGCTGAACAATTTTTATATGATTCCATAATTTCCACAATTCTGATTTGAAAACAAATTTTCCACTAGAATCGCGGAAAGATTTTAATAAGATAGCGTTAAGTTTTTTTAACATTTTGGCACTTTTTTTCTTTTGCTTTGAAAATTCATTTACAATCTAAAGAACCTCTTTTCAATGTTTTAAGTTTAAAAGAAAGTATAAAAAGTTCCTATAAAGTCAGTGAAGTGATGAGCGTCGAACGAAAGTTGAGTAAGAACGAAAACTTTAATCGCGTTTTTCTCGAAATACGTTTTTTTTCCGCGCTGTCGAATGTAACTCAAAAAGTAATAAAGATATCAACTTAAAATTTTACAGAGATGTGCTTTGATATATTGGCCTTTGCATATACCTCAAATTTTATATTAATTATCTCTACAAATATTGTTATGATCAATTTGTGTATAAAAAAAGTTTTATTTTTTTGTGCACGTTTTCATTTCAAATTTGATTTTTTTTTTTGCAAAAAAACGGTAAGGGCAAAGCGGAATAACTTATTTTAATGAAAAATTGTCTGGTCGATTTCAGTTGATTACAAGAGGCTGTACACTTCATGGCGCAAATTAAAGGAGCCGTGTTTGAGCAGCAGTAGCACCGCCATTTTTTTTCCAATAAAATGTTTGCATATCCATTTACGCATGAATATTACAATAATAGGTAATTTATTTTAAAACAATAAATATTCTCAGTTTTTCGCAAAAAATGATTGTAAACCTCATTGTCTGGAGAAGCTACCCCTCTTAAGAACCTTGACCCAGGTCAAGGACAGTGTCAATCTTTACGTTGAGGCATCTGTGGCATCTAGTGGTATTCACTCAGTAGTGCTTTAGTTGAACTTAAGCCTTAAGCCTTCGGTTACCTGACCACTGCGGTACTTGAATACTTCGTCAATCAGAAATTCCTTTTGCTACTTGGCGCTCCACTTGGGTGATTTGAAACCTCATCTTTGCGCAAAATAAGGAATTGATTGCTTCTGTTACGCGATGTATGCTACAGCTAATGGATCACTGTGGATATTCCCCATTGCTCACCTACGGGTCGTTGATAAAATCAACTTGCAAAAGATCGCAATGTAGCTAGAACCTAGTAACATAAAAGCAGAATTTAGAATTCAATTACCTTGAATGTTACAAGATTTACTTCTTTTTCTGTCGAAATCGCTGTTATTATGGAATTTCGAAGATAACTGTCAAGCTGAGAAATTATATCCTCAGGCAAATCTGGAGTTAAGCGGAATAGTTTTTGGAACTCCTATGCAGCCAAATAAAAAGGATTGCTCACACTCCGGAGCAAATATCGATCCACTTGCTAGCGCTTGGCGAAGAGGCCTACTTTTAAATACTTCTATATGATTTGGAATGCAATATTAATTTTTTTTCTTAATTTATTTCTTTTTTGTAAGCCCTCTGAGTGTATATAAATATAATTCCGCTTTTGATATTTTCTTTCCTATAATTTTCACCGAGAACCACATCTTTCATATTATTTCTGCACTGGTGCGTTCAGAGCCCCATTTCCGAAATGGGTCTTTTTCCAAAAAGTATCACCTACTATACAACTTAAATAATCTCTTATAGAAAAAATTGTAATTCAAATAATCGACCCAAAAAGTTGCCTGCATAAACATACGTACATATGTACATAGACTAAGAAGACTGCTGCTCTCCCTACATTTGAATACTTACAGGTAGTATTTTTAATTTATTTTTAAAGCTCTCCACAAAATTCTTGCGTTATACAGCCTATAAACACATATACATACAAATGTATTGTTAAATACCACAGTGTAAACAAAACATTGGCGAACAATTACAGTATGGAATAAAAATAGAATCTCAGCAACTTCAGATAGCGGCAACGAGTGCATGCCAGCATACATACATACATATGTACATATGTAAATGCATGCTTCTTCGTGTATTTGTATACGAAATCTGCAATACACCGAACACCAACTAAGAAACTTACAGGTCGGTAAACATTTTCATAATATAAAAATAAATAAAAATGTAATTAATTCTTTTTACAAATAAAATATAGTTCAGTTATGGAATGTTTTTATTAGCAATAAATTAGTGAAGTGCGTATCAAAGAAAATTTCTATTAGACCAGACATTCAAACATCAAAAAATGAAACATTTATTAAAATGAAAACTTATTCTGTTCCTAAAATATTTTTGTTTTACTTTTCGCTTGAAAATGGGGCACGTTTTGTTCAACAACCGGAAGGTTCGCAATCATCCAATTTTATTTTTGAATAACTTTTGTACTAAATGAAAAAAAAATACATATTTTGAATAATGAAAATCTTTATTTTGACCTTCACGCGCTCCATTGTATGCCTGTTTGTGTAATACAGCTGTCTAACTCCCAAATATGATTGATTTTTTGATTGAATGACATTTGTAAAAAGTATAAATCTTTCAATAGGATGATTAATATTGAAGTTCGGGCAAGAAAATGGCGATATATTGGCCACGTCCACCAACGGGTGACGTAGCAAACACGGTCATCGAATGGAATTTGCAGACCAGCCGTAGGCCAGGACACGCAACACATGCCTGCAGAAGGCAGACCGAGCTCGAAATTGCAGCCCAAAACAAGAGCTGGAAAGAGATAAAATCCCTAGCTTTAGATAGAGAAAATTGAAATATTTTTATAGGGGCCCTATGCTCCTTGTAGGAATAATATATACCAAATATTGAGTATGGGAATAAGTTTCCGCCCTCGTTAAAGAGGGGTCGCTACTGATACTATTTTTGTGTTCGCTCTAGTAATATACTGGTGATTTGAAGGTGTATATGTGAGGCCTCGTTTGCAGTAGTTGACATTCGTTAGAAAAGTAAAGATCCTTTTTTATCTGACGTCAAAAAAGGCCTCCGTTCGTCCCGAGAACACAGCATTTGCGGGAAGTCATACTTCTTTATTACCTCTTGAAGAAAATTGCAGCTGAAACGTGTCGTATATTGATAAATATTTACGATGATCACGCTCTCTCAAATACAACTTGTAAAAGACGTAAGTGATAAAGATCGCGAAGGGGCACCGAAATTCGAAGATACTCAACTAAACGGTTTTCCAATAAAGGGTGTTATTGGAGGTCTTTTCCCGTAAAAGATCAATGGTTTCGTTGCTTGTGTGGCACGTAGCGTCGTCTTGTTGAAAATAAACGATGTTCAGATCAATACCATCCAATTCCGGGCATAAAAATCGTTAATTATCTCTCGATAGCGCAATCCATTCACCGTAACTGTTGCTCCAGCTTCATTTTCGCAAAAGTAAGGTCCAATGACTCCGGCGGACCATAAACCGCACCAAACAGTCACACGTTGAGGATAGAGAGGCTTTTCAAATAGGCTATTCAAAATAACACCTGTTATTGGAAAACCCTTTACAACAGTTATTGGATGAAGACACATGTCGAACCCTAGATGATATGTGTAAAAAGTTAGATGTTGACAAATCAACCGTAGGTAAACGTTTGCACGCGATGGGAATGGTCCAGAAAGCAGGTAACTGGGTGCCACATCAATTGAAGGAGAGAGATATCGAGAGACGTTTGGAGACGCGTGAGATGTTTCTTGGACGGAAGAAAAGAAAAGTTTTTTTTGCATCGCATCGTCACTGACGATGAAAATTGGATCTATTATGATAACCCTAAGCGTCGACAATGTTGGAGCCTGCCAGGTGAACCAGAGCCATCGAAAGCGAAAAATAATAGTCATGCTTATGTTTTTCAAAGCTTATGTTGTGTGATCAGAAGGGTGTCATCTATTATGAACTCCTTAAACCATCACAGGCGATCGTTACCGACTGCAGCTAATTCGTTTGAATTGAGCTCTCAAAGAATAGCGGCCGGAATAGGACGGTAGACATGACAAACTGATTTTGCTGCATGACAACGCCAGGCCACTCGTTGCTAAATCGGCCCACAAAAATATTTAGAAAGACTGAATTGGGAAATCTTGCCCAACCGGCCGTATTCCCCAGACATTGCACCTTCGGACTACCATCTGTTCCGATCGCAAACTGGCTCCATGAATGGATCAAGTCAAAATAACTCGATTGTTTCGCCAGAGGAATCCGTAGGCTGCCTGAAAGATGCAGTAAAGTTGTAGCTTCTAATGGCACATACTTCAAATAATATGATTTAATTTTCAATTATTTAAATAATTCGTAACTTTGGCTATGAAAGGATATTGTTATCATAAAATTAATTTTGTGTCACCTTGTTTAAACAATAAACTCGTTTTTCTATGGCTTTACTATCATTTATGTATGAAAATCATAGTAGATAAGCATAAAAAATATTGCAGTTTAGTTCTGTGTGACCGCTTTTGAATTAGTGAGAAACTAGTCTCCAACAGCCTAGTTCGCATATGACACACTGAAACAAAATTTATTTAAATATTAGAGTTCGCGTTTTCTTGTAGGGTTTAGCTTACAAATAAAAAAAATTATATACATACATACATAGTGTTATTATGTATGTATGTAAGTATGTAAGTGCGCATTTCCGTGCCTCGCTTGTTTGGAAGGTGGGCCGAAGCATGCTACAGCCGCTCTAGCAAGTGTCCACAACCACTACGCAAACGCTTTTCATCGCACATTTATAGCGATATATATTTGAATAATTTTGTATATACCTTGTGTTGGAATGCAGTGCCTGCATCAAACGGCGAATGGTCCAAGCATGCGATGTATTTTTGGATATATTGCGAAAGTGTTAGCGCTGTATACGATAAATTGTGTATCAATTAATAGATTCGAAATATTTTGAATTTTCAATACCTAAATGTAAATATTTAACGAAGTCAAATCAAAATTAAATGACATCATTAATACCAGCAGCGTAAATTAAATTATTTGGTGGGATGTGCATATGTATGTGTGCGCATACACGTGTTGCTATGTAGGCGTGTGGGTCATGTAGGTCTTGCGGTTAGGCCACTGCCAGCGGGTGGGCCATTGCCACACGTTGCTGCCAGGAGACCTTTCATAAAGCCTGTTGCTGAGCACCAGCTCCATGGAATATGCAAAATATTCTGAACTTTCGCAGATGAAACCACTCACACGCATATGCGTATTTTTTTAAGAATATGAATAAAACTTGATGCCTTACTGTGATCTGATTGAGTATGCTTAATTGTATTTCTCCGCATTTTCTCCAATTTGTTAAATACTGTATGTACATCTACATATTATAGAAATTCAATCATCATATTCATGAGCAAAAAAAAATTAATTTTCAGGGCACTGCATTTATATGTAAATAACTCAAGCTACTATTAGTCATGCTTTGAGTTATTATTCATAGCCAAGTGAATGTCTGGCAATTTTCCAAAAGAAAATGTATTCCTATAATAACAGCAAATAAAAGAAATACCATTTTTTTTGGGAATCAACTGGTTCAATTGAAATTTTTTAAACAGAGTATCGAATTTTATTAAATCCTTATCGAGATACACGCATTTAGTCAAAAGTGGCCCTTCCAATTTGGAAGGGGAAGTTGGAGCTCTTCGTCTGCAATGGGTGGTGGTTGAACTGCGATGTCGGCTTTCGGGGGTCGGGAACATAAGAAGGGGGTAAGAGTCTCCCGATGAATGTCGTTAAATGTCTGTCTGTAGGAGGTGCCTCCTGACATACTTGGGAGGCGGCTCAGGCTCAAGCAGGTGTTGACAAAAAATATGGGAAATTATACCAAATCCATGTAAAAATCAAATGTAAACTTTTGGATGGCCAAAAAATCATTGTAATCATTATAAAATTGAATCTCCTCCTTCGGTTGGGTCAAAAAATTATGTACTTATATTTAAATTTCGGTCCGTTAATAGTATTGTAGGCGCCCGTCGTAGCCGAATGGGTTCGTGTGTGATTACCATTCGGAAGACGTAGTTTCGAAACTTGGGATAGCAAAGGATTTCACTTTTTTGCCAGTATTTAACTGGCAGCAGCCTGTTTGAACAAGTGACATAAATATATTATGTTTCGGCTTAGAATGTAGTATCATTTTGTTATAATTATTTTTATAACAATATATTGATGGGAGAAATACGGTAAAATAAACTCAATTTTAGAAATGCTTGGCGGGCCGCATAAACATGTTTAAAGGGCCGCAAGCGACCCGCGGGCCACGTGTTGCTCATCCCTAGGTTAAACAATTCGAAGTGAATTCCTTGATCACATAAAAATATTTCAATATGATACAAATTATTTAGTTAACCTGTAAAGTGAATTACAAGGGATTTTGCTACTTTTTGGAATAAACTTTTTTTTTCTCTAGTATGCTAATTTACAGCTATGAAAAACACATATTCTGATGGCAATTTTAACTCTACAAAAAATATCTTGTAAAAATTTTCGATAAATTGACTCCTTTAAAAGTTAATCGAAGTTAAAGTTGAACTGTGCGTAAATTTTTACTTGGCTCTGGTCCATTGATTATTTTTTTATATAAACGTGAGAAGTTTACTACAACAATAATAGTTTTGCTGCAAAAGTGAAAAAGTCTGAAATTTACACACAGTTCAACTTTAACTTCGATTAACTTTTAAAGGAGTCAATTTATCGAAAATTTTTAAAAAAGATCTTTTTTGTAGAGAGTTAAAATTGCCATCAGAATATGGGTTTTTCATAGCTGTAAATTAGCATACTAGAGAAAAAAAAGTTTATTCCAAAAAGTAGCAAAATCCCATCTAATTTATATCCATATCCCATGGGAAATATATCGTGTTTGGGGCAAGGTTTATTCTGAATATTAAGAGCTGATTTTGATCTGATAATTTTTCTTACACGGAAAACTAAAAGTTTAGGGCGCGTCGCAAAAAAAATAATCAAATTGGTAAATAACGGACACCCTAATAGGCATACAATTGCAAAAGTATTAAATGCATTACATTTTGCATGGAATCGCCAGTCAACGCATGGCAGCGTTAATAGGCAAAACAACGCACTAAATAAAAAATATTGTGAAAAAATATGCACATGCACGCATACATATGTGTATGTGTATTATTATACATATTTATGCCAGCACGCCCATCGCATGCAGCTTTCCGTAGAAAAAAAACAACATATCCAATATTGCAAAACTATAGAGATCCTGCTGAGGCTACACAATTAATTTCGAGCGCCATTGTAGCCTACAACATAAGCAAATGAATGTATGTATGCATGCACTTAATTGAAAGCAATGAAATATATAAATATTGCCTATTACAATACTAATAGGCTACACAGGCGTAAGCGCTTGTGAGCTAGACACAAAAAGCTAGAAAAAATGTACATGCATATGTATATACATATATAGTACGCAGTTGAAAGTACCACATGGAAATATACAAACTTTCTTCATTCATAGTTTCTTGCAAAGTGGTGGTTGAAGAAAGAGCTCAACGAGACTGACAATGCAAACATGGTGTGTCCCACTTAATAGAGCTTTGAGTGCCAACAGTGTAGCATATCCCATGGCGCGTACTCATGCACACATACACACTACTTCAATTCAATCCATACGAATACTAAGTTTTCATCTATACTCTTACGCTTCGGTATAACTGAATTCAATATCAATGACAATGGAGGATTAACCGAATTTTCGTTACAGCAAAAATTGTTGTAGTGCACAACTGGAGAGCGAGCAAAAGTGGGTAAGTAGTAAGTAGGCTATGGCACAAATACCAATGCATACTTACATTCATCCAATCATGTGTGTATGCTTGCGATTAAGCGTTAGAGTTGCGAAATGTGTGGGTGCTTTTATTGTATTGGTGTACCAATTTTCTATTCATATTTCTTGTCTCAAGAACAAAACAACGACCTTGAGGAATTTTTAAGAAATTATTTTCCGAATATTAAGTTCCTTTTCTAGGACTGCTTATCGGATCCGATATAGGTATGAAAATGTTTATAAAATGAAGGCGCAATTTTCAATTTAATTTTTATGATTATTTCTGGTAATACATCTCCCTTTTTTATTTTGCAGATAAACACATTTTTATTACCTCGGAATCAGTTCAAGTTTACTGTAAAAAAATTTCCCGGCGGCCGGCGTAGCCGAAAGGGTTTTTGCGTAATTAGACCCACCGTTGAAATAAAAAACAATGATGGCAGTGGCATTTCAATGGCAAGTTCTTTCCGCCATGAAAAAGTTTCCCCATAAAAAACCATCTGCGGCATAAACTTGTAAGCTCCCATTTGTGGAACAACATTCAGATGCATAACAAAAATTGGAGGAGCCCGGCCAAACACCAATCATGTATATAATGTATGCTATTTTTGTATATGTATAAGAGTGTATATATACATATACGGATATCAATGTATTTAGGTTTAAAGTGAAATAAAGTGAAATTAATTTAAACTATACTTGGCGAAATCTGATTTTGCTCACCAACACTAACACCCTAATAGCCTCGTCAGACGGTGGCGTCCATCGCCTTTAGTGACTTAATTCAGAATTATCTCAGAAACTAAATGCAACTAATGCGGATTGACAATTAGACCTAATTCTCATAATTTAAGCGGATTGGGGAATTCTTGATAACAACTTTGCCCAAGAATAACAGTTAATAACTATTCTGAATGAAAAATAAGCAAATTTTTAAAGAGAATAACAAGAAAGGACGGGTGCGATGCTAGTTTGCACTAACACGTTCGAAACTACGTTAATTGTTTTGATACTTCGGAGCAGTTTATGAAATAGCAATTTAAATTTTTTGTTTTTTTTTTAATAACTATTTTTTAGTATCAAGACAGCTAATACCCGTATTTGTTACCTGTGGTCCATCTTTTACTAACAAAACTATCCAACAAACAAATGAGTTGTTCACTAATCCGCGAACTGTCTGTCACACTGCAATTTTAATCAGAATTAAGGGGACAGGTACCAGTAAAATTTCGAAAAAAAAAAATTTTTTTTCATAAAATGTTAATATGTATAATCCTTTAAGAATATGTCAAAAAAAATTTAGAACATAAATTTTATATTAGTATTTCTTATATTATAGATCGTCATCCATGACGACTCCATTCTTTGCGTTCGAGCGCTGGGAGAAGTATAGTTACGTTGTATTCAAACTTTAGACGCGTTTTTTCTAAAAACTATATTTTTCGAAGTGGCGTACACGATAACTCGAAAAGTTATTGACCGATCTCCCTGAAATTTTGCACACATCCTTTTTATGATATTACTTTCTATGTGAATTTACAATTCGAAAATTTTTCGAAAAAATAATTTTTTCGAAGCGAAAATAGTAGGAGAATTCGCCCCAAAATTCATTTTTTAAGCATTTTATTCCGCGATTTTTTTTTTATTTTTGTTTAATTCATATAGAATTTATGACATTGATAAACAAAAAAAAATGTTGGTCTTTTGTATTCAGGTCACTGACGCCGAAGCTACAATGTCCGCCGATTGAGAAGCCCTGCTGCGATTTTCCTGGAAGAATTGAGTGTATTTTTGTGCAGTGAGTATTTATTATTGATTTTTTTGATAATTTTTGGTTTTGTTTGATAAATTATTATTATTATTTTTTCATTTGTTTTGTGGATGAGAACACTAAAAAAACTTCCACTCCTCCTACCTTAAAATGCGAATCCAGTAAAGGTAATATCACTTGAGCAACAACAGCATTTACATACATGTATTTTTTTTTTGTAAAAGTCATTCTGAATGTCAGAATTGAAAAATGTAAACAAACAAACAAAGCAGCAAAAAAGCAGACTACTTTCACAATTAAGACACACAATCGCAAAATTAGCTGCTCTCCTCGGTGTCATCACCTCTGAGGTGCCTTATATGTATGTATTTCTATATGTATTGAGTGTAATAACTGACTACTTTTATATTCTCAGCTTTTGTGTTTTCCGTAATTCTCGTTCAAAATTAAAAAAAAAAATGTCAATAAACATTTTCAATCTTAAACATTCTATTTGACATCACTTCGTCGGCTTTTTTTCAAGGAGCCAAATTGAGAGAAAGCGAACCGTTGGCATCTCCTTTTATACGTATGGAAAGTATGTTTAAGTAGAACCTTTAGGCGTCAATTTGTCAATAAAATAAATATTTGATATTCATCATTTTGCAAATAACATCTTTCACGTAATAAAGAGCTTACACCCTTCGAGCAAAAAGTGAAAATACTTGTACACATATGAACCATTGGAAAAAAAGTTGTGCGGGAGTATAGGTTCTTTCCATAAAAACAATCCACTCAACAATCACTTTCTTAAAAAAAAAAATGTCGATCTTTTGGGCTGTGATAATATCCTTATGCAACAATTGAAGTCTTATCTGATTATCTTAGTGGTGATTATAGATACAGGTATTATATGCGTATCTCCATACATACATACACACATACATATAAGTATGCATATATGCGCATATTGATTATATTTTTCTTCGCTACATATTTGTCGTTTTTTTCGCAAATCCTTTTTTATTCCACTTACATATGCAAGTAGTCAGATAGTAATTCGAAACACCTTACATACGACTCATTCAGAATCTCAACAATTCCATATTTACATACACACATATGCAAGTATGATATATCAAAAATTATTTTTTTCATACTGTTTTTTATTTTCTGCGGCTTTCAATCTACTGGCACACTTAAAAGCGAGCGTGATGACATTACCGTAGGTTCTCTAACTGGTGTTGTTTTGCTCTGGTGGCGGAGTAGGCGGACACGCAAAGTTACAATTATGTGATAGATACAAAATACAAAACAAAGTGGAACTTTCAGTGGCAGGAATTGTGTAGGGACACCATGGCAGTAGGATTTTAGCCAAAAATTAGTCATGAAAATCGATAGAATTCATTTTATTTTAAAGCATTACGCGTATAATAAATATATTTATGTATAGATTTGTGATTCAGTAATTCCTGTTTTTCTTTTTTTTTATCAAATGTATCATTTCATATCCTTATTCGCAAGCAATTTTCTGATTACTCACCAATTATTCATATATAAATTCACTATTTCCGTTTCAACTTTTTTACTATTTTCATTTATGTATAAAAATCACTACACAACAAACAATTAAAATATGTTACTTTGCCTTATTTTTTTTTTCTCTTTTTCGTTGTTTTTTATTTCATTTTATTATTATTATTTTTTTGTAGCTATTATTATTCCTGTATTTTTGTTTTGCAATGCAATCACAGCACAGCAGCACTCTTTGATTTTTCCTATTGCCACTTGATTTTACAGCGCGAATTTTCCGTGCGCGTATCGTCGTTATCGTTAGTGTGCGGGACGACGTGTGAAAAGTGAATACAAGAATTTATGCGTTGCTGCTGTAGTCGCTTTTGCCATTCCCCGTTCTACATACCCTCGTCTCCTTCTCCGTCAAAAAACTTTGTTTTGGCTCTTTCGTGCTCTTCCTCTTTTAGCTATGTCGTGTCTGTGGTCGTCACTGCTTGTGATTTTGAAATTGGCTCAAATAGAAAACTTGAAATTTTTCGATTGTTTATATTCATTTTTAATATTGTGAGTATGTGTGTGTTTGTGTAATGTTCTGTTTTCATTTTATTACTCGGAAAATGTGCGCATAACGGTATGTATGTATGCATACATTGATAGCATACATGCAAGCATAAATGCCTTGTTAGGATAGGCAAAACATGACAGAGAGCGTAAGCTTCCTTACTCACGATAATTATGTTAAATGGCATGCGCAAGGCGAACAGTTAAGTTTTAGTCTCTTTAAGTGGAGTAAAGTTATGGTCGAATACCCCTTACGATTATGAGACCGATTTATTTCAAAAATTATACTCTATGACATTATAACGGTTAATCGGACAAGTTATACTCCACCTTATAGACCTTGCACAATGGGTCCGTTGCGGCAACGCATTTCACTGGCGTGACGTGTAAAACGTACGCTGGTGCCACAATGAAAGTAATGCCGCATATAAACAAAAAGAGCAGATGTTCTTGTCATGAAAGCAAATATATTTCGTAGTATATAAACAGGTTTTTAATGCTTATTGCAGGGATAATAGGGTTTTAATAGAATTTATGGTAGTCGTAGGCGGTGGGTGCGACCATATCTTTCAGATCAAGACGCACATCCATTTTTCAGGAAAACTTGGTTAAGCCTAGTCTTTTCTCTACTCTTTCAAGCTTTTATGGAAAAGATAAAAGTGCAATTCAATTGACTCAATCAGTTTATTTTCTACTTTTTCTTTGCTTTTCATTTGACTTAATAGAAAAAGCAACCGATATAAATTTGTGCGGTACAAAATTACAGTTGTCTTTGCACCTGATTGGCCGTACGGCAAAAGTAGGTAGTTTCCAACTTTTGTGCATTCCGGCATATCGTACGGCGCGTATGTGACTCTTACTATTTACATAGAAACACATATACTACAGAATGGAGGCACGGAGATCAGTAGGAAAGTACTAGCACCCTGGAATCCACAGAGTCAGAGGAACCGAGACAGATCTGGGGCCTCATGGCGCCGTTGCATCGAAAGTGAAATAAAAGCTGTGAACAAATACCTGACGTGGCAACAAGTAAAAGCAAAAGCAGAGAACAGAACAGAGTCGAAAAATTGTGCTTTGGCCCTATGTCTTAGCTCAAATTCCTTTTCAAGTTTTCGAACAAATCTTTCAGTTCATTTCAAACTCAGAAACTTCGTTAATTCTGGAATAATTTTTCATGCATTTATTGTTTAGCATGGAAAGAGATTGTGAATTCATTGCTCCATATGGTTCATTCACTATGTTTTTTGTGACTAAGATTTTTTGCGTAAATGACATTGTCTCTTTGAGCTATGTGTACTTTCGTTTTAAGCCACATTAGAATATAAGCATGGGGATGTCCTCTCTACTGCCATTCACTCGCATGCATCCAGTAGTGAATTTCATCACCTATCAAGATCAAATCTATTTATTTTCGCTTTGGTACCAAACCATTCTATGTTATGAATATGAATGAAAAATCTCGACAACAGGAACTAAACCATTCTATGTTACGAATATGAATCGGTTTGATTCATAAATACAGAAGTTTTCAATAATTCGATTGAATCGCCATCTAATTTACTATGCCTATGTCCTTTCCCTCGGTCGCCGTAGCCGAATGGGTTGGTGCGTGATTACCATTCGAAATTCAGAGAGAACGTAGGTTAGAATAGCGTAGGCACTTCAAAAATGAAGAAAAGTTTTTTCTAATAGCAATCACTCCTCGCCAGACAATGGCAACCCTCCTCATAAAAACCATAAGCCGTTCGAAAGCAAGAAATCGTGTAAGAAATTCTTTACTTCTAGTTTAATATATACATAAATACTACGTTGGTCAATAAGTTTTTAAGTTTCATAGGCAAAATAGAATTTTGTGGTTTGAAACATACTTTATTATTCAGTATAGTCTTCCTGAACATTAATACACCTGTTTTTAACGAGATTCCAATTTATGAATTCCATCGCTAAAATGAGAATTTGGGAGGGGGTGCAAAATACGCTCCACAGCTGTTATGACCTCTACATTTAGAAACCCAATATTTCAGTCAAAAAACTGCTTACACTGCCTAATGAGATGCTTAGGTCTTCGACTAAATCTCTTTCAGTCACTTGACGATTTTCCAATACGATATCCTGTATTTCCCCTACGATTTCTCGTGTTGTTGCTTGTTGTGGACGTCCTTGAAGGGGATCGTCTTCACGGCTTGTACGACTACATTTAAATACAACAACCCATCTTTCTACTGTACTAATTGATGACGAAAATGCCTTGTAAACTTTCAACAACCATTCATAAATTTCCTTTGCTTTTAAATCTTCCAAAAATAAAAATTCAAATAGTGTACGATACTTGATTTCTTCCAGCTTCATCTTCCTCGCCTTTGGACGGAAGCTGATTTTACCGCGTGTTGAAATGCTGAGGTCAGCTTAAAAATGGTTGGCTCTGAATTCAAGCCTGGACTCGGAATGCACACAGTTACTCGATGGGGTTTTGTACCCTGAAAAGCGATAAATAATTTTTTCTATTTATTATATTTTAGTTAAAATAGGTCCAAATAAAAAAATAAATTCTTGTGAATCACTGCTGCTTGTGGAGACATCATCACTGCCACCACCCTCTACATTTGTTTTCTATTTCGCTTTCATCAGTGCCTTCAACGCTGTTGCTGGAACCAATGGAGATGCAATAAAATGCATAGCCAGAAAGTTGACCAGTCGGCTTATTTTATGACTTCTGCCCCATGCAGTTAAAGGTATGTTGTTCGTTGGATACTTGCCCACAAATATTTTACAATACCTTTCAGTCGAGCAGTGTTTCCATCATTTGAATTTTCGAATTCTGGCTTTGATCAGTAAATATTTTCAATGATTTTTTATTAGTCTTGAGATTCAGAAATGGAATACCCTGGAGGCAAAAATCAACATTTTCGACACCTGCTCTTCTTTGCTTTTTATCGAGGTCTCTTGCTTTTGAGACGTGTATGGAGAAGGTGTCGTAGGCACGTCTACAGTACAGAAATGGTTTGCAAAGTTCACAAATAGCGACTTTGACGTCGATAACATGCCTCGCAGCGGAAGGCCTTCTGAATTCGATGAAGAATGTCTCAAATCACTTTTGAAGGAGAACGGTCGCCAAATCTTTCGTTAATCGGCGGAAAAAACTAGCTCCGATCATAAAACGATTCTCAGTCACTTTAATTCAATGGGATTTAACGAAAAATTGAGATCCTGGGTGCCTCGCGAGCTCAATGAAAAAAACAAAGAAGGTCGCCTTCAAATTGCTTCTCAGCATCTCGCCCACCATCGAGCAACACGCGGTCATAAACAGCGCTTTTTGTACCGAATCGTCACGGGCGATGAGAAATGGCGCCTTTACATCAATACGAAGCAAGTGGAGGAAATACGCCAAAGCCAAGAGTCAAGCCGGATTTTCATCCAAAGAAAATCATTATATATGTTTGTTGGGACTGGGAGGACATGGTGCACTGGGAATTACTCGAAAATAATGTCACGGCCATCAAGGAGTTCTACATTACCCAGCTACACCACGTGAATTTCGTTATTCTACTGAAAACATCTGATCGACATGGTCAAACCATACTCCGTATTCTCTGGACCGTGTACCGACCGATTATCATCTTTTCCGCTCCATGTCAAACCATATGAAGGGTTTTACCTTCGATAACAAAGAGGTCCTTAAAAACTGGCTCAACAACTTCTTTGATACCAGACCAGACGATTTTTGGCGGAACGGCATCAATAAATTGGCCGAGAGGTTGGAAGGGGTTGTAAACAGCAACGGCGGATATATACTTGATGTACTTATTCATATAATTATTGTCTTTTGTTTAAATAAAAGTCTTCGGTAAAAACGCTACGAACTTATTCCCCGACTTAGTAATAAAATTTTGATTCTTTACTTTTTTTCTAAAACAACCTTCACGCACAAATTCCGCTCTTATCAATCATTTTCACCCTGCCAGTTTATCAGCCAAATGAAGCAAACATTCGAAAATCTAATCCCACCGAACAGAGTTGACAACCCAAATTGAAGACTTTCGACTTTGACTTCCTTCTTAATCTTTGCATCTATAGAATAAAACTCTTACATATAGTATTTAGCTTAAGTACAAGAGGTAAATCATTTGTGTGAATGATGATTCAGTAAGTGCATTGCACATCTTGCCGTCTATTGTGGTTAGCCTAAGTTTGTGGCTCATTTCAATGAATTTACTCCGCATTGGAGAGTAGATTTGATAAGGTCACTTATTTCTGCGTGTGCTTTTTCTTTTTTGAACACTTCTGCATTGTCTTTAATAAAATTCATGCGAAGTAGAAGACAAAATCTTATTAAAGCTGGGCGAGGGTTTTGTCAAAGAACTTTAGATCCCCCTTCTAATTTTAAAGGAGCAGGAATTAATATCGATGATTCGTCCACATTCACAACTGAAACTCCTTCGAAACCCCATTCTGTACATAAAAAGATTTTTTTAGAAAATCAAGGACAATTTTTTCTTCTTCTTCTTCTTAATTGGCGCTATAACCGCTTACGCGATTTTGGCCGAGTTTAGCAAAGCGCGCCAGTCGTTTCTTTCTCGTGCTAACCGGCGCCAGTTGGACACACCAAGTGAAGCCAAGTCCTTCTCCACCTGATCTTTCCAACGCAGAGGAGGCCGCCCTCTTCCTCTGCTACCACCAGCTGGTACCGTATCGAATACTTTCAAAGCCGGAGCGTTTGTATCCATTCGGACGACATGGCCCAGCCAACGTAGCCGATGGATCTTTATTCGCTGCGCTATGTCTATGTCGTCGTAAAGCTCATACAGCTCATCGTTCCATCGTCTGCGATATTCGCCATTGCCAACGTGCAAAGGTCCAAAAATCTTACGCAGAATCTTTCTCTCGAACACTCCAAGCGTCGCTTCATCGGATGTTGTCATCGTCCAATCTTCTGCGCCATACGTTAGGACGGGCATGATGAGAGTCTTGTAGAGTGTTAGTTTTGTTCGTCGAGAGAGGGCTTTACTGCTCAGTTGCCTACTTAGTCCAAAGTAGCACTTGTTGGCAAGAGAGATTCTACGTTGGATTTCAAGGCTGACATTGTTATCTGTGTTAATGCTGGTTCCTAAATAGACAAAGTCTTTTACAACCTCGAAATTATAACTGTCTACAGTGACGTGGGTGCCGATACGCGAGTGCGCCGACTGTTTGTTTGAAGACAGGAGGTACTTCGTTTTGTCCTCGTTCACCACCAAACCCATTCGCTTTGCCTCTTTGTCCAGTTTGGAGAAGGCAGAACTAACAGCGCGGTTGTTAAGGCCGATGATGTCAATATCATCGGCATACGCCAGCAATTGTACGCTCTTATAAAAAATTGTGCCTGAGCGATTAAGTTCTGCGGCTCGTACGATGCTCTCAATTTTTTTCATAGAACTAAATAACTTTATTCTGTAATGTATTGCCCATTTTGATCAATGACTTTTTACCATCTTTCAGGCAGCATCATAATCACACGTTCATACTTCTTCTGATTTTATTAGCAATCAACTGAATCAGGTACGATTTGACATCATCACCATTATTGAAATTTTTACCATTCAAGGAGTGTGGCCTTACAATGTCATGATGGAATACAATACTTTTTCGATTTGTCAATTCGGGCCGCTTTTCTTCAACTGCATTGTTTAGTTTCGTTAGTTGTTCAATGTAGACATCAGAATTGATCGTTCGGTAGGGTGGTAAGAATTCAATCCCACCAAACTGATAACAAAACCTTCTTTTAGTAAATATCAGCTTTTGATGTTGTTTAAGTTGATTCACCTGACCTGCTCCACAACCCATAACATAGTTATCAGTCGTTTTAAAAATGGATAATTTTCATAACGTTTCTTTAGCAAATCGCAGCTGGTAATGCGTTGCGTTAAGTACGTTTCTTTCAGTTCATGAGGAACCCATGTATCGAGTTTTCGAACATAGGCAAGTAGTGTTAAGTGATTTGCATGTAAGCTTCTCTGCAATCTCACGTTGTACTGTGACGATCCGAATCGATTATTGCTTTGATTAGGGCGTCATCAGCTTCAACTGGACGATCAGAGCGTTTTTCATCTTTGAGGGAAAAATCACCAGAACGAAATTTGGCAAACCAATTTTGACGCTGCCGTTTTTTTAAGGCTTCGTCACCATAAACAGCACTAACTTTTTATGAGCTTGGGATGGGTTTTCACTTTGCGGAAATAAAAAAAGCAAAATATGACGAAAATGTTCCTTCCGCAATAACTTAGTTGCCAACCCAATATTTAGGCCGACAGCCCTTTTCACTAAATAAATAAAAAATAATAATATATTATTTTTGTATTTTTCCCCCTTTTAGGTGATAAAGTTGCCACTTCATGCAACAACTTTGACGCATCCTGCAGCCCGCTAACTCTTTTTTGTGACCAAAAGTGAAACGGTATACAGTTTGGAATATTAAGTTTCACCCTAACCGCTGCGCGTAGGAGCGGGAAGAAGACCGATTGTGTTCTCGTTCCAATATTCGGCGTTTAATTATGTTCAAGTGAAGATTCGATTTGTGCGACGGTGCCGGGCAACAAGTTCGGTGGCAAACAGCTCACGGCCGGAGTCTAGCCGGGCATCGAGAACAAGTAAAAAATGTTGAAATAATCGCTACAAGTTTGCACGATAATCCGGGTTAGTTCGTGGGCAAGAGCGCGGCTGTCCTGGAGCTTTCAAAAACTGTTGTGCATGAAACATTGAAGAAGGATCTTAGACTTCACCCATGCGAAATTCAAATCGTGCAAACGCTTAAGTCCAACGTTTATAATTAACGTAAAAATTTTGGCTAGGCAATTTTGGATAAAGCCTATTTTCGATAAAATGGGAGTGTAAATACACCAAATTGCTTTTATTGTTCACCTTAAACACAGAACCCACTATTAAAACACCAACAGCCACTTCACGGTCCCGAAATAGTGGTTTTGTGTGCATTGTCAAGCAGTGGAATAATTTGAGCATAATTTTTTCAAAGTAGTGGAGAACAAGCGGCGCATGGCGCATGGTGAACAATTATTTTCTGCCATAATGAGAGAACATCCTTCCCTCAGTACACACACAGATGGTTTCAGTAAGATGGCGCCAAGCTGCACACAGTCAGAGAGACCATAGCGATACTGCGGGATACAGTTTTTTTTTGTGGTGGTACCTCAAAAGTAAAGTCTATGACCAGTGACCATCTCACTACAGTCGGTTTTACGTGACCGGAACGGCCCGGATTTGTATCCGGCTAAGAACTGTCACTTCAGCAGCATTCCCCATACATGGTTATACTGCTACAAAAACAACAACCATCTCAACATTAAAAGATAATATAGTTCATATCCGAAGTAACGGTCAACATTTAAAGGAAATAATTTGTAATAGTTACTGAAGTAGGAATACTTTTGTAATTAGTATTTTTTAGTTTGGATTTTTTTCCTAACTCTACCACCGGACGCCCTATTTATATATAGTACCCTCTGTTGGGTGTTAGGCCGAGATTCTCATCCAATGTGGTGTGGTGGTGTGCGTGTTGAAGTTGTTCCCCAAATGGAAGGTCCTACAGTTTTACTCTGCCTCCGAACGGAAAAGGAGCTTTTCATGGTAGATGTTTGATTTTGTTTGCATAGGAGCGACCGTCATTCGCAAAACCGTTTTCTATCGATATGTGTTTCGTCCACGGGATTTCGAAACTGTGCGCTCCCGAATGGTAGTCTCGCACCATCCTATTGGGCATACGGCAGCTCAAGCAACATACAAAAATTGTATTTTAATAATGGGAAAATGAAGTAATCTAGTCCAGTGTGTGGTATATAGTTTATCGACTAGTCTGCCGAAGGTCCAATGCACTTTCTTCGTAGAATGGTCTATAAAAAGTTCTTAGGTGCCGTCCATTGACATCGCTATGGAAATGTTACCATGCTTTCTTCATATATTTGAACTATGTAGATGTAACACTAGTTCTGGTTATTATTACGTGGTATTTTGCCAGTGTTTTACCCTAGACCCGCTTTTCGCAGGTAATTATTATACATTAATAGTTACGTTCGATAACATAAAAAATTTTAAAAGTTACATTATCCGTCCATCAAAAATTGTGAGAGCAAATTGGCAGTTGGATGCAAGAGAGACGATAATTTTTTGCTGGAAAAATTTTTGGCCAGCAAAAATGGTGCATAAACAATTGATAAAGAAACTAATGTTTTGGTGAATCTGGTATTTCGTATACTTCAGCCCTTGCACCGTCTTGAAATTTGCAGTTTGAAGTCAAAAATGAAAATTTAACAACTAGAACGTGAGCATATAGAGTAAATGTATGGTAATTTTTTTAGACAAATTAACAACTTTTAAACAATCTCAGCTGTAATCTCTTCATCTACAAGTTTTTGCAAGTGAGAGCAAATTTGCGTTCGTTAACTTTTATGCTTTTTCTGCTCTTTGGGAGAGGATTTTCGCTCGAACTGCGTTTATATATGCCATGATTAACAATAAATCCACAAAAATTAATCTACCCGTTCACATATGGCAGATTAGCTGCAAAACTGACAATCAGCTATCAAGGCTGTTTTGAAAAGTTTTTCTTAATAGAAATTGGTTTGGTAGAATATTTTTTGGTTTTTTGTTTGTTTAATTATTACTAAAAGAGTGAAGAAGAGCCAAAGAGAAGCAATAGTTAACTTAATTGCGCTATTTGCTGTTGGTAATAGATAGTTGGAGGAAATCTGTAAACGACGTATACTGAGGTTGCAAAAAATTATGGCAGCATTACGTATTCGAAATTCGATATTACATTTTATAATAATGAAGAACTGGCTATCGCGCCTATAAACACAGTATTTTTTCTGGAATATGACTGCATAATTAATAAAATCTAACAAATATTTTATTAGAATTATGTCTAAAAGCCTTTTTTCTTTGTTGGCATTTATTTAGTTTGGTTCTTACTTTAACGTTTCTTCTTGCATTTATAAAAATAACTATCGATAGCTCAAAAAACACAGGGTTGTACAGCAAAAAGTATATATTTAATCTGAGATTATTTTATGATTCTCGGGAGAGAAATTATGTAAGGGTAATCTCCCTTTTTAATTACGGATTGGGAGTTAAGTTCGAAAAAAAAGAGTCGTTTTACTGACGATAGTTTAACGTGATAACGTCATAAGAAAATACTGATGAATGGTTGCGTTTTTCAAAAGAAAATTTTAATTTTATTTGTTTGATAGATATTTTGTATGGATATAGAGAATGAGGTAACATAACATAACATAACATAACATAACATAACATAACATAACATAACATAACATAACATAACATAACATAACATATCATAACATAACATAACATAACATAACCCAACATATCATAACATAACATAACATGCTGTTCAAGCAAGGTAACGACGCATGAGTAAGATAACGACGCATTTTTTGGTGCGTGCAGCCGGCTACATAGAATTATAAGACGTTATCACGTCAAAAAATAATAATAACATTAAAACAACAGGTATTATTAACAAACTTGGTTTTATTTTAAATTCTTCAAGTAAATCAAATGAATAAAAATCAATAAGAAGGCATATGCAAATACAAATACGTGAATTTATATATGTACATATGCGCATATACATACATATATACGCTCACTTAAGTAGGAGAGAGCAAGATGTCGAACGTTGCCGTTCGTTTGCTTTGTGTGCAATGTAACGACATGTGAGCAAGGTAACACTAATGAGCAAGGTAACGACATATGAGCAAGGTAACACTAATGAGCAAGGTAACAACGCATTTTTTCGTGCGTGCAGCCTGTTAACCCTCTAGTGCATATAACCGCCTACAGGCGGGCAACACTTAAAAGCAAAAAAAAAATAAACTAAAAACACGAAGTCCTTTTTTGTTTGTCATGCAGCTTACACGATTCATATTCTTCAGTTTACCCTTGATCGTGAAAGCTGCATGTGCTCATATTACAAAAATTTTGCAAGTGGAATTAAAAGAAGTGCTCAAATAACCGAAAAAAGTATTTTTCTGAGAAGGTGTTTTTGTGAGACTTCCTAAGAAGTGCCCTATTGGAATATTGAGTTAAAAAAATATTTGGTAAGTAGATTGAGAAGTGTAGAGTGAGATAAAGTACTCTCCAAGTTTTTTTTTTATGTGCATTGTGCCACTGTGTGCTTCACGCTGCAACCGTCTAAAAAAAACCGTTCAAAAAAAATGTTCAGTTATTTTGAACTTCCAGTTCACATATTATGCTGATTTATATTTTTTATCACTAGAAAAATGTCGCGGTGGGGACGCAAATGCAAATACGACTTGTCGAAGATGTCAGATGAGGAGTTCAACGACTTTATGGACTTTTGCGAAAACAGTGATGAGGAAATTGAAGGCGATGATTTCGATAGTGACAACGACGTGAATGATCCAGATTTTGTGGTCCCCAATCAAAATGATTCCTTTCTACAAGAAACAGGAAACAACATTTCTGTATCTGATCTTTCTCTTTCCCTTGCTGTACCAACTGGTCCACAAGAAAATCTAAAAAGCATGTTTGTACCGGTTTCACAAGGAGAAATTGAAATTACAGGAACAGACGAATTTTCGGGAAGGGGTATACCAACTTCCTCAGCGCACTTTGAATGCGATGTTGCTAATCTTCGAAACAATATGAAAGAGTTTCAAAACTTACTGTGGCGTAAAAATCATCTTCAAATAAATGTTGAAGAGTTGACGTTTCATAACCCGAATCTTGAAGAGTTTTTTCACTTAAAACCACCATATGACTGCTTCGCATACTTTTTTAATACAGAGCTATTGGAACTGATTTGTGACGAAACCAATCTCTATGCTCGTCAGAAGAAAATAAATTCAACTTTCGTCTGGACAGTGCAAGAAATACGAAAATATATTGGCATACTGATATTTATGTCTATATATCGTTTTCCGAATGTGCGATCATATTGGGGCAGACATTCTTTTCAACCAATAAAAAATGCCATGCCAGTATTGTCCGTTTGTCAAGAAACATACCAGACTTTTCAAACCACATAGTGTATTTCGATAATTACTTTACGTCGCTTGGACTATTGGTTTACCTTCGAAGTCGTGGAATTTATTCGCTTGGAACTTTTCGAGCCAACCGTGTGAAAAACTGTAAACTATCTACCGATGAACAGCTAGTGGTGAAAAAAGCCCCTCGTGGATATTCGGAGGAATTCGTTGCCACCGCATTTGGAGTAGATATTTCTACTGTTGTTTGGAAGGACAGCAAACCAGTTCGTTTAGCGTCAACATATGCAGGTGTGCAGCAATTAGCTCGAATAATCCGAGCGACCGAAACACATTGTCCCGTCGCTATAACCGCAATAGAAAACAGTATGAATATGTGAGCTGTCCAAACATTGTCAAAGAATACAACCGGCACATGGGCGGAGTAGACTTGATGGACAGTCTAATTGGTCGCTACAAAATTCGCATGAAGACTGGTAAATGGCCATCTCGTATATTTCACCATGTTATCGACTTGGCAATAGTGAATGCTTACGTTTTATACCATCGCATCAATCGGGAAAAACATCAGCGTGTCAAGCTTCCACGATTTCGGGAAGAAATCGCCGAAACTCTCCTGCTCATATCGGAAACGAAAAAATTAGGTCGCCCCACTACTGCAGAAAAACAAGCCGAAGAAGTACCAAAGGGAAGCAAGTTACTGTGCCTACCACCACGCAATATAAGGTATGATTGTCTCAATCATTGGCCAAATTTCTGCGATAAAAGTAGTAAACGTCAATGTCGTAACAAGCCATGTAAATCGGAGACTCAGGTTTATTGCGAAAAATGCAACATAAAGTGGTATCTGTCTGTCAAAAAATCATTTTTTAAGGAATTTCATGCTGAATAAAGGACATTTTTGAAGATATGATGGGAAGTTATTTCTAAGTAAATGTATATGTACATATATTCGTTCTTCTTAGACTTTGAACCAAACTTAACAATTTGTATACTATTTTATATATTACTTAAATTTTTATAAATAAACGTTTTCTGTTTACTTGTTTAAGTGGTATTGTATTTTCAGTAATTTTTTTTTAAGCTACCTGCATAAGACCGTCCAGAGGCGGGGTGCTAATTTCCAGGGCCACAGAGCGAATTCGGGTCGTACAAATAAAAATAATATTATATTTGTGTTTTATGGCCTCTAATTAGTACAAAACATAATTTTATTATAAAAAATCTTTTCTATGCACTAGAGGGTTAAATCGAATTATAAGACGTTATCACGTCAAAAGGATAATCTAGTGATATGTGAACGTATTATTACGCCCTTGATTTGGTGATGCCTAATTTTGTTATCGAACACAACTATTATTATACGAACACACATACACAGCATAACTAACTGCTTTCTTATACTCAATAGGTTTTATTACATATTTTTCTATGTCCTATATCAAAGCACATTAAACAGGTAGCAGCAGCAGGGTTGCAATTTTTATTTTTTTCTATTTATTTTTTACACGACCAAGGCTAAAACAAAATTAATTGGCTTTGTTGTTTTTAGTTTACTTAGATATCTAAGTATAAACATAAAATCATCATTAGCCCTAGGCATTGGGAATTTATTTGTTATTTGCTGGTTGGCTGCTTACGGATCTACTACTAATTTGATTCGTTGATATTTCCACTAAATTTGATTCGTAATCACAAGAAAAAATCTTCTTGTCTCAACATGACAGTTTTCAAAACCTGTTTACTTTGACTTTTCGACCTTTACTAAGACTTCTGGTTCTAGTTCCCCCAAAAACTTAAAAGCCGTTACGCTCTTCTGAAAGACTTCTAACTTTTTCTTAATTTTGATCTTTCACCGAGATTCGAACTGACGTTCTCTCTCTGAATTCCGAATGGTAGTCACGCACCAACCCATTGGTCCACGACGACCGCTTAATTGTATACTTAATTTAAAAAGTCTCCTATTTATTTAAATACATAGTTATAATTTTTTTTTTATTTAAAGTCACCTGTACAAAAATTCCGTAGGCCTTTCTCTCAAATCCACTCAGTAATGCATTTTTGTTTTGCACCATATACAGAGATTTTTGAGCATATGTTAGTAAACAATTTTACTTTCGCTTTGCTCTCAGAGCTTTGTTACCAACAATGAGAGCTAGAGAAACATAACACCACCAAAGCGGCACATAATAAACAGGCATGCAAAGGGTAGTTTTCGCGCATCTCCCGCACACTAGGGATGTGACCTCGAGTCGAAAAAATCGATCATTTAATAATCGATTTTTTTCGTTTCAAGATAAATCGATTTATAAAAAATCGATTTTTGAGGGAATAATCGATTTTTGTGGATATTTCGATTTTTTTATACGAAAAATGCATATTTGATATATAAGTATGAAAAAATATCTAAAAGGACGACTTTAAGATTATAAATATATTACATATTCAAATTAATGATACATATATACATTTTTTAGTACTCTTAAATATTTTATTGCAGTAAAAATAATACAAAACTATAAGAGTACAAAATATAGCAATATAACAAACAAAACTAAGAAAATAAAAGAAAGCTATCTTCAAGCTTTTAGTTTAAGTAATAAAAAAATTCAATTAAATAATTGCCACAAATGTTTTGTATCAATTAACATTCGACTAGAATCAAAATAAAATTAAACGATTAATTTAAGTATTAAATATAACGAGAATTGTTGGGTATGAACATTAAAAAAGAAAAGGAAGCTTCCTCCAAACCTCAAATCAAAATTTATCAGAAACTTAAAAAATTATTGCCATAAATCTTCAGTCAAAGAGTTTAAAAATAATAGTTTTGGTAGTCGCTTTCCTAAAATACGGTTTCGAGTTTTTCTGACAATATTCCCAGCCTTCGAAAATAATCTTTCAGCTGGTGCAGAAGTGGCCATCACTGAGAGGTGTTTCAAAGCTAAGTCTGTTAATTTTGGAAAAGTTCCCTCAGAACTTCTCCATACATCGAGAGGGTCTACTTTAAGATTTGATAATGGCGCTGCGATATATAAATCTATCTCTGTATTTTTTGTCATTGACGTATTAGCAGCCATTATTTTGTTATGGTGTACCTGCCATATATCTTGATCGTCGCTGGCAACTTGTGATGAAACAGATGATTCAAAATCGGTCACCAGTATAGTATCATCATTCCTAGTATTTAAACTTAGGCATCGGTTGGTATAATTAATTGTTTTTGACAAAGATAATGGCTCATCTAAATGAATTTTTTTGAATCTAGGATCCAAAAACGTTGCGACTGAGAAAAGGTGAACTTTCTGTATGTTTTCAAATCTTTTTTTTAGTTCTGTTTGCAATGAATATTTGAATTGATTGGCCAAATCACTGGTTATCGGTATAGCGTCTAACAAAGTTCTCAAGCACTTGATAATAGGTATAGCTTTACTAGCTGTCACATATTTTTCAGCGCTCATTTCTTCGGTAACATTGTGAAAAGGCTTTAAAACTTTTCCAATTTCTTTGAGCACAACGATTTCGTTTGCTTGAAGCATTTGGGGTGCATTCGGATGGTTTATTAAAATAGATCCAATTGTGCTGCTCATTAACACAAAACGTTCAATCATAAATAATTGTGAGTTCCATCTTGTAGACACATCTCCGACCAAATGCTTCAATTTTCCTTCAACAACGCTTTCCTGCATTTGCATCTGTCGCAATTCTTCAGCGCCTACACCACTTTGGTGGAACCAAGTTACGATTTTTCGTACTTTATCCAAAAAAAGTTTAACATCAGAGGAACTCACAGAATTTTCAACTACTAGATTCAACGTATGTGCTAGGCATCGAATATGTTTTGCTCTGCCGAAAGTAATCTCAATAGCTTTAACCATGTTAGCGCCATTGTCTGTAGTAACACTCACAATTTTGTCATGCGACAAACCCCAATCTTCACAAACATTAAGAACCATCTCCGATAAATATTCGCCTGTATGATTGTCATGAAGCAGTTCACATGCGATATTCACCGATTTCATTTCAAAATTTTCTAATATATAAAGTGAACAGTCACGCCTAAAAAACTTCTTAACTGCATATCCTTCCATTCATCTATTGTAAGATAGACGTTTTTAACAGACCGTAATTTTTGTTTAATAAGGGTCTTTTTTTCGTCATATTTAGTATCAATGAGATCTGTGATAGTTTTACGACATGGAACCTTGTACAAAGGAACGATAGTTTTCATTAGCTTTTTGAATCCTGTTCCTTCCACCATATTGTAAGGAAGACTGTCCCGGCATATCATTTCTGCGATGCTGTTTGTTATTTGTTTATTTTTTTCTCCATCTGAGGCATATGCTGAAATTCTTGAAAAAGCCGCTCCGATAGTTGATCTAGCCCGTTTTGGAGTTAACGACGAAGCCTCAGTGTCTGTCAATGGCGAATGCACCAATGAATCATTATGCCTCAAATTGGTAGTATCCTGGACATCAACTTCATGTGAATTCTGCGGTGATAAAAATAAAAACAAAATATAATTTAAAATATTTTAAATAATAACTATTACATCAAATAATGAGTTTTACCTCGTCAGCTTTTAAGACATCAGAATGTTTTCTTTCCATGTGCTGTTTCAAGTTTGTAGTGTTATTGCATGTTTTTAACTCTTTTGGGCAGTATTTACATTTTGCGGTTGCATTTTCCTTCCTTATTGTAAAATACTTGCGCCAGCAGCTTCTGGGTGTTTTAGCAGCGGAAGACATTTTTATGGTTAAACCAATATTTATTTCGACACTTCAAAGCTTCCAAGAAATAAATAAAGGCAGGATCACAATTCATTACATATTTGTACGTAAAGATGGCACTGATTTTTATCGACTTGTTCACATTAGTTAGCTTACTTATCCATTTTATCATCCGTCGCACAGATGGCACTATTTACAAAAATCGATTTAAAATGTGTAATTCATATAATCGATTTATTAAAAATCGATTTTCGCCTTTAATAAAATCGACTACAAAAAATCGATAATAAGAAAAAAAATCGATTATTTTTTAACATCCCTACCGCACACCATATACATGTATGACTGTGCACTACGGCGTACCTGAACGAACTTTATTTACTACAACACGGCATCTTTGAGTGAGGTAGGGAAAGTGGATTCGAAAGTTTTGCTGTTTTAGTATTTTGAAATAAATTAGTGTGGACTTAAGGAGTTAGGGGTAGTAAGAATTTTCAAAACATTGGATTTTTTTGCATTTTCTCGAAGTATAAAATCTTAAAAATATTGTGTGAAAACCACTTCGTAGATTTCAATAAAATGTATACTGCTTTTGAAGAACATAAAAAACTCGTGCCCGATCGAAGGAATTTTTTTTCAAAAGTTTAGATTTTTTTTCAACAATTAATTGTCAGTTTTTTCTCGAATGTCTGAAAAATATTTCCTGAGGCCGCCATATTGTGAATTCAAAAAAAAAAAACAGCTTCGATCGGGCATAAGATTATCTATTAATAAAACTAATTTCTCTTGTCCGATTGATTTTAGATGAATCTCCAATGACTTGTGATGATCACCGCAAGGGACTTCTGGAGAATCGGGCTACACAAAACTGAATTGAGTAAAAAAAATATTTTGTCAAAAGTCAAGGAATATAAATGTTGTAACAAAACAGGTAGATGAAATAAAAATTAGTATCGTTCTCACGACAGTCGGTTCTATGCAGCCGGAACGTCCCAGATTTATATCCGGCCACGGATTGTTACATCAGCAGTATTCCCCGTTTCCCCATATGTTTTTTTTTTTTTTAATACTTTTATTTGCAATCTATTCCCATATGTAGGGAATATTTATGCTGTTAGAACAACAACAAAAATTGCGTATGTATTTCTTTCCTCGTTACCCTATTCTTAATCAGCACCAAAATTTAATATAAAATAAATTATTTTTTCCGAAAAATATGTATATATAGTACATGTATTCAATTATCTCCTATCATTGACAAATTTTTATTAAATTTCCACAAATTAATAAAACCCCTCGTTGAATTTATACATCATCGAAACATTTTTGTTTCCACTAAATCGTAATAGGTGTTATCGCCGCTATTCTGGCTGCAGCTGAAGCCTCATTCTTCTTGATAGCAATTTTCGCCACACCACTGGCGCATTCTGTCGAACCGCCCATCAAAACCAAAAATAAGCCATTATGTGCAACAGTCTGCCACAATTTTCCAATCCATTTATCAATCTTTCCCACCGTTTTTTCCGCTTTATCTAGTTGAAGTTCCTCTATATCTAATCGTAGATTAGCAATAGTCAGCGAGTGCTCCAATGCTACCTGACGTGCCTTGTTGATTGCACATTTATTCGAATCCACTTCGTATAGAGAAACACCTTTCAGTGTTTCGCGCGTTTTATTACCTTCAGCTTTTGATATGATTTCCTTCATTTGCTGCTGTAGCATACCATTTGTTATAATTGCAGTTCTTTTATCCCGCTGTGATGCGTGCGCGAGAAGATTATTCTTAATGCTATCTCCACTTGCCAAACTCAAAATTTCCTGTAAACGTTTCTTTTGAATCAGTATTTCATCGCCGTACTCTAAGCTGTTTGCCAATTTCATTTTCACCAGCTTTAAACTAGCCGTGCAATCCTCAACAGAATCGTGGCCTGTGAATGAAATGTGGAAACATTTTGATTTAAAAAATTAATTAAATACAAATATTCGTATGTATATTTTTGAGTTTATGGCCCGTTTAAGAAGCACATCTAAGAGTTCTTGAAGATGACTTTTGATTTAGTTGAAAAATCCGACAATTAAATAATCGCAATAATTTAAGTGGTTTACTTATTAACCGGCCTTGAGCTCACAAAATAAACACGAAATCTAAATATTTGGAGGCTATTAATTTTAATCAACTTAAATAAAAAATAATTGTAATAAACTTACCATCTGTGTTTCCTTGAATAGCCTCTTTCAAAAATGCCAAGGCAAGTGTTTGCAACTTTGCTTTTCTCCTACGTACACCGCTCAAATTAAAGCACATACTGGTATCAATCACATACGGATGCATCATTTTCATTGCATTCAAATCGAAATTCAGCGATTGACCGACCAAAATGGCATCCGGTGGTAGTAACTCTTTCACTTCGCGCTGTACGTCTTCTATGCTTTTAGTTACAGTTTTCAAGATTTCCCGCGTAATGCCTGAGTATGGAGTCAAATAGTCCACAATTTTATTTGTTGGCATTACTAGCGTTTCATAAACTGTTTCAAGTTGTTCATTTACGATTGAAATACGTGTCAGTTCATTATGTCCAATTACTGTGCGACACATTTCACAATCAACACCAAACATGGGACTATTGTCAGTAACAGGTTCATATTTGTCCTTGGTAAAGACGAAGTTTTTAAAACGTTCGCTAAGTTCGCCTCGCAATGGCATCGGATAACCCTCGTCTACCATCTGTAAAGCAGAGAGCAGAAGCTTTGTACGTGGAAATTTATCACCAGCGGGCAGATTACAGTTATTATTCTGCGTTTTTGAAGAATCGTGGCTAACGGGAAATATTGCTTTAACGAGTAAAGTAGGATCTTTAGTCATTTCCACAGCTGATTCTAGTGATCCATGTTCTTCAATTAGCTTTTGAGCCTGCACATTGGTTAGTGGCACCTGAGCTATTTCTTCTATAATTGACCCTTCTTTCTGTGGTGGTAACACAACCTCTAAGCGCGTCTGGAATATTTCTTTTGCTTGAGTGAATTTGCTCTCATTTGAAAGGTAGTGATATAGTGAAAGGCCCTCTAATATCAAAACAACACTATGGGAGAGTCGTAAGGGTTTTTCCAAGAAACACCAACGATCTGGAACACATGGTGACTTTTTACCAATCAGCGCCGACATTAGCAAATGTTGAATATCTGTAAGAAAAATTGGTGTGCGTTGGTCTTGCGGCATCTCTAGCAACGCGCGTTGGCCAAATTCGCGCAACCGCAATATTGGCACGGCTTCAATTTCTCTTTTACGTTGACGTAGTTGTCGTCGCAAGTCTTTATATTGTTCTTCAGTTAATTGCAACTCAATCCGCTGTTTTTCATCATTTGATTCTAGTGTTGATGACACCTGGGACGTATCACTGTCACTTCCACCAGTGCTGTTACTTTTATTAGGTTTAGAACGTTTTGTTGGTGGCTCATCTTCTGCGAGTGATTCTGTCACAGTTATGGGAGCTTGTTGATTTTTAGCTATCACTTTGGCTGGCTTCTTTTTATGTGTGACCTAAAAATAAAACGAAAATAACACTTGATTAGGCAACGTAGCTAAATGGAAACCTTTTTAAAACCATCTTCTGCGAGTGATTCTGTCGCAGTTGTGGGGGCTTTTTGATTTGTAGCTATCACTTTGGCTGGTTTCTTTTTATGTGTGACCGTACAATAAAACGAAAATAATAAGGCAACATATACTATATATATATATATATATATATAATTGGCGCTTACACCCTTTGTTGTGTGTTTGGGCGAGCACCTCCTTCTAGTGTGCGTCTTGATGTTGTTCCACAAATGGAGGAACAATTTTAAGCCGCCTCCGAACGGGAAATGATTTTTTATCAAGAGAAATATATTTGGAGGTTTTGCCATTGCTTGCCGAGGGGCGAATACAAACCTTTTTAAAACCATCATCGTCGTTGTGGGCATGACTTTCGTTTGCCTCAGCAGCTATCTGGACCACCGCATTTTCACGACGTTCATTGTCACTCAGTTGTACTAATTTTGCTAGAGCTAACAATTTCTGTTTCTTCTTCTCTTTACGTCTCTGTTGTTTAGTTGAAAATATTTCCATTGCTATTTTTTATACAAAATACCTTGCAAAATAAATACGTATCAATTAAATTTTCGTTATTGTTTAGGAAATTTCACGTGTTGAGAATTGAGAATTGACATTTTTGTCAATGAATCAATGCAGCGTTGCTTTTCTCATTGAGATGACAGTATATTTTTTAACGCGAGTCTATACAAGGTGGCATTGGTACAATAACTGTAGGTAGTGTTATATTGCTCGCGATTTTGATAACCGGCTGACGTCATCAGTTTGAATAATAAAAAAACAAATAAATAACAAAAAGGAAGAGAAATTACTTGTTTGTAAATATTAATTGAATGGCTTCTTAATATTGTAATCTGATGGTTTTCGACTTTTAAATTAAAAACACGAATGACTGCAAAGTGCCGCGTATTAAATTGTAAAAGGACGAATTATATAAATATCTTCAAATGTAGTTCTTTTGCGCTTTTTTCCCAAACACACAATTTTTCGTCCTTTTTTTTATATTATTCAACAATGACGTCGCAGCGAATTCGAAAGCCGCAATCTTGTATTCGATCATTCTTGAAAGTGGCGTTGTTTGATTCCATTCTGACAAAAATGATCACATTCAAAATGTTGAATTGAAAAAACATATAATAATAATATGTTATTTTGAAAATTAAAGCGCCAAAAAATGTTGCGATTTTTAGGGTTTTTTCTGAACTCAAATGCAATCAACATGTACTTCCCAGAAATATTTACAATCGAGAAATAATTGGAAATGTGTGCCCGCACCAAATTTACAAGAATGTAAAGTTTGTTCATATGGCATATAATTCGATACCTAAGTAATTCGCTAAGAAATTCGTGAATTACTCGATTTCTTCTCCTTGTTCTTTACTTTTCATTATTAATATTTTCTGTAAATATTGGGGATGGAGACAAAAATAAATTAATGCTAAGATTTTACTTTATTTTATAATTCTAATAAATTATAATAATAATACTTCATTTTATAACTCGCAGAATTAAAAAAAAAAATCTTTTGCTCGTCTCAAAATTATTTTTTAAAATTTAAATTTATTTTTGCAATAAATAATAGTTGCTAGAGGAAAGAGAGAAAATTATCATAAAAAATACCGGATTGGAAAACTTAAAAAAAAAAAAGCACGACGAGCAAATTTTTCTTTAACTTTTTGTATTTAAACTTTATTCTTCAAAACTGGGTTCTTTATTTATTTTTTGTATGATATATGATTGAGAACAGTTATTTTCATCATTGGCCAATTTTTGCAAGTAAAAATTTGTTCTAATATACATAAATTTACAATTTCTCCCAGAACGAAAATCCACTTTGCGCTCTCAATTTTCCATTTCTTGCAAGTTCTTTGGGTACACAAACTTCAAAGCTCTATAGTTAGTAGCAATTGGTACAAATAATCGCGTGCGAAAAAATTTGAAGTTTTGAAAGAATTAGTTCTGCTTACAAACTTATCTAGTAAAAAACAACTACAAGTATGTTGAGCATCACAGCGAAGGAAAAGAAAAAAACAAATCAGCTGGTCTACTGGTATCAATTTTATTAGTTCTGCCTTAAAATTACATAATTCGCCAAATAAAATTTTGAGAACAAACTACCTCATTTATAAGTATTTCAGTCAATTACCTTGAGAATTACGAAGAAATTGTTGTCCTCACTTTTTTATCCCAGAAGTTGGCTGTAAAACCAAAACGAAAGCGAAAACCGAAACAAAATTAACAAACGTTCAATAATAATCAGAAGTTAAATTTTAATAACAAAAGCAAAAAAAGATATTTTGAATTATTATTATGTCAAGGAAAGTTCTGAGCGTCTTAAGAATTGGGCAGGAGACCAAATTCTCATTTGAGTAACTGTTCCATCTCCATGAGGAGCAGTTGCAGCCATTGAAGCAAAAACATCTTCTAAGAACTGTGAAATTTTATCTGGAAGAAAATTAGTTATTTGAAAAGGTTATATGCACTGTGTATATTTTTATAGAATATTCTATTAGAAGCTGGTGTTACAAGCAGTTAATAAATACGCCTGGTTGTTTATATTTAAGGATGATAGCATACAAGGGTGAGCATTCCGAATTCGCTGTGCCGTCAAACCGCATGAATAAGTAAACAAACAAAAAAGTAAAGGAAATTATTTGTTTGTGAAGAGAAAAAGTAGGCGAAAGCAATAGAAACTACCAAACTACAAGAAACTCGGTTCCAGAGGGAGTCTCCTGGTCTCATACGCTGACGAATGCATGATAATGGCTTCGGGCAATGACATCGATGGTCTGTGCTCTAAAGTGAACAACTACCTCACCGACCTTTCTCGCTTTCTCACTGCGAGGAATCTTCAACTTTCCCCCGATGAATCCACGGCGACCCTCTTTACCACCTGGACAAAGGAGGTCAAAATGTCCCTCAGGGTAAAAGTCGATGACCCACCAATTCCGACGGTAAACAATACCAAAATTTTGGGTGTGACCTTTGACAGTTTGCTCTCCTTCTCAGCGCATACAACCGCAATTGCCACTAAGGTCCAAAATTGCAACAAGGTCCTCAAGTCGCTTACCGGCAGCTCTTGGGGCAAAGAAATAGAACTGTTGCTATTGACATTTAAGGCAATTGGTCGGCCGATTCTAAACTATGCTGCGCCTGTCTAGTCGCCTGGAACTAGTGACATGCAGTGGATTAAGCTACAGACTTGTTAAAATACTGCCATTCAGAGAGCGACCGGTTACCTCCTGAGGCCCTCTATTCAACACCTTCACAACCAGGCACAAATGCTCCCTGTAATGGAGCATAATAAACTACTCAGCAAGCAGTTCCTCCTAGGATGCTACCACTGGTTTCTCCCTTGCAGACACCTGCTTGAGTCACAACCGCCTCTTAGGCGCGTCAAGAGAAACCTTTTAAACTATACCGACGATATCCAGGACAAACCTCTTCACATGCCCCCTTAAGCCTACTCCTTTAACACCCCTTTCCCTCTGGACGCAACGTGTCGAAACATCATGTTTCCTGGGCCTACCTTTAGATGAGCCAGACGAAGACGACCGGTGATATACCCTACACTGACGGGGCTTCTATTACTGTTAAAATAACAACAAACTACGTTCCCACGACAGTCGGTTCTACGTAACCGGAACGACCTGGATTTATATCCGGCGAAGGAATGTTACTTCAGCTGCCTCGTATATGCACGGGGAATATTTATGCTGCTACAACAACAACAATCAAACACAGGAAATTATACACACACCCACATTTTTGCCATAGTGTCATCCGTATAAAAGCGCAAAACAACTGTATTTGGTGATTGTATATTCATTCATTCATCGTTTCCTCGACGGTCGATACTACGTTACCGAAACGACCTCGATTTATATCCGGTCAAGGACTGTCACTTCAGCAGCATTTCCCGTATGTAAATATGGGGAATGTTTATGCTGCTACAACAACAACAACAACTTTATATTCATTTGTGCTTTGACAATTTAAGACGCGGCACTTCGTTTTTATTAGTTTGTTTAGTTAAAATCTCACAAACTAAATATTACCAATCTATTTAAGAATTTTCACAAACAAGTAATTTTTATAGCTTTTGTTATTTCCTTTTATTTGTTTTGCATTATTTTAACTCATAACGTCAACCGGTTGCTAAAATTGCGAAAAATGAATTAACGGTTTTCGGATGACGCCGCCTTAAATATTCTATACATCGAGGTTACTGCCTGTGAACCACGAATAATAAATTCTGTGACCGTGACTGTGAATAACCCAGTTATTAAAAGAAATATTTACGAAATGTACATGTGGCAACGTTTGTTGTGACATTTCTGCGCAACTATCAAAAATATATCTTGGTCCAATTGCTTGTAATATTTTGCACTTGTATCGAATTATTTTATTGCATTCAAATTAAACATTGTTATTATTAAACATTTCGTGAATTAAAAAAACATATATTTGACTACATACGAGTGTTTTCGAACGTAGTATATGAAAAAAATTTGGTCATAAAGCAGAGAAGAAAACCACCCAGAAATCCGTGTATGCAAGAGGCAACAAAAGAAAGCGAGTGAATTGAGAAGAAAAACACTGAAAGCGAGAAAATACAATACGTTTTACACACTGTAGTCTAGTACATACCTATATGCGAAAAAACGTGAATTATACTTTGCCAACGTTTGCACATATTAAAATATACCATTTTGTTCCATAAGGCTGCTGCTCGAATAAACTATCAAGAGCAAAAAGTCAACATTGGTACTCAAGACCGTTTGTTATAAAGTGCCAGCGCCCATCAACAATCTTACCCAGCCCCCAAGTTAGACGCTGTTCACGTATTAGCGTATATACTTGTGGCAGTTGTGGAACGGTGCATGTCCGCAATTATGGCCAATACTTTGGAAGAACAACAAAGTTTACGTGAATGCGAGAACTACATTCAGGGGCATGGCATTCAACGTGTACTCAAAGATTGCATCGTTCAACTTTGTGTTAGTCGTCCTGAGAACCCCATTCAGTTCCTGCGTCAATATTTTCAGAAATTAGAAAAGGTAAATCTGAATTATGTTTTTCAATTTGACATTTCCTTGTTTATTGCTTTAAACATGATACGAAAAAGCACAGAAACAACACAGTGCTGGGTTGCGTTGGCGTCATTGTAAAGTCTGATTCATGAAAAATATAAAGCGGCAATAATGCGCACTTTTATAAAAAAATTGCGTATAAACTTGAAAGTGGTAGGTATTCGGATATTACTGTGTAAATCTGTACATTTTATGTGAAGTTCATGACTTGAGTTAAAATTAGGTAAAACAACTTTTGACTGAAATAGAGATTTGTGGCCAAAGCATTACTTGGTCGTGGGCATACTATATGCATACATACAGTGCGTTTAGTAAGCATGTATAGTATAGAGCCTTGCTTATTTATTTCTTAACTAATTAAACATTTTTTTTTATGAAAATGCTAATTCTTAAATCGAAATTCCGAACCCAGTGCACATTAAAAAAAACTCAACAAATATTCATGAAAATTCAAATATTTCACCAAGCCGTTTCTGCTCAGCCTATTAGCGTTGAGTTAAATATCACAACCACATAAGTTACGCATACTCATATACCATAGTTAAAAAATCAAGTTTTAATTTTTGAAAATTCACAGCGCTTAAACCATAAATTAAAAGAAAAGTACAGCATTAGTTGCTTAACAAAGGTATAGGCACAGATCTTTTATATGTTTAAAATTCAAAGATACACTTCAAAGTTAGTATTTCGTTGGAAGGCCTTTTTGTTTTAATACGGCTTTCAATCTATTCCACATTGAGTAATAGTTTTTTCGTAAATTTTTCGCCGATATTAAGCCATTCTTCTTTTAATGATGCTTTCAATTCAGGCTTAGTGGAAATCGCACATTTTCTGACTCGTCGTGCCAATTCCTCCCACAAGTGCTCAATAGCATTGAGGTACGGAGACTATGGAGGGCGTGGTAGAACATGTGCCGTGTGCTTAGTGCCATTGTTATGTTGAAATGTGAAGGAGCTTGGTAGATTCAACTTATCTGCACATTTTTGAGATTTTCTTTCAACATGTTTAAATAAACGGATTTGTCTATTAGACCTTCAATAAATACAAGCTCCCCGACACCTGCAGCAGAAATACAACCCCAACCAATTAATCCTTCCCCACCGTACTTCACACTTGGTGCTAGATTTTTTGCAGCGTAAGCTGTGTTACGTTTTCGTCACACAATTATGCGACCGTCTGAACAAAAAATATTAAATTTGCTTTCTTCTGAAAACAATACATTGTCTCAATAGCTAGGAGGCTGGTTTTGAAATTGTTTTGCATATGCCTACCTTTTCTTCTGGTTGGTTGCAGATATGAAGGGCTTGTACCTAGCCACACATTCTTTGTACTCAGCCTCGTCTAAGTGTTTTGACATGGACTTCTGCCAAAATTTTGTTTTAGCTTCGCCGCGATCTGGGTTGATGTAATTTTCGAATCATTTTTCACTTTTCGCACAATTTGCGATCGCTCTCGGTGTGTCAATTTGCGTGGACGACCACTTCGCTGCGAATTTGTGAAATTCGTTTGCCCTTTGAAGCGTTTAACCTTTGAAGCGAATGGTGAAATGGCTTCGATCCATCATTTCTGCGATCTCCGCAAGCGACTTTTCTTTTTATGTAAATACATTATTATTTTACGCTGTGATTCTGTGGTTTCCGTTCCTTTCTTTTGGCAAGACAAGTTGAAAAAGTTGACATCGACCTGGCTTTTTAAAATGACAAATTGAAGCCTTTCGTTTCTTTTTGTGTCTACAAGAGTGAGATTTTGAAATGAAAAATTTTGCTTACTTAAGTTATATTAACTTACATATACAAGTATACCATATAAAAAGAACCAACCGCTCCAATATATCGCAATTCTTTGTCTCATGGCATCGCTTTCAATTATTTTGCGTCTCGTTGGACGAATTCAATGTTTCTAAGACCACAATTGCGTTTGCGCAACTCGCCCAGAAATTTGAAGTATAACATTTGCCTCCTGTTTGTTTTTGCTTTCAAAATTGCCAAGTTCTTTGAAGTAATAAAAAAGGAAGACACCCTCGTTTTGGGTTCCATTACGTAATTCTTAATTTTGAATATTAAATATATAATACACACAGTTATTTGGAACAATACAATAAATTGAAACATTCTTTACGAAAAAATTTGTGAATTCAAAATCAAGGGCGTTATTGTCAACGTCTACACTTGGGTTTACGTTTTTTAGCGCAACGCCTCTTCTTTGGCCTTCGCTTGCGCCCACACCTTGATTTTCTCGATTTTCTGCGTCGTTTTTTTGCACATGGGTTCACTTTGGGACATACTACGCCACATTTTCCAAGGTATGGAATCAAGTTCATCGGTGCTTTATGCACAGGCACCATTGGGGATCGTCTTTTTTTCTTGGGTGCATAAAAGGCCTAAGGCAAATATGAGAATGGGTTATAATGAAAAAGCGAAATATAACATACACACCTCTTCTATAAACTGCGCCTTGTCCTCTTTGGGCATATTCTTCCACTCCTTGGCGCCGCGTCGAATAATTTCCACCGCAGGGAGATGACCATTGCGAAGGCGAAATTCACGTAGGAAATTTAAATATGGATTACGATGGAGCACTCCGTTGGGACTGGGACGTTGGCATTTTCCAGCTTTCGTTTTGTAAACTGTTGTTTTCGACACGCAATTCGCTTTATTCGCTGAGCGGGTCGATGCTTTTTTTTCAATCTCAATCATTTTTATGTGAAATCAATATTTCGCGCCAGTCGCCTTAATTTTATATTTAATACTATAATAAATATTTTTTTTTTTTGCACAAACGATTGATTTTGAATGAAATTTAATATTGAATTTGTAATGTTTGAAAAAATCAAAATTACATCTCTACGGTTACTACGTGATTGAAAAAATTCTATGTAGATCAAGGCACATTAAACAGGTAGCAGCAGTAGTGTAATGAATTTTATTTTTGCTTTTGGCCCCTAGAATCTCTAAATCTATAAACAAAGATTAACCCTTCACCTGAATTGGATAAAACGTAAGCAACATTTGACAATTTAGAGACCAAATGAATAGAAACAAATTAAAATCATAACCCTATTGCTGCTACCCACGATGGAGAGAATAACGGTGTGGTGCATATCATTGTGCGTCCATTTTCGTAACTTGATTTAGCTTTTTTTTGGTCTCTAGCCCATATGAATACTCCTCTGTGGCTTTAATTCGTAATATTTTAGTTTTTTTTAGTTTATAAAAAGGTTATAAAGGATAAGAAGAGTTGAGGGAAGAACATCCAATATTATTGCATAACCTCGAAAATATAAAAAAATGAGAACACAATTTTATAAGAATCAATAAACTTATAATAGCAGTGAAATATTCTCAGCATAAGCTTTAAATGCAAGAGTGGCCTTTATAAAGCTTTTTTTTTAATTATAATTTTTTTTTAACTTACAATTTTGGGCATGGGGAGCTAAGACACATATGTAATTGCTAGGTGACTATGGCCGGCTGCAAATAAACAAGAAAAAACAAAGGAACTGCTTAGCCTCTCACCAGAGGACATCTCGATAACCGGCCATTGGCTATTTGGCAGGCATTCCTGTAGAAGTAAGAGTTTTCTCCCATGAATTTTGTAGATGTTGTAGAGATGAGGAAGAGAAAGAACAGATGAGCAGTTTCTTTGCATTTGTCCAGCCGTAGCTAAAATCAGAGCACGAAGGAAAATAAACGAGGTTCCCGTGTCGCACAGTGGTATCGCAAAGGATCTGTAAGGTCTAAGTGAGTTGGTCATACATACCGACTACCACCATAACATAACCTAGTCTAAAATTTTGGTAGCTTTAAATTAAAAAAAAAAAGAAACAAATACCAAACTAAAAATGTTTGGCATTTTGGGTATAAAAAAGCACTAAATTTATTTCGAAGAGCAACTACACTAATGTGACGACACGTACTCAATACAGCTTAAATGAATCGAAATACGAAAAAGTAATGAAGGGCTAAATTCGGTCCGGACCCAACTTTATATACCTGCGCACATTTTAGTACAATTTATAATACATAAAGGTTGGGCGGAAGTTTTATTCGGTCTCAATAATATTTACATTCTGTCAAAGAAATATCGGGATTTGTTCATTTAAAAAGCGCGCGTTACACGTATGTATGTCTATAATTTTTTTGCTGGAATGTTGGTACAACTGTTCTCTGTAGTGTCGCAGAGTTTGAACGTGATCTATCAATTAGCTTGTTTTTGGCATTTAATTATATAATATCAGTCAACCGCATGTGTGGTCTGCGATTTTCAATATGGATAAAAATATCGAGCGAAGAATTTGTCTTCAATTTTGTGTTTTGAACGAGATTTCGTGTGCCGAATCATTGAAAATGTTGCAGAAAGCCTATGGCGACTGTGCTTTATCAAAAACACGGGTCTACGAGGGGTATAAGGCTTTTGCAGAGGTCCAAGAAGTCGTGGAAGGTTTGCGCCGATCTGATCACCCACCAAAGTCTTCAGCGGATGAAACCGTCGACAAAGTGAAGGAAATGGTATTGGAAAACCATAATTTAAGCTTGAGGGAGGTAGCGTGTCTGACGAATCAATTGGGCATGAGACACGTCGAGCAGCCGCCTCGTTCCAAGCGAGTTTAATTTCTTTCAAAAAGTTCATCGATAGAAGATGGCTGAAGACATGCTTGATCAAGTGAATTCGGACCCAACGTTTATCCAGCGCATCATAACGTCTCATCGACGTGGGTATGTGAGTTTGACATGCAAATCAGTCAACAGGCGGCTAAATGACGCTATCCACATGAGCCGAAACCCAAAAACCTTCGTCAAAATCGGCCAAAAGTGAAAGCCATGCTACTCGTTTTCTTTGATTATCATAGTGCTGTGCACTTGGAAATTCGTTCCAAATGGGTCTACGGTAAATAAAGAATATTATTTGGAAGTTATGCGACGTTTCAGAGAGATACTGCGAAGATTTCTGGATCTTTCCATGTTGGCGACGGCGAGTATCGCAGGTCCCGGCTACCTCTTCTGCGTTGGAAAGATCAGGTGGAAAAGGACTTGGCTGCACTTGGTGTGTCCAACTGGCGCTGGTTAGCACAAGAAAAAAAAAACGATTGGCGCGCTTTGTTAAACTAGGCCAAAATCGCTTAAGCAGTTATCGCGCCAATCAAGAAGAAGAAGTTGTGGAAAGGCAAAACGTGCGCTGCTTTGCGTCAAGAGTAATAATAATCCTGTTATCCACTTGTCAAAATCTAGGCTGTAATTTTTGTCTACGTCCACCATATTTTTTTGCAATTGCCAACACTGGGGATACAAGAATGTATGTTCAGATCTTAGCCACGTAAAGCTAGGCAGATAAGGAGTAAATGCTGGTTTCCTCGGTTTAGTCGAAATTACTCGTTCAATATCGTTTTTCCTCTTAGCTGAAGGCCCATCTTTTTTCTTGCTCCACGCTCGCTGATCTGACTCGAGACCCACCTGTTCATAAGAGTTGTTGCGATAGCTGCCCTACACAAGTGTGGCTAGGATACACTTAAAATCAGCCTTTCTGAACCCCAAATTTAGCTCCTTCAGATTATTCAAGGGCTTCAAAGACAGAAAAAATCTTTCGAGGAAGATAATTTTACCGATGTTGAAGTCAATTAGGTAATTTGAAGACATAGAAAAAAACTTTTTTCTGATCGTTTAACGACATAGTTGCCAATCGCACTTTTTCCTAGTGTTTGCGCACCTCCATCTTCAATCTTTCTTTTGTTCCTTTTGTTGGCCAAACATTGGAGCTTAGTGCAGTGTCTGTCAGAGTGTCTCACGAGTTGTATCTACAGGATACGTTCGAACGCAACTGTTGATGGCATTCCCATCAAACTTATAAAAGCGTTGGAAGACTGCAACTGTGCTTCGGATTGCTAAATCTTGAATGTAGTCCTTCTGTTCTTCGACCATTAGTAAGTAAGTTATAGGCTGTATCGCTCTTTCAAGGGTTTTTGAGTCTGAACAAATAGCTTCCCACATTAATAAATTTAGTTTGCTATCTCCATTTCAATATGGTTTTAAAGCAAAACACAGTAGTTCCGCGGCTGTGATTAAAATTTTTGACGACATTAGGATATATTAGGGCAAAAATCATCTAATCATCACCTGATTGTTCTAAAACTTTTGACTCAGTTAATCGCGAACTACTATGGTTTAATGAATCCGCAGTGAATCTAGAAAAAAGCTATCTGAGAGGCAGAACTCTGTGCCTAAATTGTTACCGAGCGCTCAGCTACATCCACTGTTGTCAGGTGTACCTTAAAGCTCAATTCGTGGACCACATTCAGCTTATTTATCAATGGCATTTGTAGTGCTTGTCAACATGGGTGCTTATACGGATTATGTTCAACTATATTTATCTGAAACTCTGAACCAAATAGGTTGACTTGCACTTTAAAACAGTCTATGGCTTAACAAAGCGAGTAGCCATATCGACTGATCCAAGTGTTTTGGACATTATTATTATTGTTGTTGTTGTTATCAGGGTCGTAGAGAGCATATCCGGGCCCCGGGAGAAAATTGAAAATGCGGGCCCTTTCCAATTATGTGTAATTCATATAAATACGTATAATCTCGAGTCCGGGCCCCTCTGAAAACTCCGGGCCCGGGGGAAAAAGTATAAAATACTGCTTTAGCGAAGCGCTAGAATACACGTAATCGTATATTATGTCCGTTTGCAAAGCGCCGCTATGTATCGGGTGTTTATTTAAGAGCTTGCGAATTTGAAATAGAAATATTGTTGGAATGAATTTATTTTATTATAATCTGATAGGTAATTCCATGACATTTACTTTTTGAAAATGATATCCTACGAGTTACATGGTCTCATTTTTGACTACTTTTTCAAATAAATTTGGCCATAAGGCGTCAATGTGGGCTTGAATATTGTAATAAATCGATTATTAAGTCCGTTGCATTGCGAGTTGCACTGTCTTGGTGGAACCAAATGTCGTCGATGTTTGGCTGATTAATTCTTGGAAACAAAAGTTCAGTGAGCATGGCTCAATAACGCTCACCGGCTCAGCAGCTGCTTCCTCTTTTCAAAAGATGAACAGATTTTTTTTCAAGGTAAATTTCCAGAATTTAGAAGCATTGGTGTAGCGTTAAACGATTCATGATGACTTGCCAAAACTTGCTGAACAGAAATGTCAATACAGTTTGCTATTCTCAGCTGTCAAATCATAGTTATTGTTAGCGATAGTTCTCATGCAGCTAAAAAAACGCCCGTTACATTAGTAAACAGATACACGCTATTTGAATATACAGAACTGGAAAAGTTATTTGAATCTCATGAAACTTTCAGGGATTACTGAGCAGATAAATTTTTAAATAAATGTATTGAATGATAAAAAAAAAATGAAAATAAACTCAATAAATAAAATTTCATTAAGCTCAAAGTATAACACATAGTATGTATGTATGTATGTATATCGGAAAAGTAAAATAGCTTCACATTTCATTTCACACTGCTACCCATTCTTGATCTCCACTCGTACAATTCAACGCTACAGGCGTCGGTTAATCGGATCTAGATTGTTTTAATTTTTAAATTTGCTCAACGCACATTTTATACAAAAAGGTATCGTAAAATGATTTTCACATATGCCAATGCGCCATTAGACCGAGAAACGCATTGGCTTGATTGAAAGGGTGTAGTGGCTTGGTAGTTGGAAAGCATTGCCGCATGCGGCTAATACGCTAAATTTTTGCTTATTTTATTGTATTTCTTTTGATAGAGCACGCACTTGCACCACATCGTTGCTTATGAAATTATGAAAAAAATGGATTGGCTCAAAAACAAAAAAAAGCTCTTTGAAGAACTGCTGAAAGACGAGTGCTTTCAGAGTCAATCGAATTGAATTGAGGCACAAAGCAATTAATTAGTTTAAGTCTATCGAATAAACATCGGCCACTGTATTTACTTACATACATACATATGTGTGTATGTGTCATAAATGAAAGACACCGCGACTTCCATCCGCTAAAATATTTTAATTAATCGCAATTAATACCGAAAACCATTTCTGACCTTGCAACCCTCATTTGATCAACACCGAACACCGAAAAAAAAAACAAGTAGTGCTAAATTCCGTCCGGACCGAAATTTGTATACCCTCGCACATTTTAGTAAAATTTAATTTGGGTTGGCTGTTAATTTTTCGAATTAAAAAACTCGTAAACAATGAGATTTATAGCTTGTAATAGACGGACGGAGGGAGATTTCGTTTTAACTTATGTATAAGACGTTGTAATGATTTTTATCCGATCTCAATAATGTTTAAGTTGAATTTAAGTGATTTAATTATTTTTTAAGTTGAATTTAAAATATGTTTTTTTTTTTCGTGGAACTGAAACTGGGATAAACCTGTTTTTCGTCGAATTCCGTTCCCCACGGGACTGCCGCCAATCATTACTTCGTGGGAGGTAAAGGTGGTTGGCTGCCACTGCCACGCCTAAGCCTTTCTAGCATCCTCAGCCTCTTCATAGTGTCGCTTGTCAACCTCCAATTTTCCCTGCTTTCCGAGTGATTCGGGGTTGTAGTTTTCTCCGAATACCCACCGAAGCGTTTGTCTTGTGCTACCAAAACGCGGCATCCGAAAAACACGTGGCGCACATCTTCAATGGCGTCCCCTCGCAGTGATCGCATACAAAATTAAGTTCATGTTGAATCGATGCAAATAATACTTAAAACCAGTGAAGAGCTGAGTTAGAACTTCACCATGCGTTCTCTCGAGCCAGTGCTTCAAGTCCGGAATACAACCATTGTCCAACGGCCCTTTGTGGAAATGTCCCATCTTTGTTGCCTGAGCTGCATGCTGGTTTCTTTTGCCGCAGAACATTCGATTTTGCTTTCAAAAAGTTTTGCTGCCTCTTCTGCCAATATATCTATTGGGTATATTCCGGCGATAAGTAATGATGCATCTTCCGATACTGTTTTGAATGCTCTGCATACCCTAAGCGGACATAGCCGATATGTTGACTGTTGCGGATATACGATGCGTCGTGCGTGGAATTGTGCCAAATAAGTGCCGCGTAGAGTATTTGATTTTTAATCCATCCAAAAGTGGGTGTAGAACCGCTCTTTTTTCAACATCTTACTTGAGTCATATTTCTTTTTTTGGGTTCATCATTTGCTTCATTTATAACAGCGATATCACGTTTCTTACTTTCGTGAAAATTACTATTATTTGGGATGTGGGCGCTTTAGTTTAAGTATTGCCCAAATATTTTCAATAGGTTTAGCGTCAGGAGACTATGACGGTCAAATGAATATTTCAATCCGATTTTGCTGTTTCCACTCTACACCCCTCGACTTTGATGCTTGGGATCGTTGTGTTCTTGTAAAATTCAAGCTTTGCTAGTTCTTACAAACATCTTCGCAGCTGACGGTCATAACACCTTTTGGTAAGTTTTGTTTATCAAAGCTGCACTCAAATTGGCGGTAAACACAAATAAACAGACAAATCCTTTTTCGGAGAAACAGCCCCATATATGAACCTTAACGGGATGCTTAACAGCTCGTTAAAGTTGTCGATTATCAGCAGTACACCGGGACCGACGTATGCAACTTTTCGCCCAAGAGGAATATTCATCCGTGAATATTACGTTTACCCAATTCCCTTCTGAATCTGCCTTATTAGTCCCTGCGGATCTTTTTTCAAAGTGTAATATTGAGAGCAGTGGTTTTTTCAATATGTTCCGGAAGTTGAGGTCTTCTGCACTTAAGTATCTTCGAGGTGGGTCTTTGGATACATCAACACCGCTTTTCCTTAAAACTGCTTCAGCATCACGCAACGATAAGTTCGGCTTTGTCATAAACAAATTAATTATCTTTGATTTGGCGAGGAATTTTTTTTGGTTCTGGTCTGAGGAAGTCGTCAAAGTGTTTAAACTTCAGTATACCGCTGAATGACGATTCGCTTGCTTGTCCGTAAACTATTCAACTAGATGTAGTACAAGAACGAGTTGTCAATACGTCGCGCGATGAAGAGGAATATGTTAACTCAAACAGCAGATTATTCATTGTCACAAGGGAGATGTTATTGTTGTTGTTGTAGCAGTGATACAAGCCCGTCAGTCACCGGTCGTCTTCGGTTGGCTCATCTAAAGGTAGGCCCAGGAAACATGCTGTTTCGGCAGGTTGGGTCCAGAGGGAGCGGGTTTTAGACGACTCGGCTTGATGGGGCATGTGAAAAGGTGGTATGGATCGTGCGGGGTGCCAACACATGCCGGACATACTATATGCTTGGTATGTCGGGGTCAATTGATCTTGTGGATGTTTGGTCTCGAAAAATCACTGACGAGTGACGACCGCTCAGATAGTTGGCGGACCACCTCTTCAGCCCTGGCGGGAGTGTCGCCTGATAAATATCATCTAGTAGCGTGGAATGGCTCACAGTGTCGAAAGCTTTCTTCAAGTCCAACGCCACTAGGACAGTCCTCTCGCAGGGGCGGTTTTGGTTAAGCCCGCGTTTGATCTGAGCATTTATGACGTTGGGTGTCGTGGTGGTACTATGCATTCGTCGGAAACCATTCTTATGTGGGGCTGGGGTCAGGTGTTACGTGAAGAGTGGGAATAGGAGGATGATTACGAAAGGGAGTTGATGATTACAAATTTCAGACTTTTGCTTGCACAAATGATTATAAATTTCAGACTTTTACAGAATCTCTAAGAATGCTTTTAAGGAGCTTGTAGACATTTTGAAGGCCACTATTCAAAAACAAATTACTAACACTGAAAATCAATAACAAACTACAAGCGTACAGGGTATTTAACGACTCTGCTGTACTTTAAGCGTCCTGTTGCATGTTTGCTGTGACGAGTACGAGTAGCTGACGGCCAGTGTGCGGTTCGCCATTTGAACACAATTGTGCGACAACGAAGCGTATGCTTGAGTACATTTTGCCGCACACGCTACGATGACGATACGACCCGTATGCGAAGGCCTTAAGGCTTCTTCAAATAATTTGCTGCAGATGCATGTGTAAACAGGATAACTGCCTCTAATCGTTTTTCATACGCCAAACTTATTTTGTACGGGCAATGTAAACTTTCTAAATTTTTCACAAAACTCACAAATTGCAAGAAGCGTATTTCGAAAAAGTACGCCTTTTTAGCATCATTTAAATTATTGTCATAACGGAACTCTAAGTTTGAATTTTACCGGTCACATTTCTATTAGAAAGACTGTAATCTCAGTGGAGTATATAATTGGCGCTTACACCGGAACTTTTCCTGCTATTTGCGATCTTACAGTTTTACACCACATCCGAACGTCATTATATAATTTTTATGAGGATCTTTTTAATGGCATAAATACACTCGGAAGTTTGTCATTGCCTGCCAAGGGGCGACCGCTATTAGACCGCTTGTTCTATCGTTTCGTGTTTCGTGCACGGAGATTCGAACCTGTGCACTTCCGTATGGTAGTCACGCACTAACCCATTTGATCACAGCAACTGCCGGAACAGAGTACATAGGCTTCGTACAGTTTTTTCTTATACTTTTTTCACACTTGAATAATTTTAGATACCACAAAATCGAGTTCAACGATAAAATATTATACAAAAAATCTATAAATATCCTTTTCTCTCACATTACATTTTTGTTTATGGTGTATTTTGATGGTGTTGAAAAAATCCACCTGTTAACTATGCCAATCCGGCTGGTCGACATAATTTAATCGTGTCGATGCTATGGTGACACCCGATTGAATGTGCAACTTTATCCTTGCCATAGAGGGTTTTCATTGTATTACACATACATATGCATATGACAACAGCGCTACATTGTAATTAAGTTAAAACTTGACACTTTGACTGCTAATGTTACTCTCCTCATTATAAGTTGTGGAATATGTATCAGGCTGCCAGCCGCAACGGATGCTGCTGTGAGAAATGTGCATATTTCAGTCTAGCCGGGATCCTTGAGGAGTGCAGTACAAATAACATAGTTGCAACCTACTTCCGCAATAACGTAGACAAATATATTTTTCTATGGGCGCTGCGTGTTGTTAGAAATTTGCTTGTTGGCTATGAATAGCTTCCTATTGTCAGTTTAAACATACGTGGAAACATTAATACGTATTCGTACTATACACTTGTGCATATAATCGAGATACTGTGTGTACATCTATAAATATTTGATTGTGTGTGTATATTTACATTTGGGCAATGGGTAATTCCTTGGGCGTCAATCAAATACAAGAGACGGTGATCGACCGTTTCAAGGCTGTGTGCTTGACTACAGATGAAAATGGTGGTGTGCGCATCCGGTCCTTTTCCGATGGCGGCCATTTAACTTCACGCGTAGTAGCAGATTCATTGCGCGATGAACACAGACTCAGTTTGGATGTAATACATCGTGTGCGGCATGTGCGCACCTCCTGCACAACAATACCCGAGGAAGACATCGTAAGTGTGTTGTGATGTGGTGGCCAATTGTGTTCGATAGTTAATTTATCTGCATGTATAGAAATCGATATTCTAAAAACAAGCGATTTGAATTCTGCGTACCCCTGAATGTACAGTCTAGTTTTATGGGTTTTGTGAGTTAAGTGCAAAAATTTATATTTTACCCGTTTTGAAAAATAAAGTGGGTAAGTTCTTAAAGCGGCCGCCGTAGTCGAATGGGCTGGTGCATGACTACCATCTGGAAGTGCATAGGGTCGAATCTCTGTGCATGTAAGACCAAAATGAAAGTAAAAGGTTTTTACTAAAAGCGGTTTTTCACAGACAGGCAATGACACCTCAAAGGTGTAAACGCCAATTATATTATATATATACGAGGTGTACTAAAAAAATAAGGTGAATTTTAATTTTTGTCAAAAAATATTTATTTATTCATCAATTTCTATTTTATCTCCTTCAAAGTAGTCCGCCTCAGATATAATACACTTGTGTCAGCGTTTTTTCCAGTCCTCGAAGTAGTTCTGATTTGCACTTTTTGGTGTGTCCCTGAGCTCTTTCAGCGATTCGGTTTTTATCTCCTCAATCGTCGCACAACGCCGTCCTTTTATTGGTTTATTCTCTCTTGGGAACAGGAAAAACATTCAGGGGACCAAATCTTGTGAATACGGTTGCTAAGGCATGTTAACGGTGTTGTTTTTAGCGAAATAATCTCTTATAAGCAAAGATGAGTGCGCAGGTAGATTATCATGATGCAAAAGCCATACATTTTTTTTCCACAATTCCGGTCGTTTTTTTTCGTATAGCTTTGCGCAAATGGCGTAATACTTCAAGGGAATACTCCTTCTTTACCATAAGACCTTGTGGTAAGAACTCTTGATGCGCTACGCTATGGTAATCGAAAAAAACAGTGAGAAAAACCTTGACATTTGATCGAACTTGGCGCGCTTTTTTTTTATCTTGGCTCTCTTGGACTCTACCATTGGGTCGACTGGGCTTTAGTTTCGATGTCATAGCCATATACCCATGATTCGTCACCAGTTATGACCCTTTTAAGCAAATCTGAATCATCGTTGACGTCATGCAACAATTTCTGAGCGATGCTCATGGGACTTTGGTTTTGGTCAAAATTCAGCAATTTCGGAACAAATTTCGCTGCCACACGCTTCATCACCAAAATTTCCGAAAAGATTGCAAGGCATGAGCCAACCGATATGCCGTCATCTTCAGTAACTTCCCTAATAGTGATTCGATGATTCTCCATAACAATTTTCCTCACTTTCTTAACATTTTCATCGGTTGTTGATGTGCTGGGGCGTCCAGAGCGAGCATCTTCTCGACCTTTTGAGAAAAGCTTGTTCCACTTGTAAACATTTTAACTCAGAGTACTCTCACCGTATGCCACTGGCAACATTTCAAGTGTTTTTGAACACGTAACTTAATTTTTTACACAAAATTTTATGCAACTTCTTTGATCCAATTTTTTCGATAGCAGAAAATCGCCGAACTTGCAAAACACTTGTCTTACTTACCTCTCACAAACAAACTAAACATTCTATATTGCTAAAACCGTGGACATATCTTCGAGACGAGTGTACCAACATAAAAAAAGTGCGTGTAGCGTAGTACACATAACAGAAGTGAAACTTTCAAGGCAGACAAAGAAAGAGGGAGAATGAGAGAGAAAGAAAGAGAAAGAATATATATCTAAATAAACTCACAACATTTGAAGAGAATGCAAATAGACAAAAGTTACAAAAAACGGATAAGGGTCGACGGGTGTAGGTAAACGTCGGACACAAACCGTGGCAACAACGCGTCTAACTCCGAGCGTTTATCACCCGCACAAACGCAGCGATTCCAGGACCGTAGCAGCGGTACAAATTACCGCAAGGCAGTACCAATAAATCCCACGCCGGAGTGGATAGCACTTTATAGTACGCACAAGCACTAGCCAGGAAACGGAAATAAGCGCCAAAAAGTAGGCACCAAAAAATTGGGACCAAAAAACGCCCCAAACAGTAGGCATCAAGGAAATATAATGCCAAAAAGTAGGCACAAAAAAAAACGCCCCAAACAGTAGGGATCAAGGAAATATAACGCCAAAAAGTAGGCACCAAAAATATATTTCCTACAAGTTTGCACCAACAAACAAGCGCCAAAAAGTAGGCAGTGTTATTTCTCACTAGAAATGAGCAACCAAAGGGAAAAACTCACGAAAAATAGCCTAAAGTGTATCTGAGATATATATAATATAAGATATATAATATCTCTCTCCTTTTCCTCCACGTTATATCTTTTTCTTTCTCGCGGAACAAAAATGCCAAACACATTGCATGGCCTTGATACTAATCGACTAATTCGACTTTCTGAATGTACGCAGCCCGCGAAATTTGAATTATTTTTTGGACGCACCTCGTATATATAAAAGTAGTTTTAAATGCTAATTTTTCTTTTCTGTGAAAAGAGAGTGGTTTTTTTTCTTATATCTAAAATACAAGGTATATCTGGCTGATCTGAATAAATCTCACATAGACCAAAAGGGTCCGTAGTGTTACCAGTGTTGTTGGAGTCGTGTTAAACACGTCATACATGTCTTGGCGAGTTGTAATAAACAGTTGAAACTTTTATCAGCAATATCGTTGTGAGATAAAAAGTATACCGGTCGCAGGCAGTTGAAACGAGTTGTGTTTAAAACAAGACATTGAAAAATGAGCTGTACCCCTTTCTTCTTCGCATAAGTTACACGCGTCATTCTGGATCAACCCCATTTTAGCTGCGTGATATGGTGTGATACAATTTCCCGTCAGTACTCCAACCAATATTTTACATTCCTTCCTTGGGAGTGATAGAATAATGTTTGTGGTTTCCTATTGCAAGTTCGAGGTCGTCGATGCTTCCCATATAGATTGTGCTTCCAGAGTTAGTTCCTCGTCTAGTTTCGTCTTTAAAACTGAGAGTGAGACATATATGTCTGACGTACTCATCCTAGGCAAGCGGGTGTCTGCCTTAGAAAGCTCGTCAACTCTCTCACCACTCTCTCCCTCTATTCCCTTGAGCCCTAGTGCCTAGTAAATTGTGGCCTATCTTTTCTCCCAGAGTTCGTCCATTTTGGACCTGCATTATTGCACGCTATCCGAGCTAGTCATTGCAGCCATTACTGCTTCAATAGTAGCTTAACTATCGGTGAAGATGTTTGTGCGAGTGTCGAGGGTAGTAAATTTCAACGCTAATTCAAAAGCGCTAATGCTTTGGTAGCCTCATAGATCTGAGCTTAATATATGTATGCTACAGTGATTAGGAGACCTAAAAAAAAGATTTTTGGAGATCAAACTGCGGGCAGAAGACAGATGCTGCTACTCCTTCCGTCATTTTGGATCCATCTGCAAAGAAATTATATGCGTGGTAATCAGATCCTAAACCTTTCTGTCAGCCATTCTGCTCTATTACGAAACAAGGCAACTTTACTTGTGAAATATCGTAGTCTGACCTTCCGTTAATGTTCTGTATGTTACTGCGACCAAAAAGTCTTTCTGAGAATAAACTAATCATCCTCAGTCTTAGTGCAGATCTTTTGGCTGAGTTTCTTACTTCTAATTTGATTGGATGCCAATCGAGAAGTCTTTCTATTACCGCTGTTGAAGTTGTACTCTTAGTAATTTGTACGCTTTCCAATCTTTTAACATGCGTCATTTTATCATATGCCATCTACCCTACTACCCTGGTATAATAACCAATGTGTGAGTCGAGGAGATAAGTTCTAAGTCTTACCGAGCGTTTTCCTGCATGCGTATAAGGCATTTGCTTCTTCTTCCACATTAAATCTCAATGTCTCACTATCTATAAGAATACCTACGTATTTAGTCGATGTTTGAAGTGTTAATTCTACTCTTCTAAGTATCGGTGTTGACCAGTTGCGAATATTATACTTTCTTGTGAATAGTACCTCTTCCGTCGAATCTGGATTTACTTCTAGTTCGATCGATTCCGTCCACTTGTAGATTTCTCTGAGCGTCTTTGTGAGTATTTCATTCATCGTTTGAGGACGTCATCATTGTCAGCAATGCCGCCAGTTTTGGTCCGCTATCCACAAGGTCTGTCGCAAAAGTTCACAGACTAGTGTAAAATTAATACAATTATGATTTATTTTATTCAAATTAGACCCCTCGAACTCTATATTCCGTACCTCAAACGACTTATTTAACATGGTTTTGGAAATCTTGTTGATTATGGCGGCCCTTTAAATTTATTCATGGCCAGATGCAATTTTCCAAACAGAAGTAGTCACATGGAGTTAATCCACTCGAGTCAGAGAGTAATAGATGGAACGACGTTTGCAACTGTTGTTGTTGTAGCAGAATACTAAACCCTGTCAGTGCAATGTAAATCACCGGTCGTCTTCGTCTAGCTTATCTAACGGTAGGCCCAGGAAGCTTGCAGTTTGGATAGGTTGGGTCCAGAGGTAGCGGGGTGTTAGATGAGTCGGTTTGATTGGGCATGTGAAAAGGTGGTTAGTGTCGTGTGGGGTGTCTTCACATGCTGGGACTTCGGATTTTTCTAGTGCGATTTTTTGGGATTTGGATTATCTGAATGCATTCAATCAGCACTTTTACGCTTGGTTCCAGGATCAGATGTATTGCAAAGACCACGTCGGGACCTTCTTTAAATTGTTTAAACCACTCCCAAGTAGAGGTGTCATATAAACACTTATTACCATAAGTGTTTTGCATAATTTGAACCGGATTTCGGCAGGTGAAAGTACTAACCAAAACAAGCCGGCCAAGAACTGTCACTTTAGCAGCATTCCCCGTTTACGTATGCGGAATGTTTATTCTGCTACAACAACAACAAATCATCCATCTGAATGTAGGTATATACGCTCAATAGCTCTAAAAATGGCTCCGCGGGTTCTTTTGCAACAAACTTTCCGTATCGGGATTTTATTATTTGCATTCTTCGTGCATTTGCGTTGTATAATTTTTGGAGCATAAAACCAAAATGTTTCATATATGTAAAAAAACGGGAGTATCCTCCTTCTTCCCTTACCCTCAATGGTGTAAATATTGTAAATACAGATAATCTTAAGTTTCTTGGTATTATATTCGATCCCAAATATTCCTTCCAACAGCATTGTAAATATGTTAAGGAAAAACTATATGTTAAGTTAAATATTATTAAATACTAATGAAGCAAACGCTCGCTAATTAGCTCAACTCTACTGATTAACGTGGTAAAAGCCCTCATCCTATCAACCATTAATTACGGTCTAGCTGGTTACACGCCCAACAAAATCTAAAGATGCTTGCTGCCCCCTACCATGTCGCAGTGCGCAGATCCATACGCGCCATTCCGACATCGCCCATAAAGCTCATTCTTGCCGAATCCGGTATTCCGTCTCTATACGACAACATGGAGGACAAAATGTTCAGGCTCTATCCAAAGCTTACTCTAAGCCTCAACCTTCTTATTTGCAAAGACTTTCATTTTAAAGGAAAATCAGGAAGTTACCGCGTACGGCCTTCTATTTTCATTCTGCTAGATTTTCAGCCATTCAATACTGCGCCAAAAGTAAGGGTAAACATATAATTTGCTCCGACAGTTTGTCCTGCTTCCAAGCCATCCAAAACCACAAAAAAATCAAACAAAAACATCAACCGTATCAAAAACATACTAATTACCCATCGGAGTAGCATCAAAATTATGTGTATACCTGGGCACTCCGGCATCCAGGGTAACACATTGGCAGATCAATTGCCAAGGACATTTCCATTACACCAATAATCACATCAGAAGTCATCCTACCCAGCGACATATACCGACTTATTTATGAACAGAGGCAAACAAAGTTACTTCGTGAGTTGTCGTATTATAAACACTATTATTCGAACATTAACCCCAAACGTACAAAACCTGCCTATCCATCATCGGTGCCCACCAATCGCATTACCCCATACACACGACTCCGTATTGGGCACACCATAACTACTAGCGTACACCTATTACAGGGTAATACATCCAACATCTGCCCCTTCTGCTAAGCCACAGTCTGTGTGCGTCATCTGCTGGTATCCTGCTCAGAACTTGCTTTTCAAAGGCATCACCACTTCAGCAATACAGATCCTCTTCAACTTTTAAAAGATGCTACTGAAGATAACATTGAAAAAATTTACAAATTTCTAAAGGACACCAACCTATTCCGTCGTATCTGATCTCCAACCACATCACCAGCCAGCCGAAAGCCTCTGCTGCTAGTGCTGCGTTTTGTTGAGTTTACTTATAATTTTATTATCATGTAAGCTTTTAAAAATAAAAAATAAATAAAATAAATTTTTGGAAATATTTTGTTGAGATCGTATAACGTTAGAACTGCTTAGATTAGTTTACGGTGCTTAACATTAGAACTACGAAGATTTACCATATACTTATTTCAACTAACCGGTCATTTTGACCGGTTTTTTTGTTTAACTACACAAAACAGTAGAAATTTAGAAATAAAACTAAAAATTCATAAGATAATTAAATTTTCAACCAAAAGAAACATATTTTATTCATTTATTGTAATTACATAACATAAAAAACAAAATTACATAACATAGAGATTCTATGTACTACAATTTTTACATATTAAAAGTTTTTTAAAAGTACATTTGCCACAAACATAAAATCGCCAGAAAAGCGTTGAATTTTTCTTCTGATAAATCCAATTCTTAACTAGTAACTCGTAAACCTTCTTGTTTTGTGCATGTTATGATATGATGTATAATATCACGATTAATTAGTAATGAGAAAGCACTACTCACAACATTCTTTACAATGTTTTTTTTTGCATATCCTGCAGGTCCTACTTTTTGTTTGAAAATGGTATGTTTTGGTTTTCTCCCTGGATAGGATCTTGAGTATGTTCTCCTCTTCACTATCACTGGATACATAGACTTTCTCTTTATCAAACTGGACCGCTGAAATATTTTTTGATTTGCAGACAACTTCGGATATATCTTCGCATATATTTGTTATATCTTCAAGAAATTTTGTTTTTTTCGAATGTGACGCCATTTTCAGGGTAACAACTTCTAACTGAAAACTATAATTTTATTTCCCTTTCTAATAATGAAAAAAAATATTTAATCAGAAATCACTTACAATGTATGCAAGAATAATGTGAGATTATAAAGAAATATTAAAAATATTCAATTTATTGTTATTTGCAACTATACACGGTAAGTAAGAATACTAAATTGAAATGTTTATATGCTACGATTTATGATAACTTATCAGTATAGGGGTTACAGACTGACTGTAGAAATTGTATTCATATTACGGATTTAGTATAACTGTATATACCATATTACAGTTATACAAATTTTCGCATAATATATGGAAAACGCAAAATCTTTGAATTCCGGGAATTTTCCATATTCAAAAAGAATATTTCAAGAATATACAAAAAGTATTCATGATATTTTTATGACCGATCAAAATGACCGGTTCGTATATTTAGGTATAACACATAGTTAACTCATTATTCTATACACAAATTTAATAAAAATCATGACATTATCGAAAAAAATGTAATTGGAATATTTAAGAGGAAATGGGAAATAAATGTTCCAACCGGTCATTTTGACCGGTTCGTAGTTCTAGTGTTAACGGCTGCAACCAACAAAGAAATTTGAACTTAATATTTCTACGGCTCATAATTTTACGAGACTTTTTACTTACCCGTTGTAAAGCATAGGAGATTGCTTACGCATTTTGGAACATAAATCGCCTATTTGGTGAAAACTCATAATAAAGTTGGCCGAAATAAATTTGCGTTATAAAGCTGCACAGATACATTTTTTCACACACACTCTAAGAACTTTGTATCCCGTAATTATATGCGATAGCTTATCAAATATTAATTACTACAAATACCGCGGCGACGAGGGCAAAGCAACCATAAGAAATAAGGGATTCATCCATAATTGAACTTCTCAGGTTTTGTGTCTCTCGAAGCTGAACAGCCGCATTTACGTTGCATATAAATGATTTTGATTCCTTCCGAATGAATACAACGGTAAAAATCCAGTTGACTTTTTCAGTGTCTATGTTAAACAAGTTGATGTTGCTTAAATGTATTTTAAGCACTTTGTTAATATTCAAGAATATTTTAACCCTATAGTGACTTCTGAATTGCTATTTTATTTAAATATTCCAAAAAAGGGGTCTAACCGACCCTTTCGTGAAAGAGCTAATGGGTTAAATTATTCCACAAAAGTATTGCTCGCGAAATTTCCCTGTATGCACTTAAGGGGTTACATGGGTTTTGTCGGGTAAAAAAAGGCCTATTTTCAATATTTTTTTTTCTATGTAAAAAATTATTTATTTAATTCAAATTTTTTTCTGTCTTATAGATACATGTTTAAAGAATAATTTCTGAAATTTTCAAAAAAAAAAAAAATTAAAACTCCTCCATTGTGACGTCATTCCCTCGAAAAAAGGTGCGTCCGCGTTGTCAGCATAACTCCTGACAGGATCATCTAAAATGAAAAAAAACAAAAATAAGTGTTTTAGTTAAGACCATAAACTCGTGCTTAAACTAAGGAAAAAAAAAATGTAATTTTGGCAGACATTTTTCCAAAAAAATGTGAATTTCGGTCAAATTTACTTGACATTTTTTTTTTTAATAGTTGTAATTGAAAAAAAATCCTTCGCCCAAGCACGAGTAAATTGTATCTCGAGCACCTGTGTAAAATTTCATCAAGATAAGAGGACATTTGACAACGGACTTTGAAAACACGGTTCGGAGAAAAACGCGTTTAAAGTTTTGAGTAACAATAAAAGTGACTTAGAGCGCACACCTTCCAAAGGCTGTATCTCCGAAACAATAAATGGGATCGACTTGAAAATTTAGGATAATATTCTTGAGATGTTGTAGAATTTAATAAACAAAAAAAAAATAGATTTTTTTAACCCACGAAACCCATGTAACTCCTTAAACTACTTGTTTTGCTCCGATATGAATTTTACCCTTTTGTCCACTGATTCTATAAACCCTCAATCAAAAAATTGCAAAATTACTATGACTTTAAACAATTTTTAAAGAAAACGCAAAAAGTTTGGAGGTTTTACTATATGGGTCTAGGTCTTTTATCGTAAGTTGCAATCATCCCGCCCCCAGACCATAGCACTAAAATTATTTACCAGTGCATTGTTAACGATCCGGCTGGATCTAATATATTGGCTAAAATTTTTCAATGTATTTGCATATCTCATACAGTTCATTTATTGTCTCGCTGTTTACAGTTAACACGGCTATTAAAGCCGTCACAGACATACTCAATTGACTTCTTACCGCATCACCGTAAAAAATCATCTCATTAAAGGCGGCACCGGCACAGACCATAATACTAGCAATTTCGTGTTTGAATTTCGACGCATTAAGCGTTAAACAGGCTTCACTTCTAAAGTTAATTTGCTACAAGTGATGCAACCACCGACTCAGAATTTCGGTAGTAAAATTTAATATATTTTTTTTTTTTTTCATTATTATATTTAATTACAATTTAAAAATTATAATTAAAGAAAGCACTAGCTGCCATGGCTATCGGCTTTGTTACAAAATGACTTAAAGTTAGAAAAATTTAATAATTTCCAAACATTTTATTTAGAATGTGGCAGCACGTCATGGAGCCTATTGCCCTGTATAATGATTCAACCTGCTAAACCGCACTCCAGGTTCTACTATTATTATTGATTTAGTCTTGAAATTGAAATTTGAAAAGGTCGAGCCAAGGAGCACCAGGAGATTTGGTGACTTCTAAAACACTCAGGCTAAAAAGCCCATAGTATTTAAAGCTCTGGAAAGGGGGTTGATAGTCAAGGACGGAAGTAGAAAAGTATCAGAGAAAGGGATAGGAAAAAATAGAGACAGAGATAAAGATAGTTAATCCTGTGAGAATTTTCCAACTTCTTTGGCAAATCTGTAAATATCCTCCAGTTTTAGAGAACGAATATTACTCATTCTCATGACATCGGAACCCAAAACTCGTAGCCGTGCTCTAGCAAATGCGGGACACTCACAGATAAAGTGCTCAGTGTTATCCGCCTCCTCCAAGCATGACAGGCACACGGGGTCCTCAATGATTCCAATGGTGGTCATATGCTGACCCCATGGGTTGTGTCCTGTAATGATGCCGACCATCAACCGAATGTCTTTCCTTTCAAGTTTTAGTAGAAAGTTTGACAGTTTTCTATTCGGACTTATCACAAAACACTTTGCAGTTCTGCAGCGTTCTAGACCGGACCATCGTTCTTTATGCAGATTGCCTACATAATCGCTGATCCAATTCATGATTCCTGCGGAACTGATTCCGATTATTGTCTCTGGCCCCTTTAGACTTAGTTGAGCCTCTATTTCGCCTTTAGAAACTATTTCAAAGCAAACTAGTTCGAGAGTAAGAATGAACGTTAATGGAAAAATGTGTAAAACTGCTTTTCGTAATTTTGTAATTTTTTTTTAATTTAAATCATGGACCATAATTTAGAATCGTTTGTGGGTGATGACAAAATATATATTATAATTTTTGGTCACTTTATAATTTTACAACAATATGTACTACAAGTGCTGAGCTTTTTCCTCCACTTGTCATTATTGCAGAGAGTTCATGCTTGACGCTCTCTCACATTTTCTCTTAAATTGCACTGTCGGGACTTTATCATCCCTCCAGGCCACTGTATTTACGTTGGGTTGTTTGTGTTCGGCATTGAAATACTCTAGAAAACCAGATTTGCTAAACCTAAAATTCAGGCAATCACATACATACGTGTAGGCATTTTGGTATCCTTTTGTGTATTATGGCACTTAAAGTGCTTTTTTGGTGAAGGTCATTATGTCGCCATCACAACGGTGCTTTTACTTTTGTGCCCAAAAATCTGTGAGTGTAGAGATTGCCACGGATGATAATTTATAAATATAAGTCAACACTTGCCTACCCTTCGGGGTTGCTTTAAATACACGTAAACTTCGCTTTAATGTGTACGGCCTGTGTCCTGGTGCGTTGTCGATTCTACATATTTATTGGAAAAGGAAGGTTGGTGGATAAGAGTTGTTGCCAGCGGTGTAGTAGATACGCATTATTATTTGCAGGACGCTGTGCTGCGGCGACGGCGGTGACGTCATTAATGTTGTGTTAGTACTCTCGTCAGAGATTTAAAATCATCCTGTGCCACTTTGCTTCACCAACATCATTGCTCATTGTGCGCAATTCAGTTGTCATTGGAACGGCGACGTGTAAGGTATTGAGTGAGTGAATGGAGTGTCTCCAGGTATTAAAAAGCTTCGCATAAACAAATACCTACAATGAAATAAAAGTGTAAAGTGTTGTGTATACAAATTGTTAAAGAGTTCACTCAATGTTTTTGTCAGTTCAGGAATGAATACCGATTTATGGACAGACCCTGTGTGGCAAAGAAGTGGGAAACGTATTAATAGAAATATTATACGTACGCAATATTGGGGCGATCAATTCGCAATTTGATTGATGACCATTTTATTTGTGAAATGTTAACGGCCTATTAACACGAGTAGTGGTTTTTACTGCCCGCGACGTTGTAACATTCAAAAGGTCTATTACTCGGTCATATGTCGGCAGGTGGTTGTTTGCTGTTGACAAGGAAAACACGTTAAATAATATTGGCAATACCTAAAACCCGCATAGCCCGCATAGGACAAATTCGGTGGCGGGAACGTTGAATTGTGTAAGGTTTTTGATACTTATAAAAGAAGTGAAAACGCTGCTTGACTTTCTCAGGCATTTCTCAGTTTGGCTTGCGGTCGCATTTGTTGTTATTTTAAATTTTGTTAGGCTGTGTTTACTAAAGTATTGCATTGTTTTATGTGCATGAAAATTATTTTCCAAGCAAATACTTATACGTACATACGCATTTTCTGAAAATCTATATAATTTTGTAATATACTACGTATACAGTGGCGAGCATAGTTGAGTGCATGACAATTTTTTTTTTTTTTTGTAATTTACAATATTTGTCGAGTTGAAGTTTTTTGTTATTTTTTTCAAATATTTTTCATCAAACCAAAACCCATGATTCAATAATAAAAGGTTTGCTCAGTTAGCAGCTTTCTCATTCCCTCTTGACAAATCGGCTCCCTTAGCAAGACACTGGGTTGCTAGCTCTAGAAACTTTGACTAAAAGTGGAGGAAAAGTAAAATTTGTAGAAAAAACATTTCCTTTTCAAAATGGACTGCTTACGAGCAACAACTCGCTCAAGAGTTTTCATCGGTATGTTCAGGACTATGGTAGTATGACATGGAATACATACCGCTTAAGTCAGGACATGATGTATTTGACGCAATCCGAGATCGAGATGGAGAATTTACAAAGCTTTATTTCTTATGATGTGGTGATTTAAACGGAACTCATGTTTTGCAAAGAGCTACAGCAGGGAGAATTATTGAATAGTCCCGACGCAATCGATTACATTGCAGACCTCATTGTAAAAAAGTTGGCAGAACTTGTTCCAATGAGCCCACCTTCCTATGGATGGATGAAGTGTCCAGAGGAGGCTTAGAAAAGCACAGTACCGGTATGAAAGAGCTTCTCATAAAAAACCATCTACCGGAATCGGCTTAAAACTGTAAGGCCTTCCAAATGTGGAACGCGCCCTACAAATAGGAGGAGGATCTCGGCGAAACACCTAACAGGATTATAGATGCCAATTATTTGTTTATTTCTAACAAAATAGTTTCATATTGGCGAAACTTCGCGATTGGTTTTAAATTTACAATTAATTCACAAAATAAAATCTGGGATTATGTTAAATAATTTCTTGTTTTAATATTAGATTTGGCAATTTCCGCTAATCACTTCTATCTTACCATTATTTACATTCAAATATGAATTAAAATTTATTTTTTAAACCGTTCGCAGTTTGTTTCCATTTAAGTAACAAAATACTATTATGCTACCATTTTTGCCAAAAAGGATTTAATTTTTTTCTTTTATGCACCTTCTTAAATACAAACTTTTGTAAGGGAGTGGCAAAATTCGAATGCCACTAGTGAGCAAACCTTTAATAATTGAATCATGACCAAAACCACAAATCAATCATTCAACAATATTTCATCCAAATCTTTAACTTTTTAATCGGAATTTTTCGAAAAATGTCGAAAGTTGTGAAATAATAATGTGAAAGTATTAGGCGCGCAAAGAATTGTTTCGGTTTAAATGTTTTTTGGTGACGGCTCTTGCAGTTTTTTCATATAACAAATACTGCAATTTATACAAATTTTTTTTTTGTAAGCGGTCTTTTAAAGTGTTTTTGTAAGCGGTCTTTCTAAATGCAAAGCTTTCTATTCTTCTTCAGATTGTGTTTGCGCTAATGAAGCCCCAAAGTTTCTGATCAGAATCGGGATATGGCCGTTTTTATGACCAATCCCAGGAGACTCCAATGCATCTCCCCCTTGAATGCAGCGCTATAGCGCTATAGAGGTTGATACATCTCGGTCATTTACAGCCAGAAGAAATGCACATACGCTTAGTCCAGCCCAGTTCTATATTAAGTTTAATAAGAGAACTGAGTCTGGATGAGATACTGTGATGAGTAGAGGACAGAAAAGACCATTAGGGCGAAGGTTCGCACCTCCAAGAATTCTAAAGCTCTAAATCTAAGGTTTCCGATGTTTCCCACCCATTTTATTTATTTACTTATTTACAAAACATTCAGGCACAGAGTTATTTCACAGTGTTTCAACTTATGAATACTAATCTTATTAATAAAAATAATAATCATAATAAGTAGTATAAATGGGGTTAATAGAGGAATTAGGTTGCAAAAGATGTGTAGAGTGTTGAAATTGTGAAGGTATAAAAACAGCAGAGAAGCGGCAATAGCAGGGATATACGCATTAAAAATTACTTGGCAAAGTAATGTAGCAGCTCACTCCTAAAGCGCAGTGTGTTACTGACTATTTCATATTTTTGGGTCCGTCCAAAGACGTAGAGAAAGCACGAGAGGCTGTTGTTCCTTCTAAGAAAAATTCATGATATTATCCGAAGTTAAACTAAGCATATTCCCAATTCATGTCACTATCATTTGGTGGCCTTATCATCAATTCTCAATCAATAGGACTGAGAAAATTCAAAAGGTTTTTCTCAATTACGATTTTACTGAACCTCTGCCATGATAGTATGCTCGTTTACTTCTTTTAAATCTCAAGCCTCCAGAAAGTAGAAGATCTGTTCTCTCCTTAACTTTTCATATGACATTATAAAGGGAGATTTTTACTGTGTCGCCCTTCTGGAAAAAATAAACTTGAATAGTGTTTCAAGAAGAGAACTTTGTAAATTCGTACACTTTTTATATTTCGAAAGCAAGGAAGTTTAAATCTACATCATGTGTATTAAGGCTGAATCACCTGTTTTATTTCTACTCATTCTTATTTGGTGGTACGCAAATTTGCTAGTTCCAAAAAATAAATAAAATAAAAAATCATTAACGCGTAGAATTCTATTCCCATAAAGTTTTATTTTGCTGCAGAGGTATTTTTATGCATTTTCGCCATAAAATATAACGAACTAATTTTATTTTATTAAGATTCTATGATTATTAAGATATTAACGGGTAACCATGCCCTTTGAAGACAGAAACAATCATCTTGAGGAATACTGCATTGAATCAAATTACGGAATTTTTGGTATTGCGCCTTATAGTTTTAATAGTGATTCCGATGGCTCTTACGAGCTACCTACCAAAACAAGGAAGCACGAAAAGAGAGTACAAGTTAAGAAATGTAACTGGTGAGCGAAAAAAATAATAAAAAGTAAAGCAATTTTGGAAATCAAAACGACAAAATCTAAGCGAAAACTTCTAAAGACGCCACCATCCAACCTCTGTAATTGTTTGGTTGGTGTGGAGTGCCTTGTAAAGGCGTTACACCTCTTAATTTCTGCGAAAAAGGGATCAAGACCGCGGCAAAAGTGTACCAGGACTATGTCTTAGAAAGTGTGGTGAAGCAGTTGGATCTTCCTTCCAGCAAGATTTCGCTCCAGCCCATAAAACAAAAACCATCCAGCAGTGGCTAAAAAGCAATATTCCTGTGCTCATAGCCGCAGAAAGATGGCCGTCTGGGAGTTCAAATCTGAACCCATCAGGCTACATATTGTGGGATTGTGGGCCTGTCGAAGACGCCATTTCCTGTAATCAATCAAAGAAGTTGGGAGAGTCTTTAGTTCGAGCAGTGACGCCAATATCCATGGAAACCGTGCGTGCAGCAATAGCTGACTGGCCTAATCGTTTGAAGGCTTGTGTAAAAGCAAATGGGGACCATTTCGAAAGAAAATTAAAAAAAAATTAATATTTATCTGACTAAATAAAACTAACTTCATTAACAAAAAAGTATTTTAATTTCATATCTATTACGTACTTAATTTATAATACAACTTTTGGCAGGACTAAGTACATCGGGCAATTCAAGAAAATTTAATGTAGCTATTTTTAAGAAGAAAAATTATGAAGTTGGTTTGTCCTCCTATATTCGCTTAGTGTATTCAAAGTGTATTCTCTTCAGTAAAATTGAAGAAAAAAACGGACCTAGCAAGTTTTCACTCCACATTTGTTTGTAAATTCTCGTTTTTTATCTTTTGCGAAATGTATCCATACTAATGCTATTTCTGATTTGTTTTCTTTTCCTTTACACTCAAGGCCAAACGTTTTTGCGATTTATCATCATTGTTTGCAAACACCGTTATGTGCAGCATGTGCTTGTATGTTTGTTTGTTTGTATGTTTGTGGTGTTGTCACTCCTTGCATTTTCTGTTGTATGTTTTTTATGTGCTGATTTAATATACGTATATTAATATATTTATGTTGCTATTGTTTTTGTTTCTTCGTTGGTTACCATAGTCAGAATGTCTCCGGGACACGCACAACATTTTTCAACTTGTTGGTTTCCTAATAATGACCAGTTAAAGTACTGAACTCTTATACTATACTTTCCCAAGATATTTTTATAAAAAAGTGGTTGTTACTTCTTTATTATTTTGGTTCGACTCAAGGCGTGCAGCTTAATTTGCTTGCTTTGGTTTTCCACTAAATTATACAGAAAATATAACGCACGCGAATGTCATTTGTTTTTCCTTGGTTAACCTTCCTTTTTATATACTTTTTACGTATGTAGTCGTGTTTGTGCATTTGTTTACCGCATTTTCGTGACTGACTATTACACGTTTCTCGAGTGTATTTGCCCGTTGTTGGCTACACGTATTTTCGTACCAAAAATATTTTTTATTTATTTATAGTTCTTACCTACATATTCGGTGAAGTAAAAGGTTCTGAATGCTTTGCGCCATATGTTTCTACTAAGTCAGTTGGACTATAGGTACATATATACAATAAAAAGTCGCGCGTCACCACACTATTATTAATATTATTATTATTTATTACTTTACGCCGTATCGAGGGCGCATAGTGCTACAATAAAAGATGTTTGGCTCTTCCTTGTCCGTGTGAGCCTTTATTATTCCACTCTAGTGCCATCCTACTAAGAGAATATTCGGGTTTCCGGAGTGTGTGTCCCAGCCATCTCCACTTTCTTTCTCTAGTTAGAATATTTATGGGTTTTTGCTTATTCCGCTTCGTAAGGTCTTCCTTGGAGATCCAAAGATCTGCAGTTTGCCCGATGTTATTATACTTTACGCGCTAATCATGTTTCAGCACAGATTTGGAGTTGAACATTCGTAATTTGTTATTTTTGCTCACTTCTATCGATTACCAAATGCGTTTTAGGCCAGTAAATACACCCTTTGCCTTCCGTATTCTTGCGTCAATGTCGTTGTTTGGTCCTCCATAAGGTGCTATCAGACTATCCAGTTACGTGAACTTATTCACCTCTTCAATTGGTTTGTCGTAAACCTTGAAAGATGCGGAAGAAGTGCATTTATTTTTAGAACTACGCTTGCTGTGGGGGAATCTAAAGTGTCCAGTTTTGATTTCATATGGTTTTTGGCTGGAGAGAAGCATTATGTCGTTCGCATAGACTAGATCTTCTAGGTGATGCATTTGTATTGGATGCCATAAAATACCACTTTCAGTCTTCTCGTCTATTTCTGCGCTAAGTACTTCGTCAGTAACGATAAGAAACAGGAGTGGCGAAAGGATGCAGCCTTGCCGACTGATCTCCTGTCGTATATTTAATTGGGTTAAATAATAATAACACGACGGTGTAAAACTTTGCACTGAAGTCCTGCATATTGTGCGTTAATAAGTCGACGTAAGTTCTCACCTAAGCGTGCCAGATATTGTTGTGACACAAGCGGTTGAATGACTATATGCCGGTTTTAAGATGACATTACGCTTCAGGGTAACATAAAAGCGGCGAGTTCAACGGAACTCGTTTCAAATTATGAAACTCGTGGAACCGAAGTGTCGTGTGAACACTTATTCTATTGCCCAAGAATTGAAGATTATTCAGATTGTTTGCAATCATTTGCGTAAGGATTAAATTAATTTTATCGTCAACATAATAGGACAAGAGTTGAAAACTTGTTTTTTCACCTAATATATTTATCTGTATATATATATATAATTGGCGCGTAGACCCTTCTTGGGCGTTTGGCCAAGCTCTTCCTTCTATTTGTGGTGTGCGTCTTGATGTTGTTCCACAAATGGAGGGACCTACAGCTTTTTCATAGCAGAAATACACTCTGAGGTTTGCCATTGCCTGCCGAGGGGCGACCGCTATTAGAGAAAAGAAAAACAATACTTTTTCTTCATTTTGGTGTTTCACCGAGATTCGAACCTACGTACTCTCTGAATTCCGAATGGTAGTCACGCACGTAGTCGGCTACGGCGGCCGCCCTTACATAAAATAATAGCCTTACATAAATACAAACGAAGTTTTGTGGGCGTATAACCTCTTTCCAATGTTTGCATTTACTTTTGCTTTTGAACTTTATTTTTGGATTCTATAAAACTAATATTGACTCATGTATGTAGCTTTAAAAGGAAGCATGTACATACAAACACTTGTTTTTCCTCCTTTGTCATAGTTATTCATTTGAAATTGATTTTTATAATAAATCATATTTCGCTTATCTGTTAGATTTATTAAGTTTTTTAGTATTCACTCAGTTCAGAACTGAACCTGTAGTTGAGAACAGTGTAGCTTTTCGGCTATGACAAATTTATATTCGTTTTTTAATTTGAAGTTCGGACTTTGCTTGAATCCTTGTCCGTGTGAGAATGTGATTGAAGATGCAAAAGTTGATAAATTAGAAGTTAACGCCAATAGTGAATGTGAGAAGGCTGCAGAGTGTTCAGTAAGCAATACAAGTGAGAATACAAATTCATATATGAGCGTTAAGGACGTCTTCGATTTTTAATTACACTATTTTACCTATGATTATGTTTGTTTATTTTCAATTGAGAAAGCCATCTAAATGTATAATTTATCAAGGTATAAAAAAAATATACCTATACGCATAAAAAAAGAACCAGAAACGAGAATACATATAATTTTTTTTGTTATGTAGTTTTCAAGATAACGCCAATTCACGGATTTGCTTTAAAGAAACATAGGTAGATCATATAAATTTCTAATTTCAAGGCCCTCAGCTAAAAAACTAGTTTAAATAATTTATCACTTCAAAATTAACTGCTTAAAAAAAGTGAATTGAATTAAAAAAAAAAATATATTGTAATACATAAGTATAGGGTAATTATTGAGTGTATTATATGTAGAGTAGAATGGGGTAAGATAGGTATGGGGGCACAATAGGTAGGTGGGGTTTTCGTCGCACTGTTTTTGCAGAGGTCACTCGTCTTATGTGAATTGAATACGTGGTGGGGAACAACGTTCGCGACTGTCATTTCGGCCGTCACCATTGATTAGTTATCCTAGTTCTGGCGTCGTTCAGTTTTTTGTGAGCTTTTCTCCGACATAGCATTTTTTTTATTCTACGGTTCAGTACATTTAATGTATGTAAATATTTGTCAGGTGAGTTTTAATTTACGTAGAAAATAATGCTGAACACGAATAATGTATTAGTTTTTTGATATTTTTGTTTAAAAAAAAAAATATCGACACTAACATAAAACATGTGATTGGGGGCACTATAGGTCAGCCGTCTGGGGGCATTATAGGTCATTACTTTTAATTGAATAAAATAAATTTTAATTGTTTTTGCAGCAAAATGGTGCGTAATTATGTGCGAAAAACGCCGAAACGAAGTGAAGAGGACGTAAAAAACGCAATCGCGGCAGTCCGAGATGGCGCTAGTGTTCGATCAGCCTCTAAACAATTTAAAATTCCGTTCGAAACATTACGTGCTCGCGTGATGAATTAAAGAAAAATTCCTAACTTCTATAACATGTGCAGTGTTCATACTCTATAAATAAAAGTGAAAACGTTAATTTCCAAGCCATGTACATTGTTCTTTCCCCCTCACATATAGTGACCTATCGCGCCCCCCGATTTTGAAAATATCGAAAAAAGGACCTTTGTGTTATTGAATGCAGCTTCCAAGATATTTAGCCAAACATAAGTCAGTATAACCAAAATGTTAGCAGATAAATAACCTTTCAAAATCTTGCTTATTTTTCAAAATCAATGCAAAAACACCGTAGCAAGAGCTCTCAAAAAAAAAAAATGACCTATCTTACCCCATTCTACTCTAGATAGTGAAATTATGTGCCGGCTTAAAGATGACATTATGCTTCAGGAATAGCGCTTTGAGAGTTTTGTGTTGGTTAAAAAAGAGAAAATTCAATAATTCAAAATTAATTTAATAAACTACTTTTCTTTAAAGATTTTTAAAATAGACTTTAGTTAAGCAAAATGTATTCCGGTAAGAATAAAATTTAGAAAAATCTATATTTCTCTAAGCAGAGTGTGTTTCAAACGTTCAACCCCTCGCTAGGTGCAGTAAACCTAAAGTGATTGGACTCAAATACATTGTTATAATCTTTATTTTGATATTTATACCATCTTGTTCGAAAAGTTTCCGGAATATATTCAGAAAATTTAAAATACAAGTTTATTCTTCAAAAGTGATATTATCGACTTCAAAATACTGCCCAGCAACTGCAACGCTATTACAGCAACACTCTTCGCACATGCATGGGGAATTTTTTTTTTGCAACAACAACAACAACAACGTCGATTTTTTTCCTTTACTTTCTTTGGCCTGTTAAAACGCCTTCAAGCAAACAGGAAAAAACACAGGCGGCCATATCAGGTGAATTCGATGGGTGTTGGATCGTATACGTTTCATTCTTAGTCAAAAATTCGCGGCACTGTGCGATCCTGCGTTATCATGGTGTAAACTCCAATAGTTGTTTTCCCACAAATTCTTTCTTTTTTGGTGAGTTACTTCACGCACACGTCTCGATAAGGCCCAAATATTAATTCTTATTAACTGTCTCACTTTCTGGCAAAAATGCATGATGCACAATACCGTTGTAAACCATAAAACCCATTAGCATCGCCTTTATTTTTGATTGAAAAGGATGCCGTTTTTTTGGTCGTGGTTTATTCGGAGCTGTTCACTCACTCACTTTGGTCTCGTACTCATAAACCCACATCTCGTCTCCAGTAATAATGCGTTTGATAAATGTTGGATCGGCGTCAGCCTTGGAAATCATGCTATTGGCGATATCTACGTGGTGCCCTTTTTTGCATGAAATTCAGGTACTTTAAGATCAACTTTGCAGCAACACGGCCCAAACCCAAATCATCAACTGCAATGTCCTGAACGGGCCCATAATCAATTTTCAAGTCGTCGGCCAGTCCTCTGTTCTCTAATTTCGGGGTATTAATAACCTGTTTTTTTTACTTTATTGATGTTTTCATCACTTTTCAATGCCTACGGCCTGCCACAGCGTTCGTCATGCGAACGATCGATGGACTCCCAATTTCTTTTGAAACGTTCATGCCACTCGTAAACGGCAGCTTTCTTTAGAGTATCATTACTGAGAGAGTTTAAGGGGCTAGGTGGGTTTCAAAAGCTCAAAATAGGTACATTTTTATGAATTTTTTTTTATTTAATCAACAGAATATTTCATTCCATCAATTTAACACATAAAAGATACATATTTTATAAGTAGTTTGTGAAATTTTCATTGAAAAATTTTTAAAATTAAGGCGTGGACACGTCGTCTCCTATGACCCCTCAAAAAAAAGTTCTCTCGGCGTAGTCAGGATAACTCATGACAGATTCATCTGAAATTCAAAAACAAAAAATTTTCTGTTAGTAGATGTTTCAAACTCGTGCTTGGACGAAGGAAAAAAAAAAACAAAAATTACATTTTTGGCGGCGTTGAAAACAAAAAACCCTTATTTTGAGTAGAATTTGCACACTTCATGCCCTTGAAAAATTACTTGGAATAGAAAAAAAAAATTCCTTCGTTCAAGCACGAGATAATGTTATTTTGAAGAAGTGTGCAAAATTTGAAAGAGATCGGTTCATAAGTTTTCGAGAAATCGTGACTACCGATTTCAAAAATGTAGTTTCAAGAAAAACGCGATTGAAGATTGCTAATAGCTAAGCAGCTGCCTCGATATACCTGCCAATCCAAAGGCTATATCTCTTAGAATATGACTCGGATCGTTTTAAAATTTTAAAGGAATATTCTCAACATATTCAATTATGAGATAAGCAAAAAAAAAAAAAATTCGATTTTTTGAAATTTTGAAACCCACCTAACCCCTTAATCCATTTCAACGCAAAATTTAATACAAACTCGTGGCACTTTTATAAATTTGTGTACATTTAATCAACACGTTGTAACTTTTACAAATGTTAAGCAATGGTGGAAATGCTAATCTCAGATGTGGCAATCTACAAAATGGAGTGAAATCTTTTTTTTTTATATTTCTGTTATAATTCGATAGAAATGAAATGTTATCTTTATAAGAGTTAATAAAAATCGCAAAATATTACCTTCTTAGGACAATTTTTTAAGATGCAATTAAATTTTACACAGCTATTAAACTTCATATAACAAAGGTTTTAAGTTTTATGTTTGCAACTAATAACTGCATTACGAAAATAAATTAATAATAATTTATCACTCACAATGCAAGCTCGAGTCATTCGATGTTACCAAATACATCAATAACTCTAAATAGCGTTACAGGCTACCTTAGAAGGCGTGAAAACGCTTTGGAATCAATCTTAACACGAACAACAACCAAAACTGAATGCAAACATGGGTATGTATAAATACTTATGTATGTATGTACATATGTACGCACGTACGTCGGGAAGTGAAAATGAAAATTTTGAATCCAACCTTTTTTGCGAAAATTCACGATGTTGTTTGGGGCACCTGTCAACATACGATGAGATAATTAATATTTTGTACCCTTATATCTGAGATAGAAAGCCAACTTTCAGCAGGTATGGCAAAAGTGATAATAAAAAAAATCCACCCTATCGAACTATATATGCATATTACACCATTGCGCTTACACCCTTTACCGAGTGTTGGGCCGAGATCCTGCGCCAATTTGTGCGTGCGTCTTAATGTTCTTTCCCAAATAGTGGGCGCCACCTCCGAACGGCAGAGGATTTTTTATGAGCATCTTTTTCATGTCAGAAATACACCCGTAAGTTTGCCATTTCCTGCTTTAGCTCGTTACGGAAGCGGAAAATTCACTGAAATCAAAGCACGAAAGAGCTTTTAACTTTTTTTATAAAAATTTCGACACATCAAATGTACGTATACCGAAAAGCAAATGGCATCAAATCTGATACAAACTTTGTGGTATCTGCTATTTGAAAAGTGAAAAAAAAACTATTTAAAAGTGAATGTATTGTAGTAAAGAGCTTTTTTTACATTTGCTGCTCTATATTTAATACGAAGATATTGAATAGTATCCGATAAGAGTTACAGTCATACAAATTTTGTCAGTAAATACAGAATATTTTTTAATTTTCAATTGTCCTCTTTTTTTTTTGTATATCAATAGCTGTAGCTGATTAGCTGGAAAGCTTTGTTAATAGAAGGGTAAAAACTATATTTGCCAATGCAAATAATGAAATAAATTTTGTTTAAGGAAAAATCGATACAAAAATTCAACTAATCGACAGGAATTTTTTGAAAGAAATCACTTCAAGTAACGAAACAAGGCCATCACCATTTATCACTCTAAAAATCATCCTGATAATATTTTTCTGAATTACTTGGTGCTTTTTCAGCGGCAGTCTAGTTTACAGAGTTCAAAGTGAATATATATTTTCGACTACTAATGCTCAATAATGCTTTTACATCGAAAGTTACTTAACAATCCATACATATTAGGGCGGGTCGATTTAAAAATCGCTCATTGCTCTGTGAAAATCGTATTCTAGGGATCAAAATAAGAAACTTTGCCGAAGGAACCATACCTCTAAAACGAATTCTGATGTCCCCCAATTTGGGTCGAACGAAAACTCCCACTTTGACCCATTTAGAGTGTTCCAATCGAGTCCAAATGTATGACCAACCCCACTAACTTTGGACGGCCGATCCACCCATGCCAGTGGCACACCCCCTGGAACTCCCCTGGGGGGTTCCCCATACAATCATTTCAAAATATCACCATTTTTGGCCTTTACATGAGAAAAGAAACTAAAAAGTTCGACCCAAATTGGGGGACATCAAAATTCGTTTTAGAGGTATGGTTCCTTCGGCAAAGTTTCTTATTTTGATCCCTAGAATATGATTTTCACAGAGCAATGGGCGATTTTTTTGCCTCCCCACAAATCGACCCGGCCTAATACATATACATAATTTTTGGTGAAAAAGCAGCATTCAGCAACCGAATGCGAAATCTGTCAATGAGCTTAAACGATTAAATTTAAATGTTAAAAATATTCGTTTATTTTTTTTCTTATTCTTATTTAAGTCAACAATTCACAACTTTTTGAAATAATAAAATAACTAATTCCTTTTAAGTTTTGGAGTAGTGCTAGTCGGGCAATTTCAATGGGTATATTGACAATATAATATTTAATGGGAAAATATTTATTTTGGAGCAATGAAGTCTTTTAACAATTTCATCTATCGGCATGCATATTTATATATGTATGTACATACATGCAATATTGTTAGCGTTAGCTCGTATTTGAGCAGACGAAAATTCTTTGGATTATTTGCATTCATTCTTAGCTGATTTTATACAGGCTATTTGAATTGGCGCGCCTATTGGTGTTTTGAAATAAAATATTTACAAATTTAGATTCTTTCGTGTTTCACTATTTTTATTCAAAATATGGTTATTGACAATTATAAATCCGTCAAACGGTTGATTCACGAACGTCGAGTTTCGATGTTGAAGGTTGTTCAGCCACACTTTACACTTCTTCTTCTTAATTGGCGCGATAACCGCTTACGCGATTTTGGCCGAGCTTAACAAAGCGCGCCAGTCGTTTCTCTCTCGTGCTAACCGGCGCCAATTGGACACACCTAGTGAAGCCAAGTCCTTCTCCACCTGATCTTTCCAACGCAGAGGAGGCCTTCCTCTTCCTCTGCTACCACCAGCTGGTACCGCATCGAATACTTTCAAAGCCGGAGCGTTTGAATCCATTCGGACGACATGACCCAGCCAACGAAGCCGCTGGCTCTTTATTCGCTGCGCTATGTCTATGTCGTCGTAAAGCTCATACAGCTCATCGTTCCATCGCCTGCGATATTCGCCGTTGTCAACGTGCAAAGGTCCAAAAACCTTACGCAGAATCTTTCTCTCGAACACTCCAAGCGTCGCTTCATCGGATGTTGTCATCGTCCAAGCTTCTGCGCCATAAGTTAGGACGGGCATGATGAGAGTCTTGTAGAGTGTTAGTTTTGTTCGTCGAGAGAGGACTTTACTGCTCAGTTGCCTACTTAGTCCAAAGTAGCACTTGTTGGCAAGAGAGATTCTACGTTGGATTTCAAGGCTGACATTGTTATCGGTGTTAATGCTGGTTCCTAAATAAACGAAGTCTTTTACAACCTCGAAATTATAATTGTCTACAGTGACGTGGGTGCCGATACGCGAGTGCGCCGACTGTTTGTTTGAAGACAGGAGGTACTTCGTTTTGTCCTCGTTCACCACCAAACCCATTCGCTTTGCCTCTTTATCCAGTTTGGAGAAGGCAGAACTAACAGCGCGGTTGTTAAGGCCGATGATATCAATATCATCGGCATACGCCAACAATTGTACGCTCTTATAAAATATTGTGCCTGAGCGATTAAGTTCTGCGGCTCGTACGATGCTCTCCAACATCAGGTTAAAGAAGTCACACGACAGCGAGTCACCCTGTCTGAAACCTCGTTTGGTATCAAACGGCTCGGAGAGGTCCTTCCCAATTCTGACGGCGCTGCTGGTGTTGAGCAACGTCATCTTACATAGCCGTATTAGTTTTGCGGGGATACCAAATTCAGACATAGCGGCATACAGGTAACTCTTTTCCGTACTGTCGAATGCAGCTTTGAAGTCGACGAAAAGATGGTGTGTGTCGATTCTCCTTTCATGGGTCTTTTCCAAGATTTGGCGTATTGTGAATATTTGGTCGATGGTAGACTTTCCAGGTCTGAAGCCACACTGATAAGGTCCAATCAGCTGGTTGACGGTGGGCTTCAGCCTTTCACACAATACGCTCGCTAGAACCTTATAGGCGATATTTAGAAGACTAATCCCGCGGTAATTGGCACAAATTGCAGGATCGCCCTTCTTATGGATTGGGCAGAGCATACTTAAATTTCAATCGTCAGGCATGCTTTCATCCGACCATATTTTGCATAAGAGCTGATGCATGCACCTTACCAGCTCCTCGCCGCCATGTTTGAATAGCTCAGCCGGCAGTCCGTCGGCGCCCGCGGCTTTGTTGTTCTTTAGCCGCGTTATCGCTATTCTCACCTCGTCATGGTCGGGTAACGGAACGACAATTCCGTCGTCAACGATTGGGGTATCGGGATCTTCACATTCTCTATGACATGCGCAGCTGTCACCGTTTAACAGGTTCGAGAAGTGTTCCCTCCATAATTTAAGATTGCTCTGTACGTCAGTCACCAGATCGCCGTCTTTGTTCTTGCAGGACAACGCCCCGGTCTTAAAACCTTCTGTAAGCCGCCGAACTTTCTGGTAGAATTTTCGGGCGTTGTTCCTATTGGCCAACATCTCAAGCTCCTCGCACTCACGTATTTCGGCCTCTCGTTTCTTCTGTCGGATAATACGTCTCTCTTCCTTTTTCAGCTCTCTGTAGCGATCCCACATGGCTCGCGTTGCGCCCGATCGCAGCGTGGCTCTATAGGCGGCATCTTTTCTTTCGGCGGCAGCATGACATTCCTCGTCGCACCAATTGTTTTTTCGGGCTCGCCGGAATCCGATTTCTTCTTCGGCGGCGGTACGTAGGGAACGAGAAATGTTGCTCCATTGCTCGCGCATGCCGGTGTGTTGGGCAGTGCTCTCCGAGAGCAGGAGTGAGAGTCGAGTGGCGAATCTTCTGGCTGTCTGTTGTGATTGCAGCTTTTCGATGTCGAACATTCTTTGCGTAGGTAGATGTACGTTTTTTGCTGCACAGAGGCGTGTGCGCAGTTTGGCTGCAACAAGGTAATGATCCCAGTCGATGTTGGCTCCTCGGATCGTACGTACATCTAATACACTAGAAGCGTGTCTTCCATCTATCACAACATGATCGATCTGGTTTCGCGTTTTTCGATCAGGAGGCATCCAGGTAGCTTGGTGTATCTTTTTATGCTGGAATCTGGTGCTGCAGACTACCATGTTTCGGGCCCCGGCGAAGTCGATCAGCCTCTGTCCGTTACCGGATGTTTCGTTGTGCAGGCTGAATTTTCCGACTGTGGGACCAAAAATTCCCTCCTTGCCCACCCTGGCGTTGAAGTCGCCAAGCACGATTTTAATGTCGTGGCGGGGGCAGCGCTCATAGGAACGTTCCAAGCGCTCATAGAAAGAATCCTTGGTCGCATCGTCCTTCTCTTCCGTCGGGGCGTGGGCGCAAATTAGCGAGATGTTAAAAAATCGCGCTTTGATGCGGATTATTGCGAGACGCTCGTCCACCGGAGTGAACGACAGTACTTGGCGACGAAGTCTCTCTCCCACAACAAATCCGACACCGAATTTGCGCTCCTTTACATGGCAGCTGTAGTAGACGTCGCAAGGTCCTATGTTTTTCTTACCTTGCCCCGTCCATCGCATCTCTTGGATGGCAGTGATGTCAGCCTTTACTCTCACGAGGACATCAACCAGCCGGGCAGAGGCACCTTCCCCATTAAGGGACCGGACATTCCAGGTGCATGCCCTCAAATCGTATTCCTTATTTCGTTTGCAGGGGTCGTCATCAGTGTTGGAAGTTCTCATCCGAGGCTTTGTTGCTGTTTTCATTGGGGGGGCTTTTTAAGTGGCGGGTCCCAAACCCAGCGCACAACCAGCTATGCTGGGATGCTTCGCCTTCTCACTTTAGCTCACTCCCGGACGGGTGTTCGGAAGCTAACCAGAGGATACGTGGGCTAATCCCGGACGTTGTGAGCTGCTGGGACCATATGTAGAAGAATCGTCCTGGCCACTCCCAAGTGAATGGCGATCAGTAACTTTCCCCACTTGCGTGGACTTCTACACATGGAAACATCCTCCCTACACATGGAACCATCCTCCACACTTTACACTACAATATGGCAATATTCTCAGCGAACTTCCAGTTTTTTGTCTGCCAGGCGGCGGCCGCCGTAGCCGAATGGGTTGGTGCGTGATTACCATTCGGAATTCACAGATTTTTCTAATAGCGGTCGATCCTCGGCAGGCAATGGAAAACCTCCGAGTGTATTTTTGCCATGAAAAAGCTCCTCATAAAAATATCTGCCGTTCGGAGTTGGCTTGAAACTGTAGGTCCCTCCATTTGTGGAACAACATCAACACGCACACCACAAATAGGAGGAGGAGCTCGGCCAAGCACCTAACAGAAGTGTACGCGCCAATTATTTATTTATTTATTTTAGTCCTTTTTTCACCAACTTTTGAATTGTTGATTTATTTGGACGATTATTTTTACGAAAAAAATCACGAATTCTCCAATATGTTGGTCTTAAAGATAGACCATTTTCATAATAAGTTTCAATAATTTTAATGTCTTGTTCTACTGTGTAAGTATCAATGGCTAAAATTGTACTTTTGTCTACTTGACAAATGTCAGAGATGCCACATAAAAAATGGTATCGTCTAGGAATTATTCACTACCGACATCGAAGCATCACTTTTGGAATACCCTCTATTTCGCTTTTTGTTTCCCTCTACCAATCTGTAGTTATTTTACCTTCCTTTTGAGAGAGTGCTTACGCGGCGTGCTCTAATTCGCACATAGGTTTATTTCGATAGTCTACCTTACTATGCTGCAATGGATAAATCGGAGAATTTGGGCTGCCAATACAATTCGCTTGGCGCAGAACTTTCGAGCTGGCGAACAAAATTCCAATCACATAAACAATTACACTTTATGAAAAGAAAAGCAACGAAAGTGAAACGCAGCAGAATATAAAGCTTTTACAACTTTTCAACGAATTTCCTAAAGTTGGAAGTAAGAAACAGAAGAAAAATAAAGGGAAAATTAAAAAAATGCCAATATATCTTTAAGTCAACAACTGCAGTTTAATATGTTCATTGATGTAGTTTTCTCTGCTTACTGAATTATGTCCGAGGCAAGAAAAGTAAAAACCAAAGTATTTGATTGAAATTGTAAAAAGTTTTTTTTTGCTTTTTTTTTTTGTTTACATAAAACTAATTTTTAAAGAATTTATATTTTATTAATTTTTTCTTTTATAATTTTATAATTTGATTTTAAGATAATCCTGGAAAACGATATGCAGGATTATCGGATAAAAGTAGGACATTTACGTGCAGGTTATATATTTAAGACGTTTATATTCGCTTGAGCTATAAATTCATATTTCGTCCCCTTAGTATAACAATAGCCTATGTGATCATAGGCTATTATTTTTTTATTGAATTTTTGGATTCTCCATCGTCGATTTCATATGTGGTCAAAATTTTGTAAAATTCTAGTTCCACAAAGTGGGTCAAAACGTCAGTCAAAAAATAATAAATATTTACAGACATAACGAGATTTGAGTGAGAGCTACTTTCGACAAAAATTTTGAAATTCAATTTTCTCAAAACATCAAATAATTTATAGGCTATTTTAATACTAAGGGGACGATTTGTACTCTTCTCCAGGCTATTCATATTTGAACTGTTCCACACTTTTCATATTTGAACTCTGTTGTATTTGTTAAAGGGGAATTTCTTCTAATCACATAAGTGAATTAAAATTGCTAGATATGGCTAGAACTATTAGAAGACGATCAGTGGAGGCCGGCCTGTTCAATCGAGGCTCAGCGAGAAAGTAATTTATTTCGCCCAAAAACAAGAAAACAAGATTTGAGTTTGCCAAATCCTATTTTAACTGGACAGCTGAGAAATGGAAAACTGTGTCGTTCTCTGATGAATCAAAATAAAAACTGCAGCCGGTATAAGGCGAGTAAGAAGGCCAAAATAACTACGATTAAATCCTAGATATTGTGTGGTAACTCCTCAGTATGGCGGAGAAAATATTTTGGCCTGGAGGTGCTCCTCTGGACAAGCAATCGGTTCTATTCACCGAATAGATGGTGTAATGGATCGCTTTATGTATACGGACATTTGAAAAGATGTAATGTTACCGTATGCTGAAAAAGAAATGCCATTAAAATGGAGGTTTCAGCAGGATAACGATCATAAACATACCACTAAGCACTGCAAAACGTGGTTATAGCAAAACGCTAAATATGTATTAGATTGAGCAGTTTGATCTCCCGCTCTCAATCCGATTGAGTACTTATGGGAGACTGTGAATTTGAAAATTAGGAGAGAAAATTGTATAAGAAAGGAAACACTGTTCCAAGTTGTTAAAAAAGCTTGGTTCAACATATCGCCGGAAGTTGCTTATAACTTAATTTCTTCTCTGCCAAAGAAATGTGCTGAAGTCATCAAAAATAATGGGTTTAGTATAAAATACTAAACTATAAACGTAAATAACTTACTATTAAGAGAGGAGTGCTGTACTTTTGGCCATCTAATTTTTGAGTACGCTGGATATTTTAAATTTTAGTTTTTTTGTATTAAAAGTGCTGAATAACTTTTGTTATGATTTATTAATACTGAATTGATAGCAAAAACGTGGTTTTTATTGAATTATATGGTATTATTATAAATCTTGTAAGTGGGGTGCTTTAGTTTTGGTCAATACTGTACATACATATTAGTTCGAGATCCTCACTGTGCGCGTAGAAGTTTGATGGATGTTAACAACTTTCAAACGGTGCTTGCCGTTAAAGTAGACGAATTAATTTTAATGCTGAAATCATATCTACTTATATATTTTTGCAATTCGAATTTTTTATTTCGATTTACTAGATCTAATATATAGTTGAGATCGAAGTTAATCCTGTAGAATAGTACATAGTACTTTCAGACTACTTAGCGGTGTCATACGCTCTTGACCACCACTAACGATAGCGATATTGGACCTGATTGTTTTATAAAATTATTCTTCGACACTCTCTTAGTGGCGTCTTTCGAATACCAGATTACTTAGTTGATATAGAATTCTGTTCACGAGTTCGAAATTGTACAATATTTATGATAGCAACACCACAACACCACACTTTTTTGGGTTCCCGGCCACTCTAGAGTGGAGGGAAGTAGAAGAGCGGATGAGTGTGCAAGGGAAGGTTCTGAGCTCGACCTTCAGCGAGTGGTAGAGGACATAAGCATTCCTCTAAAACGAACTGTACACTGCGATTGACTGAAGCGTAATGACGGAAACTAATAGAAGATGATCTCTGACCACTAACTCCAGGGTCTCAAAAGCGTTGAGGCCAAAACGGAAAGGATAAAATGTCTGCTTGGATTCAACAGATCAACTACCAGCGTCCTCATTGGTGTTGAAACACCTTAGCCAGTAGGATGGGTGTACCTCACAATGACTTCTGCTGGAGTTGTGGAGATAAAGAAGAAATTGAATCGGTACAAAACCTCCTCTGTGAATGTACCGCTCTTTAAAGAAGTCATGCCAAATATCTTGGCGATTATTTCTTTGAATCGCACAAGCGATTTCAAGCGAGTAGACTAATGCTTAGTGATAACCGCTCAAAAGGTAATTACCTCCAGAAAGCATCGGCGAGTTGTAAGTGATTTTATTATCGTACTATGTACTATGTATACCGGAACGACCCGGATTTCTATCTGGCCAAGGACTTTCACTTCAGCAGCATTCCCCGTACATATATGGGGATGTTTATGCTGCTACAACAACAACAACCAAACACAAGAAATTATGCGCACACACACATACTTTCTTGCCACGGCGACTTTCGCATAAAAATGCAAAAAACTGCATTGGAGGCTTTATATTATTTTGTGCTTTAACAAATTAACATGCGGCATTCCGTTTGCATTTTCGTTGTTTAGTTTTAATCTCACAAATCACAATATTAATTCACTGAATTTTCACAAACATAAAATTTCTTCTACTTTTGTTTGTTTTATATTGCGAAGGGAGCTGACGTCAGAGTAAAGTAACTCCTTTTTAATGACGCCACCTTCAGTGCTCAATTCGCCTTGGTGCATGTATGGGGGATGTTTATGCTGCTACAACAACAACAACAACTTTTTACTCACTTTTGTGAAATTTGTTTCAAATAAAGTTTATAAATTATTCTCTGAACTTTATTTTAATTCTAACCTATTCGCTTCGCTTATACTTCAAATTAACAAACTTTCTGCTCATTTTGCTACATCGTTAGAGAACTTTGCTTACGGGGTCTTCAGGGTTAACCTGTTCTACTAATGTTTAACATATGCATCTTCTGCTAGTAACCCTCTCTTTGGCCTCTTCAAATGCAAAGTTTGTGCTTCTTCAATACAAAAAATAGTCACGTGTCATAATTCACTAGACAGGAACTTATAAATACATACATACATAAATCATTCAGAATAAAAAGTGGCCTGGCCGTCTGTGAGAAAATTGTGTTGCGTGCTATTTTGACATATCCATTGTGTCGTTACAAATAATTTAAGAATGTAAATAATTTTGAATGCAGCGAAAAAGCTGCAAATTTATTAAATTATAACGTGCATATGCAGGTAAATGTACTCACGTAAGTGTGTAGCAAAGCAAGTATCAGTGAAAATGTGAATAAAATTTAACTTATCTGTTTTGCACTTGTGTGCATTTGGGAGGAATCGGTCTGCGCATTTTGTTTGTCAATATTATATTATATTTTCAAAAATGCTCGCATATACACGCGTACATATATATATTTTTACTCTGCGCAATGCATATTTTGTATACGTGGACAGGGTGTGAGTTTTTTCCAATAAAAATAACGCTGCCATGTTAAGCTATTCATTCTGACCCATTGACCATGTGATTGGAATTTATTCGATCAACCCCTTCAAGGTTAGCGTCTCCGTGGTGAACTCAACACATTTAATGGCGTGTGTTGGACGTGAAAGTAAATAAGTGTTTACTGAACCTTAATTTATGACACTCGTTCATATCTGTTTTTATGTGTTTTCATATTTTCGTATATATTAAATATTTTAAATATATAATATAAGAGTATAAAATTTCATTTGTCGAGAAAACAGAACGCAAATGTTATGTGTTGCAGTATTTTAGAGAAAATAAATAAAGAAATTAAATTTATGAAAGTTATGCTACGGACTTTTTTCAGCAAGAAAATGTATTTAATAACAAAAACTAAGGGACAATAAGTAAGCGAAAGATAGTTATTTACAGAAATTAACCCATTACACCTGCCGTAGCCGAATGGGTTGGTGCGTGACTACCATTCGGAATTCAGAGAGAAAGAGGTCGTTCAAGTATTACGTAAGAACTATGGAAGGGTGGGGGGGTCTTTGTTTTGCTTATTTTGGATGACATGGGGGGTAGGGGAGTCTAGATGATGATTACGTCATCAGTAGTTATTTAGTTATTTACACGAATGGCAACCCTCACATTATCTATGCTTGAAAACGAAACGCATTTTCGGGGAATTACCGCACTTGTCTAAATTTCTTCTGTTAGTGTATTGTTTTGTTCGGATACAACGCAACTCAACATTTGTGTTACCGTTGATTCCATTAGCCAAAGTTTAACGTTTAAATAAGATGTCGTTTCAAATAGACAAATCCAAGTTATACCAAAAATTGTTTGAAAGTTTTAAAAAATCTCATACAAGTACGAAAGTACAAAATGTACAAAAGTTAGTTAACGAAGTGTGGCGAAATTATAAATTACAAGCAAAGTCCGACAAGGAACTAGATATCATTCTATATATGTATGCATCTAAGAGCATTGAAGAAGAATCGCAAGCGGCGACTAAGAATAAATCCAATCTACTACATTTTTTTTTCCAAGGTGAGTGCCGAAATCATTTTAGGTACCTATGAGTACTAGAAATATTAAAAATTTATGCGAATTTTGCAATTTCCCTCTGGGGGAAGTTGATACACGTAAATGACGGGCTATGGCTTTAAATAATCTTTAAATGCAGTTTTTATTGCATACTTTGTATTTACCTATGTAGCTTAATAAGAGAATCTTTAGCAGAACCAATAGAAAGTTTGTACTTTTAGGCAACGACTACCTGTAAGCCTACAGAAAAAACACAATTTATACAGCCAGCTTCAAATATTAAAAAACAGGAAGAAGAGAAATGTGAAAGTAATGAAAATGCAGATAAACAGAGAGCAAAACCTTCTCAGGAAGCTATGAAAAATAAGATTGCTCTACTCGAAAAAAATCTGAACGCTTTGTAGTCTACCAGAGATGCTATGCCAAGCCGTGCTGAAGTTGATAAACAGATCATTAAGTTGCGTGAGGAAATAAAAACAACAAAACAGTCTTTAACCAGGAAGATTCAAAACGCAGTTGCCCAGAAGAAACTCAGGGATGGTATGAAAAGAAAGTTAGAAGATATTTGTCATGAAAATCCAGAAATAAAAAAAGGACTATCTCTGAGGGATTCAGTGGGACGTCCTAATCTTGAAAGCAATCAACCATCACTATTGAAAACAATTGCGGATATAGCTTTATTTGGGAGTGTAGCAGATGTTAGAAGACGAACGGAATCTATTCGCAGCGTAAAAACTCTTGATGAACTCACACAAGAATTACGTAAAATAGGATTTGACATTAGTCGCAGCGGGACATATCTTCGTTTGATTCCCAGAAAGTCTAATTCTGCAGAAGGACGAAGACATGTATCGACAGTCCCTGTTAGCTCATTCGGGCTCAAACTGATCACCACAAGAGCCACTTAGATATGAAGTTCGCTGAAACATCAATCCATTATTTAGAGAACATAGCATCCATACTTGGACCAGATCAAGTATTTTTCATATCTCAAGATGATAAAGCTCGAGTCCCTATTGGCGTAACTGCGGCAAATAAGCAAGCACCTCTTCTAATGCACATGGAATATAGAATCAAATTACCTGACCACGATTGGGTAATCGCTGAGCGTCATAAATTAATATCATCTGTTTACGCTGTTATCAAAATCACTTCCAGTATGCTAGGGCAACCGCAAGCCGTTGGATATTCTGGACCAACATACATCGCTATTCGAAGTGGAAAGCATAATTCATCTACTGCTAATACTCATGCTCAGGATTTCAAGACCCTTCTCGAACTTGAAGAGTTTCGACCATTAGCTAAAACTGACCATGGACTAGTAAAACCTGTGGTAATCATGACGGTTGATGGAGGACCAGATGAAAATCCGCGTTATGAAAAAGTCATAGGGTTTGTTTTACAACACTTTAAGCGACATGATCTCGATGCATTGTTTTTAGCTACCAATGCTCCTGGAAGAAGTGCGTACAACAGAGTAGAGCGCAGAATGGCTCCTCTTAGTCGGGAACTGGCTGGTTTAATATTGCCTCATGACCATTTTGGGTCTCATTTGGATGAACGTGGCGTTACAATTGATGAACATTTAGAAATATCTAATTTCGAATTTGCAGGAAATGTATTAGCTGAAGTATGGAGTTCAATAGAAATTGATGGCTATAATGTTACTGCAGGTCAACAAGATGTTCCTGATTTTCCAGACATTAAATGGTATTCAGAACATGTGCGTGAAAGCCAATACTTGCTTCAAATTGTAAAATGTAGAAATACAGAATGCTGTCGTCCAAGAAGTGGCCTATTCAGATTACTAGATAACATGTTTCTTCCACCACCTGTAAAAGTAAAACAAACAGTTGATGACTTGGTTTTGGATGAAGGATGGCAATTTCTTGATCTTCCAGTCAATTTAGCTCTACGCTTAAGTGCTTCACTCAAAGATTTCCTGCAAATGCCCTACGATTATTTTTGTCCGACGGTAAAATTGAGGCTATCAAGTCGAACATGCAAAAGTGTGGTCTTTATCATACTTCCATCAAGTCACTAAATCGTCACATCGAGAAGATCCATAAAAAAGCAAACTCGCACACTGATAGGAAAGTTAGACCTGTAAGAGTCGCTGCTCGTCGTGCTAATGAACTGATGTGCATTATTCAAAATTTAGAGCACCATGATGTTGAATGGCTCGATGAGAACGACGTAGATATTCCAAAATCGGATGAAAGTGAGCAGATTCACAACACTGAGCAGCAATCCAAGCAATCCAGTGTCATCAAAAACTTAGAATCATGGATTCGGGTTTCATGGGCTGAAGACTGTTAATTTGAATTTAATATGTGTACCAAAAATTTAAAATAAGTTTGTTATGTTCGTAATATTATAATATTTTTATCCCTTACTCTGTGTTGAATACTGCATCAGTAAAATCTAATCTCTATTCTAAATCTATTTTCTTATTTTTAAAATTATAATTATAACATTATAATTATAATATTGTATAAAAAAATACATTTTTAATTGAAAAATGTTTACCTAAGCATGGGGGGAGGGGGTAAAAGCTTTGCTTACTTTTGCTGACAAGGGGGATGGGGGGGGGGGGGGGGTTAAATAATTGTAATAAATCTGCTTACGTAATATTTGAACGGCCCCAAAGTGTTTTTTTTGTGCCATGAAAAAGCTCCTCATTAAAAATATTTGCCATTCGGAATTGGCTTGGAACTGTAAGCCCGTTCATATGCGTTTAAAATATGAAGATGCATACCACCAATTGGAGGAGAAGGATCTCTGCAAAACACACAAAAAAGGGTGTAAGCGCCAAGTATAATGATATGATATGTATGTATGTATGTAACTATATATACGTGTATACATATAGGTATGATATAGAGTGTGCCTGGTAGCAATGACATTCTTTGTCAGCACGCAGACTTGGCAGTTATACAGTCATTTTTATCATACTGCCTCCTTCTTCAAAAAAATCAAATTAAATAAATAAAAAGAATTTTTCGCTTGCCTATTAGCATCCGCCGTAGCCGAATGGGTTGGTACGTGATTACCATTCGGAATTCACAGAAAGAACGTAGGTTCGAATCTCGGTGAAACAACAAAATTAAGAAAAACATTTGGCAATGGCAAACCTCCGAGTGTATTTCTGCCATGAAAAAGCTCCTCAGAAAAAATATCTGGCGTTCGGAATCGGTTTGAAACTGTAGGTCCCTCCATTTGTGGAACAACATCAAGACGCACGCCACAAATAGGAGGAAGAGCTTGGCCAAATACCCAAAAAGGGTGTACGCGCCAATTATATATATATACATATATATATACATTAGCTAATACCAAATATATGTATAAGGCAAATGTGGAAGATTTGTTCACTTCAAATAATTTGACTTAAAATTGTCAGTATACGACGATGATAGTTTACAGGGTTTGGTCATCCGAAGCAAAATATGAGAGTGACTTTGGCTATTGCGTCATAGGTGATTTAGCAAAGATGGAGGCGAATGAAGTGAAAACAAAATGTATAAAGTCAAGCTAGTTGAATACAATACAATATAATCTGTCGTTGTTCAGACGGGGCAACTAAGTAACATGAGCAGTGGCTGCGTTAATTTTTTCCTACATAACCAACACAATCTCAGTTTTTGCCAACCTCTGTTGTACTCAAACCGCTGTCATATCCCGTGTTACGTCAGAAAATCAGCTGATTCCTTCAAAATCGCAGAGGATCGGTTAACTGTGTGATGCAATACCTACGCCTACACCTTCGGTATTCTCGCCACCGTGATAAAAAAAATCATTTCAATAGCGATGGAAAGTTATTGATGAGATTTCAGGGACAAAAGCACCACCTATCGGGACGGGAATCAACAATACACGCTAGAAAAATGTATTTAAATCATTTGGGCGGTTTCGGAGATTGCCCGACCAGTGAATGCCGTTATCGGAGTTCAACTAGACGAAGAGCTTCAGTTGCCTCACGAGATCCGCGTAACCTTGACTCAATTACGTTATGGATACTGTAGCAGGTTAAACTCCTACTTATCCAGAATCGACCTCGACATGCTCAATATATATCCAGCATATGAAGGCACACCGCACGATACTAACCACCTATTCACAAGCCTTCTCAAACCTATTCATCTAACACCCCTCTCCCTGTGGACGAGTCGAACTTCGTCGAAACAGCACTGAGCCTACCGTTAATTGTGTTAGATGATAACGATCGGTGACTACAACGATCGAAGGGTTTACTACAACAACAACAACACGATATTGTTCATATATATTAAGATTGATAACCCTGTTACATTTCAGCATCAAGAGCTATAATGGGTTAAAATCAAAAATGAAAATGAGGCAACTTTAAATGGGCCTACAACAAACTAGTTGATACCCTTCATATTATTACCCTATGATTCATATAAATGATCAATGTTAATTGTTATATTGAATACGCTTATTGTACTACGCAATAACTCAGGTTCAATTTGTCCTACTATCATGGAATTTTGACAGAATGTCATTGAAAGGCTTACCATATCAAAAAATGTAATTAGAAATAGATTACCTCATTACTTGTTTATCAATGCAATAAGCTGTTTATTATTTTGTTTATCAATTGCGAACCGTCTGAATATTTATTCTGTGAATATTTTGCTTCAGGATAGTCTTAGAAAATTTGGTTAAAAAATTATTAAGTAGCATTTGCTTATGGAAATAACTTGGGCTATAATTCAAACATTTGCGTTAAACTTTCTGCAAGAAAAAAGGTAAATTAATGATTTTTTTTACCGCAGAACTATTGAAAGCATTTCCTATTGAATGCATTTGATTAGAATGCTATTTTCAAGTGAAATTCTTAAAACGCCCAAGGTAAAAATGTAAAAATATACGCACTTATAAATACGAGGATTGTTTGAAAAGTCCGCGCAAAAACCAAAACTCCTTAAATGTTTGGGACAAACCTTTTTTTATTTTTCGACATAGTCTACTTTTAGGCTAATCCACTTCGTTCAACGCTGTTTTAGTTTGTTGACCCCTTCCGAATAATGGAGATTTGCTCAAGCCTGAAAAATTGCGATTCGTTTCTGCAATCACATCCCCGTTTGAATAAAATCATTTTCCCGCCAGCCATTTCTTCAAATGGGGGAGCAAATAGGGAGTCAAGTCTGAAGAATAGAGGAGTTGTGAAACGAGTTTGGAAACCTATTTTGCTTAATACGAGGGGTGCATTTTATATTTCGGTTTTGACAACCCTAGTGTTGCAATCTGGCAACTGACAGCTGTATCGCAAAGTTTGACATTTTTTGGCTTTTACGTACTCAGAACGTTTTGAAATACCAGCGCTATTTGTGTTGTTTACAGTAACTTAAAAGATTCATCCTGGTCCAAAAATGGAATTAAATCGTGAACATTTTCGTGCGATTATTTTTTACAACTTTCGACGTGGATTAACTCAGCAACATTGCATGGATGAACTTAATTCATTTTTTGGCGATGAAGCTCCATCAAGGACCAGTGTTTATCGATGGTATGGTGAATTCAATCGTGGTCGTAGTTCACTCCAAGACAAATTTCGTTAAGGTCGTCCAAAATCAGTTGCTGTTCCGAAAACCATTGATGCTGTGCGCGAACTGATTTTGCAAGATCGTCATGTGACCTATCGTGAGATTGAGACAATCTTAGGCATTAGTGGGACCAGCATACATTCAATATTGCCATTTGACTGTCAAAAAAATTTGTTCGCGTTGGACCCCACACAATTTGTCAATCGCTCAAAAAAAAGGCTCGTGTCGATTGGTCGAAGGAAATGCTCAAAAAATACGATCGCGGGGCTTCGAAACACGTCTATGACATCGTGACAGGTGATGAATCATGGATTTACGCGTATGAGCCCGAAAGTAAACAGCAGCCGACTGTATGGGTGTTTCAAGATGAGCCAAATTCAATAAAAGTTGTTCGCGCACGAAGCACTTCCAAGCAAATGGTCGCCTGTTCTTTGGGCAAAATTGGACATGTCGCAACCGTACCACTAGAACAACGCAGAACAGTAAATTCTGAGTGGTACACAACCATTTGTTTGCCAGTTGTCTACCAAGAAATTAGGAAAACCAATCGCCAAAGACGGATCACTCTTCACCAGTACAATGCGAGCTCTCACACATCGGCTCAAACAACTGCATTTTTGAGCACCCAAAACATCAAATTGGCACCGAATGAAAAAAACAAACCTACGTAAAAAACAAACTGAGAGGTCTACATTTTTCGACACCTGAAGAACCGGTTGCGGCATTCAGAATGCATGTTTTGGAGGTACCTCATTCAGAGTGGCAAAAGTGCTTCGACAATTGGTTCAAACGCATGCAAAAGTGTATAGATCTTCATGGAGAATATTTTGAAAAACAATAAAGTGATGTTCGATGATTAAAATTTGTTTTTGTTCTCTAATTTCGAAATATAAAATGCACCCTTCGTATTGTGACCACAACTGCTGAGGCGTGATGGGAAAAGAAAATTACTCCACTTTCTCGATTCTATCTAATGCCAAACACCAAAAAATAGACCGATGAGCTGCTACTAACTAAACATAACCTCGATGCGCGCCAGTAGCGTCATCTCTCTGACTTAGCACGGACTTTTCGTACTACCCTCGTATATGCTTTCTACGCTCGGATACACAAGTATATAATTCGATAAGTCGATTGGGATTTTTTCTTTCTTAGTAGATGGAATGGTTGCTTCCTACAATAACGATGTAAGATGCTGCAATAATTGAGACGTGCTAAAGTGGTTTTCTAAACAGAAATATCAGGTCGACCAAAGCCATTGTTGTTTTTTTTTTCTAACATATATATGTATGTTTTTGCATTAACTACATTTCTGCGAATGCCTTAAAGGAAAATAATATCATCTGCTCATAAATACTTGTATGACAGTATAATTGGTTGAAATTATTTTGTTTTTGTTTTTTAATATTAATATATATACAGCTTAAGATGGTCGAAGAGTACCGGAAATAATTTAAATGAGCATTACTCATTTCCTATTAAGGCAAAAGAAATAATATTTCATCATAAGTTGCTTTCGTAATTTAATACCTTCTTAAAGTAATATTATTAGTAAAACAAACTGTCAGAAAGGTGATGCCCATTTGTTAAAATGGAAGATTTAAGCCGACAGTCAGTTCTGCGTTACCGGACAACCCAGATTTACTACACATCCAGCCAAGGACTGTCACTCCAGCAACGCTCCCCGTACCTGTATGGGGAATGGAGTTTAAGTTGCATGAGAACTATCGATATCGATAACTATGGTTTGACAGGTAAGAATGGCAAACTGTGTTGACTTTTCTGTTCAGTAAAATGTTTCACAATGTTTCAAAATTGTGGAAATTCACTTTGAAAAAGAAAAAAATTCTGTTGGCGAAGTTCATTGATCACTGGCGGCATTTTTTTAAATGAAGAAGGAGCTGCCGTTATAGTGCATGGCGAGCGCTTTCGAGCCATACTGACAGAATTTTTGGTTCCAAAAATTAATCAGCTAAACAACGACGGCATTTGGTTTTAACAACACGATGCAACTAGGGAGTGTCGAAGCAGATAGCGATAGTGAGCAATAACCTCTTAGCGATTTTGGTCGTGTTTAACAAAGAACGCGAATTGCATTTGTCGTGTTTGCCGGCGCCAGTTGGTAACACCAAGTGAAGCCAAATCCTTCTCCACCTGATCTTTCCAACGCAGATAAGACCTTCCGCTTTCTCTGCTACCACCTGGTACCGAACCGAATATTTTCAGAGCCGGAGCGATTGTATCCATTCGGTTGACTTGACCCAGCTAGCGAAGCCGTTGGATCTTTATTCGCTACACTCTGTCTATGTCGTGGTAAAGCTCAATAAAATCGTCCACAGAATCTTTCTCTCATATACTTCAAGGGACGTCTCATCGGATATAGTCATCGTCCAAGCTTCTGCGCCATACGATAGCACCGGCATTGTGAGAGTCTTATTACGTGTTAGTTTTTTTCGCCGTGTCTACTGAGTCCTATTGGATCCATTGAATTTCAAGACTGACTTCATTATCGGTGGTAATGCTGGTTCCTAAATAAACGAAGCCTCCTACAACCTCGAAATCATAACTGTCAACAGTTGCTTTATTATCCAGTTTGGAAAAGGCAGAGCTAACAGTGCGCTTGTTAATGCCGCTGATGTCAATATTACAATAAAATGTTTACATTAACATAATTAAGCAGATAATAGAAAAGAGAATAGAGAGAAAAAAGTTGCTTGTAACTAAAAATATATGTAAACAAAAATCTACGAACTACATCCGCACAACTACTGCTTCTGTCGAATATACGGAGAGCCGAGTAGCAGCATGCAGAGTACGTAACCTTCTGTATTTTCTCAATTATGTTCGTGGTTTGCGCAGTTTGTACAATTGCGCAGCCTGTACTATACATGCACACATATACACATACTTTTTTTTTTTTTTTTTTTTTTTTTTTTTTTTTTTTTTTTTTTTGGAGGTGGCAAAAAGCATTGAAAGCCGAAAAGTGTGAGACTTGTCTTTCGACTCACCCACCAAAAACCCCACCCCTGCTCCGTTTCCCCCCGCGGGACGACCGTTAGGTAATACTTCACGGGAGGGGGAGCGGCCTATTGCCTCTTCATGAAAATCTGCGCTGATGTTCAGCACATCGCAGTTTGGTATTTACTTATCGTTAAGTATTAGTTCTGGGAGGGGAGCGGCCTATTGCCTCTACTTGAAAATCTGCCCTGCTGTTCAGCGTGACGCAATTTGGTGATTCCTAATACCTTTAAGTATTACTAGGTACTACTTCACGGGAAGGGGTGTGGCCTATTGCCTCTACGTAACAATCTGCGCTGTTGTTCATTACGACGCAGCTTGGTAATTACTATCCTTGCCATGTTACTGACAGCGGACCAATGTTCTTCTGAGTCAAGCATGATATCTACTAGGTTGCTAACCATTATTGGCTTCCCCACCCTATCACTCAATTCTACTCTTTCCAGCTCGAAACGAGGGCAGACAAAGAAAACATGTTCTGCATCTTCAACTAGACTGTCGCAAAAGGTGCAGTACGGGTCATCTTCGTGCTTAAATCTATGCAGATAAGCCTTAAAGCATCCATGCCCACTAAGTACTTGGGTCAGGTAGAAATCTATCTGGCCATGCTTTCGATTTATCCATCTTGTGATATTCGGGATCAATCGATATGTCCATCGTCCGTTCATGGAGTTCTTCCATTCCTCCTGCCAAGTACGGATGCCGTTCAGTCCTTCGGTTAGTCAGCTGTGCCGGATCCGCTCGATGCTTTTTTATTTCGGCGAATTCTAGTGCAGTCAGCTTAACTGGTAGCATACCCGCGAGGACTAATACAGCATCTTCCGATACTGTGCGGAATGCACAGCACACCCTGAGGGCACATAACCGGTATACCGATTTAATGCCTTTCATGTATGTGCTGCAGTTAGTTGCTTCGACCCAGGCTGGTACCGCATATAGCAAGATAGACGATACCACACTGCTAAGCAACTTCCTAGAAGCCTGCTTAGGTCCTCTCGTATTCATCATAATACGTGTCAATGCGGTTACAGCCTTCGCTGCTTTATCGCTGGCGTATGTTAGATGCTGTTTAAAGATCAACCTGTGGTCAATCATTACCCCAAGGTATTTGATGTACAACTTAGACTCTAGGGCGTGGTCACCTACTCTGAGATTTGCTGTTTCGACTATTTTCCTGCTACTGATGAGCACTGCCTCTGTTTTATGGTTTGCAAGGCTTAAACCACTATTGCGCAGCCAATCTTTTGTGATTTCGACCGCTTGGTTGCAAATCGCTTCGGCCTGGTTTAGGAATTTAGCAACGACTACGATTGCAATGTCATCAGCAAACCCTATGATTTGGGATCCTGGAGGTAGTTGGAGACGCAAAACTCCATCGTACATTATATTCCAGAGGAGTGGGCCCAACACTGACCCCTGTGGTACTCCTCCGGTTACTCTGTACCTTTTCATTCCTTCGTCGGTTTTGTATTGCAGCACTCTGTTAGTGAAGTAGCTTGCGACAATTTTCCGAATGTAGGCTGGGACTCGGAAATTCTCCAGCGCATTTAGGATTTTGCCCCAGTTTGCTGTATTAAATGCATTTTTTACATCTAACGTTGTGACTAGGCAATACTCTTTATCTCCGTAGAGCCAGCGAGAACCTTCAATCGCTTTGTGAGCAATGCGCTTATCCGCTATAACAGCATCTGTGGTAGAGCGTGTTTTACGGAAGCCATATTGGAACGGCGATAACCCTCCGGCACTATCGATGGAAGATTCCAGGCGATTTACAATTAGCCTCTCTAATATTTTCCCTGCTGTGTCCAGTAAGCATAGTGGGCGGTAGCCTGAGGGATCTTCCGCCGGCTTAGACCCTTTTGGTATTAGCACTAGCTTTTGCAGTTTCCACTCTTTCGGGAATGTGCATTCTTCTAGGCAGGAGTTGTAAACATCCACAGAGATTTCTGAATGCTTTTGGATTGCCAACTTAAGAGCTTCATTCGGGATCGCATCGGGCCCGGGTGCCTTATTGCCTTTGATCTGTTTGCAGATGTGCAAAATTTCGTCCGCGTTGGCCAGGCACCGATTTCCATCGTCTTCCATACAGCTGGCAGCATTGGCTGCGATGCCTTGCTGTTGGGGGAACAATGTTTTGACCACGTTGCGCAGAATAACCGGGCACGTCGTGGGCAGCGGTTTGAAAGCTTTTGTTTTTTTCATCACCAACTGGTATGCAAATCCCCATGGATTGCTGTCAGCATCCTCGCATAGTTTTTGAAAGCACTGGCGTTTGCTGCTCTTAATTGCGTTTTTTAGTGTTTTCCTTTTTTGTTTAAATAGGAGTATGTTCCTTTCAAAGCTGGTCGTACCTCTCGACCGCTGATATGTTCTTCTTGCTCTATTGCATTCTTCGCGTGCTGCAGAGATTTCTTCCGTCCACCAGTAAACGGGCTCTTTGTGGTTTTTATTAGGCCTTGTTTTACTCATAGCTGCATCACATGCTTTAGTGAGTTGCCTCATGACTTGGTTAGTTTTTTCAGCCGCATTTCCAGTAGGTGTAAAATTTGCCATCATTATCTCGAACACTTCCGGGTCCAGTGTTCCAACCCGGTATCTGACCTCGTGCGAGTTACATGACTTCGGCCTATCATGTTTGCCTATAACGCAAAGTATTGCAAAGTGATCACTACCAGTGTAGTACTGGCTAAGGGACCATCTCGTACTACTCACAAGGCTAGAGCTAACAAATGTCAGGTCGATTATTGACCCTTTCCCTGCTCTTTGGAATGTTTGCGGGTTCCCGGTATTCATAAGCGCTATGTCAAGCATAGCGAACGCTTCTAAAAGGGCTTTACCTCTAGGGGTGGTTCGAGGGCATCCCCAGTTCAGTGCCCAAGCGTTAAAGTCGCCAGCTACAATGACCGGACTATGATGTTTAATGGCATGTGCAAGTTCTTCCAGTGCGTGTATGGCTTCCGCTAGGGTTAAGCTAGGTGGAAGATAGCAGCTGTAAACAAACAGCTTACCAACTCGGGCTCGTACATAGCCACGTGTTGCGTTTATATTTGTCATTCGTGACCTAATCATTCCACAATTCCATATAGCCGATTTGCCTGTTGTGTCGGACACCCAATCATTCCCATTTCCGTATTTATAGGGTTCGCTGAGTATTGCAATATCTATTTTGTGCTCTCGTACAGACTGTTCGAGCAGGCTTTGAGCCTTCTCGCAGTGATTTAAATTCAGTTGGAGAAACCTCATTTATGTCGCATTTCTTTGAGTGCTCTTTGATATAAAGGGCACTTGTTGCTAGTCATCGCGTGTGCGGTGGCGCTTATTTGCTTCTTTTTGCAAATTAAGCAGCTTGCTGTTTGGGTACAACTCTTCGCCTGGTGGTCTTTACTGCCGCACTTAAAGCAGGACTTGGTGAAGTCGTCCGTACTTTTGCATCTCGCTGCGACATGCCCGTACTCCATGCACTTGAAGCACCTTTTCGGGTCAAGTTTTTCTCTAATACGGCAGATAACTAGGCCAATCCGTATTTTTCCTGCTGCTGTAAGCTTAGTGGCGATCTCTGGTGTAACTTTAAGGGTCGCCGTTTGCGTCCCACCATAAGCTTTTCGCAAGTTAGCAACTGCAGACAAAGGCACATTTAGTTCCCTGAATTGGCTAGTTATAGCTTCATGGACTTCGGCTTTCGTCGTGATTTCGTCGAGATCACGAATTTCGATTTGGCGTAGTTCAGTTAGTGCCCTTACTTCCACTACATCTCCTAAGGCAGCTTTAACTGCTTCGTTGATCTTCTGGGTGTTTGGATCAGAAGATCGCTCAAGCACCAGTAGCAAGTCCCCATTTGCAGTTTTCTTAACACCGTATACTTTCGAGTTAAGCTCCTGTAAACATGGCTCTGTTTTCACACGTTTCAGGATGTCAGCGTATGAGACATTGCCAACGCTTTTCACAACGATCGCGTCTTTACGGGGCGGTCTCTGTCGCCTGCGATTTCCCCTCGTGTTTGCTTCGTCTTTTTGCTTCCCGTCTATTTTTGGACTTTTATTGTTTCCTTTACGGTTTTTCTTATTTATTACCGTGTTCCATCCTTCGGAGCTGGTTTGCTCTTTTGTTGATACCGGCGTTGGCTTCAGTGTTCTATCGCGGTCACTTTTGCTCTTTTTTGCCGGGCTTTTCCGTGCAGCGACTGAGTCTATACATCTCTTTGACGTACCATCCGTGACGCGCTTTATAAGAGGCGATGTTTGTGTGCATTCATTTTTTGCTTCGAGAACCACACTTTTTGACCCTTTTAGCATCCTTATTCTAGAAGTCAGAATCGACCTTTCTAGCTTCTTATGGAGCTCAGAAATGCTCGAAACCAGATCACGCATTGGCTGGTTAATGTTACGCTTTGGGAGTTCCATCATCTCCGTTAGCTCTTTAATTTTGGCACTGATGCTGCGGTTGAGCTCTTCTGTTGTGGCCTCCTTTGCGACACTGCTGTACTGCATGCATGTTGACGCAGATCGGGTTCTTCCAATCAACGGAGGCGAATGAGCCAATCTCGAGCTCCTTTGAAAGGGGCTTTTTACCAGCTCCCCACTGCTGTTACTGTCGTGTGCAGTCTCCTTTGGCAAATCCAATGATGGATTGATTGTTGCTCTTTTAGCTTCTTCTAGGATATTTATATTTATATTTTGGTTGCTAGAATTCATGGTTGTTGGACCCCAACTCGTAAGCCGTTATCCCTATCCCGGTGCGTAGTCACTTATTCATGATTCCATGGTTATCTTTGCAAGCAGGGAGGCCATGCGAGGGTTGACGAAGGCTCCTTATGAGAGCCCAAGTTCAGAGCCGAATCAGTGCTAACTAGGAATGTTACATCTAGACCTACGCCGACACTTAATGGCGACGGGATATGGAGCGTTCTTAGAGATTTGCCATAGTTTTAACGGGGTGGGGGCGGCTGCACCATTAACCTGAATGCCATTTCAGCTAGATTTCACTCTGCTTACTAAAGAAACAGAATAGTGCAGCCGTCAGCTCGTGGCAGTATGTTCCAAACATTTTCCAGTATATCGTAATTAAGACCTTACTGGGCTCGGTCTTAATGTAGATCATATTAAATTAGCAGCCGCCCCCAACATGGGGGACAGACGCTGACCAGGGAGCCGCCCAATATGAGTCAGTCGCTTCTGGATTTTTGTAATTTCACCATGCCTTTGCATGCCTTTGCATGGTGAGGGGGACACTTATTTTATTAAAGGCGGTGTCGTTTCGCCTTTGTCACAGAAACCTCTTCGGATTAGCTAGCTTTTAGACCGCTTCCTCCGTTTCTGCCGCTCATTGTCGGGGGCTGCTTATTTGTTAGAACTTATTCGCAACTAACCTGCTACTACAGGCCGTCCGGCTATCCGCAACCTGCCGACCCCCACGGTAGCTTAGAGCCCAGCTTAGTCGCCCGATCCCCGGGGAGCGCGACCTCCATACATATGTATCTACGTGCCATACATATGTATCTACGTGTATACATATGTATGTATGTGCTTGCGAATTAAAAGCTTTTCTTTCGTAGTTTTTACTGCTTTAAGGTGAGATATTTTATTGCCTGTTTATAGTCACACGGAGATGCACATTTGTATGTGCGTATACATTTGCAATACTTAGTGTGTGTAGTATTTATGTGTACAATTGCTATTCTCTGCTGTTTAGCTTTTATAGAGCTTCTCTTTTGACTTTTACTTTCCTAAGCGAATGAACGCAACCGAGGCAAAAGAATACTTGTAAACCGCCATATGTAACTACATATTTTATGCCTCTCGCTTTTCTTGCATATCCCAGCAGGAAACCTTTTATTGCATGACAACGCCATTAACTCGAGAGTCGAATCCGATTGCAATCGCATTACACTATACACGAATTGCTTTACAAATGTACTAAATTCCAATTTATCAAATACTACCTGTACCCGTAATCAGTACGCAAATATTCAATTCATTCTAAACCATTTTATTGATTTTGTTTATTTCGAAAAATTGGTCGAACGGGGCAGAAGTTGTTACTCTGCAGCGCCACCTGGAGGCGAGTGGCAGCAATGACCATGACCAATGACTACAAACCTTCTCCGTGGAAACATTCATATATATACCAATTTTTATTATAATCGATCCAGTAGTTTTTGAGTTCATCGATGACATACAGACAAACATTCATTTTTATATATAAAAGAAAATTACATTCATTTTTTCTCGAATTATTTTCATTGCTTGACGGGCAATTGATTTTGAACTCTTACTTTACAGTCCGTGTCAGGAAAAAGGAACCGCGTTTATTCATGAAGCATAAAAGATATATAATATATTTAAAATTTTTTTTAGATGAAAGTATGTACAAAACTACGAGCCGCAATTACTCAATAAACGAGTATAGCAGAAAGTGTTTTTTAATATTTAGTAGCTGTTTTGTTCAAAAGTAAAAATAAGTTTTTTGTAAAAATTGGAAATTTTTCCGTCCTCATTGGTTTCAGGCGTCGTTAAAGCGAACGGCTGAGTTTGCAAAGTTTTGCGTTTATTGTGTAAAAAATATTTGGTTTTCTGTTCTGAAAAGTGGTTTTAGAAGTAGAGTAAGTCCAGAATCTGCTTTAGAAGACTAAAAAAATTTGTAAATTACTGGTTTGTTCATTTTAGCTGTATGGGGTACTAACTTCGTTATATTGGTAATTTTTCTACTAGATAAACAGGGGGCATGAACAGAAGAAAATGAAGATTTCAAAAATACTTGTTTAAGAAGAAAAAAAAAAAAAAACAGTCTGACTGATACGTCTGTGGATTGAATGAGCTTCAGCTATTTCACTGAAAACTGTTTGGGGAAAAACAAATACATTATTTTCTCGGTAGATGGCTGAAGTGATCGATATCTCGTAAAGTATCGATAAACAATTTAAATTTAATTTTTTTCAATGTGATATTTCACACTAAAAGAATTCGTTTGCTATTTTTTGTTTGTTCCATTCAGTTGCGAGTTACAGGGTGTTAACAATGGAAATCAACACAGAGAAAATTCGGTACACTTAACAGTTTTTATTTAATAAAAGCGAAAATGCAAGCCTGGCTGCTGAATTTGTGAATGTTGTTTAAGGGGGGTGTAAGGTTGTTAGAGTAAAAAAAAATCGATTTTGGTTTATTTGAGAAAATGAATGTACATAATCTCAAGAATGTTGTGTCCAAATTTTAAGTCAATCGGTGCAAAACTCACAAAGTTAGAGCATTATAACCGTTGGCCGCTCCGACTCGGCTACCTGCTAGTCGGTGGACACTTTTTCTCTGAATCTACTCGACCGATCTTCCTGAAATTTGGTACACACTTCCTCTACATAATTACCGAGGTAACCCTGGGAGGTTTTTTTTTTCAATTTTTATTTATTTTTCAATAAACAATATTGTGCGATTTATCGTCTAAAAATCGCACTTCTACTTCAAATGTTAAAAAAAATTGAAAAAAAATTTTTTTTAATAAAAACTCGACAGGGTTACCTCGGACAATTGATTACCTCCTGAAAACTCTTTGATTTTTTTATTTCAGATGATCCAATGCTGAGAAAAACTGTCCACGGCAAATTGCCTTTTTTCGAGATGTCTGCGTAGATCTGCTGTCAACGGCTCAATTTTGTATATTTTCTTGTGAAAATTTTTGAAAATATTTTTGAAATATGAGTTTACAGTATACTAATTGGATAAATAAATTAACATGAATCATCTTTCCAAAAAAAATTCATAAATAAGTGCATATTTTTAGTGGAATTAACCCTACCCCGCCCCCTTAAGGTGTCGATACTGTGACAGCTAATTGCGTGCAATTTCGGTTTCGTCCATTCCGTTCAGGCATTTGTGATGTTAATGAAAATGTCGAAAATGTCAGTAAAATCACAGAAATAATCAAAATTGGCTGGGATGTTAGTAGTCGTAGCATCGTTCAGGAGTTAAAAAAACGACCATAAAACAGTTTTAAACCATTTGCGCAAAAGTTCTACGCAAAAATAATGGATTTCTTTTTCCCTAAACTAATACTGTGTCTAAACGTTTTTTATTATTGTAAGTTTTTTGTTTTTCTTATTCCTTTTGTGCAGTGCGTTAAGACCATTCTATCATTCTTGCATTTTATGTAAGAACACTTTTTTTTAATTTTTCGATCTCAAATCTTTTCTTTCTTCAATTCTTTGAATTCTTTGTAAAAATTACAATACAACTTAAGTATTTATTTAAAAACTTAGTTTTCAGATATTTTATTATAAAGAAACACGAAAAAAAAATTTAATATAAGTATTTTCAAGAAAAAAGGTAGTAAAATAAAATTTTTATTTTGAATGGCATAAACAGTGCTTTTTTTGTAATATGAAATACAAATTAATTCCTTCCTGTTACATTTTTCTACCATATTTTTATAGTTACAATAAATTAACGGTCAAACAAAAAATTTGTGTCATCTATTCCTCTATTGATGCTAGGTTATTAATGATAGGAAGATAAAGAAATATTATTCAGTCCTGAGTCTAGATAAGGACAATTCCGTTTTTCCTTATGTATCAAAAGAATGCAGAGAAAGTATGCGTTATTTTTCAAAGACTGCGTTGATGAAAAGTAATGCAGCGAAAACTTTCATTCCTTACCGCTAATGTCAGGCGAAGTTAAATGTATTTGAATAGAAAACGAATCGAGAGCGTAATCAAATGCCATTACTTGTCATGGATGAGGCATCTATGCAAAATGTATGTATATATTCCATTCACTGCTGGGTGTGGAAAGGAATGAATGTTGATGTGTCTATTAGTGCTATTGTTTTATATGTATTTGGTTACTATACTCGTAATTCATATATGTATAGATATGTATGTATGTGCATATGCTTGCCTTGATGTGTAGGTACAAATGTTTTAAAATGTTACTTACATATGCATGTACTAACATACATATGTACGTGTGGATGCAAGTATTTAAGTATGTAGTCGATAATTATGTACGTCATATATGGTTGTGTCGAACGCTTTGAGTACGGATTGTACATATAGAGTATATTTATTAGTACATATCTATGATCGTGTGTTCATACGTATAGTTTATGTTTGTCTCTATATCTTCTCAGCCCACTGTTTTTCCAAATCTCGTTGATTTTTTTGTTTGGTTATGTTGGTGTTTGCCAGTGTGAACACAGCTGAGCTTAGACCTCAACGTCGTTACACAGCCTCTAGTTGTAATCATCGCATTGAACGAAACGGCACGGCACCTATTGATAGGAAAAGTAAAAAAGCAAAGTTTTCGCGCGCCTTTAGCGGCTACAAGAATCGATTGGCAGTTATGTGATCGGGAAGAGAAACGGTGTTGGTGAAAAGCAATGACGGTGTAAAATGGCGTGTGTGACGTGACGGATGTGCGTGCGACCCAATGCCGGACTATTAATCTTTCGCCAAAACAGTTAAACATGAACTTGTGAACTCACCTACCGAAACGTTTGAATTTTTTTAGCTTTGCTTGTTTTCGTTCAATTAAACGATTTTGTATTTGTTTATATAGTTTATAGGAACAACGTTTGTGTACAATGAGTGCCTAATGACGCACGAGAAAATAATATAATTTTATTCAAACAATTTTAAAAAGACAATTTAACGATTTGAGAACTGAACAAATATTTTCACCGCTAAAATTAAATTTTATATAAAAATATTGTTATAGTTATAATATATGTATGGCATATAAGTGTTTGGCCGAGCACGGCTGAGCACCACCTTTAATTTGTGGTGTGCGTATTAATGTATGTTCCACCAAGAGAGGAACCTAGAGTTTTATGCCGCCTCCGAACGGCAAAGCTCTTCTCACGGAGGAAATACTCGCGGAGATTTGCAATTGCTTTCCGAGGGGCGAACGCTTAATAAAAAAATAGTATATTCTATAATTTGGTATTCCTTGTCCTACCGGCCCTACCGAATTGTGGCGGTATGTGTTTATTTTAATAACTACATGGCCAGATTTGTGGAGGGAAGGAAACAATTTCTTCATATTTCATATGAAATTTTTGACTTTCCGTCTAAGGACCCCCCAGCGGTGCAGGGGTTAGAATACGCCCGAGGGAAGGTATGCCTGTCGTAAAAGGCGACTAAAATCTAGGTCCACCAGTGCTTGAGTAGTATGGGTACGTTGTTCACCGAAGACCATAACTCGGTACCACCTCTGACCTGTCCTTTGGGAACGGCCCTTCGGGGAGGTTTTCGTGGTGGCTGTGGTTAAGACCTAAAGCGCGGGTAGGTTCTAGGCCGATGTGGAGTTGCATTGCAACTGGGTGCCGGGATCCTTAAAACGGCAGAGGTATGGTTAGGCCTCGAGCCCTACCCAGGCGGTTAGTACCAATTGGTACCAAAAATTTGTTTGGTCCTGATCATTGATTATTGATTTTGATCCGTATGCCATTGGGTACCGTGGGTTAGAGCTGTCGCCAGCCGGTACTCACATAAAAAACATTGGATGTTGTTTCTGTCTAACGAGTGCATATGGACGGGCGTATGTAATTGTACAGATGAAAAACATCTGATTCCCCAGCACTTGTTTCTTATTTCTCTTAAAAACTCCTTCGTCTCTTTGACCTTATAATGGCGCTTGTGTTATACATATATGTATACCTATATATCGCACCCTAAATACAAAAGGGTCACAACTCAAAATGTACTTCTGCTCAAATATGAACGAGACGTTATCAATAAAACGGTCCGCGGATGACATATGGCAAAAATAAATTTTTTGTTTTTTGGTAGGACTGTTATAAGCTTACATGGCAAATTTCAGCGTGATATGTCACATAGTTTGTTTTCTGTGCTACTGTAAACAAGTCAAGCTCGAGTGTGGAAAATTTTGAGTTGTGGCCCTTTTGTATTTAGGGTGCGTTATGTATACACATATAATTATACTTGTCGCTTACACCCTTTATTGAGTGTTTTTCAGAGCTCCTCCTTCTCCAATTGGTGGTATGCATCTTGATATTTTTCCACATATGGACGGGCCTACAGTCGACTCCGAAAGAGAGATATTTTTTATGAGGAGATTTTTCATGGGAGAAATCCACTCAGAGGTTTGGCATTGCCTGCCGAAGGACGATCGCTATTAGAAAAAAACTTTTTCTTTATTTTCGTGTTTCACCGAGACTCGAACCCACGTTCTCTCTGAATTCCGAATGGTAGTCACGCACCAACTCTTTCGGCTACGACGGTCGCTTGTCATATTATATAGAATATTATAAATATTCTCAATTATTTATAAGATTATTTTTTCATAATAACTAACTATAACACAACTTGCAATTCTGCTTTCATACACCTCATAGTAACTCCTTTCGACTCCAGCCCTAGATAATTTTTCAATTCTCCTACGAAACTGTCCGGCGTGGGGATTGGACCAGTCCTAGGCTTCATAAGAGCCACAAAATGGTTTCACGAAGAGAAATAAATGACCAGTAAGTCTGACCAGTCTGAGTAAATTGGTCGTCCAAACCGACTATTACCATAACCTGACCTAACCTAACTCCTTTATGGAGGAGTTTTGTCGTTTATGGTCGGCTAATCGCGGTTATCAGAAAGCAACACCAACGGGTATAAACAAGTTACGTTTCGGATATTTTAGCAGGTTAAACTCCTACATCCTACTATCTGGAAACGACCCGAACATACCCAATGTATGTATGTCCGGCATTTGAAGGTATCCCGCACGATACTAACCACCTATTCACATGCCCCCTTAAACCCATTCATCTAGCGCCCCTTTCCCTTTGAACCCAACCCATCGAAACGGCATGTTTCCCGAGCCTATCGTTAGATGAAATAGACTATGGCGATCGGTGACTGGCAGGGTTTAATGAACTGCTAAGACCACAACAAGAAGCTATAAACAAAACCACTTAATGTCGCTTCTTCTATCTTTTCTTGATTCACGGGGTAAACGGCTAAGCTATTTTGGCTCACTTCAACAAGGGGCACCATTCGTTCCTTCCACGCGCTAATGGAAGACATCAGTTCAAATGGAAGCCCCTGCACTGAAAAACTGAACCTAACTGTCAACAGTGGCGTGAGTGTTGAGACGCAAGTGCGCTTACCGCTCGTTTGCTGACAGGAGGTACTCAACATCGCTTTTGCTGGCTTCATTTGCTATTAAATAACAGAGTAGAGCCGACCTTAACCGGGCAGTGAAGTGGCGAGCGGAAATCAGCTCTTTATGTCTTACTTAGTTTTTTGTCGTAACAGTTTGTTTGTTCCGTTCGTGCTAATCTCGTTAAATTAGTTTGCCGATTTCGTGCTGTTAGTAATACAAGTAGTAAGGCCATTAAAAAATGACGAATGTGTCAGCATGCAAATTTTTTGAATAAAAGAAAAATTTGTCTTTCTATCGTTTCGACTTGATAGAAGGCATTTAGCGCTATTTAGCGACACACATACATGCATATGTATTGTAATTACCTGTTATATTGCTACAAATATGACTATCTATTTTGGCGTATGTACATACATATTTATATATATACATAAACACAATATATAGCTAAACAGAAAATTGAGAGAGCGACATTAAGTTGACAAGATTTTCATTTTTCCCCCTTTTTTAAATTAAACTGTATGACTTGTTTTTGTTTTGTTATTTCGCGCTCTGCTTAGCTGCGCGGCCTCTTTGGTTTGCTGCTCTACTATGTAGTAGAAAATTTGTGCTTCAGAAATATTTTGCTGTAAATTTGAAGAGTTTATTTTTGACTGACTGGTAGCGACTGCGCCGAGTTTTTTAACGTGTGCCGGGTGAAAATATTGGCTATTTTCCGCTAAAAATATTGGAAGCATTTTGTCGTTTATCCTCAATGCGGCCGAGCGTATTTGTCGAGTGCTTCTCCTTCGTTGTTTTATGAGCATATAACATACATACATACGTATCTATGCACGCAAATACATACATACATATTTATACTTGTACATATTAGTGCGAATTTTCATCTAACAAATAGTAGATTTTATTTTTAATAAAGTTTTGACATTGGATTTGTCATTGGCGACGAAACGGGTTGTTTAAAATAAAATTGTGGGTGCTAATAAAGTTACTTGTTAAAAAATTGCAATTAAAAACTAAAGTTTGTATTCTTAAGTACATTTTTAAAAGTGGAAATACAAATAGTGAACCAATTAGTGGTGAAGCGATACTGAAAATTAAAAAAATTACGTGTGCTTCCACTGAAAAAAGTAACAAGTGTGCGTGATGTTGCTTTGCAATATAATGGCATGCATGATTCTGGTGAAAAGTGAAGCATAAATTGCAACAACAGCAAAATTAAAGTGAAAACAAGTTAATTACTTCATCCGCTACAACGGTTCAGCAACAACAGCAACATATGTACTGCATACCTTGCAGTAGAGTGGCTTACTGGTAATCACACACACGCGCACCCTGCACAACGCACACATACATACACTTGCAGCTGTGTAGCAGTGCTGCATCTCCGCGTTTTTGCACTTCAACATCAACTACGCACTTAATTCAATAGAACTTCGGAACTACATAAGGGATAGGATTCGGAATATCGGCTCCTCTTCAAGCAGCATAGTATCGTGCACGCACGCACATACTCGTACCTATTAATATACACGCCGACAAGCAGCAATACTGCAAACATCCAACCCAGAGCGGTCCCGATTACGCAGTGAAATGTCAGAGGTTTGCAGAATTACATTCACTATTTCCCTTATAGAAGTATTCTGCTGGTATTTTATCATTTTTTATGCAGTAATTTAATTTCTCGCTGGCATTCATTTCATGTACCTATGGATCTCTTTTTTTATTATTGTGAAATTTACTTGCACATCCGTAGGCGGCACAACCTACATGCATCCTTATTAAACTGAAACGTGCTCGTTAGCACTTTATACTCGTATTGTTGCGAAAACTTCTTAAGCTGGCAACGCAGATCAACTATTATTTTGTTATAGTTACAGGTTTTTTGAATTCCCGATATCGTAGAGGTGCATAGTTCTACATCGCAGAATATTTGTGTTACAGTAGTGTAGGTGCTACCCTGAAATGAGTATGCATTAATTCCAAAGGAAGTTTGTTTGAATAATTGCAATATTATCCAAAAAAAAAAATGGTTTTAAGAAATGTTGAACATCGAACCTTTTACATTTTGACTTTGAGCAAATTCGTATAGAAATTTTGAAATAGAAAAATCTGTAAAAAACCAACAATTTTTTAATTGATATGAAGGCTAGCCGACGGTTCGCGGTTGAATTTGTTTTCCCAATTATAATGTAATATTGTATATGTTACATGTATGTTGTTGTTGTTGTTGTTGTTGTTGTTACAGCATAAGCATTCCCCATACATGTACGGGGAGTGCTGCTGGAGAGACAGTCCTTGGGCGTATATATGTATATACTAAATCCGGGCAGTTCCGGTATTGTAGAATCGACTGTCGGGGGAACGGTTACATGCATGTTATATTATCGGGTGTTTTTTAGGAGCTTAAGAACTTAAAATGTTATTACAAAACAGAAATAGTGTTGGAATGAATTTCTTTTATTATAATCTGATAGATAATTTCATGGCATTTTTCGAATCAGATCTCCAGCATATGCCCGCTGTGGCTACGAGTTACATGTGCGATTCTATTCGATCAGTCCAATTTTTGACTTATTATTCCAATAAATCTCACCGTATGATATCAATGGTAGCTTGAATATTGCAATAATTGGATTACGAGGCCGCTGTATGGCAAGTTGCGTCGTCTTGTTGCAACCAAATGCCATTGATGTTTTGCTGATAAATTTTTGGAAACAAAAATTCAGCCAATATGGCTCGATAGCGCTCCATATGCACCGTAACGGCAGTTCCTTCCTCATTTCGAAAGATGCCGCCAGCGCTCTATGAGTTTTGCGAACTGATTTATGTATTTTTTTTTTTTTTTTTTTTTATTTTTTTTTTTATTTTTTTTTTTTTATTTTTTTTTTATTTTTTTTTTTTATATACTATTTATTCTTTCTAAAGATGAATATTTTCTACTTGACATCTTTCGAGAATCATTTCTCACGAAAAAAATTCTTATATTTTTGGTGCCAGGTGGGTGTTACAGCGTTCAAAAATAATGGCTGAAAAAGGGTAAAACAAATTCGATTTTTCACTACACCGAATGTAAGTAGTACCTAGTCTAATAGCGGAGAGACAGGCTTTGGCAGGTCAATTGTGGAAGATGTCGATAGATTTATAAATAGTTAAGTCAGGCCAGTATATGCATGTCAGCACTTTTTCCGGGGAAAAATTGATCTAAAACTGATAATCCTAACTATGTTAACTTCATTGTGTAAACAAAACAAAAACAAAAATGAGAAATTTTTATTTCACCTTATACATATGTATTACTAGAAATAAATTTTGAGACATTTTGCTTTAAGTGAATATTTCTTAAAACCCGAAAAATCGAAGATAATGCATGTTTTTTAGTGACATACAATTTTATTTTGAAATAAAACACACAAAAAACTCAGCATACTTTATTAAAAAGTGCATCGATCAGTGTTTTCACATGTCCCACCAAAGTTAGTCTTAAGTCTTGAAATTCTATGATCTAAGAGACGAATTGGCTAACCTATGTCTGGAGCTGGTTCTATTTCACGCGCTAGAGAACAATTTGTATGCTTTTTGCTGAAACTATTTAGAATTTGAACTGTTGGTATTGATGTGGGAAAGGAAAATGGGTTGAAAAGTTCCAAGCCTAATAAAGAAAACACTTTTTTTGTTCAAAAGTAGCTTTATTCATCAACGCAATTTCCTTCAAGAACAACGCAATCATTCCAATGCCGCTCTAACATTTAAATACCTCTTTTGTCGTACGATTTATCTTTTGCCTCAAAATAAGTCCCAGTTTCAGCGATACACTCTTCATTCGAGCAAAATTTCTTACCGATGAGCATTTTTTTTCAGGTCTGCGAACAGGCAGTAGTCGTTGGGAGCCAAATCTGGCGAATATGATGGATTTGGAAACAATTCGAAATTAAATTCGTATATGTTATTGGGTAGAAAAAGATATTGTTTACTACGATGTTTGCACTCCGACCTTATGGTTTTTGTGCACACTGTTCATCACAAAACCTCATCCGAACGTACACTGAAGAGCAAAACTGTAACAAAATGTAATACTTTCTATTTCAACACATTTTTTTTTAGACATGTTTTAACAAATCAAATATTTTTTTTGCATAACTTTATTGGCATGTATGTACACTCTCTCTCAAACCGGTTTGGTGTCAATGCAACAACAACAACATTAGTAGCAAGCAATAATGCAAATAAAGACAAATGTTACAGTTTTGCACTCAACCCATTTTTTATTTTTTACAATAAATAAAATAAATATTAATAAGATGTCCAATATCCTTTGGATTTTTTCAGCTCGTGGATACGATTGGGCATACTTCGTGTATACCTCAAGACAAAGTCAGTCGGAATAGCATCCCATACATCGCGTGTTCGCTCCCACAGCTCATTAACTCCACTGGGCGGACTTGAATATTCGGCAAGCTTCGATTTTACATGACTCCATAAATTTTCGATTGGGTTCATGTCCGGTGATTGTGGAGGCCACTTCAAGTTACGAAATTTTTGGCGTTGCATCCAATTTCGTACAACATGTGCGGTGTGCTTAGGGTCATTGTCTTGCTGAAAAATTACTTTTTCAGCAGCAAGACCCATACTTTCCACTACTCCCGGCAGATTTTGTTGCAATACGGCCAGGTATTCCTCTTTCCGCATTATACCGTCTATTCGTACTAAAGGACCCACACCATTTTTGGAAATGCAGCCCCACACCATAATGGAGCCACCACCATGTTTTACTGTCTGCTTGATGTGATGTGGCTGGACTGCATTTGGGTCTTTAACCCAATGCCAGGCCCGACCATCTGACTGAAATCGATTGATTTTGGTTTCATCAGACCAAATAACCTGCAATCGTTTTGAAATTTTATGAAAAAAGGTCTTTTATAATCCATTTATAAAGACGTACCTGATCCCAATCTTCAACTGTCCAGCTTTGGTGAGCCGCAACAAAATCCCGCCTCAACCGCACATGTCTTTTTGTCAGCATTGGCTTGGTTTTCTTCTCCGCTGCCTTTAGCCCCAGTTTTGACAGGCTGCGCCTGGCTGTCCACTGACTGGCATCAATATCCAGCATCTTTAGTGCTTCTTTGGGAGTGACCGCCTTGCTGCTTGTTACCAAATTTGCCAGATGGCGGGCATCGCGGTCGCTTATCTTCCTTGGCCGGCCTCCTTTGTTACTGGGTACAGCGTCTGGTACATTTTTCCGCAGCCTTTGCACAGCCATGTGGCTCACTTCGAATTTTTTAGCTATTTTTCTTATAGACTCGCCCTTCTTCAGCAAATCAATTATTTGGCGTTGTACTTCCCGATTTAACATTTTGTCTTATTCACGGTCACGTTTATAATAATTAAAAATCCACCAAATATATAATTACGAGAAAAATAACGGAAAATTTGAAAATTAAGAGTGAGTGCAAAACTGTAACATTTGTCTTTATTTGCATTATTGCTTGCTACTAGTGTTGTTGTTGTTGCATTGACACCAAACCGGTTTGAGAGAGAGAGTACATACATGCCAATAAAGTTATGCAAAAAAATATTTGATTTGTTAAAACATGTCTAAAAAAAAATGTGTTGAAATAGAAAGTATTACATTTTGTTACAGTTTTGCTCTTCAGTGTATGTGCCTTTCTTCTGCCTGCAGTTGGCTGAGATGTCTCAAGCATCTCCGCGCTATAGCGGAAAAATAACTCTACATTTAAAAGGAGAAGGTGTATTTCAGTCTCCTGGAATTGGTAGCAGAAATAACAAGAATCAGTGGACCATATAATTATCGGGTAGCACTAATCATTGACGCCGATGTTAGCGTCATTTTAAATTTAAGAAACCACATCAAATAGTAATTTTCGAAAAGTAAGGAAGTCACTGGAGTTTTGTCCGTTATTCACATGCCCATTAAGGCAGACATGTCCTTCATATTATTGGTGTGCAATTCTTTTTTTTATAGAAAGCGGATTTTATATATATTTTTACCGAGCGTCCCTCCTGCACGTGTAAAAAAACACCCTTTAAATGCTTTGATTTTCAAGAAGGAAGTGTGAAATTGATTCAACACATCAATAAACCGCTCATCAAGCATTCGTATATTTATTGTCATTTCTGCTATCATGTGAAAAATAAGCAAATAATAAATCTTTTAATGCCGACAGTCATCATTTCAATTTGAAGTTTGATTTGATTAATTTAAAATTTGATTTGAAGATTCTCTTAAACGTTCACATTTGTATGCTAATTACTTAATCGACTTAGCACTAACTCTTGAGCAAACAATAATAGCAAATATTTTATTCAAACACACAATATTTACATAAAAGCTTTTTTTGTGGTGTTTTTACTTGCGTAAATACATATATGTTTTTGTTGTATCTGAAGAGCTCAACACCAGTACCCTAGATGTGTTATTCAACCTTGGTAAAAAAAAAACCTATACATTTTGTACTGTCTTCGTATGGCTGGGAGAAATCCACTCATTACTTGCGGAGCAACGAACGCTGTTGGTGTTTAATGGGTGGTTCTTTAATATTTATGCTAAATTTGCGTTCACAAACTTTTTATCGTCAGCCTATAAATGGGTTCTCCGGATCAGGTAGAACTTGCTCCAGTGCTGTTCTGAATGTCGTTTTGCACTTACTTCCCATCGATTTACTCGATATTTCCATCGCTACTCAAAGTGCAATCAAGTTAAAGGAGGTTGGCTTCCGGAGGACATCGACATGGACAATTAACACCGCATTTCTCTGAACTTCGTACAGATCTCTCTATCCGCAAACTGGAGTTAGAGGGTTGTAACAGGGCAATCCTTCAGAGTAGGCAGGACTGGAACGAGGGGAAAATCTGTACCGATGCTGGTATCTCTGACGGTTCCGAGATGGAATCGGTAGTCGAAGTAGGGGTATTCTCTGAATTATTTAATTTATCTATTTTCTTAAAACTGCCGTCAGAAGCCTACGCGATCCTGCCGGCATGCTTACAGAACGCGGGGGCCAGGGAGGTATTAGCACTTTTTTCCGATGACCAAGCTGCGACCAAGTCTCTGACTGCTGTTAAAGGGAAATTGCACATCTTATTTCTCATAAAAGCGCAGAATGATGGAGGTCCATTGCTTCATATGCAATTTCGAAAACCCTTTAGCCCCAGTACAATAGATTCAGGGCACAGAAAGGTCTGGGGACTCCTCCCCATTGAATTTCCAAACTCGTGGCTGGCGCTTACCGGATGATCCATTGGCTGATTGGCACACACGCGGAAAAACTAGGTTTACCATTTAATCCTCATTGCAGCTGGATGCCTTTGAGAGAAGGTGACTTTTGAGTACTTCTTCTGTAAATGTCCGGATATGGCAGCTAGACTATTAAGGTAACTGAGTGTTCCTGTCTTCGACATCCTAAGACCGACCTATCAACCTTCTTCATTATATTACATTGGGGAGTGCTAGACTGGTACTTCAACAATTTCATCTACCTACCTACCTTAATGATTTTTAGATCTAATTAAAGTGATCATTTACCTTGCTTTCCGACATCTTAAGTCTTTCTAAAGCTTTTCTTGAGCTCTTCTAAAATGATTGCAATGATTTGGGTCCAATGGTGATTTTGATGTGGAATGGAGAATACCGCGGAAGTGACAGTCCTCAGCCCTCGGATATAAACCCAGTTCGTTCTGTAACTTGAACCTGATTGCCATTTCGACTTACTGCCTATTTGAAAGTTGTCCCATTCCACTAAGCATTTACGTTTAAGTTAAATTTACAGTTATACACTCGGTAGCGGCGATTCCAAACTGCTGAAGTGTACTCGAGAATAGGGCAGACCTATAAATAGATTTTTAATAACATAGAGATCATTAAATTCTTTCTGCCAGCGCTTTATAAAAGAAGGGGAAAGATTCTGCTCTGTTCTTTCCCAAGACCGATCGATTTCATGTAACCGGAACGACTCGGATTTAGACTTATATCCGGCCAAGGACTACCGCCTCAGTAGCATTCCCCGTACATTGTGGGGAATGTGTATGCTGCTACAGCAACAACAACAACAACCCTCCTCTATTAACACAATATTACTGTTAGATGAAAAATACTTGTTATGACAAGTCTAGAAAATTAATAACTTCTTCGGGCTGACAACCAAGAAATTTATAGATTTGTAAGGACTTTCTTGAAAACACACATCAGCTTGCATTCAGTCTGATTGAGTTGGCATTCCGTTGGCGCTACAGCATTTCAACACTCGAGTCAAGTCAGTTTGCAAAATATTGCTTCAATTGAACGGTCTCGAATGAAAAAAAAAAATGATTTCTTGATCATGATAACTTTTATTTCAAATTTCTTTCAACAGTTTATCATGGGCTCGGCGAACGAGCCAGTAGGCTATTTATAGTAGGCTATTATATTATTATTTTTATTATTATAAAAATTCCTACATCTAAAGACAAACACAGAGTACCATACAAGTTGCCTGGGCATCATAAATACATTTGATAATGAATTTTTAGTTAATATACCGAAAATCAACGAAACTTTCAACGTTACGCGACGCATACTTGTACAAAGAATTAACAATCGTGGTTTTAAGAAGAAAAGTAAATAATTTTTTTTTTTGTTTTTATTCCTTACATCAATACTATTTACTTTGGTAAATGTTTTGGAAAACGCAAACAATAAAGTATTACGTAAAAATGTTGTAAGTGCTAATTTTCCATATTTATTACCCGCACCCATTCACTTTCCTAAGGAAAAAATTTAAATACATGCCGAGATGTTTTGCGTGCGTACGCCATGATCAGCATGTGTAGAAATATTTAATATTATTTTTTATACCCGGGGTTTGTACGCAAGGGTATTATAATTTTTTCATAAAGCGTTTTTCAGTAAGAGCGCTTCAACTTTTTTTTTTAATAAAACACAAACGGTTTGACTTTTTTAACTAACTTTTTTTTTATTATCAAGTTTGAACATATACATTTAAGTATGAAATTCGATTTTATTTGCATGATCACCTCGTGCACGTTTTACGAAGTCCAATCGTTGAACCCAATTTTCGACCACTCTTTTGCATAAATCGGCCGAAATTCCAGCAATTTCGCGTTCAATATTGGCTCTGAGCTCACAAATCGTCGCCGGCTTGTTACTGTAGACCAACGACTTCACATAACCCCAAAGAAAATAGTCTAGAGGCGTCAAATCACACGAGCGCGGTGGCCATTCGACCGGTCCATTTCTGGAAATAATGCGCTCATCGAACTTACTCTTCAACAAATCAATTGTAGCGTGTGCTGTGTGGCTTGTAGCCCCGTCCTGTTGAAACCACATGTCGTCTAAGTCCATACCATTCAATTGCGGCCAAAAATAATCGTTTATCATGTCGCGGTATCGATTTCCATTCACAGTAACGTTCCCGTCAACGCCAATTACGCCGCCGGCATGTAAACCGCACCAAACAGTGATTTTTTCGGGATGCAACGGTGCCTCATGAATCACGTGTGAATTGCTTTCTGCCCAGTAACGCATATTTTGTTTTTTGACAAAGCCATTGAGCCAAAAGTGAGCTTCATCACTGAAGAGGATTTTTTGGAAAATCATGCTCTTAGAGTAGCAGCAACAGAACGATTATTTTCATAAAAAATTTTCAGGATTTGCAATCGTTGCTCAAGTGTGTAGCGTTCCATGATGAAATGTATACTAATGAAGATTACAAATGACAAGCGAAAAATAAAAAATATTGCGTATTGAAAAACGCTTTATAACGGCTTTATATAACAGCATAGTTGCAAAGGCACATGTTTAGAATGAGGCGAAGTGTCGATTAGCCATATCTGACTGTCCGATAGCTCGAGCAAAAAGTAATATATTTCGGTGCAACTATGTATACATACATATACGAGTACATATGCATTATTCCAAGTAGGTTGGTATAGGAGATATCCTCTATTATAAATGAATAAAAATTATTCAACATTAATAAATGGGGTAAACTCAAAGCATTAATATCATCGATTCCCAGAGTTCCAAGTTGGAATATAAAACCAGAACGAATTTCTGCCATAAGGGTGTGTTTTGCGCTAATCCCTTAGCTTCATCCCAGCTAAAGCTCATAGTACGGGTGCAATTCTCTACAGGTAATCGCTGGTTTTTCTCGCCTGCGGCTATTTGAGACTTCCAGTCAATCGTGGACCTTGTTATAACGCCTCTTTTCCTCCGCAGTGTATGGCCGATTCTACCCCATTTTCTCTTTCAGACTTCTAGTTTCATTGGCTTCTGATGTGTTTAGCTTGGAGGTGGTTTTTGGTTAGAATATTTTAAAAAGTGCTCGTAATTTTGTAAAGACTTGTGGTAATCTTTTGTCGGCTATCGTCGTATTACACGTTTCGCACCCGCAAGGTAAAGAGGAATTTACATCAGAATTAAGTTTAGTGCGTCGTGATATGTATGATGCTTTCCAAATTGCCTGTAGATAGTCCAATACCGCCGTTGCCTTCTTTATTCGGCTTTTAATATCCTCGCTCGCACCGCCAGCCACCGATATAACGCGGCAAATATATAGTGCTTCTTCCAGTTCAATACCACAGATTGAGAATTTTTGCGTATTTCACGTACTTTTACGCATGACTTTGGTTTTTGGAATATTGAATATCAAGGCAGAATGACCGACTTTCTCAGCTAATACTTTTACTGCTTGGATCTTCTCTGCCATCTTAAGGTACATAGTTGTGGGACAGCAGACAAATACCGTCTGCATAGTCAAGCAGATGCGAGAGAACACACCCTTGTCTTATTCCTGCTCTTAATTTTGTTAGCCGGAAGTTTTTCATGCATTCTGCAAGTGCTTCAACGGGTTGAATCAGTTTCAGAGGGCTTCCTTTGCATTTGAGAGCGTTTTTTGAAAGTCCATGAAGACAAGGTGAAGTGGCTGTTCAACAATAACTCGTGGAATTGTTTACGAGATGTTTTCGATGCATGAACAGTTAATTCTGAAGCCCTGAATGTGAAGAAAGAAATAATGAAAAGAAAGAAGACATGAATAGTTTTGAAAAATGGGCGGTGCTACGCCAACTTCGATAAGGACTTAATAAAACTAAGCTTAGTAAATTAATAAACTAACTTATTGCAAATATGTACCCCACCTCAATTAACTTCGACTCAAATATTACGTAGTGTGATTGGATAAAAACCAAGTCCCCTTTTTATATGCCAAATTGTCGGTTGCTTGATTCCAAAAATTCATTGAAAACTAATCTCAAATTGAATTTTACTAAAATGTGCGCTGGTATATACAGTTCGGTCCGCGCCGAATTTAGCCTTAGTTATTTGTTTTTCTTCTACTTTTTATTTCCTCATAACATTTTGAGGCAAACCATACAAATTTGTTTGTGTATCATTTGCCAAAATTTAAAGAATCCATAAATCAAAGCACGTTTAAGGGCGAGCATTACGCACGTTGAACGCAAAATAAATTGCGAGGAGAGATTTGCTACTGGACGTTTCTTTTGCTAGGTGTGTGCATGTTAGGGATGTCAATCTCGAGATCGCAGTGTTTTTTAGGTACCGGAAATCCTGGTAGTTATACGTAAGGGTAGAAAAAATATGTTTTGTATTGTTTTTGTACTGTGAGAACAAAGACCGCGATCTGGTGACCAAAATCCACTTTTTTGTCAATTTCAAGACTGCATTCGACCGTACGAAAATAAGTTAAGTATATACGGCTATGCTATGCAAAATGACGTTACTCAATACCAGCAGCGCCGTCAGACACAGACGCAGACCAGCATTAACACCGATAATAATGTCAGCCTTAAAATCCAACGGAAAATCTCTCTTGCCAACAAGTGCTACTTTTGACTAAGTAGGCAATTGAATAGAAAATTCCATTTACGGCGAAAAAAGCTAACACTTTATAAGACTCTCACAATGCTTGTGCTATCGTATGGCGCAGAAGATTGGACGATGATAATATCCGATGAGGCGTCCCATGGAGTGTTTGAGAGAAAGATTCTGTGGAAAATTTTTGGACCTTTGCATGTTAGCAACGGCGAGTATCGCAAGCGATGGAACGATGCGCTGTATGAGCTTTACGACGACGTAGACATAGCGTAGCGAATAAAGATCCAGCGGCTACTTTGGCTGGGTCAAGTCGTCCGAATGGATTCAAACGTTCGGATCTGAAAGTATTCGATGCGGTACCAGCTGGTGGTGGAAGAGGAAGAGGAATACCTCCTCTGTGCTAGAAAGGCATTTGGCGCCAATTAGTACGAGAAAGAAGCGACTGGTGAGCTTTGTTAAATTCGGCCAAAATTGTGCAAGCGGTTATCGCACCAATCAAGTAGAAGAAGAATAGACGAATGATTAGTGACAGAGTAACACTAATTTAAGTTTAGCAAGCTAAGGTTAAAAAGTAATGTCACAAGGTGAATCCCGGATCACACCCCGGGAATAAAATGATTCGCTACTATCGGCATCCCTAATATGTACACATGTAACTATATGGAATGCTATCGGTTTACATACATACACGCATACTGATGAGTGAGTATGTTTGAGTACAATATAGAATTATTCACACCGCAAGATATTGGCACTAACACTGTGCTATAAATTGAACAAATTCGCCGTCATATTTCCATATGGAATGTATCTAATACAACATATTTATTATTATTTCTAAAATTCAAACTTGTTATAAGAAAATGAAAATTAAACTAAAACAAAATTGACGAAAAAAACTAAGGTGAAACGAAATGGCATTGTGGCAATTTTCATCAGTGAATGTGAGTATGAAAATGCCGGCATTTTTCAACGCCAAGAGTGTTAATGATATGTGAGCTCAAGTTGTGGTGAGAATGTCAGTTGCAGGTAAATACCAACGCATTCTCGGTCATATGTACGTGTACGAGCACTCGTAGTTTGAGAGAGAATAGGAAATGAATGTGTAAAAGTTTTGCCTTAATTGTGGGTGCATACGAAGATATGGGGTGTTTTAAATTTTAAATTTATGGAGAAGAGCAACTATAGTATTCAATATAATGAAGTATAAATAGTATGCATTTAATTACCAGTATCTACTAGCTTTAATAGCTCGCTAATTGTATGCCATTGAAGTAGTTAAGGGGTTAGGGGTAGTCAGAGGCCCGAAAAAATGATGATTTTCACGAATTTTTTTTTGCTACTTAATTAATTTATTTAACAAAAATAAAAGCATAGCATAAAAACATCATGTTTTAACTTGACTTCGCCAAAATTTCAAAAAAAAAAAAATTAATAATTGCAAAAGTTATCGCTGTTTGTGTGAAGCCCGTTTCTCCAGAAGTCCCTTGCGGTGAACATCACAAGTCCTTGCAGATTCATCTAAAACCAATCGGATGAGAAAAATTATTTTTATTGATAGATAATCTCGAGCCGGATCGAAGCTTTTTTTTTTTTTCAAAATGAACAAAATGGCGGCCTCAGGAAATATTTTTCAGATTTTCGGGAAAAAACCAACAGTTAATTGTTAAAAAAAAATCGAAATTTTTGAAAAAAAAAAAATCCTTCGATCAAGCACAAGTTTTTTATGTTTTTCAAAAGCTGTATAAATTTTATTGAAATCTACGTAGCGGTTTTTAAGTTACAGTGTTCACCAGTTTGAAAAACATAGTTTTGAGAAAAACGCATTTAAAGTTTTGCTATCGGCTCCGGAGCGGCCGAGCGCCCTTTGTTAATTGTTGAATAACTTGAAAAGTATTTGTCGGATTCACTTCAAATTTTTACACAATATTTTTAAAACATTATACTACAAGAAAATGCAAAAAAAAACAAAATCGATTTTTTGAAAATTCTGACTACCCCTAACCCCTTAATGACATAGTTTTTTTTTTATTTTTTTAATAGGGCATATGACTACATTATTTCATTTCTCTGCTCGACGCTGACTTTTCCAATTTGAATTTCTTTGCTACACGTCTCCCCCTTTTTTCACTGCAGCGCCTTTTACTGGGATTTAGGATCTTTGACTGACTTCCAATTTGAAATTTTTGGCTACACTTTCTCCCCCTTTTTTCACTGCAGCGACTTCTACTTGGATTTAGGCTCTTGCTGATAAATCCAGATTTTATCAAAGGTAACAATGTGGATGGAAATTTCGTCCAAACTACTATAAAAAGTCTACAAAACTCCAATTGCCGCTGCTTGTCGAGCGGTGTGAGTAAAATCTCTCCATTTCATTTTTTTTATTCTGCAGTTATCCCGCTGCAATTTAATTTTTTCTTCAGTCAGTAGTCATTTTCTACATTTTCTACATTTTGGACATTTTCTTCTATTACTTCCATGACTGGGCAGCCAGCCCGAGCGAGAGTCGTCTTCACTGGTCTCTGTTGAAATAACCGATGCATTTTTTTTTGTCAATAGTACAATGGCTTACAATGTCCTATATGAAGATGCAGCATCCTAAAAAGTCGATAAAATTTCTTCAAAATTGTGCCCCAAATTGCGAGAATTTTCAGCGCTTGTTAACACGTTGTTGTTGGTTGTCCTATTCATAGCCAACAATTCGCAGAAGGAGAGGTATTTATACTAACAATTAAACGCTTAATTAGTATTATCTGTAACGCGATGATCAGACATTGTTAAGTACCTTAAGTCACGAACATATCGATTTATATGCGTACAGTTTTACGACTTACTGGTTGAACCGTGACGTATTATACATATACATTACTTGTCGTAAACGATGTTAATAAATTATGCCACAACAAGTTTAACGACCAGTCCTTTCACCGTTCTGCCGCAGATTGAAATTGACAATGACCATTTCACTGGGCGACGAACATTGTTTTTTTTATGCGATTCGTAACTTTTTGGTATACTTTAAATGCACGACATTGTTTTTACATGCAGAAAATACGCAACACCGTCAGAGGGAAAATAAATTATAAAAAACAACGAAATTCTTTAGCGCTTCAAACTTGCACTTATCCTAAAATTAAAAAAACCACAAATCTGGATATTAAACACTTTTCTAGAAACTCCAAAAATCATGACATCGTGAAGAAAAGTTTGTGGAATTTCGTGTCGCGCTTGAAATATGGTCTATACTACAAGTTTTACGGCGACCGCACGTAGCCGAATGGGTTGGTGCGTGACTACCATTCAGAGTACATAGGTTCGAATCTCTGTGAAACGCGAAAATGAAGAAAAAGTTTTATCTAATAGCGGTCGCCTATCGACAGGCAATGGCAAACCTCCCAGTGTATTTCTGCCATGAAAAAGCTCCTCATAAAAATATCTGCCGGTCGGAGTCGGCTTGAAACTGTAGATCCCTCCATTTGTGGAACAAGACGTACGACACAAATAGGAGGAGGAGCTCGCCTAAACACCCAAAAAGGGGTGTTCGCGCCAAAATAAAAACAAAAATTTGAATTTTCATTCGAAATGGTCACCATTTGCTTTTACACAAACCTTCAAACGATTAGGCCATTCAGCTATTGCAGCACGCACGGTTTCCATTGGATATTGGCGTCACTGCTCGGAAATTGTTTGAGACTCTTCCAACATCTGTGAGGTCTTCAACTGGCCATGCCCTCCAATTCTGACCACAAACTGTAGTCCGATGGATTTAGATCTGCACTTCCAGACGACCAATCTTCTGCGGCTATGAACCCAAGAATATTGTTTTGTAGCCACTGATGGCTGGTTCTTGCCTTATGGGCTGGAGCTGAATTTTACCTAAAGATACTATACAACGCTCTCTGTTGAAGAGAGTTCTGCTCAACTGCTTCACCACGCCTTCTAAAACATCGTCCTGGTACACTTATGTCCCGGTCTTAGCCCCTTTTGCTGCAGAAATGAAGAGATGTAACGCCTTTATAAGACACTCCCACACCATTACCGAGGCTGGATGGTGACCACGCTGAACCCTTGGAACAACATTTTTTGTGTTTTTAGAGTTTTAAAAACTTCTTAAACAATGAAATTTTTCTCATCTGTGAAAAGAAGCTGCTTACATCTGTCGAGTCTAATTTGCTTCAAGCGCGTTGTCAAAAGATGACCAGTTATGCGACGGAATGCTTTCATGTGGAGATCATCTCTAATTAGTCTTGACATGGATCTGATCGATACATTCATTTCTCTGGACAAAATTTTCTGCTTTCTAAGGGGGCTTCTGCGAATTCTTTCTCGAACGGCTTTTATGGCTGCACTGTTTCGAGCCTCGCGAGGACGACCACTTCTTTTTCTGTCTGTCACTTCAAACGTTTGGGAAAAACGATTGATCGTGCGGTAAATAAATTTTCGAAATATTAAGTTAAGAATAATCATGTAATACATTCACCGCAATGCGATTTTCCTTAGCTCCCTCCTCCAATTTCACTCGTCAAATTATTAGTATTTTTTTTTTTTCTATCTCTATCAATTAGAGTTGTTTACTCAGCCGTTTTTATTATCCTATAAAGCTTTATTTATTTTAAATATTTTCAAACATTAGCTACGAAATTCTAGTTATTTTTTTGTATATACTCTTTTTATGATATACTTATACACACATATATACTTACATGTACTTACATTATGTACACACTACTGCAGGAGAAATGCCTGCTGAAAGCTTTAGAAAGAAATACGTGCTGATATCTGTGCAAAAGCTGTATCGCATTTTAAGTCTCGCAGGCACATAACCAACAGTAAATAACTAGAATCCATAAAGCATACAATAACAATGAGAACAACAACCCTATCGCTGATTGCACACACCTCCGAATGGCCCACCTGCTGCGCTGGTGTATTTATGTGCTTACTTACGTTCATAACGATGACTTTAATTGGTTGTGGACGGCAGCGAGTACATTCCGTCGTACCAAGCAAAATGATTGCTTTTAATTAAAATATATTTGCAATTTACTTTATACACTCACTAAGCAACAGATTCTCCCACAAAGCCTTTAGATCCATCCTTTAGATATTCTGGCCCAAAAATGTTGTTTTCACAATAAACCTGAAATTTGAACTAAAACTGTGGAAATAATTTCCAAGTTGTATGGAAAAAGAATTAACGAAATGAAGGAGTCTATAGAAATGAAACAGTTGTGATTCTTCAAGTTTTCTAATCACGTCTGGAAGGCCAATAAAAATTAAATGTCGACAAAAATTATTTAATTTTGAAGCTTTCCACTATTGATGTTTTTCGATACTGCTATCTACAACAAAGTTACAACTCCGCTGAAAGCCTACCGGTGTTTTTTTTAAGATCTTGCATACTTATATAAACATGCTGATAAGCTTATTCAGAATGGGGGCCAGGAATGATGATGAGAGTTGTAGTAGTAAGTACTTTTGGAGCTTCGAGCTCGTTTGGTATTTTTGTTTTCAAATTTATAGCTGCAAAACATGTGTCCAAAAAACAAAAAAGCGGATGCAATTTTGAGGGTGAACGTGAGTTTAGTCTATTCGTTCGAGAGAGCAGACCCTCTTTTCATAAACGTGCTTTCTTCCCCCTCTACTTATTTTCTCCTCTATTTATAACAATATATCAGGTTTTCCATTTCTTTTTCATAATAATTTCTTACCAAAGGACCATGAGGTCGAATTGCAAACCTCATAAAGTACCTAATAAATTCTTACAAGTTCTTACTTGAGTACGAGAATGAGGTTCCACCCCAATTATATTTAAGCTTTGATTTTTTATCCACAGCTTCACCAATTCACTCGTCTTTAGAAGACATTGAAGACTCTGCTTTCTCATTTGGCCTGTAGTGACATTCTGTGAATGATCTCTGTGGTCGAAGCGTGGTGTTCTCTCCTCACAGTTGTGTGATCGCCCTGCGATCAAAGAGCATTTCCTTGACCTCAGATTCTGTTAATTATCTTGCGATAATATCGGCTTGCAATGACACTGATGATACGTTCGTATGCAAGCTAAATCGTAACCAAAGTACAAAGTCTGAACAAAGTTCGTAAATCACTAGCTGGCAGCACTTTAGACAACAGGCAAAAGACTGGCAGTGGCAACACCAATAGTAGAACGCACTGATACAAAGCTACACAATTGTCTTCTGATTACACCCGAACATCACCTCTACATTGAATCCTTTATAATACTCATTGAAGAGCATAGAAGTATCAGGCTCGCAAGTATTTCTGTTTTTTTTTTTATGGGTGAGGTAGGGTTAAATGCCTTCGCACTTTCAGCAACCGTCGTCTACTGCATAGTGCGGTGTGGCACTAAAACAATCCCTTCTCGTCTTCTGGGGAGACTTCCTTGCCGGAACTACTTTCTGCATTACTTCGGGAAGGCCCAGTTCTATTCATCCCCGTCTGGGTCCACCATGCTTGTAGCCAGCTTCATGCTATAGGATCGTCTCCTTCCTCTGTCTGTGAAGCTTCGCTTTTTTCCTTTTTTAGTAATATGCCTTTGCGGCAAGCTATTCATTTACCCTGTCAGAAAGCAAAAGAGATTAACGAAACCACTGCAAGAATGAGTCTTGTCGAGGCCCTATGCTACCGAGTGGAGTGAACAAGGACCAAAATATATATGTATATGCCTTAAACGAATCTTTTAACCGCTTTCTGGTTATGCTCGTGTTCAAGCATCTTGCCGATCACGTTGGTGGGCGCGATGTCGCCAACCAGCTCCCTCAGAACATTTCTTTCCACGAGCCATCTGTCGCAATTAAGCGATACTAACGATATACTAACATGTCTTCTCATAATTCTTTAAGAAATTTTGAACGACGGCTTGCCGCATTCTTCTTTGTCACTATTCGAAGTCTACTTCTTTTTCCAGAGGATCAAACTGTTGTTTTTGCCATTTTCGTTAATTTTTTTCTTTACTTCACACAAACGACATTTTATGTGCCTGTGCCTTATGATGCAAAAATAACAATATTCCATGCATTTATATTACAAAAGTGGCCTGCCCACTAAATCTTAAGTGTGTTTGACCGTAAATACAATTTTCCATTTGTTCGGATTTTTAGATCCGCGAGAAAGTCAATTACAGTCGAATTTCCGCTCCTCGAATATAAAGTCTCTGCGATGTTGGATTGCAATTTTAAATTACAATTTAACGATAATTCATAAAAGCATAATTGAACTCTCTGCTATATATTGGCTAGCACAGTTTGGCTTTGACTTTTGTTCTATTGTATTGTAATATCCTGCAGCATTTGTCGCACAATTAAATCATTGTTGAATTTCAAGCAGAAAGCGGTTGGGATAGTAGGGCTGAGCTGTCATGATTAAATTGAAAGTTCGGTGATTGCGTTACAAGATGAATTTTCGTACACGTTTCTTGCTGAATTCAAGATGTATGTTTGTATGTATGAACGTATATGTATTCCTGTGGCATATTATATCTTATTCAATATTTAGGGGTAGCGGATTTAAAATTGAAATAAAACAACGAAAATTCAAATTGATTGGACAATCTTTATTACTATTGTGTAGAACCATTAATGACATTTATCTTTTTAAAGTTAGCCGCAACTGTGCCATAATTCGGCCATCCGTAAACACCAATGTTGAATGATTCGCGACTCGCTGGAGGACTTCGGTCGTCATCTCGTGATTAACTATAGTAATGTTGGCTTCCAATGCCTCAATCGAGCTGGTTTATCCACAAAGTATGTATTTGGACTTAACATACCCCCACAAATAAAAGTCCAAAGGTGTGATATCACACAATCTTGGAGACCAATCAACTGGTGCGAGACAAGAGGTAAATTGCTCCCCGAAACGATGACGCAGTAAATCACGGGCTGTATGGCAAGTAAGACTCCCCACCGTCTTGTTGGAATCAATTATTGTGAAGATCATTCAATTTCCGGTGTCAAGAAGTCGTTTATCATGGAGCGATAGCGTTCGTCATTCACTGTTACATTGGCACCAGCCACGTCTTTGGAGATTTATGAGCCGATGATTCCTCCAGCGCGTAGGCCGGTGGTTCTTAAAGGATGTAATGGCTGTTCTTGAATGGCTTCGGGTTGTTCTTCAGTCCTCCTACGGTAATTTTGCTTACTGAGGTAGCCATTAAGCCAAATATCGGCCTCAGTGCGCGAAAAATATTTTTCACAGAGTGTCATTTTTGAATTCTACTCTCTTTTTTAGGCAAGATTTACTTTTCGGTGATGGGTATCCTTACCGGACATTGTCCGTTAGGTGCCCATGCGGTGAGACTTGGGATTGCCTCAAGTCCGTTCTGCAGTAGTTGTCTTGAGGACGAGGTGGAATCATCTCAAGACCTTCTTCTCAACTGCCCTGCTCTCGTCTGGCAATGATTTCAACATCTGGGCTCTCATTTTTTCGCTACGCCTGCTGATATAGCTAGTTTAAATATCACACATCTGGTGAAGTTCATCAGCAACTTGTTGCGGCTAATTACGTGCGTAAATCAGCCGCCGTCGGCGTCGTCCTAAGTGCATGGCCATCATCCTCTAATCCCAAGACTCCTTCTTCCTTCCCTTCTCCTTTCTTCTTTCCCCTGTATAGCATCACAACGGTCGAATTTAAATATTTGCCCAAGTGGATTAATCACTCAGGAGTGGTCAATGAAGGCAATCAACAATTTAGTTACATAAGCGCTACAGCATTATTTAGCCATTGATTCATTCTACTTGCATATTTAGATTTGTTACTTCTACATTTTTATACAATAAATATTTACATTCTAATTAAATATAAATTTCTTTACTGTTGTTCTATTACAGGAACAGGTCAAACTTGACGCCACCAAACAGGTGATCATTCCAGATGATTTCGAGGATCTCAGTCCAATGCCACAAACGGCCGCCCCACCAGTCCGGCGACGTGGCGGCATCTCAGCCGAGCCCGTAACCGAGGAAGACGCCACAAGCTATGTGAAGAAAGTTGTCCCAAAGGATTACAAAACAATGGCTGCATTGTCCAAGGCTATTGCCAAAAACGTCCTATTTTCGCATTTGGATGAAAATGAGCGTTCGGACATTTTCGATGCTATGTTTCCAGTGAACCATTTAATGGGAGAGAACATTATACAACAGGGCGACGAAGGTGATAATTTCTACGTTATTGACCATGGCGAGGTTGAGGTGAGACCAAAACTGTCTTTTGGAGAAGATTTATAAGTATAGGTATGTAACGGTATGTGTGGTTATGTTGTAGGTATTTGTGAATGCTGAATTGGTGACAACAATTGGCGAGGGTGGCAGTTTCGGTGAGCTGGCGCTCATCTATGGAACACCTCGTGCAGCTACTGTACGAGCCAAAACCGAGGTCAAACTATGGGGCATTGATCGCGATTCTTATCGACGAATTTTGATGGGCTCTACTATACGCAAAAGGAAAATGTACGAAGAATTTTTGTCGCGTGTGTCAATTTTGGGTAAGCTATCAAAGAAATAGTACATTATAGGATTAGCATTTCGTAGTTGTAAACCTCTTAATAGTTTTAATTGTGTGTGTGCTTCTGTTCTACAAACAAAAAGATCTAAAAATTCTTTATTTTACCACTTTGCAGAGAGTCTTGACAAATGGGAACGTCTCACTGTGGCCGATGCATTGGAACCAGTGTCTTTCGAGGATGGCGAAACAATTGTCAAACAGGGTGAACCGGGTGATGATTTTTATATTATTTTAGATGGTACCGCCGTTGTGCTCCAACGACGAGCTGAGGTAAAAGACTAACTTTTATAAAAGTAATTATTTCGACTCATACCATTTCTGTATGTCGCAATTAATAGCAAGGAGATGAGCCCGCAGAGGTTGGACGTTTAGGGCCAAGTGACTATTTCGGCGAGATTGCTTTGTTGTTAGACCGCCCAAGAGCAGCCACTGTAGTAGCAAGAGGACCATTGAAGTGTGTTAAACTGGATAGAGCGAGGTAATTGCGTTTACAATACAATATAATTTTGCATCAATTTGAAATGCAAGCACAATGCTCCTGCGGGTGTTTTGTTTTAGTTGCATAAGAACAATCAATATCGATAAATTTGGTTTGAAAGCCGCGTATGGCAAACACTGTTTAGATTTCTGTTCAGTAAGGTTTGGCAAGTCATCATTAAATCGTTTAACGCCAAAACAACGCGTCCAAAATTTAATTAAAAAAAATAGATATCCATAGAGCACTGGCGGCATCATAGGTCCTTATTTCTTTCGAAATGAGAAAGAAGCTGACTTTACGGTGAATGGCAACCGCTATCACGCCATACTGAATGAATTTTTGCCGCCATTGACGCCATACGTCCAAATTTACAGGAAAAAGTAGTCAAGAATTGGACTAATTGAATGGAAGATATAACTCGTAGTCACATGTCATGAAATTATCTACCTGATTATAATAAAAAAAATTCATTCCAACAATATATCTATTCATTTGAAGTTCTCAAACTCCTAAAAAAGCACCCGATAGTTGTTGAGAATTTTTATTGAAATATTTATTTATTAAATGTGCCTCCATTTGTTTGGCGCGATAACCGCTGCAGCAATTTCGGGCGATTTAAGAGTTAGTTAATATAGTTTGGGGAAAAAGAAATTTATTATTTTTGCGGTCGATCTTTAGCACCATATTCAAAAAAAAAAAAAAAAAAAAAAAATTCATTGTCGGCAACATCGGCCTCTGCTTTAAGATCTGGAAAAATAGATTGCGTAGCATTCTGACATTAGACTATATACTATTAGAAACGCGCATCTAGCGAGTGTTGCCTAAATGTTTGCTTAAATATTTTTACGTTAAGGGATAACGGTAAGCAGAAGGGCAAAGATATATAGCGTTTTTCAATAGGTGCGCTTCAACTTTTTTCCGATAGGGAAGGCGCACGACGCAATATTTTTTATTTTTCGCTTGTCATTTGTAAACTTCATTAGCATACATTTCATCATGGAACGCTACACACTTGAGCAACGATTGCAAATCGTGCAAATTTTTTATGAAAATAATCGTGCAAATTTTTTATGAAAATTTATAAATTTTCCAAAAAATCATCTTCAGTGATGAAGCTCACTTTTGGCTCAATGGCTTTGTCAACAAGCAAAATATGCGTTACTGGGCAGAAAGCAATCCACACGTGATTCATGAGGCATCGTTGCATCCCGAAAAAATCACTGTTTGGTGCGGTTTACATGCCGGCGGCGTAATTGGCCCATATTTTTTCGTTGACGAGAACGATCGCCACGTTACTGTGAATGGAAATCGATACCGCGACATGATAAACGATTATTTTTGGCCGCAATTGAATGGTATGGACTTAGACGACATGTGGTTTCAAGACGGGGCCACAAGCCACACAGCACACGCTACAATTGATTTGTTGAAGAGTAAGTTCGATGAGCGCATTATTTCCAGAAATGGACCGGTCGAATGGCCACCGCGCTCGTGTGATTTGACGCCTCTAGACTATTTTCTTTGGGGTTATGTGAAGTCATTGGTCTACAGTAACAAGCCGGCAACGATTTGTGAGCTCAGAGCCAATATTGAACGCGAAATTGCTGGAATTTCGGCCGATTTATGCAAAAGAGTGGTCGAAAATTGGGTTCAACGATTGGACTTCGTGAAACGTGCACGAGGTGATCATGCAAATAAAATCGAATTTCATACTTAAATGTATATGTTCAAACTTGATAATAAAAAAAAAGTTAGTTAAAAAAGTCAAACCGTTTGTGTTTTATTAAAAAAAAAAGTTGAAGCGCTCTTACTGAAAAACGCTTTATAACAACCTCCAAATTGATATATAGGGTGGGCCATGTAAAATTTGCTTTTTGAATCGGCTATAAAAAAAAACTAATCAAACTTTTTTTTATTTTGAAGATTGAGCATTGTCATTTATGAATGAAAAATAATATCGTTCAAATGACTGCCACGACTGGCTTTACAGTAGGCCATTCGATCAACCAAATTTTTAAGCATATTTTCGATAGTTTGGGCTCCAATTTCATGAATGGCAACTTCGATTTCGTGTTTTAAAGCATCAATCGTCTCTGGACGATAGCATTTGCCCTTAACGGCTCCCCACAAAAAATAATCCAATGGGCTTAAATCACAGCTCCGAGGCGGCCAAATGATATCGGAATTTCGGCTGATTATTTGGTTTTCAAAAACGGTATCCAAAACTTTGGCAGTGTGACAAGTTGCACCGTCCTGTTGAATCCAAATGTCGTCCATGTCATCCTCTTCGATTTTTGGAAACAACTCGTTGAGCATGTCACGGTATCGCTCGCCATTTACTGCTCGTATCGCCGCGGTATTGCTCGCCATGAGCTCCTCGCTCATTTTCGAAAAAAAATGGCCCGATGATGCCGCCAGACCAAAAACCGCACCAAACCGTGACTCGTTGTAGATGCATTTGCTTCTCTACAGTAACGTGTGGATTTTCTGAGCCCCAAAGCCGACAATTTAGCTTATTGACGTAGCCACCGATGTGAAAATCAGAAAAGAAGAAGTAGACTCACAACTTTGGAAATAGGTTTTCAATATTTCCCAATTTTGTTCGAGCGTATAGCGTCCCATTTCGTAAATGTCAAACCTTTAAGTAAATTATGAACATATTTGACATGTCATTTGTGTTACCATTTTCAAAAAAATAGGTGGTTCAAAAAGCAAACGCTATATGACCCACCCTGTATTATATTATATTTGAAATTATTGAGACGAAATTTTTAATTAACAAGATTTATAATTTTTGATGTTTTAAGACTATTTATCCCGAAATTCAAATAGCAGTAAGCAGTCAGCAGTCACTTTAGTGATTAAAAAAATAAAAATAAATAAATAATTGGCGCGTGCACGTCTGTTAGGTGTTTGGCCGAGCTCCTCCTTCTATTTATGACGTGTGTTTTGATGTTGTTCCACAAATGGACGGAACTACAGTTTGAAGACGACTCCGAACGGCAAATGATTTTTATGTGGAACCTTTTCATGGCAGAAAACACTTGGACGTTTGCCATTGTCTGCTGAAGGGCGACCGCTAATACATAGAAAAAACTGTTTCTATGTTTTATTTGAAGCTCATATACCGATATTTCAACTACGCAATGGTAGTCACGCACCAACCCATTCGGCTACGGCGACTGATTAGTTGTCCTAATAATGACTAGAGACTGCTGTCTGAATTTCGATTTTAATAATTTGATGCTTATTTACTGCTGTCTAGGTTTTCATATTTTTATTGATTTAATATTTAATTTAATATCCATTTTCTCAGATTTGAACGCGTCTTGGGACCCTGCGCCGACATTTTGAAGCGTAACATTACGCAGTACAACAGTTTCGTTTCATTATCTGTTTAAAGGAGCAATTTTCATAATTAATAGAGCGAAACCGTACGAATGCAATGACATTTAGTTTGGAGTAATAATGAATAGAGAAGACATTTAATGCAGAAGGAAGATTAGATCAACGGAAGTTTAAAATAAAATAAATGATTAAAAACTAAACTTTAATTAAATTAAAGACAAAAAAACTATAAAATGCAAAAGAATTAGAAGTAAAGAAGAAGAGAAATAAACTTTTTAAAATAATCAAAACAAAAACTGAGAAAATGCAGAGATGAAAAGATGGGCTGTTGTAAGAAATTTCCGACTTGTACAATTTGGGAAAAAGCCAAACAAAATTTAGTATCGAAAAAAAATCTTTATGCAACCTATATTGGATGATTTCATATTATTAGAGAAACAACAACAACAATTACACTTTGCACTCTAAGCTGCGAGCATTTAACAGTATGTGCACAAAAAAAAAACAAAAAACTTATAACAACAGGGTGCATCATTTGCATGAATTTTGATGATGCACTGTTTCGAATTAGAGTGTTTTAGTGTAACATCCACATCCACGTTGCGGTGAACATGATAAGACCAGATCGACAAAATCTTATAAATACGATGCTACTGTACATTTCTCAACATTTTCTGTATTTTATTGATTATTCCTTAAAGAAATTCAATATGTATGTTAAATCGATTTGCTTTCAATTAAACTGAAATTTTCATAGATTTTTAAGAGTTTATTTAAAATTTTGAACTAACACATATGTATTTCGAACATTTGAATGGTGGCAGTCAGCACAGTTATTATTGATAATTGTAATTCTTATTGACTTATCTATCTAGATGTGTGACTAACATTTGCTGTTAATAGTACATGTCTCATTATTCGATAACAGATGGGTTTTGTGACTTTCAATGCGCAAAATATATACATTTTATGTAATAAAAAATATTTTGTTTTTAAAACTTGTACTATACAATTAGATTTTGCGGTAATAAAACAGAAAATTAATTTGCTTTGCCGCCCTTTTTTAATTAAAGAATCTAAAAAAATTCAAGAAAAACCACAGAGCCTATTAAATTGTTAAACTTTTATGTGAGTGTAAAGGTTGCTACTTCAGTTTTGAGATAGATAAGTATAAATAAATAATTGTAATCGAAAATGACGTTATTGGTTTTTAAAAATATTGCCCATGAAAATTAATATATTACATTTTTGCATGCGTTGGAATCAATTTTCGAAGCACTTGACATGAGTCGAACGAATCTTCTTGACGGCCAGATTTTCATACATATGAAATGTGTGTTAAATGCATGTCGGTGGAAGTTGTGCTCAAGCATGTATCAATCTCAGGGTGCATGCCACATCCTTTTAATATACATAAATTCAGACACAGCACCGATTTTTTCTATCACAACAAACAATTTTTGACAACTTTTACGATATTCCTCCTGACTGCGTTCAGTATACTAGTCATTCACGATGAGTCGAGGTGTGTTGATCGACACTCTGTTGTTTGCTTAATCTATGTTGAAAGACATAGCAAATCATGGCAATATAATATTCACGGTTTAATTGCATTTTGTGACCAAGGCGAATGTTTCAGGTACCTGTAAACAACTACAATAGCACTCGTATGACAAAACGTGTCGATGAATATGACTACCGTTAAAAATTCAAATTTTACACTGGCAATGAAAGATTTTAAATGAGACGCCTTCGATTCGTCACTTCTCTGCTCGAAGTGGGCTCTGCTCACTTGACGAAAAATTTGCTTGTGAAAGCAACAACAAAGTTATATAGCGCGTATGGTTATACCTCATAAAACTGGTATAACTCACAATTTTCTCAAAGAAATGTAATTTTTAAAAGCTTTTTTCCAGCGTTATCACGCTATGCTTATTTATTCGAGTTGTTTCTGCTGTTCGTCATTTGCTAACGCTTTGCGAAACGAAGAGCCCTCTTGCCACACTGGTATTGCCATATCTCAAAACTTAAGTAACAACCTTCGTAAAACAAATAAAACAAAATAAAAAATGCCTTTACAATTTTTTAGCTTCCATGCACCCTTTTTGTTAACATTTTCTTCTCTTTAAAAAATAACACATTTTTTTTTGTTTAGTTGTTTTTTTGTTGACATTTTGTTGTCTTTAAAAAATAACACATTTTTTTTGTTTTGTTTTTCTTTCTTGACATTTTCTTCTCTTTAAAAAAAAAAAAAAAAAAAAAATCTTTGTTTGTTCTTTGTTTTTTTTTTTTTTAAATTTTTTTTTTGTTAATTTTTTTTTTTTGTTGTGATGGTACTAGGTTTCGATGTATTTTTGTGAGCGCTGAAAACGATTGTAGGCCCCTAAAATGTCATCACGTGTCAGGTTTTGAGAAAACGGGATCTAAGAACTCCCAAATCTAAAAACCACAAAGAGTTGGATGCTTTTGGGCCCCAGAATAGTGTTCAGGGTACAAAAAATAAATAAAAGTGAATTTTGTTGACCTGTGTAATTAATGCCGACCAAAATCCTAGATCCTAACGATGAAAATGCATTTAAGATGACAAATGTCTATGCACCCATCTTTATGTTTAAAATGTAAAGGTTAATAAAAAGAGAACTACTATTAGTTAAAAAAAATTGGTCCACAGAGACTACCAAACATTTTCATTTTCACCTTTTAACCTTCTTAATAAATTGATTGATGTGTTACTATGTACATAGTTATATGTATTGCTTTCGTTCGACCTTAGATGAGAAACAAAATTTATTCAACTCGAAATTTTTTGCACTCTGAAACACAAAATGGCAGACTACTAAAATCCAACTCGTCTTAAGTTTACCCACATATTTATATATAATATATAACATTGTAGTGCTGGTGCGCTACGCAACACATACATGCATGTACATACATATTGTATTATGTTTAATTTAGGTTTACCAACAACTAACTTATAACTTAACTAAATCCTTCACGTGCAAACATACATATATATTATACAAACTTTTGCGTGAAATTATAAAGAGAAATTAAAATGCTGACGCGTGTACGTGTCGTTTTTTTTCGAACAATAGAAGAGATCGGTATGGTAAAAGCAACAACAATTTGCCGAAGAAAAGCACCCGCCGGCGGGTTAAAAGTATATGAAATGTTAAAGTTTAATCAAAAATTACTTATAAAACGAAAATCAGTCATTAGCAACTTTGGAAGGTCGCCAGCGGTGACTTTCTATCTCGACGGTCTTCAGTGGCTTCAACGCTTAATCGTACATATTTACGCAGCGTGCAATTTTAAAACAGATTTTCAAAACGATAAATTAATTTGATTAAACTCATTTTTATTTTATTTGGGAAAAAAGCATGTGAGTATGCACGATTAAGTGTTTGCGCCACTGTGCAAACCAAGGCGAAGGCATACAATTTGCGATTTGTTGGGGTGAATGTCAAAGTGATATGTCTTTCTGTTTGCATTCTGATTGAAATTTACAGTTATGCACTTGTATGAACTCGCCTTGCTACCATACATACATACATACATACATACATAGCTTAACGGGATTCTGTAGTGGTATGTTCAATTCATTAATGGTTTAATTAATGGCAACACACGATATCTCTAATGTATTTTGGAAATCTACCATTTTAACAACATACATATGTACATATATGTATTTGAAGAACAACAGAAAAACTTATACAAGTTAAATTTATCAAAAATTTATACTACCTAATTGTCGTCTATATTTATATATAAATATATGTATATTAAATTGTGAACTGAATTGCATATGCGATGCTTGTATTACTGATTAAAACGTGTAGCTATTTTAAGATATGTACATAAAAAACAAAAATAATATATTTTAATGTTCCGTTGCATACGACACTTTCAGAAAACACACATCCATACAATATGAATAAAAAAAAGTACACGAATACATACATATGTACATTCGAAATTGCATAAATGGTGACATTCATATCCATACATACATACATACATACTATACGTACTTTCACTCCAACTCTCTCGAGCATAACATTTTGGACTTTCTTAAATAAAATCTCTGCAATCAAAAACAGAGAAACTAACAATGTGTCTTTCATATATGTATATATATACTGTATTTGCTTTGCATATTTCTATATGCAAGATATATATGTATTATTAACTAGTTATTTACTATATATACATATGGATATGTATTGTAAAATGACGAGCAACCTAACCAAGGCTTCTCGAGTATTTGTTTATTTCATAAAGACAACTGGCGCATCGGTGCGTTCATACATACATATACACATGGGCACATGCATTATCAGTCAAAATAAAGTGCTAATTATTGGGTAGCGTATTCATTCAGGATATATAGTAAAACGAATAATTAATTCCCATTTGAGCAGAAAATAAAATATGTGAATATAACAACTTAATAGTTTTCCTTTGTGCACAAGAGTAAAAAAAAACTACTACTACTTCTCTTGTTGCACAAAATAAAGTGCAAAATAAAAAAATTAAGAAAAATAAATTAAAATAAAATACAATTTTTTAATATTTTGTACGACGCCTGCTACACTTTTTCGCAAGCCAGCAGCTAATTTTTTTAGTGCAACCTTGCGTATTCTTGCCACTCATGCTGCATTCTTTCAGAAAGTGTTCATGTTGATATGCGTTTCGGTAACTACGTCACACTGACAGGTTTTAATAAGCTCCTTCAGCACGACACGCCCTCCAAACGAATTTCTGAGTTCAAGAAATTCCATATAAAGAAGTTTCCTCTATTGATTTGAAATCGGTTGTAGCAGTAAGAGAAGCCCCGTCAGTGTAGAGTATATCATCGGCTGTCTTCGTCAGGCTCATCTAAAAGTAGGCCCAGGAAATATGCTGTTTCGACAGGTTGGGTCAGGAGGGAGAGGCAGCCGGTTCTACGTTACCGGAATGACTCGGGTTTTTCCCGACCCTGTCTAGTGAACAGTTTATCATTTGAAATCGGTAGTCTGAAAGCAATATTCTCAGCAGAGCGTCGTCGAGCGGCTTCGTTGTCAAGGGGTTAAATCTCAACAGGCTTTTGAAGCGACCACTGTTCCATTTCGGGCATGTCTGTTTGTTTAGTTCGATTTTGCCAAATTGTTTTTACCATATCAATATGTCTCCCTATCTATTAGTCATTTACGAGTGGCTATTGGAATAGGTATCAACGTTTTATCCAATTGAATATCAAGAGTACCAATTCGAGTAAGTTCATCTGCTTTGCAGTTTCCTGGTATATCTCTGTGGCGTGGCACCCAAATAGGGTGTACTTTGTAATATTGAGATACGTCATTTGGAACTTTAAAATATTCTATGACTGTTTTTGACGAGTACATTTTAGATTCTAGCGCTTTTATAGCTGCTTGATTGTCTGAGTAAATGAAGACTTCATTCGTGGATACTACTCCAGTTTTTATCGTTGTAAGTCCCTACGGCGAGTTTACTGGGGCGGCAGCCCTTGGTCGGGAAAAACCCGAGTCAATCCGGTAGCGTAGAACCGGCTGCCATGAGAATAGCTGTAAGTCCCTTTTTTATAGCCGTGACTTCCGTTTGAAATACACTGCAAAGGTCAGGTAGACGAAATGATTAGCTGACTCCAAGTTTATCAGCGTAAATCTCTCCACCCACTTTGTTATCTAGTTTTGAGTCATCTGTATAGATGTTGATATCATTTTCGTTAACAATTAGTCCGTCATCCCATTCCTCTTTCGAAGGAAACACCATAATGAAGGATTTAGTTAAATTAATATTTGATGGTTATTTTCACCAAAAAATCACGAATTTTGCGATATGTTCTTAAGGCCCTCGCCTCATTTGAAATGGTGTTTTCGAGGTTTTCTTTAAAAGCGTGTAAAACGGAAACAAAAAAGGTTGTTTATTTTTGTTTGCAGTATTTTATTTTTTGATCTATTGTTATAAAAAATAAAATGTTGGCCATACGAGGTTCGTTCAAAAAGGCCGAAAAGGCCTTCAAAAAATGGTTTTCCAAAAAAAGTTATATCGCTGGCGACACGGATTCCGGGACTTACAGGTGTCTGAAATCAAAAAGACAAAAAGGTTCTTGTTCAGTATGAATGTCGTTATCGTGTGAGCTACGTACTAAAAAAAATTCACAAAATGGTGGACATTCAAAGATGAAAAACTGTTTTTCGACCCTTTTTTTTAAGGTCCGAAAAAAAAAACAAAAATGATCGATAATGACATAAATTCTACGTCATTTACATTTTATTTCATCAAAATCGGTTCAGCAGAACCGGCTATGTCTGTGTCGCCAGCTCGAAAAACGTGGTTTCGAAAAAAAACGCATTTAAAGTTTTTGGTTCATATTTTGCATAAGTATTTAAAAGGGAATGTAAAAATAGCCATAAAATACTTACATCCCGCTATGCGTGCATCGGATATTCGGAATTTCGGAAAATCGGTTGGGGAGGATTTTTTGAATATTTAATCTACATAAATTAGCAGAAACAAAAATTTTCGATTATATTCATTTTTTTCGGGCCATTTTCATAATAAGTTTCAATACTTTGAACGCCTTCTGTCGCAGCACTGCTTTTGTTTTCTTTAATTGCCGTTTTCTTACAAAACACAGAAAAAGTAACAAATATTCGTCCCGAGCGGCAGTTTTGCGCTTTATTTTGTCACACTTTTACGAGATTCGAGGTGGGTTATTCTAAAGGTGCACACATAAACAATTTCACATATAATAATACCATTGACATTTGGGAAAATTCCAAATTTAAGATTGAATATAACAGATTTTCATTTCCTTAGCTAAAATCAATCTGCTGAATTAATTATGCGCATGTTTACGCTTTATGTTGCCCGATAGTGTATGTAAATATAGGTATGTGTATATGTATGTTAGGAATTGACCGAAAAACGAGAGAAGGCCATGGTTTTCACTGTGACGGAACATTCAAGAGTGTGCATTGTCCGATTCAAAGGTGAGCAAGCTTTATGGTGGTAGCCAAATGCATACATATAAACAATGTCATACCCTAATTGTGTACGTGTATTTTGTGGTACTTAAATGTCATGCTTAAAGAACAAATTATGAATTCAAAAAGGAATTAAATACATATACATGGAATTTCAAGAAACAAAAGTAAATTTATGTTATGCAAAATTATTATAAGTAACACAACAAGAACAACTGCAATAAATAATTGCATTGATCTATTGGGTATCATAAACGTATTGATTATTGATCTTGGCTGCATGAATTTTTATTAAAAAAAAAAAAAACTATGGCTTGAAAATAAAAATAAATGTAAGTACTCCGCATATCGTAACCGGCCGTATCGCAACACGTAAGTATACTTGAAGTATTGGAAAACTAAAGGGTGATTTTTTAAAATCTATAGGAAAGTTTTTCAAAAAAACACACGTAAAATTCACAAAAATGTACGAAATTTTTATTTAAATCGATAGTACAATCAAATAATTTAATGTTTGAATATTATTTCATGCAAATGTTTACCGCGACTGCGCTTCAAATGGTCCATCCGCTTAGTCCAATTTTGGCATGCTCTTTCCAATTTTTCGGCCGGTATCTCAATTATAAATGCTCTAATGTTGTCTTCCAATGCGTTAATTGAAGCAGGCTTGTCTGAATAGACATGAGCTTTAACATAGCCCCCACAAAAAATAATCTAAAGGCGTTATATCGCACGATCTGGGTGGCCAATTCACAGGACCCGAACGTGAAATAAAATGTTCACCGAACTCGCCTCTCAACAAGTCCATTGTTACGCGTGCTGTGTGGTATGTGGCACCGTATTGCTGAAACCACATGTCATGCAAGTTAAGCTCTTGCATTTTGGGCAAAAAAAAGTTGGATATCATTTCATGGTGCGCTCATCATTCACAGTTACGTTACGATTCGCAGCATCTTTGAAGAAGTACGGTCCAATGATACCTCCAGCCCATAAACCGCACCAAACTGTGACCTTTTCTGGATACATTAGTAGCTCTTGCAATTCCTCTGGCTGATCTTCACTCCAAAATCGTACCCATTGATCCAAAAATGAGCTTCGTCGCTGAACACAAGTTTTCGATAAAAAAATGGATCTTCGGCCAACTTTCCAAGAGCCCATTCACCAAAAATTCTGCGTTGCGGTAGGTCGTTCGTCTTCAATTCTAGCACCAGCTGTATTTTGAAAGGCTTCACACCTAAATCCTTTCGCAAAATTTTCCACGTTGTTGAGTAACAGGGGCCCAATTGCGAACGGCGACGAATCGATAATTGATGGCCATCATTAACACAGGCCGATACAGCTGCGATGTAATGTAAATTTGGTTCTAAATTTAGTCGCAATAGCTCGAATAGCCGCTTGAGTGGGTCGATTAAACTGACCATAAAATGGAAGAAGCGCACGATTACTTTCCTAACAAACACGCATTTTTATAATATATTTTCAACAGTGAAACAAAACACGAAACGTGCGTCAGTTGTTTAAACCAACTGTTTAAAAAGATACTAGCTTAAAAATCACCCGTTAGAATGCCTTCTTATTTTGGGTAGATTTTACTGACAACAAAGTCATAATTAAAATAGTGAACGCAGCTAAATTCGCCACTAAAATCAAATGGATTTAAGCTTCTATGTAGATATGTACAAAGTGGCGTCAAAATTATCACATTATTTGAAGACTTATATGTATGATAATTTTTGCAAATGGTCTTGTACGTCACTCATATTTGACACTTGTGAACTAGACAACTGCAGTATACAAAAAGACAAGCAATGGGGCGTGTAAAGGTCAAAATAAAGATTTTCACCATTCAAAATAATTTTTTAGTTTTAGTAAAAAATAGTTTTATTTTAGTAAAAAATTATTTTTTTATTTTAGTAAAAAATTATTTTAGTAAAAATTTATTTTTTTATTTTAGTAAAAAAATATTTTTATTTTAAAAAACTCCATTTTATTAAATAAATTATTAAGGAAAAAAATTAATGATGATTAATTGTTATCGCGCCGATTGTTAAGACCGATGATGTCAATATCATCGGCATACGCCAACAATTGTACGCTCTTATATGATAAAATATTGTGCCTGAGCGATTAACTTCTGCGGCTCGTACGATCCTCTCCAACATCAGGGTAAAAAAGTCACACGACAGCGAGTTACCCTGTCTAAAACCTCGTTTGGTATCAAACGGTTCGGAGAGGTCCTTTCCAATTCTGACGGCGCTGCTGGTGTTGAGCAACGTCATCTTGCAAAGCTGTATTAGTTTTGTGGGGATACCAAATTCAGACATCGCGGCATACAGATAATTCCTTTTCGCACTGTCGAATGCAGCTTTGAAGTCGCCAGTCATTATATATAGTATAACAGGTGTATACCTATGAAATGAGACGTTTTTCAATTTCAAACGTTTATTAACAAAAAGTGGTTACAAATTTAATCTTCAAAATAATAGCTATCGCTAGCGACACATTTCTCCCATCTCTCAGGCAATTTGTGGATGCCGCGCCAAAAAAATTTGCCGTCTTTGGCCGCAAACCAATCATTGAGCCATTTTTTTCGCTTCTTCGTGAGAATTGAAGCGCTGCTCGGAAAGTGCGTGGCCCATCGATGCAAACAAATGATAATCGGAAGGCGCCAAGTCTGGTGAGTAAGCCGCATGCACCAGCGGTTGACAAGCGTACGTCCCCATAAATTCCCGGGTCGCTCTTGTTTGATGGGCGGTGCATTGTCATCAAGAAAAATTACTTTGTGACGCCGATCGGCATATTCTGGGCGTTTTCGGTGTATAGCGGCCAATTGTCGTTGGTAGCGTGCACCGTGAACTGTTTCACTTGGTTTAATAGCTCGTACCAAATCATACCACGCTAATCCCAGAAAACACACAGCATTGCCTCGCGACCGAAACGATTTGGTTTGGCCGTTGTTTTTGGTTTGTGGCCGGGCCGGACCATACGATCGTTTACGCTTGGGATTGGAGAAATACACCCATTTTTCATCACCCGTAGCGATTCGATGTAAAAAAGACTTCCTTTTGAACCGGGAGAGCAGCATTTCACAAGTGGTTTTTCGATGTCCACAAATCGTAGTTTGAAGGCACGAAATTCGACATTTTTAAGAGCAAAATAACGCATTGTTGTATGAAACGTAACAAACAATGGACTGAATATTGTAGACAGATGACATACGAAAAAAATAAGACATTTCGGAAGGTTTAAAAATACTCCTAGCGACATCTAAGGACTAATAGCTGAAAGTCTTATTTCATAGGTATACACCTATATAATTGGCGCTTATACCCATTTTGGGTATTTGGCCGAGTCCTCCCTCTATTTGTGGCGTGCGTCTTCATGTTGTTCCGCAAATGGAGGGACCTACAGTTTCAAGCCGACTCCGAACGGCAGATATTTTTTATGAGGAACTTTTTCATGGCAGAAATACACTCGGAGATTTGCCATTGCTTTTTGGTGTTCATGCACGGAGATTCGACCCTACGTACGAATTGTCGGATGTACTTTACACCCAGTCAAGACCACCGACACTCATCAGTCCTACCCCTTGTTCAGGTTTAGCTATTTGCAAATGAATAACTTATTCAAAGCTATCCTTCATATCTTGCGGCCGTATCATTAACCGCAACCTGTGACCCGTCCGGTAGCCTGCAGCTCGGCTTACGCGAAACTCCATAATTTCAAGACACTGGAGACAAAATTGTATAATTAGTATACGTTACGAGGGGAGGTCGAAAAGTTTCCGAAATCAACATTCTTGTAATATTACCACATATTCAGAGATTCAGATAAGCTTAAGGGAAAATTTGAGATTGTACTACTTTGATAAAAAGTTCCCGGAATATATTCAGAAAATTAAAAATACAAGTTTATTCCTCAAAAGTGATATTATCGACTTCAAAGTATTGCCAGCGTTTGATCCAGCTCTCAAAACACTTCTGTCTCTGCTTTTTCGGTGTAGCCATCAGAGCCGTCTTCGGTTTTTCCATTATTTCATTTCGGCTGTTAAAAGGCGTTCCCCGTAGTGGTTTTTTGACTCGATGAAACAGAAAAAAATCGTAATGGTGAATTCGATAGCTGTTGGATCGTATTCGTTTCACTGTTGGTCAGATATTCACGGAAAATTATGGCACTCTGCGATCCTGCTTTATCGTGGTGTAAAGTCCAATAGTTGTTTTCCCACAAATTCTTTCTTTTTTGGCGTCTCATAATGCCCAAATAATAATTCTTATTAACTATCTCACCTTCTGGCAAAAATTCGTGAAGCACAACACCGTTGTAAACCATAAAACCCATTGGCATCGCCTTCTTTTTTTGATTGAAAAGGATGCCGTTGTTTTGGTCCTGGTTTATTCGGAGCTGTTCACTCACTCACCTGATGTCTGGATTGCGTGTCGTACTAATAAACCCACATCCCATTGTTGTTGTTGTTGTAGCAGCATACATCTCGTCTCCAGTAATAACGCGTTTAATAAATGTTGGATCGGCTTCAGCCTTGGAAATCACGCGTTTGGCGATATCTACGCTGTCCCCTTTTTTGCATGAAATTCAGGTACTTTAAGATCAACTTTGCAGCAACACGGCCCAAACCCAAATCATCAACTGCAATGTCCTGACTGGATTCATAAACAATGCTGTCTGCTCTCTGATGGCTAATTTTCGGTTATTGATAAACTTTTCTTTTACTTTATTGAGGTTTTCCTCAGTTTTCAATGTCGACGGCCATTCCACTACGTTAATCATTCTCGATGGACTCATATTCTTTTCTGAAACGTTCATGCCACTCGTAAGCGGCTTTTTTCTTTAGACTATCAATATTGAAACAAATTCGCAACATATCTAAGGCACCATTGAATCCATTCTTAATACAAACTTTAATAAAAACTTCTGATTGAAAATTCAAATACATTTTTAAACTGCAAAAAAATAGTGCCGAGGTGGATTTACTGAAGACAGCGCAACTTTTACAAATATCAAGAATTCGGTAGGAAATTCAATCAGAGATGTACCAACCTAAAAAAAAAAGATTACTCGAATTAGTTGACTTAGAGCGTCAATTGGCGATTATTGCGGGTACTTTTTGTTTAATGTGGTGTTGGGAACCCCTGATTACTTATAAAAATATTGGGAAACCCTGATCAGTTATAAATTATTTGTTGTACTATACTTTATGTATTTGATTCCCGCTAATTCTGTATATGCGCGTTTGTACATATGTACGCGAACAAGGAACAACGAAATAGGAACTCTGCATTGACCGTTACCTATTGTGCGGACGTACTAGTTGTGTACAAGCGCGTATATACAGAATTAGCGCTAATTTGTATATGAGTACCGCAGTGTGTCCTTCGTCGAATTTGCCGCTGCGTTAATGACTGGTTCAATTGCAGAAATCAGTCGTTAGCCAGCAGAGGGAGTGGACACACTGCGAAATAAACGCTACAAGTTAAATTCGCAATTCCCTCCATTTTTTTTCACAAAACCTTTATTTCGCACGTCCGTTCGAAAGTACATTTGTTCGCCATTTGTTCCAGCCAGGACCTAGGTAAGCATGGCGACACCAGTTTCAAAGGCCACTACACCTGCATCAGTAGCCGACCAGCAAAGGGTGTCGGATGCTGGCACTGCCGTCGGTGTAGTGGATTTGCCAAGTGCTCCCGTTGCCGAGGGAGTCACCACTCGTGCTTCATCTGCCGCCCGCCAAGAAGTAATGTTTCAGGCTATGCAAAAACGCATCGCCGCGCTCGAACGCAGCCTGAAAGTTGCCCAAGGAAAAATAAGGGAGCACGAGTTAATGAACGAAGCCCAGCGCGCTGATGCGCAAAGCATAGCCAGTGCACCCAGCGACAGTTCAGCCAACGAATCTGCCTTGCCGTCATCAAGCCTGCCGATGACACAGATCCAGTTGCTTCAGCCGCAATCGCCGTTAATAACATGTGCTGCTACCTGTGTGCATACGGTGCAGCCGCCGCCGCCGCCGCCACTTCAGAACGTTACACGTTATCAGATGTACACCGCTACTCGTTCCTCACCGCTTATTTACACATCCTCAACAAATGGGACGTACAGCAGCTCGACTTTGCCTCCGTGCGATACATTTGTTAGCAGTCTTCCGTCAACGGTGCCAATTTCCGCTAATGTGGGCTCCTTACCCTTGCAGTTTTCAACCCAGCCAAGGAAATTGCAAGATTTGCCGGAGTTTGGCGGGAAACCAGAGGACTGGCCGATATTTTTTACTGCCTACACCGAGTCAACCACTGTCTATGGGTACAGTTGCTTTGAAAACAACTTACGCCTGCAGAAGTGCTTAAAGGGTGAAGCCCGAGAAGCTGTTAAATCGCTACTAATTCATCCAAACAACGTGGCCAATATCATAGAGCAACTTAAGTTCCGATTCGGTCGCCCAGAGCAATTAATTCGAAGCCAGCTAGCCCATGTTCCAGAAATTGCCCCGATATCGGAAAGCTCAGTGGTAAAGTTGATACCATTTGCGACGAAGATTAGCAACGTCTGTGCATTTTTACGTTCTGCGTGTGGCGGAGAGCAGTATTTAGTGAATCCAACACTCCTCGATGAGATCGTCGGAAAGTTACCCATGAGCAAGCGTATCGAATGAGCAGTCTTTGCGTCATCTTTACAGCCTTACGCAACTGTTCAGCATTTTAGCGATTGGCTCACTCAACTTGCCAATGTCATCTGCACGGTTTACGATGGGGACGCAGCGAAAGATTCGAAGCGTCGGGTTGTGTTGCACGCTGCCGAATCTCAACGTCATTCAGCCTGCCCTATTTGCCAGGGCCAACATAAGCCAGCCGATTGTACCCAGTTTAGCCAACTTACAGTGCCGGAAAGGTGGGAGGAAGTGAAGCGACGTCACCTTTGTTTTTCTTGTCTCAACGTTGGACATGGGTCGCGCAATTGCCAACGGCGCAAACTATGTTCAACTGACGGGTGCAAACGGTGGCATCATAAATTGTTGCACGATATTGGGAAAATAATCGATGGGTCATCAAACCAGACACCGCGGCCTCGAGATCGCCAACGACGTACTTCCATTGCCGATACACATACAGGTATTAGTACGAGGACGCAGCCAACGTCTCGTATTGAACAGCAAGGTGATGCGGGTGCAGCGGTCCTTAGTTGCAGTACAGATAACAATAGTAAGTTATTATTTCGGATTCTGCCGGTCGTGCTGTATGGGAACCAAAAGCGCGTTGAGACGTAGGCATTTTTAGATGAAGGTTCGTCAATAACAATGATTGATAGCACACTGATTGAAGAGCTCGGCTTACGTGGCCAGACTGAACGCTTGAACCTACAGTGGTTCGGAGGACGTGCCGCTCAGGAGCCGGCCATGGTGGAAGATCTACTCGTGAGTGGTGCCGGTATGCAAAAGAGACATAAGTTACGAAGGGTTTATGGTGTTTCAAACTTGCAGCTGCCTTCTCAGAGTCTGAATAAAGCCGATTTGCGTTGCCATGAAAGCCAATTGAATAAGCTGGCAGTTGAACCATACGCACAAGTCAAGCCAAAGCTGCTAATCGGACTCGACCACTGCCACCTCGGTTTGCCGTCAACTACAATGCAGCTAAACAAGTGTGGGCCATTCGCTGCGAATACTGAGCTAGGATGGGTTGTATTTGGGCCAACAATGAACTCCGATCCATCATTGCCATCATGCTTATTCGTTAACTGCCACACTGATCAATCTCTACATAATATGGTTGCTGAATACTTCGAGACGGAAAGCTTTGGGGTTCGAGCTGCGCCTATCATGGAGAGTGAAGCTGACGTCCGTGCTCGGGAAATCTTGAAGTCTACTACATGCCGTGTTGAAGGAAGGTACCAGACTGGTCTGCTCTGGAAACGTTCCGACATACAGCTACCTGCCAGCTATTCTATGGCTTTGAAAAGATTAGTGGGTGTTGAAGCAAAAATGAGGCGCGATACAGACTTTGCCGCTGAATATAACCGCATCATAAGTTCTTACGTCATGAAGGACTACGCACGAAAGCTGTCGCCAGAAGAAGCCGCTTTAACTTGCAATAGAACATGGTACCTGCCTCATTTTGCCGTGAAGAATCCAAATAAGCCAGGCAAGTTACGCATGGTGTTCGACGCAGCTGCTGAGGTGGACGGTGTGTCCCTTAATTCACAGCTTATGAAGGGTCCGCAAGAGCATCGGTCTTTGCCTGCTATACTATTCCACTTTCGGGAAGGAGCAACGGGCGTGTGTGGGGACATCAAAGAGATGTTTCACCAGGTGCTGGTTCAACGTGACGACAGATGTGCGCAACGATTTCTTTGGCGCCAAGGTGATACTACCAGACAGCCCGAGGTGTATGAGATGCGCGTAATGACCTTTGGAGCAGCATGTTCGCCTTGCGCCGCCAATTATGTGAAGACGATCAATGCGTTGGAGTATGGCAACAAAGTCAAGGGTGCTACCCGAGCCGGGAAATCGATACTGGACTACCATTATGTCGATGACTATGTCGATAGCTTTGACACAGAGGAAGAAGCAGCTGACATAACGAAACAAGTTCGAGCAATACATAAGATGGCCGGTTTCGATCTTTGTAATTTCGCGTCAAACTCGTTAAGAGTGACAAAAGCACTTAGTGGTGACGGGAATATCCGTCAAATAGCAAATAAAGAAGGAGTACTGGTGGACAGAGTCCTCGGTTTGTTTTGGCAGGCATCAACCGACACTTTTGGGTTTAAACTGAGATTCAACAACGTAGATTCCAACGTTTTGGACGGAGGGCGCCGTCCGACGAAGCGAGAACTTCTCAGTGTGGTCATGTCGATCTTCGACCCGCTGGGCTTTCTTAGCAACTTTGTAGTGAGCGCTAAGATCCTCATGCGGGAAGTGTGGAAGAATGACATCCGGTGGGACGAGCCACTGCCAAACAACGTAAACACCGCATGGGAAGGATGGCGTAAACAACTGCCAATGGTCGCCGAATATACCGTCCCTCGATACTATTATCGAAATGGGAAACCTGAAGTTTTGCAGCTCCATGTTTTCGTCGACGCCAGCGAGGATGCCTTTGCCGCGGTAGCCTACTGGAGGTCAACTAATGCCGCCGGTGAGGTTGAAGTCGCATTTATATCTGCAAAAACTAAATGCGCGCCGATGAAGTCATTGACGGCCCCTCGATTGGAGCTTCAGGCAGCTGTATTGGGTACGCGTTTGATGAATTGCCTACGAGAGGAGCACTCCTTGCACATCGATGACTGCGTCATTTGGAGTGACTCCAAAACAGTGATCCAGTGGCTTCGCAGTGAACATCGGCGCTATAAGCAATTTGTACAGCATCGGATCGCCGAGATATTAGCCACAACTACTACTGCAAATTGGAGATGGCTACCTACCGAGCACAATGTCGCTGATGAGGCTACTCGAGCTAATAACTTTGTCGACTTCAGCTCGTCCGCCCGTTGGTCCTGCGGCCCACCATTTTTGTTACGAGAAGAGCAGTATTGGCCGACAGAGAGCTCTACATGCAATCATCATGAGGAAGCTGACAAGGAACTACGCCCTAAATTCGCCCTTGCAATCGTAAGCTGTACGTTTCTAGACTATAACCGATTCTCTACATTCAGTAAACTGGTGAGAACGACAGCATGGGTCCTGCGATTCATTGACGTTTGCCGCCGCCGTAAACCGCCAGACCGAGGCTATGGGTTGACTGCCAAAGAAGTTGAGACTGCTAAGCTTTGCTTGTGCCGTCTCGTTCAACGCGGTGAATACGCCGAAGAGTTTCAGCACATCGAAAGCGGTCGCAACCTGCCACGCACCAGTTCGCTCATTCAACTTTCGCCGTATATAGACGAAGATGGTGTTCTTCGTGTACGAGGACGCATAGAAGCTGCCAGCTGGCTCCCAATAAGCGCGAGACGCCCTATCATACTACCGCCAAAGCATTGTTTCTCAAATCTGGTCGCCATGCACTACCACGTCAAAATGCATCATCAAAATCTAGAAGCCACTATTTGTGAGATACGTCGCCTTTATTGGGTACCACGCCTCAGGAGTTTGCTGCGCAGTATAGTCGCCAATTGCGCCATTTGTCGCTTAAGAAAAATCCATGCCGTATCGGCATTGATGGGCCCTCTTCCGATTGATAGACTCACTCCTTATGTCAGGCCATTCAGCTATACGGGCCTTGATTACTTTGGACCGATAACAGTAACTGTTCGCCGCGCCAACGAAAAAAGATGGGTGGCGTTATTTACGTGCCTGACAGTCAGGGCTGTGCATCTGGAGTTGGCTCATGACCTCAGCACTGACTCATGCATAATCGTATTGCGCAACTTTATAAATCGTCGCGGCGTTCCCGTACGTGTGAGGTCCGATAATGGGAAGAACTTCGTCGGTGCTGACATGGAAGCAAAGCGCTTCAGTGAAGTCTTCGATTGCAATCGCCTGCAGGGTGAGCTATCGCAAAGGGGCGTAGAGTGGATCTTTAACTCGCCTTTCAACCCGGCAGAGGGGGGCGCTTGGGAACGATTGGTGCAGTGCGTCAAGAGAGTACTACGATGCACTTTGAAGGAAACGTCGCCACGGGAGCACACGCTCAACTGCTTCCTAATCGAGGCGGAAAATATTGTGAATTCTCGGCCGTTGATGCACTTGCCCATCTATGTCAACCAGGAGCAGCCGCTGACTCCAAATAACTTCCTTCTCGGTGAAGCCAACACACCGCGAACTCCGATTGCCAGCGAAGTTCTGGAAACCAAATGCTTTCTTCGACAACAGTGGCGTCTTGCTCGACAACTAAGGGACCATTTTTGGAAACGATGGATAGCGGAATACCTTCCGACATTGACACGCCGGGTTAAGTGGTGCCAAAGAACAAACCCTCTGCAGATAGATGACCTCGTCTTCATATGCGACCCCAATATATCTCGTCGGGACTGGTGTCGAGGCAAGGTGGAACGCTTGTATGCAGGAGCGGATGGTGAGGTCAGACGAGCTGACGTACGCACTTCGAGTGGATTAAAGCGCCGTGCCGTCTCCAAATTGGCAGTTCTGGACGTTGATGACGGACGCAATCGGGTTGATTCACGGAGGCGGGAATGTTGGGAACCCCTGATTACTTATAAAAATATTGGGAAACCCTGATCAGTTATAAATTATTTGTTGTACTATACTTTATGTATTTGATTCCCGCTAATTCTGTATATGCGCGTTTGTACATATGTACGCGAACAAGGAACAACGAAATAGGAACTCTGCATTGACCGTTACCTATTGTGCGGACGTACTAGTTGTGTACAAGCGCGTATATACAGAATTAGCGCTAATTTGTATATGAGTACCGCAGTGTGTCCTTCGTCGAATTTGCCGCTGCGTTAATGACTGGTTCAATTGCAGAAATCAGTCGTTAGCCAGCAGAGGGAGTGGACACACTGCGAAATAAACGATACAAGTTAAATTCGCAATTCCCTCCATTTTTTTTCACAAAACTTTTTTTCACATGTGGTATGCTAGCAGTAAACAATGTTATGATAAACAAGAGTAGTAGGTTCGGAAATAGCGGATGCAATAAGAGCACATCCGACGAAGGCATTAACGATATCATAAACTGTACGTAAATAACAGACAGGGCCAATAGTAGCCAATCTAGACTTTGACAATAACTTTATGTTGTATTTCTCATCTAGGCAATTGAGAATAGATTAAGATGACGGACGCAATATCGACTATGGTGTGTTAAAAAACTTAATTTGGTTGTTAAAATTCCATGGTATTCTATTCATAAGTTTGTGAGTTATTGTGCGGATAGTGACGCTACTTTTGTTATATTCTGTGTTGTATATTTTATGTGGACTCAAATCCACCAGAAACAACAACAAAACGAGGGTTTGCTAACTTCAAACGTGGTCGTAGAGACACCGATGATGTACAACGCAGTGAATGTCCAAATGAGGCGGTAACACAAGAAAACATCAAAAAATTCACAAACTCGTTTTGAATGAACGAAAACTGAAGTTGCGTAAGTTAGCTGACATTTCAAAGATTGCATGAGCAAAAGAAGAACGTGTTGATGATTCTGAGAAGTGGCAAAAGTACATGAATTGAACTTCGAATTGCTCCCACATCCACTGTATTCGCCAGATTTGACTCCCAGCGACTACTGGCTGTTCCCAGATCTAAAAAAAAATGCTCGCCGATAAGAAGTTTCGCTCGAATGAAGAGGTTATCGCTGAAACTGAGGTAGGTGAAATGGTTGAAGTGCCGGTCTGGCACTCTTCAAGTAGCACTAAAGCGCCATTTTGATACCATTATGAGACCTCCAACAGGTAGATATCTACAGCCAGCCAGAGATGTTGATATAATGGAGGAGATTGATTGGATCTAGGTTGGCGTACTTCCCCATACTGGACTTTCTTCCTGGGTATATCGTATTGGGGCCAAAGGGTTTTCGAAATATCACATGAAGAAATGAAGATCCATCTTTTCTGCGCTTTCCTGAGAAATAACTGCCTCTTTAACAACTGCCGATGACCGGGTAGGAGGTCTCTGAGTCCAATTCAGTGCCCTACCTGGCAAGCTCATCAGCAATTTCATTTCCCTCTATCTTTCCATGCCCTGGAACCCAGATTAGAGAAATGTTACCTATACAACCAAGAGATTTGATCTCTCCTTACAGGAGTTTACTAATTTCGTTCTGCACCATGGGGTCGTCAGAGCTTTAATCACGGCTTGACTATCGGAGGAAATGTTAATATCTCCCTCGCTCCCGCGTTCCCTAAGCTTTTTGCATGCCTGCAGGATTGCAAAGACTTCTGCTTGAAAAACACTAGCAGTGTTCGGCAGTTTAAAGGAGATAGATAAATTAGCTGAATTAGAGAAAACCCCTGCTCCAACTCCCGATTTCATCTTGAAACCGTCAGTGAAGACAAAGATGCAAGCTTCGGCGCAGATTTTCTCCTCTATCCAATCTGCCTATTTGGAAAGATTGCTCTAACACGACCCTCAAACCCTAGTTTGCGGATAGAGAGATCTGTTCGAAGTTCGGAGAAATACGGTGTTAACTGCCCGAAAATGCTACCCTGTCCCTTGAGAGATTGCCTCCAGAGGCCAATCTCCTTAAATTTCCTTCTCAGACTTCTTACATTTTGAGGTAAATCCGTTAAAGTTTTAGCTTCTGGTGCTAAAAAGTTTAAATCGATAAAACATTAACGGTAGGATTATTGTTAATTAAAAGGGGCCTTAAACTAATTTGTTAATTAAAATATAATAATATGCCACAACCCGCAACGGGGGATATCACCAAATGTTCTTATAACAACAGCATTATTATTAAAAGTCTAGAGTAGTTAAACCATAAACACTTACGAGGGGGGTTCAATAAGTACCCGTGTTAGATATGAAGACACCATTTTTTCAACAATTTTTTTTTTTTCAACATAGTCCCCTTTTAGAAAGATGCACTTCTACCAACGCTCCGGCCATTTTTTAACCCCTCCAAAAAATAGGATTTGTCGAACTCTCCAAAATACGACTCGGAGATAACTTCCTCGTTTGAACTAAATTTTTTTTCCGCGAGCCATTTCTTCATGTTAGGAAACAAGAAAAAATAGCAAGGGCCCAGATCGGGTGAATATGGGGCGTGCGGCAGCAATTAATAACGCAAGTCATGCAGTTTGGCGGCGACAACCCCGAATGAAAGTGCTGGTGGGTTATCGTGGTGAAATAGCACCTTCTTCTTTACCAAATGTGGTAGTGTCTCCTTCAATTTTTGTGAAATCGGTCCAATAACTCACTGTAATATTGTCCGGTGATCGTTTTTCCTTTTTCTAAAAAAATCCCCGAGGATGACGCCGTTCGCATTCCAAACAATCGTCGACATGACCTTTCCGGCCGCTGGGACTGTCCTCGCCTTCTTTGGAGCAGATTCACCTGGATAAATCCACTATTTTGACTGTTGTTAAGTATTTGCTGTGCAATTATTAATCAAGGTTTCATCAACGGTGACAACTCGTTGCAAAAATTCCTTCGGATCTCGCTTAAACGGCTCCAAGCACTGCTACGAAGTTAACAGCCGCATCCGCTTTTGTTGCTTGTGAGCAGTCGCGGCACCTATCGGGCGTACAAATTTTTCATCGCCAACTTATCATATGAAATATTATTTGACATTCCGGTCGACACACCTATGGAGTCTGTTACTTCGCGCACTTTCGTTCGTCGATCAGCGAGAATCATATCGTGGAATATTTGAATGATTTCCTCGGTAACCACGACTGCTGCGTCGCCCCTCATCAAAAACCGGTGTTCGCCCACGTTTAAGTTCGATGAACCAATATCTAACTGTGATCATAGATGGCGGAGCGTGCCCATAGACAGCATCTAACTTTGCTTTTATCTCCTAGCATTTTCCCCATCCAAACACAAAAAGCGAATTACCGAACAATGCTACTCTTTTTCCATTTTAACGAAAATCACGAAACACGTCTTACTCGAATGGCTGACAAATCCAAACTAACCTATCAATCCGTTTGAAATTTATTTTGCTACCCTCAGGAACGCCCTCTGTCATCAAAAACGGGTATTTATTGAACCGCCATCGGAAAGTGATTTTCTTTTTCACCTTTGTAGCAGCTAAAAATGAAGCTTGATGACAGCCAGTTAAGCAATTATTGATGTAAATGCTTTTAATTTTGGTGTCGGAAAATAGTGAGGTATTTAGTTTCTTCTTAGCAGTCCTTTTGGCCACCATAATTTTTTTCCTGCTATCATGCGATTTAAGCTTTACACAAATGTTATGTTTAATATTATTTTCTGCAGGCCATCTCCTTACATTTATGCGCTTGAAATCTCTCAATTCTATCTTCCAGAACCACCACATTTAATGCGTAGCACCGAATGCAGCAGCAACCAAAAATATACAAAACTAAAAAACATAGTGTACCGTTAACTTTCTGATGCTTGCTTATGTTTTTGCGAATTGTGAAAAGAATTTAGAGACAACGTAAAATAGTACGCACTTTGGTTTTCGTTGTTGTTTTTGCATATTGCGCGTTCAAATAACTAATATATTTTTGTTAAAAGGATCAAATAGCTGGCGTGAGCAAAGAGTTCTGCTAAAAAAAAGGAATTCTAAGTAATACCGTAATTGAATCTACTAAGAAAATGTTCATACCAAACAATATTAAATTGCGAGAAGAATTATGAGACAAACTGTACGAGTATAAGTAACTATGTAGGTGTACCTTCTCTGTGTAACAGAATGCAGTTGCGTATACGCCATGCCTGTTCAAGCATGAATAAATTAGCAAACCGATTTGACCATTTATTGCTGCTTATTACACAATGTTAAATACCAGCTTCTATTCGGCTTACATACAAGCATTTAAAGTATTAAGAGTGTAACAGAAACTTGTAAAAGCATACAAACAGTGAATTGTATTAGACTGCATTGCTTCACTCATTCCACACAACTTTGACCAGGTCTAGCAGTTGACTAACTTGGCGCTCTATAGAGTTTGATGTGCAACAACAAATGAAACGATACAACAGCAGCGAGTGCAGAGAATATAATGTCCACACTAGGAGAGGCGAAGGCAGCAATGCGGGTACAGCAAGCGCCAGCAGACAGGCGACAAACAGCAGTAATAACTTTCAGTTAGCTCACTGAGCGTTCTAGTTATGAGCGTCTTTGCCCGCTCAGCTGATAGCCGTACTCTCGTATGGGTAAACAATGACAAGAATGTTCCACAACAATCAACAAGTCTAACCAGTCATCATGCAGTCGACTGCAGCCAAAACAATAAACAATAAACAAATATCTATATGGAAACACGAATAGTCGGTGCAGGGCGTTTGAGCGTGACAGTACGCACTACGGAGATCAAAAAATATAAAACATAAACAATTTTAACACACACATTGTTATGCACATACATACTGTATATACATCAAGAATGATCCACCATGTATATACATATATCGTGATTTGTTAATACAAGTTGGAGTAAGCAAAAAATAAAAAGCAATACAACGGATAGCTTCTTTAGAACAAAAATTAAGCATTTAAACAAAGTGAATTGAATGAAGAACTGGATTCGCAGAAGAGAAGAGACTGAGCATTGTCGATAAACAACTTAAATCTAGTGACAATAAAATTTTTGTTTCAAATTTCTTGACACGCAGTATATTTACATATAAAACAACTAAAAAAAAACAACTAAAAACGCCGCTTATTTGTTACGAGTGAAGTCAAACGTATATAAATTTTGTGTAGCAAACAACCATTCAACCTAACTTGCGCAACAATGCTGGACACGATAGTCTACATACCAACCATATTGGCGTATGTTTTCATTTCGCTTCTCGTCATCATCCTGTGCTTTATTGTAGTCTACATCAGCCATAGAATTTATGTGTGCATCTATGACAATCTGCCGGTGGCGCATGCGGCACTTGCAAGCATTATGAGCATGGACTACAAGGAAAGTGCATCGAGCAAAAGTCATAGTGGCATCACGTTGCTTTCGGCAAGTAGTCTGCAGGAAAGAAAAACAAAAACAGGTTAATTTCATTCATTTGCTGCGTTCAATTTTTATGCTTCAGCATTACGGCCTCGCCACGCAGCCTTCGGCACAATGTAAAACGTGCAATAGTAAAAAATATAAAATGTTGAGCGTCAATGACGGTGCTGGTGTTGGTGTTGATATGCTGCTGTTGGTTGTTGTTTAGTTGATGACGGAGTTTGGCGCAAAATAGTTAAAGTTCAAGTATTCTAGTTGGTTTTTTTTTTGTCCTTTAAATTATATTATTTCTTATGCTGTTTGGATTTGTTTAATTGCTGCACTGTATTGTCGTATGGCCCTTTCCACATTGCCGACGACGTGTTAAATCAACGTTAATCTCAATATTCGTCTACAATAATGCAGCGCTAAGGATCATTGTTTCGCTATCGCCGACCTATCTGGCCTATGTGACATTGGAAGGCAATAAATGCAACAAGGATAATCAACAACAAAATAAGTTCATCAAGTATTATGATCGCTTGTCAGAAATTCCAATGGCTGATCGTTCACCGACTTGTGTCAGTGAACGTCAATTGTATAGCAGTTCTCGCAGGGGTAAGGAGAAGCAGGATGCCGCATGCACTACAGCTTCGTCGAACATTTTAGGAACATCCACCAATGCTGTCATAGAATCTATTGGCACTTCCACAACGAGATTGCAACTAAATGAAGAAACGGCTAAAAATAATCAAGAAACAGCAGAGCGCCGCGCTTCGACTTTTGGTGCACGCCCATCGGTCACCTTTGCAAATGCCGTTGAAGCGCTCGCAAATATCAAAATAACTGCGCCAGAGGATTCGTAGGGGCCATGATTACCATTTTAATTGTATGATATACTTATACTATATACCTATATAAAAAATGTACAATGGATATCTCTAATACGAGTACATTCATACATACAAATATGTATGTATATGAATTTGTGCACACTTACATACTTACATACTTACATACAAACATACATTTTTACTTTAGCGGCATTCACTTAAGAGGTTAATTACGGAATTATGCAGTTGAAAAACTTGTTTCTATTATTTCTAGAGTGCGGCTTGTAAAGCAATGCGAACGCTTTAAGCTACAAATATGCACAGCTGTTTATACAATATGATTTTTTATTGGATTGATATGCATAAGTGCATATGTACATACATATATGAGTACATTTGTAAGAATGTTTCATTTTTTAAAATGCTTCGCTTAGACTTTACTCTACTTTTAAGTACTTGACCTTCCATATCACGAACGTTCGAAACGATAAATTAGCAAAAAATTATACTGGTTTCAAACTGAAAATTGCAAATATTTATAACATTATTTTTAATATATTACTTAATATTATAATATATTTATTTTTAATTAAAAAATACTTAAATATCGCGCGTTTGCTAGTTGAGTTTCATATTTCTACAATAAAAAGAAGAATAAATCGACACAATCAGCTTTAGAGCTTTCAATTTACTTTATAAGCAAAAATAAGCCTATTTTATTCCAATTGTTTACATAGCATACGAGAGTTGCCTTCTACACCTTTGCGCCCAAAAATGAAACCACAGTAAAATCTAATTGAAAATGGCTTTATTGCTTTTCAAAATATTCTCCTTGGAAGTCAAAACACTTCTTCACCCGCTTCAACCAATTTTCAAAGCATTTTTACACTCAGAAGTGGAAACCTTCAAAATGAACTGCTTGAAGGCATCACAGTTTCTTCAGGTGTTGACCTCGAATTTCATTTTTGATATTCGGGAACAACAAAAAGGTATCGTTAAGTGCTAAATCAGAGCTGTAGGACGGATGGCCCATTAATTTGAGCTTTTCAGTGCACCAAAACTCTCTTGTGTGAACCGGTGAGTGAGAGCCCGCATTATCTTGGGTGGAGGGTGATTATTGTTGTTGTTGTAGCAGTAATAGAATCCCCGTCAGTGTAGAGTATATCACCGATCATCTTCGTCAGGCTCATCTAAAGGTAGGCAGAGGGAGAGGGGTGTTAGATGAGTGGTTTTTAAAGGGCATGTGAAAAAGTGGTTAGTGTCGTGCGGGGTGCCTTCACATGCCGGATATATGTTTGGTATGTCGGGGTTAATTCTGGATAAGTAGGAGTTTAACCTGCTACAACATCCAGAACGTAATTGTGCCAGTGTTACGCGAGTCTCACGGGGAAGCTGGAGCTCTTCATCTGCAATAGGTGGTGGTTGGACCCCGATTACGGCATTCACTGGACGGGAGCTTATGAAGATGGTAAGAGTCTCCCGGTGAATGTCGTTTAATGTCTGTCTAAACAGTGTTTGGTCGTGTAGGTGTGTGTTTGTTTTGTCCTGGATCTCGTCGGCATAGTGTAGTAGGTGTCTCCTGGCGTGCCTGGGAGGCGGCTCTGGCTCAAGCAGGTGTCTGCAAGGGTGAAACCTACGGTAGCACCCTAACAGGAACTGCTTGCTGAGCAGTTTGCTCTGCTCCTTAACAGATAGCATATTGGCCTCGTTGTGAAGGTGTTGTATTGGGCACATCAGGAGGCAGCCCGTCGCTATCCGAATGGCAGTGTTTTGACATGTCTGGAGAGCTTTATCCACTGCGTGTCAGTGGTTCAAGGCGACCAGATAGGCGCAGCATAGTTTAGAACCGGCCGGCCAATTGCCTTAAATGTCTATAGCAACAATTCTTTGTCTTTTCTCCAAGTGCTGCCGGCAAGCGATTTGAGGACTTTGTTGCGATTTTGTTGCGATTTGCAGTGAAAAAGCTAGAAAGATCGGTGAGGTAGTTGTTCCCTTTGGACCACAGACCATCGATGTCATTTCCCGACGCCATTATCGTGCGGTCGTCAGCGTATGTGACCAGGGCTACTCCCTCTGGTGGTTGGGGGAGTTTCGAGATGTTGAAGTTGAACAGCAAGGGTGTAGGGACACCAACCTGCGGAACACCTTGCTTAATCTTCCTCTGTTTAGATGGTCACGAAAAATCACTGACGAGTGACGACCGCTCAGATAGTTGGCGGACCACCTCTTCAGCCCTGGCGGGAGTGTCGACTGAAAAATGTCATCTAGTAGCGTGGAATGGCTGACTGTGTCGAAAGCCTTGTTCAGGTTCAACGCTACTACCCTTGTGAGAAACCCTACTCATAATGGTCCCAGGTGCTTGAGCATCAGCGTGTTCAGTCCGTCAGGGCCAATGGCTTTTGATGATTTTGCTTTTTTGATGGCCTCCTGAACCTCATCGCAGGAGAAAGTAAGTGGCGCACTGTCGTTCGCCAGTTTGTGCAGCCGTCTGATAGCACAACGCTTAGTTCTGTCGCGACATGTCGGCCGTAGGATGCAGTGTGAAACGCCGGCTAAAATAGCTCGCGCATCTCTTCGGGTCCGACGAAGTACAACCGTTGAACGTCATTGCCACCTTGAGGTTGTGCTTCGTCGGGTTCGAGGGAGAAGGGTGATTCATCTTCGCCGCTTGAACTCCCCTAATTCTCCAAAAACTTCTGGCAAACCAAATGGTTGTGCACCACTCCAAATTTACCATTTTAAGCTGCCCTAGTAGTACAATTGCGATATGACCACATTTTTCGAAACCACCTGCGACCATTTGCGTTGAGGTGTTTCTTCCGCGAACAACTTGCCGATATCAAAGACGCGCTTTGAATCATCACGGCTAAATTTTTTTGAACATTTTCTTACACCAAATGACACGAGTCCTTTTTTGGGCGGTCTCACAGCAGTCGGTTGTACGAAACCGGAACGACCTGGATTTCTATCCGGCCAAGGACTGTCACTACGACAACAACAACAACCCTTTTTGGGTAAATGCCAAATTATGTGGTATTCAGCGAGATCAATTCTTCTTGAGGTCCAAATATTCGTGGAATTTTGAATGCATGCTGATCCCACTAATGGCCAAAGATCCCTCTGTACTGCGTTATGTCACTTGACGATCATTTATTTATAGTATATATCACATTGACGATCTTGACGATATATCGCAGCATCGATTATTTTATTATTTATTATACAAAAACCGTTTTTGGACGGCCTTCATGAATTTCATCCTGCAAGGATGAACGGCCACGTTGGAACTTCCCTATACCAGCGCTTCGCCGTGTCTAAGTGTAACGCTTCAAGGCCTTAAGTCGAAGTAAGTTGATCAATCCATTCCTTTCTCGATAATCCACATCGAAAATCGCAATAAATTTGCATGAGTTAATTTCATATTTTGGGCGAGATGATTTTTTCAACTCACTGAAAAAAAAAGAAAGTGCAAACTTCATATGTACGTTTTTGCTAGAAATTATCAAACTTTGCGATAAAAATATCAAATTACAGCGCAATATGAAAGGCAATCTTTGTAAAAAAGAGGTATTCTGGTATTCTCCCATATAACTAGCGTTATCTACGAGAATTTCGCTAAAGACACACGACTACATACTGGGTAGTTCAATGAGTTTATTGATCTTTATTATTCAGTAGCCTCACTGAGCGTCAATACATTTATTTCAACGAGATTCAAATTTATGAATTCCGATTCGATACTAAATGGCTTGTGAACAAAGAATGAATTGACAGATTGAAATGAAACTTCACCTACGCTCATATGAAGAGTGCACCAACATAACAAAAACAATTAAGCTAGTAGCAACGCCCTCTCTTATCGAACCGCAAAACTTATTGAGCAACCTAGTACGCATACAAACATATATAAAGTGCATTGCAAATAAAAACCAACACTACATATTCAACCACCTTCTAAGTGATAAATGTGATTTACAGCACAAACTTTTTTTTAATTTAATTTGTAGGCAGTTGAGTGATGTTTTTTTCCAAAAATTTCAGTGATATTTTAAAAAATTTTTCGCAAAAGTTCTTTAATCAAAAAATATAATATAACAATATACATATAATTTAATAATATAATTAAGAAATAGGCGAAACAATTTACTTAATTATTAGTACTTTTTCTATGTACAAGGTGGCACAATTTTGTTTTTGAATATCTTTTTTATTAAATAAATAAAAAGAAAAATGATTTAGAGTAATGGAAATTTTTATTTCGACCTAAACACAATCCACTGCTTGTCTGTTTGTAGACTGCAGCTGTCTACTTGTAATTCACAACTGTCAAATATGACACTTCGCGTCGTCGTTCGACGCTATTTGGAAAAATTAGAATTATAATTTCATCGACAGGATGTCACTGTAAAAAAAACACCAGTCTAACGGTTAGACGCGATAGAAGTGAAACCTTCCGTAAAACAAACTGAGAGAGAATAAGACGAAAGCAGCATTAGGAGCAAGATAATTATAGGTTCATTATAATATTGCTATAAAGTTCATATTTTATTTTCTTCATTTTATTATTATTCATCCTCAATGTTTTCAATTTCAACAAATGATACGAGTGGCTTATGATAGCTAAAATATGATACAAATGCTTTGGTTTCGATGTTGTCAACATGTCTTTGAAATACCGCGTCAATGGTTGTTTTTGATCGTGTTGTCGATTCAGTGCGATTGTTACACATTTTTAAATTGAATGTTGTATTGAGAACGTCAATTAAAGGAACCGCTGTGTCCAATGCAAAATTTACGTTAAAATCGCCACTTAAAATCATTGGAACTTTATTGTAATCTTTTCTAAGTATCCGCGATACTTCTGGTGTATACTTTATTAAATTTTCGTGAATGAATTCCGTGATGCTATTTATTGATTTTTTTTCTGTCGATATTCACGACACTTTTCTGCATTATTTTTCGGCTTAATTGCGGTAAATATTTAAAAATGAAAATATTTACGAATATAAAAATACACACGCGGTTGCTATTATGAGCGTCCCCAGCAAAACCTGCGTGACCGAAACTCTAACACAATGACATTTTTTTGAATGTTACAAACACATATGCACGCAGGTTTTGCTGGGGCGTGACCGAAACTCTAACACAATTACACATATGCACTCGTATTTGTTTGAAAATCGACTTTTTTTTTGGTTCTCCGTCACCTTTGGAAAATGTGTAAACAGTAAGCAAACTTTATTCATATATTTTTCCTCATTTTTGCATCAGTAAAATTAAACAAACGCCGTAGCCGAATGGGTTGGTGCGTGACTACTATTCAGAATTCACAGAGAGAACGTCAGTTCGAATCTCGGTGAAAACACCAAAATTAAGGAAAACTATTTTTCTAATAGCGCTCACCCCTCAGCAGGCAATGGCAAAACACCGAGTGTATTTCTGCCAAGAAAAAAAGCTCCTCATAAACATATCATAAAATAAAAAAATAAAATAACTGTATAAAAAAAAATTTTTTCTTGTGATTCGAACCAAGGATTTGGATCGGAAGCTCACATTGCTAGCCGCTCGGCTATCGCGCCATGCTGTCGGCGCTGGCCTAAAAGTTATTTAGTTCGTCGCTACGTGTATATGTAATATTCGTAGCCAAGAGTGTCGCTTTTTTCGTTTCACTTTTTCTCAAATCACTCCCAACGATTCAAAAGAAGTTTTCACTTCAAAAAACTGTTGATGAGCAGGTCTCTACTAATTTTTCCAACACTATATACAAGGTGAAGTCCAAAATAAACAAGACTGGCGTCACACAATTTTTTTTGTTGACGCCATCTTTTTAATGAGTTAATGCGTTGAAAGCTACATCCCTAGCTGACTTCCAGTGAAATCTTGCTGACATTCGGTTCAGTGGAAGCGAAGTTATTGCGTCTAAAGTGCCGGTATGTTTAAGTGTCAGAGCTAATATCAAATTTGGTTTTAAAATTGGTAAAATATTTACCGAAACATTTGAATTGACGTCTATCTCGTGCCAGTGCTCATGAGTGGTTTACACGTTTCAGAGATGGTTGTGCGGACATAAATGACAATGAAGATACGGGCCGCCCAAAATCAGTAATCACCGGAAACTCCATTGAAATTGTTTGTAAATTTATCAAAAATGAACCGAAATCATAGCTTATATCCATGGAATTTGAGTTCCACATCTTCAAAAAATCGATGTATCGCATTTTAACTGACCATTTGGACTTACGAAAGTTCTGTGCACGTTTCATTCCGCACAAGTTAACTGAGGACCAAAAATTGCTCAGAATTTAACATTCGAGGACCTCATTAAAGAGGCGAGAAAAGACGAGAACTTTCTTTAGAACATTGTAACTTTTGATGAAACCATGATGTTTCCAACATGAACCTGAAACTAATCGTCAAAGTCCCGAATTGAAGGCTCCAGACGAGCCGCCTCCCAAAAAATCGCGTTTGAAGAAGTCAAAAATCAAGTCGATGCTCATTTGTTTTTTCGATTCCAAGGGAATTGTCCACAAGGAGTTCGTGCCAACCGGCCAAACCGTCAATGCAATTTTCTATCTTGGCGGTTAGAAGCGTTTGTTGCATCGCATTCGTCGAATTCACCCTGAATACCGCGAAGCAGGAAGTTGGCGCTTATTGTATGATAATCAACCATCTCATCGATCCACTCGTGTGACTGATTTTTTGACTAGAAATCGCAATTTAACCATCAATCACTTACCGTATTCGCCTGATATGGCTCCCTGTGACTTCTACCTATTCGGAAAATTGCATTTGGCCATGAAAGAAAAACGTTTTGCGTCCGTAGAGGCCATCCAAAAGGTTTGTACAAACATCCTGAAAGACATTCCGGTCAATGACCTGAAAAAGTCTTTCGAAAAGCTTTTAGATTGCCAAAACAGTGTATCGAGGCCAGAGCTTATTTACTCAAAATAGTCCCGAAGTTATCAGAGCAAAGCTCCTGTCGTTTCTATTTTAGCTCAGTCTTGTTTATTTTGGACTTCACCTTGTAGTACATACATATAACTGGAGCAAATATGTACGTATATAGCACATGGGCTGAAAAGTCCTATTCCAAACAAAGAAAACATGTTTTTTTGTGCGAAAGTAGCTTTATTCATCAACGTAATTCCCATCAAGAACAACGCAATCATTAAATAGCCGCTCTCTTTTTCAGTTCTGCGAACAACCAGTAGTCGTTGGGCCGCTCAAACATTTCAATGCCACTTTTGTCGAACGATTTATCTTTTGCCGCAAAATGTGGGAGCAATTCGAAGTTCAATGAATGTAAAGGATTTTTCAATAAGAGATGTTTTTTTGATATTCAAAGAAGAATGTTATTTTTTAATATAAATGATCGCATGTTTATTTCATTCTAAAGAGGAAGGTATGAGGTTAGTAGTGGAAAATAACATCAGGCAAATGACCACCAGGACCACACTTACAGGACAATATCCTTTTCATGAAATTTTCCATAACCGAATTGTAAAGTGGCTGCCCTATGTCCTCGATAGCCTCACGAATTCCATCTTTGAGGTCTTGAATTGACGCTGGGCTGTTGGCGTGGACACTCTCTTTCACGTGGCCCCAAAGAAAAAAGTCACAAGGTGTTGAATCGCAAGATCTCGGTGACCAATTGTGATCACCTTTTCGAGAGATAACACGGCCCGTAAACGTTTCCCGTAAAAGATTAATGGTTTCGTTGCTTGTGTGGCACGTAGCGCCATCTTGTTGAAAATTTTTGTTTGTTAAAAAATTCTTAATCATCTCTCGATAGCGCAATCCATTCACCTGTAACACCTGTGATTTGGAAAACCCTTTAGTTTTGCCACTGCTTAGAATCATTAACACGTTCTTGTTTCTAGTCAACCGTGAGCAAGTGCGACACCCACTTTGAACAGAGCTTTCTCATAGTCAAATGCTCATGTGTTAACGCCTCATTTGAACGTCCACTGCGTGATACATCATCGGTGTCTCTACGATCACGGGACTACGTTTGAAATCAGCAAACCATCGTTTTATTGTTGTTTCTGGTGGAGCGAAGTTTCCACAATATCTTTCAAGACATTGATCCCCATTTATTTTTGATCCCCTGTTTGGAAAATAAGAAAAGTAGCGCCACTCTTAGCACAATAACTCACGAACTAATGAGTAGAACATCATGAAGTTTTAACAACTGTCTTTTTAAGGTAAGTACTGCCATCTACGTGTTAGGCCCGGGGCTTCTCGGTCCATGATCTATAAGCAGTTGTTTCATAAAATTATAAAAAACTGATGAATTGTTATAATGAACGCTTTAAAAAAAACTATTTTAAAAATATCTAATCATATTTTTGTAAAAGAAAGCCTGTCTATTAAATAAAACAATTGCCAATTATAGCAATGAAAAATACATATCATATTTCCAGTTACTCACATTTACGGGTTTTTGAATTAATAATTTAACTGAACTAAGCATTGTAAAGAGGAGTGACGACCTTCTGCGTGTGCTCAGACTTTGAGTTCGCAAGCGAAAACAGCTTTTGTGCTTCCAAATGAGGCACACACGAAAGTGAAATACTCGTACATGTGGATGAATTAATTTTTTTCTAGATAGCTAAAGGCGAACATACTTGTTTTTAAAACAATTGCAGAATATTTTCCATACAAATAAAAGATCTTTCAAAAGACGCGCATAGAAGTTGTTTTAAAATAAAAGATATGCAAATTTAGATTCTTTCAGGTTCCGCTATGATTCAGGTTGGCTTAAAAAACGGCCTTTAACAATTGTATGCGAAGAATTACATCATTTAAATGCCCACCACGTCTACAGGGCAAATCCGCCAAACGGTCGATTCTTGGATGCCTAATTGAGTTCAGAACGTCGATGTTGAGGGCTGTTCAACCACACTTTGTGCCCCAGTAGCAATATTCTCAAGAAAAGGTCCAGTTTTTGGTCTGCCAACCCTTGTTTTATTCTCGAAAAAACCAGTTTCTGGAAATTATTTCACCAACTTTTGGATTGTGGACTCATTCGGATGATTATTTTCAGCAAAATTAGCGAATTTGATTTTGAATTTATTGATGTTCTTAAGGAACGACTATTTTGAAAACAAGTTTCAATAAGATCTATCGTGTAAAATTGTGCATCTGTCTACTTGACAAATGTCAAAGACGACATATGTAAATAGCGTCTAGGAATTATTCTCTACTGATATCTAGGCGTCACTTTTCATAGACCCTTAGGAAACACTTAGTGAAAAATCGTAAGTTTAAATCTTACTCAAGCAGCCATTTTTAACTGTCTGGCATTGGCTCAAATTTAAATGATGATTTTTATAATTTAAATACTTTTTAATAAAAGACAGAAACAAAAAATCGCATCTTTGACGAACAAAAAAAGTGGGCGTATAGTAAAAAATATATTTTTTTATTATTTACTTTATTAAATATTCTTTAGAAGCGAATATCTCGATAACGGTTAAGTTTTGGACATCTTGACATATAACATAATTAATCAGAAATGGCCTAAGTGTTTCTTCTTCTTCTTAATTGGCGCTATAACCGCTTACGCGATTTTGGCCGAGTTTAACAAAGCGCGCCAGTCGTTTCTTTCTCGTGCTAACCGGCGCCAGTTGGACACACCAAGTGAAGCCAAGTCCTTCTCCACCTGATCTTTCCAACGCAGAGGAGGCCGCCCTCTTCCTCTGCTACCACCAGCTGGTACCGCATCGAATACTTTCAAAGCCGGAGCGTTTGTATCCATTCGGACGACATGACCCAGCCAACGTAGCCGCTGGATCTTTATTCGCTGCGCTATGTCTATGTCGTCGTAAAGCTCATACAGCTCATCGTTCCATCGTCTGCGATATTCGCTGTTGCCAACGTGCAAAGGTCCAAAAATCTTACGCAGAATCTTTCTCTCGAACACTCCAAGCGTCGCTTCATCGGATGTTGTCATCGTCCAAGCTTCTGCGCCATACGTTAGGACGGGCATGATGAGAGTCTTGTAGAGTGTTAGTTTTGTTCGTCGAGAGAGGACTTTACTACTCAATTGCCTACTTAGTCCAAAGTAGCACTTGTTGGCAAGAGAGATTCTACGTTGGATTTCAAGGCTGACATTGTTATCGGTGTTAATGCTGGTTCCTAAATAGACGAAGTCTTTTACAACCTCAAAATTATAACTGTCAACAGTGACGTGGGTGCCGATACGCGAGTGCGCCGACTGTTTGTTTGAAGACAGGAGGTACTTCGTTTTGTCCTCGTTCACCACCAGACCCATTCGCTTTGCCTCTTTATCCAGTTTGGAGAAGGCAGAACTAACAGCGCGGTTGTTAAGGCCGATGATGTCAATATCATCGGCATACGCCAGCAATTGTACGCTCTTATAAAAAATTGTGCCTGAGCGATTAAGTTCTGCGGCTCGCACGATGCTCTCCAACATCAGGTTAAAGAAGTCACACGACAGGGAGTCACCCTGTCTGAAACCTCGTTTGGTATCAAACGGCTCGGAGAGGTCCTTTCCAATTCTGACGGCGCTGTTGGTGTTGAGCAACGTCATCTTACATAGCCGTATTAGTTTTGCGGGGATACCAAATTCAGACATCGCGGCATACAGGTAACTCCTTTCCGTACTGTCGAATGCAGCTTTGAAGTCGACGAAAAGATGGTGTGTGTCGATTCTCCTTTCATGGGTCTTTTCCAAGATTTGGCGTATTGAGAATATTTGGTCGATGGTAGATTTTCCAGGTCTGAAGCCACACTGATAAGGTCCAATCAGTTGGTTGACGGTGGGCTTCAGCCTTTCACACAATACGCTCGCTAGAACCTTATAGGCGATATTTAGAAGACTAATCCCGCGGTAATTGGCACAAATTGCAGGATCGCCCTTCTTATGGATTGGGCAGAGCACACTTAAATTCCAATCGGCAGGCATGCTTTCATCCGACCATATTTTGCATAGGAGCTGATGCATGCACCTTACCAGCTCCTCGCCGCCATGTTTGAATAGCTCAGCCGGCAGTCCGTCGGCGCCCGCGGCTTTGTTGTTCTTTAGCCGCGTTATCGCTATTCTCACCTCGTCATGATCGGGTAGCGGAACGACAATTCCGTCGTCAACGATTGGGGTATCGGGATCTTCACTTTCTCGGTGACATGCGCAGCTGTCACTGTTTAATAGGTTCGAGAAGTGTTCCCTCCATAATTTAAGATTGCTCTGTACGTCGGTCACCAGTTCGCCGTCTTTGTTCTTACAGGAAAACGCCCCGGTCTTAAAACCTTCTGTAAGCCGCCGAACTTTCTGGTAGAATTTTCGGGCGTTGTTCCTGTTGGCCAGCATCTCAAGCTCTTCGCACTCACGTATTTCGGCCTCTCGTTTCTTCTGTCGGATAATACGTCTCTCTTCCTTTTTCAGCTCTCTGTAGCGATCCCACATGGCTCGCGTTGCGCCCGATCGCAGCGTGGCTCTATAGGCGGCATCCTTTCTTTCTGCGGCAGCATGACATTCCTCGTCGTACCAATTGTTTTTTCGGGCTCGCCGGAATCCGATTTCTTCTTCGGCGGCGGTACGTAGAGAACGAGAAATGTTGCTCCATTGTTCGTGGATGCCGGTTTGTTGGGCAGTACTCTCCGAGAGCAGGAGTGAGAGTCGAGTGGCGAATCTTCTGGCTGTCTGTTGTGATTGCAGCTTTTCGAGGTCGAACATTCTTTGCGTAGGTAGATGCACGTTTTTTGCTGCACAGAGGCGCGTGCGCAGTTTGGCTGCAACAAGGTAGTGATCCGAGTCAATGTTGGCTCCTCGGATCGTACGTACATCTAATACACTAGAAGCGTGTCTTCCATCTATCACAACATGATCGATCTGGTTTCGCGTTTTTCGATCAGGAGATAGCCAGGTAGCTTGGTGTATCTTTTTATGCTGGAATCTGGTGCTGCAGACTACCATGTTTCGGGCCCCGGCGAAGTCGATCAGCCTCTGTCCGTTACCGGATGTTTCGTTGTGTAGGCTGAATTTTCCGACTGTGGGACCAAAAATTCCCTCCTTGCCCACCCTGGCGTTGAAGTCGCCAAGCACGATTTTTATGTCGTGGCGGGGGCAGCGCTCATAGGAACGTTCCAGGCGCTCATAGAAAGAATCTTTGGTCGCATCGTCCTTCTCTTCCGTCGGGGCGTGGGCGCAAATTAGCGATATGTTAAAAAAACGGGCTTTGATGCGGATTGTTGCGAGACGCTCGTCCACCGGAGTGAACGACAGTACTTGGCGACGAAGTCTCTCTCCCACAACAAATCCGACACCGAATTTGCGCTCCTTTACATGGCAGCTGTAGTAGACGTCGCAAGGTCCTATGGTTTTCTTTCCTTGCCCCGTCCATCGCATCTCTTGGATGGCAGTGATGTCAGCCTTTACTCTCACGAGGACATCAACCAGCCGGGCAGAGGCACCTTCCCCATTAAGGGACCGGACATTCCAGGTGCATGCCCTCAAATCATAGTCCTTAGTTCGTTTGCAGGGGTCGTCATCAGTATATGGAGGTCTCATCCGAGGCTTTTTTAAAGTTTTCATTGGGGGCGATTTTTAAGTGGCGGGTCCCAAACCCAACGCACAACCAGCTATCCTGGAATGTTTCGCCTTCTCACTTTAGCTCACTCCCGAACGGGTGTTCGGAAGCTACCCAGAGGATACGTGGGCTAATCCCGGCCGTTGTGAGCTGCTTGAACCATATGCAGAAGAATCGTCCTGGCCACTCCCAAGTGAATGGCGATCAGTAACTTTCCCCACTTGCGTGGACTTCTACACATGGAACCATCCGCCTAAGTGTTTAGCTTCCACCAATAACAGGGATCGAGTATCAGTACCAGTAGCCAGTGTCAATTGATATGAGTCGGAGAAAGGAGACGACTTATATCAACTGTCTAATACGCAACGCCGATATGGGCAGAGGTCAGAGCGACACACTGCATGCGCTTACCGAACGGTATCAGACGATGCAATATGCGTTGTTTCCAAAAAGATACCAGCTGACATCGATGCGATGGAGCTATATTGACTATACAGAGTGCAAGGAGTGAAACCAATGGCAGCCGAAAAAACCACAGAAAAAACGCGATGGATGGCCCAATGGAAAAAAAGGTAGAAGGAGTCTGCCAAAGACCGGTGGGTGTATAAACTTAGACCAGACCTTGAAGGGTGGATGAATGGGAAGCATGTCGATATAGACTACCAGCTAACTCAGATACTCACCGAGCACGGCTGCTTCTTCGAATGCCTACACTGTTTCCAGCTGACTGACAGTCCTTTTTGACACACTTGCTCGAATATAGTTGAGAATGCAGAGCACGTGGCCTTTCCATGCAAACATTTTAGCGAAGCACGAGCAGGCATTCGAACATCCTCCGTCTCACACAAGATTTATCCTGGATACGTGCTCCTCTATCAGTAAATAGGACGTCGTAAAGACGTTCCCGGATACAGTCGTGATGAGACTTAACCACATTGACTGGGAGAGGAAAGCCCAGCAACGACAGCAGCATTAAAAGTAACTTGACAATGAATATGAACTGTTTTAGACGGACCGACAACAGATATAGACGCTTCAGTCAATCACTCACTGCAGTATCAAACAGAAGGCAAGATTGTAGATTGTTAGTATCGGACTATTACACATTTTCCGCTTACGAAGTGGAGGGAGTAAATAGTATCGATGGTATAAAGCCTCCATACGCCCGCAAGGAGTGAAACCTGGGCGCAGAAATTTGTTGTGTCCATAGACATAAGCGCGGTTCCATCTTGAAGAGGAAATCGGTCGAGGAGGAGGAATGTTATAGTGACATTTGCATTACAACCTCCCAAAATGTTGGGCATCAAATTCAACAGTTTGCTCTCCTTCTCGGCGCATACAACCGTAATTGCCACTAAGGTCCAAAATCGCAATAAGGTCCTCAAATCACTAGCTGGTAGGACTTGAGCGACAAAGACAAATAAATGTTGCTGGCGTTTAAGGTGATTGACCTGTCGGCTCTAAATTACGCTGCACGCCTGTGGTCGCTACTGATTTGCAGTGGTCAAATCTCCAGGCCTGCAAAAAGACTGCCATCAAGACAGCCATGGGATGTCTTCTGATAACTTATTTGCAACATCTCCACAGCAAGGCTACTATGCTTCGGGTTAAGAAGTATATTAAGATGCTCAGCAAGCAATTCCTGATGGATTGCCACCGTCGTAACCGCCCCTGAGAATAGTTGGTGTGTTGCTGAAACACCTCCCAGTCGAATCAAGTGGCAGCGCTTCGACTATACTGACGACATCCAGGATCGAACACAACAACAACTACTGGATCAGACAGTTTACGGACAGGCATTAAACGACACTCATCGGGAGCCTCATACAGCCTCTCTAAACTCCAACCCACAGAATGCCACCATCGGATCTCAACCACCACCCATCGCAGGTGAAGAGCTTCAGTTGCCTCGTAAGACCCTGTTTTGGGTGTTTGGCTGAGTTCTTCCTCCTATTTGTGGCGTGCGTATTGATGTTGTTCCACAAATGCAGGGACCTACAATTTCAAACCGACTCCGATTGCAAGATAATTTGTTTTTATTTATGAGGAGCCTTTTCATGACAGAAATACACTCGGAGGTTTGCCGTTGCCTGCCGAGGGGCGACCGCTATTAGAAAATTTTTTTTTCATTTTGGTCTTTCATCAAGATTCGAACCTACGTTCTCTCTGAATTCCGAATGGTAGTCACGCACCAACCCATTCGGCTACGGTGACTCGCGTTACTTTGGCGTAATGACGTTCTGGTTGTACCAGGTTAAATTCCTACCTATCCAGAATCGACCCCGACATGTTCAATATATGCCCGGCATAGCACGATACTAACCACCTAATGGCCCTTTGGACCCAACCCGTCGAAGCACTATGTTTGCTGGACCTACCGTTAGGTGAGATAGGCGATGAAGGCTGGTGACTGCACCGTACTGGCAGGTCTTGATGAACTGCTACAACAACAAAAACAACGCTAGACTTTCCGTTTAGTGCCACTGGATGCACTCGCGTATGATTTTTTTTGATAGAGTGACAACCCGTAGTCTCTTGGTACTTTTTATACACCGTCACTGTGAAATCAATTAGACTTAGTCCTTTAAAGGTGTATTATTTGCGTTGTCTATGTTTTCTATTTGTGCTAAATATTGTTTTCTTGTCCATTCCGTGTACCGTGACCATAAAAGCGATATTTGGTTTTTCCTCTTCAGTTATTTTATTATCTATTATTTAAAATATAGTTTAGATTAGAGATGGTATGCGTGTGGAATACATATCCATATACTCGTATAAGTACAATTTGTATTATCCATAAATGTTGCCAGTCGTACACGGCAATTACCTTTTGCCTGTTGGAAATCTGAAAACTATCATTTAAATTCCATTTCTTATCAGATTAAGTATTGCACACGTTTTCAAGTCATTGTATAAATCAGTCACTAATCTTATCTACTTGCCTCACTGCATGTCATGGGTGTATGATCGACGTGATATCAGTTAAAGGCAACAAACCCGCAACGACGGGTCGAAACGGCATCGATTGCCTGTTCTGTTTTCCAGTTCAAAAAAGCTGCCATGATTCACAATCAAAACCACAATCATAAAATATATATATATGCACAGTGTACATAATAAAAATAATTAAAGATTGTTATTTTCTATATTTACATTATTTACATCTACACATACACGTACGTATCTAATTGATAATTGAATTTACCCAATCAAGTTGAACGTAAAAAATGCCATATAGTCGCCTCGGAGTCGTAAAAGAATTCTATAAAAAATTGATATGGAATCTTAAGTGAAGGTAGGAATAAACTTTTTATGAAAAATCCCATATTTAGAGATGATTAAGCCATATGAAGAGTGTAGACGGTGCCTTACGTGGGCCTGGTCATAGATTGATAAGCCGAACTGGTTCAAATCCAGAACACACACGTCTTGTAAACATTCTGTATTATCTACATATCGTCACATGAAATCAAAAAAGCCCTAAGTTACATTTTAAAAATTTTACAGGGGAAGCAAAAAACCTTTTAAAATGAAAATGTTTTATTCACCGTCACCGTCACCGGCTTTTCGAATTTTGTTTATACCAACGTCATTATTGGTTGTTGGATTATAAAATTTTAAAGGAACATACGGTGCATAATAATCAACTAAAAAGTCGATTTTGAATTTTTTGTAACTTAGGGCTTTTTTGAATTCATATGACGATATATTATATCAAAAATATCTTAAGAAACTTTCTACAGCGAATCCTAATCATCAGCAGTTGAATACTTAGTTAAAAAAATATACATCTTTAACCCTTTTACATCATCAAAAATGCACGCGGATGAGCATCGGCTCAATGCGAGAATTTGGGGCGGTGTTTTTGTTGTACTAACCCCTGTCAGTGCAATGTAGATTACCGGTCGTCTTCGTCTAGCTCATCGAACGGTAGGCCCAGGAAGCTTGCTGTTTCGAAAGGTTGGGTCCAGAGCGATGAGTGGGTTTGATGGAGCATGTGAAAAGGTGGTTAGTATCGCGTGCTGAATATATGTTTAGTGTGTCGGGGGCAATTCTGGATAAGTAGGTTTATCCTGCTGCAGTATCCAGAACGTATTTGCCAAATTGCGTCAAGGTTGCGCGGGTCTCTCGGGGTAGCTGGAGCTCCTGGTATGCTATGGGTGGCGGGTGATAAGTATCTCCTGACATGCGTGGGAGGCGGATCAGGTTCCAGCACGTGGCGTAGTGGGACCTGCGGTAGCACCCTATCGGAAATTGCTAGCTGAGCAGTTTGTTGTGCTCCTTCACAGGGAGCATCTGTGCCTCGTTGTGTAGGTGTTGTAGTGGGGACATCAGTAAGTATCCCGTCGCTGTCCGAATGGCAGTATTTTGGCATGTCTGTCCACTGCGTATCACTAGTTCTAGGCGACAGGACCGGCTGGCCAATTGCTTTAAATGCCGCCAACAAAATTTCTTTTTCTTTGTCCTTAGTACTGCGGGATAGCGATTTCAGAATCTTATTGTGGTTTTGGACTTTAGTGTCGATTTGGACTTTACTGTCGAAGGTGGCACCCAAAATTTTAAGGTTGTTAACAATCGATATTGGTGTGCCGTCGACTTTGACCTTAAGTTGCAGTTTGAACTCTTTTGTTCAGGTGGTAAGGAGAGTCACCATGGACTTAGTGGTAGTGTTCATTCGGTCTGTAGCCATGAAATTCCGCCAAGTCTTAACGAGATGGCTGTGATATTTCAGTTGACATTGTTTGGGTTTGTTAAACTGATATTCGAAAGACGGAAAGACATTTTAGCATGGATTATGCGTTAAATCGACTAGGACTCATATTGGCCAATGTTTATTGCCGCTGCTTTGGTGCGCACTTTTGCATAACTGAATTGCAACACAGTTTATTGTTGCAATACAATAAATAAGCCTTACACCTTGCACCTTCAAATAATAATAACAATTAGAATATGAATTTAAAAACAATTTTTTAATAATTCTTTATAGGCAAAGTTTTGCTGCACACAAGTTCTTTGTTGATTACAGAAGAAATGCATTTGAGCATGAAGCAGATGAAGTAGGTTTCGTACATTTTCTCTTTTAACAAAAGCGCGGATAGAGTATATTCGCTTTTTTGGTATCATCAATCCGTTGGATCTCTGAAAATGTGTAAAACAAGCTTTACGATTATATCTTCTTTATATAAGTAATCGCGAAATTTACCCGGAAAAAGATTTTGCATGCTGAGACGTTAGTTCATCCTCTTGGTTGCCCAGAGCTTTCTTAACGTACTGTAGAAAAATTAAAAATTATGACATAAATAAAAATCTGTTAAATGCATATGATTCAAAATATTTAAGTATGTAGAGCTAGACACAGAGCTATAAGTAGACAAGTGTTTATTCTGAAGTGATATCTGTGTGAGTCTGCGATGCTTCCACATCATTTAATTTTTGTATCAAGACTTGATTTCAAAACTCAAATACTGTTGCAAAGTATTATAGTACAGTCAGCGCAATTATTGTTGTTATTGTTGGTGTTGTAGCAGTAACTTTGCCCTGTCAGTGTAGTGTAATCACCGGTCGTCTTCGTCTACCTCATCTAACGGTAGGCCCAGGAAACATACTGTTGCGACGGGTTGGGTCCAGAGGGAGAGGGGGTTTACATGAGTGGGTTTGATGGGGCATGTGAAAAGGTGGTTAGTGTCGTGCCGGACATATATTTAGTATGTCAGGGTCGATTCTGGATAAGTAGGAGTTTAACCAGCTACAGTAACCAGAACGTAATTGAATATGTCGGGGTCGATTCTGGCTAAGTAGGAGTTTAACCTGCTTCAGTATCCAGAACGTAATATCCAGCGCACTCTACTGGGCTGTTAGTTCCTTTACTTGAAAAATTTGAAGCTTACTTACCATTGGATTGAGTAAAATTTCTTCTTCCATTTTGTTAATCTGCCTTATCAATTCCATCGTTTGTGCCATATCTTCTTGAACTTTAAGGAACATTTCGGGAGAATTGTATTTTTCAGGATCATTTTTGAAGACAACCATTCCGTCTTTCTTATTTATTGTTGCATAAATTTCACCTGATTTAATCTTTAACAAACAAAGAAAAAAAAAACGGAAAATGAATTTACATACAATTTATAATTTGCGCAAACTCACCATATTAAGAATATATTTTTCCGCCTCGGCCGCATCTGCTAGTTGAGCTCTACTAGCAACGTCGGAAAGAGAGAGCGTCAAAAAGGTTTTGGTTAGCCGCTGTATATTTTTCTTATAAAGCGAAGTTACAACCTGTAAAGTATGTAAAATGTTTATAAAGTAATCTTGAGCGACTTGTTAAGCATTTTACCTGTTTAACTAAGCCCATATTTTTATCCCGAATAAAGGTTTCACTAAATTTGTTCATTATAATTCGTAGTTCATCACTTGATGATGTCGCGTAAGCGGTTGCCAAATCGTGATAAGCCTGAGCGAGAGGTTTCATAAATCGCGGAATTACTTGTGCTGAATATTTTGGGAGTGGCAAAACCTGCATTTTGTAGTAAAAATATGAAATATGACTTTATGTATTACAAATAAGATGAAAGTAGAGTACCTTTCCATGCAGAATTAGGGAAACCAGTAAGAATTTTTTATATGCTTCTAACATTATATGTGACATGGCTGCAGCGGGAGTTGATATACAGACTTCAAAGAAATACAAGGCGCGATCGAAATTCTTTATGGCAGTGTATATCATACCGCCGTAATAGTAATAGAGGAGAAAATATTTGGCGTCATTATTCGCGTCCTGTGAAAAAATAAAGTAAGTAATTTAGAACCAATATTTAGACTGAAAAGCCTCCAGACTTTTTACGTACAGTTGAGTGTTGCCCTCGTATTTCAGATGCAGTTGATATGGTGGTTATATCTACATCCAGAAAGCCCAATGCAGTTTTAAAACACTTTGCCTTCAAACTCAGCTGGCAGAGATCAGAGTGAATGCTGGTTTGTTGCGAGTCACAGAGACGAATTTTTTCGATAGCTTGTGCTACAACTTTGATGCCTTGAATGCAATATGGGTGGTCAACAACCAGGTTTGTAAACATGTGGCATAGATCATAGTCTGTTGAATGGAAAAATGTCAATATTTTAAAAATGCTTAACGGTTGGTATGGAAAGATATAATACGCGTGTTTTTTTAATGTATTTGCATATTTACATCTAAATATGTGCACATACATGTGGGTGGTGCCCACCAGTAGAGCTTTTACTACAGAGATTTAAAATGGTTACTTTGCATCATCTACTTACAGGTGTACGTAGCATACCGCACTTGTTCTCCATTGCACTGACTTATAAATTCTTTGTAAAGGTTGAACAGCTGCGGAAGATCTGTATTTACATTCTGAAAAGGTTAAATACATAAACAAATCGAAAGTTAAACTAATTAGAGTTTATTTCACTAACCGCAGCGCCGTTGAATTTGACCAGCAAGACGTAGAGTACGCCCAGCGAATGCTGCTGAAAGTCCAACGTCTCCAGAACGTTATCTAGCAGGTCCAAATACCTTGAAAGAATCTCGACAGAGTCGTTTAGTTGTTCCACCATTATCCGGAAGTTACCTGTTCGAAGACATTACAATCATATCAAAAAATTTTTGAAAAATATTAGAAGTGTGCATGATTTGCCGGTCTCCGCTCTTAATTTATAGCATTTTCTGAGAGATGCATAGATGAACTGTCTCAAGCACTATATCGTTACCCACCTTCGGCACTCTTTGTCCGCACATTGTTAACATAGTTCTCCAACGCGCTGGCCATCACTCTATATTTTTTAGTAATTTATATTTTTGCGAAGTATACAGCAAATGACTTGACTAAAAATTCATAATTTGCCAAACACGAACTTTTCCAAATTCTTTGTTTCTTTCCTTGCTAGTCTTCGGTGGTTAGATTTTTGCTTTTTCAGTGACACAAACGTCTGGCTCGCAATATTTTATTCTAAATAAACTAACAGCTGTTAGAAAGAGATAAATATACTATAGAAACCGTTGGTGTTTGAGGTTCCTAATTTGACAGTTCGTTATGCTCAAAGAATTATAGCCTAATGTCATGTCCAAATTACGTACAGGGTGTAAAAGTTGTGTGAACCCAAACTTAAGGCCCGGTTATCCTTCTCCGTGCAACTTCGAATGACTTCTTACAACTCCAAAAGACTTATGAAAACCGTGTACAGAAACAGTTTTTAATAAAAAAAACATAATGTATTATTCTTACAACTTTATTGTATTTTTTTTCTCGCTGTTTTCAATGGCTTAAACTTTCCAAAATCCCTAGTGCTACCAACGTAATATGCACAAAAATAATTGAATTTTGCTTTAGTTAGATATGAAACAGATTTTTTAAAAGATAACTTGGCGAAATTGCTTAAATGTTCCAAAATCCCTAGTGCTCCCCACGTACTATACACCAAAACAGTTAATGTTTGCTTTATTTAGGTATGAAATAGATTTGTTAAAAGATGACTTGTCGAAATGCCTCTAAATTATTTTTAATGTTTCTAAATTTTTCTAAAAGTGTGAATAATTTTTTTTACATATCTTGATTAACTCAATTTCTTAGTGTTGATACATATATATATAGGTGTGTGTTTGGGTGTTTGGCCTTAGTGTTGATACCAACCAATAATAGAACGGAATATATGTAGTGCATACCGTCGGCTGAGAGTATAAACCTGCTACTTAACTCCGTAGACATTCTAGAGGGCAGAAAAAAAGCGACTTGTTTTTTTCATCGGTAACTACATATTTTTTATTTCAGCTTTAAACTCTCAGCCGACGATGTGCACTTCATATATTCCATTTCATTTTTCATTCGGTATCAGCATTAAGAAATTAAATTAATCAAGGATTAGTTTAAGTAATATTTTAATTTTTAACTAATGTATGTATATTTATACATTTCGAAACATTTTCAAACATTAAAAATGATTTATAGTGTTGAGTACTTCTGATTTTATTCGTAACCAAGGAAGCGAACCAACTAATATAAAAATTTGCTTTATATTGTAATATTCTGTCTTCCTAAGGTACAAAAAAAATAGTAGTTTGTCTGCTCCGTAAAATGTCTCTGGAAGTATTCCGCAGGTTTACACTCTAAGTCGACGATATGTAACTGCGGACTCAATTGAGATTTTCTACTACAGATGAGGCACCTTTTGTTCATCGATTTGTTCATTTCATTTAGTATTTATTTTGTTGTTTCTCCCCACAATCGTAATAATAATTATCGATAGCACAGAAAACACAGGGCTGTATGTCGAAAAGTATCGTTCTTATCTAGGATTATTAGGTATGGGAAATCGGGCTCTTTAATTGCGGATTTTGAGTTAAGCGCGAAAAAGTAGATCATCTACTTATATGTGAACGTATTATAAGTCATTTAATTTCTGGTCATTCAAAGAACACTGTGGAACAAATTCAGGTTAGCTAAAATTAGGTCCATTCTGAGAGTGGCGGGTGAAAATAGAGGCGAAATTAGAAGACCCATATCGCGCCGTTTTTTTATGTTAGTTCGAATTTTTTTTTAATCGGCCTTCGAAGTTTGAAATCGGAGCAAAATTGTTTATATGGTTTTTTGGCTATAACTCGTCGACTAACTGATATTTTTTCAATCTGTAAAAGCCAAATTATTGCAAGAGACCTGTGCAACAATTACAATTTTTGAAAAAATTGATTTCGAAAATTTTTGTGGTACTTATGAAACAATATACTGAAAATCGGCATTTGACTGCAAACTTCGAAGGCCGATTAAAAAAAAATTCGAACTAACATAAAAAAACGGCGCGGTACGGGTCTTCTAATTTCGCCTCATCGCAAACATCGAAACAAATGTAAAGTATTTCACAGCTGCTTACGGCTACAGTGGAAATCCAAAATTCAATAGATACATACATATGGTTTGGTTATGGTTATATCGTCATGGTGCGGCATCTATAATCGTTTAAAGAGATGCTCATATGTGGGATCAGAACAGCTGATTGCTGTGGTTGTGGTTATTGCTAAGACACCTCTAATTGCGGCTTGAAATAATGGAGTATATACACTAAGAATAGGATATTGGCTGCAGTTTCTCATGTATGTGTGTATATACATTTTCTCCACTGTTTATTTTTACTTAAGTGTTGCCACTCCACTATGCCTTTTCGTAAACTTACCTTATCAACAAATACTCTTCCGCTATAACAGATCGCAGTTAAAAAACGTGAAGTAGTTTTTATTCTTAAAAAAAACAACAACAATCTATGAAAGGTATAAGCCAGCTGATACGGACAAATCTGGGTTCCGCATATTTTTGCGTTACCGGCTACAACTACAGTTAAAATTCTGCCTTGTTGAATTTTCACGCTCTGATAAGATAGATCGAGTCAGCTGACTCGGGTTTACTTATCAGCTGGTTTATGTTTTGGACTAATTTCACTAGTAGTTTATAATATTATTATTAAGTGTCTGTGGCAGCACCGCTGCTCAATTTATTGGATATGAAATTTTCTGTCCAGAATTTGTAGTAATAATTTTCGGAGAGCTCCGCGGTACGGCTCCTTTTTATGGCTTCTTAGTTGCTTCTCCATTTTTCGTGACATTCGTAAATATTTACTTGCTATTGTGAATAGTGCTGAATTATTTGCATGAATTAAAGCAAATAAATACGGACGGGAAAAATTTTAAAAAGTTTGAAAATGAACAATGACGATGTAGTTGACTTTTATCCAAAATCTCCTGAGACGCGCAAAATGACTACGCGAATAGTTTATGTTTGCAATATGTGTTTTCGCCAATATATGCTGGTGGAGGATTTGCGTGGACATATGATTGAATATCACAAATTTAGACCGAAAATAGAAGCTCAGCCAAGGCCGGAGAAAAAAATTGCATTAAAAAATTCTGAAAATGTTCAAGCAGCAGTAGAAGAAAAATTAACGGATATATCAGAGCCTCAGATTGATCCAACACCAACGGAGGTGCTTATACCCGAAATGCGCCCAATGCCGTTTAAAAATTTCAGAATTGTATTGCGCTCCAAAATGATATTGCGGTATTTATGCATCATTCTTCATTTCTAGTAGGTGTTTTACGTCTTACGTTTTCAGCTGCCCAGTAACGCATTCCTGTCCTTACAAATTCGAGAGTGAAAATAAATTGTCTTTGCACACCAAATGCCATATTAATGCGACCTTAATACAGAAATTCAAATGCTATGAATGTGATGTTGAGCTGACAAAGTGGCGAAGTTGCTCTGCACATTTGTGGAAAGCACATCAAGTAGACGTGGACCTATTGCACTGCCCGCAATGTGAATACAAAGCACATGCCTCAGGTTAGAAAAATGATCTCCAATAATTCCCATATTTCCAATATTTCCTATGCCTTTAGTGCTCGTTTGGCGTCACATGAGGGTGCACAAAAAGTGGCGTCCTCGAGTTCTACGTTCGCTACGTGCCGTTCAAAGAAAACGTCTGCAGCAGGATGCAAACAAAACCGATAAACTTATAGTTCAAGCTGCGCCGGTAAACAAAAATAGGTACTATGCAGAAAAGACCTGTGACATTTGTGGTCGTAAATTCGTGAATGGTAAAACGCTTTCGAAGCATGTCAAAGCGGTACATAATAAAATCAAACCATTCATTTGCAATGTATGCGGCAAGAAAACGGCGCGTAAGGCTAGCTTGATTGTAAGTTGTGTTTGCTTATTTCCTTTTAATGCATACTAATTAATTTCCATTAAAGATACACATGCGCCAACATACGGGCGAAAAACCATTACATTGCAAGACGTGTAAGTTTTCGACACGAGATCCTAGTGTTTTACATAAACATCAGCAGCGGCATGAAAAAGTATGCTCTTATGGATGTTAAATCAAGCGTTTTTACTAAGTTCTTTGTATTGATTTTTAGGCTCAAAAACTTAATTGCAAGCTTTGCGATTTTTCTTGCATACAAACCAGCGCTTACAAGCGTCATATGCGTTTGAATCATGTGGAAGAGTACAGAAAGATTGCATGTGATTTGTGCAATTATGTCACAATAAGCGCAGAGCGGCTGCAGGTGCATAAAAGTGACCATCGTAAGGGACTAATTGTTAATCACGAAGGTGAATAATTTGCTAATAATATTTTTTGACTTGTAATAGCTTTTCTGCAATACGCGCATATATGAACTATTTATCATCTTTCAGATTCCATGGATGCGACATGTGCTGGTGCTTCGAAAAATCCACTTAAATTACGTGATAAAAATGAGGTTTGCTTTGTTAGCCGCACATTGGGCTATGTTTTATTGCACATTGATATATCTCTTGCAGATGTCTGCTGATTGTTTCTTACCGATTGAAAGTATTGATTCGCTGCCACATGAGCCTGCTGTTGATACTGGTGGCGTGACAATACCGGCACCTTCTGAAGACACACAGTTCCCTACCTATTTGAATAACTGAACAAAATAAAACCAGTGTTTTCTTTATAAACATTTTCCATTTCCTTTATTTACTTTTATTTATTTCAATTCTTATGATATGATTTCAACTTTTTAAATATTTATGTATTAATTATATACCATTCTATTTTTGTAATTTACTGCACTAAGACTGAAAAAAATCTCGCTAAATCTTTTTTTTTTTTTAATTACGAACTTTATTAATTTCTTTAATTATTTTTTTACTGTTCAATCTTTAATGCATTTGTGTTTTTTTTGTTGTTGTTAATGAACTGTTTAAAAATTGGATTTAATGGTTTTTCTTTAAATTCACTAGTTTAATAGTTTTATTACATTGAATTATTTCTTAACCATTTAAACTTTTGCTGGCTGAGTTTTCAGAGACGCGCATCCTATAATTTTCAATTCGAACGCTTTTGTTATTTAATATGTATTTTTAGTTTCGTATATCTTTAATTGCAATTGAATGCCTTTAAGTTGAAATATTCATGTTTTACTTAAACAATTGTAAATTTATGTCTCAAAACCTAAAATATTCTTCTAAATGTTCTACATTCTTCCGAATCGCTTTGTGAACATGTTTTATATACACTGATAATGAGTTACAGTATAATTTGAGCAGTATATGTATGTGCATCTCACAAGGATGTATATTTGCATTTGCTTCCTTCACTTATAACTTTTTTACTATATTGATTTTTTTTGTATGTAATTTGTTGAAAAATAATTTTATAGTTTTTTATATTACGTTTTTTTATTTTGTTTTTTAATATAAATAGCGCTAAGAATAAATATTTTACTTATGCATTTCATTTCTAAGTATTCATCTCTTTCCTTTACCATTTATTTGCTTACCCTCAAAATAGTTTACAGAGTTAACATAAATATGTATTTAATTTGTGATTTTATTGTCTGCGTATGTTTGTATTTGATTTAAAACTTCTTGTAAATATGTATGCATGCTCATGCTCTATATATTTTCGCTAGTATGTACGCTTTTAAGTCTAATTTGAAACTTCAATGTAAACAAAGTTCGAATTTTGGCCTCCAATAAAATAAAGAAATAAATACTTGCTAACTTGCTAATCGTTTTTAAAAGGAGTACATAACGGGAAAAAATTATTTCCAAGGGTTTTCTTCAAATATTTAAATTGAACTATAGTTTGTTCACTTTTCTAGGCAGTGCTTATTTTCATTTTTATTTTTAAATTAATAATAACTTTTTCATGGTAGACATTAACCTTATTTTATTGGTTTTGGATTAAGTTCAAATCGAGATTCTCCACTAAATCACATATATAAATATATTTCACGGAGTCAACCACTATTAAACTAATAAAATAAGGGGGAAAAATGTTGTGGCAAAGTGTTTGAGTGTTCAAGTAAAATTTGTGTAACGTTTTAATTGCCATTATATGAATTCCAGTTTTTAAAATGGTCTGATTTTCGATTTAAAGCCAAAGAGGAATCGGATTCAAGGATAATAAAAATTAGGTCTTTGGCTTTTAGAATCGTATTTTGCTACAATTGGGGTCTGCAAACTAGATATAAAAAAGTGTTTGGCCAAATGCTCCATCTTGCCATTAGAGTCCGGGGTGGACCATTGCCACTCCTTCAATACACCTCCATTCTTCTCGACGGCCCGCTTTCGCTCTATGCTGTGAGATTCTCATCGCTCTTATATCTATGTAGATTAGATATTCCGTAACTTAAGTGATATTAAGCGATTCCATTGGGGCAACTTCCTTGGGGCAATGCTTATAAAATCTACAAATTTGTGAAATAGCGTAGGCCTCTAACATGACTCTTATTTTCTTATATTTTGACGGTTTTTCTTCGACCTATTGGAAAATTCAAGTCCCCGCTTATATATCGAAGTTCCAACATTTACCGAATTCAATTACAATCAACAGTTACTAAAAATACCGAAAAAATGTGCGCATTCATGCCGCACTTTATTACCACTTCCATGGCTACGTCTCCTGTCTACTAAATACTACTAATCCCTTAAAACCAGCAAGTAAGTGAACTTGTCCTGGTAAAGTAAGTAATATCTCTGTGCCTTAAATCGAATGAGTCGCCGTTTCTAACGTTTAAACTGTCGACTTTCACTGCCGTTTATGCATGGCAACAATATTTTGGTTGGCAGGAAATATATTTGTGTGCTCATAAAATCTTATTTTTGAGCGAAAAATACAAACAAAATATTGAAGATAATACATATGATTTTTCACAATTGATTGAAACCATACATGGTTTAATCAATGTTGGAAAAACCGCGTATGATTTTGAGAGCCTTTGTATGTCACCAAAAAATTAGAGAAACGTCAGATGAAGTAGATTCTGTTGACAAATGAAATATTTTTTTTTGTCGAATTTTCATAGAACTTTCAAAATTATTTCATCAACTTACATAAGGTGTGTCCATGAACCAATCGTTACAAATTATTAAGTTTTGGTGTTCATGTATCCAAAAAAATTTGCAAAATTGGGGGACTAAAGTGAGAGAGAAAAATGACATTTCATTTTGAGGGGAAGTTGCAAGTATTTGCCGGATCAATTTTTATTTATTTATTATTTTATTTTTACAAGAGTTACAATTATAAATAACTGTCACACGTAAGTAGTAAGCGCTGGCTGCCAGGGCCTTCGGCTTATGATAATATAAACTTAAGTATCTATATACTATACATACATACTAATATACTAATTTGTTTTTTTGGGTGAGGTTAAAGTTAAGGGAGGAGGAACTATGGTGGAGAGGAAGGATAGTTTTTGGGGTGAGTGTTAGGAATAGCTGTTATGGATTATATGGCTTGTTCAGAGCTTAATGATCTATATACTTAATCTATTGTAGTTTGTGAAATGAATTTACAAATTAAGGAAATACTATTAATATCTGTGTTTTTTAATAAATCAGTGGGCTTGCAGTTAGGAAACATCGCATTTCTACATTCCTCCCATTTTTGGCAGTAGTCAAGAGTATGTAGGGTTGAGTAATCGATGGAGTTGCAGTGAGGACAGAGTGGTTTGGGCGAACCATTTAGCAAATGAGCGTGAGTAGATATTGAATGGCCAATCCTGAGTCGCGTGAATTTTTTTAAAGTTTGACAGGCTATATTAGAGGGATATAAAGGTTTCGCTCCGGTGGGATTGTATTTCTTATAAGGGTGCTGAAAGGTATTCCAATTACTTGCGTAAAATTTATGCAAATGCTCTTGTACCAGCTTTCGAATGTCTTTGTTAGTAATATCATCACTAAAATGTAATGGTTCATGTCCGGCTTCTTTAGCCCTGTTGTCAGCATACACATTTCCTGGTATCCTAGAATGGCCAGGAACCCACATGATTCTTATAGTGTTTTTATTGAGAAGTAATATGTTTCGAATGGTTGTAACTAGTGGTGTTTCGTTTCTCTGGTTCTTAATAGCATCCAAAGTAGATTTGCTATCGCTGCAAATTATAAATTTTCTCCTTTTCTGGGAAGCGTATTTAACTGCTACAAGTAATGCAGCTGCTTCGGCTGTGAATACCGAGCAGTATATTGGCAATGAACCGACAGCAATGGTGTCACCAAGATGATTTGTTACTGCAAACGTAGTATTGGTGTCCGTTGTGGATCCGTCTGTATAAATAGTCTCCCAATCACTCTCCAATTGAGCTAATGTTTGGTTGAAGTGCTGAAGATATACCTCTGAAGAAGTAGATTCCTTTGGTAAGTTAGGCAGGTCTGTTAACAGGAACTCATCAGGATCAATGTTTGGAGGAAAGGCTGGAATTGGTATCAACCTCGGTTTTGAAATTATACTCAATTGCTGGTATAATTCAACGCAGCGTTGAATGGCGGAAGGCTTATTGTTTTTTTTCCTGACGTAAGCAGAGCTAAGTTGACTTGTGACAAAAGAATTTCATTTCTACAGAGCAAAAGCTTTGGCAAGAGAATCGTTGTATTACGCATAGCTCTGAGGGTTATATCCGGTAATCCAGCTTCAGTGAGAACAACTTTCGTTGGGGACGTCGGAAAAGCACGAATACTTCTTCGGGCTGCTGCATGGTAGGGAGCATATAGTAGGTTTAGATTTACTTTTGAACAATTTCCATAAATACAAAGCCCAAAATCGATTTTTAATAGCAATAATGCCTTTGTGATATTTACAAGTACTTGTGGATGTATATGACAATGTTTTGATGACAAAAATGTAATTATATTTAGTCTAGCAAATAAACTTAGTCTAGTAGCTTTACAATGCTCTTTGTAAGTAAGTTTTTTATCGAATATTAAACCTAGTACATATTTTGAGTGAGTTGCAATGAGGAATTAGTGTATTTGAGAAGGTTAATGTAGGAAAGTGACAGACATGTCTTCTACACAAATGAAAGGTAGAGCATTTGTTCATTGAGATAATAGCTCCCGATGATTCGGACCATTTACATATATTACTAAGTATACTAGAGAAAATATTGTTAACTTCTGGAAGGTCTTTTATTTTTGAGAAAATCAAAACGTCATCTGCGTATGTGAAATGTTCTACAAGTGAGTTAGAGGTCGTCCCCTTAGTATTAAAATAGCCTATAAATTTTTTGATGTTTTGAGAAAATGAATTTCAAAGTTTTTGCCGAAAGTAGCTCTCACTCAAATCTCGTTATGTCTGTAAATATTTATTATTTTTGACTGACGTTTTGACCCACTTTGTGGAACTAGAATTTGACCAAATTTTGACCACATATAAAATCGACGATTGAGAATCCAAAAATTCAATAAAAAAATAATAGCCTATGAGCACATAGGCTATTGTTATACTAAGGGGACGAGGTAATGATTGAACTAATTTCGTTAAATGCTATTGTGAACAACGTCACCGAAAGCGGTGAGCCTTGAGGAATACCATTTGTTAGTTTATAAGTCTGCGATCTGTAGTTCCTCACGCTGACTGAGAGTTTCCGGTTGCTTAAGAAGGCTTTAACGAAGTTAAATATTTTGGTGCCAACTTTCCAGCGTTTAAGTTGCCTGAGTACCACATGAATGCCAATCCTATCAAACGCTTTCTCAAAGTCTAACTTCAATACTGAGACATGATTACTTGATGCTAGAGCTGTGTTAGAAAAATTTATTTTGCAAACCACATTATTCGTACCGCTATAATTTTTTCTAAAATTTTGGATATACATGGAAGTAGGGATATTGGACGGAAGTTATCAGTGAGGTTGGAAGGTTTATTTGGTTTTGGGATGGGGATAATTAAGGCTGATTTCCACGCTTGAGGGAAAACACCTGAAGTGAATATATCATTATAAACATTTACTAGTCTATTCTTTAAGGCGTAGGGTAGATTTTTCAATATTGTGTAGGAAATTTTATCTGACCCAGGTGTTTTTCCTGACATTTTAAAAATCGTGGAGTCAAATTCATAAGTTGAAATTGACATTTCCATAAAGGAGGCTTTGGGTGAAGGGGAAGAATTTGAATAACTGTAATGAATGAAGCGGTTTTTTTGAGTGTTGAATGTGGGATGAAAATTGCAATTATGTGAATAAGCTGACCAAGATTTGGCAAATAGTTCGGCGATATCTTGTGGAGAGTAAATAGGTTTTTGCCCATTGTATACGAATGGTATGTGAAAACGAGGGGAGGAACCAGTTAGCATTCTTATGTCAGACCAAATCTGTTTAGGATTAGACGAAGGGGTGATATTGGACGTAATTTTTTCCAATGATTTTCTTTTAGCAGCCTTTAACTCTCTTCTGAACACTGCGTTTGCTTTTTTGAAGTTGATTAAATTAGATTCATTCATTGTTTTCTTATATATTGTCCAAAACGTTTGTTTTTTATTTCTGAAAGAGGTAAGCAAATTAGACCAATAAGGTAACTTTGCGGAAAACTTGTTAGTGCTTGTTTGTGGTATTGATATATGGGCAGAAGAACGGATTATTGATTTAATATTAGCTGCTTCCCTGTTGATGTTGTGTGATACTAGTTTTTTATTCGTTAAATCAACAGCAATGCTTTGGAACCTAACCCAGTCTGCCTTAGGGGGCGTCCATAAATTACGTGAGGTGTTTTTTTCAATTTTCTGACCCTCCCTCCCCCCCTGGTGAGATGTCGTGAGATTTTATTCAACCCCCTCCCCCATCCCCCAATCTCACGTGAGATTTTTCAAAATGTGGGTTTCTTATGTAAACGCGTTGGATTGTTATTGTAAAAAGAAAAACAATTTGCTTCGTGCTTTTATTTACGACTAGTTAAGACTAGTAATCAATATTGCTAAGAGTTATAAGTGTAATAAAAATTTAACAATAGAAGACTTAAATCGTAACTACTGCGATTAAAAAAAGAATATCTACTCTAATTCAGTCCATGGAGAATCATGGGCGGTTTCAAGAGAGACTATTGGGACCAACATGTTCATATGATTTTCAGTAAAATCATGTGCTCCTTCAACTTCGTTCTAATCTAGCCACTCTAAGCCGTTGACGCTTGCGCACAGTAACTCATTAGCTCGTCTTGTGATAATCCGTGAGGGTCGCGCTTTGCGGAACATACGCGCTTACTTAGCTGGTGCAATGTGAGCTGCTCTCCTGTGCTCTGCAGCTCTTGTGATAGATGCGAAGTAAATACCGCATGTACTGCAGCATATTTTCTCTAAATCATCACGTATACTTGGGCAATAGAGATCAATAGGCGTGCTGATGAAGGCATTCAGCGGTTGAATCGGTACGCGTATTAGAAATGGAGCAAATGATTTTCCGTCATGTTCTTTAAAGGCCGGAATTGTCAAACGTCAACCTGAGTGATAGGGCGTTCGGCTTATAGTGGCGCGAAAACAACCGATGGGCTACACTGTACCGCAAATTCAGCTTAAATTGAGCTATTTGGTATAAAACAAATATGGTGGTTTGACAGTAGTAATGTATAACGTCGAAGTATGAATGAAATTATTTTCTTTCGAACGAATTAGTGAATGATCTTAATCATACTACGATTACGCTTGAGATTAAATCTTAAGTATTTACAATTTTTTTGTTTCAATCAGAAAAAAAATTGCGTGATATTTGCCGAGACCCCCCCTCTCTCCAACGTAAGATTAGATGAGATTTGACTCGACCCCCTCCCCCCCTTAAACATCTCACGTAATTTATGGACGCCCCCTTTTCTGTAATAAACTTTGATGTTGGCTTGACTTCGTACCACTTTGGAATGGAAATAGACGTTATCAGAGGAAAGTGATCGATGCCATGTAGTTCGCTTAGAGTGCGAGAGGAAAATTTGGGAGAAATGGATGCGGAAACAAGGATTACATCAGGATGGGTGAAAGATTTGTGGGTTGAAAAGTGCGTTGGTTGGCCATCGTTTAAAACAATAAGATTTTGAGATAAAATGAGGTCTTCAATGGTTTTTCCTCTACCATTAGTGGTTTTAGAGCCCCATAAAGGGCTCCAAGCATTAAAGTCTCAATTTTTACTTGTAAGAATTTGCAAGTGAGAAAAACAGCTGATCGCAAAGTAAAAATAAACACGAATTCAAAATTGCGAATTGAGCCAACGTTCTAAATTTAAATAAAAATTGTGAGTAAAATGAAAAATGTAAGTAAATATACCTTATTTTAGATAAAATTTAGGAAGTAAGGAAAATATGAAGAAAACTGTGAATGCCACAACAATACAGTTGCTAAAGGAATATTTTTCATCTGACAGCAGTTTTGAAATGTAACAAATTATTGCGGACAAAATAAAATCAATTGAAGATAAGCTCGTTATTTTATATTTCATTAGCTTTATTTTCTTTTTTAATTTTATACGAGGTAGCTCAACTGAATTTGTTTTTACCTTTTGTGATTTTTCTCGCCAACGATTTAATCAGCAATTCGAGAGAAATGGCTTATTGAATCCGACAAACTATTTGTAACATAATAAACTGTTCAAAAAATGAAAATAGGTTGGAGTCAAAATCTGCAAGTGGACGACCAAGGAAAATATCTGACCGCACCGAACGTATTTTATTGAGAATAGTAGTCGCAAAACTGCAGATTTCGATAAGAAATCTTGATAATGAGCTTAGAGAAGAGTGTGGGGCTGAAGTGCCTCATTAAACAGTCCGCCAAGTTCTTCAAAAGCAGAATTATATTTCACGAGTTGCTCGAAAGAAACCTTCGCTCTCGACACAGCATATTGCAAAGCGGTTATTCTTCGCTAGAAAGTACCTAGTTCAACCAGATAGCCATTCGAATGAGAAGGTATTCTGCAAATTATACTCTATTAGAACCTTTAAATACGGTATACAGTGAAATCGCTGCGGACATGAAAATACGGATAGACAGGAGATGGAATAATCTAGCTACTTGCAAAACCGCGATAATCGTGTGAACACAGAACGCAGTTGAATACGCCGGATTCGTATTAGAAAGCAAAGCAGAACACGCATATAAAGAGAGGAATTACAAACAAAGATAGCTGCAGATTTTGCAATGAACTAGAAGAGAGGGAAATTCTAGAACCCCTCCTATGTTCTTGTCCTGCTTTAGCTAGAACCGAAAAATGTTTAGGAACTCTACAATATGAGGGATTAGAATGTCTCGCTGGGTTGGAGCTTCAGAGCTTACTTAGATTCGCAAAAGACGCAGGCTTATTAGAAGAAGCCTACTACCAGGAAACGTAAGGGTCAAGCTCTATCTGGTATCACTGAGGTCCAATAGGTGATGGCTTTCAGCCAGCCAGGTCAACCTAACCTAACCTAACAACGATGGGAGTCAAATACATAGAAGCTGTGATTACGGCTTCGATGTAGTGCAGGAATTTAAGTACCTAGGAGTAACTATTAAACCTGATAACAAAATTTCTGCAGAAATTGGTTAGAGAACCGCTTATACTTCTCTTTGTGCAATCACCTTCTCGACAGGAAAATGAAGATTTCGCTGTACCGCTCAATTATTATTCCTATCTTGCTATACAGTGGAGAAACTGTCACTCGGAAATGCAGATAAACAGCAGTCGCTGATCTTTGAGAGGAGAACTCTGCGTAAAACCGTTGAGGCGATACGTGATAAAGGCGAATGATGGAAGGGCTACAATTATGAACTCGGAAAACTAGACGTGCATCCCCTTGCAATAACCACAATAATGATCAATCTACTGAAAGAGCCCAGTCACATATTACGGGCTAATACCGATTAGCCAACCCAACAAATACTCTTTGGAAAGTGCCATAGGCAGAGAAGAAGGGGCCGGCCGCCGCTCAGATGGATTGACGGTGTAGATGAAGACGTAGGTATTTCGGCCATGGAGGATGCAGGCACGACACTGGAGACAATTGGAGGCATATGCTGCAGCAGGCGAAGACCCGACCAAGGTTTTTCAGCCAAAAAAGATGATGATTTCAACGATGGATCCTAATAACTTGTTCCAAGGGCTTTATCCTAAACTTTTAGGCGAGTACTGAGGATATCATGAAATACCTAAACGAAAACCTATACATATTGGCGCTTACACTCTTGTTTAACCGAGCTTTTACTCTTATTTGCGGCGTGCGTCTTGATATTTTTTCCACTCAATGGAGGGACCTACAGTGGTAAGCCGACTCCGAACGGCAAATGTTTTTTATGAGGAGCTTTTTCATGGCAGAAATACACTCAGAGGATTGCCATTGCCTGCAGACGGATGACTGCTATTAGAAACAACTTTTTCTCTCATTTTGGTGTTTGATGCGCGGAGATTCGAACCTAAGCGCTCGCGCACTAACCCATTCAAATACGGCGGCATTGCATCATTTAAATATCTCATCATTTAATCCATTCGGCTACGGTGGCCGAATTTGATTATTAGGACGATGGAATTAACATAATAAAAGTTATCCATATGTAAAAGCTTTGGAAGGAAGTCTTCTCACTACGACGATTTTCATGATTTCATTACCCGAATGGAATCACTTAAATGCTCGCTTTAGTGATACTGAAAAAATTATTGAATTTCTCTTTCTTTTATTTCCATTTTGTATTGCTGTAAATTAAAACTGGCTTCACCAAACAGAAAATTTTCAAACTTTGTTGAAGCCCTTTGAAGTCGACGGTATGGCAATGAATATCTCGTACATAGAGGGAGAGACCTGGCTCATAAAATACATCTAGCAGGAAGCAGAACTTTCTATTTTACCTGTTTGTTGAAACGCTTAAAATAATAATAATCATTTGATTTCAATGATTGGCGTCAGAGTGACTATAAATTTCTTTTGAATTCGATTCAAATCAAAAGTGTCGAAATTACTTTGTAGACTGTATAAACAGATAAATAAATAAATCAACTAATGAATTAATGGTCACTCACGTTAATTTGGCAGTTTTTTGTTTTAGGCGAACTCTTTTAAAAAACTAACCGACGACACAAAAAATGTAAGCATAAGAATTTAAAAATTACATGCGCGTTTTGCACATATATACATATGTTCATATGTATTATAATTTTAGACTATAAACATTAATAAACATTATTAACTTTTCCTAAAAAAAAATTGTTTTATTTGTGGAATAAACTGTTTAAGTACTAAAATGTCTATTTTCACCTGCCTATAAATTTAACTACATAAAAAACTAACGAAAATGGCATTATCCATATATATATATACCATATGTATGTATGTCTTTCATTGATGCACTAATTATTAAATAATTAACTTATGCATGCAGGTGTTGAATTTTTTATTTTTTAATTTTTGGTTTAGGTTTTCGTAGTTCTTTGCTTAAAAAACATATCATACTTAGATTTGATAAATAAGTAAAATAAATTTGCTTTATATTCTAGTTTTACATCCTTACGACTAATACAACAATTAAAAGTCTTGTTCATAGGCTGCACGCACAATCACTCAAGTCTACGCAACTTCATTTATGTACTCTTAACTGGAAAGCTGCTGCTTGCAGTTTGGATTTATTAATTTCTTTTGTCCAGTCTCACCAAATACATAAACAACATCTATTCAGCCAAAGTTATACTAAAAATGTTACATACATACATACATACATGCATAATTAAAATACCACCACTTTGCATTTTTTTCTTTTTACTTGAATCAATCGGCTGTAGTCTTACATTGGAAAAGTTTCCACACCTTTTTTTCACCTATTACACTGTGTGACAAAAAAAAAAAAATTAAATATACTTTTATGGAGACCTAGCACAACTTGTGGGCATAGAAAAACTAAAAAAAATGGTATAGCAGAAATTTCCAATACACCCCCAAAATCTCATTTTATGGCCATAAAACCGTTTTTCAGTAGGTTGATGTGAAGAATCACTCCTAACTTCTCCGATTTCGAATTTGTTTTTTTAGTTCGAAAGAACAAAAACAAACCTTTTTGACAGTATGGCCCTTATTATGAGCAACATTCGATCTTCGACTATAGTCGAAAATGCTGATCGAACGAATTTTCATTTGGTATTATGGTGCTCATTCGTTGAAGAATAGGACTATTGTGAATTTCGATCGTTCGACGCATTTACAATAGATAATTTTTTCTCAGCTGATACAGCAAATTAAAATAAAAGAAAAACCAATTGTGTTGAAATTCTTTGCTAACAACATTTTTAAAAGGAAAAAAAAGTATTTTTTATGAAAATAAGTACAACGGAGTTGTGTTTCGACGATTCATCGGTCGATGAAAGATTAGTGGAACTAGCTAGAAGTAGAAAACAGCTGAGGGGCGCATCCAACCCCCTAGAAAGGGCTTCCACTGAGCAAGTTTAGTATTTTCAAAATGTGTTGACGTACTTAATATTACAGAAATTTCCTTACAGTTTTTTAAAGAACTTTAGATTATCTAAAGAGGCGTTTATGAACCTACTGTCCAGTACAGAAAACCAGTTGCAGCAGTGCACCCGAGCCAAGAGCTCTTCACTATTCTCCAAAAAAAGCAACACAAATTATTAATGTGTGTCCAGCTTTGCACAACATTTGCTTGTTTTATAATGTTCAACTTCCGGATGAAGAGTTGTCCGATGAGACCCTCAACGATGATGCTGAAGCTATTGAAGTGGAGCCAAATAACGGAGAAGCAGAAAACATAAGAAATGAAATTCTTAGAATATTATAGAGAAATCTAAAAAGTATTAAATAGAAACCTTAACGCCACAGTTTCTGTTTTATTTTTGTTATACATTTTCTTTATTCAATTATTCGTCATTCGAAAAAAATATGTATTTCAGTTCCTCTATGTATTTCAGCCCATACCTGCCAAGGGAAAATAAAAATGTATTTCTATAAACATCACAAAAAAAAAAACATTATTAACCTTAATCCATTTTGCTGCCGTTCTAACTGGTGGTCCCAAGCAATTCAGCTCCGTTGTAAATTCCTCCCATTTTTTTGCTGCTTGTACTTTGGTGGAAATCCCTTTTGCGAATTGTGGATTCTCTTCCAATAATGCAATTAGCCTTTCTAATTGCTGTTTGGTACTCACGACTTTCGACCTGCATAATATTAACAAAATTGGTATATATTTATTATTTAGTTACTATAAAACAATAAATAATCGCAAACAACTTACATTTTAACAAGTTTTCCCACAATACGCTACACAATCGAAAGCAAAATTGCATTCGACTCTAAATTCGGTATGCAACGAAAATTTCGACAGCGTTGCACCGCTCATAATACCAAATTGACATTCGATTTTCGATCTTCGACAACCAACGAATATCGAAGATCGAATGCAACTCATAATAGAGGCCTATGTTGACAATTTTTCTGAAATGACAACTGACGAGACTGTAGACGGAAGTATTTGGAATTTTTTTATTTTTTCTCTATTTTTTCAACTTCGACATAATTTTTACGATATTATCCGTTATTGAGGATTTTTTTTAGTACACCACTGTTATAGTAAATTTAATTTTGCGTCGAATGAGCTATATTTAACTGTAATTGAATTAAAATTAATAGAGTTGTGTGAGTTTTAAGATTTTAGTTTTTTTTTTACTAATTTGGTATGTAGGTATAACTTACGCTAAATGGGAATAAGGACGTGTTTTGATGCGTTATTATAGATACGTAATATTTATTGGAGTATATATGTATACATAAGAGTACACTGTACTGCATACAACATGTTAGAACTTACGAAAATATCTGACATATTATAGCACTTTTTTTTTTCAATAGAAATATGAAAAAGCTCCCAAGTGTACCAAAGTTCACACTGTACATTGATTAACAAAAGAAGTTTGTTATTATAATTTAACCTTATTAAAAATGTTCAAAGTTTTATTGTTTGTTTCATTGAAATTCAAGAGATATAAATCAAAATGTTGCCAGAAAAGTCGAATTTCTCAATATTCTCGGATGATGTGGCATCATCAGCCTTATCATAAACCAGATGATAGTTATTTTTATAAAACGGACGTAAACGGTCATCATTATAAAGCTCGAAAGCACATAAAGTATGCTGATGTTGCAACTGTTAAGAACCCCGTAGTCTTGGACGATATGATTGACTCAACTGCAGGAACTGAAGACAGTTCAACTCATTGCTGATGATGATCAAACTGATAACAATAAACCTGATGAAGAAGAGTACTTTCCGTCTGGTTCTAAGTCTTCAGAACGACACATTGTATCAAATTCAGGATCTTTCTCGTGATTTACTTCTATCGGGAAGACAATCTGAAACGCTCGCTTCTCGATTTAAACAATGGAATTTAGATGATGACGACTTCAGATGAATGATGATGATCGAATTTCTTACAGAGAAGTTTTCAAAACTGATGAAGAGAATGACAAGTGTACCGTACCATACTAAACTCCAAAGGGCCGTTTCCACTGCATTTTTAAGTTTGGAACCAGTTCCGCTGTGTACTGCACCGTACCGCACCGTACCATACCGTACAGTGCTGCACTGCACAATACTCCAATAAATATTATGTGTTTATAATGACACTTGTTATCATTTTCATGCTTCGATGCATACATACCAAATTAGTAAAAAAAAAAATAAAATCTTAAAACTCACACAACTCTATTAATTTTAATTCAATTACAGTCAAATATAACTCATTCGACGCAAAATTAAATTTACTATAACAGTGGTGTACTAAAAAAATCCTCACTAACGGATAATATCGTAAAAATTATGTCAAAGTTGAAAAAATGGAGAAAAAATAAAAAAATTCCAAATACTTCCGTCTTCAGTCTCGTCAGTTGTCATTTCAGAAAAATTGTCAACATACCGTCAAAAAGGTTTGATTTTGCTCTGTCAAATTAAAAAAACAAATTCGAAATCGGATGGAAATTGGCGAAGTTAGGAGTGATTCTTCACATCAACCTACTGAAAAACGGTTTTATGGCCATAAAATGAGATTTTGGGGGTGTATTGGAAATTTCTCCTATACCATTTTTCTTAGTTTTTCAAAACCTACAAGTTGTACTAGGTCTCCATAAAAGTATAATTTCACTGTCGCACAGTGATATGTTTTGCAAAACTTCGAAGTTGGCACTTGAAGTTTATTGATTTCAAAACAATTTTTGTCTTTTTTGTTTTTGTTTTTGTTTTTATTCTTTTTTAACTGTAATAATAGCAGTGTTTTTTTTATTTTTCGTAATTATGTTTAAGTAGTTGTGTTAGCACCGGGACATCCATCTTTGATTAAATACATATTTTATATTTTGTTTGTATTTCTTTAATTTGTATTGATTACTAATATTTCTAGTTATATCATTTTTAGTGTTGTGCGTCGCATAATAAATGCTACGAGTTTCTAAAAACTTATGTATGTATGTAGCTCACAATGAGTTTACATCATGGGTTTTCAAAGTACCGGAGGTTATTTATCACTACTTAATGTTAATCTGTGTATGTAGGCATGATTTGTATTCGTATGCACTCCATTTCTCTGCTGCAAGTAAGTATGTGTGAGTGTATGCGTATGCATTTTAAATTGGCCTACAATTTTACCACATTGAAATTGCAGCTTTTCCGATTTTGCATATCACTGGGAATCAGGGGAAATTAGTTTCTATTAAAAGTTCGGGCAAAGGTCGCGTTACGCTTTGCGCAGGTTCGTATTTGTTATACTCGCACGCGCTTGTGCACAAGGATTTTATAAATTTGTTCATATAACGGTTGCATATACTAGCAACAGAAAGGAAACGAGATACATATAATATATATGAATGGTAGAGTGTTCAGAATGAGGAGAAGACTCGATTTCGTCATGTCTATCCGTCCGTGCGCACGATAACTGGTGTGAAAATTAATATTATTCAGTCTAGGATGATAGATTTACAAGGTGAAAAACTAAAAAAAGGTGTTGCAAGAAATGAAGAAAATAGTGAGGGGAACTTCGGCTGCCATGTCACATGGGAGATTCGGCGGCCGAGTTCTACACGATCATTTCACATGCATTCACACACTCGTCCAATCAGTCGTTGTGCAGATAGCAACGAAGTGTCATTGGTTGATTTTTTTCCTAGTATATCACCAACGCAATCTCAGTTTTTTTGTAAACACATCCAAAGTGATGCCTCTGATTCGCTCAAATTCGCTCAGAGCCGAGTAACGTTCTGTTAAAGAACACACCTCTAAAAATCTTTTCACCACATATATTTTCAACCATGAAACTTGGTACATCTATTCCAGCTGATCCAAAGAATGTTGGTGCTGAAAATTTCAAAAATGGGCAATAACTAGCTCTACCTCCCATATAACGGTAATTTTGAAGAAAGTAATTACGTTTTTGCTCTATTATAAATAATGAAAAATTACTCAAATTTGGTCAGAATTATGAATAAAAACAAAAAATAAATAAATAAATAAATAAAAAATATAAAATTTGGCGTAAATGAAAGTTTTGAAATAAGGGCTATGCCACACCCACTTTTGGCTAAATGCATCAATGACGATTTAATGCAACTCACCCACACTTCGTACTCGCAGTGCTCCCCACCTTATTTAGATCCAACATTAATATTAATGGTATCGAATAAAACCACGCCCACTCTTGTATTATATAAACACTAAAATTCGGTTCATCTGTCTGACGTATCCAGCTATAACTTTCATTGTCTGTGAGTTAGTTTACTTTCAAAAATTAACAGCCAACCCAAATTTACCAAAATATGGGCGGTTGTATGAAGTTCGGTTCATACTGAATTTAATATTCCTTACTTGTTCTTTAATAAATTGAAAAATGAACTGATTATGTATGGCATCATGGCGTGAATGTAAACACATCGCTGGTATTTACATAGTTTGTTTGTGATGTCACACGCAGACGAGGACCGCTTTTGGAGCGCGTATTGCGTGATCTGTTATGGTTCTCTACCATACACTTCGTGGCTAACTCTGAACTAGTGTTGAACGTCAGGAGGATGAGATAGTTGACGTTCAGTTTTAAGTTAGCAGCACAACGATCAAGTGACTGATATCCAGAGCGTGCTTGAATTATGGAGGGAACACTTCTCAAACCTGATTAGCAGTGACAAGTACGCCTGCCACAGAGATTGTGAAGATCCCGATACCCCAATCGCTGACGACGGAACTGTCGTTCCGCTACCCGACAATGACGAGGTGAGAATAGCGCTAACGAGGTTAAAGAACAACAAAGTCGCATGAGCTGACAGACTGCTTGCTGGGCTATTCAAACATGGTGGCGAGGAGCTGGTAAGGTGCAGCTCCTATGCATAATATGGATTGCATGCCTGCCGACTGGAGTTTAGGTGTGCTCTGCCTAATCCATAAGAAGGGTGATTCTGCAATCTATGCCAATTATCGCGCGGATTAGTATTCTAAATATCGCCTATAAGGTCCTAGCGAGGGTATTGTGTGAAAGGCTGAATCCCATCGTCAGCCAACTGATTGGACCTTATCAGCGTGGGTTTAGACCTGGAAAGTCTACCATCGACCAGATATTCACAATACGCCAAGTCTTGGAAAAGATTCATGAAAGGAGAATCGACACATACCATTTCTTTGTTGATTTTAAAGCTGTATTTGCCCGAAAGGAGTTACCTGTATGCCGCGATGTCTGAATTTGTAATCCCTGCAAAACGAATATGAATATGCAAGATGACGTTGCTCAACACCAGCAGCGCAATCAAAATTGGGAAGGACCTCTCCGAGCCGTTTGATACCAAACGAGATTTCATGCAGGCGAACTCGCTGCCGTGTGACTTCTTTAACCTGATGTTGGAGAGGATCGTGCGAGCCGCAGAGCTTAATCGCTCAAGCACAATTTTTTATAAGAGTGTACACTTGTTGGCGTATGCCTATGATATTAACATCATCGGCCTTAATAACCGTGCTGTTAGTTCTGCCTTCTCCAAACTGGATAAAGAAGTAAAGCGAATGGGTCTGGTAGTGAACGAGGACAAAACGAAGTACCTCCTGTCATCAAACAAACAGTCGGCGCACTCGCGTATCGGCACCCACGTCACTGTAGACAGTTATAATTTCGAGGTTGTAAGATACTTGGTTTATTCAGGAACAAGCATTAACACCCATAACAATGTCAGCCTATAAATTCAACGTAGAATCTCTCTTGCCAACAAGTGCTACTTTGGACTAAGTAGGCAATTGAGTAGTACGACGAATTGGGCTAACACTCTACAAGGGTCTCATCATGCCCGTCTTACCGTATGGCGAATAAGCTTGGACGATGACAGCATCCGATGAAGCGGTGCTTGGAGTGTTTGAGAGAAAGATTCTGCGTAAGACTTTTGGACCTTTGCAACCGCAGGCAACGGCGAATATCGCAGGCGATGGTACAATGAGCTGTATGAGCTTTACGACGACGTAGAAATAGCGCAGCGAATAAAGATCCAGCGGATACGTTGGCTGGGTCATCTCATCCGAAATGTATACAAAACCTTCGGCACTGAAAGTATTCGATCTGGTATCAGTTTGTCGAGGTAGAGAAAGAGAAAAGAGCAAGTGGAGAAGGACTTGCCTTCACTTGGTGGGCCCTACTGTCGCCGATTAGCACGAGAAAGAAACGACTGGTGAGCTTTGTTAAACTCGATCAAAATTGTGCAAGCGGTTATCGCGCCAATCAAGAAGAAGAAGACGCTTTCAGATAGCATACTGAATAAATAATCTACTTTGTTAACCTGATATTAAAAATCTAATTACTAAAATCTAATTCTGCATACTCGTGAGGATATAAAATGTATGCCTTAACTATTATGGAATAAAATATTACCTCGTTGTTTCTTTAAAGCCTACCCTAACGCTTACTACACAAAGTTTGGAACTAAGCAACGCACAGCGTTAGCAGAGGTTGGAAGTGGCGCACAGTACTCGTATAAACTTACTCGTATTTAACTCATATGATTTTATAGTGGAGTCTAAAGCTTTATCCAGTGACGTATTATCCCACATACAAAATTCTTTCTAGTACATCTGTTCATTATATTATATAATTAGATTAGGATATACATACACATATGCATTAATGTAAAAAAATGTTTGTTTGTGTTCCTTCGATTCGATTACTGCCTTCATTTGCAGCTTAAAATTAGTTGTAAAAAAGTATAGTTTTACTTTTCTTGAGTGTTTCCTTTTCAAAACATTACAGAGATCATTACATAGAGACGACAGTTATATGTAGTTGTAATAGTATACGGGTAAAAACTTACATACGAAATTTTGAATAAAATTCAAATGCATAAAAACAGGTGAATCGGGTCGTACACGTACATACATATTAGTTTTGTTACTTTTGTAATTTTTGTCATTTCGCATTTAAACGAATAATCGAACAATTTTTGTCAGGCTTAGTATTATCTTGAATCGTTCCGGGGCACAATTCTGTACGATTTTTGAAGTTTCCATCGAAAGTGGTCAGACTGTGGTAACACGATCGATTTCGACATATCGCACAGAATTGTCGCTTTGTCAGCAGATCACCTCCTTTTCATCGAGCACGGCCGTATCCATAGAACTTAGTGACTTGAGACGTGTCTGTAGTACCGATGAACCACGAAATTTGCGTTTGATTTTTCTACAATGGAAATTAAAACGCCTAAATGAGATTTTTCGTTTGTCCTTTGAATTAGGTTAGGCTGTGAATAGGGTGTTGGGAGCAGTAGTACTCACTTGTATGCGAAAGCGGCAAAGGCGCAACACAGCAACACGATAATGAGACACAAAGTGGCCAATATCTCAGTAGGCAGTTTCATAATGGCCGAACACTGTAGGAAGGTCTCATCGTCACCGGAAGGGCAGTGTACAATGCCGTCGCACCAAATGCTCGCGTTAACACAAGCTCCCAATTCGGAGCACTTGTACTGACAGTCTTCTGCAAAAAAGTAAAATAAAAAGTGAATACATTTTTGGTTTGCTTTGGGAGATGAGAGTTTGGTAATGGAGATTGTCAAGCACCTGCTATACTTAATACTGGTCTAGGAACCAACTCCATCCAATTGAATGTAAAGTCACCATTCTCAGGACGTAGATACTCGACGCTAATGGCTTTGGAACGATTCGAGATTGAGTAAATGGGTCGCTCATTCCAGCCACTGCTGAAAATTTCCACAAATTCGTAAGCTTTTGAGTCAGGCGACAGCGGGCATGCGGTGATAGTCAAACCTAGATTATCAAGATATATATTTAAAATTAAAGAAATGTATATAAAATTAAAATTAAATTAAAATAATGTACGAAAAGTTCAGTATCACTTTAATTTCGTTTCTCTACAACTTGGTAGAGCTCATTTTCACTTACCCTCAGAAGTTGTTAGCACGACTCGAGCTTTGGTTTCGCACCGATATGAGCTTGTGCCTACAATGGTAGTATTCATCGCCTTCTTCGGATTGTATTTACGCAAGAATATTGCTTTTAGGCGTACATATAAGAATTTGTTGCCATTCGATGGTTCTATTAGCCAAGGTCGTGTGCGGCATTCCATCTGTGAATGGAAAGAAGATTAAAAGGTGTCAACAGTATTTACTCTCCGAAAACTCTAAGCCAGTCATACTCACATCACCGAATGTCATTTGTATGGTGCCACTAGGACCAAACTTTCGACGTCCATCTTTGCAATTCGCTGGTCCTTTGATGAACTCAAACATGCCCTCAAAGTTAATGGCGTCCGGATCGTCAAGCGTAGTCATATTAATTGCAGTAAAATGCACCTCGAGATCACGGCTAGTGGACGTATATTCCACAGGCAGATGTGAAGAATTCGACGAATTGCAGAGGCAGCCGCGTGGCAGTAAAATTGAGTCATGATAGGGTCGTTCGAAGATCTGAAAGATATGCATAATTAGAAATTTTGGTAATTTATTTTTACATGATTTTCTAACTTTTGTTGGAGTTATGAAATCAAGCATTAAAAAAATACTAAAACTCGCACCCTCTATTGTTTTAATTACTTCTTTGATTATCTGCAGTTGAGATCAAGCGAAGAATGACGCTTTCGGGCCCAGCAGGCAATAATCTACATATTTTAAAGTCACATAAAGAGAATATAATACTTGATCCTCATGAAAGGATACGAAATGCTAAAAAATTTTTCCTACAATTTAAAATCTCAATAAAAAACCTTTAACCTGCTTTAATCTTAAGCCTCGCCATAAATTGGGATGGTCCCTGACGATCATTCTCAGAAGAGTCTCTAAGACATCTCAACATCTTAGTCCAGTATGAATCTGCTCAAAAGAGAAAGGGGGAAAATATTTTTAATACGAAAGATGCCAGTCTCATCACTAATGAATAAACTTGCACGAACCAAGAATGGGTCTGAAATCAGATCACATTAGAACTTCAAAGTCAAATATACTTGATATTCAAGTAACTACGCCTAAAAATTTACTCTAGTTCCAGCTGAATTTTGGCGCTGACATCCCTTGTAGGTTATTTGGCCGAGTTCGGTATTTCGGCTATTTGTGGTATGCGTCTTGAAGTTTTTCCCCATATGGAGGGACCTACAGTTTTATGTCTCTGCTTCAATCTGTTTCCGAATTGCAGATTTTTTTTTTAACGGACTTTTCTATGGCAGAAATTCACTCAGAGGTTTGCCATTGCTTACCAATTGGCAACTTTTTTCTTGTTTGGTGTTTCATGTCCAGGCTTTCGAATCGTAGTGACGCACGAACCCATTCGCACCGTACAGAAGCCGGTATATTATATAGCTAAACTGGTATAACCTAACGCAATGCTTCACACGATTCAACCAAAAGATGATGGTAATCTAAAACTCCACACGCGCAACCAAAAAGTCATTGAGGAAATACCAAAGTACCGATTGGCGTTCCAGTGGGAAACGCTACTCAGCAAAGTACCGGTCACGTTGCAAGCACATGGTCTTAGCTTTTAGTCCTAATATTAGAATTAAACTAATTTGTAAGTTCAGTAGTAAAACATCAAGCAACCACCAAAAACCGGTCTAGTCCGGAGTCATTTTTTTTTGTTAACCCCTTAGCCGAAAGTTTAACTTATACAATAAGGCAGAGTAAAACTGATATTGGTGTAGCTGAGAACCAGATTTGTGCTGACTTTCTACATTTCCATTGAGCAACGAAAAGCTTCCCAAGGATTGCCTTAATCGGCCAGTGTGCAGGCGTTTGTCTGCCTTTTTTCTGGGTGCAAGAGTCAATAAGCTGAAAATCTTTTTTTATTTTAATACCATCTCTAGTAGTAGTACCCTTTTCGCCTCTTTGGCATTATAACGTATATTTTAGTGGATACTTTCCTCGCCAGTTTCATACTTTATGTGTCTCCTTAAAATGTCATTTGGAGTGCATCCATTAAGCAACTCTTCTCTATTTGAATCCATACCTTGAATCAATTTGCAATTCGTAATATTACCCACCTCAATGCGTGCGTTCGTATTACCGTAGCAAAATGAGCGATTTATATCCTCGTCTACGCGCGACATACATGGCCGATTTAATGTGGTCACCTTTCGCAATTTGATGCGTATACGTTCGCCTCGTTGACCTTCAAACTTGTAGATACATTTTAAATTACGTGTACCGCCGCGTCCAAAGAGAAATATATTGCGTACGCTGCGAAAAATGGCTGGATCCTTGCGGTCCATGAGACTACTGACGAATTTGCGACTACAGTCGTTCTCACCACCAGCCAGCGGAAGGCCATCCTGATGCAGATCGATAAACTCGTACTTCAATTTGAATTCCAGCGGACTGAAAGTATTCAATTACCCATCAAATAAATCAACTTATACGTACATACGAACAGATCTTCAGTTTCCAACTTACCGCAATACTGTCGACTCACTGTTTTTAAGTTCTAATGTAATGCTATCGCTGCTGGAGACATAACTTTCAGAGACCGTACAGGGTCGTGCATAGGTTTCGTTAATGTTCGAACGATCACAGGTACGCGGTATGGTACCACGACAAAAACGCGCAATAACACTTGTGGAATTGTGACTGTACTGGGAGATTAGCGGGTGTGAGGGTGTGTCGCTCGCACTGCAAACGGTTACGTGGATATTTTTATTACAGAAAATATACGCTGCTTGTTTGATTGCTTACCAATTGAGGTCCTTACATGCGGGTGGTTCTCTCAAGGCGCCATCCCAGATACGTAGCATGCCACTACAATCCTCATGCGTTTGCAGTACACCAATCGCGCCCACAGAGGTCTCATCAATCTGTCCGAATTCGGGATACAAATTGAATTTCATCATTGAGATCCATACTTTAAAACGTGAAAGCGGCTGATTCATGCCTTGTGTGCTAGTGCGGCGGGACAAACTTAAGTGATCGAACGTTTTAAAAACGCCCATACCTTGTAAGTGGTAAAGGCAGGTGGTGTTAGGCGCCAGCGAATGCTTGGGGTTCTCAAGTATACCGCGTCCAGCACCGCGTATCCAAAATTCACATGGCTTTTTATTTTTCGAATACGTCGGACTCATTATATCTACAAAAATCACCTCGACCTAAAAAATATTGCGAAAATGAAGTTACTTTATTATTATATAAATATTCGCCCTGCATACATCCAATTGGAAGCCATAGAGCGGCAACACTTGTGAAGATGTGCCAGTGAATGTACCAAAAGGCGAAGTAGTAAATTCCACCAGCAATTCAGGCCCACTAGAGACTGCTGATGGCACTGCCTGCCCGCCACCGCAAAACTTCAATATGACCGGGTCACGCGTGGTGTAGCCATCGTAGACTGTCACGTAGTCCTGTAAAAATAATCAAGTTAGCCATTGTGCCGAAGCGTTGGAGCCAAAAGTAATTAAAGAGATTGCAATCGATTGGTGAAGGTGGTGGTATCAAAGAGGAAAACACATAGGCGAGGGAAAATAGTAAAAAATGAGGTGAAGACATAAGGTTCATATAAAATACTTGAATTGGAAATAGTTAGCTGCTATACAGATCTTTAAGTACTACTATTAAGTATTTAAACAAATACTTAATTTTGCAGTTGAAAGGCAATGAAAAGTAGTTTAAGCTCAAAGAACAGAGTGCAAAATATTTAAAGGGTTTCAAGTGTTCTCTGATTGAGTGTGCGATATTTCCATTGAGCTACACTAGACGATGCAATTTTTCTAGAAAAATATTTAAACATTTTACGTTCATAGGATGAGTGCATAGAGGAGACGGCTTACAGCAGTGTGCAAGATAAAGGTTAGTCTACGCTAATATACTTAAGAAGAACATGTCGCAGAAACTTAGATGTACAAAAGCATTTGTTTATTGATGTTCTTGCCGAAAGGCAAATCTGTATGCAGTAGGATTGTGTAGGTGTGTAGGTGCAATTTTGTGAATAATTAACCCTTCACTCATCGATTAAATGCGAAATTGAGATTTATAGCTTGCGGCAATCCAATTTGCACATACAAAACTAACACCTGAAATATAAACGATTTACTTTGCGGCCTTGGGGCTGTCACACCTCTTAAAAGTGCATAAAACATATCCATTTTAAACATATCCTTAGCCGCAAAATGCTACAATCAGAATTGAAAAGTAAATGCACTGTTAGTCTTCAGAATAATCTCCATTTAACTCAATACATTTGCGCCCGTAATATACCAACCCATTAACACCGTCTATGGAATGGTTTTATAGAAGGCTGCTAGCGTGGTAATCTGTAGAAATTTCCGGGTATGAAAACAAAATCTGTCTATTTCTAAAAAATAACAGTGGTAGTTCATCCAGAGTGCCTCCGTGTTACGGTAGCCACGAGGATCGTCAGGGAATTTGTAAATAGGATCAAGGTTTCATCCATGCACTTGGAATTAGCTGAGCACAAAACTGATGCGATTTTAATAAGCAGCGGGAATTTATGAAGGTAAATGTTTAAACTTTAAAACTCAGAAAATACTATGAAAAAGGCAACGAATGGGCAGACCTATCTGGTACAAATAATCCCAAACAACGGTGGCCCTAGCCATAGTAGGGTTCTCAGCATTGAACATAAAAAGCCATTCAAGAGAACTCTTATCCATCTATCGGCTAAGTGCTTTGCGGACAATCTATTACTTCCCCACAATTTCTGATGTCGCTTCCTTCGTCATTGAGGGCCATATTCTGGTTGACATTTTGGCAAAATAAATGAAGACAGTATATAAGGGGGTTCAATAACTACCCGATGAAAGAGGACATTCCTGAGGGAAGTTGGTGCTAGCATCGTGTGCAGCCATCTATCAAACGACGGCAAAACCAATTTCAGACTGATTGATAGGTTAGTTTGGATTTGGGAGCTGTTCGAGTAAGACATGTATCGTGATTTTCGCCAAGATGGATCGGTAATTCGCTTTTTGTTTTTGGATGGGAAAAAAATTCGAGGAGATAAAAGCACAGTTGGATGTTGTCAATTAGATATTGGTTCAACAAAAAACGTGAGCGAAAATTCGTTTTTGATGACGAGGTGCCGCGATTGTTCACGGTGAGCAAAAAGCGGATGCGGAAATTAAGCGAGATCCAAAAGGATTTTTGCTTTGAGTTGTCACCGTTGATGAAACCTGGATTCATCATTGCACATCAGAAACTAAGCAACAATCAAAACAATGGATTTCTCTCGGTGAATCTGGTCCAAAAAAGGCGAGGATAGTTGGAATGCGAATGGCGTCATTCTCATGGAAAAAGGAAGAACGATCACTGGAGAGAGACACCGCCGCATTTGGCAAAAAAGAAGGTGCTGTTCCACCACGATAACGCACCAGCACATTCATCTGGAGTTGTCGCCGCCAAACTCCATGAATTGCGCTATCCCTCGACCCGGCTTCCTGCGACTTTTTCTCGTTCCTTAACATGAAGAAATGGCTCACGGAAGTCAACGCCAAGACAGAACCGTACTTTGGAGAGTTTGATAAATACTATTTTTTGGAGGGTTTAAAGAAATGGTCGGAGTGTTGGGAGAAGTGTATCTTTCTAAAAAGTGACTATGTTTTTGAAAAAATTGTGTCTTCATTTCTAACACGAGTACTTATCACAACACGGCTGTAGAGCAAGGCGTAAACAAATTACAAGATGTAAAGATGTCGTTCGATCGCTTATTGGCAAAAGCGGTGGAACAGATCACTTAAAGGCAGATGGGCACACGAGTTAATACCCACTCTTACGTTGTGGTTAGAAAGCTACCCTGGGCGGGGGTGTCAAATTATTACCTTACTCAATTCCTGTCAGGGCTCGCGGTATTTAGAAAATACCTCCATAGATTTGTTTATGACAGTTCACCAGATTGGGCTAACTGTTGAACTTGTCTTGTTCCAATTTCCACGCTACCTCCCGAAACCTATGAAATCTTAAACGAATAAAATATTGCAGACTTTATGCTGAATTCAGCTGATAATTGGAAAGGAATCTGTGCGTATGTTACACATATCCATAATGAACTGAGAGACGCCAGAATCGCCTTGAGCGTTGCCTTGCTGTCAATAAAAATGTTTACACGAGCCTTAGTAGTGGCTAGTACAGTAATTAGAAAATATTTCCAAATACTACGAATCTGTGTGACTTATGATGAAAAATATGTTGATATAATCTTTGAAATATCATGGGCTCATTGTACCCAAATGCAAAGCGATGAGCCAAGAAATTGAATTACGTTACCTCTAATAATATTTACGGAATATCTCCCAGTTAACCACCTATTAGAAGTATTTTTATTGAGCGTAATAAATGTTTGTGCTAACAACTCAAATAGTTCCACCAATATAATTTCCTAATCATTTAGATAATTATTCTATTGCCATAATTGCAAAGAGTTTGTCGCTTCTGCTGATTAAACAACAAAAGACGGAAGATAAATAGTTTGATTCACCACGCACAAATATCAATTAGGCGTTGCAGTATAGCTTTGACAGAATTCACATTCATTTTATTTACGTATATATGTATGTATTTATTCATGAGTGTGTTAGTCCTTTGAATTGCGCGTTTGTCGATCCTCGCTCGTCATATAGATGCGCCAAACTGCATCTGCTTTTGTCTGAGCTAATGTCTGCCCTGCTACTGGACAGTAAAGAAGATGCTGGCGTTGCACGATGCGCTGCAGTGCGGCCGATACAGTTTGCCGGCCATCCATCAAGTTTTATTGCTGAATGAGCAAAATTGTACCAACTGCCATTATTCACACGTGTAGTGTGGAAAATAATGGTGAAAGGAGGGGAAGCAAAACGTAGAAAAGGCGACAAAGTGGCAAAGGAGTTACTGGCGTAATCTATGTATCAAATTTGTAATTGCTAACGTAAATAGTATATAAAGTTAGCAGTGGGGTTTGAAAGTTGGATGCTAAAAATCTTTAAATTTAATTTAAGCTTTACTGAGTAAAATCGCTAAAATTTTCTACTACAACATTTGCACGCTTGTAGCGAAACGTTCATAGTTTGTAAATACCAATAGACAGAACTTATTATAATAAATTATAATTTAATATTATAAGTCTATCCATTTCCAAGCGATTGCATGCTTTGGGAATTATTCAGAAATAGGGGACTTGGGGCCTTATGAGTTAAAATCAAGGGATGTTGAACGTCGTTTTTTCGCCTGTGAACAACTGCCCCAGCGGCAAAAAAAGTAAGGGTTTTCTTAATCGCATCGTGACAGGTGATGAAAAATGGATTGATTACAGCAATCCAAAGAAAAGAAAGTCATGGGGACTGCTCGGTCATGCTTCTACGTCGTCGCCTCGACCGAATATTCACTCTGCGAGGGTTATGCTTTGTATTTGGTGGGACCAAGTTGGTGTGATTTATTATGAACTGTTAAAACCAAGCGAAACCATCACTGGGGATCCGCATCGACTTCAATTGATGCGATTGAGCCAAGCACAGCATGACAACGCTCGGCCTCACGTTGCCCAACCCGTTAAAACCTACCTGGAAGCACTGAAAAGGGAAATCCTACCCCACCCGCGATATACTCAAGATATTGCGCCGTCCGATTATCACCTGTTCCGATCGATGGCGCATGGTCTAGCTGACCAGCAGTTCCATCCATATGATGACATCAAAAAATGGTTTGATCCGTGGATAGCCTCAAAAGATGAACAGTTTTACCGCGGCGGTATAAGAGATGTACCAGAAAGATAGGAAAAAGTAGAAGCCAGCGATGGGCAATACTTTCAATCATTCACTTGTAACAATTTTTTCAGAATAAAGTTGTATTTTCATCAAAAAAACAGCGACAGAAGTACAGTCTGTGTCAGAAAAAAGGAACCGCAATTATTCATGAAAGTATGTACAAAACTTTTTACATGAATGTATGTACACAACTACGAGTCGCAGTTACTCAATAAGCCGTGTAGCCTTCTTCGTTGTCCAGTACAGCCTGGCATCTTCTTAATGCTTTGAACCAGCTTCTCTGCGTAGCTCGTCGATAAGCAGGAGTTGCTTTAAATCATGGACTGGCCTTCCGACAAGATGCGTTTTCATAGTCCCCCATACGTTTTCAAAGGGGGTTGCGTCTGGGGACTGGAAAGACCAGCCGAATACTGTGACGCCATTTTCTTGTTTTGTTGTTCCTCAATGTGTTTTTCTGAGAGCAGTGGTTTTGATGTTGTGGGACGGTAGGATATGATCGCTTACTTCAGTAGACGTTCGATGGTGCTGATACTCACATCTATTCCCTTTTCACAAAGAAGGGTCCCGCTTAAAAAGTCCCGAAATATATCTTGAAGTTACAAGAAAAAATCGGTTATTTTCTTCTGACACAAACTGTACATAGAAAATCACCAATCTAGCTTAGAGAAGTACTCAAAATAAGCCGGTCTAGGGATGAAAGAGAGAAAAACATAGTATTTCTTGGCAACGCATGCAAAATGTCCCACCATTTTGGAGCAACCGTCATTGCTAGCAAATCTAACTCAAGCTTCAATTAGAGGTGCTGTAGCTATACTCGTAACGCCATAGCCGTAACTATAAACATAGCCGCGACATTACAGCGTTTGTGGATTAGTAATACCCTAACCATAAAATGTTGATATTGAAGTAGAATTAATGTGAACATTTGCATTTTGTCGTACAAGCGCGGATAATTGCCACTGAGTTAATTAATTTTTCGTCGTTCATTTCTAATATTTTAATAAAAATTTTAACGCATATATCGAAATAAATGTAAAGTATTTCACAGCGGTTTTCGGTTACGGGGAAAATCAAAAATTCAATAGATAGGCCTACGGTTATGGCTGTGGTGCTTTGCTGCGTTTGTCGTTTACAGTGGTGCCCATATGTTTGATTAGAACAAATGACTGCTATGGTTACGATTATGGCTAAGGTACGGCACCACTAAATGCAGCTTTAAAAACTAGTAGACATAGCATGAAGATGAAAAGGTACTACCAAGGGACATTTTAGAAATTTGTTGTATGCAAGTCCCAGGAAGACATTCAAACATTCTAAAAAGCATAAAAATACAACGACTAACTGAGCAAGTATCTTCTTCAGCACACTTGAGAGGACAACGAAAACAAGTGCATTTGCACATAAAATGAAAGAACGAAAGTCATTGCCAGCACACAAAGGCCTTAATAAACCTGAGCATATGTTGGATCTTCTGATCTGGTATTCTGCCAAGTTCACTAAAAACCTTGCTTTTGCACCTTCCTTTGCATACAGCGAGATAGCCGTATACAATGAAAGTTGGCAATTTCTGGCTCTTTCCCGTCAGAGCAGCTTTTGCCGAAGCTATTGGGGTTGACCTGTAGTTGATATGTCTCTCCTAAGCCTTCAGCCTACGACTGCTGTGATATTTTTTTGTTCGAGACCAATCTAATAGAAAATATTTGCGAAAAATATTAGTCTGTTTATCTTTAATCACCTAAGGTTTGAATAAGTATAACTGGTCACAATGTTGCTAATACCAAACTAGTTTGTATCAGACCACATTGTATATTCGTTTGAACTAGAAGCAATTTTGGCGATCGCCGTAGCCAAATGGGTTGGTCCGTGACTACCATTCGGTAGTGCGTAGGCACGAAATTCCGTAAATAGACATCAAATAATAGAATAGGTTTTTTTCTAATAGCGGTCGCCCCTCTGCAGGCAATCTCGGAGTGTCTTTCTGCCATCAAAAACCTTTTTATACAAAATATCTGCCTTTTGGAGTTGGCTTAAAACTGTAGGTCCCTCCCTTTGTGGAACAACATCAAGACGCACATCATAAAACGGCAGGAGGAGCTTGGCCAAAAACCTACCAGAAGGGTACGCGCCAAATACATATTTTAAGAACCACTTTGATTTGCTCAGCATTCCTCTGCAGGAACGCCAGCATAATCACCCTGCGGATATTCATTCATATACGAGTATGCATGAGTGATAGGCAACTCTTCAACGTCCACAAATACATGTATTCATCTATGCCAGCAAGTGGTTTCAATGTCCGGTGTCGCAGCCAAGAGAGCACACACCAAGCCTAGCACCAAGTTCAACAGAGTAACACCAATACTGTTGGTGGGAAATGCGGAATCGGAAGCACTTAGTTCACTGAGCTAGAGAGACACAATAAAAAAAAACCAAAACAAAGAAATACACACACACACAAAGCAATGAGGATGAAATGTAAAAATTGAAATGAAATGCTGTTAAGAGAAATAAAATCGCAGATTAAGTAAGTAAAAATGCAAACGAAATCCCTAAAAGGGTTGGCGGTGTGCAGTGAAGCCATTAAGTGGGAAAGTAAACACGTTGCTCTCGACACTTAGCGGCAGGACACGCGCCCCCATTATGATGCTAATACGCCTAGCTGGAATCCAAACTCTACGATCACAAACTGTAAAGCGAAAAAAAATTAAAATAAAAAAGGGTGGAAGAGCAAAGCAACCGAAAAGCGACAAAAAGTGTGCAAACGATGGGAAAACTTTTTCCCCAACAAGGCAAAAATGTTAAAAAAGTATAGAAAACAAGTAAAAATAATAAAAAAAAGCAAAACAAAAAAACTTTTTCTCAAAAAATTTAAATGAAAGAACGTGCGAAAATCCCAACGTTAGTGCTGACCAAACTTCTACAGAGGAAAGGCATTCAAAATTGCCACTGTGGTGGACACCACTCCGGGCCAAATGGTGCTCATAAATATGATGAATTAGTATGCTTAAAGTTCGCGGTAGATACACTCAAGCACCCGCAGCATCCGCTACGACCATCTGGCCTTTGAGCGCCTTGGCACTGTGGTGCTTTAAGCGGATCAACGCGGACAAACTCAACTTTATTTCCGTACCCACGTATACGCGAATAGATGTGTATGTGTGAAATATGTACATATATGTATACACGAGTATATTGTGCATATATATGCGGTGCTGTGTGCGCAGCTGAAAATTTGCCATATGTACCCTCGCATGCTCGCCAACAGTGGACATATGCGCGTTTACAAGCATCGGCAAAATGTACTCGTGTGCATGCTTTGACTGTGTTTGTGCATATATACGAGTAAGCAAGTACGGAAATGCCCATCTCAATGGTTGTGAGCTTAAGCGATTTAAGCATTTGCTGGTGATTGATTGCTACGTACCCAGCTATTTTAATTTTGAAATTTGATTAGAACGCTGGCAAATGGAAATCGAAAAAAGAAAGGAAGCCTCTCGAATTATCCGCAGGTGTATAAAGCTGTTAGGTGCTACTTATCCTCCAAATCGCGGAGAGTTTATAAGAAGACTTTTATATATACAATTGACTGACGAAGAGCGACAGATTATGCCATTCGATATTTAAAGTCATTCCTGGGATCAACCGAATTGTCGTCACTCGCAAATCCACTCGGCTACTGTGATCACCGCTAAGAAAAGCTATTAAATTCCGCTTGGAGAAGTTACAATTATTTACGTAGCTCTTGAAAAGCTCGAAAGGTTGACTTCTTACATGCCAAAAAACTCTGTGGACTATCCTTATGAAAACCATACGCCAATTTTAGCAATAGATTTACCAATGAAAAGCTCAAAAGGTTGACTTCTTACATGCCAAAAAACTCTGTGGACTATCCTTATGAAAACCATACGCCAATTTTAGCAATAGATTTACCAACAATAACTTTAACAAGTAGCAAAAAATGTATAGGGAGTCTCGTGCCAACCCAAGATTCATTAACCATTAGCGATCATAAGACATCGGTAACGTTTCACCAGGGTTTAGAGGCGTTCGTCTTCATTTTATGCCCCACGTGGCATTGGTAGCCTTTTCTGTTGACCCGCGAAGCATTCACCTTTCTTTTTTTCCCACATTCTAGGAAGCCTTTTCTCTTTGAGCTGCAAATTCCTCGGCGCAACGAAATTTATAGTATCTCTTCATTTAAATCCGTGCAAGGTCAAAAACTTCAGAAAATTTTCTAGATATTGAAAAATAGATATTGAAATTGTGTAAGAACTTTAGAGTGTTACTTTGATTTCATTACTAATCTCAGCGTCACAATAATTCCATAAGCTTGACTGTTCATAGATAAATATATTACATAGACTTATTGGAGGTTTGCACTTCGATCTCATGGTCTTCAGTGCCCTCTACTCATCACAGTATCTCATCCAATCTAAGTTCTTCTATTGAACTTAAGATAGAGCTGTGTTGGACTGAGCTTATATGCTTTTCTTCTGGCTGTTTCCGAGATGTCTCAACTTTTCCGCGATATAGCGCTGCATTCAAGGAGAAGGTGCATTGAAGTCTCCTGGGATTGGCTACATACCCCTGTGCCCTGGGACACAAATTAGCCGGATGCGATTGTTCATCCTTAACAGATTCAATTTCTCGATACACTCAAGCACCAGCGAGGACTTAATCTCACAGTAAGAAAAGAGTTTAGAGTGCCGTCTGACTGTCGTAGTTTGCTCATTGCGGAAGTTCCTATCTTATTTAATTTCTGCCCCTGGGCATACTCCTCCGCTTGACTGTGCATAGATCAGATCACTGTCACGGTTTTCCCAAAGTCATTTTCGATGATGTCTCATTAGTGGATCTTAAAAGAGCTCCATATTTAATGGCTAAATAAAAGATGGCGGAAAATTAATAATTGGAAGATTTAAAATTTTAAGAAATGAACCAGATCCGCAGCTATCTATACAAACAGCAAAGCAATGAAGCGCGTAAAGGTAAAAGAAAATTGTTTTATTTAGAAAAATAATTTATTTATAATATGAATACAAATAAAAGTCCAAGTCCACTGGTCCAAGACGGAAGATAAATTGCAGCGAAACGACGACGCAGTAAATCCAATATTTCACGGGCTGTATGGCAAGTAGCGCCGTCCGCCGCCTTGTTGGAACCAAATGTTGTGGAGATCACCAGCTTCAATTTCCGGTGTCAAAAAGTTTATCATGTCGCGATAGCGTTCGCCATTCAGTGTTACATTGGCACCAGCCTCGTCTTTGGAGATTCATGGGCCGATGATGTCTCCAGCCCATAGGTCGCACCAAACGGTTGTTTTTAATGGATGTAATGGCTGCTCTTGAATGAATTCGGGTTGTTTTTCAGCACAAATATAGCAATTTTGTTTATTGTCATAGCCGTTAAGCAAAAATGAGCGTCATCACTTAAAAAAATTGTGAAAAAAGTACACCATTCGTAAACTTTTTTGAGGCGTAAGTCTTTTCCTGAGGAAATGTCAATTAATACTGAAAAAATTATGTATTTAGTTTGACGGTAGTCATGCGTGATCTGTCAAACAAACCTTATTGGAAAGGTACCTCCAATCTGATCACCCTTTATGTAAGTAGATATAATATCTCTTAACCCTTTATTGGGTGTTTGGCCCCTATTTGAGGTGTGAAATTTACCATTGCCTGCCGAGGGAGGACCGCTATTAGAAAAAACTGTTTATATCATTTGGTGTTTCATCTACTAAGGTTTGAACCTGTGCAATTCAGAATGGTAGCCGCGCATCAACCTAAAATCCATGGTTCCATCAAATCAAGAAAATATTACTCTGTACAGACTTTTGCTATTAACTGGTATAAATTCGCGAAATCCCTTAACAACCTGATGCTTATGTCAATGAACCGAAAAAGATTTGTGCTAATCGATTTAACTTTAAATACATCGTTCATTTACTTAGCCACAAAGTGTTCACTTCACATTCATACTAACATACATATGTACTTATATATATTATATATATATATATATATATACATACAACATTTGCTTGCCAAAGTGCACTCGCAATACAGTTCAGGGGTTTAATGACCGTTGGGCTAATACGCTTTTAAGTGTGAGAGTGTGCTTGTGTTAATTTTACGGGCGGTTCAGTGTGCAGTAAATAAATGACTTCATTGATTAATTACATTCTTATTTATTCATACAAGTATATAATGCTAACTAATGCAATGAGTGGAAATTGAAGAGGCATCGGCTTGTGATGGATGCTAAATTTGGCATTTCGTGTGCACTAATATAGAGAAAGAAGAAGCATAGAGAGAGCGAGAGAGACTTACAAGTGTGAGCGCGGGAAAAGGTAAGTGATTAAACAATATGAATTGGAATTTGAATATATTTTACTGTTAAGCTACTATTACAGACAATATTAAAGTGTGTTGAATTATTCATACGTTGATATTCATTTAATTGGTTTTTCATTATCTTTTCATTTAGATTTAAAATGTTGTTTTAGGAATGAGTTTTAATTAAAAATAAATTAATCAAGCTCTATTATAAAAATGCTACATTGGCAAATATTTGTTGTACTAGGTATGTCGCTGAGAGATTGCAATTTACATATAAACACTTTTAATTACCGTTGATTTCCATTTCGGCCTTAGATTGTCCTAATTGAGCAAAATATTTGATATTCGGATTATTAAGTGCTAAGTTTTCTTTTGTTCTCAATTATTTTTATAATAATATGTACTACATTGTGAAAAAGGGCAACCAGTTTGTGTGTGTGGTTGCACCGGGTGGGTCAAGTAATAAAGTATCATCTTATTTTCAAACGCAGACCAGAGCATTATTTCGAATATATTCAATTAATGATATAATATTTCTTTACCACACAAAGCCCTTCAAATTCCCATAATCGGTGACGAAATTCAAAATAGCATAGAAAATATTAAAAAAAATTGTAGGCTCATCCGAACTCTAGTACACATAATCGGCATATCAAATATAGAACAAAAAGAACGCCGGGCATTAATTGGAGATAAGCACATCAATAACGCTCATAAAATGGGTTGAAAACCCACTATTAGGCTTATGTTTGCTCACTTGCTATTGAGCAAGCAAAACCACGTATTTATAAAAAAATAATTTTAAGAGTGATTTTTCACTGCCTAAATAAAAAAAATTGGAAGACTTAAATCAAAAATAAAGTTCAGTAATTCTGCTTCATTTCAAAGACAAGTCAAATACTGAAATATGACATACTAATCAGGTGCCAATGCTAAAGGATAGCGTATCACCTTGGACTGTAAAACAGTTCAGCTCGGAGTCATGAATATTTTAATATGAGTGCAAAGCAAACGGCTTACAAAATTGTCTGAAAGATGAAGTTCAGGAAATCATAGGCACTCAAAATTGGTCGGTACTATTGCCATACTCGAATCCTATGACTTTACCATTTGTAAAAAACTTAAAAATTTCGTAGAAAACAGAAACGGGAGCAAGGAGTACTACGTCACAAAATTTCATGATGCCATCGAAGGATGTCTTCGGAAAGAGAGTTCAAAAGATGCTAAATGCTAATGCTAACAAATTTTTAGCTATAAAATAATTATTTTTTATTAAAAAAACTGATTTAAAAAAAAAACAGCGTCTCTTCAATAGGCGCAAATGGTATACCTGCAAAGCAGCTTGCGGCTACATGGCGTATGATTAACATTTTATGATGTATTGGGTTGGGGAATAAGTTCATAGCGTTTTTATATTTTATTTGACAACGATTTGTTTATTCTTTGGCAAAGGTTAAGTACTCATTCGATAGAACTCTTTCTGTTCTACGAAACTATGTTAATTGTATTATTGAGTTATTTAATTTTTTATTAGTTTTGAGGATTAGAAATGGAGGCAAATATCAACACTTTCGACATTTCTTTTTTTTTTGCTTTTCATCGAGGTCAAAAAGTTGGCGCAGCAGCCCGGGGCGTATATGAAGAAAGTGTCGTAGGTGAGTCTACAGCACGGAAACGGTTTGCAAAGTTCAAAAATGACGACTTTGACGTCAATGACACGTCCCGCAGCGGAAGGCTTTCTGAATTCAATGAAGAATGTCTCACATCACTTTTAAAGGAGAACGGTCGCCAAACCAGTCGTGAATTGGCAGAAAAAATGAGATACGATTATAAAATGATTCTCAGTCACCTTCACTCAGTGGCATTTACCGAAAAATTAAGAGCCTGGGAGCTTGATGAGCTCAATGAAAAAAACAAAGAAAGTCGCCTTCGAATTGCTTCTCAGCATCTCGCCCACCATCGAGCAACGCGCGGTCATAAACAGTGCGTTTTTACCGAATCGTCACCGGAGCTGAGAAATGGTGCCCATACATCAATATGAAATATTAAAGAAATGTGTGGGTGGCTCCAGGAGATACGCCAAAACCGAGAACCAAGACGGATCTTCTTCCAAAGAAGGCCCTGATATGTGTTTGGTGGGACTGGGAGGTCATGGTGAACTGGGAAATGCTGGAAAAGAATGCCGGGTTAAACCATGAGCTCTACATTGCTCAGCTGCACGGTGGGAATGAGGCTATTCGACTGAAAAGACCTGATCGACATGGTTAAACCATATTCCTTCACGACAACGCCATGCACCAAGTTGCACAAGTCGTCAAAGTCACACTCCAAGAACTCGAATGGGAAGCCCTTCAGCATCCGTCGTATTCTCCAGGCCTTGCACCGACCGATTACCATCTTTTCCACTCCCTATGAATGGTTATTTTCGATAACAAAGAGGTCCTTAAAAACTGGCTCAACAACTTCTTTGACATCAAACCAGACAATTTTTAGAGGAACGGGATCAACAAATTTGACGAGAGGCGGAAAGAGGTTGTAAATAGCAACGGCGAATATATAATTGAATACATTTTTTATACAACTATTGTTTTTGTTTGAATAAAAGTGTTCGGTAACAACGCTACGAACTTATTCTCCAACCTAATAAGTCGTTAATATTCTATATTTTTTTATTGAACATCTCTTGTCGCTTTGCAAAGAGCTAATTAAAGCTATCATTTTCTGATGTGCATATTTTAGAGATTAAAGCTCGTCGAAAACAGTTTGCAGATTGATTTCTTGCTTGCTGCACTGCGATAACGGATTAGGCCTCTCGGGTACCGAAGTAGCTGGCAGCGATGACGGTCACTGAAATATTTGCGTAGAGTTGTTAGTAGCCAGCACAGCATCTCTTGGCGGAGAAACTAAGCAAGGAGATAGTAGAATTGAATTACAGCGCGCTTTCGTACATTGTTTACAGCAATACTGCTTATTGGTTTTCTGCATGTAAAGGGTGTTTTTTTTAGAGGTTAGGTTTTCAAGATGAAATAAAACGTATATATTGTAATTTAATGTTATGGCCAAGAATTTAGCTTTATTATAAAGATAAGGGTTTGCCATTATGTTTTAAAAATGATTTCGGGCAAGTGGCCGCCGTGGCTGGCTCGAATAAATTCCAGCCGAGAGTCCCAATTTTCGACCACTTTTTGCAGCAATTGGGGCCGTATGTCAGCAATAACGCGCCGAATATTCTCTTCCAAGACGTCAATCGTCTCGGGCTTATCTGCGTAGACAAGCGACTTCACATAGCCCCACAAGAAATAGTCCAGCGGTGTTATATCGCACGATCTTGGAGGCCACGCCACAGGTCCACGGCGCGAGATAATGCGCTCACCAAAAGTTTCCTTCAATAAATCGATTGTTGCGTTGGCTGTATGGCATGTAGCGCCGACTTGTTGGAACCAAAGGTCGTCCACATCAACATCGTCCAATTCAGGCACGAAAAAGTCATTAAAGAAATATGGACCAATGATTCCCTCTGCCCATAGAGCACACCAAACAGTGACTTTTTGAGGATGTAACGGCGTCTCAGCAATGGCTTGTGGATTATGTTCACTCCAAATGCGACAATTTTGCTTATTGACATACCCATTCAACCAAAAGTGAGCTTCATCGCTGAACAAAATTTTCTTGTGAAAATCGGGATCGGTGGCCATCTCGTTTTGGGCCCATTCACCGAACGTGCGACGCGCTTGATGGTCGTTCGGCTTCAATTCTTGCACGAGTTGGATTTTGTAAGCCCGCAAACCAAGATCCTTCCGCAAAATCGTCCATAAAGTGGATGGGCACATCTCCAATTGCTGCGCGCGATGGCGGATGGACTCATTCGGGTCTTCTTCGATACTCTGCTCCACAGCAGCAATAGCGTCTTCGGTGCGCACTGTACGACGTCTCTGAGGATGCGTATTATCCACTAGAGCAAACGTGGTGCGAAACCGATCCATGGTTAATCGAATTAGTGACTCTGATGGACGATTATTCCGACCGAATATTGGACGCAGCGCGCGATGCTACGCGCGAACCGATCCATTATTTTCGTAATAAATTTGCACGATTTGCAAACGTTTTTCAGGTGTAAGTCTATTCATTATGAAATGGCAAACCAAACTGATCATAAATCAAGTGACAGCTGTCAAAAATACCATCTACGAAAAAAGTAGTGCCAACTTGAAAACCTAACCTCTAAAAAACCCCCTTTATTCAATATTAGCTGGCAATAAATTTTCGCTGCTCTTAGCACACGGTATTTTTTTGTTGGGCTGTCCACCGCCAACTTTTTTTGACCACATACATATGGTGTTGAATGTAACATCACTGTTGGTTATTTTCTTATCGTAAAAATGTATTATAAATTTATATTTCTGGCAACTCTCCTCTTTCTTGGAGAATAGCGTAACTAAATGAATTGTCAACTGTTGTTTACTGTTGGTTTTCACACAACTATTTTGGACGCTTGAACTTCCTGTTAGACGATATTTTATCAGCAAAATGGATCTGTATAATTTTTGAAGTGAATCGACAAGGTGTTTTTTGTGGACACTTTACCTTTTTTTAACGACTTTAGCGCACTCAACAATCAACAATTAAATATCTACAACATTTACATTGAACTCAACTACCAGTAACTGCTATGTGTCATTGTAAAAAATGATGTGTCAAAGTCAAACAAACAAATCGAATTTCGTGAACTACAGATTAAATTAATAAACAAGTTTTAATTAACGTGGGAGGTCCGAAAAACACGACCCTACCCTACTCAATCAAATATTTACTGCTATTTGCAAATTTCGATGTATTCAAACTCATTTAAAGATTTTTATATTTATTTGTACATTCATAAGTTATTTTTGTTTATTATTATTTTTCATCTATTAAATTTGCCATTGTTAATTCGTGTCACGCCCACACTTTGAACGTGTCGCTTAGTGTCCTAACGACGGGTTCCGTATTTTTCCCCATGATTTCATTCACTTTCTGGTGGTTGATGGATTGCAGTACAGTTTATGTTGAACTTGTGAAGTTTTTAGAATGAATACTAATAAACTATTTCAAACAGCCGGCTTGTTCATTTTAATGCGGCAAGTCGTGTAAATCGTTAATGTTATGTAAGTAACATGCAACGGCTTCTGTTCATCGATTTCGTTGTTCCCTTTGCTCTTCTTTTATTTAAATATGACTTTTTATATCTACTTTGTTGCAAAGACAAGCCTTTATGGACGTAGAGCCTTTTATATGTATTGTCACCTGTTGTCGAATAGGTTGTAGAGAATGGGACCATGAGTGCTGTTTTGGGGCATTCCAGCTTTTATTTTTTGCAGTCTGGAGTTGTCAATGGTATAGTCAATACAAAAGTATTTGCCAATATTCGTCTTAATAAAGGGTGGTTAAGTTTCAAGGGCCGGTGTTTAACCACCCTTTATAACGACTCACGATTTGCTATCATCAATCAAAGTCATTCTCAAGTCAATTGTCAGCTCATTGCCCCCTTATGCTCTAACTTAAAACTCTAAGATCTGATGCTGAATGAAAGTCATAACTTTGTTCACTTCCCTGTGAACTCGTTGATTAGTTGAGTGTTGCGGCAAAATTCAAATTAGTGGGCAGATATAATTAGCAGGTTTCTTAATGAGGACAGGCTCACCTTGGTCAAGTATAGCCCTCCCATACATCTTTGATAGAATGGCGAGAAGTCTCATGGGCCCTTATATGAAGATCGCTTATTTACATTTGAAGTTTTAATTCGCTTAAATTAAACTTTTAAAATTAAAGCATTCGGCGGAAATCAAGGCCCCTAAATTCAAAAAATTGATTCTAATGGGTTTTACTCAACAATCTTCCAGGTATAAATACACGCCCTTGAGATCTGTGTGAAGGAATGTCTCCGGCGGCTTTGAAAAACTATAATCACCTCAAAAATGGTTATAACTGCCTGAACCTTCTCAAAATGTTAGAGAACTTCAACACTGTATTATTAGGCTGGGTTCCTGGAAACGAAGGAATGAAATAGCGGGCCATCTAGCCAAAAAAGGGCAAACATGCCTCTAATTAGTCGTGAGTTGTTCTGTGCACTACCAAAGAGCTACATTAACGAATTACTCAAGAAGTAGAAGAAGAAGAAATCCTTTGAACACTGTCAAAATTCCATCGGCTAGCGACAAGCGAAAGAATTCCTAACATCGGGCAGAGGAATTTCTGATAAGCTACTCAAGCAAAGTAGACTTAAAATTTGGTTTTAAAGATCCAGCGACTACGCTGCCTGGGTCATGGCGTCCCAGTCCCACGGTCAATGGACACAAACACACCGGCTCTGAAAGTATTTGATGCGGTACCAGCTTGTCCTCTGCGTTCGAAAGATCAGGTGGAGAAGGACTTGGCTTCACTTGGGACGTAAGCGGTTATCGCGCCAATTAAGAAGAAGAAGAAGACTTAAAATTATGTAGCCTGAGATACTACTTAAACAAAATTGGCCTTTCTGAGACCATTTTCTGCTGATTATGTGAACTGGACACTGAAAGCCCAGAGCTCATTCTTTGTAAAAGTTCTCTGCTCTTGGCAGAAAACGGCTACATTAGCTCGATTGGGCTTTTGGGACAATAAATCTCCGAATGGGCTAAAATTGAAAAAAACCTTAAAATATAGAGTTCATCAGCAAGCCTTGCATAATATATCTCTTTTGGTTGTAGAGTGCAGTAGCCTAATAATAGTTATGTTACTTGCAGCTCAGTTGGATCAGGCGGCCGCCGTAGCCGAATTTTGGTTGGTGTTTCACCAAAATTAAGAAAAAGTTTTTTCTAATAGCGGTCGCCCCCCTCGGCAGGCAATGGCAAACCTCCGAGTGTATTTCTGCCATGAAAAAGCTCCTCATAAAAAATATATCTGGCGTTCGGAATCGGCTTGAAACTGTAGGTCCCTCCATTTATGGAACAACATCAAGATGCACACCACAAATAAGAGGTGGAGCACGGCCAAACACCCTGAAAGGGTGTACGCGCCAATTATATATATTGTACAATATATATATATATATATATATATATATGTATATATATGGCTCAGTTGGATCACCCTGTATACATTCTGTATTTTATTGTGTTTGCAAATTTACCTCCGCACTGCCTACGCATTCTTTACTCCTGGCATAAGGAAACAAAAATTTCGGTGACTGAAAAATGTTGTTGGTGTCATTCATCGATAAACTCCTTTGCTTGTCTACCACAGAACCACAAATATGTTTTTAAATAATTTTCGTTATTGGGATTTTTTGATTGACGTTGGTTATTAAATTTCGTGTTCAGAATGTGAAAACAACCCGTGAACGAGTTCACGAAAAGAAGGCAAAACAAATTTAACCATCGTCATTTTAATGAAAATAAATGAGTTTCTTGGCTCTGCCTCGAGGAAATTTCGTTAAAGTAGCTCACAAATTTTTCTTTTTATATTCTTCCAGCTATGAAAGGGAGCAACGTAAAAAAATTTCAATAACACCAACAATTTCTTCTCTCCAGTTTCTATTCTTCCTTTAATAAGTTGGTTAAGTAAAAATAAAAATTCTTCACGCAAAGAATCTGCGAAATAAATTCGAGGAAAAGTGTGAATATGAGCACACAAAAACAAAAGGCGGATTATTCTTAAAAAAATGAGATGCGCTGGAAAAGACTAAGGCTTGTAAAAACAACTGCATAGTAATGGCTGTGCAGTGCGAAGAAACAAAGTTATTTCAAAAGGGATTTGCTAAACTGAATGGACAGAGAAATATGGTAAGGAATTGAATTGCTGCAAGACAATGAATACAAATAGAAATTACATATTCTGTAAACTTCCTTACACATTTTTGTTATTATACCCGCGCACTTTTACACGAGGGCTTTACAATTTAATTTACATAATGGTTGTAAGTAACAGCAGAAATGAATCGAGAAAGATTTAGACTTATATTTATATAAGTAAGTATGTATTGAAGATTTAAATATCCATTTTGAGGAATAATCTTGTATATTGAATTTTCTAAATATATTCCGCGAATTTTTTGATCAAGGTGGTATACTGTTTCACATGTTTGGCAAACAAACACTTAAATCAGGTAGGAATCCATTTTTAGGTTGGTTTTCAAATGAATATTTATTATTTAGCGATTGATGCTGATATTTTGGAGGCACCATATCTCAACTTAGGGGTAAGTATAATCGGATTAGTTCTATATAGATTGGTTAGATCTTAAAACAAACCCAAAAAATAATATACGTATACTCTTATATATGTACGTGAGATTGAAAACATTTCTTTAATTTACGTATGTTTATATTTCTAGTATTTGCACCATTTAGAATGTTCCTCGTAGAGTCAGTGGGTACATATAATATAAGCTTGGATTTTTTTTCAAATTATATTTATTTAATATTATTTACCTGAATATTATCGCATTCATTCCATGTTTTTAAGCGCGGCTCAAATTTCTTATCTTTTTCACTTGTACTGGGAACTAATTTGTTTCCAGCGCCTGTGTCTTGGGTAGATATCCAGATGAGATTTCCTTTTGATTGTTTTACCAGGATCATGGCGTGTTTGCCGTGTGGCACTTCGTGCTGTAATGAAAGCAAACATTTTCAAAAATTGGTAAATAGCTTAAATTTTGGCATAAGGCATTTTCGTTGGGTAAGAAAAAGTACTTCATCATCAATGTCATTATACGACGTTAGAGAATTTTGTTGTTCAACACTTCAACTTCAACACTGGTTCAGTTTGTATTTGAAATACTTCCCAAATTAAATAACCACGTACTCCCGCTCTCATCGGAAGTTAGGTAACTTCGAGTGATACTTGACTCCAAACTCCATTGGAAGCTACACATTGAAAATCGGGTAAAGAAGGCCAGTATAGCCTTCTACTCCTGCAAATCTAAGTTCGGTAAAAAATGGGAACTCAAGCCACAGGCCGTGCTGCGGATGTACAACGCAGTGGTTTTGCCAATTTGGATGCCTTGGGAAGCTTTTCGGAAGCGCTATAATATCACTAAACTGGGGAGGGTGCAAAGGACTGCATGCATTGGCATCACCGGAGAATGCAAAGCTTGCCCCAGTGATACCCTGAATGTCTTTTTGCACTTACTTCGCATCGATTTTTCCATCATTTCCATCGCAGCTCAAAGTGCAATCAGATTAAAGGAGACTGGCCTCTGGAGACAATCTCTCATGGAACATGGTAGCATTTTCGCGCAGTTAACGCCGTATTTCTGCGAACTTCGAATAGATCTCACAAACTCTCTCGCAAACTAGAGTTTGAGGGTCGTGCTAGGGCAATCCTTCCAAGTAGGCAGGATTGGATTGAGGGGGAAATCTGCACCGAAGTTCCAAGATGGAATCGGGAGTCGGATCAGGGGTTTTATCTAAATCAGCCAATTTATCTATCTCCTTTAAACTGCCGAACAGTGCTTGTGTTTTTCAAACATAAGTTTTTGCGATCTTGCAGGCATGCAAAATGTTTAAGGAACGCGGGAGCGAGGGAGATATTAACATTTTCTACGACAGTTAAGCCGCGATTAAGGCTCTGACGACGCCATGGTGCAGTTGTTAAAGGGCAACTGCACAAATTATTTCTCAGGAAAGCGCAGAAAAGATGGAGCTCTATTTCTTCATGTGCTATTTCGAAAACTTTTTGGCCCGAATGCGATACACCAAGGACTCAGAAAGTTCTTTGGACTCCGCGCCATTCAATTTCCAAACTCATAGCTGTGTTTACCGGTCACTGGACCCGCGGAAAAGCTATGCTTACCATTTAACCCCCATTGCAGAAGCTGTGGGGACCTTTCAGAGAAGGACACTGTACATCATTTTCTCTGTAAATTCCAGGTTTGGCAGCTAGAAGACTAAGGTCACTGGGTACTCCTTTCTTCGACAGCCAGAGGCAGTGCACCAACCTAAATCCCATAAATCTTCTCCATTATATCAACAGCTCTGGTTGGCTGTAGATATCTGCCTGTTGGAGGTTTCGTAATGGTATCAAAATGGCGCTTTAGTGCTACTTGAGGAGGGCCAGCTGCACTTCAACCATTTCACCTACCTCCCTACCTTGTATTTGAAATACCCCAACCAATAAACACGTTGATTAATATAACCACTTGTTGCTTAAATTTTCGAAATTAAAATTCTATTTATGTTCCCTTAGTTTTAAATAAACGAAAGAAGGATCTGAATTCAGTTCTGATCCTTCCTACACGAGTACTTATAAAGTGTTTTTAAAAATGTTTCTGGCAATGAAGAAATCAAGTAAGTTTGGTTGTAAACAGTAACGGCGAGAATATAATTGATTAATTATTATTTTTTGTTTAAATAAAGTCTTCAGTAAGAACGCTACGAACTTATTCCCCAACCTTATAAAATAGAATTAAAAAAGAAAAAAAATAGTAAAAAAAAGTATGCATTACTACAAAGTAAAGTTCCTTTATTATTGTTCCTATTTTCCTTTTAAGTGTATAATGGAAAGTTACCAAAAAATGTTGTGCCATAAATCTCATACATATGAATGAAAGTTCCTTCAAAATCAGCAGAAAATTCGGTAGTGGAATTTCAATTCATTTTCTTCAATAAATTTTCACAGGTAAAACAAAAACTTCTTTTGCCCTTTTTCATTTCCAAGAAATGTGCAATTGTCCAACAACGAAAAAACCATTTATCTCTCAATGATAGCTGGTGTTTTTCCAAAATATATGACTTCATTTGTACACCTGCAAGTAGGTTTGTTTCGCTGCAACGTATCCACACCGCAACAATTTTTTGTTTAGTTATCCGCACTCGTTCAATTCTATTGAAAAATGATACTTTGGTGCTATTTAATAAAATACGGTTACATAAAGTTTTAGCGAAATCAAAGTTTGAAATCATAAATGCCGGGTGGACTTCGTGGGGATACTTTGCCCACCCGAAAATGGTTTGTGCAGCTTTGGTAACTGGGAGAACTCCAGCTAACGTTGTTCGATTTTTCAAACGTTAGCTAAAAAATACAAATAATTTCGTATACTTTGGCATCATCAGTGCGTGATTTATCTCTTTCTTTACCGTTGTGTCTGTGTTTGTAGCCAACGGCTGGCAAATAGAAAATAAGGAAGGCGAGTGTGTCAGATTGTGAACGAAATTTTATTTGGAATCAATAGCAAAATTCTTGGACGGTAACGAATGTAAAAAAGGAGAATTGCTAGTTATTCTTTTGGAAAATTGAAGGGAAAAATGTATTATATCGGGGGTTTTTTTAAGACCATGATAATGTAAAATGATACTACAAAATGGAAATATTGTTGTAATGAAGTTCTTTTATCATAAACTGGCAGATAATTTCATGACATTTGTTTTTTGAATATGATATCCGACATATGACCGCCACGGCTACGAGTTACATGGCCTATCCCATCAGTCCAATTTTTGACTACTTTTTTCAATAAATCTTGACATATGACACCAATGTTGTCACAAATATTGCAATAAATTGATTGCCAAGCGCGTTATATGGAAGGTTTGGTCAACCTGTTTAAACCAAATGTGTCGATGCTTAGCTGAATAATTTTTTGGGGGAAAAAACAGTCAGCATGGTTCGATAGCGCTCGCCATTCTACGTAACGGCAGCTTCTTCCTCATCTGGAATGAATTAAATACCAATGATGCCTCCAGTGCGTTATGAATTTCGCGAACAGATTAAAGTTTTAAAGTAGATTTCCCCTTAGAAGTGTTGTTCTGGCGTTAAACGGTTCATGTTGACTTACGAAACTTTACTGAACAAAATGTCAACACAGTTTGCCATTCTCAGATGTCAAACCATAGTTATCGATATCAATACTTCTCATGCAGCTAAAAAGGCATCCACTATTTGCTCCGTTTGTTTAAATATCTGCTTGAACATACGGTTTGCTAACTACTTTTCCAAATCATCTTTGTCCGACATTTCTTTTCCTCTGAACTTTTTTGTTTGTTTGCCTGCTTTTACCGGTGGGAGCAGCAGTCTAACTAAACCTTACCACATCAAGATAACTATTACCGGGAATGTTTAAATAAAACAAAATTAAATTGCAGGCAAATTTATTTTATCTCCTCCAAAATATGACCCGTCTGAAGCAATACGCACGTGCCAACGTTTAACCCAGTCATCCATGCACCCCTTGTAGGCCGACGAAGAGATGGCCTTGAAGGCCTTCTTCGTCGCATTCTCTTTGATCTACTCTATCGACTGAAATCTCTTTCCACGAAGTGGTAACTTCATCCTGGGAAACGAAAAGAAGTCGCACGGGGCCATATCAGGTGAAAACGGAGCTTGCACGATGGTATTTACTTGGTGTTTGGTCAAATAATCCAGCACAATTTGGAGTAGGTGCGATGGCGGATTATCTTCATGCAAAATCCAATAATTGTTGGTGACAGATGTGTGTCTTACAGTCCTACCAATATAAGAAAAAAATATGGACCGATTCCTATGAGCGCGGTTCGTTTAAATTAAACATCCCCTCTAGACTTATTTCTGTTTGTTTTTTAATTAACCCAAGGGTTACCTAATTCCACCCAACCGGTATGAGTGGCGCAGTCCGGATATCGATAATTTTTGTAGTTTCTGCGAAGAGTTATAAAATGTATGAGTTTATTAAGGAGCCAACAAAAACTCCTTCATCAACTGAAGGAAAGTTATGAGTATTCCATCTGGAAACATTTATTGAGGGCGAGTTCGATATATCAAAGGGGTTCGAGTGAAAGTTAAAGCTGCAGTTTTGGTTCGTTTCTCTAACAAGATTTGGCTAGGAAGTTTCCCCACCTGACAACCTAATTGATTCTAAGTTGATTCTAACTTGTTTCTGATTGTCTCCAATTGGGTTTTGTGTATTGGAATTCCCTATGGCTTGGGACTGTAAATTTTCCCAGTGAAAATCTTCTAAGGCAACAAGGCTAAACTATTTTTAAATATACCCTAGCATACTCGTATCTGTGCCTATCTATCTATCGGTATTTTAAATATTCAGTACTCACTATCTGGTAACCAAAGCATTGCTGTGGAAGATAAAGTAGTTGATAATCAAGTTACTAGCGAAAGCAAAATGAAACCAACGGTACAACAACAACGCCTGAAAAATCTTTTCGTTGAGAAGGGAGAAAATCAGTATTGATTTTGTGACAATACCTTAGCGCAAAAGAAGTCAAGATCTCACTTTTAATAACTATTTTTTACCAATAAATTTCAAAATTAATAACAACTAATTAAAACATTTCGTAGGGTGTCAGTTGAAAGAAAAATTACAAAATATTTTCGGAAATCGCTGCCACCTGTTTGAGTTAACCCTATTTAATTTAAAAAAGGGCATCGGTTGTAAACCCCGGGCACGAAACATCAAGTGATAAAAAAGGTTTATCTGATAGCAGTCGAACCTCGGTAGGAAATGGCAAACCTCCGCGTGTATTTCTGCAATGAAAAGCTCTTCCTAAAAAATCAACTCTCTATCATTGTTCCCTCCATTGGGGGACCAACATCAAAATGCAAAAAACAAATAGGAGGAGGAGCTCGAACAAACCCCCAATAAGGAGTTAAATAAATAAATAGTAAAACATAACCGGCGATCAAGACTGAGTGATACACAATTAGAAAGCTGCGCACGTGTAGCTAGCTACCTCATCAATTCAGGCTTATATCGAAAAAATAGTGCCAATTTTCACTTAGGGCTTTCGCTTCATTTGAAATGGAGTTTTTTGGATTTTGCTTTTAAAAGAATGTAAAGGAAATGAAAAGTGATTTTTTATTTTTGTATTCAGAATTTTATATTCTGCAAAGGAAATGAAAAGTGATTTTTTATTTTTGTATTTAGAATTTTATATTCTGATCTATTGTTAAAAAAATAAAAAAAATTTCTTGGCCATACGAGGTTCGTTCAAAAAGTTGTCATTTGAATAACATAGAATTGAGGCCGTTATCGTGTGGACTACAATCATTCGGGGCACAAATTTTTTAGTATTTCTTTTGCAACTTTAAAGTCAAAAATAAGGGTCAGAAAAGGTTTTTCATCTTTGAACATCCGCCAATTTGGCAATTTTTTTTAAAGATCGTACTATTTAACAGTTAATAGTCATGTGAACCGTAATAAATTGCAAAACACAAACGCGTGAGTTGAAACTTTTTTCTATATTTTAGCAAATTTTTTTTTTAATTGTACAATCTTCAATCATTTGGTTAAGATGTCATTTGAAGTAAAAAAAAAAATATTAATGCTGTTGACAATTTAATGTAATTTAACAAGAACTAAAAATCCGACAATATGATTTTCTTACTGTATTAGAAAAAAATAGCTGGGCTCTAGGTTTGTATGTATGTCGCCAAATTAGATGTCGAAAATAGCGGAAATGGCGAGAGGTATAAATATAGTTAGAAGTGGAGACACTTCCACCCAAACGAAGCGGCGCAACGACGGGAAGCATTCAGCCGAAGTACTTGAAGTGTTTTTGAACGCTGCACAATGTGAGTATCAATTATGACAATCACAGGTTCCAAAAAATCATCGAATTCCTTCATTGTCATTGTGCGGATAACCGCGGTATGCTCCATTGGCAGAGGCATACATTCAGATATTTGCACTCACTTGCATTTGTAAAAACTTGCATTAGGGCAATTAAAGCAGAATCACAATTTCGTTTGTAATTTTCAATCCAATCATAACCGATGCTCTGCAAATTACTTATTTCTGTCAAGGCAAATTTATCCACCTTAGAAATTATCTGCTTATGTATGTATATATTGTGAAAGCGGAAAGCAAAAACGGAAAGCTATGAACTTGAATAGATAAATAAGAAGTAAACAGAACAAATTAAAATAAAAGTTTAAAATTTTGATGTTTATTCAATGTTGAAAATTTTGCATAGAGCTGCTTAGAGTGAAGTATTTTTGATTTTTTGTAGCTTTATATCTATAGTATTTTTTTTAATTTTTTATGATAATGCAATTTTTAAAAATTATCTTTTCTATTAAAAGTTTTTGGGTAAACATTTTTTTGAATTTTCAAAAACACTCCGTCTTAGATTTTCGTTAAAAGCTGATACTATGCTCATAGTCGGATTCCATTAACTTACGTAGATAGATAGATAGATACTTTATGAGGTTTGCACTTCGACGTCATAGTCTTTTGTGCCCTCTACTTATTACAGTACCACATCCAGATCTAGTTCCTTTATTAAACGCAGGATAGAGCTGCTGGCTGCAGCTGGCTCGGATGTGTCAACCTTTTCCGCGCTATCGCGCTGCTTTTCAGGAGAAGGTGCATTGAAGTCTCCTGAGATTCGTTGCAGAAACGACAAGAGTTAGTAGATCATAACCCTATCATGTGCAGATGATTGTGCAATCTGGAGTGCCTCTGAGAATGCGCGTGAGCATTCTTAGTTAATTCTTATGGAAAGTTATGAGCCTTTTAAACCTATTTTGGTTGCATTCTCCCAGTAAGGATTTTGTCTGACGTAGCTCTTCACTCGCATCCTTCGTCTTGATCGTGTGTTGTCCCATAGGAAGGAAAGGCTCGGGGCCTATTATTGGAAAGGCCGCAGCCTCTCTCGTCAATACGTTGGAAATTCGCTCATTCTGGAAATTTCTGTCTAAGCTTATCTCTGCACATAGACAGATGGCATACATCTTCACTTGGAAATCCACTCATCGGCACATAATGCTTGGTTCTGGAACCGCAAATTGAAGCGCCTATGCCTTCTGGGATCTTCGAGCCATCCGTGGCCCAGTGCAGTCTACACTGTTGAAGTTTCCTTTCAAATGCAGGTCTACTACAGTTATCGTTCAGTTAAATTCTGAACTTCTTAAGGAATTTGATGACATTGGTGATGCCATCTCTGGGTAGCTGGGTAAATGGGAGCTGCAGCTTCAACACTGCCATGATTTTAGATAACATCACTCTTCTTCTCCCGAAGCCATCCCTGGTCATATTCAGCAGGGAACGCTTGGCTGATTGCTGAATAACTATATGAAGCTGTGTTTGCTCAAGCATCACCTCCATCGCAGCTGTAGAGCAGATCCGCATCACCTGCGTGGTGCACACACATGCTATGTGCTGGAGCTTAGTTCGCGGTGACTGCTCCATATGCCACCATTTGTCTTATTATCATGATGTAAATTGCGCCAACCTGCCTTTTCTAGCAAAGCTTGGCATCCAGGACAAGGTCAAGATACTTAAATTCGCTAACCAAACCATTAGCAGCACCATCCATGCTGATCTCTCTCATTCCTGGTAAAAATATTTTCCGTGTGAATGAAATGATGTCCGTTTTGGACGGGTTTTTATTCAGACCCACACCAGCACACCATTTTCTTGTCAGGTTTAAAGCTCTTTGCCGCATGTCGCAAAGAGTGTTCTCGAACCTGATTCTCGCTATAATTACAACGTCATTTGCGTATCCCTGACAAAGGATTCCGTTGTTTGTCAGCAGGTGAAGCATGTCGTCTGCTACTAGGCTCTACAGGACGCATGAAAGATCAAAGTAATGCGGATTAACACTACCGAAACGCAAACCTTTCAAATTGCCGACGCGCCGCTTAAAGATGTAGATGAATTTTGCTACCTTCGAAGCATAATTTGAAAAATCGGCGGATCAACAACTGACATACGCAACCGAATATCTAAAGGACGCGTTGCATTTGGCATGCCAGACAATGTATGGAGATCAACCCACATCTTCAGGCCCACAAAACTGAAAATATTTGATGCCAGCGTAAGTTGGTAGTTCTGTATGGATGTGAAACATGGAACTTAACCACAAGCATATCATAATCTTTGCAATCCTTCCTAAACCGTTGCCTACGAAAGATAATGCAGATATTCGCACCTGATATTATATTATAAGCAACGATGATCTTTGAGTTCACTTAGAAATTATGCGTCGGAAGCGGAAATGGATCGTGTGTCCGATTGCACAATCCACGGGATGACATCGGAAGGGCAGCGCTAGACTGGAATCCCTAAGGAAGCCGTAGGTGCGGGAGACCAGCTAACACATGGAGGCGGCAAGTAGCTGCAGAGGCGGACAGCGCAGGCCGTCCCTGGAGTCAAATTAAACATCTAGCTATAAACAAATGAAATTATATTGTAACTTGTTTATTGAGGCCCTATTTCATCTAGGGAAAAAAATATATACCTATATATTGTTCGCCTTTTTTCGTTCTTCGTGCTATTCATTAGCAATTGTTGTTCATCAGCATTAGAAATTGTGTATACTTTTTAACAAAAAAAATTTAATATTTTCCTTTATCACCATATTTAAATTGAAAAAGATATTCGAGCATATCGCTTTGCATTTTTTTAACAATTTGCATTTGATTTAATTCAGAGCTCTTTTAAAAAAATACTCAACTAAGTGAATTCCCAGAAAAGATGAATTCATTTTGTCATATTTCCGCCTCAAGTGAGAAAAAACTTCAAATATGGCTAATTCAATTTTCGTACATTTGACCAGCACCAGTGTTTGTTGCATAGCCGTTGTTTTATTTTGCCACACTGAGGCAAGTTAATGAAATGACGGATGGTAAAGCGAAAAGGAAAAAATTAATGTTGTCTTTGAAAATACTTCATTTACTTGAAATGTAATTAAAATGCTAAAAGTGGAGAAAGCAGCAGTAAAAAAACCGAACTGGTTTGCAAAATAAGAGTATACAGTACACAAAAAAAAAAAGAAGAAAAAAAATTGTTCACTTCAGCTCATTTGAAATATGCATCGGTGTATATACTTAATTTATTAAGGGATTTTTCCTCGAATAAAATACGTTTCACATAATATGATATCTAATTAAGTATGCAAAAACGTTATAATTATCATAGGAATAGTTTTTATTGCCCTTCCTGGCTGAATACGGTTTTCTAGTATCATATATGCCTTTATTATTTACTATAATATTTTTTTTCTTGTAGTTAGGGCCATATATCAGCAGTAATGCTGCGAATGTTAAATTGTAAGTGATACAAAGTCCCTGTAAGCTTATTTCCGTAAAAAGAATCCAATGCATAGATTAAGGGCATCCGATTGAGAAAGTATTATTAAGCGGATTAAATCAACTGTGGCTGGAAATTGGAGTTGACTAGCTCAACGTTGGAATTTGGCACAAGAGCTAATAAATTCTTTGGTGAATCGGCTTAACAAATAAATGTTACGAACACCTTTAAGTTTAGAATAAAATCCAAACTGTTTCATCTTCACAAACCGGGATTAGGTCTTCTAAATTTTTCTAAAAAAAAAATTATGAAGTGCTTCGCAAATTAAAAGTTAAAAATGATTTCCTTCAAAACGCAATCGGGCATTCATAAATACGTGCGTAGGTACGTGTACTTATGTACAGGCACATACACATATAAAGATGGTCAAAGATAAGCTTCAGCATAGAGAGGAAGATAACCTTATAATATGGGTCATCTGAGCGTATACGTAACATGTTAAAGTTCCTCCAGATAACGAGTTTTTCAATCATTTTTTGCGAAAAACTGCGAGTTTTTATTAGCTTAAAATAAATTACATATTACTATTCATGCTTAAATAAATATACAAAAATTGTTTTGAAATAAAAAAAAAAAATGGCGGCGCTACAGCTGCTCAAACGTGGCTGCTTTAGTTCGCGCTGTGGAATCTACAGCCTCTTGTAATCAACTGATATCAACCAGACCAAAATAGTTCACTAAGATAAGTTATTCGGCTTTGCACTTACCTATTTTTAATGAAAGAAAACAAAAAAATTAAAATTTTAAGTGAAAAAGAAAAAAATTACACTTTTTTTACAAGCAAATTGATCAAAAGAATATTTTTACTAATAATTAATGTAAAAATTGTACTTCATGCAAAGGCCAATAATTTAAAGAATATCCCTGTAAAATTTTAAATTGATATCTTGATTACTTTTTGATTTAATTTCAGCAGCGCGGAAAAACGCGACTAAAGTTTTCGTTCCCACTCGTCTTTCGTTCGACGCTATGACTTTATGTAAAGGTTATTTTGACTTTTTGAACTTTCTATTTGCTTAAAACATTCTAAGGATATTCTTTAGATTGTAAATGAATGAAAAAAAACTGAAAATTTTAAAGTACTGGAGGAGCTGCTCTCCTCCAAGTGCTTTGTTGTGCGAGAAGAAATATACATTGCCAATGTTGGTCTATCTATTCGCTCGTCTGTGAAAGAGACAAATCGAGCAAATATTTAGGTACCTTAAGGAAGGTTAAGTTAGGTTGGTATGGTTGCCCAAGGAATTAGCACACTTGGAAGAAGAAAATTGGGTTCGTCCTTTGTGATACCATTATGAAGGAGGTGATGTGAAAGAGGAAGACCGATGGGATGCAGGAAGGGGACGGGGAGAGGTGGTGCCGGGATGGTTAGGAGGGTGGGTTTAGAGTGTGTGTATTACGAACGATGACTATGCTGTGTTTGTGTCAGCCGCTTTGAGCTGCTGATGAAGTTCATCAGATTTTTAATGTCAACGCCAGCTATATTAGCAGGCTTAGCAAAGAAGTAAGAGCCAAGATGCCTGGATCTTAGTCCCACCGGAGCAGGACAGCTAAGGAGAAGGTGCTGAGATGATTCCACCTTAACCTGCATACATCCAGTGCAAAAGGGACTCGTGATAATTCCAAGTCTCACAGCATGCATTCCTCGCGCATAGTGAGCCGTGACCCACGAGATTCGAGAGCTGATATTTTGTCAACCTCAGAAGATCGCCCGAGCGCACCCGGTTCACACATGGTCTACCTGAAGAAAACTCGGCATGTATTTAATTCGTGATATGGGGATGATTATGTGTGATTTCCCAAAATGCAAGAACTTTGATGTTTCATTCGAAACAAAATTGTTGAAAAGTGGTGAAAGAAATGCGATTGCTTAAAAACTTTGAAAAAAAATCGTATTACTTAAAAGTTCACTCAACACAATTAGAATTCCGACAATAAATTCATTTAAGCATTAGCACTTTTTGGCAAGATACATATTCACTCAGTTGGATTTTAAACGAAGTCCTCTCCTACTTCAGAATTTATACATCCTCAGAGTGACATCTTTGCCCAAGAATAACTCCGCCTGCAAATATGCAAATATTGGCTGGATCCGGAGCGTATCCATTCGGATGACATACTCCAGCCAACGAAGCTGCTGGATCTTTATTCGCTGAATTCTGTCTATGCCGTCGTAAAGCTCATACACTCTTTGCGACACGCCTACTCTTAACTACATAATAATATTTTTTACTTTCAAACTCCAAGCTTGAGATGACATGAGAATCATTTCTTAATGGAGATAACTTCAGGCAACCTCACTAGCCGGGTTTATTATTGAAATAATATTTGTATGTAATACAGGGTTTGATTGAAAAGTAATGAGCCTTCCCGCGCGGAGCGTCTTCCAAGCGATCACCCGAATCGGCTGGTGGGGGAAAATGATCGTTGGACCTTCCACTTCCACTAAAAACCGGCCCCAGTTCGCTGCCAACAGCGGTGCAGTCAACATCGCTCCGCGCGTGAAAGCTGTTTTAAAAGTGTGTTAGGATTTTGCAGTGGCGAAAATGCAGCGATCGTTGGAGCAACGTTACTCGATCAAATTTTGCGTAAAGCTAAACAAAACGAGTACCGAAACCATTGGACTACTCAAGGAGACTTACGGGGACCAATCTCTGCCCAGTGCCCAGGTAAAACGGTGGCACAAGTCGTTCAAGGAAGGCCGGGAGGCGCTTGTCGAAATCCAAGGTCAAAACAATGCAGATCATCTTTGTTGACTCTCGAGACATAGTCCACAAGGAGTTTGTACCTCCAGGAAGCACTGTAAACGCGGCATTTTACAAAAAGTGCTCCTTCGGCTGAAAAACCGCTTAAAAAATAAGGCTCATTACTTTCCAATTAAACCCTGTACTATTCGATGTATAAACTAATGTGTAAAAAGTTTTATTTAAGAAAATTTATTTTAATATAAATATGATTCTTGAGAAAGAAGTGGAAGCACTTAATGAGTATTATTTACACCGCGTTCATACAGGGAAATATCTGTTGCAAAAAAGACTTTTTTTTTTGTCAATAAATTATTTTAATAAATAAACTTTTTTTTTTGGCCATACGAGTTACGTTCAAAAAGTTGTCAGCCTTCGAAAAATGGCTTTCACATGGATAATGGACACAGATATAGATGGTTTTACTCAACCGATTTTGATGAAATCAAATTTAAATGACGTAGAGTTGATGTCGTTATCGTGTGAATTATGATTATTTGGAAACAAATTTTTTAGTACTTTTTTTGGACCTTTAAAGTCAAAAAAGGGTCAAAAAACGGTTTTCCATCTTTGATCGTGCGCCATTTCATCAAATTTTATTTATTCAAAGATCGTAGCTCACACGATAACGGCATTCATACTGAACAAGAACCTTTTTGTCTTTTTGATTGCAGACACCTGTGAGTCTCGGAATCTGTGTCACCAGCGACATATCTTTTTTTCGAAGACCATGTTTTGAAGGCTGACAACTTTTGGAACAAAACTCGTATGACCAAAAATTTTTTTTCATTTTTTAACAATAGATCGAAAAATAAAATACTGGCAACAAAAATTTAAAGATCTTTTTTCGTTTCCGTTTTACACTCTTTTAAAGAAACACCAAAAAATACCATTGCAAATGGGGGCGAGCGCCTTAAGGGATTTTTAAAAGCGCAAAGTCCAAACGTAGCGCGCAGAGAAGTGGCGAATTGAAGGCGCCTAACGTGATGCAAAGTATCCATGAGCTGGAAGTTTTTAAAAAAATAAAATTTCGTTTTCGAGTAATGCCTTTACAAAGAAATTTTCTATGCCATTGTTGCTTCATTTAAATTGGTTTTTCTATCATTTTTATTTGGCCAATTATATTATTATTTTAATATAATATTTTTCTTATTTTTGTCGAATAGGCAAACATCTGTTTGTTTTCGCACTGAAAACAAAGTAAAATTTGTTCCTTAAGTGGTAGCTTCTATGGCCACACAACGATTAAGGCAAATACAACACCGTTTTGTGCCTTTGGTCATTTCGTTGGCATTTTCAGCCAAGCGGGAGGCAAACACTACGAGTGTTATTAATTACGTTGAGTGCTTTTGGAATTTCCGTCCACGCATTGACGTTTGCCTGCATTTTTCACTCTCTCTGCTTTCATACTTTCTCTCCGGTTGCTATAACCATTCGTGCACTTTATACTTTGTGTTAACACGCCTCCGAGATGTGTTCAAAAATCGTGTTGTTTGTGAGAGAGTTTTTTTTTTCAACGGGAAGTCTTGTTTGTTGAGATAACCGAAAGACACTTGAAAATGAATTGGAAACCAATGCTTGAGTTATATTAAAATACATTTGAATAACTGCGAACAGGTGCCTCTCCAATAGTCAGTGGCATGCAGAGCGTGTTCAGTGTACTCATGCGTTGCATTGAAATTCCTTTTGGCTTGGGACTTAATTAAATTCATTCTGCATATCAAAGCACCGATTGGAAATTTCACGCTAAGTTGCATTCGTAATTGCTTGTTTAATTGATGACAGTTGAATTTGAATACGTTTTCGTTTCGTTTGTGTGTACGTCTTAATTTGGATTATACACTCACCTGCCGCACCGCATAGTAGCAGGTGAGATTGCGTGGATAGATGCCTGGAAAGTTGGGCGATTGTAGGCGACACGCCTTCCTGTCGCAGTCGCTGAAAATGCGTGAACAATAAGTGCCGGGTATTAGATCGCCTAAAGGGAGATATGTAATAAGAACAAATTTTAGTTTAAAACAAGTTAAATGCCAAGGAAATTATTAGGGTAAACAATTTATTTTTATTGCAACATATTTTAGCTATAATTTTCCCTTTTTTGTTTTCTTTCTAATTTTCATTTTGTCGTGCAATTTTAAATTGACTTCAATCTTACTCACCTAAATAGTACTTGGGTTCGGTGTAATTGTGTACATCTCGGTCAACTGCGCGTTGAATTGAATTCGTAAAAGTTTTATTATTTGCATAGGCGCTGAACAAGCTAAAGTCCTGGCCATAACGATCCGAATGTGCGCCACTGGAATTGGTAAACTCTTCGATTGCATTTTGATTTTGAAAACTGCTGCGATTGTGCCAGTGTCGTAGTTCTGCAATAAAATCAAGGATATTAGTGAGTATGCCACTCCAATAACAAGATGAAGGACATACATAAAGGGTGACCAGATTGGAGGTACTCTTTCTAATAGGGGGTTTTTTGACAGATCAGACTACTGCCAAACTAAATGCACAGGGTTTTTCCGTGTGAATTGACATTTCATCATGGAGAGACTTACGCCTCAACAATATTTACGAATCGTTCGATTATACTACGAAAATCGATGCGCTGTAAAAAGCGTTCAACGCTCACTTTTTCCACAATTTTGTTAAGTGATGAGGCGCATTTTTAGCTTAATGGCTACGTCAATAAACAAAAGTGCCGTATTTGGGCTGAAGAGCAATCCAAGAATAGCCACTACACCCATTGAAAACAAACATTTGGTGCAACCTATGGGCTAAAGGAATCATTGGCTCATATTTCTTCAAAGAGGATGCTGGCGCCAATGTAACTGTTAATGGCGAACACTATCACGCTATGATAAACGTTTTCTTGATACCGGAAATTGAAGCTAGTGATCTTCACAACATTTGGTTCCAACAAGGCAGCGGACGGCGCTACTTGCCAAACAGCCCGTGAAACAATAGATTTACTGCAACGTCGTTTCGGTGAGCAATTTATCTCTCGTCTCGGACCAGTGGGTTGACCACGAAGATAGTGTGATATCACACCTTTATACTCTATTTTCTGTGAGGATATTTTAAATCTAAATCCCTAGATAGAGGCAAATGGCGCGGGGTTGTGAATAAAGCAATGGTTCACCAAGGATTGTGATGCTAAGAAAAAGAAGAAGAGTGTAAAGTCTAAATGCTTTGTGGATAAACCAGCTTCGTTTGAGGCATTGGAAGCCAACATTACTAAAGTTATTCACGAGATACCGATCGACACCTAAGTCGTCCAGCGAGTCGCGAGGTCATTCAAAATAGGTGTTTACGGATGGCCGAATTGCGGCGCAATCGCGGCCAACATTTGAAAGGGATTATCTTTAAAAAGTAAATTTCATGAATGGTTCTGAACAAAATTAAGATTATCCAATCCAATTTTTGTTGTTTTATTTCAATTTAAAATCCGATACCTCTAAATTGGTCACCCTTTATAAGCAGTTGACGTTCGTGAGCGTGCAAGTGTGTATGTTTGTGTGTTGGCTCAGGATGACTTAATCGTTAGTTAATGCAAAATTTTTATTTTTCTTTTCTTCGTAAACAATTTTGTGTGTAATCGAGCTTCTGCTTTGGAATGACATTTTTTCATATAAATTTTTTTTTGCTTAAAATCAATTTGGCAAACGATGCAAGATTTTATCAGTTGGCAAAGTGTTGGCAGACAATATCGAAAGAGTGCGTCCTCACTGATTTTCTGCTTCCATTGTGAATTTGCTTGAAAAAGTGAAGTGGAGGAGCTATAAAGCAATCGTAGATTACTTGTGTGTAAAGATATTGAAGTTTTTATATCAGTGCCAAAATAGGAAATTTTTAAAATTGAAGCAATCAAGCTCTAAATTTCTTTTTCAAAAAGGCATTTTGCTACGACAGACTAAATTCTAATAATTGTGACGTAATTTAATGGTCGGCATAGGCGCTGTGATGTTTGTAACACCATAAAAGAAAAATAAATAAATAAATAATTGGTGCTTACACCCGTTTTGGTTGATCGGCCGGGCTCCTCGTCGAATTTGCCGTAACAGCATAAACAGTCCCCTAAATATTTGGGGAATACTGCTGGAGTGATAGTCTTTGACCGGTTACGATTCCGGGCAGTTTCGCTAACGTAGAACCGACTGTCGTGGGAACGATGATTGCCGTGACTTTTTGCCTTTTTAATTTTAATGCGAAAAATCTTAATTGATATTCGAACAGTTTGGTAGGCCTGGAATAAATGTGGTGGATCTGAAGCCTTTCCACATTTTTACTAATTTTGAATATTAAAACAACCGCTGAAAACGTCGTTCCTTTATTGAGCTCTGGCAATACATTTATCTCATTACTAAAATGAAAAATATGCACAAGCTAAGACCCTTACGATTTAATGGAAATGTCCTGCTATTCCCCCTTTTACAATGTTAAGGTCACCTATCGTGTGATTTTCTGAAATCAATGAGCGAAAATAGTCCAAAAAAGTATGCTTATGTTGTTAGTTATTGGGTGGCAACAATGCATAAGCGAAAGTGCGGCGGTAGTAGTTTTAAGTAGACGGAGTTCCAACGAAGACAAAAGTGACGTTAGTGACAACCAAAAACAACTGCAGTGATGAGAGAGCGTGAATGCGAATTCGATAATTGTAACGGCATTTGGAGGGACATATTCGGCGCCGAAATATTAAGAAGGGCGCTAAGAATATGTACTTGTATGTTTCTATACAAAATGCGGCCGGAATTTCTAAATTAAGTAAAGGGTTTTCCAATAACATGTGTTATTTTGCATAGCCCGCTATTTCGGTAGATGCCACTTTTGAAGCTGTAATTTTGATATTTTGACAAATATATAAAAATATATTTGATATTTTACAAGTAGAAACTACGCCATTAATAAAAATAGATCGAGAAATTATTAAAATTCACTATAAAAATGGTGAAAATTTTGCAGACGCGGTTCGTGAAACTCGAACATTTTTGGGTCATCGTGAAGCACATAGAAAGTAGTTAAAATTCGAGCTGTTGGGACAAGTTCGTGATGTGAAGAATAAAACCCGTGCACGTCACTCAAGAACAACCGAAAATATTGCTGTTGTAGCCGAAAATTTTGAAAAAAACCCAGCTTTGTCAATTCCTCGTCATTTTTTGGAATTAGGCCTTCCACAAACGTCTTCAGGCTTACAAAGTCCAGTTAACACAATAACTCAAGCCGGCCGCCCACCAACAACGTCGTTTCTTTGCTGATTGGGTCGATGAAATGCATGAAAATGATCCGGAATTTCATCGAAAAATCATCTTGAGTAACGAGGCCCATTTCCACCTCGGTGGCTTCTTCAACCAGCGAAATTGTCGGATTTGGGGTTCAGAAAACCCATGAGTTATTGCTGAAAAGCCTCTCTATCCTCAACGTGTGACTGTTTGGTGCGGAGCCATAGGACCTTACTTTGGCGAAAATGAAGCTGGAGCAACAGTTACGGTGAATGGATTACGCTATCGAGAGATAATTAACGATTTTTTATGGCCGGAATTGGATGGTATTGATCTGGACAACGTTTATTTCCAACAAGACGGCGCTACGTACCACACAAGCCACGAAAACGTTGATCTTTTACGGGAAAAGACCTCCAATAACACCTCTTATTGGAAAACCCTTTAGCAGCGTTAGAGATATCGTCGAAATTATTTCTTTCTTCGTAGCCTGGCCTCAACTTTTTGTATGCCGTTTTTAAGCGCAATCTGTGCCTAATAGCTTTGTAAATTGGTGTAATTAGTGTTAAAAGAGAATTAGGTGAAAAGAATATTAAAAATTTCTTTTTAGAGTTAAGCGCTTCGTACATGAGCCGAAAAATCTCACTCCATTTGCTCTATGAGATTCAAGAAATATTCATAAAGTATTGAAAATCGTGTTAAAATAAAACAACTTTGACAACCTGCGCTCTACTCCTAAAACGATGAGCTTCCCGTCAACTCAGAGAGTGCTGGGCAAATACGCAAACTTGTAAGGACGCGAAATCCTTCTGCCCATGAGTAGATCGGAGGCGTTCGAGGGATATTCTGATGATGACAAAATCTCAGCACTCAAAATTTGTAGGCGTCCTCACGGGCACTATCCACGAGGGATACATGCCGAGTGTTTTTTGCGACAGCTGTACGGAGAATGAGGTGGAATCACCACACATCACCTTCTCCTTAGCTTCCCCGTTCTCGCGTGACTAAGATTTAAGCATTTTGACTCTCACTTTTTTCCTGCGCCTGCTGATATAGCAGACCTCGATATCAAAAATCTGATGGACTTCATCAGCAGCATAAAGCGGCTAATATAACCGCAAATTAGTCACCGTTCGTATGCCATAAATACTCAACCCCCGCCTTGTATTATAAATGATGTATATATATTCTTACTTTTTGAAGCAGCGTTAAATGAAAAACACCACCGATTTATAAAATTTACTTCATCACGTAATTTGTTCAAAGACTACAACGAAATTTTTGAGCCATTTTAAACTTGTTTTTTTTTCATATCCAAATTCAATCAGCTATAAAACTGTACACCTGAAATTTTTCTAAAACTTCTTCAAACTGGTACTTTATTATACTGAAATTCAATCAGCTATGAAACTGTGTACCGGATGTTTGTTTTTTAATTATTCAGACTTGAACATTGAAAATAATATTTGGCCGAGTTGCTCTCCCTATGTGTAGTGTTCATCTTGATGTTGTTCCACAAATGGAGGACGTTTTCATGAGGACCTTTTTGATGGCAGAAATACACGCGGAGGTTTGTCATTGCCTGCCGAGAGGCTACCGGTATTAGAAACAACTTTTCCTATTATTTGCTGTTCATGCATGGAGTTTCGAACTTACACACTCCCGAATAGTAATCACGCACTAACGCATTCGGCTACAGCCTCCGCCAGTTTATTATACCCAAATTCATTCAGCTATGAAACTGTACAAGCATAGCTAAAATTTGTCTACAAATTTTGATTAAAAAGTGTGAAATTTTGTAATTTTTATTTAATTTGCACAAACTTGAATTTATATGGTTTTTGTAAGAGTATGACCTATATTTGCATAAAAAATTATTCAAATTAAATAAGAAACAAATAAACTGTCAAAAATAGTGAATAAGTTCTAATACTATTGTTATTCAACGCGGCATATAAGAAATATTCCTATGACCAATAAAAAAAAAAAAAAAAGAAATTAAACTATGAAAAAGTTAGTCGTACTCTCTACCAACTATCAATAACTTTTTATGCAGCCAAAATATGTTGTTAAAAGATACACATTTCAAAAGTTTCACTATTTTTAAAGTTTTCGTTAGTTATTTGTATGCGTGCATGTGCACTGTTGCTCCCAACAGAATAGCTTTGGTTGATTTTAATGTTTTTAATCTCAGTGTTTGCTTTTTTCAAATCCATTTAACCTATGGAAACCTACGCAGCCAACCAGCGAAGTGTATAAAAGTTCACTGGAGAAACACATTGGGGAGGAAACAAAACAATGATACAGGAAGCTAGAGCGGATGAAAGGAACCGGTGGGTGGTCTGGGGGCTGGTTGATATCGTACACAGTAAGGCATTCGTGCTTTTTCAATTGCATTTGCTTTTATTTACCTTCGAGCTTGATGCCGCCATAGCGAGTTACCGAGCTGTCCTTCGACAAAACCTTGTATCTGATGCGAAAGTCGAAATTATAACCGCTCTGATCCCGCGCCAACCTGTTTACCGTTTGCGACACAGTATGGATGATGCGACAAAGTTAACCAGCATGCCAGTGGGCCAGCGAGCAAACGTGGAATCACAATGGCGGATCGCAGGGGGCGTCAATGTTGGCATTGTCGAGTAGCAGATATGGAAATAGGTAAATGGAAATGAAAAAAATTGAATAGATTTCGAATGACAAATGAGAACAAAAAGAGGAAAAAAAAACAGAAAAAACAGTTAAGACATAATGGCATGAAAATGAATACTACTGAGAGAAAATGAAATGCAATGAAATCAAATGTAATGGAGTAACAAGTAGTTTCTCGTTTGTACAGAATGTTAAGCAAAAAGTTTTTAGTACGAATTAGTATTGCATTTGAAATTTCAATTTGTCTCTTAATCAAGGATGAAAGAGGATGCAAGTTAAGTCTAAAATGAATAGTTGATGGTGGATATAAGCAACGGTAATCAATAAACTAACACAAATTGAAAGAAAAAAATAAACAAACAATCCACTTACTTATTCAATTTGATTGTGAAAATCAATGATCTGGTTTCGCTGTAAAATAGTACTGGTCCCCACGACGTGCCACACCACATGCCACCGATGGGAGTGCGAGCCGACTCGGCGATCTGCATATACCCATCCGGGCAGCCGTCATGCAGATATGAAGTGAAGCGTCCAATCGTAAAGCTATCAAGTGTCACCTGCAATAAAAGAGAAAAGTAACAGATACGGAAATGGTTGGAGATAAGCCAATATCAAATTTAATTATGCACATATGAATTTATATAAAATACATATGAATCTAAGAGTTTAAAAAGCTTCCATATGCATGTTAGAGCTTATAAAGGGTGCAAAAGATAATCAACAAAAACTTAAGTGGTCCCGGTGGTCTAGAGCTCGAAAAATTAGGGTATTTTCAGGAATTTTTTTTTCAATAAATTTAAAATTTAAAATAAATTTTAATAAAAATTTTTAGGCCTTTTATTTAACTGCATTAACATGCATATATGAAACAATTTTTTTTTTTAATTTTAATAATTTAAAAAATGGCGCTGAAGTTGATCCCCTGACAAATTAGACCTGAACGTTGCTGTCCATTTTGGCTTTTCGATTTATCTGAAACACAAAAACCAAAAAAATTGTTAATCAGTATGACTGTAGCAATTTCAGCATACCACGAAAGCAACGTAGTCAAAACACGTAATGTGACTAGAAAGGTCCCATGGTGGAATGATAAGCTTGCCAAAATGCGTAAAGAAACAAGACAACTTTTCAATCGTTGTAAACATACAAAGGTATGGGACGACTACAGGGTTGCTCTAACAAATTACAACAAAGAATTGAGAAAGTCTAAACGCGAGTCATGGAGAAGATACTGTGAAAGTATTATCGAGGCGCCAGAGGGCGCCAGGCTCCATAAAGCTTTGTGCAAGGAACACTCAAACGGTGTTACAACTTTAAAAAGACCAGATGGGTCTTATACAAAAAATCGGAAAGATACTTTGGAATATATGCTTCAAGTACACTTCCCGGGATCTATAGATACGTCATCGACAGTGAGGGATGATCAGTTAACACCAGACCAAGGGGTCGTGGCTAACAAAAAATCCTGGAGTCTGTCAGGACGTATCTTTACCCCAAACAAAGTACGGTGGGCCGTTGGGTCCTTCCAATCATTTAAAGCACCAGGGGTAGACGGTATTTTTCCAGCCCTCCTCTTACGAGGGATAGAAATACTAATAAAACCACTTGTTGCCATTTTTAGGAATAGCTTTAGTATGGAATACATACCAAACGTTTGGCGTAAGGTCAACGTGATATTTATTCCAAAAACGGGCAAGAGGTCCAGTGAACTTCCAAAGTCATATAGACCTATTAGTTTAACTTCGTTTCTCCTAAAAACAATGGAAAGATTGGTGGATCTTCACATTAGAGAAAATCTAGAAAAGAACACACCCTTGCATAAATCGCAATACGCATATAATAAAGGGAAATCTACAGAAGGAGCTCTTCACTTTCTCGTATCAAAGATAGAGAAAGCTCATTATTCTAAGGAAATCGCCTTATGCGCATTTTTAGATATCGAGGGTGCATTTGATAATACAGATTATCGCTCGATTGATAGAGCATTACAAAATAAAAACATTGACAAGCCGACCATAGGGTGGGTAAAGGCAATGCTGGAAAGCAGAGAAATCAGCTCATCTCTAGGAGATGTATCAGTCTCAGTCAAAGCATTAAAAGGATGCCCCCAAGGTGGTGTTTTGTCACCTTTATTATGGTCCTTGATTATTGACGACCTCCTAGTCAAACTAAGTGAGTTAGGCTTGGAGGTAATTGGCTATGCTGACGATATTGCAGTGATTATTCCTGGCAAATTCGACAGAACAATATCCAGCATTATGAATCAAACATTAAATTTCATTCTAAACTGGTGTCGTGCAGAAGGACTTTCTATAAATCCCAGCAAGACTATTATTGTACCTTTCACAAACAGATACAAGTTGGACCTTGGTTCAATTACTGTCGAAGGAACAAATATAAACTATTCCAATGAGGTCAAATATTTAGGAGTTGTTCTGGATAAAAGATTAAATTGGAACTCTCACCTTAAATCGGTGATAGATAAAGCCACCAGAGCCATGTGGGCATGTCGCAGTCTCCTGGGGAGAACATGGGGTATTGACTCCAAAATGATTCATTGGATGTATACAATGATGATTCGACCAATCATTACCTATGCGTCCCATGTTTGGTGGCCCAAAACCACACAAGAAACAGCCAAGAAATTACTGGCAAGTCTTCAAAGGCAGGCCTGTTTGTCTATAACAGGTGCCATGCGAAGTTGTCCTACAACTGCAATTGAAGCGATAGTAGGATTATCCCCACTGCATATATTCATATGGAAATGTGCAGCTAGAAATGCACTAAAAATGCAAATCTTGTCAAATAAGGAATACAGTGACTTTGGTCATATGAGTATTCTAAGAAAAATACCGGATAGGGATATTAGCTGTTCAGTAACAGACTACATGATTCCGAAACGGGTCTTCAATAGAAATTATGAGATAATTATCTCAGACCGTGATGAATGGGAAATTGGAGGACCTTGGGTTAACCCAAAAAGTCTGAAATGGTTCACTGATGGTTCAAAAACAAATACTGGAGTTGGTGCCGGGATCTTTGCACCCAACACAAAAATTTCAGAACCCATGGGCAAATGGCCCAGTGTCTTCCAGGCCGAAATCCAAGCGATTTCGATCTGTGCACTGACAAATCTAAAAAGGGGTATCAAAGGGGCCCACATAACTATATATTCGGACAGCCAAGCGGCACTGAAAGCACTAATGTCTCATTCTTTGGAGTCGAGACTAGTGGAAGAATGTGTAAACAATCTTCAAGAATTAAGTACAAAAAATACGGTTGTACTTTGCTGGGTTCCAGGCCACTCTGGAATCGAGGGTAACGAAATTGCTGATGAACTGGCAAGGGCTGGATCGACATCAGACCTTATAGGACCAGAACCATATTGTGGTATCAACTGGGCGGAAGCTAAATCTAGGGTAGACCAGTGGGAACATACTCTCAGAATAGCTTACTGGGAAGATAATCTGAAACTTCGTCAAGCCAAGAGGTTGGTTAGACCTTTTACCTACAAAAAGGAACTGATTAACTTACGGAAAGTAGATATCAGGAAAATAGTAGGCTTTCTTACGGGCCACTACTATCTAAACTATCATCTTAACAGAATTCAACTTCTCAGGGACACTGAGTGTAGACTCTGTTTTGAGGATGATGAAACAACGGAGCACTTATTGTGCGAGTGCGTTGCACTGGCTAGAACCAGAATGCAAATTTTCCACCGTGATCAACTGGATCCGGAAGAAATAAAGAAAGCTCCTATTACAGATATACTAAGGTTTATACGTATAGCAGAAAAATTGTTGGAAGAACATGGCTTTCAACCAACTCCTTTCCAAAGGCAGAGAACAACTAGGCAAACTAGAACCTGATGTAGTGGTCGGGTAACTTTCGCGGATGATCAGAAGGATCATCCATATTAAATTAGGTAGCTTGACACAAAAGATCTTTTAGGTCGCAGTGTCGGTCATTGGACCACCTACTAGGATGACTGTAGCTGTGTCCCGCTACTAGAATAAGAAAAAAAAATTGGCAAAATGACGCGGTCTTGAATTTGACACTCTGTAGGGGGTTTTTCAGTTTTTTAATAAAAAAAAGGAAATAATTGAAATAATAAATGTTTCTAATACAGGAGATAGCGATTGATGTTGTGAAAAACATATTAAAATTTCATACGATGCGGTTGAATAGTTTTAGTTTTTTTTTTGACAACACTAGGTCGAAAAAAGTCGTGAGTTTAAGGTAGAGGAGCGCGCGGACCGTTCTCTCCTAGTTTTTTTTTTATCAGGACAGATAGCAAGTACAGCACTCAGACAAAATAAAACCCATTGTACTGCCCTCGAATTCCCTTTTTAATTTTCTTTAAATCTACTTGACCTCCGAAGAAATCTGAGTAGATCTAGTGGTGTCAAGGAGCCAAAGTAGTCGCTTCTTAACACATCAGTGCCAAAGACCTCAAGCCTGATTAGAGCGAAGGTTGGGCAGACACACAGAAAGTGGTTCGCTGTCTCATCCTCCTCTCCACAGGCAGAGTCCACTGTCTGAGATGCCCACCTTTTCCATGTTCTTTGCCCATAGAAATTGGCCCGTCATCAGTACAACCAGCCTCCTACAGTCCCTTCTGCTTAGTGACCGGAGGAACTGCGGCAGTCGATCGGACCTGACAGGTAATATCAGTTTTGCCCATCTGCAGCCTCTCTGAGCCTGCCAAGCTCGCTTGTGTGTTAGCGTTGCCCGTGGCTTTGATGGCTGCGGAAGGGTTCCGGACCAAGAAAGTAGGCCTCGCAGCCCAAAGAGCTAGAGATTTCATTATCCGCCCATGTTAGCATCAGGCTATTATGTCTACCGACATACTTCAGCCTTTATTTACAGGATTCGACTACCCTTGAAGTGGTTGGGGGGCTGTCTAAGGCCATGAGCGCAGCTTGGCTATCGCTATAGACACATTTAGATCTACCTCTCCATCTGTTTTCCACAACAAAGTTCATCGCTTCTTGAACAGCATACACCTTCGCTTAAAACACAGAGGCATGTATTCCAAGAGCAAAGACCAGTTTTGTTCTGCTGGACTCCACCCAGACCCCAGAGCCGGAGCCGTGCTCGGTCCTGGAGCCATCCCCGAAAATGCGAAAACAGTGTTTGCGGGGCTCATTTTCTGAGTTTGACCACAGTTTGGCAGCACCATACTGTATCTCTTGTCAAGCACGACTCTGGATGGCATGGAGTCAAGGGGCGTGGAGAGGATCGTTGGATCGAAGTCCAAAACTACTCTGTTGTCCAATGCCGGACTGAGTCGCATCAATTTCCATTATATTTCAGCCTGCAGAAGTCCTTCACGGCCTCTCCTTGGATGAAAACATCAAGTGGTAGACTAATCAGAACATCTAATGCCGGGCCTGAAGTAGACGGAAAAGCTTCGACGCAACAGATGGCCACAGTGCGTTGTAGTCTCGATAAGGTCCTCCTGACTCCTACGAGAGAGAGTCTACTCATCCAAACCACTGATACATAGGTGATAATAGGTCTTATCATAATCATGCAGATTCATAGGACCTTGCTAGGATGTCTTTGTTTCATATCCAGAGTTTTCTGCACTTTCCTACAAATGTTCTTAAGCGGAGGGCCTGTTACCAAACAGGCAACATCGTCCGAATATGCTTGGGCGTAGACCTCCGAGTCGTTTAAGGTGGTGAGCAAAGGATCGATCACCATGCCCCAGAGCAATAGAGACAGCACACCGTCTTGGGGACAACCTCTATTAACCCCGGATGACACCAGCAGATCTTCCTCTGCTCGGACGGAGACGATTCTTTGAGCCAGCATCGAACGAATCCAATTCACTAGCACCCGGTCTACGCCGTGTCTACTATCAAAAGTGGCATTATCAAACGCCCTCTCTATGTCTAAAAAGATGCCCACAGCGTAGTCCCTCCCGTCGATGGCCAGCTCTACTCTAGCAAGGTTTTGCAGTGCCGACTCGCAGGATTTTCCACTTTGATAGGCATGCTGAAATGGATTTCCTAAGTGATTCCAGCTTTGCAGGTGGGTCCCTTTTCAGGATCCTAACCAATTTCGCCGTGCTACTTAGAGATTCAATACCGCTGCAGAACTCCCTATAGGAGGCTCTTTTCAATTGTCGAATAAGTCTCTTGTTGTTCTTCTGAACATCACGGTATCGCTCCTAGTCCTTAGCAAGGTTAGTCTTGGGTGCCCGGTTTAGAAGTTTCTCTACCTAGTTAATGGGCTATTGAAGCTAGAATATTGGGAATATCCGTATGAAAATTTCACAGTATGTTTCTAAGAAATCGATGTTTTGAATTTACTAGACCACCGGGTCCCCTTAATCGACTGTTCGATTTTGATTTATGCAAATGGAATAGCCAAATGGCGCATAATTTTGTAGGAGTACTTTTTTAGAAGCGCTTGTTTGGGGTTCGAAAAAAATATAACATGGATGCTCTCTCAATTTAAAGAATAGTTTTCTTCTATAGACTTTGTCTCTTCCTTTCTAACCCAACTGTGAAGCTCTTTGCTCTAAGCTCTTTAAATTTTAGACTCTTCTTTTAACATTTATTTATTTATTTTTGGTTTTTGCTTATGCTTAGATTTATCATGCGAGGAGTAATCTCGGGCGGAAAACTTAGCTCGTGGCTGAACATTGAAGAATGAATGAGGGAAGCAGAAAGTGCTCTGTTCGCCTGCAAACTTATGCAGTCCACAACCTAAATATACTCATATATGGCGGCTATAGGAGCAATATTATTATATTACACGGATCAGTAGTTTAGAGGAAAGCTCTAGAGAGAGAATACAACATCAAATTACTTGGCAGAATTCAAAAATCAGCCTATGCAATAACAGTTGGTACAATCAGATCATGCCCTAGGGAGGCTCTTAACGCACTGATACACGTTATTCCGGTGTATCTACCTATCAAGAGGATAGTTACCATGTGGGCATTTACATTAAATGAAGCGGATCGCTGGGGGAAAAAAACGTGTGGTCATGCCAGTCTTTTGTTGTGACAAACTCAGTTCACCTGGGGGAGGACGGATTCCAAAGTTATTCCAACGATCACATTCAATAGGCCACTCTCTCTCCATCTCGGGAGGACTGGAGTAAGAGATTTTTGCTAAACAACTTGGACACTACACATGGTATAAGTTCTCATATACTTAGAGTTGAAATGTCTGTGCGTCTTCTCTATACTTGCAGTGTCTTTCAGGCGGAAGTACTGGCAATAGGGGAAGCTTATAGGCCACTAACTGCAGTCTTATCTGTCAAGTGGAATATCGCTAGTCCTTCGAATAGCAAAGCTGCAATTGAGGCATTGGATTAAGTTACAATAACCAAAGGGTCTCACCACCTTGAGTGCAAGCCGGAAAGTTATCTGTGTGCCGGGGCATCGGAACATTGAAGAAAACGAAAAAACTAATGAACTGGCAAGAGACGGATCTGCTGTGAATAACACTATTGCAGAATCGGAATTCACACTACTGAGTGTAATCCATAATGGAATTTCCTTAACATATACACATAACTCGGAATGCAGATGGACAATACCAGACTAGACAATACTGACAAATATGAAACGATGGGATGCTTGGAGGCTCACGGCAGTCATAACTGGCTTTTGGTTAGTCGGAGAACAAGCCGCCAAAATGGAAATTTTTCACAAGACACACTGTCATAGTTGTAAAAAACCAGAGAACAAAGGAAACGATTTTCTATTTTCTCTGTGAATGCTCTGCTTTATGGAAGGTGAGAATGCCAACCCATGGCAAACTACTGTTCGAGAGTCTCGCAACCAAACTAATAAGGTTATTAAACCGCACAGACTGGATATAGCCATGCCGTAAAGAACCGATAAATAATTTGGTAGCGTGGATGTTGCAACAAAATGGGACGGAAGAGCTCTCTGCGAGCTGAAGTGTGAGTCGATTGGCTAATCTTCTGGCTGTCTGTTCCGATTGCCGCTTCTCGATGTGGGACATGTTCTCGTTTCGTATATAAAAGACTAGAAGCGTGTCTTCCATCTATCGCACCCAGCTTGATGGTGAAGCTGAACGGAAAGTACTTGGCGGCGAAGTCTCTTCCTACCATAAATCCAACCGCAAATTCCGTCTCCTTTACAAGGCAACTATAGTAAACGTCCCAAGGTCTAATGTTATTCTTGCCTCGCCATGCCCACCACATCTCGGGCGTGGCGGCAATTTCAGCCCTCACTCTTAAAAAATAATATAAAGAATTGGAGCGTACACTCCTGTTAGGTGTTTGGCCGAGGTCCTCTCCTAGTTGTGGCGTGTATCTAATGTTGTTCCCTTACTCTTACGAAGACATCAACCAGCCGGGCATAGTCACCTTTCCCATTAAGGGAGAGTCACTGGGCAATTCAGGTGCATGCCCTTAGTTCGTTTGTCGTGGTCGTCATCAGAGTAGGCAGTTCTCATCCAAGGCTTTGCTACGTGGCGGGCCCCGAACTCAGCGCACAACCAGACATCCCGTGCTGTTTTCCTTCTCTTAGTACTAGCTCGCTCAGAACCGAGTGTTCGATAGCTACCCAGCGGATACTTACGCGAAGCCCGGAGGTGGTGAGCTGTTTGAATCGCAAGCAGAATGGCGAATGGCGTTAGAGATTTTCTCCACTTGTGTGGACGTCTACACACGCGAGCAATCTAGAACTGAATTCATTCACTATTCGAATTTGGTAGGTATACGTTTTTTCTATTTTTGTAGACCGCACACATTTTTGTTCGCCTTTAAACTCATACCCAATATTCAAAATTTATTGGTTTGTAACGCGAGCGAACCAAGTCGAATAAATACCTATGAGTGCACCATATATAAACATCAAAAGTAAATACCTAGCTTGTATGTATGCGCATATGTGTGCTGTGCATCGAGTTTCAGGTTTGTTGAAATGGCAAGCAATTCTGTATCAGGTACCACGGCGAGTGAGTGCCTAATACTTGATAGAGCTGTTACCTGCTTGAAACAAATAAATTTCCATTGAAGGTGTGAATAAGTGGATGCTCATAGTGAATGCGAAGTGGAGGGGCTGCGCAATAACTCTAGAAAACAGAAATAGAACTACTACAAACAAACCTTGCAGATGAGTTTCGAGTTACAAAGCTGTTCGGACATTGAGTGAAATATTTACTCGCTGAAGTGCAGTATCCTGGAAAGTATTGCATTTCAACAGATACCTGAATGTATAGTATTTCGTGTGTATATAGGTACATATATATATACTATCCTATATGTATGTATGCGACCATGTACGTATACTAACTATGTTCCTTTGGCACTTTGCGTTTACTTTGCCAACACTTCGTTTGTTAGCACTGCTGGCGTTTGATGTTAACACCCAGCTGTCAGTATGTTGCACGTTCACCATTTGCAACTCAGTGTGAAATTCGTAGTTGTCGGTTGGTATTAATGGCACATTAGTTGGCTGTGAGAGCTGTGGTAGTGTTAACGTTTGTTTATTTTCACACAGATTATGGGTGTTTGTGTGTTGTATTTGCTTTAAGCAGAAAATCAGTTATTTTTTCTAATTGAATTATGTATTTCAAATTTGAATGGTTTTGATAATTTAATTAAAATTGATAGTCAGAGCATAATCCTGCCTACACAGTGCAAAGCAAAGAGAACAAACAAAGCAGAAATAACAAGTTCTGACGAGGGCTTATGCTATGCCTGGCATACACGACGTATTTACTGTACTGTTTTGAAGCTTACGTCTGACATTTTGCTTCTTCATAGTTCCTTTATCTCAGGGTCACGGCAAGAGGTCATCAACACTTTTTCAAGCGTGCGTCTCTGATTGTACTATATTTAGGTATCCCGTGCTGTGGCCCCTTCTCTGTTGGTTTCACTTTAGTGATTGGCCGAAGATCGCGTTCAATGGCTTCCGCGGGACATGACCAACTCAGTAAATGGTAGGTAGGTAGGTGAAATGGTTGAAGTGCACCTGGCACTCGTCAAGTAGCACTTAAACGCCATCTTGATACCATTATGAGACCTCCAACAGGCGGATATCTAAAGCCAACCAGATCTGTTGATATAATGGAGAAGATTGATTGGATTTAGGTGGGCGCACTGCCCCAGGCTGTGGAAGAAAGGAGCTCCCAGTGACCTTAGTCATCTAGCTGCCAGACTCGGATATTTACCGAGAAAATGCTCTAGAGTCTCCTTCTCTGAAAGGTCCCCACAGCTTCTGCAATGCGGGTTAATCCTAGCTTTTCCGCGTGTGTGCCGAACATCCAGTGACCGGTAAACACAGCTACGAGTTTGGAAATTGAATGGCTAAGAATCCAAAGAACTTTCTGAGTCCTTCGTATATCGTATTGGGGTCAAAGGGATTTCGAAATAGCACTTGAAGAAATGGAGCCCCATCTTTTCTGTGCTTTCCTGGGAAATAATTTGTGTAGTTCCCCTTTAACAACTCTCAAAGGGATGCCAATGACCGGGTTGGAGGTCTCTGAGGCCAATTCAGACCCCTTCCTGGCAAGCTTATCAGCAATTTCATTTCCCTCTATGTTTCTATGTCCTGGAACCCAGATCAGAGAAAGGTTACCTGCACATCCAAGAGATTTGATTTTCTCCTTACAGGAGTTTACTAATTTCGTTCTGACTATCGTAGAAAATGTTAATATCTCCCTCACTCCCGCGTTCCTTAAGCATTTTGCATGCCTGCAAGATCGCAAAGACTTCTACTTGAAAAACACTAGCAGTATTCGGCAGTTTAAAGGAGATAGATAAATTGGCTGATTTAGAGAAAACCCCTGCTCCGACTCCCGATTTCATCTTGGAACCGTCAGTGAAAACAGAGGTTTTAGCTTCAGTGCAGATTTTCCCCTCGATCCAATCTTGCCTATTTGGAAAGATTGCTCTAGCACAACCCTCAAGCTTTAGTTTGCGGATAGAGAGCTCTGTTCGAAGTTCGGAGAGATACGGTGTTAACTGCCCGAAAATACTACCATGTCCCTTGAGAGATTGCCTCCAGAGGCTGATCTCCTTTAACCTGATTGCACTTTGAGCTGCGATGGAAATGACGGAAAAGTCGATGGAAGTAGGTGCAAAAGGACATTCAGGGGATCACTGAGGCAAGTTTTACATGCTCCGGTGATGCCAATGCATGCAGTTCTTTGCACCCCTTTGCACTCAGTAAATGACTACGGAAATATTTTCTCGATATTCGTATTTTCACCCCGAAGTTCAGTATTACCAAAATATTCACAATACGCCAAATCTTGGAAAAGACCCATGGAAGGAGAATCGACACACACCATCTTTTCGTCGACTTCAAAGCTGCATTCGACAGTACGGAAAGGAGTTACCTGTATGCCGCTATGTCTGAATTTGGTATCCCCGCAAAACTAATACGGCTATGTAAGATAACGTTGCTCAACACCAGCAGCGCCGTCAGAATTGGGAAGGACCTCTCCGAGCCGTTTGATACCAAACGAGGTTTCAGACAGGGTGACTCGCTGTCGTGTGACTTCTTTAACCTGATGTTGGAGAGCATCGTACGAGCCGCAGAACTTAATCGCTCAGACACCATATTTTATAAGAGCGTACAATTGTTGGCGTATGCCTATGATATTAACATCATCGGCCTTAACAACCGCGCTGTTAGTTCTGCTTTCTTCACACTGGATAAAGAGGCAAAGCGAATGTGTTTGGTGGCGAACGAGGACAAAACGAAGTACCTCCTGTCTTCAAACAAACAGTCGGCGCACTCGCGTATCGGCACCCACGTCACTGTAGACAGTTATAATTTCGAGGTTGTAAAAGACTTCGTTTATTTAGGAACCAACATTAACACCGATAACAATGTCAGCCTTGAAATCCAACGTAGAATCTCTCTTGCCAACAAGTGCTACTTTGGACTAAGTAGGCAACTGAGCAGTAAAGTCCTCTCTCGACGAACAAAACTAACACTCTACAAGACTCTCATCATGCCCGTCCTAACGTATGGCGCAGAAGCTTGGACGATGACAACACCTGATGAAGCGACGCTTGGAGTGTTCGAGGGAAAGATTCTGCGTAAGATTTTTGGACCTTTGCACGTTGGCAACGGCGAATATCGCAGACGATGGAACGATAAGCTGTATGAGCTTTACGGCGACATAGACATAGCGAAGCGAATAAAGATCCAGAGGCTTCGTTGGCTGGGTCATGTCGTCTGAATGGATACAAACGCTCCGGCTTTGAAAGTATTCGATACGGTACTAGCTGGTGGTAGCAGAGGAAGAGGAAGGCCTCCTCTGCGTTGGAAAGATCAGGTGGAGAAGGACTTGGCCTCACTTGGTGTGCCCAATTGGCGCCGGTCAGCACGAGAAAGAAACGACTGGCGCGCTTTGTTAATCTCGGCCAAAATCGCGTAAGCGGTTATAGCGCCAATTAAGAAGAAGAAGAAGTTCAGTATTATTAGGCCGCCAAAGCTTAAGGATTTTTCGAAGGCACTTCGACACGAATTTTATTGCTATATTTGAGAGAGTATCAGTCAGCAATAAAATTTCATAACCATTTGTACATAGTAATGTATAAATACGAAATTAGAAGACATTTACCTCTGAGGTATAAAATATATTAATCGTATTTATTAACTCGCGACTTCCTTCGTACGAGAGTATTTTTTTCCTTTCAAGGAAAATAGAAAATAATATTTAATAAATAAAATAAATGTTAAATATTTTCATAGTGACCCGAAAACGCCCCAAAATGAAAAAAAAATAAAAAATTTTGATATTTTTTTTCTTAATTTCTGGTAAAATTTTTTGGAGGTTTGTGAATCGAAATTAGAAGTAGCCTCCTCTCAGTCGATATTATCGATAGTAGTAGTAGTAGTAGTTACATATATATATATATATATATTTGAGAAGCTCAAAACATGTTTACAATTATTTTTGTTTATAATATACCTAAATAAATATTTATGCTCATACGACATCACAATTCGTCGTCTCTCATTTTCTTTACATAAATATTAGATTGGGGAAGAAGTTCTTAGCGTTTTTACCGAAGCCTTTATTTAAACAAAAAAGTAAGTTAATCTATTATATATTCGCCGTTACTGTTTAGAACTTCTTCCAACCTCTCGACCAATTTGATGATGCCGTGCCGCCAAAAATCGGCTGGCCAGGTGTTAAAGAAGTTGTTGAGCCAGTTTTTAAGGAACTCTTTGATATCGGAGGTAACGATCTTTATATGGTTTGACAGGGAGCGGAAAAGATGGTAAACGGTCGGTGCAAGGTCTGGAGGATACGACGCATGCTGAAGGACCTCCCATTCAAGCTCTTGTAGTATGGCTTTGACCACTGGGCAAAATGAGTCCTGGCGTTGTCGTGACCATGTCGATCAGATCTTTTCATTCGATAGCCTCATTCACGCGATGTAGCTGGGCAATGTAGAGCTTCCTGTTGACCGTGGCATTTATTCCCGAGCAATTCCGAGTTCACCATACCCTCCGAGTCCCACCAAACACATATCATGATCCACTTTGGATGACTGACTTTCGGGTTTGGCGTATCTTCGGGAGCTCCACCCACTGCTTTCTTCCCTTCATATTGATGTATAGGCACCATTTCTCATCTCCCGTGACGATTTGGTACAAAATGCACTGTTTATGACCGCGTGTTGCTCGATGGCGGGCGAGATGCTGAGATGCAATTTCCAGGCGACTTTCTTTGTTTTTTTCAATGAGCTCATGAGCCACTTATGCTCCCAGGCTTCTAATTTTTCTGTGAATCCCAATGAATTAAGGTGTCTGAGAATCGTTTTACGATCGCAGTTCACTTTTTCGTCAATTCGCAACTAGCTTGGCGACCCTTTTCCTTCAAAAGTGATTTGAGACATTCTTCATCGAATTCAGAAGGTCTTCCGCTGCGGGACGTGATATCGACGTCAAAGTCGTAATTTTTGAGCTTTGCAAACCATTTTCGTGCTGTAGACTCGCCTATGACACGTCACAAATGTCCCGGGCTGCAACGGCAACTTTTTGACCTCGATGAGACGCAAAGGAGAGCAGGTGTTGAAAAAGTTGGTTTTTGACCCCTGGGTATTTCATTGCTAAGCTCGAAAACTAATAAAAAGTTAATATAACTAACTCAAAAATACAACTCAGAGCAGAAAGAGTTCTATCGAATGAATACAAATAGCAAAGAAGTCGTTGTAAAATGAAATAAAATATAAAACCGCTATGAACTTTTTCCCTAACCAACAGAATGTTACAATACAGAATTTTAGCAGCCGGAGCCTTGAACACGGAATATTGTACCATATAAATTTTGTCCCCATCCTGAAGCAGGGTGCAAGAGGGAATCTGAAATGGACCTTTGCGAAGGAGCCTTTGAGTTTTCAATTTCCACCGGAAAATTAATAATTTTTGCAAGTCGTCGTATGCCAAGCATATTCGACACTTGTGAAGTAGACAGCGCCGGTATAGAAACAGATAAGCAATGGAGGGCATAAAGGTCCAAATTACGATATTCAGCAATCAAAATCATCTTATTTTTATTTAGAAAATAACTGATTAAAAAATTTATTTACTGAAAAAAAAAAATTATTATTATTTAGTTTTTGCATATACGGTATAAAGAAATTCCCAGCGCTAGAGTCTTGAAAGTTTAGAACCTCCGAGAGCAAATTAGCATTTTTAGTCATAACACAAATTAAACTACAACATTTTCTTTTTGGGATTATCTATAAATAAAATTGGGTATCATGTGCTATGCACATGTGAAAAATTTTCTTTGCCGTAGTTTGCCAACAATTTTATTGTTGCTTTTATTTTTCATAAATGATTTGCATAATTTTACTAAAGCGAAATGCCTAAAACTGTGGAAAATTATCTGTAAATAAATGCTTTAGTTTGCATGAGTTCTGCATCAAAGAAAACACCACCAAATTGTTTGCAACAACAAATTTTTTTGCTATGTTTTGCAAAATATGCAAATTTTCCAGCAACATCAAACGCACACAGCCTTACGATTCAAAACACTGCGGCTGCTGTATGACAGCAGGGAGGCATAAAAAGTAGTCGAAAGTGGAGGGAGGAAGTGTGTAAAATGTACGAAAAAAGCAACTTAAATTCCGTACTTCCGTCTTTGAACTCTTGTAAATGCGTTAGCACAAAAATTTAAATTTTTTCAAAGCTTACTATGGAATTCGAAATGTAACATGCCAGGATGAAAAGTGTGTACGGCAAAATGTTACCACATCTGGTGGAAGGATTTGGGTTGTTTGCTAGTGGCAGTAAAAATGTATTATACAATATAAAAATGAATATAAATGTGTTTGTGTATTCAAAGTCCATATCAACGTCGAATATGGTCACTTAGTCAAATCCATCAAGGACATATGCAAATACGTCAACAGAGCAGACGGTGTTGGCATAGTTAGGTTAAAATGGTTGCAAAAAGTGTAGGCACACTTCAGCGAGCAAATCAAATTCGTCATTTGTGATACCATAGCAAAAGAAGTAAGATGGATACGGTATAACTTGAATACCCTGCGCGAGGAAACTCTACAGCCACCCAGGCAACTGGACTTCTGTATGGAGGATCAACTGGCAGTCCTAACACCAGAACCGGATGCGGCGGGCCAATCACCTACCAATCTTAAAACAACAAAATTACTGAAATCGCTATGAAGAATGCTATAAGAACTAGAGTGAAATTTCCTGGTGACTGCAGCGCCGGCTTGCAGATCCTAATTACGCGGATGATATGTACTTACTATCACATAATTTTTCAGACATGGCAATGCATCTCCAATCGGAACAGGAGGCCGCCGCTAAAATTCGGCTAGTTTGCGACACCTACAGTACAATACGCGCCGGTTCTTGATCGATGGTACACAGCTGGAGGAGTTACAATCTTTTTGCTATTTGGGCAGTATACTTTCGGTGCAAGGCGTCTCGAGCGAGGCCATCAAAATCCACATTAGGAAAGCTCTAGCAACATTTGGCTCCCTACGTCCATTCTGGAAAGCATCACATATTGCGCATCGCACAAAGCTGTGGATATTTGTTTCTAATGCCAAATCATCTTTACTCTATGCTTCCGGTACGTGGAATGCAACAGCGACCGATATAAACGCATTGCACGTTTTCCCTCCAGTATTCCTTGAGATTTGCAGAAGAAAAATGAGCTGGGGTGGTTACGTCCTTCGTAGATAACATGACGACTTAATAGGGGCCGCTATTTAGTGGAATCCCCTAGGCAGCCATAGACGAGGAAGCCCATCGAAAACTTGGAGACGATTCTTGGATTCGGAAATGGGCGCCGTGAGTTTTACCTTGAATGAAGATAAGAGACAGGCGCAGAACAGATCTGGGGAAAGGGGGGTCAAGATGCCTAAATCTTAACCTCGCGAGAGCAGTGCAGCTAAGGAGAAGGTGCTGAGACTCGCTTAAGGGACTCGAAGTAATATCGAGTCTCACAGCATGCGTACCTCGTGGATAGTGTCCAGTAAGTACACCTACTAAATTCAAAGGCGGAGATTTTGTTAACTTCAGAAGATCCCTCGAACACCTCCGATCGACACGTGATAAGAAAAAAATAGCAACCTTACAATTTCGCGTATTTGCCCAGCACTCGATGAGCTGACGCGAAACCCCCCTTCCAGAAGACCGCAGATGGTCAAGGCGATCTCAACCCTCTCCTTTCGCCAGAAACTACCTCATAGCCCCTTGTCAGATAAACCTTATATCAAAGAATTTGGATGCAGTTGAAAGTGAAGACCTTCCCTGATCAATTTTGGGTGCACCGTCATCGAGCCCAGGGCTCTAATTGTCGCTTGGTTATCGCAGTGGATATTTACCTTCGTGGCAGTTATTACACAAGTGGCAATTGTTTGTGTTGATAGATCTGATGCGCGAAACAATGAGGTGAGTCGATGTACCAATGAGGCTGTTTGGCGTATTTGAGCACTTTTGAGTTTCCCCAGTGTTCTTCTTGAAAACGAACAAACAGTCTAATTCATGGCGGGCACTGCACGAAATGCTGTTGCAAAACCAGCCTACAAAACCTTTACAACATTTTTCACAAAGCCTAATTTATCACATTTCCAGGTAATTTTGTTTGATTTGGCGGCTGGTGCCGAATTACATTCTTCTCTATGTTTATCAAAGTAGTCAGGGGACTGGCCCATGTTATGCGGGCAGCCTGGCCCCACACCTCTTTTTCACGACTAAGAACTTATTTGATTTACTCTTCTACTTGCGATATAAGAAAGTACATACATTAAAAAACGAAAAAAAGAGGTTGTCTGTAAAGTCGGTTTACTGCCGATAGTTTAAGGTGACAGCGTCATAAGAAAATACTCATGTAATGGTTGCAATTTTCAAAACAAAATTTTAATTTTATTTGTTTGATAGATATTTTGTATGGATATAGAGAAGGAGGTAAATGGAATGGCAATGGAATAGGTCAAGTTACATTTAAGCAAACGTCAAAAATTACGAAACATTTATCAAATTCATGAAAGATCTGCTCAATTTCGATTATGCATCTGACGTTAATAAGTCATCAACACTAAGAGGCAACATCATCGATTTGCCTTTTTCAAGACACATTACCCTCGAAATACTATCATCGTCCTATTCTCAACAGAGAAATAGTTCATTACCATGCACACTACCATTTGCAAATACAAATATGTGAATTTATATAAGTATGCACATATACATACATACATATATGTGCTCACTCAAGTAGAAGAGAGCCAGATGTCGAACGTTGCCGAACGCGGGAGCCATGTGCCTCTTTGTCGTTCGTTCGCGTTCTCGCTTGCAGTTCAAGCAAGGTAACGACGCTTAAGCAAGATAACGACGATTGAGCAAGATAACGACACATTTTTTCGTGCGTGCAGCCGGCTAAATCGAACTATAAGACGTCATCCCGTCAAAAAATTGCGCATTTCTTTTATTCCTCAAGTATGTAGGAATATGCTCGATTAACATTATTTTTGTACTAACCTGAACGACATCGCCATGTTGGCCACCTGCGGCAGTAAACGTCAGTACACAAACATACGGTAGTCGATCCTGTTTGGGTCGGTACAGCTCCAAGGAGTAGGTTAATCCGATGTCTCCATAGTAAGTACGATTACAACCTGCAATTGTTCGAAAAAAATAATAATTGTTACAATAAGTAAAAGTTAAAAACCCAGTGGCTGGTGGCAGAAGTACCACTCACAATTTAATTAATTTTAAGAAATTACTAAAACTCCGCTGTAAGTGCACCTCACAATGTCAAGAGACATGCAAAAGAATAGCAACGGAATTTCCAATTAGCTTGTATGTGCACACTTCCTTAAGACTACTTATGCAAGTAAATGTAAGGAAAAGAGTTTGAGTTGATAGCCGCGAAAGACGAAGATTAAAGCTGTCATCACACTTCGCCTGCAGCCTCTTCCATTACTTCTTTGTCGTTTGCCTTTTATTAAATTGTGACCAAAGTTGTTGACATTCATTACTTGTCTAGTTGCTTGGCCGCGATCTCCCTCTGTGCTGGTTGCTACAATCCTTTGCACTATCGCTTGTCACTGTGTGCCAGCAGCATTGGAGGTGGTATATAATCGGATGGAAGACAATGCAACTGTTGTAGCCACATTGGCTGCTTAAGTAGCATCGCTGTTTGACAACTGCAGTTGCTTCGGTTGAGTGTCTGTGCTGTTGCATGCACCACAGCCGCAACAGGCAACTCAAGCAACTGCAACGACCATTGTCATTAATGTGGTTTTATGTGACTATTTCGGTTTGCTGTATTGTTTTACTTTTAGTCATCTACTCGTAAGTTATTTCAGGCGAAGCTGCTTGCTTTTGTCATAATTCACAGATGCAGGAGCCTTCCTTGTGCTTGTGATTCTTCAAGACACCATCTATACGTTGCAAGAGCAACAAGTAAGGAAGTGCTAAATTTGGTCCGAATAGAAATTTATAAACACGCGCACATTTTATTAAAATCGAATAAGGGCTGATAATTCTTGGAATCAAACAAACTCGTAGCGGAGATAGGGATAAAAAAAAAAGCTTGGGAATGTGTTCGTGTGCTGGGGATTGGCAATAAATAGCAATTGAGCGGTAGAGTGAAACCTTCGCTCTTCTGTCGAAAAGGCGGCTCTTTAGGTGATTGCACAAAGAGAAATAGCAGCGGTTCGCTAGTAACTTAAATCCTTTGACGATTTCAAAACTATAACTACCGATGTTTTTGCATTTGACCCACATTGTGCCTGACATAGTCCGAAGAAGTTGACCAAAGAGCTTCAGTTTTGGCTTCATTTATTTGCAAGCCCATATTTTTTGCTGCTCTTTCTATACTTTACAAGGCTTCTTTCAGGTTAGGCAGCAATGATGCAATAATGTTTATGTCGTCCGCGTACGCCCGAACCTATTTAAATAAAATAGTTCCCCTTTTGCTTACGCTTGAATCTCTGACAACCTTTTTCAATCGCAATATTAAAGAAGGCACATGAGAGTCCATCCTCTTGCCAGAGTCCATTCAGGATAGCAAACTCTCGCTACAGATTTTTTTTGGACTCTTACGACGTTCCTTAGATTGGTCATAGTCATCCGCTTCAAGCGTATTAGCTTATCGAGAATACCGAACTCAGCCATGGCTGAGAAAAGCTGCTTTCGAATTGTTCTGTCGTAAGTTGCTTTGAAATCTACGAAAAGATGATGAATGTCGTTCCGACTCTGGTGTCTACGTAGAATTCAGTGGGACATAACTACACTTTACTCTTAGAATGTACGCGTCTGTGATTCTAGCGGAGGTGAATACTGTTCAAGAAGCGGTGAACTTTGTTGTGGAAAACAGATGGAGAGGCAGATCTTTATGTGTCTGCAGCGACAGCCAAGCTGCGCACCGACTGTCGCAGATCGTTCTGTCATTAAGCAGAATGGACTATAGGCAGCTGGTTGGACTGATAACGGGCCACTTTCTATGGGCAAAGCACATGGAAAAGGTGGGCACATCAGACAGTACACTCTGCCCAGCATGTGGAGACGAGGATGAGACGGCGAACAACTTTCTGTGCGTTTGCCTGACCTTCGCTCAAATCAGGCTTGAGGTCTTTGACACTGATGAGTTAAGAAGCGACTACTTTGGCTCCTTGGCATCACAAGATGTACTCATATGCGCGTACGTCTTTATCTATCTCGAACCCTTTCTGCCGTCACAGTCGGTTCTACGCAAACGGAACGACCGGGAACAATCCGGATTCATATCCGGTTAAGGACTGCCAGTTCAGCAGCATTCCCCGTATATGTATGGGGAATATTCAAGCTGCTATAACCACAACAACAATGTAACCAAAATTATAATGCAATTGTGTACAAGTGTCCGAGGGCATACAATTTATCTAAATCAGAATCCTTTAACGCTTAAATTACTGCTGCCTGCCTTGTTGGGCAAGATAGTGGCACCATCTGGACACTCGGATGCCCAGAACAATGGACGGATGAAATACATACATATGTATATTATCAAGCAATGTGCATATATAGGTATGCGTATAGGGTGTAAAGTTTGCGTGCACTGCGAGCTGATGAAGAGCGTAGACCACCGGAAAAAGAATGGTTCGCGTAATGTTGGCCCAAAGTGCCATTAAACTTCGGAATTACAATTCAAAGCGCGCCATTTCCGCCTTTTGTTTATTTTTCTTTAATCTTTTCCGTCGTTGTTGTTTTATTTCTCTTCATTTCTGATGTTACAATGAGATGACTCTTTTCAAAGTTTTATGAAGCGCCAGCGAAATGGTGTTTTGAGTTTTGAAATTGAAATTCTCAATGAAACTTTTACAAATTGCAAAATTAACGAGTTGAAATTTTGCAGCCACACACTTTCCGTGACAGAAGTGGTGTTATTGTGTCAGTGGGCGAAAAAAAATTTTTTTTTAGGATCGAATTCTAATAGTGCGGAAAAGTTGCACTGTTAGACTAATACATTGTGCCAAATTTCAGCTCAACCGAACCATATCTTCTGTCGCCAGCAGTGGCCTCAAATTTTGAAATTTCAATTTAAATTCTGAACAATTTTAACTTTTTTGAAAGCACTATTTGTTCTCCTACCGGTATATGTTAAATACAAATTTTATATGAGAAAGCCCACCGAAACAATTTAATTTACTACACTCCACTCTGTTTGTTTGATCAAGCAATACGTTTATGGAGCTCCCAGTAGCTCGTCCTTGTACTGCGAGTTGAACTGAAGTTACAGCAATTACTTTGTTACTTTGTCTATTTTTTCCTCCACTTTATTCGAAAGATATTGTTTTGTACATTTAATTATAATTTTTATAAAAAATTTATATGACGACAATGGCTTTAATCAAATTTCCCTAAGACAAACGTTTAATTGCGCATTGTTTGGAAGTTCAAAAGATTTGCCAGATCATGAACTACCAAGTTATGAAGATGTAATGAGATGTTGTTTTTTCAAAGACGGCAACTGGGAGTAGAGTCTTGAGGAAACAGAGAGCAGGCCTTTTCGATCATAGCCGGACCAGTTGCCAAGAAAATCATTTGTATTTATAACAAGGCTTCTATTCCCACAGTTTCACATTCACGCGTAATATAAAGGGTGGTTATGTTTCAAGGGCCCGTGTTTATTTTGAATAAAATATACTTTTTTTCTTAAATTATTATCATTTCTCTTTATTATGATAATATTGGTATGGCTCAATTACGTATGGAACAAAATATTGCCAATGACCGCAGCGGCCTCAGCGGCACACCTACATCCGATGGTCCAAATTTTCGATGACGCTGAGGCATAATTGAGGTTCTATGTCGGTAATGTGCCGAATTATCTCATCCTTTAGGTCTTGAATTGTTGCTGGCTTATCGACGTACACCTTTTCTTTCAAATAACCCCTAAGAAAGAAGTCCAACGGTGTCAAATCACATGATCTTGGCGGCCAATTGACATCGCCGCGACGTGAGATTATTCGGTCATCAAATTTTTCGCGCAAAAGAGCCATTGTTTCGTTAGCTGAGTGACAAGTGGCACCATCCTGTTGAAACCACATATCGTCCACATCCATATCTTCCAATTCGCTCGATAAAAAGTTCGTTAGCATCTCATGATAGCGAACATTGTTTACAGTAACTGCCTGACCGGCCTCATTTTGGAAAAAATACGGCCGAATGATGCCGCCGGCCCATAAACCGCACCCAACAGTCACTCTTTGTGGGTGCATTGGTTTTTCGGCAATCACTCTTGGATTATCATTCGCCCCAATGCGGCAATTCTGATAATTGACGAATCCACTGAGGTGAAAATGTGCCTCTTCACTGAAGATGATTTTCTTCGAAAATTGGTCATTCACTGTTGCCCGTTTTCATAATAAGCCTGAAAAACTTTAACGCGTTAGTCGATTGTTATTTTTTCAAACGTTTTTTTTTTTTTTTTTGAAGATTGAACATTGTCATTTATGAATGAAAAATAATATTGTTCAAATGACTGCCACGTCTGGCTTTACAGTAGGCCATTCGATCAACCCAATTTTTAAGCACATTTTCGATTGTTTGGGCTCCAATTTCATGAATGGCCACTTCGATTTCGTGTTTTAAAGCATCAATCGTCTCTGGATGGTTCGCATAGCATTTGTCCTTAACGGCTCCCCACAGAAAATAGTTCAGCGGGCTTAAATCCCGGCTCCGAGGCGGCTAATTGATATCGGAATTTCGGCTAATTATTCGGTTGTGAAAAACGGTAGCCAAAAGTTCGAGTGTAACTTTGGCTGTGTGACAAGTTGCACCGTCCTGTTGAAACCAAATGTCGTCCATGTCATTTTCTTCAATTTTTGGAAACAACTCGTTGAGCATGTCACGGTAACGCTCGCCATTTACTGTAACCGCGGCTCCTCGCTCATTTTCGAAAAAAAAGGCCCGATGATGGTGCCAGACCAAAAACCGCACGAAACAGTGACTCGTTGTGGATGCATTTGCTTCTCTACAGTAACGTGTGGATTTTCTGAGCCTATTGACGGAGCCACCGATGTGAAAATCAGAAAAGAAGAAGAAGATTCACCACTTTGGAAATAGGTTTTCAATATTTCCCAATTTTATTCAAGCGTATAGCGTCCCATTTGTGTTACTATTCTCAAAAAAATAGGTGGTTAAAAAAGCAAACGCTATATGGCCCACCCTGCATATTAAGATCAAAAGGGGAAACAAATTCGATCGTCAGTTGATCAAAGAAGAACATATTTTGATTTTATCTGAGCCTGGATCGCAATATTAAGCTCACGTTACACCGAAATCAGGCAGCGTTGTGGATATTACAGACAGCATTTATGAAGCGGTTATGAAAGAGGATGGTTTCGAGGAATTAACAATGGTAGGTCGTAATGGAACTGCAGTTAATACCGGACCAAAAGGAGGGATCTTAAGATGTCTGGAGGATAAACTGGGACGTTTGGAGGATAAACTGGGTGGATGTGCTGAAACAGGTATTGCCAAGACACGGCATGGGTTGAGGCCGCAGTTTCTGGGCCGTGCTAACCGGCGCCAATTGGACACACCAAGTGAAGCCAAGTCCTTCTCCATTCGGACGACATGACCCAGCCAACGTAGCCGCTGGATCTTTATTCGCTGTGTCTGATGTCTATGTCGTCGTAAAGCTCATACAGCTCATCGTTCCATCGCCTGCGATATTCGCCGTTGCCAACGTGCAGAGGTCCAAAAATCCTACGCAGAATCTTTCTCTCAAACACTCCAAGCGTCGCTTCATCAGATGTTGTCATCGTCCACGCTTCTGCGCCATACGTTAAAACGGGCATGATGAGAATCTTGTAGAGTGTTAGTTTCGTTCGTCGAGAGAGCACTTCATTAATCATTTGCCTACTTAGTCGAAAGCAGCACATGTTGCCAACAGAGATTCTACGTTGGATTTCAAGGCTGACATTGTTATCGGTGTTAATGTTCCGAATTAAACCAAGTCTCTTACAACCTCGAAATTATAATTGTCAACAGTGAAGTGGGTGCCGATACGCGAGTGCGCCGACTGTTTGTTTGAAGACAGGAGGTACTTCGTTTTGTCCTCGTTCACCACCAGACCCATTCGCTTTGCCTCCTTATCCACTTTAGAGAAGGCAGAACTAACAGCGCGGTTGTTAAGGCCGATGATGTCGATATCATCGGCATACGCCAACAAGTTTTAAAGTTGCTACAATGCTGATTTCCCTGAGAGTCATTCATGGTGTAGTCTTTGTCTCGAAAAATAGGAGGTTAAGCGAGAATTTATGTTATTAAGTTATTATAAGTAGACGCGAAAGCTTTACAGGCTTTTATATTTCCTAACTTTCTTGGCGTTGAAGTAATTTTCTAACTTTCATAACAGTCCATTCTCCAAGACTTTCTAAAAACGCTCTGAAAGTTCACTTAACAAATATTTGTAATATTTCAAAGCTCTTTAACTTTAAATAACGAAAATATTTAACTGGGGCTTAGTCGTTATGTAATTTGTCGCAAAAACGTCAACCACTGACAATTATGTGCACATTTTTGCGGACTAAAACAAGCAGCAATGAATTTGTTCTTGCTAAATAAAAATAATAAAAACAATTCCAGATAAATTAAATAGATATAGCCCGTGAGGTTTGCATGTACCTATGTATGTAAGAGTGTAGTTCAGAAACCCAACAAACTGTGAACAGAAAACAAGAGTTACAGCTGCGAATATATTTAAACATTTAATAACGGAGCGTGAGCCGGGCGCTGCTAGGCGGATGAGAGAAGGATCGTATCCAATATAGCCACCAACCAACCAAACAAACAAGCAACCAAACAACCTTCTAACTAAGCAGGCAACCAGGCGGAATTCAACAACGGGCAACCAAGTGCGAAAATAAATGAGTAAACAAAGTAGAAATGACAAACAAAATGCATGTAAATTTAAATTATTTTCACTTGTTCAACACCATCACAGCAGCATAAAAACAACAACAACAATTACTAACAACTACAATGGCAGGCTTGCAGAGAATGACGGAGGACCAAAGTACGCTGCAGCTTTGTGTCAGGTGACTAAAACATTGCCACATGTCGCATCACTATACAGAACCACTCGCACAGTCAGGCGCATAAGCTTACACTCGCAGTTTCATACATAAAATAAAATAATTTCTATTGTTTACAGGCTGACGTGGTATAGTGGTTGCAGGTGTGGCAACGTAGCCGTGGGGCACAAGACTCTGAATATGCAGCAATGGCTGCGGCGGTAAAGTGTTGTTGTGCGGTACGCAATTCATGGGTCTGGTGCTGCTACAGGGTGATGCCAAAAGACCGCAGATTTTGTTTTATAACTAAAACACAACAGAATTTCGCGAAATGATGTTTCCTATTTCACCGTTTTTTCTTAATCTATGCGAATTATTTATGTGGGATTCGTTTTTCGTTCAAATAAAAATCGAGTTTGCCCGTTTACAATCTTTATTTAATTTTATATTAATTTAATGTTACAAACGCGTCCGATGTGCTTCTATTTGAATGAATACTCGCTTTCTTAATGTTTTAGTTCCGAACCCTTTTCGTTCGGTTAGTGATGCCCATTACAATTACGTTCGTTCAATATGCAGAGATGCATTTACTTATGTTATAATCTAAAAGTTATGCCCACTTCTGGTGGTTCTTCGCTCGTCTGTCAATACCACATTTATGAAGCGCAAGATTTGTTTAATGGGACACCACGACTCCTCGGCAAATTTCTTTGCTCCTATCAAAATTACCCATCATTCTTTGGTTCATAGGTTCAGGTTGCATAGAGCATACTTTCGCATAGCTCCAGAGAAATAAATCTTGTGGCGTCAATTAGGGCTTTGTTTCATGCGCCAACTAATTCAGACCATAAAAAGTTCGTTATCATGCCATGATAACAGCCACCGTTTATTGTAATAGGACTATGAATAAGTTCGTGCGGTTTTTTTTCGAAATTTGAAACTTTATTGACGTAAAATGGTTACAAATTTAATATTCAAAATATTGTCCATCGCTTACTACTACTTTTTCCCATCTTTCTGGCAATTCACGGATTCCCTTTGTGAAAAATTCGGTCGGTTTTGCCGCAATCCACGAATCGATCCATTTTTTGACTTCATCGTAATTACGGAAGTGCTGGTCAGCCAGGCCATGTTGCATCGATCGGAAGAGATAGTAATCGGATGGCGCAAGGTCTGGACTATACGGCGGGTGGGGTAGGACATCCCATTTGAGCGTTTCTAAGTATGTTTTGACCACTTGTGCAACATGTGGCCGAGCATTGTCATGTTGCAAAATAACTTTGTCGTGTCTATCGGCGTATTGCGGCCGTTTTTCTCGCAGTGCTCGGCTCAAACGCATCAATTGTCGTCGGTAGACATCCCCCGTAATCGTTTCATTCGGTTTCAGTAGCTCATAATACACAACACCCAGCTGGTCCCACCAGATACACAGCATAACCTTCAGGCCATGAATATTCTGCGCCGACGTCGATGTTGAAGCATGGCCAGGGTATCCATACGTTGCCCGACGTTTTGGATTGTCGTAATGGACCCACTTTTCATCGCCAGTCACAATTCGATGCAAAAAACCCTTTCTTTTGTGCCGTTGAAGCAGTTGTTCGCATGCCATAAAACGGCGTTCAACGTCTCTTGGCTTCAATTCATACGGCACCCAATGGCCTACCTTTCGGATCATTCCCATGGCTTTTAAACGTTTGGAAATGGTTGATTGATCAACTCCCAAAGTTTTTGCAACCTCTTCTTGCGTTTGAGCCGGATCTTGATCGAGCAATTCCTCCAATTCGGTATCCATGAACTTTGGCGGCGCACCCTCGCGTTCTTCGTCTTCCAAGCCAAAATCACCACTTTTAAAGCGTGCAAACCACTTCTGGCACGTTCGCTCAGATAGAGCATGCTCACCATAAACTTCCACCAAGATACGATGACTTTCGGCTGCTTTTTTCTTCATATTAAAATAATGAAGAAGAATTCCCCGCAAAAACACATTATTTGGCACGAAATTCGACATTTTCAAGTGTGGTAAAAATATTGTTGTTTACGCTTCAAATAAAAAACTTATACTGACGTTTGTGCCTTACGACAGTAGCTCTCCAATGAATGTTTGGAAATGTGGATCGATGGAATAATAATCAAGTTACGCCATCTGTTGTAAAACCGCACGAACTTATAAATAGACCTATTAACACCGCAACCTGCATCGTTTTCAAAGAGGCATGGTCCGATGACGACGATAGCTTGAAAACCCTGTCATATAGTGCCTAGTTGTGGGTTCATAGTTTTTTCTTAAGTGACACGTGAATTTTCAGTACCCCAAAAGCGAAAATTTTGCTTGTTAAAGTATCACTTTAAATGAAAATGTGTCTCATCGCTCAGCAACTGAGCATCGCTTCATGTCTATGCCTGCCAAAGCCTGTAGTACCAATTGTTTCAGAAAAAGTTTCATTAACTTCACCCTGCATCACCCTGTACAAGTAAGCTGTTTGTGCAGCCACAAATCATATACAACGTTTATTATTCCGGTTGAAGTTAAAAACAAACGATAATTAATTTTTATTAAAACTCAAGTTTTGTTTAGTTGTTGCAGGTATTTCATTTAAATGTTACGAGCATTTTGCGTTATTTTTACCAAAGCTTCAACAGAGAATCTATGAGATGAGCTGATATTTTTTGCAACTGAAGTTTGTCGGTGTTAAATTTGCACAACGAGTTTTTTAATGGACCAACAACTACCAATGTGTGTCCGCCTCTGTTTAGCCCACATCGAGTACGGGGCGTATAATCAACTTTTGTGTATTTCCATTCAGTTTAACTTTTAACAAATTGTGTTGAATGAATTTTAATCTTTTAAATTAAAATAAGTTTAAATTTAAATAAGCTTTAAAAATATTGCGTCGCTTTTTATCTGCAACACCGTAACAGGTCGCCAGCGATTTTCACTCTACCTTTATTCCTCTTCACTGGCAAGGCAATTGTGCGCTCACACAATTTATTTTTATGATTTTCCAACATTTTTCAATTGCTGCAAACAGGCTTAATGCTCTGCTGTTTTTGTTTTTTGAAAAATTAAATATACTGAATATTCGAATCTTCAATCAGTTGGATCTGGTGGTGAACTAAATGCAAATGCCATATTTGCCAGTATTAAACTGATGATTATAAAAAAATTGTTAACGACCGTTTATTAAATTAACAGATTTTAGTGAATTTTCTTCAACACACTCAAAGTGCGGTTATTTTTTTCACAGCTGACGTCTCAGTAGATAGGATAGTAGTTGTGACTGACATACTCACTCGCGACTTACCCGGGCGCTGGACTTTTTGGTACACCCCAAATGTAGTGTCAGTGCCCTATATATTATATTTCTTTTAATAGTCACACCGAGCTTCTTAAAGTCCCTCATTTAATTTTTCATGTGCCATATATTTATAGAATCCAAAAGTTCCGAGGCAGGTGGTTGCAGATAAGTACGGTTTTGGCGTTAGAGCTTTCATAGCTGGTGCACCTAGTCTCCGCACATAGTAGATAATCCACTTGATTTCGGATAGTGTTGGACAAGATAGTTACGTAGAGTTTAGGTTAGGTTGTATCAGTTGTCCACTGTAGGGGAGACAGGTTCCTAACACATTATTATGCAGCATGGAAAACTTATCCTCATCTCTGTTAAAACCAATGTGAACTTTCTTTCATTGATCATTGAAATGATGTCTGTCTAAAATGGTGAAGCTCCGTCTGGATAGAGTAGGGTAGCGACACGGAAGATTCAAAATAAAGTCTTCCTCTTCCACATCTATACAGCCTATACAGAAGTCGCGTGTCTGAAAATCCAACCTCTGGGCATGCGTGCCTATTAGACAGTGCGCCATTACAACGGATCTTGTCGCATGTCATGGCTATGTTAGAGGTTGTCGTCCGTTTAGTGAGGCCCAGTGATTGACCGCTGTCACGACTTTTATTATTGCCTTCAGGTCACACCCAGCGATTCAGCCCGGACCTGAAATTTTGTAATATATGTTTCGGCTGTTTCTGCCCTTAATCCACGAAGTTTGCCTTTCATATATTGCGTCTAATAATGAAAACACAGTCAAATAATGACGGAAAGCCTTATTGCTTTTGAAAATATTCTCCTTCATCGTCAATGTGCTGCTGCATTCCCTTGAATAATTCTCAAAGTACTTTTGGCACTCAGAAGTAGATACCTCCAAAACGAGCTGTTTAAGAACTTTAACGCTTCTTCAGGCATTGTAAAAGTTTACCTTATATTATATTATATTTTTATATTTCGGAGCAAAAAGAAATCATTAGGTGCCCAGTCAGAGCTGTAGAGCGGATGACCCATTAATTCCATCTTTTGAGTGCTTAAATACTCTCTTGGGTTAGCCAATCTCTGAAGAGATCTGAGTAGATCTTGTGGTGCCAAGGAGTCAAGGTGTTCTCTTCTTAACACATCAGTGCCATGGCTTGCTACGGTAAGAAGACTGTAGTGGGACTAGGATGTAAAAATATAGAAAAAGCTCTCATTTAAACAAAAAAGGGGGAATATTTCAAAAATCTTCTTCTAAATTCTTCACTCCATTTCAAAATTTATAAAGTTTTTAAAGTGTGTATACAGTTTTTCAATTACACTAGGGTTTAGAAGTGCATCCATGATAATTATCCTGTGGCAGAGAAGTTTTTGGAAATGTTAAAGTGCTCTCTCTGCGCACCCGAATTGCCAATGTTATTATATAAAGAATGGAGTGGTCATGCTCTATTCGATCTAGGTCTACTATCTTTGGAATGCTAGGATATTTGAAATTTTAAAGGTCGAGCCAAGAAGCACCGAGAGATTTGGTAACTCTTAAAACACAAGGAGGAATGGAGAGAAGTAAGACAAGGAAGAAAATAGGATAGAATAGAGGACTATTCTAGAGGTAGTTAGACCTGTAAGAATTTTCCAGATTGTTTGATAAATCTGAAAATACCTCCTAGTTTGAGAGAATTAATTTTACTTGTTCTCATGACATCGGCACCTAATATTCGTACTCTTGCTCTAGCAAATACGGGACACACATAGAGAAAATGCTCAGCGCCGTCCGCTTTCTCTAAGCAGCACAGGTAATGCTCAATGATTCTAATGGTGGTCATATGTTGACCCCATGGATTGTGTCCTGTAATAATACTGATCATCAGCCGCACGTCTTTTCTTCCGAATATTTGAACAAAGTTCGAAAGTTTTCTGTTCGGGCTTGTCACAAAGCACTTTGCAGTTCTGCAGCGTTCTAGACCTGATCATCGCTCTTTATGTAAATTGCTTTCATAACTCCTGTGGGACTGATTTCGATTACTGGTTTTGGTCACTGAGGAGGACTCGCACAGATGGCCAATTCATCGGCAATTTCATTCCCTAGAACACCGCAGTGTCGTGGAACCCATATAAATACAAGACCCTGGAGAACTTATTCCGTCTTGCAACAGAATTAAGCTTCTTCTTACATTCTTTGAGGTTTGCTTTGCATTGAAGTAGAACCTAATGCTTTAGCGCGCACGACAGACATCACTCTCACCAACATAGAGGGAAATGAGAAAGCTGATGAACTGGCAAGACAGGGGCTTCCTGTAACAGGTCCGAAGCGGTAAAAATAGGCTATCTCCAAGGCGTACGCAAAAGGGAAATCTTCTTGCTACTCCAGAAGCAGGCCGTTGATGGATGAACTAAACGGATACCTGCAAAATAACTAAACAAACGAGGTCCAATTTCAACAAATCCATAACTAACGAGAGGTTTAGAAAGCCACTAGCAGTCATATTCAGATTAGGTCACCAATAACTGGTCACTGGCCTTTGGTAGACCATGTCAGGAAGATGGAGTGGCCGTATAACGATAGATGAGGAAGCTGCATTCAAGAAGAATCTAAGGATCTAAGTGTTTCGCTATGTGTGTGAGCGCCCAAGTCTGTGTGCTCTACGACATAGAATTCTGGGTGAATTATCGATGGGTAATTTGAAAGAAATTGCAGAAAAGAAAATAGACAACATAGGAAAATTCATAGTCAAATCAAGATGGTGCAACTAATGCAGCAAGCAGTGGTTCCATAAGTGGCCTATCAAAATTACACCTTTTGTGCTAATTGGATATGGGATATGCCACTCAGACAGCACCTTTACCCCCATCAGCATAGTTGGAAACCGCCATTACATAAGTACAAAAAAGGATAATTGAATTACGTGGAAATTTTGTCCAGGTATTTTTAATTACCAGTGACAACACTTTACCTGATTCAATTGGGCTATCGCTGCTGTTTGTAAATGTTTGTTGTTTTTATCAACAAAAAAGTATAGCTGATTGGCGTGTCGCTGCGGGTCTGAGTTTCATTAAATTCCTGCAGCCAGCGGCTGTGTTTTCTTGGAAACAATTACTACATAGCACGAAAATCAATTATATAATTAAAAATAAAATATGTTATTGAAATAAAAACTGTTTCAAAAAAGCGAAAAATTGTAAATGAAATTTGTATCCAATTAAATTCCATGCGATCGGAGAAATCCATCAAATGCAATTATACTTAAACACTTTTTAAAAATTCAGGACTCTGCTTGCATTTGTGCGCATTCCAAATTAATTACTTGTGGATAAATGTCGAGCTTGTAAATTACCAATTTAATTGACAGTACACAATGACATACAACAAAAGTCAATTACTTCGTCAAGCAATGTACGCTTCATACTTTTAACGCGAACCCTTTCATATACCTACATACATATACACATAGATACGCGTATGTATGTATATACACAAGCATATTTACGCATGGTGTTAAGCAAAGAACGTACAATTTTAAAGAGTTAAGCTTACAGACCAAAGCAAAAATAGCGTTTTGCAGATGTGACAAGTCATTGTGTTTTTTTCCTCCTTTGTTAGTTGCATAATTGCATTACTCCATGTTACTTAGATATTCCTATCATAGTTGACTATTGTTTTGTGAAATTATTTGTGCTGAATTTTAAGAAAATGATTTCTTCCTAAGTTTGTACAGAGAGATCTTTATACACCATTGATAGTAATAGGCGTACCAATCGTTAATAAAAGTTTTAAGGCCCTCGCCTCATTTAATATGATGTGCTTTGGTTGTTATTTTTAAAAGCGTGTAAAACGGAAACGAAAAAAGATTTTTTAATATTTGTTTACAGTATTTTATTTTCTGATCTATTGTTAAAAAATAAAAAACTTGTTTTGGCCATACGTGGTTCGTTCAAAAAGTTGTGAGCCTTCAAAAAATGGTCTTCTAAAAAAGGTAAAAACAAAATTATTTTTTAACGATAGGTCAAAAAATAAAATACTGAAATCAATAATAAAAAATCTTTTTTTTACATGCTTTTAAAGAAACACACAAAAATACCTTTTGAAATGAGGCGAGGGCTTTAAATGTTCTCCTTGTCATATATGTATATTATATGTAATTGGCGCGTACACCCTTTTTGGGTATTTGGCCGAGCTGGGTGGTAAAATTTCAAGGGCATGCAACGTTTTGGGCATTTTCGTTCCGCGACAGAGAAAAAGGATATAACGTAGAGAAAAAGGTGAGATAGAGCTATACCTTATTTATATCTTAGATACACTTTAGCTTATTTTTCCTGAGTTTTTCCTTGTGATTGCTAATTTCTAGTGAGTAATAACACTGCCTACTTTTTGGCGCTTGTTTGTTGTGCAAACTCGTAGGATATATATTTTTGGTGCCTACTTTTTGGCGTTATATTTCCTTGGTGCCTACTGTTTGGGGCGTTTTTTTGTCCCAAAATTTTTGGCTCTTTTTGGTGCCTACTTTTTGGCGCTTATTTCCGTTTCCTGGCTGGGGCTTGTGCGTACTATAAAGTGCTATCCATTCCGGCGTCGGACTTATTGGTATTGCCTTGCGGTAATTTGTGCCGTTGCTGCGGTCCTGGAGTCGCTGCGTTTGTGCGGGTGATAAACGCTCGGAGTAGTGCGCGTTGTTGTCACGGTTTGTGGCCGGCGTTCACCTTGACCGGTAGACCCTACTCCTATTTTGTCTATTTGTATTTTCTGCAAATGTTGTGAATTTATTTAGATATATATTCTTTCTCTCTCTCTCTCTCTTTCTCATTCTCTCTCGGGTCTCTCCTTCTTTCTTTGCCTGCCTTGAAAGTTTCACTTTTGTTATGTGTACTACGCTACCCGCACTTTTTTTTGTTTCTAAGTACAAATAAAATAATATCTATTTAGCGCATTTTCAATTCTCAGCCCTTCTTTGCTATAAGATTGAGTTGGGAGAGCAAACATTTTGTCGCTCCGTTTTTCCCTAAGCTTTTAGCAGCCGATTATTCCGTTGCATACTTGTATGTTGCGGCCGCAATGCACGACAATGACAAACCTCCGAGTGTATTTCTGCTGTGAAAAAGTTGCTCATAAAGAGTACCTGCCGCTCGGAGGTAGCAAAGAACTGCAGGCCACTCCCTTTGCGGAAAAACGTCTAGACGCACAACACAAATAGGAGGAGGAGCTCGGCCAAATACCCACCAAAGGAAGTAAGCGACCGCGTTAGGAAAACTTTTTTCTATCAATTGGTGTTGCGTGCACTGTGCACTTTTGCGTGATAGTTACGCACCAACCCATTCGGCTGCGGTGGCGGTCCATGCATGTGGTCCTCCTTAAATACTTTACACACCTTTTATGCATATGTATTTATGTATGCAAGTTTGTGTGTTGATCGAAACGTTCTTTGGAGTTGCACCCATACGTTCTGAACAAGTTATGTAACCACTACTTGACTTGCTAGCGGAAGTATTTCATCCCCTACAGTTTTCATTGCTAGCAAGTGGCATTTGTAACGCAATACAACAAAATGCCAATCATCAGCCTAGGTATCAGCATCATACCAGTTAATAAACTAGTTCGTAATGCACTAAAAAATTCAAGTTCGTTTTGGGAAATTGTCGAGTGATTGAAAAAGATTTAGTAGATGCCGTAGTTATCTCATTGGGTTCTGTAAGCAATATTTTGACTGAAGTAAGGGGGTTTCAGAGGGCAGTGTATACAATGGGTGCCGCACTCGCTATCAATGAAACAAAAACACATTCGAATGCAACTTTCTCAGCAACATTTTGAGCATTTTCGAAAGGATAAAGTGGATTTTGAGCGTCGATTCAAAAATATGGAAGATGCCTGGCTCTATCAACATAACTCTAAATAAAAACAAGAGACTAAAGAGTGGTGTGAACCTGGTTTTGTGGTTCCGAAGCAAGTTCGAGCTCAGAAATCGGCTAAGCATCCGTGTTTTGGGATGCGAAAAGAAGTTTGGTTACGGATAACTTGCAAATTGGTAAAATATAAATTCTAATTATTTTTGTAGCCTTTTGGATTAACTGAAGCAAAAAATTCGTGAAAAAGAGCCAGCTTACAAAAGGAAAAATATATTTTTCACAGGACAATGAAGCGTGTTCTAAAAGCATTTTGACAATGGTTAAAATCTATGAATTAAAGTTCGAATTGTTGGAGCATCCACTGTTTTCACCAGATTTGGCATCTAGCGACTTCCAGCTGTTTCCAGAGCTAAACAAATTCATGCGTGGAAATGGTTTTTCATCAAGTGATGAGGTCCTAATAGATTTATAATCGTATTTTGTAGCCCTTCCAGATTCTCACTTCAGGAATGGACTACATAAATTGGAATATCATTGGAAGAGGTTTATTGACGTTCAGGGAGATTATACTGAATACTAAGGTGTATTTAAAACCATTAAGTTTTGATTTGCTTATCAAATCACAAAACTTATTGAAGGACCTAGTACCCCTGAAACAGAACTATGTTGTATGAACTATGTAGTTTGTGTTGTTCGTTCTACCCTTTTATTGTCAAAAAAAAAAACCTTGTAAAACTCAATTGTTGCAGGGAAAGTTTTCTCTGGAAAAGGTTTATTTGTTCCACTCAAAATTTGCCCCTCTCCAAGTTCCGTAAATGTCAATCAAATTAGTGAAAAGAGGTATTGGCCACTTATTGGCCTTCCTCTTATACTTATAGATGTATATTCCGACAAGTGCGATCCAGTGTCACTACCCCTGCTTTTAATATATTGTAATATACAATTTTATCGGGCATGGACCAATCTTAACAATTCTTCTTTTAAAATGTTCCTTGAAGTCCAAGAACAGAATTAATTATTAATTTTAATTAATCTAGAAAAGCCATGTTTCTCACATGGTCAATTGTATGTTGCCTGTTCCTGTGTTGGAAAACCATCAGATGTGTTTGTATATTCACCAGGTAATAAAACAAAAAAAACATTGTGTATCATAAAGCATTCCAATAAAAATTAAACAGAGTTTTGTTAATAATTTTGATTCACTCGATTTACAATAAAGCGATTATTGAAAATACGTATATACGTTTTATTTCATTATTCTTTATAATATCGGTTTTTAGCCCTATGTTAATAATAATAATAAATAAATAAATAATTTTCTCTATGCTTTGTCATTGAAGCACCCACTTTATAAATATTTGTCACCTTTAGGTTCCCACTATCTCTTTAGATTATTTTTAAATCAGGTTTGAACCTTAAGTTCCCCTCTTAGTTTGAAACCCTCTGGCAAACATCCCAGTCGGGGGTTTTAGTGGGTCCCTAAAGGGTGGCCAAAGTTCGTGGAAGCGAAGATACTTAGGTCACCCAAGCTGACTCTTTTCTTTAATTCTCCTGAACAGAACCGTCACCATGATAATAGGGCGGTGTGTGAGGGTCAGTATAGTAAAAACGTTTTAATGTCGAAATATAAACTTCCACATTCAAAATCTATTTGACAGAACGAAGTCTGTCGGGTCCGATAGTTTAATATACATACATACAACATATTTTGATTAGTTACTTCACTTCGTGGTACGAATAAATTTCTCGTATTGGAATTGCAAAAACCAATGTAAGTCTTTTTTTTCGGAATTGTTTTTTGTGTTCACAAGATTATTGCAAATTTCGTTGGGCAAAATGTATCCAAAATATAGGATTATTATTTTTGTTATGGCTTCTCCTAGTCAGCGAACAATTTCAATTTGCGCGAAACAGCTGAGTATCAGGCAAAAAGTTTCACGTAGATCTTATGGAAAACACCCGAAATAATGGACCTTGAATATGCAATTGGGCAAAGTTTCCTCAAAGCACAGGATAAAACAGAAATTGATAAATAGAGCTTTTAAAAAAATGTTATTACAAAAAATTTTATTACAAACATATCATAGAATTCGTACCAAATGTAAATTGAACCACATTTTATGGAATCTTATTAATTTATTTAAATATAATTTAGTTTACTGTACTAAAAATATATTTTATTTTATTCTATTAATCACTTTATTGAAATAACTTAGTTTTATTTAATAATAATAATTACAATTTTATTAAAATAAATAAAAATAAAAACCAGCCAAAAAGCGATGGAAATTTTCAGTTATGCTAAAACACCAAATTCAGGTTCCAATAGTGGGCAAAAATTTTGGTGTGAAACAATTTGCGTGAAAAGGAAGAGCTCGGCCAAACACCTAAAAAGAGTGTAAGCGCCAATTATTTATATATTACATATATATAAAGAGTGGATAAATTTTAAGGGCCGATGTTGAATGTAAACCATACCTAAACGTCAAGTTTTTTTTCTTCATTTCATTTAAAATTTTTCAATTTCAGATTAATTCAATTTTAATAATGGAAAGATACACAATCGGGTAATGCGTTAAAGCGATTCAGGCTTATTATGAAAACGGGCGTTCAAATCAAAATGCATATCGCGCACTACGTGATTTTTTCGGTCAATTTAATCGTCCAAATGTGCGTACAATCGGAAAAATTGTGCAACATTTTGAGCAAACCGGGTCTGTAGGAGATGTGAAAACACCAGTGTATGCTCGTATAGCTCGTACTGCAGAAAATATTGCTGCTGTTCGCGATAGTGTGGTTGAAGAGCCGTCCACCTCAACTCGTCGTCGTGCCCAACAATTGCACCTCTCACGCTCGTCGTTGATGAACATTATGCAAAACGACTTGCATTTACACGCTTACAAGGTGCAATTGACTCAAGAACTAAAGCCTCTTGACCATTTCAAGCGTCGGCAATGGTCAGAATGGTGGCAGGAAACGGCAACAGTGAGTGACCTATTTTCGAAGAAAATCATCTTCAGTGATGAGGCCCATTTTCACCTCAGTGGATATGTCAATAAGCAGAACTGCCGCATTCGGGTGAACGATAATCCATGAGTGATTGCCGAAAAACCAATGCACCCACAAAGAGTGACTGTTTGGTGCGGTTTATGAGCCGGCGGCATCATTGGGCCGTATTTTTTTCCAAAATGAGACCGGTCAGGCAGTTACTGTAAATAGTGTTCGCTATCGTGAGATGATAACGAACTTTTTATGGCCCGAATTGGAAGATATGGATGTGGACGATATGTGGTTTCAACTGGACGGGGCCACTTGTCACGGCCGAATAATCTCACGTCGCGGCGATGTCAATTGGCCGTCAAGATCATGTGATTTGACAACGTTGGACTTCTTTCTTTTGGGTTATTTGACGTCTATAAGCCAGCAACAAATCAAGAGCTCAAAGATGAGATAATTCGGCACATTAACGGCATAGAACCTCAATTATGCCTTAGTGTCATCGAAAATTTGGACCATCGGATGGAGGTGTGCCGCCGAGATTGCGGCGGCCATTTGGCCAATATTTTGTTGCATACGTAATGGAGCCATACCAATATTATCATAATATAGAAAAATGACAATAATTTCCTAATAAACATGTATTTTATTCAAAATCAACACCGGCTCTTGAAACTTAACCCCCTTTATATGCGAGAGAAGTTCAATAAGTACCCGTGTTCTATGACAGGGGGCGTTTCTGTGGGAAGTTGTGTGGTGCCATCTATCAAATGACGGCAAAACAGGTTTGTATTTGGCAGTTAGATGTTGTCTATAGGGACGCTTCGCCATCTATGACCACAGTTAGACATTGATGAAGAATTGGCGATGAAAAATTTGTAACCCGATGGATGCCGCGATTGCTTGGATATAACAAGCGGATGCGATTGTTAACTTCGAATGTTTGGAGCAATTTAAGGGAGATCCGAAGAAATTTTTGCGTCGAGTTGTCACTGTTGATGAAACCTTGATTCATCACTACACAGCAGAAACTAAGCAACAATCAAAACAATGGATTTCTCCCGGTGCTCCAATCTGAAAGTCAGTGCTGAATCTGTTCCAAAGAAGGCTAAGACAGTCCCATCGGCCGTAAAGGTCATGGTCACGATTTTTTGGGAAGCCAACGGCATCTTCCTTATGATTTTTTTAGAAAAAGGAAGAACTGAGTGAGATCACTGAGCGTATTATCGGACCTTCACAAAAAATTGAGGGAGACTGCCGCATTTGGCGAAAAAGAAGGTGCTATTTGACCACAATTACGCAGGAGCACATTTATCCGGAGTTGTCGCCGCTAAACTTCATGAATTGCTGCCGCACCTCCCGTATTCATCCGATCTGGCTCCCTGCGACTTTTTCTTGTTCCCTTCCTCTTCTTATTAATTGGCACGATAACCGCTTACGCGATTTTGGCCGAGTTTAACAAAGTGCGCCAGTCGTTTCTTTCTCGTGCTAACCGGCGCCAATTGGACACACCAAGTGAAGCCAAGCCCTTCTCCACCTGATCTTTCCAACACAGAGGAGGCTTTCCTCTTCCTCTGCTATCACCAGCTAGTACCGCATTGAATACTTTCAAAGCCGAAGCGTTTGTATCCATTCGGACGACATGACCCAGCCAACGTAGCCGCTGGATCTTTATTCGCTGCGCTATGTCTATATCGTCGTAAAGCTCATACAGCTCATCGTTCCATCTTCTGCGATATTCGCCGTTACCAACGTGCAAAGGTCCAAAAACCTTCCGCAGAATCTTTCTCTCAAACACTTCAAGCGTCGCTTCATCGGATGTTGTCATCGTCCAAGCTTCTGCGCCATACGTTAGGACGGACATGGTGAGAGCCTTGTAGAGTGTTAGTTTTATTCTACCATGAAGAAATGGCTCACGGGGGAAAAATGTAGTTCATACGAGGAAGTCACCGCCTAGACAGAGCCGTAGTTTGAAGAGTTCAACAAATCCTATTTTTCTGAGAGGTTAAAAATGGCTTATATATATATATTTATATAGAGGAGAGGAATTCCAAATAAAATTTTTAAAATATTTTTATTTCAAAATAGAACAACAGTAAAAATATTAAAATAAACCTTAATTGAATAACTGCTGCAATTCAAGTCCCTGTCGCACCAGTTCGACTTCCTCCTTCAAAAACCAGTTCTTAACTACACAGAATTTCTGCTGAGTAGTTTAGCTTTCCACTGTAGGGCTCTTTCAGAGTATTTATTTACATAGTACTTGTGATGGCTTAAGTTTGTTTTTGTTTCCTTTGTGCGAATTAATGTGAGATGACAGCCAACCTCAACACAAGGACATACTTTTTAATAATCTACAATATTAATTTAACGCCATAATGCTTTTCAGTTTCGTAGCCATGTAGCTCTTGCTGACTTCCTCGCTGTGGCATCGCACCAACGTAACTTTATGGAGCAGCAGTAATGAATAAAGTATACTGGATAATTCTTTTTTCTGCACAAAAGTCGTATATTCATTTTATTATTATGAGAATTTTAATTACATACCTACGCTTCGATCGGTTAGGTAAATGGTGTATGTATGCTTTTTATTATGTCAGTTTGTTTGTCATAAATTAATTACAAGCAAACAACAAAGCAAAGGTGCAGTGAGGGAAAAGGTGTTGTTGAGCAAATAATAACAAAACTTTAATGGAAATACTGATAAAGTTAATCAATTGTATAATATGGAACCAGCTGGAGTTCGGTAAACAAAATTCTCTTGATTGTATTGAAAAAACATACAAGGCGTTGAGGACAAAGTTTCGACTTATGCTGTCAGTTACTATTAGCTTGCTAACATTTTAATGGCAATTATCAGAGCTGAGGAATAAGGATAACGACATCCAATTGATTCAGCTAAATGTAGAGCTTAGCCAATGCCATTTACAAATAATTATGGAGGCAAATTAGGCAAAGTAAGATAAATATTTTGGTTGCATAAAATGAAGAGGGAGGAAGAGAGATGACTTCAACTCATGCAGTGAGTCAATGCAATTAGAGAATTATATATACAAAAGATGTTTGTTTTTTAAATTTTTTTTTTTTTATTGAAACCATAAAATCTTTTTCAACCGAAGCAAAACTCAATGAAGTAATATAGCTAAAATTTTCCTTTATGTACTTCGCAAATTTCCTTTGCATTTGATATTTATAAATATTTTCCAGCAATCTCCTTAATAACATGTCCGAATATTGACACCCATAGTTGATTTCTCATGTAAGGCTAGAAGTGGCTAGCCAGTTCTTTGCTTCAGCAGAATTCACTTGAGGCGACCCGAATTCCCAATTGTTAGGGTCTGGTTTTTATAGATCTTATTGGAGATACCAGGGTAGGGTAGAGACTAATTATTAGAAACTATTTGTACTTCAATCAAAGCCATGTATGCAGCCAAATGCAAAGTCTACCCGTGACCCTCCTCTTCCCTTAAAACTTAAACTGCGTTACAGTTACTAAAACTAACTCTGTCCCGCTCGAACACATTCATAGGCCTCTTTATTTGCACGACTTTCAAGAAGACGCTATTATACTGCGAGAGAAAGAGAATGCCCGAAAAAGACAAAGAAAGAGGCGCCTGAATTTCAATTTGGTTTTTCTTATTACATCAAAACACACCCTTCAATAGGAGTAGCTTTGTGAAAAATTCAAAAAAACTTTAAAGCTAGAAAATTGTGTATATTTAAATTCGGTTTGGCATTTTTTATTGTACCAGGTATATACAATCATCAGGTATATATATACCAGGTATATATATACATCAGCTATTAGTCCATAGATGTTGCTAGGAGTATTTTTAAACCTTCCCAAATGTCGTGTTTTTTCGTCTGTCATCTCTCAACAATATTCAGCTCATTGTTTGTTACGTTTCAATCAACAATGCATTTTTGTCGCTCTTAAAAATGTCGAATTTCGTGCCTTCAAACTACGATTTGCGGACATCGTTGATTTTCTGTTATCAATTGAAGAAAAACGCTTCTCAAACTCATCAAATGCTTATAGAAGCTTATGGTGGACATGCTCTAAATAGAGCAATAGCTTCAGGTGGTTTGAAAAATTCCGAAGTGGTGATTCTAGCGTGGAGAACGTGGACCGTGGAACTTGGAGAACGTGGACCGAAAAAGTTTGAGGACGCCGAATTGCAAGCATTGTTGGATGAAGATGATGGTCGAACGCAAGAAATGATGGCAGAGCAATTGGGAGTGTCCCAAAAAACCATTTCCAAACGTTTGAAAGACATGGGCATGATTTTAAAGGTCGGAAGATGGGTGCCGCATGAACTGACAATGTGACAATGCACCGCCCTATCGAACAAGAGCGACCCGGGAGTTGGTGGAGACGTACGATTGGGAACCGCTGGTGCATGCGGCTTATTCACCAGACCTGGCGCCTTCCGAATATCATTTGTTTGTATCGCACTTTCCGAGCAGAGCTTCAATTCTCACGAAGAAGCCAAAAAATGGCTCGATGATTGGATTGCGGCCAAAGACGGCCAATTCTTTTGGCGCGGCATCCACAAATTACCTAAGAGATGGGAAAAATGTGTCGCCAGCGATAGCTATTATTTTGAAGATTAAATTTGTAACCATTTTTTGTTAATAAACGTTTGAAATTGAAAAAAGTCTCATTTCATAGGTATATACCTTACTTCAATTCAATGGTAATACATCCCGGCAAGTACGCAAAATTCCAGCACCCCTGAAGAGATGAAATCACCCCAATCCCTACCTAAAATATTCACCAGAAAAGCTCGAATTTGGTGTCAGTTTGCTCTTGTGGGGTCGAATTGAAGGTCAGTCCAAGGTCAAACATAGAATATTCACCAAAGAATTAAAAACAAAGTTGATATATAATTTTTTTTTAGTTGCTGAGTCCGAATTCGTTACCAGTTTGCCCTTTCGGGGTCAAATTGAAGCTCAGTTCAAGGTCATTTATGAATATTTTAAGAATTTTTTAAAATCGCTCAATAATTATCTTCTCTAGGATTTATGAACAAAATGTGTCAAAAAATCCCCACTGTGTAGGGCCACAGGTTTTCGAAAGAGCTCCATCTGCTCTGCGCTCTCCTGAGAAATAAGTTGTGCAATTCTCCGTTAACAATAGACAGGGAGATGCCGATGACTGGGTGGGAGGTCTCTGAGACCAATTCGGTTGACCCCTTCCGGGCAAGCTCATCAGCAATTTCATTTTCCTCTCTGTGTTGTTGCCCAGATCAGAGAAATATTACCTGCATATCCAAAAGGTAAATCTCCTTTTTAGAGTAGCTGATTAATTTGGATCTACACCATGGCTTAGTCGAGCCTTGATCGCCTTGGCTATCGTAAAAAATGTTAATTCTCCCTAATCACGTTCCCTAAGTATTTTGCATGCTTCTGCTTGAAAAACTGCAACAGTTTTAAGGGAATAGTTAAATAAGCTGGCTTAGAGGAAGCCCCAGCTCCGACTCCCGATTCCATCTTCGAACCGCCAGTGAAGAGAGAGGTGCCAACTTCGGTACAGATTTTCCCTCGTTCCAATCCTGCCTACGAGGAAGGCTGCCCTTGTACGACCCTCAAACTGCAGTATATGGATAGAAAGATCTGTCCGAGGTTCGCAGAAATGAGGTTTTATAGTGATATTGAATTTTTACCCGGGCCTTAGACGAAAGTTGGCGGAGGAAAATTGTTGGAAATGCACGTTTACGGTACGAATTTGTACATTGTCCCACATCTACACATAACTAACTTTATCACTAAGACTTACTGACAATTTTTGGCAATTTATGTTTTTCTTATTTTACTTAAGATTTCTTTTCCTGAAAGTATAGTTCACTCATCTACAAAAAGTTAATCTTATTTAATTAAAATTTATATTATTAAATTAAAAGCATATGAAACCAAGTTAAAAATTTTGCGCTAATGTCAAATAACTCAAAACATTTTCATTCAAATTTCACACCTTTTAATCTGAATTTTTAGAAAAATTCTGAGTTTGCAGCTGTATAGCCCATAGAATTTTGTTTCAAGAAAGTGCAAGATTTTTTTCTGGAAGTTTTTTTCAGGCGCTCTTGTGGATTTTCTTGATATAACGAATTCCGAAATTTTTTTGTATGTAAGAAACACCGAACTTCGTCAGCTTAAAAAAAAAAATTTAATTAAAGCGATTTTTGCGTCACTTCAATGGGCTTTTAAATTGAAAACCTGAATTTTTTCGAAAGGTTCTGATTGAAAGGTTTAAAATTTTGATAATATTTTATTGTCTTTTTTAATTAGTACACATTTTAATTTATATGGTTTTTGTAGGAGAAAAAACTACATTTTTTATACAAAAAAATTAAATGAATGAAAAACAAATATATTTGGAAAACTTGTCATTAACTCCCTGTGTATATAGGGGCTTATAGCGCAGTGTGTGTTCGTGCTGTAAAATAATAAAACCACCAACAATATAACGACTTAACATTTCCTCTGTTTTAATCATTCTTTATTTATTTATTTACTCCCACATTGATTTTCTTCCCCCTCCGCCCAACGACCAATTCTCATCTCTGACGCGTGCTAACGACATTAATTTAATCCACTTTATTTTTAATTGCTGGCTATTTTTGCGCCATGTCGACCGCCAGTAATGAGCGTAATCATTTCCACCCAATCAGCAGGAAAGCGTTCTTTAGCGAACCACTGAAACCTAGTCGGCTTGTCCGAAATTCACTCACCTATATATGACAATTATCTGCTGACATGCAGTAAAAATAGTTGGAAGGTACTCACGTGTGCAAAAGCGTGGCTCATCGCTGCCATCCCCGCAATCGTTAATGTTGTTGCAATACTTGCTGAGCGGCACACAGCGCGTATTCGAGCAGGTGAATTCGGACAGTGAACATTGCTGTTGTGCGCCACTGCCGCTCGGCTTGGCTGTGGCAGTGCCCGTCACTGCAGCCACTACAGGCGCCACTGGCAACAGAGAAGAGGCGGCCGCCACCGAATTTGTTGTCATGGCAGTGGATGTTGACGAGTTGGAAGACATAGCTATTGCTGCGTTGGCTGTTGCCAGAGACGCGGTGGTTGCCGCAGCGATATGGAGGAAGCACAAAACCAGTAATGACATCAGCTTTAGGGCAGTGATGTGGCTGCTTGTAATAAGTGCGGTTTTTGCTCTTCTTATGTGGCAGCCATTGGTGGACTGATGTGGCGCGTTTTTTGCTTTTCTTGTTGTTGTCGTGTTTGGTGGCAAGCAAAATCGTCCAAAAGGAGTACTGTAATCCAAAGCCAGCACACAATTTTGACGCCACCAATTCAAGTAGTTGCAACTGGTGCCATTTGATTTTGCTGTTGCCCCTTCTGCTGTCGCTGTGATTGCCTTCGCTGATTCAGCCTTCATCGTTGGTGATTCAACCATTGCTTTTGTTTTCGTTTTTGTGCTCTGTATTGTAGAAGATTTATGTTGAATTGACGTTGGAGTTGGTGCTGAAGTTCGTATTGCGTTGCTTCCTTCCTTTGTAAGCGTTACACGTTTTATGATTGCAGCGGCGTAGTTGGGGGCCTTTGCTGAATGATTGGCGTATGTGGAAGCCTTGAAAACATCCAGTTTACATTGCTGTTGCTGTTGTTGATGCTTTTTCGTGTTGGTGCTTGCCTTTGGCGATGGCGAGTAATGCTGGTTATTTTTGTTGTTGTTATTGTTGTTGCTATCACTGTTGACCAAGGAGCAGTGAGTGTGATTTTCGGCAATGTTCAGCATCTGCTTAAGAGGTGGCATTGTGTTGGTGTTTTTGTTGAACTTTGATTTTTGCTGTTTCTTTTGGTTTCGTGTTTTTGTATGTTTTCCGCATTTGAATTTCTGCCGCCATTTTATCGTCATTATTACATCTGCGAATGTAAAGAGAAAAATGAGCATAAAGACAATGGATTTTACTTGTTTGTGTATGTGTGAGTATGCGTATGTTAAGTGCTTTGTTTTCATATCTTAACAGGCGACTTGAATTCCTACTTGTTTCTACATACAGTCAAACTTCAATAACTCCAATCTGCATTGTCCAGTGAAAATGTTCGGCTTATGAAGATTTCGAGTTATAGAATATTCATATTTTATTCAAGATAAATCTCAAATAATAAAAATATTGTATTTATTAACTCGGTTCGGTTAGGTTAAGTTTTTGTGGCAGCCGGGTGCGAACAGCCAACTCACTTAGGCCATGCAGGCCCTTTGTAGTACCAATCTGTAATACGGGAACCTCAGTGTTTATTCACCGTGAAACCATTTAGATGCTCTTGTGAGGCGTAGAATAGATTTTATGCCAACACCAGGTCAAACGAGTATTTTCCTAACTCTAATCCTAGATAAAGATGGTCAGTTACACAGGAAGCACTCCACTGTTCCTTCCACTTTCGTGCCCCTAAAATTCTGCAGTATTCATGCGAAAATATTCCTAGCCTAGAAGAGTGCCTACCTAACAGCCACGACTTTCGAGATGTTCTCTCTTGAGAGGCTAATCAATTTTCCTAAACTTTTCTTTTCTATTTGCGGCCAAATCAGCCTGGATGTAACACAAGGCTATGCCTTATTGGCCTCCTGGAGAATATTTTTTTATCCTTAATTTGAAAGTTGCCGTAAGGATTGCAATATCGCCTCTGTTTTCAAGCAGTGGAAGATTAGTACACTTTCTGGCTAGCTCAACGGCTTTGCAATTTGCTTCAATATCTCTACAGGGTCCGAAATCCCCGGTAAAGTGCCAATCAAATGGCGAAAGAACTGAAAATATCCGATCGTAGCATCCAGCGCATACTGAAAAATGATCTCAAAGTTAAGCCTTATAACATCCAAACGGCGCATGATCTCACACTAAAGCAGCAGCAAGTCGGACTTGAGAGAGCGAAGGAATAGCTTCGCTTGGCCGAAAGCTGTCAATTTCCGAACATTGTGTTTTCTGATGAAAAAATGTTCAAATTTAGTAATTGCCAATTTCTCAAAACGATTGAGAATTTGGGTCATCGATTGGCCACCAGGAGGCAGCACCCGCCACTGATAATGCTTTGGGCCGCTGTAATCGCAGATGCACGCTCTCCAATCGTTTTCATCGAGCTTGGCGTCAAGGTAAATGCGAAATATTGTCGAGAAAATATTCTGGAGGTTTCTTTGAAATCGTGGGCAGACAAACATTTCGGTGGCAGACCATTGACGTTTTAACAGGACTCGACACTGTCTCACAAAGCTCGAGAAAACCAAGAATGGCTAGGAAGTGGCCCGTCACTGGCCACTCGATTTAGTTCGAGTTAAGGAAGTTTGACAGTATATATTTCCTTGGCTTTTATATATATATATTCTTACTTATATGTACTTATATATGTAGACGAATTGGAAACATAAATAATGGAAAAGTTAAAGTTCAACGATTTTCCGAAAATGATTTCGTTAACTGATTAATTATACGCTGGTTAATTATAGTTAACAATAGCACCCAAATATTGCACAATAACAATAACACCATAAAGCATAAAAGGAAGTATAATAAGCTACTTCGAGTGAGTGAAATCCCACTTCCTTGATATAAAAATAATGAATTGTTTTTCTTTGTTTTAAGTAGCTGCGCAACCAAGCTTTGTTCGAAGGCGCATACCAGTTGTATGTAGCAGCGTAAAGGAATCGAGATATATTTATGCGAGTATACGTGTGTAGGGTGTACGACGCTCGTTTGAAAAGTACATGCACAGTCAGAGGGATGGCGCGTATCGGGGAAGGAACACACAACAAGTTTCAGCCAGATCGGTATATTTTTTGTGTATGGCATTCGTTTTAGAGATTTTCCTTTTCCGTCATGACAACGCACCAGCTCACGTCTCAACGGTTCTGGTCACAAAATTGATGAAAATAGGGTTCCAGCTCGTTTCACATCCTCCCTATTTTCCAGACTTGGTTCTCTCGGATCCTGCGGATTACTATTTGTTCCCCAATTTGAAAAAATGGCTGGCGGGAAAAAGATTTTATTCAAATGAGAAGGTGATTGCAGAAACGAGTGCCAAGTTTTCAGAAATGTACAAATCCTATTATTCGGAAGGGATGTAATTAGAAGAGGGTTGTACGAAGTGTGTATGCCTAAAAGAAAGAATAATTAAGAAATTTTTATTTTTGCACAGGCTTTTCAAACGACCCTCGTATATATCAAATGGTTTTAAATGATGAGTCGATTTCACCATTTTTGTTAGTCCACCCGTCTACCCGAGGTCGCGATAGTTTTACCAAGGTAGCCCCGCTCACTTGCTATAAAATTGTAATTTTGTTATGATTAAGCAAACTTACTCAAATATGGTACAATTAATGAACCTGAAAAAAATACGACGACAATAAAACTTTGGAATATGGACCCACTTTTGCTAAATGCGCATGGCTCAATATCAATTTAATAAAATTCGCCCAAACTCGACACAAGGTTTGCTTCGAACTTCAGTTTGATTGGATTGAAATATTGTTGTAATCTCAAATCCCTTTGGAAGGAAAACGGTCCTCAAACCAGTCGTGAATTGGCGGAAAAAATCGACTAGGATTTACCGGACAATTGGGATCCTGGGTTCATCGCGAGCTCAACGAAAAAACAAAGTCGCCTTCAAACTGCGTTTCGCCCACCAGCGAGCAACACGCGGTCTTAAACAGCGCTTTTTGGATTAAATCGTCACGGGAGATGAAAAACATCAATATGAAGCAAAGAAAGTAATGGGTGGCTCCAGGAGATATGTCAAAGCCGAGAGTCAAGTCGGACCTTCATTCAAAGAAGATCATGATATGTGTTTGGTGGGACTCGGAGGTCATGGTGCACTGAGAAATGCTCGAAAAGAATGTCATGGTCAACAAGGAGCTCTGCATTGCCCAGCTGCACTGCGTAAATGAAGCTATTCGACTGAAAAGACTTGATCGAGATGGTCAAACTATACTCCTTTACGACAATGCCAGACACTATGTGGCGCAAGTCGACAAAGCCGCACACCGCGCACCGAGAGCTCGAATGGGTGGTGCTTCGGCATCCGCCGTATTCTCCTGACCTTGCCATATGCCAAATCATATGAAGGGCGCTGCCTTCGATAACAAAGAGGTCCTTAAAAACTGGCTCAACAACTTCGTTAACACCAGGCCAGGCGATTTTTGGTGGAACGACATCAACAAATTGGTCGAGATGTAGGAAGAGGTTGTAAACACCAACGGCGAATTTGTAATTGATCAAGTCATTGATATAATTATTGTTTTTTGTTTAAATAAAAGCCCAAACCAAATCATTAAAATATCAGGTCAGTCCATAAGTTCGTGCGTATTTCACCCATAATTTCACTTTTGTACGGAATATAACGCAACTATTTGTATTTTCTTTGATATATTGTGCATTCAACAAGTGATTTTAATCGCGGATTAGAGCATGTGTTGTTAAAAAAAAAATGGAATCTTCGAACGCGCATAAGAGGCATATTTTGTATTTTCCTTATAAAAGTAGTAAAAATGCAACAACTGCTGCTGCAGAAATAATCACTGTTCGCGGAGAGGATACCGTGAGTGTAAAGACTGCGCAAAAGTATTTTCAAAATTCCAAAGTGGTAACTGCGACATAACCGCGCGCTGGTCGTCCTAAAGTCGTTAACTCCGACGCCTTGCTCGAACTCGTGGAAGCTGAGCCAAATTCGACAGTCGATATGATAGCTCAGAGGTTAAATTCATCACATGGAACAGTTCACAGGCACCTAGCTCAGTTGGGACAGGTTTCAAAGCTGGAAAAATGGGTTCCGAATAGAGTTTCCGTCGCCAGCCTTCAGCAGAGAGTGAATGTCTGTTCTCAGCTGCTGCAACGGCTTGAAAATGAAAGTTTTCTGAACCGTATCGTTACTGGTGATGAAAAATGGGTCCTTTACAATAATCCTGTTCGCCAACGCCTATGGTTAGATAAAGATGAAACACCAGACCCTACCCTTAGAGATAGCCTTCACCCCAAGAAGATTCTCTTGTCTATTTGGTGGGATATGGCCCATATTGTTTATTATGGACTTCTGAAACCAAACCAGACGATAACTGCTGATTATTATTCCCATCAGCTATCAAACCTGAACGAGGCACTTAAAAAAAATCGACCGTCTTTAGTGAATAGACGCAAAGTTTTGTTTCACCCCGACAACCTCATACCGCAAGGCAAACATTAGGCAAGCTCATCGAGCTCGGATGAGAGCTAATGCCGCATCCGCCATACTCTCCGCACCTTGTGGTTATCGTCTTTTCCGTGGACTTCAATCCCATATGAGTAAGAAGAACTACTCCTCAAAAGGAGCTCCAAGGACAAAAAAATCTTTAAGCAGGAAATTAAAAATGTGCCTAAACGTTAGGAAGACATTGTAAATAATGAAGGAAAATATATTATTGATTAATTAATGTTATAAACATATTTTTAATTATTTTAAAATTGTATTAATTTTAAAACCACCTTTAAAATCCGCACGAACTTATGGACTGACCGATAGAAATCAGCTCTGATTCTTATGCCGTAAAAATAAATGTATTTTAAATAGTAATTTTTTTTTTGATTTCCATAATTGTTACAAAAATTAGTAAGTGTTGAAATTTGGTAGATAATACATAGGTGGGAAAATAAATTCAGAAGAAACAACGAATGACACGCATTTTCAAGAGTGATTGGATGAATTGCAGATGCACTCAAAGGGCAAAAGGGAAGGATATAGATATCCTAATCAACATTTTGTAATCAATTTCCTTTACTGTTTAGAAAAATATTCGTTTAAATTTATTAAAGTCCACGTTCGTACTTTTATTTTGTATTCAAATATAAGGGCAGATAAAATACTTAGTAATCGCGTAAAAATAACATTTTGCCTGCCTGCGTCACTTATTGCCTTCGTCATACCCTTTTAAATGCATCTATTTCCGTGAAGATTAAGTTGCATAGTAACTTTTTTATTTTTGTTTAAATTCCTCGCTAGTCGACTTTATTGATGCTAAAAGTTTTCGAATGTAAACTATTGCAACGGCAGGAAAAAAAGGTAATGGATTTATGTTTTTAACAACAGTTTTGATTTATTCCATCACGAAAAATGCAATAAAAATTTTTCGCGAGTTTTCATTTCTCTTGCTCTTCCTCTACTACTTACGCGTATATATGAGAATAAAATCCAGTCGATCACAACTCTTCCCTTCGTTTCGCGTGCGGGAAGTTGAAGCTTTTACGTAGTAGCGGATAGAAGTTGGCTTTCTGGCGCAGGTATTCTATTGTTTATTTGTTAGTATTTGTATTTTTTCTGCATAGTTAGCTGATACGTGAGAAACACTGGGAAAGTTTTTGAGCAAGCGCCACTCAATATACTTCATTACAAGCTGTTTACTATAGTTGACAGACTGATGGACGCATGGCTTCACAACAGGGAAGCTCTGCAGTCATTTTGTTGATCAAAGCGTCTGATTGAAGTAAATGTTGTGGAGAAGTGTCGCGTGTGTATAAATGAAGGCTGGCTATTACAGAAATGTAATTTTTTAAGTGTAGTAGATGGCTGCTATGAGGGAATTATACTTTCCATAACCCTAGGTGAAGAAAAAAGTTCCGAGTACCGGCAATCCTGGTAGATTATATATATATTATATATATATATATATATATATATATACATATATATCCCTCTCTTTGGGTGTTTGGCCGAGCTCCTCTTCCTATTTGTGGCGTGCGTCTAGATGTTGTTCCACAATGGCGGCCGCCGTTTCCACAATCGGCTCGACACACCAAATACCAAAAAAGCTTTTTCTAATAGCGCTCGTCCCTCGGCTGACAGTGGCAAATCTCTTCGTACAATTTTGCCATGGAAGGTGCCTCATAAAAAACCTTCTGCCACTCGGAGGCAGCATGAAACCGTAGGTGCCTCCATTTATGGAATAACGTCGAGGAGCGCACTAAGAATTGGGGGAGAAGCTCGGTGAAACCACTGACACTTTTTTTGTAATTTATTCAGAACGAAAAGTTCTTATATATATTACCACACTTTTCAAAACTCTCACTCACTTCTTAAATTTCTAGCCCATTTAAACCACTTTATTCCGCCAAGAATATAACGGTTAGTGCGCTAGTTATTTGGTACATGCGGATAGATTAGAAGGATTACCATTCGGGAACACCATTTTGACAACACGCAATTAAGAGTGATCAAATTGGAAGTACTTCTTTAACTAAGTACTTCATTTTTTGAATATTCATTGACATTTCATCATGGAAAGACTTACGCTTCAACAACGTTTAGGATTCGAAATAGTGATCTGTGCAAACTATTCATCGCGCGTATTATGGCGCTGTTGCGGCCAACATTTGAAAGGGATTATCTTTAAAAAGTAAATTTTATTAAGGGTTCTACACACAAAGGGTTCTGCGAAAACTTTTAAAAATTTAAGTTCAACAATTTTTCGAGAATTGAAAACGAGAACCGCGAGTATTCATAAAGTATAGAAGATATATATTTAAAATTTTTTTACATGAAAGTATATACAAAACTACGAGTTGCAATTACTCAATAAGCCCTTTAGTCTCCATCGTTGTCGAGTATAGCCTGGCATCTTCTTCATGCTTTGAATCAGCTTTTCTGCGTAGCTCGTTGACAAACAGGACTAGATTTTCCGAACTTGACGCACGAGTTGCCTTAAGTCGTGGACTGGGTTTCCGGCAAGATGTTTCATAGTTCCCCATACATTTTCAATGGGGTTACCGTCTGGTCTGGCTACCAAAACAAAATCACTAATGTGTCGAAGCAGTTTGTTTACCATATGTCTAGGCTTGGTTTATGACGTTTAGGTTATGTTAGAATCGACTAGCGCACACTGCTGGCGGCATCTATTGACAAACAGCGGGAACTTAGTTGCGCAGCTATAGAATTAACGTCATGATACGAGATATCGACCACATCAGCCATGTGCCGAGAAAATAAGGAATTTTGTTTACCCCCAAACTATTATTACTGTTGCACAATTTTCTAATTAAATATCGGCATTGTTTCCTAGAAGCAAAACCATTACGTCGTTGGTGTAAAAACGCGAAGGAAAACTGTATCATTTACATGTTTTTGCTGGCATTATTTTATATTTTTTAGAGTATAATTTTTGACTAGAGTGCAAGAATACTAAATTTTTTTAGCCGCGTTAATTATAATGAGGAGTGTCATCCTTTATTTCTAAAAAAATTTCGTGTGTTTGAACCCCAATAGATTTGGAATTATATGTATATATGTACGTATTCCTCCTCCAATTTGAGATTTACGTCTTGATGTTGTTCCATTTGTTGAGCTGATCTACCCCTAAAAAGCTCTGGTAATTTACAGGTGATTTTTTCAGTTCTTTAAAAGTCATTTGCCCTATTGAATTCGACCTTTGAAATGTTTTTAAATCTAATTAAATTCATAAACATGCACTTCAAAACCATTATTTCTTATTATTATGTGGTTTGATGAGGAAAGAAATTCCACCTTTAGAAATTCCATCCGTTAAGTGATTATGTAAAACAAAAGACTAAACATCGAGACCAATCATCCAAACAGAGGAAGATCAAGCAAGGTGTTCCGCAGGGTCGTGCCCTTTCACTCTTGCTGTTCAATTTCTATCTTTCGAAACTCCCACAACCACCAGAGGGAGTCTCTCTGATTCATACGCTAACGACTATACGATAATGGCGCCAGGCAATGACATTGATGGCCTGTGCGCCAAAGTGAACGTCTACCTCACCTTTCTCGCTTTTTCACTGAACAAAGGGGGTCAAACTGCCTCTCAAGGTAAAAATCGCTGATACACCAATTTCGACTGTAAACAATATTCAAATTTCTGGTATAACCTCCGACAGTTTGCTCTCCTTCTCTGCGCATACAACCGCAATTGCCGCTAAACTCCAAAATCGCAAAAAGGTCTTCAAATCGCTTGCCGGCAACACTTGAGGCAAACACAAAGAAATGTTGTGGGCGACATTTAAGGCTATTGGCCGGCCGGTTTTAAACTAAGCTGCGCCTGTCCGGTCGCCTGGAAATAGTGACACGCAGTGGGTAGAGCTCCAGACTTGCCAAAACACTGCTATTTGGGCAGCGACGGGCTGCCTTCTGATGCCCCCATTACAACACCTTCACAACGAGGCACAGATGTTTCTTGTAGTACAGCATAATAAAATACTCAGCAAGTAGTTCCTGTTAGGGTGCTACCACAGGTTTCACCCTTGCAGATACCTGCTTGAGCCTGAGCCGCCTCCCAGGTACAGACAGTGTTTAGACAAACAATAAACGACATTCATCAGGAGACCGTCACCACCTTCCTAAGCTCCCGACAACCGAATGCCGTAATCGGAGTCCAACCACCAACTACAGCAGATGAAGAGCTCCAGCTTCCCTGTGAGACCCGCGTAACCTTGGCACAATTACGTTCTGGATACTGCAGCAGGTTAAACTCCTACTTATCCAGAATTGACGACGCCATACCAAACATATGTTCTGCGTCTGCAGGCACCCCGCACGACACTAGCAACCTTTTCACATGCCCTTAAAACCCACTCATCTAACTACCTCTGGACCCAACCTGTCGAAACCCAACCTGGGCCTACCTTTAGATGAGCTAGACGAAGATGACCGGTGATATACACTGTCAGTGCAGTGTAGGGCTTGTATTACTGCTACAACAACAACATCCTTTCCTTCTGCTTATAAAAAAATACGTACTTAAAAAAATGCACTCATATGTCATTTTTGAATATAAATACAGTTCGTTTTGCTTTTGCCACCGTATTCTGCAATGGAAAAAAATCGTGAATTCATATAACATTTTTTTGGTAGTGTTTCAGTGTGAATTCTTCAACTAAGAATTTTCCAATATCATCTATTTATTTTTTCTGTACTAAAATTTTTCTTTTATTTTATTTGAATTTTTGTACTACCATTTTAATGCTTCCACGCATATGTCCATACAAGTATACAGAACGGAATTCTGTTAAAGTTTTTCATATTTTATTTATTGCGTACACCTGCTACGCCACTGGTCTCTAGAGTTTAATGCTCGAAAACTATGTCGAAAATTGATTAAAGTGCATTTTGATCACACGACTGCATTGAGGGGGTGGGAGCAGTCACTCCAGCACGAAGCAACAATAATAAAATCAAAATAACAATGAATTTTACCAGAGTAGCAACAGCAGCAATCACATCTGCATTGTTGGTTGTTCGCTATCGAACGCACCCACCAACCCAGATTCTCACCAAATTCTCGCACTATCTCTCTCTCTCTCTCCCTCTCCCTCTCAGTGTAGCTGCTGCTGCTGCTGCTGATGCGGCTGTTGGTGTCAATGTGATAAAACGCTGTTTTTTCATGAACACTCTTTACACAAAAACTATGGAAAATGGTAGCGAGAAAAACACACGCTCTGTGGCAAACTTGTCGTCGCTGTTGTCAGCGCTATTGACGACAACGATAAAAACAATAAGACAAACACACAGAAACAATGGCCATTGAGCAAGTGTGTGTTGGGATCGAATAGCGATGGACAAACTGACCGAAAGTAAACAACCGCAATAGCAGCACATTGGCGATGATTTATTGCAAACGGCGGATACGACAACGAGCTATGGAAAGTCAAAACGAAAAAAAAAACAACAAATGCATACGCACAGATGCAGCAACAATTAAATCAATTTAAAAATGTATGAAGGTGCATGTGAGCATCATTCGACAAGCGTAGGACTAAAACTTCTATGAAATCCAATAAGTTCAAAATGAGCAAAGTGTTTTTTGTTTTCTGTCTCTTATTTTATGCTTATTGTGCGGCTTAAACTGTTGATGGTGCTTTTGTTTCTGTTGTTTTTATCGTTTTAATTGTTCTGTTTTATCAGCTACAGCTATCGCAGCGAACTCTTTTTCATTCTAACCAATTTGATTATCGCAATGTCGCATGCACACCAGGGTAGTCGTAATTTGAATTCATTTTATAAATTTTATCTGATTTCGTGTTTGACACTGAGTTCTCGACTAGGCTGATGTTGCGCTCATCACTCATCCCTTGTGATATTAAAAAGTCATCATCATTACGACAGCGCAATGATGCGCTCGTTGATTGTCTAGACAGTCGTTTAAATATATGGAAATTGTCGGAAATTTTTGTCTGCATTTGTAAGGGTTTCCAATGATTTAATTTTGCCCTCGTAATTCTTTATTCATATAGGTATGTAAAGTATACATACACTTTGTACCTATTCAGTTCACGTTTATTTTGTATGCTTTTTGCGGAATGAGAAGTGTTGAAAATGTAATGAAATGTACAATTTATTGTTCGTTAATTTTTTCCTAAATGATTTTGTTTCGCAAGTCAGTGTTTTGCCATGTTTGGAAGACAGAGGGCGAGATCAGCTCCTTTCATGTGATATGGTGACTTAGTTTCTTCTTTGTTTATGTAATTTTTATTACCATCTTTAATTGGTATAATTACACATTTTTTGTACTTTTTACTTGTACTTTTGTGCGCGTGACAAAAAGTGTAGTGACTTTTATGAAATGCACTCAGTGGCATAACCATTACTTGTGCGCCATTAACTTGCATACTCAAGGCAGAAAATCTTCTTTTTTGTTTTGACTTCCTTTTCAGAATGTGGAAAATATTTGAGAAGGATGACAACTTTCTTAGAACAACTACAATAATTCAAATACTTTGGATCAACATATTGAAAGATAGAGGGGCTATATGATTCTTTCTATGACAAAGGCCATATTAAGGGGTTACATGGGTATGGTGGGTTCAAAGAATCGATTTTTTTTGGCTTATTAATTTCTGCAACATCGCGCGAATATTATCCTAAATTTTCAAGTTTATCCGAACAATAGTTTCGGAGATACAGCCTTTGGAATGTGTGCGCTCCAAGCCACTTTTATTGTTTCTCGAAACTATAAACGGGGTTTTCTCGGAACCGTGTTTTCATAGTCCGTTGTCAAATGTCCTCGAAAACTACTCAACCGATCTTGATGAAATTTTACACAGGTGCTCGAGATACAATTTACTCGTGCTTGGACGAAGAATTTTTTTTTTAATTACAATAATTAAAAAAAAAAAAAATGTCAAGCAAATTTGGCGGAAATTTTAATTTTCTTGGAAAAATGTTTGCTAAAATTCCAATTTTTACTTTTTCTTATTTCCTTCGTTCAAGCACGAGTTTATGGTCTTAACTAAAACCCTTATTTTTGTTTTTTCATTTCATTCTGACAACGCGGGACGCACCTTTTCTTCGAGGGGTCACCGGAAATGACGTCACAATGGAGGAGTTTTAATTTTTTTTTTTTTAATTTCTGGAAATTATTATTTAAACATGTATCTAAAAGACAAAAACAAGTTTGAATTAAATAAATATTAAATAGATAATTTTTTACATAGAAAAAAATTATTGAAAATAGGCCTGTTTTTACCCGACAAAACCCATGTAACCCTTTAATCTTTTCTACAAACTTGATACATTATTTAAAATTTTTATTTTCACCAATTTCCGACAAATTTTTATAAAAATTTTAAACCTTTTAATCATAATTTATAAAAAAAAAAATAACATCCAAGGCTCAAAATTCTCAATGCTCAAATTCAAAAATTGTTTGAACAATTTTTTTAATCTAAGAACTAAGTTTGTTCTCTCTCTCTCTCTCTCTCTCTCTTTCATCAAAATTTCAAATGTTTTATGCTGAAAACAGTGACCGACGTACGCAGTCCCTTACCGCAGCCACTAACGAGCACAAAACTGAGCAAAACTCATTCCGTAGAGAACAACTGCGTTCTTTTAGTTACATATTTACACAATACATCGGCTTGTGTCAATATTGTCATTGATATTTTTGCTTACACACTTTTTCACACATCCGCGTTATCAGTTACAATTTTTCATTGTTTAATAAACCAAAGCCAAAAACCAATAAATGTAAATAGTTCATTTATCTATAATTAACATTATTCAACAGTGTTTTTAAGTTATTTTAATGAAAATTATAATTTTTCTAAGTTTATTTTGTAAATGATTTCGAAATGTACTGCTTGGCAACACTGTGTGATGAGAAAGCAATCAGCTGACAGGGTTCTACGGGAATTTTCAAAAACCGTGAAATAAAATCTACGATACTACCATACGGAAGGAAGGAATTTTTCATTTACATGGGGTTCTCATTAGTTTGATCGTAACAGCTGACGGGGGACTGAGTTTACGTCGGTCACTGTTTTCAGCATTAATCATAATTTCCAAAAAAATAACATCCAAGGCGCACAATTCACAATTCTCAAATTCGAAAATTGTTTCACAATTTTTACTCTGAGAACTAAGTCTGTTCTCTCTCTTTCTCTCTCTCTCTCTCTCTCTCTCTCTCTCTCATTGCCTTCGGGGTTGGCCCTCTTTGTGCTCATGCGCCAGCTCCCTCTGTCCTGCGTTGTCACATCATCAGGGTGCATCTTATTCTCCTTTGTATCGTATTTAGCCAGGTCAATTGTGGCCTTTCTTTATTTCTTATAGGCGCGGTTATGTTCAAGGCCAGTTTGACGATGTGGTCTTCGTCTCTCCGCATTACGTGTCCACCGCCTGCCTTCTCTCATTTTGTCAGAGATTGGTGTAATTTTCATATCTTCCTGCGCATTATTTCTGTTGCCCGAAGAATTTTCATTTCCACCACGTGCAACTTTTGGTAGTGCTTAGTTTGCCTTGCTTACACAAGATCGATCCGTACAACATTACTGGTCTCGCGTAGGTCTTGTGCACATTTTCCTTAATCGTTAATGGCATTTTACTGCTACATAATGCCCCCATCAGGTTGCACCATTTTAACCACGCCGCATCTTTGCCTATGTTTCGATTTTTGCTTAGGATCGCTCCTAACCACTTGAGGTTTGTTGCTTCTCTCGCTTTCTGATGTTGCCAACCAAGTTTGCCAAGACAAGATAGTGAGACTAGGGATTACACCATACCCACATTAATTATTTCGCTTCCTTGTAAGCAAAAACGACAATCTCTCCTAGCTGCGAGTATTTCGGTTCCGGTTAGCTGGTTGACAACAATATCCCCAGGGATAGTAATGGTGTTTTGAAAAATGATGCCATAGCCAAACAAGTAAAGAATTGAGAAATATCGGCTGCATTATTCATACGATATTCTATGTTTACAAGGACCAATGTGTTCGATAAAGTCGTCAAAAAACTTCGTCTCGCAACACTTCTTCTGAGCCCATTAACTTCCTGGCAAATACGAAACGGTTGTGAATGCTATGACATCCAACATGTTACAAAAGAGAGCAAAAGTCCATCGACTTGTTTGCTGCTTGAATGTGAAATGTGTGACCATTTGATTCATGCAATAATGGTTTCTTGCTCCGCGTTCCCAGTCTTTCGTATAATGAAAGGTGTAAAGTAAATTAACCATTCTATTATTTTTTAGTACATAGCTGCTGATTGTAACAAACATGAAAAAATTTTCTTTTTCGTTCTCTGGTGGAATGCAGCGTTTGTTGGGTCGTATGGTGCCAACTAATGCAAGTCCTATAGCAACGAGGCGCTTAGCTCCATTCAGTGTGACCAAAAAGTTATCGGCCATTATTGTATGGCCACTGTTCGCATATTGGTTGGATAATTGTACAATCACATTTTCCACTTGTTCAAATGCACGCTCTTCTCTTTCTGATCGGCCACAAGTTTGGGAGTCACATGCCCACCAAATATTCATGCCCCATTTCACCGGTTTTGGTGGAATATATTGTGTGAAGTTAGATTGGCCTTGATATGGCAATAGTTGTTCGTCCTTAGTAGTATTTTCATTCGAATCATAATTATTCTTGAGGTTGTCATTCAAGAAATTCCATATATCATGAGTGGGCGCAGGTTAATCGGTTCTTTGGCGAAACTCACATGTTCTATCTTTGGAAATATATCTGAAAATTTTAAATCCACGGTGGGAGTTTGCAGCTCAAAACTTTCGTTTCCTGTATATTATTGTGTGTTACAGCCATGGTCAAAGGAATACTAATAAATGCATCAATCTCAGTACTAGTCAGATCACTCCAAAATCATTGTTTTGCATCTAAAGGGGCTTCACTCCATTTTTTATTGGCTTCACTTGTATATCGATTTGTTTCCGAAAAGATAATGAATGTAATATTGGGTGTACACTATTTCTTGAATATCTCAATAGGAACGGAATTTTGATGCCTTGGCCCAGAGCGAAGTCGCATAATATTGTGTTATCGAATACGAATAGTCGCAGACGGCTTATCATTTCACTTTGTCCTATCTGTGCCGTGGAAAAACTGATCGTCAGCACTTTTTTCGTTCGCAATTTCTTCATCGCTGTCCAGCATTTCATTAGGCTAGATTAGTCCATCCTGCCCAATATCAGATGCATCTTTCTCAGGTATTTTTAATGTTGTCATTATAGTTTTGAGAAAGCTTTTAGGTATGCAGTTTTATAGCTCTGTCAATTTTAATGGGTTCCGCATAGACTTTCCGTCGCCAACCTTCAGCAGAGAGTGAATGTGTGTTCTCAGCTGCTGCAACGGCTTGAAAATGAAAGTTTTTTGAACCGTATCGTTACTGGTGATGAAAAATGGGTCCTTTACAATATTCCTGTTCGCAAACGCCAATAGATAAAGATGAAACACCAGAACCGACCCCTAGAGATGGCCATCACCCCAAGAAGATTCTCCTCCGGGATATGACCGGTATTTGGTGGGATATGACCGGTATTATTATGAACTTTTGGAACCAAACCAGATGCTAACTGCTGATTATTATTTCCATCAGCTATCAAACCTGAATGAGGCACTTAAAAAAAATCGACCGTCTTTAGTGAATAGACGCAAAGTGGCAAACATTAGGCAAGCTGAACGAGCTCGGATGGGAGCTAATGCCGCTTCCACCATACTCTCCGGATATTGCTCCTTGTGAATATCACCTTTCCATGGACTTCAATCCCATATGAGTAACAAGAACTACTCCTCAAAAGAAGCTATAACAAGGGATATCGAAGCGTATTTTGGCTCCAAGGACAAACAATTTTTTGAGCATGGAATTAAAAATGTGCCTAAACGTTGGGAAGACATTCTAAATAATGAAGGAAAATATATTATTGATTAATAAATACTTTAAATATCTTTTTTGTTAATTTTAAAACCACCTTTTAAAAACGTACGAACTTATGGATTGACCTGATATAAAAAATGTGCCTACACAGATGGTACAAAAATATAGATGGAGCTGTAATAAGGTGGGGTGTGTTTATTTACTTTGTTATTTTTATTTTGAGATCATATTCGCAGATTTCAACCTGATAACAATAGAAATAAATATAAAAAAGTTTTATACATTGCTTATTAGTACTTATATTTTATACAAAAAAATCTATTTAATTTTTTCTTTACAAAGAATTAGTATATAAAAAGTCACGTGAGCCAAAGTACAATGAAAAAAATGTTGCTTTACGGTCTGCATCATTTCTGCTTGAAAAGTTGATGGATCCGTAAAAAGTAAACAAATTCTTGTAAAATAAAGTTGTAGTTATAGTCTGTCCCAAATACTCTTAATATATTTACTGATGGCTCGAAAATGTTAGACGGAGTAGGGGCAGGGATCTACTGAGCAGAGCGAGGCATCAGGCAGCCATTTATGCTCCCTGACCACCGCAGTATCTTTCAAGCAGAAGTCTTTGCTGACATCAAACAACTCCAACATAAATATATACGTTGACAGCGAAGCTGCGATAAAAGCAATAAACTCATGTGAAATTTCATCTAAAAATATTCTAAGAAGCAGGGAAGCCATAGAGAGATTAGCCGCAGATAGACGGTTGCATATCTATTGAGTACCCGTACATAAGGGCATTGCAGGAAACGAAATTGTAGATGAGATTGACAAAAGCGCTGTTTACAGACAATTCGTACAAGAAAACGACTCACTGAAACCTTTAAATACGGTATACAAAGGCATCGCTGGGGACATGAAAATACGGATAGATAGGAGGTAGAATAATCTAGCCACTTGCAAAACCGCGAAAATCATGTGTACACAGAGTGCAGATAAATACGTCCGATTCGTAGTAGCTCTGCCTAGAAAAGAAAACAGAACTATTGTAGGTAAGCTGGCAGGCCACAATTTGTTAGCGGCGCACGCATACAAGATAGGAATTACAAACAACGATAGATGCAGATTTTGCAATGAACTAGAAGAGACGGCATTTAAAAAAATGCATAAATGTCACACTTTAATTATGTTTATAAATTTTTTTAAATTAAAATACCAAAACTCTGCCTTGACAGACTTTGTTGAAAACATTTTCTAATATTAAAAAATCCGCGTCAAAAAATATTAACAAATGTATGAGCTATTATGCAGACCGTGCCAGAAAAAGTAGTTTCGAGAAAAACGAGTTTAAACTTTTAAGTGCATTTCGCTCGAGGTCGCTACCTGTGCGCATCAAACTCTCGTCGGGCAGTTACATTTTCTACCATAACTTTGTATCTATGGGGAATTTTTACAATCGACTTCCACAGAAATCCGCCTAAGACAATAAAGAATAATAATTTGTAAAAAATCGGTTTTTTGAAAATTCTGGACGTATGTACATAACCCCTTAAAAATAATTGGTTGCGGTTCAAGTTTTCCAACGATTTATTTAGCCGTTAAAAATTTTACGACATTAGACACTGGCTACATGTTGTGTTCTTCCTGATTGCTTCGATTGTTTTGATACTGGACCCATGCCTAGTAAAAAATTGGGTTGGTTTTTCGTACGTTTTAGTTGGAGATGTATTCCATTTAGTTCAGTTGGTATGCATTTCATAAATTCCAAAAAAAAAAAAAGAATAACCATCAGTGCATTTGACTTGCAATGGCGGCCAGCGTCTGAATTATTTTGAATTTCTTCTTGACTTGTGAAGTAAATCCCCCATTTACCCTTTGGAGCATGAATTAGTATTGCGCCTATCAAGCATGTTGTTTTGGTTTTGGTTCTTCAAGAAAACATACGCCCTCACAAACACATCTTAAATGATTTTGTAATGTCCTTTGTATGTGAATTGCTTTGAGTGACGAAATTCCTTGAGTCCTAAATTTAAATCATCTGATTTTATCAGCACAAAAAACTACTAATTTGAAGGGTTAAATTTTTTTCTCAGAAAGTGACTGAAATAATAACAGGCTTTCCGTGCTGGCTCATATCTGTGATGGAGCATCAACACGACCGACGACAGCCTCTTGCCAACAGAAAAGTCCTTTCTTTCTCATATAATAAGCCAAAAATGTCAAAAACGTTAAAAAATCCTTCATCTCAATGACACCACAGATAAATATTGTAGAAAAAAAATATATTAATTTTTTTGAATAGTTTTTGCTCTTACTTCCTTTTTATATTGGTTTTGCTTTATTCTTTATTGCTGATACATTTTATGAAGACGCTCAAGTGAAATGTGTATTGTGTAGGAGTTAGAAAGTAGAGGAAGGAAATGAAGTGAAAAGGAGGAATTGTGTGAGGGTACAGTGAGTTAAAGCCATCTCCAGTTTCTATTGAAACAAGCTGTTACCATTTTGTATGCACGAATGTGACTGTGTTGTGTTAGTGAATAGTGCTTTTGTTGTTGTGAATACTTGTGTGTATGTGAATGCGTACGCTGCTGCTTGTTAGAGAAGAATAAACAAGTGAACAAAAAGATATCGTTGCAATGGCGTTATAAAGCAATGACGAGGGTAGAAGTAGACGTCATGAGTTAACAGGCAGGCATACTTACACACACACGTAGAAAGATACCGACACATACATGCTACCATTTGCACACACACATATAGAGTATGATAATAAGTGAACTGTACAAGGGACGACGTGGCGTATGAGCATTTGCAGCTCGTGTTTTTGTTGCAAGGAGACTTATGTGTGTGTTTCCACACTCATCCTTTTTGACTGACGTAGGTTTACCGGAAGAGAATTTGATTTTCCTCTGCATCAAGTTTGCTTAGTAATCCGACAGTGGCGACTGATAGGCCAACCAAACTGAGCTCTAGCGCATAAGCACAGTAAGAACTTTATAACTACAAACATGATATGTGGAGTGCATTTGAATTTTAAAAACAACTGGCCATTAGGTAAAGAAATATGCGAAATGAAAAAAAATAATTATGAGGTTGTTGTATTCGACTTAGGAGTTGTCCGAATTAGCAGAGGTTTTAGTTGACAAGGTTCTACTGTAGTGTATGTACTCCTGGCCGCAAACTCGTTTGTACTGGACTTGCGTGATTGATGTAGGGATTAATTCCTAAATCACATTAAATTTCCAACTGTAATCAATTGAGTTCAATCTTTGACTTATTCCGGTGCAGTTATCATGCAATGGACGTCAATTTGTGTTGGGGAAATGTTTTGAAAATCAAGATGAATTTGTAAGTGTTGGTTGACCGCAATAATTTGTTGTAGGGACAGAATATTTATGAGTTTTAGGGTAAAAACGTGGAACTATAATATTCATTAGATGAGATATATTTTTTATTTGGCCATTAAGAGTTAGGAAATAAATGCCGGGCAATAACAGTCATCAGGCAACCAAAAAAATATTTGGCATGTTATTGGGTTGGCAACAAAGTAATTGCGGATTTCACTCATAGATGGCTTCAGCTGAATTTTTAGGTTTGCAGACGTAGTAAAAACGTAAAACACATATTATTTGATAGTTGGCAAGTCAGCTGTCAATTAGTAAAAAATGTTTGATCGGCTGCGTAGCTTTCGTTTGGCGTTCGTTGAAAAATGGAAAATCAAAAGGAACATTTTCGTCATATTTTGCTTTTTTATGTCCGCAAAGGGAAAACCACATCGCAAACTTATAAAAAGTTACGTACTGTTTATGGTGACAAAGCCTTAAAAGAACGGCAGTGTAAAAATTGGTTTGCCAAATTTCGTTTTGGTGATTTTTCACTCAAAAATGAAAACGCTCTGGTCGTCAAGTTGAAGCTGATGACGCCCTAATCAAAACAATAATCGATTCGGATCGTCCCAGTACAACACGTAAGATTGCAGAGAAGCTTCACGTATCTCATTCATGCATTGAAAATCCCTTAAAACAACTGGGAAATGTTCAAAAACTCGATACATGGATTCCTTTCCAACTGAAAGAAACGCATTTAACCCAACGCATAAAGAGCTGCGATTTGCGATAGAAACGTAATGAAAATATTCCATTTTAAAAACGACTGATAACTGGCGATGAAAAATGGATTGTTTACGACAATATCAAGCGGAAAAGATCGTGGAGCAGGCCAGGTGAACCAACTCAAACAACATCAAAAGCTGACATTCATCAAAAGAAGGTTTTTTTTTATCAGTTGGTGAGATTACAAAGGAATTGTCTACTTTGAACTCTTACCACCCAACCGAACGATTAATTCTGATGTATACATTGAACAACTAACGAAATTAAACAATGCAGTTGAAGAAAAGCGGCCCGAATTGACAAATCGAAAAAGTATTGTATTCCATCATGAGAATGCAAGGCCACACACATCTTTGGCCACTCAGCAAAAATTATTGGAGCTTGGATGGGATGTTTTGCCACACCCACCATATAGTCCAGACCTTGCACCATCTGATTAATTTTTGTTTCGTAACTTTACAAAACTCCTTGAATGGTAAAAACTTTCAATAATGTAGATGATGTCGAATCGCACTTGATTTATTGTTTTGCTAATAAAAACTAGAAGTTTCAGGAACGTGAGATTATAACAGAATAAAGTTTTTTAGTTCCATGAAAAAATTGTGTTTGATTTTCTAAAAAAAATCTGCAATTACTGAGTTGGCAGTTGTTAAGAAATAATATATAAATAAGGTAACTGTTATTTTCGTCTCTAATTGTTTATGAAAAAAAGCTAATTGCTAATGATGATGTTCTGGCAATGCTAAATAAGGGTGGGGTTAGGGTAGCACCATACGCTGGTAAAGTGGCTCTAATGGTATCCGAACCGTTTCCCCAAGTTATGGCAGAGATTTTGGAAAGGTCGCTGGCAGTATTTACTCGCTGGGCTGCCAGCTGCGGCTTCAAAGTCAGCTGGTGCTATTTATCAGAAAATATAAAACTCCACACTCGGATTTCATCAGAAGTTAGGTACCTTAAAGTGATAATTGACTACAAATCAAATAAATTTAAAGAATTTTTTTGTTTTTATTGGACAGCTCTTAGAAGCTGTGACCTGTTCTAAGAGAGAAGTCTCACGACTACGAGAATTAGAATCGAATACTGATCGCCAGAGACAGCGAGAGAGGCACTCGCATCATTTACAGATAACAAAAGATGGCGAATATATAAGCCTTCCAATACCCAAGGTATATATAATATATGTATGTGCTTTAGAGCATTCCATGCCAAGTGGTCCAACTATTTTGGACGTTGTCGTCAGTTTTTTTGAAAATTGGTTTATTTGTAAGCGTAGGCATAATATGAAGTAAGCGGTAATATTTTGAAACAAAAAATTAAAAATGTTGAGATTCATTCATGGTTGAACATTTTGCTATAGAGTTTTTAATTTGAAATATGTTCGGTTCTCTTCAACATTTAAAATATTTATAGGGTCGCAACTAAGTTCCCGCTGTTTGTCAGTAGATGCCGCCAGCAGTGTGTGCTAGGCGATTCTAACATAACATAAACGTCATAAACCAAGCTTAGACATATGGTAAACAAACTGCTTCGACATATTAGTGATTTTGTTTTGGTATCATATACTTTCGGTTTTGTGAAAATGTCAGATTTTGTGCCGAATAATCGTCATTTGCGGGAAGTGTTGATTTTCCTCTTTCATTCGAAAAGAAACGACGGCTGAAGCACATCGAGAGCTACAAAAAGTTTAAGTGAAAATGCCGTGATAGGTTCCGCGGCTACAAAGACGGCGATTTTAATGTTGACGACCGTCCGCGTGAAGGAAGGCCAAAAACCTTCGAAGACGTTGAATTGGAGGCATTGCTCAATGATAATCCGTGTCAAACGCAAGAAGTGCTTGCTTTTTTAGGAGTTACACGCCAATCCATTTCCAAGCGATTGTATGCTTTGAGAATGATTCTGAAACAGGGGACTTGAGTTCCTTATGAGTTAAAACCAAGGGATGTTGAACATCGTTTTTTCGTCTATGAACACCTGCTCCAGGGTAAAAAAGGAAGGGTTTCTTCATCGCATCGTGACGTGTGATGAAAAATTGATTCATTGCAGCAATCCAAAGAAAAGAAAGTCCTCAGAACTGCCCGGTCATGCTTCTACATCGGCTCCTCGGCCGAATATTCACGCTGCGAAGGCTATGCCAAGAATTTGGTGGGATCAAGTTGGTGTTATTTATTATAAACTGTTAAAACCAAGTGAAACCATCACTGGGGATGGGTATCGACTCCAATTGATGAGAACTGCGCGAAAAGCGGACGCAATACGTGGAGAGGCATGAAAACGCTCGGCCTCACGTTGCTAAACCCGTTAAAACCTAACTGGAAACAATGAAATGGGAAATAGTAGCCCGCGATGGGCAATATGTACTTTCATTGATTCACTTGTAACCCTTTTTTCACTAAAAATTGTATTTTCATCAAAAAAACAGGTAGAACTTAGTTGCGCACCTAACATTTGTTTATTTTGTAAGATAAAATATATTTAAAAAAAAATTATTTTCGAAAAAATTTAAATTTTTCTTATAAAATTAGTTAAACATTTTGGTTTTTGAATCATTTTCGAAAAACACCCCTCAGATTTTTTTCTTATTGTTTTCGTTAGTAGCTTAAAAGATATTCAGCAATCCATATTTCGCATTTCTCCATTTTCGTACATATATTCAAATACGTACAAAAACCATAAGAAAATCTTAAAAAAAAAAAATTATAAAAAATATTTATATATTCCAAAATTTTCAACAAAACCTATTTTTTAAACATATTTTTTATACTAAAAAATTTTAAATTTTTTCATGTAAAATTAAAAAGAATCGAAATATTGCACTTTCAAAAAACTATGCACCAAAATTTTCAACTTTGAGTAAATCTCACAATTTTTATTTATTTATTTTTTTCAAAATACTTTGAGTTTGCTTCTTATTATATCTAAGCCTACAAATAAACCAAAACAAATTTACGACAGTGATCCAAGCATTTTGGTGAAGTTGTTTGAGAGACTGATCGACTATCACATCTGACAGTGCTCTGAAACCAAATTATCTCCAGTTCAGTACGCTAAACTGAAATGAAAATCTACCGAAGCAGCCTTGCATGAGGTAGTGGGAGTGTAGAGAAATCTCTGGAAGAGAAACAATTCACTTTAGCCGCCTTTATAGACAAGGAGGGCACTTCCAATAATGTTAGAGCTGAGTCAATTGTCACTGCACTAATAGGTAGGGAGTATCGGTCTTTGGATCTCGCTCCTGCTAGGCTGTAAGAAAATTAATGCTGTGGCGGGAGGCGCCAGAATCCCTAGAATCCCTTTCGTTTGGCTAATAGCGAATGCAAAAATTCTATACTGCTTAAACAGGTGTGGGGTAAAGGTGGCAGCAAATGTCGATGACTTGATCCTACTGACTTCAGAACTCTTCCCAAAGTCAAGGCTGAAATTTGGAGGGAGCATTGGCTGTACTCTGTAGATAGGCTGCCAGTTGCGTTCTTGGAGCCAACACTGATAAAACGAAGTTGTTGCTATTCACCAAAAATACGTCATTCTGGCTTCTACAACATCCTGTAGGACATGGTAGCATTTTGAGCCAGATTTCCTTCTTTCTCTGGACTTTGTACATAACTCTCCATCCATAAACTGGGTTTTGAGGGTTGTGCTAGGGTTATTTTCCCAAGCTGGTTGAATTGGAAGAAGAAGAGAGTCTGCACGGACAGTTTTCACCGATGGATCCAAGATTGAGCCTGGGATGTGAGAGCGTGTTTTCTCGCAATCAGCCAATATATCAGTCTGCTTATTATTCTGAAAACTAGTAGTGTTTTTCTAGCACTGGTCTTCGCGATCTTGCAGGCATGCTAAATATTAAGCACTTTACTCCGTTCACTCGCTGTTGGGAGTGAGTTATAAATATCTTTTCCAATAGTCAATCTGCGATCTCGGCCCTGGCGTCGCCTTGTTGCTATTCTGATCAACTCCTGTAAGCAGGAGATCAAACGTACGAATGTATCGAATGTACAGGAAACATTTACCTGAGTTTCAGGCCACAGGAACATCGTGAGAAATGAAATTGCCAACGAGCCTGCCAGGAAGCCCTCGACA